>NW_026575051.1:35857500-45705000 GCF_905146905.1 Nyctereutes procyonoides
AGATTAAAATTCCACCTGAAACCCAGAGTGTTTGGTAACAGGTGACTGGGTGGATAGCCATAATCTGTGCATCCAGGCTGTGAGGCCGGGGTATAAACTCAGGTCCAGCCGCCTCCTTCCTTGTAACTTGCAAAAGCCAGATCAGAGCATTGATGCCCATGCTGTTCTACTCCTTCATCTGAAAACAGTCATCTGGGACAGACTGTGATGTTTTGTACATCTTTCAGTGTGGAATAGTTGGTTTCATGGCAAAACTTACCAGAAAAAAGGAGAACCCTGACTTGAATACGTTTGTACTCCCTGGTACAGCACCACCTGCAGGCTACCGTGGAGAAGTGCATCTGATGGCTAAAGCTGACTCAGGATCCATCTTGCCCAGTTGATGATACTGTGATACCAATGAAACGGGTTAGACAGCTACATTTGTGGTGATACAGCATCACGTATAAACTTGTCAAATCACTAAGCTGTAAAAGTAAAAGAATGGCTGTAGGATGTAGCTAAAATATTGATTGTCACAGCATATTCAGGGGTGCTCAGTGTTTTTTTTTTTTTTGTTTTCTTTTGTTTTGTCATTTGGGTATTATTCATTTTGCCTGCCTCAGTAACTGAGCTTCTTGGGATGAAAGGGCCTTCAGAGCCCTTTTGGTAGTAGTAAAAACATGGCCTACCTCTGCCCTAATTCTGGCTCCCTCCTGCTCATCTGGCCTGACACTATGGAAATAAGTGCCTTCAACACTGGCATGGCAGCTGGCTCAGCTGGCTTCTGCTCTGACTTCCTTCTGAAGAAGGTGCTGCTTCTTGTACAGGTGAATGACCTTGCGTGGGAGGAGATGTTGTTGCCTTGGGGCTGTATCCTCTGATTGTGCCCTGACACTCTGGCCTGCAGCGGCAGTGGCAAAACCAGGACCTCATCCCTGGTGAAGTGAGGGGGCCACCTTGTTTAAGTGACATGACTTTCTCCATTCTGTGTGCTAGACGGACACTGGATGCACAATCCAGGATGCTAAATAAGGCAGAGATATTCCTCGGGGATGGATTCTCCAGCCAGGGGGTTTATTGCTTGAGACAGTCTAGCCCAGGCAGCAGATACTGTGCTGTGCTGAGGCACCTGCCAGACATCCAGAGTCATCTAAAGGCGACTCAGAAGGCACAAGGGGCCACTTTTTCAGTACCTCCAGCATGTGGCTGTTGTGGCTGTGCCAGGGACACTGTTCACATTGTACACATGGCTGTTCTGTGTGTGACTTAGCAGGAGATGATGATGTGCAATGCTGGGTTCTGCCGTGATGCCACCATGCATGGCCCATTCGAATCCTGATGTGTGAAAACTTCTGGTGTTTCTACAGTATCTATGTTTTTCTGTTGGTGACAGTCAGGCCTTGGTCTAAGACAGGCTTGAGCAACCAATGAGTTACCTCATTCACTCTCAGCCCTCCAGATCCTCTAGGTAAAAAAGTCATCAAAGACTTCATTTAGGACTTCCTGTACTTGTAGGGCCATGGCCCCACCTGGGGGAATGTGCACCCTCACCAAAATAACGCATCAGCAGAGAATGAACATTCCTTTTCTTACAGTTTTAGTAACACTGGGAATTATCATTATTTTAAAATTTTTATCAGACAGAAGACAAATGGTATTTTTTTGTTTTCATTTGCATTCCCTTAATTATTAGACACTGTATGTTTGTTAGCTATTTGTATTTTTAACTTGGTTTTTGAGCGTTTACACTGTGTAGGCCTCATATGCATCATGCAGTGGCAGGTGCAGGTTTGCTGACTCCTGGCCGTCCCAGGAGCTTGCCAAAGATGCTGACCTGCTTAGTCTTGACTTGCTTTTGGTCTTTGGTCTTAACAGTTAGTTTCTGGCTTACTAGGCTAGGCTTTACTCAGTGCTTGGCATTGTACTTTCTCTGACTCTCGCGTTCTCCCCAACTCTGGGTTCTAGTAACTGGGCTAATCCACTACCTCTGGTCAAAGGATAGAGAATAAGAATAAGGGACAATATTTGATCCTTGCTCTCAGGAGTTCATAGTCTAGTTGGGAACAACAACAACAAAAAAAACCCCCGTGACAACCCATGAGTAACTTAAATAGTAATATGTACACAAAAGGGGTAAACTCCAGCTGTGCTAGGGGGTCTCTAGGAAGTGGTCATTCTGTCTGCTGGAGGCAAGACCCTGGAGCTTGTTTCACCAATTGAACAGGAAGAGAGGGCATTCCGTGCAGCAATTGCATGGGCTTTTGGGGGTGAATTGCAAACAAATCTATATATTTGGAGGAAGATGATTGTAGAAATATAGATGGAGTCAGATTACTAGATTACATAGTTGATGTAACGGAGTATAGACATCATTTTGTAGGCAAACAGAAGCCATCATCACCTTGTGGTCCAGCATAATAACCATAGCCAGTGCTTATTCACTGCTTGTTATATGTCAGGAACTGCACCAGGCATTTTAACCACTTTGCCTCAGTCTGAGATTTGTGTTTCAGGCGAATAACACTGTTGGCAGCGGGAAGGTATATTGGAGGGACAACACTGGAGGAGGGAGATTAGTTGTAATAGTGAAAACAAGATGTGGTGGCTGGATGTGAGGATGGAAAGAAGGAGACAAATTGGAAAGAGATTAAAGAGATGGAGTTGACATGGCTGGGACTGTGAGAGGAATTGGAATGACTGCTGGATTGGCTTTGATGCATGCTGCGTGAGGGGATCATTGTCTGGGAAAGTACAGGAAGATTAAAGTGTTTTTCATGCAGCCCCTTGACTAAACATCTCTATGATATATTTTGTTGGATTAAAAGGCACATGGGTTTGAATCCTGAATTCATATATTACTTACAATTGAGTGCTTACCTAAGCTCTCTAGGAATCAGTTTTCTACTATAATGTTAAGACGATCCTCCTCTGAGGGAGAATTATAATGATCGAGTGATGTGTGAGTTGTAATAATAAGTAATAAGACAGAGTGCCTGACACGTGATGGGCCTTTAGTACACCAGGCCTGTTATCTCTATGGTTAACAGCAATAGCACAGGTTTGGTGGTGTACACATCACAAGTGTTCTATGTAGAAGGAAATGTGGTGCCAAGTGTTAAAAGGTGAAGTAGAATAAAGATGTTTTCAGGAGAGTATGAGAAAGGAAGAAATTTTTAAAAAAGATTTTATTTAGTCATGAGATACAGAGAGAGAGAGAGAGAGGCAGAGACACAGGCAGAGAGAGAAGCAGGCTCCTCACTAGGAGCCTGATGTGGGACTCGATCCCAGGACCCCAGGATCACGACCTGAGCCAAAGGCAGATGCTCAGCTGCTGAGCCACCCAGGTGCCCCGAGAAAGGAAGAAATTTTGATTGGTTTTCTGTCTAGTAACACATAGCCAACATTTTCCAAAAACTGTCTCTGTGCTGTATGTTGGATGTGCCTGGGAGTGCTGGAGTGTTGGTTCATAACCAGTCAGGATCACATGTACATGGCAGTCTTTATATTGTTAACATGTATGGTTTTCATTGTAGGACCCCAAATCAAATTTGATTCAACAATGGTTGTCAGAACAAAGTGATCTTGGTGTCGTTTCCAAAACTTTTCAATTATCCTCCCATCCAATACTTGGTGACTGGTCCATTCAAGTTCAAGTGAATGTGAGTATAAACCTAATTTATGGTTTAATTTAAATGGTTTAAATAGGTCCGTAGGGAAATATATCTAAAGTCATTTATTTGATGAACAGAAGAAATTTAATCTGAATATCTAGATAATTTAAGTGGTTTATTTTTAATTTACTGTGTTTATCAATGGGTTAGCTGTCATTGTAACATATTAGAGTTGTAGTCATTACTGCTTTTTCTGTAATAATAATGTTTGAAGGTTAAAACATTTTGCATTTTAATACAAAGCTGATTAATGTTTATTTTACTTATTTAGTGCACACATTGAGTATTTTAAAATGAAACAGTGAATACATAGTTATTTTTGGCAAATTTTGGCATTAGTCTCTGAATAATGACTCCTGATGAAATTGGACTAATCTACTTTATCTTTGTTTTAAAAAACAGTGATTTTGTGAGGCTGGTGGGCGGGTGGGGTAATGGATGATGACATTAAGGAGGGCACTTGATGTAATGATCACTGAGTGGTATATGCCACTGATGAGTCACTAAATTCTACCCTTGTAACTAATAATACAGTATATGTAAGCTAAGTTGAATTTAAATAAAAAATAAAAAAAACCCACAGTGATTTTAAACAACCACATCAATTTTTTGTTCCCCAGCCCTCTTTCTCCCCAGCTTCGCTGCCAGCTTTTGTAGCTCTGAGATCTAGCAGGGCAAGTGCATGAAAATGCCCTCATCTCTCTGCCTTAGGTTTTCTCCTGTGTGTCACTGAGTGATTTTTGATGATTCATTGAATATTTTCCCATTTTCTTTGATGTTTATTAAAAGAAATATATGGAAAGAGCCTTTAAAAATAGCTTCTCACTGTTGACATTTTGGGCTACACTTCTTCATTGTGGGCATTGTGGGCATTGGAGAATGGTTAGCAGTATCTTTGGCTTCAACCCACTGGATGCCAGTAGCAGCTTTCCCTCCCTCCAAGTGTGACAGCCAAACATGTCTACAGACATTTTCAGTGTCCCCGGAGTGTGTAGGGGAATACCCTCTCTCTTCCCCATTGAGAACCACTTCATTAGAAGGGGTGATCATTAATTAGCATAAGACCTTAAATGAGATAAAAGTAACAAATACTTAATAAATAAAAAATTTAAAAAATTTCCCTTTTAGGGGATCCCTGGGTGGCGCAGTGGTTTGGCGCCTGCCTTTGGCCCAGGGCGCGATCCTGGAGACCCGGGATCGAATCCCACGTTGGGCTCCCGGTGCATGGAGCCTGCTTCTCCCTCTGCCTGTGTCTCTGCCTCTCTCTCTCTCTCTCACTGTGTGCCTATCATAAATAAATAAAAAAAAGTATTTAAAAAAAATTTCCCTTTTAGTTAACACATTTTTGGGTGACATCCTAAAAGCAGAATTTGTCCCTCTTGGCCAGCATGTCTTTTGAGCACCCACATAAAGATGAAGAGTGCCGTCAGCCTCGGGGGAGGTGGTGCTGTGGAGGGAGACACTTAGGCAACAAGAAAATGTGGAGGAATGTGCTGGGGTTAGAGGAGCCTGGGGCAGCAGGTAATGGGCTCTGAAGGGACCAGACCTTTCTTTGCACTTATAGAGAAAGAGGAGAGTGGATGTTCGTGAGACTTCAGAGAAATAAAGCTGTGTGTAGAGGCAGGGAAGATGCAAGAGAGCCTCACAGGTCTGAAATGCGGAGAAGTGTGGTGTTACTGACACGTATGGAGCATGATGGGAGTGAGGATTAGGATGTACACTGTGAGTCTGAAGGAGTTAGGGTTTTATTCTGTTTTCACCTTTGATTTCACTATAAACTCTCCAGGATTGGTTGTTTGTTTATGCATCTGTTTGTCCATCTTTCCACCTGTCCTTCTCGTGAATATGTGTTGAGGGCTTATAATGCAGTGGTGGATACAAGCAAGTAAACACTCGGAATCTCTGTCCTTGAAGACCACTGCTGTGCTGACATGAATAGTATGATAGGAGGTGAATAACACAGGTGTGACAAAAGAACAAGGCAGCACAACAGTGGAGGAGCTGTAAGGTGCTGAGTCCGTGAGGTCTATCAGATGCTTCCAAGAGTGCAGTCTGACTTGGACGAATGTGGGATAAGGAGGGTTTATTGTCAGGACGAGTGCTGATGCTTTTACGACCGTGGCTCCCTCTGTCTCTTGTGGCCTGTGCCATTCTCCTCTCCTTCTGCCAACCTTTAAATCTGAACGGTCAAAGTGGCTCAGCTAAATAACCATCATCTCAGAGCCCTACCAGCAAGCCTATTCGTTGGTGGCTGGCAAGCTATGGATGGGCTTCCCTTGGGTCAGGTGTCCATTGTTGGTCCATTCAGTGGCACCTCTGCTTGGTGGCCAGGGGGCACAGTCTCAGCAGGGCAGCAGCCTCAAGAGTGGTGAACAGAGCATGTACCAGCCAACAGAGGGCGATAGAGTAGTGGAGAAAGACTGGAAGTTGTGAGATCTTAGGTTGGAAGATGTACAGGATTTCTCATAGCACTGAACCTGTCATGTTGCTTTGGTAGGAAAAAAAAGACAAGGAAGGGTAAGTGCTTACAAAACTCCATTTGTTTACAAGATTTGGCCTTTGCCCACCTCTTCTTCCTTGTTAGGTGCCACCTTTATCCTTGAACTTTATGCTTTAGACATATTATGTTCTTTAAGTTCCTTAAACTCACATTTCTGTCTGAACCCAGAGCCTTCCCATGCCGTTCCCTCTGCCTGGAACACTCTTTTTCTGCTGTTAATTCTAGAGCTAGAATGGCCAGTTCCCTCTAGACATTCCCATAGTACCCTGTGCTTCTCTTGGTTCACTGATGTCACTTTTAACTGGTGGTACCTAATAGTCTTTTGGGGCTTGTTCACATTTGTATCTCTGTGACTTACCACATGTTTTGCACTTGGGTATTAGTCAATATTTATTAGATGAGTGTATTAAAGCTATATAATAATCATTTGTATTGAACTAAACATAATTTCCCCCTTCCACATTCTGTAAAGCATCTTCATCTTTTAGAAGAGAAGCATATTGATCAGGGACTTATTATTGGTGATATGTTCCCCCCCCAGTTTTATTGAGGTACAATTGACAAAATGATAAGATATTTAAAGTGTACAATGTGATTGATTGATGTACACGCATGTTGTGAAGATTCCTTCCAAATGATATAATGTTAAGGCACACACTGGAAAAATAAGAGCTTTTATTAAAAACAAAAACAAAAACAAGTCCTTTAAAGACCGCCAGGGGTCAGTATAATCAAAGAAATGTAGTGGGAAGCAAGCCCAGACCCAGTCTGTCTCTGGTTTTCATCTTTCCTTGACTCCTGCATAGCATTCAAAGACTGTTTATTGCTTATTATTAAACTCCTTTTTTTTTCCAGCAGTGAATAATGACTATGGTGACTAATAATGACTATTATTTAAATAATCCACCACAATAGATTATATTTTTGTTTTTCTAAGGTAGTGACCAATCTCAGTATAAATCTCAGGGAGGAGAAAATATTTCAGAAGAATGTTTGAAATTGAAATTCCATTTGTCTTTAGAAAAAAATATGGAATGATCCTGGTTTTAGACTTATCAGAGCTTTGATCTGTAGTGACTGTATAGATAATCAGAGTGGTTCTTAAATCACTGTTTCTACTAGGTCAGGAAAAGGATCCTCTAGGTAAAACTCACTTGGTGGGTTCCTTGGTGTTTCCAACACTAAACATGTACATTTATAGAATAAGAGTGAATGAGTCATTTATTATATGCTAACCTTTCTGGATTACTAATATTGCTTTTGACCTTCAAGTATTGCTTTTCACTTTCAGGATTTTTTGAGTAATTATTTTGAGTTAGTAAAATTTCTAAGTTTTTATTCTTATTTTTTATCCTTTATTGTGCAGTATATGATGGTAGAGCATAATAAATTCCTTATATGTTCATAGATCTGCATTTTTTACAATGCTAATGTAATTAAATTGCAAAGCTACTCTTGATGATGATAACTTTCAAGCTCTTTTAAAGTTACTAAAATTTAGTGAGGGCACTGATTTTTTTATGTGTGCTACTTATGCATATATACATAATTTGCATACCTCCCTGGAATGTGGATAATTCTTTGCTGCATTGGGGACTGTGCTCCTTTTGAGAAGAATCACCATCCCTTCTACCTCTTCCAGCCTTCCCATCCCCAATGTCCTTTCTCCTTTAACTTCCAGGGGCACTGTGACCTCCCCTCAGAGGGAAGAAGTTTATTTTAACTGTAACACCTCTTCAGAGAAAGTGTGTTTTACAGTGTTATGATATTTCAAGTACATTAGAGGACAAGTGGGGAAACGTACTCACAAATACATCTTGGGCAGATAACTTGTGAAATTTAAACATTGCTTCTATTTTCATTTTTTGTTTACAGTACTTCTCTAGATGCCTTCTTCTCTAGGTGTCTATCTCTTCACTGGTATCCTTGGCTCTCCCAAATAGTTGAATTTTTTTTCATTTTTTAAAATTGTGGTAATATGTATGTGAAATTTACTATCTTAACTATTTTTGAGTGTACAATTCAGTGGTACTAAATATACTCACACTGTTGTGTAGCTGTCACCACCATCCATCTCCTGGACTCTTTATCTTGCAGAACTAAAACTGTAACTAAACACTAACACTCCCCATTCCTCCTCTTTCCCAGCCCGGGGCAACCAGCACTCTACTTTCTGTCTTTAAATTTGACTACTCTAAGTACCTCATATAGGTGGAGTGACATAGTATTTGTCTTTTTGTGACTGGGTTATCCTCAAGGTTCATCCATATGGTAGCACATGTCAGAATTTTCTTCCTTTTTAAGGGTGAAAAATATTCCATAGTACATTTATACCAGGATTCATCACAGATGGTCTTGCATCTATGATTTAAAAATTGTATTCCAGGGGCACCTGGGTGGCTGAGTGGTTGAGCATCTGTCTTTAGCTTAGGGCATGATCCTGGGTCTTGGGATGGAGTCCCACATCTGGCTTACCACAAGGAGCCTGCTTCTCCCTTTGCCCCTTTGCCTAGGTCTCTGCCTGCCTCTCTCTGTGTCTCTCATGAATAAATAAATTAAAAAGCTTTATAAGTTGTTTTTAAAAATTGTATTCTCGGTTACTAGAATACGAAAAAATTGTATTCCTGGTTTTGAGGTTCTTTTTTTTAAATTTTTATTTATTTATGATAGGCACACAGAGAGAGAGAGAGAGAGAGAGAGAGAGAGAGAGAGAGAGAGGCAGAGACACAGGCAGAGGGAGAAGCAGGCTCCATGCACTGGGAGCCTGATGTGGGATTCGATCCCAGGTCTCCAGGATCGCGCCCTGGGCCAAAGGCAGGCGCCAAACCGCTGCACCACCCAGGGATCCCCTGGTTTTGAGGTTCTTTAAAAGAACTGCTAATGTTGGTGTGTGCAGTTCTGGCTCCTGGAGCCCGGAGGGATCTGGCCACACCAGCCCTTTCCCTGGGGGTCCCCACAGCCCCGAGTTTCAGGCCTCTGGGTGACCCTGGCATTGGCGCTTCTGTTGCTCTGAGAACTTGAAGGGAGAGCGAGTCACAGAGGGAACCCTGCTCAATTGATAATGGTAGTCCGTGCCCTTTTTCTACAGCGGCGGGTGGAAGCCTGTCTTCCCTTCCTGATGAGTTCATGCAGCCAAGTCAACCACCTGAGGCTGCACTTGCTGGAACCTACCAAAGGTTCTCAAACATCGGTGTGTGTAAGAACAACTGAAGGAGGAGCTTATTAAAGATGCAGAGTTCAGGCCCCAGCCCCAGATCACAAGACCATATGGCTGGTGAGGGACCTCAGAATTTGCATTTTAAATAAGCACTTTGGGAATTTCCATTTGTTTCCTGGACCGCACCCTCAGAAGTGCTGATTTCTGTCCACTGGCCAGGTGTCTCCACTTCTATCCATTCCACTGAGAGGTGGAGTTGGGTAGTGTAAAGGGTGTAGAATGGGACAGGCCCCCAACTCATTCTTTAATTCTCTAGTGATGAGGCTCTGAGCTCTTTGACTCTTTAGGTAATAGCTCTGTAGAGCTCTCAGGCACCTTAGCCTTACTTTATTAGGTTTTTTTAGTCCATGTTTTTACAACAGCATCTCATGATTTAGAATGCACAGCCAGTAGGGGAGCCATGGAACTAGGCAATCTTGTGATCTCTTCAAGCTGCTGCATGGGCTGTGGTGTCTCAGCCCCTGTCTTATCCTGAAGCAGTGTTGGAGTGGGGACAAGATATAGAAGGTAGACATCTCAGTAGTCCCCAGGCTGGAAATCAGTCTTCTGGAGCCCTGTCTAATACATGTGCATGTCAAGTTATTACATAATTCCGAAGCAGCCTGCCTTGAATTGTTCCTCTGTTTATAGCAGTTACATTCATTCTTTTGAGTTAGTTGTTGTGGAAAGATCAGGAAGGGCGGCTAGCAGTACCTCAGGCTTCTTATATCCTTTCAGAGCACCCCTTATCTTTCCTGCCTAGCAACCTAACAGCCTAGCTGCTGCCTGGCTCGGTTCACTTTCTGCTGGGGCTGTTTGTCCTTTGCAAAGGGTCACATCTTTGTTTGGACAGTTCCTGTCCTTGAAGCTCTCTGCAAGTAGCATCTGGTGTCTCCTCCCCTGGCTTGTGATGACAGCTTAACAGAGAGCATGGAGCACAGTGTGACAGGTCAGAAAACAGTGGCATCCTCTGGAATGTGGATGGAGCTTCCAAAATACTTTCACTGGCCTCTGCTTGAAGGAAGACAGCTTTTTTTTTTTTTTTTTTTTGGAAACACTTCAAGTTCTTCCATGTGCAGTGAGAAAGGGAGGGAGGGGGAGTCGGTTTTAGGGTTTTGATTTCTTACAGCAGTGACTGGCAGAGGTGAGCACTTCATTCTCAGTTCTTCTTTGGGGCCTTATACATATCTCTACTGCAGCATTTACGGGTCAGAGTAGTTGTTTCCTTGTTTGTTTGCTTTTTTTCCTTATTGCGGCAAGATAGAAATGATAAAATTTACCATTGTAGCCATTTTTAAGTGTGTAGTTCAGTGGCATCAAGGATGTTTACGTCTGTCACTGGTATCAATCTTTCCAGAATTTGTTTCATCTTTCCAAACTATGACTGCATTATTTATTAGACTGTGAGTTCCTTGAAGATAGAAGTTCTATTTTATTGATTTTCATGTTTATTCTAATAGAATATCTGACCCTGTTGCTGGAAGTTGTTCATGCTTGCAGGATGAAAGAAAGAGAGTATTCAGTTTCCCCTAGGCTACCGCCATTGATTATTATCCTTTGTGATGTTCTTTGACTTACAATTCCTCTCTTCCATATGACACTACAGTGTGGAAGAAACATGTCCATATATTTGCATTTTGAGAATATGTATGGTTGATGAATTTGATGTACCTGTGAGCCGGTGGAAAACAGGCCTTTAGTATTAACGTTCTGGACTTTCTGATTTTGAAAATTAAAGATTTCAGTCAAGAACTGAATATCCTAGCCTCTTGTAAAATTTGTAATGTGCTCATGATTTTTGTGCTGTGGTATTCCTGTGGCTTTAGTGAGTCCTTTGATCTGTTCTTGTCAGCTCTTCAGTGGTGTGCCTTATAATTTCTGGATCCCAGCCTAATTTTTGTGAGGAGTTCCTTGTCTTGTGCTTTCCCTCCAAAAGCAATGCTAGGAGTGCTCTTCCTTTCAAGTGTCTTACCTACTACTGTCTTCGGGTACATCCTTTTGGCATCAGGCAGAAATTCTGGAATTAGATGTTAACATGTCCTGATCATCAGTGAAATGGATGATCTCAGGAAGCCATCAGCACATAGCAAGGTTACCCAGATCCATTTCTTCATTTTATGGAGGAGGAACTGGAGAGAAGTGATGTGACCTGGTTAGGTTTACATGGGGCTAGAAGCTAGATCCCCTGACACTTTCATCTGTAGAACATTAAATTACTTAATATGTGCAGCAATTGCTGTTTAAAGATGGCCACCTTTTTGGTTGAGTTTAGATGTCAACAGAGCTTGCTGTGTGCGTTAGTGGAGATGATTCCCACCTCTGTGACATGATTCGAGGGTGCCATACAGTCACTCCCTCACATATTGGTTTGTTTTCTTTTTTTTTTGGCTTTTTAAGTTTTAATTTTAATTCCATTTAGTTAACATATAGTGTAATATTAGTTTCAGATGTACAATATAGTGATTCAACACTTCCATACAACACCCGGTGGTCATCATTACAAGTGCCCTCCTTAATTCCCACCACCTATTTAATCCATCCCCACCACCAGCTCCCTTCTGGCAACCATCGTTTTTTCTCTATAGTTAAGAGTCTGTTTCTTGGTTTACCTCGCTTTTTCATTTGTTTTGTTTTGTTTCTTAAGTTCCACATATGAGTGAAATCATGTGGAATTTCACTTTCTCTGACTGCTTTATTTTGCTTAGCATTATATTCTCTAGCTCCATCCATGTTGTTGCAAATGGCAAGATTTCATCCTTTTTGTGGCCAAATAATATTCCATTATATATATGTATATATATATATGCCACATCTTCTTTATCCATCTATCATTTGATGGGTACTTAGGCTGCTTCCGTAGTTTGGCTATTGTAAATAATGCTGCTATAAACATTGGGGTGCATGTATACCTTTGAATTAGCATTTTCGTATTCTCTGGGGAAATATCTAGTGGTGTGATTGCTGGATCATAGGGTAGTTCTATCTTTAACTTTTTGAGGAACCTCCATACTGTTTTCCAGAGTGCACCACTTTGCATTCCCACCAACAGTGCACAAGTTTTCCTTTTTCTCCACATCCTTGCCAACACCTGTTGTTTCTTGTATTGTTGATTTTAGCCATTCTGACAGGTATGAGATGATATCTCATTGCACCTTTGATTTGTATTTCCCTGATGATGAGTGATGATGAACATCTTTTCATGTGTCTATTGGCCATCTGTATGTCTTCTTGGGAGAATCTCTGTTTATGTCTTCTGCCTATTTTTTAATTGGATCACTTGTTTTTTGAGTGTTGAGTTTGATGAGTTCTTTATAAATTTTGTATACTAACCCTTTATCAGATATGTCATTTGCAAATCTCTTTTCCCATTCAGTAGGTTGTCTTTTAGTTTTGTTGGTTGTTTCCTTTGCTGAGCAAAAGCTCTTTATTTTGATGTAGTCCCAATAGTTTATTTTTGCTTTTGTTCCCTAGCCTCAGGAGACATATCTAGAAAGAAGTTGCTACAGCTGATGTCAAAGAGGTTACTGGCAGTGTTCTCTTCTAAAGATTTATTTATTTATTTTAGGGAGAGAGAGCCCATGCATGTGGGGGGAGGGGTATAGGGAGAGGAAGAGAGAGAATCTCAAGCACACTCTCCACTGAGCGCAGAGCCTGACTTGGGCCTCGATCACACGACCCTAAGATCATGACCTGAGCCCAAATCAAGAGTTTGACTCTTAACTGACTGAGGCACCAAGGCACCCCTGCCTGTGTTCTCTTCTGGGTTTTTTATGGTTTCTGATTTCATATTTAGGTCCTTAATCCATTTTGAATTAATTTTGGTGTATGGAGTAATAAAGCGGTCCAGTTTCATTCTTTTACATGTAGCTGTATCGCTTTCTCAACACCATTTTTTGAAGATACTGTCTTTTTTCCATTGGATATTCTTTCCTGCTTTGTTCAAGACTAATTGTGAGTTTATTTCTGGGTTTTCTGCTCTGTCCTATTGATCTATGTGTCTATTTTTGTGCCAGTACCATACAATTTGGTTACTACAGCTTTGTAATATAACTCGAAGTCTGGACTTTTGATGCCTCGAGCTTTGCTTTTGTTTTTCAAGGTTGCTTTGGCTATCCAGAGTTGTTTTTGATTTCAGACATATTTTAGGGTTCTTTTTCTAATTCCATGAAGAATATTGGTACTTTAATAGGGATTGTATTAAATGTGTAGAATGCTTTGGGAAGTATAGACATTTTAACAATATTTGTTTTCCAATCTATGGGCATAGGATGTCTTTCCATTTCTTTGTGTTCTCTTTGATTTCTTTCATCAGTGTTTTATTGTTTTCAGAGTACAGGTCTTTCATCTCTTTGGTTAGATTTATTCCTAGGTATCTTATTATTTTTTTGGTGCAGTTGTAAATGTTTTCTTAATTTCTCTTTTTGGTGCAGTTGTAAATGTTTTCTTAATTTCTTCATTATTGGTGTATAGAAATGCAACAGATTTCCATATATTGATTTTGTGTCTTGTGACTTTAGTCAATTTATCAAATCTAGCAGGTTTTTTGTGGAGTCTTTCATGTTTTCTCTATATAGTAACATGCCATCTGCAAATAGTGAAAGTTTTACCTCTTTCTTACCAATTTGGATGCCTTTTTTTTTTTGTTGTTGTTGTCTGATTTCTGTGGCTAGGGTTTCTAGTACTTTGTTGAATAAAAATGGTGAGAGTAGACATCCTTGTCTAGTTTCTGACCTTAGGGGAAAAACAGTTTTTCAGAGATGGCCTCATTATTTTCAGATATTCTCCCTCTAAGCCTACTTTGTTGAGGGCTTTTTATTTTTTATCATGAATGTCTGTTTTACTTTGTCAAATATTTTTTCTCTATTGAAATGATCATATAGTTCTTATCTTTTCTCTTATTGATGTGATGTATCATGTTGATTGGTTTGCAAATATTGAACCACCCTTACAACCCCTAGAATAAATCCCACTTGATCGTGGTGAATGATTTTTTAATGGATTGTTGAATTTGGTTTGCTAGTATTTTTTTTAATTTTTTTAAATTTATTTATGATAGAGAGACAGAGAGAGAGAGAAAAAGAGAGAGAGAGAGAGAGAGAGGCAGAGACACAGGCAGAGGGAGAAGCAGGCTCCATGCACCGGGAGCCCGACGTGGGATTCGATCCCGGGTCTCCAGGATCGCGCCCTGGGCCAAAGGCAGGTGCCAAACCACTGCGCCACCCAGGGATCCCCGGTTTGCTAGTATCTTGTTGAGGATTTTTGCATCCATGTTCATCAGAAATATGGGCCTATAGTTCTCTTTTTTAGTGGTATCTTAATCTGGTTTTTGTATCAGAGTAATGTTGACCTCAATGAATGAAATTGGGAGTTTTCCTTCCTTTTCTACTTTTTGGAATACTTTGAGAAGAATAGGTATTAACTCTTCTTTATATGTGTGGTAGAATTCACATGAATGCATCTGGCCCTGGACTTTTATTTGTTGGGAGTTTTTTTGATTTGCAGGCTGAGTCAGTGTCTTTGCTGGTTATGGGTCTATTCAAATTTTCTATTTCTTTCTGTTTCAGTTTTGGTAGTTTATATGTTTCTAGGAATTTATCCATTTCTTCTAGATTGTCCAATTTGTTGGCACTTAGTTTTTCATAATGTTCTCTTATTATTGTTTGTATTTCTGTGGTGCTGGTGGTTATGTCTCCTCTCTCATCTGTGAATTTATCTATTTGAGTTTCATCTTGGGTTGTTTTCAGAATGTCTCATATATATTTTTTAAATTTTATTTATTTATTCATGAAAGACGCAGAGAGAGAGAGAGAGAGGCAGAGACATAGGTGGAGGGAGAAGCAGCCTCCATGCAGGGAGCCTGATGTGGGCCCCGATCTCAGGACTCCAGGATCATGCCCTGGGCCGAAGGCGGCGCTAAACCGCTGAGCCACCCAGGCTGCCTGCAGAGTGTCTGATATTCTGCCACAACAGCCATGGCTTTAGATGGAAGATTTTCAGTTCAGGAGACTCTTATTACTTGGTAGGGGAAATAGATTAATTTCTACTAATATATTAGTAAGGATTACTTTGCTGTTACCTAGCAGGGTGTATACTTTTGGTGATATAAGTCATAGAGGATTAATTTTTCAAAGAACCTTTAATTTTTTTATTTTTATTTTTTTTTAAAGTTTTTTTTTTTTTAAGTTTTTATTTATGATAGTCACAGAGAGAGAGAGAGGGGCAAAGACACAGGCAGAGGGAGAAGCAGGCTCCATGCACCGGGAGCCCGACGTGGGATCCGATCCTGGGTCTCCAGGATCGCGCCCCGGGCCAAAGGCAGGCGCCAAACCGCTGCGCCACCCAGGGATCCCAGAACTTTTTATTTTTAAGTAGATTTGCAGAAAGTTGTGAAGAATGTATTTGAGAGGCCCTGTGTGTCCTTTACGCAGTGTGCCAAATGGTTATATCTTACGTTATTATAGTACAGCCTCAAAAACAGGAACTTTACATTGATATGATGTGTGTGTATAGTTCTATAAGATGCCTAGTTTTCAGTGGCATAGAGGGAGTTTTGGAAAATCACAGCTCAATGGACTCTGCTAGTGGCAGCCCTAGGTCCCAAGGTGGGTCACTAGAATGAGTACTGTGTCCTTGGGTGCAGTGAGAAAAGGATAAATGAGAAAGAAATGGAATATTTTGCCTCAGGGGTGACTTTCCTATTCAATACAAAGTAGTAGCTACCCTTCTGCTTTTTCCTCTTGCTTGAGATAGGTGCCCAGGAAAGGTAGTCATGTGGCATAACTTAAAAAACTTTTATTTTTTCCATTTTCAGTAGGAACAGAGAGGGTTAAGTGAATGATTTTTGATGGTTTTATTTTTATTATTTTTTAAAGATTTTATTTATTTACTCATGAGACACACACACACACACACACACACACACACACACACAGAGAGAGAGAGAGGCAGAGACACAGGCAGAGGGAGAAGCAGGCTCCATGCAGGGAACCCGATGTGGGACTGGACCCCGGGATTCCAGGATCACGCCCTGGGCTGAAGGCAGGCACCAAATCACTGAGCCACCCAGGGATCCCCTGTTTGTTTGTTTTAAAAAGAGTATGTTTCTAAGTCACACTTTTTCCTGAGGAAACCAATTTGTCTCTTTTTAAATTTATTTTATTTTCGGTTGTTTTTGTTTTGCTTTGTTTTTTGTTTGTTATTAGCTTGTCTTTTGTGCAGCATAACATTTGTACTGCAAAGGGAGAAACTTCTTAGGAGTATGCATGTGGTTGTGGTATTGGATGTCTGGCCCATTGTCCTTTAACTGAAGTCTTGTATGGTCTATGTCTTGGTTATTGGTTAGATCCATTCTCCCCAGTCCTATTACTATGAGTAACTATTAGGTATAGAATAACTTAAGTTCTGCTGTAGTTTAGTTCCAGTCTTGAGGAGTACCAGGATGTTTGTAATTCTTTCCAATGAGAGAAGAGATTCAGGAAAATGCTGTCTCATGGGGGAGCTTCTGGTCCCTCCCTCCTCACTCTCAGTAGATAATCTTTCTTTCTACTTCGTAAACAAAACAAAATTTATCAAATAGGAATTTCTTTTACATTCCTCTGCCAGATCTATGTGTCTACCTGTGTGTGTACCCATCTCATGGTCATCCTCTTCTTTTACAGAAAAGATATAATTCTTCATATCTAAGACCAAAACCTCAATCTCTTCCCTGGCTTCTCTCTTCTACTTTCTCAGAAATCTTACAATATTAATTATCTTTTCTTTCTCCTGAATCTTCAATCTGGATCTCTCTCTCTCTCTCTCCTGGATCTTTCCACAAAATCTAGTATGTTCAAGTCTCTCACATGATTAAGGGGAGAGAGAGGGAAAGAGAGAGAAAGAGTCACACTAGTTTCCCTGCCAGTAACTTCACTTTTTTTGTCTTTTCCATTCTAGCCAATCCTTTGAAAAAAAGGTCGTCTAATCTCTGTGCCTCCCATTTTCCTCAGCTCACTCCAGTTTAGCACTTAGGTTTCTTTCTACTAGTTTGCTAGTCTGGATTCTTCTTATCTCATTTGTTGTGTTCCAGACCTTTATAATCATTTGTCTTCTTAACATCTCTGCTTGGATGTTTTAAAGGCTTCCCAAAGTCCTCATGTCCAATATCATTCTTCTCATCATCTTTCCTCACCATATCTGGCTCTTGTCCAGCATTCTCTAGTTTATTGAACTGCTCCATCCAGTTGTGCAAGCTGGCAATCCTGGAATTTTCTTGACATCTCATGCTCTCTCATCACCCTTATCCAGACCTTTACTGATTCCCATAGATTGTGCCCTTAAATATATTTCAAATCCATCTACTTCTCCTTCTCTATTTCTACCTCTACCTTTTTATCCAAGCCATCCTCATATTTTCTGTAGACATTTACAGTGCCTCTTAATGCATATCCCTAAGTTTGCTCTTTTCCCTCTTGCAGTCACTACACAGTAGTGAAAGTAATCTAAACATTAAATTGGGTCATGTTATTGCTCAGCTTAAAACTCTCCACAGGCTTTCCATTGCCCTCAGAATAAAATTCATATGTTTCACCATGGCCTACACAAGGTCCTGCCTCATCTGACTACTTTGCCAGCCTCATCTTCAGAATTTATAATTCCCTATGAATTTAATTCACAGATTTTATCATTGTCTGTAGTTACATACTTATGTGTGAGATTGTTTGATAAATAGATTGGTTCCACAGGATTAAAAGCCTCAGCCTGGGAAAGTGTATCTCCATCACTTAGCACAATGCTCAGTGCACTTACAGTACTTCTCTGTTGAAGGATGGATGAATGAATGCATTTGTTTTCCTTGGGCTGCAGTTCTGTTAACTCTGATTCAGTAGCTCTGGGGTGGAAACTGGGCATATCTGCTTATTGAATCTACCAAAGTTGATCCTGATGTCTGGGTTGAAAACCCTTAGAGAAATATGTTGCAACTGCCGTGTAGGCTACAGATGTTTAGACTCTAAACAGGAAAGGAAAGGGCAATGTGAATGTTAACAAACATTTCTGTTCTTTTGCACATCCCTCATTTCTCCAAGTAGGTCAATATACATCCACTGACACTTTTATGGATGATATTTTCACTGTGATTTCTTGTTAATTTTTAAGTTCTTTGTTAATTTTATAGTAAAAATGAAAGTGGGAAAAAGGGTATTACACAACTACTGTTCTGTAGGTATTAGGGCTAAGCATAGCAAAATTAGTAGGAATCTGAATAAAACTAAAAATATGGAATTTTTCTATGTATGTTAGGTGGGAAGAAACACAGGAGACATCTAAAGATGCTAAGACATAGACTCTAGTTTCAAGGATCTTACAGTCAGGGAAGACTTCATGTAATAAATACAAAGAGCATTAGATTGAGAGTTACTTGATGTGGGGCTTATGCTGTACTCCAGGGACTCAGGATAAATTGTGTTAGCTCTGGATCTGTGTCCTCAGCTATAAAATAAGGCACTAGGGTCAGAGGATTTGTAAGCCTCTTCATAAGTTTAAAATTCCATGCTTCAACTAGATGAAGGTAGAGGGCACTGTAGAACTCAGATGGGGACCATGGGGGTGGAATGGGGTTTAGATCTAGGTGACAGCAGTAGAGTTGGGAACAGGCACTTGCCTGGAGTGGAGTCCTACAGTAATAGTCAAAGAGAATGTTGGAAGAGTTTGTGGGTTCAGCTGTGGAACATACTGGATATCAGGCTAATGTTTTAGATTTCATTTTACTAGTGGGCTCTAAAAACTTTGATTTTACTTTGAATGTTAATTTTATAAATTTCATATAAGGCTTCTGAGGAGAAGGAAAGGAGAAATTATATGTGAATGTCATTATAAAAGATATAAAAATTATTTTATTATTTTCCTCTGATTATAAAAGTAATGCATACTTAATGTAAAAACAGCAAAACGTTATTCAGTAGACAGAATGACGTGCTTATGATAATCCCCTGGACGAAAAAAAAGTCATTGATATTTGTTGTCTTGTCGATTTCTGTAGTATGACATGATTGCAATAGAATTTTAGGGCGATCATAACATGTGGGGAGATTAAAAGGAGGGGAACTGAAGTCAGGGAGACAGCTACGAGGTTAGTATCAGTGCTTAGCAAATACAGCCCACCTTCTGTGTTAGGTTTTAATAGTCTAGTCTGAAGGTAGTAGGGGGTGCTTTAGGGGAGCAGCACAAACGAAAGAGGAATGGGTAAATTTAAGAGACACTTTAAAGGAAGATTCATCAGGTTTAGGGGATGCTTGGATTATGAAAGGGAGAAAGGAGTAAAAGGTTAAATTAATTAAGAAAGGGCATCAGACTGATGTGGCTCTATTGCCATGGTGAACATCCTAAACAAACCAAAATGTAAATCTGTAAATGTCTCAGGGTTATGAAATCAAAATGCTAGGAATAACCAGTCACAAACAGCCAACTAGGCTTTAAGTTACAACCATTCAGTAATTTCCTTACTTTGCTTCTGCCTTTTGTCTATAAAAGTTTCTTCCTGAGCTCTTGTTGGTAGAGCATGCCTGACCACTAGCAGTTTAGGACTGCCCAATTCCAACTGATTTTTGTTCACATAAACCTTAACATTTTTAATGTGCTTCATTTTACCTTTTGACAATGTGACTTTGGGCTCTCAAGTGTGTCTCTGGGAGAATCATCCATTACAAGAGAAATCAGGGCCAGGAGCTTGATTTAGGGGAGAGAGACAGGCAGGCTGATCAGAGGGAAATCACAACATTTAGCAGCTAAACAGAGGAGCCACTCAAAGCAACAGAGAACGAGCAGTCAGGTTTGGAATGAGAGAACCAAGAGAGTGCAGGCAGAGAGGAGAAGGGATTCAGAGAGGGTGGCCACAGTGTTAGGTGCTGCAGAGGCTTCCAGGAGAGCCAGGCCTGAGAGAGATGCCAAGCAAGGGCAATTCGCAGAGGCAAGCAACCACCACTTACTGAGCCCTCTTCCAGGGCAGTGACATGGTAGAGGCAGAGTCCAGGTGGCAGGGGCAATAAAGAGTATAGACAGTTCATTTAAGACTTTTATTTATAAAAAGGAGAGAATTAATATAGTATGTTGTGAATACCATATGATTTCATTTGTGTTATGGAAAAGTGGACATTTGTGGATCAGTGGAGAAATCTAATAATTACCTTCCAGTGGGAAGATATGAGTCAGAATTGTCAATATCCTCTGCATCCTCAGCCTTTTTTAACATGAACAGTTGGCCAGTTTGGTGTGCCCAGTTATTTGTGTGTGACTGTGAGGTTGAGCATGTATAAATGAAAGGTACAATATGAAAACCACACCATTATTCTTTTGCTATTTAGTCCTGTTCTTTGGGACCAAGTCTTCCCTATTACTTGGTTGAAATGTAGGGCACATCCCACCATTCTCCTGGTTATTTTTTGGTAATAAAAGATTCTGTCATTTTTGGTTATGTTATACACAAAGAAGAGTCTGTGTTCAAAAACTAATATGTCCAGTCCAATAAAGTCAAGTGCTGTCTTCTCCCAGCTTGGGTCTTCTCTCGTCTGGCTGCCTCTCTCTGACTTACTAAGCTGTGGTCAACAATTCCAGGATTGAATTGGTCAGAGGGAAGAGAGGCAAGGGATAATCTTGATGTATAAGGACTTTGCCAATATGTATCCTACAAAAACAGCAATTTAATATCATTCAATGTCACTTATGAAAGAAATTGAAGAAGACATAAAGACATGGAAAGACATTCCATGTTTATGGATTGGAAGAAAAGACGTTAAAATGTCTATCCTACCCAAAGCAATCTATACATTTAGTACAATCCCTATCAACATACCACTAGCATTTTTTTCACAGAGCTGGAACAAACAATCCTAAGATTTGTATGGAACCATAAAAGACCCCAACCAAAGCAATCCTGAAAAAGAAAAACAAAGCTGGAGGTATCATGATTCTGGACTTCAAGCTATATTACAAAGCTGTAGTCATTAAGACAGTGTGGTGCTAGCACAAAAACAGACATAGAGATCAAATAAATCAGAATAGAAAACCCAGGAGTGGACTCATACTATATGGTCAACTAGTTTGAGACAAAACAGGAAAGATTATCCAGTGGTAAAAGGACAGTCTCTTCAATAAATGGTGTTGGGAAAACTGGACAGCTACATGCAAGTAGATGAAACTGGACCACTTTCTTACACCATATACAATAAATTCAAAATGGATGAAAGACCTAAATGTGAGACAGAAAACCATCAAAATCCTAGGGGAGAACACAGGCAGCAACCTCTTTGACCTCAGCTGGAGCAACTTCTTATTAGATATGTCTCCAGAGACAAGGGAAACAAAAGCAAAAGTGAACTATTGGGACTTCATCAAAACAAAAAGCTTCTGTACAGTGAAGGAAACAATCAACAAAACTAAAAGTCAGCCTACAGAATGGGAGAAGATACTTGCAAATGACATATCTGATAGTTAGTGTGCAAAATCTATAAAGAATTTATTAAATTTAACACCCAAAAACTGAATAATCCAATCAAGAAATGGGCAGAAGACATGAATAGACATTTTTCCAAAGAAGACATCCAAATGGCTAACAACACATGAAAGGATGCTCAACATCACTCATCATTAGGGAAGTGCTAATCAAAACCACAATATGATACCACCTTAGACCAGTCAGAATGGCTAAAATTAACAACAGATATTGATGAGGATGTGGAAAAAGGGGAACCCTCTTACATTGTTGATGGGAATGCAAGCTGGTGCAGCCACTCTGGAGAACAGTATGGAGGTTCCTCAAAAAGTCAAAAATAGAACTACCCTAAATCTTGCAATTGCACTATGTGGTATTTACCCTAAAGATACAAAAATACAGATTCAAAAGTATATGTGCACCCCATATTTATAGCAGAATTATCAACAATAGACAAACTATGGAAAGAGCCCGTGTCCATCTACTGATGAATGAATATGGAAGATGTGTTACACACACACACACACACACACATTGGAATATTAGCCATCAAAAAGAATGAAATCTTAATATTTGCAATGATGTGGATGGAACTAGAGTGTATTATGCTAAGCGAGATAAGTCAGAGAAAGACATACCAACTGATTTCACTCATATGTGGAATTTAAGAGATAAAACAGATGAACATATAGGAAAGGGGGTGGAGAAGAAAGAGGGAAACAAACTACAAGAAACTTTTAACAAACCCAAGGTTGATGGAGAGAGGTGGCTGGGGGATGGGCTAAATGGGTGATGGGTATTAAGGAGGGCACTTGTGGTGAGCACTGGGTGTTATATGTAAGTAATGATTCATTAAATTCTACTCCTGGAACCAATATTACACTATATGTTAACTAGAATTTAAATAAAAAGTTGAAAACAATATGGTTAATGTAATACTGTCGTCATCCAGCATTAGAGCTCTCTGGGCTTGGCAGGCACTTAAAACTAACAGCTTTCCTTCATAAAACTTTTTGTGGGCTCTTTGGAAGACCCCTACCCATTGCTGGGAGGTTTCACATTCAGTGTCTTTGATGCTTTTGAATCTGTCTCTTCTTCTGACAGCTTATAATTTTGTCTTCAGCTTCTGGGCATCTACAGTATACCTCCAGCCTCCCCCTCCAGAGCTGCTCCTCCTCTGGAGGCTATTTTTGATCAAGATAGAAGATAGCCCCATGCTGGCTCTCTCTTTTTTGCATATCTAGTTGAGGGAAAATGGCTTATGCTTTCTTTGCTTCTTGCAACTCAGTAGACACAGACCACTCCCAATGCAGCACTGTGTCTTAGCTTAGCTCTCTGCACAGCTGCCCAATACCATTATTTTGCTCTTAGATTGTTCGGGCATGTCAGGTGCCTGCCTACAGCCACTGACGTGTGAAAGCACATCAAAAGCTGTCTCCTAAAATTCCTTTCTAGCTTATTTCCATTTTGACTGTGTTGGTTAAGGGTTGCAAAACTAGTTTTTGGAAACCTCCTTTGTAAGTCCTGTGTGCTAGACTTGCACCTGGCTTGGGAATGTGGATGTAGTTGGCATCTATTGTCTTGGGGGATAGAGCCAAAACTGAGTCCGAAACAATTCTATGTTTGTTATGTATGGATTTAAGAAGTTCAGCACCTTTATTCATCTTTAAATACGAATTAAATCCAGACATTGGAGATCAAAGCTGAAGCAGACTTTTGGGAAATTGAAATGATCATTAATGAACATAAATGTGCAAACAAAAATCCACCCAGCACCTTAGTTGTGTTTCTGGCATTTCTTTTTACTTCAGAAATAAGAGTTAAAAGAAGCTGACCTGCATTTAAAAAAAAATATATCTTTTTTTTAAATGATCATGTAGCATGCCATATTCCTTTAAGTTTATTAAAAATAGAAATTCTCTCAAGAGCTGGATGGCTTCATGGTTAGAGAAGAGAAATTCTGTGACTGGAATAGATGTTTGTAGCAATTCACATGTCTTTAATTTGCATCCAGTCATAGCATATTTTTTAGGACTAGTGAAAGAAATTTACTTTTACTGGTATTTTCTCTTTCATTTGGTCGATGTTTGTAACATATACTGTCACAATGAACTATTGATTTAGGGATAAGGGGAAGAAAGAAATTACAGAGATTACTGAGAATACGTCCTGGTTCTTCTTTTCCATTTCTCCTTTGGAATTTGTTTAGGAAGTCTAATTGAGACAGGCTTATATCTCATACAAATAAAGAGTGAATATATATGCTAAGAGCAGGTTTTGTAAGGGAGCACTTTCACCATGGAAGAGCGACCACTTGAGAAAAGCAGCACTCAGAAGATGTTGATGAGTTATGTATTCTTGCACCTGGAAAGGTGTTTTCTTTGAAGACATGCTGCTGAAATATTTACTCTTTCAGGTCAGCCTTCCTCTCCAGTTGTTGGCAGAGTAAATGAGTACAAATTGCATTTGATGAGCTAGAATAATCATGAAAACTCATTTTGAGGCAGATTGTTTCTGTGGAACTGAAGGAACATTTTTAGTAAATGGGATTGTGCTTTTCTTTTTCTTTTTCTTCTCATGTTTTTAGTTAAGGTTAGTCAATTTAGTTCATCTAGAGTTAACATAGAACAATTTGGAAGTACATTTTATTTTTTTTAGATCAGGGTTCAGCAAAATTGGCTTAAAGGCCAAATCTAGCCCAACAGCTATTTTTGTAAATAAAGTTTTATTGGAATATAGTCTCATTTATTTACCTGTGGCCTCAAGGCAGAGTTGAATAGTTACAACAGGGGCCATATAGGTTTGCAAAGCCTAAAACATTTACTATTGATTCTTCATAGAAAAATTTTGCAAATACCTGTTCTAGACTTATGAAAGTACTCAGTGTTTTTATGGTTATATATGACATAAGTTACTACTGATTCTCTGAATTATTAATAGTTTCAAGTATTTCAATATCTTCTACCATTCCTGATTATATGTTTTGTAAAAATATTTAATAAAAATGACTGAACTCATTGTGGAAATTGGTATGGCCTGATTGCCTAATGGATAATATGTTGAAAATTACAAAACTCATTTCTGCTTTTGAAAACCCTTGGATAGTAAAATAACTTATTTCTTGATTTGCATTTCACCACTTATAAACACCCTGGGAAAACATCATCCAGTACAAAGCACCCTGTCAGCGCTCAGTTACAAAATGGTTTTGTGATTTACTGGAACAATTTAAAATGACGGTAAAAAGAAGCACTCTTTTACTTTTTTTCCTCCACTTTTCCATGCTGTTGGCCTCTTCCACTCCTTGGCATTTATATTCCTTCCAAATACAGGACAGAAAGTTAAGGTTACTCTGTGCCATTTGACAAACGGCCGTGTCTCTTCAGGGTTGTCTTGATTCTTCTTATGAGAAGGTTATTTCAATTTCTAGCAGGAGACACTGTATAGTAATTGAGGTTAATCTGAGGAGCCCTGTAAGAACAAGCCTGGGGACAAGAATCTATTTGTTCATTCATTTTTACATACATTTATTTAACAAACATTGAAAGCATACTGAATTAGGTGCTCGGCACCCAGTGATTTAGATGGATACAACGCAGATAATTATAACATATTGTGTTAAGTGAAACAGTTGAGTTATATAAAAGTTATTATGGGAGGGAATGGTATCTAACCCAATACGAGGAAAGGCAAATAAGAAAAGTTCTCTGGAGGAGGCTAAATCCAGTTAAAGAAGTCCAATAACTTCTGTAGGACATTCAAGGGGAGACATCCAGAAAGTGGACTTAAGTCTGAATCTCTGGGCTGAGGTATGGGCCAAGGATATAGATTTAAGTGTTTTTAGCGTGGAGATGGCAATTAAAACTGTGAGAGTTGATGAACTCACTTAAGAGTCTGAAGAATGGGAAGAGCATCAGGTTCAGGGTGGGTAGGGCCAACATTTCAGCATAGACTGAATGAAGGAGGAGATAGTAAACAGGGGAGATGGAAAATCCAGGAATTATCAGAGATGATGAATAATATAGGAGACAGAAGAGGAGAATTCATTTCAAATATAGTTAATGTAACTACTTACGTGTTTAACAAATAAGTGCCTAAAACTTGGTTTCAAGGCTATTTAAAGTAGGCCCAAACAAATCAGTTCATTTCCTACATTTGTCAAAGCTAGTTCTATTTACTTAATCTAACACATATTTATTAAGCACTTTTTTTGGTATTAGACATTCTTAGGTTGGCACCTTGAAGAATAAGCTATGAGGGATAAAAAAATGATCCAACATGGACATGGTGCTCAAAGAACTTGCAGCAAGATAAATTACATACCTAAATATTTATGGTGTAAAAAGGGACAGAGGGAACTATAGAGCATAGAAGCTTAGAGTGCCAAGATTGCTTTTGGATTGGGGATTCAGGGAAGCAATAATATTTGAGTTAAGTCTTAGAAGATGAGTAGAGATGGAAGTATGAGTAGGATAAGCATAGGGGAGAGTAGGAGCTGAAACACAGTGCATAAAACTGCAGGACACTGTCAGTCTTGCATTATTGCTGTTTACTATGTTTGTTTCCATCTCTTGACTGACCTTCCTATGTTGAAGACTAATTTATCTTTACAGAGCCTCATATGGTGTTTTGCATGTAGTACTTACTGAGAATTTGCAATATGAATTTAACTTGGGAGAAACATCATCATTGTTTTAAAATTACTTATTACATAGCCTCACCTGTGCTAGCCTCAGTAATAAAGCCAAAACTGATTTCATGACCAGCATTCTTGTGTTTATAAGTAAAAGAGGCAATACGGGTAGATTACCTTCTTGATCTGATTTCTGCGGATGACAAATTAGAATTTGTAAATGAACCGAATACATGTAATTGCAACATTCCTATATAGGACATGAAAACAATTTAAGATAGAAGCCACAAATGTGATTCTTAAGGCCTTGATCAACACAATTTCTTTGGGATCTACTTTAAATGACATCATCGAGGCCAAGTTTTAAGCAATTATTTTGTTAGCATATAAATAGTTACATTTGTTTTAAACTTTGAAATGAACTCTATCCTTCTTTTAGGATTAAAAAACAACTTGTACAGTTGCTTTGGATTAACCAAGGATGATTAAAAAAAAAAGAACCTAATTTGTAGCTGCATCTGTGTATTTGCTTTGATAAACATAGAGAATCAGATTTAGAATGCAATTTTTTAAAAAATTTATTTATGATAGTCGCAGAGAGAGAGAGAGAGAGGCAGAGACACAGGCAGAGGGAGAAGCAGGCTCCATGCACCGGGAGCCCGATGTGGGATTCGATCCCGGGTCTCCAGGATTGCGCCCTGGGCCAAAGGCAGGCGCCAAATCGCTGCGCCACCCAGGGATCCCTAGAATGCAAATTTTAATGGTGGAGCTACTTAGCTATTTTGAAGAGATTCTATTTAATATATTACTTATGGATTTAGAGTGGGCAGAAATATAGGGAATTAGGAAAAGTGACATAATAATAGGCCACATATTTTCTTGTTGATTGTAGAAAAGGAAATAATAATATTTGTTAAAATAGAGTAGAATGTATTATTTGAAGGTTTGCACAAGAAAGTAATTCAAGGACTTTGGAAGGTAAAAGATGTTAATCCATGATGATTTTATATTTTTGATTATGTATAAATACTTGAATTATGTGTAACTTTATTTTCTCCATTGTTTTTTTTTGAGAGTGAAATTTAAAACAAATTTGAAGTCACGGTTTGACATGTGTTATTCTTGCTTCATAAATTCCTAGAATGTGTAATTTAATCTAATTTTCATTTCACAAATGTTTAAAGTCAAAATAAACAGTTTGTTCAAATGACCTGCAGTGAAATATAGAGACAGATCACCTTTTTGTATTAGTGAATTGACAAGAAAAACTCATGAAATCTCATAGGCTTCATGTTGCAGGTGACTAAAAATAAACTTCCACAAGTTAAAATGAACTGTTCTTCTCATTGAATCATTATAAATGCAATTAAAAATAATTTTCTAAATCTTTTTATGTAGGTAAGTAAGCAAGCGAAATAATTAAATAAGAACTCTTTTATGTTTTATCTTTTTTCCTTCCTCCCAATAGGACCAGACATATTATCAATCATTTCAGGTTTCAGAATATGGTAAGAGTTCTTCAATTTATTTTGAAAGAAAAAATATTTGAAACTTTCCACAGAGATAAGAGAGATTTCCAAGAGATAGGTTATTTAAAATAAAAATCCTAGTGAAGGTAAAATCCTGGTATTTCTTACAGGCCTAAACATATTTTTTCCTTTGTAAAAGATATAGATGGTTATTGTGGGAAAAAAAGAAAAAAAAAAGGAAACCGATCATCTAGAGTCCTATTATGTGGTCTTTCTTATGCATGATTTTTTTGTTTTTCTACTTTGTTGTGCTCTTAACATATTTACATCTTTGTTATTTTTTAACATAACATTAGTTATTTCCCATATTTTTCATTTGGTAGGCTTTGGTAAAGACAGTTTGTTTAACTTGGTTTAATCCTCTTCTTGCAGGTGTCACATTTATAGAAGTTATACATGCATAGATAAAGACCACGTGGCTCAATTACTTTGTTGGTAGATGGAGAGGGAGGAAAGCTGAGGATAGGATCTCATCTGTTAGTATAGGATCTCACTCTTAGTTATAATTTGGGGGGCTATTTTGAGGCTACAAATGAGCTTTTTCATTTGATTTGTGTCACTTTTTGACATTGTATCTCATTCAGGCAGTAGTAATTCTGGAAAGTAGTGCCACAACTTTGTGGCTCAGGTTCCACAGAACTCATCCAGCACTGTCACTTTTTAAAAGAAATTTATTTATGAGAGAGAGAGAGAGAGAGAGAGAGAAAGAGAGAGAGAGAGAGAGACTGACTACAAGCAGGGGGGGCGGTGTAGAGGTAGAGAGAGTGGCAGCCTCCCCGTTGAGCCGGGAGCTCAATGCTAGGCTTGATCCCAGGATCCTGGGATCATGACCTGAGCAGAAGGCAGATGCTTAACTGACTTGAGCCACCCAGGAGCCCCAGCACTGTTACTTCTAAGTCTCATGATCCACTAGAACAAGAATCAGCAAAATTTTTTTCCTAGAAAGGGCCAGTTAGTAATATTTTAGGCTCAGTGGGCCATATGTCTCTGTCATAACTACTCAACTTAGCTGTTGTAGCAGGAAGCAACCGTAGACAATATGTAAGTGAATGTGGCTATGATCCAGAGTGTGGTTTTGGGGTGGTTTGTATGGGTTTGGTTTGGGTGGGGTTATTGGGGGTTGGGGCTGTTTAGTGGAGGGGTTGGGGGGGAAAAATTCTGTACGTATTTTGGGTTTGGGCGGGTGGAGGTGGGAATGGGATTGGGTGCTGGGTAGGTGCAGAGGTGAGGGTTTGGTGGGGGGGATTTGGGGGGGAGTGAGGGGGGGCATCGGTGGTTGGGGGACTCACTGTGGGTGGGAGGGTTGGGGGGAGGTTGGAATTGGTGGTTTGGGTAGAGGTTTGGGGGGTGGGGGTTTTGTTGCTGTGGGGGGTTGTGGTGGTTTGGTTTTTTTTCTATTTTTTGAGGTTTTTTGTGAGATGGGTTGTGGTTTGGGGGCGGTGTGGGTGGTATGGGGGTTTGTTGTTGTGGGCCGTGTGGGAGTGGGATACTTTGTTTGGTGAGTATTTTTTTGTTGGAATCTGGTAGGAGGGGGGGGAGGGGGGGGTTTGGGGGGGTGCGTAGTGTAATTGGGGTTTTGGCTTAGGTAGGGCGCTGGAGTGGTGGTGTGCGGTTGGTCAGTTGCATGTGCTATAAAGAAGATAATCAAGTGGGCACCATGGTGTAGTGTGAGGCTATTGGGCCATGGCAAGTGTGGTGGTGATGTGGTTGGTGTTTTGATGTAGGGTATTCATTAGATGGGGTAGGTGGGTTAGGCAGGGGGGCAAGAAGTGGTGTGGGAGTTGTGGCATGTTATGTTGGGCTAGTGTGGGTTTTCGGGGAGTCTATGGTAATTTTCATTACGGTGTGGCTATGCTTGGGCTTTGGTGGCCCGAGGTGCAGTGTGTTGGAGTGGTGTGGGGTTTCTAGTTGGGACGGGGGGCAGGGGGGGGGGGGGTGTGGTGGTGGAGTGTGGGGTACGTGGGGGTAGGTAGTGTGTCGTTTAATTTAATGGTGGGAGAGGGAGATGCTTTGTACCCCCTCCCCTCACAACCCCCTCCACCCCCCCCATCTCGTCCCCCTACCCTTGTTGCTCCCCCCCCCCCCCCCCCAATACATTCTCACCTCCTTACCCCGCTAGTGAAGTTCGAGAAAAAAATTTCTATAGACTAGAAAGATACAAATTTTTTTACTCTGGTGATATGCTTTATATTACATAGTGTTCATATTTATAAAATGTTTCATATCTTAATTATATAAAGCTGACCAAAGTAGGGGCTTTTAACTTTGGGATTGACTTCAGGAATCACTGTCACATGAGGAAAAGCATCATTACTTTGAAATCCTGCTATACAACTTTCCCTTCATAGCAATCCATTACATTTGACTATCTCCAGATTCACCTTTGATTGTCTCAAAGAATAAGGATTCTGTATAACTGCATACATGGCATCATGCAGAGGGAGAGTCTTGGGGCCTAGGATGTACTTTTAGTAACCAAGTTGGAGAATGTCCTAGGGAAAGGAGTGCTCTAGAAGCAATTATTTACCACATGATGGGCAAGTATTTTAACAAGCAGTAAGGTGGCACCAATGGATGATCCCTGGTCTCCCAGCATTCAGATGCCTTAGCAGCTAGGGTTCTGGATACATGTAGGTTCTACCAATGAGAAGCTTCCACTGACACAAGTGTTCATAGCAACTGGCCCACACTATCATTGTCTAGTCGCCAGCCTCCTGAGGGTTTTTCATTTTAGATGAAATAGAGTGCTTTTCATCTGTGTGTTACTATGTATTTGGATTCTAAGGAGTCTAAGTTCAAATAGTACCAATTGTCGACTTCATTAGAATAATTCAGTCTTTATTTTGTTAAGCTAAAAGTGATAGTAAAATAGATTCTTTAAGATATTTACCCTTACTTTTCTTTTCCAGTATTGCCAAAATTTGAAGTTACTTTGCAGACACCATTATATTGTTCTTTGAACTCTAGGAGCTTAAATGGTACTGTAATAGCAAAGTAAGTATTCATTTGTTTTTATGGCTATGTACTGTTATAAAATTGACAAAGAGCTCACTATATACTCCAGAATATTAGCACCATGTTCTGCTTATTAAAATATCCCAATGGGCAGAAAACAAGTATCTGTAATAAATAATTAAGCATGGACATATCTATAAAGTTCTTTGCACCCATCTGCCTGCTTCCAAGCTGATCGAGTCCTGAAATATTTCCCACAGACAAGTATCTTTCTGAGACTAGCCAGGGGATTTACATTATAGATTGTTCCAGATTTTAAAAAAAAGTCATATCTTTATTCCTTATTCAGCTGACATGGATCAAGGGTACTTACCTTTTCTTCAATCTTAATTTTTTTTCTGGCAGTAATGGAGGTTGAATCTTGGGGGAGGAATTTGGTTATCTTATGGCAATTAGCAAATGAGTGAGTAGTTCATAACCCTCATTATTTCAGCAGATGTACACAGAGAGATTCCAACACATCTGTATGGTAGAGGTATCATGGCTCTCATGATTTTGAGCCATTGGCTCGGACAGCATAGCATTTCATTTTGCTGTGGTAAAAAGCATCCTGAGAGTCCTAGACTAGCAGTTCTCAAAAATGTAGGCTGGAGTTATTCTGGTACTAATCTTATGTATTTTTCATTTTTGATGCGTGAATAGTTGTGCTTTGCTTTCTGAAATTTATTTAGTTTCAGAATTTATTTGTAATAGCTGATAAACACTGGACTCCCTGTCACTGCTTTCTCATCACCGTATCCCTCTCTTGGTGAGGGTTTGTGGCAATGACAAGTGATGGGCAATGAGTCTCCTCATGGAAGCACCCCACAGGCGAGATGTTCTGAGGACTCCTGGTTCACATTTTATTTGGCAAAAAAAAAAAAAAAAAAACCCATGTGAAAATCCTACAACACAAAGGCAAAAATGTGTCTACAATTTATATACCAACTTAGTTTTCTGCCGTGTTCAACTAAGGGGTGGCTTCCAACATGAATTTGGGTACCGTGGGTGGATTTGTAGTTTAGAAAACACACAGATGCCTTCATTTTGCATAATTATTATCCTCCCCTTGATCTTAGCTAAAGGCTAAAGATTCTGTCTGGGTTATATTTTGAGTTCTTTGACTAGAGTTTATGAAACAGTGAGTGCAAATCCACACAAACCTTATGGATTAGGGAGAATGTGGATACCTTCTTTGCTTCTGTTTTTGGTTTTCAGGGCTGGGTTAGGGATTCACTACAATCAGTTAAAACAGTTATTCTTAAACTCTGGTCACTTGCCAGAAAGTTTTCTATACAACTTTTGTGTGTGGGGGTGTGGATCCCCTGACACGCTCCTTTCTGCAAGCCCAGTGAGAACTCTTACAGGAGCATCTCTTTACTTGCTAGATGGGATGCTGCCAATGAGTCACGAATTGCTTAATAGGGCCAATTAGATTAAATAAATAATAATAATAAAAAGAATCCTTGATGGGGATCCCTGGGTGGCTCAGCGGTTTAGCGTCTGCCTTTGGCCCAGGGCGCAGTCCTGAAGTCCTGGGATCGAGTCCCACGTTGGGCTCCCGGCATGGAGCCTGCTTCTCCCTCTGCCTGTGTTTCTGCCTCTCTCTCTCTCTCTGTCTCTGTCTATCATGAATAAATAAATAAAATCTTAAAAAAAAAAAAAGAATCCTTGGAGTTTCACCCAGATTCTCATTTGTAGAGCCTCTTTGAAATACTAATGGCTGAGAACAGCATGACCATTACTATGGCCCCTGGTATTTCTTTAGTATTCAGCATGTTGTACTGGCATCATTTTCCTTAGTATGTGTGTCAATCAAGGTTCCACTGAAGAAGCAGAGCCTGTAGGAGATGTAAATTATGAGGTTGTTGCAAGGAATTGGCTTATGTGATTGCGGGGGACTTGTTTACATTCACATTGAGAATACACTTTACATCGTCACAACAGATTAAGGAAATCTTTTTGACCAGCAGAGTCTTTTATCAGTCTATAAAAATTGGCATAGACCTATTCTAGAAATACTGTGACCTAGAAAAGATGGAAATGATGATGAAGTGATAATCTATCAAGGCATAGTTAATGTGAAGAGCATTGCTGGAAATTTCCCAGAGAAGGTTAACAGTCTCTTTTTGGTTTTGAAATCTTTAGCTGAGATGAATAAAAATTGGCGTTTGTTTGTTTATTTTGATGTGAACATCTGCTCACTATTCCCACCTCATTAAAATAAATAATAGACTGTTTTCCACTAACTATGGAGAGTTCTAGAGGATTGTAAGAAAATAACATAGCACAATCTAGTTCTTTCTATATATTCTGCAGACAGTAAAACTTGTTTACTTATGTTTTATTTTTAAAAAAGATTTTATTTATTTATTCATGAGAGACACACAGAGAGAGGCAGAGACAAAGGCAGAGGGAGAAGCAGGCTCCCTGCAAGGAGCCTAACGTGGGAATTGATCCCAAACCCCAGGATTGCACTCTAAGCCAAAGGCAGATGCTCAACTGCTGAGCCACCCATGCATCCCTGCAGATAGTAAAATTGAAAAAATATTTTTTAAGCTAAAGTTTACTTAATGTATTTATTATTTGATGAATTGAGACACTTGTACCTTGGAAATGACATGGAAAAAAGGTGGGAAAAACATGAATTATGCTGATAGGTTCAACTTTTTAGGTATCATTTTGTAAACCTTTTGTGCTATGGCTGTTTAAATAAAAATCTTTGTTTTGTTAATGATACTACCCTAGCATATATTTGATTTGCTTTTTAAAATGTTGTCAAACTATAATTTTCTGAATCATTAGTTTATTCAAAATGCTTCCAGATTTATTTAGGACAATAACTGTCAGTATCCTTGTTTCATAATTATTATAATCAGCTTGAGGCAAAGAAAGTTAAATCTGCTTCACATTTAAACCAAAATAAAAAATATTTGTGTCTGAGAATACTTTAAATTATGTCTGGATTTTCAAGCTCCCTGTCCTATCATGTGATAGAACTCTTTTAAAATATAATGTTCTGGTATCCTAATGCGTTTATTTAATCTTTAACAAGATACAAGAACTGTTAAGTTTTGAGGACTCTCTTTTGAATGAATAAATTTGGTGCTGGAGTTGATGACCAGGGTTTCCTCTAACATTACTGTTTTCCTTTGGAAGGCAATGCATTTGAAAATGTATTTGTTTTATTCTCCTTAATTTGGAACATGCTATATTTTATCATTGGCTTTTGAGTTGAGTTGATCCAGATGAGGGGCTGTTTCTGTGTTCAACTAATGGATTCAGGAAATAGGAGTTTACTGTTAGATTTATAGAGTGCAAAGCAAAATTGACTTCCACATTTGGCTGAGTATTTATTACACAAAAGAGATGGAAGGAACTCAGGAAACACATTTAAAAAAGGCTTTCTGGCAGTAAAATGATTTACCAAAATTGCCACTCTTTTTTCACATGAAGAAATTTTCCCATCAATGAAGAGGGATAAAATGAATACATAGAATGTAAAGCAGTAGAGATGAGATTTGATTCAAGAAGATAAATTTTGGTACTTTGGATAAAAAATACTCTTCTTTTACATTTTTCTTCACAAGTCCAAGCTATGAGCACATTTGGTGCCCTGGTGTGTTTGGTCTAATAAACTTTTCTGGTTAATATTGGAACATGCAACAATAGGCCTTAGTGATTACAATTTTAACTACCATTTAAAAATGTTCAAAAGGGGCACCTAGGTGGCTCAGTGGTTGAGCATCTGCCTTCAGTTCAGGTTGTGATCCTGGGATCCTGGGATTGAGTCCCACATTGGTCTCCCCACGGGGAGCGTACTTCACCCTCAGCCTATGTCTCTGTGTCTTTCATGAATAAATAAATAAAATCTTTTTTTAAAATAAATAAAATCTTTGAAAAAAATAAAAATGCTCAAAAGCTACAAAGTGTCCTTGGCATGCAGTTAATGGGCCAGTCTTGATTTCTAGGAATAAAACATTTTTGTAACTTGAAATATCTTTGGACAGGAAACTGCACTTGCAATTATGATCAGATTTTCCTCTGGATCTCTAAAATGGTTAGAGGTAAAGTATGTATTATGAACTGTTTTAAAGTATTGTAGTTAAAAGTCTTCTCATTTTGGAGACTTAATTTTAAGAATCACCATTTATTAAGGATATTCCTAGATATGCTTAGTTTAAAAAATTTGCAGTGAGAGTATTTTTAAAAATATAATTCTTTTAAGTTGGATTGCCAGTGTATGCTATTGAAAGTAATATTTTCTTTTTTTGAAAGTAATATTTTCATGTGCTATGTTGATAATATCAAGTAAAAAATGTAAAAAGACCCCATTTATTGTTTTTCAGGTATACATATGGGAAGCCAGTGAAAGGAGATGTAACACTTACATTTTTACCTTTATCCTTTTGGGGCATGAAGAGAAATATTACAAAAAATTTTAAGGTAACTTTTACAGAGATCTTATAACTTCTAATCGGAAAACACTATAAGTATACTTTTACTAGAAATAAGATTTCATACTGAATTAACAAATAATTGAGTGTAAGAAAACCAAGAATTTTCTAGAATTGGACAAATGGGAATCTACCCATTTTGTACTCCAGAGCCATTATATTTTTGTGACTTAGTTTGAATTTTATTTTTAAAATTTGAATTGCTAAAGTGAAGAATAAAATTGAATTATCTTAAACAAAACAGATAAATGGATCTGCAAACTTCTCTTTTAATGATGAAGAGATGAAAAAAGTAATGGATTTTTCAGAAGGTCTTTCTGAACACATGTATCTGTCTTCCCCTGGGCCAGTAGAAATTTTAGCCACAGTGACAGAATCACTTACAGGTTTGTAGACTTTGAAGTGAAGGTAAAGCTATTTATATGGTGCTGCTCTCTCTTCTTCCTTATTATAATGAGTACGTTCCGTTGGAAGCCTTTCTAAAGATGTTACTTAATTCTGAAATTGTCATGACTATTAATTAGTGTCACCTGCAGAATGTTTTCATTATAAAGGGGACACTTCTTTTCTTTCCTAATTTTAATTTCAAATGTTTTGGAGAAATACCTATTTTCTATGATAGTCTGTGCTTTAACCACATGTGGTAGGCATTTGTAATTTTCTCCATTTCTGCTTTCTTTTCAACCTGAAAACTACAGGAAAAGGCCTAACTAACCACTTTGCAGCTGACTAACCACTTTCTGTTTTTTTTTTTTTTTTTTTTTTAATCATTTAACATCTTCTGAGCTCTTGTTTGCTCATGGACAGTTTTCTCTTTCAATATTAACATAAAGGTTAATTGCTGGGATCTTTCTGTTGTTCTCAACGACTTTCCCCAAACCTCAAAAGACCCAAAGATGATTCAGTGAGAGGCTTTAATCTGCAGTGTCCATGTTGTGGATGGTGCTTAGAAATAGTAATGGTGCTTAGAAGGGGTCCATGGAAGATGCAGTAGAACTGTATGGTTCTCTTTATGACCAAGCCAGTGTGGGAATGAGGCTTCCGTGCCCCATTAATTCCTTGAGGAAGTAGCTTAGAGAAATTTGGTGAATAAGCTGTTGCGTTTGGCTTCTAAATGGTGCGATTTCCAAAACAGGTATCTCAAGAAATGCAAGTTCTAATGTGTTTTTCAAGCAACATGACTACATCATTGAATTTTTTGATTATGCTACTGTCTTGAAGCCATCTCTCAACTTCACAGCCACTGTAAGTTGGCATGTTTATTAATGATCTAAAGCAGCAAGTTTAGTTTAATGAAACAGAATAGCAGATAATATTTTCAGTGCTTTCAAAAAAAATTAAGCCCAGAGTGGATAGATTACTTTTCCCCTTTAGATATATGAAGTATATGGAATTGTTCCCAAATAAACTTTAAGTTTTCTTAAAAAAAAAGTCTCCAACAAAAGTATTTACCTCAAAATTTATTTAATGATTTAAATTAGATTTAGATTGCTACATTGGAGCTTTTATAACTTACTTGGAAGAATTAGATGTTAGTAAAAAAATTTCAATTCAGTTTGATTTTCATAATGACTAATTTTAGTTCTAGCAAAGATATTGCATTAAAAAATTATCAAAAAATCTACTCTTTTTTTTCTTTTGAGTTAACACTTATGGAGTGAATTTTGACAACATGCAAGGCAAGTTGCTGGGTAGGGCTTACAGAGCTAAGAAGAACCCAGTCTCTACCCTGGATTCACAGTTTTTGTGATGGTGACAAGAAAATATACACACAAGTATGACTTAAGGCAGGATAAGGTTACTGTTATGCATACACTTCTGTAGTGATTTAAACCAGGGGTTGGCAAACTTTTTCTGCAAAGGACTAGATAGTAAATATTTTTAGCTTCGTAGGAATATGGTTCTGTGACAATTATCCAACGTTGCCATTGTAGCATGAAAGCAGCCTTAACTACTTTGTAATCAAGTGAGGGTGGCTATGTTCCAATAAAACTGTATTTACAAGAAAACTGAATTTGGCCTTACTGCCTGCCATAGTTTGCTGACCTCTGGTTTAAAGAAAGGGGGTATCATTTCTTGTTGAATGGATCAAGAGAAGTTTTAGATAGTTTCTGATTTCGATGATCATATAATTTAGTTTGAGAAGGTAAGAACAAAACCCTTGAGGCTGCAAATGATAGCTTCCAAGTGAGTAGTGAAACAGTGAGAGTCTGGGAGGAAGAGCTGGCTTTGGAATAGTGATGAGAGGGTCATTAAAGGTTGCTTTATGGAAGTGGAAGATTTAAGCTATTTGTTAAAAGATGAGTAGGATATTTTATTTTATTTTTCAAAGATTTTATTTATTTGAGAGAGAGAGAGAGAGAGAGAGAGAGAGAGAGAGCAGAGTGGAGGGAGAGAAAGGAATAAAGAATCCCAAGCAGACTCCACAATGACTGTGAGCCTGACTCGGTTCTCAATCCTGTGACTCTGAGATCATGACTTGAGCTGAAACCAAGAGTCAGATGCTTAACCAATTGAGCCACACAGGTGCCAAGATCAGTGGGTTTTAAGTGTTTGCTGTGGGGGTGGGAGATGGGGAGCAAGATGAGCTGAGACACAAGGCAAGAGCCCTGCTTGTTAAATTCAGGTGCATTTCCTGGATCAGTCCAATTGTAGCAGGAAGTTTGTCTGGTAGTGGTGAAAGAGTAAACCGAAGGCAAAGTGTGCAGAGTCTAGAGGATCCTAAATGGTATATGCATGGTTTTGAACTTTGTACTTTAAGTAGTGAAAAGCCTAGGAGCCTTATGAATGTGGGAGGGCTTTGGTGAAAGCAGCATTCCAGGGAGATGGATCAGGGTGTGTGCAGGAAGATGGCTGCAGCTCAGGCATGAGGTGGCGAAGAACCTTGAGGGGGGGTGGACATTCAAGTGGAGAGGATGCAAGAGAGAAATACAAGACTTGGTGTGTATTGGATTTGAGAGGTGGGAAGAGGGAAGGGAAACTGAGAGATGAGAAGTCTGGCAGAATTGTGCTGTTAGCAAAAATGGGAGAGGCGAGATGGTTGCTCAGTTATAGATGTACTGAATTTGGTTTGAGAAGGATACATAAGTAGAAGTTTCCTGCAAACAGAAATTGGGTGTTGAGTATGAGCTCCATAGCAAGGTGAGGAAACTAGTAGGAGTGCTGAGACCTTTGAGAAAAAGAGAAACCCAGATAACTGATAATTTGGCCTTGACAAATTCCCACATTTAGGGAGAGGAAGGGGGAACCTAAAAAGGATACTATGAGGATGCAGAATGAGGGCTTTGGAATAAAAAAGGTGATTATGGAGCCATAGGAGCAAGAGAAGCCATATAATATCAAGAAGCAAATGGTCAGTGGTGTCAGAATCCTAGTGTGAGACTGATTCATCTGGAAGTCAGGGTAATACCAATAGTTTTTCAGAGTTCAGTTTAATGGAAATAGCACAGATGGGAACTGGATTCATCTGAACTTAAATCCTTTGCTTTTCTTGTTACCTGTTTTTAAAATGTTGTATTTTGACAATTAGGTGAAGGTAACCCGTGCTGATGGCAATCGACTGACTTTTGAAGAGAGAAGAAATAATGTAGTTATAACAGTGACACAGAAAAATTCTTCCGAGTACTGGAGCAGATGGGACAGTAGAAAGCAGGAAATAGAATCTGTCCAGGTCATAAATTATACTGTTCCCCAAAATGGAATCTTTAAGATTGAATTCCCAATCCTGGATGATTCCAGTGAGCTACAGTTGAAGGTACCATCTGTTTCTCATCATTATGTTATCGCAACAACATTATTAAAATTGTAATCTCGGGGTAGGCACTAATCCTGATAGAGGTCAGAATGCACAGGACGTAAGAAGTAGACACGTGTTTATATTTTAAAAAATGGAGGAAAGTGTTAAAAGTAACTTAGTAACAGTGGCTGATGGGTAGACCAAATGCTTCCTTGTAAATTCATTTTGAAGAGCACACTGAAGTGTAGTATTCTGAAGATGTGAAGAAGCTCCTGAGATTCCCACTCTAGGTTGGTTTTCAATCATTTAAAGGTGTATTTTGCAGAAGCTGAAATGAAAGGGGAAAATATTTTTTAAAACCTATACTCCTTTGCTGGGTTCTTTCCCAGAGTGGCTCATCTGAGACACCCCAGCCATTCCTGCTACCTTTCTTTTCATTACTTAGCCCTCCAACAGGTTTGGTCCTTTGAGGTTTACTCTGACTATTGGTAGATACATAGGTTGGTTGTAAATAAACTCTATTTTGTTCTCTCTTCTTGTGGTGTTTCCTGATACTATAATTTATGAAATAAGTTAGGACTATGCTTTTTCTTCTTAGATTATGGTGATACAGACCCTCTTCTGTGTTTTAAAGCTGTCACTTTTTTTTTATATAATATAAGCTATACAGTGAAAATCCAATGTCTCAGGAGCACATTTTTTCTGCAAGAAAAAAAGTGAAAGTGAATTTGCCTTTCAGAAATTATTCAACAGATAGTATCCTTTCTCAGAGTGTTACTGAAGATGAAAATTTATTTGCTTCCTTCTTTTTTTTGTTATAGGCCTTTTTTCTTAATAGTGTGAGTAGCATGGCAGTTCATGGTATGTTTAAGTCTCCCAGTAAAACATACATCCAGCTAAAGACAAGAGATGAAAATATAAAGGTAATGCTTACAATAACTTATAATTACAATATAATGTACTCTTTTGCAATTAATATGTGTTTATTAATTAAGATTTTTTTTTCCAAGGTGGGATCACCTTTTGAGTTGGTGGTTAGTGGCAACAAGCGATTGAAGGAGTTAAGCTATATGGTAATCCCTTATAGAATCTAAATTTATTATCTTCTATGGGATCATTTCAAATGATAACTACCTTATATCTAAACTCACTAATTTAAAAAATTCAGTCTTAAATCCTTTAAGCTGCCCTTTTTATATTGCAATCAATTTTTTTTCTTCCTTCAGTTACATTTGCATTTCCAACTTAAGATGGATAATTAAATCTTGCATTATGTTTAAAATTTAAATTTCTGTGAGATAATCCATCTCAGTTTATTATAGAAAATTATAAAATATGAGAAAAACCAAAAAAAATAAAAATTGCTGCCCATAGCTTAAATTTTGCTAATCTGACTCTCCAGTGGTGCTCTGTATTCCTTCCTCTCAAAAAATAGATTCATGACTGTGAAGCTACTGTTGTCTCAATCAGTATTTCTTTATCTTAACCTTTTCTGTTTCCTGGCTTATACTCTCTGTTTTGGACAGGGAGGTTTCCTTGCATTCAAAAAGGCTTTGAAGTTGGTTTAAGTCAACAATTTGTGTGTATAGTTGAAATTATGATGATTGTAGCCGTAGTTGGGATTCTTATTAGCTTTGGCATAAAATGAAAGTCTTCTACTCTTCTTTTCAGGTAGTATCCAGGGGACAGTTGGTGGCTGTAGGCAAGCAAAATTCAACAATCTTCTCTTTAACACCAGAAAATTCTTGGGCTCCAAAAGCCTGTATTATTGTGTATTATATTGAAGATGATGGGGAAATTATAAATGATGTTCTTAAAATTCCTGTTCAGCTTGTTTTTAAAAATAAGGTAAGACTTAAGGTAATGATGTCAGAAGAAAACTTCATATTAATGAGGTCTGAGAAATGTAATATTTCTTTAGAGAAGTATCACTAAACAAAACTGGTTAGAAATTTATATTCATTTCCAGAATATGGTTAAACCTCTTCATATTATTACTACATAGGTATTTTCACATGTGGAATTATTGGGCAATGTGGGTCTTATTTGTAAGTTATGATTCTTGGCTTTAAGACTTTAACTCAATTCCATGAGGTTGTTTCAGGATCTCCCAAATGGTGGAGTCAGTATTGCTCTGGCATGGAATTCCAGCGGCAATTATAGAATTTGTGTGGTGCTGATATTGGCATGAGAGTGAAATGAAGGGCATGGGAGGGAGTGCAGCCATCAGTAGAGATGGGTGGAAGTAGAGCCCAGATCTGGTTTATCCATTTCACCAGTCTGGAAACTAACCCAGGACAGATTTACAGTAAGCCTGGCTACCTTGCATGTGAAGATTTGTGTAGACTTTGGTCTCCAGAAGCACCAGGGATTTTTATAGTTTAAGATGTATAGGAAACCCCCTTGAACACCAACTTTGTAAAGTAACCTGGCTGTAAGAGTGCCAGGTAGAATTGAATCATCTCACATGTTATAAAATGAGCCATTGTTCTCAGTGAAAGCTGCTGCCTTTTCAGTTTATTTTAAGCAAAATAATCATTATTTAAAAGTATTGATTTGCAGAGTACAATTCATCTGATAGCATTTCTGTCTGCTTAATTTGTTAAAATTCTGAGAGGTTGAAGTAGTCATCCATGGCTTTTGTTGACAATGGTTAACTAACTTTGTTAAAATAGAATACAAACCTCTATTTTTCATTTTATGAAGAGTCTTTTCAAAGACAGTGGTACATTCTGTTATTTTTAGAGCACAAAATTTGACTTCTAGTGATTCCATTAATCTCCTGACAAAGATGAGTTTTAAAGTAGGAATCAGGCTTAAATATGGAGGTGTACATCTTTGAAAGTGAGACCAAGTTTTAAAAAAGTTACAGCATAAGAGGTCATTGGCTTTGAAGAAGCAGAGTGTATAAATAGCATAATTCCAAGAAATTTCTTAGATATGAAAGATAAATATAGTTTCAGGTATAGTTGCAAAGATATATCTTTCTCTACTTTTTTTTTATAAATAATCTCTACACCCAACATCGGGCTCGAACTTACAACCCTGAGATAAAGAGTTTCATGTTCTACTGACTGAGCCAGCCAGGCACCACTCTTTCTTTACTTTTTATATAATGTTTTATTACATTACTCACAAAGAACCTACAAATTTGAAAAGAGGATATATTTAAGCAGGAGAAAATTAGTCTTTTTGATGTTCAATAATGACTGTGGAATAAATGGATAGGATGTGGAAGGCTCAAGAGATGGAAATTTAGCGATCATCCACATGCAAGCAGATTTTGAAGCCATTGGGTCTTGGAGGTGCAGAGTAAAGAGTGAGAAGTTCAAGGTTGGAACATGTTGCTCTCCTCTCCTTTCTTTTGGGTATGAGTGGGGAAACTTAAACTGTAAGTAAACTAGATACAGTAAGGGGTATATGTATAAAAAAATTTCATTAGAGAAGTTAAACTGGCAAATCTTTATACAAGACTCTTGCAGTAGGGGGAGAGAGATTGAACTCAACATCACTGAAGCAAAAGGCAGGAGAGTTTTAAGCAGAGGATAAGCTTATGGAAAAGTACTGGAGGATGTTGAGGGGAGATTGGTCAATGTGATTAGGCCACCCACCTCTGTTTGCTGACTGGCAACCTATAAGTTAGGCTCCTGTCCTCCACAGAGACTAGAAGATCAATCAGGGACTCTGTCTTTTTGGTGATTACATTTCAAAGGATTGACTCCCAGGTCCTTGAGAAAGATGTTCTTGAGTTGGAAAACTGTCAAGTAGCTGGAAGAAGACTTATATTTCAAAGGGGCAGAGAAAGAATTTATCATTGCAAGTTTTCTAAAGTAAATGCTGTAAGGAAAGGGAGAATAAGGGGCTTCTGGTCAGGAGGAAGTCTGTCTGAGGTTTAGTCAAACTGAGGGGAAGATTAAGCCACTATGGCAGTGGACTGTTGAAATAGAGCTAGACAAAGTGAACATTCCTAATAGGAAGGGACCTCATGACAAAGCCATTCACTTTCACTCTGTTAACACAATTGAGGCTCTTTAAGAAGCACTGGTTAGGACCACGCTTTGATGAATGTAATGACGGATAAGTTCAGGTGGCCATAGAGACACAGAACATTGGGTCTACCAAGTGTTTGGTCTGATCACCACCTCCCTTGGACAGACATACCCCTGTCCCCAGCCCAGGTGGTTCTGTGAGTCCCCAGGGGAGCTCTCACTTGACTCACTTCAAAGTTTAGGTTACTAGCCTGTGAGGATCTCTGGTTTCTTCCTCTTTCCTGTTCCCCCTCCAGGATACTGTGCTTCTCCAGGTGTGCCAGACACTACTGCCTTCTCTGAAGCACTGGGGCATGAAGAAAGGGAAGAGGAAAGGCAGAGAAATGAAGGATAAATCAGATTTATGCCTGTGAACTGTGGGAGGAACTGTGGGAGGTTCTATGACTTGTAAACACCGTGAATAAAGTTTTTTTTTTTACATTTCTTTCCCTATAGAAGGTTTATGTATGGTTTTAGAACAATTTCTGAGACAAGGCAAATGTAGAATCTTTGCTAAATTTTGAGTAATTGAACTGCTGTTGGTAAGACATGTAAGTAATGCTCTTAAAAAAGTCAAATCAACCCCATTTTCTCTCTCTCTTAGATAAAGCTGTTTTGGAGTAAAGCTCATGCTGAACCATCAGAGAAAGTCTCTCTTAGGATCTCTGTGACACAGCCAGACTCGACAATTGGGATTGTAGCTGTTGACAAAAGCGTTAATCTTATGAATGTCTCAAATGATATTACAATGGAAAATGTGAGTTGGGGGCAGCCCTGGTGGCACAGCGGTTTAGTGCTGCCTGCAGCCCGGGGTGTGATCCTGGAGATCCGGGATCGAGTCCCATATCGGGCTTCCTGCATGGAGCCTGCTTCTCCCTCTGCCTGTGTCTCTGCCTCTCTCTTCGCTCTCTCTGAATGAATAAATAAATAAATCTTTATAAAAAAAAAGGAAAATGTGAGTTGGGCTATTTTTTCATTATAAAAATACATATTAAAAGAGCAAGAAGGAGGAGCGCCTGGTGGTTCAGTGGTTGAGCATCTGCCTTTGGCTCAGGTCGTGATCCCGGAGTCTTGGGATCAAGTTCCGCCTCAGGCTCCCCACAGGGAACCAGCTTCTCCTTCTGCTTATGTTTCTGCCTCTCTTTCTTTGTGTCTCATGAATAAATAAATAAAATCTTTTAAAAAAAGAGAGCAAAAAGGAAACCTTATTGCATTACTTCAAATATCTGAAAGAAAAGGAAATTTCATTAGTTCCTCTTCAAGTATAAGTCAGTTATCAGTAAAGCTTCCAAATAAAAAGGATTTGGATTCTGGTTGTTATGTTAGAAAGAGGCTTCATGTGATGAAGTGTTTTTGCTGTTTTACATGAGAGATGCCCTCTAGAGTTTTCCCTCATTTTCATACTGTATTTGAATTTAAGATTCTTGAGAAAGTACTAGGTGTCAGCAGTACTAGTTGACTTGTATATTTCTGGATGAAAGAGAGCTTTAGATAATTTTGAAGTACTTTCTATTTTGGTTATACATAATGGTTATATGTAATTACAGTCTTATTGAATCAGGAATTTGTAGTATATTAAGGGACTGAAATTGCAGAAAACTTATAAATCAGGAAATATATGAACATCTACTGTTACATAAACTAATCCCCTATTTGTTAATCATTTCATTTTTATTTTGTAAATTCTTGATATATCCTTGTGTGCCATTGGCAGTTGAAATCTAGATTGTATAACCTATGTCAATTAATTAAGTACAGCAATTAACAACATATAGGAAGAAAGATGTAAATGTTTAGGCTAATTTGGTCATCTTGTTGTAAATTACTTCACTTGAGAAAAATTATATGTAATTTTCAGCCTATAAAGCTAATTTTTTCTCAATCCCCTTTTAAAAAAACTCCTTTAAAACTAATTTGTCATTTTTTTCTCTTGACTTTTTAAAAATTTACATAATTCTAAAAAGCCTATAGCATTTTGCATTTGAATTGACTGAATTTAGTAATATCTCTCACTTTATCAGTCTCTAAATTCTTAAAAATATTATTTCATTTTTGTTTCTGTAGTTATGAACACACACACCCCTGTCTAGTGCTCATATTTTGTTTATCTTTTAATGTATTTACATTAAATTTTGTCCTATATTAAGATTGCTATCCCAGCTTTCTTTTAGCTCATACTTTGCTGATGTATTTTTCCACCTTTTTATTTTCAAAGTTTTGTAAGTTTTTCCTTTAAGTTTATCTTGCTATATTTTGCTTTTTTTTTTTTTTTTTTTACATTTTTGTTTATTTGTTTGAGACAGAGAGAGGGTGCACAAGCTGGGGGGAGGTAGAAGCAGGATCCCCACCAGAAGGAAACCCGATGTGGGGCTTTATCCCAGGACCTTGAGATAATGACCTGAGCTGAAGGCAAATGCTTATACCACTGAGCCACCCAGGCTCCCCTTGCTTTTGTTTTTTAATGTCTGGTAGTCCATAATTTTTAATAAGCTTATTTAACCCATTTAGAAGTTTGGTAATTCTTGTTCTAATTAAGGCTTATTTCTACTTTATTTGATATTTTAAAATGTGATTGATTACTTTCTTTTTTCCCCTTCTTTTTATTTTTCTTCTTTCCATGGGTTAGATAAAATTTTGCTCTTCTGGTTTAGAAGTCATACATTCTGCTTTTGTTTCTATGACAGATGCCCTTAACTCACAAACCATACTCCTATTTATTTATCCTTGTCGATTTCTCACGACTATCAATATTTGTATCTTCATCTAACAAGATGAGCATTTTAGTATGCTCTCATTTTCTTGCACATCCCTTTTGTCTTTCACCTGTTACCACCTTTTTCTCCAACCCCGGCCAGACCATGTTGCTATCATACAGGATTGTAATTCTGTGTCATTATTGATTGCCCTTCTGATCTATGTTCTTCCTTCCTTTTTTAAAAAAGATTTTATTTATTTATCCATGAGAGACACACACACAGAGAGAGAGGCAGAGACATAGGCAGAGGGAGAAGCAGGCTCCATGTAGGGAGCCTGATGTGGCACTTGATCCTGGAGCTCTAGGATCACGTGCTGAGCCGAAGGCAGATGCTTAACTGCTGAGCCACCCAGGCATCTCTCTTCCTTCATTTTTTAATTCTGAAAATTTACATCTGTAATTTCTTCATATATTTCCTCTTTGCCATTTAAATTTTTCTCTTCTTCTGAGACTCTTGTTATTCAGAGATTGGCACGTCTACTTCCTTTATCCATATCTCCTAGCTTTTTGTTTTATGTTCTCTGTCTCTTTGTCTTTTCTGTTTTTCTTTGAGAATGCTCCTCAGGTGTTTGCTCACTGATCATTTGTCAGTTGTATCTATCCTACTTTGATTATTTATATAGAGTTCTTTATGTCAGCTATTATATTTTTAATATTTATTATTTTCATTTGGTTCTTATCTTTTGTTTTTGTTTTATATAGTTAATATTTTTCCTTATCTCCTTATGTATATTTACCATGTTTATTTTAATTATTGAGCTGGCTTTTTCAATATTTTTCTTCATATGTTATTTATAGTCTACTTGGATGTCTTTGTGGAAGTCATACTCTTTGGATGTAGTTGACTTGGCAGCTGTTCTGATAATGTCTGTTGATGAAGGTTGAACACCCTATTCCAATCTGTGTAAATCTTGTGAATTTAAAGAGAGGTAGTGGTCAAGCTCCAGGGACCAGGGAACTATTCTTGCTCCTCCCTGTGTACTGCTAGTTTTTATGCAGTGTTTCACTTTTAAGCTCTTAGGGAAAAGCATCCCCAAGAAGAGGCAGTCTCTTGAGATTATGATTCAACAACCCTAAGGGTTTGGAGGACAAGAGGAAGAGTGAATGCCTCAGTTTCTCACACCAGAAGGGTAGAGGTGCTGACCTGGTATTATCTTCCTGACACTTGTACAAGCAGTGTAGACTGCTGCTGTAGCAGTTAATAAGGGCGGTGAAAATGCAGGGAATGATTTTCCTGAGGCTACCCCCTGGAAAGAAGCAAGAGCAGACTTTAAAAACTTTTTCCCTAGATTGTCTGCCTCTGACACTTTCTGTCACCAGCTTCCTCCCAACCCACCAGTTCAAGATATCCTTCACTCTTCCCAAGTTTTCTCATACCACTCATCTGAGTTTCCTCCTTGCTTTCATTGTTTCTCCAGAGTTGGCTCTGGGGGAGGGAGTTAGGAGCCAGTAGTGATAGACTATTTTGGTTTCTTTTGTTCTTGTTAAATTTGTGAGTGGTGCTGAGAGATTCTTGAGCACCTTGGGAAAATTTAAGTGTGCTAGATCTTCCAGAAATTATTTTCAGATACCAGCCTTTGCTGCCCTTTTGGCAATGCCTTTTTATTGAGCCACTAAGGAAGAGGAGAATTTCTTTTCAAGATAGATGCTTCTTCCTAGGTAATTCTATTGATTCACACTGGAGTGTCAGCAGGTGATCTTGCATGTGTTTGTGTCCTGTAGCAGAGTTTGAGTCATGAGTCCAACACTTTTTCTCTCCATTATGTCTGGCTCTGGCTCTGTTGCCTATAGTTGGGTTGACTATATTTGCCAGCCTGTTGGGATGTTATGACATTTCCTGTTTTCTCCTTCTGTTGTTTTCTTCTTTGTGCCTGTTCTAGCACCATGTTTGCTTGCCATGGAGGTAGCAATGGTGGTCGTTAGCATGGCAGAAACAGTGGATGCAGGTGTTTAATTTTAAACAAGGTATTTTTTTTAAACTTATACTTAGAATCTTTCATCATTTTAATTCCCACCTTTGTTTTAATTTGTCTGGTTAATGCTAATGTAAATCAGGGAGATGCATTGGAATAGTTACCAAAAAGGGTATAATATCTTAACTTTTTTATTGTAGTGAAATATATATAACATAAAATTTGCCATTTTAACCATTTAAAAAAAGACAATTCAGTGTCATTAATTACTTTCATAATGTTGTACAGCCATCATCACTGTTTCCAAAACCTTTTCATCACTCTAGAGACTCTGTAACCATGAAATGATAACCCATCCCTCCAGAAACCTCTAGTCTACTTCTGTCTTTATGAATTTGCCTAGTCTAGATATTTCATGTAAGTGAAATTATATAAAATTTTTCTTTCTGTTTCTGCCTTCTTTCACTTAGCTTAAGGTTTTCAGGGTTCATCCATGTTGTAGATGTATCTGAACTTCATTTCTTTTTATGGCTGCATAATATACAATTGTATTTATCTACCTCATTTTGTGTATCCAGTCTTCTGTTGAAGGGTGTTTAAGTTGTTTCTATCTTTTGGCTATTGTGGCTAATGCTACAGTGATGCACAGCATGCATGTATCTCTTTAAGTCCCTGTTATTTTCATTATATACATGGGAATTGAATTGCCAGGTCATATATGCTAGTCTATGTTTAGCTTTTAAAGGAGCTGTCTACTTTACTCTCTCTTTTAGCCTATTTTACTCTCTCTTGCTAGCAATGAGTGCCGTTCTTAAAAAAAAAAATAGCATTGCTAATGTGATAATGCAAATATCTCAGTATTGAAAAAGCTATCTCATTGATGTAATTTGTGTTACTTTGTCAATGAGGTTAAATATTTTTTATGCTTATTAATCATTTGGATTTCTTTTTTGTGAATTACTTCTTTTTGTTATTTTTAAAACTCTAACTGATATTGTGCAGAACTTATATTAACCTTCTGATTTAACCCATTTATCTGTCAAAAGTGTGGGTTGTTTTTAATGCTAATCCCTATGTGTTGGTTTAGTCAACTGGTGACATTTAAGTTCTTCTTGGGCAAAACTCAAGCATACCCCCCCTTTTTTTTTTACTATTTAATTAACTAATTTAACTTAATTTTTAAAAATATTTTATTTATTCACGACACACACACACACACACACAGAGGGAGAGAGAGAGAGAGAGAGAGAGAGAGAGAGAGAGAGAGAGGCAGAGACACAGGCAGAGGGAGAAGCAGGCTCCATGCAGGGAGCCTGACATGGGACTTGATCCCGGGTCTCCAGGATCAAGCCCTGGGATGAAGGCGGCGCTAAACTGCTGAACCACCTGGGCTGCCCTAATTTATTTATTTTAAAAAAGATTTAATTTATTTATCAGAGACAGAGAGCGAGAGCGAGAGCGAGCATGCACAAGCAGGGGGAGGGGTGGGAGGGTAAGGGAGAAGCCAACTCCCCACTGAGCAGGAAACCCAACCTAGGGCTTGATCCTTAGGACTCTGAGATCATGACCTGAGCCGAAGGCGGACACTTAACTGACTGAACTGCCCAGGTGCTCTTATTTATTTATTTGAGAGAGAGTGTGTAGGGAGATGGGACAGAAAGAGAGGGAAAGAGAGAATCCACAAGCTGACTCCCCACTGAGTGTGGAGCCTGGTACAGGGCTTGGTCCCAGGACCATGAGATCATGAACCTGAGCTGAAACCAAGAGTTGAGCGCTTAACTGACTGAACCACCCAGGCGCCCTCAAGCATGCGCTTCTTAGGAACTCTTGATTCTGAAGAGAGTAAAGATAAGTTAAAAAAAGAAATGTATTTTTAGCTGATTTAATCATGTACAAGGCATGCACATACAAATTATTTATTCCTCCATTTGTGTCATTTTCAAATTAGATAAGCTGTGGGCTATATGATATCTAAGTAACATGCAAGAAATATTGCAGAGGGCAGAACAGGTTGATATGAATCAATTCATTCCATGTATTTTATTTTCTCCTTAGGTGGTCCATGAGTTGGAACTATATAACACAGGATATTATTTAGGCATGTTCATGAATTCTTTTGCAGTTTTTCAGGTATGTTTAGTTTGTTACATAATTTGAAAAGATATTAATATCTTTTACTATTACAAACACTTTCAGAATTAATTATCTCCATTATGAAATGGTAGCATTTTGTTAAATGTGTTGAAGTGCAGCATGTTATATAAATATAATTTGAAATGGAAAGATAATCATCCTTCCAATTTTGAAAGCAAATGGAAAAAGTGCATGTGAGAGAGAGTGTGTGTGTGTCCTGTGTATGAGAGGGAGAAATTCTCAAAAATGAGATAGGGTAAAAAAAAAATACTTTCACATATGCATAAAAATAAATGAACATGAGTGAGTTAGGAGTATGGGAGACTGCTGTGACATTTTATTTTATTTTATTTTATTTTATTTATTTTATTTATTTTTATTTTTACTTTTTTTTTAAATTTTTTATGCTGTGACATTTTATAGAGCACTTAAAGTTTTATTTTTAAAGAAAATTAAAATTATTTTTCTAGGAATGTGGCCTCTGGGTATTGACAGATGCAAACCTTTTGAAGGATTACATTGATGGTGTTTGTAAGTAAAACCTGGCAATATGTTTTTAAAGTATTTAAGTCTTTCATCTCAGGTATTTAAAATTATGTATATAGGTATGGTTACTTTCTGGTTGGACATGGTAATCATGATCTTCATTTTCTGTTCTCTTATCCTAAATCTTTGGAGTATAATGTTCATCTGAGCCATGACATGGAATGTTTGGGTTTCTATCTAGATTTTTGAAATGAATACTTTCCATTTGCTCTCTGTAGTTCTTTGAGATGGTTATATTTTTGGACATATTGGAAGATCCTATGCTTTAATTTGTATTACAAACTCTGCTATTATTTTGGAATTAGTTAAAAGGAGCGACATTAAAAAAATTCTTTTTAACGATTTTATTTATTTATTCATGAGAGACACAGAGAGGAGAGAGAGAGAGAGAGAGAGACAGAGAGAGAGGCAGAGACACAGGCAGAGGGAGAAGCAGGCTCCATGCACCGGGAGCCCGACGTGGGATTCGATCCCGGGTCTCCAGGATCGCACCCTGGGCCAAAGGCAGGGGCTAAACCGCTGCGCCACCCAGGGATCCCTATCTTATTTCTTATCTTATTATTATCTTATTATTATTATCTTATTCATCAGGTCCAGTTTGTTCATTCATTCTTTAACAGATAGTGATGATATTAATTGCATGCCTAGCATATATGAGGCAATGAGATTTCAGCTTGGTCTAGTGGGGCAGAACAACATATCATTAGAAGTGTGTGCTGAGCCCTGGGGTGGGAAAAGTACAGCATGCCAGGGGAAATACACAGAAGTCACCCACCCAAGAGACAGAGCAGAATCATCTCTTGAGACTATCATTCCTCTCCTCTGCTTGGCTTCAGGCCCTTGACAGTGTCTCCTTGATCATTGCAAGAGCCTCTTAACTAACTTTTGCCTGCCTTCATTTTCCCCTATCTCTAAACCATTGCTCACAGTGATGCCAGAGTTACCGTTATAAAACATGGGCTACATCATGTTTCAAATTTATTTTAAAACCTTCAGAGGGTCAGAATTGATTAAATGATTACTCTAAGTCCTTCATGATGGCATATGTGATATTTTAATATCTGGACCTTGCCATTCTTTTTCTCATTTTATGGCACTCTTACCTAATACGTCATATTCTGGACATGCCTTTGTACTTAGCTTTCTGCCCTCCCCTCACCCCGCCCCTGTATGGGATACTCTCTAACTAGAGACTTAAAGAAAATGGAATTTGCAAACAAACAGCAACACTCCTGCAAAATGGATTTTTCCCCCTAGCCATACTATTTTCATTATTCAGATTCTGGGTAAAATCAGCCATTCTGTGCACAATAGGCATTTTATATATGCCTGTTATAATTCTTACCATGTTTACTACAGTTTTCTATTTGTCTCCTCCATAGACTATGAGTAGAGCTCACTACATTCATCTTTGTATCCGTGGTACCTACTACAGTATATTGTTTTGCATTTTATTTTATTTTTTATTTTGTTTTATTTTGATTTTAAAAATATTTTTTTTATTTATTTGAGGGAGAGAGATTGAGAACATGAGTGGGGTGGGGGTGGAGTGGGGAGAGAGGGTAGAGGAAGAGGGAGAAGCAGACTCCCCCTGAGCTGGGAGCCCAATGTGGGGCTCGATCCCAGGACCCTGACATCATGACCTGAGCCAAAGGCAGATGCTTAACACACTGAGCCATCCAGACACCCCTGTTTTGCATTTTATTTTGAAATAATTTTAGACTTATAGAAAAGTTGAAAAAATAGAAGTGGGTGATAGAAATAGAAAGAAAGCTTTTAGTGGAATATGGGTTAGGATGCAGTGTTATGGCTTTATTAGATGACCTGTTCCTTGAGAATTTGGGATTTACTGTTTCATGCTTACTTTAAAAAAATGTAGATATGTAAACAATTTGGAAAATTAAGACTTTTCCAAAAATGGTTTAGGTTAACGTTGACACTTTTGGAAGTGTGTCAGTCAGTATCGCAACGACTTTTTTTAAGCTAGTAAACTGGTTGATTGTAGTATCTTATGGCTGGTATAGCCAATGGTAATGATCACTAGGGAACTGAAAAGAGAACAAAATTGGAGGGAGCTTTAAAAATGTGATTAACTGTTTTTTAGCAACTGCACTATAAGTAGTTTTTCAGGTAGTAGTTGTACAGGCAGGGAAGGTTGTTTTTTTTTTTTTTTTTTTTTTTTCTCGTTTTTTAGTTTTGGTGCTTCTGTAACTGGCCTCAAAGCCTTGGGTAAGTCACTTGACTTCTATGAGAATCAGGTATCTCATCTGTAAAATGAGAAGGTTGGATAAGATGAACTCTGACGTCCCATTTAGCTAAGAGGTGTTGTGATTCTGTGAACTAAGTTTATAATCATCCTCTACAGTGACTTTTTTCCCTAACAATTATCAATGTTGATTTTTAGATGACAGTGTAGAATTTGCTGAGAGGTTTGTAGAGGAAAATGAAGGATACTTGGTAGATTTTCATGACTTCTCTTCGGTTAGCAATCCACATGTCAGAAAGCATTTTCCAGAGACTTGGATTTGGCTGGACACCAAGATGGGGTAAAGATTTGTAATGTTCTTTGCTCATACATACTTTGTCTAGTGTTAGTTTTAAATAAATTTTTTGTTCTTTCTAATGTTTAAGTACAAATATTGTGATTAACAACTAAATAGATGAAGAAGTTTTTATTTTAGAATGATATTTATTGTATTTAAATTTAGTATTTAGTAAAGCCACATGCAAATTGGGGCAGTGAGAGTGTCATTAAGGAGAAGCTGGACTCCTTCTAGTGAAGGGTGTTTTTAACTTCTTTGAAGTTTCATGGTTCTTGTTAGAGAAAATTACTGAGAGTACACTTATTGCCTTGGAGTGGGAAGCACTCATAATTACTCCCTTGACCTTGTGGCCCCTTGTAAAACCTCTCCATGAGCCACAGGAAGAAGAGCACAGGTGATAGAAGGATTTAGCTTAGTTGACAAACCCTGTGCTATCTGGCCTGATGACTGAGCAGATGAATCATGAAACCTTCACATATTTTATAGTCAGCCATTTATGGAAACTTGAAATAAGACACAAGTCAAACCTCAAAAAAAATAGCATTGACTAGGATAAAGAGAGAAAGTTTTATGCAAATTTACAGAAATAAATTACATTAAATTTGAAAATAGATATTTATTTTCTATATACAACATTTATAAAAATAATTGTCATTCTGGAGGTATAAACACTGCAGAAAGCTTTCAATGCAATATGGGTCAGAATGCAGTGTGATGGCCTTATTAAATGACCTGTTCCTTGAGAATTTGAGATCTACTGTTTCATGCTTACTTTAAAAAAATTTAGATCTCCAAACAATTTGGAAAATTAAAACTCTTCTAAAAATGATTTAGATTATGTTGACTTTTTTGGATACATGTCAATTCATGGTGTTGTGATTTTTGTTTTTATCTTGACTTCAGTTCTAGGATATACCAAGAATTTGAAGTTACTGTGCCTGATTCTATCACTTCTTGGGTAGCTACTGCTTTCGTGATCTCTGAGGACTTAGGTCTTGGATTAACAAGTACTCCAGTGGAGGTAGTATATTAAAGACTTTCTTGTAAATGTTAGTGTCCAAAGCAAAGAAAGTGTCAACTCTTCAATGGATTTTCAAAAATGATTCTTATGATGTTGATGTTTAGAGATTTGTCAGCTTTTTCTTTTGTTTTTCATTGGTTTTATACTTCAGAATGTGAGCTGTGCTAAACTCCTAAATGTGCTACATCCATATTAAGATTTGGATTAAAAACTTTATTATTGAATGAATCTAGCTATTTCCAAAGGCCAGAAGAGAGAGAGTTTCTGTGTATTCCCTCTGAAAAGAAAGGACAGAACTTCTCAAGATGTATTTCTAGCAGGCATTCCTTCATATTTTTGGTCAAATTGCATCACATGTTACTTTCCAAACTAGTTGCTGGCACGAGGAATGTAATGACCATGTTTGGTCTTAGACCAGTAGCCCTTACTCTGTCATATCTGAAGCATTCTCTTTATAACAGATATTTTGTTTTCCCCTTTACCATCTGGAATGAAAATCATAGAAAATACAGTATATCTGTATACTTAATTTAAAAAAATGAATATGATGCCTTAAGTGAAATATGAAGGAGAAATAAAAGTAAGGTGTAATAAAATAATATATATTATAGTGTATAAGTGATCAGACATAGCCACATTAGAAGGCATAAATCTTTAAATATTTACTCCATGCATCAAATCACCCATTGTGTAACAGCTGTAAGTGGAGTTTGATATACATGTGTTGTTTTAGCAACTCAAAAACCTTGACTGATACTGCTTGTAGTGATGTCAGTCTTTGAGACCATGAACCACTTTTGATAATGTTACAAACACAAAAATATGCACTCTTCTGTTGATTTACAAAATAGTTGTATTTATGAAAAATTCAGTGTGTGTGGAAAAATGCTTTGGGTTTATATATAAGTTCAAATTAGGTTGTAAGTTCAGGTCATCATAAGTAAGTACTTTATGTGAATGTCTGAAGAGGCATTTAATCATGAGAGATGTGGGACAATTCTTCATTGGGACGGTCCTGAGCATTTCAGACTTTCACCCACTATGTGTCTATCGTACCTTTCAATCATTGTAACATTCTAAGACACTTCCACAAATGTCTGAGTAAACCTCTAGAGGGAGCTACTGCTGCCAGTGACAACCATTGGCCTAAACTAATCAAGATTTATTTTCAGAGGCAGGGTAGGGGTTTAGCTGCTGCTGTAGGATTTGGCCAACAATATCAGAATTGGGTCACCAGGGAGAAAGTACATGTGCCTATATATGTTAGAAGGTAGTAAGCAGAACATCAGTTAGACTTTCTCCATGAGTCTAAAACAAGAGCTGTTTGACTTGGCCAGTGGCTTTTAAAGCAGATTGGTGGAGTCATTATAGTATAGTAGGTGAGGAGCTGGGCTTTGGCATCAGACATGCTAGGATCCATTTCTGGCTCCTTCATTCACTAGTGATGTAATCTTGTACTAGCTACAGAGATCTCTGAGCTTCTGATTTCTTTTCTGTAAAATATGAGCATAGATCCTGCCTCATAAAAGTTGTAAGGATTAAATGAAATAATTTGTGTAAAGTACCTATAAACTATTGGGACTACATCAAAGTAAAAATTTCTGGACAGTGAAGGAAAAAACAAAACTAAAAGGCAACCTAATGAATGGGAGAAGATATTTGCAAATGACATATATGATAAAGGATTAGTATCCAAAATATATAAAGAACTGATAAACTCAATACTCCCAAACCAAATAATCTGATTAAAATGGACGGAAGACATGAACAGACATTTCTCCCCAGAAGACATACAGATGGCCAACAGATACATGAAAAGATGCTCAACATCACTGATTATCAGGGAAATGCAAATCAAAGGTGCAATGAGATATCATCTCTCACCTGTCAGAATAGTTAAAAAACAACACAAGACACAACAGGTGTTGGCGAGGATGTGGAGAAAAAAGAACCCCTTGTACTGTTGGTAGGAATACAAAGTGGTGTAGCCACTCTGGAAAACAACATGGAGGTTCCTCAAAAGACTAAAAATAAAACCACTCCATGATCTAGGAATCACACTGCTGGGTATTTACCTCTTAAAAAACAAAAACACGAATTCAAAGGGATACATGCACCACCTGTTTATTGCAGCATTATTTACAACAGTCAAATTATAGAAGCAGCCCAAGTGTCCACAGATAGATGAATGGATAAAGGAGATGTGTTATAAATATATGATGGAATATTAGCCATAAAAAGCATGAAAGCTTGCCATTTGCAACAACATGGATAGAGCTAGAGAGTATAATGCTAAGTCAAATAAGTCAGTCAGAGAAAGACAAATACGATATGATCTTATTTGTGGAATGTAAGAAACAAAACAAATGAACAAAGGAAAAAAAGAGGTAACTGAGAAACAGATTGAACTATGAACAAACAGATGGTGACCAGAGAGGAGATTAAAGAGGGGGGTTAAAGAGTATACTTATCATGATGAAAATAAAATAAAATGATAAAAAAATAAAGTCCCTGGGTCCTAGTAGGCATTTATAAAGTGTAGTAATTACTCTATTAAATAGCATCATGTCAATTTATCATCATTGATTTGGGATAAGTTGCTGTTTGTTTTTTGTTGGTAGGCAAGTGGACATTTCTATGTGGAATTACAAGCTTCACAGGTTTTGTGAGATTTGCTTTTAATTGCATGAATGTGAAGCATTTTGATTTGAATAAAATATATATTTGTTTGTCTTTTCCAGCTACAAGCCTTCCAACCATTTTTCATTTTTTTGAATCTTCCCTACTCTATTATCAGAGGTGAAGAGTTTGCTTTGGAAGTAACCATATTCAATTATTTGAAAGATGCCACTGAGGTAATATATTAAATGTTTTGTTAATTCACACTTCAGGAAAAAAATGGAGAAAACACACAGGGATTGGATTGTTAATGTTTGGGTATCTGGGAATCTAAGCATTTTATACATTTCTGAGAGGCTGGAAATAAATATACTTTGTCAGTGATTTCTTCTACTTATTCATGTCTAAGGATAGTATTAGCGTGTGTCTGTACATTTTGTTTAATTTCCAGCACAGGTTTTCCACATTAGCTGCATAATTTCCTCACTATATCTGAGGCAGGTCATTATCTTTCCTGCTTCCCTGTACCCTTTCCTAGCCTTCCCTGCATCTAGAAGACGTTGCTGCTTCTCACTGCCATTTCGTGCTCCTTGCAGTTGGCAAGAACTTACTTTTTTCAAGACCTGGCTCGAAACTAGGATGCCCTTCCTCACCCATTCTGTTATGCCTTGTTTCCATGTTTATATAGTGTACTCTATTTTGAATACAGTGTATTCAAAACAAGGCTTTGTTTTTTGAGTCATGTGTCTTATGTTTCCTTTAGTTAGTCAGTTCTCTGGAAGGCAGGCCTATTTGGCCACTGTTTGTGTTGTGCCCATTGTAGTACTAACCAAGTGACTGATTTTTTTCTCCCCTTAGAGTAAGTAGGGGTATGTAATTAATTTCATTTTATAAAAATTCCACAATCTCTTTAAATACTATGTTTTATAAATTGTATTTTAAAATTGTACTTAAATTTTTTTAAAAAGATTTTATTTTTTTTATTTGAGAAAGAGAGAGCAGGAGTTGGGGGGAGGGCAGAGGGAGAGAGAGAAGCAGACTCCCAGCTGAGTGGGGAGCCCAATGGGGGCTCGATCCCAGTACTCTGGATCATGACCTGAGCTGAAGGCAGACACTTAACAAACTGATCCACTCAGGTGCCCCTGAATTGTACTTTTTAACTTAGTCAACAATTATACATTGTAAAGAGCAAAAGATCTGGAATCAGAAGGCCTGGATTCAATGTCCTGCTCTATAACTTACCAGCAAATAAGTTAATAGTAGTTTCCTCCTCTGTAAAATAGGACTAATAATTATTATTCCTAGAGAAAATATTTTGATAAACAGATGAGAAATGGAAATGGAAAACAACTCATAAAGTATAAGGCTTGGGTAAATGCTGTTTTTTTTTTTTTTTAAGATCTTTTTTATTTACTCATGAGAGACACACACACACAGAGAGAGAGAGAGAGGCAGAGACACTGGCAGAGAGGGAAGCAGGCTCCATGCAGGGAGCCTGATGTGGGACTTGACCCCAGGACTCCAGGATCATGCCCTGAGCTGAAGGCAGGCGCTCAATGCCGAGCCACCCAGGCATCCCATAAATGCCATTCTTGATAAGATTGGCAGCTTTGGCATACTTTACAAAAGTTTACAACCAATATATGCTTCAGTACTCATCTCTGTGTCATTCTTTCCTTGGAATAATTTAGCAGAGACTCTCGAAGGATGTAATAACACTTCATCTTGTTTGTCTTAGGTATTTATTAACGGGACCAGTGTCCTAGGATGACTCAGTTAAACCAGGCTGGTGGCAATACCATGACATGAAATAACCTTTCTGGGCATGTCCTTCCCACTCAAAGGCTTTGCATAATGACAGAACTTAATGTTAATGGGCATTTAATGTTAGAAATGGAACTGCTGGGGTGCCTGAGTGGCTCAGTTGGTTAAAGCATCTGCCTTTGGTTCAGGTCATGATCCCAGGGTCCTGGGATCGAGCCCTGCTTTGGGCTCCCTGCTCAGCAGGGAGCCTGCTTCTCCCTCTGTCTGCTCCCCCTTCTCCCTGCTTGTGCTCTCTCTATATATAAAATAAATAAATAAATAAATAAATAAATAAATACATTTAAAAAAATAAGTGGAACTGCAGAGCCCTGTTCCCACATATCTGGAGATGGAGGAGAGCATAGAGAAATGAAGATTTTCCTGATGACCCTCTCATCCTATCCTTGGCTGAATCTCTGTCTCATCCTCCTTAGTCTTGAGCCCCATGGATTTAATAGCATTTAACGTGGGGATAAAGCAACACTTTTCTGAGGAGCATTTATTATAGAAAAATTTTGATAATTTTCCTTCCAGGTTGAAGTAATCATTGAGAAAAGCGACAAATTTGATATTCTAATGGCTTCAAATGAAATAAATGCCACAGGACACCAGCAGACCATTCTGGTTCCCAGTGAGGATGGGGCAACTGTTCTTTTCCCAATCAGGCCAACATATCTGGGGGAAATACCTATCACAGTCACAGCCATTTCACCTACTGCTTCTGATGCTGTCACCCAGAAGATTTTAGTAAAGGTAAGTATTTGAAGTCTTGAGTAAGTGAAATGGAAATACATAATTGAAAAGGAAAGAGAAGATGGTTTTTCTCTTGGTTAAATTTGTTGGCAAGATCTAGTAGGTCATCTCTACCCACTTGGTATTGTCTAATTGTTTTCTCATCTGTATGCAAAGATCTATATTATGTTTTGGAGATAATTGCCAATATTCTCTTTAACTTTATGGTATGCCTGTATAGTGAATCTCTTTTGGAATCAATTGCATTTACAAACTGTATTACACTGGGGTCCTAGTAAATCATGCCAAGTGGATATGTAGATTTTGAATTTTGAAATTCCTCAATATAATTGGAAGATATTTTGTAGATTTATTTTGGAGAAGATATTATGCAGAAAAAGACAACTCAGCCTAGTAGATAAGCACTTGTGTTCCGATGTGACAGCCCTAGGTTCAAATCCCAGCTCTGCCAAATGTGATTTAGAACAAGGTGTATAATCTCTCTTTGGATAATAATAGGATTTACTTCAGAGGGTTTTTCTCATCACCTTTTCATCTTATCCTTTGCCATTCCAATTACCATTTCATGAAATGTTTTGTCTACTTTAACTAGAAAGTAAGCGTTTAGTAACAGATTTGGAGCAGGAATCAAAAACAATAGGTATTTTTTCAATTGTACACATACTGCAGATACAACAGGCAAGACGTTTATCTTATTTATATAAAGTTCTCTAAACAGATGAGTGAAGATGATGTTAATTGTGTTACTTTTTTCCAACAGGCTGAAGGAATAGAAAAATCGTATTCACAATCCATCTTGTTAGACTTAACTGACAACAAGTTACAAACTCCCCTGAAAACTTTGAGTTTCTCATTTCCTCCCAACACAGTGAGTGGTAGTGAACGAGTTCAGATCACTGCAATTGGTAAGAATACAGTCTTATCACCATCACTACTGGTTAATTTGTATATGACAATATAATGTACATATTTTATCTATGTTTAGGTGTGTTTTTAATTTAATCATAATGAAAAGAGGTTGCAAAAGTTTTTAGTTGATACCAGCTGCTGAGTACAATAGAAAGACGAGCAGATATGTGTCCTAGACCAGTTCTTAATCGCAGTGTACATATGAATCATGCAGGGATCTTGTTTAAAGGAAGATGTTGGTTTATTAGGCTTGGGGTGGGGCTTTAGATTATGCATTTCTAACCAGCTCCCACTTGATGCTGATGCTTCTGGTGTATAGACCACTGTTTGGGTAGTAGCACCCACCATAATGTGGCTGGAGGGTGGGATTATTTCTAAGAGTGGAGCTTCTGGCTTCTGTGACTTTCAGCCACTGGTACATATCAGAATCTTTTATGGAGTTTTGTAAAAACGCAAGCTCTACTTTCAACCCACACAATCAGAATTTCACGGGCTATGTATATTTTGAAAAGGTTTCACAAGTGCTTCTAACTAGAAGTTGAGCACTATTGCCTAGAGCTGTTCTCTGTGCAGGAGGCAGATAACCTTTACAGCAGGATGCAAACAACCTACTGATTTCACCCTCTCCTGGTCACCTTCTGGCAACCTGAAAGTATTATTACATCAGCTGTTAAACATAGCTTCCACATAAACTATTTATCTGGTTGCACTTCACAAATAACTGAAGGAAATGTTTAGATTAATGAAGATTAATGAATCTAAATAGTTTGTTAGGTCTTCAAGATGTCAGGACCTAAGGCACTTTTTCCAGAGGTTCTTTTACATCCCATCTGATCTAATACTTTCCATTATAGCTCAACCATCTAATCCCTTATAGAGTACTTTTTGAGAATCTTAGGCATAATTCATAAGAAGAATTAAACAAGCTCTCTACCTAGGGGAATAAATTCTCCCATAGTGTTGGGATGTGGGGAGGTGCAGCACACACATGGGGGGATGCAGTACACATGCACACACACATAAGTGTGTGCATACACATACACACAAAGGGAAGATACTTTCAGTTTCAAATGCATACCACCATTCTTTACATTGGAATGAGTCTATCTTTAGTATTGAAATACTAATGAGGTTTGATTTTTAAGCTTGATGCAAAGAATGATTTTTCAAGTTGTATTTTTATATGGTTATTTATTTTTAAAAAAATCTATTCGGTAGCCCAGAATTTTAGTGTGAATATTAGTTCGCTTCTTTGAATTTTGAGACTATAAGTTTATGTTCACTTTGAATGTTAAAAACCATAAAAACATGAATGATAACAGTATAACCTCTATTAATTTTTTTGTGTTAACATCTTAAGTTTAAGACATCATATGCCAGCAATGGCTGCAGCCTATTCATTTAAAAGAGGTCTTCCTGTCTTTTTAGATTCTTTTTTTAAGGATTAGGTTATCACTAAGTTTTTGGACTTGAAATGGGTAAGTTTCTAAAATAAACTAGATGGAAGAGTGTTCTCCATACAACTTAGCCACAGTGGAGTCGGAATTTTTTTTTTAAGATTTTATTTATTTATTTGACAGGAAGAGAGCACAAACAGGGAGCATCAGGCAGAGGGAGAGGGAGAAGCAAGCTTACTGCTGAGCAGGGGAGGGGGTACCTGATGTGAGGCTTGATCCCAGGAGCTCAGGATCATGACTTGAGCCAAAGGCAGACATTTAACTGACTGAGCCATCCAGATACCCCTCACAGTGGGGTAAGAATTGGAACTCAGCCTCTGTATTTCTAAATTATTTACTTATTTCCCTAAGTCATGGTGTTAGAATGTAGGTAGAAGTGTCTTTCAAGCAGGCATTTTGTTAATTTTATATTACTAACTTTGAAGAATATCCCTTATCTGTTTTGATTCTGAGATTCATTGAAATACGTTTACATGTTAATTCTACTTTGTTTTTATTAAAGAGAACACATCGAAAAATATTATAATCTTTACTCTTAAATAATTTCTCAAGTGTTTGTAGTGTGTTAGTAAGAAATCAGAGTGAAGTTCTAGTTATGTGAAGAATACTACTAATAAAACATTTCTTTCTTATATAAAAATGATGGTTTCCTGATGGTCAGTTCCTGATATTTTTGTTCAAGAATTATTTTTTAAACTTCTTTTTTGCCTGACATATGCCACATCTTTAACTGAACTAGAAGTCTGATTTGTCACATAATCTACAAGTTTGGTGCCACTGTGTAATCAGTTACTTGACCTCCCTAAAAGCTTGATATAAAGTCTGTACCTTGTTCCAGGTTTGCTTCAGTGTCACATGCCTTCTGTACTCAGCAGAAGTTTCTTTGCCACCAGGAGCTACAATTACTGAGCATTTGCTGAATGTATTGAATATTTTGTGCTTTCAGGAGATATCCTTGGTTCTTCCATCAATGGCTTAGCCTCATTGATTCGGATGCCTTATGGCTGTGGTGAACAGAACATGATAAATTTTGCTCCGAATATTTATGTTTTGGATTACCTAACTAAAAAGAGACAACTGACAGAAAACTTAAAAGAAAAAGCCCTTTCATTTATGAGGCAAGGTAAGCATTTTAGAAATGTACTTTTATTTGTAAATTTCTTTATTTCTTTTTTTTAGGCAGAATCCACTCTAGACTGTATTTCAGTATAGACTGATTTGTCTTTGCTGTGTGATTGTAGAACTAGATGGTGTTGAAATGTGCTAGAAGCAGTGGGAAACTGTCACCATTCTTCCTGCAGCTAATTGTCACTAATTGCTGCTAACACGTTAAGGAATTAGTGTCTAGAAGGGTTTGTATTTTAATTAGGGACCTGAAATTTAAAGCTACTTAAAAATCTAGAGGACTGAGTGTTCATTTATTCATCACACATTTATGGAGTATCTGCTGGTACCAGTGTCAGCTCTGCCACTGAGGAAACAGGAGGTCAGGGCCTTTCTTCTCAAGGAATTCTTTGTTCAGTGAAGACAGTCTGTACATACACACATGTGGTGCCATGGGGCAGGCACATTCTCAGTGCGTTTAAAATGTCAGGTAGGTGGGAGTTAGGAGGGCATAGTTTATATGAGGAGGCCCTGCTTGTCTCTTAGATGTCAGACTCGTGATTACTGTCCCCTGAGTTCTTGAGAGGCAGATATTGTTCATGGATACCAGATGCTTTGTGTCTGCAACTTGCAAATAGCAACAGTTACTATTAGCTGAGCACTTATATGTGCCAGGCAGTGTTTTAAACACTTTGTAATTAATGTCTCATTTAATGCGCACAGTGTTAGTATTGTTCTCCTGTTTTTACAGAAAAGGAAACTGAGACACAGAAAAGTTAATTAACTTATTAGCAAGTGAGTAGTAGAGCTGGGATTTGAACTCACTGCCTGGCCCCAGAGTCCATGCACTTAATGTCCATCCTTAGACAAAAACAAAAATGTTTCTACTACTACTACTACTACTAATAACAATAATGTATATTTGATTTCCTCAAATACTCCAGAAGCCAACTACCCAAAATTATGATCTAGGTTTTGCGTTTCCATGTTAGGGGACTTCTAGCAAAATCTCTGTGTGGTTGAGTTTATTTGTCTACATAATTTGGGCTACCTGCTGCCCATCAAATTTATGAGGATTAGAATGGTTTATGCAAAATGCTAAAAAAATCCTTGTTCAGTGTAATCTAAAAATCCCAACTCCTAAGTGTTTTGTTTTTGTTTTTTGGAAGGAATGGGTTAAATGCAAATAGAGGCAAGCTGTTAGTGATTTTACTAACTTCTCCACAGTTATGAATTAGAAAGCTTAAAGACATATTTTGATGTGAGCTTTTCTTCCAGGTTCCCTCATTATGTAGGAACTTATTTATCCTAAACTAAATTTTATGTAATAATGGTAATAACCAACCCTGTTAAAAGCTTTACAAATGTTTTCATTTAATTCTTTTTTTTACCTTAAGATTACTTATTTGTTTGACAGAGAGAGAAAGAGAGAGAGAGAGAGTGAGAGAGAGAGAGAGAGAGAGAGAAAGAATATGCATGTGCACGCTCTGGCATGTGTAAGGATGGGGAAAGGGGCAGAGGGAAAGGGAGGTAGAATCTTAAGCAGACTCTGCATTGACCACAGAGCTGGATGTGAGGCTCTGTCTCATGACTCTGGGATTATGACCTGAGCTGCAAGAGTTGGATGCTTAATGGATTGTGCCACCAAGGTGCCCTATGTTTTCATTTAATTCTTACAAAAACCCTAGGAGGTATACATACTGATATTATTTCCATTTTACAGGTGAGGAAACTGAGGCACAGAGAGGGTATATAACTTACCTATGATTATTTCCAGGTGATATGGTGTTGGAATATGTGTTCTTCCTCAGATCGATATGGGATAAGTTTACTTGGCAACATTTTTAGGTTTTTAAAAACCATAAGCTTGGATGGAAAAGGTCTAGGAATTGGCCAAGATGTTTGAGTGTGGCTAATGTGCAAGAGGTCTCAGGAGGCTTCTGATACAATAGTAAGGACATTACTTAGGCTCCTATAGGGAAGGAGACAGCAAAGGTTAGAATCTGCAGTGTCCGGTTAGACCAGAGTAAGCTATAAGATGTGAGATCCAGGAGGATGAGCTGGTTGGTATCCAAAACTCCCCCCTGGAGTAGGCTGGTACAGGCCAGGGCTGAGAGGGAGGAAGGGGGTTGTGAGTCAGAAACCATGTGCTGCATGAGAGGACAAACAGGGAGACCAGGGCTTGGAATCAGAGTTGGGTGTGAACTGAGTACTACTGTGATGAAGGAGATAGTGGTGTATTTTCCACTCAGATTAGAGCCAGGCCCATAGGGATGTGGTTAGGTCTTCAGGAAATTCTTGAAGATTTAGCAATTGGTACTTTCCATACAGAGCTGCCCATTTAAAATCATCCTCCTTCATACATATATTTGTGAATCAGTCATATTTAAACATGTAAATACAAGAGCTGCTTTTTTTCAAATTCTATTATAATTAGGTTTAAGACGTGGTACCAAGTGCTGTCTGTGGTACAGTGTGTGCCGCAGTAAACAGAAAAATGAGATTTTACACATTGCCATAATGGTTACCATAATGGTTATGTTTATAACCATGCCATAATGGTTATGTGCCATAACACATATTTAAGGAGATGGAAAAGTATTTGGGATTGTCATAATTTAATGCTGTACCTTTTGTAAACAAAATTCTGTCTTATATTCAGAATGCAGTGTGACTGGCTTCATGTAGAAGTAGGTACATAGGGACTAGACTGTTGATTTATAGTCTGATACACATTCTTTGGGATAATTTAATAAAATAAGGTAAAATATTGTTGAAAATGCCACATAATTCCACATTTTATATGCTTTATGGATGGTGATGTTAGCTAGTCAAATATTAATGCTTTAAAAAAAGAGCATCAGTTTTATAGTTTGAACCATTTAAGGAATGATAAAATGATAAAATCATCCCTTAAAGATAATTTCAGTTGTGCTTTAGATACCTTGCTCTGGGTTAGCAGAGGTCCTAAAAAATGAACGCCCCAAATCCTTGGTATCTGTTGGATTTCCGAAAGGAGTGCTGGTCCCTCAGGCCAGCCCCAGCCAGGTTAAGAGGGCCAACCTGCAGTTATTTCAAAGCCACCCTTTGGGTGGCTGCTTTTCCTTGATGCTTCTCCCTTCCTCACACTTGCTGGTTGTTAGAAGGTGCAGAGGGCCACAGGGCAGAGAAAACATCATTCTCTAAAGGCCACGTAGTTTTCCAAGGTACCATAGCCATAAACAACGCTACTGCTGTGAAGGAGGCAAGCACCACCTTGGGGACAGGAGGGTCCACTGGTTACGGCGCCAGCTGTGGAGGCTGTCACACCAGGGCTCGGAATCCTGCCGCCTACGCTGGTTTTCCCGAGCCATGTTTTCCCACCTGTAAGATAGGGATAATAAAGTACCCACTTCATGGGGGCTGTTTTGAAGATTAAATAAGATATTTTAGCACTTTAACATAATCAGTGCCCAATAATTGTTAGCTGTAGTATACAGTTGGTTGCATCTAACTGGGGAGTTAGGGTTCATAGTCAGCAAATAAACCCTGTCCAGCTGCCTAAAAACCAAATGTGAAGTTCTTCCGCTCTCTCCATCCCACGGCAAATCCTTCCACTCAGACAGCATCAGTGCTCACCTGGACAATGCCAGTATCTTCCTTTTAGAAGATCTCTTTGCTTTTATGTCCTTCAATACAGGTTCCACATATAATAAAAGGGATCTTTTGAAAATGTTAAAGTCACATCACTTCCTTGCTTAAAATTCTCTAATGGGTTTTCTGGTGGTGAATCTGAGGCTGCCCCATCTTGGCAACCCCTCGGCTCCATCTGGAGCCCTCCCTGCTTCATGGTGCTTCAGGGCTTTAAGCTTGCTCTTCCTTCTCCTGGAATCCTCCCATGGCTGGCTCCTTCTCATCATTTAGGTAGTGTTTCCCTTGGAGTGGCCTTCCCTTCGCATTTAGGAGCTCTCATTTATATAACTTCATTTAATTTTCTTCACCACACTCAACATTATTTAAAATGATCTCTTTTGCCTATTATCTGTGTGTCTCCTGCATAGAGTGTCAACTCCATGACAGTGGGGACTGTGTTTAATCTTTGCACTATTGTATCACTACATAAGCACCACCATAAATACAGACTGGATGAATGAATTACTGTCAATATTAATTTCTTTGGGCCTTAGGTTCCTTATCCTAATGCAGAGATTGGGCCCACAGCATCTCTTAAGTACTTCCACAATGCAGCAATTGTTTCCAAACATTAAAGGTTTACCTGGCCTTGGCATGTTCTTATAAGCTAAGAAATGGAGCCAGTGGCTTCAGCTCACCTTTTGAGCTGGTGAAGTGATTGATGGCAACCGACACAATGGAGCTTCCCCAAATACATCATTTCACATGCTGAACTGAATTGTATTTCAAAGTCGTGGACAATAGCTTCTTGGTATAATGATTTTCATTATGAAATCAGTGTCTCATTTCAGAGACTTTGTTTTTTCTCTTGCCATCACATTTGCCAAAGTCCTCTAAATATACTGTAGTTGTTTTTATTTTTTAAGAAATTAAAGTGGCTTTGGCATGAGTCATGATTATATTATTTAAATGTCATTTATGAACAGCGCATTGTTTTACTTAAATCATGCTTGGCCCAGGAGCCTTGTAACCTAACCCATTGTTTTTTTGGTCAAAACAACAGCTACATCATTGAATGAAGTCTCTTTTGCTGTCAAAAAGAAAAATAGAATCGTAAATTGAAAACTGTTTTGGGTAAGGACTGGAAATCCTGTTAATTAGAGATTTAAATCACTTGTTTTCCTCAAATATTTAAAAATGGAACCCGGGGCTCCATTTTTCAAATGAGACTTGGACCAAACCTAGTTGAATACATTATATATATTTTTTCCATTGAAATAAAAAACAGGAAAAATAGGTCTTAGAATTCTGATGCTGCTCTGGTCCTTGCAAGAATGGCTACAGGCAATAGTGAAATTGCTGAAAACCTAAAAACCCAGGGAAGTTCTTATTTCCCATATTCCATATCATACAGAGTAAGGACATTGATGATGATTACTTTTCTCTTAGCACAGAAAATATTTTTATCAGCTTTTTACCAGAGGAAGTGAGTGACAGAGTCACAATGAGCTGATTTTACTTCTTTTATTTATATGTAATTTTGATACTTGAGGTATACCAAGTGAAATTATCTTTTTTCTATATATTTCTGTGAACAGTATTTTCATCTTTATTATGATAAATTGTAAATATTTTACATTTATGGCTATTCCAAAGAAAATTCATAACCCAGTAAGTGTGTAGCTTATCTGACCCTTTATAAACAATAGTTCATGGTCATTATCCTATCACCCTCTTGACTTCTTCTGTATTCTAATATAAAGAAGTGTCTGTTAATTCCTATTTACTATTGCTTTCAAACTCAGGAGCTATTCTTGAAACTATGACCTTGGGGCAATTCTCTTATTTCCTCATAAGCTTTTGGAGAAAACCATATTTTTGCCTTTTTCATCTATTACGAAAAGTCTCCAACTGAGGTGACTATGCTTGAATGTTGAATTGTATTAATAGTGAACATCACAGCTGAGTCAACAATGTCCTTCACTGCTTGTGGCATGGTTGATTTGCAAGAGAAGCAGTTGAGGATTCTCTAAGGATGCATGGCTGATTTAAGGTGAGGAAGGAAACTTCACAGGATATTCCTACTAGAAGAGTCATATTAGTTCCTCTCTCTAGGTTCTGATTCTTTCCTTTGTTCTGCTATGGGAGCAGAGCTGGAGGTTTGGAGTCTCAGTGTCATCTAAGCCAGCTCAAGAAATGCACTCTGCAATTGGAGATTGTCTTCGAGTCCTCCCCCTCCTCTGGGCTGGCTGCACTGTAGAGGAGTTGTTGATATTAAAATGGGGACTGCTGGAGGTCAGCCACCTGAGGGGTAATTTCCATAAGCACTGATCTCATCTGCATGATCTCATCTCTCTGGTTTTACAATAACTCATACTTGGAACTGCAGTTGTTGACGTGACTTAGGGGCTTGGAGGCACATGGTCCTCTCTTTAGAAGCTGGTCCTTCTCACAGAGATGTTTCCTGTAGTGATGGTGGGTCCTGAAAGCTTTCTTTTCTTCTTTTTCCTCTCCTCTCCAGCCCTAGTGTCCCCTCTCCTCCTCTCCTCTCTCTCTTGCCTTCCTCTCTCTTTCCTTCCTCTGTCAGATTGAGTTCACAGTTAAACTCTGCTATCTGGTGGATTTAGTCCTGAATTGGAAATTGAATAATGTCTTGGATTCTTTTGCTAATTTCCTTTGTAAACACTAGAAAGTTTTTCTGCTTTTCTGTGAACCCTTACTGCCTCTGAAAAAGGAAGAGATTATATGCTGTGTTTTTTTCAAGGTTTGGAAAACTAAAACAGGGTGGAGTGAACTAGTGTTAATAATGCCTATCATTTTTTTTTCCTATTCTTGTTTGTTTTCTTTTTTGAATATGTAGAACATTAATATGCTTCCAAAAGTCCAACATACTCTAAAAGGGGTATCTCTCCCTCTTGTATCCCTTCTCCCAGCCCCTTGTGGGTAACTTCATTAGTTTCTAGTTTCTTTCTCTCTCTCTCTTTCTGCAGAAATTAACATATGCATATATATTTTCTTATTTCCTCTTTTTCTTACACAAAAAGTAGCGTACTATACTTTTCCACTTAACTGTGCATCCAGGAAATCAACCTGTATGAGTTCAGAGAGCTATTTCTCATCTTTTTTCACAATTGCATAGACTCTACTGTGTGTATGTACTACAGTTTGAGTTTACTTAAGCAATCTCCAGTTAGGAGGCATTTAGGTAGTTCCAGTATTTTTGCAATTACAAATAATGCAATGAATAATTTTTTGCATACGTATTTTTTGTATTGTTGAAGGTATATCTTAAGGGTATAATCTAAGAAGAGGGATTATTGGGTCAAAAGGTGTAACACTCCCCTATAGCAGTTGTACCATTCTGAGTTCCCTGTAGCAGTGAACAAGGTATTGGTTTCCTTACAGCCTTCCCAACAGAATGAGTGGCCAGACTTTTGAATCTTTGCTAATAGGATGGGTGAGAAATGGTATTTATTTATTTATTTATTAATAATAATTTATTTTTTATTGGTGTTCAATTTGCCAACATACAGAATAATACCCAGTGCTCATCCCGTCAAGTGCCCCCCTCAGTGCCCGTCACCCATTCACCCCCACCCCCCGCCCTCCTCCTCTTCCACCACCCCTAGTTCAGAGAAATGGTATTTAATTTGGATTGCACTTATGATGAAGTTGAACATTTTCCCACATATTGAAGTCCATCTCTCTTTGCTTTTTTTGTGAAATTGTTCTTGTCTTTTGTCCATTTTCTTTTTTGTAGGATTTTACTCTTTTTCTTTAAACTTAAAAGTACTTAAAAGCTACTTTATATATGTATAGGTATGCAGTAATAATACATAAGGATATATATAATTTATTATATAATTTATATGTTAATATTAGGGACATTAGCCACTTATCTGTGTGTAGCACATATATTCTTCTAACTTATCACCTTTTAACTTTGTCAGTAGTGTGTTTTGCCATGGAAAAGTTTAAAGAATTTTTTTGTGGTCTTATTTAGTACATATTTTTTAAAAAAATTGGGTGTTAGAAAGCCTTTTCCTATGTCCTTGGTATGGAGTGATACTTCTTGTTTATTGAGAGCTTGCCGTATAAAATAGGTGCAGTGCTGAGGACTTTTCATACATTAATCACTGAAAAAGCTCTGTGAGTTAGCAGGAAACAGCAGCTTTGGGGACATAGACCTTGGCTAGTTTCTGGCTTCAATACCTTCCGGCTGCATGACCTTGCACTTGGTGTGCTCTGAGTACCAGTGTCCCCATCTCTGAAGATACTGTCTCTAAATAGCATCTACATCATAGAGTTGTGAGAATTACCTAAGTTCATACCTGAAAGGGCTTCGAACAGTTCCTGAGACATAGTGTTGGATCAAGATCGGATATTTAATTATTATGCCTTAATATTTCAGTTTCAAATATCAAGATTCTAGCCCCATTCTTTAAATTAAAGAGAAATTCTGACATTACCAAAATGTTGTTTATATTTCTTTTACTATAGGTCTTAAAGATCACCATGAAACAGAGTCTTGTTTTTTACCTACTTTGTCTTATTGCTTAAATCAGATGCTCAGATCTGGGGTTTCTGGGGAAGGGCTCAAGGAGGAAAGTTTGGGACATGGCAAGAGCAGATTAACTGTAATTTTAAACCATTAATGCTCATGTTATGTTAGTTAAATATGAATAATTACTTATAGTTATTGATGCTTCTAAAATGTAGTATTCATAGATTAAACTTTTTTTTGTTACTAGAGTTTACTAGGGATTGAATTCAATATTTTATAAATGCTTATGGTTTCCAGGCTCTATGTGACCATGCTGCAAAGTTCATACTGTGTGATGTCACCTGCCTATAGTAGAGTCCTGTAATTTACAGCAAGAGTTCTTTTTTTTTTAAATTTTTATTTATTTATGATAGAGAGAGAGAGAGAGAGAGAGAGGCAGAGACACAGGCAGAGGGAGAAGCAGGCTCCATGTACCAGGAGCCCGACGTGGGATTCGATCCCGGGTCTCCAGGATCACGCCCTGGGCCAAAGGCAGGCGCCAAACCACTGCGCCACCCAGGGATCCCTACAGGAAGAGTTCTTGGTTATCAGAGAATCATTGATAATGCCTTGAGTTAGACATATTTTTGGCTCCTGCTTATGCTTGCTTTCTAATGATAAATTATTGCTATTTTACTTTCATTTTTAGCAACTTAGTTTGTTGTGGGTTGTTTGGTGAATCTTTTAGTGTTTGGCCTGTGATTTTTTTGGTCATTGGTCTTTGAGACTGCATGCATTGCTTTGTGAATATGAAACATCTGTCTTATTTGCAACCATTTATTTGTGAATATGAAACATCTGCTTTTATTAAAGCAGCTATATGAGCCTTAACCCCCTTCTCAATTTACTTCTATAGTAAGACTTCATTACCACTGCCGGGTTCTTTTTTCTTTTTTTTTTTAGTGAGAATATGGAGTCGATGTGGTGGGTAGGCCAGTTGATCTATGGCCAAAATATTTTAAAGCAGTTGTCTTAGATTATTTAGCTATTTTCCCCTTCTGTTGTTGGCCTAAAAATAGGAAGTATTTTTACTTTTCCTTTTAGCCCTGAACCTTATTTATGATAGTTTAGATAGTATTTTTCTTAGGTAGCAAATAATTTTAGATGATTAAGCATGGAAACTGTTGTAGTTAACATTAGAGTTAAATAAATCTTGGCCTTTAGTTTGCTTGCTTTTAAAGATTTTATTTATTTATTTATTTATTTAGACTGCATGCGTGTTTGGGGGAGGGGCACAGGAAGAGAGACTCTTTTTTTTTTTTAAATTTTTATTTTATTTATGATAGTCACACACACAGAGAGAGAGGCAGAGACACAGGCAGAGGGAGAAGCAGGCTCCGTGCACCGGGAGCCCGACGTGGGATTCGATCCCGGGTCTCCAGGATCGCGTCCTGGGCCAAAGGCAGACGCTAAACCGCTGCGCCACCCAGGGATCCCAGGAAGAGAGACTCTTAAGCAGACTCTGCACTGAGTGTGGAGCTCAACCTGGGCTCCATCTTACAACTCTAAGATCATGACCTCAGCTGAAATTGAGTTGGACTAGTTTGCTTCCTTTTAACTGGCTAGAATTGTTGTCTCTGTTGTAATATTCTTCTGAATTTAATTTGAAGCTATTACAGTTCTTATATTGCAAATTCTGCTTGAAAAGTCTTGATATTTTATCTCTCACAGCACTTAACACAGAAAGTATTTAATATTAGTTGTTGATTTGGTATCTTCCTTTCCATTCTCTGTTCATGTTTCCTCAGTATGAAGTCATGATTAGAAACTTTCATTCATTTCAAGTTGTGATTACGTTATCTGCTTTTATGTCTTCAGGTTACCAGAGAGAACTTCTCTATCAGAGGGAAGATGGCTCTTTCAGTGCTTTTGGGAATGATGATCCCTCTGGGAGCACTTGGTAAGTACATTTGTTTGTTTTTAAATATTTATTTATTTATTTGAGTGAGAGAGTGTGAGTGAGTGCACGGAGGGGCATTGGGAGAAGGAAAGAGAAACTAGCAGACTCCTCACTGAGCTCAGAGCCTGACTGGAGGCTTGATCTCAAGATCCTGAGATCATGACCTGAGCTGACATCCAGCATTAGACATTTATCCAACTGTGCTACACAAGGGCTCCCACTTGGTAAGTGTTTTTACTAACAGAACAAGTCTGTCATGTATGAGCTCTCATTAGGTCAAAATGGCCATGAAACGGACAGATGTGTTCCTATAGTGTATAGTGTAGGTTGCTTTTCCTCTTTTAAAAGAGATTTTCCTTTTTACATACAGTTTTAACACATTAATAAGTAAAATGTTTTTATTGAGAAAAGATAAGTCATAAATCCTTTTTTTGTGCGAAAAGTAATAAAAGTACTTTATGATGATGGTGCAGTTGACAAGAAAAACTGGTTAGAGATATTGATTGTGACATAGTTTTGTTTTTATTTGTTTTTATTTTATTTTATTTTTTTTTTGTTTTTTTAATTTTTTTTTAAATTTTTATTTATTTATGAAAGTCACAGAGAGAGAGAGAGAGAGAGGTGCAGAGACATAGGCAGAGGGAGAAGCAGGCTCCATGCACCGGGAGCCCGATGTGGGACTCGATCCTGGGTCTCCAGGATCGTGCCCTGGGCCAAAGGCAGGCGCCAAACTGCTACGCCACTCAGGGATCCCTTGTTTTGTTTTTAGAGATAGAGAGAGGGAGCACGTGAGCAGGAGAGGAGAGTGAGAAACAGAGGGAGAGGGAGAAAGTGAATCTTAAGCAGGCTCCATACCTAATGTGAATTGATGGGGCTCAATCTCATGATCTTGAGATCAGGAGTCCGTTGTTTAACCGACTGAGCCACCCAGGCACCTCGACATAGTTCATTTCTTAATCGGACATGATCAATACAAATTTTGTATTAACATAGTCAACATAGTTTCTTTAAGATTATTTTTTGTGAAAAACAGTGATGGAATTAAGTAATAAGAATCCAGATCTCCTCCAGAATGGAATCTCTCTGTGGCTGATTTTGGATAATTATTTTCTCTCCTTGCACTATTGACAATTCTACATTTCACCCAGAAGAAGATTGATTAGCTGTAACAGTCAGGTTAGACATGCATGCTATGGTAATAACAACAACCCCCTAAAATCTTAGTAGCTTAATTAACAAGAGCTTCTTTCTTGCTTGTGCTGCATTTCCACTGTGGGTCAGCAGGGGGCTCTATAGTCTTTGCTCAGCTGCCACCATCTCCCCAAGGAATCTCTAGGTCTGCTCCAGCCTGGAAACAGAAGGCTGGAGTATCCAACACTGGTCATTAGGTACTTTTGCCTGGGTACAACATTACTTCTGACTTTATCATTATCAGAGCTGGTCACATGGCTGTGCTTGACTTCAAAAGGGCCAAGAAGTGAATTTTTCTGCATATTCCAAAGTAAAAGAGGATCAGATATTACTGAATATTAAGATTTATCACACCTAAACATTTCATAGGGGGGAGCCATATCTGCTTCAAATTTTCTTTTGGCCTGTGTCAGAATATAGATCCATAAATAGAAAGGTTTCTGTGTTTTATTGCTTGATGATCTTTTCACATAAATATTTATTGTTCTGTAGCAGGCTTTGGCAAATTCTTTCTGTAAAGGCTCAGATAGTAAATATGTTAGGCACTGCAGGCCACATTGAGTCTCCGTTGCATGTTGTTTTTTCTCCCCTCCCTTCCCCTTCTCTTTCCTTCTTCTTTTAAAAAACATTCTCAAGGGGAGGGTGGTAGAAGGGAGGCATATGTAAATAGACTCTGGGATGGATTGGACCAGATTTGGCTCAGACAGATTTGGTTCAGAGGCTGTAATTTTCTGACTCCTGTCCTATAGGAGAGAAAATATCCATTTTCTCTAGTTAAAAGTACTACAGATTTTTTTTTTTTAAAGTACTACAGATTGACTGTGAACTATATATACTTCATCCGTAGGTTTAGGGCTGAGCAAAGTATGTAATGGGATATTCCTTAGTAAATACCTAGAACAGTCCAATGATGATAACCTTGGACAATTTAATTCTCCCAGAGTGTCGAATTCTCAACCTATAAAATAGTGTGTGTAGGAGATTAGATGATTTCTAAGTCTTCCCAAATCTGGTATTTTGGGAGTTGACCTGGAATTTTTTGGCCACGCTCAAGTGGAAACTGTGTCTACCAGCAAGACTGAGATGTTTATGTTGTCTCTTTGTTGCCTTTCTTCCCTTTGTTCCTTCTTCAGGGATTATCCTTCTGTGAATCTTGTGGTCGAGAAAAAATGTTGTTATTGTTGTTTTCTTGCTCAGTGTTACTTAGAAGACTTATAATGTGTATTTTATGCAACTTTTCTACTTTTTCACCTAGGTTGTCAGCCTTTGTGTTAAGATGTTTCCTTGAAGCTGATCCTTACATAGATATTGATCAGAATGTATTACACAGAACATATACTTGGCTCAAAGGACGTCAGAAATCCAACGGTGAATTTTGGGAGCCAGGAAGAGTGATCCATAGTGAGCTTCAAGGTGGCAATAAAAGTCCAGTAACGCTTACAGCTTATATTGTGACTTCTCTCCTGGGATATAAAAAGTATCAGGTATTTAATCTTTAATTTAATAAGTGATGGGTGGAAAATAACAAGGAAGGTAGATCTTGATAGGTCAAGAATGTGTCTGGAGACTTAAAGAGTTTTGCAATTTTACATCACATTGGAGATCTGAATTTGGGCATCTTTTTGCTTTGCATTTGTGACCATATTCTTAAATCTGAGAATGAAAATATGAACCCACTCTTTCAGAATAACTAAGAATGCTTTCTAATATAAATGCTGTTATACTTGCTATTGGTAAGATAAATTAATACATATTTTATCATTGGAAAGGCTAACTTCTTAGGGGACTAAAAATTCTTCAGAATTTGGGAATGAATTCTAGCACATTCAGGTGGTGAAGGATTTTTGTTTGTTTCTAAAATATCCTGGAGCAATTACAACATCTGCTAATTTAGTGCAAAGTATACCCACTCTCTAAAAATCATGTTAAATGGGCATGGACATCTGGATGAGAATGAGTATGCATGGGAAGTTATGCTAATAAGTTTGATTTTGCTCCAGAACTGTCTCAGTGATTGATGGCTTTACTGGTTTAATGGCAACTGCATTTCACATGATTGAAAACAGCCATTCTTGATAGTAAGCTCCTACTAGTAAACTCATACTATTTCGCTAGTCCAGTACTAGGCACATGGAAATGTACCTTTTCCCTGAGCGTAGAGCTTCAACACCTCAGATCAGATATGAGTAAAAAAGCTGTATTTTTTGCTGTCATCTGAGTTCATGATAATCGATGGTAGAAACCCTGACAAAAATTCTTTTTATTTCTTATTCCTTCTAGGGAATGGTGCCTATTTACTCAGAAACTGAAAAGTAGTGCTTTTTTCTTTTTTTTTTTTTTGAATCTTTCCTTTTCTTTCTTTGTATTTACTTAAATTTCAGGTAGTTAACATACAGTGTAATACTAGTTTCAGGTGTACAATATAGTAATTCTGCACTTCCATACAGCACCTAGTGCTCATTACAAGTGTACGTCTTAATCCCCATCCTCTGTTTCACCCATCTCTCTCCCTCCTCCCCTCTGGTAACCATCAGTTTGTTCTCTATAGTGAAGAGTCTGATTTTTGGTTTGCCTCTCTTTTTTCCCCTTTATTCATTTGTTTTATTTCTTAAATTCCACATATGAGTGAAATCATAGGTATTTGTCTTTCTCTGACTAACTTACTTCACTTAGCATTATATTTTCTAGCTCCATCCATGTCATTGTAAATGGCAAGACTCCATTCTATTTTATGGCTGGGTAGTATTACATTTTGTACACATGCACACATATACATCTTCTTTATCCATTCATCGGTTGATGGACACTTGGGCTGCTTCCATATCTAGGCTATTGTAGACAATGCATCTATAAACATCAGAGTGCATGTATCCTTTTGAATTAATATTTTTGTATTCTTAGTGCAATTGTTGGATTACAGGGTAGCTCTATTTTTAATATTCTGAGGAACATCTATGCTGTTTTCCAGAGTGACTGTATCAGTTTGCATTCCCACCGACAGTACAAGAGAGTTCTCCTTTCTTCACATCCTCACCAACACCTGTTATTTCTTGTGTTGTTGATTTTAGCCAGGTGTGAGGTGATATCTCATTGTAGTTTTGATTTGCTTTCCTTGATGATTAGTGATGATCACTTTTTCAAATGTTTATTGGCCATCTGAATGTCTTCTTTGGAGCAGTATCTTCTGCCTATTGTTTTTAAAGATTTATTTATTTATTTGAGTGAGAGTATGCAAGCAAGGAGAGGAATAGGGAAAGGGAGAGAATCCTCAAGCAGAATCCCCACTGAGCACAGAACCCTATGCCAAAATCATGACCCGGGCTGGAATCAAGAGCTGGATGCTCAGTCAACTGAGCCATCCAGGAGTTTATGTTCCATGACCAAGCCAGCCAGGTTCCCCTCTTCTGCCCATTTTTAATGGGATTATTTGTTTTTTGGGTGTTGAATTATATCAGTTCTTTATATATTTTGGATACTAATCCTTTATCAGATATGTCACTTGAAAATATCTTCTCCCATTTTGTTGGTTGTCTTTTAGTTTTGTTGATTGTTTCCTTGGCATACAGAAGAAGCTTTTTATTTTGATGTAGTCCCAGTAGTTTATATTTTTTTTTGTTTCCCTTGTCTCAGGAAACCTATCTAGAAAGAAGTTGCTCTGGCTGATGTCAAAGAGGCTACTATATTTTCTTCTAGTATTTTTATGGCTTCAGGTGTCACATTTAGGTCTTTAATCAATTTTGAATTTATTTTTGTGTGTGGTGTAAGAAAGTGGTCCAGTTTCATTCTTTTGCATGTAGCTGTCCAGTTTTCCCAATGCCATTTGTTGAAGAGATAGTCTTTTTCTCATTGGATATTCTTTACTGCTTTGTTGAAGATTAACTGACTCATAGTTGTTGGTTCATTTCTGAGATATGTATTCCATTCTGTTGATGTATGTGTCTATTTTTGTCCCTTACTATACTGTTTTGATGACTACAGTTTTGTAATATAACTAGAAGTCTGGAATTGTGATGCCTCTAGCTGTGCTTTTGTCTTTCAAGATTGCCTTGGCTATTTGGGATCTTTTGTGCTTCCATACATATTTTAGGATTGTTTTTTAGCTTTGTGAAAAATGCTGGTGATATTTTAATAGAGATTCCACTAAATGTGTGGATTGCTTTGGGAAGTATAGACATTTTAACAATATTTGTTCTTTCAATCCATGAGTATGGAATGTCTTTCTGCTTCTTTGTGTTGCTTCAATTTCTTTTGTCAGCGTTTTGTAGGTTTTAGAGTATAAGTCCTTCATCTCTTTGGTTGGGTTTATTCCTAGGTATTTTCTTATTTTTGGTGCATTTGTAAATAGATATGATTCTTTTATTTCTCTTTCAAAGCAGTGTTATTTTTAAAATGAATAGCAAATCTTAAAATGTCTGTGATCATCATTGATTCCCATTGCCTAGGACGAAGTCAGGTGCTTAAACAGACACTGAAATTATTTTTTGAATGAATGTTTGAAAATGCTTTTTGTTTAAATGTGTGGTAATGGGTTACTTTGAATAGTAAAATATATGTTTTTTTTTCCAAGCCTAATATTGATGTGCAAGAATCTATCAACTTTTTGGAGTCTGCATTTAATAGAGGAATTTCAGACAATTATACTCTAGCTCTTATAACATATGCACTGTCATCCGTGGGGAGCCCTAAAGCCAAGGAAGCGTTGAATATGCTGACTTGGAGAGCAGAACAAGAAGGTAATGCATGGGGTCATTTGAGATTATTAGACTGCTATGCATTATGAAATATATGAGTTATGTGAGAAAGTTTTGTAAGCCAGGTATGAAGATGACAACATTTACCTCTTTCTTCTTCTTCTTCTTCTTCTTCTTCTTTTTTTTTTTTTCATTTACCTCTTCTAAATGGGATGGTAAATGAAATACAGATGAGTCAGAGAGGTCTGACATGGCTGCTTTTGTTCTCCTTGCATTTTATAAAGAATTTCAGGGCCTGGGTATTTCCTTCTTTTAGATATGTCCTATATGTCAGTTACCTTTTGAGTTATCTGGTTCCATTTCTGGTTTGGTGGCTTTGAGTGGTTATTTTAGGACATTGGGTTGTGGAGAGACTTGGGTTCAAATTCTAGTTATGCTACTTTTATGAAGTTCAGTTTTCCTGACTATAAAATGTGAATAATACCCAGCAAAATGCTAATTAATAGAAATGCAAATGCCAGAAAATGCTGTTAGTGAGTTGGATGACTTTTTTTTTTTTTTAATGGGCTACAACAGGATTAAAAGTACAGGTGTTGCTACTTCCCAAATGGCCTCAGGGATCCAGGTAGGGGGGTGTGTGTGTGTGTGTGAGAGAGAGAGACAGACAGACAGATATGGGGATGAGTGGGGAGAAGTAACTTTAGGTAATGTTCACCAGTTCGAAGCCCTGTTAATTCAAGAAGGGATAATTGTTGAAAGTGCTTCGAGATTTTGAAGACTATAAAAAATATTGCATTATTGTTAACAGTAACTTAGATTGAATTCTTATTATCTTTAGTGCCTGTTGCAGTGCTGGGGACTAGATTGTTGCATGGAGACTGTAGGTCTTGACATTTCTTCTCTGCTTGTCTAAGTGGTAGTTATTTCACATTCCACCTGAGTGTGATCATCATCTAAAGAGTAATATTTGAGATGGGGGAGGGGGCGCCAAGTAAGAGGTTCCTCTGAGGGTAGTAGGAATATCTCTAGGAAGATTGTTGAATTGGCTAAAGGTCCTTCATTTTTTTCTTGGGAACTTGGATTTTGAACTTATAACACCAAATTTCAGATAATGAAAAAAAGGAGAGGTTTCTGGGAATATTAGAGCTGGCTAATGGCAGATTCCCAGAACAGGGTTCTTTCTAATGTGTCCTAAAATATTTCTTGGGATGGCCTAGTCAGAAAAGTTATGTACATTATCTTCTGGAGTATAGTATGTTTCTCTTTTATTTATAGCTGTTTAGTCTCAAGCCAAACATGTGGAATTTCTCTTGGGAAATTATTTTTATCAAAACATCCTCAAAATGAGGAAAAAGATGAAAATTTCCAAGTTGTAATAGTTTAGAAAGTGACCTAGACGTACATGTTTACAACATGTGTGTCTGTGTTTGTGAATACCCATATATTTGCATGGCATAAATATATAGACATATGTCTCTCTATATATGTATATATTTATGCCAGTCAGGTAGAACTTGGACCTGTGTAGGAATATTTAATGGTATAAAATGTAATTTTTGCTCCATTCATCAGACTATTATTACTTGTCTCCTGCAGGAGGCATGCAATTCTGGGTGTCATCAGAGTCTAAACTTTCTGAATCCTGGCAGCCACGTTCCCTGGATATTGAAGTTGCAGCCTATGCACTGCTTTCACACTTCATGCAGTATCGGGTTTCTGAGGGAATCCCTATTATGAGGTGGCTAAGCAGGCAAAGAAATAGTTTGGGAGGTTTTGCATCTACTCAGGTGAGTGATGGTAGGTTTTCCTTTTTTAAACTAAATAATAGTTTAAACATATATGTATGTTTTTAAAAGAAGTAAGTGGTTGCTTTTCTCATGACTTCATAAAATTGGCAATTTAAAAATTTAGTACCTTAAGTCAAAGGTCTAAATTGCCAATTTTAATCTTTTTCTCATCACAGATGTAAACATATGTGATATGTATACAAAATAAATGAGTTCCCCATCTATATGGGCCATCTTTCATATGTGGTAACCAATACAGTAGATATTCAGTTTTTTTTCTCTTTTCTTTCTTTCTTTTTTTTTTTTTTTTTTTTTTTTAGATATTCAGTTTTAGTCAGTAGATACCTTCCAAACCTCTCCTGTACTGTAGTTCAAGGACATTAAGAAATGAATAAAGGAGAGCTGCACCCCCAAGGAAGGTGAACGAATGCATTGTGGGTGTCCTAAACATTGCTACCTTTACTCTTTGGTGACCTTGATGTATACTTATATGCACACATGCTTTTCTTTCCTCTATAGGACACTATCATAGCCTTGAAGGCCCTATCTGAATTTGTAGCCCTAATGAACACAGAAAGGACAAACATCCAAGTGACTGTGATGGGGCCCAGTTCACCAAGTCCTGTAAAGTTTCGGATTGACGCAAAGAACCGCTTTCTCCTCCAGACGGCAGAGGTGTGGACAAGGGGGTGGTTATTTAAAATTAAATGCAGGTGATTCCTTATGTTGGAATGCTATTTTATTTCCATTCTATTGACTTCAACAAAAACTTGTCTCTAGAGCTCTGTAAAGAGACTGGGAGGAAGGAGTGCACTCCTTTGGTTGAATTTGCTGAGCTGGGGAAGAAAGGAAGGGATAAGAACTTTGGAAAGATTTTGAAAAGGAGAAAATATGGGCTCTATCATGTTGGGAAAGGAATGAACACCTGCTGAGTTCCTATTCTTTGCAGGCATTGTGCCAGATTTCTTTACATGTGCTATTACATTTGCTTCTCAAACCAACACTAAGAAAGTAAGTACTTTGGTCCCTCCCATACACATGATAAAACAGGTTGAGAGAGGTTAAGTAACTTAATCAAGATCATGTTGCTACTAACAGTAAAGCTAAGATTTGAACCCATGATTTCTGACCATATTCTTTCCAGCTGTACCGCATGTCCTCTTAGGAGATTGATAGAATCAATAGTAGGATTCTTACTTTAAAATAGGATAAAGGCATATCATAGACCCTAACTTTATTCCTGTGGTTAACCTGGTGGGAAGCTGAGAATAATGGATGAAAGTGATAACTTCAAGGCTGGAAACTGAGGAAGAGGGTTGATGGTGAAAGAAAAAGGAGTTGTGTTAACTAAAGTACAGTGATCATGCACCACTGTGTTCCAGGAGGGCCAGAGGATTAGGTGCTGACCAAGGGAGATTGGAGGAGTGAGATGATTTTTGTTTCTTGTATCTCTTGCTTCAGCACCTATTGAAGGGCAGGCAGCCCTATCACCTCTTCAAAGGGTAGAGATGAGGGTGAGTGAAGAGTGGGCCTTTCCTTTGCCTTCATCTCTCTTACCTGGTTGGCCTATAGCTGACATGTGAGGCCATGTACAATTCTTAGAGCTTTTCACAGTTGGCTTATACTCCTAGCGAGGGATAACACTGATTTCTTGTGCTATCTGGAAGGTTCTAGATATGGAGCCTTGTTCACCTTTTTTCTATCTTTATTCAGCTTGCTGTGGCACAGCCAACTGCAGTTAATATTTCCGCAAGTGGTTTTGGATTTGCTATTTGTCAGGTATGTAACAATGTTTATTTTTGTTTAGTTCAATATGACTTGTGATGATAATTCTTTTGTTTGGGGTACTGCTATATCTGTAACTTAGATAATGTATAAAATTCTTAAGGATGTAGATCTGTGACTTAGGTAAGATAAATCACTCTTTTTAATAAAAAGTATTAGAGATGTTACTTCTAGTCAGTAGACAACAGCCAAATGGATTGATAATCTGAAAAATATTTCTCGAGTATTATATGCTTTTTGAAGTTTCCTAACTTCCAATATGATTCATGCAAGTTGTTGGAACTCCCATCTTTTTTGTGAAAATACAGCTCAGGAATCTCAGTTTCTACTATGACTTGATAATAAATGCAGTAAATTTTGCCTGTAACTTCTTAATATTCATCTAACAATATAAAGTTCAACATGGTATTATAAGGAATTGACTTGAAGATGGAAAATGTGTCCCTTTAATGTAAAATCTTATATAATTGTTGGCTAATTGAATTTAAATTAAAAAATAAAATCTTATATAATAGTAAATAAAACAATTAGAGCATGATACATTCAGTGCTTTGCTATAAGAATAAAATGAAAAAAAAAAAACTTACCCTTAATGGTGCAGTAGAATGGATAAAGAAGATGTGGTTTATGTATACAATGGACTATTACTCAGCCATTAGAAATGACAAATACCCATCATTTGCTTCGACGTGGATGGAACAGGAGGCTATGCTGAGTGAAATAAGTCAATCAGAGAAGGACAAACATTATATGGTCTCATTCATTTGGGGAATATAAAAAATAGTGAAAGGGAATAAAGGGGAAAGGAGAAAAAATGAGTGGGAAATATCAGAAAGGGAGAAAGAACATGAAAGACTCCTAACTCTGGGAAACGAACTAGGGGTGGTGGAAGGGGAGGTGGGCGAGGGGTGGGGGTGACTGGGTGATGGGCACTGAGGTGAGCACTTGATGGGATGAGCATTGGGTGTTATTCTGTATGTTGGCAAATTGAACACCAATAAAAAATAAATTATTATAAAAAAATAAAATGGAAGTCGTATGTAAAATCCTGAATGGAATAGTTATTATACTACTTAATACATTGAAAATTATAGGGACTTGACATAATCCTTTTGGAAACCAAAAATAATATGTTATAGGACCAAAAAAGGTTATGTGCTTGGTTAAAGTATACAAACCAAATAAACCCTGAAAGATTTACTGAGAAAGTTAAAAAAATGCTATTATAGAGAAAAGGTACTTTCCCAAAACCAGGACAACTGTTTTAGTTGAAAGAAAAAGTATACTTGCTGAGTAGGGCAGATAGATGGTCAGGTATGATTTCAAAACTTCCAAATAATTCTAAGATTATTTGTATAATATTCAAAGCACAGTTGTAAATGTTTTTTAAAAGGCAAGGAAAAATGATCACAGTTAAAAGGACATATTGAACAAAAAGGATAGAAAGAGAAAAGAGTGAATAATTTATATTTATCTTTACTAACAGAGGCCATGTGAAAATTCTCATTCTCAAGAAGTCTTTTAAAGCAAACAGAATATCCAAAAGTAAATACACAGGATATTTTAGATGTAATTTAAAAATTATGTGTACTTAAATCACCAAATTGGTTGGCATTCAGTCTTGATTAAACTGAATGTAGATAAATTACTGAAGCCAAATGAGTCTTAGCTGAGCTTGGAAGAACACAGGAGTAAATGTGGTACCTACTGGTCAGAATGCTCACTACTCCAAATCTGTATCAACAATGCAGAAAACAAAAGGTAGATACCTATAGACACTTCTTTTTTTTTTTTTCCAAAAGTAATAAATGGTTTAATGTGAAAAGTCTCTCTTGCTTCTCCTATTTCACAGTTTCTTTTTTTTAATTTATTTTTTATTGGTGTTCAATTTACCAACCTACAGAATAACACCCAGTGCCCGTCACCCATTCACTCCCACCCCCCGCCCTCCTCCCCTTCTACCACCCCTAGTTTGTTTCCCAGAGTTAGGAGTCTTTATGTTCTGTCTGCCTTTCTGATATTTCCCACACATTTCTTCTCCCTCCCCTTATATTCCCTTTCACTATTATTTATATTCCCCAAATGAATGAGAACATATAATGTTTGTCCTTCTCCAATTGACTTACTTCACTCAGCATAATACCCTCCAGTTCCATCCACGTTGAAGCAAATGGTGGGTATTTGTCATTTCTAATGGCTGAGTAATATTCCATTGTATACATAAACCACATCTTCTTTATCCACTCATCTTTCGATGGACACCGAGGCTCCTTCCACAGTTTGGCTATTGTGGCCATTGCTGCTATAAACATCGGGGTGCAGGTGTCCCGGCGTTTCATTGCATCTGTATCTTTGGGGTAAATCCCCAACAGTGCAATTGCTGGGTCGTAGGGCAGGTCTATTTTTAACTCTTTGAGGAACCTCCACACAGTTTTCCAGAGTGGCTGCACCAGTTCACATTCCCACCAACAGTGTAAGAGGGTTCCCTTTTCTCCGCATCCTCTACAATATTTGTGGTTTCCTGCCTTGTTAATTTTTCTCAACTAATATTCGATAAAGGAGGAAAGACTATCCATTGGAAGAAAGACAGTCTCTTCAATAAATGGTGCTGGGAAAATTGGACATCCACATGCAGAAGAATGAAACTAGACCACTCTCTTGCACCATACACAAAGATAAACTCAAAATGGATGAAAGATCTAAATGTGAGACAAGATTCCATCAAAATCCTAGAGGAGAACACAGGCAACACCCTTTTTGAACTCGGCCAAAGCAACTTCTTGCAAGATACATCCACGAAGGCAAAAGAAACAAAAGCAAAAATGAACTATTGGGACTTCATCAAGATAAGAAGCTTTTGCACAGCAAAGGATACAGTCAGCAAAACTAAAAGACAACCTACAGAATGGGAGAAGATATTTGCAAATGACATATCAGATAAAGGGCTAGTTTCCAAGATCTATAAAGAACTTATTAAACTCAACAGCAAAGAAACAAACAATCCAATCATGAAATGGGCAAAAGACATGAAGAGAAATCTCACAGAGGAAGACATAGACATGGCCAACATACACATGAGAAAATGCTCTGCATCACTTGCCATCAGGGAAATACAAATCAAAACCACAATGAGATACCACCTCACACCAGTGAGAATGGGAAAAATTAACAAGGCAAGAAACCTATAGACACTTCTTATAATGGAGAAACAAATTATTAAATAGTTGGTCACCTGGGAATGTACTAAGAAAGGAAAGAAACCTCTCAGGTTTACAGTAAATGTTAACCTCTTTCAAGTACTAAAATGCTAAGCTGTTGGAAATAAACTGCAAGATGTTTCAAAGTTCTCTAAAAGAGCAGTTGAGCTTTTCGTGGGTCAAACGTTAACCCCAATACTAAGTTATAGATGCATATTAATTATGACCCAGAGGACAAAACTAGTAGTTCTTGTTTGTTTCCTATGACTTTGGTCTCTAAAGGACGATTGCATACCACGGGAAAGGGGATAATGGAAATAACAGAGATCATTTCTCCAGTTTTATGAAACCATTCTTCAGCTCCTCCAAGAATATTCTAAAATTTTAATTGTAGTTTAAGAAAGAGTTGGAGAATGTCCAGAGTGAGATAAGCAGAATGATCAAGGGGATGAAGGGATTCTATGAGCTGTGTGTAGCAGAATAAAAAGTTAGAACTCTTAGGTCTGAAAGATGAAGGCTTAAAAAGAAGATTTATTATTTATTTGTTTTTTAAATGATTTATTCATTTTAGAGATAGAGAGTGCAAGCAGGGGGAGGAGCAAAGGGCAAGGAGACAAGTAGACTCCACACTGAGCACAAAGCCCAGTGTGGGCTTGATCCCCCGACCCTGAGATCATGACCTGAGCCAAAATTAAGAGTTGGATGCTTACCCGACTCAGCCACCCAGGTTCCCTAGAAAGAAGATTTTTTTTTTTTTAAATGTGAAAATCTATAGAGGGACTAGATGTTTAGTTCTAAGGTGTGTGTGTGTGTGTGTGTGTGATTCAAGTGTAAGAGAATACATTTCATAACAATGGTAAAGCTTATGAACCTTGGTATCAATGAAGGTAGAAGAGTTACAAAATTGAAATAGATTCCAATTCAACTTGGCATGAGGCAGGGGTAGGAAATTTTGAGTATATCTCCAAGCTTCTGATCTTAGGAACTGTTTGGGAAACAAAAAAAAAAAAAAAAAAAAATCCAAATTTGTCCTCACATTTGCCCAGTGTTGCCACAGCACCTTTCACTAATGGTAGGCACAGAGTATTTGCTGAAAAAGATCCAACTGTCTTGAAATCCATCATTTATTTTATCATCTTTTAAAAATATTGTACAACCAAAAAGAATACTGAACAGTTGAACAGTTTTCTGTTCAACCAGGGCTCTTAAATATTTTTGTTTTGGTTTAGCTTCCTGAGTTTCTAAGGTTTCAGTTTGTGAAAAATGACACCAGTTGGGCAGCAGAGCTTAGAAATTGGTGGATGCTTTCAAGAAAGAAATAGGCAATTGTTTCACTTTTCCCCTAATGTGAATATTTTATGTTCTTTGAAAAAAAACCCAATACCTGTGAATATCATGAAGGTCTATACCTGTTCTGGAGTATTACCTAAAATTTTTCTCAATTTTTAAGATCATTCTTATGAACTTTTATAATATTTGTTAATGATACTTTGTTAGCTAGTAAAACTAATTTTTCTTTTTTTACAAATCTAGTTGCTTTTATACCAAAAAGAATCATTATCTAATATTTAAAATATGTAATGATGGCAGTTTATTGCTAATAATTGTGACTAACTTATTATTTATGCCTATTTATTTGTTGCAGTTTAATGTTATTTATAATGTGAAAGATTCGGGTTCTCAGAGAAGACGGAGATCCCTTCAAGACCAAGAAGCCTTTGATTTAGATGTTGTTGTAAAAGACAGTAAAGATGATATCAATCACTTGAATTTGAATGTATGCACAAGGTTGGTATTGCCTTCAGTCCTTTCTCTTTTTTTTTTTTTTTTTTAAAGATTTTTAAGATTGATTTTTGAGAGGGAGAAAGAGTACATGTGATGGGGAGAAGGGCAGAGGGAGAGGAAGAGAGAAAGAACCCTAAGCAGAGGGAGAGGGAGAGAGAAAGAACCCTAAGCAGGCTGATGCTCAGCTCTGAGCCTGATGTGGGGCTCAGTCTCACAACTCTGAGATCGTGACCTGAGCCAAAATCAAGAGTCAGATGCTTAACCAACTGAGCCACCCAGGCACCCTAGATTTGAAAATGTATATATATGTAGTTATCTAACTATATCAATATAAGGAGTTAATATTTAACAAAGATTTCAGTTATGTAATATACTTCAGATTACAAACTAGAAATATTGCTTAATTATATATATTTAAGTATTTTTTAATGTGTCCAGAATTATTTACAAGGTTTCCTTGTGTTTATAACTTTGAATAGAAAAATTTCATAAAATGTGAGTCTAATGAAAATTTTAAGTTAACCAATCATGTTTAATACTCTAAAAATCGGTTATTTCTTGGTTAGTAATTTTCTCTTAAATAATTATTCCAGGTTTATGTTTAACCTTTAGTAGTATGCTTTACCCCAAGACTTCATAAGAACATGCAAGTTTAACGAAGAGAATAGTTTTTGTAGGCACAGTGAAAATGCTCCAGCTTAGAAGGTCTTCACCTTGGTTAAATAGGCACTTTTAGTTTCCAGGAGTACTTAATAAGGTGATTCTTTTTTTTTTTTTTAATAAGGTGATTTTTAAATTCAGTCTGTATCCACACATCTGAGGATCTTGTTAAGTCAAAAGGAAAAGGGGTTCCAACTCAAATCTGCTGACTTCACAGTTTCAGTCTGTGAAGCTGCCTTCTTCAGCTTTCTTGGTCATTCTAATGCATACACAAGTTTGAGAGCAAATCCTTTAGAAGGTTCTTGAACATTCTAGGGTTGAACCCCCTAGTGTTCTAGTTGAAATTTGCTTGTTGTTGGGCTGGAAGCCACGGATGTGGTCCTGAGCTGCCAGATGTACTTTAAAGTCATCACTGGGTGTTTCTGCAGGTGGCCAACCTTTTAGCCATCACTTGAATCCAATCTCCTCCATTGCTGCTACCATCTTTACTGTTTTTGGGCTTTAACGTTCATGATTTTGGTATAAAATTTCACATGTGTTTGTCCCTTCATTACTGGGCAGTTTTGACCCTCAGTAGGGGGATATTAGACTTTCTTCAGTGGCTTCCTTTTTAGCTGAGAAGAACGTAGAACTCCCATTATTGTTTATGAAGCTTATGATTGGGTCCTTTTCCAGAATAATGGTATCAAGTTATTATTATTATTGTAAGTAATAATAAGCTACATTTATCACAAGCTTACATGCCAGACATTGTACCAAGGACTTTTCTTTAAAAAGATTTTATTTACTTATGAGAGAGAGAGAGAGAGAGAGGGAATGAGTAGGGCGGAGGGGCAGAGGGAGAGAAAGAGAGAAGCAGGCTCCTTGCTGAGCAGGGAGCCCACTGTGGGGCTCAAGCTCAGGACACTGGGATCATGACCTGAGCTGAAGGCAGACGCTTAACCACTGAACCATCCAGGAGCCCCTGTATCAAGCAGTTTTACATGTATCTCATTTAATCTTTACAATAACTTTACAAAGCAGGTAGTATTATTGTCCCTGCTTTTCTCATTCATTCATTCATTCATTCATTCAGTAAATATCAGTTGAGTCTCCATTATGTGCCAAACACTGTGTCAGATATTGGATGGTGATCTACAAAAGACACAGGCCCTGTCTTCATGGAAATTACTGTTTGGAGGTGAGACAGAGAGAAATTAATAAAAACATATCTTTTTAAAATTTAAATTCAGTTTGTTAACATACAGTATAACACCTAGTGCTCATCATGTCACGTCCCCTCCTTAGTGCCTGTCACCTGGTTACCCCATCCCCTCACCCACCTCCCTTCAGTGACCTTCAGTTTGTTTCTCAGGAGTATCTCACGGTTTGTCTTCCTTTCTAATTTAAACTTAAATCTTCTAAATAAGTGTTAAAATTCTAGTTTTGAAGTGGGCAAAGCAGAAAAGTCTTTGGAATTGTGAGAGGGAGTTTACCTAGGGAGGTTAATTGAAGAAACAGATAAGGAAAATTAGGTGAAAGTAGGATTCAGATCATGATGGGGACTCATTACTTATAAGGGCTCATGAAAGGATGCACAAGTCCCAATCTTACCCTATCATCAGGAATCAGATGGGCAATAGCCTTTGATAGATGACTTTCCTCTTTTTTTTTTTGGGAGAAACTAGAGAAGGGAACAGTTTTCATGTGAGAGTAGTAGTTTTATAAAGAGGGTTTGGATGCTGCTACGAGTCTTCTGAGAAAAATCTGATATGAATACAAATAACATTTTCAGTGAAATTTTTCAGTGGCACTTAATAAAAAGAAAAACCGATATTTTAGGCACTTTATTCCCATCAGTAGGGTTCAAGCCCTTACTCATCTCGGACAAGATTTTCTGTGTGTGGCATGGTCATTTGACAAATTCTGCTCTGGGCTGGTAGAAAGACCAGGTTAACCAAGGCACTTTTGATGATGTACTAAAAGTCATCATATTTAATTGGATTGGCTGTTCTTCTCATCTTAAATGTTTGCTCAGACACAAACCTCTGGCTGCAGTGGACTTACTAGTTTTCAAAAGCATCTCTTTTGGCTTAGTGCATCCCTCCACAGATGGTTTCACTTGTTTGGGATTGCTGAGCCAGCTGTTGTCGGCAGTTGTACTATATGGCTTTTCAATCAGTCATGTTTGGCAGCCATTGGTTTGTTGCTCTAAAAAGCAAGGTTCTCCACCAGCCCTTCTTGCTTTTGCCATCTGAAGGGACAACAGAAACCCACTTAACAATGTTCTGATCCTTTCACGTTGTAGACAGACTCCTTTCCATAACCACACTGGGCTCTTTCAACTCCAAACAAAAAGCTCTTGCCACCTATTCATTTTTGGAAAACTGTTTATTTTAAAGGAGACCAAACACTGTTGGTGCCCAGATTGTTTGATGCTCACATTGTGTAGGACAGGGTGAGAGAACAATGTAGTGTAACAGAATTTTCCAAGGCTTATAATTCCCACTAGGTGGCCAAAGAAAACACAGAATGTGCTCCAAGTACATTTTGAAGAACAAAGGAAAAGACTCTCCCTACTGGTCTTCTTTTTCTAAAACCAGATGAAGAGAAGATTGCTTAAAGTTCTGGCGGTGGTCTGCTGCTAAGTGGTCAAGTTTTCAGTTTCTTTTTCAGTTCCTGGCTTTCAGCTGGAAAGCTTAGTGGTGCCAACTTCTGAAAAAATTAAAAATGCAATTCAATTTGGAATCCCCCCCAGAACACAGAGTTGCCCACTGAAAGGGCATCCAGGTTGTGCTTGTTACAATATATGGGCCCAAGGTTGATACATTGCAGGCATTTCATGTCAAACAGATGCATTGCTAAGTCATTATTCCTCATGTGGTTGAAAATCATAAGAATTTCATATCTATAAGGAAAGGATTGCCAGTTTTATAATTTTCTATAGTGATTTTTTTTTTTACTTCAACTAAACAGTAAGTACTTGGAATAATACTTGGAATTTTTAATTTATATGTGAAGAGAGTTTGCCAGTAGCTTTAGGTTTTTCCTAAAGGATTTTCTTCTTTCCATCCTTTCCTCTGATTTAGATTTTTGGGCCCAGCTAGAAGTGGCATGGCTCTGATGGAAGTGAACCTCCTCAGTGGTTTTACGGTGCCTTCAGACGCGATTCCTCTGAGCGAGACAGTGAGGAAAGTGGAACATGATCATGGAAAACTCAACCTATATTTAGATTCTGTAAGTAGTAAAATGTGAGTTTTATGTGGTTAACTAGTGACAAGGCTGCCATTTATTGTGTTGGAAAGTCTGCCCTACTCTAGGCCTATATCCTTTGTCTTTTTTTTTTTTTTAAATATTTGAATGACTACTGTGTCATTTTTTTTTAAATTTTTTTTTAATTTTTATTTATTTATGATAGTCACACAGAATGAGAGAGAGAGAGAGAGGCAGAGACACAGGCAGAGGGAGAAGCAGGCTCCATGCACCGGGAGCCCGACGTGGGACTCGATCCCGAGTCTCCAGGATCGCGCCCTGGGCCAAAGGCAGGCGCCAAACCGCTGCGCCACCCAGGGATCCCCTCCTTTGTCTTTATTTCAGCTTTATGTGTCCCCTGAATGACCCAAATGTGGCAATCTTATATTGTCTCCCCTAAAAAGCCATCACTATAAAGTCAACTTAAAGACAAGGTTATTAATGATGAGCCTGATGAAAGTCTTGATAACTAAGTCATTATTTCATGTCAGATGTAAACCTATGTAAAAAATGGGTAGGAAATATCAGAAAGGGAGACAGAACATGAAGATTCCTAACTCTGGGAAATGAACTAGGGGTGGTGGAAGGGGAGGAGGGCGGGCGGTGGGGGTGAATGGGTGATGGGCACTGAGGGGGGCACTTGACGGGATGAGCACAGGGTGTTATTCTGTATGTTGACAAATTGAACACCAATAAAAAAGAAATTTATTATTAAAAAAATTGTCACATTGTAACTTCAAAAATTCTGTCCAGGTCTCAGTTTGAGAACCCCTCTGCCTTAGGGAATTGCTAAAATTATGTCTGTAAATGTTGACAATGAAAGCTTTAATTATGAGTTTTAAAATGCTTTCATGGAGCTTTTAATAAGTCCCAAAGTGTTTAATATTCCTGCAATAAATATATATATTAGGTGCTTAAATCATAGAAGAATATTCTCGAGGTTTAGTCTTTATACAAATTATTATATGATTTTCATGTACTCTTCTCTTTGTTGTATGAAAATTACTGATCCAAAAATAAGGTGCATAAAATATATGAGAGAAACATAGTGAAGAATTCAAGACTGTAGTTGTATGTCTCAAAACTTCTGGGATATAACTTACTCTTTTTTCTAACATCTCTGTGAAACTTTTAGGTTGAATCAAAATTGAGTTCTTAAGTGTTCTTAGGATTTCATGTTATATTGGGGGAATACCTATGTTTCTCATTCCAGTTTTGCCAAGTAAGAATCAGAAATATATTGCTTTAGCGATATGTACGCTTAAAAAAAAACTAGTTCCTGAACATTCTCATTTGTTTTAGGACTTCAAAAACCATTCTGGCCAAAACTCTGTTAAAAGTCATTCAAAATCTCTAGCTTGTTTCTTTGTTCAAGAGTTTTTATATATTACATACTGCTTGAATACCATGGGCTTGATTTTGAACATGAAACACAAGTTTAAGGTTTTTATTTAATATTATGATTGGTTGTGGAGCTTTCCTCTTACTGGGTGAGGTTGCTCCCCTGAGCTGAGGGCAATTCTTAAGAGAAGGGTGCTGCTGTGAGCTATCAGCAGCACCCAAGGTGGGTGCATTGCCTGAGGTGGGGATTAGATAAGGCACCAGGGCCCAGGAGCGTGCATCCATGGACTTGCTGCTTTCTTAACCTCTCTGATTCTCAGTATTGCTTTTGGTAAAATGGAAGTGAGTACAATACCTAATCTTGAAGAATTGTTTTATGAGTTAAATGAGATAATTTATATAGAGTGCTTATTACCATAGTACTGGGCACATAGAAATTCTCCCTAAATGTTAGTCTCTATCCATTTCCTAAAATGATAAGAAAAAGAAATGTCTTTTGCTTTATCATGAACACATCATCTGTCACCCCCTTAAGAGTCTTTTGTATTGTTTTCAAGGTAAATGAAACCCAGATTTGTGTTGATATTCCTGCTGTGAGAAACTTTAAAGTTTCAAACACACAAGATGCTTTGGTGTCCATCGTGGATTACTATGAACCGAGTAAGTGTGTTCTAGAGTTCCTAATACGTTAGAAGTTAAGCCAGACATTCATTTATTTCAAGTGGCCACCTATTTTGTGTGTGGGGAGGGTAGGAAGTGAAGTACAGGAGATGAGCTTTCCATTTAAATGAAGACAATTGATAATTTTAAAAAGTCACATGATAGCATTTAGCAGATGAATACAAAAAAGTCATTATCTTTCCTAATAAGATATGGTTAGGCTATTCCTCATGTTTCAGGTTTTTAAGTCACAATTCCAAAATTTACAAAGAAAACTGACATAACTGTGAGTCCAGTTATGTGCAGTTTCCAAGGTTTTGCCTCTGTTCCAAACATCCCTTCCATCTGTTTTCTATTTTAAAATGGGATTTCTTCAGGAGAGAAAATAAGCCTAATTTACAGTATAAAAGATTGGGATGGGTTAAGCTGAGTCTGTTGTTTTGCTAAAATTTATACATTATATCAGATTTTTTTTTTTAGTATATCAAGAAGAAGATAGTCCTGTTTGGAAAATAACCTGAACTTCTTTGATTTTCCTGGTGACTTCCTACTTTATAAAATGTTAAATATTCAAGATGTGAAAGTGGAGATCTGGTTTGTAGATTACCCAAGTTAGGACTACTCTACACTCAGTCACAGAGTAACATTTTGAGAGTGTATGATCTCTGTAATTCTAAAAAGTTGTACTCTGAGTGAGTACTCCTGGTGGCTCAGAATCATCAGAGTGCACTGAGAATCGTTAACATTTTGACGTGTTCTGTAGTTGTAGATAATTATACTCTAAAGTAAAATGGACTTATTAACATTAGAGGTATTCGATAGAGGATCATTGAAGATTAAGGTTAAGAACACCAGTTCTTTCTTCTTCTGAGTCAACAAGTCTCAGCATTTGCCTCCTGGTAGAATTGGGGAAGAGCATTTGCCCAGGTTTGTATGGGAGGTTTGGGGAAAACACTGAGGACAGCATTTCTTTTCTGGTGGAATGATGGGATACACTGTGGAGACTCAGTGGTAGTGTTTCATCATCCAACTTTGGAATTCAAACTAGTCGCAAAAATTCTCCAATTGATGTTTCTTCAGTAAATAGAGAATATTTTAAACATTCAAGAAACAAAATATTCAGCCTATGTAAATTTTTTTGGGGAAAGCAACTTATTTATGAGGGAGACATTTTCAAATGAAAATATGGGAAAGGTCAGAAATAATAAAAACCTGAAAACCAGCTTTGAAGATCCTAAAATTAAAAAACATATAATAATAAAAATACTTTAAAATATAACATTAAAAATCATGAAGAAATCTGAAAATAGAATGTTTTTAAAAACTGTAAATATAAAAATCATATATGTCATATAGCAAGTTTACTATAGTGCTGTAGGTTTCCTTATCTAGCTCTAAAAAAATATTAGCTTATACTGTAAAATTTACCCAAGTTGATTGGTTTTTGGATGCTACCTGCTCAACATTTTGAAATATTGAGATGCATTACATATGCAGGCTTCTCCACATTTTTATATTTTTTAATAAAGCCCACGGTAAATCTTCTAATGATTTGAGCTTTGCTTGAATGCATAGAAAATGACACTCTAAAATAATCTCTCATGGAGGTTAAACAATTCTCAATCCAAAGTCCTTGTTCTGGGAAGAGATTGGTGTGTATGTGGGATTGCAGTGGGCTGCTGCAGTGTGTTTTCCCACTGAGTGCCGGCCAACTGCTGGTGGTGGACACCGTGCCAGGAAGGCACTGTTTCTTTCTTAGATTTGGTTAGCAGTGTGGGCCCCTCCTGAGCATTTCAGTTGTTTGTTTGTTTCTTTTTTTTTTTCCTTAAAGATTTTTATTTATTTATTCATGAGAGACACAGAGAGAGAGAGAGAGAGAGAGAGGCAGAGACTGGTGGAGGGAGAACCAGGCTCCCTGCAGGGAGCCTGATGCAGAACTCAATCCCAGGACCCCAGGATCATGTCCTGAGCTGAAGGCAGATGCTCCATCACTGAGCCACCCAGGCATCCCTTCAGTTGTTTCTTGTAAAGAAAAATACAATTATGTGAAGAATAGAAAATTCAGAGAAGTGTACTGAAATGCTCTTAAGTTTTGGCAGAGTATATGTTTCTAAACAAGTGATCCATGTAAACTAATATCTGCCTCCACACAGGGAGACAAGCGGTGAGGAGTTACAACTCAGAAGTGAAGCTGTCTCCTTGTGACCTCTGTGGGGATGATCATGGATGCAGTCCTTGTGAGAGAGGAGCAGCGGCCACTCCTTGTCATTCTACAGTCATTGTTGTGTTCTGTTTTATGCTGCTGTTCTCTATACAGCAGTGGCTGTGATTCATTTTATAAGGACTCCATGTAACATTGACATTTCTGGAAGTCATACGTGATTGAATTGTCTTTATTACCAAGTATTGCTTCTATTTTTGAAAAACAATGTTTTTCTTCTTATGGGGTTGTGGGGGATGGTGCACAACAGGTCCTAGCGTGTATAGCTGCATAAATGCTGTCTTTACCTGACTTGTGTAGAACAAAAAAAAATCAGAGTCTTGCAGTTGTGCGTCTTTATTTCCCCCCCCCTCTTAAAAATCATTTAAGGGTGTTTCATGGAGGTCATTTTTCCCAGAATAAAGGTGTTATTTTAGATTACTCTTTTTATTTCCTAGAAGAAATGAGCCTAGATTCTTAAGCATTACTATACACCAGTGTTGGCTTCAGCATTAAACATATTAAAGTCTGGGAACTGGGAGAAAGCAACCAGAAGGAGGAGCTTGCTCTGTTCTGTTCCCACATCTATCCACCCCTATTTGCCACCCTACCTTATCCCCAGTGGTCTCAGTATATCCTTCTTAATTGGATATCACTTCTTTTATAGAATGTAGGAGGTGAGGGTTGGGTTTTTTTTTTTTTTTTAATTTTTAAGTGAAGTGGTGTTTTTTTTCACCCAATCTTTATCTCATCCACCAATCTTTACCCTTCCTGTTTTTCTTTTGGAGAGGAGAGGGGGAATGTGTGATTCAGAGCTTGAGGAGTTTACAGAAACCTGCCCTAGGGGGTCCTGGGTGCACTGCCCTCTCTCACTTCCTCATCCCCACACTTTGGCTCTGTTTCAGGAATAAGAGTCAGAAGGCATGGCAGTATGTGCCCTAGGTGATTTAGACTAGAAGATCCTAGACCAGAAGATGCAGCTTTGTTAGGAATGGGGGACAGTTAACCAGGGTCCGACAAGATCCTGTGTAAGACACAGCCAGCTGGTCTCCTTGTTGTCTGTGAAAGAAGCTGGATCTTGGGACCCCTAGGTGGCTCAGCAGTTGAGTACCTGCCTTCGGCCCAGGGCGTGATCCTGGAGCCCTGGGATCGAGTCCCACATCAGGTTTCTTGCATGGAGCCTGCTTCTCCCTCTGCCTGTGTCTCTGCCTCTCTCTCTCTCTCTGTGTCTCTCATGAACAAATAAATAAAATCTTAAAAAAAAAAAAAAAGAAGCTGGATCTTGATGGGGACCAGGAGAGGTGAACATGACCACTGACCTGAAGTATGGTAGGGTGTTGCTCAGCATCCTGTAGAAGCTCTCTAGACTCAGGTGTCTGAGCATCAGACAGCCAGCTGTCTGGTAACATCTAATGCTTATCTGAATCTTAAGATTTCTGAACTTTGACCACCTGGATAATTGGTTACCTTGTATTCTGAAGGGTAATATTAATTTATCTGGGTGAAAATTTTAAAGAAAAATTCCTTTTCTCCCATCCCTTTCCTTTTCCTCCTTTCTCTCTAACGTTCCTTCCTTCTTCCTTTCTTTTCCAAGCACATTGAAATATTTCAGATATATCAAAAATAAATTAAAGATCTCTTACTATATCTAAGAAATGATTTAATTTTGCTCCTTAGTTCCATGGCATTTCTCTCCAGTGAACATGGAGAAAATAATTGCCATGAACTCCAACAGTATTTCAACTGTTTAAAAATGAATCCATCAAAAATAAAGTATGCAAATAATATCTTTTAAAATTAATTTTTAAGACTTTTTTATCTTAGTGAATTTTAAGAAATTATAGTGGAGTGGATGTTCATAAATTGCTTTTGGGTATTTTGGATACCAAAGTAGGAGTTACCAACATTCAGTGTTTTAAAGCTTGAAACCTATAGAAAGTAGATCCTCAGAGAGTGCTCTATGGAGAGGAAGAAGATAAATATCAAATAAATAATCTTCTTGTATTTACTTTTAAGTGGGTAAAAGCTTGTTCTGTTACACATTTGAAACAGTCTGATCTAAAAATAGCATTTGTATGTTTGGGCCTTCCGCTATGGTGCTTTTGGCCTTTATATCCTAGGACTTCTTAAGCATGAAACTATCCTCTGATTAAGGGGGAGAGTGTTGGCAAAGGATATTCTCCTCGCCTGCCTTGCCCAGGGAACCTTATCCTGACCACTGGTATCTTATATTCTTCAGTAAATAATTTATGCTGAACTTCTTGTCTAGTATATTGGGAAACACTAGAATGGAAAGGCCAGTGGAAGATAGCATGTATCTTTTTTAGGCCATATATCCTCATTTAAAAACTAGAACTCTAATACTTTTTTGTGAAGTACTTCAGGTTTCCAGATTAAAAAATCATCTTGTAACTTCTCATAATGCGTCTCTTTTTATTATAAATTTATTAAAAGTGGAGGAGGAAGAAGGGGAGGAGGAGGTAGAGTAAGAAGTCAGTTAGCTGTACTACATGGTGTGTAGTATGGTGATGCCTTGTCTTTGTCCTTCTTTATATCTTTCTTAGAGAACTGACTTTGTTACATAGCAGTGGGGTGACATTAAAAGTGATTAAAAAGCCACAGGCAGAAGGGAAAAGGAGGACATATGGTAGTAATAACTAATAGTATAGACTATTTTATTTTCTTCATATTAAAAAAACCTCATTTTACCTTTAAGTTTGCTTATGCTGAGATTCTTCTGTTTAGAATGCCACCCATTTCATTTCCTGATATGAACTAATGTAAAATCTCCCCTTCTCTTTTACCGAATGGGAAACATTAAGACACCAGCATATGTCATTTCTGGTTTTGACTGGCCAGTGGTTCCAGAGACTGAATAACTAGCAGCCAAACAATTCAAAGATAGAACAACACTTTTATATGGGGTTTCCCCATCCTACTACCTTAACTTAGAATTCTAAAGAAGAAACTAAGGCAACCAGCAATTTGTTTGCTGTGTCTATGATTTCAGAAAAAACATGGCCGGTTGATGAAATGCTTTTTTTTTTTTATTGTATGGTTCTATTATACTTTATATCTTTAAAGTACTGTAACAATAGTATCTTTGGTTTAGTATTTTGGGTAAACTGTAATCTGAGGAGTATTGTGCTAATATAAAATCCAGATATACGCCTATTACCTAACAATATTACTTAATATATGCAATAGCATATCCTACATGTGGGGATTTTCAGAACTGTAGATAGCATAATTATCCCTGCTCCCATTCTTTTGAGCCTGGATATAGTTATTTTTTAAAATTTATATTTAGCCCCGATTTCTGTTAATGTAAAATATAGTTATAAATAGTCTGATACTATAGTACCAATTATCTTTGATATAATTCAATTATTTAATTCAACATTTCTGGCTATCCTATGACATTTAAAGAAAATTGGAGCTATCATTTTTCTTTGTTATCTTCAGAAAAAGGTATTTTATTAACCAGCTGGCATATAATCTAGAGTTTTTGTGACATCCTTACTTTTTTCTCATTTGCTTTATTGAAGTTTAATACTGATTTCTGTGGAAATATGGTGTAAATACCTACTCGATAAGGTTTCTTAACATAAAGACAGTACTTATTTGAATTTGCCAGATGGCTACCATGGGTCCAGATGCTATTAAATATTCCTAGGGGCATATTTTCTTGCACAGTTCAAGTCTGAGACATTATAGTAAGTGGACTTGCTCTTGGGTCAGCTTCAAAAACTATTCTACTTTCGGTAGAGGCTTCTGTTAGAAGAGTATATTCCTCATTTTTTGTTTTGTTTTGTTTTGTTTTCAGACTCCAATAAAGCACAGCACTTTTAAGAACTTAAAGAGTTGGGATCCCTGGGTGGCGCAGCGGTTTGGCGCCTGCCTTTGGCCCAGGGCACGATCCTGGAGACCCGGGATCGAATCCCACGTCGGGCTCCCGGTGTATGGAGCCTGCTTCTCCCTCTGCCTATGTCTCTGCCTCTCTCTCTCTCACTGTGTGCCTATCATAAATAAATAAAACAAAAAAAATTAAAAAAAAAAAGAACTTAAAGAGTTAATATTATCTATTCAAATATTTATGTTAATAGTCAATATCTTATGTTACATTGGGAGTAATTTGAGGTGCAATTATTTTTATCACTACTTTGAATAGAGTACTGTTTTCCTACTTTCTTCCAGAAACTAACCAGTAAATATAAATTTTTAATTAAGGATACATTAGTGAGAGTAGGCTTGTTTCAAAACTATTTCTAGCCAGTGTGTTTTTGTATGCCTCGTCAAAAGACAGTGCCATTTGCATCATTCCATAAACTATCATTTTCATTTCAGTTATTGTAACCCGGGAAAATAGATATTTTGTAGATGATTTCTGTGCTTTTCACTTCAAAGGACACGTTCACATTGATATGTGCATATCTCTGTAATAGGGATGAATGATTCTGATACATTTATTGCTTCATATTTAAGAATAATTTTATCTCATGTTGTCATGAGGCTATGATTTACCACTCTTCTGTCCAGTGCATTGAATTAGTGGTAGAGGGTAGTGCCATGTTCCATTTGTAGATCTTTAAGATTTATTTTTGATAGCTTCAGTAGAATGTGGCTCTTTTTTGGTCCTTCCAGGCTTTCTGTTTTAGAGTTTTAGTAGGGTGCAGCTGATGTAGTAGAGTCAATTTGTTTTCTACACAGGAAGCTTTGTACAATTTTATTCATTTCCCCTACCTTAAGCATCTCTTTTGCATATGAGAAGAATACTGTTGAAATAAAACATTATTTTCCCCCAAATTAAAGCATTGTATGCTAGTCAAAGTGATTCTGAAAGTTTAAATTTTTAAATGTTAGGATGTTTATGTTATTGTTAATTGTATTCTGTTATGTATTCAGTAGGAAATCATGGCTTATCAATAAAAATTAAAATTCCCATCTATTATTATCAGTGTTCTTTTTATTTTAGTTTAAATAATGTCTGTCACATCTCCTTGACCTAAACCTATTTAACTGTGAGAAATGAGATGTCGGAGAGTGGTTTATTGTGTTACAGGAGTTTGACATGAGTGAGGTGAAAGGAGCAACCACCAACCTGCTTCACCTCCCTCCATATGCTTTGCTTCTGGGTTGAAGTGAGGTCTGTGGAGAGGTAAGTGATAAACCAATAAAAAAATGTGAAATGAGGACCTACTCACTCAACTTGTGGAAATTTTATAGAAATAGACAATACACAGTTTGTGTGCACAAAAGAAGGGAGGCATGGATTGTTGTCTCTGGATGGGTTCCTGTGAGTCTGAGGTTATCTCTAATTCTCACAGTGGACCAGAGGTGGTGCTTGGCTTTGAGAGTTGTTGGATTCTCTTCTCCTTCCTGCTATTGCTTGGGTCATCTTTTCTGCTAAGGTGATCTAAAATTGGACCTTAAGGAAGATCCAGGTAACAATTTATTTGAGGTCACTAGTGATAAATCCAGATTCAGGAGATTCAGAGATGGGGCGTTGTGCCCCTTGATCTAGTCACGCTGCACAGGCACATGAGACATCACCCCCAGACTTTTGCAGTGTCCCCACAAGGGACGCTGCCAGGAGAGGAGGTAGTGGGTGTATTCTCGCAGCTTTCTCTAGGCTCTCTTCCTCTTCTCCCGCAGCTTTTATCTGTGTTCTCATCCTAAAGCTCCCACCTTCTCCACTTCTCCTCTCAGAAATCTGCAAGTGCTAAGGTTCCCTTCTGTCTTCCATTTTCTCTTGGTCTCATGTGAGCAGCCAGCCAAGCTTTCTGTCCTCTGCCTGTTCTGCTGCTGGGTCATGTCCCTAGGGTGGAGGAGTGATGAAAACCCTTTGGATGATTCTCCACTCTGATTGGTAGTTGGCTTTTATTCTCTTGTAGGTTATCCTGGTGATCTAAAAGGTCAGACAACTGCATGAAATCAGGATGGAGACATGAAATGGCAGAAGACACGAACAAGGCTTGATGGTTCAGCAAAGTATGAGTCAGTGATGAGAGAGCCAATACCTTCAGTTGCTCAACAAGGGAGGTGTTAGTTTGGGTGTAGCTTGCATGTTTCAGCGTGTTGCACCAAGTACTAAGGCCACAATTTAAGAAGGTAAGACCACCTGGAGTCCATATGGGGTCCATATGGGGCAGAGGGACTTTAATGGTGTTGGGATGAAACATCACAGGATGTGGGGGATGCTCAACTGGTGAAAGAAACAATGTGGACTCTTAACACCCTTTAAATATCTGAAGGGCTATCACCTGCAAGCTCACATTGCGGAACTGTTATAAGTGGGTAGATTTTGGCACAATATTAGGAGGAATTAAATAGAACATCCTTATTTCAGAAGACGGTGACTCCATGATCCCTAAAGGGGTTTGGTGGAGCCTGATCACCAATGGCAGACATTTTTAAATGGGACAGGCTCCATTTTTTTTTGCACTGAGCATTAAAAATGTTGAGAGTTGAGAGGTTTTCCAGTTTAGCTCCTATTATAGATTGAATTGTGTTCTCAAAAGAATGTTGAAATCCTAACCCTCAGTGCCTCTGAATATAACCATATTTGGAAATAGGATTGTGGCAGATGTAATTAGGTAAGATAAGGTCATACTTCAGTAGGGAGGGCTCTTCTACTAATATGACTAGTATGACTAGTATCCTTATAAGAGGGCTCTTCTACTAGTATGACTAGTGTCCTTATAATAAGATGGATAAATGAAGACAGAGACACACTGGGAGAATGCCATATGATGACAAGGCTGAGATTGGATTTGTGCAACTGCAAGCCAAGGAATGCCCAAGATTACGAGCAAGCCATTAAAAGCTAGAAAGGATATGGAAGGATTTCTGTTGACACCTTGATTTCAGACTTTCAGCATCCAGAACTGTGAGACAATAAACTTCTCTTGTTTTAAGCTACCCAGTTTGTGTTACTTCATTACAGCAGTCGTAGACTGATGTGGCTCCCCAATATTACTAAGACCCAGGGGGGTTAAGTGCCTTACACATGTTCTACAGCTCCCCCCCCCTCCACAACTTCTCAAGAACAAAACTGGGACTTCTACCTGGTGAGTAGCAAGCACTAAATAAATATTGTGGAATGAATTAACCCATTGCTTTCCCTTGAGTTTGGATTCTACTATGTGATGGCTTTCCCAGCTCCTGCTTCCTGTCTCATGGGCTCAGTGTTGATGGCTAAGCCCCAGACATTTACCCTTTGCTCTTGGCATTCCTCCCTCCATATCTTCCCTCACAGGTGGTAGGGCTGGAATTGCCATCCATTTTAGGCTGTCCTCTTTATAAGCTCTTACAGCAGTCTTGGCCAGTATTTTCTTCATGAATACCAGGTGACATTGTTTGGAAATGACTGCCCGAAGAGCTTCTACCAGGGATTTTGAGGCCACTTCTGAACCCCATGGGAACAAGACATAGACCCAGCTGTGAATATCTACATGGAGGAGGCAGGGCCAGGTGGTGGCACGTGAGCTGGGAATTTGCTGTTCCTGATGTAGGGACCGCACTGCATAATTTAGCATTTCATTACATTGTCCTGCACTTGAACAAATTGCTTTTATTGTTACTGGTCTTGATTCACTTACTATATTGTAAACTTTAATTTTTAGAATTTTCTATCCCCTACCGTAGGCTCTCTATGTATAAATGATGTCTTGATCATCTACTTCCACCGTCATATTTATGGTAAACACTATCTGAGGTACTTGGTGCTGTATGGTCTGAACTGTAGATTTATAAAGAACAACAACAACAATAGTAATAAAGTTATGAAATAAAGGTCCTGGCATTCTAAATAAGTGAGAATTGATAGTTTATTTTTTCTTAAAGGCTTTGATTTTCCAGGATTAGTAGTTTTTTTTTCTTTCTCTGCAAGTTATACATTTTATTTTCTTGGCTAACAGATGTTAAAGAGCAGGAGTTATTTAGGCATAGAAGATAAGTTGGTAAATTGGGCAAGTAAAAGCTCATGGTTTGAATGTTTTAATTTTTCTAATTTATTTTAAAGAAGCATACTGGATTTTTTTTCTCCATTCTTGGGAACTTTAAACTAGTTTTATGTCATTTTTCTCAATACCTTTGGAAAGTACTTTGCTCACTTCTATCACCCTAGTCTTTATGTCTCAGAAGTAATGAGAAGCAGGTTCCTTAAAGGTCAGGGATTATGCCTTACTTTTTAATTTTCAGCATTTATACAGTTTGACAAATAGTAGATACTCAATATGGTAGCTATCAAAAAATTATTTGGGGGGAGGGGAATGAAGAGAATATTATTTATTTTTCAGGCCCATTCATTGCCTGATTTCCTCCAGAACCTCAGTTAACTTGTTTAGATACTAAATGTTCTGGTCACCAATTTGAACGTGTGTGTCAGGGGTTTCTCCACACCACTAAGCAATTCTGGGTGTCCAGAACTGAGTGCAATTCCAACACTATCTACCCAGAAATAGCATCAGACTCCACAGGTTCCAGCTTCAGTACCATGCCCTCCAGAAGCCAATCACCAGTCTAAGCGCAGGCTATTACCTTTGCTCCTGACAGGCTACAAATTAGAGGCTGTCATAGCCCCCTTCTTGGGCTCAATTAACTTGTTAGAGAGGCTCACCAAACTCAGAAAACCTGTTTACTTACTAGATTACTGGTTTATTATACAAGATTTATTATGAAACTCAGGAGCAGCCAGATGGAAGAGATGCTGGGGCCAGATATGGGGAAAGGGTGCAGAGCTGCCATGCTCTCTCCAGGAGGGCCTCTCTCCCAGCACTTGCATGTGCTCCCTAACCTGGCAGCTCTCAGAACCTTGGCCATTTGGGTTTTTATGGAGGCTTTATTACATAGGCACGATTGATGAATTCATTGACCATTGGTGCTTGAACTCAATCCCCAGCCCCTCCTCCCCTTCCCCAGGTGGAGGGTGGGGGGATTAGATCGAAAGTTTCAATTCTCTAGTCAGCAGTGGGCTCTACTGGCAACCAGCCCCCATTGCTGGTGTGCTAAATGGCATCTTACTAACAACAAAAGACACCTCTCTCACTCTCTACACTTAAATCCCAAGGATTTGGGGAGCCCCTGAGCCAGAAACTGTGGACAAAGATCAAATACATATTTTTCTTGTAAATCACAATATCCCAGCTACTAATTATAAGGAACAGTATAATATCACAGTCATGCATTATCTCTCAACACTACCTTTAACACTGTGGATATTCAGAAATGTTTAACTGAATAATAGAATTTGCAGAACCTGCAGTTAAGAACTTTTCCACATGAATAAATAAAAGATACAGGCCTAGAGATATAGGAAGCAAAAAGGGAAAAAGATAGAAAGAAAGAAATGGTGGATATGAAGAAACAAGGAATAGTTCTGGCATAACCATTATTTGACTTATTAAATTACAAAATTACTAAATTTTAGTTATGGGGATTTTGAGAATTTCAGCTGATTCCTGAAGTCATGTGTTTTAAGTGCTGAATAAAAAGCTACCCTTAATTTATAAAGTCTTGAGTGAATGTGGCTCTGTGTGTTATTACATCATCTAATTTTTGGCTATTCTTGTACACGCGTGCTGGAGGAAGAAGCTTTTGATTCTTCTTAATTTTAACTGATTTCAGTGTCTGAATGTGTCTCCCCAAAATTCATACGTTGACACCTAATCCTCAAGGTAATGTTATTAGGAGGTAGGGCCTTTGGGAAGTAATTAGGTCATGAGGGCAGAACCCTTATGAATGGAATCAGTGTCCTTATCAATGAGACCTGAGACATTCCTTATTCTCTTTAGCTATGTGAAGTTATGGAAGAAAAAATAGCCATGTATGAACCAGAAAACAGGTCTTTACCAAACACCAAATCTACTGGCACCTTAATCTTGGACTTTCCAGGCTCCAGAACTGTGAAAAATAAATATTTGTTGTTTATAAGCTGCCTGATCTATGGTATTTTGTTAGAGCAGCTTGAATGGACTAAGACTTAAAAATTTGAATAACTACTATTAAAACCAAAATACAGACCCATTTCATTACCACAAAGGAACTGCATCATGCAGCTTTATAGTCAAGTCATACTGTTCCTCTCCTTCCTTAATCCCTGGCAACCACTTATCTTTTCTAAGTCTCATCTCCAGAATGCTGTATATGTGAAATCATATAGATGTAACCTTTTGAATTTTTTTCCTTGTTCAGTATAATACCCTGAAGATTATCCAAGTGGTTGCATGTATCAACGCTTGTTCCCTTTTACTGCTGAGTAGTATTGCAAAATTTGATTTTGAGAGCCTGTGGGAGTTCTAGGTATGGAGCATACATGGCCTTGCCATCCTGATGTAAAATGTCCAAATGAATTCAGGTCACCAACAATAGGGAATAATAATTGTGACAAAGGAAGAAGAATCACAAAGAAGAAAATTCTTAGTCATGCTCAGTAGAAAACAGTGGGGTTGGGAACAACACCTATATGCCAGCACTTTCCAAGGTGTATTTTACAGAGTGACAACAGGTCTAATGTGGAAAAAGTGTTTAATGGCAGAGTTTAGGAAATCACAAAAAGTGTCATCATTGTAGGATTTATCTTTAATATGGCAATGTATATTTTAAATTCTAAGAGAAGATATGATATTCTGTGCTTTCCAAACCTTCAGACAAGCACATTGAATGTCCTTCTCTGAGACTATTTCTTCCTGAGAGTTATCCAGGAAAAATATTTTAGGTAAGGCTGTTTTAAATTAATATACAATACTTAAGTTCCAAAATGATCATGAAGTTTTACCATGAAGTTTTATCACAGTCAAATGTGTTTATGAAATTGATCTTAAGGTTTATAATAGGTATAAAAGACAAAAATTACTTTAAAGGCAGAATGTAACAACTAGATATTCCTAATGGCAAAAAAAGTCAAACTCATAGAACCACAGAGTGGAATGGTAGTTACTAGGGACAGGCAGTGGGGAAAATGGGAGGATGTTGGTTAAAGGGCAACCTTTAAATTATAAGATGAATAAGTTCTGGGGAGTTAATACATAGCATGGTGGCTATAGTTAGAAATAGTGTATTGTATACTTGAAATTTGCTAGGAGAGCAGATCTTCAGTGCTCTCCCCACACCAAAAAACAAGAAAACGAAAAAAGGTCACTATGTCAGGGAATGGATGTGCCAATTAACTTAACTGTGGTAAACATTTCGTCACCTCTCTCTATGTATATATCAAATCATCATGTTGTACATCTTAAATATATGCAATTTTTGTCAGTTATGCTTCATTGAAGCTGGAAAAATTACGTAAAAATATGATGCCACTAGAGGGCAGAAGAGGATTAGAACAAAGAAAATCCCCAACTTGCCAAATTTAAAAATTCCTGTTGTGAACTAAAAATGAAATGGGATCTGAGAGCTTTTTCTCTCTCTTTTTTTTGTGCAAGCAGATAATAAAGTGATTAAGATATTCTGCTTACTTCTATTACCATATACTTTTTAGGATGCATTTTGTTCATTGGCATGAAATTTATGCATAATAATTTATTTTCAGAAAACATAAAAAAAAAAACATATCCAGAGTGGGAGCTGCCTTTTGGTTTTATGAAAACAAATCCTGACTTTAAAAAAACCCAAGATATCATTTGGTTTTGGAAATTTAGGAGGAGATCCTATTGCCATGTTCTACTATCATTCTTCTAGCCTCTTTTGGTTAGGGAATAAGTTATGGCAAGTCAAGTTTGACCTAGTTTGTGGAATTTTAATCTCTTAGTGGAATCAAAGGATCTCCATTAATCCTCTAACATATATTTATTTATATCTTTCTTTGCTGACATTTGCTGTGCACTTGAAGATTTTTTTCTCTTCCCAGTGCTGCTTCTTTCATAGTCCCAGCTGGAGAAGAACAAATATAATGGAAAAGATAGCAAAATGGGCTTGTTAGTGGAGGTTTGGTTGCCTGATGAGCTTCTCAAAGCCTGTCTTCATTTATAGCACCAGACTCCCACATGTTCTTTTTCAAAATGAAGTAGCTAGCTTATCTGAATAAAAATGTTTCATGAGAATCCAAGAAACCCCTCTCATCTGAGAGAATTGTCTAGAAATTTTCTAATAGGGAAGAGCTTTATTTGATTTGATAGTATGCTGAAGGGACCTCCTTTCCACAGTGCCCATCTGCTCTCTTCTTCCCTTTCCTAAAGTGAATGCTTTTTTTGTCATACAACTTTCCTGGTGAGAAGATCTGAGGATGGGGTTTGCCTATCTCTGAAGGGGGCAGTCATTCCCAGGGGCCATAGTCCCGAGAAGTTGTAGGAAAGTGGGACAGGAAAATGGGTAATGGAGTGGGAGAGGGAATTCTTGCCTTTCTCTGGGTAGTGCTCTCTTGGGTGTGGATTTGGAGATATTTAGACATGCTTGAGGATGCCCCCAGATAGGAGGGGATTAAGACAGCCTGCCATACAGAGGAAGGCTAGGAGACAGGGAGAAGCTAAAGATGAGTGAATTCAAATACCTAAACTGGATCATCCAGTTGCTCACTTATTCTCTTCCTGTTAACTTTTAGATGTTTGTGATTTCTAAATATTTTGGCCTTATTTTAGTTGCACTGAAGGGAATTTCAAAAAAGAGTTTAAACTGTAAGGTAAGAACCATGCTTCCCTGTGGGGCCAATATCGAAGTGATAGCTTTAATAAATAGAGACATTGAAAGCAGGAATTTGAGTGTCAGGGTCACTACACCCAGTCCTTCCCCTCCACGAGAGGCCCTGTGTGTGGCTGCCTGCATGGTGAAGCTCTCTGTAGCACGTGGAAAAAGAACTGTGGGGACTTCTTCCACACAATATGCTACAGAGAGCTGCCCTCTAAGCTTCTCCCTTAACAAAGTTCTTTCAAATCCATCAGTTACTAGGATGAGAAGATCAGGTAGGTGATTTGTCTATACTTATTATCATCTCAGAATTGACTCCTTTACCCAACCATTTTCAGGTTCATAAAGCAAAAACTGGTTCTGCAAGGTTAAGTGACATTCCTAAAATCACAGGGTTAAAGTCAGGGCTGGGAGAAAACTCCGATTTCCTGATTCCAAATTGTTTTGACACTGACCCACATAGGGATGTGTCCACTTTTTTGGCTAGGTCTTACCCTACAATATGATAGAAGTTTCAGGGTACCAAGAGACAGAGACCAGTCCAAACACGGTTTCTACTAATTCTTCATTTTCCACTCAAGGCAGTGCTAAACAATATTAGATATTAATTGCATGGTCTTCAGCTTTGTATTCAAAGTGGAATTCTTTCAAGGACTCTGGAATCTTGAGCTATGTGGCTGATTGGTTGAAGGACAGAGGCAGAAGTTCCTTTTAGATCCCCACAGCCAAACTCTGAAGCTGTGACAAGATAAATGCTTTATGTGTGAATGTGCGTGTGTGCGTATGCATGTGACTCCTTTATTGTTTCCTTGGGAAAGAAATATTGGGTTGGGGGACATGGAATCATCACTTTCTTCCTTCATTCAGTACACTGAAGGGCAAAGTCCTTTCTATTGTTCATTAGACATGAACATGAAAGCAGTAAGCCATCTCAATCCCAAGCAAGTTGGCATTGAGTGGGACCATCCAAACACTCCCATTTTCTCCTCCTCAGTACAGTTTACCTCATGGGAAAGGAACACCAAGATGTTGATGACAATTACTTAGTAACTCATATGTTTGACCTCCTGTGTTCCTGTGAAAAAGGAAAATCATTGTATGATATTGTCAATTGCTCTTCCATAATGTCTGTCCTCCTCCTATATGGCAGCTCTCTGTGCCAGCATGTGCCATTTGTGACAACAGATTGATTGCTTATCTTCTATGTGCCTGGATTGTTCTACATGTCTTTACTTGTTTCATGTCAAATAATCATTCAAAATATCCTATAAGAAAGGTGCAGTATTACAGATGAAGATGCTGACCAGATAAGGAGAAGTATATATCATGATAGTAGGTAGAAAGCCTGCACTCAAATCCAAGCATTCTGGTTCCAGAGTATGTGCTCCTAACTACTACACCATCCTGCCACCTGGTAACATCCACTTGACTTCCATGAAACCCTGTGGACCTACATTAAGTCTTGGAGATTTTAATCCACAATCCCTTAGGTTCTGGTGTGATCATATACATGAAAGTTACTCTTGTTTGGAGAGAGCAATCCAGCTGGAGTGTAATGATAAAATCATTCCAATACCAACTCAAGAATAATGTGGCCTGGAAAGTCACTCCCTATATTCCAACTCACTACTATTTTCAAATGACACAACAAATATTTATTGAAATGTTATTTAGTACTTTTTAATCCACCCAGTGACCAAATAGGGTAAATACTACTGTCCTTTGTTTACATATGAATTTAGGGTTATTGAATAATTTTTCAGTGTTGTATAGCTTCTTAAAAAGCAGAAGTGAGATTTGAACTCAACACTATGACCCCAGAACTCATATTCTTAACCACTGAGGTATCCCGATATCCTAGTTGTTTTATAGTTCAGGATAGACATCTTTCCAATAGTTAGTTTTCTTGAAAAACTGGGAGCAGTGTATCCTTGGTCTCTCTCTTCCTGAATTTTGTTTTGCTGATTCTGTTCTGCTCTTGAACCATCTGTATACCATTCTTTCTTTCTTTAGTATTCAACTTTCATCATCTGGCTTTGATTTGCTCAAACTCTTTCCTCTATGAGATTTGTATTGTTTTAGTTCCTTTTCCTATGGAAACCATTTTTTGTAGTTAATTTAATAATACATGTTTTACCACGTTGAAGTCTTATTTTTTCACTACAATAATGGAATTTATATATTACTATGGTGGATATTTTCAGGAAAAATGATATATATGGATATATAATTTTAAATTGATAAATTTTTGGCCCTACAATTATCCTTGTGAATGGTTTGTCAAACAAAACTGATCCAAACTCACTTGCCAATGTCATTTTTTCTGCATGGCATGATCTGAGGACAGGGAAAAAGTGTCTGCCTTAAAATGTTTGTTAATGGAATAGAGAAAGAAAGTATTATATCTGAAAATGCAAATAAGGCCATCCTGGGATGACCATTATTAAGAGTGTTGTATTAGCCAAGTGAGTTCATTCAAGTTACAGAGAGGGGAGCAAAATCCTCGTGTTTTGGGATAGGTAAATTCATCTCCAGTGCAGACATATAACTTTAGGCAGAAATGAGTAGGTTAGAGAGCTTGAAGGGTGGGAAAGCCTTGAAGAAAGTGGGTGGTGGTGGGAGTAAGGGTTGGGGGGCTGTGTAAAGGGGAGAGGAATTTGAAAAAGTGGGAAAAGTTAAATATGGATGTGGACTTGTAATGGTTATTTATGCAATTGCCCTTCCAGCTCATAGTGATTTTCCCTTTTTTGGCAACCTTCCACTCCTTGTCCCTGCTTCCTGTGCTTCCTTTCCTATTCAAGTAATTATGGTGGGAGAAGCCAAATTCACACAGCATGTATTTGCCTTCACAGCTGACTGGGTGAAGGTGGGCCAATATGTCCCTTCTCAAATCTCCGAGACCAAGAGATTCTACACAGTGGTGTGTTCTCCCAAACAAAGGAGATATAAACCAGGACTTCAGTGAGAGAGAATAACGAGACACATAACTACAGAGTGGCATAGATGAGAAATAGAAATTTTTAGTTCTTTCCAGTGTTCTAGTCACCATGTTTCCTCATCCATTCCCTAGGATTTTTGTAACTCTGCCTTTGGCATTGACAGACTCCTGTGCCTTTTTGCTCAGTTATTGAGCTTCTGATCATTTGTAAACAATCATATTTTTATTGTAGTAAAGTATATGAAACATAAAATTTACCATTTCAATCATTTTTAAAGTGTGCAGTTCAGTGACATTAAGTACATTCCTACTGTTGGGCAATCATTGCCACCATTCATCTCTGGGACTTTTTTCAAATTCTTAAACAGAAACTCTACACCTATTAAATAGTAACTCCCCATTTTCCTCTTCTCCCAACTACAAACCTACCTCCTGTCTCTGTGTATTTGGCTACTGTAGGTACCTCATGTAAGTGGAATCATCAGTGCTGTCCTTTTGTAACTGGCTTATTTCACTTACATAATGTCTTCAAGGTTCACCCATGTTGTAGCATGTGTCAGGATTTCCTTTCCCTTTTAAGGCTAAATAGTAGCTCATTGAATGGATATACCGCATTTTGTTTATCATTCATCCATGAATGAACACTTGAATTGCTTCTACATTTTGGCTATTGTGAGTAATGCTCTTATGAAAATCAACATGGGTAGACAAATATCTGTTTGAGTCCTTGCTTTTGGTTTTTTAGTCTACACCCAGAAGTGAAATTGTTGAATCATATGAGAATTTGATGTTTAAACTTTTAAGAGATTGTCATATCATTTTCCATGGTGGCTTCACCATTTCACATTCCCACCAAAAGTGCCCAAATGTTCTAATTTCTCCCTGTTCTTGCCAACACTTGTTATTTTCTGTTTTTGTTGATAGCTATCTATATGGGTGTGAAGTTGTATCACGTTGTAATTTTGCTTTGTATTTCCCTAAGGACTAGTGAGTGATATTGAGCATCTTTTCACATATTTATTGGCCATTTGTAAATCTTTTTTTGGAAATGTCTTTTCAAGCATAAATTTTTTTTTTTTATAAATTAATTTTTATTGGTGTTCAATTTACCAACATACAGAATAACACCCAGTGCTCATCCCGTCAAGTGTACCCCCCAGTGCCCGTCACCCATTCACCCCCACCCCCCACCCTCCTCCCCCTCCACCACCCCTAGTTCATTTCCCAGAGTTAGAAGTCTTTATGTTCTGTCTCCCTTTCTGATATTTCTCACACATTTCTTCTCCCTTCCCTTATATTCCCTTTCGCTATTATTCATATTCCCCAAATGAATGAGAACATACACCGTTTGTCCTTCTCCGGTTACTGTGGCCAAGTTCAAAAAGGGTGTTGCCTGAGTTCTCCTCTGGGATTTTGATGGAATCTTGTCTCATATTTAGATCTTTCATCTATTTTGAGTTTATCTTTGTGTATGGTGCAAGAGAGTGGTCCAGTTTCATTCTTCTGCATGTGGATGTCCAATTTTCCCAGCACCATTTATTGAAGAGACTGTCTTTCTTCCAGTGGATCGTCTTTCCTCCTTTATCGTATATTAGTTGAGCATAAAGTTCAGGGTCCACTTCTGGGTTCTCTGTTCTGTTCCATTGATCTATATGTCTGTTTTTGTGCCAGTACCACACTGTCTTGATGAACACAGCTTTGTAGTACAACCTGAAATCTGGCATTGCGATGCCCCCAGATATGGTTTTCTTTTTTTAAAATTCCCTTGGCTGTTTGGGGTCTTTTCTGATTCCACACAAATCTTAAAATAATTTGTTCTAAGTCTCTGAAGAAAGTCCATGGTATTTTGATAGGGATTGCATTATACGTGTAAATTGCCCTGGGTAACATTGACATTTTCACAATATTAATTCTGCCAATCCATGAGCATGGAATATTTTTCCATCTCTTTGTGTCTTCCTCAATTTCTTTCAGAAGTGTTCTGTAGTTTTTAGGGTATATTTTGAGAACCATTTGAATGGTAAATGGTTCTCCAACCTTTTATTTTCAGGTTGTAGGTGTCCTTCTGTCTAAAATGAGTCTCTTGTAGACAGCAAATAGATGGGTCCTGTTTTTTTATCCAGTCTGAAACTCTGCGCCTTTTGATGGGGTCATTAAGCCCATTCACGTTCAGAGTTACTTGAACTTCTTCTTAAAGGGGAGTTTTAAGAGTCCCCCTTAAAATTTCTTGCAGAGCTGGTTTGGAGGTCACATATTCTTTCAGTTCCTGCCTGTCTTGGAAGCTCTTTATCTCTCCTTCCATTTTGAATGAGAGCCTTGCTGGATAAAGTATTCTTGGTTGCATGTTCTTCTCATTTAGGACCCTGAATATATCCTGCCAGCCCTTTCTGGCCTGCCACGTCTCTGTGGAGAGGTCTGCTGTTACCCTAATATTCCTCCCCATGAAAGTCAGGGACTTCTTGTCTCTTGCTGCTTTAAGGATCTTCTCTTTATCTTTGGAATTTGCAAGCTTCACTATTAGATGTCGAGGTGTTGAACGGTTTTTATTGATTTTAGGGGGGGATCTCTCTATTTCCTGGATCTGAATGCCTGTTTCCCTTCCCAGATTGGGAAAGTTTTCAGCTAGGATTTGTTCAAATACATATTCTGGCCCTCTGTCCCTTTCGGCGCCCTCGGGAACCCCAATTAAACGTAGGTTTTTCTTCCTCAGGCTGTCGTTTATTTGCCTTAATCTGTCTTCATGGTCCTTCAATTGTTTATCTCTTTTTTCCTCAGTTTCCCTCTTTGCCATTAACTTGTCTTCTATGTCACTCACTCGTTCTTCCACCTCGTTAACCCTCGTCGTTAGGACTTCTAGTTTGGATTGCATCTCATTCAATTGATTTTTAATTTCTGCCTGATTGGATCTAAATTCTGCAGTCATGAAGTCTCGTGAGGCCTTAATGCTTTTTTCTAGAGCCACCAGTAGCTGTAGAATAGTGCTTCTGAATTGGCTTTCTGACATTGAAGTGTAATCCAGATTTTGTAACTCTGTGGGAAAGAGGGCTGTTTCTGATTCTTTCTTTTGAGTTGAGGTTTTCCTTCTAGTCATTTTGCTCAGTGCAGAGTGGCCAAAAACAAGTTGTATTGGAACACGGGGGAGTATCACTGGCCCCTCTAGCTGGTCTTCTGGGGGAGGGGCCTGTTGCGTTGATTTTCAGGTGTTAGCACTTGGGGGAGCTGCTCTGCCCCTGCCTGCTGCAGGGCTCTGCGGGGGTTGTTTACCCCGCCAGGCCCCAGGAGGAACAGCAGCAGTTGCTATGGCAACTCTGGAAGCCTGGATTCAGCCTCCGCAGGAACTATGGGGCTCGGGGCTCTCGGCTCTCCGTCCGCAGGGCCTGGAGGCTCCGGGGCGGGGCCGCTGATCTGCTCAGCTCGGGGCAGGAGCGTCCTCGCTGTCCTGGGCCCTCCCGGCCTCTGCCTGTCCCGGGGGAGGCCGGATCCTGGGCTGTGTCCCGGCGCCCTGTGCTCCGGGGCCTGCGCTGTTGGATTCGCGCTCCCGCCCCGCAGCCCCCTCCGCGGAGCCGCCGCCCGAGCCCCTCCGAGCTGCTCCGGTCGGTCCCTCCGTGCGCGCTGCAGCCCTTAGGGAGCTCGGAGCACTCTCCTGCGCTCGCAGGTGTCTGTTAGTGTCCCCGGGAGCCCGAGGGCATCCCCGCTCTCCTGGGTCCTGCTCCAACTCCCTGCGAGCCCCTTTCCGCCCGCCCGGGAAGGTTGGTGCAGCTCCTGCTCCTCCGGGACGGGGCTCTCCTGTCCTGGGGACACTCACCCCGGCCTCAGCCCGGCTCCTCGCAGGGCCCCTCCCCCTCGGAGGCCTTTTGTTCCTTTATTTCTTTTTCCCCGTCTTCCTACCTTGATAGAAGCGCGAACTCTTCTCACTGTAGCATTCCAGCTGGTCTCTCTTTACATCTCAGGCCGAATTCGTAAATTTTCAGGATGGTTTGAAGGTTATCTAGGTAATTTGGTGGGGACAGGTGATTTGGGGACCCTGCTCTTCCGCCATCTTGCCCCTCCCTCCCAAGCATAAATTTTTTAATTGGATTTGTTGTTGTTGTTGAGTTGTAGGTGCTCTTTGTATATTCTGGATCCCTTGTCAGATATATCAATTGCAAATATTTTCTCCTATTCTATATGTTGTCACATTTGAAGCACAAAAGTTAAAATTTTGATGTAGTCCATCTTTCCTACTTTTTGTTGCCTATGTTTACTGTCATATCTAAGACATCATTGCCAAATAAATGTGATAAAGATTTTAACTTATGTTTTCTTCTAAGAGTTTTAGTTCTTACATTTAAATCTTTGGTCCATTTTGAGTTAATTTTTCTGCATGGCAGGCATGGGAGCCCAACTTCATTCTTTTGTATGTGGGTACCCAGTTTTCCTAACACCACTTGCTGAAAAGAATCCTTTCCTCATTGCACAGTCTCAACACATTTACTGAAAATTATTTGACCATATATGTGAAGGTTTATTTCTGGGATCCCTGTTCTATTTATTTATCTATATGTCTGTCTTTATTCTAGAGCATAGCTTTGAGTAAATTTTGAAATTAGAAAGTATGAGACATCCAATTTTGTTCTTCAAGATTGTTTTTGCCTATTTAGGGTCCCATGAGAGTCCATATGAATTTTAGGATGGATTTTTCTATTTCCACAAAAAAAAAGTCATTGGGATTTTGATAAAGACTGTCTTGCTTAAACTCTTGCATCTTTGCTTTGAGTTCCTGTTTTACAGAACTAGTTTATTAAGTTTTTAAAATTTGCTTTTATCTGCTCCATGAAAAATCTTCTTGTGATTATCTTTTGCCATTTTTCCTCCAGTCTCTTCCCTCTTTCTGTCTGTTTTTCTTTCTCTCTCACACACACACTTTTGGGTGGAATTGAGGGAAGTTTGTTTAATTATTCTTTTTAAATTTTTCTTTGTAATGAGTAGAGTTCTTTCTGTATTATACATTTACACATTTAATGCAATCCCTATCAAAATACCATGGACTTTCTTCAGAGACTTAGAACAAATTATTTTAAGATTTGTGTGGAATCAGAAAAGACCCCGAATAGCCAGGGGAATTTTAAAAAAGAAAACCATAGCTGGGGGCATCACAATGCCAGATTTCAGGTTGTGCTACAAAGCTGTGGTCATCAAAACAGTGTGGTACTGGCACAAAAACAGACACATAGATCAATGGAACAGAATAGAGAACCCAGAAGTGGACCCTGAACTTTATGGTCAACTAATATTCGATAAAGGAGGAAAGACTATCCATTGGAAGAAAGACAGTCTCTTCAATAAATGGTGCTGGGAAAATTGGACATCCACATGCAGAAGAATGAAACTAGACCACTCTCTTTCACCATACACAAAGATAAACTCAAAATGGATGAAAGATCTAAACATGAGACAAGATTCCATCAAAATGGAGAACACAGGCAACACCCTTTTTGAACTCAGCCACAGTAACTTCTTGCAAGATACATCCACGAAGGCAAAAGAAACTAAAGCAAAAATGAACTATTGGGACTTCATCAAGATAAGAAGCTTTTGCACAGCAAAGGATACAGTCAACAAAACTAAAAGACAACCTACAGAATGGGAGAAGATATTTGCAAATGACATATCAGATAAAGGGCTAGTTTCAAAGATCTATAAAGAACTTATTAAACTTAACAGCAAAGAAACAAACAATCCAATCATGAAATGGGCAAAAGACATGAAGAGAAATCTCACAGAGGAAGACATAGACATGGCCAACAAGCACATGAGAAAATGCTCTGCATCACTTGCCATCAGGGAGATACAAATCAAAACCACAATGAGATACCACCTCACACCAGTGAAAATGGGGAAAATTAACAAGGCAGGAAACCACAAATGTTGGAGAGGATGCGGAGAAAAGGGAACCCTCTTACACTGTTGGTGGGAATGTGAACTGGTGCAGCCACTCTGGAAAACTGTGTGGAGGTTCCTCAAAGAGTTAAAAATAGACCTGTCCTACAACCCAGCAATTGCACTGTTGGGGATTTACCTCAAAGATTCAGATGCAATGAAACGCCGGGACACCTGCACCCCGATGTTTCTAGCAGCCATGTCCACAATAGCCAAACTGTGGAAGGAGCCTCGGTGTCCATCGAAAGATGAATGGATAAAGAAGATGTGGTTTATGTATACAATGGGATATTACTCAGCCATTAGAAACGGCAAATACCAACCATTTGCTTTGACGTGGATGGAACTGGAGGGTATTATGCTGAGTGAAGTAAGTCAATCAGAGAAGGAAAAACAGTGTATGTTCTCATTCACTTGGGGAATATAAATAATAGTGAAAGGGAATGTAAGGGAAGGGAGAAGAAATGTGTGGGAAATATCAGAAAGGGAGACAGAACATGAAGACTCCTAACTCTGGGAAACGAACTAGGGGTGGTGGAAGGGGAGGAGGGCGGGGGGTGGGGGTGAATAGGTGACGGGCACTGAGGCGGACACTTGACGGGATGAGCACTGGGTGTTATTCTGTATGTTGGTAAATTGAACACCGGTAAAAAATATATTTATTAAAAAAATGGGAGTTATGTGAAAGGAGAAGTTTTGAGCTTGTAGAAAATTTTTATTACAAGTAAAATTCCTTATGACACAAAGTTGTGTGAGTAAATTCCTTTAGCTTTTATTTCTTCACAGTCACCTGTGATTGGAAGCCACAACACTGCCCATAGTGTACTCCATTCTGCTTTACTTTTCAAAAGCTTCCTAAAAATATGGTGTGTATGAGTGATTCCTGATTCCCTACCTTCCCTCCTTGATACAGACTGTATACCCTGTCAGGTTGTCCTGCTGGACCTGGAGACCTGTGTTCTGATAATTTTGTTTAAGATTATTAGCTAAGTACTTCCTCTCTAGGTGTCTTCCTATACCTCTCTTTGACTTTTAATGCATTTGGCAGCCCATCTTCACATATTATGTTTTGGAATTATAAAAGTCTCTGAATTTTATTAAAAGTGGAGCTTAGCTTTCTGTTTTTCATTCTCCTAGTTGCTTTTGGGTTATTTCCTGAAGGAGAAGAGACTAGCCTTATAGTTTCCAACAGTGAATCTAGGAGGCAAGAACGTTAGCTAGTAGAAATAACAATCATAGAAAGTTGACTTTCATGAGCAAGAAATGTGAGGAGGATGGATAGTATCAGAATACCAAACAATTCCTTTACGGTGAATTCTAGCTAAGTAAAGACACCTGCATGATCTGCATGAATGACAACACAGGGAATGCAGAACTGATGTGAATTAGCTGCCATTGCCCTTCGTAATCAATCTTAGGGTGCTCTGGAGATCTGTGCCTTAGTCTTATGTGTATTTTTCAGATTTTATTTTTGAATCTAGTATTGTCATTTGGTGTTTCTGCCTCTAAATTCCTGGCTCAGATGCTTTTCATATTCTTCCTTCTGGCTTTTGTTTGGATTGTGTGTGCATTGACTCTATTGTGCTTTCTTTCATCTACTACCAATCAACAGGTATCTGCTAAGTGGACTGGGTGGATTTCTGGATTTTCAAGGTGATGTGAATGCGACAGGGGAAGAGTTGGATCAGAAGTTGGAATCAGATATGAATAAGGAAGGATATATATTCCATGTGAAATTAGAAATGCTCAGATAACAGTAGTGTTTGGTCATCCAAAGGGTGACATCTTAAGAGAGGTGGTGTGACAGAGAGGCTTAGATGAGGGTTTGTTTCCTTTATAATTGGTACTTGCAGTAACGGCATCTAGGACAAAGTGCTCCATGAAATGCATTAATGAGTAGTATCAAAGTGGTGTGGTAGGAGGAATGAAAGGTAGAGGTTCACCGAAGCAGTGGATTCTCTCAGATGTTGGCATAACAGTCCATTAAATATTTTCCAAGAAAATGGGTGGGACTTTTTCTTTCCTTTTTCAACACTACCCTTTTCTTATGCTTCTCCTTGTGATTACTTTTCCCTTCAAATTTACCTTTAGCGTTTATTTTGCCTTGTATAAAATTGTGAGATGTGGCAGATGATCGAAGAGGTTGATGAGATCATACCCATAGAGATGGCTCTATCTTAAGCCATGAAGATACCTTAATATTACAACAGAATACAAAAGATCTATTCAACCAAGATCATAAATCTAGCTTTTAAAGTACTAGAAATAGAATACTTATTTTTAAAAGTTCCCTTCAGAAATGGTTACAATTCCATAGTAATTATGTTAAAGCTTATTGCTTCTAGGGGGTTCATCTTAGAGAGAAATAATGTGCCTCCTAATCCCATATATTAAAGAGAGAATAAAGGTATATAGGATGTTGTCAAGGCACACATAATCAAGTACTTATGTTCTAAATTATATTCTCAATTATTTAAATTTTTAAGGAGCGATTTCTATAATATACATAACACTTTCTATGTAGCTTACGGTACTGACCATTATATATCATTTGCTCTGAATGAACAAATTAGTTATATCAGATTAATTAAAGCAGAAGTCCTATACATGTTTCTTAAATGAAATTACGTGTTGTCACATTACCTTAAAGTTAGCTGAAATGTCTCATATGCTACATCTCTTAAATTGATCTCATTCTTTTCCAGCTAGGTCTCTTTTTATTGTACTGAATATATGTTTTTTAAGTTCCAGGAAAGATTCTTTGTCAAATTTATATTTGGCTTCTTTAATCCCCAGAGCTTGTGAATGATATCAGAGTGGGAAATATTGTGAATTATTCCAAATAGTTGGAACTTTGGAAATGAAATTAGTGCTCTGTACAAGTAAAATAAAATTTTTGCCTGGAGCGCATTAATTTTAATTTTATTACTCATCTAATTTGTAAAGTTTCTCTACTTTTTATGTGGAAAAAGTAGAGAATAGAATGGCTACACACATTTGAATTATGAGAAGCTCTGTAGTAAAATAAGCCAAAATTAGAGAATGTCTTCTACTTTTAGAGCAAATATTTCCACCTCTATTATACAGGAGAGTCATTTAGATCACTTCCCAAATGAGATATCCCTTTCTAAATAGCACATGCCACAACAGTTTGATGATGAACCCAGACTTTAGAGGATTAGTTCAATTTTTCAAATTTTAAGCTGAGATAAAACCCACAGTTCTAAGCAAATTATCTTCCTTCTGGAGGAGAAATGGAATCCTTATATTTTTCATTCATATAACATAGAAGCTTAGGGTTGGAAGGGGTTTAATTTACATTTAAAGTCTCAAAGATTACTTTTTCCAAGCTATTTGATCCAAGAATGATGGGCTTCTTCCTGATTATTTAAATTTGGCCATTTTGAAGTCTGATTCAGAAGTTAGGAAGTCTTGGCTTAGTCAGGGGCTGCCAAACTATAACATCAAAGAATTAAGCTTAGTTCAAAAATAAAAACAGTGAATTCTGATTGAGTGCTAAACTTGGCAAGTATCTACATGCAAATTATTTGCCTTCCATAAAATGGGTTTGATACATCTTTAGGAAATGATGCCCATTAGCTTTTTAGATTGATTAGAGATGGTTCTAGTTCAAAGTTGACATTTTCAATTAAATGCTTATAGTGTAACTATTAATACTGAAAACCTGGGCTGTGATATATAGGGAAAAGTGACTATAATAAGATGAATTTCTACTATTAAGTATTATGTAATCATTAGAAAGATTCATTGAGTGCTTAATATGAAAAAATTCCTTTTATTGGCATATTATAGCACATGTGTTTTTACGTAACATATTACTTTTACACTCCTATGTGTACATATACATTTAAAATGCACAATCTATCTTATATACTTACAGTAGGTGTATAAATATCTTATAAATATTATGAATCAGGCTTATAAACTTCATATACTTGGTATATCAGTTCATGTTTAGTGTTTTAAAATTTTTTTTAAATTAAATATTTATGAAGTAATACGATAATTACAAAACTTATGAACACCATTTTTTAATCCACCACCACCATTAATTATTATATGATTGATTTATTTCTTCATCACCTCTATAATTATCTTTATCCTTTGCTGGAGTTGCAAGGCTGCCTACACAACCAAGAGGAGAAGAATTACTGTTTCAATCTGCAAAGTTATTATTTGGGTATTGGGGATTGGAATATGGCACCTATGCGCACCTTGGAAGGTGATTTGATCTAAGCAGGAACTTTTCAGGATAAGCCTAGAAATGAAGTTTCATATGAAATTGTCTTGAGTCTCAACTGTAGGACTAGGAATTTGAACTTATTTTGACAGGAACTATTGTTGACTTTTGGGTAGAGGAAATAGAAAATGAAGACTTGGCCTTAGGAAGATTGATAAATCTTTGAATTGTTTTCATTTACTTCAATGTACAAATTCTACTTTGAATAATTGTTGAAATCTGACTTTTATTCTGAAAAAGTTTCCCTTAGATTTATTGAACTATGGTTGAAACATACAAATTGTACACATTTGGGATCCCTGGGTGGCGCAGCGGTTTGGCACCTGCCTTTGGCCCAGGGCGCGATCCTGGAGACCCGGGATCGAGTCCCACGTCGGGCTCCCGGTGCTTGGAGCCTGCTTCTCCCTCTGCCTGTGTCTCTGCCTCTCTCTCTCTCTCTCTCTCTCTCTCTCTCTCTCTCTCTGTGTGACTATCATAAATAAATAAAAAAAAAGGGACAGCCCTTTCATTAAAAAAAAAAAAACAAATTGTACACATTTAAGGTGTATAAGTGTATGTACTTAAGGTGTACGATTATCTCTATTTAAGGTGATATTTTGATATACATCTACATTGTGAACTGATTGCTGCAATCAAGCTAATGTATGCATTACTTCACAGTTTCTTCCTTTTTTTTTGGTGGTGTGACAACTTGAGGTATACTTTCGGCAAATTTCAAGTGTACAATACATTATGTTCTGAAATTTTTAACAAAAATCAGGAAATTTAACAGGTAAAACGAAGAAAAAAGTGGAGAATTTGCCAATTGTGCCGATATTGTCATATCTAACCCATATCTAACTCTTCTTTGATTTGGAATATTTTCTCAGTGTCTTTTGTCTTTTATGATTGATGTTTTGGGAAAGGACAGGCCAGTTGTTTTGTAGAATATCCCTCAATTTGGATGCGTCTGACTGTTTTGCATTTTTTTTCAGCAGATGGACTACTATGTAAGTTGTGCTGTGTCTTTCTCACTGCATTATACCTGGAAGCACTTAATGTCAGTTTGTCCCATTATTGATGGTAATTTTAATCACTAGGTTAGGGTGCTATCTTCCATATTCTCCACATAAAGGCATGACTTCTCCTCTTTGTAATTAATAAATTCTCTGTGGGGAGATAATATAAGATTGTGCAAATAATCTGTTCCACCCAAACTTGCATCCAATGATTTTAGTATCCAGTGATGGTTCTTATTCGAATCAATTATTTGTATAATGATTGTAAAAGAGTAATTTTTTAGCTCTATGATTCCCTGTACATTTAATAGTTAACTATCTACTTAAAAAATGTTTTTTTTCCTAAATTATTTGTTGTTTGTTTTGGTATCAGTGTGAACTCACAGATTATTTTTATTCAGTGTACTACAATCCATGGCTTTCATGATTCATTTTGATGCCCAAATTATCACATGTTTGGGCACTGGAGGAAGCCCGATTTGGGTGGCTTCTGTGACCTTTTGCTATGTTTCCATCAGTTTTTGTGCCCTCCCTTCCTAGCTGGCACACTAAGACGTCTCAGATTCCAGATGTACTTTCCCTGTGTTCAGCGTTTCTCCTTTTAGTTGAAAATGGGGTTTAGAAGACAAGAACTGGATGTCAGATGTGTCCACTACTACTGTGATGTCTTTGCTTCTAAGCTCTTTCAACAGATAGAATGAGAAATAGATTTTTCTTTCTTAAGAATTTTTTTTTTTTGAGAGAGAGACAGACATAGAGAGTGAGAGCACAAGTGGGGCTTGATCCCAGAACTTCAGGATCATGATCTGAGCCGAAGGCAGATGCTTAAAAGACTGAGCTACCCAGGTGCTCTGATTTCTTACTTACCTACTTACTTTACTTACTTACTTACGATTTGTTTTTGGGGGGGGGGGCATCCCGGGTGGCTCAGTGGTTTAGCGCCGCCTTCAGCCTGGTGTGTGATCCTGGAGGCTCAGGGTCGAGTCCCGTGTCGGGCTCCCTGCATGGAGCCTGCTTCTCCCTCTGCCTGTGTCTCTGCCTCTTTCTGTGTCTCTCATGAATAAATAAAATCTTTAGAAAAAAATTAAAATAAGATTTTATTTATTTGAGAGAAAGAGAGAGAGAGTACATGAGCACAGAAGCAGGGGGGAGTGGCAGACAGAAGAAGAGGGAGAAACAGGCGCCCCACTGAGTAGGGAGTTTCTACCCTGCGTGACTCCATCAGAGGACCCTGGGATCATGACCTGAGCTGAAAGCAGATGCTTAACTGACTGAACCACCCAGATGCTCCTACTTTCTTTCTTGAAGCTTAAAAATTATTAATTGTGGTAAAATACACATAAAATTTACCATTTTAATAATTTTTAAGTGTATAGTTGAGTAGTGTTAAGTATATTCACATTATTTTGTAACTAATCTCTAGAACCCTTTTCATCTTGCAAAACTAAAACTCTATGCCCATTAAACAGCAATTTAACACTGCCCTACTCCCCCAACCCTTCTCAGCTACCATTGGGCTTTCTGTCTGTATGAATATGACTGCTATATAAGTGAAATCATATGTTTTTCTCTTTTTATGACTGGCTTAATTCACTTTAGATTTCTTTTTTTAATCATGGATTCAGTAAGAGTATTTTTATTTTTGAAGCATTATGTCATAGATTTCTATTAAAGTTGATAAAACTTTTTTTGACAAATGCCATTTTGGAAATAAAATGAAACTTCCAGGTATACTTTTTATAGTTAAGAGTGTTGCCTAAGTATTTGGTATCTAAATATTTGTTAGTTCTATTAAATAATAAGTGCTTAGTTTGGTGACGTATGAATTGCATCTACTTTTCCTGAACACACTTGTTATTTTCTTTTGAAATTGTATGAGTACTTAGAAAAGAGAATACTACTTAAGATCTATGCCTTTTAAGTAGGAAAGGGCTAACTGAATTTATAAGTAGTTAGTAAAACTATCCCAGATGAGCATGAATTGTGTTATCTTTTTCTAGCTGGAACATTGAAAAGTCAATCACTTTTAAAGAAATATCATAAATTTCTACATATCTGTCTGTAGTTCTGACAGATATATTGGAATGTGAAATATCTAACATTCTAAGGAAATGTTTCAAATATGTGAGGTGATGCCTTTAATAACTCATCAGGGAAGTAAAAAATCACTGAAGGCCATAAAAGTTGAACGCCGTGGAACTACATGTGATTCATAAGATTTTTGGATAGATTCCCAAAGTCTGTGTTAGGCAGAATATTTGAACCAACTTGGATTTGATTTGTGAAAAATTTTCTTAACATATTATATTCAGTTATGTATTTACCATGTAATAGTGAAAGCTGTTTGAACTTACCAGTTAAATACGAGCAAGACATTCTAACCACATCCTATCTTTCTATGTAGCTAAATTTTTCAGTCATATTACAATGTACTAGTTCTTTTTTTAAAAAAAGATTTTATTTATTTATTCATGAGAGGCAGAGAGAAGCAGAGACATAGGCAGAGGGAGAAGCAGGCTCCCTGTGGGTAGCTTGATGTGGGACTCGATCCTGGGACCTGAGGATCATGATCTGAGCCAAAGGCAGATGCTCAACGACTGAGCCACCCAGATGCCCCTACAATGTACTAGTTCTTTAAAGTGATATAAATTAGTGCTATCTTTTGGATTTTGACTGAAGAGATTTGAAGAAATTCACAGTAGAATAAGAGGTCAGGCAGTGGGGAGTGGAAATTGGTGTTCCAAATCAAGTTTTCATTTAGGCTACTTAATCACTGGACTAGAATGGAGGGCCCCTTGGTACCTTTATGTTACTCTAGTCCCAAATTCTTTAACTCTCTCTTACAAAGATCACCAAACCTATATCCTCATTCTTACCTAAGGCTTATCTTACCATCTTTAGAAAACTCTGCTAGAAAATGATTGCCTCCTTATCCTGGTCCCATCCATTGGAGCCATAGAGAAATGTTTTCTCTCTCTTCCACATGACCAGACTTCAAATATTTAAAAACAGTATGATTTTATTTTCATAAATTGGGGTCTTTCATCAGTATAACCCAATGCTCAACTCAAGAGGCGGAACAGACGCAAAAAGGGTAAATCAGAAGATTTGCTGGTTCTACCAGACAGGTGTGGCTCCCCCATCTCACTGTCTCGTGAAGCCTCTATTGCCAGTCAACTTACTGCAGGTATATTCCAAATTCCATAACCAACAGCACTTTGTTGCTTTTAATGGAAAGAAGTTGGCACTTGTGAATAAACAAAATATATATATATATATATATATTTTGTAGCATCATAGGGATGAGCATAACTTACTATTTCACAACTAAGCAGAGCACTGGTAATTATCATTCTTGTTGAAATTATAGGACTAAGTGTGAAGGTCACTATGATCACTGTTTAAGTTAGAACATTGACTTTTCTACTAGCGTCATGTTTGGAGTGCTGATTGCCATAAAATCATATAAAAGCTGTATAAGACATGAAGAGTGAACCTAAGAACTCAGGAAGAACGCCTTGAATTTACTTCTAGTATTCTCACTCTTTAAATGATCTTACTAGCTTGTGTTCCATAGCAGGTGCTGATGGTACCTGCCCACCCAGCAGAAACCTGACTTCTCTATGGGACCCATCCTCCACAGGCCCATGTGTTTGTTTCAGCGAAGGAAGGCTCCATATCCAGCCCCTGGGACCAATGCTAGTGATTTTTGAAGTTGGAAGGAGCATATTTTAGGAATTTTTGGTAAGTGAACTCTGTGGTTTTTTGGACTCACTTATGCGTTGCAGGACATTTAACATCTCTGATCTTCGCTGTTTAACTTCCAAAGTATCTCCCATTGCTATGACAACTAAAAATTCTCTAAAGCATTTCTAGATGTTCCATGTGAGCAGGGGATGGGACGATAGAGTAAGTAGGCATGCTGAAGGGTTGGTTAGTAGTAGTCCCATATGAGAACCATCAGTCTAGGGCAATCACAGAAGCCCCCTTCTTCTTGCCAATGATTGGGGTAGGCGTGAGCATCTAACACAATTCTGACCAATAAGATGAAAGAGAAAGAGTGTTGGAGTGCTTCTGGGAAAATTTTAGCACATTGATAAAATGAGAAGGAACCATTAATTGTCTGTGTCTGACCATTCTTGTGAAAATATGATGTCTACAAACTGTGGTTTCCAATTGCTTGTGGATGAGGTGATTTCCTAAAGATGACTGAACAAAAAAAAAGGGAAAGAAACTTATTCTTAATAATGCCAGTGAGCTGCTAAATAAATCAGTCCTGTATTATGATTCTTATTACATGAGATAATAAATTCCTCATTGATTGAATCAATTGAAGCAAAGTTTTCAGTTACTTAAGTTAAAAGCATATGTAATAATGTGCCTTACCCTGCTTTCTCCCTCCTATCCTTCAATCTTAAGGATCACTTTCTTGAAACAAATTAAATTAAGAATTAACACAAATTAAAAATTAAAAATATTCACATCTATAGCAAATACCAATGCTCCTTGAAAGACGGAGCTGAGTATTACTTTTGCACTATTCATTTATCAGATTGAAATAGGTCAAAATAATAAAGGCTGTGTCTCAAACCCAATAAATGATTTCAAAATCAGAATCAATCTACAAGTAGCTAAACATTTTCCTTTTAAAAATTTACTGGTATTTGAATAATATTCATATGACATCATGTCATGTCACAATATTCAGCCATGGTGGCCTTTTTCTTTTATCTTTGCATTGTTACTAAAATCATAATATTAATTTTTGATATTTCTTCCAGCTGTCATTTCCCAGTTTGACCATGGCTTTTGCCTGAGAATCAACACATATAGGAAACTAAGGGCAATGTCTCATGAGTGAGTCTCTTGGTGGTCATCATAACTCTCATTTTAGCAAAGCTTAAAATTTTTCACGTATTTGTAGAATTTTATTTATTTATTTATTAAAGATTTTATTTATTCATGAAAGACACAGAAAGAGAGGGAGAGACATAGGCAGAGAGAGAAGCAGGCTCCCTGCAGGGAGCCTAATGCAAGACTCAATCCCAGGACCCCAGGATCACTCCCTGAGCCAAAGGCAGATGCTCAACCACTGAGCCACCCAGGTGCCCCCAGATCTGTGGAATGCTAGTGCTTGTTGGACATCAAATGTAATCTACCATGCACAAATCATTTTGAATCCCTAACTGGAAAGGAGAGACTGGTTGAGAATGTATTTTAAAGTTGATATAAATTTTTGAAGAGATAGCATGTCATGGTGAGGTAGAGGGCACAGCTATTAGAATAAGAAAAGTAGTTCTTTTGGTCCTGGTTTTGGCATTTGATAGGTGTATGACAAACTATTCACCTTAGTTTCTTTATCTATAAAATAGATTTGAAAATATTAGCTCTGCTTGTCTTAGAGGGTTGTTGTGAGAATTAAATGGAATGGTGCATTATCCAGGTAGCAGGTGTTAACAACCACAACCACAATCATGAAAACAACATCTTGTTGGGTGAATTTATTTTGAGCAAGAACCATTGCATAGCAAAATAAAAAAATAAAAATAAAAACTTCCTTGCTTGTTGGAACTACTTTCTTCCTTTTGTCATTTGGTTAACTTGTTATCAACCATCAACCTCTGCTCAGGCATCACTTCCCTCCAGAAGATTCTCTGCTTCCCAATAAAAGCAGTCTAGATCCTCCTTGTGTTCCGTCAGTATTCATAACTCAATTAGAGTGCATACTTGCCTCCATCTTTCTCTTCAGCAGTGGTTCTAAGAGTGCTTGAAAACATCCAGGGAACTCATTTAGAGATTACTGGGCCCTATCCTAGAGATTCTGATTCAGTAGGTCCTGGGACCTGGGAGTCTGAATGTTTAATGGCTGGTGATCCTGATGAGATAGTCTTTGGGCCACACTTTGAAATCTCACACATCTTAAGAGTGGTCTCCCTGAGAACTAGGCTCTAACTTTCTTCTTTGCAGTCCCTTTACTAGAATGGGCTAGGTGTATGGTGGGTGCTCAGTAGACAAAAATGAAATAAATGGCAAAAAGTTTCTGAAGTTCAGTTTGTAGGAATACATAATTCCTTGAATTTCTCACATACAATTTTATTTATTTATTTATTTATTTATTTATTTATTTATTTATTTATTTATTTTTACGATTTATATATGTTACAAAAAGCAATACATTCCTAAGAATTTTGCCTTTTGTGGTCCAAATATTCCAATGTCTGAAACTATTATCATTCTGTTACATAGAAAAGAAATCTTTTAGTGTTTTTAAATGTTAGAGAAATGCAGAGGAAGTACTCAGTTATTTAAAAAGATAGGGCAGCCCGGGTGGCTCAGTGGTTTAGTGCTGCCTGCAGCCCAGGGCCTGATCCTGGAGACCTGGGATCGAGTCCCATGTCAGGCTTCCTGCATGGAGCCTGCTTCTCCCTCTGACTGTGTCTCTGCCTCTCTCTGTGTCTCTCACAAATAAATAAATAAATTCTTAAAAAAAGATAATTTATCAAGTACTTTCAACTTGATAAATTATGTTAGGTGCCACAAAGATGGAGGCATTACAAGTAGATGTAGGGAAGCCACCAGGGTCAACAGTAGGCATGGCTTTAGCAGGTAATGTTGGAATAGTGGGAGTCTTAATAAATAGTGCATCTCCTTCTCTCCCTTATGTTGAGCAAACAAACAAACAAAAAAAGGAGTAGCAGATGAGAAACCATGATATAAACATCTTGATTTCAGGTAAAGGCTAAATCTGAGATTTTAGTTTAGTGTGAGGACCTCAAGCCCTGCTACTTGATTTCTCAAGGAGTAGCACAGCAGATGATGTCCATACGCAGCTGACTCTGAAAAGAAGGAAAGGACTGAGCTGGGCATGGTCCCCAAATTTCTGTAATCACAGAAATCACTGCATTTTGCTTGCTTTGACAGAGGGAAGTGGCACTTGGTCCCTGTGTAAACACCTAGACCTATCATTCACATAAATGAATATAGTTGGTTCAGGGTTTCAGAAGCTCTGATGCCAACTCTCTGACAAACTTCCTTTAAAAAAAGTGTTCAATGAGTCGATGGAGCCTCATAGTACTGATCCTATACCCAATAACTTTAGCAAATAATCTATGCAAAATTATATTCCCAGAATCCAATGTGTAGTGTTGAATGTAAGAAATTCAATAGTATCTGAGGCAAAGAAGTAGACAAAACAAAGCAATAGCAACCAACCAACCAACCAACCAACCAAAGACACTAACGAAAACTTGGTTTTAGTTTCTTAGGGATGCCAACTAATGCCTGTTGTCCAGAAACCACAATGACTTAAAGTCATCTGGGAGAAATTTCTCATCACTTTTGTTTGGGGGAAAAAACCATCTTTTCCCCCACTCTTAGAACGTGGTGTCTGAAACATCGTTGTCTTCTTGTGAAGTTTATAGAAATTTGCTGTGTGGCTGCCCGACCATTCTCTCTTTTGTATGCTGACATTTTGTTCGGGTGCCCCAGTAGCTGTTCCCACTACCTCTTCATGTGGAATTGCTTAGGCACGTAAAATCTGCCTTTTGGGGAAACCTTCTTTCTCACGTGTGCTTAAATTCAAACCTACTTGATAGCTCTTGCCTCTGTGTGACTGTAGATATATTGACAAACTCTGAGGTTGGTCATGCTACAGCTCACTCCTTGGAAATGCAAAATGAAATTTTGTGCGGCCACTCTCATGTTGTTTATTTGGTCCCAGCACTAAAGGGTTAAATCTAGAATCTTGAGAGTGCAGGGTAGCACAGGTGGAACGCGGCTGCCTTGCAGACTTGGCTGAAAAATACAAGTTGAAGGAAAAGGGAGGAATCTATTCTACCTGTGACTGAATCCTTACCCACATCCTGCCTTAGTAGATCACTGGCTTTTGTTGGCATGGCACTACCCCCTCTTCCCACTGCCATTTCCCTCAGGTGCACAAGTTCAAAGGTAAGTGCCACAGCTGTGTCCTGAGGCTGCCTGGGAGAGCTCACCAGTCATTTGGCTCAGCTTATTTCTATTTCATTCACCTTTGATTCAAGCCTGAAGCTCCATGTCCTTGACAGACTGTTCACAGCTCAACTCATGTGCTCCCCATTTGCCCTTCAATTTTACTTGAGGCTAGTCTTGTTGGAGACCTCACTTTTGTTGAGGCCCCAGTTGCCCACCAAGACCTAAAGAGATCCAATCTCACTTCAGTCAAACCAAACTGTGTTTAGCGCCACTGAGGTGAGCTTCATCTAGTGATCCCACCCTAATATCGGGTGGGCAGGCATTTAAGATAGGAAGGATAGCTCACCTGGATGTTGTGGTGATGCATTTGGACTTTAAAAGCCATATTTTTATTGTTGTTTTTATTTAATTAATGAATGATTTGTTATTGAGTTGGAGAGTGTTGAACTGTTGTAAACTTTTCTTTAAAAATAAAGGCAAATGAGGTATGTGGGCTGATTTGGAGTAGATAAAAGGGTCTATTTGGAGTGGATGTAGGGCTTTGCAGAGGTTATTCCAGTAAAAGAGGCCAGGAAGGTGCCAGGGACAAAGGGCATATTTCCTGAGATATTTCCAAGAATGAAAACGAATAGGTGAGGGGCTCAGTGGGATGCAAAATCCTGCAAAGCCGTGCTGAACGTGCTGGGCTCACGAATGTTCCCCCTCCCCTTCCGTTCTCTTTCTTTATGGCTCTTGACTAGAAGGGTGCATTGCCTAAGGGGCCAACGGGAAAACATTTATTAGGCGACATTTATTAGTGGAGTGGTTGTAGCAGATGTCATGGAAGATTCTTAGCATGCCTTGAGTTATACTGATGTTCAGCACTGGAATGTGAGTCTGTTTTCTCCTCTCAAGTACTTAAAAGATGCCCTCCTGGCCTGAGGTATGATCTATCCTGAAGATAGTTTTAGACATCTGGTGCTAAGACAGTGCTCTTGACAAATGGCTAACATTTAAATAAAGGAAAATATTACATCAGGGAATTCCACTTATTTCTCAAAACTAAATGGCACTGAAGCCACTAGATGTGTCATTATTAAAAGTCTTGTGGACTCTAGGGAGGTGGTAGTAATGAAGAGAATTTCTCCAGATTTCTAGGCCTCAATTTAAAGAGCATTCCCTGATACACGCATCTTTTTGCCTCCTGTAAAGGGAGAGAAATTCATTTTTATCCAACGAATATTTGGCCAACATGTTAATGATGTCCACCTGTTTTCTACAAACACAGCTGTTTTCTTTCATTCCAGGAGAGCTGGGCATATAGTGTCTCACCCACTGTCAGCACTTGGCTTCCAGGAGCTGACCAGAATCCAGATTGACATAAATTCTCAGCCATCTCCTAATGAAACACAGCCTTACAATCTGTAAGTGACGTAAGGTGTCCTGACCAAAACTGGGCCCCATGTAATTCACCCCAGAAGAAATGGGGATGGGATGTTTTTGTTTCAGGGGACTTTCCTACTCTTATCCTCAGGAGCATTTGTAACCCATCATTAAGATATTTTAATTAATAAAATGATTTATTAAACTCCCAGTTAGAAGGGAAATGTCTGGAAGAGAACAAGAATGAGTTTTTGTGTTACTTATAGGAAAATGCCACTTGATAATTACCACCAAAGTAGATCTAGTAAGAATTAAGCATTGCTTACAGATAAGGCATTGGGTGTCTAATGCTGAACAAGATACAAAGTGAAGATCTAGTCCCTTCCAATAGAAAATCTGCAATGTAGGTGAGGCCTTCCTCCCGTTGGCTACTGGCTGATCTTAGGTCATGATAGCCTTGATAGATTTCTGACCTGCTTCCTTACCCCACAAGCTTCAGTGGAGACTCTTCATGTCTGTCGTGTGCCTCAGTCTCCCCCATACCACCAGACTAGTTGTCCAGGTGTATTCTATTTTTATTTAAGGGCCCAGGCAATCTTTTAAATAAAAGGGAATTTAAACAAAGGAAGAAGAGAGTAAAACGATGTACTTAGTAAGTAAGATACTGGAGTTAAGTGATATCGGAGGCTGGGGTAATTCTCAGGACCTGAGACCTCGACCACCAGCAGGTGGCAGGTTCTTCACTTGGCCGGTAGAAAAAAAAATTCAAGGGGCAGCCCGGGTGGCGCAGTGGTTTAGCGCCTGCCTTTGGCCCTGGGCGTGACCCTGTAAACTAGGGATCGAGTCCCACATCAGGCTTCCCTGCGGGGACCCTGCTTCTCTCTCTCTCTCTGTGTGTCTCTCATGAATAAATAAAATCTTTAAAAGAAAAATTCAAGGAGCAAAGTACAGAAAACATTGCAAAGCACAATTGGTACACTCCAAGTGCAGGGCGAGAAGGTGAAGGTGCACTCAAGAAGAGGATCTGAGGGCAGCCCGGCTGACTCAGCGGTTTAGCGGGCGTGACCCTGGAGACCCAGAATCGAGTCCCGTGTCGGGCTCCCTGCATGGAGCCTGCTTCTCCCTCCGCCTGTGTCTCTCTCTCATGAATAGATAAATAAAATCTTAAAAAAAAAAAAAAAAAAAAAAAGAGGATCTAAGTCACACCCTGTGGATGTGGATGTGGGGGGAGGGCCCTGATTTCTACGGGTGGTTACAACTGGGGCCCAAGGCATCCAAGCATGGCCCTGGGGCAACAGGAACAGGCGGGGGTTAGCAACTCGGCGGCGCAGGCGCACTCTGATTCAGGCTAACTGGGCCTTTGTGCACATGCGTATCCTGGAGTTGCGCGTCCGCTGTAGGCCGCTTGCGGCTGTGGGGGTCCGCAGAGCTGTCGCGGGGTTATTTAATCGCCACAGACTCTTCTGTCAGGTGTCAGACTCTTGTTCCTCCTGCGGCTGGATGTCCAGCGCTTCGCTGTTCTGTCTGGGCACGAGTCCGTGAGAGGGGAGTCACGCCCGTCTTCCCTAGAGGGTGTGGGGCGCAAGGTTCGCGGTGAGTCCGGGGTGAGTGAGGGCCCCTCGCCCTGGGCTGTGTGGCCTTTGTGTGGGTGGTGAGCAAGCCGCAGGCCTATTCCCTTACCATTACTCTTGTTGAGACCCTACAAATACACATCTCCCAAGGTAAAGCTTTCGTTCTCACGCACTGAGAATGTCTTAGAATTTGCACGCTGTTTCTTTCCGTGTAGGATAGTATTTCTATTCCTGTGTCCAGGTCGTGTTAGGGACTGTAGGATGGGAAAGGATCTAATTCTCTTTTCTGCCTTTCTGCCTATACAAAGGCGATCTGTGAGATGACAGTTCTAGAGAGGCTTTTTCTTAGTAAAAGGAACTTATTCTGTTTTCATCTGGAGGAAGGCAAGAGGAAGGCCATGTCCAGTTACATCCTCTCCAGTCTTGCCAACCAGCCTAAATATCTTAATTACTTAATCAGCACTTTTTGGATTACTAATGAAGTTAAGTACTTTTCCATTGATTTGTCTGCTCCTTTGTAAATCTTTTGAAAATTGCTTGTTCCATTTCCTTCCCATTTTCCTGTAGGCATGTCATGTTTTTCTTACTGATTTGTAGGAATGTAAACACTAAATAGGTTAGTGCGTGCCATCATGCAAAATTAATGTGTGTTTTCTTCCTAATACATAGTAAACTCTTGTGTTCTGAGAAACTTCAGATAAAGTCTTCCAGTTCTGCTTGTGGTAGAATGTCTTAATTTGAAGAAACAGGATAGAGAATCTTTATTGAATAAAAAGTATGATACCTTATTTATATATTGTTTTACAATTTAAAAGGACCTTTATTTTATTTTATTTAAAGATTTTATTTATTCATTCATGAGAGACAGAGAGGGAGAGAGAGAGAGAGAGAGGGGCAGAGACACAGGCAGAGGGAGAAGCAGGCTCCACGCAGGGAGCCTGATGCAGGACTCCATCCGGGACTCCAGGATCACGCCCCAGGCCAAAGGCAGGCACTAAACCGCTGAGCCACCCAGGGATCCCCTAAAAGGACTTTTAATACACATAATCACAATTGGTACCAAATGAAGTGTTCTCTGAGTTCTTAGACCAAATGAAATGAAGTCTCTTTATGTATCTCAGATTTGAACCATGGTTACTCGCTATTATTTATATTTCATGGGATTTTTAGCTTATTTGGCTTCAGGCTTAGTAAGACAGCTAGCTCCCAGAACTCTTCCCCTGGTTAGTGCTAAGTGATCAAGAGAACGGAGCCTGTTCTTTGGCACTTACGTTCGCTTTGGCAGATTCAGGATTGGGCTGGGATTCAGTGTACCTCCATTGGAGGTGCCATTGCATCTTTTAAAAATTATTTTTAGTTGTGGTAATTGACACATAAGTTTACCATGTTAACTGTTTCTACGGGTACAGTTCACATTATTGTAAGACCATCACTACTGTCCATCTCTAGAACTCTTCATCTTTGAAAACAAACTCTGTTTCAGTTAAATAATAATTAAATAATAACTTACTCCTATCTTATCCTCTTATCCCACCTGCCCTGGCAATCATCATTCTACTTTCTGTCTCTATGAATTTAACTACTATGTACCTCACACAAGTGGAATCATAAGTGTCTGTCTTTTTTTGGTTGGTATTTGGGGTGGGACAATTCTTGGTTGTGTGTGACTATCCCTTGCATGTTACTTGGCTCTGTGGGTGACTTTTTTTTTTTTTTTTCTGTGGGTGACTTTCAAACACTAGATGCCTGTGGAAACGCCGCTCAGTGCCTTGTGACCATCAAAACTGGAGGATGGTAGTGCTTCTTTGGCTGAGTCTCCAAATCAAACCTCCAAACCATCTGAAGTTGATTCTTTTAAAAGCAAATATGTATTTGAAATGTAAATAGCTCCTCATCCCACTAAGCGTAAACAAGCCCCAGATGCCACTCTCTTAGACCTGAAAAAGCCAAGCCAAGTTTCATCAAAGGCTCTTTCAAAGTTCAGTTCCTTACCAGGCATTTGTAAACACAAGTTTAAATGCTCTCCTTGGAGTGTGTGGTTTGCAGGTTTGCATTTGAGCAGTTGGGATCCAGAGTCCGTGACTTCTTCCAGGGGAAATAGGCTATACAGTCAGCTTCTCTTCCTAAACTCCCTCTTCAACCAACTGCTGGTGAGAGTTCTACTAATGCTCTCTGTGTAAACAGTTTACCACCATATTTATTACTTATTGCATTTTTCAATGTATTTATTTTAGCAGAAATACCTCAAATAGCTTAGAAATGCTGCATTTTTTGAATTCCCAAGTACAAACTATTTCTATTACAAAAATGTTAATAATAACGATGATGGTAGTAGTAGTAGCAGCAGCAGCAGCAAAATAAAAAGGTAGAGAGGGGGTTCTGATACTTGCTTTTCAGAGCAAGCCATGGAGCTTATGTATCAGTTCTGATCAGACAGAGCCAGAATGGACCTTGCGAGGAGAGAGAACTCCTACCCTTCTCCATCAGAAGGTAGTGAAGACCAAGGAGCAAGCTTGTCTTAAATGTGAAAGTGGAAGTTGGATTTGAGGCAGCCAGCCTTCTTGGTGGAAATAGACACCTCCGAGGACTTTGGGCTTTCATGAGGCACAAAGAACAACTAATCTTGAGGGTCTTAACCATTATTGCCACTCATACTCTTTAATCCTGCATTTTTAAAACGGTGTTTTGTATTTTATTTTATTTTATTTTATTCATTCATTCATTCATTCATTCATTCATTCATTCATGAGAGACACAGAAAGAGAGAAGCAGAGACACAGGCAGAGAGAGAAACAGGCTCCATGCAGGGAGCCCGACGTGGGACTTGATCCCGGAACTCCGGAATCACACCCTGGGCTGAAGGCAGATGCTAAACCACTGAGCCACCCAGGGATCCTCAGGTGTTTTGTATTTTAAAGGTAATAAATGCACATTATTGAAATATAGAATATAAAGAAAATGATGGAGAGAAAGAATAAGGAGAGAAGGAAAAGTAGATCATGTGTGATCCCAGCATCCTTAAGTATTTATGACTAACCTATTAGTTTATTGACTTCTGGTACACTGAGTGCATTTAAAAAACAGTTTCTACCTTTTTTTGCTATTCCTTTTTCAGAGGGAACTTTCTCACACTCAGTGTTGCTACATCAATTGATCATATATTATGGAGCTAAAATTGAATTCAGTGAGCTCACCTCACTGATTTGATCATAAAACTGTTTGGGGGCAGTTAAGGGCCTTGCCCATGCTCACACACACCTCTCCGTAACTGTGTTTGGTAACTTGATAGTGGTTAGTAAGTTGATAATGTCAGTGATCTCTTAAAGTCAGTGATCTCTTAAAGTATGGTTGTAAAATCTGCCTCTTCGGTCTGTGTTATGAGCCGGGTGTGCTGTCTGCCAGTCCCAGTGGCTCTGACTCTGTGCCTTTGAAGTTTCAACCTAATTCTTCTTGGTTAAGTCTTATGATGCATTTTTCCCTATCCATCCTTAGCAACTACTTTTTTTTTTAAGATTTTGTTTATTTATTCATGGAAGATAGAGAGAGAGAGAGAGAGAGAGAGGCAGAGACACAGGCAGAGGGAGAAGCAGGCTCCCTGCAAGGAGCCTGATGTGGGACTCCATCCCGAGTCTCCAGAATCAGGCGCCCCGGGCTGAAGGCGGCGCTAAACCGCTGCACCACCCAGGCTGTCCTAGCAACTACTTTTTAAAGTTATATGATGTTATACCAACTCTGTGTATATTCTACCTAGAATAGATAAGTTATAGTAGGTCATGGTTCAATTTAGTGGATAGAACAAACTTAGAACAAGAAGCCCTGAGTCTGCCTTTTTCTTGGGCCATCACAGGATTTCTCTAAGCCTCGATTATCCTCTCTGTAAAATGGGATAATAATGATTACCTAAGAGTTTCTTTAAGGATTAATGAGGTAATTATATGTGACTCCTTTTAAATAAATTCTAGTGTGAATATATTATGCCCTGATTCTGTTACTCCTTCTTCCTTATTATTTAAGGTCAGCTATGACTCTAATGTGAAACTGGTGAAGTTTTTGGATTAGTTGTTATAATGGCAATTTAGAGTGTTACTCAAGATTATTTAGTTAATAAGAAATTATTTAGTTAATAAGAAATAGGAGGCTGTATGATGTCAAAATGCTAAGAGGGACTTAAAGTCATACAGAAATATGAGATGTGATTCTCCCCTTTTTTTTTTTTTTTTTTTTTAATTTTTATTTATTTATGATAGTCACACACACACAGAGAGAGAGAGGCAGAGACACAGGCAGAGGGAGAAGCAGGCTCCACGCACCGGGAGCCCGACGTGGGATTCGATCCCGGGTCTCCAGGATCGCGCCCTGGGCCAAAGGCAGGCGCCAAACCGCTGCGCCACCCAGGGATCCCTGATTCTCCCCTTTGAGGAAGGAAGGCAGGGATGAAAAGTGCAGGGTCACAACAACGTACCTAGGTTAATGCATCTTTATCCATGGCAGTTTCCTTTTCAGGAAGTCCTATTAATGTGACTTAACCATGTGCCTAGTCTCTGCTATATGGTTAATGTACCTCTTGGTGATTCTCTGATGGTTATTTGTGGACTGATTCTACCTAATCAGATTCTACATTTTTCCAGAGCCTGACCTGTAATTTACAGTTTCCATATCTGCCCGGTAGCCTACAGCATAGATCAGGCACCTGCAGGGCCATATGATACTAGCTTTGGCATAAAGGGTAGAGAGGAAACAAAAAGATGGGTAGAAGGATTCAGACCCCCAGGACACATTTAGCCTTTATCCAATGCCTAGAAGCAGGCCTAGAGATAGAGCTTGCTTCCTATCTTGCTGTTTGAAGAAGAGCTACTTTGAGAGAAGGACATGTGTGCTCTCCCATAGGTAAAATCCTACCCTGCTGTCTACTAGAATATTTCTTCCGTCTGCATCTTGTCATTCAGGCCTGGGCTCACTGCTCAGGTCTGGGTCATTTTTCTGAAAGGCTTTCATTCTTCACTCAATCCTAAGGTTATCTCATCTTCCACATTGCTGAAGCGATTATTTTCTGTTGCATTGCTAATTTATTTCTAGGCAGTCCCTGTCATTAGTTGAAGTGATATAAACCCTTTGTAAATTTATCTCATATCTCAGGGATTTACCCTTTTTTGTAACTCCTAGAACAGTGACTGATATTCAAAAAGTGGTAGTTGAATAAATACATAAATTACATGCAATCACACTTAGTTTAAAGGAGATATCCAAACATTTTTTTAAAGATTTTATTTATTTATTCAGAAGAGACACACAGAGAGGCAGAGACACAGGCAGAGGGAGAAGCAGGCTCCCTGCAGGGAGCCCAATGCGGGACTTGACCTCAGGACCCCCGGGATCACGACCTGAGCCAAAGGCAGATGCTCAACCACTGAGCCACCCAGATGCCCCAACATCCAAGTATTTTGACTTAAAATTTTATGGTTAGGTATTTCTTTAAAATTGGACCATTTGGGAGTGCCTGGATGGCTTAGTCAGTTAAGTGGCTATTTCTTGATTTTGGCTCAGGTCATGATCTTGGGGTCCTGGATGGAGCTCTGAGCTGGGTTCTACACTCAGTGGGGAGTCAGCTTGAGGATTCTCTCCCTCTCCCTCTGACCCTCCCTCTGCTTATGCTCTTCTTGTCTCTCTCTCTCTAAAATAAATAAATAAACCTTTAAAAAAATTGGACCATTTGCATAAGAATTGGAACTACTTAAGTATACTTTAATATAGGATAAAATGAAACGAGCTATTTTTATTATGGTGACTATAGGCCTATTATGTTACTGCTAGATGACTGCAAATTATAATGGTTACTAATGAGAATGGGTAAAAACAATATAATGTCAGGAGCAAAAAAATGGACCAGTATGAGTAAGGATCTCTTTATCTCAGTTTTCTCACTTGACAGGTGGCATAACTTGGATGATCTTAAGGGGTTTCTAAAATTCTGTGAGCTTGATGGAAGAGGAAATAAAGAGCAGAGAGTCTTTAATGTGTACATATAAACAGACATGTTAAAACATATCTTTAGAAAAAAGTACATCCCTTTAAGCCATTGTGTGGCATGTTAATTGATGAACTGATTACAGCTCAGTCATTTATAGGAAGAGCTTAGAGAGAATTTGAGCTAGGAAACAATTTCCAACAGCTTTCATTGTTGAACAGAAACTTGTCTAGTCAATATAGAAATTTTCCTTTAATTTAGGATCTAGTTGATGACAAAAGTTGTCTAGTCCAAACAGACTGAGGGAGCCAAACTTGAAGATTTTTAAAAAATAATTTGTTTTAATCAGAACTCTTGCCTCTAAGTCAAAGGATATATTACTGTTGCTCTCCTTTCTAGCCGTAGGCCATTGCTTTTAGTTTTACCTGATTATAATCTTGGCACTGACACTAGGTTTGGTAAGTGGGTTAACAGAAGAATTGGAAGTAGAAGATAGTAGAAGGCAATGCTTCATGTATAGATGTAGACAGTTTACCCCTCTTTCCCTTTTTAAACCCACCACAAATGAATAAACAAAATAATGGCAATGCTTAATGAATGGAGTAGTTGGAAAAGCACTTAGAGTAGTATCATTGTGGATTGTGATGGCAGCATGACAAATGAAGATGTGATAGGATGTTTAACTTACATGAAGGGTCTCTGGGGGGGGTGTAAGTCACTTTTATTAAACACTAGATCCTTCCTACTTTCTCTGTAACATATTAATATTCACCATTGGCTTTTTTAAATTAGGATTTTCTAATTCACGCCTCATCTTTTTACATGGGGACACAAACTCCCTTATAAGCTTTAAGGGAAAAACATTTTTTTTCTACTTAGATGAGGGGTAGGGTTGATTTACCCTGGTAAGAGTGCACCTGGTTAGAAACATCATTCAACTAAAGATTGTTCTTCCTTTGGCCTCCACCTGAAATTCAGAAAGAAACAAGAATAAACTAAGGAAATCCTGAGTTGTGGTTTGGCATCCCCAAATCTTGGTGCCTTCTGTACTGTGTGGCTTGGGGTTGTGCCAGGAGCATGCTCTAATACAGCTCCCCTGATTTGGGGGGAGGTGTGTGTGTGTGTGTGTGTGTCTGTCTAGAGGGAGGGTCTGTCTGTCTGTCTAGAGGGAGGGTAGAAGGAGGTTGAGGAATTAATTTTTGTCTGTGTGGCAGGATAGACTGGTCTGGCCTTCTTTCTGGAGAATGAGTTTCATTAGAATTTTAAAATAATTACTCCTGAAAAAGGACAAATGAATAAGACTTATTTCCAAAGAGTTACCATTTGGTGCCAGGGATCAGGCATTGCTTTATACCACTCCACATGACACAGGATATGGCCTGATATTTAGTCTAAGTACACACTCCACTTTTTTCTGGGCACTGGGAAGGGACTTATAATAATGCTTCTTTGTTATGGAATAACTTCTTAGAAAACTGCTTTTTCTCCTCTTTAAAAATTAGAATTACTCAGACCAGGATGAAAAATAAAAAAATTAGCCCTGGCATTTAAGTACTCCCTGGCCCCCAGCAGCCATTTTGATAGAGGTGATGAACATGTTTTAGTGTTTTAACATTTCTGGAATATAAGCAGGATCAGTCTGCATAGAGTCAGCAGGGTTGTTACTCCAGGGACCTAGTATAGGCTGCTGCATCCAGTCTTGCTGGGAGCAAAGCCCACCTTTATCAGTTGCACGTCTATATTTTGTTTCTTTGGATCTTAAATCCTGGAAAATGGATGGCTTTGGAATAAGTGAAATGAATGTAATAAACCAGTCTCTTCATTCATACATGTTATCTGTATATTATCCTTTTGTGTAATTAAATGCCTTGTCAGTTATTGCATTTATCTAGAATTTCAAAGTTGATGGGGAGATCTTTCTTATACAAGGTCATTTCAGTACCCATCAAATCAAAGCAATGTAGTTATATGATTTGCCTACAGATACGAATGTTTGGAATTTTTATTAATTGGCTGACATTCTCCTTAAATTGAACAAAATGTAGAACATCAGCAAAATGACAGATTAGATGGCCCACCACCTTCTTCCTTATAGAAAAACCAGCTAGCAGCTATCTATAAACAAGATACCTTTGTGAAAATTTCAGAGCTTAGGGATGAGACAAGTGTCCTATGGACCACAGAGACCAAGAAGGACTGTATTAGAAGGGCAGTAAACATGTTTTCATTTTGACTGCATTGTCTCTCCTGCAGGATGACGTGGCTCTACACCAGTAAGACCCCACTAGGCCTATGGTTTTTCCAGGGGTAAAAGCCCTAGATGGACATCCAGTTTCTCTTGGATGCTTCCTAGAAAGCCCATATGCATCTTGCCTTACAGGGGTCACTAGCGACTAGACCATAAGGGATCAGATAGAGATGGAAAAATGGGGAGGGGCTATAGCAATAAGCCTGTAGATCTTGGTGGACCATGTTTCTGTGGGTGGTGGTACCCGAGCAGATATCCTAGTCAGTGGCTTTGCCCATTTGCAGAGTCCATCTGACACTGGTTCAGCACTTCTCTTTGTTTTAGGTTCGTAGCCAATGGGCTAAACTGGCCATGGAACCCATTCTGTGACCCCATTTGGACAGGGAAGCAAGTCAGCAGGTTTGCCTAACTGCTGAGCGCACCCTCCAGTCCTAATGGACTGGAAAGGCTGACTAGAGACTCTGGGGAGTTGTGGAGCCCATTCTACAGCCCCTTAAGGCCAAAAAACAAGTTAGCAACACTGCTCGGCTGTGGAACATAAATTCCTACCCTGCCTGACCAGGGAAACAGTGACCTGGGGTAGCCTTGGAATGAAGTCTACAGTATTGCTCCAATTGCTGAGCCCAGTCTGCAGCCTCACCCAGGAGTGGAGTTCAGCCAGTGATAACAGCTAATTCCAGAGCATAGCCAACAGCCCTACCTGACCAGAGAGTCTCAAAAGTGACCCCACTAGACCATGTAGCACAGCCTCCGGCCTCATCCAACTGTGGGGTATAGCTGGTGGCCCCACCTGACCAGGGAGCCCTGCCAACAACCTCCCGAAAGTAGAGCATAGTCTGTAGCTGACTTCAAACTATACTAAAAAGTTATAGTAATTAAAACAGTGCAGTACTGGCATAAAACAGACACATGAGACTAATGAAATAGAACAGAGAGCCCAGAAATAAACCCATGCATATATAGTCATCTTGTATTGGACAAGGGAGCCAAGAACACTCAATGGGGAAATGATAGTCTCTTCAGTAAATAGTGTTGGAAAAACTGGATAACCACAGACATAAGAATGAAATGGGACCCTGTCTTATACCACTCTCAAAAACTAACTCAAAATGAATTAAACATAAGACCTGATACTATAAAACTGGAAGAAAAATAGGGAAGAAGCTACTTGAATTTGATGTTGGTGATGCATTTTTAGATATGACATCAAAAGTACAAGCAAAAAAGCAAAAATAAACAAATAGAACTACATCGATCCAAACACTTCCGCAGCAAAAGAAATAATAAAAAAATGAAGGACAACCTATGAAATGGGAGAAAATATTAGCAAACTATAAGTCTGATAGGTAATATACAAAATATGTAAAGAATTATAGCTTAATGGAAAAAACCCCTAAACTTATTAAAAATGGGCAGAGAATCTGAATAGACATTTTTCCAAGGAAGATATACAGATGGCCAACAGGTATATGAAAGGGTGCTCAGCATCACTAATTATCAGGGAAATGCAAATCAAAATCACAATGATATGCCGTCTTACACCTGTTAGATCGGAGAAGGACAAACAGTGTATGTTCTCACTCATTTGGGGAATATGAATAATAGTGAAGGGGAATATAAGGGAAGGGAGAAGAAATGTGTGGGAGATATCAGAAAGGGACACAGAACATAAAGACTTCTAACTCTGGGAAATGAACTAGGGGTGGTGGAAGGGGAGGAGGGCGGGGGGTGGGGGTGAATGGGTGACGGGCACGGAGGGGGACACTTGACGGGATGAGCACTGGGTGTTATTCTGTATGTTGGTAAATTGAACACCAATAAAAATTAATTTATAAAAAAACAAAAAACAAAAAAACATGTCAACCACAGGAGACACAGTAGGTGTCTATGGGTGTGGAGCAGAATGAGAGGGAGGATGGGGAATAAACTGGAAAAGTAAATAAAATAAGATTCAATTAAATAAAAAAATGGTTATCATCAAAAAGACAAGAGACATCAGGTGTTGGCAAGGATGTGGAGAAAGAATTTGTGCACTCTTGGTGGGAATTGTTTCCACCACTGTGGAAAACAGTTGGAGTTTACTCAAAAAATTAAAAATAAACTACTGTATCATCCAGCAGTTCCATTTTTGGGTATATATTTGAAGGGAATGGAAACAAGATATCAAAAATATATCTGCCTTCCCAATGTTTATTTGCAGGATTATTCACAATAGCCAAGACATGAAAACAACCTAAGTGTTTATCAGTGGATGAATGGTACTAGTCAGCTACATGGAAGAAGGAAATCCTGCCATTTGTGACAATGTGGATGGACCTCGAGGGCATTATGGTCCGTGAAATAAGTCAGAGAAAGACAAATGCTGTATGGTATCACTATACGTGAATAAAGCTGAACTCTTAGAAACAGAGTTAGAATGGTAGTTAGGGGCTGGAGTTGGGGAAATTGGGGAGATGTTTAAAGGTACAAACTTGTAACTAGTGATAAATATGTTTTGGAGATCTAATGCATAGCACAGTCATTATAGTCAACAATACTGTTTTATAAACTTCAAAGTTGCTAAAAGACTAGATCTTGATTGGTTTCACCACAAAAAGAATGATAATTATGTGACATGATAGAGGTGTTAGTTAATGCTATAGTGGTAATCATATTGCAATATATAGATGTATCAGATCAACACACTGTACATCTTTACATAATGTTACCTGTCAATTATGTTTCAATCTTTAAAAATATTTTTTGTATTTTAAAAATATTCTCTGACATACAAGCCTAAAAAATTTGGTCAGCCAAATATCCACATTGCAAATATTTTTAGGAATTCTCAAATGGAAAAAGAAAAAGGCAGGAAATCTATAAGAAATATGGAAAGTAAGTCATCTTAAAAAAAAAAAAATCTAAAGCCAAGAAAGAAAAAGAAAATATATTAAGTAAAAAAAGGAACTAAAATTCTAGGAAATATTAACATCTGGAGAAAGATGGGGAAGAAAAAAGACTGAAAATCAAATGAACTTGAGTGGATGAGTACTTAACAAATTATAGGAGAAGATGAACATAGTAATAAGTTTAAGAAACCAATAGAAATTGATAAACATGAGGATAAAGCTTAAGGAAAATCACTATAATAATAAAAATAAAATACATAATTTTTAAACTAGAAGAAGTCTTGATCAATCTGATTGACAATAGGAAAGAAGAAAAAAGAATTCTATGAAGCAAAAGCAGAAAATATTTTAAATGAGAAATATATAATAGGAAAAAGACCTAATATAACAGTAATTACAATAAATGCAAATAGTTAAACTTGTCAAATAAAAAGGTAGGCCTTTAGGTTAAATTTTTAAAATATTAAAGTTTTGTTGATAAACCTGAAAAAATATATGAAAAATAAGATGCAGAAAAATTGAAAAGGATAAGAATGTTATATGGATAAGTATAAGAAAGATGGAATGACAGTATCTAAAAAATTAAAATGTAATATAAAAACTATCATAGTGGACAAAGAGGAATATTACTTTAAAAATCCCCAAAAGTAACTGAGAAATCTGTCAATGAATGAGTATACTGCAAGAAAAATAGATAATCAACAATTTTCATAGATTTTAACATACTTTCCTTGAAGCTAACATATCAAGTAGGAAAAAAATATACCATAATGTCTATGACCTAGATAATATACAAAATGAGCCTCAACCATTAGATATATAGAGAACTTTTCACTTAACAGAGAGTATTCTCTTTATAAGCATACTATAAATATTTTAAAAATTAAACCTTATATTGAGCTCTGGTGCATTTCATGGTATCAATATTTTGCATACCACATCTTCTAGCATAATACAATAAAGTTAAAGATTAATAACAAATAGTTTAAAAAGTATGTTTGGAGGGCACCTGGGTGGCTCTGGTTGAGCATCTGCCTTTGCCTCAGGTCGTGATTCTGGGGTCCTGGGATTGAGTCCCATATCAGGCTCCCTGTGGGGAGTCTGCTTCTCCCTCTGCCTATGTCTTCTGCCTCTGTCTCTGTGTGTCTCTCATGAATAAATAAATAAAATCTTTTTTAAAAAAGTATCTTTGGAAATATATGTTGCCAAATTATCCTTGTATTTAAAAGGAAGTTAAGAAATGTTTAGAACTGATGGAAAATGAAAACCCTGTTTTTCAGACTTTGTGGGACATAGCTAAAGCAGTATTTGGAGGGAAATTTAAATGCATTTATTAAGAAGAAAGGTAAAAAAAAAAAAAGAAGAAAGGTAAAGTAAATTTAGTGAATCATTCAACTCAACATGTTGTGTGGAAAGAGCCACAGAGTAAGCTTAAAAGAGCAACTACAAAAATAGTAAAGGCAGAAAAATCAATAAAATGGAGAACAAATATTAAATAATAAGAACAGTAACAAAACTAAAAATTTTTTGAACACATAATGAGATTGACCAACTTCTGGAAAGAACCTAGGAAAAATTTGAGTTTACTCAAAACAGGTATTTTGACTTGTCAGCTAATTGCAGAATTCTGTGTCTTTGAATTTAGTTACTGGAAGATTACTGTTATCTTTTGCTGGTGATATATTTCTCTCTCTCTCTCTCTCTCTCTTTTTTTTTTTTCATGTCCTCTGGAGTTTTCTCATGTAAAATAGCAGACACCTCCTGAAACCTTTACTTGTCTTTGAGTGAGAGATACTTTTCATCTGTCCTGTTTATATCTGGGACTTTCTCCAACCTCGTATGGATACACCTGCTCACACTTCGTCTCCTGCTTGTTGCAGAATTTTTAAGCTTGTGTATCTTACAACTCATCAGATTGGTGCTGGGAATCTCTCTCTCTCCCTCTTTTTATTTTTCCAGAAAGTGGCACTAAAGTTCAAGATTGTGGATTCTACCTTGCCCCCAGACCCTGGCCCGTGTTTTAAGGAGACTCCTTCTTTACTTGGGAGCACATGCAGGGAGCTGGCTGAATGGTGGGGGGAGGTGTAGGTTTAGCTTCGAGGGCGTTGTGGATGCCCACAGGTCAGGTGCGGTGATCTTCAGGTGAGGTTATATCAGTGAATTGTGGGCTGGCTTCCTGCTGGAGTCCTGAAAGTTAGCAGGAAACTGTGTGCCTTTAATGTCCTTTAAATTCTTGTCCTCCTCTTTCCTGATCTTCCTCCCCCTCATGATGGAGTTCTCACATCAGTACTCAGGGTGCTGGAGAGATACAGGTTTATCCAACAGTGTCCCACAGAGCTGGGTAGGTGGGCATTCACTCACCACTCTCCCTTTCCCCTGTGGAATAGGATGTTTCTGGCTATTCATCCTGGCACTAAGCTGCCTCGGAAGAGGGGCAGTCCTGGCAACATTCCTTTGCCCCTCTTAAGTGCATCTAAACTCATTTTTTTTTTTCCATTGGAATGCTATTATCTCTCCTTGGGAAGGCTTGATTTCTGCAAAGCCTCTCTCATCCGTAGGTGTCTACCCAAGTCCTCACTTTCCTGGTTTTCCCCAACTGCAGCTGAGAGGAGCTGTGGTCACTTTGCAAACTCCTGCTGGTTCTGCAGCCTCAATTGGGGTCAGCCTACCTATTACTTAATGCACAGGTAGGTAAGACTCCTCCTAGGAGTGTGATGCCGAATTCCACAGCTACCATGGAGATACTTTTTGTTCATGGATGGGTACAAAACTAGTTGATAAAGAGGAACAAAAAGGAGGGACATATGATACAACGATTATGTTGATGCTGAAACAGGAATAGTGATACTAAAATATTTGAATGACATTTGACTGGATATAAAATTCCAGATTCAGATCTTTGTTTCTTTAATACTTTAGGAAATAATGTCACTAGTTTTTTTTTTATTCATCTAATTCTACTGTTAAGGCCAGTATCAATATGAATCTTGTTCTTTTGTAGGTGATCTGCTTTTTCTAGAATCTTTAAAAGTTTTGCCTGTCTTTAATATTGTAGTTTCACTTTAACCTGTCAGTGTGTGGTTTTCTTGTCTGTTCTGTTTTGCACAGAATTGACGCTTACCATCTGAGATCTTTCACCTTTCTCTAATACTCAGACATTTATCTCGATTTATTTTTTTCCAATATTTTTTCATTCCTTCATTTTTATATTTTGTTTCCTTTTAAGACTTATTATATTGACGTCGCTACTTCTGCTTTTGCCCTTCCTTTCTCCAAGTTTTTCTTATCCTACTCTTTCAACGTTTTGGAGGATCTCCCCAACCCAGTCTTCCTACAATTCATCTTTAAAATACCTGTCTTCTATTATTCTCAATCCACTATGTCTTTATTTTGGCTATTTTCTCTTCATATCCAAGATTTGCATTGGACTATTTGAAAAAATTTTCTGCCCTTGTTTCATTTTATTTTCTATGTATGTCCTAAGGAATAGCTAGTATGCTTAACTTAGAATCTTGATTTGTCCTTCCCAATAATTTTACTTCAAATGGTATATGCTTTCCAGTTTGTTCACTTAAAAAAAATAGGTGTTATACTCCTCATGTGTCTTGTGTACTGTTTGAGCCTATGAGTTCTTGTTCCTCTGGGGCTGCCATCTATTCCATCTGGTAGAGAATGTTGGGGAGGAGATAACAATCAGCCCCTAGTCAGTGTCAGTACCAGCTCATTAGGGAGTGGAGAGGAAAGAAAACCAAGAGTTACAGAATCCTTGTTAATTCCTTTCTCCCACTTTCTGGTCAGGGACTTATCTTGAAGCCTTTAGGGAGAAGTGGCATTGGAGAGATAGCCTCCTGAATTTAAAATCCTCAGTGCTGAGAGTTTAGGGTAGGTGGTCGATAACCATCTGTTTTCCAATCTCTTCACCCCAGCTGGGTTTGTGGACTTCCCTGATATTTCCTACACATGGTCACACATGTTTTTGCTACTGCTTCCTGTGATACAGAGTTGGTTGGGAAAGGAGTATTTCAAGACAAAGTGGGCCACAGCAAGAGCAGAATTAAAAGGTTTTCATGCAGCCCATTCTCTTGCTGCTGCTGGCTCCTGGGCTTCAGCCACTCAACTCACACCAATCAGTTCATGGCAGGCTTCAGTTTCTGGGATTTCTAAATCTTTTTATTTTTTATTAATTGCTACAACCCTGTGTTCCCCTCTGGCATTCAGTTGTTTTAGAGTTGATTTTGGGGGAGGGAGCCAGTAGCTTGTCCTAGGTTAACGCTTGGCAGGAACCAGAGCTGTCTTGCAGTTTCTCCTCCCATAGTTTTGCCTTCATTTAAAGATGTCCAGAGAGTAAGCAGCACATATTTGGGAGCAAATTTAGGAAGTCAGTTTGTTTTCATTCTGTGAAAAACAAATCATTCAGGCAGATGGGGACACAAAGCTTCAATTTGGCATTGGCATTTAGTTAGCAAAACCTTCTCCATCCTTTTTAAGTTTCGTGAAAGATATGTAGGAAGCACATTTAAAAGTGGATAAAGGTGAAGCAACTTGATTGAAATGGAAGCTACTTTTGGCCATTGAGATGTAGGGGATATCTGCTGAGAGGATTTCTGAGGAAGATCTTCTCTGATAATAACAGTGTGGGAGAGAGCTGTTCTGCGTCTGCTCTCCAACATCCTGCTTGGGATGCTGAGGGGTGATGCTCATATCCCTTGCAGCCACTCTAGTGGTGAGTGAAGATAATGTGATACTGAGGATGACAGATAGGAAGAGTGGAAGGGCCAGAGTCTAAGTCAGTGTCATTGACTTGCTGAGTCCACTTTCAGACCACCTACCTCTGGACTTCTTGTCACGTATCGGTAAATATCCTTGTGGTTTAAGCTATCATGAATTGTGAATTCTGTTACCTGCAGCCAAGTAGATCCCAAAAGTAATAGAGTCTATTTAATAAGTAAAACATATTTTTGCCAGTCCCCATCTTGATTTAATATGCTTAGTAAGTTTTTATCACAAATAAAACATCAGCTAGTCATCAAAAACCCAAATGTATGAGCTAATACATTTTCACTTCTCCTTTGGATACCCCATTGTGCTGTAAGTAGGACTGTTTTTTGTGGGGAAGTGCCTTGGGCAGTATTCTGGAGCTTCTGTCTTGGAATAATGCATGTTATAATGGTGTTCCAAAACCTTATTTTGGCATATAGCAATTGCTGATATAAACAAAATATGTTGTTCAGTTACATAATAAAATGTATATATTTGTACCATCTTTTTAAATAAGAGTAATCATAATTTTCTCTGCCACATTTTCACAAGATCAGGCACAGTACTAATGCTTCTTAATCTGATGTGAGCTGTTTGTTTCAAAGGCCATATTACAGGGCTTGCAGTCCTTGGTTTAAGTCCTAGGATTGCTAAGCCTCAACTTGCAGATTTTGTGAATGTTGGGGACTTGGGTGGGAGGGAATAAGGGGGCTGCTACTGTCTGGAAGATGGATTTTTGAACTAGAAGAGTAAGTCTGATAAGATTAAGACTTTGGTGGTGGAGTTTCATAGAATGAGGCAGTATAGATGTTCACTGTGCATAACAAATGTTTATTGCTGGGAATAAGAAAATATTAGATAATGTGTGTATGCATAAAAGGTTGTTTCCTGTCATTTTAAACTTTTATATGGCTCCAGACGTTCTTAGTCTGAAGATGATTTGCTTCCTCTTGTATTGTTGTAGTCCAAGCTACGACTCAGTATTTTCTGGACTAAAAAATCATAAATAATATTTTTCTTATTCCCCCACGCCCTTTTTACTGTGTTATATAATTTGACAGTGACAGACTTACTTCTCTGAGAATATTCCCTCTCAAATTATGTTTTGGGTACAGAAACCAAGGACAGCATGAGCCTGATGATAGATTTTTAGGTAACTTTGAACAACTGAAACATGTTACTTTTACGAAACATTTTGAATATTTCCTTGCTGATGAGAATGTGGCTTCTGATGCCATTTTCACATTGTTTATACTTCTAAAATAAATTACCACCAAGGCCATAAAAGTGTCCAGAACCTGTGAAAAAGAAACCTTGAATGGTGTGGAAGACAGAGTTCTAAGATGACCCCCTTGACCCTCTTGTAGAATCCCTTCTCTTTTGAGTGTGAGTGGAAGCTGTGACTACAGTGAGATATCACTGTTATGATTATTTTATGCTATGAGGATGATTATCCTGAGTGGGCCTGACCTAATTATGTGACCCCTTTAAGAGCAGAGTGGTTTTTTGTTTATGTTTTTGTTTTTGTTTTTTTTTTTTTTTTTGATTGCTAAACAAGTCAGAGAAATGTGTTCTGGATGGCTTGAAACAAAGTAAACTTTGTGTTGTGAACCGCCTCCGGTGGCCATGTGGTGAGAAACAGAAGGTAGCGTCCAGGAGCTGGGAATGGACCCTGGCTGAGAGCAATCAGGAAATTGGGGTCCTTAACTGTATAATCATAGGAAATGAATTCTGCCAATGACTAATGAGCCTACAAGAGGATCCTGTGCTCCAGGTGAGAACTGTAGTGCTGGATGACACCTTGATTTCAACCTAGTAAGACCCTGAGCAAAGAAAATAGACATGACATTCCTACATTCCTGAGCTACAGAAACTGAGATAATAAATTTCTGTTGTTTTAAGCCAATTAAGTTAGTGGCAATTTGTTATGCAGCAATGGGAAACTAATACAAACGGGAAAAGGGCATTCAGAGCAAAAGGATAGGCAAGTTCTGCATGTGCCTTATGGTAATGATACCTATCCTAAAGGTTTATGCTCACAAGGTTCCATTTAGTAATGTTGCTATTGTAGGCTAGATGTCTACATCCTGTAACTGTGCATTAAATCACAGGTTTAGACAGCTGTTTGGAGTTTTCTATTCTCTTTGGATCCTTAGTCAGGCTCTGTAGCACAAACTTCACACAAACATTACCAATTGCGTATATTTGAGATGATGGCTATTTTGGTGCACTGCAAAAGAAAAGTATTCCATGCGTTTTCTTACCATTCCTTTCATGCCTCTTCAAAATTCCTAGATGAAGAAAGCGAAATCTAAGGTGTTGAGTGAACAGAAAGGTGATAAACTTAGGTTGTTTCCATAATTAGTAGAATTTAGGGTGTATAATGCTCTAGGTGAGAGTCCAAAGTCAATAACTTACAATGTAATTATATATAAAAAGGGTGAAAAAAACAATACCACAGAAATCTTGGAAAATCCTTCCATAGGAAGATGAGCAAGTCCTAGAATCTTGCTGTTATAGATTGAATTGTGTCCTTATAAAGGATATGTTGAAATCCTAACTCCTCGTACCTTAGAATGTGTACTCATTTGGAAGTAGAGTTGTTGTGAATATTATTAGTTAAGATGAGATAAGGTCCCCAATCCAGTATGACTAATGTTTTTGTAAGAAGACAGCTATGTGAAGACACACAAGGAGAATGTCCTATGAAGATGGAGGATTAGAGTAATGGAGCTTACAAGCCAGGAAAAGCCAGAGATTGCCATCAGACCACCAGATGCTAGGTAGTGACATGAAGGTTCCCTACAGGTTTTAGAGGGACCATGATCCTGTCAATACCTTGATTTCAGATTTCTAGCATCCAGAAGTATGACATAATAAATTTCTGTTGTTTTAATCTACCAAGTCTGTGGTAATTTTTTACATTAGCCTTAGGAAACTATCTCTGTTAGGCCTCTACCAATTTAAGAAAATCTCACACACTTGCAAATGGCTCTATGTTGTTTGAAGGTACTATGTGCAGAGGGTCAAACAGAATTTGGTTAGCTGCTAGCTGCCAAGTGGGAGGTAGCAGGGTTATTTCTTGGAAATGCTCCTCCTTCCCCGTCCCAGCCAATCCTTCCAGTTTCAAAAACGTTTGACCCTGGTTAATGTTTAATACTTTATTAAGGGATTTACTTAAAGCCCTTTATCTTGATTAGCATTGGCTTTGAGTTAAAGAATGCTAGCTCTTTTCCTTTTTATTTACACATTATCTAAAACCTCTACCTCCTTCCACTTTTTAATAAGTCTACTTTCTTGAGAATAATTTTCAAAAACCAGTATTTTGATAATACAATGAATGTTATATCTGAAAGAGTGTTCCATGAACTATAAAAAGGTATGAATTACTAAAAGACTTCTGAGGCCAAGTACATTTGGGAAATAGTGAAATAGATAAAGCTAAACATGTTTTTCTTCCTTATAGGACTTCTCATAGTCTTTATATGTTCACAGGTGTAGGTTATCTCTGAGGGATAGGATGGAGATGAGGAGAGATTATTTATATATAAGCTTATTTATATACTTATACTTTTTATTTTGAAGAAACACCCCGAGGGCCACTGCTCTCCAGATATTTAGAGTAATGGTAGCTGAATGGTAGGATTTTTAGAGCTGGAGTATAATTCAAAGATGATTTATCCCAGTCTTGAGACTTCGAGTTATCTGAAGTCACCCAAATAGTGCTCGCTTCTGCAGCACATATACTGAAGTCACACAAATAATTAATGGCAGACCTGAAACTTAAAGCTCGGGTCTTCTGAAGCCCAGCATAGTTACTGTCAACTGTTTGGTATAACTTACATTTAAAAACAAAGCTCTTAAAATTATGTACTTTAATTGTGTCAAAACAAAGGAATTAAGCCTGTATTTTTCAATTTTATTTTATTTTATTTATTTTTTATTTTTTTATTTTTCAATTTTAAATTAATAAAACCAATGCTCTTTCTGTTATCTGAATACTTTTCAGGAAAGGGAAGTGTTGTCATTAGATTTTGTCATTCTCTGTCCATGCAGAAGACAATTCAGAAACAGATGGAGACCAGAAGGTCTGTGGATGGGAGTGAGGAGAGAAGAGTGGAAACAGAGAAAGAGCTTTCTAAATGAATGGATTAGGAACAGCTAAGTCAAACCTAAGCTTTATTAACAATTTTGTTTCTGTCCTGAAATTTGGAATTAGCAGCATTCTGCACTTCCCTTTGGGGTTTAGAAACTAGGGAGGCAATGGCAAGCAGCCTTACTCTATTGTTAGTCCCAGTGAGCCTGCATCTCTGCACTCATGCTCTGTGTGCCTGCCAGCAAATTGATAACTCCAAGAAGCTGATCTCATCTCAGGCACTTGGGAAAGAGTAGGTCTTAGGACTGGGAAAATCTTTGTCAGCCCAGTCTAGTAGGAAACATTAAAGATAACCATGGCAGTATTCTCAAGTTATTTTTCTTCAGTCTTCTCTTCCTGACTTGATATATGGAAATTCACATGGAAATTACCCCTATAGGTTTCAGGGGATACATGAGCCTATTAACATCTTGCTTTCAGACTTCTAGCATCCAGAATGTAAGACAATACATTTTTGTTTTAACAAAACTTAATGTTTAGATGGCCCTCGGAGATGTCTAGAATCTAGTCCGTAGGCTTAAGACATCAGTCCATGGGCCATGTGAAGAAGCACAGATAAGCTTCAAAGAGTCTGAGAATCCCTGAAATGATAGGCAGAATGTTGTGACTAAGTCCATTTTTCAGGGAGAAGCGTTCAGGGGTTTCATCAGATTCTCAAATGAGTTGATATTCCCCCCAAAATTTAAAAACCACTGATCTAGCCTAATTTTTCTAGCTTACAGAGTTGAGGCAACTGAGTCAGTGAGAAGCTGAAAGATGTTATTTAATAGTAAAATCATGCAATTTTTAGTGGAAGCTAGGCTTATAGTACTGTTTCAGTCCAATTCACATTAACCATCTAGCATTAAATGAGTGACTTAAAAAAAATAACACATCTCCATATTGGGGCATTCAAGTTTTGAAGAGAATCTGTGTTCCCTATGAGGTTACCTATCCCCAGATGAGATTCTTGATAATTGTTTATAAGATATTCAGAAGTGAGGGATCCCTGGGTGGCGCAGTGGTTTGGCGCCTGCCTTTGGCCCAGGGCACGATCCTGGAGACCCGGGATCGAATCCCACGTCGGGCTCCCGGTGCATGGAGCCTGCTTCTCCCTCTGCCTATGTCTCTGCCTCTCTCTCTCTCACTGTGTGCCTATCATAAATAAATAAAAATTTAAAAAAAAAAAAGATATTCAGAAGTGAAAAGATAGAGTTATTCCTGCTACTATGTTATTGCTCAATTTTTCCCTTCACTTTTCTGTTCAGCATCTATTCTTTCCTGTTTACTTAAAAATAATCATAATGAGAAATAAAAATTGCAGGGTAGTCTCATTTTGTGTGTGACTTAGTTTTTGTATCATTCAGAATGCAGCTAGGAAACAGTATAGGCTTTTCAGCACAGGGAATTTGATGAAGGCTTTGGTCACATAGGGGATGAAAGAACTTAGCAGCTGAACAGGGAATGGGGAAGCAATCCAGAAAATAGCAACACTAGCATGCTTTTACCTCCATCATGTCAGGGGGGTGGTGGGGGGAGGTGTTAGAGAAACGGTGTTTCCATATCCTAAAATATGGGGTTCTCTGAACCATGGTGGAAAGTCATGTGGGAGCTGGAACCACACTGGAGACACACCCATTGCCAGTGGCACCACCAAAAACAGAGACAGAGACAAAGATAGAGAAAAAGAAAGACTCTAGCTTCACTACTCTAGCATTCCAGTCTTCTACCATGGCATCCTATTGGCCAAACCTACCCTAGGTTAAAAAATACGTATATAGGTATCAAATTCCTACAGTCCTACCTGGAGGGCAGAGGGTAAGAGACTTTGGGAGCTGTTTGTCTCTGAAATACAGAACACAGTAGGAGATGAGAGTAGGATGGACACGAGAGGAGCAAAAAAGCAGCCAACTGGCATAGTTTCTAAAACTAACAGGAAAAGCTAGGCTGTGAAGATCAAAAGCCCTTAGGAAAATGCCACTTTGGAGATGAGCTCACATCTTTTATGAAGTTTAGCACAGCCAGTTTTATCTTTGGTATTGGAATAGATAGTTCTTTTTTTTATTGAGAAATATATGACATATTTGGCTTTGCTCTGGAGTCATCTTGTATGAAAAATATGACTATTTCAATGCTAAAATCACTCATGCTCAGTGACATGCTCATACCTTGAAAGGTTGCCAGAAACTGAGAATGGGGGTAAAAGTAATTTCACACCTTCCATTTCATACTCACTCAGAAATCTCAATCTCTTTGTCTCTGTGTCTGTCTCTCTTTCTCCTGATGGATAGATATAGCTATGTGCTAGAATGGGTAGAAGAATTACCTCTACTATTAGTTGCTAATTCTTGCCTCATCCTTCTCTTTCTCCTTCTTTTTTTCCAGAACCATACTCTTGAAACTTGTGTAAGTTAAATGCTGCTGTGATGCTGCCCAAGCCCACTGAATTCTGCAGTGTACTGAATATTTTGCTTAGGGATGGAAATACAAAATAAGTGAGACATGGTTCCTGAATTTAATGTGCTTGTTTGGAATTAGTAGAGTTTATGCAGACTACTGAAAAAGATTTCAAAAAAAGAAGACAGTTCAGAAAGCTAATTTATTTTTTGTGGTTGGATTATTTTTTTAGGGGAGAATTATTTAAGAAATTCATCATTTGAAATGTTTTGATCCCTCATTACACAGACTTAGTGACATATTGAGGAACCAAATACCATATACAAAGCAATATTTAGGTAAAGATTGGTAATTTTGGTGCCTCCTTGCCCACATAAAAATTGTTCTAACAGAATGATATAAAACGCTATCCATGGTTTATTCCCTATCTGTCTTGATCACCAATTCATAAAATAATGTATGTATTAAAGGAGTGACAGGATGTCACCATGACAAAGTCAGAAGAAATCAACTAGGAGCCATCTCTGGGTTCACTTTTTTTGTTTTTCTGGGTTCACTTTTTTTGTTTTTCTGGGTTCACTTAAATAAGAATCTTGATTACTAGTCTACAGGGTGTTCTTCATTATTAACCAGTTAGCATTAATACTGATTTACTTATTTAATGTGATACATATTAAATCATACAATAATATAATTTCTCACTGATCATCACCACAGACATTCTGCATTGGTATTTTCCCATATCAGGTAAGAAAACCAAGCTTTCAGGGGGTGAAATGATTTGCCAAAGACCATATAGTATTTGTGGTGAGCCAGGGATGAAACCCTATTCTTCTGACTTACTAACCTTATCCCATGAGATCACACAGTTTCATGAAAACTAGTGCTAAGGCATAGGCAAAAAAGGATTATAAATGATTTGACAAAATTTGATAATATAAATGATTTGATAAAAGGTATTTGATAAAATGTTTTTTTAGATTCACCTGATTTCTCATAACAAAATAGGGGATGTGACTTTCAGCTGTTAATTATTAAATTGGGAATCTAGGAAGACTCTAAGAGTGATCCTTTCCAAATCTCTGATTACAATTTTTTTTATTTTTATAAGATTTTATTTATTTATTCATGAGAGACACACAGAGAGAGACAGAGACATAGAGAGAGAAGCAGGCTCCATGCAGAGAGCCCGATGTGGGATTCCAGGATCACTCCCTAAGCCGAAGGCAGATGCCCAAATGCTAAGCCACCCAGGCGTCCTGTCTGAATACAATTTTAAAAAGTATTTTGAAAAATCTTGCCTTAGAACAAGCAGAATTTAATTTTATCAAAAAACGGATTCGACTGTGTTATTCACACAAAAATTTCAGTGACTTCCATAAAGTAGAAAGAATACATACTACATTTTTTGAACACAGGAAAGGAAAATAAAAACTAACATAGAAAGATTTTAAATTTTTTAAAAATTTTATTTATTCATGAGAGACACAGAAAGAGAGAGAGGCAGAGACACAGGCAGAGGGAGAAGCAGGCTCCACATAGGAAGCCTTATGTGGGACTCAATCCAGGTCTACAGGATCACACCCAGGGCCGAAGGCGGCGCTAAACCATTGAGCCACCCGGCCTGAAAGATTTTAAAAGGCAACTGTACATTTGGAAGTCAAAAAAATATGTTTTGAATGTATTTTAATGAGTACTAAAGATTTCTATAAAAATAATTATCTATTAGAAATAAATGAAAATTAGACCACTTAATACCACAAAAATCTTATAAAATATTGCCTAAATAGCATTAAATGTTTCAGTCTTAAAGGGATTTAGTAGGAAATGAATATTTTTGTAATTTTTGGATAAGGAAGACTTATGAAAGCTAGATAACTGAAAACCTCAAGAAAAATATTGATGGGATTTAATGATATAAAATTTAAAACTTTAATATGGCTAATGACACCATAATCAATGTTAAACAATTGACAGATTCAGGTTTGCATATTTGCAACATATAAAACAAACACTTAAATATGTAGAAAATATAGAGTTGTCATACCTAAGAAAGAAGCTATCAGTATAATAGCAAAATGGTGAAAGATATAATAGACAATACAGATGAAATATAAATGGCTAAAAAACTTGAAAAATACATAAAAAGACGTAATACCTTTTGCCTCACTGTAACCATTTTGAAGACTGGCAAACATTTGAAAGATTGGTAATACAGCTATAGGGCAAGGATATGGAGAAACTTACACTCTCATAGGCTGTTGGATGGAGAGTAAATTTATACAGCATCTTTGGAGGCAAATTGGCAGTACCACTTTATATTAAAAATATGTGGATGCTTGAAACTAGTCGTTTCAGTTCTAGAAATTTATTATATGCTATTTGTATAAGGATGTTCACTTTGACATCATCCGTAATTAAAACAATAAAGAAACTAAATATGCACATACATTTGGGTATTGTTAAGTAAATATATATCCATTTTATAAAATGCCCTTCTAGAAAGAATGTGTAGATCTATGTATACTGATAAAAAAATGACTATCCCTCTATTGTTCAGGGAGAAAAGAGGTTGTAGAATAATGCAGATTGTATCTAGGTTAAAAAATATATATTAGTATCAAATTCCCACAGTTCTAAGATGTGCATTCCCTCTTCTTAATATATCTGCATTTGGAATGCAACGTGGAAAAAGTCTACCAGGAATAGGAAGAACTCATGACCTAGTTGTCCTTGTACATGCAGCGACTCTGCTATGCAGAGATGTCCTCAGTTCTTATGATTATCACCTCAGCATAATTATGCCATTATTACCTCCATACATGCTTAGGTTTTAAATCTGGATCCTTCATTGTCACACAAAATGTATTGAAAAAAAGATCATACCATAATGTAGCAACAAAGCAAAAAGTTGTTTGTGTCAAAGAATGAATGTTATTCTATAGACAATGTAATGAGTAATAGTTGAAATTATCAAGTATCTACCAGTAGATCACAGAATTTTCAAAGCTAGAAGAGGTTGCTATGATCTTTTCATGTGTTATGAGGGATTATTGTACAGATAGGCCACACTTCCCTGTCAAAAACCTTTCTGCCTTTAAGGAAAGGGGCATATATATACACACTATATATAGTATAGCATAGTATATACTACGTCAAACTTTGTCCTTCTCTTCTGGAACATGATGAGATGTGAGCCTACTTACCTGTCTAATGGCAACAAAGGATAGTTAGGGTTGGTTTTGATGAGAATGGATACCCCTTGGGGACATCTGCCCCAGGTGAAGTATTACATAGTTTCAAGCGAGGAATGGCTAGTCTCCTCCACTGGCATGGACAGCTAGCACTGCCTGGATGTTAAATATTCAAGTTGGGGGCAGTGATGATGGTTGAAGCTGATTCAGAGTCATGTAATAAAATAATTGGCCATCAGATATGGCACAGTATAGTTTCCAGATGAATTATGCTTCAGAAGTCACGTTGCTGCACATACTATATACCATATTTCTAAGAGAGAGCCAAGTAGTGGAAAACCAAATAAAATCAAACAAAACCCCTGATCTTATGGGCAGTTTCAACATACATGCTTCAGTACCCACTGAGCCTTGTCTTGTTCTGTTTTAGGACCGCTTCTGTTGCTAGGATGGTCTCTTTAGAGTAGTTCAACCAAGAAGACTCATATTTCATACGGACCACGTTCAAATACAAACAGGCTCACTTACATTTCTTGTGCTGTATTCATCTGCACAGCATGCCTTCCAACTTCACTTTCTGTTAAATCCACTTCTCTGTTACCGCAATAGAAACCTGCCTGGGATTTTTCTTTTGTTTCCTAAATTTTTCATGGTTTAATCTTCCCCCAAGCCTGCTTCCTTCCTGTCTCCATCCCCGCTGAAATGTTAGTGGGAAGCATGTAAACCATACTGCTTTTGGATATTCTTCTTTCCCAGGCAAAAAGAAAAAAAACTCTCATGGCCCTTGCCCTTTATTGAAGTATAATTCTTCCTTGTGTACATCTCAAAGTCAGCTGCATTCTAACGGCAAAACAGCTACTTTCATTCTTCTCTATCCATCTTTTTTTTTTTTTTTTTTAAAGTTCATCTGAAAATGGTTAATCCTTGGGGATCCCTGGGTGGCTCAGCGGTTTAGCACCTGCTTTCGTTCGGGCCAGGGTGTGATCCTGGAGACCCGGGATCAAGTCCCAGGTCAGGCTCCCTGAATGGAGCCTGCTTCTCCCTCTGGCTGTGTCTCTGCCTCTCTTTCTCTCTGTCTCTCATGAATAAATAAATAAAATCTTAAAAAAAAAATAAAAGGAAGGAATTTCTTTAAAATAAAAAAATAAAAATGATTAATCCGCTTTACAGATTCATTGTTTTTGGACAGGAAAAGACCCACCATTAGATCATCTGGTTTCATCCTTCTGCCTAGTGCCAGAGCTGTCCCCACAGTGTATTTGCCAGTGATAATCTTGGTTCATTTAAAATGTTTCAAGCACTAGCATTTATAATAGTCCCTTGGGGTATAATACAGAGTAAGAGGCTTCATTTAGGAAAATTCTCTTCTTTTCCAAGATATACTTAATCCCTACACAAAAAACTTACAAATAAATATACACAGTAATATTTTGACTTGGTTCCTATTTTAAGAATTTTATTCTAGGACTTTAAATTGAATACACTTTCTTCTATATATGCTCTTGGAATTAGCTTTTCTGTCTTACATGGAGCTATCCTGCTTTTCTCTCTTTCTTTTTTTTCTTTTGTTTTCTGTGTAACATGTAGAACCATGGTAGGATCTAAAATGTCAAATGTATTCCATACTATTTTATTTATTATTTTTCACTTATTTACATAAAAATTGCCACACATGATAAAGTTAAAAGCAATGCGTGTGATATCCTTGATTTTAATTGTTTTTCTGTAGTGTGTTGGCTGTGCCAGAATTATCCTAAGCCACCTTTTTAAGATTCAGCTTGGTTTTTGTGTTCTTTATGAAGTTTTGTCTTGCTAATTTGACCTTAGTAAGGTCTCCCTTGTCTGCATCTTTTACATAATTCTTTTTTTTTAAGATTTTATTTATTCATGAGACACACACACACACACACACACACAGAGAGAGAGAGAGAGAGAGAGAGAGAGAGAGAGAGCCAGAGAATAGGCAGAGGGAGAAACAGGCTCCCTGCAGGGAGCCCGATGTGGGACTTGATCCCAGGACCTTGGGATCAGGCCCTGAGCTGAAGGCAGATGCTCAGCCACTGAGCCACCCAGATGTCCCTCTTACATAGTTCTTAACTTCGGCAGAGTGAGGTGTTATTTGCAATTTCCATGCATGCTTGTACTATAGGGTGAAGAGTAACCTACTGGAATTTGGGAACTTTGTCTTGTGCATCCCTGTCAATGAGCAGTACAGTCAACGAACACAATAAATGTGCTGGATAAGTAGGTGGATTGATTTTTTTTTTTAGTTCTGTTTTCTTCTTATAATTTGATCACATTTTTTATGACTGACTTAAAAAACTTTAGTAATCTAATTTTTAATCCAATTTAATATACTTAGATTTATAGTAAAATACTTGAGAGGAGTTGTGGCTTCACATGATGTGAAATCCCTTCGTGGTAGGTTTTGGTTTATTTCCTCACTTTTCTTTGTAAGAATATTCATTTATTATTTTTATTTTTTAAATGATTTTTATAAAAGATTTATCCATTTTAGAGACAGTGTGAGGGTGAGCAGGGTGGGGGAGGGGCAGAAGAGGAGGGCAAGAAAATCCCTAACAGACTCCCCACTGAGCATGGAGCCCTACCTAGGGCTTGACCCTAGGGCCCCAAGATCATGCCTGAGCTGAAACCAAAAGTTGGCTGCCCAACAGTCTGAGCCACCTAGGCATCCCATAAGGAATTTTAAATTTGACCTATGACTTTCCTATTTAATGGGTATAAGTTTAGTTATGTATGGTTAAATTTATGCACAAAAATTGTAGAATGCAATTATCTAGATGCTGAGCTGTTTCCACAAATTGTGGGAAACTTATTGACTCTTCCAAGAAAATCCTGTCCAATTCAGTGATTTCACTGAAATTCAGGATTATTTTCTTAGTTACATTTCAGTTCATAGAATTGATGAGACTGATTTCTTGCTCTCTTCCTGGTCCTGCCTGCAGTCTGATGGAGATATGTATGTGTGCATATATTATATGTGTTTGTGTGCTTTGTGTATTCAGTATATAGCTGTCTGTTTATGTATAGTTAGTTGTGTGTTTGTGTGGGTACATGTGTGAGTGTGTGGTGAGCAGGAACCCACTTTCATGGCCGGCTACACACCAGTGGTACACTGGTCTCAACAGGCTTGTCATTTCTGTTTGGTATCTTTTCTTTTCTTTTTTTTTGGTATATATTTTTGTTGGAGTTCAATTTGCCAACATATAGCATAACACCCAATGCTCATCCTGTCAAATGCCCCCGTCAGTGCCCGTCACCCAGTCACCCCAACCCCCCACCTACCTCCCTTTCCACCACCCCTTGTTTGTTTCCCAGAGTTAGATGTCTCATGTTCTGTCACCCTCACTGATATTTCCCACTCATTTTCTCTCCTTTTCCCTTTATTCTCTTTCACTATTTTTTTATATTCCCCAAATGAATGAGACCATAAATGTCCTTCTCTTATTGACTTAACTTCACTCAGCGTAATACCCTCCAATTCCATTCACGTTGAAGCAAATGGTGGGTATTTGTCATTTCTAATGGCTGAGTAATATTCCATTGTATACATAGACCACATCTTCTTTATCCATTCATCTTTCAATGGACACCGAGGCTTCTTCCACAGTTTGGCTATTGTGGACATTGCTGCTATAAACATCGGGGTGCAGGTGTCCCGGCATTTCACTCATCTGTATCTTTGGGGTAAATCCCCAGCAGTGCAATTGCTGGGTCATAGGTCAGATCTATTTTTAACTCTGAGGAACCTCCACAGTTTTCCAGAGTGGCTGCATCAGTTCACATTCCTGCCAACAGTGCAAGAGGGTTCCCCTTTCTCCACATCCTCTCCAACATTTGTTGTTTCCTGTCTTGGTAAGTTTCCCCATTCTCACTGGTGTGAGGTGGTATCTCATTGTGGTTTTGATTTGTATTTCTCTGATGGCAAGTGATGCGGAGCATTTTCTCATGTGCTTGTTGGCCATGTCTATGTCTTCCTCTGTGAGATTTCTGTTCATGTCTTTTGCCCATTTCATGATTGGATTGTTTGTTTCTTTGTTGTTGAGTTTAATAAGTTCTTTATAGATCTTGGATACTAGCCCTTTATCTGATAGGTCATTTGCAAATATCTTCTCCCATTCTGTAGGTTGTCTTTTAGTTTTGTTGACTGTTTCTTTTGCTGTGCAGAAGCTTTTGATCTTGATGAAGTCCCAATAATTCATTTTTGCTTTTGTTTCTCTTGCCTTCATGGATGTATCTTGCAAGAAGTTGCTGTGGCCAAGTTCAAAAAGGGTGTTGCCTGTGTTCTCCTCTAGGATTTTGATGGAATCTTGTCTCACATTTAGATCTTTCATCCATTTTGAATTTATCTTTGTGTATGGTGTGAGAGGATGGTCTAGTTTCATTCTTCTGCATATGGGTGTCCAATTTTCCCAGCACCATTTATTGAAGAGCTGTCCTTTTTCCAGTGGATAGTCTTTCCTGCTTTGTTGAATATTAGTTGACCATAGAGTTGAGGGTCTACTTCTGGATTCTCTATTCTGTTCCATTGATCTGTATGTCTGTTTTTGTGCCAGTACCACACTGTCTTGATGACCACAGCTTTGTAGTACAACCTGGAATCTGGCATTGTGATGCCGCCAGCTCTGGTTTTCTTTTTCAATATTCCTCTGGCTATTTGGGGTCTTTTCTGATTCCACACAAATCTTAAGATGATTTGTTCCAACTCTCTGAAGAAAGTCCATGGTATTTTGATAGGAATTGTATTAAATGTGTAAATTGCCGTAGGTAGCATTGACATTTTCACAATATTAATTCTTCCAATCCATGAGCATGGAATATTTTTCTATCTCTTTGTGTCTTCCTCAGTTTCTTTCAGAAGTGTTCTGTAGTTTTTAGGGTATAGATCCTTTACCTCTTTGGTTAGGTTTATTCCTAGGTATCTTATGCTTTTGGGTGCAATTGTTCTGTTTGGTATCTATGTTTGCTTTTCTGCTATTGTCCTCTGCTTGGTGTCACCATATGTTAGGATCTCTTGAGTGGATGGTGTTGTTCATTAAAGGCTCCATCATGTGGTCATTAGGTGATCTAGGGGTTTCCTCTGGAACCCCTGCATGGTTTCCTGACATTGGTTAAGTTACTCTCCTAGATGCAGCATTCCTAATCCCCCTAACCCTAAAACCTAGGCTGCCTGCCACTCTGCTGAGTGGATTGTTGCTGTGTTGTTTGCTCATTCTTGGTGAGTTTTGAGCCCACAAGAAATGTACAGATTCCCTTACACCAAATATGACTGTGGGAGAAACTTTTGAAGGGTATTTTAGAATATAGCTCCCCCTGTTCCTTAGAGCTCCAAACTTCATAGGAGATGCACTTATACCTACGTCTGTTTCCTCTGAATCTCCCATCTCTCCTTCAGCTTCAGAAATGGGGAGTGGAGACAATCATTGGTAACAGGGACAAACCCTTTACACTTCTGACACTCTTCTAAAAGTTCCCTGCCTCTTCTCTCATCTGTTTTGTATCTCCTTCTTTAACAGAAAACTCCATTTTATGGGTTTGCATACCTCTCCTACCTCTTTTCCTGCCTCACACTTTTGATTGTCCTATGAGAGTAACATTTTACCTTCTAGTATCTTTACCCTCAGCAACTTCTGCCAGGCCATCTTTGGGAAGAAAAATAGAAGATGCCATTTCAGGTATCACATTTAGTGTGCTAAAAGCAATCTTTCATGTATCCTGTTCCATTTGAATTTTGTAATGCTTAGTTTTCAACAGGTGATTGCTCAATCACTCTGAGCAGAGCAAGGCAAGAAATGTAAGATGAGTGACTCTCCTTAGTGGAGTGAATGCCATTCTGTGACAATCAAGTTTCTTGACAATGTCTTGTTTCATGAAATTCTTCGTCTTTAGTCTTTTACCCACACTCTCTACTTCTTGAGGGCCATCATGGAGAAGAATATAGCTATTACATGGGCCTAATACATTCTCTTCTAGAAGTTTTGTGGAAATGAACTGTACTACTACCAAAACAACCCTATTTCTGGCACCCTGAGGAGGCCCCAACTGCTTTCAAACTCCAGATTGCTTCATCTTCTGCCATCTGTGGGGTCTGAGGGAAAGGTGTACAACGATTTTTTTTTTTTTTTTTTGGTAGCAGTAGGCCCATAGATGGTCTTTGCTCTGACTGTTGGAGAAATTTAGTCCAACTGGGCAGAATGACAATCAGCTGTCATTGAGAATGTGTTGTGAATTTTGAACAATAAAAACTACTTGCTTATCATAATAAGAGGAGTTCATTGATTCATCTATTCATTTATTTATTAATTTGTTCTTCAAATATGCATTGGGCACCTGGCATGGGATTAGATGCTGAGAATGTAGAGAAATAAAATGACTGATGAATACTCCATCAAAATATTAAGCGTGATTTTCTTTGTGTGGTTGGTTAAGAGTAATTTTTTTCCTTCTGTTTGTTTTTCAGAGTTCCTAAAATGAAGACAGTATTTTTACTGTTAGGATAAAAATATGATAAATATTTTCTTCCTGGTTGCTCTTTTTAGAAACTGTCTAAGTAGGGAAAGAAACAGACTGTAGTTAGAGGGAGACTTGGGGTCAAGGGGAGAGTTTTAAACATAGAATGGCCTTGCTCATGGGTATAGACTGAGAAGAAAAGGCAGTGGTGAGGAAGAAATATGAGATTGTCTAGATGTGATAGGGCTCCTGAAGAGGAGGAGGGGGTGGGGATATAGAATAAAGCAGAGGGATTCATTGCAAACAGAATAAAAGACAATTGTTGTATAAAGATGAAGAAGAAAAATAGGAGGATAGATTTTTCTCCAAACACTGATCATACAGAGCAATGTCATGGACTAGGATATTCCTCCAATCTGTCTCACCTGTACATAGGCATCAACTTGGATAAAATCAGAAAAACCACTGACAGCAGCTAATGTTAGTGATTTTTATTTTCTTTGAGCAGTCCATCAACTGGGAAAGCACAGGAGAAGTAGCAGAACTAAAGACTTACTTAGACCAATAAAGACCTGGAATATCCTTAAGATAGACTATAGAAAAAGTCTCTCAAGCACAGAGAATTGTCTGTCAACATTGCAAATTAGCTGGGGTTCTAGATCATAAATATGTAGGTATTCAAATTTTCTCATGGCTCTTTTATTTTTTTTAAGATTTTATTTATTTACTCATGAGAGACAGAGAGAGAGAGAGAGAGAGAGAGAGAGAGACACGCAGGCAGAGGGAGAAGCAGGCTCCATGCAGGGAGCCTCACGTGGGCCTTGATCCCGGGTCTCCAGGATCAGGCCCTGGGCCGAAGGCAGGCGCCAAACCGCTGAGCCACCCAAGCAGCCCTCTCGTGGCGCATTTGTGAAATCTTTTCTTCTAATGACACTTAGCAACTTGTATATGGAAAGAAGATGAATAGCTGGATTTGTCCAGAGTTGGAGTATTTTGAGAAAGTAAAAAAGGAATAGCAAATTATAAAGGATTTGGGGTTTTAGTAAAGGTATGTTTTAAGTGATGATTATAATAAATAGGGAAGAAAAATGGAAAGTGGAGGAATAAACCATATTGGAGGACTCAGTGAGACTGAAGAATAAGCTCGGCAGAAAAATGCAATGGGACAGCAAGTGGTTAAGAGATGAGAGCACTGAAATGTAACAGTTCAGGGCGGGGGTGTGGCTAGGTGAGGACACAGTGCTTGGCAGGGTCAAGAGAGAAATGGGGAGGGGGAATGTGTGGAAATGAACGTTATCAAAAAAGAAGGGTGATGGAAAAGAGAGGTTGGGAGGGCCCACCAGGCACTAAATGCCTTAAGGATAATGACCACCAGGATGCCATATAGCCTTGCTTATCGCCCAGAAAATAATGAATTGCTCCTCAGATATTGCCCAAACAAAGCATAAGTTTGGGACTTATACATGTCTTGAATGCACAGCACATTGCCTGGGACATTATTAGCGGTCAATCACCTTTGTTGAATGAATAAATGACCTAGAGGTGATAGGAAAGTTTATATTCTTCCAACCCATTTATTTTGCATATGAGACAAAGCAAATTCTTGTTGTCCACCCAAGAAAGGAGTAAAAAAGTAAGTGAAACTTAGAATGTGCAGAAATCATGAAGTTCCTTATAGAAGGGGTTTGTGATCCTGGTTCAAGTATTTGTGATTGTCATCATTATTGACTGCTATACCTAAACTTATAATAATAATAAAAAAAAAGACTGTAAATTAGGCTAACCTGTGAAAAATTCGTATTTCCATGAAATATTTTTGCCATTAGGCCTTGGCAATCAAGATCTGGAAACATAGGCCAGTAATTGGAATCAGAGCCAGGTTAGGGTCATTTCTGTGTTACACCTCCATGCCCCAGTCCTTTGTGATGCAGAGGACAATTCTTGCACTTGGATCCATGGAACAAGGAGTCATTCTTACAGCTTATGATCTTCAGCTTCCCTATTCCTGAGTTTACTGCCTTTAGCCAGGCCAGCAGATTTTTGTCTAAATCTCTCATCTGCTCCCAGTCATCAGGGTGGAGAAGCCAGGATAGGAGCTGCCAGCAAAGGCCTTTTGGCCATGGAGTTCCTTAGGGATAGAGGAGATGCAGTGGTTGGAAGCAGTAGTTCAAAGAGAACTAGTCTAGCTGGACTGTGGGCTCTCAGAGATGCAGACTGAAGAAGCCTATCTTGGAGCCACTGGCTGAACTTAAATGAGCCCTGGACTATAAGACAGTTTTATAAAAAATGAAGTTGGGAAGGCATCAGCCTTTTTCTGTTTTCTGTATGGCAGTATGGATGGTGGTAGGAGGCCTCAGGGCAAAGATGATGTCTGAGCATGTTTAACTCCTTGAAGAGTCAAGCTTTATTCCAGTGCTGCCTGCTGACTCACACATACCAGTCACATAATTGGTACTCACACAGTTGCCACCAACCAGTTTTCATCTTTAATTTTGACCTTACTTTCTCTAACTTTCGGCTTCCTCTATACTTGATATTCTGTTGCTATTTTGTCTTTCCTTGGCTTAGTTCCTCTAGCTTGTCATTTCTTTTTTTCCAGTTTTTGATATTTTGCTTTTTGGCAAATGTTTTTCCAGTGACCTATCTTTCAAGGATGGTGATGGCAAGGATGATGTGAGAAGAGGATCTGTACAAGTCTAGGACATTTTTTACTTATTTTATTATGAAGATCTCATTGATATTTCAATTATAAAGAATTAGTAACACCAGGGGATCCACCAGTTGGTAGAGTGCGTGACTCTTGATCTCAGGGTTGTGAGTTCAAGCCCCATGTAGTGTGTAGAGATTACTTAAAAATGTTAAAAAAAATTAGTAACACCAGGCTTAAATAGCCATATATAAATATTATTGCTTTTCTTGTCTTTTATAGTATTTGTTTAAATATCAAAATATCACAATGTATTCAGTAGTGTAGGTTCTGTAATTGTCAAGCAATCCTTTTGTTTTTGTTTTTCTTTCTTTTTCTTTTTCTTTTTCTTTTTCTTTTTCTTTTTCTTTTTCTTTTTCTTTTTCTTTTTCAGGAGAGGGAGAGGGAGAGAGAGAGAGAATCTTAAGCAGGCTCCATGCCCAGCACAAAGCCCCACAAGGGGGCTCCATCTCACAACTCTGAAATCATGATCTGAGCCAAAATCAAGAGCTGGATACTTAACTGACTGAGCCATCCAGATGCCCCTCTTTTTGTTTTCTTTATAAGACTTTGAGTTCTAAGTATACCTTTAAACATCCAAAGAGAGATCCCCAAGATGGGTAAATCTAAGTTTATATTAAAAGTGTTCTGTTCCAGAAAGAATACAAATGAAAGGTTTCTAAAAAGGTTTCTGCCTCATGTAGAATAGCATCTGCTATTTTTTTTAAAAAAGATTTTATTTATTTATTTGAGAGAGAGAGAGAGACAGAGTTCATGAGCAGGGGGAGGGGCAGAGGGAGAAGCAAACTCCCTGTTGAGTGGGGAGCACTATGTGGGGCTCCATCCTAAGACCCTGGGATCATGACTGGAGCCAAAGTAGATGCTTTTGGTACCCTGCATCTGCTCTTTTTGTAAATTAAAATGTATTCTATAGTGTTTTCACTATAGTCTCTCATAATAAGAATTTTTCTTTTTCCCTATTTAAAGATTTGTAGCAATAGAAATAGCATGAGGTATTCCAGTAGAATGTTAGCACCCTTTTCTATTAAAGTGGTTATCCGTAATTTAGAGATGCTTTAAATAAACATGATTTCCAATTATGATATTCTGTAAACTAAAGACCAGACAACATTTTAATAGCATGAAGAAAGGTCATTATTCAGTCCTTGTCTTTTTTAACTATACTTTATTTTCTACACAATAGCATTTTTTTGTGTGTCTCCATATGTATGTTCTGCAAGCTACAGAAGTGTAAAAGTTTTTTCTTTCATATTCATGCATATTCCTTATTCTTAATTTATATTTCAGAGATTTTTATTTTACATCTTTAGGGATTTTAAATTTCAGGGGTGTCTTTAGGACCTTACTCAGCATTAGCAAGATTTTTGAAATACTTTTATAAGCTTTAGATTTCTCATGTATTACTTTTACCTTTTACAGCCATCCTATGCAGGATTTTTTATTTATTTATTTTTTTTGAGAGAGCAAGAGCATGGGTGGGGTGGGTAGAGGGAGAGAGAGAATCTTAAGCAGACTCCACGTCCAGTGTGGAGCTCAATGCCAGGCATGTTCTCATGACTCTGTGATCTGACCAAAATCAAAAGTCAACCAATGGAGCCCCCAGTGCCCCTGAGCAGGATTTTTAATCTACATTTTGGTAATAATGTGTTTGATAATGATTGATATAATCTAAATATACATAGATTTAAAGATTAAATTTCTAGATATTTTGGGGCAGCCCCGGTGGCTCAGCAGTTTAGCACTGCCTTCAGCCCAGGGCCTAATCCTGGAGACCTGGGATTGAGTCCCATGTCGGGCTCCCTACATGGAGCCTGCTTCTCTCTGCTTGTGTCTCTGCCTCTCTCTCTCTCTCTCTCATGAATAAATAAATACAATCTTAAAAAAATAAATTTCTAGATATTCTATTACTTTACCACTCCATATTAGATGGTTAAAATTGTCTCATGTACTTTACTCAACAGAAATGCATAGGCACCCAATTTTGTTCAGCCTACTAATATGGATTGAGAGCCTGAATGCTCAGTTAAGGTGGTTTTTTTGGATACCATTTTTCATTAATTGAAACTTCTGCATATACGTAATTTGTTTTGTGGAATTCCAGCACATTTTGGTTTTCTCATGTTCTGCTGCCGAAAGTTAGTCTAGTTGGTAGTATTTTTGATTTTGATTTTGTTGTCAACCTCTTTCAATATAACTGATTAGGCAAGTAAAGTTTTGCTTAAAACAAATTGGCCAGGGAGCTTTCCCACCTGTTTCCTCCAATATCTCTAGGAATGCAGTTTGGGAATACAGTTCCAGCCCTGCAGATTTCTAACCCTTTGATCAGAAATCTACAATTAATTTCACTGTTAATTTCCAATTAGTGTTCAAACACTCAGGGCGTAAAGTTTTAAAAGAGAGTATGTGGACCTCAAAGCTCTTAGAACTTAGGTACTAATGTTCTTTGTCACCAAAGAGTTCCTGTGGGTTAGACTACATTGAACCACCATATACATGGGTACTCCTTTGGCCAAATTATTGGTTAAATTGATTGATTAAATTTTTGAAGCAAAACAATAAGTAGATGAGATTTCAAGGACATTTATTAAAAAGCCGGGTCTACTAGAGAAGAGAAATCACCAGATTATCTCTACTACCTCATAGCACATTGCCCCAAGTGCAAGGAGTTAGATCTCCTGGATGAACTCAAAGTCACTGTGTGTGTGTGTGTGTGTGTGTGTGTGTGTGTGCGCGCGGTGAGAATGGTGGTGGTGAGAAGTGAAAGGTAGCCTGGCTGCTGGGATGGTTGTGGGACATATGGTGCCCATTTATGTTACAAATAAACTACAACCTTTAAATTTCAAAGTTTAAAGCATTGTTTTTCTAAGTATAGTCTATTGATCACCAGCAGCAGATTACTTGGAGGTGCTTGTTAAAATGCAGATTATCAGGCCTCACTCCATACTTTGTGAATCAGAAACTGTGAGAGCCAGCATTTCCAACCCTCATTTCCAACAAGGTTCTTTGAATTAATGTAATGTGTTGAGAACAACTGCACTCACAAGTAAGCAAGACCTTTTTTGCTTTCTGTCATTCCAATCACTAAAATACCATCTACCATCCTTTCTCCAGTCAGATATTTTAGTGGGGTACTTCAGAATGGCGGCCCATGGGGGCACTACAATATAACACTTGGAGACTTGAATCCAAGTAAAATGTAAAAGTTATAGAACCAAATTCCTTTGTTTGGTAACAATCTCATTATTTTTGCCACAGAAATTTTGATCTCTTCTTGTGAAATACGTCTTTTGGGAAAGCTCTTATGTGTTTCTTGACTACTGAGCAAAACACAAATATGATAGTCCAAATCTACATAGAAAAGAAGTTAAGAGATAACCTTGTATATTTTAAAATAATGTTGTTTGCATTCCAAAATGATTTAGAATATTATTATCTTATTTGCAAACAAATTTAATTCTAAATGGAATTCAGCTTAATAAAATAATATAATTTCAAACCATTTTTTTCAGTACCACATATATTATGTGTTGTGAGGACTGTGGAAACATCAGGAAGCTGCAGAGAGAAAATGTATAGGGAAGTTAAAATTACCTGGAGGGGAGGTGGGTGAGGGGATGGGTGAAATAGGTGATGGGTATTAAGAAGTGCACTTGTGATGAACACCAGGTATTCTATGTTAGTGATGAATAACTAAATTCTACACCTAAAATTAATGTTACACTCTATGTTAACCAACTGGAATTTAAGTAAGAACTTAAAAAAATTAACTGGAGCTCATATTGTTTTGCCATCTCTGCCAGGACCACATGTTGTCTATTACTGCTCATGGGTTGTTCACCATCCTACCCGCTCTCTCCCATCTCCCATCCCTGTGCATTTGGGATATATGATTTCTGGAGGATTGTTTGTACTTGCTTTGGACTTCACACAGGTGATGCTTAACCCAGTGTAAATCTAGAATTCTGAGATTCTTTTTCTTTAAACATTTGGGCCTTTGAAAAGACCTTAAGCAGTAGAGGGCCCAGCTCAGATGCTCCATCTCCTTCCTAGACCTTGCTGTAGGCGACCTCCTGCTGGGTAATCTGGGCACACATTTTACCTCTGCAGATCTGCTTTCATTCTTGGTTCTTCACTTTTCTGCCCTGGCATGAATTTTGTTCTACAATTTTATAGCAACAAAGAGGAAGTCTGTCTCAGGCAGTTTGGAATTACCACAGAACCAAAACAAGGGGGCTTTTTGTTTTGTTGTTAAGGCATATTTATGATTTCACTATTTGGTCTAGTAATAAATTTTAAATATTTTAGGAGTTTAAATCTACTTTCCATTTTATCTTTTAAAAAATTGCTCTTGCTTTAATCGTATTATTCTGGATATGACTTTTGGGAAACAGAACTTTCCTGCTCTCAACACTTGGTTCTTAGAAAAAGAGCCAAGATTTTCACTTCAGTAATTGATATCTGTTGATTGATAACTTGATTGCATTTTGACTGAAACTCATTCACTATAAAATGTTACCACAACTAGCATATGTCTGTTAGGGCTCTCATGCTAATTAAGAAATTAAAAGGTTTTATTTTTCCTCTTAAACAATTTTAGATATTAGCTAGGTGTGATAAAATGGAACAATGCCTCAAGATTGCAACTGATTTGGTGTTTTAAGGGTAACTAGGATCGGGGTTGGGGTGGTAAAGAATAAGTGATACAAGAGATGGCCCAGGGCATCTTCCCAAGAGTGTTCCTTGCACCCCAAGGGAGAAGAACTGACCTGATTTAGTGGAAGATTCTGGGAGACCTTGTTACTGGATTCTTCCAGAACCCAGAACTATTTGTAACAAAGACCACAAAAAATGGTGCCTTAACCAAGTTAGAATTTTTCTCTAACATAAAATTTTGTGGGAAGGTCATCATTATGGGTTAAGTTGTGTCTCCCTAAAAGATATGTCCAAATCCTAACTCTGGCACCTGTGGATGTAACTTTACTTAGAAATACTTTGTGGATATAACCAAGTTAGGATGAGGTCATATTGGTTTAGAGTTTGCCCTGATCCAATGGCTGATGTTCTTGCAAGAAGAGGAAAAATTTGATGCAAAGATACATAAGGACATGCCAAATGAGGATGGAGACAGAGATTGGAGAGATGCGTCTTACAAACCAACAAATGCCAAAGATTGCCAATGTAAGGGCGGATATGAACTAAAAATAAGAGGTCTCATTTGAAAATAAGAAAAAAGACTCCCCTGCTCCTCCCTTTTCCTACAGTATTTACTTTAGAAAACTTTTAATTATAAGTTGTTTATCTCTTTGAAATGTATTTGCCAGCTTTATGCCCCACAGCAATATCTTTCTCAAGAACTCCAGTGCCATCTCTTTGAAAGGCAATCATTAAGGTAGCATCTCTTTTTCCCAGTTTCCTTGAGTAGGTAGACACCTCCCTCCCAAAACACCTCCTGCCATAAAAATTATGAGAAGTTTATTTTTCCTTTGGATAAAGCCAATTTGCAAACACAGATGGCCACCTCAATTACCAAGTGGATCTAGGATGAACTGTGTGTGACAAATGGAGTTGTCAAGTCTTACTTGAGGACTAGTCATTGTTTATCTCAAGAACATTCATGGAGTTAGTTGTATCTGCTTGGCTATGTAAAAGGGTAAGGTTTCTTTTTGTTTTTGCCATCTGTTGGTGGATTGCCTGTAATGTGCATCACATTCTGGTTTAATGCTTATTCAATAATAAAATTCTTTCTCTTCTACCTTTATGGAGAGGTTTCCTGGGTTGAGAGAAAATTTTGTGTTTAATTACATTTCCTCAATATGAGCAAATACCAGAAGCTATGAAAGCTAGCTAGAGGCTCTGGGATGAGCATGCTTTGCCAGCCTGTTGATTTCCAACTTCTGGCCTCCAGAAATGTGAGAGAATAAATTTCTGTTGTTTTAAGCCACCCAGTTTGTGGTAGTCTGTTAGAGCAGCTCTAGGGAATTAATATAGCGATCCATGGCTAGTATGACAGTTCTGCTCCACAAAGTCCTCAACATTGACGCACTTCTGGCCTTTTGTTTTGTCATTCAGAGGAGGTTGTGCTTCTTGTCTTCATAGTTTGAAATGGAGATCAGACCATTATATCTGCATTCCAACAGCAAGACAGTACAAATACCAATTATTTTTTAAGGAGGATTCTTGAAAGCTGTTACAGGAACTTCTACTTCATTCTCACTAGGTCAGACATAAAGGTCACATAGCCACCCCTGGCTTCTTCTAATGTCATGTTTCTAGGTGGCCATGTGTACAGCTAAAAAGCAGACCCTAAAAGAAGGAGATAGATGGATATTAGGGACAGCGTGTACTTTCTGAATGTTCCCACCTGCCCTCTTTCCTAGTTTCTCAGCTCGAACACATTGCAAATTATTTCTTACTTCATTAACCTAAATTTACCACCATTAACATATTTCTCTCCCCAGGACAGTCAGAACCAAATTTTGTAATTTTTACTAGGTGTGATGTTACTTGGTTAGTTTAAAAATATTTTCATAAACATAACACACTCCTCTCGATTTGACAACCTGAAGTCTATGTACTCCCATAACTGAAAAAAGAAGGCCCACCTCAGGTAGTAAGATTTCCACACCAGCAGGGTGATGTTGGAAATTCTTTCCTAATATGGTACTGTTACCATGAGCATGTTTTCTTAATGAAAATAATGAATTCAAGAAAAATGAAAAATAAAACTACCCTTAAATAATCCATCCATGATAGAACTTAAAAAAGAAAAAATTATATTCCATTACAACATGTGGCATAGATCTTAAACTGACCTGACTTCACACTGGTATGAATATTCTGGAAAATATAAATGAAAAGATCTTCAGATGATAGTCTAAGATTTATGTGAGAATTTATAGATGAATTATAGAAATATTTTAATCTTTAGCTTTTATTGTACTATAAAATTAAGTTGTTGCAGTCTCTTAAAAACATCTATCTAAATTTAGTTTTTTATTTACTGTCAACTTGGAGGGGTAGAATAAATGGTTGTGGTGGGGATTTGGGGTTTCTAAGCTTTGTTCTTCTATTCATATAATCTCTAAATTTTCACACCAAATAAAGTTCCCATCTGTTTCACAAACATTGAAAGACATTTAGTTAGTGTTCCTAAGTACATCGTTGAATGAAGGGGACTTTTCTCTCTTTTTTATATGTGGTGAGTCGTCAGTTGAGTTTGCCTCTCACTTTTTTCCTGGTGTGTTTCTGTTTTGTTTCAGCAATGTGTATAGCACATTCTTGTTTGCACTAAAGGGTTGTCATATGGATTGTTTTGACTGTTTCCATGACATGCAAATGTACAAGGATTTTAAAAAATGTTCTCGGCCCTAAAACAAACCATGTTTATTTACACATCTAGGTAACCAGAGCTCCTCTTAAGCTTTATCACTCGTTCCTCTTCTAACTGAAAAGAGAATATTTTTGTACTTTTATGAGAGATTGGCAAAATGCGTGTTAACACTCTGACCTCCTGCTAAATATCATTGTGGACTTTTACCTACTTTATAGCTTTTGAATTAATAGTGCTTTGGACAAAAGCTACCACAAGCCTGCTCACAGCCATTGGACAGAATTTCTCTCTAGTAGAGCCTTCACATTTCCACACAGCAAAATTCTTTAAGAGCCTAGGAGGATCTCTAAGGGCCAAGCTACCTGTTTGGATTAACAGAAAAGGAAAATACAGGGAGAGTCCATCCAAAATGCGTATCATAGTTAATGATCCTGTCATATAGTCTGAAGGTAAGAGCTTAGTAATGCAGATTCGGTAGCTATTTGTGTAGAGATGATAGTTGAAGCTTTCTGGAAAAGAGAATAGTTCAAACAAAAACCTTATGGAAACTCTGGGGGAGAAGGAAGTGGGCTCAGAGTCAATGGTGATAATGACTGAGATAAGGCCCTGGGATCTACTGGCTGAGAGACCAGTTTCAGTGGTGTGTGGGAAAACAACCTGATTTTCAGTGGACAAAGAAACAAATGAACAGTGAGATGCAAACAGGGGTAAGATGGCCCTTGAGCAAGTGTATAGTAGAGAGGGGTTTAGGATGGAGCAGCAAGGGGAGGTTGTTGGGGGCAGATGGTTTTTCCCAGGCTAAGAAGGTCCTTGATAGCCTTGTGTGGCAGAGAAGCAGAGGAGAGATCAGTGATGTAAGGACACTGTTTTGAGTGGGGTAAAGAGCACAGGCTTTAGCCCCTGACCATGCTTGCTAGAATCCTGGAACTGTACAATGTTGGGCACGTTCATTGACCGCCTCCCCCCAAATCAGTTTCTTCATCAGTGAAATGAAGATGAAATATAGTTCAATAGACTGATTCTTAGTATGATAGGCTCATGAGGGGAAATGAAGAGATCTTAGAGATTGTATAATGGCAAAGAAATGAGACCTGGGAAGGGGGGTAGAATTGAGGTAGTTTTGGAATATATATGAGGTTTGGTGGGATGAGGTCCAGAGCTGAGGACCAAAAAAGAATTTTTGAGATATCTTTGGTGCAAGGCCATTGGACAGAAAGAACTCCTGTTAGAGAAGTAGAATTTGCACCCAGAATTTTTTTTTAAAGATTTTATTTATTTATTCATGAGAGACACGGAGAGGGAGAGAGAGAGAGAGAGAGAGAGAGAGAGAGAGAGAGAGAGAGAGGCAGAGACACAGGCAGAGGGAGAAGCAGGCTCCCCGCAGGGAGCCCGATGTGGGACTTGATCCTGGGACTCTGGGATCACACCCAGGGCCGAAGGAAGGTGCTAAACCGCTGAGCTACCCAGGGATCCCTACACCCAGAATTTCTTATTCCTAGTATTCTTCAATTCTGTTGCAGTGTTGATAGGTAGGAGAAACTTACAAGATGAACTCTACCAGTAAAGTTCTATGTTTGGCTTAAAAAATAAACTCTGTGAGTATAGCTTGGTTAGAATGTGGAGAGGAAAGCTGACTCTACCCCAGGTCATACGGGGAAGATGTAGGGGATTTCATTTCCACAAGCACAGTATGAGACAAACAGCACAGGCTATTGCTGAAAAGGGCCATGTGCGTGTATGACCTTTATTTTATTTTATTTTATTTTTTTTATGATAGTCACACACACACACACACACACAGAGAGGCAGAGACACAGGCAGAGGGAGAAGCAGGCTCCATGCACCAGGAGCCCGACGTGGGATTTGATCCTGGGTCTCCAGGATCGCGCTCTGGGCCAAAGGCAGGCGCTAAACCGCTGCGCCACCCAGGGGCCTTTACTACCACAGAGGAATGCCTGAAACCAACAAGGTCAAACCACACCAGAGTGCTCTGTCTAGTAGGGGGGCCTAGTTTAAAGAGGGTCCACTGGCAACTGGATGTGAAACCAGAGATGGGCAAGTAGGGGGTTGAGGCAGAGATTTACTTTGGAGAAAAATCTAAGGATAAAATTATAATAAAAAGAACCTTTGGAAAAGGAAGTAAACTTATTCCACATAGCTTTGCAGAAACCTCTCTGGGACCTTGGAAGGATAGCTTTGTATAAAGCATATTTGGGCTGAAAATTAAGAATTAAGAATTTTAGGTGTTAAAACATGGAATGAAATTTCTTTCCTCTGAAGTGGCACTTGTAGGAAGATTGAATAAACATTTGTCAGTGGTTATGTAGAGGCCACTTTAGAAAAATAGAATAGTTTTAGACTTACAGATAAGTTGCAGAGATAGCAGAGAGTTCTGGTCAACCCCACACTCAGTTCTAGGGGGCCACTTAGGAAGAGGAAAGATTTATCTAGGAGAGAAAGAGTGAAAATCAACTCAGAGTGAAAAAGGAAAAAACACCCCTCTTATGGACCCAGATAAATCAGTTGCAAAACCAATAGGAGACATTATTTCTCCCAGGGTCACGCAATAGCTGCCAAATGCTGTAATGACCCACTCCTTGAGCAAATGCATTTTTTCTGAATGATGCCCCCAGGTTGGCTTTTTATGCCTACTTAATACTGAGGATATCCAGTATTTACCACATGACAGCACCTAGTCCCTTGTTTATCTCCATTTTTCCTACTCTTACCTTAGAAACAGGAAGCAAAACAAAACTGGCCCCTATTTCCCTTAGATATTCCTCATATTCCTTCACAGAAGTCAGACTTTAGGTAAAAACACCTCCTTTCTCCATTTTGTTGAGTGGCATTCCATGGTTGCTCTGGAGCATCCTCTCTTGCTGTATAAAGTCAATAAATTTGACTTTGTCAGACTGACTATAGCTTGTCCCAGGTGGTTGTTACCTGATAAGGATTTAGCAGTTTTTATAAGTAGGACATCTGATGGCATCTGCAGTATCTTTTAGAGATTTGAAGCTGACGTTGTGATGAGTGTGTTGAAATGACATATTTGATGTGATTCTGGGGGTGGTAAATGAGTAAGAGATCAAGCAGCGCTGTGGAGTATCTGGAGGGGATGATTTTGTTAGCAACGATGGAGAAAGAGTCTGCTCTACTAGTTTAAAATTTTTAGATATTGTTTCTGTTTTAGTCAATGAACAATCAGTGATGTCCACAACACTAATAGCCCCCTTTATTTCTGTGAATTCCATTTATTAAGCTGGTAGATATACAAGGCCAAATGCCAAATGCTTCTAGATGCTATTTCATTTAATCCTCCCAACATTCTAGTATTCAGGTAAGAGAAGGTCAGGTTACTTCTCCTACATGGTAAGTAGCAGAGTTAGGATTTGAACTCAGGGTTGTCTGACTTTAGCTGCTATACTTTACTTTTTCTTTACAGATTCTCAGTTGCTTCAGGAATGAAAGGCTTCAAAGTATGGGTTCTCCTCATCTTATCTCCTACTCCTGCCCCAGTTATCCTTCAGAAAAATCTTTTAAATTTTGTTAATTGCAGTGTAGATCTTCAGTAAAAAGGTTACTTGGTTTTCTTGGATAATCCCTGCACTAATAGAGAGGTAGCAACCTTTCCCTCTGTACTTCAATTATGGCTATTGCTTTCCATGATCTTTTGTCCTATCTCCCTCCAGACCAGCATCACCAAGGTAATTAACCCTCACAAGTGACCTAGTGTCCCTTTCAACTTTATTGAGTTAAAGTGAATATTTGACATTATTCCAAGTTTTAAAAAAAGTTCTCTAACTCTCCAATACCTTTTTATAAATGTCTTGCTTAATTAGGAGAACCCAGTGGTAGAATCTGTTTTCACTTTGGGTTCATTTTCTAGAAAAGTCTTGAGCTACTTTAATCTTGATAGAAGTTGTTTGGAACATAATAGAAGTTCTTTTCAGTGTAATTTGCATGGTTTTAGCCCATAGGGAACCAGGACTTTCTTCTTAAGAACCCATTGCTGGCTCATATTGCTTTGGTGGGATATCCATTAATTCCCTGAGGCCTGTGAACTCATGGGCTCTTTCTCCACCGTTCTTTTCTAAAGAACTTTAGGAGCAAGTGCTTGCCAGAAATATGACTCCTAACAGGGCTTCTGAGAAAACCTAGCTGCTCATCAGGTGCGAGTTTAGATTATTTTGTTCTTTGTGAAAGTCTTCAGCTGGTGACAGTAACCTTGTTTCTGTTAACCTTGTCCCTACACTGGAGTCAAGTGAGAGCTTAGCCACTGAAGAAATGATTCTCTTGAGTAGAAATGGCAGAATGTTTCCATCTAGGCAGTAGAGACACTGGAGGGTAGGAAACTATAACTACAAGAGGCTTTAGATGGGAAATGGTGAATGTTTTTATTACTTCATGGGTAATCTTAGATATTGGCAGGATGGCTTCATTGTCACATGCAATAGACAAATGTGATATTTATTATAAATGTGTTTGAGCAATAATGCTTTGTAGGGGAAAATCCTATTCTTGGCTGGATGTTGTGGTCCTTGACTTGAAAGGTCTTTTTCCAAATCTAATTCAACTGATTGAATCAAATTTAATTGTAAGGAAATGTATCTAAATCAAAAGAAGATCAAATAGTCTTTTTTTCTTTAAAGATTTTATTCATTTATTCATGAGAGACATGGAGAGAGGGGCAGAGACATAGGCAAAGGGAGAAGCAGTCTCCCTGTAGGGAGCCTGATGTGGGACTTGATCCCAGGACCCTGGGATCATGACCTGAGCCAAAGGCAGATGCTCAACCACTGAGCCACCCAGGCGTCCCTTAAATAGTCTTTTAAAATATATTCTTTAGTAGAAAGCAGTAGCGTCCAGTAAAATAAACAAAACACACACATACCCACAGAGACAAGGTTTAAAGTTAAAAAGATCTAAAATCATATCTCTGTTTTGTTTCTTTCTGTGTAATGTGCAATTTGCATAACCTCTCTGAACATCAGTTTTCTTATCTACAAAAGTGAGACAATCATAATCTTATAGGACTTTTGTTAATATTAAATAAAAGAACATGAGAGGTGTACGGTAGACAGCAAATGGTAATTTTATTTTATTTATTTTATTTTTTTTTATTTATGATAGAGAGAGAGAGAGAGAGAGAGAGGCAGAGACATAGGCAGAGGGAGAAGCAGGCTCCATGCACCGGGAGCCTGACGTGGGATTCGATCCCGGGTCAATAGGATTGCGCCCTGGGCCAAAGGCAGGCGCTAAACCACTGCGCCACCCAGGGATCCCTGCAAATGGTAATTTTAATTAGTATTATATAGGTCCTATAAATAAAAAGGGCCCCAAAGTCAAAGAATAGGTAGGTAAGAACAGAAAAATTTAATTCTAGAATCAAGAATTCCTTTAAAATATAAAGCACATTAAAATTCATGTTAAATTAAGATGACAGGAGTTAAAAGTAAGCCATTGGTGGGGTCGAGGAGCATGAAAGAAGAATGGTTGGTGGCCACTGATTAGGGTGATGGGGCTCTGCCCTCCAGGAAGCATCGGGCATCTCCAAAGGGCAGCCTGGCCCCACCCTTCGGCAGAGGGAATAAATACCTCAACCAGAGAGATGAGTGGGGAGTTCACTAATACACTAGCTCTATGAACTCAAATTTCCCTTCCCAGATGTTTTAAGAGTCTGGCAATCAGGAGCTTCTCTTTGGGGAAGGCTTGCAGTATTCTTTAGAGTCTAATTACAGGAATTTGCTTCTGTTTGCAATCAGGCAGTAGTTGCTCAACTGAGGGTGAATAAGGAAGGGTCTAATGACTCAGATGGTGGTAGCAATATAACTTAACTCTTTCATAAATATCTTCACAATGTTGCAAATGTTGCATAGGTGATACTTGAACACTGCACAGTATGGCCCAGATTCACATGATACTGCCACTCATGAGTCTAGATCCATTTTCCTTTCCTTTATATTAAGATATTAATTCTCCATTCTCATAAAAAAGTATCTTCACTGTCTCTAGGCCCAAGTATTTGATCATTTGTTTCCAGTTTATATATTAAAATGCACCTAAAGTGTCACTATCACACTCACCCTAGTACTCCTGTTCTCACTGCTCTCTCCTTCCCTTGGACCACATAAATTAGCATGGTAGTTGATTACTCCATTGGGTTATTGTTGTCTTCTCAACTAGGTTGTAAATCTGGGTTTACATTTCTTACTTTTTTGTATTTCCCATAGCATACATCACTAGAGGTGCTCAATAAATAATTACTGATTTTATGATTTTTGGCACAAATGTTAAAATTATAGTACACTGAAGTGAAATTCATTTATTGAATAAGCACAAAAATAACATGAAAGTGTGAAAATGGCAATTCTTTTTTTAAAAGATTTATTTGAGAGAGAGAGAGAGAGAGAGAGAGTGTGTGTGTGTGTGTGTGTGTGTGTGTGTGCAAGAACTTGTGCATGTGGGAGGGAGGGGCAGAGGGAGAAAGAACCCGAAAGCAGAGTCCCCACTAAGGGAGGAGCTCCTTATCTGGCCTCCTGAGCTGGGGTGGAGGGCTTGATCCCAGGATCCTGAGATCAAGACCTGCTCTGATGCTTAATCAGCTAAGCCATCCAGGTGCCCCAATAGCAATTCTTCTTTTTTTTTTTTTTAAACAGTTTTAATTTGATTTTGCTTGGATTTAATGAGAATTGGTTTTTTAATTAGTGAAGCATGAAAATTATGCTTTTTTTTTTTTTTTGAAAGTCTTGGTAAGAAAGGACTCTACCATGACTCTTTTATGTCTTTACCAGATAGAGTTTATTTTTGGGGGGTGTAGTGGTATAAGTTCCTGCCCTTGCTGTTATTCTAAAAACATTATTACATTATTCAATGAGTACTGCTGCTTGTTTTTAAAGAAAGCAATTTATGACTAGATTGCATTACATCCACTAGATGGCAGGTGATTGCTAGGGAAATAAGGGGAAAGAGAATAATGATTATTTTGGGGGGTTGGTGTATTTCCACAGATCTGTCTCAGTCAACAGGGCTTGCCAATAACTCCTTAATTTCTATAAAGTTCTTTAGTGTTAGCTTTCCAGAGATTTTAAAAGTGATTGCAAAACATTCCATGATATATACTGGCCAGATATTTTTCCACTACCACAACTAACTCTAGACTGACCTTTTATTCCCTCCAATTTTCTTAAGCCATAAATGGTGTCCTTACCTACCATGGGGATTAAAATAAATTATGGTGAGAAGAAATGCATTATTAGAGGGATGGAGAAATTACACAAATTCTTACTTAACTGAAATATGCAGTTTAAAGTTTTAAGAATTATTAGTTTTTAAAACAGTGGTGCATGAAATACAGTTTTGTCTACAATGTCTGAAGGCTCTTTGAGAGAACTTGGGGGACATTGTCTCATGTTTATTAACACTTCCACCTGGCATTTGCTGTGAAATGTTTGAGATGGTCATAAACTCCAATGGAAAACTCTCAATTCCACATGTGCACTCACCTACCAAAGTCATGAGAAAAGCATGCTAGTGCTGTACTCCTTGATTGGCCTGACCAGGCTCCTTACACCCTACTTATGTGTATTTTTTTCTTTTTCATTCTTTTTTTTCTTTATTTTCATATGTGGTCGGTCTTCTAGGAATGCTGATAGGAGTCAGAGAAGAATTGAAAATCTTTGCTTGTACCTCTAAGTTAAGCAGAATGGATGAGACCAATTCCGCTGTGCTCCCATAGCTTCTTTAGAGGCATAGAATTCCCCATCAGTATACATGGGACTTAAAGTAAATTAATTCACCAATTAATTTGTGGCATTTAGAGTTATCCCTTAGAATTTATATATGTTGTATCTAAAAAAGCTACTGCACAGATATTATTGTATATGGGCTGATCACAAAGTTTATATTTGTTGTCATCATCATTCACAACCATACCTGGTTTAGTTAGTTAAAAAGGAGATTTCTAATAATAGCTAGGTAAATAAGACTTTTGAAATTTTAGAGTTAAGAGAATTTGACATAATACTAGACTTACCTCTTCAGATAAATTTTGAATGTCATAGGGACAGAAATGAACAACATATGCATTACACACCTCAGTGATCCAAGGTTTCTTCCTGGCAAAGTGTTGAGCAGTAAATGAGGGTTGAATGTTTGAGGTTGAAGGCATTCCTTACCCAGGGGTGGTACCTGTGTCTTACCATTCTCAGCTGTGAAGGGTTTTTGGTGGATATGAAGAGATGAAAGCCCAGTATCATTGTTTTGGCATCCTCCCCACCTCTCTGACAGATTAACCAACACTATTTGATTATATTTTGTGCCTTTAACATCTATTTTTTCCATGTATAATTTATTTTAATTTTCCCACAAACTCTATGATGTAATATCCAGGGAAATAAAACAAATGTGAGATTACAACTATTACTGTATTTGTACATAGACATAATAGGGAGGCTTTGTCCAGACAGCAAGCTGATGCTTGCCTTTGGCAAAAGCTGTTAATTTCGCCCAAGAAAATACATTGAGTCAAAATTAATTAACTCATTTGTTCTTTAGTAAATATTTAGTGCTTAATATTGCCAAAACAAAATAGTTCCTTGAAAGAGATGGAAGGCTTGAAAGAGATGGAAGGCAATGTGCTCAAAATTCTTGCAGCAGAGTCCAACTCTTGTCCTCAAGACTTTTTGACACTGTTAGAAATAATCGTACTATTAAGAACTAGCTGGCCCTGTCTGTGTATGGTTTTTAAAGATTGCTTTATAACCATCCTATTTGCTCATTCTACTTATTCAAAATGTGTATTCCCAGCATTCAGCACAGTCCTGATATTTTGTGGGTGCTAAACAAATGAATGTGCTATGGATCTTTGAAATGGCTGTTGACCCTTTTGTTCATATTCTGATTTTTCACTTAAAGTCCAATTATGTTTTGCTTTTGTTATTTTGTTTGTATTTTGGAAACCAAATTCTATTTTGGTTAACATCTTCCTGGATGCTCTGAAGCCTAATTTGAAGTTCTTTTTAAAATAGCCACTTTGGTGATTTTCAGATTGGCTTTCTGCCTTAAATACCTGGGAAGATACAGGTTCCTGGTTACCTGAAAGTGGAATGTTCCTATGAAATCTTTGTAAGTCAAAAGATGTTAAATGAAGAAACAATTACCATTAATTTATGTGAAAAAAAATTTAAACATTCACAGATCCCCAAACCTTAGGCTTTTCTGATACCATAGGATAGATCTTGCTAACAGCTGTGTAAAACACATTGAGGTAAACCACACAGATGGTCACAGATGAAGATGTGGCCCTTTGATACTGAGTTGCTGAGTGTAGTTCCCAGGGAAGGTGCTTGGCCGTGCCATTCTAAATGCTTGTGGTGTGCATTAGCTCTCTTTGAGCTCACTCCAACACAAATGCTTTTGCAAAAGCAAAAGTCTTAGGATTTATTTGGGTTACTGAAAACAGGTACTAATGTAGGTCTTTTGTAAGAGCAAAGTAGTATAATGTGAATTTTGGAAAGCAGGGAAATATTTGTAATTGGTTGTTTGCAAATCAGGACGTTTTAGAGAATGCAAGGGCATTTAATGAAGAATTATACCAGATAATAGGTGTAAATTGGAACAGCCCTTGGCAAACTGGGAGGTGTGATCGTCTTACTTAACAACCCATTTTTGGCCTGGCTTATTCTTGCATTTTCTGCTCATATTTGGGAGTAAAAACATTTAGATAATCATTTCCAAGGTTGGTGATGACCTCACAAAAGACTTCCTGACTTTTCAGCTTATCAGAAAGTCTCAGCACTATGGGTGATTGATTTTTTTCTTCTTTTTATTTTAATGGCTTTACTGAGATAGAATTTACATACAACAACTGCACATTTAAAGTGTACAATTAAATAAGGTTTGACATGTGTCTATTCCTGTAAGACTATCACCACAGTCAAGATAATGAATATATCATCATCGCTCCCTCAAAGTAGTCCTCTCTCTTACCTCTCCTGCACATCCCCAGGCAACTACTGATCTGCCTTCTGTCACTATACATTATTTTGTATTTTCTAGAACTTTGTATAAATGGAATCATACTGTATATGGTCTTTTTTTTTTTTTTTTTAATCTGGTTTCTTGGCCCTTCTTCCATGTTGTTGCATTCCTTTTTTGTTGAATTGTTTTCCATTGTATGGATATTCCACAATTTATTTATACGTTCATCTATCAATGGCCATTTGTGTTTTTTTCCATTTTTTTAAAATTAATTAATTTATTTTTTATTTATGATAGAGAGAGAGAGAGAGAGAGAGAGAGAGAGGCAGAGACACAGGCAGAGGGAGAAGCAGGCTCCATGCACCGGGAGCCCAACGTGGGACTCGATCCCAGGTCTCCAGGATCGCTCCCTGGGCCAAAGGCAGGCGCTAAACTGCTGTGCCACCCAGGGATCCCTTTCCAGTTTTTAATTATTTCAGATAAAGCTGTCATGAACATTTGTGTATACATCCTTTTATGGAGATATGTTTTCACTTCTCTTGGATAAATATCAAGGAGTAGAGTGGATAGAGTATATGAAAGATTTAACTTTTAAGAAACTGCCAAACTGTTTTTTTAAAATTTATTTTTATTATTTTTTATTGTTTTTATTTTATTTTTTTGAGAACTGTTTTAAGTGAGTCATCTTCATTTTATTTATTTATATTTATTTTTAAAAGATTTTATTTATTCATGATAGACATAGAGAAAGAGAGAGAGAGAGAGAGAGAGAGAGAGAGAGAGAGAGAGAGGCAGAGACACAGGCAGAGAGAGAAGCAGGTTCCATGCCGGGAACCCGACGTGGGACTTGATCCCGGGACTCCAGGATCGCGCCCTGGGCCAAAGGCAGGCGCTAAACCGCTAAGCCACCCAGGGATCCCCAGTCATCTTCATTTTAAAATAATATATAGAGAGTTGATTGTATTGAACTATCAAGTGCTTTGGTAATAGGTAGAACATTAAATAAAGTAGCAACTGGTAAAACTTTATCTCTTCCAGCAAGTTTCTTTGTGCCCATTACACATTTTTCCATTGTCAATAGATTTGGCAGGAATGGAGTAAAGTTGAAGGATATAGATCACAATCTATAGCCAGGAAAAAAGAAAAAGGAAAAACTAAAGCAAAAAAAAAAAAAAAAAACAAAAAACCAAAAAACCTCTCACAAATCTGATCAAAAATACAAGTGGACAGGAGCTGGACACTTTTTAGAATAGAATGTCTGCAGGCTCTGGCCACAGAGAAAGCTCTTAATCAATGTATGTTGCAAGTTGTGAGTACTAATTCTATCCATATTTGCCTTTCATTTATGTGGTTTTCATTTGTGGCTGGGTCTGCTTTACAGGTGCCCTGTGTTCCAGAGAATGGAGATCAAAAGAATTCACTTCTCAGGATTTCAGAACTGTATAGCCAAGAGATGAAATGTTTCTCTGGTATCACCATTTTTTTTTTTCTATGAATGAGGCGTCTGGGTTTCTCAGGGAAAACTCTTCCCTTAAAATAACAACAACAAAATTCCTATGTAAGTTACCTAATAAATGACCTTGATGTCTATATTCTTAACAGGTTGTTTTCCCATAATTGTTGTAGAGCACATGAGTTATAACCCAGGGGACAGATTCAGCATTGCTTAACTTTGCCAAGAATTTTTAATTGATGATTGCTGATGTATATTTCACATTTGAATTAGCTTAAGCTTGCCCTGGTCAAGCAGTTGGTGCATGCCACAAACTTGTCAGAGGCAGCAGGAGACTGGAAATGTGCAGTGGGTGTCCTCACATGGCCAAAGGGACCTGGCAGAGAGGGAAACACATTTTTTCCATCAGTTGCCTATAGTGTCCCGCCACACCCCATCTGGGATATAGAATCATTCTGGCTTCTAAAACTGGTGTTTCATCTGGAAACCAAGTTTTCTTTCATCCAACCACTTATGTTAGGATTCGTGTGAGGAGTCATCTGGGATCCTACTTTATTGACCTGAATATACCAGGTCCATTCCAACATATGTTTTGGCTTCTATTTTTTTCCTCAAGTCTTGCCATTACATTTGGGAATTAAAAAAATGTTAGCTTGTCATAGAAACACATCTTTATGAGTGCTGTATATGAAAAATGCATCTGGATGACTGTTTTTTCAAATGGTGCCCTTCAAGCTCCAGACATGTTCTGAGGGCATGCTTGGCAACATGTCATCTCTGACACATAAATCTGGGCTTCCTGGGACTTCTTAGGCTGACTACATGGCATTTTATCCTAGGATTCTGTCATTTTCCTCCTATAGAGTGTTCTGGGGCATCAGATCCAAATCTATCCTTTGTTTCTCTGTGTGTGTTTCTAGATTTCATGAAATGCAGTGTTAGGACTGACACGTTTTTAAAACCAGCACAGCAGTAATTAGAAAAGAATATAGTTAGACCCCAATAAATTAGTTGTCAAGTGGGACAAATAGCTATGGATCTCTGGGATGCTTACTTTCCCCAGAACTTTATTTTGGCTTTGATGACAATGTCTTGTGGTGGGATGTATATTGGATTAAGAGGCAGCAGACCTGTGACCAATGGGCTATATGAATTTGAGTGAGACTATTCTCTCTTTGTGCTTTAGTTTCTTCATTTAGAAACTAATGATTGTGACTCAGTTTTTAAAACCTTCAGCTTAAGTAGTCTAGGTATCTTTCTAGTGCTATTAAATGGTTGTTAATAATGAGTTCCATTTGCACTTTGCTCTATTCTTCTCCACTTGAGCTTCTCCCCTTACCTCATCAGAAGAACTTGATGGAGGGAAAAGGCAGACTGTAGGTCAGAGAGAAAAGAGGGGGTTGTTACTAGAATATTTATAAGGCTGTTCCAGTTCCTGCTTGCCCTGGTACCATCTTGGCACTTAGTGTCAAGAGATTTTTCTTCTAGCATCAGTGGAGTTCTTGAGACAGTGGGAACCAAGCCAGATAGTCATCAAGAGTTCCATCTTCACCATCCTGGGTGGGGGGAGAGTGGGTGAGATATTAGCTTCTTTCTCCCATGCTGATCCTTGGTTTAATATATCCCCTTTCTTTGCAATTTGGACTTCAGATTACCTTTGACTCATAGCTCCATCCTTCAAGTTCAGTTTTTCCTATTTCAATGGACTACCAGTAAATAGAGCATAGGAAATAGAGTTTTTCCTATTTCAATGGACTACCATTGAAATCTTAGAATTTCTGCCAGGTGAATTCTATAAAGAACTGTTGTTTGACAAACAGGAAAATGAGCTATCATGTTACTGACATTTTGGGGGTTGTGCAGTAGAATCTTTAAAGGGTCTTTAAAGGTTGTTTGGCATATATTTTCCTTAGAATCTGAGTGTCCCAGAAGCAAAAGATTTAGAACTCCAGTTGACCACATCGACATATTTCTTGTCTCTAATAGGTAATAAGTGCATAGCAAATTGCTCTGCCAGAGCTAGTGGGGAAGTTAATTAATCTCCTGTTCGTAACACATGGAGTCATTTCTGAGTGGCTTCAATTTATTTGTTCAAAAATAACCCCAAAGATGAATTGTACAATAGATTTACTGCCTATAATTTTGTAGTTTGTAGATGCTGTGGTGGGAAGCACTCACTAATTTAATAATTTAGAAACAGTTTGGGAATAGCTGAGTGAAAATAAAATCATTTGACCCTGCTTTATGAACTCAAAGTTTGGGGGAAAGTATTTATGAGTTTGACCAGCAGGAGCTTTTGATTCCCATTAGCGGTCACAGCTGCTTGCTGTGAACGTGGCAGGCTTGCTACACTGAAATGTTGCTGCCTAACAGCTTATTTGTCAGGTCTATAGGTATGAGATAAGAGCACAAGATGTTTTTGAATGTTTGCAAATTCCGAGGGAAACTCTTTTTATTCCAAATAGTATAAATTTAAAAAAATGATTTTTTGTATTTGAAATAATTATTTGAGCATCATTATTTTGATTGCTTTAGCTCTTTGGGTCATTGCCAAGACAACCCCATTTATAATATAGGCCCTTCTGTGTTGTGTAAGTAGGAATGTTCCAGACCACAGAGGTTTGCTAGACCAGAAGAACTGATTTCAGGAAATTATAGAGGGTTAAAGTTGCATATGTCCTTGAAATAACTGAAAGTAGCTCCCTGTTTTAAAGTTGAAGGAATTAAGACTCAGGAGAGTTAAAGGAATTAATCAAGGCCACACATCTTTTTAGCAGAAGAAATGGTTGTAGAATCTAAGACTCCTGATTTCCAGTTTCATTATCCTTCTGCCATATGCTGAAAAGGATTAGAACTAAATGAAAAAAAACCAAGAGCTAAAAAATGTCTTTCTTAGGTGCTTTCTAATGGATTTTTGGGGATGAAGCTGAGAAGCATAACATTTAAAAGTGGTTTTACTCAGCCACTTTTCAGTTTATTATCCTTTCAGTTTATTATCCTGAGATGCATCTATAGCAACCTGTTTTCTGTGTTCCAAGGTTAATAATTTGGCTTCCTTTTAATTTTGTACATAATTAAAATGGATGTTTCCTTTGGACTTAGGGGTTGGCTTTTATTTTCTCTCAGTTTATGGAGCTGAGGCCAGATAAATGAGCTCAAATGAATTATGCAAAGTTTCTGTGAAGTGAGGGATAACTATCCCACATGCTGAGAAAACGTGCTTTTGCCTTTATGTCTGGTGGCTGTGTGTGTTTAATTATGTGCAGATTGTGCTGCTGGGAGAAACTTGGACTGGATGCATTTCCCTTAGGACAGGCTTGCTGGTGACAGTAATACTCTGAGTTACAGGCACAGCTATGGGGCTGGGGATCGCAGAGAGGCAGGCGAGCCCCTGGCATTGAGCCTCTAGAGGGCAGTGCTACCTCACGAGTCAGTCAAGGCTAAATGGGATAAACAGTACTGAATGTCTCGGACATCCACTTTTCCTGGAGTTCTAGACATAGAAGGATAAGTAAATAGTTGTGGGTTGGTACTTTCTTTGAGCCTGGATGTTCTGGACTATTTTGCAGTTCTAATCTTTATAGTGTAGAGAAAGGGGCATGACAGAGTATCAGCACATCTGGTATCTAGTCTTAGTTCTGTGACTGATTAATTGTGTGCCTTTAGGCCTCTGGCTTCAGTGTCTTCATCTGAAAAATTAAGCGGTTCTAATATTTCTTCTCTAAAAGCTGTGAGTCAGCTGGTTCTTCTTTTCTGCCCTATTTCCCTGGGCCCTACTCAATACTCAATTTCATTCCAGGGCTTACCTTTGACTTTTAAAAAGGTATTAGGATAACCTCTCCGTAAATAAATCTCCCCCTCTGTCTTGGCTACCAGGTCCAGTTTCTCTTCCAGGAATGTTGCTTGCAACATCACCCTTCTAAAGTAGACACTGTGGTCTATCAAGGCTTGCCAAAATAGCTCATTAGCAAAATGCTTAGTGACCTTTGTTATGGGTTGAATTGTGCCCCTTTCCCCCAATTCATACATTGAAGTCCTAACTGCCAGTATGTGGCCTTTTTTGGAAGTAGGGTGGTTGCAGATGCAATTAGTTAAGATGGGGTCATACTGGAGGAGAGCATACTCCTAATCCAGTATGACAAGTGTCCTTAAAAAAGGGAAATTTGGAAACAGATGTGCACACAGGCAGTTATGCTGCCACAAAATAAGCAACTACCAGAAGCTAGGAGAGAGGCTTGGAACAAATCCTTCCCTAGTGCCTTCAAAAGAGGCACAGTCCTGCTAATTCCTTGATCTTGGACTTCCAGACTCAGAACTATGAGATAATAAATTTATGTTGTCTGAGCTGCTTAGTTTGTGGTACTTTGTAATGGCAGCTCTTGCAAATGACTACAACCCTAATGAGAATTCAGTTGAGTCATTGGACTATGTGTTGAATGTGACTTTTCCTAGGTGGCTGGGAGATCACGAAGACTTGATCCTGACTCCTGCACTATACTCCATCAAAGCCAACAGTATTAGGTTGTTCAAAATGACACCAAGTTTTGTATAACTTGGGACATGTGATAGATTTAGTAGGAAGAATGCACCCACCCAGGGGTAATACAATTTATCCTTCTTTAATATTTGATAACCCTTTTGTTTCTCCAACTTTAGTTAGACTCAGAAGCAAATAAAATGTGCTGATGGCTCAGTGATTCAGAACCATCTTCAACTTTAAGTAGTACTTGAAATGCCGGAATTCTCATTTGCTAAATAAATAAAGGCAAAGTTTGAACTTAAAGTGTTTCTAACAGAATAGGTCAATTCACAGTTCTAGCTTATGATCATAGCAATGAAGAGAGGAATTAACTGTGGTCACTTCTGTTACTGAGACCTGTCATTTAAGTCTGTCTCCAAGGATATTCCAGAGCCAAAATATACTGAAAAAACGAGGACAGAAATTTTTGTCAGGGAGTGGGGGTGGTGTGTGGTTAGAAAAGCACTGATGAAAGGCACGCTTCTGTCAGCATCCACATCTCAGCTGGACCTAATTGACATTTATGAAAAAGAGTCATCTGTAGAAGTTTCTTAGTCCTTAAATGATAGAATAATTCTTTTAAATCGATATACAATATACTTCCCAGAAAAATCCAGAAACTTTAGATATTTTGGCAATTATTTGGAAATTGTACAGCTTTGGTTTATGTTGTTTAGTGTTGTGTGATACTCTTCTGAAGCAGAGATTCATTTTTTCTCATACTGTCAGCTGTATTCTCCTGTGATATTTATACCATTTGGGCCCCCATATGCATCATTGGATGTTCATCAAAGCCTGGGAGACTAAAGTTGGCATTTTAGTAGATTCAAGTTCTAGGCACGGGTATGGTCTGTTTTCTTTTTGTGATTCCTTAACTTTGCTTTTGATCTTGAGCTACATTTTCAGTGAGTTCCTTTACCTTACAGGTGGGGAACAGAATATTGTCATTATCTCTTTTTGGTACTAAGGAGGAAAGACACTTTTTTCAAAAATATTCCTAACAAGCTATAATCTAATTTTTGGAAGAGAGAATGAAGTAAAAGATATTTTTATACCCTCTTGATAAAACCAGCTGGCAGTTTAAAAATGTAAGTCTTGGGAACCCTGGGTGGCGCAGCGGTTTAGCGCCTGCCTTTGGCCCAGGGCGCGATCCTGGAGACCCGGGATCGAATCCCACATCAGGCTCCCGGTGCATGGAGCCTGCTTCTCCCTCTGCCTATGTCTCTGCCTCTCTCTCTCTCTCTCTGTGACTATCATAAATAAATAAAAATTAAAAAAAAATGTAAGTCTTTAGCCCAAGACAGGGTATAGACTATCCACTACTTAATCTATTTTAGAGATTCAAAGGACAGAAATTTTAGGTTTTATTATTTTTCCATATTAAGCTTAATTTAAAATTTTCTAGCAGTAAAGGCAAATGAAAGTATCATGATGATGAGGTTCTGTTTTTTAGTAGTAGGAAGCAGACCATTTCATCAAGAGAGGATTAAGTAACCAGCCTGGTCTATTGGAAAGGTCTTGGCTCCTTAGTGATATGTACAAAGTTGGTGGAAGTTTTGGCAAGAGTTTTTTAGAACGGTCCATTCTAAGTAAAAGAAGATCCCATAGATACTGTTCTATAAACTAGGCACAGATTTGTGAATTACCATGTATAAAGTAAGCTGATGGGAATAAATCTCCTTTGACAAAACAGGGTAGCCCATTTACGGTCTTTTTTCCATTTGAAGGAGCTCTGTTTGCTCATGTACTTCTATAGGATATGGGCATGGACTCTCAATTAAAATAACTTGAAAATTGATAACTAATTATAAGCCATCACATGCAAACACTGAAATTGCTTTATTTACAGTTTTATTCCATGGACATGACTAATTATGGATTGCATTAGTTACCTATAGCTGTGTAACAAATTACTCAAAAACTTCATGGCTTAAAACAACAAACTTTATTATCTCTCAGCTTCTGTGGGTCAAGAATCTGGATGTAACTTAGGATCTTTCCCTGTATACAATCAAGGGGTTGGCTGGGGAAGGATATGCTTCCAATCTTACTCATGTGATTGTTGGCAGGATTCAGTTCCTTGCTGGCTGTTGGCCAGAGATCTCTCTTAGTTCTTTTCCACATGGAGTTCTCCATAAGGCAGTTCACAGCATGGCAGTTGGCTTCCACCAGAGCAAGCACTTGGAGAGCAAGAGAGAGTAAACAAGATAGCTAAGGATCTTTTTGTAACCTAATGTTGGAAGTGATATCCTGTCACTTTTGACTTCATAGTACATATAAGGGGAGGAGGGACTATACAAGGTTGTGAATACAAGGAGATAGGAATCATTTACAGGCTGTTTACCAAATGGATAATAGGTTTTGGTAACTATAATTATTTTATTATTTTATTAAGATTTATTTGAGAGAGAGAGTGAACTAGAGAAAGAGGGCACAAACAGGAGGAGGGGTAGAGGGAGAGAATGCAGACTCCTTGCTGAGCAGGGAGCCTGATGTGGGACTTGATCCCAGGACCCTGGGATCATGACATGAGCCAAAGGCAGATGCTTAAATGACTGAGTCACCCACGTGCTCTGATAACTCTAATCATTTAAATTGTATAGTTTGTTATTACTTTTCTATTTAAAAGCAGTTTATCTCTCAGGAACTAAATAGGAAAATCCATACTTAGTGAACTATTTTCCTTTACTGTTTCATGATATAATATTAAGTAATATTTGTTTAGTACTCTACCACCTTCAGCATAGAAATATTAATATTCTCAAAAAACCTGTGAAGGTGAAATTAATATAGCACTTTTGCAGGTAAGAGATGTGTTATTCAGAGGTAAGTGAACATTTGCAGTATTATATAGCTATATGTATGATTTTTGTGATTTTTTTAAATATATAATTTATGGAAACTGTCAAAAAGTTGTACATAGGGCAAGGGAAAATGTGTTTAAATGATTTCTTTTGACTATATTTTGTTCATTTATTTGCATGGGCAGCAAAAAACTTGTGGATATGCAGAAACTAAAAAATGAGACAGAATTGTGATATTTGGAACTGCTTCAGTCTTTCTTAATGATACCAGCTCCAGAGTTGAGTTGCTGGAGATTGGGGAATATTTCTGCTCTGAACATTTGGGGAATAACCATGTTCGGAGCTTGTTTCTATTTGCAGATGTCTGAAAAATTTTTTATGATTTTTTTTTCCACTGGTATGATTCTTTGATCCACTCAGAAGAACATCTTCTGTATTCTTTTTATACTCCCTTTACAAACTTAGAGAATAGAAGCCACAGTTTGAAGATGAACAGAAAAAAAGGGAGGAAGGTAGAAGAGATGGACCAAAAAGTTCAGAGTTGGCAGACCATGGGGCAGGACACATGCTGATTTCTAACTCCTGCACTCAAGATTTAAGTCCACCCAGGAAAAGCCACTGCATCAGTCCTAGTGAGCTGGGGAAGTAGCGAGTGCTCTGTCTACTTTCACACAAGTTAGGCAGAAATATATGGAAATACCACCTTGGTCAAGTCAGTTGTAAAAACTGGGCAAGAGAGATTTCAGATAATGGGTTGTTTGATAGAGGTAGCTGGTTTTATAGGGATTTTGACTACCATAATGGCTAAATCAGCTGTACATGTAGAATCTGTCATGTTTATAGTCCACTTGATGAAAAACAGTAGACTATGCCACAAAATTGTGGGAAAACATCTGAATTTTATGGCTTCCTTAAAGTCATAGTCAGGAAAAAGTTTTTCTTTTTTTTTTGTTTTTTGCCAGTATTTCAGATTGAATTATATTTCTATGGAAAATAACTTCAATCCTCTTAAGTATGGAGGACCTCAGTTACCTTCTAATGGGCTGTCCCACCCAGACTCTGTTAGGACCTTCCAGCTCTACACCCTTCAGTCTTCTAAAACCTTCCTAAAACACTGATGTCACTATCTACATAGAGACACTTAGTGGCTTCTTATTCCTCCAGATTAAAGACTATATCCTCAACATTTATTCAAGGTTTGTACAGTCTATATCAACTTTCCGTTACCTTTATAACACAGCTTACCTCATATGTGACCCTACATGTAACACTTAATTTTCAAATCTGACAGATTACTTGACATCTCAACTTAGGTATAGGTGTCTCACAGATCATATATACAAAAAGACTGTGATGCCAAATTTCCCTCACTGGTTCCTCCCCTAGGCTTTCCTATCCTAGGATATAATATCACCATCTGCCATCAGGTCAAAAGGTTAGAGGTCATCTTGGATTCCTCCACTTCCTTCATGACCTGACATGGTCAGCCAATCACCATGTTCTATTTAGGTTACCTATCAATACATTCAAATTGGAGTGTTTCCTGTCACAGCCACTGCTTCCATCTAATGTGAATTACCATCCTGTCTTACCAGATGGGAGTTTCCTATTTCTATGCTTTCCCTCCAAAATCTTAACTTCCACATATAAAGATGAATCTTTCAAACATATATCAGATTATAGACTCCCCTTCTAAAACTTTCTAATGATCCTGCATATCATCTAGATTCAAGTCTGCATTCATACCATGGCCCCAAGACTGTATGACTCAGCTCTCCTATTTTGCTATTATTCTCTCTTCTTCCCACTATGCTTCATATGCTGGATATTTTTATTCATAATAAGCCAGCTTGTTCCCTCCCCATGGCTTTTGTCCTTCTTATAACTTTCTAAAAAATATTTATTTATTTTAGAGGGAGAGAAAGAAGGAGAGAGCATGTGAGTGGGAAGAGGGGCAGAAGGAAAGAGAGAGAAAGAATCTCAAGCAGGCTCCCTCTAAGTGTGGAGCCTGATGTGGAGCTCAATCCATGATCCTGAGATCATGACTTGAGCCAAAACCAAGAGACGGACATTAAACCAACCAAGCCACCCAGGTGACCCCTTCTTGTCACTGTGGCTGGAGTGCTGGTTCCCCAGAGCTTCACATGGCTGGCTTCATTTGGTCATTTAGATTTCAGCTCAAATACTGTCTTCCCAGAGAGGCCTTCCCTGACCATCCAATCTAAGCTAGTGTTCTGTATACTTTTTGTTATATTTATAAATTTCATATTCTTTGCAGAACTTATCACTATCTAAAATTTTTATTTTTGGTTTACTCACTTATTGTCTGCCTCTGCCCACTGGACTCTCAGATCCCTGTGAGTGGAGCCTCCTCTGACTTCTTTTACCTTGTCACTGTGATATCCCAGTACCTAGAACAGCATTGGACTGCAGTAGATGTTTCAATCTGTGTTTAAGCCAAATTGTCTGGTTATGGGTTTCTGAATATGATGCAGTTTATATCCCTTGAACTTGTAAAAAACTTTTTTTATTTGAATATTGCTAGCTTTCCCTCTCTACTTTTGAAAATGTTTCATCTTTCAGAATCCCATTTAAACATCATCTTCCTCAGCCACTCTAGCACATAGTTATGACCTCTCTGCAGTGCTATCAGATTCATAAAAATTTTTAATTGTTCATATGTCATATTAAAGTTTAGTTTATCTTTTTATATCTGTATATCTTATATCCTCAACTGGATTATAAGTCCTCTAAAGACTGAGATATGAAGGTATTCTATGTATTTTTTCCTATTATTGTTGCTATTAAAATATGCCATGCATTTATAGATTTGGAATAATATGTATTGATTAGTTCATCTTCATTCTCACACCTAGTCATAATTTCAAAACAACAATTTATAAATTTGAAGCAATTCTTGCTCTTGGGTAACTGCTAATATTTTCACTTAAAATGGCACTATTTAAGGATGTATCTGCAGAAACTAGAGATCTATCATAGACACAATTGGGCTTAAAGAATTCTTGCACAGCAACTAAGCTAAAATATGCATAGACAAGAAACTTAAGGGATTCATTTTGTAAAGAAGAAATCTTTCCTAGAACTCAAACTTTATTTCATAGGAAAAGCAAGAACCTTGTCTTCTGTAAGGATCACTGTCAAAAGATACTATGTAATCTTTGACCAAATTCATTCTTATCATTTAAGGATTTGCCAACCTAGAATATTCTTCTACTCTTCCTCCTTCTCTTCCTTCAGGAAATCACATGAAATAAAATCAAGTCTCACAGCTCTAAGCATCTCAACTTTCTGTTCACTATTTATAATGTTAACTAGGCACTCATTCTTTCATAATCTGACTCTTCTCTGTTTCAAAGGGGAAAACTGTTTTGTACTAGGTACTATGAAATATACTCTAGGCAAGTATAATCAAATCTTGTTGTTTACCAGAATCACCCAAGGAAACTCTTACAAAGATAGCAGTTTCCTTCATTTCTTTTTTCTTTTTTTTTTTTATTGGAGTTCAATTTGCCAACATTTAGCATAACACCCAATGCTTATCCCACCAAGTGCCTCCCTCAGTGCCCATCACCCAGTCACCCAAACCCCCCGCTCACCTCCCGTTCTATTACCCCTTGTTCATTTCCCAGAGTTAGGTATATCTGGAGTTTTGTCATGTTTTGTCACCCTCATGTTTTGTCACCCTCACTGATATTTTCACTCATTTTCTCTCCTTTCCCTTTATTCCCTTTCACTAATTTTATATTCCCCAAAGGAATGAGACTATATGATGTTTGTCCTTTTCCGATTGACTTATTTCACTCAGCATAATACCCTCCAGTTCCATCCACGTTGAAGCAAATGGTGGGTATTTGTCGTTTCTAATAGCTGGGTAATATTCCGTTGTATACATAAGCCACATCTTCTTTATCCATTCATCTTTCGATGGACACCGAGGCTCCTTCCACAGTTTGGCTATTGTGGACATTGCTGCTGTAAACATCGGGGTGCAGGTGTCCCGGCATTTCACTCATCTGTATCTTTGGGGTAAATCCCCAGCAGTGCAATTGCTGGGTCATAGGTCAGATCTACTTTTAACTCTGAGGAACCTGCACACAGTTTTCCAGAGTGGCTGCACCAGTTCACATTCCCACCAACAGTGCAAGAGGGTTGCCTGTTCTCCACATCCTCTCCAACATTTGTTGTTTCCTGTCTTGGTAAGTTTCCCCATTCTCACTGGTGTGAGGTGGTATCTCATTGTGGTTTTGATTTGTATTTCCCTGATGGCAAGTGATGCGGAGCATTTTCTCATGTGCTTGTTGGCCATGTCTATGTCTTCCTTTGTGAGATTTCTGTTCATGTCTTTTGCCCATTTCATGATTGGATTGTTTGTTTCTTTGCTGTTAAGTTTAATAAGTTCTTTATAGATCTTGGATACTAGCCCTTTATCTGATATGTCATTTGCAAATATCTTCTCCCATTCTGTAGATTGTCTTTTAATTTTGTTGACTGTTTCTATTGCTGTGCAGAAGCTTTTGATCTTGATGAAGTCCCAATAATTCATTTTTGCTTTTGTTTCTCTTGCCTTCGTGGATGTATCTTGCAAGAAGTTGCTGTGGCCAAGTTCAAAAAGGGTGTTGCCTGTGTTCTCCTCTAGGATTTTGATGGAATCTTGTCTCACATTTAGATCTTTCATCCATTTTGAATTTATCTTTGTGTATGGTGTGAGAGAACGGTCTAGTTTCATTCTTCTGCATGTGGATGTCCAGTTTTCCCAGCACCATTTATTGAAGAGCTGTCCTTTTTCCAGTGGATAGTCTTTCCTGCTTTGTTGAATATTAGTTGACCATAGAGTTGAGGGTCTACTTCTGGATTCTCTATTCTGTTCCATTGATCTATATGTCTGTTTTTGTGCCAGTACCACACTGTCTTGATGACCACAGCTTTGTAGTACAACCTGGAATCCGGCATTGTGATGCCACCAGCTCTGGTTTTCTTTCAATATTCCTCTGGCTATTTGGGGTCTTTTCTGATTCCACACAAATCTTAAGATGATTTATTCCAACTCTCTGAAGAAAGTCCATGGTATTTTGATAGGAATTGTATTAAATGTGTAAATTGCCGTAGGTAGCACTGACATTTTCACAATATTAATTCTGCCAATCCATGAGCATGGAATATTTTTCTATCTCTTTGTGTCTTCCTCAGTTTCTTTCAGAAGTGTTTTATAGTTTTTAGGGTATAAATCCTTTACCTCTTTGGTTAGGTTTATTCCTAGGTATCTTATGCTTTTGGGTGCAATTGTAAATGGAATTGACTCCTTAATTTCTCTTTCTTCAGTCTCATTGTTAGTGTATGGAAATGCCACTGATTTCTGGGCATTGATTTTGTATCCTGCCACACTGCCGAATTGCTGTATGAGTTCTAGCAATCTTGGGGTGGAGTCTTTTGTGTTTTCTATGTACAGTATCATGTCATCTGCGAAGAGGGAGAGTTTGACTTTGCCAATTTGAATGCCTTTTATTTCTTTTTGTTGCCTGATTGCTGAGGCTAGGACTTCTAATACTATGTTGAATGGTAGTGGTGAGAGTGGACATCCCTGTCTTGTTCCTGATCTTAGGGGAAAGGCTCCCAGTGTTTCCCCATTGAGAATGATATTTGCTGTGGGCTTTTTGTAGATGGCTTTTAAGATGCTGAGGGATGTTCCCTCTGTCTCTACACTCTGAAGAGTTTTGATCTAATCTCTAACTGTAGATCCTACTTTCCCCCAGATCATCTAGAATTTGATCCATAATTACCTCCTCTTTCCTTCTATCTTTAACATCTAACTGAACTGCCTCTTCTTACAACATAAAGATCCAGGAGCTGCTTCTTTAAGGCTGCATTCCTGAGCAAGTCTTAAAAAGCATGAGAGACTTAAAAAAAATTTTTTTTTTTTTTGGTGGGCACCAACTAGTAGGTAGAATCTTAATTTTTAATAGAAAAAAGATTTTCAGGAAGTCACATACAATTTGAAGGCTTCTTTTTATCCTAGAACGGTTAAGTAGATCCAGTAATTATATAATTTTAAAAAATTAAGTTTCGTGATATACATTGAATCAATAACTTCAAATTGCTATTGAATACACCCTGAGAATGAAAATCCTTTGCTTTCAAAGGATTTATAATCAAAAAGTTTTCTTATTCTTATGAGAGGAAAATATCAGATTACTAATGAGCAGAAGCCTGCCATTTGGATATGACTACTTCAGTTGCTATTTACCTCTGGGGAGAAGTTTGTGATCTGGGTTATCCTTACTTCCTATGGGGGCTATCTCTAGAAATGGACAGGATTTCAGATGCCAGGCTTCACCCAGGGAGACATGCATTATGAATGTTTCTACATCACACATGCTTAGTTTCTTCATGTGGAAGGAGCTTGAATTCCCCAATAATCATAATTAGAGGCCACATCATTTTACAATGGTTTACTGAAGAATTGATAATAAATTTTACTCTAGACGGTTGGGGATGTAAGCAACCATGTTACAATTTGCAGTCTCTTTAGAGGTTTTGTTCTCACACAAGGCTGCTGGTTGTCATGATTTCATGTTGTTTAACATCTTCTAAATCAATGATGTGCTGTGGTGATTACACAATACATAAACTTAAAATAGATGGAATTCTCAAACCATCACAAAAAATGGCTGCTGTTATTTCAGTCTTGCCTCGTGAATCCAGTTGCATGTGTGTTTTAAACACTCCAGAGAACATTTTCTTCATTTTCCATTTCTGAGACCATGATTTCTGGTGCAAATAGCAAAGCTGAACTGAACAAAATTTGTGATGCCTGAGGATTTTCAAAGGAGTTTTCCAAATGATTCATGAATCAATAGCTGATAGACTCAGCCATGCAGGGCATTTGTTTGTTGCTTCTGATGGTTTGAATCCCTCCTTTTATAAACAAATTCCTTTTGAATAATAAAGGACATCAAATAAAACCTCATGGTAGTGCCCTCGAAGCTGGCACTCTCTTAGCAGTTCAGCTCTGTTCTCAAGTTTTATGGGGAACGGCTGATTGTAATTAACTAAAAAACACTCAGAAATCTAACTTTAAATAGAAGACTCAGACCAGAGCATTTACTTATTTATTACTGTGTCATGGGTAGATTTCAAGACAATAAATCTAACACATAGTCTTAGGGAACAAAAAAGTTCTAGCAGTTTAAATAACTATTTTAAAAATTTGGCTTGATATATTTGCTTTTGCTCTAAGGATAAATACTGGATCCTTTTGATTTATCTAAGAAGATGGAAAGTGCATTTCCTCTTAAAATGTATCTATCATCGCTGGCTGGAACTGTGATAAAAAGGGAATGGGACAAATATCCTTTTTATTTTTATTTTTATTTTTTTTTAATTTTTTTTAATTTATTTATGATAGTCACACACACAGAGAGAGAGAGAGAGAGAGAGAGAGAGAGAGAGAGAGAGGCAGAGACACAGGCAGAGGGAGAAGCAGGCTCCATGCCCCGGGAGCCCGACGTGGGATTCAATCCCAGGTCTCCAGGATCGCGCCCTGGGCCAAAGGCAGGCGCTAAACCGCTGCGCCACCCAGGGATACCTTTTTTTTTTTTTTTTTTAAAAAAAAAAGGTAAAGATTCTTTATGTTTTAAAAATCCTTTAAAGCCTTACATGCTCATTACAGAAAACCTAGATGATGCAGATGATCAAAAACAGCCTCCATATGCTCTTGATTTTCTTTTTCTTTTTTTTTATTTTTTATTTTTATTTATTTATTTTTAAATTTTTATTTATTTATGATAGTCACAGAGAGAGAGAGAGAGGCAGAGGCACAGGCAGAGGGAGAAGCAGGCTCTGTGCACCGGGAGCCCGACGTGGGATTTGATCCCGGGTCTCCAGGATCACGCCCTGGGCCAAAGGCAGGTGCCAAACCGCTGCACCACCCAGGGATCCCGATGTTAATTGATTTTCTTTTTATCAATGGAGATCCGTTCTCCATCTCTTATTGCTGGGTTCTCCTCATCAACCTGACCTTTAACATTAGCATACTTTCTTTTGCATATCCATAAACATCTCAAATTAAAATATCCCAATTTGAGCCTCTGATTTCCCAACTCCCACAACTGTCATCTCTATTCTATTTAATAACACCTCATACTTCCAGCTTGCTGTGGCCAGAAAGCTTTGGATCACTCTTAACTCTTCTCTCATAACCCATGCTCAATCCATCAGGAAGACCTTTAGATCTACCATCAAACTATTCCCAGAATTTGACAATTATGTTGACCACTTCCACCCATATTACCTTAGTCCAAGCTATCATCATCCCTCACCTGGATTTTCCAGTAGCTTCCTTAAGCAGTTTCTCTATAATTATCCTTACCCTCTTGGGCTGTTCCTACAGCAGCCACAGTGAGGTTTTAAAAATATGCTAGATAATGTCACTTCACAGCTCAGAATCTTCCAATGCCTTTCCATCTCACTCAGGTTAAAAGCCAAAATTCTTGCACAGGCCTACTATAAAGCCCAACATAACTTTGCTGTTTTCCTTTTCTTCCCTCCTTCACACACCATCTTTACTTCCTATTCCACATGACATTTATCACCATCTAATATACCATATAATTTACTTTTTCATTTTGTCTCTTTCCACTGGAGTGTACACTTCACAGGGACAGGGATTTTTGTCTTTTTTTGTGGTATAATCTACACTGCGAAGCACACAGTAAACAGTAAACATTTATTATTGTGATGAATGACTGAAAGGAGTTGGGGGAGGGGCTTCTAAGAATATATAATTCCAGAAAACAAATGCTGTGATAGACAAAACTAAAGCAACAGATAAACAAAAACCACATGGCCTAAAACATCCTCATATTCTAACCCACACAAAGACAACTATATATTCCATCCAGTTTGATATTTAACCTTCTTGGGAAGATAACTTATAAGTAGTGATTCAGAGTTCTTTCAGCCCTAGATTTTACAAGGTACTGGCTGTATTCAGTAAGAATGCAGATTTTTATTCTTAAAGAAGTCTTTTCCTAGCCCCACGTTTTATTCATTGAAAATATTCCCAAGTGATGAACCTCATAAGCTGTTCCCTTGCCTCTAATTTTCTGTCTTCTGCCACCAGAATTCTTTCTAAGGTACTAGTCTATATTAGGGGCCAGCACATGTTTTCTGTAAAGGGCTAGACAATAAATATTTTAGATTTTGTGGGTGATGTAGTTAGTCCTGGTATCTCTTGCAACTACTCAACTCTAATGTTATAGAGCAAAAGCAGCCATAGATGATATGTAAAGAGTGGTGTGGCTATGTTCCAATGACTCTTTATTTAGAAGAATATAGGTAGTGTGACAAATTTGTACCTTGAGCAGTTTGCTAACTCCTGGTCGAACTCATGTCATTTTGTTACTTAAAATCTCTTGATGGTTTCCCATTGCAACAGAATGAAATTCAGTATTTCTCGTTTGATATACAGCACCCTTCATTGTCTGGACCCAGCCAATTGTTTCATACTTATTTTTAGCTACATACATCTCAAATGATCTTCTAGTTTATTGTGTTGATTATACATGAGTTACCCATCAATAGAGACTTTTGGTCTTCGGCAGCCCTGGTATCTTGTCCTCCCCATCTAAATTGACATCTTTGCTACAGCTCACACTGGCCTGGGAAGGTCTTTGATTCTATAGGCACTGCCATGAAGTTTGAATCCTAATTCCTCAGTCTTAATAAGCAGAGATGCCTATGTTTAACCATTAGAGTTGTCATTGTGAAATGGAAACATTGAGACATATCTGTATGTATGGGTTGTGTAAAAGATTCAGGCTGATTTTTTTTTACATATTTTTAAAATTTTAATAGTCAAATTTATGTTTTCAATCTGAGTTACTAAACATATACATTAAATTTTTTGACAAGTTCAAAATAGCAAAATTTCTTTTTTTTTTTAAGATTTTATTTATTTATTCATGAGAGACACACAGAGAGAGGCAGAGACACAGCAGAGGGAGAAGCAGATGCCCTGCACAGAGCCCGATGTAGGACTTGATCCTGGACTCCTGGGATCATGCCCTGAGCCAAAGGCAGACGTTCAACCACTGAGTCACCCAGGTGTCCCTCAAATTTCTTAAAATATATAATTGATGGAGGAGTGGAGTGACACAGCACAAATATATTATTGCCTCCTATTTTACTAAGAAATATTTTCAGTTCTGAAGATGATGAAAAGCACAATATAATTAGAAAAGATGCAATAAAAGATTGAGATAACTGAATAAAACTTAATAAACAGGGTTCACTAAAGAATATTCTTTTGTTTTAAGACTTCTTAACTTTTGAATATTCATTCATTTATTCTACAGATATTTATTGCTTGCCTACTTTGTTCTAGGCACCATTTGAAATTTGGAAATACATAGATGTTAAAGATGTTATAAATAAATATCTATGACTGGTATTTTAAATATTAGCCCAACAAACATTTAAAACATCTGCCATAGCTTGGACCTCTGACTCTTTTTTGGGTGTGTGTTTTTTTGTGGTGAGATAATGTTGGGGGCTGGGCATTAGAATGCTATCTAGTATGGAAAAACACTTAAAGATGATGTTGTTGTTATTTCAATGAAGTAGTTCTCAGAGTTCCATTTGATTTGATGCTTTTTGTCATTTGGCTTCTCAGTGTTAATGTTTCTACCAGACTGAAATAATCTGTCATCCTCTAAAATACTAGCCAAATTTAATTCAAATTAGTTCTGAAATGAAAGATGACACATTTAATCAAGGTAAATACATTGGTGACCGTTTGAAAATACATTTTAAAAAGTGACTTTGCCAACCAGATGGTGTCTCCATGCAAACAGCTGGATCTTGAAGAAATACTCTGTATGAAGTAAATTTAGGGCTGGCTCCTAGCAGGAGTAGATTGCCTTCCTTATTCTTTGATTGCAAATAGCTAAGGACAGGCATTTGAGTCTACCCCAAAGTAGAGGCCCTTTCCCAGCGTCAATGATGGTTACTAGGGCAATACTTCTGGATATGTTCTGTCTCTGTCCTGATGTCCCACTCCCTTGGGAGCCTCTTGCTGATGGCCACCAAGTTGATGGCCTATTTCTTGAGAACAGTCTGGGCTCAGACTTTGTAGATCAGCTCTCACTGCTCTGGGCATGGGCAAATGCTCTAGTGCTTTACCAGTTTTTCTCTTTGGTGTATTCTGTATCGGACTTCCTTGCTTTGGAGTGGGAAGATCTCATTTAATTGAAGGCATGAGACAGAAAGAGGCAAAAGCGGCCATTTTTGTTGTTTTGATTCCAGGTTATACAGGCTTGCCTAACCTAGGCATGAGTCTCCAGGTGGTCTCCTGTGGCTTAGCATGCTGCTGGATTGCAGACTCAGAGCAATCAAGTGTTTACTTGATTAATTTTCCTCTGTGTATATGTATTTGTCAGAGACCCTGCAGGGAGAGGAGACCATTTAAGGATGGGATTTCGAATTAATTTCCCATGCCTGAGCCACTTCTGAAAAAATATTTGTAAGCAAAAATCTGAATCCCTTGTTGACCTAACTTGCATATGTTTTGAAAGAACATAGACCTTCAAATATAGTTGAGTAAAGAATTGAATTGTGTTTATTTTTGTATTGTGAAATTATGTGCACATGGCAAAAAAAATCAAACAGTAAAAGTCTATCCAGTTAAAAATGATTAGTCGATCCTTAGCCATAGTGTCACTCACTGGAGGTAATGCCATTCGATAGTTTCTAATGTATGCCTCCAGAAATTTTTCATGCATATACATGAAAGTGTAATTTAAAGGTATGTTAAAAATTTAAGTAGCGTTATTTTAAAACACATGCACAAATGGGATTTGATCATTTTATATTTTGCTGTCTTAAAGATGGTTTCATAACAGCACATGGAGACCCACCTCATTCTTATAATGGCTGCATATTTTTTTTTTATTGCAGGAATGTAGAATAATTTATTCAACGAGGGACTTACTGGTTTAAGGATAATAAATGTCCCACTGAATGGATAATGCTAGCTTGACGATATTTCTCCCAAGTTAAAGATATAATTTAAACTTACCTCTCTCCTTTTTTTTCCCTGGAAAATAAAAATTCAACTCTAGTTATGTTGTTGGAAGTGTGAGATTTGGAGATGCTAATGTTAATTTAGCATCAGTTGGAATAATAACAACATAAAACATAAAATAACGAAATAATAACAACAACACAAAAATGTGGCTGGATAATATCTCAAGGTATTAATCTATACCTTGAATATTTCCTTTTGTTGTTAGAAGTACCCTGACAACTCCTCCTTCCCCAGTCCTTGTCTCTGGACAACTGTCACCTACATCTGAAGCAGCCCCCAAGACTAGGGCATTTGTAGAGAAAGGCTGGTAGCTGAAATGTCAGGCTGAGAGATTCAGAGGTTCTTTGAGTTCTTAGAAGCCTGGGCTGGAGAACAGGGAAAGGAAGGCAAAGGAACTACTCACAGGAGAGGAAGGAATGTGGAAAAAAACCTGGGAGGGGTAGGAGTGGAGAAAACCACCTGGGAGCTGAGAAATGGGGACTCTGAGTGAACATCCTGTTCCCAGAGACTCTCCCTGGTGTCTAGAGCTTCCTCTCCCTGTTCCTCCCCTAGCTCACCACTTGCGGCTGATCTTGGAAAGGAAAGCTGTTGTTGGTGTTGAGAATGTGGGGGCTAGTGGTGTTATGAAAGGAGGCCTCATCCGCTTAGGCTGGGAGTGTTCCTGTGATCTAGCTCAGTGATGGACACACAGCTTTCATGCCCAGCACTATCATCAAAGCATGGAGAATGCAGAAATGAAATTCCTGAGTATGGACAACTCTTTCAAGGAGTTTTGCTGTAAAGAGGAGCAGAGACATGAGACTATAAGGAAGATGGAAGGAATCTTAAAGGAAGATGGTAGTTAAAACCATACACAGTATCAATCATAATAAAGCCTGAGGCAAGTCCTCCTCTGGACTTTCTGATTAGGGGAGACAAATATTTATCTTTTTTCTAACTCATTGGGTCTTCTGACATTTGCAACCAAAGGAATCATAGTTAATAAAGAGGGTAATTCTCCTTCATCCCTTGGGCAGGGGAACAGAAAAGATCAGTGATCGATGCAAGAGACTTCCTTTTTGGAGGACCTAAAAGTTTTAAAATATGAAGGAGTAACATTTTAAAAACTTAGTACAAAGTATTTTTAAGAATGCCAAATAATCAGCCTTCAAATTTTTCATGAATAAATAACAAATGAGACACTACTGTAAACACTTTTCTAAACTCACAATAAATTGCTAAAAAATAACAGAATTCCTAGTCTATGAATCTCATTGAGCTGTAACCCATCCCCTAGAACAGCTTCCTTCACTCTTAGTTTCAGTGCAATATTTATGTGAATGATTTAAAGACATATATTGGGTGATGATTTTTTTCAAAGTTTGAAAATTTTAGGAACATGTCATTCTAATTTTCTAGATTATAGCCTTCTTCAGTTACTATTTCATTTGTCTAATTTTAATATAGAATAATTTATAGTGATAGGTTAAAAAGGATAAGTGATTTTGTTCTAATTAGAATCATATTTTGAAATTAATCAATACCTAAAAGTTTCATTTCTTTCCTTGAAAAGTTTAACACATGCTAGAACATCATTCCTAGGAAAGTGTGTTGAATGGAGTATAATGCAAAAAAGTTGAAAAGTGTGGCCAATGCTAATTATTTTTTAATTAACCAAAAAAAACCCCTAAATTTAGTGAAAGCACTTACCCGATAACCTACTTGGAGAATAGAATCTTAAGCTTCTTAATTCCTTACGATGATTTGCAATAGTTAATTAAGAAATTGTTACCTTAAGATAGTCCTGCCTAGACTTGTTACTAGAAAGGAAAAATGAGCATCTTTTGTTATGAGTACATTTTATGAAAGTGGCATCTTTTATAAATTACATTAGCAGACTTTTTTTCCTCACAGTAATATCTCTAAGTATATTTTGTTTTGTGAAAAAAAAAATATTCAATTTTTAGTGGAAAAACCAGCTATGAGGAAGACTGCCAAAAAGTGTGAAGATAGCCCTTTGGCTCTCTATATTCCTGATTTTTCCCTTTATGGATGAATGACTTCTTTTTATAGTCTCTTAGAAGCATGTATTTTTCAGAAAACCAAATCTTCTTCCTTCCATTGCGTGTTTCTAAAAAACTACAATAGAAGGGAATGACCATAGAAAAATGTCCCTTTGTTCTGGGGTACTAATTTTATATCTTTTTATGTTTTAAGAGATAGATTTTTTTTAAAAGAAGGTTATTTTTTTCTGTGTGGTCAGAAGTCATTCTACAGTGAGGCTGTCAGGAATATAATTTTATTTCTAGCAGACATCTGTTTATCTAAATTTTAGCAAAAAATCTTTATAGCAGGCATCCACTTATCTAGAATCCAAGTATCCAGAAATTTGAAATAAGCAGATTTCCTCTCCACTGCTCATCCCCATGCCCTTTATAATAAGGTCAGGGCAAGGTTTGTAGATAAGTAAGACAAATGGGAGAGGACTGAGGACAGGAATCCAAGGTTTGTTACATTTAGATAAGATATGTGGCCTGATTTTGGGGTGTATGGAAAGAAGACCTAAAAGTGAGGAAACCAGACCATCTAGAGGTCCAAATTGTACCAGTCTGTGCCAGGATTATACCCATTGTTAACATGTAGTCATGTAGTACCACCCAGGGATTCCCTGTTAGTAGAAGTGAGCATGCAGGTAATATGGACGTAGGGGGCCCACCAGCAGCAAGTGTGGGAACTCAGTGATGTGGAGCATAGGTAAGGAAGGGGAATCTAGTTGCTTTAACGGCCAGCATGTTGTTATTATGAGGACTGCACACTCTTTGAAGGTGAGGGGGCAGGTTTCCATGGTTTCTGGCCTCCTTAATACCTTGTGTGGTGCATGATAGGCACTCAACACATTGCTGTTAATTGAGAAAAGAGAGAGCTCCGTTTCTTTCGGGGTGCAGTGTGAGATGGTAGATTTATTCAGAAACTGGATGTGAAGGAAATTGGGATATAGGACACAAAGAAGAAAATTGGGCTCTGGCCAATAGGGTATTAAATCATCAGGTTATAGGGGGTACCATTGGTTTATTCATCCAACAGCTATTTATTGAACATCTACTCTGCATCATGTGTCATACTAGATGTTTACGGAGTAGTGAACAATACAGACGGGGTTTCCTTGGTAGCACATAGGTTCTATCAGGAATACTTGTATTCTACAAATAATCAACCATTAGTGATACATGCTTAGAAGACATGTGCATTGCTATGAGAATGTGCAGTCGTGATGCTTGAATGGGGTGTGAGCAGAAAGGCTTCCTCAAATAATATTTACTCTGGTTCCTGAAAGACAGTAATACTTAGGTGAAGAGGTGGTCTGCGCGGGCAGAGGGATTACCATGTGCAAAGGTACTGAGGTGGGCAGGAACTTTGCTTTTGTGACAGACTGAGAGAAGCCAGTGTGGCCAGAGAGTGATGGCAGAAAATGGCGCGAAGCAAAGCTGAAGAGATGGACAGGAAGAGGATTATGCAGAACCACCCAAGCGATTTAAGGCCATGTGTTGTCATAAGGCCACATTGTGTTAATGAATTTTCTTGGGCTTGCAAGCCACAGGCAACATTCTCACTGACTGAAAAGGAGAAAAGGGAGTTATTGGAAGTGTGACCCTGGGTTGGCTTATAGACGGAAGGAAAGCTGAACAGCCCAGCATTGTTCAGGGTGGAGATTGAGCAGCACCAGACAGCTTATTAGCAGCAGGATGTTGTATGGCTAGTATTGCCCTTAAACTTGAGTAAAAGCTACCCATGTTATAGGGCATATCCCTTGGAAGGTCCTCCTTTGCCCTTTTTCCAGTGATTCCTCTTTCCAGGGAGCAAGGGGTTCTCAAGACAAAAGGTAAATGATCACCTAGAGTTCATGTTCACCCATCTAGACCATAACCCGAGTATCTGGGATTTGGGACTTTCCTGCCCTAAAGATCATAAGCCTGCTTTTGGGATATATGTAGAGTTTTTTCCTCCAAGTGTAGAACTCTCTAGCAAAGGAAAATCCTAGAAATCGCCAGTTTAGGGGCTGATGGTTGGAGATAGGACATGCAGGCTGAGGTGAAGTCTCATTGTCTAATGCACTGTTTGGTGCATGGTAGGTACTCAGTACATTTTTGATCAATGCAAAAACAAGGACTCAGAAAAAATATACTGAAATGCATATAATGTCCTTGCAGGCTCAGATGGGGCAGCAGACGGAAATAGAAAGAGGGCGTTTGCCTCAGAACTTTCAGGAATGTGAAAATTCTAAATTTGATCTAGCCTTCCAGATCACTATAAAGGGTGAAGAACAGAATACATTTTACTTAATGGGTTTTTAGCTTTGATTTATAACTTTTGAATATTTAGACATGTAGTATGTGGGCCTCGATTTGTACTTCTTACCCTGCGTCCAACCAGGATATTTTAGGGATAGGTTTGGTTGTGGGCCTTTTCTAGAGCCCTTATATTGGGATAGGCTCAGGAACTAATTATGGTCTGTATGCCTCTTTACTAAGGTTTCAGGTTCCCAGAAAAGAAATCAGCTGAGGGCAGGGCAACATGGAATAGACATGAAGATTAGGAGAAAACTGGGGGCTGAACAGCTATTGCTATGGCTGTGTGTTTTATGTGTTTGTTTAAGAGAGAGACAGAGCAAGCATGAGTGGGGGGAGGGGCAAAGGAGGAGGGAGAAGCAGGCTCCCACTGAGCAGGGAGCCCAACGTGGGGCTCAACCCAGGACACTGGGATCATGACGTGAGCTGAAGGCAGATGCTTAACTGACTGAGCCACTAGGCACCCCTGTTTTATGAGTTTTAAAATTTATTCTAAGACCAGTAGAAACCACTGAAAAAGTTTTAAGCAGGAGAGTGGCATGGTTGGATCTGATTTGAGAAGGTATTTTACTGGCTTCTGAGTGGGGAATGATCTGGAAGGGACCAACAGTGGATGCTTGAGACCACTAGGAAGTTGAGCCAGTGAGAGGTAATGTTGGTTTGGACAAAAGACTTGGATGGTGATTTGGGCATGAAAAGAAGTAGACAGAGAGATGTTCAGAAGGAGAATCAATACTGAACTTATGAATCATTATTGTAGTGAAGAAGATAGCAAATGTTAAGGATTAACTCTAAATTTCTGGCTTTGGAAAGATTGACCCAGTGATAAGGACAGCTGCGTTTTATTTTGGATTTACTCCAGCTAGAATTTTGTTTTCACCATTTCAGCCAAACTGCCCTTATAAGGGCCGCTAGTGATTTCCATATGGTCAGATCCAATGATTAATTCTCATCCCTCGTTCTACCCTCCTGTTCCAAGAGTTGGACAGAGCTGGTCATTCTCCTCTTGAAACACTTTTCTTGGCTAGGCTATAGTGGAGCCCTTCATCTCCAGGTTTTTTGTTTTTTTTTTTTTCATTTTACCAAGTGCTCTTTCTCAGCCTTATTTGTTGGATTGTCCTTATCTTTGCAATCTTAAAAGGTTAGAAGGCCTCCAAGGGTTGAGTTCTTGGATCATTTCTTTCTTTACTCCCTAGGTGAGTTCATCTAGTCCTTAGCTTTACAGTCTCTTTGCTGACTATTCCGCTTGACCTCTCTCTTGGACCCCATACCTGTAGCTCTCTCTTCTGTGCCTGAACCTGCTACTTCCACAGTCATGCCACCTCCTCTATGTATGACAACTCCAATTTTCCAGTTGCTCAGGCCAAAAACCTTGAAATCACTCTTGATTCCTTTCATATCCCACATCCAATTTATCAGCAGATCTTGATAGCATACTCTTTGAAACATATTCAGAATCCAACTACTTACGACTCTATGCAGTTACACCAGTGTGAGCAACACCACCTCTCACCTGGATTATTATAGCAGCCTTTGAACTAGAATCTTGCTCTATCCTTGATCCAGTGTAGCCTGCTCCTCATATATATATACCTCCATACATGGGGTCCTTCCAAAAAAGAAAAAAGTGAGGTAGTCATCCTGACTTAAAACCTGCCATGGCTTTCCATTCATGCTCTATAAAAGTCAAAATTCTTACTAAGGCCTATTTGGCTTTATATTATTTGGCTTTCTGCTACCTCTCCCCCTATCTCTTACCATCTTTATATCTCTTTGTTAGAGTTGCATGGGCCTTACAGATGTTCCTCAAACACCCAGACATGCTTCCATTTCAGAATATTTGCAATTCCCATTTTGTTTGCCATATTCCCTCAGATATCTACATGGCTTTCTCTTTCATGTTTTCAGATCTTTGCTAAAATGCTATTTTATAAGGGAAGCCTTATCTGACCACCGTCTCTCAAATCCCATAGCCATCTTTCCCACCTCATATCACTATCTATCCTCTTACTCTGGTTTATTTTTCGGTACAGCCCTCGACACCATCGAGACTATTTGTTTATGACCTGTTTCCCTTTCTTGAAATGTGAGCTTCAAGTTCATTGGGATTTGGTCTCTGTATATTACCCCAGAGCCTTGACTAGTGCTTAGCATAGATGATAGGCTCAGTGAGTTAATGTTGGACAAATGAAAGAAGCTCAGAAAGATATATATCTGACTACAAATGCTTTGAAGAATAAGTATGGATTTTCTTCAGGGGTTGGTGACAGGGATGAAGGAGGATTTTTTGACATTTCTTTTATCATTTCTCAAGGTCACCCCATCTCTTTTTCTTTTCTAAAATTTTTATCTAGCCCCTTCCCCATAGGAGTTTTACAAATCCTCCTTTGTTTCTCTGATTCTCTTTCATCTATTGCTTATGAAAAGAATTTTAGCTGTAATCTACTGGATCTCTAAGTTTGGACTCTAGAACCTGCAACATTAATATTCCTGGGAACTTGTAAAAATGCCAATTATAAAGCCCAACCCCAGACCAACTGAATAAGAAACTCTGGGGTAGGGCCCAGCAACCTATGGTTTTTCTAGTAGCACCACTCTCCTTTCCATCCATACACCTATCTGCCCCCTAACAGTCCAGTGGTTCATTGAGAAAGTTTAGAACACTTTCCTTAGAAGGTGTGTGTGTGTGTGTGTGTTGTAAAAGATTGCAAAAAATAAAAAAAATATTTTTATAACATTACATATCTTTGCATGTCACAGGTTAAGCACATGCAATCTTTGGAAACTTTGACAAAGAGCTGCCTTTTCTGTTTCTACTCCTTGTAAGCTCTAGGTGGAGGGGAAGTCCTGGATGCTGGTGCTTGCAATGGACCTGTTGCTTCAGGCACTGTTGCTCTCTGGGTGCTTCTGGGGAGCATGTGGCACTCTTGCCACCTGGGACTGCTTCCTTCAGGCTTCAGGTTGATTTGCTATTAGCATTATGTTTTCAGTCTCAGATTCTTTTGAGAGTCATAAAAGTGTGTTTTCCCATAAAATTGATATATGTGCCTTCATGGTCCAACTAACCTCTGGGTTAGTCGATCAGTTGTCAAGAAAGTGTATCCTAACAATTTTAGTTAAAGAAGTTTGCTATACAAAACTCTTATTTTATAAAAATGGTACTCAGAGAAAATGAGAAGGAGCCCAATACCAGACTCAAGCCCGGATCTCAATCCCTGATCCCAGGGATCTGGGCATGACCTGAGCAAGCCAAAGGCAGCTGCCCAACCGCTGAGCCACCCAGGTGTCCCTCATTTGATATATAAACTGAAAGAAAAGATTCTTTCATTTTCCATAGGGAGCAAGAGGCCATTTGATCTTGTCACAACTGCAGACCCTGAAACAATTTGGAAATTTTTATTGTTGACATTTTGGTTAATATCCTTCCTCCCCGCCCCCCCCCCCCCATGCATGTGAATATATCAGGAGAATTATCTACTGCATGCTTTTATTTAAACAAATAATGGCCTATCTCATGCATAGTTTATTAAATTCATCTATTATTGAATATCTAGGACTTTTCCAATTTTCAGTTACGATGAACAAAATTGTTTATATGCCCTTAGTATGTATGTGATTAATGATATAAGGAGGTGAAATTGCTAAGTCAAAGTTTACATATGCATTTAAATTTTTGTTTTTGTTTTTGTTTTGACATTTAAATTTTTGATAAATTGGGACACCTGGGTGGCTTAGCAGTTAAGCATCTGCCTTTGGCTCAGGGCATGATCCTGGAGTCCCAGGATCGAGTCCCACGTCAGGCTCATGGAGCCTGCTTCTCCCTCTGCCTATGTCTCTGCCTCTCTCTCTGTGTCCCTCATAAATAAATAAATAAAATCTTAAAAATTTTTTTTAATAAATTGGTGCATTTACTTTCAGAATGAAAACTCTGCCAGTTGGAGAACTAAAATATGATTGGTTATTATTTAAAGTTTGCATTTATTTGATTAATGATGGTGTTGAACATCTTGTTATCTATTTATCAGCCACTGAAAATTTTTATACATGTTTATGCTTCCTGTCTTTTTTTATTGGAATATTTATCTTAATTATATTGATCATATATATGTATATGATACATGTGATTAAGTTATGTGTGGTAAAGCATATTAACCGTATATGGTAAAGCATATTAAATATAGTAATAAAGCATATTAACTGTTCATCACGTATGTTGCACAACTTTTTTCCCCAAATGCCATTTTCCTTTGTGTTTATTTATTTATTTATTATTAATTTTTTAAAAAGATTTTATTTATTTATTCATGAGAGACACAGAGAGAGAGAGAGAGGCAGAGACATAGGCAGAAGGAGAAGCAGGCTCCATGCAGGGAGCCTGATACGGGACTCAATCCTAGAACTCTAGGATCATGACCTGAGCTGAAGGCAGATGCTTAACCACTGAACCACCCAGGCATCTCTCCTTTGTGTTTGTTTAAAGGTATCTTAAAAGATTTTCTTGCCATGAAAATTTTCGTGTTTTTCAAATCTTCATTGTGAACTCTGCCTTTGCTCTCATGCTTAGGAAGAGGTTTTTTCCATCTTATTTAATTCTCTTTTTATTGCCAGAGACAATTATTTCATTTTCTTTTTATTGCCAAATTCAGGGGGAGATAGAAAATTCTCCCCTTGAAGTTTCTAAGGGAAACTGTATCGTGTGCAAATAATTTTTTCTCTTGGCAAATTAAAAAAATTCTTTTAATTTTTATTGGTTTAATTCTTTAGTTACTGCATATAGAAAAGTTTAAAATAATAGTGGGTATCCCAGGTATGCTTGTTTTATTTCTGCTTACAGGAGCTGGATAATGCAAAATATTTTAGAAGCAATCTTTGCATATCATCATTTTGTATTATTTCCTTCTATAAAACTTTCATATTATTAATATATGTTCAATTCATAGGTTATTAATGCCTGTTTATTCTTAGTTGCTTCCTCTTTTCCTTTCTCATATTTATATGTTCACTTTTTTTCCTCATGCAAAACTGTACATAGTATTCAGTATTCTCTAATAGAATATTTTCCTCTTCAGGATAAGTCTTTTTGATTATTTTCTCTCTCTGGTATGATAATAATCCATCTAATTTGGAATATTTTATAAATATAAAAACAAATCTTTGATTTTTAAATGCCAAATTATCAATTCAAATAATAAATCAAATGGAAACAAACTTCCTATGGTAGTTAGTATCCATAGATTTTCCTGGACAGCTTTTGCTTTTATGTAAAGAGAGGTGTCAGGATGCTTTGCTATGCTTTTTCTGCCTGAAATATACCCCCCTGACTTGCCTACTGACTTTTTTCTTCCCAGCTCCCTAGTTCTGTAGCACCATGTTTGCCTTTTCTTTAGACTCTGACTTTTGCAACTTTAGAAATGTGACTACCAATTTGTGCTTGCCTAGATTGCAAATTTTAAAGGTTAAAGTATACACGTAAAACTCCAGGAGGATCATGTCTATTTTTAATATAACCTGAATATGTTCTTAATCAGAAATTATTTTTTGTAGTTCATTTTGTTTGACATGGTCTCTGATGTTATTGCTGATATTTATATTCCATGGGCTCATTAATGAAAGTCAGACATATTTGAAATAGTATCTGGAAGAAATTGATGAACAAATCAGGAAGATTTGGAGCTGCTAATGGAATCTCTTAGTCTATGTTTCTTTCTCCACATTTAGATTTAGTTATAGCATTAGTCGTGCTAAGATTTCTCGATGAACTTTCAAACATCCCTTGTTTTACCTTTTGCAATTCATTTTTCCTCTATTTTGTATTTTTCCTTCACTTTTGGTATTTTCTTTCTTGCCTGTATATTGGAGTTTTGCAATTTGCATGACATTGTTTTCTGTAAATATTCATTCCATATGCCTCTTTTCATGACCAACTGTACTTCAGAGCTCCAGTCTTACCTCTGAAAACAATAATGAAAGTGATGCTTTTCAAAATGTAGCTTTCCAAATGTGGCTGAATCTTTTTAGCTGTGTGTGGGTTAGCAGAGCCTACACTGATGTGTAGTTGAAACTTAAATAAATTTGTTCCCCTAAATAGGTCAAATAAAAAAAAAAAAAAGCAAAACCCCAAACACAAGTCTGTCTTTCTCCCTTTTGATCCTTTTGATGTTTCTACTGTTACCAGGACAGTAGGTTTAGAAAGGGCCATACATTTCCTGTCCAGGCTGGAGTGTAGGAGTGAAACTCTGAGGTTTCATTAACTTATTTCAACAAGCCTTTTGGTGCAGCTTTCTCACGTGCTAGCATCTTTTGAGAGTTGGGTCCAGGGAACACCGAACTCTGCATCAGAAATCTGCCCTGTCCGCTTGGCTTGGCTTTATTGGTCCCGAGGCCACCATCATTTGTTTAGACTATATAGGCCATGAATGCACCATGGAGTCTTAGAGAATACCAAATTCAAACTATGAATATAATTCCTATGTGTTAATTCTGTTAGAAGTATTTGCATTATAGTTCAGGTTCCAGGACTTTAATAATTACCTAGTTTTTGGTTTAGTTTGTTGGAAAAAAGTTTTGAATACTTATTATTTATAGCAAACAAATTGGAAAATTTCCATTATAATTTTCCATTTATATTCATGTGTTAGTAAAGACACAAAAATTTTCACTCTGGGCTCATCTATTTTCTACTATAGTTACTATTTGATCAGGGAAATTCATAAGAATGAACCATTATATAAACATCAAGAAAAGAAGTTGGAATATGTTCTCTCTTATTGGTTGTCTGAAATAAAGGAAATACAGAGGGGCAACTTCTAAAAGTCATTAACAAAATAATTTTTCTTGAAGTCTAGTTTCATTTTTCCATCATCAAATGAGGTCTGGAACACCTCGTTTACAAATGATTTGCTTTCTTAAAGCATTTAGTATATAATTAACATCTAATTACTTTTGTCTTTTAAAGGGGAAATTTCACTTTTGCATTTCTCTTCTAGTATACAGAGAGTTCTGTGTTCAAAATGATAAATGATAGCTCCAAGGTTCATTTTTTTCTTTCCTTCCTTCCTTCCTTCCATCTGTCTTTCTTTCCCCCTCTATTCTTCAGTTTCCTTCATCCTCATCATCTTTTTTTTTTTTTTTTAACCTTTCTACTTATTTCTCTGCAGTCACCATTCTTCAGTCTACTGTCTTCAACCTATAGCCATTCCAACTAGGATCTGGTATGGAATCTTTTCGCTACCTTTTATTGAAATCTATTTCTTCCCTTCTCTTTCTTTTCTTTAACCCTGGTACATGGCAATTACTAAACCTAGAAATTCTTCATAAAACAAATATTGCTAATCATTGATATTGGTTAACTGGACAAAAGATTAATACTCCATTATTTAAAGAACTTTGAAAGACATCTTTGCTTTAAAAATATGTCCTTTACTATGAACTTTTGTACGAGTGACTTTTATTTAGGGATGTAATAAAATGAAGGGTGTTCTCAGTAGCAGTGTTTAAGAAGATATTTTTGAGCATTAATGCCTACCCATTATCTAATTTGTTACCTAGCAAGAGTGTGAGGCAACTGGTTAATTCCGAAGAGAGAAAGAAATTCAGACATGATTGCATGCAGCCTCAGAACAAATGTGATGAAGGCAAAACTGGAAGGATTACAGGGCAAAATAAGGACACTGGGAGGCTGGGAAAGTGAGATCAAAATTTTTATGTGAGGGGATTCCTCAAAATAAAGCATATCAAAATAAAACCAAGTAATGGAAGACATGTGCTATCTTTCAAATTTTGCCAGGGCAGACTCAGCCTGACTCACACTCAAACTTCTGACTTGTAAAACATGCCCTTTGACCAGTGACCACTCACTTAAGACATAAAACAGCTGGATCTTGTTTTGGAAGTTTGGTGACCTGGGAATTTTAAATGATAAATGCTAAACAAAGCTTACCATAAAATAAATAAGATGCATCTTAATTTAGCCTGCAAATATTTAAGTCAATGGACTCTAATAATCTCTCTGCCTAAGCTTGATAAATTCTTGGGAAATTGATATAAGTTCAACAGAGAAACATGGTTGGGTCATTCAAGACTCTAGCTTATTGGTCTTCATGATTATAAAACTTTGTAAAAGATTAATTCTTTTTTAGGGTGACAAAATTAAAAGATTTACATGACAATGATTTGTCACTATTTGCATATAAATATGGAAAATTGGTATAAGAGGAAATGGAGATAAAAAACTTAACATACAGTATATAATTCATTCTTTCTAGGTAAATATGCAGATGCAGGGTTTCTAATGTGCACCATTCTGGCATCCTGTCTCATATGTGCAACATAAAACTCGGTGTGAAAAAGATCCAGCAAAGTATTGGTTGTAATTCATGGTGCCTTTTTCCTACAATGAAAGAAGACAAAAATTCTTTGAAGTATGTGGTGGTTAGGCTTCCGGTATTTGTTTGAAACATTGTTGTCTCATTCTCCTTTCCCCTTCTATCTAATCAGTTAATTTCTGGCAGTTCTCTGTGCTTTGTCACACACATTCCTTTCTTTCCTTTTCCACTGCTGTTCCCTGTTTAGGCCAATTACTCCTTCATTTGCATCTCCTTTGGGAATTGTTGCAAGTGGATCTCCCCATCCAGGCTCTCCTGGTGTTGTGCATCTTAGTTAAAACATAATATTTTCATTCCCTTCAGTCATTCTGCTGTGAAATGGTATCTCATTGTGATTTTAACTTGGGTTTCTTGAATGATTAGTGAGATTGAACACCTTTTTGTGGTTAGTGGACATTTGCATATCCTGTTTGTGAAATGCCTGTGAAATCTCTTGCCCATTTTTCTATTAGGTTATCTGTCTTATTCTTATTAATTTTCAAGAACTTTTTGTATATTATAGATACAAGCCCTTTGTTGATTGCATGTGTGGTGTGGGATTTCTACCTGTCTGTGGTATGCTTTTTCACTCTCTTTGTGATGTTTTTTGATAAAGAAAATTTACTAATTAAAAAAAAAAGAAAATTTACTAATTTTAATATTGCCCAATTAGTCTTTTCCTTCACTATATCTTATGTCCTATTTTATGACACAAAAGTCATAAAAATAATATCCTATGTTATCTCTTTGACACTTTATTGTTATTTTTTACATTTAAGTGCATAATCTTTCTGGAATTGATTATTGTGTGTGGTGTGACTTAGGAGCTAGTTACACTTTTTTCCCACTATATCAGCTTGCTAGAAATATCAAGCACTATGCCATTCATAAAAAAAGATTATGACTATATCAGATAGCCACTATTCATGAAAAAGGCTTTGTGTACTGTGCTACAGAGCCAACTTGGTCATTCATCAAGTTTCCATATATGTGTGCATCTTCTTTGTGACTCTGTTCTGTTCCATTGGTCTGCTTGTCAAAACTTTGCCCAAACCATGTGTTCTTGCTGATTTTCTTAAAAAGAAAAAATATATACCTTTCTGGATTTATATCAAAACACAAGGGTAGTGAAGTATATAACATTATATATATATATATATATATGTATATATATATATATATATATATATCCCATTTATTGAGGCATAATTCACATACAGTAAAATTCACTCTTCTTAGGTGTACAGTTCTAAGACTTTTGACAAATGCATACAGCCATATATCCATCAACAAATCAAGCTATAGAACATTTCCAACACCCTCAAAGTTCCTTTAGTCCCTTATAGCCAATCATTTTCCCTCCTCTCAGCCCTTGGCAAGCTTTGGTCTGTTTTCTGTTCCTATAGTTTTCATTCTTTCAGCAGTAGCTTTTGAAGAGAAGCAGATATTTTTAATTGGACGAAGCATGATTTATCAACTTTTCTTTATGGATCTTCCTTTTAGTGTTATATCTAAGGATTCTGTCTGATGTCATAAAATTTTTATCCTGCTCTGTAATTTTAGGTTTTACATTTAAGTCTATGATTGATCTATTTGAGTTAATTTTTGTACAAGATGTGAAATGTGAGTCAAAGTTTGTTTTTTGTTTTTGTTTTTGTGTGTGTGAATATTCAATATCCAATTATATACGTACTTTCCAAGTTACCATCTGTGGAAAACTTTCCTTTCTTCATTGAATTGCCTTTGGGCCTTTATAAAAAATCAACAGGCCATATCTAGGTTTTTTTCTGTATTTGTGCTTCCACATGCCTTTTAAAATCAACTTGTCAGTTTGTATAAAAATATTCTGCTGTGATTTGATTAGAATTGCATTGACCATAACGTTGAGGGTCCACTTCTGGATTCTCTATTCTGTTCCATTGATCTATGTGTCTGTTTTTGTGCCAGTACCACACTGTTTTGATGACCACAGCTTTGTAGTACAACCTGAAATCTGGCATTGTGATGCCCCCAGCTATGGTTTTCTTTTGGTCAACTAATATTCGATAAAGGAGGAAAGACTATCCACTGGAAGAAAGACAGTCTCTCTTCAATAAATGGTGCTGGGAAAATTGGACATCCACATGCAGAAGAATGAAACTAGACCACTCTCTTTCACCATACACAAAGATAAACTCAAAATGAATGAAAGATCTAAATGTGAGGCAAGATTCCATTCAAAATCCTAGAGGAGAACACAGGCAACACCCTTTTTGAACTCGGCCACAGTAACTTCTTGCAAGATACATCCACGAAGGCAAAAGAAACAAAAGCAAAAATGAATTATTGGGACTTCATCAAGATAAGCTTTTGCACAGCAAAAGAAACAGTCAACAAAACTAAAAGACAACCTACAGAATGGGAGAAGATATTTGCAAATGACATATCAGATAAAGGGCTAATATCCACGATCTATAAAGAACTTATTAAACTTAACAGCAAAGAAACAAACAATCCAATCATGAAATGGGCAAAAGACATGAAGAGAAATCTCACAGAGGAAGACATAGACATGGCCAACATGCACATGAGAAAATGCTCCGCATCACTTGCCATCAGGGAAATACAAATCAAAACCACAATAAGATACCACCTCACACCAGTGGGAATGGGGAAAATTAACAAGGCAGGAAACCACAAATGTTGGAGAGGATGCGGAGAAAAGGGAACCCTCTTACACTGTTGGTGGGAATGTGAACTGGTGCAGCCACTCAGGAAAACTGTGTGGAGGTTCCTCAAAGAATTAAAAATAGATCTGCCCTATGACCCAGCAATTGCACTGCTGGGGATTTACCCCAAAGATACAGATGCAGTGAAACGCTGGGACATCTGCACCCCGATGTTTATAGCAGCAATGTCCACAATAGCCAAACTGTGGAAGGAGCCTCGGTGTCCATCGAAAGATGAATGGATAAAGAAGATGTGGATTATGTATACAATAGAATATTTCTCAGCCATTAGAAATGACAAATACCCACCATTTGCTTCGATGTGGATGGAACTGGGGGGTATTATGCTGAGTGAAATAAGTCAATCGGAAAAGGACAAACATTATATGGTCTCATTCATTTGGGGGAATATAAATTATAGTGAAAGGGAATAGAAGGGAAGGGAGAAGAAATGGGTAGGAAATATCAGAAAGGGAGACAGAACATGAAGACTCCTAACTCTGGGAAATGAACTAGGGGTGGTGGAAGGGGAGGAGGGCGGGGGATGGGGGTGAATGGATGATGGGCACTGAGCGGGGCACTTGATGGGATGAGCACTGGGTGTTATTCTATATGTTGGCAGATTGAACACCAATAAAAAGTAAATTTATTATTAAAAAAAACAAATCCAAACACTGTTTAAACAAACAAACAAAAATAGAATTGCATTGAATCTATAGAGCAGTAGAGACAGTTGACATCTTTATATTGTTGAGTGATCCAAAGCACGAACATCTCTATCTCTACATTCATTTGGGTGTTAATTTTCAGTATTTGTAGTTTTCAGCGTATAAATTTTGTGCTTATTTTGCGAGGTTTACACTAAGTATTTTATGTTTTTTGGTGCTATTATATATAATACCTTTTAAAGTTTAATTTCCAATGGCTCTTTCCTAGTATGTAGAAATACAGTTGAATTTTTGTATACTGGCCTCATATCCTGTAAACTTCCTAAACTTGTTTATTACTTATTTATTGCTTTAGAACTACTAAGTTCTTGGAGATACTTTGGAATTTTCTGTGTAGATAATTGTTGTGGTAGGAAGGATTGTGTTCCTTCTACTCCCTGTCCCAAATTCATGTTAGAATCCTAATCCCCAAAGGTGATGGTATCAGGAAGTGGGGCCATTTGTAAGGTGCCTAAATCATGAGGTTGGAACCCTCCTGAATGGGATTACTAACTCTTATAAAAGAGGCTCCAGAGAGATCGATAGCCCTTTCCACCCTGTGAGGATACAATGAGGAGTTTCTGACCCAGAAACGGGTCCTTACCTGCCTATGCTGACACCTTGGTTTTGGAATTCCAGCCTCTTGAACTATGAAAAAAAATCTGTTGTTTGTTAGTCACCCAGTCTGTGGTATTTTGTTATTGCAGCCCCAAGTAGACTAAGAGAATAATCATATAGCCTTTGAATAGAGATGGTTTTATTTCTTGTTTTTATTGGACTTTTATTTCTTTTTCTTGCCTTATTTACACTGGCTAGTACCTCTAGTATGATGTTGAATTTAAGTGGTGGGAATGGATATCCTTGCCTTGTTCTTAATTTTAGGGAGGAAACTGTCTTTCACCATTAAGTATGATGTTGTAGTAGATATTTTTGTAGATGCTCATTATCTACATGTTAAGAAATCTTCCTTCTGTTCTTAGTTTGCTGAGTTTTTTTTTTTAAATCAGAAAAAAATGTTGGATTTTGTCAAATGCTTTGTGACAATTTAGATGACCATATGGTTCTACTTACTCTGTTGATATGGTAAATTATATTGGCTAATTTGATTTTTTAAAATGTTGAACTGGTCTTACAATCCATAGATATACCTCACTTGATATGAAATTTGTTTTTAAAAATATTGCTAGATTTGATATAGCAAATATTTTGTTGAGAATCTTTGTGTCTATGTTCATGAGAGATAGCCATCTGTAATTTTCTTTTCTTAAATTTTTTTCTGGTTTTGTTATAAGGGTACTGTTAGTCTCATAAAATGAGTTGACAAATGCTCCTTCTTGTTCTGTAATCTGGAAGAGCTTTTAGAAAGAATTATATCCCTTCCTTAAATGTTTGATAGCATTTGTCAATGAAAAGTTTTCTTTGTTTAGAAATTTTTATATGTGAATTCAAATTCTTTTGTAGATATAGGACTAATAGCAGCCTATAGCATATAGGAATTCTTCTGAAGTGAGCTTTAGGAATTTATGTCTTTTAAGAAATTTGCCTATTTTGTGTAAGTTAAATTTATGGGCATAGAGTTTTTTTTGGTTATATTCCTTACTATCCTTTAAATATTTGTGGGATCTGTAGTGAAGTGTCTTCTTTTACTCATGGTTATTTTTCTTTGTCTTTACTCTCAACCTGGGCATCCTGGTGAGAGGATTGTAAATTTTATTCATCTCTTCATTTTGGTTTCCTTTATTTTCTCTGTAGTTTTTGATTTCATTGATATCCACTGTTATTCTTTATTATTTCCTTCATTATGCTTGCTATAGGTTAATTTTATTCTTTTCAAACTCTTTTTAAGGTGGAAGCTTAGATATTGGTTTGTGACCATATTTTTTTAGCTGTACTGTTTTAGCAGCATCTCATAAATTTTGTATGTTGTATTTTCATTTTTATTCAGTACAAGATATTCTCTAGTTTTTCTTGTAACCCTCCTTTTGGCTCATGGGTTAGTTGAAAATTTGTTGTTTGAATTTCATTGTATTGAGGGATATTCCATATATATTTGTTATTCGTTCCTAATTTAATTTCATTATAGGAGTTAATGTAGAGAAATCAGGTTCAGGTTTAACAGTTGCCATGGTTACCTTCAGCATGCCACAGTGTTCAGATTTCTCTAAAGATGTGCGTAGGGTGAAGATCTGGGTGACTGAAAGTTTATCTCAATGTTTGCTTTCAACCCTTAGTTTTTAGCTGTCCTTCTTTGTACCTAGATGAGCTTTTCTCCAGGTTCCCTGACTCTTCCACAGTAATAGACTGCCATGGTTTGCTATTCAGTGTTTCCTAGGCCGATAGGGAGCAGGGCAGGAAGGTCCTTTGTTGTTCTGGCCCCTTAGCCTCAGCCAGGCCACTTGCACCTAGGACTCTGGAGGTGGAGTTTTCTCCCTATACCTCTTTCTCATGGCAAACAGCCAATTTTCTGCCTGTTTTATGGCAGGTGTTGTGCAGGAGGTTTTCTTGTTCTAAATCAGTGGCAGGAGACCTCTAATAGTATTGGCACAGGATCTTGGGCTCAGCACTGTTTCCTGCCCTCCCCCAGGGATAGAGGTGTTTTCTCCCATCCTTTCAGGAACAGTGCATCTGTTCTGCTACAGGTGTTGGCATTAACTACCCCTCTCTAGAGCTTAAGCCTTTTAAGAGAAAGGTCCCAGCAGAGGAGCAGGGCTTTGTGCCTTCCAACAGTGGTGGCTGATTCTCTCCTCTGTGCCTATTATACAGAGGGAGTCTTCTCCAGTCTCTTGCCCTATCTCCAGTATTTCTTTTTTTTTTTAATTTTTCTTCAATTTATTTATTTATGATAGTCACAGAGAGAGAGAGAGAGGCAGAGACACAGGCAGAGGGAGAAGCAGGCTCCATGCACAGCCTGCACCGGGAGCCCGATGTGGGATTCGATCCCAGGTCTCCAGGATCGCACCCTGGGCCAAAGGCAGGCGCCAAACCGCTGCGCCACCCAGGGATCCCGTCTCCAGTATTTCTTGTGCGTACCAACTGAATGACTGTCAAAAAAAAAAAAAAAAAAGGCTACAGGTATGTGGGAACTCTGCTGGGTTTGTGACTCCCTTTGCTATCATGGTAGCTTTTGCTAATGATGACTGGTTCCTTTTCGTTTTTTAGGTATAATTTTTGTAGGCTTTATTGAGATGTAATTGACATATATAGCATTGTGAAAGTTTAAAGTGTACAATGGATTGATTCGATACGCTTACATGTTGTAATAGGGTTACCCACTGTAGTGTTAGCTAACACCTCCCACATGTCGCATAATTCCCATCTTTTTTGTGGAGAGAACATTTAAGATTTACTGTCTAGCACTTTCAGTACATAGCGCAGTATTGTTAGCTATAATCACATTGCTATGCATTAGATCCCCAGAACTTACTCATTTTCGAATTGGAAAATGGCTGATTTCTTTCTACTCACTTGAATGGAAACTCCATCTTCCTCATGTGTTCTGCCACAGGTGAGACTATCCTTGCTCCCACCCCTCCCTGGCAAAGTCTTTCCCTCCTGGGATATTAGGTTGCATATCCTGAAATGTCAGCTCTCTGATGGGTTCAGAAAGTGATTTTGTAGTTTACATGGCTCTCTTACTGTTAGGTAATGAGTGACACTCTTCAGATTTTTACACTTTTTGTAGAAAAGGAACAAAAAATTATGTTTCAATGCTTTTTTTAAAATTTATTTTTTATTGGTGTTCAATTTGCCAACATATTGAATAACACCCAGTGCTCATCCCATCAAGTGCCCCCCTCAGCGCCTGTCACCCAGTCACCCCCACCCCCCACCCACCTCCCTTTCTACCACCCCTAGTTTGTTTTCCAGAGTTAGGAGTCTCTCATGTTCTGTCTCCCTTTCTGATATTTCCCACTCATTTTTTCTCCTTTCCTCTTTATTCCCTTTCACTATTTTTTATATTCCCCAAATGAATGAGACCATATAATGTTTGTCCTTCTCTGATTGACTTATTTCACTCAGCATAATACCCTCCAGTTCCATCCACGTCGAAGCAAATGGTGGGTATTTGTCGTTTCTAATGGCTGAGAAATATTCCATTGTATACATACATAGACCACATCTTTCTTTATCCATTCATCTTTCGTTGGACACCGAGGCTTCTTCCACCATTTGGCTATTGTGGACATCACTGCTATAAACATCGGGGTGCAGGTGTCCCAGTGTTTCACTGCATCTGTATCTTTGGGGTAAATCCCCAGCAGTGCAATTGCTGGGTCGTAGGGCAGATCTATTTTTAACTCTGAGGAACCTTCACACAGTTTTCCTGAGTGGCTGCACCAGTTCACATTCCCACCAACAGTGCAAGAGGGTTGCCCTTTCTCCACATCCTCTCCAACCTTTGTTGTTTCCTGCCTTGTTAATTTTCCCCATTCTCACTGGTGTGAGGTGGTATCTCATTGTGGTTTTGATTTGTATTTCCCTGATGGCCAGTGATGCAGAGCATTTTCTCATGTGCTTGTTGGCCATGTGTAAGTCTTCTTTGGTGAAATTTCTGTTCATGTCTTTTGCCCATTTCATGATTGGATTGTTTCTTTGTTGTTGAGTTTAATAAGTTCTTTATAGATCTTGGATACTAGCCCTTACCTGATAGGTCATTTTTGCAAATATCTTCTCCCATTCTGTAGGTTGTCTTTTAGTTTTGTTGACTGTATTCTTTGCTGTGCAAAAGCTTCTTATCTTGATGAAGTCCCAATAGTTCATTTTTGCTTTTGTTTCTCTTGCCTTAATCAGAATAAGTTATTACTCTTGGAGAGGCGATATAATAAATTCCTGTTTATTAGAGATCCAAGTTAACACTTTGAACGTAAATGGTAAGAGCACCACAGTGTTTTCTAGAGTACTATATAATGATAATCAGTATTCATAATGATGACATTGAAGCATTTTTGAGACCCCAAATTGCTGTTAGAATCATCAGAAGATACTAAATATAGTTTTAGGATTATATTCATTTGAGGAATATTCCTTGAGCAATAGGAATCAAAGTATGATATCTATGATTATATTCTATTAATCTTACAACTAACTTAATTTGAATGTATAAAATTTACTTTGTTTTAAGATAGTTTAATAAATATTTTAAATGTTTAGGCAACTGGACATATTGCATGTAAGATTTTATGCAATATGTGCACAATCTCTTATATGCGGTCAATGCACTAGCACAGCACATTACATGTTAATTTTACTAGAGGCTACTTAATGAATAGGAGATTCACAAATACAAATGAAATAAAAATTTTACCCTTAATTTTTTTCTATCTTTTAGAAACTTTTTTTTAAAATTTTTATTTATTTATGATAGTCACAGAGAGAGAGAGAGAGGCAGAGACACAGGCAGAGGGAGAAGCAGGCTCCATGCACCGGGAGCCTGACGTGGGATTCGATCTCGGGTCTCCAGGATCGCGCCCTGGGCCAAAGGCAGGCGCTAAACTGCTGCGCCACCCAGGGATCCCTCTTTTAGAAGCTTCTAATGGATACCAAGTTTAGTAGGCTTTGTTACGCAGAAACTGAGATTTAGTAATATTATATAGTTACTCAGTTTGGTTTTATTTTACTCTCAATGAGACTTTTAATTCTATCTTTGTAGAAATTAAAAGAAACCTGGATTATATTTTGTGAAATAGAGACAATATCTAATTTTACAGTCTTCTACAGTATCTAGAAAATTGCAAGATGAAACTTAAAGCATTGTTGGAACTCACTGAATATAAATAACTGTACTTCATTTGGCAAATGGTGATAGTTCAGCATACATGTTGGATTAAGATTAGTGCTTAAGATTAGTGCAGTACAATATGTGCTTTAAAAATCCCCATAGCTAAAAAAAAAAAAAAAATCCGCAAAGCCATTAATACTGTAGAGGAATATTCTTGACATTTATTTATCCTGAAAGATTATATTCAACATCTGTTTTTTTAAATATATGCAGAACACACTCTAAATGATTATATCAGTTGCATTTTTTAAAAAAATATGAGATGATTAATCTTTTTCTTATTGCAGAATGAGTTTTAGAATGAATTACAAGTCTGATTTCAGGGGAAAAAAATCTTGGCCATCACGATTCAATTTTGAGTTCCATGAATGGCATATGCTTACAATATTATCAGTTTTTTTTTTAAATTTTTATTTATTTTTTTATTTATGATAGTCACACACACAGAGAGAGAGAGGCAGAGACACAGGCAGAGGGAGAAGCAGGCTCCATGCACCGGGGGCCCGATGTGGGATTCGATCTCGGGTCTCCAGGATCACGCCCTGGGCCAAAGGCAGGCGCCAAACCGCTGCGCCACCCAGGGATCCCTATTATCAGTTTTGTATCAATATTATAAGGCTAAGCAGACATTCATCCACTTAGAAAATCAGAGGAAAAGACAGCTAAGGCACACATGGCTTGAGTTTTCCCCTTTTATATGTCACAATGAGACTTTGCTACTTGGACTATCAAGTTCATGGAGAACATTATATATTTATTTGGATATTCAGCAAGGCGAAGAAGCTAGTGGGGAGGATTTCACTTAGGATACAGATAAACTTAAGTGATTCCTGGTTGTCCAGTATTGATAGGATTGATATGATTGTATCACAAAGCAGTTAATCAGTAATACCTTTGTACCACTCACTCCTCCTGGGGAAATGTTCTTGTGGTTATACATAAACTTGGTAGTTTACATAAACTTTATAGTTTTAGTTTACACCACTGTCGGTAACTGATTGCTCACACCCGAAACAAGTAGAATTTATAATTCTTTCCATCACTAAAACTTAATAGAGCACACATTGTGGCAAAGACCACTAACTGTGCTTATGGTCACAGATGGATGCAGAGGTGAAAGGAATGAGGGGAGAAAGAGAGAGGCAGGTGAGGTATGCAAAAAGAGTCTGTTGGTAGTTAACAAAAACAGTGTCTGGCATGATATAGATTACACTCAAGGAAAGAATTACTTGATAAGGACTTGTGATTTAAAGTGAAGGTCAAGAATTTGCAGATGCACAGTAAAGACTGTGAAAATAGTAATCAGTATACCATCAATATATGACAATGACAGATATATATTTATAAAACCATCCATTCTCACTCAAGGTAGTAGGTATATTTTCATAATTCTATTTCCATTCTAATTTACTTATTCCTAGAAATAGGAGCTCAGACACAAAACTTCTTATCTTCTCTCTTTTGCATATTGTCTTTCTTGGTGTACTCCAGGGATCTGTTCTTTATCTTGGCATAGGGAATAGTCAATAACAGTAAACAGTCTCGTAAGTCAGGTGGCAAATACTCAGGGAGGACCTCCTTACTTCCTCATGTTTCCCCCTGTAGAAAGCCAGGTGATCACATGGGGAAGTGGTGGTAATCCATCTCCTGGCCAGACACATGCACTAATGTGGTATCCAAAGGGGGGGAGACAGTTCTTTGTTTCAGGTTCATGTCTGCAGGCAAGTCCATGGCCTATTTTTATGTAGTCCTTAAGCTGTGAATGGCTGTTACATTTTTAAAGAATTAAATACTGTCATGACCACCACCACTAGGAGATGAGAATAAATATGTGACTTTGCAAAGCCTAAAATATTGGGACGCCTGGGTGGCTCAGCCGTTGAGTGTCTGCCTTTGGCTCAGGGCGTGATTCCGGAATTCCAGGATCAAGTCCCACATTAGGCTCCCTGCATGGAGCCTGTTTCTCCCTCTGCCTATGTCTCTGTCTCTCTGTCTCTCTCTCTGTCTCTCATGAATAAATACATAAAATCTTAAAAATAATCTTGATATTTACTATCCATCCCCTTACAGGAAAGTTTACTGACCCTTGTCCTAGATTATTTTACTTATCCCTGTGCCAGTTTATAGGCAGAGTCTCCTTGAACTCTTGGAATTCCTGCACAAGACAAACAGACATGTTCTCACAGTTTTGGAAACTATAAGTCCAAGATCACGATGCCATCAGGGTTGGTGTCTGGGGTGGCCTTTCTTCCTGGTTTGTAAATGGCCATCTTCTTGCCATGTCCTGATATGATCTTTCTTCTATGAGTGTGTGGAAAAGAGAGATCTCTGATGTCTCTTCCTCTTCCTTGAAGACATCAGTCCTATTAGCTTGTGGTTCTACTCTTATGAGCTCATTTAACCGTAGTCATGTCCTTTTAGGCCCTGCATCCAAATACAGTCACCGTGGAGGTTAAGGCTTCAATTCAATGTGAATTTTGGGAAACATAATTCAGTCTATAATAGATGTGTAGGAGTCTTTGCACTGTAATTGCAACTTTTCTTTAAGTTTGAAATTTTATACAGATGAAAGTTACAAGAAATAAGTGTCCTATCCCTCCCACCCCAAGCATTCACAAACACTATAAAAAGTACCCTGTATTGCTGTGGCCTTGGGAGGCACAAAGCTAAAGGGAAGAGATGGGGAAGAACAACTCATGTGAACTCTTCAGCTCTTGCCAAGTTTGATTTCTCCTTTTTCTTAGTGTAAATTGAAGAAGAGAAGCTTTTATTTGATTATAGAGGCCAAATGATTCACACATTTTAAAACCTAGAGAAAAAAAACTGGGATAATAGAGATGCAATGTAATTCCTCAACCATCTTGAAGTAATCTTAATGACAGGAAATAACACATGTACTCTAAGTGAATCTGTTGCCTGGTACACAGGGTTAGCTATTTAGGAGGTCAGTAAAGCCATTTGCCTGAGAATTTTGGGTACCGCTTGATCTCCAAACACATTTTGGATTGAGAGTTGTTTCTTGGAAACATTTTGATCCTTGTGAGGCTTGTTTGTAAAGCTTTGTTAGGCTGAACCAGTACAACTTTTGGTCTAGGGCTAATTTCCTCCCCCACCATACCTTCTGAGGTGATGGTACTGCATAAGTTACCCTGTTTTTACTCTGGTTGGTAGTAGCATGAACTACTTTACTTCAGACTTTGTGTGAGCTCTGGGGATTATTCCTTCCTGCTCCTTTTTGAATGATGTTTTCCTGATCTTTGGGGTAGTTTCCTTATCCACATGCACTGACCTGAACTCATCGAAAGCTTTGAAGTTCTCAGTGTGGTGCTATCCTTTCCAGTGCTCTGCTGCTGGACTCAAGTGAATAGGCCTCATAGGTGCCCCTCTCTGTCTTTTCAACTTTATGAACTGCTGAATTCTGCCTGGGGTTCTCTTGCCCTGCACCGTGGCCTGGAAACTCTCTAGTCAGCAAGATGGGGCAGTCATGGGGTGTCATCTTACCCTTCTCTCAAGGATTACCGTCCTTTGCAGCCCAATGTCCAAAGTCCAGAAACCAGTTTTGCACATTTTATTTGGGTTTTTAATGGTTTCAGATGGGAGGCTAAATTCAACCTGTTACTACATCTTGGTATGAAGAAGCAGAAGTTTCGGTGTCTTCATCACATTTTTTCCACTTAGTTCTCCTCTTCCCTGATTCTAATGTGGTCTGTGGTTTCTCCAGGGTTGAACTGAAGGAGGAGGGGACAAAAAGGGCTGAAAAGTCTTCCTGGACTGGTGCAGTTGTAACCTGATGGGGCTCTCTCCTGTCAGGTGTCTAAGTGCTAACTCCCTTGTGAGGCTTTAGCTGTTGAGGTCTCTTGCTAGCAGTGCCCTCACAGGGTGTGCATGCCTCCTTTTCCTGGCTGCTACAGTCGTCCCTTAGCTCCTGGCTTCTGGTGGTCCACCCCTTATAGATTCTCTTTGGGATTACCTTGCACTTCCATTTATTTCTTTGGGTAGCGTCCCTTTCAAGGACAATAATATGTGCTCTAGTCAGTTTCTCACTAGACTCTTCAGGAGTCTGTCACATTCTAGTTCCATGACTCCTAAACTCCTGAGGTCACAGGTCAGGTTTTCTGGGCCTTTCTCTGGTCCATTTCCTCACTGGGCTATGGAAAGGAGAAACTTAGAAGAAGAAAAGCATGACAACACATTGACAGCTCTTTTAGAAAGTTATTACTACCAAATTTTCTATCAATATTTAAGACCTCCTTATATATCCTTCATGTGAGGGTCCAATTAAGGATCTAAATTTAGAGAGGGGCAGACTGGGAGGTGAGGCTATATTTAACAGCAGATTCCTGTAGATGGTATGGTGCATTTTTTTCTAGAATATATGGGTCTTTATCAGCCTTTATTTTCAGTTTTGGGTCTTCCACAGAAGTTGAGAAGAGGAAAAGTTCAATTTTAACACCTTTTCTCATGTATGAGGCATTTAATTAACTGAGCAATAAAATAAAAATAAGTTTCTACATTTAAATTTCTATTGACTTTTCATGTTTTCTTACATATGTTAATGTGTTCTGGGAAGAAAAACTATAGATACTGTGAGTTCAGTTCAGTCTGTTTTTCAAAACAGGTGGTTCCCAAAGCTTCAGAAAACAAAGTATTCTCCCCAGAGCTATTCCTTCTTCTGACACATTTACACACAAACACTCCTACATGCACACAGTTCTTACATAAGCCTCAAAACTAAAGTCTTCATGAGGAAAAAAAGGAAATTGAGTTTATTGGGGAACTCATCAGCTATTCTCTTATTGATGTTAGTAACAATTGGCCTGGCATTGTCAAATTGTTTTTCCTTCTTACAAATTTTCTTTCAAATCTCAATCTCCATTTTGAATTTGCTTCTTGTTCTGTACTCACTGTGCCCTATTCACAGCATCCTGGATGCAGCCTGATTTCACACCTCTTTGCTTTTGCTTATGCTATTCCCATTTTCATTCTTTGTGTAGCTCATTTTCTGAGATATGGCTGAGGTGTCTGGGAAGCTGTCCATGACCACTGCCTGCACTGGGTCAGGTGTCTGATGTGCTCCTAGGGTATCTTGTATTTACCTTTGCATGATACTTAATAAGCTGCCTTGTTGCAATCATCTGTCTCTCCTACCAGACTGAGAGTTACTTGAGCACAGAACTGTTTTCCTTAGTTTGTGTTCCCAGTGCTTGGTGGATAATAGAAGCAGTCATAAAAACTAACATTTTTTGAATACTTGTTTTATCTCAAGCAAGTTCCAAGCATTCTATCTACTAATCACATAAAGTAAGTACTATTATCTTATTTTATAGATGATGATATTAGCCATGGAGAATTGAGGTAACTTGCCTTGGTAAGTGGTAGAGTCTGGTTTAACTTGGATAATCTGACCCCAAAGACCACACTTAGTTACTTTACCACCTCAGTATGGAAAATACTTAACAAGTGTGGGTGCTTAATAAATTCTTATTGAATGAATGAATAGCTCTTTCGCTTTGCAGTGTGTATTTGCTCAACAATGTGAAGAGTCTATTGAGAACTCTAACTATGCAAAGGAAACTCTTAGACAAAGCGCAGTCTGAAAGCCTCAAAATGATTTCCTGTGTTCTATAACATATTTGATGTCACCCCCTCCCTTAAGCTCCTGGGCTGGGTGCCTTTCAGATCTGGCTTCTTTTGTTTCCCTTAACTAGACCCCTTTCTGTCTGATCTCTCAACCAACCAAGTGGTGGCCACTGCAGGTCTGACTAATCAACACTTTCTTGGTAACAGCAATATGTCCACAAGGCTGTACTCACCTGTTCTATCAAAATTAGAATCCTTGCTAATGAAAGCTATTTTGAATTCCATTAATTGTAGGCAGCCCTGGCCAATATCAAAGAATAATGTTATCATTATTAACAAATTTATTTTAGTATCCTATTGCCATGTCAAAAATTACATTCCCAAGTAAGAAATTTGAGCTATTTCTCTAGTGACACACAAGGAAATTGGTTAAGGATTATTAACATACTTTTGAAAATGCTTTTTAAATAGTAGAACAAACATGATTAGGCAGTGTCCCATTATCTTTCTGTTTTCTGACTTGAAGTTGGTGCCTTCCCTGGGTTAGCTGCTATTAAATTTATTGCCCAAGGGCTTGCTTTGGATGGGCGGTGGTTCCAAGGTGCACCCACAAGTAGCACCCCTAGGCACTGGTGATTGCTAGTGAAATTTGTTACATCTTTTGGATTACTCTCAGCTGAAGGCACTGAGAGTGCCTTCTTTATCCTCTATACCACAGTGGGACTGTTGCCTTCAATCTCATTTAGCCGCCCAGGCCAGCATTCAAAGATGTGGGCCTTTGGGAATACCTAGAATATATCTCCTTGGAACAGAGACTTGAGGTGCCCTGTTTCTCTACTATTTTGTCTTTTCATATTGTTTTTCCCTTGTTTGTCAGTACTTCTGGCCAACCATTCAACTGGAGCTCCTGTGTTAACCTCTAAATTCTTTTTTTTTTTTTGACTTTGGACAAAGGATACATCTGGCTTCCCTCAGTCACAGGATAGAAGGAATGGATTCCAAAAATATAGGCCTATACCCTCCCCATGCCCCCTGCCAAGCTGACTCATCTCTGTTGTTGTTTTTTGTGGTGAGTGTGTATGGGAAGTCACAGTTCATTGTAAAGCCATATTTCTGAGTTAGTCCTCTTAGTAGGACTTTTAGGGAGATCATAGGCTTGCAGAACCTAGAAGATGGGGTAGACAGCACCTGTTGTCTTTAGCTATGGGCCTAGATACTGGTTCCAGGAAAATCAGAAAACTCTCACTGAATATTGTGTTATGTTCCCTGGTGGAAGATCGAGATCTGTTTTTGAGCCAAGAAATAGCAATTGTCATCAAAGCTGTTTGTGCAGTATACTAACCTCTTCTATGTATTAATGGCATGAGTCATTATAGATGAGCTTTTCCTCCCAGAACCTATTAGAGACTCTAAATCATAACTTGAATTTAATCCTGGATGGATCAACTTAACTTCAAAAAGCTATCTTAAATGAAGGCCTCTGTGTGTTTCCCAAGTTGATAGTTTTAGTATGGAAGTAACTGTTCAGATTTTGAAATATCAGTATTATGTGACTAAAATTCTTCATGTTTAGAAAACCAGCCAACTATGATAAAACTGCTGGAGGCAGATGATGTAGGATGGACATATTGTAAAACTGGGACTAATTATTTTTTTTAAGATTGATTTATTTATTTTAGAGAGACAGAGAGAGTGTGAGGGATAGAGAGAACATGCGTGCACATGCGTGCAGTGGAAGAGAGCAGAGGAAGAGAGAAACTCAAGCAGACCCTTGTGCTGAGTCCAGAACCTGATGTGGGCTACAATCTCTTGAGCCTGAGACCATGACCTGAGCCAAAATCAAGACTTGGATACTTAACCAACTGAGCCACCCAGGCGCTCCAAACCGGGACTAATTCTAAGAAATATCTTGGTGCAATAAAATCAGCCATGATTCCAAGCTATGCAATTGAGTTTTCATTCAGTCAAATTCTTTGTAAGCCAAAACATTCTTTCTGTTTGTTGTAATTTTGGTTTATTTTAGCAGCACTTTCTACTATGATGAGTTTTCTCATATTTAGCTGATTGAAATAAGGAAAAAAAAACCCTCTGAGTTTTAAATTTCTTTTTATAGCCATAGAACCAAATTTGACATTATCAGTGAATTAAAAATTTATAAAGTTAAGACCTAAGGTTTAAATCAAATGGGAATTATTGAGATTGAGGTAAAAATGAAGTAATTTAAACATGTATGTGAACAACAAGGAAATATTTGATGAGCACACAATCTTCTAAGCTTATAAATGTCACAAATTATTTTAAAATATTTGACATTTAATAAAGTCCAAGCTCATTGTATCCAGTATTTCCCCCCTTATTTATTTATTTTGAAACCATATGTAATTTTTTAAAGGAAATTTAATTCACATGTTTTAAATTCATTTGGCTATGTCATCAAAATCCTATTTTGTAAGAATCACATTGCATCCAAGTAGTCTTTTAGTGTATTTGAAAATGTCTTTTTTTTTTTTTTAATCTTTTTTTCCCTTGTTAAATGGGACCATATTTTTTCTCTGGTAGATGAATTCAAACAGAAAGATGTGTTTTATTGATAATTCTGTAACTATGAATGTCAGATTATTTTATTAAAATATAAAATGAATTTTTTATTACAGAAATAATTTTGATTACTGTCTGCATTTAGAGAGCATTTCATTAGTTGCAATTATAGGACTGGCAGTTGTAATTATAAAGAGTCATATAATTATTTTGTAAAATTGCAAACTGAAAGTTCCAAGCCAAATTCCACTTTTGATACATGAAGCAGGATCTAGTATTATTAAAAGCATACTATATGTCAAGCAATGGACTCAACACTTTATGTATAATTTAAAGGCATTTTAGTTTTACATTCCTTTGTGATGAGCATCTCAGAGAAAGGACAGCCAAGATTTAGTCTGTTTAGGTAATTGCCCAAGGCCATGCACAGGGTAAGTGGTAAAATTAGGGTCTAGACCAGGGTAATCCACTTCCAAAATTGATTCTCTGTGGCAGAAAATAATTCACTTCTGCATTAATTATTGTAGCTAAAATAGAAATGTATTATTGATTTTCCATGAGATGAAAAGGATTTTAATATTCCACTCCAAGTTATACTGTGGATATTTATAATTAAAGATTCAGTATATCCATGAACCTGGGGATATTTGCAAAATAAATATCGTTGTCCTTAATTTAGTTAGACAACTTTTTAAATCTATTTACTGTATATTTATTGGGTGTCTACTATATACAAGTAAATTATTATTGAAAACGTTATTGATTTCTGAATGTTCTGTCGCAAAAGCTTTACATAGAGTACCAATTAGTTTTAAGAAAGAATTAGTCTTTGCTGTTAACACCAGCAAAACAACAATTACCACTACTATATTACCAAAGGGATGTATTAATATGCTAAAGGGCAAATTTTGTTACCTAATTTTGTTTTTCTGTATTAGTAGAGGTCAATCATTTGATAGTCAAAAATGACCCTCAAATCTCAGTAGTTATTTCTTGCTCAAGCTTCATGTCCAATGTAGGTTGGGGGAGGAGGGACCTACTTTAGTCATATAGGAATCTATACTGATGGAGCTCCATCTTTTCAGGTGGGAAAAGCTGGCGAATTCCTTCTATTAGTAATGCACTTTCCTGAGCTAGTCATGTGGTACACTCAGCTTCAGGGGGGCAGGAAACCCAGCCACAGGAGCATAAGAGGACGAGAACTCGGTGAGCAGTAGAGTGTCTGCTACACCACCTAACCTGTCTTTGTTTTTAATGAAATAATTTATCTAGATTTTGTGCTGGTTTATAATTGTTTTTGGAAATGAAAAGTAATTAGAATAATGTTCAGTATAGATCAAATTCAGTTTGTACATAAGTATATTTCTTCAAGTGTATGCACTTTTTAGTAGTTAAAATTACAATCTGGGATGTGATTATGCATTAAATAATTCAATATGTACACTTAAAATAGCTTTTACCAGGATCACCATACTGTTTTAGAAATCTGGTATTTGTGTTAGTTAGATGTGTTATTTAGTAGTTAGATGATCCTTGTTTCCCCATCCGTGCTGATTCCATCTTCCTCTTTGTTAATTTTCTCTATATTCCACTCTATTACATGGGTTTAAAAAAATATGGCTTTCCCCTTCTTATGGGTTTATAAATTAGCTCTAGGGTCAAAATAAGATCACTTTGGGTAATGTAGCAGAGGAGACAAAAGTTTTAATGTGGATACATTTCTCTTGCAAATGTAAAACCAAAGCTTTGCATTTTCCCTTAGGCCTCACCATCTGTAGTAAAGCTGTATGGAAGGGGGCCAGAAAGTAAAAAAAAAAAACAAACAAACCAAAAACCAAAACAAAACCAAAAAAAAAAAAAAATAGGTGTTGGAAAATGTATGAGAACATTTTTTTTAAACCCTAAAGACTGCTCTGTTTTGTTTAAACAAAGCCTTTCTTTTATCAAACATCCTCAGCAATTGTTAAAATTTTCAGTATTGAACTGAATTGCTGGATAGTATTGGAATTAAAATGTTATTCCCTGGAACCAGTTATTTAGTTTTCCTGTAAAATAGTAGTGATTTGTCAAATTTTTAAGGAGAGATGTTTCTTGATCTAAAATATTTTAGGTATCTTGGGTTTAAGATTCTTTCACACCCCTTATGGGAAAGCATCCCTAACATGATGATGGGAATCCATGAGACACCACTACTGATTTATAAAAATTAAGTTTGCAACTTTTATAACATTTTAAAAAGAGAAAATCAAAATAAAGTACCTTTTAAGATAAGCCACTTTATTGTATAGATTGTAAGGGATAAAAGCATTACTTGAATAAATTCAGGTGTGTTGGCAAAGGGGCAAATGTTTGTATAAGTGGTAATGGAAGTAAGATAAAACACTCCAGTAAAACACATGGAGGAAAATTATGGCATTTGGTATTTCCTGTGTATCTTAAGTAGTTATTATTTTATTTTCCTTCAACTTTTTATTGCACTAAAAATCATTGAGAGCACCCTAAGAAATTTAAGAACAATTATGGAAAACAATGACCCAAAGAAAACTATAAAATAACAACAAATGAAGCAACATGTTCAAAGCGTTCAATGTAATTATTTTCCATGGAGAGTAAACTTTGACATGTGACTTGGCAGTTGTGTTCTTTTGTATTGTTTAGTTGCTGCTCTATGGAGACCAGACTTACATCAGCTTAATAGTGAGGGACTTGGCAATTGTTTCCTTGACAGTCATTCTGAAATTCTTATACTAAAGTAAGTTTTTGGTCATTTTTTTCAATTAAAAATTTTGAGAAAAATTCTTGTATGAGCCAATAAGATGATGAATGTAATTTAACTACTACTGCATTCTTCACATTTTATCGTTGTGTTGGAGTTTTTTTTTTAATTTTTATTTATTTATGATAGTCACAGAGAGAGAGAGAGAGAAGCACAGAGACATAGGCAGAGGGAGAAGCAGGCTCCATGCACCGGGAGCCCGATGTGGGATTCGATCCTGGGTCTCCAGGATCGCGCCCTGGGCCAAAGGCAGGCGCCAAACCGCTGCGCCACCCAGGGATCCCACTGTGTTGGAGTTTTAAGGAAAATTACTAACCTTAAGTAGATTTCCCAACTCTAGATGGTAGATAATAGTGGGTAGACTCAAATTTCTCTTTCTCCTTGAACACTTTTGCTTTAGTATTTCCTGTGGCCATTTTAGCAAAGAAATGATAACTTTTAGGCTTTAAAGTTACTTCTGTCACTACTATGATTTTCCAGCAGGGTGGTGGGCAAACACATTATTGACACCATCAACAAGAACATTTTATACTTAAGAGAGAAAGGCAATTACTTAGTTATTATTTGTAAACTCTCCTTCCTACCATTGGTCCATCATCCCTTTGGTTATGATTTTGTTTCTGTTGAGAGCAAGGAACAGAGAAAACAGTTGTGCCTCATTTGTCATTTCTACCTTTTTGTGGATGAGCTGATAAAATTCTTCCTTGTATTTTGTACAAATGAGAGAATAACATAAGATATGTCACTGGTAGAGTCTGGTGGAGAAAGCAAAAGGAACCCAGAGAAAGGAGAATGGAGAAGGGCTGTAATAAAATGTCACCTACTTCCTAACCTTTACTGAGAAATTATTTTATGTGTTAATAGCCAGCTTTGCAGAAATAATGAGAAAGTCAGTAGGAAACATTTTTGAATCCAACCTAGGTGCGCCCCCTTCATTTTCCTAGATTGATTTAAAGTACCTTTAAATCACTTTTGGGGTAGTGATGACCTAACGTCTTTCCAAATCAGTAAAATGTATTTCTCAAACACTCCAATGACTTGCTTTTTGAGTCCCTTCAGCTACACAATGATTGAATCATTTCTAAGTCATTGACTTTCAATTTTCAGGAAAATGGATCTCTTTAGTAGTCTATACAAAGACTAAAAAAGCCTGGTTTGAATAAATGTTACAAGTTGCTAAGCATATGGATGCAGACTGGATGGCACATTTATAATTCAATTGCTAACCAAATATTTGCTTTTCTTAAAGGAAGTGTTAACATTGAACATTTCTTCCTGGATTGAGCTTAGGCTATATGTGTGTGTGTGTGTGTGTGTGTGTGTGTATTTTTTTAAGCTGTTAAAAGATGTTTATGTGGTAAACAGCATCACCACCTGTCACCTGCCGCTTAAGTCCTGAAGCAAACATTTCCTGGTCACACTATTAGAGCAGGTGAAGCCCAGGATGTGATAGAGAAAATATCCTGGACATTATTCTGTTGCTATCATTAGCTACCATAAGGAAGCAGCATGAGACCCTGGGAAGTGACTGCAACATTAACCAGACTTCCAGATGCTCTTGAGTATTCTTACTCCTGTGCTAGAAGGAAAAGAGCCCCTTGGAGCCCTGCCACTTTCTGCAGCTTTGGCAGCTGCTGTGGCTGAGCCTAAGGGGTGGAGGATGGAGTTGGGACTGATTCTAGTTCCAGAAGCTACATGGGAAACATGTTTCCTTTCATGGGGCTTAAAGTAATTCTGTGAGGGAAAAAAGTTTCTAATTTTACTTTATTTGATTCTAAGAATTGTAGAATTAGATAATTATGGAATTAGAAGATATTTTAGACATCCAACTCTGTAGTTTTACAGTGAGAAAATTAAGATCTAGAGAGGGTAAGGGATTGCCAGACTGTGGAGCCAACTTTGTATAGAGGCTAATGATTTTTGTCTTTGTTGATTTTTGAATAGTTTTACTAAATTAGAGTCTTGATTTGGAATCAAGTATAGGAATTTCAGTCCTATATTTTGTTGTGTTGTGTTACATTATCACATTATGTTTTATGCTATGTTGAATGTTCCATTGTTGAACACAAATGAAATATTTCTAGGGCTATTTTCACCATCTAGAGACCACAGAGCTGTTTGTTTTGTACCTCCTTTTCCAACAATGGGGCTACTTTCTTCTTTTCCTTTTCCAAACAAATTCCTCATGCTCTAAACATTAAGTAGAGCTTAAACAAGAAGCAGAGTGTTTCTTAAGGTCCCTAAAAATGTGGTTCTCCCAGTTCTGTCTGTATGTGTCCCACAGTGCCCTGTTTCAGTGCTCCAGAGACTGTCCCCTGCTAGACTCATGCAAGTAGCAGAGTGAGTGGAGGTGGCCCCATGTTCCAGTTCCTGGTGCTGCATCAGATACTCTGAGCCTCTGGTTTTCAGTGAGACCTCCAGGAATGACCTCATAGCTTACAGCTTGGATGTTTAGTTCTGTTTGATTTTCCTGTTCTGTCTATTCTCTCAGGCTCCTTTACCACTCAACCTGCTTAGTCCTGTTCCTGTATCCTGAGAAAGCAAATGTGTCTCTCCTTTGTTGCCTTGCCCCATCCCTAACTCTGTGAAAATCCTACTTTAAAATGCTTCACCATGATAGTCTTTTATGCCTTTGCAACGAAACTATTCAATTTCACATTTCCTATTTATCTTGTTAATGTTATCAAAATAATCTCATTTGTTTGGTATATAGACCAAGCATTTTTTTTTCCTTAATGAAACTTAATTACTGGTTAGATTGCTGATATTGCCTTTATTTATACACCTCCAACTGTCTGTACAAATGACAGACCATCAGGGTGCTTGAGTGACTCAGTTGGTTAAGCGTCTGCCTTCAGCTCAGGTGATAATCCTGGGTCTTAGGATCTAACCCGGAGTAAAGGCTCTCTGCTCAGCAGTGAGTCTGCTGTTCCCTCTCCCCCTCATCTGCTCATGTGCTTTCTCTCTCTGTCTCTCTCTCTCTCTCTCTCAAATAATAAATAAAATCTTAAAAAAACAAATGGGAGACCATTAAAAACTGTTCACATGTATAGTCAGACACCTTTAGAGCAATTTTTCTTTTATCCTAAAATCACAGTGAAGTGTATTCTTCTAAGAGCTATTTGTTGAACAGCAATGTAGAATAATAACTCTCCTTTTCTCCTTGGCACCGTGAGAAAAAGTATTTTTAACCAAAGATTTTGAACTCTTTTATTAATCTTTCTCAGAAGCAGTTGTATGCAAATCCATAAAAGCTGAAGCTTTGTTTTAATTCAACCTTTAAAAAAAAGAAAATGACCGTCCCCTTTCCTAAATCTCTTCCTCTAGGTCCTTGGTCCTTAAGAGAACGATCAACATAGTTTAAGAATCACCATTTTAAACCACTAAATATTCACATGGGCAGCTTCAAAATTGGGAGTGTGTTATATTCCAAAAGAATGTAAATTAATAGTTTTAAACCCAGAATTTAAGATGTTTCTGGTCGGAAAGTAAGTCGGTGTGGTATTTTTGGAGAGGGGAAGAATTTGGCAGTTTAAATTAATATTATTTTTCTCCTCTAATAAGATTCAGTAATTCCACTCCTAGAATTTATCCCTTGGAAATAAATGATCAGAAAAATGTCCAAAATGTGTATAAGTATGTAAATCACAGTGTTGCATGTAATAGTGAAATACAGAGAATAATTTATATGTTAGACAATAAGGCAATGCTCAGTACATCATGATACATTTAATGTGATGGAGTACTAAAGAGTTTTAAAAAATATAGTTATACCTTTTTTATTTGTGTCTGGCATGGAAACATGTTCATAATAAGTGACAGTATTAAAGAGAGTATGTATACTTTATAATCCCATTTTGGAATGTTCACTAGAATATTAAATGGTAAGTTAGAGATGATTTTGTAGTTATTTTGTTAGCTATATGCATTTCTTATTTTAAAATATTGAAGGTGTTGATTTTTTTAATATTTAATTATTTATTTTAGAGACAGAGAGTGTGTCCACAGGTGTACAGTGGGGAGGTGGGATGGGGGATGGGCAGAGAAAGAGACCCTTAAGCAGACTCCCCACTGAGCCTGGAGCTTATTGCAGGGCTGGATCCCACAGCACATGAGATTATGACCTGATCTGAAGTCAAGAGTCAGAAGCTTAACCCACTGAGCCATCCAGGTGCCCCAGAAGGTGTGGCTTGTGTAGTCAGAAAACAAGCAATGGTGCTATTTTTGGTACAGACAACAGAGAAAGTGTTAATGGTAGAAGTTCCTTTTCCACAGAATGTACACTTCCTTCCCTTTGCATTCTGAAATTAAACCTTGAATCTTTTGTTGCTCTTTTAATTATGTATGCACTATAGGCTATAGGAATGTCGAAACTGCAAGGGACTGAGTGGGTTCTTTTTGGTGACAGGCACTGCAGTGGCCAGGGGACACTTTGGCAGGTGCTCAAGAGGGCAAGCAGCCTCCAGTGATGGCGATAAGGTCTTTCAAAAGTCACATGTTTATAAGACAAAGTGATATCAACCCTAAATGAAAGTAGAAGCTATTCATCTAGGTTCCTAAGTCTTCTTACATGAAGCCAGCAAGGGGCTCTTTTGAAACACAGAATATAGCTCTCACTGGCATGAAAGATGAAACTCTCCTTAGTCATCCAGAAGCATTACCACAGTCCAGATGTATATAGTTTATATCTTCCAGCAAATGTCTGTGAGAATTATTTCCCCCCGTAAGTATCAGATTATATTTTGCCAAGTTAACTCTTCCCGGCTGCACTTTGAGCCTCTAAGGATTCTGTAGTGCTATAGTGCAACTAGTCTAGTGGTAAAACGACCAGAATCAGAGGTAAGTTATTAGCTAAAGAATGAAACCAACAGGTCAAATTCTCACCCAGTCTTTTAGCTAAAGGGCTCAGTGTCATTCTTAAATGAGAAGACAATGATTTGTGTTTTGCTTAGAGAAACATATCTCATATATATGTTTATATCTGCATCTATGTTTATATCCCTATCAATCAATGTACATACACATGGGTGCATATACACACATATGTGATAAAATTCTCTCAATAAAGACAAGTAAGGAAGTTCAACTATGTCGGATTGTACATGACAACAAAAGATAAAAAAGGGTCAGCAGTGGTTAATTCAGTAGCTCCTGTGTACACAAATTATCCTGTAGTAGATATAATAAGGGAAGTAAATATGAGATAATGAGGCTATCAAAAGAGTTCAAGAGAAGATAAAAGTTCAACATAGAGATTGGTCCTTTGAGGAAAGACTTGAGGTCATTAAGGGTCTTTCTGAGAAAATAGTAAGTGTGCATCATTGCAGAGGAGAGGTAAGCAATTACAAGTAAAGAAACAGTGGAAGAAAAGTAAAGGCAAAATGACTGATACGAGGAAGATGATAGGAAATTAGGTGAGGCTAGAACTCAGAGGTTCGAGAGGGAGAGTAAGTCTGGATGGACACAATGGTCTCTTATAAGAACAGTTCTTCATTTTATGGGAATTGCAGGATATTAATCATCCTTGGCTGCTAGATAATAAAAGCCAGTAGCTCTTCCTAGTCATTATGACAACCAAAAATGCCCTGCAAGTTTCCAAATATCCTCAAAGGAAGATTTATCATCCTGCTTTAAGAACCGTTGGGCAATATAATGAGAACTTCTGAGTGCCAGGATGCTGTCAGGATTTTTATGTGTGAAATAGTTCTGTTTTTATTTTCCTATTTCCCTCATGTAGACATGGTATAAAAGTATACTATTCTCCATGGTGTTTGCAATACATACACATCCATTATTATCTGTGGCTTAATCCAGTTTAGAGTTAATTTTGATTCCTCAGGCATCTATTACATGTTACCTTAATCTTACTTTATTGCTGTTTATAATTATCTTTATTTATGGCAGGTTTGGGTGAAACTTCGGGGCACTAAGGGATTTATCAAACATCTGGAACAATTTTTAAAAAATGTTGGATTTACTAAAACCCAAACATTCTGCCAAGCACCTCTTCTCACCCTTTTTCTCCAAACTTTAAAAACACATATATTTTAGAGAACATTGATTCCATGTGTTTTTAATTCATTTTATTTCATATCATCAAAATTTTAAAAAGTATTTGGTATCCAGGATGCTCATTGAGACTTTCAAATAAATAGTTTTTAACAACTTAAAAAATGTCACATGAATATATTGAAACAGGAAAAAGATAAAATTTTGATGGAGACCGGTTGGGAATGAAATTTGGCAAAATTATTTTCCACACTAATTTATAGTGTTCCATCCAACTTCTAGTACACAATCTGGAGAAAATAAATTAGGTTATTTAATCTAAAAAAAGCAGTGTATCAAATTTTCTATACTAAGTCATATATATCATCATCAAGAAAATATTAAGAAATGAACTTGAATCAAATGATCTATTAATTCTTAATATTGAGGAATTTTTTTTTTTTTTACCATATTGGTAACATTACCATACTGGTAATAATGATGTAAGAAACTCTTAGGGCAGGGGTGCATGGTGGCTCAGCGGTTGGGTGGCTGCCTTGGGCTCAGGTCGTGATTCCGGGATCCTGGATTGAGTCCTGCATCAGGCTCCTGTGAAGAGCCTGCTTCTCCTTCTGCCTGTGTCTCTATCATTTCCTCTCTCTGTGTCTCTCATGATTAAATAAATCTGAAAAGAAACTCTTAGGGCAAATTGGAAAATGTGAGAAGCAACAAGAATAATTGAAATTTGAGAAAGATAATGAATTTAGTCATGAGTTAGCTTAAGGTTGTGATATGTTAGTTACTCTTATGATTTGAGAGATTGAAAATTAGCTTGCTGGTGTTCATTGATGATAAATTTATAAAAACCCACACATAGAGTATCTATCCATTTATATATTAATGTAAAGTCCACTGTAGCATTTAGGCTGAGACAAGTGAGTTGAATGACGCAGAATGGTTAAAGGCCCCACTTAAGGGATCCCTGGGTGGCGCAGCGGTTTGGCGCCTGCCTTTGACCCAGGGAGCGATCCTGGAGACCCGGGATCGAATCCCACATCAGGCTCCCGGTGAATGGAGCCTGCTTCTCCCTCTGCCTGTGTCTCTGTCTCTCTCTCTCTGTGACTATCATAAATAAAAAAAAAAAGAAAAAAAAAGGCCCCACTTAAAATCTGTGTAGTTAAGTAATTGAAGTGATTTTCAGGAAGATTACAGAGATAACCTTTGAGGATATGAGAATAAGAAGTCTAAAGTTATACTGAAGAGTAGAGATGTAAATTATTTAACAAACTTGGTGAAAAATGTTAAGTATCATTAGTATGGGAATGCAAATTTAAATGACATACCAGTTTTCACTTCATTATCAGACAAGATGTTTAAACTAAGAATGTCCCATGATCTTCCATATTTTTATTCAATATTATTCAGTATCTTCAGTGGAAACATTCATGAATTGCTGATAGAAAAATGAAATCTATTTGAAGATGTATATCAAGAGTCTAATAATGTTCTATCATTTCCATGGGTAAAAGCTGACCTAGGAGAGCAGAATTAGGACAAGTTTTGATGTTCTTCATCTTACAGGTGAACAATGATGGAGAGCTGGAATCCAAAGGCAACAGGACTTCCTCCCACTGGGAAAAGCTGATTAAGAACAGCCACGTTGTCTCCTGAGGGAAATATGGGAAACAGGAAGCAGGAAAGTTGTCCTGAGCACAGAGATTGAGCTAACTCTCCTAGCTCTAGCCCTTCTAGCCCTTCCAGTAATGGGAGTACAGAGCCTTATATCAAGCTCAAGGAAACACCATGCCATGCCAAGCATTGCCAGCTCCAATGCTTCAGTTCTGTCAATATTCTGCACTACAGTTAGGTTGGGTTATATGAGATTCTCATTTTTGTAGGTCACAAATGGTTGGATATTGACAATTTTAGAAGGTTCAATCTAATAGTTCTCACGCCATAGTGGTTCTAAGAAGGGTGGGTCAAAACAGCTTTGGGTTTGTACCTTGTATGTTAGTTTGGGTCTCTCAAGAAACAGAAGTCAAAATGGAGTTAAACATGCAGGATATTATTAGGGAAAAATGCCTATATAAAGGAGAGAAATGGGAGGGTCACCAGAATTTGATCCCAAGTGAAGGAAAGAGAGAGAAAAAGGTTGGGTGCAAAGCTCCTAGATTGCTGTACAGTGTAAGGAAGACTTGGGAGTTCTTCAACCAAAATCAGCCAAGAAAGGGGTCCTATGTCTCCCCGAAACAGATCATTGGCAGGGAGCAGCCAGTAGGAGGTGTGGCCTTGGCACAAATGCAGGGATAGGTTTCAGAATGGACCATTGGGGCCTGGCCTCAGTTGATTGTACTCCTGTAGGTGGAGGTCCACCAGGTGTATTTTTGTGGACACCACATCATAAGACTCAAGAAGTATGGATGATACCCTAATTTGGCCTTGGCCTTGCTCACTGTCCCTTCATTTTCTACTCTTATCTTAACACTTTCTAGGGGTCTTCTTCCTGACTGCTCCCAAGGTCATGCAAATATACCTTGACTTTTATGGAAGGAAGTTAGGGGCAGGGAAAGGGTCTCTGGTCCTTTCTGTTCCAGAAAGTCATTGGCTCCTTTTCCAAATTGGCTCACCCCTTTCCAGAACTCTGTGTAGCAGAGAAGGGATTGCTTTAACAAAAGTTCCCTATTCCTTATTTTCAAGGGTGAGATTCAGTGTGACAAAGATCTGCAAAACTAATAGAGGTCATATGCTTTGCATAATCTTTTGAATGTCTACACAGAGTTTCGAGCCACTTTGTTTCTTCCATGAAGGGAAATGCTTTGATAGCACTCCCAGTTGCAAAGCTAACAGCCTATTATAAGAAATTCTATAACAGTAATAAAATTAACACATACCAAATGTGCAAACAAAACTTTATATTACAAAATACCCTTTATAAATAGCATTTAATTTTCATTATTTAAATATGAAATTTGAAAGCAAAATTCATAAACAGCATATAGATGTGCTGGAGTAGGAAATACAAGAAGATTCACTTTAGAACTGAGTTTTTACTGGAAAAGGTAAAATGGAAATTGAACAATTATTGACGTAGACAGAAGCTTATTTCACTCTGGTTTAGTTTTTTGCTAAGGGCAAAAAGTGTGTGTGGATTGGGAGAAAAGTTAAGTGAGTTATCTGGGTAATTTCTCTCCCTACTATAGAGCAGATCTTTTGGGGAGACTTTTAATGATGATCTTAAAAAGCACATGTACGTTAAACTTAGGTTAAAAAAAAGAGTAAAACCCTCAAAATACATGTTGAAAGGGAGGATAAAATCTTTTTCTTGAGGAGGAGACTCACACCATCCACATAAAACATCTAGGAGATCTGGCAAACATGCCCTTACACGTTCCTTACACTAGACGCAGTTCTTCCATTCACTCATGGACTCACATCTGTTGGCCACCCATGCTCCCTGAAGACAGTTTATGGCACTGGATTGTATCAGCAAGGCATGATGGATGATCAGGGACATCACCAGGGAGGGAGTACTCTGCCTTTGGCTTGGTTTAGAGTCAGATGTGAAGGAAAGAAGAGCAGTAAATTTGGAAACTATGCTGGAAGACACTAAAATTTATTTTTAATCTCTGTAAGTTCCAAAGAAGGAATAAAACCTGAAAATATGATGATGAGATGATTGCACTAATTTGTAAAGTAATTTATCAGAACATGGGGATTGGGAGTTCAGCTTTGCAGGCATGGGAGACACCTAGGAAGGACTGCATTTTAACTTCCTCATTTGGGAGTTCTTAAATAGACCTCAAACTGATTTTACAAGTACAACTGGACAGGCAAAGAAAGTATAATCTTCTTTATCCTGTTTTGTGATCCCTCTAGATTTTGATGTGATGTTGGAACAAAATCTCCTTAAATAGGTTAAACAGAAATGAAGATGACTTAACACACAGCAAATAAATTTAATTAAGAATGCTGAATCTAACAGCATCACAGAAACTTAACACATTTTGAAAGTATGTGCCACTTTTTTCTTTCTTTTTCTTTTTTTGCCTTTGCCATCCATTAATAAAGCTACATTTGGAGCTGGGAGCTGTGAAGAAATACTTTTGCAAAGATGATTTGTGGAATTTTGTTGATTCTTGTGTTACCTTGTCACTCACTGAGTTTGTGCTTGTGTCTACTGGCTTTGCTGACTGCATTTTTGTGATAATACCTACTTATTTTTTTTAAAAGATTTTTATTGAGAGAAAGTGAGAGAGAGAGAGAGAGCATGAATGGGGGAAGGAGGAGAGGGAGAAGACTCCCAACTGTGGGGCTCTATCTAATCCCGGAACTCTGGGATCATGACCTAAACCAAAGGCAGACACTTACCTGACTAAGCCACCCAGATATCCCAGTACCTACTTATTTTTAAGGAATTTTCAGTAGATGGTGCAAAGACTATACAATACTCCAGTGATGCTATTGCAAGGTGAATATGATCCTGAATTAGCAATTAAGTTTACACTTGTAGAATAAAAGTCAAGAAGAGCATTTCATAACTATTTCAACAATTAATATAAGTTGGTGGTGATGTGATATATGTAAAACCTGTGCTGGATATAATAGTGGATACAAATTGCATTATTTATAGATCCTGGCAGTTACTGATTTGTAGTTCATATGGAAGATTAGAAATGTACCCAGATAATTCAATTAGAAAGTATAAAATGAGAAGTATTGTTAAAATATTATGTATGAATAGTTTGGGCAATTCATAGGACATGAGAAATTACTTGCATGCATGTGTATCAGAAGTGAGGACCTCAGTAGAGATAGGGGAAAGGATTCAAGGAAAAAGAAAGCATCAACAAATTGCAGTGTTAGAAATGTGTAAGTGATTCAAATGGGCAGGAGTAAAGGAGTCATTAAGAATAACATAGTGGGAAATAATGTTGGAAACAGAGGATATTGGCCATATCACAGAGGTCTGAGAATGCTAGGAAGATATTGGTTTAGGTAATAAGCTAGGTAAGTGGCTCAATCAGAATTGTGATTAGGAAGAGTGTACTATAAAATGGATTATGACTGAGGGAGATTTTGAGGATGGAGAACCCTACAGGGGAGGCCTTTCTACATATCATAGACGATAGGTGATAAGGAGTCAGTTAAGACAGAGGAAGTGCTAACAAAGATGAGAGACTTAATTTGGAAAGATATCACAGAAGTAGAATTTAGAGAATTCATTTAAAACTTGGGTATGGAGGATAAGAAAAAAATTGAGAGATGATGCCACATTGTAAATCTTGGTGCTTGGGATGATGGCCACACATAGTAGGAATGGAGAAGTCAAGAGGAGGAGCTGGTTGAGTAGAGGAGGGAAATAAGTGTGAAGTGCAAGTGGGACAGGTGGAGAGCTTTAGGAGGCAGCTGGACAAACTGAACAGAAGTTTAGAAAGATAACATGACTTGTATTTCAGATTTGGAGACTGTCTTCATAGAAGTGTTAGCTGAAGGCAAGGGATTGGATAAATTTTCCAAGAGGGAGATAGTTGTAGAAATAGAGGTGAAAATGGAATGAAATTTAGATCATAAGGTCCTACATTTCAGGAGCTAAAGAAAGAAAGAAGAAAGAAATCAGCAGAGTTGTGGGAGGAGACCCAGAGAACTGGTTCTCAGTGGCAAAGGGAAAAGTAGACAAAAAGAAGATGATCACCAGATGAAAATGGAAAAACGAGGAAAAGACCATTGAATTTTGATATTTGTGCATTCAGGTTTCAAGTTCTCTGGATTTTTCTTTGAATGATTTTGCAGGGGGAGCTGGAACATTCTTAATGTATATTATGCTTGCCCTAAGCTAGGCAGCTTGCCTTATTTTTCTCTTTTCTTTTCTTTTCTTTTCTTTTCTTTTCTTTTCTTTTCTTTTCTTTCTTTTCTTTTCTTCTTTCTTTCTTTCTTTTCTTTTCTTTCCCTTTTCCTTTCCTTTCCTTTCCTTTCCTTTCCTTTCCTTTCCTTTCCTTTCCCTTTCCCTTTCCCTTTTCCTTTTCCTTTTCCTTTCCTTTCCTTTCCTTTCCTTTCCTTTCCTTTCCTTTCCTTTCCTTTCCTTTCCTTTCCTTTCCTTTCCTTTCCTTTCCTTTCCTTTCCTTTCCTTTCCTTTTTTTTTTTTTTTTCAGCTTGCTTTAAAAATGTGCCCTAGACCCGGGATCGAATCCCACGTCGGGCTCCCGGTGCATGGAGCCTGCTTCTCCCTCTGCCTGTGTCTCTGCCTCTCTTTCTCTCTCTGTGTGTGACTTTCATAAATAAAAATAAATAAATAAATCAAAAATAAAAATGTGCCCTAAAAGAATTTTCAGCATAAGGCCTCATTTTCAATTTTTTTTAAAGATTTTATTTATTTATTAATGAGAGAGACAGAGAGGCAGAGACATAGGCAGAGGGAGAAACAGGCTCCCTGGAGGGAGCCTGATGTGGGACTCAATCCGAGGACCCCAGGATCACACCCTGAGCCAAAGGCAGACACCAACCACTGAGCGACCTAGGTGCCCCCATTTTCAACTTCTTTACTAATAACCATATGCTAATTTTTCTTATGGGGAGGCCCCATACCAGGTTCTTCCTATGTATTATCTTAATTTTTATAATGAAGTATGTAGTTTTATTCTGCCATTTGACAGATGAACATGGAGAGAGTTAATAATTTGTCTAAAGTCACATTGGCAAATGAACAAGTATATCTTCTGGTCCTTAGTCTTAACTCCATTGTTTCCCTGCTTCCAAGTGCTTTCACACGCACAAAAAATGTGTATTTGTGATATTGGTAGGTAGAGGATTTTTATCAAGTTGCTTTAGAATAGAAGGTGAGATGGCTTGTTTGATAATGTTTTGTGTATATTTTCTTATTAATGCATCTTTTTTGGCCTTCCTTCATTTTTTTTATCCATATAATATGAGCCAAATGTTTTGGTCATGATGGAAAAGTCTTAGATACATTGTATTTTTATATCTAGAAATAGCCAAGAGATACTGGATACAGTATGAGATATAGGGCATTAAAGAAAAAGAAAAGCAGTTTTCTACCCTGGTCTTTCAGAAATAGTACATTAAGTTCTCATTCACCATTTACCAAGTCCAGAAATATGTCACTTTGGTCTCACATAAAAGGACAGTGAAGAAAACGGCAAATCTATATGGCTAAAAAGAAGTTGAGAGTGAAGTAGGAAAAAATAGTAGTTTTTTAAGATTTTTATTATTTTTTATTTTAAAAAATATTTTATTTATATGACAGAGAAAGAGGGAGAGAACAAAAGCAGGCGGAATAGCAGGCAGAGGGAGAGGGAGAACAGGCTCCATGCTGAGCAAGGAGCCCAACATGGGACTCGATCCCAAGACCCTGGGATCATGACCTGAGCTGAAGGCAGATGCTTAACCAACTGAGCCACCTGGGCGCCCCTGATTTTCTATTTTTAAGAGCAGTAAGTTATTTTTAGAAAAAACACATTTTGATCGAATCCCTCGTCATAATTCATTTGATGACTACAGAGTTATTTGAACCTTACAATGATTTTTCATTAGAAAAATATGCTTCCCTATTGCTGCAACAGTGGACTTGACCACTCTGCCTGTTGAATTGGTTGGTTATTTGGACAAATACACCCATCTAGAAATAGATTATGCAGAATATGAAATATTTGGTTTCCTACTACCTACCCCACCACGTGGTTTTGCCTTTTCTTAGTGTTCTTTGTATTTCCATCAAAAGACAAAAGCAAGGGAAATTTGGGAAGATTGGAGAGCCATCTTGTTTTGGTCATCATCCTTCAAGTAGGGGTATTTAAAAATGTGCCATCTCTTTCCTCTTTTCATCACTGAATCCAGAATTGGCTTTTCTAATACTTTGACAGTGTTTACCTGTACTGAGTAGCCCATGTAGTTGACACTAGCTGCAATTCAGATTTGTTCAATGTGATTTTTCACTTTATCAAACATTTTTTAAAAAAGATTTTATTTATTTATTCATAAGAGACAGAAAGAGAGAGAGGCGAAGACACAGGCAGAGGGAGAAGTAGGCTCTCTGCAAGGAGCCCAGTGTGGGACTTGATCCCTGATCCTGGGATCATGCCCTGAACTAAGGCAGATGCTCAACTGCTGAGCCACCCAGGCGTCCCTTAAACTTGTATTTCTCTGTTGCTTTGAGCAAAGGGTGACAGACCTATCCATTTGATATGTTTGGGAAAGATGGAGATGGGTGATGTAACCTTATTCTAGGTATTTATTGACAGAGAACTTATTGAGTGACTGCCATTTTCCTGGGACCATACATGCAAAGACATGGCCCCTGTCTTCAGTAGCTTTGACTTCAGATGTCTTAATCTTATGAATAAATATGTGCAAATATGTAATTTTGGCAATATCTTACATTAACTAAACTTTCAAAGTTGTGTTTAGAGAGATTTCATTGCATGGGGATTTGGGGAAAGAAACTTGCATGAATATTTATGAAGAAACTGTTTGGAAGGCATTCTTTATCATTTCCTTCTACTTTATTTTAAAAATCAGACTTAGAAATAACCTCTCAGCTATAACTGGGCTTTCTTAATAGATATTTGACATACATTGTTCCATTTTTTGTTGAGTGACTCTACTTCAGTGTTTGGTGAAAAATGAATTTGAACATTTAAAAAGTTAATAAATGAGTCTTTATAATGAGTCTTTATATCTTTAACACCTAGCCAAATCCTTGTTCATTGAATTAGTGGAGCTGTGTGGCCCTCTAATATTATAAATAGGGCAAAGGATAATGATTTTTTTAAAAAATCCCCTGGGACATTTAATGTACTAAAGATTCCAAACCTTTAAAAATACCCTTCTTTATTTATTTCTGTATTTGTATTGTGCTTTTGACTTTATTAAAGCATATATCTTATTACTCACTCTTCAGAAACTCTTTTAAGCTTAATGGAATTACATAATAAATATAAGTAATGAAATTTTAGGAAATATATTTTATAGTAACATCTTGCTTTCTTGCATTAATTCTGTTAATTTGGATTACTAAAAAGTTGTCGTATTTGTCAATGCCTGTATTTTTCTTCTTACATGTATATAATGTGTGTAGTTTATCTAACAAAGATCAATTGAGATTTTTTTTATATATTTAAGTTCAGTGCTTATAAGTAGTGAAACTAAATAGTAAAAGTCATAGAAAATAATTAGAAGATATAATGATTTAAATCAATTTATGTAAAATAATTTAATAAAATAATTTAAATAAGTATCATGTAAACTTTCTAATAGTAAGTTCTATGGGATGGGAAAATGATTTCCTAGCATGATGTTGAGAATACAGTTCTCCCTAGACATTTGGACGGGAATTGATGAAGTACTAAAATACATGGCAGGAAAGAAAGGCTAGACTGAAGAACCCTTGGGTGAATAATCTATTATGTCTTTTCCATCTGCTCTGTGCTGTTCACATTTTGTACTTCTCTATGTAAAGTCAGTCAGCCACTGGAGGTCTCTGTTTCTCTGTACAATTTTAGCAAGATGAGTATGTGTCATTATTTATAAAAAGAACTCTTCCCACAAAAAACATATTGGTATTGAATAAGAGCAGTTGATGGGCTGCATTTCTATCTTTAATAGAGAATGCATGTAGTTCTAGATACTACAGTAATAGCTTTCATTTAAATGGACAAGATATGCGGTTATTCTAATGTATGAGATTAGATAAATATTCTCATTCAGGAATATTCAAGCAGCTTTGTCTTCAGAGAAGTGACAGAGCATTAATTACAATTGATGAATTGATTTATCTTATCTCATTTTACAGGTGGAAAACTTACTTTTTTTTTCAAAATAAATAAAATAAAAACGGTATAAAAATCCTTTTCCTAAAGTAAGGATTTGAACAAATTAAGAGAATATTTACTTGTAAGTTATCTTTAAATATATTTCCAGATTAATAAAAGTTCCAGTTGAAACTATGCAAGGTTTGAAATAGTGAAGATGTTACTATTTCTGGCAGCAGTGTTTCATAATCACAGAGATTAATGTTGAAGTTTAATTTCCATGTAAAAGTCATTTACTGAACACTTCCTTTTTGAGACAGGGTGTATGGAGTACACAGGTGAGGAACTCGTATGTTCTGAAGGAATTTCTAGAAGGTGAGGATATGCTAAAGGTAAAAGAAGGTGTGACTTAGCACAAATAAGGTGCTGTGGAGACTCAAAGATGGAAGAGATCACATCTTCACCAACAATATTAGAAAAAACTCTGTGTGTTGTCATTGAGGTGAAAGAGATTTTGATAACAGCTATCTGAGAGGAAAGGACCAGGGAAGTATAGAGTAGATTTAGGGAATAGGAGATGGTACAGATTGATTACAGGATGAAGTATGTGACTTGCAGTGATGTGATTAGGGTTTCATATATCAGCCTGAGGATTTTGAATTTTATTTAGAGGGGCAAAGGAAAGAATACATCTTATGATTAATAAATGCCAATCTTAAGCCATGCTCTGTGCTATTTACCTTGTTCATAATAACACTTCTAAATATTATTGGCATTTAATGGATGAAGATGTGGAGGAATAGAGAAATGAAGTAGTATACCTAACATGCCAGTTTTGTAGTCAAACTGAATAAGGGAAGAAAAGATAGACACATAGCTTATTTCATCAAACCTAAAATGTTAGTAGATAGGAAAAATGATACCAAATTAAATGAAGACACACTATTGATTGTAATACATGCCACTATTTTAGAGATGTTAAAATATGTATTTTTTATTATTTTTTTTTAAAGATTTTCCTTGAGAGAGAGAGCTTACACAGATGAGGGGACCAGCAGACAGAAAAGACAACTCCCCATTGAGCAGGGAGTCCAACATGGGGCTTGATCCTAGGACCCTGAGATCATCGCCTGAGCTGAAGACAGATACTTAACGAACTGAGTCACCCAGGCACTCTAAAATATATATATTTTAAGATTGTGTTTTTGAATGGAGGGAAAACTTTATTTTCATGAAAACAGGAAAAAGGAAAGCTGTTCACCCAACGTACAACTCAGGAAGAGTAAACTGTGAGCAAAGAGCTCTTAGTTATAACAATAATTTGCTATCTTTACATAGTATTTTGTAATTATCAAAGTGTTTCCATATAATATTATTTCACTTAAGACTCACAAAAACTGTATATATTAATGTTTCTCTTTGAAAACATGAAAAAGTAAGTTGTAGAATATGATGTCTGGTATATTCTACTTTTTAAGAAAATTGCATGCTATATAATGTAATACACATTTTTTATTTGTAAAAATTATATACTGTTTCACACACACATTCACATAGAAAAATGTGGAAGGATAACACCTGAATATAGTAGCTTTAATCAGAGTGGGAGAGTGGGAAGTGCAAAAAGAACAGAGTTTCACTCTATATAATTTCACATTGTTTGAGAGTTTTATAATAAGCATGTATTATTTAAAATCCAGTACAGATTTTTCAAAAAAAAAAAAAAAAAAAAACCACAATAAAGACTCAGAGGCCCAGAGAGTTTCTGTGATTTTACTAAGGTGGCATTGATAGTAGGTGGAGGAGAGAAACACTCTGTCTTAAGAACTTCACACTCCTTACTTCTGTGGACATTGCGGGAGGCCAGCAGTCATTCAACAGAACACAACAAAGGATGCATGGAAAGTGAAGTGATTGGATATTTGACCTTAAAAGGGAAAATGACCCTTGAGGAGTTACATTGTATGTTCAGTTGGCTTCTTCAAGTAGTCGTTATAATGCAGCTGAACTAAATAAATATGAATACAAAGGACAGCTTTGAAGGAGAAAGTCAATAAACAGGACTCCATATGAAGATGTTTATGGTTAAGGGTGTTGAAAAAAAGAAATTATCCTATCTACATAGCCCCGTTTATAGTAATAGATGTTCATTGACTGGGTGTGTATGAAAGGTAAAGAAAGCAGGACCTCTTTGGACAGTTTTAGCAAGCATTCATATTCAAAAGAGACACAACTTAGAAATCTCAGGTATTTTTGAAAAGTGATTTTTAAATATGTCTAAAGCCAGGGGATCCCTGGGTGGCTCTGCAGTTTAGTGCCTGCCTTTGGCCCAGGGAGCCGTCCTGGAGTCCCAGGATCAAGTCCCACGTTGGGCTCCTGGCATGGAGCCTGCTTCTCCCTCTGCCTGTGTCTTTGCCTCTCTCTCTCTATGTCTATCATGAATAAATAAATAAATAAATAAATAATCTTAAAAAAAATAAATATGGGCAGCCCCAGTGGCGCAGTGGTTTAGCGCCACCTGCAGCTCAGGGTGTGATCCTGGAGACCTGGAATCGAGTCCCATGTCAGGCTCCCTGCATGGAGCCTGCTTCTCCCTCTGCCTGTGTCTCTGCCTCTTTCTCTCTGTCTGTCTCTCATGAGTAAATAAATAAAATCTTAAAAAATATATATATATCTAAAGCCAAGTGAAGGGATTTTAAAGGTGAATTCCTCTTATCCCTCAGAAAACTATCTTAAAATACTTTCTCCATCCATCTCACACTACCTCAAACATTACTGTTCAGCAGCTACTTCAGCCCCCTGTTATACTTTCTCAAAACTTGCTAGTATTCAGTTTCCACACTCCACACTGGCTCTTCCTCTTCTTTTCACCTCTTTCTATTCTTTTGGTTTATTTTCTCTCACTAGAGTGGCTACTTATTAGCCACAACACACCAAAGGCTAAGGAAGCATATACTGAAACCTCCTTGGAAAATAGGCCTCCTTGGAAGGAAGGCTTTGGAAATACTTACATAATCAGAATATACTGGGGTCCCATGTGGCCCAGAGTCTGTGTCATATCACTGTCAAAGAAACAGCAGTCTGACTCTAGGAGCCAAGATAAATAGTGTTGATCTTTCAGTGTTTTTGAAAGAGCATAGTGCAGAGGTTTCATACAGCACGTTATGTAGAAAGTTCCCTCAAAAATATTTCTGCATCTCCCTCGCTCCCTCAAGTATCCCATTTGAGGCAAAGGTTAGAAATCCCCAAGTACGGGAATTCATCAGATCACCGCTAGAGAGAAGGTTGAGAGTGGGAGGGTAGGTTGTGATCTGCCTGATAAAGGGTTAATTCTTTCATTTATTCAACTGACAAATGTTCATGAAGTCCCAGCTGGGGACTGGGCCCTGTGATAGGGACTAGGGACACTATAATAAATACGACATTTGTAGTCTGCTAGGGAAGAAGACACTGAACATAAAAATTGTGACGAGTGTTATAATAATATCTTACATATATTGAATGCTAACTTTGTGCAGGTATTATGCTAATGGTTCTATGTTTACTCAGTTTAGTTGTCTAATATTTTCAAGAAACCAATGTGATAAACACTGTTATTACCTCCATTCTACAAGTAGAGAAACTGTGTATTATGTAATAACTTACCCAAGGTCACACATTTAATAAATGTTGGAGCTAGGATTTGAAACTAAGTTTACCTGATTTCTGATCTGAAGTTCTTAGCCAATATTAAAGTGCTGTTACTTTCTAGCAGGGAGGGAGGAGGCAGAAAAATGGTGGCATCATTGAAACTGAAAGACTCTGCCTTCACCATTCAGAAGTTGGGCTGTCAGTCAACAGCTGACCTCAGGGAATCAAGAAAACTGACTTTGCAGAGGAAGACCCTTTGGATCTGGGTTCCAGAGCACTCAGCTGAAGATCTGCAGAGTCTGTGAAATAGACAGGTGGCTTGGCCCATAATTTGAGAAGCAAGGTAAGGAACATGAGCCTCAGTGAGGGGAGGTCGAGTCTGGGGAGAGACCCTGTGGTGCATATGTGATTGAGCATTTAAAAGACTAGCATTTTGTAAGATATCCCATTTCTCTTTGAGATGTAATAAACTCAACAAAGTCACAGCCTAACAATCCTGGGGTAAAATGCAACTCACCAGCTGTGTGGGTAGGTACTTAGCTTTTCTGGGCCTCCATTTACTTATGTATAAGATGAGTAATTTCAGGTTTAAAACTAATAAGTCTAGGTAATTATAAAGATTGTGGTAAATTTTTTTATAAAAATTACTTGGTCCAAAAAAAAAATTGATCCAGTAACAGGTACAGAGTATAACCTGCAAAAAATGATGGCTATTATTACTGCAGACTGTTTATAGGTTAAATGCTTGCTGTGTTGTTTTCTTTGAACCAAATTTCTTTCTAGAGCTTTGTTTTTGAGAATGCACACAAATAGATTCTGTTGGACTATCCAGTATACAATGTTTTTGGCATATGAGTTGAGGCATTATTAATTTTTATTGTTACTTTCATCAATACCTATAGCTAATGTTTATGGAGCACTTACCATGTCAGAAAGTAAGCCAGGAAGTTTACGAACCCTATGGCACTTCATTCTCACAGAAAATTTATGAGCTGGTCATTATTAGTAATTCTTTTTTAGAAACAAGGATACTGGGGTTCTGAGACTTAAGTGACTTGCCCACAGGCTGGTAGATTTTGGTGCCTAATTTTGAACTCATTTCTGTCTCCTCTGTTTCAGAGGAGAGATTTTCAAGGAGGTGAGCTGATCTCTTGGGTGGGCAGTGTGGCAGTTAGGGCTTCTCTGTGTACACATTTGTGGTCTTCTTCCTGAGCCCTCTGGTTATAAGCCTCTCCTTGATGCATGTCTGGGTCTCCAGAGAGGAGCAGGATCACCCACTTGCAGGAGAGGGGAAGGTAGGTCTACTCCAGGAGGGCTGGGGCTTTTAATGTGTGTGAAGTATTTCACGCTCAATGTCTTATCTAAAATCTTTTAACATGCCCATGGGCCTCTCAAGGTAAAGTATCAGGAAAGGATGAATGTCTAAGGAATGGCAAGGCTTGGGTAATTCAAAGCTGTGTAGTGAGAGCATCCAGCCACTCACATCCAGCCAGCTCCATTTCTTCCTGGAAAGTTTTCTTTCTTTTTTCTTTTGGATACTCTATCTGACTGGGATTATCACATTTTGATTTTCTTGGAATGCTTCAGAGCTTGATGGAAAATGGAAAGCTAGTTTGAATGTTCTTTCCCTTCTCAGGGACTTGGAATCTTGTTACTGTAAGGTTTTAGCTTTCCATGATTTGTTTTTTAATGTTGTGGTCTACATGGAACTAAAGAATGCATAAAGCTATCATTTTGCTTTCCTGGGATTTCTGTTATTCCTGTTATTGTTTATAATTTTTAACTTACTCTATTTCCAAAAAATGCATTTGAGGTGGTTTCTAATTTGAAATAAATATAATACAGTACAATTATAAAAAAGACTTTCAAATACAGATCTGACATTGAGTAGATGGTGAAAAATAGATATAGTGATTATTTGGGATGAGTAAGTTATTATATTGAGATTTAAATTTAACTTTGAGCTTCTTGGGAAACAAGGTAAGGACAATATGATAGATTTTATAGCCTTTCTAAACTGAAAAAGTATATAGGTTGTTTCTGTAGAAGAGAATTCTTCCTGGACAAAAATTCTAGTAGAAGAAATGTGTGTGTTTGTATGTTATAGAAATATATGCAGGTATAGATACTCATTTGTTCTTATAAACATATATGACATATATGTACAGATATGCAAACATAAATATGCATAATAATTCTTGTGTGTATGTATACATATATACGTACATATATATATGCATATTGCAGTAGGCGGTTTGTAGTAGCCATTAGCACACTAATGGCTACCCAAAGATGTCCACATCCTATTCTCTCGAATTTATGTTAGATTAGGGGAATTAGGTTGCAGATGGAAATAATGTTACTAATATCTGACTTTAGAATAGGGAAATTATCTTGGATTGTCTGGGTTGGCCCAGTATAATAACAATGGCCCTTAAAATTGGAAGAGAGAGGGAGAAGAGGAGGTCAGAATGATGCAGTATGAGAAGGACTCAGTCTGCCACTGTGGCTTTAAAGGCGGAGGAAGAGAACCATGAGCCAGGGAATGTAGGACATCTCTAGAAACTAGAAAAGACAAGAGAATCGATTCTCCCTTTGAGCTTCCCGAAAGTTCCTTCCTTAACTCCCTTCTTCCCTTGGAAGTCCCTCCAATGACTTCCCTTCTTTGCCTCAGTGTAACTTTTCAGTTTCATCTTGTCTTCTCTCCAAATCTCTCCCTGTGTTTTGGCCACACTGTCTTTTCTGTTCCTCAATTCACCAAGTTCATTTCTGTTTTAAGGCCTTTGCCATCACAGTTCCCTTTCCATTAATGGCCCTCTCCCTACCCCCAGTTCTCTGTATGTCCGACCCCTTCTTATCATTTGGGACTTGATTTCAGTATCTCCACCCCAGTGAGCCTATTCTTGACCAATCAACCTAAAGTAGTTTTTAACATTCCTATATCACCCTGTATCATTTCACTTTAGCACCTGTTCCTACTATTTCCTTGTTCATTTATAGTACCTGGCACACAGTAGGTTCTTAATAATTACTTATTGAAAGAATAAATTAACGTAGAATGTTTAAAACATTGGCTCACTTCTTTCCTGGCTGGGCCCTAGTGGCAGAGGGTGGCTGTAAAAACTGTCAACTCTGGCTTGGGAAAAGAAAGTGGAAAATGGTTAGAGTGGCAGAAATGTAAGTTAGAAGGTCAAAGAGCCAAGAGAGCTTAATGAGAATATTGCAGCCTTAGTAAGTGGTGTCTAAGTGTCATTACCAGGATGAGGATGGTGACTGAGATATATTGAACTGGGTGGCACCTGTGTGACTCAGTGGTTGAACATCTGCCTTTGGCTAAGGTCATGATTCTGGGGTCCTGGGATGTAGTCCCGCCTCAGGCTCCCTCTGCCTATCTCTTTGCCTCTCTCTGTGTCTCTCATGAATAAATAAATAAAATCTAAAAAAAAAAAAGAAAAAAGAAAAAAAAAAAAAAGAAAGTGCTGAACTGACAGCATGGAGGCAGAATGCATGGATTAGTCTTGAGTCCAGACAGGCACTGGGGTTCAGGTAATCCTTCCCAGTTCTGTCAGATGCTGGTAACTTATCCTAAACTCTTTCTGAAGCCATACTTCAGTCTTGACTTTGTTCATCTTAAAGCCTAACTTTCATATAGCAGATATCACAACCAGTTTTCCCCTTAGAGAAGTTTCAGGAGAGATAAATACTCTACTAGTAGTGTTCACAGCTCTTCCTGCAACAGAGCAGTTAGTTTTTATTTTGTTTTTTTGTTTTGTTTTGTTTTTGCATTGTTACATTGATGATTTTCTACACACAACTTTGAGAATGACTCTTCTAACCCTCATAGATTCTTATTGTAGAAAGGGCCTTGATCAATTATTTTAACAGTCTCCTTATTTTACAAAGTACTTATTTGACCTATTCATGATCACAAAGGTAGGGGCAGACTCAAGATTAAAATCTGTAGTTCCTGACTTCATGACTACTTGATTTGGAGTCAGAATTAGCATTAAGCTGTCATCTGAAAAGTAAGAAAGACCAAGTAAATAAGTTGTCATCAAGATCAGGGATGCATTAAATAGCAAAACACTCTAGATGTCTTTTGGAGTGGGTACAGCTTGGCTCCTCTCTTCTTACCAATAGCTAATGACATTCTGAATGATGGTCATGGGGCCTGGAGAGATCCTGAGAATTTGTATTAAGTATAGATTAAATTAGAGTAGATACAATTTTTATAGCATATTGTATTATTTTCTAAATCTTCAGGCATTTGTAGTATCTGGCTACTATATAATATTAAACTGGATACTTCATTAGTCAGAGGTCCCTGTTTCTTGTCCCTGTTTCTTGACCACTTTGGGTAAAGAGAACTTGGCTGCACTTTTAACAGGTTTTGTTTAAAGATTTTATTTATTTAGGAGAGAGATAGAGACAAAGAGGGAAAGAGAGAGAGAGAGCAGCACACAAGTGGGGGGAGAAGCAGAGGGAGAAGCAGATTCTCTACTGAGCAGAGAGCCTGATGTGGAGCTTGACCCCAGAACCCCAGGACCTGAAGGCAGATGCTTAACCAACTGAGCTATCCAGGTGCCCTACTTTTAACAATTTTTGTTTGTATTATACTTGGACTCTTGGACTCTTCCTCTGTAATACAACAGTTTTCGTTTATTCTCACTCCTTTTTTTTTAAGATTTTATTTATTTATTTATTTATTTATTTATTTATTTATTTATTTATTTGAGAGAGAGAGAGAGAGAGAGAGAGAGAGAGAGAGGCAGGCAGAGATACAGGCAGAGGGAGAAGCAGGCTCCATGCAGGGAGCCCAATGTGGGACTTGATCCTGAGACTCCAGGATTACGCTGTGGGCTGAAGGCAGGTGCCAAACCGCTGAGCCACCCAAGGATCCCCTATTCACACTCTTTGAGAAGAAGAATTGTTTATAGCACACCTGGCCTATAGCAGATATGGTGGTCCTGAGGGAGGAAAAACTCAAACCATTTTTGTAAAATAACCAGAACAGGATACATATACAATAAGGACTCAATTATATGATGGTGGTACCAATAAGGTAGTAATAGTCCTCTTCTCCAAGTTAAGTGTCAGAGAATTTGGTGAAAAATCCTATTTCCTCAGCTGTTCTCTTCAAGTTTTTCTTTTTAATCTTTGATTTGCCTTTTGATAATCTCTCTCTTTTTTGAGAGTTGAAGTCTTGCAAGTTCTTATTTGATAGGTGGATTCAGAGCATGTGAGTGTTCCTTTAAGCCAGAGAATTGCTTTCTGAGATTGGCAATTTAATAATGTTTTTGCAAGTTAAAAAGTCATTGAATTTGTACCATGCACAAAACACTGTCTTCCAGCAGCTTACACTCCAGTCAGTGTTCTCCTAGCATGTTTGGAAACTTGTTTGATGAATTCAAAGAGAAAAGGCATTTTTTTTTTTGTTTCCTCTACCAATTTCCCCAGCTGGAAATGCCTCATAAAAAGAGGAAATTCCATGATAATGGATATTAAAAATTGGGCCTTTTGCCACATTAGGAGGGAGGATATTTCAGGTGCCGTTTAGATGCTGAATCATTCTTGTGATTGTTTGAATAGCATCTGAAGTTGAATTATAGCAGATGAGAAAAATCCTCTCAGGATAGGAAGAAAAAATACATTTTATAAACGTAACCTTTGGCATTTTAAAAATGCAGAATGTTTTATTTTTACAACTTCATATCTCTTACTGTTCAAAATAATTTGATATGTAGGTAATCAGGGGAGATAAAATAGAGAACAGATTTGCCAAGTTTTATTTTCTTTGGCTTTAGGTGGTAACAGGTGGAAAATACCCATAAGTATTATAAATAAAAGACAAATACTGGATAGATGAAGCTGAAGGAACGAGTGGAAACCAGTGTAGAACTACTGGTAGTTATTAATTTGCATTTTGCATGGTGGCTTCCTCTCCCAAGATTTAAATTTTGGGTGAAGTATTGTCACAACTTCATTCCAATCACTAATAATACTTTAGGGTCTCATTAATTTACATAATAAACACTTTTGGTATACAAATTGTATTTCAAGATCCTGGATTGGGTACTGTGGATATAACTATAGAAGTGTCAGAGAATATCTCTGCCCACATGAAACTTACAGTCTACTGGAGAGGCAGATATTGCACAACTGATTATGAATATACACTCAGAAATTCAGAGTGTTATGGAATCACACAACCAGGCAACCTTATGTAGTTTTGGTAAGACAAAGTTTGTATAAGGAAGTGACATTCAAATTGAGAAAGCAGGGATTATTGGCGATTAGCAAAATGAAGTGGGGTGTGTGTTCCTGTGTGAGAGAGACAGAGAGAGATAGGCGCTGGGTCAGGAAGGCAAGAATGAGTTACAAAAATTCCAGACAGGGGAGGCCACTTTTGTGGGAACCTAGAGGTGGCTGGTGTTCAGGGAATGGGGATGTGAGGCTGGAGAGATAAAACTACAGAGATAAGCATGAAACATATCACTCAGGGTCACGCCAGAGATCCATGCTTTGGCATGAGGGTAATGGGGAGCCCAGGAGGGGATTTTGATAAATATCAGGTGTCAGCTGGCAAGGGTGGAGATGAGAGCATCAGTCAGTGACCTGTTATAGAAATCTAGGTAAGTGGGCATTCTGGGCGACTCCTCCTGGCTTAGTTATTAAGTCCTTCCAGCCATCCTTTGGGATGTTTTCCATCATTTGCCCTTTCTTTTTTCATTTCTACTGTGTTTGTGGAAAAACAACTTTCTTCCCTTAGGTCTTTCCCATCTATAATCTGCTTGTAAGCCACAGGCAAATAAATTTTCTAAAGCATCAAAGACATATATATATATATCTTCCTTTTTAGAAAACCTGCAGATGCCTCTCTGATGAATCCAAACGCCCCAGCTTCTTTTTACTTCTTGCGTCCTAGCCCTCTGGGGGGCTGCTTGGCCTCCTCATTGGTTTCCCAGAGTTGCCCTCTTTGTGCTTCCACTACCTGGAATGACTTTCTTTCTTTTCCCATTTACTGAATCTCATCTGATCTCAAAGTCCCAGTTCCTCCGTGAAGCCCCACATTTTATCTTCTTCTTACTCTTCCCAGGAAACCCTATGCAACCAATTGTCTTCACCACCACCACCACCGTTAATTGCTACTCATTGTTTCAAGTATGTTCTTGGCTCCATAATTGTTAGAGACTGAAGGAAGAGTTGTGTTGCTCCAAATGCATATGTTGAAACCCAGCATGGCACTAGGAGTTGTGGTCTTTGAGAGGTAATTAGGATTAGATGAGGTCCGAGGGCGGAGCTGTCATGCATGAATTATTGCCCTTCTTAAGAGTAAAGAGAGAGCTTTCTGTGGTCAGATGTGTGAAGGAGAAGTCTACATCTGCAACCTGAAAACCACTCTCACCAGAGCTCCACAATGCCTTTACCCTGATCTTGGACTCCCAGTCTTCAGAACTGTGAGAAATAAATGTCTATAGTTTGTAAACCACTTAGTGTATGGTAATTATTTTAACAGCCTGAATTAAAACAATTGTATTATTCCTACTATGAACACAAAACATACAATAAATGATGAGGAATATTGCTTTTATGAAAAGTAATACTTCTGCCAGCATTTCAGAATAATCCAAATATCATTTAAACATATTTATGGCTTTTGAAACCATCATTTTAGGTTAAAATTGACATTTCTAAAATACGATTTCACTTTTAAATGAATTATATATATCCAATTAAGTGCATTTTCTTTGAGAAGTAAATAATTTTTTAAAAATAAAACAAATATATTATGTATATTGCTTTAGTACAAATAAATTCTTTTCATAGCTTGGAAAGAAGAGTCTATGATTAGTGAAGATATTTTATGGAAGTATTTGTAATTATCTCATGTTTATAAATGAATTAAATTCCTCTTTCTTTCAGTATAAATATTATTGCAGAACAGAAAAAATATTCTGTGCTAGGATGTTCCTTTCTGCTCTACCTATACTGTGTTGAACTTAGACAGTCATGAGCCATGTTAAATCAGAGTCTGCCTTAGCATTTTAATTAGTAATGACTTTCTGAGCTGCCTTGTGTTTCTTCACTGAAGCACAGCAAGCTTACTAGGTGACTTGATTATTGCGTATCTCCTCAAAGCCTAGATAGAATTATATTCAACTAGGCATAAGTTGATTTATGTTATCTGACTTGAAATGCAAAAACAAGGTTTGAAAAATTTGCTCATTCATTACTTCAACAAGTATCTATTTTGATTACAGGGTGTCATATACTGTATTAATTCCTAGAAAATCCCCAACCTTAATGAGCTTTGTTTAGATGAAAATGAAGGAAAGACAACCAGTAATTATGACACAGGACATACACATATTGTGATAGGTGGAGATAGAAGAACTCTAACATGCTCTAGAGTATGCTGAACCCAGGCACATGTGGTACTTTTGCTGCAAACATTTTGTTGCATAACTAGTTTGCTATATAGCAATTTTGCTGTAAAAGATAAAAGTCCTAGTGGCTACACCATTTCACATTCCCACCAACAGTGTAAGAGGGTTCCCTTTTCTCCGCATCCTCTCCAACATTTGTGGTTTCCTGCCTTGTTAATTTTCCCCATTCTCACTGGTGTGAGGTGGTATCTCATTGTGGTTTTGATTTGTATTTCCTTGATGGCAAGTGATGCAGAGCATTTTCTCATATGCTTGTTGGCCATGTCTGTGTCTTCCTCTGTGAGATTTCTCTTCATGTCTTTTGCCCATTTCATCATTGGATTGTTTGTTTCTTTGCTGTTGTACTGCTGGGGATTTACCCCAGAGATACAGATGCAATGAAACGCCGGGACACCTGCACCCCGATGTTTCTAGCAGCAAAGTCCACAATAGCCAAACTGTGGAAGGAGCCTCAGTGTCCATCAAAAGATGAATGGGTAAAGAAGATGTGGTTTATGTATACAATGGAATATTACTCAGCCATTAGAAATGACAAATACCCACCATTTGCTTCGACGTGGATGGAACTGGAGGGTATTATGCTGAGTGAAATAAGTCAATCAGAGAAGGACAAACATTATATGGTCTCATTCATTTGGGGAATATAAATAATAGTGAAAGGGAATATAAGGGAAGGGAGAAGAAATGTGTGGGAAATATCAGAAAGGGAGACAGAACATAAAGACTCCTAACTCTGGGAAACGAACTAGGGGTGGTGGAAGGGGAGGAGGGCAGGGGGTGGGGGTGACTGGGTGGCGGGCACTGAGGGGGGCACTTGATGGGATGAGCACTGGGTGTTATTCTGTATGTTGGCAAATTGAACACCAATAAAAAATAAATTTATTATTTAAAAAAAGATAAAAATCACAACAAATAAAATTGGGACATTCATTAAAAAAGATATAATGAAACATGAAAAAATGAATAACAAAATTAAAAAGACTTGTGAAATACAAAATATTTGAATACATTTAAAATGTGTGTAGATCATCGCAATACTGTGCAAACTGATTTTTTTTGTGGATTGTACCTATGCACTTGTCTTCAAAGTCTTTCATTCATAATATTATACATTTTTTGCTTGTTGATTTGTCTCCTTTTTCAGCATTTCACTTTTTCTTTTTTGCTAAATTTTCTCCCTTCATTAAGAGAGGTATCAGGGATCCCTGGGTGGCGCAGCGGTTTGGCGCCTGCCTTTGGCCCAGGGCGCGATTCTGGAGACCCCGGATCGAATCCCACGTCAGGCTCCTGGTGCATGGAGCCTGCTTCTCCCTCTGCCTATGTCTCTGCCTCTCTCTCTCTCTCTCTCTCTCTCTGTGTGTGACTATCATAAATAAATAAAAATTAAAAAAAAAAGAGAGGTATCAGTTTCCATATACTGGGATGTATATTTATAGCTTAGCTTTGTGTTCTGTTGTGAAAGCCTTCTACACTCTTGGTGTATCATCACATGTCCCTTGATAGATATCTAAAGTTCTATGGGAAATGTGGATTCAAGACTCAGCACCACTGTTTAGACCATTATGAGGGCTAAGGTTCAATAATGTAATATGGGAGTACTGTGTCAATTGGAGAAATGAAACCAAGCTGTCAGCCAATTGAAGAAACCAACAAACTGTCATCCAGTTATTTTTTTGTCTTTGATGGCAAATTGCCTTATGGCTAACCAGTTAGGCAACAAAAATGCTTGTGGTGGAAATGCTTGCCACAAAGATCCTTATGGCAAAACTGCCTAGAAACAACCCGAGCATTAGGGAGGACTTTTAGAAGATGAAGACAATGAAGTGTTATCCAAAGTGGGCAGCAGGTGCTAAGGTCATATGGTGAGAGAACAGTCTTGGAATACAGGGATGGGGAGGTGGAGGCAGGGGTAGAGGGAAAGGCAAGGTTGAAGGAGTACAGTACACTAAGGGTGTTTTGTATGGAAGCATGTTGGAGAAATTTATAACTTTGTGGAGGAGATCTTCCCTTTCCCAGTGAAGCTTTCTTGCTTTACTGTTTTTTTCCCCCTCCTCTTTAAGAAAGGCCTTTAGGGAGGAAGTTACCTTCAAGTCAACCAGCCAAGATTTTTAGAATACAGAGCTTGTTTATTCTTTACATCAGTAGGGTTAGGGATTATGTCAATTTCCAGTTTCTTAGGGATTTTTTTTTAAGCACGTAGGCAAGCATTAGAGTGAAAGAGTTACTGAGCCCAGTTGCTGGAAGGGAGTACTTCTGGTCTGAAAAGAGTATTTCTTTATCTGTGGAATGGAACTGTAGAAGAATTGTTTATACGGGGCTCAGAATTCTTTGTAACAAGACAAGAAATGTGATATGTTGAGAGGAATGGGAAGTAATGGGGGTTATAATGCCTGAAGAATCTGAAATCTTGTTAGCTGCTTTAAAAAAGAATTTTCAAGTCAGTTGTTGGTAATCATGATCATAATTAGATATTTTCCCTACCATTTTTAGTGACTCAAATCCCTTATAATTATGAGCAGAGACAGAGGAAAATGAAGAAGGATCTGAACTGCCACCAGGAAGCTTTGCCTTATTTCTCACCCGAATAGCCAAAATTTGAAGAACACTAGTTTGATTTGAGGAGCTTTAACTGGTTCCAAAGGCCCATCGAGTCCAATTTGTATGGAGAGATGGGAGTAACTGAGACAAGTTCCAAACTTCCTTCTAGGGATTTAGAATATAGAATGCTTATTTTAGGAAAAAACTCTGCCAAGTTTTCTTTTTTCTTCCTTCTTCCTTAATATTGGTGTAGATTTAAGCTTTGGCTTCTCAATATATATTTGAAGTGACTGTCCGTATGGAATACCATCCAGTAGAAGAAAAAAGTATTTCCAGATGCTGTTTTTTTTTTTTTTTTTTGTAACCAAATGTTAGACTTGGCAGCAACAGAGGGATTTTGCTACCTGACATTGCAGCTTCCCAGAATAACTGCCTGTTTCTGCCACTGAAGCAGACAAAGCAGACAGCAGGAGGCCCCATCCCTGCAGCATTTTCTCTTCATTTTCCACCTCAGAGACTACTGAGCCTTATGGTTGGGAAAACAGTGTCTTTCCTGAGCTTTGGGTGGTCTTCATGTCTTCCTCCTTTACTGTTACAAGAAACTACCTTCATGAACGTGAAGGTGTCTGATGAGAGCTGAACAGTTTGACTGTAGGTAAGGTAACAGATTTTACTTAACAACCTTCTGGACTTCCGGAAGCACTATCCCTTAAGGCCAGTAGAATTGAAATTGAGGCAACACTATTAGGATGTGTTGCCCAAACTCCTGGAAGTCTTTGGCCTGGGAAGTTACTGGTCCTTGACCAAAATTTTCTTGCTCTGTCCTTTATTATGAGACTCTAGCTTTTTTACTTTCTTTCATATGAGGATGGTAATACGAAATGGTAGTAATTTGTGTTTTTTAAATTAAAATTTGGAGAAAGTTGGCAATTATTTGGGTCAGTATTTTTAAAAACTACCAAGAACTATGAAGGGTCTGAGGTTTTATGATGCTTGAAACCTAAAAAGTTAGTATATTATAGTTTCATGGATCCCGGGAGAAGATAAGAAACTCCTGAATTAGAGACAAAGGACTTTACTTTCATGGCATAATGAACAGCATGGATATCAGCATATTTTCATCCATTCCCTCAGTCCCTAATACAAAGAGGGCCATATGGCAGTAGCACATGCAATGAGTAGCATTAGGAAAGAGGAACCCTGAGTTTATGGAACTTGCATCTTCCATAATGGGCAATAAGCATGCCTGCCCATTGGTCAGGAGAGAGGTGATGCTATCTCTATCCCACAAGGCTATTTGCCATATACGCATTCTCGAAAAAAGTCTGAAACAAGAGGCAGCTAGTGTCACATGTAGAAGAACAAAGAACTGTGGCAAGTTTTTTCTCAACAAAAAATAATTTTTCTAGTTGGCCAAATCTATAAGTCTGGAAATTACTGAATTAAAATTCCAGAGAATAAGAAGAAGAGAAAGAAAAAGAAAAAAAAAAAAGAGAGAGGACAGTTATTTTGTGGAAGTGTGTGGAGGGGACAAAAATTCTTCCTGAAGTTCTATATCTGACTCCTAAATAGTTAATCAGCTCTTAAAGTTAGCTTTATATTCTGTGTGCTATTAATAGGAATAATTATTTTATTTTTCAACAACTAATTTATTGCCATAATGATTCTGACATGTAGCCTGTAATAATGTAAATGTTTTGGATCATCTCATGTTTGCTGAATAAGTGGCTTTATACTACTAAATTTTGAATTCAAATTAATAATATTAGCATATTTTGAAAAAGTATGATAATTTTACATTTTTTGTGAAGTGTTCATTGAAATTTTCAAAAACAATTTCAAAAATTTCTGTGAAAGAGGGAATGTGAATCTTGGGGAGAAAAAACTGGACCATTTACTACAAGCTTCTTACATGAAGTTGTCTTCTATGTAACTACTCTAATTTTTTAATATTAAGATTTCAGTTTTGTTAGGATTGAATCCAGTCAGGAATCATTGTGTGTTTCCAAAGAATACAGGCTAAGCAAGGTTATGAGTACTGAGTGCATGTCAGACCTACCTACTTGCTTGAAGTAAGAGGAAACTTCTGTAGAAGCTAGAAAAAAAAGACTTCAGGCTTTTGTGAAAAGAATTATTTAAAGAAAATAGATTTCCAGGAAGCATTTTCATAGAAGATACTAGAATATACATTCTGAAGCTTTGTGAGTTTTGAATACCTATTGTTGAGATTTTGGAATTTCTAAATTACTTTGGTAAATGAAAATAGTTTCAATAGTAAAGTTTTAAAAAGTCTTTATGACAGAGTATTTAAGAAGTCCCAGTAATGGGATCCCTGGGTGGCGCAGCGGTTTAGTGCCTGCCTTTGGCCCAGGTCCTGGAGACCTAGGATCGAATCCCACGTCAGGCTCCCGGTGCATGGAGCCTGCTTCTCCCTCTGCCTATGGCTCTGCCTATGTCTCTGCCTCTCTCTCTCTCTCTCTGTGTGACTAACATAAATAAATAAAAATTAAAATAAAAAAAAGAAGTCCCAGTAATATGCCATGTAATGAGTAAGAGACACAAATAATACACTTTTAATTCTTTTGAGAGAAATTTCCATAAACTATAAAATAGAAAAATAATGGTTAAATGAAATTTTTTCATCTTCTGTCCAAACAAATGGTTTAAGGAGAAAGAAGGAAGAAAACAATACTGTGTGGTTTTCTAAAGGGAATTATTCTATTTGATGGCTGATTGCCAAGCCATACCAAACAATCCTAGTGCATCTTTTTATCAAATAGAGAAGCTACACACTACCATTTACTGTTAATCACAGCACTGGATGAAGGGGGTTTCATTTTAAGAAATGCAAACAGCATTGACTTGAAAACATTTGTAGGACTGGTGACATCATGGCTAGTGGGGCAAAAGATGGGGAAAGAAAGATTAAGCATGTAATAGAACCGGATAGTAAGATTCTGTTTTTTTTTTTCTAACACCAAAGTATGTTTGTGAGAAAGTGGCAAATGCAGCGAGTACACTTTTGAAAATATAGGTAACCTAACTGCTGTTGTCTTGATGGGAAAGATGATTACAGAGATAAATGGTGATATATCATATAGCCTGGCTTGCTTGTGGTGACAGTGAAATGAAATTCTATGGGAAAGAGAGGAGACAGCATACTTCATAACTTCCTGCCTGCTATGGCTCAGCCTCGGCAGACTGGGACCACACGTGGGTTTGGTGGAAAGACTCTGAGCACAATGGTGTTGGTCCTACTCTCCAGTATCTTTAGTGTGTGAGTGTTTGGGTATGTAAGTTTAAAACCTTTTCTCTCCTTAGTTTCATGCTCAATGAAGAGTTAGCATGGAATTCTCAGTGAAATACCATGGTGCTTCTGGTGGGAGGAATAAGAGATTATAAGTAAAACCTTTCTGTAGAAACTTTTTGATGAGATACATGCTTTCATTTTTTTCCCTCCAATCATGCTGATGGGTAAATACCACACTTTATGGTGTCCATCATTTAAGGGATAACCCAACTTGTGGAATTCCTAAACAGGATGAGACCAATGGAAAATGGAATTGGTCACATATCCTGGTAAGCACACTAGCTGAACTTTTTGGTGTATGGATGGCTCTCTTGTCTGGGTCTCTATTGGCTTACTCTAGCACAAGTAGAGAAGAACTGGAGTTAGAAGACCAGCATTAAATATGGGCAGGTTGCTTGCCTGTTTTCTGAGATTTGTGCTGAAAGGGAAATTGGTGCTCCTGAGGCCCAATAGGCCAAACTATTTAGCACAGTAGTTTCTACTGGGACTGTACAAATTACTAAATAAAGTGACTGGTATTAATGCAGACTTCAGTCCATTCTCAAGAACACAGTAAGTGCTCAGTAAATATCTATTGATTGGACGAATGAATAATGTCTCTTTCACTGGTGGACTTTGTGCTATAGTAAATGGTTGGTCAAAGACTTTGGGATTTGGGTTTCTAATCAGATTTATGTACATTAGAGATATAATAAACAGCTATCTAGTCCTAGAAAATCTGTAACATATCTGTGACTATATCTCTATAATCCTGGTTTTATGAACAATCAGGTTACTCTCAGAAATATAATATTCCAGGCCAAGTCAAACTCCAGCTCCACTTCATATTTTAATTTGTTTCAGGATGGTCATGATGATTTCTAATTTGATCTAAGACTCCTTTTTCCTTTCTAGATGCTAATAGGGGAAACACCATTAATTTATACCATTGTCTTTTATCTGATATTCTTGAGACATTTAGAATTGATCAAGTCTAGGATGAGAAGACATAATCTGTGTTTACTGCACACTTACTATATACCTGGTGCTGTGACAGATTATAAGGAACCAGGAGGACTATTTTATGACATATGCCTTTAAGAGCCTCCAATCTGGTGGGGGAAAGAAGCAGGGCAACAAATAATATGTGTGTTTTCTAAAAATGTTCCTCAAAGAGGGATGCCTGGGTGGCTCAGCAGCTGAGCGTCTGTCTGCCTTTGACTCAGGGCATGATCCTGGAATCCCGGGATCAAGTCCTACATCGGGCTCTCTTCATGGAGCCTGCTTCTCCTCCCTCTTCCTATGTCTGTGCCTCTGTGTGTATGTCTCTCATGAATATATAAATAAAATCTTTAAAAAATTTTCTTAAAAACATTTTTCCTCAAAGATACTCAATTCTAGGCATCGTAGCATAAACAGTGAGACTGTGAATATCTCAAGGCATGGATTGCTAGTGTATTTCCAATACCTAGTGTAGCTCCTGGGATATTGTGGAAGCTCAAGGATTGTTGAATGAGTGAATGAAGGAATGATAGGATGTAAGCTTAGTAGGACTATGTCATAATAAAGAAAGGGTAACACACAGGAGGAAAACCAAAATAAAGACTGATAACTAGTGACACTGAGCAAGGTTATAAAACAGAATTTTGTTGCAAAAGTCAAACATTAAGTAAATTACCTCAGTATCCAAAATAGAGTCAAAGATCACATATGTTGTGATGACACAGTCCCAGTGTTTGTATTCTGTGGCAAATATGTAACTGAAATTAATGTACAAAATATATAGCTTTTTTTTAAAAGAAATATTTTATACTCTTCTCTTGAGGAATCAAACTACTTTTAAGTTTATTTGATCTTTGTAATATCTGAATTTGCTTTTCGGAGTGAATATTTTTTTTTCAGAAAGTATGAGATAAACAGGAGAAATTACTCTTACAAAAGATACATTCTTGTCTGTTAATTTAGAAAATTGTATTTCAAATGACTTAGAACATCCATCATTTTCATCAGCAGCTAAACATGTAACTTACTTTCTGTAGCATAAGGAATGCTTTCCATTTCAAATGTGGAGCAACAGATTTTTCTTTAAAAGCATTTTTTCTTGGTTACAGGTCTGGTTTCTTCTTCTTCAGCATCTAGGATTTTCTGACAGCTTAGTGATAAAGGTTATTTCCCCCCAGAAACTCTCATAAACTTGGAATGGAAAGATTGACTTTTTGAACAAATGTTCTCAGGAAAACCATTTGGTAGAAAGATGACTGACCCTTCTATATGTTACTTTCAGACTTTCTTACCTTAAAATGTCTGTGGAACAATCAGTTCATGGCACAGCTTCTAGGTTCATCTGCTTAGGGAGCTATTTGTGCCAGAAAAAGTTTTGCTTATAAAAATCAAATGTGCATTAGTGTGGGCCAAATGTACTGGCAAGGAGTGTTTTCAAGGTACAGTGTACAAGTTTGAGATAGATCTAAGGGCTGAGGACTGGTGCACTCTTGTCTGGTAACAAATGATAACATTGGCAATATTTAAGTTTGGAGGATATTGATCAGAAATCATCAAATAATCCATTAGAAGAAAATGGGGAGAGGTTACTCTTATGAGACAACTAGCAGATGCAAGAGAAAAGAACATGTCCTTTTTTTTTTTTAAATATGGATTTGAATTTCATTGGAAAATGCTGGCATGAAGTCCGTTTCTTTGGTAAGTGTTGGGGCATCCTGAAAAGTAGAGATTCAGCTAGTCACCTGCTCAGTTTGCAGATAATACTTGTGAAGTATAAAACAAAAAAATAAAAGCTTGAAATGTTAAAAGTAATTACTGTTCTATTAATAGCTTCAGTGACCTGGAGCTCTATTAGTAAGTTCTTCCATTTGCAAGCAAGAAGTGATTTTTAGAATGTAAGTCCTAAAGAGATAAAACTATGTTAACATTAAAAGCAGTGGGAAGCTCTCCTTGATTCATTTACATATTCCCTTAGATATTCATTCATCTGACAAATATTTATGATGCCTGCTATGTGCCAGGTTCAGTTCTTGGCACTGGAGAAGTAGTGGTGAGCAAAGACATAGACTACATTCTTATGTTTTTGTTTTGTTTTGACACAAGTAAACAAAAAATATGTACCCATGCACATATAGTGCAAGCCTCTATAAAGAAAAAGAAAGCTAGTAAAGGGAATAGAGAGTGCCAGTGCAGGTTAGGTCTGACAGGACATGTCCAGATATGTTTATGGTTAGGCTCCAAAGAGAAGGAGGGGGAGCAGTTAAAGAGGAAAGGAATCCATTGGGTTTTGGGAGGTGCTTTTAATGAGTGGAGAGCCTGGGATAGGAGGAGAATAGCAGAAGGATCTGGGGGAGTATTAGTGGGAAGTCAAAACTTCCTGTTGGGTATGTTAGGTTGCTTATTAAATATTCAAATGAAGATGTTGAATTGGTAGTTGAATAGCAAACCTGGAGCTCAGAGAGAAGTCTGGGAGTCAGGTTCCTTATGTCAGTTTGGGAGTCATGAATATATTCATGATATTTGAAGTCCCAGGACTGGATAAAATAATCTAGGAGGTGAGAGGTGTGAATATGAATGGAAGAGAAGCTTGAGGTTGAGCCCAGGGTCACTCCAACATTTAGAAGTCTAGCAGAGAAAGAGCAGTTAGCAACAGAAACTGAGAAGGCATTGCCAGTGTGGGGGGAAGAGAACCCAGAGAATGTGCTGTCCTACAAGCCAAGTGGCTAAAGAAACTGTGAGAGACCATTAATGACAAGGGTTGCTGAGGGCAAAGCGAGTCATGAAAAATAAATTTGTTTAAATGGAAAGCACACAAAATAATTCAGGAAGGGAGAACTCATGATAAAGGGTGAGAGAGAGAAATATTAGTATAGTAACTGACCATTTAGTCTCTGTGTATCCCTGATGCGACTTCCCTTGGGAACATTATCTGTCATGATTTAAATCTTTTTTTAAAGATTTATTTATATTTATATTTATATTTATATTTTGTTTATTTATTTATTTATTTATTTATTTATTTATTTATTTAATTTGAGAGAGAGCGAGCGAGCGAGAGCAAGCATGAGCAATAGGGAGAGGGAGAAACAGATTCCCCTTGAGCAGGGAACCTCTCATGGGGCCAACTGCAGGTCCCTGGGATTATGAGCTGAGCCAAAGGGAGATGCTTAGTTGACTGAGCCATCCAGGTGCCCCCATGATTTAAACCTTGAAAAGAGGCATTTACCTCTATGAATCCCAAAGGAAACTTTGTTTTGTAATACAAAAGGCAGTTATATCCAAAGTTGCTAGAAACTGTAGTCTGATGCCCCATTTTGGTATAATTTAAAATCTGCTCATGCCACTTTCCCCAACATCTAATCACACAACAGACAGGTGCTGTACATTCTTTCATTGTAATACATGTCTGTACATGTCCTAACTGTCCATTTGTCTCCATGTGTACTGGTCCTCCTCTAAACTGGAATCATCCCTTGCCTGGATTACTACAATTACTTCTATGTTTGTTTATTGGACAGGCAGCCACCAAGATGAAATTCGATGTACAAGAGATTTATTGGGAGAAACACATATGAAGGCTAATTTGTAAGTGAGCAGAAGTAGGCAGAAACAGCCTTCAGACCCTGGGACAGGTCTAATACCTGTGAATAAAGAGGGAGGGCAGAAAATTCTCAGACAATGGGGCAGTTTCAAAAAAGTTCCAACCAGGATGGTGAGGGGTCCTCAGTCAAAGTTACCCTTTAGTGGAGTCCTACATCCTTATGCATCCTTATGGAACAGACTAGCACTTATACCCCACTGTGCCCAGGCATTCTCAGGAATTGCCCAGAACTGGGGAGAGTGGCAGATGGGAGTAGGGGTTTGACCTCAGCTCATTTGTGGTAATGTGGCCACGGTGAAAGGCGCAGCAGGGGCTATTGTCAGCTAAGCCCTTCACAGCCAGTTCTCTTAAAGGGGATTGGAACTTAATATGCTTGGAATCATTAAAATTTAGTAACTTAGAGATGGGACCTCACAGAGTTGAACTTCAAAGCCCCTGGGGAGGTACCAGCTGGATGGTGCTAGTATCTCTGAGGTTGCTTTTGCAATGCTAGAAAAGTTGCACACTCGGTTCAGATGCTGTTGCAGGAAGGTAAGGAAGCATTGCTGGAAGGAGTTGCTATAGAGTGGAGATCCGTAGGATGTGGATGGGAAGGAACAAGTCCCTTCCTTCTCCTCCAGATTCTACTCTGTTTGGGGAGCCCAACAGGGAAAGAGGCAATAGCAGAAATGGGATTTGTAGAGTCCCAAATGCAGCATCACATGACAGAGGAAAGAACGGTGGATTTGGGACTGAGAGACAATGACTTAATACCTTAATTGGCACACTATGTGAATCGCTTTCCTTTGTGTGTGTGTGTGTGTGTGTGTGTGTGTGTGTGTGTACTTCTATGTTTGGTTTCATCCTTTATGGTGGATCCACAGCGATTTCTGGGCCTTTTCTCTAGATCCAGGCAGAATGCAGTAAATTAACATGTCAGAGATGTTTTTGCTCTAGAGACTTCTGTTTCTAGTTCCATCAAGACTGGAACCAGTATGCTTTCTCATGGAGAGAAATGTCTTGCTTCTCTTCTTTAGATCTTGATTTCTGTTAGTGAGTCCCATTCTTGAGGCCTGCTTCCTTCAGCATCAGCATCTATTACCAAGGAGTCTCCCTAAGCTGTTCTGGCCACTTCTGATTTTTCCAGTTTACTCCCAAGGAAGTACTAACATGCTCATTAAATATTGCCCAAGCTGGCAGAATTGGTTCAGCAGCCCTGGGCAACAGCGAATGTATGTGCAGAGAGTCTTTATTATAGAATTTTACAGATCCCTTTAAGGTCATTCTCTTAAAGGCCACATATTAAGATTTTTTTAGAATTTTTAGGCCGAAAGGCAATCAAGGATATTTTATCGGCGCTTATATTACAGTTGCCAAAGAAAATATTTTTTTAGTATAAGTATGCCCTCTACAACATTTGGGACATATTTATATTTAAAGATTTTTTTGTTATTTATCTGAACTACAGATCTAATTCAGCATCTAGTATTTTTATTGAACAAATCTAGCCACTGTACCTTATATAATAATTTAAAATGTAACCACTTAAAAATGTAAAAACTATTCCTACCTCCTTGGCCATAAAAGAAAAGAAAAGAAAAGAAAGGAAAGAAAACCCAGAAAAAAACCCCCCAAAACCCCCAACCAGGTGGCTGGCCAGTTTAATCCAAGGGCTGTCGTTTGCTGCCTTCTGCCCTGTTGTATCATTCAGGCTCCAGTTTGAGGAAACAGAAACCACTTGCAGAAAGGGATATAACATAGAGACTTACGTGCTTAGAGAAATCCCTGGAATAACTGGAGGAGCAGGCTTTCTAGTGGATGTCCAAGAATGAACTGGCCTGCCAAGGAAACCATTGTCTTAGTCTCTCTCTCCAGTATTATGCTCCTCAGACTCTCCGGGAACATACCATTGGAGAATGGGGCAATCCAGAAGCAACTTTGAGAACTGTTGATTTCAGAGTCATACAGTGTCTGCTAATCAGCACCTGCTGATTGTATCTCAAGTGTGATCTCTCTGTCCATTTAATTCAGTTCTGAATATAACGCGTGCATGTGTATCTGACTGGAAGAGTCGATGTCACTGCAAGGGGGTCTGAGAAACAGAACTTTCAGCTTCCAGCAGGATGTGGAGAGCTGATTATGAAAAGAGAAGATTCTATATTGGAACAACTCTGTTTACCACACTTGCTATCTTCTTCCTTGTCTGCCTTCTCTTAGGTCTCTCACTACCCGGGCTGACACTGCACAGAGGATTTTGACTTGCATCTCTGAAAATAGGAGTTAAGTCTGCAGTGCTATCCCAGTGAACATAAAAATTCTCCCGTCTATTCTTTTTTTTTTTAATTTTTTTTTTTAAATTTATGATAGGCACACAGTGAGAGAGAGAGGCAGAGACACAGGCAGAGGGAGAAGCAGGCTCCATGCACCGGGAGCCCGACGTGGGATTCGATCCTGGGTTTCCAGGATCACGCTCTGGGCCAAAGGCAGGCGCCGAACCGCTGCGCCACCCAGGGATCCCTCTCCTGTCTATTCTTGAAACTCATCATTCCTCTTTTTTATTTTTGTTAGGAGGAAAACAAAGCCTTTGTTCCCTATGGCCTGTTTACTGTAATGAGTAATTCCCTAAATCTTGTGATTTTTTTTTTTACTTCATTATTATGACTCTAGTCTCTCAGTTTAAATTGTTTAAGTGTATTATTCTTTCTCAATCCAATGCAAATAGAGCATAGAGACAAGGCACTAGACACAAAGCAGAATTCAAACAAAACCATGTACGTGAAAAATTCAAATGAAACCTAAGATTGTTATGCATGATTTATACTTGACATAGTTGATTTGTTAATGACAACCATTCATAAAGACTTTTGGAGAATTTGGACTAAGTTTGAAGTTACTCCCTTTCTCAAAATATCTCAGTACATGTATTCACTGAATTTTCTTTTTGTTCTCAGAGGCAAGCTGTTTATCCTCCCTTCAGGACTAATCTTTTAGCCTATGCTCTGGGTTCAATTTCTTTTCAACTTCCTCATGCCTCCCTCCAGCAATTATTCCTTTTTTTGGTGCTGTTAGTCTCTTCTTCTCTGTTGTTATTGTCCTCTCCTCTGCAAACACACGCAGTCCCCCTGACTTTGTATATATCTTGGCTTTGCATCTCTTGAATTATTACCCATTTGTCTCTTTTTTCACACAAAACTTCTCAAAGGAGTGGTCTACATTTATTGCCTCTACCTCCTGCTTTTCACTTCTTATCCTTTTATACTCTTGCTTCTATTCCCAGCAACCAGCTAAAAAAACTCCTTTCAGGGGCACAGTTTGGTCTCTAATAGGCAACCAAGGGTCCTTTCTCACATTGCCTTCTTCATCTTTTCCTAGCATTTGGGGCTGCTTGTACCTCTTTATCCATTTTTGAATTTCTTTTTCTTCAACCTCTGTGATGCTGCATTGTTTTATTTCCTCCTAATGTAGGACTATGACTATTCAGGCATTCTTTACCTTTGCTAACCTTGTGAGCTTGTTCCATCAATTATTCCTCCTCTCTTATTTTATTTTAAGATTTTATTTATTTATTCATGACACACACACACACACACACACACAGGCAGAGACACAGGCAGAGGGCTTCCATAAATCACGCCCTGGGCTGAAGGCAGGCGCTAAACTGCTGAGCCACCGGGGCTGCCCATCTCATTTTATTTTTAAGCTTTCATTTTTCAATGACCATTTCCCTGAAAACTTGCTTCAACCTGTCTGTTCACAGAAAAGAAAAATTTGGGGCACCTGGGTGACTCAATTGGGTAAGCATCTGCCTTGGGCTCAGGTCATGATCTCATGATGGTTGGAATTGAGATCCCACATTGGGCTGGTTGGAATTGAGACCCCACATTGGGCTCCCTGCTCAGTAGGGAGCCTGCTTCTCCCTTTTCCTCTGCCACTCCCCCTGCTTGTTGTCTCTCTCTTGCTCTCTCTCAAGTAAATTCTTTAAAAAAAAAAGAGAGAGAGAAAAGAAAAATCCTTCTCTTGTACCTGATTTCCCAACAAGCTTTTGTACTGTTTCTCACATTGTTTTCACCCCAGAATTCTTGAGAGTTTAACATATCTATCTATACTCCCTTCACTTTCTTAGAGCGTAACCTCTTGTACATGATTTCACAACTCCTATCCTTCTCTACTCCTTAAAATTCTTTTCTTCCTGGGACACCTGGGTGGCTCAGTGGTTGGGTGTCTGCCTTTGGCTAAGGTCGTGATACCAGGGTTCTGGGATAGAGTCCCACATCAGGCTCCCCTCAGAGAGCCTGCTTCTTCTTCTGCCTATATCTCTGCCTCTCTCTCTGTGTCTTTCATGAATAAATAAATAAAATCTTTTAAAAATATTCTTTCCTTCCTTAGACTCCATGACCTGCCATATTCTGGCCATTTTTCTATCTTTTGATGGTTCTTTTTGTCCTTGCTTTGTTCTGTGCTCTCCTTCTTATGTCTAAAAGTAGATATTTTCCAAAGTTATATAATTCTTTTATCTCTGTGGTTTTGCTCTGATGGTTTCATTCATGCCTTCAGTTTTGACTCTTAGATGACTCCTACATTGCCATCTCCAGCTTTTAAAAAATTCTTTCATTATGGTTGTTTGAATGGACACAGTTGAGTACTTGAAAAATGGGCTAGGATAGGAGCTGTGGTCAGAGGAGGATCTCTGAGGCAGCAAGAATTTCTGGGAGTTATTTCAAGTTAAGTCCTTCAAGAAGAGTCAAGAGTCACACAGGAGACTCTAAAAATCAACGTTAAGTGCTTAGCTTAGGAACAGGAATATCAGTGGAGAATAGAACCAGAAGTTAGGGTCAGCTCAAAACAAACCAAACAAACAAACAAAAAAGATTGAATGGAAGCAAGTTTAAAACAATCAATAAACATCCAGAATCATTTCTGAGAATGGTTTTAGGGCATCCATGGGTCATCTCAGATAGCAGATGGCAGGTGGTGGGTGGTGCCAGATTCACCTCAAGGTGCAGATTCCAGGCAGTTAAATGCCAAACTCTCACAGGTCCATTGTTTCTGTCTGCTATGCTTTTCCTCACAGATTCCATTCTGGAAACTAATGTTCTCTTTTTTCTCCCTCTCTTCCTCTGGTAAAAGCACTCCATTCTATTATCAACATCATCCCAAATCTTTGGGCTTTGACTCCTCTCTCAATTTTCACATCTTGTCAGTTGCCAAATCCTGCCAACTTACCCTTTATGGTATTTCTTATATTTTTCTCCCATTTCTAGTGTTTTTTCCTCCTTCATTTACTCTTACCTAGACATGTCAGTGGTTTGCAATAGATTTCTTAATTTGCATTGTTTGAGTTTGAGCTTTTGAAAAACCATGATAAGATTACATATTCATGCCAGTTGCTTGCTCCTAAGGCACAAATGATTTGGGGAGTACTAATTGGATAAGGACACTGCATTATAAGAATGATTTAAGAAACTGTGCTTTCTTGGGTGTGTTCTAGTTGGTTAATTTACACTTTATTTTATTTTTTTTTAAGTTGACTAAAAAAGCCAACATGGGTTTAGAAATCAGAGAATCTCAGTAATGCTGAGGGGGATCGGACTGAAACACCTTAATCATCATCTTCCAATAGAAATGATATTCCATACAAAATGGATTCTTAGATTTCATTTTTTGTTTCATTATTGTTTGTGGCTTGTTGAGTAACAAATGTTTACATCCACTTGTTGGTAGGGATGGATACATGCACACAGCTGCTTCAAAAGGGAGGGTGCTCTTCATGAAAGTCAGTATGTTCATGAGGTGGGGGCTGCACATCTTGGGCTGGTTGGTGAGGATGGCCTTCATGGCTTGCTTCACACAGTAATAAGACTTCTGAGGGGGGCAGAAAAAGCTCACTTTCTTTCCTGATTTAGCAGCTTCTGAACATGCCTGTGTCTACAGGGTAAGGGAAACAAATGTTTTAATTCCATCCTTTTCAGGAGCCTTTAACTCATGGTGCAGGGATTCATGAAAACACACCACTCCAAATATATTGGCACAATAATCCTCAACTTCAGCAGTACTGAAAAATCCCAAGAAAATGTTTGGAACTGTCATAATATGACCATATTTCTTGGGTGTTCCTTGGTATAGTCCCTGAGGTCCCTTTGCCCCTATAAATAGAATCATATGTTTGAGTCATGCCATTGGTCTATAGCCCATTTATGCCCACTCTCTCCAGACTACTTTTATATGCGCTATTTATAACTCTCACAAGTTACAGCATAAAAGGAAATAGTTTGTACTATAGATGCACACAACTATATTTACTTATGATACAGGCAGAGAAGATGTTTATTCCTCTTAAGGGTGCTTCTTAGAAATAATGTTTTATATATATATAAATGTGGCTGTGTGTACCTGTATGTGTGTATATAAATACTATATATATCTTCACATCTAATCATTTCACACCTTACTGAAACGTGGAAATTCATCAAACGCAATTCTTATTGACACTCTTCATTCTTCATAGAATGATAAAGAAATCCTGTTGCCTGTGAAGTTCAAGGCCCTATATAGTTTGATCCCAATATAATATTCAATATGCTGCCACAAATGCTTTTTGGAAGAAGACGAAACAAATGAACAAATAATTTATCAACATTCTTTGCAAAGATTTCCTTACCATACTTAGATCATGATAAGCTCCCTTCTAGTTCTGCTTCTCTTTTTTTTTGTCATAATGTCCACCTCCTTCTTTGTGAGTTTTCTTTTAAGAACTAGGTTGAAATTCACCTCTTTCTTCAAGCATTTTCTAACTGTCCCAGTCCATCATATGGCTGTTAAGGTGGTACAAATCTTTATATTTATTGATTGCAATCTTTGTTGTCCCTCCTGTCATTTCCCAAGTTTTAAATGTCCAGGAATTACTGGGCCATAGCATGTTTTTATTACTTTTATCCAGATGACCCAGAGACTTGAAAGTTGGTGGCGTATAACTTATTCATCACTGAGGAGTTTTACCTTGTATCCCTTGTAATAAGGTCTTAGTCCTCTCAAATCATAGAAGGTCAGCGAAGCAGCTAGCCATTACAGTTTCAATCCCCTGCCTTCCATAATCCAGAACTTTCTTCTCAGAGACGTAGCTATGATAGGTCTCAGAATTTTTGTATCAGTCTCACTGTTGCTACCAACCTGCATAATGTTAATAATAGGCTTAGATTGTTGAAGAGAGCCAAACACAGATACCACTTGGGACTTAATTATTTCAAATGAATGTAAGGAAATGTTTAATCAGAGTATACAGTAGAGAAATCACAGCACTGTTTAATGATAAATTGAGGTATAAGCTCTGAGGTATAAGTTTATAGAACCCTCAGATGGAATTTACCAGTAGACACACAGTTGCACATGTTGAGTGTGAGCAAGGATCATGTCAAATCTCATAAACTTCAAAGTTGTACAATTTATAATATGATTGCAAAGGTAGAGGGCACTGTATGCTCAGTACACTTAGCTCTGAACATCTATCATTCTCAACCTCCAGAGCTATTCTAGTGTGGGCCAAACACATTCCTAGGTTAATTTCTGTAAAGCTATAACAAAAGTCTATTATCCAGATGTCTTTGGGAATCTGGAATTGGGCAGGCCTTTAGAGCTGCCACTGGGCCCATTCTGTGTTAGATTTATGGATCTGTAGCAATTTCTGTTTGTACCTTTTCCTGTGTCACCCAGGTTTTGACACCTGATAGTGTCATTTATATTTTTATAAGATTTATATGACCCAAAAATAAGTAATAACATTTTTATATACATGTTGTATCCATAATGCCTAACTCACCATATTGCATTTAAAAATGTCATTTCATCAAGCATTTGTTGTCTACTTACTGAGTTTTAGGTACTATAATAAATGCTGGAAATACAAATAGACCATGACTCGATCTGTGGCTTGGAAGAACGCAGCATTTTAGCAGGTTAGACTGGAGCGGTCATGAAGGTGCACTTAGCAATCCCTTTGAGACAGAACACGCTGTTTTTTTGTAGTTATCTGACCAGTCCCATACTTTTGGAATATAAAATAGTTTCAGAGCTGAGGTCAAACTCCCAAGAAGCTCCCAGTCAGTGATTGAGAATGGTGAAGGTGCTAGACCTGACCATTTTTGCCTGAAGCAGGAGTCTTCCACAGGTAATCTTTATGCCAGATTTCCTCATTTGCCTGGCCAAGACTTTCTTAGCATTTCCCCGAGGTCTGAAGCTCTTTCTACCCGGGCTTGTTTCTCTCTCCTTTCTATTCACAAATGTCAGCTATGCGTCAGGTATAGAAGCTTTCCCTGTGGAATCCTGCTTCTTCTTTCTTTATGTTTCATAAACTTTAACTCCAATAAATTTCTTTTTCTTTAAAGATTTTATTCATGAGAGAGAGAGAGAGAGAGAGAGAGAGAGAGAGGCAGAGACACAGAGGGAGAAGCAGGCTCCATGCAGGGAGCCAGATATGGGACTTGATTCCAGATCTCCAGGATCCTGCCTTGGGCTGAAGGCGGCACTAAGCCCCTGAGCCATCCAGGTTTCCCCCCAATAAATTTCTTGTATTCCATTTTGACACCTGGTTGTCAGGGTACCTGAACTGATAACACACAGACACAAAAAATAATTATAAAAAACCTGGCAACTATAATAATTAGGAAAATGTGCTGACTGTTAGGGGAAGCTTTTCCTGCCTTCCACAAAGAAAGTAAAATAACTCATTCCTTATGTTTGCTACTTTACCTTGTTAAAACTCTGCTTTTATTATAGAACATGTCATATTGTATTATAATTGCTCATTTTTAAGAAGATTTTATTTATTTATTTGACAGAGAGTGAGCACACAAGCAGGGGGAGTGGCATGGAGAGGAAGAAACAAATTCCCTGCTGATCAGGGAGCCCCATATGGGGCTTGACCCCAGGATCCTGGGATCATGACCTAATCGGAAGGCAGACACTTAACTGGCTAAGCCACCCAGGTACCTCTATAATTGCTTATTTTTGTCTGTCACTCCATTAGACTATGAGCCCCTTGAGATACCATGACATTTTATCTCTGTATATTGTAGGTTTTTTGTTTTTGTTTTTTAATCAAGCTCTCAGTATCAAAAATTCTTATTGAGAAAGGGTTAAGGATGTGAGGAAAGTATCACAGAGGAAGAACCAGTGGTCTGTGTTTGAAAAATGATCTGGCACTTTCCAGGTGAACCAGAAGGATGAGGATTTGACAGAAGGACCATCATCTAGAATAATGTGCTAAGCAAAGAAGCGTGAACAAGTATTCAGGAAGTAGCAAGTCACTTGGAAAGGCTAGAGCTTATTGTGCTTGGGGGTGTTGAGGAATGGGAGATGATGATGGAAAGATAAATTAACTTTGCACAACACAGGTACTTGCTACATGTTTGTACATGTAAACCATATATGTCATTTCTCAAAAAAATGAGGAATTGCATGTGTGCATGTGTGCCTATATAGTGAGATGACTGAAGATGATTGAAACAGAAAGTTCTGGCTATATTTCATTTTGCGTGAAAGGCAAAAGAAAATTATTATGAGAAATGATCTGTGACCATGAATGTTTCTATTTTCTATAATGAGGCCAAAACAAGAAACAATTTCTGTTTGCTTATGGTACTGTAAGAATGCAATTACATTCTCCAGCCCCAATCTCAGAGCTAGTTCTAACTATTACTTCTCCTTAGGCAAATGTATCCTATTATATGCCAAATCCTGGGTTTTCCTCTAGATTTCCTCAGGGGTCACCTTTTCTTTCCTTACCCACAGCATCACTTTTCTGCAGATGCTATAAGCTTTCTCTGAAGTCTCTATATTGTGTTTATTTATTTTTATTTTATTTATTGTTTATTTTAGGAAAATATATAGATTTTCCTGAAATCTCTGTAAATCTGTTGTTCAGGCATTGCAGATTCTTGCTTACTATGGCAAGAAAAGCATCCCACAAGAACTGTTTTTGTTTCATTGCTTTCCTTAGTTGGGAACTTATGGTGGTTTTCTGTTATCACTTATGACATACAAAAAGTCCTATGTATATAGAATAGTCAGTATAGAGGCCCCTATAGTTAATAATTATTTATTGTTGAGTTTAGTAGATAAATTGAAATGGTTTAGGAATTATAACTCACATTTGTTAGTAAGGAAGAGTATTTTCTAGCTTTGTCATTCTGAATTATGATCTATAAATATATATCCTTTAATAACTCTAAGGTAAGCTAGAGTTTATAAAGGATCAATTCTGGGTACATTTTTACAACTGTGTTCCAAGAATAATAGCTAAATATAAGAGAGAGGTCTAAAAGCAATTCAAAGAATTTTTCTATTTCTCTTTTTATTTCTCCCTCCATGTCCTCCCTCCTAATCTTTGAGGATACTGCAACTCCATTTTCTAGGCAAAATAATTTCAAGGAGATCTGGAATGAAAGATCACTTAGGTTTTAATGGCTCTGCTGTCAACAGCTGACTTTCTGTTAGCAGAACATGCTGTATTTTTGCACATAGAAGGGAGTACAAGACACATTCCATGATATGTATACCATTGGGGACATCTGAGTTCTTGATTGCCAATTTTAGAGAGATGTTGACAAGTGTAGACAAAAGTGCAAGAGTTTTTTTTTTTCATGAATTTTTTTCTTTGAATTGTAAGGGAAAACTATGATGTCTGCATATTAGGACAGAAAGTATTTCTTTTTTTTTTTACAGAAAGTATTTCTATTTATTTTTCTTCATAACACATTTTTTTTGGTCCAGAATGATTATTTTTCATTATAGAGTCATAAAAGAAAGATGAAATGGCAAATACTTTCTCTATTAATTCTTTAAATGTCATGACCTAGAACTTTTAGGCTAGTTTGGTATGATTTTTATAGCAGAGCCTAAGAAAGCATTTATAGAGGTTTGTGTGGGTAGGGAAAGCCCTGTGGGAAAATAATAATAGTAATAGTGATGTAATAATAATAAAAATAAGAGAGGTGTTTATATTTCAGGTATCATGCTCAGCATTTTATATCTACCCTTGTTTATGCAAGGATAACTACAATCCTTAGTTGATTGTACTTTCCTTAGGAAACCAGAGTGATGAGGGGGGGAGGGGCAAGATGGCGGAAGAGCAGGGTCCCCAAATCACCTGTCCCCACCAAATTACCTAGATAACCTTCAAACCATCCTGAAAATCTACGAATTCGGCCTGAGATGTAAATAGAGACCAGCTGGAATGCTACAGTGAGAAAAGTCCGTGCTTCTATCAAGGTAGGAAGACGGGGAAAAAGAAATAAAGGAACAAAAGGCCTCCGAGGGGGAGGGGCCCCGCGAGAAGCCGGGCTGAGGCCGGGGCGAGTGTCCCCAGGACAGGAGAGCCCCGTCCCGGAGGAGCAGGAGCTTCTCCAACCTTCCCGGGCGGAAAGGGGCCCGCAGGGAGTTGGAGCAGGACCCAGGAGGGCGGGGAGGCCCTCGGGCTCCCGGGGACACTAACAGACACCTGCGCCCCGAGAGAGTGCGCCGAGCTCCCTAAGGGCTGCAGCGCGCACGGCGGGACCGACCGGAGCAGCTCGGAGGGGCTCGGGCGGCGGCTCCAGGGAGGGGGCTGCAGGGCGGTAGCGCGAATCCACCAGCGCAGGCCCCGGGGCACAGGGCGCCAGGACACAGCCCAAGATCCGGCCTCCCCCTGGGACAGGCAGAGGCCGGGAGGGCCCAGGACAGCGAGGACGCTCCTGCCCCGAGCTGAGCAGATCAGGCCCTGCAGACGGAGAACCGAGAGCCCGAGCCCCGGAACTGCGGAGGCTGAATCCAGGCTTCCAGAGGTGCCGTAGCAACTGCGGCTGATCCTCCTGGGGCCCCACGGGGTAAACAACCCCCACGGGGTAAACAACCCCCACGGGGTAAACAACCCCCGCTGAGCCCTGCAGCAGGCAGGGGCAGAGCAGCTCCCCCAAGTGCTAACACCTGAAAATCAGCACAGCAGGCCCCTCCCCCAGAAGACCAGCTGGACGGACCAGTGATACTCCCCCGTGTTCCAATACAACTTGTTTTTGGCCACTCTGCACTGAGCAAAATGACTAGAAGGAAAACCTCACCTCAAAAGAAAGAATCAGAAACAGCCCTCTCTCCCACAAAGTTACAAAATCTGGATTACACTTCAATGTCAGAAAGCCAATTCAGAAGCACCATTATACAGCTACTGGTGGCTCTAGAAAAAAGCATTAAGGACTCACGAGACTTCATGACTGCAGAATTTAGATCCAATCAGGCAGAAATTAAAAATCAATTGAATGAGATGCAATCCAAACTAGAAGTCCTAACGACGAGGGTTAACGAGGTGGAAGAACGAGTGAGTGACATAGAAGACAAGTTAATGGCAAAGAGGGAAACTGAGGAAAAAAGAGACAATCAATTAAGGGACCATGAAGACAGATTAAGGGAAATAAATGACAACCTAAGGAAGAAAAACCTACGCTTAATTGGGGTTCCCGAGGGCGCCGAAAGGGACAGAGGGCCAGAATATGTATTTGAACAAATCCTAGCTGAAAACTTTCCCAATCTGGGAAGGGAAACAGGCATTCAGATCCAGGAAATAGAGAGATCCCCCCCTAAAGTCAATAAAAACCGTTCAACACCTCGACATCTAATAGTGAAGCTTGCAAATTCCAAAGATAAAGAGAAGATCCTTAAAGCAGCAAGAGACAAGAAGTCCCTGACTTTCATGGGGAGGAATATTAGGGTAACAGCAGACCTCTCCACAGAGACCTGGCAGGCCAGAAAGGGCTGACAGGATATATTCAGGGTCCTAAATGAGAAGAACATGCAACCAAGAATACTTTATCCAGCAAGGCTCTCATTCAAAATGGAAGGAGAGATAAAGAGCTTCCAAGACAGGCAGGAACTGAAAGAATATGTGACCTCCAAACCAGCTCTGCAAGAAATTTTAAGGGGGACTCTTAAAACTCCCCTTTAAGAAGAAGTTCAGTGGAACAATCCACAAAAACAAGGACTAACTAGATATCATGATGACACTAAACTCGTATCTGTCAATAGTAACTCTGAACGTGAATGGGCTTAATGACCCCATCAAAAGGCGCAGGGTTTCAGACTGGATAAAAAAGCAGGACCCATCTATTTGCTGTCTACAAGAGACTCATTTTAGACAGAAGGACACCTACAACCTGAAAATAAAAGGTTGGAGAACCATTTACCATTCAAATGGTTCTCAAAATATACCCTAAAAACTATAGAACACTTCTGAAAGAAATTGAGGAAGACACAAAGAGATGGAAAAATATTCCATGCTCATGGATTGGCAGAATTAATATTGTGAAAATGTCAATGTTACCCAGGGCAATTTACACGTATAATGCAATCCCTATCAAAATACCATGGACTTTCTTCAGAGACTTAGAACAAATTATTTTAAGATTTGTGTGGAATCAGAAAAGACCCCAAACAGCCAGGGGAATTTTAAAAAAGAAAACCATATCTGGGGGCATCACAATGCCAGATTTCAGGTTGTACTACAAAGCTGTGTTCATCAAGACAGTGTGGTACTGGCACAAAAACAGACATATAGATCAATGGAACAGAACAGAGAACCCAGAAGTGGACCCTGAACTTTATGGTCAACTAATATACGATAAAGGAGGAAAGACGATCCACTGGAAGAAAGACACTCTCTTCAATAAATGGTGCTGGGAAAATTGGACATCCACATGCGAAGAATGAAACTGGACCACTCTCTTGCACCATACACAAAGATAAACTCAAAATAGATGAAAGATCTAAATGTGAGACAAGATTCCATCAAAATCCCAGAGGAGAACTCAGGCAACACCCTTTTTGAACTTGGCCACAGTAACCGGAGAAGGACAAATATTGTATGTTCTCATTCATTTGGGGAATATGAATAATAGTGAAAGGGAATATAAGGGAAGGGAGAAGAAATGTGTGAGAAATATCAGAAAGGGAGACAAAACATAAAGACTTCTAACTCTGGGAAATGAACTAGGGGTGGTGGAGGGGGAGGAGGGCGGGGGGTGGGGGTGAATGGGTGACGGGCACTGAGGGGTACACTTGACGGGATGAGCACTGGGTGTTATTCTGTATGTTGGTAAATTGAACACCAATAAAAATTAATTTATAAAATTAAAAAAAAAAAGGAAACCAGAGTGATGAGAATGGCACCAATACTCTTTAGGGAAACCATTTAAATTGCCCTTAATTTCATTCTAATAGGGGAAGAAAAGTTTACAAATTCAAATCTTTAGTAGTCCTTAGGATGTTCACTTTGAAATTTACCTTTCACTGTTTTCCTTAACTCCAGTTGAAATTTTTTTCTCCAAACTCTGTATTTAAGAGTTTTAAAAATATAAAGAACCATAGACTGACAGAGCAGCTCTGTACCCTAATATTTACATCTTTGTAATGAAGAGACTTGCAGTGGTATTGTGGGGACTTGGTAAAAGAGAAAGTCCTGTGAAGAGGGTCAGCTGTTTTCTCTTGTATTTAGGAGGGAAAATGAAAGGAGAGCTCTTCACCCAAAGTTCTAGGAGAATGAATCATCCAGCCCTTTTTATGTTTTGACTTTTTTAAAAAATAATTTAATCTCTGTGGTCCTGGAGAAGGTGATTTGGTTTCATCCTCACATGGTGAACCATGCAGGCTGCCAGCCCCACTTGGGGATTTTGCACAATGTCATCTCATGTTGGATGCATGGATGGTATCCAAAGGCAGAAATGAGCTAATACATTTTATTATAGGATGTTGCTTTTAAAAAGTACTTATTCTTAATGGTTCTTTGTCAAAACAGAGTATGTGTGGAAAAACTGAAAGTTTCAGGGGAAGTGGAAAGGCTCAGCACCTGCAGAGTCAGATACTAGCTTTGTTGTAAATCTGTGGACATCTGCCACAGAGCTTCAAGAGATAAGGTCTGATTCCTGGAAGTGGTAATGGAGAGGCCTATGTGATTGGTTGTTCTTCTTGTTTTTATTTTTAGAATTCAGAATTTATTCTAAGAATTAAAGGTTACGTGAACAAAATGTACCATTATATCATCTTAAGGTTAAGAAGATGACATAATGAGATTCCTTTTTAAAAAGATTTGTCTGCAAAGAGAAGTTGAGAGTGGAGGCAGGGATGAAGTAATTTTTTAGATGTGGTGGCTTGAATTGTGTGGTTCCAGTAGCCTTCCTGATGTTTCACAGAATATGGAAATAGGCTGTGGCTTTTCCTTAAAAAAAAAAAAATGAGGCTTCATTCTTTAAGAATATGTTGAGAAAAAAAGTCTGCAATTTGTTTTTGATTGGTGATGTGTTACAGAGACTTTTGATAAGATTTAAAGATTCTTTTAGGGGGAGGAAACAACATGGCCCCTGGGATAGATGAAAGGCATGACTCTGTTATTCATAATTCATAATTCCTTCTGGCTGCTCCTGGGCAAGGCTATACAGGGGACTGTACCTGGCAATAGGCTAACAGCCCGCTAGAACTGTGGGGAGCTTGTATGGCAGATCAGGTAGCTAGGTTTCTGTGGCTAGTTTGAGTAATCTCAGTTGACTCTGGGGCACAGGGGTTGCCCCTCATTGTCTGGTGCTTTGTCAGCCCTGTGGGGTGACTAGTGAGAGTATACAGTAGGCCTGAGTGTGAGAGCCTGATTGAGGGGGGTGGTTGGGGTGTGGACATAACTGATGTTCAAGAAAGGGGAGCCAGGTGGCCAGGGCTGTAAAGCTGGTTCAAGACAGCATTAAAACAACAAAACCTCCAAAGACCGCTATGTTCCAAGAGATGGCTGACTGCCAATGTTGAAATAGTTTAAATATTAGTGTGAATCTAAACATACAGGTTTCATTTGATGCCTAGGTTCTGCCTACACACTTACCCAACTCTTGCCAGTGACACAGAAATGAGCAGGTACAAATCAGATCTTGGGAGCTGATGGCAACAATAATGAGTACCCACACCCACAGGGTTTCTTCCTTCTGTCATTTGTTTGTTTTACTTTACCTTTCCAAAGCAGCTTGGAATGGAAGGGAACGTGGAAGGCTCTGCGTGTGTGTGTGGGGTGTTTCAGGGTAGCTAGCTTTGAGGGTCATGGTGCTGATGCTGAGTTAGGGATAGAAACTCAGCTCTCCTCTAGAGCAGCTTTCCTCTGGTATAGTTGTGAGGACTGAGTTACCCCTCCAGTTTAGGGTTAGAGAGGAATTTGTGAAAACCTAAGAAGTGAGCTGAAGGAAAATTAAGTTGCACATGTCCATGACACATGAAAAAAAATGGTGTTTTTCACCTGTTTCTGGTCCTGCTTGGGGCTTTAGTTGAGTCTGTTCCTGGCCTCAAAGGACCTCTACCTGGACTATGAGTAAATACTTGATTTACAACAAACATTCCAGTAGCTCATTCAGACCCATGAACTATATTCCAAATGCCCTAAAAAAGAGGGTAGAGCCCAGGAAAGCAGCAGTGTTTTTTGGGCTGTTGTAAAATAGGAAGGAGTCTAATGTGGAAGCCCAGAACTAGTGGGATCCTGAAAGATTTTCATCAATTCTTGTTAAATTTGGCTCTATGAAGTATTATATTGTTGTAAGGGTCCTATAGGGCCTTACCTCTTGAAATCAGGCCCAGGCAAGCTGCCTGCCCAGTGGCAAATCCTTGCCCTTAACATTTAAAGCTTTCCCAGGGCCTATATGAAAGAGGAATTAATTGGACACCAGATTTAACTTCATTCTTCTCCAAATATGTCCTCAATTTAGGGACTAAATGGTCTTTACTCTGATAGGAGGGTATTTGGTGACCCCAACCATTGATTGACTAGCATATGGCTTAGGGTAGAACTTCATTCTAAGGGTATACATAATTTTTGTTGATGACAATCACATTTTTATGTTTCATCCCTTTGAATCATGAAGTTGAAACCAATTCATACACAAATAATAAAAACAGCATGTTTGGCCTTTTCTCAAAATTATTTATGAGGCTTTATTGCTACCTGAGAGTTCATTTAAGATTTCTAAAAATTATTTGTTACTTGTACAAATGGACTCTGATGAGATACAAAGGCATAGAGAAATTTTGGATAAAATGATACCCTCTGGAAATGCTTCACAGGAATCATTGATATCTTTACCAGAAATTCTAAGTGATGTTAATTGAACCTCCTGATCCATCTGTGATGCTGGATTAAAATTTTAGTAGTAGAATACCAGATAAATTATTGGAGGATTTTTCCTACCCTAGTTTAAAACCTGGAACAAATGTAGAAAAACATAGAGAATAGACATTTCATTGGTAGGGAAGCTGGAAAAAAGTTCCATCTTATAGCGTACTCCATGGCACACCGGTATGCTGGACACTTCTTGTGTGCAGTGGTACATCCTTCCAGCCTTATCCCACAGTCTAATCATGGCTGTGATTCTGGACTGTCTTTGACTGCCTCTGAGGCTATACCCTGACATAGGCTCACCTCAAGCCCATGTTGTAAGTCTCTCTTCTTGCTCCAGAACTTTGTTGACACTGAGGTTTGGGGACCCATAGCAACCATCCAACACTCAGGTATATACAAGTGCCAGGAAGTGTGGGTGAGTTCACACTCAGCAAGACAAGCCTTGACCAATGGGGTATGTGTAACTAAAGATAAATGCTTCTGCCTTCCTTCCTGAGACACATTCTATAAGATTTCTTAGGTTATCTGTGTATTTCTCCCACTTGCAACATGAAAACTGGTCTTTGGAATGATACTCCCTTCTTCCGCATGTATTCTCCTGTCACTTATCCTTACTTTCTGGGATCACATTCCTGAACAAATCATGCCTATATTCACCTTTTTCTCCAGGCTTTGCTCTTAGAGGATCCCAGGGAAAGATTATTAAAAATTCTATGAATCAATGCTAAATGACAATCAGAACACTAGAAAAATGTGCAAAGGACCTAAACTGGCAATTTCACAGCAAATATATGTTAATTTTAATTAGCAATAAATGTTAATTACTACAAAAATACAAAGCTTTTGTTTTAATATCATTGTGGAATAAAATTTTACCTTATAAAAATGGTAAATTAAAATAAAATGGATAACATTATGGTAAATGTTTGAGGAACCAGTTTCAAACTTGGTGATGGAGTTGCCAAATTGGAGATTAATTTGCTAATATCCTTTTGGAAGATAATTCTCCATGAATATTCTCATATTTCTTCATGATCTGGGCTTTCTGAACAAGGGGAATATTTGAATAGCAAAGGTCTTAGAAGCTAGAGGTTGTGAATTGCTCCAAAGATATATAGAAACTTATCTTCCATGGAGAGACATTCACTTACCTTCCAGGGTTTTAAATTTCTCTTTCTCTTTCTCAGCAGAGGGGGAATAAGAGAGATGTGCCAGTTACCCTGTATAAGCTATGAATCTCATAATTTGAAGGATCCTCTCCTATGGCACAAAAACCGTGATGCATGTATACTTGAACACCTGGTACCCATTGTGTCACCCTGTGGGAATTGAGGCAAAGGGAACCAATGTAAGATGCTACTCTGGGTTGCTCTTCTTGATGTGAGTAATAAATGGTCTGTTCTCTGATCCTGAAGTCTGGTGTTTCTGTCAGCATGCATATACATACATATATATATACACGTTTGTGTATATATAACAATGGCAGGCTAACTTATAAGCTTGTAAAGTAGCATAAAATCTCTGACCTTTTGGAGGTTTGGTCTCTCAAAACCAAAGGTGAACATAACCTTTGGACTTAGTTTTAAACCACTACAAACTTATTTTATATGAGTATATAGGGGCATATATGTTGGGTGCCTGCCCAGCATCCAGAGCTCCCATTTAAAACAACACTTAACTTCTTTTGGAGAACTACCCCCTCTATGGCATAGCAGCTGTTAAGTTTTTTTTTTTTGTTTTTTTGTTTTAAGATTTTTTTATTTATTCATGAGAGACACACAGAGAGAGAGTGAGGCAGAGACACAGGCAGAGGGAGAAGCAGGCTCCATGCAGGGAGCCTGATATGGGACTTGATCCCGGGACTCCAGGATCATGCCCCCGGCCAAAGGCAGGCGCTAAACCGCTGAGCCACCCAGGGAGCCCCTGTTCAGATTTTTTGAGCAATGGGTGGGTGGGGAAGGGTTTTGACTTTATCCCAGTTTCTAGAGTGAGTCTTCACAGGTTTAAGCAAATCTGCTTAAGTATGATACAGCTGCCATGATGACTGGATTAGTGACTAGTACTTTGATTATCAGTTCATGTTATTTACCTGGGCATTATTATTGCTTAAGATTGATTGGGCCAAGCAGGGTGAAATAAGTGAAATAAAGGACATTTATTGTACGGTAGGGTGACAAGAAAAACTTTCTCTGGGTAATGTGTGGGGTAGAGGTCCAGAACTGCTGCAGTCATTTGTAAACATTGAGAGAAATTAGGTTAAGGGTTAAACTGTTAATAAAAGACTGTGGAAAAATTAGAGAAAAGTAGAGCCAGCATCCTGATTAAACCATGCCTGAACTCCATTGAATTTTAAAGTTATGTGAGTAAATAAAATTCTTTGTTGTTTATGTCAATTTGAATTGAGTTTTCTGGTATGGGTACTGAAAATCTAACTTACTGTTAAAGGGGTATGAGGAGGCCTACTCAGCCTCTCTATATTACTTGACTTGTCTGAAATTCCTATCCTCAGAGATATTCCTTTGTATTAAACTATTGATCTAGACCAGTGCCATCTAAAAGGTCTTTCTACTATGGTAGAAATATTCTATATTTGCACTGCCCAATATGGTAGCTATTAGGCACACATGACTGCTGAAATGTTACTGGTGAGATTGAGGAAGTAAATAATAAATTTCACTTAATTTTAATTGATTAGAGTTTAAATTTAAAAGGTGCATGACATTAGGAGCTACTGTATTGGACGGTATAAATATAGATTGCCTTCTTAAAAAGGAAAGTGCCTGGAAGAAAAATAAGTCAGTCTTGTCAAATTTTAATATGCTTTATTAAAAATTTCTTCTTGGAAAACTTAAATTTGGGCCTAGAACACAGGAGGTTGGGTGTATTTGATAATTTGATTTTTATTTCTTTTTGGGATAGGTCATGTAGAAGAGACTCAGAATAGGGAAACACTTTTACCTTTCCTCCTTCTTGGAAATTTTACCTTTCAAGGATCTACTCTTCTGTAAAATTATTTTTAGAAGGAAAAACAGTTGCCAATTTTTCTTGATATGGGCAGTGTATTTCCTTACAGTTTCATTTCACATCAGTGGGAATATAAACAAAAGCAGTATAAATAAGAATATTAGGAGTTCCTTACAAACGTGGTACATAATATGTTCCAGATGTGAGAATTTTGAAAACTGACTATATCAATGAAACTCTAGTAAAGAAATAAAGGGAAAGACCTATTGTTTTTCCCCCCTCCTTTTTTCTTTTCTTCCTTTCTTCCCTTCTTCTCCTTCCCTCTCTGTATTAGTCTGTTAGGGTGTCCTAACAAAACGCCACAGACTGGGTAGCTTAAATAGAAATTAGTTTTCTTACAGATCTGAAGGAGGGAACTCCAAGATTAAGGTGTCCTTAGGTTTAATTTCTCCCAAATCCTCTCTCTTGGGTTTGCAGATGGCCACCTGCTTGCTGTGTCCTCACAGGGCCCTTTATCTGTGCACATATATCCCTAATGTCTCTTCCTCTTATAAGGACACTTAAAATTTTAGTGGGTTAAGGCTTCATCCTTTTCTCTCACCTAACCTTAATTAGTTTTTTAAAAGGCTCTGTTTCCAAATACAATCACATTGAGGGTTAGCACTTCAACATATGAATTTGGGGTGACCAAAGTCAATTCATAACACTGTCTTCCTTTCTTCTACAAGTATTTAAGGACTTATTTTGAAAGGCATTGAGGTTACAATAGGAACAAGCAAGATATAGTCTCTGTCTTACTAGGGCCCCAGGCTCTCTCTGGAAGAGTATTAACAAGCAACCTAATTAAAAATACAATGTGAGTTATTGTGGGAGAAGTATAGGGCATTATGACAGCACATGAAAGGGACATTAGACCTCTTGGGTGGAATGAGCAAGGGCTTTTGGGAGTAAGTTATACCAAGCTAGCATCCAAATAAAGGGTAGAAATGAGGCCAGGAAGGGGATGGGGAGTTGGAGGAGGTAGCTGGAGGGAACAGAAAGGGTGAAAGCCTGAAGGATGAGATTGAGCTTAGGGAGGATAACATGTAGTGACAGGTGGAGGAGGCAGAGATGGTAAGACTTTGTGATTGTTTAGATGGGGATGGAGAGGTGAAAGGGAAAGGAGCATGCCCAGGACCACCATAATTTTTTGTATTTCCAGGAGACAGAGGGGGTGAATAGCAGGAAGAAAAAGAGACAGAGGCAGGGAGGGATGGAGGAAGAGAGAGGCCATGTCAGTGGTGTTGTGTCATTTGTGGAAGCTTATGTTGGTAACTCAGTGCTATTTCCCCCTTCACTTCTCTCCCCTGTATTCAGGGACTGGAATCCTGAAAATCACATTTTCTAAACTCCCTGTCAGCTGGTTTCCTATTTAGAGTCTATCAATGAGAGACATTTAAATTAGATTTGGAAGTCAGATAGAAGTATAGACACTGTTTCATTGAGAAAGTAATGGGTTTTGTGAAGTTTAGTGTTCTGAGAATTACCCCTTTCATTGCTATCAGCAGTTGAGCTCCTCAGCGCTGTCTCCCTGCAACTCCGACACTTTTTATGCCTTCCAACAGTTTAAATCCCTAATTCCTACATGTAAGTTCCTTCCTGTTCAAGATACCTAAAATGGTTCTTGCTTTTCTGGTTCAACTCTGAGCATCCAGCTCCCAACATTCAAGCTGAGCATTCCATGTCAGCCTGCTAGAACTTCTAGATATTTTCAGAACTTGCCTCATTTTCTCTCACATGTTAGGCTCAGGTGGGGTCTGAGCATCCTTGTCAAGCAGTGTTACCCAGAATTTCCCACCTTTTTGTAGCCATCATCATACTGAATCCAATCTCCTTTTCTTCCCTTTTTTACTATGCCTGTGTGTGTACCTTATGAAACTTTCCATTTCTACTTAGCAAACCACACTGAATCTTCCGTCTCCTTTGAATGCTCTTTTTAATCTGGCTAAAATAAAATCTGTCCATAAGGACATTGCTTTTTCATGGCCATGAATTGGGCAGTGTTTTCCTTGCTTTCCAGTGTTCCATGGCTGTTTCTTTTTTTTTTTTTGAAGATTTATTTATTTATTTATGATAGACATAGAGAGAGAGAGAGGCAGAGACACAGAAGGAGGGAGAAGCAGGCTCCATGCCGGGAGCCTGACGCGGGACTCGATCCCAGGACTCCAGGATCGCGCCCTGTGCCAAAGGCAGGCGCTAAACCGCTGAGCCACCCAGGGATCCCCTCCATGGCTGTTTCTAAATCATTTCTCTTAGTTTCTTTAAAGAAATTATTATTTTTTGTTAAGTTTTTAATTTTAATTTAAGTATAGTTAACATACAGTGTTAGTTTCAAATGTACAATATAATGACCCAATAGTTCTATTCGTTACACATGTTCATCATAATAAGTGTGCTCTTTACTCCCCATTATCTATTTCACCCATCCCTCCGCCCCCTCCTCTCTGGTAACCATCAGTTTGTTTTCTATAGTTAAGAATCTGTTTCTTGGGTTTATTCTTTCTCTTTTCCCCCCTTTGCTGGTTTGTTTCTTAAATTCTACATATGAGTGAGATCATATGGTATTTATCTTTCCCTGACTAATTTCACTGAGCATAATACCCTCTAGTTCTATGCATGTCATTGCAAATGCGAGACTTTATTCTTTTTGATGGATGAGTAATATTCCAGTGTATGTGTGTGTGTGTGTTTGTGTGTGTATGTATATATAGTACCGCATCTTTATCTATTCATCTGTTGATTTTTAGTGTTTTGAGGAATCTCCATACTGTTCTCCAGAGTGCACCAATTTGCATTCCTACCAACAGTGCAAGGGGTTTCTTTTTCTCTACATCCCACCAATACTTGTTCTTTCTTCTGTTTTTCATTTTAGCCATTCTGACAGATATGAAATGATATCTCATTATGGTTTTGATTTGCATTTCCCTGATGATTAATGATGTTGAGCACCTTTTCATTGTTGTTGGCCATCTGGATATCTTCTTTGGATAAATGCCTGGTTTGTTGGGTATTTGAAGTAATTATTATCTGCTGATACCATACCCCTACCTTCTCACTATTGATCTACAATTATAGTTACTTGAGCTATTCAACTCTCATCTGTCTTTGATATTTGATTTGAAATGTTGCCGTAAAGAGTTGTTTAACATTCATTATATGTAAAACATTGAGAAAAGTGGTACAAAGTAAGTCTTCAATGAGTATTATTATCATTGTCATCATCCGCATTTTTCCCTGCTTGCACCAGAACAAGTAAACATTGCTGAAGAAAATCACACACTGGGATTATTGGTTTTTCTTGAATTCATGGTTACAGCCCTCAAATTGGCCCTCAACCCTGCTCATCAATCATTATTGTTCTTTGTTAAGCTTGCTTTCCCACTCAGGGAGATGACTTATGATACTTTCTTCTTTTTTCCTATATCCCACACCCTTTCCCACTCTTAGATCCTGATCTCAGCTCACACTTCATTAAGACAATACAGATTAACTTGGAAACTGTCTTCTTATCTTCTTCCCTCCACCACATCATTTTTCCGTAGTACATCTGCACCTCCCTTTGTATTTCCATCAAGTAAGTGGCCCTCCTTTGATCACAGCCTATCCTTCTAATTGTTCTTTGTACCCTTTTCCTCATTCTTTTTTAGGATCCTGCTCCTCCTGTTATCTGCTCTTCTGTTAGATAAATACCATCAACCAAAGAAGCAAAAAGATTCTAAAGCAAACACCTGCCTTCAAACACCCCCTCTCTGTTCCCATTCATGGTAAAACTTCTAAAGTAGTACCCTGCAATTACTGTCACCACTTTCTTACCTCCCATTTACTTTAAGTCCTTGCTAATCTGGTCCCACACCTTTGCAGACACCAAGATGGCTCCTGAAGAGGTTAGTGTCTCCATGTAATCAAATTCAGCGTGAGGTTTTTCAATCTCACAGTAGCATTCAACTCAGTTGAACCATTCTCTTCTTGAAGCATTTCCTATCCTACTTAATATGATGTCACAACTCCTGAGTTTCATTCAAAGTTCTGTTATTTTCTACCCAACCTCTGCACTAGGGCATGTTTCTAAGCTATATATTCAGGTCTATCCTTATCCTTTAAGGTGTTCTTAAAGTTGTGAGTCTATGAATACTAGTATGAAGTAGGGAATAAGAACATGGACTCAGGAGCCATACTGTCTGCTCATACATCTTGGCTCCACCATTTACTAGCTGTGTGACCTCAGGCAGATTACTTGACTTTGTTGGATGTCAGTTTCTTTATCCATATAATGAGGACAATAGTGCTTTAGTTGCAGGGGTATTTTGAGGATTATATTAACAGTGTGCAGCTTATAGTAAGCACTCAATAAATGTTAGGTGTTATTATTATATGCTGAAATGCTCAGATTTCTATCTTCTGCCTAGACCTCTCACCTAAGGTTTAGATTCATATGCTGCTGCCTATTAAAGAACTCAACATGGATGACTAGTAGGAGTCCCACATTAACATGTTTAAAACAAGATTTAGATCTTGTTTATTAGCCCCTGAACCTATTTCTCTCCTCAGTCTTCACTTTCTTAGTAAATGACATCGTCTCCATCTGTTCAGCAAAAAGTTATTTTTGAAGCTCGAGGTGCTTGTCAGTGCTTCCTGTAGTTTTTTCTTTTCCTTTTCTTTTCTTTTGTGTGTGTGTGTGTTCTTAGAAACATCCTATTACAGGTGTTCTTTAAAACTACATAACATGTGGTACAGAATGGGTATAACACATTCACTGACCTAAAAATTCTGCCTGTAGTTCTTCACAATCTGAAATAAGAAAATTGAACTAAAACTAGTAGAAGAGTTAAAACCGTTATGGTGTTTCTTGGATTAGGTAATTTTACTAATAGCCTAAAGTACCTTTTGAACTCCCATGATATAGAACTCTTCACTCTGAGTATATGTGTGTGTGTGTGTGTGTGTGTGTGTGTGTGTGTGTGTTGGCGTTGGTGTATCTGCCTGCTAGAAGTTAGGAGAAAAGTGATGTGCAGCCTAGAAATAGTAGACCTGGTTCCATGACTCCTATTCCAGAGGACTAGTTTATTATTTTTTAAATATTTAATTTTTTTTTATTCATGAGAGACAGAGTGGGGGGGGGCAGAGACACAGGCAGAGGGAGAAGCAGGCTCCATGCTGGCATGCTGGGAGCCCGATGTGGGACTCGATCCCAGGTGTCCAGGGTCACACCGTGGGCTAAAGGTAGCGCTAAACCTCTGAGCCACTGGGGCTGCCCCAGAGGACTAGTTTAAATTACAGAGTACTAGTTTAAAAATAGAGTAAATACAGAATCATACATATCTTTCAAAACTAATGAAAAACCATATACTATAAAAATAATTGGTATATATCTGTCATGTCTTCATGATTACATTTGTCACTTTCTCCACTTCTACTATTTCTTCCAGTGTTATTATGACATTTTCTCTTAAGTGGCTGTTTCTTTTGTATAATATTTCATTTCACTGGTCTGTGTTTTTTTTTTTTTTTTTTGGCTATTTTTTTTGGCTTTCATAATGACTCCAAATATAAACATGGTATTCTTTTCCAGGACAGTTATCAAAGGGAAGGAGATTTGAGTTCACAAAGAAAACAAATGCCCCGGAATTTCATGGTGTTAGAAATTCAGTGATCTTTTAGTGATTATTACAGCTACCACACAGTATCATTTACTAAGCACACACTATATTCTAGCCACTTGACTAAATAGTTTTCATGCATTATATCATTCAAGCATCATAATAAGTCTGTCAGGTAGAAGTATTATTAACTACAAATTCCAGAGCAGAAAATTGGCTAAAAGAGCCTTATTATTTTACATAAGATCATATAGCTGGTAAATAACAAAGCCAGCATTCAAGCCCCTGTCCTCCTATCCCCAAAGCCAGTGCTCTTCATCATTAATTTAAACCTTTCACCTAGCAATTACAAATAAATAGTTTATTAGGTAGTATGCCCTAATAGTTTATTAAGTGGCTTATTCTTTCTATATATATTTTATTTTTTTCCCATTGATGAATTCCTATTTTTTTTGAGATTTTCACGCTTTATTAATTTTTTTACACACTGGATAGAAAACTTGATTACCTCATTCTCCATTATTTACCCAATTGTAAGATTCAGCTTCCAAGTTCCAGCTAAGGGTTTATAAATCAGTTTTTGTTGTATTCACCGTTTCTCTTAATACTGTGGTTTCATTGTGTGATGATCATTTTGAAGTCTGCATTTACTGCAAAGGTAAGACTTTCCACATATTAGTTCTTTTAAAAATTTAGCTCGATTCCAGATCTTGTCCTTGGGCTGCCAAAATGACTCTGTGGCAACGTTGAAAACTGATGATAAATAGGGAATGTTTAGATTGAGACCCATGGAACTGGACCGGAGCATTTATCTTTAGATCCAATTTCGGTGATGTATGTATTATAATTCCTGGCAAGGAAAAAGTAATTTTTAGTTGATGGAAACCTTTTTCTGAAGTAACAGAAACTCCCTAGGTAGCAATGAATAGAAAATGTTAAATTCTCCGCCTTTGTTATTAAAGAATATAGCAAGTAGTGTCAGCAGCAGCTTTACCAGTCATGCAGAAAATGTCTTCATATGGCTGTTTCCACAACGTCAGCTTTCAATGAACATTTAGGGAATGATTTTTACCTTGTAGGACTGAAGTTACTCCCACAGGAAGCTGACCTGAGAATGGCCAAGGAAGTAACTTTCTTATGAACAGCCCAGAACAGGTATAGCACTGAGGGTATTGAGCCAGGGTGCTTTGGCTAGAATATTTCCTAGATTTTTTTTTCTTCTGTCCATCTTAATTAATTAATCAATCAACACTCTAGATCATGCTGTAAAAGTTCCTAACCACATTAACATATGCAATTAAAAGATCCAAACAATTGAAGAAATCTGGGCAAGGAGAAAATCTAGGTAAGGAATTAATAGATGGCAGCCACATTGATAGCACACCCCCTTGAAGAGTATGTGACCAAGAACTGGGCTCTAAGTTTCGTAGATGTTAAAGAAAAAGTGAAAGATAATTGTAAAAACCAGTGTCCGTGGTAAAGAAACCAACTAATGAATCATGGAAACCATGACTATTTTCTTCCATGACTATATATATATAAACAACCTAGACTCCCTAATGATGTCATAATTGATACAATTACATATTATAGTGTTTGAATATTTCATTTGGTGTAAGGTGAATGTAAGATTTATTCTCATCATTTAGGGAAGGCAATTCTATTGCCAGAATTGGGAGTGGGAACAAAATAATTAGGCCCAGTTGTTAGCTCTGAGATAATATGACTTGTTTCAAGGAAAAGTTAGACCATCTAGCTACAGCATATGTGTATATGTGCTGCCGAAGCGAGCACTAACTACAGCATTTGTGAATGGACTATATATTATTAAGACCATAAATATTTTCTAATTAATAGTAATCTTTCATTATTACAAATGCATTGTATATATATTGTATAAAATCAAAAGATACAGATAGATAACAATAAGAAAGAAGCCATTTTACTCTACTCAGAAAAAAAAGATCATAGTGTGTGTCTTGCAAAAAACATCATATTATGCATAATATTTTAAATTACTTTTTTCCAGTTAAATTGTTATTTAAAATACTTACTTTTTCATGCCAATAAAGTTTTTATCTCTTTTAATTTCTGGTTCCTATTCCATTTCCCCCTACTATCTTCCAAATGCCTTTTTAAAAAAAAGATTGTATTTGTTTGGGAGACAGAGAGAGAATGCACACTAGCAGGAGGAGGGGCAGAGGGAGAGGGAAATACAAACTCCCTGCTGAGTGAGGAGCCTGAGGTGAGGCCCAGTCTCAGGACCTTGAGATCATGACCCGAGCTGAAGTCAGCCACTTAATTGACTGAACCACCTAGACACCCCTCCCCCACCAATATCTTTTATATAATTGGTTTGTTGTAAACAGAATCCAGTCCAGGCCCATGCATTGATTCTTGTTATTATGTTTAAGTTTTGTTGAAATCTGGAGCAGTGCTTTTTATCATGGTACTAACTTGCTGAAGACTGTGCTGGTTGTCCTATCTTCTGGATTTATCTGGCTATTCTCTTAGAGAAAATCACCCGTATTCCCCCCCCCCTTTTTAAAAAAAATTTTATTTATTAGAATTTGAAGATTTTATTTCCTTTGAATGAGGGGGGCTGATGTGGAGCTCCATCCCGGGACCCCCAGATCATGACTTAAGCCAAAGGCTGATGCTTAATTGACTGAACCATCCAGATACCCCATATTTTCCAAGGAATTGGAATGAATTCCAATTAAACAATTTTGTCTGGAATACACTATGGGTCCTTCATGTTGCGCTACATCAGGAAACATGTTATACCTGGTTGCCCCACTCTTAGCAATGCTCAGACTAACTTATGAGTTAGGGTTATAAAAGCCTGATCCCCAGATGTGTTTCCTCATTGACTCATGTAAGTAATCAGTAGGGTGTTACTTTGTCACCATATAGATGGACAGTTCTCCATCAACCATTTACCTAATGATTTTAATGACAATTGATAATCCTTAAATGTTTTCTGTCATTTGATCTTTATTTGCTGGTGTTCTTCCAGAGCATGGAATGATGGGTCCTACTGAAACACAGTGTCTATTGGAAAAATAGACCTACTTAATTCTTTCACTTTAATGATCAATTTTCAAACTACAAAGTTGTCTTAATAGACACCTTAGAGGTGTTCTGTTTTTTCTGAGTATAATTTTGTATTCATGAATTTCTAGAAAATCTACATGTTAATTTACTAGAACCACTATATTTTGTGTTCCTCAGATGTTCAGCACTTTAGTTCTCAGTGGGAGCCCCTTCACATTACCTCATATCCATTTCACCGGCCACACTAGTCTTTGAAAACTTCTTGCTTCCTGTCCACACATCTCAGACTCACTTTGTACCATTCCTGCCCCAGTCTTGGAATCTACTATTTATCCAAGTGGAGAGCCTGAGATCTGACATAGCTACTTACAATGGTAATATTTGCTTCTCGTAGCTATAAATATTTTTTTTCTAACTGGTTTTTAATAAGCACTGACAGCTGAAATGTCAAAGATGTGTTCACTTGTAATTACTTGGAATAGCTAGGTTACTTATTAAGGGCAGATGTTTATAATATAACAACCAGTCCAAAGGTGGCGTAAGGTCCTCTTAGGAAAATTAAGAAGACTTAATCAAGATTGATGTGTGAATGAATGATATTTTCACCTTTGCATCAAGGTGAAATTAAAGGTAGAAAGTCTTTAATTCCCAGACAACTTAGTTATTATGCACTTCAGAATTTAGCAAAACTTAAGAATAGGAGAATTTTGCCTAAGCCCATCTTTTTTCTTAGGTAGTATTTTTGTTAAAGACACAGTTTTGTAGTTCATGAAAGTCTGTAATTTGAGAGGCCCATTCATCAAATGGCTAAATCTGTAAGTTTGGCCAAAAGACAGAAAATGAAGCTTTTGCAAGTAGGAAATTTGATCCATAATTGGTATTAAATGTCTCCAGAACTCCTCACTTGTCTTTGTATTGACCCATTTGGAAAAAAAAAAGTGCAGAATATAAAAGTGTTTACATTTAATGAATGGCTTCTTTGGATTCTCTTTGAAATGCATCCTTTATTTTGTTAGACCATTTTTTAAAAAAACTTCTTAGTCTTATGACAAGAAATAATATGGCCATCTCCTAATGTCCCCTATTGTTAGTATAGGTTTTATATCATCCTTTCTTTTTCTTTCACACTTTCATATTTTTTTTTGTGGCTTATGATTGATGGATGTATATTTCCTAGAAATTTTATGAGTAAGATATGCAAATTACTTGGAATATAGATGAATCATTGTTTAAAGAAACTCACATGTGACCTCAGACTTCTGAGCTCTGTCATCTCAAATCTTATTTCTGATGTGTGACTAAACTCATGAAACAGAATAAAAACAAGTAAAAAATTTATTTGTGGAAGAAATGAATAGTTTCTACTTTGTCTAAGTTGTCTAATAGAAGGAGATACATCAGAACATTTAATTATTAAATAAGAAATAACTCTGACTTTTTGACATAAAATTGAATAGTCATTGGTTGGAATTATAGAGTTTTGGCTAAGTTTTTTTCTCTCTGATTAAGATACCTTAATCACAGGCGTCTATAAATTCTATATTCACATCTATATCTACCTGTATCTCAGTTGTCTATTACCAAGTGCTGAGGATTAAAAACCAAGTTATTAAACTTCTCCAACCCTGGAATTCTCTGATTTATTCAGAGCCTAGGAAGGAGAAATTCCTAACTCTGCATTCTGCAAAATTTTTCACTTACTTTTGAAACTATTTTGTTGCTCTCTAATTAATGGGTGTCTTCATTTCACTTTTTATTAAGCCTTTGGATGCAGCTGTATTCCTATTTCCTTTTGAAGCTGTTCTCTTGATTTATAAACCACATGCTTGTATTTCAGTCAGAGTTGGTACACAGACTTTGTAACTGTGCATGGAAGCCTTGGTGTCAAGCATAACACAAAACCCCATCAGGATGAAGTTATTTTGTTCTGAGTAGCAGAGCACTAAAAGAAACTATTCATTATACGCCCTGTGATTCCTTAAACAACAGAAACATGGTTCATTTATAACAACTTTCTATGATTTAAACTATTGAGGGTTTTAACCAAAATATTTATTAAATAATACTGCATAGGTACCAACCTCTTATTTTCTCTTTGAGAACATTTACACTTAAAATGAGAAATTGTATTACTAAAAAGTTTTATTTTAAAAATATAAATTGCGTGAAAAACATATTCATGAAATACAGAATATTTTCCATGGAGTTCATGTTTTCCAAAAGTTTAATGACTTAGATTTCTCTATGTATTATAATATTGTTAAATGCAGTTCCTCCAGAAGTAATGAAAAATAGAATCTAAATCACAGACTAAAACTTTTAGGTATTGTAATTTCTTGTTTTGACAATTTTACAATTGTTACAAGGTGCCATGGTAATAAAAGTGTTTAAAAATATGAAAAAATGTGTGTAAGGTGAGTATAGATGAACTAAATTCTTGTATAGATTAACCAAATCTTCACAGATGTGATATAGTTTTTAAGGCTTGACATTTAAGTAAAAATTATTAAAGTCATAAGAAAGAAGTACCCAATAATGCTTACCCCTAAATCTAACACTTGCAAATGTGTTTTATACAGTTTGGGAGGAATTTTTAGGAAAATTCCAAGCCAATCCAAAAATCAACACCATGTTGAAGATGCTACAGTAAACATGTCATTATCATCAATAATAAACTCCTTATAAAGTATTGGAAGAAATGCAAACTTACAAAAATTTGTTGACTTCCAAAATTATATTTTAAATTTGAACTGGTTTATACCTTAGTAATTTATTACTACAAATTACTATAAATTATAGTCATATGGTCATTCATTTAACAAAGATTTAATAAGTCCAATGTTCCAGGCACTGTAATAGACTCTGGGGATATGAATTGGTATAAATGTGCTATCTTGGAAGTTCAATCCTGTAGTAGTTAAAAGTAGTTTTGGTTGTAAGTAAGAAAAACTTGACAATCAGTAATCTAAATGGATAGTTTTCTCTTACTGAGGATTTCTGGAGTTGGGAGACTACTGATTTTGGTCTAAGGTATATGAATGATAGGATCATACTTATGGCTTTTCTTTCATGCTTATAAGCTCCAAGAATTGGCATCATGTCTACTTTCAAGATGAAGAAAGGGGAAGGAGTTTTGCTTATGATATCTGGGTTTCTATTAGGAAAACAAATGCTTTCCTAGATGTAACCTAGAAAAATTCCATTTATTTGTTATTGGCCAAAACTTTGTTACATGCCCATTTCTATCTGCAAAGGAAAGTATAGTTGAGCATTGTTTCTCTAACTTTTATTAATGGAGTTGGAATGGAAGACGGGGGATGAATATTAAGTTGGGCTAGCCTGTCAATAGGTTCTGTCACTTGAGAAGTGATTTTTGCTGTATAATAAGGAATCCAACTATATTTTTCAGCAACTAGAGAATTATATGATTGATAAACTTTTATATTTCTAAATATTGTGGTATAACAGGAAGAAGGACTCCACTAAGAAGTTAGATTAAGTCTTTGAAGTAAGAGTGGAAATTATTACAATAGAACTTCAGTATATATATATATATACTGAAGTTCTATTGTAATATATAGAACTATATATATAGAATAGAATATATATATATATATATATATAAAGATTTATTTATTTATGATAGAGAGAGAGAGAGAGAGAGAGAGAGAGGCAGAGACACAGGAGGAGGGAGAAGCAGGCTCCATGCCGGGAGCCTGACCCTGGACTCGATCCCGGGACCCCAGGATCACGCCCTGGGCCAAAGGCAGGCGCTAAACCGCTGAGCCACCCAGGGATCCCTGAACTTCAGTATATTTTTTAAGGGAAGAGGGTAATTTTCACACATAATAATTACTTTTTTTTCCTTTGACTTTGTGGGAGTTGAACACATGTATTTTAAATGTTTTTCATTAGAAAGTAGAGAACTTATTTATTACTGTTTTCTACTCAAGTAGGAGTTAGATATTATTTTAAACACTGTTAGGAAACACTAACTAGGAAATTTTGTTTCTAGCAATAGTGAAGGGGCTATTATTGGACTACCATAAGGCAGAAAAGAATAATACATTTTTGATGAAATAAAAAAAACTATTTGAAGGCAGGGGAGAGTGACCAAAAGCACGCAGAAACTGGAAGAGTGTACCCCCCTGAAAACAGGAACCGGACTGGATGAGTTTAATTTTTTGCCTGAAGACATTCTCTACCAGAGTGGTTTGGAATAGCTGGAACTCAAGCAGAAAGTTGCAGTCTTACTGGCTAACAGAATGAAAGAGAAGCACTACACGATCATCTTAATAAAAAATCATTTGTAAAATTCAGTATCCTTTCATTATAACTTTCAGCAATGATGAGAAGAGAAATTCCTCAGTCTAATTAAGAGCATCTACAGAAACTTTTAAAAACAGAAACTACAACCAGCACTACACCTAATGGTGTAAATTCTCTAATTTTCTCATGGGATGAGGAACAAAGCAAGAATGTCTATGCTCACCACTTCTACTCAACATTGTTCTGGAAGTTCTAGTCAGTATAATCAAATAAGAGAATGAAGTAAAAAGCATAACAATTGTATGAAAGATATAAGATGATATTTATTCACAGAGGACATAACCATCTTTCTAGTTATTCCTAAGGAATCTCAAAACAATTACAAGAGATAATGAGTGAATTTAGAAATTTCATAGGTATGAGGCCAATTGATCAAAATCAAAAGTATATCCATATATGAGGTATAAATATAAAAAAAAACCTTACACTTAAAATATCAAAACTTTAAATACACAAGGAATTTAATAAAGTATATGAATGTCATCTGTACTAAAACATACAAAACAATGGTGGTAGAAGTTATGGAGTAGAGAAATATACCATATTCATGGTTCAGAAGACTTAATTTTATTAATTTAATTTTTTGAACTTAATTTAAGTCAATGAAATCAATCATATCAACAGAAATTTTTATACAAATGATCCATTTCATTATTAAATTTATATGAAAATATGAGTATCTTAGAATATTTAAAATAATTTTGAAAAAAAATGCAGTTGGAAGATTTAAACTATCTCAGCTAAAGATTCATAATAAAAAATTGTTATTCAAGAGAGTATGGTATTGGCATAATAATAGATAAATAGATCAGTGAAACCAAATAGAAAATTTAGAAGTAGATCCACAGGTATATAGTCAACTGATTTGATGATGGTGCTGAAGCATTTCTATGGGAAATTAACAGTATACCTTGAAGGATAAGCTGAATCTCTGATGTTTTTAGAAGAAAATATAGGGGATTATCTTTGCAGCCTGAATTGGCCAGTATATCTTAGAGAGTAAGTACAGAATAATAAAAACAAAAAATGATTAATTAGATTTCTTTACATTAAGCCATATTCTCATCAAAATACACTAAATTAAGAGGCAGACTAGACCAGGAGAAAGTATTTACAAAGCAAATATTTGGTAGAGAACTTGTATTCCAGAATATATATTGAAATAATACATTATAGTGATAAAAATGTAACCAATCAATAAAAGGAAAAATTTGAACAGATAATTCATCAAGAAAGATTTATCAAATGGCCAATAAGCACATTTGAAAATCTGTTTAACATCATTAGTCATCAGGGAAATTCAAACTAAAACCATAATAAAATGGTTTGCAGTATGCAATTATACCTATTTCAATTTGTCATATGAAATTCTGGCCAATGAGGTGGAAGCAAAAGTGACCTGTGTCACTTCTGGACTGTCACACTTAACTATTGATACAGAGCTCTTGGAGCTCTCTATTCCCCTCTGCTATGATAACTTTTAACTTTTGAGATGGTGGCTGATTCAGTTACTCAGCAGATTCCTTGAATGACTGACATTTCTAGGTCTTTCTTCTAATCCACAATGAGTATGATGGTTAGTTTTATGTGACACCTTGATTGGGTCATGGAGTACCCAGATATTTGGGTAAACATCATTTCCAGTTGTATCTGCAAGGGTGTTTCTGCTGAGATTAACAATTTAATCAATAGATTAGTAAGGAAGATTGCCCTTTCCAATGTGGGTGATCCTCATTCTATCTACTGAAGGCCTGAAAATAATAAAAGACTGAGTAAGAAAGAGTTCTCCTCTACCTGACTGTCTTCTAGCTGGGAGATTGGTCTTCTCTTGCCTTTGAGCCCAGACTGAAACTGACTCCCCAGAGTCTTAAGCTTGTCAGATGCAGGTCTTGGACTTCACAGTCTCCATAGTTTCATGAGTTGAATCCAGACTGATACAGATTTTGGTATTGAGAAGTGGGGTGTTGCTATAACAAATACCAAAAAATATGGAAGCAGCTTTGGAACTGGTTATGGGTAGAGACTGGAGAAGTTTTGAGATGCCTGTGAGAAATATGGGCATAAGGGTTCTTCTGGTGAGATCTCAGAGAACTGAAGAATAAGTCTCCCTCTTAGAAAGTATAATAGTCACAAACAGAATGTTGGTAGAACATGGACATTAAAAGCCATTCTGATGAACTCTCAGATGGAAATAAAGAACATGCTATTGGAAACCAGAGGAAAGGTAATCCTTGTTACAAGGTGGCAAAGAATTTAGCTGAATGGTATTTGTGCCCTTGTGTTTGTTTGTTTGTTTCTTTCTTTCTTTTTTTGTGTGTGTGTGTGTTTCTTTGGAAGATTGAATTTGTAGGCAATAAAAGTGGATATTTAGCTGAGGCTACTTCTAAGCAAAGTATGCTTGGTTCCTTCTGACTGCTTATAGTAGAATGTGAGAAGAGAGAAATGAATTAAAGAAAGAACTGTTAAGCAAAAAGGAACCTAGAAGTTAAAGATTTGGAAAATTCTTAGCCTGTCCATATTACAGAAAATAAGAAAGTGTGGTTGGAAGAGAATGCCAAGGGTGTGCCTGGAGTATCGCTTAACAAAAAAATTATGGAATTATATGAACAGAAACACTGTCAGTTTTAACTGGAGGAGACAGAAATGGAATGAAATAAAAGGAAGGCTATTGGACTTCTTAGATCCTACAGGATCAGACCAAAGAATCATTTAGCTGTGAATATATGCTATTCTTCAAGGCAAAGGAAGAATGATCCTGAAGTCTCAGGCATAAGGCCCCTGTTTGGAAGAGTCTTGGGGACATAATGCTACATGTCAGGGCCTTAGGGTATAACCGACATCCTATAGATCCTTGGGATTTCGACCTTTGCCTGGCAGAGCTTTAGAGGTGGATCTGCTTCCCCAAGTGGGTTCGGGAAGCAGAACATCAAACCAAAGAGGATTCTCAAGGCTTTAGATCTAATGGAATTTGCCTTGTTAGTTTTTGGACTTGCTTGGGACTCATCACATATTTTTTCCTTCTGATTTCTCCTTGGAATGGGAATGTCTATTCTATCCATTATATTTTGGAAGCATATAGCTTATCTGCTTCTATAGGCTCACCACTGGTTAGGAATTTTGGCTCAAGATAAGTCATACTTCCATTCTCACCCATATCTGATTTAGATGATACTTCAATGAGACTTTGGACTTTAGAATAGCTGCTGACATGAATTAAGACTTTTGGGGAAGTTGGGATTAACTAAATGTATTTGCATGCAAGAAGGACTTGGATATGGGGGGTGCTAAGGTGTGGAATATTTATATCCCCCCCAAATTCATGTTGAAGCCCTAACCCCCAATGTGATATTTGGAGATGGGGCCTTTGGGAAGTAATTAGGTTTAGATGAGGTCATGAAGGTTGGTCCCTTGCGATGGGATTTGTGTCCTTAAAAGAAGAGGGTGAGAGACCAGTGGCTACTTGCTTTCCCTGCCATGTGAGAACACAGAAAGAAGGCAGCCACCTGCAAGTTAGGAAAACAGCTCTCACTAGCAACCAAAAATGCCAGCACCTTGATCTTGGACTTCACAGCTTTATTTTTAATGCACTGAGATCTTGATTGTAACTTCAGCCTAACCTAGACTGATATAATAAAATGATTATAAGACTTAATTTGGTTGTCTATATTTCCTAAGTCTAACATTCAGGTACAGAGCACAATTTTTGACAACACTCTCAGTGTTATCCTGTGATATGATTAACAGGCTATGTGACTATTGTCTGTTGGTATATTATAACTCCAAAGTATTGACTGCTGTACAGTCATGGGCATCAATGGTCTCTTGCCATCCTAGGCTTGGGAGGGACTAGGTATCAGTGTGAGCACTGGCCAGGATGTACCACAAAGAATAACCCTCTTATTTTTCACTTCAAAGATAGGTTGTCATGCTTCCTATATACTCTGGTAAGATTGTTTCACTAACTCTGGTATTTCTCAAATAAATCATGGAATTCAAGGATGCCAATATTTTGGATAAGGCCAATTCTTATATATTATTTTCTAATGTTAACTATTTCCCTCTAAATTGTGTGGTTCTACTTTATGTACTTTCCTTTCTTACTCTATAGTAATTTTTCCTCAACCTAATATAACAAATGGTATTCTAAAAAAAAAGTGGTCACGTCTTGCCAAGTCTTTATCTTATTGGCAAAAATTAATTTGAGCAAGATCAAATAGGATCTAATTTGTTGGTTTGCAAATTTAGTGCAAAAGTTAGAACTGAGCATTTTGACTTTTAGTCTTATATAGTCTTATATGTATGCTTTAGATGCAGTCTATTTTGTCTGAAATACTATTGAAAATACTTAATTATTTTTAACGGCCAAGATTTCCACTTTGATTTGCCAGAAATTAGGAGAAAAATGTTTTCTACTGAAGCCAAAGTTTGTATCATAAAAAAATTCCCCAACAAAAAACTTCTTCATATTTATTATATGACTTAATATGACATAACATAATTAAATATAATTTCATTTCCTATGGTTTATTTTACCATGTCAAAGTATATCATATTAAAGTGATTTCTCTTGGAAGAAAAATCAACTCCTGAAGTATTTGTGTTGTGAACCAATAATTATGCCACGGCACAGGACTACATCTGTTCTAAGACCTCAGAATTTTGAGACACCTCTTTCTGAACTTCACAGTAGACAGAATTCCATCACAGAGCAGTCTAGGAAACCTTTGGGGATCAACCCCACCAGAAATTGTGATGTTCTCTGTGATATCTAGAGTAGAAAAGGGAATGGTGTAGCTCACATGAAAGGCAGAATAACTGAGGACACTAACAAAGTGCACGTGCCTCCGAGGTAGTCTCATGTAATCTGTTCTGCTTCTTAGCTTCAACAGTATCTTAGGGAGGAAGATTAAACATATTTAAACAGAAGCACAGTGAGGTTCTGTGTGTATTTTCCTTTTTACAGCATGGATGTACTCTTGAAAAGTCTAGCATAGGTAACTATTTTAAGCCACTGAGGTTGTGAAATTATTTAGAACTTTTAGAGTGACAAGGGGACATAATTATGTTAAGTAACATAAATAAACATAGACTTTAAAAAGGCAAAGTGGTGTGTGTGTGTGTGTGTGTGTGTGTATATATATACTTATATATTATATATATATTTGTAATACTTATATATATTTATATATATATAATTATATATAAAAATAATTACCTCAGTAATTACACAATCACTTAAACATCATTTAACTTTATACTCTGATTTAGCTTTTAGCACATATATAGCTTTCTATAAGGGTTAGTTAAAATCTCTGATAAGCTGAAGCCAGAAATAGATTGAAGTCTCTCTGTTGTCTTTCTCATTGAGCAGTGCCCAAGTGGATCCTGCTCTAAAAAACCTCCATAGTTAAGTATTCCGTGGGAAAATCAAGAGGTTATAGAAACATGACTACCTAATGCTAGGCTTCATTTCCAGGATGCTCTACTTTATGAGGTGGGCACCAATTCCTGACTCTTGCTTTTACTAAATAGTGAGGGAAGTCACCGTAAGTGTTACAGAAGAAAAAAAAACCAATTTTCAGATATATTTTGTGCCCTGATTTAAGAAATCCAGTACACAATTGTAAAAGCAGAGAGTCATTAGAAGTAATTATTTCCTTTAACATATAGCAAGGCTGGGATCCCTGGGTGGCGCAGCGGTTTGGTGCCTGCCTTTGGCCCAGGGCATGATCCTGGAGACCCGGGATCGAATCCCACGTCGGGCTCCCGTTGCATGGAGCCTGCTTCTCCCTCTGCCTGTGTCTCTGCCTCTCTCTCTCTCTCTGTGACCATCATAAATAAATAAATAAATAATTAAAATAAAAGAATGAGGAAGCTTTAAAAAAAAAAAAAAAAAAAACATATAGCAAGGCTAATTTTGATTAGCTTAGGATAATAATGCTGAAGGAAGTTATGAATACCCAAGTCCATGGTTAGACTAAAACTAGTCAAGTCTGATTATACAATAGAATGATTATAAATTTATTTGGTTGAAATTACATGTTTGGAGACACATTTAGTATTCTAGATATTGTCCATATATGAAAATAATAGACATATAACAGTTTAGGATTATTAAACATTATACAATTTTTAATGAAAAATTCTAATGAAATTCTTTATCTACTGAGATGTCTATTATTATGTTTTTGCCCCCTGATCTCTTTCTGTCTCTCTTTACTTCTGCCTCTTTTCCCTTTCCCTGCTCTTCCCCTTTCCTTCTTTTCTCCCTTCCTTTCCTACCCACTCTGCCTAACAGAATGACACCTGAGTTGGGAAGAGATATAGAGATATGCCCATGTTCTCTTTCTCTCCTTCAGCCATTATTTAATTCCTCAGAGGCTCTTGTCTCTGCTGTGCAGATGCTATGCATTGGATTTCTGCAGCTTGGTAGAGGATGACACATTTCTGCATGGCAGTGAATACGGGTTGGTGTCTATCACTGTGGTGTAGGGCCAGATTTTGGAGGTGAGCCTCCTAATTTAGGGGTTTCTGTGTGTAGAGGGGACATTCACAGGGAGAGTAGGGGAGATGGGAGGATTCCTTCCTGGGAATGGAGCACGGCTGAGCCAGGTGTGGTGTGGGATCTTTTCTCAGCCCAGTACACATAGTCACACATGCTCTGGAGTCAGGATGAGCCTCTGCTCATTGCCTTCCTTCAACCATTCATACAGTTTTCAATCCATGGCCCCAGGATTCAGTGACATTTTATGATGTTCTTTATAATGCTAAAACATTCTTAGCAGTTGCTAGAATTCTCTGACCTTTACCTCTATCAGATGATTGAAGGTGCTTGAGATGCCATGAAATTGGAATTTTAATATATTTTTTTAATTTTTTGAGAGTGAGAGAGAGCTCATGTGCGAGAGCAAGGTTGGGGGTGGTAGGGTAGGGAGAGGGGCAGAGGGAGACAGATAGAATCCCAAGCAGGTCCCACACACAGCATGGAGCCCTGCCTGGCAATCTCATGACCCTGAGATCATGAGACCCTTGAGCTGAAATTAAGAGTTGGATGTTTAACCAACTAGGCCACCCAGGTGTCCTTGGAATTTCAATATTCTTGTTGTTCTTTACTTTGGTCTGGTACTACCATGCTTACATCTTCTTATCAGCTGTTATAGATGAATACAGTTCTCCAGATCACAAAATAAGTGGCAGAAAGAGAGAGGGCCATGTGCAGTAAACATGGTCCATTGAAGAGTTGCCTTGGCTGAAGTAGAATGGGAGAGTACACATTGATCAAGAGGAGTAATGCAGTGTGGGACCCTCACTAGATGAGAGAGAGAGCTCTTTGAGTGTGGTCAAAGTAGGCTTTATTAGTGCACTGGAATGAATATGATCGCAATCACTATTCAAAATAAATGTTTATATATATTTTTTGTTTTATATGTGTGCAAACATATATGGCATTTCTGTAGTAGATGCTGTCCAGGGACCTCTTTCTTATCTGTGCTTCCTTCTCCTGTCCCCACCCATATAATTATTTGCATTCATATCTATCCTTAGCACATCCTCATGTCAGTAGATGTAGACTTTCAGATTAAAACTTCTTCTTCCCTGGGCCTCTGAGGTAAATCCCTTCCCAGACCTCTACAGGGTTCTCACTTGATTAATTATTTTCCAAAAGGTGGGTCTTGCTAGTGCAAGTACAAATCTTGGAGGTAGTAGCAAATATTCAACTGAAAACTGAAAGCAATGTCTCCATTTTTCTTGTTGTTTGATATTGTGAAATTAAATTTCTTCTCTTTTAACTCCAGAACTCATGATAAATGAATCTCTTCCAGAATCCGTATTTTGGGAGCAAGCTGCTAAAGGCAACTCTTGGGGTGTGTAGTCATGCTGTTGACAACTTATCTCTCCTAATTTTTTCCCAGCAATTCTGAGCTATTGACCATAGAGAATTGTCTATAGAGGGAGAACCAAAAGCTTCTTAGCTATTTTCTCATGGTCCGCAACACACTTAAAAAGAAGTGTTCTTTCTCTAATTCTGAATCTTACTTTGTTTTGGTAAAACAAAACAAAAAGCATAATATAGACTGGGGCATTAAAATACACAAACAACACAAAACCACCACAAATTCACATATTTGAATCTTCCCCAGTAATTCAGAACATGTTTTTAGTATTGTAAAGTAGTAAATGGCTTAAATAGATTTTACTGAAGTTTAAAAATAAGCTGATAATTGAGAAAAGGACTACAGATCATGCATTGGTCTTTGTAGCTACACACCCACACATGGATATTACTGCCAGCAAGATCATCTTTGCATAAAAAGAAAGAGACTATTTGTATTGTAATTAAATCTAAGAGGGATAATAATCTCAGGGGGGAATTATAGTCTGCCACTTGTGATGATCTTGCCTTTTAAGTATCAGTGAAATTAAGGGATCATTTTTTATTAAAATAAGAACAGCCTTAAGTAAAACCATATAGCATAGCAGGATGAAGATTGAGAAAGGAGACTGAGCAGAGGCATCAAAAATGTTTGGGAAAAGGGTCATGAGAAATTGAAGAGAAGATGATGCAAATAATTATTTTAATATTAACTAGGGCTAGAATCAGGATAGTAGCAACTGCTCATTGACTACCTGATCTACTGCCCAATTACGCATTTTATATATTATTTTCTTTAATAATCCCATCAACGCTACAAGGCAGATATTATTCTTTTTATACATGACGAACTGAGGTGCAGAGAGAGCAAATAATCCAAATGACTGACTTCATGGCCTGTGTCCTATTTTCTCAGAAAGAGTGAAGACTGAACAAAGAATGAAATACAGGGTTGGCTTATCAGGTGATCTCCAAGCTCCTTCCAGCTCTGAGTTTCTACTTAAAATTTCTATGTAAATTTTTCTTTTATTTTAAGATTATGTAATCAGTAGTTACATGATGTACAGCTGTAAGGGGCAATTTTAGATTTTTAAAATTCATTTGAGAGAGAACAAGCAAGGGCAGGCGCAAAGGGGAGGGTCAGAGGGAGAAGCAGAATCCCCACTGAACAGAGAGCCCTGGGATCATGAACTGAGCTGAAGGCAGAAGCTTAACCAAATGACCCACCAGGCAGGCTTCTGTAAGGGACACGTTTAAGATTCATTGAAAGCATTTAAACAATGTCATTCAAATCAACAGCCAATACTATTTTAAAAAGCCTCATTTACAAGATAAATTAGTCTCATCTTTACCACTGGTAAGTTGAGAATCTCAACATTAAAGAACTTGCACAGTTTTCTAGTGAGTTAGGGAAGTTGGAGATAGATTTGAGTCTCTCTTTTCCAGCAGCCCAGGTGGCTCAGTGTTTTAGCACCGCCTTTAGCCCAGGGTGTGATCCTGGAGTCCCGGGATTGAGTCCCACATCGGGCTCCCTGCATGGAGCCTGCTTCTCCCTCTGCCTGTGTCTCTGCCTCTCTCTCTCTCTCATGAAGAAGTAAATAAAATCTTTAAAAAAGGCTCCCTTTAATATCAACCCCATTCATCAAGCTTCATAATCATTATATTCCTTGCTATGTGTTATGGGAACTGATTTATATTTTAAAAAGTTTTGAGAGCCTGGAAATAACTTTTTGAATACAAAACACTAAGTCATGTTTTTGCTAAAGAAAGTCTGTACAAGCACATGCTGTTTCATTGTACCAGCCCTTGTACAGTGTTATTGGTGAGATTGGATAAGGGAGACCTAAAAGCATAATGTGAATGCTTGTGGCCAAGGCAGGGTGCATTGCTAGCATGCTTCTGGGCAGAAAAGGGATACTGAACCCATGAGAATTGGTCCAAACTTCCTATTTCTTAAGCAAGATCTGTGATTTCTAAATAGCTGGTTTCTGCTTTAATCTAGCATTCTACCAGGAACATATCATGACATCTGTGATTTATTGATATGTTTATTGTTGAGTTTATATATGGTACCTTTTGTCCAAAGTTCTAGACACTGAATAAGCTTCAGAAAGAGATTGTTCTTAAAACAGCTCTTTGAACAACAAGCATAATATAAAATGATGTAAAAAGAACTTCCTGTCATTAGTTTGCCACAGTCTTCTAAAGTTCAATTATGTGGTTCGTTTTTGTGGAACTACATATAAGTATAAATACATTTATTTTAATCTACATTTGTATGATAAAAAAACTACTAGTTTATTTCTGTGGACACTGGAGGGCTGGGGAATTCATCTTTCTACCACAAACTGGGTGTGTGCCATGGGAAATTTAATGAAAGTCTTTAAATTTTAGATTCCCCTTCTGGATTTTTGAAAATATATGGGACTAGACCCAGATCAATTTCTTTTTATTTTTTTTAATTTTAATTTTTTATTTATTTATGATAGTCACACAGAGAGAGAGAGAGAGAGAGAGAGAGGCAGAGACATAGGCAGAGGGAGAAGCAGGCTCCATGCACCGGGAGCCCGACGTGGGATTCGATCCCGGGTCTCCAGGATCGTGCCCTGGGCCAAAGGCAGGTGCCAAACCGCTGTGCCACCCAGGGATCCCGACCCAGATCAATTTCTTGTCCTCCTCTCTTACTTTGCCTTTGTCAAATGCTACACACTTTTCCATTTCTCTATTTTGGATATCACTGATCCCTCTCTGGAATGCCTTCTCTCCTTGTCAGAACCCTACCTGTGGGATTTATTTTAGAGTATCAGTAAGAAAGGAAATGTTTCAATCAGAAAGTAAAAATTGTATGTGGATTATTGTAAGATGACAGTAAGTTAAATAGACATTATGCCCTGAAATGGTTTCATTCGGTTATAAAATGCTTGTTGAATAATTACCATTTGCTATACACTGAGCTGAAGTTATAACTGGGAAACCAAACATGACCCTAGCCCTCATGTTGCTTACAGAATAGTGTGGAAGACAGTAAGTAAGCCAATGGGAAGTGTAATGCAGTTTCCTTTGTGGAGTCTTAAAGGAATGTATAGATAATATTTTTCTAAAGTGGTGGAAGAGGAAATATCTTCTGATAGTTAAACACAAATATTCAGTGAAGTCAACTATTTGTAGATACTCTGCCATTACAGAGATTAGGTGATGCATATTTATGTCTTTATCCTTGTCAGGATAACATTTACTCTGGATTAAAGTTCATCTTGCTGCATCTAAGGCAGGTAGACCACCCGGCTCAATATAGCAGCTAAAAATTACTTAAATTGTTATCAAAGGGATAAATGTACAGAATTTAAAAGTCAAACAGTACTTCAGGGTTGGTAACAAAAAAACAGCAGCCCCCCCCCCCGGCCCCCCACCAAACCCAACCAGTCATCCAGTTTCTCTATCAGAGGTGACCACTGGTGAACATTTCCACCTCTTTTTTTTTTTTCCACTTCCAACTATTAAAGCAGTTTATGCTGGTATTTATCTACATATTTAAAATAATGTACTTATAATGTTAATTGCTCATTTTATTTAAGTGTTATGGGTCAACTACTAATTAAAGTAGGTAAGGGTTAACTTTTTAAATCAATATTCAGTGCTTACCTTATGACATTGTAATGATACATTATTGCAAAGTGGTATATTCTGAAGACATTTGCTTTTTTATACAACTTTTGTTTTCCTTGAATTTGATAATTGCTTTATGTTTTCATTTGCTTAGTTTTCTATGTATTTATTTCTTCCTATGATATTTAGGACTGGGTTCAGAAATAGTGATAGAAAAAAAAAAACACCTAAAAATAAGTGGCTTAAATAAGTGGCTTAAATAAGGTAGAAGCTTATTTATCCCTTGGAAAAGAGTCTGTAGGTGAGCAGTTCAAAACTGTTAGGGCAGAACTGTGATTATCAGTGTTTTAAGGCTTCTCTTTTTATCTTACTGCTATTCTATCTTCAACATACAGTCTACCTTATGATTCAAGATAGTTACTCAAACTCCATCTGTTTGCCTAGCATACATCACATCCAGAAGCAGGGAGAAAGGAAAAAAAAAATAAGTGCATACTTCCTTTATTTGAGGATACTTCCCAGGCATTTCAAACATCACTCCCACTTAACATTCATTGACCAGAGGTTATTCATACAGCTGGCCCTAGCCACAGAGGAAGCATGGAAGCATTTTCCTTCTTATTCCAAGAAGTCACATGAGTAAAAATCTGAGAATGAAAATTGTGGGACACAGAAGTTTCTGCCACACTTCTCAAAAGATTCCAACAAAAGCAAATCCTTCCAACATTCTACTTCATATTAGCTTATCTTTTAGTGTCTTTATCTTTGAAGATACCTCTGGGAGCTTTCAGTATTCCCATTGTACATTTCCATTGCTCTTTAGGTCTGGTAGGATCCTGGAACTTTCATCCTGAACTTTCTTTGCTAATGCCCTATCTGAGAGCTCTTGTTTTCTAGATTTCATATACAGATACAGATATAGATATAGATAGATATAGATAGATATTCTTCTTTTTATTTTCTTATTAATTTTGGTGAAGCATGTCCTTTAGTAGTTTCCTGAGAAAGACTATATAAGTGGTACATTTTATTGAGATTTGGATAATGTGAAAATGTCATTATTCTAGCCTCAAACATGATTGATAGTTGACTGGATACAGTCCTCTAAATTGAATTTTATTGCTAGTCAAAGTTTTGAAGACAGATTAGTCAATGTAATTGAACTATGAATTTTTTGAAGATGGAGGCATTGTTTTTAAATTACATGGAATCTTCCCGTGCGACAAACAACTAGAATAGAAAAATTAAACCACAAGGAACAATATCTATTACAAAGTAATATTCCAGAAAATACCAAAAAATGAGTAAGTAGGAACAAATCACTAATAGTTACAGAACTGATGTCATACCAGAAGCAATTCAAGAGAAAGAAGAGGGAAGACAATATGATGTCTGATGAACCAGATTGGAGAACACTAATTGTCACAATCAGGTACTCACTGGAAAGTATTATGAGCAAGTCTGAACACAGCAGATGAAACTGAGAGAGATCTATCCAAACTTAAATGGAGTATAAAAGGTCCAGAGGAAATTCTGATGTGGCTGGAGCTTTGGTGGCATAACCTTGCAGAGATGAATTGTTACAGGTGGCTTTATAAAACAGTGATTTGACTATACATTCTTAGTTCTATAAGGACCAAAGAACTGCAAAAGAAAAATTTTAAACTGTTAGAGTACTTATAAAGTTAATGATAGTATTATTACCCATGGATGGTTTCCTGTGCATGTGGGATAAAGCAAATAGTAATTATGTCAATGTCCTCTAGAATAGGTTTGTTGTTTCTTTCTTATGAGAGATAGAAGATTTGACAGGTAAGTAAAAACTCTATATGTTGAATATTAATTGCAAAGTGTCAGTGATGTGTCACTGATATGTTTTGTTTCAAAACTTAACATATTACATATCTTTCAGCTCTGTTGACTGAGAAAGTCTAACAACAATGAACAACCCAATATCAATATATTCATCTACTACCCATATTATGTCCTTTAAGTCCTTTTCCCTTTTTTTTTGGTAAAAGAAACCAAGATCTTTGGCTGATCCTAGCTATGGAGTAGGAAATAGAGAAGATAAGCCTGGGATGTTTATTGTATCAGAAAGGAAGGAAGCTTTCAAACCTGTTGAATCATGTCAAAAGGCCTCAGAGGTCAATTTAATTAGGCTTAGGTGGCCAAAGATGAGACAATTTCAGCATCAGTAAGGATAATAACCTCAGTGAATTGAAACACATCAAATATACTTAAATTCTTACATTCATATGAGCCCTCCAATTCATTGGTTATCATTGGAAGATACCAGCAAAGTAACTCATTATTTTTAAAATTGATAGTAGAGAAGAATCAGGAATTTATCTGATTTTCCAGTGAGAACTATGTCAGGTAACTAAACAGTTGATAAGAAGACATTTATTTTTCTCATTATATAACTATTCCAGTTAACAAATTAAGAAGAAGGAAAGAAAAAATAAATAAAAAAGAAGAAGGAAAGATAGAATAAGAGTGGAAAGGTTTTGCAATCACAGTGATGAATTGTTGTAGACAATGAACATCAGTGGCTGTTGACATCATCTTTACGTAGTTATTGATTGAAATACAGAACACAACTTATGAAGTAGCCTATCTACAAAAACAAAACAAAACAAAACAAAAAAGCTGGGCCCTAAATCAATTTAAGTCTAAGGGTCTAATGACCAGTTTACAGGAATTACAAAGGAGAGAGAAACACATTAACTTACACCATAGAGAGGCAATCAACAAAATCCAGGTAGTGGGGAACTTAAGGGTACATGACTCAGTTTCTTTAACAAAAATTTTGCAAGAAACAAAAGAGAGATGGAGAGGGAACCTACTGATTAAAAGAGATCAGAGGCATATTAACAATAATAATTATATGAATCTTTGATCCAGATTCAAACTGTTAAAAAGAAAAAAGAGAACATTTGGGGTACCTGAGTGGCTCAATGGTTGGGCATCTGCCTTTGGCTCAGGTTGTGATTCTGGGATTCTGGGATTGAGTCCCACATCAGGCTCCCCAGAGGGAGCCTGCTTCTCCCTCTGCCTGTGTCTCTGCCTCTCTTTCTGTGTCTCTCATGAATAAATAAATAAAATCTTTAAAAAAGAACATTTAAAAGATAATCATGGAAATGTGAACACTGTTTAGTAAAGAACTTTACATAATTATTTAGGATAAATTAAAGAGATATCTTTTATGTATGTACTAATGTACTTATAAGTGGTATATGCTGCTTAGATTTTATTCAAAATATTCATGGAGGAAGGAGAAATAGGTAACTGTAAAAAGAAACAAGGTTGGCCATGAGTAAATAGTTGTTGAAGCTGGGTGATAGATACATTGAAATCCCTTGTACTGTGCTCTCTATTTTGTATATGCTTGAAATTTTTATAATCAGGAGTTAAAGTAAAATTTATGGCTGTTTTCCATTGTCTTCCAACCTCCACTAATGCTACTGTGAAGTCTCACATTATTCTTAACATGAGTATTTTATATATGAACTTTTAAATTTCTCTGCAGAAGTTGTTAGGATATTACCCATATACATGGTATTTTAGAGTTTCACAGTGATGTGTCTTGGTCTGGGTCTTTGTTCACCCATTGTGCTGAGCACTTACTGACACTTTAGTCAAAAAACTCAGTTTTCAGTTCTGAAAATTTTTCTTTTGTTATTTATTTGGTAATTTCTTGCCTTCTGTTTTACCCATTATGTATTTTTTTTAACACTTATTAGTTGTCAGATTCTTGCTGTGAGCTGCTTATATTTATCATCTCTCTCATCTCATGTTCTTTAATTCTGCTTTCTGGAACAATTTTAACTTGGTTTTCCAATCCTACCATTGAATGCTTTTATTTCTTCTATCATCATTGTAATTTTTAAGAGTTTTTTTCCTTCTTTTTTATCTTTTTCCTTTTTATTGTCTTCTGCCCTCTCACCATATGTGCAATAATTTCTTATCTTTCAGAGGTTAGTTTTGAAGTTTTCTTCTTTTTTGCATAGTGTGCATAGTATTTAAGTATTTTTCCCCTTAGTGGGGGGTGTGTTCTCATACTGGAGACCTTCCTCAAATATCTGACAATTTCCATCTACTCACATTTGAAAGTGAGGAACTAAATTCATAGGATTCACAGGATCCAGAACATTACTATTCTAGTGTGGGACCATTGAATATAAGTCTTTGTAACATTTTATATTGAATCTACTAATCATTTCCTGGAGTGTCTATATCTAGTTCCTGCATTCTGGGAGCCAGAATTGAGAGGGATAGGACGAAACTAGACATCTCCCTGTTCTCAATTTAACAGGAACACTTTCTTTCAGCTCTTTCTGGTTTTCTAAATATATAGTCCCTATTTTACACACTTTCCAGAGGATAATCATCCTGTCTACTGGGCTAGAGGAAATAATGTATATCTATCACACCTTTGTGATTTTCAGTAGTTCTTAGATTATTAGTCCCACCTTTTCCATCTTGAGATGTACCTGAATCCTCCAATTCCTGAGATTGTTGGCTTTACTTTCTCTGATTTTGGATGTCCTGGAATCCTCTAATTCCTGATCCTTCTTGACCAGGAATAATAAATAGGTTTCATCATGTATGTGTCACATTCAATTGATAATGCTTCTCTCCAAAACTGTGTTGACTCCATTTGGGTGTAGGGTTCATGATGTGATAGTCTAGGACTGATGGGCATGGCAAGAAAAGGTTTTGAGGCAAGGGTTTCCAAAAGAGTCTCAGAGAGTAAATAGTGATTTTATGGTATCAATTGAAAAGTTGAATAGTTTGATGTTCATTTAAATAGATTATCAGGAAGTTTCTAAAATAAGCAATACAGTTATTTGCAACTTTTTCTCCTTCTGGGCAAAAGTTTTTGTAGTAGTAAAGTCATGTTGATGAAAATAGCCCACAAGTACTGTCATATTATTGAGAGGACACTGTCCTATAAGATAATACATTGAAGGGGATCCCTGGGTGGCTCAGAAGTTTAGCACCTGCCTTCGGCCCAGGGTGTTATTGGAGACCCAGGATCAAGTCCCACATCGGGCTCCCGGTATGGAGCCTGCTTCTCTCTCTGCCTGTGTCTCTGCCCCTCTCTGTGTCTCTCATGAATAAATAAATGAAATATTAAAAAAAAAAGATGGTACATTGAATGGGTGTAGATGGTTTCATTTCTCACTGATAATAATAGTAAAATGAGAAGAGTTTAATAGCCATTCCAGGAATTTGGCAGAAAAATATTGATTCTTGCTTTTATTAGTTAGGATCGTTTGGGTTGTACTATTAATGATTCTTAAATCCCAGTGGTTTAATAATGTTGCAGTCCCATGTAGGTTGGTGGGATGACCTGCTTTTTATGGACTTCAGCTGATAGAGGCTATACCATCTTTTAGCTGTTAAACTAATGGAGAGAGTATGTAGGAGAAGGAGAGAGTTTTGTACCTGCAATTAAATGCTTTGGTCTGAGATGGACACATACTACTTTTGCTCATAGGCTACCAGCCAGAGCTAGTTACATGACCCTTCCTAATTAGTAGGAGGCTATGAAATGTACTCTTCCATGTACTGAGAAAGCAAAAATAGTGTATCATATTGCTTAGGAAACAGCTGAAGACTAATTATACTGATAGAGTAACATTTTAAATATTTTATATTCTTAAGTACTGACCTGTGTTTTTTATTGATACCCAATTCTCATGGATTGCTGTTCTATTATTAAAACCCCAGCCTTAGCTCTTACAAGGCAACATTCTTAAGAACTCTTTACTTTCTATTCTGTCCCATCAGTGAAGACATAAGAATGATAACATAGAGTCATTACTTGTTTTTAATAATTCTGTCTTTGCTAGGCTTAGGAATGAGATATTTTGCAATAACTGGAAAGGTAGCACATGAAAAGAACAGTGAAATTTATATTGCAAAGTATCCAAATTTGGTTTGGTCTCAAAGGAATCTCCTATCTCCATCTCTCACACTAAATATGTTTTTTTTATGGTATTTCCTCTACGAGACTAGTGAATGTTTTTACTTCCATCTGGACTGAATTCTGAGCTATGTCAATGATGACACTGTCCAGACTATAATGCAGATGGGATTAGAGAAAAGGAATGCTTATAATCACACACACAAGTGCTTTTATACAACAGAAGACCTATAATCCAATATAGTCTTCTGTAATACACTCCATGTGTTTGTGTGGGGTACAGTGTGATATGCGTATTATTGAAGATTTACCTACTTGTTTTTGGAACAATATAAACTTTGCATACTATTGGTTAGCAGTATATATTTTTGGAATTACATTGTATTGTCTTTATTATCCAGTCTCTTGGATAAAAATGCAAAATCATTTCCCTTTTAGAGCAGAACTAACAGCTAAAATTTCCTGAGCTCTTATTAAGTACCAGAGGAAATATTAATTGCTTTATATGGATAACTCATTTAATTCTCAAAGCAGTCTGTGTTGTTGGTACTATTATTATTTACCCATTTGGAGATGGGAAAATAGGCTCAGGGAGGCTGAGTAACCTGCCCTGGCCACATAGTTTTAGTGGGGTTCTGGCTCTGGCATTTGACTCCAGAACCAGTGTTCTTAGCCATGGCCATGGCTCCTCTAGAGTCTAAATTTCTTCATATACTTTCTCGGCAGTTGAGTATCTCATTGGAGTTTTATGAAAACTGGGATTAATATAGACCATGATATTTAAACATAATTGTAGGGAACATAGAACGTTTAATATTTCCCCAAGCTCTGTAATTCCAAGACCCCACAGAAGCCTAAGATGAATTTTTTATCCCCAATCTGATTTAAAGTAAAAAAAAAAATTTAAAAGATGTCATTTGGGGCACTTGGGTGGCTCAGTCAGTTAAGCATCCTATTCTTGATTTTTGGCTCTGGTCATGATCTCAGTCAGGGTGGTGAGATTGAGTCCTGTGTGGGGCTTCATGCTAAGCATGGAGCCTGCCTAAGAATCTCTTTCTCCCTCTCCCACTGCCTTTCCTTTCTGTTTATGTGCACACACACTCACTCTCACTCTCTCTCAAAATATGTTGTTAGGCTAGAAGTTTTACACTAGGATTGATGTTTAAAGTCCAAATGCTATTTATTTAAAATAAATAAAATCCAATAAAACATTCAATGGCCATGGCTAAGGATAGTGGTTCTGCTGTCAAATGCCAAAGTCAGAACTCCACTAAACTTTTCAATTAATGCCATCAAATCACTGTTTACTCTCTGAGACTCTCTCTGAAACCCAGGCCTCATAAAAATTGAGGCAAAAATTGAGGTTGTTTAGAGATCATGAAATCTCTTTATTATACTCTTCGAGCAGCAGGTACTATGTCCATAAGCTGAAAATCAATTAGCTTAAAATAAATTTAAAGGAACTCAATTAAAAAAAATTAAAAAAAATAAAGGAACTCAATTCACAAAATTTACTAAATGTTTCTTCTGAACCATTTTAAAAGTTTATGCAAATTGTGGAATGATATTAACACCTTATAATGACTCCTGAAATATTTTAATCAACTGTTTTATAACAGCAGTAGAGAACATTGAATTTACCAAAATCTAAGATTACAGTGTTTTATCTACTGTGAGTGTATTTAATATTCAGAAATGTATATTTTAAAGTCAATAAATATTCAAGGTTTAACATGGATTTTTGCAGCTTATAATGATTTTTTAGATCATATTTTCTTTTTAAAAATTATTTATTTATTTATTCATAGAGACACACAGAGAGAGAGAGAGGCAGAGACATAGGCAGAGGGAGAAGCAGGTTCCATGAAGGGAGTCTGACATGAGACTTAATAATCCCAGGTCCCCAGGATCACACCCTGGACTGAAGGCAGCACTAAACCTCTGAGCCATCTGGGCTGCCTGATCATATTTTCAATATCTTCTTATTTTACCAAAATGTTAGCATTTTCATGATTTTATCTTAAGTTGCTTAAGGAGAATATCAGTCTTGATTTATGACTTATAGCAATTAGCAGCTAAAGTTTATTATTAATTTCTAATAAATCTCTTATTTTATATTCTATGTTTGGGGATTTTTAGACAATTTCCATTTTTTGAAAATTTCTTTATCAGTAATTCATGGTTATCAAATACAAAATGTTAGGTACCAATCATATGATTAATTCTAATAATCTTTTCCTAGCTTTATTCCTTCTTTTTTTATGTTAGGTTAAATGTTTTCATGATTTTATTAATATTTTCTTCTTTCTTCAGGCTGCTACCAAGTAGATATACTGGAATTACTCCTTGTAAAGAAAAGAAAAGTTGAGTTATTTTACCATATGGGTATTGTCTTAATTTGGATGCTTTTGAATGTCATTTCTATTGTTTCAAATTTTAGCTACTTTTAGTTTTTGTCTTCAATTCTTCATATAGCATATGTGTTAGAATGTCTGGAGGTAGAGCCTAAGCATCACTATTTTTTAAAAGTTCTCTAGGTGAGTCTCATCTGCAACCAGGGTTGAGGGCCACTGACTGGGATGATGATTTATATTATACCCACTTAGAAGATCCTTTCTCAGTGGAACCTGTTTTTCTGATTCAAGAGGCTCTGTGAACTGGTACAAGCTTAACAACTTGGTAAGAGGCTGAGAATTCTCATAAGGGTGACTGGAGTCAGGTTGCTACCTACTAGGCCTTGAATTCCCCATTTATAAATATTAACCTGCACCTTCAATGATTTTATTCTGAGGTATCCCATGATCAGTTAGCCATTGCCACAGATATTCGTGAGTCAGAATACTCTGAATACTACCCTGTCCCTGCACTTGATGTGGTCCTGGCAAGTGGTACCTCTTTCTTGGTTCCTACCATGCCAGGATCCCATGATTGCCATTAAAATCAGAGAGCTTTATTCCTTTGTAGCATCCCTACCCATCTTCTATGATCTACAGGAGACAGATTTCACAGAGCTTTGCAGGAATGTTGTTGCCTCTGTCACCAATGCATTCTTCAGGGCCCTTGTGAAAGGGTGTCCCCTAAGCCCTCCCAGGGGTTAAGATTAGGAAGTGGCTGAACAAGATGTGCACAAATTGATCTAGCCAAACATTCTCATCCTCATGGAATTTTGGATTCCTTCTTCCACAGAATGTTAGAGGTTTAAGTTCTGTAATTTCAGTCTCATTGATTATAAGCCACAGTTAAGTCTAAGTTCAAATGATCAACTTAGGTGACTATTACTGTTATATATTAAGTCTCAAATCCTGGGTGATTTACTTATCTATTTATTTGTGCCATTGTAATATAATATTAGAATCCATCCGCTTGTACATACTCCCCAGATTCCTGCTGGTTTATGTTGCCAATATCCTGTAGTTCTTTAGTTGTATAAAATATCTCTGTCTGTGCCAGGTCTTATTCTACTGTGACTAGGCTATGCTGGAATCTGACTTTCATATGGACCTGGAGACAATGAAGGTTGTTGGGGATAGGCTCTCAGAGGAATAGGCATTTTCTTTTCAGTCAGCTGACCCTGGTGATAGGAGAATGTTGATTTCTCTCCAGAAGGCCCTGACCTGCTTCTGTTGGTAGGAACAGTCCTGAGAGATTTAAAGACTCAAAGTTCCCAGCCTTATCTTATCAATATTTTCATCCCATGTCTCTCCTTCCTCAACAATGTTCTTGCCTTGGAATAAGAGACATGTCAAAGTTACTCATTTGTCTGGTGTTGCAACTCTTAAACCCCTACACTCAGGCTTTGTACTTGATCTTTGGCCATATCTACTCTACTCTGTGGATACAGATAAGGGACTCCTTTAAATCTGTTACAGGGGCTTTCTGATTTTAGACCTATGCCCTTTTGTGCATTTGTAACTTTTAATTTGTCTTTTTTTCCTATGATGTTCTCTAGGATTATCAGGAGAAGCCATCATATGATACCTCTTTTATAATAGCCATCCATTATCATCACAGCAACTAAATTCTCATTCACTTGATTTTTCGATGCCTTTTCTCTACTTGCGTTCTCTTCAATACCACCACTGATAATCTGAGTCATCATGAGGCTATTTCAGGCCATGGATTATTAATGTCCTATGGTCCTTCCCCACCAAGTGGGAAGGTTATCCATATGCCCACTAAACATGTACACAAACTGATCCTAGAATCCAGTTTTGATGTTTTATTTCTTTGGACCTGTCTTGGTACTAGATATTTAAAATTTTAGCATCCTGAAAGATAATAGATACTGTATGTGGAGTGATTATGCAATATGTGTTCCTGGATTCAGACCTCAACCAGAGTTTTTTTTTCTATAGGGGACATTATTAGATCAATTGGGAAAATTGAATAAGATCTATAGGTTAGAAAATAATGTTGCATTAATGTTAAATTTTTCATTATTTTTATAATCATTCTATGGATATATAAAGAAAACATTTTTGTTTTTAGGAAATACACCACCAAATTATTACACACATACATGCACACACATACAGAACACCAATGTATTCAACATTGGAAAATATGAGTGGGAGGCATACTGGGCTTCTAAAATTATTTTTGTTATTTTTCTGTACATTTAAAAATACTTTAAAAAGTTAGAAAAAATGGGTTGATTGAAGAGAATTTAGTAAAGGGGAAAAGACATGGACAGGGTTAAAGGTATAACTAATGGGATGGTGAAGCATCCAGAGTTGGCAACTGGAATGGAGTGGCTACCCACCATAGGTCTGAAAAAACAAGTTAACAGTTACCACAGCCCAGATTCTGCAGCTATCAGAGAGTGAACTTAGTAGGAGCTTCCAACCTGTGGCCCAACAGTGAAGAATTCAGGCAAATGAATACTCTTATCTTTTCTTATCCTTTTTTTGATTTAGGTCTTCTAAGAGGGAGACACTAAAATGAAATTAGTCATGCAGTAGATTTACTGGGGAAAATGCCTATGAGAGAAAATAGGGAACAAGAGGAGGCTGTGAGAGTTGTCAGACTACCTTCTAACACCTATAGAAAGAAGGGAGGACGGACTATTTGATAGGACAAGTCAGACTCTGATGCAGTTCAAATAAAGTTTTTAAAAAGCCATTGGGAAGTCCATAAGCCAAAGCCATTCATCAGAGAAGTATTAGGTCTTGTAGGAATAGACCTCTCTTAGTTTTTCTGCTATCCTCAATAACTGCTTGGAGGTAGCCCATGGGAAGTGTGCCCCTGACAAAGATGCAGTGATGGATTTCAGAATGCAGCAGCTGGGGCTGTCAGTTAACTCCTATTCTGCATTTGGAGATTTGAGAGGTGAATTTTTTTTGGCTTTCATACTCTCCATTGCCTAAATAGTTGAGAGCTAGAGGGCAAAGAGGTTAGGTTAATATGGTTTATAAAGGACTAATTTCCTAAAGAAGGTTGGGGAAAGTTGGAATAGGATGGAACTGAGTGGATCTGAAGTCCAGCAGAGCACATGAGTTGCAAAAGAAACTTTCAGGTAAATGTAGGGTCCCTGAAGACAGTCTAGGTAGTTGTCTTTAGAGGTTGAGTGCAATTAAGGTATAACTGACCAGACAATTGAGATTTGAAAAAGAAAGAAGAAATTGCCCAATTCCTGGCAGTGATGAAGTTTATGGGGAAGGAAAGGGGTCAAAATTCCAAATGTGATATGGCTGGCATTTAGGAAAATGACTACACATGAAGAATTTTAAAGTAACACAAGAGTTAAGATTTGTGACACTACGAACGCAAGTGAGGTCAGTTTACTTGGTTAAGCCAGGCTGCAAAGTAATGGATTGTCCTCCCTCAGAGAACTGTAGAAACTGTGATGGAAGATGGGCTGGTGAGGCTTCACATTTGAGTGTATTCTAAGCCTATTAGCATTTATTTTGCTAATGGGACTAGCTTAAAACACTGGTATCCTTGTGTTAACAAGAAGAAATAGCAATAGTGAATTGATTATAATCCAAGCACTCCCTGACCCTGTAATTCCTGGTTCTTTTACCAACTCTGGATAGCTTGTCTGATGTGGGAACAATTAAAACCAGGGCTGAGCCCTTCAAAAATTTCTCTAAATATTTTTGACAATGACCAACTAGTTTAGGTACAAAAATGTTTGCATCTTGTGTTATTCTCAGATACAAACAATAGTCTCAATCTCCATTGACAGACTGGTAGGAACTTTTTAGGACTTTTTCCATTTTTCATAAAAAAGTCTAAAGGAGAAGGAATGTGAGTAGGTAAAAGAAATGGTAAAGCAGTTGATAAATGTTTTTTTGAATCTTATACTGCTACTTATTTAGGAAGGTCATGAAGGGTTGCTGAGAGAATACAATAGTTGGAGAAAGACTAAAGGAGGGAAAGGAGAGTAACTGATTTATGCAATAAAATATAGTTAAATACTGTTGGGGAGGAAAATTTTTCCTTTATCCTTCTAGGTTCTTTGGCTGGCAAATTGATAATAAGGCAGATTAACAGGAATAAAACAATTAAATTGTTTATATAATAGGATCCTCATGAGAATATAAGACCTAAAGACAAGTCAGACAATTGAAATTTATGTACCATCCTGAGCTAAAGAATGGGATAGGGGCCTGGGGCTTTGAAGGGAAGGAGGGGGTGATTCACAGGACGATAAGAAAGAGCAGATGTTTTGCCATTTGTGACAACATGGATGGACTGAGAGGATATTATGCTAAATGAAGTAAGTCAGACAAAGACAAATACTATATAATTTCACTTTATGTGAAATTTAAAAAACAAAACAAACAAAAAGCAGAAATAGACCCATAAATACAAAGAATAAACTGATAGTTTATCTTTGGGGAAGGGGTGGGAGGATGGGCAAAATGGGTGAAGGGGAGGAGGAGATGCAGGCTTCTGGTTATGAAATGAGTAAGTCATAGGATAAAAGGTATAGCATAAGGAATATAGTCAGTGATATTGTAATAATGTTGTATAAGGACAGATAGTAGGTACACTTCTAGTAAGCATAGCATAATACATAGAATTGTCAAATCACTATGTTATATACCTGAAACTAATGTAACATTGTGTGTCATCTGTACTTTAATTGGAAGACTTTAATTGGAAGAGCAGATGTTTGGTAATGAGATGTTTGCGCTGCTGGGCAGGTAGGTCATTCAGATCAAAGTTATCTCTGATAATAGCTCCCTCTGTGAGCCAGGCCCCCCAACTAAATTCTTTTGGGTAATTAAAGGAGAGAGAAAAGTTTTCTTGGCTCTGCTGGGTTTTGATTTGCTTTCAGCTCAAAATAATCTATCTGTCAAAGTGGCATATTTGGGGATCATGTATTCTCCCCTTTAATAGCAAGAGGTGCATGTTGAAAAGAGAAAAAAAAAAACCCAAAAATACATCAGATGGTGAAAGCTCTTTTCTTCTATGGTAGAAACTAATATAGTATTCCCAAATTCAGCTCCTTCCTATAAAAAAAAGAATAAATGTAAACCCTCTAGTCACTTCAGTCTTGCTACCACTATAGTAATGTATTATCTAATTTCTAAGGTTTTCTATTTGTGATTTTTGGAGAAAGGTAAGGAAGTAAGAATTTCTTTTATAACAAATTTTATTATATTTCAATAATTAATACCAGTTTGAGAGTTAGTACCATTTTGGCAGCTCTTTCATTAATGACAAAGGATTATCCAGTGAATATTTTCTAAGATTTATAACAGATGGGAATTGCAAAATATTAAAATAATTTAGTGTCCTAACAAAAATACCTATGAAAATTTATAGCTTTGATGTTCTGTGACATTTTTTTGGAGGACAAAGTGTAATATAACACACATGCTTCTTATTATAATACTTATTTTAGATTTGTTTAGCAAAATTCCTAACCATAATTTCTTCTAGTTGAGGACTTCACTGAACTCAATTATATACGCAGATGGCTTTTCCAATAGGTTGCCTTTTTATTGTAGACATTGCAATATTTTGGTTGTTACCTTCTGGTTTACCAGTCAATCAAGGCTTCCTACAGTGGCACTCACCCACTTCCATTTAGCTCACAGCATAGTGGCTGGCAAGCAATGGTTCTTGTTGAATGAATGACAATGTTAGAAATTATAGAGAATAAATAATACACTAGAATCTCTTGAATTATTAGAAAATCCAAGTTTTAAAATATTCTATATGACTGGAAGGTAATCTCTTTAAGGCATTTACTATGCATAGTGTTTCATTATCATTACAATTCTATTTTTATTTGTCAACTCACAGTTACATTTTTTTAATATTTATATTAAATGATATACAGTATAAATTTGTATACAAATTTATACAGTTGCAATGTTTACTTGAATACTTCAGCCCATTAAAAGTAAGGCTGGGGCAGCCCGGGTGGCTCAGCGGTTTAGCGCCACCTTCAGCCCAGAATGTGATCCTGGAGACCCGGGATCAAGTCCCACATCGGGCTCCCTGCATGGAGCCTGCTTCTCCCTCTGCCCGTATGTCTGCCTCTCTCTCTCTCTTTCTCTCTCTCTCTCTCTCTCATGAATAAATTAATAAAATCTTAAAAAAAAGTAAGGCTGAAAGGTCTAGAATCAAGGTGTTTCTGTGATCTAATATTTTAATGACAAATAGTGACTTTTTAACTGTAATTATGGTTTTATATTGTTGTGTATACCTTATGAAATAAAAACAGATGGGGTTTCGTAGGAGCCATACCATGGTAGTTATTATTGGATTTTGAATCAGTCAAATAGTCTCGTGTGTAAAAATAAAGTTTAGATTTGTCCTTTGTTTTTATTGATGAATTAATCATCAGTTGATTCGTTGACCTTTGAAGTTGACCTTTGTAATTCTATGCAGTCTAAAAATCTCCATTTCTGTTACAATCCAGTGATTAAAATATTGTGAAATTCTTGGGTACAGAACATTCAGCTCTTCTGAACTATTATATTAAGAAGAAAATGTAAAATGCTAATAATATCATACCTATTAATTTAGTAGTGTGATTACTATAACTCAAGGTATTATTTAATGTTGATATCACTATCACTGCCATTTAAGAAATATTATGTATGAACTATTCCCAAGCTCTATTGTCATGCTTGTATCTACACAAACTATTTTAAATAGATATTATATTTATTCCTTGTGGTTTTTATGGCCTTTAAACCAAAACTGATGGTGTTGACCAATAGGACAATCTAAAATATTTGAAAGTATTGATTTGGCAGAATGAAGTATGTTGACATACAAATATATGTAAATGGGAAAAAAAAGCTCTCCAGAAAAAAAATTGATATAGACTTTTTCTGTAAATTGAACTAACTTTTTAATGACTGGGAACAGAAATCAAATAAATCATTGATTCAGTATAAGAAAAGCTCCTTTTTTAAAAAAAAAAAAAGATTTTATTTATTTATTCATGAAAGACACACAGAGAGAGGCAGAGACATAGGTAGAGGGAGAAGCAGGCTCCATGCAGGAAGCCTGATGTGGGACTCGATCCCAGGACTCCAGGATCATACCCCAAGCCAAAGGCAGATGCTCAACCGCTGAGCCACCCAGGCATCCCAAGAAAAGCTTCTTAAGATGGTCTGTACAATTCTAAGCCGAGGGGAATTAACCTTTGCTTAGCCCCTGCTCTGTAACATAAATTACATTGAGTTATTTGCCTAATTTATGGAATCTTTCTATTTGAGTTCATTTTTGGTGAGTATTTGTAGATAATTCACAACTCTTAAGATATTGTCCAGAAGTTATATCCACTGTTTTATACAGATAAAATAATTAAATTCTTTATTTAGTTATAAAGCATATACTGAACTTAGATGGCATAAGACACTAGAACAAATAATTTTAAGTAAAGAGAGACTTATTTTTAAATATAAGGGTTTTTTTCTTTAACTGGAATGTATGTAAATTAGGCAGCTACAGATAAAATGTTGGGGGTAGGTCACTTTTCCTGAATCTATTTTAACTTTAAACTGAAGTAGATTAAAAAGAAAGGAATGCTAATATTTACAAATAAAATTATGTCTTCTGGACTTCCAGCAGTGAATAGGAAGGGCAAATTGCACTTCATAAGAACTAGCTTTATGATTATTTATATAAACATGGCACCACTCAGAGGGACCTTTGTTAATGTTAAGCAAACCATTTGAAATGTGAATGTATTTAGTGTAGTAAATTTGTCTGATCTACTTTTTTATAGTTCTCAAGAAAACATATATTTACTTTTAGATATTGCTGTCAATAAATTTCTCTTGAGACTGACTCCTTCAGAGATTTAATGCGATAGCATAAATGAATGTACTGGTTGTAGAACCTGGTCCCTAACAGATACCCTATGTTAATTAAAACAAAACAAAACACCCAGATTCTATTTGGTACATGTTGCATCTTTTTATAAAAAGGGTATGAGGTAGTTTCCATGTTTATCTCTTGTGGTATGTCACTATAACCATGAATCTTCATCTCTGATATGGTAAGCCAGTCTCTGACTTTTTCTCTTCTCAGTTTAAAAATGTGCTTATGTATGCCCTATTCTTAATACACAGACTATAATCTTTCTTTCTCTAACCCTACCTCTCTCTTAAACTGATTTTTTAAAAAGGTTTTTATAATTTATTTTAGAGAAAGAAACAGAGCCAGAGAGCCTGATGCAGAGGAGCAGAGCTAGAGGGAGAAAGAATCTTAAGCTGAACTCTGACCGTGAGACCACAGCCTGAACTGAAAGCAAGAGTTGCATGCTTTAACTGACTGTACCACTCAGGCATCCCTGGTGAATGTTTCTTTTCTTATAATTTGTGATTTCTTCATCATCAACCTCTTTTTCATCAACCATTTATTTTTCAAGCCTACAAATTGGCTTTGGCCACCACTGCTTGATTGAAATGCTCTCCTTTTTCGATCTTCTTACTCTTGACTTCTTTGAAGTCATTGAAGCTAATGAGAATTTACTTCTTCTGAATGTTCTAGACCTATTCAGTCTTTGTGAAGCCATGCCCCATTCTTTAGCTATTTGCTCCTCATTCTCTTTTGCTGGCTCTTATTTTGCCACTTACAGGGTAGCTAATCATTCCATTTTTTTTTTCCCCTGGGGACTATCCCACATTTAGCACCAAAAATCTCCTATCCTAGGAAACCCCTCAGTCCTGAGCAAACCAAAGGTGGTCACCCAAATCTTAGCCCTTAAATGTTGTCATTTCCCTAGGTATCTGTCCTTAGTTCACATCTCTTGTTTGATCCAAATGGCTGAATTTTTGAGGCTTGGTGTTACTAATGTGAATTTTTGCTTTTCTCCTTGCTTTTCTGCCTGTGAACGTAAGTACAAATTTTTCTCTTTTGGAAAAATTTTAACTGTTTATTATGTATCAGTGATGACCAGTTTTAGGTCTTCAGCCATAAGTTCTCCACTGAACCCCAAACACTGTTTCTGAGAAAAAGACGTGGGCTCTGGGCTGGACTTCAAACATCTGAACCATACCAGCTCTAAGTGTGGAGCTTTACATTATTTACTTAATCTTTCCACATCATAGTTTACTAGCTAGTGAATGGCGATAATGCTCAATTTAGGGAGTTGTGGGGATTAAAGCTAAAAATTTTAAAGTTTTCAGTGCAGTGCTGGTATAAAGGAGCATGAAATAATTTGTAGCTATTTTTATTATCATTGGAGTTATATTTGAATCTAGTGTTTTTCAGCATTTTTTCCTACCCTAGTTCTTCTGAAAGATATACAAATACTCCAGTCAGTACACTGGCTCACTATGGCAGGAGTTTTCAATGAGTAAAAAGGAAAGACATGTCTAGCTTAGAAGAAGGGCACAGGTCATCCTGGCATTCAGGCTCATTGGAGGTCAGTCCCTTTACCTCTTCTCTCCACATTCCATTGTTCTAACAAGTTCAAAAGACTTTGTTACTTACAAATGTAAATTTAAATAATGTAAGTCAAAATAAAATAAGTCATTTTATTATATCTTTCTTATATTCCTAAATACTTTTTAATCCCACCCAATGTGTTTATTCAATCACCTAATACCCATTAATCAAATCCCGCCTGTTTTAGCTAAAATCATAGTTTTAGTACTAGTTATTAAAGCTTAAAACTTTATTGTAGCTCCTAAAGCTTGGAGTCCATCAGAATCACCTGGAGGTTGTGTTAAAATGCAGGGTCCTCTGATGCAATAGGTCTGGGATGAAGCCTGAAGATGAACATTTCTAACATGTTCCCAAGTGTTGCTGGTCCAGGGACAGCAACAAATACTTTGAAAACTATTTTTCTAGTGTATAGCATTATGATTTAACTTAATTTTAACTTTAAGTATTTGAGGGTTTTTCCCCCTTCTCTTCCTTCTTTCAGCTTTTTTTTTTTCTTATCTGGAAATCTGATTTCTCTCTTTCATATATATTTAGGTCATTGTTAGAGTAATGGCAGTCCCCTAGCTATCTATGGATTTCCATATTACCTAGGATTATTGACTATGTCATCTTGGTATTGTTGCTCCCAACATCGCGAATCCGAGAAACCGCCAAGGAGCCGACACCGATGCAATCACACGAGGGTTTATTTATAAGCTCGAGCCTGGGACCAAAGTATACCCGACGCAGCGGAGCAGGGACTTGGACCCCGAGACTAAGAGGCTTAGCAACTTTATAGGGGGGCCAGTGGCCAATGGGATACGCAGAAAGTTGCACAGTCATGCTGGTCCGCTGAGCCGGATTTCCGATTAGTGTGTCCTGGTCATTGACTAGGGCGGGGCAGTATCCCTGAGCCGGATTTCCGATTAGGGTGTGTCCTGGTCTTTGATTAGGGCGGGGCAGTGCCCTAAGTAATAAGCAGGTCAGCACAAGGCCGGTGCAGCCCAAAATAGTCAGTCCTGCTCTGCTTGTCCAGGGGTAGGGGATTTTGTTCAATTTCCTGGGTCCCACAGGTATAAAGACATCTAGCCAGGTAAAATAAAATGAAATATTGCAATTTTTCCTATGATTCAAATGGTTCATTTTTTTGGAAGCTTGGTGTTACTAATGGGAATTTTTTCTTTTCTCTTTGCTTTTCTGCCTGTGAACATAAGCATTGTTTTTTTAAAAATACTTCCCAACAGAACAGTGTGTGGAACGTGTGTGATCATCAAATGTGGAACACAGCACTTTAACCTAATGAGAGCTTTCACTTCCCAGGGTGACCTGTTTGTACTCTGTGCCAAAAGACCTCTAAGAGGCCCACAGCTGCTTTCATTTTGTCATTTCAGACTTGAAGTGCAGCCCCTGCAGCAGCTGCAGAGCCCCCCCCCCACCTGCTCTGCATATATTCAGGAAAGGGGCTCTTTAATCTCTGGCCTTGAGAAAAAAGTTTATTAAGGAAAGAAACAGGGCCACAGAATTCCTAGGGTGAGCCTCAGGAACACAGCAGGTGGTGGCCAAAAAGCCATGACAAAATTAAGGAAAAGGATTCAGATTCTTTTCAAGGCTATGCGTGATTAGCAAAGTACATGTGGGTTACAGCTGTCCCTTAGAGAAGACCACATTTTTCATCTCCAAGAAGGAAGGGCAGCTTTCCATCTAATGAACTTGGAAAGCTTTCTTGGCAGGTTGTTTTGTTATAAGCTAGGTATCTCCAGTTATACTTTGTTTTTATTCTTCTCTAAAACCAACTACATTCAGGCTAGCAATTCTGAAAGCTTTTCTACAGTTTGCAATAGGAAATGAGATTTCTTTTCTTTCTTTCTTTTAATTAAATGTGGTATTTATTAACTCTTGGACAAGGCCTCCCTCTCTGTTGCATCAATTTCAAGAAGCCCTGCTGGTGGTGATGGCTGTCTGTCATTCTGTTTCCAAAGTAAACTCACTAGGTATTGAAGTAGAGACAGAAAAGACAGACACAAAGGTCAATACTAAAGACAAATGACAGCAGCCATTGCAGGTTCTTTAAAGAGTTTTTAAAAATACCAACAACACGAAGTTTTTAGGGATGATTGGCTAGAGAAAAGTCAACAGTCTCATTTCAGTATAAGACTCATCCTGGACCCCCAACTACTATGGAATTATCAGTGATGTGCGTGACTTCTGATGTGTCATATCTAATGAGAAATTAGGGGAACTAGATTTTTTCTTCTAAGTCAGAATCCTTTTCTTCCCTCTCCTCCATGTAGGTATTCCATGTGTTTGTATCCTGTGTATGTTATCTTCTGGGCACAGGTAATTGAAATGGAATAAACATACCTATTTTTCTAACTATAAAATGCTACTGTTGGGGCGCTCCATTAAGCATCTGCCTTCGGCTCAGGTCATGATCTCCTGGGATAGAGCCCTGCATTGGGCTCCCTGCTCAGCGGGAAGTCTGTTTCTCACTCTCCTTCTCTCCTACTCATGCTCTCTCACTCTCTCAAATAAATAAAATCTTTATAAAAAAATGCTATCATGTTCACTATTCACTGAACATGCTATCCACGTAGTCTTAACATTGATATGTTTGTATCCATATATCTCCCAATGGAAACAACTCAGTAGCAAAATTATTTACTTATTTTACTTCCTTCTTTAGCAAATAAAGCTGCAGATCAAAAATAATTTGCTCTGATATGTTATCCAAAAGTTAAGAAAAAAAAAAACTGAACAAAAACTAAGCTGGCTTTTGCAGAAAATCTTTATATTGTTTGCTATATTTTTGCTTTGACAGAAGGTATATGGAAATTATTTGTTAAATACTTCAGAACATTTGGTCAGATATTGGAACATTCCTTGCTCAGTGTAACCTATTTATGGTAAGTACCAAATGCCTCTCAGGAGGTCTGCAGTTAATTGCATTTTGGCATTTCAGACACAAACTATAGATGCTACAGCAGCTTTGGGTATCCCCTTCCATAACTACATGTTTTCTTCTCTCCTGCTTCACAAATTCCTCTTTCCACACCACATGCCTAGGGCTTTCATAAAGACAGCTCCCCAAACCCACCATGTACCAAACTGACTGGAACCTTGCCCCAAAATACCCTCCCCTTCTTGATGAACTTTTCTGATCCTTGAAAATGTAGCTGAAATATCACCTGCTCTAGAAATCTTTCCTTGATCTGTCACTTGCCCAGCTCTCAACTTGTATGGTTCCTCCTACACTTACATAGTACACAAGGTTGTATTCTGCAGTAACCTGTACTGTTTGCCTATTTCCTTTTCTAACCAGTTTGGGAATTCTTTGGTGACAAAAAGTATGTCTTACTGATTTCCTTGTCCTTCATAACCATCATGATGAGTAGCTGAATAAAACTGTTGTCAGATGAAAATGGAATGAATGACTTTAGGCAAATATGTAAGGTACATTTGAAGAGTGGTGTATGATGCTAATGCCAGGTGTTTTTCAGATAAACTCAAAATGTGTGTGGTTCAAATACAATAGAAGTCAATTTCTTATTCACATAACAGTTTGAGGTGGTATTTATGATCAATGGGACCAGAAATTCTCTTTGGGATCAATCAGTAACTGAGGCTGATAGAGGCTTTACCATCTTTGATACATGACTTCTAACCACTATGGTTGTCTCTGGCCCATTTGGCCAAGAGAGTACAAGAGCTCCAAAGAGCAAAATGCACACATGTGAGAGGAGCTTCTGGGCCAGGCCAGAAGGATCACATGTCACTTTCACACACATTCCACTCCCTAGAACTCAGTCACTTGGGAGCACAGACCTCTGCCAGGGCTAATGTTCTAGTACATGAAGTTAGCAAAATGTCCATGTGACTCCTTTTCATTCTGGACCAACCATTAGTTAAATTTCTATAAAATCATGAAATTGCTAGTTTCTAAATGTTTTACTTTACATCTTCAAAAGTATATCTGCTTTTGGTCAATTATGAAATACTTTGCAAATACTTAAATCATAACAAAAGAAAACTTAAAAAGCATCATATTTGCCTGAGTCCCACCATATGTCACTGTTCTGTTTTGGATTTTGTTGTCATGTGTGTGTGTGTGAAAGAGACAGAGACAGAGAGAAAGTAGTTATTAACCTATCTGTGCATTCCTAGCAATTAGGTAATTAGGCTCTAGGTGCCATATTCAGTGGAAGAATGCAAAATGAGTAAGATATAGTATCTACTGTCAATGTTCTTAGAGTTGTAGCATTCACATTAACAGAAAATTATGAATCAGTGTAGTAGGCAAACTTCTCTTTCTGTTTTTCATTTCAGTTAATATTTTTACTTCTTTTCTCCTGTTTTTCCCCAAATTGAACTTTAGAGCCTCTAATCTTGTGCAGTTATAGATCTTTTAAAATATTCTGTTTATATCCTGTGCGAAAAAAAAGTTTTCATTTATACAGCCAATACTAGTGATTTGTGAGAACTACTATTAGGCCATAGAATTTTCATATTATATGTTCTTTGGGGAGAACAAAACAGACTTATTTAATGAGTCATTTTAGAAGCCTAGAATGTTAAATAATTAGAAAATATAAACACCACTAATCATCAAATAAATGTAAATCAAAACCACAATGAGATATCATCTCACACCTGGGAGAATAGCTATTATCAAGAAGATGAGAGATAACAAGTACTGAGGAGAATGTGGAGAAAACAGAAGTCGTGTACACTATCAGTGGGAATGTAAATTGTTTCATCCACTATGCAAAAAAATATGGAGGTTCCTTAGAAAATTAAAAAATAGAACTCCATATGATCTAGCAGTCCCATTTCTGGGTATGTATCTGAAGGAAATGAAAACAGAATTTCAAAGGGATACCTGGACTTCTGTTTATTACAGCATTATTCACAATAACCAAGATTTGGAGACAACTGAAGTGCTCATCAATGGATGAATGGATAAATGGATAAAGAAGATGTGTGTGTGTGTGTGTGTGTGTGCGCGCATGCATGCAATGGAATATTATTCAGTCATGAGAAAGGAGGACATCCTATCATTTGTGACAACATGGATGGACCTTGAGCACATTATGTTAAGTGAGATACATCAGGTAGAGAAAGACAAGTACTCTATGATATCACTCTGTGTGGAATCTAAAAAAGCCAAACTTCTAGAAACAGATTAAAATGGTGATTATGATAGACAAAGAGCAAACATTTAAAGGCACAGATTTATGAGGAGGAGTGAATAGAGATCTAAAGTGCGACAGTGATATTGTGTTGTGATCAACAAACTTACTAATAGACTACTAATTATTCTAACCACTTGAAAAGGATAATTATGTAATGTGATAGAGATGCTAATTATCTCAACAATGAAAATAATATTACAATGTATGAATGTAACAAATTAACATGTTGTATACCTTAAATTTCCATGTTGTATGTCAAATATAGTCAATAAAAAGAATATATTTATTATATTCACACAAACGTATATAGAATTTTCAAGTAATTTTGAGAGTCAAAACTATCCTTTTTTCCCTTATATTTGAATCACTTTAAAAAGAAACTTTACTATTATTCATCTTATATTACTTCTTGTATAATGTTTTTCTTATATCACAAGATAATAATTCTTTTAGAAAAACTTTTTATACATATCTTTTTCTATGCCAGTTTCAGTAGACAGGTCTAGGTGAAAAAAAATCTAATATTAACTTGTTTTAAGTAAGTTCTGGGAAAGAGCAGGTGAAACATTTTTCCCCCAGATGTATGCATGTAATATAAATTCAAATCACATAATAGAAAATAAAATATTATACTAAATACTAAGTATTTTATACAATTATGTTTTGTCTCAGCACTGAGATTGTAAGCTTCTTGAGAATTGAAATAATTTTCTTTTTCTTTTCAACTGTCATTATTGTATGTCTTATAAATACTAACTATTGGATCATGTGTTCATTCTCTCATATGATATATGCTGCTAGGAATTTTGCTTTTTACTTTCTGCTCATATTTGTATTTAAAAAAATTTGCCAATAATTATAATTTAGTATTTATCATATAGTTATATTTACCCCATGTTCAAAGAAGTCAGTATGAAAGTAGAGCAAATTTGAATTTTCTTTACTTTTCTCGGAAGATTCTAGGATAAGTTAAAAATAATCCATTGCAAGAATAGCTGTCAAAATATTAGACAAATCATTTAAAATATAGTAAATAGAAATATGCATATAAAAGAAGTAAACCATTCTTAAGTTTCACAAAAAGGGAGGGAAAAAAGAGTCTGCCTTTGCAAAGGGTCTATGAGTCAGAAGTCCCAAACTTCATCAAAGACTTAAAAAACAAAACAAGAAAAAGAAAGAAACCAGATGTACATTTGGGGCCCATCTATGGAAAGTATTATATTTTGTATGGTGCCAACAAAGGTACTATAATAATGATTATTATGTTCAGTAGGACTCACAATGAAAGTGAGAAATTACAGAACTGCATGAGAAAGTGCTTGTCCATTTTAAACTATCAAGTGAGGAACCTTTTGCAGGCATCCCTTTAATCCTAAATGAATTAGATACCCTTGATACCTAGATACCCTTGAAAAGTCGCATTTTACCAAGTTGTTTTACCTGATAGAGGATGGACACCAATGAAACAACTGGATGTACAAACTAGGTGCCATGGTGGATTAGAAGGAGAGTGCTGGCAAAAGTTTTCAAATTTGAGTAGACTACTAAGACAGGTAAGTTCTAGCAGTCAGAAGACCATTTTGAGCGACATTGCTGTTGGTTACCTCTATGTATCTGTCTGTCTATCTACCTATCATTTATCATCTCAGCTTAATTGAAATATAGTTTTTATACATTAAAATTTACCTATTTTAAATGCACAGTTGGCTGAATTTTGTTAATGATACAGAATTCTGTAACCACCACCAAAATCACCCTAAAAAGTTTTCTCATATACTTCTACAGTGTTCACTTCCTGTGATCTTTGGCCACAGGCAACCACTGCCCTGATATCTGCCATTTCAATTTTTTTTCTTCTAGAATTTCATATAAATGAATTTATATTAATATTTTGAATTTGACTTCGTGCTTTTTTAGCATAATGGTTTGGGGGTTCATCCATGTTGTTGTATACATTAATATTTTGTTTCTTTTATTGTCAAGCAGTATTCTATTACATGGATATATCACAAATTGTTTATCCATTCACCAGCTAACAGGCATTTATATTATTTTTTTGTTTTTGGCTATTATGAGTGATGCTATAATGAACCTTTGTGTACAAGTCTTCATGTAGACATGCTTTCATTTGTTTTGAATAAATATCAAGAAATAGAATTTCTGGGTCCTAGAGCACCTGGGTGGCCCAGTAGGTTAAGCATCTACCTTCTGCTCAGGTCATGATCTTGGCGTTCCGGGGTCAAACGCCACATCTGGCTCCCTGCTCAGTGAGGAGCCTGCTTCTCCCTCTCCCTCTGCTTCATCCTTTGCTTGTTCTCTCTCTCTCTCTCTTTCTCTCTCTCTGTCAAATAAATAAAATCTTTTAAAAAATTGCGGGGTCTTATGGTAAGTGTATATAAAACCTTGTATGGTACTATCATACTAATTTTCCAAAAGTAGCAGTACCATTTTCCACTTCTACTAACAATATATGAAGATTACATAGTTCCGCATCCTCACCAGCACTTGATATGGGCAGTCTTTTAAATTTTAGCTTTTTAGGGAATGTATAATGATATATCATTGTGATTTTAACTTGCATTTCCCTGATATTTAGCAATGTTGAACATCTTTTCATATGCTTATTTTACATTTGTATATTTTCTGCTCAAATCTTTTGTCTATTTTATAATTGGGTTGTCTTATAGTATTCATTATAGATTTACTATATATAAACCCCAATGTCAGTATTATGTTTGCAGATACTTTCTCCTAATCTATGCCTTATCTTTTCATTTTAAGTATGTCTTTCAAAGAAAAAATGGTTTTAATTTTGATGTTAAAAACTATGTTTCATAACAATTGATACTATTATAAAAAATTTTTTTATAAAAATTTTTTTAATTTCAAATTCTAGTTATAATTAGTATGTAAAAATCCATTTTTTGTATATTTATCCTGCAAACTTCCTAAATTAACTTATGATGTTTAGTAACTATGTATATTTCATCAGATTTTCTATATAGATGATCATATTGCCTGTAAATAAATACTGTTTTTTTTTCTTTTTTTTTTCCACACCAATCTGGATTACTTTTGTTTCTTCTCATTTTATTGCTCCAGTGCAATGTTGAATAGAAATGGCCAAAGCAAACAACATTGTCTTGTTTTGGATCTTAAAGGGACATCATTCAGGCTTCACTGTTAAATATATCAGTTGTAGGTCTTTTAGATGCCTTAGTATGTTGAGAAGGTTCCTTTATATTCCTAGTTTGCTAAGTGTTCTTTTTTATCTCACAAATGAATGCTGAATTTTGTCATATGCTTTTTCTGCAGCTTTTGAGACAATCATATAGTTCTACTTTTCAAATGATTGTTAAACCAATTTTGCATTTCTGGGATAAACCTAAATTGGTCATGCTGTATTATGTAATATATATTTTTGGATTGGATTTGCTAAAATTTTGTTATTGTTTTTTGCATCTGCATTTATAAGGAGTATTTGTAATTTTTTCTTGTGATGATTTTCCCTTTGGTATCAAAGTAGAGTTGGATTCATATAATAAATTGGAAAGTATTTCCTTCTCTTCAACTTCCTCAAAGAGTTTTTATGGAATTGTCATTATTCCTTACCTGAATATTGGTAGGATTTCCCAGTGATGCAATCTAGGCCTGGTGCTTTCTTTGTAGAATAGTATTGACTACAAATTCAATTTTTTTCAATAGTTATAGGACTATTGAATTTATACTACTTCTTGACTGAGTTTAATGGTGTATCTCCCAAGAAGTGCTTTCATTTCATCTAATTGTCAAATTTACTTTCATAAAGTTGTTCTCAATATTCCATTCTTATCTCCTATTTTTAATTAAACTTTTTTTGAGATAATTATAGTTCACATGCAGTTGTAAGAAGTAATATAGAGAGATCCCATGCACCTACCCTTTGCCTAACTTCCCCCAGTGGTAACATCTTGTAAACTCTAGTACCAGGATATAATACTAGGATATATACTAGATAATCAGGAAGTGAACATTGATATAATTGAAATATAGAACATTTCTATCACAAGAATCCTTCCTGTTGCCCTTTTGTACACCAATTCACTTTACTTGACCCCTGAAAACCACTAATCTGTTCTCCATTTCTGTAGTTTTGATATTTCAAGATGTATATAAATAGAATCATTCAGTAGGTAATTTATTGAGATTAGTTTTTTTTTATCCAGCATACTTCTATGGAAGTTCATACAGATTGTTGCATGTATCAATAGATTGTTCTTTTTTATTGCTAAGTAGTATACATTGGTATGGCTGTAACACACTTTAACCATTCATCCTTTCAAGATATCTGGGTTGTTTCCAGTAGTTGTTATTATGAATAAAACTGCTACAAATATTTGTGCACAAGTACTTGTGTTAGCATAAGTTTTCATTTCTCTGATGTGAATTATGAGGTTGTATGGTAGTTGCATGCTTAGGTTTTTAAAATATTTATTTATTTATTTTTAGAGAGAGAGTGAGAGAGAAAGAGTGAGCGCAGAGGAGCAGAGGGAGAAGGAGAAGGAGAAGGAGAGAAGCAGGCTCCCTAGTGAGCACAGAGGTGAATGTGGGGCTTGATCCTATGACCCATGAGATAACCTCAGCTGAAATCAGGAGTCAGATGTTTAACTGACTGAGCCATCCAGGTGTCCCGCATGTTTAATTTTTTAAGAAATGCCTGTTTTTCAGAAGAGCTGTATCATTTTACATTCCCATTAGCAGCGTATGAGTGATGTGGTTTCTCTACATGTTTGCAACATCTGGTATTGTCAGTATTTTTTATTTTAGCAATTCTGATATGTCATGGTATCTCATTATGGTTTTAATGTGCATTTCCTAAATGGCTAATGATGTTGAATACCTTTTCATGTGCTTTTTTGCTATCTGTATTTAATCTTCAGTGAAATATCTGTCCAGGTCTTTTGCCCATTTCTTATTATTTTCTTTTTTTTAGCTGTTAAGTCTTGAGAATTTATTATGTATTCTAGCTACTAGTCCTTTGTGGTATATGTGTTTTTCAAATATTTTCTCCTTGTCTATTGCTTGCATTTTCATCTGGTTACAGATTTTTACAGAGCAAAAGTATTTGATTTTGATGAAGTCCAATTTACCAAATTTTTCTTTTATGGACAGTGCTTTTGGTGTGAAGTCTAAAAACTCTTTAATCCTAGATTTCAAATAATTTTTTTAAAGATTTTATTTATTTATTCATGAGAGACAGAGAGAGGCAGAGACACAGGCAGAGAGAGAAGCAGGCTCCATGCAGGGAGCTTGACATGGGACTTGATCTCCAGGATCACACCCTGGGCTGATGGCAGTGCTAAACTGCTGAGCCACCCAGGCTGCCCTCAAATAGTTTTTTTTTTTTCTTTTCTTTTTTTTTTTTAGTTTTTTAATTCAAGTTCTGTTCTTACACATTTTATATTTAAGTCATTGATCCATTTTGACTTAATTTTTGTCATAGGCATGAGCATAGACCTATATATGTCTAGTTGATCATCACTATTTGTTGAAAAGGCTATTCTTCCTCCATTGAGGGAGGCATATTTGTATAGGTCTATTTGAGTTCTCTATTGTAGGACATTGATCTATGTATCTGTTCTTCTGTCAATATTACATAGTTTTGATTATAGTAGCTAGCCAATTAATTTTAAAATTGAGTAGATTGATTCCATCTGCTTTATTCTCATTCTTCAAAGTTGTTTTAGCTATTCTAATTTTTTTTGTCTTCCCATATAAACTTCAGAATTCTATTGTATACATACAGAAAAAAAATCATGCTGTTATTTTGATAAAGATGTGTTAAAACTTTGTAAATTAGAAGAGAACTGCCAAATTTACTATTATGTCTTCCATCCAGTCCACAAACACAGCATAACTCTCTACTTATTTAGATCTTTAATTTTACCAGCATTTTATAGTTTTTAACGTACAAGTCCTTTATGTGTCTTATTAGATTTATACCTAAATATTTCATTTTTTGAGCAATTTAATGTGCTATTGTATATTTAATTTGTGTCCATTGCTAGTATATAGAAATACAATTGATTTTTAATTTTTATGTTGTGTTGTGCAAATTTCTGAATCCATTTGTTAATTCTGCATGGTTTTTGGTAGATTTCTTGAGATTTTCTAAAGAGATAATCATGATATCTGCAAATAAGGAGTGTTTTATTTCTCTTTACTGGTCTCTGTGCCTTATATATATATATTTTTAATCATCTTTTACATTGTCTAAAAGTTTCAGCTCTGAGTTGAATAAGAATTGTAGTAGCAAGTCATCCTTGGGTGGTTCTCAGTTAGGGGAAAGTATTCAATCTTTTATCCTTAATTACAATGTTAACTGTGTGCTTTTTATAGATATTCTTTATCAAGCCAAGGAACTTGAAATTTTTTATTGTGACTAAGTGCTGAATTTTGTTAATTTTTTCTGTACCAATAGATATAATCATGTAATATTTTTCATTGTATCATTTTTCATTTGTATGTGTGTTATGCTGATTGATTTTTGAATGCTTAACAAGTTGCTTGAATAAATCCCACTGAGCCATGGGTGTGTAATTCTTTTTATATGTTGCTAATTTATTTTCCCTAATATTTTGTTAAAGATTTTTGCATCTATATTTATGAGTGATATTGGTATTGGTCTGGAGTTTTCTTTTTCTTATACTTTGTCTGGTTTTGGTATTGGGGACATGCTACTTCATAAAATGTGTTGGAAGTGTTTCTTTCTATTCTATTGTTTGGAAGTGATTGTTGAAAATTAGTGTCACTTCTCTAAACATTTGGTCACATTGTCTGGTGAAATCATGTAGTCCTGATATTTTTTTTTTCTGAGAGTTTTAAAATTATGAATTTAATTTCCTTAATCATTTTGGGAATATTCAGATTACTTATTTAATATTGGGTGAATTATGTCAGAGTGTGTTTTTTCTTTAAGATTTGGTCCATTTCAACTAAGCTGTCAAATTTATGTGTGTAGACTTTTTCCTAGTACTTCATAATTACTTTTTTTGATGTCCCCAGAGTCTATAATGATATCCTGTTTCATTCTTTTTTTTTAAGATTTTATTTATTTATTAATGACAGACATAGAGAGAGAGAGAGACAGAGAGAGAGAATGAGAGAGAGAGAGGCAGAGACGCAGGCAGAGGGAGAAGCAGGCTCTATGCTGGGAGCCTGACATGGGACTCGATCCCAGGACTCCAGGATCACGCCCTGGGCCAAAGGCAGGCACTGAACCTCTGAGCCACCCAGGGATCCCCCTGTTTCATTCTTGTATTGGTAATTTCAGTCTTTTCATTTTTTCAGTCTTGCTGAAGGTTTGTGAATTTTATTGATATTTCCAAAGAACCAGCTCTTTGTTCATTGATTTTCTTTATTTTTAAATGTTTTAATTTCAGTGTTGTCTGCTTTTATCATTATTATTTCTTTTTTTCTGATTTTTTTTTCTTTCATAGGTTTTGAGGCCAGTGCTTAGATGATCAATTTGAGATGTTTCTTCTTTTCTATGGTAAGCCCTTTTGTACTACATATTTTCTTCTCAGCACTGCTTTAGCTGTGTCTCACAAACTTTGATGTGTTTTCATTCAATTAAGTGTAATTTTAAAATTTCCTTTGAGACTTTGACACACAGATTATTAGAAGTGTAGGTTTAGTGTCCAGGTGTTAGGAGATATTTATGCTGCTGATTTCTAGTTTGATTCCAGTGTGGCTGCAGAGAGTATATTTTGTATGATTTCAATTACTTTAAGTTTGTTGAGGCCAATAGAAATGGTCACTATCCCTATGCACACTTAAAAAGAATGCTGTTGTTGTATAGAGTGTTCTATAAATATCAATTCGATTCTGATAATTAATATCATTGCTGATTTTCTGTCTAGTTTTCTATTTATTTTTGAGAGGACTGTTAAAGTCTTCAACCATAATGGCGGATTTGTCTATTTCTCTTTCCAGTTTTTAATTTTTTTCTTTAAATGTGTTTTAGCTTTGTTGTTTGGAGCATACACAATAGGATTGCTATTCTTGGCAAATTGACCCTTTTATCAGTATGTAATGCCCTTGCTGTCTCTGGTAACTTTCGTTTTTTAAGTTTTTGTTTTTGTTTTTTAGTAATCTCTATATGCAATGTGGGGCTTGAACTCCTAACTCAAGATCAGGAGTTACATGCTCTTCTGACTGAACCTTCCAGGCACCCCTCTGGTAAACTTTTTTGTTCTGAATATACTTAATCTGATATTAATATATCTATTCTTGCTTGTTTTTGAATATTGTTTGCATGATATGCTCTCTTCCATCCTTTTACTTTCAGCCTTCCAGTATCATTATATTTGAAGTGAGTTTCTTATAAATAGCATATAGTTGAGTCATATTTTTAAATCCTCTCTTCCCAATCTCTGGCTTTTTATTGATATTATTTTATTTATATTTAGTATAATTATTCATGTTAGGCTTTAGTCTGCCATTTCAGTTCTGATTTTCTGTTTGTTCTCTGTTTTTCACGTCTTTATTTTCTTTTTCCTACAGTCCTGTGGGTTGTTGTGATATTATTTTAGAATTCTACTTTTAATTGTCTATGGTGTGTTTCTTCTTTTTTTCTTCTATCAGGTTATTTTGTTGAAAATTAATAATGAGCTGCTTCCAGGCTTCACAGGGAGGAATGAAGTGATTTATTAACGATGTTTTCCATATAGTAAAACATATATAGAATTGGTAGCATTCCAAATATGCTATAGTCAATGAAAAATTAATATCATTTAGTTTGGCAGATACTTTAGTCACCTATCTAATAGCCATTCTTCTCTTTCTTTTGTCTTGTTGGCAGAACCTACTTTTCATAACGAAGAGTGATAATACTGAATACTTGAATTTCTAATCACCCTGTACCTTAGAATGAGCTTGTGATTCATTCCTGGCCAAAAGAAGCTGAGAGAAAATATTCTGGAGACTAATAAAAAGATAGAGATACATGAAGAGATCTTTTCTGTGTTGGACATGTGATAATTAGATGCTTGAATGTTTTATGGCTCTCATGTTACCTTGACAGAAAGACCAAAAGAATTGCAGACAAGGTAATTAAAAGCCCTAGCATTCTTGAGATATAAATTAATAGTAGTATCAGTCTTGAAGAATTGCTTGGGACCAACATTATTAACATAGTAGAATGAGTTCTCTACTGTCTTCCTCCAAAAGAACTCCTATTCAGACAGTCACCCACAGATGAGAGTGTGTTTGTGGAAGTCCAGGAGTTCAGTTGAGAAGATCTAGCACAATGTTAGAGGGGGCAAAAAAGGCAAGATTGGACACCTTAAAGAGAGTAAGAGTAACACTTTCACTTTACCTGTATCATCCCTCACCCGAGGCAGCACAGCTCAGTCACAAAAGAGTTCTTTTTTGGCCATGATTTCTCTTATGAGGTAAAATGAGAGCATGGGAGTAAGCACCCAGCTTCCCATTTGTGCAGAGTGCCAGCAAAGAGACCTGCTTCTTGCCCCATCCAGAATAGGGAAGGATGCTATAAGAATGGAGAGCAGGGAATGACCAGGAGAATAGCAGGGCATCAAAGAACGTGGATCCTACTGTTTCACAGATTCCACCAGGAAGACCACTCTAGAGCTGTTGGAGATATTGCACCTGGAGATCTCTCCAGTTGGTCCACAGGTACCCTCAATGCTATGTGTGCCTCTTGCACATCTCCCCCACACCCCATGGATATCTTCCAGTATGCTCCCCCAGGGCAGCAAAAGAGATCCTTTACAGAAAAAAACAGTCCTAAAATTTATATGGAACCACCAAAGACCCTGAATAGCTAAAGCAACTCTGAGAAGAAACAAAACCAGAGACATCATACTTCCTGATTTCAAGCTATAACATAAAGCCATAGGAATCAATACAGCATAGTACTGGCATAAAAATAGATGCATAGACCAATAAAATAGAATCAAAAGCCCAGATAAGAACCCATGAATATAGTCAACTAATGTTTTACAAGGGTTCCAAGAAGACTCATTGGGAAGTGATAGCTCTTTAATAAATAATAATGGGAAAACTGGGTATCACATGCAAAAGGATGAAATTGGAACCCTATCTTATACTACGCACAAAAGCTAACTTGAAGTGGATTAAAGTCTTAAATATAAGACCTGAAACCATGAATACTCACAAGTATTCACACCTGAATACTCCAAGAAGAAACATAAGAAAAAAGCTCCTTGATATTGGTCTTGGCAACAATTTTTTGGATATGACAACAAAAGCACAAAACAACCACAAAACCAAAATTAACAGATGGGGCTACATCAAACTAAAAAGCTTCTGCACAGCAAAATAACACAACGAAAACACAGCTTACAGAATGGGAGAAAATATTTTACAAACCACAAAAGCAATAATGGATTAATATTCAAAATATATAAGAATTCATACAACTCAATAACAAAAATAATCCAATTAAAAGCTAATCATCAGAGAAATGCAAATCAAAACCACAATGAGATAGCTTACATTTGTTAAAATGGTTATTATAAAAAAGATGGGATAAACAATGTCGAGAATGTGGAGAAGTACATTGTTGGTGGGAATATAAATTGATTCAGCCACCATGGAAAACAGTGTGGATATTCTTAAGAAATTAAAAATAAAAACTACCATATGATGATCAATCCCACTTCTTGGTGTGTGTATGTGTGTATATATATATATATATATATATATATAGAGAGAGAGAGAGAGAGAGAGAGAGAGAGAGGGGGGGGGGGGCAAATGAAGTCACTATCTCTAAGAGATGTCTGCACCACCCTTCCCCACCATGTTTATTGCATCATTACTCACAGTAGGAAATGTATGGAGACAACCTGAGTACTCATCAATGAATGAAAGTGTCCATATTTATAAGTTATAAGTCAGAATATTATTTACTTATAAAAAATCTAGAAGAGCTGAACTCATAAAAACAGTAGGATAGGGCAGCCCAGGTGGCTCAGTGGTTTAGTGCCACCTTCAGCCCAGGACCTGATCCTGGAGACCTGGGATCGAGTCCCACATCGGGCTCCCTGCATGGAGCCTGCTTCTCCCTCTGCCTGTGTCTCTGCCTCTCTCTCTCTTTCTCTGTGTCTATCATAAATAAATAAATAAATAATATTTAAAAAAAACAGTAGTAGGATAGTGGTTGCTAGAGGCTGAAGCATTGGGGAAGTAAAAAGATATTGATTAAAGAGTACATACTTCAGTTATAAGATGAATATGATATGAAGATTTAACATACACCATTGTATTATATAGTGAAAATTACTGAGAGAAGAATAGATTTTAAATGTTCTCACACAAAAAAATAATTATGTGAGGTGATGACTAACCCGACTGTGGTAATCATCTCACAGCATATGTATTATATATATGTTGTATTATGTATATATATATTATACATGTATATATTATGTATGTATTATACATAGTACAACATATATATAATCATCACATATATCTTAAACTTATATAATCTTATAAATCAGTTATATCTCATAAAGCTGGGAAACTAATGTTATCTTCTTCCTTTTGGCTATATGAAAAAAATAAACGACAATAGTTTAAGTTACTGTTTCTCAAACTTTGATGTGAATTTGAATTTCCTGGGCATTTTGCCAAAGTAGAGATTAGAATTCAGAAGTTCTGAGGTAGGGCCTCAGAGTCTGCATTTATAACAAGTGTTCAGATGATCCTAATGCTATTATTTATGGGCCATGCTTTGTATAGTTAGGGATTAAGCCATTTATTTTGATCAGAAGTATTCATAGCCAAAACATTCTAAGTGGTTCCCTAAAACTTGATGATGAGAGGCACTAAGTTTACTATAGCAAAAAATTTTTGGCAAAGAACACCATACATTTAAAGGAATTTGATGATAGAGTATAGATTTTAATGAATTTAACTTAGGCTACATACAACAAGATGCTGATAAATGTTTAACAATGGGCTCTGGGGCTAAGGGAAGGCCTAGATTAAAAAAAAAAAAAAGTGGCTCTCCAGGGAGAAAAATGCCTTGCTAATTTCCTTCATATAAATACTCCTGCCATGGTTCATTTCAAGGTGCTAATGTGACAGCATTGAATGTGGAATTGGGAAGAGATTTGCATAGTAGGCTCTTGTGGTCTGATACCAGTCAGCTCCACCACACCACTAGCTCCATAAACCACATTCTAATTAACTAACTATACACTGAAGAAATCTCTGGTTTAAAAAATAATATTCCTTTCTCTGATTATAAAATAACATCTATTTACATGACTAATAAAATGAGTATAAAGAAGAAAGGAGAAACAATTCATAAACCTTTCAGATAATTTACACTTAACTTTTTTGGTAAATATAAATCTGACTCAGAGTTCTTAGTTGTAAGCAATAGAAGTTGATTTTGGTTTAATTAAGCAAGAAAGGAGTTTGTTAAGTGAACACTTGGGAGTTTAAAGAATGGCTAGAAGTTTGTGGGTGTCAGATTTACTAAGCAGCCAGAGCAAACAGACCAAACCTAGAACTAGTTGTTTTGGAGGAACTCTTCTTGCTGCTTCCATTCCAGACAGAATGTTTCATCTCATATCTTGGGGCAGTAGCTCTTGAATCAAGGTCTTCTATAGTTGTGCTAGAAAGTCTACATATCTATGCCTTAGTTTCAGAGGACTGTGGAAAAAATAGTACCGACTTCTACATTTTGGAAGTCACTCTTGCCTCCACCAAGACTTAAGAGGCAGAACATTTCCCAAATATTGAATGGATATTGCATAGTCAAAAAGAATAACACATTTTCACTGTTATATGAAAATTGGGGTCACAATTATAGTTGTATATTTGATTTTAAAATTAGCATTGTAATCAATCATAAGACTTATCTTTCAGTGTCCTTTGAGAGCATGGTTTTAATATTGCATAATATTGCACCATACACTACTTCCCAATTGCACAAATCTCATTTTTTTTGAAAATACCAATCTTTTAAAATTTCTTTAAACTTTTTCAACTTTTAGTTTCAGTGACTTATCAAGTATTTGATTTCATGGAATTTATCAGATCTAGGAATCAACTTTTTGGTTTCTTAGTCTTAGCCTAATATTTTGTAATTTAAAAAATTTCAGTCATAAGTTTTTAGCATATGGATTGATAGAGTGTCTATCCAAGAAGGGAATACCTTTATGGCATTTAGCACAGAAATGATGCTATAATGTCACTTTATAGGAATGCATTACCTGGCTCATGGCAAACTTCTGCTAAACTCCAGATTTCTTCAATTACTAATGAATAATCTCTCCTGAATAACTCTCAATTCATTTGGGCTTCTTGTTTTTGAATAGTTGGAACACAATCTTTTATTTTTCTTTGTAATATTTCTCATAACTATGGTCTCAGAAATCTTGAATTTTAATTTTTTTTTTATTTATGATAGTCACACACACACACACAGAGAGAGAGAGAGAGAGGCAGAGACATAGGCAGAGGGAGAAGCAGGCTCCATGCACCGGGAGCCCGACGTGGGGTTCGATCCGGGGTCTCCAGGATCACGCCCTGGGCCAAAGGCAGGCGCCAAACCGCTGCGCCACCCAGGGATCCCTTGAATTTTAATTTTACATCCGTGTATTGTATGAGCAGTAATGACATATGACATAAACCAAACCTCTCGTGGTTAAGGGTTCTCAGATTATTAGTGTATCATGGATCCTTTTCTTTTCTTTTCTTTTCTTTTCTTTTCTTTTCTTTTCTTTTCTTTCTTTCTTTCTTTCTTTCTTTCTTTCTTTCTTTCTTTTTCTTTTCTTTCTTTCTTCTCTTCCTTCCTTCCTTCCTTCCTTTTTCTTTCTTTCTTTCTTTCTTTCTTTCTTTCTTTCTTTCTTTTCTTCTTTCTACTTGTTTATGTAATTTCTCATGCAGAAAACTACTGTTTTATTTCTTTAAAAATTCTGTCATATAGCTGTGTTGACTTGCTATTAAGTTCCTTCAACTACTTATACAAAATGACTCTGGAATGGTTTGAATTAATATTGAATGATGGAAGAGGAAAAACATCAGTTACTGTGTGACTTTTCTTAAAGTTCCGCAAGTATATTTAATGAATGTTACGTTAATTTATGCATGTGACTAAATGTCTAGTTTATTCTTTCTTTTCTTTTTTAAAAATATTTATTTACTCATGAGAGACACAGAGAGAGAGAAAGAAGAAGAGACACAGGCAGAGGGAGAAGCAGGCTTCATGCAGGGAGCCTGATGCAGGACTCGATCCCGGGACTCTAGGATCACACCCTGGGCTGGAGGCAGGCGCTAAACTGCTGAGCCACCCAGCGATCCCCATAGTTTATTCTTTCATACAGTCCTTCAATCTAATTTTGATAAAAACCTCAGCATTTTTAGATGTCTCTTATTATTTTATTAATGAAACTTTTACCAGAGTTTTCCCAATTAAAAATAGCTTTACCATCTACCCAATAAATATAACCTCTTATTTTTTCATCTGTATGTAACATTTTTATAATATACTTTATATAATATGCTGGCATCACTATTGGTAAAATAGTATATGGTTTTTAAAACCATATAAAAACTAAGACATTTTGTTCAAATATGGCAGAATCCTGGAAAATTAGAATATTTTTTCTTAATTTATGGGAAAGGAAGTCCCTCATTTAAATGACAATTATTTCCATTAATTGGGATTTGAACTATTTAAAATGCTAAGACATTTCATCTTAATTCAAGCTAATTTTAAAGGGTACTATAGTTAATGAGTTTAGCATTAGAAAAATATACATAATGGTGCAGGCACAATTATTTAAGAAAATTACCATATTTCAGAAAGGAAATTTCAAATAAGGTAGTAATAATTTCTCAATTTTTAAAATTCACTCCCCAAATTTTAGTATTTAGATATTCTTAAAAATAGAATATTTTTACAAAAAATCATAAACTGTCTATTATCATTAAACTTCCAGGGTGAAAATAGGAGGGAAGTAATATGGAAAAGGCTAAGACATTAGAAGTTTTCACTGGCTTAATTCTGTAAGCCATTTTTTAGTGACATTATGGAAGTCCACAGAATTTGTTCTCTCAGCTATTGCTATACTTGAATGGTGGCTATCACTAATTAATAAATTTGGTATGGTAACTGAATCCTGGGCTCTATAGGTCTAGCTTTTTGTGTGCAAGAGTGACTTTAAATGTATGCTATTTTATATGTGAAAGTGGCACTGGCTCACCACCTGTGGAGCGTGTGTTCTGAGATTTTGCTGACAGTGGAATGAATTTATAATAATTCAGCCACATCTTTTGCCAAGACCCCAATTATGGTCAACAAGTTGGTCAGGGGTGTAGGCTGCTTGCTGGCTATCGAGAAATCTCAGGAAAACGAATTGCCTTGCCTGGGTTTAGTCTTTTCCCTCAGCCCAGTGTTATAACCAACTTGTTATAAAACTTGTTCTCAATAGTAGAGCCTATGGGGAAAATCCTCAGCTATGATATACCTTGGCTAGGTTATACCATAACTGCGGCAGATGTAGTCTTTCTGGCATAAATTCTGATAGTTGAAAGATAAAACATAGGAGACCCCATTGCTAAAATATTTCAAGTCTCTGGAGCTATTCTGGGCATTAATAATGCCTGTCAGCCTATCAACAACACAAATGCTTTTAGAAGACTTTGACAACTTAAAAAAAATTATTCTTAAAAGAAAAGCATCTGTGGATAACTGGTAAGAAAATATGTGAAGAATATACATATATGAGCTCACACTTATATGGTATATACATGTACTAAATATTCAGTTAAAGATAACAGCTAGGTATGGAAATTACTTAACTTTCCACAACTATGCCAGAATACTTGCCCATTATTGATTTTTTTAGCCATTGCTAGTCAATGTGTAAAACAAATTAAAAAAAAACCACATATTTTGGAGACCATTTCAGATAGCATTCAGGTGGAATATTTATTTAAAATAAACAGATCTATAATGAAAATAAGTTTAAAAAATGAATTCATACTCTGAACATAGAAATATGTTTTGAAGATATAAATCTGTTGCTCTCAGATTAGCTTCTGTTCTGTTGGGGTTATACAAGATGCTCTTCTTTCCAACTGTTGGTGTTCTTGTATTAGAAGCTGTGGTCTACTGAAGGATAAGAAATTCTCTAGGGACTTGCTCTGTTAAGTCTCCAGGAAGATCTTATATATGCCCATGGAGGGAGGCCCGTTGAATCAGAAGTGTGGAGTCATGGAAAAAATGTTCTTGTTTTTGAAAACATGTTTATTATTTTTCTTGATTGGAGAAATCCCCAAGTAGTTTGAATAAATATCTAAGTGGTTTGGGTAAATATGCAGCATTTATATTTTTCCCCGAACATGTGAACAATAAGCCTCAGAAATAATTACCATAGAGATTATGGTTAAGAAAAAAAAAATCATCTTTGTGACTTCTGATACTATTTATTTCAACTTTTAATTGGCTTCCTCATGACCTGACAACTTTGATTTATCTCCTATATTATTTCCTTTAGAGTTAGTTTACTCACCAAAGGTGTCAATTGCATTATAGTTAGACTTTTTAGTTTGGTAATATGTAATTAATTGTTTAACATAGTATAAGATATACTTCTACAAGGTGAATGAATTAACTCTATTATAGAAAAGCATTTTTTTTTGTCAAGAGAAGTTATGTTAAAAAATATATTTATCTTAACATTTTCTCCTATTTTATGATGGACTCATTTTAATTGTGCTCTGTATAATCAATTAAAAATTTATTATAAATGCATATACATATAAAAACTTATTATAAAACTATAAACAAAACCAAGTAGTGGTATCAAATGAAACCAAGTAGGGGTATCTCTAGCGCACCTCTATGTCCCACTATTGAAATATAGTCTTAATTTTTTATATATTTAGCTTTATAGTGATCATTTCCATAATCAAATATTTATGCCTTTATTTCTAGGTTGACATATTTTAATTAATAATTATAGATTTCTACTAGAAAAGATGCAACATTTTGCTTGTTTACACTGATAGTGCTCCCTTCATTTTATCATTGTTTTATTTTTACTTAGTTTCAATTCTTTATTTTAAAATCTTGTGGTGGTTTCTTTTTTTTAAGATTATTTGTTTATTTATTCGACAGCACAAGCAGGGGGAGCAGGGATCCTAATTCAAGGCTTGATCCCAGGACCCTGGGATCATGACCTGAGCAAAGGCAGATGCTTAACCGATTGAGTCACCCAGGTGTGTTGTTTACTTTTAAATATTAAATAATATACATAAAACTCAACTTTATAGACCAGTATTTTTTTTTACTACAAACTGTGAAATAGGAAGAGGTTTTCAGTGTTATAATCATCTTCACATTTCCCCCCCTCTACCTGTCAACTCCTATTAAGTAACTTGCTGTGATTTAAAATTTACAGATCTATTTTTCTCTGTTATATTTAGTCATGTTTTATCTATAGATTTATTCTATAAAGTAATTTTAATAATGTATCATTTTGATATTTATTTATAATATTCACTGAGGTACAAGTGGTATGACTTGACAGTAGAAAAGTAAATATAAAAAAATTCTGCTCTTGGCCATCAAAGGATAGGTAATTTGGATTAGTTCTCCCACTTAGAACAATGAGATGAGGTAAACAATTATTTATTCGAGAAAGTAGAAAGCTATCAAAGCAGTAAGGAAATGTGGGGCCAGTATCCAGGAGAGAAGTGTGCTATAGAAATGTGAGCTCACAATTTGGGGCTACTTTTATTTAGAGAAATATGCTGATTCATTTTTTTAAAAAATCTTATTTCACTTGGGAGGCAAGGAGGTACAGAAGGATAGGGAGAGACTCTCAAGCAGACTCTGCACTAAGCACAGAGCTCAGTCTCATGACCTTGAGATCATGACTTGAGCCAAAACCAAGAGTCAGATGATTAACCGACTAAGCTACCCAGGTGCCCCAAGAAATACACTGATTCTAAAAGTAATAGCTGAGAAAATAGAAGCTGAGCAAATCTTCTAATAGATTTCTTAGGCTGGAGTAGTGAAACTGGGAGTCAGAACCTAATGAGAAAAGACATTGAGGAAAAAAAAAAAACCCTAAGCAAACAAGCTTTTAGTTGGATTCCCAAATGACTTCCCTCTAAGAGTAAGTGTAAGCCATCAAAATACTATCTCAAGGGACTTAAGTCCAGTTTAAAATCATCTCAATTAATGATTGAGAAGATCTGAAATTCCTACTTTTCCTAGTCTAGTTACCTGCCAAAACAAAGTAAATCCTCTCAGGCAGAAATGACATAATTCACAGCTTAAAATTACCTCTAAAATTTTCAGACAGAATGTCTGACACTCAAGAAAAAATAACTAGACAGATGAAAAAACAAGGAGTAATGTAAATCAAGGGATGGCAATAAAGATTGAAGAGACCAACAGGAATTTAGGTAATGCTATTATCAAACCATTTTAAAAATAACGAATTAGTGTGTTCAAGGAATTAACAAAATGAGTAAAAATTTGGAAGATAAGTGGAAACAAATATCAAATTAAAATTTTAGAACTAAAAAATAGAACAGTAAAAAAATAACTGAATGAATGAATTGCCTGAAAATTAGACGCAGTTGAAGAGAATATATGGTCTAGACGATAGGTTAGAAGGAAATAACCAGACTCAAGGTTTTAGACTAAAAAAAAAAAAAAAGAGAAAACAGCAAAAAGAGTGTGAGACATGGTTTAAATATCTAGCATAGGGATAATTTGAGTAGGAGTCAAAGTGGAGAGAATGGAGCATAATTAGTATTTAATGACATTCATTGAGAGTTTTCTACATTTGACATGATATCAACTAGATATATAGCCAAACAGTTGAAAACTAAAGAAAATTTTAATTGCAAAGAAGACACATTACCTTAAAAGCAGGGACTTTCAGATAGATGGCTGACTTCTTAATTGAAATTATGGGAATTATGGAAGCAAGAAGTCAGGAGAGTTTAAAAATCTTTAAAGTGCTGAATGACTGAAGCTAGACAGGGAGGGATGGAACTAATTTCTATAAATATTAGTTCTTTTATGAGACAACACACCCACTTGTACTAAGAGAGGACCCAGACATCAGAGGAAAAAAATAGCTGCCAATCTAGAATTTTATATGCAGCAAAAATGTTTTCAAAAATGAAAGCACAAATTTCTATATAAACAAAAATGGTGAGAATTTGTCATGAGCAAATATGCACTAAAAATATTACAGATGCTATGTGCCGTCTGAAAGATATTGTGAAATAGTTGTCATTGAAAGCACATGAGAAAATTTGTTCTTAGTTGTATAAAAACTTCTGCTTATGTTTTGACATTTTGCTAAAAGCACTCTTCAGAATGGGTGTAGCATCTTGGAAAAAAACCTTGACACAACAGAGGAACATGTTTATAATAAATGCTTCTCTAATGTTCTTGATAAGGCAGAAAACAAATATGTGTGGAAAAACATGGATATAGATGACCCTGAGTTAAAAAATGATTCAGCTAGCACAGGAAATCTATATAAGACAAGCCTGGAGAATCTTGTAGTGCCGGAAAATAAGGAAGTACTAAAAAAATACAATAATGGAGGGACATGGCAAAAAGATAACCAGAGCCAACTGAAGATTTCCCAAAGGCCCAAAGTGGAACAATTTAAGTAACAAAATAAAACTAGAATTGGATTATAATCAAAGTATAAAATAAATATCCATAAGTCCATATTGATACAAATGAATAATTGGATAAATAGATGAATGGGGAGGAGGAGACAAATCTCCCTTGTATAATAATTTTAATTTGTATAGATACTGCACCCTCAAGGAGGGTGTGTAAAATATGAGGTGTGTATAGTGACTTTCTTCCAAAGAATGTAGTAGGGAAAGAATTTTACAGTGGAGAAACTGGACAAACATGATTTCAGCTAGTCTTCAAGGTCCACATCAGTAGTGATACATCATCTTGATAATACATACCTTTGATATGATGTTATGGTATTCTTCTACAGAACGCATTATCTATCACTGCTCATATTTTTTTTGGCGGAATATTCAAAAGTCAAATGCCAGATATCATGTCATTCTTAAATTCTTCATTGTGTATCTCTAATGTGTAATGAATTTAGAAAATTTAACTATCATAGCACTATTTCATATAGTGTTAATAATTTTTCAATAAGAGCTAATGCCCTGTCCATATTGTTTTCCCCAGTTACCTAAAATATTAATTTTTATAGTTGGCTCATTGGAATCAGGTTTCAAACAAGATCTACATGTTGCATTTGGTTAATGTCTCAATTATTTTAATCTATAACAGTTCATCCTTTCTTTATGCTGGTATGTGTGTGTGTATGTGTGTGTTTATAGTTGTTACATAGACAGGTTTATTTTTGTTATCGAATTTTGTACATTTTTGATTCGGTTGATTATATCTTTGTGGTGTCATTTAATATATTCTTTAAAATATCTCTTATTAAGTATGAAATAAAATTCTAAATTATAAGAGATAGTATAACTTAATGCATTCATATATATATACACACACACCTATATACACATATATATGTAAAATAGTGCATCTTACAGTGACTCTTAGAGCTAATGAAATGCGTAAAGGCCAAGTTGATTTCTCTGTCTCAGTTTCCTCTCTGCAAATGTGGAAGATTAGATAATGATTTCTGGGGCTCTTTCTCATTCTAAAAGTCTATGAATTTGCACATACGATGAAATCTTATAAACACTAAGCTAGTAGAAACAGATGTAAGTAAACTTCTTTACCTACCTTGGAGTAAATAGAATTTCTTTACATGTCCTTCAGACAAATCCAATGTCACAATGTTAGTGGGTAACAAATTTTACTAAATCTATTTATTTTGCAGGGAATAGACAGTATAGCTCATAGACTAGAAAGTAAGCCTTAAAAGAAAAATACCATTAGAAGTTCTTGTTCTACCCCTCTCCAAATTCTTGATTTTGCTTGGTTGCTTTCTCTGTTGAAACTCATCTTGCAGATTCTTCGGTTCATTTTATCTTTCTTCACTTCCTGGAATTTTCAGATATTTTTATATCTTTTTATTTTTCTTAGACAGCTAAATTTGCATCTGTGTTGTGTTTGCATCTTTATACCCAGCATGTTTATCATCAAATGATCTATTCCCCTTAAAAGGCCAGGGGTGGGGACAAGTGGGAGATTTTCTTTATAATCATATATAGTATTTTACACATACATTTATACTAAATTCATGCCCTTATGAAGCACCTACTGCACATGTGCCAGGAATTAGGCCTGATGGGAATAATGACTAACAATACTGCTTCCTTTTTCTCATGAATTTATGGTCCAATTATTTATACATTATTAGGAAGATGTCAAGGTTAGGTATGGAATGAAAATCAGCATAGAGTGATTTACAAAAGGATAACGACTATTCACACTTTAACCCGCTTTTGCAAATCTGTGGAACATTTGCATATTCTCTTAGGGTTTCTGGGTGACAGCAAGCTGTAGTGAAGCCAAGTTCTCCTGCCAGGATTCCAGCAGGAGTTACATGCTGGCTCTGTGTCCCAGTCTGCATTCAGAGCCAGGACTAGAAAACTTTGCCACAGGAAATGAGATAATGCATCCACAAACTCTTCTCAGGAAAATACGTTACTTTAGGATGTATATGTATGCACTAGACATTTTAACAGATACACAGCAATTACCCTTCATTTTTCTTTTTTCTTTTATTCACAATAATAATTAAGACTGCTAGCTGTACCTCTATGTGAAACAAAAGAAAGTTTTTGAGTTTTCTAGGTAAAACCTTTCAAAATGACATTTTTTCTGTAAAAAGGACAGCAAGGCAGCACAGAGTGAGGGCCAGGGTGATATAGTGTGAGAACACCTAGATGGATATGGACATTGACTTTGACACTTAAAAACCACATGACCTTGAGCAAGTCCCATAGCCTCAGTTTACTTATTAAATGGAAAAAGGGAATCTCTCTAATTCACAGGAATTCCGAGAAGATTAAATTAGATACGATGAATGAAAAGACTTCTAAGATTATAAAACACATCCAAACAGAGACTTGGTTCATGAGTCTACTGGGAGCAGACTACCACTTTGAAAATTAATGCCCCTTCCTTCAGGTTGTTATGCAAAAACAAATCTAAAACACTTAAAATGTAAAGAGGTAGTGATGTCACTGGCTGAATCAATTCAGAACTCTTTCAATTCAGTTGGTCAACCTGTCTATATATGGTCAAACTGTCTATTCAGATGGGAACATTTCACTAGCCCACCAACAGTCTTAGACGTGGTTTCCTGTTTACATTGAAATGGATGTTGTGGTTTGTTCTTAATGATTGGAGGATGTTCGAGTCCTTGGTAGAATGATCTCATTTAAACATAGAGCAGGATATGAGAAAGAACAATTAGCTTGTGGTTCTGATTGATGTTGTGTATTTTAGACACAGCTGGGTAGATCTATGAAGATAATAACCATTTCTTTCATTAATTTATTTTTTTCTTTCATGAGTATTTATTGAATATCTATTATGTCCCAGGCATTGTAGGGGTGATAACAAAGCACAAAATGTAGTCCTTGTTTTCAGGAATCTGGTCACCTTGTTTAGAAAATAGGCAAAGAAATCAGTCATTGTGGTATCCCATGGTAATTCCTTTTTAGAAGTCAGTGGGATCTGTTTGGTATTAGATATTTCTCAGCGCTTGCCTCTGGGGTCATTTTAAACTGTACTACGTAAGAATTATAATGTTCATGAAAATATGCAATAGAAAGTCTACTTTTCAATTAAGATTCATTATTAGTTTCCTACCTCCTCATCCCCCACAGGCACTTACTCAGTTTTCCTCCTGCAACAAACAGCATCTGACTCTTCCCATTATAAGTCCTTTACAACATCCTTTTCCTTGTCTCATACTTACAAAATTTCTGCCAGTGCAGAAAGAATATAGTCCCCAGAAATATAGACATGGATTAGTTTAAATAGCTTAAATAAACAAAAAGACTGGAACATTGCATACTCATAGCTGATATTGTTTTCAGCAAATTGGAGGAAAGCCAAAACTTTCATAGAAATCAGCTGATAATGATTCAACAACTTGAAAATTATAATTTTAAAAGGTACAAGGGAAAAGATGGTTTAAGCATGAAAGCTCAGAAGCAGCCATATCAGTGTTGACTGCAGGGGATAAGAGGGACATGGGGAGGGTCCTGGTAAGGCCAATATCTATGTCTTGGTTACTCTGGCTCAGTTATCATGAGTTTTCTAGTGAGGAAGAACTTGAAATTAATATCAGAATTTATTGAATATACCGTATAGGTCATGGTTTTGTGGGTACCATTTCACAGGGGTAAGTGAAAAATAGAACTCTTTTTCTTGTGAATCAATTTAAATTCTAACTTTCTTAGCTTTCATTCTGTTTGATGGTAGGAAATTTAATCAAGCCAATTCCAGATGAGCTCAGAAATCTTCTAGTGTTTTATTTCCCTTCAAAAAAAGTATCTAAGGTCTAGGGGGCTTACATAATGTGCTGGCTTTAGGAGAACTATGCAACCCATGCTGGTATCTTTCGAGATGGCTGTGTTTGCAGCAATCTGTGTTCAACTCATTCTGGCTACATGGCCTCTTCAGATCCCCAGATCCCTTTCTCTGCTAACTTCCCAGCTCTTTTGCTGTTTTACTTTGCCACTTGTGATGGACTGCAAAAGACTCCCTGGGCTGTGAGCCCACTTGGCCATTCATCCCCTACTGCACCATAGAGGCAGAAGGCGCTTTGGCCAGGCTGCTGCTCAAGAGTTCCAGACTGGGGCAGACCGCACAAGCCCCTTGATACTGTAACTTCTCAGAATGTGTTCCTGGGGCTTTGAGCAAAGGTGGCACAGCCATCTCCCCTACCTTCTAGTCTAGTTTTGGGGTGGGAGATGCTGACAAAAACTTTGCCTCATCACATTTTCTTCCCAATATTACACCATTCAGGCTGAATGTGCTTTCAAACTTAAGAATCTGAGAATTTAATGTCTTTTGTTTGTGCTCTGATTCTGCTCTCCTAGGGTGATGGAATACTTATATCTAGTTTGGTAATGAGATATGAAAAAACACATTATCTTCCTTCACCATTAACTATAAATATATATCATGAATTGAAAAGGGTTATAAAATGCACATATAGTCATTCTTGAGAAATTCTCTTATCATAAACTACTTGGTTTAATTATGCCTCCAGGTATCTTTATAGGTAAATATATCCACTGGGTTTCTTTTACAAGTGCAGTTTCAATGCTGAGGGCAGGTAAAACTGATAAACACCATCCTCGGAGAATTCTAACAGCTTCTCTCTGCCTGAAATAGTAATAGTTACCTATGTGAAAAGAGCTAATTATAAAAGAGGGATTATATTAACATTTTAGTGGAGGAACACAGGAAGTGATGATTGGTCTACTTTATTTTACTACCTTGTGCCCCTTTGGGTATAGGAGATAGAACTGGTAGAAATTTACAGCTGAAAGACCTAAAATGACCACTTTATGGAAAGCTCCTTAAGGAAAAAACCCTATGTATTATAGCATTATATTAATTCTTTCTTGTGGAACACACAATAGGCCCTTAAACTTCATAGTAGGAGTATGGTTTCAAGCTACTGTAGTACCTAGTTGCCTGTAAATTTTGTCAGATAATGTTGCTATTTTCCAAGCGTATTCCTTAAGACAGAGTGCCCCAGAAGAAGCCAAATGACAAAAACAAAACAACAGAAGAGTTTCATGGTAAGTAAGGTTGAGAAACAGCTGTATATCACATGCAACTTTGAGAGAATCTTTTGAATAACATTGTACCAAAATTCCTCTTTTTCTTTCTGTATTTTCTCTACTCATATGCTACTTTCTTTCTTTTTCTCATTTATTAAATGTTAGAACTTTTTTATTTTTTATAAGCAATAGCTAATAATCATGATAGTCATAATTTATTAAATCACAGGTATATCATTGGGGGGGGGGAGGATAGAAAGATATCCAGGTAAGCTTCGTTTATTTCAGATGTCTCAAGTATATGACTTCTTCACATTTTTAATAATAGTTTTCACATGAGAGAGTACTCAAGGTTGAAAAAAAAACACATTGGAAATTCACTCAAAGTCTTGGGAAAAGTTTCTAATATAAATGCCAACAATCAAATAGTTTAAGAAGTTTTCTTATCCACCTTCCTATTTATAAAATTTATTTAAAATTTAGCCTTTCTGGTTTCTTTGTGGCTATACTTGACTGCATGAACTTGCCTTTCCTAGCTATCTGTAAACATCTTATTTTTTTTATTTAAGAGTGCTAAGTAATAGCTGCCATAAATTGTTAAAAGTAATATACTGAACTGTAAATATGAATCATCGGTAGGATTCCATTATATTTATTCTATTTATATACGTCTATTTCTAAAATAATTTGAAGGGACTTATAATTTCATATAAAGGCTTTTTTATGAAGGCCATAATGAATATAGTGAACATAGCTGTAATTATTATTCCAGCCCTGAAAGCCGCTGTGATGAAGTCATGGAATTATGATCTCTTCTAAGCTTATAATTGTGTGTGAACATATGTACAAGTTTATATTACTTCAGTGGGATCCTTGGAAAAAATCACATACTGGAAACATTTAAGACAAAATAAGTCTTTCTGATCTGTTAAAAAAGTAAACAATCTTGATTTAAAAAGAATAAATCATATGTTGAGGACAAAAATATCAAGTTCTTTGTGTGGGGTCATAGTTCTGTGTTTTCTTCTCTTTAAAAATGGGGGGAAAACACCCATGTAGTGTTTCTATTGTCAAAATGTAAATAACATATCCTAAAAGTCTCTTCAGATTAAATCAGCATCACTTTAAGATTTTTTTTCTTCTTCTATGGGTTTACTCTAGGTCCTAAGTTTATCTCTTAAAGTAGGTAGGGCTTCTTCTTTAGAATAATTGAGACATCAGTTATTTCCTTCCTAGGGCCCAGGAAGGAAAGAAAACATTTCAGGGCTATTAGACACCTAATAGTCACTTCTCAAGAGACTGTGCTTGGTGAGAAAACGGCCCTGACATCCAAATGTTTGCACTTAGAGATTCTACAAAGAGCCTTTCCCTTAGAAGATTCCTTTATACAGACCATGTTTGACTGTACAAGGTGGCAAGACAGAAATGAAAACTGTGAATTGATCTACTTGCTCAGGAAGCCAAACTTACAAAAGAAAATAATTCATTTGACTCTTCTGACCTCTTCACCTTGACTGAGTCCAAAAGGAACTTGGCCTTTTCTTCTACCTTTTTCTCTGCTCCTGCAACTTGGCATAAGTTGTGAATGTGGCAACAGGGTTGAAATTCTCTTTTTATTCAGGGAAAAATATATCCAAAGACCTATAATTCTGAACTTTCAAGGAAAAATCCTAAATGCAGCAAATGATGCAGTTTTAAGGAAACATGAAAGCACACATCATAATTTACTTAAATTGCTGATTAGTTTTAAAACAAAAATTTATTTCAAATAATTTATTTTACATGCTTATTGTGAAAAATAGAAAAATATGAAGAAGTAAAACAAAATCAACATTCTAATATCCAAAGAAATGCCCTATTAACCTTTTAGTGTTTTTCCTAACTATACTATGTATTTAGGAATATAATAGGCACTAAATTATAATTTTCATGCACTTGACAGTTTTGTCTGTGGCCATGATAATCTTAGCAGTTAATCTGAGAAAGAACCAGTACAATCTGAAAAGTTGCAGAGTCTCTATTGTAGCAAAGAATAAATGACATGGGGAACAACATTGGCTCTAGGGAGGTCTGCATCATTTTAAGCTCTTTCTAATGACTATGTGAGCGAACTTGGAAGCTGATACCCCCTTCAGTCAAGACTTCAGATGAGGCCTCAGCCTTGGCCAACAGCTTGACTGCAACCTTATTAAAGACGCTGAACCAGAGGCATCCAGCTAAGACATGCCTGAATTCCCAGTGCAGACAAACTGTGACATAATGTTTTATGTTTTAAACTAAGTTTTGAGCAATTGTTATGGAGCAATAAATAGCAAAGACGTAGCATAAAATAGCCAAATGAACCTTGGTCATTACACAAACCCCACCATTCAGTTTACTGTGGAATGTTGGTCAAACCACTCAGCCACTTAACTGATTCTTCAGGTTTTTTTTGTAGGGTTTGACCAGATTAATGTTTTGTAAACTTCATTTATTTAAAACTTAAAAAGAAACTTCCAAATACTTTATATATCTAATTAAAGCCTCTACTGTTATTTACTGAGTCCTTTGAATTATATCATGATGCAAAATTACTTTTAAGCCAATTAGAATTAGCAGACATATCTTTGGTAAATATTGCTAGTCTACCAGTGGTTACAGGTTGGTAAAGGATATTTACCTTTTCCTGACAACTTCATTACTAAATGATATATTGCAATGAATGAAAGTCTTAGATAATAACTTCATGGCATTTTACCCAAACTAAGATGCATTCTGTTGTAAGATACACAATAGTTCTATGGATTATGGAGAATGAAAGAAACATTAACTAATCATAATTATAAAATGCCATTGATTGTAAGACCTCCAGTTTTGGGCATGTTAAAATGTGAGAAAACTATGCATTTTAAGATTAAAGACATATTAGCAACTAACCACCAAAGGAGGTGATCCATTCTATCAGTACCTTTAAATTCACACTTCTGCCCTAAGTATACTGGCCCTAGCAAAAAAGACTCTCTTCAAGTGGGACATCAGAGTGTTCTGATGCCAGTGTTCTGATCATACTGTTATTACAGCCATCCCCCTATTCAGCTCAGCTAATTTGGGTCCTCTGTGCAGTGGAAGGATGCACACCTCTAGATTAACACACCTCTAGATCTTGAGCGAGGCACTGTGGGTTTGGCAGTGCCCATGAGAGGGTGGTAGGGCCAGTTCAGTATTCCTAGTTTATCGCCTGTCTTGAATAATACTTGAATAATACTCATTTAAGCTAATAAAGATTATTTCTAACATAACACTAATTGACATAGCATTTGGCATAGGTTTGATTATGGACTTACTATCTTTAAGAAGTGTTCTTTTTAGGTTTTGAGTCCTCATTAGGGCCTCAAATGATAACCAACCATTTCCAAAATATAGATTGTAAACAGCTTTTGTTTAACCTGCATATCCTACTGTTAACACTGAAGCATTGTAAAGTAGATTATTGTATCCATAACATGAAAACCCTTATTTTACTGAAGTAAATTTATCTGGGTAGTAAACTATGCTATCATGACTGTAATTGGAAAATGGGTAACAATGCTATAAATAGAAGTCACCTATAAAAATAAACACAATGCATCACAATCCTAAGTACCATTACCTACTTAAAGCTTTAAACTAAGGCCGGTTCTCTCTTTGTTAAAAGAGGTTAGTAATTGAGATTCTTTTCCTTGACTTAATCAAGGGGGGGGGGGACTGGAGAGGGAGTCATTTCCTTAGAATGTTATTCAAAGTTATTTAAAGCTCCATGATTGTACCACCAGGGTCTAGGTCTTACATTTTATGAAAAATGATGTTAGATTATTTCAGAATCCTGACAACTTTAATATTCTTTGAAATCCAATTTTTTCTCTTTCTTATGTAAAGTTATGGGTGGAAATATATGTTGTCTCAGTAAATAGTACATAGGTCATTGGCATCTTATGCAGATTAGTTGCTGTGAATACTGGAACCAGTGAAGTATCTATTTTTTTAATGAGCTCATTAATAGATGAGAACTGTATATGCACTTACATATTTTTTCCTCATGGTGTTTATATTATGCATTTATAACATATTACAGATTTTTAGGCTGTGTTAAAAATGTAGGCTCAAGTCTGCTGATTTTAGAAAAAACGAAAACCCAAAGGTTTACTAGTTTGAAAGTCTTCGGGATTTAAGATTTTTTGTTTGTTTTCTACTTTACCTGCCAGTGATAATACAGCAGTACCTGGTGCAACTTGATTTTTGGCACTATTTCATCTTTACTTCACAGTTTTAAGGTTCACATACTTATTTGGATAAATACCTCCAAGTGTCCTTTATGAAAGTAATCATGATGTCAGCTGAGCTAAAAGAACCCATACTGATAACCAATAGTTTGGTTTTCCATCTTCTTTGTGACATATTTGGCAGAGTATCTGCATTCTTTACAACTCAGTACAAAAAAGAACTATTTTCTATAGAAGTATGTAAGTCTTAGAGGAAAATGAGAAAAAATGTTTTATGACTTTGGAGAGAGAGATGGGCTCTGATATGGGAGTGATATAGGTTCTGGTGCCTGGAATTAGTCACCTGTAGACACTCTCACCTATACATTCCCAGTAGTGAGATGGGGTGCTCAGAGACAGACATTTACCCATTTCTTACATTTTTTACCATTTGTTTTAAAGCTTATCCTCAACTACACATATAATTTGCCTGACTAAAAATATGGGAGGAATATCTGAGTTCCTTTAAAAGCAATTTTGTAGCAGTCTTGCTGAATTTCTTTCATACAATTTAACCAAGAACAAAAAAAGACCAACATCAGTGTTTCTTTGACAGAGTTGTATTGACAACTTGTAAAGATTATCTTTTGTTGAAACCTTCTGATCTCTAATAGCCTTGCATTTTGTTTTAATATTTTATTGCATTTTAAACGTTTCTGAAGTTTAATATTGAAACTAGTTTTTTTTTGTTTCTCTTTTATATTATAATATTTATCCCAAGGGGTGGATTTTTCTAGCACTCTAATTAAATATTAATAACCAAGAATAGGTTGTGTCAGAGACAAGATATAAGAGCACAAATGCAACCACAAGGAAAATTAGCAATTAACTCATGGTGCTTTTTAAACTGCTTTTCCAACTTTCTAGTAGCACTTACTCATTATGTCTATTTGATTCTTTACCAGACTTCCATCTATTAATAGTCATATATTCTCTGTCTCACTCCCACATGAGATAACATGATAGCTTAACCATCTCTGAGGTATTAGTATTGACAGCTACAATTTTCCTGAAACGCAACAATGTGGTTTGACAACTGCCTTTTATCCAATCTAGAGGAGTAACCAAGAGTGACAACTTTGGCCCTGAGCAAGAAAGTGACAAAGAACTTTTTGTTGTAATTTGTGAGGTTTTGTTTTTTCTTTTTTTTGATATGCAATAAACTGCACCATGCAGATGGCTAAATATGGCACAGATTTTATCTGAAAGCATAATCTTTCACTATAGTTATAGTTTTTGCTTATTCTGCTAACAAAGCTCTTTTTTTTTTTTTTTGCAAAAGAATGTGTTTCTCATTGAGATACAGTCATGCCAAGTCTGAAATCTAAAATCCAAAACATATTGTATTATCTAAGAGCAAACAAAGCTTTGGAAAAAATTATCTGACGGAAAATTACTAGATTCTCTTTTCCCTCCGGTACCCAAATATATTTTTCTTTAAACATTTTATCACTAATTATTTTGTTATTTTAGGGAAATTAGCATTTATTTAGGGAAATTTATAGTCTATTAAAACCAGTAGTGGGAGGAATGATAACTTTTGAAATTTATACCACATATCCATTTTAGAGACATTGACACTGTCACAAAGGTCCTAAATCCATGTAATTTACGTAGATTATTTTTTCACACCATTAAAACCATTGTGTAATATTAATTCTGTATGAGTTGTACCAATTTGACAACACTATGGTTGGATGTGCAAAAGAATGGATTCTTGGGTGTGTATGGTTATATTGTATGTATATAGTTACATTCATCAGTAGCTGTATTTTCAATCAAATGTCATCTTAAATGGTTCCTACCTTTCATTTCATTTGTTTGCTGGACTGTGAGTACCACATACCTAAAATAAATTACACCATGCCTGGCGAATAGAAAGTACGTTTCTAGTGCTAAATTTTATATCCCTTCTAATCTTAGGGATTAGTTTATCCAGCATATGTTGGAGGTTTTGGATATGTGGCTGGTATTGTGCTAGATAAAATTAACAATAATAATTTCAGTTGTACTGACATGAATTCTGCATATTTTTCTTATACTGATTCACTCTTTCAGAAATATTTCACTATTTTAGCAAGACCGAGTCAGGTATGGTGATATAGTGAAAAAGCAGTAGATTTTAGAATCAGGGGATTTGTTTCTGGCTTTGGCTTTGCCACTCACCTGCTGGAAATGAGGGTGGTCTGATGTATGGTCTGTGACTACACCAGATGTGGGATGGGGCAGCTGATCTAGATGGGTCATCTGCGTGCCTCCTTTACTCACCTCTCCTGCTCTGAATCTTCCAGAATCAGAAAAGATAGTCCTCAGTAACTAAGGACATTTGATCAGCAAGGCCCCTGTTAGAACCTCCCCAAATTGACTGTTGTCCTTATTTTAGTATAGAGTCTTCTCTGTTGCCATCTCTAGAGCAGAGTAAAATTGGGGTCAGCTGCCTATTAGGTACTACAGACGTGCCCTCCAGTCTTTTAAACCTAATACATGATATATAATACTTTCCAGTCTTTTTAATGACCATTCTATCTTAAGATGGATACCACGGCAACCATTTGGAGTCAGAGAATCCTAGATGATGCTGAAATTATGTGGTTCTCAAGAAGCGAAATGAAACGAAATTTAAAAATAAACATATCATCTCCCCTCCTTCCAAACAATTCCAAAAGCCATGTTAAAGCACATGTCTTAAACCTTCCTTTAAGCCTGTGTCCTTCGATCCTTTCTCCCCAAAAGAAGTCAGTCCATCAAGGAATCTGGGCTCAGCACCAAGATTGTCATATTTATTATTTGATATCTTCTTCAGGGAGTGGAAATAGTATTGGTTTCAGGGTCCGCATCATTTCTGTGCCACATCCAAGACACCTTCTACCCCCAAGGATCCTCCAGGCATCCTCCTTACATCTTAGTGCAGTACATGATGGCCTGCCCAGGCTGGATGGGGTCCCAGATAGTTGGGTCATTGTCTTTGACCTTTCTCTGGGACTTTTAGCCTCCTCCCCAATTTTTCCTCTCCACCCACACTTTCTAAAGTGTTAACTAATATTATATGATTCATACTAACATTCTAATGGGACTGATGACATTCACCCGCTTTTTGGGAAAGTGTCATTTTTGCCAGTAACCTTTTTGGGACATGCAATGTAATGCCTTTAGTTTCTAAATGCAAAAATTGTCCATCACCCACTTCACTTTCTTTCTTTTCTTTTCTTAATTTTTTTTTTCCAGTTCATGAAGAAGGGAAGGCAGAGCAAATAAGAAATGGCATTGCTCCTAATGGCATTGTACTGATAGTCAACCATTGGCCAAATAGAAGCCCGCTCTGCTTTAAAAGCCATTTTATGTCTTTTACTCTTTGTATATTATAAGTTTCTTTGTGAAGATAGGTTATTTTTGTAACAGTGCCCAGGGACACGAAATGGCCTTTCATTCTAAAAGAAAATAATCTGAGGGCAGGGTTTGGGAGGGTATTATATCGTTTCCTAATTTGAGAAAACACCCAGGAGCAGTTCTGTTTACTAATACCTGAATTTCCCAGTTGCAGTAAATTGAGCATTCTTCTGGCCCAGCGTTTCCTTGTTCTTTGCATCTAATGTCTACTCGAAAACAAATGACACTCCCAAACAGATGTTCTGGCTCCTCACCGATTCCCACCTGGCAGCTTTTGGCTGCCGCATCGCTTGTTTCTCAGCACAAATTTCTCCTGGGGCAGAGGAAGGCCAGACCCCAACACCTGGAAGGTCTTTTAATGATCTTTGCTCTTGTTATTTTCTGCCTAATCACCATATGATTTACTTCTTTTTATTGCTGCTACCCCTTCCCTCATTCCAGACATAAGGACCCACCTCTTCTAGAAGGCATAAAATTTTCTGCTTTTACCCAGAAGCAGAGACCATATTTTATAGGTCTTTAAATCCTCAAGACATAATTATAACTAATACATAGTGAGTTTTATAAGTCAGTAAAATTGCCAATGTTGCTGAATGTGCATTTCAGAAATCACCCAATTCTCTAAAAACTAAAATAAAATAAGGACTTTCATTAGGTCATTCATTTCCTTACTCATATTCATTTTGTACAGTCTGCTTTTACTCATCTTCACTAATGGATGAGAACAGAAACCACAAATTCATTAATACGCAATTGGATCCCCAACCCGTTTGCCTTCGGAATGCATTCTATGTTTATAGGCAAATTCATATGCCTAAAGCCTGAAAAAGACACTACCAATAAATCAAGTGGTCTGGACATCTCCCAGTTTGGGAGGAACTGGGAATATTTCCAATTCCTTATTCTATTTTCCTCCCCCTCCCTCTCCTCTTGTTATCCATGAACATCTTGGTCTCATTCTGAGGCAAAGAATGAGCAGAAATGGCCTCTCAGACTGGGAGAGAGAAGCATTTAAGTGTCTGAGGCTAAAGGACTTGTTTGCTTGGTATGTTCAAAATAATTAGACTCAAAACTCATTAGACAATCAGTGCATGTGTTGAGCACACTACATGTCCAGGATTTTGAGGAGATAAAGATAGAGCCCCATATTAAGACAGGGAAGGCAGACCAATACCTACAGAAAAAAATTACATCCAGACATCTGGATGATCCAGACCATAAAAGCTATGAAACTTCAGAGGAAGAGTAGATTATTTCATCTGGAAGCAAAGACCAATATATGGGAGAAATTTTATATAGAACTGGGATATTAGAAGGATGTGTAATGGTTGAGTGAATTACAGGTGTTCCAAATTGAGGGAATGGCCTGAACAAAGGTGTAGAGGTGAGACATAGCCATTTGTATCAAGAAAACAGGACAGATGTGTGAGAGTAATGGTGTATGAGACAAGAAAACAACATAGTGATTTTACAATATGTTTTTCTGTGTTGAATGAGCAAGAGTATGGCATGGCAGAGTCACTAAAATGGAAGTATTTGATAGGACAGCTAGAGAGCTAGTATCAGAGAAACCAGTTATAGAGTGCTTATCATGAGATAAAAATATGTAGTAGAAAGGCTTTGAATAAGGTGGCAACTCAGGCCATCTTCACATTAGGTCTCACTCCAGAGGACTTTTGTGCTTGGTTTAATGCTCCACTATTGCTTTCTTGAAATTCTTAATTTTTGAACAAAAGACTCAACATTTCAACATTTCATTTTGCTCCACAAGACAATATAGCTCCACAGACAGTATATCTGATCTTGCTGTTCAACAATAGAAATTAATGAAGGGAACAGGCACAAGGGCACAAGGAAGGAGGAAAGGATGTGACTGGGTACTGGAGTGTCAGAATTGCAGAGTCATAAATTGGGAGTGTCACAGCACCAGCAACGCAGGAAGATTAGGAATTGGGCCAGGGGATTACTCTCTGAGCAGATTTTCTGTTTGGAACCACTGAATTTAGTATTGAAGGCCAAGGGGATGTAATAAGGCAAGGGGAGCATGGAAAAATGGCAAATAAAGTGGCAAGTTAGAAGCTGGGTAGGAAGTGAAGAAAGATATACATTTTAGGAATCAGGACAAAGAAAAATGAGAGCTCAAAATAAAGCAACAGGACAGGTAACGAGAATAGATGGAGTAGAATTGAGAGACCCCCAATAATGCTGGCTCCATAGGGCAGGGCCTCCTCTAAAAGTGGGGAGAAACTCCTCTCCTGCAAGAAGACATCCTGAGGGCTGATCATGGTAGGAGTGGCTGATCCAAAACAAGGACCTGGAAATTGGGCCTTGGGCAGGGAATAGAGACGCCACTTTTCTTTCTTTTCTTTTCTTTTTTTTTTTTTGCCACTTTTCTTTCTAGTCTTATGCTTCTCAGAAGAAGTAAAAGACTTTCTCATTCTTAAATCCACAGGAAAAAGCATGCATATTTCAAAGGCATTTTTAAAAAATCTACAGATATGGGGAAATTTTTACATTAAGACAAACACTGCTAAATTGTGCAATTTTGGAAGAAAAAGTCACATGGAAGGTTGAGATAAGCTTGAGGCTTCGAAGACATTTCTGTTTTCAGCCACTTGCTTGCACCACTCACTCTGGCTTACCAGGTTATCTGTCAGGAGACTGAGTGTCGTGGTCCTTGGCCATTGGCAGTGAATGAGCTTGAGAATCACCTAGAGAATTTTTTAAAGTTTTCCACTTCTGGAGAGTCTGAGTTAGTAGAATTTGTATTTTTTTAAGCTTTTTTTAGTATCACAGGTGATAGATACATGACTGCTCTGAGACTTCTCTTCTGTTCTTCTCCTTTCTTCCTCTCTTCCTTTTCTTTCTTATTCCCTTCCTTCTTCCTTCTCTTCCTCCTTCTCTCTTTCCCTTCCTTCTCTGCTCCTTTCCTTCCCTTTCTCTGCCCTACCCCTGCCCTGTACTTCTCTCCTTCATCTCTATCTCTCTCTGTCTCTGTCTCTCAGGCATCTAGCTGTGTTTTGGGGCATCTCATTTTTAAAGATTGTTTATTTGGGAGAAAGAGAGAGAGAACATGAACACATGCATGTGTGCACAAGTTGGGGAGAGGCAGAGGGAGAGGGAGAGAGAATCTCATGCAGGCTCCCCACTGAACAGGGAACCCAATTCAGGGCTCAACTCCAGGACCCTGAGATGCTGATCTGAGCTGAGACTGACTCAACCAACCAAGCCATCCAGGCTCTCCATAGGACAGACCATCCCATTTTTTTGTGTATTTGCTGCAGAAGCGAGCACTGGGGCAATCTCAATAGTGTCTACTAAATACGGCCCTTCAAGTTGAAGTGAGGTAAGCCATAACTTTTAAATTAGGTTTAAGCCATTGAAAGTATGCCATTATTTCTGTTTATTTCTTTCTGTTATCCAAACTTTAATAAAATATTATTTAAAACATTATAGCCAGGTCTATAATGCTTTTGGGTATTACAGAAAGAGTCATATATCATCTCAAGGCAGCTTGTCTAAAAGGGATGGTATTGCAGAGAGGTCTCTCAGGGACAATGGAGTGTCTGGGCTACAAAGTCCAGCTACCCTCCCCACTGAAGAGCATCCTCCCACAGCTGACTTGGAGGGTTTGGGGGCATCCCGTTTATGTAATAAATCAGCAGGTTTCCTCTTTTTTGGTCTGAGATATCATGAGCTGCTGTGAAAAAGAGCCTAGGAGAAATTGGTGGGTGCCAGGGGTAAAGTAGCAGTCTATTCCAGAGGCTTACAGAGGCTGGGTGGAGATGGAGAGGGGATAAAAGAGTGTAACATCAAGTCCAGGTGACTATGTGTATTGTGGTTCACACAGAAATAGGGTGAAAGGAAATCTACCTTTTGTGGAAAGACAGGAACACTTTTTAGTTTGAGTGACGACAGGGTTCCAGGGGGAACTATCCAGGATGTAGCTGAGATGGGAACCTGGAGCTGCTGGAAGAAGAGCCTAGGGCAGAGACAGATTTCATGAGACCAGACATGTTGGGGGGTTCACCTTACACCAAATACTATGCATAGCGTTTTATGTGTATTTTTCTTTCTTGTGGTAGAGAAAACATCAGATGATCTATGAATCTTATAAGGAAAGTTAGCATCAAAAATTTGTTAGAAAACAAAAACCTGTGAAAGCTGAACTTACTCGGAATCTTGTTATTATGTTTTGAGTCTACATGTAAGCCATATCCTTCATCCAGTCAAAAAGCGTTTACTTCAAGATATTCCTTGCTCTTGGGTCTAAGATGTTCATTTTAGCCATTACTTTTTGTGTGCATGATAATCGGCATGTCAAGATAATTGAGGGGAACAAGATGCTGTGTGGTTCTCATTATAAACTTTAGAAATAAATAAAAGACATCAACTACTTTTGTACATTTGTTTCTAGGTTTCAGAACCTCAAGTTGGTATAAGGACAAGTGAGTTAGTAAAGCATACCAGGTGTGGCTTTCAAAATTTTTGAAAGATACTTTTCAGGTGTGGCTAATCAAAATTTTTGAACATTTTTCTCTTCATGTTGATAAAGTCTGAGTCTCAACTTTTCAAGAAAATTAAAAACCTGTGCTTCCTTTATGGCTAGGAGTGGCCCTGTGTCTGGTGGGAGTCCTCAGGAAAGTTCACTGTCTCAAATAAAATCTTGAAGGAAAGTTTTGCACTTTGCCCCATGCCTGTTCTTCATCTTGCCTGAGATGCAGATACATTACCTTGTGGGGTCTCACCAAACTCAAGATGTGCAGCAGCCTCCTGTACCACTGCAACCGTGCTCTAACCTAAGAGTGGGAGAGCAGGGAAGCTGAGGGGAACCTGGGTCTTTGAAGTCATCCTTTCTTCAGCCCTGGACTTCCTTAACCTGAGAGAAAACAAACAAACGGAACTCAAAAAACTGAAGCCATTACTGAGTGAGTGTTCTATTCCTTGTTGTTCAGTGGGTAATTTCTGGCTAATACGCAGGAGAATCTAGGGGCAGTAATATAATTGATTCTCAAGAACAAACAGAACACAAATGAAGTCAGGATGCCCAGTTTCCACTTTTGTTTCAAATTGTTTTCACTCTCTACTTGCAACAGGGTAGCTTTTGTGATGAAAAACATGGTAATTCCTAGCTCTCCCGCTTTACATTTTATAGCTCCTGCTACCAGATCCTCAAATCCTGAAGAATGATTTCCTTGTCTTGGTTTAGGTCAGATTCCATTTCCCTATCAATCAGTTTTGGCCAGAGGTTTGAAATCTTTTAAGAAATTAACAGTTTTCAGAAAGACCGTATAGATGGACAAAGTGCCGGGGAAGCTCTCAGAAGGCCTTGGAACTGGAGTATTCTGGGAACATAAGACAGTAGGTCTCCATTATAGTCTGCGTTGGTAACAGGAGCAAACTATACTGTCTACCATGATCTACATATTTTATGTGGTTAAGGAAAAGAGTAATTGTCTCATTCCTTTTTTTGTTTTTAATTTTTGTGGCTTAGTTTTAGTACCTAGGCTTAAGAAGATTGAACAAAATAGGAAACATTAGATTTCTATGACATGCTAAAAACTGGTAATTTCGGAAAGCAGAAGATACTAGAATTGTTTCACTCCAAGAAGTTCTTCCGAATGTAGCAGTTTAGTTTGTATGTTAACAAATTCTGTGCTGCCTTACCATAAGTATCTGCAATGTACCTCACCAGCATTTAAGGATGTATCCCTCACTTTTGTAATTGATACCAGAAGCTTCTATGTTTCCACATCCCTTTAGTGATCTCACTGTTTACTATTCAAGCTGTGTAGTGGCAGCTGTTTATTTGCTTGTGTATACAGTGGTTTATTGGAATGTTCTCCTCTAATTGGAATTATTTGTGTTTCAAAATTTATATTCACTCACTGTCTGTGTAAAACTCTGCACAATTGTGTATTTCTTCTCCTGAGGTACTATATAAATAATATTTAAAATAAGAAGAAAGACATTTCTCCTCTTTACTTGTGTTTGTCACATTATTACTCTAAGTCTCTTGATATTAATTGAATAGTATTGTTTCCTGGAAATGATATTCTTTGATATGTGACACATTCTTGCTGGAATCCAGCCTGAAGCAGATTGTATTTTCTAAAAAAAGGCCACACCACTGTGTTGCACATCCCACATGCTCTTCTTATGATGTGACATGCCCTTCTCTATCCTGAGTTGGGGATGATGATCCCTCTCTTGGGTGGACTTTAGAAATGCTTGGACCAACAGAATATGGCAGAAATGATGCTATGTGGTTTCTGAGACTAGATCACAAACTATGATATGGCTTCTTCCTTGCTCTCTCTCTCTCTCAGGGTGTTTATCTTTGCGACCTAGCTACCATGTTGTGAGGGAGTCTAGGCAGCATAGCCATGCATAGCCGTTCTAGGCTCCACCTGCAGCTAGACTCTTAGTGGAGGGCCAACATCAACGATCTGACATGTGAGTAAACAAATATTTATGTGATCTCAGAGCCCAGCATTTTAAGTCCTCTGGCTGAGGCCCTCACTTATTTTATCCCATTAGGATTGGGGGTAACTTTTTTTGCACAATCATAGAACTGGAACAGAGTCCATTCTGTTCCTGAATGACAATTGAGAGCAAAAAGATTAAATTATGTCTCTTCCTTAATACTGCTTAATACTGCTATACCCTACATGACATAATAGGCCTTTATTTAGATTACAACTAGCTATTCCAAGGGAGATGTTTAGATATAGAAGCCCCACCTTGGAAAGTCATCTGTTTACTATTAAATTATGAAAATTATCTCAAGATGATTATATCCTATGGATATGTAATCTTAGGACTCAAACAATTTAGAAAAAAATACTTAGGGGAATGAAAACCCAAAGAGATGTTTCTGTGATGAAGTATTGGAATGGGCTACTGATGGAGGCATGGTAATAGTCATCTATGAAATTATTTGAAAGTAACCACAGATTTATCTAGACTACTTTTATTTGGAGAGTAGATGTATAGATTGGACTACTTTTTGAGGTCTTTTATTGCTTTTTAAAATGGCTTTGGAATGTCCTCAATGTATCCATTACTTATGAAAAGTCTGCATTAAAACCAAAATGTCTAAATACCAATTTTGATTAATGCTCATGAAGAGAGAATTAGAATTTTACACCTAGAGGTTTCACATCCTACATATAAAACACAACCATACAGTATGGTCTCTGTGGCCTAGACTATATTGTATTTCCTACTTTGAAAAAAAAAGTTATTAGATTGCTACCCAGGATTTTTAGAAATTTATAACATTCTCAGTTTAATTTTTAATGTGGTTAGTTTGCTTTCCAAAGAATTTCTCAACTATCAATGTATGCTACATATGACTGCTTTCTATCCCTGAGATTGAATAGGATCTTTGCTTTTGCATTCTCACCGAGCCATATATATATATATGGCTATACCATACACACACACACACACACATATATGTATATATACAAACAATTTAACAATAGCACCATATTATCCAGAAACAATTACCTCCAACTAGAAGCTCAGCCTTCTGGAATAAACTCGTACACTAAGAGCAAGGTCTATACAATTTACTTAAGATTCATTTACTTATGAACAACATACATATATTTTCTTGATAACTCTATAATACTCAGGTCTCTTTGTTGCCCAGTGGTAACTGGATCCTTAACTTGGTAACATAGAGAATTGTATAGGTAAGCTCTTCAAAACCTCTTAAGTCTTTCAAAGCAGAAATAAACACAAATGGTAGACAATAAACAACAACAACAAAACTTTTAGGATAAATAATTATGAAGATAAGAATAAACCATTGCTCTTGTGAGCTCAGTTTAGTTCCAATGGCTCCATCAGGGATTCATTCTGTCTTTCTATCCTTTCACACACTGGAATGGACATTCTCCCTGGTGCTCAGTGTGTCCCACAGGGAACTAATTCATTCCCCTCTTTCAAAATTGAACCTGCTTCCCCTCCTGTGTTTCCTTTGTCAGTGATGACACCCTGGAATATCCAGTTGTCCAAGCCAGGAAGGTAGGGTAATTCTAAGTCCTTCCAGTGCATCAACCACCAATCCAGTTCCTTTCCAAATATTGCTCATCTATCTCTTCTTAAGTCTGTCTTCTTCCCATTTCTACTTGCCACTGCCCTACCTCTGATCTAGATGCTTATAGCATACCATAATCTATTGCCCCGCTCTGCTCATGCTCTCATAGCTTTGTCTTCAGCAGGACATCAGAGGAATCTATACACAATGCAGACTAGATCTTGCTGATGCACTGCTTAAAACCATTCAAAAGCTTTCCATCACCTACAGGATGAAATAAAATCTACTCCCATGGCATGCAGAAACCTCTCTCTAACTCTTTGTCTATTTTTTTCAATATCCTTTTGTTTTACTTCATTTAAATTCATGCCCAGAATGGAAACAAAACTCCCTGTGGCTCCCCCCAAACACCATGAGATTTCTGTCTCTCTGCATTGGCTCATGATATTGCTTTCCTTTACATTCCAGCTTAGGTAGTGACTGTTCCAGGAAGGCTTCCCTCTTGTCTTTAGCCACGGTGTTTCTAATTTCTGCACCTACAAATTGCAGCAACCACTTCTTGTATAGCACTTACTTCATTATTCTGATATATATATATATTTTGTTTAGATGGTGGTCTCCCCTATTAGGGTATTTTTAATTTTTGGAGCCATGGAAAAAATATGTCTTTGTATTACCAGATCCTATTATGAATACTACAAATTCAATGACTATTTGTTGACCTGAAGTAAACTGAATCAATAGGAACAAACATTCCAGTTTGCATGATCACAAGGTCCTTAACCACATTCATTTCCCTGAGCCCGGTTACTGGAACTTAAGCATTCAATAAATTCTTGTTTTATCTTACTGAGTGGACACATTTTGATGCTATTTTTTCCCTTAAAAATAAATAAACTTTATTGGTAGCATGGTATTTTTTACTGGATGGGCTGGAATAGTTTTGGAAAGTGAAAATAACACCCCACACCCCTTACAACCTCTTACCATCTGTATTAGTTTCATATTATTGTTATAACAAATTACCACACACTTAGTGGCTTAAAAAAACACCAAGTTATTATCATATAATCCTGGAGGTCAGAAGTCTTAGATGGGTCAGCAAAGCTATGTTCCTTTAGGAGGCTCCAAAGGAGAATTGTTTCTTTGCCTTTTCCAGCTTCTAGGGGCTGCCTCATTTCTTGGATTGTGGCCGGGGAGATGCATCATCACATTTTCTCTGGCTCTAACTCTCCCATCTTCCTCTTTTCCCTAATAAGAACCCCTATGATTACATGGGCCTGCCTGGATAATTCAGAGTCATTTCCCCATCTTACTGTCCTTGGCATCATCCCATCAGCAGAGTCCCTTTTGCCATACAAAGTTACATATTCACAGGTTCTGGTAATGAATATCTTTAGGGAGCCATTATTCTTACCTACCATGCTGTCTATTTACATTGCTATGCATGGAGTTTGGGCTTCCCAATTGGGAAATAACTCTGTGGATGGGTTTGGAATGAAAAACTGAAGGGTTGAGAAAGAGGGTAGGAAACGGAGTGCATTATTGCTTTTCATTGAGGACCAAGGAATGGTTTGAAATCTTAAACATCGCAAAGAATGGTCAAACTCCAGTGAATACTATATATTGTGGGTTAGTTGATTAGTTTTCTCTCTCTAATAGGATCACTAAAATGTGAGCTACCATGAAGTTCTGTCTATATTATTATAATCTGTTAATTGGTTTTCTCCATACCCTCTTTTTTAAAAAAAAATATTTTATTTATTTATTTGTTTGAGACAGAGAGAGAAAGGGGGGAGAGAGAGAGAGAGAGAGAGAGAGAGAGAGAGAGAGAGAGAGAACACAAGCATGGATAGAGGCAGAGGGAGAGGCAGGCTCCCAGTTGAGCAGGGAGCCCAATGTGGTGGGGCTTGATCCCAAGACCCTGGGTTCATGACCCAATCCAATGGCAGATGCTTAACCAACTGAGTCACCTAGGTGCCCCAACCCTCCTGTTTTTCAAAGCAGTTCTTCCCAGGATAACCAGAGCATGCTGTAACAGTCTGAGATTTCTTTTGGATTTTCCATGTGGACAAATATATATCAAGTCTGTGACTAGCTGACAGGTCTTAACTAATTAATATTTTAAACTCAAATCTATTACTCTGCCACTTGCCTATAAGGTCATGAAGGGTCTGGCCTCAGTCTACTTCTCCAGCCTCCTGCAGCATCCTTTCCTTCTTGATCTTCAAGCTCTATTAACTATACTTCCCTCATTCCAAAGAATTTGTGTGTCACATCTCCTCTGTCAGGAATGTGTTTTCTTTCACAGCTCTTCAAATTAACTCCTGCTGAATCACATTGTGAATCCAGCCCACACTTTCTTTCAACTCTTGTGTGGATTTGTAATTTTGTGCTCATTTAATGTAATTATATGTTTAACGTTTGTCTCCCTCTAAGTGAAGAGTAAGACAAAATTCCAACCATTGCCACTTGTTTAGTATTGCACCGGAGATCCTAGGGGAAATATGCAAGTGATTGTATAGGTAAATCATGTTTGTGGGTAGGAAGATTCCACAAATAGGTCATTTTTCTCAAACTGATCTTTGGATTCAATGCATTTGCAGTAACAATTCCAAGAAGATTTTTTCATGAAATTTGATAAACTGATTCTAAAATTTGTAATGGAATAAGCAAAGATGCAAGAAGAAGCAAGGCATTCTAAAAAATAATTTTAGATTTGCCTTATCAAGACTTATTATAATTTGAAATTGATTAGAAGAGTGGATATTAATATAAGATTGGACAAATAGGCCAATGGAAAATCTGGAAACGGTTTCACACAATAATGTAAGCCTGAGTATGTGAAAAATAATAAAAAAAAAACAATTCCAGAATGGTCCACGACTTAGATATGAAGTGTAAAACATTACAACCTTTAGAATATGTGGGGAAATGTCTGTGTCATTCAGCTATGGATAAATTTGATAAACAAAATACAGAAACCACTAATCCTAAAGGACAAGATCAACCTAGAAAATTGAAATTAAGGAATATTAAAATTAATAATTTTGTTCATCAAAATATATCAGTAACACACAAAAGTAACAAAGGATTAGTAGCCAGAATTAACATATAACTTCTATAACTCAGTAATAAAAAGATGAATAATTCAGTAGGAATGAAGGCAAACACATGAATAGGCCTTTGAGAGAAGAGCTGTGACAAGAAAATACATGAAAGAGTGTTAGATTTTATTGGCAACAAGGAGAATATAAATTAAAATGCAATATGAATTCATTTCACATTTATTGATGGGAAATAGTAAAAATTCTCACAATAATAAATGTTGGTAATGTTATTAAGAAGGAAGAATAGTTAGACAAATTGGTATAGCTCCTTTGGAAACTAGTTTGGTAATGCCTTATGAAGTTGAAAACATGCATACCCTATGACCCAGCAGTTCCATTTCTAGAGAATATTCTCTAGAGATACTATTACATGTTTTTGCTGTGTGTCACATATGAGAACATTCAGGTGAGCATTGCTTGTAAGACTGAAAGACAGAAACAATGCAGTGTCCATCAGTAGAGGAGGTCAAAGCAAATTGTCCTATATGCTTACAGTGGAATGCTCTGCAGCAGTGAAAATGAAGTAACTGTAATTAGACATATCAATATGTTTAAATTTCAAAATCATACACTGCTAAGCAAAAATATGACAGATAACTACATTTGAAGTGACTTCATTTACATAAACAAAATGGGTAAAGTTAAATGATAGCAAGCATGGGTGAGTCTGTGTCTATGTGTGAAAATTAAAAAAAAATTAAAAATATTTATTTATTTATTCATGAGAGACACACACAGAGAGAGAGGCAGAGATATAGGCAGAGGGAGAAGCAGGCTCCTCGCAGACAGCCTGATGTGGGACTTGATTCCTGGATCCCAGGATCACACCCTAAGCTGAAGGCAGATGCTCAACCGCTGAGCCAGCAGATGTCCTTTTTTAATTTTTATTTTTTTATTTAAAGATTTTATTTATTTATTCATGAGAGACACACAGAGAGAAGCAGAGACATAGGCAGATGAAGAAGCAGGCTACCCGCAGGGAGCCTGGTATGGGACTTGATCCCTGGACCTGGGATCATGCCCTGAGCTAAAGGCAATGATCAACTGCTGAGCCACCCAGGCATCCCGACAAAATTTTTTTTAAAGCAAAGGAAAGATAAAAAATTTAAATAGTAGTTAAATTAAATAGTAGTTACCTAAGATGGAGAAAGGGGGATCCTCTCATATTAGGCATAGGAGGCTTCAAATCTATACTAGTGATATTCTATTTTTTTTAAAGATTTTATTTATTTATTTATTTATTTATTTATTTATTTATTTGAGAGAAAGAGAATGCAGGGGGAAGGATCAGAGGAGAGGGACAAGCAGACTCTGTGGAGCACAGAGCCCCACTCAGGAATGAATTCCATAACTCTGAGATCATGACCCGTATTGAAATCAAGAGTCAGACGCTCAAGTGACTGAGCCAACCAGGTGCCCTGGTGATATTCTATTTTTAAAGCATGATGGTGGAAGAACATGGACACTTATTTTTTCTAATATTGTTTCAAGTGGATATGTTATGAGTGTGTGTGTGTATGTATATGTTTATGCACAATATATTCCACAATAAAAAAGTGTTTTTTTTTTTGTTTTGTTTTAAAGGAAAGAACACTGGAAAAAAGCCTTAAGAACCAAGTTCACATCTCAGTTCAACATCTAACAGATGTTAGATGGGCAGATGTTTGAGTCTGAGTTTCTTCAACTCTAAAGATGAGATTTGAAACAAAATCTTGAAGGAAATTTTCCAATTCAAATTGTTGGTTGTTGTGAGATACACGGTCTTTTTAGCTTGACTGCTATGATTTTATTTTATTTTATTATTTTATTTTATTTTATTTTATTTTATTTTATTTTATTTTTTTTGACTGCTATGATTTTAAAAGGCAGAGGAATAAAATTCTTCTTGGGAAAGACACATTAAATTCTGATTATCACAGGTGAACCTAAGGAATCTGCAGGCCTCTGAGTGATTCATCATATTTGAACCTATCTCATTGACTCCTGTCTTACTCAGTTTTTTGCACTGGATCAGAAGACACTCCCCATGACTTGCTGTTTTCTGATTCTGATTTTCCTGTGGCCTAAAAAGAATTTTAAATATATATGCTTATTCTGACCACAGATTTATACCAATGGTAAATGGAGGTAGTCTGAGAGTGATGTATTTATGAACATGGCCAAAAAGTCTATCAGGCAGCAGAAGTATTGTGGGAGGGGTTTTCCATGAGTAATAAAGGGAACTAATAAACTACAGAGCCTGAAGGGAGGGTAGGGTGAAGCTGTCACATGCAAGGGTTTTTGCTTTATTGGTGAATTAATTCCTGGCACCATCAGCAAGGCACAAGGCTTTGTTTATGCATGATATTGGAAAACAAATTCTATATTATAAAGTAACATGCAGTTTAATCTTTGTGAAGTGATACTGGAGTTTAGCTACAAAGTTATTTGGGAATTGTTTTATTTAGGGTAAGGAAAGCATTTTATCTTCTGATGCAGGTAGCCAAGAGATTATCTTGGCGTACGTATCATGCTGCTACTCTAAATACACAATTTTAAAAAGTTAACTGTATGTTTATGAAATACAATACACATGACAAAGCATATCCTGTCTATTTGGCCTTAAGCAATAAATAATTTAATAATTAAAAAAAAAGCTGTCCTCCATTTTGCAGATCCTCCTATCAAGCTACTAAGCTAGAATGTATTGTAGAATCCTTTAGTTGTCAAAATCACATTTCAAATTTTAAAAAGTCCAATAAAGTCATGTTGCAGGCAGGTTATATATCAGTTGAGTTGTGAACATTCTGTTCTAATTTCCCCCATAAACTAGAAGTATTGAGTGTCATGCTAACATCTGTGACCTGAACATAAAGTTGATAAAAATGAACTTTAACGACTTTTCCCACTCTCAAATAATGTCTAGTTTCAATCTGTGGTTAAAGAAAATCTGGAGCATCAAAGCAATATATGCCTCATATTTCCAACCATTTTGTGTTTTCCCATTGAACATAGTTTCACTGGAACCTAAATTACATTTTTTTTTTAATTTGGTTTATGATGAGATTTTGTTTTCATGAGGTCTCAAGTGCTCTTGACGTCAAAGATTCAGAGCTACTAGGGCTTTAGTGATCATCTAATATCACATTTTAGTTTAACATGTGCAGAAAATGCTCTCCTTTTAATTCAATAGGGTCTCAGTTGGAAAATGGAAAAACTGTTCCAGAAGTGAGCTCAAAGGTAGTGGTAGCTTGTGGGTGTATATTTTGGGCAGTTTGTTGATAGGCGTACGGCACAGCCCGTATGGTTGGTTATCTGTGTGGATATGTATATAACAAGATGCTGATTATACTTTTTTGGTTAGATTTTTCTACATTTGAGGGAGATTGCAAATACAAGTCCACAGTCTCTTTTCTGATTATTGCCAACACTGCACTTTGATCCCCAGCATAACCTGTTCTTTGCTTTTGCTTTTGATTCCAATAGAGAATGGATGCCTTTTGATTCAGCTCGTCACTGTGGCCCTATTCTAATTGTTCTGTTTGTGCTGATATCTCTTTGGTTTTCCTCTCAATTGCTGCAGACTTCATCTATCATCTCTGTGTTATGTACATCTAACACAGCTCAGCTGAGTGGCTGCAAGTTTTGTTTCAGGATCGGCAATACTCCAGAAATCTGGTTTTATTCCGTGGGTGACTTTTTTTGTCTTTCTGTTTGTTGATGATGTCGTTTCTAGGTGACCCTAATAAAAATGTCCAGGAAGTTATGTGTGATGCTGTTGACAGGCCCAAGTCTAACAGCTGCTTATTAGGAGAGCTGTCTGACTTTATCTGGTGCCTGATGATTTTGTTGTGGCTTAGCCTTACACTGACTGGATTGTGTTAGGTACTCTTCATAACAGACACACACTTGGGCCTCTGCCTTTTGGAAGCTGATGCCACCTAATTTGAAAGCCTAAAAGGGTACAGGACCATCCTCGAATGACTGAAAAGCCTGTGAGGTTTTCCTTAGTGCTTTCCACTTTTTTTGTTTATCATTTCCTTTTTTCTCCTTGGTGGCTCATATCCTAATCTCCCACATTTCATTCATACTGAAAAAAATAATGTATCCAAAACAACGTAAAGGACTATCCCTACTGGAGTTTTTTTGAATTTTAGTACTGAACTAGTTTCAAACAAATAAGAATAAGTTGTAATAATTGAATTTTAAATATCAATGACAGAGGAAAAATTTTCTATGACAGAGTCTTCTCTTCATTACCCACTAGTGGTCATGTGGCTGTGGACATTTGTATGATTTTCTAATAAACAGATTCACATTATGTTAGTTTGTGTATGTCTTCTAAGTAATTCCTGTTAGAATCATACTAGTAGCACTAGTAGGGGAGATTATCAGCTGATCTCTCTGTGCATTAGTAATCATGCTCAGGTGAATAATTAAGCTAATTAAAAAGAAGTTATCACAGCATCCCATTTGAGGCCAAGGTATTTTTTTCCAGTTTTATTGATATATAACTGATATATAACATTGTGTAAGTTTAAGACATACAATGTGATGATTTGATATACGTATATATTGAAAAATGATTAGTATGTTTTGGGTTGTTGGTATCTTTTAGATATATATGGCATCTATAACTTAGGAAAGAAGATAGGGAATTTAAAAATTTATCTGAATGTTTTTAGGTACTATATTGTGTACCTAAATTACCCCAAAACTTCATGACTTAAAACAGCAAACATTTATTAGTCACAGTTTTTGTAAGTCAGGGATATGACAGCAGCATAGCTGAGGCTCTGGCACAGCATTTTTCATGAATCTGCAGCCAAGCTCTACCCAGGGCTGTAGTAATTTGAAGGTTTGACTGGAACTGAGGATCAACTTCTAAGATGTTTGATTCACATGGCTTTTTGTAGAAGGCCTCAGTTCCTTGCCATGGAGACCTCTTTATAGGGTTCTTGGGTATCCTTGAAACAGGATACCTGGCTTCCACCAGAGAGAGTAATCTAAGACATAAAACAAGGAGGATCCTCAATGAATTGAACTATCAGTTCTGTCACCTTCTAATTCTTAGAAGTTAATCACTAAGCTGAGCCCACACTCCTAGAGAGGGGAGTTAAGCTCTACTTCCTGAAGAGATGAGTCTGAAAGAGTTTGTGGACATATTTTAAAACCACCACACAAATTGAAAGAACAGGAGAAGGATGTGGGAAAAGTCATCCAACCTTATCGAGCCACAAAGGATCCAACTTTATTTTAAAAGATTTCTTTCTCTATTTTTCCCATTACCTGGGAAATATCTTCGCTTGACTTCTGGAGCTACTGATCTGTATCTTATGGGTATAGTTATATCTTTTTTAAAAAATATTTTATTCATCCATTCATGAGACACACACACACACACACACACAGAGAGAGAGAGAGAGAGAGAGAGAGAGAGAGGCAGAGACACAGGCAGAGGGAGAAGCAGGCCCCATGCATCAAGCCCGATGCGGGACTCGATCCCGGGACTCTGGGACCATGCCCCGAGCCAAAGGCAGACACTCAACCACTGAGCCACCCAGGCATCCCTAGATATATTCTTAATACAGCCTAAATTAATTCGCAGGTTACGTGAACTCACAGAAACTATATGTGTATTCTTTTCTCATTCTAGAGCATCATATGTTGTCCTCTTGCTGACCTCTTGTCACAGAGTTTCAGCAGAGGCTTCAAGGCTGAGAACAATGGATCTTAAGTGCTCTCTTGTTCTGAAGACTAGTACTGACATTTCCATAGGACGTGCTGAAAGGACAATTAAAAACGATCAGATCATGAACCCTTAGCTCATGTTACATGAGATGACAAATTCGGAGTATAAGGATCTGACCGAAGAGGAAGATAATTGGAAAAGGATTGCTGGCCGTAGTAGGATGGAGCTGTTTTCCTCTAACTTGAGCTAAGTCGGGTGGCTGCCTTTGAGGGAGTCACTGGTGGAGAGAAGGAAGTGCTGTCTTGCCCTGGGTGGCTGCGGGCCCACTGACCTGCAGCTGTGAACAAGCCACCAGAGTGGAGGGGATTAGCAAGTTCTCCGGTGGTGTTGATCTGTTTACCTTGGCTTCAGCAGGCACTGGGCACACATCTGATTTTTACCCAGAGAAGTCTCAAGTATGAGAGGCTGCCCATGGCAGTTGCTGAAAACCAAGTGAGAAGAACACTGAAGTTGGAGCTAAGGACTCCAAGAATAGGAAGGTGGGCAGGAGTGTGCTTCCTGGAGCCAGAGAAGACACTGCGGAAGGAAGTGAGGACAAAGCTACTTCGAGTTGATGTCTGGTCAGGCAAGGTGAACTATAAGTGAAAAGGAATCATGTTTAAGTGAGGATGGAGAGAAACATACAAATTGGGTGAGAAATGAATGCTTTGAGTTCAATTAAATTGGAAAGGAGGTGGGAAAGGAGACTTTTCTCATGCCTGAAAGTAATCAGAAAGCTATGGAAATCTGCCTAAGATATGGCCAAGGGGCAGGGAAAGAAAAATACAACAGATATGTTTGAAGACAGATATGTGAAAAAATAAGAATGTTTCCGTTTTGTACTCTAAAGCTCATTTGATAAATTGGTTGAGCAAAAGCTTATTGAGCAATCATGTTCTAAAATAGTGCCCCCTGGTACACGGAATCTTTTCCCGGGTATTCATCAAATGATGGTAAATGGGAGCAATGTATCTTTATTCCCCACAGAGTAATCATCCTGTGAAGTCTGGGGGCTGAAATGATAAACTGAGAGGTTCATGCAAAGTGGTACTGAGGGGCAAGCTGGAAGAGGACTAGCATAAGGGCCACTGACTGCCATTGAGGGTTTGCATACACGCTGAAGAGTACAGGCTGTTGGCACCATGGTCAGAAGTGAACAGTTCTGAGCAGATAGGCGAATAAGCATTACGTAATATGAATGCTTTTCTGGACACCATAGGCCCTAATAGTTGCACTGTGACTATTTCAGATTTGTTTACGAATTGTTTGAAATCTTTTAATCTCTTCAGTCACATTACCAAAAGTGTCTCGTATTTGAAAGTACACCTGAAACCACTATTGTAGATAACAAAGAGGCTGAAGTCAAGAGATGTCCAAGAAGAAAGTATAGTTAAAAATGATGATGAACACTTCTAACAATTCAGTATGGTTCTAGGTCTGCTAAATATGTGAACTCATTTACTTGGATACATGTGTCTTGCCATAATATTGGCAAGGATTTTCTCAAATTTTAATATATCTGATTTTATTTAAACATTTCTGTATTTGTTCTATGCCATAGACGTCCCATTTAAACATAATTGGTTAGGATTGCTTTTTTAATACTTAAGAATTATCACTATTCAGAAGTGTTTTGTCAGAAGTGTTTTGTCATGCTTTAACTATATTTTTTGAAAGCCAGACTTTGTTTCCAGCTTTCAGAATCACTATTTGTGTTATAATATTGCACTACAAACAGACCGAAAACTATTATGTTCAAGTTGATTTTTGTTTTTGTTTTAAGTGCTGTATGGACTCATTCCACAGAGGAAAGATTGATTCTTTTTTCTTCCTTAGAGCTTTTACATGAAAAGTTTCTTTTAAATATTTTGAGAGGCTTTTCACCCAGAAGAGGTGTTGTTTCATTTGAGGTTCGTGACTCATCTGTTTTAATTAAACATATCCTGATAGTATCATTAAATGTGTTCTTAAATAATATGGTTTTTCTTACCATATGTGGTAGTTTATTGTGTGTACTAGTTATTTAATACAGACATAAGTAAAACAGGATTTGGCTGGGGAGAAATAGGGATAATTCTTTATTCCAGAATAAAGAATACAGAGACTGAATGGAAACATACCTGCTTCACTGCTCTTGGATTCTATACTTGGCCCTGTTGGCTTTATATCCTTTGAAATTATGGATATTGGATCAAATTTTCATGTTGGAAAACACTCTGTGGTGAAATTAAATGAGCATGTGATTTGAATAACCTACGATTTTCACACAGATTCAGATAATTGAAGAAAAAATATTTCCCATAAAATGCTGTTAATTTGCTGAAATTTAACACAAACCCCCAATGATGCAGTAAAACAAAGAAATCTGTTTACTAAAAAAATTCTGAACTATCTTTTCTGGATTTGATTTCTAATAGTTTCTAGGCAGAAACATCTCACAGATATGAAAGAAGTATGTCATCAGTTCAATTCAAGAAGTTGTTTTAAACAAGTGACTAACACGATACATAATTGGAGAAGTTTGTTATTAAAATTACAGAATATGAGAATTGGAAGACTCTTAGACAATTTATACCCACTATGTTAGGTGACTTCTCAGATTAGTCATAATTGATTTAGCAAGTCCGATGATCAGTTTGTAAGAATTTTCTGTTGCTGTGTAATAGATTATGATAAATTTAGTGGTTTAAAACAATCCATTTAGTATCTCACGATTGTGTTGAAGTCTGTGCACCGTGCAACTGGATTTTCTGTTCAGTCTTACTGGACTGAAATTAAGGTTTTGTCCAGGGCTGCAGTTCTCACCTGGTGCTTGGGATTCTCTTCCAAGTTCATTATTTGCAGCTAGAATTCATTTCCTTATGGATGTAGGACTGAACTTCATTGTCTGCCTGCTGTCAGCCAGGGAAGACTCTCAGCTCTAGAGGCTGCCCTGAGGTCTTGCTGCATGGCCTCCTTCATCTTTAAGTCAACAATGGTGCTTTCAATCTCTGACTTTCCCTTCTGCCACAAGACAGAGAACATATTCTACTTTTGAAAGGGTTATGCGATTAGGTCATGCTCACTGGATAATCTCTTTTTGACCATATCATGTTACCATAATTATAGGGATGATGTCTCATCATATTCACAAGTTCTTCTCACACTCTAGGAAAGGAGATTTTACAAGAGCATTGGTTACTTTGGGGTGGGGGGTTATCTTAGGAATTTGCCTACACACATCTATATATACATCAGTGACTACAACTTTGCATTCTACAAGACTATTACTATCAGGGAAATCTGCATTCTGGACAGTGATCAGGAATTCTGGCTTGTTTGATTATTACCATCCATTCCTACTTGATTTTTTTTTTTCACAATTCCTAGCCTTAAGATACTTTCTGGAAAGTAGACAGGACTCCCTCTTCCTTGATTTTGACTTATGAGTGCCAACATTCCAGGCTTAAGCTTCTCACTCCTGCATTTCCACACCAGAGACTTCTTCAAGTGATGTCCATGGCAAATGGATAGGTTCTAGTTACACAGTGTTTGAAATAAAATGCCACATTTTCTACTTATAAAAAGATTTTTGGTTCAGAAATTTGTACAGAAACACAGTAAATTTGCCCACTCCCCTTTTTCTTATAATGAAACAATAACATTTGTTCCTTGATCTTCTAGATTTCTGAGAAGAGCATATACCTGGCGTGTCCTGAAATGAGTTTACTCAGCAACAATACAAACTCATTCCTTCTTGTTAATGCCGTTGTATTTTAGTGGAAGGTAAAATTCTGTTTATATATAGGATTTGCTTCAATTTTTTACACATGTTTTCTAAGAATGTGCATATTGAGGTTGGTAAGGATTACTACATAAGAGCTGTATACTTACTCTTTTCGGCCCATATGTATTGGAAACACCAACTTGCCAAGGTTTTTGATGAATTCAGACAAATGCATCTGAATATTTTCCGTCAAACAGGAGGTAGAGGATCAAGCATGGATTTTCTTTTTATAGCACTTCTGGCAGGAGGCATTTGGAGTGAAATTCATGTATTCCTTTTCCAACTTGGTAACCGCAACATCTGTTTGTCTCCATTGGCTTTTGGCCATTGATCTCCTGTCTTCAGTAGAAGACACCCACGATCCCTCTTAAGACCAAATGATGACAAGAAACAAGCAGTTCTCAAGTGATTTTAGTCATGGAACTAGTCATAGCCAAAGTGTGGCCTGGTTACGTCATCTAAATTCATCGAAAAGGGGCTTAATTCTATGTTTTTCTTTGATTTGGGGGACTGAATTATTAATATTGCTTATTTATTTCAAAAAGAAAAGGTCAAGAGATTTAGACTGGAACCAAAGAAACATACTCCCCACTTACTTAATATAGTGCAGGATGTGTAATTTTACTTTCTGACTAAAAGGACCACCAAAAGAATTTAGTTGATTTTCACAAATTTAGATAAGAAAAATTTAGCTGAAATAAAAAAATATATATATATATTCTTAAACAATGAAAAAAATTAAAGCACTCTTTTCCAAGTTTTTTTTTTTAGAAGATTTTATTTGTTTATTCATAGAGACACAGACAAAGAGAGAGAGACACAGAGCAGAGCAGAGGTAGAAGCAGGCTCCATGCAGAGAGCCCAACGTGGGACTCGATCCAGGGTCTCCAGGATCACGCCCTGGGCTGCAGGCAGTGCTAAACCACTGCGCCACCGGGGCTGCCCCTTTTCCAAGTTTTTAAAAAAGGATTTTGCTAATATGTTGCAATAGGAGCTGATAACTTTTCTACCAAACTATTGCCACTTCTAAAACTGCAATTTGCAACTATTAAACAGAACACGGGAAAGTTCAGGAGAGACCACTGCATGCAAGGTTGGGGTATCATTATCTTCCAATAATGGTTTGGAGCCTGTCAAGCTCTCCTTTCAGCAAGGATTCTGTGATGTTGGTGCTTCTCACTGTATTACTATCCGGTTCTGCTTTGTTCTGGCTGACCACACCCTGTCCAGCTACAGCAGGTCCTTTAGCTATTGCTGCTGCTACTGCTTCCTTTTCATTTTGGTTTAACTGAAATTGCCCTATAGCAAAAAATAAGTCAGGTCCTTTGGAAGCAGGAAGACTTGGACTAAAATCTAGGCTTATGCTGTAAAAACTCCCTAGAGCCCTACCTAATGAGAGCACTTACCTTAGATGTGTGAGGGGAAGTGCTCAGATCTAGGTTTGCCTCTGTCTCTAGTCTTAGTATCTCTTCTGGTGCTTCAACTGCCCATTCTGTGCTTCAGATTTCTGCTGTGGCCACTCACTCTTCCTCTGTCCTGGACTCAAACTGTGTACCTTCTGCTACTGACACCTCCCAGTTTCCTGGCCTTGTCTCTCTTCTTTAAGGATCTTCTCTTTATCTTTGGAATTTGCAAGCTTCACTATTAGATGTCGAGGTGTTGAACGGTTTTTATTGATTTTAGGGGGGGATCTCTCTATTTCCTGGATCTGAATGCCTGTTTCCCTTCCCAGATTGGGAAAGTTTTCAGCTAGGATTTGTTCAAATACATATTCTGGCCCTCTGTCCCTTTCGGCGCCCTCGGGAACCCCAATTAAACGTAGGTTTTTCTTCCTTAGGGTGTCATTTAATTCCCTTAATCTGTCTTCATGGTCCTTTAATTGTTTGTCTCTTTTTTCCTCAGTTTCCCTCTTTGCCATTAACTTGTCTTCTATGTCACTCACTCGTTCTTCCACCTCGTTAACCCTCGTCGTTAGGACTTCTAGTTTGGATTGCATCTCATTCAGTTGATTTTTAATTTCTGCCTGATTGGATCTAAATTCTGCAGTCATGAAGTCTCGTGAGTCCTTAATGCTTTTTTCTAGAGCCACCAGTAGCTGTAGAATAGTGCTTCTGAATTGGCTTTCTGACATTGAAGTGTAATCCAGATTTTGTAGCTCTGTGGGAGAGAGGGCTGTTTCTGATTCTTTCTTTTGAGGTGAGGTTTTCCTTCTAGTCATTCTGCTCAGTGCGGAGTGGCCAAAAACAAGTTGTATTGGGAAAAGGAGAGAAAGAGAGAGAAGGAAAGAAAAGAGAAAAAGAAAAAAGAAAAAGAAAAGAAAAAGGAAAGAAGAGAAGAAAAAGGGAAAGGAAAAGAAAGAAAGGTGAAAAAAAAGGGGGGTGGGGGAAGCAATCAGAAATCAAAAAGAAAAAAAAAACACGGGGGAGTATTTCTGTAGACTTTAAGTCCCTTGACTTCCCCTGGAACTGGTCCGTCCAGCTGGTCTTCTGGGGGAGGGGCCTGCTGTGCTGATTTTCAGGTGTTAGCACTTGGGGGAGCTGCTCTGCCCCTGCCTGCTGCAGGGCTCAGCGGGGGTTGTTTACTCCGTGGGGCCCCAGGAGGAACAGTCGCAGTTGCTATGGCAGCTCTGGAAGCCTGGATTCAGCCTCCGCAGGAACTACGGGGCTCGGGGCTCTCGGTTCTCCGTCTGCAGGGCCTGGAGGCTCGGGGCGGGGCCGCTGATCTGCTCAGCTCGGGGCAGGAGCGTCCTTGCTGTCCTGGGCCCTCCCGGCCTCTGCCTGTCCCGGGGGAGGCCGGATCCTGGGCTGTGTCCCGGCGCCCTGTGCTCCGGGGCCTGCGCTGTTGGATTCGCGCTCCCGCCCCGCAGCTCCCTCCCTGGAGCCGCTCCCGAGCCCCTCCGAGCTGCTCCGGTCGGTCCCCGCCGTGCGCGCTGCAGCCCTTAGGGAGCTCGGAGCACTCTCCTGCGCTCGCAGGTGTCTGTTAGTGTCCCCGGGAGCCCGAGGGCATCCCCGCTCTCCTGGGTCCTGCTCCACCTCCCTGCGAGCCCCTTTCCCCCGGGAAGGTTGGTGCAGCTCCTGCTCCTCCGGGACGGGGCTCTCCTGTCCTGGGGACACTCGCCCCGGCCTCAGCCCGGCTCCTCGCGGGGCCCCTCCCCCTCGGAGGCCTTTTGTTCCTTTATTTCTTCTTCCCCGTCTTCCTACCTTGATAGAAGCGCGGACTCTTCTCACTGTAGCGTTCCAGCTGGTCTCTCTTTACATCTCAGGCCGAATTCGTAAATTTTCAGGATGATTTGAAGGTTATCTAGGTAATTTGTTGGGGACAGGTGATTTGGGGACCCTACTCTTCCGCCATCTTGCCCCTCCCTCCCCTTGTCTCTCTTCTGTGGTTCTCTCATCTGACCTTAGTTTGCCTGTGGCCCAATTCAGGCCTACTGGATTCCGCCCTCTTGACTTGTCTCCCAGCTGGAGCTGTATCACATGACACTGTGCTAGAACCGAAGAAAGCTGGGGGAACAAGATAGATGTGGTATTCACCTGCAAGGGACTAGCAGACTAGTAGCAATGACAGACCTTCATTAATTAATTAGAGTATCAATTCTTTATGCTCTAATTCTAAATTGTCTAAAATTTTGAGACATTATTTTTTTTTGTCCAGCTTTTGTATAGGTTATTTCTAAATATTCTAACACCCACTGATTTAAACTAAGGCTAGTGTCTAACCAGGCTACATCTCTGCTCTGGAGGGGTCAAATACTAAGAAAAAAGGCATTCAGTGGATGGATTTGACCTTAGGCTGAGTTTTGACCACCACTGTTCTTTATTTCATAAAAACTACCATCCCTGTGCCCTGTAAAAACGTCCTTATATGATTTTGTGTGCTGACTGAAAACATCTTAGGAAGTATGCAGAATCTTGGGGATATTTATGGTAAAATGAAATATGGCAAGGTTAAAGGAATTAACCTTTATAGGGACCCACACAAATGGAAGGCAGATCCTAGAACTGCACACTCATACTCTGTTTTCTAGTTATTGGGTTTCTTTCTTTGTTTTATCCGCCAAGGGATGACCAGAGCAGAAAACATCCTCAACCAATTAGTCAAGCTCCCTATTTGGTGATTATCCTTGTTTTGAGAACATCTTGTGTATTGCCACATCTGGGGCTCCAGTTGGAGCTTCGTTCACTTTTGGGGGCAGCTCTTTCCAAGGAACTGACCTTCTGACTGAGCCAGGTGGAGCCGGGTTAAGCTTTTTTTAGCTAGATGTTACGCATTACATATTTAAACTATTTGATCACTAAGATCTGTATGAGGCAGGGGAGGAGAAGGCTATGCCTTACAGAGCTTCTAAGTAGATTTCCAATCTTTAAGTCCAACTTGGTCATCTCACCAAATAAAAACTTTTAAATGTATCTATATTTGGAGATCTCCCAAATTTATATCTCCAGTGTGGATTTCTTGCCTAAACTCCAGACTTTTTTTTACCACTTCTTCCTTGATGTTACCATGTACTAGTAATCTGAGTTTCACAAGTCCAATATCTACCCCCCATACTCTTTTTAAAATCTACTTTCTCCATCTCTATGATCTTGGATCATCTCAGCACTTTTTTCCTTTAGTTCTTAGTTCAAAAACCATTGTCATCTTTGACCTCTTATTTTTCCTCCATTCCATACCCATACTCTCAGTAAGTTCTATTGACTCTACCTTCAAAATAAACACATCCAGAATTTGAACACATTTCACTTCCTCCAATACTACCACTTGGTCCAAGTCACCATTATTTCTTGCATGGATTATTTTAAAACTCTTTTAATGGGTCTTCCTGATTCTTGATTCTTTTCTTTCCCTATGGTTTCTGCGCTCATTACTTAAGTCTTAAGCCACTGAAATCAGATCATGTCACTCTTCTATTCCAAATCCTCCATTAGCATCCTATCTCTTTCAAAGTGAAAGCCAAGGTCATTACAGTATTCTGCAAACCTTTGATAGAAGTTTTGGCCCATCTATATTATGTGTATCACTCATCTCTCTTTCTTTCTCTCTGTCTCTATTTTTTCTTTCCAGCTGCAATGGCCTTCTTGCTAATTCACTCACCTCAGGAATTTGAACTTGGTATTTCCTATGGCCTGGCTATCTTCAGGGCTCACTCTCTTATCTCTCAAGTATGTGCCCAGATACCACCTTCTCAGTAGGGCCTTCCCTGACCATTCTGTTTAAAATGGAAATTTGCCATCATCCCTGTCCCAGACTAGCACAACTACTTCCCATCTTCTACTTTTATTTTTCCCCTAACACTGAACACAATTAACTAAATAATCATTTTTATCATTTATTTGTCTTTGACTTCCTTTCAAATGTGAATGCTATGATAATAATAATGTTTGCTCTCTTATGGTTGTAAACAGTGCTGAGCACATAATCATCTACCATACTCAATAAATATATCCTCTTACATTTATTTATATGAATGAATGAATGAATTATTGCTATTTTTATCTTAAAGTAGAAAGAGGGTGTAGGGGCCAAATGATGCAACTGTCCATTGGAGTTACCTCACTGATATATGCAAATTTTTAGGTTCAGACATTCTATCTTCCCAACTGTATTATAGACCTTTGTGAGATAGAGGCCTTATGTGGCAAATCTTTGCAATACCTACACTATCTTAGTGCAAAAGATCCTATAATACATATTAATCTACCTGTGATTAATATACTTATGATTGTGGCATATGAAAAATCTGAAAGTCCAAAACATTGCACATTTTCATAATTAGTTTTCATTATATTTTATCAAAATACTTCTGAAATGCTAATTCACAAGTCTCGAAACTTTAAATAAATTAAGAATATAAAAATTCTCCTTTCTTTGTAGCCACATAAACAATGAACACAGATTTATATGTGCCTATATCCTCCTTTTCATCCTTTATTTTATGTTGTTAGGTAGTTTTAAAAAAGGGAAAGAACTTTTTATATTCCCACATGTACACACACGCACATACACACACATGCAGGAAAATAAAGGACTTTGACACAAATGTTGAAAGTTGTGAAGAATGCCAAAATTAGTTCTAATCCAGAGGCCAGCCAAATGTCACTTAAAAACAACAATACAAATAATTTATATGCTTTTTTTTCCCCCAATAATGTGAAAAAACGTGTGGGAAATTTCTAACTTAATGAAAATGAATCTATTCTATGCCAAGCAAAAATTCTTCTCAATAAAGTTGAAATATGTATTAGTAAATGCACCTAAATTTGATTTAGCATCCTAAAATAGAATGACATTCTATTCCCAAGATGTAAAAATTAAAATGAGTTGAAAAATGAACTTGTGCATTTAGAAGTGAATGAGGCAAAGGATTAGTTAATTTAGTCTCTCTTGAGCGTTCCTGTGTGCAATGTGCAACATAGCTTCATGCAGGGAGTGATCTGCCTTTGTTATTTACAGCATTGTTCCTTACAGTACTGTCTCATAAATATACATAGGATGAATACATAAATACAAAAAATATTGTAGAGTATGATGCTCAAGACTTTTTCTTGTGAATTTTCCAAGATCATACAGATATTTAGTGAAATGATGTAAATAGCTTTTAAGCTTTTCTGATTTTAATGTAAAATAAAATGATTTTAGTTACATGAAAGTAAAATGTTTTAGTTTAAGAGATTATTGTCCTGATGAATTTAACAAACTCATTTCAAAACACATTTAAAAATCCCCAAAATGCAAAATCTTCCTGTTTTTATTGAATATGCATAAGCATCTTTAGATTAAAGCAGTTAGATAAAATTAACATGTAATTTTAATAGAAAAATAGACTTAACTTTGTTGACTTTTGATACTTTTGATAAACTTTTGACAATAAAAATCAAAACTTCAGATTTTAATTCTGATTTTCTCAAGAATCTGATGTGATGTATTTTGAAAGAAAAAAATCTTAATTGATTATATCAGTTTAATTTAAAAATTGACCATATATATAAATCCCCCCCCATTAAATTTGAATTCCCTTTATTAGGAATGCTTGATATAAATTTTAGAAAATGGTTAATCATGATTATTAAAAGACATTCTAATATGTCAAATGTACATTATAGAATTTAATTTCATAACTTATTAGTAAAGAAAAATCATAAAAATTAGGTAATTGTTTTAGAAATTCCTAGTTTTTACTATAATAAATTTCCAAAACTGAAAAAATTTTCTTTAACAAATTTTCTCCCCATAGGATTAGTATAATTGTAATTATTATTTTTGACTATAGACTTTCCTTAAGATAATTTTAAAAATGGTTGGGTGGTTCAGTCAGTTAGGTGTCCAGCTCTTGATTTTTGCTCAGGTCATGATCTCAGGGTTGTGAGATTGAGCCTTGAGTCACATAGTATGGAGCCTGCTTAAGATTCTCCCTCTTCCTCTTCCTCTGCACCACCCTCTAAAAAAATAAATAAATAAATGTTTATTGATGGTAATCACATAGTGAAACAAAAAAGTGATGATATACGTTTACCTACTTAAAAATCATGGAACCCCCATAATTCACAATAAAAATCACAAACTACCATTTCTATTGTATCATAAGTAATGTATGTACATGTACATGTACATACGAATTAGAGCTATAAGAGTTCTGAGATTATGTGCGGAAGAATTCTTTTCTGGCCACATTTTCCCTGAAACTAATTTCTAGTAATTAAACCTTTTTATTGCCAAAAACTTGATTTGCATTTTTTGGAAATTAAGAGAGAGTAGGTGTGGTTGAGTGGGGATTTGGATATTTGGACATTGCCAATCTTTTTTTTTTTTTTTTTTTGGACACTGCAAATCTTTAATAAAGGTAAGCGAAGGCCTTGAAATGATGCCATCCTTTTTCCTTGCTCTTTATTCTTCCTAACCAATAGAAGCTTTCTAAATAATTGCATTGACTATAAAAGCCACTTTAAGAGTCTGTATGCAGTACTTAAAACTTTGTTGCCAGTTCTTAGAACAATGGATATTTCTCTACAAAGCCTTGAAAATGATTACTAGGTCTTTGACATGATTTCTTTTTAAATTTTTTCTTAAATTTTTTTTGAAGTAGGTTTTGCATCCAATTTGGAGCCCAATGAGGGGCTTGAACTCACCACCCAGAAATCAACACCTGAGCTGAAATCAAGAGTCCGAGGCTTAATTGACTGAGCCATCCAGGCACCCCATGACATGCTCTTTTAAAGAGAAATTTAAGTTTCCCCTGTAGGATTGCTAAGAAGTACTTAGATTATATGAGACCTTTCATGTTCTGAGTGGTTGGACATTGATTGGAACTGTGCCATTTTATGTCAGCCAATGGAATTATTGTTAATGTTTACTTAATAGATTAGTTTATGAATAGTGACTGGAATAAGCTTGTTCTTCTTGGAGATGCTTGGAACTTTCAACAAATAGGTAGTTGGGAAAATGACCTATAGCACTTAGGATTTTAATGAATTAACAGTGTCTCAGTGTGAGATCAACTGGACTTCATTCTCAGTCCCATGCCTTGTGAACATGGGGAAGGCTTGGGAGGCAATTTTCCAGATCTCCTTACCCAAAGTGTTCCAGTTAGATTCTGTCAATGGGAGGTACTAAGACCTAGTTTGAAAGGTCCAAAGAGAAGGAGAAACCATTATTTTTTATCAGCAACTGTGAGCAGGTGCACAATCAACAGAAAGAAAGCTTACAGTGGCTTCCAGGTGAGTCTCTGTGATGGTGCTGCACTGTGGTTTGAGCATCTTGATTTCATGCCCTCTATCAATTTCCTGGACTTTTGCTCTCCCAACCCTTCCCATAGTCATGGAGTCCCCATAATTTCCAATATTAAACCCTTTCCTACTGGATACCTATAGGTTTTATGTTTTCCTGATACAATCTGGAGTGATAACCATAAAACTTTAAAAATCAGCCATTGTTTCAACAAATGTAAATTTGGCTAAAAAGTACCTAACATCCTGTGTGATAGAGAGATTGCATGGATGTATATTCCTTTTCTTTCACCATTGTCTTTGGTTGGGTTCCCCAGAAACATGCTCTGAGACTAGGATTTAGTATGAATAGTTTATTTGGATAATTCTAGAGAGCACTGGTAGGGGAATCAAGTAGTTATATAGGTAACAGAAAGAAGCTAATACAGAATAAGATTAATTAGCATGTTATTGTGGTGGAATATTGGAGTTCTATCATGCTGGAGACCTCTGGGGGACAGTGTAGAACATGCTTCAGAATTGTCCTGTCCAAGGGGCAAGAAAACAGGTGTACTGGCCACCAGTTCCCATCTGTTACTGGTTGAGGGCCACTCCTGGAGGCATTTAGTCCCCAGTATTTATGATCTGCTCCTCATGCTAATGGGCTGCAGCAGCCAGATATATCTCTCAAGCAGAGACAATTCCAGGTCCTTGTAGTAAGACACCATGAACATGTACAAGAAATAGTTAAAGGGTTGTGGATTCTGCAAGCCTCCCTCACAAATATATTAAAAATGAAAGAAGTACATACTGTATATGGCTACCTTTGAAGGTAAAAACAGAAATTATTGATGGATAAGGACTTGTAAGTAATTCTTGAGAAACTGAAAGCAGACAGGATCCAATTAAGAAAATAAATGGTAGGCAAGCGCCTATGCAGGAGCCCCTGCAGGAAAGTATTAAGATAAAGGGGGATGACATGGCACTCCACCTAGTGGTAGCAGAAAATGGGGTGTCCCAGGAGGAAGCGGCAAAGGAATTAAATGGGAACCACAGTGAAAAATGCTAGATGGTCTAACTCCTGTGGATTCCTCTTCTATTCCCCCAGGATCCAGGCATCAGAAATGGGGTTGTATGTTGTCAGGCAGAAGCAACACTTGAAGATAAAGCAGCACCAAGAATGGCTGGTAATATTCAAGGGACCTGGGAACAGCCGAACTCCGAAGACTAGATAGAAAAGTTGTCCGCCTGGTGTAGAATTTCTACCTCCTGGATTTGACTGATTGCTTCCTTGGGGATGGTATTTAGTTTCTTTTTCTATCCCCCATATTTTCTGTAGAGTAGAAGTTAGAAATAAAAACCCTGACTAGATTCAAGTTAAAAATATTTTGACTAGGATCTATTATATCCCTAATCTTTTAAGAGCCTAAAACACTTGGAAGAGAGAAAACAATCAGCAAAGAACTTATAAACACCTCAAAGAAGACTAGAGAAACCAAACGCTAAAAAAATTTACTTAGTATTCTTAGAGACAAAAGGAAAAATATAGCATCTGTGAGACAGTAAAAGAAGTTATGGAAGTGAATTAATCATTTTGGAAATAGATATATCATTGTTGACATAAAACCTCAAGATAGGCTGAATAGCTTCATGAACACACCTAAAGATTGAATTAACGAGCTAAAATTTGGAGGCAAGGGATTCTTCAAGAATAGATCAAAGAAATAAGGCTCAAAAGTCTAAAAGACATATTAAGAAATGTGGAAATTAAATCTGAAATTGCCAATTTTAGTTCCAGAAGGAGAGAATAGAAAGGATAGGTGGAACTCCCCAGTTGAAGATAGAAATCCTAAAATTTTCCAGAAATGAAGAGAGGCAAATGACCTGCCAATAGGTTTGAAAAATGAACAAAGACAAAAATGAACAGACACAACAATGAAAAAACACTGAATGGAGTACAGAGAAAATACTAGAACCTACGATAGAGAGGGGAAGAGAAAGCGAGTGAGAGAGAGAGAGAGAGAATAACTGAGCTAGATTATTCAAAAGATATAAAAACAAATTGAAGTCAGCTTTCTTAACAGCTATAAGAGGCAATGGATTCTAATTATTAAAGTACTAAAGGAAAAGGAATTTGGACTATAATTCTATACCCAACCACATCAGAATTCAAAGGTGAGGATAAAATAAGGATTTTTTATATATAGAAGGACTTAGGAAATTCTCTACAAACCTTCTCTTTAGGAGGAACATGTATAAAAGAAAATTTCATCCACAGGAAAAAGTGGGATGCAAAGAGCTCTGGTGAGTAAGCAAATTGGCAAAACTTATTAAGTGTACAAAGCGCCAAATATCAAAGTCAAAAAAATCATTTGATTTTCATTTATTATTAAATTCCTGGGGATAGCAACATTGTGATAGAATGTAGTTATATTCTTTCTTATTTGTGGGGAAGATATGATTATAGAGTTAATGTAAATGAGAGAAGATTCAAAGTCTCTATTTGAATGTGGCCGAGCTGTAGGCTTTTACTAGTTCTTTCAGCATATATATAGTTCTTTATATATATATAAAGCATATATATAGTTCTTTATAGTTCTTACTAGTTCTTTCAGCATATATAGTTCTTTCAAGCATATAGGAGAAGAAAGTACCAATGGTCTTTTTCTGATTTGACATACAATGTTTACAAATATTTATATAGTCTAATATATAGTATATATAGTATATATATACTACATACTATAATATATTAGTATTAATATATATTATATATAATATATATAATATAATTATATAGTATATATACTATATACTATAATATATATAATATATACTATAATATACTATATTATATATAGTATATATAATATATAGTATAAGGAAACACATTATGGCATTATGACCAGGGCAACAAATTGAAATATGTTTTTGGCCATTTGTAATTATTTTAGAAATTTGGGATGCTCTTTAAAATTGTCTTTTCCTTTTGAACTTGCCCTTCATATTTATTTCATCTTAGTATTTGGAGTGGAAACTGTTGATACTGAAGAAAGGGAGCCCACTGCTTGATTTTTCCGGGGCTCCATAGTCACAGGAATGGTCTTGCATCTGTATTCCCCTGAGAATTGTCATGGGACCCTGGCATTGTGAACTAAGCTGGTGAAGTTTTTTAAATTTAGTTTGGTGGTAAGTGGTAAGGAATACCTAACTCATAACAATCTCCATTTAATTGTAGGCCACAATGAATTTCTCTGAGAACCACCAGCATAGTTTAACTCCAGACATTTGCTCACAGTTAATTGGCCCCAGATTTTGGCACTTTACAGAAACTGGGCCAATCAGAGGCCCTTCTCTGATCATCTTGAATTGACAGTATGAGATGCTAGAGTCAGTCTAAACCTCTCTCTCAGTAGAGGAGATAAAGAGCTATTTTATTTTTTGGCATGTGGATCACAGATCAAAGAGAAGTAAAAAGAGAGAAAGGAAAAGTGAGAACAAATTGTCTTCAAATGGTGGTTCAAATTAGTTCTTGAGGTTTGGTTACATTTTTGCCCTTGGACTTCAGTGATGAATATTCATAACGTATATGTATGCATTTGTTATAACTTTTACCTGTTCTATTGGTTCTATTATTTATAATCAATATAATCCTAACTCATGTAGTTGGCCAGAGTGAACAAAGCTATTTCTTGGAATTACAGTAAGTAGCCCAGTCTGGCTGCAACAGGGAATGCATAATAGGAAATGGCAGAGAGCTCTGCATTCTAAGGAGTTGATCTTGGGCTACCTTTGCTCAGTATATTTCAGACTGGAGTAATGGAGCACATTAAAGGATTAATCATACTCACCCACTGAAAGAGTGTTTAGAATGGAGTAAATCATAGACTTGATATTACCACTGGCCAAATGCAGAAGATGATCAATATTAAGAAAGCTGACAGGTTAAAGGGAATGAGTAGAGCAATAAAAATGTCTTGATGTTTTCATGAAGGTCTAGAAGAATAATAATTATAGAGAGATATAGATGTGACCGGGATCCCTGGGTGGCGCAGCGGTTTGGCGCCTGCCTTTGGCCCAGGGCGCGATCCTGGAGACGCGGGATCGAGTCCCACATCGGGCTCCCGGTGCATGGAGCCTGCTTCTCCCTCTGCCTGTGTCTCTGCCTCTCTCTCTCTCTCTGTGACTATCATAAATAAATAAAAAAAAATTAGATGTGACCTATGTTGAATGACAGCTGCAAAATACACTCAATAATTAAAAAAGAAAAGCTTTATTCTCAATCTCTCAGATTCAAAGGGATGTGGACAGAAAGTAAACCACAAAGCTTGCCATACCAGGTTATTCTGATCTTACTATTGATTATTGGCTATTGTCTTAAAATTTTTGAATATTCTCTTGCCTAAGCTCTTATTTCACTTAATATCTGCATTTTTTGACATGCTGACTGGCTGGTACATTTGACTAATCCAGCATATTCTCCAGTGGCTTTTGAAAAATTTTTCCTACTTACTTTTTTTCAAAAGGATGATAAGTAAGTTCCATACACACATTTTTTTTAAAAAAAATGAGTAAGACAGTTGGTTCTAATAAAGACAGAAAACTAGTATAGTATAAAGTAGTGATTTAAGTGTAAATTAAACATAAAGTACATCAGCCTATGAACCCCAAAAGATATGGGGTTTGCACAGAAATGAGAAGCACAGCCTTGGACTAATCATGAACTTTTCGTGGTTTTCTTCTGTTGACATAGAACAGAAGTGTGTGTATATGGATCCTGGAATTGCTGACAACTTTGAAGTAATGGAGAGAAGAAGGGTGTATATATATTTAGGTAGATTTGTTCTGAATTTTGATGACAGTTTGGTTATTACAATTCAAAATAAAAATCAGTGAAATGAAGTTGTCAGAGATTTGAAAAATAAAACAATTTCCACTGAGTATAAGATTAAGTTTAAATATTTGGAATCTGAAAGGCAAAACTACACATAAACTTGCATACTCTGTCACTAAGGGCTGACCTGCTTTTGTTCTTGCTCACAAAAATGGATTAGCCATTTATTTGAGCAGACATGCAAAGGAAAAAGAGATGGCAACTCTTTATTGTACACTATCCCAGAAACTGACACACATACACACCAAAACTATAAAAATCACATATTAAATTTTCCCATCTGAAATTGAAGAATACATTTTAAAAATATACACATTTTTTTGGAGGGGAAGTGGATGGAAGGATGGTGTAACTGGCTGATGGGCATTAACGAGGACACATGATGTAATGAGCACTGAGTATTATATGCAGCTGATGAATCACTGACCTCTACCTCTGAAACTAAATATATACTATATGTTAATTAATTGAATTTAAACAAAATAAAATAAAAAAAATCTCATATATATACACATACATATACATATACACATGTGTAATATATATATACACACAAACACACATTTTTAAAACAGATAATATGCTAATTTTTTAATCTGGCAAATGTGTAGAGACATATTTGATGTAATGGAAAAAGGCAAAGTCATAGATCAGGAGCAAAGAAACAAATAACAATGAACCCATACAATATTTATAAGCTATGCCTTATTCCAGGTGATTAATATATATGAACGTATTCAATCTTCACAACAGCCCTATGAGTTATATACTGCTGGCAGGCCCATTTTAAAGACAAGGAAGAGGCATGGAGAAGCACTAACTTGTCAAAGATCACACAGTCTGGATTTGAAGACTTTTATTTAATAAACAACTCTGTCAAAAGATCAACTTTTCCTAGTCATTATTCTCTTCTAAGAGAAAGAGAAGGGAAAGGAGTGGATATATATGCTATTGAGTTGGGCACAAACTATGTTATATACATATTTATCTTTCAGCTCCTCAACAACACTAAAAATTGTGTTTCATTACCCACTTTTATAAAATGGGACCATGCAGTTTAATTCTTTAGAAATTTGATTAAACTCATGTGATTAAAATCTGGCAGAATTAAGTTTGAAATCCATATCTATATCACTGCTTGATTGATTCATCTAAAAATATATATATTTACTATGTACCAGGCATTGTGTTAGATGTTATAGTTCCAATGATAAAAAAAGCCAGAGACTGTTCCTGCCTCCAAGGAAGTAGCAATCTGCTTGGGGAGATCAGCACTAATTAAAGGACCACACAAGTCATGTACATTGCAATTGTAATAAGTGCTCTGAAGGAGAGTTAGAGGATGCTGCACAAGAGTTTCTACTGGGGAGTTTGGTTTCACCAATGGAGGGCAGGAAAACTTTCATGAGGAAGGGATGATGGAGTTGGCTCTGACAGTGAAAAGGTCAGTACAGTCTGGTTCAGGCAGTGCCTTCACTTGCTCAGGGAAAGTTCCTGTGCCAAGGGAGGCTGGGAGTTTGAGGTTAGCAGAGCACAGCCTTACAGGCTTTTGGTCATTTGGTTAGAGTTTTGGTCTTTATCCCAAGGGCAATCAGAAGCTATTGAAAATTTCAGAGTTGGTCTTTGTTTTGAAGACATTACTCTTGTAAAGCACTTGGTGATTAAACACATTTTCTGTTTGCTTTTTTTTCTTTGGAGAGACAGAGAGAGAGAGAGACCGCGCGCGCACGAGATAGCGCATGCGTCGTCACATGGTTAGGGAGGGGCAGAGAGAGAATCTTAAACAGGCTCAAGGGATAGTGTGGAGCCTACTGCAGGGCCTGATCTCATGACTCTGAGACCATTGACCCAAGCCAAAATTGAGAATTCGTCTCGTAACCAACTGAGCAACACAGGCAGTGGTTGCTTGCCAACCCATGGTTTTATGTGCACTAGGAAAGTAAAGCTAGCTTATGTTCTTGATCCCTTTCAATGTTTCCAATTTTCAGCTTTCAGTTTGTAAGAAATAAAAAAATGAAAATGAATTATAGAATTTCACCTCAACCTTTGAAAAAGAGTTTCCATAATTCAGACCCTTGAAAAGAAGACAAAAAACTAATAACCCAATGTTATCTGTCTTACAGTTAAATCTTTCTTTGGCATTTCCTGTCTGCCTCCACAGACGTCAGACATTGTACCTATTTGTTATACAATGTACATTACTAATTTCTGTTAGTCCCAGTAGGAATTATGTGTTTACACCAAAGAGGCAAAAATATCTGAAAGGTTAGCAATAAAATTGTGGAATACACAGCTGAATGGATAAAATATTAATTTGTAAATATTTATTTATTTAAAAAAGAAATGGAAGTTTTCTGTTTAAATGTTTCAAAATTTTGAAAATTTATGATTGGTTTATTTTCATTTACTAGATAATATGTGATTTTGACATTAACATTGAGTATATTTTTCAAAAAATAAAATTTCTATTCATCTTTAGAAGAGAGTTCTCTGATACTGAAATGATATGACAATGAGTTGAACTTAAGTTCCAAATGGAGACCAGAATATTAGTTTTTAGAATTCCTAGCAAAGAGTGGCAGGGTTATAGCTAAGAAAACACCACTCCAAATATATGACAAATAGAAAGATACTGTAAATATCAGCAATAACTAGCTTAAGAATTACTTTCATTGTGTAGTTTTTATGATCAATTTCCTGTTGTCTGTGAGTACCAAAAAGATGTTAAAACATGATATGGACAGAACACTTACTACTTGGTGAAAGTTATAATTTGTATTTTGTGGAACTGCATTGTGAAAAATGAGTGATTTAATGTAAACAATGAGTGGTTTTGGGAAATGATTAGAATAAAATGCTTGCAACATCATGTTAATAGCATGAGGTTAGTTACTGTTAAAACATGAAAAATCAAAAATTGCTCTCCTGAGGTTAGCTAAGTAAAAGGAAACTGTGTGAACCAGATTATGAATTAAAATCTTTATTTCTAGACTCAGTCTGAAAACTTCCTTTTTTTTTTTTTTTACTACTGAAGTGTTTCATATAAGAATAAACTACGTCAGACGTTAAAATATCTGCTACTCTTTCTTTAAAAAATCAGAGTCAAAATAATCTATTGCCCCTTCCCACTCAGGAATAAATATATTAAGTTCACACCATTGTTTAGGTTTGTGTTCAAAGGAGGTAAAAGAGAATATCCTTAAGAATATTTTAAAAAATATGTTCAAATTTAGATGTAAGTTTCATCAATTTCTGTTTGAGCTTTAAATGCAAAAAAAAATCTGCCATTCAAACATATTTCATCTCTAGCATTAATAACATTCAAAGATTACACAATATTTACACTCTGTAACTATAGAAATATTAGTCCCTTGAAAAATACCTTCATTTATAAAATATTTTTGTTACTAGTATCAGACATGGGGACTCTGCAGTAATTGGGAACTTAGGAAATTAGTTATTTATGTAGAAATTCCCCCTCATAAATTTTGGCTGCCTTCACTGAAGGCTATCATCAAAAGTGCTATCAATTTTCGCCTCTCCTTCATTCCCATGCTGTCTTGCAAAAACAAAGGGAGAAAGAAAAAATAAAAAGTAAATGACTCTTCCAGAAATTCACACTCAAAATTAAAATGAGAACGTTTAGAGCCCAAATAATTCATCCTTCCCCCACAAAAAAAAAAAATGGAAATGATTATTGTTACACATAAAAAAACACAGATCTAATTTCCGATATATTTGCTGGAACATAGCGGATCTTTAAGAGAGTGAAAATAAATAGTATGTGTATAGCACTACAGCCTCTGGAGCAACATCATTGGTGGCTTTGCTCTGGTCACAATGGAGTGGTAAGTTTTTATTAATATATGCAGGCCTCTCCCACTTCCTGCTGGAATGCTTCTGTCACCTGCCCCACTAACTTTGCTTGGTAGATAATTACAATCACACTGTGTGATTTCTTGGTGAAAGCTTTGGGATCTCTGTGATTGAAAACAGAATTTTGAGAGTATTTATACCATGTTCTTAGAGATAAGTAGCTCAATACAGATATTTAAGTATTATTGAGGAAAAAGTCCTTACCTTTAGAAACCAGTTACAAAAGACCTAATTGTTCATTTCCTTCATCTACTATTTTTTTTTATTTATTTATGATAGTCACAGAGAGAGAGAGAGAGAGAGAGAGAGAGAGAGGCAGAGAGAGGCAGAGACACAGGCAGAGGGAGAAGCAGGTTCCATGCACCGGGAGCCCGATGTGGGATTCGATCCCGGGTCTCCAGGATCGTGCCCTAGACCAAAGGCAGGCGCCAAACCGCTGCGCCACCCAGGGATCCCTCCTTCATCTACTATTTTCAAACATTTGTTTTATTTTACTAATAATATTGTTGTTACAATATTAATTTTAAAATTTAATATTCAGCCTTCTCAACAAGATCAAAATAATATGCTGGAGTTCAGTGGTTAGAGGAGAAATAAATTCATTAACAAAGCAATTACACTATTAGAGCAAGTTACCAGTGACACATACAGTCACCATGTATAATGTGTGTTCTAAATGAATGCTTTTACCCACTCCATTTTATTTGTTCTATTTAATTTGCTTTATGTTAGTAGGTTTTAAAAAATGGGAAAATAGCTATTTGTGTTATAAATATTATTTGATAATTCTTTAAAGTTAAGACCTACATCTTTAAATTTATCTTCACTAACATATTCTATGCAGCTCAAATTATTGGTTAGGGGTTTTTGGTTTCTTGATAACATAAAATTGGATAAGATAGAAGATTGTCTTTGTAGATAATAGTATCTCTTGTGCTGGGGGGCTATAGGTTGATTGAAAAAATGTGCTTATCTAAAATTAACAAACTATATAAAATCAAGCCCTACATTTACTAACTCCTTGCTGTACTATTTAATCTCTTTGGGTTCCAAATTTCTCACCTATAAAATGAAAACGGCATTAAGCAACATCATAAAGCTGTTTATAAAATGAGATTTCTAAAATAATGCATGTTATATGATTTATTATTGTAGTTATTAGTTTCATTTTTGACAATATAATAATATTGTATTTCATTTTATTAATTTGACTAACACGTATTAGGTAATAAAACAAATAAACTCCCTATGCTATATATAACTCAAATCTGTGAAGAAAGAGTTATGCTAAAGTACACAGAGTTGAAAGGCATATTCTTCATAGCAAAACTGCCTATTATCATTTCCAGAAAACTGAAAACACATGGCTACAAACAGAATGTTAAAAAATATCTGGTATTGTCTCATTCAGAAATAGAGGTAATTTTTTATAGTTCTGAAAACATCAAAGAATGGGTAGAGTTAGGAGTAATATAATACATTCACTTCTATAATAGGTAGTTATAGACCAGTAGAAATGAATCTATACACTGTGGCCATTACATGGACATATAAGAAAAATTAAGGCTAATTTAATAGCAAGTTCTTATCTCTCTTACTAGACATTTTAGCAAGGCTAATAAATAATAAATAAGTACACTGTTGATTCTCTTTTCTTTGCTAATAATAGTATTATGTTATTGCTATGATCGTTGAATTACTATTGAGAAATAGATACGTGGATAGATTATAGATTACACACATTCTTTGATCTATAATGTGTTTCAAAGAAAAATTAAAAAAATATTCAAAATTCTGCTGTCTTCATGTAGTTTCTTAATCATGTATTGTGCCTATTTCCCAAAGGAAACAGTAATTTAAAAAATACAGCTAAGATTTTCAGTGTGTCTATTTTTCATTTTTTCCATTGCCTCTTTAGAACTAACCCTGAGCAAAACTGTGAAGAATTTGTTTTCCTCTTTGTTTCCTTTCCAGTGTGTGATACTGTTTATCCAGAGGCACCAGGGCATGTCCTTGGAGTTGTTTTTCAACTCATGGTGATGGATTTACATTGATCCATCCACACTGTGGGCCCAGTGTCTTTTGTGGTCATTGCCCTGCATTTGTACATCTCGAGGCCAACCCTAGTGGTTCTGCTTTTGCCTTGGAACTGAGTGAAATGGACTGTCCTATTGGGAGACTTCACTCAGCTAGTCCCAAGTGAAACACAAGAGGACTTCCTTTTTTCCAACCATTCTTCCCAACCCTTTTAACAAACCATTGATGTGCTGTATTTAAGAATTCTAGGAAGATTGTCTGTCTTATCTTATCCTCTTTTTTTACAGGCAGGATTAGGAGGCCAAAACTTAAGAAGAAAAGCTCCAAATTATGTATATTTTAAAAGGAAAGCATCACAAGTGAGTACAAATATTTTTAATATTCTCTAGGTCACTGTGTACTGCAGCTGTACATTGTCTTAATGATAAAGATAATGATGTCTTCAGCGTTATGCTAGAGCCACCCCCCCCCACTTCATGTTGGCTTGTGTCTTTTGCCTTTTAAAAATTCATATTCTTTCATTCCATAGTTTAAACTTTAGGTTTCCAAACAAACTAGTCATTGGAGAGCTCTTCTGTTTCTGAATTCCTTGCTTAAATAATATTTAGGCAGCTGAAGGGTTCAATTAACAGACTTTGTGTTAGCTTCAGGTCAAGGTTTTCTGAAACAATGGACATATTACCTAATAATCTACTTCTCTCTGACAGAAGATAATTGATTTTCCTTTCTGAAAACAGGATTCTCATAATGTGTTAATCTTTGTATTTTCCTAATAAACACATGTAGCTCTTGATTCCATGATTAGGGAATATGTTTTCCCATTTTCCCCAAAGTACATTTTGCACTGTGTATATTTACTACTGTTTGTAGAAAAGAAAGACTTATTTTTTTATCTGTAAAATAAAGAAGAAAAGATAATACTCAAAACATACTATACTGTTACGGGCATAATAACATAGAAATACCATATTAGTCGAATCCATAGTTTGGCATATTGTTTAATTTCTTAGGAAATTCTTAATATGCTGACACTTTTGATCATTTAATTTTACTTTATTTTACTGGTAACATTATAACAATGTTAAGAATAATCAAAATGGAGTAAAGTTTTCCAGGTTCTCTAATTCTTTTTTTTTTTAAAGATTTTATTTATTTATTCACAAGAGACAGAGAGAGAGAGAGAGAGAGAGGCAGAGGCACAGGCAGAGGGAAAAGCAGCCCCCCACCCCCCCGTCCCCCCAAGGAGCCTGATGCAGGACTCGATTCCAGATGCCGGAATCAGGACCTGAGCCGAAGGCAGACGCTCAACCACAGAGCCATCCAGGCATCCCAAGAGTCTCTAATTCTAAGTGATTAAAATGTATTTCACCTTTTACACTTTAGTTACTATATTTGCTAATCTCTTAGTTGACAAAATTGTTTAAATCATCTATGATACAAAATTAAGAGAATCTCTTTCATGGCTAACTTTAAAAAGAAATGGAAACAATCTCAAGCTTATAGAAACTTGCAAGTGTAATACAAAAGCTTTTTGTTGTTGTTGTTTGATATCATTTGAGAATTACTTGCTGATAATATTCTACTACCCTCCAGAGTCTTTAGTATATATTTGCTGCAAACAGATTTTCCTCCAACAAAATCAGAATACAGTCATCAATCAGGACACTAATATTGGTACTTGACTGCCATCTAGTCTTCAGGCTCTACTCAATCTCCCAGTTATCTCAATGTTCTTTATAGCAAAAAGATGCAGTATACTAATACTGACCGATAGGTTTAGTATATATTTAGGTGATATATTTAGTTGTGTCTCATAATCCCCTTCACTTTGAAACCATTTCTCAGTCTTTCCTTGTCCTTTATGAGTTTGTAGCAATTGAAGTTTTGGGTACGTTGCAGAATGTCCCTCAACTTGGACATAGCTGATATTTCTTCCTGCTTAGAGTCAGGTTATGTATATTAGGCAGGACTATGAAAGAAGTTAGGCTATGTTGTTTTAGCTACCTCCTATTTGGTGACATACTTTTAAAATTTTTCTTATTGCTGATAATATTTACTTTTATCACTGGTCTGAGGTAGTATCACTAAGTTTTCCCACTGTAAAGTTATTTCCTTTTCACTTTGTAATAAAAAAATATTTCATATGAAGGTAGCTTGAAATGATATAAAGTCCTGTTCCTCATAAAAATTTCAATTTACTTAATTATATTCATATGAATTTGTAACTCCTACTTTGCTCAGTAAGTGATAACTCATTACTATAAATATTTATTTTCACGTTCAAATTGTCTCCAGTTTAGTCAATGGCTTCTGTAAACTTTAGGCTTACTACTGGGACCTTTTTAAAAAGTGTACTTTGAGCCAAGAATAGTCCTGGGGAAAAGAATCTTTTCAATAAATAGTGTTTGGAAAACTGGATATTCTGGTGCAAAAGAATGAAATTGGTCTCCTATTCTATACCACTCACAAAAATTAACTCAAAATGGATTAAAGGCTTAAATATAAGAACTGAAACCATAAAACTTCTAGAAGGCAGCACAGGGGAAAGCTCCTTGACATTGATCTTGGCAGTGGTTTTTGGATACTACACAAAAAGTACAAGCAACAAACAAAAAAAATTTTGTTTAAATGGGACTACATCAAACTAAAATGCTTCTCTTTAAGCTGAAGAATAATTATAAGAAAATGAAAAGGCAACCTACTTAATGGGAGAAAATACATCAGATAAGGTGTTAATAAATAAAATATGTAATGTACTTCTACAACTCAATAGCAAAAAAAACAATCATCTGATTTAAAAAATGGATTGGGGACCTGAATAGACATTTTTTCCAAAGAACACATACAGATGGCCAACAAGTAATTCAAAAGGTACTCACATTACTAATCATCAGGGAAATGCAAATCAAAACCACAATGAGATATCACCTCATACCTTTAGGATGGCTATTATCAAAAAGACAAGAGATGGGAAGCATAAGGAGAAAAGGGAAGCCTTGTGTGTGATTGCTGGGAATGTAAATTGGCTAAGTCACTCTGGAAAACAGTATGGAGGTTCCTCAAAAAATTAAAAATAGAGCTACCATATGATCCAGCAATCTCACTTCTAGGTATATATTTGAAGGATATGAAATATTTATATCAAAGAGCTATCTGCACCCCCATATTTATTATAGCATTATTCACAACAAACAAGACATGGAAATAATCTAAATCTTCAATGATGAATGAGTGGATAAAGAAAACGTGAAAAAATACATATAGTGGGATATTTATTTAGCCATAAAGAAGGAAATCCTACTATTTGTGACAAATGGATGGAATTTGAGGCCATTATGCTAAGTGAAATAAGTCAGAGAAAAACAAATTCTGTATGATCTTACTTATATGTGGGATCTAATAAAAACCAAATTCATGGAAACAAAGAGTAGGCTTATGGTTCTTATGGGCTGAGGGATGGGGGAAATGGGATCATGTTTGTCAAAGGTTACACTTCTAGTTATAAAACGAGTAATTTTTAGAGATCTAATATATAACATGGTGACTATAGTTAGCAATGCTGTATTGCGTACATGAAAATTGCTGAGAATAAATCTTAAGTAAAATTATAATTATGGGAGGTGACGACTATGTTAACTAACCTTATTGTGGTAATCATTTTATAATATATGTGTGTATCAAATCATCATATTGTACATCTTTTATTTTTAAAAATTGTACTTATTTATTCATGACAGACACACTCACATACACACACACACACACACAGATTGAGAGAGAGAGAGGCAGAGACACAGGCAGAGGGAGAAGCAGGCTCCATGCAGGGAGCTCAATGAGGAACTCGATCCTGGGTCTCTAGGATAATGCCCTGGGCCAAAGGTAGTGCCACCGGGGCTGCCCCATATTGTACATCTTAAACTTACACAATGTTGTATGTGGAAAAAATGAGTGGGAAATATCAGAAAGGGAGACAGAACATGAGAGACTCCTAACTCTGGGAAACAAACTAGGGGTGGTAGAAAGGGGGGTGGGGGTGACTGGGTGACGGGCACTGAGAGGGGCACTTGATGGGATGAGCACTGGGTGTTATTCTATATGTTGGCAAATTGAACACCAATAAAAAATAAATTTATAAAGAAAAAAATTATATCTCAATAAAGGTAGAAAAAATAGATTTCCATTCATATTTTGAACAATTTCTTACTTTCTAGTACCACAAAATGTTCATTTTTAGATTTTCTGACTTAACGACATGCTTCCATTATGTTCTTTCCTGCCATAGCCATAAAGTCTACTATTTCTCCTGTGCTCCTTTTGTTGAAGAATGACAATTCGAATTGTAGATCTGAGGGTTGGATTTGCCTATTGTTCTTGGGTGTTGTTATTCCCAGGCTGTTTTGGTGGACAAAGCTATATTAATTTTGATACCTACCCTATATGTATATTGAAGTACATGATTTCATACTGCTACATCCATTTTCAACCCAACATTCAGCATTCATCCTGTTTTTCTCTATTTATACATATATATTTTTAAAGATTTATTTACTTTAGAGAGAGAGAGAGAGAGAGAGAACACACACGGGAGGGGCAGAGGAAGAGGGAGAGAAAGAATCTCCAGCAGGCTACCAGCTGAGCCTGCCCAATAGGCAGGACTCAATCACATGACCCTGAGATCATGACATGAGCCAAAATCAAGAGTCAGATACTTAACCAACTGCACCCACCCAGGCACGGAGGCTTTTCATATTTTTAACTTTCTTCTCCCACCATTAGAAATCTGGCCACCATTTTCCTTTGTACATTTTCTTATTTGATACATCCCTTGCAGATAACCAACCTGCTCTGCATGCTGCCCCTCTCCTGGACAGAAGCCCTTCTTACCCTGCTTAGGCTCTGATATCACATACCTGGCAACACTTCCCAATACAGGCACTTTCCTCACCCAGCTTGGACCCTGACACAGCACCCTAGGCAGCCTTCCATCTTAGGCACCCTCTTCACACTCCTCAGGCATTGACACCTGTCTTTGGAGCACAGGAGCTCCCCTTGTTTCCTTGATGCCGCCTAATGATGTGGGGGTCTGAATTGCCTGGGAAAGAAAGGAAACAGGGTGAGGAAGAGTTGTTTTTGTATTTTACAAACTTAAGTTGATAAAAAAAGAACTTAATCATTTGACATTCTGTAGTACCCTTTGGAATGCGATGTTTATATTGATCTCTATCACTGCTATTGGACAACTGAGGCATGTTTTCCTCTTATCTTCTTTGAAACACTTTTCTCTCTTGATTTCTAAGGCAATGCCAGGTCCTGATCATTTTTTCTTTACTACTGACCACATTTTCTTAATCTTCTGCATTTATTTCCTTTCTTGTGTTCATCCATTAAATAATGACGTTCTTCAGAGTCCTGTCTTTTGTCCTTTTACTCATGAGGGAGCTACTTGGTGAAATTCAGCAATGACCTACATACTCTTCACTTGAAAATCTAACTGCTGGGCGAGACTTACACGTCTCATAGCCTGGAGCCAAGATGAGGCTCAGACTTCAATAGCATAGCCCCACGATGACATGCAGAGCCCCCTAAAGACTGAGTGTGCCTTTGGAAAGTAGACCGCAAATTTATCTGTGGTACAATGACATTTACCCAAGTTCTCATGAGTGTACTTGTGGGTCTCAAGTCCAGGTATAAGGTCAGTGCACCACCAAGTTCTGGCAAAGACTTATTTACATAGACACTAGGTTTCAAAGTTGGTGATCTGTAGCACCTGAGATGAGATGGGCTCTTACCATAAGTTACCTAGCTCTTTTCAGAATTGGGAGAGTGAGTAGTAATCAAAATTATATGCAAAACAGGGGCACCTGGGTGGCTCCGTGGTTGAGTGTCTGCTTTTAGCTCAGGTCATGATCCTTGGGTCTTAGGATCGAGTCCCACATCAGGCTCCCGGCAGGAGCCTGCTTCTCCTTCTGCCTATGTCTCTGCCTCTCTCTCTCTCTCTCTCTGTGTCTCTCATGAATAAATAAAATCTTTAAAAAAATTATATGTAAAATATGTGGGGCCCAGATCAGGAGAGCCAAAGACAGATCCATGGGTACAGAATAGATGGCTGGCAGGAGGAGTTCTAAAAGATGCTAAGCAGGACAGCGCCCTGCAAGATGAAGCACCAGGACTGGGCCTGTGTAAGTGCTTTAATAAATAATAAAACCATTATGTTATTTAATAATATTATAATTAATAATATAATAATATTATTTTTAATGAATAATAAAAAGTGATTATTTTAGCCAGCCACACAGTTTGCAGTCAGAGCACATTGCCCTCTTGATCTTATCTCTGTTTCTCTTTCTTAATTGGTGAAGTTCTTTTTGTTTTTCCTACAAAGGAAGAAAACAAAATAAAATTCTTTCCTAAGCTTTTAGAAATATTTGTGCAAAGGATAAAAAGGAGATGAAAGTAAGAGTTTCCAGCTATATGACAGGTTGATGTGTTAATCGCAACACAAAGAAGAACAGAAAATTTCTATATCTTACATAGTCTTGTCACTATTTTTTTTAAAGATTTTATTTATTTATTCATGAGAGATACAGAGAGAGAGGCAGAGACACAGGCAGAGAGAGAGGCAGAGAGAGAGAAGCAGACTCCATGCAGGGAGCCCAACGTGGGACTCGAACCTGGGTCTCCAGTATCGCGTCCTGGGCCAAAGGCAGGAGCCAAAACACTGAGCCACCCAGGCGTCCCATTTTCACTATTTTTGATTAATCAACTTTGGGTTGTCCATTTACCCTCAGAGGAATAACATACAATCTATTTCTCTTTTGTTTGCTTGTTTTAATAAAAGATGATTTTAGAACTACTTACTTTAACTTTATAACAATGGCATTAATGAGAGTAAGCAACATATCTTAAAAGAAATTGAATCAAGCAAAGAAGGAATTTGCAAATCATTTTGGCCTTGTCTTTATTCCATCTCTTTTTGGACATAATCTGATTGATAGAGGAGTGGGGACAGGGAGGCTGGACATGGAAGAAATGGCAAGAAGAATAACAAAAAAGGCTGAGCTCATCTCCAGCCTGGACTACATCTTAGCCCTGATCACATTTATCAGAGTTCCCAAGGGTAGTGGTGACAAATCTTTTTTCCTGGCTTCTTGCCTTACACAGAATTAATAAATAATGAGCTCAATATTTTAGGAAAGAGTTATTTCATTATCATATCTTTCTAAAACATTTATTTTGGTTACTAGCCATTATTGATTTGTATTTGAAACAATACTATGATAGATACCTATATTTATAAATCTCGGATTGGAGACAACATGACATAGCACATGGATGCATAATATATGCCTATGTATGTAAATACATATGAATGTATAATGAATGATAATCACTTTCTAACACTGGCTTACAATTTTATTCTTTAAAATACTTACTTTGATTTCATGGCTAGATTTGGAGAAGATACCTTGAAGAATGTCAGTTGCAGAGAGTTTTTTTGGAAGGTAAGTCTTCTGATTGCTCACATCCAATGGTAGAAAGGATCAATTATGGGGTGGAGTGGGGAGGACTGGGCAGAAGTAGATGGAAGCAGAAAGTTCTCTAGGAACACCTGGTGAGCTTGTCCTGGAAGGGGAGATCATGGATGGGAACATGGTTGGATAGTCATGTTGTTAAGCCTGTTCTTCTCAGAGAACAACTGCCACCATTTAGAAATTAGTTATCTCATTACTGATTTATTATGTGGGATAAAATAATCATGATCTCTTCCTAATGAGCAGAATAGTTTTATATATATTTTTGATGTCAAAGGAACAGAAGTAGCTAAAAGCATAGATGAATGCAATTGTGTAATACCTAGTAAAACCACTGTGCATCATAAACATTAAGTTCATGATAACTTTCATCCAAAAGTGGGATTAATTTGATCCAAACCAGATGAATGAGGAAAGCAGCTACTGTGTAAATAGTTCACTTGTTACTTTTCCAGATAGAAAACAAAGTGGCTATAAATCTTTTGGGGCCATTAAAAAAACCCCAAAGCTTTCATAGTTTTGTCAGGATAACATTAATTTTTGGAATCTTTAGAATGTAATATTTTCCAAAGATAAACTCTAAAGGGTTAGATGAACAAATAGACACATAAAATATTTTAAGTGATACAGCAGCAGATTTTTCCTTCCACCTTTCAGTTTTAGGCTGGGACAATTTTTTCTAGGTAATGCTACTAATTTGTTATATTTAAATAGGCATAAAGAAGGTATTTTGTTTTGTAGACTCAGTGTACCATGACATGTCCACAATGGAAGAAGGAAAGTCTTTGTGGTATTTGCTTCAGACCACGATTTTGTGGCCACAAATCCATTAACGACTTCAGCAAAAAAAAAAAAAAAAAAAAAAAAAAAAAAAAAAAAACAAGAAGTGATGTTTTCTTTCTTTTTTTTTTTAATTTTTTTTTATTTATTTATGATAGTCACAGAGGGAGAGAGAGAGAGGCAGAGACACAGGCAGAGGGAGAAGCAGGCTCCATGCACCGGGAGCCCGACGTGGGATTCGATCCCGGGTCTCCAGGATCGCGCCCTGGGCCAAAGGCAGGCGCCAAACCGCTGCGCCACCCAGGGATCCCTAGAAGTGATGTTTTCAATGAAAAATGCCATTATGTAACTATCCATCAATATATAAATGATCAGAGTGTTCCAGGTAGGTCCTTTAACCTCCTTACCCTGTCATCCCTTCATACTTGGGATGGTTAAGACCAGTGAAGAGGAAGAGAGAAAGAGAGAAGGGGGCAGAGAATCTCTTTTAACAAAGTTTGAATCCATTCGTCTCCAATACAAAATTCTTTCGGCAGTATTTATCCAGCAACTTATTTTCCATCTTCCTCTCATTTTATTTGCACTAAACAACTTCTTCAGGTTCAGTGCCTGTGCTAAATTTTCAACTTTTTCTACTTTCTCATCCTTTCCTGCCTTGGATTCTGAAGGCTGAGATCCTTTCAAATTAACTATTTGAATTTGAATTATTTAACTATTAAATAATAGTTTGAATTAGTTCTATTTTTATCCCAAGACTTCATATCTGCATGCCTTAAGGATAGAAGCAACTGAGAGAATGCAGCACCGTTGTATTGAGCATTAAAATGAGATATAATATTGAGATCAGGTCCTGTTTTATTCATTTTTATACTTCCCTCTCTGCTGGCTGGAGCAGCCGGCACAGTGCTTGGCACATAGTAAAAGGCACTCAATAAATAATTGCTGGAAAACGGAGTCAGATATACTTGAGTTCTCACTCTGGTCTTCAGTAACTGAGTCTCAGGGAACTTCTGTTTCCACTGCTATAAAACAGGAGTAATGCAGGCCTTATGTAGCTGCTACTTTAACTAAATGAGATAACCTACTTAAGAAGTGCCTTGCAGAGTTCTGAGAACATAGTAGGTCCTCAATAAATAGTTCCGTAATAATAAATTAGTTCCGTTCTCTTTAGGCTAGTCATTTGGTTTTCCTGAACTGCATTTTCCTCATTTGCACAAGAGGGTAATAGTAATTCTTGGAACGTCCTGATGGATTTTTTTCAAAGGATTAGATGAGTTTACGTTTATGATACTCCTTTTACAGTATTAAAAAATGATATAAATTATAATTAAGGTATTGGAAATCTTTATCCAACAGAGGTTGAAATACTGAAGGACTAAGGAATTTAGGAATAAAGCTACTGTTGAGAGATTATTTTCTTTTCAAAGGCAAGGTCAGTATTTACACTTTTGAAAAGATGTTTATGATTATTTATGGCCTATTAGTCTACCTAAAATCTGTAATGTGGTGGCTAGTAGCAGGATGGTGAGGCAATTCTGCATGGGCTTGACTTCTGGCTTTGGCACTTTCCAGGTATATAATCTCGTGCAACTTTTCAGAGCCTTAGTTTACTCATTTGTGAGATGGCAATAGCAAGAAAGCTGACCTTGCAGGGTTGTTGTGATGGTTCAGTGAGACGGTATGTAGAACATGCTCTTAGCAGAGCCTGACATGTACCCAGTACTCAGCATGTCGGTATTGCTTTAAGTGGATTCATCTCTTTTTTTTTTTTTTGTCTGTTTCTTTTAACTTAAGATTCTGTCCTGAAAACTTTAAATTGTTAGTCAATTTCATTTTATGTTCCTTTATGGAAGAAATACCACACCATCTTTTGATGCAAACAGAAAGGGTGTGAGATAAATAAATAAATGTGGGAGCAATTGGGAATCCTTCACTTAACTAAACTGATTCTATATAAGGGCTGAGGTTTTCATTTAATTTTTAAAATTATCAAGTTGGCCCTTTTTAACTATTGATGATCATAATAAAATTGAAGATCATTCTGCTGGAAAAATTACTATGGCTTGGTCAATGACCTCTTAATTAAAATAAACAGAAATATACATCAAATCATGTGAGCTAGAAAGGGACTTTTGTGGATGAATAATAAGCATTCACAGAATCCAAGATTAGGTAGGCCATGAGGGGACCCAGGAGGAGGTCATACTCTCAGTCGTTTATTTTTACTTTTTCTTTATGTATCAGCTTCTGTCTTGCTCTGCATACATGTTTTACTGCCCTGGCTTGGATTTGGTCTTTCCTGCCTGGCCATGCCATGGGGTCCTGGAAGAAAATGGTTGCCAAGAGACCACCACAAAAGTATGGGACAGATCTCAACTCACCCAGAAGGTGTCTACTAGAGTAGATTTTTGCATGAAATAAATATAGACTATAACATCAAAACAAGAAATCTTTCAGTGTTATGCCTTTAAAAAACTAGAAAAGTAATAATAATACTGTGTACAATCAGCTACATATATTGTTCCAAAGTGAAAAGGACTCATTTATTTACTGGCTGGAAATATATAAAATTCAATGTGTTTTTGATAATTTTATTTTGAGGAGGATGCTCAATACCATTTAATACTAAAGCCAAACAAAATATAAAAATTATTTGAATTTTAACAGTCAGCCAGAAAATGATGAATGGCAAAATTCTTATAGATTTATAAACCCTCTATATTTGAAGTTGATCCTTTGATCTTTCAAGGAGAATTTTTGCTCATAGAGTAGCTACAATAACTCACTCATGTAAATTACTGTTTGGCCACATCTTTAGTCTGCTCCCAAATTGTTTTTGGAGGTATCTTAATCTCTTCTGGCCTGATGGAAGTAGGCAGACAAGGCAGCAGGGAGCTATTGTGGATTTGTCTGTTGAATTGAGGCCAGAGCTCCGTCCTGAATTAGGTTCATTGACAACATTCCCTTACCACACTCTTTCTCAGACTTTAAGATTTTAAAGTTACTGTTGGATGCAAAGAGCATGAATTTGGAAAATGAGTAGAAAAGTCAAGATATGGGAGGCTGAGTATGAGGAAGAAGAAGACTGAGGAAAAGAATCTTTAAAGTTTAGGAATTTAGATAAGTTTTCATTAGGCTGTTAACATCTTAGCACTTTAGCTCATAACCCAGAAATATGTGTATGTACATATTTTTTTAAAGAAATGTATGCACGCTGTGTAGATAATAAAGCACATGCATTTTACCTTTTTTTTTTTTTTTAGTAGCACTTAGGTTTTGCAAATAAACAAAATACAGTGTCTCTGGCTAAAAATACTGATATGAATTTAGCAATGATTATTAGAACATGCAGCCATTTGGTAAATGCAGCTTTAAGCAAATTAACAGATAGAGCTTCTACAGTGACTTATTTTGCATATTGACTTAATTGATGGTTGATTATCAAGAAGCACAAAGAATTGATGTTGATGATAATATCAGTCACCAGGGCCTAATTCATGAAGGCTCTTTCACCAGGTATTTTAAGAGGAAAACATTTAGAAATACCCAGGCAGCCTTGGAAGAATCTTGCATTCGATAATTAGATGTGACATTTCTCTTTATGATAGGGCGTATTTTCAAAGAACAAGAGATTTCATATTTTACCCCAGGCTGCTGTTTGATACTACACATGTGACCTTTCAGAACTTTATAGGTTTGGTTTCTTTAATCAAGTATTTGATTCTTTCTGGACAAAAGCCAGAAGCCAAGTCTCTGTAGGTCTCTCCATCTTTTTGTTTATGGTATGAACTTGTACAATAAGAAGATCTATAATCTTAAAAGGTTTGTTTCCAGATTTAAGAGCATCAAAGAAGCTGTGAATATTAACTAAGTCTGTCTGCAAAGACCTGTAGAAGGAGGCAATAACTTTTGATTTTGAAAGTCAATAATTCTACATGCCTGGGATCTCACTGAGAACTGAATGCTGAATGTACAGGAGAGTTTGCTGCAGGGAATCATGTGGTTGAAAAGTAGCAGAACAAGAAAACAAAACAAGGGGTTTGAGCTTTAAAGAACTATGTTTTTGCTTTTCCTACATGTATTTACTTCTTTATTGCCTTTTAGAATTGGTTCTAAGAATAAGCCAAACTGCGGGTCTTACTTTTCATTTCTGTTTCAAGCCTTCTTGGACATTGGGTTTGTGCCTACATGTCAGTTATATTTAGGAAAACCAAAATAGGGGGTTTCCTAGAAAGCTTCTATGAAGGAAAAATGTTATAATTTCAGCTATTTAAGTACATACAAAATTTTGTTCACAACCTATAGTGCTCTAGCCATGTCTGTATCTGGCACATAGTAAGTTCTTTAAAAAGTGTTTATTGAATAAATTAATGCTATTCAGAGAAAAGTGTCTCAGTATTTGAATAGAAAACAGTTCAAAAGGACTAGAGCCTGGGTATGATGACTGACTGATTCAATGACTACTGCCCTACTGGATAATTGGGTTACTTGACTTATTTATAGGAAACAAGATACATTTCTTCTTAATTCTACTTTGAAGAAAGTCTGATTTCTTTTTGTTTTAGCTTTGTTCCCTCTCTCCTACCTTTTGGTTCCTTTGTCTCTCTTCTTCATGTTCTTGTTTCCTAGTCCCTGGTTGTCTTGTTTTCCCTCCATCTTTCCCTCCCTTCCTCCCTGTTCTTTTCATCTTCTTTCCTTAATCTCTTCCCCCCCCTTTTTTAGCTGTCATAAGATAAAGCAGATATTTTTTAATAATGAAGTAATTTCTTCTAACATACATTAAATTACTTTTAATTTTGGCAAATAAAATGCATTTATGATATTTCCTAAATCTTAAAAAGCCTGTTTTCCATTTTGAATCTTTTTCTCTTTGAATCATTGTTTTCCAAAGATACAACCATCTTGTTAGAATAGAAGCAATCAGTATACATTTTATGGGGAAATGCTCTATGATTTTATACGTTCAAAATTACTATTTAGAAAATAGTAGATCATAGAGCGTCTCCTAAACACTGGAGAATAAAAAAAAAAACACTGGAGAATAATAAAACAGTAATAAGCCTACACTACAAAGATTCCAAGCTACTTTATAAATAGAGAATGGTGAATACTTTCCTTGGCACTAGCTCACTACTTTTCTAATAAATCAATTCTACGTGACTGAATACATCATTGGTTGGAAAGAAAGGTTAGCATTTCACTTTCTGTAGTCCTTTTCTGTAAACAGGTAGATGGAAACACAAAGAAATGAATAGTTGGGAGCCTGATACAAGAAATGACAATTCCCCCAAAGTAAATGAAATACAAAGAATGACCTTTGGTATATCTAAGACTTCTCATAGCACTGTCAGACTTGCACAACCCACCACATTCCCTGGAGATCAATAGCCATCTGGTTCCCATTTGATATAAGCAGAATGGAGAAGAGAGTCCAATTCCAGGGGAGAACGCTAGCAAGATAATGCCTTGTCATTGAATTCATCTGTTAGGAGGTTGGTGGCCTCACATATTACTATCCAGAAGGCGTTTTAGGTGTCTTAAATGCAATTTCCCACATGACAGATGAGAATCTGACACGATTCCAACTGTAGCAAATTCTATGGAAGAACATAGCATAACTCTTTTATGTCTATCACTCACTGAGGCTAGGTGGGATATATCATTTGCTCTTTTAGCAGAATCCACTTTAATTAAACAGTAGTCTTCTTCAGGCACTCTTCCTTTGGCTTCTATGGCACTCATTTTCTTCGTTTGTTTCTTACTATTGTATTTTATAAATAAATTCATTATTTAGTTATGACAATTTTCATTTTGAATAGATCAGTGGATCCTTCAATAAGATAAATTTTCCCCATCTGATATCTGATGACCTGTTTTTATATTAAATTAACTCAAAGATACAGAAGACAATGAGATAAGGTAAATGAAACCAGTGCTGAGTTGTGTGGTTCACGTGTTTCAAGTTGATACTATGTCAAGGATGGTGAAAACTGAACTATTTCAGTGTTTCAATGCAATAAAAATTGGAGTATTATCTGAAATCCTTGAAAGGTTGCTTGATACACTGCTTACTTCTTTTGGAAAAGGAAAATATTAAGGTAGAAAACATCATATTTTTTTTATGCTGAAGCAGTTCTAAGAAAGTAAAATGCAAATGACTACAAAGGATTATAATCTGAATACCAGAAATAGCATTTATCTGTTTGGATAGATTAAACATAAGCCAAAGAGCAATATTTTTACAGGATTTTTCCTGGGAGTGATTACATTGGAGTACTCAGTAATTTCTGAAATATGATTCATATACAAATGAAAGTTTGGAAAGCATTGCCATAGTTAACCTGAAATCTGCCTTTTAGAATGAACTTGAGATGTCCTCTATTGAGTGTGTTATGATTATATAAAAATCAGAATTTCTCAGTCTAAAAAAAAAAAAAAAAAAAAAAAAATTATTTTTTTTATAATAATGATTATTATCTAGGACTTTCTTTAGGCCTACAGAGGGCCAGATTGCTGCTCTCTTTCTTGGTGATTTATTCAAATATTCTGAAATCTTTCTGGATCTCTTTCTAAAAATTCTTGCTCTTGCACAAAATTACAGCTTGAGAGAATAGATATGTGATAAAGGAAATGGAGTTAACATGCAGAATAGACATATTGGAGTAACCCTAAAGCATTTGAATGGCTGTAATTTAAAAGAGAGATTTATGATCTATCTAGCATTCATTATTTGATTATTAAGTGACAGGTGTTGTACTTGATGCTTTCACATAAATTGTCCCATTTAAGTTCAAATGAACATTATTAACAGACATTATTGATCATATTATTCCATTATCCCATTTTTCAGATGGAGAAATCCAGGCATGAAGCAGTTCAATAATTTTCCTGAGAACACACATATATAATGAAATAGTGGGGCCAACATTTGAATATAGGTATTCTGACCTCAGGGGGCTTACCTAAACACCGCAACTCACTACTTCCTTTGCTTTGTGTGCTTCAAGTCAAGACAAGAAACATTGACCCACAGAAGTCATAGAAGGCAAGTGCAGGCTAAATATAAAAAAGAACCCTCGAATGATGAGATCTGTACAAAAGTAGAATGGAGTACTTTAGAAATGATTGTGTCCCCCTCGGTTGATAATCTGTTGGAGATGTAATGAAGACTCACTGAAGTGTTACAATGAATATTTTTACTGCAGGGCAAAGTTAAACTATTTTTAAAACTCTTTTTCTTCCTGTCATGGAGTCCATGATACTATGGAAAAAATTCATATGGGTATGTCTATTTGTAACCTTGCCATCAAGAGTAGCTGTCTCTGAGGTATCCCATGCGAAATACCCCCTTGGCTCCCCTTGACCGAATCCAGCTCTCAATTTCCTTTACAAAAATCTATGAAATTAGCAAATGGAGTCAGCATGGAAGAGGAAAGATAATGAACTTCAAAGCATGAAAAAAAGATAGAGAAGGAAGAGCAAATGGAGAAAAATGAAAGAAAGAGAATGGATAAGGCTTTCTTCTTTTTATTTTTTATTTATTTTTAAAATATTTTACTTATTTATTTGAGAGAGAGGTGGTGGGGGAGGAGCAGAGGGAGAGGGAGAACCAGAAGCAGATGCTGCACTGAGCAGAGCCCAACACAGGGCTTGATCTCTCACAACCATGAGATCACAACCTGAGCCAAAACCAAGATACAGATTCTTAACTGACTGAGCCACCCTGGTACCCCTCTCTTCTATTTAAATTAATAATTTAGAATTTCTTTTAAATTTCTTAATTAAAAGGAGTATCTATATATGGATGCTTCTTAGTTTGTAAATGTATTAGCTTTTAAAAAAACTGTTTGTTAGGCCTGTTTTTAAATTCAAGTCCAGAATATATTTTTATGAAATAGGTTAGTAAATGAGTTCTTCAGATGTTTGCAATTTTGCATATTCCATTCCAATGATGTCTGTCTTGTCAGGGATCTTTTTATAGAATTGGTCAGTATTGTACATTTTATTGCTAATAGTAATCATATATTATTTGAATCCATGGTACCAGATAAAAGTTATACTTGTGATAAAAATTTTATCAATGGTATTTCATCTGACTAGCCTTTAATTTATCAAATTCTTATATTTCTCCTGAATTTAAAGTAGGTTTTTTTCATTTCGTGAATGTCATTGCTTGTTGATTATCAATTGCCTGGACACAGAATTTTTTATAAGTAATATGATTCACTCTTTATCCTTTACAAATATTCCTACAGGTGAAACACTCATCCTATATGTCTGTACAATAGTTTTCAATGATCACTTTCACTTAAAAGTATATCTATTTTTATTTTCATCCTAATCCTATGTCCCTATTTACTGGTATTTTAAAGCCTCTCACTTCTTTTTTGGAAAAGTAAATCTAATAGTCAGGATAACTTAGTTTATACTGCAGTAACAAAAATGCCCAAATCTCAATGGCTTAACCTAACTAAAGTGCTCATGTGACACGTCCACAGTGGGTCCGTGGCGAGGTGGGGGCTGCTCTACCAAGGTGTCCCTCAACTACCCTATGCTTTCTCCACTTCAGAGTGTTTGGCTTCAGAGGAAAAGGGGGCAAGAATTGAGCACTGGTGGTAAATGCTCCTCCCAGAGTGGCATGATTATTTCCCTTTACATTTCATTGGCTAAATTAGGGCACACTACCACTCTTAACTTCAAGAAGGTGGGAAAGCACAATCCATGAACTTAGAAGTACAGAACAGGCTTTCTTACTTTGCCAATGTGACCATTGGGCATAGTCTACTGTACCCTGGGTTTTTTACTTTTTTAAACCCTCTCAAATCTAAGCACAACCACATAACACATGCCTTAGCAGGTTACCATGCAGGGCTAAAACAGAGACTGAAATGACCACACTTACCGTCTTTGGATGGTAGCCAGAATTGATGTGCTTAGCTCTGGATGGAGACTTTATGTGTATCTATAAGAGTAGCATAATTGAAAATGCATTGATTTCAGTAACACAGGATGGCATGGACTCCTTTGTCCTGACCTTCAGTGGTTTCCTGTGGTGCAGACCTATTTTGGGAGAGCTGGTCAGCTGGGTTAGCATTATCTTGGAGAAACTTCTGAACTGCTTGCTGTCTTGGTGCTAAGAACTATGAACCAAAGCTTACTCTGTAAAGGTGGTGGGGAAGCAATGAAGATGACATTCCTGATTTTACTAAAATAATATTAATTTTAAAAAGGCATAAGCCCATGGGCACCTGGGTAGCTCAGTCCATTAAGCTTCTGATTCATGATCTCAGCTCAGGTCTTGATCTCAGGGTCATGTGTTTAAGCCCCACATTGGGCTCCATGCTTAAAATAAATGAATCATAAATAAACAAAAATAAAAAAATAAAAAGGCACTAGCCCAGTGGCATAAAGTTGTATTCTTGGCCTTAGTCTCCACATAAATTCAGAAATGGCCTCATTACCTTTTGTTAGTTTAAAATGAACAATCTTTCAAAGCAATATTAAAAGGTAACAAATGTAGAAGTGACAAATCCTCAAAGGGTAGCTACCTTACTCACTTTGATTTCTGCAGAAGTCTGAATCCTGCTTCTAAAGTCCTTAAACACCCACAGGGATGGTTTCCTGTTCCCTCCCCTTCTCTCCCCCTCATTCTCTCTTGCTCTCCTCTCACTTCTTCACTTTTCTCTCTCTTTTCATCTTTCTTTCTCTTGGTTTCTTTTTGTATTTTCTTTCATTCTTTGAATTAACAAGAGATAAAGAGTTCTTCCTGAAATGTTTTGCTTGGCCATCTAGCCTGCAACCTTATACTATTTAATGTTCTCTTGAAGATGACTTAGGCATTACAGAAATATATGGAAGGTACTCAAGCTAAGTTGCTCCTGTCTTTAATTAGATTATAATTGTGTTTGAGGTGCATGGGTGGCTCAGTGGTTGAGTGTCTGCCATTGGCTCAGGTCATGATCCTAGGGTCCTGGGATCAAGTTCTGCATCAGTATCTCAGCAGGGAGCCTGCTTCTCTCTGCCGATGTCTCTGCCTACCTCTGTCTCTTGTGAATAAATAAATAAAATCTTTAAAAAATTATAATTGTGTTTGGTAATTTAAAAAATCAAGTGTAAGCAATAATTAAGAGCTTGTTGCTTCTTTTTTCTTCCCTTTACTTTTTATTTCTTTGAAAGGAGACAGGATTTAGTTGTGTACTGTTGGATAAATCCTGGTAGGAGCTAGACCTAATATGATGGATAATGACCTAGGTTAATCAAGTGAAACTTGATAAGCTCATTTCCCAGTTTACCTTAGCATCAGTGCTGCCTTAGGGAAACTTTTTCTCAGACACAACTGTTCTCCCAACTTAGTCATTTGAACTTCCTAAGCTTTTTGGCATAAAACAGAACTCACTTAAGGTTAACTAAAATAATTTTTTTTCTGAAGTGATAAGTATAATTTCTTTTTGTGAACAGGAAGTAAAATTTTTAAAGAGGAAAGATGTATGGATTCTAAATGGCCCAACTATAATAAAAATGAATTCTACTATATTTCCACCAGATGGCACCCCCCTTTTGAACTTTGGAAAGATTCTGAAGGCTGAGGAGAGCTGCTTTTACTTTAGAGATGAGATTGATACTAGAAAACTTCCAGCCAATGGAATTGAATCAATAGAAAATAATACTTAAACTATTCTAAGATGCTTCCAAAGTCAAATGCATAATTAAATAATATGTTTAATTTGAGAAAAATTAAGTCAATATAAATAAACCCAATCCAGTTTAACCTGAACTCCACAGGGCTTAAGTTCCAATAAATTTTAATTTTCATATGAGATGATCTTTCTAATCAGCTCTCATTCTGAGTGTCTTCTTTAACTTTTAAGAAAGCACAGCCACCAAAGTATATTTAGCAACTGAGTGTCCAAAATGAAGATTTAATTCAATTTGTAAATCAATCATCAACTTGCCAGTCAAAAATTCCTAGGTAAACACTATAACACTGTCCAAAACCATGAGATTGGCAGTGTGGATCTTCCAAGTTAAACAATTTGAGGCCAAGTCTGCTGGCTACCCACTGCTTGTCCAGGCACGTGGCTCCTTCTGAATCTCTGACTTAACTCTCACACTACCCTTGCTGCTCTTCTTTGGTGGCCTTTTCCATAACATACTTTACCTTTGTCACCCCAACACAACCAGTCAGTGGCCTAGCATTCTGTTTCACAGTACTGTATTCCCTAAAGACTCATTTTTACTGAACAGGGTCTTAATTGGATTATGTTTTTTGTTTTCCTTGGAACTTTCCTCATTGATGATAAACAAGCAAGAGCAAGTGAGAGAGATTCATTTAAAAATATGCATTTGGTTCAAGGCAGGGCTTCTTGTACCTCTTGCAGCTCATATGTGGTATGTAGCCCATGTCCTGAGGTTGGTCAGTTCAGTAAAGTTATTGAAGATTGCTGGGGCTGCGGGTGCAGCATGAGATTGATGACTTAGCTGGAACTAGGACCAGCTTTGCATAAATGACTTCCATGACACTTGCTTAGAAATGAGATGTTAAAAAAAAAAAAAAAAAAAAAGAGATGTTCGTGTCTTCCCCCAATTCTCCGCATATGGATGCTCAGTTTGATAGTAATTTTTTCTCATTTTTGAATTTTTTCAAGACCAAGATAATTAGTATCTCACCCTATGAGATGAAATGGGAAAAAATGAGAGAAATTTTAAGTTTTTTTGTAGTGGTATTCTTTCTTCAACTGTTATTTATTTTCTTCCAATATGGTTCATACTTTATACAAGTATCACATCATTTGATCTCTAGAAGGGAAATATGGACAATAATATTTGATAAGCTCCTAGAAAATGTATTTTTTGATAAGATAACAAAAAATTTCTATGGGAGATGTTATTTGCTTCTGCCCGGGTAAGAGTACCTTAACAATCTGTCCATATGGCTGCCAGATTTAACAAGTAAAAATACAAGATGCCCAGTTAAGTTTAGGTTTGAATTTCAGATAAATAATACATATTTTTAGTATAAGTATACCCCATGCAATATTTGAGATACACTTATTTAAAAAAACTATTTATGGTTTATCTGAAATTCAGATTTAACTGAGGATCCTGTATTTTGTCTGGCACTTCCACCTGGTAGGTGCTTTTTCTAGGTGCAAACCTCCTCCACAGTCGCCACAAGAAGGACTGCGGGAAAACTTGCATATAGACAAGCCCCTTAAGACCTCTTAACTTTTCTGCCAACATTTTGCTCTCGAAATATGAACTACTAGTCTTAAAAATGAGCCACAATACTTTGCCATTTTGGGGGAAAATTCCACACTGACTTCATTTGGAGTTGCAGAGCCAATATGATAAAAGGCTGCCAGAGTGGTTTCTGGATTCTCTGAGGAATGTCTCCTGAAGAAGAGCTATGCCTGACTTAGCTATCCAAACTTCAGATCACAGGATTATATTAAATAAGCTGTCTGAGGACTTCAGGGTTGAGAATATTCAGACTAACCTTGACTTTGATCTTACCTAGCAGGAAGCAGACCTGGGAAGAAATTATCTGTCATGATGCTCATTGGATTTTACCACTACTCTCCATGATTTGCGATGAGGAATGACTGGAGAGAGTAAAAATTTATCATGCAAGTCACAGAAGTTTGTCTGGGAAGAGTTATGAAACCAAGCCCATATTGTTTCTTTTCCTTATTAGCAGAGGAAATAGCATGGACCTTAGGCATGTGTTCAAAGGTACATCCTGGTTCGTGCATCTGTTCATCTCAGGGTAACCTATAAGTCTTCTTTCAGAAATACTGCAAAATATATCTTTCTTGAGAAAGAGGAAAAAGGAAAATTATAGCATTAAAAACATCCCTTCCAACACACTTATAAATACTTAACTTTGTTATAATACATAGTTTTAAAAATATCTGATAATTGGTTATGTGTATAGCATTATATTCAGCATTAGTGTGTGTAAAGTGTATACAAAGAGGAAAAAAATAGAATTCTTATCTCATGTGACATGATAATCTAAAAAGGGAGTTTGATATATGCATGTGATTCAATTAAGCAATGATACAAAGACGTATATGAGTGAATGCCAACGTTGTTCATAGAAAGAACAAATATGTATTAGTTCATTGAAATAGGAAATCCATGGAGGCTTGACTGGACCTTGAGGGATGGCCTCCATGTGAATTAATGTAGGGGGATAGGAAGCAGCAGGGAAGAAGGCTGAAAAAGGGCGGGGGCACTTTTGAGTCAGTGAAGACTAGGTCTAGATAGAGGAGAGAATCACTGATGAGGCACATGTGGACATAAATTTGCACAAGGAGAATGACAGTGTTACAATAGGGTAAGGGGCTTATTATTTGGTCCTGTAGGCCTTGGAGAGCCATTGGAGATTTTGAATCATGGCATGACATGATAAAAGTGTTTTGGTAATAATCTGTAAACTGGAGAAAAGAGGGAAAAGATGGATTATGCAGTGTAGGTGTGAAGTGGTAGTGCACATTCATGCAGTATTAGTCTGAAAGCCAATAACAGATTTCTAAATGCCTGTAAATTAGTAAATATAAAACAAGCATAAATGTACACAGAGATGCACATAACATGCATGTAAAGCATATTCTTTGCTCTCTGCTTCCCAAAAAATTACTCTTCACTTTGCTATGTAATCCTCAGGGGAGGCGCATTAAAAGTTGAGTGAATTTCTTATATGACCTCTGTTCTTTGTCGTGACTGCATCTAGGTTGAGCTGTACATTGTGTTCGTTCTGTTTTTTTGGTATTCCATCATCACTATATTGCAAAGGGGGAGGGGTGGGCAACTGTAGCTCTCCTTGTACAGAGAATGTTTTATTTTTTTTTATTTTTTTGAAGATTCTGCAAGTCTTCATGATTATAAATAAATTAAAACCAGAAAGAGCAGTCTCCCTTTGCTATGTAATTAAAAATAATCTTTCGAGTGACATGATTAAGTGTTAAAGGAAATCTTAGCTGCAGTCAATTCCAGAACAATTCCTAAAGACTTTAGGAATGCAAAAATCCATTTGTTGTATGCAAGTGGAAAATAAGTTTTTTTTTTTTAAATGTGCATTTTAAGGGAAAAGCAAATAAATCCAGCATGGTGAGGTCTCTGATGAATTCAATATAAAAAAAGGAAATATACTGTAAATAACACACAGATTTGAAGCTTGGTTCTGACTAGTTTTTCCTGTGTTGTAAAAAATAGTTCCAGAATCCTGAGAGAAAACAGAATGGGAAAAATGTTAAAGATCTTTGCGTTCCAAAACAGAGTGTCTTTTACTGTAGTACCTATAATTTGTTTTTACTATTGCTTGCAGTTAATCTTGATTTTTATTGTTGTCTTAATTCCAGAGTCCTCTGGGCTGTGTCTCTAAAATGATATAAAAGTAGAGATTGAAACGGGATTAATTCACATGCTTGTCTCAAGTCTCTGATGGGCTTTGGGAAATCGAGAAGTCAATATCTATATTAGTCAAGGTTCTTCAGAGAATCAGAACCAGTAAGATATATGGGCACCAGGGGACCCAGGTCTGAGTCCAAAGGCCTGAGAACCAGGAGCTCCGATGTATGAGGGCAGAAGATACAAGTCTCAGCTCAATTACAAAGAGTGAATTTATTTTTCCTATGCCTTTTTGTTCTGTTCAGGCTCTCAAACTCAATGAATTAGGTGGTACTTATTTGCATTGGTGAGGGCATTTGTCTTTACTCAAACTACCATTCAAATGTTAATCTCTTCCAGAAACTTCCTTAACAGACACACCCAGAAATAATGCTTTACCGGCTATCTGGGCATTCCTTAGCTCAGTCAAGTTACACAAAGTTAATCATCACAATCTCAATGGCTTTAGTAGGTAAGTAAATAATTCAAATATGACTCAAATGGTAATCTTTTAGAAGAAATTTAACACCATTTCTGTCTCTCAAAAACATTCAACTCTATTTAAATTTATATTTGAAGTAGTGAAGAAGACATTAAAGACTCAATTAGTCTACTATTTACGTACTTACTGTTCTGATAAGTGCGATAAGAAAAAATTATAGAGAGATATTAGAAAATTAAACAGGAGGAAACATAAATATGCTTGGGGATTCCCTGAGGAAGTGATTTTTAAGCGGAAGTTAATGATTGATAGCTTCTAGATAGATGAAGGAAGATGAACTGCAGGAAAGAATGCCAGGCAGAGGAACCTGCATATGGGAAGGACCCAAATAGAAATAGCAGGACTTAGTTATTGAGTAGCTATGGGAGATGAGAGAGGGTGAGATGTCAAAGATGATTCCAGATTCATGAAACGGGTAATAGAGAGAAGGGGATACCAGGGAGCATGAGTTGAGAGGTGGGTCTTAATTCGGACTGTGAACTGCTTGAGGGTAGAACTGTGTGCAATACGTAAAGCTTTTGCTTTATGTATTGTAAAAACTCCTGGTTTATAAAACAAATGAATCTGTTTACAAAAATCTACTTTAAGATATTATGGGACTTTGATATAACACTTTTTTTGTGCACAAAGTTTTTAAGGTTTTCTGTTGATGGAGTTCAGATTTGAATCAGAAAGAGCACTCATGTCTGGTGTGTGTATTTCCTCCATACAAACAAGGTTCATGCTTTTGCTGTAATTTTGTACTTCATCGCACCTCTTTTTATTAGTGGAAATGCTAATTCTTGAGATGGCGCCACATGCTACTTGGCAACTTTATTGCCATATTAGAGCAAATTTAATGTGATTCCCAGTTTCAACATGAAACAGCATTTATATTATAAATTCAGTAGTGAAGGAACAAACATTTATTCTGAGACTGCTTGATGCCAATACTATATTAACAGGCTATATAGCAAGGTTATTTCGTTTTATCCTCACAACTAATCTTTCACAAATTCTATGTGTTTTTGCCTGGGCCATTGATTCTTCCTATGGTTTTACATTTCTGAATTACAACGGTCTTTAGATCATACTATTTTTTTTGAGAAATTTTTAATGTTTTGTAGTATTTATTATTAAGTATGAATAATACATGTAAACTTCCTTTAAACTCACAGAAATTCAAACAATTATGCTGCTTTTAAAGCAGTTGCTTAAGAAAGCTGGCATGTGGGCAGCCCAGGTGGCTCAGCGGTTTAGCGCCGCCTTCAGCCCAGGGTGTGATCTTGGAGACGTGGGATGGAGTCCCATGTTGGGCTCCCTGCATGAAGCCTACTTCTCCCTCTGCCTGTGTCTCTGCCTTTCTCTCTCTCTCTCTCTCCCTCTCTCTCTCTCTCTCATTTGTGTCTCTATGAATAAATAAATAAAATCTTTAAAAAAAAAAAAAAGGAAAGCTGGCATGTTTTAGAATCCATGCTGCCAAATTTCTCCATACATTGTAAAGCCCAAGAGAGACACTGCTGTCTTTCTGTTTTAATGACAGATGCTATTTCTTTATCTTTTCCTCCTTCTTGGCTAGGGTTAGTTACTTGTCTTTTGCTGAGACACTTATGTACAATCTTGAAGTACAGAGAGTCATGGGATTGTCAGGCAGAAAGGAAACAGAGAATGGAGTGAGATTGATGTAGGGGTGTCAGGAAAGAGATTAAACATTTGTGTATCATCTGTCTGTCTGAATGTGACATAAAGGTGACATAAAATATCTAACAACCACTGAAGCAGAGCTGCCCACAATCATAGCAAATAATCATTGATTAGAATGGAAATTCAAACCACAAATAATTGTTAGGATCTTCTAGCTGAATATCTATCAGTCTTGGGAGTAATTGACTAAGTGTGGTACTTGTGAATTTTAAGAAGGGTTGGGATGCCTATGCTATACAAAAGTATGAACCTGTTTGTCTCTATAATGGGAAATACTTGATTTGAGAATGATTACAATGATATGTTTTAGCAGCCAAATAGTTCACTCTTTAAAAAAATATATGTTAACAAGATTAATAATTGTATTACCTCAAGACTTTGTATATGTATATGTCTTTAGTACTCAATAATTCATGTAGTATCTGCCGTCTCATCTAATCTTTACAAGAAGAGGTTAAATAATTTTCCCAAGGCCACATGGATAATAAGCAGAGTAGTCATGATGAGTCAAGGATCCTTTTAGAAAGAAGTGAAATTGTGAAAATTATTGGATTTTATGAAAAATTGAGTGGCTTCTGAACAATATAGGGAGGTTCAAAATTATACTGAAAGTAAGTAGTAATTATTTTTTGTTCCTGGGAAATAATAGAAAGTAAGTTCTGTCATATGTTGTGTTTATGAAAACAAATAGGACGGCACTTATTTGTTAGCAAATATGTGAAAAATGTATGTATTTCCACCATTGTCCAGCTGTTGATTTCTGAGTACTCTTCTGCCATAATGTGAGCCATGGAGAAGTGGCTGATGTCAGAGCTAGAACAGAAAAAAATACAAGTTTAGTCTGGACCATTTTATAGTGGCAGAAATTAAACAAGTAGGGGGAAGAAGCCACAAAACAAAGCAAAACAAAACAAACAAAAAACTTCAAAAAACAAAACAAAACAAAACAAAAAAACAACAACAAAGCATGGGGCATGTTCAAAGGATACCAGGAGCCATCTGAAAAAACTAATGGCCAAAGCTGGAACAATATAAACAAGAAAAGTAGGAATAGATTATAATCTAAAATATAACCTAAATTATAAAATAAATGTCCATGAGTTCATGTTAAATAATCCATTGTTGAATAAACAAATTGGGTCAAAGAGACAAACTTTTAGTATAAATAAATTCCAAATAATATTTGTATATAATTCTCTCTAGAGGACGTGGAGTTTACCACACCTTTCAACCCGTAATTTGAGTGTGGGCTAGAATCAGTGACTTTCTTCCAAAGAAAAGTGATTAAAAGGGAAAAATAGTAACTTAACAGTGAAGAAACAACACCATTTTAACCAAGTGATCAAGGTTAACCTAACTAGTGTTAAGTAATGTTCATATCATATACCCCCTTCATATGGTTTGATGAAAGGGACCCTACTTTTGATGTCATCTTTCTCCAAACCTATAACCTCAGTCTAATTATGAGAAAAATATTGCACAGACTCAAATGGAGTGACATTCTATAAAATATATGATAGAATTCTTCAAAACTGTCAAGAACATAAAAAATGAAGAAAGATCGAGAAAAACTCTCACAGTCCAGAGAAGCCTAATTAGAGACAAGGCAAAAGAATGTATTGTGGGACCCTGGATTGGATACTGGAACAGAGATTGAACATTAATGGAAAACTGGCAAAATCTGCATAGAGTCTGGAGTTTAGTTAATAATGTAGCAATGTTAGTTTCTTAGTTTTGACAAATGTACTATGGTGAAGAAAGATGATAAATTAGGGGAAACTGAAGCAGGGTGTATGGGAACCCTGTTCTATCTTTGCAACTTTTCTGTAGATCTAAAATATTGCAAATATAAACGCTTAATAAAAAGAGACTATTCATTTTAAAGAAAGTTCATGTTTGCATGTTGCTTTATATATGTGTCTGTACATGTGATGGTGCATGAATGTCAATCAGTAGTTGAGCATGTTACAGTTAATTCCATAATGTTGAGTCATAGTGACAACTTTTTAGTTTAATGCTTCCATTATAATTTGACCATTTTTATATGTGTTTGCAAACCCACATGACTTGTATGTGCATGTTGTCATACTCACATATATCTTTGCATATATTTATCTTCATTCAGTTGTGAAAGTATTTTAAATGACAGTTTTATTTTTAGCATTCAGGACCCTTTTTTCTCAGGACAAGAGCCGATGGGCAGCAAGAACACATATCTGCTTTTATTTCCTGTGATGATTAAGGGAATCGCTGTTCCAAAGTATCAACACCAGAGGCTTCTGTTTCCAGTGTTAATTCTAATGAGATTCAAGAGCCTTCAGGGAGTTATAATGGATAGGACAGGGTTGTTGTCTTTCAGCAGCAGTGAAAGAGCATCAAATCAAAGATTTTACACCCCTCTAGAGCCCTAAGACCTCATCCAGTTTCTGTCTCTGTTGACAATCAAATCATGAAGTCATCATAATGGCAAATAGTATCTGTTGCTCAATGAAAAATAACTTGGCAAGTATTGGTAGTTGATATGAATACAAAAATTTTGAAAGTAAAAGTGGCTATTTAGTGAAATGAGGAATGTGGAAGTCCAGTATTTTCTGCAAAGCTTTATTGTTTGTCAAGTTCAATTTGGTATTTGTTGGAGGGAAGAACAAAGAGGTGTCTCAAATTACCTCCTATTGAACTTAGTTTATCGATAGTAACCTTGTTGCCTAGCTTTTACATCTTTAACTCCCCTGGCCTGAGAGGAGGAAGCTGCTAATCCATTTTTCATGTCTAAATAATTTCCAAAATGACTTAACATTTTTGTTTATATTCCAAGATTTTTGCAGTCAATTCCCCCATCTTTTAGACTGTGTATATAAGATACCAAATCAATTAGTGAGTTCAGTGAAAAAAAACCCAAAATCCAATACAGTCATCCTGTTGTTGGGTGTTGTTTTGACAAAATGATGTGTTGATTAATGATGATCTTTGTTCTAATTTGTTGTATAGATACAACCTCTTATCCTACAAAATGATAGTTTGGGGAATTCTTTTTCTTCACTTGAATGATTTGTTAATGTCTAAAATGTAGATATAGAAAATTTTCTCATAATGCCAGGCTTCTTGATAATGATGCATAAATTCACTGTAATCATCCTTATATAGGGAAATATCTTGGTAATCTGTTACCTTTTTTTGCTTTATATTCAAGAATTTATATTGATTAGATGTTCAAAATTCTTATGTAAATTATTAGGTAAAATAAAGCTGTGAAATTAACTAATTTTCTTAAAATGTAATAACCAAAAATTTTGAATATACAGAAGTTAAGGCATTAAATCCATCATCACAAATAAAATGCTTCTCCACTGGTAAAATTTTTATGAAACTGTGAAGGGCTGAATTCCTAATTCTTAATTATCAGACCTAAATAGGTTCTTAATAAAATGTTAAGATTAGTTGCTTTTGTTTTGTTTTGTTTTTAAAAGATTTATTTATTCATGAGAGACACAGAGAGAGATAGAGACAGAGGCAGAGGAAGAAGCAGGATCCATGCATTGAGCCTGATGTGGGACTTAATCTCGGATTCCAGGATCACACCCTGAGCCAAAGGCAGAAGCTCAATGGCTGAGCCACCCAGGTGTCCCAAGATTAGCTGCTTTTGATTTCTGATTTTACCTATAAGATTTTTCCTATTTTTTTCTTATTTTTTTTTTTTTTTTTAAGAAAAGTAGTTCTTTGGTGAGGAACATTTTTTTTCTGAAGAATATTAACTTACTTCCTGAGGATGTATGGGCTCTCAAATCTGATCCTTAACACTCATATTCTTGAAATTTAAGGCTAATGAGATATGATTATTTCTGATTCAAACTCTCTAGACTGCGGAACCGCATGGGACCATGTTTTTGTGAGGTAACTATGCACAGTGTGGGGTCTTCCACACTAACTCTAGGGACTGTGCCCACTCTCCTTAGTTTAGTAGAACCACTGCAGTAAACATTTGAGGGTAAGAATAGGGAGAAGGAATATAATGGAAATTTACAAGACTTTGCTAGCAATAAAATGTTTTACTTAACAAGGACATTTTCCAGGGTTATCTGATTCTTGGATGTAATAAATTCTCTGGTAGGATTCTGTGGAAAATGATCTACAATAGTAAGGGATTGGGCTCTGGAACAGTGGCAACAAAATGTTCTCTCTCTTTCTCTGTATCTGTTTCTCTCTCTCATCTCTCTCTTTTGTTTGTCCCAAGTCTAATCTTTGGTCAGAATTCTTGCTCCCAAACTTCACCCCTGAGTCTGTGTTGAAAGTAGGCTTAGTAAAAACTTATGATTTTTTTTTGCCTGCCTTTTGACTGATGAAGTCTTAGAGGTGAGTAATTTTCAAGGCAGTAAATTTTAAAATATAAGCTCTTGGTTTCATGTGAGCAAGGTAACTTTTTCTTTACTTTTTTTCAGGTATTGTTTTTTACCATCTCTAAATCTATTGTGATATTTTTTCCAGAAATTGCTTTTTGAAAATAAAAGCGGATCATGCCAAGGATCTTTTAAAGTCATGTCATGTCTGAGGAACTCAGATGCAAGTGTCTTGATTCTTGTTCCTTGGGAATATGAGTAAGAGAAGGAACAAAGGATGAGTCACTTCTGTCATCCAAAAAACTGAAAACATATTCAATTTTTTGCAAAACAGCAAATGTCATTAAAATTTTTGAGAATATATAGTAGAATTTATGTGCTCTGGTTTTTAAAGTAATATACATTCATCACATGTACTTAGAAAAAACAGGAAAGGAAAAAAGAAACTATTCAACCAAAATCTCACAGAGATAATTGTTAACATTTTATGGACTTCTCCTTATAAGTTATTTTTCACAAAATTCTTTAATAGTTTCAATATTTATACCTTTAAAATCCTAGAAATATATTCTAGGGTAAGAAATATATTCTTAGGGTAATTTGTTTTGTTTTTAAAAGTAAAACACATGCTCTGCTTTGTATCATTATCTTTGGTATAGTGCTTCTTTGGGAATGATGTTTATTTTTCTTAAAGGTAGACTTTTACAGAAGAATCATACTTACATTTTTCTAAAGCATACTATTTCTTTAGATATAGAATTTTGAATCTCAATCCAATCTTTATAATAAAGTCAGAGCTAAGGAACAGCCCAAATTCTGCCTAAACATTCATTATTTGGGATTATTCCACAGGCTTCAATATTTTATTTAAGATCCTTAGAGTTAGTTGCATTATTTAAGAATTTAGCTCTTTTTTTCTTTTTAACCATCAGTATGAAGAATCATTGACCCAAGACATCTACTCACTTTTCTCTTGGGGAAGGTAGAAGAGAAGGTTAGAGGAGGGGCAACATGCTGTTAACTCCAGCATTTTGGTCCAGTTACCATCAGTTTTTTCAGTGACCACAGATTGAACTTCTAAGTGCAGCCAGCTCTCTCAAAATACTTGTTTTTGGTCACAAAGGGAAATAAAATGAGGGTGCATGAGTCACTGTACATTCTTGAAAGTTACTAGCAAAACAATCTTCCTAAGGAGGAGCAGTAGTGTCATCTTTATCTTGAAAGAACACACCTCATATTATTGAATAATAGGGGGAAACTACAATAAGATTGCAATAATATGGTGAAACTACATTTCAATGTCATCCAGGTTTAGCTGTATCCTTTCTTATAGCTAGGATCCACCACAGCAAAGTAGCAGACATCCTGGGGTTTTACTGGACACCCCTGAGAATTCCAGCTGTCAGCAGCAGCTTGAAGCTCCTGTTCCCAAAGCCCAGCTGCTAGCCGTCATTTTGAAACACTAGTTTCTAAGGTGGAATTAGTTGAAAGAAGAGGATGCTTTTGACTGGGGCCAGAAAATTTTCTCTTAAAAAGATGTGTAGAAGTTGGTCTAGGGAGTAATAGAATTTATTGGAAAATGCTTCATTGAGAAGCCTGGGGAACCATGCCAGAGCCAACCCCTTCATGTCTCTGAAGACAGCTCTCCAAGGAGAGGCAATTTTAAGTTTAAGTTTAAGAAAGTCTGTTTCTACATAGGCCCAGAGTATGCTGTGCAGGACAGCCAATGTGTAGCTTCATATTAACGAATTAATTATTAGCTTCATATGATATAATTATTTATGGATATAACTGGATATAACAGCTACTAAAGAGTAATGCAATTGTCAGAGTGTCATGACCTGATTAGAAAAAAAAAGACTTAGGAAAAACTAAATAATGACACCATTTGGATAGTTCAAAATAAATGAAATCAAAAGAAAGTGTGGTTGAAAAGTACTTTGTTTAAGTATATATAAATAGATGTTTCCTAAATCAGATAAAAATATATGTATCAGTTTCCATTTCCTATTAGTGTAGAAAAATCAGACATATCACAAGAAAAGAAATATTAGACCTTGGGATAGGCTAAAACACCTAGTATTGCAAATTACGTTTTTATTTTTATGTCAATAGATTTTTTGTTCTTGTTTTTGTATGTTTGAAGTTCTAATTTAAATTTTATGTAGTTAACATACAATGTAATGTTGGTTTCAGGAGGAGAATTTAGTGATTCCTCACTTACATGTAACACCCAGTGCTCATCACAAGTGCCCTCCTTAATATCAGTAGATTTTTAAATTTATTATTATTTTTTGGATATTTGTTTGTTTTAGAGAGAGAGCATGAGCAGGAGGGAGAGAAAGAGAATCTTAAGCAGACTCCCCACTGAGTATGGAGCCTGACATGGGACTTAATCTCATGACCCTGAGATCACAACCTGAGCCAAAACCAAGAGTCAGATGCTTAAACAACTATGCCACCCAGGCACTCCAATATTAGTAGATTTTTTTTTTAAAGAAAAAAAAGGAGAACAATAAAGCTGTTTTTTTTCCTCCTGTGAAATACAGCTTCCGTTACTGTTGTTCATAGTTTTGAAAAGTTGAAAATTGTTTTTCTAATATACTTACTAAATTTTTGCTCAATTTTAACAGTGAGAAGGCATCTTTTGTCTCACCACACAGCTGTTAGCAATTAAAGGCATGAACTTTGAACTTCAATCTTTAAAACATGTGCAAATATTTATATATCTGCAACTTAGGAAAAATGTTTTTCCAACACTGTTTAACAAAAACTTTTAATCTCTGCTTTATTTTTATATTATTGTAACATCTCAGGTGTCTCTTAAGACCCGGTTTAAGCTTCCAGCTTATAATAATATTGTGTCCAGCCAAAATCTAAAGTAGCTTAATGGTTACAGATCATTAAGTCAAAGCTGACTACTAGGTATTTTGGGCATGCTCTTGTTGTAGCTATATTCCCAAATAATTATGAAATATTAAATCATCAACTGAAAATTTGGCATTTTTATTTGAAATAGAAAATTTTGGACACATAGTAATCTTCATGTGACTAGAAGCAGCAGAGATAGGGCATTAGGATCACACTTTATACGACTCCTCGCTTGGGGTCCTATCAATTTACTCATGTATTGAACATTTTGGGACGTCCATGAGGGGTGAGACACTATGTTAGGAGTTAGGATTACAGAGATAGTTCTTGTCCCTAAGCAGTTGAGAATAAATGATAATAATACTGTATTATAAATGCTATAATAAGTATCTGCATAGGATGCCATTGGAGTAAAGGGGAGACAGAACAAGGGTATTTACTCTAGTGTAGCCTGGATATAGAGGTAGCGACACACTTCTAAGGAAAGGTAACATCTGATATTTGGAGGTTAAATATAGGAATTTCTGTTATGGCTAAAGGCCAAACTCATTTTTTCCATGGTAGAAAAGTCATTTACATGTTTACACATGTGTTAGACTCTCCTCTTGGTTAATCTTTCTGTTTGCCTTTGATCTTATAATGACCTAATTTCAAAATTGACAAGTATTTCATCCCTCATCTATCTCTGCGGTTCTCAAATTTTGTTGTACACTAAGATTACTTGGACAGATTATTAAAACAACTTTCTGGGCCCCACTGCAGAATATCTGATTCTGAGGTGGAGATGGAGAATTTGTATTTTTAAGTTCCCAGATGATGCTGATGATGCTGGTTCATGAACCATACTTGGCTGATTATCAGAATCAGCTGCAAGTGTTTTAAAACTGGACTCTTGGCATTCATTCCTAGAGATCCAAATGTATTTGAATTTGGATAGGAACAAGGAATCTGTATTTTAAAATATATCTCTCTAGTTGATTCTGATTATCAGTGGAGTTTGGCATACTGACATAGTCTAGGTCTCTCATTTCACAAATGATAAAATTGGGATATAGAAAAGTTATGAGAACTCATTTTTCCCTTCAGGAAACCATAATGAGAATTCATTCTCTACCAAATCAATATTTTCATCATAACATTCAATGTTGTCCAAAATCTCTTCCTTCTAACCTGCCGTCCCAATAATTAGTCTTGGATAAAATTAGGCCAGCTCCAAATCAATATAAAAGTATCTACTATGTTTTATGGGAGGGGACAGATAGATTCAGATTAGGATAACACTTTTCAAGGAACTTCCAGACAAGTAGCAGATAACACATTCCCAGACATGTACAAATATACACCCTCACACAATGATAATAAAAGACAGACTTATAGTAAGTGCAAGTGAAGAAATATAAAATATCAGATGATGCAATAGCTATTTATATAGGTCTATTTGCCAGATACTGTGCTTCTAAGGGATACAAAAGTATTTAAACTTGGCTATCTATCTAAAAACAATCATAACACAACTATGCAAAACATGACTGACTCGACACTGTAACATAATTAATCTATAAAAATGGTATGATTAGGGGCCTGTGGGTGGCTCCACTGGGTAAGCATCTGTCTTCAGCTCAGGTCAGGATCTTGTGATCCTGGAATGGAGCCCTGCATCAGGCTCTCTGCTCTGTGGGGAGTCTGCTTCTCCCTCTCTCTCCCTCTGTGCTCTCTCTCTCTCTCAAATAAAAAAAATCTTTTTAAAAATGGCATGAAGGGACGCCTGGGTGGCTTAGTGGTTAAGTGTCTACCTTCGGCTCAGGTGTGATCCTGGAGTCCCGGGATCAAGTCCCACCTTGGGCTCCCTGCATGGAGCCTGCTTCTCCCTCTGCCTGTGTCTTTGCCTCTCTCTCTCTCTCTGTGTCTTTCATGAATAAATAAATAAAATCTTAAATAAAATAAAATAAAAATGGTGTGAATAAAATGGTATCAGAAGGTAGAAGTGGGAGAGATGAATTCAGCTGGAATATTTGGAAATGTTCACAGAAAGGTGATAGAAAAGGCATTTACACATTTATACATAGGTTTTGTTTAAATGTGGGTCCTCTTCCTTTAGTCTTTATTCTTGGTTAGTCTCTACCAGGTGAAGGAGGTGGCAGAACAAAAGCACAGGTGAACCTGTAGTGTGGTCCTTTTTAGAATAGATAATAGAGCAATAGGGCTAGAACAAGACATGTGGAATCAGAATAGTATTCATGAAAGTGAAATGAGCTGGGCTTTGAAGGATGCATAGAATTTGATAAATAATACAAACTTTTGCACACATTATTAATTATAGTAATTAATTTTAGAATTCTTTCTTTCTTATCTCCAAACTACAGAAAATTTACTGATCCCTTGGGTTCATTCAAGTCCATGCCCTTAAATTTCCCACATTGGTGTTTACTAACCATATCTGAGCATTACAGTTACCTCTGGTGCTTAAACAAAAACAATGAAAACAGAACAGAAGCCCTGCTCCACTTGAGAGGCTTTGATTCTGGAGATTTCTATTCGAGATGCCCAATGGTGGCACCTTGGAGTTTCTATTTTTCTTTTAAGATTGTATTCATTTATTCATGAGAGACACACAGGGAGAGAGAGAGAGACAGAGACAGAGAGAGAAGCAGGCTCCACACAGGGAGCCCGACGTGGGACTAGATCCTAGGACTCCAGGATCACGTCCTGAGCCAAAGGCAGGCACCAAACCGCTGAGCCACCCAGGGATCCCCCACCTTGGGATTTCTAATTGGTAGTTTTTCATAGCTCATTCTGATTTTAATCAGTGGTCTACCAATGCCAAAACCTAGAAAGAGTTAAAGATGTAATTGCCGAATTGAATGTTTCTCTGCAATTTAATGCTTCAATATGGTCTTTGTACAATTTTATTTTCCTTATACCAGGAAGATAATTTTAATGTGTATACTTACTCTGAGATCCTAATAGGTAAAATCAGAGAAAAATTTTCTACATAAACATTTTGAGGATAAGGAAACTCAATCTATTTATCCTTTCATGTCCTCATATACGCTTCTGTCAAGAAATGTCATCCCACTGTACTCATTTGGATTAAAACAAAGCAATGATTTTAAACGTACATAATTTTAAAATAAGTGTTGTTTCATGATTTTAAAATAAATATACATAGCTCTAAGGTGAATTTTAACTCATCAATCAAATTGAACCAATTGCTCAGATTATGGAAACGTTAAAGAAAACCTCAGGAGATAAAAATATCTAATTGACCCCTACTGGATATTGAAGAGTTAGTCATTATTGAATATTGCTGCATTTCTAAAGTCTGCGCTTTTGAGGCTCACTCACTTTAGTCATAGAGCTTTGTGTGGGTGGATAATGTGATTAGAGCAGTTGTTGATGACTTGTTTTTCTTTGACCATTTACTAAGCATTTTAATGAATAAGGTTTCAATTATTTGTATGCCCTCACAGGCCATAATAAATGCATCATTTCAAAATATAAATAAAGTACTTCTATTTTTAAGACATAATGTTCTAAAGAGTCAAATCCCATAGCTGTCTATTTAATTAGATCTTGCTGGATTGGGGTTTTATTATTAGGCATTCCATTACCTCACTACTCAAGGTCAATGTAGATATGACTAAGAAAATTGTGTTTTCTCATGGACAAAAGATGTGACCCTGGAGAACATAGGAAAAGATGTTCACAATATAATGAAATTTTAAAATCTTTTATAATTAATTTTTTTCTGAGTTCTGTAGATACTATACTCCCCACTCCTCTGGTCCTTCAATAGAAGAAATGTAAGCATACATGATACATGAGGACTAATACTTTGGGATTCATGTAAAAATAAAAGAATGTAAGATGATTCCAAAGTATAGTGTTTATAAGCTCTATCGTATGAGAATTATGTCCTCTCTGTCAGTAATTTGTACATTTACATCTTATGTGAAAACTTACATGTATATCAGGTATCATATTTCAATATTGTGTTTCTTAAAATGATATTTAGATTTACATTTAAAAATAAAGGTAGAGCCTAAGGTGTTTTATAAAGTGACAATAATAGACAATTTTGTTTTTTGTAAATGTGAAATATATATGCTATATGTATAATGATGAAGATTGAAAAATAATGGAAGAATTCTAGTCTGATTGAACTCAGATCAAATTAGCTGATACTCATCCCTACTCTAAAGTAGATATTTTCAGCTCTATTTTACAAGTAAAGAACATAGAGAGTTTAAGTAATTTAACCCCTAGTTGAGTGACAGAAATGCTATTTGAACCTAGTTAATAGACTCTAGGATTTCTGATCTTAATCTCCATGTTATACTGAGAGGAGATTTTACATTTATAACTCTTACCATCATGATTCAGACTAGGGGTAAGAAAGCACCTTATGAAATAGAAGTGTAATTTCTGCGGCTTTGTAATGTCGAACAAATTGCTTTAGTACTCTGCTTGCTACATGAGAGTTCATTTACTGAAGTAGAAGAGTATGCTTAGGGCACCCCTGGTGGCTCAATGGTTTACTGCCACCCTTACCCCAGGGCGTGATCCTGGAGACCTGGGATCCAGTCCCACGTTGGGCTCCCTGCATGGAGCCTTCTTCTTACTCTGCCTGTGTCACTGCCTCTCTCTCTCTATGTTTCTCTTTCTGTGTATCTGTCATGAATAAACGAATAAAATCTTTTTAAAAAGTGTGTTTAAATTAAAAAGAAATACATATTGCGCATTAGTTTTTAAGATAGCAAAAACATTGAACTTAGAATAAGGAATTAAGAACTTAGGCCCATCTCTATCTTTGTCTAGACCCTTCATTCTCTGACTAGGCACCAAAGCACCATGGGGCATCAGGACTGAACTCATGGTGCTGTGAGATATTTTATTTTTCAAGGAAAACATAGTGACACTTGACATATGTTGGACATTGCTCAAAGTGCTCTAGCTCAAGGTAGTTTCTGATTTTGACGTTACATCACACTACCTTCAATTCAATTACATCATATTTTTGTGAAGCTGAAGTTTCAACAGTCACTGTGATAAAGAAGCAAGTGGCAAATGAAAATCAATGTGGAACAGAAATGAGGGTAGGGGTGTACAACCTGATTCCAAAGTTTGAGAAATCATACTGTGCCTCGCAGGAAAATATATCCTATTAATAAGTAATTGTGGTTAAGAATGAAGTAAAGATACCATTTTTTCTTTCAATTAACATATATGATTTTTTAATGGCTGCTGAGTTATTAGAGCATAAATAATTTATTAAGTTGTTTGGATGTAACTACTTAATAAATGAAATTGGTACATGTTTTTTTTGTCCTAGGAGCATCATGAAAAATTTGCTGAGAGCCTAAGGGCTCTGTGAACTAAAAAAGCTTAGGAAACTTTGGAATAGAAGTTTGGTTTTGGTATTTTGAAGTATTTTTTTCTTGGCTTCAGTTTTCTTAGCTGAGAAATGAATGGGACAGAACAGATGGCCTCAAATTCTAGTCTAAGACAAGGAAGAGGGTAATGTAGGTGACTTTGATAATTCCATGCTGTATTCTCGTATAGTACTTAAACCCTATCTTAAATTGAAAAAAAAAAAAAAACAACAAACCACAGAATATATATGTCCTGTGTGATGATTTTCTAATGTATTAAAACCAAATCTTTTAAAACAGATTAACTACTGCATGCAGAAGAGTTAGTCATTTTACAAATACATCTCATTTATCTCTTTAACCTGTGGAGCTCATTATGTTTTTGTTTTTAGTGTTTGGCATTCGGATGTTTTCTCCACTTGTTAACAGGCTGAATTAGAAAAGTCCAAGAGTAAGTGAAAATCTGCACTTTGTAAATATTGGAAAATTAGAGTGTCTGAACTACCTAAGAAAATATTGTCCCACAAAAATTTCAAAAAAAAAACAAGTATCTCACTGTTTTCAATAAAAATCTGGCTAATACCTACACCACAATTGCGTTCTTTTATATTGCCAACTTACACAAGGAAGTGCTCATTTAGAAAATCTTTGAATATGTGTATATAAAAAATAATACTTGTTACATGGAAAAGTTTTAGATTCTTATTAGGCATCTATCAAATAATTGCTATCATTTGTGACAACATAATGAACCTGGAGGACATTATGTTAAGTGAAATAAGCCAGACATAGGACAAATGTTACATGATACTGCTTACATGAGAAATCCAATAGTTAAATCATAGAAGCAGAGGGTAGAATGGTGGTTGCCAGGGACTGACGGGCAGGGAGAATGGGTATATCAGAGGGTATAAAGTCTAGTGCCTATAGTTAACAATATTGTATTGTTTTCTTATAAGCGTGTTAAGATAGTATATCTTGGGTTCTTATCACAAAATAAGTAAGAGAGAGAGCAGTATAAAACTTTGGGAAGTTCTGGATATGTTTAAGTTATAGACTATAGTAATGGTTTCACAGGTGTATACTTATCACCAAACTTGGCAATTTATATATATTCAATATAAATAGCTTTCTCAATATCAATCATACCTCAATAAAGTGGTTTTTAAAAAAGATTTCCTCTAGCTAAGAGAACACTTGGTATTTTAAAATAAAAATGAAGACTAGTAAATATGTAAAACCTTAGAGGTGATCTGCTGTTTCTAAAAAAACAAAAAACAAAAAACAAAACATTAGGTGCATTTTACAATCTTGGTTGGATTGCTATAAAGATATCAGCCCTGGAGACAAATCAGCAATTTTTGTTTTTTACAAGTGAACTGAAGTGGCTGTCATGGTTCTGTCCATTTCTGTGAGCAGTCCGTTTAGGTATCTGTATACATTTGTTACAAATACTATTGCTATAAACTGATTTAATTAATTGTATTAGTTTCCTATTGCTGCTGTAACAAATTACTACAAACTTAGTGGTTTCAGCATTACAAATTTATTATCTTAGTGTTTTAGAGATCAGATTTCTCATGAGCTAAAATCAAGGTGTCAGCAGGGCTGTGTTCTCTTTGAAGCTCCAGGGGAGAATCTATTTCCTTGTCTTTTTCAGCTTTTAAAGGCTGTTCTCATTCCTTGGCTTGTGACTCTCTTCCAACTTAAAGCCAGCAATAGCCTCACTTTGACCTCTGTTCCCAAAGTCACATCTTTTTTTGACTCTGCTGCTTCCTTCTTTTCTTTCTAAATACTCTCATGGTTACTGGGTTCCACCCAGACCTTCACAGTCCCTTTTTCCATATAAAGTAACATCTTTGGGGGAAGAAGGTAATAATTCTGCTTATCACATTAAGGCATGCCTTGCTTCATGCAACAGAAGATTTTAGGAGGCAGTATAAATGTTCTATGAAGGCTCTAAGTTTAGTAGATTAACTCCCTTTAGTTGACATAGAATTCAAGTTTCCATTTGGTAGAATAATTATACGTAATATACTAATCCACTATTACCACATATTTCTTTAAATAAAGTTATAAGGTATGGCAAGAAAGTGAAATGATGTGACTTATAGTATGAAAGATTTTCTAAATTTGAAAATAGTTTTAAATCTTAATTTTGTACTAAATTTCCATTTGTCTGAAATGAACCTAAGGAACATTTACAAATATTTTTATAGTAAATAAGCAAGATAAATAAATAGTCCTGATTAGAAATTAATTTTTATCTAGAAAGCTAGAGCACATCTTTAGCTTATGCTCCAGGAAGAAAGTTCTTTCATACTAAAAAGGGCTTCAAGTACCCCATGTATTGGCATAACATGTGGAGCTTGTTGAGTTCATACAGATTTCAGCTGCCAAGAACGCAATACCATCAGAGAGAAACAGCTGTAACATCATACAGCTATTTACTTGCACAAGAAAAGAAAGGTGGCCAGTATTTTTAGAACAAAGATTCTCAAACTGTTATATGGATAAATGCTACTGGGGGAATAATTTTAAATTACAGATTCCAATTCAGATCTGAGGAGTCCTAAGTTTATTATGAAGTTCTAAGTGACTGTGTTGGTCTCTGAGCCACACTTTGCACAGCAGGTTTGTAAAACAACCTGGAAAAAGCAAAGGATACTATAGAAATCAACTTATAAAAACACAATTCGTAATACATTACTTTGAGTAAGCACTTAAGTGAAAACCTAAAATTTTGTTGTGAGTGCTAATAAGAAACAAGAAATAGATACCTCAGTAAAGATTGGGTAGGACATATGATCATCACCATTGCTTTAGTGAGGAAGAACTGAAACTATGTTTTATTTTGAATCTTCTGTTTATACTTTCTAATCTGTTTTGAGTAGGAACATATGGTAAAAAAGTACTGTTCACATTGTAATGTGTGAATTTATTTATTCCCAAATGGATGGATCTTTTTGTTTGAAGAATACTTTACATTGCTATTATATATATAGTTGGCACTGCTGGTTTGTTCTATTTCTATAATCAAGTTTTGATGTCCAAAGTGGGAAAAACTAGGTGAATCCTAAACCAATTTCATTCTTATTATTGTAGTTATTACAGAGCCCTGTATTTAAAGTTAATAGTTGTTTCTTTTACTGGAAATTAATTAGATGTCAAGCAAGCAAACAAGTAAATAAATAATACAATTTCATGGAGTTAGAAGGATGTAGGGAAAAAGAATGGAGAGTGAGGGGATTGGGTTGAGCAGAAATTAGATGAAGTTAGACAAAAGTCTGGGATAAAAATTCTAAGCTGAGAGGAATAGAAGATATATGGACCATGACTAAGAGAATAGCTAGGCTTACTTGCTGGATGAGAAAGTGTAGCTGGAGAGAAATGAGTGAAGAAAATAATGGAGGAGATGACCTTGCCTTTGTAGGGACCAAATAATGCAGCGCTTTGTGGGCTGTGAAGTTAAGAAGTTTGGATTTTATTCCAAGTGTGATGAGAATAAACTAGAACAGTAACAGAGATAAAAGGGACAGATTAATGACTTCAGAAATCAATGATCTATTATATGACATCCTCTCTCCCTGTTTCTCATCAGAGCATCTGTCACTCTGTTTCCTATTTACTGATTTCATGGTCCGTCTTCCAATATGGAATATAAGAGCTTTGTGCCTTCATATTGCCCTTTACTGTATTCCCTCTGCCCAGAACATTAACTGTGATAATTTCTTAGTAATTTGTTCTTTTCTTCTGTATGGGTAGATAGGATTTATTGGTTGATGAGTTTGAGGAAAAGATAAAAGAAGAAAGAGTCCATGGTGACAATTCTTTCTTTTTCTTCTGAGAAAATGGATTAAAAAGGAACCATGTATCACAGCTGAAAAAATATTAAATTCAGAAAGATAAATTTACTTTGGAAAGAAATAAAAAATGAGTTTAAGTTGAAATATATTAAAATTTGGGTAATGGTGACATATATTAAAATTTGAGTAATGGTGACATTGACATGTTGTGCAGAAAAATTTGAAATGTTTAGAGAAGAGAGACTCCAATAGTGAAATTTATTCCCACAGAACACTAGTTCCATGTAATTTAAGAGGTATCCTGCCAAAGAAAATTCACAAAGGTTCACTTCTACTCACAGGACCCTTCTTTTACCCCTTTCTTGGCCTTGTCTTCATGTGAATTTATACTGTTTTAGGGTGTCCTTACAGTCGATTTTCTTCATTATAATGATGACTTATTATAACTATCTCAAAATTTATATATTTTTATTTTGATTTTAGTTAATTACATGTATTTTAAATTTTACCATATTCTTTTAACTAATTTTCTAATTTTGCTTAAAATTTATATTTTCTCTTTTATGGCTGTTTTTCTAGAAGAGCAAACATAGAATGTAGGTGGATGACAGGCATCTGAGAAGAATACCTTCAGAATTACCAGGCCCTAAAATACAGTAGTTTGATATTTGGAGTCTTCCATCCCTACTGCTCTCAGGTGGCCTTATATAGCTTTCCTAAGGCCCTTGTTCTAGTTCTAGACCTGATATCAAGTTTTCTGTTCTAAATAACACTGGGCATTATGGATTGACCTGTGTGGCCCTAAATATATATATTAAAGCCTTAACTCCCAATGGGACTGGATTTGGAGATAGACCTGTTAAGGAGGTAATTAAGGTTAAATGAAGTCCTAAGGTAGGTCATAATCCAATATCACTGATGTCTTTGTAAGAAGAGAAAGAGACACCAGGGATGCATGGACACACACAGAACAAAGGCTATATGAGGACACAGTGAGAAGATGGCCATTTGCAAGCCAAGCCAAGGAGAGAAGCCTTAGGAGAAACCAAACATGCCAACACCTTTATCACATGGACTTCCAGCCTCCAGAACTGTGAGAAAACAGATTTCATTGTTTTAAGTCACACATTCTGTGGTACTTTGCTATAGTAGCCCTAGTAGACTAATATACCAGGTTCTTACCAATCACTGATGTGTATCAAGCTTGCTGAGGTACACATAGCTTTCTCTTTTAATTAGGGGGCAAAACTTGACACATAGCTCTACTGAACATAAGGGGTCGAGCAAGTGAACTCAAAGGAAAGCAGAATGGGGTATGGGGAAGTGCTAGTGATGCACACCACATGCCTTGTTGTTGGTTGTTTCTCTTAATGGATTACAGTGTTTCCTCATCCTCGTCATAATGTCTCTCTGAGATTCAGTGCTCCCATTGACTTGCACCCACATTTGATTGCACTTTTTCCATTTATGGAATGTAAGTTTTTCATAACTCACTATTCAATACCACTACTATACAGTGACCTGATCTAGGAAGCCTATTTCTCATTATAAAATAGTTCATATTCAGAAGATTAAAATTAAGATGGCTATAAGAATTCATGTTTAATTCATAAAGGTATTATTAGGTATAATAGGTATAATAATAAAGATATACATTTAAAGGTATTTTATATATAACATATATACACATATTAACATACACACATATATTTTTCTGTTCTGACAACTGAGAGTCTAAAAGAAAAGACATTCCAGCAGCAACAATCACACCTAGGGCCCAGGACTTCATTTTTCGGACATTCTCCAATAAAAAGAACCAGGTATTCTTGGAGAAATGGCTAACTCTAGGACAGGATCAGGATGATCCTGGTGCAATTAATTTGAAAGAAGTAAAGAAATCCACAATGATGGGGATGAAGGAGGTATGCAAAAAGAACATAGGAACCAAGTGAAAGAGCTGTCAGTGGCCCAAACTGGAACAGTTTGAGCAATAGCAATAAATAATATTAGATTATAAACCAAATTATACAATGAATATCTGTGAGTCCATATTGATGTAATAAATGTAAATAAATTATAAAGTAAATTAATACATAAAGGAGAGAAAAATCTGTTCCGAATTCCAAATAAATTATGGAGATACTCTGTCCTAAAGGAGGGGAAGCATATGTCCTCACTTCTTAAGTATGGGGTTGCATAAAGACAATATTATAGAAAAGCAGAAAAAGAATAACTTAGTTGTGGAGAAACATGACAAACATGACTTTAGCCGGATTATCAAGGTGAACAACAGTCACAAATTATGTTGATGGTATATAAACCTGATATGATGTAATAAAAATGGCATTTTGTCTCTGTGATATTCCTCCCCCAAACCCATAATCCCAGGATAATTGTGAGCAAAACACAATTATAGAGACACCCCCTATAATATGCGTGACCTGTACTCTTCAAAGGTGCCAAGGTTATCAAAAACAAGTTTGAGAAACTGTCATGGTCAAGAGGAGCCAAAAGAAACATGATGATTAAAGGGAATGTAGTATCCTGGTGGGATCCTGGAACAGAAAAAGGATATTACATAAAAACTAAGGAAATATGCGTAAACTGTGGACTTTAGTTAATAATAATGTATGAATAGTGGTTTATTAATTGTAATAAATGTAGCATATAGTGAGATGTTAATAATAAAAATACTATTTTTATATCTGCATATATTTTCTGTAAATCTAAAATTATTCTTTAAAATGCATATTATTAATAAAAAATAATTGGGAGAAAATATTTCAATTATTGATTACATCCTATTTACTAGGACCATGCTAGGAGCTCTTTGTTCATCATAGCTCAGGGGACAGCTGCCCATCTTAAGTGAACACAATTCTCTTGAATGTCACTAAATGTTAGAACATTTATGTTAGAAAACAAAATCCCATATGTTCAAAACTTTGTAATCTATTTTCTCTTGCTCTACAGCAAGCTGATGTTGGCACAGATAAGAATGGATAAAATTGTTTAATCGTATATAATGTTAGAACTATGATTTTTAATTACCTGGCATATGTAAAAGAATTACTTTTTTCTTTTGATGCTGATTTAGCACACTTGAAAAAGAACATGGTGTGTGATGGCAGTTATGTTATCTTTGCCAGGGTGCATGCACATTTTTAAGCTATCTGGTCTCAATTTGACAGTCTTTGAACTTAATATATCTTCTGTGCACCATCAGCTAACATCATAATTTCATTTCTGCTACTTGGATTGGCAATGTTCCTACTACATCTCACTCATAAAAATGAAATCTTAACTAGGAATAAGTGTATTCTTTGATGGATATTTGTAAATCAAAGAGAAAAAATAAAAAAAAAACCAGGCTAAATTAATTTGTGAGCAGAATCTACTAATGTTGAATAGCAGCCAAATATTCATCATTGTCCCTCAGAACATTAGTTCTATGTGATTTAATAAGTGTTCTTCCAGAAATCATAGTCATATAAGTTTGGGAAAAGCTAGGTTTAACTAAATTAAATGGGAGATTTTTCCAAGTCTTCCCATAACATACTAAGGTATTTTGTGATTCTTCAAGTTTGTATAATTACCCAAGTTTATTTTACCAAAAGACCCATTTTCAAAGAAAACATTATTATTCTAAGAAAGCAGCTTCTGTGGAACTCTAATTAGGAAAACTTAGTCTAGGTCTAAGGCCAGTGTTTCTCCAAGGCCAGTCTTGTGATCAGCGGCATCAGTATCAGTCAGGAAATTATTAGAAATATAAGTGCTTGTGCACCACCTTAGACCTCTTAAATTAGAAACTGCCCAGAAATCTGTGTTCTAATAAGCTTTCCAGGTGCTTCTGATGCATGCTCTAATTTAAGCACCATTAATCTAGGAGAAACTCACATCTTGAGTTTAGAGACCAATGTTGTTGATTACTTAATATCTTTATTATGGTTGTTCTCCTTCAAAAGATTGATGTCTTCAAACAGACTGAAAGCCATGACTTCATCTGGACTTTCAAAGGAGCTAGATAAGAATTCTTAGTGTTAATTAAGAAATCTGAGATGAATCAAAAAAAGAAAAAAAGAATCCTGTGATTCAAAAACATCTGATTTCAGTTTAGTGTGGAATGAATGAAGGGGTCTTATTTCTTTAGGTAGGCCTTGAAAGAAAGAAGATATTACATAAAAAAAGAAATAAGTACTCTGTTGTGGACTATGAGAAACAGCTTTTATTTTGAGGTACAAATTTACTCATTAAAGATAAAGAAGGATTGACAATGTAAAGGGTCTGTGTAGTTAAGCATCACATATCACTCTGGGTCCAGATTGCTTGGATTTGAAGCCCTGGTTTTTCTTAGACAAGTTCTTTAATACTCTGTGCTTCAGTTTTCTTATCTGTAAAATGGGGATAATAATAGTATAATCATAGGATGCTATAAAGATAAAATAAATGAATTAATATATGTTTCAATGGATTTTTTCAGTTTTTTTGAGGTATGATTGGTAAATAAAAATTGTATGTGTTTAAGGTATCCAATGTGATGTCATGATATATATGATGACATCATATATATGTGAAATATATATGTGAAATGATTATCACAAACTAATTGGCATAGCTATCACTTCACATACTCACAGTTACTTGTGTGTGTGCGCATATGTGTGTGATGAGAACACTTGAGATCAACTATTAGCAAATTTCACATATACAATACATTATTTTTTAAAAAATATTTTATTTATTTATCCATGAGAGACACAGAGAGAGAGAGGCAGAGACACAGGCATAGGGAAAAGCAGGCTCCATGCAGGAGCCCGATGTGGGACTCGATCCCAGGACTCTAGGACCACGCCCTGGGGCGAAGGCAGGCGCTAAACCACTGAGCCACCCAGGGATCCCCACAATATATTATTAATAACTATAGTTGTCATGCTGTACTTATGCTGTCTCCAGAACTCATTCATCTTATAACTGAAAGTTTATACCTATTGACCAGAATTTCCCCATTTCCCCCACCCTTCAGTTCCTGGTAACCACAAGTCTACTCTCCATTACTGTGAATTTGACTTTTTTTTTTTTTTTTCAGATTCCACAGGTGAGTGAGATCATGCAATATTTGCCTTTTTGTGTCTGGCTTATTTCTCTGAGTGTAATGTCCCTTAGGTTCATCAGTGTTGTTGCAAATGGCAGAATTTCCTTCTTTTTTCAAGGCTGAATAGTATTCTATTACATATATACCACAAATTATAGCTATAGTCATTTTAGTACCTTCGTCTTTTAACCTTTATACTGGAGTTAAAAGTGATTTATGTACTACCATTAGAATATCCTGAATTTATTATACGTACCTTTTCAGTGAATTTTACTGCTTTTGTGTTTTCACATTACTTTCACATCTCATGTTAGCTTCCTTTCATTTTAGTGTGGAGAACTCCCTTTAGCCCTTCTTAGAAGACAAGTCTAGCAGTGATGTACTCCCTCATCTTTTACTTGTGTGGGAAATACTTCCTCTTTCCTTCATTTGTGAAAAATAGTTTTTCTGGTTCAAGTGTTTTTGGCCGACAGTTTTTATCTTTTAGCCCTTTGAATATATCACCCTGTTCTCTCTCGAATTGCAAGGTTCTGCTGAGAAGTCTGCTGAGGTTTTGCTTGAATATGACAAATCTTTTTACTAGATACTTCTGAAATTTGCTGTCTTGATTTTTGATGATTTGATTATAATGTTTTTCAGTGAAATCTTTGAATGAAACCTGTTTGGGGGAACATTAAGCTTCAGGTACCTGAATATCTATATCATTTCCCAGCTTTGGGAAGTTTTCAAACATTATTTCTTTAAATAAACTTTCTGTTCCTTTTTCTCTCTGCATCCTTCTGCAATTCCCATAATATGTATTTTAGTTATTTTTTTTAATGATGCTCCATAAGTCACATAGGTTTTCTTCAATTCTTTTCATTCTTTTTCCTTTTATCTCTGTTGACTGGATAATTTCAAGTGAATTGTCTTCATGTTTACAGATTCTTTCTTCTCTGAGCAAGTCAATGTCGACAACCTCTAGTGTATTTTTCATTTCACTCATGGTATTCCTCAGCTCCAAAATTTCTCTTTGTTCTTTTGTTGTGATTTCTGTCTCTCTGTTGAGCTTCTATTTTGTTTATATACTGTTTTCCTGATTTCTTTGAGTTGTCTGTATGTGTTCACTTGTAGCTAAGTTTCCTTAACATAATTATTTTGAATTCTTTTTCAGGCAATTCATAGATCTCCATTTCTTTGAAGTCTATTACTGGAAAATTATTGTGTTCCTTTGGTAATGTCATGTTTCCTGATTTTTTTTTTTTAATTCCTTAAACTCTTGCATTGCTGTCTTTGCATTTCAAGAAACTATCACATCCTGCAGTCTTTACTGACTGGCTTCAGGAGAGAAACACCTTCACCAGTTAGCCTGGCTCAGCACTTAGGCTGTTTCTGACATTTTTTAAGGATGTACCCATTCCAGATCTCTTGTTCCCCCTCGGGGGGAATTCCTAAAGTTGTATACTTTCTTTTAATCTTGCAAAGGTAGGCTGCATGCTGAGTCGCCTGTTTGTTTTGCCTCAGATAGTACCCTAAAATGCTCAAATTTGTATGCTTTCTCTTGATCCTCCAGAATAGGGCAGGGTTTCTGTGCTTGTTTTGCAAGCTCTCATAAAGGATCACACTGGCCATCTATGAGGGCATGCAGAGGAAATGGCCAAAGTGGAGTGGGTGAGGCACATACAACATAGAAGTTGTTCTTGGGCCATTTGAGGGGATTGGCAGGCAAGGTGTTGCCAGAGGCTCATGGGTGGGCTTCTTTATGAATTCTGTGAGGCATTTAGTTAGATCCACAGCCCTCTCATGCTTTGGAGCCATTATTGCTGTGTTTCCAGCTCTCCCAAACCCTCAGCCATGCCTATCACTTCAGTATTCTAGGTGGGGCAAGAAAGAAATGGATTTCTTGGGCAATGTCTTGCTTGGCTGGGAAACCAGGTGCTCATACTGTATACTTTCACTTTCCCCTGTGGGAGAAATTACAGGCTGATAAGGTTTCTCTTGGTGCTGAACAGTACTGTCTTGGGGGATGGATGATTCAGGTAAAGTGAAACTGTTCATTTCTTTTACTCTCTTACATCTATTCTCTCTTCTCTCTCCCTATTTCTCTTTTTCTCCAACAGTATGCTGGAACTTCTCTGATGGACTCCTGGACTCCTATAAAAGTATTCTCGGGATCCCTGGGTGGCGCAGCGGTTTAGCGCCTGCCTTTGGCCCAGGGCGCGATCCTGGAGACCCGGGATCGAATCCCACGTCGGGCTCCCGGTGCATGGAGCCTGCTTCTCCATCTGCCTTTGTCTCTGCCTCTCTCTCTCTCTCTGTGACTATCATAAATAAATAAAAATTAAAAAAAAAAGTATTCTCATCCCTGGATGGTTGTCAAGATCAATGGTTGATGGGAAGATGATGGTAAAAAATCTTCTATTCTGCCGTCTTGCTCTGAGTGAAAATTTTTTAGCAATTAAGTGAATTCGTTCAGTATGTGTTAAATTAATAAAAACCAAATGTGAATAATATTGATTCCAGTCTTCTATGATTACATGAGGGTTCTCTTTAATTATTATAATGAAGAGGAAAGTTTGATTTTTTTTAAAAAAATATTTTATTTATGTATTTATTCATGAGAGACACAGAGAGAAGGCAGAGGGAGAAGCAGGATCCTCACAGGAAGCCCAATGTGGGACTCCATCCCGGATCACGCCCTGGGCCAAAGGCAGACGCTCAACTGCTGAGCCACCCAGGGGTCCTGAAAGTTTGATTTTTTTTATATTTTTATGTGCTTTATATTAAAATGGTTGAGGAAATAATAAAATTGTATTTGTAACCTGGTTTCTTCATTTATTCATTCATTCCACAAATTTCCATAACTACCTACTATTTAAAAATTTCCATAACTGCATATTACTTAAAAATTAGTTTTCTTGATCTCAAAATGATCAGGACATGGCTGATGTAAATAATTTTCAATCAATTGATTCTGAACTTAATAAAAATTTATTTTCTGTATTTTATTATATAATCTGCTATATATTTTTAATCTTATTCTTTAGGTAGGTTAGGTTTCTCTAATTTATTTGTGTTGTTTCCACATTTACTGATCAGAGAAGACTGCTGACATTTAAAAAAATAGGGTTGAAAAATATGAGGCAGAAAGATGGTGTTATAATTTAATTGATAATAGGTATGTTTATTAAATAATAATTTGAGGCAAAACACAATCTTTGTTAGAAGATAAATTTTTAAATGCACTTGGAGTCATTAAATTAATCCATCCACGTGGAATTTATTTAAAATCTGTTGTGCATCCGTTTTTAGCCAATTATCTGTTGAAATATGTTTTAAGAGAGAGACTAAAAAAGTTATAAGATTAAGCTGAGGTAATAACTAAAATAAAGCAGAGTTCATATATACTTTTAATTTAATTTTAGTCTTTTATTAGGTCCTATATTTGAATATAAAAATTCACATATATATGCTCTAGCTTTATATTCAATGCCAAACACCTTTATTCAACTAATGATTAAATCTGGGCCACACAACTATAAAATCAAAGAACACAAAAGCATAGTCCTTTAAAGTTTCTATTTTTATTTTTGAAGCTTGACTAAGAGCTTATTATTTCCACATTGCCTTGAATAATCAATTGCTTGAATTATTTATTTTGACTATTCTGTATTCTTAAATTCCATGTCAATGAACTAATGTCTTTCTTCTTTTTTAGAATAGTTTTTTATTTTCTATGTACTTATCTTCCCTATACATAACCATTCACCCTACTTTTTAGAATATTTAGTAGAAGAGTTACTGTTTACATAATTTGCTTTGGGGTTCTCTCTTTATTGGTGGTTATAAAAGTGATTTGTGGGTGTTTTGTCCAGTTTTGACTTTTGTACATGCATTTTTTTTTAACATTTTGTCTTTTGTGATGAGATGTCTAGAATTCTATGTTAAATCTTCATTTTTATTTATTTTTATTTTTTAACTCTTCATTTTTAGGTGCTGTTTTCTCATCAATCTCTCCCTTTTTCTTTTCTTTTTTTAAAATTAATTAATTTATTTGAGAGAGAGAGAGCATGAGTGGGAGGGGCAGGGAGAGGAGAGAAACTCAAGCAGACTCCACACTGAGGGTGGAGCCCCACCTAAGCAGAAACCAAAAGTCCAGGGCTTAACTGATCATGTCATGTAGGTGCCCTAATCTCTCTCTTTTTCAAATGTAATAATGATTAACATTTCTTGGACTACATCTTACAGTATTACCTGATTGTCTCAGGTACGTATGCCTCACTTTCAAATGTATTATTAAGCTATAAAAGGGCAGAAAATTTGAGTTCTGATAGTAGTCTATGCTGACTGATTTTGTAGAATGAATGAACTACACTCAGAATTTTTTGAATGATAAGTGAGAAATAAGAGAATGTTTTTGGAGCCAACTGATTTTTGTTTACCTAACTGTTGGATAATATTTACTACATAAAGCTAAGCACTTTATGTGTGATAACTCATTTGATTTCAATAATTAGTCTTCTATGAGGTTAGAAAGGTCTTGGTACATAGTAATCATTTCCCTCTGTATTATAGATTTTCCTAGAAACCATTTGGTATGTAAATGGAGATTGAATGTATTTTTAACACTTCTAAATCTTTTATTTATACAAGATCTAAGAGAGCTTGCTGATTTGCATAATGGGTTGTCAGTCAGGGTTGATTAGGCCAAGGAAGAGAACAACCTAATTTGAAAACTTAAAAGTATTGGTGGGCCAATAGGAAAGCCAAAAGTAGCATTGCCAAGAGAAAGAATTTGAAAGAATTAGCATCCTCAGTTAGCAGAGCTTCAGATGACAACTAAGTCGGTCATGCACAGCATTTCTGCCCCTTACCTCTCATTTCTCAGTTTATAGCCCTGAAAGATCTCAAATTTGGAAATTTAGAAGTTTGGTGAAAGAAAAAAGTCTACACTGTGACTCTGTGGACTAATACAGTCTTCCAAAAGGGAAGCCAGCCAGAGCAGGGAATGGAAAGACAATTTAGGTAAACTTTATAATTCTCATATAAGAGAGGTGGGAATGGACTTTTTATTACCTTACACGAAGAGGCTTGCAGTAATCAGAAAATCTAAATACCTCTTTAAATTTTACCTAAAGATGACAGCAAATCTTGATTTGTAAAAACAGTGGTGGGAAACAATAAAATTACTTTCTTTTTTTTGCACTACTATATCCAACTCATTTAATAAAGTGTTAGGTTACAACTCAATTAATTAAATTGTTATGTAATCTTTTTTTATAAATAGGCTCTGTGCCTAGTGTGGAGCCCAACTTGGGGCTTGAACTCAAGACCCTGAGATTAAGACCTGAGCTGAGATCAAGAGTCAGATGCTTAACAGGCTGAGCCACCTAGGTGCCTCAAATTGTTACCTAATTTATAATCTTTTTGTAATCAGAGAATATGACAAATATTTATTATAAGTTTTTAAGTGTTATAGGTGAGGCAGAAACCCATGGAGCAGAATTCATGCCAGGTACAGAGAAGTAGCCCCACTTCCGAGAGTTGACATCATTTTTTCTCTGGTATCAGGGGTTGAAACTTATTCCCATGTATACTATGTCAATATCAATACATTTGTTATGTGTTTATGTTATAAATGAGTAGACTGAGGGGAATTCCAGCATTTTGGAGGTTAATACAAAAGACATGTTAAAAAGTTATTGCAGTAATTCAAGATGGAAAGAAAAGTACCTAAGCAAAGATGTGATTAATGAAAGAAGAAAGGAAGACATGTAATTGAGAGATACTTTGCAGGGAAAATTATAATACTCAGTTTCTAATTGATAAATCAAGGAGAAGGAATGGTTTAAAATGACTTTAAGTTTTTGAGATATCATGGTCAATTGTATAACAAGAATGCCTGCTTTAGTGAAATAATTCATTTCCAAGAAAAAGAATTTTGCACCTGTAATAGCTTAATTTATACTTCCTGACCTTATTATGCTCTGGTGGGCTTTATAATGCCAAGGGTTTTGGGGTTGTGTATTAGGTGAAGAGGAGTCTAGTTCTTGGTCATCATCTACTGGTGCCAGCAACTGCAGAGATGGCTACGTTTCATATGATCTTTGCCCTGTCACCATTATTCCTTTTTCTTTCTGTGTGAAAGCCCACCGGGACAACTAGGGCTCATTGCTGAGTCCATACAATTCTTGATAACATAAGAAACTTTCCTGCCTCCATGAAGCACAGTGGGATGCACGTTAAGGCTCATATTCACAAGGGTCTCTTTAAGAAACAAATGGCGCACTCAAATTAATGTATTTCAGAGAGAGTTTATTTACATAGGAACTAATTACAAAGATGTGGATAATGTGAGGAGACAGCAAGGGATAGTACAGGTACACAGAACTAGCAGACCCTAAAAGTGAGAGGAGAAAGGCTACCAGAACCTAGAAGGGGAACACTTAAGAAGTGAAGGCTGACTTGGAAGGAGCAGTGATCATTCAAGGGATGCAGCCAACCTAAGGTGACTCTTTAGAAGGGGCTTTAGGGAAATTAATATACTGCTGCTAATCACACTTTGTCTTCATTTTCTTCTGCAGTCCCCAGTGGCTAAATCCCACTAGAACCAGCGGGAAGGGAGCAAAATAGAGAAGAGAGTCACTCTGGAGGGGCCAATGGAAGACTCATGGTATGACATATCAGCCATGTCAGCTTAGATATCACTGGTGGTAATCCCTTCTCCATTGACTTTTACTCTACTGTGTACGAGGTGTTTGCTTATGTGTGTGTTTGTTTGACCATACTTGTCCCTTTATAGGCTGTAGTGGAGACAAGAACCCTTTCCTCTTGGATCCTTTACAAACGATCTGAGGTTCCTTCTCTGGGCTTGGTGTGTCAAAGGTGGTTTATTTCTTTTTAGGGACAAACATTATCTAAAGCACTTTCACTCTGTTTTTTTTTTTCCTCATTCCCTTTGTATAAGCTTTTCTTTCTGATCAGTTCTTATTACTCCCATCTGGCAATTATTAAAAAGTAAGCAAGAATCAATTGGCTCCAGATGTATATATTATAATCGTACCAGAGAAACATGGCAGGGTTGGACAAAACAAACTCGAGTGGTGACAGAGGTGGGGACTCTGAAAAAGTCCTGGAAAGCAGGACTTCAAGTCAAAACATCGGAATATAATCAGTGTTGCATGTGACATTCAAATAACTCTTCTGCTTCAGCGATGCATGGATCTAGACCATGGGCTACATGAACTGGATCTGTACTGAATTTAAGCAAGTTTCTTATTCTTCATTCTTATTCTCTATTACAGCTTTTCCCCACAAAGATCACTTATTTGTGTGGTGGTCAACACCATATTCTCCATATTTGAGACCCATAGGATTCTCTCAGATATTTTTTAGTACTTTAATGTCCAAAGTAAAAATTAACAACTCTAGCAATCAATAACAGAAGAGAATGACCCATCAGAAGTGAAGGCTTGTATTATTCTACGGAGTAAGGAATTCAGTCTAGCCGATTTCGTGCTTGAGAACAAAAGACATATTGGATAGTGGAAGAAGGAAATGATAATATATTGCCTACAGCTTTGCTTTATTGCAGACTGGTGACCATGATTGTGCCTCAGTGAACACTAGTGAAATGTTGATTAGAAGTGATGTTAGCATTATCGTTGTCCCTCTTTCCACGTCTCAGGTGGAAAGCTTTCAATATTTCACCATCAAATATGTTTGCCGTAGATTGTTTTCGGAAGGTCTTTATCGTATTAAGAAGTTTTGTTCTACATTGCTAAGAGTTTTTACAATGAATGGGTATCAACTTTGGTCAGATATTTTTATTCTGTAAATAGTTAGGTATATGTCTTTTCCTTTTTAACAGTTACGTAATGAATTAACTCTGAGGGTTTGTTTTTTTGTTTTTTAACATTGACTTATTTTTGAGTGTTAATACAACCATATGTTCCTGGGCTAATTCTCTCATGGTTGTAGTATATTCTTATTATATATCACTGCTTTCAATTTGCTAATATTTTGTTCAGCAGTTTAGTGTTTATATTATGTTCATGAGAAATGGATCTGCAAATTTCCTTTCTAGCAATGTTCTTGTCAAGTTTGGGTATCAAAATTATGATAGCCTCCTAAAAAAAAGTTGGGAAGTGTTTGTGTCTTTTTCTGTTTTCTGGAAGAGATTGCATAAGATTGGCGTTATGTTTTCCTTAAATAAAAGAATTGCATAGATTTCACCAGTGATGCTATCTGGTTTTAAGGCTTTCTTTGTGGAAAGGTACGTAGGAACAGATTTTCTTTCTTTAATAGATGGTAGAATAATCACATATTTTATTTTGTATTTTGGTAATTTGTATTTTTCAAGGATTCTGTCCATTTTATCTAAAGTTTTCTACTGGTATAAAGGTGTTTATAATATTCTGATTATCTTTTTAAGTGACTAGATATTATATGTACCGATGTGCCCTTTTACAGGCCTGATGATTCATGTCTCTCCTTTCAGATCAATCCTATTAGGAATATTTCAACAGTATTAATCTTTTGAAAGTAACTGTGATTATTGATTTTTTTCTATGCATTGAATTATTGTTCTTTATACTCTCTTTGATTTGGTTTTCTATCCTTTTTCTAGGTGCCTGAGAAACATGCTTGAGAATTGATGTTGGGCCCTAAGCATTACATTTTCTTCTGAGTACTAGTTTAGACACAGTCTACTGTGGGAGAGTAGGACCTGAGCTGGTAAGAGAAACAGTAAGAACAGGGACAGGCATAACTGGTAACCACTTTATGCGTGTGGCAGAAAGCCAATTATTCCTGCCATTGGTCGATACCGAGAACAGTACAAGCTGAAAACAGCCATGATGGTGGACAAGATAGCCAGGTCTGTTGAGGTTAGTTCTTCTCCTGCAGCCCGCTAGTGTATGTTCACCACTGCAGGTCTCTGCTGCCCCTCTAGTGATTGGTTTAGAGTTGTTTTCCCTTTCTTGCTTCAACATACTTTACATTTTAAGATAAGAAAACCTAGAGCTAACCCAGGCTAGGGTTTCACCTTCAGCCTACACTTCTTGGCGATGCCTAGGTGTGTAGCCCCTTTGTTTAGTTTATCTTTGTTCCAAGATACTGGACTTTGTATAATTTCATCTCTCATTGGATTGTGCCATGGTCTATTATTTTCAATATGTTTTAACTTCAGTATAATTCAACTCTGATTAAATTTAAAATTTTTATTTCATACATTCATTTATATATGGGCTCTTTGTAATAGTATTTCTTAAATTTCCAAACATTTGGCAACTTTCTTGTTATCTTTTTGTCTTTATTTCTAGTTTAATTCCTTTGCACACAAAGAACATATAATACATGACTTCAATCTTTGAAATTTGTCAGGACTTCATTGTATCAGCATTAATAGCATTAATTTTGGTTGCTTATCCATGTGTAGTCGCAAAAAAGTTAATTTTGTCATTGTTTGATGGAATGTTATATATATGTTAATTAGATGAAATATATGAATTGTACTTTTAGGTTTATATCTCTGTTGATTTTTGGTCTGCTTGCTCCATCATCTATTAATGAAAGTATAAAATCCCTTGTATGATTTAGGATGTGTCTACTCTTCCTCTCATTCTGTCAATTTTTTTTCCTTTTATGTTATTGAGAACACACACAGATTTAGAGCTGTTTTATCTCTCTGGTGGATTAGTCACTTCATGTTGCCTTGTTATTATGAAATGTCTATCTTTACCTCTAATAATACTTAAATAATTAAAATATTCATTGTCTAATAGGGTGGTTACATTAACTTTCTTTTGGTTCTCACATACAGAGTATATTTTTTCTATTCTTTTACTTTAAAAATTTGTCTTTAAGGGGTATTTGTGGCATGCAGCATATAGGTTTTTCTTAATCTGTCTGAAAATACTAGTATTTTAAGTTCAGCATTCAATCTACTTACATTTATACACTAATTAATACAGCTGGATTTTTACCTACCATCTTAATTGTTTTCTATTTGACCTACTTGTTTTATGTTCTATTTTCTCTGTTTTGCTTTCTTCTTTTGAATTAATAAAATAAATTTTATTATTTAACTTTTCCTACTATTAATTTATTAGTGATACTTCTTTTTTTTATTAGCGACACTTCTTAAAAACTAGTATTTACTTTTCTTCAGTTGTTACTAAATCATACAAATATCTGTCCTTACCTCATAACAAATGATCACATTTCTACTTCTACAGTAGTGCTTAAACTCTGGAACGCTTACACTCCCTTTATTCCAATTCTCTTTTTTACATTGTTGGCATAGATTTTATTTCTACATACATTTTAAACTACATTAGACATTATATTATAATTTGTTAGTTAAATCTGTTTATATTTACTCACATTTATGCTTTCCATTTCTCTTCAATCCTTACAAACACATTTCTGTGTTTCTGTTTGGAATGATTTTATTTCTACCTAAAGAAGTTCCCTAAGATGGCATAAGCTTTCTCTCTCATGCTGTTTACTTCATTCTGAGACCTCATCAGCAGTGCCTTTAACCATATTTCTACAACAGTATGTTCAATGATTTCTAGTTTTTTATTTTTTTATTTTTTTGTTTTATTTTATTTTTTTAGCATGCTCCTCAAAATTCTCCCAGGCTCTACCATTGCCTAATTCCAAAGCTCTTCTACATAGTTACATACTCATTCTCAGTACCAAAATCTGTATTGGTTTTCTATTGTTCTATCAATAGATTACCACAAATTTAGTGATTTAACAACACAAATTAATTATTTAGCGGTTAGAAATCCAAAATGGGTCAGCAGTGCCATCTGTTTCCTTGTCTTTTCCAAAAACTTTCTGAGGCTACCTATGGTCCTTGACTTATGATGCCTTCTTCTATCTACAAAACCAGAAATAGGATTTTCTGGCTTTGACCCTCTGTTCCATATCAACCCCCTTTCTGACTCTAATCCTGCTGCCTGCCTCTTTCTTAATCGTAAGGGCTATTGTGATTATATTGTGATTATCAAGATAATCCAGGATAACCTATCCATTTCAGGATGCTTAACTGACAAGTGAGGTATCATATTCACAGGTTTTAGGGATTAGGAGATGAATATCTTTGGGTGGCTTTTATTCTGCCTTAATACATGTACCTTATTTGTGAGTATAAATTTCAAGTCTTGAATCCTATAGAATTTTGAATTCTTAAACTTAAAATACTTCTTTTTTCCCCACTTAAGTTTTGCTTATGTTCTGAAATGCTAAACCACGATTGACTTATTTTTCCTTAGCAGTCTCATAATTTTCTCTCAAAAATTTCTGTTCTTCACCTTTTATATTAGATAAACTAAAGTGCTTCTCCAGGGTGGTGTTAACTAAACTCGTAAAGTCATATAGCAAGAGATTTCTATTAGTTATGGAATAAAATGAGGAGAAAGAAGGCTTTCATTAAAGGATGATATCTAGGGTGCAGTACCTGAGAAGAATAGACATGAAGGCAACAAAATCTCATGGTCTAGTCTTTTCTGATAACATATTTAAGAACTTTAGGTTTTGAAGCATAACTTTGGTATTTAGTATTCCTATTGATTTATAGTACTGCTAGTTAATGGTCCTATATTTTTAGTTAGGCTTTAGCAAGTACTGCTGGTTAAGATGCCTTGAGGTTCCTATACTTAGTATAACAATATTATTTGGATATATCTCTTTTTCATATAAAAGTCATTCTCTGGAAGGATATTTTTGACCTGGGGCAAGCTCTTTTGAGGAAAAATGAAAGTACAATTTTGACACCTTTTGCCACAATCAAATGACCTAAAAAAGATTGCTTTAGAATGTTGTTAGGGGAACATCAACTGTGTAAGGCTGTATAGAAAAACCATATTTTAAGCTTTCTAGAGATTATGGATTTTGGCACAGATGAGGAAACAAGTATGTAGTCAGTGGTTTTTGTGCCATGTAATCCATGGAGCTCTGAGGATGTCATGGAGGGGCTTCAGAGACTGCTAAAAAGAGTAAAGAGTCAAACAGGTCAGTCTTCAACCACAGTGTTCTGTTTAATCTGATTTATGTGTTAGTTCTGGATACCCTTTGTTTGAACAAAGACTTTCTTTGGCTGAAAAAATTGGATAGGCACTGCATCAAAAAATTTGGCCTAAATCTTAGTCAGTGAGGGGCGGGGCCAGGACTAGATCCTAGTCATTGCATTCCTTTGCTTAAATCCCTTCAGTGGCTCCCTGTCAACTTCAATATAAAATATATACTCTTTCATCATGGCATGTACATTCTTGCTGACCTGATCCTTGTCTATTTTTTTAGCTTATTTCCAGCTCTGCAGTCTTCTTCATGCCCTGAAGACTATCCACACGTTATGTATTATACCTGGAATGTCCATCTCCTGTTACCTGGCAAGCTTCGTAGCTTTTGAAATGTTTTCATTTCCCGTATCCCTGTACCTCACTAAGGTTTAGGGCTCTGTTTTGTATTCTCATTCAACTCTTTATGCTCTCTGTTACGGGACTTTGAATAACATACTGAAATTACTGTTTTATCTTTCTTACCCAACTGAAAGTTTATGATTTGTTTTCTAAAGCTTTCATCTCTGGATCCCTAGTATCTAGCATAAGGATTGGATCAGTTTGATGATTAAACAGGTAAATCCAAATTTATTTTTTTCTTTTCTATTCCGTGCTATGAAGAAATATTCCTGGGGAATATTTGAGGAACTAGAATGCTCACCTGAGCCAGCACGAGCAGACCAGGATACTAGCAGCTGGATTTGGGAGACAGCATCAGGAAGGAAAGAAATGATTCTAACTGGCATTAAAAAGACTCTATAAATACACTTATTATTTATCTAATTAAATAGTTAAGCTCATAACAAAAAGCTCATTTGTTAAGTATCTTCTGTATAGCCCCAGAAACTATTCTAAGTACTCTGGATACAGCAGTGAAACAGTGAAACATAGAAACAAAATTTTACCTTGGAGCTTCCATTCCAGTGAGGGTAGGATAGATAATCAGGAATTACTTATATTAAATATGCTAGACAGTGATAAAACTTCTGAAGAAAGGTAAAGCAGGATGAATGAGGCAGAAAGTTAATAAGAAAGGAGCCCACTGCGTATAAATATATATATATCTCTATTTTCACACTCCACTTTGGAACCACCCAGGAGCCAGCGCTTCCTCCCCTCTCCCGAAGGCTGGGCAGGGAGGTGCAGTGGACTCAGCCGGGCTGGGGGAGCCAGACACGGCATGGCCTGGGGGACCAGGGCCCTTCCCCTTTTCTCGGAGGCCCCCCCATCTTCACCCCAGCTGTCTGTCCCTGTCCCGGGCTGGGGAGGGGGGAGGGAAACTTTGTCGGGAATAAACTTCACTCTGTGGAAAAAAAAAAAAAAAGAATAAAAAAAGGAGGTTGCTCTACTATAGAGTGACTGCCCTGACAAGATGAGGGGTGAGAGCTGAATAAAGTCTGAAGAAAGTGAGATTGAGCCAATCTGGTATTTGCGGGAAGACTGCTCCAGGCAGAGGGAGCAATCAAGTTCAAAGGTCCTTAAACAGAACTGTGTTTGAGAAAGAGGAAGGAAACCAGTGTCAGTGTGACTACGCCATAGGATACAAATAGAGGGGAGAGGACGTCAGGTCAGACGGGCTATGGAACATGATCTGATAAGTTATGGTAAGAATTTTGGTCCTTATTCTCGATGCAATGGGAAGTCATTATAAATTTTGAGTGGAATTTTGATCTGCTGTGATTTTGAGTGTCTAGGGGATTTCTGTATGCAGAATATAAGGAGGCAGAAGTGGGAGGAAGAGTAATAGTTAAGAGACTGTTATAAGAATGCAGGTAAGAGATGTTGGTGGTTTGAACCAGAGTGGGAGTAGTGGAAGTGGTGAGAAGTGATTGAATTCTGGACACATTCAGGAAGTGTAGCTGACTTGAGGATAGACTGGATGTAGAGTGTGAGAGAAGGAAAGAGACACATGTAACCCTTGACCATTGAGAAAAATGTAATTTCTATTACCAAAATGGGGAGGCTTAAAGAGAAGATTTTGGGGAAAATTAAGACATTTCTTCTAGATGTGGTAAGATGATTATTAGAAATCCAAGAGAAGACATGAAAAATGCACTTGAATATTTAAGGTTTGATTTCAGAGGCACATTCAGGCAGAAGTGATAAAATTGAAAGTCTTCAGAGTGTAGACAGTATTTACTGCTATGACTGGATGAAATCATTCTAGAAGTAACCCTCAAAAAGAAGAGTTCCAAGGCCTGAGACCTCAAAGTACTTTATTGTTTAGGAGATGAAGTACTTTATTGTTTGTCAAGAAGATAAAGAGGAACCAGCAAAAGAGATTGAGAAGGAGAGGCTGGTGGGAAAAACTAAAAAACAGTGGTGTCCTGGATGGAAAATGAGATACATTTTCTAGGAGGAGGAAGTGGATCAACCATGTTAGAAGTTGTTTATGTCACATAAAATGAGAATGGAGACTCGCCCATTGGATTTGGCATTTTGGAGTGAACTGGTGAAGTAGTAAGGAACAGAAGCGTATTGGAGTGGATTCGAGAGAAAATGGAAAAGAAATTAGGCCTTGAGAAGCTTTTCTATAAAATGTGGAGGGGAACATGGGAAAAGGAATTTATTTATTTATTTTGTAATTTAAGTTGAGAGGTACTATAGCAATCTTTAACTCAGCCTACAGATGCTAATAGGTTACTGGCTGAAATCTTTGGAACTGATAACTGGGTCTCTGAGGATGTAAGATACTGTTAGTTCTGTATCAATAGGGAGGACAATAATAGGCAAGCTATGGGGAGTATAATGGGATTCCTGGATCAGGCACAAGTTGAAAGAAATTCTGGGAAGGAAAAGCCCTGATGACAAGCCACCTGACAGATTTTATTTTATTTTTTTTACTTACTGCTGCCTTCACAAGGGGCCAGATTTCCCTGTCTATGAAGAAACAGGGTTCCTAAAGATGTCAGGCATTTGGTGCATGTAAAGAGTGTTCCACATTGGACCAGGAGCAGATGTGGGTGTTATTGAGGCACTCTCTTTCAGTGGCTACAACTTTTCAAGAGCACCATCAAACAGGTCTTCAGTTGAAATTGATGTTGGCAAATACTGAACTCATAAACTTAAGTCCCACAGACTTTAAATAGAACCCACCAGCAGTCTTTTTGGTATTCCCTCTCTTTGAGATTTCTGTTTTTAATTAAATATTTCAAAGATAATACTTTGTTGTTTTTTTAAAAATTAAACTTAGCATCTCTTAGCATTTGAAAAAAAAAAAAAAAGAGAAAACCAGAAGTGTAAGAAGTTCACCTTTGTTCTTGGTGTGTTCAAAGTCACACCCAAAAACATTTTTGTTTCAAAGGTCGAAAATGATCAATCCCTTACACATTCCCTTAGGAAAATTTGTCCCTGTGGTCTCAGAGACTTTTATACCTGCCTGTATTCTCTTGTTCTTTTCATCCTTTTGCTGTACCATTATCCTGGCTTCTTGCCACCTTGTTGCACCAATAGCTCATTCTTCCATTTTGCTTGTGTGGTTTACTCCAGTTTGGCTCCTCACCAAGCTGTCCCTACTTTTGTATCACGTTGACTCTCTGATTTCCTTCTCTAGACTAAGTGGGAGACTAAGTTCCAATCTTAAATTTAGGGGTATGAACCTGGAATTCTTAACAATTTCTCTGGGATTTCATGATGTAGGCATCTAGAGTCAGGAGATCAAGACATAATGATGCTGAAGAGCTGAGAGCCATGGAGACAGGGCGTGGGAAGTAGGAAGGCGGACTCTATGGAACTTTCTGATCCCACAGGCCCATAGAGTAGCTCCTTTGAACATGATTCCCAAAACCTGCCCTTAGGGTTCAAAAGAGCTTCTTTGGAGTAAACATGTTCAACTATCATTTAACTCTTCCCTTAAACTATCTAAATTTACCTCTTCAGCCACCTTGTTCATACATAGATATTACTTTGGAATGCAAGACAATGAAGCCATTTTCTCTAAGCAGTAGTCCAAAGTATTTGTCTTTTTTTTTGTTTTTGTTTTTTTTCTGTGTAAAAGGGATATAATAGGCATGCTCTACTTGAAGTAATGCATTTTTAAATATGTAATGTTGTGCCTAATTTACAGCAGATATGTTGGGTTATAAATTTCCCCTGAAATTATACTAGGTAGGTGACCTCTTAGTCCATCAGTAATTGTATCTTACCAATGGTTCTCAAGTCTTTTTGATTACAATGCAAATAATTCATCAGCTACTTACTTTGCATGGCTTTATTTGCTAGTGAATAAACAAAGAATTGGAGATAATAAAAATGAAACAAGTCAAAATGGTATGTAAGAAATATAGCCTTAATTCTACGAATATCTAGAAGCAATTGGTAATCACCAACAATGGAGGAAAACACTGAAAATTCACGATAATAAAAAGTTCATCTCCCACATTATGGAAAATCCTGTTCTCTGAAAATTTGAGTGCCAAATATGAGTTGTGTAAAGTGATGCGTGGTATCAGAATCTTTAGTAGACTACACAATGTGATGCCTCAGTTAAACCCATGTTCTAGTTTTAGTTTATATGAAGACTTTACAACTCATTTAGTTGGTTACTAGTAAGAAGCTCTTAGTCTTTTAGTGTCTAGAAAGGTAATGAGCACATTGTAGATTTTCTTTTTTTTTTAAGATTTTATTTATTTATTCATGAGAGACACAGAGATAAAGAGAGAGAGAGAGAGAGAGAGAGAAAGAGAGAGAGGCAGAGACATAGGCAGAAACAGAAGCAGGCTCCATGCAGGGGGCCTGATGCAGGACTCGATCCTGGGACTCTGGGATCATGTCCTGGGCTGAAGGCAAGCGCTCAACCACTGAGCCATCCAGGGGTCCCACATTGTAGGTTTTCAATGAATATTAAGAAAGGAAAGGAAAGGAAGGAAGGAAGAAAGAATTAAAATGAAAGACTATAGAATTTTGAGTCTTTTACTGGTAAGAAGCAAACAAAAGATATGGGCAGATCTTATTTTAGACATGTTTTAACTAAATCAAGGAAAGCTAAATTTGGATGTGAGCTCAGAGGTGGACGTTAGCATGCAGAATTTTATTAAAGAGTAGCCTGGGATCAATACTTGTGGTCAGGAGGGAAAATGACAAAAATCAAGTGGTGGGACTGGCTCATCTACTTTAGCTTTAAAAGCCATCTGTATACTGACAATCCTCAAGATCTAAACTCTCCATGGTTAAAACTCTCCTATATATATCAGACTTGCATATCTGACTGCCTATTTGATATCTCCACTTGAATGCTCAACAGTCATCTCAAACTCTTAATTTCCCAAGACAGGCTGCTCCTTTTACCCTCCAAACTGATTTCACTGGAAGCCTCCTTCACCTCATTTAATAGCATTCCATCCTTCTAGTTGTTCAGGCAAATACTGTGGCATTGTATTTAAGTGTTGTTTAAAAATCGCCCCACTTTCACTATGTTAAGAAATTCCTGTTGACTTTATCACCAAAAATAATCAGAATTTGAGTACATCTCACCTTCCACTGCAACCACCAATGTGAGAACCACAATTGTCTGTTGTCTGGATTACTGCAAAAAAACAAAAACAAAAAAACCCCCAAAAAACAAAAACCCATACTGATTCTAACCTTCCTGATTCTACTCTGGACCCCCTAAAATCTATTATCAATAAAGCAGCTAGAAGTAACTATTTTAAAACATATTAGATTTTGTCAATATTCTGTATAATAAATCTGCAAAAGCTTTTAATTTTACTAGGGAGCAATTCCTCAAATATATGTTTGGGCCCCTGAATCATAAGGGTGGGGTACTTGTTTAAATCCAAACGACTGGGTCATACACCCACAGATCTCCCAAAGGTTTTCTATGCATTAGAAGAAAAACCTAGGGAAATTTCAAGGAGGGGACAAGACTTAGATGATGGACTGAATCTTTATCAGGAAAGAAATGGAATAGGATGGAGAATCTCTGCCCTGTAGAGAAAACAAGCTGGTTGTTCATAATTTTCTTGCTGATACCAAGAGGCAGATGCATATCCTGGACAATCTCAATCTGTACTTCGTAGAGTTGGATTTGGGACCTTGTAAAAGAGGTGGATGTGCCACACCAGACTTTCAGAAAAACTATACCGCAAAACTGACAACAGATGCCCATGATGCAGGCAATCAGTGGACTCATAGGCATATAGTACACGTTCTTTTCTGTCTCACAGTGGGGGCAAAGCACACTGCTAGGGCCGTACTCCCCTTGGCCTGGAAGATTTAGAGGCCCAACACAGTCCCTGTTTCTGCTCTAGCATCTAGGTCGAGCCCACTGATTTGTCACTTTATATTTAAATATCAACTGAATAAAAATCAAAGGCTGTTTATCCTCTTCCTGTTTTACTTCCAAGAAGAATACTGTAAAAAAAGAAAAAGAAGAAGAATACTGTATAAACATGTGGTATTTATAGTTAGCATACCATATACAATTTAACTTGTACAATTTGCAAATAACATGTATTACATTATTGTTTTCATACATCAAAGTATTGGATAGACTTGATATTATTTTTATTTCCTGAGCATTAGAAAATGCAGAGATTAAATATAGTATGAAGTTTCTTTCCTTCCCCTTCCTTCATTTCTTTTTCAGTTGTTTTTAAGAAAATTACAACTACTGGATTTTTGGCCATCACATATTCTCCAGTTTTATTTAGATTTGCCACATGAACAGCATATAATATGTTGCTCTAAATGGAAAGGAAGTGAAACTCCTGAATATGATTAATAAAACAGTTGAGAGTCTTTTTGCCAAGAGACATTCCTCAAAGAAATTGTTCCTTTTCTTTGAAAATACCTCCCAAAGAATGCTGACTTTAATGTATGCCAGGACCCATTGACAAGTTTCATACCTGAGGATTCTTCAGAATAAATCTAATTAAGCTGTGTCAAGAGTATCCCAATGCAGAAATTGTCATAGCTAAATAAATGTAGGAAGAAACAATTTTGGGGGGCTTTTTTAAAAGTGCTTTTCAAATAATTTTTAATTGAAGTGTAATTGACATACAATGTATTATTTTCAGGTGTAAAACATAATAATTTGATATTTGTATATGTTGTGAAATGATTAGTACAATAAGTCTAGATAACATCTGTCCCCATACATAGTTATGAATTTTTTTCTTGTGATGAGGACTTCCAAGATTAACTCTTAGCAACTTTCAAATATGCAATACAATATTATTAATTATAGTCACCATACTATATATTGCATCCTCATGACTTATTTTATAACTGAAAGTTTGTACTCTTAACCCCTCTCACTCAATTTGCTCACCTCCTACCCCCCAGTTCTGGCATCCACCAGCCTGTTCTGTATCTATATGGTTTTTGTGGGTTTTTAAAATATTCTACATATAAGTGAAATTATACGGTATTTGTCTTTGTCTGACTTACTTAGCATAATGCCCTCAAGGTCCATTGATGTGTGGCAAACGGCAAAATTTTCTTCTTTTTTGTGGCTGAATAGTATTCTATTGTATATATATGCCACATCTTTATTCATTCATCCACCAATGGGCACTTAGGTTGTTTGCTTATCTGGATTGTTGTAAATAATGCTGCAATGAATAGAGGGGTGCATGTATCTTTTTGAATTACAGTTTTCATTTTCTTCATTTTTTCCCAAATACCCAGAAGTGGAATTGCTGGATTATATGGTAGTTCTACCTTTAATTTTTTGGGGAAACCTCCATACTGTTTTCCATAGTGGCTACACCAATTTATATTCCCACCAACAGTGCACAAGAGTTCCCTTTTCTCCACATCCTTGCTAGCACTTACTTTGTGACTTTTTGATTCTAGCCATTCTTACAGGTGTGAGATGGTATTTCCTTGTAGTTTTGATTTTCATTTTCTTGATGATTAGTGATGTTATACATCTTTTCATGTACTTGTTGGCCATCTGTATGTCTTCTCAAATAATTAACTTAAAGAGTAACTTGTTTTATCAGTAGTACAATTCTGTAAGAGGAATACTTTAAAGACTTAGCTTCCTAAGTTAATAATTTCCTAAAGTTTGAAAGGTTGTACGTTACTATAATGTTATAGTAAGTAAAGAATATGTATCCCATAGTAATGTCTAATGTAGAATATTAGATATATATTTAAGAATACCCTCCTGGTGCCATTTAAATATTTAGCCCAATTATATTAATTTTCATTTACAATATTATTATTTCATGTAATGCTGCTTGTTTGTGAATTAGAGAATTTCTTAAAAAGTCTAAATCAAATTAGCAGTGTAAGCATTTTTCTAGATGAAGTTTGTGTTCAGTGAATTAAATAATATCTAGTTTATTTTTCTGTAACTAGTTATTCAAAATAACTAAAGTTGTCTTATATCTCTATAGATTCTGGAAACATTTCACTTCAGAGTTTTTTCTCTAGCTATTGTAAAAGCTTTTATTTTTTGGGGAAAGGACTTTTTCCATTGTATGGTATAGGCATAGCAATGTATTTAAAAAGATTATTATAGATTTCTGAGTCAGTTGCAAAAATTTAAATTAAAAGTCATATAACATAGGGACAGCCTGGTTGGGTCAGCGGTTTAGTGCTGCCTTCAGCGCAGGGCATGATCCTGGAGACCTGGGATCGAGTCCCACATCGGGCTCCCTGCATGGAGCCTGCTTCTCCTTCTGCCTGTGTCTCTGCCTCTCTCTCTCTGTGTCTCTCATGAATAAATAAATAAAATCTTAAAAAAAATAAAAGTCATATAACATAGTAATTCAACATGAAACAAAAGCCAAATGACTAAAGCAGACTATTAAATTCTTCAGCTTGTCTCACAACTGGTTCGAGTATCCACAATCCAGAAGTAATGGTTCCGCTTCACAGTTAATAATGATCTTAACCAACAAAATGTTAGCTTTAATTTGATCAAGGGCATGTGGATAGAAACCAACAATCATCTTGTTTTCTGGGATCAGATTCTGGATGGCACATCTTGAAGAAAGACCAAGGTTGAAACAAAGGGCATTTCAAACCCTTCCTCATCTGAGTTTACAGAGAAGTATGTCTTATTCCAAGGCTATGCAACTTTCTGCAGTCTATTGCAACTATAACAATAAACTCTTAAAATTTCATGTCAGAAGCATAGCAGCTAAGGTTTCATGATGAAAATGTAGGCAGAAATGGCTTGTGTGTTAAAATAACAAAAACAGTAACAAAAACTGTACCATTTCTCACTCCTTCTTGTAGAACTTTTTTTCAAAGAGATTCCTGTTCGAAGGAAATGTCTTGCACATTGCAGAGGCTAAATAAGAAATGTAGTATGAATAAATAAGTTTAGGGTTAATTGGGATTGGGGAAGATTTCTGGGTGTGAAAACCAGTGTGGAGCGAAGAACATGAAAGTGAGTGCCAAGTGATTGGGGTCCTGGCCCAGACCCTTATTACCTTTAACCAGCTGTGTGTCCTGGATGCATTCATATAGATCTCCGGAGCTGAATGGCATAAGAGATTCTTTCTAAGTGGATCATTTTTGGTATTCTAAAATTTTTAGAAGATGAATTTCATATCTAGCTGGATACTTGCAATATGCAAACAAACTAGATTAATAGAAATTTAGTTTCTTTCCTGCATCAAATGATTTCTTCAGCTACAATGGTGGAAGAGAGGGAATCAAATTACTGGAAAACTGCTTTAGGGACTGCCTTTGCAAATATCCTGATGACATATTGCATAAAAGACCTATAAACTATTAATAGAGTACTCTTACAGTTAAACCATGGATTTTTAAGTTTAACATCAAAATATTCCTTTAAAATAAATATTATGTGCGATGGAAAGAATAGTTATATGTTGAGACAGTGTCAAAATAGCTTTTAGTACTAACCACTTGGATGAAAGCATGCAGATTATTCTTGGAAAGATGGAAAAAGACAATTCATTTATTGGAACTGAGAAAAAAGTCTATGTATTTGAAAATATTTATTTTCAGATAAACAATTGAATAGTTGTTTAAAAATTCAAATGGTAGTAAAAGTTCCATAGGATAAGTTGCCAAATCATCAACATTTCTCAAACTTATTTCTTAGAAACTTCCATTTTTTGCTGTAATTTCTAAATGTAATGGCATGCGGAGTGATTTAACATAACTAGATAAAGCACTGCATACTTGAGAGACCTTGATTCTGAAAAATGGCATAGTCCTGAACATATGTAGAACACACAGTTGTTGTTACTAAGAAAGAGAATAAAACATCCACTTGCTTGCATTAAATATTTTAATTTTTTCAGTTATTTTTTTTCTTATGAAATTAATCATTGTTAAAAAAGTAAACATCTTAGAAATGTTTATCATAGAAAGTGAGAGTATTCTTTAATCTCAGCTCCTAGAAAAATTCCTCTTAGCACATTAGGTTTGTGTACATGCCTTCTGGAACGCTTCTATGCATAATATATTAACATTTATAGTACATTAGTCCTTTAATATTTCCAGACTCAAGTCCAATGTTTGAGGGGGTTCCCCTACAACACCAAGCAGTTCTTGAACACTGTCAAAGTATCTGAGAAATTAACTCAATTCTGACCTTGTCTATCTGGATAATATCAGCTGCCACAGGTTAAGATTTCAGTCATATAAGACTGTCCTCCCAATCCCTACTTTAGATGCCAGTTGCAAATCCTAGGCTATTACCTGGGTTCTGACCCACCATTTGAACACTGGAGGTTCCAATGACCTCCTCCTTAGGTTCAATTAATCTGCTAGAGTGGCCCACAGAACTCAGGGAGACACTTAAATTTGCCAGTTTATGAAAAGATAGAATAAGAGTCAACAGCCAGATGGAGAGTTACATAGGGCGAGGTTCCTGTGGGAACTTGGGGCCTGGCTCAGTAACATGTGGAAGTGTCCTGGTTCCCCAAGTGTGGAAACTTTCTGGATAAAGAGGATAAAAAAAGCTATACTCTTGGATTTTTGTGGAAGTTTCACTATTTAGTCATGATTGACTAAGTCATTGACCATTGGCTGATTTAACCCTTAGTGAGAAGGGTACTGAAAGTTTGAACCCTCTAATCATAGAGTTGGTCCTCCTGGAAGCTATTCTTGCTCTTGAGTGGGGTCCCAAAGTCACCATTATTAATAACAAGACACTCATTTCACCTGGCTTCAGGAACTGTGGATGAAGACCAAATATATCTGAGAAATACATTTTGGTCACCTGAATGACCAAGTATGTATTTCTTAAAAATCATCATATAGCAGTTACTCGATCATTTATATGCTTTGTCATGGAGAGAGATTTCAGGTAATTGTTCTGGTTAACAAAAAAACTGAGTAGTAGTTAAAATTCACTGTATATAACAACAAAAATTATCTTTAAAATACAATCTTTTAAAATAATTTACTATTAATAATAGTTAACATTACTGTTTTATTATGTGCAGTTATTGTGCTAAGTACTTTATTTCCAATTTCCTTACATTCTTACTACCACCAGATGAGAAAAGTGCTGGTATTATCACTTCTTTAATTTTGGAAAAATGTAATTTGCACACTATGCATTTCATGTCCAAAGAGAAGGATACATTAGTCATGTAACTACAGGGTAGACTGTACCTCTCCTCAGCCTCACACTGAAAGTCCAAAGTCCTTTGCTTCAGACTCTAGTCCCTTTTTTTAAAAAAAGTTGTTTATTTTTAGAAGTTTTAAAAAAAATTCCAGTTAGTTAACATACAGTGTGATAAATCTTAGTTTCATATGTACAATATAGTGATTCAACAATTCCATACAACACCCAGTGCACTACTTAATCCCCTTCACACATTCCTCCATCTCCACCCCTTGGGTAACCATCAGTTTGTTCTCTATAGTTCAGAGTCTTTCTTGGTTTGCCTTTTTCTCTCTCTTTTTTCCCCTTTGCTCATTTGTTTTGTTACTTAAATTTCACATATAAGTGAAATTTTGACTGACTTATTTTGCTTGCAAGGCATGATAGCTCTAGTCCTTTTATCAGTCCACAAAATTCATTAGTCTTCTATATCTCATTTTTTGAATAAACTAAGTTTTCTTGATTGGACCATCAGTCTCTCTATGATCCTTCTGTAACCAGATTTGTTCACCTGAAGCTCAGATGCTTCCCCATGATCCAATAAAACAAGCTGCTCAGTTATTTAATACATTTTTTGGTCTCCAAGCCTTTCTTTACTCATGTCATCCTTTTATCTATGCCTTTCTGTTTCATCCTATCAAAACCTATCACAAACCCATTGACTTTCCAGGGACAGCCCCATTATTGAGTCATTTACTAAGCATTCTTCGGTCACCTTACAAGAAAAGAACTATCTTCTCAGATTCCTACAGAATTTTGCCTTAACCTCCTATGATATTTATCATGTATTACCTTGTTTTAGGATAATTTGTTCATATCCCGTTTGTACTTTAGTAAAAATTCAAGCTTTTTGTAATCCCATCTCAAAAATCATCTACTGGTCTACTACAACTATTTGACTACAATGGGCTTGATAAAAGCTTGTTGAATTCCATTGCCTGCCCATAGGTTGTAGAATACTTTAGGATTAGTGAGTCTAAAGCAAAGAAGAATAACTTTGTATTAGAACCATTTTATGACATATCAAGAAAACTGAATGAAGGAGGATTTGAAGGTGGGATATCTGAAAAAAAAATTTCTCTAGAGGTATATGACTTGTAAACTAGACTATGTTAGTCCGAGAGACAGATATTAATGAGAAAATTTGAGGGATTTTGTATCGACACTAGTAGCATAATTAAAAATAGGGAGAGACATGAGAGACATTAAAAAAGGAAGTAAGCAGGATGAAGACATTGAATGCTGATTGCAGCATCTTGAAGTCCAGGAAAGATTTGTGCAAAGAGGCCAGGAGAAATCACTTGGTCATTTTGAGTTAGAGAAATTACTGTAAAATTACTGATAAAAAATATGCTCTAATTGGTGTAAGGTGTGGTCTGATTGAGTTGGAAAGGTCTGGAATGGTCTCATATCAGTTAAAACAATAGCATAAATCATTTGTAAATCTGTGGAGTGAATGTCTTAAGTCACTTTAGAATTGGAAGCAACCCCAGAAATCTTCTAAAGCTTAGGCCAACAGCTTTAATTTCCTGATGAGGCCAGAGAGGAGGTTTAGTATAGTTCAGATCAGTTCAGTTGAATGTCTGTTCTGTGACAGATGCAATTCTAGAAATTGGGCATATAAAGATGAAAAAAAACCCACCAAAACTGCCAACAAACCCAAACTCTATTCTTGCCCTTGATGCAAGACATACGTATTAACAGATAAATTGAAAGCAAAATAGAATTATGATGAAGGCAGGCAGGGTTTATTATGCGATGAGAGAATTAAAGCCTGGGTGTGGCTTTGGGATGATAGGAGATGATGCTCCAGAAAAAAACCCCTGGGAGAGCTGATATCCAAAGTGGAGCCTAAATAATTAACAGGAAGCAAAGAAGTGGGATAGGAAAAGATATGTGGGATGTATGGGCCATATACAGGCATGAAATAGAATCATGTATTTGGGGGAACTATGAACAATTTTGTATTGCTGAGGTATAAAATGCATAGTAAAGAGGGCGGACAGTGGGCTTGAGTAGTAGCAAGGACTATGGCAGGCCTAGTCTGACATGCTGGTGGGCCTAGATGATGCATGGTGATAGGGAAGCCTGTAGGGCACTAACATTGCAGACTTATATTTCAGTTATCCTACTTTTGGAGCAATAAATAAAAAGTTTTCCATGCTTGAAGCTTCCCTATAGTCCAAGGAAGTAGTGTAATCTGAAATAGTTTCCTTTCTTCCTGGGCTGTGCTCCATGAAAAATGCCCCAGTGTGAGGGGGGAGTTGATTAAAGTTGGGCAAAGTGCCACTCACTGTCCATGAAGTGGTTTAATTACTTTTTTGAGGTGAGAGTGGAGTAGGAGGGCTGTATAGTGGGCCCTCTGCTTGGGCTTTACTGTACTCTAGAGCCCCAGTTCCCTGGGGAAAGGCAATTCTCAATATCACCCTAGTTATGGGACCCTTGTGCCCTAGGGCCTGACTAGGCACCATACTGTCAGTGCATATAGACAGTCAAGGGGACAGCCCAGCTTAGAAGATCTCCATTAGTTCTGGTCCTTGTATCTGCTGCCTTATGTACCCTAAACCATTCAATTGCCTCTTTCTTGTCAACTTCCCCCTGAGCTGGGATAAATATTTTTTATTTATTTTATTTATTTTTATTTTTTGAAAAAATTGTTTATTTGAGAAAGAGAGCATGAGCAGGGGGAGGGGCAGAGGGAGAAGCAGGCTCTTTACTGAGCAGGGGTCCCTATCTGGGGCTGCATCCCAGGAATCTGGGATCATGACCTGAGCTAAGGCAGACGCTTAACCAACTGAGCCACCCAGGTGCCCCTGGGGTAAATATTTTCTAAACCAGAGGTAACCAATGGCAGCCCGATCCATTCTGTTACTGTTTTCTTTGGCCTATGTGTATGTGTGTGATGCTAAATTTGTTATCAATATTTACAAATTGTGAAATTTTATATAAAAATAGGGAATTTGGATTTGCTTGGGAAAAAAAGGACAACTTGGCATCACAGAAATGCCTCATAGCAGTCGTCATGGCTGGAACTGACTATTAGTTATCCCTTTACCCTGGCCTGACACTTGTTCTGTCCTCATCAAGACCACTTTACTTTCTCTTTCTCCATTTGTGTCATTCATCCAATCTTTGAAGACATTTCAGACTGTGCTTCCTGCTTAATTTAAGTCTCTCAATCCCAAAGGATCTTTTAAACCTGTGCCCTAAAAAATCAGGACTACTTGACCTACATTTTGCTTTTGAAGAAAATGGTATTCAAATTATTTTGAGTTTTTTATCCTTTACGAAAGGATGTCCCTAGTGAGAGTCATATCCTAAAGACAAGCAAGGCTTCAACATTACAAATATATAAATTAATGAAATTCACTATATCAGTGGATGAAAAAGAAAAATACATCGGCTCTATACATGTGGAAAAATTAAATAAAATTCAATATATGTTTCCGATAAAAGAACTTTAATAAAATAGAAATAAATTGATACCTTATTAACTTGTTAAAGTATATTTCAACACAATAACCCGCATGATACTTAATGAGATACACTAGAAACATTCTCACTAAAGTGAGGAAGAAGACATTCATATTCTTTACGCTAATTGTACTGTATTTATTCTCTTCTTCTTCCATTTAGTGATAGAAAGCCCACAATGGTCACATGGTTGCTCAGCTAGAGTGTTGTTTTATAGCCTAATTACCAGGTGTGATTGTGATCATGTAACTTAGAGTCGTCCAATGAGTTGTAAGCAGAAGTGATGTATCCAATTTCCAGGTAACCTCCTTGAAGACAAAATTGTGTGTTCTAAACTTGCTTTTCTTTTCCTGTTAGTGGGGGAATGTTGGCAAATGGAACAGTCCCCTTAGAATCAGAGAATGGAGCAACATTCTGTGAATAGTCCTGTTTTGGGTCTATTTTGGATTTCTACATGATAGAAAATTAAGTTCTATCTTATTTAAACCACTGAAGTTTTGCATCTTTCTTTTATAGTAGCTTAGCCTATACCTTTGCTAATATAACCTCTATTGTTTAACGTTGTTCCAGAGGCACTACCTAAAATAATCAGATAAGAAAAATAGTATGGAATTTAAGTAAGTAAAACTGTATTGTCAACATTTATCTTAAATTATAGCTATATACATGGAAAGCCCAAGAGAATCCACTGAATGATTAGTGTAAATAAGACAATTTATTAAATTGCCTTTTGATCATAAAGAATTACCAATAACCTTTCTGTTTACAAACATCAACCACAGTTACAACATATAATGAAAGTTTCCATTTACCTGGAGTAAAGTTAAAAAGAAATAGATATATGGATGTATGCATGTAGATCCTTATATATGCAGTGTAACCAATGAAATCTAATAGTGAGTAGTGAATCTAATAATGATGTGATCTATCAGCCATTTAAAGATGTGTATGAAAAATCTCATCTCAATTTGCATCATTTCTTTTTCTGTCTTTAAAGATTTTATTTTTATTTATTAGAGAGAGAGAGAGAGAGAGAGAGAGATAGAGAGAGAGAGAGATAGAGAATTAGAGAACACCAGCAGGGGGAGCTACAGAGTGAGAGGGAGAAGCAGGCTCCTCCTTGAGCAGAGAGCGGAGGTGGGGCTGATCTCAGGACCTGGGGATCATGACCTGAGTCAAAGGTAAATGCTTACCGAGCCACCCAGGTGTCCTCTTTTTCTGTCTTTAAACATAGAGTTTCATTCTACTTTTATAAACTTTTATCTGTGTATATATAACTTAACAGTGTTTATTGATTACTTGTTATATTTCTCTATTACAAAATTATGTACAAAAATTAAGACTATTTTTTATTTTTTAAATTAAAACTATTTAAAAAGTACTTCCTATAAACATAAAATTCTAATTACTGGAAAAATATTCGAAATATATCTTGAGAAAATATTACTTAAAGAGTTATTGGAAATTTTTGAAATCTCTTAATGAGCTTTTGTCCCCCAGTATCTATATTTATAGATGAATATTATTTATTGCCAGAATAATTCAGCATTTATTATCAGTTCGATTTTAATATTTCTTCTTCATAGCTTTAAGCAATGATAAATCTTGCTAAAATAAAGAAACAGTATATGAGAACGGAAGTTTTATTATAGCAATGTCATTCAGTTCTTGAATTCTGAACTATGTATGCTGAGTTAGTTCCTTTTTCAGTTGTGTCAAACACAAAATATTGGAAACCCCTTGATTTGCAAAGTTATCAAAATCATCATTTTCTCAACACTTATATCAATGTTACAAATTTTCCCTTTGGCAACTTTGGGATTTTTTTATACCTCAAGCAAGTACCATACTAAAAATCCAGATGGGTAGGAGTGCACAATTTTCTTTCAAAAAAATGTGTGTTTAAAATCCATTGTGAAAGAACACTTCTTGAGTCCCAGACAAATAAGTCGGAAAGAGGAGGCAACAGATATGTAAAAGCTGAGGCATCAGAAACCAACTCCCTTCAAACCATCCTTGCATGGATGTTCTTTAGAAAAGCTGAAGATACTTCAGGACCATATCTAGATTAGTTTGAAGACTCTTCTTTTAAATCAAATGATATTTTATAGATACCTTTTCACCCTGAGTGCCAGAAGTTACAAAGTGCTTCTCAGAAATGCCCAGAGAAAACTTATTTTATGTATTATTTTCAGGAAAGCTCTAAGTATTGATTTTTATTTGTGTTATTTGTTTTTGTTACATGCTGTCATTTTTCTTTTTGCCAGTTGTTATTTCCTTTGTATTACCGAACTTTTTTTCTTTCTTTCTTTTTTCTTTCTTTCTTTCTTTCTTTCTTTCTTTCTTTCTTTCTTTCTTTCTTTCTCTTCTTTCTTTCTTTCTTTCTTTCTTTCTTTCTTTCTTTCTTTCTTTCTTTCTTTCTTTCTTTCTTCTTCTCTCTTTCCCTCTTTCCCTCTTTCTCTCTTTCTGACTTACTCTTTACTCATATAATGGCATGCAGAAGGTTGACAGATGAAGCAATAAATACTGTTTCCTAATCAACTATCTCCTAGCAGGAGTAGAGCTATGACATCACACTTGGAAGGAATAGGTCCCTTAATCAGGAAGGCAGCGTGACCTTTCAGAGGCATTTGTTTCCCTTTCAGAGCTTTAACTTCCAGATTCTTAGATTCAAAATTTAAATTTGTTTTTCAAAATTGTAAGACCTAAAAAGCATCACCTAGTATTGTTTAGTATCCCCTGTGTGTGTGTGTGTGTGTGTGTGTGTGTGTGCATGGGATGGACAGATAGGGGACTTCTTTTCACAATACTAACATGACTGTGTTGTTGGTTGAAAACTGAGTTCTATATGCGTGAAGAGAAATTATGATACAAATACTATTTGCTGGCAGTGACTTAGATAAATGAAGGAGAAAGTAAAAATTTAAGGAATGCTAGAAGGAAATATATCATTGTATATCTGTCATCATGAAAAACCCAGGAATTCAGGATGTGGATAATAAATTAGATAGAACTAGAATAAGGAAATGAAATCTTTACCTCTCTAATATTACAGGAGAAATAAGATTTTAAAAGAATCAATGTATTAACTCTCTTCTGATGTACTTATGCATTTGAGAATACCTAAATTTATTTTCTATCCAGTAGAGAGCAGTCACAGTCCATGATGCTCTTTTAAAATCCATGCCTCAGAATTACAGGCACATGGCTGTTAACGCTGTATTATCTCATCCAGGTCCTAGCTAAGTAAGGGCATTCTAGAACACTGATCTGGTGGTGTTTCCTGGATACCAAATTTCTTCTCACATTTGTCTTTTATATTAAATAAAACACATAATTATTCCACATTAATTTATATGGAAGTTGATTTGCACAGAAATGAAGACATATATTGAGCTTGTGGCCAATTGCTTTAAAAAAACCTATGGGAGCCCAAACTATGGTATTAGAATTTGTTAACATAGGGAAAAACTCATAGCATGAGAGTTGGGTAAACTTAGAACTCCTGGAAAGAATACCCTAACTTAAGTGCCACCAGACAAGCAGGACTTGTAGCATATGCCATCTTCATGGCAGTATTAGTGAAACAGAGAGAGTTTTGGCTGGTAAACAAGCTAAGGAAAAATTAAGAATCACAAAGAGAAGATTAGATGGAATATGCATGTGGGCCTTACCAGACTTCATCTTTGCTATTTTTCTCTGTTCTTTCCCTGTTCTAAAGGAGATTAAAATATGGAGGGATACTATCTAGTTATATAGTTAGAAAGTACACCTTACCATTTTTTCTTAGTTGTCCGTGGGTTTTATTTACTGTCAAAAACCTGTGAGTACAGATGATTTCTGCTTTTCAGAAGGAGCATATTCCCAGAAAATAGTTCTGAAGGAGGACTGCCAAGAGGATGCACATACTGTCCTATTCTCTGACTAGCCTCATTGACAGAAACCAACTTGACCTGTCACTGAGTAAATGCACCTGGAAATGAAGAATGAGGTATATTAGGATAGTGGCAAAATGAAGAGTTTTAATATATACATATGTGTGTGTGTGTGTGTGTGTATATATATATATATATATGTTCATCTTTCCTCTTTATAAAATTGATGTGCACTGAGGGTAGGTAGGTTCATAGAGTGCACTAAAATGCCTCTTGATTCATGCAGCAATGATACTATCGATCCCTTATGAGTAAGACATAGAGTTTAAGGCAATTTTTTTTTCCAGTAGTGATGTTGCCACATATGGCTGCATCCTGTGATTTGGCCATCTTTATGACCAAAGTCATACACTTTAATTGGTGGACCAGAGTTAGGTATGTAATTTGTGGCCACGAAGCAGACTGGAACTAACTACCTCACATGTGGTGAGCTTGAATGTCAGCCTAATCAGCTAGACGTTTGCCAGCTGTACTAGTGTATCACAGGGACCATTGTTACAGATGGTTTGTTACCACTGTTAACAAGCTCTTGTAGTTTTCTTTAAAATGTGTGCGTTCATTGAAGTTTACACTTGTGTTGCTGAGGAATTAAAAATAAGTGTGAATTTGGCAGTAATATTTTTCTTAAGGTATTAAGATCCTCAACAATGAAATAAGAACTAGTATTTTTTTAAAGAGAGAGAGAGAGAGAGAGAGAATGAGTTGGGAAGGGGTGAGGGAGAGGGAGAAGCTGACTCTCTGCTGAACAGGGAGCCCAGGGTAGGCTGGATCGCAGAACTCTGGGATCATGACCTGAACCAAAGGCAGATACTTAACCAGCTGAGCCACCCAGGCACCCGGGAAGTAGTTTTTGAGTAAGTTTGCAGATTCCCTTTTCCATCCATTATGAAATTTACTAAAAATTTCACTTCCTTGGGTAGTGTTTATTAATTAAAAACACTGACTTATTAAAATTATAATTTAGTCATACTCTAAATTGATTAGTAACTAGGTTAGTTTTATTTTAGACACAATACAGAGATACATATCATCATGCCTCCTTGTGTCTACACTTGAATGAGACCATATAGTGTAGTGATGAAAACTTGGAATTTAGAGTTAGGAGATCTGATACTCCTGTAACCTAAAGACCTTTATGCTCTCAACACGCCATACTTTTCACTGCATAAATAAGAACCATAGTCAGTATGTATATGAATAGGGCAGATTGGGTCCCATGTATCAGTGGCAACAAGAGATGGGTTTGGTGAGCTATAGGTCCCCATCACCCCCATAATTTCCATCAGCTCTTCAACCTACTCTTTGATTTGGATAGTGGCTATTTTGCCCTGACTTGTTTAAAATGTTATATACATCAAGCCTCAGAACAAGTCCTGTAGCCCCTTGTTCCAGTCAGATTATTGCCCTAAGCCATTTCTACAGAGAAATAATTCTGAGGGTAAAAGTGATGATAGAGTTCAATAGGAAGGTCCTATTCCAAACCTCAATCAGAGTGATCAGCCCATCTCAGGAGAGGATGAATGCACAGTTTTGATGTGAGATGACATGAATTAGGTCAGGTGGGGGCTCTGAGACAGGGATAAATACTAGAGCTGAAAGACATTTCAAAGAGAAAGGCTGGATAGATTTGGTATATGGGAGAATGTGTGGCCCAGTGAGAGGAAAACACAAAACATGATTGCACATTTTGGGGTCTATGAAAGGGATCATTTTGTGGAGAAGAAAGATGAATCCTACTGTAGACATGTGGAAGCCTGAGTGGCCCTAAGGTGTCTTAGACAAAATGTTCTTTAGATTTCTTTAGACATGATTTGAAATGCTGGTCAGAGATACAATTGGAGACATAGATTTAAGTGTAGATGAGAAATAACTTTGCTTATCCATATCTTTTCTTTTACTAACATACTTAGAATTCTCTTTATTCCTTTGATAACAATGGGAGTTGGGAATTTTTTGCTATTATGTTTAGTTTAATCTCTTGCAGTGTTTCAATGCTTAACAATATTCTCTGGCAATTAGGCCTCCTACACCTGACCAGGCATATGTCCACAGATGATTCAGGATGCATGTTTTTATCCCTATGATATAGAGACTATGCTGTTTTTCTGCCTCCAGAATTTCTTGCAAAACTTCATGGTAGATCTGGCTGGTATTGGAAATCTGATGAGAATAAAATCCAAGAAAAACCTAAACAAATCTCTTTTACACATTGTATAGACACAGCAATCAGATAAAATAATTTTAAAGATTTTAAAACTGTTATTTATGCTACCATTCAGATGTAATTATATTTAACCTCTGAGAGCCTATATTTTGCATTTAAATGGTATGAGTAGTTTATTCTTTCCAGCAGATATTTGACAAGCTCTCCTACATTCTAGGCAGATTTCTAGGAGCTAGAGAAATAGTGTAGAATAAGATGGATAATACACTAATCTACATACCATGGGGGTAGAGAGGCAAAATACATGTGAATTAATAAATGGAAGGTAATTTTACTTATTTTTAAAAATGATTCATTTATTTTAGAGAGAGAGAACAGAAGAGAGAAAGAGAGAGGGAGAGACTCTCAAGCAGACTCTGTGCTGAGCATTGAGCCACACTTGGGGCTCACTCTCACAACCCTTAGACCATGACCTGGGCTGAAACCAATAATTGGATGCTCAGCTGACTGTGCCACCCAGGTACCCTGGAAGGTGATTTTAGATAATTTAAGGTTATAAAGAATTTAAAATTGGGATATGTTTTTTTTTTTTAAGTTTCTTTTGCTTTTTAAAAAGATTTTTTTTAAATCTTTTTTATTTATTTATTCATGAGAGACACAGAGAGAGGCAGAAGGGAGAAGCAGCCTCCCCACGGGGAGCCTGATAAAGGACTTGATCCTGGGGCCCCAGGATCACAACCTGAACCAAAGGCAGATGCTCAACCACTGAGCCACCCAGGTGCCCCAAAATAGGGTATTGTAATAGAGAATTTAAGGGTGTTGGGTTTAATTTAAAATGGGTAGTCAATAAGGGGGTGATTTTTGCATTTGGAGATGAGAGACAAAAATATATTAGCAAGGTGAGGACATGAGGTTGGCATTCCACTGAGAGTGAAGAGTAAGTGCAGACTCCAAGGTGGAAACAGACTTGGTCATTCAAGGTACATAAAGTAGGATGATGTGGTTGAGACGGCTGGAGAAGAGAGGCAGGAAGTATGGTAGAGAGGTAGTCAGAGACAGGTCAGGTATGTCTATGGACCATGGAAGATGATATGGATTTTATTCTTAGTGCAGTGGGAATTTATGCAGAAGAGTGAGTGCAGTAGCAATTCTAATTAATCACTTTTTTTTGTAATACTATTGTTTTCCAGTATGTGTGCATCTGCCTTTTTATTTTAATAAAAAATTAAAGTTTCTGTGTTCTAAAATTTTTACGTTAGAGTATTCCAACATCATGATACCTTATACGGATAGAAATGTACACATTCTAGTGTATTATGTTAGAGTATTCCAACATCTAGATAGCTTATGTGGATAGAAATATACATATTCTATTGTATTAAAGAGGTGCAGGAAATGTAATTGATCCAGTGTTCTCACAGACAATATAGGCTTGTACTGAACTGTTAACCCAGTGAGACTGTGTGGGAGATAGTTCATCTTTGCCAGACAGTTCATCTAGTACCATAAAGACAAAGATAGGTCAAGATAAAAACATGTTTTCATTAAATGCTGTATTGTTGACTAATCTTTCTCAAACATCCAAAGCCATGGGTGTTTTTAAAACTATATTCTGAACCTGAATGTGAATTACAATGTTTTTTAAAGCTGGCTTTTGAAATGTTGGGAAAACATCACTTCAGTATTTTTACTTAATTTCACTTCATTCAGATGAACTCTAATATGGTTTCTACAAATGATCTGACAATATCTTCCCCTTGGAAAAACAACAACAAAAACATCTTTTTGCCTTTAGCAAAAATTTTTTTTTAACCACCTTTGCTTTGGGTTGGAGCTGACATCTTACTATTAAAATTTGGTGAATTATGCTTTCTATTTGATAATAAAGTGTGCTGAGATTATATTCTCTTTTTTGAAGTCTAGAGAGGATTTTATACGTCCTTAACTGTGGTGTGGGTGTATAAGGTTCTTTAAAGAATCTGCTTGGAAGTCTCCCCTAAGTGGGAAGAATGTTCTTGTGGGCCATCCTCTGATCTTCTTCACCTTGGAAAGGGAAATAAGATGGACTAGATGAAGCTTTGATTCTTGTGGGTGTGTTTATGGAAAGTTCTTTGCTTGGATTCTTAAGAACCTAGAAGTGAAAAGATGGGGAGAAGAAAATGAGTATTTACTCTCTATTTCCAGTTATGAGCTCAGAACTCTTTGAATGGAATTTGAAAGGTAAAGAGTATAGTCAGACTAGTCAGACAAGAATTATATCACAAATAATGTCTTCTGAAATTCATCTGCTAAGTTTGAGATATTGTTCCATACATATGTTTGTGTGTATGTATTCAGTTTTCATCTTTCTCAGTAGTTATGTTCTATAAAATTGCTGTGGACACTGAATTAGTGAATACTAAATCATTGCTCCTAGGCAAAATTCAGGGTTAGGTTCCTATGGGCTTCTGGTTCCTTTTTTGTCACCTGATCAATAGGTAACCTTGTTTTATGTGTCTTTCTATCTAAATATCTTATTTAATATATATTATTCATTAACATTGAACTCAGAGCTAACAGCATGAAGTTTTTCCCAACACACACATTTTCTCCATAAGGTACATCCCAGTCTTCCTGCATTTGGAAACACTAGAGAGCACTTCGACTCTACTCTTTGGTGTCCACTTTTTTTAAAAAAAGATTTTATTTACTTATTTCGGGGTGGGGAGGGGCAGAGGGAGAGGGAGAGAATCTTAAGCAGACTTCCCCTGAGCATGGAGTCCAACATGGGGCTTGATCCCACGACCCTAATAAGATCATGATGTAAGCTGAAGTCAAGAGTCAGACACCTAACTCACTGAGCCACACAGGCGCCCCTGGCATCCATTTTAAACAGTGAAACCTCATGTGATGGCACAAAAATATTAAAAATATGACACTAAAGAGACTGTGAAAAGGACACTTGTTTATGTCCTTTTAGTATGAGAGCTAAAACAAGAAGGCAGAGAAAATATTTATATTCAACCTAACCTGGGGATGTGCACATCAGGCAACTCAAATGTTTTGCCACTCTGCTCCTGTGTGTGAATGAGGGCAAAAGTACCGAATGGGGAGGGGGAGTATTGATTTTTCTATTATAAATAAATTATAGAGAGGAGATGAATTCACAAATACAGAATTCTTTTTTAAAAATATTTTATTTATGTATTTATTTGAGAGAGAAAGCACATGTGCATGTAAACAGGGGGAGACAGAGGGGGAGAGAAAGAGAATCTCCAGCTCACACCATGCTGAGCAGGGAGCTCTGCACAAGGCTTGATTTCACAATCCTGAGATCATGATCTGAGCCAAAACCAAGAGTTGGACACTTAACTGACTGAGCCATTGAGGTGCCCCCCACCCCAAATACATAATTCTTAAATAATGAGGTTTTACTATATATACATATATATTTTTTTGCTATTATATCTGTTTTTTTTTATTAGCATTATGTAGGGAAAAGATCTTGTTGTTTGACTTTTTTGTGCATTATTTACTAAGAGTAATACTGATAATGATTGTGATAAGCAGAATCTCAGGGAAGCCTTTCATCTTTACTTGGAAATTGCCATTTGTGGGAGGCCTGGGTGGCTCAGCGGTTGAGCATCTACCTTCGGCTCAGGGCGTGATCCTGGAGTTCTGGAATCGAGTCTCATATTGGGCTCCTTGCGAGAGCCTGCTTTTCCCTCTGCCTATGTCTCTACCATCTTTCTGTGTCTCTCATGTAAAAATAAGATCTTTACAAAAAAAAAAAAGGAAATTGACATTTTTCTAATCAAACTGTTTGTAATTAGTCAGTGAAAGAATACCCAGAAAGTGTTGGTTCTCATCAACAAATGCACAAAGCACGCTATTGTGTTTTTTCTCATAATCTGGGAGAGAAATTCAGAAATATCGCAAATAGATTTTCCAGCAAGAAATGGGAGCACAATGATTTATGAGTACCCATCCACAACTATTGAGCATATAATGGAACTGAAGACAACTTGCTTTTTAACTTGGTGGTTATTTTTTCTCTTGGAATACAAATATGATTTCATCCTCTATAAATCAATAGAAATATGGGTTGGTTATTTTTTTAAGCTTTGTAAAAAGGAAATTGCATCATAATAGTAGTCTTCAGGTAAATAAGAACTACTGTCAGCATTTAAACCACAAATGGAATATCAAGACCTTAAATTATTGTTTTCAAATCATTGTAAAGTTATGAAAAAAATTTGGACTGATCCAAACCAAAAATATACAAATAAATCCAGAAAACTACATATTTGATTGTTTTTATCAGGGCAGTACATGGAAATCCTTAGGAAGAAATAAGTTGGAGGAAACATGTAATTTTGACTTGTAAATTTGCAAATTAAAACCAACAAAGAACAAAACGGCAAAACATAATTCATTTTTTGGAAAAAAACTGGCACTTGATAGAACTACTTTAATAGAAAGTTGGCATCTACAACATGGTATACCAAAAGGAACATTGATTGACTGGTAGGAAAGGGGGATTCCAGGCCCAACTCCGCTACTAATTAGTGGAATGCACTTAGGCCTAACATTTAGCTCCTCAGGCTTTGGCTTTCTAGCAGTGACATGTGGAATCTGGACTACATTATCTCTAATATCTCAGCTCTAAAATTTTCTGAGGCTCCAGTACAAAACACTTATAGTAGACATTTGTTTATTTGAATTCCAGAATGTTGCTCAAGTATTCATTATGAATAAAATAAAGTAATAGAGTAATTCTGAAAACAAAAACCAAAAAACTATGACTATGGCAATTATATAATTTGTTATAAAACCACTTTTTGTTGGGCTTTTTTTGAAAGGGATACTAAAATAATTAAAAGTTTCTTAGTTGTTAAGATTGACTACTACGTATATATGTATTCATCATCCCAGGAGGGGATTGGTTTTATTATATTGGTTCATCTGTCTTTTTCAAAATTATGTTAAAAATCAATATTCTTTTGAAAATAATAGTATATAAAAGCAAAACAATTCTTTATGTTGCTTATTTTAATTTTAAAAATAGCTTAAGTAGAATAGTTATTACTATTCCATATTCAAGAACTTTAATCAGTTTTATTTTAATCCATATCAATAATATCATGACATGGCATTTTTCCAGTGAATGTATTTGTTATTGCAATGCTTTTTTTATGTTGTTGCATAAAATCTTGCTCAGTTAACAATTTTGTAATTAAAAAACCTGAAAAAATTTTTTACATTACACTTTTCTCTGCATAATCTTATTAATTGAGAAAATATTTTCTCTATAGATGCTAAGTTACCTGGAAAGTTCACAGAAAATTCTTGCCAAATACAGAATATTCTCATTTCTATTTTTTTTTTTAATTTTTATTTATTTACGATAGTCACAGAGAGAGAGAGAGGCAGAGACACAGGCAGAGGGAGAAGCAGGCTCCATGCCGGGAGCCCGACGTGGGATTCGATCCCGGGTCTCCAGGATCGCGCCCTGGGCCAAAGGCAGGCGCTAAACCTGCGCCACCCAGGGATCCCCTCATTTCTATTTTTTAATTGAAGTGTGTAAATATTTCAACCCAAATATTTTCAGATACCATTTTTTTATTTTAAACTTTAATTTCCTCAGTAAATATTTTTAAAAAAGCAAAATATGTGTGTCTATTTATAATCTTTATTTTCTGCCAAAATTTTTTATTTTTCTGCAAAATCATAAGAATATACATATGTCCAGTTAAATATGGGAACTGTATCAAAATATTTCTCCCATGTCAAGATACTCCAAAGAGAAATTATAAAATTTCAAAAATAAAATCTGTGCACTTTTGAGTTGTCATCATTGAATTGATTCAGTTTCTCCTGTGCTTTTATAAGGAGAAATTTTGATGTCTTCCCAATTACAACTTTTGTTCTCAATAAATGAGATTGGTTAACATCTTTAAATGGTTTTTTTTTATGGTACTCCATCTGTTGTGTGATTTAATAAAAGATTTCTAACTAATTTTGAACACAGTACAATAGAAATATCAAAAAATTCATTTGTAAAATGTTTCATTTGAATTATAGGACACATTGGTTTATAGAATAATTCTTCAAAGTTCCAAACATTTTTAAGTGTAACTGATGATAGGTAACAGAAAATAAAAGTGCTTTTAGCCATGCTGAAGGAAATTTTTAAAAAATTCAATATCTGCTTTGTAGCAAATTTTTGAAGTACAATTAATGTGAAATATATAAAAGTGGTATACTTTTTAACAACGGTCTGTGTTTAGGTGGACAGAATCTTGTTTGAGGACAATTGTGAAATGTACATGTGTTGCAATCAATTCTAGGTCTGTTTCTGCTGCTTTTGTTTTTTAGTAATTGATGGAGTATAAATAATACTTTATGCCATTATGTTCTGCTCCAACAAAATTAATATTTGTATTATTACCACAAACCCAAATAATTATATCTTCTGTGTTGATCTTTTTAAATGAATTTACATCATTAAAATAATATCGGAGAGTTTACCTTTAATAGAATGAGTTTCCAAATACCTTGTTTTTACTCCATGATGACACTAACCATTTTTTAAACCTTTCATGGTTTATCTGTCTGTAAATGTCTTCCCTCTGCTAATGGAGCTGAGAAATCAGCAGCAGTTGTTTCAATTTCTCTATGTTAAAAACAAATGAGCAAACTTAGAATCTAAAATGCAAATAAATGAACAAAATCAATTTAGAAAAACAGTCCATTTGATCTGAAGGAGAAGTTTATGCTTTTAGAGATATGGATAAACATTATCTTCTATATCTACACATACTATTTTTTTGGCACAGTTATTTTTTTAAAAAAACCTAACATTTAAAAAAAGATAACCATGCTTCTTCAGCATATTTTCAGCTTTTGGTATGCAGCAGTAATATTGTTATGGCCTTTAAGGTAGGTAGTAACTGTCAACAAACATCTTACGCATGGTACACATTTATTATGAACTTTCTTGAGAAATAGCAACTCTTTATTTAATTTTTTACTTCAAATGTACCTTCCTATTGCTGACCTCACTGTTGTTGAAAAAGTTTATTAAACAGTCATAAACAAAGCATTACAAGCAAATAAACAGCTTTAGATTGTGTCATACATTGAATGACCACAATATGGCAAATGCATTCAGATTACTCTGCCTATGCCCTATGGCAGGGCTTAGCCTCTATTTCATATTTTATGTATCTCTGCCATCTGATGACTCTAAGTATTTTCCACTGACCTCACCTACTGCTGGCCTAAGGAATTTATGCATCTTGAAGGCTGAAGCATGGTATGGTATGGTACCATGGTATGGCACACCATGGTATGGCACACCTGGTTGGCATGCCAACTTCAGTTTTCTTTCCATTCTTACTTAAGAGAAGTGCGTTGTCCTCAGCCATTCCTGCCCAGCATACTAAAATTTTATCAGTAAGCACCCTGCAATCTGTCCTGGAGAAGTGAAATATTCATTTTTCACAACAGGAAATAGTTGAATAAAGAAATATGGTAGATTCTGGTAGTGTTTAAGATCTCTGTGGACTTCACATGTGTCTCACACACAAGTTAATAGATACTCTGGTGGGAGTTACAACCACCAGGTAGAGTACCGTTAAATCCAACCAAACTAATTTTAAGGCAAACAGCTAATAATCATACCTGGATTAAAAAAATTGGGACAATTAACGAGGAAAGTGACATACATGGGCACCCTAAAAATAACTAAGCTTACTGGAAGTTTGGAAACTATAGCAACTCTTTTTTTTTTTAAAGATTTTATTTATTTATTCATGAGAGACAGAGAGAGTCTCCTACAGTCTTTCCTGTAACTCTGAATCAATAGTGACTATGCAAACTCCAAAATCTCAGTTTCAGGAAGCTGAGTCTCCAACTACTACCTCCTATCCATCTGGCTTATTTATTCCAGTAACTTCTATACCCACAGTTTCTCACCCCTCCAGGAACTCATTCCCTTGACTCTCTTTTTCATTGCATAGCATCCTTTTTATAGTTCAACTTCTTGAACTATAAAAATATTATATTTGTATTTTCACAAACTCTTGTGTATTTACTCACATTAGACTCACAATCCTTGGTTCCATGTCCATCACTATAAACACTTACTCATAGATGGTCTTTCTCCTGTCTTACTTTACTATATTAACCAAGAAAAGCACCAGCTCTGGACTCAACTCACTGGAGAAAATAACACTTCTCAATGGCCTCCCATAAAATTAATAACCACAAATCCCAGATGGTCTCCAGCACTGGCTAGCCATCCTTTATTATTCTACTAAATTTCTCTTTCCACATTCTAAGAAAGTTATTCTATACTTTCTTTTCTTTGCGCCCAACTGTGACATATGACCTTGAACCATATGTCACTGCTAAGTTGTAAACACTGACAAGACCCACCTTATCTAGCCACTGTCTTCAGACTAACCTGCATTGATTCTGAGATACTTGCTTTACTTCCTGTTAGGATAAGAAAAGTCTGTGATCCTACCTGAGGACAAACATTCTACTTTTTGCTACTCAAGAACTTTGCTCATACAATTATCATATTTTGCTCTCTTTTTAACTTCAATTGCTCCCTATATTGGATGGTTTCTAAAGGCTTTTAAAAATGCCTTAATATCTATTATATTACAAAAACACACGTTTCAAATTCTATTTTACCATATCTCTACACTTCATAGAAAAACTTCTCAAAAAGATTGATTGTGCTTTTGTTTCCCTTTCTTGTCTTTCTATTCTTTCCTTCTTTTATTCCGACCAGGTGTTCTTCACCAACCCACAAAATTACCCACTTTTAGGGTAACCATTGGCTTCTATCTATCCTGGCAAGCCCACTAATAATGCTCTCATCTCTTGATTGTTTAGCAATGTTTGACACAATGGAACAGCCTCTCCCTCTTGAAACATTTTCTTTTCTTGGCTGACACTACAATCTCTTGGGTTCCTTTCTACTCCACTGTCTGCTCCTCTTCATTTTCCTGTGTTGGCTCCTTGCTCTCAGCTAGCCATCAAATTTAAAGTTACCTTTCAGCTCAATTCTGAGCCCTCTTCCTTCATTGTTTGGTAGCACAGAGGGGTTTCTGACCTTGCATCAGAATTACCTGGAGCATTTATTAAAACACAGAGTCATGGGTCCCACTCTCAGAGTTTCTAGATTAGGCCCAGGAATTTGCATTTATAACAAATTTCCAGGTAATGGCTGATGTTGCTGGTCCAGGGAGCACTCTTTGACAACTTCTGGTTTAGGGAACCAATTAAGCCAAATGCTTTGGAATTGGTCTGGTTTTCAATCATATTTGCACCTTTTATTATCTGTGCAACCCTAGGCAAATGATTTACCCTTTGTATTTCTCAGTATGTCTATTTGTAAAATAGAGATAGTACAAGTTGCTAGCTCAAGTGTTCTGAGAATTAAATGAGATAATCCCATGACTACAATACTTTTCTGAAAAGTGTTCTTTTTTTCTTACACTCTGACCTCTCTAAACTCTATTTTAAGAAAAGTAGTAGGGCTGTGTTTTTAAAGATATATATCAGGTCGGAATAATATTCTCTCCCTCATCTTGTCATTCACTTATACCCAGAATAAAATGTCTGGCCCTATTCCAGAAAACGGTCTCCTTGCTTCATCATTCATCTACCGTATTGGTCTTTTTCTGCTCTAGGAAATGTTCCAGTTACCCCTTACTGCATAACAAACTTCTCTTGGGAATCCCTGGGTGGCTCAGTGGTTTAGGACCTGCCTTCCGTGCAGGGCGTGATCCTGGAGTCCCGGGATCAAGTCCCACATCGGGCCCCCTGCATGGAGCCTGCTTCTCCCTCTGCCTGTGTCTCTGCTTCTCTCTCTCGTCTCTCATGAATAAATAAATAAATAAAAATATTAAAAAAAACAAACTTCTCTAAAATGTAGTAGCTTAGAACAACAGCCATCTTACCATTTCTCACAAGTTTATGAGTCAAGAATTCCAGTAGAGTTTGGCTGGATGATTCTTCTGCTGTCCATGGTGTATTCAGTTGGCCGCTGGCCTGGGGAGATCACAAATAGCTTTTCTCACATGTCTGGAGCCCAGAATGTGCAGCAGGAAGACTGCACTCAGCAAGGCCTGTTCTCCATCTGCTTCTCCTTGTAGTCACGGGTCCTCTCCCTACATTCTCTCCAGGAGGTTTATTAGAGGTTACATGTCTGTAAAGGGCTCTCAGAGACCAGGTGGAAGTTGCCTGCTCTCCAAGAGACTAGCTTAGAGCTGGCACAGCCTCACTTCTAACACACTCTTTTGGTCAAAGCATTTTCAAGTCTGTCCAGATTCAAGGGGAGGGAAAACAGATGCCACCTTGCAATGGAAAATTATCTTAGAATTTAATCCATCACAGGCATACTCCAAGATCGTTCCTGTGTGCCTATCATACTTGTTCCTTCCTCCAGGAATTCTGCCTCTGAATCTTTCCATGGCCGACTCCTTACAACCTCAGCTCAGCCATCACCTCCTCATTACAAGAAAACTTTCTGACAGCCTTAACATGCTTCTTTCCTCCATCATTATGTACTCCATCACCAGTTTTATTTTCTTTTGAAATGACCTTATTTATGATCTTCTGCTTCCCACTGGAATGTTAACTGCGTAAGAACAGAAACTTTTTCTTGTCAACACTGTGGTCTAAAAGCCTAGAACAGTGCTTGACACAGAATTTTTTCAATGGATATTTTAGGAATGAGTAAATTAATTATGACTATATAAGTCATTTATAGATATATAAAGAAAAATTTATAATTACCATACAAGCAGTTTTGTTATTATCTGCACTTAAACTTTTTAAGAATAGGAGTTTATGTATGTAAAAGACTTATTTTTTTCCTTTAAATCGATTCCCTTTTGATTATAGATAAGACTGACGTATCATGTAAGAAGATTTTATTTTCAGTTACTTAATGTTTTTCCTCTATTACAGTTTTGGAATGCACTGATTTGAATGACATTCACTTAGAATTACTTTTTGCATGGAGGAATCAAGATCTTTGGGGAAATATACAGATTTTTATTCTCTTTCCAAAAATAATGTCATAAATTTCAAACCAAGTTAAAATTAACACCCATACTTACTAGGTTTTTAAATTTCTTCCAGCTCTGTTAAAGAAAAACTTATTAGTTTCAGTAAGGAAATTGAGTCTTTCAGTATAAAAAGTAGTTCTTAAAAAGCAGCATGAATTGCATGAAAGAAATTGGAAAATGGTTTCATGTTTTTTCAACATAAACATTTTATGATTTCTGAGAAAATAAATTTAGATTTTATAGTACCAAAAATGTTTGGAAAACCTTTTAAGTTGCTTAGCCCAATGTGCATCTGGTTTCACCTTTCCTTTAGTACATCCAACATTATCAAGATTTTCTAAACAACCAAGCAATAATTTTAGGAGCAAATTTATAAGTAGGATTTTTTAAAACTTAAGACCAAACATTGGTAAGCAGAGAGATAAATCATTTTTTTGCTTTGTGATATAGCCAAAGTCATGGCAAAATATTAACTTTTTGAAAGTTTGTTAAAGAAATAGATTCAAGGATTTTCTTTTCTTTTTCCTTTGTGTGGTTCTTCTAGTGGATTTTTCCTTCCTTATTCAGTCTTTATTATGAGTGCTTATAATATATTGCCTTACAAGTGGAATTCTGATTTTTCCGAGTTGAATCACAGTACATATTAATTTAATTGAATAATTATAAAAGTCCCTACGAAGACTTTAGTGTGTTTATCGCAAGACTTACCTATATGTTTGCACAAATTTAGACAATGCACCATGAAAACATGTCTATTTTTTAATTTTTCCATCTTTATTCCTTTAGATGAGGAAGTAAAAAGGTACCAAAGCAGGAAGTATGGGGACAAATGTAGAATAAGAGAAGAGAAAAATTAAAGCTAAGCAGAATAAAATAAAGTGGGTGACCAGCCTCTGGAGTAAAATATGTATGTTAGATTATTCAGTTCCCTCCAAGGATTTACTCTTTTTTTATATTCATGTTTATGGCTTCCTGTTTTGCAAATGAAGAAGCTGAGGTAAGCATTCTTTAAATATCTTTTTGTCTGATGCACTCATGTCATGATTCTTGAGCCTGCTTGTCCTAACTATTGCAGAGTTTTAAAGCACCCCTGAAAAAGAATGACACTACAGTCATCATGGATACATCATATTAATTTTGGTTGATTAATTATTGATAAATGGACTAGTGAGCTTATGTTGCGTATTTTATCCAGTTCTTTAGGAAAAGCAAAATGAGTATAATGGCCTCTGTCTCAAAGAGTTGGCAGTCTAATGAAGAAGTAAAGATTAGTATATAAATGATAGATAATAGGGAGCATAGTTGCAGAGTGACTGGAAAATTAGCCCAGGGATTTATCTGTTTAATATACAGATAATCGATAACATTGAGGAAACAGAAGAAACTAGAAGTGAGAGAAAGTCAATAGGACCTAAAAAATTTGAGCTAAGAGACATTGATGTATAACACACTTTCATAGCATCTCAGAGTTGGAGGGAAACTAAGTCATCTTAACCTTTCTTATTCCTGATCTCATAGAGCATTGTCTGCAAATAGACAACTAGCTGTATGAGTCTTCTAGGACTGCCATAGAATGGATACCATAGACTGGGAGTCTTAAACAACAGAAATTTGTTTTCTTACAATTCTGGAAGATAGAAGTCTGCAATCAAGGTGTTGGCAGTTTTGTTTGTTTTGTTTGTTTTGTTTTGTTTTGTCATGGCTAATGGATGGCTGTCTTCCTCTGGTGTGGTCTCCCCATTTGGCCTGTTTATTTTCTAATCTCGTCTTCATATAAGGACACCAGTCATATTGGATTAGGGCCCACCCTGGTGACCTCATTTTACTTATTTTGAGAACTTATCTCTAAATACAGTCCCAATTCTGAGGTCCTAGGGATAAGAACTTCAATGTATTAATTTTGAGAGGATAATATTCAGCACACAGCACTAGTTTTAATTTCATTATGGAGAACTTTAACCCTGAGACATGTTTTTTCTTATTTTTGAGACTTAAACCTCCTCTGTGAAACTTCTACTCAATTATTCTGCATCTCCCCCATTTCTACAATGACCATCTGGGCCAGGAACTGTGATAGAAAAAAAAAAAAAAAGGAACTGTGATAGACACTGTGAGAGTCTGTAGCAAGGAATTATTGCCTTGAGGAAACAGAATTTCAAAGAATTGGGATAATATTTGTTGAGTTAATAAGTAATTGTCTTAGAATTTAGATAAGGAATTTAGATCTGATTACCAATTAGAGATTTTTTTTTTTTTGAGATTTTTCTTCTTTAAAGAACATGTCTACTTCTGTTTCTCATGTTAGGCCTGCTTGTCTCCACTGAATCTTCTACTGCTTTGAGTGGTTTTCAGGTAAAGAAGGTCCTTGATGTTTGGAACTGATCTCAGGATGTGTCTGAAGATGAGTAAGATAGAACAAAACATTTCATAGGCCTTTCCTGTTCCTCTGGTTTTTCTTTTTTAGGTTTATATTAGATCCTTCCAATGGCACACTGATTCATCCTGGGTTGGAATCATAGGTACATCCAAATTAATATATATAGAACTTGGATCAACTGCTAGCTCTAATTTTGTGAGATAGCTAAATAGTTCAATATTTAACTAATATTCAGCTATTGAATTTTTTGTACTCATTTATGTTTCTCTTGAGCTCCTCAGTCTACTTTCCTTTATAATTTGTATTTCTTTACTAAGTTACCTTAATCTTTAATTTTAGGTTTAATATTAAATCCTTTTCAGTGAGTCAATGAGACAGATTTGAGACATGACATAAAACATTCCAAAAAAAGATGAACTTATTAATGTTCATTCAAGTACATGGTAGACATAACATCAGGTAATAGCTTTTTTTTAGCTTAATGAGAATAACTACCTGGAGTTTTGGTTTTAAATAAAGTAAAATTTGCAGAAGAACATCCTTATATATATTTCACTATTTGGCTGAGGAAAATCTAGTGTGCTTTAAAATACTTCTCATTTCAAATAGCTGTTGGCAAAATGCTTTTGCAATTAAAAAGAAGTGCATGAACTCATTCTTCCATTTTTGATTTGCTAACAGTTTAGCTATTGAAACTAAGAATGGTCACTTGTAGTGAAATCAGTACAAGTGAAAACACTATGATGGTGCAATATTCTTATATCTTGGGGAAGAAGCAAGAGAAGTAATATTTTTGAGCACATAATATGATCCATCCCTGAGCTAGGAGGTTTTTAATACATCCATAATATTAAATTTTTACAACACTATTGTAATCAGCAGCCCATATTTCATTTAAAGAACTATGAAGTAATTTGCCTAAATCCTAGATAGCAAATGGCAAAGCTTCATTTTTTGTAATTCTGAAGCCAGACCTTTTTCCATAAAACTAGTTATCTCCAATTTACTTTATAAGCAATAAGTCTTTTTATTATTCTTGTTATGATTATTTAAACAATTATTTATCAGTAAAGTAATGCCAAAAATTCAGTTTCCATAAAAGGTGAATGACTAAGTTAATTTATTGCAGATATGATAATATTCTTGAGAGCTATTTCTATAATGTCCAGAAATTAAAGCAAAATTTATCATGATTTAGAAAAAAGCTATTTAAAAATGATAATAAATCACAGAGGAAAAAACTATCAATTTTTATGTAATAGCATTCTAGAAACAAGGAAACTATTTTCTAAAGTGAATGAAAGTATTTCTTTTAGTGCAAAAAACTAACAGAGATCATGTCTGTGACATTTGTTAAATCAAGAACTTAGTGCAAGATGATTTAAACAAATGATAGGATTCTGCAGTAGCTAGTGAGGCTAGTGCATTTCCATAAGAGGTTCCTTGAACCACAGCTGGATTTCTTCTAAGTGCAGAGCCAGTCAAGTCTTTGTCTTAGACTTTTTTGTTCTTGAGTTAATTGATATGATGTAATTGAATTCTTAGCCAGGAGCCAAGATTATTTCTAAGACAGAAGAAAGAATCATGGTCTCTTTCAAACTAATTATAAATCAGGGTTGTAATTTTCTTAGTGGGCTAAGGATTAGGAGTTTTGAGTTTCCATATGAGGTTTGTAACTATCTTTACAAACAAACCTAAAGTATATCTTCTCTGTATCGCATTATTTTCATCCCTGAAATGAGCATATTTCTCTAAGGAATGTTTTCTAATCTTTGAAACAACTGAATGTCGAATTACTGAGGGAGCCATTAGCCATTTGCCATTGGTAAGTGCTCAGATACGAAAAATAGGGAAAACAGATGAAAAATAGGTGGGTAGGGAGAGAAAGTCTGACGGGAAAAAGACAGACAAACAGAGAAACAGAAAAAGAGGTAGAGATAGAAGGAGGAAACAGGTGCCTTTCAAGAGGAATTCACCTGTGGAAATGGAGACTTGTCTATTGAAACAGGAATTTGCACATTTCACTTAAACATTATCTTTCTGTGAAATTACAACATTTTGCTATTTTCAGCAGAAAATTACCACCAGAATACTAAATAATTGGATAAGGTGTATTAAAATTCACGAACAACATTTAGTAGGCCAGGAGGTAGGTTCTATAGAGTTCAGTTTTAGAAATAATACATCAGATTACTCAATACTTTGGTATTCTTTAATTCAGCTTCACAGACAAGTCCAGAACAATCCTTGTTCTTCTCAATTCTTCATAAAGCTGAACCTTGACCATGAAAGTTCCCAAAATCCAGTCTCAATAACAAGGATATAACCAAGGCCTTGGAGGGCACTCTGTAAGCTCAGAGGCCTGAAGTGCTTGAAGCATCAGAACCAGAATTACTTGAATCTAATTTTCAGGTGTACATGAGGCCAATGTAACATGAACATTACAAGAAATGGAAAAAGTGAGATGTACTGCAGTGTTTTGGATGGACTTTAAGCATGTGATGGATGAATGGAGAAGGGCAGCCAAGGAGCTGTTAAGTGAGGAATACAGCCTGAGCCAGGATCTTGGCAGCCAACAAGTAAAACATCAGCAGATTTTAAAAAGATTAAACAAATCACAAATCACAATGAAAGGATAACTTTGGTGATAAGGTTTTACTGATAACCGATGATAAACTAGATTACTCAGGTTCTAAATGTCTAAATGAAGAGTAAGAAAAGAGAACATTTAATATTTATTTATAGTTATTATTATTTGTTTCTGTTGTTGTAACTGCGTAGTTAACAGACACCTGATTATTTCTCTGCTGAGAATCATTCTTCTCAGCTCCTCTGTCTACTATATTAAAACAAACTTCTTCGCATGCAACGATAAGCCCTCCAAGATCTGGCTGGCTCTGCATGGGCTTCCCAATTCTTTGCCTAACCACCATCCCATCCATTCTCCATTACCTCCTGTGACATTAACCTAGTCAGCTCTTGCTGGGGAAGCTCGGTCTTTGTGCACTTCGAGGCACCTCCTCCTCACTCAGTGCATTTCCTTCACTTTCCCTATTCTCCTCTGTTTCTTTCTGCCTAAGTCCTCATCACCATCTGAGACATCTTGGCATGATATCTTCCTTGATTCTTCCTCAAAGAAATGATAGTACTTCCTTGGTTCGATTGCAAGACTGGTTTCTGATTAGAGCACCTTGGACATGATGGCAACATATTTCCAATGGACAGATTTTGGGCGACTGGCAGTCTCTCCAGGTGGGCTGTGTTTTTTGCTTAAGGCACAGCTTGCCTTGTTCACCTCTCCATCCCCCAAAGCATAATAAACAGGTCTCTCTGAGTTTTGCTTCATTTGACATGGGAGACTTTGGGTTAGGAGATGACAATTGAAACGGGAAGAAGAAGATGCTATGGTTATGGCCTTGATCTCTCATGCTGTCATCGCAGCAGCTGGCAAAATATTAAGCATGCATGGTGATATTAATGTTTCCAAAATCTTAGAGGACAGAATAGGACATATGTATGTGTGTACAATTTAAAAAATTTAGCCTTTTCCTTGCCATTTTATAAAATAAAACTGGTTGTTTAAAGTATAAAATGAGCTGAGCAGCACAGATTGACAGAATCTTATTCCTGTGCTCATTTCTACGCTATGTGAATTTGAGTAAGCTCTTAACCTTTTTGAGGTTGTTTCTTCGGCTGCTATAAACATATTATAGCAGAAGTGGCCTCCAAGCTACAGCTCAGCTTATAATGCCTTGATTCTATTATATTCCATATTAATATAAGTAGCAACTTAAGATGTATATCTTCATCCCGTTAGTTTTCAAATTATATACACACTCATGTCTACCAGCCATCCTTGATTAGGGGGTTTGGTGAAGAGGAGTAAGGGGCTGGCCATTTAGAGAATGACAACCAGGCCCTACCTAGTAGTTTTTGGGAGAATAAGGGTCATCCCTCAGCTTTGAAACCACTGACCAAGGTAGACATTCAGGGTGCCCACACTGGGTGAGGGAAAATGCTCTGAGCTGGTACTGAGGGAAGCCTCGTTGGTTGTTACCCTAGTCAGCTCAGGCCACTATAGTCACATACAATAGACTGAGTAGCTTAAACAACAGATACTTGTTTCTCACAGTTCTGGAGGTCGGGAAGTCCAAGACCAAGGTATTGGCAAATTCAGATCCTGGTGAAGACTCTTTTTCTGGCTTGTAGGCAGCCCCTTTTCACTGTGTCTTCCCATAGTGGGAAGAAAGAGAGCTCTGGTCTTTCTTCCTCTTCTTGTAAGGGACTAATCCCATCATGGAGTCCCACATGTGACCTCACATGAACTTCTAACCTCCCAAATGCTCAATTTCCAAATGTCATCACATCAGGGCTTCAATGTGTGCATTTTGGGGGCATACAAACATCCAGTCCATAACTCCCTGGGGATGAGTCTGAGTCCCAAGGCCAGGAGGCTGTATTAAGACAAGGAAAGTCATTGGGTCACTGAGGAAGCCTCCTGCGAGGACAAGAGCCACTGTGGAATGGTTGCGTCTGTTGCATAGACAGTAATAAGGAGGGGCGCAGCAGATAGATTCTCTAGCAGGGCTCGTGCCCTGAAATGTTGAGATGGGTTGCTCTGACACAGTGACCAGGTGAGTCACCAGGCCAGGTAGGAATGTGGAGGCCAACTGCAGTCTGAGGCTTCCCATTCACTTTCTTCACTTTGAGCCCTCGATGCCACAAGAAAGAGGCTCAGCTCTCCAACAAGGGTTAGTACCAGTGAGCAAAGCAAAAGGAAAATGAAACTTATTTTGGATTAACTTCTTAATCAATTTATTTGATTTTTCTCCCACTCAATTATTTATCTGTTCTGGTGGCATACAGGGGCAGTTAGTGAAAACGTCATAGGGATGATCTGAAGGTAGTTTCCATCTCTAATTTTCTCTAACTTTTAAATACAAAGAGAATTCAATAGAAAGAGAAAAGGAGCAAAAAAGGGAACACTGAGGCTCCTGGTGGCGTTATTAAATCTACTATAGCTGTGTAACTGTCTACACAGGGCAGGTCGGGTAATAAGGAAGGTGAGCTAAAGTCAGACTGTGTAGACGAGAGAAGCCTAGAAGACAGTTCACTAAAGCCTGATAGTTCTTTACTTCTGTGCTCAGCAAACTGCACTTATTTGAAACATGAGGCTCAAAAGACTGTTTCTTTTTAAGAGTATTCTGATTTATGCATTTGAAACATGAAAAGACCTCACTTTGGAGCCTGAATAATATGCTATGCCTATCGCTTGTATGCTTCTGAAAATCAAGAAAATAAACAATCTTCAAGGAGATCAAAAACTCAAGAAAAACTCACTTTCCCTCATAACATTGTAGTATCACTGTATTTTTACTCTCGGTCCCATGTTGGCCTTGATTTGTGATTTACCATTATGAAAGACTTCAGATGTCCTGCCTGGACACCCAGAAGTTGTTTCCGTTTTCTATAGTCAGCCTGTGAAATGTTATTTAAAGCCCACATTTTGCTTTTAAATCTTACCAGAGGTTTCTGTGCTATAGAGGTCAAATTTCAGCCCAACTTTTGGACTTCCAGGCCTGGAAACCTTTTAGCAAGCTCTGTTTCTGTTTCCATCCCCTGAAAAAGTTGTCTTTGCAGACAGAGGTTTGGCATCTGTGTACCTCTCTCACATATTATATATTACTTATGGAACTCGGAGAAATCCAAAATGCCTCGTTGATGGAAAACATGAGATGGATGAGAATCCCTGGATATCAGCATTTTAATGTTTAATCTCTCCCCGTTCATGAAGTTAACATCTAGAAATTAAAACTTGAAATCAGACATTTGAAAGAGGTCTAGAACACAAGGCAATTAAATGTCTAGTGAATTCATTATAGAATAAGAACCAATCTTGAAACCTGTGCTATAGTGTATTTTAGAGTCTGTTTTCTTAATGATCAGATATTTTCCCTCAATTTATTATTGCTAACTTGGCTGTTTAGTGATAAAATACTAGATACGAAGCTCTCAGAGTCCAGATCTACCATGGTTGAATATGCACTTCAGGGATGCCTGGGTGGCTCAGCGATTGAGCATCTGCCTTTGGCTCAGGACATGATCCCGGAGTTCGGGGTCGAGTCCCACATCGGGCTCCTGCATGGAGGCTGCTTCTCCTCCCTCTGCCTTTGTCTCTGCTTCTCTCTGTGTCTCTCATGAGTAAATAAATAAAATCCTAAAAAAAAAAAAAGTATGCATTTCAGCATCTGATAGATCCTACTCACTGTATTTCATAGCATGGTTTGGTTACCTGAGGAGAAAGACCTGAAAAAGTCAATCAAGTCCATCACTGGAAACAGAAATAGTATTATAAATTATTTCAAAGGCCATATTCAATTTTTAAAATAAAAAGCATATTCTATTTCCATTTCAAGAGATTAATATTCTTTTTGAAATTTTATTCATCTTTGAATTTACTTGAGAAAAGAATTCAAAATCACTGAGTGTGACTTTAGGGAAAAGAAAAAAAATATATAGATAAGTACTTTTATGTCTTTTCATTTCCTTCTTCTCTAGTAAAATATTTACTCAGGTGTATATTAAATATTTTCACTCAATATAGATAGAATCTCTATCTCTCTGCCTGATTTATTATTATGATTATTTACATTGTTACAATAAGAGTTAGCATGGGTACTTCAATTACTGTAGAAGTAACTATTTAAATTTTAATTTTTGTGAATATGTATAAAACAATGCATATTTATAACAGAATATACATGATATTTTGTGACAATTATAAACTCCCTTCATCTATTTCATGGCTTTTTTGTTCTATTATTTTCTTTTTCTTTTTTTAATTACACGAATTTGTTTGCATATGTTACTGTAAACATTTTTTGTTTAAAAACAGTGTTCTCCAATTTTTTATATATTAACTGCTTTGTTTTTAATTCACTTGCTTATTCAATTATCTTTACACATTTCTTCTTTCCTTTCTTACATTTTATGTTTTATATTTTAATTATCTAGCTCCTAATGTTTTTAATAAAAAAAATCTAAGGCTATGAATTTGGTTTTGAGAAAATTTTTGACTATATATTCTATTTTTTAATATAAAGTTTTAAAAAATAATTGTTTTATAAACATTGTATAATTGCAGCACCATTTTCTGTTTCTTCCAAAAGCTCTTTGTGGATGATTTCCTTATTTTTGAAAATTTAATTTCCATGTGGTTAGTCCTTTATATTCTGATTTATTTTTACCTACTTGTTTATGTACTGTTTCTTTCTACTGATATTTCTTACATTTATAAATATTTCTGTTCAATTTTAATGCTACATCACAAAGGATCACTGATATAGACATATTTACAGATTATATATAAAATAATATTTAAAAATACCATCCTTGCTTACTTCCTTTGAATCCCACTTTACCAGCTGTTTCTCTTGAGATTTTTATTTCATTTTACTGTATATATTCTATGTGTATATTTTCACAGTTTTTTTACTTTTAAACTTTTCAAGTAATTTATTTAAGACATGTCTGTTTTTAAAAGCATATAGTTAGATTCTTTTTTTTAACCCAATCTAAGAGGCTTTGTCTTTTGGTAGAAGAATTAAAACATTTGCATATAGTTTGGTAACAGATTCATCAATTTTTACTTATATCAATTTATTCATGATTTTTCTACTCTTTTTTGTGCTCTGTTTTGTACATTTTAATTTATGAGTTAAGTTTTTTCATTCTGTCTCTTTTTTCCAGTAGCAATGTAGAAGAAATTAATGTTTTATTTCTTTTTTAATCATGTTGTTTGAAAAATGTATTGTACTAACCTTTCACTTATCTGATTATTTTATTTATTATTGGAAAATGTTGTCAATCTTGTATTTCTCATCTGTCTTTTTTCCTTTCTTAGCCTAATCTCACATTTGAAAGAAAGTTTTTAATTTTTGGGTTTTGCAGTTTATGTCTTCTCTTACAATATTTTTTTAAAGATTTGAATAATTGTGTAATTACATTCACAGAAACTATTTATTTTTGATTCCATAATTAAGTGATTTTAATGGTTAGTAGATCTTTGAGAAATATTTTCAGCTTGGGCCCACAGATATATTTCCTTAGTCCTTCTATATCTAATAGTGTTTATCATTTTCTTCAGAAATTTAAAAAAACAGAATTTCTGGGTAAAAAAAAGTTGGGTTTATAAACATTTTCTCTCAATACTCTAGTCATTCATTTACCAATTTTTTAAATAATAAGGATAAAACATGAAGCAACCTTAGAATTATTTTTTTTTAACTAACTAACATTTTGTGTTTTTCTGGTGTAGATACCAATATTTTAAATTTTTCTCGAAATATTAATAAAACATTATTAGTTGGGAATGGGGCATTTAAATCTTAATAAAAAACTATTGGTTGAGAATTAGATTGAAATAACTCTTAACACTAAGATAGGGATCAAATTATTCTCACCCAAGTTGTGGAATCTTATACTAAAGAAAATAAAGACAAATCAGAAAGGAGGAGAATGTGTAATTAAACAGATTGGTCTATAGCTAGATGCCCTTTATTACAAGCCTGAAAATGTATGCAGTTAGTCCAAGAAAGGAATGAAGAAAAAAATTTGAATTTTCTTACTCGATACACTTGGGCACTTTGGAGTGCTACAAGTCCTAAATCACATGTGCTAGGCCGTGTGTGCCAGGTGCTGGGTATATATTCGTTTCCTCAAAAAAGTTGATAACATAATAGAGGGGAGAACACCTACAAACAACTGTAAAAAAAGAAAAAAGTTGTCAGTGTGATAATAAAAGCCTGTCGAGGTTATTATTAGACCCCCAAAGGAAAGAGCACGATCAAGTCTGCACTAGGGGGCCACTCACAACAGTGTCTGAGGTTTATGCAGCGGTCCCATCTCCTTCTGAGAAACGTTCCCCATGAGGCCCAACGCTTCAAAATGAAACCAGGAAGGTCTGCTCTCGACGGATCTAATTCATTCAATACCATGATTGAAGGATTGGGTGACACCATTAAGAGAAAGCATATTTTCTTTTTGTTTTTGTTGGAAAAAAAGTCATATCCAAATTTCAAAAGGCTCAGAGGGCAGAGGATGGGAGCAGTCCTGTTAGCCATATGAAACCACAAATAAAATAATTTTAAAACGTTTGTTTCGTAAGAACTTTTTGCTTTATTTATTTTTATTGTAAAAATCTGCCAATTATAAGAAACTATTTATTGGAGATACTAATGAAAAAGGAAGGGGTCTCATTGGAGTGTGTACCGGTTGAGAAAGAGCTCAACAGAGCATGAACTGAACAAACTCCTGTAACAAAAGGTGGGGGTGCTGGTAGACAGATTCCATTCTCTTGAAAGCCTAGGGAAAAATAAATGAATCATAGGATAATCATTTAAAATGTAAAATTATCCTTTTTGTTTTCCTCACCATCATGCCCTATTAACCAGGCCCAGAGTTAAACCACATGTAAGCTCTTGAGTGTGCCTCATCCTCTCTGCTCCAGCCCCTTCTTCAAGACCTGGCTCAGTGAATGCGTGCGGTGCTGTAGAACAATGGTCTTCCATCCTGGCTCTGTGTTCCCAGGATCTAGGAAGCTTTGTAAATATCAGAGCCTGCTCCCCTCCCCACGGTCATTTCCAACAAAAATAAAAGAAGAAGAAAACCATTCTAATTTGACAGACTGGCTCTGGGACCCGGGACTGGTATTAACAAACAAACAAGGGCTCCTATGAGGCTGTAATGTGTAATCACTGACCTATTAAGAGTCACTAACATTTAGGAAGGAATCAAATTCCTCTTAGAGAAAGGAAAAAGATGGTGCTATGGGATAATTTTAAAATTATTTTTTTGTTTTTTATTTCTTTCAAATTCTAGTTAGTTAACATATAGTGGACTATTGGTTTCAGAAGTAGAGTTTAGTGATTCATCACTTACATAAAACACCCAGTGCTCAACACACGTGCCCTCCTTAATACCTAGCATCGGTACTACCACGATTAGTACTTACAGTAGTATAACTAATATTAGTACTTTTTTTGTACTTAAAGCTAGGGGATATTCAAGTTATATAAGTTACATGGTGGTTTTTTTGTTTTGTTTTCCTCAAGGCACTTATATCTATAAAGGAATAAATGTGAAACAAATCTTTAATTTTTATTTTTTTAAGATTTTTATTTATTTATTCATGAAAGACAGAGAGAGAGACAGAAGCAAGCTCCCCGCAGAGAGCCCTATGTGGGACTTGATTCTGGGACCCCAGGATCACACCCTGAGCCAAAGGCAGATGCTGAACCACTGACCCACCCAGGCATCCTGAGCATTTGCATTTCTAAGCCTATCTCCTCACCTTCTATTATATATGATTATTTTGAGGATTTAAATCCATGCCCAGAACATAGTAAGAACTAAAGAAAGGTCAGCCATAAAGAGCCATGCTTCCTTTCTCCTTTATTGTGTTTTCTGAGCCTCTGGAGAATCTAGTATCATTTTTTGTTACAACTTGAGGTTTATGAAGGGAAAAGGTGTAGTAATGACTCCTTTTCTTGTCCCACCAAATTGAGGTTCACAACCAACTGGCAAAACCATCTCTGAGTTGGTTTGCACAATCATAGTATTGCTAGTGCACCATGTTTTACAGGTTTGTCTTCCCTGGGCACCAATGTCACAGCTACGGTTGATAAGTTATGGTCAAGTTCAAACATGTATTTAAAACAGGTCTGAAAGTGTTTTAATATGTGCCATTAAAAATGATCCACAATGTAGTTGAATAACTATACATTAATTACCATAGCATTTTAAGCATAACAAGAAAAGCAAATAGCAAAATACATTTTAAAAAACAAGAGGGGTACCTGACATAAATTTATAATTCTTCTTCTCTAGAAATCTATATAACTTCTGTTGCAGTATAATGGTGAGTTTTCTTTTACTTCTGAAGGTACTGCAACTTTGCTGCTTCTGACTTTTCTGTCTGGATGATTCTGCGCTGTGTGCCTCACACTTTTTCCTCTTCCCTGTGGTGTGCTGAAGTCACTTTCTTATACTCATTCACCAAGTTTGTATGGAGTCACTGTTATTTATCAAATACTACTCTAGGTATTGGAATACAGCGTAAAAGTAAATAACAAAACTCCATAGATTTCCATGGATTTATCTAGAGCAGGAGACAGAAAACAAAATCTAAACATAATTCCTTCAGGTAATAATCAGTGCTACATAGAGAAGTAGATACTATAAGGATTTGGGTAGAGAGCAATGAGCATGCCATTGCTTGACTGAGGCATCTCTGAGGAGATGCTGCTTGACTGGAGACCTGCAAAAGATCTGGGTGTTGGAAGCAAACTACAGAAATTTTTGTCTTCTTTCTGCAATTGCCTTAGATTTCAGAAAGTCATTACCAAATATCAGACGGAAAAATAGGTGCTTTCTGGAAGATATTATGTAAAAGTCCTATAACCGGCATTCATTCCTAAACAATAGCTTCACTCTGTTTAGCCTCCACCTCTCTCTCTCTTTCTTTCTCTCTCTCTTCCTCATCCTCTCTCTGCCCTCCAGCAGGCTCCCTCCTTCTTTCCCTTCCTTTCTTTCTCTGCCTTTCTTCCTTATATTTCTCCAGCTTTTGTCGACTGGAAATTCATTGATTACCAGTTTCATGTCTCCTATTTATAGAATCCATCAATAGTAAAAGAAGAATTCAAAAGGTGTGATGGAGAAGACTGAAAGATTTATTTTGGAAGTGACCATACAGAAATAAACTTAATTGTATATGATAAGCTAATTGTAAATCTTTTTATTGGTCATTGTTTTGGTACACCTTGGATTAACTCAGGTGAAACTTTAGTTTGAAAACTATAGGAAATACCCAGGCAAAAGAAAAAGAAAAGCGAATATCTGCACAAATTCTTGTACTAGAAATTCTAAATATTTGGTTTTCTACAACATAATAAAATATATTTATCTTTTCTACACACTGTGACTGTATTTAACAAATATAGCAAGGAAAAAGGTTATATATCAGGAAAATGTTACTTCCCTGTACTGATTCGATCAAGCCCTATTCTGTTTATTTGGAGGCAAAATAGCTATGTGAAACATAAAAACTTCATTCAGTAATTTAACAGCACCCATGTAGATAAATACTAACATTTATTATATATCTGACAGGTACACAATAACATTTCTGTAACATTTATTTATTAAAACAAATCTAGAAGGTTATTTTTGTCTGTACTTTACAGAGCAGTTTCACAGAGTAACTTTTCCCAAGGTTAGTTAGCTATCAACCCCCCTCCCCCAAACCCAGGATTTTTAGGACCTTTCTAGATTATAAAAATCATGTTCCTTGTAATACATATTCTCCCTAGAAAAATAAGCAAGCATGGACAATATGCATGGAAGACATGAGACCACACAAAGAACTGAATCAGCCAACTGCTATTTTTTCCTAGAATTGACCCCAGATGTGGAGAAAGATTTCAGAATTCCCACTAAAGTAGTATTTGAAGTTTAGATGGTGACATGTTACCCCAAATCAAATCAGTTATGTTGACTCCCATTTTCTAGAAATTAAAATATGGACATTTCTGGTTTTCTAAACTCTATTCATGATCTACTAAAGGCCTTAAGAACACAGGATTGAATTTTACCTGTAGACTATTCCATCTTACAATGACACCAATTCTTTAGCCTAATATTTGAATGTACCAATAACTAGTAATGGAATCCTTGGCCGATGTAAGAAATTGCTTAATGAGTTTTATACAAATTACTTATATTTTCCATGGTGGTACAAGATAATATAACAAATCCTTTTGCAAAACTCACTGTTCATTATGCAGATATGTATCAGTTTTAATCTTGTTTATAAAATATACACCTTATTGCAATCTTCTTTTTTTTTAATTTTTATTTATTTATGATAGTCACACACACAGAGAGAGAGAGAGAGGCAGAGACACAGGCAGAGGGAGAAGCAAGCTCCATGCATCGGGAGCCCGACGTGGGATTTGATCCCGGGTCTCCAGGATCACGCCCTGGGCCAAAGGCAGGTGCTAAACTGCTGCGCCACCCAGGGATCCCTGCAATCTTCTTATTAAGAATCTTATCTGATATTCCATCATAAAAATTTTAGATTAAAATTTTATTTTTTTATTTTTATTTTTTTAGATTAAAATTTTAAAACACACTTGCTTTATTATTTCTCAGGCCATATATCATTTATTTATTTCCCAGGACCCCAAGATCATGACCTGAACCAAAGTCAGACACTTAACTGACTAAGCCACACAGGTGCCCCTTTGTATGACATTTATTTTTTTGTCATAATTTTTAAATGAAAGCTCTGTATTTTCTATAATAATCATTTTTTAAAAAGAATTATTTAGTTTTCATTTACGTTCCAAATTTTTTTCTATTGAGAGAAACAATCAGCTATAAGATGTGCCATTGAAATAGATTAAGTATACCAAATACTTCCAAAACAAATCTCAATTTCAGATATGCTAATATGTGAAAAAAAATACACTTTTAAAGTGTAGGAAATATGGTATATTTTTACCTGAGGATCTTTAATGACTGGGTTAAACTGAGTTGGCAAAACTACTGACTCATTTTTAGCACATATCTGAAATTCTCAGAAGTAGTGAAAAATCTCAAGTGATAGATATGTGTTAAAAAGTATTCTGACTTTCTGTCTCAATCTACCAAGTCAGAAACATGAAAACCTTTTGCACAAAATTTTTGTAATCATGTTTCCTTCTTCATAAATAGCATGTATAAAATATAATGTTTGCTCCTCTCCTCCCTACCTCCAAAGATTCGTTACACCCTCGGGGAAGCATATCTTTATTTGATGAAGATTTTTTTAGCTTTAGTTTTCAAAAATTGTGTAATGAATATTATATTACCCTGAATATCACCTCTGAATCAAAGCTTTGTGAAGATATGGGCTCTGTGTTAACAATTTCCTTGCTAGTCCTTAATGTTGTCCTGACAACCAGTAGGTATTTAAGAAATATTTATTGAATTAATGGAATAAAAAGGTCTAGTTGTTCTCTATTAATATTTTAATGTAAGCATACAAGGTGTATTAAAAAGAGCAGAAATGAGTGCAAAAATTGGCAGTAACTTATAATTTAGTTGTCTTGGTCCTTCCATTGAGTCATTCTGTGACATTATGATACTTCCATTACTAAATTTTCTTCTTTTCATATTTCACCTGATGTTGTTTAGTATTTGATAGCCTTTTTTGTTTTCCACATGCTCAGCAAATATTTTCTCTTCACCCTTCCCTTTGGACTTTGTATAATAAAGCCATCTCATCAGCAAGAATAGTGTTCTGAGTGCTGTTGGTACTTATGCCTGATTCCAGGAACAACTCAAATTAGAAATGGACCTCTACAAGTTCCCCTCTCTCCAAACCAGATACAAAGTGGTTGTACGGGGGAATTAGGAGCAAATTCATTTTCCTCTGAAAGAATAACAGTGCACAAATTCTACCAGTGCTTCTCAGCCTCTAAGGTCCAGTGTGAGAGAAAAAAGTGAAGGGGTACTGTATATCTTCCTCTCCAGGCCAGGGTTTTGATGTGGAAGGTTAAAAAAAAGTGGTCTGATTCACTTCAAATTCCTGCAAACCTGCAGGAATCTGAGTCTTTTTCTTCTGGTCATGGGAAAATCAGTCCTTCTGTCAATTCTTACTGCTCTCTGGACACTATGCTGAGTAGAAGAATTAGTCATGGCCCCTACATAGGAGGACCTCTAAAGAAGTTTCTAAACAGCCATAATATAGAGTGGAAAGTGGTGACTATCACAAAGGAGCTACAAACAAAATCATGTGAGCGTTCCCAGAAGGAAGAAAGAACTTTTCATTGGGTGTTGGAAGTCAGTGGCATGGTGCTGACTTCGAATAATGGGATAGATGCAGATATGTAAAAATTAAGAAGAGAATTTTGGCCAAAGGCATCTGAGTGAAAACACCAAGTCTTTCATTTGGTTGGAGTCTATGAAGTTACTAAAGTGAAAACATTTTAAATATTATCATTAATGGGTGTTTTTTTATTGGCTTAAGTACAAGGTATTAAATTCTTGTCTCAACTTCAAACCCATTCTTCTATCCTTGCTTTCTGATGACAGAGCTGGCTCCTTCATACTTGTTTTTTGGCTATTTAACATTTCTGTGAGCAGCCTCCCACCACTGCACCCTACCGCTGCCAGTGGCATTAGCAGAATCCAGTTTGTAATTCGTCCAACAGCTGCATAACCAGCCTCGGGCTTCCCCCTCAGAGATGCCACCTAGCCAACATCTATTCCTCAGTTTACAAGGTTGCAGGCCTAGGGGGCCCTCCTTTGAACTCACTTCAGCCTCAGCTGAGCAGTCGCAGTGCCTGGTGATACTCCTCTAGCCCTTTTATGTTCCTCCAGCCCAAGAGGCACTACTTCCTTCTAAAAGTTACTGCCTCCATCACACTTTAGTGTTTTTCTTTTCTTTTATCCTCTCAGTTGCCTAGTTAAAAACTTTGCACTGAGCTAACAGATCTAAAGTATTATTTTAGTTGAGGGTTGGTGTCTGTGTGTTCAAACGGCAACAAGGCAAATGGCGGAGAGCAGTGAGCTACCTTCACTTCATCTTCTCCAACCGCATCAACTGCTCATGCTCTGAGTGTTGAGCAGATCTGCCCATAGAGACCATTCAGTAAGAGATATTGCACATTTATTTGGGAGTGCACATTTCTTCTGGCCAAAAATATGGATTTTTCCCCCAAATAATATATTTATACATTTATATATATATAATATATATATATAAAGAATATATACATATATTCTTTTTTTAGTCATGGTTCCTAAATAAATTTATTATCTTTAGGAATAAGTTGCATAACATCTCGAAGAATTATTGTTGTTGTTATTATTGTTATTATTTACCTAATCCGGGCATACATTATTTGATTATTATAGTCAATATTGTGAGGCCATAATATGAAAAACCAGTAAGCAGACTTCATAAAAAGTTTCACTTTATCCATCATTTCGGTATATTATATTACATATAATTTAAGGATACTTTGACAAAAAATACTAAGTTATGTTTATCCTGCCTGCTATGGAGACTATGAAAAGTTGCAACAATCTATTCATTTATACTTCATTATTTGCAGATAGCTATGTGATCATACCTGTTTGAGGCATTTTGAGTAAACTTGAAGTTGCTAATGAAATACCATGAAAACATTTAACCTAATGGAATAATTGTGAAAGAATAGATTTATTTGCTTACAAAAAATCTTAGTTTAGGATATATTCAAGTGTCTATAATTTGAGTAAATTAAAGGAGTTCTGTAGCTGTCTGATACTTTTTTTTTTTAGATGTTTGATACTTTTTTTTTAGATTTTATTTATTTATTCATGAGACACACACACACACGCACACACAGGCAGAGAAACAGGCAGAGAGAGAAGGGGGCTCTATGCAGGGAGCTCAATGTGGGACTCGATCCTGGGACTCCAGGATCATGCCCTGGGCCGAAGGCAGGTCCCAACCACTGAGCCATCCAGGCATCCCTGTCTGATACATCCTAAGCAAGAGTAGTCAAGGTCAAAATCTTACTACCATTAGTCTTTGCTGCAATACCAAATTACTGTAAATTTAATAGCTTAAAACAACAAAGATTTCTTCCCTTATGGCTCCATAAGTTAGAAGTGTGACATGGGCATGATTGGAATACAATTTAGATGTCAGTAGGCCTGTGTTTCTGGAAAATCCATTCCTCATCTGTTCCAGCTTCTAGAGGCTGCCCATGTTCCTTGGCTTATGAATGCTTTCCATCAGCAGCATTGCATCTCTGTGCATCTGATGCTTCTTATATTGTCACAACTCTTTGTGACAGCCAGGAAAGATCTACTTTTAAGACTCATGTGATTAAATTGGGCCTACTGGATAATCCAGAATAATCTTCCTGTTTCAATGAGCTTAACTTTAATTATATCTGTAAAGTCCCCAGTGCTGAATACATATCATGGGGATTAGGACATGGATCTTTTGAGGCCATTATTCTGTCTACTTCACCATCTAACTCAGTTTTTTATTTATCTCCAATGTAGAATTCTCATGTCAAAAAGAACAGATGGTATATGCTCAAATATAGAGAGAATAATTTGCTGTTTAACCTCTTTTTAATACTGTAATTCTGATCTGGGTAGGGATGGATAGAGGTGTAGAGAAAAATATTTTAGACTCACCTGCAAAAATTTTTAGAACTACAGACATACTTTTTCCAATGAAGCCAAGAAATTGGTATAGAATTCTACCCCCATCATCTCTTCTCCCATTCTTCCATACAATTTTACTTTCATGAGCCTCTATTACTAATAAGATTTTATTATGGTCATCTGTTTGGGGGATAGAAAAAAGAGATAAGATGATTGTTTGACTTCTTTGGTACTATTAACTCTGACTTGACTTAGAAAGAATAAAAGAAATCTGACTCAGCTAAGCATTTGTTTGTTATGTTTTAATCTTTCAAATGATCTAAGTAAACACTCTCAAAGTGTGAAAGTCTTATAACTATTAAATAATGTGTTCTTTGCTTTGTTTAGTCTCCTCAGACAAGCCAAAGCACTGACATTTGTATTACCAGAACTCTTTCTTAAAGTTTTACAAATTGCTTTACCTTGTTTCCCTGAATGAAAGCAGGGTAAGACATATGCAGATAATTGAACTAATAAAATGTGGGAAATTTTCTGAAAATGCCCCATTATTAAACATTGTTGGAATTCAGAAGCATTTGTATTAGACAACCTACTCATTGGTTTAGAAAAAAAGCTGAGGGAAAAACTGGTTTCAATTTATAACTATTAACAATAAGCTTCTTTTATTGAGATGGAAAAATTTGTATCTTTTAATTTGAACTTCTACTATCCCTGGGAATGGAGTTATTAACTTTATGTTTAATCAGAGGGAGAAAGCATGTGACAAAATAAAATATTCTTTCATGCTAAAAACTCCTGATACATTGAGTATAGAGGGAATGTACCTCAATAACATAGAGGCCCTATATAACAAAGGTATAGCTAACATCATACTCAATGGTGAAATGTTGAAAACTTTTCTTCTAAGATAGGAAGGAGGTCAGAATGTTCACTCTCACCTCTCTTATTCAGTATGTAAGTCCTAGCTAAAACAACCAGACAAAATAAAGAAATAAAAGACGTTCAAGTCAGACAGAAACTAAAAGTGTCTTTATTTATGGATGATATGACCTTATATATGCAAAATCCTGAAGACTCAACTAAAAAGCAGTTGGAACTAATCAATGAATTGAGCAAAGCTTCAGAATGTAATCAGTTGCATTTTTAGACCACCAACAATATATCTGAAAAAGAAATAAAGAAAGCAACGTCACTCACAGTAGCATCAAAAACAATGGTACTAGGAATAAACTTACTGAAAGAAGTAAAATATCAGAATAGTAAATACTACAAGACTTCAATGAAGGAGGTTGTAGAAGGCACGAATAAATGGAAAGCTATCCTGTATTCATTGACCAGATGATTTAGTATTGTTAAAATGTCCATACTACTCGAAGCCCTCTATAGATGCAATGAAATCCCTATCAAAATTCCAAAGGCATTTTTCACAGAAATAGAACAAATAATCCTGAAATTTGTATGGAAGCCCAAATGATACTAAATATCCAAAGCAATTCTGAGAAAGAAAAACAAAGCCAGAAGCATCACACTTCCTAATTTCAAACATACTACAAAACTATGGGAGGCAAAAGAGTAAGGTACTGCCATAATAAAATGGGACAGAATAGAGAGTCCATAAATAAACCCCTGCACAGCAAAAGAAACAATAAAAAAATGAAAAGGCAGCCTACAGAATGGGAGAACATTTTTACAAACCATATATTACAGAAGGGATTAATATCCAAAATATATAAAGAACTGATATAACTAAGTAACAATAGACACAAAAAATCCTATTAAAAATGGCCAGAGAAACTGAGTAGATGGTTCTCCACAGAAAATATACAAATGGCCAATAGGTACATGAAAAGATACTCAATATTACTAATTATCAAGGAAAAACAAATCAAAACCACAATGAGATATCACCTCATACATGTTAGAATGACTATTATCAAGAAAACAGTAGATAAATGTTGGGGAAAAAAACACCTTGTGAACTGTTTGTGGGAATGTAAATTGGTGAAACCTCTGTGGGAAATAGTATGGAATTCTTCAAGAACTTTAAAATGAAACTACTATAGGATATAAAGTTAATTACCAATTATATATATTTCCTCTATGCAAGTACTGTTTTAAATGCTTTACATTTAATACTCATCACAATCCTATGAGGTAGATACTATTATCCCACTTTACAGACAGGGAAACTGACATATGGACAGGTACATATCTTGCTCAGGCTTCCATAGCTAATAAATGATAGAGCTAAGAGTTGAAGCCATGAAGAGAGGCTCTGGAATCCATGCACTTAAACACTGGGAAATACTGAGGTTTGAAAGGAAATTAAGGTTTGATGATAGTGTATCATTTCAATGACATTTGGCACACTGAACTGTTTGTGCTTGAGATGTGTCACATTTGCTGTGAAGCCATATTTGAATTTTGTTAGCACATGTCATGACCATCTATAAGACCACCGATGCTACAAAATTAATAATAGTTACTATTTTCAAAGGAAAAAAAAACCTTGGAATTTTAGATTGGAAAGTTTTTGGTCTCCACATCTTCAATTTAAAAAGGGACTGAATATTTGCTGTCTACAAGAGACTCATTTTAGACAGAAGGACACCTACAACCTGAAAATAAAAGGTTGGAGAACCATTTACCACTCAAATGGTTCTCAAAATATACCCTAAAAACTACAGAACACTTCTGAAAGAAATTGAGGAAGACACAAAGAGATGGAAAAATATTCCATGCTCATGGATTGGCAGAATTAATATTGTGAAAATGTCAATGCTACCCAGGGCAATTTACACGTATAATGCAATCCCTATCAAAATACCATGGACTTTCTTCAGAGACTTAGAACAAATTATTTTAAGATTTGTGTGGAATCAGAAAAGACCCCAAACAGCCAGGGGAATTTTAAAAAAAGAAAACCATATCTGGGGGCATCACAATGCCAGATTTCAGGTTATACCTCAAAGCTGTGTTCATCAAGACAGTGTGGTACTGGCACAAAAACAGACATATAGATCAATGGAACAGAACAGAGAACCCAGAAGTGGACCCTGAACTTTATGCTCAACTAATATACGATAAAGGAGGAAAGACGATCCACTGGAAGAAAGACAGTCTCTTTAATAAATGGTGCTGGGAAAATTGGACATCCACATGCAGAAGAATGAAACTGGACCACTCTCTTGCACCATACACAAAGATAAACTCAAAATGGATGAAAGATCTAAATGTGAGACAAGATTCCATCAAAATCCCAGAGAAGAACTCAGGCAACACCCTTTTTGAACTTGGCCACAGTAACCGGAGAAGGACAAACAGTGTATGTTCTCATTCATTTGGGGAATATGAATAATAGCGAAAGGGAATATAAGGGAAGGGAGAAGAAATGTGTGAGAAATATCAGAAAGGGAGACAGAACATAGAGACTCCTAACTCTGGGAAATGAACTAGGGGTGGTGGAGGGGGAGGAGGGTGGGGGGTGGGGGTGAATGGGTGACGGGCACTGAGGGGTACACTTGACGGGATGAGCACTGGGTGTTATTCTGTATGTTGGTAAATTGAACACCAATAAAAATTAATTTATAAAAAAAAAAAGGGACTGAAATAAATTCCAATCATACATTTCATCCAGAAAAAACTGGCAAGCTTTAGCAACAAAAATCAGAGTCCACCCAAAATTCATAAGTTTGGCATTTTGAAGAAAATGCAAATTTTCTCCTATTTTATCCCTTTATATATTTTATCCTATTTATCTCCCTTTTGCAAAATGCAGCTTCCATTCTTTAAAATGATTATCTTTGCCAATGTTGCTTGCAAAAGTCATGTAGAAATTAGTAGAAATGACGCACAGACAACATTGTTAACATAACTGAAGTGAAAAAAAAACCATAACTGAAGTGACTGGGATAATAGCAAATGACTATAAACAAGTATATATTTTAAAAATTTATACAACATTCAAAATAGCCAGATGTTTCATTTTATCCTTTATGCTTTTAAATTTAAATCTCACTTCAAAAAATCTACAAAGCAGTAAACCTGAATTAGAAGTAGTTTATTAAAGGGAATTTAGTAGCATCAAACTATGTGTATACCTTCTATATGTACTATGAATAGAAGGGAGAAAGATGATTTTGAAAAGCAAATCTGAATGGAGAAAAAGCAGAGAGGAAGACAAACCATGAAAGGCTCTTAACTCTGGGAAACAAATTGAGGGTCGCTGAAGGAGAGGAGAGTGGGGAAATGGGGTAACTGAGTGATGAGCATTAAGGAGGACACGTAATGTGATGAGCACTGGGTATTATATGTTGGCAAGTTGAAATTAAATTTTAAAAAGGTGGCTGTGTAGGGAGTTATTTTATAGTATTTTCTGTTGTCAGATATACATTATATAATATTTATCCTTTTTACCATTAGTAAGTATACTATTAAGTGACATTGAGCGTGTTCACAATGTTATAAAACCATTACCACCATCTATACCTAAAACCTTTTCAATCTCCCCACTAAAACCTCTATCAATCAAGCAATCTCCTCCTCCTCCCCGTCAGTCCCTGAGACCTCTTTTGCTTTCTTTCTCTATGAATTTGACAGTTCTAGATATGTGAGACATGGCATTGTTGACTTTTTCCCTCTTTTCTGGGAAACCACCATACTCTTGTCCATAGTGACTGTGTCATGTTACATTTCTGTCAGCAATGCCCAGTTGTCTCAATTTCTTCATATCCTCATCAACTCTTATCTTTTCTATCTCTAAAAATGATAACCATCCTTGTGGGTATGAAGTGATTTCTCGTTGTTGGTTTGAACTTAACTCCTTTCTAATGATGTTGAGTATCTTTTTGCATGTACTTTTGGCCATTCATACACCTTTGAAGAAATGTCCATTGCCCCAAATCAATTGAGTTGTTTGGCTTTTTGTTGTTGAGTTGTAGTTCTTTATAGATTCTCAATTTTAATCCCCTACCAGATATATGATCTGCAAATATTTTCTCTCATCGAATAAGTTGTCCTTTTCCTTCTCAATGGTATCCTGTAATTGTACAAAATTCCTAATTTTGATGAAGTCTGGGTTATCTGTTTTTCTTTCACTCTTATAATTCTTGGTGTTTTTATCCATGAACATGAGGTATCTTTTCATTTATTTAGGCCCCCTTTGAGTTCTTTCAGCAATATTATTATTTTTAAAAAATATTTTATTTATTCATTCATGAGAGACACACAGAGAGAGAGGCAGAGACATAGGCAGAGGGAGAAGCAAGCTCCCTACTGGGACACTGATGTGGGACTCGATCCCAGGACCTTGGGATCATGCCCTGAGCCAAAGGCATATGCTCAGCTACTGAGCCACCCAGGTATCCCCTTTCAGCAATATTATAGTTTACAGTGTTCAAGTCTTTCACCTCCATGGTTAGATTTATTCCTAAGTATTTGATTCTTTTAGGTACCATTGTAAATGCAATTGCTTTCCTAATTTCCTTTTGAGATTACTCAGTGCCAAAGTAGAGAAACACAGCTGATATTTGCATGTTGATCTTATACCATGCAACTTGACTGAATTTGTTTATTACATTTAATAGTTTTCTATGGATTCTTAGGATTTTTAGAATATTAGTTTTTTAGGATTGTTTGTAGGTAAGGTCTTAACTCTGGTATCCACTGATCTGTTCCCCAACACTGTAATTTCATCATTTCAAGACTCGTATAAATGGAATCACATAGCATATAGCTTTTTGAGATTGACAGTCAATAAATTGAGGTTCAGAACATACCTCCTGGCTGACTTTGTGGGCTGTGGTTCAAATGTTAACTTACTTTTTAGAGATTTTTCTGTGCTATTGTGGACTGCTCTGTGTGCTTTCCAGAGGCTAATTTGAAACCTTAGTGGTTTTACACACTGTAGTTCAGTTCTCAGATAATTTGCTGTGTGAATTCTAGGCAGTTCCACGCAAGGGCACTTGGAATCTTCCCAGGATTTATATACATAAATTTAAAGAATCCCTTTGTCTAGCTCCTCCTTTTGGGTAGTTCTGTCTTTACTGTCTAGATCTAAGGGGCTAAGGTGCCACTATTTGCTAGTTTTCACTTAATGCAGGCAAGAATGGGAGACCCTGCTCTACCCCACAGTTCCTTTAAAGCCCAGTGGGCAGAAGGAAGGGCATGGCATCAGCTCACAGCACTACAGGGTGAGTATGATCAAGAAGGCTGTACCTTACATGCTTTTCAGCACCCAGGAAGGAGGGTGATTTGTCTCTGCTCACATAATTGCAGGCTGGGGATGGTTGACTGGGTGCCATCCTACAGTCTTCACAGTAATTATTGGGGAGTGGAAGAGGTAGGCATTGATAAAAAGTTCTATTCTACAGAGCTGACTTCTTACTGGTCCTGAAGCTGTGACTTCTTCATGCTTCTATCTTATTTTTCCTTGCACTGTCCATTGCTTCTTCCTTTTTTTTTTTTCCAGCGCCCATAAGGTTTAGGTCAGAGTTTCTCTCCTGTTCCTACTACACACACTCTAGTGCTGCCACTGGGCAACTAACAGTTGCTTGATGAGGAAATTCTTGAGAGAAGTGCACTTGTGTCTCTGGATTTCACCACATAAATGAACACCGAAAATGCTGCTTGTTTCCTGCATAGGGATTTCTGGGGGCAGAAGCCCTGATAGAAATAGACACATAGGGATACTGAACCCTGGGGAAAAGAGGAAAGGGTGAAGCACTACTCCCAGAATTTTCTGCAGCTCAGAAGGGTACATAAAAGGACCTCATATATTCCATTTGAAAGAGCAGGGAAGAAGAGGAGACAAGAAGAGTAGACACCTGGACAGACATCTAGAAAATACTTCTCTACCAAATGAGGATGTTATAGGTACAGATGTCATTTTTATACTTACTTCACTAAGACCCCGGCTCCAGGCACACTAGCTATCTATCTGCATCATGCATATGCCACAATCTTCCAAGACCTAGGGCTTTTGCACTTATTCTCTCTGTCTGGATTGCTTTGGTTCCCAAACTTTCATATGACTTCCTGTCATTCAGACTCTCTAAATCAGATCAGCCTCCTCCTCTATCATCATCTTCATTACACAACTCCCTAATGTTATCTTTATTACAGTTATTACTTCCTGTATTTATTTGTGAAGTTTATTGTCTGTCTCTACCTCCCAGACTATTTATGAGAACAGAGACTTTGCCTGTCTTATTCACAACTTAACTCTAGCTTCTAGAACAGTTCCTAGCAATAGCAGGTTCTCAACACGTATTTGTGGAATGAATCACAATCTTGTCTTTTAAGGATCACTTGCTATTTAAACTATTGGCTACATGCATAATCTATACAAATATGAATCATCTTACATATATTTACATTTATTTTTTCAATATTTTTATTAATAAATTCTGAATAATAGTCTTCATTTTCAGGCTATATTCTCAGTTCTCGGATTTATCTTCGTGAAAGGATCTTTTAGTGCAATGCTGTCGATAAGCACACTAAGCACACTAAGACTACATCTGGGTAACATTAAGAAAACTAGTTAAAATATTAAGATATTTAGTTCAGTGTATTGGTTGGCAAATATCTCCCTGGAAGCACTGGGAACTTTTTTACAAATATGTAGTTAGTATAATTGACTGGATATCTTGACATATATTGATATAAAACAACAACTGTAGATTAAAGAACCAGCTTGGTTCATCAATTTAGTAAAACTGTTCAATTTTGCTTTTATTTTTTTTATTTTTTTAAAGATTTGTATTTATTTATTCATGAGAGACACACACACAGAGAGAGAGGCAGAGACACAGGCAGAGGGAGGAGCAGGCTCCATGTAGGGAGCCTGACGTGGGACTTGATCCCGGTCTCCAGGATCACGCCCTGGGCTGAAAGTGGCGCTAAACCACTGAGCCCCCTGGGCTGACCTCTATTTTGCTTTTAAAAATTCATGAAATTGTCCAGGTTAATACATCGATGGGCGTTTTAGATAAACTATTTTCAGGTAGATTCTTATTTCAAAGACTTAGTTAACAACAAAACACAATCAATTCTCATTATTCATGGTGGTTATATTTTATAAAGTTACCTTGAGCACTAAATTAGTGAATATTGTACTAGGGGAAGTACAGGTTGAGGTTCCTGTGAGTCTGCCATCAAAACAAATTGACAACTGATCAACATCTAACCTTAGGTAACTTTAAACAGACCTAATTTAGTAGACCTTGTTGACTCATTAACACTGAATGGCTGACCCACAGCACTATAACTCATGCATGAACAAAACATATCTAACACATGTGTTTTCCCCTTAAGGCACATTACAATCTTCTTTTGCTTGGGAACACTCGAGGGCCCTTCTACAATACCACAGGGACTATTTTAAATAGCAAAAACACCAACAAACAGCTCATATGGAAAATGTGGCATTAAAGAGACTGAAAAGGATACGCTTGTTTACGGTGTAAGATCTGAAACAGAAAGGCAGAGTGTTGCCTTTGTTTGACCTCAGCAATAGCAGGTTCATCTGCTGATGAAGCATGTGATGAATGATTCGAACTTTTAGTAGCAGTACACATGTCTGTGAATGACCATGAAACCATGATGGGTATTGATTTGGGGGTTACAAAGAAATGCTAGTAAGTGGGTTGATTGGCAAATACAACATGCATGCATGAATAATTAAGATTGATCATATGAGCTTTAAATCTAGGGTCCTGGAGATGACTGAGAAATGAAGACTTGCTCATAAATTATTTAAGAAAAGCAGATAATTTGGCAGTCATGCTTGACTATACAATCATACTAATTTGATAAATATTACAATAATTTTAGGTATTAAGAAGTTTGAAGATTCCTGTAAAGTCTCCAGCTCCAGAGGTCTCAAGCTTCTTAATACCTTTAAATGGAAGGAAATCCAAAACATCCACGAGTAAGATAGGGGTACCATTTATGCTCTCATATGTGGGGGTGTCAGATATTCTTTTTTTTTTAAGATTTTATTTATTTATTCTTGAGAGCTAGAGAGAGAGAGAGAGAGAGAGAGAGAGAGAGAGGCAGAGACACAGGCAGAGGGAGAAGCAGGCTCCATGCAGGGAGCCCGATGTGGGACTCGATCCCGGGACTCCAGGATCACACCCTGGGCCAAAGGCAGGCACTAAACCGCTGAGCCACCCGGGCTGCCCCAGATATTCTTTTTTTTTTTTTTTTAATTTTTATTTATTTATTTATTTATTTATTTATTTATTTATTTATTTATTTATTTTTTTGCCCCAGATATTCTTAAGAACAGTAGTGTCCATGTGGGAATTTCTTAGTTATTTTAGATTTAGATTTGTACAGGATGATTGTTACCAATTGATGTCAATTTTTAAAAAGGTTAGTGGGGAAAGATTTTTCTTTCAAAATAATAGTAAAATAATTTGTAAATAAAAAATAAAACACTAATTAAAAACAAGCATTTAAGAAGAAACTGCATAGACAAATAATATAAGCCTAAAGTCATCACTGAATAAAGAGACAAAGGTCACCGTTTCTGATTACAGAAGTTAATAAAAAGAGACTCTGTTTGCTGATGACGAGAGAGCTTGGCATTCAATGTTAAATGTCATAACCTTTGTTTCTCTCTCTTTTTTTTTTTTATGTGCTGGTTTCAATTGGTACAGCATGTCATCTGTAAGAAATACCAATGTGTTTGACTAAAAATAGGACTCTGAAAAATGTTTTTTTCTTGAATATAAATTTGAAAACAGCCAGCCATTTAGAAAACTAAAATCGAGGTCTTCTGGCAGGACTTAACTTTATTAAAATCTCCTACACAATCTCTTCAAATAAAATACTAGTTGTTAAATTATTTTTGGTAATCGCAAAAAACAATGCATCTGCTTTGAGGAAGAAAACCCCAAAGTGATGTGTAAAAGAGATCAAAGGACTATTTGTCTGATCTTGACCAAACCATGTAGCTTCATCTAGGAAGTTAGGGAGTTAATCACTGGTATATGCTAGTATCTAATGAGTAATTGCCAAGTGCTGCCACTGTTCCAGTCCCTGCAATATAGGTGCCATTATTTCCACTTACAGATCAAGAAACCAAAGCACAGAGGTTAAGTACCATCATTAAGTAGCTGGCCAAGAGGGGATGTGGAGCGAGGCCATTTGATTTCAGAGCCGGAAGCACTTGCTGCCCCCTTGTGATGTGAAGTGCTCTATGAGTAGAAGAAAAATGAATATGAAAGTATCTTTAAAATGATGAAGTATTACACACGAGTTAGAAAACATGAGAATGACAGTTGTGGGCCCTACTGAATGTGAGGTGACTGGAGATGTTCAGACTCCTGTAAGGACATACAGTCTAGTCTTAGATGTGGCATTTAAACTGAGACCTGAAAGATGAATACTGACTAGGCATGAAATGTGCGTGTGTGTGAGTGTGTGTTCTTCCTGACAATGAAAATCAGTTGTGAAAATGTCCTAGGATGGAAAGGAGCCAAAGGGAATAGTCGGGACTGGAGTTTAGTGTACAAGTCACTGCTGCTTGGGCAGCGATAGATACAAGGTGGCAAAGTGGACCTAAACTATAGATGTTTTTATTTACCTACAATTTGCTTATTTGATACAGTGGGACCTATTACATGGGACAGAGGGGAGTCTGTGTGTCATCAAACACTATTAGTTGGTTTTCATGTTCGGGGTAGACAGACTCAGTGACTCTGGGTGTATGAGTCTTGTTACACATGCTACTTCATACACTTTACATTTATCAAGTGTTTGGGTCTCAGATTTCCCAGTGAAACAAACTGGATGATTTTTTAGTCTTAAAAAAAATGGATTTAGCTCAATGAGTGAGAGCTACTTGAGCAGACTGATTTGGCCTCATTTTTTCCCTCTTATTTGTTATTTTACAAATTGTGGTAACTATATTCCTTGGGTAAGAGGAATGATTTTGGGGTTGCACAAAAGTTTAAGAAAAAAAGTTCCAATTTTTTTTACACTTAAAATGTTACATTAACTTTATTCAGAACGAAAATCAGCGGATTGTTCATAAGGACCAATCTCCAATTTATTTGTAAATTTCCATATAACAAATATACTTTATGTTCAAGGAGTAATTAGAAGATTTACTGTTTTATTAGCGGGGAACCTTATCACTTGAGTCCAATGGTCACCTTGTTTACCATTGTTTATCACTGTCAATCCATCTACAGTTGCAGGAAGAAAACTAGGTTTAAAGCACCAGAACTACATGAAAATGATTTGTCCAAGAGAGCAGAAAATAGCTGAGTTCAGAGGCAATTATACTGCCACATTCCTGAAAGACAAGTTTGTCACTCAACAGATCAGCAATCTTTTTACTTTGATTACATGAACACACATTTTCTCCTACAAATTATTTTAATTCCTAGCCACAATTTTCTTCATCGCATGTTTATAAACATGCTTAATGCTGGGACTTTCCTGATGAGGTAAAAATAAAAACTCTGAGTGCTTTCTGTGTGTGATTTTGGGTTGTTGTTCACTGATAGTTTAAAGATGTAGTAGTCTTTATGAATTTATGGTTTCGATTGGGAAATTGTGGCTCAGTAGCTAGAAACAGGAAGTTTGTATATAACTTTGAAATCAGTAAAATATGCAACTAAGTAAAGAATCAACTGAATCATGTAGAATTATGGCAGGCAGAGAATGTTATGATGGTGAACTGCCTAAATTGAACTTGAAGACTGTGCTACTCCAACCTTAACTGATAAATTGGTAGTAAACAGGAACAGTCAATGTAAAGGCATAAGGAAAATGCAAATATTGATAGGATTATTTAGTATTATTATAGAGACACAAGTATGTCTTAATTTTGGTGACTTGCCTCAGAAAACATGGAGAATGATACATGAAGTCATCACTTTCAAATAACTGTAAAAATCCATCCATGCAGATATGGAAGACAATGAACAGAAATTTTTAGAAGAAATTTCAAAAAAAAAAGAGTAGTATTGACTAGTAACAAAAAAGATAAAAGGCAAAACTGAATAAAAAATAAAAATATTTGAACCTTTTTAAAAGTTATTTTGTAATTATCTTGGATGGTGAACATTAGGAAAGAATAAAGAAATTGACGAAGCCATGAGGTATAAATATGAGCAGATATGATTTTAACAAATGATATATTTAATATAAATTTAAAGCTATGATTGGCAAGCTTCTTAGGAGATTGAATTATTTCTTTTATTTTATCATTTTTGTTAAGAAATTATAGCACTCGATGTAAAAATAATGCTGACTACAACAAACAATTGAATAAGAAACAATGCTGTCATTTTCTGTTCATCTTCCAATTCAACTTTCTGTGCTATTTACACTAATAGAAGGATACATATGTAAAATTGATCCCTATTAAAACTGATCAGCAAATTGGTTCATTGAAAAACAACAATATTTTAAAAATATTTTTGTGAAATGGACAAGTTCTGAGAAAAACACAACCTATAAAATCAGACGGAAGAAGTAAAAAATTATAATAGTCATGTATCAAAGAAATTGATTATTCTCCCACAAAGAAACTCTAGTGCCAAAAATCTTTACTAGTGTATTCTTCCAAACTTTTAGGGGGAAAACAAAAGCACCAATCTTATATAACTCTTTTGTAATTAGAGAATATTATTTTGAAAGTATATTTTTGTTCTATATAGAATTTAAGTTGTCAGTTTTTCTTTTCTTTTTGTACTTTACGATGGCATCTATTTGTCTTTTGGCTACCATATCTTTTTTTGAAAAGTAAACTGAGATTCATATTGTTGCTCCTTTATTTTTTTTTAATTTTTTTATTTATTTATGATAGTCACACAGAGAGAGAGAGGGGCAGAGACACAGGCAGAGGGAGAAGCAGGCTCCACACAGGGAGCCTGACGTGGGTCTCAATCCTGGGACTCCAGGATCGAGCCCTGGGCCAAAGGCAGGCGCTAAACCGCTGAGCCACCCAGGGATCCCCATTTACACATATGTTAAAACTTGAATTCTCCTCTCACTTCTCATGGTATTGTCTCTGTTTTCCATTCTCTAATCTGTCTGTGCTTTAGTCTGGGTATTTCTTACTGATCTTTATTCCATCGAGTTTACTACTCTTTATAGCAACCTTTAATCTCCTATTAAAACCATATATTGAATCTTAATTTCAATTATTTTATTTTTTAGTTCTAGGATTTACAGTATATATACACATACATGCATATAATTTATATATATGTGCTAATATATTTATATGTATATATACATATATACTGATTTATATGCAAATATATTTTAATTTTTTGTTTTATAGATGATAGTTGGTGGTTTTAATATCTCTGTATTTTGTGAATCTGTTGTTTTTTTGGGGGGTGTATAATAATGGTCATACCACCTGATCTTCCAAGTAATTTTTTTATGATTTTATTTTTTTATTCATGTAAGACACAGAGAGAAAGGCAGAGACAAAGGCAGAGGGAGAAGCAGGCTCCCTGCGGGGAGCCTTATGTGGTGCTTGATCCCAGGACTCCAGGATCATGACCTGAGCCAAAGGCAAACGCTCGACCACTGAGCCACCCAGGTATCCTCCAAGTAATTTTTTATTGAGTGACAAATAATGTGATGAAAAATTATATAAATTACATAAAGCTCTAGATGAGTGAATTCCTCCAGAGTCATTTATTTTGTCACCAAAAGGCAATTATGTAGAGAAAGATAATCTTAATCCATCTTGGTATTGAGCTGATTTTTAAGATAAGCCTTAGTTTGAAAAAAATGCTTAGCTCTTTCTACATGCTCCCAAGTTGTAGTTCTTTAGCATCCAAGTAGAATTCTAAAGGGATCTCCTTCTTGAAAAGCCATGAAATTTAATTTTGGTCATTATAAGCTACCTGAAGTTTTTCTCAACATCTTAAACTCTAGGTGTCTATTTATGAATCAGGAAAGACTTTCTCAGGGGAAAAATAGCACTGAATATTGGACTCACTTCTATACTCTCCTTCTCTTCAGGTTTTTGCTGTCTCAAGTTCTTGCTGTCTTGACACTTCTTCAATGCTGTCAAACATATTTTTAAAACATTTAATATACTTTTCTAGTCATTCTCAGAAGGAGGTTGGTTTGCTGGAAGCCATTTTACCATCCCAAAAACAGAGTTGGCATTTTTATTTAAACACACATAGTATCTACATCTATTTCTTTACTTACTCCCATGGTACCACTTACCTTTATCTTCGAGATTTCTTTCTTTCTCAAAGACAAAAAGAGAAATCTAAAAGCAACCAGAGTAATGGTACAGATTATATAAAAAATAATGAGAATAAGAAATTTTTGGAACAAGAAAAATAGATCAAAGGATGGTTAATTAGTGTTCCAAGTTACTATGGTTTCATAACCAATTGCCATAAAACTTAGTGTCTTAAAACAACCCATTTATTGTGCTTATAGAGTCTGTGTGGGCCAAGGGTTTGGACAGAGCATAGAGCCAATGGCTTGTTTCTGTTCCAAGATGTCTGGATCCTCAGCTGGGACAACAAGACAGCTGAGGTTGCTCCGCAGCTCGGAAATGGAGTCATTTAGAAGTGTCTTCACTCATGTGTGTGTTGGCTGAATCTGGCTGTGAACTGGGACCTCACTTGAGGCTGTGGCCAAAATCTGTGGTCTCTGTATATTTCCTCAGATGGCCACAGGGGACTTACATTTCTTAAATGGTCACTCAGAACTCACAATAGTGTGTCTTTGAAAAAAGGTAGAGGTTGCATGAATTTTTTCAGTTTGTATTGGAAGTTATGCAGTCTCATTTTTGCCACAGTCTATTAGTTACAAGTAAGCCACAGAATTGCCAGATTTGGTGTGAGGAGGAGAGGGTAGCATAGATCCCATTTCTTAATACGAAAGAGGCAGGGTCATATTGTAGAAGAACTTGTAAGATGTGAGACATTTTTGTGTCAAGCTCTGGAAGATAGAGTCTGCCACAAGTAATAACTCTAAAGAGCAAAATTTTACAAATGCAATGTAAAAAACTTAAAAGAGCTTAATTCTTAAAAGCCACTATAAAGACTTGTATTCAAACAAAATTTGAGAGTTGACTATGAGCAGACCCAATGAAGGATCTTCTACAAAATACACTTCAGGAAATTGAATGTAATATGAAGTGAACTGCAAGAAACAATTACAAGCAAAAAAAGTTGTGAATGTATGAGAAAATCTAAAGAGCACACAATGTAATAGCCAATAATTATAACAAACAATGGGGGAGGGTAAAAACATGTGGAACTTAAATATTGGACAACAATACATTGGGGGAAAGAGGCTGATTGGATTAAAATGTTCTCACCACCCATGAGGAGGGAAGGGATATAGATTGTCCCTAAGTAGAACATGTTAAAAAAGCAAAGGATAATTATAACAGAATAATATTGCATAGTAGGAAAATGCAAATGTTACCATTTATAGCAAATGTATAGGGACTGATTTCCCTGACTAAAATACAAAATTTAATTACAAAATAAAATTTATTAGTGATATCAATTGAATGTTAATGATATACAAAGATTAAAAACAAAGGAAAGAATGGGAAAGACATAATACATAAATACCAACCAAAGGAAAATATATAGTTATTTTGTTATTAGAAAAAAGTTGAGGGGCACCTGGGTAGTGTAGTCCGTTAAGCAACTGAGTATTGGTTTCAGCTCAGGTCATGATCCCAGGGTCATGAGGTTGAGCCCTGTGTTGGGCTCCATGGTCAGCACAGAGTCTGCTTGAGATTTTCTCTCTCTCCCTCTCTGCCCCTTCTTCTCATCCTCTCTCTCTGTGTCTCTCAAATACATAAATAAATCTTTTTTAAAAAGTTGATAAGAATGATAACAGGAACAATTCATCATGAGAATAAAGCAATAAATTCTGAACCTTCATAGATTTAATGACATACCTTTAAAATACACTAATGGGTAATAGAAATAAAAAGAAAACAAAAAATTTATAATCGTAGAGGGAAGATTTGCACATCTCTTTTTTTTTTTATAAATTAATTTTTATTGGTGTTCAATTTACCAACATACAGAATAACACCCAGTGCTCATCCCGTCAAGTGTACCCCTCAGTGCCCGTCACCCATTCACCCCCACCCCCCACCCTCCTCCCCCTCCACCACCCCCAGTTCATTTCCCAGAGTTAGGAGTCTCTATGTTCTGTCTCCCTTTCTGATATTTCTCACACATTTCTTCTCCCTTCCCTTATATTCCCTTTCGCTATTATTCATATTCCCCAAATGAATGAGAACATACACTGTTTGTCCTTCTCCGGTTACTGTGGCCAAGTTCAAAAAGGGTGTTGCCTGAGTTCTTCTCTGGGATTTTGATGGAATCTTGTCTCACATTTTGAGTTTATCTTTGTGTATGGTGCAAGAGAGTGGTCCAGTTTCATTCTTCTGCATGTGGATGTCCAATTTTCCCAGCACCATTTATTGAAGAGACTGTCTTTCTTCCAGTGGATCGACTTTCCTCCTTTATCGTATATTAGTTGAGCATAAAGTTCAGGGTCCACTTCTGGGTTCTCTGTTCTGTTCCATTGATCTATATGTCTGTTTTTGTGCCAGTACCACACTGTCTTGATGAACACAGCTTTGAGGTATAACCTGAAATCTGGCATTGTGATGCCCCCAGATATGGTTTTCTTTTTTTAAAATTCCCCTGGCTGTTTGGGGTCTTTTCTGATTCCACACAAATCTTAAAATAATTTGTTCTAAGTCTCTGAAGAAAGTCCATGGTATTTTGATAGGGATTGCATTATACGTGTAAATTGCCCTGGGTAACATTGACATTTTCACAATATTAATTCTGCCAATCCATGAGCATGGAATATTTTTCCAACTCTTTGTGTCTTCCTCAATTTCTTTCAGAAGTGTTCTGTAGTTTTTAGGGTATATTTTGAGAACCATTTGAATGGTAAATGGTTCTCCAACCTTTTATTTTCAGGTTGTAGGTGTCCTTCTGTCTAAAATGAGTCTCTTGTAGACAGCAAATAGATGGGTCCTGTTTTTTTATCCAGTCTGAAACTCTGCGCCTTTTGATGGGGTCATTAAGCCCGTTCACGTTCAGAGTTACTTGAACTTCTTCTTAAAGGGGAGTTTTAAGAGTCCCCCTTAAAATTTCTTGCAGAGCTGGTTTGGAGGTCACATATTCTTTCAGTTCCTGCCTGTCTTGGAAGCTCTTTATCTCTCCTTCCATTTTGAATGAGAGCCTTGCTGGATAAAGTATTCTTGGTTGCATGTTCTTCTCATTTAGGACCCTGAATATATCCTGCCAGCCCTTTCTGGCCTGCCACGTCTCTGTGGAGAGGTCTGCTGTTACCCTAATATTCCTCCCCATGAAAGTCAGGGACTTCTTGTCTCTTGCTGCTTTAAGGATCTTCTCTTTATCTTTGGAATTTGCAAGCTTCACTATTAGATGTCGAGGTGTTGAACGGTTTTTATTGATTTTAGGGGGGGATCTCTCTATTTCCTGGATCTGAATGCCTGTTTCCCTTCCCAGATTGGGAAAGTTTTCAGCTAGGATTTGTTCAAATACATATTCTGGCCCTCTGTCCCTTTCGGCGCCCTCGGGAACCCCAATTAAACGTAGGTTTTTCTTCCTTAGAGTGTCATTTATTTGCCTTAATCTGTCTTCATGGTTCTTTAATTGTTTATCTCTTTTTTCCTCAGTTTCCCTCTTTGCCATTAACTTGTCTTCTATGTCACTCACTCGTTCTTCCACCTCGTTAACCCTCGTCGTTAGGACTTCTAGTTTGGATTGCATCTCATTCAATTGATTTTTAATTTCTGCCTGATTGGATCTAAATTCTGCAGTCATGAAGTCTCGTGAGGCCTTAATGCTTTTTTCTAGAGCCACCAGTAGCTGTAGAATAGTGCTTCTGAATTGGCTTTCTGACATTGAAGTGTAATCCAGATTTTGTAACTCTGCGGGAGAGAGGACTGTTTCTGATTCTTTCTTTTGAGGTGAGGTTTTCCTTCTAGTCATTTTGCTCAGTGCAGAGTGGCCAAAAACAAGTTGTATTGGAACACGGGGGAGTATCACTGGTCCCTCTAGCTGGTCTTCTGGGGGAGGGGCCTGTTGCGCTGATTCTCAGGTGTTAGCACTTGGGGGAGCTGCTCTGCCCCTGCCTGCTGCAGGGCTCAGCGGGGGTTGTTTACCCCGTGAGGTCTCAGGAGGAACAGTTGCAGTTGCTATGGCAACTCTGGAAGCCTGGATTCAGCCTCCGCAGGAACTACGGGGCTCGGGGCTCTCGGCTCTCCGTCCGCAGGGCCTGGAGGCTCCGGGGCGGGGCCGCTGATCTGCTCAGCTCCGGGCAGGAGCGTCCTTGCTGTCCTGGGCCCTCCCGGCCTCTGCCTGTCCCGGGGGGAGGCCGGATCCTGGGCTGTGTCCCGGCGCCCTGTGCTCCGGGGCCTGTGTTGTTGGATTTGCGCTCCCGCCCCCCAGCCCCCTCCCTGGAGCCGCTCCCGAGCCCCTCCGAGCTGCTCCGGTCGGTCCCCGCCGTGCGCGCTACAGCCCTTAGGGAGCTCGGAGCACTCTCCTGCGCTCGCAGGTGTCTGTTAGTGTCCCCGGGAGCCCGAGGGCATCCCCGCCCTCCCGGGTCCTGCTCTAACTCCCTGCGAGCCCCTTTCCGCCCGCCCGGGAAGGTTGGTGCAGCTCCTGCTCCTCCGGGACGGGGCTCTCCTGTCCTGGGGACACTCGCCCCGGCCTCAGCCCGGCTCCTCGCGGGGCCCCTCCCCCTCGGAGGCCTTTTGTTTCTTTATTTCTTTTTCCCCGTCTTCCTACCTTGATAGAAGCGCGGACTTTTCTCACTGTAGCATTCCAGCTGGTCTCTCTTTACATCTCAGGCCGAATTCGTAAATTTTCAGGATGGTTTGAAGGTTATCTAGGTAATTTGGTGGGGACAGGTGATTTGGGGACCCTGCTCTTCCGCCATCTTGCCCCTCCCCCCGCACATCTCTTTTAAGAGAGAGAGGAGGGGACGGATTGATGAATCAAGATATTCAAAAATAAGTGACAGCATAAAGGATATAGCTAGGTCATTATAATACTCATTTATGGGCAACAATATGGATATTAAAAAAAGTGTTGACTGAAAAAATACTAGCTGCCAAAGGGTATGAACAGTATGATTTGAAACACTTTTGAGAATAAAAGGTTGCTATTAATACTATGTTAGAATAGTGAGTGCAAACCAGACCCTCCGGAGCAAACTGGGTTATAAGTTCTCATTAAATATGATACTATTGTTGGAAAATTTTAAGTGCACAAAACAGCACTATAGAAACATATATTTTATGCATATTTCAAAAAAAGCATAACAATATTCTGGGAGTGAATAAGAAGAGAGAGATGAAGGAATTGAAGTTTACCACATATGATAGGCAGAGTAACGCCTCTCCACCCTCCTAGAGTACATGGAAAATGGGAATTCAGATTGCAGATGGAGTTAGGTTTGCAAGCAGCTGGATTTATGGTAGGGAGATTATGTTGGATTACCTGGATGCACCCTTGCAGGGGAGAGTCCTTAAAGAAGGCAGAGAGAGGTAGAAGAGGAAGTTAGGGTGCTGTGGTGTGAGAAGGACCACACTCATCATCGCTGTCTGAAGATAGGAGGGCACTGTGAATTAAGGATGTGGGCAGCCTGTAGAAATTGGGAAAGGAAAGAAAATGAATTCCTTCTTAAGAACTTTCAAAAAGGAAATCAGCCCTGCCAGCACTTTGATTTTTTTCCCCAATAAGATCCATGTCAGATTTCTGATCTCCAGAATAATAAATAATAAATTTACACCATTTTAGCCACTACATTTGTGGAATTTATTATGGTAGTAGCAAATACTAATTAATGTTTTATTTCATCAAGTAAGGTAGAAATATAAAACCTGTAAGGTGGGTGCAGGAGTCTATTTTATATATATTTAAACAATCCACAATTTAAAATGGGAAAAAATATACAATATACACATACATTTTGTGTACATATAATCTGAATATAATTGATTAAATCTTTGACTTAGTCTTCACATAGTGTCAATTCAAAGAAATAGCAGTTAGCAAGAAAAAATATGTGTATATTTAAATAAATACATTATGTAAAATCAATACATTAATTTTCTGACAAATCTCTAAAGTTGGAAGAGTGTTTGTATGTGTGTGTTGGAGGTTTGAGGAAGTACTTTTGGAATACACAGCCAAACAGCTTAAAATTCCTTTTTCTCTGTCACTGTCCTCTGCAGCAGCCCCTTCCTAACACCTGTCCTCACATATCCTTAGCTCTCAACCAAGAAGTTTTCCTTTCATCCATCCTACAAGGGTTGTTGTCCTCAGTCCTTTCCCCCTTTCTTTCTAACTCAATTATTTTTTCTCTTCACGATTTCTATTCCTCACTTCCCAGTGTTCTTGTTATGCATCTTAAAATTCCATACTTAGCTGGAATTCTCCTTAGGCTGGAACAAATATAAACGGAGAAGATGATGTCACCCTTCTCTGGTGGGTTTAGTTTGACTACAGTAACAAAGTCCCACAAACTCAGTGCCATTGACAACAGAAATTTGTTGTTTCCAGTTCTGGAGGCTGGAAATCTGAGATGATGGTGTCAGCAGGGATGGTTCCTCCTGGGGGTGGGGAGGGAGAATCTGGTCCATGAGTCTTGCCTAGCTTCTGGTGGTTTGCTGGCATACTCTGCATTCCTTGGCTTGTTGAAACATCGCTCCGTTTCCTTCCTTCATCTCTACCTGGTGTTCTCCCTGTGTGTGTGTGTGTGTGTGTGTGTGTGTGCCCAATTTCTCCTCCCCCCCCCCAATTTCTCCTTTTTATAAAGATAGTAGGCATATTGGACTAAGGGACCCAACTTACAACAGCAGAACTCATCTTAATGAATTACATCTGCAAATCCTCAATTTTCAAATTAGGTCAACATCTGAGGTACTGGTGGTTAGGACCTCAACATACACATTTTCTAGGGGGACACCCTTCAACTTATAACAGTGGATGAGAAATGAGGGAGTCTATGGAGACTCATTTTTTAATCAGTTTTGCTCCAAAAGATGTATATATGTTTCCTGCATAATGTTCTGGAAGGATAACCCACAAAAATTTTCCAATGGCTTCTTGTAGAACAGGAAGGAGTAGAGTAAAAAGAAGGTTTTAAATTTTAATCTTTAGTGTCTATTTGAAAGTTTTAGAGTAATGAACATATAGTCGTGTATTACTTTTTAAATTTAAGGGCTTAAAGAGATTATTTAGCAAGTATTTTCCAAGGATAAAAACTTATCAAAAATATATTTAAAAAGATTTTTATTGCACATGATTAAATATTTGGAAAGAAAATAAAACTGAGAGTTGAATAATAATAGCTCTTTGTAGGAACTATTCACTCTCTGAAGCCCAATACAGTGACAATGATGGGTGAGACATTTTCAGCCATGTGTCATCACTGAATGAAATCTTTTGACAAGAATGATCTTTGAGATCAGAGAAGATTACAATGGGTCAGATGATCTTTCAATGCATCATATGAAATAAGTGATTTGATCTCACCAGGAAGACCTACTAACTGAAATTTTTATGAAGTCCTTAAAAAATAAGCTCTGTTTTATGTTCTTGGCATCCATTTCTGACAGTTTGTTTGTTTTTTGGGGAGGGGCATATTTACTGTCCCAAATAAGAAGCAGTCAGACTAGAGTGTGTTTTCTTTTTTATTCCTTATTATTTGTAAAGCTTTAGGCAGCTTTCTTAAAAACCAAAGCTACAAACATCAGTTTCCTCATGTAAAATATCATGGCACTAATAATTTCTATTCTGAATTCCTTCTAGGCTCATTGGGAAATTCTAAGGAAATAATGCATGTCAAAGCACATTGAAAATTATATATACTATAAAAATTAAATCATTTTCATGAAAATAGTTAATATCCATCTACTACATAGCAACTAAGTATAAGTGGGTATAGAAGTAAGGCTTAGGGAAAAAGGGTTCCTTGGAGTAGGGGAGGAGGGGAATAAATAGCAGCAACAAAAAGATTCATATCAGGGGTGCCTGAGTGGCTCAGTCAGTTAAGCGTCTGTCTTTGGGTCAGGTCATGATCATAGGGTCCTTGGGATGGAGCCCAGTGCCGGGCTCCCTGATCAGCAGGAATCAGCTTCTCCCTCTCCCTCTGTGATCTCTCTCACTATTACTCTCTCTCAAATAAATAAATAAAATCTTTAAAAAAAGATTCATATCAATTATATAATGATGAACATTTGCTGTTTCAGATTTTTCATTTTCTCTAAGTGGGCATACTTCATGGTTTAAAAGTTTAAAATGTAAAGATACTGGTTTTCAATAGTCAATAGCAAAGTGGTTTTTTTCCTTATAACAGATAGACGTCCCTATCATTATCTGTCAACAACTGAAGGTGTTGTAACCTTCAGTTAGAGAGAACTCATTTCTCAAAGGTCTTACTGCACTCAATTGAACTTTAAATATATTTGGTCTTATCAGGATGATCCAAATTATTGAAAGCATGGGGCATAAGAAGAATCAAGAAGTGGTCAGTCACAAACAGTACATAATTCTAACTGGATTGATAAGTTAACTGAATGTTCCATGGATTTGTTAATTCTAGAAGGGTGAACTGCAGTTTCTCTCTCCCAGCCAGCAAAATATGCTTTTAAAGGAAAACTTTTGATTACAGTTCATTCTTTTACCAATTAAAAGATGTCAGCACCTCACCTAATACTCACTTTGCAGTAATATTCTTGGATAAGTCCTGTTGTATTCTTCCCTGGGTCCCCAGTTGTATTTCTTAGCTCCTGGTCTTAGGCATGCAGGTGTTAATAAAGACACTAGCACTGCTCTGAATCATGTAAGGAAAATCTAGCCTCCTTCTAGGAACTCTGTTCTTAACTCCAACCACTCTGAGTAAAGCCTATTTCATCATGTATGTGGTTTGCAAACACTTAATCAGCCAACAATATTTTATTTTTAATTTTTTCCTAATTGCTGCTGACAAGCATTTTCCAATTCTTTTACCACAACAAAATTTATGCAAATAGTGAAGATCTTTACCACATTGCAATCTCCTCGGTAATATTTTTAAATGTTAGCGCTAAATACTAGCAGCTTATAATCATTTGTGTTCTTGGGCTACTTTTATTTTCTCTACCGTGATTATTATCTTTTTCACATCAGCAGTGTTTTTCTTCTTCATTATTTTTAGTATAAATAATGCCTTTTGGTGTTTACTACCTTTTAATGTGATTCATTTATATTCATAGATAATACATGCCATAATTCATATTTAAAACTAAAAATATGGAACTTAATGAAAGTTACATCTCCTGCCCATTCTATGCACTAGTTGAGCTATTTAATGCCACCTCACAGGCAAACCGCCAATTTTGCCAATTCCTTATGTATCCTTTCAAAAATATTATATATAACATATATATGCATGTACACTTTAAGCAATGGTATACCTTACACACTGCCACAAAAATGTAGCTTTTCTCTTCTGACAGTGTGTCTCACTGAGTTGAGGATTTCATATCTTTCCAAACATAGGTGCTTTTTAACTTCTGTAGCACTTTCACTGTCTGGACCTACCCTCATGTATTAAATGGTCCTATATTGATAAGCATTTGGGTTGTTTCCAGACTTTTCCTATTACAAAACAATGCTGCAGCAAATATCATGCATAAATCTCTGAAAAATTATTGAAATACAGTTGCAGGATGAATTCCTGAAAACAGAATTTCTTACTAGAAGAATGGATGCATTTGTAATACCTAATAGATGATAGATAGATAAATAGACAGATATTGCCAGATGTACTCCATAGTGACTGATGACATCACCTATTAAAGAAAAATATTTTCCTTTAGGAACCAAAGAGCTAAATATTAAAAATATACTATGCTCAAGAATGTCAGTATATCTCAATGACAAAAATGCGACTACCGTATACTTTTAAAGGGACTATATAATTGTAACTAACATAATTTAATTCCAGAATCCAACTGTGGCTGAACTGGGGAGGAAGAAGAAGAAGGTTTCTTGTGGTATTTTGGTTTAGACATTTTTCTGAGGGGTCATTTAAAAATCAAATCAAAATACAGTTTGTAACCAATGTGAGTTTGGTTTGGTTTTAAAGAATCTAATTTATATAGAGGAGAAAGGAAAAAAGGAGTTTGTGGTTAGGTTTTTTCCATAGTAGCTTGCTTCTATTTAGTTATGAGTTGCAAGATGTACAGACCATCATCACAGTCTGACTCACACAGCCACTTGAACTTTAAGTCTAGAAGAAGGATATGTTCATTTTATTCACTTCCTAATGTGAAAAAGGAGTGGAGGACATATCCTAACTTGTGTTTAGAAATTTGGTGTTTTCAGGCTTTATGCCTCATCTGTTTTCCTTGTCTAACTTTCCAGAAAAGCAAATGCTCATATATTTCCTCAATAGTTTCTTAATACTCCAAATGTCTTAGAGCATATTTAAATACTCACTGGAGTGGAAATACTCCTTGATGAATATTTTATGCATTAAATGAATATCTAATGGTGGTAATCTGTGGTGATTGCCTACACCACAATATGGATATTAACTATATATATTTTTTTAAATAGAAGAATCCTTTAAGAAAAATATTGTGGAATTCTAATAAGGAGATTCCGTAAAAATTCACAGTCATTTTCCATCTCATAATCAATGTCTATTAAAGTACTTTAAGAACTTTTTTTTCTTTAATTTGCTCCCAGGGCTCTGGTCCATCCAATATATTTTCATCATTTTCCAGCTTTCAGTCAACCTCAAAATACCTCAACATTCATTTTGTATATCTTAGGAAAACAACCAATTCCCAGGTGGAAATTGGAATGTGGAGAAGTTAATAAGTCTAAATTCCAGAAAGATACCATCAGACCCATTGGACCAAGTCATAAGAACTAATCAATTCTTATTTGTTCCTTATGCCATGAAATAGCCCAAATTACTAATTGGAAAGAACACACATATACACAAAAGCACTATTTTTAAGCAATTTTTTTTTGCTTCTTTGTCAAACAACTGGTGAATTAAACATTGCATATAATTAAATCACCCTTATGATTAGCTTTGATTGCTATAACAAATCTTTCATCTAACTTAAGCTCAAAATTTCAAAGTTCTAATACATGTAAATATGTATAAATACAGTGTATGCAATGTATATGTGTACAATAGGTAAAGAAATTGTATATGTCTTTTGTAACACATTATACATTTTCTTTCTTTACACCCATAGTGAAAATAGAAGAGTAGAAATTCTCCTGTCCCTAATTTGACTGATAGTGATGTAGGAGGTGACCTGCCCAAAGTCAAACACTGAATCCTCACAACCACCTTATATATACAGCATCTGTAGAATGGACCAATAACATCGAGTTTATAATACTGAGCAAGATAGTTCAATAAATACTGGTGTGATATAAAGGCTAAGTTCTTTCTCTTTGGAAAAAGATATTGTCCCAGCACCATTTGTTGAAAAGACTGTCTTTTCTCACCAGTAAATTGTGCTTGCTCCTTTATTGAAAATCAATTGACCATACATTTGGAGAATATTTCTGGATTTTTAATTCTCTTCCTACTCTATGTCTAATTCTATAGCAATACCACATTGTCTTGGTTATTATAGCTCTATAATAAGTATTTATGTCGGGTAATATATGTCTTCCCACCTTCTTCAGCTTTGTCAAAATTGTTTTGGCTGTTCGAGATCTTCTGCATTTTCATATAAAACCCTTAGAATCAGCTTATAAATTTCAACAAAAACACTCCTGGAATTTGTATTAGGATTCTGATGAGTCTATAAATCAATTTGGGAAAATTCGGCATTTTATAACTGAGTCTTCCAATCTGCGGACATGGAATATCTCTTGATTTAGGTTTTTAATTTCTCTCAGCAATGTTTTGTTATTTTCAGGGTAGAGATTTCCCATGGATTTTATTAAACTCATCCATAATTATTTATATTTTCTATGCTATTATAAATGATACTGCTATTATAAAATATTAATTTCCAAATTTTCATTACTAGTATATAGAAATAGCATTAATTTTGTAAGTTGAATTTTTAATTATTACTTCGCTAAACATAATTTTTTAATACTAGCACTGCACCGATGGCCACTCATTTGCCTGTGTGCAGAATCAATCCTGCCCTCAAAAAATAAGAACAACTCCGAAGTGGAAGTGACAGCCCTGCTTTAGTGGTTTCTATAAGTTGTTCTGGCTCACTCTTAATGTTTTTGACTTTTGGATGAATTTGATCTGCTTCCTATTTTGATTAGACATGGTGGCCTTGGGATTCATCTTGGCATACTCACCACAGGTCTAATATCTAGGTCTTTCCTGACCAAGCCCCAGTGGGCCTCATATGTGACTTGACCTTTGCTCTTTTTAATACAACTCTCAACTTACAAGGCAAGGAAAAATGAACTACAATCAGTGGCAAGCTCTGAAAAAGTAAAATAAAATGTTTTTGTACACACAAAATAAATGGACTACATGTTTTTATAGTTAGAAACACACCCTGGGATGTAACACTGTTGTTTTGAAGGAAGAAGGCATCTCTACATATAACAGACAGCAATTTATACAATTTCTGCTCATCACCATTGCAAAAAAATGTGTTTGTATACATACACATATATATGTGCATCCTTTAATAAAATCTAAACGGAAATTTTGGACATGAAATATCCAGAAGTGGTACAAAAGCAGTTGACTGTGGGAAATAGTGAATGTTTTCAGTGTGTATATTTTACATTTTGATCCCCAAAGATTTAAAGTTTGTTTTTCACCACAGTGAAACCAAGAGGTAATAGCCATGCATTTAGGTTTTCCTTGTAGCCCAACAATACACCCAGCTGGATTAGTTTCTACATCCCAGGGGCTGAAAAGCCTTGCACATTTTCATGGAATTTAGAGTCCATGTAAATACCGACTATGTCAACAGGAGGCTCAGCCAAAGTGGCAGTTGTGGCCTGGTCTCCTCAGATGGTCGGTGTTTAGCAAAACTCTGTAATTTTAGCTTTCAAAGACTCAAGCCCTAAATTTTGTAATCTTTCATAACTTTTTCCTGAAATTTCTTCACTAAGGAAGGAAAGCAAAGAGCTTTCTACTCCATTCTCACGTTTCAAACCATGTTATTAGTGTGGTCCACAAATCCCCGAAGGCTCTGTGGAGGCCATGTGCTGCCATTTCAGGGGACTCCTGCTGGAGTTCTTCTGGGGGAGTTTACTATTTTTGAGAAGAAACTTGTTTTTGATTTGTAAACACTTTGCATATTGGAGTCCATTTTCCAAGATACACCTTACCGTTATCTTTTCTAAGTTATTTGAATGATTTTGGACAGAAATCTGTCTTAGGTGTTCTTCATTTCCTTTGGGATAAAGTTGCTAAGTGATTTCGACCTCCTAGAGTCAAAAGAGCTTGCTGATTATAATTAGAATTGGATACACCTGATTCATGTAAATGCTCAATAAATTCTGGCTGAACTGAATTACATCAGGAAATAGAAGCAAATATTACTGGGCAAGATTTTGTCCCTATATAATCTTGGTTAAGATTCTTTACTACTTCGGATCATTTTTTTATCTTGTAATAAAAATTAAAAAATAAAAAAATAACGAGCTTAAAACAGGCTTTAAAATTCCTTTTATTTTTAAAATTATATTTTATTGTGCATTGGCATATTCCAAAAGTTACTTGAAAATGTATAAACTTTATTTACATAAATATAAATGTATTATGATGCTTCTTAAATTTTGACTGTTCGATTTTTACTTACACTTTATGGATATAGCCTGTGATTTTATGTTTATTTATTTTTTCCTACATGATGCAAAAATTAATAGTTAAAAATGAGGATTCTATTACAACCATTTGTTTAGTCTACATTTCCCAACTAGCTTGTTATACATTTTTCTATTCGGAATTGACTCATTGTAATAAAGTTACATGAAGCCATATGCAAAGACACTTTAAAAAGGAGAATTCAAGTAAAATATAATTACATAAACTGCCATATTTTATTTGAAAAATAGCTACTAAAATGAAAATATAAAGCTAATATGTTTGCCCCTTCTAAGTCACAGCTGGCTGAGTATCTTTATCTTCACTTGTCTAAACTATTATAGTATTTTAAAAATCTTTAAGACCACTCCTATTTTGTTTTCTTAGTGGAAAGCCATTTCCCCACCTAATTATATTTTGAAATTTGTCTCCTGCATGTTCCATGTGAAAAAATAAATGTTTAAAAATTTTTAAAAGGAGTCTATAGTGAAATAAGTTTGGAAAACACTGAATTAAATAAAATCGAACAGATTATGGCAGGAGTGCTCGGAAGCCTTAATACACTAATGTACATTATAAATATCCAGAAGAGAGTAAATAGCAAGTGGAAATTTCCAGACTTACCTCTTTGAGGAGAGAAATATACCCTGTGCCTCTTTGAGGAGAGAAATATACCCTGTGAAAAATGCTACTTAAAAGATGATTTAAAATGTTTTGATCTACAGAATTTCAGGTGCTTAAGAAATCTTCTCAGTACTTGCAAACACATCATCTTTTCCATCTACAACATACATATATCTGTGCAATATACACAATATTTTTTTAAAAGATTTTATTTACTCATGAGAGACAGAGAAAGGTAGAGACATAGGCAGAGGGAGAAGCAGGCTCCTCACAGGGTATGTGGTATTTGATCCTGGAACCCAGGGATCAGGCCCTGAGCCAAAGACAGACGCTCAACCACTGAGCCACCCAGGCGTCCCAATATACATAATCTAATAGTCTTCTTGGTATCAGTGAAAATTAAGATCTATATCTTTCTTTTGATAGAAATGAACTTTTCAGGTAAACAAGCTGCAGTATTTTAAAAGTAGTTAGTTATGTACCTATATAAAAATTCTTTCTTTATGATCTCCCACCATCATGGCATAAAGTTAATTTCAGCTGTTAGATCTATGATTTTGATATTTAAATAATTTTTCTCTAATAAATGGTTCAAAACCAGTTCTAGTCTTCTTTTAAAGTCTGCTTTGACTGTAATCTTGACATGTTTCTGTATGTGTGACTTTGCACATCTGGACACTAACATATTTCATTTTACAGTGTTCAGACTTTTGGTCCAAACATAAGCTGAACTGAAAGATTTATAGGTTACTTCCTTTATTAACAGTACTTCCAGGAAATTGTTGTATGGCTTTAAAAAATTGTTTTTCTGCCTGTTTTAAGTTCCTTCCAAAGTCTGATTGTACATAGTGTCAGACACCTAGGTCAACCTAAGACTAGTACATGATCATTGGTTAGCAAGTAAGACTCATATGAATTACCTAAGGAGTTTGTTAAAAATTTAAATTTGGGGGGCCCTTTCCTAAGACATTTTTATTTATTTCATCTTGGGTGTTATATACTCCCAGACTGACTCCAATGCAATACCAGGCTTGAAAATCACTGTACTCTGCAATACAAGGTAATTATTTTAAATGATGCTAAGCCAGTAATCCAGTAGAATGTTACATGGAGTGAATGTGTTACATGTGGAATTTTAAATTGCTATAAACTCATTTGTATTATATCATCAGAGGTGGTAATCTCTAGAATTAATTGCTGGAATATCTGTATCTCTTAATCAGAATTTCTCATATCTAAGGACTTCTAGCAATCACACGAGTATAGAAGGATAGAAATTTTGTCTGGTTGAGAATGACAAGTCACCATTACAATCTATTCATCTTAAGTAGGTATTGACATATAAAAATGTAATCCTGGATGCTCATTTGGCTGAGCATCTGACTCTAGGTCATGATCTCAGGGTTGTGAGATCACCCTGCATGGAGCTTGATCCTCAGGGCAGAGTCTGCTAGAGGTTTTCTCTCTCTCCCCCTCTCCTTCTGCCCCTCCCCCTGCTTGTGCACATGTGTGTGGTCTCTCTAAAAATAAATAAATAAATCTTAGAAAAAAATGCAGGGACACCTGGGTGGCTCAGTTGGTTAGGCATCTGCCTTTGGCTCAGATCATGATCCCAGGGTCTTGGGTTCCCTGCTCATGGGGGAGTCAGAGAGTTTGCTTCTCCCTCATCGTCTGTTCCTCCCCCCACCTGTGTCCTCTTTGTCTTTCTCAGATAAATAAATAAAATCTTTAAAAACATGCAAATAATACTCCTTAAGCATTTTCCCTAACCATTATAGGAAAGTGGGAACTAAATTTCTTGGGAAAGAAACTTTCTTTTCTTCACACACTAGATTAGGACATCCTCTTTTTCATGTTCTAAAACCAGTCTATGTTTCAGTATCTTGTCTATAAATTGACACTAACAATAATATCAAACTTGTGTTACTTAAATGAGTCAATATATCACATTTAGAACAGTGTTTGGTGATTAGTAAAAATTCACAAAATTTACTATTATTATTTTACCGTCATTCTAGTGGTCTCCTTGCCTCTAGTCAAGAAGAAAGCCCAAACAAGATGGCAAGAAGGTATTAGTTTGCCCTAATTCCATTCAGACTCCAATTAGCAGGAATGCAGATACTATAAACTTAACAACATCAAAATTTTGCCTTGGATACATGTAAACTATAGTTGCACATATTACTGATTTGTCTTTTTTCTACATTTGTAAGGAGGTAAGATTTTTGGTTTTCAGGTCTATATTTACCTATGCTGTCTTTTATCTTGCACAGTTCAAGCTGTTATTTTTAGCTATTCCAAATACTTATTTCACTATCGACTAAGACACACATGGGCAATATTATCTCTGACCTCAGGTTAGTCAGGAGAATTCTAGAATGGTGATTAGATATGGGTTTTGCTTGAATCTTGACATTCCTTGGATTTAATGAATGTGGTTCTAGGATAATTTGAAAATGCTTAATTAGGTACATTATTCTGTTCTATAAATTCATTTCTAAATTTTATTTCAAAAATTGAAGAAATATCCTATTATCATCCAAATTTCCAGTAACCTGGCATCTTGCCTTTAGTAAGCTGTAGATTATAGAGTATAGGATCTTACTCATTGAAATCTGCCTTGTAGGAGAGAATCTTAAGAAACATATCTAAACTTGTTTGCTCTTTTTTCTTTTAAAATATGCTCTCAGAATTAATTAAACATTGACATTAGATGATAATCTATTTAAGATTACAACTATATATTCATATGATGATTGTCTTCTGATTGACTTATGTCACTCAGCATCATATGGTTTCACTCATATGTGGAATATAAGAAATAGTGAAAGGGAAAGGAGGGGAACTGAGTGGGAAAAATTAGAGAGGGAGACAAACTATGAGAGATTCCTAACACTGGGAAATGAACAAAGGGTTGTGGAAGGGGAAGTTGGTGAGGGGATGGGGTAACTGGGTGACAGGCACTAAGGAGGGCACTTGGAATAAATACTGTGTGTTCTACTATATGTTGGCAAATTGAATTTAAATTTTAAAAAACCTATATATTCAGATAGAACTATGCCCTTTTGTTCACTCCCCTTTTTTGTATAAAGAAATTTCTATATCCAAGTTAATGGACTAACTTCATTCATTTGGAATGCTGAGGTTGGATACATTTTTAGTCATTTTACCTAATAAGGTAAACCATTCATATTGGGTCATTTAAACTAAACTTGGAGAAAGATCCCAGAAGAGGCTCACGGTGCCAGAGCAACTCTCAAACCACAAGAAAAGGCTAGCAATCATCAATAATACGTTACAAATCTAGGATGAAATGTGATAAGGATATGTTTATCACTCCATAAGAAAAATATGTAATATAGGCTTCTGAAATTGTAGTGTTTTATCAGAACTATCAGCTGCCAAAGACTACATAAACAGTTTCTGTGAGAGGACTATGACTTTATTTCTCTTATGGTCAAGTAATCATGGATGTGCCCTTATATATTCAATTACTTTTTGGGGATGAAGGTGAAATTTGAATACAATTTTAAGAATAAGCTCTCAATTTAGCTTTTCCTCAGTCAAACGGTTCATTGCCAGTGCTGTCTGTCTTTGATACGTTCTAGGATAAACCATGTGTCCACCGTTATTTTATTCCAAAATTTGTTTTAAGTAGATGTGTCTGAGGTGCAAATTCAACAAATTATATCTTCTAACTAGATAATCATATTAATGAGGAATTTTTACTGCAAGTTCTCATGACAAGATGAGTGAAATAGTTTTGATATTCTTCCACACATATTATCAGGATTTTCCAATAACATTTATAATTTAATATTTTAAAACATCAGAGGCCTACTTGTTAAATGACAAAAGGAGTGTTATTTATAAAAAAGGAGAATTTAAGGGGTTAAAGCTTATGAAATAATATCTAGAAATAAAATATTAGAAGAAATTATTTGCAATAGATTTATTAAATATGAGATTTGATTCACAAGCAGACACATCTACACACTAACACACATATACATACCAACACCGAGGACTTCTAGGTTCAGTAAATTATGCCAAGTGGACATCTTTGGCCTTGGAAAGGTAGGAAGCAGCTTCCCTTTGAATAGAAGTAGAGCTACTATGCCCCTATCCCCTTTCAAAGTCCATTTTCATGGTCTTTCATAACAAGTCCACATATCTCTGCCCCTCCATGCCTTTTGGTCAATGGATGTATGGAGATTACTCCAATTAAGGCTAGAACACATTGATTTGGGACAAGAGTCCTTTAATCAATAAAATATCCTCAAAAACCATTTTTGTTCTGACAAAGTAGAAAATGCCCATTTTATTTATAATTTTGCTCTAAATCAGATTCTTGGATTCTTTGGTCAATTTTTGTGCTAAAGATTTTGAAAGTGAGATTGTCCTATTAGACTTGTGACTTGAATTTGTATTTATGAAATGAAAGATTCATATGGGGTAGCCGGGGTGGCTCAGCGGTTTAGCACTGCCTTTGGCCCAGGGCGTGATCTTGGAGACCTGGGATCGAGTCCCACATTGGGCTCCCTGCATGGAGCCTGCTTCTCCCTCTGCCTGTGTCTCTGCTTCTCTCTCTCTCTCTCTCTCTGTGTGTGTGTGTGTGTCTCTCATGAATAAATAAATAAAATCTTAAAAAGAAAGATTCATATGATAAGTAATGCTCTCTAGATACACTTTGATGTTGGTAGGATGTTTTTAACCATTTACTGAGTCTCAAGCAAGTTATCTTTAGATAACTATTCAAGTATGCAAATAAAGACTTCAATCTCTTTTTTTGAAGGAACCTTCTTTCTCAGTTTAATCTTCTTGTCTAATTGACCAAAAGCGTGGGTTAATAATAGTCCATTGACAACATGAGACCTTACTTATAAAAATGCTTGACCAGTTTCTGCCACTGTTATTTAAATTTGTTCACATATGCTATTTAAAAACTTGAGTTAAAATTCCCTTATTATATGTTTTTAATAACAGTTTGACTGGAATATAGTCCACACAACCTAAATTCACCTATGTAAAGTGTACAATTCAAAATATAAAATACCTAGGAATAAACTTAACTGAAAAGGTGAAAGACCTGCCTTTGAAAACTATAAAACATTGATGAGAGAAATTGAAAATGACACAAACAAATGGAAAGAGATTTTACACTCATGGATCTCATGGATTGAAAGAACCAGTATTGTTACAATGTCCATACTAACCAAAGCAATCTACAGACTTAATGCAATCTCTATCAAAATACCAAAAGCATTTCTCACAGAATTAGAACAAATAATACTAAAATTGTATAGAACAACAAAAGACCCTGAATAAGCGATCCCTGGGTGGCTCAGCAGTGTAGCGCCTGCCTTCCACCCAGGGTGTGATCCTGGAGTCCTGAGATTGAGTCCCACATCAAGCTCCCTGCATGGGGCCTGCGTCTCCCTCTGTGTCTCTGCCTCTCTCTCTCTCTCTCTCTGTGTCTCTCATGAATAAATGAATAAAATCTTAAAAAAAAAAAGATCCTGAATAGCTAAAGGAATCTTGAAAAAGAAGAATGAAGCTATAAGTATTATAATATCAGATTTCAAGAAATACTACAAAGTTGTAGTAATCAAAAGAGAATGATACTGGCACAAATATAGACTCATGGATCAATGGAACATAATAGACAGTCCGGAAGTAAACCTACACTTACATAGTCAATTAATCTATAACAAAGGAGGCAAGGATATATGATGGGGAAAAGACAGTATCTTCAACAAATGGTGCCGGGAAAACTAGACAGCTATATGCAAAATAATGAAACCTGATCACTTTCTTCACCATACACAAAAACAAAATAGATTAAAGACCTAAATATGAGACCTGACACCATAAAATTCCTAGAATAAAACATAAACAGTAATTTTGTCATTGATTGTAGGAACACTTTTTAGATATGTCTCCTTGGGCAAAAGAAACAGAAGCAAAATTAATTGGTATGACACTAAACTAGAAAGCTTTTGTATAGTGAAGGAAACTATGAACAAAACAAAAAGACAACCTCCTGAGTGAGAGAAGATATTTATAAATCACATATCCAATAAGGGGTTAATATCCAAAATACATAAAGCACTTATATAACTCAACAGCATAAAAACAAACAAAAAACCCCCCAAAAAAACAATCTGAATAAAAAGTGGGCATGGAGGACCTAAATAGACATTTTTTCCAAAGAGAACATATAGATGGCCAATAGACACTTGAAAAGGTATTCAACATCATTAATCATCAGAGAAATATAAATCAAAACTACAATGAGATATTAGCTTATACTTGTCACAATGGTTAAAATAAAAAAACACAAGAAATAAATGTTAGTGAGGATGTGGTGAAAAAGGAACTCTCATGCATTATTGGTAGGAATGCAAAATAGTATATCCCCTGTGGAAATAGTGTGAAGATTCCTCAAAGCATTAATATAGAATTACTATATGATCCAATGATTCCACTACTGGGTATTTGCCTGAAGAATACAAAAAACCAAAAACCAAAAAAGCAAAAAAAACCTCTAATTCAAAAAGTTACACGGACTGCTATGTTTATTGCAGCATTCTTTACAATAGCCAAAATATGGAAGCAACGCAAGTGTCCCTTCACAGATGAATGGATAAAAAGTGATACAAATATACATATAGTATTCCACTATATATATATATATATATATATATATATATATATATATATATATATATATATTTCTCTGCCATAGAAAAGAATGAGATTAGCAAAAACATGGGTAGACCTAGATGGTATAATACTAAGTGAAATAAGTCAGAGAAAGACAAATACCATATGATTTCACTCAGACGGATAATTTAAGAAACAAAATAAATGAACAAAGAAAAAAAGAGACAACCCAAAAACAGACTCTTAAATACAGAGAACAAATTGGTTGTCATAGGGGAGTGGGAGGAGGATGGACGAAATAAATAAAGGGGATTAAGAGTATATAAACACACACAACAAAATAAAGTGTGCAATTTTAAAAATTTTAATATATTCACAAAGTTGTACAGCTATCACCCAAATCAATTTTAGAACAATTTCATCATCCAAAAAGGCATCCTATACCCGTTATCAGTTACTGTATTTCCTTTCATCCCACTCTTTCCATCCCTGACCCTAGACACACCAATCTACTTTCTGTTTCTATGTACTTGCCTATTCTGGACATTTCATATAAATTGAATCCTATAGTATATTTTTCGTCTCCTCTTTTCTTTCCTTCCCTTTTTAAATATATATATAATTTCCAATCTAGGATATTGCCCTGCCACCCATGAAAACTGTGTTCTGGCACCAAAAGTAATGAGAAATGTTAAGTGTAATAGAAAATTAAAGAGCCATTCTGCTTCAGTCTCTACATACCATGAATAAAACATTAAAACATCACATGGAGAAGTTTACATGGTGATTGTTCACCTGCAGTACTGTGGACTTTTAACATTTTGTCCCCTTTTCAATGAACCAGAGTAAAATTATTCATTGACCATTACTGTTATTTGCTTTTTTTTTCTTTGTGATGGTAATATTCAATCCTTATGACACTATTGCAACCAAATTGGCTTTACCATCTTGGCTTTAGTAGGTATAGAAGACAATGGATTACCATCTTTATTGCTGTAATGTGTTAAACATTATATGCTAGTAGAATCTAGTTTAATTGTTTTGGGTGGAAAAGTAATCTTTGAGTTTCCATTTTGAATGTGTTTGGATTTAACAAACAATAAACTACTGATGTCTGCAGCATTTATCTATGTCCCTAATTTAATCTGTAGGTTTGTGTTCCAAAGTATTTTTTCCCAATTGCATTTCATACAACCTAAGTAAAAATAAGGAATTGTTCTAAAACCAAAAAAAAAAAAAAAAAAAAAAAGTGGTTCTTGGTAGCTGGCTTCTGTCATTTAGCATAATGGTTTCGAGGTTCATCTATGTTTTGGCATGTATAAGTAGTTCATTTCTTTTTTATTCCTCAATAGTATTCCATTATATGGATATACCATATTTTTGTCCATTCATGAGTTGATGGACATTTGGGTTGTTTCTACTTTTTGGCTATTATGACTAACATTGCTATCAACAGTTGTGTGCAAGTTTTGTGTGAACATGTTTTCATTTTTCTCGGATATATACTCAGGAGTGGAATTGCCAGGCCATATGGCAACTCCATGCTTAATATTTTAAGGAATAGCCAGACTATTTTCCAAAGCTGCAACATTTTGTATTCTTACCAGCAATATATAAGGATTCCAATTTTTCTACATCCTTACAAACAATTGTTGTTACCTCTTTGATTATAGCCATTCTAGCAGATGTGGAGTACTATCTCATTGTACTTTTGATTTGCATTTACATAATAATTATGTCTATCATCCTTTCATTTGTTTATTGGCCATTTGTGATCATCTTTGGACAAATGCTTATTCATATCCTTTGCCATTTTTTTAAATTTTTATTTATTTATGATAGTCACACACACACAGAGAGAGAGGCAGAGACACAGGCAGAGGGAGAAGCTGGCTCCATGCACCAGGAGCCCGACGCGGGATTCGATCCCGGGTCTCCAGGATCACGCCCTGGGCCAAAGGCAGGCGCCAAACCGCTGCGCCACCCAGGGATCCCTCCTTTGCCATTTTTAATTGGGTTATTTCTTTTACTATTGTTGAGTTATGGGAATTCTTTATATATTCTACATATGAGCCCCTTATCAGATATCTTAATCCACAAAAGTTTTTTCCATTCTGTGTGTTGTCATTAGCCTAAGTCCTAGAATAGGAAGACATGAGGAGCAGAGTAATAATAGTCCACCCACAGCCATTGGTGCCTAACCTCTAAATCCATTCCTATAACAATTTTGGCAGGTAAACTGATCAGTATGTTTTGTAGCTGTTTTTGAAAGGACTCTAAATAAAGGGTAGAAGCTAAAAATAGAAGACCAAGATCTTCTTTGAGTCAAAGTATGGCTATTGACTTTATGTAAAAGAAAAACGTAAGACTTACTAAAAATTATTTTCATATTTGCCATGAAATCACAAATATGATGAGACTTAAATTGTGAATTTGGTAGTTATTCTTCTGAGAGAACTTATTATCTCTCTAGTGTCCCCTGTTTTCATATATATAATGCTCTTCTTTCCAGCCGTTGCTAAAAACCAAGGCTCTTATTGCCTTGAAGTCTACCACTGTCAGGTCATTTCTTGCCCATATTATTATTTCTCCATCTGGATATATGTCATATTCACTCAGGAAGTCGCTTTTTTCTCTTTAAGGGGCTAAAAATGTAATAGGCATAGCTATAGACATGTAATTTATGCTGCTAGATTAATGGGAAGGGATTAGATTCTTGAACCTTTATTCTCTATCAAATAATTTGTGTCCTAAATTATACTGCATGGTTGGCCATGATTTTCCTGTGCGCAGAATCAATCCTCGATGAAAAAGGTAAGAACAGTCCTAAACAAATGTAATACAAAAGAGATAATCCATATTCTGCAACTGCAATAATTTCCCAATCATTTATTTACCAACAAATAAACATTTGATAGTGTAAGGAATTACATTTAGTGATTTTGGAGATGCAAAGGTGGTTTGGAGCCACATCCCATTTATAGGAAGATTTTATCCAATTGTGAACATACAGGCAGTGCCTATTTTGGCTAAGCTTACTTGGTAGCCACACCAATTAAAACATGAATAACTCTATGTGCCTGTGTAGGCACACCATGATACCGTGTGGACATGTTTAAAATCACTTTATTTTTCAGTTCTATAGAATGTGGAATAATTCTCTGGGGTAATTCTGTAAGACTTTTCATAGCCCATTTATAAGTAGGACAAACAACAGAAGTAGCACAGGGAAGAAATCTCATTTACATAAATGATGGGGCAAAATGTTCCCAAATGACAGAAAGAGCATAGAAATAATGAAGTGAGTACCCAACTATGATCAGCAGTTTGAAAAATAAATTCTATGACTAAGGACAAAACTATGGGCATTTTTAGTTATGCAGAGAAAGATGGCCTCTATTAATTGGCTGTCTTGGCATTAATATATTTTTTTTACTAAATGGTGTTTAATAGGTTCTATTCTCAAGTTGTCCATACCCTCTGGCTGGGCTCATTTTTAAAGTAACACCGTGGTCTAAAAATCTTAATGTTAGTTTCTGAGACTTTGTTTAGCAGTTTTTGCTTGAAGAAGTCATTGGCAGAGACCTACTTTGGATAACTCAAATTACTCTTCAATATAGTCTAAAGAAATACATTCCTTCAATATTATTTTCATCATTAAGATATAAAAATAATTTTCCTACTATGTCATGTAAGTGTATATTCCCATAAAACATCATTCTGCTGCTGAATAATTGTTTTCATGAAAGGGTGTCTTTGGTGAGAGTCCTTAAAAGAACAGCTTAGATCACTAAAGTTTAACTAAATTCCTTTTATTTATTATAAACATCAGAGCTAGTGTTTGAATTTTGGCAGACAGATACTATAACATTCTGGGTAGACAGAGTATTTTACTGCATGCCTATGAGCACTGAGTTGTTAACAACCTCCCGCAAAACCCATATCCTGCCCAAAGGTTTATAATTCCTTCTCTTTTGAAATACCGCTGGAGTCAGCAGGTAATCAGATTTAAATAACGCTTTTTAATAAGGTTAATTCTCAGTGGTAGGAATTCAGACACACAAGTATGTTTTTGAATATGATTTGACTTTAATTAGAAGGCTGGACCTAACATTATTTTGGTCACACATCAGTTTTATAAATAATAATTTTTTCGAAAATGTTTAGAGCAAATTTTATAATGGTTTGCTAAATTCCTAAGATAAATCTCCAGCTCACCTCCATTTAGAGAAGAGGTGCCTCTTAGTCAATGAGAATAACTGATTAACCTTCTTAATCTTCATATTTGCATGCTAAACCCTGTCTTTATGATAAGAACATTCCCAATTCCTCCCCCATGCCTATCAGAATATGTAACTTTGAAACACTGTTATGCAGATATAGCCTCAGAAATGTTTTCCAGATCTGATAATCTAAGAAAATCATTAGTTGTGATTCCCTGAGACTTTTTGTGAGATGCTCTGGAAATAAAAAATCATAAGCCTCCAATACTTTGAATCTATCTTGGTTAAAATGCCACAAATGACAAACATATCTTGTATAAAAACTTACAAGTGAAACTGCTGTTTTGAAGTCCTATATCATTTATTGTTTTAAGTAAACAGGAAGGAGAAAATTGGAGAATATTTTGACACCGGTGTCCAAAAGAACATTAGCCAGCAAAAGGGTGGTTTTTTAAGTAAACTTTTGTCTTAGATTTGTATTTATAGAAAAGTTGGAAAGATAGCACAGAGAGTTCTGTATACTTTTTATTCATCCAGTTTCCCCTATTATTAACATGTTCCATTATTATGGTACGTTCGTCACAACTAAGTGACAAACAAATATGATCATCATCAAATCATTTTTCCCAAATAACGCTTCAAGTTTCATTATCTGAAATGTGTTTCCAGCCTTCTTGAGGTAAGAGTGAGAATCTCTCACTGCGGCAATCAGAGACATTATGTCTCCCAACAGTGCTCCCTGGAACCCACTAGTGAGGAGACAGCAGAGATTCAGCTTTAGGGGTAGCATGACATGAATTTGCTTGTTTGTCAAAAAGCAAAGGGCTTAGGATACTGGTCTTGGTTTTTTTTCTCTGACATACCAGGAAACTCATTCTAACAAATTTTAATGACAGAAAAAGATAGAGTTCTTCCACTATGTGTTGCTATTAATTTTAAACAATTAAATCCTTAAGTCCTGAAATTAACAAATAATTTATGTTAAAAAGTAAATCAGAACTAAGTCAAGGTTGACCTAATGATTATTTTATTCTTATACCCAGGCATTGCATTACCTTTCTTGAGCGGTAAGAGGAACCTTGCATCTGATACATGTGGGAGTGTGTTATGCTCATGAGCATTATCTAATATGAGTCACAATGAAAAATGTTTGAAAATCACCAGCCTATTGTCCCTTCCTTTATTTGTTCAAAATTTAGTTTTTTGTGAAGGCCAAATAGAAGTTTATACGTTTGGACCATATCATATTTGATCATCATCAAACCATCTTTCCCAAATAATGCTTCAATTTGCATTGTCTTTCAGTTTTTATGAAAAGTTAGTAGAAGAATTAGAAATGTGATTTCCATGTTGACATTTTCTGTCTTGTACACACTTTTTTCACAGTATAAGTACTGCATTTTTTATCTCTATGGTGAACAACTAAGAATAACTAAATTTGGTTTTCCCCAAAGGCTTGATAAAACTTTTCTTCTCTAAATAAGAAAAAACTTAGAAGCTTTTATTAATTTGAAATAATTATAGATACATAGGAAGTTGCAGATAAGTGTACAGGAAGGTCCTTACACTCTTCTCCAAGGGTTCCCAAAGTTAATATCTTGTGTAGCAATAATAAGATAGGGATACTAAGGAACTGAAATCGACACAATCCATGGAGCTTATTCAGATTTCTCCAGTTACGCATTCTATCATTTGTGTGTGTATTTATTGAAGTAAAATCTTAACTTTTTGGAGTTTCTTTTTGCTTTATTGAATTGTTTATGGTGAGTAATACTAGCCATTGTGATAAACCATCCCCCTAAACCTCAGTGTCTTAACACAATAAGAGTTATTTCTTATTCACACAAAAGCCAATGTGGGCATTTCTGGCTTTGGGATTACCTTCTTCATGGCCATCTAGAAACTCAGGTTCCTTCTAGCTTGCTGATCCAGCCTCCCTTGAGGCCTAGAGTAGGGTCCATTCAACTGGCAGTTGGGAAAAGTCCAGGCATGTAAATGATTCACATCTCTGTGGCTCACATTTCATTGGTCCAGACTCAGTCATGTGACTACTCCAGATACAAGCATAAATGGGAAATAAACTCTAGCTACCTGTCCAGGAGGAAAAGAAAATAGGTGCTGATTTCTATTACACTTGGTTCCTTGAGGTTAAGAGCCAGATTTTCTGTTTATCATATCTTGTTACTGTTTTTAGTATCTTTTTCTCTCAATCTATTTTCAAATATTCATTTTCAACTTAGTAATCTTAAATTCTATGTGTCTGTTATCTCTTTTTTTGGCAAAGGAATGGGAAATAAATTCAATAATTTCTAAAAGAAATAAATTATGCAACTTTTCAATAGCAAATATTTATTTGTTTTTATTTCTCAAAATCTTTTCTTTGTTCTTCAATGTGCTAAAAATTAATGATCAGGTTTTACTGTGACTACATGATAAAGTATTTGGGTTAAAAATTAAAGTTTTGGTCAATAACCCATATGTTAGTGCAAAAGCCAAATATAGCAACATTTAAAAACATAAACCTAATTTTACTTTCTTTCATAGACATAGACTTTATCAAAATAGTTTATATCTGCAATATGGATTGTAATAAGAAAAAATCATTTTATATCAATTTTTTAAAAGAATACTTTTATTTACATAGATTATCTAAGAGTTTCTTTTAGCCTTGCTCTTAATGTAATATTGAAAAGAGAGTATTGTATTGTGGTATTGTATTGCTAATGATAGACATTCAGTAATCTAATTCCACTGAATTTTGCAGTTGTTGAGTTCAGCGAGTTTACTTCTGTCTTTCTAAACATTAACTCCAAGGGAAGTAATGTAATTTACGCTTCTTACAAATCTGCAACAGGGATATTACAATCCATAATTATTGCAGCATGCTGCAGTGAGTGACTGAATTTAATCATAAGAGGCTACTTAGGGCACCTGGGTGGCTCAGTGTTTGAGCACCTGCCTTGGACTCAGGGTGTGATCTCAGGGTCCTGGAATCAAGTCCCACATCAGGTTCCCCACAGGGATCCTGTTTCTCCCTCTTATGTCTCTGCCTTTCTCTGTGTGTCTCTCATGAATAAATAAATAAAATCTTTAAAAAGAAAGACAGACAGGCAGAAAGAAAGAAACCACTTTCCCAACTTCAATTCTTTTAATAAAAATCTTATAATAGAGGAGATAAGTAGTTAATTTAAAAATCATTGTTCCATGGAAAGTCCTTAAATAAATATGAAAGTCAGTTCTGCTCTTTAGCAATTTTTTTTCATTCTGAAATCATTATTTCCACTGTAAAGTAATATGGTCTTAGTTGTTTGAACTATTATTAAGAAGTTAAGGCACAAGTCTAAGTAGCTAGAAATCAGCAAATAGATGGAAAACACACATTCCTTTTAGAAGCATTTTCAACTAAAATTTTACTTGAGTTGTGGATTTGTCAGATATACTGAAGGAACACTGAACATAAACCCTACGTTTAATTCTGTAAGTCTTTCCACGATAGTGTACACATGTAATTAAGGGGAAACTTGATGATCTATCTTTGGTGTGACTTAACATCTTGACTATGTATGATGTCAGACCGAATCCCTGAAACACATCAGGGTTTCCTGTTCCTCTCCAGCCATTTAAACATTCCTTTTCTTCCTCTATTTCATCCTCTTCTGGCATGACAACTTTAGATGTGAATATGGAAATCATCTACAGAGTTTTAATGGACAAGTATTTCAAGCTGTTTTCCAGAGCAAAACATTGCCCATGCAATTTTTCTATATTTTAATGATTTTTCAAATTTTAACATTTATTAATATTCTCCAACTTATTTTTCATTTTCATGCCAGAGCTTGTTATGAAAGATGTTTTAAAGAAGACTTAGTAATTTTCTTCCAAATATATGATATAAATTTGCCACGAGTTAATTTGTAAATAGTTGCTGGCAATGGCTATTATGCTAGGAAGCTGTCATCTGGTCATTTGTCTAGCTTGAACTATGGAATATATGAATCTTGACATGAGAATTCACATTCTGCTATTTGAGTGAATGACTCAAACCACAGTAGGAAAAGATGGACCTTTACCTTTCACGTGGACCTTTTAAATTCTGGGAATTAACTGGGGTGAGTTTTACCTTCCTGTCATGATTTCTCCCTGCACAGTCCTGGGCCAGACTTCTGCTTCCCATCTTAGCTGACATGTATTCAGTAGCTCCAGACTACTGTTCATCTGAGCCAAGGACAAAATAATTAAGATGAGACATCTTCCCCTTTAAAAATAGTGTGTACAACAAAATCTGATACTAAAGATTTTTAGAATTCTTTCAAGATCTAAGATCACAATAACCCTTTATTTGTACAGGTAGTACATCTCTGTTCTGACTGGATATAAAACCTTATAAACTTTCTGGTGGATAATAGGTCAAAATAGATCATATTCATTGACGCAGACATTCCTCCACACACATATTAAATATTTTGGGCAAATTTTCAAAATGTTAAGTTTCCAGCGATGTTTTATCAACTTGCACTGTTATCAACAGTTAATGATAATTTGTTGACTTACATCCTGACCTCTGAATATTTTTAAATATTTTAATTTTTTTTGCCATGTGATAGATTAAAATCTATTTGACTGTTGGTTTGATTTGCATTTCTTTGGTTATTAATATAGTTGGCTGCTTGTATTTCTTCCTTTGTGTACTGACTGTTCTTGTCCTGTTAACTTTATTATCCATACTTGAACCCTGCTAGTGTCTGAGTAAAAGAAAAGAGATTTAATTGATTTTTGTTTCCACTCACGTGGCCATACCAATTCTTTTTCATCACGGACATTAGTCTCCTTTAGAACACAGTGTTCTGAATGGAAAATTCAAGAATGAAAGAACATACTATGTAGCACTTTGGCCAAGAAAAAATCACTAAATTTGAAAAGAGTGTGCATTAGGACAAAGAGGGGTGGATATTGTTGATGTGTTAATGTCATAGTTGCATTTAGTTCTGTAGGCTTGTCTTCTGTGCCTCATGCATTGCTTCACTTTTCCTCTAGCCCCTGCCAATATTGTACCACCCAGCTCCTGAATGCAACTCTCTTGTGGGACTGTAAGTAAAGCCCAAATTGCAGGGTAGAAGGTCTTTAGTTTGCTCTTTGAGGCATGAATAATTTCTCTGCCATCTCTTTTGCTCCACTCAAGTTACCATGTGGAATGCCATTTTGGGTAGCTTGGAAATGACTCTATAATGTAACATAAAGAGACCCAGACATTTTTTGTATACTTCATAATGGCAGAGAGAAAATAAAGAAATGGATTCAGGGTTTGACCTAAGAATTTAATCCAAGTTGGTTGGGGTTTGGGTTTTCCTGAGTTGTCACTGCTGGGGAACCTTGCAAATAGGTTGGTAATGAGGTATTTTGAGAGCTACTAATTCCGGAAATGGGTCCAGTCATCTGGGTACGTGGCATCCCATCTGCTTTTGCATTGCATCTTGCATTAAAGGATAAACGTGGTATTATGGCATTCTTGACTTTGAGCTATATTATTGGTTCTCATAGAAGAGGGTCTAGGAGAAATCTTAAAGCCATATTTTAATCATGAAAAATAGGATAATTATTATGTTTCCCTGAGGAGTATCAACTTTTTGATTGAGTTGTGTCCCCAAGTTTTTTCAATATTTCCTTACTCTTTATTTGCCAGTGACTGGAGCTGTGGAGGGCTTTAAAGCTGGATTCATAATTGTAAAAGGTAGCTATTGTATTACAGTAGAAAAAGTTATAGAAGAGACATTAGAAACTGGCTTGCTTCCTGTGGAGTCTTGGGGCAGTTACTTATCTTCTCCAAATCAAGTTCTTTCTATACAAAAGGGAAATGCATTATCTCTCATGTTTAACTCAGGGCTATGATCAGAATAAAATGAAAGACTGAATGTTAAAGTTCCAGGAAACATAAAATATTATGTGAATGCAAGGTACTCTTATCTACTGATAAATATCATGCTATGGGTTACAGAGGCTTTTATAAGTATTTCCTGATGGAAAAACCATTTTGACAAAAGCAATGGGATACACCAAAACACTGGGTGATTCCCATAATTCTTGAGAGGCTGAACTCATATAAAAATATCTACATACTTTAGCTTTGTTGGGGGGGTGTGTGTGCACGTATGTCTGTGTGCATGTGAAGTACATATTTTCCCTTTTGGATTATTTTATCCATCATTTACTCTTATAATAAAAAAGTCCATTTCAACTTTCTGACTTCTAAAAACATTTGTAAGTTTTTACTTTTATTGAAATAACAAACCACTGATTTAAATTCAGTTAATGCTTGAAATGATCTATGACATTTTTCTAATATGGAAAAAAATAAAGTTGGAAAGAATACCTGCTTCCAGTTATGGAATGAATAAGTCACAAGAATAAAAGGTACAGCATGGGGAATATAGTTGGTGGCATTGTAACAGCATTGTATGGTGAGAGATGGTAGTTACAACCTGTGAGCATAGCATAACATATCGAGCTGTCAGATCACTATGTTGTACATCTCAGACTAATGTCTAACATCATGTGTCAAATATACTTCAATTTAAAATAAATACATAAAATATATCTATATCTACCTGCATACATATATGTATATCTGTATCTATACACAAGTACAAAAGTTGCATAACCATAAATTGCAGTAAATCTAAATGACTGGTATGAAAAATAAATTTTTCAGCCTTGGTTCCTGCACTGTGGCCACAAAACACCCAGTTTTAATGTCACTGTCTTATTCAGTGTTCCATTTGAAGTAAATTATCTTATGTTCTGGTCTGGCACAGCTAGTTCAGATTTTAAATGGTTGGAGGATTAGACTAAAGCTGGGAGGAAATATCTATGTTTCGATTTCTCCATAAAGGTGTCAGATGGCTTATTACTAGTTTTACAATTCTGCTTCAGTTTGTTTTATCCATGTTTTTCTTTGTAGAAAGTGTTTCACAGTGTACTAATAATGAGACATAGAATATAAAATTTCCTCTTCTAGAATATCAAAACTGGCTCTTGCACAAACATTTAATTTACCTCATGAAACTGAGAAACACAGAACTTCATATTTTACAGATTGAGAAACCAGTGCACAGACAAGCATTAAAATAAGCTAACAGAAGCTTAATATTACTGGTTTTATAGACTCAGAGTTGATATCAATCAACAGTAATTAAAAGCAAAATTTTAAAAAAGCTTATGTGACTAGATGATGTTGAAATAGTCAGATGATATGGTCATACAAGTCAAAAAAACCAATCAGTTCAGTAAATAAAAAAGTTTAACCATTTTGATTGTATTTTAATCAAAAGGGCACATCCTGAGTCCAAATGTTCATAGATTTCTTTTCCTAGAGTTTGCAACAGCTTTGAATTCCTAAATGTGAAAATATGTCTTACAGATAATATATATAATTAGCTATTCCCTTAGAATCATCTATTAATTCAGCTGCTTCTTCTAGTTGGAATATCCTTCTGGGAAAAGCCCCAACTTCCAGTTGAAAGTTGGCCACCTTTCCCACCCATGTCACACATCACACAGTCCTCAAGATGATATTATCTTCTTGTCTTTGAAAGCTCCCTCTTCATAGCTCATAACATGTATCTTCATCATAACAATTTAAATGTTATTTTGTATTTTTCTCCTCTCTCTGTACTAAGTTCTTATTGGCAAATACTGTGTATTTGGGGGTCCCTGGGTGGCGCAGCGGTTTGGCGCCTGCCTTTGGCCTAGGGCGTGATCCTGGAGACCCGGGATCGAATCCCACGTCGGGCTCCCGGTGCATGGAGCCTGCTTCTCCCTCTGCCTTGTGTCTCTGCCTGTCTCTCTCTCTGTGTGTGACTATCATAAATAAATAAAAGATTAAAAAAAATACTGTGTATTTGTCACATTTTTATTCTTCAAACTGCATCAGATTGATATTGCATTTACTGTTAGGTAGATATATATCAAGTTGTACTAAAATATTAAGAATTTGTATTTCAGATGTCTCCCCTAAAATTCAGATTTTCTTTTCTTTTTTTTAAAGATTTTATTTATTTATTTATTTATTTATTTATTTATTTATTTATTTATTTATGAGAGACACACAGAGAGAGGCAGAGACATAGGCAGAGGAAGAAGCAGGCTCCCAGTGGGGAGCCTGATGTGGGACTCAATCCCAGGACACCCAGATCATGCCCTGAGCAAAAAGCAAATGCTCAGCCACTGAGCCATCCAGGTGCCCATCCTAAGATCCAGATTTGTATTTAGATGTATATTATTTAGTTCATGATCTAAGAGGGTAAGAAAGAGGAAAACCCTAAAGTACAGTCACCAACTAGGTTTAGCTCCATGAAGAGCTTTTCCAAGTTCCAGCAGCTTCTTATATCTCAATTGAAGAGCAATAGAAATTGGGAAATGGGAGTGGATATTGAGTAAGCAACTAGCAGCCAGTAAAAGAAAAACAAACAACAGAACCTACAGGGGAGCCTACTTGTATAGTCCAAGGTCAATTCAAGCTCAACATGTCCCAAGTCCAGCTTCTCCTATACTTACTCTTCCCATGGTTCTGCCTCCACAAATAACACCATCCTATCAGTCTCCCAAACCATAAATACAACAAACATCCCAGATTCCAGAATCCCCCGGAAACTCTGTGTTAATCCATTTAATTGACTTCAGTTTCTTTATTATCTTTCCTATCTGTCCTTACTGACAATTGCCATTGCCCAGTATCCTACAGAGATTTCTTGGCACTTGGCAGTAGTCATTTTTATTGCCTTCTTAGCTTTTGCACACCCCATCTACCCTCAACCTGCACCACCACCCACCCACTCAAACAATCCCAAGCCATTCCTTCCCAGTAGCTCTCCATTTTCATTTGGATTCCAGAGAATCTGGCCCCATTGTTGATTTTTTAAGACAAAACACAACACATGACCTAGGCTAAGCTAATCAGTGTCTTCCACCTCTGAATGCAAAACCTGGCTCAGAGATGGTCATATAATCACAAATATAATCATATAATATAAGCACTGGACATCTATGGGTTTTTTTCTGTAATCCTGAAACAATTACACTCTTTTCTACTTGATGTGAGTGCAAAAGCATGCAGAAATGAAAGATGATGAATTATAAGGCACACCTGTCAATGATGCAGCCTACACTAAGTGTAGGATGAAGACGATAGAACAAAACCAGATCCTTGATGTCATTTTTGGGCCACTAGATAAAACCTCTGCCTGGGCAAACTCTATCTTTGGACTTTTCCGGAAAGGAAGATGGTAAATTCCACTTACTGAAAAAGTAAGTTTGAATTGGGTTTTCTGTTTCTTACAACCAAAACTTCTTAATGATTCAGTCTGACAATTTCTTGTTTAATTGGAAGAGGAAAGAAGTGTACTCACAAGTCCCTAAAATATAATTATCTATTGAGGATTTTGAAAATGAAGGTCAGATTTTAAAATAATTGTTATACTAAGGCATTTAAAAATAAGAAGTATGGTTATTCTAGTGGCCTGCTTATCAATAGACTACTTCATAGGAAGGGTGACCATTAGTATTGGTTGACACCAGATAGTCCCCAGTTAATGCATTGTCATTTATAGCTCCCCATTTCATAATCAAGTGTCCCAGTTTGGACAATAAATTATATGATGACGTCCTAATAAGTCTCAAATAGTTTTTTAGATTTGGTACAAATTACCAAGCACATAACAATAATCATCTCTGGATGTCCGGATTAAAAAGATTTTAAAAAGAATATCTTTATCCTGAAGAAATGGGTATGAATCTCTGAGCAGTGCTTCTGACTGCCTAATCTGTCTCAGCACTCAGTAGTCTTCACACCAATTATCCAGTTGACCACCTCAGCAGCACAAATAAGAAACAAATACAAGTTGAAAGAATCTCCACACCCATGGTAAAGTAGTTCAGTGGCAGGAAAGTGATTTGTCATCCTCCTGCCTATAGACAGTATTTTAGGATTTGCTTGTTTATTTGTTTTTATGTCTTAGAATCTTAGCTCCTGATGTGTCATTAGGTTGTACCCAGATATTTAGAGTAAAATGCCCATCATCACTATGTCTTTCTTTTCCTTTTTACCAATTCTTTATTTAAAAAAAATCCAATAAGGCCTGGAATCACATTTGGCAACCAGAGTTTACATTAAAATCTTTAAAAAATTGCTTTGCCAAAGTTAAGGGCCCATGTGGTTTGGTTCATATGGTACTGGAATAAGAGTTAAGAGACATAGGTTTAGAAACATTTTCTATCTTTTTCATTTCTATCCTCACTGAGTGGAAGAGTAAGGAGGAACATAGCAGGAGCATAATGATTATTTGTTGGATGAATGGTTTATAATACTTTACTCCACAAAGCCATATAGTCTCTGTAGTTTTAGTTGCCTCACCTGCAAAATTAAATTTAAATTACCTACCTCTTCAAAAACAAAATAAAATAAAATACCTACCCCAACTAGCCCACAAGTTTGTAAGCATGATCAAATGAGCTAATTATGTGAAATGCCAGTAAAGATATAAATTATATATAAAGGCAAAGTTTAATTATATACAAGAATATATATATATATATATATATATATATATATATATATATATATATATATATGGATGTTACAGAATTTTTCAACTCCTCTGCAAGGAATAAATATATCTAAATTGGAATTATTTTATGTCACTATATTGCTTCCATATGTATTATTGTAACTTTTTTATTTCTTCTAATTTTAAGGCACATTGAAACAGATCAAACTGTTTATCAGAAAAATTAGAATATATATGAAAAATTCCATCAAATAATACATTGAAAAACTCACAATCACTGCCATGTGATAAATTAAAATTTTATGAATTCTCAAATGTGGCAACAGAGTCCCAATTTTCCTAGGTATCAGAAACAGAAAATATTGATTCATCACTAAGTCAAATATTTAATAAGATGTTAGAAAGAGAATTTATAAACTGTTTTAGAAAATACACTTCAGCATACAAGAAGCACAAATATTAACAAACAAACAAACAAACAAACAAACAACAGTGTTTCTGCATATGCTTTTGGATAAAAACCAAACACAAGACTTCTAGCAATAGAATATTTCACTTAAAGTTCCCTTTCTAGGACCCTAAGTTTTAAAGAAAAATTTCAAACAAAAAAACTCCAATATATTTATAGAACAAAAACACACAATGCATTAAATAAATAAATTATTGTTGATAGTCTAGCTTTGCTGGATTTCAGCAGCCTCAAATACAAATGCTAACTCCTCACATGGTGACTTACTTGTGGTTACCTTTACCTTTTTCAATTCTATAACTAGCCATGCTCTTAGAGTCATGTCTGAACCTCTTGCTAGCAAACACCCTTGAGGATTGATTAACAGCAGGCAAAGAATTTCTCCAGACCACCCAGGTACCAGTCAAAGCAATATAGGCAGATGGGCTTTTTCTTTAGGCTAGGTAAATAAACAATCCATAGTATTAAGCAGGGCAGTGGGTATCAAGTAGCTGGGACACATGTGAAATTTGGATGAATCAGGAAACAAGATCAAAGAGTCCCTGAGGGGATGAAGTAGCTAGGGAAGGACTTTGGACAAGATGTCTCTGCGGCACCAACTGTCCCCAGCCTTTGGTCATTTTGTAACAGAGAGAAAGGGGAAATAAAAGAAGGTGTGAAGTAAAAGAGGTTTAGTGTTTGTCAGGGCTTGAACAGGAGAAGAAATAGACCTCCTGGTTTTAGAAAGAGTAGTCACAATGGAAATGAAGTAAAGGCATATTTATTGTTTAACACAAGCACGGGACTAGAAACCGACAGCTAAATTCTGAATATTAAAATTTTTATTGATTTTTTTGTTCCAATGATCAATGTGCAGCTTTGATAAAAATAAATTTATATTGCCTTAAAATGGGAACAATTTACCTCAAGTGCCATTACAATGTACACAGTGTTAAAGTTCCACAGAAATCCTACAAGTCCAAGGATGGCTTTGCTTAGTCACTGGATAAGTTTTAAATTAAGAGAGCCAGAGGCTAGACTGAGCTGGACCCTGCATACTGGGGGTGGAGCCTGGGTTGTGGTTTAAATTTTCAGGATGATCATCAATACTACTTTCTGCAGCCAGAGAGACCACAGGTCCAACACCAGGAATACCACCCACAGACAGACCCATGTATTCACACAGAGAGGCTGTGTACCAAGGAAGAGAGAGTAACCTACCATCAGAAATAGGAAGGGAGACAGGTTGTGGTGCCCACCTGAAAGTAAAACTGGATAGGCCTCTATGAATCGGGAGAATGACCTGGAGGGAGGCTGGGGCAGGCAGCGTGGACAGCAAGACCCAGGATGGTTGACTATTTAATGTTGGCTTTGTGGTCATTACATGTGTGGAATAGTGAAATGTGTGGGTTCTGTAGGACTCTGGTTATTCTACTAGTTAAGAAAATGTATTCCACAAAAAAAGACCAGTTCTTTTATCATTTGAAATGAAGATGTAATTGTCAAGTACTAAAATAGGAATTCTGAGGATCTTTACCAACCAGTTTCTGAATCAAGTTTGACTACAGTTTGTAGAATCAGTATATGTAATTTTACTGGCATAAGTTTGGAGACAGGAGCTAAAAATCTTGCCCATTTTGTCCAAAAAAAAGGCAAAGGATATGGAGAACCTACAGAAATGTGTTATTTTTAACTCCTTAAAAGTAAGATTTTTACCAGGCTCTTTGACATTGATCAGAACCATCTGACCATGGAGTCTGCTTTTCCCTCTGGCTGTGTCTCTGCCTCTCTCTCACTCTTTCTCTCTGTGTCTCTTGAATAAATAAATAAAATCTTAAAAAAAAAGAAGTGGAAAAAGTAGAATTTTTTTTTTAGGGAAAGGAATAAGCACTTTCTCAATAAAATGAGATAATCAAAAGCAGAAAGACTTTAAAGTCTTAATAAAATAAAAATAATATCATGTAAGAGAAAGCATTTATTTGTTCAGCATATAACATCCCAATAACAATCTTTTCATATCCATTTTGGACCTTTCTGGTGAGTGTAAATGGTCACTAGATGAATTTTGGACAAATAAAAATAGTAGATTTATTTCTCTTAGGTGTTTTTTTTTTATTTTAGCAGAAGATGTCTGAAGCCATGTAAATATGTATTATTTTAAATAACTTCTAATATTATACCCTGTAAGGATATAGCCTTTCTTCCCTAAGTAAGTGCATGTTGTATTATATTCTTTGGACTCTCTGTGACATGCACATATAATTCCATCACTCCCACTATATAAATCTATGAAACGTTTTGCATTAGTAGGAAGCTGAGTAATGGAAATGACTTGTTGCCAGTGTACAAGGGCTTTCTAATCATGGACCACCAGGTTACATGGCGTACTCTTTACTGATCTTAAAATCCACAAGGAAATTCTTATTTAAGAGTGAATGCAGTACTCCTTACCTATCAGGTAGCATATCTCTAGCTAGCACATTCTGCTTGATGAATGGGATCTGACGGAGCCAGAGTAGGACGACCAGTAGAATCTAGGCTTGGAGCCAAAGACCTCAGGGATTACTCAGGAATCCACATCCAGCTATTTACCAGCTGCCTTAATTGGTATAGTTGCTTAACTTCGGTCTCAGTTTCTCAATTACAACAGGGATAATGTGTTTCTTGAATGATTGTTGCAAGTCTTAGGTAAAATAAGCTGCCTAGGATATTCAGGCTATTCAATAAATATTATTTCCTTACACATTTTCTGTACTGTCTAGTATAAAAAATGGCAAACATTGATGTTCTTTTGTTTCAATCTAGCTGCTGGAAACAGAAGAGCATAAAGTGAAAAAAACATTTAGTGAGGCTGCTGGAATGTTAATATTAGTTTTCCATCATCATTCAGATTAGTACATCAAGTTCAAATACAATAGAAATAGATGCAAAGTAATAAGTACTCATTAAGAGTTAGAAAAAATAACACAGATACACCATCACCTTAGAATTTTTCTATGACTTCAAATCAGTTGTTTAAAATGTGGTTTTAAAGGAGCAGAGATTCCTTTGTGAGCACACAAATGACCTCTGTTCCTTAATAGATCCTGAGTCTGAAACCTTAAACATGGCCAGTATGGCAGAGAAAGGCTTAAGGGAGAATCCTTTATTTGGGCTTTTCCTACCTTTCTATTCTAACATTTTGTAATCATCCTTGGTTTAGGAATTTTGTGGAAATGTTGCCTAGAGTATGAATTTTTTGTATGTGTCAAAGCTGGAAAGTAGGAAGTTTTATTAGTCATAATATATAGAAAGATTTATGTTTCTCAATATAGGTACTAATCATATGGTTACCTCTGTTAACTGACTAAGATAATGCCAGAGCAGGGTTTTAGCTAAATATATTAAACATTATTTGGGGCTAACAGAATGTCAGAGATGCTTAGGGTACCCAGAAAGTGGGTGGAGTCCAATACTCCAAATTGTCTTACTTTATATTTCAAACCACAGCAAACGAGGAGATGCAAGGCAGTCTCACAGATTTCTTCCATGGTGTTCTTCTCCAAAGAACATCCCCAGTGGTCTGTTCATCTGTCTCAGGGTCCAGGAAAATAATTTGCGTTTGAAACATCTTACATGGAAAATATCATTCTTCTGCCCTGAAAAAAAAAAAAAAAAAACAATACAAATACCAGCTCAAAATTAGAAAACCAATTCCAGCCCACTCTCCATCTCCTTTTCTGTATTCTCCAGGCAAGTAGTATTGGGGAAGAATAAAAAGCCTTTTTAAGTCAGGCACATGTGCCCTTTTTCTCCCTGGAAACTGTGCAGTTACTCCTGTGTTCCACATATCCTTCTTGTAAGAGCTCTAAGTGTGCTCTCATCTGATCATTGTAACAAGTCTATCTTTTACCAAGTCGATTTTACACATGAAGAAACTGAAGCCTAGGACTCAGTGATTTATTGAAGTCCACATAGCCAATAAATGATGGTGCTGGCTTTTGAACTCCAATTCTTTGGTTTCAGGGCCAGGTTTTTAGCCACTAAGTAAATGAGATGCTATCCTGATTAGTATTTTCGTTAAAACAAACAAGCAAACAAGATAAGTTAGCATGTCCTCTGGGTCTCCAACAAATTAAGAAATTCATGAATTAAGAACAATTCATTTGTTCTTCAGATACACCAGATGTAAGGATGACTCAGGGGCAATCAGCTCCTCTATAGGAAAATCCAACTCAACATATTTAACTTTGTGCATAATTTGATCCTTATGTTTGGCAGAATACTGACCCCCCCAAAGACGGCCAACTCCTAATTCCTGGAAACTATAATTATGTTAGGCTACATAACAAAGGGGAATAAAGGCTGCGAATGGAATTACCTTTGCTAATCAGCTGACATTAAAATATGGAGATTATTTTGGATTACCCAGGTGGGTCCAAAGTACTCATGGGGATTCTGTAAAAGTAAAAGAGGAAGGCAGGAGAGAAGGTCAGATTGATGTGATGTGAGAAGGACTTGCCCCTCTACTGCTGGCTTTGAAGATGGAGGAAGGTGGCCACGAGCCAGAGAATGCAGGCAGCCTCTGGAAGATAGAAAAGGCAAAGAAACAGGATTTCCCCTGCAGCAACAGGAGGAATGAAGCCCTGCCAACTCCTTAATTTTAGTGCACTTAGACCCATTTCAGACTTCTGATATCCAGAACTGTAGGAAAGTAAATTTGTGCTGTTTTAAGCCAAAAATGTATAATAATTTGTTATACTAGCAATTGAAAACTAACAAAATCTTTTTTTTTTTTTTTTTATAAATTAATTTTTATTGGTGTTCAATTTACCAACATACAGAATAACACCCAGTGCTCATCCCGTCAAGTGTCCCCCTCCGTGCCCGTCACCCATTCACCCCCACCCCCCGCCCTCCTCCCCTTCCACCACCCCTAGTTCATTTCCCAGAGTTAGAAGTCTTTATGTTCTGTGTCCCTTTCTGATATCTCCCACACATTTCTTCTCCCTTCCCTTATATTCCCCTTCACTATTATTCATATTACCCAAATGAGTGAGAACATACACTGTTTGTCCTTCTCCGATTGACTTACTTCACTCAGCATAATACCCTCCAGTTCCATCCACGTTGAAGCAAATGGTGGGTATTTGTCGTTTCTAATGGCTGAGTAATATTCCATTGTATACAGAAACCACATCTTCTTTATCCATTCATCTTTCGATGGGCACCGAGGCTCCTTCCACAGTTTGGCTATTGTGGACATGGCTGCTAGAAACATCGGGGTGCAGGTGCCCCGGCGTTTCATTGCATCTGAATCTTCGGGGTAAATCCCTAACAGTGCAATTGCTGGGTCGTAGGGCAGGTCTATTTTTAATTCTTTGAGGAACCTCCACACAGTTTTCCAGAGTGGCTGCACCAGTTCACATTCCCACCAACAGTGTAAGAGGGTTCCCTTTTCTCCGCATCCTCTCCAACATTTGTTGTTTCCTGCCTTATTAATTTTCCCCATTCTCACTGGTGTGAGGTGGTATCTCATTGTGGTTTTGATTTGTATTTCCCTGATGGCAAGTGATGCAGAGCATTTTCTCATGTGCATGTTGGCCATGTCTATGTCTTCCTCTGTGAGATTTCTCTTCATGTCTTTTGCCCATTTCATGATTGGATTGTTTGTTTCTTTGGTGTTGAGTTTAATAAGTTCTTTATAGATTTTGGAAACTAGCCCTTTATCTGATATGTTATTTGCAAATATCTTCTCCCATTCTGTAGGTTGTCTTTGAGTTTTGTTGACTGTATCCTTTGCTGTGCAAAAGCTTCTTATCTTGATGAAGTCCCAATAGTTCATTTTTGCTTTTGTTTCTTTTGTTTTCGTGGATGTATCTTGCAAGAAGTTACTGTGGCCAAGTTCAAAAAGGGTGTTGCCTGTGTTCTCCTCTAGGATTTTGATGGAGTCTTGTCTCACATTTAAATCTTTCATCCATTTTGAGTTTATCTTTGTGTATGGTGCAAGACAGTGGTCTAGTTTCATTCTTCTGCATGTGGATGACCAATTTTCCCAGCACCATTTATTGAAGAGACTGTCTTTCTTCCAGTGGATCGTCTTTCCTCCTTTGTCGAATATTAGTTGACCATAAAGTTCAGGGTCCATTTCTGGATTCTCTATTCTGTTCCATTGGTCTATGTGTCTGTTTTTGTGCCAGTACCACACTGTCTTGATGACCACAGCTTTGTAGTACAACCTGAAATCTGGCATTGTGATGCCCCCAGCTATGGTTTTCTTTTTTAAAATTCCCCTGGCTATTCGGGGTCTTTTCTGATTCCACACAAATCTTACAATAATTTGTTCTAAGTCTCTGAAAAAAGTCCATGGTATTTTGATAGGGATTGCATTGAACGTGTAAATTGCCCTGGGTAGCATTGACATTTTCACAATATTAATTCTGCCAATCCATGAGCATGGAATATTTTTCCATCTCTTTGTGTCTTCCTCAATTTCTTTCAGAAGTGTTCTATAGTTTTTAGGGTATAGATCCTTTACCTCTTTGGTTAGGTTTATTCCTAGGTATCTTATGCTTTTGGGTGCAATTGTAAATGGGATTGACTCCTTAATTTCTCTTTCTTCAGTCTCATTGTTAGTGTATAGGAATGCCATTGATTTCTGGGCATTGATTTTGTATCCTGCCACGCTACCAAATTGCTGTATGAGTTCTAGCAATCTTGGGGTGGAGGCTTTTGGGTTTTCTATGTAGAGTATCATGTCATCAGCGAAGAGGGAGAGTTTGACTTCTTCTTTGCCAATTTGAATGCCTTTAATGTCTTTTTGTTGTCTGATTGCTGAGGCTAGGACTTCCAATACTATGTTGAATAGCAGTGGTGAGAGTGGACATCCCTGTCTGGTTCCTGATCTTAGGGGAAAGGCTCCCAGTGCTTCCCCATTGAGAATGATATTTGCTGTGGGCTTTTCGTAGATGGCTTTTAAGATATCGAGGAAAGTTCCCTCTATCCCTACACTCTGAAGGGTTTTGATCAGGAATGGATGCTGTATTTTGTCAAATGCTTTCTCTGCATCTAATGAGAGGATCATATGGTTCTTGGTTTTTCTCTTGCTGATATGATGAATCACATTGATTGTTTTACGAGTGTTGAACCAGCCTTGCATCCCGGGGATAAATCCTACTTGGTCATGGTGAATAATTTTCTTAATGTGTTGTTGGATCCTATTGGCTAGTATCTTGTTGAGAATTTTTGCATCCATGTTCATCAGGGATATTGGTCTGTAATTCTCCTTTTTGGTGGGGTCTTTGTCTGGTTTTGGAATTAAGGTGATGCTGGCCTCATAGAATGAGTTTGGAAGTACTCCATCTCTTTCTATCTTTCCAAACAGCTTTAGTAGAATAGGTATGATTTCTTCTTTAAACGTTTGATAGAATTCCCCTGGGAAGCCATCTGGCCCTGGACTCTTGTGTCTTGGGAGGTTTTTGATGACTGCTTCAATTTCCTCCCTGGTTATTGGCCTGTTCAGGTTTTCTATTTCTTCCTGCTCCAGTTTTGGTAGTTTGTGGCTTTCCAGGAATGCGTCCATTTCTTCTAGATTGCCTAATTTATTGGCGTAGAGCTGTTCATAATATGTTTTTAAAATCGTTTGTATTTCCTTGGTGTTGGTAGTGATCTCTCCTTTCTCATTCATGATTTTATTAATTTGAGTCTTCTCTCTCTTCTTTTTAATAAGGTTGGCTAATGGTTTATCTATCTTATTAATTCTTTCAAAGAACCAACTCCTGGTTCTATTGATCTGTTCCACAGTTCTTCTGGTCTCAATTTCGTTGAGTTCTGCTCGAATTTTAATTAACTCTCTTCTTCTGCTGGGCGTCGGGTCGATTTGCTGCTTCTTCTCTAGCTCCTTTATGTGTAAGGTTAGCTTTTGTATTTGAGTTCTTTCCAGTTTTTGAATGGATGCTTGTATTGCGATGTATTTCCCCCTCAGGACTGCTTTTGCTGCATCCCAAAGATTTTGAACAGTTGTATCTTCATTCTCATTAGTTTCCATGAATCTTTTTAATTCTTCCTTAATTTCCTGGTTGACCCTTTTATCTTTTAGCAGGATGGTCCTTAACCTCCATGTGTTTGAGGTCCTTCCAAACTTCTTCTTGTGATTGAGTTCTAATTTCAAGGCGTTATGGTCTGAGAATATGCAGGGGACGATCCCAATCTTTTGGTATCGGTTCAGACCCGATTTGTGACCCAGTATGTGGTCTATTCTGGAAAAAGTTCCATGTGCACTTGAGAAGAATGTGTATTCAGTTGAGTTTGGATGTAAAGTTCTGTAGATATCTGTGAAATCTATCTGGTCCAGTGTATCATTTAAAGCTCTCGTTTCTTTGGAGATGTTGTGTTTAGAAGACCTATCAAGGGTAGAGAGAGCTAGATTGAAGTCACCAAGTATAAGTGTATTATTATCTAAGTATTTCTTTACTTTGGTTAATAATTCGTTTAAGTATTTGGCAGCTCCCACATTCGGGGCATATATATTGAGGATTGTTAAGTCCTCTTGTTGGATAGATCCTTTAAGTATGATATAGTGTCCCTCTTCGTCTCTCACTACTGTCTTCGGAGTGAATTTTAGTTTATCTGATACAAGGATGGCTACCCCTGCTTTCTTTTGAGAACCATTTGAATGGTAAATGGTTCTCCAACCTTTTATTTTCAGGTTGTAGGTGTCCTTCTGTCTAAAATGAGTCTCTTGTAGACAGCAAATAGATGGGTCCTGCTTTTTTATCCAGTCTGAAACCCTGCGCCTTTTGATGGGGTCATTAAGCCCGTTCACGTTCAGAGTTACTATTGACAGATATGAGTTTAGTGTCATCATGATATCTATTTAGTCCTTGTTTTTGTGGATTGTTCCACTGAACTTCTTCTTAAAGGGGAATTTTAAGAGTCCCCCTTAAAATTTCTTGCAGAGCTGGTTTGGAGGTCACATATTCTTTCAGTTCCTGCCTGTCTTGGAAGCTCTTTATCTCTCCTTCCATTTTGAATGAGAGCCTTGCTGGATAAAGTATTCTTGGTTGCATGTTCTTCTCATTTAGGACCCTGAATATATCCTGCCAGCCCTTTCTGGCCTGCCAGGTCTCTGTGGAGAGGTCTGCTGTTACCCTAATATTCCTCCCCATGAAAGTCAGGGACTTCTTGTCTCTTGCTGCTTTAAGGATCTTCTCTTTATCTTTGGAATTTGCAAGCTTCACTATTAGATGTCGAGGTGTTGAACGGTTTTTATTGATTTTAGGGGGGGATCTCTCTATTTCCTGGATCTGAATGCCTGTTTCCCTTCCCAGATTGGGAAAGTTTTCAGCTAGGATTTGTTCAAATACATATTCTGGCCCTCTGTCCCTTTCGGCGCCCTCGGGAACCCCAATTAAACGTAGATTTTTCTTCCTTAGAGTGTCATTTATTTCCCTTAATCTGTCTTCATGGTTCTTTAATTGTTTATCTCTTTTTTCCTCAGTTTCCCTCTTTGCCATTAACTTGTCTTCTATGTCACTCACTCGTTCTTCCACCTCGTTAACCCTCGTCGTTAGGACTTCTAGTTTGGATTGCATCTCATTCAGTTGATTTTTAATTTCTGCCTGATTGGATCTAAATTCTGCAGTCATGAAGTCTCGTGAGTCCTTAATGCTTTTTTCTAGAGCCACCAGTAGCTGTATAATAGTGCTTCTGAATTGGCTTTCTGACATTGAATTGTAATCCAGATTTTGTAGCTCTGTGGGAGAGAGGGCTGTTTCTGATTCTTTCTTTTGAGGTGAGGTTTTCCTTCTAGTCATTTTGCTCAGTGCGGAGTGGCCAAAAACAAGTTGTATTGGGAAAATGAGAGAAAAGAGAGAGAAGGAAAGAAAAGAGAAAAAGAAAAAAGAAAAAGAAAAGAAAAAGGAAAGAAGAGAAGAAAAAGGGAAAGAAAAAGAAAGAAAGGTGAAAAAAAAAGGGGGGGTGGGGGAAGCAATCAGAAATCAAAAAGAAAAGAAAAAAGAAAAGAAAAAAAAAAACACGGGGGAGTATTTCTGTAGAGTTTAAGTCCCTTGACTTCCCCTGGAACTGGTCCGTCCAGCTGGTCTTCTGGGGGAGGGGCCTGCTGTGCTGATTTTCAGGTGTTAGCACTTGGGGGAGCTGCTCTGCCCCGGCCTGCTGCAGGGCTCAGCGGGGGTTGTTTACCCCGTGAGGTCTCAGGAGGATCAGCCGCAGTTGCTATGGCAACTCTGGAAGCCTGGATTCAGCCTCCGCAGGAACTACGGGGCTCGGGGCTCTCGGCAGGGCCTGGAGGCTCCGGGGCGGGGCCGCTGATCTGCTCAGCTCGGGGCAGGAGCGTCCTTGCTGTCCTGGGCCCTCCCGGCCTCTGCCTGTCCCGGGGGGAGGCCGGATCCTGGGCTGTGTCCCGGCGCCCTGTGCTCCGGGCCTGTGTTGTTGGATTTGCGCTCCCGCCCCGCAGCTCCCTCCCTGGAGCCGCTCCCGCTCCGAGCTCCTCCGAACTGCTCCGGTGCGCGCTGCAGCCCTTAGGGAGCTCGGCGCACTCTCCTGCGCTCGCAGGTGTCTGTTAGTGTCCCCGGGAGCCCGAGGGCATCCCTGCCCTCCTGGGTCCTGCTCCAACTCCCTGCGAGCCCCTTTCCGCCCGCCCGGGAAGGTTGGTGCAGCTCCTGCTCCTCCGGGACGGGGCTCTCCTGTCCTGGGGACACTCGCCCCGGCCTCAGCCCGGCTCCTCGCGGGGCCCCTCCCCCTCGGAGGCCTTTTGTTTCTTTATTTCTTTTTCCCCGTCTTCCTACCTTGATAGAAGCGCGAACTCTTCTCACTGTAGCATTCCAGCTGGTCTCTCTTTAAATCTCAGGCCGAATTCGTAGATTTTCAGGATGGTTTGAAGGTTATCTAGGTAATTTGTTGGGGACAGGTGATTTGGGGACCCTACTCCTCCGCCATCTTGCCCCTCCTCCCAAACTAACAAAATCTTAAAAACAAATGAAAAATGCTGAGGTATTTTCATTAATGGTATTTGTCTAAAAGAATTTACCTGTTTGGCGAGGAAATTCTTTCAGAGGCTCACTTCAAACTCCATGTCTTGCTTTCATAGCTCTCTCCTGAACCTCGGTATATCTTTTTTAATCAAGAGGAAATGCGTGCTTGGATTGCCTGTAACCTCATTTCACCTTAATTTATTTTATTATTATTAGTAGTAGTATTTTTTTTGGAGACAGGTCAGGGGAGGAGCAGAGGGAGAGAATCTCAAGCACACTCCCCATTGAACACAGAGCCCAACAGTGGGGCTTGCTATCAGGACCCTGAGATCATGGCCTGAGCAGAAATCAAGAGTCAGATCCTTATCCAACTGAGTCAGCCAGGTGCCCCAACCTTAATTTAATCTTAATCTTTTCCCCTTATTCATTAGCAATATACAAAAGGTCTCTTTGTATCAATGGACCTCCTCAAGCCAAGATTCATTCCTCTAAGACTAAGGATTATTTGGATATAATAATTAGGAAAAATTGGCTATGCTTATTGATAATATTATTTCTATAGGAAACATATGCATCTTGTCCATCCTCCATCCCCATTCCACTAAAAAGCTATGAATCAATGCATTATAGTTGAGCTACTTATACCAAAACAAAAGTTATAATCAATTTATGGTCTTAGGACTATACACATAAATAAAGTCTGAAAATTTTATTAAATTATGGATAATTATGAATAGTCCCATGCTTCCTGTCAGCCACAGAAGCTTAATAACAAACTATATCATAGAATTATCTCCTTTAAATCACAACATTATAAAGATGTATAGGAGAAGTCAACAAAATACTGCTCATGGAATAAAGTCTGGTCTACCACCTGATGTTGAAAATAAACTTTGATTAGAACACAGCCACATTTATTTGTTTACATATTCTCTAGAGCTACCTTCATATAATAGCAGAGTTGAGTTACTGCGACAGACACTGTATAATCCACAATGCCTAAAGTATTTACGGTATGGCCTTTTACAGAAAAAGTGTTTCAGACCCTTGGAGTATAGACACAACAACATCATAGGTACTATCTTATTTTTAACTTTAAAAATTTACTTATAATTTAGATTATGAATGAGGCTAATTCCTCCAATTTCTCATGTTTAAGACTCACTTAAAATTCACAAATATTAAAAACAATTAGAAATGCAAGATATTAGTCAATGGTTTATCAGTTTTCATGAGAAATCATCCTAACTGTAGAATTAATATGCTGGATTAATTTTCTTCAAGGCACTCATCACTTCTGAAATGTTCTTGATTATTTAGATTTTAAGCTCTATAGTAGTAGAGACATCTGTTTATCACTGTATCTCTGGAGAAAGTATGTCTGGAGACTGACTCTTGTAATCACAAATAATATTTGTTAAGTGTAGTATTAAGTGCTCTTTAAAAACCTTTCAATCACGTCTAGTCAGAATATAAATTGGTACCATCTTGGTAAAAAGCAATTTCCTATTATGTTCCAAAAGCTTAAGGGCACTTGGATGGCTCAATTGGTTAAGTATCTGCCTTTGGCTGGGGTTGTGGTCCCAGAGTTTCCAGGGTCCTGGGATTGAGTCCCACATTAGGGTTCCTTTCTCAGCAGGGAGCCTGCCTCTCCCTCTCCCTCTGCCTGCTGCTCCCCCTGCTTGTACTCTCTCTCTGTCAAATAAATAAAATCTTAAAAAAAAAGCTTAATGGTTCTCAAATCTATTTATACAGTAATATCATTTCTAGGAAAATAATTTTAAAAATCAGAAATGGGAACAAGGATTCTATAGAATGATACATAATACGCATTATATATATAATATAGTATACAATGTTGTATATAATTAAAAAATTAGAAACAATTGTCCAACAATAGATAAATGATTAAAGAAATTATGATTATTTTCACACAAATGACAATATTCATTCAACCTTGCTTTGGTAATTATACGTCAAAAAAATTCTCTCCCACATTGGATATGATGATGAGATTAGGTGCCCCACATTCCTTTGGCCCCTAGATAGATATTTGACCCACCCTAGGTGAGTGGAATCTTACCCTAAATTTGAGTATTTGCAGATTAATAGAAAGGAAGAGTGAAACAATTGTAGTTTATTAATTTCACTGCAGATGCTTGAATAGGACTCTTAAGCAGTTTCTACTAGTAAGATTCACCAGGACTGTCTGGCTCATGTCATGGCTGATATCCCACTGGGTACACTGCTCAGCCTTGTTGGTTGTCAAAATATTTGATTATTTATATATTTATTTGTAAATAGTCCTTGCCCCTAAGAGTCCTTCATTGTCTCAGCTAACTTAGCCTTTCCTCCAGGACCCTGTGGATGGCCCACCAATCAAGCAAATGGAGAGGTAATACTTGGTTCAGCAGCTTCATGGCTGACATTGATTCTGAAAGATGGTGTCCCATGCCATTCAGGTTTTTGAATATTTTGAATATCGTTCTTTCTTCCTATCTTTTAACCTTGTGTGCTCACTCATATTTTCCTTTTAATTTTATGTTTGTTATGTCAACTCAATTCTTTTCCACCTCATATGTCTATGCCAGGCATATTAATTTCACAATCTGTAATTTTGCTGACTGAATGTTAATTTATACAGTTTTACAGGATGATAAATTACGGTTATCTGATTTTTAAAGGTCATGCCATTCTCAATTTGCATAATTATTTAGAAAAATATTAGTATTCCAGCTCTCACTAGTCTTTGCCATATCAAGGAGTATACCTGGAGATAGATTGCACCTAGGGGGCATGGTAACACAAATGCGTTTGCTTTTTAAAGGCAAAATTTGGGAAACATGGTGGTCCCGTCATAGACAAAGTTTTCAAAGAGGTTTCTTTTGGATGAATGCTTTGAAAAATACCACATTTCCATAAAATTCTGGGGAAAAATTGCACTTCAAAATGCTGAATAATGTTTATAAACCAGAAGACAGAAAGTGTTATGTTCAAAAGCCAAACCTCCTGGTGACCCATGGCTAGCTCTAAACTGGGGTTGAACATTTAATACAAGGAACATAGGCTTCTTGGGATGCTGACTCCCCAGGATGGAATGTTCATGAGGATCATCTATCAGATGTGTGGATTAAATGCTACACAGAAACATTATTGAAAGTATATAATGAAACTTTTTGAACTTTTTTTTTCCAAAGAAAAAAGGGTGCTAAAGTTATCAAAAATCAAAAATAAATATATTTTGAAGCATATTACAGTTACATTAGAAATTAATAGCCTGGGCAGCCAGGGTGTGATGCTGGAGACCCGGGATCGAGTTTCATGTTGGGTTCCCTGCATGGAGCCTGCTCCTCCCTCTCCCTGTCTCTCTCTCTCTCTCTCTCTCTCTCTCTCTCTGTCTCTCATGGATACAAATAGAAAACCTTAAAAAAAAGAAATTAATAGCCTTGTTAAGTTCACAGTTTGACAATAGGTACAAATTAATTGGGGCCATGTGCCTACCTCTGGCCCATTAAATATATTTCAAATTGTAGGTAGCTTCTAAAATTGTCCCTGACATTCTCTGATGACAATCTCTCTCACTACATCTTCTGGCCAGACTCAGAGGAGCCTATAGAGTATTTGGAGCAACCACTATCAGAAAGAAGCCTGGGTCCCTGAATCATCTGGTTGGCTAACTGCCAGGCAACTAATTGATATAAATGAGAAACAAATTTGATCATGTTAATAAATAAACATACATTCTAGAATATAACACACATATACATAAATAAGTATATCCATAATATATAAAAATATACTCACAATATCAATAATAAAACACAAAACTCTGCAAATGCCATAAGGTAAAGAAATGTCTTATTGGACTTGAACGAAGAAAACCCAGCTAGAGTGGATATAACTCAAGAGAGGCTTCTTTTCTAGGAAGCATCCTTTGACAGCTCAGACTTGATTAGACCCTCTTCTTTGACCCCCATGTAAGGCCCATGAAGCTTACTGGCCTGATCCCTATCAGTACAATCAGCTCCCTGTGTCAGGGCTATATCTTAATTACTTTTGAATGCCTAGGACTCCCTTAGTGCCAGAGATGTAGCTGTCTTTCAGTAAATGTGTCTTTAAGGACTGACAGATGAAAATGAGAGACATTTCATGGTTTGAGAGGGCAATAGAGGTGAAATTTGTTGGATAATAGAATTTTGATGGGTGGTGACTATAATGAGAAAAATGTTCCAGGTAGAGCAAACAGCACGTGCAAAAGACATAAAAACAGGTTAGTAACTTTGTCTGATATAAGCTAGGCTGGAGGTCTCTATAGATGTAACAGTAAAGGGGTCTTTCATATTATATTTTCATATGGAAATTCACCTCTTTCATGATTACTAGTGCAAGCCTCTCTGTCTCTTGGTATTTGCCTCTATCCTTACTATGAGTGTGGGTTGCTAATATAAGTATGTGAATTTAGACAATAAGCACTGAGAATAAGAGTAACATTCTAGAATATAAAACCATGTCAAATTATAGTTTCAAAATGACAAAGATGTTCTGTTTATAGAAAATAAATTTGATGAACATTTTGATAACATTAACTTTCTACTCTGATAACATAACTAAGGCAAATGCAAAATAAAGTATCATAACGGTATTATAGATATCAAAATCACTTACCAGTAAGACTAGCATTTTGTTAAATAGCATGCTTTTTACTAACAAATCATGTAAAATCACTATTTGCATAAAGTACATTTATTTATTAAATGTGTATTACGAGTTAGGTGCTATTCTGAGTGCTAGTTATGCACTGTGATTAAAATAAACATGGTCGGGATTCCTGGGTGGCGCAGCGGTTTAGCGCCTGCCTTTGGCCCAGGGCGCGATCCTGAAGACCGGGGATCGAATCCCACGTCGGGCTCCCGGTGCATGGAGCCTGCTTCTCCCTCTGCCTATGTCTCTGCCTCTCTCTCTCTCTCTCTGTGTGACTATCATAAATAAATAAAAATTTAAAAAGAAAACATGGTCACTGCCCTATTTTGAGATTATTGTATGCTAGGAGACCTACATAAGTAAATAAACAAACGGTGTAAAATAATAGATTGTGAGAAGTACCACGAGAAAAATTGAGAGTGTAGAGGTAAAAAATCATTGTAGAAACCAATTTGGATAGAATCAGTTAGAAAGGCCTTTCTGTCAAGGGGACATTTAAGCTAAGACATGTTACGCAAAGAGCCAGGAAGATGCTATGGGGAGTTGTGTTCCAAGCAGAGTGGCTCTCAGATGTCATTTATCCTAGGTATCGATCAGAGTATCTGCCCTTCCTTTTTTCTCCTCTCCAAATATTGAGTGTGTGGATATATTAGGTAAATCAGTGTGCTTGGTGCTTAAAAAGATAAAAAGATGAGCCAGACGCATTTCTTATCTCCCAGAAGTTTAGAGCCAATGGAGGGATTGTAAATTTGAAGTTACGACTGACAATTGTGTGCTGGAGTCAACTCCTACTGACTTGTCAAGGCTGCTTGTTAAATATTAGGTAATTTTTCAGGCTGGCTGTTACAGTTAGTAGCTTGAAATCAGCCATGGTAAGAGGATTTACACTACAATAATTGTCAATCACTACAAATAAGGGTGCTTCCCCTTGTCCCCCATCCCCCAACATTGATGGTTAAGTACTGGCAGTTCCTTGGTTAGGAGCATAGCTGATTTAGAAGAGGAACTTTCTAAGAGGATTGTAGCCTGGCTTTATGCTCTATTGTATTCTATCAACTGTTTAAATGGTGTGTGACTTTAACAGAGTAGAGGATTACATTATATCTCTATCTCAATTTCTATGATGCAAAGTGTTTTTAATAGTGTTTACGGTTGGAAACATGACTGTAAACTTGATAAGACACAGACAATGACCATTTATTCTCCACTCTACCCTCAGCATCCACCATACCTGGAACTATCACTAACCTGTGTTTGCTCTCCCCATCACAAACTCCACCTGACCAATCCAGCTGCCTTTCTTACAAATATTGTATAATACGTCCCATCTTTGGTGAAAAATTATTCCTGTACCCCACATGCCCATCCTTCAATAGTTTCATTTTTTTCTTTCCTCATTTTCACGAGCATGCTTTACTCTCTGTCCCAAAGTCCTTACTTCATATTCTCTTTTGAATCAGCTATTGGCATTATAGATGATAGATAGATAGATAGACAGATAGATAGATAGATATCTCACTATTTGATAGTATATATGTCAATATATTTTTAAAGATATTGGGCAATACAGTATTATTCAAAATACTGTATATCATACAGACTAAAATAGAAATGTAGAACAGTTGGTGTATAATATAATACAATGTAATATAATAAATCACTAGAATGTAAGGTCCCTAAGAACAGAAAATTTCCTTCTGTATTTCTATCACCTTGATACATATAGTAAGAACTTAAAATATGCTTTTTGAATGACTGAAAAAGGTTACCTAAAAAATCAGTGATATTCTTATACTCTTCTTTTGTATTTTTCACCCTTCCTCTCCCACTCAACTTTTTTCCTTTGAAGATACAACGCTTACCTCTAGGACTTAGAGTAGTAATTTATGGGGACCAGGACTTGCATCCAGATCTTTTCATTATTTTTTAAATTTCAAATACATTTTTTTTCAATTATAGTGCCACCTCAAGTTATAATCTTTTTTTAGAGGAAGCCTATTTATTTATTTGTTTGTTTTTCTGTTAGCCTATTCATTTATAATATAGTTTCCTATTGGCAGTTTCTGGCCACAGGAAGATGCATTAAACATTTATCATGAGCTGGCCACTCTATTAGTCTTGGAGAGCCAAAGACAAAACACTACTCATATCTAAGGAATTCTCCATCTTATACAAGTAAATATGCACAAAAATTATTGCAATAATTTCTGATAAAATTGTGCACAACCTGTGCAGCAAAGACCTTATATTCTAACTTTAAAAATTCTACTTGCAGGATAAATTTCTATGCATACACAATCACATGCACAAACATGCTTCATGAGAAGCTTGGGTGTATTACTTGATATTCATTTTTCTCTTCTTTGAGTAAAGTTCAAGTATGGATGTAACCAAACAAACACCTGACCTCAGGAGAAAAAGAATCTTTCATTTGCTCATTTGTCAAACTTGAGCTTCAAAGTCAGATGCTAGCCTAGGAAATAGCAACCCCATTTGGAGGTGTTGCCACGCAGAGCTTGCCGTCAGAGTCAATGGAAATGAAAAAGCAAAGGCTTTTTTAATTATCTGTTTTTTCCAATTTGGAAAAAAATGTTAATACTTGTCCTGCACACTGGATATCAACTAGTCCTTTCACTGACTTGCATTATCTTTCCGTATACAAATTTTTTCCAAGATCATACTTGGCCTGCCATTGACCTCACAGGTAATTTATTTTGCAAGCAGTTCATGTTTAATCTATGTGGCATGACAAATAGCTTTCATATTCTTTAGCTGACTAAGATGGAAGTTTGAAAAGGAAATTCTATTTGACAGTCCGTGTTGGTGAGCTGCTAGTACATTTAATGTGTCAGAGTGCTAAGAGCAGAAACTCTCTGCGTAAGTAATACCACTGGCAATCTCAACTTTTTAAAGGCTACTAAATTCTTTCATCCTTTGATGCTACTACGTCTCCCCTAACCTTTTTTTCTTTTTTTTTTTTTTTTGCTGCTAACTATATCTTAATAACTATGGTGTTATCCTTAAATATTTCAAAATGTAAGTGTTGATTACATAATCTCAAGCATTCAGTTATTGTTTTGTAAGAATTTACTTCAAAAGAATTACGGACTTGAAATAAACTTCATCCAAAAAGCACTAAAGGCATTATTATAAAATTTAATATCTAGCCTCTATAGTCTATGCTATAGTGGATTTTTTGGTTGACATTCTGAACAAGAACTGCACCAAGGATCGAAGGTTTAAGATACTCTCTTCATTTAAAAATGCAAGAATAATACTAAAATAGTAATGATGCTGATATATTTATATAATGCATCTGGTACTCTTTTGCAATGTAAATTGTCTAAAAACTTTAAGAAATCCTTGATCAGAGATGTATTAGATAACATGAAATTTAACATAAGTAACCAATATTCCTTACGTTACAGCAGGCAGTAAATATAAAAAAGAATCAATTTTCTGTGGAATCCTGTGAAGTTCTCTTTGGAAACCAAAAACACTCACATTCATTCCCAATGGTTTGGGGAATTTTCAAGTGTACCCTATGGATGTGCTATACAGTAGTGTTCTTGGCCTCTAGCACCCATTTCCCTGCCTGCTGATTCCTGCTTGCTGTGGTGAAATTTCCTGTCACTGCTAATGCTGAAGCAATGTGTGCCATCAAAATTCATCTTGGCAGGGAAAGAGAGAATACCAATCTCTACTGCAAAAGAGAATTGAAGACATCAAGGCCATTCACAGTACAAGCTCTCAAAGTCCCACAGAGATTTTACTCGAACGCCATCAATTTTTACCTGCCCTTTTTTGCAGCACAACTTGAGCACAAAAACTGGACCATCCCCAGAACCAACTACTTCCTTCAACCTCTCTGACCTCACACTGAAACAAAGTTGTGCCCTTAAAATTTGTAAAGGGGTAGGCCATCCCAGCATTGTTAGATATCATCGTTTTCTAAGAAAACAGTAAATCATCCTACTGATTTTTAAAAATTATTTATTTATTTTAGAGAGAGAGACAGCAGATGGGATGGGGAGGAAGAGAGAGAATCTCAAACAGACTCCACGCTCAGCACAGAGCCCCACATGGGGCCAATCTCATGACCCTGAGATCAGGACTTGAGCTGAAATCAGGAGTCAGATGCTTAACTAACTGACTGAGTCACCCAGGTGCTCTCAATCTGCTGATTTTTAAGTCTCGATGGCTAATTTAAACTTAATGAACAGGCTAATTTAAACTTAATGAACAGTATTTTTACTGTAATATAGAAAAATACCTTGGATATAGTGATTTAAAATAAGAAATATATATTTTGGTCTTCATCCATGGTTCCTGGAACACACCTCCTTATAATTTCTGAAGTGATAAAAGGCACAGAGGCATCTTTTGTTATTATATTTAATCTTTGTTCCTACTTCCTGAAATAGCACCAGAGTGATAGAAGTGAAATGGGAAATGGGTGTCTCTTGTTATTCACAATAAACTTTTTTCAACCACATCTGAGTTTGTATTAATGAGATGATTTTTGGAAAGCAGTTAGATAACCACAGGTTGGGAACTTGTTGCCAGGGGAACTGATGTGTAATTAGAGTTAGAACTATCAAGTCTATCCTTTGACCTCTGGGGAGGGAAGAGGGTGTGGGAATTGAAAGTGTCACTGATGGCCAATGATTTAATCAAACATGACTAAATAATGAGATTTAGAGAGTTTCCAGGTTAGTGAACACACCAACTGGGGTGCTAGGAAGATGGCACCCAGAGAGAGCATGGAAGCTCTGGACCCCTTCTCACATACTATGCTCTATGCATATCTTCCACTTGGCTATTCCTGAGTTATATCTTTTTATAATAAATCAGTAATCTAGTAGGTAAACTATTTTCCTGAATTCTGTGAGCTGCTCTAGTAGCTAGTTAATGGAACCCAAGGAGGGGATAGTTGGAATCTCTGATCTATAGCTAGTGGGTCTTAACAATCTGGACTTGCCATTGAAATCTGAAGTGAAGAAGGAGGCAGTCTTGTAAGGCTAGGTTCTTAACCTGTAGGATGTGATGTAACTCCTGGTGTATAGTGTCAGGTCTGAGCTGAATTGTAAGACTTAGCTGGTGTCAAAGTTATTTGGCATGGGATAAAGAAGAAAAAAAATCACAGTTGGTGACCAGAATTCTGTAAGTGGAGTCTTATAATAGAGAAAATTAATATCTTAATTACTGTGCATTCCAAGTGGAAAGGAGAGATGTCTATAGAGAAGACTATTTTTAAACCATTTCAGTTCCAGAATATTATTATATAATTGCAGGAAAATCTAGAGAAAGGTACAATAAAAACACATCAAATTCACAACACTATTTAACCAGTCTACAGGCTGAATATCTCTCCTCCATTTTCAGTAAATATTCTTGAATACTATTGTGTGGTCAGCTCTTAACTGGATAGCTGGTGTGCACATCTTTAGTAGAGACAGGCTTCCAGAAAAACTCTTATGTGGAAAAGAATTTCCTCTACCCTCTTTTTACCCTAAAGTAAAGCAAAAGTTCTGCCAAGTACATAAAATAAGGAGAATACGGAAAAATGTCAACACTTCCTCTGTGGTGTGGCATATGTAGTATGGCCTATGTGTTAGAAGACTGTAGATAGCATACAGATTTCAGGGACCTGAGGAAGCTGGAAGAGATAACGGCGAAGACAAGGAGTAGCTTGAGGGTCCATAGATACTCTATGATCTCCATTGGCCCCACCAAGCCACCTCAATAAGATGTATCAAAGAAAACAAGTTCATTTGATGTGCAGATATAACTTAGCGACAAATCTATAAGTTGATGTTAAAAACAAACAAAAAACTTGCTGCTTATAGAATCCTCCTTTAAGCTAAGTTTTGAGCTTATGGGAGAGGGGGTAAGCAGAATAGTAGCGCAGAGTCACTGTTTAAATCATTATATTCTAGAAGCTATTAATAAAAAGTTTCTCCCTTTGGTTTATTATGACCAGCATGTTTGCCCAAAGGAAAGTAAGGAAGCTATCCCAGGCCTCTGGAGTTTTGAGCTAATATAGGAGTAATACAAAGAAAACAAATGAAACTTTTGGATTATGACATAGAGCAGAAAAAAAGAGATTTTATAAGTAAATTAAAGCTTCAAAGTGAGCAACCCAGATTATAACTAATCACAGGGAATATTTTATTTTTCTTGATGTGAGAATAGCTTTCTGGCAAGAAAACTCAGTAATGCAGGGCTCAATCAGATTCCATTCCGGACTAGAGAAGCCAAATAGTTTTCCTCAAATACAGAAATGTTTGAGGACTCAACAACACAGTTCCCACTCTCTGAAGTTTAGATTTGAATATGAGGTACCAGTTTTTTTTTTAATGTTTAAATTTTTATTTATTTATTTATGATAGTCACAGAGAGAGAGAGAGAGAGAGAGACAGGCAGAGGGAGAAGCAGGCTCCATGCACTGGGAGCCCGACGTGGGATTCGATCCCGGGTCTCCAGGATCGCGCCCTGGGCCAAAGGCAGGCGCCAAACTGCTGCACCACCCAGGGATCCCCTGAGGTACTAGTTTAATGCAATTGTTCATTTACATTGGTTAATGATGTATCAGAATCATTAGTCATTAAGTTTTTTTTTAGGCTGTCTGTATATATAAGATTGACTTTGAATTTTGTCTCAATTGAACTTTTTTCCTCTAAGGTTTGAAAGAATTCAGTGTGATCATGTCAAATTTTAATTGGTAGCACAAAAACTTCCCATAGGAATGGAAGATGAAGTGATTACCGAAAAATAGAGTTGAGCCGTGAAAAGCTTTATACAAAAGTCAGAAAGATAAATATAACCTTATTAATTGCACTACATCATTCAAATACTTTAGGCGTTCATGTATCCAACCAAGGTGAGCTCTGCCAAAATTCACATTTAGTACGAAAGCTTCAAACCCCCAAAAGCTCCTTTGACTAGAAAATTTGTGTGGCATTTCAGTAGTGCTTTTTAGTTTGCTGTGAAATATAAGGTAAACTGATCCTCTGAATCCCTAACATGTGACTTAAACTAGTTGTTTCTATTCAATTCAGTCAACAAAAGTGATTAACAGACATAAAATGGTAAATGCCTTCCTACACAAAGGATGACTTGTGAGTTAAAGTGATTTAAAGTTCATGAGGTTTGCCTACCAAACCAGATGTTTGGAAATTACCTGTGGAGATCAATTTACTCTGCACTTTAACTCTGGATATAATTCATTTAAAGACTGTTAAACACGTAATTACATTATAGTATTCATTTTCTTAAAATTAATCTATTTGCCACTTGATGCCAGAGGTGGGCAAACAATACCTATGGGCCACATCTAGTGTACCTATAGTTTTTGTAAATAAAGTTTAATGGGCATAAAGCCACACATTCATTTTTCTCTTTTGGGTTATCTATGGTACTTTTGCGTTAAAGCAAAGTTGAGTAGTTCTGGCAGAAAGTATATAGTCTAAAAAAACCTAAAATATTTACTATCTTGCCCTTTATAAAAAGCTTGTTGATCTTAGTTTTTGTCTATTTTGTGACATAAACAGATTTAGAATTTATCACAATGAGAGTTACCAACCATTTATTATTTGTTAGGCACTGTGCTAAACCCTTTCTATACTTCTTCTATTTCACTACAGTTCTATGAAGAATTGTTATTTCCACTGCAGGCATGAGATATGAGAAGCTTTGGAAGTTTAGGTGCTTCACCCATGTAAATAGCGCAGCCAAGATTCAGCTTCAAGTCTGACTCAAAACCCATGCTATTCCCTTTTAATCCATCTCGTCTCTGATAAGTCCATGGTCGTCTTCTTCCAGGCAATGTGCATGATTTGACCCTATGATAAATAGTGCCAGTGGCTGGCCTCTTAGCCACCCTGGATATGAAGCTAAATTTAATATAGTGCTCTAGAGGGGAAAAATAGCTTTAAAATTTCCTTGACCTGTAACCAGTTTCAGTGCTCGGATTAGTCCTGCCACAGTCTGTTTCAAAGCTTTCAAATCAGTCTTTATCTGGGAGTTACAATTTGGTCATGAATTAGGAAGTGTCTTCTGGCAAACCATTGATGTGACTTCTCTGATTGCTGCCTCTTTGCCTTTTACACAAGAATGGGAACCACAGGGATGTACAGGTTTTATCACCAGAAAACCTGCCTGAGTGCTCCACCTTGCCTTCTTAGGAGGTGCCTCCCTGGTGGCGGGGGGGGGGGGGGGGGGAGGGCAGGGGCACATTATATCCAGAGTGCTTGAAGGCTATGATTCCCCTTCGTGGCTGAGATATATGCCAACACACAAAGGCCCAGGTTATTTTTCTGATGGTAGCACATTTCATTTAACTGCAATTTGACTTGTTTGACGAGTCTGGCCAGTTTGATCCCAATCTACGTGTTCTGAAAAAAACACATTTTTACCTAAAGCAGAAAAAAAAAGCACCATAGAATTTTAAAGGAAAAATAACCTTGGAAGACATTTGGTCCAACTGCCTAATTTTGTGAGTAAATAGAGGACGCATCCTAAGATAGGATGTGATGTAGGATGTCTACCTTCACTCACATAGACTGCTGTCCATAGATATCCCTTGGAAAGAATCAGGTTATCCTGAGATCTACTAGTTCTTCCAGGATTTTCGCTTTGGGGTTTTGACATCATGAAGATTAAGAAAATATTTCTGGCTCCCCAAGAATTAAATAACATCGTCAGTAGTAAAATAACTTTGAAAAGTTAAAATTGTTATATAACCTGAACTGATCTTATTAGCAATAATCCATTCCTATCTCTCTCAAAAATAGAATCTTAGTAGAAATTAAATTGTGGAATTTTGACATAACTAATCATGAACTTGTTTTTCTACAAACATTAGGTTGACTTCACTAAACAGTAAAAAGTAAAGCTAAAATAAAAATAAATTCCTAGTAATTTTTTTTAGTTCTTCATGAAAAGCCCAGTAAAAACAAGTCCTGTTTATGGAAACTCTTATTTTCTCATCTTTTCATCTTTCTTCACCCCTCCCACCAACTCCAACCCTCGCTGTTCCTCCCCTGTTCCTGGTCCCCTGTATGTCTCCACCCAGGAGGGAAATGTTTTTGAGCATGAAAATGGGGAGCCTGAGATCAAGGGATTTCTGGAATTGTTGAGTTTCCATGCTTGAGGATTCTTTGCAACAGTGGCAAAAGTTCAAACACTAACTGATACATTTAAAAGTACATTGACAGAAATCAAGAGCATAGTTTCACTAAATGAAAAGCACAGATCTCCTAAGTACATATTTGTTCATTTGGTTCCATTCCTCAGACCAAGTTCACATTGTTTGTTCAGTGTCTTAATGTGCACAGAGCCTCTAGCCAGACTGTGACACCCCACTTCCATGTTCCTTTCACAAATTAAGCCATTAAGGACATTTTCATGCTCATATTCATCATTTATGTGTCCTCGTGGTATTGTGTTTGATAGTGGAAAATATTATCAACATATTATTCTGGTTACTTTGGCAAAGTGAATTCCCCTTAATAGTATTCTATTACATACCCCATGTGAGACCAAGAGACTTGCAAACTTTTTCCCCCTCTTCTCCCTGAGTCATCTTGTCTGGCATTTCACAGTACATTCCAGAAGGCAAGACAGGGAGAGAGTAACCGCAACAGTAGCAGAGGCAATTCTCCTGGAGGAAACGCCTTTGTTTGAGGGAGGGGAAGAAAAAGACAGAGAAAAAAGCGGGGGTGGGTGGAGAGGGAGGGAATCAGCACTGTTAGGGATTAAGAAAATAAAGAATATAGGTTACTCATTATTCATCTCCTTGAAGGGTTCTTCTGGCCGCTCAAAGAGTGAAACACAGAAAAAGGGATTCAAGAAATGAAAATAGAAACAAAAACTAAAGCTTGACCTTGATCTTGGTCTGTCTTCTATCCCATTATACTGGAGTTCTACTTTGGGTCGGGCCAAGAAGATTTAAAACATTTACCTAGATCGGTCTAATGGGTGTGTGTGTGTCTCTGTGTGTGTGTGTGTGTGTGTGTGTGTCTGAGAGCATGTGCGCATGTGTGTGGGCTTCCAACTTTAAGCTTTAGTCTTTGATGTTGTAATAATATTCAGTCTAAGGATTTTCCTACTGTTTTAAAAGGCATTATACACAAATGCCATTTTCCTTTCCAAAACAATCCCCAAGTAAGGATGGTAGCCTCAAATTTTCTATTAAACTCAGAGCTATTAACTTAATTTTTAAAAGAAAATCAAGGATGGGTAGTCTCACCTATCACGTCACCCAAAGCTACAGTTACTTAATAGCAGAAAGTCTTACAAAAGGCCCATCATAACAGAAACAAAGGTACAGAGTTTGCAAATATATTTAAGCTGATTATTAGATTATTTTAATGGTAGATGGGTGTATGGTGGCATGGATGGAAAAGGTAAAGGGTGGTACAAGGAGCCTGGAGTAGATACATATTCTCAAGCTGTTCCATGCTCCCCAAAAGATGTCCAAGAATTGCACATACTGGCCAAGAAGTTTTTGAAACTCTTAATCTAACATCTTTCTGACCTTATATTTTTACATTTTGAGTTTCACAAACATAGCATAATTAGAATTTCACCTGCTATAAATTAGATATACTTTGTATAAAACTAACATTACCAGGGCACCTGGATGGCTCAGCGGTTGAGCAACTGCCCTTGGCTCCGGTTATGATCCCGGTTTCCTGGGATCGAGTCCTACATCAGGCTCCCTGTGGAGGACCTGCTTCTCCCTCTGCCTATGTCTCTGCCTCTCTCTATGTGTCTCTCATGAATAAATAAATAAAATATTTTAAAAAAATAACATTACCTCATAGCAAAGCATTCAAAAACCTGGACCAGCTCCAGGGCAGTTGTTTAAATAGTTGCAATGCCTTTAACACTTAAGATTTGGGTCAGGAAAGAGGTAGTAACTCTATCCACTGGCTTCATAGCCTCCCACAGTGGATCATTCTGTGATTGTGGCTATGCTGCACCCAGCCATAGAGAAAGGGGTTAGTTATCCTCTAATAATTTCCCAGACATAGGGAACCTGAGGGCACTAGGCCCCAGTGGCACTCACAGGGAGATGGAGGCAGGAAATGCTGACAATGCTCCCACATTTTCGAGAATGTATTCATTTGCCTATATTGCAGAGTGTGGGGCTAAGGAAAGGTGGGCTGATGATATTTCAACAGGAGGACTTGTGCCATGCTCTGTCATTGAACTAATATAGAGTTTATGGAGCATTTGAACTGAATTTTTAAGTGGAACACTCGAATGACAGAGAATTAGGGAGAGGCAATATAAGAAATAGTGAAAGGGTTTATAGGGGAAAGGAGGGAAATGACTGGGAAAAATTAGAGAGGGTGACAAAACATGAGAGACTCCTAACTCTGGGAAATGAACAAGGGGTAGTGGAAGGGGAGGTGGGCAGGGGGATGGGGTGACTGAGTGACAAGCACTGAGGATGACACTTGATGGGATGAGCACTGGGTGTTACACTGCATGTTGGCAACTTGAATTCCATTAAAAAATATGTGTGTGTGTGTGTGTGTGTGTGTGTGTATGGAGAGGCAGAAATGTATGGTCTGCAAATGACCCTTAGGCTGATTTAATTCTCCTACTCAAGGGGGGAAAGAGGAGAGAAGAAGGAGAATGTTGTAGCATCAGAGAGCCATTTCCTAGTAAAGTTCCTTTTCTTTCTATGACAAAGCAGAGCTAGGGGTTTTTAATGGAAAAGTTGAAGTAATTCAGCAAAAAACAGGGATCACCACAGTAGGGAAATGATCAAATGCTCAACTTTGATAGAGCTAATAAGTTATTTATAGCCAAAATAGAGTGAGATAACAATGGCCCCTCTGGGCCACTATTTAGAGAGACAGAAGGGAACATATTCTTTCCCTGTACCTACAGTGTGTTTAGAGCCCACGTACAGCTATTAGAATTTTTCATTCACTTAAGCCCTGTCACATTTCTAATGTTTTGGTGTGATTAATTTTACAAATTAAGAAATGAACATAGGTTAGTTTCTTGAAATAACGGTGACAGCAAAGGGTGGAGTTGCCTTTTTCTGACTTCAAAGCTCATGCTTCTCTGTACTGCACCTTGTACCCTTTGAACCTGCCTCCTTCTTCAGCCATCATTTTCTGTCTCACTTTTTTCTTGTTTGAAATTTTTGAAAGAGGCTCCTGGGGCAGCCCGGGTGGCTCAGCGGTTTAGTGCCACCTTCAGCCCCATATGAAGTGAAAAACAAATTGCTGAGAGGATAATAAAGTTTTGCGCAGTGAATTTGGGAAGCTGGGCAAAGCATGACACGGAAGTCAAGCAGGATAAATCCTGGAAAAACATGACCACTGGTTGCTTCTTTGGAGGATGTAGATCAACATATCCAACTACCTATAAATATCTCTACAGATACCTCAAACTCAGAATGTCCCAAACTGAGTACATTGTGCTCCACTTCCTCTGTCCACCTTCCAAAACTCCACTTCCTCTGTCCTCTGTCCTCTGTCCACCTGCCCCTTCCTGATGAACGGTCCAGCAAGGTCTGTAGGACTCCAAGTTTGTGTTCTCTCTTTCATACATCTCATTTACTCTTATTCTAAATTCTTTGTAGTTTCCCTCACAATCAGATCTCAATCAACATCTTTGACTCAATCCTGGACATCACTTATTTAGCTGAGATCCTAATGATTTCTCACTTGTATTCCTGCAATAACCTTCTCACAGGCCTCCTTTCTTACTCCATTACCCACTCAGAATCTATTCTCTACACTGAAGGGAATATCATCTTTAAAAAACATGAGCTGATAAACACCACTGTCTTGCTACAAATGGTTCAGCATAAAGCCCAAACTCTTTTATTCAGCCATAAGGTACTACTTCGGAATCTACCTACTCCTCTAGCCTGATACCAACCGCTTCCTATAATCCACCCAGAAAGATTAATGAAGAGTTGGTTACATTTGGAAATGAAGAGGAAAGAAGCAAGTTAAAGTAATTAATGTGTCTTCACCATGGGATGCAACAACCTAGATGATTTGGCTTGTCTTTATTCGTTCATGCATTTTATCAACAAATATTTTCTATAAGCCTTCTGATAAGGCAGGCTAGGGATTTATCAGTAAAGCAGTTTATCTAGGTGCCAGGAATATGTTGTGAAACAAAGCAGAGAAATTCCTGCTCTCACAGGGAAAGAATGACAGTAAATATGTAAACCGATAGCCTGTAGGATAGTGACACATGCCTGGGTGGGGGGGGGGGGCGGATAAAGAGGATAGGGAGTCCTGGGAGAGGTGATTGGAGGTTGCTGTTTTATGTAATTGGGTGGCCAGGAATAGCCTCCCTGAAAAGGTGAAATTTCAGCAGAGATCTGAAGAAAGTGGGTGTGTGGAGAACATATTCAGGTTCAGAGAACAGCAAGTGCAAAGGCCCTGAAGCAGTATTAGGCAAAGGATGTTTGAAGAATAGAAATTAGGCCAGTGTAGTTATAGCAGAAAGAGTGAGATGAAAATGGTAAGAGGTAGGAGTAGGAGTCATAGCAGTGTCGAGAGCCAGACCATGAAATCTTTGAAGTCATTCTGAGGATTTTATCTTCCATTAAAAGGTTAATGGGGAACTCTTGCAGCGATTTGAACAGAGGAGTGGGATGATGGACTCTGTGGACTTGTCCCTTAATCTCCTTTTCTTTCTGGTACACTAATTACTTGAAATTCCCTATTCATACTCTTCCTCTGATTCTTTCTGTGTGTGGCTACCTACACCTGGAATATTCTTCCCACTCATACCTATCTCACCATCAATATCCTAGTAGATCTTCTGGTTTCATCATAGATATTACTTCTCCACAAAGGTTGCAGTAGGTGCCCTTTTCAAGCTCCCCCATGACATTTTCTCGGTCAAGATGTTTCTGGAGGCAAATAACAGAAAACCTATCAGTGGAGTAGATCATAAGAACAGTAAATGCTTGTCTGTCAAATGCCTGAAGGTAGACAGTATCATAATTAGTTCAGAAACTTAGGTGTATTCACAAAGATCCAGGTTCTTTCCATTCTTCTGCTTCACCACAATCGGCATATTGGCTTTCATCTTCCATCTTGTCCCTGCTGGTTGCAAGATGGCCCCATTTTATCCTCACAGGCATCAGAAGCCAAAGCAGGGACAAAGGGAAGGGATTCAAAGAGCTTTCTCTTTTCAGTGCCCTTGCCTCTTGTCAAGGGAGATCATCTTTTCTAGAAAGCCCATTAGAAATTCCTTTATGTCTAATTAGCTGGGATTGGACCATATTTATTGTAGCTGTTGTTTAACTGTATCTCCCAACCATTGCATCATAAAACCTAGCACAGATTGTGACACGTATTTGGTGGTCAGTAAATATTTGTTGACCAAAATAAATGTCTAGTGGCTTTCATTCTATCTGTTAATAGAATGTGAAGTTGAGGGGTAGGAATTTTATGAAAGTAACGCACTTCCCAGATAAGAACTACTAACTAGAAATGACTAAAAGAATTGCTAAATTATGTGGCCTCACCTATGTTTGGAAATAGCAAAATATCTTGATGAAGTCCCAATAGTTCATTTTTGCTTCTGTTTCTTTTGCTTTCGTGGATGTATCTTGCAAGAAGTTACTGTGGCCAAGTTCAAAAAGGGTGTTGCCTGTGTTCTCCTCTAGGATTTTGATGGAATCTTGTCTCACATTTAGATCTTTCATCCATTTTGAGTTTATCTTTGTGTACAGTGCAAGAGAGTTGTCTAGTTTCATTCTTCTGCATGTGGATGTCCAATTTTCCCAGCACCATTTATTGAAGAGATTGTCTTTCTTCCAGTGGATAGTCTTTCCTCCTTTATTGAATATTAGTTGACCATAAAGTTCAGGGTCCACTTCTGGGTTCTCTATTCTGTTCCATTGATCTATGTGTCTGTTTTTGTGCCAGTACCACACTGTCTTGATGACCACAGCTTTGTAGTACAACCTGAAATCTGGCATTGTGATGCCCCCAGATATGGTTTTCTTTTTTAAAATTCCCCTGGCTATTTGGGGTCTTTTCTGATTCCACACAAATCTTAAAATAATTTGTTCTAAGTCTCTGAAGAAAAGCTTTTGCACAGCAAAGGATACAGTCAACAAAACTCAAAGACAACCTACAGAATGGGAGAAGATATTTGCAAATAACATATCAGATAAAGGGCTAGTTTCCAAAATCTATAAAGAATTTATTAAACTCAACAGCAAAGAAACAAACAATCCAATCATGAAATGGGCAAAAGACATGAAGAGAAATCTCACAGAGGAAGACATAGACATGGCCAACATGCACATGAGAAAATGCTCCGCATCACTTGCCATCAGGGAAATACAAATCAAAACCACAATGAGATACCACCTCATACCAGTGAGAATGGGGAAAATTAACAAGGCAGGAAACAACAAATGGTGGAGAGGATGCGGAGAAAAGGGAACCCTCTTACACTGTTGGTGGGAATGTGAACTGGTGCAGCCACTCTGGAAAACTGTGTGGAGGTTCCTCAAAGAGTTAAAAATAGACCTGCCCTACGACCCAGCAATTGCACTGTTAGGGATTTACCCCAAAGATTCAGATGCAATGAAGCGCCGGGACACCAGCACCCCAATGTTTTTAGCAGCCATGTCCACAATAGCCAAACTGTGGAAGGAGCCTCGGTGTCCATCGAAAGATGAATGGATAAAGAAGATGTGGTTTATGTATACAATGGAATATTACTCAGCCATTAGAAACAACAAATACCCACCATTTGCTTCAACGTGGATGGAACTGGAGGGTATTATGCTTGGTGAAGTAAGTCAATCGGAGAAGGATGAACAGTGTATGTTCTCATTCATTTGGGGAATATGAATAATAGTGAAAGGGAATATAAGGGAAGGGAGAAGAAATGTGTGGGAACTATCAGAAAGGGAGACAGAACATAAAGACTCCTAACTCTGGGAAATGAACTAGGGGTGGTGGAGGGGGAGGAGGGCAGGAGTGGGGGTGAATGGGTGACGGGCACTGAGGGGGACACTTGACGGGATGAGCACTGGGTGTTATTCTGTATGTTGGTAAATTGAACACCAATAAAAATTAATTTATTAAAAAAAAGGAAATAGCAAAATAATAAAGTTCCAATTTGTATGTTAGTTTCCAAATAAAAGTTCACAAATTCCCAAAGGATTGAAATTAAGTTTGTATTATCTAAACCGTGGAATTTAAATATGCTTTGAAGGTTTTCTCCACCCTGGTTTCTGTTCCTTGATAATGATCTTCAAAAAAATGTTCTCAGTTCTGCTGAACTATATCTGAACATCACTAGTCAATTGTAAACCATAATCCCTGATATATGGGTCAAGCACAAACACAAAATTACACCCAGAAAGAGAACCCTGGAGGACCAGTTGTTGATGGCACAATGGGGAACTTCTGTATTTACAAGAATAAAAGATGTTTGATAGTGTAGCAAAAGAAGGGGCATAGGGTCAATGACTTTGGCTTAATGGAAACACATTTTTGCAAGTATCCTTCTCACAAAGCTGGTGTCTAGTCATGCTTAGTCTATGGCTCCTTTCTATCCACGAGCAAACTTGCAGTTGTCCTTTGGAAAGGCACAGTGGCTACAGCCCCTTAGACAGAATCCCAGGCTCTGCCTTCCATTTTCCACTCCAAATCCACTTATTCTGTCTTAGTGTCCCCCATTTCTGTCCTGTTCTTTATTTCTTTTAAGTCCCTTCATGCTTTGGCAGAAAAGGCCACTCAGCCTGATCCAGGCTTCTAATCTAGATCCCCCCCACAGTTCCATGCTCTGGACTCTTGGCGAGAGCAGCTCTACTCTGAGACCAACCCAGGCTCTAAAAAATGAAATCCAGGTATAATACTCATTTGTCATTTTAAAGTTTTAGAACCAGCCTCTTTATCTATTAGAAGGACACTTTGGGTTTTGCAGAAAGGGCCACAAATGGCTTTGGACCAAGAAAGAGAGAGACAGAAACAGAGAATGAATACTGGGCGGGGTTGGACTAAGTTGGTCATGTATCACCCAGTAATGATTAGAGAAAGAAGCAAACCGGCTTAAAAGCCAGAATTTTAAGGATATCTGTAGTAGCAAAATAGGACAGCAACTAGAACTATCAAAACAGAGTGATCAAGAATCACAGACGTATGAATTTTGCATAATTATGGATAAACACAGAAACGTGTATAATGAGTTTCTTAGCTCTGTTACAAGAAAGTACTTATAATGTAGATATGAACTAGATGGAGACAGATAAACATCAGTAAACCACATAGAATCAAGTTCTGGACGGATACGGCATGAAAACTTGTTTGCCTATCCAATACTAATAATTTCAGCAAATTTTCTGGTGTGAAAATTTGAATCTAGTACCAGGATTATGCTACTTATTATTTGAACTTTGTGATTATAATACATCTGAGACCATGTATGTGTATGCCTTTAGTGTTTAATGACTTATATGTAGTATATTTATTCTCTAGCAATCCTTTCATTGACTCCCAAGTTAAAAATTATCTACTTACACCAAGCACATACATTTGTCTTGAGTTTTTGTTGAAGGGTGGGTGATGTCTGAATCCAGCAAAACCCAAACCACCATTGTGTGACATTTCCACAGCTCAGAGTGGCTGCCGTGAAAACAAATATCTTCACAGAATTCTGGCTTACCAGACTCTTTTTCCTATTCAAGTGGGCCTTATGTTATAATTAAAAATTAACATATCTCATCTTTTGAGATATAATTTGTGATAGCCCAAGACCTTGCAAAAGTCTCTTCTGATTTGTAAATTGTATTGGCAATTCTTTAATCACCAGGTAGTTCCTGCTTTGGGCTAATTCATACTACTTTAAAAAAAACATAAAAATGTAATATGATAATTTTTTGTTTGTGTTGTTGTTAGACACATGGCATTTGTGTCTTTCTGTGATATGGGAAGTCTTTGTCTTGTGAAATCTTGTTGAAACAGAAAGATTGTGTACTATCTTTAAAGAATTTATCTTAGGATTTTGAAGATTAATATAATCGCTAGAGTGCATAAAATATAAATTACATATTAGAAAAAACAAATAAATTAAGCCTGATCTACCTAGCTATATGGCTTTTTTTTTTAACTATTACACACACCACTGCTAACAACGTTTTCATGGTCAGAGAGTTCTAGAAAGTTTGATGACAGCCATTTAAAAACTGATACATTATAGTTTCTCCCTTGGCTGTATGCTGTGAAAACTGTTTTAAGAAGGAAGTACTATTAATATATTTTATTGCTGTCATTTATCAAAGTACTACCCAATGTGTTCCACATAGCTCAAAAAAGTCTCAATTTAGCTTATAAAATTTTGTGTTATTCAACACTAACATTTTTATATGACTATTCTTTTCTTATGGATTTCTTTTTTTACCTTGCTAACATTAGATTCTGCTTCGTGGAACTTCCAATGTACCCCATATATATATATATATATATATATATATATATATATATATATTTGATTATCATTCTAACTTCTGTAAAATATTCTATCATGAAAAATTAACTTTGTAATTGGAATTAACATAATTAAATTAAATTTTATTCAAGCACCACCATGGTCTGATTTAAAACATTGTACAACAAGCAAAAGCAATACTCACACACAATTGTGAAGGGAAGCACCCATTGAAAGACCCAACATGAAGTCAAACTGACAGGGGTAGCACAGAGCTCAGCGTTGGCTTGTAGTTATCAATTTTACATAAATCCAACTAACTTCCTTGAAAACCAAACATTTGTCCAGTATTAGGAAAATTTATTTACCTTTCCGGGTAAGGCATGTGTCAATATGTCAGACTTGGTTTTTGGTGAATTCTCCCAGTAATTTGGTGAAGGCAAATGATAGCTATTTTAGAGATTGCAGAGTAATACTAGCTCCAACTGCACAGCCAAATTTTTAAAAATGGACTAAAACATTGATATTCTGATATTTTTTATCAAGTTAATTGAGACTGTTCCTAGTTAAGTGGCATTTGGTTTCAGAAAGAAGTAAATTAAATTTTATCTTGCTTTTTAAAAAATACACTATTTCCTTTTACTTGTTGACATAGTTTCCAATTTAACAATTAGTAGAAAAACTAAGAAGAATATTTTTACTTAAAATCTATGTGACAGAGTTTAGGGATGTGATTAACATTAAGTAAATAATATATTTTTATATTCCCTAAATAAACTGGTCCGTATCTAAGAAACTATAGGCACAAACATAAATTTAGTCAGTTTATAAATCGAAAGAGTAAAAGTTCTTAGTTTTCTGAGTCAATAAATTAATACCTTTTTTAGATTTTTCAGAATGAAAAACTATTCGCATAATTTTATGCCTATAATAATACAATTTGTATATCAGATTTGTAGATATTGCAGTTATGTAAAAATTATCCAGTTAACAGCCCATTTCTCTATTAGAACATACTTTTTGTTACTACATGTGACTGAAAAAAATTTCCCACAAAAGCAATCTATATTCTATTCTATATAAAAAATGTAGCATAAATGGTGCAATAAAGCAAAAGATTTGAATGTATCTGTCTAATAATAAATAAGAGCTATTTTTAATCTTGCCAAGTTCAGTCATGATTTTTGACCATAATTTTGCACAAGGAGATAGGAATTCAAGATGAAAGGAAATAGATTCTTTTGACTGCGAACGTGACATAGAATTCTGAGGAAAGAATCTTGCACCCACGATTTAGGAATCCTATGGAGAGGAGAAGTAAGCAAACAGGAAGATGATGGTCAGAGATATGAGAAGACAGATGATGCGATATTAGAGAACCCAAGAAGGGAAAGGTTTTTATGAAAAGATAGAGGAGGTCCAAGCCAGCAGGGTAGTGGGCTTTGAATATTTGCTGAGATTCCTCCTAAATAATGTTGAAAAACTGTGCCCTCTCACATGTTTAACATCTAAAGTTTTTCAACATAATTATAAAAAAATTGGAGAAGATATACAGCATATTACAAATATTCTCATAAAATAGTGTTATATGACTTTCACAGCTGTATGAAATGGAATATAAAAAGCAGAACAATCTGATAGCCATTGTTGTCTATTATAAAAACATATGAAGTAGCTTTTCTCTAACAGGAATTTTATCTTTTGTTTTTAGTCTGAGTTTACATTTCCATTTCACTTTCCCCCACAGAATTTAATCCTAATGAATATGCTTTATAACTTTAAATCCTTTTATTAAGGGATCCCTGGGTGGCTCAGCAGTTTAGCACCTGCCTTCTGCCCAGGGTGTGATCCTGGAGACTCAGGATTGAGTCCCATGTCAGGCTCCCTGCATGGAGCCTGCTTCTCCCTCTGCCTGTGTCTCTGCCTCTCTCTCTCTTTCTGTGTCTCTCATGAATAAATAAATAAAATCTTTAAAAAAATTACTTAACACAAATAGTAAAATTTATAATGAGCTTTTAATAAGATGAATTAGGCTATCTTTTCAGCTAGTTCATATATCTGTGAATAAGTGGTTTTATTTTTTTAATTTTTAAAGATTTTATTTATTTTATATTAATGAGAGATACAGAGAGAGGCAGAGACACAGGCAGAGAGAGAGAAGCAGGCTCCTTGCAGGGAGCCTTACAGGGGACTTGATCCAGGGTCTCCAGGATCACGCTCTGGGCTGAAGGCAGGCACCAAACCGCTGAGCTACCCAGGCATCCGAATAAGTGGTTTTAATTAGCATGAGGTATTCAACATTACTTTTTCTTTGTTTTTAGTTTTTGTATATATAAGATGATAGATAAATAGATGCTAGGTAGATAGATAATAGGTTGATATGTATGAAACTCTGTTCGCATCAATAAATAAAACAGAAAGAGTTTGTTATGGCAACGCCACTCAATTCTTTGAACCACTTCTGAGTTATATGCCAAAAAAGAGCATCAGAATGCATATATTAATGCTTTATTTATTCATTTTTAAGTTTAATTTAAATTCCAATTAACATACAATATAATGGCCCCCAAAATATTATTTTCAATTACCTGTGACTATAAGACTTAAACATTATACGTTTTCCAACTCCCTCTCAACTTGCACTCTGAATTCTTTACCTTTTATTTTTTGTTTTTCTACCATTTACTACTTTCTAATAGACAACATAATATCCTTATTTAGTCTGTCTTTGCTGGCATGTGCAGGCTGTAATCTTGGTCTTTTTTTCTTATGTATTACTGTATATCAAACTCGTAGAATAATGTCTGGTGTTTAATACCTGCTCAATAATTTTTTTAAAAAGATTTTATTTATTCATTCATTCAGTCACAGAGAGAGAGAGAGGCAGAGACACAGGCAGAGGGAGAAGCAGGCTCCATGCAGGGAGCCCGAAGTGGGACTCGATCCCGGGTCTCCAGGACCGCGCCCTGGGCCAAAGGCAGGCGCCAAACCGCTGCGCCACCCAGGGATCCCTCAATAATTATTTTTAATAAAAAACACTGAAACTGTAGATATACTTCATTTATTTTTTATTTTTTTAAAAGGTTTTATTTATTTATTTATTCATTTATTTATTTATTTATTTATTTATTTATTTATTTATTTATTTATTTATTTATTTATGAGAGACAGAGAGAGAGTCAGAGACACAAGCAGAGGGAAAAGCAGGCTCCATGCAGGGAGCCTGATGCGGGACTCCATCCCGGTACCCCAGGATCACACCCTAGACTGAAGGCGGCGCTAAACCGCTGAGCCACGTGGGCTGCCCTATATACTTCATTTAATTATAGAAAATGTCCCTATAATATCTAGTTGCAATCTAAACTAATAGAATGTAAAATATCAAAAGTGAACCCAAATGAAAATGATGGATTTTGAATAACAATGATGTGCCAGCGTAGGTTCATTAATTGTAACAAATGTGCCAAATAGTGGGGGATGTTGATAATCAGGTAGGTTATGCATGTATGGGGGCAAGGGTCACACTCAATTTTTCTGTGAACCCAAAATTGTTCTAAAAAATAAAGTCTGCTGAAAAAAAAAATTCACACAAATCCAAATAGCAGAGCATTCTACCAAATACTTGACCAGTACACCACAACACTGCCCAGGTCATCAAAATTAAGGAAAGTTTGAAAAACTTACAGTTAAAAGGAGCCTAAGGAAAAATTATGACTAAATGTAATGTGATAATCTGGATGAGATCCTAGAACATAAAAAGACCACTAAGCAAAAACTAAGGAAATCAAGTAGGAGTTAGTAATAATGTAACAATATTGGTTCTTATTTATAACAAATTTACTGTAGCGATATAAGATGTTAATAATAGGAAATATTAATAATAGGAAACTGATGAAGATCCTATAGGAACTCTCTTCAATTTTTCTGTAATTTCAAAACTATTCTTAAAGAAAAAGAGTTTATTAAAAACAAAACAAAACAAAAACAAAACACCTGATTTTCCAAGCCAGTCCCACTGATAAACTAATCAACTAAATTTGAGTCAACGTCTGTCTGGAAATGTCTACTTTTATCTTTCCTTTTAAATAATTGTGTTAGTCCTTTACCTCAAGGGCAAAGTGGATTCTGAATTTGACTTCCAGAACAGCTGATTGAGAAGGTTGGGTGTGGGTAGATCAATGGGGAGGTGGGGATAGATGGAAAAGGCTCAGAGCCTTGCCGAGGACTGGTAACCCAGATGGAATTGGATGCTGCCATCTTTAGTATTTCGTACTATTTGCTTAGCTTTGCATTCTCTGAAGGCAGTCCAAGGATGAAATCAGTGAGGGCAAGAATAGGAATTCTCATTAGTTTAGGCATTCGGAACATTTACACAAAAGATCAGATCCCAAAATTCTAAAATCAAATTTTAATCTTAAGGAGTCATGTATAAAGCAGAGAAAACCAGGATGTTCTACACAGGCTTTCATCATGCTGCCAGATGTTTTATATTCTCTACCTCCTCTCTTCTCCAAGGCAGTGTATTAGTAAGATTGGTAAATGAAAGGTACAACTTTCTTTTCTAAGGTGGAAGAAGTACTTTTAGGGAAAGGAGTAGCAGTAAAACAGAGCTAGGGTGGAGCTAGAATGTGAAAGGCACCTGGGTGGCTCAGCAGTTGAGCATCTGCTTTTGGCTCAGGGCGTGATCCTGGAGGCCTAGGATCAAGTCCCACATCTGGGTCCCCGCAAGGAGCTTGCTTCTCCCTCTGCTTAGGTCTCTGCCTCTCTCTATCATGAATACATAACTAAAATCTTAAAAAAAAAAAAAAGAATGTAAGATGAGCTACAGAATTTGTGGGGCCTACTGCAAAATAAAAATGCAGGGTCCTTCTTAAAAAATAATTAGAATTTTAAGGTCATTGCAGTAGAGCATTAAACCAAGGGCAGGCCCTGTGCTCCTGCACAGATCACACAGGCCCATGAAGCCATCTCTGCCTGGATGCTTTCAACATAGATATTTCAGGAACAAGTGAATTTTGGGGAAGACTAAGAGGAGGACTCGGAAGTTGATTCCCTTACTCTTTCGGGTATTCATTTCTCCTGTAGAATGTCTGTGTATACCCCAGAGGTCTGTGAATCCCAGTTTACAAACATGGTTTGTGGAAAACACTATGGAGATTCCTCAAAAACTTAACAAATAGAAATACCGTATGATCCAGTAATTTCACTACTGGGTCTTTACCCAAAGACAAGAAAAACACTAGTTTGAAAAGATCTCTATCATCTATCTATCTATCTATCTATCTATCTATCTATCTATCTAGTAAGATATATATATAGTAAAATATAATTCAGCCATAAAAAGAACAAGATCTTGCTATTTATGACAAAAGGGATGTACCTAGAGAGTATTATGCTAAGTGAAATAAGTCAGACAGAGAAAGACAAATACCATGTGATTTTACTTATATGGAGAATCTAAACAGCCAACCAATTAACCAGACAAAAAAAGTTGAAAACAAACCCATACATACAGAGAACAACTGGTGGTTGCCAGGCGGGAGTGTGGTGAGGGATAAGCACAATGGATGAAGGGAAGTGGGAAGTATAAGTTTCCATTTATGTAACAGATAAGCTATGGATGAAAGGTACAGCAAAGGGAATGTAGTCAATGTGTTTAATAAGATTGTATAGTGATAATAGCTACCCTTGTGGTGAACATAGCATAACTTATAGAGTTGTTCAATTACCTTGTTTTACACCTGAAACTAATGTAGCCTTGTATGTCAATTATAGTACAATGTAAAAAAAATTATTTAGTTTTTCTTTTGAGGTATTTCTGTTGACTGCATGGGAAAGTTATAGCTCTGGGCAGCCCAGCATGCATTTCTTATTTGGTATCTGAAATCTACAAGATAGGAAGGCCAACTAAATCCTAGCAGATACCGAAGAGAATGGAAAAGTAAAAGACCTTGAGAAATCCTATAAATATGGTACATATGAGATTAAGGCCTTTAAATTTATGATCCTTATTAAAAACATCCAACATTAAAAATTGATTTAAAAGCTGTATATTTAAAATCTAAAAGAAAAAAGAAAGTAAAACTAAACAACAAAATAAAAATAGAGCTATATGAGATTGAGATCATGGAATAAAACTGCAATTCTCAATGGTCACTTTGACTCTGATCCAGGTTTATTAAAAGAGGAGTGGATGGCCCCTGGAGATTTACAGGACACCATTCTGCAAGCTGCCATCTGAGCAGGGATCTCTGGGATACATTAAAACACAGACACTGCATACTTTGAGTAGTTGCTGCTGTCTGGTCTCCAGGGCTATCCTAAGTTTATGCAAATTAGTTTTGTTCTGTTGGTCCCAATAAATATCCCATGAAATTCATCATTTAAATAAAAGTGAAGGCGCTGTGTGTTCAGTCTTCAAAACTTAGAACTTCAAAGGATCATGGCGTTGAATGTTTTATCTGAGCTCTTTTAAAATGGGCTTCTTCTCTTTTTCATTACAATTATGAATTTTTTCAGCCTTAGAACATATATTTTGTATGAATAATATAAAAGCAGGCCAAATTGTATCCTGAACTGCTTAGTCAAGATTTTTGACCAAAAGAATCCAGAAGATACTGTAACTAAGAAATATGCCAGCTTTTCAAAGAGCTTATATAATTTATAAATAATTGGTCAATACAATGAACATGGATTTAACATAAAAACAATGTACTAAAGGAGAGTCTAGAGGTCCCATTTTGGACTCTGGTCTGCTGTCAACTGATGACTTTCCAGTAGGAGAACATGGTCAAAGCCGTTTTATGGCAAGATTAACATTCGGGATGATTTAAAAAGAGGTATTACTGGGGTTATTAAAATCTTCATGGTTATTCATTAATAAGATTTTCTATTTATGGGATGTAGTATAAGATGGTGAAATATTAGAACTGAAAGAAACTTTACAGACTTTCTATTCTGTATTCCTTCTTTTATTAAGGCTATTTGAAGAAATCTATCCCCAGTACTCACATAGATTATAATTTATATGACACTGGATGATTTTATCCCTAACTACTCTCCTACCTATAACTCCACTGCCCTATAAAACTTTATGTTCCTACCCAATGGGAAAACATGACATTCCCTGGATGTGGTCTCTGGTATCCCATCAGAGGTGCTGTCACTCTCATTCTGGAATGTCCTTCCCTCTGATCTAGACTCATGCAAGTCCTATGAGCTTTCACCTCTTCCATAAACTTATATCTAGTCTTGTGTGTTCATTTGGTTGTTTGTTTACCTTGAATGTTGCTCTTCTCTGAGTCTCTCTTCTCCTTTCTCTCTTTGAGGAATCATTCCATTCATTCTTGGTTGGTGCGTGGAACATAGACTTTGGTATGAAGATCTACATTTAAGGCATGATTCTGAACATAACATCTGTAAATCTTAAAAGATCATGCTAAACTTTATAAAATTGTTGCTGCAAAAAGTGAAGTAGGTGATATTCATTAAAATACTTTGCAATGTGAGAAGTGTTACACATGTACTAGCTGCGGGTGGCAAACTAAAGACCAAGATGGGCCAGTGGGATAGCCCTTTTTGAATCCAAAACTCGGGAACCAAGAATGGTATAAGTTTCTGTCTGAGTCTGAAAATCTAAGAATCAGGAAAGTGGATTGTATAAGTTCTGAGTTGGGTTCCAAAGAAGATTGATGTTCTAAGTTAAAAATGATTAGATAGAGAGAGTCAATTCCCTCTTACTCTGCCTTTTTGTTCTATTCAGGCCTTCAATAGATTGGATGAGGCCCACCCACACTGGGGACGGCAATAGAAACACCCTCACAGACATACCCAGAATGATGTTTAACAAATATCTAAACACTCTGTGGCCCAGTCAAGTTGACATGATAAAATGAGCCATTACACCCCATAAATCCAATGACTGATCTCATGTATCTCTGCATCCATTAAGATAGGTACTTTGCTGGGTTTTTCATTGAATTCCCAGCACCTACCACAATACCTGGCATAAATATTAAATAAATATTTACTACTCAACCAGTTGAGGAGTTTGTTGGATTAATATATGAGTAAATGGAGAGAGGGAGGGGCAAGATGGCGGAAGAGCAGGGTCCCCAAGTCACCTGTCCCCACCAAGTTACCTAGATAACCTTCAAACCATCCTGAAAATCTACGAATTCAGCCTGAGATGTAAAGAGAGACCAGCTGGAATGCTACAGTGAGAAGAGTCCGCGCTTCTATCAAGGTAGGAAGACGGGGGAAAAGAAATAAAGAAACAAAAGGCCTCCGAGGGGGAGGGGCCCCGCGAGGAGCCGGGCTGAGGCCGAGGCGAGTGTCCCCAGGACAGGAGAGCCCCGTCCCCTCCCGGAGGAGCAGGAGCTGCACCAACCTTCCCGGGCGGGCGGAAAGGGGCTCGCAGGGAGGTGGAGCAGGACCCAGGAGGGCGGGGATGCCCTCGGGCTCCCTGGGACACTAACACACACCTGAGCGCAGGAGAGTGCTCCGAGCTCCCTAAGGGCTGCAGCGCGCACGGAGGGACCGACCGGAGCAGCTCGGAGGGGCTCGGGAGCCGCTCCAGGGAGGGAGCTGCAGGGCGGGAGCGCGAATCCCACAGCGCAGGCCCCGGAGCACAGGGCGCCGGGACACACAGCCCAGGATCCGGCCTCCCCCTGGGACAGGCAGAGGCCGGGAGGGCCCAGGACAGCAAGGACGCTCCTGCCCCGAGCTGAGCACATCAGCGGCCCCGCCCCGGAGCCTCCAGGCCCTGCGGACGGAGAGCCGAGAGCCCGAGCCCCGAGCCCCGTAGTTCCTGCGGAGGCTGAATCCAGGCTTCCAGAGTTGCCATAGCAACTGCTGCTGTTCCTCCCTGGGGTAAACAACCCCCGCTGAGCCCTGCAGCAGGCAGGGGCAGAGCAGCTCCCCCAAGTGCTAACACCTGAAAATCAGCACAGCAGGCCCCTCCCCCAGAAGACCAGCTGGACGGACCAGTGATACTCCCCCGTGTTCCAATACAACTTGTTTTTGGCCACTCTGCACTGAGCAAAATGACTAGAAGGAAAACCTCACTTCAAAAGAAAGAATCAGAAACAGCCCTCTCTCCCACAGAGTTACAAAATCTGGATTACACTTCAATGTCAGAAAGCCAATTCAGAAGCACCATTATACAGCTACTGGTGGCTCTAGAAAAAAGCATTAAGGCCTCACGAGACTTCATGACTGCAGAATTTAGATCCAATCAGGCAGAAATTAAAAATCAATTGAATGAGATGCAATCCAAACTAGAAGTCCTAACGACGAGGGTTAACGTGGTGGAAGAACGAGTGAGTGACATAGAAGACAAGTTGATGGCAAAGAGGGAAACTGAGGAAAAAAGAGACAGACAATTAAGGGACCATGAAGACAGATTAAGGCAAATAAATGACAGTCTGAGGAAGAAAAACCTACGTTTAATTGGGGTTCCCGAGGGCGCCGAAAGGGACAGAGGGCCAGAATATGTATTTGAACAAATCCTAGCTGAAAACTTTCCCAATCTGGGAAGGGAAACAGGCATTCAGATCCAGGAAATAGAGAGATCCCCCCCTAAAATCAATAAAAACCGTTCAACACCTCGACATCTAATAGTGAAGCTTGCAAATTCCAAAGATAAAGAGAAGATCCTTAAAGCAGCAAGAGACAAGAAGTCCCTGACTTTCATGGGGAGGAATATTAGGGTAACAGCAGACCTCTCCACAGAGACGTGGCAGGCCAGAAAGGGCTGGCAGGATATATTCAGGGTCCTAAATGAGAAGAACATGCAACCAAGAATACTTTATCCAGCAAGGCTCTCATTCAAAATGGAAGGAGAGATAAAGAGCTTCCAAGACAGGCAGGAACTGAAAGAATATGTGACCTCCAAACCAGCTCTGCAAGAAATTTTAAGGGGGACTCTTAAAACTCCCCTTTAAGAAGAAGTTCAAGTAACTCTGAACGTGAACGGGCTTAATGACCCCATCAAAAGGCGCAGAGTTTCAGACTGGATAAAAAAACAGGACCCATCTATTTGCTGTCTACAAGAGACTCATTTTAGACAGAAGGACACCTACAACCTGAAAATAAAAGGTTGGAGAACCATTTACCATTCAAATGGTTCTCAAAATATACCCTAAAAACTATAGAACACTTCTGAAAGAAATTGAGGAAGACACAAAGAGATGGAAAAATATTCCATGCTCATGGATTGGCAGAATTAATATTGTGAAAATGTCAATGTTACCCAGGGCAATTTACACGTATAATGCAATCCCTATCAAAATACCATGGACTTTCTTCAGAGAGTTGGAACAAATTATTTTAAGATTTGTGTGGAATCAGGAAAGATCCCAAACAGCCAGGGGAATTTTAAAAAAAGAAAACCATATCTGGGGGCATCACAATGCCAGATTTCAGGTTGTACTACAAAGCTGTGTTCATCAAGACAGTGTGGTACTGGCACAAAAACAGACATATAGATCAATGGAACAGAACAGAGAACCCAGAAGTGGACCCTGAACTTTATGCTCAACTAATATACAATAAAGGAGGAAAGACGATCCACTAGAAGAAAGACAGTCTCTTCAATAAATGGTGCTGGGAAGATTGGACATCCACATGCAGAAGAATGAAACTGGACCACTCTCTTGCACCATACACAAAGATAAACTCAAAATGGATGAAAGATCTAAATGTGAGACAAGATTCCATCAAAATCCCAGAGAAGAACTCAGGCAACACCCTTTTTGAACTTGGCCACAGTAACCGGAGAAGGACAAACAGTGTATGTTCTCATTCATTTGGGGAATATGAATAATAGCGAAAGGGAATATAAGGGAAGGGAGAAGAAATGTGTGAGAAATATCAGAAAGGGAGACAGAACATAAAGACTTCTAACTCTGGGAAATGAACTAGGGGTGGTGGAGGGGGAGGAGGGTGGGGGGTGGGGGTGAATGGGTGACGGGCACTGAGGGGTACACTTGACGGGATGAGCACTGGGTGTTATTCTGTATGTTGGTAAATTGAACACCAATAAAAATTAATTTATAAAAAAAAATAATATATGAGTAAATGACTAGATGAATTAATGAATGCAAAGTTGTTTAATACATGAATACAAAAAACACTGTGTTTCCTCCACTCCATTGTTAGCCATTTTTTGTTTTGTTTTGTTTTGTTTTTTTGGCTTTCGAACAAGACACATTCAGAAGAAGGACTGGGTTTATTTTCTGACAGAATCTTTTAATATAAAACAAAGATAAAACACATCTCAGCCCTGCAACCTGCCAGCATGCCTTGGTTTTCACAAGACACACGCTAGACCTTAAGACTAAGTACGAGAGTCTTTAAGGAGCATTTGGTTGGGAGAAATAGAAAAAGGAGATTTCAGGTAAGCCTGGGCAAACCCAGAAGCTGAGCTACATCCCTGAACACTAGAGCAGTCCTTGTCTCTTCAGGTCCTCATAGGTTTTCTTATTCACCACGTTCCCGCTGGAGTCTTCATATTCTTCCTCAGTGTCAGGCTGCCATCGCTCTGATGCCTTCTGCAGTTTCAGCTTGGCCCACAAGGAGACAGCATCTTCGATCTGTGTCACGTTAGCGAAGTGGGCAGTGTTTGGGATGCCCAAACACCTCATGCCGTGGGCATGACGCCACTCAGCAAAGTGCCGCTGGAAGGCCTTGGGACCTCGGTACGTGTAATTTCCACAAATCTCACAGTTATAGTTGATGTTTAGACCATGAAGCTTATACAGCCAGTAGGGAATAGGTTTTCCATCCCAGCCGAGGGGCAGGGTTTGGGGGTTGTAAATGATCTCATTCTCCTCATCTTCACTTTCACTCTCACTGATCTACTCTTCCTCTTTTTCTTCTCGTTCCTCCCCTGGCCTCGCCTGCTTGTGTTGTACATTTTCATGCATGAGATGCCGCTGTTCCCCAAGAATCTCTACATATTCATAGATCTGGGCTTCTAGGAAGGCGGTGTCTTTGTTCCTCTCAGTGTCTCGCTTGGTGCGAGTCTTTGGGATTTTTGGCAAACAGGGAGGTGTCAAGTGACTCCAGGGACTTTCCTTTGGTGCTGAAGAGCCTCTGGGCTCGCTCTTCTAGGGTCCCACCACACTTCAAGCCTAGAGCTAAGAGTGCAGATTTCAATCTTTCCAGACCCAGGGAGGCCAACTCCTCCCAAGAAGAGAATGCAGACAGGTCAAGATGGGCTCCAGCATGGGTCAGGGCACTGCTTGTCTCTTTCGGCCATCCAGGAAAGGTACCATTCCCCCACTTCTCAAATTCATTCTGAATCTTCCCAAAAAGTTCGTTCTGATCTTGGAGGGGCTTGACTCGATCTGTGTAATCTTGAAGGTACTCAAGCAGCATCTCCAGGTATCTCTTATATTCAGCATTTTTCCTCTCTTTAGGAATCTCAAATAACTGGTCAAAGATGGACAGATAGGTAATATAATCCAGTTTCTCTGAGGCCTTGAGATTAATGTATTTGAGGTAACGGTCATGGAGGTTGAGGTAACGACCATATCCCTCTTCATCTGTGAACTCCACCAAGTTTTGTGCCTCTTCACTTGGATTCTCTCGAGCCTTCAGAAGCTCCTCAAATTCCACTGACATTGGCACACAGATCTCATTTGGGTGTTTCCGATGGAATTCTTTTATTTGCTTGAGTCTATTATAAAATTCAGCAAATTCATTGGGTCCTGAAATGGCATTGAGTTCCTCCTTTCCTAACCCATTGTTATCATCATACAAATCCCGCAGGTTCCCACTCACTTCCATATACCTATCCTGCATGGCCCGTGTTCGGTGGTCGGAATTGATCTGGTCCCAGAGCGTGGACTTCTTAGTGAGCATCTCTTTGGCCATGACGTCCATGAGCCGTTCCTTCTCCTCGTGGTACCACCGCTGCTGCTCCAGAGACGTCTCCAAGTTTCCTCCGCGGCGGGTTCGGACCCCCGACGCGGCCCATTGTTAGCCATTTTCATAAACTATTGTTCTTCTTTTTCTAATCAACAGTACCTTCATCTGGCATTTTGTAAAGTAGCTTTAGACATAGCTTTAGATTTTATAATTTTTCTTGGCATGGTTATAACACTCATCCTAGTGAATTGTGATTGTGTAGCTGTATGTCTGTGTTAGCCTGAGCTTAATTACTTTACTTTTTGTTAACCGTAGCACTTTCACTGTGTCACTGTATCAGGTGCTCAGTAAATTTGTGCTGCATAAGAATCAAATTAAATTGCTTCTTTATCCCTTTACCATCCTTCTTCTCCCCCTGTTGTGAGGAATCTGCTCAATGCCCATGTTCTTCTTCCTCTTTGCCACCTGAGCCTTGGTGGTTCTGAGTGGGCATATACGGAAGACTGGTCTTTGTGTTCAGGTGTTCCAAAGCAGATCTCCAGATGAGGGCATATGAAGTATATGTATTGGAAAAGGGTGGAATCAGGGGAGGAGAATGATCCCCTTCTGCTACATTCATGAATTCTATTCTGTGATGGCCAATTTAACTTTTTTTTTCTTTTTACCTCATTTTACATGCATTTGAGATGAACTGGCTTTCTAGAGATCAAATATCTGGCCTAGGAAAATCTAGCCATAAGCTTCCCATAGCCCAGCGGATAAATTCCAAATCCTTTTAATACATTTGTGAAGTCCTTCTTGACTTGGCCTTTTCATCTCTAGGTTCTAGTCACCAGAAGCCTCTTATAGACCTTTGAATCCATGATTTTTTCTTCTCTGTTTCTGCCTAGAATACCCCACATGTCCCCTTTCCTTGCTCCCTTTTTTTTCTGGTCATTAGAAGTTTCCATAGGCTCCCAGGGAGGCACTTAGAGGACAGCTGAGGTGAGATCCAGGGGGTCAGAACGGAAGCTTTTGAGCAAGATGATTAGTTGCGAACAGTATAGTTGACCCAAATTCCTCACACTCTGAAAGTTTTAACAAATTTGTCCCTCAGATTGACAGCTCATTAATGTCATCAGCAAGCTAATAAACCTCAAAAATGTTTTTTTAAAGATTTTATTTATTTATTTGAGAGAGAGACAGCATGAGAAGGAAAGAGAGCAGGAGCAGGGAAAAGAGGCAGAGGGAGAGGGAGAAGCAGACTCCCCACTGAGCAGGGAGCCAGACGCGGAGCTTGATTCCAGGACCCTGAGATCATGACCTGAGCTGAAGGCAGATGCTTAACCAACTGAGTCACCCAGGTGCCTTTCATAATGTTTTCTTTTTTTTTTTTTTTTTGAGATTTTATTTATTTATGATAGACATAGAGAGAGAGAGAGAGAGAGAGAGAGAGAGAGAGAGGCAGAGACATAGGCAGAGGGAGAAGCAGGCTCCATGTAGGGAGCCCCACACAGGACTCTATCCCAGAACTCCAGGATCACGCCCTGAGCCAAAGGCAGACGCTCAACTGCTGAGCCACCCAGGTGTCCTTCAAAATGTTTTTCAATTATGCTAGGCTTCATTGGAAGAATTTTTAACTGAACATTTCCTTCCTTCCTAAATGTATTCTTGAATTAAAATAATTCTTTTTTAAAAGATTTTATTTATTTATTAATGAGACAGAGAGAGAGAGAGAGGCAGAGACACAGGCAGAGGGAGAAGCAGACTCCATGCAGGAAGTCCAATGTGGGACTCGATCCTGGGACTCCAGGATCAACCACTGTGCCACCCAGGTCCCCAAAATCATTCTTTTATTAACTTCTTTCATGCGCAAAATGCAAGTAACCCAGACAGTTAAAGAAACTCTTGTATCAAAAGCAAAATATTGATACAAAACACCATTTTGGTTATCATGAATATGTTTCACATCTTAAATCCACTGAAAAATGCTGAGAGAGAGCAAGAGAGAGAGAAGACTCACAGAGGAAGTCTATACTAATCATATATCAAAGTACCCTGAGTCTCTCAGTCCCTTCTTGGCCAACCAGGACTGCTCCCAGCAACACTTTCTTTCACTGCAGACTCTACTCTTGGTTACTGATGGGAGGGTTTTGTGCCATCTTTCTGTTAGCCTGCTCATCATTTCTCACTTAGATTTGGCAGTCAGGATTTGGCTTGCCTGGATGCCAAAGGCAGAGGCAAACCCATCATCTGTAGGAGTGTGAAAAGAGAGGCTTCAGTTAACCTCAGCACACTCTATGTGTACCCCTTTCAGACATAAGAAGGTTCCTTGTTGGGGAGTAGGGGAAAACATAAGAGCATAATGATGTCCCTTAAAATATAATGCACATTGGAAAGTCATCTTATAAATGACCTACCTCTCACTGCAAACAGAACTCCCCACTTGATGTCCCAAACAGGTCAGAAATAATTCTTGCTTTTTGAGATAAACATAATAACATTTTTTTTTCACTTTTCTATTTTTCAAATGTGTGGATATAGAACTTCCCAGTGAGGACATAAAGAAAAAACCCATTTTCTGTATTTTTTCCATCATTATGAGTATAAAACTTTGATTTTCATTCAATCAACTTTAATTATTTCTTTCTCTTAAAAAGTTATTCATTTGGAACAAGTTTTGCTTGAAAACTTTTGTCTCAAGGGAGCTATCCTACCAGAGTAAACAAATAGAAGTAAAATCTCTGCCTTGAAATTTCTTAGTTTATTTCTTCTCAGATTATCTCTCTTTGTCCTGTTCAAACGTATGGGCTTCCTCAAATCCAAAACTCAGGATTGTTTTGAAAGGAAATTAATACACAGGGAAGAAATCCTAAAGAAATGGAAATGACTAAAAAAAATAAATGGAAATGACTTTACTCAGATATTTCTTTTTTTGGTCACTACCAACTATCTTTGCAATTTACAGAAAACAAATCGAAAAGTCTCAGATCCCACATCTCATTGAGCCTTATAACAAATGCTTCTTTTGGGCTAGTGTTTCTCTTAAGACATCTTTTTTTCTGATTAATACCTTGTTTATTATTAAGCCTAAGCAAAACAGACTATTTAATGGTGACCAAAAGAGTTATTTTACCCAATATCATCTGCCCACTCAAAAAGCCCAAATTACTTTTTGTTTGTTTTTGGAGAAATGTCCAATTATATATGAAAACTTTTGGGAAACATGGCCAACCACTGCCTAAACTTTTCAATAAGAATTCTCTTAATTTTCATTCCTTAAAAAATATTAACATCTCTAGATTCTGATGATACGAAGCCAATTAAATTGTCTGTATGCATTTGTAGGGTATTTTACTTTGTGTATTTTGCATTACCTTGCTGAAAGCCAAGTTCTAGGAATAATTAACTCCTAAACAGACAAATTATCTTTAGTGAGATAATTGTTGAGTCTTTAAAGCTAAATAGTTTGTGTTAAATGTGGCGCTCATCAAAAAACAATACTTTAATACTTTTCTAGATTTGCTCCATTGAAATAATTGCCTAGCCTATAGGTTAGGCCTTCTCTGTTTTCCATGCTTTCGCTTTTCTCATTTTGTCCAAGTTCCTCAGGAATTTTTTAAAAAAGATTTTATTTATTTATTCATGAGAGATAGAAAGAGAGAGGCAGAGGGAGAAGCAGGCTCCATGCAAGGAGCCTGATGTGGGACTTGAACCCAGGACTCTAGGATCACGCCCTGGGCCAAAGGCAGGTGCTAAGCCTCTGAGCCACCCGGGAATCCCCAGGAATTTTTAACTAGGTAAGGAATTCATTCACATTCTCAGCTCCACCTGTACATCTTGTTAATCTAAAGTAGTTACATTAATGTAGACATAAGTAATCTGTATTATTTATTAAACTGTCTAAAATTTTAAGAGCAACCATAATATTTTAAATAACCTACAATACTTTGTTATATCATTAATGTCAACCATATAAGAGTATTTGTATCTTAATTTATTTTTTCCATTTTCTTTTCTTTTTTTTCATCATAAGTATTTCTTTAATCCCCAACTCTTATTTCCCCCATTCCACCTTCCCTCTGATATCTACCAGATTATTCTCTATGGTTAAGAGTCAATTTCTTGGTTTGTCTCTTCTTTCCTTCCCTCACTCATTTGTTTTGTATCTTTTTTTAAAAAAAGATTTTATTTATTTATTCATTAGAGACACACACACACACACACACACAGAGAGAGAGAGAGAGAGAGAGGCAGAGACACAGGTAGAGGGAGAAGCAGGCTCCATGCAGGGAGCCCAATGTGGGACTCGATCCCCGGACTCCAGGATCACGTGCTGAGCTGAAGGCAGATGCCTAACAGCTGAGCCACCCAGACACACACACAGAGAAAGTGTTTTGTATCTTAAATTCCACATACCAGTTAGATCATACACTTGTCTTTCTCTGACTGACTTATTTTGCTTAGCATTTTATTCTCTAGCTCATCCATGTTGTTGCAAAAGGTAAGATTTCATTTTTATGGCTGAATAATATTCCTTAAGACATATTTTTAATTGAAAACTTTCTATTATTCCATTTCAATTTTACTCCTTTATACATTTCTATAATAACTTAATTTTCATTTTCTTTAAAAAATTTAATTATCTATCAATCAAATTACCACCTATTAAATGCTTTTATGTATAAATCATCTTATTGGTTCTGAAGTAAGAATACACATGATACAGTCTCAATCTAAAGGAGTCTGTGTTCTAGTTGATAAGGAAAAAATAAGTATAATAGAACCTATTTAAATAAAAATCTGTGATTTTATCATTCACATAGTGAATGTAAAATATTCAAAATATCATATATAAATTAATTTATTGAATGAATGGTTTAAAAAGGGTTCCAGGGATGCCTGGGTGGCTCAGAGGTTGAGCGTCTGCTTTCAGCTCAGGGCATGATCCTGGGTCCTGGGATTGAGTCCCGCATCGGGCTCCCTGTGAGGACCCTGCCTCTCCCTCTGCCTCTGTCTCTGCCTCTCTCTGTGTGTCTCTCATAAACAAATAAAATCTTCTTAAAAAAATAAAAAGAAAATAAAAAAGGTTCCAGTCTGATTGCCCTCAGGCTAAGGGTGTGCAATATACATATTTGATAATTTAAATGTATAAGAGACAACACTTACAAATTAGAAATTTTCACATTGACATTGCAAGATTCTTTTAAAAATCAGCACTCATGGCAACATTGGGCTCACATTCCCATGTGGCATTGTGAGTTGGCCTGAAAGGAGGCAGATCTATTTAGATGAGACATGTTTGTGCAACACTGAGGCTCCATGTAATGGGTTACCTTGTTACATCCAGCCCAGCTCATTCATTATGATCCTGGCCTCTGTATGCCGTAAAGTTTGCAACCTCTGTGTTAAACTGATAACTGCTATGGGCTTTTGGAAGAGAGACATACCACAGACTTGGGTTCTAAGGTCCAAAAGAAGATAAGAAGTCCTAGATTTCAGGGACTAGACAACAGGATGACTTGAACAAAAGCCCAAAGACAAGAAAGCAGAAGGTATGTTTCCTGAGAAACAGGTAATCCAGTTGGCTAGGTTGCTCAACTGAGTGTAGCACCCAAGGGTTCTTGCGGATAGTGACACTAGTATACAATTTTATCGAACTAATCTGTCCCCTAAATCATTGCAGTCTGACTACTTTACACTCAGGACTTGCTTTTCCTGCTAGTCTGCTTAACCTCAAAAGTAGTAATCCTCAGTGACTTCCACTCAATGTGATTAATCCATAGCAGACGTGATCTCCCTGGCATGGCTGATGACTGGTGGTCAGAGCCACTACTGCTAGGTAATATGCATGGGCCCCTATAGGGGATAAGTAAGTAAGATTACCTTCTCATGTGGCTACCCCCATAAACCCATCTGATAAATAGCTGTCAAACACTGCCGTTTTAAAGTTCAAGAAGTCTGTTTCTGGATCGTACTAAAGTTGAGAGCATTATAATTTAAATACTTGAGTTTTTATTTGTTTAAAGAAGGTATTGGGATTATATAGCAGGAAAAATAGAGCATATGACAGAAAATTTTAAGTGAGCTTAACTGTTTACAGTTTTCAAAGAGTTTTTTTTTTTTTCTGGTTTAGTTCATTTTTCCTGAAACTTAACGATTACTGTGAGTAAAGAAAAGCAAAGTATAAAAGGACTATTCCTTTTACAAGGAGTGGTCCTTGTAAAATGAAACGTGAAAACACAACAAAAAAGTACCTATGAAGTAGCTGATTGCTATTTTTCCCAAAATACTGAATGATGTCAATCTGTAAAAATGAATTGCTTCACTTTCGAGGTAATTCAGTTGCTGTGTGTAAATTCAGTGAATACGATTGTCTTTATTATTGACATTAGTTTTTGTGGAAAAAAGTTTAGTGTGCACTTTGGAATGTTCTGCATCTCATCCCTTTGAAATTTCATCTGGTCCCAATTACCATCTGCTCCTAATTTGATTCAGCGGCAGAGAATGAGCTGAGCTTCTGTATTCAAGCTGAAGCAGACATATTTTATTAGGCCTCATTCTGGTGTTGTTCTTTATATGTCAGCTAAAGTCTACAGAAAACTTAATATAGACTGAACAACTTTATGAAGTTCTGTTAAAAATACATAGAGCAACCAACATTTGCATAATGTATGTAATGACCTCTTAGCTGTCAAATTCACCCAAAGCTGTCGTGTGACTTTTTAGTTAGTCAAATAAATAAGTTGGAGTTCCTGCCATAGCTCTTATTTTATATCATTTTATTTTTCTTTCCACATCAGAATTGTTATCATACAGAAATGGAACTGATTCATTTAGAATAGACTGGGCCCTCATAGGGTCCTTTTGAAATCTCCACTCAGTTCAGTTCATCTAATTTGTAAGGATCATTGCTATGTACCAGGCATAGACCAGCGCTGGCCCAGAGCACTGAATGTGATTGACAGAGCTCTTGCCTTCCCTGAGTTTCCAGGCTTTTGGAGAAGACAGACATTGCTGTGACGACCTACAAACCAAACCAGTCTTTATAGTTCAAAAGAGTTGTTTTTTTCACTGCTTGCCACTGTCCTGTACCCACAGTGTCCTTGAATGCTGGTCAAAACAGAACTGGGTGTGATCTGCCCTGGTTGTATTCACCACAGGCATCGAGATGTGGCATGTGGATGCTCCCCAGGCAACTCTGGTTCCAAGCCTTCTTTTTCCATCCAGACAAAAAAACCATCCATTCATCTAAGGCAACCATGGTTGGCAACTATGGCCTGCAGGCCAAAACTGGCCTACTGCCTGTTTTTGCATGCTCCACAAACCAAGAATGGTTTTACATTTTTAAATAGTTGAAAACAAGTCAAAAGAAGAATATTTCATGACACATGGAAACAATGTGAAAATAAAATTTCAGTGTCCATAAATAAAGTTATATTAGAATATAGTCATGTTTATTCATTTACATATTATCTATGTCTGCTTTCTTGCTCCATAGCAGAGTTGAGTAGTTGCAACAGAAATCATAATGGCCCAGAAAACCAAAATTATTCTCTGCCTGGCACCTTATAGGGAAGATTGCTGACCCCTGATCAAACGGGTCATGTTATTTATGTCTTTTCTGATTTTTCCCACCCATCTCTTCACTTTATAATACAGACCATGCTATATGTCAGCACCTTATTTATCCTCTAGTCCCTGAACTTTTCCTCCAACAACTGCATGACAACCTCACCTTACAAAAGCTCCATAGCTCATTTTTCTAAACAGGGAAGAGAGATGATAGTCCCCTAGCAAGCCAAACACCTAGCACCCCTGTAAATTTGACCTGAGTTCTTTGAGACTCATAGCATGATAGAATCCATGCATCTATACTTAGGGTGTCTCAATTTTAAGGACAAAAATTGCATTCTTCTAAGTAGCTTTTCCATGCCACTACTTTGAAGAGGCTGACTCCATAATACATTTTAATAAGATGTTTTGGCTTGTCAATTTTCTAAAATCATCAGGGATTATGTTACATAATTTTAAATACATTTGGCTACCATCTTTATTTAGTATTAGTTGTCCTCTAAAACTTCTTTAAAAAAAAAAAAGATTGTACTTATTTTTTCATGAGAGACACACAGAGAGAGAGGCAGAGACACAGGCAGAGGGAGCAGCAGGCTCCATGCAGGGAGCCCGATGTGGGACTAGATCACGGGACTCCGGGACCAAGCCCTGAGCTGTAGGCAGACACTCGACCACTGAGCCACCCAGGGATCCACTCCTCTAAAATTTCTAAGAGGGAGGCCTGGGTGGCTCAGCGGTTGAGCATCTGCCTTCAGCTCAGGTTGTGATCTCGCAGTCCCTGGATCAGGTCCCCCATCGGGCTCCCTGCATGGAGCTTACTTTTCCCTCTGCCTCTGCCTCTCTCTCTCTCTCTGTCTCTCATGAATAAATAAATACAATCTTAAAAAAAATAAAACTTCTAAGAATTGCTATAAACAGGAATTCCTGGATAGGTGATATATTCTTCAAATGGCAAAATCTGACAATGGGATAGCTGATTCTAATAAGCACTTATTTAGTTATCTAGTTATACTATGCACTTACTGAAAGTGCCCAGGATATGACAGTCATAACTGATCCACAGGATCAGGAGTGGGTTATATTATTTAGAATAAATTTCTTGGGGATCCCTGGGTGGCTCAGTGGTTTAGCACCTGCCTTCGGCCCACATTGTGATCCTGGAGTCCTGGGATTGAGTCCCGCATCAGGCTCCCTGCATGGAGCCTGCTTCTCCCTCTGCCTGTGTCTCTGTCTCTCTCTCTCTGTGTGTCTCTCATGAATAAATAAATAAAATCTTAAAAAAATAAATGTCTTTATTTTTCATATTTATCTCCATGAAATATGCATAACCTAATAGAACTATACTATTATCCATTTTAATATTTTCTTCACACAGATAATCATGGCAATATTTTTCTTATAATCTCACATGCCATTAAAAAGCTTACTTTAAAATATAATGAGGGCATCCCGGGGGGCTCAGCGGCTTAGCGCTGCCTTCAGCCCAGGGTGTGATCCTGGAGACCCAGGATCGAGTCCCACGTCGGGCTCCCTGCATGGAGCCTGCTTCTCACTCTGCCTGTGTCTCTGCCTCTCTCTGTGTGTGTGTGTCTCTCGTGAATAAATAAAATCTTTAAAAAAATAAAAAATAAATAAAAAAATAATGAAAACTGCATTTGGTTCTCTTAATCCTAGATAATATTGCAGTAAGTTAAATGCATTTAAAGCATTGATATTAGATTCTTATTCCTGACAAATAATGTTTGATCATGAAGTAATACAGTTTGGGGCCAAGAAAAAATTATTACATTTAACCTAACTCTTTGAGGACTATCCAAATGCTTTCACTACCTATCAAAGACACTTTTCCAATTGTTAATATTGAATGCATTTGTGTATTAATTTAAATAATATGTGCGAGCAACAGGCATCTAATATTCGGCTTATGAGGAAAGGAAAAAAATAAGCTGTAAAGTTCTTCCTGGAAAGATGAAAGAAACAGTTACATGTCTTGATAACTTTTAGAGTATATACAGCAGTGGCCAGGGGTGAAACTGAAGTGGATCCTCTCCCTCAAATATGACTCATTCTTGAGAAAACATGAACAAATAGGTCTAATTTCTTACATGTATCTTAAAGAGCCAATAATCTATGCTAAAAGGTAGAGCTTTTTTTGGTCTGTGTTTCTGCCAGGTAGTTTCTGAGACTAAAATGGGTAGCGAAAGCAATGGTCTGGCCTTGCTCTGTGGGACAGACAACCACTTCTCCATTGAGCAGAATTGATGTTGACACGTCACAGAGATGGAAATTGAAACCCAAGCATTTATGTCCCTTTCCCAGAGCCTGTGGTTCATCAGTATCTGAACCTGGATCTTAGGGATCTTCTTTTGCTAAGCCTGGGACCAGACCAAGAGGATACACGGCACAGTGCTTTTGACCATCTTGACCAGAACCACAAAGTACTGGAAAGATCTCAGGAATGGATGTTCTCTACTGATTTCCAAACCTTAGGTATGTCCTTTTAGGTAAGTGTTAGGAAAAATATGATGCCTCTAAAAGAAGTTTCCAAGCCACAAAAACTACATAGAACTGAGACAATGTTTGACCTCATGCCCGCCTAATTTGTGAAATATTATTGTTGCCTATGTTTTTATTATGCTGCTTCAAAGAACACATCTCCTTTGCCTTTATGTCTCTAAGGAACTTCAACATATGAGTTCTCTAGGATAGAATAAGAAGTGGAAACATCTAAAGGTTAACTAGTTTCTTGAGATATTAGTAATCATACCAAGTAAGTGAAGCACTGCCCAATCGCAGTATTCAATATCTACTTGACTTGTTCTTAATATACTTGTGCATTATTTTTCTAGAGCAAGATGCTGAGTCTACAATTAATTTTAGGTGAATGAATTATGAGTTACTCACAACCTGCCTCCAAAATCTTATAATCTAGTGGAAGAAACAAATTTCTCAGTAAATTAATTCAATATTACATAGCACGAGCTAACTGAGAAGTACCAGGGATTGTGGGAGAGATACTTAGTTAACTTAGTCCTGATAAAAATGCTCGAGGAAGGAAAAGCTACCCTAGTTGTAAGTTCCAGTAAGAATAAGCTATATTCATTGCATAGTAGCCTGAGCAAGCCCATGAAGTATGAAATTGCATAATGTATACATTCTATAGTATACAGCAAAATATGGGAGAAAAAGAAAGATGAGGCTGAAGAGGGAGGTTAGGCCTCAGCCACAGAGGGATTATTTTCTGCCTCACTAAGAAACTTGATTCCAGAGATATCAGGACACCACTAGAGAAGAGTTATGGTAGTAATACCTTCACTTGAACTAAACTTCTTAGACTAACAATTGTAGACAGAGGTTCTAAGGGAAGAGAGCATAGAGGTAGGGAGACAATGTGGGAGGCTGTTGCACAGTCCAAACAAGAGGTGGCGAGAGTATCATTTAGGACAGTGATAGCAAGGATGAAGAGAATAAGATAGGAGAAATATTTAGAAAGGGGTCTTAGGGTAAAGTGATTGGATCGGATATGACTGAGGAAGAGAGATCCTGGCACAGTTCCCAATGTCTAGTTAGCCCACAGACAAAAACTAAGAGAGAAAGAGGAGGTTTGAGGATGTATGGATAAAAAGATAAAAGAAATTGTCATAGTTCCATAGGCATAGCAACCAGTATTTTGAATATTTTTGAAATATTTTGAAATATTTCTCTTCTGTCTTTATTTTTCACGTATTCTACACATAATGAAGTTCATACTACATTTAAAATGATTTATTTTGCTTTTTATTTGACAAAAGCATCATTTCTTACAGAAAACATTACTTCATGATATAAAAATTTAAATTATTTAAAATTAAAAAAATTCTTTTTAAACATACTTTTCAATAACTGCGTAAGTACAGTTATCAAACAATTAATAACTACATATGGTGGATTTAACATAATTTTCTTAGTATTGAACACCTATGAGATAAAACACTCCCTGGAAATTGAGAACTTGCAACCACAGTCTCTATAAACAACACAGGACAACTGAAGTAATGTTACCTAAAGATTTGGTTAGACTGAGGTACTTAGAAAGTACAAGGAAGGATATCAATATTCCTTAGAAACATGTAGTCCGTTCACAAGGAGTCAATCAAATGCATCTTTAGATAAAAATATAAAAAGTCTTCCTCTTATTCTATTTAAAAGATCTAAAGTCATTTGTGCTAACATAGCAATAACATTATGTTCTGGTTAGAACATGGCCCTGGAGTTCAAGAGATATATATAATCAAGAACAGAAACAATGAGCTTTGGCATTAACCTTTTTCCTTTCCTCTCTAGTGATATGGTTCACAGGAATAAAGTCTGCAGTTTAAAATAATAATGATAATAATAATAATAATAATAACAACAACAACTTCATTTCCTTGGAACTAGCTGGAACAAATCCACATTGTCAATCACATGGATAAAATGCAAGCCAAGCCGCCTTATATTTTTCAAGATAGACAGTAAATGAAATACAAGCAGCTAATATGACCAAGTGTCTATAATTCTCACTTCTCGGTTGGCATAGTCAAGAATTATTAAATATGCAGACAATATTTCCATTATTTTGGGGTTTCTTCTCTCTTTTTTTTTTTCTGTCTTTTCAAAAGGGAATGTCGGTGCATATTTTTGCCCTTTGGCTTCATCTGTTAGTAGCTCATGAAAAATGATACGTAGGTGGTTTACACTCAATGCCAGAATCAACACTCTTTCTGTTCTGAAAAGTTGAGAATTTGAAAGCATTTTTCCCTCTCATAAGGATTTACTCAAGTATTTATATATCCTGTAATAGTTGGCATTAGTAATCTTATTCCTTCATATTTTTGGACATTTTTATTTAGAATAACATGCTTCACAACCAAAGAAGCAAACTATCAATGAATACAACTTTATTTTCAATTATTTTTCTTCACATCACTGTGGAAGTTGCATTTAAATATGTTTCACACATATGTCCTATTTTCCACAAGTGGAAATTCTAGTAGTTCAAGAGGATTATGATGCTATATTTAGAACTGCTTAATATTCACTGACTGGTGAAGACCCAGTACAAACAAAGAACATTGTTTGTGTACAAAATATTGGTTCGCTGTATGCTTGGACAATTAGGATTGAGGGTGTTGAATGGGCTGTTACAAGCAGACACGTTGGGTATGTGTTATGTATAAACAAGTGTGTAGAAAAAAATATAGCTGCTCAAAGGTATAGGAATAGAGCTATTCCATAAAGTACCTGGAGTTTCTACAGATTTCAATCAAATTTAAGAGGTTATATGATCAATAGACTATTCTGAGAAAGAAAAGAAACTAAGATTTTCATTAATTCTTTTTTGTTGTTGTTAACCAATGTTTCTTATTTAGTACAAACATTTTTTTAAAGATTTTATTTATTCATTCATGAGAGACACAGGAAGAAAGAGGCAGAGACAAGGGAGAGAGAGAAGCAGGCTCCATGCAGGAAGCCCAATGTGAGACTTGATCCTGGGACCCCGGGATCTCACCTTGAGCTGAAGGCAGACGCTCAACTGCTGAGCCACCCAGTCATTCCTGATTTAGTACAAAATTAATAGACATGCCATAACGAAAAATAAAATGTATTTATGAGGGAATAGGAGAAAGCATTTGAAGTGATACGCTCATAGGTAACTTGAAGATAAATACTCTGCAGGATCAGGGCATGTCTACTATAGATTAAAAAAAACTTGGATTCTTAACTACAAAATGGCAAAAGGCACTGGATATGAGTAATAGGCTTTAATATCTGTGAATCAAGCATCTGAAGAAGACAAACTCAAAATTCTACAACACAGCACATAAAGATTGCACAAGTTGCGTTGTTTTTCATTAGATTATGGATTGCCGACATTGATGGTCCTGAAAATGTAGAATCATCTATTAGTCATCTACACTGTCTACCCCCACCAGTGTGAAGGAAATTCTATGAGCCACAGGCTCACCTAAAGTCAAGAAAAGGAGAACATTATGGAAAGTTACCATTTGGTTGAGCCATTGGCATAAGGCAATTCTCTGATGTTTTCTGGTTACCTAGCGATAATAATACATAAAGTACAAACATTAAATGTTCAATATTATTTAAGCTTTCTTTGTGTTAATATGCTTGTGTTGAAGGCCACAGTGCTTCCAACATTGTACGTATGTTTACAAGAGCCATCATTAATCTGTAGCCTGGGCTCAGTGCCACTGGCTCCTCCAGTCTGGCAAAAACACACTGAACACTGTGTAAGGACAATTTCAATTTCTTGTTTGACTAAGTTAGCTTCTGATTCATAATTTAAGTGTTTTGTTCTTTTAAGAAAAAAGCATACATCCCTCTTTCAGTCAGTACTATAGAAGCATCATCATAAAGACATATTCATTAAAGGAAAAAGTTAATTATTTCTTAAAAGTCTGGGCAGACCAACTCTAATAAAATTTATGCTGGACCACAAATGTCAACACTATCTAGTGTTCTCTTGATGAATAATGGAATGTGTGATGAGACCCCATGATGGCATAGTTGACTTTATCCTGCCAAAAAGAGTGGAGATTGACTCTCAGACCTAGGTCTGATGCAGACAGGTGACTCGTCTTGAGAGTCTGATCTGAACATGATGGAAAATTGTCTCCTATACCATCAGTCAGAGCACAAGCAATGGTAGTGTCTCAGTCAGAGAGCAGCACTGCTCTGCTTTCTCAGACTGCTGGTTATGGAGCTAACCTATCCTCAGAAATCTGTTTTCAATTATTTTGTGTTTTAAGAAAAACAAAGTGCCCTTCATCCAAGCCAAAGGGAAGTCACAGCCTAGGGCACAAAGCTGAAAATGGACAATTGAATTGACATGCTTTTTGTACGTGTGAGTAGAAATATCCTGACAGGTAGCTGCATAAACATGAGGGCCATTTAAGATAATATTTTAACATGATTAGGAAAAGCAAAATACCCCATATTTGTGGGCAGGGACCTATGTGCAAGAGCACATTTGAATACCAGCAATGTGTAGACCTCTTGAGAAAGCAAACAAGAAACTTGCATGGTATTTGGACCATAAAAACAATAAATAGCCACAGAATAAATTATTGTATAGAGTATGAAATATGAACTGTGTACAATACTACAGAACTCATCTTTTTATATTTGTGTATATGTTTTTCTTTTTTAAAACAATCTAGTTTGTATTATGAGTAATTACTATGTATGGTGAAAATTCAAATAGAAAGATGCAAAGGTCTCTCCCCCTACCTGCCTTCTGTCTCTACCTCTCATTCTCTAGGGTTGCTACTAAAAATTTTTTTTTTTAACAAACTAGATCATGTTTTATGCATTATTTTGCAAGCTGGTTTATTCCACTTAACAGTTTTTGAAGATCTTTCTACATTACCCACATTACCATCTTCACATGCATACACCTATTTCATTCTTTTAAATTTGACTCTAAATATTAAATGTGGTTAAATGATAATTAATTTCCAGTTCCCAGCTGATAGACATTAGGATTGCTTCCAGTTCTTTTTATTTATTTATTCATTTATTTTTTTAAAGATTTTATTTATTCATGAGAGACAGAGAGACAGAGACGGGGGGGCAGAGACATATAGGCAGAGAAAGCAGGCTCCCCACAGGAAGCCCGATGCAGGACTTGATCCGGGGACCCCAGGATCACACCCTGAGCTGAAGGCAGATGCTCAACCACTGAGCCACCCAGGCGTCCCTTCCAATTTTTTTTCCCTTCCAATTTTTAAAAAAATCATTACAAATAATGATAAAATGAACATCCTTGTATATATTTTTGTGCAATTATTTATATATGAATAGAACATACTAATGAAATTGAAATAGATGAATCCAAGTAATATGCATTTTTTAATTTCAATAGCTACTGCTACATTGCTATTCCACCATAGGCTTATGGAGATGATTGTTTCTCCATATCCTTGTCAAACTGGCCAGCAGCAAACTTTAATCTTAGCTAATTTGATAACTGAAAATTTCTAATTCATTGTTTTCTTAATTTGAATTTGTATCATAATTATTCAAGTTGAGCATATTATACTTACTGACCAACTATTTTATTTTTTCAGTGAATTGCCCAGGAATAACTTTTTGTTGTTGTTGTTTTTGTTTTTGTTTTTTTGGTTTTTTCCAGGAATAACTTTTTAAGAGACATCGGATCACAATATGTGCTTTATGTGTGTGATAAGGTACTGTGAGAAAAAAACACCTTCAAAATCAAGGATCTACTCTTTTCTTCCCTTTGTATAAATATTATGCATTGTTAAAGCCAATTTTAGGGAACTGTCTCTGAAAGCTACCGAGAAGTGGAATGTGGATTTTCTCCAGAACCAGTTGCAGTGAACTGCAGAAAAAGGAACCTTCTACTCACTGGATATACCTTTGCTCTTTATTATCTCTAAGATGAAATTCCAGAAATAACATTGTACATTCAACATGGTATATGTTTTTTATTTTGTTTATTCATTATCTTCTAGTTATTGATTTTTATTATACACAAAACTATCAATATAGGCTTACCAGAAAGGTAAGTAACTAAATAAGATAATAAATTAGATACAATCCTTCCTCTTAAGGCATTGATAGTGTTTTTGAGAACAAACAGGAAAGATAAAGGAAACTAAATACAGTAATAGGTTAGGGATGTTACTTGAGTATTAAGGAGTTTGAACTTCATTTGAGACAATTGGAAATGAGTACTGCTAAGTGACAATATTCAAACTGCTTTTTAAGCAAATTATCTTGAAAGCAATGTAGATGAAGAGAAGAGAGGGAATAGAGGTAGAAAAACTACTTAGGAGGCTGTACATTTTACAGGTGACAGATAATATAGATCAAGACTACTATAGTGGCAATGGGAATGGCCAGCCAAGGAAGGATGAGTCCTAAGAAAGAGTAATCATCAAGAATGTAAAATGCAGGGCAGCCCCAGTGGGCTCAGCGGTTTAGTGCTGCCTTTAGCCCAGGGCGTGATCCTGGAGTCCTGGGATCGAGTCCCATGTCAGGCTCCCTGCATGGAGCCTGCTTCTCCCTCTGGCTGCGTCTCTGCGCCTCTCTCTCTCTCTCATAGATAAATAAATAAAAACTTAAAAAAAAAAAAAGAATGTAAAATGCTACTGTCTGTGGCCATATCACCCTGAGTGCCTCTGGTTTCATCTCATCTCAGAAGCTAAGCAGGGTTGGGCCTGGTTAGTACTTGGATGGCAGAATTGAAAGTGCTACAGGCTAATGGAATTCTCACCATGGCCCATCTTTATCCGTCATAGTGGAAATGAGAGCATAGCATTATTATCTTCATCTAATTGGTGAATATTTACTGGCTTCTGCTATATCAGACAGTACTGCATGCTCAATAAATGATTAAAAGGTAAGCAACTGAAAAAATGGTGAGCAAAATCAATAAGGTCCTTACTTTCATGTAGCTGAAAACTTACCCAGAGACAGCATTAAACCAAAAACAATAATGACACCTCCATTTTGCTCTGGGGGAACTACTATGCCATTGATAGGTCTCATGTATTAGGTAACACTACCTCTTTGCCAGTTCCCCCAAATGCTGTATTTGACCTAAGACCAGACCCACGGGAGGAGAGGAGGGTGCCTTCTCAGTCTGGCTACAGTGAGCCATGGTGGCCAATCACAGCTGCTGAAACTTCATTCCAGGTGTTCTACTTCCACTCTCAGAGAAGCAGACTCTTCCCTACATGGTGAGGACCTGGAAGTGTGAAGTACTGGATCCGTGGCAGTCAACTTACAACCATGAAGTCAACCTTGTCTGCGATTTGAACAATAATTTTCTACAATAAGTAGAAGGCAGAGCCAAGAGTTACAGAGAAAACTATGTCCTGATGATATCATTTGAGTCTGGTCAAGCTCTGACCAAAGCTAGATTTATTCCTGAACTTTTGGGTTAGGTGAGGCAATAACTTCTATTTTGGTACAAACCAGTTTGGTTTGGATTTTCATTCACTTATAATCAAAAGAAGTCTACCCATTTCAACTCAGCTCTTAAAAAATGTCCTGTTCTTTTTTCCAGATGGCAAAAAATTTTGAAATTACCTTTCTCTAAACATTTTATTGCAAAACTATGGTATATTACAAAATTTTAAGCATTTGAAATCTAAAAAGAATGGCATTTCCTTGGAAATAATTAAATGACTATCTATGGAAAGTTATAGAATCTTCCAGTCTGTTTTAAATTATGGTATGAAGTTCACAGCTGTATGTTCTTCAGTTACCAGAACTCAGAGGAGTCTGCTATTTGGGCCATTACAAACCTATATTTATTTCTCTTTTGAGATAGCACGAATGTCGCTGAGTAATTATAGAAAAATAATTGAAGTTTATTATTTATTTCTAGGTAAAAATATTTTTTAAAAATTAAATAGCTCTTATTTTGAGAATCTCCCATTTTAGTTGAGGAGGTGAATGTATAAACAACTAAATGCACTAAAATCATGCAAAAGCCACCTTGATCTTCATCTTTATGTTTTAAGCATCCTTATTCAGAATGCCCTCACATGACGTTCACCTGGAAACAATGACAGTGCCGTTTGAGTATTTTGAGGAATTTTTTCATGCTATGTATGGTCATCATTCAGAATCAGCTTGGAAATACTGTATTATACATAATCATACTTTCAGACATGAGCAAATACAGTGATGCCTTCCTAAACTAGAGTTTCCCTTTTCTGCAATTATAGCTTACATAATCTTAGTTGTGTATGTTTTTTGAGCAACCACAGGATTTCAACTCCACTATTCTGTATTCTTTCCTTTTAGAGACAGAAAAAGAAGGTGCTAGCACTTAGCTGTAGAAAGAGAACATAACTTTGTGGTTTTTTTCCTCCTAGTGAAGATTTGAGAAAGAAAATCAAAATAATTACCCAAAGTTCCCCTAACCCAATTATTAACATACCATCTAAGTATGAGGATGAGGGGATCCCTGGGTGGCTCAGTGGTTTAGCGCCTGCCTTCAGTCTGGGGCCTGATCCTGGAGACCCCGGGATTGAGTTCCACATCAGGCTCCCTGCATGGAGCCTGCTTCTCCCTCTGCTTGTGCTCTGCCCCTCTCTCTGTGTGTCTCTCATGAATAAATAAATAAAATCCTTAAAAAAATAATAAGTATGAGGATAAAAATAGTACCTTTTCTAACTACAACACAGGCTCATCAGGATGAATAAATAAATAATTCCTATGAAAGTAGCTTGTACATTTTCAAGAGCTATACAAAGTTAGTCTTACTTCCAGTTTAGAGTTCCTAGAAGCAATGGGCGGTCAGGGCAAGATGGGCAGGTTACGCATTGCACAAAGATGTCACAGCATATCATGTAGATTTCTAGATCTATGCCAATAGTTTTCTGGCAAATGACAGTAGAGAGAGTCTTGTTCTGATAAATTCTCAATGCTATGACAATGTTCCAACAGGAAGGGTTGGCTTTTTAAAATTCTCACAAAGAGCCTTTGTATTGTGAGTAAGGAAGCATTGTTCTGGCCTGTTTTTTCTCCCGTTTTCTACCCAATATTCACACTGTAGTCTGATAATTGTTCCTAAAATGCAAATTACATAGTTTTATTCCTCTGTCAAAATACCTACAGTGACTCTTCAAAGGCGTTCACAATAGCTTCCTAATTTCTAAAATTGGCAATTTTCGAGACTCCTCATCTCTCCATGCCTCCTGCTACCCACTCCCTATGCTCCAATGTGAGGAGATATGTAGAACCCCTTGGACAGCCTGTGCTTTTCTTGCCTCTGGGCCTGAGGAAATACTCCTTATGCCTGTACTCTTATTTTCCTATATGCAGCTTACAGGTCACTTTAGATGTCACTCCCTCCAGGAAGTTGTCTCTAAGCTACCTGTTTTACTCAATCCTCTAGGGATCTATTTTTATGTCTGTGTTCTCTTGTATAGTAACTTCGTTAGTCATTCAACTGCCTCTAGTGGATAATGAACAACCAAAGAGGGTGTGTGCCACTGACCTTTGTGCCTGGCACATATTAGACCTCATTTATATTTGCTGAGTGAAATTGGGTCCAGCTTCTAATGTTGGATGTGCTGCTTATTTGCTGTGTGACTTTGGACAAGTCACTTGCTCCTCCTACTCTATCTTACTTTCCTTCCAGAAAAAAGAAGTCTGACCATAGCATAAGATATAGAGAGGCTGAATCACTACGTTGTACATGTGAAACTAATGTAACATTGTGTGTCAACTAGACTCAGACAAAAACAGTATACAATTTTTTAAAAAGTATATTGCATTGATAAAAAACAAAAATTTGAATTAGCCAATTCATAAAAGAGAACATTTAGACTTGGAAAAATGCCATACGCTTTTCTCACCTAAATTCGGAATCTTCTATCATTGCTGCTAAAATGGAAAAGGAGGAGGGACGTTTTGGTGATTGAAACTCAAAGACATACAAAGTGTGTGTGTGTGTGTGTGTGTGTGTGTGTGTGTGTGTGCATGTTTCCTCGTTAACATTATATTTCCCTGACGGGTTTTGAGAAGTTTTCTAACAGAAGATCGTGGCAATGGAAATGCTTGGCAAATGAAATTCAGTTATTTTACAGTGGTTTAACATTTTCCAAATGCCAAATGTAATTGGTGTTTGATATTGCCCATTATTCACTGGGTCTTTATTTCATTTTCACTACAAATTTAAGCTTCAGGGTAAATGGCTTCCACACACGATCGGTGACTATTCTGGGGCTGTGAAAGAGAGCTTTACAATTACCTCATTACCTTGAAAGTTGATACATAGGACTCAAGTGGCAACTCCTCCTGGGTAAGCAGTGTCTTCATCTTAATCATCCTGACTGTGGGCAGAGCAGAGTATCATTAGGACCTGGGTAGAAGTAGTGAAAGATGCAAGGGGCTATAGGAGCTGGAAAATGATGGTGGGAAGGAAAGAAGTGAGTCACAGAGAGCAGCTGTTGAAAGATGCTAAAACCCATGGTCCCTTAAGGTTTAACAGAATGAACAACGATCACATTAGCAACGTTTATCCATCTTTTATAGACATGTCTTTTGATACCCATGACTGCTTTTGCAAACCTGCCAGTTTTGATATAATATGCCAGAGGAACCCATTATTTTCTGTGTTTTCCCATTATCCAAGGTTTGGTTAAGCTTTATTTTCTGTAGATTATATTATAAAACATTTTTCCTCAAATTAAAAATTTGAGTATAACATTGAATATGACTTTCAACATATACACGTGCTCTTCCTACAACTCAGAGGCTAAAATATACCCCTTGGGGGATGGGGCTCTCTAATTTAGAATCATAGATTTGTTGGGTGTTGAAGAAGCAACATGCACTGTAGAGAATGACAATCAAAAAAGGAAATACAACTGAGCTACATATGATTTAGAATTATTTCCTTGGAATCATCCAGAAATTCATCTCCTATGAGATGAACAGACCTCCATGGTGGGCACAGGGTGATCACACATATTTGCAAAGTTGAATGCTGGATTAAAAGTATCAGTTATTTTATATGTGACAGCCCAGTCATAAATGCATCTGTTTTAGTGCAGAGAAAAAGAACATACTTTATTACCATGTCACCCCTTATAGAGACACACCAGTAAGTACCTGCCATATATTTCAGTTGGATAAATTAGTGATTTTTAAAGATGTGTCAGCAAACGGGTGCCAGACTGGCTAGAGAAGAATCACCCAAGGAACTTGTTGTAAATAAATCCACCTGTGTCTCTCCCCAGTCCACCTGAATTAGAATCTTTGTGGGGAGAGTCCAGGAATCTTTACTTTAAAACAGCTTTGGTGGTTATTCATATGACCAGGTTTTGAAACTGCTGGACTAAATCATATTTCATATGTTAGTAGCTGTACAACGAACTCACCTCTCACCCTGATATTCTATGTAAGTGATAGTCTCTTCTGGGAAAATAACTGAAAAGTTTGATAATGACAATTCTCTGAAGAGAGAAAGCATTAGTAGACGATGAAGCATAGCATCATCAGTTGTCTATCCCTGGCAGATTATACACTTTTTACCTCTGGAATCTTAATTGCCCTCTTGGCTGGGTCGTGAAATTGGAATCTTCCTGAAATGGAGGTACATTAGTAGACTTTTACTCATTTTCTGGAACAAAATGGACAAATCTGTATCCATTCACACCAAAGAAAAAAAAATGTTCCCTTTAAGTCAACATGTCTTAACACTTCAAAATAGGCCGAACTTTACTACTGCACAACATGAAACATTTTAAAAGAAGTTGTATGATTTACGATAGTGCATATGTGGTCAGTGATTCACCCAAACACCCCTGCTTTTAGTAATACAGTGCAAATAAATTGCAGCAAATATAAGTGGGAATTTAAGGATGAAACTGTTACTTTCTGAACACAAGATGATAGGATTTGGAGAGAAGCTGAAATGCCAGACTGTTAATCTCTCTCACAAAAAAAAACCCCCTGTTACATCGGAAGTTTTAGAAATGTATGTGAAAAATTATAGGAAAAAAATTTTAGCAAGGGTTTCTTTTTCTTCACTTCATGAGAATGTGAATTTTACCAGAAAGATCATTCGTTCACCCAGCCGACAAAATGATACTGATGGTCTACTGTGGACCAAGTGCCCTGATTAGCCTGACCACCTGACTAGAGTAATTCACATTTAATTGTCTGCCCTTCCCATTAAATAATTATTTCTAAAACCTAAATAGAACTAAGAGATTTATTTATTTATTCACTTACGTATTTTTTTCTAGATTACCTTGCAAAGCACTATGCTATGCTCTATTAAGGATTTTTAAAATTACATACAGAACTTCTAACAGTTTACAATCCATAATAATTCATAAAAATGACTGCAAAAGGTGTACCTCAAGTAGTAGAAAATAAATATTTTACTTTTCACTTCCTTATTTTCTTACGAAAAAGATAAGGATGGTTATGAGGGGAGTCAAAGACATACAGGTACAAATTATTTCCTAGTAGGGTTCAATGTGGATTGACAAAGTGTGTCATTTCTTTTAAACCAGCAGAGAAGTAGTTGAAAATGTAAGATTTATTTGCCTATAAGATGGAATCCCATGGTCATTCATTACAACACCTCTCTTGCATACCTTCAACATCCTTCCACTGACTTCACTCTACTCACCTGTCACAAACCCAACCTGCTACAATCTAAACCTGTCCACACCCCCACCCAGGTCCAAGCCTGCGGCAGTGCAGTTGAATATGGCTGGAGAAAAACAGACACACTGATGGTTTTCCCTTCCAATTCGCCTTTGTGATTCCCAACAATCATACTATTTGTTCCCTAAAACTCCTACTCTCTGACTTTTTATGTCTTCTCTTCTCCCCTCAAACTTCTAATACTTTCTCCATCCCCACTTTTAAGGGAAAACAATTTAACTTCACTGATATTTCAATGAATTATTTCTGTCTAATAAAGCTCCCCAAACCTAATGGTGCAACACAAAAAAATGATTAGGAATTTAGGCACGGTTTGACTGGGAAGTTCCTACACACAGTGTGCAGCAGCTAGGGTTATTTAGCTGGGAGCCAAGCTGGCCTAGATCTCCAAGATGGCCTCTCATCCTCCATAACTCTGCATGAGTCCCCTAAACATTCAGTAGCCTGGATTTCCTTAGAGCATGGAAGCTGGGCTCTGAGAAAGAGGAAGTAGGATATCCCAATTTCTTGAGGCTCAGGCTTGGAAATCCCGGAACATCACTCCTATCTCCTATTCTATTGGTCAAAGCAAGGGGGTGGATTCAAAAGAAGGACAATAGATTCATCTCCTGATGTGAAAAACTGCATGTCAGTACAGTGTTGGGAAGAACTGTTGCTAGACATAATTAAAAATTACAGCAAGTAATTAAATATTAATCACTGTGCCTGACCACTGCATCAACCACTTTACCTATTCCTGTGCCCACATGTCTATGTTCTTTCATGTTACTATTGATGAACTGTCCCTCATTGAACAAAACTCAGCCTCTGCTTTTACATTACAATCCACTTTCATGGGGGGCCCCTGAATGTCTCAGATGGTAAGTGTCTGCCTTAGGCTCAGGATGAGATCTCTGGGTCCTGTGAGTGAGCCCCAAGGCAGGCTCTCGGCTCAGAGGGGAGTCTGCTTCTCCCTCTGCCTCTCGCCCTACTCATGCTCTCTCTCTGTTTCTCTCTCTCTCTCAAATGAATAAATAAAATCTTAAAAAAAAAGAGAGAGAGAGAATCCACTTTGACTTGCTAAAGCTCCTTGTTTCTGTAATTTTTCTTTGTCCTGCATCATCAGTTCTTTCCTTCATTATGTAATTCCCATTGGCATTCTAATATATTGTAGCTTTTCTCCTTTTAAAAAACAACCTAAGAAACCAAAATTCCTCTCCTGAATCCATTATCTCCCTCCAGACATTTTTATTTTCTGTTCCTCTTTAGGGCAACACACTTCAAAAGATTATTTGTATGCACTGTCTTCAATTCCTCTTAATCCATCCTCTCTTGAACCCACCCCAATCAAGTTTTGTTCCAGTAATCCCACCAAAACAGACCTTACCTCTATAACCATATCTTCTACCTTCAAAATGCAAAGTACAGGGACGCCTGGGTAGCTCGGTCAGCTAAGCACTACTGGTTCTTGGTTTTAGCTCAGGTCATGATCTCATGGGTCATGAAATGGAGCCCCACTAGGGGCTCAGTGCTCAGCTCAGTCTGCTTGAGGAATTCCCCCTCCCCCTCTGCCCTCCTTCCGCTGATGCATGCATACTCTCTCTTTCACTCTCTCTAAAATAAATAAATAAATATTTATAAAAAATGCAAATACAATGATCTGTTCTTAGCCCCCTTGACCAATAGGAGCATTTAGCTCTAGTAATACCTTCTCCTTGAAACATTTTTTCACCCTCTTGGCTTCAAAGACAATATACTCTCCTCACTGGTGGTCTTTTTTGTCTCTTTTGTTGATTTCTTCTCATTTCTTCAATCTCTGCTCCAAGGCTCAGTCCTTGGTTCTCTTTTCAACTTTGTTTACTCACATCTCATGGCTTTATTTTTTTTTTAAGATTTAATTTATTTATTCATGAGAGCCACAGACAGAAAGGCAGAGACATAGGCAGAAGGAGAAGCAGGCTCCCTTCAGGGAGTCTGATGCAGAACTCGATCCCAGGACCCCGGGATAACACCCTGACTCGAAGGCAAAGGCTCAACCACTGAGCCACCCAGGCATCCCTCATATTTCATGATTTTAAATACTATCTAGGTTCTGAAAATTTTAATACTATATTCTCCAACCCTAAGCTCTTTCCCACATTTCAGACTATATCTAATGGCCCATTTGAAATCTCCACTTGGATATCACATCAGAATCTCAAACTAAAATGTCCAAAAGTAAACTGCTAATCATGTCCCCAAATGGTCCTCCCACAGATTTCCCATCTCAGTAAATGGCATCTCCGTTTTTCCAGTTGTTCTGGCCAAACACTTAGAGACATCTTGGGATTTCTTTTTTTCTCAAAATCCTCACATTCCTTTAAAATGCATTCATAATCTGAATACTTTTCACCACCACCTTTCACCTAGATTTCTCCAAATAGCATTTATTTTTGTGTCTTTATGGTCTATTTTCACCACAGTAGGCAGGGATCTTTTTTTAAGTTGGATGATTTCATCTTCTACTTAAAACTCTTCAGTGACTTCCTGTTTCACACACAGTGGCCTCCAGGGTCCTACAGTCTGGCCTGATACCATGTCATTCTGTGCTTGTGATCTCATCTCCTCCCCACCCCCCACCCCTCACTCATTCCCTCCAGCCACATTGGAGACTTTGTGTCCCCAACCCACCAGGGATGCTCTTATCACAGGCCCTTTGGACATGCTGTGCCCTCTGCTTGTCATGCTGTTTCCCCCCTGCCACCCTGGACGTAGCTTTAATTTTACTTGTCTATTTGTTTAATGCACATCCCCCCCCCCCAACACGATATAAGTTCCGTGAAGACAGGGTCGTCCATCGATTTTGTATCCTCAGCATCAGCAATACCACCAGCTACGTGGTAGGCTCTCTGCAAGTAAGTTTTGAATGAGTAATTTTCATTTCCTTTTTTGCTTGTTTCATTTTTAGGCATAGTCAGTTCTTTATGCTCTCTGAAATGTATTTTATCTTATGCTAAAACATGAGGTAGAAATTGCTAACTGGCTCTTTCAGAAACACCTTTGGTGAAACTAAATTATGATGTCTTCTTTGATGTGTATTTATCATTACTAGATTATATCTATTCCCTGCACTTGTTTCATGCTGCTTGGACTGGTATGGCTTTGCTAATGTGTTTTAACAGGTGGTAGAAGTAGTCACCCCCTTTCTCCTCAGTCCCAAATTTCTTTTTCTTCCCCACTTATTCTTAGACATCTGTGCCAGATGAATTGCATACTGCCTCCTGGTAGCCAAACAATGAGAAGCAGGCTTGTTTTAGTTTCCTCAAATCTTTTTATTTTAAAACGATTTTTATTTATTTATTCATAAGAGACACACAGAGAGAGGCAGAGACACAGGCAGAGGGAGAAGCAGGCTCTATGCAGGGAGCCCAATGTGGGGCTCGATCCTGGGTCTCCAGGGTCATGCCCTGGGCCGAAGGCAGACACTTAACCACTGAACCACCCAGTGGTGGCCCTCAAATCCTTTTTAATATAGTATTTCTCACTTATATTTTCCCTCAACTCTAGGATTTGGGGATTTCTGGCATGTTACTTGGGACTTGGTATCTTCTTTCTTTTACTTTGCTACCAATTTTGCCTGCCTTCCTGGCATTGAATTTTGTTTTATTATGATCCCTAATTCTGTCTTTGGAGTCTGCCATTGCCTGAGGTGGGACATTTATTTCCCTGTGTGGGGGGTGTGAAGAGAAGAGATGCCACACTCCTCCCTGCCTCACAGCTGATGGGCCAGCTTCTGGACATGTTCTTGAGGAATGGGAGCAAATCTGGTCATTCTAGATGATTTTTACATGGTTTTGTCATTTTTGTTTCAAATGTTTCATTGAGGTTTTGTTAGTGTTATATCATCAAGTTGAGGAAATTTACTGAATCTTTTCAAATAAGAACATTTTATTTATTATCATTCAAATTTTTCTGTAAATGCTTACTAAAATATAGTTTTCTTTAACTTGGTAAAATGTTTCTAATTAAGGATAAGACTGAGTGTGTATTTCATTGTCATCATTAATAAAAGCTTTTTTATTGTATTTATGGGTACTGTATGAGATAATATGTTCTTTGGGGGGCATTTTTTGTGAGGGTAATTTTATGTGGCATCTTTAAAAATTCTCCATTATAAAATAAATTTAAAGTGATTTTCAGAATTGTAATGTATATAATAATTTTGTCTTTATTTATGTCTTGTTTATGTTGGCTCTATAAGAACTTCTTTATAACAAATAACTGTATAACAATTCTATATTACAAGAATAATATAGAATCTTGTTAAGGTTTCATAGGAGCACAAACCTTGATTGTAATGGAAAAATTCGATGATTTTATGTGTTTTGTGTGCATATGTCAGTCTAAATCAGGACATACATGTATTACCTATGTTACTCCATCACTTCCTCAAACACTACATATGATCCCTATAAACTGCATATTTGAAATTAGAAATTTAAAAAATTAAATGATTTAATGGCAATAGGACTTGAAATACAAATGACCACTTTTTTCACATTGGTATTGCATTTTGTTCTATCACTATATTAAGATATATAGTTGGAAATAGTCCAATATGCAGTTTTATCATGGAGCACTTTGCACATGTTCTGAGTGAAGGAAGTTTCAAGAAGAAAGCTTCTTTGAGATAGCTCTGAAGAGATGGGACTAGCATGAACACAGTGCTCTGAGGTTGAGAAATTTTACATCCTTTTGTGACACTCAAAATGGACACAGTATGGTAGAAAAATAGCCAATTTCACAAGTTTATACTTTTCCTTTTAACCCAAGACTATAGGAGAAAGTTTGGTGCTGCTAGAGATAACCTCATAATTAGAATACCCCAAATAGAGGGGCTACCTATAAGCAAACCCACCAGGAAAACACTGCATTTCCTCATTAAACAGTTAATAAAATTCTAAGAGCTTGGTTTGTTAAGTATGAGGAAAAGGATTGAAATAGGATCTATTAGGTTGTTTTCACAGATAACGTCCCTGGCGTGTGCGCATACACACACACACACACGCACACACACACACATCTTGATAATTCTTCCCCTCTTTCCTTAGCATAGGAAAATTGCATTCTTTAAACATGCAACACTTGATGATGGAGCCAGATGTCAAAAAGCATGTGGAGTTGGAGAAGAATACAACCTTAAGTTTGAAGATTTGCCATGGAAAATCCAAATACAGATCAAGGAATTTTTTTAAGTGAAACTTTTAACAGTCTATTGTTTGTAGTTCATTTAAGAAGACAAGATATCCTATATGCTTTGGAAACAGTCACTGATCTGAAAGTAAGATTAATTATAAAATCGATTTCTTCCTCATCATCACTTATACTAATAATCATCAGTTGACTCTATTGGCATTCATGTTGTCATATTAAAATATATACAATCCAAACCTTCCCCCCCGGGTCTGATAATGTCACTAAATCCACTTTCTCCAAAGTCTAACATCACACACTGAGGCTGAAACATTTGTCGGTTTACGTTAGGTACTCTATTGGTATAAAATTTTTTATTTTATATATCTGAGTACCAGTTTGGTTTGGAAAAAAACAGTAGAGATTTTTATGGTTGTGTGTAAGGGAAGGGGCTCATTAATAAACACAATTCATTTAAAAATTTCAAGAAAAGCTATCCAAAAATTATAGCACAATAAGCTGATACATTGTTTTGTCTAAACAAATCCATGTGTCAGAGTGCTAATTCTAGGATATCTTCCAAACCTACAGACCTTTAGTGTTGCCCCTGTTATATGCATGTGCATCTGCTGAGCCAGCATGCTATGCTGCTTTGACTCAAAAGAGTTGTCCATATCCAGGCATTAAGTCACTATACCGGACACGCACCACTGGAATGCTGTGACCTACATACGGTGTATGTGGTTTACATTTTCAGTAACTGGGAGGCAATTTAATTGTCTGACTCAATTACAGTAAGTGAGAGCCAGACTGCCAAGTCTTCATTCACCTCACTGAAAATGGACCCCTCAAAGTCATGCCAAATTCTCGAAGGAGAAGCTGGGTCAGCAAAGCTGCTGCTGAATCACGTGTGTTCCAGTCTGTATCTTGAAAAAGCTGTTAGTTTTCCTTGATCCTTTATTTCTAGTACTCACTCTCTGAAACTGGTCAGACTCGAAGATCAATAGTACAATTGAGTTTGACTCTAGCAGAATGGAGATCCTGTGTTGGGTAATCATTTCTTAGATGAAAGCCAAAAGAAATATTGCCCAGTAGGAGGAACCATAATAAACCTGGGTTTTGATTAATTGGGAAAGTGTACATTTTCCAAGAGCACTGATATGCTTGGAATTTTACATGAGTCTTAATCTCCACTAGAAAGAGGTAGCCTGGGCTCTTGGGATTAGACTACCTCATGTCCTCATGTGGCCACCTGCCTCAAGATTGGTTTGTCAAGTGACTCCTTTGACTGGCCAACACTGGCTTCTGACCAGAAGGCACAGGGTCTGCTTAGCCAGAGAACTGCCACTTAGTGAGAAACAGGCCAAGTATCCACTGAGAAACCACTGATCTAACTCTCAGTTCCTAATGAAGCGAAGGGAATCTGTTCAAGTCTCTTTCTTTGTAATGTTCCAAGCAGTAGGCATTAGATTTGAAGTCTTCCCCTCTTTGGTAGCTATGTTAAAAGATAATGGGGAATATTGTCAGTGAGAGTTATGACCAAGCCTGACATGTGCTATGAGAATTCCCAGAAAGAGGATGGTAAAATTCTAGTAAGAAAAGTAAAACCAGAGTGAGAGGAGATTCATTTTTATGGATCATCTCTAAAGCAAATAATTCTGCACTATTTATAGTAGCCATGAAAATCCTCACAACTTGATAATAAGCAGGTGGGCCACTGACATTTCTTAGAAGTACTAATAATTATGATGGAACTTGCTTTCTCCCACAGAAGAGTTTACACAATGAAAGGAAGGCCCAGAGTAGGGCAAAAGAAAAAGCCATGAGATAGCAATCTGACCTGAGGCTGATGGCTTTGTTTGTTTGTTTGTTTGTGCATTATCAATGTCTTTAGGATTATGTTTGAAAGACAAGTGAGCCAGAAATGATCACAATTTAGATTCTATGACATTATGCCTATTGAAAATAGATATGATATAGAAAAGGTGTAATAAAACACCTGTGAAGCAGATATTCTATTGCCCATCACCACCAAGGGTTGAAATCTATTTTACCTTACAAAGAAAATATTAATCAATACCAGTTTGGGTCTTCAGAGTCTTCATTTGCCTTTGTACTTAAGATACATCTGTATCTTAAGAATGCACTTAAGAGTACATTTTTTCAATAATATCTCATAACTTGTTAAAAATTCATTACTGTTCAGAATTTTTTGGCGGGGAGGAGAATTATATGCCTTGAAAGATAGTCTTAAAATAAATGGGTCCAATCAGTTGGGGGAGGGTGGAATGGAACAGGGAATGTGGTTGACAGTAATCGTCCTGACACCACATGAACCTGGGTTTGGATGCAAGCTCTGACATTCTGTAACTGTTGGCTATATCTTTTTTTCCCTACAACTTGGTGTTTGTTTTTAATCTATAAAATGGGAGGAAAAAAGATTAATGAAATAATGCATCTTCAACTCTTAGCATAATGCATGGTATATAGGAAACAGTTAACAAGAGTTACTGATTATCATTTTAAAAATAAGCAAATCAGCATGTATACACACATATATGCACACATACAGAGTCTTTTATTTATCCATTGGTACTACGCTCTCCATGCACTTATTTAGCAGAAGGATAAACGTTATTATAACATTTTAATTATTAGATACAATTTAGAAAATACTGAGCAAGTGAAGTAAGGGACCATCTATAGAATGTGATTTCTGGGTTCCTAAAAGACCCTTCCTCACATACTGAGAGCTGATGTTCCAAATATTATCATCTCACTCCATCTCATTGAATATATGTTTAAGCTTAAGTTTAAACTCCCCTTCTTTCTTCCTCCCTACCTTCCCTCCTTTTCTTTTTTTCTTTTTCTTTTTTCTTTTCTTCTTCTCTTCTCTTCTTTCTCTTCTCTTCTTTTTTTTTCCTTTTGCTCTCTTTACTCTTTCTCTTGCCCATTCTCTTCTCCTATCTGAGATTTCTTGGTGGACTTCCCAAAGTTCCTACAGGTGATAGGAAGCTGGCATGAGCTTCCCAGGCCTCAGAATCAGAGAAGTTCTGCAAAGTCAGCACTACCATTGGCTGATTATGCTTTAGTTTAACATTAAGACGAAAATGTTTTCAGAAGAATATACTTTAAGCTCTAGGTGGTAACTATATGTTTTATTCTCATCATTATTTGGATTTCTCTGATTTTTTTTTTGCAATTAACATGTATCACTTTCATAATCAGAAATTAAAAACACTTAAGGAAAATAAAGAAAGAAGTTGATAGCACTATTTGGAGAGTGTTAATTCAGGGCAGAAATCTCTGAATTTTGCTGCTTCTATGATAATTTCTAAGGATGTTGGGTATGTGGAGAAAAGATGATGTAGATATCTGGGTTATGTATTTCATTGTTCTTATCTTTCATCATGACATTTCTGACAGTTTTCCTGTCAGGAAAAAAGAACTCTATGAAGCACAAAAGTCTGTGTACTTCATAGAGTTTATACAATCTGTAAATTAAATTACAAATGTGAACATTATTTGCTATCTTTATCTGTCTTTTGGCCTCAGAAGTTTCCTCACACATTTTCTTTCTCTGCATATGACATTCTAGAATGTTATATGCTCTAGCTTTTAGTTATCTTATATGGATGCCTTCAGCATGTCAGACCAATTTCTCACGTTCATATGAAAGCATATTTTCAGTACAGTGGCACATCAACTTACACAATGAATTAGAGTGAATACTAAAAACATTTTCTGAAGGTAAAATAAAATCTACAAATGTCTCTTGAGAAATCAACTTAGAGTAGCAATTTTTCTGGTACATGGACACATTTTTCTTCCATGAAACTTTTCTAAATTCATGTCTATCCATTTGAAGAAACTTTGACAGAACAGTTATGACTTTTCCCAGTGAGAAAAAAAGACATCACATACATCAGATGTTCCATACGCCTGTGTTATGTCAAAGTCTTTAGTATTTTATTGACTCTGTCTGGTCAGATGTCTCAGGAAACACATCAGCTTATGACATATGGGTTCAAACTTTAAATCCACTTTCTTACACTGCTTTCAATTGGCTTTTTTTTGGGAGGCAAGACCATTAGCTTCAATTAGCCTGATACTAAAGACTAAAGACTGAGGATATTATCCTTAAGTATGTGGGACAGCTCATCACACAGGCTTAGACGAAAGCAGCAGAGTTTTAAACTCACAAAACTCTTTGAAGGCAGCACTTTCCTGACTTGTGGCAGAGCCACTGTGGGATTTCTGGGTAAAGCAGTTTTCGTCATCAGTTCTGCAGAGATCCTGGAAGCAGAGAGTATCTTCCTGGGCTCCTGGCCAGCTCCAATAGAGTACTGGCTTCCTGTACCACTTCCTCCCCAGAGATTCCTGACTTGAAACTTATGCTGCTTGAGGAAGGCAAACCTGTTACCACAGGGCTGTTGCAGTCCCTCTTCCCATGTGGCAAATTTATCACTAAGTTATTTACCAAAAAAAAAGTAATGAAACAAACAAAACGAATGAATAGCATTACTCACACATTTGAGTAGCAGCTTTCATAATCAATTTCTAGAAATTTGGAAAAGAAATGAAATGGGATGGAGAAGATTTACAGTAGGAAAACTTTGATGAATGACTCTTGAAAAGTAAGTAGGAAAGAGTCTGTCCTCTTTATACAGTGACTTTCCAAATCCACAGGAGCACATATTGAATATATTATGTGCCATATTCTCATTCTTTTCCTTCCTTTTGACGTGTAAGATAATAGTTACCCTTCCTTTGATTCTCTGAATCTTTTAACGTACTAATGGTTCGTTCTTTGATGCACATGTACACAAAAGTGGTCCTCCTCATGCTGCTTTTCCAGAGCAAGCCTCTTTAATTTTACCTTATATATGACATGTGTCCTTGTGTTAGCCATCCCCTGTAGCATGTTAATAGATGCGTCACCACACACACTTTTACAGTCTATTTGGAGAACTTCAGGAGAGAGAAAATGTTGTTAAGAAAGTGTAAAATTAGGGATCCCTGGGTGGCGCAGCGGTTTGGCGCCTGCCTTTGGCCCAGGGCGCGATCCTGGAGACCCGGGATCGAATCCCACGTCAGGCTCCCAGTGCATGGAGCCTGCTTCTCCCTCTGCCTGTGTCTCTGCCTCTCTCTCTCTCTCTCTCTCTCTCTCTCTCTCTGTGACTATCATAAATAAATAAAGAAAAAATATTTTTAAAAAAGTGTAAAATTAAAATAATAATGAAATTTTTTTTTGTTTTTCAGATTTCCATAAGATTTCAGTATATATACACATATATATACATTTATATATATAATTAACATAAGAAAATGCTGTGATGATTTACCACACTTTATTAATTTATGTTATAGCAATACGTAATCGCTCTTTTCTCTATGTCAGCTTCTTATATTTCTTTTATAGTGTTTATCATAACACTTCCAACGTATCTCACCAAGTACGTGGAGATTGTCTCCAAGGCAATGACTAGATCTTGTTCTTCCTTGATGTTGGAATACTTTGATCCTTGGCACAGAGTAAACATTTAAATGCACTTTAGTTGAATGAATTAAAAGAAACAGATATATTAATAAATGGAGGGACAGTCATATGCCTATATTTAACACTATAATCTTGTCTATAAAACAAATGTAGGAAGATTTCCTAAGTTTTTTTGAGAAGAACTAAGATTGGGCATGATATAAATAGAACGATGCAATACTCTACAGCACAATTTTTCAACAGTGGCAATGTGGACATTTGGGGCAGGAGAGCTCTGTTGTGGAGGCGGTCCTATGAATTGCAAGAGGTTTAAGCAGCATCCCTGGCCTCTACCTAGTAAATGTCAGCTGCAATGCCTCCGTCCCCAACTCAGACAGCCAAAAGTGCCTCCAGACATTAGCAGCTGTCCGTGGGTGAGGCAGGAGCAAAACCACCTTTGGTGGAGAATCACTGCCAGTTAGTGTCTGATTTCAGGATGGTATTACACATTTGTACTTCATTTTTTTTTCTGTTCTAGAAAGTAAGTACATAATTGGAGTAGGAAACAGAGGGAATAGTAATGCCATTTTCCTACTCAGGTTAGGAAGGATGGGAAAAAAGTTTTGTCTCCTAAAAAAAAAGCATCTGAGAGATGTCATTTATTCAGGTAAACTAATATTTTCAGGTTATAAAGTGAAAATAAGTCTATGGAGGCCCATGGATTCTCCATCTAGTTTCCACCTCTCAGATATACATCACCACATCTGCTGAAGAAACTTATACCACCTTTTTGTCTGTTCTATGCTTGTTCTATATACTAAAAATAAGTACATAGTTGGCATTTTTTCCTAGTTAAAAATTCTCATCTTCCAAATTCTGCAGAATTTGCTTCCATTTTGTTTCATTTTAGAAACTGAACAAAATATAACTGAGTCCCTGGACTCCTTAGTTTATCATAAAATTTACTTAAATCTAATAATCATTTCACTGACAAGTTTTAAAATTCTTTACATTAAAAAAAATTATTCTCTGAAAAGTCAGGTCAGATAACCTCCATGTAATAAGTGAGGAAGAACTGGAAACAGAGACAATTAGAAAAACAATGTAGGTTTATAGATTGTGTTACAGCCAGAGCCAGGAGTAATCTGATGTCTTAGGTCCCAATCCCAACATATACAAAATTTTAATTACTGCTTTCAGAATGCTCTCAGGGCAGGATGTATTCATTTACACTCCTACAGTGATGCATTATAGCTTTCATCCCCTAATCCTCATCTTCTCACCAATATTCGACTCTATTTTAACTTCAATCTTTGCCAATATTATTAGTGTAATGTAACATTCTGCAATCACTCTGAGGGTTGAGTTTCTGTCTATACATTTCTTGGCTATTTGTATTTGTACTTCTACTAACTGCCTATACCTTTTCTCAATTTTTTGGTTTACTTTCATCCATATTTCTTGTATATTTTAAATCAAAAGTCTCTGCCAGTCTTAGACATTATAAATGGTTTCTAGCATATTGTCACCAAGCCGTTAATTTGTACATGAAGAAAACTTAATTTTAATGTTATGATATCTATTGATTTCATTCAGGTCTCTATCTCCAGGTGGTCAGCTTTGTATAGGTTATAATTTAGACACCCAACCATGTTTTTTCTCTTTAAAGTTTGCTGGATTCTGGTGATTTCCATATAATAAAGTTCCCACATAGTCATAAACCCTATTTCTGAGCCCCATTCCATTCCACTGGCCTATTTATCAATTCCTGTACTACTACCACAAAGACTTTCTCTCTCTCATTGTTTTCTCTTTTTTTAAGTTTTAAAAATTATTTATCATAGCCTTGTGGCATATGTAGTCTGCCAATATATTAGTGTTTCCAGAGAAACAGAACCAATAGGAGTTATATACATATATATAATACATAATATGTAATTTATTTCCCCATTAGTGAAGAAGAAATCAAGACATTTTTCAGTGAAGGAAGACTAATATGATTTGTTACAGGCAGAACTACTCTGATGGAACTAACACAAATTTGCTACATATAAAGAAATTTTAAGAGAAAGAATCGTTCTTGTAGGAAGGAAGAAAGAACAGTAGAAAAGGTAAAAATATGAGTAAAAACAATAGACTGTCCTTTTCTTCTTGAGTTTTCTAAATTGTATTTTACAATTTAAAGCCAAAATTAGATCACTGTCTGATGTGACTCTAACTTATATAGAGGAAATATTTAAAACAATCACATTATAAATGAGGGAAGGTAAAGAGGTGTAAAAGGAGGTAGGGTTTCTACATTTCACTTCAACTGATAAAGTGTTAACAATTGACTGTGTTAAGTTATATATGAACAATGTAATGATGTAATAAAGGTATGTATGACTCCATCTATATAATATTCTTGAAATGGCAAAGTTATAGATATGGAGAACAAATTAGTGGTTGACAGGCATTAGGGTGACTATAAAGGGGTATCAGGAGGGAGATTTTTGTGGTAATGGGATAACTGTATCTTTATTGCAATAGTGGTTACATTATTAAATCAACATTTGTAAAATGACACAGAATTACACATTAATAGTACCAATATTAATTTCTTGGTTTTTATACTGTCCTGTTAGGTAAGATGTAACCATTGGGAGAAACTTGGTGAACTGGTACACAAGGTCTCTCTACTGCCCTTACAACTTCTGTGAATCTTTAAACTGTTCAATATAACAAAATTTAAACAAAAACTTGTATCAACTGTCAGCATAGTAACAAATTAACTTTGGGGAATAGGTTCAGACTGAAGAGATTATATTTTTTCCCTTGTGGAGTTTAGGAAGTCTTAAAGCTCAGAGAGATGGATTCATTCCAGGAAAGGGCATTCCCATGTGGAACTCATTCTAATCTTTGAAATTACATCCAAAGAAATAACCTGTTTTTTCATAGACATGATACTGAGTGGGAGAGCCAGAGTCAAATAAAACATAGTCCCCATCCCCTGCAGACCTGAAACATAGGCACATAAGCAAAGTAAGATCCTAAAGTGCTATGAATTATATACTAGCTCTATATAGAATTTGTTAATAACTCAAGATAGCTGTATCACTATTAATGACTTAGGGATCCCAGAAAATGCTTCTTGAGAACTAAGACTTGAAGAATGTATAGTTCTCCAGCTAGAAGGGGATGGAAAATAAAGCAATTATCTATTTTTGTAAATCCAGCACCTAGAACCATGTCTGCTATCTAAGAGGTACTCCATAAATGTGTGAAACTCTGAGCAATCGAGACTGTGTGAAAACAAGAGAAATTGGGGTGCTTGGGAGGGTCATTCAGTTGAGTGTCCAACTCTTGATTTCAGTTTAGGTCATGATCTCAGATAGAGGGATTGAGCCCTACATCAGGTTCTGCATACTGGGTGGGAAGTCTGCTTGAGATTCTCTGCCACTCCTCACCTCCCACTCACATGCACCTGCAAGTGCGCACATGATCTCTCTCTCTCTCTCTACCTAAAATGAATAAAATCTTTTAAACAAAAAGAGGGGAATGGACTTTAAAGATGAAAGTAGTAAAAGAACAAATTTCCATTTATTTCCCTGAAGAGGGGTCTTCAGTGCTGTGATAATTTATAGAAACTTTCAGGTGGAAATAGCCCAAACTTTATTCTATCTTTTTCATTCATACACAAATATATGTATTTTATGATGGTGAATTCTGTATGTTCCTGAAGATGATAAATGTTATATTTTCTTGAAGATAATGTTTATTATATATTCTTCTGGTGCCCTGACCCAACCTATTGATGTGGAAACCTGGAGTTAACACAATTCCTTTTTGGAAATATAATCAATTTGTCTATAAATTTAGTAAGTATATTATTTTTTAATGCAAATAAGTTTATAAATCAAATCTTTAAGGCATATTCAATGTTTAAGTTTTGCATTCTCACCTTAAAACAAGTTATTTGACCATAGTGAATTATTATATTGTCAAATATTTAATATAAGTGTTTTTCTCTAACATAAACAAATGAAATTTGCTAAACTTAAATTTTGCACTTATTATTAAAAACATTTCATATTCTAACAGGTTTTTCCTGTTATTGTCCCCAAATTCAATTACATTTTTCAAAAGTTTCCCTCTAATTCTCTGTAGATGCAGCTTACTCCCCTTTTCATTGACAAAGGCAAACCCAACACTCAGAGAGAAGGAAAATAAATAATATCTATGAGGATTGACTCAGAAGGAAATCTACTTCTTGCCCTTGACATGAATTTAAGTTTGAGACAAATTAAAAAATAGAATGTTTTAAAAAATTAAACAAATTTTCAGATTAAAAAATTATGAAATAAAGTTTAATAAAATAACTTTAGTAAATTATTTGAATTTCTATGTTCTACAGTTTTATATCACTTTTAGTGTATGTTCTTAAAAATGTAAACATTAAAAATAAAACTGAACAGTGCTAGTGTTAAGCTGCCAATTTGAAACTGCAATCAACATAGGATGTGGATCTTGAATTTTCTAGATGATAGCTGTGGAAATTTATACAAGAGTTCTTACTATTGAGTTGTTACTAAAAGGACAATTGTATCATATATATATGGATATATATCCAGTTATAAAATAAATAAACCATGGGGATAAAAAATACACCCTAGGGAATATACCCAATAATATGTAATAATTTTGTATGGTGACAGATGGTAATTACACTTATCATGGTGAGGATTGTGTAATACATAGAATTACTGAGTCACTGTTATAACACCCGAAACTAATATAACATTGTAAGTCAACTATACTTCAATTTTAAAAAAAGGACAGTTATAACTCATCTACTACTAGGTGTGAATTTAAGACTTGGAAGTGAAAATATACATAGTTTATAAAAATTGCCATAGAAAAATATAATTTTTGGATTTCCACAGGCTAAATGGGTTAAGCAGTTATATAAATCTCTTGTTTTTCAATGAGTAAACATTGTCTCAGAAGACAGGATTTTTTTCCTTCTCTAATAACAGAATAATATTTTAATGAGAAAAAAATCTTAACTTTTTTCCTTTTAAAGACACAATGAAAAAATATCCATTATGGCTGTTGACAGAGTTACTTCATCCTAGAATAACATTCGCTTTTATATTTACCATGATCCTTGGGACTTCCAGTCAGATATTATATGGATAGGCTATATTTTAGGCTGATTTATACTCTTTTTCCTCAGAATAGACTATGAGGTGTTTAATTTGGAACTTATACAGTTATTGTAATCCATTTAGATGAGGAATTCAGATAATTTACAAGATATAGATCTTTGACTTACAATGAGGTTATGTCCTGATAAACCTATCATAAGTTGAAAATATGTAAGTTGAAAATACATTTAATACATGTAACCTACCCAACATAGCTTAGCCAAACCTACCTTAAATGTACTCCAAACACTTAACAGTAGCCTACAGTTCGGCAAAGTCATCTAACACAAAGTCTCTTTTATAATAAAATCTTGAATACCTCATGTAATTTATTGAAAACTCTACTGAAGGTAAAAAATGGAATGATTGTTTGGGTACAGAAGGGTTCTAAGTGTTTGGTTGCTCACCCCTGGGATTGCAGGGCAATCTGGGAGCTGGGACTCCCACCTTTCTCATCATCATAAGACAGGATCATACCACATTATCACCACCCAGAAAATATCAAAATTCAAAATTTGCAGCACAGATTCTCCTGAATGTGTATTGCTTTTCCACCATCATATAGTTGAAAAATTGTAAGTTGAACCATTGTAAATTGGGGATTGGCTGTATAAAATAAGTGACTTTTGAAATTTTCATTTTTTTTTGGATTTACATATATAAAATAATGAGAAATACAAGAATAACAATTAAATGTTCATAGCTAGAGATAACATGTAAATGCACATAAAATATGTCCATGCATTACAAATGGGATATGTATATATAAGTGTGCATATATATAATTAATATATATGTGTATATTATAAATGGGTGTCTTTCTTATGTGTGTTAATGAACACTCCTTCATGTCAGGGACTGTATTCAAAACATTATGTCTATTTCTCAATTCATCTTCATAAGAACCCTTTGAGATATGTAATAGTGCTATCATCATTTTACAGAAAGGACAACTAAAGCTCAGAAAATTTAAGGGACTTGCCCAAATTCTTAGCTACTAAGAGGTAAAACTATAATCCTTAAAACAAAAACAAAAACTGACTTTAGAGCTTATATACTAGACACTAGATACCCCACTGAAGCTAATGCCCTCTAAGCATAGCAAGTTACATAGGAATATGTATTTCTTAAATTTGTTTACTTTTTTAAAAAATATGGTCTATATTTCTTAAAGGATGTGTTTAGATTAATTCATTATTGATAATTCTTTTTAAAAGTCATTTCATAGCAATTGTCCAAAATGGAAAGAAAAAAGTGACATTTTCAGGAATAGAAATTAAGCAATCCATATGGCCAGGTTTCCCCTGGAAACAAGGTATTTTGGCTCAGTACTGGACCATGCCTCAGAGCTGGGCAGGCTCTAGCACATGTCCCAGAGCCACTTGATGATTGTTTTAGCAGGAGGCACCAACCCTTAAGCAGAGGTTAGCTAGGCACTTGTGTGAGGGAGTCCTGGCTCCTCCTCTCTGAACAGCTGACAGAGACAGCAGACTTCACGTGTTCCGGTGTGGGAGAACTTCGGGACACGTTATGGTCTTTTGAGTCACGTGCTCTCCTAGAAGCTGCTTCACAGATAGAACTGGAGGACACCAGATAGAATGTCTCATTTAACTCCCATTTTTTGCAGCCAGGTCAAGAGAATAAAGTGATTAGCTCAAAGATCATGAAAGGCAGAGATAGGATGAGAACTGAGGTCTCCCAACTCACATATAGTCAGTTCAGCCCCCTTAACAACAGCTGAGAAATATTCTTTTCATTGCAAGTGTGAAACTGTGTAATTCAAAGGAGCTGGAGTTTAAAGGCAGTATTGTTGGTTGATGTAACTGAAGCAGCCACAAAAATAACAATAGAAACCAGCTTTTCTCTCTATATTCCACCAAACCTTCCCCTGTGTTGATTCCATTCTTAGGCCTCTCTATGTAGCAAGATGGCTATAGCAACTCTAGATTAAGCATCCTCTCAAATTCAAGTGCAAAGGAAATGAGAACTTCCTCCAAACTATTTGAAACTAAAATCTTGGGATTGACTTTCCTGGCCAGAATTCCCATTCCTCAAAAATCAATAATGCCAGGAAAATGGAATGCATCAATCATGTCCATTACCAGAGCCCTCCTTTTTTTAAGTCATTTTTTTTTGAGAGAGAGAAGGAAGGGGCAGAAGGAGAGGAAAATAGAGAATCTTAAGCAGGCTCCACTCTCTGTGCGGAGCATGACTCGGGGCTCAATCTCACGACCTGGAGATCATGATCCTGAGATCATGACCTGAGCCGAAATCAAGAATCAGCCAGCTTAACTGACTGAGCCACCCAGGTGCCCCTTTTAAAACCACATGACTGGGAGTAGGGTTGAAATATTTGGGATATTTTCAACAGAAGAGTAAATGAATGGAGAGTGACAGAATAATATATATTCATTATATGAATGTAAATTACCCTGTTATAAAGTATGGAAGTGGCTACTGACCTTTAAAGTGAGTAAAATTCTAAATCACGAAATGAAGACATACTGAGATTTGTGACCCAAGTATTCTTCAGATTATTTACATTTTATCAAGTTATAAATCAATTCAAACAAAGAAGGGATGGATAGGAAAATATTTTTTACAACAATGACTAAAAAGCCAAAAGTATATTGCAAATTTCTGGGAGGAAGAGCAAAAATGTTGTCTCACCTTTGGGCAGTGGAAATGGCGATAATACAAAATCAATTATTTTTGTCTATCCTAGTAGAGTGAAAGAGTTCTTCTGCTGGATATTTGCCACATTTCATCTACTTTCCACATCCTACACTCTCATATCAATGAAAGACAACATCAGTTGAAATAGACACAATAATAAAAGCAGTAAGAGCTCACGACATTTTTTGATTTTGCCAGAGACCTTTTATGTCTAAAGGGTTTAAAACAAAAAGGGATGACAGCAGTACAGAAATCACCCATAATCTAGCCAAGGAACATAGGCTAAATATTAGAAGGAGATTCTCCATGTAGATTTAACTAGAAGAAAATATAATAATCTTATAGATATAACAATGCAAGAAGATGTCATAAAACCACAGAATGAGATGATGTGGGATCTCAGAGGAAAAACTTCAAAGACCAAGACTTCACTTAAAACTGATGATAAACTTCTAAATAAATTAGAAATAACAAGGCACATACTAGAGCTTTAATAGAGGAAAGATCAAGATAACCACAGTTAAAATTCAGACAAAAAAATTAATATATATGAATAAAAAATTCCTGAAATGAAGAATTGCACTGGTAGAGTGAAAAAAAAACATATTATCTTCCATGAAAAAAATTAATATGGAGTCATCAACCTTTAATCATACCTGGATGAGTTACATTACCTCCAAGATAATCCCTCAGGCATACAAGCAGAAAAGCAACTCTCTTATTAGGAAAAATGGGAGCAAAATAGGCTAGCTCCAGATTTTAGCATAGCCATATTTAGTGCCAGAACACAGAGAGGCAATGTTCAAAATGTGTGCAGAAAGGCTCCCAAAGAATATATACTGTTGCCGTGCTGCTATTCAAGTAATTCAAGTATGAAGGCAACTATGAAGACACTTTCAAATATGAAAGAACTCAGGAGCCAAAGCACTTTTGAGTCCTTCTTGGGGAAAAAAGTACCATTCAATTAAATCAAACCAATGAAGTCATGAATGAAGAAGCCTCAGTGTAAGACATTGAGTATCATGAGACCATAGAGCAATGTCTCTAAAATTCTAAGAGAAAGCAGTGTGACCAAATTTGGCCCAGTGCATATTAGTCTTCTATTGTGAAAGCAATAGGCAGACATTCTCAAGCCTGTAAGGACTCAGGAAAGTAAAAGTTCAGAGGCTTTCTTCAACAGATGATGGTAAAATTCAACCAAAAGATTAAATTGAGGGCAGAAACAGAAAAGCCATAGAAAGACTAAATATAACAGAATATCATCAATACATAACAGAATGTACATGTTATTGGGCCTTTTATCAACTTAAAAATTATCTAAATAGTGAAATTTAGGTGTAGGATACAGTGTGGGCCAAAGTGGAAATGTACTAATTTCCTCATTTTCACGGCTGGAAGCCAATTGGTACTATCTAAGTAAAACGTAGTTAAAAAATATAACTGACTTTTGTATTTTTCATAATTTCTTTAAACTAGAGGGTCTTTTACAGATTAAATTATCTCTTCTGCAGAATATTTCTCTTAAATATAAACTTAAGTGTGATGGCCCCAATTTTAAAAATAGCATGCAGAGTGTGATACACTTTTATAAACATATTTATTCTGTCTATAAATATGTATACATTCACAAGGATTTCTGGAATTGTGTCAATCTAATTTTCTTATGTTAATCTAGTATTAAGAATATCTCTTTCCATTTTTGTCTTTTATCCTTTTTATATTCATTGAGGTTTTTGTAATAAACATGCATCATGTTCATAAAAATAATATAATTATTCTAAAAATATATTCTAAAGGAATAAGGGAAGGGAAAGAATCAAGGGAGATCTGTGACAGCTTTAAACTGGTGTCATCAGGTCTGAAAGTATCATATCAGGTCAATCATTTCATTTGCTTAGGACTTCATTCATCAGACTACAAAGCTGCCTCGGACGCTGCCACACCCTCAGGACCTCAGGCAGGGTGAGGTGGGTCACTGAGGAAGAGGCCAGGGTGGTCTCCAATACTGACTCTACATGAAAGTCACTGGTGGGAGAGGGTAACCTTTGCTCTCTAAGCATCCTGCCCAGATTAACCTAGGAGTGAAGGGGTGGAAAAACAAAATCTATGCACACATTCTGCCTTCAGTAGCTTTTGCCCACTACCCTTTGTGTGATACAGTTTCCAGGTCTTTGTTTTGGAATTTATTTAAGAAAAGGCAGCTTTCTGGATTTGTTTTGTGGGGCTTCTCCGCTTTGAAGATTCATTATAATCCTACTGACATCCAATAGAGACTTTAGGAAGAGGGTGTGAAGGCCAAGTTCATAAGTTTCCTATCAGGACATATACTGCTGCTTTTACTCATATAGCATTTTAGAAAGAGAAACAAATAAAGCTAATAAATGCAGCTATAAGGCAGTTTTCCTTCTATCTTTTTTGGATGCCCTCTTGTCCAACTGTCCTCCACATATATCATGGATATCTAACTTAAATACTTCCCTAAGATTTTATACTTGTAATAACATGTCGTCAATGGAATAAGGACACATTTCACACATAGGAATAAGGTGGTTCGTATAGTGATGTTCCATGTAACTGAAGATTTCTGCTTTAAGCACCTAAACTTTCAAAATTTGTTTTTTAAATATTAAATAGTTTATAATTGAGTAAAGCATAAGCAAAAAAAAGTTCCTATTACCCACCTCATTTCTGACCTAACTTCCTGTACTAGCCACATTAATATTGGCTGAGGAATCAAAAACAAAACAAAACACAACAACAAAAAAAACTCAGAAGAGTCATTCTTTACTTACCTCTATGTTCCCATTCTCAGGAGAAGAGAGTTCAAATTTTCTCTCTGGAACACAAAGAAATGTTGGATAATGGCCCTAATACCAGCTCTGTGTCACTTATCACATGTATCTGATGACGTGTTTGCATTGTTTATATTTTATTAGGTATTTTGCACCAGGAGAAAATCAATTCATTCTTTTAGCAAACATCTACCGAGCACTTAAAATATGAAGTAATTAGATAATGATATCCTCAAAAGCTTATGGTTTTATCAAAAAGATAAACATGGACAGGCCATGAGCATCTTTAGTGACTTGCTGGGCCACTGAAATCATTGCATTTCTCAACTTGTGCTACCATATTCTTAGTCCCAGAAATAATCCCTTCCAATACATTAACTTCAGTGCCAGCTGGACATGATTTTTTTTTTTAAAATGTACTTTGAACGTACTTTTGAGAACTGCATTGGGAGCCTCTGAATAAGTTATATATTAAGCATTATTTATTTCTTTGGCAAAACCAAATTAAGTTTTAAAAATAATAAATGCTGCAGTTTACCAGATGGTCTTTAAAGCCCTTGTTACTATTTGTGTTCAGTGCCATTCAGTTTATTTTTAAGTGGATTTTTCCATTGAAAGCCTAAGCTTCTGTCTAATGAAATTAATGCATGAAGTCAGGGTCAGACGGCATGAATTATTCATTGAATTCTCACACTTGCCTTTATGGTTAAGTCATCATAATATATCATAGCATGAAGAATGTTAACTTTCTAAAACCAAAAACTACTCTCTTTTTAAAGCGCCTTTTATATTTTGGATAAATATATGTGTTCTAAGACCCCTTATCAAGGACTAAGGATTGTAACTTGACTAAATTTTGGTATCATAACTTTAAATAAAACATTATCTTAAATAAACTCAGATTTTGGCACATATGATTTCCTAAGAAGTAAAATACTTCTAAAGCTTCTCTCTTCTTTAAATACTGAATTTGGGGATCCCTGGGTGGCTCAGCAGTTTGGCGCCTGCCTTCGGCCCAGGGCCTAATCCAGGAGACCTGGGATCGAGTCCTGCATCAGGCTCCCTGCATGGAGTCTGCTTCTCCCTCTGTGTCTCTGCCTCTCTGTGTGTGTGTGTCTCTCATGAATAAATAAATAAAATCTTTTAAAAAAATACCGAATTTGAATTAAATATGTTTTACTACTTTAGTCTATGATTAATTCCCTTAAGATTATACATGAACACAAAGTGAGGAAAAATATAAAATTTGATCTATGAGACAAATATTATTATTGTTTTTTAGGTGTTTCTCTCTCTTTTAAAACTTACTCAATTTAATTTGAATTAGTGTATCTTAGAGTATGTCTAAAAATGGAGTTTACAGGCTATGAATACCATTTGTATTTAGAATAAGATATATAAAACTTCTGATAATGCCACCCAGACTTGCAAATTTGCCTTCTCATCACACTTCCTCTGGCTCTCCCCCTACTCTCTGCTCTCTAGTTGCACTGGCCTCTCTGGACACCCAAAGCTCATTCCTGACTGGGCTTTTACCTTTGTTCTTCCTTCTGCCTGGCAAGCTTTCCCCAAATCTTCACACTATGGCCAAGCTGGGTATTCAAGGCTTACTTCAAATGTTACTTTGGAGAAGACACATTTTTGTTATATTTTCTTCATAGTGCATCACTGAAATTACCTCATTGATGCATTTGTGAGTTCACAAGTGATGATTACAAGTTAATTTTAATCTGTCCCACATAGAATGCAACCTCATGAGACTATAAACACAGGCTTTTACCTCTTTTTGTCTCTGTGTGGTCTTTTAACAGGCCCAAGAAGCTCATTCCACACAGAGAAAGCTGTTGTTAAATATTTTAGAGCGAATGAACTAGGGTCATCTAGGGCAGGGGTTGGCAAACTTTTTTTTTGGGGGGGGGTGGTGGAGGGGAAGAGCCAGGAAATAAATATTTGAGGCTTTGTAGGACATATTCTTTAGTTTTCTTCCTTCTTTCCTTTGCTTATTCTAGTCCATTATAGAAGTGATGAAAATTTTTAAATTTAAATTTAAATGACAAAAAAATCCACTATTTTGGTTCACATCCATTTTCAGACACTGCAGTAGGCACCAGTGCTGGCTACAAAGCTAAACTCTTTGAGTAGAAACCTGACGTGGACTTAGGTCAACGAGAAGGAAAAGTAATGAACAAGCTTAAACAAGACTTTCTTCGAAAGACCATTAAATTCTACTTCAGTCAATTGGTGTCATAGCATTTCAGTGAAACGGAAAGCACAACTGACTGTCCTCACTTTAAACATAATAATCCTTCATCACCAGCTTGAAAACATTTTTTCTTCTATAAATTTTGGTGTCAAATTGATTTATCACTTATTAGATGCTGGAGCAATGTAAAACATAGAAAGAAAAACAATTCAAAGTAACAACCACAATCTGTTCTTAGTCGTTCAATTGTATTCTGTTAGATGTGTACTAGTTATATTCAAGCCTAAACTGTGTTTTCTTATGGTCTGACTTCTATTATGTCTAGCCCAAAGCTTTCTGATTAGTATGACTTATCATTTTATTATTTATTTTTATATTTTTATTTATTAGTAGTGTTTACATCATTATTATTTATTTATAATAAGTTATTAGAAACATTATGCTCTAGGTACTAAGCAGTGTCTATACATGATCTGTTTGAATCCTCTGTTCTTGTTTACTGCCATCCTCATTTTGTGGATGAAGAAGCAAAAGCTGAGAGAGGATTAGGAAGTCAACCTACACCACACCTTTAGAAAGTGGTGGGGCTGGGAGCACGATTTGGGGGGCAGGAAGGATGACAGTAGAAGAAAAGGAGAGAAACAATGGATCTGGGAAAATGCAAAGGAGGAAAGAGAATAAACAAGGTAGGGAAGAAGTAGAGAAGCAAAGTTATCCTATGTTTCTATCACTTGTTGAGATTTCTCAAGACAATGATAAGCAATGGAGAACAGCACTTTTTCACCAGCATCTTCCTTGTCATGTCTTTTCAACTTCTCTGTGAAAAGTAAATATTATCATGCTGCCTCTTATGAGGTGCATCTTGTGATTTTTCCTAAATTTTGTGTATTTTGATGAAAAAGACTTTACCAAAACCAAAAAGGAAACCCTATTTGCCCAAATCACATTTACTAAACTTCTATCCATTTAAGATAATTTTTATCCTAGAAAATTATTGACTGGAGGTCAGATAGATAATAACCAATCTAGGCCAAAAGTTTATACTTGATTGTAAGAGACCTGGATTGAACATTCTTTCTTCAAGAGAAAGTTTTCTTAGAAAACAAGTCACTTCATAATAGATTCCAAAACATGGAGTCATGACACGCTAAGAGGCCAGAATACAACGTGGAAAGTTGGTTAAAATATGGATAGTCACGAACATACATATGGCTTTGCACGCATATACACACACACAGAAACACACCCAGTTTTTTCTCCAGAAAATGTTTTAAGTGTTTATTGTTCTGTTACCATATAAGCACATAGAAGCATATTTGTATAGTTATGTCAATTGTTTTAAAAGCTATTTTTTTATATTCAATGCCAATTTTATAAAATCATGAGTTACTTATTATAAGATATAAATTTTCTTAAATAATTTAAGTTCTACATCTCCGAATTTTGTTTATTTTAATTAAGATGAACTTTTATATGATAAAGAGGTGACGACAGACATCTAATAAACCATGACTTACAAGGAGCAAATTAAAGTATTTTGGCATGTAATAACCTCAAAAGCAAGGATATAAATGGACACATTAGTATCTCCTTAAAAGTCATACACATAATATTTTTCTCAGACTTGTTCTACATCCATTTGCAAGTGTAATGTGGTATCATGATAGTTGTCTTTCATGTGTTTATGATAGTTTTGGATACCAGAGCTTTATCTGAGCAAAATGCTATGTAGCAACCAAGGATCAGAGGGCAACAAGGGTGATCTCAATCACAGTGTGGCCATACTATCAACAGACTGAAGTGGAATTAATGACCATGTTTTTTTTTTTTCTTTCTGTGTAAGTGGGGTTATTAAGTAAAAAGGAAAATTAGAAAATTAAAAACTAGCTACAGTGAAGAATTGCTTCACAGTAGCAATTCTTTGACTTCCCTAGTAATTATTATTATTATTTCTATTATTATTATTAGAACTACAAATTATTTAAATTATTTAATACCTTCATAAGAAAATAAAAATCAATTGATAATTGTAACTCTAAAATGATTTTAGAACGTGTAGACTTGTGTTTTTGATAAAATAATAGACACTAAATCCTAAAAGTTTTATCCTTACAGAATCTTCAAAATATTCAAAATCTACAAAATCTTCAAAATACTTTTTTTAAATGGATAGCCAAACTCACAAGAAAGCAAAGAGCATCATCAGAAGGCAAAATGAAGTGAGAATGCTGCCCATAGTGGTGAAAAAAAATGTTCAAAGCCAGAAGCTTGCCCTGGGGACACACGCTGATTCCCAGGGGAGCTTTAAGTCTTAGTGGATCATGCAAGCAACAAGAAACACAGACTTAACAGTGAATCCAATTAGAGATCTTCTACATACAACCAGAGTCCACAGAAGGCTGCTATCTTGAGAAAAGGAGAAAATTTGAAGGAAATTTGTAAGAAAGTTGTCCTACAAGTGAGAATGACAGAGAAGTTTGTTTGACAAAGGTAAGTGCTGGTTGTGGCTTAGTATATTTATACTAAATATAAAGCTCTAGCCAGAAGGCAGCCTTCATGTAGGATCTGGGTTGAAAGCACAACAATTTTAAGGTACAAAAAAACCCTCTATAGCCTTTATCTGATTAATTTATATCCCTCTAGGTACCTAACAAAAAAAGTAAATATTCTGCTTCTCAGAAAATACAAACAAAGGAAGGAAGGAAGGAAGGAAGGAAGGAAGGAAGGAAGGAAGGAAGGAAGGAAGGAAAAGAAAGCAAGCATCTTCAACTCGGGTCCCATTGATTTCTTACAGATAAATTTCCAGTAAAAAATACACAAAATAAAACAAGGTACCAAGGTTAAATGTAAGTAGAAACATTAAAGAGAAGAAAAAGGTTTTCAGACTTAAAATATTGGAATTATTCTTTAAACCTAAAGTTAATATATTTGGCATGCTTATAGAAATAAAGGAGAGGACTAAAACATGACTAAGAAATAAAAAGCTATCACAAATATTGATTTATATATTGTTTAAAAAATAAAGCACAAGGAACTTCTATAAATGCAAAATATGATAGCTAAATGTAAAAGAACTCACTGGAAGAGATAAACAGTAAACTGGAAACCTCAAGATATTTAATAAATTGGAAAACAATTCTGAAAGATTATTTAGAATGCATCAAGAAGAAACAAAATTTTGAAAGAAATTATAAGCACAGAGTGGAAAAACTCTAACATTGATTTTAATAAAAATTCATAAAGAAGATAATAGAAAGAATTATGGAAGATTTTAAAATAACATGGCAGAGAATTTTCCAAAATTAAAAAAAGACACATACTTTCAGATTTAAAAGTACAATGTCTTAAACAATATAAATAAAAGAAATTCACACCTAATCATCATTTTATGGTGAAATTGCAGAACCAAGACAAATAAATGTTAAAAGCATCTGAAGAAAAATCAGATTAAATCATAGACAGCCAAATTCTCAAAATTAAAAGAAAAGGAAACTAGAAGAGAATAAATTTACATATTTTTAAAGGTTTAAAAAATATGTTGGTGCTTAATTGTATTCATAGTAAATGAGAATGAAAAAAATCACTTTCAGACAACCAAAAAAGGTTTACTAGCAAAAGATCTCCACTAAAATGAATTTTAAAATATAACCTTCAAGAAGAAGAAAAATGATTAAATAGAATGTTGGAAACGCAAGAAGAAATAAATGAGCAATGAAAAAGACAAAAATATAGTTAATTCTAAATAAGCATTGACTATATAAAACAATAACATTATTTAACTAGAGGGTTAAATTTAGAATTAAAATACTTTTTTACCAATTAGCATGCCAACAGACATAGAAGGGTTGAATATCATCAGGAATTAAAGATGTAAGGTCTTCTATTATTCAGAAGAAAAGTAAAAAGATAAATATTTAGACTTAAATTTCAAAGAAACTACTAAAATAAAAAATAATTGAAAAAGAATTTATCAAAATTCTGAACTAGCAGACCAACAGAAGGAAAATGATAGCATAATCAAGAAAAACATCTGAATGGAAAAGAAGGGATTATGAAGGGGAAAAAACTAACCCAGGAGGAATGTGGCAAAAAGAAAAAAGCAAACATAGTATAATGGAAATAAATTCTAATATATTAGTAGTTATAATGATCTTGAATGGATAAAATTCATCATGTAAAGGGTATTAGTAATCAGACTAGATTGAAAAAATGAAGTCAGATACTTTTTAGAGGAGACAAAGAGAAACACTGAAAAAAAAAGAAAAAAATATAACCAGTAGAACACTAACCCTAAAATTAATTGTCATGAGTAATAATTATCAAAGATTTTTAAGCAAAAAGAATTATTATAGATAAGAGAGACTCCAACAATGACAAGGTTCATTCACCAATAAAATACACACTTCTAAATGTTTCACCCAATAATTCTTTTTTTAAAAATTTTATTTGTTTATTCATAGGGACACAGAGAGAGACAGATACAGACAAAGGGAGAAGCGGGCCCCATTCGGTCAGCCCAAGGTGGGACTCCATCCCCAGTCCTGGGATACGCCCTGAGCTGAAGGCAGACGCTCAACAGCGGAGCTACCCAGGTGTCCCATGTTTCACCCAATAATTCAAAGAAGGTTCATGATATGAGCCTTCATATTTTGTTAATATAACTTTCTTAAAATATTTATTTATTTATTTGAGAGAGAGAGAGAGAGAAAGAGAGAGAGAAGGGGGAAGGGACAGAGGGAGAGGGGATTTTTTTAAAAAAGATTTTATTTATTCACGAGAAACACACAGAGAGGCAGAGACATAGGCAGAGAGAGAAGCAGGCTCCCTGTGGGGAACCTGATGGGGACTCAATCCCAGGACCCTGGGATCACAACCTGAACGAAAGGCAGACACTCAACCACTGAGCCACCCAGGTGCCCCAAGGGACAGAGTTTTAAGTCAACTCTACACTGACTGGAACCGGACTCAGGGCTTGGTCTCATGACCCTGAGATCATGATCTGAGCAGAAACTGAGACACATGCTTAACCCACTGCACCACCAAGTCACCCCTGTTAATAAAACGCTAAAAAATGTATACTAAAACTAAGAATTGTGTTTAAAGACACCGTAAAAAGTTAAGACAAACTGCCAGTTTCAGGAAGATACTTATCCTCTGTATAACCAACAAAATATTAATTCTCAAACTATATTAAAAATTTTACAGTAAGGAAAAAAAGAACCAAAATGGGAAAATGGATAAAAGTAATGAAAATTCATTTCACTGAAGAGGAAATGCAGAGATACTATGAGCATTTTAATATACATTCAGCCTCATGAGTAATCAGGGAAATGCAAATTAAAAATATGACATGTAATTGTATACTCTGTAGATTGACAAAAATTAAAAAGCCTGGCAATAATGTATTAAAAGAGTTTAGAGCACTTTTTCATAAACTGCTAATGGAAAGACATATTAGAAAACAAATCAATTTTTGCTGAATTTTGGAAATTTACATAGCCTGTAACCCAGCAATTCTTAAGATGTATATACTCCAAGACTGCACCAGGAGATATGTATACTTTCTAAGCTGATGGATAAGATTGGTATGGAAAAATCAATCACAAAGACAGATCTGGCAAAATGACCTGACTCAGATTCAAAGAGTTGCTCAAAGACCCTTAAAAGGGACAGAATGGGGAAAAGATGATCCTTCAGTTTTAAAATTTTCCTTCGCTCAAAAAAAAAAAAAATCCCTCCACTCACCCAGAGTTTGTGTTGATAACTCCATGCCCTCACAAAGGCCACATTCTATAGAGAAAAACAGACATAAACATATAATTACAAAATTACATAAATGTACCGAAACAAAAGATCACGATAATTTGGAGCATAAAAGATGTAGATTTGGGAAATTCCTTAAGGAATGACTGGGGAAATGGCAATAACACTACAACTTAAAGGATAAGTAGAATGTAGCTGAGCTAAAAGTGAGAAGAGGATGCCAGGGAGTTAGGAAAAGACATATGCAAATATTTGAGAATAGATCATGACACATAAAAGTCAAGTGCTGGAGCAGAGTGAGTGGGTTTCTTGACCCTGGAGACAAGCAAGAGGGAGTAAAATTTTGATCATGAAGAACCTATAAGCCAGATAAGAATTCTGGATTTTAGGGGCGTTTGGGTGGCTCAATCCGTTAGCCATCCCACTCGTGGTTTTGGCTCAAGTCATGATCTCATGGGTCTTGAGATCAAGCCTGGTGTCTGTCTCTGTGCTCAGCGGGGAGTCTATTTGAAGATTCTCTTCCTCTAGCCTTCCCCCCTACTCACTCACACATGCACACTTTCTCAAATAAATACATAAATCTCTAAAAAAAATTGGATTTTATTCTAAAGCAAATGAGAATTAAATGCTTTTCAGCAGTGGAATAATGTAATCTATGTGACAGAGTCAGAGTTAGGGAGAAATCAGGAACCCAGAATGGTGCATATGAAGTTTGAGAGATTTTCAACGGGGAGTGTCAAGTAGGCAGGTAGAGCTACATATCCGAATGTGGAATGCAGGGTCTAAGCTGAAGTGTAGGTTTGGAAATTCTCAGCACATGTGAGACATGGGAATGCACATGGTCTCTTAGAGAATGTTGGCTGAAAAGTGAGCCCCAAACTGAGCCTTAATAAGTCAACATTAGAGAAGATACAAAGAAAGTAGAACTACCAAAAGAGTCTGAGGAGTGCCAGAGGAACAGCAGAAAGGCAAGAAGTGTGTGTGTGTGTGTGTGTGTGTGTGTGTGTGTGTGTTAATAGCTAACCAGAACACACACATTTGTAAGTTTGTCTCTCAATCATGTTAGTGCATTTGCCAAATCTAAATTCAATCAATAACTTGGAGTACAGATGAAAATATTAGGATGGATGTTTTCCTGACCATTTTGTCTAAAATTTGTCTTTCATTTGATACAGAACACTGAAAATTCTCTATTAAATGATTAAAAAGTTTATGTAATGGAAAAAATATTTCGGTAAAATTCACTCCCATTCATGGCAATGACTGCTTCTTTCCTCCCAGAACCACCTACTTCCTCTTCTTTAATGTTGGGACCTCCACAATTTTAGTTGGGCACATGGACCCAGAAGATTACATTTCCTGTCCTCCCTTGTATCTAAATACAGCCATCTGGCTAATATTTGGTCAAAAGAGAAGAAGAAATGTGTGAAATCTCCAAAATATTTCTTTAGATGGATGAGATTTGTGTTTTATTTTACATTTCCTCCAGAAAGAGGGCACAATGGTAGAGAGAGGAGCCATCTTGTGCCACAAGATGGTAATCTAATTTTCAATGAGACAGCACCAAGATAGAAGACAGACCTTTACCAAACATATGTTGAAGGTAAATCATCTCCATTAATATCATTTAAGCATCTAGGATGAAGAAACTGACTCATTACATGCAGAAGGTATGTTGATTTGAAACAGGTTGGTATCCACTGCTATGTCTGTAACATTCTTGAATTCATTATGTGTCGTATCTAAACATTATCACTCTAACAGATGATACTGTACAGACTTATTGACCTATTGCATTCAATATCAAAGATAATTGTTATAATTCAGAAACTGTGATTAGGGTCGCTTGGGTGGCTCAGTCACTTAAGCATTCAACTCTCGATTTTGGCTCAGGTCATGATCTTAGGATCTCAGGGTCATGAGATAGAGCCCTGTGTTAAGCTCCATGCACAGCACGGAACCTGCCTAAGATTCTCCACCCCCTTCTCTGAAAAAGAAAAGTAGTTGTGATTAAAACAAAATAAAACAAGAAAAATTGCAGTCTACTCTTTCCATACTGTAATAAAATTTGGTAGGAAATGGAAAAAAATACAGACCACACTGACATCATGCTTTTCCCTAAGAGCATCATACAGGAAAGTCAAGAAGGTGAATATTCAAACCTTCCAAGTCATTTGACTTTTTCAATATCATTTCAAGTTACTCAATCTAATCCATACATCTAAAGGGTAAAGAAACACTGATGCCAGGTGATTCCATATTAAAGAATGTTACTTTTCACACAAAATCATGTAAATACAGATATAGAAAAGAATTTGCTTAAGTACACTAATGTTTGAATTTCATATAATTTTCATGTGTTAAGAATTATTATTATTTAAGTCATTTAAACATGTGAAAACCTTAGTTTTTAGGTTGTACAAAACTAGATATTGGCAGGTATGACTTATGGATTTGGCCTGGGGGCCATGTCATGGGTAGCAGATTGCAGACCATTTTTCTAGATGAAGGAAGATGATAGTCAGGTTTGAAAAACACTGGAAAGTTAAAGTACTCCTAAATGTGGCCAGCAATTAAGGAACAAAATAATCTAGATATCAGTGCATTAAAAAAAGGTAAATACAAAATGCAAGAAAAAGTAAAAATAAAAGGCAAATGCATTGGAAAAACTATTTGTGACAGAGCAGGTGAATGGTTAACATCCTCTATATACATAAGTTAGATGTAAGAAACAAACGCTTAAATTAAAAAAAATATAATGCAGGAAAAGACCAATACAAATAGGCATAAACAGTGTGTAAGACAACATACAGATAAATAGTAAGAATCCCAAAGGAGGTGAAGGGATAGGAGAGTTCATAGCTGGCCGGGTGCCTGTAGGTTCTCTGGATGTTGGAGATGATTGAAGCTGCCTCTTCAGAGTTTTTTTCTCACATTTTTAAGAGAATCTCATTGTTGAGGAATGGGATACTATCTCCTCTGGTTTCCTCAGTTAGGTTGATACGTCTCTATTAGTTGTGATTCCATAATTGTGAACCTTTATAAAACTTGCTGTTTGAGGTCACTCAAATAATTTTTAAAAATATTGAAGTGCATCATTCTTTTCAAGTTTATGACATGTCATATTTTCTAAGGTTTTCTAGTGTTTAGAAAATGTCACCAGTGAGACAAGCAAAGAATAATGTTATCATTTTAAGATTTCTTTTGTATGGTCTTTAAAATTCAACAAATAAATTTATTTTTAAATAGGCAATTCAGCCTATTTTCCAGACTTTAAACATTTACCAAACAGAATTGTTTATAGCACAGTTTGTACTTTAGGAGTCTATTCTATTATTAAATTGAATTATTTTAAGTTCTTGGATTATAATCAATTTACATATGATTAAATGTTTGACAGAAGACATAATTTATGGCCAAGTATCAGAAGTTTTACCACATGGATTCAAGAAATATATCCTGGATCAATAAACTATTTTATGATGATATAAAGAATATACCTTTGTCCCATTCCTCTGATTAAATATGTGGAGCATATTTCCAAATGTTATAGGAAAATAGTCATCTTTGGTTTTTTACTTCCAGACGGTGAAATGACAGCCAATTCTGTTGAAAAGGGAAAAGCATATTCTAAATGTAATGTGTTTCCAGTCCATGGCATCCAGAAAAATATTTTTTCATTTGTACTGTTTTAATGTTTTCAGCCTTTACTACTTCAGAGCTAAGAATTTCATAAATCATATGTTTTAGTTATTGAAATAAGTATTTTTAATAGTAATTGAAATATTTTAGGGAATTACATATTATTTCTATCCTACTCTTTTACCCTTTTACTTCCTAAAAACCTTGACTTAAGTAAGATTTTAACTTTTCTTGAATCTCTGTACTAATGGATTATTTTTACTTATTTTGAAATTGTCACATTTAAAGAGTTTGTTATAGCTTTTCTATTCTAACATTCTTATATGATCATTATAGAAAAATATAAATACAGAGAAGTAAAGAAGACTGAAAATACTCTTGTGCTCAGTACCAACATAACTTTTGCTAATACTGGGGCATAATTTTATTCTGAATTATTTCTTTTTAAAATGTTTTCTAATTTTCTTGAACAGAATTCCAGTAGGTTGTGAATTATACTTTATCAATATGAAAATATTATTTTAAATTTATGCAGGTGTTCCATGTAGCTGTTATGAAAAGGAAAGAGCTGCTTACATGGAAAGTTGTTAAAACCAATTCTATTGATAAGCCTCGTGGTATATTTCTCAGTAATAGAAATAGGAGATCTGGGCTCCCAACCTACTTAGTTCCAAATGACAGTAAAACTTTTGTCATAGGATGGAGTAGCAAGTTCTTTACTTGAAGACAAGGACTATGTCCTATGCAATGTTTCTTAACAGCCCAATGCTTTAATTCAACACACACTTAATGAGCATTTGCTACGTGACACTCTGTAGAGTGAGTGAAAAGTTAGGCTGTTGTGATATCTCCAGCCAAACTGTACCTCCCTATTTTTAATGTTTATCTAGTATGATACATTCAATTTGGCTGTTGAATTGAAAATTATATAATTTGGTTGATTTACTTATGTAGCAACTAATTTAAGTAATTCAATTTCCAGCATGGAATTTTTTTATCTTGAATATATTATGTTCAATAAAGAGACTTAGATTCCATACTATGCTCAATAAAGGGATTTAGATTCCATACTCTGATAAATACTTGTTAGTTGTAAAATTATAAATGCTTTTGTATGTACACATGCATGTGTATACGTATTTATTTATTTATTTAAAAATTTTTATTTATTTATTTGAGAGAGAGAGTGGGAGAAGGAGAAGCAGACTCCTCGCTGAGCAGGGACCCCAATGTGGGCCTGAATCCCACGACCCTGAGATCATTACTTGAGCCAAAGACAGATGCTTAACCCACCCAGGTGCCCCATTTGATTTTTTTAATGCCTCTGTGTTTAATTTATTAAGTGAGATTTAAAGTTGTATCTCCTAAAGTTGTTGTTCAGGACAAACGAAACAAAATATACAAAGTGTCTGTTACAATATCTGGATCAGAATACGCATCCTTTAAACATAAGCTATTATTTTTGCTAGTTTGTTATTATCATAACAATAATCTTTCTATTTTTCTTAATTGAAGTTGATAAAAAATATAAATATACATTTTCCTTCAATATTTAAACAAATGTCTCTTTATCATCTTAAAAATTTAAAAACATGTGACTTTATAGCAAAGTTATTTAATTTAAATTTTAAAAATAAAAAGGTATATTGCATTCTACATTTGAGATCAAACGGTATTTGTGTTGCTCTGACTGACTAATTTCATTTAGCATAATACACTCTAGCTCCATCCATATCAAGGCAAATGGCAAGATTTCATTCTTTTTAATGGCTGAATAATATTCTATTATATTTTTATATACTTATATACTTATCCACTCATTGATCGCAGGACATTTGGGCTCTCTCCATTGTTTGGCTTTGTTGACGATACTGCTATAAACATTGGGGTGCATGTACCCTTTTGAATCTGTATTTTTGTATCCTTTGGGTAAATACCTAGTAGTGCAATTGCTGGATTGTAGGGTAGTTTTATTTTTAACACTTTGAGGAACCTCCAAGCTGTTCTCCAGAGTGGCTGCAAGAGTTTGCATTCCCATCAACAGTGCAGAGGGTTCCCCATTCTCCACATCCTCACCAACATCTGTTGTTTCTTGTGTTATTAATATTAGCCATTCTGACAGATGTGACACATCTCATTGTGGTTTTGATCTGCATTTCCCTGATGATGAGTGATGTTGAGCATCTTTTCATGTGTCTCTTCATCTGGATGCCTTCTTTGGAAAAGTGTCTAATCATATCTTCTGCCCATTTCTTAACTGAATTATTTGTTTTGGGGTGTTGAGTTTGGTAAGTCCTTTATAGATTTTGGATACTAACCTTTTATCAGGTATGTCATTTGCAAATATCTTCTCCCATTCTATAGGCTTCTGAAGTTTAGTTTTAGTTTTGTTGATTGTTTCCTTTGCTAGGCAGAAGTTTTTTAAGAAAGAAAACAGATGAATGAACAGGAAGAAGGAAAAAAAAGGGGAGAGGGAAACAAGCCATAAGTGACTCAACAATAGAGAATTGAGGGTTGCCAGAGGGAAGCAGGTAAGGGATGGGCTAGTCAGGAGATGGGCACTTGTTGGGATGAGCCCTGGGTGTTGTATATAGGTGATGGATCACTGAATGTTAACTTATAAGATTTAAATTAAAAAAAGAGAGAAAAATAAATATTTTTAAAAAGGTATATTGGAAGTATCTAAAGTAAAAAGTCTTACTAAATCTCCTTTCTGACAGAAACATACATTAGGATTTCCCTTTTCCCAGTTTACATATTTACAGTTTACATATTTATACATGTATCAATAATTTCAGAGATAACATTGCCAAAGACATTTTGGTTCAAAGACTAGGTTCTAAAACAAATAAAATGCTTGGGAAACTAGACAAATTACATGGTTCACAAAGAACAAAGAACTGTTTTTTTAATAAAGATTTTATTTATTTATTTATTTATTTATTTATTTATTTATTTATTTATTTATGAGAGAGAGAAAGAGATAGCAAGAGAGAGAGTAGGAGCTGGTAGAAGAGGGAGAAGAAGTAGGCTTCACACTGAGCAGGGAGCCTGATGCGAGGTTCAATCCTAGGACTCTGGGATCATGACCCAAGCCAAAGGCAGATGCTTTATTGACTGAGCCACCCAGGAGCCCCAAAGCAAAGAAACTTAAGAATTATTTTCTGAACTTTCTGATGATGATTATTGTTTTCAATTATTAATACTCTAGGTCCAAAGTTCCTTATCAACGATTCCAAAATCCAAAGGGTTCTAAAAACAGAAAAATTAGTTCCTAACCAATATGCTAGCAAAACCTGACATGGCCTAAATTTAATCATTAACAAAACTAACTTCAAGAGCTAACTTGAAGGTCTATATAGTTTCAACTTACCGCATGCAGTATGAATATTTATAAATATAGACAGATATAATAATAAGCTTAATTATAAAATGCTGCTCCAGATCTCACTGGAGATATTAGGTCAAATGTGATATCTATCACTAATTATCTTTCTAAAATCTGCAAAACTCTAAACTTAAAAAATACCTGGCTGAAAGCCCACATGTCAAATAAGGGATTAATATAATATTAATAATTAGTGAAATAAAGCACAATATAATATTATAATATTAGTAATGTATTATTAATGTATTAGTATCACCAGAGATTTTATAATGTATAAGTTAGCAGAAAGCACTATAGTTTCCATTTAAAATTGTTTTACAAATTCTAAGAATGTCTTATTATTACTGAATAAATAAGATATATTATTTCATAACTCCTCAAATTGTTAAATGGTGTTTAAAACTGTATTTTGGGGATCCCTGGGTGGCGCAGCGGTTTGGCGCCTGCCTTTGGCCCAGGATGCGCTCCTGGGGACCCGGGATCGAATCCCATGTCGGGCTCCCAGTGCATGGAGCCTGCTTCTCCCTCTGCCTATGTCTCTGCCTCTCTCTCTCACTGTGTGCCTATCATAAATAAAAAATAAAAATAAAATAAATAAAAAAATAAAACTGTATTTTGCAAAATCAGAAAAAATTGTGCCAAAATTTAAGTTTTTCTATTTGTAATATCAATTTCAGTTGATACTTTCCATACCTGTAAGAATAAACTGATTCATTTCACATGTGTGTTTTAACTTTTTTCTTTATCAAATAGAAAATGAAATGTATAAATTTCTAAATAGTAAATTAAATGTCAGCTCCAGTTGCAACATTAACTACAATTAAAATGCAAATATATGAGTTTCATAGTCTAACATTAGACTAAGTTACTAATATTAGCAACATTAAAAATATGTATCTTAAAATGTTTCATCTTATGTGAATTAATAAATTAATTGTGTACATTCCAGGTCAGGTATTTACCAAAGATAATGTCCCATGTTATCATATCTACAGTAATAAGTATACAGTTTTTTTGGCTTACAGTGCTTACAGTGGTATTTAACATTTGATCATGTTAAAATAAGATCTACATAGATTGCTTTATGTTTTATTCTTATTTTTGTAAATGAAATATTTGATTACTATATGAAAATAAAATGGTTTTAAAAGGTTGACGACTAATTTAAGCTTTCTCTCATTTCGAATTTATCCTACCCTCTACTTGCTCACCAGAAACAATGACTTTTAACTCTTGCAGCTTTTTCTTCTGTAGCTGTTTCTGATTATAGAAAACAATTATATATGTAAAATACATGTATTAATATATACATATATGTGAAAAGATAGATGATATATATTTAGAGATACATATAATTTTTGCTTATTATAATTTTTGTCAGAATAGTATTTGCTCATACTATAAAAATTCAATACATCACTCCTGAGCCAAGTGGAATACCATGATTAGGAATCATCTGTTGTACAACTTACATTTATTTCACTGGAATCTTGCTTTATTATTTTCTTACACAGTGCTTTAGTTTTTTCTTTAGATAACTAAGTCTTCTAGCCAAAGTTGTCACTTTGCAACATTAGATTGCTTTTCCCTAGTGTTCATGTCTTCTTCCTTGGTTCATCTTACATTTTGCTACCTTTCGATATAGCAGATAGCAGTTGAAGTCCTTGTGTTTAGAAATGTTTTTACTGAATCTTCATATTTGACTTTTAAATTGACGTGACATCGAATTCTGGGTTTCAAGACATTTTCCCTCAGAATTTTGAAGGCATTACTATTATCTGCTAGCATGTTTGTAACTCAAAGTGTTGAGAGGGAATCAGCAGCATCAGCAGCACCTGAACACTTGTTAGAAAAGAAGACCTCTGGTTCCATGTCAGACCTACTGAATCAGAATCTGCATTTCAACAAGATCTTCAGGTGATTTGTATGCACGTTCACATTTGAGAACCTGCAGTGTTGCTATCCTTTCGTGCATTGGCTTATCTGTTGGACTGGGAATGCAGTGACTCCTTTAAAATTTGAGAATCATGTTTCTGGAAAATGTCTTTGTATGATTTCTTGAAAACTCCTTCTCTGCCATTTTGTCTCCTAATAGGAATGTCTCCTAAACAAATATGGAAACTCCTGGATTGATCCTCAAAGTCCTCAGCTTTTCTATTTTCTCTCTTTTCATCTTTTCTTTTCTCTTTCTAGGAAATTTGTTACACTATCATCTTCCAATGCCATTAGAGTTGTGTATCAGCTATAATTGTCATCTCAGTGAGCTCTTTCTTTTTTCTTATTATTTTTTTCTCATTGTCCAGAACCTAGATATAAGGCATGCCCACCCACACAGGATGCTGAGAAATGTATTTTTTCACTCCGGAGACAAGTGTAACCCGCTAAGAATCAGTACTCTGTTACAAAGGAGAGGAATAAAGTATAATGTGATTGGCAAATAGATGCCTCTACCACAGTTCCAAATAACTAATTTCAGATGAAATAATCACATCACCTATTTATCTGTTTGATTTATATCTATCTATCTATAAGCCTTCTTGTCATGAAGTAGAATAAATGATGACTAGTGAGTACTGGAGAAAAAATTATTTTAAATAGGATAATTATTTGAAAATGAAAACATACAGCATTTTAATTTTTAAATTTAGGATAAACCTTCAACTTAGAGTTAATCAACCCCATACTTTCTAAAGTATGTTAAGATTCGTTAATATAATCAGATTATGTTTATAACAAATTGAAGTCAGAGGGCTGATTCTTGCACAGGTTAGAGTGTACCAATTACTTTTATTCCTCTGACCAAAGTCTGACTCCTTTATTAATGAAAGGATTCAACGTCATGCTCAGATTTTGGAAGGCCACATTCGTAGATCTAAAGGAGAAAGGATAAGTTGTTTCGTAAGTTTTATGGACCGAACCAAACTCCTCATCTGTGTGGTGACATGTATAGTCCTTTCACCCTCATTTCATGAATTTATTCAGTTTACATTTCTAGCCTTCCATTTGGTCAGCTTTTGACTGAAACAACAGAAATCTTAGAATAATTTGTATTTATATACAAAAGTCTACCATGTGGCAGTGAAACAATCCCACAACCCTAAAAGTAAAATTTCTCGTTGAAGAGAAAGTCTCAGTGGAAGATGCAAATCTAACCATCATTTGAAATCTTTCATATTATTCCTGAATGTAAAAACCTTCATTAGATTAGCTAGATAATATTTTTGAATGTTTACAGAGTTTCTTCAACCATATTGATTATACCGGTATTTCTAGTTACTAAAATATTTAATTCTTTAGAAAATAATTGTGGTTCATGGATAGCAACATGAAATGACTTGAAGTTTAAAGAAATTTAAACTTTATATATATTCTCAGTAAGCTTATTTATATTTGTTATTGTTACGTTTAGAACATTTATGTCTTTCCTCTCAAAGTTCACATAAAGTCCAAAAATTTGAAGATTCTATTCATAAAGTTTAGCTTCACTTAATTTATATTTACGGTAGAACACAATAAACTTTGCCTATATTTATAATGTGGTGTCTATTATATATCCCATCTATAAGCTGTATTAGGGCAGGTAAAATGGTGAACTATAGAAGTCTCATTAACATATAGATCTTTAGTCATGTCTAATCTTTTTGAGATGTTAAAAAAATAAAAAGACTGAAAGGAGTAGTAAAATTTAGCCAGGTTTATCCATATTACTGGAAACTATTGCTCCTGGCATAGCAATTAAAACTGATGTTTGTGACTGCCAGAAATAATGAAGTTTTGGATTTATGATGAGGGACCAAGAGGTATGCTCATATTTTATTTTTAAAGGTGAAAGATTTACAGTCGATGAGGCTTGAACTGATGTGGCTCATCATTCCAGAAATGTGGGAGTGAAGGAATGTGAGCTTAAGGCCAAAAAATGCCATTGTGTCCAGGTGGAAGTGGAACAATAAAAAGGAAGCTACTGATGGGATGATTTATTTTAAAATGCTTTGTGTAAAATGTATAAAACCCTCAGGTCTTCAATAGCAAAATCAGAAAACTTAAGTTAGAACTATACATTTATGTTGTTATATTCTTCATCTTTATTTTCCCTACAGATATGAAATCTCACAGATAGGTGTTCTTCATTAATTTCCAGAAAATTTTCAACTCCCCAGAGAAGCCAATTTAGATCAAAAATAATGTTTCAGGAAAAAACTGGTCCCTGTTTTCTCTCCCCCCTTGTTTTCCTGCCACTCTTCTCCTGACATATTTGCAGCATGATTTCTATAATAACATTCTGTATCCCAATAGCTGGGTTCTTCCTCTGAGGAAGGATGTAATTTTTCTAGAAAAAAATTATTTTCACCTTTAAAAAATCTGTTTATTTATTTATTTATTTATTTATTTATTTATTTGAGAGAGAAAGAGAGAGACCACAAATGAGGAGGGGAGCGGAAAGGGGCAGAGGGAGAGGGAGAATCCTAAGCAGGTTCTACACACAGCCCAGAGCCCAGTGCAGGGCTCAACCTCACAACCCTAAGATCACGACATGAGCCAAAATCAAGAGTCTGACGCTTAACCAACGGGGCCACCCAGGTGCCCCTATTTTCGACTTTCATATGTACAAAAATGATGTTACAATAAAATCAGTGAAGCCAGGTATACATATATTTATTTAGGGACAACTGATAGATTCTCACAGGTTCATTTCTATACATATAAGTACATAGTATTTCTGCATCAGTAGACAGAAATGCACTAAAAACTGGCACATTATTTCTTCAATGAAAAGTTGATATAAAATTTTAAAGAAATCCAAAATATTCCTATCAGATTGAATATGTGTTTATCATTATTAATAAAATTCCCCCTGCTGCCTATTATTTTAAATTTATGTTATTATTTTGAATTGATCTTTAAGTGAATATGTAATGTATGTATATACGTAACACATAAACATATAGAAACATCCTAATATGCTTTTCTCTGGAGTATCTTATTGTTGGTGATATTCTCCTAAATCAATTACATGTGCCGTTTCCAAAAACAGAGAAAGCTAAGCTCCAGAAGGAGAGATAGGCAAGGCAGAAATACAGAGAGAAGTGGTCAAAGCCTGTGCATCCCCCCTACCAGTGATGGCAAGCTTCGGGGATGAAAGCAGACCTACTCCTGGGGGACATAGGACTGTGGACTCCTTTGTTCACAGTTCACCTGGGCTCTAGGACTCCTGTTGTTTTTGGTAAACCTCTCTTAACTGCATAGAATCTAAAGTGTTTCAACCTAATCTTCTTTTCCTTCTTCACTTGTGGTCACTGTGCATTGTGGTTTCATATCTCTCCCAGTCTTGTCCAGTTTTCTCCCTATTTCCTTTTATATAAGTTTTTTTTCCCCTCTAATAAAATCTTTGCCGCTTTAACCATGTCTCAATGTCTGCTTCTTAGAGGACCCAGACAAATACAGGAGTCTATATATGTTCATCCACTAGCTAGTCCAAGACTTGATGCCTTTACTAGCATCTGGCTTCTGGACAGCCAAAGATGAAATTGATTTGTATAGTACTGAAGTGCTGGACGTACCTGTACTCTCTTGCAACCACATCAAAGCCCAACTTCCCCCGCTGCTCAGTCCTGCTTTCTTCCTTCCTTTATCAGACAGGCCTCCCTTAGAAAGCTTCTGTATGCATATCCTCATCTCAAAGTAAGCTCTCTGGGACCTGATCAAAGATACTCCATCTCATGAAAGGAAGGACACAGGTAGTAATGTAAGAGGCAGGATAAGGCAAAGAAGAAGATCTAAGATGAAAGAGTAGATACAGTGATGAAACATGGTGACAATTTGGAAAAGTGAAGAATGATAAATAGATTTTCCTAGTCTAGGATGGAGGTACAGAGAAAGTAAGACAAGAGATGGGCATATTTGAGACAATGGAGATAGACAATCTCGTGGAAGACCACAGGCAGGAGCTGATCCTGAATGTAGAGAGAGCCTCTTCTATTAAGAATACAGGATTTCTTAATACCCTTTGAGTGGGCTCCAAGTGCAGCTGTTCAGCTACTCAACTTTGGCCACTGCTCTTCTATCTCTGAAATGACCTGTCCCTGTCGTAGTTTAAAGGGTCACTTTGGCCCAGCCCAAACTATCTTAATAATTCAATAGTCTTAGTTCCAGTTTAACAGGAATATAAACATTACAGCCAAGTTTCATCAAGTCTAATAATTCTTGCAGGACCTAAACTGACCCAGAAAATAATTGAGTTATTTATCCTGGGGGAGAGGAAAGGAAAAATTAAGAAAATTCTGGAAATTATATGGGAAATTTAATTACCCTGATGCATAAACTGAGTTCATAGCTACAAGATGTAACTGCATGTAATATAAAACATGGACTCGATTTTGTTAGACTCATGTTTCTACAAGGTAGGACACTCAGCTAAGACTCATAAGGCAATTCTGGGGCCCCAGAGGGCAACAAGAGTCACTGGATTCCTATAAATTGGGATAGAGGGGCAGCATTCAAAGGGACCAGAAAAGACAGAAGCATAATGATGGTCCAATGGTTGAAAATACAGGCAAATCTAATTTCCCAGGGAGAACCTCATGACTGGAGAAAAGATTCAATTTGGATGGGAATTTGAAATCCTGAAAGGCTGATGTCATGGACATTTCACTCTATTCTTCATTAAATTATAAATTCAAACCATACTTTTCTCATGAATGGGTATTTTCATCCACAGTAAAGAAAAATCAAAAGAAAACTATGCATCTTGTTACAGATTCTTACCATATTCTATTTCTGTGATCTGTATAATCTAATTACTGAAGATTATAGTTAGAAAAAGGACTCTAAAAATATCATTCTGCTGAAATAAATTTATTTCCTAATTAATTTCCACAGAAAATAATTTAATCTTTAGGTAAAATCAAGAATGTCCTAAATTTTCATATTAAAAATTGACTCAGAGGTCATCAAAGTAATCTAGAAGGAAATTTCAAAGTCCTGGAACCTGCAAGCCCCCAGCAAACAGACATAATTTTGCCTATTTCAAAGATTTTCATTTGAAATGCATTTTTCAGCATAATATTAAGCAATTCCTTTGTATGTGGGAGGAGCAGGGAGAAAGCGGTTGTTAACTTTCCTAAAATGAAATAAAGGGATGTGAATGATCTATATTTTCCTACCCTCAACCCCGTTTCTATTAATCAGTTATAGAATCATTAATAGTTTTGAAAGATTTTCTGTCTCCTGTAGAATGTTTTTCCAAACCCAATACTTTTGTCTTAAGCCTTCTGATTCTGTCAATATCTGCCCATTATCAGCATTAATAAAATAAAAACCCTAGCTGCCAAACTGTTTACATTTGCATATACACATAGAAGTTACTTTTAGATATGCCTATAGCCACTAGATTTTATTTATTCATCTTTCTCTTATAAAACTATAAAAATATTAGAGTACGTATAAAACACTAACAATGGGAAAAAATAACTATGAATCTGTGCCGAAGTTTTTAGGACGTTTTAAATTTAACTGATCTGTTTTCATAAACATCCCTGTTAGTTTTCCTTTGAAAATATGTATGACTCATACAAACTTCAGTTATTTCTTTTCAACTATGCCAAATGTTTTTAGAATAATAAATGATTCGTATAAGAGATAGCTATTTCCAAGCATGCAAAAACAATCCTTAGAATATGTACCATGTGGTAACCACCTATTATGGCATTTCCTTTTTCTTGCATTTAATTCATTTTTCCTCCCTCTCCTTCCATCCATTTTACGTTTTATCATATGCACAGTTCTTGTATTAGAAAAGTATGGTTATATAATTAAGGAAATATGAATCAACTCATCACATCTAATTTTCTTGAGTTTAAAATTAGGAACAGAAGTTAATAAAATTTTTCTGCATCTTAAAATTAGCTCTGAATTATCTTGCCAACTTTTTAATAATTATTCTAAAATTGGATTTAGTTTTATAACTAACATCATGATTTCCAATTTTTTCCACTACTCCCATTTAGAAGCATACGAGAAACACATGAGACTGAAAAAAGTGTCTTAGATAATCTTACATCTAAAATTACATTTAGAAGGGACAGAGGAAGACACAGAATAAAGTGCTATAAATTAAAGAACATGACCCAGTGAATTTTTCTTTTCTTCCATAGCAGTTGAGCAAGATACAATTTTCACTGGAGGAGTTCTGTGATGTTTCTGCCACCACACATTATAAAAATGTTTTTTTTTTCTTATTCAAAACTTTCTTAGAAAAAAGATGGCTTATTCATTTTGAGAGTGATCCAGAGAATAGGAATTATGATATAAAATGAAAGTGTATTTTTTTCCAAGTATAAATACATCTTTTTCTCTGTGTTCAAGAGAGCAATGACTAGATATGGCAAAGATATCTGCATTTAACAAAGGAAAAGAGATAAGCCATAGAAATAAGTCTGTAATGGTGGAACTTCTTATATCAGTCAATAAGACATGGAAGACTTTCCTTGGAAAGGCAGTGATGTGATTGAAAGAGGTCAGAGTTAGGAAAGATTAACTTAGATCCTGACTCTGTCACTTACTAGCCCCCAATAAGAATGCATTTTCAGCCTTTTTCTGAGCCTTGGTTTCATTACTTGTAAAAAAGACATAATAATATATTTCCTGATTATTTTCATTATCAAGTGAAACAGTGAAAGTTAAGCATGAAATAAGTGTTCAGTGCTAATCTCTACATGAGTCTACTCAAAAAAGCTCTTCTTACCATCTTTAAAGTGTGGGGTGCTCCAACCAGCCTTGCTCTGGCTGAAGAGTCAAATATATGTATCTCCAAATAACCTACACATTTACTAATTGAGTACCTGCCTAGTGTCAGACACTATTACCACAAAAATGTTAAGTGATAATTAATTTAATACTAAAAAGTACCTTATGAAATAGGTACCATTTAACCCCAATTTTCTTAGCATAGGAAAGCCAAAAAAAGTACTTGACCTGACATGACTAATTAGGAGGTAGAGATTTTAAAGCCAGGGAGTTTAGTCTTTTTCTCAAGAAGCCAGGGCGTTTAGTATTTTTCTCAAGAAGCACTATGTATTTTACTAAGAGATAGAACTTTGGGTTTATAATTAAAATAATTTATTTTTTATTTTTTAATTTTTTTAATAAATTTATTTTTGATTGGTGTTCAATTTACCAACATACAGAATAACACCCAGTGCTCATCCCGTCAAGTGCCCCCCTCAGTGCCCGTCACCCATTCACCCCCACCCCCCACCCTCCTCCCCTTCCACCACCCCTAGTTCGTTTCCCAGAGTTAGGAGTCTTTATGTTCTGTGTCCCTTTCTGATATTTCCCACACATTTCTTCTCCCTTCCCTTATATTCCCTTTAACTATTATTTATATTCCCCAAATGAATGAGAACATATAATAATTTTTAAAAATTCTTTTATCCTTTGGACATACCCAATTAAAAATGTATAGTCCAATTACAATATTTTAAAGTCACTTGGCACATTATCTTACCATGTATTTATAATACTGACTAAATACATATTTAGGTTCATTTTTAAATTTTTATTCTTGAGGATTGTTCTTTTATTTGTTTAATTTTATAATTGTGTAAAATATCCCATTTCATCCCTTGTAAGTAATATTTTTGAAAAATTTATTTTAAAAATAATATTTTATTTACTTTAAATACTTAAGTTATTGTTATTTTATATATATTTAAAAATATAAACGAATTAAGTAGACATTATAGAGTGTTTTGTTATGAGACTTTATCTTTCCTATCATACTTTTTTTTAAGGCTTGACATTTAGATCAATCATGTATCTATCTAAAATTTAGTAGGCTATACATAAACTAAAACACAGTGTTCATTCTTATAAATTGGCTCAAAATTCATAAAACAAAACTTAAGGAGATAATAGATGATACTTAAGGAGATGACAAAGGGTTTCCTTAAAGGTCTCAAACATTCAGAACAATCTTAAAGATTGTTAACTACTTCCCTCTTAATGACAACAAAAATAATGAAGACATCATAGCTTGGATATTTCACAGAGTCAATAGAAAGATATGGCATTTAAACTTTCCTTTGTCTATTTTTATTTTTAATACAAGTCGATAAATATATTTAAAAAAAATAAATAGTGGGAAACCACATATCCTATTTTCCTGCCTAGTCTGTTCCTCTTTGCATGGGTGTATTAACATCTAACCAATAGTTTCCTATGGATGGACACCTGGGTTGTGTTCAGTCACATTACAAATAATTCTGTTTTGAATAGCCTTACACAGACAGAGTCCTTGTTTTTGGAAGTGTATTTTTGAGATGGATTCCTAGAAATAGGACCACTACGTCAAGAGGTAAATGGATATGTAATTTTTCTAGATAGTTCCAAATTTCCTGTCATGGTAGTTGTATCATTTGCATTGTCATCAACAATGTGCAAGAGTGCTTTTTACACACAGTTTCTTCCACACAAAGTGTACTGTGAAACTGTATTCTTCATTTTTCCTCTTGGTAAGAAATAGTATCTCTTTTTTTTAAAGATTTTATTTATTTATTCATGAGAGACACACACAGAGATAGGCAGAGACACAGCAGAAAAAGCAGGCTCCATGCAGGGAGCCTGACATGGGACTCCATCCGGGTCTCCAGGATCACACACCAGTGGACACACAAGTTAACTGTGAGCTGAAGGCGGTGCTAAACTGCTGAGCCACCCAGGTTCCCCCAAGAAATAGCATCTCAATGCAGTTTTCCTGCTTTTGCAAATGATTGAGAGATGCACATTCCTATTTTTATAAAACATCTACTTTTTTCTCTTTCCAATTCTCTGTATTTTTTCTACTTGGTTGATTTTTTTATTTTTAAAAACAAAAATATTCTTATAAACTTTTCATAAAGTAATATTTTTACCTTTTGATAAATCTTTTTTGCATGCTTACTTTGCATTATGAACTGTACAAAGTATTGGGAAAATTGTTTATTTTAATTTTACTTATTATTTGAAGCTTTCCATTCAAATCACCTTCAGTGGAAGATGGGAAGAAATTCAGAGTTATTTATCAATCATTATTAAAAGTTCATATCTGGATAGGAAATTCAATTTCTATACATTAATTTGGGATTCTTTTTTTTTTAATTTAGGATTCTTAAAAAGGGAGTGTATTTATCAAGATAGATAAGTTATACTCTAGTAATATGCAAACTTCCTGTATCTTATTGGCTTAGTATTATGATGGGTTATTTTTTACTCACCTTCATAGTACATATAGGTCGAACCGCCCTCCTTGGTGATTCTCCTAGGTGATAATTCAGGGTCCAAGTTTCCTTCTATATTGAGACACTGTTGTCTTAGACTTGTGGCCCCTAAAATTTGAAGAAGGAGAAAAGAGAGCATGTGCAGATGGTTTACGGCCAGGCCTAGAAGGAATAGATATACATCACTTCTACCCACATCCTATTGGCCAGAATAGACCAAAGGACGCTTAAAAACACAGTTAACTTTTGTGTCCAGAAAGGGAACAATGAAGTGGGATTTGACAACAACATAGTGTTATTGTCTCTGCCAACAAGCAGTCTTAAATTAGAATGATAGTTTTGTGTGATTAGCACTACCTTACTTTATCACTACTTGAAGAAAAAATGGAAAAGGAAGCAACATTAAAAATTACAGTTATCAGAGCTTCTGTATTTTACTATAACTTCTTTCATTTGATGTGGTGAGCATCCAACCATTCCTCAATTACTCAGCTATGGTATAAAGCTTCTGCTTCTCAATGGCTGTGTGTTTTTTTTCAATTAGTATACGACATCAGGCATTACAAATTTCAATTATACTTGTTTTGATTATCTACCTCTTTAAAATATATTGCTAAAGCCTATCTTTATTTTTAAATCATAACTTATATTCTGTGGAAGTAGTTGTCACTTGTTTTCTGTTTACTTTATGTTTGTAGAGTGCCTGACAGGCTATACAAAAAGAATGTTAAAAGTTACTAGTTAGGGGGCGCCTAGGTGACTTGGTGGGTTAAGCCTTAGACTCTTGATTTTGGCTCAGGTCATTGTCTCAGGGTCATAAAATGGAGCCTGTGCTGGGCTCCATGTTCAGTGGGGGTCTTCTTCTCTCTTTCCCTCTTCTTTTGCCCCTCTCCCTGTTCACGTGCTCTCTCTCTCTAAAATAAATGAATAAATAAATCTAAATAAATAAATAAATATTCATCTTTTACCACAACAGACCTCTGGGTATAGCTAATTAAAAGAAAACTACTTTGGGGGCTTCCTATTTAAGAAAACCTCATGTGATTAACTTGTAAGTAGCAGATGATCATCATTACCCCTTTTCCTTAAATTTGTGCTTAAAAAACAAAACAAAACAAAAAATTGTGCTTAAACTCGTATTTTATGTCTGTTTATACATAATTTTTACATTATTGTCAAATTCTCAAAAACCTTTCCCAAAATTTACATTCAACACTTTATTTTGCCCAGAATTAAGGCAAAAACTTATTTGTGATATAGTAAACCACAAAGAATACTAACATACTTTTGGGTATTTAGCTTTTTCTAAATTGAAAGTATGTCTCAGTATATTTTATTAAATTGGATGCACTTCTTTTTGCTCTCAGAGTGCCCTATGCTACCTTCTACCATAGTGATTGTCACCTTCTATTACAACTGTCTTGTTGAAATTGCCTTCACTAGAATCAAAGACATAGGGCCATATCTTCCATGCCAACATTCAGCACTTGGCACTTATTATGCTTGACTCATATAAACTGATCAATAAATGTTTGTGGACATGAACAAGTTAGTAAATAATAAGTATGCATAAAGAAAATGACGATTCTTAATGACTGCTTTGTTATGATGAATTCAGAATCTAATTGCTTAGTTGGAGAAATGAGAATTTTATATATTTCTGAATGTCTTCCTACTCCTTAATGATGCCTTCTTAACCTTCAAGCTGGCTATAGGAAATAGACTCAAACAGTCTATAGAGAATGTAGTCACTTCATACCACTGTAAAAATGCATACATGCAGCTGACATACATTCAGCTGATCCTTCCCCTCCCTTCCCTACACTCCCCCCTTCCTTTCCTTTTACTCTCGTACCCTCTTTTCTCCTTGCCTCTTTTGCAATTGCTTCTATGGGTATAAGACCAGTTTAGTATTACATGATTCCAATCTAACACCCTCATAAGTGATTTAATAAATGGCAGGCACATTTCCAACGAGGCAATCAGATTCTTTGGGAGACTCTAATATTTGGGGTTAAAAACACTAGTCTCTGCTGTCATTTACTCAAAGATAAAGTAGATCCAAGAACTGAGAGCACCATATTGATGCAGCTATGCTTTGCCTGCATGCACAAACAGCAGAGAAAATGGGTTTCTTTAAAACAAAGAAACCTGAAAAGCAGAGGGCAACAGAACAAAATTCAAGTCCTCCCAGATGAATGGAAGTTGTCACTTTGAATTGCATGTGGCTGATTACAATTCTATAAATAAAACTCAGTATTCAAGAATATGACTCTCTTTATCTTTCCTTAATCACTGCAATTTCTGTCTTGCTCTCTCTTTTTTCATATCAGAAAACACCATCTAGTCAATACCTAGTAAACTCAGAGATTACTTGATCCATTCAGGTTTCAAAATGTCATCAATTTGGGATTTAAACTCAGTGAGTTAAGGAGTCAGAATCAGTCCACTTCGAGTTTTCTTCTTCCCATGTGGAGGTCCTGGGAAAAATGCGGTACTTCAGGACTTGGATGGTGAAGGGCATCAGATCCTTGATCATCTCTACACACCAGATTGAATGCTTCCTTTTCAGTCATTGTAAATACTTGCTTGTCAGTTCAGGTGCTGAGGTCCCTGAGTTCACTGTGATGCCTAATATCCAAGGGCCCAGAGCTCTTTCTCTCTATCTGAACTTTAAGGCCACCTGGAGTTCTCCGACCGCCTTCTTGCCCCCTGGCATTTTGTGAGGCTTCCTTTAGGCCCTAATGGCCTGAACACTCTGCCCTTGCTTCTCCATAATTGTACACCTTCTTGATGCCGGGCTTCTTTGCAAGGGCAATGATCTCCTGGGCCACACTTGGAAGCAAGCCCAAGACATCCTTCAGATCCCCTCAAATTTACCTTTCCTGCTATCATTCCCTTCCCAAGGGCGAGGTTCAAAGGTTCAAATTTCAAAGGTTCTATTTCACAACAGTGTTTGATACACTTGTCCTCCACACTTGGGAAAATATCTTTTGGTTTAGCTGAGAAAAGACACATTTCCTTTCTGTGTGTAGGGAAAACTAACCACATCTTTCCAAGGAAGCCATTTATGTAGACCATTCAGGCAGAGAATACTGAAACTGTTTTCCCCAACTCCTGTTCTCTCTCCCTTTACTTTAGTAAAGCACTAATAGGCCCCGTGAGCCGAAGGCAAGGGTTTGTTGTACACATTAGTCATCAAATTAATCAAGTCCAACCTATGAATGTCAGTGATAGGAGCTGTGTTTACCCAGATGTTCCATGTATACTTCAACTTATAAAGTGGATAAAATTCTACAAAAGTTTTAAGTTGGGAGAGCTGGCTCTTGTATTTCAAAATAACATAATTGGGGCACCTGGGTGGCTCCATAGGTTAAGCGTCTGACTCTTAATTTCAGTTCATGTCTTGATCTCAGGGTTGTGGGTTTGAGTCCTGTGCTGGGCTCCATGCTGGGCATGGAGCCTATTTAAAAAATATCTTACAAATAATGTATGAGAATAAAAAATGGGGGACACTGGGATGGCTCAGTGGTTGAGTGTCTGCCTTTGACTCAGATCATGATCCCGGGGTCCTGGGATCGAGTCCTACAACAGGCTACCTGTGGGGGACCTGCTTCTCCCTCTGCCTATGTCTCTGCCCCTCTCTGTTTGTCTCTCATGAATAAATAAATAAAATCTTTAAAGAAAATAAAAATAATTTTAAAAAGAATACAAAATGGAATGGTTGGTTGTGATTAAACAGAAAAAGGCAAATTCACAGTGACTTTTTGTGTTGGATGTGTCAGCCCATGGCAGGCTTTTTCATAGGAAATATATCATTTATGCATCAGAACCACTGTAAAATAGATTTTAGCTTCATTTCTGAGGAGAAGAAACAATTAAATGAGTTATCCAAATTATAATAAGACTTCTATTATTGGTTGAATTGCATCCCGCCCCCCACCCCGCAAAAGATACATTGAAGTCCCAACTCTAGGTACCTGTAAATGTGACTTCATTTGGAAATTGGGTCTTTGCAGATAATCAAATTTAGATGAGGCCATGCTGGATTAAGGTGACCCTTATATCCAATGACTGGTGTGCTTTTAAGAAGAAGATGATTTGGAAGATTTGGAGACCCTCAAATACACACAAAGGAAAGACAGTCATGTGAAGGTGGAGTGATGTAGCTATGGTCAAGGAATGCCAAGGACTGTGGGAAACTGCTGGAAGCTAGAAAGAGACAAGTATTCTAATCTAGAGCCTTCATGGAGAACATGGTCTTTTGGACACCTTTAGACTTCAGACTCCAGAAATGAGACAGTAAATTTCTTGTTGCTTAAGCTATCCAGTTTGTGGTAATTTGTTACAGCAGACCTAGAAAAGTAATACAAAATTCTCCAGTCATTGAATGCCTAGTAGATTGCAGACATTCTCAGGGCCATCTGCTCAGGCTACTTAATTTAATCCTCACACCATCAACACCAATTTACTGAGAGGATAACAGGGTTCAAAAAGGTTAAGCAACTCACCAATGTTATACTGTTTTACTATTTTCAAGTGATAGGGTCCAGATTTGAAAGGTCAGATGCAAAGGTCCTACCACACTACAAGTGCCTTTCTAAATTCACACCACCAGAAAACAAATTTGAAACAAGATTTGTCAGATTCCAGGTCCAGTGCCCTAATCACTAAATAGAATTTTAAAAAAATCAAATGTCACATTCATCAATGCAATACAGAAGTGAACAAATGAAGACCAGTGAACGTTATTGTACAAAATTCTATGTGTAAAGTCTTAGACATTTATAAAGGAAGATTGAAATGCAAAATTACAAGTGATAAGTGAATCAAATTATCTTGAATTAAATAAATATATTTATGCAATTTTCTTGCATTAAATACTGCTAATTATAAGCAGTCCAAGACAAAAAGATTTTGCCATATAGAAATTTTAATGGTAACTCTATCTGCAGTAATTAGGTAGACTTTTTGACCCTAGAAGAGTGTTTTTAAAACTGTGTTTCAAGTGACCTTCCAATTTCCTCAGAGCTAAGACCTTCCTATGAACTTGCCAAGACCTACATGATCCCACCTCCTTTTCCTGCAACCTCTTACCCATTACTTCCCATTTGATCACTCTTCTCCAGCCACATTAACTCCTCTATGCTTCTGGAAATGCTCAGCTTTCTATGACTTCAAAAGAGTCTTTGAAGTTGCAATTCTCTCTGGCTGGAATTCTCTTCTCCCAGAGTTCTATATGGCTCACTCTCTCACTCCCTTCATGTTTTAACTTGAATGTCATCTTTTTAATGTTGTCTTCTCTGACCACTCTATCTAAAATTGGATCCCCTCTCTGACACTGTCTATTCACTCCCTGATTTATTTTTTTTTAGCAATTAAAATTATCTGTGAAAATAAAGAAAAAAACTCATTTAAAATGAAGTTGGGAAGTCCTGAAGGGGGGACTCTCATCCATCTAGTTTACTATCACTGCAGGAAGAGGGAAAATTTCCTCCTTACCCAGCAACAACCCAGCCAATTAGAAGTTGACACAACTCCAAACTCTTGCTTTCCTCCAATTGACTTTTTTTCTTTTTTTTAAAATATTTATTTATTTATTATTTATGATAGACATAGAGAGGGGGGGGCAGAGACACAGGAAGAGGGAGAAGCAGGCTCCATGCCAGGAGCCCGATGCGGGACTCGATCCCGGGACTCCAGGATCGTGCCCTGGGCCAAAGGCAGGCGCTAAACCACTGAGCCACCCAGGGATCCCTTGACTTTTTTTCAAACAGCCCCTCTCAACTTCCTCCTTTCCTCTATACAAAAATGGCTTCTCTCCTTTTCTCTCCAAACTTGTCTATGGTTCATCATAGTTTCCTTGTCCTGAATTTTTAAAGTTGACAAATCAAATATACTATTTACATGTATTTACATGCTTTTTGAGTTGTCTGTATTGACTTATTTCCCTTTCCACACAAATGGAAACTCCACTAAGGCAGACATTTTTGTTTTGTTTGTTACTATATATTCAATGTCTAAAACAGTTCCTGATACATATCAAGTCTTCAACATTTGTTGAATGAATGAGTGAATGAATGAATGAATGAATGAATTTGTGGATAAATGATTTTATAACTCTTAACCTGAGTTCCAAAATCTTTTTGTCTTGGACTGTTTATAATTAATGGAAATACAAGTGAGTGCAATTTATACATCCTCTTGGATTCATATTCTCCTGTATTTCCATTATTACTTTCCACATTGGCTCTTTTACTTTTCTCTTTACTTGCTTTCCATACTCACATTAACCTTTCCTGTTTTGCTTTCTCTTTACTTTTTCCTCTGGTAAAGCTTCTTTTTAAGAAATGATATTTCAGTTTTATTCAGGCATAATTGACAAAGTTGTAAAATATTTAAAGTATATAGAGTGATGATTTGATATATGCATGTATTGTGGAAGGATTCCCTACATCAAGTTAATTAACACATCTATCCTTTCATATAGTTTCCCTTTTTACAAATTTTGGTGAGAATTTTTAAGTTCTAGTCTCTTAGCAAATTTCAATTAAATAATACAGTGTTATCAGTTATAGCCACCATGTTATACATTAGATCCTCAGATCTTATTCATCTTTTATTCAAAAGTTTGTACCTTTTAACGATCTCTTCCTATGTCTTCCACCCGACAGCTCCTGGCAACCACTTTTCTACTCTCTGTTTTTATGAGTTTGGGTTTTTTTTTTTCCTTTTTTTTTTTTTTTTTTTTTGGATTCCGTATATAAATGATTCCATAGAGTATTCGGTTCTTCTATTTGACTAATTTCACTTAACATAGTGACCTCCTTCATCTTTTATTATAGTCTTTTGCTTAAATTCTGTTTTATCTGTTCCTATTTTCTTTTGCTTTTCCTTTGCATGGCATATATTTCTCCATAACTTGTCTTTCAGTTTAGGTGTTCCCTAAAGCTGAAGTTGAAGTGAGTCTCTTGTAAACAGAACATAGTTGGGTCTTGTTTTGTTTTGTTTTTTTTTAATTCATTTGGCCACTCCATGTCTTCTGCATTCTAAATCTATGAAGGATTTAGTTCATTTATATTTAAAGGAATTAAGGATAGGTATGAACATACTATTACTGTACTGTTCATTGTTTTCTGCCTGTTTTGTAGTTCCTCTGTTTCTTTCTTCTTCTCTTGCTCTCTTCCTTTGTGATTTGATAAATTTCTGTGGTGGTATGTTTTACTTTCTTTTGTGTGGCTACTATAAGCTTTGCTTTGTATTACCATGAGACTTACATAAAATACCTTATATTTATAACATTGTATTTTATCCTATACAACTTCACTTCAAGTATGTTGAAAAGTTCTACATTTTACTCTCCCACTTCCTCTTATGTTTTTGATGTCCTAATTTTCATCTTTTTACATTGTGTAATCATAACAAATTGTTGCAGTTATGGTTATCTTTAGTACCTTCATATGAGAGTTATAAGTGATTTTACCAAAGCATTATAACATTGGGGTGTTCTGAATTTAACTACATATTTACCTTTTCCAATGAATTTTATCCTTTTATATGTTTTCTGTTACTAATTAACCATTTTTAGTTATTTTTTATTTTTTTATTTTTTAATAAATTTATTTTTTATTGGTGTTCAATTTGTCAACATACAGAATAGCACCCAGTGCTCATCCCATCAAGTGTCCTTTCAGTGCCTGCCACCCAGTCACCCCCACCCCCACCCACCTCCCCTTCCACCACCCTTAGTTCGTTTCCCAGAGTTAAGAGTCTTTCATGTTCTGTCTCCCTTTCTGATAGTTCCCATTTAACATTTCTTGTAAGGCTGATCTAATGGCGATGAAGCTCTAGGTAGAGCTTTTGTTTGTCTCCTTTTACTTCTCCCTTACTGCCTAGGGTCTAAAAGCCAGGGTTCCTTATCTGATCTTATTCCTCAATTTCATTTAAATCAATTAAAAATTCCATTTTTAAATGATTTGAAACTTCCAAAACCTGGAAGTTTGGGCATACCTGTCTGTAGAAACCTCTGGTACCTTGTGCTTTGAGCATCCTTCAACAGAAAAGGAAAAAGTCAACATTTACCTCTAGCAATGTTTCTTAAACTTTTCTGATAATAAGAATCCTCTGGGATTCTAATTAAAAATGCATTACTATTCTCTGAATATGGCCAGGTTTAGCAAATAAAAATATAGAAATACAATTATTCATTGTTCATCTGAAATAAAATATAGAAATACAAACATTTATTATTTACATGAAATTTGAATTTACCTGATATTTTGTATTTTATCTGGTATCCATATTGGGATGGTGTTCAGAAATCATTAACTTTTAACTTGCACTTCAGGTGGTTTTTATTATCATGTTTTAGGAAGAGGCTCTGAGCAAGTTGCCTTTTTATTAAAGCCTACTAGTCACCTTTACAAGGGACTTTAAAAATACTCAAATCAGATGTGTAAATGTCACCAATCTCATTGTTAGTTATCATTTATGATTACTTGCTATTCTTATAATTATGTAGGTTGTTCAGCATATGTTAAATGTATTTAATTCTATCCTTTTTTATTACATCACCAAATCCTTGATTTATAGTTGTCTTCAAATTGTGTAGTTCATAATTATTGCCTCAATTATAGAAATTAGAAGGAAAATTTCACAAGACACTCTTGAAGCTAGAAAAGTGGGTCCTATTCTTTTTGATCTTGGATTTATGACATCATTCCAATCAAACTGATTAATGATACAATGTGGGGAACCTTGACTCACAGTTTTGTCCTCAGAGGATCCTCAGCTCTGGAATGTGTTTCTTGTCTTGATCCAATGAAATATGAGATTCCTGGCTCCAGGGATACCTTCAAGGGCCAATTGTTTACAAAAACATTTGCCTGAGGGTTTGAAAATAGGGGTCCAGATGATAGATGGCATTTTAAGTGCATTTGCCACGTATGAATCCAGGAGGATCAGCAATGGAAACATTTCAAAAAGTAATACCAGTAATTAGGCACATTGGTTTCTGAAAATTTAGCCTTATATAGTTTGAAGGTTTGATATGTCGATGATTCCCAGATTTCTAAAGTCAAGGTGTAAGAAACTAATTGCCAAAAATATAGACATGAATTTAATAAACATAACTCAGTCCAGCTTCAATAACCCAGAAGCCCAAGAAAATTTCAGAACTTGATTTCTCAGAACTTCAATGACCTTTGGGAGCCTTCCATTAAAGAAAAATGAAGCAGATTTGCTCTAAGTAATTCCAGTCTTCAATGATAAATAAAAAGAATCGTTCACAAACATCAGAACTCTTTTAAAGTTTTTATTTTAAAAGGCCTAAATGTTCTGTAGGGTTTTTAACTTATTTTCATAGATTTGGAGAAAGTTTTGGCTTCTCAGGGCTAATATTCTGGGAACAATGAAAAATATACTGGGAGGCCTTCCTTTCACAGAGCCTACGTTAAAAGGAAATGCAATGGAAAATTAAGATGGTTTCCTTGTTTTGGTTAGATGAGTACTTGAATTTCACCCAGATTCCATAAGATTGTTCAGAATGAACTGGCCCCCTGAAATTCTCATTAAACTTTTTACCTTCAGACTTTATTGAAACTTGGGACAACACCTCTCCGCTTCCTAACCTCAAATGGTTTAACTTCTGCAAGAGAGAATATGATCACTTTCTTAGAGAAACAACACAAGATTATTTTCATCCTTTATAGTATACTAGGGATTTGAATTCTCCAATATGCATTACAACAGAGTTTTGAGCTAAAGCCTCCTTAAGGGGATATGGAACGTGAGCTAGAACTTTTGTTTAGTAACAAAATGACAAATTGCTGAGAAGGAGCATTATAGTATCTTGGGGAAACTTCCTAATATCATTGGGCTTTTTTATAAATGTTTGTATACATAACTTCTCAAATTAATTCCAGCTCTAAATTTTTATCTCTGCTTAATAGAGTTGTACTTCAGCCTTGGTGTATCTCTACTTGAAATGTTCAATTAGAATTGTTTTCAATAATAGCACTTTGCAAAAATCTATTTTAATATAATAATACATGAATACAAAACTACAAAAATTAACACAGGGGCAGCCTAATTCTATGATATATATGTATGCTAAGTAGTAGTCAGAGAAAGTAGTCTTCTCCAGTATATTCCCAGATGTACTGGAACTTCATGCAAAACAAAAGGGAGGAATAGTTTCAATCTTCCCTTTCTAACTGTGGATGCAATTGATTTTTACTGATACAAGTCTAATTTCAACTTACCACATCTTCTAAAATCAAGTTTCTATTAAAATTTTTCATTTTAGCAATTCACAAAATTTCTACTATCCAGAAAAGAACAGCCACCATCACCACCATCCTGCCTGGGAAAACCATACAAGCTCTTGGAGGCACAATTCCTTTATCTCCAATAATAGGAATTTCATGACTTGCCTTTATCATGTGTGTACATGTCTGAGAAGCTCTTAATTAATAAATAAATGTAGAAATATCTATTAACTATAAAATAACTTGCCAATATAATATATTTCTATTGTAGGATACATAGAATACAGGATATTTCATCAGAAACCAAAAAATGAAGACATTTTACCTATTTTTCTGAGTGGCAAAGAGGCTGTTAGAAGCAATAGAATCCCTATAGTTGCATGACAATAGTATATGCTTTGGAAAGAGGAAAAGGTATAATTGGTCAAGTTATTTCTGCAAGATGTGAAAGCAACATCAATTTTCAAAGTCCATAAAGCCCAGTTCTTCTTTAAAATGTAGGTTTTATTATTTTTCAGCTATAGAGAATCTAACAGATCAGGAGGTGAGTAGCATTTGTTATTCACAGTTCCCAAGAGGAAGGGGCATTGCATGTCACACAGGGCCATACAGAAAAGTACCAGAGCTGGTCAGGAGGCAGAGGAAGTGAGGGGGAAAACATTGGCAAGAGTCTTTATAGTAGTTTATGTGGTCAGAAACTGGCAAGATAAGGGTAGGCAGGTTCAGGATTGGCTAGTTTGAATAGCTTCAGTGTTTTCAGGGGCATTGAAACACTAGGGCTGTCCCTAGTGTTCTGGTGCTCAGCCTTGTGGTGATGAGAACAGGGAAATAGTGCTCTTAAGTGTTGGAGCCCAATAGATAATGAGGATGTGGGCTCTGAATTGGTTCCTTTGCGTATGACAGGTATACTCAGCAAGCCAGCCTTTTACTATCTTTTGGAATTATCCACCTCTGAGAAGACTAGTCTCTCCAGGCTCTGCAAGGCCCCTGATGGCAAAGTACTAGAAACACAGAAAATAAAAAGGTAGTTAATAAAGAGAATAACGTTTGATCAAAAGCCAAAGAGAAATTGTCTGTCACAAACATACTAGTGTTCATGGTTCTACATAAGAAAATTCAAACATGGCTTACATCAAATAAAGAAGCCATTACTAAAAGGAAATCTTTCAGAATTTTTCACTCACTTTGTAACTATCAAATAATTCCAATAATCACTATCCTTGGAATGATTTTTTTGTGTGTCCTCTACATCTATTGTACATATCTGATACAGACCCAATTCTGGTGGTGTGGTCCAACGTTGCAGCAAATAGCCGAAAAAGAAAATGGAAAACAATCCATGAGTGGATTTTCTGAGAAGCTCTCTCAGTCCAGGAATCTCTTATTTTAATTATCCTCATGTCTCATAGTACCTTGAAGACTGTTTTTTATAAGTGCCGAGATGTTTCCTGAATTGTCTTGAAATGGCAACTAAAAAGACTTGAAGACACTAAGATGAATCTAGTTGGGAATATACTGTCAGTTTAAGGTGTAAGATGGCCAAAGAAAGATAGTGTGGAAAATAGCTAACTGTAGAATATTTGGAGACCACAAGAAAGTGTCTTGAAAACAGACACTGGGAGATACCAGACATGAAGAATGGAACATGAAGAGAGAAGAAGTTTGAGACTATACTGTTGGGGTTTATTTCACCCTGGACAGGTGCAGCCCATACAACCTATCCACTGTCCATAGCAACTCTGAGTACTGCACAGCACAGAGCAAGGGTTTCATAGATGCATCTGAATAGAAGGAACGAAAGCAAGATAGTATCCAGAAAGGAGAAAGGAGAGAAATATTTTCATTGGAAAACTCTATAGTAATAGATTCCATTCTTCAAAAAATTTAGATTAAACATATCCTATGGTGAAATATGTTTAAGTACTTTTTATTCTTTCAAATAAATGTGATTCTCTCCTCCCTGTGAAGAAAACCATAAACACTATAGCTTAAAGAAAAATAAATTCTTTATTTTTATTTTTTAATTCCAATGTAGTTAATATATTGTGTTATATTCATTTCAAGTATACAATATAGTGATTCACCAATTCCATAGATGACCTATACTCATCAGGATAAGTGTACTCTTAATCCCTTCACTTACTTTATCCATCCCATCCACCCAACAGGTAACCATCTGTTTGTTTTCTATAGTGAAGAGTCTATTTCTTGGTTTGTCTCTTTTTTTCCTTTGTTTATTTTGTTTCTTAAACTCTATATATGAGTGAAATTCTATGGTATTTGTTTTTATTTGATTGGCTTATTTCACTTAGCATTATACTCTTTAGATCCACTCATGTTGTGGTCAAGATTTCATTATTTTACAGCTGAATAATATTCCATTATATATACTTCATTTTCTTTATCCACTAATCTATTGATGGATACTTGGGATGCTTCCATAGTTTGGCTATTGTAAATAATGTTGCTATAAACATAAGGCTGCATGTATCACTTTGAATTAGCGTTTTTGTATTCTTTGGGTAAATACCCAGTAGTATGATTACTGGACCATAGGGTAGTTCTATTTTCTATTTTTTTATTTTACTTTTTATATATTTTTTATTTTATTATTATTATTTATTTTATTTTATTTTTTGATTTTTATTTTTTTGAGGAACCTCCATATTGTCTGTCTTCCACGGCGGCTACATGAGTTTGGATTTCCACCAACAATGCACAATGGTTCCTCTTTCTTGGCATTCTTGCCAACATATGTTGTTTCTTTTGATTTTTAGCCATTTTGACAGGTGTGAGGTGATATCTCATTATGGTTTTGATTTGCATTTACCTGATGATGAGTGATGTTGAGTATCTTTGTGTGTAAGCCATCTGTATGTCTTCTTTGGAGAAATGTCTGTTCATGTCTTCTGCCTGTTTTTTAACTGTATTATTTGTTTTTCAATGTTGAGTTTCATACGTTCTTTATATATTTTGGTTACTAGCCCTTTTGTCATTTGCAAATATCTTCCTCCATCTAGTAGGTTATCTTTTAGTTTTATTGGTTGTTTCCTTTGCTGTGCAAGAGCTCTTTATTTTGATGTAGTCCCAATAGTTTATTTTTGCTTTTGTTTCTTTTGCCTCAGGAGATGTACCTAGCTAGATGTTGCTACAACAATGTTAGAAAAACTTACTGCCTGTTCTTAAAGAGAAATTCTTATACAGAATGATAGAAAAATAGTTGAGTGTAAATGAGGAAAGGAGGAGTTTAGTTACTTTTTAGGTGAATCACATTGCTTGTTATGAAATTAAGAGGGAAAATAAATACAAAAACCTTAAAATTAGTTGTTCAATTGAAAATTATATTAATAGAACAGATAAAAAGAGTAGTGAAAGAGTGGGTAAATAATACCTATTATTAATATTAATCCATTCAATAATATATTTGGATTGTTTTAATACACTATTTCAGTTGTCCATCTCCACTATCACTACACATTTATATTCCTCTTTTTATGTATACTAATTTACCTATATGTAGTCTTTCCTTGATGATGAAAGACTTCTGTTGCTTTGACTTTTCTTCTTAAAAACAACTCTTGTCCAGACTCAACCACTAACCTCCCAACTTTTTGTTGTATCTCAATGCATTGATTTTTGCCATTTTCCAAGTTTTTATTCAGATTTGTTATATATTTTCTAGTTAAAGTACATGTTCATGTTTTCTAGTTCATGCTCTCATGTTCTTTCCTAACGCTATTATATTCTTTCAAAGTACTCCATACACGAAAAAAAAATCACTAATCATAGCACTCTTACATGATCTTTTAAGTACAGGTTTATCTCTTCCACTAGACTGAATACTCTGATGTCAAAAAGAACTGTATATAATTTCTTCATTGTCATATCCCCAGCACTGAGTAGAGTATCTGGTACAAAGGAAATTCCCAATAGATCTTTAGTGAATTTATTAAATACAAAAGAATGAGTAATTGAATATATCTCAATTGCAAGACCAGTCATTTGATTGTAAATGAACTCTGATACAAGTCTGCCTTATTAACAAGGATGCAATCAACATAAGAATGATGATGTTAAAAGTAACATATTTTCCTAACTGCATCAGTTCTGGGTTAAAGCAATAAACAATTTTTAAGAAAACTCTCTGAACAAATGGCTTGGTTGTCCAGAATGGGGAGGAGCTGCCCACCCGAGTGTTTTAAAATGAGAATGACTATCTTTTTCCACAAGGAGCCTTCCAACTCTGAGAAGACCTATGAGTCGTGTCATTGATTTTATGCAATTCTTGTTCTTGAAATTTTATTTTCATTATAAGTGTCCAATTCTATATAAATCAAAGGAGAGCAAATGCCTAAACACTCCAGTAATGGTCTCAAAACCATATATTTAATTTTAAAACCTGATTTGAATCTTGCAAAAATCTTAGCTTTCCTAATACACTGATGTAGTGTTTATTTCTCTTTGCCAATTTTACTACATGTCAGTTTACTTGGTGCTATTTCAAGGCTTTCTTTGAATATGAACAGACTTTTCTACTTTGACATTAATTCAAGAAGCTTTATTTACCACAAGCAGTTACTTGCTATTGATTTTTATTACCAAATTATTTCTGTTTTAAGTACAGTGAACTTAAAATTTGGTCAAGCTTTCTTAAGTCTTAGATACTTGCTCTACCATCAAATCCATTCCACTTATTTTCACTCAGTTTACTGAGGTGAAATTTATATATAATGATATTCACCAATTTTAGTTGTAAAGTTGATGAATTTGGGAAAAAATATACCATCTGTATATATTCCCTTAATACCACTTTGTAATCCTTTTCCTTCCCCCAGCCCCAGCTCCTGACAAACTCATTTACTTTCAATCACTAAGATTTTGCCTTTTCTAGTAACATTTTATGCACATCTATATTCGCCTTCTTTAACTTAGCATAATGACTGAGATCTACCCATGTTGTGTGTATCAGTAGTTTGTTCCTTTTTATTAGAGTAGTATTCCATTATATAGTTATTTCACAATTTGTTTACCCATTCACATGTTGACGGACATTTAGGGCCTATTAATGATTTGGCTATTATGGACATTCAGATGCAGATATACGGGTGAACATATGTTTTTATTTTTCTTGGGTAAATACTTAGGAGAATCCAGTTAGGGATTGCTGGATCTTTTTTTTTTTTTTAAGATTTTATTTATGTATTCATGAGAGACACCCAGAGAGAGAGGCAGAGACATAGGCAGAGAGAGAAGCAGACTCCCCATGGGGAATCACATGCTGGACTCGATCAGGGGACTCCAGAATCACACCCTGAGCTGAAGGCCCCCCAACCCGCTCAACCACTGAGCCACCCAGGCATCCTGGGATTGCTATATCTTATGGTAAATGTATGGAAAACTTTATAAATGGGGGCTGTAATTGATATTTTCCTTTCCAAGAAGTTAATAATGTGTCAATATTGGTTTATTAGTTGTGACAAATGTATCACAATAATAGAAAATGTTAGCAATATCGGAAACCGGATGCAGAGTATATGAGAACTCTGTCCTGTCTTCACAAATATTCTATTATTCTAGAACTTTTTAAAATAAGTTTATTACAACAAAAAGGCATTTGATTTTTGTGCTCTTAGCTCAAATGAAGTTGTTTCCTTTATTCATACTGAAGCATGTTTTAATTATTAGCAAGTAATTTACACCATCATTAAATGTTAGCTATGCCTTCAGAACATGTATAAATTCTTCAAAACTCTCTTTTGAGGAGTTCCACTGTCAATGAAAGTACTAAAGGAAATTTACTAAATTATAATTGTTTGATAATCATATATCCACAATTATCTACAGAACAACTCAAGGAAGTATGTTGCAAAGTAAAAATCTAAATCAAAAGGTAAACTGAATTAGCAACTTTTGAATAGAGCAAGCAGGCCGTACAAAATTTCTTTTTCTTTGTCCTCTGCAGTGGCAGAAATTTTAATCATATTTTAAATATTCCAAACTGTTTTGAAGTCTTGAACTGTTTTCAACGCAGGATGAAAATATTTATTTCCATTAATATGATATAGCTGGAAAAACCAAAAAGATGATTCATTTGGGAGAAATAAATGTAAGAACAAAGGACTAATGGAGACAGGACAATAAACCATTTTACTTTCACTGTGGCATCTAAAGGAAAGAACTACTAGGAATGGAGATTCAAAGAACCATCTTGGACTGTCCAATGCCTTTGAGCAGTGAACTGTAAATTTTTTCTACTCCCAGCAGATCCATTGGAACCCATCTCCTGCCCTCTGCTAAAATCTGATTTTATTTAGCTAAGTATTAAGAATTGTGCTGTGTATTTCAAGGGCCATGAAAGAGGAAAGCAAGAAAATGTGCCAATAACATTAAGTGAAATTTATAAGTTTTCTCAAAATGATCCCACTCACCTGCTTTACCTTGTCTTGACCTTTATTAATATCCTTTTGTTTTAATCAACCAACTGAAAAAACAAATGAACTATTTCCTTTTTCATGACTTGACACATGAAATTAGTGCTTGGTGGTGGCAATTTTTTAAGCTTTTAATTACATTCCTTGCCAATGGCAGAATTTATTATGTTTTCAATGAAAACTAATGTTTTCGTAATATGTTCTTCTTACATTCAGTATAAATATTGAGAATTTCATGATACATTGTTGTCTAAACTGAAACTTTCAGGATGGAATTTTATTCATCTTAAGAGTTTAAAAGGGAAGGGTAAAACATCGTGCTGGTAATGTTTTGGCTTCAAATGGTCCAAATGGTATCATAAAAGCATAAATGAGATGCAAAGTAGCTTTTCATGGAATGTTATGTCCTCTGATTCTTTCTTTCTCTTTCTCTCTTTGTTTCTCTCTTTGTTTATTTTTCTTTCCTTTCTACTCTTTTGATAATTCAATTAAAAGCTCAATAAAGAGCATAATGCAAATTTTCTGCTGAATTTTTAAAAACAGTTTATTGAAGTATAATTAACATATAATAGACTGAGCATATTTAAAGTATACTAAAATTTGTTAAGTTTGAGTATAAGTATAAACCCATGAAGCCAGCATTACAAGAAAGGTAACGAATGTATCCATCACTTAAAAAATAATTTCTTTGTGCCCTAATGTGATCCTTGTCAACTGTTATCCCTCTATTTTGAGGAAAACAATTACCTGTTTTCGGTTGCCATAGATTAGTTTGCATTTCTGTTATTTTATGTAAATGAAATCATAATGCATGTACTCTTTTTTTCTAGCTTTTTGAGGAAAACAATTATCTGTTTTCTGTTGCCATAGGTTAGTTTGCATTTCTGTTATTTTATATAGATGAAATCATAATGCATGTACTTTTTTTCCAGCTTTTTTCACTCAGCATAATTATTTTGAGAATTATCCACATTGTTACATATATCAGCAGTTCATTCTTTCTTATTGCTGGAAAGTATCCTGGTATTTGGATACAGTTGTTTATCCTTTCACTTGCTGATGTATATTTGGATTGTTTCTAGATTTTGGTTATTACAAATAAAGCTTCTATGGACATTTATGTCCAAGACTATAAAATACTGAGTTAAGAGAATGAAAAGAAACAGGCTGGGAGAAAATATTTGCAAGTCACATATCTGTTCAAGTTTTTTAACAAGGACCTCACAAAAGATATTGTAAGGATAGCATATAAACTTAGGGAAAGATGCTCAACATTATTAGTCATGAGGAAATTAAAACCATTTTTAGATGCTACTGCATGCCTATTAGAACAACTAACATTCCAAGTGTTAGCAAGGATACAGAGGAACTGGAACTCTCATCCATTGCCCATGGGAATGTAAAATGTATAACCACTCTGGAAAACAGTTTGATAGTTTCTTTTAAAAAAATTACACGTATATAAACTATATGACTCAACCTATTTATTCCTACATATTTACCTAGGAGAAATGAAGGTACGTACATGCACTTTCTGCTGAAGTTATCCACTCTGATTTATTTGTTCTTCTGATCACTATTCAGTCTGACTCACACCTACCTATCTATGCTTATCAGTTTACCTGTAACTTTATACCTACCATATTAAGTTGTACATTTTATAATACTAGCTGAACATTTTTTGTTTATACTGCAATAACTCCTCCACCAAATTACCATATGATCAATTCCTACTCACTAATTTAGACATAGTGTAAATATCTTGATGTATTTATTTCAATTAGTATCTAACCTTAACCCTGAAAATGGAGTTTGCCAATTTTCTAATAGCTCATGAGTACATTTTTCAAAGTTGTTGGTACAAAATAAAGCCTCTATTTAAGGATCGTAGTAAAATGCATTTGAAAGAAGCCATTTGAATATCTGAAAAAATAGATACCTTTAATCTTACTAAGTTAGACTTGCATTTATACTAAGGCACGGACACTTCATACCTTAGATGTAGCAAGGAAAAAACATTAGTATGTTTGAAAATAGTTATCTATAATTCTACAGAAATTTTATCAATTCCAATTTCAAGCCTCCATTTTTCATCTGTAAAGTTGCGGTGATAATATTGCCATCTCACAGGCTTACTTGAAGATTACATGAGGTGTAAACTCTCACGAGGGCCTGGTTCGAGGGCCTGGTTCATGGCCAACACTCATTGAATGTTTTTCATTAATTCTTTGTTTAATTTACTGTCATTTACATAAATAAGCTTGTGATAAAATTGACTGAGCTAACTTTTTTGCAGATGGGAATTAGACATCTGAATTCTGGTAGATTTATATAAGCCTCAAACACAGTAGCATTGGGGCACAAATGTCAAGAATCTTTAACAACTCTAAGGAAAGTCATGTAAATACTCAAGTTTAGATTCTCCAACAGATGTGTAAAAGAACCAAAGAATATGAACTTGTTACTTTGCAAGTCTCTTTCTTTAGTTTAATTATTAGCTCTTACATAGTTTCTATTGCAGATCAATATTTTTTGAAAATCTAACATAAGTTTTTAGTGCATTTGTATCTTTAAATCTATAGATTTGTGTTCCAAATTTTTATAACTTTGCTAGTGAAAGTCTTAAGAGATATTGGCAGGTCAGAATCATGGTTCATGAGATATACAAATATAGATAAACATGATAATTCCATTTTATTAGTCTATCAATCTAGGCTCATTCTAATATGTAAATTTTTGAATGGCATAAAATAAACTGATACTATCATTAAAGAAATATTCAGTTTCATTTTAAATTGTCTCATTTAGGCACTTATGGTTTAATCTTCCCAGGATATTTCTATGCCCTGCCATTATTGTATCGCATCACGAGTACAAAATCATATTTTCTAAGATTGATTCCTGACTCTAAAATAGAATGCTGCTACAGTGTCCAAATATTTAATGTTTCTGACAGACATACTATGTCTATGAAGTGGAATAAAATCCCTCAGAAGCATTTTTTAGGAATGGTTAGCTAATGTTTTTTAAAATATGCCAGTGATTTGAAGAGAGTGACAGTTACTAGTGGATTCTTTAGATTCAAATGTGGCTGGAAAACAAATCCTCATTATTATTACTAATGCTAATGTTGCAAATATTAAATTATAACTAACAGTCAATATTTTCTAAAAACTGAAATTCTAAGGAATATTCATTTTTATTTTAAGGTTGTATGTTTTGTTTCATGTGTAAATAGCTCAATATTACAATTTGTTCAAAATAGATGAGAGTAAAATACAATCATAGAATTCCATAAGACATTAAATATTCATTCTAGAAATTATAAGCCACTGAGTTAGTATGAGACAAATATTTCTAAAAAATGTATTTCTATATTTAGCCAAAGATTATATTCATTACATTCAATCTTTCATTCCTTTCTTGTTAAAGAGTTGTAGAAGAGCAATTGATTTCCTTTTATCATATTTCCTTTTGCTTGATTATATTGTATTTCGAACTTATAATTTTTAGGGATTCTTATGGCAGTAACCACAACACCCCCCTCTCTACTTCATATCCATGATTATAGAACTATCATTTTTTTCTGCAATTTTCTGAGAAATAAGAACCAGGCATGAACATTCTACAGTGACTAGAGAGCCCCAAGATTTTAAATCCACACTACAAGCCAATTGAGAAAATCCCGGGGTTAACTGGTGTCAGCTACTAAGATGGAATCAGGGACATCCCCACTGGCATATAACTGTTGCATTTCGTAGCAAACAGAAATAACATTTAAAGGGACAGTGGAAGGAATTCTTTTTCATAGCATTCTGATCTTTATGCTATCTGAAACTGCAAGCCAGACTATGGATACTGGAAACATATTACAGGATCAGAGAGAGGCAGTGTCCAAAGTTCGGCCCAACATTTATTAATTGTGTGATCTTAGACAAGTTTCTACTTCTCTGAGCCCTATTTATCTATAAAATAGGTATTGATACCAGTATCACAACCTTGTTTTGAAGCTTAAAAGAGCTGAAACTTCTATGAAGCAAGGACAACAATGAATAACATCATTCTTTAAAATATATATTTAAGCATCGTGATTTCTATTTTTTAGAAGTTGTTCTAGGTAAGGACACACTTTTCATTTGGAAATATGTTATGAAAACCTTCTTTTGCTAATGGAAATATATATAATATATATAGATGCATATAATGTGATCCTGTGTGAGCCATACTGTTATTTCAATAAATATTTATTGACTGCCTACTACATGCCAGGCACCACGCTAAGGGAAACAGTTGATAAATGTTTCAGCTGTAAAACTTGGAATTACCTTGAAATTCAAACACCTGAAAGAACAAGCAGCCCAAAAGTAGTGCATAAAGTACAGTTTCTTTGCACTTTTTTTTAAATTTTTTTTAATTTTTATTTATGATAGGCACACAGTGAGAGAGAGAGAGGCAGAGACACAGGCAGAGGGAGAAGCAGGCTCCATGCACCGGGAGCCCGACGTGGGATTCGATCCCGGGTCTCCAGGATCGCGCCCTGGACCAAAGGCAGGCGCCAAACCACTGCGCCACCCAGGGATCCCTCTTTGCACTTTTAAGAGGAGAGTCATTCCCTTCTAATTGGAGAAGACATCTAAAAAGATGCATTCTCAGAGGTGGCACACATAGCCCCATCTCTAAAGATAGCCGCATGGAATTTGATGCCTAGGACAGAGGTTTACAAAGCCTAGGCATCCAGTATGGAATCTTGAAGGCCAATGGTTTCTCCTTTCTTAGAGTGGTAAAGGAGATAAGATGAAGAATCATAAAACATGATACATCAAGTGAAAAAGACCAGAGCACAAAAGTATCTCTGCTTTGGTTACACCAATGTTTGTTTATGTGTGGACAAACTAGAAAAGAAGTGGAAAAATGAAATAGTTGATATGTCAGCATGAGCATATTGTGAGTAAATTCTTCTCCTCCTTGAGATCCTGTATCGTTGCAATAATGTTGCTTAGGCAATAAGTACAGGTTAAGAGAAAGTCCAAGACTAAAAAGTAAAGAAATATTGTAAGACTGCCTTAGGCAAGTGAGAAAATATCAAATTGAAATAAAGAGTTATTTATTTAGAGCATCATCCTGAAATACCATTCAGAATAATCCCTAACATGTGAAAACTCAACCTGTAGATTGAAACAGTGTTAATAAATTAAACAGACACTCATTCCTCACCACTCACCTCTGTTCCCCGCTGTAGAACTTTTTTTCTCCACTGTGAGATTCTGGATGTCTAAGTCTTTATCCTTTTCCCTCTCCTGTCCTGGGGCCCTCTTCTGCCACTAGAGTTCTGCATCACCTTGAATCCACAACTCCCCAAGGGACCAGGGCTTAGCAAAATCATCAGTGCAAAGTTAGGTCTTATGAAAAGAGTTCTGTTACTTAGACACTTATGGACTAGCCTAGGACTACCTCTCATTTGTAACTTTATTTTATGGAAAATTGTACTTAATGAGTAAATTTTCCTGTGAACTTCAAACTGTAACTTTTAGAGCAACATTTAGAACAAAAATCTATTCTTGCCTGTGTGTATACAGACACTTTACTCAAAAGTCGTATAATAGCAATCAATTAATAAGTAAATCAGCTCCCTAGTCAAACTTATAAAATCTTAAAGAACTACTAGATTAGTATGTTTAAATATACTTCTTCTCTTCTTAAACTTAAGGAATGGTTGGCATCACAGGCCATCACATAAAGGATGGTATCTGTACATCTGAGAGATATGAGAAATAACATGGCCCAGGCATGTTTCACCAGAATGCTGAGTTCTGCTACAATAGGACTACACTCTATTCTTGTAGATACAGAAATGATAGCTCTGTTGTATATATTTTGCATTATAGATAGAGAACTACATGGAGAAATTAATCTTAGATTGTCACCTAAGCCTTAGTATTGCAAGGTCCTTTAAATGAAGTTTTACCAAGCTAAAAAAAAAAAAAATTGGAAATCTGTCATTTATCTGTTTCTTCCATTTTCCCTTTTATAACTTTTTATAACCTAGGCAATTACAAAAAGATCTTAGAATATTATTTAGTAGTAACTGTCTTTTACCTAAGAACGACATCTTTAGAGAAATGGAGGAGAGAAAAATTCACCTGATGCTTTTATTAATGATGTTTCTCCACCAGTACGGTCACCATTCCACACTGGAAGCTTCTGCTAGCCAGAATTTTGTCAGCATTTTCATCCTTAGAACATTATTGTGCATTTCTTTATGCATGGTTATGTAATTGTTCCCTAAATGTTCTATATCTGTGTATTTAATCTGTCAAAGTAGATTGTTGTTTCTAGGGAGTGAGCATGACTTCTCACGTTTGCTTATCCCCTTTGACATTGTTCTTGAGTACATCCTTGAATAGTTAATTGCTTAAAGTAAAAGATAGGAAAATATTCCTATCATTTAGAAAATTTTACTACTAAGAATAACATATTTCTTTGCAAAGAAGCTGAATGGCATGAATTTGAATAGTCATCCCTGACAAAGTGGAATGACAATTTGTTAAGAACACGTGTGCCATAGTGTCTACTCTGTGCTATTTTATATGCACCACATGCACGGGTGGGACAGTGGTGAGCTGCCCACTTTCCCTCTCCAGGACTGAGGCCTTCATTCCCCAGTTGCTGGGAGCATTGCCTGCTGATAGGACACATTGAGGCCTTCTCCACAAGTTACCCTAGACCATGAGCAACTGTCTAGCGGAAGGCTCTTATCTCCCCTCTGACAGCCCTGTTTACCTCCTTCCACAAATGAGGACAGTTGTGAAGTACCCCTCCCTGCTCCCATGAACTCCATGGGCTCAAGTAAGGCCTCTCTTATAACTGCATCACAGTTCTATTCTCCCTCTGCCCATGCCTACCTCCCTCACTTCCTTCCAGGAGGTTCCCAAGGCATTATTCAATGATGCTCTGGGCACAGACCTCTGTCTCCATATCTGAGGCCTAAGACTCAACCTGTTTCAGTCCCATTTTACAATCCAAGAGAAAATAGAATATAGGAAAGGAAAACAGTGTGTTGATAGGCAAACTCTACCTCCAAAATATCTGTATCTGACATTCTGTGTTTCTATAAGTGAAAAAGAATAGCAGCCAGAATGGTTCAATCCTTTTATTTCTCCTATGCTTGCTCAGTTTGGGCACTCCCTTGTCAGGTATTAAAACTATGTGAATTCATTAAACATAACTGTAGAAACTCCTTACCCATATGTGTGTGCCAAAGCAAATGTACTGTTATCCCTCAAGCAGAGCTAATGAGTATCTACTGAGACATTTAACACACTATTACATGATGAAAAAGAAAAACAAATTTATAATAAAAGAAATTGGTAATACTTCCCTTTCTCCTTTGTGCAGCATAGCTATATATATATATTTTTTTCCAGTTAGTTTCTCAAACTCCAAATTACCCTTATTAGCAGGAAGCCCAGTGTCTCAATTTTGAAGCTGGGAAGGAATTCAAAGAGAAGTTGAACTATAACATTTTATTCCTTTAACAAAGGTCTGAACCAAGTACGATAAAATACTAATATGCACTAATTCTGAGCAGATGCATATGTGTATTTGTATTACTTTTGGTACTTTTCTGTATCAGTGCAAATCTGTATGAAAGATACATGATTTGCCTTACAATCAGCAGAATCAATACAATCTTGATTCACTGGGCACCCAATAACATGTGAAAGAGACAATTTTATTTATATTAAATTGATTAATTCAAGAATCAGTTCAGCCTCAATTCCTCTTAAGATCTCCTTAAGCAGTAGTTATCCATCTGTGGGCATTGCCAAGATATCGTCACTTTACCAGAACAGTGGCTATGTCCCCTCTCTCTGATCTAGCCACTGCGACATATCTGTCCTATATTTACTCACCAACCCACGTACCTCTTCTTAAAACATCTGAACCATGACTTCATGTGGAACTCATTTCCAGTCATGAGGGTCTCCTACTCAGAATAAGTTCTAGATTTTTGTACATGGTGACCCTCCTTATTTTCTCTTTCTTTCCTTCCTCTTAATCTTACTTTTCAAAGGTCTTCAAGTTTCATGTCAGGGTCAAGGTTTTCCCTGTTTTTATACACTCAGATTTCAAAGAACTCCAATCAGTAAGTTTGGAATGTGCAAATGTCCTAGTAAATGAAAAAGAAAGGTTAACAAGTCTTTATAAATAAAGGGCTACCAATGGGGTGCTTGGGTGGCTCAGTCATTAAAGCTTCTGACTCTTGATTTTGGCTCAGCTCATAATCTTGGGATCAAGCCCTGTGTCAGGCTCATGTTCAGTGCAGTCTGCTTGAAATTCTCTCTCTCCTGTCCCTATCCCTGCTCATGTTCTCTCTCTTCTTTTTTTTTCTCTCTCTCTCAAGTAAATAAACAAAATCTTTAAATTGACTAATAAATCAAAAAAGTCTAAAGTACATGTTAGGAAGTTTTCTATCCACCCGAAATAATAAAATTAAAATACATACTGAAAGCTGTCTAGGAAATTTGGCTACAGGGCAGTTCTTCCAATTTAAGCCTAAACATGTCACTTGCATGCTTAGTTTTTTCCCATAGTTTCTATCTCTACAACTATTATCTCTAAATGGGGGTGCATGCACTTCAAGGGGAAATTTAGAGTATAAGAAGAACATATTAAAATACTTACATTCATTACACTATATTTATGATACTTAAAAAGAAATTTGTTATATCGTAATGAGACATGACAAACAGGCCCTGGTGCCCTCCTTCAGTTCCACTGGTCATAAATGGTCATGTAGGGAATTCAGAGGCAAGTGCTGGCTCACTACAGTGCAGATTGATGAGGATATCCTCACTCTTTCATTTACTTTCAATGTATTTCAATGAATTACAGTTTATATGTATGAGCAAATGAATTTACCATTTTTATTACTTAGTCTTTATTAAATCTCAAAAAATGGGCAAAGTGCTTAAGAAAAGTTCCCCAGGAAATCTTTGATTGAAGACAAGACTAACGAAGAAGCACAAAAGAACATTTAAAAAAATTACAGAGCTGAAATAGCTACTTTCCTTAACACAAACCTTTTACCAGCCAAATTACAAGGAAAAGAAAAGGATGGTCTAACAAGATTTTAGAAAAAGGTAGGCAAAAAAGTTCAAAATTATCAAGAAGATTGTTTAAAGTATCTATTTATTTCTTCCATCATTATGGATGGGCCTTCAAGGATATATTGTACTTTGAGATATCAGCCAGTGGTCATATGAAGCCATCCTGATTAGCAAACCCCTTAAAACTACATTTTATTTCATTTTTACCACATCCCCTTAAAATTTCTATTTTTATTTGTGTTTAGTAATAAACACCCAATGGCTATTTATAGTTCTCTCTGTGCCAAGGAAGCTTATGGACACTTGAGAGATAACTATAAATAAAACTCATGTCTTAAAACTGACTTTACAGAGTTCACACACAATTATGTAAATAAATGAACATACATACATTGGAGGACTGCCTGTTTTTATACTCAACAAATTTCGTATTATTGAAAAAGTTTTTATACACGTATTCAAAGGAATGACTTACAAGGCATGCAAGAACTTTTCTCCATATGTGGCCTTAATTCTTGCCATTTATAGTCTCAAATTTCACTTCCTTATAATTGTGACATATTTGCACTTCTTCAAACATTTCATTATGTTATGCTTTCCTCAGTGCTTTGTGTCTCTCTTCCCTCTGGCTAGAGTACTTCACCTACCCCTTCTTCCCCTTACTTTTTTGTTTCCCACATCTTCCTTACATCTTCTTTTTTATCTTTCAACACACAGCTCAGTCTCCATACTTTGTGTGACCACATGTGGTTGTTCCAGAATGAACCAATTCCTTTACTCTGCCCTCCTCCAATACTGTGGCCTGTATCCAAGTCCATTACTGCAATGGCCACACTGTACTCACCCCATTTGTTCATGTGCCTGTGATCTCTCTCTTTTTTTTAAGATTTTTAATTTATTTATCTATTCACAATAGACAGAGAGACAGAGAGAGAGAGGCAGAGACTCAGGCCAGAGGGAGAAGCAGGCCTGAGCCCAAAGCGGGACTCAATCTTGGGACTCCAGGATCGCATCCTGGGCCAAAGGCAGGGGGCCAAACTGCTGAGCCACCCAGGGATCCCCGCCTGTGATCTCTTTGAGGAGATCTATTTTACCTCCCAACCTAGTACCATGCCTGACATGCAGTATGCCCAATAAACATTTTAAGGAAATTGTATTAAACTAATATCCAAAGAGTTTTTAGATAACTGAAGTTTCACTTCTTTTGTTTATTTCATGAAAGAAATGTAATTAAGGGACTTGCTGTTTTTCTAAGAGAATGTGTGTCTGGGTAACTTAAAGTTAATAGAAGTTATTTGTATTATGTGCTATCATCCTGATTTGATAATATCTAAATGCTTTTATCTAGTTCTTGCTTGGCAATGGTTGTTCCACAAACAAAATGGTTATAAATTGATGTGGTAGGCTGAAAATGTTAATATTGTATGGAACAAGATTGTGAGATGATCCATGTAATTTTTTTTTCACTTCTAGGAAGCAAGTCGAATTAGAGAGGCAATTTGCTCCCTTCTTTTATTGAAGAGTCACTTTTGGAAATGATAACTACAGAATACATGCTTCACTGCTACAAATACTGGTGATGGATGTTGCATTGGAACCCAAGTTGTATAGTCTTTAAAATACAAATAAATTTCAATTACCAGGGCTTTCATTTGGCATTTTGATGAGCTGTTTCTTACCTCCAGCTAAATTTGCCCTAGTGTGGCCTTTGCTGTTGCAGGTCATCTTGCACCACATGCCAAGATGGATTTCAAAAGATTCCAATGGTCTATGCAGCAGGGAAGAAAACATCGTAGTGATCCATTAAGAATTTAAGGATGAACTTTAATTGACTAGTAATTTTAGTCACCCAATTCTGAGACAGAGAGATAGAGAGAAGAAAAGAAGAAGAAGAAGAAGAAGAAGAAGAAGAAGAAGAAGAAGAAGAAAGAAGAAAGAAGAAGAAGAAGAAGAAGAAGAAGAAGAAGAAGAAGAAGAAGAAAGAAGAAGAAGAAGAAAGAAGAAGAAGAAGAAGAAAGAAGAAGAAGAAGAAGAAAGAAGAAGAAAAGAGGAGGAGGAGGAGGAGGAGGAGGAGGAGGAGATTGAGAGAGAATATTAATGAGGTTCAGCTGCAGTCATGACTGCAATAAAAAGTATGCAGAAAGCAACAGGAAATACCCAACAGAAAATATTCCAGGGCATGACTTCTTTTGTTCTCATTACTTGGACAATAAATCTTAATATTTTCCAGAAATTTGGATGAATATGATAAGCAACTATGTTTATAGTAATGTGATTACATTTGTTAAATTAGAAACAGCAAGAAGGTCACGTATTCTCTGCTATTTTGGGAAACAATAAAGAACTAAAAAGACTGGTATCTATAGAAACTGTAGACTACTGTTGGCTCCATTAATTCTTATAATGAATTAAGAGAAAGACTGCACATTCTATGAGATCATCTTGCCTAAGATATCTTAATTATTCTCTTCTTGATATTGATTTCATTCAATTGTCTCCTTAAAATCCTCTAAAATGTTACATATTTATATATTTAATCACATCTACATATAAATCTTCTACTTGTCACTTCAGCATTTGGTTCTTTGGCTTAATCAGAGATAGGTCATTTTAGTCATTTATCCACTGTTTTCTTCACTATATGGTAAACCTTACTAAGAGGTACTTTCTTAAAGCAATCTTTTATTGTGGTTCAAGTACAGAGTACTTGTTTTTTAACATGTGAAAACAAAATTTAAAACCAACATTATAAGTAATGATATAAATAAATCAATGTAGTGAATATGCATGGTGAAAGAGAAACCCAAGCAGTGGCCATCATAATGACTTAGAGCAGTGGCTTTATACATTTTTTCCCCTTCAGTAGAATTCTTTTCATTGTTTAACATATCATGTCAAAAACCACTAACTGAGGTAGATCAAGTGGAGCCCCTCTGGTGGAACCTGACTTTTGGAGGCTGGAGCTCTTTCTTTCTACTGAGTTCTCTCACTTATTTCAACCATGCTCCCTGAGAAGCTGCCACTGAGCTCTGTGCTCCTAGAACTTCAGTGTGGAAACTACTGTTTTAAAGTATTTAAGATCTTTTCAGGGAACAGAACAATACTCCTAGAAAGCTTGTTATGTGTCAGGTATTTTACATTTGTATTCTTATTTAATCCTCAATTCAACTTTGTAGATGGGATATCTATCCTGATATTATACCCAGGGAAGCTGAAACTTGACACGATTAGCCCTTTTACCTAGACATCCTGCTTTGAGGGGAATTATTGAGATTTCAGTCCACCTCTGTCTATTCTAAAAGCTGACTTTTGGGACGCTTGGGTGGCTCAGCGGTTGGGCGTCTGCCTTTGGCTCAGGGCATGATCCTGTGGTACTGGGATGGAGTCCCACACTGGGCTCCCTGAATGGAGCCTGCTTCTCCCTCTGTCTGTGTCTCTGCCTCTCTCTCTGTCTGTCATGAATAAATAAATAAAATCTTAAATAAATAAATAAATAAATGCTGACTTTCTTTTAGTCTATGACCTGCATTTCGTAGATAAAAATTAAGTGGTGGGAGAGAGACAACAGTGCTTATAGGCCCTCCTATAAGAATTTATCTTTAAATATTAAAAAAGAAAAAGCATTTGCTGTTCTCTAGGTTCAAGATACCAAGTCACTAAATTGGTAACTTCTGACTGAGTAGTCTGCTCTATTAAGGTCCATAGAATGGTCACAGGGTAAATGGAGTCTTTTTAACCAAAACCTATATGTGCTCAAAAGTATTCTGAGTTCTAGCCAAAGGTGGGGTAGTGGGGAACAATTTTTCACTGCTGAACTGTGAGGCAAATGTTGAACCGTGGGTTTTCAAGCCTGGTTGTCTATTAAAATCACCTGGGGAGATTTTTAAACAAAATGATGCCTTGGCCCTATCCATGGGTTCTGATAATTGGTGGGGGTGGGGATCTGGGAATGGGTGTTTTTGTTTTTATTTATTTTAGAGAGTGGAGTTAGAGGGAGGGAGAGAATCCCAAGCAGACTCCCTACTGAACACGGAGCCTGACACAGGACTCAATCTCATGACCCTGAGACCATGACTCCAGCCAAAATCAAGAGATGGATAGTCAGCGGAGCCACCCAGTTACCCCGTGGGTATCGGTATTTTTAAAAGCCATTTATAGTTGTACACTGGAAACTAATGTAACATTGGGTATCAATTATACTAAAAAAAACACTTTAAAATAAATAATAAAAGTGATTTGTAGGGTAGTCAGAGCTGATGTCAAGAAAGAACTCAGTTGGGGAAAAGTTAACTTGTAGAGGTACAATGTTACCTGGGCTATGATGGAGAGACTCGTAGGCAAGGATGTGGAGTGTAACAGAAGTTTAAAAGCATGTTTATTTTTTTGTTGAAAAAAAAGTAAGAAAATTCAAAGATTTTTAGAAGACCATTTCCAAAATGAGGTCTCTATATAAAATGTCAATACACTTCTGAACTCTTGTTAAATTTTCTACCCTAAATGTTTATATGTCAAAATTTTAAAGCATAGCTAGGGAACTCACTTGTAGATCAAAGCAATTGAATTATAAATTATTATTATGGTTCTTCATCTTGATTTTAATTGAGTTTTAATTTTCCTAATGTGAGAATATTTCAAAATATTAGAAAATGCTTTTAATAATCACATTATTTTTATTATAGAAAGAATCATCTAATGGTTTAAAAATTGGATCATTAGCTGTTCTGAAAAGATATTATTCTACATCATAAAAAGAATGAATTGTTCTGACATTATTCATCCAACAATAATATTGGAAGACAATAAAACATTTCATCATAAACGTCTAAACGTTCAAAGAATAATAAAGGTAATGAGTAACTAATGGATTAGATGAAAGACTTAGGACATTATCCCATCCAAACAAAAATTATCTGAATGGCCTTCTCAAACACAAGCTACTTGGAAGCTTTAGAAGAATCTGTAGAAATACCTCTTGTTTAAGTAACTTTCTGCATCTGCTAGTGATTAGAATATGAAAAATTAACATAGAATGCAAATAAGTGGAATAAACATTTGACCAAAAGCCCTAAAGCCTCAAAGTCTGTGAGAAACAGTATATCTAGCAAAGAACATGTCAATTACAATATACTTTCTGGCCAGAGTTTCTGAGGCTACTAATGTGCCTAATGACATAAAGTAATATCTCCTAGGCTTCATCAATGTGTGTTCCTATATACACCACAGACAAAAATGAGGTCCCAATAATTTTTCTTTCCTTGATTCCTCCTTAGGCTCACTCTTTCCTCGCTTTGACACATATCCTTAATTGTCCAGCCCCATCTGTGAAGAAGGGACTTGCTTCCCCAGGGCCATGACCTCAGAGAGGAACAGAGCCATTCTTTCACCACTTGTTATCTTTTTCTGAATCCCTTCTTAAGAACTTCTTAGCACCTGTGCCACCTGTGCATGCATCCCAGATAGTTAGACATTTGCTTTACAGAAATTCTCCATATAAGTTCTAAGTGTGCTACAAACTCAGTGACATATTTATTTTATAGAATTTAGTCCATCATTTCATAAGTCTTTATCACTGTTGTCAAAATAAGATCAAATTACAACAATTAAAAATTTGGAAAACTACAAGAGCTAATCAAATAGAATCAGCAAAAATTCTATTGTCTGTTTCCTACAATGATTTTTTTATGTTTATTATAATTTTTCTAAAACCTTAAACCTGGGCTAACTTAAACAACTGGAAAATTACAGTCACAAAAAAAAAGAAATGCTTGAATTTGGGCTTTCCCACTTACTAGTCCTGTTGCCTTGAACAAGTCAACTTCACACAACCACATTTTCCGTATCATTACAATACATGTAGTATGACACTTAGCTTTCCCACTGCAAGGCATTATTGCAAAAATAAAACAAAATCATTTATGTAAAGATGTTAGCACATAATAGAGCAGTATATAAAAATTACAGTTATTAGCATGTGGAGTGTGTCGTTTCATTTTCATTTTGCATGGACTCAATGGGTACACTGAAGATGTTGTAAGTGTCCAATTATATACATAACTGTATTCACAATATTAAGATTGTAAATACCAAGAAGCAAGGGAAGCAGAGCTCGTAACATGACAGATTATTTGCTCAATAAATATCATGTAATGAGTACCACATTTTAAACTGGTTTTCAACAAATCGCATTTAGGATCCCACCCCTATCCCTGCCAAATTAAGCCTGGTTTTTAAGGTAAAGAGCAGGCAGTTACATTTACCATGTTGGCCTATATACATTCATTCATTCATTCAATATTTGAGTTCTTTTACGAAGTTTGGAGACCACTACACATATCAGGCTGGTAAATTCTTCTGTATTTTTTAGATGAGAAAACGGAGACCTAGAGAAGCTAAGTGACTGCCCCGTGACAGAACCGTCTGGGAGACAGCATGCGTTTGGAGCACCAGCCCCTCACGCTGCTTTCACATGGACCGTGGTCATGCCTGCCCAGTTTGGACTCAGCCCCCACCTGATCCTTAACCAATGTGCTCTTTCCTGACTTATCCTGTGAACACATGTGCTTTGTATTTATAGTTGGATGCTATTACTGGAACATTTTGTCTACTGTTATATAATTAAACTGGAAGAAACCCTCTGTGGGATGTGGAATAGCACTACAACTCAAAGATCTTCAAAGAAGTCATAAATTCTTCAATGATAGTGTATATTTGGTCAATCACACAAAAATTGTCTTGATTTTATTTATATTAAAATCAGTAATGTTTGGAAAAGAATATCTATGCCTTATTTTACTTTTTTTTGTCTTCAGCACGTCAATACCTAACAAGATTGTATAGAAGAATGTATTTTGTCCAATGAGGACAATATTGGTTCATAGAATGAAAAAAATAATCCTCATTGTAGATATATTGTTACAATCTTTAAAACATTTGTTGAAAATCAATTTGTATGTTCATAAATTCATTTTTTAAAGTCAGGATAATTCCAGCTGTAATTTGTTACTTTGCATAGCAGAGACATTTCTGCCCACAGTCAGACAAGTTTAAATGGAATGGGATTCTCTGGAAATTTTCCCTTCCCTCAATTTTAAAAGCCTGTCAGAATGTTCTCTGTTCCATTCTACCAAGTCATGGGCTTTTCAGTAAAATACCAACAGAAGAGGAAGAAAGGGGAAAGGATGAATTAGCAAAAGGGATCCATGAGTCTTTTCTCTTGAAGATTCCAATCAACTTTTTGGTTCTACTATACTCAGATACTTTTTTTATTTGAAGACAGGAAAAAATGTTTTAATAATTAATATGCTCACATTCATTCTGACAAAACAATTTCCCTAGGATAAATGCTAAACTTGCCAAAAATAGTAGATTCAAAATGTACTGTTTTTCACTTGCTCACTAAAGTACCTCAAAGTATGACTTCGCTGATTTTCACAAGTGCTCTGCCCTGCAGTATCCATTAGCTCACACCAGTAGAAATGTAGTGCTATATGCCTACACTTGGTTGAGAGTCCTCATATGAAGTCTCCTTGGCTAAATAGAGCTAATTATTTGGGAGGTTTTTCTTCTTGCTCTTCTAAAAAATATTTTAAGGCTACAATAAAGAAAGACATTCTTGCATCAACTTTTTGAAAACATGGGTATACTGTGCTATGAAATTCTTGATGAATTTTTTTCCTACCAGATTATGTACTATATAGTCAAGAAAAAGTGACCAATTGGCCCCCCTAAGGAGGGATTTATGACTTTTCTCCTGTTGAGGGGTAGGACCTGGACATTTTGTCTGAGGCTGACATCGAAAAGGCTAAAAATATGTTAACATTTGATTTTTTTCTTAAGAATATACATATATCCTAGTGGAGGCTCCCTCTGGTGTGTCACATCACCTAGTATATGCCAGTCCATATACCACAAAATGTTGTGCCAGATTTAATGATAGAGGCAGAATCAGTTCCTCATCTTTGTTCTTTACTTCTCCTATTATTATTACCTGAGTGATAGATTTATAACCTTGACATTCCTAAATGCGTATGAGAACACATCGAAACACACTTCTACTATGCATCTAGGGTCATTATATTTTATGTGTGAGTTCTTCATACAATTTTGAATTTATAAATTTAAACTTATTTTAACCAAAAATATTGAGAGTGAATTCTGGATACTAGAGGAAGCTATGTAGACAATAATAAAATGCTCACCTGGTCCTCTTATATTCAGGAATAATATACAAATAATTACAATATAAAGCAGAATGTGTATTGATTTGAAACAGGGGAATATGTTTTTATTTTCCTCTCCTCATATGACAGCTTACTTTAACTTTTCCCAAGTGCTTTTTCCTTATGTGTTTATAATATATGCTGCGACCTTTAACATTTATGTATGCTTAGAGCAATCTAGGTTGTTATTTCTTCAAAGGAAAATGTTTGTTTATACTTCCAATAGTTTGACATTTGAAATGTTGAATTTTCTCTACTGAAAAAAAAGTTAATGTGAAATGGCTTACAAGATATTGCCATTACTTCTCAGTTTCATAAAACCAGAATCCTGTGCCTTTAGTAATTCAAAGTAGGTGAAATGTTTATAGAGGATAATGACTACTAAGATGGCTTTGATTTTCTTTCTGCTATATGACCTTGCTCTATGATGATTTCATTTTAAGCCAGACACTATGACCTTCCCCAATTTCAATAAAATTTTCTCCATGATTGCTTCATCTTAGAACTGTAGTTCTTTTAGCACATGTTTCCATCTGGAAATGAATCACCCAGTGATCCACATGTGCCATACCAATTGAAGTCAGTTTGAGGCCTGTCTCCAATGGCTGTGCCAAACACAAGGATATTCCAAGCCATGAGATGTTGGCTTTCCTATTTGATTAATGACGGCAATATTTAAATTTGATATATTTTAAGGTCAACTTTAAAAGCAAAAGATCTTCATTTATCCTATCTTTAATAAAATGGTCAAATATAAATGTGGATTAAAGTTGAAACCTTCCTCATTTTGGAAAGTGTTTCATTTCTAATTTTCTCCCTTTTCCTGATGGCAAAGAATTTCATTTATTGAATTTCATTTATTTCTCATTTATTTTTCTGATGATAAGAAATTTTATTTATTGAATTATTGAATTTATTTATTTTTCTTTTATGATGTGAATTTCTTCTCTATTCTTGAAAACAAGTTTTAAAATTATTTGACAAAGCAAAGTAACCTAAGTGCCATCATATCTCAACAAGCATAACTCCCAAAGGATACAGTGGATTTAAGAAGAAAATGAGATTATTTTCAATCACATAGACACAATGGTTCTGTTATTGACAATATCCATGACCATACTTCTTGCTGTCCATGAAATTATCTTTTGATTGTACAATTTACACCATGTTTACTAAATGTCATTGTCACTGAAGATCTTACTGAATAAAAGTAGGAATGATAGTATAATTCCACTTATGACTCAAAGTCTCATAAACCTTACAATGAGACACTCTGTGGGTTTAAGGGTAGAAAATGATCTTCATTATTCTCCCTCCATCAATGTAGAATGTGAACTTTTTATCAAACGTGATTCCTTAAAGCTGATGAACCAAGTTCCAAAGATAGAAAGCACAAGATTTATTGTCTACGTCGTACTTTGTATAGAGCATATAGAATGTATTATTATGTTCTCATTTTATATTAGTCCTTGTCTTAGAGTAGATAACCCAGAAATCATATCCTAAGTCTGCATGCAGGCAGATCATTTGAGAAGTGATCCCATTAACAGTAATAAAGGATTTGAGAGGGGGAAAGAAAGAAGAAGTCAGAACAATACAGTGTTATTTACTGATCACTACTGTGTGAATAGGTGCTCTGTCTTGCTGGGAGCTTCAAGGGAGGAGGGTATAGAACACATCCCACATCTGCCCATAAGGGGAAAAAAAGTGGCATGTAGAGATGTAGAGAACTACATCCTCTCTGAGTTGAAAATTATCCCTTGGGCAATAACCACCACATACTTAAAAGGTACACTTATTTCATTACTAACTGGGATCCTGTTGATATCCCATTCTATGTATCAGGAAGGGCCCATGGCAGAAAACAAGAGAAAGCACTACATAAATGAGGTAAGACTTATTCTGCAAAATACATTGAAGTTTGTATGGAAGACTTACTGTAGTTATGGCTATGGCTCAGATGACACCTACAAGATATGAAGCTACGGATGGCCAATAGAATCTATTATATTTTCCAAGTTTTTGTAATGTATATACTTGTTAAGTTGATTCAGTTATAATATCTTCAATGCAGCAATTCCCCCAATGGGTTCCTTAGAACACATAAATAATATGATTCAAAACCCCTCTCCAATTTTATGTTCAAGTAAATATAAGAAATAATTATACAAAATGGAATAAACTTCTCTACTCAACATTTTCTGAGTATTTAATGTGTTGAGTTTGTGAACCTGAGGTTTTTAAATGATCTGTTTCTATAAATTTTATTTATGCATTTTTTAATGGAGGGAGCAATTTTTCATGGAACACTTCAAAAGACATAAATACTATAAAATGAAGATTTTTTAGGATAATAGGTGATATGTTTTGAGTTTGTGTTTATGCAGGGCACTGCTCCAAGAACTTTATGTATATTAATGTATCTAACCTTCACAGTTTTGTAAGACAGGGAATATTATTTTCTCCATATTACAGAAGAAGAAAATTAAACATGAATAAAACTAGGAAATTTGCCTTAAAGTATTTATTTATTTATTTATTTATAAATTTTATTAATTTATTCATGAGGGACACAGAGAGAGAGGCAGAGGGAAAAGCAAGCTCCTCACAGGGACCCTGATGCGAGACTCGATCCCGGACCCCAGGATCACTCCCTGAGCTGAAGGCAGATGCTCAACCCCTGAGCCACCGAGGCATCCCCGCCTTAAAGTTTTTTAAAGATGATTTAAGACAGAATCCTTTCAGTGACATATATGGGTTTGAAGAGGGGTTAGCATGTTAATTTTCCAATTGTGTCTAAAGTTTGGTATATCTACAAGTTCCAGTAGTTCATACTTGTAGTTCATTTTCAAATATATTTTATAGGTCACAATTTTTAATATATTTTTCAATACATTGATAAATATATCATAAAAATATCCATGAGATTCATTTTCTTTTTCTCTCTCTAGCTGTCTTTTTTGTCTTTCTGAAAGCATCTTATTTCTAATTCTTGGGACGACTTCCTTAATAATATTTACTTTGAAAAAAATACTTTTTGTTTTCTTGGCTAATTTTTTAAGTTACTTTTTCAGTTTGAATATAGTTCTATTAGTAAATTAAGTCAGGGTTGAGCCCACGAAATTCTCATGGTATAATACTTTTAGGTAAATAATGATATTTTAGAAATTTTAATTAACCAAATTCTTCACTCCATGATAGCATTAAATAAATGTTTCATGAGGCTAAAGTGAAAAATCTCAACTTAAATAGATGTCAGTTTAGACACTTTAGTTTGGTAAGATGCCATTATATATCACTTCCCTCTGAGTTTTGTCTGACTTCTGCTATTCTGTTTACAAGATAATTTCATTCACCCTTATGTCCTTACCAATAATATCTGCAGATGATTATGCATAAAATAAAAAAATATTTCATAAGTGTAGGATGAATTAATGAAATTTCAAACATTTATGTCTTGTTATAATATATATTCCAAATTCTATCCACCTAATCAATTCTCCATATGTACACCAAACATTTATTTAACACCTCCCTCCAGACACTATGTTCCAGAATTACATGTCCAATTCTGATTCCCTTTTCTGAAAAATAGGAATGTTGATATCTTCATTATCAGGTATAAAGAATAGGGGAGATGATTTATATAGAATATCAGTAACAATAAGCATTGAATAAATACGAGCTGTACTTCCCAAAACCCAGAGGTACAAAAAAAAATGACAGTCTGTGGATAAAATCAGGCTCATCTGTTTTGATAAACAACATTTTATTGGAACACAGCCATGATTACTTGTTATATATCGTCTGTGGCTATTATAATGACAGTAGAGCTGAGTAGTTGCAACAGAGATCATCTGGCTCAAAAAGTCAATAATGTTTACCATCTGGCCCTTTACAGAAGTTTGCCAACTTGTACTTCCCAAATTACCCAGGTCTTAATACTTGTTACATATATTGGGATTCTGATTAAAGAGATTTGGAGAGAAGGCAAGAATTCTATGCTCAATGAGATTTCCAAATAATTCTTATGAAGAAGCAATTAAGACGTAATTATGGGAAACTTCCCTAAGGGACGATTATTTAGAAATAGAATTCAGGGGATCCCTGGGTGGCGCAGCGGTTTAGCGCCTGCCTTTGGCCCAGGGCGCGATCCTGGAGACCCGGGATCGAATCCCACATCGGGCTCCCGGTGCATGGAGCCTGCTTCTCCTTCTGCCTATGTCTCTGCCTCTCTCTCTCTCTCTCTCTCTCTCTCTCTCTTTGTGTGTGTGTGTGACTATCAGAAAGAAAGAAGAAAGAAATAGAATTCGAAGTTCTGTGGCACCTTAGCAGAGAAGAAATTTTTTAGGGACAAGAGACAGATCTCTTAATCTGAACTGGAACTAAGGTAACCCTGAGAAGAACAAGAAATGACAAAAAAAAAAAAAAGTTACTGAAATGCAAATTCTAATTCCTAAGCTGAAATTTCTGAGGACAAGTTTTAATCTTAGTACTAGACCAGTTAAAATTATGAAGAGATGACTCAATGGAATGCAGAACACTGAGGAGACTAGAAGACCTGCATTAAGAGGAAAAAAAGAACTGAGCCAAATTGTGACAGAGTTTTAAGATTTAAAATTCTATGATAGGGCTTTCAAAAAGGTCCAGATGTTAGTAACAAGGCAGAAGAGTGAAAAGGAAAAAGCCTAAGTGGGATGTACCCCTACATGTGTAATCTTGCCAAGTTATGGGATATATTCCCAGCCAATGCGGTACCATTTCCTTTTTTAATCTTACTGAGATAAAAAAAAATCAATCCAAATGGTGATAGTCATGAAGGCATCACTCTGAGGGGCAATGAAAAGAAAGCTCAAGTCCTCCTTTTTATTTCTACTTGGGAAAACAGAGAAGGGCATCCCACATTGTAAGATTCACTTGCTCTCCAATAGGGAATAAGTTAAAAAATTTGGCCTACTTGGCTAGAGATTGTTTTGGTGAGAAGGTGCCATGAAGCCAAGTCATGGCTGCTGCTTGGGATGTTAGTTGCTCTACCCCAGACTAGCCCCAGAGGACCTTTCTAGGAAGATGTTTGATAATTTTAACTTTTCAGCAACTCTGCGAGCCATATGGTGTAGAAGAAAGCCTGTGCATACTGAGCTCTACGTTGGAACTCCTGAGCACATGTTCTGCCTTGATCTCACAGCTCTTCCTCTGAGATGTTTGGGAATGAAAGCATTGGTAGAAGCCTTCACTTAAGACTTTAAAGTACTCACAGCCAGCTAGAGAAAGTCCTTAGGTACCTTCTTCAGACTTCTACTTCTTCCAGAACTTTCCTTGGACCTACCAGGTCTGCCTCAGTAAACTTTCAATTACATAAAGCTTAATTTAATCTGGAAGAAATAAATTTGCCTCCTCAGATGCTAAGCACAAGGAGGATGGAATCTGTATGAAAAACCTGTGAAATTTTATTTCTAATCAGGAAAGAATTTTCTTGGCAATTGATTTAATTCACTCACTCAACCCCACCCTCCATCATAAGCAATGCCTAATCATCAAGTGGGTTTCTTTATTTACTTTGCCATTTATAAATGTAACATCTACCAAGGATCTGCTTTCAATTTTTAAAGGGACCCTGCCTTTTTCCCTTGAATATTTTCAAACCATTTAAATAAAATAGCATGGAAAATGACTTTAAATAGAAATATAGAGTGGTTTCATCACTCAAGCAAGATTCCCATACAGTCATAATACATGTATGCTTATCCTAAGAGACCCTCAAATACAATGGAAAAAACTCCATATAAATTTTTAAATTTAAGTATTTATTTACTTATAATCCCTGATGCACTCCTTTTGACCTATAGACATATAAGTAACTTGTATACATATAATATATATAGAATACAAATAAGCTAACTCGTATATCACATATCCATGTATTTTTGCCCTTTTCCACTTTTTCAGCCATAGGCATTCAGAGAAGCTCTGAACCACAAGATGTTATTAGTGGCTCAACATGGTGATTTTAACACATGTGCACAGAAGTTTTGACAGTCTTCCCACCAGAGAGTAGTGTGCTTTTGTGATTGTTTGATTCAGTAATATGGTGGAAGTGAATCTATGAGGTCTTATCATGAAGGGAGTTACAGCTTCTGGCTAGCTCTCTTGGGACACTCACCCATGGGAAAGCTAGCTACCATGTAAGCAGTCAATCTGCCCCAAAGCTACCATACTGTAAGGAAGCCCAAAGTAGTATATTTGAAAGAGCATGTGAAGACCAGAGAGCTGTGTGGTTATCTCCTGACTGATACCAGGCCTTGTTCCAGTTCTATTCACCACATCATCCATTTACCCTTGGTTAATAAGACCTCAATCCAAAACTACCCAGCCAAGCTCTGTCCAAATACTTGACCCACAGACACCATTAAAGATAGTAAACTGATTTTGTTTCAAGGTAGAAGCTCTGGAGTAATTTATTTCACAGTCAGTAGATAGCTGAAATACTCAGAACTTGTACTGCTTGGTATCTTTAGCTGTATCAGATATTTTGAGTCTAAAGACCCTTCCTTTGCCTTTAAGCCATGATGCACCATGATGCAGTGGCCATTAGCAATAATGAATCTTTTTTTTTTTTTAATATAAATTAATTTTTATTGGTGTTCAATTTACCAACATACAGAATAACACCCAGTGCTCATCCCGTCAAGTGTCCCCCTCAGTGCCCGTCACCCATTCACCCCCACCCCCCGCCCTCCTCCCCCTCCACCACCCCTAGTTCATTTCCCAGAGTTAGAAGTCTTTATGTTTTGTCTCCCTTTCTGATATTTCTCACACATTTCTTCTCTCTTCCCTTATATTCCCTTTCCCCAAATGAATGAGAACATACACTGTTTGTCCTTCTCCGGTTACTGTGGCCAAGTTCAAAAAGGGTGTTGCCTGAGTTCTCCTCTGGGATTTTGATGGAATCTTGTCTCACATTTAGATCTTTCATCTATTTTGAGTTTATCTTTGTGTATGGTGCAAGAGAGTGGTCCGGTTTCATTCTTCTGCATGTGGATGTCCAATTTTCCCAGCACCATTTATTGAAGAGACTGTCTTTCCTCCTTTATCGAATATTAGTTGACCATAAAGTTCAGGGTCCACTTCTGGGTTCTCTATTCTGTTCCATTGATCTATATGTCTGTTTTTGTGCCAGTACCACACTGTCTTGATGAACACAGCTTTGTAGTACAACCTGAAATCTGGCATTGTGATGCCCCCAGATATGGTTTTCTTTTTTAAAATTCCCCTGGCTGTTCGGGGTCTTTTCTGATTCCACACAAATCTTAAAATAATTTGTTCTAAGTCTCTGAAGAAAGTCCATGGTATTTTGATAGGGATTGCATTATACGTGTAAATTGCCCTGGGTAAAATTGACATTTTCACAATATTAATTCTGCTCATCCATGAGCGTGGAATATTTTTCCATCTCTTTGTGTCTTCCTCAATTTCTTTCAGAAGTGTTCTATAATTTTTAGGATATATTTTGAGAACCATTTGAATGGTAAATGGTTCTCCAACCTTTTATTTTCAGGTTGTAGGTGTCTTTCTGTCTAAAATGAGTCTCTTGTAGACAGCAAATAGATGGGTCCTGTTTTTTTATCCAGTCTGAAATCCTGCGCCTTTTGATGGGGTCATTAAGCCCATTCACGTTCAGAGTTACTATTGACAGATATGAGTTTAGTGTCATCATGATATCTATTTAGTCCTTGTTTTTGTGGATTGTTCCACTGAACGTCTTCTTAAAGGGGAATTTTAAGAGTCCCCCTTAAAATTTCTTGCAGAGCTGGTTTGGAGGTCACATATTCTTTCAGTTCCTGCCTGTCTCGGAAGCTCTTTATCTCTCCTTCCATTTTGAATGAGAGCCTTGCTGGATAAAGTATTCTTGGTTGCATGTTCTTCTCATTTAGGACCCTGAATATATCCTGCCAGCCCTTTCTGGCCTGCCAGGTCTCTGTGGAGAGGTCTGCTGTTACCCTAATATTCCTCCCCATGAAAGTCAGGGACTTCTTGTCTCTTGCTGCTTTAAGGATCTTCTCTTTATCTTTGGAATTGGCAAGCTTCACTATTAGATGTCGAGGTGTTGAACGGTTTTTATTGATTTTAGGGGGGGATCTCTTTATTTCCTGGATCTGAATGCCTGTTTCCCTTCCCAGATTGGGAAAGTTTTCAGCTAGGATTTGTTCAAATACATATTCTGGCCCTCTGTCCCTTTCGGCGCCCTCGGGAACCCCAATTAAACGTAGGTTTTTCTTCCTTAGAGTGTCATTTATTTCCCTTAATCTGTCTTCATGGTTCTTTAATTGTTTATCTCTTTTTTCCTCAGTTTCCCTCTTTGCCATTAACTTGTCTTCTATGTCACTCACTCGTTCTTCCACCTCGTTAACCCTCGTCGTTAGGACTTCTAGTTTGGATTGCATCTCATTCAATTGATTTTTAATTTCTGCCTGATTGGATCTAAATTCTGCAGTCATGAAGTCTCGTGAGGCCTTAATGCTTTTTTCTAGAGCCACCAGTAGCTGTTTAATGGTGCTTCTGAATTGGCTTTCTGACATTGAAGTGTAATCCAGATTTTGTAACTCTGTGGGAGAGAGGGCTGTTTCTGATTCTTTCTTTTGAGGTGAGGTTTTCCTTCTAGTCATTTTGCTCAGTGCAGAGTGGCCAAAAACAAGTTGTATTGGAACACGGGGGAGTATCACTGGTCCGTCTAGCTCGTCTTCTGGGGGAGGGGCCTGTTGCGCTGATTTTCAGGTGTTAGCACTTGGGGGAGCTGCTCTGCCCCTGCCTGCTGCAGGGCTCAGCGGGGGTTGCTTACCCCGTCAGGCCCCAGGAGGAACAGCAGCAGTTGCTATGGCAACTCTGGAAGCCTGGATTCAGCCTCCGCAGGAACTCGGGGCTCTCGGCTCTCCGTCCGCAGGGCCTGGAGGCTCCGGGGCGGGGCCGCTGATCTGCTCAGCTCGGGGCAGGAGCGTCCTCGCTGTCTCTGTCTCGGGCCCTCCCGGCCTCTGCCTGTCCCGGGGGAGGCCGGATCCTGGGCTGTGTCCCGGCGCCCTGTGCTCCGGGGCCTGCGCTGGTGGATTCGCGCTCCCGCCCCGCAGCTCCCTCCCTGGAGCCGCTCCCGAGCCCCTCCGAGCTGCTCCGGTGCGCGCTGCAGCCCTTAGGGAGCTCGGCGCACTCCCCCGGGGCGCAGGTGTCTGTTAGTGTCCCCGGGAGCCCGAGGGCATCCCCGCCCTCCTGGGTCCTGCTCCAACTCCCTGCAAGCCCCTTTCCGCCCGGGAAGGTTGGTGCAGTTCCTGCTCCTCCGGGACGGGGCTCTCCTGTCCTGGGGACCCTCGCCCCGGCCTCAGCCCGGCTCCTCGCGGGGCCCCTCCCCCTCGGAGGCCTTTTGTTCCTTTATTTCTTTTTCCCCGTCTTCCTACCTTGATAGAAGCGCGGACTCTTCTCACTGTAGCATTCCAGCTGGTCTCTCTTTACATCTCAGGCGAATTCGTAGGTTTTCAGGATGGTTTGAAGGTTATCTAGGTAATTTGGTGGGGACAGGCGATTTGTGGACCCTGCTCTTCCGCCATCTTGCCCCTCCCCCAATAATGAATCTTTTTAAGAGGGAATAGTTAAGATGACACAGAAGGTTGACAATGCCCCTCCCAAAATTCCTCTTTGTCCAAAATTTTTATTGGTTCTAGTCCTAGACCTTCATATAAATTCTAGAGACAGAGCTAAATTAAGCTCTCTGCCTACCATAACATAAACAAATGAATAAATAGATATATATATATAAATAAATAAATTTATTTTTTAAAGTATTGATTTATCATTGGGGTAAACTAGATTCAGTTGAACTGACACAACTCATTCAGGTTCTCGAAACTAAATAACATGAGTTTAAGGATGCAAACTAAACTATAGCCCAATGTGTTTTTAGTCACTTAGAATTTTTATTTTATAAACATTGTAATGATTTGTTTTGTGTATCAACTGGACTGGCCCATAGATTGCCCAGATATTTGGTGTCTATGCTTAACCAAAGCACGAATAGGACAAAGTTACCACCTGCAGGATTCTGACTCTAACTCAGTCCTAGGTGAAACAAAAAAGGAATATGAAGTTGGAAAAGGCCAAATTTGTTGAAATGATATGATAAGCAAAAATTCTGCATTTAATGTCACAGCTCAGAGAGTTAGAACAGACTCTAATGGTTTGTTAGGTTGGCTGAAACATGGACCAAAAGGAGGCCTACAGTAAGAAAGGTAGAAATGCCAGATTGCCTGGATTTAATGTAGAGGAAGGGATTCAGAGCTTTAAGGTGATTGGGATACTAGCGTGAATTTCTGGCCCCTACAGATAAACCTCAGTTCAGATCTTTAGGATTTTTGAACAAAATTCAGCCAATTTCTACAGATGACTATTTCTTTTTTGAGAAGCAGCCTTTGCCCTGCTGTTTGACCGTAGTAGAGACTGACTCTTTGACCATTGGCCATCAAGTTAACATGTGACCTAAGTTGTCCATCATTAAGTAGGTGTTATTTGATCCAGGAAGCACTAAAGTTGGGTGTGCACAGTAGTACTCCACTATCAAACGTATGTGGTATATACTTGATTGGGCCTAAGAAGGCACAAGTAAGTTATATGAAGTGTTACAAATAGCCTTTTCTCTCCTAGACCTCCTATGGCCTCATGAGTAACCTATGATTACTTGAGAGAAAGAGGATGAAAAGAGTCAGGCCTGATTTACAAACCATTCTACATCATAGACCAGGTACAACCCTAAAGTGGAAAGCAATAGCTCCCTACTGGGATATTCTTAAAGGACAGTGGTGAAGAGAAATTCTTCCAGTGGATAGAATTTTAAGTAGTGCACCTGGTTGTTCACTTTCTTTGAAAGAAGAAATGGCCATATGTGCAATTATATAGAATTCATAGGCTGTGGCCAATGGTTTGGCTGGATAATTAGGGATTAGAAGGAACATAATTGGAAAATTGGTTACAAGGAAGTTTGAGGAAGAGATATGTTAACAGACCTCTCTGAATGGGGAAAAAAAATGAAGATATTTGTGTCCTTGTAAGTGCTTACCAAAGAGTGCCCTTAGCAAAGGATAGTTTCAATTATCAAGTGGATAGGATGACCCATTTTATGGGTGCCAGTCAGCCTTATTCCTCAGACACCCTTGTCACTACCCAATGTGCTCATGAACAAAGTGGCTTATGGTGATAAAGATAGAATTTATGCATGGACTTAGCAACATGGGCTTCCATTTACCAAGGTCAACCAGACTATGGCCATTACTGAGTCCCTGATATGAACCATTCCCCGGGGTCAGTCAGGTAGCTGGTGGGAAGCTGATTATATTGGACTCCTTCCAGTGTAGAAAAGACAGTGTTTTGTTCTTACTGGACTAGATAGTTATTCCAAATATGGATTTGCCTTCCTTGTATACAATGCTTCTGCCAAAACTACCATCCACACACTTACAGAATGCCTTATCCACCATAATAGTATTATGAACAGCATTGCTTCTGATCAAGAAACTCACTTCACAGTAAAAGAAGTGTGACAATGGGTCCATGCTCATGAAATTCTAGGCTTATCATGCTCCCTACCATCCTGCAACAGCTAGCTCACTAAAATGCTGGATTGATTTGAGACTCATTTACATCACCAGCAGCTAGTAATACCTTGCAGGGTTGGGGTCAGGTTCTCCAGAACCTTACATATGCTCTCCATCAGTGTCCAATATATGATATTGTTTCTCCCATAGCCAGAATTCACAGCTCTAGGAATCAAGTAGTGGAAATGGAAGTGGCACCACTCACTATTACCTCTAGCTATACACTAGCAAAATTTTTGCTTCCTGTTTCCTAAACCTATGCTCTACTGACCTGGAGATCTTAGTTCCAAAGGGAGGGATGCCTCCACCAGAAGACAGCAATGATTCCATTGAACTAGAATTTATGACTTCCACCTGACAGTTTTGGTCTCTTCACACCTTTAAATCAATACACAAAGAAAGGAGTCACTGTGCTGGCTAAGGTGACTGATCTTGATCACCAAGGGGAAATCAGACTACTATTCTACAACAGAAGTAAGAAAAAGTATATCTGGAACACATACCCGAAGTATTCCAGGAGACCCCTTAGGATGTCACTTATTATTTCCATGCTCTAACATTAATGTACAACTACAACAGTATAGTTTAGGCAGGACTACTAATGGCTTATTTTATGCATCAATTTGACTGGGCCATGGGTTGCCTAGATATTTGGTTAAACAATATTCTGGGTATATCAAATGAAGGTGCTTTCAGATGATATAAACATTAAAATTGGTAGACTGAGTAAAGTAGGTTTCCTTCCTTAACGTGGATAGCCTTCATCCAATCAGTTTGATTGCCTGATTAGAACAGAAAAGCTGAACCTCCCAGTAAGAGGGGACCTGTCCTGCCTAACTGCTTGAGCTGAAGCATTGGTCTTTTCCAGCTTTTGGACTCAGACTAAAACATCAGCTCTTCTTGAGTATTGAGCCTGCTGGCTTTCAGACTCTACCATCAGCTCTCCTCAATCTCAGGCCTTCGATGTCAGACTGGAACTATATATCTACTCTCCTGGATGTTCAGCTTACTGACTGCAGATCGTGGGATATCTTGGCTTCCATAATCATGTAGGCCAATTCCTTGTTTTTATCATATATCACTCTTGCATAAATAAAAAGGAAAATATAAATAAAGAGATTTGGCTAAGGTATTCAGAACATTCTGAATTTCTTTTAGAATCAAATTCATTGATTTTGATATTTTTCCACAAAACATTCTTTTCAAAGTCATACAGTACTTCTTAGAGGATTTTATCATTGTATCCAGGGTGGTTAGTTCAAGTTGATGGCACTCATTGAACATATTTTCATGCTGATTCTTTTATAATATTTCCAAAAATATCAGATAAAACAAGTATGCCATGTTTACTATCTGACTGATGATAATTTTAAGACAAAATTGATTGAAAGACACATTCCGACATCAAAAATGTTAAAATGTGGGGATCCCTGGGTGGCGCAGTGGTTTGGCGCCTGCCTTTGGCCCAGGGTGCAATCCTAGAGACCCGGGATCGAATCCCACATCGGGCTCCCGGTGCATGGAGCCTGCTTCTCCCTCTGCCTATCTCTCTGCCTCTCTCTCTCCCTCTCTCTCTCTCTCTCTCTCTCTGTGACTATCATGAATAAATAAAAAATTAAAAAAATGTTAAAATGTGAAAAAAACATGCATTTTAGAATTCCTGAAATTTTTACAGTGTTCAATAAATACACTATCACTGAATTAATGATGATGGGATGATGATGATAAAGATGATGAATATTAGCTGAGAAGTTGTGTCCTTGTGCCTGATAAAGTGTGTGTTTATGTATCAGGAATATATGCCTGATAGTTGGTGCATTTATGGGGGCTTAAAGACCTATGAAAAATAAACATGAAAACCAGTCATCTGAGGTGTTATTTGATAAAAATTTTATTAATTTGAGTCTTCTCTCTCTTCTTTTTAATAAGGCTGGCTAATGGTTTATCTATCTTATTAATTCTTTCAAAGAACCAACTCCTGGTTCTGTTGATCTGTTCCACAGTTCTTCCGGTCTCAATTTCGTTGAGTTCTACTCGAATCTTTATTAACTCTCTTCTTCTGCTGGGTGTAGGATCTATTTGCTGTTTTTTCTCTAGCTCCTTTATGTGTAAGGTTAGCTTTTGTATTTAAGTTCTTTCCAGTTTTTGAATGGATGCTTGTATTGCGATGTATTTCCCCCTCAGGACTGCTTTTGCTGCCTCCCAAAGATTTTGAACGGTTGTATCTTCATTCTCATTAGTTTCCATGAATCTATTTAATTCTTCCTTAATTTCCTGGTTGACCCTTCCATCCTTTAGCAGGATGTTCCTTAACCTCCACGTGTTTGAGGTCCTTCCAAACTTCTTGTTGTGATTTAGTTCTAATTTCAAGGCATTGTGGTCTGAGAATATGCAGGGGACGATCCCAATCTTTTGGTATCAGTTCAGACCCGATTTGTGACCCAGTATGTGGTCTATTCTGGAGAAAGTTCCATGTGCACTTGAGAAGAATGTGTATTCAGTTGAGTTTGGATGTAAAGTTCTGTAGATATATGTGAAATCCATCTGGTCCAGTGTATCATTTAAAACTCTCGTTTCTTTGGAGATGTTGTGCTTAGAAGACCTATTGAGTATAGAAAGAGCTACATGGAAGTCACCAAGTATAAGTGTATTATTATCTAAGTATTTCTTCACTTTGGTTATTAATTGGTTTATATATTTGGCAGCTCCCACATTCGGGGCAATATATATTGAGGATTGTTAAGTCCTCTTGTTGGATAGATCCTTTAAGTATGATATAGTGTCCCTCTTCACCTCTCACTACAGACTTCGGGGTAAATTTTAGTTTATCTGATATAAGGATGGCTACCCCTGCTTTCTTTTGAGGACCATTCGAATGGTAAATGGTTCTCCAACCTTTTATTTTCAGACTGTAGGTGTCCTTCTGTCTAAAATGAGTCTCTTGTAGACAGCAAATAGATGGTTCCTGCTTTTTTATCCAATCTGAAACCCTGCGCCTTTTGATGGGGTCATTAAGCCCGTTCACGTTCAGAGTTACTATTGACAGATATGAGTTTAATGTCACCATGGTATCTATTCAGTCCTTGTTTTTGTGGATTGTTCCACTGAACTCCTTCCTAAAGGGGAATTTTAAGAGTCCCCCTTAAAATTTCTTGCAGAGCTGGTTTGGAGGCCACATATTCTTTCAGTTCCTGCCTGTCTTGGAAGCTCTTTATCTCTCCTTCCATTTTGAATGAGAGCCTTGCTGGATAAAGTATTCTTGGTTCCATGTTCTTCTCATTTAGGACCCTGAATATATCCTGCCAGCCCTTTCTGGCCTGCCACGTCTCTGTGGAGAGGTCTGCTGTTACCCTAATACTCCTCCCCATAAAAGTCACTCTCTTTCGCCATACACAAAGATAAACTCAAAATGGATGAAAGAGCTTAATGTGAGACAAGATTCCATCAAAATCCTAGAGGAGAACACGGGCAACACCCTTTTTGAACTCGGCCACAGTAACTTCTTGCAAGATACATCCACGAAGGCAAAAGAAACAAAAGCAAAAATGAACTATTGGGACTTCATCAAGATAAGAAGCTTTTGCACAGCAAAGGATACAGTCAACAAAACTAAAAGACAACCTACAGAATGGGAGAAGATATTTGCAAATGACGTATCAGATAAAGGGCTAGTTTCCAAGATCTATAAAGAACTTATTAAACTCAACACCAAAGAAACAAAAAATCCAATCATGAAACGGGCAAAAAACATGAAGAGAAATCTCACAGAAGAAGACATAGACATGGCCAACATGCACATGAGAAAATGCTCTGCATCACTTGCCATCAGGGAGATACAAATCAAAACCACAATGAGATACCACCTCACACCAGTGAGAATGGGGAAAATTAACAAGGCAGGAAGCCACAAATGTTGGAAAGGATGTGGAGAAAAGGGAACCCTCTTACACTGTTGGTGGGAATGTGAACTGGTGCAGCCACTCTGGAAAACTGTGTGGAGGTTCCTCAAAGAGTTAAAAATAGACCTGCCCTACAACCCTCTTACACTGTTGGTGGGAATGTGAACTGGTGCAGCCACTCTGGAAAACTGTGTGGAGGTTCCTCAAAGAGTTAAAAATAGACCTGCCCTACAACCCAGCAATTGCACTGTTAGGGATTTACCCCAAAGATTCAGATGCAATGAAACGCCAGGACACCTGCACCCCGATGTTTATAGCAGCAATGGCCACAATAGCCAAACTGTGGAAGGAGCCTCGGTGTCCCTCAAAAGATGAATGGATAAAGAAGATGTGGTTTATGTATACAATGGAATATTACTCAGCCATTAGAAACGACAAATACCCACCATTTGCTTCAACGAGGATGGAACTGGAAGGTATTATGCTGAGTGAAATAAGTCAATCGGAGAAGGACAAACATTATATGTTTCATTCATTTGGGGAATATAAATAATAGTGAAAGGGAATATAAGGGAAGGGAGAAGAAATGTGTGGGAAATATCAGAAAGGGACACAGAACATAAAGACTCCTAACTCTGGGAAACGAACTAGGGGTGGTGGAGGGGGAGGAGGGCGGGGGTGGGGGTGAATGGGTGACGGGCACTGGGGGGGCGCACTTGACAGGATAAGCACTGGGTGTTATTCTGTATGTTGGTAAATTGAACACCAATAAAAAATAAATTTATTAAAAAAATTTTTGTTTCATACCAGAGAGTGAACAACCTTTCAGAGTATTAACAGTGTCTCTAAAGCTTGCTGTTCTGATGTCATGCAAGGTAAGCATTTCACGCTTAGCACTAACACTGAGAGCAGGAGCTTATTATCACAGTTTTTCAGTTGTTTGTGGTGAAATTCTTATGGTTAAAATTACTCATGGAAAAAAATAAATTTTCTAATTTTAGAATTACAGTATTTCAGGCTTCCCTCCCTCTGGATATCTGCTTTTATTTACACTGTACATTTACCTATTCTTTTTCTTTATACTCCCCACATTGAAAAATAACTAAATTCTTCTAAAAATAAAAGCAGACCGAAATGGAGTGCCTGAACCGTCAAGATGAAAGCCATTTAGATCTATTCACTTTTCAGCAGCTGGTTAACATTCTTGTACAAATATTTTGTATTTATTTTGAAGCTTGTTCAGTTAATATCATTGTTCTTCTATTTCCTACATATGATGTACTTGTGCCAGTGAAGCTGAATCATGCATTTTCCAGATGGCAAATCTTTCTGAAGAAAGTATTGTGGTGGCAGACCTGGCCAGCGGACTCCACCAATTCTTCCTTATGCAGTTCCACAGGGAATAAATTAGATTAGGCATGGCCTTCAGGAATGCAGTCAAGGTCAAATTTCTCCTTTAATTCTGCAAAAACAACAGTTCTGAAGGGAAGGAGTACATTGCATAAATTCTGAGCTACTTTTCATTGGAGGTTTTCAAATTATCTAGAGAATCTGATGTGGCTTATAGCAATCCAGAAGCAAGCTCTAATTTTTATTTTGTTTCAAAATTTCTAGCAGGTTCCTAAGTGGTTGTATTGGAAGTACATCATCTTTATTTATTTCAAACCATTATTCCTAGCTTGGGATCCCTTCCCTTTCTTTTTCCCCCTGCTATACATGTAGTCATGCAGCCAGAATGAACAGAGTCTTATTTTGTTATTTGCTAGCCCAGAAATCAGGTTATGAATGTTTATAAGGTAGCTGGAACTTCTTGAATCATCACAAGAATTCAAAAATGAAAAGATTTAATTTCCCCCTTAGATTCCCTACAATCTTCACATCTGATTATTTAAGATTATTTTGTTCTATGAGGAAGAGTAACACAGGGAGCCAAAACCATACTTCTGAATAATTCCTGGCAGGTAGACAGCTCCAATTCATGAATATGTAACATCCCAAAGGAGAATTGCAGGCCTGCTGCTTCATTCATTCATATATTCATTCATCCATGGATTCATTCATTCATTTGGGGAAAGAACTTAGTTTGGTAGACCATGAGGATGCAAAGACAAGCATACCACAGTTTTTGATTCCAAAGAATTTATCCTCTAATAGGAGAAGAAAGATATGAAAATAAGGAAGAGCAATGAAATATTTTAGATACTGTAAAAGGAGAAATAGGTTGTCTAGGGGTGTGATAAGGAGAATAGCCAGTTCTCCTCGGGTAGTCATAAAAAGCTGAAAAATGAGCTGTTGTCTTAAAAAATGAGTCAGTTTCCCAATCACCTAATCTAGGAAATACATCCCAAACTAAGTTGAGGGTATGGGTAGGAGTGAGGGTGGGGAGTAGAGGATTTGAGCAAATGCCGAAACCCATATTTCCTTACATGTTCCCAGAACTATAAACATTTCATCTGACTAATGATAATGAGAGAATGCAGATTTATCCTAAAATAAGGGTAGATGATGAAGTATCTTATTTGCCTTTCTAAGACATTTTCTGTTGGAAGTCTGGAGGGTTTGTTGTTTGGAATTTATAATGCACACAAAACCGGGGTTAGGTTCCCAGTCTCCTCAACAAAAGGCTAATTTTTTAAATCATTAAAACAACTGAAGTATAGTGAGAACAACACTATATCATGCTTAATTCCTGAGAGCAGAGAATAAGTAATTTAGGTGTAAAGGAAGGAAAAATGGAACTTTACTATCTTTTTCAACTATCTTGCAATTTATTTCTTTGCAAATTGGTCACCACTGAAGCCCTAACTTCCTCTATTCCTATTCCTCCCTAAACCTTGACCATGGAATTTCTGATTCAGCCATTCCTTTCCCAGGCATAGGATAGACCCCTTTTAAAATGTCCCATAGATGCCCATTCACCTTGCTTTTTACAGAGCCCTAAAACAGCCCATTCTGGGACTCCATGGATGCTTGCTGAAGGACACCCTACATAGTGCCTCTCCACTTGTACTCCAGAATTACTTTCTCTATAAACTCCCATTCCCTGAATGCAATCTGATTTTAGTTCCTAGCAAAAAATCAATCTGAGGGGATCCCTGGGTGGCTCAGTGGTTTAGCGCCTGCCTTCGGCCCAGGGCATGATCTTGGAGTCCCAGGATCAAGTCCCACATCAGGCTCCCTGCATGGAGCCTGCTTCTCCCTCTGCCTCTCTCTCGCTCTCGCTCTCTCTCTCTCTCTCCCCCTGTGTCTCTCATGAATAAATAAAATCTTTTTAAAAAATCAATCTGTTCTAGTTTCTCTAACACACTCTACATGTCCCCAAAGTATTTGTTTTTATAACTCAAATAAACTGGTGGAATTTGAAGCAATTATCAACTTGAGGGAATATATTCAGGCTTTAGGACAAAACACATGTATGAAATGGTGAGCTGGCACCCATCAGGCCAGCTGGTTGTGCCTTGGAAACCACCAGTATGAATTCCCTAAAAGTGTTGCAGCTTTTCAAAGCTTATCTTCATCTAGCAGCTAGAACCTTCAAATTCTCTAAAAGTTTGAAGTATTTTCCACAAAATCATCTTCAGCAGCAACAGTAGAAGCTGAAGAGTAATTTAAAAAGCAATGAGGAAGGACAGGATAAGGAAGGAAGAAGTTATAGTAGTCTTCTCATCAATAAAGATACAATTTGTCCCCAAAAGAAATAATAGTAATTGTTATCACATTTACACATTCTGGAACATAACACTGGAGATTATTGTGATCCATTGAGAATATAGGAAATTGTGCATTCATCTATGTATTCATTTTTGTGTTTAACATTTTTCCTGCTTATTTTTTAAGTGTTCATTTACTACATTATGGTATAAACTCTGAGATGCAAATGAAGATTTTCATCAAGTTTTAAAAGGCTAAATTTCAGTGTGATTTCTTTTAAAACATGATTTCTATTTCTTGCAAATATTGCTTATTTGTGTTATACTGTGACATTTTATATAAATTTTAAAAATCTAATTTTTGTTTCTAAATAAAAAATTCCTAAAAAGCTATAATAATATTTGCATCCAATAAATCATTCTAAAAGTTATTTTAATGCTTTATTTTAAAGCCACATGGTAAATTTTAAAGTTATAATTCTATATTCTAAAAATCAGATGATTGAGGAGTGCCTAGGTGGCTCAGTCGGTTAAGTGTCTGTTTTCAGGTTATGTCATGATCTCAGGGTCCTGGAATGGAACCCCCCATAGTATCCCTGCTCAGCAGGGGGTCTGCTCCTCCCTCTCCCTCTGCCTCTCCTCCTTGCTCATGCTCCCTCTCACTTTCTCTCAGACAAATAAATAAAATCTTTTAAAAAAATAAATGTAATAAATAAATATCAGATGATTGAATATAAGAGGTCTAAAAATGAATGCCCAAGACAGCCATTTGCTCAGAGAGCTAAAATAATTTTGCAAATGAAAAACTATTTAGCATGTATATTAAATATCTACTATATAGATTATTTGCCTACAATAAGTGCTCATTTCATTTTATTTTTAAGTGAAAAAGAAGTATATTTTCAGGTCTTTCATAATGTACCTTATAAATTTGCTGTTTCCTTCCTTTTCTTTATCAGAGAGGCCTATGTTGGCTATAGGTAAAAATATGACTTTCTAATCTAACTCTTTATTCTAATATCTATGATTCTCAGATGACAAATGACGTTATTTTTTGTAATTCAAGGCTTCACAGATTTATACATAATATATGACCTTTCTTCTACCACCCATACCTGAGTTCTGTCCTTGACTTTTTATTTTTTAAAGATTTTTAAAATTTATTTATGAGAGACACAGAAAGAGAGAGAGAGAGAGAGAGAGAGAGAGAGAGAGAGAGGCAGAGACACAGGCAGAGGGAGAAGCAGGCTCCATGAAGGGAGCCCGATGTGGGACTCGATCCCGGAACTTCAGGATCATGCCTTGGGCCAGAGGCAGACGCTAAAACACTGAGCCACCCAGGCATCCCCTGTCCTTGACTTTTTAAATTCTTATTCATCCAACAGACATATGCAGAGGGTCCAATGTAATACTAAACTTATAGGTAATAGATGGGTGGTATCTGTGCCTTTTTAAAAAAAAAAAAGATTTTATTTATTTATTCATGATAGTCACAGAGAGAGAGAGAGAGAGAGGCAGAGACACAGGCAGAGGGAGAAGCAGGCTCCATGCACCGGGAGCCCGACCTGGGATTCGATCCCGGGTCTCCAGGATCATGCCCCGGGCCAAAGGCAAGCGCTAAACCGCTGCGCCACCCAGGGATCCCTATCTGTGCCTTTTTACGATTAATCTTTTACTCCTCAGACTCCCGCTCTGAGTCTAGGCTTCCTACTTGCCATTCCCTACTCTGTGTTTTTCTGAGCAGATTGTTCAGAGCATGAAAAGGCTGCTTGATATTTCTTTTATGATTTCTGAGAAACATATTTTTCAGACTTGCCAAGAACACTAGAGCTTCTGTTGACAAGTAAACAAATGTTGTACAACAAATTAAAAAGCAGGTGGGAGGGCCTGTCCTCTATATTGGTTTCAGAAAACAACCCCAAACTCAAGCAGAAGTTTTTTTGTTATAAATAATGCATCTAAAAAAAAATTTTTTTTAAATAAATAAATAAATAAATAAATCATGTATCTAGCCCCAACATGCTATCAGTGTGGAAGCATTATAACAGCATGGGTGGAAGAATTAAAACAGCATTATTGGATTCACAAATAATTTCAACTAAATTGGACATGCTACCCAAAGCAATCTTTGGATCTGTTGCAATTCCTATCAAAATATCAATGGCGGCCTCCTCTTGCGCTCTCCTGTTAATGGAGGGTGGCGTCTGCTAAGGGGGATGCAAACAACCGCTACCGGTGCAGGGAAAGTCTCCCTGCCTGCCCTGCTTCTTCTCCCTGCCAGTACTCGAGCTCGCCAGCATGTCTGTGGTGCCAACAATGGTTCGCAAACCAGCTGGCCTGGGGGGGGGGGTCAACCAGTTCGGCAACAAGTACATCCAGCAGACCCTCCTTTTTTTTTTTTTTTTTGAAACATCACTATACAGATATATTTATCAATATTAGGTACACAGTTTATAAAAGTATAAAAATCTTCTTGAGAGCATAAGACAATAGAACCAAAGACAGGTGCCATTATATACATGGAATGAGTGAACAGAAGACTAGGATTTTCAAGCACATTTATATTACACAGTTCTGAAACTACTGACTCTTTGAAACTGTAGAATTGATAGAGGATAGTTTGGAGACTTATAAGGCAATTTTACACGTGATATTTATATGTGGAGAGAAGACTTAATTGTACAAAACTATCCTGTTTTAACGGGCATGACTTAATAGTAGAGTCAGTATTCTGTTTAAAGGCTGACATGTATATTCTAAATTTTAAAAACATGTCCAGATAAATATACAAATTTTACCTAGAACACCTTTTCTGATGATGCACATTTACTTACATTTAATAGCTAACAATTTAAGACTATTAAAAGTGAAGCCAACATTATGATCACTATGTTCCTTGAATATAATAAACAGGTTTGAACTACTTGACAAAATTTAACTTTCTTAGTAACTCCCTCTGCTGAGATTGACAAGGCAACTCCTGCTATAATGTGAACATCAGTGAAAGAGCTTACTGCCATGAATACTTAGGTACTTGGCCAACTCCTAAGAGACAAAGCCACAACAAGCAAACAAAAAACCCAGAACAATAAAAGCCCCATTACTGATCATTGCTTTATTTCTCTTGTGCTGTTCCAGTCTCTGAGTACATCGGGTATAGGGCTGTGTTAGGACCCTCACCCTGGAACCATCAACCTGTACCCTCTTACCAATTATACTTTTGGTACAGAAGAGCCCCTCTATGAGAAGGACAGCTCTGTTGCAGCCAGATTTCAGCGCATGAGGGAGGAATTTGATAAAATTGGAATGAGAAGAACTGTAGAAGGGGTTCTGATTGTACATGAGCACCGGCTACCACGTGTTACTGCTACAACTGTGAACAACTTTCTTCAAATTACCTGGTGGTGAGCTTAACCCAGGAGAAGATGAAGTTGAAGGACTAAAATGCTTAATGACCGAGATACTGGGTCATCAAGATGGAGTCCTGCAAGACTGGGTCATTGATGACTGCATTGGTAACTGGTGGAGACCAAACTTTGAACATCCTCAGTATCCATATATTCCTGCACATATTACAAAACCTAAGGAACATAAGAAGTTGTTTTTGGTTCAACTTCAAGAGAAAGCCTTGTTTGCAGTCCCTAAAAATTACAAGCTTGTAGCTGCACCGTTGTTTGAATTGTATGACAATGCCCCAGGATATGGACCCATCATTTCTAGTCTCCCTTAGCTTCTGAGCAGGTTCAATTTTATATACAACTGAATTCCTGCACAGTGGAGAAGTAAAAGAAGCCGTCTCTGTGAGCACAGCTATACACAGTGTAGAATAAACCTGGTAGAAAAGTTCTTTTGGTTTTTATCTCTTTCCCAATCCCTAAATTGCTACCTACTTTCTGTTATTTGAATAGTAAAGTTAATATGAAGAACTAGATGGTGGTGTAAACAAATGTGATAATGTTTAATTTACTTTTGGTTCTACTCTTACTTTTTTGTACAACATTGAAGAATATGAACTTCTAATTGTATTTTTTTTCCACATTAAACTTGTAAAATTCTTACAGGTGAGGACTGTTTTTCTCCCCCTCCCACTTCTAGACTGGTGGTATTAAGAGACAATGGCAGGTTTAGGGCAGTCAAGTATTTGGGACCCTTGTTTTGATGCCATTTTTGGGGATTATACTCCAACAAGACTGGGTTCTAGGCTATTGTGATTGAGGAACTTCTCATACTTTTGGGAATTAGATTTGCTTAATGGAGTCCCAAGGTGCAACTCCTGAACCAAATAAAATACTTGGAGTTATACTACAACGGAGCTCCCAGTATATTACCGACTGGTACATTTCATATTGATATATTCAGACCTTTGTTCACAAACAACAGATCTTAAACATATGGGAAGCCATTCAAATTGGCTAGATTGGGGAAATTTATGGGAATTGATATAAAAAGAGACCTATTGAGAGCAGACTGAGACTCTTTTCCTTCATATAATGGGGGTATTCATTATTTGTGTTGAGAAATTATGTGTTTTAGTTATTCTTAGGGCCCGAATAAAATGTGACCTATGAAGGAAGTTTTTCAAAATGGGTCTGTGTTAGGTTTTGAACTCTTGGATTGCAAAGTTAGTTACTTCAGTTTATATCCATAGAAAGGAAAATTTGGTTTTAGCAAGTGACAAGCCTTTTCAAAAACATTTTGGAATAATTTGAATCAACTGAAATCTAAGGACAGAATAGGGGATGGATTTTGTCAGCCTAAGAAGGGGAAAATATCAAATTTTAAAAGTTCTTTAAAACAACACCGCTACATTAGGATCAAGTTTTGGGGAATAAAAAATGAATCTTAGAGCAAAGGAGTTTGCTGGCTGTGTCACTGCTTAATGGTCCAAGTATGTCATGTATGCCTTATAAGTATATTGACTATAGGCTTAATGAAAAGGAGATCTTGTAAGATACAGCTACTTAAGAGAGATTCCTGTAGTTTTTAAGAGATTGACAGAAATGAACTTTTGGTTATTCTTATATCATCATCATACCAATCACAGGCCTTGTCTCCTGAATATTGGGTGAATTGAAAGGCATATTGTAAATTCTTCCTTATTTAGACTTGAGAAAATCCGATCAAGAGCAACTGTATGAATAAAGGTTCAAGTTTACTTGGCTGAAGTCCTGTCAAGCCTTCACAAGGTTATATGTCAAGTAGTGATTGTGACCATGCTTATGCTTAATAGTAAATGAGCACCAGACTCTAGGACCAAAAATGACTTCTGATTTCCTTTGAAAAAGCCACTAATTCTGTGGATAGTCCTCTTCCCTCAAGGGCTAATAATTCTGTCCCTGTGGTTTATATTAGCATATTTATAACTTACTGTAGTTTTAACTGGTGATTCAATGATTAGCTGAGACTTATCGAGGTTGCAGAAGGCAGATACGGAAACAGCTTGTTCCGCCCACCTTCTATGGTTGCCTTTGGCATCCAAGTGTAAAGCCATAGTAACCACATTTCAGATGCACTAGCGCTTGCCATTTGGGGAGATGGGAAGAGGTGGATTTTTTCTTGATATTATAAAATGCTGTTTAAGTTGAAGAGATCTGATTTGGGCTACTCATATTCTTTTTAATACAAGCTAGAAATGAATTCTTGATCAATACTTTGCAGTAAGTGCTTGAGTCAGTCATCTATATGTTGGGGCCCAGGTGAGAAAAACCTTTGATTTAAGGTGGCTGGGTTCCTAACTTTACAATGTTAAAAAGGTCTGGTTTTGAATCTAAAATTGACGACACACAGATTTTTTTTAAGCTGTCTTTAAACTAGTCAGCTACAATTGTATCTTAATACTCTCATGTTTTAGATTTTCTGATGGAAATAGTAGAACTAGGGAATTTAAATCTGATGTATTCCTAGAACATTAGAAGAAGGTACAAGGGATTGTTTAACAATTGTTTCAATGTATTTAAATTCTTAACTGTACTTCTCCAAGAACTAACAGTCTTAAATTGTGCATTCCAATTCTCTACATATTAAATATTGAATAATTTTAATGTGAACTCTTAATGGACTGATATGTAGTTTTGAATGCCTCCTGTGTTCCAGATTTGTTTATAAATGAAAGTCCTCTTTTGCATTGTATAAGAACAATATATGTCATGTTGTTTTCCCTGAGTAGTCCAAGTAGTGCATATTCTACATAAATCTACTAAATGGTACTGGAAAATACTTGTTTGGGGGATAAAACTAAAAGTTTTACTCAGATGTTTTCAGTCATTTAGAATTGATACCCCTTTGAAGAAAAGTGAAATTTGTTTTTTTTCCCCAAGTGATGAAGACTTGTGATTTTTTAATAAGTAGATAATATTTAAAATGGCATTAGGATAATTTTATGATTTTATACTTTTAACAGCAGATCAAGGAGATTTATTATTTTTTATCATTGTCTTATGTTAGCTTATATGGTTGTTATTATTTTATTAACATGTTCCATTCAATTAGTATTTATTTGGATAAAACATAGCCAGATTGGCTAGTCTGTTTCCTTCCATGCTTAATTGAAGTGAGAAGTAGAGGTCCTCTAAATTCAACAGGCCAGCAAGCAAGCAACGTAAAATTTCCTCTCTTAAATTATGGGACTCTTAAGCTCTCAGGTTTTTAATAACTTTTTTTAAGATTTTAATTTATTTATTCATGAGAGACACAGAAAGAGAGAGACAGAGACATAGGTAGAGGGAGGGGCAGGCTCCATGCAGGGAGCCCGATGTGGGACTTGGGATCATGCCCTGAGCCAAAGGCAGGTGCTCAACCACTGAGCCACCCAGGTGCCCCAATGACTTTGTTTTTTAAGTACTTGCTCCGTCACTTGAGATGAAATGCTTGGAGTAGCTTTTCCATGTTGGAGTTTCTCAAACTTAATGTTTTCACTGGTTCATGGTGCTTGGGACAGTATGGGCCTATCACTAAGACTGCTTCAGAGGATGTGTGGTTTGTATGTTGCCTCCCCAGAGAAGTCTTTGTGGTTTTTGACTGTACTACAAGTCTACTTCCATAGCAAAGGTTTGATTTCTTTATAATTATTCCACTTGTTTTGCATCACTTATTATTTGGGTTAAACTGGACTCATTTCAGGTAGTTTGCCTTTGTTGTTCAGATATGTGATGAGAAACATAATACTGTAATTTGACTTGAGCCATAAAATACATTTAAACATTAGCTCATATTTATCAAGCTTGTTTTTGGGAAAAAAAACTGAATAAAACCTAAGTAAGTCTTAATGAAGCCAGTTTAGGTGTAATTTGTATTTTAATGATGGATTGTTACCATAGGGCTAGAGAAAAATTGGGAAAATGTATTATGTTCTCTGTTGAGGGAAAGATCAGCACATATAAAAACGTAAAGCTTTTGGTAACTGTGTTTACATCCTAGTGTACTAGCATCATTTATGGTTTGGCTTTGAGAATTTTTATGGCATTATACTTACAGAAAATGTATAAAAGAAACTGAAGCTTTGGTTATATTTTTATATTTGTAAAGTAAAAGTTTGAGTAAAATGGTCACTTTTTAAAAATGTTATTTTATTGTCACTTCAATTAAAAAAATAAAACAGAAAAAAAAATATCAATGGCATTTTTCATGGACCTACAACCAATAATCCCAAAATTTGTATGGAACCACAGCAAACCCCAAATAGTCAGAGCAATGATTCTAAGGACTTTGGTTGGAAGAAAAAAAAAAGCTGGGGGTATCATGCTCCCTGATTTCAAACTATGCTACAAAGCTATAGCAATCAAAGCAATATTATTATGACATGAAACAAACACATAGATTGTTGGAACAGACTACGGAGCCCAGAAATAAATCCATGCTTATACAGCGAATTACAGGCATACTTGTTTTATTGTGCTTTACTTTACTGCACTTCACAGATGTGTTTTTTACAATTTGAATGTTGGTGGCAACATCTATCAAGCCTGTGAGTATCATTTTTTCCAACAGCATTTGCTCACTTTGTGTCTCTGTGTCACATTTTGGTAACTCTCACAATATTTCAAGTTTTTTCATTATTATATTTGTTACGGTGATCTGCAACCAGTGATCTTTAATGTTAGCATTGTTACTGTTTTGAGGTGCCACAAACTGGGCCCATAGAAGACGGTAAACTTAATAAATGGTGTGTGTGTGTTCTTTTTTTTTTTTAAATTTATGATAGTCACAGAGAGAGAGAGAGAGAGAGAGAGAGAGAGAGAGAGAGAGAGAGGCAGAGACACAGGCAGAGGGAGAAGCAGGCTCCATGCACCGGGAGCCTGATATGGGATTCGATCCCGGGTCTCCAGGATCGCGCCCTGGGCCAAAGGCAGGCGCCAAACCGCTGCGCCACCCAGGGATCCCGGTGTGTGTGTGTTCTAATTGCTCCACTGATTTCTCCCTGTCTCTCTCCTCTTCAGGTCTGCTTATTCCCTGAGACAAAACAAAATTAAAATTAGGCCAATTAATAATATCAATGCTTTCTAAGTGTTCAAAAGAGTCACATGTCTCTCACTTTAAATCAAAAGCTAGACATGATTAAGCTTAGTGAATAAGGCATTTCGAAACTTGAGATAGGCCAAAAACTAGGCTTCTTGTGATAAAAAGTACACAAAGTTGTGACTTTGTAAAGGCAAAGTTATTTAAGGAAATTAAAAGTGCTACTCCAGTGATCATACAAATGATAAGAAAATGAAACAGCCTGACTGAAGATAAAGAGAAAATTTTAGCAGCCTGGATAGCAGATCAATCCAGCCACATTTCCTTAAGCCAAAGCCTCACCTGGTGTAAGGCCCTGCCTCTCTTCGGTTCTAGGAAGTCAGAGAGAGGTGAGCTTAAGGTAAATCATGTTGATTTGATACACATATATTGTAATATGACTACTACCATAGCATTAGCTTACTTTCCCATTTTGCCACATAACTATAATCTCTTTTTTGTTGTAAGAACATTTAAGACCTAGTTTCTTAGAACTTTCAAGTATACAGTGTAGTATTGTTAGCTATAGTCAACACCCAGAACTTTCAGCTTCTAACTGCAAATTTGTGCCCTTTGCCCAATGTTTCCTCATCTCTCCTTTCCCCCATGCCCTGGTTTCTACTACTATCTTTCTTTTTTAGATTTCACACATAAGTGATAACTTGGTCTTTAAGGTCTTGTAGTCATGTCGAAAGCCTGGAAGGAACAACTGAAGGAAATGCCGCCAGGTGAGACAACTCTTTCAAGAAGTTTGCCATGTCAAAGTATAGGCAAAAGGAATAGTACATAGAGTAGAAAGTGGACTTCCCACTGCAATTAGAAAAATCCCAAATCTTTTGTGTGGTCTCATCAGGCTTTACACAGTCTTCCATCCCTATCTTTCTGAACCATCCCCTAACAACTGCCTCCACTTGCATTCACCACTTTTCAGAAAAACAAACAGAAAACCCCATAAGCCCTTTCTCTTTCTAAATCTTCAGAAATCTTTTTTTTTTCCCTGCCATAAATTCTGTGCACTTGCCTTCCAATTGATTCCACATGACTGGTTCCTCTTGTTATTACTATCTCAACCCAAATGGCATATCCAAAGAGGCATTACCTAACCATCACACTTAAAGTGTCCTAAGGTTACCTGATCATGTTACTCTACGGTTTTTTTCTCCAAACACACACCACAATACTAAATCCATGTATTTGCCTGTCTTTCTTTCCACAATGGATCATAAGTTTCACAAGGGCAGGAACATTGGCTGCATTGTTCATTCTGCATCCCCACTACTTGGCAAATGATAGAAGCTCAATTAATAATGCTAAGGAAATGTATGCATGGAAGCAAATGTCAAGCAACTTTTGAATTCAGCTAAGTTTCCTTCAACTTAGAAACAGAAAAGCATTCAAGAACAAAGAAAAAGCAACTATTGATACTTTTTAAAAAAGATTTTCTTTAGAGAGAGAGAGAGAGAGAATGTGAGTAGGGGAGGGGCAGAATGAGAGGGAGAGAAAGAATCTCAAGCAGACTCCAGGCAGAGTAGGGAGCCCCATGTGGACCTCAATCTCACGACCCTAAGATCATGGCCTGAGCAGAAACCAAGAGTCAGATGCTTAACTGACTATGTCAGCCTGGTGTCCCTATCTATGAGTACTTCTTTGGAACATGAAAGCAAACAAATAAGCAAATAAAACTGACAATAAGTGAAAACCAAAGTAAAAGATAAAACTAATAAGGAACTCTGAAATGGAGAAGACAGCAAAATGCATTCATGTTGTATTTTAGATTAGTACAAAACTAAACAATTGTGGAAATTATGACTACACAAAAGAATAAAAAATTAAAATATATAGTCAAAGAAAATTGTAGGTATAAGGGAGGGGAAATTGAGAGAAACTTAAATGGGGGCATTTCCTATTCTTTTTAGCAGGATAGTCAACTGATTCTATGTATTGTTGAAATATGTAGTTTGAAAAGTCACCAACTTTGAAGTTGTTCACAATCTTCAATTAGCTTTAGAAGGATCTTCTAAGATTAATTAACTTTTTTGGGAAGAAAAATTATTTGAAGTTTAGCAATTACTTTATTAACTTTCCTTTGGTTAAATTCAACAAAAATTCAATATTTTTTTGTTAAAACAGAGTGTATCTTGTGACTTCATTTTCATTAAAATATACATTATATTTTATATGGCCTATTATTTCTTATACTATTTATACTATTTACATGTAAATGTTATAATACATATATATATGTGTATATATATATACACATATATAAGCTAGAGAAAGAGAGAGAGAGAAGAAAGATTCTGGATGAAATTACATATCTTCCGTTTTTATTTCTAGCTAATGAGATATGGAGTGAATTTTTTAAAATTCTTATTTTTACATGGTTTCAAAATATTTATCACAAGCATATGTAATTTTCATAAAATAATAAAATCATTCATCTAAAAAATTAAATTCATGAGTATATTTTTTCCAAAAATGCTCAGGAGACAGACACACTGTTTGTTCAGATTTTCTAGGCAAAAAGATCAAACATATTTTTTAAAAGCCAAATGTTTTGTACTTAAAGAATTCCACAAACAAGGATACCTGGGTGGCTCAGCAGCTGAGCATCTGCCTTTGGCCCAGGGCATGATCCCGGGATCCAGGATCTATTCCCACATCAGGCTCCTTGCAGGGAGCCTGCTTCTCCCTCGGCTCGTGTCTCTGCCTCTTTCCCACTATGTGTCTCATGAATAAATAAATAAAATCTTTTAAAAAAAAAGAATTCCACAAATATTTTTATCATTTCTAATAGTATTTAACTCATTTGATAGTACTCTTAAAACACCACTTATTTGGAAATATGAAAAAGTGCTTACATAGTCACTTTATTATTAATATTTTTAGCTCTAGGAAATAGTAACATGAGAGTAATAAAAAAAAACACCTTAATCTAAATCTTATCCCTTCCAAAACAAACTAAAATTATTTACCTGCCTTACTAGATAGCTTTTGAACCTCTAGCAAAAGAAGAGAATTTATCATCTATTGAAAGATTATTGAAAAAGAGGATATTGAAAGTGAGAGAAATAGACCTTGCTTTAAGCTTCTCTCATTATTTTGGCTCTTATTACGAAATACATGAGTAAAATTGAACATGATTTTCAAATATGATATGAATTCTATTGATTAAACAATATACTGACAAAAAAAAAAAAAAAAGAAAACAGAAAGAAAGAGAGGGGCACCCGGCTGGTTGAGTTGGTAGAGCATATGACTCTTGACCTCAGCGTCATGAGTTCGAACCCAATGTTAGGACTGGAGCTACTTAAGAATAAATAAATAAATAAATAACAGGAAATTGCAATGAAAGAGAGAGATTGCACTTTTTTCTACCTTCATTCCCTAGATAAGAGAACATTTTGTTCCTGATATGCATTTTAAAATCCTTTGGCAATCATTCTTTCATGGGCAGCCTACCAATATTCAAACATTTTATGGTCCTCAATACTCTCCAAAAGAAACAGATTCCTTTAAATCATTATGTTCTTCAAAAGAGGTTAGCCTGTCCACGGTCCCCTGCTTGGCTCTGAGTGCAGTTAAAAAACAAGAGGAAGAAAACTTAGGACGGCTGATCTGATACACCCATGAAAACCAAACCAGATGGTTCTCTGCCTACTTGCTACCCCACGTGGTTCATCATCAAATTATTTTACTTCGGTCTAAAACCTTCCTGTTGCTTTTCATGACTAAAAATAAAGTCAGACCTTACTAGAACCCACTGAGCTCTAGACTACCTGGCCTCTTTCCTACATCAGTCTCTTACAGCCTGCATCACTAGAACCCAGCTACTTAATTAGTTTTCTTTTTCTCAAATGCCTACTCTACTGCCTGTCCCTAGCTGTTTCCACTTGGGATCCATTCTCTTGGAGCACTTCCCTTGGATTTTGCCTCTCTACTCCATCAGAGAAGGATTGTTCCCCTAGCTTGTGAGCTCCATGTTGCCCCTCCACACGTCTTTGGATCTGGATTGTCTCCATGGCCTTCAGTCTCCTGACACGCCACACTAGAGTTCCCAGCTATTTAGGGAGAGAAGAGAATAGCAGTTAGGATCAAACTCTTCACTAAAGTGATGAAATCGGAAAATGTGAAACTATGCAATTATTGTTAGTATTTAGGAAAACAGTAGCATTTAGCCTAATTCATCCTTCTGATCATTGTAAGCTAGGTTAGTTAAGTGTCAGTAAAATGAAGAAGGTGAAATTTGAGCTAGGCTTAAGGAAGGGTAGAATGAAGTCAAGCATGAAAAAAAGGATAATGCATGTCAGATGGAGGCAAAAGATTCAGCCAAGGAACAGCATGAACAAAACACATTCAACAGATAATCTTGGGACAGCTAACATTTTCACAGTTGCAGAGGTAGACCCGGTCATTTCAGGAGGCATTTTGAATGCAATCTTTTGATCCTGTTGTAAATTGGTTTTTGGTTTCTCCAAATGAATGTCTGAAGACCATCTGCACCATAATCACCAACTTGCTTCATTAAAAATAGTTGGAACCTACATAAATCTACTATTTAAGAATTTCTGAGGCTGAAGCCATAGAATTTGGCTTTGTATCAAATTCGCCAGTTCATTCTTATTTGAGAATAAACGCTATAATCATTTTTACCTTTTTTAACAGTCAGCCATTGTATATTAAAAATCAGTATATAAAACTAATAAAAGCCATGTTTGCATGGTATGGTGTGTGTATGTGTATATAGGGGATTCTTGAAACTCTCTCAGAAGAAAGAAAACCTTTGCTATAATTAGTGAGAAAATCATAGGAAAATGTTATGATGACATTGGAGTTGTTAGATTAACCAGTCATTAGGATGTGAAATAGATGTGGAGAAGAAGAGACATAAAATGTAAGAAGACCAGCTGGAGGCTAATGGAACAAATATTAATTGCCATCTCAAACAGCAAACGTATAAGAAATGTTAAGTGACTTTATTTTCTCTGACTCAATTAAACCTGACTTTGACGCATAAATTTAATCTTAACCAATGTTGGGGCATCTCTTTCTAAACCCCTCCTATATATGTGGGAAGTTCCTGGAATCTAAAACAGAGCAATAATTATTGGAAAACCTCTCAGGTGCTGATCTACCTGGATTACTAAAAGTTAGCACACTGGACAAGTCCACATGGTGCCTGAAAGTCCACTGGCTCTGAGTGTCAGTAAAAATAGCAGAATAAAGACTTCTAAAAATTCTCTCCTCCACAAAGGAAATGAAAACACTGGCAAAAAAAAATTATCAGAATTAACTTTTTTAGAACTCTGGAAATCCAACTAGTCTGAGGACCATTCTCCACTCTCCACCTTCATGGTAGTCTTCAAAAAACAACCCATAGGGATCCCTGGGTGGCGCAGCGGTTTGGCGCCTGCCTTTGGCCCAGGGCGCGATCCTGGAGACCCGGGATCGAATCCCACGTCGGGCTCCCGGTGCATGGGGCCTGCTTCTCCCTCTGCCTGTGTCTCTGCCCCTCTCTCTCTCACTCTCTCTCTCTCTGTGACTATCATAAATAAATAAAAATTAAAAAAAAAAAGAAGGCTGGATTGCCTAGTTCTTTAAAAAAAAAAAAACCCATATTCATATTGAAAAACAGCAGCCTAGGGATCCCTGGGTGGCGCAGCGGTTTGGCGCCTGCCTTTGGCCCAGGGCACAATCCTGGAGACCCGGGATCGAATCCCACGTCGGGCTCCCGGTGCATGGAGCCTGCTTCTCCCTCTGCCTGTGTCTCTGCCTCTCTCTCTCTCTGTGACTATCATAAAAAAATAAAAAAATAAAAAAAAAAAAAAAAAAAAAAAAAAAAAGAAAAACAGCAGCCTAGAAGCAACCAGAGGAAGACTAGAGAGTTTTCAAAACCTCATACCCAAAGAATTATCATGATTTTTCCCCTCTAGTGGTTCCCAAGGAGATCCTTATTGGAGAAACTGACCCTATTTGATTGGACTCAGAGTTTGTCGATTGTGGAAAGCCTTCTCCCTCTCTCTCTCTCTCTCTCTCTCTCTCTCTCTCTGCCCAAAAGTTTTTCTCTGTGGGATTGTTATCAAAATCTATTGCAGATGACTATCTACATTGTGGACACCTGATACAGTAGAAAACAGCTTGGAAAAACAACAGACTAATCAAAATGTTTTAAAAGGAGAAGCTAAGGAATGAGAGGGTCATAGGAAGAAGTATTAGAAAGGCTTTGCTATAGTCCTGGGACTTTTACAGGCCACATGCATGTACAGGGATGTATCCATGACCAGGCCTACATGTATTCCAAAGAAATACTTGAGGAATATGTAAGATCTCACTTTGGACTGACCTTGAGGCTCTGTGAAATCAAGCAGTGAAAGCTAAGGCAGAATTTTCAAATGTCTGGCTGGTTGTTGAAGATGTGCCTAAAATGCAACAAACCCTCATTTCAAAGACTGGGAGACTTATTGATTTGAGGTATTGAAGAACATCCAACTAATTCATAGGTCAATATAAAGGACAGCATAGATTACAAAATGAACAGAGGATAGGGGCATCTGGGTGGTCCAGTCAGTTGGGTGTCTGACTTCTGGTTTTGACTCAGGTTGTGATCTCAGGGTTGTGGAATCAAGCACTGCACCAGCCTCTGTACTTATTGTGGAGTCTGCTTGAGTTTCTCTCTCTCTCTCTCTCTCCCTCTGCCCTTCTCACTCATGCTCTCTCTCTCACTCTCTAAATAAATAAATAAATAAATAAATAAATAAATAAATAAATAATAAATAAATAAATAAATAAATCTTTTAAGAATGGACAGAGGATCTATTCAGATCTATGAGTAGATGTTTTTCCAAAGAAGATACAGATGGCCAACAAGCACGCAAGATGATGCTCAACATTACTCATCATCAGGAAAATGTACCACAAAGTCACAATGAGATATCACCTCACACCTATTACAATGGCTTTTATCAAAAGGACAAGAAAAAAACAAGTGTTGCTAAAGATGTGGAGAAAAGGGACCCTGTGTGCTATTCATGGGATTCTAAATTAGTGTAACCATTATGGAAAACAGTATAGAGGCTCCTCAAAAAATTAAAAATAGAACTACCATATGATCCAGCAATTCTACACCTGGGTATTTTTCTGGAAAAAAAAAAGTGTAGGTGTTCCTGGGTGGCTCAGTTTGTTAAGTGTCCAACTCTTGATATTGGCTCAGGTCATGATCTCAGGGTTGTGAGGTTGAGCCCTGCATTGGGCTCCATGCTCAGCATGGAGCCTGCTTAAGATTTTCTCTTTCTCTCTCCCTCTGTTCATACCCCCCTAAAAAAAATAAGTAACAAGAAAATAAAAAATTGATAAAGGCATTTAAAAAAATGAAAACACTAACTCAGAAAAATATGTACATCCATGTTCATTGCAGCATTATTTACAATAGCCAAGGCATGAAAACAACCCAAGTGTCCACCAATGGATGAATGAATAAAGAAAGTGTAAAAAAAATAGTTAAGAAAAATATAAATCTATTATGGAATATTATATAATGGGATATTATTCATGTATAAAAAATAAGGTAATCCTACCCATTTGCAGCAACATGAATGGACCTTAAGGGCATTATGCTAAGTGAAATATATCAAACAGCAATATATTTTATTAAAGCTATTAGCTGAAAAATAAAGAATATCTTGAGAGTCTAGCCACCAAGAGCAAGTCACTTATACTGAAGGAAAAAAAAAAAAAAAAAGGAATGACTTCAGACCTTCCCAGATCAGTGTTTTATGCTAGAACACAATGGAGTAACATATGTAAGATTTCAAGAAAAAAACTGTCAGTACAAATTTCTTTATCCAGTCAAACTGACCTTCTTGTATGATTAGAAAAACTCCAAGGAATATGAAATAACAAAGGAAATATTGTTGCCATATGAGTTTCCTCATTAATCTACTTGAGAACAAAGTTCAAAAAAAAAAAAAAACCAGAAATATGTTGGCATAAAAGACAGATTATGCCACAGAATTTACATTTGCCTATACAACAAAGACTAGATGATGATTTTAATGGAGATAAAATAGTATGTGATAGCTATATGTTTTGATGATGTAGAAATTGTCTAACTACAACATTGGTGTAAAAATTGGGAGTGTGCATGAAAAGTAGAACAAGCTCTCAGATTTCAATCTATTGGTTGAGTTTAGATGCCAGAGATGAAGACAAGTAGAAGATAGTATTCGGGGGAAGGAGAATAGAACTTGCTCATTTTTCTTCTGTGCATGGGGAATAAGTGAATAGTCTTCAAAAAGATGGTGGGCACTAAAAGTATTATGTAAAAGAATTATTATGTAACTATTATACTATAATAGCAATTAGGACAAGAAAGCAAACCTCTCTAAATATGATAAAATAAAGCAAAAAATAATAAATGTATGAAATTACATAGAAAATTATAGCTATATATTAACATATATATACATATATAAAATCATCATATAAATATATTTTTATATATCATATGATATGATGAAATATGATATTGCAGAACTGAAGCCAAACACATATCTATAAAAAGTATGTTGGAAATGTAAATTGGAAAAACATGTCTATAAAAAGAAAAGGGGGTTCAAATTTGTCAACAAAGCAAATTCCAAAGCTATGCTATATACTAGAGACACACCTATGACAAAGAAGTTCAGAATTATTAAAATAACAGGATGAACAAATATATACCAGCATAAAAATATAAAAGTAAAGTTGGAAATTTTAACATCTGGTGACCTAACAATCAGAGCATTAAGAAAAGGCAAAGAGGGATACTTTCTGGTGCTAAAAGCTATAATTTATAACAAAGATATAATTTATGGATATTTATGCATCCAACAATAAACAACTTCCATAAGGCCACAACCACATGAATTTCCAGGGTAAAAAGACAGAGACACCACAATAATGGGAGATTTTAGCATACCTGGCTCGATGTGATGAAGTCAACAAAACATTAGGGATATAGAATATCTAAGCAATGTAATCAGGCAAATCTTAACCTTGATAATAGACAACATGTATCATCTTTTCAAGTACACATGGGACATTTACCAAAAAAAAAAAGTGTATTTTCTGCCACAAGTCCAGTTGAGTACACTTCTCTTTCTTGCTAACTTAAAAAAAAAAAAAAACCCTCACAAGTAAAAACTGCCTGAAAGAGGAAAAAATTACAAACTTACTTAGGGAAGAAAATAACTATAAGGTATATATCACAATCTATTGGATAGGTCATTAAATTATAATAATTATCAGATAATTATCAGAAAATATTTATAGCATTAATAACCATATCAAGTATATTCACTGATTCTATATATGTTGATTTTCTTACCTATAGTTTTCTTACCTATAGTTTTCTTACCTATAGTTCAGTTTATCAATCTTAGTGATTTTGTGTCTACTTATTCTATCAATTACTGAAAAAGAAATGTTGACATTTCCTACTATAATTATGGATTTATCTATTTCTCCTTTAAGAATGATCAATTTTCACTTCAGTTTGAAGCTCTGCTTTTAGGTATACATACACAGTGTCTTCTCTGAGAGTTTGCCCCTTTAACATTATATATCCTCTTTACCCAAGATGATCTTTCATGTTCTAAAGTCTGCTTAGCTGAAATTAATATAGCTACTCAGACGTTTTGTTAGTGTTTGCATGTTCTCACAGTAGCCTAACTCAGCCTTTAGCAGTTCATTAAAAATTTCTACTTTAATCTTCCTACCAAATTATATGGCATTCTGTCTTGGTTAAGCAAATGCATGGATCTTATTTCTTCCTATAGATGCCTAACTCTTCGTATTTCCAGTAAGTTTTCCGCCCTGTCACTTGAATTCTCTGATGGATGCAAGAAAAATCATTAATTTGTAGTTTGTTTTTTGTTGTAGGATGGAAACAATGCTCTTTCTAGCCCTATACATCTCTGAAATAAAACTGGAAGCCTTGTACTAGGTTTTTTATTTGAACTTAGTAAGAGTAGATTGTGATTTGTGTGTCTGACAATATATTTCTGCATACTCAGAGGAGAAGATATTGGAGGGAGTCAATAAGTAATATTCCCTTCCTGAGGCAAAGTCAGGATGCCGAGGGGCTCACATGGAAGCTTATGAAGCACCCCTGTGTCTTAATCTATGATTTGACTATTTTAAAAGAAGAAAAGACCCTTTCTTGGTATTTTCTGGCACAATCTCCACCCCTTCAACTGAAAATATAGATGTCTCTATTTGCTCCTTTGTGAATGGGTAGTACATGAATTATTAGAAGGGAGGTATTTGATCTTTTCATACTTTCTTACCTATCTCTCACTTTCTCTACACTGAAATTTAGAAACTTTCTTTCTATTCACAGATTGTCAGATACAATCAGGGAACTTGAACACATGAGGGATCCGGGAGATAATGTAGTTCAACTCTTCATTTTTGGATGAGAAAAAGAAGCCTAGAGAATCAAAGTGATCCTATTTTTGGAAAAACAAACAAACAAAAAGGATTGTTATATTAGTGATACAGCTCTCCTCCTTAAAGAGTGCCAATAGTCAGATGGCAGACAGCCTACAAACTGCTATTTGGCATTTATATTAAAAACACAGTCAGTGAAAGAGCATGCAGAGAAACAGCATGTACAAAACACAAGATACCTTAAGAGCTACTCTAGTTCGTTGATTATACAAAATGATACTAATAGTCATCTATGACCCCCCCCAAAAAAAGTCATCTATGACATTATAAATTTCATTCAATTTTAGCATAACTTTTCTTCCATTTAAAAAAATTAATTATATTTAAGCATCTTTTCTACTCCCTAATAGAATATTATAGAACATATATATTCTATATTCTACTTTATAAGCACTTTAGATGTATGAAACACCATTGATTGTCAAATGTATTTTTTCATAATGTAATGTGCTGTGAGATCCATACCTCGTTTTTTAAAAATCTAAAAATACTCTTTTTAGAACTTGTCAATATGTTCTAAAGTTGATTACAATCATGATTTCAGAAACTAATAACTTAAAATTTGCCTGGCTCCTGTGTTATGTCCTTATTTTCCCCTCAATATATTTTCTCCTGGGCTTTCCATCCATAGTGTAGAAATTAAACTTTTTTAATGAAATAAAAATGATCCTGCCTCTCAGCGTTTCCACTTATGTGTTCAGATATACCAGAACACCTATATAATAAAATTTTTATAGTGCTAACCAAAAAAAAATGAAGAAAATATAAGGTTTATTGTGTAAATAATCTTTTCCAGACATTTTTGTTACACTATGAATAGTTAATACGGTTTTCCTTTGTTTTATTGCTAGATTTCATAACAGCATGGCTTGAAACTACAAAGGAATCAAAAAGCCAAATGAACATTAATTTGGCTTCATAAGATTAAATTATAATAGGACAACTTAATGACGAAACTCAAATTCCTGATGAGCATTCAGTTGGCACCTCTTCTTTCAGTCGGGTAGCTGACTTACTTGCTTTAACAACACTCTTGGTATTTAAATGTTACAAGATGTCAATAAATTTGTTGATCTGAGAGTGCAGGCCATAAAGCACATTTTAATTTATTTGCACCCTATTAATTTTAATAAAGTTTCCCATGAAACTACATACCTTAAGTTCTGGGGGGCTTGGGTAAAATTTTGAGAGTGTATTATGCAAAAATATTTAGATAAGTTACAAAATTCAGCTAATCATCTGGTTATTTGTCTATACAGTGTCAAAAATTTAGATCTTAGCTGATTAAGTGAATTTTCCATTCAATGTTTGGCATTATGTAGACACAAGTTTGGTTGGCTTTTTCTTTTGTCACTGGTTAGTTGCATAAATCAAAAAGGAGGCTGAATTAGAATTAAAGTGTTAGGACATTCAGTGGAAAAAATGTGAAAATTCTTGATTTTATTATTTCAGATAGTTGGGGCAAAGTATGAATAAACAAATTCCTGAATTTTGCTTTAGATATTAATTTCACTTTCATGTTTTACATTTTCCTTGCCAAACTGTTTTAGCCTAAATTGTTATCAAAGTGAACAATTAATAATTTTAAACTAACTTTGGAATACTTGCATGTCATGGGATGGCTGGGTAGTTGGTTTAGTGGCCAATTCTTGATTTAGCCTGAGGTCATGATCTCAGGATCCAGAGATAGAGCCTACAATCAGGTCCCATGCTCAGGAGGGAGCCTGCTTGAGATTCTCTCGCTCTCCCTTTGTCCCTCTGCCTGCTCGTGTCCTCTCTCTCCTTCTCTAAAATAAAATAAATAAATAAATAAATCTTTTTTTTTAAAAAAAAAGAACATTTGTATGTCATTTTTAATTTTTTTTTTAGCCAAGTAAAAAATACAGAGAAGTATAGAGAAAAAGTAACAACTGTGTATTTAAAACTCACCTTATCGGGGATACCTGGGTGGCTCAGCGGTTTGGCGCCTGTCTTTGGCCCAGGGCGTGATCCTGGGGTCTCGGGATCAAGTCCCGCGCCGGCTCCCGGCGTGGAGCCTGCTTCTCCGTCCTCCTGTGTCTCTGCCTCTCTCTCTCTATGTTTATCACAAATAAGTAAATAAATAAATCTTTAAAACTCACCTTATCACCTCCAAGTTTTTTGTCATGTTTGCCTGAGATTTTTCAAGCAGTTAAATATTAGAGATAATACTGAAGTTTTTCCCTCCCTGATTCCATTCCATTCTCTCAATCTACGGAAGTATTGACCATTCAGTTTTCATATTGAATATAAATAATATAAACAATGAAGTTCCCATTGAATATCATAACTAAGGCAGATTTTTTTTCACTTCAGTATTCAAGGAGAATTTTGTTTTAAAAGAAATAAACTGTTGTTTATTGTCACCAAATTTCAGAAATGTGTAAGAGTATATGAAATAGCAATTGGTGTTAATATTTCCCCATGATATGATTTACATCCTTTTTAACTGGTGTACTGATTTTATACTAGATTTATTTTTGTGATGGTGAGAAAGTAAAATGGAAATAGCACTTTATATTTTTCATAAATATGTAACAAGGTACAATAAAAATATTTTTGTGTGCTTTTGGCTTTGGTTTTACTTTTGCTTTCCACTATATTCGACCTTTACAACTACATACAAGCCAGGCAGTAGCCATTTACCAAAGGAATGAGGATAGAAGCAATTAGAAATGTTACAAAGGAAGGCAACAAGGTCCATCTTGCTTCTGAAATTTAAAATAGTAATGATGCAGGATGAAAATGAAAGATGTGATACAATGTGCATTCTGCTTTCCCATCTCTGGATGTGTGCTAAATAAATTGAAGGGAGGTACAGAGAGCAAGGAGCTAATGCTCAACTAACTGCCCAATCTAGGTATCAGGAGACCACCGCATGGAGACCTCAGTGTTAATACATCTCAGCCCAACCTAATTCAGAGAATAGAGCAGCACGGTCAGACAGAGAAGCTGGCTAGCACATTGGAGCCTGCCTCATTTCCTGAGTGGTTTAGAGACTCAGGGGAGCGCCTACAGGGCTGCCACAGGCCTAATGTTCTGGAATGGAGGCATAGGCTAGGGGGCTGAATAGAACATGTGGCAAATCCAACAAGAACTGGAAAGAAACTGAATTACTGCAGGGCATATGGTCTACTGTCCCTCAAAAATAATGGATTTCAATTTCATCAGCTACAGGCTGAGGAGGGCCTGTAAGAACCACCTGCTAGTGAATAAGGATTATCATTCTAGGTACCAGGGAACCACAGGCAGCATACCTTCAAGGTCTAGCTCAAAGAAAAGAGATAATTACCATTACCCTCTCTACCGCTATGGCACTTAGGCCACAACCCCTTGTTCACTTATCCCCAAAACTATCTTAAGGAAAGAAGCAGAGGAAGAGAGAGATTATTAAGATACAAAAAAAAAAAATTGTCAAAGTGACTAAAATAACAGTTCACAGGGGTGCCTGGCTGGCTTAGTCAGTTAAGTGTCCGACTCTTGATTTCAGCTCAGGTCATGATTTCAGGGTCATGCCCTGTGTGGAGCTCCATGCCCTGTGTGGGGCTCCATGCTCAGCAAGGAGTCTTCTTGAGATTTTCTCTCCCTCTCCTTCTGCCCTTCCTTCTTGTGTTATCTCTCTCAAATGAATAAATAAATCTTGGGGAAAAAAAAGAAAATATCAACTCACAGAATTTTAAAACTAGAATACACTATGAGTTCTTTTTTTTCCAGGTAAACAATGTGTGAGGACTAATGAAGCTGAGATTAGTTCTAAACCAAATAATGTAGCACATTTTCTTCTGTATATCTGAATTGTAGTAAACAAACATATGTACATGCATAGATAGAAATTGTCAACTATTATGAATTAAGTATAACAGTATATTTCTCAGAATTATATAATTTTCCTTTAGGAGTAGGTATTTTTTCATTGTTAATGTAAATATTTCCCAATAAAGCAAATTATTATTATCATGAAATTGCAATGGGCTAAACACTGAAGTCCAAATAATGATGGACGAGGGCAATTTCCAATTGAAATGGAATGTTATTTCAGGTAGCAAAATGATTATGAAATAAAAGGTTTATAATATCTCAGAATAATTCCCATTTTAAGATATATCCTCAGAGTGTTTCTTTTCTTTGTTTGATTTTAATTGACTAAAATAATTTAAAAGGAAGGCATGCATGATTGCTTCTGCTTCTCTGTAAATGTGATCACTAATGTTTTCTGAAAAAGAGAATACTTTTCAATGGAAAATGGCATTGATGAAACAAATTGATTATATTCTTGAACCTACTTGGATTTTACACACACACAAAACTAGGTAAGTGTTGATTATATTCATTTATGTATATCAACTATTTTCAGTAGTATTTTTTAAAGATTTTATTTATTTATTCTTAAGAGACACAGAGAGATAGAGAGGTAGAGGGAGAAGCAGGCTCCTTGCAGGAACACCGATGTGGGACTCAATCCCGGCAGGATCACGCCCTGAGCCAAAGGCAGATGCTCAACTGCTGAGCCACCCAGGCGGCCCATATTTTCAGTAGTATTAATGTATACCTGATTGCAAGGAACTGGCCATGAATATGTGTTCAAACCTGGGTTTGTGTTATATTTTTTTCCTAAAATAATTTCTATTTCTCATCACCTTGACCTGCCTCTAAGTTCTATAAAAACAAAAGTGCTGACCTCCTAGAATATGTATACAAAAATGTTTAATATAACATAATTTGCAGGGGCAAAAAGCTGGTAATAACTTGAATGTCCATCAATATGATAATGATTGAATAAATTTTTATATATCTTTATAGGTATGACACTAGATATTAGAAGAATAATTTAGAATTCATATACCCTAACTCATGGGATATCCAAGAAATATCATTAAATCAAAAACATAAGTTGCAACAAAATGTGCATAAAGTAGCTATCTCAGGCTTTTTAAAACATGAATTTGGATGTTTTTCCTTCTTTTACTATGATTTGAAACCATATAAATACTATTAGAAATTTCTAATCATTAACAAGGTAATAGAATTTCTCTATGAAATCATCTGGATCTGGTTTATGTTGAATATTTACTGAGTAGGAGATCATTTTTTCTCTATTTTTTCTATGATAACTGATCTGTTTAGATTTTCTGCCTCTATCAAGATCAATTTTTATAAATTATATTTTTCTGGGAAATTATCCATTTCATCTAGGTTTTCAAATTGTTTTGCATAGGTTGTGCAAATTGATCTCATTGCTTTAAAATTTTTTCTGTTTTGATGGTTATTTTCCTTTTGTCATTCCTAATTTTGTGTATTTGTGTCTTCTTAGCTTTATCTTGACAGGTTAGCTAGCAGTTTATTTTGGTTTGAGAGTTTCCACAAACGAAAAGAATATTTTTCAAAGAACTATCAGTTAGCCTTATTCTACTGTTTTTTCTATTTGTTATTTATTATTTTCTACTTTTATCTTTAATAATTTCTTCTTTTTTATTGTTAAGTATATTGCAAATTTGTTGTTTAAGTCATTAATTTCATTTTGGTATATAATAGTTACTTGAATATATAGTTGATACTAGGAATGGGGTAGTAAAAATCTAAGATAAGCCTGGAGTGTCCTGTAGTACCAGAAGGGGAGTACTTAAAAAAGGGAGGAAAGAAAGGAAGAAAGAGAAAGAAGAAAGAAAGAAAGAAGAAAGAAAGAAAGAAAGAAAGAAAGAAAGAAAGAAAGAAAGAAAGAAAAGAAAGAAAAAGAAAGAAAGGGAGAGAAAGAAAGAAAGAAGAAAGAAAGAAAGAAAGAAAGAAAGAAAGAAAGAAAGAAAGAAGAAAAAAGAAAGAAAGAAAGAAAGAAAGAAGAAGAAAGAAAGAAAGAAGAAAGAAAGAAAGAAAGAAAGAAAGAAAGAAAGAAAGAAAGAAAGAAAGAAAGAAAGAATGAATGAATTCAGGTCATGATCTCAGGGTCCTGGGTTAAAGCTCCAGGTGGGGCTGCCCATTCAGCGGGGAGTCTGCTTATCTCCATCTCCCTCTGTCCTTCCCTCACGTGTGCAGGCACAATCTCTCCTTTTCTGATATAAATAAATAATTCTTAAAAAAAAAACACACAGAAAAACAGGTTCCTAATGGCCAAATCTGGAGTAATTTAAGCAGTAAAATAAATACCAATAGTATTATAATCCAAAGTATAAAATAAGTATATGTGAGTCCATACTGACATAAATTATTTTAATAAATAAATGAAAGGTGAGAAAAGATACATTTTTCTTACCGAAGAATTCTAAATACTATATATAAACATTACTCCCTGCTTAATACTCCACCCCGTTGAGCAGTGAATCACTTCCAAAGAATAGAGAAAGAGAAAAATAGTAACTGCAATACAAGAGGCTAGAGAAATCTGGAAAACACTACATTAACCAAATGATCAAGGCTAGCGTTACCAATATTATGCTGATGTCATGCTCTCCCTGATATATGTATTACCTCGTCTAATCATGAGAAAAAAATTAGACAAACCTCAAATGAAAGACATTTTACACAATGCCTGACTAGTACTCTTAAAAAGTGTCAAGATATAAGAAACAAAGGAAGAGTGAGAAGCTGCCACAGATTGGAGGAGACTAAGTAGAGATTACAACCAAATGAAATGGCATTTGGCATTATTGGCAACTGGTTTATGGACATTAGTGGAAAACTGATGAAGGAATTGTTTACTAGTAATGTACCAATGCTAATTTCTTACTTTGGACAAAATTACCCTGCTATATAAGATATCTTAGTCTGTTCAGGCTGCTATAACAAGATACTATACATGGGCGCCTTATAAACAAAAATTTATTTTCCGCAGTTCTGAAGGCTAGAAAATCCAAGATGAAGGTGTCAGCAGATTCCATGACTGGAGAGAACCCACTTCCTGGTTCATACCCTGTAGTCTTCTCACTGTCTTCACATGACAGAAGCGGAGAGAGAGCTTTCTGGGACCCCTTTTATAAGAGGACACTAACCTCATTCACAAGGGGGCTCCACCCTTATTTTTTTTAAGATTTTATTTATTTATTCATGAGGGACACAGAGAGAGAGGCAGAGACATAGGCAGAGGGAGAAGTAGGCTCCCTGCAGGGAGCTGGATGCAGGACTCAATCCCAGGACCCCCAGATCCCTCCCTGAGCCAAAGGCAGATGCTAAATCACTGACCCAGGTGCCCCAGGGCTCCACCCTTATGCAGTAATCAGCTCCCAAAGGTCCCAACTTCTTGTACCATCACATAGGGAGTTATGATTTCAACATAATGAATGTTGAGGAGACACATTCAGTCTAGTGCAAATGTTAATACTAGGGGAAACTAAGTAAAGACTTTATAGGACCTCTCTGTATTATCTCTAAGTTTTCCATGTACCTAAATTATTTCTAAATAAAATTTCTAAAAATCTAGAATGAGCTACAATGACTTATGGTGAAATTAATGAAGGGTCAAATTATAGCTTGTTAAATTAGCCTACAGAAATTCAGATATTAAGCCATAGTTTCTTGATCAGGTGATTTTTAAATTTTTGATTATTTTAGCATATGTGCTGTCCAAGTGAGCACCATTTATGATTATTTATTGAGTATATCAGTAGAACCATGCTAGATATTTGATTGGAAAGTGACAAAACCTACCTGCTGCAATCCTCAAGGGACCTCATCGCTCTTAGTAAGTCTCAAAGTCTGTCAAAGAGACTGCCCAAGTTTCATTAGGGACAGATACTATTTAATGAAAATTTAAGGACTAAACTAACTCTAGAAGACAGATGCTATACCTGGATCTACAAAGAGATCCAACTATTTTTATGTATTTTAGGATCTTTTTATTAAACAATTCAAACTACTTTAGCTTTTTAAATTCTTTGCCCAAATAAGTATTACTGGCAGAAGCCAGTTCTTTGTTGTTTTTTTTTGTTTGTTTGTTTGTTTGTTGTTGTTGTTTTTAAGATTTTATTTATTTTTCTGACAGAAGGAGAGAGAGAGTACAAGCAGGGAGAGGGGCAGGCAAAGGGAGATGCAGGCTCTCCGCTGAGCAGAGACCCGCCCCACCCATGTGGGGCTCGATCCCAGGCCCCCAAGATCATGAACTGAGCTGAAGGCAGACACTTAATTGACTGAGCCACACAGGCACCCCTTGCAGAAGCCAGCTCTAATCAAAATTATCACATAACCAGTTAAACTCATTGCATTAATATGCAATGTCTACCAAATTCACAACCTAAGCATTTCAAAATAAACCTGCTTTCTTTCATCAAGCCTAATGATTTCTTCAGGGGTTAAACACTTGGACAAACATTACAATGTATTTTGCTGATGCAAACTAGCCCTTTAAATCTGTATTTTTCAAACCATATAAAGTGACCTATGAGTGAGCCATGATAGTTTTAAGTATGTCTCTATAAACATTTTTTAATGAAATAGACTGTAATACAATGCAATATGATAGCAGAGGAATAATAAAAAGGCATTTAATGCCACAAGCATAAATATAATTTTGCAAAATTTGTCTCAATTTAGATGTGCGTGTGTGTTTTACCTTGGTGTAAAATATATTTCTTATACATGAATCAAGAAAAGAAAGTTCAGGGACGGGATCCCTGGGTGGCGCAGCGGTTTGGCGCCTGCCTTTGGCCCAGGGCGCGATCCTGGAGACTCGGGATCGAATCCCACGTCGGGCTCCCAGCGCATGGAGCCTGCTTCTCCCTCTCCCTGTGTCTCTGCCTCTCTCTCTCTCTGTGACTATCATAAATAAATAAAAATTAAAAAAAAAAAAGAAAGTTCAGGGACACCTGAGTGGCTCAGCAGTTGAGTGTCTGCCTTTGGCTCAGGGTCCTGGGATTGAGTCCCACATGGGGCTCCCTGCATGGTGCCTGCTTCTCCCTCTGCCTGTGTCTCTGCCTCTCTCCCTCTGTGTCTCTCATGAATAAAATAAATGAATGAATTAAAATAAAATTTTTATTTGAAAAAGGAAAGTTCAAATTCCCTGCATTAAGGGTTAGTCTAGTATTCTCACAGGACCAGAGAGAGCATATAAATCTTACATGAGAACTCTCAACAATAAGCAACACAAAACCAAAGAAAGTAAAAAATACCTTATTTGGGGAATTTGGAAAGGCTTTATGAGAAGGAGTGATTTGAACAGAGTTCTGAAGAACTCATAAGTACGTAGAAGAATTCCAACAGGTAGACATGCTAGGAAATTATATTGTAGGAGGCTATAAAAGATGAAGATCCTTAACGTGATTTAGAATGATCTAAATGTTTGTCAAAATGCAGATCTGGGTACCTTGCAACCATATCCAGATTCAGTATATCTGAAGTGTGTTCAAGAAATCTGTATTTTTAACATATACCTGTTCAACAGAAACATACACATTCCCTGGGAATCAGAATTCATGGGGCTTGAGCATCAAACAGGGCTGTAACTGGTCATTGGTCTACATTGCTGAGGAAGGTGAATTTCCTAATAGGGCTTTAAAAATTCCTCAACAATATATTTTTGCTGATAAGCTTATAGGGAAAGAAGCTTATAGGAAAGAAAGCTATGTTTTCTTATGCTAGCTTCTAGGAAAGAAAGCATAAACAAATTTGCCATAGGTCAACTAGGCCAGTTTGAGTGGAATACAGTGAGGATCCATAAAGGAAAATTTTAAGAGAATAGGCTAGAAAAACAGACTGAGCCAGGATGTGAAAGACTTGGCATTTCAAATTAAAGTATATAGACTTTATCTTAAAGCAATAGGGAGTCAGTAGCAATTTTTATGAAATAGAAGGACATCAGCTGGGATGATTAATTTGATGTTGGTGTTAAAAGAAAGATACACTGAGGGCACTTGACGGGATGAGCACTGGGTGTTATTCTGTATGTTGGCAAATTGAACACCAATAAAAAATAAATTTATTATTAAAAAAAAAGAAAGATACACTGAAAGTGGAAAATTAGTAGTAAGCATGTGGAATATCCAGGCATGTATTAAAAGTCCTGGTTTATTGCAGAGAAAGAAATTTTTGCACATTGAGAGTATTTGGGTTTTTACATAAAATATCAACTAAAGGAAAATAATAAATTTGCAGACTATGGACTTAGAGTATTTAGCCACATATATCAGGTACCTCACAACCACTACAATAATTACTAATATTGTGTCCTAACCAAGATGTAACATATCATGCTGTCCCTGAGACTTAATAAAAATCTTGTCCCCTAGGGAAGCCTCATATTGTCGAGTTGAAGAAAATAATAGTCCATTTTATTAGTAATAAAGTGTAAAAACATTCTGCAAAGTTTGATGCATTAATTTTCAAAGTGAAACCACCTTTTAGATTAGAGAACAAAAATTCATTCCTCATTATACCCATAGTGTTTTCTTTTTTTTTCCCCATAGTGTTTTCAATTAGCCTTAAGTATGCTGAGATACTATCTCCATTTTCCACTTAAACATTCTGCATTGTATGTTTCTGATAATAAATCTTGTTGGTTCAAAGATGAAAATAAATTAGCATTAATTTTTATATCCTTGATACCTGATATAAATTCTTAAAGTCACTATCAATTTATTAAAAATATTCTGTGCTCATTTGAAAGGATGTAAACATGTTTCTTGTACAATGAGAGAGCTCCCAAATCCAACAATGGAGATGAACTCCAGGTGAACTGCAGGATGGACTAGATAATTGTTTTAAATTTTATCTTTCACAAAGAAAATTGCATGGGGATTTCTGGAGGCTAGGGTTGTCTTTATAAGGAAATTGAACATTAAGGGAAAACAGATTTGACCCCAAGCTACACATGCATAAATGGAACTTGGCGAGCTTTCTCAGTGTCTAATAATTCCTTCCAGGAGTAAGCAGTTGCATCCCAATCAATTGGCAATGTGCAGTTAGACTAGAAAAGAACTCCAATACTCTATAGCCTCAACTCAACAGGCATGAAGTTGAGTAAAATAATAATTTTTAAAAATATTTCATTTATTTATTTTGAGAGAGAGAGAGCGGGGGGGGGGGGGGGACAGCAGGAGAGGGAGAGAGAGAAAGAGGGAGGGAGAGAGAATCCTCAAGCAAACTCCCCGTGAATGTGGAGCCTGACCCTGATATCATGACCTGAATTGAAGTCAAGAGTCAGACACTCAGACTGAGCTAGCCAGGTCTCCCAAATAATACATTTTCAGAAAATGGACTTACTCAAAATGCTTAACATATGGTAGATACATCTACCCACACTAACACAGTTGCTAATATTCTGTTCCAAGGCCCTACACTGGGTTCTGTTTCTCTACAACACATAAATTAGATATAAATTTGATATTAGAATTCAATAGCCTCAACTCTGGAGTTTACAAAAGCAGCTCTCTTCTTCAAGTATAATAATCACTAATGTCTCAGATTAGAAGTGATTCTGAATATTTAAATTGAGAGTCATGGTATTAGAAGTGTTTTCTAAAATCAGTTTATATATAATACAGTCTTTGCTTTTGGATTTGTAAAAGTTTGTAGTACATATATATGCAATATATTATATGTAGTATATATATGTAATATATATGTAAACCAAATATTTCTATTAATAAACTTTGTCTATGGAGGTTGCTTAAGTTAAATGATCATGGTAACATTTATTTTATGTTTACTGAAAGTCTGGCATTGTTCTGAGTGCTTTCTATGTGATCACCATACACACATACCTACAGGGGAAGTACTGTTATATAGAGAGGCATAGAGAGGTTAAGTAACTCATCCATGGTAACATGACTAGTAAGTTCCAAACCTGAGGTTGATGTCCAAGAAGTCTGGCCATAGAGCTCAATCGTAACCACACAGAAATAAATGTTTATTGGGGTGCCTGGGTGGCTCAGTCTTTTAAGCAACTGACTCTTGATTTCAGCTCAGGTCGTGATCTCAGAATCGTGGGATAAAGCCCTGCGTGTTGGGCTCCTGGCTCAGCCAGGAGTCTGCTGAAGATTCTTTCTCTTCCTTTCTGTCTGCTCCTCAAGCCCCATGCTTGTGCTCTCTCTCAAATTAAAAAAAAAATCTTTAAAAAAGAAATAAATGTTTATTAATGAATATTAACGATGACTTTGAAGAAGCCATCACTGTGTGTCCTGATTGCCTTTTGCAACTGACAAAAAATAGAATATAGAAATGAGAAGCTATTCTTTGCAAGTTCCTATTTGAAAGTAATAAACTAAACAGCTTTAGGGTCATTTCTGTCCATGCCCTGCAATGCATATTATCAACTAAATCATATTCCCTATTATTTTTCAAATTACGTGGTATGTATAACTGTATATGGTTGCAATTGCTCATTCATCTACTTTACTGGGTAAGCTGAAATTTCTAATTAAATTGGTTTAAAAGTTACTAAGCAATATACTTTTACTGTTAAAGTACATGGAAGAAATTTAAAATCATAATTATTCCCACCATCCAAAGATAACCACTCAACACATTTTGTTATAAGTCATTCCAGGCATTTTTTTCTTCTCTACAGTATGGCAAGATCATTTGTTGAATTTTTTTTTCTCTGCTGTAGCTTTTTTCTTCCTTTATCTCAAAAAGTTAGCCAAATCTTATCTTTCAGTAGTTTTGTATTGCAGAAATAGCACAAGATATGACAGAGCTTCCACTGAGGAAGCTGAGATGGGCAAGTTTCCCCAAATTGAGAAGTGAGCTTAGAAGCCATGGGTAGAATGTGCCCAGACCAAGGTCAGCATGAATGTTAACATGTAGCATAAGACAGAACGTTCTTATGCCTCTGAAGAGACAGGAGGGAGAAATAAAGAAATGTGATGTGTCTTGTATTATCTGTCAAAATTAATTTATAAAAATATATAATTTCAAACTGAGTATAAATTGGTATGTAAGTCTTTCAAATCCCCATGCATTTACTTGCCTGAATTAATGTGAAAAGGATTTTTGTAACTGAAATCCTCCTTCAATTTATTTTTCTTCTTTTTCAGTGAGATATAATTCACATATTATAAAACTTCTCCTTTTAAGATGTACCACTCAGTGAGTTTTAGTATATTCACAAGGTTATGCAACAATTACCACCATGTAATTCCAGAATATTTACATCACTACAAACAAACAAATGAATAAACAAATACGACCATGGTACCTATTGACAGGCATTTTCATTCCCCTCCCATCCATCCCATCTCTACTCGCTGACACCAATCTACTTCCTATCTCTGGATTTTCCTTTTCTAGACATTTTATATAAACAGAATCATAGAACTCGTGGTCTTTTGTATTAGGCTTCTTTCACAAAACAGGCTTCCAAGTTTCATGTTATAATATTTATCAGAACTTTATTTATGGTGAAATAATATTCCATCATATGGATATACACTTTTTTAAATCCATTCATCAGATAGACATTTGGGTTGTGTTTACTTTTTGGCCATTATAAAGAATGTTGTTTTCAACCCTTGTATACAAGTTTTTGTGTAGAGATATGTTTTCATTTCTTTTGCATATACAGCTAGGGGTACAATTACTGTGCATCCACATTTAATTTTTTGAGGAAGTTCCATACTTTTCTGCAGGGAAAAGTTTGCACCATTTTACATTCCCACCAGCAATGTATGAGGGTTCCAATTTCTCCACATCCTTATCAGCACTTGTTACCATTCCCCTTATTTATTTATTTGTGTTTTTTGTTTTTTAAAGTCAAATTCAATCATTTATTTATTTATTTTTAGTGAAGTATAATTAACATACAATGATATATTTGTTTCAAGTACACAACATATTGATTTAACAATTGCATACAATACTCAGAGCTCACCACGTTAAGTGTAGTTACTGTCACCAAACAACATTATTACAATATTATTGACTATATTCCCTATGTTGTCCTTTTCATTTCTATGAATTATTTATTTTCTAACTGGAAGTTTGTACTTCTTAATCCCCCTATCTATTTCACCCATCAACCCCAACCACCTCCCCTCTGGCAACACCAGTTTGTTCTCTGAACTTAATTCAGAGTGTTTGTTTGCTTGTTTCTTTATTCATTTGTTTTGGTTTTAGATTCTTCATATAAGGGAAGTAATATGCTATTTGTATACTTATTATTGAGTTATAAGAGCTCTTCACATATTCTGGTTACTAGATCCTTATCAGATATATGATTTGCTTATATTTCTCCCACTCTGTAAGTTGTCTTTTCACTCTCTTGGTGATGTCTTCTAAAACACAAAATTTGGGGATGCCTGGGTAGCTCAGCGGTTTAGTGCCTGCCTTAATTCAGCCCAAGGTGTGATCCTGGAGACCCAGGATAGAGTCCCACATCGGGCTCCCTGCATGGAGCCTGCTTCTCCTTCTGCCTGTGCCTCTGCCTCTCTCTCTCTCTCTCTCTCTCTCTGTGTGTGTGTGTGTGTGACTCTCATGAATAAATAAATAAAAATCTTTAAAAAAATAAAAATAAGACACAAAATTTTAAATTTTGATTAAGTCCAATTTATCTACTTTTTCTTTGGTTGCTCGTGTTTTGGTGTTATATATCTAAGGAACCATTACCTAACTCAACATCATGACAATTTAAATCTATAATTTCTTCTATAAGTTTTATAGTTGTAGTACTTACATTTAGTTCATTTTTAATCCAAAAATTGTATTATAAGGTAAAAATAGAGGTACAAATTAATTTTTTTTTGCATATGTATATCCAGTTGTCTCAGCACATGTCGATTCCAGGGCCCTGAGATCATAACCTGAGCTGAAGCCAAATGCTTAACTGACTGAGCCACCCAGGCACCCCTGGGGTTAATTCTTTAAATGAAAAATTCACCAGTGAAGCCACCTAGTACTGATATTTTCTTTATGATAAATTTTTGATTTCTAAATCAATATCTTTACATGTTATAGGTAAAATCAGATATACTATTTCTCTTTTAGTTAGTTTTGATAGTGTCTTCCAGGGAATTTGTCTATTTAAACTCTGTTATCTAATTTGTTAGCATATAATAGTTCAAGGTATTCTCTTCCAATTCTTTGATTTCTATAAAGTTAGTGATAATGTTCCCTTTTGCACCCCTTATTTTAATAAATTGAGTCTTTTTTTCTTCTTCTTTTTTTGAACATTGTAGCTAAAGGCTTATCAAGTTTGTTGATTATTTCAACCAAATTTTGGTTTATCAATTTTCTCTTTTTTTCTCTCTTCTATTTCATTGATTTCTACTCTGTTCTTTTTTCCTTTCTTTTTCTTACTTTCTTTCTTTCTTTCTTTCTTTCTTTCTTTCTTTCTTTCTTTCTTCTTCTTTCTCTCTCTTTATTTTGGATTTAGTTCAATTGTCTTCTCTAATTACTTAAGAAGGAAGTTTAAGCAAAGAATTTCATATCTTTTTTTATTATAAACATTTGCATCTAAAGTTTCCCTTTTGCTATTGCTAAATTCCATAGTTTTTGTATATTTTCTTTCCATTTTCATTTATATCAAATAATTTTCTAATTCCTCTTGTAATTTCTTATTTAATCCATTGGTTATACAGGAATGGATTGTTTAATTTCTACATATTTATAAATTTCCAAATAACCTTCTGCTATCAATTTCTAATTTCAGTCCATAGTTAGAGAACATACATTGTAAGATTTGTATATTATGAGGTGGTTTTGTGTTTGTTTTCTGTTTGTTTTGTTTTTTGAGGTCTTTTTATGACCTTGAAATGGTTTATACTGCAGAATGTTCCATATGTACTTGAGAAGAGTGTATAGTCAGCTATTCTTCAGTAGAGGGTTCTATGGCTATCCATAAGGTCTAGTTGGTTTATAACTTTGTTCAAGTCTACTGTTTCCTTGCTGATTATCTGTCCCATTGTTCTATCCATTTTTAATGGGGCATAATAATGATATATATTTCCTTTTAATTCTGTCAGCTTTTCTGTCATGTATTTTGGAGTTCTATTATTAGATGCATTCATGTTTATAATTATTATACCTTCTTGGTCGAATGACCGTTCATTACAAAATGTTCTTTGGTTTTGGTAACAATTTTTGTCTTAAAATCTATTTTGTTTGATATGAAGATAGCCCATTGAGCTCTATTTGGTTACCAATGGCATGACATCTTTTCCCATTCTCTTTCTTTCAACTTATTTGTGTCTTTTAACCTGCCGCCTTCTATATAAAGCATATACTTGGACCATGTGGATTGTTTTTTGTTTATCAATTCTGCCAAACTGTTTTTTAATTGGAGTGTTTAATAAACTTACTTTATATTACTGATAAGGAAGGATTTATATCTGTCATTTTGTCATTTATTTTCTATATGTCTTTCATCTTTTTGTTTCTCCTTTCCTCTACTATTGCTTCTTTTGTGTTAAATAGCTATTTTCTTATTGACCATTTTATTTCTCTTTTTGTTCTTCTACTATGTATTTTTTAGTTATTTTCTTAGTGGTTGCACTGGAAATAGTCATTAGCATCTTAATTTACAGCAATCTAGTTCAGGTTAACACTAACTTAATTTCAATAGTATACAAAAACTTTATTTTTATATATCTCTGTTCTTCGCCTGCTTTAAGCTGCCTGCTTAAATCTGCTAATTGAACTCCTTTAGTAATTTTAATTTTTCATTTCAGCTATTGGACTTTTCAACTCTATTGAGAAAGAGAAAAGAAGAAGAAAATGAAGTGAATAGTTCCTCATCCTGCCCCTCCCCACAATGACCTCACCTCTTCAGGAAGCCCTAAGGAGAGTCTGCAGTCAAGAAATGGCAGGGGAGGGGGAGACCAAACAAACAAAAAACACTATCTTTTCACCCGGGACATTCAGGGCCCAAACACATAACCATGCCGCTAGAGCACCTATACAACTAAGTGTTATGCAGAGATGCAAAGAGTCAATTCTCCCTACTTGGTTATGGACGGTAGCTCACCACCTACCCACAAAGAGCAACCACTACAGAATGCCACTATCCTCTGTTTTGCTGGAAGGAAACAAAAAGATCCAAGGGCACCTGTCCTTACAGGACAACATTCCCTTCAGGGGCCATGCTGAAGTCAGTGGGCATGTTTCCTAAATTATTAGCACATGGGTGGCCTGAGTCAAAGAACATAAACACACTATTTCCTGAGCACCTGTGAGACAACCTTGGGGACTCCCAGATTATACCCAGGAAGGGAGACTTTGAAGTAATGTGGAAGTACAGCAATTTTGAATATTAAATATTGATGTGACCTCATATATTCTCACAGACTCTCCTACCTTCTAAATATACTTCATTTTTTAGAGTAGTTATAGGTTCTCAGAAAAAGTGAACATAATGTACAGAGAATTCCCTTATAAACCCTGTCACCACAACATGCATACCATCTCATTATCAAAATCACCCACCAAACTAGTACATTTGTTACAGTTGATGAACCTACATTGACACATCATTTTTCACCCAAACTCCATAGTTTGCATTACAGTTCATCCTTGGTATTGCAAATTCTATGGGTTTTGAGAAATGTGTAGTGATATGTACCCACCAGTAGAGTATCATACAGAATATGGTGAAAACTATTTTGAACAAATCTTACTTAGGAATGGCAATATTGTTTCCCATTGAACAGAAATAAATGTTCTTAGGAAACTTGAAGGGTATATTTCAACAAATATGAATTATGACTATAAGTTTTATTTTTTATTTTTATTTATTTTTTATTTTTATAAATTTATTTTTTATTGGTGTTCAATTTGCCAACATATAGAATAACACCCAGTGCTCATTCTGTCAAGTGCCCACCACAGTGCCCATCACCCAGTCACTCCCACCCCCCTGCCCATCTCCCCCTCCACCACCCCTAGCTCGTTTCCCAGTGACTATAAGTTTTAACCTGAGACAATTGCCTCTGAGATATGTTGCCAGAATTGCATGTAGCAAGAGAATAGGGGTGAGGACATCCTACACATAGCATGAGACAGCGCCTTTACTTCTGTGACAGTCACCACTGCAGATCCCTGAATACTCTTTTGCTTCTTCCACAGGAAAACCAGGAATACCCAACATTAAGTCCTTCATGGGAGTTCTTCCAAGAGAGGAAGAAGGGACTCAGAATCAGAGGGGCTTCTATAGGAATGAAGCTGTTTCAGACAGAGAATGTGAGAGATGACAAGATTTGAACTCCAATGACACTTCTTTGTGTCAGTGGAAGATTCAGTGATAGAGTGACTGTCTCTGAAATAGCATGTAATTCAGACTAACAACTTAGGAAATGCCCAACTAAGGAAAATTAATAGTTTCTGTGGAAGACAAGAATTGGAAGACAAGAATTGTAATCATAATTTTTAATAACTTACTTGATATCTTATCAAAATAATATACCTATTTTAACAACAGAAAGTCAAGTAGTCCTAAATATTTATTAAAAAGAAAAGAAAGTAGCAGTTCCCTGCCTCATGGTTCCCTACCCTAGTCAGCCACTCACTCACATTTAACTGATGGCCCTTCTTTGCCATGTGCTCCTATTCTAACTATAACTTTATACTTTTTCTTTTCTACTGTCATTCAGGTGGGGGTTGTGAAGTTTTCAATTAAATATGTGTGTCTTCAATATGAAGTCTGGAAGTCTGATTTTCTTTCTAATTCTTCACAGTGGCTAGTACAGTGATTTATCCAAAAGGACAAATTAGTAAACAAAACTGAATGTTACTGAGCACATAGAAGCAAACAGCTGTTCTGGGGGGGAAAAAAAAAGAAAGAAAGAAAAAGAAAAAAAGGAATTGGGAAAGTCCCATTGGTAAATCTGTTCTTAGCAATGACCAAATACCTGTGGTCTGGGTCTGCTGCACACCAATGTTCTTAATGCTCTTCAGACCATGTGTGAATAAGCAGTCTGCAAAATTATTTGGAGATCCACAAAAAAATCACTGCACATGTAATAACTGGTAGCCACTGCTGATTTTTCGTGCAATGTCCTTCCACAGCACTGGGTAATAGGTCACTTTTTCCCCCTTTATATTTTCATGGAGAGAATGATCTCTGACATCTCTTCCTTTTCTTGGGGGGACACAAATCCTGTGAGATTAAGGCTTCACACTTGTGACCTCCTTTAACCTTAATTACTTCTTTAAAGGTCTTATTTCCAAATATAGTTAAATTGCGGGTTAGGACTTTTAACATACGAATTGGTGGGGAGAAGGGGACACAGTTCAATCCAGAACAGATAAAAATTACCTAACTAAATATCCAGGGGTCATACTGGTTATGAGCACATGAAAAAGTGTGTGGGGGAAGCCTAGGAGAGTTGAAAGCAGGAATTAAAGACACAAAGATTCAGTTTTCACTCAATTTTACTTGAAAATAGATCATACTTTTAAAAAGGAGATGTGTCATTGTAAGGCAGGAGAACTGGCTTTGGAAATCTGGAAATTACATTATACTTAGCAAATGCTTCTTCTAGGAGGAGGCATCCCTATCTGTTGCAATCTATTTTATAAAAATGCACTAAAAATAAGTCAGAAAATCATTTCCACCTGGAGAACAGATAATCTCAATAACACCTCCCCACAGATTAATTGTATCTCCGAATGCACAAATGTTGAATAAAATGTTAACTGTAAGCAGACTTCCCTTAGGAATTTGTTATATTACTGGAAATTATGCAAATAGCTTCCTTGAATTTTTTTCCAGAAAATTTTAAGACTGAATTTTCATATGTCTTCCACAATTTTTAGAGAAAATATTTATTGACAAACTTCATGGAATTACCTCAACCTCAACATGGCTGTTAATTTCTCTGAAAGTCTGCATCAATTTACAACTGTACTTTCCTATTTGTGTGGGTTGTCATACTGATTTTTAAAAAAAGAAAAGCTATTGTACTGTTCTCAGTACCTTTTTTAATGGTAGAAGTTTTGTTGAGTGCAAGGAACAATATTTGTATTAAATTTCTTAAGCTACTTATAAACAGAATTCAGTCTAGAAACATTATGAAAAAAATGCTTCTTTTGAAGTTATGAAAATGGCTTATAAAATAATTATACCCAATAAGTATGAAATATGGGCCCCATGTGGAATTATTCATAAGCAGACATCAGGAGTCGAGAGGATGGCCCAGGGATTTGAAGTGTATATGGAGGGAGCAGGGGCCAGTAGTGCCTGCTGCTGATTCTCTAAGCAGGGAACAGATTGATCTCCCAGTAACAGACTCAAATTATTCAAAATGCCAAGGAGAAAGATCCAGTCTATTTATAATTTCACAATAGAGTCTGAACATCAGTATGTGATTTTCAGTATGTAATAATGCTTTGATCAATATAATATTTTATGAACTTTGAATTATTAACTTGGAAGAAGAGACTGAACAAAAACACAGTTTGTAAACTAATTTTCAGATTTTGCTTTCAATCACTGGTAACCACTTTTCTCTTTTTCATCATACATGCATAAGAGTATCCATCAAGGAAGTCAGTTCTCCCATAATTTCAGAAAATTTTAAAAATCCACTGCCTACGGATTCACTCACTTGAAAGTCTGCATTGAAAGCATACTTATTATATGACCTATTGCTTGGTGCCAGGACAGTGCTGCAACAAGCAGACATCACCTTTGCCCTAAGGAATCCTCGTCTATGGGTAGGTCAGTGTAGAGATGATTGTCAAGAAGGACATGCTGGTTTTTTATAATCAACTTCAATTCTGATTGTCCAGTTCCTTATTTTTGATTGGCTAGTATCATCTCCATAAATGTGCTTTATTTTTATCCATTTTTAAAAAATATTTTATTTATTCATGAGAGACACAGAGATAGAGGCAGAGACATAGGCAGAGGGAGAAGCAGGAGTGAAATAAGTCAATTGGAGAAGGACAAACATTATATAGTCTCATTCATTTGGGGAATATAAATAATAGTGAAAGGGAATAGAGGGGAAGGGAGAAGAAATGGGTAGGAAATATCAGAAAGGGAGAGAGAACATGGAAGACTCCTAACTCTGGGAAACGAACTAGGGGTGGTGGAAGGGGAGGAGGGCAGAGGGTGGGGGTGACTGGGTGGCAGGCACCGGGCGGGGGGGAATTGGCGGGATGAGCACTGGGTGTTGTTCTGTATGTTGGCAAATTGAACACCAATAAAAAATAAATTTATTATTAAAAAAATAAGAAATAAAAAAATAAAATAAAAAATTTTAAAAAGGGAGAAGCAGGCTCCCTGTGGGGAGGCTGATGCAGAACTCGATCCCAGGACCCTGGGATCAGGCCTTGAGCCAAAGGCAGACAGACGTTCAACCACTGAGCCACCCATGTGCCCCAGTATCTGTGCTTTAAAAGGTACCTAAATATTATAAATATATCCTTGACTATAATGTGATGGCAAATATTCAGCTTAAATTTCCAAATGATATCATTTCCATGATACATGTTTGTATATACACTTGATTTTACTTTATAGTAACATAAAAATTCCAAATATCATTTGACAGAGTTTTAACTTCAGAAAAGACATAAGAAGCAATATGAAGCCACTTGGCCATATTCTTGGAGGTTTATATGCCCTCCAGAGAGAACCACCCCTTCACACTACTTAACAGATCTACCTGCCTAATTTGAACAACATCATTGTCTTCAAAGCAGGAACGACAATAATAAAAAAAGAAGTTTGATCCCAGTCCTAGTTCTAAGAACTGGCCCACATCATAACCCCCTTAAGTGAAAGTTTCCTAACCTCTAAAGTATATTCAAACAACATTACACCATCTTATCCAAACGGCTATAGTAAAAAGCAGGGAAGAAGAGAACATAAATGTAAGACCACTATTTTATATTCATTGGCTTTTTAAAACCAAATCTATGATCCTTTCTTACTTTTACGAACAATAGCATTTAAATCATTTTACTTTAGATAACCTAGATTTGCACTGAAGAGGAAGCACTGACTGCAGCATTCTTTAGAACGTGGGCCTGATAACTTACTGTTTCCTCATTTTTCTCCCTTAAGCTGACTTTTTTGGAGCATAGTCTATATGGAAGAAATCTAATGTCATTGTCACTGCCTCCAGTTTTTCATTAGTTTTTTTCAAATATATTTTTTCCACTACGTGACATTGCATTTTTACTTCATACAGCAAAGCAAATACTGTTTTTTAAAAATTGTCATAAGTGGTACACATTTGAGCTAAACATAAAATGAATCTTATTATGGTCCCTCTGTCAGAGATTCATTTTTACACTGAATTAAAAAGGGCACCAAACTTATGAGAAGTTTGTAATCTGTGTATACCACAGGTTAGAAACACACTGGCCATTAAATAACTGGAAATATGTGCTATGGCTGAGTGTGGGACAAAAAGTAGTAGAGAAAAAGATAGGCTTGGTGTGGGAAGCAACTTCTTTTCCTACTTTTAGCCTAAGTGATTTTAACTTTGTAACTTCTAAAATTTATAAATAGTCTGTCAACTTTCTAAGGAATTCAAAAGGCATATTGATCAGGATAAAAAGAGAGATTCACATGTGGCCACTTCTACTATGAAGAATCAGTGATAGTGGCTAAGAAAGGGGGAGAATTCATGCCTGCCCTTGAGGATCAGTTGACTCCACAGAGCCTGAGTATAAGCATAAGTAGCTCTGGGTTTTGTAGACAACTGAAGGAGACAAAATTATTCAGGGCTACACATTATCTTTGTTGAACGATTTTAAGAAGAGGTAAAATATATTGAAAATAATGGAAGTCACTGATGGCTTCAGAAATTCGAAGTGGCGTCTATATCCAGAGCCTTCACCAAAGTGGCAAGACTGTCATTTCATTAACAGCACTTCAGAAAATCATTATAGATTTGAGCTGATGAATTAGTTTGAGTGATATTAGTAAAGACAGAAAAAGAATATGGAAAAAAAGAGAATATGGAGAAGGTTGGCCTAGTAGGTACATACCTCATTTCTGTCCACATTGCATTGATGAAACTAGCCAGGTTGGCAGGGGGACATGCTAAGAAATTTGGTCTCTGCCTAACCAGCTGCTTCCCAGACAATTCTATACCAAGAAAGGAGAAGCACATGTTTGATGAGCAACTAGCCATCTCTGCCACAACAAAATCTCTGGCATAAAGGTTTTGTGTGCAATTTTCAAATTGAGTTGTTTATAAAATATTGAACAATATTATTTCCTTGAGTGATTTTTATGATAAATCTAAAGTTATAATTTGAGATTTCATTTGAAATGGTAGAGCCCAGATTCTAATTAATCTTCGATTACATTGCTAATCAAAGTAAGATTATCAACTTAAGGACTATTGCAATAGGAATGGTTTTTGAGGAGGAAATATCTTTGTTAACCAACTTCGATTACTTAGTCATTGGTCTTAGCCAGGTCTTGTTCTAAATTGCTGAGTTCTCGTGACAACCAACAATCTCAATTGGCTAATTGTCCAATCATTTTTCTCTATTTAAAGAGTTTCCTTGTTCTATGTAGTGAGCAGTATTGTTGATGCTAAGAAAACAAGTTGCCACTAGCTGGCAAACAATAAAACGTATAGAAAGTAAGGGGAAGGGATCCCTGCGTGGCTCAGCTGTTTAGCGCCTGCCTTTGGCCCAGGGCGCGGTCCTGGAGTCTCAGGATCGAGTCCCGCGTCGGGCTCCCGGCATGGAGCGTGCTTCTGTCTCTGCCTCTCCCCCCACCCCCTGTCTGTCATGAACAAATAAATAAATAAATAAATCTTTAAAAAAGAAAGAAAGAAAGAAAGAAAGAAAGAAAGAAAGAAAGAAAGAAAGAAAGAAAGAAAGAAAGAAAGGGGAAAAGTCAAGACAGTTTAAAATAGTACATTGACTTTTACATGCTTGGTTTTAGTTAGTATTACCACTAATAGCCATATCATCAAACCACATAGACCTAAAAACGTCATTTGGTAAAATCACTCAGTTTTCATTTAAATGATAAATGGAAGAGTTTATACTAAAAACACTAAAAACCCACAAGTGGTGTTGGAGGGTTAAGTCAAAGCAGGATATATGTATATACACACACTCATTTTTTACGTGTCCTTCTTTGGGAAAACATATTTCTAAATGTAACAATAATTTAAATAAGGATTAGAAAAGTAAAGCTTATAACTTACTGTCCCATTAGGCCAAGATATGAATTTTTAAAAGGAGATGTTAAAAATCAACATTACCAAAGCCAGAGGACAGGCATCAAGCATGGGAGCTGGGGTCAGCAAAGAAAACATACACTTTTCCTCTTCTGTGTAAAGAAACATGTATAGAGTATCTCTTAAGTTCATAGAAGTCTATGATTATTACTAAATACAAAAGCTAAAGAAAGAGACATTTTGTTCTGCTTACAATATGAATGCAGTTTCTGGGTCCTAGTGCAGAGGTATAAGCTATCAAATAACAATAGATTTGCTGAGCCAAGAATGAAAAACAAAACAAAACAGTATTTTAAGCTACTTAATCTTAGTTCAGAATTTCAGAGTATACTCCAGGAAAAATAATAATTTTAATAAGAATCTTGTGCTTCATCTTTCTTTTTTTTTAAAGGATTTTATTTATTTATAAGTCCTTAGAGTTTATCAAGGTGAATAGTGAAAAAATGTCTTTGAATTTTGATTCAAAGATTTTATTTATTGTAAAACTGAGTTTGGTGATTAGGACTAGAACTATCTTTCTCAATAGCCAATTTATTTTCCCTTCTCTGATTATAAAAATTATACAACTTAAAATGTTGTCTTTTTTTTTACCTTAGAGGATTGTTAGAATTTATGCTGTCAAGATTGTGCTGATTATCTTTTCATTATTCATTATAATAAATTTTAAAAATACAGAAAATCAAGATTCACACATCGCTGAAAAGCCTATGGCTTCACTACTGATAATAACATTTTAATTTATCTTTTTTCATATGCATAGACTTTTTAAAAGATTATGCTTATTTTTTAATTTTTTAAGAAACTTATTTGAACTCAATTAATTAATGCATAATGTCTTATTAGTTTCAGAGGGTAGAGTTCAGTGATTCATCAGTCTTATATAACACCCAGTGCTCATATGCATAGACTTTTTTTGTTTTTGTTTTTGTTTTTCCACTGCATAGTTTTATTTTTTTCATATGCATAGACTTTAAAAAACATTTATAACAAAAAAAATTATAACCAGATAGCATGCAAAAAAAAAAAAAAAAAAAAAAGATTGTGGTGACTTTTACATTGGGCATATTTGTCTTTCTTGTTTTAAATGTATTATTGTCTTTAAAAAGAAAACCTACATATTCAGTGTGGTGGTGGGGGGATGCCCCTTCTTTGGTAATTTTCTCTCTAAAATTTTTTGGAAATACATGGAAGAGATGAGTGATTAATAACTTGAAAATCAATTTCACAAGAAAAAGAAACTAATTTCTTCATTTTTTTTGCATTGTCTATTAACCTACAGTCACACCTATAATGACACAATTATTCTCAATAACTAAAGAAAATTAAGCTAGTTTTCTCTATCCATAAGCATAATGGTTTTTAGAGCCTATAAATGTCTGTTTTTCCAACTATCACACGTATCACATGATTAATAGACAAGTAGTAAATGGTTTAAGCAAATGTCAAAACTGAAACATTAGAGGAATCCAAGCTCCTGCTCCTGAGCAGTTCAAAACTACCTGTTGTCTTAGCCCTGCATGATTTATTAAGGACAATTAAAATCAGGTTTGCTAAAGTATTTTCAGTAACTTTATAGCTAAGGTTACATTTCCCCTGTGGCCTGGACATTTGTCTAAATACTCAGAACTAAAAGGGGATTTTTTATCAAATCTAAAAAGAAATTCGGAAAAGGAAAGTTAATATTTCTTCTTTAATATATTTTATAAGGTTAATTTTGTTTGCTTTGACATTTGATAGTGCCACAGTTTGATGAGCATTTGAGACTGAAAAATATTCTATTCATTTACATTTACAAACTGGGTAGCACTTGAACAAATTCCCTAATTTCTCTGACTCCTCAAATCTCCCAAATTGGATTACTGTATTTTCACATCACTACTGTCTCATTATCAAGTGAGTAGCATATCCCTCCTCACTGATTGATGCATAAGTTTTATACATATTATATTTCCAACTAAATGATAACTATGCTCTTCTCCCCCCATGTTTGGGAAAATATTTGCTGCCTAGGGTATTTTATTTATTTTTTATTATATAAGCTGATAGGACTGATCAGAGTATTATTTAACCCACAGAGTTTCTAGACCAGTACTGCTTTCTATTTTATCTGTGAGAGTTTCACGTGACAAAGATATTAATCCAGAGTATTTCCTTACCTGACAAATTACCTTCATTTCATACTTGACAAAGCTCCATAACTCAACAGCTTCTCTCACTAGTTGATTTTAATACCATTCTATTTCCTAAGTTATTTGCCTGTGTTTTGGTAATTCAGCATTTTTTGTTCATAATGAGGCCTGCATTTCTCATTTTTCCTTATGATGTGGTTTCAGATCACTGCCTGCCTCATCCTCATAGATTGTTCACCTTTCTGGGAGCATTCTCAGATTCTTTAATCCAAAAAAAAAGTAATCAGGAGCACGTGCATGGTGCAGTTGGTTAAATGTCCTACTCTTGATTTCAGCTCAGGTCATGATCTGAGGGTCATGAGATTGAGTCCCAGTAGACCCCTACATCAGGGTCCACACTCAGTGTGGAGTCTGATTGAGATTCTCTCTCCCTCTGCCCGTCCCTCCATATTCTCTCTCTCTCTCTCTCAAATAAATAAATAAATCTTCACAAAGAGTGATCAGATGGATTTGGGATGCCTAGAAATAAGACAGATGGGTGTGTACATGATTGATCTACACATACTTTGACCAAAATGTATTAATAAGTTCTATGTGGATTCCACAGTGTTATTTTCTAAAAATAGAGGTAAGTGATATTCTAAATCTCAATAGAAAGTCTGGAAGTCTAAATAAGAGTGTGAAAATTTCTACTTTTCAAGTTATAGGATCAAGTATTTCCCAAACCATTCATGAAGGAAAGACATAATAGGCATTTATACTAAAATCAAACCTGTTGATGTACTTCATATCCTTCTAGATCAAATATTTCTATGCCAAGATAAAAAGGAAAAAGTAACCAAACTGTAAAATAAATACCTGATTTTTTAAAGATTAGTGTATCTTGTTATCCGCAGTGTTCATTTGTCAAAATTGAAGTTAATGGATTGCTGAATGGCAGTGCCACACTTTTTTCCATATACACAATAATTTATTTATATTCATATATATTATTATATTTTCATGTATTTATTATAATGTCATAAATATAGCCATTATATTTTATATGTGTGCCTTTTTATAGAACAAGTACTTTAAACTTGAAACAAAAGGGATAAAATTATCTGTTTATTTTTAAAGTATATTTCAGTATTTGTGGGGCTCAGTACTAGAGACATCAAAAGAAATAGCTGGGTAATGTTTCAATACTACTTTTCAACTAAAGTTTTATTTATTTTTTTTAAAGATTTTATTTATTCATGAGAGACACAGAGAGAGAGAGAGAAGCAGGACACAGGCAGAGGGAGAAGTAGGCTCCATGTGGGGAGCCTGATGCAGGATTGGATCCCAAGACTCCAGGATCATGCCCTGGACAAAAGGCAGACGCTCAACCACTGAGCTACCCAGGGATCCCTCAACTAAAGTTTTAAAACTAAATTGCAAAGTTCATCTTCTCTCTATCTATAGTAGCTGTGAAAACCTATACTTCTCTCCTATTTCAAAGGAAACCTGAAACTAATGTGTTCAGAAAATGAAGTAACAATCTTAAAAACATTCTAAGTGGTAGCAACCAGAGAACATTGTCAGAGCTTTAAAAATCCAACTTCACAATCCCATAACATATATAGTAGATATATTTGGTGATGAGACCATCTGCAATTCCTGGTGCTAACAAGAAACATCGTTACATGACAGATTTAGTTTTTCTTTAAGTACTTTAATCTTATTTTATCCACCCAGAATGTTAGTTCTGCTGTCCAACGAAATTTAACAGTTACTCTTGTACTGTTTGTATTAAAAGGTGCTAAAAACAATCATAAGTGGATGTTGAATAGTTTCCAGACAACTAAATCCATAGTATGATGATGTATAGAAAATATTCTCTTATTAATTTACTTCATAAATATTATTATTAAGATATAGATTTTAAATTCATCAAGTAACATAACTTTATTGGGTTAGTAATAGGCTAAAATAGCTTGCAGTAAAGTTTTTATTTGTCTAATGGCCTACATTTATGAGGTTTTAAATTTATCATCTGTATGAAATTTTAGCAAAATACTATCATGGCTCCTATAATTCAACAAGCTCTACCTTTTGTACAGGGAAAATGAAATAAGGTGGTCATTGAAATTGATTTTCCCATTTTAGTTATAGGTTATTAAAATGGCAGTGAGGCAATAATGAACCATACTTAAATACACAGATAACCAAAACTACAAAACTACTCTGATTAGAAACAAACAAACAAACAAACAAAAAACAGTAACTGAGTGTATTTGTTCAAGAAACAATAATAGTAAGGACTGCAAAGTAGATCCAGAGGCAGCTGGGCCATTGCTACTTTTTCATTCTAAATCCAAATATATGCTTTTATACCATTATCATTTGTTAAGAGTTAAATTGTGTCCCCCAGAAAGATATGTTAAAGAACTAACTTGAGGTCCCTGTGAATGCGACTTTATTTGGAAATAGTCTTTGCAGATGTAATCTGAGTTAAGACAAGGTGATTAGTGCAGACTCTAATCCAACATGACTGGCATCTTTCTAAGAAGAGGAAAAGGGACCCAGCCTCAAACACACAGAAAGAATTACATGTGATGGTGGCCAAGGAGATTGGAGTGATGCCATATAAGCCAAAGGATGCCAGAAGTTGCCAGCAACACTAGAAGCAAAGAACAAAGCATGGAAAGATTCTCCCACAGGGCTTCAGAGAGAGAATGATCCTTATTTCAGATTTCTTGCATCCAGAACTGTGGAAGAATAAATGTCTATTGTTTAAAGTAAAAACAAAACAACCCAGTAATTGATTTCATTTGAATGAATTTATTTTTTTACTGAACTATAATTGACATATAACATTATATCATTTCAGATATACAATATAACAACTCAAATTAGTATATGTAGTGAAATGATCACCACAATAAGTCAATTAACATCCATCACCACACAAAGTTACAAATACTGTTTTTTCTTGAGATAAGAACTTTTAAGATCTACTGTCTTAGGAATTTTCAAATAAATTTCAAATTTTCAAATAAACTGTATTATTAATTTGTTAATACAATATTATTAACTATAGTCACAACGCTATACACTACATCCCAGGACTTATTTATTTTAAAATTGGACCCTGAGAACAGAACCCTGAGGTCACAACCTGAGCTAAAATCAAGAGCCGGCCACTTAACCTACTGAGCCACCCAGGTTCCCCCCCATGTCTTGGCTATTGTGAATGATACCACAATAAATATAGAGACACATATTTCTTTTGGAGTTAGTGTTTTTGTTTTCTTCAGAAAAATACCCAGAAATGGAATTGCTGAATCGTATGGTAGTTTTTAATTTTTGAGGAATCTCCATACTGTTTTTCATAATGGTTGCAGCAATTTCCATTCCCATCAACAGCACACAAAGTTTCCTTTAGAAAAAAAAAGATTTTATTTGTTTATTCGTGAGAGACACAGAGGGAGAGGCAGAGACATGGAGCACTTGTTCACGTACCTGTTGGTCATCTGTATGGTCTTCTTTGGAAAAATACCTATTTAGATCTTCTGCCCATTTTTAATTGTATTGGTTTTTATTTTTTTGATATTGTTTTGTTTCTTTCTATTGAGTTCCATGAGTTCTTTATATATTTTTATACTAATCACTTATTAGATATATGATTTGCAAATATTGTCTCCATTCAGTAGGTTAACTTTTCATTTTGTTGATGGTTTCCTTTGAAGTGCAGAAACTTTTTAGTTTACCATAACCCCACTTGTGTATTTTGCTGTTTTTGCTTTTGGTATCAAATCCAAAAAAATTATCACCAAGACCAATGTCAAAGAGCTTACCATCTATGTTTTCTTCCAGGAGTTTTGTGGTTGCAGGTCTCATGTTCAAGTCTTTTAAGCCACTTTGTGTTCATTGTTGTGTGTGGTATAAGATACTGATCCAGTTTCATTCTTTTGCATGTAGATGTCTAGTTTTCCCAACACCATTTATTGTATGTTTGGCTCCTTTATTATAGATTAATTGACCATATATGCATGGGTCTATTTCTGGGTTCTCTATTTTGTCCCATTGATCTATATGACTTATTTTTTTTAAGTAGGCTCCATGACCAGCATGGAGCACAATGTGGGGCTTGAACTAACAACTCTGAGATCAGGACCTGAGCTGAGATCAAGAGTCAGACATTTAACTACTAAGCCAACTATGCACCCTACTATGATTATTTTTATGCCAATACCATGCTGTTTTGATTACTATAGCTCTGTAATATAGCTTAAAAACAAGAAGTGTGATGCATCTAGCTTTGTTCTTCTTTCTCAAGGTTTCTTTGGCTATTTCAGGGTCTTCTGCAATTCCATACAAATTTTAAGATTATTTGTTCTATTTCTGTGAATAATGCCATTGGAATTTTGAAAGAGATTGCATTGAAACTATTGATTTGTGTAGCATGGACATTTTCACAATATTAATTCTTCCAATCCACAAGCACAAATATCTTTTGATTTAGTTGTGTCTCCTTCAATTTCTTTCACCAATGTCTTATATAGTTTTCAATGTATAGGTAGGTCATCCACCTCCTTGGTTAAATTTATTCCTAGACATTTTATTCTTTTTGATGCAATTGTTAATAGGATTGTTTCCTTAATTTCTCTTTCTGATAGTTTATTAGTATATAAAAATGCAACATATTTTTGTATATTGACTTTGTATCCTGCCACTTTAAAGAATTTATTAGTTCTAACAGTTTTTTAGTGGAATCTTTGGGATTTTCTACATAAACTACCATGTCATCTGCAAATACTGTTTTACTTTCTGTTTTCTGATTTTATTTATTTTTCTTGCCTAATTCTCTGGCTAGGACTTACAATACTATGTTAAATAAAACTGGTGAGAATGGACATCTTTATGTTGTTTGTGATCTTAGAGGAAAAACTTTCAGCTTTCATCATTGATTATGAGTTTAGCTGTTGGGTCCAACTGATTTCTTTGGCATGGAAATTAAACATTACTAATTTTACTAGATAGCTAGCATATTTTTATGCATGGTGGCTTGTCATGCTCATGTAGTTTATGCACAGCCAATCTTGTTTCATTCAGTAAATATCGTCCTTTGGCTTGGGTTCTATCCGCCGAAAGGGGTAATCATTATTTTTTTAGTTTGTCAATGCAAAAAGAGTACTTTTTCTAAGTCACTGTATGTGATGATGTGGCAGCTCATCTTTGGGGTCATTTAATTTCCACTTAAGCCTATCCAAAAGTTTCCACTAAAGCTAGGAAGTTCATATAATACCAATCTGAGAAGTTTGCTAATTAAAAGGCTTCTGGAATAGGGATCCCTGGGTGGTGCAGCAGTTTGGCGCCTGCCTTTGGCCCAGGGCGCGATCCTGGAGACCCAGGATCGAATCCCACATCAGGCTCCCGGTGCATGGAGCCTGCTTCTCCCTCTGCCTATGTCTCTGCCTCTCTCTCTCTCTGTGACTATCATAAATAAATAAAAAAATGTTTAAAAAATAAAAAAAATTAAAAAAAAGGCTTCTGGAATAGATGATAATATTGAAAAAATTTAGAATAATATGAAATGATAAAGCAAATAATAGGGCAGCCCAGGTGGCTCAGCTATTGAGTGTCTGCCTTTGGCCCAGGGCATGATCCTGGAGACCCGGGAAGGAGTCCCGCATCGGGCTCCCTGCATGGAGCCTGCTTCTCCCTCTGCCTGTGTCTCTGCCATTCTCTCTCTCTGTGTCTCTCATGAATAAATAAAATCTTTTTTAAAAAAAACAAATAATAGAGGATAAATATCTATATTCACACAGAAACAACTCACAATTCATATAAGATGCATCAAAAATATAAGAAAGATATAATTCAACCCAAATGGAAGAATATCCTGAAAATACAGTTCATTATGATGGGAGGTAAAGAAAGAAATGCCCCACTAATACCAAGCAAGAAAGCCTAAGCAGGGATCCCTGTGTGGCTCAGCGGTTTAACGCTGCCCTCAGTCCAGGGCATGATCCTGGAGACCCGGTCGAGTCCCGCATTGGGCTCCCTGTGTGGAGCCTGCTTCTCCCTCTGACTGTGTTTATGCCTCTCTCTGTGTGTCTCTCATGAATAAATAAAATCTTTAATAAAAAAAGGCATAAGCACTGGAGATTATAAAGAACAAAAGGTAAAGAATCCTTAACCTGGAACCCATTTCCCCATGTCCACAGGTCATCAGTGGGAATAGAAATGGAGGAGAGACCGGGAACCTATATATTATTATTTTTCTTTTAACCTCACTTCTTAACTGGCAGATAGAAGGTGTGGAGAAGAATGATGTATAAGATGGGAAAGAATATCCCCAAAGCCAACTCTGCAGTTTCAGAACAAAGATAACTTTGAAGAAAAAAAATGTGTGGACCTAAGGAACAAAAATGTTTGATTAATCCTCAAAACTATATTCTTATCAAAGTGCTGGCTCACCGAGATACAAAATTTAAGTGACATAATTTGCTGACATTGTAACCCCAGTACAAGAGTTTCAATTTAGAGAAAAATCAGGCAAAAAAAAAACAGAACAAAACAAAAACTCAGATTGTAGCTGCCTAGGGTATTGACAGAAGAAACATGAACTATCGATATCTCATGCATAAGCTCTATAGGGAATGTATATACAAATACACAAATAATGAAGTCAAGGATATGACAACCACAATATTCTGAAGGAAATAATAGGTGGAGAACTAGCTATCCATTCCATGATGAATAGATAAAAAATATTATAACTTGAAACTTTTGCAAAAAGATTTGAAGCATAAAAAAATAAAAAGAAATGGAACAGAGAACATCATAAGTCAGAAGCAATTTTTGGAAATTACTATATGTAACACAAAAAATTAAGCAATGTGTGTCTTTAGTTTCAAGGAATGTCAAGAAGACAAACTTTGTGAAACATGTTGAAAAATGAGTTAATAAGTCATTAGGATGATATTTTAAAAATCAAATTGACACAACCAAAGAAAAATTAGGCAGAAAAATAATACCAATGAATGGCTTATGACTTCGCCAGAACCATTAATATACAGAAGACTCTGATAGTGAGTGGTATGGAAAAGTAACTTCAGAAAAATTGCATAAAATGAAGACCTGGACAAAGAGATAAAAAATTATTAGAGATAGATTTGAAATCAGAAATCAGGATTCCAAAAGATGGAGAACTGATGTTTTTCAGAAAGTGACTAGGATAAATAGAAGAGGAACAAACAAACAAGAAAACCTCACAGCTATCATAGAGCGCTTCCACATAAATAGAACAGATTAGCCACATTCATTTCTATCCTCCCTTACACAAACCTGCTTAAATGATCTTACAGTAACAAAAAGTTGTGTTGGTCTGCCTGAACAAAAAAAAAAAAATTGAGAAAGGACACCAGAGACAAAGATTCCAACAGAGTTTTGGACAAGAGAAAGTGGATGGATAGCAGTGTGAGGCCATGAAAGGGATACTGAAGAGAGGTTCAGGATGTGGGCCAACCATACACCTGGAAAGTAAGGTCCTTGTTTCAATCACCCATACTGTCTGTGATTCACTAAAGGAATCACAGGATCCAACATATAATTATACTCACAGCAAAGATTTGTTACAGTGATGCAGAAGGATTAGTAAGGGAAAAGACATAGGCAGAGCCTGGGGGAATCAAAGTGCAGGCTTCCTAATCCCCCCTCCTCTGTCACACAGAGCACACATTCCTTCCATTGAGGAGACTGCAGCAACACATGTGCAATGTCTCTGCTCTATGAAGCCTGTTTGAGACTAACAGCTTAAGGTTTTTATTAGGGGCTGGTCATGTAAGCACCTTTTGCCTAGCAACTACAAAAATTCCAACTCCCAGGAGGAAAGCAGGTATAGATTTCCCCTGCTATCCAAAAAGTAGACTGTTCTTATGCAACCATTTGTAAGTCAACAGAAATTCCAGGAGAATTTTGCTTTTAAGAGAAAAGCTGTCACCATACTAATGGAGATCTTTCATAAAAACAAGCTGGGTAATGTGAACTTTCGGAAAGTGGGTATACTTGTATCCAACATAAATCACAATGTTTGTACAAACAGCCTACGCATAGTAAAATAACCTTATCAGTAACAAAGTGAACATTCTGAAAGCCAAGATACCGGGTGCCAATCAAGGGCCAAGCCTGCAAGCAGATAGTAACCAGTCTTGTCATGTTCTCTTCTCCATGGTTTCACTCCCAACCTTTACAAAGACTTTTTCTTGCTCCATGGCCTTCCCAGAGTAGAACTTACTTTCTGAAGGAACTGAAATGAGATGTTTTAAGCCTGGGACCCAGAACTCCTGTAGCACAAAATTGAGGCACAGTACTAATGCAAGGAGAGTAAGAAAAAATCTGCATATTGAGCTATGAGGTTCTCGAGCCACCCCACTGTCCAAAACGTTGAAAGATTCTCCTCTGGGGAAACTAAGCAATTCCCAAGGGAAAAAATTACCTTGTACTTCCACTAAAAATTTTCCCATGAAAAGATTGTAAATATTTTTGGTATATCTCTCTAAATTAAAAACTGATTAAGTTATTTTAGTAGGTACCAGAGATGGTTTGCTAAGTATCCCTTGTCTAAAAACTCCCTCTTCCCCCATCAGTATGGTTTTATGGAAGTGCATTTTTCAGCATAGTGAGACCCTGTCCCCTGGTCCAATTTGATTTAGAGTTTGGGCCCAACTCAAGCTGAATCCCTTTTCTAGGATATTTTAATTCAGTCCTAGGGAAAACTTGAAGTCATTCTCTCTCTAGTGTCTTAAATGATGAGGTGTAAAATTTGGAAATCATGGGCAACCACATGTCCTGCCATGTGGATAAATTTGCTCTGCAATGGAAGAGAATAGAGTTCAAGGAGGGGTGGCACTGGAGTACCTGGTGTGGAATGTGCCTTACGTCCAACTGCATACTTGCCTCTTCCATGGTTTGTATTCAACATTTTCCTGAATTCTATAAGCCAACCCGTTTATTTTTATCTGTATGCTGTTTGGAGTTGGCATTTAGTCATTTGCAAATAAAAGCATTATTATTACTAAATATATCACCAAAATAAATCATTCTTATTAGGTGAATTTTTAAATTTATTTTTAGTTTTATGCATTCTCTATGGAAGCCAAATGACACTTTTTAAAAAGATTTTATTTATTTATTTGCATACCTGCGTGAGAGAGAGCAAGAGTGTAGGTAAGAGGGAGAGGGAGAGAGACTCTGAAGCAGAATACACACTGAGCACAGAGACAGATGTGGGGCTTGATTCCACAATGGGGAGATCATGACCTGAGGCAAAACCAAGAGTCAGACGCTTAATCAACTGAGCCACCCAGGCACCCACCCCACAAATGACATTTTACCAACATTTTCACTGAGTCAATTACTTCAACTGTAAAATAAAAGCATTGACACTGGTTTTTCAACCCTGGATGGACATTAAGAGTCACCTGGAGAGTTATTGTTTGTTTTCAATGCTGTGACCCTACTTTGCTTACTTTCTTTTTCTTCTTCAAATATTAAAATTTATCATGATATGTGGTGTTGGGAAACTTGGACAGCCACATGCATAAGAATGAAACTGGACCACTTTCTTATACCATACATAAAAATAAATTCAAAATGAATGAAAAACCTATATGTGAGACAGGAATCTCAACAAAACTCAAAGACAACCTATAAAGTGGGAGAAGATATTTGCAAATGTCTTATCAAATAAATGGCTAATATCCAAAATCTATGAAGAACTTATCAAACTCAACACACCAAAACAGGAAAATCCATCAAGAAACAGACAGAAGATATAAACAGACATTTCTCCAAAGAATGCCATTCTACAAATGGCCAACAGACACATGAAAAATGCTCAACATCACTCAGCATCAGGGAAATACAAATCAAAATCACAATGAGATACCACCTCACACCAGTCAGAATGGCTAAAATTAACAAGTCATCAACAGATGAATGAATAAAGATGTGGTATATGCATATGATGGAATATTACTCAGCCATCAAAAAGAGTGTAATCTTGCCATTTGAAATGACATGGATAGAACTAGAGGGTATTATGCTAAGTAAAATAAGTCAGTCAGAGAAAGATAAATTCTAAATGATTTTACTCATACATGGAACTTAAGAAACAAAACAGATGAACATAGGGGAAGGGAAGTAAAAATAAAATAAGACAAAAACAGAAAGGGAGGCAAACCATAAGAGACTCTTAACTATAAGAAACAAACTAAGGGTTGCTGGAGGGAAGGTAGGTAAAGGGATGGGGTAAGTGGGTGATAGGCATTAAGGAGGGCATGTGATGTACTGAGCACTGGGTATTGTATGCAACTGATGAATCACTGAATTATACCTCCAAAACTAATAATATAGTATATGTTAATTAAATTGAATTTAAATAAAAAATTTGAAAAAATTCATCATTATATGATTTAACTTGAATAGTTATGCAATTTGTTAGGCTAACCTGAGAGATGTTATTGTGGTGAAAGGTTTTTTTTTAAAGATTTTATTTATTTATTCATAAGATACACAGAGAGAGGCAGAGACATAGGAAGAGGGAGGAGAAGCAGGCTCCATGCAGAGAGCCCAATGCGGGACTTGATCCCGGGACTCTAGGATCACACCCTGAGCCAAAGGCAGATGCTCAACTGCTGAGCAATGGAGGCATCCCTGTAGTGAAAGATTTAAGAAAAAAAATGAATCAAAATTGTATAATAGTGTATCTATGTACGTAATCTAATCCATCCATATTTCAGAGGATAGCCATCAATTAAATACCAAGTTTGTTGTTGTTGTCATCTTTTATTATAGTTGCTAGAAGGAAACAAAAGTATCTGAAGCAAAGAAAAAATAATAATATGTAAATAATACCAGTGTGGAAACAAAATCTTTATAGTATTTAAGGAAAATCTCACTAAGGCAAGAATCTTTTAAAGGAAATAATATTAAATCCAGTCATCTGCAAAGAATTCAAGAATTGTTTTCAAATGTCTATTTCGTCTTAGAAAATATCTATAATACAAAGATAAACAGCTCTTCCAGCAGGGCCTTCCAGACCTCCAGCCTAGTATAGATACTCTGCAAAGTTTAACACACCCAGAGGTCACAGCCTTCTTTTCTCCCTCCCAAGGAAAGAAACAGAAGAAACATGTCTCTTTCTCATTTTCATCCAAATCTTAATTATTCAAAATGTTTTTTTAAAAAGTTTTATTTATTTACTTTAGAGACTGAGAGAGAGAGTGCATGAGCAGGGGTAGAGGCAGAAGAAGATGGGGGAGGGGGGAATGGCTCCCCTCTGAGCAGGGAGTCAAATCAGAGAACATGACCTGAGCTGAAACCAAGACTAGGATGCCTAATGGACTGAGCCACCCAGGCACCCCTGTGTAAAATAAAACATATTATCTGTCATTATTTTTTTATTATTTTTACTAATTGAGTCAAGTAAAGACTAACAGAGCATCTACTTGAGAAAAATCACAGTGCCGACTCCAAAAGAAAAGAAAAGAAAACTTACAAATGCCTTACTTTGAATTTGTGGGGATAGAGAAGATCCACATATAAAAAAATACGGACACCAGGAATATATGAATACCAGGTAAACTATAAAGAAAATAAGATCAAACACTAGAGCCATTATATAGTGAAGGGTTAAAATCTAGATTTTTGAATCCAGGCTATATCATTTTCCAACTTTGTGCTTTTAACAGGTTATTTAGTGTCAGGTTGCTTATTTTCAAAATGGGATTAGTGATGTCTATTTCAAAAAGTAGTAGTAAGAATTAAATTGGAACATGCAACAGGAATATCACATTACTAAAATTGGGTACTTACTAAACAAAAGAATTATCTTAGCCAAGGCTCTTTTGATGAGAAGTTTCAAAAAAAAAAACCCACTATCTTAAATGGTATTATCTCAAGGAAATTAAAAAAAGAAATTTATCAGGGAAGAAAAAAGAAAAGAAACCAAGAACTAAGCCACTAGACATCTAAGTACCTAATATTTTTTTAAGATTTATTTTTAGGGTGCCTGGTGGCTCCGTCAGTTAATCTTCTGATTTAACTCAGATCACAATCACAGGGTCCTGGGACCCAGCTCCATGTTGAGTTCCCTGCTCAGTGGGGATCCTGCTTTTCCTTCTCCCTCTGCCACTTCCCCTGTTCCTGCTCTTGCTCTCAATCTCTCTCTGATAATAAATAAATAAATTAATTAATTAATTAATTAATTTAAAAATATCTTTTTAAAAAAAATATTTTACTTATTTATTTTAGAGAGAGCAGGGGAGAGTGGCTGAGGGAGTCTTAAGCAGACTCTGCACTGAGCACGGAAGCGGGGCTCCCCTCATGACCCTGACATCACCACCTGAGCCAAAAACAAGGGACCCACATTCAACTGACTGCGCCAAGTAGTTATTCTTAAAAGTGTTTCTCTTACTTTCCCTCTTCCTCTGGTCACATAGGCACAATATATATAAAAACATCTGTAACCTGCAAAAAAACTCTTAACCACCATCAAGAATAAGTTTAAATATTATTTATTTTTGGGATACCTGGGTGGTTCAGTGGTTGAGCAGCTGCCTTCGGCTCAGGGTATGATTCAGGGGTCCTTGGATCGAGTCCTGCATCTGTCTCCCTGCAGGGAGCCTGCTTCTCCCTCTGCCTATGTCTCTGCCTCTCTCTCTGTGTCTCTCATGAATAAATAAATAAAATCTAAAAATAATAATAATTTTAAAAATTTAAAAAACAAAGAAAACACAAAACTGTGTTCACAAATGCCCCAGAACAGAATCACTTTCCTTTTTCTATTTCCTGACATACTGTATGCTCGGTATACTCCTATCTGCAGTCCCATATATACATATACATATATATACACATATATATACATATACACACACACACACACACATACATACTGGTACGTATTCTGTTCGAGTCTATTCTCTTTGGGAGTTATCAGAGTGAAAACCACAGAACCTGTGATTACAGAGATGTGTCAGCCAGTTTAATCTTCTCTACGAATGGGTTTCACACTGCTGCCTTTTCCATTTCTTAAAGTACTTAATTCTTCCTCTCTAGTTTCTGTGGACCAGGAATTTTGCAAGAGGTTGGATGGGAGATTTTGACTCTGAGTCTCTTACGTGCTTGGAGACAAATGTTGGCTGTGGCTGGAGAAGGTGACCGGCCATTATCTACTTTTTAAACATAGTCTCAGACCTTCTACATGTGGAGTAGTTTGGGCTTTCTTGATGCATGGTTTCTCCATGGCAACTGAATTGCTTACAAGGCAATTTGGGGCTCTGGTGTTACTGCTGCATAACAAACTTTCCCAAAACTTAGTGACTGAAAACACAAAAATCATTCATTTGCTTATGAATGTTTTCAGATTTCATGAATCTGAAACTTGAGCAGGACTAAGCACATCAGCTAATGTCACCCAACTGGGGATCAGAGAATTCATTTTCAAGATGGCTCACTCACACACCAACAGGTTAGCCCTGGCAATTGACTAACAAGTCAGCTATAACTATGGAACAGGGGTCCCTTGTGGGCCTTTTCACTGGCCTCTTGGACTCCCTCACATGAGGTGTCTGGATTCCAAGAGTGTCCCATAACATGCAAATTCTATGACAATCTGACAAATATATATGACAATAGATTTTAAAATCTAGCCTCAGAAGTCACAGAGCATCATTAATGCCACAGTCTATAAGCAAGCCACAAACGTACCAAAATTCAAGAGAAAGGAATTAGACTCTGCCTTTTGATGAAACAGTGGTATAAGATTCTAAAAGAACACATGGAATGAGAAATTTTGTTGAGGTTATCTTTGGAAAATACAATCTTCTGCAGCATATCCTTAAGAATAGGGAAAACCTTATCTGGAATCTTTGGGGTTTGGTATGTTTCAAAAACTGTAATTTTTCACCTTTTAGAAAGGTAACATGGTATATGTAATGCTTCTTGTGTAAAATCCTCCCTAGATCTGTGTAAGCAACTGCAATTAAAAAATAGTAGTATTTTTCCAGTGCATAGCCAGCCACTCTAAGTAAATAAACATTACAAAGAGATTTATGTCTGTTCAGATCATGTTTTACCACTAAATGAGTTTGCCACATATTTACAAAAAATAAAAAATATTTTCGGAGCTTTGTGGGTTTCAGATTTGTCAATAAGTGATTACATAATAAATCATAATATTTAGGAAAAGATTAGTGTCTTGGAGCATTCTCATGGATATGTATCTTTAAAAATTGTATTTATTTTCTTTGTTTTTAATTATTTTTTAACTGTTAAGTGTTTAGGTCACAAGTTTTCCAAGGAGTAGCACCAGATTTTAATTTTTATATCTTGTCACAAACTGAAAGCAGAATAGTAATTTAACAGCTCAAGATTTCCAATATTTGCAGGGAAACGATTCCAAAGTTTCAGTGACAATATCTATGAAGAGTATCTTTTATCCAGGAATAATAAAGAGTATGAAGAAAAAACAATGGCATAAGAGAAAAGTGAGTCTCTTCCACCAGCATCAATTCATAATGTCTTTTGGTCAACACAAATATGTTTCAGAGGAGTCTCAAGAGCCATTTGTTGTTGGCAGGGCTAAGAGAGATCACTGTTACTATATTTTTTAACACCTTTAAATGTTTACTACAAATAGTTATTGAGGAGAATTTAATAATAGTTAAAATTTTAGATAAAATTTCAGATTTCCTCTAATGTTCCAGAGGCTCACTGGGGTCTTAATCCTTAGCTTAAACTATACATGGATTTTAATACCCAAACTTCTATATCTGGCCAAACCATGTATTTTGTCACCTTGTAAAACAGTATAAATGTAAAACTGTAGTCCTCACGAAAGCAAGACAAGAACGAGTTAACTGTTACTTGATCTTTAATAATTTTCATTTTTGAAAAGCGCAGGCTTATAGTACCTACTCTACACTACTGGATGTTTTTTAAATCAATTTTCCTTTAGATAATTAAAAAGATGACAAGCTTATGATAAGGCTTTAATTTTAAAGCCTGGAAAAATTTAACATAGTTAATTCAATTTTACTTTATACATGAGGCAACCAAAACATAAAGCAGCCTGCTGATTTGACCAAGCAAGTTTCTATCATTGTTAAAGAAACTTTCTTTTTTTCTTAATAAACTCATGTAAAGTAAACCAAATGAACCTTTGCAATATAAAAGGCAGCAGAAGGTTTGCACTTGACTTCCACACATTTTTACAAACCAGGAAAACGGAATTCCTTTTACAACAACTCTTCAACAAAACCTTTCTTAACACCTTTTTAAATCAGATAGTTATTAATAATATGCATATTTTTCCTGATAAATAAGTGATTTCTCAGGTGATACTATGCCTCTTGGAGCCTTCAGATGAGAGACAAAATGATTACTCAGAGTTCCGTATCTTGGAACAAATTGAGGCCCAAAGTTGGCTACACTGCCAGGCATCACCAAGAAGTGTAGGAGTGGAGGTGAAGCCCCAAGTCTGGGCTGGCTTTCAGATTTCTTACCATATAATGTAAAGTTTGTTGAAGCAAGGAAGGAAAAATAGCTCAAGAAACCAATCACATGAAGGGCAGCCATGATCTGCGGGGGTGACCATCTGCAGGAGTTCCAGGGGAGCATAGGCTGGGGTGCTGCAGGGGAGGAACTGACCTCTGCAGGCCTGGCTATTTTGTCCACCATCACTGCTGTTTTCAGCTTGTACTGACCCATGGCAGAAATAATTGGCTTTTGCCACACTCATAGAGCTGTTGCTAGTTATGCCTGTTCCTGTTCTTATTGTTTCTTTTACCTGCTGAAGTCTTGCTCTCCTACAATACTATTTACTCTGTTTAGTAACAAAGTTAAATTAAGAAAAAAGCAACTGAAAAGAAAAAGCAGCTGAATAAAATATTCTGCTTGAAAATTTAAACTGTAGCAACAAAATAGCACATTAAGGATTTTTAGGATTTATTTTTCCAAAATTAGTTTAAAGGGTTTGTGCAATTTGGATCTGAGGTATAATTCAGCAAAATATGAATGATAAGCTGAAATACAACATTTACTTTTTTTGAACTCTAATTGAGAATATTCTTAATCAGCATCAAATTTAGCACCCTGGACTAAAGTTTTTGTGGTGAACTTGATTTGCATTTTGACAAATTATCTAATATATTTGCATTCAAAATTTCTAATAATCCATCCAGTTCACAGAATTTTCTCCAAAAAAGGCTTCTACACCTATATTTTTCTACAAAATATAAACTATAAGTCTTGTGTGCACTTCCCTCAACTTCATTTCCTCCTTTTCCCCACTACTTCATTTCTCAGAAAGAGCAAATAAAATACAGTAAAATAAAACTGATGTGACACTTTTAATATTAACCTCAGCTATGTCTGCAAGAGTATAGAATGATGTGATTTTGTTTTGAGGTTTTCTTTTTCCTTTTAGAATGTGGAACATTAGTTCATACCTCAATTTTATCCAGACTTAAATACCCCTTTCTATTTTATGTGTCTTATAGGACCCACAGAGTCTGAGAATGTGACAGAGGAGCCCTTTCATGTCTGGGAATGCGACAGGGAATGTATTATATCTATTTTTAAATCTTCGAAATTCTTGTAGTAGTTGAAACCTGTAAACTAGACTTGAATTATCTCATTGTTGGACCTCACCTAACACCCAGTTACCCTTTTCCTCATGTTGTACACTTGGAGGTTGTTCCTGTCATTTATATGCTTCCTGCCATATCGTCACAGGCCACCATTATTTCCACATTCATTCTCCAACCACTCTCCACCACAACGCTCTGACTAAATGATAACCTAGTGGCTGGAAAGACTTAGGATAGCTTTCTCAAAGCCAAAGTAAATTCTGTTCAGTAAAGTAATTGAATGGTATCTTTGTGAGTTGGAGTAGTTAGATAGCTTGCATGGGAATGGGGACCTGCAAAATCCAATAGGGCAGACAAACCAAGAGCCCGGAGCTTCACACTCGGGGAGACAATTTGAGTTTTTGTTCCTCTAAGTGACACTGATACATGAATTGGTCGGCTGAATGTGTTATAACTACTTCACTTCCAGATGTATTCTCAATGGGCTCTTCATCTGAGAGTTGGTTTGAGTGAATATGTTTGCTGAATCCTTCCCACACAAAAAGCTCTGTGTTTATTAACTTTTCTCTAGAAGGCTCTGTGATGGGCAATAGGAAGATAGAGATGCCATGTCTATCATGCCCTCCATCCTTGAAGGGCTCACAGAAGATAGACACTACTATGAGAAAAGGGTTACACTAGAAAAGTTAGCCAGAAAGACCTGGGAACCCAGGAAAGGGACAGCAATCCAGGCTGACGATGAAAGTGAATATTTTCAGGGAAAACAATGCTTGGTGGATGGCAATGGGTGGATGACAAAAGGCAGGGAGAGCAAAGAGGAGGTGCCTTAGGTAAGGGAGCAACACAGATAAAGGCATTCAATGAAGCATAGTACTTTAGGAAACCACAAGTTGTGTGGTGTTCTGAGAACACATAAAAAGGTATGAGATGAGATAAGGCTGGGAGGATGATACCATAGAATAATATCAGGAAGGGTTTTATATTACCCGTCCACAAAATGTGGATATCATTTACAGGCAATGAGGAGCTAGTGCATCACTGAATGGTGTCATTAAAAGAAAGAGGGGATTTTCAATTAAAAAACAAAATTAAAAGCAGGGCACCTGGGTAGCTCAGTGGTTGAGCATCTGCCTTTGGCGCAAGTTGTGATCCCAGGGTTCTGGAATCAAGTCCCTAATCAGGCTCCCCACAGGGAGCCTGCTTCTCCCACTACCTATGTCTCTGCCTCTCTCTGTGTGTCTCTTATGAATAAATAAATAAAATCTTAAAAAAAAAATAAAGCGTCCTTGTACCTATTCTATGTTCTAGTCTCTAGTCTCATAACTGAGATTCTTACCTACTCCTCAAAATCATACTAGTATTTGACCAGGGATCATTATGATGATAATTTTCTAAACTCTAAACAAGATTCAACTTATCCTTCCTCTCCCTACTGATTGTTGCTAATGAAATTTGACAAGATCCATGCCTTCTTTTCTGCCTTTTGTTTCTATTCCTTTTTGTGTCTATAACCAGTGTTACTCAGCATTACCACAGTACCTTCTAGTGTTCAGAATTCTTTCACAAAGAGAAACAATTAGACATGCTCAGTGGTTATGAAGGGAGGGAGTCTGGAACTTTGTTGTTGACTAAGCTTGGAACTGAGAAAGAAATAAAGAAGGAAATAGAACAGCTAAGGAAATACACACTACCAGGAAACCAAGAGGGGAGGGAAGGAGGAAAGGGGGCCTTCTTAATAGGTTATCTTTCTCACTCTCTCTTTTGAGAAGCCTTCAGAAATAGCATTATTCATTACATATACACTTGATATTCTATAAATGTCCATAATTATATTAGCAATGAAAATACAATGTAATGTATTGGACCAGGGCTAAGGCCTCCCAGGCTCAATATCCTACAAATAATTTAATAAAATACAAATGCAGAGCAGTCATACAGCCAGTTCACCAGGTAAATAAGTTCCATCACCGTCTTCTCAAAATTTTGACACATCTAAACCTGAAAATGTCAATATTCTTCCATCCAAGAAATTTTTAGAAATGTTTTATTTCAAGAAGAGCCAAAGGAAAACCTCTTTGCATTTCAAATACCTTATTTAGGCATTGAGTAGTAAGTGTTTTATTTAGAAAAATGATTAATCATTTTGTAAGACTTATAAAATACTTATGAGAGGAAAAAAAAGACCTTTAAGTTGGAAAATTCCTCTCAAAGGAATTCTAAATGTCGCAAAGAACATACTGGACCAATTTTTTTTTAATTCCCTTTGCATCACAGTGCATAACTCACATCTGGGTTGCAAAAGGGAGGCTGAGACTGTTTACAGATCATCATTATCAGAGACAAAAAAAATCTAACTGTAATGAAGTGGGGCCCAGGGTAATGAAATCATAAGCAGATCTCCCTGAAGGAAGTCCTTGAGTTGGTTGGCCTTCCATCCAAGCCAAAGAAATGGAGCCAGACCATGAAAGCATTTTTGTGTGGATGCATAGCTCCCTCCTGCAGAGGGCTGCCTGCAAGAACACAGGCTTCGTAGTTGATGCTTTCCCATCATCTCTATCCCCTTCTACCAGAATGCTTCTGAACCAATTTTACGAGGTTAGACAAGATAAATATTTTTCTGGTAACCTCCTTGTGAGCTGGAGAAAGTATGCTACAATCCTTTCACTGAGATGAAGAATTTATAGCTTCCTACCAGTAGTTTAGGTTTCTGTTCTGGGCCTCGCGGCAAGATTTCCAAGACAGCCTCCCTACCCCCACAGCCTGTTCTCTACCTATCTATCCTCCTACTGGCCTTCCTTAAAACGCCAGTTCTTCCAATTGGAAGAAAGTCCTTCCAATCCCAGTGCCTGGGAAATGTGTGGCCAAACCAGGAGGTGCAAAAGGCCCCTCTGTGGGATACCCTGGATAAATTAGAAGCAGACAAGAAGAACAGGGGGTAGGAAGAGGATATAAAAGAGTCCAAAAGCATTGTGCCAAGCAGCTAAGCATCCTGTTCAATTGCTTTAAATGTCCTCTTCCTCCTTCCAGACCCACAAGAGGAAGTATTGCATTAATTTGTTGCCTTTTGGGACACCTGGGTGGCTCAGTGGTTTAGCGCCTGCTTCAGCCCAGGGCATGATCCTGGAGACCAGGGGTTGATTCCCACGTCCGGCTTCCTGCATGGCGCCTGCTTCTCCCTTTGCTTGTGTCTCTGCCTCTCTCTCTGTGTATCTCTCATGAATAAATAAATAAAATATTTAAATAATAATAATAATAATTTGTTGCCTTTCCTTCTTTTGAGCAAATGCGCTAGAGCTCAACTACCATAGATAGAAAAATAAATCAATGTCTAGAATCCTGCCAGAAAGAAGGCACTGCTGCAGAGGATGTTAAGTGCAAGAAATGAGTACAGCAGTCATGTCACCTGCAGAGAAGCTACCTTCACCTGTTGGCCCCCAGCATTGAATGAGGTGGCTCTATTACTCTTTCACTCTTTTTTTTTCAAAGATTTTATTTGTTTATGTATGAGAGACCAGAGAGAGAGAGAGAGGCAGAGACACAGGCAGAGGGGAAGCAGGCTCCATGCAGAGAGCCCGATATGGGACTTGATCCCGAGTCTCCAGGATCACACCCTGGGCTGAAGGTGGCACTAAACCGCTGAGCCACCTGGGCTGCCCAGCTCTATTACTCTTAAATCCATGGTTTCCACAACAGTATGACTCTGATAGTTTTATCTGTCAAGAAAAAACTAAACAATGTTTTCTTCCCAGTAACCGTGCTCCTCAGTAAGGAATAAAACAAAGTCTTCTCAATGACCCTTCTACAAAATATCAAGAGTCTAGGGACAACTGTCCATAGACTAAGTAGCCAATCCAGTGATAAGCTTAGGGTAGCAGAAAAGACACCATCAATTGTGCTCCAAATGCAGAGAATCTCAGAATATTATTAAAGGCACCCAGGACTTCTTGGGAAAATAAAGTGTTAACAGAAAATATTTAAACTCATGAAGGGGTTTTATTTTCTTTTATATCCTATGATAGATTTTTCTTTTTAATCCAATGTTTATCCACTGTCCTACAATTATAATTTTACTTGATTAATCAAACACTAGACGTTTAAGAAAATTATTTTGACCAATATTACACTTAAAAATGTATCTCATCGAAGTTTTCATTTGCTTTTTTTCAGTATTAGCAGTGAGATCTTGATATATTTTTCATATGTTTAAGAACCATTTCTATTTCTTTTCCTCTCTGATCACATTCTGTGTGCATTTTGTTGCTATAGTTTTCCTGTTGTTTTTTAACTAATCTGTTAAGAACTGTTCATATAGCAAGGAAATTAACTGGTTGATTATCTTAAGAAATTAAAATACTTTTCTTCTGTCATTTTATCTATTTTGACTTTTTATATTTGCCATTTACAATCTATTTTTCCCCCAAACCACTCTTCTTTCTAGAGCTATAATGGCATGTAATATATCTGGGTTATGATTATATGTTCATATCTGTTTCTTTATTTTTTAAAAGATTTGATTTATTTATTTATGAGAGACACAGAGAAAGAGAGAGAGAGAGAGAGAGAGAGGCAGAGACACAGGCAGAGGGAGAAGCAGGCTCCATGCAGGGAGCCCGATGTGGGACTCGATCCCAGGTCTCCAGGATTAGGCCCTGGGCTGAAGGCAGCACTAAACCGCTGAGCCACCCGGGCTGCCCCATGTCTGTTTCTTTAAAATGAGTTTGAAGACAGGAACTACATTCACCCTTACAGCCTCAACACAGGGTCTGGTACATAATGGATGCTCAATAAATATTTCAGTGTCCTCATAGCAGAGATTTTGTCTATTTTATTCACTGATGTGTATGTACCTAGCACCTAACCACAGCTTGGCTCTAGTCCCCAAAATATACTTGCTGAACAAATGAGTAAAAGGGCAACTCAAAGTAGTTTTCCAGGAAATACATTAATTTGTGCATTTTTTTATGTCTTTAGAGAAGAAGTTCAGAATTTTTTTTACACAATACAATGTTATCAAATATAGTCACCATGTTTTACATTAGATGCTCAGACCTTATTTATATTATAGCTCTAAGTTTGTAGCCTTTTATCAACCTCTCCCTATTTCCCCCACCTCTGACTCCTAACAACCACTTTTGTACTCTCTTTTTCTAAAAGTTGACAATTTTTCTAAGACTATGTATAAGTGCAGTATTTCTCTTTGTCTTATTTGTCTTTGTCTTATTTCACTTAGCATAATACCTTCAAGTTCCATCTATGTTGTGGCAAATGACAGAACTTTTTTCTCATAGCTGAATAATATTCATATTCATGTATATATATTCACATCTTCCTTATCCATTCATCCATTTATGGACACTTATGTTGCTTCCATATCTTGACTATTGTGAATAATGTTTCAATAAACATGGGGCAGACAACTTTTTGATATTGTTTTCATTTCTTTTGGTTATACATCCAGAAGTGGGATTACTAGATCATGTAATAATTCTATTTTTAAGTTTTTGAAGAACTTCTATACTTTTTTCCTTGAAAACAGGGAAGGAGTTTACATTCCCACCAATAGTGCACAAAGGTTCTGTTTTCTCCACGTTCTTGCCAACACTTCTTATCTCTTGTCTTTTTAGAATAGCCATTTAACAGGTTTAAGGTGATATCTCTTTGTGGTTTAGATTTGCACTTTCCTGATGATTAGAGATGTTGAGCACCTTTTCCAAGTACCTATTTGCTACTTGTATGTGTTCTTTGCAAAAATGTCTGTTCAGTTTCTCTGCCTATTTTTTAATTGGGTTGTTTGTTTACTACTGAGTTATATGAGTCGTTTATATGTTTTGGATATTAACCCTTTATCCAATATATGACTTTCAAGTAACTTCTCCTATTCCATAGGTTGCCTTTTCAGTTTATTGATGGTTTCCTTTGTTGTGCAGCTGTCATATACAATTTTTAAAACATTTTTATGTAATTAAATTGCATAAATTCAAGTGATACATTGAATTTATCAATCCTTTTTATTTTTTTAATAAATTAATTTTTATTGGTGTTCAATTTACCAACATACAGAATAACACCCAGTACTCATCCCGTCAAGTGTCCCCCTCAGTGCCCGTCACCCATTCACCCTCACCCCCCGCCCTCCTCCCCTTCCACCACCCCTAGTTCGTTTCCCAGAGTTAGGAGTCTTTATGTTCTGTGTCCCTTTCTGATATTTCCCACACATTTCTTCTCCCTCCCCTTATATTCCCTTTCACTATTATTTACATTCCCCAAATGAATGAGAACATATAATGTTTGTCCTTCTCCGATTGACTTACTTCACTCAGCATAATACCCTCCAGTTCCATCCACGTTGAAGCAAATGGTGGGTATTTGTCATTTCTAATGGCTGAGTAATATTCCATTGTATACATAAACCACATAATAATGTCTGAATTTTACATTTTGTTCAGAAATACTTCCCCATGTTCCAATTGTTTTTATCATTTTTCAAACACTTAAATTTTCTATATATCAGTAATCTATTCTGGAGTGAACTGCAATTTTATAAGAGATTCAACTTTATATTTTTCCAGATGGCCACTCGATTATGGCAAAACTATATTTTCTTCAGTAATATGAAATATCATTTTCACATTATGCAAAGCATCCATGTGAGTACTCAATATTATCTTATTCATTTTTTAAACTAGATTTCCTGAGTGTTTACTATGTACCACACTGTTCTTCTTTGGGCACTAGAGATACAGCAGTATATTTTTTTTACCGCTGTTAAAAAATAACAACCATGATGATGATGATAATAATTAAGAACAAGAGAAACAAGAAGATGAGGGAAAAAAAAGGAAGGAAGAAGGAGAGGGGAAAAAGACAGAAATAAAGACAAATAAATGAAAGAAGGGAAACAAGCCCCCTTTCTCTTCTGGGTTTGACATTGTAGTGAATGGAAACTATACAAAAAATGAGTTAAAAAATTAGATAGTGATAGGTGCTGTAGAGGAAAAGCAAAGCAGAAAAGTGGAAGATGGAGTTGGAGGTGTGGCAATTTTAATATATTGGTTAGCAAAGGCTTCCCTGACAGAGGGGCTGAGGAAACACTTAAAAGAGATTAGAGTCCTTTGATCTATAAGAGAATAAAAATCAATAGCACATGATTCCATGTTTGAATCACTATAAGGTAAAAAATATGGCTGGAGCAGAATAAGCAAGCAGAGGAGTAGAAGGAAAAGATACAAAAGCATAGAAGAATGTCAGAGACTGGATGTAATGAAATGGGAAGCCTTTGGAGGGTTTTGAGCATAGGAATTTTATAATATACTTTACGCATGTTAAAATTATGGTGACCAATTATTGAGAGTAATAACGGTACAGAAATTAAGGTATAGAAATGAGGCAACCAATTAATTGGTGGAAAACAGTAGCAGCTTAGAACTAAATGGTAGAGATGAAGATGGAGAGAAGTGATAATATTATCATAAGATATATTTTTTAAAAGATTTATTTATTTATTTATTCATTTATTTATTTATTCATGATAGACATAGAGAGAGAGAGAAAGAGAGAAAGAGAGGCAGAGACACAGGCAGAGGGAGAAGAAGGCTCCACACCGAGAGCCCGACGCGGGGATCGATCCCAGGACTCTAGGATCGTGCCCTGGGCCAAAGGCAGGCACCAAACTGCTGAGCCACCCAGGGATCCCCACATAAGATATTTTGAAGGTAAAATCAATAGAGCTGGCTCTCAGATTGGATGTTGGATGTGAAAAACAAAGACACCTGAAAGATAAGATTTTTGATCCCAAAGCTGAGCAAATGGAATTGCTATTAGTATATTGGGAAGAATATGGAAGAAACAGACTTCAGAGAAGTAACAGGATTGCTCAGAATTCTTGTGTATTCCACATCTGTACCACAGATGAACAAATTAAAATATTAGAAGCTAGAATAAATTCCTATTTTGCTATAATGATTATCATATTCATAAGGCTGTTCACAAACATTCCACTTTTCTATCCAAGTATCTGGTAGTATTACACATCCCCATCCATTTTAAGGTTAGGTGTAGCCAAATAACTAGCAGTAGCCAATGTAATTAGTTACATGGAGCTTCCATCAATCTGAATTCCTTAACAACCACAAGGAGCAACACTCTTCTATTATCCTGTGTTGGACATACAGCTGGATCTAGAAATAAACTTTGTTGGGTTAAACCACTGAAATTTTAAGGATATTTGTTGACTATAGCATATCTTAGCCAGTCCTACCTTGCATATTCTTACTGATATAGAAATTAAGGATGCCTGGGTGGCTCAGCAGTTGAGCATCTGCCTTTGGCTCAGGGTATGATCCTGGAGCCCCAGGATCAAGTCCCACATTGGGCTCCCTGCATGGAGCCTGCTTCTCCCTCTGCCTGTGTCTCTGCCTATCTCCCTGTGTCTCTCATGAGTAAATAAATAAAATCTTAAAAAAAAGAAATTAGAACTCAATGTGAGATGCAGTCATGATTTATAACATAAGCCATAAACACATAGCATTGCTTAGTAGTCAGGTAATGGATAACAAAAAACCTGCTACTGGCAGCTGGAAGGATGATGATCAATACTATATACCAATGATGCTTTCAGTTAAAACTGTTACCTAAAATAACCCAGAAGGAAGACTATCTATATTAAGAACCTATAGCTTAAGTGAAAGAGATCAGAAAATAATGTCACTATAGCATACTGATTGCTTTTGGCTTCATTTGATAAGGTGTTATGAGAAAATGAGAATTCTTTATTCTTCATAAAAGAATTTGCTAGCTTTAGGTAGAAGTAAAAGTAAATAAAATGGAATAGCTAACTTCACAAATAAAAAAGGCTACCAAAGCTATGAATTCTCCTTCCTTAACTTGTAAAAGAAAAATTTAATAATGTCTTAGAATGATAAACACAAATTAGAGCTCATCAAGGATAAACTTAAGAGTGTGACCTTCAAACTCATTGTTAAAGCCCCTGACCAGAGTAAGAGAACAGGAAGAGCAAAGAACAACTAGAAGTTTAATGCTCATTTATTTCTTCCAGTTGGAAAAGGGGCTTAGGGGGGAGAAAAAAAGAAGACCAAAGTCTGCTAGGTTCCTGAATAACTAAATGTGGAGACAAGAGAACTTTAGCAAAATGAACTGGTATGTCTAAAAATGAACTGTGTGTGGTTATTGGCACATAGAACTGAATGGAACCTAGTAGATATGGTGCTTGCAATCCTTCAAGAGTTACACTACCAAAAAAATCCCACATATTTGAATTGAAAAAAGTCAGTAACTGTTCAAGACTTAAAATCATCTTAGGCCTCTGACTATCCACAGATATAAAGCAGATTGACAAAATTTCCCAGCACAAGGTGGCAGACAAATTTTCCGATGTTTATTTCAGATGAGGTCAAAGAGTAATGAAAAAGGAAGAATCTTGTAGAGCAACAGATTCAAGAGCCATGGGGACCAGAAGACCAGAGACTCTCCCAGTGAGCAGAATCAGGGACTAATCAAGGAACATTTATTACTGTCCAAGTAGGCTCAGCTAGATTTCAGAATTGGTGTGGACCTATAGCTGCTTTGTGTCTCCTACTCTTCCTTCTTTCTAAGTGGAAATGTTTATTTTGGTAGTCGTATCCCTCTGCCACCATTGTATAATGGGTGTATGGTGACTAACAATTTGTCTATTATGTTCGTAGATTTTCAGACTAAGAGGAACCATATCCAGACCAGTAAAAAGACTAAAATGCATCACTCAGAGATTCTGGACTTGGGGCTGAATGCAATATCTGGATGGAACTTTTGGATAAAAGTTAGGCAAACATTTGGGGAAAAGAAAGGTAAGTGATGACAGTCATTAGAGTTACTCACTTTAGCTAATAAAAACTGACTGGGGAAAAAAAAAACTGACTGGAAGTCAAAGAAGTCACTTGCAGGTGAAAACTCTAAGACTGTGGGATTCTCCATTGATACAAAGATCCTCAACAAAATATTAGTAAAACGAATCCAATAATACACTAAAAAATCATTCACCCTGATCAGTAGGATTTATTTCAGGAACACAAGCATAGTTCAATATTCGCAAATCAATCAACATGATACATCACATTAGCAAGAGAAAAGATAAAAACCATACAATCCTCTCAATAGGTGCAGGAAAAGCATTTGACAAAGTACATCTATTCATGAAAAAGCTCTCAAAGAATAGGTTAAGAAGGAATATACTTCAACATAATAGGGGCCATATATGAAAAACCAACAGATGACATCATACTCAATGGTGCAAAACTGAAAGCTTTTCTTCCAAGAACAAGAACAAGACAAGGATATCCACACTCACCACTTTTATTCAAGATAGAACTGAAAGTCCTAGCCACAGGAATCAGACAAAATTAAAAAAAAATTTTTTAAAAAGAAAAATAAATAAAAAGCATCTAAATTGGTAAGGAAGAAGTAAAACTTTTACTATTTGCAAATGTCATGATACTATGTATAGAAAACCATAAAGACCTCCAAAAAACCCTGCTAGAACTGATAAAAATGAATTTAGTAAAGTTGCAGAATACAAAATTAATATACAAAAATCACAGAAAAAGAAATTAAGAAAGCAATCTCATTGATAATTTGCACCCAAAATAATAAAATACCTAGGAACAAACCTATCCAAGGAGCTGAAAGACCCATACTCTGAAAACAATAAAACATTGATGAAAGAAATTGAAGATGACACAAACAAATAGAAAGATATTCCATGCTCATGGATTGGGACAACCAATATTGTTAAAATGTCCATACTACCCAAAGTAATCTACACACCTAATGCAATCCCTATCAAAATACCAACAGCATTTTTCACAGAACTAGAACAAATAATCTTAAAATTTGTATGGAATCATGAAAGACCCTGAGTAACCAAAGCAATCTTGAAAAAGAAGCACAAAACTGGAGGTATCACAATACCAAATTTCAAGATAAACTACAAAACCATAGTAATCAAAACAGTATGGTACTGACACATAATAGACACGAAGATCAATGGAACAGAATAGAGGCCCAGAGATATACCCATGATCATATGGTCAATTAATCTACAACAAAAGAGGCAATAATATGCGATGGGAAAAAGACAATCTCTTCAACAAATAGTGCTGGGAAAACTGGACAGCTATATGCAAAAAAAAAAAGAAACAGAATCACTTTCTTATATACCACACACAAAAATAAACTGAAAATGGATTAAAGACCTAAAGGTGAGGCCTGAAACATAAAATTCCTAAAAGAAAAGAAAGTAATCTTTTTGGCATCAGCTGTAGAAACGTAGATCTAGATATGCCTCCTCTGGCAAAGGAAACAAAACCAAAATTAACCTATTGGGACTACCTACCCCTCCTTCCCCAACCCTCTCCCCCCTCCCCTCCCTGTCCCCGCCCCCCCCACCTCCCAGAAAATCATTTGCACAATGAAGGAAAACCATCAACAAAACAAAAAGGCAGCCTGCTGAATAGGAGAAGATATTTGCAAATGACAGATCCAATAAGAGATTAAACAAAAGAACAAAGGAAAAAGAGACAAACAAGACCTAGATTCACAAATAGAACAAACTGGTAGTTGCCAGAGGGAAGGTGGGTAGGGGATAGGTGAAATAGGTGAAGGAGATTAAGAGTACACTTACTGTGACGAGCACTGAGTAATGCATAGAATTCTCGAATCAATACATTGTACACCTGAAACTAATAATACACTGCATGTTTATTACATTTGAATAATAATTTTTAAAAATGTGGGATTCCCCACATTCCCTTGTTCTTCAATCTGTCATTATGAAAGTATACGACAGAATGAGGAAGCATGGCACCTCCATGTGCTGGGAAGGAGAATGGAAACACTTGTGAGCAGCTGTAATGATTGCCATCGTCTCCTTTTTCCGAGGGAGGAGAATAATTATCCTTGAGATATTCTAGTCTCAGCCCCTCACCTAACAAGTGAAAGAAAAATAAAATAGCAGAGCCTTCCCACTCCCCATTCTGAATCTACGGGGAGAGAGGAGGAGCTAAGGTCTCAATCAGAAAGATCAGAGTTTTAAAATAAACTCACTTTAAAATCATCAAAAGTGACCCCAGTTTTAATCTGTCCAAGATGCTGTCTGAGATACTATAAAGAGCAATCCATCTGAGCATGGTTCCAGTCAGTGACTGGAGAAAAACAGAATGGTGTCATATTCATTCCCCACTGAGTACAGACTATTCAAAAACCAGTTACAGCTGTGACCCCATTGGAGAGCTGTTGTGCCAAGATGAATGTGGACTCTGAAACAGATGAACATGGAAATACTATTGAATATGATAGAACTGAATTTGAAAGCAGGTAGAGAATGCTTTAAACCTAAGAAAGCATAGAGTGATACTCAAAGGTTTCGAGGGGGAAAAAACAAAGATGAGTACAGTCTTAAGAGTTTGACCAAGAGATGGACTTTTCTGTCATTACTAGAGAAATACCAAAAATGGAGGAGCATAGAATGATTTTTAAAGTCTCTATCTCAGACCCTGAATTTCCAAACAGGAAACCTCTTTAAATTAGAAATGTACACAGTGACTTAGATGCCAGTGCCCTGGAGTATGAAACTATACATATGTCCCATGCCTAAATACACCACCCCAGAGATCAGCTAATGTGTTGGAGCAGACAGTGGGAAAAGCAGTATTCCTTTTGATGCAAAAAAAGTAAGATATCAATAACTGAGTTTATTTTTGAAAGTGGCATTCCCACCCATTAGTGGTTTAGTGCCTGTGACTGAATGTCTCAACTAATCAAAACAGATTTTAAGATGTGTCGAATACCAGAGATCAGAGCATGTCAGCTTTTTGGATAAACTTCAGGAGGCTGGTTGAAAAGGCATCTATGTAGATACAGACTGTAACAATGGACAAATTGGTAGGGTTCTGGCCATAGTACCTCACACTCAGGGAATGTAGATGGTCTCTAAACCAACTTAAGCAGGGCGATTTTCCATGAGTTGCTTTGCTCTGAGATCAATCTGACTAAATTCTAATACTTCTCTCATCTTCTTTCAATGACTGATGCTAATAAAAAAGCACTGATGGCTCATATCCAAGATTTGAAAAACAGGTGTCAAATGGATGATTTCAGGGGTACTGGCCTAGTCCCTAATGAGCTAGAATAGACAAGACATTATCAGAGCAGCTGGAAGCTCAATCAACTGCTTTGTCAGCTTTTGGGAAGTCTGGTGTAAACACCTTCCCTGAGGCCTCTTCCAAAACATACTGGCAAGATAAGAGTGCTCTACCTTTTTAGTTTGATGTAATTTTGTTTATTTTAATTTTTGTTAGCCTTGCCTGAGGATATCAATTCCAAAAAAAAAAAATATATTGCTAAAACTAATGTTATAGAGCTTACTGCCTATGTTTTCTTCTGGAACTTTTATGTCAATTATGCTTCAAAAATTTTTTAAAGATTGTGTTCATACCTACAAATGTTCAGGCCCATCAATCCACCTGCCATGTAAATGATGGGATGATAGACAGAGGTAGAAGGATCTGCAGGAGGAGGTCTGAGCCCACAGTGGGACTAAACACACACTGCACAACCATGACAAGGAGATTCAGAGATGCCCACAGGAAGTAATAGAAGTGTGACTGCCCATCTCTTAGATTTCCTGTGGCTGAGGTGAACATTTGTGGGAGGTCACTCTCATGAATGTGAAGTCAAAGGCATAGGAATTACATAAAAGCAAAAGCAGGCCTGATGGATCTTGAAAACCACAAACCAGTTAGGAAAAGAGATGGCTGTGGTCCCAAAAGAAACTAGTCCCTGAGCTGGTTAGGAAGAAAAAAAATGTGAAATTACTCCTGGTGATGGACATACAGTGGAAAAGGGACTGGCTGTGACTTGGCAGCCCAGGCCTCCCATGGGCACTGCAAAAGTCTGCAGAGCTCACAGCCTGAACCCTCCTCCCCCAAGGACCTAGATAGAGATAGAAAGAGGATTAAAACATGAAAGTAGGATTTCCTGAGCCAGATTTTTGAAATTCTGAAGCTGAGAGGAAGTGAACAATATGATAGAAATTCTGGTTGGAAGATCAGCCTGGACTTTCGTTCAAAATTAAATTCTGTGTGCCTTCCTTTTTTTTCTTTCTTTCTTTCTTTCTTTCTTTCTTTCTTTCTTTCTTTCTTTCTTCTTTCTTTCTTTCTTTCTTTCTTTCTTTTCATGAGAGACAGAGAGAGGGAAAGACACAGGCAGAGGGGGAAGCAAATTCCTCCGGGAGCCCTATGCAGGACTTGATCCTGGGACCCCAGTATCACACCCTGAGCTGAAGGCAGATGCTCAACCACTGAGCCACCAAGGCATCCCTTTATGGCTTCCTTTAAGGCAAAGACAGCTTCTCACTGCCCAAGGAAGCTATAAATGCTATGATCAGTCAACCATGGAAAAATGAAGAGCTCAGAAGGTCCTTGCCCAAGTTTTCTCACCAGTTAACTGCCTGAAACTTTTGTCAAATTCCCTGGAAGAATAGAACCCTTGAAAAAAAGCAGAACTAAAGTTTAATTTCCCACCAATAAAGCATGGAGCCTAGCAGCCAGGTTACATTAGAATGATAAAAAATATCACGTTGTGATTCTTTTCCCATCTGAGTTGCATAGAACAAATCCATATCTAAATACATACATTGGATAAATATGTCTTTAACCAAAGACTTCTCCCAGATACAAAAAAATATTTTTGTAATATTTGGAAAATATGGATAAAAAGAGACAATATATCTGCATTCTTTTACCACCAGAACTTCTGGCCATTACTAACAGTTGGTAGATGACTTCAATGAAAAGTCATTGTAATGGGTCAGATGGCATTGTGTACCTTTTGCAACAGTATTACAGTTGCTCAAGGTTTGGTATAGTTGTTCTTATTACACCCAGTCCCATAATATAAATACCATCTATGTATTCTAAGGACTTCAAGATTTATATTTCCATCCTAGACTCATTTCTGAGCTCTACACATCCAGTTGCCTACCTGATGCCTCCACCTGATGTTCACAAATCAAACTCAATATGCACAAAACTCTTCTTCACTGTGCTCTCCACCTTAGCCAATGCCTCCTCTATCACTCACTTACTAAAGCAGGGATTCTAAAAATGCTCTTGAGAGTGCCTGCTCACTCATTCTTCATTTAAAATAATAATAGTAATAATAATAATCCATCCCAACTCCTAACAGCTCTACCTACAAAATAGATTTCAAACTTCTCACATGTCACCAGTTTCTCTGCCTTACCCTGGTCCATCATCTCTCCTCTGGACCACCACAATAGCCTCCAAATTTGTCTCTCCTCTTCCTGTCCTGCTGCTCTCTATATTATTTCTCCATCCTCCAGTGTCCTATTTTCACCCTCTTTACTGTCTCCCATAATTCTCTCCTTATTTCTTTTCCTTTCACTTATAGCTGTAAACTCCAGAAGCATCACATGCCCAGTGATGCCCCAACAGATTCCTAATATAGACCAGATTCCCTCCCTGTTCCTCTTGCTGATAAAGCCCAGTACTTTCCCTCCATAGCATTTATCAAAGTTTATCTGTTTATTCACATTACTTTTCCCATTGTATCCTACCTTCTGTTTAACTCATTTCTGCATGGTGCTAGCAAAGTGTTCAATAACTATTTATTGCAGAAATGAGATGCTGCTGCTCCTCCTGAAGATCATGCTGGAATAATGCTGCAAGGGAATTTAAAAGTCATTGACTCCAACCCCTTTGCTTTATGATTGAGGAAATCAGTGGGCATCAGGTACCTCACTCAAGGGCATGCAACTAGCCAGCTGGCAGAACTGGAACCTGTGATCCTTAGCTCTCATTTTCCTATAATAATTCACTTAAGTATAATGAATTTCAAACATTAACCAAGACTTCCTCACTTTTTTCCATTCATTAATTGAGTGCCTACCATGTTAGCCCTGAGCCACAGGAAAAAACAAGGTAGAGACACTGACCCCATGGAGCTTTTAGTTACTGGAAATGGGTTCCTGGAATGAAATATTAGAGACTTGGCATCATCTATAACTCATTGATATTTCACAGGAACTCTAAGAATAGTTTATTTCCTCAAAGGAAACCGTTTATTATTTTATTGTGATTGAATTCAGAAAAATATTTTTTCCTCAGCTTGTTAATATAATTTCACATGAGAGCTTCTGAACATTAAAGAGCTTAAAATTGATGGCCAAGCTCATTTTTAATGTCTTTATCTTACAAAATCAACAAAACCTGTCAATAAAAAAGGGAAATACTAATCAATCATGTAAATGTTTTGCTCAATTTAGGTCTTTACCATTAAGTAAAAAATTATTTGATGTTCATCTGCCCATTTTCATTATTATTTAGACATCCTTTCTTCCTTCTTTCCCTCCTTCCTTCCTTTTTTTCTTTCTTCCTTTTTCTTTTTTCTTTCTTTCCTATTTCTTTTGGTAAGATCATCATGTTCTCTCTTGGTCTGCTTAGCTATCAACTCTCAGGCTGCCAACTGAACTGCGTACAAATCTCTCTGGAATATATTTTAAAATTTCCTGCTTGTTTATATGATATCTCACTTTCTGGCGTTTGCCTTTTCTTTAAAGAAAAATTTTTTAGACTTTGCAACACAACTCTTTTAGCAAAGAACTATCAGTAAGGAAATCGCAGTTGTAGATTTGTTTTTAACTCTTGTAAAAGAACAAAAGAAATATTTTTAATTCCATAATTTTTAATGACTTGATTTAATTGAAAAGCAAATATTTGTACATTAGATGAATTTAAACAGGAACAAACTGTGTATTGTGTTTTATGAAGATTTTATATATATATATATATACACTATATTATGTATATATTCACATTGACTAATTGCACATCTAAAGACTTTTACTAGGAAGGCTTAGGTCTACAAATACCTAATAAAGTAAGATGTTTATGCATGAAAGGACTTTCTCTGAACTGAATCCAAGGAGCTGAAGTGCAGGATGCCAGAAATAGGCGGCACTGATGGGCAGTGAGGGTAGGGTAGAAACAGGGAGACTTCTTGACTAATGAAAAATGTTAAGTAAGTAGGAGGATTTACTTGTTTTTAAATTGTAAACGTGAATATTTAATGTTGGGCAGGGGGCATAAAAGACTATTTCATTTTCTCATCAGGCCCTAAATGGCCTACTTTAGCACATGACTGCAGAATCTCCATGTGGGAGACTCATGTGAACTGCTTATTTAACATCTTTAGTGATATAATCCCTAAAAGTAGAAAGAAGCACCAAGATTCATGAGTGTACTGCTACTGGTGTCACAACATCAAAAGGAACTAAGACGGGAATCCAGCTGCTAGAATTTGAATTAGAAGAAGAAACGACTGCAGATTGTTTATAGAAGCACAGATGGCTAAAGAGAAAACAGTCTTCCCAGAGCCCGCTTGCCAGGAGAAACACTGGCAGGACACAGTTGCACTTTGTTAACATTTCCCTCCAATTTGAAAGGGTCCTAATTTCACTGCTGGACAATGATATTTGACACTTTCATATATGACTTGTATGCAGACGACAGCTATAAAAGTTTGAACTGGAAAACATCTGGAGAGAGAAAAAAGCAGTTCACCTAGCAGGAGGTCAGGGCACGCAATGACCTTTTGGAGCCCTCAAAAGAATTACAGAAGCTTCAGAATGGCCAAACATGAAATGAACTGCCAAGCATGACAAACACCTAATTTAAAAAGCATGGGCCTGATTCAGGCTTATAAAAAAATAAAATCAGAGAAAAGGGATCCATTTGTAGACATTTATGATAATTGTCTATCAAGTCCAAAGTTTACACCACAGCTCAAGTGAATGTACAAAAACAATTTGTTTAGGAACAGTCTGACCAAGTTGGCGTAACTATTCACACACACACACAGAGGCACAAGATTAAATACACCGTGTATCTTTTGTAATTCTGTGTTGATTTTCACGTCTTAAATTTTACATTAAAAAAGAACAATTAACGAAACAAAGAAATGCATCATTAACCTCCTTCTGTTTTCAGATATAAGAAAGATTAGCACATCACCTAATGGCCAAATTGGCCAAATCAAGACACGTCTACAGAAAAGAGAAAGGAGTAGCGTTAATAATTCTTAAAGCTTTCCATATTTATTTAGTTTTCTATTTAAAGTTGCTCACTCCCGGAGTGAGAATGCAAACTCCTGGATAAGCACAAGCACTACGCCCAGTTGGAGTCCAGCAGAGCCTCAGGCACAAGATGGTCTGGTTTCTCAAAGTAATGGGTTTTTCCAACTTCAATCCAAACAAACCAAAGAATGTGAGAAGATATGAAGTGTAATGTACCCCCCATCATGTGTACCCAGTTTGTATTGGGGGAAGACTCAAACCAGTTAGTATGTACTTAACTAAGAACTATGCTATTGACTTCTGTTAATAAAATGTGTATCTGCCAGTCTGGAAAAACTAGATACTTAAAAAATAGTTTCAGAAAGTCACATAACAAAGTGAAAAATTAGAACATATACTTCTGCTCTGATTTACAAGGATTAGGCAAATCCCTACACCTCAGACATTCTTTTAATGCCTATTTGAAAGTCTGTGCATCGGATTTCTTTTTTTTTTAAATTCAATTTGCTAACATATAACACCCAGTGCTCATCCCATCAAGTGCCCTCCTCAGTGCCCATCATCCAGTTACCCCTGCCCACCTCCCCTTCTGCAACCCTTTGTTTGTTTCCTAGAATTAGGACTCTCTCATGGTTTGTCTCCCTCTCTAATTTTTCCCACTCAGTTCCCATCCTTTCCCTTATAATCCCTTTCTGTATTTGCATCAGATTTCTTTACACAGAAATGAGTTTCTTCCTCCTCAAGTTCTCTTCATGTAATGCCAAAGAATCAGGTGAATATAGAGTGATTCATTTGGTTTTCTAGGCATTACCATCTCCCTTCAATCACTCCCCTAAAGACATTCCTACATTGCATGGTTTCATTCCTTTTCTTTCTTTTTTTTTAAGATTTTATTTATTTATTCATAAGAGACAGAAGAGAGAGGCAGAGACACAGGCAGAGGGAGAAGCAGGCTTCCTGTGGGGACCCCAATGCAGACTCAATCCCCAGACCCCGGGATCACCCCTCTGAGCCAAAGGCAGATACTCAACCACTGAGCCACCCAGGTATCCCTCGTCATCTTTTCTGAATTCAGCCAGGATCCTATACAGCAGGGATTCTCAAGATGTGTTCTAGATCTTCAGTACCAGCGCCCCCCTCCCCACTGAAGGGTCTAGTAGACAGTAGGAAGTGCTTGAAGGCTTCTGGGCACAGACAGGTGTTGCTAGAGAACAGCTAGATGGGGTGAGAACCATTAGAGGTTGTGATAATTGTCCAGGTAAGCATTGTTATGAGTCTGAGTTGGGACTGTGGTAATATGAATAGAAACCACGCAAAATAGTTAAGAACTGAAAATGGCAGGATTTATGAAATGGAGTCGGGGGAGAAAGTGAGACAATTTTGCTTGTGACTGAGAGAGAGCAAAGGATTTCAGAGACAGAGGGATTAGAGCCTGGGTTCTGCAACTCACCAGCTCTCTGACTTTGGATAAGTTCTTTTCCCTGCTAGGCCTCAGATTCTTCCTTAGAAATCATGCTGCCATCAGAGGGGTGTATGAAGGTTGAAAGAAATCATGTATAGTGGGATTGACACAGAGTCTGGTACATCGGAATTGATGGAATGTTTTCAAAATTTTAAAATTTAGAGAAGAAGTCTTTAGGCCTTGTTAATATTTTGCAGAATATACTGTAGATTCAGGATCTGTATGTCTTAGACTATATAATGTCATGGCATGAAAATACATTAAAAAAAAGAATACTTTGAAAGATAATGAAACAATGTGGGAATGATGAATTCACTTCCATTATTTATATACTCTAGGACCAACATTGCATTAAGAACATATATTAAATACTAAATTTCCACTTTTATTGCTTTGAAAAATTAAATTAAAATGATTTCTTGTACCTCACACATTTCTGAATATTTATGAATTCTTAATGAATGTTTGTTTTTCTATGAATTGTCATGTATATCAAATAAAACTGTATTCTTTCTGCCCACACACACACACATTTTTTTTTTCCTTAAAGAAATGGCTTCTCTGGGATCCCTGGGTGGCGCAGCGGTTTGGCACCTGCCTTTGGCCCAGGGCGCGATCCTGGAGACCCGGCGATCGAATCCCACATCAGGCTCCCGGTGCATGGAGCCTGCTTCTCCCTCTGCCTATGTCTCTGCCTCTCTCTCTCTCTCTCTGACTATCATAAATGAATAAAAAAAAAAAAAGAAATGGCTTCTCATTTTTTAAGAACTAACTCTCAGGTACCTCCTCTGCTCGTCTGTGTCACCTTCCTTGTCTCCTCATGTAGAAGGGAGTAAGTGGGCCTGCTACCACCCACTTGCATGTCTTTATTTTCATGTCCATCTCTCCCAGAGTAGCTTCCTTGAAAAACTGTTATCACCCTCTCCATTCCCATTAAACAGATCAGTTCTTGCTACAAAGCGAGTACACCACAACTTTAATTCTCTATAAAATCATGCCCCAGATATTAACACGAAGTATCTTAATGTCAAACATAAATCGCTGTATCCTCTTAAATCACCCACTATTTAGTCAAATTTACTAAGTGCCTGATACTATGAGAAACACTGCAAAGTAAAAACACATGCTCTCTGCCCCCAAAGAATTAAGAAAACAAGTGGAGAGCTAAGAAATAAATATGTGAAACATTACATAGCAATAATACATCTCAATAAATGTTCAGAATAACACTGGAAGCTATTTCACTGGGCATGAGGTGATTAAGTTCCAGCAAGTTAGTAATTGACTTTAAGAAGTTTAGAAGATGACAAAATTACACCCATCTGCCATGGTGAGGGGTAACTTCACAGAGCTGATTGGATTTGACCTTACCCTGAAAAATATATGGGGACTTCCCCAGGGAATGTACTCTAGGTGAAGAGGACAGTGTGAGCCAAAGCAGAAGATCATTAAAGATGGAAAAAGAGAGGGGCACCTGTATAGCTCAGTGGTTGAGCATCTGCCTTTGGCTCAGGTCATGATCCTGGGGTCCTAAGTTGGAGTCCCGCATCGGGCTCCCGGCATGGAGCCTGCTTCTCCCTCCTCCTGTGTCTCTGCCTCTCTTTCTCTTTCTCTCTCTCTATCATAAATAAATAAATAAATCTTAAAAAAAAAAAAAAAGATGGGAGGGATCCCTGGGTGGCTCAGCGGTTTAGTGCCTGCCTTCAGCCCAGGGCGTGATTCTGGAGTCCCAAGACTGAGTCCCACGTTGGGCTCCCTGCATGGAGCCTGCTTCTCCCTCTGCCTGTGTCTCTGCCTCTCTCTGTCTCCCTCTCTGTCTTTCATGAATAAATAAATAAAATCTTTAAAAAAAATATGGGAAAAAGAAAAACAACTTCTGGGGACTGTAAAGATATCTGGTTGGCAAAAGTGCAGTGTTCAAGTATGCAGAAAGTGGGAATGCTAGGCTTTGGGGTGCCAGTGAATATTAAGGAGTCCAGGAGGTAGGGATAGCATGCTGAAAATGTTTTAGTTGGACTGATCTAGGGGTAGTGAACTTGGAGGGGAAGGGAACAATAGAAGGAAAGAGGTTAACAATCCTAATGTTCATTTATAGAGCCTGCTTTATGTCAAACATTCTAACTATTTTTCGTAGTTATCCCAATCCAATAAGGTGAGTGCATTGGCCTATTTTATTTACCCTCGCTGGTATGCAACACTGTTAGGATTTGATCCTTGGAGGTCTAGCTCCGAAAGTTTGCATCTGATGGGTGCTGTTTCCAAAGGCAAGGTGTAATAAGGGGCTGTGGGATGGCCAGGTGGGTTCAGATACATGGGAAAGACTTGGTACTCATTGACGTGAGGGAAAGGAAGTCAAAACCAATTGGAAGCTTTCGTGTTTGAAGGATGAGAAAATGATGATGCGAATAATATAGGGAAGGTAAGAAAGGGAATAATCTTAGGAGGCAATAAAGAGATGAATAAAACATTAGAAAAGTGTCAAATGGAGGCAGGATGATTAAGTGGAAATGTCTGGTGGCTGGAAATTTTGAGGACAAGCTCTAGTTATACTTTCTTCACTCGGATGCATCTGGTAGCACCCATACCACAATGGAAGATGAGAATGTCCATGGAAATCCAGACTCAATCTAGGATCACAAAATCCCTTCCTTCCCAATTTTTTCTCCAAGTTTGCTTAAAAGATGAGAAACATGAAAAAATTTGGGCATGATTTTGAAGAACTTAAACATTGTGGTTCAACAGAGCAGACATTTTTTTTTCCAACCAACCAAGACTTTCCTGCTTTTCAATGCCAATTTTTCCTCAAATATCTTTTTTCCTACCAACTTAAAGCGTGAAAACATATGCTTTCCTTTGCCCGCACCCTGTCCACAGCACATCCTGTAAAACTCCGTCCTTCAGCAGTTAACTTATAGCTTTAGAATGATATAGGTCTTAAAATAAAAGTTAGAGGGCTCAAGAAAAACAGTGGGTTCCTAATGTAAATATGTCATGAAGCCAAACATTTCAGAAAATATTCAAGTTATATAATTTTGCTTTTCTTAAAGGAGTCTTTTGAAAGCTATTGCTTTTTTTTTTCTGTTCTATTTTAAAATATGAAGTTTGTGCCGAGATCATTTCCCCTAGGGTTGCAAATGTAGGCAAGCTGTACTTGGTTCTCCAAGAAAGGTACACAAAACTTAACCTTTTGGTATACTCTGGAAAAATGAAGCATTTCCTAAACAGGCTCTGCACAGTTGGAGTAAACTGTAATACTGAGTTTAGTGTATGCCTCACTCTGGAAAAAAAAGTTTTTTAACCTCAATAAACTTTTATTTCTAATATAAATGTGATCCAAAAGTAGATAATGTGGCATTGTTCGGTTGCTAAGAACGAGATTGCAAAATGCACTGTAACCAAGCCATTTCTATATGTATTCCATAATTCAGGAAAAAAAAGTCCAGTGAATTAAAAAGTCCAGTATGGAGATCTCATATTCTGTCAAAACCTATAATAATGAGGCAGTAAGGAGAATGAAACTTGTTATTTTAAGGCAGGTGGGTTCAATTAGGGGGAAAGAAATGCTTTTGGGATCCAGAAATTGCAGAGGCATAATAGGTATCTTTAGAGAAAGAGAAGAGGGATATTCTTTTATTAATAGCAACACTGAGCTTAACTGGAAAGATAACCAGGAGAGGAAGACAACAGAAAATATTTAACAGCCATGGAAGTTCATTTCAGCAGAGTGGTTGACACTGTGTAACTTATTTCAAAGAGTGTGTAATCATAGGAAATGTGTTTCTCCTCTGTAAGCGTTTGGCATTGCTTGGTCTCTCGCTCTTCCATTCCTGAATGTAAAGGGTGCATGATAATAATAGTCCAACTGGGATGCTTGGGTGAGCAGGCGATACCATGTTCCCTAAGAAAGTGCAGTCCCAGCCAGGCTTTCAAAACTTCAGAAAATACTAAGCAGCTTTTTCAAAGGATAGCAATATTCTGTACCTAGAATCCCAAAAGCAGACCATTAAAGAAATTTTGCCAAAAAAGGGATAACTCAGCATTGTCACTGTGTTTTGTTTCATTTTGTCATTTAAAGAAACTCCTAAATTTTGTGTACAGAGTAATCGGAGTGTTGGGAAAGATCAAAATATCTAACAAGCAGAGACATGATCTGGCAAATTGTTATCTTGATGAAATATTATGCAGGTACTAAAAATGATAATTATGAAAACTAAAATGAAACATTAAAGCCATTATGATTTAACAACTATTGATAACCCAAAATTTATTATAATTATGGGAAAAAAGCGTGCATTTGCACGTGGTTCAGCTTACAATTTTTTACTATATGATGGTGCAAAAGTTATACACATTCAGTAGAAGCTGTGCTGCAAATTTTGAATTTTGATCTTTTCCTGAGCTAATGATGTGTGGTAGGATACTCTCATGATTCTGGGCAGGGGTAGCGAGCCACAGCTCCCAGTCAGCCCCATGATCATGAGGGTGAACAACTGACACACTAACAAGCATTCTGTACCTACAAACTGCTCTACTTCTCATTTTCAGCACAGTACTCAAAAATTACATGAGAGATTCAACATGCTATTATACAAAAGGCTTTGTGCTAGATGATTTTGCCCAGCCGCGGGCTGTGCATGTTCTAAGCACATTTAAGGCAGGCTAGGCTAAGCTATGATGTTTGGGAGATTATGTGAATCAAATGTATTTTCAACTTATGATATTTTCAGCCTGTCATCAATTTATTGGGATGTAACTCTCTCATAACTTGAGAAAGATCTATATACCACATGAAAGTTATGGTGGGTAATTATATGATGGATTTTTAAATTTTTTAGATCAATTTTAGTATTGTTTTATGAATTTCAAAACAATTCCTGAACACAAGTGTATTATAGTCTGTTTATATGTCTAACACAAAAATAGAAATTCTGAGTTCACAATTTTAAATGAACTTTTATTTTCACTAAAGAGATAGATGAGCATAACATTTGGCTCGGTTCAAAGCCTGCCTCTGCCACTGTTATAAGCTGCGCAACCTTGGGCAAGTTAACTTTTCTTTGCTTCAGTTCTCTCCTTCATAAAATGGAAATACTAATTGAACCAACCTCACATGTTTATCATCAAGATTAAACTAGATAATTCATAAAATCTTTAGCAGAGTGCTTGGTACACAGGACATTTCACTAAATGGCAACTACTGTTGCAATTTTGCAAAATAGAAGGCAAATTTATATACACTTGTATGTATACACATATGGCTATGTGTGTAAGGACATTTTGCATATGCCTGTGACACACACTCAGTAAGTGGTTATTATCACATAGTACTCACCTAGCTACTTTTATTGAGCATGAGCACACACTATGCACCAAGAATTAGGGTAAGAATTTAAAAACATGTATTATGTTTTAACATAGTATTATAGTATTGCATCCTTACAATAATCCTGACCTTTAGAAATTATTATCCTCATTCTACAGAATGAGGGGAAGTGAATGCTGGAAGAGCTTAAATAACTTCCCACAAATCACAGAACTGCTGAATGGCAGAGTGAGACACGAATAAAGCTAGCTGACACCAAAAACACACTCTTAACTGCTACCCATACTGCTTTCAATAAGTGGGAAATAAGATACACTTAGCTCATATTTCAGTCCAGTATATGCCTCCTCAGTCTGGTGACACTCAATAAAATGGAGCCTCCAGTTATTCCGTCAATCACTAGGGAGGGTAAAGTCCTTCTGGGAAACCCTTTGAAGTTTTTTTCTCAGTTGGAATCCTGGTCCCCCTCACCTCAACTGCACCCAGCCAAACCCTTGGGATTACCCTACTTGGAGAAATGAGGATAAAGAGTAGTGAGGTCATCCCAAATTAGTGTTAAAGGAAAATCATTCCCTATTAGACAGATATATAAAGAAGAATCTTCCTCTGCAAATACGTTGTTTTAAATATTCAGCATTTTATTTTATTTTTTTATAGATTTTATTTATTCATGAGGGACACAGAGAGAAGCGGAGACATAGGCAGAGGGAGAAGCAGGCTTCCTGCAGGGAGCCCGATGCGGTACTCAATCTAAGAGCAGACGCTCAACCACTGAGCCACTCAGGTGTCCCAACTATTCAGCATTTTAAAAAGTTTCTTTTTTTATTTTTGGAACTCCTTTAAGGTTTCAGTGTGCTACTATGAAATTCTGGATCTTCAAGAGGAGAATTTAACATGTAATATTTCCAAGATTATTCTCTTCCCCAGAACCCTTATTTCTGGGAGCCCCAATTAACACCTTCTGTAATGATTGTCCCTAGGAGCCCATTCCGGGGAGACTGATCTAGTGGAAAAAGCCACCAACGGGTGTCAGGAGACTGGAGTTTGGGTCCCAGCCCTCCACACACTCCGTGTGATTTTAGGCAACTGTTAAGGGCCTCAGTTCCCTCCTATAAAATTAGGAAATGGTGTCTAATATACTATTGTGGTATGGAATATCTTTCTGTGTCAAATGTCTGGAAAAATCTACCTGCAAGATTACTCCACACCACAGTATGGCTCTTAATTCCATCCTTCCACATGATTGAGAGCTAATTGATAGAGAAATGAGTGTTAAAAAGATTGAAGCTCACATTGTTTGCTCTCAGCATAATACTGGAGGAATGTAAAAATTATAAAGCTAATAACAAACCTTAGTAACCTAACAGGACTCAGGAGAAATACTCTTATGCCAGGAAATACACTGACACCACACTCAGAAAGCAAGCCCAAGTGTTTTTATTGTGTCGTTTCTCTTTGCTTATGCAGCCCCCCTCCGGTCTTCATACTTGCTACGCATCAGTCAGGTCAATCTCCCACATCAGCGAAGCTCACTCTTCCTAAAATACTTGCCCCCTTCTGCCCAAAATGGTGCTTCCCATCTGACGTGTGAAACCTTTCTTGATTCAGGAGATTCTGAGCTTCCTGGGAATAAAACTCTGTTTTCTTGCATTTCCAGTTCCTTACATAGTTAGGCATGTTGTAAAGACTAAATGACAGCACCAGTTCACAGTATTCTTCTTGCTCTAACATCTTTTCTACTTCTATAGTCATATAGGTGAGGATTTAAAACTACAATTTGCCATATATAAACATTTCTCCTATATTTTTCCCAGATGTACAAAGTATCTTTTCTAGTAGGTTGTATGGGACTTATTCCTGCATTTGTCGTAACACCTCACATAGAGTTGGGCAAGTAAAAAGTATTCCTTAAATACCTGTTGATGTCTATGTGATTGTTGTCTTTTTAAAAATATATATATATATATTTATTTATTTATTTGCAAGAGAAAGAGAAAAAGAAAGAGGGAGAGAGAGTGTGTGTGCATGCACTAGTGGGGGAGGGGCAAAGGAAGAAGCAGACTCCCCACCCCCTGGAGAGCCCGACATGGGGCTCAATTGCAGGACCCTGAGATCATGATTTGAGCCGAAGTCAGATGCTTACCTGACTGAGTCATTCTGGTGCCCCTGTTGGGTTTTTTTGTTTCAAAGAACCATGATAATGTTAACCATATTGCTGGACTGTAATTAGCACTTTACATGTTTTATTTATTCCTCATGCTTACCTTTAAGATAGATAACACCACCCTCATTTGTACATGAGAAAACTAAAAGTTAATGAAGCTAAATTCTTATCTCAAGGTTATGTAGTTATTAACATAAAATATCTACATATTTTATTGCCAACCACAACACATCTGAGCATAAGCAAAAACAGTAAAAGTCATTAAAGTGGGCTCCATGCCGGTAGCCCACACGGGACTCGATCCCGGGGTTCCAGTATCACAACCTGGGCCAAAGGCAGGCGCTAAACTGCTGAGCCACCCAGGGATCCCCTCAAAGTTAAAAGACTTTCAATGTACTTTTCTCTATGAAATATACTTTTTATTAATTAAGAAAAACACTTTCTAAAAGTTTTGATGTTGGGGTGCCTGAGTGGCCCAGCGGTTGGCCATCTGTCTTTGGCTCAAGGCATGATCCTGGGGTTCCAGGATGGAGTCCTGCATCAGGCTCTCTGTGAAGAGCCTACTTCTCCCTCTGCCTATGTCTCTGCCTTTCTCTCTGCCTCTCATGAATAAATAAATAAAATCTTTTTATAAATAAATAAATAAATAAATAAATAAATAAATAAATAAATAAATAATTTGATGTTCACAGAAAAATACCTTCTAAATGAAATCTATTCTCATTTCTATTTTCTTTCTTTGTGTGTGTGTGTGTGTGTGTGTGTGTGTGTGTGTTAGAACAGATAAATTTTGCAGGCCAAGTGATTTTATTCAGGGTTGTCTATTCAGTTGTTTATTCTTTTTCTTTTAAGGAAGGTTCTTAAAATAACGTTTATTATCCTTTGAATACTTTTCCAAACAGATGCTGCAAAATTGTAAGTAGGTACCCTCCATTCCATTTCTATTCCAATGTACAATAAAAATGTGTCCAATTAAAACAGGAGTTCCATCAAAAGAATCTTCCCATGTGTCAAGATATTCCAAAATGAAACTTCAGAATTCATAAATTAAATCTTTTTTCCAGATTTGGTAGGGTATAATTGATATAAAACGGTAGGATATTTAAAGTATACCTGTGGTAAAATTTGCTATCTGTATACATTGAGAAAGGATTCCCTCCCATCCATCACATGACGTATTTACATTTTTTGTTTTGCTGTGAACATTTGAGTTCTACTCTGTTAGTAAATTCTGATTATACAGTACCGTATTGTCAAATATGATCACCATGTTTTACGTGAGCTCTTCAGACTTTATTTAACTGATGGCTGAAAGTTTGTACCTTTTTACCAACTTCTCCCTGTTTCCCACATTCCCCTGACTCTGGCAATCACCGCTTTTCTTTTCTTTTCTTTTTTTTTAATCACCACTTTTCTGATCTGCTTCTGAGTTTTACTGTTTTTTAATTTTTTTTCAGATTTCATATATAAGTGATAACATGTAGTAGCTTGCCTTTCTCTGTTTGGCTTATTTCACTTGGCATAATATCCTCAAGTTCCATCCATGCTGCTGCAAAAGGCAGAATTTCCTTCTGTCTCACAGTAGAATAATATTCCATCATATACATAAACCACATTTTTTTTTGTTCATTCATCTATCAACACTTAGATTGCTTCTATAGCCTGGCTATTATGAATAATGCTGCAATGAACATAGAAGTGCAATTATCATGCTTTCATTTCCCTTGGATATATACCCAGGACTGGGATTGCTGAATCATATGGTAGTTTGGTTTTTAATTTTTTGAAGAACATCCATACTGTTTTCCATGGTGGCTGAAGTAATTTGCCTTCCCAACAGTTCACAAAGGATCCTTTTTCTCCACATTTTCTCTGACACTTGTTATCACTCATCTTCTTGATGATAGCCATTATAATAGGTGGGACATGACATCTCCTTGTGGTTTTGATTTGCATTCCCTGATGATTAGTGACATAAAGCACCTTTTCAGGTACTTGTTGACCATCTGTATACTTTTGGAAAGATGTCTATGCAATTCCCCTGCCCATTTTTTTTAATCAGCTTGGTTTTTATTATTTGCTTTGTTTTGCTATTGAGTTGTATGGATTGCTTATATATTGTAGATATTAACTCTTTATCAGATATTTGCAAATATTTTCTCACATTCCATAAGTTGTTTTTTCATTTTGTTGATGGTTTCCTTTGCTGTGTAGAAATCCCTTAGTTTGGCATAGTCTTACTTGTTTATTTTTGCCTGTGTTGGTGATAAATCAAAAAAATAATTGCCAAGACAGATGTAATGGGGCTTACCACCTATGTTTTCTTTAAAGATTTTAATGTTTCCAGGTCTCAATACTTTAATCCATTTTAAGTTAATTTTGTGTATGGTGCAAGATAAGGGTCCAATTTCATTCATACTTTGTGGAAACTACCATATATGCAAGGGTTTAATTCTGGGGTCCCCATTACTGTTCTATTAATCCATTTTTTTTTAGATTCCTGTTTTTATGCCAGTACCATATTGGTTTTGTTTACTATTGCTTTGTAATATAATTTGAAATCTGGACGTGTGATACCTTCAGTTTTATTCTTCTTTTCTCAAGATAGCTTTGTCTATTCAGGATCTTTTGAGGTTCCATACAAATTTTAGGATTGTTTTTCTATTTCTGTGAAAAATATCATTGAAATTCTGATAGGTATTGTATTGAATATATGGATTACTTTGGGTAGTATGGATATTTTAATAGTATGAAATCTTCTAATCAGTAAGTGTGCAGTATTTTTCCACTTATGTCTTTAATTTCTTTCATCAATGTCTTAAATATACTTTTTAATGTACAGCTCTTTCCTCTCCTTGGTTATATTTATTCTTAGGTATTTTAGTCTGTTGAAGTAATTGCAAATGTGATTGTTTTCTTAATTTTTCTCTCTGATAGTTCAATATCAGTATATAAAAACACAATTGATTTTTTTCTATCCTGCAATTTTACTGAATTTGTTCATTAGTTCTAATGTTTTATGGTAGAGTCTTTAGGGATTTCTATATATAAAATCATGTCACCTGCAAATAGTGACAGTTTTACTTCTACTTTTCTGATCTGGATACCTTCTATTTCTCTTTTTCTTGCCTAATTGCTCTGACTAGAACTTCTAGTACTCTGTTGAAAAAAAAAAAAAAGTAGTGACAGTAGGCATCCTTGTTTTTTTCCCTATCCTAGGGGAAAACTCTTCAGCTTCTCACCACTGAGTATGTGTTAACTGTATCCTTGTCATATGTGGCCTTTATTATGGTAAGGTACATACTCTCTCGCCACTTTTTGAGAATTATCATGAATGGATGTTGCATTTTGTCAAATGTTTTTTCTGCATCTATTGTGATGATCGTATGTTTTTGTCTTTCATTTTCTTAATGTGGTGTATCACATTGATTTGTAGGTATTGAACCAACCACCTTTGCATCCCTGGAATGAATCCCACTTGATCATGGTGTATCCTCCTGTGTCACCCTATTGGACCAGAACTTCAAAGTCTTATTTTAAATAGAATCACCAATGGAGTTTGAATTTTCTATTTTTCTCTAGGCATAATGTTGACAGTCAACTAGTTGTTCTTATTTGTGTATAAGGTGATGTGGCAAAAAAAGAGATAAGCTAAAGCAAAAACTGATCACTTTAGAAGCAAAACTTAGAAATAGTAGAGGAGCTAGGACTTGCCAAGCTGGAAAATACAACTGTTTATCATCTCCAGTCTCTCAGCAGGAAAAATATCCTCCAAATACAATATAGTCTGGGATGTAGATCAAATCGAGGGAGTCTAAATTAAATCATGAATCCACTAGAGTTCATGTTATTTAATTTTCAGTTTCTCCTTTAATTTGTTGATATAACCATCATAATTTTCCTGTTATAAACTTATTTTTAATAATTGTAGTTTCTTAAAATATTTTGAAAGCTGAAGTTTTGGAACTCTTCCATTCACTACTAAATACTTTGATCAAAGATTTCCAGCCAATTTGAAGAAAATGCAGCCAATATTTAGAAAACATTTACAAAAAGTGTAATACTGTCATAAATCATTAAATTGGTTTAAGTTCAAACATTTCTAAAGTCTAATGGTTTATAGGCAGAACAGAAAAATACATATTGTCATTTAATATTTTTGTAGTATCAGCTTTTCCACAAAATAGTTATAGTTCAATGATTCTAAATGTGTATGTATAAACTTTGACAAGTTATTTGAAATGTAGTTCTGCTATATAAGATTCTAAAGCTTATAAGGACACTGTGTATACCATGACAAGATGTTTCACCAATATCTGCATTCATAGTGTCAGATATTTTACATTCAATGCTGAAATTTTTCATTGAATTTATAGCAGGCTTCATCATGCAAATTGCAGTTTTAGCTTGTTCCTGATGTCTCCTACCCAAATTGTCCCTAAGAGTCTCACTTCAGCAGAATCAGTTGGAATTCTGAAAATTACTTTTATACTATTTTATAAAAGTTTGTATTTTACATTTAGAGACACTATGCATTTTATTTTCTTATAAGTGACTCTAAATTGAAACAAATCCTTTAAAGGACTTTAGCAAAGGCTTTGGCACATTTTTAGTTTATAAATTTGCTCATGTTTTGTAAGGAGAAATAATTTTAAATTTATTTACATTTGAAGCTCAGTTAACCTAATTATTCTCTTCAGCAATGTTACCACTTAAAAAGAATTAAAATATAAAGGCATATCAGAAATGTAAGCATGAGCCAAACACACTTTCTACAATAGGAAATTGCAATAACTATATCTGCAAAAAACAAGCTATAAGTAATTGAGATTGCAAGTAGTAAGTTTGTTACGTAAGTCAGATAAGGTTATGTTTCTGAGAATTGGGTTTTCTTTAGCAATGAAATGTTAGCACTATTAGAAAGCAATCAAGTTAATAATTACATACTTATACTGTGTATATAACACAGGGGACATGTGTTTAATTTGTAGAATATTCTAAATTTTTATTTATTTATGATAGTCACACAGAGAGAGAGAGAGGCAGAGACACAGGCAGAGGGAGAAGTAGGTTCCATGCACCGGGAGCCTGATGTGGGAATCGATCCTGGGTCTCCAGGATCGCGCCCTGGGCCAAAGGCAGGCGCCAAACCGCTGCGCCACCCAAGGATCCCTGATTTGTAGAATATTCTAAATTGATATTTTAACTCACAAACTAACAGAATCATGCTACAAGAGGTGGTCTCATGAAGAAAATGAAGAATACATTCCAATGAATACCACGTCTCTACCTCTCCTGGATCACATCCCTTCATTCAGGTGCCAGACAACTCCAAAAGCCAAGCATCAACAGGTCAATCTTAAAAAGTTTCTGAGGGTTTTCCATCCCTTATAAAATTAACTACAGCCTCCTTAGCATGACATATAGAATCTCCTACCATCAGATCCCAATTTACTTTCCAGCCCCCTCTCTCTCCCCCATCTTATAGCAGTCATGGCAGTATTCTTACCTCTCTGCCTTTATTTATGGCATTCCTTGTACTGGTGTCATTCTTTCCCATCCAGTCAGTTCTTACCTAGTATTCAAGGCCCACCTCAAACATAATCTTATCTCTGTAAAGAACTAAGTACACCTTCATTTACAGTCCCCGAACACTTTATACATAACTTTATTATGGAGGTTTTCTTAGACTTTTAATATTATTTTTAGATAATTTTCTCTTCATTCAGGCAATAAGTTCTTAAAGGCAAGAATTTTTAATTATTAATTTTTATCTTTCTAGGTACTACTTTATCTTTTATATTAACTTCAGTTAAATAATTAGATTTTTTTCTAAAGAGTAGGATTTTTTTTTTCTTTTTAACTTAAACTTTCAGCTCAGAGGTTGCTATAGATGTGAACAAAGCTATGGCTTAAAGCAAACTATCATCACCAGCACACAGTGTTAGTGGCTGTAGCAGGTTGTTAAAGACTCAGGGCATTGTGGGTTTGATTAATCAATGTGCTTTCTGTATGCACAATTAATTCTAAACTGTTTTCCAAACATTAGGAACATTATAAGGTCCTATAAGTGCAAATATAGTGAGAATGTTGAAAGTGTTATTAAAAGGTATAAAATTACCAGGGGAATGAAAGCAAAGAAAAATAAAAATGGAAAGTGGAGAAAAATGACATAAGTATATACATAAAAGATGAGTTGTTTGACAACGGGGATATCTGTAAAGAATAAGGAACAAACTATCCATGCAGGATTTGGGCAGTCCTCCGTCTAGGGACATTAATCCCAATAATCAAAATGCAAGTTCTGTAAGGAAAGAGACTGTCTGACATTTCAGGCTGTAAATATTTGTTGAAAAGTCAATGGATCAACCAAGTAACCAAAGACAAAGTATAATTGGACAAATAAACCAAATTTTAGTATATGAAGAGAATCAGCATCAATATTTCTTAAAGATTGAAAAGGAGAAGTTAAAGTCTGAGGCTGATGAAAGTGCTACTACCCACCAGTCATTACTACCTGGGAATAATTCAGTGGGTGCAAGACACTTTAAAGTCTTTAGAAGAGAATGTGTGGTATAGCAGTGTGAGCCATTATGGTGCTACTAAGAAGCTTCCTACATGGAAGCTACTAAGAAGCTTCCTACATGGAGCTTCCATCCCTTAAGATGAGAGTTCCATGGATCAATAGTGTCTCAATTGAAGGGAGATTGTTGATTTTTTAAAGATGACTGAGAAAAAGTTGTGAAGAAGAATTGCAGGACTGCATTGATTTACAAATGAGCAAAGAAAATGTATCTACCCTTCTTCACAAGTCTCACAAGTCCTCGACTCAGTGGAAGAGAATGAGATCTTACCCTTGCAATTAGTGGCATCTCAGTATTTTCTAATACAAGAGCCTGTTTACTGTCACTTTTCTCTTTTGAATCACTGTTTAGTCATTCAAGTTTTCTTCCTTTCCATGCTCACCTTCAGGGTGGATCTGGGTTAAAGCCAGACAGGTAGGAATTTTACATGACTTCACGGTGAAGGAGAGACAACAATCCAAACACATCGATCCTTGTCTTGGCCTCTGTCCTTTGGGGTCTCTGCTCTCCGTTGTGCTCTCTCTAGTCAGCCTGGTCTTTGAACACCGTGCTGGCGTCCAGACAGCTGGCGTTCTCCTGTTTGCACGTTTTGATGACCCAAACCTACTTTAGCTTTCACTTGCACTGTGGGGCTCTTATAAGGTCTTTGGAGTCCCTGCCTTGTCAAGTCTGCCTTTCTCTAGTCTTTGTGAAACATCTTCTGCCTCTATTATGACAAGCCCCTCTGGCAGGTTCACCAGTCAAACTCTTAAGTATGTTGGGCAGCCCCGGTGGCGCAGCGGTTTAGCGCCGCCTGCAGCCTGGGGTGTGATCTTGGAGACCCAGGATCGAGTCCCATATCGGGCTCCCTGCATGGAGCCTGCTTCTCCCTCTGCCTGTGTCTCTGCCTCTCTCTTCACTCTCTCTGAATGAATAAATAAGTAAATCTTAAAAAAAAAAAAAAAGCAAACTCTTAAGTATGTTCCATCTCCCCCAAGAGCATGTCAGAATTTTGAGGTCTCTTCTATGATTCCAGAGTCCAAATTCAGCTTGAGAACTCCCAGTCAGGCTTATCAATGCAAATGTCTTCTGCTACAGCCTCTAATATGCACTATTGCTATCTCCCACCCTGACATTTTGTTTGAGAACACACACCAAGGCAGTCTTTCTAGGGTTCCAAAAAGGAGTGACCTAATATTCCTCTGCTTTAGGTTTTTCCCTTAAACTAAACAATACAATTTGTTCCCTAAGATTTGGGCCCATGGTCTAAGATCTTACTGCATATTTGATCTCCATCTTCCCCTTCCCACAATCCCCTGGGAGAAGCAGTTGGCTTTCTACATTCTCTTCTTTCTGAGTGGAACTTTGTATCTGACTCTTCCTTTTCCGGAAAGAAGACTACTTGTCTCAGTTTTAATGGCAAAAAGTTATCCTTTCTTTACAATGGGAAAAATTTGTGATCTGAGCTAAAGATGTTCACAAAGAAACTGTTAAATTATTTGGAACTTGGAATTATAAAAGATCAAAATTTATTACCTCATTATCTTAAAAATGTTATCCTTACTTCTTCCAGTTTTGAAAGTCAAGAAACAAATCACACTCGTATTTGGCACCTAACCTGATTGTAGAAGAACGCCTCCTATAGCCAGGATAGAATTATTTGTGAGAAATATAGCAGACATATAAATTATTTATAAGTAATCATAAAACCTTAAGATTCAAAAGTAATGCCTAGTTGAAAAACTATTCAGTTTTTCGCAGTGCAAGTTGCTTAATATAACATCACAAAATTAGGAATTTGGCCATCTTTTATTCCAATTAGCCTGCAAAAATACCTTCAGCTGTGTCCTAGATAAGCTCTATCAGCTAAATATAAAGAAATGAAGAAAAGTTTGAAATCTGTCTTATTATATATGCCAATTTAACTTTTGGACAGAGAAATATATGCACAGCCATAAACTATCACATTTTGTAACTATTTATAAAATAAAACATTGGCAGCTCAAGGAAGAGTGATGAATTGTACTACTACTGAGAAACAATGTAAAATAACAAAATTCTTAACTTCTTTCAAGTTAACTGAAAAGATTAACCCAATAAAGGAAATTACTTAACTCTCAAAAACTGATAATATTTTTGTCTATACAGCTTGGGAAACTACTGATTCCACCTTTACATTTCTAAATAAAATTTTCATGTTCTCTTTCTACTTTGTTTTCATTGTGCATATTGAACTAAGATGTATAATGTATATATAACATTGTTTTAAATAAAAATAGCCTTTTACTATTATAGATAATTCCTCGTTTTGAGATGCCAAAGGATCCACCTTTATTATCCCTTCAAATAATGCCTATTTCACATCCACTCTGGAAAGTGTAGTGTTACAGGCTGGAGATATAAAGATAATTAAGACACAATGAGTATTATTATGTCGTTATGGAAATGGGAAGTGCAATTATAAAACATTTTTAACATAAAAGAGTTAAAACCACATGACATACATATGAGAACTTCCACTGATGAATGCTCTAGAAAACACCAGTGCAGTCTTCCAATGTAGAGCAGAGGGCACTGTGTCACAGAGGAGAAACGTCAATAGGTCTATCTTTCTAGCCTTGAAGTCAACAAGTTTACATTCCATCCTGTTCTGCAAGTTATTGGATAGAAGATTTAGGCAAGTCACTTAACATCTTTGGGTGTGTTTGCTTGTCTACCAAATGGAATAGTAGGGTTGATGCAAGGACGAAATTAGATGCCAACACTAAGTAAAGTCTTATCACAGTGACTGGCATAGTGACATCATTTCTCTTTCTAAAGACCTCATACAGGTTATCTGTTTCCTTCCCCCAGAACTGTATTTGGTCCTTTGAATTTGCTCATTCTCTTTGAGAGTATTGTGTAATTCATTTGTTCTAGAATATATTTCTTGTTGTATGGAGATTGAGAAGAAAGACAAAAAAGAACAGAAGAGAGTGGGCTATGGAGAATTAGTTGGGTTTTTATTAAGAATCTCTGTTCCAGGGATCAACTCAGCAGTTGAGTGCCTGCCTTTGGCCCAGGGTGTGATCCTGGAGTCCCAGGATCGAGTCCCGCATCGGCTTCCCTGCATGGAGCCTGCCTATGTTTCTGCCTCTCTCTCTGTCTCTCATGAATAAATAAATAAAAATCTTTAAGAAAAAAAAAAGAATCTCTGTTCCAGAGTCACACACAACATATTACAATGTTTTTCTATCATACATAATAATGTAGTAACCACACGCATGATTTTTTTTTTTACTTTACCTTTTTTTATGGTGCCTCTATGGGTTAAAACTTTAATCTGTTAAAGTATTTCAGATGAAAATTTTAACTTTATTTTGTCCTTTCCTTTGCATGTTTTATATGGAATCTGTTCATTTATGCTTTTCCCATCTGGAAACTTGGTGAATTCAGCAAGTAAATTTGATTTCTTGAATCACCTTGTTCACATTTGGTTTAATCATATAAAAATGTCAGAAAAAATAGATTACTGCATTAAAAGACCTAGACTGCTTAAAATAGTAATTATTAACCAAGTAAGAAGTTAAGAAATCACTACTTTAGTTGGTATTTGTAATTTCGCATCAAGTCCCAAAAATGATCCACTTGTAAAATTACAGACAAATAACATGTGGATATATTGAACAAAATTCACCTTAATAAAAACCAAATCCAGCTGAAAGCAAAGATCCAAAATCTGAAGCCCAGAATAACAGCAACCACTGCCATTTGAGAATGCCACTCTTTTTTCGGCAAAGTGGTGGTTTTACCACCCACTGTCTGACCTTCTACATACAACTCTAACAAGCTTCCTTAAAGTTAAAAAAATAAAATAGATAAAATAAAATAAAAAGGAAGGGGAAATAAATGCATGTGCCATTGAGTTCTATGTTTTTTGAGAATTGTGACACTTTTTTATTATGACAGAAATCAGTTTCTAAGAAGTCTGTGCATGTGTATCAATGAGTGTGTGCTAGAAGAGACAGAAAGAGAGATTGTGAGAAAGAGAGTAAATATATCTAGGATAAAAGTTTAGAAAGATGCACCATTAGCTGTTGAAAGTGCTCAACTATGAAGATTACAAAGGGAGGGTTTTTTTCACATATTCCTATATGTTTTGCATTTTCCCACAAATGTTACACTTAACAGTTTTTTAAAGAAAGGAAACATATATTATGGTGCACTTAGCAAAGCATAGCAGCCTACATCCAAAGGTTAGGATAATTCTTCCTCCAAGTTTTCCCACCTCAAAAAAGAGAGCCCTCATTGGCCCTTTCACGTAGGCGCAAATGCGAGTTCAGGTTAGCTTCTCTTCCCGCACACGGTACTTCCAGCCCGTCGGCAAAATCCGTTGGCTCTACGCTCGGAACACACTCTGAATCCAATCAGTTCTCACCGAGGCCCGCAGCAGCGGCCAGGTCCAAGCCACGACCCGCCCAGCCTGCCCCCGCGCACCCCGCGGGCCCCGCCGGCCTGCTGACCCGGCTTCTGCCCCCGCGCTCGCGCTCCTAGGCCGGGTGTGCGCGCCGCAGTCAGAATGCCCTGCTGTAACGGCAAGTGATTACTCCTTTCTCACACCCTGCTCAAAGCCTGTTCGCATTCACTAAGAAAATCCAGCCTCCGTGCCGCTTCCTGTCTTCCTTTCCAGCCCTACCTCCCACCACTCTCCCCGCTTTCCTTCGGACCTACCCTCTGTTCATCAAGTTTATCCAGCTCTTTCCAGTTGACCTGCCTGCATTAGTCTGCAGAGGCCGCCATAACAAAACACCGGTCTGGATGGCTTAAATAATAGAAATTTATTTTCTCAGAGTTCTGAAGGCTAGAAGGGCAGGATCAAGGTACTGGTGGGTTCGGTTTCTCTGGTGGCCTCTCTCCCTGGCTTGTAGACGCTACCTTTCCTATATCCTCATAGGGCCACTCTCTGTGTCCAAACCCCCTTCCTCCCCCTCCTCCTCTTCATCCTTCTCCTCCTTCTCCTCCTCCTCTTCCTTCTCTTCTTTCTTCTTCTTCTTCTTCTTCTTCTTCTTCTTCTTCTTCTTCTTCTTCTTCAAGGTTTTTAAAATTGATTTATTCATGAGAGACACACAGAGAGAGAGGCAGAAACATAGGCAGAGGGAGAAACAGGCTCCCCCATGAGGAGCCTGATGTGGAACTCCATCCCAGAACCCGGGGATCAAGACCTGAGCCAAAGACAGAAGCTCAACCACTGAGCCACCCAGGTGCCCCCCCCCCCACCAAATCCCTTCTTCTTATAGAGAAATCAGTCTTATTGGATTCGAGACCCATATGACCTCATTTTACCTAAAATCCCTCTTTAAAGATCTTATCTAGAAATACAGTCTGAGGTACTAGGGGTTAGGACATCAATGTATGATTTTGGAAAGGATACAATTCAGCCCAGAACAATGATCTTTCCTCTGGCTAGAATATTCTTTCCCAAGAGCTTTATGATTCCTTCTTTCACATCATTCAGGTCTCTGCTCAAATGTCCTCTCCTCAAACATGCCGTCTTCTGTACAGTGGCACACAAATGCACTTCATTCTATGCCTCACTTGAGTCTAGTTTTCTTCATAGCACCTCAGTGACTTAGTACTAAGTATTTTTAAATTTTTTTCATTATTTTTTCATCTTCATTTCCCTCACACATGCACACAATTGTATTCATATGCACACCCATATAAACCAACACACAAATGGACACATTTGCACACACACACACACACACACACATATTAATGAAGGCATGAAGGCAGGGGTTTTTATCTGTTTTACTTATTGCTGCAACCCCAATATGTACAAATCTACCTCGAACATATTTTTAGCTCATCAAATATTTACTTGATCAATTACTAAATATTTTGAAGATTTTACAAGAAATATCCATGAGGTCTTTCTTTTCAGAAAAAAAAAAGATTTTATTTTTTTTCATTTGAGAGAGATAGCAAGAAAGACCTCAAGCAGGGGCGGAGAGGGGAAGAAGCAGGCTCCCACTGAGCAGGGAGCCCAATGCAAGGCTGGATCCCAGGACCCTGGGATCATGATGTGAGCTGAAGGCAGACACTTGACTGACTGAGCCACCCAGGCACCTCCATGAAGTCTTTCTAATAGCATAAAGGCAAAGGATAAAAAACAATACCTTATGTAGAACATGCACAAAAAACATCATGGAACATGTTATTGATAGTCATGCTCCCTACAATTAACATTTGCATATTGACTATTGAACATCAAATTTAACAGAATATGTTTTTACTGTGATCAGTGTAGTTTATTAATTACATACTGAATTAGACCAGTTGTTCTAAACCAAGGTCAACTTTATCCAGCCAGAGGACGCTTAGCAACATCTGATATCCGCGGTTGCCACACTGGGGTAGTAGCCAGGGATGCTGCTAAACATCATTCAATTCAAGAGATAGCTTTCCTGAACAAAGAATTACTCAGCTCAAAATGGGAATAGGGCTGACATTTAAAAACCCTGCTCTAAAGAAATTTAAATTGGAATAACATAAGTTCTTTGGCTACTAATTTATCCCTAACTTACCCCAATGGCATTTTTTGCATAAATGATGAATTCTATATAATAAAATACTAATATATTTTAAAAAGTATCCTACTCCTAGCCACCTCCAGATAAAATTGCAAATAATGGAATTTTATCTTAGGAAGATTTTCATTTTTCCTTTTCTAACTGACTCCCCTTTTACTATCTCTAAATCCTATCAGCTGGTTCCTTAAAGGCTAGGGTGTCTTCCTACCCAAGCCCATTCCTTAGGGTCCAGAGTTTTCACAAGATAACCATCTCTATGGTAGTTCCATCCTGATAGATACCATACTATCTTTACTTTGGCTAAGCCTCAGATTGCCTTCCAAGTTTTGTCACTTATCTGTGTCAGCTCAAAATAATAGAAAAGTGGTAACAAACCATAAAAAAAATTAGCAGGGAAATATATAAAACTCTACATTTAAGTCTTGTTGCCTGAATTTCACCAGGAAGGGGTCAGGGAGATGATTTCACCAAGGTTCATGTTGAAAGAATCTGGTATATTTATTGACCTCCAAGCTGAACATGAGCCAGAACTGTACTGGAAGTTTAAAGCCCTTATCCAAGAACACGGTAGACCAACTTAAGTTGAGCTGTTAAGCACTACCTGGAATATACAAGAAAGTATTGGGAACTCACAATCATTATGTGAGCATTAATTTCTAAGGGCACACTGGTAAAAGAGAGTATTTTCTATGGAAAAACTACAGAAACTTGAAGTGCTAGTGCAACAGAACAGAACACTTAGAATAGAGTAACAATCTCCAAATGCGCAGTGACTATCAGAAAAAGAACACTCCTTGCTTTGCTTTAGAGGAAAGAACTTATATTGAGGTGAAGTTGTAAGGACAGGGTAACTGACTTATGCTCAATATGGAGGAATTTTATGACATCTTGGTAAAAAGTGCTGCTTCACAAATAGTGTGTTTCTTATTACTGGAAATATGCAAGCAGCAACCACAGGACTGCTTCTCAGAGACACTGCAGAAGGGACTCCTATTTTGGGTAGGAACTGAGACTAAAATCTCTACACGCCCTTCTAATTCTAAGATTTCATGAGTCTAACCATTTTCTTTTATTAAAAGCAAAATATTTAACTATTCTCTCCCAGGTGAAAATGTATTTGGAATAAGGTTTTCATCTTACTCTGTATAGCTATAAGACAGTTTTGAAAGAAATGTATTATTTACCATCTTTCAAACACTAGAAGATGGTGGCATTAAATAAGAACCTTTATTTGAAGTTATAATAAAAATGATAATTGATGTCAGTTTTTCTGACTTATAATTATGCCCATCTATTTTAGGCACTAGAGTAAGAATACATATAATTTTTAGTAGCACAATCTTGCCCTATGTATCTCTTTTATTTTTTATTTAAATGTTTTCTTAGATATATTTTGGGGTAAAAATAAAAATTTTCTGTAAATTATGCTTTTCATTCAAGAGTCATCAGGGAATAAGGAAGAAAGCTATTAATTAGACAGCAAAGGATAGGTTTCTAGTTCTGTTTTGTTCTCAATGTTCTAGGATTTTGAGCTGACTTCTAACATTCTGGCCACTAATGACTGTGTCCTCTACCCAATTAATAAGTCTCTAGATCTCATTCTCCTCATCCTTAAAATTAGAGTTTATAATAGCTTATCCGTGAGATTTCTTTCCTCTCTTATTTTCTATTATTCTATTACTTGGCATCATAGATGAAGTTACTACGAAAGCTACTGGTAGAAGTCTTAAAGATTTCAAAGAGCTGTACAAAGGAAAGATGCCAGGAAATCAAAGAAATAGGACAGACCCCAGTCCCCTGCATATCTTAGTGTTTCAAGTGCTATTATTGACATGTAAAGGTTTAAACAGTACTCTGGTGACCTGATCAACTAATCTTAGAAATTATAGCTTTTTGAGAGTCAATCATTAATGTAGTACTGTAGCTTGATGAAATAAAAAAAGAGGAATGCATGGAATGCACATGTGAATATGAGCTAGGTAAATAAACCTATGTCATAGTTGTTCTTTAATTCTGCTCAAAGATCCATATCCTGCAGCAGTTGATAAAAATGGAATTTCTTTGGCAAAAGTGAAGAAGCCATTTTGAAATGTCTATAGCAGTCTGAAATGTCAAGTCACAGTATTGATTAATATTGGTTAGGTTACCAATTGGCGCTTCACATCTGAGTTTCTTCAATGCCACATCAGTGTGACCATAAAACTGTAGGGTAGCCAAAGGCAATACTGTGAGGTGACCAGTAAAATAAGTCACCATAAAAGCTGCTGTATTCCCCTCTTCACCAGATGGGGACAATTTGTCTTTGATCTAAGTAAGATTCCAACCTCATTTCCTTCGAGTAGTATATGTATCGCTTACCTATTGACTCAACATGGGTTATATTAATACTCTTTACTCTTTAAAATTGTTAAATAAGCTCTTAGAATTTTTTAATGAAATCTCTGTATGATTTCAAAACTTTAAGTAAGTTACACTCTTGACAATAACAAGTTGTACTTTAAAAGCTTTCTCAACTTGATGGTGAAACAAAATCATCACTAAAATAATTGTTCAGTTGTTTCTTTGTTTCCACCAAGAAAACAATCAATATTATAATTTAAATCAATGGTTTATTGACTAGTATCTGCAATATATCTCAGATTATTATTAAATAATAATTTCCCAGTGTATAATATGTAAAAGGTACAACTAGAGATTGAGAACTCATGCTTGAATCTAGAAAATCTGTTTCCTTTTAATTTTCTTTTTGATCCAAACATTATCTGGTACCATTTATTACTTTTTAAGTATTTTAAGTTTTTGATGGGGTCTCCATTTTATTATTTACTTCTAATTTTAACAGTGTCTATGTCCTAAAAAAGTCTCCTTCTTTTTTAAAATTTAGTTAAATTTCTTTGTGGCTAAGTATCTGATCAATTGCTTATTACCTACATACTTGAAAAAATTACATTCTCTGTTTGAAGAATATAAGATGTGTACATCAAACATATCAAGTTTGCTAAAGAAATACTTATTTTTCTACCTAGTACATTGATCTATTTCTGAGAAAGATATGGTCAAAAATCTTTCACTATTGTACTTATAAAAGGCTTTCCTTGCATTTTTAATAATTTTTGCTCTGTGTATTTTGTCACTGCGTTGTCATTTTATGGCAAATCTTCATAAACTTAGATTCCTATCATCACACAATATGCCTGTTTATTCTAAGTATTTTTAGCCTTTAATTTCATCTTGCTTAATATTAATATTGTTATTCCAGTTTTCTTTTCTTTTGTATTTCCTTTATCCCTCAATCCCTTTATAGGAGGGAAGGAAGGAAGGAAAGAAGGAAGGAAGGAACAAAGGAAGGAAGGCAGGAAGGAAGGGAGGAAGGAAGGAAAAAAAAGAAAGAGAAAGAAAGAAAGAAGAAAGAAAGAAAGAGAGAGAGAGAGAGAGAGAGAGAGAGAAAGAAAGAAAGAAAGAAAGAAAGAAAGAAAGAAAGAAAGAAAGAAAGAGAAACTTTTTAATTTTAACATTCACTTGTAAACTCACAGATCTGAATTTTGTTTTGTGACCTAAAGTACCAATTTCTGACTTGTAATAGGTGAATCTAGTCCTTCCATATTTAGCAGAAGGCCTACTGTTGTTGACTGTCCCTTTCACCTTACTCCATTATTTACTACTTACTTACACTGTTGTTTCCCTACTTTTATTCCCCTCAGTTTTGTTAGTTTGATTGAATTGCTGCTCATTCCTATTTCCCCCATGTTAATTTAAACTTTCTGGTGTATTTTTCCATTCCCTTAATGGTTACCATCTCCTTCCCTGCTCTCTTAATCAGACACATATGTCACTATGATTGCTTTAAAAACAAGATACTAACTACCTCCCTGTTTCCCCACCATAATGTTATAATCCTACCTGTTTCCCCACCTCTCAAAAAATAAAAAATCACTTTGAAATACTTTTACATTCCCCACATTCTTCCTTCCTTATATAATCCTCCATCCTTTGGGTTACTTTTATCTTGCCTTTCTTTCCCTACATACCAATGGTTTACTGAGATAATTTAGTGATTACCATATCAAAATTTCCCTTATGAAATGTCTCTTCTATTTCAAGAGTCTTGATCCAGCACTTATGTACTGTTAGACAGTGTTTTCTTAAACTGATATGTAGAATGTTAATGTGATAACTTTTACTGAGCATATATTATGTGCCAGATTCTCTTCTAATTATTTGAGATTTATTAACTCACTTATTCTTTGCAACCTTACTGTGGGACAAGTCCTACCATTATTCCCACTCCTTATTCTGTAGGTGAAGAAATGAGACAAAGAGATGTTAAATACTTGCCCAATGTCATACATCAAACGAGTGACATAGTCACTAAATTCAGGTGAGCCACTCAGAGCTTGCTATAATTCTTGGGCTACATTGCCTCAACCTCATTTTGGTCCAGGTTGCGTCTCTTCATTTTGGCCCAGGCTGAAGTCCTTGTTTGGTTAACAACAAAATTGTTATTTTATTCTAGTCTTTTCTCAAAATTTTCCAAATATAGGGAATCTGAGTGGCATTCAGTCTGAGTTCTTGCCTATCCCTGAGATCATATCTTTCACCCTGACATGTGAATTCATCTTGACTATGTACAGGATTCTTGGGTTATGGGTATTTATCTCTATGATCTGTCTTCCATCTTCTAATACTGCAAATGGAAAGTTTTCCTTACCTTCATTCAGCTAAGAAACTGTAGGAAAACAGAGAATAGGCATCTTCCAGGAACATCATAAGTGTGCTATAAGTGTGCTGACATTCTGCCTGTAGTCCATAGGTTTATGGATCAGACCAACACAACAAGATTCCCACCAGTCTCACCAGTATTTCAACAACTGATCTTAATTCCAAAGTGCCGTTAGGGGAAATAACTTCCTATCCATGGAGCCCCCTCAATCTAAAAGAAATGGATCAGACTAACAATTTAAACACACTCTGTGAGATAGAATTGCTGCATGAGACAGATGATCTCCTGAATAAAAATTAATCATGAACACTTAAGAAGATTCAAACACAGTACAAAAGAAAAGGATTTTCTAGAGATTCTAGTCATTATTTTCAAACTAAGACAAATCAGTAGGTAATAAATAAAGGAGTTCAACCACTGAATGACCAGATCAATAGACAAATATTTTAAAGCATAAAAATGAAAGAAGTAGAAGTTATGTGGGAAAAGGTGAAAGAGTTGTAGAAGATCTAGCAAGCAGCTAATTGGTATTTGGAAAGAAAAAATGGAATACATGGAAAATATTATACTTGGGCTGAGAAAAGAGCTGAATCTGTACCCTGAGATCTAGTCAGTTTTCATGAAAAAGAAACACATCTAGGTATATCCTGATGAATAAGAAAAATGTCAGAAAAAGTTCTAGAAAGGAAGAGCAAATTGTTTATCAATGAATATTTCACTCTCACACTGTGAGTAGAAAAAGTGTGTCCCATCCTAGAATATTCCATAAAGTTGTCCTTCCCATGATTGATAGACACAATCAAGAAAAGGAAATCTATTCTGCAGGACAACTGGTCCTGTTTTTTCAACAAGTAAACATCAAAATAAAAGGGACTGTGCTTAATGAAAGAAGACTTTTTAGGGGCATAAATACCAGGTTGTTAATCAGATACTATTTTGGACGAAGCAGCAGCAATGGTCATCCCGATATCAACTGGAGAAATTTTTTTAATTTTTATTATTTATTTATTTATTCATGAGAGACCCAGAGAGAGAGAGAGAGAGAGAGAGAGAGGCAGAGACACAGGCAGAGGGAGAAGGAGGCTCCATGCAGGGAACCTGATGCGGGACTCAATCCCAGGACTCTAGGATCACACCCCAGGCAGAAAGCAGGCGCCAAACCACTGAGCCACTCAGGGATCCCCCCAACTGGAGAAATTTAAATAAGATTTAGGTATTATATGAGATGAAAACTTACTCAAATTGTAAAATGGAAATGAGTAACTGGAAAAAGCATGTTATGAAACAAGTCACACAAATACATATGCATGTATTTATATTGATGTATACACACACAATACACAAAATAGGTATACACATATGTAAGACTATATGAAAAACTATATGAGTAGTATATATGTTATATAAAGATCTAAGATTGGAAAGGATATGCATTAGAGTTTAAAATGGCAATCTAGAGAGTTGGTGGCAATATGATTTTTATTTATTTTCTAATTTTCAACAGTGCAAAATACTGCTACCATAAACTGTATGTAAATAGTATTGAATCCCTTACATAAACATATATATGATATATAGATATATTACTAGAGAGATAGAAGGGGCAGAGGAAGATGAGAAGCCAAAGGAGTGGGGAAAGGGTGATAGGTGGGGGAGAGAAAGGGGAGGAAGAAGAAAAGTAGGAAGGTAAATTCTGAAAGGAAATTCAAGGATCTCCATAGAAGGGGTGGAGATTCAAGGACAAAGGGCAGCCATGCTACACAATCACTATATGGTCCCTGGTACACTGCACAGCTACAGATGCAGATCCTGGGAGGGTCTTGCCAGTTCAAATTACCACAAACTACCACAGGAGGAAAATGTAACCTAACACTTTATGTTTAACTTTGCACACATCAAAATATGGCATAAAATGTTTCAGAAAGACAAAATTAGAATCAATTTTGAAAGAGAATCCTAGAGACGCCTGGGTGGCTCACTCCGTTCAGCATTAGACTCTTGATTTTGGCTCAGGTCATGATCTCAGGGTTGTAAGATTGAGCCCACATAAGGCTCCATGCTCAGCATGTAGCCTAAGATTTTTCTCCCTCTCCCTCTGCCTCCCCTGCCCCACCCACATATGCACACCCTCCTCTCTCTCACTCAAAAAAAAAAAAAAGAATCCCAAAACCTAGATTAATTATGGATGTCTCCAAATTAGAGTGCCTATTTATGTACATGTTAGTGATGTGAGTTTTATGACATCCATTTCTCTTACAAAAATATCCAAATTATTACAATAAGTTTGGACTGTGTTTTGTGACATTTTAATAGTTTAAAATATCACTAATTTAGACTTCACATCTTTGAACAGCATAAAAGTTTAAGCTGGCACAAAGCAATATTTACATTAAAATTGCCATGAAAAAAGAACTTCTGGACAAGTTCATCTTATAAATAAAAATGTGTGAAGCGTGTTATTTTTTATAAAATTAAATATTGTTTCTTTAAAGAACTTATAATACTCCGTATAAATTGAAGATGCTGAATTCAATTAAACCTTAGTATATGTCAACAACAGCTGATCAAAATCTTTGGCATTTTTTCCCCTAATTTGACTGACTAGGCCCACTTGACAAAATAGGTGCTACTATTATACTAATCTTCCCTGAAATTAGTCAAGATTAGGGAACTTCAAATGTTGTTATACTGAAATATATTTAAAATAACTTCAAATTTAGTCTTTAAGTCATGCAGAGCTATAATCAGAACATTGATACTACTGCATTACTGGAGTCACATTTAGGGCTTACTCTTGCCCATTCCTACAGTAATATTCCTCCATCAATCTGTGTGTAATATTGGATACTATTATCAGCCAAATGGTTTGATGGATTTTTTTTTTTGCCAATTGATCAGCTCTAAATAAATTTTCCCCTATTAGGTTCTATAACACTTCATTTTTTAGGTTTCCCAGGAACTAACAAATAGCCACAAAACCAATTTAGAAATACAAATTACTGGTATTGTTGAACAATGACTGTGATGTATGAACAATGGTCTCACTGAGGCCAAACCTCTGACCACCAGTGTTTGGCTCTGTGACAGGATGAAGAATCAGATTACATGCTGTCTTTGAGAATTTTCCTCTTGGGCCTTTAAATCATGTCTGTGTGGCACCGTATAAACCAAATATTCAATCATTTTTGTGCAGCACAATTATTTTAGTTTGTTATGCAGGTAAATACCAAGTCATCAACATTACCTTTAAAGAACTTTAGTTCGTCTTCGACTTCTTATTTGTCAAAATATATCGACATATTAAGATTTAGTTCAGGGTCTATTTTTTATATATAAAATTCCTCTGAAGGTTTTCGACTAAATATGGTTCTAATGAAATGCTGGCAATAATGTCATAAACGAGCAAAATCTTCCAGGCAGTCTGAAATTTTGTTTTCCAGGAAGCATGAGACGTAAATGGTTGGAATGCATCTTGGGATGAGGAATATCAGTGGCATGCTTATACAAACAGAAGAGATAACTTTTCTAGTTCACTAATATACTAGATCTATAAGAGCACAAGGACACAGTTGGCATTAAATCATATTATCTTTTCCTCTGCATGCTGAATTGAACACACTGTGCTCTGCCCTGAGTTATCAACTCTTTCCCATTCATGGTTAGTCTGAATACTTTCACCTAGCCACACTGCCACAGCTGCCAAAAATGCATGCAGACACACCCTCGTATTCTTAAAATGGATGTACTTACAAATTTCAGGAGTTCCCTTGCTTAATGTCTCAGGATTTTCTGCTATCAGCCTGGATGTTCAACTTTAAAACAAGCTTGCTCATGTAATTGTTCAGAATTTTAAAAGTGTTCATGTGCCTAAAATTTGGGTGATGATTTGCAAACGACTTCCATTAATTCATTTGTGCGCTACCAGTTGGCATGTATCCAAACTAAGGCCTTGTCTTGATTTGAATGAAGGCAGAAATCTCCAGGAAGGAAGAAAAGGTGGGAGTAGGAAGAGAGAACCTTTACCCTCAAGATTTGTACAACCTGACCTCTTTTTTCCACAGTCATTCTTACTCCCCATTGGCTTTGGCTGTTTCACACTTTTCCATAAGACAGGTATTGTGGTCTTTCCTACTAAAGGTGATGAAACCAGACTCAGTGATCAGATCCCTGTACCCTTAGAACCAGGTCAGCATGGTGGCTGACATAGGGTAAAGGGTTAAAGCCTGGCTGCCTGTGAGCTGCGACACCTCAGAAGTCCCCCGATACTTTCTGTGGTCCATTCAGCTCTCATCTCCCTCTCATTTTGCTCTTCTTATTCTCTGACTTAATTAATTAGCTGCTCCCCCAAATGGATAGTGCTTCAAGCCAAGCCACCTCATTAGACACTGGCCAAGCTGCAAGTGAACACTGTTGGGTCAGAAGCCCAAGTCTGTTGGAATGCAAGTCCACTTCTGAGCTGGAGTTGACAGCGCAGTGCTCTTGGCAAGATGGAAAACAGCAGGATGAGCACCCTAACTGGCAGCTCAAGGGCAGGTTGCCAGGCTCCAAAGCCTTACAGAAAACTGTTTGATGTTGCATGCCCTACATGACAGTATTTTCCCTTCAAGTTGTGAGCCATATCTTGTTGGTTACTCTTGAGTTTTGTCCAAGTGATTTTTTAGCAAAACTCCAAATACTGGTTTGAGTTGATGAAATCTTAATTTTGTTTTCTTATGTTGACAACTTGCATTTTCAGTAACTACCCCTTGAATTCCTCGAAATGGCTCTAAGTCATCTATAAACCCAGTTCTCTGGTACTTAAGAAGAATTATATGTATTTAAAGGAGGAGGTGAAACTACACAGATGCCACTCTGCGTTTTATACCTAGGCGATACAAAACACAGATTCCCCTTATCAAAAAAATATTATACTAAGATAGAAATTCATGGAACGACATAACAGGAAGGAAAGCCCAGGGTCTTCAGTTAAGACTAGGGAAGCTATACCCTTGCTACACCAGGACATTTCCTTGGAACAACTGCCCTTCCCCAGATCTCTCAGATAGTTGAGAAGTGAGAATGCAAGTGAATCTGAGGTTTGAGCAGCCCAGGTGGCTCAGAGTTTTAGCGCCACCTTCAGCCCCAGGTGTGATCCTGGAGACCTGGGATGGAGTCCCACATCAGGCTCCCTGCATGGAGCCTGCTTCTCCCTCTGCCTATGTCTCTGCCTCTCTCTCTCTCTCTCTCTCTCTCTCTCTCTCTCTCTCTCTCTCTCTTTCTCTCTCTCTCTTTCTCTCTCTCTCTGTCTCTCATGAATAAATAAATTAAAAAAAAAGCCTGAGGTTTTATTAAGTTGACTCACAGGACTGTCTGCTCTCCTCTGGATGTGTGTGCATATGTAGAGGTTGCATTTACCTTTACTGCTGAAGACAACATCCCATTTGTGTAGTCATCTCTTTCAATAAATTCACAGATTCATTGTATTACAAAAGAGAAAGAGTTAGAGAACGTCAGCCCCCTAAAGAAAGCAGATTATTTTGTCTTTATTCTTGAAAATGTGATCCTCAGACATTGGATATTTTAAGATTATCTGAGAAAGAAGCAGATTCAAAGGAAGACAAAGACAATGCGAGAAAGCAAATGACGCCAGGTGAGCTTAGATAGGAACCAGCCAGCTCTATAGCTTAGGTCATTATTCAGTCAGATGTTGACAAATTGGAGAAGATAGTTCTGGGAATTTCAAAAAAATCACATTTATATTCCCACCTCATATTAAGGCACAGCATATGACTCTACAGATTGTTTACTGCACAAATCTAAGGAGTGCTATTCATAGGGACAATATTCATCTGAACTATATAATAGACCACGATCCCCTTGGAACTGTGCAGTGCAGCAGCTCTACCTTCTGGTCTGTGTTGCCTAAGAACAATAGCATTAAAGGAGACTGCTCTCTTCTAGTCTCTCATTTGATACAGCATTTCTTTATAGTTTGCGGGCATTTAAGCCTTCCTAGCTTGCACAACAAGGAAAAACATAAAAATTGAAGTCAGTTCTTGACCCAAAGTCACACCTTTTCCAAAGTGGCCCACATCCCATGAATAATTGATGGAGGTATAAAGGCTTGGTCCTCTCTTCTATCTTGAGGCAGCTCAGAGAGGCCATCCCATCATGAGAACCTCCCTCTGTGTCAGCTAAGGTCTCTAATGAGGCTGCATCAGAGCTCAATTTCTTCCTCCCTCCTCCTTTCTTTCTTTCCCTTCTACAGGCATTTACCTCAAGAGGACTCACTAATAAACCTCTTATACACCAATCTTCATCTCCGATTCTGCATCGAGGGGAACCCAAGAGGAATCATCCTTAAATTCCAAATCCCATGCTGTCTTTTAGCAAACCACACCTGGCATCTTCAGATCTTCAAGAAGTTTGTCAATAGTAGATACAGAAGAACTCAATCATATACAGAACAGACAATTAGTCTCTTTTATGTTATTCCAGGGGGAAACTACCCCTGATCTAGTTTTTCTCATCTTCCAATATTCTTTCTTACGACTGATTCTTGAAATCCTTTTGATAATGCAAAAATTCCCCATTCTATAATCAAAGTGTATTTTAATAAAGATACCCACAAAAGGCAACACAATAAAAAATTACTACAGTGCATGATATGTAGTCCAGGGGGCAGGGGTCCAGCTATTGGAAACATATGGGAATAGGTTAAATAGGGATCCCTGGGTAGCGCAGCGGTTTGGTGCCTGCCTTTGGCCCAGGGCGCGATCCTGGAGACCCGGGATCGAATCGCACTTTGGGCTCCCGGTGCATGGAGCCTGCTTCTCCCTCTGCCTGTGTCTCTGCGCCTCTCTCTCTCTCTCTCTCTCTCTCTCTCTCTCTCTCTCATAAATAAAAATTTAAAAAAAATTTAAAAAAATAATCTACCTCATGAATTCCCATGAATAATTGATGGAGGTATAAAGGCTTGGTCCTGCAATCTGGTCATCATTAGGTCTGTGTTGTACCTACAGCCTCAGTGGGCATACGTTCAGTATTTAATAGACTTATTTCCTCTGCTCTCTTTCATGCTAGGACTGGACAAAAGAGTTAATGTTTCTTTTATTCATGAAGATTTAGCTATGCCTATCATTCAGCATGAACATATAATAAAAGAATGTAACATAAAGTGATAAGCTAGCCATATCTGCAAAGACAATTGAATTTAATTTTTTTCTAATTACTGAATAAAAACAAAACATTGTTCTCCCTGACCACCTCATCCAGCAGAAAACCAGCTCTAAATCTGACCATGTCTCCTTTCCCATTCATTATTCTAAACAGAATTCATTACAGGAAGAAATAAGAATGCATGGTATGAGGAAAGAGGAAGGTTTTATCATCCAGTGTTCACACATAAACACATGTATGTGTACAGGATCATGTATGCACACATACACACACAGACACTCTACATTCCTAGATCCCTTATCAGCCACTGTGGATTTTTGTTGTTATTATTTACCTAGTTATAATTTTGTAGAAGCCAAAGCATATCAAATTATACTATGACAATAAACAACCCCAATGGTTTGCCATAGCAAAGCTAATTTTTCTCATACTACCTATCCATCACAAGTCTATTCCACATCATCTTTATACTAGGATCCAGGCTGCAGGAATGGCTATGACTGGTTTTCTTCTAGAGATATCTAGAAATAATGTGAAATAGAAGAAGGTGTCTAATTTTCATAATAGGTACCTGGCATAAGAAGCAAATAGATAATATATATGTACCAAAAAAAACCAGAAAACTTGGTAATAAAAGGCTTTCTCATCCAAAATTTAAAGCATATGAAAAAAAATGGATGTCTGTCTTCTAGATTAAAGACTTTTTGCTTTTTGATTTCCTTAAGGAGATCGTCTAAGAAGACGTGCTGTTCATTTTTAAGTAAGAAGAAGGTAAATCTGGGATCCTGACTCCTTTGTGCAAGTTTGTCCAGTTACAAACCTACTTTGACTTCACATCTGCTGAGGAAAGTATTTCTGCCTGAGAGGTTTGGCCATAGTCAGGGATCTCTCTTAAAACAAACAAATAAACACCTAAGAATACTATTTCAATAACATTTCTTGTTATTATCCTGATGTTCTGGCTTCCACTGATCATCTTGCTTAAAGCTGTCTGAATTTCAGATTTAATCTTCCCCACCCCGAAAAACAAAAGAAGACAAAACAAAAACAAAACAAACAAACAAAAAACCCACCACCAACAAAAACAAAAGCCTGTCTCCCGATTCTAACTCTTTCCCATACTCCATTTCCTTAGCAAGGAGTCCCAAAGGAACATGACTTATTGTAGAAAGAAACACCAAATATAAAAACAATCAAGAAAAGAGTAAAAAGAATAAATGGCTTGATTGGGTATTTTGTGAAGACTTCAATGATAAAGATCTTGTTTTGTTGGAGAAATTAAAACCCAAAGCAAATATTCATTCTCAAGAGGAATTTTACTGTCCTAGAGGAGATTTACTGAGAAACCATACTTGGGACTTTAAGGGGAAAAGTAAAATAGAAGCAAGACCTTTATTCCTGTCATTTGGATGGCCTCATGTGCAAAGTTGGAGAAGCAAACCACATCCTGACCCAAGCATTCTAAGTTATCAAGAGTACTACCTCACCCCTGACATACCATACTGCCTAAAGAAACTAAAATTAGTCTTTTGGATTAAGGTATGTAGGGCCACTGGTTAAGTGTTAATATGATTATATTGTCTTTTAAAAAGAAACACAAGGCTAGCCCGGGTGGCCCAGCAGTTTGGCGCTGCCTGCAGCCTGGGGTGTGATCCTGGAGACCTGGGATCGAGTCCCACGTTGGGCTCCCTGCATGAAGCCTGCTTCTCCCTCTGCCTGTGTCTCTGCCTCTCTCTCTCTCTCTGTGTGTCTCACATGAATAAATAAATAATCTATAAATAAATAAATAAATAAATACACAATATTTACGATTTTTTCCTACCAATTATTAAGATCTTGAGATAAAAGAAAGATTTTGTAAAAACAAGAAAGAAATATTTAGATTCAGTAGCAAAACAAAGGGGAGACCCTGGGAAGACTTAAACCCCACTACCTATAACCTCCATCAGCCTCTCCCAAAACCACCTCAAATACAGTTTAATCTAAAAAAAAAAATGTTGTGTCTGTTCACAAATGCAACTGCACAGACCTTCCCTTTCAATCAGATTACCATGCTAATTTCCCTCCACAATCTTTGCAGTGGCCAGACCACAGGTCCCTCCCCACCACAAGCAGCTCCCAAGTGGAAACTCTAGAGAACACAGCCAAAGGCAGCTCCACAAATGGAAACACTAGAGAACAGGATAGAGGAATTTGGTATCCGAGAAGTTGACTTGTGAAAGTTAGGAAACACAAAGAGAGGAAGGCAACCTGTTAGTTCATGGCAGTGTCAAGCATGCTGAAGTGTGCTTCACAGAAGTGATGGTAACAAGAATTCCAACCTGGCTAGTGGAATACAACAGCAGTCAACTGGGCCAGCAACAATAGGAAGGTTAGTGGCACCTTGGCCCTCAGAGGTAGATGCACTCATGGCAGGGCAACCAAGACTAGAGGCTCAGGGAATAGGATCCAACTCCCTGCAAAAATGATATTAAACACTAGCCAAGGCCTAGAGCCCCAGTCTAGGAGGCCTGGCTCAACTAGTGTCATTCCCAACAATTCTTGCCAGAGGGAAGATCTGCCATGCCAGGTCACTCTTGGCTTAGGGACTAGACTAGGTTTAGGTCTGAATGTAGGCCCAACAATCGCTCCACCTTGAGAAGTCAGGAAGAAGCGGGGAAATGAGTTGAATACTTTTTTAAAATAATCGATGTTTTGTGGTTCCTGTTCTTGGAAAAGTTGTCATTGTTGTAAATATTAAATATTTACATTAGTTAGCTAATGTTATTTTGATTTTGCTAAGTTTTTAGAAAGAAAATGCAAATAGTAGTGTAGCTTTTGCAGAAGCCTTCATCTTAGGACAAATAGGTACTTTATTTCCTCCCCACTTCAAGAACACTATACAGTAATTTGATCATATATTAACACCCAAATTTGACCCAATGATTATATTCACAAGAAGTAAACATTTGTATTTCTTTAAGGTTATTCACCTAGTGTTTAAAACTTAACATTTTCCTCATTTGTATCAGCTATCTAAATGCCTCTCTATTAATATTTAAGCCAAACCACACATGAACATTTCATGAAGCTTTCACTTAGGATTATGATGTATACAGTACATATACAGTAGATCTAGATAAACATGATCCGTCAACTCAACTATGGATAAGACAAAAGCCTCTCTCAGGGGCTGAAAACAAAGCTGACAGTGGGAGAGAGGTGGAGGAGCCAAGGAAAAGTTCATAGGGAACTGGATGAAACATATCTTTGTTTTTCCATTTAAGAGCAATATTCGATGAAGCAAATTACCAAATACAAAGATGTGAAGTCTGTTTCAGATGGGACCATGCCTCTCACAGTTTACAGGGCTTAAAGATGGAGAAAAGGACTTGTGTCTCATGTTCCATCTTGGCTTATGTGGAATTTTATTCTCTCAAAAAAAATGGTCAAACATAGTTTATATCTTTCAGGTTTGCAGAGCTGTTAATAGATTTGAGTCTCATTCCATGTTGATGGCTCTACAGTGTCAGCAAAATTCCTTGGAAGCACATAGGCTGGCAGTCTTCAGAATAAAGGATAGTCAAACCATCAGGGAACTTCAGCATTCAAGGGCATTCAGATGCCAATGACCAGATCCACTAGATGTCACTGTGTGGGGAAGTCACCTGGAGTTAGACCGACATGCATTGATGAGAGAAAACGCTACAGGAGAGAAGGCCAAATGACAACAGAGGCAGAGATTGGCATGTGTGCCTACAAGCCAAAGAACACCTGGGATTGCCAGCAACAACAGAATCTAAGAGAAAGACATAATACAAACTCTCCTGAGGTCTTCAGAGAGAGCATGGCCTTGCCAACACCTTGATTTGGGATTTCCAGCCTCCAGAACTATGAGAGAATTAAATTTCTATTGTTTTAAGTCACTTTGTGGTACTTTCTTACAGTAAAGGCAGCTAATACAACTCACTTCTAGACCAGGTTACCTGACCAGCAATACCCCCAAGTCTGACCATTTCTGGCCACACTCTGCCTATTCAGCAATGTCCAAACTTCTTCACTGTCTGGATTACTGATAAATGCTCTTTTCAACAGCTACTACTAATTTTTCCCAAGAAGTTCCAGTTATTTTTTCCACTTCTGGCTCACTCCAAAGAGTTCCAGAGGTTTATGAAATGTTTGGAAAACCAGAGGTTTCTTTTTTCAAAAGGAAAAAGAACTCTCTCATCTTAAACCTCTCTCCCAGAATGACCTTAAAAGGCTTGAAATTATATGTTATCATGGGTTGCTAAAAAGCTCATATTTGAAGAGTTGTCTGGGGAATTTCTCTCCTGGGGCTAGCATTAGGGAAAGGAGACAAGAGACATTCCTGCTTTAGGATGGCTCTGAACTGCTGTCTTTTAGGCCTGCCTCAGAAGCAATAGTAAATAACTTTCTCTAGAGAATATTAGAAAAGCAGGAAACATTTTCTTAGTTTAAAGCCATTGGCCTACTCAGAAGGTAGAGTTCTCTTCCATTATCCATGTGATATGGGTCAAGACAGTCATCTTCTCTGATTATATTTATTATGTAAGATGTTAGAATGGCTCTTCATAAGCTCCCTTGTACCAGTAAAATCTGATCAAGCCACACATTGCTTGATCAAATTATTTTTTTATATTTTTTGTAAACTTATTGTTTATTGGTGTTCAATTTGCCAACATATAGAATAACACCCAGTGCTCATCCCATCAAGTGCCCCCCTCAGTGCCCGTCACCCAGTCATCCCCATCCCCCGCCCACCTCCCCTTCCCCCATCCCTAGTTCGGTTCCCAGAGTTAGGATCAAATTATTTTTTAAAAAAGATTTTATTCATTTGTTTAGAGAGAGAGAGAGAGAGAGAGAGAGAGAGAGGAGGAGGAGGAGGAGAGAAGGAGGAGCAGAGGCAGAGGGACAAGAAGACTGTGCAGAGCACAGAGCCCAACATGGACCTCAGGACCCCAAGATCATGACCTGAGCCAAAATCTAGAGTTAGTCGCTCAACCGAGTCACCCAGGTGCCCCACTTGATCAAATTCTTTACTTTCATGATTTCTAAACTAAATTAGAACATTAAAAATGTTGTTGTTTTTTTCCTCCAGCATTGGTACATATATTTTATTCAAGAGCTTGGTTGGCTCTTCAGACTTCTGTTACTTCCCCTGGATTTTATCAGAAGAGGCTTCAATTTTGTCACTTTGCAATGTATGCTTGTGGATTTATCTTCCAGTCATTGTCACATGAATGGAAATCACATTTGTATATAGCCTTTCAATCTTTAGGGACTGAAGAAAAAGATCCGAAATACGGTTGCAATGCTGGACATTCCTTCTTTTGCCCAAATAAGTAACTCAGATGTAACATGACTTGGGAGAAGTCACTTGTGAGTGAGAAGCTCACACCGAAGTTGCTCTCCCACATGAAGAATTTTAGATGGATTTCTTGGCAAACCAGAGAATTTGGAGGGGAGATGCACATGTAGTAACATTACCAGTAATCCTGGTAGTAAACTACTTGAGTGAACATACATATCAATCCTCTTTACAAACTGTGCTCAATATTTTATCTAAATTAGCTGTTTAGTACAAAAAAACCTGAGATCCCAACCCCAGTTGCTGGGATATGGCAATTTACTGACAAAATTTCAGCCATAGAAAAAGCTAGCAGTGATTCCCTAGGAACTAGAATTCTCTTCCTTTCTTAATGTGTATAGTTGCACTTACCGAGATCACAGCCACCAGTACATGGACTACTTAAACTTTAATTTTAATTAACTAAAATTAAATAGAATTTAAAATTCATCTTTTGGCTTTTGATAGCCACATTTGAGTGCCCTGCAGCCCCTTTTGTCTAGGGGCAACTGTATTGGACAGCACAGATAAAGGCTTCATCCAGAAGAGGCAGTAGATCTCAAAAGAAATTTATAAGGGGTTCTCAGCTTTGTCTCACTATCTGCTGCATCCTTTCATTTTTTATTTAAAAAATTTAAGCTTAAAATTCACAGTAGTATGATAATGTATGTATTACATTTTCTTCCTAATTATAAAAATCTGGAAAAATCTTACTTAACAGATTTTTTTGATTTAAACATGCTGTTCTTCAATACTTTTTTATATTCTTAGAAACCAAATGATCCAAGATCATTGGCATTTTACCACATGATGAACCTGAGTGTGCTCTCTTTGTATTGGAATATATAGGTAATTTAGTTTTTAAATGTAAGCTATTCTGAAAATATGATAAAGTACCATGGAATTAGTAAATTTTTAAGAAAACCCTTCCCCCAGATGTTTATAATTTCAAGGCTGTTTGAACTTAAAAGAGTTTTTTTAAAAAAAAACTTAACTTAGATACATGTGGCAGTGAAGAGCTATAAAAATTTTTATGGCTATCATAAAATAACACATTAATATTAATATACTTGATGCCATTGATGTACCATCCCCATGTGCATTGACTAAATGCTTTTCTTTGGACCTCACCATATTTTTAACTTTAAATAGAGTCATACTAACAATATGCTGATGAGAGACATTTCAAGTCAGTTTAATTCTAAAAAGCAGTAACAATTCTATTTCTAGGTTGTTGGTTTTATTGGCTAAAATCTTAGTTTATTTTTTGAAAGATATTATTTATTTATTCATGAGAGACAGAGAGAGGCAGAGACATAGGCAGAGGGAGATGCAGGCTTCCTGGAAAAAGACTCACGCAGGACTTGATTCCAGGACCCTGGGATCACACTCTGAGCCAAAGATAGATGTTCAACCACTGAGCCACCCAGGTGCCCCTAAAATCTTAGTTTAAATAAACCAATTCTCCACATACATCTGACTTACAAATATAAGTAGAAAGAGAGGTCATGGTTGTCAAAAATAGGACAGCAATACCAGTGATTTGTGGTTGCCCTTATTTAAACCTTGAGATAACTGATACATAAACTGTACCCAGATTCCTCCTCTCCCCAGATATGATCCATTGGAGAATGTAGATGACTCAAAGAAACTGATTACCTTTCGGGGAAAAAAAACATATGCTCTCTAGACAATTAGTCAGTAGCTTCTTCTGTTACATGAAAAAACACATTTTATCTGAGTCACTTAGTGGTTGGTGAACATCCAAATAGACTAAAAATAGATGAAAAATTCATATAAACATGTTTTCTTGTTCATGTTTCTCCTCAAAGAAAAACTCTGTAAAAGCAACATAATCCTCAATGAGCCTGATGAGTCCACAGAGAGCTTAATGACTCTTTCACATTGAAAATGGTGTGGACTGGGGCGTCTGGGTGGCTCAGTTGGTTAAGCAACCGACTCTTGATTTTGGTTCAGGTCATGATCTCAGGGTCAGGGATCAAACCCTATATCAGGCTCTGTGCTCTGTGTAGAATCTGCTGGAGATTCTCTCTCTCACTGCCCTCCCTATCATGTATGCAGGCTCTATTTCTCTTAAAATAAATATAATAAAATAAAATAAAATAATAAAATAAAATAAAATAAAATAAAATAAAATAAAATAAAAATGGACCACAAGCATTGCATGTGTATTTAGGCATGACTGAAAAGACTGATATGGGACCAAGAGCACAAAGAGAGAGTCCATGTGTGAAACTCAATTCTATTTCAATTCAACAAATATTAAATGAGCAGCTACTATGGAGAGGGCATGTACTACATGAGACTTTGGAGGCTGCAGTTGGGGGAATAAGAGGTAAAGTTTAAGACAAAAAAAGACGAGGTTACTTTTTATCACACATACCTAAGTCAACCTGATTTTTTAAAATTGAACTGCTCTCCCTACTAGACATGAAAAAAATGTATGTTATGTAGCAAATCAATGACGTGGATCTGAATTAGATTTAGTTTTTCTCTCTAACTTTTCATTAAAAAAGTTAAAGAGGTGGCTAAGACACAGTCTGCAAAGAAACTACAGGTATATCAAAATAAATCATGCTAATGTGGTTTACATTTTTTAATTAAAATTTTAGTACTATTTAAAGTATTATGTATGTGGAGGAAGTTTTAAGATGCAGGAAAAACTCTTTACAGATAGAAATACATCATAAAATGTTTTCATTTTTAGCAAAAATGATATTGTCAAAATACAAAACACCGGGCAATCCTGGTGGCTCAGCGGTTTAGCGCCGCCCTCAGTCCAAGGTGTGACCCTGGAGACCGGGATCCGGTCCCACATCGGGCTCCCTGCATGGAGCCTGCTTCTCCCTCTGCCTGTGTCTCTGCCTCTCTCTCTCTCTTTCTCTCTTTCTCTCTCTCTCTCTGTCTTTCATGCATAAATAAATAATCTTAAAAAAATAAAACACCAAAGTACCGTATTTATTTTTTTAAAAAGATTTATTTATTTATGCATGAAAAACAGAGGGGGGTGCAGAGATACAGGCAGAGGGAGAAGCAGACTCCACACAGGGAGTCTGATGCCAGACTCAATCCCGGGACTCCAGAATCACGCCCTGAGCCAAAGGCAGATGCTTTAACTGCTGATCCACTCAGGTGTCCCCAAAGTACCTTATTTAAAAACAGAAAATCAAAAACACAGGAAAAAAATTTTAAATTTTATTGCCAGCCAAATTATATTGAGCAAATTAAATGTGTGTCAGTAGGGTCTTCCTATGCTCTGAAGCTGTGCTTCTCAAATGTTAATATGCATGTGAATCACTCAAAGAAACTATTAAAATACAGATTCTTGGGTGCACCTCAGTGATTCAGTAAGTTAACCCTGCAGCCTCTGACTTTTGTTTTCAGCTCAAATCGTGATCTCACAGTCCTGGGATCCAGCTCTGCATTGAGCTCTACACTCAGTGGGAAATCTGCTTCAGATCCTCTCTCTCCCAAATAAATAAATAAATAAATAAATAAATAAATAAATAAATAGTAGATTATTATTCATGAGGTTCCAGGGTGTGACCTGAGATTGTGCTCATGGAATAAGTTTCCAGGTAAAGCAAGTGCTACTGTTTCTACTCTCTTCCAAGTTAACACTAGTCTAAAGAGTATTTTTATGAGCAATGATTACTTATAGACTTTCTGAGAGCAATTTTTAAAAATTAGAATTTTTCCTTATAGACTTTCTGAGAGCAATTTTTAAAAATTAGAATTTCATTGTTAACTTTGAAATTAAGATCTCAGTTATTTGTGTGGATGGACAAGAGCAGCCTATGTTTGTGATTTAGGGGCTCATACAAACCACTCCCAAGAAAGAAGAAAGCATGCCAATCATAAAGGGTGTAATCACCAGAAATTGAGTTCTTTGGCTTAAAGTAGTTTCTCCAGACTTACCAAGTAATAATTCCTGAGGTAGTTTTTTAAATATAGATTCCCAGAGCCCATCCTGGCCTAACTCAACCTGAATTCCCAAAGAAACGATCTGGAAGTTTATGTATTGGGTGTTTCTTGCTATCAGGAAAGTTTGGGGAAGAAAAGATTGCTTCTTTGAGTGCTTTATTTTAAATGTAAATGCCACTTACAAAAGTCACCTAGTAAACTCCTATCAGTCATAATCTATCCAACTGCCTTTTCTTGTGACAACTAAAACTAGAGTTAATGGGAAAGATATTTGGATCGGGAGACAAATAGTGCTGTCAAAAGAAAGCTGGATCACAGAAGGTGTAGCAGGAGCAATTTCTAGGTAAGCAATTATGAGAAGTAGAGAAAGGAAATAATAGCTCACATTGGCTAGGAGCTTACTGTGTGCTCAGGACTTTCCTAGGTATCACACACAATAACTCTCTTGACCCTCACAATGTAGGTTCGACTTTTAGAAGGTAGGTTCTACTTTTGACCCCATTATACAGATGCAGAAACTGAGGCAAACCAACTAAAAAACAGCAGAGTCAGTTTTCAAACCTAGGCAATCTAGCTTCATAGCCCACTCTAATGTTCACATGCTACCTTCTCCCCAAAACAAATTCTGACAACTTTGCAAACCTGCTCAAGACCAATCACACATGCTACAACCATGGGTTAGTATCTGAGAAGAGAGATGACTTTGAATCAGTTACAATACTATAAAATTGACTTTCTCAGCTCAAAAATAATCAAGTATTGGCCATTCTGTATGGCTTAATCTACACTAGATGTTTTAGTCAACATTTGAGTGCTGAGTACTTGAGCACTCACTTCTAGAACTAGAGGTGTAAGCATGCCAATCATAAAGGGTGTAATCACCAGAAATCACCAGTTCTAGACTGGTTACAATGACTTCTAAGGCACGTAAAGCCCACCTCTGCCTACAAAGGTTGACAGTCTAGGTGGATAGAGACCACTTTGGAGTTAGCACAGAGTCAAATGGCTATGCGGGGCTTCCATGGTTGAGACCCATACAGCTTCTGAGCCTGCAATCCATCACCATCCTCTGTCTCCCCAATAGCTTCACTCTGCTTCTAGAAATCAAAGACACAAAGGAAGATGACCCTTTTCACTCTAAAGGCTTTCTCTGGTAAAGCAGGGCAGAAACCTCAAGTAATAAAAGTGGCCCAAATGACACATCATCTTAAAGTTTGTAACCTGTTGGTTCACAGAACAATTATTTACTATAAATATATTTTATTTGGCCCATACAGCAGTTTATTTTTTTAAACAAGCTTGAATTAAATGCCAACATTTTAAATGTGAGAGATGTCTTTACATGAACAACTGGATTTCTGGCTCCTTTTGAAACCCTGGAAGACCAGGCACACGTGCATCTCCTTAACAGATGGCAGAAGCATATTAGCACGGGGGTCCTTTGCGACCTGTGGGTACTCCTACCAGCCTCTACTCACCACCAGCCCTGGTGGTCTCCTAGACCTGCAGTGTTCAGGCACTGTAATTTGAATCTCCCTGTTCTACCTTAGGTTCCCTAATGTCTTCTGTCTCCTAGGAGAGCCTCAAGCAACTCATTTTATTATGGCCTCCAGGGCCCATTCATGGAAAGACAAAGGATATAGGGACTCGAGCTTTGGAGGTAGATGGATTGGGGTTCAGGGATGGGCCTGAGGCTTTAGAAGTCCTTCAGGAAACTGCTCATGTGATAGCAGTTTCACTCCCAGGTGAGTCATGGAGACTAGCTTGTTCAGCATTTCTTTTCCATTTGATCTTTTCATAGTTCTGCCTTGTTCTTTCCTAACTTCCATTTATGCAGAACTTTGTTGAACCTGAACAAGTGCCTAAATGTTTGTTTCATCTCATTTTACTGCCAAGACAGAATGTTTCCCCTACTATGCATGTGACCTGAGTCAGAAGTTACTATCTCTCAACATGACCATTGATATCTTTAGTTAGATAAAGCCTATTCAGAATCAGTGTATCCTTTTCCAACCACCAGCAAGATGTCAACTGTATTTGTAAAGCAGAAAGCGTTTCCTTTGATTTTTTTTGTCTGCTGGTTCCACTGGGGCCTCACTTTCCTAACTTAACCTACACTGAGATTATATAGGTTGGTTAAAATTGTGCTTAATGTTTTTACCTATCAAAAAGAATTTGTATTTTCCTGCATGTTCTTGGGTTATTTTCTATGCATAGTTTCTCCATCTAGATTTAGATAGCTTTATGGGCAGAGATAATTCCGTTGTCTTTCGTGCATCCTTGGACACTTAAGATACTGTTAGGCGTGTTACAGGACTCCAATAAATACTTCTTGGTCACTGACTCAATTTTTGTCCTCCCATTTCATTTGCTTGGAATTTCATGTGTGTGCTTGGATTTGAGATAATATTTCATTTTATTTACTTAAAAAATAACCAATAAACAAATTATTATGAAATAGCATCAGGAATTTCACAAATCTCTGTCTTTTGTTTGGGATTTTAGTCTGGAACAAAACCTTGGCATTACATTCATATTAGAAAAAATGCTATTAGACAGTGAAGCTTCAAAAAGCAAATGAGGCAAATCTTTCTTCCTTAAAGGAACTGCCACCATATCTACTTTGGGAAATACTTATCATAGAAGCTATTTTAGCATGCATTGCATCTGTGTGTTGCCCAAAAGACTAATTATTGCACCTATATATGTATATATATACATATACATATATATGTATTCAATAAATATTTTTGTTTTGCTTTGTTATATTAACATCTATTAAACAAATATATATATTTGGTATGCATATATATTTAGTGATAATACTGCTTTAAAGGGAAAGTGAAAATCAGAAAATGAGAAGACCAGAGTCAGATAGCAAGAAAATCAAACATAGGAAGGAAAAACAGAAAGAAAAGCAAACATAGGAAGGAAAAACAGAAAGAAAAGCAAACATAGAGAAACAAGCAAGAGTCACATGTTGGGAGCAGTAGGGGTATGAGGGAATGGTAAGATTCAGGATTAACTCTACAACCTACCATGTTTGCCAGAATATTATGCATTGCAACCCTGAAGTGCATGGCTATATGCAGTAATGTTGGCTCTATGCTGCCCAACTCCAGGGGATGCCATGCACACAGACTCTATGGGAAGCATGCCCTGAGTTGTACAACACAGAGGCCCTGAACAATCTGAAAGAGACCAAACCAGTCCAGACCAGCAATCCTTGTATCTGCATTATCAGAATCAGGGAGCCACAGAAAATACTTTCTAACATGCCAACATACTATCTTGTGATTCCATGTTCTCTACTGATTTTAACACAAGAATATATTGTGGACTTAGAAACATATTCCCAAATGGGAAAGAGGGCAAAGAGGTGGGGGGAAGGTGAAGAAGGTGAAGGAGGGGGCAGATAGGGGAGAAACAAATAGACATGAAAGGGAGAAAAGGAAAGAAGAAAGAAAAGAAATGTCTATCTTGAGTATTTCTAAGCATAACACCCTGTATTTTTTCCTTACAAATTATTTAACTTGGGTTCATCTTTGAGCTTCCAAGTATGATGAAACAAAAGCACTCATCTTCCTCATGATCTCCAGCAGTGTCCTCTCATCTAATTTCCCTACATCCAACTTGTTGTTTCCCAAATCTATTCTCAATTTGGTCACCAGTTATCCTCCCAGATCACAGACTGGATCATGTCCCCCCTATTCTCCAGCATCCGTTATATAAAGCCAGCCAACAATTAGGCTGAAGCTTCACTAGACCGGCCTACTTTATTCACTGACCTCATTACCAAGTCATGAATCTCCCACTGCATTTATTCAGTTTTTATGCCCACACATCCCATCCACTGGATTGCTCAGCCAGGGAGGGCCCCATGCATGTCACAACCACACTTGTGTTTCTGTTCATGCTCTTCCCTTAGGGAAGCTTTTAAACCCTTCCAAAATTTCTATCCCATTCTATTGCAGAGTTCTCTATATTACACTGTGAACTTCATGACACCTAGGATCCTGTCCATTTTCTTCTCACTACCTGATGCCCAGCAACTGGATACTCTGGAGGGGGATGATTTTCCTATTTGTCTTTGTCTCCTGTGTGCCTGGCCCCACAAGCAGTGAATGCCCCAGAAGTGCTGGTTAAATGTAACAAATTTAAACTCCACATTTTGAAATTCTGCTGTTTTTAATGCCCCACCTCAGATACAGCATCACTGTGAAATCTTGCCTGATTGAGATGGTCTTATCTACTCCATCCTTCCTGTTCTTTCGTGACATATTTTTAATCAGCTCTGTTGCAGCACCTGGTTTCTCCTATATTCTAGCCCAAGAGTGGTTTATGTGTTACCTATAATTTGAACTGAATCATAGGTAAGAAGTGGATAGAGTTAATTTAGTACAACTTCTCACCATTGTAGTGGCTACTACCCCACCACCCAATATTTTCAGCCATTGAGTCTTCCTTACATCCTACCACTTTACTCAGCAGTTATGGACCTCTCTGTATCCCAGTGTTTTGACTTTGTTATATTAACATCTACTAAGTAGAGCCCTGGGTATCAGACAATGAGCCTGTTCAAGAAAATACCACAAGGGAAATTGAAATAAAGAAGTCTATTACAGGTTGTGAAGAAGGTACATGGCACCACTAAAGAGGGCACTTGGGAAAGTCACGGCAGGGTGCAAGTGTAAAGCACAGGACCTGGGCTCTTCCTTTGTTAGGTCTGTGGAGGAGTGCTTTGGTTTCCAAGGCTAAAGCTGGATCAGACAATTTGAACCAAAAAGAGTAGGGTTTTGATAAGCTTCTGCAGGTCTTTCCTAAGAGGGCCCAAGGGAAAGGCCTTGAGAGGCAGGAGAGACTGTTAATCACAGAGGACATTACAGAAGTTGCCTTTACTTGTGACTTTGTGGCTGTCATCCAGGGCATGTGTTTGTGTGAGGAATTAGTGTCAGTTTAAGGTTGCTGGCAGCCATTTGACCAAACTAAATGGAAGCTAAGGCAGCAATATCATTGAGTGTTTGAGCTAAACTCTCCACACCTAGCCACTGTTCTACTCTCTTAAGTGGCACTCAGAATTAAACTTCTTAATACAGATACTGTCTGCAACTCAATTGGGGGTTCCTTCCCATAACTGTAATGCAGGCTTGTGTTAATATATACTGAAGTAACCTTAGTATTTTTAGAACCTCTTTTTCTTGTTGACCATATATTAACTTTATGATCAAAATTTGTCTTGAATCCCTACTCAATTACATTTTATTGGTTGGGAATAGGTTTTGTTCTATAATTCCACGCTCTGTGCCAACACTACTCTATTTGTTGAGTGAACAGTTTGCTGAAAGAATTGCATGTTAAATGAAACTAATTATGGCTTAATACAGGAAAAATCTTGACCAAAAAGATACTGTGAAAATGTTTTTCAGTTGCTTTTCTAATATCAATACAGATGAAAGCCAAGTTCCAGTGGTTCTTAAAGCTTGGTTCCTGGCCTGGCAAGCTGCAGGAGCAGTACCTGGAAACTACTAGGAAATGCATATTTTCTGGTCCCATGCCAAACCTACTGACTCAGAAGCTTTAGAGGTGGGGCCCAGAAAGCTGGTTTTAACAAGCTCTCCAGTGATTCTAATACACACTAAAGGTTGAGAATTACCATCCTAGTTTATCAAATTGATTATTCCAATGCTGTTCCTTTGAGTTACTATCCTGGCTATGTTTGGCAGGTCTTTCCTTGTAATGAGGAAGAGCAGATTTCTTTCCAAAATATAAGCAATTTATTCCATTTATGAACAGCGTGGTCTTTAGCAATTATTTAAATTGTTAGACCTGCTCTATTCTCATCTGTAAAATATGAACAATAATAACAATCTCGCAGCATCAGATTAAGCACAGTGTGTACATAAAGCCTCTAGCTATACTTAAGGTAATTAACATGTATTTTTTCTCATCATCTTTCTTCCTCCTTCCATTTTGTTTTCATATCTGTGGAATCTCCTGTTTTTTTATTGAAGTCCAGCTGACACGCAATGTTTCATTAGTCTCAGGTATACAACATAGTCATTCAACAACTCTATAAGTTATGATGTACTCACCACAAGTGTAGCTACCATGTGTCCCCATACAACACTATTATAATATCATTGACTATATTCCCTATGCTATCCTTTTTATTCCTGTGACTTATTCACCCATTTCCTGATACTCCATCTTAATGATCTGTCTGATGTTGACACAGAAGAATTTCCAAAAACTTATTCTATAATTCTCATTTGGCTAAATTTCCATTTGGCCCAGACATTCCTACTATCTATTCCGTGATTTTATATTTATACCAAGGAAATTATGCCTAATGAGTTCATGGATGTGGAATGGGTATCATGGCTAGGCTTTCCATTGAAAGCTCACCTGCAGAAGTCTAGATTTATTAACATGAGATTTGCTCATAAGTAGAGTCAAGAAGTCTTTACTGAGTCTACACAATGGGCAGGGCAATAAGCATTGGGTATTGGTGATACTGCAATTCATTACAATACAATTCATTTTCTCATGGAGCTTCCAGCCAAATGAGTTTATCTTATCTAGTTGACTTCTCTCTAACAAAATTTATTTTTCTGAAGAAAAACAGCTACTATTTAGTGACTAACGTAGAAAAACATGATGGAAATAGAAGTGTAACTATGTGCAAGAAGGAAAGGAAAACCAGTGTGTCTCCAATATAAAATCTTGATTTTTAAAACCTGACCTTCAATAGCCTATACTCACTAGGAGAATTTCCAATTGTACCAAATCTTAGCCCTGCCAGGAACTTCTGGAAATATAAACTTCCTTTTAACCACTACCAAAGGTGGAAAAATTCTGTTTAGAAAGAGCTTGATTAATTTCAGTGTTATAATCATGATTTTAGTCAAATGCATTATTATTACTGGGTACTTAAGTTTTTGGTGAAAAGTCCTGTGGGGGTTTTTTCTGTGAACTTGATTTGCTCAAAGCGTGCACATCATAAGCTTCTTAAGGAAAAGTGGAGAACAGAGATTTGTTCTGCCCCCAAATTCAGTGCAGTATACTTCCAACCATAAGACCTCAATAAGGGATAGTTTTAAAAGATGATTGTGGTTTTCCCACCAAAAAGTAAATTAATGTGGACCTATTGGTTCCAATTTTCCACTGAAAATTTTAATAAACATAGAAGTTATCGCCAAGAAAAGTGGTACCAATTTACATTTTTCACTAACAGAGTAAATAGTGTACATTTTGTCAAACCCTCAACAATGCTAAGACTTATTAGTCTTTCTATTCTTTACCAGTCTAATCAATAAAACATTGTAATTCAATGTACTTATTTGCACTCTTTAGATGTGGGTTTGAATGTAATTTTGTGTCTCTATTGTTTTTCTTTCTGTGAATTGTCTACATTCTGATATTTGTTCTTTTTTTTTTTTTTAAAGAAAGCACTTTTTTTTTTAATTTTTTATTTATTTATGATAGTCACAGAGAGAGAGAGAGAGAGAGAGAGAGAGAGAGAGAGAGAGAGGCAGAGACATAGGCAGAGGGAGAAGCAGGCTCCATGCACCGGGAGCCTGATGTGGGTTTCGATCCCGGGTCTCCAGGATCGCGCCCTGGGCCAAAGGCAGGCGCCAAACCGCTGCGCCACCCAGGGATCCCCTGATATTTGTTCTTAATGATATGTTTTGCTTTTTGCTTTTTGATTTCATTATAGTTTTGCAAATATTTTTCTAAATTTAGTGTGTATGTCTTTATTTTGGTTTTCTATCCCAGTGGTCAGTAGTAGAGAATTTGGTTAAGTAGAATAGAGTATTATACAGGCACTAAAATTGGTGATGTGGATCTCTATTCATGAATGCACATATTCATTATACATTACATTGTTGAGCTTACATGAAAACAAGGTAAGGATTGGCTTTAGTTTTGTTATCTCTTTTGTTATAGAGTGTGTTAATATATGAGTAAGTGCTCAAAGAACAGCATTTTCCAGATTTGGGGGTTTTGTTTTCCAAAAGGGAATTCCAGTGGTATAAGATTAAGAACCACCAAATAGTAACCTTTTCTTGGTGGTTTTCATAACATAAGCAGATATTAAAGTTTCTGAAAAGGTCTATGACAGAGAAGCATGCTTAACATTGTTTAACCTAGCATTTCTCAGACTTACTGTATCACTTAACTCTTCCCATTAAAAAATAATATATCATCTGAACCAGGGCTCTAGGTAGCCCAGTTGGAGAACTCAAGTATGGAAAAGCATTTAGGACATTCACCAAAATGGTAGGAGTAGTTATCACTGGATGCTGAACTTTAGGTGAGTTTTATTCTGTTTTAATATTTTTTTCTCTAATGTAGGGATTTTTTTTTCTCCGATTTTTTTTTATAAATTAATTTTTATTGGTGTTCAATTTACCAACATACAGAATAACACCCAGTGCTCATCCCGTCAAGTGTCCCCCTCCGTGCCCGTCACCCATTCACCCCCACCCCCCGCCCTCCTCCCCTTCCACCACCCCTAGTTCATTTCCCAGAGTTAGAAGTCTTTATGTTCTGTGTCCCTTTCTGATATCTCCCACACATTTCTTCTCCCTTCCCTTATATTCCCCTTCACTATTATTCATATTCCCCAAATGAGTGAGAACATACACTGTTTGTCCTTCTCCGATTGACTTACTTCACTCAGCATAATACCCTCCAGTTCCATCCACGTTGAAGCAAATGGTGGGTATTTGTCGTTTCTAATGGCTGAGTAATATTCCATTGTATACATAAACCACATCTTCTTTATCCATTCATCTTTCGATGGGCACCGAGGCTCCTTCCACAGTTTGGCTATTGTAGGGATTTTTTTAATATGAATTACTTTACAGTTAGAATAAATAATATAACCTTTTCATTCTCATAGTAAGAGGAAAAGTTTAAAAGAAAACCAAATTTAGGACTCTTAAAAACAAATCATCATTGATTTAACTGACTTGCCTTGAGAATTTTTTTAAGATTTTATTTATTTATTTAACACACAGAAAGAGCACAAGCAGGTGGAATAGCAGGCAGAGGGAGAGGGAGAAGCAGGCTCCCCACTGAGTGGGGAGCCCAGTGATCCCAGGACTCTTGGATCAAGACCTGAGATGAAGGCAGATGCTTAACAGACTGAGCCAAGCAGGCACCCCATCTGGAGAATTTTAAGGGCATTTGTTTTGTAAACAGAGATGTTATCAAGCATTATCTGGAATTGCCTCTCCAGTCACATGGTGGATTTGGACAGATTCTATCCTATTCACTTCTCAAATGCTAAAGAGTATGCACTGGTATAATGATACACTCACCCCGAGGTTCCCCAGCAGAGAGCAGCTGTTCCCTAGGTAAGGAGCTGGAGGGAGATACAGAGATACAGAGATGAGGAAGGCATGAATTGACAAACAGCTGAGCAGGTTAGAATTATTAGAGACCAGTGTTCCCATGCCTGCTTGTTCAGCATTTGCCCCCTCCTTCAAGAACTGTGTTTGAGTAACCTCATCATGGTAGTAATGTTTCCAGACAGGAGCAATTGAATAATATCTCCTTGAATAATATCTCCACGGAAAACATCTTTGACTTTCTTCTTAAAATGAAAGTGTCTCACTGTTTTTAGTTACATAATTTTTTCAGATAGTTGCTGAAAATACTTCTAAAAAAATTTCTAAAAACAAGCTTCAACTGAAGTGAAGATGCAACTGATCCTGAATAACCTGAGTTCTTAGGGAAAACGTCTCTTCATCAGCATCTGTGTACAAAACCAAAGACACAAGTCTTGCAAGATTTGCTCATATGGTGGCACTTATGGGCACGGCCTTCTAAGGCAAGCAGCAACTTGGAAGGAGCAATGCTGTTTCCAGCAAAAAGGTTTTATTAAAACTGTAGGCAAACTACAAATGGTATTCATATCAGAAGGGATTCTGCCAAAGGCCTTAGGGGCAAGAAAAACTTAGCGCAGGGTGGCACCAGTCTCGTGACTCAGGCTTAGTCAAAGTGTTATGTGGAGTCTTTCAAGGTTACTTCAAAAGAAAAGAATCTAAGTTTCATCTGGGGAGAACAATTGGTACTGGACAAAGGAAATATTAAAGCTATAAAGGAAAACAAAAATAAGCTTCCACTTAAGGGAAGTCCAATAAATCAGGAGCCCATTACTCCAGGACAGAACTGTCAGCAGGAATCCCAGTAAATCACTCCACATCCCTGGCACAATCAAAGAGGTTTTCAGTGGGTAGAGTAATTAATTTTCATCAAGATGGCTGAAAGAGCCCGCTCGGCCAATGGAGACCAACTAGCACAGAGCCAAGAAAATTGTGTTATTCGACGTTTACTGACTTCTAACTCAGATTAGGGAATGGAATTCAGGATGAATTCAGGCTCATGTTACGCTGTTAAAACAACTTTTATATTCTTATAACCCAGCCCTTCATCTTCTGATATTTCCGTGGGAATGGCAGGTTTTTGTGATAATGAACACATTTCAAACCTCCCATAAGAAAGCACTCACAGATTCTCCTAAGGGTTACTGATTCCTTTCTTGATTCTAATACTTTTCTGATATTTCTGTTTGGTTTTGAGGATACAGCTCTACGTTTTCATATCTTTATCCCTCTATGTACTTTTTTTTTACAATGAAAATAAAGGGAAACAATAAGCATCATAAATCAAAGCACAAGTTACTTAAGCTGTTCTTCCCAAATCGATGCAAAAAGTCACCTATCCGTTCAGAGCTATGTCAGGTACATAATGCACGCTCAGGAAAGATGCCTTAAGTACAACCAGATTGACTTTCCTCATCGGCAGGTGTACTTGTTCTGCTTTTTAAACTTTTAGTGTTATTATTTTCATCATGACAAGTGCACTCCTTAATCCCCATCGCCTAATTTCCCCATCCCCCCATCTACTTCCCCTGTGGTCACCATCAGTTTGTTCTCCATAGTTAAAAGTCTGTTTCTTGGTTTGTCTCTCTCTTTGTTCTGTTTCTTAAATTCCACATTCTGCTTTTTTTTTTAATTGTAGCCAATACATCTAATACATATGTATAGCACTGAATTTTAGATACATTTTTTTAAGCTTGAAGAAACTTTTGCAGATATCAAGTAACAGTAAGAACCAAAATTTACGTTGTACTCGCAGCTTAGTAGTTATTACTCATTTAATCCTCACAAAAATCAGACAAGCCAGTACTATTATTATACACATTTTATAACAATGGAACCAAGGCACAAAGAGTTAAGTAATATACTTATAGTCATGCAATGGGGAAATGACAGAGTCAGGATTTGAATTTAAGTAGTCTGGCCACAGAGGCTGCACCCCTATATCATCCTCCTGTGTTTTGACTCAACTGCTCATTTTTCAAATAGACTCAGTAGGCTTGACATTCCTCCTAAAGTAAGAAAGCAGGGTCTGCATACACCTAAGCCCTAGGTCAATGTTCTTTTCTAAACTTGGGTGCCTCTGAACCAACTACTTCAAATAGACTCACGGAGATAGGTTGTAGTAATTATTTAGAAGCCTCCTAAAGAAGAGATTTAATAACTCACAGGAATATATGATAGCTCTACTGACAAATTCTTTTCATTCCACCTAGTCACTGTTTCTCCACTGCTTTAACTGTACACCAAGGACAGTCACCCTCCTAGAACAGCCCTTCATGGAGCACCTAATGGAAGCAGAGGAAGATCCCTGAATCAGACAGCAGTTTCAATCCTGGATCTTCACTAAGCTTTGTGAATTTACAGAGAATTTTTAATGCCTTGTGTTATTATTCCTCATCTGGAAAATAAATGAGTCAGATGGACTGCTGTAAAGATCATGAAAAATGCTTTAATTTTAAATAATCTATATGACAAAAGACCTAACACAGTGTACAGGTGCTAGACAATGTTTGTTGCACTAAATACATTTTTGGCAGGACACTTGGTATTTTAATATTCATTTTTACACATTCTTAAATGCATCCTCTTTTAACCATTAATTATGTTGACTTGGTTTTCAAGTTGGGGATCTCTCCTGCAGACAAAAGGGAAGGATGAAAGGGCCTGGTGGAAACCATTGAACTTTCACAATTGCACCTGTGATGTCCCTAAATAACCACCCCTTATCTTAGAGAAATAGCTGTGGATAACACCACAAATAATACTCTTATCCAAATTTCAACATGGTGCTTGTTAATCAATGAATTTTCTAGAAGCTTTGAAGAGTAAAATAGTGTTCCCATTAGGATCTGTACTCTAGCTATCCCGTATCTCCTATACTCCAAAGGCATGGGGGGGATAAGTGTCCACTTGGCACAGTGGGTTACATGGCTGCATACTGAATACACCCAGGGCAAGTAGAAGAATCCTTAGCTATTGTAGTAAGAGGGAAAAACCAGGAAGCGTTTTGCATTGAGCCCACAAAGAATTCTGGGTTCTACTATGGAAGGAAAGAAACACTGGGGAACCAAAGAACAAATACACACTACAACTTTTTGTTTTTTAAGTTGGAAAAAGAATCTTTTCACTGAATGGGCCTAGATTTGGAGCAGCAGAGGACCACAGGATGGGGTTAGAGCCAAGAGGGCTTCATCTTAGGCAGCGCCATAGCCGAGCAACATGTCCTGGCCTACCCACAAGAAGGTAGCCTGACCTGTACTAAAACTTTTAATGCCTATATCCTCCCAACCTTTCTTGACAAAGTCACAAAGTGGCTAACCATTGGTTAATACTGATGCACTGTGATCTGGTATATTGTAGCCAGTTTTAATAGATTACAATCTTCCTGCTAAATCTGAGGATAAAAAGTTTGGGCTGCACTGAAATGTTCTTTATAAATATTGCAGCATGGCCCTTTTGTTCATTGTTTCCAGACTTGCTTATAAAATAGCCCTTTTTGGAATTTCACAATCATATTAGTATATTAAAATCTCTGTATAATTCTACTTAAGAACAAAAAAACTTGTTTCACCTTGTTTAATCCAAATTTATTTACCCACGGAACAATTATTTTATTTTCCTGTGCTTTGTGAATGGTATTCACAAAGCAAATATCATTTTTATTTATTTATTTTATTTTTTAAAAAATTGATTTATTTATTCATGAGAGACACAGAGAGAGAGGGAGAGAGAGAAGCAGGCTCCCTGCAGGGATCGATCACAGGACCCTGGGATCCCGCCCTGAGCAGAAGGCTGACAATCAACCACTGAGCCACCCAGGTGTCCTGCAAATATCATTTTGCTTGTTTATTTATTTATTTATTTATTTATTTATTTATTTATTTATTTATTAGAGACACAGAGAGAGAGAGAGAGAGAGGCAGAGACATAGGCAGAGGGAGAAGCAGGTTCCATGCAAGGGAGCCCGGTGTGGGAATCGATCCCAGGACTCCAGGACTATGCCCCAACCAAAGGCAGGCACCAAACCACTGAGCCACCCGGTGATCTCCAAATAACATTTTAAAGGAGGGTTTAGCAGGGTATGCATATCAGAATTGTTTGTGGAAATGTTTTCCAAACACACATAGGTGGAGTTCCCAACTCCAGGTGTGAGGGGATAGAAGAAAGTGAAGGATATCTGTATTTTTCACGTCACTGTAAGTGACATGCTCTCCTATTTGGACACTTAAGAGCAAGGCAAATCTAGTAAAACTCAGCCTGAACCAGGATCCCTCCATTCATAAGTAGGAAACATTAGTCATTTTGCTCTTTATTATTCAAAACACAGATTCTTGTCTTTATCCATTGGAAGTTCTACCCAACTAATAATCTATATATTATAGTGGTTTGTATTTGCGGACATATGAAAATAAAAGCTATTTTCTAGATAATGCATACCACGAAGGAAAGAAATCTGCAGTAAAATATAGCAGAATTGGGTTGCTACTTTTCATGTAAAAGATGATCACTTAAAAATGTAAGGTGACCTACTCAGGATGTCCCTCTCCAGATTGAGGAAGAGTAGAGAAAATTCTTATGAATTAATGAACTCATCAGTATGGCTCCTGGGGAATGTTGTGAGTTTTGGAGTCTTTCATTCCAGAATCATATTTGTTTCTTGAGCTGTAACTCTTTGAAGCACTGAGTTTTATCACTTTCTGGTTTCAGTTGCTGTTGTGGACCTCTTTTACCTAGTTTTTTCTTACTTGTTATTTCATTATGATTGGAGTGGGGAGATTCTGCAAAGCAGCTTCATTTCACTGTCTTATCCAGAAAATTCCTTTTAATTTTTGTTTTAAATTATTCCTAAATTATTTATAAATAAAATTATTTGTATGTATTACTTTACATTATCTAGTTCTTCTAACTTAATTGCCTTCCTCAAATTCAGTTGCAGAACTTCTTATATGTATATGAATTTGAGGCTATAAATCTCCCATTTTGAAAGAAAAAAAACATGAAAACAGAAACATAGTTCTCCTTTTTAAAAGAGAGTCAGCTCTAATTGAAAGAAATCGTGAAGCCATTCACCTATTCTGAGGAAATTCTTTTTTTTTTTCCAACACCATATTGTACATATTTTCTCTTTGCTGGTGAGAGAAGCTACAAGATGCAGAACACTTAGGACTCAGGGAGCTAAACTAATAACAATGTTCTAACTATGCTCTAATGTAATTGAAATTATGTTCTGTGGTGTCTTCCCAGTACTCAATGTAAGCAAATAAGGGTTATATCGCTATTAATTTTTTTAAAACTAAAGGCCTATTTTAGGCATCCACTCTAAAAAAATTCTAAATGCTTTTATGAGTGCAAAGAATCATAAAAAATGTTTATGTGATTGTGGTATTTCACCAACTGATAACAAAAAGTTTAATTTTTAAATTTCAGTTTTCTGCCCCAAAACTATATCCTTGTTTCCACCAGTACCATAAACACTATGATGTGAGTTCCCATGTTTGAACAGCAGCACTCTATCTCTGCTCTGACATGTGTAAAACAAAAATTGTTTCTAAAGTCACAAATTCTGTAACACAATTCAAAATATTGTTTGTTCTTCAACAAGGTCAACTTTAAGAAAAAAGTTTGCTTTTAGTCTATTAATTTTAATTATTTTCTTCTCCCCTCCTCTTTATCTTATCTTTTTATCTCTTTATTTATGCTCTTTCTCTTTAATACCTATAATTTTCTGCTTTCTTTTGGAGTGGTCAGGTCATTCTGCACTCTACCAAGGATGCCAAATAGCATATAAAACTTTTCTGTCTTCCAAGGTAAATCATTTTGAGCACTATGCTACAAATGATGTCCTTCTTCCATTCTCCTATTGTATTTCTATTGGCCCTCTGTAAGTTTTGTTCTGTGTACTTATCCTCAGATAAGGAGACCTCTATAAAGACCTAGTGTTTCCAAAAGACTAGGGAAATAGCAAATCCTTGGCCTTGTTTATTTCCTAGTTGGGTGCTGGTCAAAATGCCAACTAAGACTTACTGAGGAAGAACAGGTTAACATCGTGCGGTTTCTAATTCATGTCTCAGTGTCTTCGAGGATTTCAAGTAGTACAGCTAAACTAAGGGGAGATCTTCAAATTCCATTCCTTTAGGTGCCTGATATTCCTAACAAACTGTATATGTTTGTAATCCATAGCATCCACTAAAACTAGGACTTTTCCTATTTCTTCTCCAACCACCTTGGTGTTGAAAGTCTTAGGATGCAGTGATCACCATTCTCCCCCTGCTTCCAAACTTGTGAAAGCTGAGACCATTTGTGTCCACAGAGCTTAACTATCAGAATGGAGAAATTAGGTCATCTCTGTCAGCATGACTTAACTATTTATTTCAGGACACTATTAAAGGAAGATAGTAATGTAAATCAACAAATAATCTCACAGATTGCTCAGTAAATTCCTGCACACTGATTTATTTAAAAAAGAAAAAAAAATCTAGGCACCATCTTGTTTATGAAGATTTACTCAAGACCCTCACTTCATTGCATTTACCAATCCTAAACTATTATGTCATGAACTTTGCCCAGTTTTAATATGTTCCCCATCATGAAAGATCAGCTTTAAGCAACTTGAGTCTGGACACTAACATATACAAATATCCTCTCCTGATCTCCCTCTTCAGATACATTTCCTTTTTCTTTTCTAAGATTTTATCTATTTATTTTATTTGAGAAAGAGAAAGCATGGGGGGTAGGGACAAAGGCAGAGGGAGGGAATCTCAAGCAGACTCTGCACGAACTATGAGCCCAATGTGGGACTCCATCTCATGACCCCAAGATCATGATGTAAGCTGAAATGAAGAGTTGGCTGCTTAACCACTGAGCCACCCAGGTGCCCCCTCTTCTGAGACATTTCTAAGACAATGATGGTAGTGTTCTCCCTTATGACAGTAGTTCTGGTAAGAATAGTTTTGATTGATCCCCAAGTTTTCTGGTAGTCTTCTCGAGAGATGACATCTCCTGAAAATATTTGTCATCTTAATGAGTTTGCATATTTTTTTGTATGGAGAAAAAATGGGAGTAGAAGAACAGTATAATTCTCCTCCAAAAACATGACTAAATGGAATTGCTTACACATTTTTCCTCGCTGATTTCTCGCCTGGGCTTAACTCTGAGCCTAGTAAGAAAGGGAGATGTCTTCCATTATTTCAAGTTTGTGAAGTTGGTTTTGTTACAGTAGGCAAAGTACAGCTAGGCTAAATTTGTAGTTGAATTGTTATCAGTCCAGATATCGGCAACCTCAGTGTCTTGGGATTTCTCCAAGTATCTGCAGCAGGTTGTCTCTAAGGGTTACATTTGGGCTGTGTTTTCATTTTACTACATTTTTATCTTTAAAATCATTTTAGAGGAGGTTGGAAAATACTCCATAAAGAACTTTTAGATAGATGTCATTTTAAGCAGAAATTTGTGCTCCTTTTCAAAGCAAAATATCTGTGTCTATTGTTCAAATTGGCCATTCATTTGTCTTTGCTTCTCTTCATTAAAAACCAGTATTCATGGAGTATACTACCCAGGGCCAACCATTATGAACTGCATTGAAGATTTGCCTTCCCTACTCTGGAGAATAATCTATTAGAATAGTCCCATCAAAAGTAGCTTTTACATACCTATTGTTTATATGAACATAGAATTTCTCCTTGAGAAGAAAAGGTATTGGATAATGAAAAATGGTGTTGAATGTTAGAAAGGAACAGAAGATATTTTTTAAAAATCCAAAAAAAATTTTTTAATTTTTTTAAAACATTTTTAAAAATCCAAAATATTTAAACTAAGAAAAGGGCTCTTGACTCAAAATTTTGAAAAGGCCACATTTCCAACAGATTTATTTTATCATGTTTCCTCTAGAATAGTCTTGTAAATGATCACTTATATAAACACTTGAAAAAAGTTGCAAGTTTTTCCAGGCTAGAAGTGGATACTGACTTCACTCCTCTTCCTTCTCATGTACCTCCATATCAGAAGGTAGCCTATAAAAAAAAAAAAAATTACAAAGAACTGGTGGTTTTTTTAATTTATTTGTTGGAAATGATTTTCAAATAAATTCAGTAATCATATCCTGAAGTCCACTTACACACGGCCTATATTTTGAGTATTACTGAAGTCAAAGTGACTTCTAAGAATTTTTAATAATGTGTTAGCTTTGCCATCGATGTAACTTATGTTTGACCAATTTCCAGAGTTGAAATTAGTTGTTCTAAATCCACTATTAACTAACAGTCAATTAGTAAAAATGAGAACGCTATGTTAGGCAGGATTTAGACTCAGATTAATACAGAAAAAACAAAATTTGTGAAGATATGGTGAATTACTTTTCCAATGTGTGACAGACAATCTTTTGTTTTGATTTTTTGAGACAACTCCTCTTTCAAATATTTTCCCAGTCATCACATAAGAACAAATACAAATAGTTGATTTCGGGTTAGAAATTATGACCCAAGTGCCTATTTTACATAATTTCTATGGACTATGACCCACTACACAGAATTTTTTATCTCCTATACTACTGACTGATTGAAATTCCACAGAAAGTTTTACAATTAATTTTATTCAGGGATTTTTTTTGTATGAATAGTCCTAGTAGTGTTAACACAGTGTGAATGCATTTTTCATCTTTTCTGTAACACAAGTTTTTAAAAGGGAAAGTAGGAAGAACATATAAGAGTGTTGGGTACATATAGGGTATGGGAATTAGCATTAGAGAATACTAATGAAAATAGGATAGAGCGCAAATATAAAGATTAAAATACAAAAACACATAGTTTTTTCTCCTCAGAATTTGCCAAGATTTGACCCCGCATGCAATGGCTTTTCTGCTCATGAACGATATGAATTATATCCAGTTATATTCTCAGTTCTGTTCTTCCCACTATGCATATCAATAACTATTAAAAGAGGAACATTGTTGGGGCACCTGGGTGGCTCAGTCATTAAGTATCTGACTTCAGCTTAGGTCAGAATCTCAGGGTTCTGGGATCGAGCCCAGCATCGGGGTCCCTGCTCAGTGGGGAATCTGCTTCTTCCTCTCCTTCCACCGCTCTCCCTCCTGCTCTCTCTATCACTCTCTCTCTCAAATAAATAATTTTTTAAAAAAAAATGGAAGACTATTCTCTAGTTGCTCTCCTTTCCCTGAATACAGAGGAGAAATGAAGATTTTCTATTTTTTTTTAAGATTTTATTTATTTATTCATGAGAGACATACAGAGAGAGAGAGGAAGAGAGAGAGAGAGAGGCAGAGACACAGGCAGAGGGAGAAGCAGGCTCCATGCAGGGAGCCCAACGTGGGACTCCATCCCAGGTCTCCAGGATCAGGCCCTGGACTGAAGGTAGCACTAAACCTCTGAGCCACCCGGGCTGCCCGAAATAAAGATTTTCATGGCAATCTAATACCAAAGTGATTTTGAGGAAAGGAAGGTATTTTTCTACCCTCAAATTTCTCAAATTCTATTGCAGTTTTAGGGATGTTTACTGGGTCCAAATCCTACAAGTTAAATCCCAGTCTTTGCACCCAGCAAAAGAATCTCTATAGGCTGGCCAGTTTTAAGGCCATCTTGGTATTAAGGTTTAGAACAGAATTTGCCCAAAGTAGGCTTAAGGAGTTCTTAACAACAAAATTCTGAAATTTGACCTTGAGCTGGATCTGGAATTCCCAGTCCATTCCAGTGTCAAACTATTCTCTGAAATACAGAGACAACAGATTTGACAAATCGTCAGTTCATATCATCTATATGCCTGTGTCAACAGAAGACAGAATTTTTTTAAAAGATATTATTTATTTGTTTGTTTGTTTGCATGAGAGAGGAGCGGGGGAGGGAGGGAAAATCTGAGGCAGACTCCACACTGAGCACAGAGCTCAATGGGGGGCCCCATCACATGACCGTGAGATCATGACCAGAACCAAAACCAAGAGTCAACACTTACCCGACTGAACCACACAAGCACCCCGGGGAAGGCAGAATTTCTTAAGAGGCATTATTAAGAAACCAGAGAGGATGTTATAAAATTCCCATTGGCAAAGATTCTGTGTGGGATGAAGTAGATGAGAGTCTGCCTGGAGGTAGGGGATGGCTTTCAAATTGTCCCCTCCAAGTCAAGGCATTTCCTGACCTAGCAGGGCACCGGACAAGAGTTGTGCTAAGATACTTTTGCTGCTCAGGGCCATAAACACTTTCATCAAGAATCTTGTCTTGTGTTTGTACTTTTATTTAATGGAACTATAAACACTTAAACAGACAAAGGAGAAGAAAGCTAATACACCTCCCACCCCCCTGAAGAGTGGTAAATGATGCAGAGGACAAAGAAAGGAAGGGAGCAGGAAACAAAGGAAGTGACTGGCCAGGAAATAAACAGGAGTCAAACAATGAACAAGAGACTCGTAAATAAACACTTCAAAACAAATGCCCTAAAGCTGATATGATATGCAAATCCTATTAATTTCTGTATTCTAAAGAAATGTGGCTATAGGATGACCAAGAGAGGAAGGAACCAGAGTCTGAGAAGAAGGCATAGATAGAATGTGGAAGCAGGAAGAGAGGATATACGGCATTGGTCTCTAAAACCTTTAACATACAGAATCAAGCGTTCAGTATGCGGATGTTGTGTATGCCAGTTTGAAACCTCTCAAAATAAGAAATTCCTGGAAGCAGAGGGAGGAGGTTGGTAATGAAAGAGGTAGAGGAATTTTATTAGCCAAAGAAAAGGCTTTCTCCAACTTGGAACTCCCTTCAGGTTAAGCTTGCATGCCAAGGATTTATCCATGCCAAGGTCTTTTCAAACGAGTCTGCAAGTGAAATAAAAACACCTGTCATGACTGTGGGTGAACCCTTTTGGACAATTTGGCAAAAAGACATCCCCTTGCTCTGTGGTGGAGACTGCAACCAGTTATACACGATAACCATTTGAGTAATGTGTTGTGGAGAAATCAGAGTCTATATGTACCCTCCTTCCAAAGACTGAGACTGGCCTGGCACCTAACGCATACAATTAAATTCTGTAGCCCAGAGCCTTTCTCTATCTTTAAAAAGCATGAGAATGTGTTTCCTATTTGTACAACCTAGTCGGGAAGTCTGACCTCAACCAACTGTACCACACCAGCTCCCGACCATGCCTCACTACCTCCAACCCCATGCCTTCCACAGAGGGATGGTCCCACACATGAAGCCTACAGAGTGCCCTGGCAAAGCCCACCAAACCTGCTACCAGGCCCTCCCAGGGAAAACTCAAAAAGTAAGCAAAATTAACCTCTCTCTACCACTTCTAGGAGGTGACAGCTGCCTCGGTCACTCCAGGCCAAAATGATATGGCCCCATGGACATGAGCAGCCACCATTATTCCAGACCATTGCCCCTACTTACTCTAAAATCATCATAAAATTTCTATCAACTGGCAGCAGGCCCATAAGTTAGTTGATCAGCTTGCCCAACCTTGGACAGCCTCATTTGAAAAAAACATGTATTGTATGTATACATTCTTGTATTCAAGACCCACCTTTGTTTGATGAAAGGATTCTACAATTCTTTTTTATTATTATTATCCATGAGAGACACACAGAGAGAGGCAGAGACATAGGGAGAGGGAGAAGCAGGCTCCCTGCAGAAATCCCAATGCAGGACTTGATCCCAGGACCCCGGGATCACCATCTGAGTTTCAAGGCAGATGCTCAACCACTGAGCCTCCCAGAATTCTACAATTCTATCAGTTAATATTCTTGGTTACAAGCAACAGAAACCCACTACCTTATGGTTGTTGAAACCTTGGGCAGAGTACCTTAATGAATGATCTCACTTGATATTTAACACAAAGCGATGCTATTTTAATTCTCTAAGTACTATAATTTTACAGACAAGCACACTAAGCCTTCAAGAAGCTAAGTTACATGTGCAAGGTCATAAAATTAACATGGAATAAAGCTGTCTTTTGAAAGCCAATAAAGCACACAATCTTAAGTACTTAACCACTTTGAGGAAGAGTATATGGTGACTTCAGGCTAGATCCCTGGAGAGATAGGTGTCCATGGATCATCCAATATTTCTAGTTGGAATTTGGGTAAATGGATCTGTTTCTCAGAGAAGAGGTCAAAGCAGTGAACATTTGGTTACTAGAATGAAATCTTTGAAGAATATCTTAAACCACTTAGGAATTTTAAACCAAGACCTGGACTCTGTTTCTATCTCTACCATTATAAGCTGTAAGACTCATAGATAAAATACGAATATGAGATAATATATATGATTTTTAAGGACCTTCTCTTTGGCAATCTATACTTATAAGATTCACCACAAAAAAAAAAAAGTTGCATTTCAAGAATGAAAGAGATTTAATTTTCCTTAGAGAAAAAGCAGAGAGAAATATAACCAAATTTCAAGAATTCTTAGGTTTCCTAGTGAGTCACCAACATTGGTATTTACGCAAAGGAAGGAAGTCAGAAAATCAACCGTAAGAATCAACCTCCTCTATCCCACATAACAAGTTCTGTCCCCATTCAAACCAATCTATTTAGTCATTAGGAAGGTGACTACATACTATCATAATGTTTCAACTTGTCTATAAGTGTCTATGATTCAGTCTATCTCCTAGACAGGTTCAATAAAAGTCACCATGTATAGAGGCTTGTCAGTGAGGTAAGAGGGAAAACTAGAAATAATAAGAGAAAAAAAAAGTGGAAGAATCTGAAACAAAAAAAGAGTCAGATACATTATCTCTTTCAGTCATAAAAAAATGATTCTATGGTTCTTATCATACATAAAGCTCTATTGAGGTAGAATTTACATACCACAAAATTCACCCACCAGAAGTGTACAGGTCACTGATTTTTCTTAGTGGGTTTATAGAGTCTGGGAACATTTCATCACCCTATAAATTTCCCGTAGACCATTTACAGTAAATCCCTGCCCCCAGCCCCAGGCAACAACTACTTTGGTTTCTACCTTATCTAGACATTTCATGTAAGTGAAATCATACAATACAATAGCCTTTGTGTCTGGTTTCTTTTTCTTAACATTTTTTTTGAGGTCCATGCTTGTTACAGCACGGACAATATGAAACAATTTGTTCCTATTTATTGCTTAATAGTATTCTACTGTATAGATCTATCACATTTTGCTTATCCACTCACTCAATGGATGTTTGGATTTTTCCACCCATTTCTGACTATTGTAAATAATGCTACATGGAACATTCATATGCCAAGCCTTTGTATAGACATATATATTCATTTTTTTCTATAGATACCATGGAGTGGGACTATTATATCATATGATTCTACGATTCCAACAGCAAAATCTAAATTGAAAAGTGATTAAAGCAAAAAAAAAGTGATTAAAGCAAAGGTATTTGGGAAGCACAGAATCAAAGAATAACAAGTAGCCAAATTTCTCTCCCACCCTGACATCCTTCTTTCAGGCAAGCCCACTGCTTAGTCTTCCATTTCCAGTTCTCCTTACCATGATCAGCCCAGCAAAACTACTACTCTGAAGCAGAATACTGCATGGAATGAATCTTTCTGTTTATCACCCTTGGAGAACAGTGTTTTCTTTTCTTAGAAAACAAAATAAAACAAGAAAGTCGGACTTATCATCTCCAGCTCTCCTATCCCGAGATACTTTCCACTAGAAATTCATGGAATTTCAATTTCTTTAAGTAACAGGAGACTAGTCAGCTCTTTATATATTTTGAGGGACTTAACAAAACTGCACACAAATTTCTCTGGCAGTTTTTTCCCCTGACTCCTTTCTTGCTTTCTCTGCCTCTCATCATCCTTGAAATATCCGTGTTTTCTGAGGGACCCATTGCTTGACTTTTCTTTTGGCTCTGACTTCCCCCAAAATGATCTCATCTGTCATTCTTCACATCCCCGGGACTCCCCAACCTGTATTCTCTAACCTCTCATTCTACTTCAAGACCCATTATTTGCAGCTTCCTTTTCAACCTTCTATTCAGTAACCTATTATAATTCACCATTTCAGAAAAAAACTGAATGCCCCATCTTCATCCATAGACCTGCTCCCCTATTGCATTCCTTATTTTAGGAATTAAGATCCCCTTTCACCCAACCCTGTGCATAAAATTCATCCTTCCCTCCTACTACTCTTCCTTGCATCTTTCTTCATATACAACCAAATACTACTTCCGTGGTATTTGGCAGATTTTATCTGCCAAAACCGGTGTCTGACTCTTCCCTTACTTTCTAAAAGTGGATACTTGGCTGTGACCCTCTTATCTGGACCACCCACTCCCCTGTCTGCAACCTGTTGTTTCTATCCTCTCTAGTGCTTCTAGGGTGGCCTTTATATAATGAAAGGTGATCATATATCTACCCCCCATTTTAAAAATCCTTTAATGGGAGAACACCGGGTGGCTCAGCAGTTTAGTGCTGCCTTAGGTGCCTTTAGCCCCGGGGCATGATCCTGGAGTCCCAGGATCGAGTCTCACGTCAGGTTCCCTGCAAAGAGCCTGCTTCTCCCTCTGCCTGTGTCTCTGCCTCTCTCTGTGTGTATCTCTCATGAATAAATAAATAAAATCTTTTAAAAAAAATCCTTCATGGCATCCCATTACTTTCATAAATACAGCCAGTGTTTTAAGTATGGTTTTCCATGTTTTCTGGTATTGGGTCACTGCCTATCTCTTGTTTCATTTCCTACCACTCTGGAGACTCCACCACAGGGAGAGAGAGACCAAATGATATGCAATTCCTCAGAAATAGAATACTTGCTTCTCACATCATGTATACATCTTTGTACATGAAGTTCTCTGCCTGGTATGCTTATCTCTTGCCTTTTCCCCATCTTCACATTTGCAAACTCAACTCCAGGAAGCTTCCCTTGTATCCCCAGAATGGCTTACATGCCCTTCCTTTGTGCTTCCAAGTGCTTTTCCTGTATCTTGTAATGACAATCTCCATTCTGTGTTGTAGTTTTTCTTAGTTTTATGATTTTCCCACTTAAGTTTGAATTTGTTTAAGCATTGTCAGTATCACAGCAGAGTGTTAAAAGTACAGATTGCTTGGATTTGAATTTTGAGTCTGCCTTTTCCTAACTCCATGATCTGGGAGAGTGTTTTGAACTCTCTGTGCCTCAATTTCCCCATCAGCAAAGTGGAAGGAATAATAGTGTCTACTCCATAGGGCTATTGGGGAAATGAAATAAGTTAATCCACCTAAACCCTTTGAAGGTTAGTTGTCCTTTTCTTCCTCCTCCTCCTCCTCCTCTTCTTTCTTCTTCTTCTTCTTCCTCATCTAGTTCCCAGCTAAGCACATGGCATGTGAGATGTGCTACTTGTGAAAGAAATTCATAAACTAACAATTTTCATAGAAGGAGTAACTAAAATAAGACAATGTAATTTTGTTCTCTCCCATCCCAGGGACTAAAAAGAAAGACATGTATAGAATCAATGAAATCTTGAAGACTATTCATGATTAGTAGAGGTGATATAATGTCACAAAGGCAAGGGAAGAGACTGTTTAAAAGTAAAGAAAATTAAGTTTGGCATATTTTGGAGATGACAAGGAGACAGAAAAATGAAGCAAGGCCATTTGGACCTTTGCACTGAAATTTTGGAGAGTGCACTTTTACTGAAATGGGCATGGCAAGAATCACTGCTGGAGGTGGAGAGGCTGAGTGGTGAGGAAATCGGGACATCGATATAGACCAGTTCAAGAGATCTGACAGTGCAGAGGCACCTGATTGGCTCACGCGTCTGTCTTGGGCTCAGATCATGATCCCAGGGCCCTGAGATTGAGTCCCTCATCCAGCAACCTGCTCAGCAGGGATTCTGCTTCTCCCTCTCCCGCTGCCCCTCCCCTGACTAGTGCTTGCTCTCTCTCACTCATTTTCTCTCTCAAATAAAGTCCTTTTTAAAAATTATTTTAAAATAAGAGAGATCTGGCAATGCATAGGAATGTTAAAGTATGATGGAAGTCAAGGGGAGAAAGAGAATGCTTATGGGTTGAGTTTCCCAACCATCAGTTTACTAATTTTCCCTTTTGAGGAGATAAATGTTTCCTTTACCAGAGGAAAGTATTGCTTGTCACCTTGTGGCCAACTTCTCTATTTGTTAATCATCAGTGTCTTGCCAGGAATAGAAAAGGTGACAAATCTCATGGGGAATGTCTGATTTTTTTTTTTTTTTGCATTGCTCCATTTGCTTGAAGAAACCCATTGTTCCACTATTCTTGCCACATTTTAAAAGTGAAGAGATAGACATGAAGAAAGAAGAGCAAGGATGTCACCTGCTTGCTAAAACTTGTAAGGAATGTATTAAATGTTTGAGTCAGAGATATTAATCAAGACATTAGTCAATTTTACATAGGTAATCATGAGACATTGTAAGTTCAAAAATTCCAAGTAAATTGATTTCATTATTAAAGTAAATACTGGATTTTTAACTTAAAAATGATATTTTTCTTGGGGCACTTGCATGGCTCAGTCAGTTAAGCATTGGACTTTTGATTTCATCTCAAGTCATGATCTCATAGGTCATGAGATAGAGCCCCACATTGGGCTCCATACTCAGTGGGGAGTCGGCTTGAAGATTCGCGTCCTCTGCCCCTCTTCTCACTCGCACTCATTCTTTATATATATATATATATATATATATATATATATATATATATATATAATAAATCTTTTAAAAAATTATATTTTTCTCCTAATTGAAGAATTAAATCAAGCTTCTTACAGAAACAATAAAAATTATAAAGTACAGAAAAACAAAAACTAAAATTTATTCTAGTTCTACCACCTAGAAAAAAGTACTATTGACACTTTAATATATTTCCAACCAGTATTTTTCCTATACATATGTGTTGGTACACACACACACACACACACACACATATTGAAAATTCACAAAATCTATAGCATATTCTATATAAATTTTCTATCCTTCTATATTTCACTCAATCATACCATGGATATTTTTCCATATCCTTGAAAATTCCTTGAAAACATAATGTACAATAATTATAGGATATTCCATCTATTTTGTTTGAAATCTTATTTTCATTGGACATTTATGGGGAACTTTATTCAAATTTTTTGCCACTATAAATAATGCTACAGAAATCTCCCTGTTTGTCAGCATTTGACTCATAGTCTGATGATTTCTTAAGAATGGATTCCTAAAATTATTACAATGTTAAAATGCTCCTTGCCAGAAAGCACACATTCTGTGTTATTTTCCAGGAGTTAATAACAATTGACATTCCTACCACTGAGGACAGACGAGACCGGTCTTCTTTCGCCTACCCTTGCCAGCATTCCTAGTATCATTTTTCACATGACTCTTGAAATATGAATCCAATGTTTGCTACATTTTCACTTACTAATGAATTTAAACCTTTAAAACTCCATTACAGTCCATTTGCATGACTTGTTCGTATGTAGTATGACCATGCAGTAATTGAAGCCTTATTGTTTTTCTTAATCATTTTAATAAATATCCTTAGAAGATATTAACCCGTTTGTCACATTATTTTGTCTTTTAATTTTGATAGTATTTTGTATTCTTACATAGTTAAAAATTTGTATGTTTAAACTTTGCACATCTGAATGTTGAAGTAGTTTCAATATTTGGCACTTCTTCATGGCTTTTATTCTTAGAAAGACTTCCCCTAATCTAAATCAGATGGATTTTATTCATATGTTTCTTCTAAAAAATGGTTTTATATTTAACTCTTTTATCTGAGTATACTTTGGTATATACAATGAAATAAAGTTTTACCTTTATATTTTCCAAATATTATCCAATCATCACAGCACAATTTTATCAACTTATAATCCAATAGTAATTGGCAGTACAGATTTGTGAGACAACTTTTCTGGGTAATATATAAATTCTTCTCTCTACTAAGGTCTACTTTTAAATTTTTTATTCTGTCCATTGATGTGTGTATTGATTTGGGTGCTAGTAAAGTAACATTTGCTAAGTAGCTTTAGAGTATGGTTTAGTACCTTATAGAGCATTAATGGCATTTTATTGTTTTAAGCCTGGAGCTTCCTGTGCTTTTACTTTCCCAGGGACAAAAATTATCCCCACACCAAATTTTCAAAACATGTAGGAAATACAAGTCTTTGATCCCAGGTGCCATTGAACTTTTAAAAGTGACCTCTTGGTTCCTGTAAAACATTCTTTCTCTGGTGATAGAGTCATGATGGACCCTAATAGGGGTATTCAAAGAACATATCACTCTGACTAGAAAAGTATCATATTGAGCACACTGCTTCTCAGCCTATATATTGAAATGATGTAAATAAGTAGTTTTTCAAAGGAGGATCTAAAGTTTTAATAAAATTAAACCAAACATTTTTCTCCTTAGTTTTTCAGTCCTTCAGTCATAAACCTTAATTGAATAAGAAAGCCATTTCTTTCTTTTCATCAAAGTAGCTAATAAAATATATTTGGTTAATTGGAACTGTGAAAACAAGAAGCTGAACTGTGTTCATACTGTTATTTTTAACTTTATTAATCAAAGTCTCCTCTTTAGTATAAAGAACAGAAAACAGTGATTCCAACTCATTTTTCAAGTTGATACTCACAAATAAAATCTTTCTTTAGCAGGGAAAATTGAATTTAAGGCACAGTTCCTTCCTGGAAAGAAGTAAGAACACAATCGTTATTCACTTAAAATGTACAGCTCTCTTGGGTTGGTGATGATCCAAAGGTGAGGCCTCAGTCCTTTCTTGAAAAGAATAAAAATTACATTCACAACCATTTTGTTGCAGATGCATTTCCAGAATCACAATATGGCACTAACGAATGCTCTTCTAAATATCAGAAAGCTCCGTGTTTAGAACTTGCCAAGTCACTTCCTCAATTTCATTGGCTAGTGCACAGCTTTTAGAATTTCTCTTTCCTTAAATTAATCCAGTCTAAACATATTAGTGAGTAACCATGCATGTGCAATCTAAATGTCAGCATTCTCCACCAACTTAGTAAAATGCCTTCTTTAAGGAAAACAGAAATTCATATTCCAAAGAGATTGTTTCCATCTAAAAACATTAACACTGCTTAACTCTGAAAATAACCCTGTGTTTGGTGGGAGAAAGTAAAGATTTTAGCTTTTTTGAGAGGTTTGTAGTATCTCTGTTTAAAGGTTCTCTGACAATCTTGAGACTTATAAATTATAAAATAAAAATGTGATAGTACTTAATTGAATTCAATAAGCTTCCCTTAATTTTATTTGAAAAGAATTTGGAAAAAGTTACTTCTGTTTACTGTGTAAAAAAATGATAAACTTAAAGAAGTTAAAATTCCATTTCATGAAATCATTTACAATTATTGTTATATTATAAAGAGACCTTGAAGCCTTATTTAATATTTCATTATCTTTATGTTTAATGCCTTAAATTAACCAACCACAATTTCAAAACTAAGGCCACTAATCCAAAACTTCTGGGAAATAAGTAAATATTTGAAATTTATCTGAATTAACTTTGGCTTAATAATAAACTGTCCAATAGTTTCTTTTCAAATAGCATTCAGGCTAAAGGCTTTACATAAGAATTCATAAGATATTTATAATGACCTGGAAAAATGTAAGTATTGTATAGGATAGGACAGCTATCATGTTGAGTAATCAAATATTAGAATGATTTGAAAACCACCAATAGGTTAGAGATATTAAGTAAAAGGATATCTGGTGCCCAAAGCCTAAAAGAACAAAGAAACAGGCAACAACAGATGTGTGTATGTACATATGTTGGGGGTGGAGGGAGTAGGGAAAAGGAAGAGTATGTTAACTAATATTTTTAAAAATTGACTTAAAATTTGCATAAATGTACAAAGGAGCAAATTTTTTCATAGAGCATTCAGTGGTTATTTGGTCCCACAGTTAGTCTTTATAACAACTCTGTTAACTAGATACTATTAGCCTCAAAGCAAGCACTTCTGATCTTCAATTTAGTAACCAAGCATTACTCAGCACCTATTCTATAAGAAGTTATCTGCTAAGTACCAACTCCAAAAGGGGCAAGGAAAAAAACACTTGATAGAATTCCAGTATTTAGCAGCCCATGGCTTAAAATGAATACAACACCGTTGCTATTGATCCTAATTGAGTATTGTGTTGACTTTTGCACAGCCACAGATATTGAAGTAAATTGTTAAAGATTCATTTCCTAGATTGTATCTTAAAATTCAAAACCTAATGTATTGGGGCACCTGGGTGGCTCTATGGTTGAGCATCTGCCTTTGGCTCAGGTCATGATCTTGGGATCCTGGGATCAAGTCCTACATCTGGCTCCCCACAGGGATCCTGCTTCTCCCTCTGCCTATGTCTCTGCCTCTTTCTGTGTGTCTCTCATGAATAAATAAAATCTTAAAAAAAAAAAACACCTAATGTATTTAAAATAAGGAAGTTCTATTTCCCAAATGCATTATTATACTTAATGACCCCAAATCAAGAGAGCACACTCTTGGACTGCATTGAGGAGATCTGCCCTTACTCTGCCTATCTGCCAGGAGACAGAGTAACTCTTCTCATGAAGTATAAGACAATATCACCCAAACTTCTACAATATTTATAGTGTCTGACATTTGATTAAAAATTACCAGTGCTCCCAAGAAATAGAATCAAGAGAATAAATAAACTACAAAAAAGTCACAAGTGATCCAGATTTTTGAGTTGTCAGGCATGAACTTTAAAATTGTGACTAACATCTCTGAGGAAATAGATGACAATGGAGACTTTAGTCACAAAAATTGAAATCTATAAGGAAAAACTAAAATAGAAACTCTAGAACTTAAAAATAACTGTTAGGAACACAGTAAAAGAGTTTAACCTATGAAACCTGAAGAAAAAAATAGTGAACTAGAAGACAGATCAGTAGACTTTTTTTCAACTTAATTTTTTAATTTTTTTTTATTTATTTATGACAGTCACAGAGGGAGAGAGAGAGAGAGGCGCAGAGACACAGGCAGAGGGAGAAGCAGGCTCCATGCACCGGGAGCCCGACGTGGGATTCGATCCCGGGTCTCCAGGATCACGCCCTGGGCCAAAGGCAGGCGCCAAACCGCTGCGCCACCCAGGGATCCCCTTTTTTTCAACTTAAATACAAAGAGAAAAACAATAGAAAATACAGACTTGAATATGATAAATAAAGACCATAGTGAGTATGTCACATATGTATCTTTTGAGCCCCTGAGTGGCAAAAGCAAAAGAAGAGGCAGAAATAATATTTAAATAGTAATGATTTTTATATATACTGACCTAAAAAGATAGAAAATTCAAATTCCTAATGTCATGAAGGAAAGAAGGACATTACTACAGATATTCAGAAAAAAAATTATAAGAGAATAGTATGACAACTATACACCAACAGATTAGATAGCTTAGATAAAATGGAAGACTTCCTAGAAATAATTACCAAAACTGACAGAAAAATAAATGCAAACATTTAAAGAAGAATGAATGCTAATCTTTCACAAACACTCATAAAAGGGAAGGGAAAGGGACAGTTTCCAACTCATATGAGGCCACTGTACTACCCTGATGCCAAAACCAGACAAAGACATAACAGGAAAAAAAAATAGCTACAGACCAAATGATTCTTATTAATATATTAATATATACAGAAAAATCCTTGCAAACTGAATCCAGAAAATTATGAAAAGGGTTATACACTATAAGGGTTATATACAAATGGGATTTAATCAAGGAATTCAAGGTTGGTTTAATACATCATATCTGGGGATCCCTGGGTGGCGCAGCGTTTGGTGCCTGCCTTTGGCCCAGGGCGCGATCCTGGAGACCCGGGATCGAATCCCACATCGGGCTCCCAGTGCATGGAGCCTGCTTCTCCCTCTGCCTGTGTCTCTGCCTCTCTCTCTCTCTCTCTCTGTGATTATCATAAAAAAAATACATCATATCTGTTAATGTAATACATCATATCTGTAGAATAAAATATAAAACCCATATGACCATTTCAATAAACACAAAAAAATTTTTGACAAAATCCAACACCTTTCATGACAAAAACACTCAACACACTAGGAATAGAAGGAAAATTCCTCAGCCTGAAAAGAGCTTCTGTAAAAACCTACAACTAGCATAGTACTTAATAGTGAAAGACTGAATAATCTTCCTATAAGATAAAGAACAATTCAAGGTATTAGATCTCACCACTCCTATTCAACATGTATTGGAGGTTCTAACCATGGTAAGATAAGAAAAATAAAGTCTTCTAAATGGAATGGAACAAATAAAGAACATGATGCTATGTAAGGGAAAATCCAAATACTGCACTAAGAGATAATGAGAATTTTCCAAAAGTTATTACAAATACAAGCCATAGAGTCAAGAAGTGCAAGAAATTCCAAGTAAAATATATACAAAGAAAACTACACCCAAGCACAGTTTTCATCATAACACAAATGAAAGACAAAGAAAAAAAACTTATAATAACCATACAAAAAAGATATTCCCTATCAAGGATCAATGTTAAGACTGACATCCCCCCTTTGAAGAGAAATGATAGAAACCACAAGAAAATGCAATCACAACTTTAAAATGCCAAAAGAAAAAACCATCTAGAATTCTATATCAGCAAAAACAACTTTTAAGATGAAGGTGAAACAAGAGTATATCCAGACAAGCAAAAATTGAAAAAAAAAAAAAAAAACACCAAAAAAAACAAACTATTCACTAAAAGGTGTAAGACAAGAAAAAACAATTGTGGAGTTCCTCAGACAAAAAGGAAAATGATCCCAGATGAAAACAGAAATGCAGTAAGAACTGGAATGTGTAAGTATGTATGTACCCTTTGGTTATATTTACTAATACATGAACTAGTAATTCCACCCCTTAGTAGAATGTTCCTCAGGAATGTACATTGATGTGCACCAAAAATGTATAAAATGTGAACAGTAGCACTATTAAAAACAGGCAAATACTACGGAAAAAATCAAATGTCCATCAACAGGAGAACAGATAAATTGTGGGACATTCATATGATGGAATACCATTCAGAAATGAGAAAAATATCTTCCATGCATAATAACATGGATGAATCTTGAAAACATAAAGAAGTACATGATTATATGTCTCCATTTGCATAAACCTCCAAAACAAATCAAGGTAATAAGTGCTGTTATGTATCAGAATAATGATTAGCTCATTGGAAGTAGCAAAAGGAGTTGTCAGGGTCATATCTTGTTAGAGGTAGTGGTTATATGGATAAGTATACTTTGTGAAAATTCTTCCAGCTATACTTCAGAAACTTGCATACTTTTACTTAGCATGTTTTGCTTCAACCAGGGTTTACTTTAAAAATGCCAGCATTTGTAATGATAGATTACTCCAGAATTTTACAAATAGATTTCCAGTGGTCCTTGAAAAACCCTATAAGTCGTCCTCCTGTTAACCTCTTGGAATCAAGCTTGCATATGACCTTTAGATAGTCTGAGACTATTAGATCTTGACCTCTATTTCAAATGCCTATTTGAGGGTAAAGGGCCCAGGAAATGCTGCTGCTTCTTCAGGGATCAGATTTGGCCGTGCTCAAGATATTCATATTTCAAAATCACCTGAAGTGTGATTTTCCTTTAACATTTAATGTAAAATCTATTGATCTTGATTACACTCCATTGCATGGGAAGAGAAATAATCATCTTTCTGATTAAAATTGTGAAATCCAGGGATATGTTTACGTATCTTTAGAAAGGATAGGATGTCAATGGCTATCACTAACATTCATTGCACATGGCTATGGTAGATATTTATGCCAAATAAGTTATTGCTCATTCTCTGCAGGATTTGTGTTCCATCTGCAATAGACAGGGTGGTTCCCTGCACCCCAGGGCTCTGCATGTAAGTGCAGGCCTTGTAATCTCTCATCATACAAACCCATTATTTTGGTCTTCCATTTGGAATTACTTTGCCCACACCCAAATTCATACTGGGAGGGAATAAAAGTAAGGGGAGGGGGCAGGGAGAAAAAGAGAGGTCCATGGTTTGTAGGACTATCTTTGGGGTTAATCAGGTGTGTTGTACAGGCAGGAACCAGGGGCCATGCTGAAGCCATTTGTTCTGCCTCAGATAATCCCCCTCCTTTCTTGGTTGGGTGTGATATGTCTCATCATCTTCAAGCTTGTTTCTTTTGGCTGCAGAAAACAAGTTCACACTCTTGCAAGAGAGTAAGTAAGTGAAAAAAAAAAAAAAACTCCCTTTTCCAATGTCAAGAGAGAGCCAAACACTTGGCTGCATTTACTTGATATTTTCTGGCTGAGGCTGAATCTTCCAGCCTAAGCTGTGTAAGTAGAACGAGAAGCTGATAAACTGGCCACAGAGGGGCCACCACACTTCGAGTGTCCTCGGGTCCTCTAGGCCACCTGCAGGCCTGACTTCACTCCTGAAATCTGGCTAAAATAATAACACCCGCCACAAGAGTTTTTTGTAAGACATCACTGATACATGGCTAAAACATGATACAGAGGCGAAAACACTCAGTTTGAAAAACTCTGAGAATCAGTCTTTTAACATTTAACCAAAACGCTGTGCTGAAAACTGGAACTTAGAAGTGGTTTTAATTCAGTAAGCCATTGGTCTGCTAATTATAGCCCTTTACTCTGGCTATTCCCACCTTAGCATATTTGCACCAGACATCCTCTCTGCCTGACACGCTCTCCCCAGATGCTCACACAGCCAAGATCTCTCCATGTTCTTGTTTGTTGGCTTCTCTATAAGGCCTTGTTCAAAATTTCCACACCCACCCTACCCCACACTTCTGTATGTTTTTATCTTTTCTTACAGCAAGTGTTACCTCAATAAAATAATTTGTTTATTTATGTTGATTGTTTGTTGCCCTTCCCTCCTTTTAAAAATGTGAGCCCTGTGAGGGCAGGGATTGTTCTTTTATTGATTGTTTTATCCTTAGCACCAGAGCAGGATCTGGACCATAGTAGTTGTGCAATAAACATTTGTGAATGAATTAATTACTGAAATATGACCATTTCCTCTGAACTCAGAAACTTGACAATTGCTAGAATAATAGAACCCAGATTTCAAAAACATGGTCCTCACTTAGTAGATTGACTCACATGGAGGCTATGGCAAGTAGTCTTAGCTTTGCAGGCCCCTGGACCCAAGCCCTAGACAAAGCACAGGAATTTTGAGAAAATAGCAGGAACTAGTATATGTTTGATGCCTTACAATTTACAAAAAACACTTTTACATTTTCTCATGAGATCCTCACAGGAGCCCTTTGAGGAAGAGCTTGTGAGGATTCTGAAATTAAAGAGGTCATAACTCGTTGAGATATTTAGAAAACATAAAAGGGACTAGATTTAGTCTCCTGCCTAAAACTAACACAAATTTAAACAAAATGTTTATAAGAACAGTTTTCAAGGCCCAATCACAACAAAGGATGGTAAAATCCATTAGAGACTGAAAATAAGCAGGGAGAGCCACCTGCTAAGCTGCCTTCCTTGGAAGTTTCCAGGCAGTTGTGCAGGCAGAGGGAACCCAAGTGGAGTCCAATAGATTCTTGAGTTGAAGAGATGGCATTGAAAGTACAATTGGCCAATTTGCAGGACAAGATGTGGACAATAGGAGAGTTTCATAGAAAAAGAACTCCAGAAATCGATAGAGGGGTCCCCCTGGAGTATTTAAAAGAGTACTGGATCAGCACATGTGAAGAAACCACCCTAGGCCAAGGGAAGAGCCACTAAGAATTAGAGGGAAACATGGCCAGTGCACTCACAGGACTGGGAATAGTGCCTGGTCCTACCAGGCAGATAGAAAGACTACATAGTTCATGGGGCCTGAGGTAGGGTGATCAGAAGGCCTGCCTCAGTGGTGGTGAATAAGCAGCTCTAGACTATCCTATCTAACAAATCCTAAGAGCAAAGAATAAAAGAATCAAGCTGTTTCGAAATATTTTAACTACATCCCAGAACAAACTAATCCATAGTGACAGATCAGTGGTTGCTTGGAAGGGAGGTAGTAAAAAAGAGCAAGAGGGAAATAGTGTAAGGTGGCACAAGGAAACTTTTGGGATGATGAATACATTCATTATTTTTATTATAGTGACAGTTTTTCAGTGTATACATGTGTCAAACCTTTTAAATTATACATTTATGTATCTACAGTTTATTGAATATCAATTATAGCTCAATAACGCTGTTTAAACAAAACATTTACTTCACTAAAAGTTCCTTCCCTGCTTGGGTCCTGTAGTCATGTGAGTTCACAAGAGAAAGGAATATAATTTTATTTAATGGAATAAAATATATTAAGAAAAATAGCAAAGGACAAGTGGTACCTTCAATGGTATCTTTATTGAGCAAAAAATGAGTAGCTTTGGGGCTCTTGTGTGACTCAGTCAGTTAAGCATCTGATTGGATTGTGACTCGTCATGGTCTCAGGTTGTGAGATGGAGCACCATGGCAGCTCCACACTGAGTGGGGAACCTGCTTGAGTTTCTCTCTCTCCCTTTCCCTCTGCCTCTCTCCACGCCTAAATTGTGCTTGCTCTCTCACTCTATCTCTTAAAAAAAATGAGTAGACTGCAAAAGGTTTTGGTTTTTGCTTTTTGTTTTTAATTTTTTTCCCCAAAAGATCATATGATTTGAGTTACACTTGATTAAGTCAGATTTGCTAAATTTGGCCAGTAGTGTTTCAACAAGATGCATAGAGATTCTAAAAGTATGAATATTATTTCAGAAGCTATTAGATTAGCCCAATTAATGAAATAAAAGTCAAACCAGGAACCAAACTGCATGATCAAAATTAAGGTGCTTTTGACAGAAATTATCCCAAGGAGTTGATTGGGAAACAGATAATACCAATTGGTTTATAGTCATAGAAATATTTCCATTCATTTAGTAGGGATTTAGATATACACCAAAAAAAATAGATATACACCAGCATGGTTTGCCTTAGCATAGCTTAAATGGGAATTCATTGGTAGATCTATGAAGAAAGGCTGTTTCTAATTTCACAGAAAGACAATTTATTCCCAAACCACTGTCTCATATAAAAAGTTCTGTAAATGCATTTTTTAGGATCACCCAAGAACTCTGTTACTCTGGATTCTTATTCTTTGCTATCTGCTCCACTTTTTAAAATCATACCTGTCAAATATGCATAAAGTGTCTATTGAGAAGTTTATAGCATCACTGGGAGATTAAAAAGGCTGAGTACTTTCTGAGCAAAGAGACCTTATATCCTGCCAGAAAGAATCATATCCAAATCAACAGATGTCATGGATTTTTTTAATGTATATATAGTGTTCCAAACTTTGTAACTACTTTGGCAGACAAAGATGAATATTATGTCTGAGAAAAACTATTGTGAGAGACACCACTGGATTGATGTATTACCCAGAAAATTCTGGGAGAAAAAAAAGACTAATATAGAGTCCATTTAGCTTGATAAATGAAATCACCAACAGTCTTTGAATTAATTATGTGAATAACCAACTCTTTCAAAAAATTCACTCTAGAACATCATAATGAACAATAAGGAATTACACAGGAAAGCAAGGTCCCAGTTTCAACTGAGTCTCTAATAATGGACAAAACACATTAGTGAGAGACAGTTAACTTGAATCTGTGGCAAACTAACAGGTCCAAGAGTGAGAAGCTCCCTGTTTGCCTAGAAATCCAGCAATTACTGAGTTGACCAGTTCTACTTTTATATATGATTTTTATAATTAGCTCTGTATTTGCATCATGCAAATGTTGTCCTTCAAATAGCCACCTGGCCTTTCAAATTTAAAATCCTTTTGAAAAAAAAAAAAGAGAGAGAGAGAGAGAAAAAAAGAAAAAAGAGAAAAAAAGGAAAAAGAAAGACAAAAAAGAGAAAAAAGAAAAAAAAGGAAAAAAGAGAAAAAAAGAGAAACAAAAAAAAGAGAAAAAAGAAAAAGGAAAAAAAGAAAAAAGAAAGAAGAAAAAAATAAAATAAAATCCTTTTGAAGATCCCCCCCAAAATAAAAAGAAAAATAAACACCTATTTTTCAATCAAGCAAGGTAATGACTACAATACATACAGACTGAAAGAGGACATGGACTTAAAATGCCTTAGCAGAGTAAAGGGGGTTCTACACTAAGTAGCTGGAGAGGGAGATACTCATTAGAAATAAGCTACAGAACTCTGAACAGCTCTGCACTTGAAGACATTAGTTATGGCAGAGGAAAGAGTGAAATAAAGCCAAAAACTAAGGGTATAGTTTTAAAGCCTATATAAGGAGCACTAGAACTACTAAGGTAGTTCCCATCTTCACCCTAACTGACATCAGACAACTGCTACCCATCACTATAGGGGAAAGAAGTATATTTTTTAGATGAATTGAACCTAAGATCTGAGGTGTTCTGCATTCAGCAACAGAGCCAGCAAGGAGGACTCGAATGAGGTGCTTAACACAAAATGTATGCACTAAACAGTGAGATGAAACTTGCCTTCACTTACACAGATTCAGAATCCCACCTTTCAATCTTATACTGTCTCTGAATTTCGGCCAGATTGGAAGATCTACTCTTCTCTGGAGAGTCAGAAAAAATGGAGTCAGAGAAAAAAAAATGCCTTATATGTAGGTTGCAATCCCAAACCTGGATGGTTACCCATTTGCTTTACCTTGAGTCTTTCCTGGCAATGAAATAAACATATATACAAGGGGTTTATAACTGATCCTTAAAGATCTCACTTTTAAGTGTGAATGAATAGCCAAAGATCACCAAGGATCATCAACAGGCATTTGAGTAAAGCCTCTTACATGAAGAGAAATCATGTGGGGGAATCAGAAGAAAGTGAGACTATGGAAGTAGTAGAAGAAAACAAAACAAGGAGGAAAGAAAATAATTATATCATCCACCCTGAGGGATAAGAGTATACTCTATGCATGAAATGAGAACAGGAGATTATTTTTAAGGAGGATTTAGAAACTAAAAAAAAAAGTATGAGCACAAGTGGGAATATAAAATAAGGAAATCTTCCTAAAATAAAGAAGTGGCCAAGAGGAAGAGAGGATACTGATGAGAATCTAGAATATCAAAATCTATCAGGATTTTTAGAACAGATAGAAAAAAAATAATTTAAGAAATTTTTACAGAACTGAAAAGCATAATGTTCCAAACTGAAAACATTCTGGATGAAGAAGATTATATGTATATAACCATTTTATGACACCTCACCATGGATGTTTAGAGGAAAGAGACAATCTAAAATTTCCAGGGAAAAAAAAGGTCACAAGCAAAGAATTGAGAAAAGGTATATCAATGGACTTCTCAACAGCAATGATAAAAATAAGAAAATAATGGAATATCTTTAAAATTCTTAGGAAAATTATTTTCTACTTAGAAGTTTATGTCTCAGCAAGCTATCCATATAGAGTAAGGATAAAATGGGAACAGTTTCATTCATGGTCTCTATTTCCTGTATATCCCTTCTTGGGAAGCTATTGGACAATGCGCATCACCAAAATAAAGAGGAGTGGGGGAGCCAAAAAAAAGACATGAGCAGAAAATGAGAATGCAATACATAGAGAGAATTCCTGAAGCTTCTGCAAAGGGGTGTCCCAGGATGACAGCTATCATCCTGTATACTAAATCTATTCTGGAGCAGGAGTATAGAAGGCACTAGAAGTCTCCAGGAGGAAAAAAATTGAAATTGTTTGACCAATTTGTCCATACAGAAAAATGTAAAGAGAAGTAATCTACAGTGCAGTTGGAAAATGTGGAGAGACTCAGTCTTAGGTTCAAAGAAACAGCAAATGAAAAAGCAAAAAGAAAACAATTATTAACTCCAGGAAATGCAAAAAGCAGAAAAAGAAAGTGAACATAATCATGCACAGTAATTGTACAGTAAATAATACTTATCATAATCAATGAAAATATTTAATAAAAATTATGATATAACTATACTGGAAAAGTGAGATGCAACAAAGTTAAAATATTTATATATATATATATATATTACAGTAAGAAGTCAAGACAATGTCTAAAAATGACTAATCAAGAGAAAGTATTATTATACACTTGCATTATTTAGAATTTCTTGAAGAAGCAGTTAAAAGAATTAAAAGTTGCCATCTTTTGGAAATGTAATGGGATAAAAAAATCCCTAAGGGTCTCCTTTTATTATTATAAGCTTTCTACACTGTTTAAATGGTTATCTTTGAGTGTAAAATAGGTGAAGCCTTTGTTTCTTAACTCTTCTTCTGCAAATGGCAGCATAGTCAGTAATTTTCCCTTCATATTTCATAACTATATTGATTAATAATTAATTTCTTAATTTATTTTTAAATTTTTGCCAAATAAACACTGAAGTCTAGGCTTTCTCAATGGACACAGAAGTCTAGCTTGTAAATTCAGAATTTTTCTTTACATGCTTTTTAAAGTTTTTGCACAAATATAGATTCTAATATTTCATCAATTTCTCATTGAAATGTTTAAATATTTCCTGAGTGATAGATATTATATTTGAAGTTACCCAGAAAGCTCCATTGAACACTTTATATGATTACATTGATCACTAAAACATCAATAGCAAAATTTATTTAAAGCATAGGCAAACTTCAATAATTGCGAAATTGTGTTATATCTAGGAGCTGCCTTTTTTTTTCCAGTTCTAATAAGTTAAAAGTTCTTATGGGGTGCCTGAGTGGTTTAGTTGGTTAAGTGTCAAACTCTTAATCTCAGCTCAGGTCTTGATCTCAGGATTATGAGTTCAAGACCCACATTGGGCTCTGCACTGGACATGGGAGACTATCTAAAAAACTAAAATAAATTAAATTAAATTTCTTGAGTTGACTCAGCTTGAGATCATAGTGTCATCACAATTACTAAGTCACAGAACACCAGAAAACTGAAATTTATTATTTCTTACTAAAAAAAAACTTAAGTATCTTTCCAAAAAAAAATAACCTAAATGTTTCTTTGAAATTTTTTATAATTCTTTGATTGTTCATATATTCCCTAAAGCCCAATTAACCAGTACTGCTCACTATTAGTATTTTAACAACTATATACATGACACAATTTATATTCAAATCCACCAGGGTACTAAATTGGAAGTTTTAGCTGAGGCACCAAGGTCAATAGACATCAGATACCAAAATGACTTATGAAACTCACTAAGAGGATCTCACAGTAAGTGTTTGATAATCAGTTAGATAAATTGAATATATCTAAGATTGTTATGAGTTGAATTGTGTCCTGCTGAGAAAGATATGTTTAAATTCTAACCCCCAGTACCTCAGATTATGCCTTATGTGGGAATAATGCTATTGCAGATATAATTTATTAAACTGAAGTCATATTAGAGTAGAGGGGCCATTAATTTAATGTGACTAATGTCCCTATAAGAAGTTAGCTATGTGAAGACAGACATGCAGGAAGAATGCCTTGCAAAGACAGAGAATAAGCATGATGTATCTACAAGCCTGGTTAATGCTAAAGATTGCCAGCAAACCACCAAACTAAGAAGCAAAAAAGGACACCCCTACAGGTTCAGAGGGAGTATGGCCCCACCGTCACCTTGATTCAGACTTCTGGCCTCTTGTTTTAAGCTACCCAGTTTGTTGCATTCGGTTATAGCAACCCTGGAAAACTAAGGTAAGAGTGCAAAAGGTTAAAAGATGCAATTAAGAGAGTTTTGGGGGTTTTGGCTTTTTGAGATAGAAATTTCTTTAAAAAGAGCTGCTAGTGTACCATGAATCAGCAGAGATTTGGCATGTGCTTTCACAATATAGAGGGACTTCAAAGGGGAGGGATCACAATGGATTGCTGTATGATACATAAAAACACTTACAGGATCTAAAGACAAGATTTAGCCCATGGCAGTAGGGGAAAGACCAGAGTATATTATAAACTAGTTACACCTTCACTTATCGAGGCAAGGATTCTGAATGTCTCTCATAAACAAGATGTGAGATATAAGGGAGAAAGAGCTAATCTGAAGCCACTCTGAGTCCTGCCAAAGACAGACAACTGGAAAGGGAATGGAATCTGATTAGGAGACCATCAGAAAAATCAGGCTGAGAGTAGAGCGGTTGACTGAAGGAAAATGCAGCAGCTAAGACACAAGAAGTGCAGATAAACATTTAGAGTGTGTCCTCAGAAAAAACTACCAGAACGCCCGCAAGGAAGAGAATCAATTTCAAGTGCCTACTAGACCTGGAGAGAACAAAATTATCTTGTTATGCTAAGAATCAAGTAAGAACTTACAAGTACACTGTATCTCCCCTTTTCCTATCTTTTTTATGGTCATTAGCCAAATGGGGGAGGGGAAGGAAAAGTAAGGATAGGAAAAGCACTTCCTCAGCCAGTGGTAATGTCTCCAAGGTCAACAAGGTAGAAGAGGGACTGCCCAGAAAAGATTTACCTTAAAAATCAATTTCAAGGGGGAATTCTATGACAATCTACTTGTAGCAGACTAATCACCTCACTGAAAATAATAGTTATAATACATACATTTTTAAAATATATTTTTGGAGGCAAGACAGAGATACCAAGCCCCTCCAGGATCTGAAGGGTCAAGACACTAGAGAAATTAGCAGCACATGGAGGTAGCTCCAAAATTCTAACCTGCTTTTTTTCTCCCCACAAGGTATTTTCCATTAAGTAAAATGATCAAAAACAAACAACAAAACCAAGGCAGGAGAACTTTAAGTCAAAAATTCCAAAGAGATGTGAATAACAGTGGCTGACATTCTGCTCCTCTTTTTCCTAGCAGCATAAACCAATTCCTAAATGGTATGTAGAATCCTGGTAAACTCATCAGCATTTCTGATGTAAGGTACTACATTCTAAGAGAAAAAGCAAACTGTAAATAGATAAGGCCTTATAAAGACTCAAAAACTATCTAAATTAGGTGCATCTTTGTACAGAGATGATCTTCTGTTATCCTATCTGGCAGAAGCTGTAACTAATCCTCTCAGGAATAAATCTTTATAAGTCTCTCTGTCTCTGTCTCTGTCTCTGTCTCTCTCACACACACACACACACACACACACACATACGCACACGCACACATACACACATAAACAAATCAGGTTAAATTAAAACTTACCAGGAATATCTAGAAAAGGGGCCAAGAAAGAAGATAAATACTAGAAATCAAACTAGAAATGAAGCATATGTTAGATTATCAGACATCGACTTTAGAATAACTATGATTAATTTGGTAGAGAGCAAATGACAAAAATAAGTTTTACCATCAAATTAGAATAATAAAAAAATGATCTAATGGAAATTCTAACCCAATAACAAATTAAGAACACAATTAATTCAATTGATTGTTTTCAGAGCAGATGGTTTTGAGCTGAGGAGAAATGGAAGATAAAACAATTCAGGAGAAACAAAATAAAAAATGTCCCAGGAACATTATAGTAAAACTGCTAGAAAAGGATAATCTTAAAAGCAGTCATATAGTGCCTGGTTGGCTCAGTCTGAGGAGCATGCAACTCAAGCAAACTTGAGCCCCATGTTGGGTGGGGAGATTAAATAAATAAATAAATAAATAAATAAATAAATAAATAAATAAGCTTTAAAAAAAGCAGTCATGGATTCTGTTAAAAATAAACAAACAGGGGGTCTCTGGGGGCTCAACTGGTTGACCACTGGAATCTTGGTTTTAGTTCAGGTCATGACCTCAGGGTCATGAAATTGAGCCCCACATGGGGCTCCACGCTCAGAGCAGAGTCTGCTAGAGATTCTCTCATTCTCCCTCTCCCTTCCCTTCTGTCTCTCTCCCAACTCACTCTGTGCATTTAATTTATCTAATTAAATAAGATAATTAATTATTTAGAAACAAAGCAGCAGTAAGACTTAAATGGACCCCTAGACAGACATGACAGAAGCCAGAAAATAATGGAATTGTGCCTTTCAACAGCTGAAAGAAAATAGCTGCCAACTTTAAATTCAACACATTTTGGAAGCTGACCTATCAAACACTGAAACTACACAAAGCTAGAAAAAGAGAGAACCTTTCAGGCAGAGGGAAAATAATTTTCACCAGACATATGGCAATTGAGAAAGAAATCTAAATCAATACAACAGTATAAAATGATAATAGGAGTTTTTAAACTGTACATAGGGGTTTAAACTGTATGCAGAATGAAAATGGGCAACAGCAGATAACAACAATAATAAAAGGTGGTGAGTGCTCCTTGGAGTTATAAGATCTAAATACTGTACAAAACTGATAAGAGTATTCATTCGTATTAGACTCTAATAATTAAAAGAAACATATTTTAACTCTAGGCTAACAACCAAAAGAATATATAAGTGAAAAACCACTTAAGAGGATATATGAAATTTAAAATAAACTTGATTTAATAAACAATACGCTCCTGAGTAAAACATTACTAAAAGAAGAAATCATCGTAGAAATTACAAAACACTTACAACTGAATGATTTACAGCTGAGTAAAACTTGGTGAGATACAGCTAAAGCCTTGCTTAGAGAAAACTTTATGGCCTCTAATGCATATATATTAGCAAAGGAAAAAATATGAAAAATCATTATCTATGATTTACATTACAGTTAATTGTGTTAAAGTTAAAAGAAGGAATAGAAAATAAACCTCAAAAAAGTAGAAAGAAGGAAATAAAAAGGTAAGAGGAGAAATTAATAGAATGGATAACAAAATATAATACAGAAAAATCTCCAAAAACAAAGATTGATTCTTCTACTGACTAGTGACCATTGAATAATAGGAGATACTATGAATGACTTTGTACCAATAAATTTGAACATTCAGTGGAAGTAAAGAAATAAGTGGAAAAATAGCTACCCAAAATTTATATTAAAAAAATAGAAAAGGTGAGTATTCATGTATCTATCCAAAAATCTGCAGTTAAAAGATTTCCCACACAAAGAAAATTCCCTGCTCTCACGAAGCACTTCCTGGACAGTGAGGAATCAAGTGGATCCTTTGAGCAGTCACTCTCCAAAGGGTTTAGAAAAGCACAGAAAATAAATTTGATAGCAACAACTTAAAATAACTTGGAGGTAAATAGAAAAACACAGTGAAAAACAAAATTTCTTTCTGAATATGTTTTCTGAATATTTTATCATTGCATTTGAGAAATGTTTTTTTCTTTAGATTCAGTACAGAGAAAAAGTACTTGTAAAATCTTTTCTACTTTCATCTAGTATACAAATGACCTCCTCCCTTTTCTTTCTTTCTTTCTTTCTTTCTTTCTTTCTTTCTTTCTTTCTTTCTTCTTTTTTTTCTTTTTCTTTTTTGAGATCAGGCTCATAGCTAGCAAAACTACCATGCTGGCAGAATTTTTTTTTTCCTTTTTGAGTGTAAGGTTTTTTAAAATACTGCAGTAGCACATCAGTTGCAGCAGAGGAGATGTTGATAACAGTGAGAGCACCAGGGACCATGCATAAATGTGTATATTTCTAAGGAAGCACGAGAACAAGGACAACTATTCATATGAAAGTCAATAAGCTATATTCAACAGTCTCCAGATGGATTTGCAATAGGCAGGTCCATTTGCACGAGTAGACCCTTCAGACCTCCAGCTACTATTTTGTGTAAAGGTAGGGTAAATACATAGCTGAACTAAATCTCAGATTTAGCCAGCCGTTAAACTCAATTGAAGGAGGCCACACTCTCTCAATTTTTTCATCCTGCCAGGCTCCGTTCTCAACAGTGAGCATGCGTTTATATCGGCAATCACATGCTCCCTGCCAGGAGTGCTGCAAATCTTACTTAGGTTAAAGACAGGAATTTTGGATTAACTAGAAGCCACTAACTCTGATATGCTGAGTTAGTCTTCCAGTAAATCGGATTCTCCGATTCATAATTCTTGAAATTATGAATATTTACACAATCTTTTTGGCTAAAATACTGTTCATTACATTTCCTTTTTTTTAAGATTTTTTTATTTATTTATTCTTGAGAGACAGAGAGAGAGGCAGAGACACAGGCAGAGGGAGAAGCAGGTTCCCTGCAGGAAGCCTGATGTGGGACTCAATCCCAGGACCCTGGGATCATGACCTGAGCCAGAGGCAGATGCTTAACTGCTGAGCAACCCAGGTGTCCCTGTTCATTACATTTCTATAATCACCCTTTTTAAATAATCCTTCCATTAGGGTTGACATGCCTAAGTCTTTTGTGAATTGTGTATCAATAAAACTGCAACTGAGCAATGATTTCCATTGTATTTATTTTAGATAACGTGAAGTTGGCAGCCTCACTCAAAAATTACTTTTATTTCTCTGTAGAAGTTGTCAGATGATATATTACCATGAGAAATCTCTGGAATTCTCTTTAAGGGGGATATGTACCATCTGATGTACCTGATGGAATAAAAATCTAGATTCACAAAAAAGGCAGTTGAAAACTGGCATCCACATCACAAAAGTATTTGAATTAGGAACCTGTTATATTTGTTCCCTTTATGCTTTTATAACACCTTGCAGTTTATTAAAATGTGATTTTAACTACTGCATTTCTGAAATATACATAGTATGCTAGGTGTCTCCAGTAGTTATCTACTTAAAAAAAGAAAACCATTCATCTATCAAGTCCATATGGTGATAAATTTTATAACAAGTATTGTGACAATGGAGGTGGGTAACAAAAGATATCCTAAAACCATAACTATAATCCAGCCCTGGGAATCAAAAGAGTAATAAAAAAATTACAAAACCAAATAAAAAAATATTTGCATGGCATTATGTTACCAACAAAATATTTTTAATTACTTAAATAAAAAGCTGTTTAAGCAATAACAGAATCTATCTTAATATGCAACATTGTAAAAAATGGTAGTGGTTACATAGAGGTTTACTTAACACCACTGCGTGGAATTTTGTGTCAAATGATCTGAGTCTAACAGTATAATCTAGCATGTAATCTAGTTAGCAACCAACAAATACTTGTCTGGTGACTGATCAGAATTAGAGAGGAAATAGAAATCTCTCTCTCCTTTCTAGGGGTTGCATTAATTTATGGGAGATACAGAGTAAATACTACTGAAAACAAAACAAAACAAAAAAAACAAAATATAAAAGTAAGACCCAATCTGTATTTGCAACTTCATCTTCTGATTGATAATCCCAGCCATCTATCTGCCCATCTAAATAATGTTCTTTCCTCAAGCTCACACCTTCCATGTTCTGGTGCCTGAGCAAGTGCATTTTCATTTCCCAAGATGACTTACCCATCTCCCATCTTTTGCTCTTTACCTCAAAAGCTAGCTCCCTACCAGTCTTTTCCTGTCCTTCCCTTACAGCTTTCCTAGCACCAGCATCCAACATGGTGCCATTTTATGTTTTGTGTCTCTCTGCTGACTATAAGGCTTTTTGGCAGCAGCCACAGTCTGTCTCAACATCTCCAGTATCTGGCATTGGGAGCAAAAATGCAAACCTGCACCCATCACACTCAAACTCAGCATAATGTGAAACATTGATTTTTGTCTGCAACTGTATTAAATACTGTGATGCCCACGTCTACCAGACGCAAATGGGAGCTGAGCAGGTCATGTGACCACTGGGACCTGCAGAGATTTCCTTGCTGGAGTACTAGGCCAGAGGCATGCATGGCCTTCTGCTCCAAGGACAAGCATCAGCTTCTCAAAACCAACGAGGGTGCCTTTGGAGCATATTGAAGACTCGGGTCATGGTAAATGTATCCAAGAGTGGATTTTAATGATAGACTTTGTTTGCAAGAATTCAGAGCAAATCACTATTTTTTTTCCTCCATCTGTCTTAGTTCCACTGGTTTGTAGAACAGTTTTGAGCAAAAACTTCTTTGCCCTGTATTTTAGAATAGTTTTCACTGCTTTAGACTTTTGAGTTTACAGTAAGTTTCTTTTAATTCAATGACATGTTTTAGATTATATTTTATAAAAAGTCCACTACCATCCACTCACATTTCTCAATGTTCAAATGACAGCAAATAGATATATTGAGATGGAATTAAGAGGTAGAGAAAAGCTTGAGTATTTTCCCTCCTACCAAAGATTATAATGGTTTGGGCCATTTTCATTTCTACAAAAACATGGATTCTAACCTCTCTGCAGTTTATAATGGCACATCATTAAGTGGGAACTTAGAGAAGAGAACTAGATGAGTCTTCAAGCACTTTTCAGGCCACATGACTTGATTTTAAAATAATTTTGTCATCACATCTTCTCCAAACCTCCTAAGAAACAGGTCACCCCAATAATCAAACTGGGAATGAAATGAAATATGACTTTAATAAGTACATTTTGTTAGTCTCCTCTTTGTGGTTATATTTAATTCTATTTCATGTCAGTTTAAAGATCATATGCTTACTCATTTGCTATCACTTATAATTTCAAAAGTGTTATTTTTAGTTGAATTGGTGAATTATTTACCCACATGAACATGCAAAGGTGATCATTTCCAATTTGTATGGTAATCGTTAGGACTGCAAATGGAATTCATTTCTTCGTGTTAGCAATGTGGGATTCATACCAAGTAAACCTGAAACACCTCCAGATGTTAAATAAAAAATACTAACCAACATACATTTGTTATGCTGTTAGAATTTCTAGCATAAAACAGTACCATATACAAAGATCTACATGCTAGTTAAGAAAACAACATTCACATAAACAACATATCCAGAGTTCAGTAGGACATCTGCCCATGAACTCAATGAAACAGATGTGAAATGTCTAGGAAATCAGAAGAAGTAAGACCACCATGGCTAAAACTATAAAGAAGACTATGTGGGAAAGAACACATGGTTTGACCAGGGTCTTAGATAAGTTATAAAATTTAAGAATGAAAAAAAAGAATGAGTGGCACAGTGTTAGGAAAAGAATACATGTGTGAACAACATGGTATATACAGATCACTGTGACTACCCCAGCCTGAACAAAATACTGTTCACAACCAGCATTTCCTAAAGTATCTTCCATTGAATGTTAGATCCCAGGAAGAAGATAGGTTAGTGAAACAGTCAATCATGTGGTCACCAGAGACCAAATAATTGGTTGTCAATCTTAACCCTCTACCCTCTACTTCTGGAGTATGTAACCTTGAACAAGTTACTTAACTTCCCTTGTAAAATAGGGATACCAAGGTAAATTGGCATGGAATAAGCTAACTATTCAATTAGTATGTTTTCCATAAAACATTGTGTGATCAAATATGCTTAGGAAGAAGTGAGCTATGTAAAAATTCAAAAGTTTATTTAATGCCTGATTTTTCCAGAGACCTTAATATAGTAATGTTTCTTGTGAGTCTCAAAATATGCAAGGTTTCCAAAATTTATTAGGCTATAGACCCTTTTGATGTGGAACATAATTAAGCTGTATAAGATTTTAGGGAATACTATCTTATCTTGCATAAGGGAAATATACGTTAAATATACACCGACCTTGCACCCTTAGAGTCTGCAGTAACATTACTGACATATGAAACAATTTTTGATTATTATTAACAATAATAACTAATATCTACTGAGCACCATATTTATAATTATCCCAGCAGAAGCTTAATGAAATACACTCTTATTAATGACTCCTTTTTCCACTCAAGGAAACAGACTCAGGAGAGTGACATTATCAGATTCACAGACTTCATAAGTTAACAGAACTCAGATTCATATCAAAGTTCACAGACTTGACCAACCAATGATCATACTGTGCTGAACAGAACAGTTCTGTGCTTCTTTGATTTTATATAGTCTCACCTTCAACTCCCAGGTGGCTTATCGAGAACTTTCTTCCAAAAAACACAAAAAGCAGTCTGGTTGACTATGATTTTATCCATCTCCTTATAGAAATGAGGCCCTTAAGAAATCATATTTCAATACATATACTGCAGTTTTTTGGTGAGTTCACTGTTGGCTTTAGGTCAGCCTTCAAACGTCCCATAAGCTCTTGGTTATTCAGCTTATCTTGGAACTTTGAGAAGTGAGTACATTTCAGAGCCAAGTATATTATGCTCTTTCCTTTTCCTTTTCATTAATTTTATTCTGTTGATAATATTCTGCTCCACACCATGAAGAATTTCTTTTCTGGGAAATTGTAAATACTGATGGGCAATAATGTCAGGGACAGCTCTCAAAGCATGGTCCACCACTGTCCAGTGTATCCCTGAACTTCCCTCTCCAATCCACACTAGGATTAATGAACGACTTGATTTTGGCATTTGTAAACTTTTAGAGCAAAAGTTGACAGAGCGGTGTTAAGTTTAAATTTAATATTAAATTTGGGGACTATGCTTTTGTTTTTATTTTTGTTATTAGTTTTATTGACTTTTACAAAGATACCAGTCTGCCAAGATTGGGGAAAAGCTAGTCCTCAACCACAAGTAGTTTGAGAACTACCAATTCAGGAGGTGGGAAATAACTTTAGGCAGCAGATTCTTGCCCACACCAGACATCTCACCACAGTATAGCATTCCCCTAAAATGTCAATTTCAGATTTTCTATCTGAAATTAACTACCAAAAAAAAAATCCACTTTAACTCTAGAATTCTGAACTGAAAATGGGACGTAAAAAGAAACTAAATTTTTTTCTATGTTGTCCTTCTTTTATTTGCACTTTAGGTAGCTTACCTACATAGTTTCTATAAAGCCATGTATACTATAGTAATAAGGAATAACACTGAAAACCAAGATAGCTTAGGAAACTTTGTTTTGAAGGTTAAATTTCTTGCCTTATAATGCTGATGTCATGAAGGGATGTCTGACTTTCCACAAAATGCCCTTTGATGTATTGAATGATGGAACTACCAGAATGACAGAACCAGTGTGACATTTATTATCTTTCATATCTCTCACTGATGCAGAAGGAAAGGACAGAAGAAGGATGTGGCTGGCAAATGGTAAAAGAGGGTGTCACTCAAAAGAAGTGGGCTCTGTGAGGAGAGACAATTTGTCACATCACATATAGTTATCACTCAAAAGTGTGCATCAAAGGAACCACAGCCAGAGCAAGCAGATGAAACCAGTCTGGAGAAAGGACAGTCAGAAGTAGTCACCAAGAATATTACATTACCTGTTCCAAAGGGGGAAAAAATTCAGTAAAATGTCTAAAGAAATCCCTTCAGGGCAGCCCGGGTGGCTCAGCGGTTTAGCGCTGCCTTCCGCCCAGGGCGTGATCCTGGAGACCCAGGATCGAGTCCCACCTCGGGCTCCCTGCATGGAGCCTGCTTCTCCCTCTGCCTCTCTCTCTCTCTCTCTCTCTCTCTCTCTCTCTCTCTCTCTCTCTCTCTGTGTGTGTGTGTGTGTGTGTGTGTGTCTCATGAATAAATGAATAAATTCTTTTTTTAAAAAAAGAAATCCCTTCAGAGTTACCTATGTAAACTCACTGTTCATCACCCCATTTTATTTGAGAATTCAGTGTCCCTCAAGAATGAAAAGACCAAAAAAGCTCCCCCTGTGTTGTTGCAGAAAGATGCTGGAAGCTGAAAGGATTTGAAGAAAGTTATTACTTGCATTTCAGTATTAAAAAATGAAACCTGTTTCTTATTGTTTGATTTTTAAATCTGCTCAACTTTCATTAGGCTGTGAGTGACGTTGCTACTTCATTGCCATGAAAGGGATTGTGTGTGTGTGTGTGTGTGTGTGTGTCTGCACACATAATATACATCCTTATGCACAATCCTGTGTATCATCTACGTCTCTACTTTCTCCTATTAGTTTATATGATGATCATGTTACTCTGAGGTCTCACACCACATCCTAAAAATAGCATTCTGGTTTCCTCCCAGTCTAAAACAAAACAAAGGCCACAATCCAGATCTCCAATAAAAAAAATAAAATAAATTAAAAAAAGACCCTATGTAAACGATTTCAAATTACGAAGGAATTATAGTTACATTGTATTCATCGGCCAAAAATATATCATAAGTTTAACCTACATCAGACTTTTCCTTCCTTTTTTTTCATACTTTTCCTTCCTATAGCAGTTGTACATTATACTACTCATTCCAGGAGGTAGTTTTACTTTGAGTCCCCCTGTTCTCTGACAGCTGTGTTTATACAGTGGATGTCTTTGCCAAATTATTTGTTGCCTTTTGCTGTTTAATGTTGCTTTCTTCTTACATGGCATGCTCCGAATTAGTCTTATTCATTCCTTTGCTTCTCCCTGTAGCCTGATTTCCCTCACATTTCTGCTTTTTTATTTTTTGCCATTCTGGTAAGATTTCAAGGGTTGTAAAACAAATAAAATCTACAGTTTAACTCTATGTCACCACATTCTTTCTTTAAGCAAAATCATGCTTGCTAAATGCAAGGAGACATGGCTTGGGACATTTAAACCCTACCCTGTTCATGCCTGTATTATTACAGCCCATCCTGGCTCTTCTCCATTGGGTCTACCTGAAGCCTACTACCAAAATGCTCTTTGAAGCATTTCTGTCTACTATGTCACTTTTCCGTGGGGAAATCTATGCTTGATGACTTTTCCTTCCATTTCTCTAAATTTCTAATTTTTCTGCCTTACCATAACACCTAGTATAATCCTCTCCTACCCTGCCAGTCCAGCACTGTTTCTATTCCATTGTCCACCATGTGTTTTCCACTTCAGGCAAGCATATCTTGCTGTTAAGCAAATTTGGCAGCAGCATCCTTGCCTCTGGGAGGTTGTTTGTGTTGTTCTCTTGCTGTGGAATGTTCTTTGACTTCCTTATAGTTCAAGAACTGTCTTCCCCTTGAGAATCTTTTGTACTGCCTTAACGCTTAATTTTTCTCTTGTTTACATATTCTCTTAAATCATCAGTCATTTCAAGTACATTTGTCATATCTCCTTAATTAAACTTTAACCCATCAATTTAGCAAAAGGAATTTAGAAAAGGGAAAAAGAAAGGTTGCATAGTGCTCACAAAGATGCCTGTTAACTGAGCAATTTGATTTTTGCTGGTGGAAATCTAAATTGCAACAATGTAAAAGGATGGTAACTTGGTGAAAACTATTCAAAATTTAAAACCACCTATTGTTTGACACAACAATCCCACTTCTGGATGTCACTTAAAAGAATAAAGTTCTAACATAGAAAGATGCATGTACAAGAATATTCATTGTTGCTCTGTTTTCTGTGACAGAAGTCTATAAACATTCTCAATAGCTAATAGTAGGAGATTGATTAAATGCACTGTAGTATATTCATGCTATATTATGTACAATCAAATTACATCAAAATAATCTGACCTTAGAAAATATAGTATATTGCTAAGTAAGAAAAACAAGTTAGGGTCAATGGCTGCATTTTTATAAAAACAAAGAATAGAAAAACATTCACTAAATTAACTTGATTTGGAAGGTAGAAGATTGAAAGGAGAGAAATAGGGAAAAAAAGACTAAAGCAAAGTGGAAAAATGCATATGATGGTCACTCATTCTACTCCCTGATACCTGGTTCTCTCACCCTTTGCGCACATGGATGACTGAATTTCCCAGTATTCTTTTTTGCCCCAGAGGTAGAATTTAGTGATTGATCAGTTGCATATAACACCCAGTGCTCAGTACATCACATGCCCTCCTTAATGCCCATCACCCAGTTACCCCATCCTCCCACTCAGCCCCCTCCAGCAACCTCAGTTCGTTCCCTATGGTTAAGAGTCTCTTATGGTTTGCCTCCCTCTGTGTTTTGTCTTATTTTTCCCTTCTTTCTCCTATGTTCATCTGTTTTGTGTCTTAAATTCAACATATGAGTGTTTCTTAAATTCAACATATGGTATTGACTTTGACTGACTTATTTCACGTAGCATAATACCCTCTAGTTCTATCCACATCATTGCAAATAGCAAAATTTTATTCTTTTTGATGGCTGAGTGATATTCCATTGTATCTATATACCACATTCTTTATCCATTCATCTGTCAATAGACATCTGGGCTTTTCCATAGCTTGGCTATTGCAGACTCTGCTGCTATAAACATTGGGGTGCATGTGCCCCTTTGAATCACTATTTTTGTATCCTTTGGATAAATACCTAGTGGGGCAATTGCTGGGTCATAGAGTAGCTCTATTTTTAACTTTTTGAGGAACCTCTATACTGTTTTTCAGGTGGTGGCACCAGTTTGCATTTCCACCAACAGTGTAAGAGGGTTCCCCTTTCTCACCATCCTTGGCAACATCTATTGTTTCCCAAGTTGTTCATTTTAGCCATTCTGAGAGGTAGGAGGTGGTATCTCATAATGGTTTTGATTTATATTTCCCTGATGCTGAGTGATAGTGACCATTTTTCACGTGTCTGTTGGCCATTTGCAGAATGGCATTTTTTAGAGAAATGTCTGGTCATATCTTCTGCCCATTTCTTGACTGGATTTTTGGGGTTTGAGGTGTAAATTTCCTAGTATTCTTAAGCTGGCTGTGACCATGTGACTAGCTCTGACCAGTAAATTGTGAGCAGAAGTAAAGAGTTGCATTTCTGGCCAGAGCACTCAATTGCCAGTTAGAAACCTCCATAGCTTCCTTGCATTGCTGCAATGATTATGAAAATACAGTTGACACAAAACCTCCATCCCTTGGTTCTTGAGTGACTACAGAAGTGGAAGTCCAAGACTTTCCCTAACTCATGTTGGACAAAAGGCATATACACAACTTTTCCTGCAGTAAGCTACTGAAATTTTGAAGTTGTTTATACTACAGCATAACCTAATTTATCCTGATTGATAAAACAAGAAAACATTACATGCTTTTTTTATATTTGTTTTTATGCCATTCAGGTACATAGTTAAAAAAAATTCTAACAGCACTAAAAAGCCATAGAAAGACAACTTGCCTAACCTTTACCAAAACTGGGTTCATTCCCCCAGAGGCAACTAATTTCACACTTGTAGCAAATCTTACAGTTCTCAGCTCTGTAACATTAAATAATGTGCTTCTACTGCTATTCCTTGATTTATCCATTTTAAGCATTATTTCCTATTATGGTTAAGTCAGGATTCTTGTATTTTACACTGTAATCCCCACTCCCAACACCACCATTGATGATAAACTTACTTCACCTCTCCCTATTCTCATAATTACATCAAATTTTTGGTTAAAATAATAATCAGTGTTTACAATATTATGACTATGTAAATAACTATTAATAGGAATAACTCAGACTTTCCTTGGTCCCTATCCTGAAAACCCTTTCTCTTGTGTTTCCTGGGTCCCCTACTTCTATGTCTTACAAACTTCAGTAGTTTTTAAAGAAAGAAACCAGGACACAATCTTTTTTGAAAACTTGAACAGTCCAGTACTACAATTTCCAGAGAGGATATGTTACCCCCATAATTTTGAAAACAGTAGCTCACAGTTTCTTTGAGCAGTTTATGCATTCTTAGCCCTCGATTGACAAAATGACATTTTATCAACCTAGATTTTTCAACCAGAATCTTCACTCTTTTTCCTAATACATCTTAATGTGGGTCTTTTGTTTATTCTGTTATTTGATAGGCCCTCTAATCTGAACATTGAGATTTCTTCCAATTTTCTGGTCCTCCATTCTCTTAAGCGAATGTTGTCTTCTAAGGACCTCTTAGAACCTAGATTGAATCTCAGTTTTTTCATACCTGTTTATCCTGTCTTTCTGTGTGCCATTCTGCTTTCTAAGACATTTCTTGCTTCTCAATGTTACTCTTCACAGCATCCTATTCTAATACTATGGATGCAGTGGGTTTTCTTGTTTGTTTGATTGATGGATTGATTGATTGATTGATTTTGAGACAGAGAGAAAAAGAGAGATGGGGGAAGAGGGAGAGAGAGGGTTCTACATCCAGCATGGATCCCTGCTCAGGGGCATGATCTCATGATCCTGAGATCATGACCTGAGCTGAAATCAAGAGTCCCTCACTCAGCTGTCTGAGCCACCCAGACATCCCTACATGCAGTGATTTTTATCTCTCTGAAAATATTAAACTGTATCGTTTGGGTTGTTTTTTTATTTTTTTCTATTCCTTTCTTTGCATTTACTTTTTTTTTAAAAGATTGATTGATGATAGACACACACACAGAGAGAGAGACAGAGAGAGAGAGAGAGAGAGAAACAGAGACACAGGCAGAGGGAGAAGCAGGCTCCATGCAGGGAGCCCGACGTGGGACTCGATCCCTGGACTCCAGGATCGCGCCCGGGGCCAAAGGCAGGCGCCAAACCGCTGAGCCACCCAGGGATTCCTCCCCACCTTTTTTTTTATACTGTTCGTTTATTATACTTTCTATTCAACCAAAGAGACTTTTATTGAATACTTCTTGGTAATCCTTGGATATTAGTTCATGTTTAAGAAAGGCTAATCAAGAATACCTGGATGTTCTCCATACAGAGGGAGGAGAAGGGAAGGGAATATGAAGGGCAGAGGAAGGGATTGTCAAGGGGTGGGCTTCACCAGGATGGATTTCTAACGAAGTTTCTCCAAATATCAGAAGCCAGAATCCTTTCCGTTTCTTCCGATTCTCCCATGGCCTGCCTGGGAAGTGATCGCCTGAGAACCAGCGATCTGGGAGGCAGCCAGTTGGGGGCAGCGTGGCTCACCATCCAGTCTACACTGGACTATAGACTTCACTGGATTCCCAATTTCAACCCGGCTGCTCACTCCTGCTCATTATCTCCCTAAATCAAGAACCAATCTGGCCTAATGACTCCAAAGAAATAAATCTTCAGGCCTTGGTATTGGTAGAGAAGGGGCTCAGCAGAGCTCCAGGAGGGAACGAGGATCTGGGAGTTTGCTTCCTGTACAAACTTTCATAGAGCCCTCCTGGTTTTAGCCCCTTTGCAGTACCGGGTGCCTCCATCTTCCGACCCGTTGCTAAATTCTACGGAGAAACCCAGCTTGCTTTCCTTCCCATAGACCCTTCCAGCTGCATCTAACCTTTAAATCCGTTACAAATCTCTAACTTCCAGCTTCCAAAGGCTTATCATCTCCCACCTGCTGTTATCTCCTCCCTCTCTCTCCTCATGCTTTTGGTATTCTATTTTATTCCCTTACCATTCCTTTAGTAGAATCTTGAAGGGGAGCAGATACACTTGTGTTGTTTCTGCTGTATATATCCAGAAGAGAAATATAAAATTTTAAATAAAATGATTAAAAGGAAAATTGTAAGTTGTCTGAGGACAGGCTTCACCCTCCAGGTGACCCACAACACATTTGCCATCGGGGTAGTTACTCCATACGAACTTCATTATATTGAGAGCAGCTCAGAGATTAAATATTCACCAAAAGTGTACTGGTTTTTCAAACCTGAGAACAAAGGACTTCTCACTTACTGTGATAGGGCCTATTTCCAGAGGCCTTTACAGTAAACTTGACCAGATCTTTCTGCCACTCGTTTTTCTATTTGTTTTCATTTAGGATAAAAAAAGAACATTTTGTTTAGTCTTTTTCTTCTGCAGACATGTGTATGGGTGGGAAATGGAAAAGGGGTTTGGTTACCATTACTCACGTGGGTTTAAGTAGCCTGGGAATCCATGCACATGTCCTGCCAAACCACAGCCTATGACCCACAGAACACAATGCTGACTTTTTTCCATGTATCCAATACCAGATAAGTGTATGATATGTTAAAGATGTTCAAGCTAAACTGTTCTAAAGAACAGCAGTGGAAGGAGAAGGGCACATTTTTTCAACAATCTGTTGTTTGCCCTTTTTACCACGAGCTTGGCCTCTTTAAAGCCTGACACTGAGGAACTCAACAGAGGAATGTGGTTTTAAGTTTGCTGAGTTAATTGTACTATTCTCTGCTCACAGTCCTCAGATTTAGATATCAGAGATGCCTGAACCCTTCATCTACATAAAAAGACCCAGTTACTGCTTAAGAAGCATATCTGAAAGATGTCTAAGAAGTAGATCTTCCCTCCATATGCCGATTTTACCACAAAATCCTATATATATGATTCTCTTCTTAGGGTAATGTTCACTAGGAGTTTGTAATTCCTCATTTAAGAAACAGTAGACAACATTCTTTTCAAGAAAATTTATAACAAAGTTCAATCAAAGGAGCATTCTTGGATTTATAATTAAAATTCCAAGAAGAACCACAAATTCAACTGTTTCTGCCTCAGCCCCAATCCCACCCCATCCTATCATAAAAACATCACCATTGAGCAGTAGCAGAGAGAAAGGAAAGGAGAGAAAAAAATTAGACAAGTTTCTATGCTTCAGGTAACTATTTTCTGTTTTCTTTACAGTAATCTTAAAGAATATGGAGAATGAGTAAGCTATTTGCTATTGTTTTAACTAGGTTCTATAAAGATCATATGGAAGGAGAAGGTTTTTTCCATAAAATTTTTTAACTCTTTTGTATTAGGGAAAGTGGAAGCATCTGACATTTGTTTACTATCTACTTTGTACCAGGTACCTCGCTGTTCATTTATATAGATTATCTCATTTATTCTTTTTCTAAGATTTTTATTTATTTATTTGAGAGGGAGAGTGAAAGAGTACAAGATGGGGGAGGGGCAGAGGGAGAGGGAGAAGCAGACTCCCCACTAAGCAGGGAACCCAGGACCCAGGGAGCCCAGAACACTGGGGCTTGATCCCAGGACTCTGAGATCATCATCAGACAAGCCAAAGGCAATTGCTTAACTGCCTGAGCCTCCCAGGTGTTCCTGTCTAACTTATTCTTAACAACAACTGAGTAGGGTTTCCAGGATTACTCAACTGATACAAGCTCTAGGCAAGATTTGAACCCAGGTCTCGTTGGATTTGAATTATGTGGGAGATGGCATTGTATGCAATAAAAACCACAGATTCTAGAACAAAATTGCCTGCATTTGAATCCTGACTTTATGCATTCCTTCCAAATGACCTTAGGAGAATTGTTTCAGTTCTCTGGGCTTTAGCTTCCCATCAATTAAAAGGAGATGACACATTAATAATCTCAGAATGACATTGTGAAAATTAATGAAGATCTGCAAAGTCCTTAGAACTGTACTTTGCAAATAGTAAGCTTTCGCTATATATTAACTATTATTATTATTGCAATATCTTAACCTTCATGAAAATATTTTTCTTATTATTCCTTATATCAATAAAACTAAGAAATTTCATAAATAATAGAACCAATAAGAGGATATTTTCATGTCCCAAAATTTTACTTCATACACAATAGGAATTGAATTTGCCTAGACATCCAACCAAATGGAAGTTACAAATAAACTTAGTCATCCTGTTCACTTACACATCCCTGAGGACTTCCAATATCTCTTTCCTAAAATTTCAAGTGTTTTTATTGGATCTTCACACACATATTTTGATATTTTAATATTTGAGGCATAAGAACTAGTTAGGAAGCAGGGTTGGCTGACAGTATGGGTAGAAAGCACTTTTACTTATCCATATTAAGAAAAAAAAAGCTAAATTCTCAAGTATTGAATCTTAGATTTGAGTAAGACCATGGCAGACAAAATAATACAGTGAAGTTAAGCTCATGTTCTTAAATACTCCTTTTTGCTGAATGCTTGACACATTCAAAGTATTTTCCCACACACATTTCAAGAGAATTTTTATATTCCTGACATCATTGTCTGTTATCTGTTTGAATACATCTGGTGTTGGGGAGCTCATAGCTTTATGGAGGGGAGAATTAAAGAAATTAATATTTGAAATTTGCCATATCAGCTTAAAGTCTACAGAGGATTTTCAAGAAAATAAATGTTATGAATTTTGCCCCTCTCTGTGGGTTCTAGCTTTCTTAGAATTGATTAAATTACTAACCATTTATAGACTTCAGGCTATAAATGGTTTTTCCAACCCATAGAATGAATCTGTTCATAAAGCTCAGGGTCCCATAAGCATTCAGCATAGGCTATTTTGATGAAATCTCCAGGTTAATTAGCATGCAGAGAATGGAACAATGTAATAGATGGCATGAAAACTGGGAAAAACAATAGCACTGGTTTTTAAAGGATTTTTTTGTACCAACAAAAAATGTGCTTACATTTGCATTTATTTCTTAGATTAAAGTAAATAAGATGTGCTGTTACAAAACATCAGATCAAGTATGTGCTATTCCTTTGTTAAGTGGTTTATGTTTTAGGAAAACAGGACAAAACAACATACTACTCAATTGTTATTTTATTTTCATAAATATCTTTTTTGAAGTTTAGAAAAAATATAAATAATGTATATTGTATATGCTTCCTGATAGACTCGTGTGTGTGTGTGTGTGTGTGTGTGTGTGTGTGTCCAGAAATTGATATGCCAGCTGGAGGAAGATAAATGTGAACCCAGGGTAGAAAGAGGTTAGACAACAAGTGGAAGTGAATTAGAAAGAGTCAGGGAGTGACTCCTAGCTGTCTCAGTCGGTTAAGCTTCCAACTCTTGATTTTGGCTCAGGTCATGATCTCAGGGTTGTGGAATTGAGCCCCCAGTAGAGCTCCACACTCAGTGGGGAGTCTGCTTGGCATTCTCTCCCTCTCCTCTGCCTCTTCCCCTGCATCCACTCTCTCTCTCAAATAAATAAATAAATAAATCTTTAAAGAGAAGAAAGAAGAAGAAAGAAAGAAAGAGAAAGAAAGAAAAGAAAGAAAGAAAAAGAAAAGAAAAGAAAGAAAGGAAAGAAAGAAGAAAGGAAAGAAAGAAAGAAAGAAAGAAAGAAAGAAAGAAAGAAAGAAAGAAAGAAAGAAAGAAAGAAAGAGTCAGGGATGGTGAATCCTCAAAAAAGATATCATCATTCGAGGCAAATTTGTAAATGGATCCAATATTAAACTCAAATATTATTTGCCCAGGCATCACATCTCCCAAAACAGTACCTCTGAAGAAACCCAGGCCTCAGAAAGATCCTCATGTTCTCTTGCAGTAATATATTCCAAATGCAAATGGGCAACAAAGTCTAGAATTATACTTTGCCTGGGAGAGCTCAAAAGACCCCAGGTAGTTCTGTTGGGTGAAGTTCCCACATTCACATAGTTAAAAAATAGAAAATCATCGTTGAAGCAATTAAATGCTAATTGGTTTAATCTAAAGTATAATACGTTTCAGATACTTTGTTATAAGCATATATAAACAAACTTTGGTAATATAGGCTCAATCATTCATAAATTAGGCATACAATGTTTCTAAGGGGAAAACTTCCCAGCCTGATGCCCAAAATGAATTCTTATTTATCATAAAGCTGTTATATCCAACTGGTAAGGAGAATCAGAAGTATACCATGTACAAATTAGAACTATAAAGCTTACCCACTTCTTTGTAGTGTATAATTTTAAAATCAGTAATTATGATATTAGTGTGTGTACACACACACACACACACACACATTTGTTAGTCTCCTACCTGTTCTAAAACAGAAATTACATTATACAAAGTTATATAAAATGAAGAAATATATCTTAAATCATAAATAAATGAGAAAGAAAAAATAGACCAACAAATGAAGCAAAAAGAAAAATTCATGTCACAAATTTCTATGCACTGCTACAAATGAATAACAAAAGTGCATCCAAGATTTATAGCAAATGATACAATAGTCTTATATCTATAGTATTTTTATGTAGATGATCTCACGATTAGCACTAGGCCTACAATGTAGGTGAGGTAATCCATTACTCCAATGAATATTCTAACAGGCAGGACATCATGGAACATAAAGCATTATGCCTCACAAAATATAAGGTATGCCATGAACAACCCTCAGACTTTTCTGGAAGAGTACAATAGAAGTATCATGCTTTAGGAACCATATGGAATATATGTAAGAACAAAATGATTTGTCAAATGCCTGCTGTATTCTGGGCCTTTTATCTAAATAATTTATTACTGCTGAGACTCTACACTGGTCATCACAAGCCTTATTTGGACTATGAAGTAACTAAAGACCTGAGAAATGAAAACACTGACACAAGATTGCACAGATAGGAAGAATTAGCACTTGGGCATATAATCCAACCTTTGGGCCCAGTTTTTTCCACTGCTGTGTCAATCCCTAAATGGTCACCTTCATGACTTGTTTTAGACTTAGGGTCATCATGAACTACTAATAATCCAAAGTGTAAATTGAAAAAGGGCTATAAATTAAATATAAATTCCCTTAGAGTTGTTTTTATTATTCAGATACAATGGATTATCTAGTCTAAGCTTATTTTACACTTGGGATTTAATTTTAATCTAATTATTTTAGTGGAGTTAATAAACATTTCACTTGAAAGTCTTGAAATAAATGTTTATAATAAAAATAATAATAACTGTGGTTTAGATCTCTTGCCAAATAGGACATTATATAATTATATGGTCCTGAATATTATACATCAGTTTACATGGATCTCAGCATGACTCTAAGGTTAGATTTTGTACATTTCATACAAATATTTGATAGTTAAAAAAATAACTAAGTGAGGTTCTTCACTAATGCATTCAGTCTCCTGATGTTCATTTGCCTGACAACAAAGGAAATACGAATTTCAAAAGTTAAAGGCTTTGTAATTCACATCAAAATAACTCCAAAACTAAAACATATTTCCTCTACCCCACTAACCAAAGCCATTCAACATATAATAAACACGCAACCATTAACAGATATTATTATTGGCAAAATAACTAAAAAGAATTTAGGGAAGGTTTAGGTTTTGTTGATAGGTTTTCAAAATTCCATCAGTAAAAAATGTGATGAAAGTAATCAAATAAGTCAAAAATGTAAGTAAATATATTGAGACAGATGAAAGTAAATAGCATGTCAAAAACATAGTACAGACTATTCTAAGGGAAAAAAATAATTGCTATGCAGACTGCAAAGGCAAAACTGCTGATGGGATAAAAATAAGGAAAAGATACATTATCAAAGAATTTGTATTCCATAATGAAAAGTTGTGGGATCAATTAATACTACTCTACAATAACTATAAAATAAATAATTAATATTCTGCTGAAAACTAAACTGGAAGTTTGGGGTTCTTGATCTGATCTACTCTCACATCTTAAACAGTCCTCAGATGTTACTCCTCATAGAAGAATCATAAAAATTAAGATAAAACATTTCCTTCTGACAAATATTTTTAAATGCCCATCTCTCACCAAAGACGCAAAACTACATTTGAAAATTAAGTATGAGACATAGTACTGTTCCTCATGGAACCTTCCATCAAACTACTTCCTGGTGGATGGGGGGATGGGGCCATAGATAGAGTGCCCCATTAATGGTGACCCCCTGCATGGAGCAGGCACTCAGAGAAATCATGAAGAGCCTGCACTAAAATGAACTAGAGGTTTTCTTACTCCAAATCCCTTCTGGTAGGATTGAGGAAACAGGAGCCAAAGTGTTTCAGTGACTCACAGCAGGTTACATAATTACCAAGCACAGAGCCTGAACTTCCACCCATATATCTCAATTTCTGACCTGGTCTTCTTTCCACTCTAACCTTCTGAGTTCTGGTTCAGTGGAAAAAGCTCTAGATTACAAAACACAAAAAGTTGCCAACTATACTTTGATCATCAGGAATCTAGACTGTAATTCTAGAGACAAATGAAAGGCCGTAGTGCTCATAGTCATGTATACCATAGTGGTTTTCTATTCGTGCCATAAGAAATTAGCACAAATTTAGTGGCTTAACACAATTTATTATGTATAGTTCTGTAGGTTAGAGGTCCAACACAGGTCTCACTGGGCTAAAATCAAGATGCAAACAGAGCTGCATTACTTCCTGGAAGCTCTGGGAGAAAATCTGTTTCCTTGACTTTTCCAGCCCTAGAGATAGCGTCCATTTCTTTGTTTGTAGTCCTCTTCTCCACTTTTGGTCCCCCAACATTGCATCTCTCTGGTCATTCTTCCATAGTGACATTTCCCTCATATTCTGACTACAGCATAGAAAGATTCCCTGCTTGTAACAATTCTTGTGATTCAATGGTCCATCTGGATAATGCAGGATAATCCGCTGAAAGGGGGGGAGAACTTGCTATTAGTCCATCACCAGAGAGCTTTTTAATTTTGTTAGAAGTCTTGAACGAGAGACTCTGGCATCTAGAGACCAGTGCTTACCATCACTCATGGAATTGAAGGTAAAAATCTGAGCTGGGTAGGGGGAAAGAAGGATGGGATGAGGTGGGGAATAGAGGGAGATGAAGAGCAGTGAGAGAACCCTCCAGCATGCCTGTAAGCATCCTTAAATCCTATTCTATCTCCATAAGGCCATTTTAGCCAAAGCTCATCAGATAAAGTCTCCACTCCCCTTTCAGCTATTTTACAGACAGGAAAAGAGTTAATCGTCCATTATTGTTAGAGAACTCGGGATCCCTGGGTGGTGCAGCAGTTTAGTGCCTGCCTTTGACCCAGGGTGTGATCCTGGAGACCTGGGATCCAGTCCCAAGTCTGACTCCCTGCATGGAGCCTGCTTCTCCCTCTACCTGTGTCTCTGCCTCTTTCTCTATGTGTATCATGAATAAATAAATAAAATCTTAAAAAAAAAACATATTGTTAGAGAACTCTACCCTGAGTAGAAATTTTCTAATCCCAGAAAAGGGGCTTCTACAATGGGTGACTGAAGCATACAGGAACTTCATTTCTTATCCCAGCCTGTCTCTCCTCTGAGTTGGTACCAATATAAAAAGGAAAGGGACACTCTTTAGTTTTGTCAGATGACCATGTATTTCACATGCCAAAATTGACTGAGGATCCACAGAGCTATGGCTAAGAAGCCTCTACTCCTGGGCCTCCGTGATTCCCTGACCTTTATGTTTCTCTCTACTTTCCAGAACTTGCAGACCCAGATAGCTATACTCACTTGAAATTTCACAAAATGGGTAGATTCCAAGCACATTGAAACTTGAGGGCAATTCACAGGTAGGGGAATTCAATCCTCTTTCTCCTCTCTCATTTTGTAGGTAAACAAACTGTAACCCAGAAATTTAAAGTTCGTTCTAGGAGCTGCTCTGCTGTTGGCAAGAGTGCCAGAGCTTGTACTCAAGTATGGGACCAGTATTCTTTCTAAAGCATAATGCTCTTATGGGCCCACTTCCAAATCTTGGGGATTTTATAATAATGTCTTTATCTTTGTTTCAGTTGAGACTCTTTTGGCTTCAAGAAACAGAAATTGCTCAAACTAAGTGAAGTTAAAAGGCTGAGGGCTCTCACAAATGCAGGGATGGCAGACACTTCCAGGCACCAAAAGAACTTGGGAATAAGGACCTAAAAGCCTCGTGCACCCTCATGGGGCCAGTTGTCCCTCCCAATCTAAGCCCCTGTAATATGCCCCTATATCCCCTTCCCTCACTTAGTCATGCTCTAGGTAAGCACACGGTTTAACAACGTGACCAGCTTCAATGCTTCCCCTGTGATCTCCTCAATGCCAACTGTCTGCTTTTCTTATGTGTCCCTTTTTTCTAAGTTTTACAAAATGAAATCTGGTCAGACAAGATTAGTTATGTATGTGCACAACTCTTTGCTCTAGGAACACACATGATTCAGGTGTTTGCTCTTGGTTCTATCAGTGACTACATCTGAACTAGATCTCTCCTGGCTTGGTGGATGATGACTTGAGCTACAGGGGAAAGATGAATAAAACAGGAATATTGAATTACATGTCTAGGACAACTTTTACTTGACACATTTTCCACTTGTAGATATGGAGACCAAGTCTTCTTTAAAAATTAGCTTTTGGGGGATGCCAGGGTGGCTTGGCGGTTGAGCATCTGCCTTTGGCTCAGGATGTGATCCCCGGGTCCGGGATGGAGTCCCTCATTGGGCTCCTTGCGGGGAGCCTGCTTCTCCCTCTTCCTGTGTCTCTGCCTGTCTCTCTGTGTCTCTCATGAATAAATAAACAAAATTGTTAAAAAATTAATAAATAAAGATTAGCTTTTAGGGACACCTGGGTGGTACAGCTGGTTAAGTGTCGGACTCTTGGTTTCGGCTCAAGTCATGATTTCATGAGTGGTGAGATTGAACTCACACCCCCAGCCCCCCAGCCCCGCCCCTGCAGGCTCTGAGGTCAGTGGGGAGTCTGCTTGAGATTCTCTCTTTCCTCCCTCTGCCCCTCCTCCTGTGCTCTATCTCTCTCTCTCTCTCTCATATATAAAAATAAATCTTTAAAAAAGAAAAGATAAAGATTAGCTTTTGCATTTGCCCAAGTTTATGTTTGTATGCTGAAAGACTGAGTGGGCTTGACTCACGACAGCCTGGTAAGTCCAGACCCCTGGTCAGATACTAGGAACTAGTGGGTTTTATCTGGTCCTCAGGACCAGAAGAGACATGAGGGTACCCTGAGAAAGCTAAACATTTAGTCCCTCTTTGAACCATGAATATATACATTTATTTTAAGCCTTTGTTTTGTCCCATGAGAATTGGAGAGTTCTACTAATAAGAAATATATGTTCTCTGCTCATGTTCAAAGTAAGGGATTTGTCACATGCATTTATTTTGTGTGCTTCTGGGCCAGTCAGCATATTGGGAGGCATACAAAAGGGTTTCACTTCAGATAATAAAGCAAGTCCATCATCTTGGGAAATAGCTTTATGTCATGTTATTTGGTTTCAGACTAGCAGCTGACAACTTCAGAAGAGGGAAACTCTCTTATCTCTTGGTGAAGTGGCTTGGAATTATACCATGAAGTTTGCACAAATTCTTGACAGAGTTGGATAGGTACTGGGAAAACTATTTAAATTTCTACTAGGGCACTGTCTCTATCCACTAGATCAAGACAATTGATATTTCTTTCATCAATTATACAAGTTATTGGAAACCTGAGCTAACTGGTGCCACATTTTTAACTTATTTTAGTGACTTTTAAAAACATCTCCTAATCTAAATCTTGTTCATTACTGATGACTTGAGTCTATGAAATCTGCTTCCTAACTATAATCAGACTCAAATACTTTTCTTAAATACTATTTGATAAAAAAAATACAAGACATGCTTTTCATAAAGCACTTGTCTATGAAAAACAGCCTTGGAGCTTCAATTCATGCACATCATTAATTTTTAAAAGATAAATACTCTCCCCCCAAGAAAATGAGAACAAATGTCTTAAGCTGGTTTTTGCCTTGCACGAATCCACAAAGAATCATTTAAGGACTCCAGACAACGGTTTAAGTTGTCAGTCTCATAAAACAACTATTTTAATTAAACACAAAGATTCTCTTTAATCCAACTTCAATCCTCAATTACTTAAGACTTTTTTTTAAAAGGCACTAAAATGGTATTAATAAAGATGTTGACAAACTCATGACCATGGAGAGCAGAAATTAGTTTTCAATGAAAGTGATGCTTACTGTTGCTAATTTAATAAATGAGGTCCTATAATTAGTAAGGTCTGGACACTTCCCTCGTGTTGTTTAGATTAATTCATAAAGCTCTGCATATGTGGCTTGTTCCACACACACACACACACACACACCTCAAAAGAATGTGACTGCAGAAGGCAACAAAAAGCATAGAATGATGTCATCAAGATGGCAACATAAGTTGTTTCTGATTTCACTCTCCCTCACAAGAGGAACAAACAACTATACAAGAACAAAACACCACTGAGCAATCCTAGAATACAGGGTGTCCAAAGTGCCCCCTGTGCCACAGATGCTGAAACAGACTGTATTAAAAGGGTAAAAGAAATGGCTACAGGTTGACTATTTTGCCTGCCTGCAAAAAAGCTCAGCACCACACAAAGAGGTCTCCCTGAGCTTCTGATTCCTTCAGTGGAAAAAGGGAACATGGGGAGGATACCCAGCCACCACAGCATTATAGGTTGCTTTGCTGGAGCCCCTACTCTGATCTCATACCACAGGGATTGCACAGGAACTGGTAGGGCTCAATCACTGGGAATCTGACTGGCAGAGGAACAGGAGGAAATTCTGACAACCAGCACAGACAGGTTGGCAGACTGAGTTCATATCTGCAGTGCTCAAGTAATAATCCCAACAGCAGCTTTGTTCATTGGCAGAATCAGAACAGGGGTTAACTCTGACTGTAGAACTTGACAAGTTACCCATCTGCCTGATTCAGGTCCTCAAATGAGGAACTTTGCTGGCCCTACAGCCCAGTTTGTCCATGCTCACGCAAGGAGACAAATCAGCCCCATTCACTATCAAAGAGTGTCTTCCTGCCCCATCTGACCAGAAGGGCCAGTAACAACTCCTAGAACCTCTGTAATTAAGCAGTGCTCAAACCAAGAGGTAAGTGAACAGGGCTGATGGCCTCCAGAGCAAAGCCAGCATCAGGCATGGAGTATTCCCACAGGGAGAGGAATTCATGAATAGCAAAGTTGAAGACAGATCCCAGTTTCTCCCAACCAGAGAAACTGGGGACTTAAGAGTAGCATGGAGTGGCCCAGCCCCCTCCCGCCCAAGGAAGAAAGCTACAACATAACCTCACGTATTGCAGGATCTGATTTTACATATAAATTTATACACACACACACATACACACACACACACACACACAGGGGATTTGTAGACCTCCATTAGAAAGACAAAAAAGCCTGAATTCTCAAAAGAGAAGAGAAGCTTGGTAAATTTTACTTCATTCAAATGTAAAATGTTTCTGCTATAAAGGTTGCACTTTTTCACTGGGAGAAAAATATTTGCAACCCTTGTGACCAACCACCAGAAAATATGTATAAATACAAATTGCCAATTAAAAAGGTGAAAGAATAAGTAACAACACAGAAGAGCACATGAGAGTAGCGAATGAGCATATAAAAAAGTGCTCGAAAAAAAAGTGCTCGAGTTCATTGGTAGTCTTGCAAAGAAAAAAAGAAAAGACAGAAAGATGCCATTTTTTACTCACCAGGGGAGCAAAAATTAGAATATGATAATCCCCAGTACTAGCAGGGGTTCTCACATAGTGGTAATGAGAATACAAGGTGACATATTTATTGAAAGGGACCTGACATATATAGCAAAACTACAAACGTGTAACTTTGAGTCAGCAATTCCACATCTAAACTTCTATCCACAGAAGTAAGATGACCATTATTTAAAGGTGAATGTTTATTAATGCTTTCTGCAGCACTATAGTAGTAAAAGCTGTTAACCCGCATCCTGTCAGAAGAGGAGCTGAATAAACTGTCACAAGATCACACTAGAGAATCTGTGGAATACTGTACAACTATTGAAAAGAATATATTTAATCAATAGTGAACTGAAAAGAGATTCATTATATACTCTTCACATAAAAAAGAGAACCAAGTAATGTGTGTAGTATAATATTAAAATGAAGGAAATGATTCATGTCTAAGTCCATTTGTAGCTAAGCAGAAGAAAACATGGGATACACCAAATGGTTAACATTAATTTCAAAAAGTTAATTTTTGAGAGGATCTATAGATCAGAAAGAGAAAGGAGATGGCCAATATTTAATTTGCTGTATCATTACTTTAGGAATTTAAAAATACAAATGTACGCTAAAGGCAATATAATGCCATTTTTCGCTGATTTTTTTTAATCTAAAACTTTACCTGCACCTTTGCCTACATATGTCCTGATCATTGTCAGCTGGCCCCTCAAACCAAGTCAGTCATAGGAAAACTGACTGATCTGAGACATGGTGTGATTCAAAGCATTTTACTTTCCAAAACATTGCCCAAGTGTGACCTAACAGAAGCTCTTTGATAATTAAAAGCAAAGAGGAAATTTCAACCAAAATTTCCCTGTGAGTATTTAGCAAAGAGAGGAAGAATCATAACACAGACCCCTTATAGCCTAGCTCTCAGGAACTGTGAAAAGCAATGCATGATCTGAGCTTTCTATTCATTGCAAAAATTGGGGCCTAGGAGCAAGGTATCTCAAACCAGATAGAGATAGAGTGAGAATTAGAGAGCCTCCAAAAACTTACAAAACAGTCTTGGAGCAACAAGCTTTAACCAGCTTGTATTCAATTAACCTTGCAGATACACAAAACTAACTTGCCTACTGGAAATACAAGGTTGACTTTCCAGTTTTTTTATTGCCCACAGGAATTTTTTGATGAGTTGATTTCAATCTATGGAAACCAAGCTAAGAAGTATTATGGCATGACATCAGAGAAATAAAAAGGATTTAAGATTTGTTGTATTGATCCTTCCGTATCAGTCTAGATACCCACTGGAAAAAGATGGTATGCTCAAATAAAGAAAATATGAGGATGTTAAGAAAGGACTACTTGCAGAGATATGGGCAGAGTATAAGGAAACCACAAGATCCTCTGGGCTAGTCATTCCAGTTACAACTTCTATGCCTGAAGGGGAAGGGGGGGCAGAGGTTATCAAGAGAGGGAGCTATGTGGAAAAGACCAGCTTACAGGAGCTGTGACTCTCAACAGTAGGACATAACTGGACAATTGAGAATCTAGAAGGAAGGGTTCCTCCCCATTGGCCAAATCCAGCTCAAAATCAGAGAGCCAGACGGTCTATAAACGTAATCCCCCAAAATCAGCCTGCTCTCTATAGAGCAGGGTGGAGGATGAGGGGCAGTGGCCTTAAAGAGACAAAGGGAAATGCCCAGGACAGCTTACCAGTATGCCTTACCACTCGAGTGTCTGTAGTGGGCCAAGCTCATAATGCTTTAAGGAAGCACGCAGCATCCTCTGCCAACCTCTGTGGAATAGAAACATCTTGTTCAGATGGCAAACCGAATGACACAAACATGCCTTTGGCAGTGAGGTCAAGGACTCAGAGGGATTCATTCTCTGCTAGGGACTGTATCTTTTCCAAGAACAAAAAGGTCATTAACTTTAGACTTAGCTTCTCCTAATTTCCTTGTAGGACCCAATATACTACAGACATATGCATTATCAGGGTCCATATAAATGAGTAAGCCCATTCTCTTGGCTGCTTTCATTACAGCACCTGATGTAGAGACAATTAACTGGGAAGGGACACAGAGTTAGGAAAATGGAAGTTCTTAAGATTATTATAGGCCAGGTGAGCATATTTTAAGCATTATTTATTTCCAGTAGGTCAAAGTTGTGTTGCTGGCTACATGTGAGTAAGAGTGTTGTGCTGGTCTCCACCTGGGCCTGTAATCAATCCATGTGACTGTGCACACTATTGGCAAATGATCAGTATTATATAAGGGACCTAGACTTCCTGGCCTCTCACTGGAATATTTCAGGAGTAATATCACCTGACATCAGGACTTGTGGCTGTGAGATGATGTATCACTATAAGATTTCAACACACGGTGAGTTCAGGTGCTAACCTGAGAGTGTCACATATATCACTACCTCTGTAATAAAAATTATGCTAGAATTTCTTTTATATTGTCTGCTTGCTAGGGTCTACATCTTCAGATAGATGATAGATTTTTAAAATAGATTGATATACGGATGGATTCTTAACGCCTTTCTGACATTTTCTTCAATTTAGGAAAATAAAAGTTGGCTTATTTTATACTCTAAATAGGTCACACTTTCAGATAAGAATTTCAGGGGAAAATGGGCACTGTATCCTTGCCAAAAAAAAATATTTTGGTAATCAGTTACTTGGTTTAAAAAAAAAAAAGGTGATCAGAGAAGGATTCACTATTGTGCTTTCACCAAGCACCATTCCTGCTTATTATGAAATGAGCTCCTGGCCTCCACAGCCCAGTTTGTGAAAGTAGACTTCAGACTCAGATGGTTTCACTGGTGAATTCTACAAAAAATCTAAGACAGAAATGATACCAATTCTGCAGTCTCTTCCAGAACATAACAGAGAAAACTTATTAACTCATTTCATAAAGCCAACCTTGTCCTGATACCAAAATGCCAAAATATACAGAAATATTAAAGAAAACTAGTGACCAGAACTACAGGTCTCATGGACATAGACCAAGGGTCAACCAACTACAGTCTATGAGCTAGCTCTCTGTAAGTAAAGTTTTATTGGAACTTAACTGCATTTATTCATTTGCTATGGCAGAGCCAAACAGTTGAAGATACAACAGAACATACATGGTTCACAAATCAAGAATATTTGCCATATGGCCCCTTACAGAGTTTGTCAGCTCCTGACATAGATTAAAAATTCCTTAACAAAACAACACAAAGTTGAGTCAACCAATATGTAAATGCATAAACCACATAGTGTCCAAGTCCACACAGGGGGAGATGTAGTAGGGGTGGATGCCAGAGCCAAAGTCAGGTCAGGAGGGCATCTATGCCTGGAGATAGGGGCTAAAGCTGAAGCAGACAAAGAGAGGGACTGCTCAGAGCTGTGGTGCCTTGCAGTGGGCTGTGGGGACCCAAATATAATGAGGAGGGCATCCACCTCGTAGGCAGCAATGGCAATGAGAGAATAGTAACCTACACAGGGGGTGGAAATAATACGTAAACATCTAGCAACTTAAATTCTGGTAACAAAAGGTAACTAAAAATCCTAAAGGAAAGTTCTTAAAAAATTATGAGGCTATGTCAAAAGGTAACAGATCCCGGCTTGAAGGGCTCCTCACTGGCCAAATTGTGGATGATGGAAGCATCAAAATAAATTGTGATATTAATGGATTATAACCTATTGAATAAAAATAGCTATCAATGAGTCCATACATACATACATACAAATAAATGAATAAGCTGTTCTTTAAGGTTAAAAGGCCAACTAATAAGTGTAGCAGGAACAGCTGAGCTATAAAAATTACCATCTGGCAGCCATCGTAGTAATAATTAATTAATCCAAAAATCATCAGTGGATATTCAGACTAGAGGCATCAACAAGCTGGAGTTAATTGTCAAATCTTCAGGGTGCAAATTTGAATTGCACATTCATAGAATTTAAATTATATTTATAGAGGTAACAAATACTCAAACTTCACCACTTGGGCTCAAAAGCCTCTCTCGAAGCCACTGCAGTCCTGAGCACACACTCATCTGCTTTAGCTCTGACACCCTGACCCAAACGGATGCTGTTTGTCTCCCTGCATGGATGCCCTCTTCACCTTACTCACCCCAGCCTGCCTCTCTTCCTCCTATGTGGATGCTGACATCATTTCCTTTTGTTGAGGTAAAATTACCACCTGCTATTGTAACTAGACTTGTATTTTTAAGAAGTTAACTTTGCCAAAAACAAAGAAAGCTTTCTTTCCCTATAGCTCCAGCAAATGTTCCGAGGCTGTCTCTGATTGACTCAATTTCGGTCATACAATCTTCCCTTAACCAATCACTGTGGTAGCAAAGAGGCGAGGAATGGGATGGGACACGCTGATTGTAGAGGCCAGGGCCAGGTGCTGACCCCTAGTGCCAGGTTGCTGGGTCAGCCCCTCTGACACTGAATGGACTGAAGATGACATAGAAGTTGATTCTCTTTAGGAAAACCAACGTGCTAGAACCAGCAGAAGGAAAAATCGAAACAAGGCAAGTAAAAAAACAAAACAAACAAACAAACAAACAAAAAAAAACCCTGCAGGTGCCCATATATTCAGGAAATAAAGGGAAGTGGACCCACCAGGCAAGTGAGAGCAGCCATTCAAATAACAGAATTAGAACAAGCTAATATCATGGGAAACAAGGAAAGAGAAGTTTCAAGAAAGGAGGAGGCCAAAAGTGCCTTATGCAGCAAACAACAATGAGAATAGTATAAAAAGAAAAAAAGGCCTTTGTATACAACCATCTTCAATGGCCCTGCAAGAGGCACTTGAGCTGAGTCATGGGAATGCAGGCCATGTTCCATGGAATTATGGCTGAAATTGATGGCGAGAAGATGAAAGCAAAGATGTTTTTCAAGAAGTTTGACAGTGAAAGGAAAGAATGAGATAAAGTGTCTAAAATGTAGCTTTCTTAAGGGAGAAACCTGAATATATTTATAGGCAGACAGGAAGGAACCACATTTGAGAACCCTGGAAATTTATTCAGATAAAGGGCTTAGAGAGCTAATTAGCTACCATTTGACCTGTCATCCGAATGATGTTACTTTGATATTTTCTAAGAAATTATCCTCTGCTATAAACTAAGAATTTGTGAGGGGCAGAGGGCATCTTACTTCATCAGTTTACCAAAAGGGGTTCCATAATAAATTAATTAATAATAAAGAACATATTTTAAGTGTGCTCTATTGAAATAGAAGGCTCAAGATTGACGAACCGCACTTGGAAAGCCTCAGATTTCAAATCTTCACTATCAAGCAAACAGAAGCAGGCAAAACAAACAAAATCTGGCCAAAGCTGTGAAAATCCCACAGAGGGACATGTCCAAATAGTTTAGTCTTTATACTGGAACACCATATGTTTATGAGATAAGCCCTTTAATTCCAGTGAGGATATTTGCTCAATCATTTATTCAAAACATATTTCAGTGCCTACTATGTTTTAAGAAAAACACGTGTCTATAATACAGGTTTCCATTAGTGTGGATTAAAAAGCTCTCTTGTTTAATTACTTTTCAGATAACTTCTTTGATTATAAGTATAATCTAAAAATATCAATACTGGCACAGTAATTCAGTTTGGAAATCTTAAATCATTCTCAAGTGAGAACACACTGTGCTTGGGGCAGAAACTATATCTCCTTGACTCCTATTTTCTCCCTTTTCCTTCCTTGAGGATAAGATTGGTTTGGGAAGATGATTGCCCATCAGAACAGTGAACATAGCTGCACACTCAAGAGACTTCTTACAAGTCTCCACCTACATAATCCTAATGAAAAGTGAGAATGAGGAACAAGTAAAGAAAAGTCCCTTCATAACAATGCAATACCTCTGTTCAGATTTGTAGGATTTGAGCTTCCATTTAATCAGAACAGGCTAGGAAATTTAAATATGTCTTAAATGCAGCAAAGGACACAAAAATAGAAGCATAATGAGGAGAAGCTACTGTTCATCTGGTCTACTGACTCTATACAAATATATTGACAAGTCACCTAAAAGAGACTTTATAAGCAAATTCAGTTTCCCCTTTAAACTCAGCTAAGTAGCCATCCCACAAGCAAGAAAGGAACTCTTTAAAAAACAGTCTCATTCTCTCTGCTCCAGTTCATAGCTGCCTCTGTTTCCCAGGCAGTGACTGGGGGAAAGAAATTCCACAGTGTCTGTAAGACCCAGCTATTCCCTGGGGAAAACCAGGGTTGGATAAATGGGCACTTCTGATCATGTCACATTCATAGTAATGTCTCCCTCATCCTCTCTCCATCACCTTCATGATCATCCTTAAGACAGAAGTTCAGTTTCTCACATTGCCTGCAGGACTCTATCTCCACCATCTGGTTCTTGTTTCTCTCTCCCCACTCAGTCGGACGCCTCCCCAGTCTTCTGTCTCACTTTATGTTCCTTCACATATTTTTACAAGGAGCTCCATCTGCTAGGAATGACTTTCCTCTAGGAACCTCAAATTGTTTAGTTAGGTTGCAATGTTCTTACCTGAGAAAATAGTAAAATCCCAAAGGTAGTGACTCATTGGTATATCTTGCCACCCACAAAATGAGCTTAAGTTTTAGTTTAGTTTTACTTTGGGGGCATCCCTGATGGCCCAGTGGTTTGGCGCCGCCTTCAGCCCGGGGTGTGATCCTGGAGACCTGGGATGGAGTCCTACGTCAGGCTCCCTGCATGGAGCCTGCTTCTCCCTCTGCCTGTGTCTCTGCTTCTCTCTTTCTCTGTGTCTGTCATGAATAAATAAATAAAATCTTAAAAAAAATAAAGCTTTACTTTTGGTCTTGTTTAGGGAAGTCTAAACTCTACCATTAGAATTTACTTTGAACTGATAAATCATTAGAATTCACATGAAAACAGGAATAACACCAGTGAGACACCAAAAGAAATATTCAACATCATACAAATGATGAGTGCAATGTGACTTTCAGCTTAACTGCATTGGGCTATATTACATATTATATTTGAAGCCACTGTTGCTGCCTACCTTTGCTTTCTTACAGCTGACATGCTGAAGGACTTATCAACGTCAATGGCTGTCATCAAAAATTTTTAAGTGAAAAGCCCTATGAAAATCATTATTAAAGCTCATCATTTAAAAGATTGTTGGAAACTATAAATTAAGCTTTTTGAGGCTCTTGGGTATTCAAGAAGTTCACTTCAAATTAACCTCCAAGGTTTTTACATATAATTTCTATAAAGACTGCAATAGCATCAGAATAACCAGAAATTATAGTTTCCAATTTTATAAACCCATTTACTCTAGTGTTTTATGGAAATAATCATGAGAAGTTCCTTATAATCTATGATAAATATCAAGAGAGAATATTTTTAAACTTTTTAAAATTTAAATTCAATTAATTAATATATAATGTATTATTAGTTTCAGAGATAGTGTTCAGTAATTCATCAGTCTTATATAATACCCAGTGTTCATTATATCACGTGCTCTCCTTAATGTCCATCATCTCATTACCCTATCCCTTCACTCCCCTCCCCTCCATCAACCCTTCACTCCCCTCCCCTCCATCAACCCTCAGTTTGTTTTCTATGATTGAGTCTCTTACAGTTTGTTTCTCTGGTTTCATTTTGTTTTATTTTTTCCTCTCTTCCCCTATGATCCTGTTTTCTTTCTTAAATTCCACATATGAGATCTTATGATAATTGTCTTTCTCTGATTGACTTATTTCACTTACCCTACCTAATACCCCTGGTTCCATCCACATCATTGCGAATAGCAATGCTATTTGCTAAAGAATGCTATTACTTTAGCCATGAAAAAAAAGAATTCTTTTTTTTCATGGCTAAAGTAGTATTTCAGACAGAATAATATTTTAATCACATCCACAAGAAGAATTGATCCACCAATTCCTTGGAACCTTATGTGCAGATAAGGTTAGGAAAAAAAAATACCCCAAATAAAATGAAACATAACTGATAAAAGCTGGAAGAACTTCAAAAAGAAATACATATAGCATTTGGTATAGTAGGGAGCATTCCTTATCTTTGGAGCTGAGGAGACTGATGCCTAGAGAAGCTATTTCAATTAAAACATCAATTAAATGATTGTTCTCACTTTATTAGAATGCCTATGCTCATCTCGATTCACCTCTTTGCCTTCTCAGATGAATGGATAACAATGAGCAAAATCAAGTGGTGGATAGTATTCCATTTGTTCATATTTTCAATATTTACCAAATTTGTTAGACACAACCCTTGAGTCTTATAAATGTGTTTATCCAGTGTTTATATGAATATCATATATTTGCGACTCATCATGTTCAATATTTCTTTTGGAGATTTTATTTCCAAATTAAATATTCAATGTAAAGTTCTCAAAATATCACGGCGATAGTTTTCCTTTCTTCTACAGTTTAGTCAATAAGCCAATACACTATAGCCATCATTCCTCTTTTCGTTGTTGAGCAAAATTTAGCTCTCGATCTCTGTGTGTGTGTCTCTCCAAACATATTCCTTCTCTTCACAATTTCTTCATTTGTTTTTATTCTGCTAACTTTCCCTCCATACTCTCTCATTCATCCCCACATCTGACATTTTGGCAGCTGGCCTTCTGAAAATGTTCTAAGTAGCACATTAGAGCCCTCCAGAAAAGCAGAACTCTGTAAGCCTAATGAATAAATCTGGTTTTATTGAAAATTCTGTCTGCATTTTTAAGATTTTATTTATTTATTCAGGAGACACACACACACACAGAGAGAGAGAGAGAGAGGCAGAGACACAGGCAGAGGGGAGAAGCAGGCTCCATGCAGGGAGCCCAATGTGGGATTCCATCCCGGGACTCCAGGATCACGCCCTGGGCCAAAGGCAGGCACTAAACCGCTGAGCCACCCAGGGATCCCTGAGCCAGCCAGGAATCCCCTTGTCTGCATTTTAATAAAACTGAAAGTAATAGTTATTTTTAAGCTACCTATTTTTGTGCTTTCTGAGGACTAGGAATGGAAAGGTAAGATTAAGAGAAGAGTTTCTTAGGGGCATGCAAGTAGAATATGATAAAGTCTAAGAACTGAATGAAGACTGGACCCAGAGTGTGCCTGGAGCCTTCTAAAGCTAGAGTCCACAGGGACGCCGGGACTTTGCGGCTACAATCTTGAGCACACGACGTTAAGCAATGATGGCAACTCGCTGATATCTTGTCAGTGAGTTAATTCTCCTGAATGATAGCATTTGGGAATCAGGGAAAAGCCCACCTTTTCCTACATGACCTCCTCAAAATTCCAGGTCTCCCCAACTCGCTGTGCCAATGCATCAGTTTTTCTTATCTGAAGGAAATCCAGCCTTAGATTATGTGTGGCTTGAGACTGAATTTTCTCTTAGTGTTCCTCCTTTACAAAATAAAATTTCCCCACAGCACCTGATTTCAGTCTGTTTGTTCTTGTATCTGTTTCCACTAACTAAAATTGATGAGGCTTGTCATCTAATCCATCCTGCCACTTTCTCTTTCAGCCGTTTATGCTGTGTTTGGTTTAGAGTCAGAGGATAATTTCCTGCTCTTTTTACAGGAGGTGAAATAGAAGATCAGAAAGGCTAAAGCATTGTCCCCAAGGACCACTGAGTCAGTTCATTCATCACCAACCCACTTCTAATTCCAATCTGGTGTTTTTTTCTTAAATTTTGACAACTTGTGTATCAGTCAGAGTCTTAGAAAAAGAAATTTCCCCAAAAGGGTGCAAAGGATAAGGCTTTAATAAAGCGAAGGTTTACAAAGATGTGAGAAAGTTAAGAAAATAAACTAAGAATGGTAGAGCAATGGAACTTGCTAATAGGAAGGCATTACCACCCCCAGCGATGAAGACATCTGGGGACAAAACATGGATGTTGTTGTCAGAGCTCACTGAGACTTGGGGCTGAGGAGAGGAAGACTCCCAGCAAGAGGTACCATGTGGTAGGACATAGTTACTGCCAGAGAGGAGACACCAAAATAAGTTGTCTCTCCCTCCCTCTGATTTCCTGCTGGTGCTTCTCATTGCTTAAGCCCAAACCTTTAGGCAGCCAGGAAGAGATCTCATGTGATTTCTTCCAAAGGTGTCAGCTTCCAGAGGCCAGGAGCACAGGATAGATCTAGGGGCTACAGCTGAAGGGTAAAAAAAAAAAGAATAACTTTTTAGGCATATTTGTGAATTGGTAATTCTAATTTTGAAGGTATAATTAATTCGTCCCACTAGAGACATGAATCATTCCCATTAGAAAAGTTAGCTTAGTATTTAACTTGAAATTTTATGCTTGTGCAATCTCACTTATAAAAAGAGCACATGATCTCAAACATCCCTAAAAACTGTAAGGCTCTTGTTTTCTGGCCCATCATCCAGCATCAGTAATTCCAGTTGATAAGCATGTGCTTTCTGAAGTGCAGCATGAACCTCCCTAGGAGAGTCTATGTGGGCCACACGAAAAATTTTAATGCTCTTTCTCACGAGAGGCTGCGTGGAGAAAAGCTAGAGGGAGGTCTGAACATTAACACAAGACATCCCAATTGGCAAACTCACACTGTTCCTCAGCATTCAGTCACTGAATCAAATGCAGCCCTGGCTGCACTCTTCCAAGTACTAAAAGCACCATTGCATCTCATCAAAGAGGAATATCCTTTGTTCTTAACTTCTCTACATCCTGTTGGTCTACCACAGTCTCTGTCCCATGTCTCTAACAGTGCTCTCTCATTTTTCTACTGCATATTTCCCCTAACCAAAAGGACTAAGGAGCTTAATTGTCTGTAATTTGTGTTACTAACAGAATAAGTGTATTGTACTTGTCTCTTCAAATATCCACAAATCTCAGATTCTGATATGATCTTCAACCATTCCCAGGAATAATGTTCCCCCCAGTAATTGAAAATCATGAAACTAGAGTTCTTGGGCCAAACAGGGGAAAGCATTCAAACTGAAGATATCTGGATTATATGTTGATAGCCCAACATTCTCCTCAAGTATTTCCAACAAACCAGACAGAGAAGTTTCCCCTAGTTTTCCATGATTTGATCTAGATTAAGCCTGTCACACATATATCACTGGTAGAGCTATTGGCTTCAATAGTCTTCATAAAAGTAAGACAAAGTGTCTCTTGGCCAGTCCCATCTATACAGTATGAGACCTTTATCTGTAGAATTCACCTCTACAAGAATGTGACAATTCAAGTAGAGCTCTCGGTTGAGCTGTAATCTTAATAAGGCAGGCTTCTGGTTCTTTCAAGATTGCTTTTTTCAGCTTTTTGCAATTCTAATCACCTTCTTTCCATGATGATATCTGGTGCCTTGGGAGGTTCTTCCCCATTTTCCTGATTAAACCTTTTTCCAAAATTGATTTGCCCTAGAATACAGATCACTAATAACAACTTAAATTGTTCCCCTATGGCAGTCATTCCATATACACATACATACATACATACATACATACATACACAAAGTAAGATTTGAATATAAGCAATGATCAGGTCAGACATGCAAGGAGCAAGCCAAGCACCTGTGGAGACTGAGGTAGATCTCCAAAAGAAAAAAGTGTTTGACATCAAATTCCCTAAGTTTCCGACCACCACTCAGCCCTGACCCAACTTTTGGTTACCCATCCTAAAATTCTGAGATCCTCTTGTACCTCTACAAGACCCAGATGCTGGCCTCCTTTTTATTTTTTTTTTACTAGCACAGCTTTATTGAGACACAATTCACCCATTTAAAATGTTCAGTTCCATGGTTTTTACTATATTTAGTAATATTGTCTTTGTGTATGGTGTGGTATATTTTTTGGTATATTCTCAAAAAAGTTGCATCATATTCTCATCATCCAGTGTGATCACACCCTGAACTGAAGGCGGCGCTAAATCGCTGAGCCACCCGGGCTGCCCCCAAGTGAAGATATTGAATTAATAATAAAAAATTACCCACAAAGGAAGTCCCACTCACACATGTCTTCACTAGAAAGATCTACCAAACATTTAAAGAAAAATCAATATCAATTTTAACAAAATCTTCCAAATAATAGAAGAGAACATCCCCAATTTATTATATGAATCTGGTATTACACTGATAACAAAACCAGACAAAGATATCAAAGGAAAACAAAACACTGTAAACCAACATTTTTTATGAATATACAAGCCAAAATCTCTAACAAAATACAGGCAAACCAAATTCAGTAGCATATAAAAAGAATTATATGCCATGACCAAGTAGGATTTATCTCAGGAATGCAGTTTTGGTTTAACAGTTGAAAATCAATTGATATAATAAACCACATCAACAGAATAAAGAACCCAAAACCACACAATCACTTCCATAGACCCAGAAAAAGCATTTGACAAGACCCAGTATTACTTCAGGATATAGATATTCAATAAGCTTGGAATAGAAGGAAACTTCCTCAATTTGACAAAGGAATTTACAAAAACCTCACAGCTAAAATCAAACTTAATGGTGGTGAATTTAATCTATCTGTTTCCTAAGATCAGGAACAAGACAAAGATGATCACTCTTTTTTTTTTTTTAAGATTTTATTTATTTATTTATGAGAGACACAGAGATTGAGAGAGAGAGGCAGAGACACAGGCAGGGGGAGAAGCAGGCTCCATGCAAGGGGCCCGACATGGGACTCCATCCTGGGTACCCAGGATCAGGCCCTGGGCTGAAGGAGGCGCTAAACCATTGAGCCACCTGGGTTGCCCAAGATGATCACTCTTGCCATTTTTCTTCACATTGTTTTAGAGATCTTAGGCAAAGGATTTAGGAAAAGAAAAAAGAAATAAAAGATTTCCAAATTAGAAAAGAAGAAGTAAAATTTTATCTATTTGCAGATGCATGATGTTATGCATAGAAAATCCTAAGAAATCTACTATAAACTCTGAGATCTGGTAAATGAGATGAGTAAGTTTGCAAGATACAGGATCAATATACAATAATCAACTGAGTTTCTGTAATGAGCAACCTGAAAACTAAAATGAAAAAGAAATCCATTGATAACAGCATCAAAAAAGAATAAAATGGAAAAAAGTTTGACAAAGGAAATATGAAATTTATACCCTAAAAGCAAAAGAAAATATTGAGCGAAATTAGAGAAGTCCTAATTAAGTAGAGAGACATCTCATACTCATGGATTTGAAAACTTAATATTGTTAAGATGGGAATTTTCTTCAGATCTACAAGTTAAACACAATCTTTATCAAAATCAGATACAGATACAATCTTTATCAAAATCTGCAGATGACTTCTTTACAAAGAAGTAAAGTTGATGTGGTTTATTATATCAATTGATTTTCAACTGTTAAACCAAAACTGCATTCCTGAGATAAATCCTACTTGGTCATGGCATATAATTCTTTTTATATGCTACTGAATTTGGTTTGCCTGTATTTTGTTAGAGATTTTGGCTTGTATATTCATAAAAAATATTGGTTTACAGTGTTTTGTTTTCCTTTGATATCTTTGTCTGGTTTTGTTATCAGTGTAATACCAGATTCATATAATAAATTGGGGATGTTCTCTTCTATTATTTGGAAGATTTTGTTAAAATTGATATTGATTTTTCTTTAAATGTTTGGTAGATCTTTCTAGTGAAGACATGTGTGAGTGGGACTTCCTTTGTGGGTAATTTTTTTATTATTAATTCAATATCTTCACTTGGGGGCAGCCCGGGTGGCTCAGCGATTTAGCGCCGCCTTCAGTTCAGGGAGTGATCCTGGAGACCCGGGACCAAGTCGCACCGCCGGCTCCCTGAGTGGAGCCTGCTTCTCCCTCTGCCTGTGTCTGTGCCTCTCTCTCTCTCTGTCTTTCATGAATAAAAAAATAAAATCTTTAAAAATATATATGTATATCTTCACTTGGTATAGGTCTATTCAAATTCTTTCTTGAGTCAGTTTGGATAGTTTATATCCTTCTCAAAATTTGTCCATTTCATCTAAATCATCTAATTTGCTGGCATGCAGTTGTTCATATTATTTCTTTATAATTTATTAATTTCTAAAAGTTAGAAGGAACATCCCTTTTATCTTCTTTTTTTTTTCTAACTTGAGCTTTTCTTTTTCTTTTTTTTTTCTTGGTCAGCCTAGGTAAGGATTTGTCAGTTTTGTTTATCTTCTCAAAGAATCAAGGTTTGGTTTTGTTGATTTTTCTCTCCTGCTTTTTTGTATTCTCTGTTTTGTTTTTTTTTTGTTTTTTTTTTAAGATCTTATTTATTTGAGAGAGTGCAAGCAAGAAAAAGCAAGAATGCACAAGCTGGGGAAGGGGCAGAGGGAGAGGGAGAAAGAGAGAATCCCAAGCAGACTCTATCCTGAGCTCAGAGCCCAATATGGGGCTTGAGCCCACAACCCTGAGATCACAACCTGAGCCAAAATCAAAAGTCAGTTGCTTAACTGACAGCTCCATCCATGTGCCCTATTCTCTATTTTAATGCCTTTACTAATATTTATTATTTTGTTTCTTATGCTTGTTTTGGGTTTAGTTTGTTTTTCTTTATCTAGTGTTGTTATAAGGTGGAAGATTAGAATATTGATTTGAGATCTTTCTTTTTTCTTAACATGAGCATCTACAGTTTCAGGTTTAGCTTTACCCACATCTCAAATTTTGGCATGTTTTGTCTTCATTAATCTCAAATATTTTCTGATTTCCCTTGTGATTTATTCTTTGGCCAATTGATTATCTATATGTGTTTGATTTCTACTTGTTTGTGAATTTCAAAGAATTTTAGTTTACTGGGAATGGGTTTGGGAGTGAGTATTCGAGGTACCTTCTTAGATCCCCAGGAGTGAACTAGTCCCAGCCTAGAAGAATATCTAAAGAGAAGTCTTCTATCTCTTCAAGATAAATCTCGGGATCCCTGGGTGGCACAGCGGTTTGGCACCTGCCTTTGGCCCAGAGTGTGATCCTGGAGACCCGGGATCAAATCCCACGTCGGGCTCCCAGTGCATGGAGCCTGCTTCTCCCTCTGCCTGTGTCTCTGCCCCTCTCTCTCTGTGTGTGACTATCATAAATAAATAAAAATTAAAAAAAAAAGATAAATCTGGCATTCATGGTTCCATCTCAGGGCACTCCCAGTTTCCAGGAGAGTGAGGACTGTGGTTTTCAAAACAGATTTTTTCTTGGGATACCTGGGTGGTTCAGTTGGTTAAGAATCTGCCTTCACCTCAGGTCATGATCCCAGGGTCCTGGGATCAAGTCTATAGGACTCCCTGTTCGAGCCTGCTCCTCCCTCTGCCCTGAAGCTCCCCCTGCTTGTGCTCTGTCTCTCTTTCTCTCTCTGAAAAATAAATAAGTAAAATCTTTAAAACAAACCAAAAAAAAAAAAAAAAAACCCAGATTTTCTTTCTCTGTATTTTTTCTTTCAGAGTGAATTTCTTTCCTGAGACTTCCTGAGTGTATCAGAGGAGCTGAAAGATATAGGAATGAAAGAAAACAAAAACAATTGGAAGAAAGAGGAGAGAGCATATAAACAAGCAAAAGCAAAACCAAGATCTTCTATTTTGCTCTAGTTTGATAAACGTGGCTGATTGGCAAATTACTGTATGCATATCTAGTGACAGAAGACAAAACCCATATAAATTCCCAGTATAATCTAGGGACTAGGGATCCCTGGGTGACGCAGCGGTTTAGCGCCTGCCTTTGGCCCAGGGCGCGATCCTGGAGACCCGGGATCGAATCCCACGTCGGGCTCCCAGTGCATGGAGCCTGCTTCTCCCTCTGCCTGTGTCTCTGCCTCTCTCTCTCTGTGTGTGTAACTATCATAAATAAATAGAAATTAAAAAAAAAATCTAGGGACTACATGATTTGCTTCTTACATCAATACCATCTCATTTTTCATTTTCAGTGAAACTTTGTTTTCACCAGCATTATCAGATTCCTGATATATCTGTTCCCTCATGTTTATGCATATCTGCTTTATCTCCATATATTTTTAAATCCCACTAATTTATAAATGGTTGTTCTTTACAACATACAACATGTTATCAGGGCTTTAAAAAATTGACTGAAAAAAAAATAAAATAAAATAAAATAAAATAAAATAAAATAAAATAAAATAAAAATTGACTGGCAATAGCCTATGTTAAAGTAACATGTATGAGCTCATGTTCTCCATCATTACTTACTATAAATTTAGTTTGTAGGTTGTTAGAAAATAATTTTAATAAACTGGAGAGTATATCATAATGATTCAGAGTTTGGGCTCTGAATTAGATATTCCTGAATTCCAGTCCCAAATTTGTTGTTTACTAGCTCTGTGAACCTGAGTATATTACTTAATCTGTTCAAATTTCTGTACATATATCCATTATATAATAGGTTACATATAGCAGTAGATTTGGAATAATAATAGTTGCTAAAAATATCCTTGAGCATTCAGTATGTGGCATGAACTGATCTAAGTGCTTTCCATGTATTAATTCATTTAATGCCTATTGTATGTTTGGCACCATAGTAATAATACATGATAAAACACCTGCTAAATATTTGTTATTATTAATCATGTTAATGAATCGATTTAATAAAGTTAAATGTTGACAACTATTAAAAATCAGAATTAAAACAAGGGTATATCACTTTCTATCACAATAAAGACTCCTCTAGCCTTTATAGAATGAAATCTTTCTACATACTATTTGTCTTCCATTATGACAAATGGTATAATGAGGCTACATTTTACAAAAGGTATTTGAATTTGCACCATGCCCAACAGTGATAAAAGAGAAGTTTTATTCTCTTTTTTGTCTTAGCTCAAGTATAATCTTCTTCAAGAAAATCCCCCAACTGCCCCTCACCCACCCTGCCAATCTGGTTTGGCTGTTATCAAGTTCTCACACTCAATTTTAATAATTTCTTAAATAGATTTCACTGAAGAGTTAGTATACTGGTGCCTAGTCATTTTCAGTACACTAGTGACCAAAGATTTATTGAGAAGTTGGGCCACCTTTTTAGGAAGTTTCTGCCTATCCACAAGTTCCAGGAAGAGACTTCGGATTTCACATGGAAAGTACTCAGTGGTTATGGCTGCCTGCCTGCAAGAATCAAAACCCCAAACAAAATCCATATGAAGCTTCTGTGTCCAGGATGTCTGAGTGCCCCCCGCCCCTCCCAGCTGCATGCCACAGTATATCAAAGGGTATTTTGACTCCTGGTTGACATATGTTATTATTTTTTATTCAGTTCTAAAAGAGTGGAATGTTGTCAGTATTTGAGGAGATGGCCAAGAGGCATTCGTTCTGTTCACAAATAAATTATTAAGCTCTAAATTTGTTGATTTTCTGGGCATACATTTTATTCATCTGTAGATCAGAATATTTACACATTGGATATGTTGGAAGTCCAAGGAATAATTCAATCAACAATTGATTTAATGGCCAGCCCAATTTGAGCAAGCTCTCAAAATACTCAAGAAAAAGTCACAGTAAACAATTAGATTGCATCCAGTTTGCATAGTAAATGTAATTAAACCCCTGGTGCCATTGTCTGAATTGATAGGTCTTCTAAGGTATTTCCACTAGTAACAATATCTATCATTTCTTGAACATGTGCGTCACTAACATGATAGTATCTAATTCTTATATCAATTCTAAAGATAGTTATTATCTTCACTGACAGTTCTTTAAATTTAAGATAGATTTCTGCTGAGAAATACGCCATGACAAAGATAATTCTGCTAAGTAGCTGATTAACCTGAGGACAGAAGAGGAATTTCCAGTCAGCCCCAGTTTAGACATAGTGTAAAGAATGTTTTTGAGAACAGCTACATTTTTTTCTGATACATTCCCTCCGTTATAACAGCTTGCTGGTATCCCACTCATTATAATGAATGACAGAACATCCACATGGAAGTAATCCCTGTATCAAATATTGAAAAAACAATTCTACCCATTTGAGAATTTCCACTAGATTAAAAGTAAATTAGTACATATCATGTGTTTATACATGTGGTATCTCTAATATATCACAAGGGAGATACACTCATTTTATAGATTAGAAAAAGTAAAGTTCAGAAAATTTGAGTTACTTTCCCAAAGCAGCTAGTAAATGGCAAAGTCCAGACTCACATCCAGGTCTTCCTAGCTCCAGAGCCTTTCTTTTTCCATGACTGCATTGCCAAGCCCTGGGTGAGTTGCTTTCCCTTCCTATTTTATTCTTAAAATGTAACTCTTGGCTCTACAGCCCAAGAACACAATGTTATTTAAGAAAGACATAATTCCAATACCTTAAAAAATTATGAAACTCTCCTCATTAACAAATTCTGATAGAGGTTTAAACAAAATTGTTCCCAGAGTCTCCCTGTTTCATGCCGCCCTCCTATTTTCCTCCTCCACATTCTTCCATCTGGTTAAGTCAAGGCAGGGAGTGTTAAATTCCTGTGGTGTAAGATCTTTACTAAAACCTTTTACAATAGTTTTCACCATGATCCCTAAGAAGCACCAAGAAATGCAATCGCTACATTAAGACCAATTTACTTGGTAGCCAGAGTGGGGAGAAAGACAGCATTTATTTTTAGTGGCCAATGTGCTAGGCATGTTCACATAATTCTCTCCTCTCACTAGATTGAGAAGAATATTGAAAATAAGGACCATAAGTTGTAAAAATGTAAAAGGAGAAATAGGTGTTGAAACTTCAAATAATGGAATGGAAACTGAAAGGAAAAAGAACTTCATTCGGCTGGAAAGTGAGCTGAACAACTCTTGCATGAGCTGGGATAACTACTGGGGAACTCTGTAGTATCTTCTCACAGGATTTGTGCCTGGCCTAACTTTTTTATTTTTTAAAAAAGTATTATTTATTTATTTATTTATTTATTTATTTATTTATTTATTTGATAGAGAGTGTGTGAGACAGTGTGTGCACAAGTGGGAGATGGAGAAGCAGAGGGAGAAGCAGGCTCCCCACTGAGCAGAGAGCCTGATGCAGGACTCAATCCCAGGACCTGGGATCATGATCTGATCCAAAGGCAGACACTCAACCGACTGAGCCACCCAGGTGCCCCTGGCCTATTTTTTTAATATGGTCAGAAATATAACAAATATTGGTATCAATGTTCCCATAACTCTAGAGGTAGGCATGAGGCCCAAGTTTTCAGAACCCTGGAATCAGAGAGGTAAACCAACTTCTTCAGATAACGTGCAAGAAAGTACCCACACGATACTCAAACCCAGGTCTATCTGAGAGCAAAGTCTGCATTCTTAAATACATCCTGACTTATAGACAGAACTATGCCAATACCACCACAGGTAAGGACAGTGTAGCATAGGAGAAAGGCATAGAGTGGATGCCTCCTCTCTTTTCTAACTGTATGACTCTTGGCAGTGGTTGAATTTTCTGGAAGTTTTTTCTCATTTGTACAATGGGAATGGTAATACTTTCAAGAGTGCCTAAGTGGAGGCACTTAGCATCATGCCAGACACAGAAGAGCTTACACGTCTGTCTTATTTCCCGTCTTTAAAACATCCATGGAAAATATTTTATAACTTTATTAGAAGTTCTCTTAAAATTAACTTAATATGTCCTTGCACCAATTACATTTTGGGTTCTGTTCTAAGATTAATATTGCTAGTTGAGAAACTAAGGAATGAGAGGCTGAGAAAAACAAAATATACATTATAAGAAAATGTAAAGGTAAATCAAAGCAAAATGTGTAAATTCTCTTTGTTAGTTGACCCTTAAACAAAATGGTTCAGTAGCTTTTGCTTTGAGGTATATAAACAGAAGAAATTTAAATTGATAACTATCTCACATTTGCTTTGATTTGGCAACCCTGGGAAATGTTCTGATTACAGTTATTTCCCATTTTACATGCTTGGTTCATCCCACTTGGGGTAACTTTAGCTACAATAAAGAGCTCCAATGACTGACAGCAGTTCTCTCAACAAAACATCAATTCTTTTTTTTTTATTTATTTATGATAGTCACAGAGAGAGAGAGAGAGGCAGAGACACAGGCAGAGGGAGAAGCAGGCTCCATGCACCGGGAGCCTGACGTGGGATTCGATCCCGGGTCTCCAGGATCGCGCCCTGGTCCAAAGGCAGGCGCCAAACCGCTGCGCCACCCAGGGATCCCCAAAACATCAATTCTATAGCAAACACCATTGTCTAACTATCCTATGAGGTACTGGTCCTCAAGGGAGTGGTTTGGACAAAAGAGTTCTGTTTAATGAAAGAAGATAAAACATCTTTTCTTCTCTGTGGTATTTCCTGAGGACCTGAGGCTTTTTGCATCAATAACTCAGTGAGATTTTGGAACAACCTCTATTTCTCATTTCCAGTTGTCAACATTGAAGAAAAAGAGAATATGAAATGTTTCCTACAATCTAACCTATTATCTACTCTTTATTATTCACATTGCCTCTAATTCACAAGTATAGGTGTTGGTTCAAAACATCAGGAGCTTCCCGGGTAAAATCTTAAGCTGACCTCTGTGCACAGAGGTCGAGGATAGATAGCAAAGGAGACAGGCAGATCACTCCTGATTGGTAGGCAGCAGATTTCATAAGCAAGGGAACTTATTTCTAAGGTTTGCCTCAGGCAGCCCCAAAACAGGTAGATTTTTGCATTTTAGCATATGCTAAGTCCAGGACAATGTGGCTCACTCCTAGACCATGGCCAAGGTATCTAAGATGGCGTCAAGATTAGGCATAGCTACATGGATGGAGAGTAACGCTTGGTGAATTCTTAGAGGTCCACAGTCTTCTGCCATGAGCCATCTGGTTTTTTACCAGCAATGCCAGGCTGTTGAAAGCACAATGGGCAGGAAGGGCAATACCCACTTGGTTCAGTTCTCCTATTTCCTTCTGCCCCCTGGGCAATTTATAGTACTCGATGGTTACTATTCTTACTGGTCCCAAGTTGGCATTTCTCCTTAACACTGGTTTGATTACTATAACCCAGAGGTAGAATTCACCTATACAGGTGTTTAAAGTTTGACCTTGTAAAATATCCATTCCCAATGTTTTCTCTGGTACTGAGGAAATAAAAGCCTTATGTTGTTATGAAGGGAATGTCCAAATTGCATTGTCAAAGGGACCTTCCTAACCATAATTGTAACCGTCGATGGTACAAAGAGGGCCAAAAAACTTCTGAGGGTGACCACGCCTGCATCCCGCCCCCGGAGTGTGGGTGGCACCCACCACTGATAGGACTGCACCCCTAAGGCCTCTGCTGGAGCTGATGGGGCATAAGGGATAGTAGGGACAGGTGGGACAGGTCTGAACCGTTGTTCATTTTCAAAACTTTCCATAGGCTGGCCAAGACATTATTAGGTTCTCAGTCTGTCTTTTCATGTGAGATCTCAGCAGCAATGAGGTCAAGCCACATTTGCTTCTGGGTTACTTTTACCAGATCTTTTACAATTGATAAACTTTTGGCTTTTCAAGCTCCCTCCCTGTCTTGGGATTTTCCCACAGCCATACTGATTCCCAGATTTGTCAGTTTCCTCCAGATAAGCAGTGAATGGCTCAAATCATAAATGTCTTATCCCACAACAAGGCTCAGCATAGATATCAGCATCCATACCAGGTAAGGGGGGCACTGGAGTATCATGCCTTTCATTCCTACAGTGAATGTGACCCAATCAGGGACACAAATGATCTGTCTCACTCCCTAATCCTTAAGAATTTGTTGTACCTCCTCTAGAGATTTTCGGGTTCACACATGCCTAGGGAGAAGAGAAACCCCCTACACTGAGCCGAGCCTCCCTGCAGATTAGAATAATCCAATCTATAAGGTACCGAATGCCTTGAACTCCCTAAGCACAGGTACTGTTGGAGGGCATGGTGTGTAGTAAGATTGCTCATTTTCTTTGCTTCCTGCCAAGTCAGAAAAATGCCACTGTCTCCCCTTACACTCCCACCACTCCACCCCGCCCCCAACTGCTACTCCCCACTTCATAGCCACATTATGTCTGGATACTTTCCCCAGCATTTTGCTGGAACTTGGCAGCTGTATCAATAAGCTCAGTGGGAGTGTATTCTCTCACCATGAATGGTTCCTGAACTGAGGGCTGCCCTGCTGACTGGAGTTGTTATTGCCGTGCTTTTGCTTTCTTTTGTACCGGGAGTCATACACCATGGGCTGTTCATCCATTTCACTGTCAATCACTACAACATCCTCCTTTTTGTTCTCAATTTCCCAGGGATTCCACCTCTTTATGTCTCAATCAAGCTCTGTCACCAGTGTTCCACCTTCATCCACAGCACACTACAACCTCCTAGTTTTGCAGAATGACATGCTAAGGTCGCCAATTTATTATCCTACTCTCTCACTTCATCTGTTAGCCCCCAAACCAACAGAATTGTAAACAACCTCACATCTTCTCAGCTCTTCTTCCAACTTTCTAGCTCAAGCTTTGGCTCTAACCGGGTATGAGTGTGTAACCGAACTGCCCGTAGTAGAGCCCAGCCACCTATGGAAGCCATGTGTTTTTCTGCTGCAGTTCCCCACCCCCACCACGCACAGTTCTTCCAACAAGTGCATTACACCAGCCAGCATTTACGGAGTATCCCTGCAGTCTCACACTACTGGCCACAACTATTTAACATATGGGCCATCCTTCCCCAGATAGAGGTCAATGGTCAACACAGGATTTCCCTCATGGATGCCTCGTTCCCAACACCCATCTGTCCTGGCTGACTCACCAACTGTTGGTTCAAAACCTTGGGAGCTTCCCTGCTGAAATCTGAAACTGTCCCCTATACAAAGAGGACAAGGAGAAAACAAAGAGAGAGGCAGACCACTCCAGATTGGTAGGTGGCAGTTTTAATGAGCAAGAGAACTTACAAGGCTTGTGTTGGTTGTCTACAAGACAAATAGATAATCTAATTCACCCACTAGAATCTTTAAAAAGTAGGTCTTAACTGGGTTCAGTCATGTGTTCAGTCCAGATATTCCCAACCACACCTTACTCTCTCAAGGCTGTACCCTTAAAACAACTCCTAGCGTGCAAATGGTGGGTGGAATGTACATTCCAAGGGCAGAGATCGGGAGAGCCTCCAACTGTCCAGGTCCAGCTCCTTGGTCAATGGTGGTCATGTTCTCTTGATGTCCTCCTCCAACAGTAGGATAGTACCATGAAAAGGAGGATAACTATATAACAGCCCAAAGCAAGGAATAATCAAGACTTTTTTTCACTGGTGGCTCCTACAAAGGGGGGGAGGGATCTACTGCCCCGCAACAAAGTAGACATGAAGAAGTTCAATTACACATGAATTATTTGATCTACATACAGTATTTTGATGTTTCCAATAAAATCTAGTGTGTCAAGGAAAATAGTTTCTTCCACCTGTAGTTATTCATTCAATAAATGTTTGTCGAATGCCACCTACATACTAGTACTTTGGTGGCTGCTAGAAACACAAAAGTGAACAAAACAAACATGTTGTCTGCCACACTGCAGGGATCTTGAACTTTGGAAGTGATAAGACAGGTATCCCAAAGTGATTATTTCAGCATCAAATTAAAGGATTAATGGGGGGGAGGGGCCACCTGGGTAGCTCAGTAGTTGAGTGTCTGCCTTTGGCTCATGTTGTGTTCCCAGGGTCCTAGGATTGAATCCCACCTCAGGTTCCCTTTGCCTATGTCTCTGCCTCTCTCTGTGTGTCTCTCATGAATAAATAAATAAAATATTTCTTTTTAAAAAGAAAGGATTAATAGGATGTGACCAAATGAAGATAGCATGTTCCACAAAAGGAAATAACACCTGCAAAGGCTCAAAATACTGGAGGGGCAGAGCAGGAAGTCCAGTATAAATTGGAAAAACTCTAATGAGATAAGTGAGGTATAATGATGTCAAAAAGTAGGAAGAGCCCAAGTCCTTGATGACTAATGAGTATTGATAAGGTTTCTGAACTAGACACCACTAAAAGATTTTAAGAAATGTAGTGATATGACCAGACTTGTATTTTTAACAATCATTTTGGCTGCTAAGCTGCAAGAAAAATGATTTGGAGGGCAAGAAGAGTGGCTAGAATGAGACCACATAGACGATTCCTAGGGAATCCGGACAAGTCAATGGGGCCTAGAGGGAGAGAATGGCAATGGGAACACAGAGAGGTGAACTGTTGAAAGATGCTTAGGAGATAGAATCAAAAGGATTTAGTGATTGATGGGATGTACGAGGTGAGGGAAAGAAAAGTCAGGTTAATTATTGAGTTTCTGAGTTAAGCAGAGAGAGTGTGAGAAAGTATCACTCACAAAGACAAGAAACTTGTAGAAAAAAACTGGTGTGGAAAAAGGGGTGAGGGATTTCACTTTGTTCATACTGAATTCAAAATGCCTGTAAAATGTCCAACTGGAGATGTACCAAGGCAGTTGGATGTATATGCCTAAAGGATCAAAAGAAAGGACTGGGCTAGAAAATACAGTTTTGGCATAAAAAGTATATCCAAAGCCAAAGACAGAAAGTCTAAAAGTTTCCCATTCTGGCTGATCATTATGACTCACCTGAAGAATATATTTAAAATATATATATTCTTGGGTCTCCATTTCCAACATGCTGAATCACTCTGGAATCCAAAGACTTATTTGGGGGGGGGGGGTCAAGCCTACAGAAAAAGACACCCTTCCAGAGACCATTTACTAAATCCCCAAGGGTCTAAAATTGAGTAGTAACAATTGAGTAGTAAGGATGACTCAGATATACGTAGAAGTTCAATCCCCTAGTCCTCACTGATTAGACGTGAGAAGTGAAGGAAGAAGGAGTTTAAGGTCATTTTCAAATTTCTAGCCCAAGGAACTTGATGGTAGGAGGGTGGAGAGACAATGGAGGAAATCAGATTTGGACATTGTGTCAAAGACTGAGGCCTTAAGTTGACCACCAGTCAACTAAAGAGTCCTTTCCCCTCTTACATAGCAATAGAGTAGCTGATTTTAGTTTGGCACATGGCCACCCAAAATAAAGGTAGCATTTCACACTTACAGCTAGATATAGCCAAGTGACTAAGTTCTGGATAATGATATGTAATATAAATTTATTGTAAGATATGTTTGCAACTTCTAGAAAGTATATTTAAATGGAAGGGTGGGGTGGTTGCTTGTTTTGTTTTGTTTTGTCCTTTCTCCTTCCTGCAGGGGATGAGAGTCAGAGCTCTACTAACAATCTTGGATCACCAGTTTAACTGGGCTGTGGAAACCACAATTAGAAGAGCCACAATGTAGAAAGAGCCTGGGTCTTTGGCTTTTTAAACATGAGAAATAAAGAAATTGCTAGTTGTTTAACCTACTGTGATTTTGTGACTTTCTGTTAGTCACAGCTGAATTCTAATCATAATAAATATCAAATGCTAATTTTGAGTTGTCTGTAGAACTTCAAGGAGGGATATACTGTTGGATGTACTGATACAGAACCAGGTAAGACATTAGCATTGGAGACAGAGTCTGTAAGTGACCACATGTAGGTCATTCCCTGAAAGCAAGTCCATGTGATTTTTTTCCAATAGCCTTCAGCAGCCAACTCTATGAGTGAAAAAGTTAACAAATGTTCATTTAGACATTCACATTTAAATTCACTTTCTAACCACAACTATAGAGTGATTTAGGGATCAAAGTTACCTTCTATTTAAAAGATTGCCTTTGAAAATAAAAGATTTACCACAACTACTCTTTATATAATTGGCTACTACTCTTTATAAGGCACTCAGACCATAACAGGGTAGTATAATCAAAACCCCTTTTATCATGGAGAAATTATGACTAAAACCAAACGAGGATGTAACCTAATGTGCCAAATACAGTACAACATACATAAAAAATAAACACTTAGGAACAATTATATTTACCTTATTTTTACAAAAACTAAATGCAAGCTTGAGCAACCCCATAGGCAGCATAATTCTTTACAGATTCAAAAATAGATGCTCACAAATCTGAGAAAATATACATGTAGCCACCTGTTAAACTTATTTAAAAAATTGTTAATCCCACTGTACAAAATATTCTAATAAGAATACTCAGAAATTAGTAATCTATGTATGTGCTGTTTTTTTTTTTTTTTTTTTTTATTTATAAATTAATTTTTATTGGTGTTCAATTTACCAACATACAGAATAACACCCAGTGCTCATCCCGTCAAGTGTCCCCCTCCGTGCCCGTCACCCATTCACCCCCACCCCCCGCCCTCCTCCCCTTCCACCACCCCTAGTTCATTTCCCAGAGTTAGAAGTCTTTATGTTCTGTGTCCCTTTCTGATATCTCCCACACATTTCTTCTCCCTTCCCTTATATTCCCCTTCACTATTATTCATATTCCCCAAATAAGTGAGAACATACACTGTTTGTCCTTCTCCGATTGACTTACTTCACTCAGCATAATACCCTCCAGTTCCATCCACGTTGAAGCAAATGGTGGGTATTTGTTGTTTCTAATGGCTGAGTAATATTCCATTGTATACATAAACCACATCTTCTTTATCCATTCATCTTTCGATGGGCACCGAGGCTCCTTCCACAGTTAGGCTATTGTGGACATGGCTGCTAGAAACATCGGGGTGCAGGTGCCCCGGCGTTTCATTGCATCTGAATCTTCGGGGTAAATCCCTAACAGTGCAATTGCTGGGTCGTAGGGCAGGTCTATTTTTAATTCTTTGAGGAACCTCCACACAGTTTTCCAGAGTGGCTGCACCAGTTCACATTCCCACCAACAGTGTAAGAGGGTTCCCTTTTCTCCGCATCCTCTCCAACATTTGTTGTTTCCTGCCTTGTTAATTTTCCCCATTCTCACTGGTGTGAGGTGGTATCTCATTGTGGTTTTGATTTGTATTTCCCTGATGGCAAGTGATGCGGAGCATTTTCTCATGTGTGGAATCAGAAAAGACCCCGAATAGCCAGGGGAATTTTAAAAAAGAAAACCATAGCTGGGGGCATCACAATGCCAGATTTCAGGTTGTACTACAAAGCTGTGGTCATCAAGACAGTGTGGTACTGGCACAAAAACAGACACATAGACCAATGGAACAGAATAGAGAATCCAGAAATGGACCCTGAACTTTATGGTCAATTAATATTCGACAAAGGAGGAAAGACGATCCACTGGAAGAAAGACAGTCTCTTCAATAAATGGTGCTGGGAAAATTGGTCATCCACATGCAGAAGAATGAAACTAGACCACTCTCTTGCACCATACACAAAGATAAACTCAAAATGGATGAAAGATTTAAATGTGAGACAAGACTCCATCAAAATCCTAGAGGAGAACACAGGCAACACCCTTTTTGAACTTGGCCACAGTAACTTCTTGCAAGATACATCCACGAAAACAAAAGAAACAAAAGCAAAAATGAACTATTGGGACTTCATCAAGATAAGAAGCTTTTGCACAGCAAAGGATACAGTCAACAAAACTCAAAGACAACCTACAGAATGGGAGAAGATATTTGCAAATAACATATCAGATAAAGGGCTAGTTTCCAAGATCTATAAAGAACTTCTTAAACTCAACAGCAAAGAAACAAACAATCCAATCATGAAATGGGCAAAAGACATGAACTGTTTTTAAATTTTGAAACATTTCCCATGGTAGACTTCATTAGAAGATGCAGTCTCTTCCCACTTTTCAGACTAGTTTCTTAAAAATAAGTGCCCTAGCTTCAAATATAAATTATAGAAAATGAATTTCTTACAACACTTCCAAATTTAAAGAGCTAGAAAGTGTTTTAGGTCGTGCTATGTTTCCTCCAAAGTAAGTCTGAATAAATAAACCAGCACGCACATGTCTGATTCTGTGAGGTTTTACCATTAGCTTTTAAACCCAGGCTACTTTGCCTCTTCTCCCTATCACTTGTCAGTTTTCTCTCAATTGAGTACTACAAAAATAATTTTAACATAAGATTCACCAAACTGAGGGAGACAATACACTATGAAAATAAAAATTACAACATAGATCGCAGCTGGATATTAATTTGGTGCTTATCTCCTCTGGTTAGAACTGGCTTGGCCACTCCCCCCATCCCTGCAGACTAGAAGGTAGTTAAATCAGTACTTCACCAATTTCAAGAATCCAACCTGCATCTAACCAGTGAGAGAAGATGAATTCCTTTGTGGCTTGAATTCATGTGGTCTTGGGCCTTAGCTGGGTCAGTGACAAGGAATCGAACCTGTCTTCAATCTCCTGATACAGAAGCTCTTCATTAAGGAGCATCAGAAACCCAAATGAATCAGAAACTTAATCAGAATAAACTCCTAGAACTGTAAGATTTGAAAGCTCCTACCCAGAGAGTAAGCATTCCCAGAAGGGGAGGAGGGAGATCCGGTAATAAAACTGGGTTAAGAACCACAAGACCTAGAGTTTTAGTCTTGTTCTGATACTAATTAGCTAAATCTGTTTCCTTCTCCCTAAAGCAAAGGATTGAACTGGGATGATCTCAGTGGTCTCTTCTAACTTTAAAAATGTAAGTCCTGGGGATTACAGAATGCTATGACTTTAGCACTATTTGCTTGCAAACTCCTGAGCACAATGCACTCCTTTATTGTCCTTTCCTTTTGATCTTGGCCTCCAGGAAGCTTCTTTTTTAAGATTTTACTTATTTATTTAACAGAGAGGGAGAGAGCACAAGCAGGGTGACAGGCAGAAGCAGGCTCTGCACTGAGCCTGACCAGAAGCTCCATCCCAGGACCCTGGGATCATGACCTGAGCCAAAGGCGGATGCTTAACCAACTGCACCACTCAGGTGCCCCTCTGGGAAGTATCTAACTCAGATGGGTTTTTTTTTTTTTTTCCCTGTAGCAAATTGTTTCTCATTACCTCTCTCCTCCTATTGATATTGGTTCTTTCAGACCAATATTTACCTTGTTTTCTTCGCTATTTAGAATGGAGTTACCGAAGTCATCAAAGTGCAAAAGGAAATTTTTACCTTTACGAACTTTTAGGAAATTTTTAAAACTAAATGTAAAAATTTCCATTAAGGAACTTTCCTTTTCGCATCACACATGTTACTGGATAAAATATGGTATAGGAAAGTGATTAAATCAAAATCATGTGGGTTGTTAAAGATTATTTGGTTGTTTGGGGTCTCCTAGGATACCTCCTTGTTTTTCCACCAACCCACACATCCTCTACATTCCAAATAAAGCCTTTGGAATCTGCTGAGCTTTTTTAAGGCTCTCAACATTCTCTATGACTTCACCATATCATTAAAAATCTAAAGTTATTTAGCATAATTTAATAGTATTAGCAAGATTTGTAACCGTATCCAAGGATATAAACTTGTTTGTTGTGACAACCACCCCAAACACTCCTAAAGGCCATTCAAAGAAAAAGCACACCATGTCAAATTTTCAGTAGTTTTATTGAAAAATGCCTCTTTTGTTTCAGAAATAAATAATATAAGGCAGTGAAATTCACAATCTGCAGTTAAAATATAAAAGCAGCAATTCTATGTTCATAGTCTTGCAAACATTTTCCAACTGCTTTTGATAACTAAGAAACATTATGTTCTGAAAAAAAAGTTCATACTAAATATACAACACAAACATGCAATTCCATCGCTGCAGAATAATCTGCAATTTGGCATAAATGTTAGTGTGTCTAAAACAAGGAGGTTTAAGGCAATATGGAACTGTATCCAGTTGATACAATAATTTCAGCTACATGGCTTAAGGTTTGTGGTTGTTAAAGGAGTATAACAGAAGATAGAAGAGGAGGATAAACCATTGCAATGGAGTTGCTTTTATTCCCTCCTTTTCTGTTTGAGGAGGGGAATTACTTGAATCGTGGTGTAACTGAATCCCAAACAAGTATTGGAAAAGATGAACCGCCCTCTCGAAATAGACAGTAGTTCGGGCTTCCAGGACTTACTGCTTAACCTAAGAGTTTCACTGAGGCTGCCCTTTGTGCTAAGGAAAGGCACAAGGCACGTTCTCTCCTTGCAGCTTTTGCGAGCAAAGGATTTTGCAAGCATTTCAAGGGCAAAGGCAAAAAAAAAAAAAAGTCTACAAGACTGCGTGCAGCGAGCTAGGTTTCCTGCAGAAACAAGGTTCTCTACAGTCAGAAAGCGTACTCTTGGATGAAGCAACGCCGGAAGAAAGAAACATCGCAGATAAGACGTGCGCCGCTCCGTCTGACCTGTAAAGGAAAATCCCAACACCTCCCCCAGCGTGGCCGCGCTGCGCGGTCTCAGGTTCGCTGCCCGGGGCCGCGGGGCAGGGCGCGCCGCCAGCGCGCGTGGGGAGGGTGCTCGTCGCCAGGCTCGTCGGCGCCGTAGTCCTCGTACTCGTCTGGCGTCCGCTCGGGCTCCACCGGCACGATGAAGGGCTCGCGCTCGGGCAGGTAGGCCCCGCCCTCGGGCACGTACGGCTCTGTCCGATTCAACATTACAGTTATGGCATGATTTGGAAGGCACACAAACAGCAAAAGCTAAATCATCACCCGAGGTGATGGCACTCCAGTCTTAATCTCATCGCTATAAATAGATAAGTTACAATGTTCTGATTACGTCCGTTTGCAGAGAGAATTTGGTGATGATCAAATAATGGAATGACACTTTTTTTTTTTTTTAACCTTCGAGGATCCAGCAGTAAATACAACCATTGCACAAATATACCTGGGAAGGGTCAGAGGCTGCGCCAAAGAACTGTAAACGCAGAAACCTAGGCAGGATTTTCGCAAATCCCCAAGTAACTGTTCATGAGTTCACACTCCTCAATTCAAAGAACAATTTGGAAAGATGAGGAGGAAAGGGGAAGTTTTATTGGCTCCTAGAAACTGAACTGTGGAGGTGAGAATCAACTATCACCAGGTGATATACAGTACATGACATTTTCTGTGGCTGACTCTCCCACAGACTGAGTTACAGTCGGTGGGTAAGGAACACCAGTGACTACAGCGAAACAGGAAGGAAAAAAAGTGATTATAAAACTTTGGTGTGAAAATTGCAATTACAAAACCCAAATGAGTACATGTACAAAAAATAATAATAATAAGACACATGCCCTGGATCAGACACATCGCTAACAAGCAAGAGATGAGGAGATTCCATTCGGTGTTATTCCGGCATAGAGCAAGCAGCAGGCTTTGATGCAGAAGCTTATTGTAGAATTGTTAAGTGATTTTAGTGGATAGGATCACATACAAATCATTTACAAGCCACAATTAGTTTATTATTTACATAAGACATTTCTCTTTAACCAGGTTAATTGTTTTTCTCAAAATGGCATAATCTCCGCTGGTTAGTAGTTTTATTATGTGCCTCTTTCACAACTGAGGCTCCTCATGGTTGTGGGTTTGAACTTTTTTTTTAAATAATATTTTTCTACATTATTACTGAAATGCATCAGGCTTATAAACTAACACCACTGCTTTTGTCTCATTCAAGTTAGTATAAAGAGTCTCCACCCTCCTTTATGATGTCCACCCGGTTCTTTAACCATATCTGTGGTGAAATTTCCATACAGACTCATTTCCTAATAAGCACGTGCGCAAACATCTCAGAAACAGGATTTTCATGTATTCAAACTGTAAGCAGCACTGGCGACTTAGAAAATTTGTTAGCCGGAACCTGAAACAGGTCAAAGATGATAGTTTTTAAAAGTTGAATTACTATGCAAAAAATATATATACACATCCATCTAAGTATGTAATGGTTAAAATATATATATATATATATATCCATATATTTCCAGTTATTCACACATACCATAAGGCAGAGGTATTTAAAATTTATCTTATAAAGAATTAAATTGTAATTTTGTGAATGAGTTGCATGAGAAATTTGCATTAAAATTCATTATTACTTTTGGTCATATGTAAGCATACACATAAATATATAGATATATAGATATTTAGATATTCAACTACTCATGCACTATTTGCTAGTAGCCAACCATATCAAACAGCAGTATCATTTTTAAAACTTGCAAGATGCTTGAGGGTGCGCTGATGAAAAGGTCACCACTGACCACAGCATGAGTTTCTTTTTTCCAGATCAACGTGTCTTCCCTGTTCCCATTCCTCAAAGGCGGGCATAAGAGACCTGGCCTCTATAATTGTCAAACACTAGATGTGCACTACCAATTCTTTGAAAAAATCAAGTCCCAGATTTTATGAACATTAATACTATGGACAGTGTGAGCCAGTAAATTATTTTCAGTTGTCTGCACCATGTTATCAAGTAGTTTGCCTGAACATTAGATTCCCAAAACAATTTTTAGTATGGATTCTTGACATTCTACAATTATATTCAACAAATCCCTGTTTCCAATCTTTAGGTTTAAGAAAAAAAAAAAAGGCATTCGATAGCATTCTCTGAACTCCCAAAAGAAATTAAGAAGAGGTTTATGATGCGATTTGGCAAATGTAGACATACAGGAAGGAAGAGCAAATAATTACTCACTCCTAACAATGAAGTAATGTTTTATGCTTTGAGAGAAAACAATGTGACTACATAATCGAAACACGTAACTGAAAGAGTCGATATCTTCAAGAAATCCTCAAATCAACCTTCCTTCAATCCTAAGGAACTTCATTTCCATAAAGGTTCTTAATTCAGGTCAATTGGGGTTCCTACACTGGCAACAACATACCTGGATAGCCTTGCCCATTGTATGGGATGCTGGCACACTGGGACGAGTCACAGTATCCAGGAGGACCTGGGGGGCCTCGGATACCTGAGTTTCCAGGACGACCCGGGGGGCCAGGAGGACCTCTTGAACCTGTGGACCCTGGTGGACCCGTTCTGGATTCTCCTTGAGGACCTAGTACGGGGTTAAGACAAAAATTTCCCCTTTTGTTAAATATATCTCCTGAGGCAATCAACAATTCTCAAGACTAGACGATTCACTAGGGTATGGTAAGAAAATATTTCCTTAAGAGATCACCGGTATGAAGCAGTGTGGAACTTTCTTACCAGTCATCATCCATCAAGAGTTAATGATAGATATACAACGACTTTAATGATTTTATCCAAAGAAAATTGGACTTGCCAAGAATTAAGCCAAACTAAAGATATCAGTGAGTTCCCTGGATAGCTCCCACTCTTACAGAGATAAAGCTATCTGAAGGAAATGGCTATATTAGCCACATGAGACTGCCAGGAAAACATGGGAGTGCCTGCTCCACACCTCCAGACTACGTGAAGTAATATTATTTCTGGATCAAGTTATACTTATTTATGGTTAACATAAATGTAAAGATTTAACCATACTTATTTATGGTTAACATAAATGTAAAGATTTAACCACGAAGGCTGACCTTGGTTACCAGGGTCTCGTGGATCTTAAAATGAAGAAAAACAAAAATCCATTTTCAATCTAGTAAATGAAATGCATAAAACAACTAGATGACTATTATTTCTCTACAAAACATCAATAAAGAAACTATGAATGAAATCTTGCAACATGTCAGGCTTTTAGCGAGGATATATTTTCTGTCTGCTAGCAACTTCTTGAAGAATATGAGAAGAAACACGAAATAACACCATCTTTAAAGTCTATGTGGCCAAACAAAACAAAGAGGAATTCCATTAAAAAAAAAACAGCAACCCTCTGTGTAACTAAAACTCCTACTCTCATATATTAAAGTTCTAGTAACTGCTTAATAGAACGTATTCAAACAGTTTTTTGAACAAAGAGAACATAAAAATGAGGAGGTTATACAAGCTGAACTTCTTGCTAAAATATATTCATGATGGCAGGCGTGCCTGGAGCTAACAGGATGAGATGGTGAATCTCTTGAGGTTGTATCCTCTCTCAGTACTTGTGCTGTTTACTTATTTGATGTCCTGGCAAACATACCTGGGGGGCCAGGCAGCCCTCGAGGTCCTGGTGACCCAATACCCCTTTCGCCCTTCTCTCCTGGCAAACCTAAGCAAGGACAAAAAGAGAAAGCACAGGGAGAAAATGATCTGGACACACGTAGTTTTCATCTTAACTGGTAATGCTTAACTCAAGTAATCCACTTCTTTTAGTGAAAGCAGAACCTAATTTTTCACAGAAGTTCACTCCTGAAGCCAAATTCTTTCTAGACATTTGGGTAATTCCAGATTCATAGCCAAGAAACAAATCTGGCTACAAGTCAGGGGAAAAATTATTTGAAGAAAACAAACATGTCTAATATATATATATATATATATATATATATATATATATACAGTAATTAAGAAGAGGATCTTGAATAAACAGTTACAACTCATTGAGAAACATCTTAAAGGTATCTTATCTTTGATAGCCCCATCATTGCATAGCATCCAAACCATTAGAATTACAGAAGCATCTAAGTCTTCTCCGGAACATGAACTGCTGCTTTAACAAAAGCAAACACCCAGAGTCCTGACACATCTGGAATCAAATAATCCTATTTTTCTTCTTTTCCTACAATGACACTTATCTACCATGAAATTAAAGCCAAACAAACATGTAAAACCAATGCCAGGCCCTGAATAAAGGAACCAAAAGAATTCGGAGCTAAAACTGTAGGGCTCTTTAGTACATTCAGTTGGTGCCCAACTCTTGCCAGTCACAATAATTAATCAGATTTTAACATCTGAGTGATTTTGCCAAAATACAGTTTCTTCCATCAACAATGACAGCAACAATCAGAACATAGCATTTTTACTGAGATCTCCTGACAAAGTCTTCCTGTGTTCTGTGATATGGATCTTGATGGCCTGGGGCTACCTAAATAAAAAGACAGGTTCACGGACACACAGCTCTTCTGGGGCTGTCCAAACAAGAATAGTTAGAGCAGTTTGCCAAGTTCAGTCTTCCATGTGCTTTTCAACCTGTCTCAAATCCCACACTTGCAAACTCCTTCCTTTTCCCTGCATAGCAGCTGGAGACACCCACCTCGTTCACCTGGGGGTCCCTGCATCCCTGGAGTGCCGGGGAAGCCTGGTCGCCCCCCAGGTCCTGGTTCTCCTCTGGCTCCCGCGCTGCCAGGGGGGCCTGGGGGGCCTGGTGGGCCTGGTTGGTTGCGACTGGAGTGATAATCATTTGGAATCTGATTCAGCATCTGATTGAATCTGCTCATCTGACCTACAAACAGAAATAAGACTTGTTAGTCAGAAACCCAGTAGGAAGGGATAAGATGGTGAAATCTTTTCTCTTAGTGCCTAGTGAAATCCATCTCTATTCCTCCCCCTCCAGGACACATTCTAATTAGAAGCCTAAAAATAAAATAAAACACTCCAGCTGTGCAGGACAAAATGATCCCTGATAAACAGTTGTCTCCACAAAATACTGACCAATAATACTGACAACATTACTATAAACCATAAAAGAGTTGTGAAAGTTTAATATGGCTCTGATATAAAGCCCTGTGGTTTGCCAGAAGATGTCACTCAAAAGAGATCCTTTCTCAAATTAAGGAATTATACCATTTTTGTGTGTACCTAAGAATGATAATCAGGCTGTAGTGTAAATTGGAATCACCTGTGGGAGCCATTGAAAAATACCGATTTCTGGGCCTCATCTCCAAAGAAAATGATCCACTATGCTTAAGGTGTGGCCCAGGAACCCTCGTTTTCAACAAGGTGATTCTATTGCAGGTGTTCCTCAGGACTACACTTGAAGAAACACTGTTAAGACTTCTGAAAGAGGGAAACTCGAGTTTAAGGCCATACTCAGTTCATGGGCACTGAGCTTTATTACATGGTAGGCTTCATTGAATAAGAAGGAAGGATATGTGAAAAATAAGGAGGCAATAAGAAGGTCCCCATTAAAATGTACTTTCTGTGATCAAATTAATCTTGATGGGCTTCCTTCCTTAAAGTCATAGAATAACTTAAAGTTTAAAACTTTAAAAATCCAATGTTTGCTGCTTCTACATATACCCAGATGACGATCACTGAAAATCCTAATAAGGAAATTGGAAAGCCCATTCAAAATATGATTTTGTATCAGATTTAGTAGAGGAAAACAGAATATTATTTTACTTTGGATTCTTACTTTATCTTAATGATGGTCATTAAAATATCAGTAGTTTTATTGAACCAGATACAAAACTCATAATATATAAAAATACAAAATGAAATGAAATGAAATGAAATGAAATGAAATGAAATGAAATGAAATGAAATGAAATAGAAGCATATATCTTAGGGACGCCTTGGTGGCTCAGCGGTTAAGTGGCTGCTTTCAGCTCAGGGTGTGACCCTGAAGACCTGGGATTGAGTCCCACATCAGGGTCCCTGCATGGAGCCTGCTTCTCCCTCTGCCTGTGTGTGTCTCTGCCTCTCTCTCTGTGTCTCTCATGAATAAATAAATAAAATCTTAAAAGATAAAATAAATTTAAAAAAGAACCATATATCTTAGAAACTTTATGACTCAAACTCTGCATTTTCCTGTAATAAATTTAAAAACCATTCATACATTAAAAATAAAAGAAATTTTACCACTTATCAATTGTTCACAGACTTGTCTTGCAACTGCTCGCATCATGTTCTGGGAAGCAATGTCTCCCTTGTTAATTAAATCAATGAGAATCATTAGCATATTATTTCTATAGTTTCAGACTTCAATGTTTAACACACAAAATAAATGTGAATCAGATTTTAAGAAATACATACTCTATCGCCTTTCTCTCCTTTCAATCCAGATGGACCCTGAAATGTAGGAATTTCATAGATGAGAAACTGACAAACATGATCTAAAATGATTCATGAAGGCAGGTGACAATGAAAGAGAGCAAGTTCTGCTTTCTAACAAATTAACAAAATGACACAGCATATTTATATCCAGGTTACTCACATTTTGCTTGTCTGTAAAAGGGAATCTTTCTGCCTTTCTCTGTCTCTCTCTGTCTCAGAAGCAAATATCCTCCAAATTAGTACTGAGATGTAAATTTTATGATCACACATTTAAAATTATGTACTCTGCAGACATTTATGATGCTGTTCACAATTTAAGCCTGGAACTAAAATATGAATGAGAAATTGCCCTTGATACCTTTCCTTTACATCACCATGACTGGGTAGCTCAGCTTCTTATTGTACATCATCCATGAGGTTAATCTCGGTTCGGTTCTAATAAGAACCAGTGGGCTTTGGTCAGTTTCCTAACTAAATATGTATCTCTAACTTCTTCCAATTAGTGTATGTGTGTGTGTGTGTGTGTGTGTGTACATTGGGTATAAAAGGAATCGTGTCTCTCTTACTAAATAATTCAGTCCAAATGGTGGTCCCACATCTAAACACAGCCACAGAATATTTGTCCCTACTCTGTCAAGCCTCTCACTGGCCATGAGAGGATCTTGAAAAAAGTCTTTTTTTTTTTTTTTCTAAAAAAGTCTTCTATAGTGCAAGTTTTTGTCCTTCCATAATGTGTTTCTGGACGGCCAACTGCTATGATGGAAGGAACATCCAAACCATTGACAAACCCGATGCTCAGGTAATACCCCAAACCAAACCACTTTTTACAGTCTCCAAGAATTTTGTCTGAACTCCAGTATCTTCCTCACTGGTCTTCTTGTTTTTCCATTTTGCCCCTAGGGAGTCTATTTTCCACCCAGAAGCCAGAGTGATATTTTTTAAAGGGAAATGAGATTCCGTCACTCCTTAGCCTCTAAGGGCTTCCCATAACACTTAGCATAAAATAAGAATTCCCTATCATCGGCTAGGTGGTCTACATGATTACCTTGCCCAGCTGTCTGACCTTGCCTATTAACCCTCTCCCCTTCAACTCGCTCCACTTAGGGTATGCCGGCCTCTCTGCTGTTTCTTCACAAACCAGACTCATTCCTCACTAGAGGCTTTTGTTCCTACCTGGAATCTTCTCCCCACAGATCTTCAGACAGCTTCCTCCCTCACTTCACTACAGTGTCAGCTCCTCAGATGCACTCCCTCACTACCAGGTCTAAAATAGTCACCTTCTCACTATCACAATTATTCCCCAACCCCTGACTCTGTTTCCTTTTTCTTCTTATCACTCAACACCACCAAAAACTGTAATGTTTATTTACACATTTTTGGTTTACATCCCCCAGAATCTCCATGAGGACCAAGACTTTGTCTTGTTCACACAAACTTTTTGTATCCCCAGACCCTGGAACACGGATTAGCACATGTAGGCACTAAACAAGCAGGTGTTGAGTAAATGGTCAGGAACATTCCACAAGCAGTTCCTTAAAACATCACCATACAACATCGTGTATTACAAGTTAACAAGATACCAATTGGTTACAATAGCTAATGACATGAGCTAACAGTGGGAGCCCAGCTCTTTGCTAAGACCGTTACCCACCCATCTGCTAGTTTTAGTTTTAGAAATTAAAGGTAAGACAAGACAAGAAAAGAAGGAGCAATTTTCCACCTTAGAAGGAGGAGAAAAATAAAGGGAGCAAGAGGGTAGGGAAAGTCCAAATCAACGTTACCAAATTGTAATAAGAAACTGAAGTTTGGTGCTCCCTTTGCCAAAAATACTAGACTCTTATCAAAACACTATTATTATTTATTTTGGAGCCTTCTGTAAGTTGCAATGAATTTTTTCTCCTACATTTATTGCTACTTTGAGATTGTTCCTGGTGTGTGTGTGTGTGTGTTTTAATTTACTGCCACTCTGAGATTGTTGTAGTATAGATGATTATAGATGATTTATGTGTTATAGTATAGTATAGATGATTTGTACTATAGATGTAGTATAGATGATTTATATATAGATTTATGTAGTATATAGATTTATAGATTGCCAGTATCTAGAGATCACATTTCAAGTCAAAGAACCAGAAGTTTCTTTTAGGTTTTTAGCTCCAGCTATCAACTACATCAGGTATATTCTTATGTGGGACTCCATTTCAGTCAGACTCCAATGAAACAGAATTGTGAATGGGTAGAAAAGCTTCATGTGCTTTTAACTGCTCTTGTGAAGTTTCTGCCATGATTCATTGAGGAAAAGAGTAATAAATTCATGTGCTAAGGCACACACAGATTGTAAAGTATATCAGGAATCCTTTCATCTTTATGCTGCTTGCTTAATTTTATGTAAACATAGAAGGCAGGCCATGTCACATAAAGATTCTACCCTAAGTTTCTTTGACATGAAACAGCTTTTAAGCTTGGGTTTATATAACTTGGACAATACTTTAAAAAAAAAAAAGAGGTCTGTCCAGAGAACAGCCCTGATGGATCTGTGTCATTGCTAATGTTTGGGCTTCATTATCTTCAAGGTAAATTTTTTTCTTTTAGAATTCAACTCGGACAAATAAACTGCCGAAAATATTTTCACACTTCATCCGCAAATGAGAAAAAGGCTGTAAAGTGTAAAGTCAAAAAATATGACGCTCAACAGTCATTATAAATACTTCTGGATCTGTAATTTTTGGAACTTCAAATTCAGTTTTGGAGAGACTAACCTTAAAACCCCACATGCACATAATGCCATATAACTATTACTTTAACCAAACCATCTGACTGAAAGAAAGTTAAACTGTATGTAAGTTGGAGCAGGGGAGTATAAAAAAGTTAAGTAGTGGATTAGAAAAATCCTTTTAATTCTAGGACTACTATTCTAGCATCCTCAATGAAAGAGAAATAAGTGAATGTGTGGCTGGATGACCTTCAGGAAGGTTAGCATCTGCAAACTATGGCCGGAGGCGCCATGCACCACCATCATGTATTTTTTCTATCTTAAGCAGCATACCACTCCTAAATAAAAAGAATCATTCTGCTGACCCAGCCTTGAGTGTTTATACAGTGCAGAAATATGTGTCTTGGCTCAAAATCCCATTCTCCTTTTAAAGAAACCCTATGACCACAATTTTCAACCCAGAATATTATAACTCAGAGAGAAAAACTTTAGAACCAGTACAAAGTTAAATCTGTGGGTTTAGCATAGTTTCAACAAATGCTTCAAACCCATTACGGCAGAGATAACATAAATCGGCCAAAGCCTTGCAGCACCCTCGTTATTTATGACCACAGGAAAATGACTTTCCACACGCAATCTGTCCACTTACTGGTCTGCCATGGTCTCCGGGTTTTCCTGGTTTCCCACTTGGTCCTGTGACTCCTGGGGAGCCTGGGCTTCCCTGCAACACATAAGCCAGGCTGAGAAAGGGAATGAACAATGAAAAAAAAATCCCATCTAAAGTAAACTAACAAACGTGGCCAGCTTTAAAAGCTTTTCACAGAAGCAGCATATGATAGGGAAGAGCAAAACCAAATTTTAAGACAGCATGAAGAAAAAAAACCTCAAAAATTCTTACTCTTATGGAGTGTCTAGTTCTAAAATATATTTTAAGACCGTTTGAAAATAATCTATACATAGGATCAGTTTCACAATTTACAGACTTCGAGTCTAGTAAATTGGTTACAAAATGAATTTGCAGAAAGGAATCCCTGTTTTTTTAGTTTACTTCTATTACAAAACCAGAAAACCCATCCAAAGACAGGAGTGAAAACTTTGGTTGCGGAGTAGCTGGGTTTTTGCTGAATCGGGCGCCACTGTGGCAGTCTTCGCTTGTTTCGGGGAGTCCCTCTCACAGCCTAGAAATTCACTTTTTCTTTGGTGCTTTCTCTACATTTCCACTTTGTTCTATCGTGTCAGCACTCTTCACCCCATCCAAACCAAAAGAATTTCTCCCTGTTGCTTTTAACACAGCTTTAAAAATCTCACCCATATTTTTCATAGAATATTTATAATAGCAACTAACCAATATTTTATGTTCTAAAGCCTAAAATTTCCTTAAAATGGAATCATCAAATTTTGTTATACAGTTAATCCTTTACTTTGTCAATTATATAAATATTAAGTAAGCTCTGTGGTAAATAGGGCTTTAAAATTCAGGTTTACTATACACATAACTTCTCCTCTACCTGAGAACATATCTATTGAGCATAAATAATAAAATTATTTTAACACATGCTCTCAAGTCTTCCTATTCTACCACAAGATATGAAGAGCATCCATCACCTCAAACAAGTTCATTATTATCTCACCTCAGATGCAAGTATATTGATTCCACTTTCCAAATCATTGGCTGAGTATTTTCCCCAAAGATCTTAATTAGAAGATCTACTTAGGTGATGACTGATAGTGCTCAGTAATAAATATCCTTAAAATCGAAATATCACAAACCACCGATTCTTAAAATTTTAGAACAGAAAGTAACAAGTAGGTCTTAAAACCCTACCACTCAATGTGGTGTTGAAAGGATGGAGCACCTAACCAGCTAGTGGCCAACTCAGTCAGGGATGTTTTTCTGTTTTTCAAATAAAATTTGATGAAAAAGAAAGATTCTGCATTCTAACACAATAGTTTTCTGTAGCTCATTTTGATTTTGGAAAATAAAACATTCCCTGGACAGTGTACCCCACAGCACTGATGGAATGTTTCCCAAAGGCCAGGCTACTGGGCTTTTCCCTAGCAGATGGGGGGAGGGTTTGGGTGGGGGGAGACAAAGATGGAACTCATTAATTTCTTACCGGTGGCCCAGGGGGGCCCCTGGGTCCCATTGCACCATCTTTTCCAGTAAAGCCCTATTGTAAACATAAAATTAATTATGGATTAGTGAAATAACAACTGAGTGAAAAGGAAAGACGCAAAAGAGCTTGCTCAGAGTGAAGGGTCAAGTACACACCTGCAAGTAACCTTCCAATACGAAGACCAATATACTCCCTCCAAAATGCTTTCCAATTTACTTTATGCCTTTTAATGAATACTTAATTTCCATATTTATTCATCTATATAGTAATAAATAAAGTCATTTTAAGAGTCAAACTAATCTTCTCCTAAGATGGTAGACTCCTCTATAAAGATGCTCGCTTTTGCTTTTGTACAAGTGTGAGGAAGCCTAGGGCAAGGCGAACCCTTTCTACTGAAAAGTCAATGTCCACAAACTAGCCCCAAAAGCATCAAAGTGGCAGGAAAAGAAATGTTGCTGACCAGAGCTCATGTATCATAATAGATGAAGGAGAGGCCAACTACCTGATTGAAAACTCCCTCGCTTCCTAAGCAATGGCCAGATAGCCAAGGGCAGGACTACTGGTGTCGCCACTACTGGGGCATTTCTTCCCACATTCCAACCCCAGAAAAGTGGAAGTTCTCTTAACTGCCTTCCACTCAAAAGAAAATCCTCAAATCCTCAGCTAATTGTTTTCAGTGTTTATCTTTCCTCATCTCACATGAAAGGTCAGATCCGCATGGGTGTCAGGTTGACTAGGAAGAGAGATGTGCCCCAGGAGCACCATGCTTGGCTGTGTGGCCTTGCTCTGTGGCTCTCACGACCTACGTCTGTACGGTGCCAAATGACCTCTAACTAGAATGAGTCACTCTGCTACCCAGTTAGCACTCATTCCAACAGAGAGATCTCTGAAATTCAGCAGAGGATTTCTGAGTCAGGTCTTTTTTATATAGTTCTTGCATTCCTCTGTCAAAGGAGATTTTTGTCTCAGTTTCTACAGGGAATAGGAGTGATAATTTCATCCATATTCTTGGATTCTAGCAAAAATCAAGAGCATTTGGATAACTGCCTGCATTAAATATCCATGGTTCCATTGATTTTACAACAGAGGAAGTTTAAATTATTTCTTTAAAATAGTGTTAGAAATATTCCACGGCCACCACCCCCCATTTTTTTTCCAGACACTTAAACAGATAAAGACTGTTCCTGGGAGATCCAGGCCTGCTTAACAAAAAACAGACTCCAAGTTCATCTGATGTTACATCAACACTGCTTCTGAGAGCCACTTGAGAAGCAAAAATGATCTTGGTAGAATTGCTTAGACAGCTTGAATTGCATTTCTTCCACCTAAATTTCTCCAATGTCTATATAGGTCACTCTTTGTTTATTTGTTAGTTATATTTCTGAATAATCCTCCTTCAGTCAGCTTAAGAACTTTCTGATCAGTCACTTTCTTTCCTCCCCACCCCAGCTTTATTGAAGTATAATTGACAAATAAAATATATACTTATGGTGCACAACATGGTGTTTTGATATACGTAGACTCTGTGAAATGATTACCACAACCAAGATAATTGACATATGCATTGCCTCATATAGTTATAATTTTTTAATGCAGTGAGAACATTTAAAGATCTACTCTATTGGCAAATTCCAAGTGTACAATATAGTATTATTAACTATAGTCGTCATGCTATGCATTAGATCTCCCAGGCTCATTCATCCTACATAACAACTGGAACTTTACACCTTTAACCATCTCTCTGTATCCCCCTCATCTCTGTCCATGGCAACCACCATTCTACTTTTTGTCTCCATGAGTTCAACTTTTCTTAGATCCCATACATAAGTGAGATCATGCAATATTTCTCTTTCAGAGCTTGGCTTACTTCACTTACTATAATGTCATCCAGGTTCAAGTTTAATCCATGTTGTTGTGAATGACAGGATTTCCTTCTTTTTTAGAGATTTCCTTCTTTTTTAATGTTTTATATATATAAAGTGTCCACCCATGAACACTTAGGTCTGACCAACCATTTTATTTTAGAAGAAACATACATCTGAGTTAGGGTGAAGACGATTTTATTCTGATGTCCACAGAAGGTCTGCCCACCGAGCTATCTGCAGAACTTTGTGCTATAATTTTATTTTATTCTCCTTTATCAAAGCTGGAGTGGTTATTGCTGCTTCCCCCTATGTGAGGCTGGCTAGAAGACCTATGGTTGTTTTCAAAGATACACATGTATTCGATACCTATAGGTACAGTTCTTTTGTTTCTTTCTAAAGGTCGCCAAAGCCGTGCCTCATTTTGAAAATCATCTATGCTAAAGACAACCCATGCATCCAATTCCTACCAACTCCATCTTGGTAACAAGTCTTCTTCCTTCCTCACTGTGGTCCTTAGGCTTGGTCTCCTAAGCTTTCTTCTCTTCTCTTCCACCACAGAGTTCAAGTTTCTTTCTTTCCTTTTTTTTTTTTATTCTAGCCTAGATGCCTATACCAAAGTCTATCTAACTTGACAAAGTTGTTTATGTTCTATCAGCTGTGCACCCTATTTCAGCATTAATGGTAGGAAACAAAGTGGTAGGTAGGTGGATAAGGCTGGGTGGGCTGGGCTTGGGTGGCTCAGCGGTTTGGCGCCTGCCTTAGGCCCAGGGTGTGATCCTGGAGACCCAGGATCAAGTCCCACATCGGGTTCCCTGCATGGAGCCTGCTTCTCCCTTTGCCTCTCTCTCTCTCAATCTCTCTCTCTCTCTCTATCTATCTCATGAATAAATAAACAAAATCTTAAAAAAAAAAAAAAGGCTAGGTGGGAAACAGCGGAATGATTTCCTGAGAAGTTTTCTCACTCTCAGTCAGGGAGATCTGGGCGGCCTCACCACAAAGTTGGATTCACGGATTAGAGTTTGAGAGCAAAAAAGCAAAAAAAAGCATAGAACCTTTCCGTTCTGTCATTTTTCAGAGAAGCAGTGATGATGCCAATGGTTGCCTGACCACTTCAAGGAGTGCCTGTTGATGGGACATCACTAGTGACCTACTGTATCTGCAGAAAGCCCACACTGGCTGGACATGATGAGTCCAACAAGACTTCCATAACAAGAGCACCAAGTGCATCAGCCCATCATCACTTCTTGATTGCAGTGTCTTTGGTTTTGTTTGCTCACTGAATAGACTGACTTGTTACCTCTGCAATCTTACTATTGTCTTTTATTGTAAAATAAGAATTCAAAAAAACTGAAGTGCCAGTCTCAAAAGAGTCAGAAGAATGTATTATATAAGTACCCCCTCCAAGTCATAGATTTCTAAAGAACACAGTTTTCTCTCTGACTTCTCTCTCCCCCAAACTCAGAAGTAGGCAAACAAAGTTCACTGGCATATCATCCACCATTTGGTATTATCTGGGCAGATATTTGCTCCAAATGAATTACCTTCCTCTTCTGCCCAATGTCTCAGAGGTATTTAAGTAAGCAAATGAGTGTCTTAGTGACAGCTATTCCAGTGCTAGCTCTCTCAGATCCTGCTGCTAATCACAAGGTTTAACTTGATTAGTCAGAATATAGACTACTCTTGGGCTGTTGTCTGAACCCTAAGATACTGAAAAGTCAATGACACTAACATCTCTTATTAAAGTATTTGTCATTTCCTATGAAACCAAATGTTTCTGTAAGGTAGAATAGAACACAGAAATTATGATCACTGTGCTTCTCATTACTTTTCCTGGAAAAGATAAGGTTTCCTGCACTGATTCCATCATAAATCAAGAGGGACATGAAAGCTGCCACAAACGAACAAAATTCCTATTAAGCGCCAGTTGTCTAGTCCATCCTCAAGGTGTAAAAGTGGAATTTGAATTCTACATGTGTTAGGAAAGATGTTCTGACCTCATAGAAAATGCCATGGAAATTTTGACTACTCTCAGAGTTACATAAAAGCTGCCTTATAAAAAAATTTATCTTAGGATTTAAAAGAATTTGTTCGGATTCTTGAATCTCTTTCCAATCAGCTAAAACTCCTCTTAACTTTTTTCTAATAGGATATATTTTTTTCAATTCCCAAAATGAAAATTTCAAGGACCTTCCGAAAGTCCCACCATTTTGTTTCATAGACCTTGAGATTGATCTTGTGTTAGGGGGTCCACTGATACTAGTTTTTCAGCAAACTCCCACAAGATCTGTGAATCCTACATTTCCAGCCATGCAAACTGAATTGTGGAGGGTTCTTAATTAATAGGCAATAATGTGGTATCATATCCAACATCAATAGAGTCTTCCCCAGAAAACTTACTCTATCTCCTGGAGGTCCCATTGGTCCTGGTGGGCCAGGTAATCCTGGGGCTCCCTACACAAAAGGAAGCAAACAAGTGAAAAGCTGTAAAATAGTTCCTATATGAGAAAAGATACGTCTTATTCTCCCAAATGTTTGAAAAAGTTTTCAAGGGTGGGGGCACTTGGGTGCCTCAGTCAGTTATGATCCCAGAGTCCCCAAATAGAGCCCCACATGGGGCTCCCTGCTCAGCAGGGAGCCTGCGCCTCTCCCTTCACTCCTCCTGCTTGTGCATTCATGCATGCTCTGGCTCTCTCTCTCTCTCTCTCTCTCAAATAAATTAATAAAGTGTTTTAAAAAATATATCAGGGAGCTCTGAAAAGAAACAGAAAATAGAACAAAGTACAGTGCCAGCCATATAGTACAATCATGATTGTCAATAAGCTGACACCTGAATTGAACAGCACAAACGTGACAACTATAACCACAGAATGAAGTGGTCATTCATGGGAAGCACGTAGGCTGGTTTCTGCTTTGCTGCTTCACCTGGGTTCACCTTTTGGGGCACTTCGGGGACAACTTTTCAAATAGTCCTTGACAAGTGAAAGAAAAGACAACTTCAAGAACAACTCACTGTTCGGCCGGGAAGCCCTGGCTCTCCAGCATCACCTTTCATCCCCTGGCGACCCTAGGGCAGCAATGGGAAAACAGTCCTCAGGCATTTTACAGAGATTAAGTGAAAAGGGAAGACATGAGTCACTTCTGAAATCTCCATCACTTCATAAATCCAATGTAAACACATTTTGGAAGGTAGATGAATAAATCATTTTTTGGATTGATGCTCACTTTTTAAACTATAAGTGCTGTGTTCTTATAATATTATAGGATAATTTTACATAATTATGGAATGGTATACCTATTTTAAAAGAACATAGTTTAACATAAGGGATTTTCATGGAAATAAAATTTGATGGGAAAAAGCTATTCTTTTTATTTAATATATTTAATTAAGTGCTAATTTTAATAGAAAGATTGTCAATGCACATTATGTTGTAACATAATTTTGGTTTTTATAACTACATGCTAGAAGACATTTGTTACAAAGGCAAAGTTGAATTAATTAAAACTGATAAATTTAATTTAATAATAGTAATAAGACAGGTAAAAGCTCCCAGACTCCTTTTGGACATAAGCAGCTAAAAGTAGATTCAGTCAAGCCTTTTGAGCGAGAAAGACCTATCCCTCCACGTGTCTCATTTCTACCTATATCTGATATCTATTGTTTTCCTCTAAGTGCCAAAAAAATTTTATCTGTCCTCTATTAAGGTATCTTAGACGGGAGTTTAGACTTGATTTTAAGACTATGCAGGTATCATATTCTTATTTATATACTATATTTTTTGTTTATTTTAAGGTATAGAAAAAATGGTAGTAGTTAAATAAAATATCAGTCTTAAAGGGTAAAACACCTTTTATAACTTCAGATTCGCATTTGGAACAAAAGGTCAACATTTTATTTAAAAGTTTTTTTTAAGGATGTAATGACCTAGATAAACAATGCAAGATTGCCTCAAGATTATCAATATTAGCCAAGGCCTACCAAGTCTGAAAGTAATTTCAAAGTTTTCAGGATGCTGGAGGATATATGCATTACCTATGACTTTTTAAAGGTCAAGTTAGTGGCAATAATTTTATCTACACATTTATAAGTTATTATATACACTATTTACATATCTGAAATTATAGCCATAGGAAGTTATCTCAACAACTAACCTTATTGAATTCTCAGAAACATTTGAGTTTGGCAAAATACAGCAATATTAATATTAACTTAATATTAATTCACCATCCTCACTGAAATACAGAAAGCCTTTGAGCTTACTTGTTCTCCCGGAATAGAGAGTCCGTTGGGTCCCTGGGGGCCTGGGGGTCCCTGAGGGCCCGGAGGACCTGTATCTCCACGAGGGCCAGGAGGCCCCTAAAACACATAAGAGAGAAACAACCACAAAGTCATGTAATGACCATCCAGTGCTAATAACACCCAATTAGAAGCCTATTATCAAAAAAAAAAGAAGCCTATCATCATAACTTTAAGACATCAATCACTTCTGTATGCATTTTAGAAATCTACATACCTATAAAAGCACTTATTAATGCCATTCCTTTCCTCCTTCTATTACTCACTAAAGAACATTTGAAAAGGGCAATAAATTCTCAAAAGCACTTAAATTTCCAAAAGTCCCATTAGAAGTAGATTCTTAAGAGAAGTAAAACACACTGAATATGATATATTCATGTATTTATATTCATGAATTCATATGAGATCAAAGCTTGAATTTCAGTGGATTTGACCTAGTGTAAGCTAGTCTTGATTTCCCTTTGACTTGGGCTTATTTCTGGGACTAATGCATTTATAAATGAAGCAAGAAAACAGACATTCACTAAGAAGATGCTCTGTGCTGGAGCTAGAGCTTCTTTGCAACATGTCCAGGTGGAAAAGGTGCATACTTGAGAGTCAGGGACCTGAGTTAGCATCCCAGCCTCACCCTTTCCTAAGTGGGTTAGCTTATCATTAGTAATATTATGACCAAAAGTACACATTATCTTCATAATAGACCTCCCTAATTAAACTTGAGTTGTTTTATGGAAGACCAGTATGGACCTGGTAGAAAGGTGGCATACGTGGCCACTCAGCTCTTTCTCTGAGACAGGTGAAAAAATAGCAGCACAACTGCTCCTGAAGCTCTCCAGCTTTCCAACGGGACTCAGCTCCCTGTGGGTCTTCCAACTGATGTCTGAGTTATGCTCTGTGGCTCCATGTTGCAGCAGAACCCTTAGGTTCTTGGACAGATTTCCTACATTGTAATTCCTACAGGAGTGAGCTGCCTTGGACAATTCTTTCTCTGGCTGGTCTAATCCATCATTTTGACAACCAGAGACAAGACATAAGTATTTATATTCCTAAAGCACACTACACTTGCACTAATTTGCTCAAGCTCACATATCCCATTAGTGGAAATTTTAACAATCAGACTTCAACATATACATGGAATTTTAAATGCCCTCTAAAATATACTTACAACTGCCCCACTGATTCCTCTTTCACCTCTGGGACCTTTAGCACCAGGTCCTCCCTAAAATACATAGTAACAACACATTTTAGGGTAAAAATAAGGAAAGTAGGGAGACATTGATATATAGAAATTACTTCAAGAAGCAGTGTATTCTCCAGGCAATCAATACTTCTTTAGTTACTTACAAAATATTCAAGTGAATATTACATGTCATACAAATATGGGGAAAGAGAATTTTGGACCCTAGTACATTTTAAGTATCTCACTTTTACATTCTGAACTTTTCTTAATCATTAGCAAGTTTTGAAGTCTATTTGAAAATTGAGCTTTAACGGAAAAAACAAGCATTACTTAAATACAGTAAGGAGAAAATTCTGTTTTGGAATTATACGAATGCATTCTTCAGAGAAAATAACATGCAAAAAGAAGAGTATCTTGATTCTGTCAGAATTTCAGAATGTATACTTTAATAACAGGAATTCAGAGTTCACTGAACAAAAAGGAAATAAATATGACAGTGACATCCAATCATATTACCTTATAATTAGAGGGGGGGGGAAATCCTTACTTCTCAAAAACATCTAAGTCATACCCAGGATATAATTTTATGATTACAAATATAAATAAGGTAAGTCACTGTTAATAAAAAATAAATAAATAAATTAAGGTAATTCCAGTGACATTTGATTCTGTACATGAGGAGCTAATTTGTAATTAACCTAAAATCAATTTACATTATTTGCTATGATACAACTATGATAAAATTTGGTGTTCTTAGAATCTCTGAGCGTTTCCTACATTAATTAGCCATTTTCTTGAAGGAGGCTAGTAGACCTTAGAGGTACCCTTCCATTCCACAAAACCACCAGGTTAGATGCTAGATTGACACAATCAAGGGGTTCCACACTGATAAATGAAGTCTATCACTGCAATCTACAATGGTGTGCCTTGTGCTTTCTTGGTCTCCTCTCCCCCATGAATAGACCTGGTCATAGACTTCTTCCTCAAATTATTCCAAACCCCTATATTTTCACCCAGAGTTTATAATATCATCACATATATAAATTTCCCTCCTTGCATGTTATTCTTATGATATGTCTACTATATAAGGTCTATATATCCTAGATTCTAAATAAGTTGTTCTGTATCAGCCTCTCAACCATGGCTCCATTACATATATACAGGAAGCTTTTAGGAGGTGTAAGAAATTTTCAAAATCATATGATTATAGATGGAAACCCAGATTCACATCTGTAAGAGCAGAGCTCCTGAATACTACTAGCCAGTATCATTCATTCCTACATGAAATGTGTTCAAATGTGTTTAAATTTTATTCTTGGCTTATTCCATTTTTTTTTATCTTGAAACATACCACAGAAAATGGTCTGCAATTTAGCTTGTTCTGTCCTAGAAAATACAAATGGCTGGAAACATTTTATCCACTATATATTAGCAAAACAATGATCCCTCCAAAGACCTATGGAAAAACGAGGACTATTGCAGTTCCCTTACCGCAGGGCCCGGTGGACCTGGAGGTCCAACGCTGTCCTGTGTACATGTGCAAGCATTTGGAAGAGCAGGGCATTTTGCTTCATCTCTCTGAAATTTTGAAAAAGAATATTTACCTATGAGTTGAGAGCAAAATGACTTCCAATCCTTCACCCCCCACTTACCTTACATACACAAGGAAATTTATTTCTCAACCTGAAGAAATAATTTGTATTTATTATTGCAAATAGTCTTATGTTGAATCCTGTTAGAGAAACACTGAGTATTTCAGGTATCAATACCATTTCATTCAGAGTAAAATCTAAAATCCTTTCCATGGGCTACAAGGCTGTACATGTTCTGCAAATTAGCACCACCTTGTCCATCTCACTGCCTACCACTGCCACTCCCATTCATGTTGCTCCAGTCCCACTGACCTACTGAATATTTCTCAGATACTTAGGGCACTTTGTGACCTTAGGGCCTTTGCATGTACAGTCCCCTCTGACTGGAATGCTGTTTCTCTCTTATCCACATTGTCTGCACCTTCACTTCATCAGGCCTCGCTTATACCCCACCTTATCACTGAGGGCTGATGGGATTTCCCTGGTTCTCTATCCCTTCACCCGGATTCATTCTGCATCATAGAGCTTTCTACTTTGTATTGTAGTATGTATCTACTTGTTAATTCTTTTCTCCCCCACAACACACACACATACACACACACACACACACACACACACACACAACTTCCACTAAAATATTCACTTTTCACTTCAATAACCCAAACAGATAAAATTCTACCTGGCTTATAATAAAGGTGCTCAATAAGTATTTGTTGAATAAATAACATACATTCATCATGGATGCATGCAGCTCATTGCTTGCCCAAAGCATCCAATCCATCATCACATTCAACTTTGTAACTATTACCACTTAAATAGATACAATGAGGGAAAACTATCATCTCACAAAGTAATATAGTTATGTCTACCATAAGCCCTAGGTATCCAGGAAAGCAATGGTTTTTATTCTGTACAATCCCGATATTTTACAAGCATTAGGAGGGCTCTGTAATAACATGCTGACTCAGCAGGACTTTTCTAACTACACACAACCACTCTGGCCGTTAGGGAGAATTTCCAGATGTGGTTTTGTGTATTCCTGGCTTTCGAAGGTAGGGTCACTGGCCTGAGCTGTGGTAGCAGATGAGCATGTGCATAATGTGTGTCCCTTAGCTCCATCCTGGAGACTCAGTTGTTGAGTGATACTTCCTCTCCTTGACCATCTGCATCCACATCCCTTATTCTGGAAGGACTATTATGGCCACGACACAATTCCATTCCCTTTTACTTACCCTAGAGGGAATATCACAGCATCTGTCTCTACTGGTCCACACCGGACTGCAAACAATATCGAAACTCTGGATTTGGAACTGCAAACAACCAACAGCAACATCAGCTAAAGACGCACGAATAACATTTTATATTGACGTCTCCACAATTTAACCTTTGTCAATTTCTCACAAAGACTCTCTCAAGGGTTCAGACCCTTGAGACCAACGTGATCCTTACTTCATAAGGAAAGAACATAAAAACCTATGCCTAAGGGAAAGAGAAGTTAAAGCAAAATGCATACGTGAAATTCCCACATCTGATTCACTTCTGTTGCTAAAATAAAATGCTTGATTAGAGCTGTGGTTTTTTTAAAGAGAATATTAATTTCTTTAATTTAGAATTAAGACTTAATTTAATTAAGAATTTGAGGACTATACACATTTAAATCAACTTTTTAGAGTCCATCCTTGCAGAAAAATGCTTTAGAAATTCCTTATTTATTCTAAAACTGAAGCTTTTCTTTTCATAAATTCTTACCCGAGGGCTGGTTAGTAATTTTTTATGATTACTCTCAGTTTAACTATTTCAATATAGTATATACTATCTTTCTACATTTTAAAAACAAAGCTCCTTTGATGAAAAGGAAAAGATTGCTTGAATATACCCATCATTTTATAAACCTACTATAATTTTTCTTTAAAGAGCAAACCCAATCTTCAATAAAAAGTCTATGCATAAGCTTATTGAATCACCGTTGTACACCTAAAAGTAACATAACATTATGTGTTACCTATACTTCAATAAACAAAAAGGAACATGCAAAGTGCTGATAAATCTTAGTAATCATTATCATCACTATTAATTTATAGGATTAAACATACTAACTATTCTATTAATCTCTAAAAATTTTTAAAAATTAATTAAATTAAAAGTCCAGGTGTTAATCACAATTTTAAAGTTTGCAGTAATTATTTCTACATCGTGGAATAAAAATTTCACTTGTGAATCTAAGAGAAGAAAATCCTGTCCAGGGAAGAAAGGAAAATTAAATAAATGCAATTTAAAAAATAATAATAATAGAAGCCAAAGATGTTAACCTTGCTTTTAGAACAATATTATGATTGATTGATATTTAATAAGAACTTAATTAGCTTGATAAAGTGAAAATTCTACATTAAAATTTTTCTTACTACATAGCATTGTAAATATGGTTGGCATGCTCCTGCCTCAAGCTTGAGCTACTGCAAATTATGAGTAATATGGTCAGTCAGCTGGCTATCCCACTACACTGATCTTCCTTCTGAGACATACTCCTCTGTGAGAGAGCATAGGCTCTAGGACAACAGTCCGTGTCTGTGTCATTAGGTAATAAATGCTTAATGTCTTGATTGCAAAAATTTTTATTAACAATTGCTATCTTTGAAGAACAGAAAATGAGCAATTTTAGATTTCACTGATTATCCTGGCAATTACTTGTGTTGTACTCTCCAACTTGATCCTGTTTCAAGGTGACCACATGATGTTCTCTGGTGCTTTGACATCTTATTTTGTTTCTAGCAGTCAAGCACATTATTATGTTCTGTCAGTAGCATATTTCCTCAATGTAACTTTTTCAATGTTTCAGTCTAAGAAATTTGGCAGTTTAAAACTCACACTGAGAAAAACAAAAAACAAAAAAACAACTCATTGGTTATTTTTAAAATGCTATTTCAATCTTAACACAAGGTATCAAGGAAAAAAATATGTTACTTACTGTGGCTGATTTTCTTTCCCCTTTAAGAAGTTTTCCAAGAATTTCATAACCATCAGTTGTGATATTTCCAGCTTCCTTGATATCTTTTTCTATAATTTCATAGCAGTCGATGTAAATCTTAACACTTTTTGAGGTCACTACAATATGAACCTAAAAAGATCATTTGTTTCCATTACAAAATTTTTACCCAAAAAAAATTTGGCTACCTTCTGCATATGTCAGATCACAGGTTAAAAAATATGTTCTTTACGTTATTCTTAACCCAAATCAAGTCCTAGACTAAAAATCCAAGCATCAGGCTGCAACATCAATGTCATTTATTAACAGCATCAAATTAAATGAGTCTTCATCCACATATACATGCATAATTTCCTATTTTCCCATGGGTACTCTTCCTGAAATGACTAAAGATGAGTAGTGGATGTGATGACTCCATTAACTATAAAGAACTATTCATATACAAGTTAAGAAATTATCAATATAATATTATACTCAGTAGAAAGAAGCCTCAAATGTTTTCCACTGATTTTGCTAAATTCCATTTTTAATTTGCTATTCCCTAATCTCAGTCAAAAAGAACTTGCACAGGGATGCCTGAGTGGCTCAGCGGTTGAGCATCTGCCTTTGCCTCAGGGCTTGATCCCGGATTCCCGGGGTCGAGTCCCACATTGGGCTCCTTGCATGGAGCCTGCTTCTCCTACCACTGCCTGTGTCTCAGCCTCTCTTTCTGTGTCGCTCATGAATAAATTAATAAAATCTTAAAAAAAAAAAAGAACTTGCACATCATACAGATTCCTAACATAGTAAAGAATAAGCACACATCTTCTACAGAGATTCAGCTCTCGTAATCAATAGATACAAGATTCTATTTCCTTATAAGGAAAGAATCTTATGTTGATTTATTTCTTATCTGATATTGAGGACACTCAGCAATTTAAATCTATTAGATAGATGGTTAACAAAACATTTGTATTTCAACAATGTAAGGAATGGCTGCAGGTAATCTTTGAGTTATAGTCATGACATAGTTTCCACTTATCACAGCACAAATACTCAAGTAAGTACTTGATGATTACTATGAAAAGTTTGGCTCTAAGTTAAAAGGAACAGAAATTCCCTTAAATGTTTTGAGTCAATAAGGATAAAGATAACCTCTGAAAATGTCTTTAAACAGTAAATATTTTTCCCATATAGAATCACCAGCAAAATGCTAATTTGGTACATCTCTAAGTTGTAAGTGTGAATTACATATGGATTGCTTTTATATAAAAATGATCATAGCTTACTAAAAATAAATTTTAAATTTTCCCAGAACAATCTTCTAATACTGAATTCAAGAACATTACATATGCATTCCCAAGATATTTATTATCTAATAAGAACTAAAACTTGGGGGGCTTGGGTCACTCAACTGGTTAAGTATCCACTCTCTATCTCAGCTCAGGTCTTAATCTCAAGGTCTTGAGTTCAAGTCCTGCATTGGGCTCCACATCCAGCTAAAAATAAAATAACTATTTGTTGGCTCCTGTATGAACAATCTCAAGGCCAAAAATTCACAACGTATTTTAAAAATCATAGTACCTCCCAAAATTATTTCAAAATCAAAAAGTTTAATTTGTAACAAAACTATTGCAAATGTCAGTCAATAGTACCCATAAAGAAACTCATGCTAAAAACATAGTTTGCTACAATCTCTTCAATATGTTTCATCAGTTTCAAAATCATGTATAAAACATTCAGAATGGACTGTTCCAAGTACTTAAGGCCTATTTTCCAGCTGTGAAACATTTTTGGTCACAGAAAAGTAGAAAACAATAGGAACACTCTTATCAACTCATCTCCCTTCCCAAGCTCTGCCATTCCCTAAATCATTATTTTTCATCTAATCCATTTTTGCTTCTTCTTATAAACTTCTCACTTGGAACAGAAATGGAACAGAGACACAAAAGTTTGTCCTTAAGAGAATCTCTAAGGAGCAATAGCTGTCTTCTATTCCCTATTTAAGTTCTTTTAACCTATCCACCTTCTCTCCCAAGAGCCCCCTGCATGTCATTTTCATTAATTTCCTGCTATCAGGGTACCACTCCATCTTATCCAAAAGACTAAAGAAGTTTAGTTCCCAAATTAGATGGAAAATGAAAGAAAAGTGTTTGAATCTTTGGATCAGTAAAGAATGTAAATAGACAATAGGGCCTGAACTTGGTTCTTGAACTGATGAGATCAATGAGAATAGGTTAAAAGAATGGGGTAGAGAAATGGAAGACGAGAAAGAGCAAAGTGAAAAAGTAGAGGAGAAACTAAAAAAAGAAAGGTCTGATGAAAAAAGAAGGTAGAACTTTGAGGAAACAGAGCTTATCTGAAGGAAAAAGAAGAGTCATTACATAAAACCTAAAAACTTGTGTTCTATTTCTGGTGAGAAGTCCTTATTAATTGATTAATCAATTATGTTTTATCCAACAGAGATCTACATCCAAAGGGACTCCCTTCTTCAAGGCAAGCAAAGAAGGCAATGTCAAACAAATTATCATGATTTGTAATTAATGACTGTCACTATAGACCTCTGCAAAATACTGCCTTTTTTCCCTTAAGTAAAATGAAGTATTTGATGAAAGTTGAAAATTTAAAAATAATAGTTTTTAAGTGGCTATCAGTTGGTTCACAGAAGACTAAGTCTCTAATATCTTCAATGGTATAGAAGGAAAAATAAAATAGTTCTTTTTAGCAAGTACTCAAATATAAGTTTAATGGGTATATCAATGAGCCAAAAAAGTTCATGGGAATTTAGCCAAATTCAACATCTATTATCAGATAAGAAGCAGTTGAGGCTGATATTTGTCAAACTAGGATTTGCTTTTCCAGTGAGGCATTTATTTTACTGTACTTCATCATGGAAATCTGTAAACTGTTAAGTAGATATGCCATTATATTCAGAGACATTTGTTTTTCCTTCATTGTTTTTTTTTCTTCTTCTCATTAATGTTCACATTGAAGCCGCTTTGAGCTCCATGAGGAGAGAGTCCCTTGCGATCCTTAGGAAGAATGATCAATAAGAAAAACATTCTGGAAAGAAACCAAGATTCTCAGGAATAGAATCTGCAAGAAATCTAGCTAAACTACTCAAACACAGGAAAGTCTGATTTTCACTTGAGAATCAGACTGGACTGGAAATATTTGTCTTCTGTGCACAGGGACTAATTTTCTGAGTAACATACTGTTACCAAAATGGTATTCCTCCTGTTAATTCAATCCAATGGATGAAGGAATACCATTAGAAAGTCCATTCCTGAACTAGACAGTTCTTTTCATTTCTAATGCTCTCAACTTTATTGCTTGTCAATTAATCATTCTTTAGAAATGTGATATAAAGTTTGTGTTATCCTCCGACATTGATTATACAAAAAATTAATGAAGATCAACAAGAATAAACAATCCCCTAAGAATGCATCTTAGAACTCCTAATAATTTTAGAGAAATTATGTGTGTTCATTGAAAAGTTAATCTTATAAATATTTATACTAATTGTTAATAATCATAACTTTTGGACTAGCATGTTTGTAACTTGTCAACGAATAAGCAAGCAGAAGCAGCTTACTGTGCTCTATAAAAGAATAATTTTATCAAATAAAATACAATCCACAGAAATTAAGCTTTTGAAATGAAAGGACATAAAGAAAATAAAATGGTAGGTAGAAAAAATAAGCATACAATACTATATATACTACATGACTCACATTTTGAAAAAAGATAAGCATTGAAAATGTTGGTACCATTTATCTCTTTATTAGAATTACTGTTTTATTTTAAATATCTTGAATTAATCAAATTCTCTAAAATAAGATTGTTTTTAAAAGACAGCTATGTTTCTACCAATTTAATATGACATTTTAACAAATAACAAATTGGTTTAAATTTTTAAGTCACATTTTTTTCTATAAATAACCAGATAATTTTATGTGTTTACCTTGTGAAAACTTCCATAGAATAATGTCTTCACTTCATCTGTGTCAAATGTAACAGTTTGCACCTCACCTCCTATATCCTTGTTAAAGAATGACAATGTCTTGCTAGAAGCTGTAACCAACACATAATTGTTATTAAACCACAGCATGGTATGCTTTATGTTGAAAGTATTAACAAATAATTCTTGTTGGAGAGATTTCTAAAATAGTCAATCATTTAGGTTGAGATAAAATGTAATTAGAATATTTACTGATATATTTTTAAAATTTTAAACACAAAAGTATATATCAAGTAAATATATATGTATATATTCAGAAGGATCTTAAAAAGAAGTAAAGAGAAAACATAATCAAAAATATGTATGCATGTGCCTTAAAATAAGATAACAATCCTTACGATCTGCAATCACTCCAACTTGTGGTTTGTAGTCCCTATCTGTGATTTGCCAAATTGCAAAAGGGTCACTGGGAGTTTCTGGGAGAAGTCTGAACAATAATATAATCGTGTATGAAGAAGGGAGTCCATTTGGATGTAGATCCCTGTTGGATAAAACATAATTGATTAATTAATAAGGATTTCTCACCAGAAACAGAGAATACTTTAAATCTTTGTACAATAATCTCATTATCAGTAGTATTAGAATCCATTCATAATAATCTGGCTGCATATGAGAAGAGAAAAAATTTGGGAAACATCAAAAGAACAAACACGAGATATCCATTATGTAAGTCCTTAACAGATTATTTATAATCTGCTAAGGGCACAAAAGTCTGAGAAATTGCCCAATGGTCTTTCATCCCATACTGTTAATAACTGTTAATATCCTAATTTTTTCTAAGCACAAAGATGATTATAAAATTACATAATTTTATAGAGTGATAAACATTGTATCTATGGATGTAATTTAAAGAGAATGAATCTTACTAAATAAACTTCATTTCCAATGTCAGGGGTATGAAATCATAAGTCATATGGTTTAAGGTTTTAATTTCTCCTTCCCTACTTCTAATAGTTTTTACACTTCCAAATTCCTCCCTTGAAATCAAATAAATCACATAATCTCCAGAAGCTTACATGTTCCCCCGAAATAAAACCAGTAATAAATGTTAAGGCCATGTACATGTGCAATCGTTTAGTGATGATAAAGGATGTGATTCAATTAAAAGGAAGTGTTTCTTGGCTCTGAGACTATTAGACTAAAAATGTGATCCCGTGTGTTCTTCCCGAGTTGAGTCAGTCATTGTTTTGGGGGAACCTTTGAAGCAGGATTAATGGTTTGCTGTCTGAGACCATTTAACAATACTTTGTACCTGAAGGTAGCAAAAAGGCTTTAATTATCAACTCTTGGACAGAAAAGAAGTTATTCCTCCACAAATTTTGACAGAAGGCACAGAATGTCTCTTGAAGTTTCACTTCTTGGTAGCACACCACTAGTGCATCTGGAATACAATGCTGCCCTGCTTCTTGCAAAATACGTCTGGGCAAGCTGATGTGATGCCTTTTGTACTTGCAAAAACCTACTATTTTCATAATATTCCATGTTAAAAATGATATCTCCTCCATATTAATTCATCTCTCACCCAGTCCATTTCCCTCTTTCCTCAGTTAATGAGTGCTTATGAAAAAAAAACTTAATTGTACCCATGCTTTTCTTTCAGCCACAAGTTCTGACTCTTAAGAACACAATAGGCTGTCATAAGTTAAAATGTAGGAATTCTATCTGATGGTGACTGGAAGTTAAACACTGGGAATTAAGGTTCACTGACAAACCTAAAGCTGCGAACCAACATGGTTAACCATAAAAGAGTTAGGAACTTACAATGTGGTCAAACTACAACAGTATGATCTGTGCTTTCTTAAAAAGAAATTAGCTTTGGTTTCAGTCTGGATTTTCCATCAGCTTTCCCAGAGCATTTCGAATTTCAGACATCATTTTCTGACCCTGCCCTAAGATTCTAAAGGCTTTATTTCTTCTTGTTCTCTTTTCTCTATAAGCTGCCAAACACATATTTTCAACAGTAAAGTGTTTTAATTCTAATGAATTCAAAAATACATATTTTAGTTATGATACCCAGGTGCAAACTTTCATGAAGTAAAATAACAACAGCTAGAACTGCCCAACAGATTGCCAGAGCATTGGCCAATAAAAACTAACCACTGCCTGTCTGATCTTGGACAAGCAAAACGGCCACAATATTTCATTTTCTGGAGATCTGAAACACTAAAAAGAATGCCGGCTCGCATTCTACCCTTACTCCATTCAGTCCTTCTGCACCACAGGGAGAAATGTACAGAATAATTAATTTCCTGTTTAAACAGCCTCCTTTAGAAGAAGCCTTAAATCTACAATCCTAGCCTTAAATACTACAAGGTCTATAATCCGTAATACTACAGAACCAAGATAAGATTCTTGGGTCTGAGAATAGCAAGGCTTGAGTCCTAGTCCCCTGTGTGACCTGATGGAGGACATTTAACCCAGCTGTATTTAAGGAAACGAAACTAATTCATCGATAGGAGACCTCTGACAATTGTAAAGTTTCTAGATTTTAAGAAGTGGGCAAAAATTCTAAGAACCTCAAAAAAGTGTCAGGTCCATTATAAGAGAAGGAACCTCCTAGTTGTCACACTTACGCTGTAGGCTGGTTCACAAAAGCATTCTTCTGAAGCTTGTAAGCTGAGTAGCTGGGGAAAGACCCTGACTCCAAAGAGACTCCTGGTACAGAAGCAAAATTCTTTTCTGTCAGGTTGTATGCTTCAAGCATCTTAAAACCTTTACATAAAAAAAGGCAAATATTAAAATGAGGTCATTTTAATAATTTTATTGCTTAAATCCTGAAATAAATTTGTCCAAGGGTATAAATGCTTACCTGGTGAGGTGTAGCCATCCAAATAAATGAGAGGACAACCTGCAATGTACAGTGTTCTTTAAGTATCATCAACATGATATACAAATATTATATACACACAGAAGCCAGTCATGTCTGGGTGACGGACACTGAGGGGGGCACTTGACGGGATGAGCACTGGATATTATGCTATATGTTGGCAAATTGAACTCCAATAAAAAAAATTTTTTAAAGAAGCCAGTCATGTATATATATCAAGTAATTTTTCATTCATTTATAAAAAATAACGCCAATCTAACCTTTTATAAGTTATTCTTTGTACACTTCCTTTGTGTAGGAGAAATTCTAAGACTGACTAGTATAATCAATGTTTTCTGAAATTTCTCCAGTACTAGTGGGAATTTTGCAATGTCCTTATGAATAGCAAAGTAGAATTAAAGGATTTTAATAAAGAATTTAATAAATCAAAATAGAATTTAAAAGAATTAAATATTCAGATGTTCTTCAATAGATTAAAGAAATTTTCTCCCAAGGGATTTTAAATTTATACAAAGGCATAATTTGCCAAGTCCAACAGTACTTCCAGACCCACATCCACCAGCACAGCTCCATTCTGAGCTTTAGCTGTAAGTTCTCAGAGTAAACCACTAATATTTGTTTACTACTGCCACCTCTAACCACAGCTCTGAGTTTTTAGTAATGTTTAATAGGGGGGAACTATAACACTTGTAAAGCATAGCCCTCCATAGGATCGGCGGTCTATACTAGCCACAAAACTGTCTCCATAATATCCCAGGAATCAGCGGGAATGGATGGAGAAGAGGATACATTGATTTGAATAATTAATCTTTGGTCCTTCACTGTATTTTAAAAGCTGAAGTCTTGGCAAAAACAAAAATCTACACCCAAAAAGGCAAATGAGAACCAAATGGAGTGCACACGCAAAAGTCAGTGTTTTCATTGCTCCCTTGAAGCACGGATGTTGACAGAACAAATACCAATTGATTACTAATAGGGAAAACCTTCATCTCACAGAAGTGCTTCTATAAATGCATTTCTAAGCTGGAAATTAATTTACTCAAATGTCATAGCATTGGGATGGTGGGAAAAGGATACATTAAAACATTTCATTTCCATACAAGGAATATTACATCCTCAAAGCTAAAAGCAGACCTCTGACAAACACACATTTAGCATGATATCAATAGGAACAATGATTCATCAGGTTCCCAAGTGATTTCCCAGAATCTATTTATGCACAGACTTGATCCCATATAGGACAGACAGTTGTCCACTAAGTAGTTATCTTCCAAAACAGGGAAGATTCTGGATCCATTTGGACCAGGACTTACTTGAAGTAGCAGTTTCACAGACAAATGTAATGAGGTTGTCCTCAATCTTCTCAAAAGATTCAAAGTCATCGACAATGAATACGTGCCGTTCGCTTGGTTTGCTGGCAATGTTGGCAAGCTCATTGTAGTCAACGTCAGCCACTCCAACTACAAAGACACTGAACCCTGCAAAGCAGTGTTCGAGAGCAAATTACAGATCCCCTGTTCCATCCTTTATTGGGTAAGCAATTCAAAATAAAATCCTTTCAGAAATGATGCTATATTTTCTTAGTAGAGTATATGCAGCAAGTCCTTTCCACTGACATAAACTCTCTTTAATAAATATGTACTTTTTCCAGGTCTTCTTGTTTTCTGGCCTAGAAAACTCAATTAATTGGGGTTCCTAAAATAAAATCCTAACAATTAAGAGAAGCACATTTTAACAGCAGAAAGACTTAATGTGGTGCAAGTTTCCTTCCAGAGATCCACAGGCCTGATATCGCCCACCCATTCTACAGCTCTCTTGGGCACCATTAACATTTTAAACGTATGCAATTCAGAAACGACTCATTTAAAATTTGAGTTCTTGAAACCAATATTCTTAACAAACTCAGGCTCAAAGGCAGCACTCTGGCCAATTTTAAAATGGACTCAACAATTCCCACTGGCAATAAACTTTCATTTATTTAGGCTAATACAAATAAACAAAGACCTCACTCCAAAAGCTTAATTTGAAAGTAGAAAAAATAGACTATATAAGAAATTAGTTCTCTAATGAGATACGCATAAGGTAACTTGAACAAGTATTGATAACTCCAAACTTAAATCAGCCAAAAGCCCAAAATATGTAGGTGTCTGCTTAAAATGTATAACATAATATAACATAAAGGCAAATTTTTATTTAAAAAAAAAAACAGTACAGAGAACAATCTGTATTGAGAGAAGACAATATGACTTAGCACTAATCATGACTCATACTTTGGCCAAAGAATCAGTATGTGCAGATGACAAATTCCATATAACAAAGTATTTTGTAATTTACTGCAGTAGATCATGCACAAAATAGAATTCTCTCCAAAATATGTTAACCTTGGACTCTGCCTGGCAGTTGGGATTCAGGAGTGTAGAGGGTATGAATGCAAGTCAGATCTACTTCCCTCTCTAGTAATCCTAGAAAATGAACCCAAAGGACAGTGTTGCCAGGAGGTTCTCGAGATATTTGATTTACAAGGTCTACCCCCAAAGATGTCTTCTGAGGCCTCACTACACCTCCCTTCAGCAATGTACACTGGATCTGCATTGTCAAAGGACATGCTAAAGCTAAAGTCTTCCCTATGTTTCTCCTTGCACAGGGACCCAGCATCAAAATTCACTTCTGTTCTGGCAGGAAGCCTGCTCTAGGCCCACTCTATTACTGCATTCTGTAGCCTTTCAGCCACTACGGGAAAATGCAGTTTGCTCTTTTATCTACCCCAAGCCACATCTTCAACAAAGATATACACCATGTCCTTTTTGAGTGATTGCTAAATTATCCATGATTAAACATAAACTAACATTTCAGGGGTATGGAGTACAGAGTAAAACAGGAACAATAAAGCCAAATCAGAAGTTGCATCTTTTGCCATCATTCCTGAACATGTAAAATTGTTAAGAAAGGGAGTGTAATCACTAGACTTTAAACTCATGCCTGTGCTTACCTGACTGCTGGATGACCAAAGCTGCCTTCTTAACCTCATCCTGTGACCGGCCATCTGTGACCACAACCAGCACCTTGGGGACATTCTTCCTCATGCCACTCTCCCAGGTCAAGACCTTCTCCTTGATAAATGTGAGAGCCTTGCCTATAGAGTGTTACATGGAACATTTTAGTATCAGTTCAGTGAAAACAACCCAAGTGTCATTAGTCACACTCAACAGACAAGAATCTGAATACGAAAATATGATAATACACTTAGTTCCACCTCAGTCCAAATGCTTTGGGGAGTGAAGATCTACGTACACTTTGATTAACTGTACCTGTTCTTGTGTTTCCTCCTCTGTATCTAATATTCTGGAGGGCCCCCAGGGCTTGGGCCTTGTCATTATATGTGTTCAACTTGAACTCAGACTTGACCTCATCACTGTACTGCACAAACGAGACCTGAAAGGAAATATGATTGGTGGTAAGGTTATGACGCCTCTTTTTATATTTTAATTTCCCAGTGGAAATTCCCAGTGCTGTTTAATGGGGAAAAGAAGTGTCTTGGATCTCACAGACTATTATAAACTCTTTATAGCTAGTATTATAGCACTGACTACTGTCATCTCATTCAATTCTCTCATTTCTAATCTTCAGTGAAATTGTCATTACTATCAACATTGTAAAAATGCTGTGTTCCAATGGTATTGGAAAATACCTGAATCCTTTTTCTAGGATTTAGGAAGGGTTGAGTAAAGCTAGGGAAGAATTAGGTCCCAGGATTAGAAATGAGAACACACCATCTTGAACTCAAATGCTGGCTAAGCAACTGGTTCTCAGCCAACTACTTCTTCTCACTAACTGCATCCACTCTTCATGGTAATATTAAAGTGCTACGTATGTGATAATAATCATCACTCACCACAAAATTAGTAACAGTATGATTTACTGGAAAGAGTACAGGCTTCATAGTAAGAATTCAAGGGCTTCAAATCCTGGCTCTGCCAATTAGAAGCTATGTGACACAGGACAAGTTCTCCACATCTCTGGAATTTTCTTTCCATATCAGTAAAATGGAGATGATTATACTTACTTTATAGAGTTGTTTTGAGGGCTGACAATCATGTATATAAAATAGCTGGCACATAGAAGTCAATAAAATACAGTACTTTTTTTTTACTTTTTATTAGAAATCTCAATTTCTAAAAGGATGAAAAATGGCTTAGCTACTAACACATTAAATTAAGACTAATTAGCTTCATTTTTTTACTTTTCTTGGGCTGGAAAAGTGTTCACAGGATTATTTGGGGATTTGAAACTTAGTACATTCTAGAAAAGAAGTGATTCGCTTATGAAATTATTTGTGGCTTATGTCAAAATCTCTTATTTTCATAATCTAAGATGCCACAATGGCCAAGTATGAAATGCCACACACCCACTTCAGTCACTATTCATCACTTACTCCTCTAACTTAACAGGGTATGACAATCACAATCCATTTAGTTTCCAGAACATTAGATGACCTTTTATGGAAATGTATCATTGTCAGAAGTCTTAAGCAGGAAGTCAAAGTAGGAATGCCCCAAGGTCTCCAAAAGGAGTATCATCTAGGCAAGAGAATACCTAGAGGAGGTTTATTTCTCTATTTGTCATTTACACCCAACTCCTTCCCAAAAACACAAGTGTAAAGAAAATAGTAAATAACAGAACTCAAAACATAGTTTATACTGAAAAGCTTTTCTACTTGAAAACAAATATTCAAAGGAAATAGCAAGACATTACGAATGAATAGCCACCTATGAAACAGTACCCACCTGAATTCCAGCAGGGCTAATTTCATCAAAGGCTCCCACAGTATTGAAGATGAACTTTACAACTTTGTTAAAATTATCATCCCCGATACTCCAGGAGGCATCAGTCAAGAATACAATATCTGCCTTGGCCCCTTTGCATACTGGGGGGAAAAAACAAAGAAACCCCAACTCTCGTGAATTTTTTCATTCAAATGAAATTACAAAACTGAGAAATGTAGCCTAACACCCCGCTACTCAAAGTGTAGTTCAGTAGTTCAGCAGCAGCAGCATCTCCTGGGAGCTTCTTAGAAATGCAGAATCCTGGGCACTACCCCAGACCTCCTGAATCAGATTAGCAACAACAAGATACCCAGACAAATTACATGCAAAACAAAGTTTGAGAAGCATTAGTCTAACTGGCCCTCATTTTCTGCTCTAAAATTACTCCATCTAAGCTTAGATCCATAATCCAAACATATGCTTTTCCCTCATGAAACTGTTTTGAGTGGCTTCAAGTAATAGATGAGGATGAAATCAAATGAAAACCAACAATGTTCAGAATTTAAGAAAAGCCATCAAAAAAAACAAGCCATCAGTGGATCTGGAGATTTTGTATATAATTATCAAAGATTTGGTGCAAATAAGATGTCTTTTCATTTTAAATTAGGCCACTAGAATTATACAGATGGAGGAAAGGGAAGGAATAATGCCTTTGATTTGAATTTTCACACTTGGAGGGTTAAAAATAATTAAAATTTTAGTATATAAAAACTTAACATGCGAAATAAACAGCACCAACAGTGAACTGTTATGTCAACTGTGGACTGTGGATGAAAATGATCTGTCAATATAGGCTCATGAACTGTAGGAAATGCACCACTCTGGTGCTGGATATTGATGCTGGAGCAGGCTGTGGGGTAAGTTATATACTGTACTCCATGTATTTTCAGTTCAATTTTGCTGTGAACCCAAGACTGCTTTAAAAAGTAGAATCTATTAAGAACAAATATTTAACATTTTTAAGCCAAGTTTATTTACTGAATTTCTTTCAATAGTCTAATTTAAAGAAATCCATTATTATTTTACCTTGTAATAATACTATTTGCCCTGCATAATATTATTTTGTCCTATAAGAATACAATTTGTATCTTTAATTTTATTTATTTCATAAGTTTAATAAAGTTGTAGCATTCTAGAACTTCTAAGACAAAAGAAAAATGATTTTAAAATCTGAAATTCTAATTAAATTTAAATTTTAAAAATTAAAAAAAGAAAAAATCTGAAATTCTTTCAGTTAAATGCTGGAAACAGAATGTGGAGAAAGACTAAAACAGTAGCTAATTATCTGATAAAACACTGAGAATTGCCCCAGATTACTGAGAGACCTGTCCCATTAGCTCAGTATATCTTTTTGCCAGTTCACTACAAGTGACAATTATGTCTCAAACTTCAGTGAATGGACATTTTTTAGCTTCGTGCAATCCAGGGCAGAAGCCAGGAATTCCAAAGCCAAAGGCCCCAGGGGTAAGTTGAAGATACAGCCAAAATGGTACACAGTGCCTTTTGCCTTTTGAGGCTAGCAGCCAGGAGACAGAAGTGCCCACCATGTGACTATGGAATACGGAGAGTATCACTAAACATTAATCTGCAAAATTGAGGAAACAGAGTTCCAAACAAAGAACTATTGTTTATGACTGATTTCATATGCGCCAAATATGCCAAAACAATTACTGGCAATCTTTTTTGTTTTTTTAATCGAAAAACTCTTCAGCAAGAAGAAGACATCAAAAACACCCTGTATTAATTGGCAATAGTGTAGAGGCTCCATAAATCCCTATCAGCAGCTCCACTTACCATCCCTGGCCGGTGGGATTGTAGGAGGGGGAGGAGGTGTGGGTGGCTCCGTAGGGGCTTCTGTTGGTTTTACAGCTAGAATTTAAAAAATGGTAATTAGAAGAATATAACCTGTGCAAATTTCATATCATGGGAAGTACATTTTAAGAGCAATTTCAGTCCTAGATATCAAATCAAGTATCATTGGCCCTCATAGATTATTTTATCCAAATTTGGTGTCATTACTAATCATTCAAACATGGACTACAGCTGTGAAAAGCAAAACCACGATTCAAAGGATGGATGAAAGGCCTTCAAATAGGATCAAATGAGTAAAAGTCAACAGCGTGCATATTCAACTGCTCACTGCCAGCTAGAACCGTGTCTCCCTCCTGCACCTCTTTCCTTAAAAATAACACCAACTCTGTAACAGGGCCAGCATGGACTTGCTGTAGAAAAAGGTCCTGAACCAACCACAGGCTCCTTCTTCATGAATCTGCCATCATTATAATCATTACTGTGGAGAAGTGCCTACACAGGAGACACTTACATCTCCCACACCTAGAACATTCTATCCTGAAGCTTTACAGAGACTTTCAGATTACTCAAAAACTTACTGGTATGTTCCTTGACAGAGACTCCTGGTCCCTCGAGATTTGGTGTCTGCACAAAAACGGTGACGCCATAATCAGCGTCTGGTGAAAGACCAGTGAAGCAGTGACTGGTTTCTGATCCACGCACTGTAATTTCTTGTCCTCTGGTTCCTGATTATGACAACAAAGGAAAAGGCCAGTGCTACCATCAATTATACTTAAAGATATTTTTATATATCATTTCGTAGAGAGAAGGCATCTCCTTTACTGAAGTTTAAAATGTTGCTACTATGTGCTCCAGTTCTTACTATTTTTCATTTTTTAGGTTTTTTGTTTGTTTGTTTTTGTTTTTTGTTTTGTTTTTTTTGGTTTTTTTTGGGGGGGGGGGGTTGGCACACATACCATCTGCGGGGCTTAGTTTTAGCCTGTAGGAGGTAGCTGCCCGGTGAGCTGACCATCTAACACAGAATGTATCCCACCCAATCTGGTAGGTTTTCAGATCTGTCACATTTAAATACACTACAAAATAAAGAAAAAAAGAAATAGATTTACTTCACAAATAAAAACAAAAAAGCATACTTTTAATCATAACACAAAATTGAAACTACCACTGTGGCTGAAAATAAAAAGCCTAAATTTTTAGTATGTCTCCTTGTAAGAAACACACAGGAAAGATACATGGAAATGTAGTACAGCTAAAACAGACCCCTTTGCTATCACTAATTTTCAAGGGAAAGAAATTCCACATAGTCCCACTGGACACTACAAATAACAAATATGTCTCATGTAAAATTTTTCTAAAGCACTATCTTCTAAGTCCTTAAATAGCAATTCAGCACTTGGTGACAACAAAATCTATCTTTGGGCTGAGTCAATAATCATGGCATTTCTGTGAAAACTTTAAATTAAGTCAATGCACTTAGGTAATATATGTTTTAAGATCCTTTATCAAAGAAACTACACAGCATTCCAAAACTAATTTTACAGATAATTCATGGATAAAATCACACTTTTTATCTTTCAAAATTCAAGCTATATTTTACGAGAAATAAAAATATCACATATATTTTTGTATACTCAGTTATATTACTTATATGTTTGTTTGGCTGAACAAGAAGAAAGAGACACTTGCTTAATGCTGAGGAAACATGCAAATGTTAAGAAGAAAAAAAATTAAAACAGGTTGACTGACCTGGCAATTTGTACTACACTTTTTCTTACAACCATGAAAAGATATGTGACTCACATGTAGTGCCTTGATCCGTCAGGGGGACACTGAGTCCAGAATCATACTGAGCATAAACATTTACATCATAGGTGGTGCTAGGATTGAGATTGTGTAATGTATATGATGTCATTTCTCCAACAAAAACTTCCATGGGCTCATTGGAACCTTTAATAACAATCACAAAAGGACATAGAAATATTCCACCACCGGTCTCAAATTTTCCTTAAAATTGAGTAACTTACACTCAAATGATAGTATGAACACCACTAATTCCACGGCCTATTATGTACTTGCTCACTGTAGCACATGTTCCATTATATGGCGAATACAAAACTATAAGCAGAGCCTGAATTCCTCAACTCTAATTTGCAAAGTATACATAGCACAGTACCTAGAATGCAGTAGATATGTAATCAATGTTCCTTTAATGAATAAATTCAATCACACAATCAACTACCCTAAACCCTCAAGCCTCTTCTCTAAGTCCCACTTTGGCAGCATGGTGCTTTACACATAGTAGGTACTCAATTAACATTTTTCCAATTTATTGTAGAGATGACTTAAGAATTTCTGTCTTGGTCCTCATTCCATGAGTTCAGTTACTGAAGGTCCTCAGTTGCCAACACCTTCTTCTCTTTTCAGTTATCTCTCTTAAGGCCCATGTTTCCTTTCTCTTGTCCTCTCTCCCTTATCTTTTCCTAGCTCACACCCTTTTTGGGTGCATGGAAGATACCCTGGCACATTTGATACAAAGAATATTGTTCTTCCATTTTGCTAAGCATACAGACAGAACATAGAAACAAAGATAGCAAATCAGTTAATCAAGGTGATATCCATTTAGGTGTAAATGTCAATGGGAAGTTGAAAACAAGCCTGGCAAGGAATAAACTAAAATGCATATGCCCAAAATGGAATAACACCTTGACATAATGGGAAAATATAGAAATTTATATTGATTAAATATGCATTATTTCACAATCATAGTAATATACAGAATGTCTGGACACAGATTCCATTTGTGTAATTTTATGAGGCGGGCCAAACTTTTTAATCATGCAATTTAATGAGTCTCATCTACACCCATAGTAACAATGACACTTCAGATTATTGGCTGAGAACATTATTTCCAAGAATATTGCCTCTAGTGAGAGGGGATTCAACGTGACAACTGAACTACCAAGAGAATCTAATAATGGGGCATGCAATAAAGAGCTCCCTCACAAACAAATAACTCTCTAATGCATTTTTATGATAATAAAGATGTTTCCTTACCCACTGGCTTATACACAATTTTATATCCAAGGACCGGAGAAGGTGAAGGATCCCAGGATACCCTGAATCTTGTATACCATTCATCAGAGATGTGTATGTTTTGAGGTGGAAGCAGTCCCACTGCAAACAAATATTGGCACAGGTTACTGATCTTTCATTGACACCCAAGGAGAGCACAGAATTCTGTGAGTATTGATTAGGACTACTGATAGTGTGGTCCCATGAGAACAATTTAATAAAATCCTAAAATGCCCTCATCCAGAAAATAATTTAAGAGTTTTGAAAAGTTCAGGAGAAAGCTTAGTGGTTTTCCAAATTCAAACAGCAACTCAAGTTGGACTTAGGAACTGATGAATCCCAGAGCTATTATTAGGTTTTAAAATGCAGAATGAAAAAAAAAATAAAATAAAATAAAATGCAGAATTACAGAAACTATAAGAGATCTCATACCATTTTTAGCATGTTATAGATTACAGATGGTTGGAGCCAAAAAGCAATTTAGAAACTGTCTAGTCTAACCACCTTATCACATAAAGAAGATTTGATTTGCCCAAGACCACATAGCTACTTAGTGACTAAAATGATGTTAATTCCCAGAACCCTGTTGTCCTCCCCCAGCATAACTTAGAGCAAATCTTCATGGCTCCAGAGGTACTGCTTCCACCTCCCTTCCCTGTAAACCAATGCTATTAGACAGCATGCTGAGTAGTCACTGAGTTATTATATATATATATATATATATATATATATATATATATATGAATTCAACTTAACTTTTTTGCAAAAAAAAATTAAATAAAAAATAAATAACTTTTTGCAAGAAAAACTACAAAAGGCTTTGGCATATCCTGGAAATTTCAAGTCTGGTAAAGATCTTTTTTTTTTTCTTAAGATTTTATTTATTTATTCATGAGAGACAGAGAGATAGAGCTAGAGAGAGAAAGAGAGGCAGAGACACAGGCAGAGGGAGAAGCAGGCTCCATGCAGGGAGCCTGACGTGGGACTCAATCCGGGGTCTCCAGGATCACGCCCTGGGCTGAAGGCAGGCGCTAAACCGCTGAGCCACCAGGGCTGCCCTGGTAAAGATCTTTTATGTATTATTTATATATTATATATTTTGATAAGCACAAAATTCTGAAACATGCCATTTCCCCCAGAAAAGTACCAAAATATATTCTAAAACCCAAGGGAATGTGAAAAATTAAAAGTTGTTAAATTAAAATCATCTTGAATCACTAAATTGAGTCTCCATTGACTCATTCTTGTAGATAAAGAGTATCAGTAAATATGTAAATTCTTGGCCTGGAGAGACAGCTAAAACAACTCTCGTCATGCTTTTCCCTTGAGAGCTTTCAAATGTCACCTTTCCCATATTTTGTAATGTCAAGATTGTTTAAGCACCAAAAGTTTTGGGGAACCGAATGTAGCCAGGAACCTGACATCATTTACATAAGTGGATTTTTGCAAAATGAAGTGGAAAGAGGAATGCCAGTATTGGCCAGTAACAGAACTCAGACCTATAGCCCAGCCTGACTTTCTGCTAAACCATTGGCTTTCAATCTCGGCTGTACACTAGAACATAAGTGGATCCAGGCTATATCTCAGACCAATTCCACTAGTATCTCTGAGGGTGGTACCCCGGCATAAATACGTTTCAAAGCTCTTCAGATTATTTCAATGAGCAAAAAACTTGGAGAACTTTTGCTCTAAACAATAAGAACTTGACACCAGTGTAAGGTAGAAAGGGGCCCGAACACTGATAATTTTCTGTAAATTACTTGGTACACTAGAAAAAAAAAGGATAAATTTGTAAAGACAGAAGATGATTATCAATCATCTTGCTTTTTTATTTATGACTTGAGATTCTTTCAGGATAGTGGTTTTTACTGATACTACGTTGACTGAGTTAGCAACTACATCGTTTACTGATACCACACAAACTGAATCATTATTCAGAGAATATGCAATGATTTTCCAAAGGAGAAACAAAAATCATCTCAAGCAAAGCAAAATATGCAGATTTTTGTCTCCTTTCTCTCCTTTCAGTGGATGTTTGGAAAGTTAAAATACAAATTCTGTTCCCATATCATTTCGCCAAAATTCAAAATTCAATGTTTAATGTAAATGTTAATGCAGTATTGATATAGTATTTGGTATGCGTTGGTAAACGCAAAACTTAAAGATTATAAAAGGGAAAGATATTTACCAGTTCTTCCATTCCCTATTAGATGGCCTCCATCTCCATCTTCATAAACAGCAATAACAGTAATCTTATATGGAGTATCAGGTTGCAGGGGCTGCAGCATCACATTATTCCTTCTGCCTGGGACTGTGGTCTGTAGGGAAATTACAAATTAACGATCAGCTAGAGACAACATTGTTTTATATATTTTTATAAACAGACAACATTGTTTTATATATTTCTATAAACAGCAATGGTTTCTTAATGTTTTGTTTCTGGTGCACAATGCTCATGTCAAGGTCTACACTGCCTCTGTGTAGCACGGGAGAATGGTTTGAGAGTCAGAGAGATCTGAGCTTGAATCCCTGGTCAGCCATCTACCTCCTTTGTGACTTAGTGTCTCTGGAGGAAACTGTGAGGATGAAAGCTAAGAACATGCCTGACACCTCGGTGCACATTACTGATTATTGCAGCATGCAGCCCTATGTTTTTCTCCATCTCCCATTTATGTGTTACATTTTCATGCATCCCTGCAAAAAAATGTGCACCATGCAAGCCACTGTGGGCCAGGCATGGTGATAGCTGCTGGGAATGCCCTGGTGAGCAAACATGGACTCCGAGCCTACACTCAGGAATATCAGCCTGGCTAATGCTACTAGGTCGAAAAGATGAAAAACAGGAAATGGGAAATACAGTCAACTACCTCCATGAAGAGGAAGTAAACCAGATAAATCTCTCAATCTCTCTTCCAACCCTATGCTTTACTTCTACAAACGATGTACCTCACTTATGCCAGTGATTTCCAGCATAAAGTCCCTTGACTACAAATGGTGAACCGGGGGAAGAAATTATATTTTTAATGTTTTCAGAAAATGGGAGGATATTGAGTACTCATTCATGGAAAGGCTGAATAAACTCTAAGCATGAGCTTCTTTGCTTTGACAAACTAAATGTGGTGATATTGCTTATCTCATTTTGATGAGAAACTCTAAATGACAATTACATGTGTTTCTGATGAATAGGAAATAGGAGTTTGAATTAGAGTTTTACATATCAAGTTCAAATAGATTAAATATAACATGAGGATAACAAAGGGGGAATGATCCAAGAGGGTTTGTGACAAAATGGTTGTAAACCACAGACCTAACTGCTTTACTATCAACATTTTGTGTAACATTCTACTGACCTATCACTTCAATTAATCACTATACTTTTTAAAGAGTGGTGAGTTTTTCCATCCATAACAAATGGATATGCCTGGTAAGGGCTATTAGGAAGCTACAAGAAACCTAACTCTGGTTCTGGAGAGATAGTGTGACACACAAAAAGTTTGAAGCTAATATGAGACTAGGTATATTCCAATACCAAAGTGTAATGAAAAATGTTAAATTTAAAGAAAAGAAGCATCAGTTAGCACTTGAATACTTAAGGGGTATCTTGTAGAGAAATTAGATTTAAAGAAAGGATAGGATTTGGATGGTCACATCTTTTGAATACTAGTTTAAGTAGCTCAGAATATTATCATGTCTCACTAGGCTTAGTTCCTATGAATAGAATTAGGTGGCTTGAAATATGCATTTCATGCAATAAGACAATTTTTCAATCTGTCTTTAGAACGGAAATGAGCCCAAAGACATTGATTCTTTGTAACGTGGGAGGCCACATCAGATACACCTGGATGGTCCCAATATCCTGTCAGAGGATGTCATATAAAATGTGACTGTCACACAAGAATCAAAGACTCAACTGTAATCACAGTACACTCCCAAAGAAAAAAGCTTAATTTCATCTTCCAAACAGGTAAGAGATTACAAAACGTCCAACTAGATGAGAACCGGACTCACATATTCATCAATTGGATCGCCAACAGTGGGAGAATAAATGATCCTGTATTGCTGAACCGGCCCATCGGCATGATCCCAAGCTACAGAGAGGCTGTTGGTTGTTTCCCCAAAGACTCTCATATTTCTTGGTCCACTTCGTGGCACTAAATACATCAAAACACAATAAAGTTAGTTGCCAGCCTGTGAGCATGGTGGACATGGGGGAAGCGGGAAGGGCATAAAAGAATTTTACTTGGGTCAGAATAAGGAAGTTACTTGTGGGAGTTTCACATTCGCTAGGATGTTTACTCCCTTATGGTAAAACAAACACTTCCTATGGTTTTAATGTGAAACCATAAATAGTAGAAAGTGCTACACTTTTGGAGCTACGATTACGTGCTAAATTTTCAGTGACATGGAGCTAGGTTTGAACCTAAATATACAGTCTGGGAGAGAAAGGGATTATTTTAAAGTACAATAACCACCTCCCGTTTAATGAAACCTAGAGGCCGAGCCCTCACATTTCTAAAGTGCCCAGTTGGTACAGGGTGGAAGAAGAGAAAAACCCCTCCTTAAGTCTCAGGTGAGAAAATGGCTGAATGAAGATCATTCGGCAGAGATGGCAGTCATGGGCCTTTCACCTGAAATCCAACTGTGGGGATGCCCAGGCAAAAACCCCATGCCCGGACCTACCCTCGCCTGTGCAGAGGTGGAGAAAGCTCTCACCACCTCATTCACCACCCATCTCCCACTTCTCCCTGGCTCAGAGAAGCCCTGCCAAAGGAGTTACAAGGGAATGGGGTGGAGAAAGGATTTCTGCCTCACGCGTTCGGCCCTGGCCAGGGCTGGGATTCCCCTCTCCATCCGAGTAGAGAGCTACAATGTTCACAGAGTAGGGTGTGTCGGGAATCAGCCGCTCCAGGTGCACTGTGCGCGTGTTACCTGGCACCACAATCTGGAGGGGAAGAAATGCCAGATTCTGCTTGACAACAACTCAAATGCTTATCAAGTCTTTTATTAGTCAACATAGTGACATTTATAATAAAAAGCTGAGCCCGGGCACGTCAGAAGCCAACTACTCTGTTTCCTCATGAGATCTGACAAAGTCATACTGTTTATCCTCAGAAATTCCCCCTCCAAAAAAAAGTTAGTTCGTACTCACTAAGCTGATCAACATACTAAGCTATCCTTAGTAGCTTCACTTATCTCTCATTTATGTTTACTGTAAGAATTCTCAAATACAACATCCAGGGTTCATGATAGTTATGCACAGAGCATCCTAAATGTTAGACACACATAAGAGAAGGGATCCCCCATATATGATAGTAGGGAAGAGATATTGTGTTAAAATAGAGAACCACTCCATAAATGAGGAAGGGTAACATTGTCTGAGTAAGTCCTACCACACACAGGGATACATAAATCATTTGTTTATCTTTGTTCACCACCATTGTCCATTTTTATAAAGACATAAATCAGCCTATCAATTTACTTTCCCTTAGGTGTTCTGATTCTGATACTATTCTTATTCAAATTAGCAATTTCTGATTCTTACATTATCAATCTACCTATAAAATTGGATGATACTATGAATTGAAAATAAATTGGACTATTTGTAAGAGCCAGTGAAGGCAAACGTTATAGTTTCATAACGAAGACATTTCTATGTTACAACAAAAGCTCATATCAACAAGGTTTATCAATAATTTGTATTTACTACTAGGGTTTCTTAACTCAAATAGCTAATTTAGATTTTCCCAAAACTCATTTTTGCTAACTAACCCTATAGGTAGTATATCTTCCTTAAATCATCAGGAGCAACCATTTAAACATTATTCATTGTCATGTTTGCAGGTGGCATTATCACAGGCCAGAAACAAGACACAAACACAAGACAGTGTACATCAGGAAAGGAAGTTTCCATGAGACTCAGGGCCACAATGACAACTGACTTATTCTGGCCCAGCAGCCATGGCAAGAGATGCAGGGGAATCTATACAATTCTTTCACTGAACTCTAAGAGGACAAAATTGCTTACAGATTCTGAAGGTCTTGTGCCAGCCACAGGAGAATACACGATCCGATACTGCTGCACAGGCCCGGGCGCAGGGTCCCAGCGGACATCTAGGCTATTTGGCGTCGGATTGTACACTTGGACATTCCTTGCCAGCCCTCTCACCACTGAGGAAAGAAAAGCCAATACATATTTTATATTTTATATATGACTAGCTTTCGTTATCACTTCCCTAGGACTTACATTCTGTAACAGGATAAAATACTGTCCTCCTTCATTTTTCTAATTATCTACACACAAAAACAGATTAAAAACCTCCAACTCCAAATTTAGTCTAAGTTAGCCAATCTATGGCCTTTGTCTATATGGGAGCAAAGTTGTTGCCAATAAAAATAAGCTAGTAAAAGAAATAGTATTGGGTTGGCCATAAAAAGGACAAGGGATAAGGGACAAGAAACTGGAAAAGAAGCTTTGGTTTTCCAACATAGATAATGGAGAGATAGAGAAAAGTAATTTTATAGTGTCTGCCTTCTAAGTGCAAACTGACAACAGCTATGAAGCCCATCTAATCCAGTCAGCTGGTTTCAATCATTCATTCTTTCATTCATTCCTTCCTCATTCAAGAAATAGCTACTGATGTGTTCTGTGATTAAAAGAAAAGGCAAAAGGAGGGAAAAATAGAAGACATATTCAGTTCTCAATTAACTGCCCCAAGTGGGACTTAGAAAAATATACAAATTAAATCCACGTATTAACCCGAAAGTCTACTTGAGCCAATAACATCATCTTTCTAGAGCACTAATCTCTTACCAAAAGAAGCCACCCATACTTGCTTTCTTTTAGCCATCAGCAAGTATATCTTTAAAGCCAAAGAAATTATTTATTAGCATGCACAAAAGCCTGTAAGCAATACTACAAAGGACAGTAAAACCACTATAAACTGGTTTCTCTAGATGTTAACAGCAAATGAAAGCACACGGAATTTTGATGACCAAAAGCACTTCATCAGCAAACCAGAGAAATGTGCAATCAAGTAATGTGATAAACAATTCACACTATGAAAGTCAATTACAAAGCACTGCTTCACACAAATTTATAAAGCACAAAGCAAAGCAAAATGAACTTTTGTCAGAGAAAGAGAATGACTGAAATAGCATACTGATGATCATATGCACATTCATAAATCCTGATGGTATCATTTCAGAAGAAGAATGCCATCATAAATTTGTTACGTCCTACACCAAAATGTTACCAGTTGGTGGTGTTTGGAAGATAAACCATGGGTAATTGTTATATATTTAGTTTATCATTCTGAAATTCCCAAATTCTCTTAATGGGCTTATGTAGCCTTTATAATGAAAAGCAAAATTCATAAAGAAAAGCTACATTTTTCTTCCTTCTCAACTTACATGTCCTTCCAGTATCTGATGTGCGTCCTCCATCACCTTCAGTATAAACTGGAACTACTGTAACGGTGTATGGGGTATCTGGCTGCAGATTCCTAAGAATGGCATAATTGGTATTCCCAGGGATTGGTACCTAAAGATTTTAATAAGCATAAAACACTCGATTGGAACAAATTATAAAAGAAATCATACCTCAAACAATATAAAACTCAAAATATTAACTCAAGACCAAGCCCAGAAGCAAGTTCTGTAATATTGGGGTATAAAGATGTGCTCCATACACACTGTTAGAAGTTATAAAAACTTCTCTAGACCCCTACACTCACTCTAGGATCCCCCTTTGGAACTTCCCGAAATGATTACTTCCCCCAGCTCAATCCCCCACACACCCAGGCACTGAGGCAACAATATTTTACCCTTTATCAAGTTCTAGTAAATGAATATGAACTTCTTCAGCCCTAAAGCAAATCGGCTAGCATTTTTAGCTCAACTTTTAAATCACTCAACTATAGTTTAAGTAAACATGCATTTTTCACTACAGGACATAATTACCAGTTCCTCTGGACCACCTGCTGTTGGTGCATAGAAGAGCTTGTACTGACGAGGGTTTCCCTCTGCATGGTCCCAGCGAACATTCAAGGTGCTGGTAGAAGGGTCATACACTCTGAGGTTCCTCACAGTATTCAGAGGTTCTGCAATGCACAGAAGCCACATGACAGTGTGATCCTGACAATCCAGCACACTCAAAATGCAAGTTCCTTGATATTTTTCAGGCACCTCGAACATGGCAGGGATCCCATAATGGGCACCCTACAAATATTTGTTGAAGTAGTGAATAAATCAAAGAATGCCTATGGTAATATTCCATTGTATACATAGACCACATCTTCTTTATCCATTCATCTTTCGATGGACACCGAGGCTCCTTCCACAGTTTGGCTATTGTGGACATGGCTGCTAGAAACATCGGGGTGCAGGTGTCCTGGTGTTTCATTGCATCTGAATCTTTGGGGTAAATCCCTAACAGTCCAATTGCTGGGTCATAGGGCAGGTCTATTTTTAACTCTTTGAGGAACCTCCACAGTTTTCCAGAGTGGCTGCACCAGTTCACATTCCCACCAACAGTGTAAGAGGGTTCCCTTTTCTCCGCATCCTCTCCAACATTTGTTTCCTGCCTTGTTAATTTTCCCCATTCTCACTGGTGTGAGGTGGTATCTCATTGTGGTTTTGATTTGTATTTCCCTGATGGCAAGTGATCTGGTACACATATCTCCTCTCCAAAAGGTATTTTGGCCACAGGGTTGGGTTTTTTTTTTTCTTTTTTCATGCTGGAAAGTAAGAACTGTCTTTCTCCATAAACAGAGACAGATAACTCCAAGTAGATAGGAAGAGCAATTAATATCATTTTTAGATGCATTAAAATTTGTTAGCACAACCGTGTCACCCCATTGTTTCCAGGAACAGATGTGATTCTGTGGTATCTACTAAAGAAGCTAAATGAGCCTGGTACTTACTGGTCTTGCCTCTTCCTGTCATCCGACCTCCTTCACCATCAGGATACAGGGAGGACACAGTGATCGTGTAAGGGGTGTCGGGCTTCAGTTTCTGTAGGACAACACTGTTCTGCCTTCCCCCTATTGTGGTCTTGAGGAAAACAGGAATAAATGTTAGCCTTGTTCTCTGCATCTCACTGATCTGTTAGAGAAAGCTCTTTCGGGATCCCTGGGTGGTGCAGCGGTTTGGCGCCTGCCTTTGGCCCAGGGCGCGATCCTGGAGACCCGGGATCGAATCCCACGTCGGGCTCCCGGTGCATGGAGCCTGCTTCTTCCTCTGCCTGTGTCTCTGCCTCTCTCTCTTTCTCTCTCTGTGACTATCATAAATAAATAAAAATTTAAAAAAAAAAAAAAAGAAAGCTCTTTCTACAAGGGAGCTGAGACCCTGGCCAAAATCTGGAAACATATACCACAGTGAAGGTTTAAAATATATCTTATGGTATAATTTTAAATGCAAAATATGCACCTTAAATCATAAAAAGCATTCTAAGCCTTAAATCGGTGACCTCAAGAAGATACTTCAACTTGCTTGCCACCAGCACAGCAAAATTTCATCCAAAACACACTTCACAGATCTCTTCCCCACAAAGGTATTCATCATAAATGAGCTATGAAGGAGCTCTGAGATAGCAAAGAATTGCCTAGTATTACAAGCTCTACATCATTTGCTATTATTTTTGCTTTTTTACAGAGGTTTTTATTTGCTTTAGAAAACTCCTTAAAATGATTCAGCAAAAGATCTAAAACTTTGATGTCCCCCCCCCAAAACTGCCATCCTAACAACTTTAGCTGTGCAAACTATATGACTGGACCCTTTGCCAGACTACACTCAGGCTGGGGTTCCCAGCCATCTCTGTGATACCAGCCTTGTGGTATGAAGCTTTTCAATTTTCTCCAATTACATAGAGTTTGAATTTTTTTATTCATTGCTTATGGCCATCTAGCTATCTTGTTGAAAGAAAAACTTGTATGATTTGTTAACAATCTACCGAATTCAAATACTTATGTGATACTAATTAAAATCGCATGAAAATGGCCCACTGCCCACAGAGTGCACATCTGGATGGCTGGATGAGTTAGTACAGTCCAGATGTTTCCAGCTTACCGCATGTCAATTCTTTGAGTTCCAGAGAAAGCTTCAGTGAAACACTGTACTGATGCTCAATATGAGCAAATTTAACTACGGTGGCTAATTTTACTTAATTGAATATTTGACATTATGAAAGAAGAGTATCAATATCCATATGGGCTATTTAATATGTAACAAATCTGAAGGCTTCCACTTAGCAGAACAAGTCCTATGAGTAAGCAAAGGGGTGTCCACCTACTTCTCCTGTCCAACTCTCCAAATAATTCTAGTATCAGTGATTCATTACTTTATTTCATGGACTAGCAGAAAAATGCAAACATCCCTAAAAATAACAGACCTCGAGGGATTTTCAGCTAATACTTTCCAGAGGGTGAGTTTGTGAGACTCTTTCAAATTATAACAAACCTCTGCGAGACAAGTAAAGAGACTGCAGATGGCAGCTGGAGAGTCACTATCACAAAGAAGGGAAACAAGAAGGACAACAAGCTTCACCTGCTTTATGGCTTTACCTATATCTGGTCTGGCATAGACAAAAGAAGTTCTGTTTCTGACATGAAAATATCAGTTCCTCAAATGTCTTATTTCCTACAAAAGCCAGTTGACTACAGTTGGTTCTTAGTGTATTATTGATAATCTATTTAATTAGACAAAATTTCTACCCAAAAATACTACCTAAGACGAATTGTATGGACACCTCAAAAGATGAACTCGAAAGTCAATCAGCTCTTGAGAAGGGAAAGTTTCCAAGTCAGCTAAACCCACTTACTATACAATCAGAAACCTAATAACCACTGCCAGCATCCACCTCTGCTAATATCCCTAAACTAGAACCCATTTGCTGGAGCTCGGCAAGTCAGGTGACTAACTGATAATAATTCATCTCTCTCTTTCTGAGGGTATGTGAGGAAATATTACGGCCCAAAGAATGTCAACAAAACAGTGGACCTTACCAAAAGAGTCATTTGAAACAAATCAAGAAGCATCCCCATCCTGGTGTAAAAAACCATATGGTGCTTCCTGACCTATGATCATATGTGTGCAGTTTTAGTTACACTTTTCACAAGGCAAAGCTGGAGAAGGTTCAAAGACACATAGCTAAAGTAAACGAGGTCAGTGGGCAAGTAACAGGTCCCTCTGTTAAACCAGGGAAGACCAGAAAAATAAAAGAGATGAAGGCTATTTATAGCCATACCATCTTTTTCAGAAATCTCTATTTGGAGAAATATAAAAATGATAGAGAGTATGAAATAGGTGAACAGCCACCTAGATCTGGTAACTCCAGATATAAGAGATACCTTACAACATGCAAAAACTGGAAAATTATAATAACAGAAATTTGGCAAACTTTCAGTATTTGATTAAATTAGGGAGAGGGATTAAAAAAATCTAAAGACTAAAAAAACATCTAGAGATCTTCATAGATAATCCAGCTTTATGGGTTTTTAAGGGAAATGTGCATGCATGAGGCACATGCCTGAAGCCGTGGGGCTACCCTACTATGAGAAGCAACTTTCATCTCCCATGAGATTCCAGAAGGAATGGAGTCAAATAACTCCATTCAATGTGGTAAATTTTGCATCACTCAAAATAGCATGACTAACTACACATTGGGGGTGAAAGGAATTTGAAGAAATAAGGTAGAATTTGTCCAAGTTTTTTTTTCCAACAAAATTACCGTTTGCTCATTGCCTTCTCCTGTTGAAGGCTGGTAAGTGATTCTGTATTTCTGCACACGACCACTGGCGGGATCCCACTTAACAGTCAAGCTGTTAGAAGTTGCGTTGTACACCTGAAGGTTTCGTGGGCCACTTTTTGGAGCTGAAAAAGATTGTTGAGAAACAGGGTAAGGTCATAGAATGAGGTCTCCTCCCAAAATAAGTAAACAGAAAGAAAAAAGAAAAAAAATCAGTAAACTTTTAGGTTTAGGACTAAATTTGACCTTATGATAAACGATGGTCATGGACTCTTAAATAACTCTTTAACAAATGGCAGTAAAGCAAGGTTTTTCAGGGAAGGTTTTTAAAAAAGGTCCCAATAGATGCCTTATAATTTAAAAGCAGAAAACCTGTTTGCAATGGATTTTGTGGTATTTTACATTCACTCATTTGTTCATTCATTCATTCACTCATTCATTCATTATTTGGTTATTCATACAATTCAGCAAATTTAACTCTTACCTTGTGTTGTTAAGGGTATCAAACGAGCTAAAATTTAAAAAAAAACAGAATTGGGGGAATATTACTAATATAGCTATAGCTCTATTTTTTAAATTAACTTTAAAATTACAATGTCCTATTTGAAAGTGGAACACCTACGTGTGCGCTCACTGCCAGTCAGGTCATCGCTTTCTGACTCATCAGGATAAATGGCAGTAACAGAAACTTCATAGAGTGTGTTCGGGTTCAGGTTTTCAAACACCAAAGTATTTTCATCTCCATTTAAGATGGTCTGAGTGAAAGAGAAAAAAGAAAAAAATCCACACAAAATTAAGTCACTATGTATACCACACTCTCAATGGCAGTTTATTGATATTATTTAGCCTGATGTCTTTCTAGCTTTGTTGCATGCCAGGAGGTCAGATGTCACTAGAGGAAAGGATGCTTTTCAGGCAACAGAGGTAATACATATTTCAAACAAAATTCCTTATAATGAAATAAGATGTTTAAAAAAGGAAATAAAGGAAGGAGGGAAGGAGGAAGGGAGGGAGGAAGGGAGGGAAAGAAGGAAGGGAGGGAGGGAGAGAGGGAGGGAGGGAGGGAGGGAATTAATACTACCTCCATCTTATCTGAGCTTCCAAATGGTGCCCAAGTTATTCTGTAGAGGGACACATCTGAAGCTCCATGATCCCAAGTCCCTCGGAAACTCTCTGGTGTTACTTCAGTTATCTTCAAGTTTGTTGGGGCTGGCACAGTGCCTATCATTAGATAAAGCAGGACTAAGTTTCTGAATGTAATCTACAAACAATACAATAAAACCACCCTGTTTTATTTTCATGGACATGAGGAATCAGGCTGAAAACATTGTTTAGAACCAAGTATTTTACCAATTCAGTTCACTTGGAAGATAAGTATAAGAGAAAGCTGCAAAAACTACAAACACCGTATGGATATAATGAGTTACTATTTGCATTCCATGAAAATGGTGATTTTTTTTTTAAAAGTACCTCTTAGTAAGACTCTTCTAACCCAGTGGTTCTTAATCACTCTGTGTCTTGAACATTTTTTTTCAATGTCATATTTGAAAGCTGAACATATACATGTGAAAACCATGGACTTGTTCACACAGCAATACACATAAGCACAAACTTTGGTATTAATTATTAGAGAGTACATGGGTCATCATGGTCTATGAAATATGATCTAAGTAATCCATGCGTGAGGTTTTCCTATAGAACATTAATGTTAAACACAAGTGAAGCAGGCTGCACTGTGTCCAGAGATAGAAATAACCCTAGAGTGCTGATGACTGCTGAAACCCAATTAAAAGCCTCTCCATTGGCCAGACACTAGTTAATTTGCAGCACAAGGAATCTGGAATGTCTGCCACCCCTTGCCCCCTGGTTCTGAGCTTTCATTGTCAATTATTTCTCTACCCACTACTGACCAAAGCCAACTACACAAAATCCAGAGCCATCAAAAATGTATTTCTAGTAATTACAATGAAAAGGCCCACTGAGATAAAATGAGTGATACCACCTCCATAAACAAACCAACCATTAAGGATGCAATTTGGCTATACCTGAAAGTTATTAGGAAATCTTGAGGATTAAAAACACATATTGAAAGTATTGATTTAGTATACTAAATTAGCTGCTTTCACTAGTCTTTTTTCCTGACTTTTTTCTCTACTACACCTGTTATGCTTGTGCAAAACTGTATCAATTTTCACGTCCGACACTACCCTTACCAGTAAGAACTGATGCCAAGAAGGGAAGAGGGATCACGTGGTAAGAAAGTACCAGATGTAGATTCTGTCCTATGTTAAGGAGCAGGCTGTCACATTTGGCAAGAGGCCCTGATCATGTATAAACAGCTAGGTATGAAAGGAGGAGCTTTTGAGCCTCTAGTGAGGGAGTTATAGGACAGGAAGTAAAAATTCCAGATTTGTATTGATCCCACCAATAGTTTATTAGATGAGGTGGGGCAAATCATTTAAATTCTCTAGATCTGTGCTGTCTACTCTCAGAGTCACTAGCCATATACAGCCACTGAGTACTTGAAATGTGGTTCGTCCAAATTGAGATATGCTGTAAGTATAAAGTTAACACACATTGGATTTCAAATAAATATTATGGAAAAAATCATGTGAAATATCCTAATAATTATTCTACTGATATATGTTGAAATGATAATATTTTTGACATAATGGATTGAATATAATACATTATTAAAATTAGTTTCACCTCCTTTTACTTTTTCAAATGTGGCTACTAGAAAATTTTGAATTATGTAAGTAGCTCCCATTATATTTCTTCGGAACACTGTTGGCTCCAGACCTCAACTTCTTAACCACTAGTTGATTAGGAAATTATGTGCTGAGCACTGTGCCAGGCACTGGAGATGCAAAGCTGTACAAAGTAAGTGTGTCTCTGCCTTCATCTGGGGTGGGGGGAGCAAAGGGAATGCAGAATAGATAGGAAAAAAACAAGAGGCAATCATAATTGAGTTAAATACTATGCAAGTACCACAAGAAGGAAAGAAACAGACATCTTTGTAAGCAGCAACAAGATAGAATGGGTGAGGAGGAGCCTAGGTAGGGTGTCGTGCTCCCCTGCCTTTCTACCGTGTAAGCTTCCCCTTCATCTGAAATCTGACAGTGTACAATCTGAGTTCCACTCACCTCACCTTCCCTACACAATCCCATGTATTGTCAATTAAATTAATTTGTATTATTTCTACAGTGAAATCATGAACTAGTAAGAGCAAAGATACTTCTATTTTGTTACCTCTGATAGCACTTTACATATAGTAAGATCTAAAAAATATTTGATAAGCAATACAACTTTCCCAGAGAAAATGTCCAACATACATCAGGAATATACTTCCTCCGCATCCTCCCACACACACTCACATGCATGTGCACACCCACACACACACAAAACATACACATACACACACCAGTTAAGTATCTGGAAGATGAATTAATGACAGTGGCTGAAAGAATAATAGTAGGATAAGAATTATCATAAAAGGAATAGACATGTTCAGTCACCATATTGTATACCTGAAACTAATGTAACACCATATGTTAACTATACTGGAATCAGAATAAAAAACTTAATTGAAAAATAAAAAAATAAGTAAATAAAAAGAATGGATATGAAGGTAGAAGAGGGAAGAAAATAAGTGAAAAGCAATCTGTGAACTCAAACATTAAATACTCAAAAAAATAGCACCAAGAAACAAAATGACCAAATAAGTTCAGCTATACAGTCATGTAATGTCATTTCTCAATTATCAGGAAGCATGATCACAACTTACGGGTAGTTTCTTGAGCAGTCACTGGGGGAGACTCCCCCTCATCATATATGGCAGAAACGTCTACTGTGTACAGGGTTTGTGACAAGAGGTCTCTGAGAGGGGTGCTGGTCCGCGACCTGTCTACCTCCACCTGTAATTGAGCAGTGGAACAATTTTTACAAAGGGTCTGGTTTTAATATCTCTGTTGTTTACTGTACCTCTTAGCACAAGAGTGTAAGAATTGTCTTAGAAAAAAATAGCAATGTTTTCCAATATGCAGAAGAATCCAGGAACTAGAGATAATTTAAATGCTTCCAAAGTGGAAAAATGTATTACTAAAGCTGTATCTGAACACTGAGGTTCAGTAATTAATGGTTGCCTACAGATTCAAACAACCTAATCATTTTTCACCAAGTCTCTCTGTTTCCCTTTGTATTACTGCCTTATTTCTCTCAGAAATGTTCTCCTGTGCATTATCTCATCTGCTGTGTGCAAGAATCCTGTGAGACCTGCTGGTCACTGTGCCTCTTCTGAAATTGAAACCCAGGATGAAACGAATGTGTTCATATGTATAAATTAGCTTTAGTATAATCCAAACAACCAGCAGAGTCAAGAACTAGGGTCTTGCCAAAACTATTTCTATCTGCTAAAACTGTCTCTGAAATTTTGACATTAATGAGCCCCTAAGCACGCGTAAGTTTTAAACCTATTCTGTAGTATGAAAGCCCTCAATTTGCTCCCATTCTGAATTAGGTTGTCATGGAAACAGATCTCTGCCTCAACATCATCTCAAAAACACTTGCAACCAATGGCACACTCCTCTAAGAATCTGTTTACCTTTTCTCTCAGTCCTACTCCATTGCCCTACCTTCCTATTATCTGACAAACTCCCCTCTTCTTTCCTGGACCCCTGACTAGCTTTTATTTTTAGACACATTATCATATTTTTTTTAGTAATTCATAGACTGCCAAGCACCATAAAAGACATCTGGACAAGAAGAAAGTACCATCTACATCCTCTAACTCTTTGTCCATGACTTTGGGATGATGACTTTGAGATTCATATCACAGAAGAAAAAATTTCTAAACTAAATACAACACAATCCATTATATTATCAATATTCAAAAATTGCTCTACTAATATAACAAGTCTTCAACCCCATGTTAATACAGTGACAAGTATGCAAAACAGGCTTTTCTCTGTACTTGTTTGGGTACTTTTGTTAAACTTACTAGAAAACAAATATTTCCAACTCCATTCTAACCTTCAACCTACCTCTTTGACATCCTCTTCTGGTGTTTTGTAGCGAACGATGTATTTACGCACTTTTCCAGGTGCAGGTTCCCATAAGACGTTCATGGTACTGTGAGTCACGTCTCTGAGTCTCAGATCTTGAGGTTTGGGTAAAGGCACTGGAGATGCATGAGAAATGAGGTCCAGGTGTGGCCCTCAACCACAAAGCTTTCAAGCATTCACATAAGCTTTCAAGGTGTTTTGAAGAAAATTTAACAGTGTGCAGCAAAATAACCTTAAACAAATATCCTGATGATCAAAGTACTGTAATTGTACCAGATAGCACTCAATTCCTCTTAAGAAGGATTTTTTCAAATATAAGTCGACATTTTTATTACAATTCTAATTTCTCTTTTATACATAAACTTCTTTCTACTCTATTTTCATAAGCTCTTACTCAGCTACAGTAAATCATAATTCACCAACAATGTATAGCTCACGTTTTTTTCTCAGATATTTAAATCAGTTAAGATAGAAAATAAATCGAGGGCAGCCCAGGTGGCTCAGCAGTTTAGCACCGCCTTCGGGCTCCCTGCATGAAGCCTGCTTCTCCCTCTGCCTGTGTCTCTGCCCCTCTCTCTCTCTCTCTCTCTCTCTGTCTCTCATGAATAAATAAATAAAATCTTTAAAAAAAAAAGAAAGAAAATAAAATCGAAAGAGTTATGCTCTCTTAAGAATAAAAAATGGGGACACCTGGGTGGCTCAGTGGTTGAGCATCTGCCTTCAGTTTGGGGCATGATCCCAGGGTCCTGGGATCAAGTCTCACATCAGGCTCCCTGGTGGGGGCAGGGGGGGCTGCTTCTCCCTCTGCCTATGTCTCTGATTCTCTCAGTGTCTCTCATGAATAAGCAAATAATTTTTTTAAAAGAATAGAAAATTATAGAAAAATAAATGGTTATGAGAGTGAAGAATGAAGATGGGCCAAAATTAAGCACCCAATAAGCTTATAAGAAAATCCACAGAGGCCTAAACGGTTACAAGAAAATCCAAATGAGGGGTGCCTGGGTAGCTCAATGTGATTGAGCATCTGCCTTTGGCTCAGTCTGTGATCTCGGGGTCCTGGGATCAAGTCCTGTATTGCCCTCACCACAGGGAGCCTGCTTCTCCCTCTGCCTATATCTCTGCCTCTCTCTCTTTATCTCTCATGAATAAATAAATAAAATTTTTTTAAAAAAGGTGATTATTTGTTGTCAATGAATTTATACTGTCTCACTGTTCAGGGGCTCCTTCTCTCTTCTGCCTTACCATGTTTTTCAGTCCCTCTTCTCCCTTAAAAATTCCCTCCATCCTCTTAATTTCCTTAGAAATGTGGGCTAACCTCAAATTTAAGCCAATTCATCTATTGCATCATGACCTCAACAAGCTTGAAACAAAAGTTTCAGCCAGGAAAGTCAAAGGCCCTGAGTGTAATCCTTGTCACTTTTCAAGAAAAAGCTCCTAAATGCCAGTAAAACAAACCAAAAACACAGAACGGACTGATCAATAAGCAGGAGAAGTGCAAATCACAAAGGAGTCCACAGGTTCTACACTGCCTGATATCACCTGGTGGTACATTCCCAATACCAAGCATAGGGCCTGAAGCATAACAGATGATCAATATGTTTTTGGATTGAGTAAACTGATTAACTCACTTAATTGAGACAGACTTTTCTATATGTGCCATTAAGTTCTTACTTCAGTAAGAACTTGGAACATCTTAATCTTAAGTCTAGTGTCTTCCTCCAAAATTGCACTCACCAACACTCCCTTCTCACCAGCTCTGTACCCTACTTAGCGGATCTACAACATCAGCTTTAAGATGCACCATTATTTTATGTTCTATGCCCTGCTTGACACTTGGCCAAAAGTACATGTAAGACCCCATCGATGGTAAGAAACATTTCAATATCAGCTATATTAAACATGAAAAAAGTACATCCTAGAATCAGTTTAAAATGCTGCTGTAAGTCTAGAATTAATTTTAATTCTCAAATTTGATTGCCATAGGAATAACCCTATAACTTATGCATAAATTATCAAATTATTGATAGCATCATTGGGTGAAAGAAAATTGAACATTATGTTTAGAGCAATAAGGAAAGAAGGAACACTGGCAATATCTTACATGTAACTTCCCGAGCTGTGACAGGTTCACTGGTGAGGTCATGCAAAGCAGCCTGGACTGTGACTGCATACTCCGTGTTGGGGGAAAGATCAGTCAGCTGCACGTCATTCACCGTCGGCCCCACACGCATCTGCACATGGACACACCAAAATGAAATAAGACATTCAAATTAAATGTTCTCACTTACTGGGGATAGACAATTACCCCTATTTGTAACTGCTAGGTTATAATACAACTTTTCTTTTTTGTCTCTCCAAAATGAATTTCCTTCTTCATGTTAATATTTTTTAAAATGTGTCATGGGCCTCAAGTCTAATTTTCTATTTTTCTGTTTCACATATAAACTTATAAATGAATTCATAAGTAACTTCAGTTTAATGCGGACTCTTACAAAGTCTCAGGAAGATGGAGCATCCGGGTGGCTTAAGTCCCGCATCAGGCTCCCCACAGGGAGCCTGCTTCTCTCTCTGCCTATGTCTCTGCCTCTCTCTCTGTGTCTCTCATGAATAAATAAATAAAATCCTAAAAAAAAAAAAAAAGGTCTCAGGATGACCTAATGATAAAGAAACAAATGTCTCCCACCTCTTTGGGCTTTGTTGGTTCTGTGCCATTGATGGGTTCATAGGACAAGGTATAGCCAGTAGCTCCTCCCACCGGCTGCCACTGCACATGCATGGTGGTAGGGCTAATATCATAAATATTCATGCTGACCACAGGGACCGGTACTGTTGGAATGTAAAGGCAGATATCAGTCTAATTCTTGTCATTCTACTCATTTCTTAATTGTTGTTTCCTACTTAATAACTGATATTTATATATGCCAAATAGAGAATGGGTAAGAAGTCAGTGAGAGTCAATGGAATCTTTTCTTCTCTCCTGCAAAATACAATCTCATTGTTCACTGCCATCTCATACTCAGGACTGCAAGTTACAACTATTTCATAGAGGAAGAAAGTTTAAATTTCAACTGGCATTCCAATGAATCTATATGGAAGCCAAAATTCCTGAGATTTCAATCTCTTTTTCTGGAACATCTTTAAGTTGACTCTTTTCAGTCTTCAATCATAGAATTTCATACAGAAGTAACCAGCACAGTATTTTACTTCATCTTTAATTAAAAAACAAAATGAAGTTCCAGTTCCCTGGAACTCAGGGGATTCATGAGCTTTTTGAAGAGAGGCTCATGAGGCACAGTAAAAGATTTACAGTCTCCTCTTCATTTAATTCCCATATAGCTTTATCCAAAGATTGAGTTTAAATTTTTAAGGAATTATCAGATTAATCCTGCCTATTATGAAATACATTATTTCCTACTTCTTGTGGTGTAATATGAAGAGCAGTAAGAGAAAAAAGGATGGAGGATGGCTTCAAGATGGCAGCATAAGACTGAAATCATCTCCTCCCATGAATACAATAAGTTTATAGCCACATATGAAATAACATCCTCTGAAGAGGACCTGAGAACTAGATGGTAGTGCCTCCATAACAAAGATGAAAGAGCTATCTATATCAAGCAGGTAGGAGAGGCAGAAACTCAGCCTTGCCCAGGACCCTACCTCAAGCATGGCAACCCACAATTAGGAAATTTTCAGCAGAAATTTTACAGGCCAGAAGGGAGGATTGTGCATATTCAAAATGCTGAAAGGAAAAATTTTCTAACCAAGAATTCTCTATCCAGCAAGATTATCATTCAGGATTAAAGGAGAGATTAAAATTGTTCCAGATAAGCAAAAGCTAACGTAGTTAGCTAAACCGACCTTACAAGAAATGTTAAAGGGATTTCTCTACACTGAAAAGAAAAGACAATAATTAATAAGACAAAAATATATGAAAGTAATAATCTCACTGGAAAGGAACAGATAGTAAAAGCAGTAGATCAATCACTGATGATGCAAGTATGAAGGTCAAAAGACAAAAATAGTAAAATTAACTAAAAGAATAATAATTAGCTAAAGGACACACACATAAAAAAACATAAAATATGTCAACAAAAATATAAAACATGGGGATAAAAATGTAAAGGTTTGGAATGTGTTCCAATGTAAGTTGCTATCAACTTAGAAGAGACTGTTATATACATAGGATGCTACATGTGAACCTCAAGTAACTGCAAAGAAAAGCTTATACTAAATATATTTTTTAAAACAATGAGAAAGAATCTAAGCATAACACTAAATAAAACCAACAAACCACAAGGGAAAAGAGAAAGAGGGGAGGAAAGGACAGAGAAGAATTTCAAAACAGCCAGAAAACAACAAAATGGAAATAAGTACATACCTATTGATAATTGCTTCAAATATACATGAACTAAATGTACCAATCAAAAGCCACAGTGTGGCTAAATAGATTTTTAAAAAGAACTGTCCATATGTTACCTAACAAAAGACTCACTTCAGAAGTAAGGACCCATACAGACTGTGAAAGGATGGGAAAAATTATTCTATGCAAATGGAAATGAAAAGAAAGCTGGCATAACTATACTCATATCTGAAAAAATACACTTTAAGACAAACACTATACTAAAAGACAAAAAAGAGCACCACATAACAATAATGGGATCAATCCAGCCAGAAGATACATTTATAAATAAGTGTTTACTTATAAACACCCAACAAAAGAGCACTAAAATATATAAAACAAATATTTGAAAACCTAAAAATAAATTGAAAACAAAATAAAAATAGTAGGGGACCTTAACACCTCACTTGCAGCAATGAGTAGATCATGAGACAGAATATCATTAAGGAAATATTGGCCTTAATTGACACATTAGATCACATGGACATAATGGATATATACATAATAGATATATACAGAACATTCCATCCAAAAGCTACAGAATGCACATTCTTCTCAAGTGCACATGGATCATTCTCCAAGATAGATTACATGTTGGGTCACAAAATAAGTCTCAATAAATTCAAGAAGACTTAAATCATACCAAGCATCTTCTCTGACAACAATAGCAAGAAATTAGAAATCAATTAAAATAACAAAACTGGAAAAAATACAAAAACATGAAAATCAAACAACATACAACTAAACAACCATGGAGCCATTGAAGAAATCAAAGGAGAAGTCAGGAAATACCTAGAGAAAACTGAAAGAAATATAGCATGCCAAAAATCTATGAGATGCAGCAAAAGCAGTTCTCAGATGGAAGTTCATAGCAATATAGGTTTACCTCAAGACTAACAAGGTCTCAAATAAACAATCTAACCTGAAGAAACTAGAAAAAGAAAAACAAATGAAGCCCAAAGTTAGTAGAAGGAAGGAAATAATAAACATCAGTGGTAGATATGTTAGAGACTAAAATGAAAATTGAAAAGATTAATGAGGGATCCCTGGGTGGCGCAGCGGTTTAGCGCCTGCCTTTGGCCCAGGGCGCGATCCTGAAGACCCAGGATCGAATCCCACGTCGGGCTCCCGGTGCATGGAGCCTGCTTCTCCCTCTGCCTATGTCTCTGCCTCTCTCTCTCTCTCATTCTGTGTGACTATCATAAATAAATAAAAATTAAAAAAAAATAAAATAAATGGTTTCTCTTTAAAAAAAAAAAGATTAATAAAATGAAGAGTTCATTCTTCCAAAAGATAAACAAAATTAATTAAATCTTTAGCTAAAAAAAAGACCCAATAAATAAAACCAGAAATGAAAGAAAAGTTACAACTGACACCACAGAAATACAAAGGATAAGACACTACTACAAACCATAATATACCAACAAACTAGACAGCCTAAAAGAAAAGGGTAAATTCTTAGATATATACAATATTTCAAGACGAAACAGGAAGAAATAGAAAACCTGAATAGACTGATTACTAGCAAGAAGATTGAATCAGTAATCAAAAATCTCCCAATAAACAGAAGTTTAGGACCAAACAGCTTCATTGGTGAACTCTTCCAAACAGCCAGTAAGATTTAATACCTATCCTTCTCAAACTATTCCAAAAATTAAAGAGGAGGGAATGCTTCCAAATACATTTTAGAAGGCCAACACTACCCTGATACTAAAACCAGATAAGGATGACACAAAAAAGAAAATTATGGGTCAATATCCTTGACAAACATAGATGTAAAAATCCTCAACAAAAAATCAGCAAACCAAATTCAACAACACATTAAAAACATCATACATTATGATCAAGTGGGATTTATTCCAGAGATGCAAGAATGGCTCAAATTCACAAATCAATGTGATACATAATAATATTAACAAAATGAAGGATAAAAATCACCTATCATCTCAATAGATGCAGAAAAAACACTCAATAAAATTCAACATCCATTTAGATAAAACTCTTAACAAAATGGCTATAGAGGAAATGTACCTCATATAAAGAGGCCATATATGACAAACCCAGATAACATCACATTCAGTAGGAAAAAGCTAGAAGTTCAAAACAAGACAAGGATGCCCACTTTCACCACATATATTCAACATAGTATTGAAAGTCCTAAACATGGCAACTAGGCAAGAAAAAAAAGGTATTCAAATCAGAAAGGAAGAAGTAAAAACTGTCACTATTTGCAAATGATGATACTATATATAGAAAACAGAAAACCCTAAGACTCCACAAAAAAACTGCTAGACCTAATAAATGATTTCAGCAAAATCACAGGATATAAAATCAATATACAGAGACTTATGATGTTTCCAAATGCTAATAACAAACTATCAAAAAGACAAATTAAGAAAACAATTTCATTTATGATTGCATCAAAAAGTATAAAATATCTAGAAATTAATTTAACCAAGGAGGTGAAAGATCTGTATACTGAAAACTATACAACACTGATAAAAGAAATAGAAGATATTTAAGATACACAAATACATGGAAAGATACACTGTGCTCATACATTGGAAAAATTATTATTGTTAAAATATCCATAGTATCCACAGAAATCTACAGATTCAATACAATTCTTGTCAAAATTACAATGGCATATTTCACAAAATTAGAACAAATAATGCAAAAATGTGTATGAAACAACAAAAGATCCTAAATAGCCAAAATAATCACAGGGAAAGAACAAAGTTGAAGGTATTACATAACCTGATTTCAAAGTATACTACAAAGATATGTTAATCAAAACAGTATGGCACCGGCACAAAAACACACACACATATCAATGGAACAGAATTGAGAGTCCAGAAATTAACCCACACATATAAGGACAATTAATTTATGACAGAGAAGCCAAGAACATGCAATGGAATAGAAACAGTCTCTTCAATTAGTGGTATTGGGAAACTGGTTGGCCACAGACAAAAGAATGAAACTGGGCCACTATCTTCCACCACACACAAAAATTAATTCAAAATGGGTTAAAAATGTAAATGTAAGACCCGAAACTGCAAAACTCCTAACATCAAAACATAAATGGTAAGCTCCATGATATCAGTCTTGGTGATGTTTTTGTGGCTCAGACTCCAAAAGCAAGGAAAACAAGAGTAAAAACAGATAAAAGAGACCACATCAAACTACAGAACTTCTACACAGCAAGGGAAACCATCATCAAAACAAAAAGGCAAAAAAAAAAAAAAAAAAGAAAAGGCAACCTACTGAATGAGAGAAGATATTTGCGAATCATAACTCCAATAAGGAGTTAATATAGAAAAATGTATAAAGAACTGATACAATTTAACAGCAACAAGAACAACAAAACAACTCAGTTAAAAAATGGGCAAGGATGTAAATAAATATTTTGCCAAAGAATACATGCAGATGGCTAACAGGTATATGCAAAGGTTCAACATCACTAATTACTAGGGAAATGCAAATCAAAACTACAATTAGATATCACCTCATACATGTTAAAATGATTCTTATCAAAAAGACTTTAATAAGTGCTGGCAAGGATGTGGAGAAAAGAGAACTGTCACACACTATTGGTAAGGTTGCAAATTGGTGCAGCCACTATAGAAAATGGAGATTCTGCAAAAAAGATTAAGAATAGCACTATCATATGACTCAGCTATTCTACTACTGGTTATTTATTCAAACACAAAACCACTAATTGAAACATATATGCACCTCTATGTTCATTTCAGCATTATTACAATAGCCAAGATATGGAAATGACCTGCATGTGCATTAATGGATAAATGGATAAAGAAAGGGTGAAATATACACACACGCAATATGAATATAATGAAATATGTGTAAAATGGAATACTTCTCAGCCATAAAAAAGAATGAAATCTTGCTATTTGTGATGGGCCTTCGGGGTATCATGCTAAGTGAAATAAGCCAAGAGAAAGGCAAAAAAGCATCTGATTTCACTTATACGTGGAGTCTAAAAACAAACAAAAACCAAACAAACAAACGAAACCAAACTCATAGATACAGAGACCAAATCGGTGGTTACCAGAGAGGATCAGGGTTGGAGGGTGGGTGAAAGGGGTAGGGATCAAGTGTAGAGTGATGGATGGTAATAGACTTGGGGGTGTGATTACTTTGTAGTGTATACTGATGTTGACTTAGAATGTTCTAAACCTAAAACGTATATTGTAAAGAGAGAGAGAAGAAATAAAGACTTATGGAACTGAAGAGTAAATATAGTCAACTCTTGCCTTGGAGAGATCAAGCCCACTCCTTTGTCTTATTAATGGCCTCCCTGCCCCTGGAGTCCAGCCAAGAAGATGGGAGAAGGAAAGCATATTTTCATATGGCCTCAGGAACTTTATCAGGCCTCCGAAACTCTACCAGGAATAGGAGCAAGGAACTTCTCTGCCAAAAGCTGTACTCAAAGTCAAAGCCATTAGAGCTCCTCTAGTAAAGGTCAAGAGGCAAAGGCCAGAAGAAAGGGGTAATCTCATTGACAGCAGGAAGATCTGGTCATCTGCAAAACTGAAATAAGTCACCTCTGCACAGCTGCTCTTCCTAATCTGAGTCCCATTCCCCACATAATCTCTTTCTAAAGAAGTGAATAATTCTTATGAAAGGTAAATTATCCCTCTAAGTTATGTATGTCCATGACTACCCATTCCTCCAGGGGCATCTCCTGATGGTGAGAACAGCCAGTAAGAGCAGTCGAGTATTTATTGAGTACCTTTTTCAAAAACACATTCAGTAAATATTTGTTGAATGGATACTTAATAAAGGAATGATTTGGAAGGCTGCCAAAAATCCCACACCTGATTATCTTTAAAAAAACACAACAGGGAGGAGTTTTGTTTTTGTTTTTTTAATCTGACTTACAGGTTTTTTCTGTGCCCTTCAGAGGTTCACTATATTCATCTTCCACCACAGAATACACATTAACAACATACTCAGTTTCAGGCTTCAGATCTTTCAGTACTGTACTACTTTCCAGTCGGCTCACATAAAACTAGGGGAAAAAAAATGTTTTTAAATAATTTATGTTGTAATCGCTTCCCTCTTTTCAACTATAATTACAAAGTAGTAAACTGCTATGAGGTTAGAAATTACATTTCAATGAAGCCATTGTCTTTTGTTTTTGGAAATTATCAGATTAATATGAGATCTTAGATAATTCATATAATTTGTTCTCCCAGCTGTTGTTTCCTTATTTGTAAAATGAGTGGGTAAAACTAGATCATCTTTAATGTTTCCTTCCAACTCCATGACTCTAGTGTAAGTTCACAAATAAATCAAACAGCTTTTAATTAAAAATCATACTGATGGTCTGCAATTCATAGAAACCATAAGAATTTACACAAAGCTCCTTTCCTTTAATTAAGCTCAAATGGAAATACTTGCCCAGCAAGGACTAGAAAGCACCACTGCTGACTTAGTTCTGCCCCACTCTCCATCCTTTTTGCTTCATACCCAGCATTTTTCTTTCTGAGCCTTAATGCATAGGACTCAATCTCACTATCAAGAAGAAGTGGGTTGGAGGTATTGCCTACTCACTTCTTGACGTTTCCCTCCAGAAACTGGGTAGTATTCCACCTTATACCTATCCACACTGTCAGAAGGAGGTGTCCAGCTCACTCTGAGAGAACGATGGGTTCGTTCAGAAATAACTAAGTTGGAAGGTGCTTCCAAGTCACCTGCACACAGAAATAAAATACATACACTTTTTTCATTATGACAGCAAGGTGATGAAATCTGAAATTAGAATGAAATAGTATTACTTCTCATATTTCAAACTTGTACACACATCCTAATATACTGATATACAGCTTTTCAGTCCAGAGTCTCAATGCTCGTAAGACCTCCCTGAATAGGTGGGCAAAGGATTCTTCAGTCCCAGAAAATTCAAGCCTGGGCTCATTGTCTTTCATTAAAGCTTGATCTCACTCTTCCTTGTGGCATCACCAGTTTACCAGTCTCCTACCTCAAAAACCTCTGAGTCATTCTTGAATACTTCCTTCTTTCTCTAACCTTATACATATAATTAACAAAGAAGGATTTGGGTCCTGACAATTCCATTGTTTCTATTACTGCTGGTACCACCCAAGTTCATCATTCTCGTTATCATTTGATTATTTATATTCATATTTTATCTTCTCCTCTATAGGTTATGCTCTGTGAGGACAGAATTGGTTTCTTATTTATGTTTAGTTCCCCTACTTCAGTAGTAAGTAGGACCTACTTCAGTAGTAAGAGAGGTTAACCACATTCCTCAAGAAAAAAGAAAAACAACCAAGTCTTTTAAACTTTAGGGATACCCTACTGCCTGTGAGTGTGCTCTCTGTGGGTAGATAAAGTGAAATAACCAATGAACAACAGAATGACTACAGAATGGTATCTAGAATTAACATCAATGAAAATAGAACTATTAAGCTCACTATGACCATTAGAAAGATGTCTCCAATAATAATTTAAAGATAATTAATCCAATGACTTCACTGGCATGGCAATCATTCTCATAGAAACTCTTTCAACTGTCTTTGTAAAGCTGGGGAAAGCATTTCCATTCTTAGTACTCTAACCTTTATTATAGTTGGGTCATAACCAAGCCTACAAAATTATCAAGCAATTTTACTGTCTGGAAAACTAGAATGAATACAACTATTACATAGTTGATAAAAAAAAATTAAGGAAAATAGATAAAAGATGTTTTCATCCCCACTCAAAGTCCTCTCCAACTAAAAACTACAACTCTCTCAGCAAATCCAGAGCCAGAAGCCTACAAATTCTGGCTTCCTGGCTGATCTATTTCTCCAGGGAAAAGGTCAGTCTGTTGTTCAAAATCCAAAAAGAAAATCTGTAAATGTTTGGAGAGAAAAAATTCAAGAATAAAAAGTCAAATAAATGTATCCTCAATACCCAAAGTATATGAACCATTTCTACCACATTATTTATCTTCAAATAAGCTACAAGTCATTTCTAGTTTGCTGCCATCAGAAACAAATTAGAGAAAAAATCAGGAACTAAACTAATGATTCTCAACTAAAGGCATTATTTTCCCCAGCAAACATTTGGCAACTTTAAAGATATTTTTAGTCGTCACAACTCAGGGGATGCTACTGGCATCCAGTGGGCAGAGCCAAGGGATGCTGCTAAACACCTCCCAATACACAAAAGGGTCCCTTTCCTCCATCCCCAAAACAATTATCTGCCCCAAATATCAAGGGCGCTAAGGGTGAGAAACCCTGGGCTAATCTTACCTGGACCTTTGACACTATTACATAAGTTAATAGTGAGGTCATCTACAATCTTAGAGAGTGACTCAAAATCTGCCACGTTGTATGCATGGGTATCATCAGGATCTGTTGCAATCATCTTTAATTCATCCTCATCAGCATTTTTAATACCTTGAGGAAAAAGGATATATTCAAATTAAAAGCATTGGTATTTTCAATGTTAAGTAGAACGTATATGTGATTTTCTGCAATAATAAAATGATAATAGTTACAAAATAGAAACAAATAAAAAATATAAACTAGAAACTATTCTGAATTAGCTTCTAAATGCTTCTAGCACCAATTTCCCACCAAAAACAGTGTCTCTTGAGTGTCTTTTCTGGAAAGTAAAATAATGGCTATCAAAAATAAACATGGCACTGTGGAAAACCAAACAGGAATTTTCCTGAATCCTATTAATAGTACATTTGTCCTCTTAATACATTACTTTCTGCCAAGAAGCCACGTAGATCTATCTCATTACAAGGGGAAAGGAAGAAAATGAGTTAACTTCTTGGCATATCATTTTGATAAGTTATGTGATTGGGAAAATATGTTTGTTTTCTTGTGCTTCAAAAATATTTTTAACTACAAAAATATCCTCTGTTTTTGTTTTTTTTTTTAAGATTTTATTTATTTATTCAAGAGACAGAGAGAGAGAGGCAGAGACATAGGCAGAGGGAGAAGCAGGACTGTGGGGTGACTGATGCAGGACTCGATCTCAGGACCCCACAATCATGACCTGAGCCAAAGGTAGACACTCAACCACTGAACCACCCAGGTGACCCTATCCTCCACTTTTGTAACCCTAGAGGCACTGCTAGCCCTTTGAGTGCTTACCAATAGCAAACAGCTCCACGCCTTCATCCTTGAGTTTCTTTGAAGGTGCCTCAACGTCATCTTGTGATTTTCCATCAGTGATGAGAACACCAATTTTTCGAGCTCGAGGCCTCATGCCAGCTTGGGTTCTGAAGTTCTGTTGCCGAATGAAATTCAAAGCCATGCCTAGTGGGATTTTTAAAAGAATCAGTCACATCATTACTCAGTCACAAGTCGTGAGCAAAAGCAAGAGCTAAAAGCACACAACTCCATCTTTACTCACCTGTGAGAGTATTGCCTCCTTTGTATGGTAAGTTTGCCACAGCTTGCAACAAGCTCTTCTTGTCTCTGTGAGCATTTAGCTGCCACTCTGTTCTGGGGTCCCCACTATACTGAGCAAGGGCTAAAAGAACACCATCAGCATTAGCATCTATAAAAGAGCATGATGAAGATGTCTAAAGGTCTTCAAGATTGTCAGACCTACCAATCTGTACTCTTTTGGGACCAATCTCAAAGACTTCCACAATGCGAGAGATGAAACTCCTCACGGTCCTAAAGTTCGCCCGGCCAATGCTCCATGATCCATCCACCAGCAACACAATATCTGCTTCTGCTCTGGTGAGACACTCCATCCCTGACATGGCAATCATGAGACAATACAGGGTAAGGAGCAAATTCTTATCAATGTTACTTCCTAGCCATGCGTCTGCCATCCCTGGATGCTCAATATTGCCTAGCTGCTTCATTTCTGTAGTTTAGCTTTGTGATTTGGAGGTCAACTCTGAACATATGTCTGTATGATTTATTAACTTCAAATGACATTCATAAGAATCACCAATTCCTCCAATGATTATTTCAATGGCAAATCTTCCCTTCATCTTTGACTATGTTTCCTGGCCATGGTCATAGACCCTGGAGACTGAAATTAAACCATCAATTGTGTAAATGTGAATGGGCTTACAAGCCCAAGAGCTGAAATAAATGAATGAAAATGTATAGCCATCTAACTATAAGGCATTAATAATTTTAATAAAATTTCAATGTGATCTAAAGATTAGATGCTGCATTTTTCTATAAGATGTAATGGTCATTAGCAGACAAGTATGAAATGAACTAGTAAAATGTGTGAGCTAAGAGAGGTTTTAGTGAGCTAAAAACATCTTTTAAAATAATTAAGCTTCTGGGTAATTATTACATATCTTACAAAGGATTGGACACATTACTCTTAAAATCAAACCTTTTTGAAGTAAAAATATCTTGTTTTAAAATCTGATAGCTATTGTATTATTGAGTTGTTGGCTGCCTAACTTTATCATCTAATAAGTATAACAATCAGGTAAACACAGATGGTGAAGTCTGCACATTTAAAAAACCAAGAAAGAAGGAAGACAATTTAGAAAAAGTATGCAAACAAATATACAAATTGAGAGCTGTAGAGACAATAAGCACAAACACTGATACAAAGCTAGGGTGCTTTGGAAAGAGAGAAAAATCCCAATATCCTCAGTGCACAAGCTACAAAATAAAAATATAAGTCAGTTAATATCATCATAACAAAAACAATAGAACATTCATGCAAAACAGCAGAATTTGACACTTTCATTTATTTTATTCACACCATATTTTTTAAATGTCCTCTTTCCTAGGAGGTTACATTACCAACTATGACTTTTCCAACTTCTTGCCATGTTAGCATCTGAACTTTATATTGTTTTAAAAAGCTTATTGAAAAAAATTAAATGATGCTCATCACACTATAAAGCTCTCCTTCGCCTATAGTACCATCTATCAAGATTGAGGACTCCCAGACACCACCTTAAACATCTAAGCCTGTGCAAGCCTTCCCCTACCCTGCCCAGATCTACTCTTCTTTTATCAAATATTGGAAAAATATTTGAAAGTAAATTCTACTCACTAATTCCACCTCTAAGAATGTTCAAAGCTAACTTCACTCATATCAAGGCTATAATTGTGGCAGCAGCAGAAAAATCTAAAGGGTTTAAGTTACCATGCTGCTTCCCAAGTCATGCTTGTCCACCTAGTTATATAACCCAATTCTTTTGCTTGCTCGGCCCAGATAAATCATTTCTGCAACTACATTAACACACTAAATTTGCATCTTAGTCTCTAAAAAGAGAGAAAATGTATGTTACCTACCCATTACAAAACCTCATCTTTAAATAATACAGCACTATGTAACCAATGCAATGCTGACAAGACAGGCCTTAAAAATTACTGTCAAAGATATGTTTAGCTGGGTGTTTGAAAATATGTTTTTTAGCATGTAAATTATTTAAATATATTTTAGTATAAAATGTTTATAGTTGCTTTTCTCTGTGTGATTAACCAAACAGTTCACATTTGAAATAGTTTCATAATATTAAGTTTTCCTAGGGAAATGTAATGAGTTACATTTCTTACCAGAGGATAAAATTGGCATTACAGTTGTGTCAGAAAGGGTTGTCATTTCTTGTCCAACAAGTGGCGAACTTTCTCCTCCATCAAACATTCCAAAAACATTTACTTTATAGGTGGTACCTGCCCTGAAATGTTAAAATATATAGTCTATATGTATATTGGCTCAAGTGGTAGCATATTTGGCTTTATTAAAGACATTCATCTTAATTTACAAACATTCACTTAAAGCAAGTTATAATGTACTGCTTCCAAGCAATGGGCTTTAAGAAAATAATTTTAAATGTTTTATCTTGCAAGGTAACAGAAAGCATCTGGCACATAGTGGGCTCAGTAAATTTCATCCTCTCTACTCTGATAAAAGTTAATAGTGAGCATTTATATAGATTTCAATATTGTTAAATGAATGATTGAGATAAACAAACTTTCCAAAAGCCAGCACACAGTAGTCCATTCTTCCTACTGTAATGAATGTAGGGTGCTGTTCAAACTCAAACTTCCTTGTTTTCCACTGCGCAGCCTGAAGCAAGACCTTTAATCAGCCCACCCTTTCCCAATGCTGCCAGCTGGCACCCACCACAAAGTCCTGTTTCTCTCTCCCATGGCCCACCCTGGAAGAGGATTCATACTCAGTGTCTCAGCGTGAGTCACCTGGACCTTTCCAGAAAGCACAAGAAGCCTCACATCTCCACAGGCCTGGCTAGGGACCAGCTGCTTTTGGTGAAATTGTATAATATGGACATGAATTTTTAAAAAGTAGACTTTATTGGAAAGAATGCCATTCCTGATCACTTAATAACAAAAATCATCAAAACATTATAAAAACTTCTGCTAGCCTCTGAATCCTAACCTCAACTTCAGCAAGTCCAAGAATAGGAAGGCAACTTCCACTGATTTTAATTAAACACCTCACTAGCAAACAGACATATAAGTGATTATCTGGGTAAGGCCTACTAATTTACGTAAATTATTCAACCTTCTAAAAAAAACTGAATATAGTTCATTCCTACCTAAGTTCCTCCAAAACAACTGTATTGTCATATGGTCCAACCACTAACTCCCCCAGCCTTCTGTCGTCCCCTGTAGGGTGGAAGGTGACTTTATAACCCTTTACTTCCCCAGGGGCAGGCTCCCAGGTCACTCGGAAACTTGACATGGTTGGGTCAGATGTTTTGAGATTTCTGGGTGACTTAAACCGAGAAGCTGTAAAGATAAAAAGATTTAAAATATTACTCATAAGACTAAGCTTTGGGTTTTTTATTCCCCTTGCAATAAGAAGTTGAATTAGAAATATCTAAGGGATATTATATATCACTTGTATAGAAATCATCACATACTTAACACTTAAAATTGTATATTCATAAAAATGGTTAAGTCTGGTAGCAAAGAATATACTACCCAATAAAAATCCTGATAATGAAGTGCTACCCAAGTGGACATATAAATAATTCTCACAATTCAGAAGATTAGAATAACGTTAGAACATTACTATGTAGAATCATTTTACCAAGAGCTAGAGTGGTAAAAATAGAATGTTAATTAGGCATCCTTTCAAATTATTCTAACTTGTTACAGAATTAGTTTTAGACATTTACAAATCAAGTAGATGTATTAAAGCCTTCCTTTAAAATATTACACCTTCCCCCCAAAAAAATTATTTTATACCTGTTGTTCCCGACCCTTGCCTAAGCTTTCCTTCTCCTGTCTTATACATTGGAAGAACTGTAATGTCATATGTAGTCTGGGGTTGAAGTCGCTTTAACACTGTTGAGGTGACTGTGGGTGGCACTTTGGCCACCATTTGTCTCCCACCCCCACGGGGGCGATACACAACCCGGTAGTTGATGACTTTCCCGGGTGCTGGTTTCCAGGTAACTCGCATTGTGTTTTCTGTTTCTTCATCCACTTTCAAGGTTTTTGAATCTTGGGATACTGTGAGATAAAAGGAAAATTACAATGTATACTATATTGAAAGAAAATACACATGTCTACTTTCCTATTTACATGAAAAGAAATTGTGGTTTGTTACGTAAGTGCACTGGGCTCTTGCTTAGCACTATGATCTCTCATAAACTTATGATGGCGTGTGAGCCTAATCTCAGTGAGACCATGGTAAGATGTTTTCTCTTTATCTAGCTAATAACTAAAAAATGGGAGTTCTTATTGCACGGATTTCCTTTTGCATTCTAGAGACTTTAGTAAAGAAAACATCCATTTCCGGAGATGAGCTTTTAGAATTTTTATTGTACTTCCATCTGTAAATAATTCCTGTGGCAATCATGCTGTGAAGGATACCAAAAATCAGTATTTGGGGTCAGATATATTATTTGGGTCTTTTCAGAAAAAGGTACAGTCCATAAATGACCAGCCAGAGTTGACTATCATTAACACTATTCTTTGTGATTGCCACAGACATGCAAAACTATGAACACAAAAGAAAAGGAAACTCTAACACATAAAAATATCTCAAGGGCTCTAAAGATAAATTGACATACACTGAGTTTTAGAAAAAACTATATATAAAAAGTGTTTCATAAATATATAATCAATATTATATACTAAATAATCTTTTACTAATTTTCATAATTATTAATAGCTGAATTAGAAACAGATCACCCAACATCCACAAACAGCGAACACACATCTCTTTTCTTTTACATTAGAGTTTATAAGCAAGATCATTTCACTCAGCTAAATAATCTTAGCATTTTCTACACAAAGACACTAAACTGAAGGAAACATTGCAAAGACTCTTGATCTTATGAAAGTTTTCATGTTCATATAGGCAAGGACCACTTGAAATAATTAGAAAATCTGAATAAACTAAGTATGTGTATTGAGCAACATTTTTCAAACATTGGACATCAGGCAATGTAGGACAGTGATCCCTGAGAGATAGAAAGAAATGAAAGTGATTGTCCTGGCTTATTGCTTAGAGAGAATTCCCAGCCCCAGTTCAGGAAGAGAGAAACCAGATGGAGCCTGATGATCTCACTTAATTGAGGAGATGGTTTTGTGAGTCAGGGGAGTACAAGGCATCTAGAATTGCAGAGCAGAGTACTGAAGAGGAGATGGTGTAACAGAGGGAAAAGCTCCAAAAATCTGCAAAAGGTCCTCCTGGAGTCTTCAGCTCAGTACTAATCAGTGCATGTGTATGAGGAAACCACCCAAAACTAGGGAAAGAACCACCCAAAAGGAGCAGATGGAACAATTAATTCCTAGAGTTCATGCAGGTCCCCAGTAATGCCCCATAATGGGGCAAAGTTATCCCTAAACTAAAGGATCTGCTGGTCTAGTTCTAACACAACTTAAATGAAAGCTTGAGAAAAATTAAACTACTTCCAAGTAACTTGACTGAATCCAGAGCAAAGCCTAAGGATATTTATAAGAATGTAAAAATATCTGGCACTCGACAAAGTAAAATTCTCAAAGTCTGGCATCTAATAAATATTACCAGGCATGCAAAGAAGGAAAAAAATATGACTTATGTTATAGACTGAATGATTGTGTCTCCTCAAAATTCACTTGTTAAAGCCTTAACCTCTGTGATAGTATTTGGAGATGGGACCTTGGAGAAGAAACCAAGATTAAATGAGGTCATAAGAGCAGGGTACTAATCTGATGGGAATGAAATCCTTATAAAATGAAGAGGAGACACCAGAGTGTGCTCTCACCACCCCCTCCAGCCCCCCACATGCAAAGAAGAGGAAAGACCATGTGAGGACATAATAAGAAGATGGCCTCTGCTAGTCAGGAGCAGAGTTCTCACCAGAAATCAAATTCTGTGAGAACTTTGCTCTTGGACTTCCAGCCTCTGGAAAATAAATTTCTGTTGTTTAAGCCACGAGTTCATGACATTTTGTTATGACTGTTGGAGCTAAGACAACCCGTAAGAAGAAAATTCAAATATATAGAAACATAACCAGAAATGGCATATATGACATAATTATTCAAAAGGTGTGAAACTCCAGTGATAATGGCGAAAATTAACAAGACCGGAAACAAGAAATGTTGGAGAGGATGTAGAGAAAAGGGAATCCTCTTGCACTGTTGGTGGGAATGTGAGCTGATGCAGCCACTCTGGAAAACTGTGTGGAGGTTCCTCAAAGAGTTAAAAATAGAACTGCCCTATGACCCAGCAATTGCACTGCTGGGGATTTATCCCAAAGATACAGATGCAGTGAAATGGCAGGACACCTGCACCCCAATGTTTATAGCAGCAATGTCCACAATAGCCAAACTATGGAAGGAGCCTCAGTGTCCATCGAAAGATGAATGGATAAAGAAGATGTGGTCTCTGTATACAATGGAATATTACTCAGCCATTAGAAATGACAAATACCCACCATTTGCTTTGACGTGGATGAAACTAAAGGGTATTATGCTGAGTGAAATAAGTAGATCAGAGAAGGACAATCATCATATGGTCTCATTCATTTGGGGAACATAAAAAATAGTGAAAGGGAATAAAGGGGAAAGGAGAGAAAATGAGTGGGAAATATCAGTGCGGGTGACAGAACATGAGAGACACCTAACTCTGGGAAACCAACAAGGGGTAGTGGAAAGGGAAGTGGGCGGGGGTTTGGGGTGACTGGGTGACGGGCACTGAGGGGGACACTTGACAGGATGAGCACTGGGTGTTATGCTATATGTTGGCAAATTGAACTCCAATAAAAAACTATACAAAAATAGGTGTGAAACAACTATGACAACTATATGCCAGAAGCTAGTCATGATAGAAGAAATATTAGGCATGTTACCTAAAGACATAGAACATACAAAAGAGACTCTAACAGAACTTCTAGAGATGAAAGATACAATGTCTTAGATGAAAGATACATAAGATGGTATTGACAGCAGATTTGAAATTGCAGAAGGAAAATTAGTGAACCTGTTGATATGATAATATAAACTATCTGAAATTAAACATTGGAAAAAAAAGATTGAAAAACTGACCAGCACAATTAGTCTGTTTGAAGTAAGTGTGATAACTTCAAACAGACTAATACATGTACAATTGGCACACTTAAAGAGAGTGGGGTGTGATAAATAAAGTATTTTAAAAAATGCAATGGTCAAAATATTTTCAAATTTTTTAAAACTATAAACTCACAGATCCAAGAAACTCATTGAATCCTACACACAAGAAGCATGAATAAAACTACATCAAGACACATCAGCAGCAAACTGCTTCAAATCAGTGATAAAAAGAAAAGCTTAAAAGCAGCTGTGTAAGTTAAGGGTATATTATATAGAGAGGACAAAGATAAAAATGACAAAATAGATAAAGAAATTCAATATACAGTTATGAATTATGTTTCTGGGAGATGCAAAAGTATACGTTAAACTAGGAGTAAATTGGTTGCAATTTTAAAGGGTTTAAAGACACTAAGAATTCTCGGCAAAGTCCATTACTTTCTATAAATATTAAAATTTATTTAGATTAATTCTCAATTCCCTATTACTATTCTCCAGGTAAGCAAACTATTTTGCTTCTCCTCTTTTTTAGTCCTCCACATTCCCCTCTTTAATATGGCATTTTCACTATATACATTAATGAAAATTTGAAACAAACAAAAAGAACTTTAGTCAAACTTCCCTTCCTCCTCCAGCTTTATTGGATAGTTTAAAATTACATTTCTATTTTCTAGGACTTCAGTTGCTTTTTCCATCTGACTTTTAAAAACTGATTACAGCAAATGAAACACGGTTGTCTAAGTGATATAGTATACAAAAATAACATCTTGATTTCTGTGAAAATGCATTTCTCCACAATTCCTGAATAACTCCAAATTATGCTAACTCTGAGCATAGATGTTTACTCTGGGTTTTAGATTTAGACTTTGAAAAAAATGTGTTCTAAACCTTTGCCATCACCTTATGCATATCTAGCATAAACGCTGTGATGAAGTTGTTCCTGTTTAGGCCTTAGCAAACTATTTTGCTTTCCTGGAGAATAGTAATAGAGAATTGAGAATTAATCTAAATAAATATAAACATAAATAAATAAATATATATATATATATACACACACACACACACAAAGCATTTTGAAAATAGTATAGGAAAGAATATTATATAGAATAACAATGTGTTTGGATCATTATTATTATCAATTGTCATGAATATTTAATAAGTTTATATGTGTCTAACACTTTCCTAGAAAGGGTTGTGCTAAAATGTTTTCTGACTTCTTGTTTCTACAGCTTAAATTTTTATTCAGCATAACAAGGCATCTCTTGCAGAAAATTTCCAGACCAATTTCTTACAACTCAGAATTGAGAAAAATCAACAGTTAAATCTTACAAGTATTGGTCTAGAAAGAAACCTATGTTTCCCAAAAAATGAGATCCTAAACTTTAAAACAGCCTCAAATTTAAATATGCTAATAACAGTCAAATATTGTATGTCATACCCTTGAAATGCTTCAAGGATCTCAATTATATTCCTGTCTTTTAATTAATTCCTTAGAATAAAAGAATTGAGGTGAAATAAGGTACAACATATCTTACCCTAGTCTTAATGGAAAACTTTGGATTTTAGGGAAAAAAAATAACATGAGATTTCATTTACTACAATGGAAACCAATCATGTATATCTGAGAAATTTGCCTTATCACATATTTAAATTTTTAATAAGGAGGTTTTTTTAATCTGGTTAATTTTAATGCAAATTTAAACTTAGACACATCCTACTGAGTTTGCCAGTGATTAAAAAAGAGAGAAATGAGTTCTTCAGACAACTCAGATCAAAAGAGGCTAATTGAAGGACTACTGAAAATCAGGATATGGGACTTATCTCAGATAAGTGCTAATCACTTCGTTCTCCCCTCCTTTACCAAAAAAATCCCTCAACTTCTCCACTTCTTTCTAAGAAAAGGAAATGCAAAAATGTCCCATTCTTTCCCCTTTTCCTAAAATCTTCCCAGAATAAAGGGAATAAACTTTTCTCTTGTAAATTCTTAGAAATACCTATGTTTAACACATGGCTTCTTAGGGAAGAGAATTAAGGAATGTTGGCACACTTTTCAACTAGTTGATAATAAATGATGATAGGTCATTCAAAATTATTCACCAGAAAAAATATTAATGACATCAAGATAAATCTGACCCACCAGAAAATTGAGTGGACTTTTGATTTAACCTTACCAAATGCAAGAGGGAGAAAGTAAAGACTCTAGGATTAGTCTTGGGGACATAATAATCATAGCCTCAACAGCCATTCTCAAACTCATATATCAATCATCTCTAAGTGCCTAGGCACTATGCTTGGTGCTTTGCACATTGTTATTTCATTTAATCGTCAAGACAACTCTGAGAGACTGTAATCTATAGATAAGGAAACAAAGACTCAACAGCCATTCTCAAACTCATATATCAATCATCTCTAAGTGCCTAGGCACTATGCTTGGTGCTTTGCACATTGTTATTTTATTTAATCCTCAAGACAACTCTGAGAGACTGTAATCTATAGATATGGAAACAAAGACTCAAAGAAGTTTAAGTAATTTGCCCAAAGTCATACAGCTATAAATGTGCCTGCATTCTGTGTCTCCATAGCTCCTGATCTTTTCACTAGTTGAGTTTCTTATCTAGTTGACCATCCTATCAGGAAAAAAAAGACAGAGAGAGACAAAGATAGATAGTTGGACAGGATTCAATATTTCAAAATGTAATATAATTTTTATACTAGGTGAACTAAACAAACCTAAATTTAAACCACAGTCTTTAAAGGTCTTAATTTTTCATCCCCATTTATCATATAATGAAATATAAAGGCAGGTGGCTAAACTGCCACTTGAGCTAATAGCTATTAGGAAGCACCAACCAACACCCAAACACACTGATGATGTTACTTACATTCAGTTGTGACTTCTCCGTTCAAAGGTTCTCCTTCTCCACTGCTGTAAACTGCAAAGACTGAAACCTTATATTTGGTCTCTGGCTGAAGATTTTCTATCACGGTATGAATTGCATCTCCAGGAAGACTTTTCTCTCCAGTCTCAATATCATCATAAAGTGATTTCCATGAGACCCTGTAACCTCGAACCATTCCTGGAGCTGATGTCCAATAAGCCCCAATTGATGTGTCTGTGATATCTTTAGTAACCAAATCCTTGGGTGAACCACGTTCTAGAATAGAAATCAAAGGGGAATCATTTTTTAATGTCAACTAGATATGTAAATATTCCTTCAACAGGTGGACATCCATATTTGCTGGACTCAAACTCAGTTTGTCTAAAGTTGCCCATTTCTTCTTTCTGAGCTGTCTGTCCTATTCTGTCAGTGGAGCAGATTGATGGAATAAAACTTTAGAATATTATCTGATTCCGACCTATCACCTTGGTCCCCAAATGTTCAGTTGGATCATGAGGCCCTTCAGGATAAGGATGACATCCAAATATGAAAGAGTACGCACCTAAAAGAATTTTTCTCCAAGGGAAAAAAATGCATTGAAATCCCAAAATTTTACTCCTTTGCAGTCTACTTTATGACATAGCCAATTGTTCACAATGATCTTTCTTTCTTTACCATCATTTTTTCTCTGTGATGTAATTTAAATAAGTGCAGTTCCAATGTCTGACTTATAATAATTTCAACAATTTCATATAGCTTGCAAATATTAATTCCAGCAATCACTTTTTTGGTGAAAACTCTCTTTGTTCATACAATTTAAAAGCAGAAGTGTAAACTCCAATATAGCTTAACTCTAATGAAACTAAAAACCACCAATTCTTCTGGAAAACTTTAAAGTGATTAGTCATCAAAATAAAACATACCACTTGTTCTAGCTGATCGAAAATATCTGCTACCAAATTTTGGCTCTTTCAATTCAAAAAAGAAAAAAAGTACAACCCAAATGGAAAAATATGGAAACCTCAACTTAATGGGAGGCACAGATGTCTTCCAATAAAACCCTCACTTTCCATAATTTAAATGTAAGATAAATATACAGATCACTTTATATTGGCTACTTTTACTAGGGTTTATGCCACAGCATGACATAAATATAAAACTATCTGCTTCTACAGCATACATTTCACTAGTAATTGTTGTATATTCAAGCAAATGATATATAATACTATTACAAGAATTTTGAAGACTATTGCTTTACTTGAATCAAAGAGTAAAAATGAGTATCTTAAAAATGCTCATAATTAAACAACTAAATTTCAACACAAAGAGTAAAGATAACAATAAGGAAAAGAAGAAATCTGGGTAGACAGGAACTTATCATACTGTAGAATTTAGAGGGAAAAATAAATACAACAGGAGCTGGGCATCCTACCAGACCCCAAGCACAAATGGAAAATTCTAACTTCATTATGAATAACTTTAACTGCTGACAGGACATCTCATCTCTGGAGGGAAATTAGTTACATATTTCACTAAAACCAAGAATACTTATTTTCAAGAACATATTGACTTTTCTCCCTCAGTACTTGAGGCTAATTCTCACTCAAAGGCCTTCTTTCACTGCACGGGCTAATTCTTAAATGGCCATGTATCTTTATATTTTCTCTCCTTACGGGAATATAAACAAAATGTTCCTTTGATTTAGTTTGGTTGTTGTTTTTTATGTTTTATTTTGTTTTGATCATTGATATCTCAGCAACTGGTCCCTAAGTTTTAAATGTGCAACATATGTTTCCTTTGCTTGATATACACCTTTTTTTCACATGTGCCTCTTCTAAATTGCCTAAATTGTGGTTAGGAATTGCAGCCACTGTAAAATCGTTGTACTTAAAAGTAACTGAACTTGAATCCACTAAAAATGGCATTAATGACATTCCAAAAAAGTAGAAGACAAGTAAGTTAGCTAGAATGAAGGAATTATCTTCCAAATTAACACTGGAGTAGTTTACAAACAATCATTTCAGCTTCTCGTCTGCTCCAAGGTTGTGTTTCTCAGCCTGTTTTCCTCCCTACTTTTTATAGCACTGAGTTTGTGACATTATTTATTTCCATGACAACAAATATTAATCTCACAAACACAGGCTAATGATTTCACTGTGAGAAAATAATAGGAAAAGAATTGTGGTTGAAGCAAAAATACATTCACAAGGATATTTCTGGGCTACAAACAAAAGGAGCCTAGTTCACTAGACATGCATTCCCATGGATTTTAATCAACTGTTGTAACACTCTCAGAACTTTGTAAAGCTGGAACAAAATACAAGTGAAATTGCAATAAAGACCTTTGCAATGTTTATCGGGGTCCTGAGAAGAGTCTATAAAAGCACTTTTGAAAAATACAACTGAAATATTAACTAAAAAACAGTCTCAAGTTGTAACTAATGGCATGACAAGACTAATTTCACTGAGCACTGAGTAAATTCTCAATTACAGAAAACAATCCACAAAAACACTATAGTATCTGCCTGTGACACCCAAAGGCATTATATACAGACACTGGCATCACAACATGTCACATCAGTAACAAAGAAATACGGAATCCAAAGAAAGAAGAAAGACACATCAGTCCAGAAGCCAAAATTGAACAGATAAACTGCTTCAACAGGCTCCTCATATGTCATCAGTTTGATAAGAATATTCCTAAGTATTGTTTATACTGTTGCCAAACATATTGATAAACTTTTTTTCTAATAAAAAAAGTGAGAGGGTTGAGTATCCTAGCTACTGCATTATACCCAAGAATTTTGAGAATATGATGTACTCATGACAAGTATATTTTATCAGACCTATAACCCTTCAAAAATATTTTTTACATGGAATCTTGGCTTAGACAAATATTGGATTAAAAAAAGGAAGCAACTGAGTTTTACCCTGTGATACAATTGGCAGGCTGTCAAGTGGCCAAGGTGGTCTTAAGACCTAGTGTACAACCAGCTGAAAAGGCCACCAGCAGGCTATGTCACTTCCTGGGGCCTGGAGCAAAATAAATAGACCAGATTTGATAGGATACATAGAATCACCTGGGATGCCAAAGAGTGGGCCATGCCAAAATCAATTAAATTGGAATATCTAGAGATATCCCTAAGCACTGATACTTCCTTAAAAAACCTTTTAAATATTATTCTTATTCCCCTACAATTCTTTATTCTTTTCTCATTTCTTTCTTTCCTCTTCTTTCTGCTATTCCTCTCTGAGACCTAGGAAGACATTTATTTGGAAGATGTGATTGGTCAGTGCAGGAAGAAACCTTCACACCTGCTTTCACTCTGAAATGAGCCTCCTTCAAAATAGACAGGCATGGTAAGGGCAAAATTCATCAAAATCGTTGGGCCCCGTGATGTAGTACAGGGTTGTTCAATGGTTTATACATTGTGTGGACTTATGACCACACACAGCAAATTGCCCTTTAGGTAGTACAATCTCTCAAGGCTGACCCTCAGAGAACTGAGAAGCTGACTGGATCTTCTCATCACGTCCTTTCCACCCCATGACACACGTGGATGTTCACTGCTCTCTCCTCCCCTTCATTCTGATTCAAAAGGAAATGGCTCTCAACACATGCTTCTTATTCAAGCATTGATCACATTTTCCTGTAAACAAGACTTAATTCAAGCCAGGCATTTACTTTGGTTTAAAATACTGAATTGTAGGTTTGTCCTCAATCTAAGGAACTTTGGACATCAATAACTACTGGAAGAGATTATTTCACTTGGTTTGGTTAGAATGGGTTTGGGAGTCTCTTTTTGAGAAAACATGGGAAGGAAAAGGAAAGAGAGAGGAATAAGAAAGGAAAGATGTCAGAAGACCAGCCTCTAGCCTTTCTGCAGGAGGCATTACTGTATCTCAACAGGAGAAGCCATAGAAAGGTCCAGTGAAAAGGAACCAAATCTAGTAGTCTTGCCCCTTTGTCATTATGCTTCTCAAAACCTGGATCCAGTTCTGCTCCAGCAAAGGTTCCCTACTTCCTCAAGTTTTCTCTTTTTGCTCTTCCCCAAGACTTACAAATATTTGTTTTATGATGTTTTAGTTTGTTCAGGATTTCACATATGTGGCATTGTTTCCAATAATATTTAGTCTCATGGTACCTGCCATTCTGGCGTATGTGCCTATGCTTTGTATATTACTTTTATTTCTGGTAATAGAATTTCTGGTAGTTGTTTCAAATAAATCCTCTCCTATAATGATGGTAGGCCTTCAACTTTATCCTTCTCAGTAGTTATCCCAGCTACTCTCTTCTCCCCTGTATAGTACCAGTATAAGTTATAAGGAATAACATGTTTTTCTGTCATACATTTAAACACGTAAAATTTATCAATTTTTTGAAATTCTGATACTCAGCATTTCTGCTCTGACTACAAACATATTTAGATATATTCAAAAGGCATTTTTTCTCATGCCTACTCGCATGTGTCTCCAACCTACTACTGTGGGAAGTAATTTAGACAGGTGCATTTCTCATGATCCGAACATCCACAAGGGGTTGATTCCTACTTTTTTCCACACATAAGGCCAAAGAACTAAAGCCTCATTTAAGTAACTTTCCTACATTCCCTTAGCCCTTTTCCATTTGCTTTCTGAAAAGCAAATCACCATCCAATTCAAATATAATTATAACACAAATTAGCCAATGATGATAACTGAAAAATTAATCATAATGAAATGAAACTGTATAAATTGTTCCAGTCAGCTTTCATTGAGTTTCACATACCACTTTCAAAAATAGAAGTTAAATTGAAAATGTAATGTAAATCCCCTTCTAAATCAATTTGTCTTTTCCGTTAGCGCTCAAAAGTCATCCAACTTTCCACAGCAGAATACAGAAAACCTGCTTCCACGTTTATGTGGAAACACACTTGATTTACAACCTCAGTGAATTAGACCCACCATTCTAAAGTACAAAGTTCACTATTGATAAGCTAACAGCCACATTAAGCAATACATAATTCTTGAAAACCTCTTAACACTTAAATCACCCTTCAACCTCAAAACTTATCTGAGATTTCTTCCATAAATGTTATGTCTCCAATGTGATTTAGATATTTCTCTGATGAGCCATTAATGTGCAGGAAAGGAAATACAAATTGCTGTTTGGTTATTGTGCTAAAGTTCCCTGGAACCCCCAGCATTATTAGACCCAGAATACATGATTTTTCAAATTATGAGATAGCAGTAAATCTAGGGAAATATAGAGGTCCTATTTAGTCCGTCTTGGAGAGAGGCCCCATGTTACTCAACATCAAGGGGAGGAGTTCCTATGATGTGCTAAAAACCTCCTTGTAACAAAATGTCAGCTGAGTGAGCTTGGTTGATATACAGGAAGCCGTCCATGTCTAGGGCATTGGCAGGTTGCTATAGCAACTAAAACAAAGGAAATTTTGAAAAGTCATCTTTTCCACAGCCAAAAACCAACACTCAAAACCAAAAAGAACCGTGTTATTCCCAAACTGAACTTTCATTCATTTGTAGTAAATCTCTGAATTAAAATGAGCATTATTCATTTCAAGTTTATAAAAGCAGATTTTCCTCTCTCTACATATTAACAATGAGAACTGAAAGTTCTAGCAATGCACATTTACTTGTACAACAGTGCTGTAGTAATTACATTAAATCTACTTTAACAACAACAGGTGGGAAAAAAACCAACATAAATCAAGCCTAATAGTTTGTTCTCAGATTCCTCTAAAGTTTGGATCTGAAATAGTAATAAACACTGCCTTTGTGATTCCATTTCATACAGTACTAGAGCAAACCATGAACTTCCCTGATGCCAAATGCTAATAAATCTCTCTTCCAGGGACAGGGGAATTTTCTGATCATTGGCTACATTTCAACAAACTAGGAAACAGATTCAAGTTAGGGACAGTTGTAGACCACACTAGATATTTTTTAAATATTTTTTGAATTGAATAGAATTCACTTCAAACAATCTATAAAATTTTCAACCTACAGAATGCTCTTGCCGGCCGAGCCATGCCTCTGGATGGAAGAAACATTCCTCCAAGGTCTGCTCTTACCACCTTCTCTCCCAAGAGAAAAACAGATTAGAAAAACAGCGGCCCTCAAAAGCAGTTGCCTGGCTCTGTTTCTGGCTTTCCATTCCCTGCATTTACCATCATATCCTATTCCTGTATATGGTATGTGGATTTGGCTGAGTTAATACAATAAAATGAAATGGAATAACCAGGGGCAAAAATCTTCTACTATTTTAATTTAGTCACAACTATGCTTTCACATATTTGTCAAGTTTACCACACATAATGCAATGGGATAAATATGTTCATAAAATCAGGCTGGCAATATTTTATGTAATCTTTCACTGTAGTAAAGAGCTTTGGCATAAATGGAAAAAATGTATTACTACAACTTAGTTATCAATTAACTATAGTTAATCATCTCACTTCCCTCCTCAAGAAATGGAAAATAGTAATTTTTAAGATTTATTTTACTACCCATGTATCTCCCTTAGAGGTAACTTCTGATCAAATAAGTGGGGGTGGGGGCACATACTCACACATGCATACAAGTTGGTAGATTTTCTATACTACTTTTACAAAGCTATAAAATCATAAACAATTCTGCTATACACCTGATCCAGAAAAATCACAGCCTAATAGAATGTGTGCTGTTAAATTAAAATGTGGACTTTGCTTTCTAAAGATTGCTAATATATTTTCTTAGCAAAAATGCCCAATTTTTAACTCCCAAAATATCTTGACTGAGTATGAATACATTGTTTTAAAATAAGAAAATGCAGAAGAATATCAGAAGGTTAATGGTACAAGAAGAATAAAACTATTACAGTATTTCCAAAATATTCCTTATAAGGGAGAAACTTTCACAAACATGGATAATCTACAAACATTCTGGAAAAAACAAAAGCTCAAAAGTTTATCCTTTAAAAAGTCCTATAAACAATCTATGTTGAAAGCCTTTGGGAAGCACATGAGAAAGAGAACTTCAGAAGATCAAAACAGAAGAACAAACTTGTCAGAAATTCTGGATGTTGCTCCAGATACAAAGATCACATGCTTTACTGTTTTGATTAAGTCTCTGTAATTAAGGCAATTTCCATTTTCTACCTCTTACTATTTTCAAAACTTTAGTGTAGCTAATCAATATCTCTGAAATACATACAAAAGCTGTATTTTTAGATGTCATCTAAAGTGAATGTCATTTCCTCCTGATGATTATACATATACAATTCATGCCTACTCGCATGCATCTCCAACCTACTACTGTGGGAAGTAATTTAGACAGGTGCATTTCTCATGATCCGAACATCAACGAGGAGTTGATTCCTACTTTTTTCCACACACAAGGCCAAAGAACTAATGCCTCATTTCAGTAACTTTCCTACATTCCCTTAGCCCTTTTCCATTTCCATATATATATATATATATATATATATATATATATATATGATTTTTACAGTTCCCCAGAAGTTTCACTTACAGTCTCCCATTTGATCTCCACAGTAAATCTGGGATGCAGGGGGACTGATGAGTAAACTGAGGCTCAGAAGGGTTAAGGGACCATTTCAAGGTTACATGATTGAGTACCCAAACCAGGACTCTTCTGGTAATCAGTATTTTACACACTGGTATTTAATCTGCCATTTAAATCCTCTTTTAAAAATAAATTTCATGGACTATTAAAATTAGTCTCTTGATTACTACTAGAGATAGAATTGATTAGAATATTTTTTGTTTATTTTTAATTCTTGACTAAATCTTGTAGTTTTAATGAATATTGCCTAATATGGGGTTTGTCCCTGTTAATTATAATATCTACAATCCCCCAAACTCCTGGATCCCCCAAATTTGACAGATATTTTACCAAAAGTCACCGTGACTTCACATCACAAAAGATGCTTTAGATTCATTTTCTTCCTATAATTATGTTAAGTGAAGCATATAAAAGATGGTGATGACAAGAAAGAATCAAGGGCCTGACTTCTCATTTAGGCCCCCAACTATGGTACTGACTCATTATTGTAACCATCCATTGATATTTCTTTTTAACATTACAACATTCTTACTGCGGTTAGGTTAAATTTGTATTTTCTCTCTCTTACCCAACTTACGTTGCAGTTGTGGTGAGTTAAATGTAAGCCACCATTATATTTCAAAGGATCCTAAGAAATATGAAGCCCTCTGACAATGAAGTCTAGAAACCAAGGACATACCTCCAGTTCTGTTAACTTCAAACTTCTACACAGAACTGAATTTTAGAGGTCATTTAGAAAACAAACAAAGCAGAAACCTGGATCCTCATATTTCTCAAGCTAAATGCTTTTTTGCATAATGAATGAGAAGAGACTCAGAGTCTGCAAAGGGTTCCTGTCTGCTCCTAAGTGATGGAAGTGGTTTCATTACCCAAATCCTTTTACATCCCACAGATGTTTGCCAATGCCCTTCATCACTCTGAATATCACACACCTATTCTCCACTTACCCAGCCCATGGCATTAAGAACATAGTGTATGTCCTTATACACTCAGCTCCCCGTACACCTTTTCCTGATCAAATTTAGTTTTTTTTACAGTTGCTTATGTTCTACATTTCTGAATAAGAGGCACTTTTATAGTTACTTACTTTTCAGTACAAGTTTCTTTTAAGAGGAAGGATAGCACATTTCTAGATTTGATTCTCTGCAAACATTTTCATCTTCCTAAATGCAATCACAAACTTAGGGATTTCTAGAAAACATGACAGTAAATACCTTCGAGGGTCCTTCCTTCGCCATAAAGGGCATCTCCAGCCCCGGATGCATACAAGGCCGTCACAGATAAGGCGTATTGTGTCCCTTCATTTAATCCTCTCAGCACAGTACTGGTTGTATCTCCTCTCACAGTGACCTCTTGAGTTTCACCCCCTGCCGCTGGGATGTATGTGACGAGATACTGTTTCACTTTCCCTGGTGCTCGAGTCCAAGATAATTTCATAGTTGATGTTGTAGGGTCAGAAACTCTTAAGTCTCTTGGGGTCCCTCTAACTTCATTAAAAAAACAATAACATCAAAATTCATTATTTAATAAAATAATTTGAAAAACACTTTATTGCTTTTCAGTATGTATGTGTGTGGATATGTGTGTGCGCATGCTGCATCAAATTAATATCCTGAGTGATATTACAGCAATTGCAGACAAGCCAACAGAGCTTCAGCATTTCTAAACTAAGCCTTATGTGTTAGTAGACACAAAGCAAAAGGTACTCAATTCCTCTTCAGTGTTTACACAGTATCTTCCATGTTACTATCTTTGACATTAAAAACTATAATCTTCTCCGAAAGTGGAACAAAGCACTATGAATTGCAAATATGCTGATCAGTATCACAATGTAGGTTTTAATACCTCTGAGAAATCCTCAATAAAAAGGATTTGTTGGCCTAATGCTATGAACTTCTAAATGTAATAGCCAGGAAATACACTGATGTGATAAAAGTGATAAATGATCAAATGCTATCCCTAGAAAAAAACTTAAGAGAGGAAACAGCGCTAATGAGGCCTTGTCTTGGGTGAAACTCAGGGGCTATCTATCCCTTTGCAACTATGATGTTTAGCATTTCATGACTTCCCTGGTAGAATGGTCATGTCATCTCTGGGGGGCGGTCCCAAGGCACCTAAACCTGCGATACTCTCCACTGGACACACAACAGCTAGCCACTTTTACTCTAGAAAACAGAAAGATGAAGAGCCCCTGAAAAGAGTCTTTTTATGGAACAAAAGGCCCTAGACCCCCAACTAGAAAGAGAAAGAGGAAGGCAATGATTTCCCAAAGAGCAGAGAGGAGGAATAAAGCAGATGGAAAGAGAAAGGGTCTCCGCAGGAAAAGCTATTTAGCTAGGTTCCCCTGGGAGGGTCGTAGTGATGCAGGTGGAGCTGGGATGGATATTCCTTATGAGTGTCTGCCTCAGATTCACTGCTTATCAGCAACATGACTTGGAGCTATTATTCTATTATTCAGTATCCTTAGCCTTGATTTCCTTATAAAGAGGGATAATAATATTAACAATTCCCTTGAATCTATGCATGGATTAAATGAGATAAGCTCTTTGAACAAACCTGACAGAAATAAGTCCTCGATAATTGTTCATTATTGCTAATATGTTGTTGTGGTTGTTGTTTTTATTTTTTTTTAACTTTCAAGGTAGGGAGTAAAATTAAAATTAGGAATGCCTTAGTTTTTCTCAATGAAATAAATATTAAACATTAGTAATTTGCAACAAATATCGGAATGTATCCTGGGAGCCTAACCATCCCACATAAATAATAAAAGGTTAATATTTTTAAATCTTCCTGAAGAAGTAATAATTAATCTGTTTCAATGGTGCATAGCAGTTTGATTTTCAATCCCTAGTCTTCCTTCAATTTATATGAGAGCATTTAATAATACTATTTTAAAAGAATATTTAGACCATATAACAGCATTTGAGTTCTATTGACACAAATGCTATCATAAGCAAGTTAAAAATTTGAGTAACTCAAGTCTAAAAGGATTATAATCTAAGATACTCAGATAATTGGGACTAAGTGTCTCATGGCCTGTAGTGTCTGGATAGCTGACTACAGTATCCCTTGAGGTCTAAGATTTGGGTTGTTACCATATGGTCAGCATATTTCCTCTACCTTCTTCAGTGGCTGCGTTTCCAGTCAACGGGGAGCCAGGTCCTGAGAAATATTCAGGAATTACAGATACTTCATATTTTGTGTCTGGAGTCAGGTTCTCGAGCGTTATCCTCCTCTGATTGGCAGGGGTGGCAACTTCTTTGCTTTCTCCACTAGCAACTGGTTTATATATAATTCGGTACCTTAAAACTCTCCCTGGAGCTTGAGTCCAGGTGATTTTAAAGCTGTCTGTAGTTTCATCTGTCACTTTTAGGTTTCGAGGTGCTCCTTTTACTGAAATTTTTTTTAAAAAAAGTTTATTTTACATTAAAAAATGCAAAACTAAGCTCTTGATCACTAAATTATAGCATTTCTCTAAACAAATTCAAAAGCAGTTGCTTGTCAAACATCCTGGTACAGTGTTCTCTCAGCCAGATATTAACTAGATGCTGCAACAACAAATAATCCACCAAAGTACAGAAAGAAACTATGTATGGTTAATTTTTTAATCAAGTAAAGAGGCACATAATTGTAAACTTTTAAGATCATAAATACCCTATTAAATGGTAAATTCATACTGACGTAAAATTCAAGAATAAAAATAATTCATTTCTCGAAAAATAGGTAGCCAAAGTTTTCTCTCTCACTAGATTTTCTCAGGAAAGCAGGAAAATAATACCTAGTTCTACCATATTTACCCACTTGAATGAACTGTTTTATCCAGTCAGCTCCATGTTTAACTTTTCTATCTATGTAGTCATTTGACTTGGAAAATAATTAGACCATACATGTGTTGGACCAAATACATCATATTTAATGAATGCTAGCTGGATCTAAATCTTGAGGTCAAATTGCAATGTGGGTAATGTCCATAGACTCACAATCTTAAATGGGATTTTCATTAAGCCTAAATGAGAATGTCATTTGGCTTTATAGTTAATAAACATGTTTAAATTACTTATTCATTTAAGGGGCAAATTGTTTGGCCTACACATTCAAGAAAGATGAGCTAACGGTCTTTTCAATCCACTGGAGTGAAAGCACAGTGCAGTTCATCTGCACTTATCTCACATATAATTAGAAGTTTATCTAAATGGCCAACACATCAGTAGATCACTTCAAGGAGAAGGAAACTGTATCCCTTAAGGCAAGCAATGGGAGTTGGCGGACTGACACTCATGACTCATTTAGATGGCAAGAAAAAAGACAAAACTAGCCAGAACAAATGAGGCAGATAAACTGATGAGTTTGAATACGGTAGTTCCCTCCAGACCCCACCCCTGTGTATCCACAGGGGTTACATTCCAGGATGTCCAGAGGATGCCTGAAACCATGAATAGCACTGACCCTGAAATACACTATGTTTTTCCTATACATACCTATAAAGAAGCCTAACTGATAAATTAAACTCATTAAGAGATTAACAACAATACCTAATAAAAATAGAATAATTATAACAATATACTATAACAAACATTATGTGAATATGGTCTCTCTCTTTCTCTCTCTCTCAAAATATTTTATTGTACTGTACTCACCCTTCTCATTATGATGTAATATGATACAATGCCTATGTGATGAGATAAAATGAGATGAATGACGTGGGCATCATAAGCTTTGCGTTAGGCTACCATTGACCTTCTAACAATAGTCAGAAGGAAAATCATCTGCTCCTGGACTGTGGCTGATTGTGGGCAATGGAAACCATGGAAAGTGAAGCCGCAAATCAAGGGGATCTACTATACTCGTTTTGAAGCTGAATGTGTAATTTTGAGCCTCAGATTACCCAACAGAAAAAAAAATGACAATCCGTAGGATTATTGAGGTTGTTAAAAAAAGATAATCCATGGAAAACAATTACCATAGTACCTGACACATAAGCTAGAGCTCAGTAATTGGTAGTTTTTGTTTTGTTTTTAGATTTTATTTATTTATCCATGACAGACAGAGAGAGAGAAGGGCAGAGGGAGAAGCAGACTCCATGCAAAGAGCCGGATATGGGACTCAATCCCAGGACAACAGGATCATGCCCTGAGCCAAAGGCTGACGCTCAACCGCTGAGCCACCCAGGTGTCCCAGTAATTGGTAGTTTAACAAAGGTACTGAAATCCGAAACATCCTTATTGACTAAAGAAAGTTTAGGTCTCAGATTTAACTCAGACAATAGAATTGGAAATGCATTAGCAAATTTTGTTGTTGAAATGCAATGAGCAAAAACTAGAGCATATATGAATGCAGTTGGCTCTACTCAAAAACCCTCTGGACTTAAATTTCTTCTTGAAACATATATCCATCTGCCATCCCAAAGCGCTGAAGGAATAGGGCCAGGCTCATTAGGCAACAATAGGGGCATGATAGAGAAAGCTTCAGGAAATCAGAAATACTGGGGCGCCTGAATGGCTCAGTCAGTTAAGCATCTGACTCTTGGTTTTAGCTCAGGTCTGATCTCAGGGTCTTGAGATCAAGCCCTTCATTGGGCTCTGCACTCAGCTGGGAGTCTGCTTGAAGATTCTCTACCTCTGTCCCACCTTCCACTCAAATAGATAAATAAATCTCTCAAATAAATAAATAAATCTAAAAAAAAAAGAAAGAAAATCAGAAATATCAAAGTTATTCAACACAAAAATTCTAAGAAAAGAAGCCAACTTAGGCCATTATTTTATTTGCTGGCCTTCAGGTAGAAATATACCCAAACCATGCACAAAAAGAAAAGATCCATCTTACTTAAAAACTTTTTCAGAGAAAAAAAGATTCTCTAGCTTTTATCAGCAAGATATACCAATATATGCCTTCTCTGTTAACAAATACTTCTTTGTAACTATCTTAATTTCCTAGTGCATCTGTTTCCGCTTCTTCACCTATCCCCTGTAAAAATAGGAAACAACTGACATGTCTTTTACTATTTGCGATATTTATCTTGAAGAGTAATTGCCTTCTCATAATCAAGTTCCTTGGTATCCTTATTTTTTTTAAAGATTTTTATTTATTTGTTCATGAGAGACACAGAGAGAGGCAGAGACACAGGCAGAGGGAGAAGCAGGCTCCATGCAAGGAGCCCGATGTGGGACTTGATCCCGGAACTCCAGGATCACGCCCTGAGACAAAGGTAGACGCTCAATGGCTGAGCCACCCAGGCATCCCTCCTTGGTATGCTTTAAATGTCAAATGTATTGAAATGTATCAGAAAATACTCCATTCTATCCGGTAAAGAGGACATATCTAAAAAATTCTGCTTAAAACATTTGGCAAAATTTGTATACTCATGTTCTCAACAGCATTATTTACAATAGCAAAGAAGTGGAAGTAACCTAAGTGTCTGTCCATGGGTGAGTGGATAATCAAAATATGGCATATACATGTAATGGAATATCTTTCAGCCATAAGGAAAAAGGTTATTCTGACACATGCTACAACATGAATGAACTTTGAGGACATTATGCTAAGTGAAATAAGCCAGATACAAAAGGTCAAATACAATATGATTCTACTTCTATGAGGTGCCTAGAGTAGTCAAATTGATAGACACAGAAAATAAGAATGGTGGCTACCAGGAGCAGTAGGGAGAGTAATAGAAAGTTATTCTTAATGAGTATAGTTTCAGTTTTGCAAGATGAAAAAAGTTTTGGAGACAGATGGTGTAAATGGTAGCATAATAATATGAATGTATTAAATGCCACTGAAATGTATACTTAAAATGTTTGAAATGGTAATTTTATGTTATGTGTTTTTTACTACAGTTTTTAAAAAGAAAAACATTATGGTATGCCTGCGTGGCTCAGCAGTTGAGCATCTGCCTTCAGTTCAGGGCATGATCCTGGAGTTCCAGGATTGAGTTCCACATCAGGCTCCCTGCATGGAGCCTGCTTCTCCCTCTGCCTATGTCTCTGCCTCTCTCTTTCTGTCTCTCTCATGAATAAATAAATAAAATCTTTTAAAATTTTTGATAATATATTTGCCATCAAATCCGTAGATAAAGTAAACAAAGTTCAGAAGTATCTGAACATAACACTGCTGAAATATGGGACAGAAAAATCTGGTTAAGCAGTATTCCAAGTTAATTCCATAATTATTAACAGTTCTTTTATCTCTAAATTTCACATTCATCAAAATAAACCCAAGGTTTTTTGTATAAAAGTTTTTTCACTCTTTAAAAAGATGTATGAATAGCTGTAATTTACAGGTGCTGAATCTTACAAAGGTATTTACCATCTCTATAGAAGAGATGGTTATTTCAAACTGTTACTTGTTTCTACAATTAATTTCCAGTTTTTAGAAAACAGGGTCAGAAACCCCATCTCACCTTCCACAGTGGTCTCCTCTCCAGTTAAGGGAATACTGAAGCCATCCTCATACTCTGCAGTCACATTAACTAAGTACAGGGTCTCTGGCTTCAGGTTGTTGAGAACAACGCTGGTACTTGACGCTGGCTCTACCACCGTGACCTCATCATCTCCAGTAGCTTCCTTGTAGGTGATGTGGTATGAGAAAACATTTTCTCCAGCAGGAGACCAGTTAGCTTTGAAACTGTAGGAAGTTGTCTCAGAAAAACTAAGATCCTTTGGAGGCACATAAGCTATTTAAAAAAAAAAGACAGAGTTAAAAATTGTTAAATCTATAAAGCAAAAATGGACCTAATGACTACGTTTCTGAAATGGCTTATGTTCACTGGGGGAATAGTTAATGAGACAAATACACTGAGCAAGTATTCCACACATGACCACTGAGAGAAGGCCTCTCACTTATAGCCCTCCAAGGAGGTCCTGATCATTTAGCTTGACCACTCATAATACTGTTACACTGTTTAAATTACTAATTAAAATGAATTTGAATTGGGTTTCTAAACAAAAAGCAGTAATGGAATGGTCCTGTCCACAACTGGAATATTTAAACAGTAACAGATCTAAGATGAACAGCAATATAATCCTTAGCAATCAGATATTAATTTTTGGTGTAGACAGATATTTCAAAGTAATGATTAAGGAATCCTTCCTAACAAAAGAATATTCACTAGCTGAGTCATAGGAAGAACCAATATTCAAGGCACACTGCTCTTCTCAATGAACAAATGATCAAATTGGAAAGACAAGAGTGTAACATTATTAAGAAACTAGAGTGGTACCTATGAACTCCAGACAACTAGAAGTGATAGTAAGTGTTACGGCACTAGAACAGTTAAAGAAGACTTGGTGAAAGAGATAGGACTTTTAACTGAATGTTGACAAATAGAATTTGAACAAATGAAGAAAAGAGTGAGGTAAGGAATTCTAGCTGTGAGGAATGATGCCCAAAATTGGTCCAGGGAAGGGAATGCATAAGAAGAATTCAATGGTCTAGGACTATGTTCTCATCACCTTCAATCCAAAGGACTTAGCTCACCATCTAGCACATAGTAAACACTCAACTAGAGGTCATTGAATTGAATACGACAAATAGGTGTGATAAAGCTGGTGCTCAGCCCTGCTTAAGGATCTAGGATCAAAAACATCTCATGACTCATGGTAAATAGCTTTTTCACCAATAAATATATGACCCATACCCAGGAGAAAGTCATATCTCAGAGCTAAATAAACCAAGTTCAATAGATTTCTATAAGACAGAAAAATTGCTTTTTCCTGTATGCAAAAAAAAGAATTGGAAAAGCATGTTATCCACAATTTTAGAACCAAAATTGAACACTTTGTTCATTAAGAGATCATTTTGGCTCTACAAAGTCTACTAACCTTTTTTCTTTATAGCTGCCAATTCTTGCTCAATTCTAAGGCAGATAGACTGTGTGAGTTCAAAAGATATTCTCTGAAAAGCATCAAAATCTTCCACTGTGAACACATGTGTCTCAGCAGGAGGAGAGGCAATAGCTTCTAACTCTGAGCGAACAGCATCCTTCACACCAACTGCAAAGATTTCCACATCTGAATTCCTTAGTTTTATAGCAGGATCTCTGAAAGCATCTGAAGATTTCCCGTCAGTGATAAGAATCATGACCTTTGGTACGTTGCCTCTTGAACCCTTGCTAGGCACAAATATTTTCTCTCTGACATAAGTCATTGCTTTCCCAGTGTTTGTAGATCCTCCTCTGTAGGGGAAGGTGTTTATTGCTTCAATTATATCTTCCACTTTGGTGAATTTTTTCAAAGTGAACTCAGTATGAGGATCCCGGCTGTACTGGACAAGACTTATCTGTACCCTATTTGGTGAAATCTCAAAACTTTTTACGAGAACTTCCAGAAAGGCTCTAACTTTAACAAAGTTTGCAATCCCGATGCTATAGGAACCATCAACCAAAAACACAATATCGGCTTTTATATCCACACCACGTGAGCATTCTGTTAAAAGAAGAAAAGCCCATTAAAGTTCAACAAATATAAATTAATCATTAAAATACAGATATCTGGTTTTCTTAGTAAGCACGCTTATTTAAAAGAAAACTAATCCAAATATTTTGTTTATTTTTTTAAAGATTTTATTTATTTATTCATGATAGACATAGAGAGAGAGAGATAGAGAGGCAGAGACATAGGCAGAGGGAGAAGCAGGCACCATGCCAGGAACCTGACATGGGACTCGATCCGGGGACTCCAGGATCACGCCCTGGACCAAAGGCAGGTGCCAAACTGCCGGGCCACCCAGGGATCCCCCCAAATATTTTGTTTAAAACTAAACCTGAACCAGTGAGGCATACTGTCAAATGGATAGACCTATTATTAACTTACCCACTTGAACTTTCATTGGCTGAGTCTTCTCCATTATTGAAACAGGTTCACTGGATGTGAGTCCCTTCATAGCAGAAATACTGATCTGGTATTCTGTGTCTGCTGAGAGGTCACGAACACTGAGTGTGGTGGTCTGAGGCCCCACACTAAGAGCATGCTGTCGGCTTCCAGCGGTCATTGGTGTAAGGAGGACTTTATAACCAGTTACTGAGCTAGGAGATGGACTCCAACTTAGCTTAATATATTTTGATGAGACTTCCGTAGCAATCAAATTTGAAGGAGGTTCAATAACTACAAAATAACAGCAGAACAGTGATTAAAAACAATGAGATGCAGGGGTGCCTGGCCGGCTCAGTTGGAGGAGCATGTGACTCTTGATCTCAGGGTCATGTTCCAGCCCCACATTGGGTGTAGGTATTACTTAAATAAATAAATAAATAAATAAATAAACTATAAAAAAAACAGCGAGACGCAACCATTAGGTTTGGACATTCAATTTTCCTCAAATTAATCATAAATTAATCAAGAAGAGTTGCCTAATCCTAGCTCTCCACTTCTACCCTTACCTATCCAAAACCAAAGAGACTCAGTGCCTGATTTTTAGGCAGGGAGCTGAGAAAATTAGGGGAAATGAAAGTCATTGGAAGAAATTAATAATAAGATGCCTAATGCCTAATTCTCTGAGACCAAGGTTTCCATTCTGGTTTGGTATTTTACTCATTGTCTTTATTCTCAGGTACCAAAGTAGGCACTTGATAAATGTTTGTTAAACCAATGACTTACTCAATTCTCTTTCTCTTTTAATATTATGAAGACTAAAATATAATCTTTAAAAGACCCTTTATAAAGCATAAAGAAAGATAAAGGATTCAGCAGTTCTTAACAATTCTTATAATTTTAGACGATCTTATTCCTACTTATTTCAAGCCAAGAAAAAAAATTTCAACTATGTTCATAATGCCACCAGGAGTGACACAATGTTTTACAACATGTATACTAACATGGAAATATTGATCATCTAAAACATTTCTACTTTTTTTAAGATTTTATTTATTTATTCATGATAGAGAAGAGAGAGAGAGGCAGAGACACAGGCAGAGGGAGATGCAGGCTCCATGCCGGGAGTCCAACGTGGGACTCGATCCCGGGACTCCAGGATCATGCCCCAGGCCAAAGGCAGGTGCCAAACTGCTGAGCCACCCAGGATCCCCAACATTTCTATTATTACGCAATGTAGAATATAATCATGTACTTAACAGAAAACATAAAGTATTTTAAGATATTTCAGATCAAATTTTCACACTTTAACATTTGTCAGGGGGATCAACTTCCCAGAATAAAAAGTTCTACTTTATTTTAATCTCATCCTGCAAGAAATGGATGATAAAACAGGCACAAGTTTCCTCATGGCCTCCTCAAAAAGGCAATCATATATAGTGCATAAAAATGATGTCTAAAAAGTAAGAAGTAATGGGGGACAGGGGAAAGCAACACATGTACCAACTGGATCTTTGGTCAAACTTTTGAGTGATGCAAAGACACTACGGAGACTACCAGTCCCAGGCTATGCCAGTAAGAAAGAGAGGCCCTGAGAAACAGCATGAACACCTGCAATGCAGCCCCGAGCATCATATAAACAGAGTTCACACAGTGCCAGGACGGACGTTTGGTCTCCCCTCACATGTGCACCAGGGAAGACAGGTAAGCATTAGAAACTTTAAAAGACTAAGTAAAGAGAGGTTAATCAGGGAAAGGTGGGGTAAGGAGATCAATTTTGTAATAACACAGAGCAAAAGAATCAGACATTAGGCAGTAAAACAAAGAGAAAACCTTGGAGCCCATGAAGTAATGAGAAGGGGTTCTGAAACAGAATCAGAGCCAGTGAACATTGCCAAAATACTTGGGGTTTGGAGATTAAAGAGTTTATATGACTGAAGACGCAGCTATTTAGAACTTATCTTTAATCACTCGTCAAATCTCAGACTAAGAGGAGAACAATCATGGAAATTGTGACTTCTTAATACCCAAAAGGATGTTTATGAAATGTTTTCTGAAATGTCTTTTCCTTCTTCCAAGTATTTAGAAGCAATAATTGATAAAAATGGGAAAATTTTCCAGATGTGGAAGGATCAAACTGTCTGATCTTGGAAATATTCTTTAAAGTTTTGAGGACATGCAGAGAATGATGATAGAAAACCCTTTTGCTTCACCATTTAATAGAAGTGGTGTTCTTACTAGTTTACGTGGCCGAATGCTAGAAGACATGTCTCCCCAGCCTATCAGTGTTTACACTGGAGTGTAAGATCATCAAAGCCAGTGCCTGAGTAGCCTAATTATGGACACTCAACAGGCATAAGATGGTCATAGAGAGAAAGAACAAGTCAAACTTCCCCCATAGAAGATTTTTAAGAAATTTACAATGATATAAATATTTTCCTTCATGTTCCTCTGGGGGAGGGGGAACCATACAAATGGCACCAACCAGTTGAGTTACTGAAAATATACAACTGCAGAACCACTGGAAGATGTGTTTGAGTAAATACATCGACTCTTAGAGTTCCTGTAAAGCTTTAAGTGCTATCAAATAATGGAAAAGCCTAACACAGGGAAACGCTGAACAATTCCCTCACCTTCTTCTCCACTAACCAATTCACCCAGTTGTTCATCAACACCGGAGCACACCTGGGAGATTATCTCATTCTGAATATCCACAATTGCATCAAAGTTGGCCACATTGAAGACATGGTTTAATGAAGGTGTGGAGGCAATTTGTTTGAGTTCTTTTGCATCTGCAGCTTTAATGCCTTAAAAAAACAAAAGGACAGATATATTGAAAAGAAAAATGTGCTGAATTAGAGAAGTTCTTTGTTTTCTCAATCTTCAAAAGTGAAGACATTGGTAAATCCCTATTTAGTTATAAACCGGAATTGCTTTGCTTCATAACGAATGTGCGACTGTTCAAATGACAAAGGCATTTTATAATTTCACAGAAAGTGGCCAGCCAAAAAGGAAAATGAATGGTTAGTAAAACAGAGCGGGCTCTCATCCCAACCATGCCATCATTTGTCCCTGCCATCTGTAAAGATAATACTTTTTTCTTCCAGAGTCCTGAATGAGCTGGAACCCTCCAAATTCTTCAAGTATTACATAATATAGGAAACACATAAAAAAAACTTAATGATAATACAAGGAGGATCTTTATTAGAATCATTGGCCTAGCATTTTTGAAAAGTAGAGGGCTGGCAAAAATATGAATACCACCTCACAACGCATAGGCTAAGGGAGTTATATGAGAGAGATACATAAGCAGAATTTTAACTTGAAGATGACATGGTTTAACACTACACTATAAAATGCACCAAACACTTGTAATAGCATCCTTCCTTAAAGAATCCACCTTTCCTCTTTCTAAGCATTAAGTATTGAAGGAAGTCTAAAGTGAGAATACTTAACTAAATGTGACCTACCCAAAGAGAAAACTTCAACCCCTATATTTCGAAGCTCTCTTGCTGGAATTTCCACTTCATCCTGGGATTTGCCATCCGTAATAATAATTGCCACTTTAGGAAAGCCAACTCTTGCTCCAGCAGATTCCGTGAAAGTATTTTTAATTAAGTAATCAATGGCATCCCCTGAAGTGAAAAAGAAACATGTTCATTCACTCCTTACCCCACAACTTTACCAAAATCAAAAACTTTTTGATTAATTTCAAAATTAATTAACATAAGAAAATTGTGCAAACAGGTATTTCATTCATTTTCAACAAGAACAAAACTTGTAAAACATACCCGTCATTGTGTTGCCACCTTTGTATGGAATTTTTTTAATTGCAGCAAGAAGCTCATCCCTTCGGTAGTACTGATTTAAGTTAAATTCAGTCCTGGTATCAGAGCTGTACTGAACAACTCCAACCCTTGTCTTTTCTTCTCCAATGTCAAAAGCAGACACAAGAGCACCAATAAAGTCTAAAATATACTTAAAATTATTTCTTCCCACACTCCATGAGCCATCCACGAGAAACACTAGATCAGTCCAGGCACTGACAGAGCATTCTGAAATACATTTGATATATTTTTAAATGATGTATTCTTAACTTTACCCATCCTTAAAGAACAAATTAACATTGCAAAACTTAAAGAATACAAATTAACATTGTAATAACATTAAGTTCTCTACTTAAGTCATTTTGTTGATCAGAATATATTCACATTGTTCTTCACCTACAACTGACATGCACAAAAGAACATTTTATTAATATACACAGAAGCATTTTCGGTGACTTTATTAAGATGCATTTATGGAACTATATGGCTCTAAATTACTATATAAGACATCGAGCAAGAGAGATAAATAGATACATGACCTACTCTCCAAGAGCATATGACCAAAATATTCATGCTATTAACCTATTTTTATAAACGACATCTTTCCTCTTTTCTCCAAGTACAAATTACACAAAACATCTGGGAAACACAAAATGAGTGTGAGTAGTGTCTTCATTACTTGGTATTTTGCAATAAATACAAAACAATTGCTGTCCTATTCAAGCAGATGTAATTAAGTGGAAGAAAAGAGAAAATCTTTTAAAATTCTCCTGCATTTTACAATGTAATTGTCTAAAGTTTGCAGTTGGTTAGTCTAGAGGGTTAATAGAGTCTAACAGAAGCATAGGGGCACCTGGGTGGCTCAGTCGGTTAAGGTTAAGTGTCTGCCTTTGGCTCAGGTCATGATTTGGGGTTCCTAGGATCAAGCCCTGCATTGGGCTCCCTACTCAGCCAGAGCCTGCTTCCCCCTCTCCCTCTGCCCCTCTCCAAATCTACCCCCGCCCCTGCTGAGCTCTCTCTCTCTCTCAAATAAATAAAATCTTTTTTTAAAAAAAGAAGCATAAATATGATGCAAGATAGTCAAAATATTTTATTGTCCTAATTATCAGTGTATTTAAATTTGACAATTTAAAACCCACTCTTACAAAACAAGGAGTAGAAAGACATTTCAATTCAAATGTAAATAATGCACATTATACCCTTAAATTTTTGAAATATAATGATTGGCTTTTATAAATGAACATCATATCTTTCCTTTTCTCTGCAGTCAGAAGGAAAACAGGCTGATTTTCACGAAAATCTGTATTCAAAAGACAACACTAAGTAAATTTTTTGAAGATGTTTTTATCCTTATAAGTCAGTTGGTGAATAATAAAAGAAGTATTTGGCTAGGAAGAGAAGGAAAGGGTCCTGGAAAATTTTGCAAGCTAAGTATAAGTTGCATGTCTAAATAATTTTTGCACACCATTTAATGGGCCCGTTTAAGTCTATTGGCTAGTCAATATTTGGTATAATGCTTTGACTTAGAATAAATATCGATGGTTCAAGGAAAATATTAGCATTATAATTGCATACTACAAAGTTCATTTCAGATTATTAGACATCAGAAAGAATGATAAACAGGCATTTGTAGAGGAAAACTCCTGATAAAAGAGAGTTTGTATTCAAATCCCTTTATTGTCATCCTGGGTCACAAATCCAACTTTTATAAGGTGGCAAATTAAAATCCAAGAATCCCTGTAAGTGTCCACCCCATAAGTCAGACCAAGCAATAGAAGACATAGGAGGCTAGAAATTACAAAACCTAGTCTGAATAAAATTCCTTTTGTTTGGTTACAAGTGCACCAAGGATCATTGTGTAACTTATTTTGTTTGGGGTTGGGTTCTTACTTATATATTATAAAGAACTTGGTAAACAGTGTTTTTCATATCTTTTTTCTTTTCTAATTTGCCTCTATGACTGTGGGGATGGAATAATAATAGAGGTAGTGTGAGAATGTATCGGAATGACCAGGGACATGGTTTCAAACTGCATAAGACTCCACTCCCATCTCTCATCCCACTGATTCACAGTCGCCACCTCCCCAACATCATCCTTGGAAAATGTGTACTATTCTTTAGATGTGTTAAGACCCACTTATTACCAGAGATGTCTTAAACAGACACTGAAAATGGTGACACTGCCATCAATGAAAGGTATGTAAATACCCAGAGATGGGCATAATTAACATATCCATAGATTTAGAAATAGATTTTTATGGCAAGAGTTTTTTCAAACACAAGGAGGGCATCTCTCTTGTGTTCCAGCTTTATATCCCTCATGTACTCCTATTTCTATTAGTTTGTCTTTGAGAAATGAGTTAAGTCTAGAGATGAGCTGTTTTTCACCTACTCCCAAAATCTTGCCAAAAAAAAAAAAGTGGACACACACCAATTCAGTTTACTCCCAGTAAAATGAATATTTAGTAAATAGAATGAAAAATTGACTAGAAACCCAGAATGTAGGTAGTATAACTGTTTAGTCATATATTACTATTATTTTTCTCTATTCCTTCTAGACAACACCTATAGAAATTAACAGGGAATAAGGTCAAAGTATGCGTATAGTTGGAACATTTCCTTTATATTACATTTATGACTTCTATAAAGCCAAGCAAAAATATTAAGAGAAATACTTACTTTGTATCTCTGGTTTTCCAGGTTTCTTCTCCCCTGGCTTTGTGGGACCACCTGTTTGAACTGAGTCAAAACCCTATTATTACAAAAATAAATGAACTCATACAAATACTTCTTAAAAATATATATATATAGGGATCCCTGGGTGGCGCAGCAGTTTGGCACCTGCCTTTGGCCCAGGGCGCAATCCTGGAGACCCGGGATCGAGTCCCACGTCAGGCTCCTGGTGCATGGAGCCCGCTTCTCCCTCTGCCTGTGTTTCTGCCTCTCTCTCTCTCTGTGACTATCATAAATAAATAAAAATTAAAATATATATATATATTGTTTTCCACCACTGTCTTTCAAATGTATGATCCATGCCCAGCTGCTCAGAGAATACTTCCAAATAATCAATGCCTTGCAAATAAATTATTGTTAATGATATTTTAGATATATTTCAAAAAGAGATTGACATTGTTGCTTAGCAAAGTTTAATATTTTTGATAGTTTTCACTCATAACTTTCCTGCTGCTTCCAGAGACTACAGTTATAAATCAAGAATGAATTAACATCCACTAATGACTAGGATCATAGGAAGAATAGTTTATACTGATACAAAGTAACTCTGCATAACAGATTAAATCTGAAAGTTGGAGAAATCTTCTGCAAAATAAAAGGCAGAAAAGTACTCTATATGTGTGCTTACTTGTTAATTGTCCTATAACTGGAACACTCTCTTCTACTTCATCATATGAAGTGATTGTCACCACATACTCTATTTCAGGTATAAGGTCTGATAATAAAGTTTCAGTGGTACTAGCTGCAAGGGTAAATTCTTTAGTGGGCCCATCTGGAAATATAGAAAGGAAAATATGAATGCAATAAAATATCTTTCACATATAACATAACACATTATAATGAAATTCCCAGATATACTCAAAATCTAAAAAATTAAATATATATACATTTCTACAGAACATCTAAACATTATCTTCTTTTATCTTCTAAAACCAAAACTTTGAAATGCTTTAAGTGGACCGGCATAACCTTTACTTATGATAATCATATTCAATATTTGTTCCAGGACTCAAGGATTCTTCTGGAATAAAGATACACCAGAATATCAAGCCGAAATCTCCCATTGTTTCTCAAGGTGAATGGTAGATAACAAGATTATTTCACAAATAAGACATGAAACAGAAAATAATTTAACTTTAAATTATGTGCTGGAGGAGAGTGAAGAAAGGAAGAGAGGATAAAAATCAACTCAAGAACAAACACCATAGGTTAAAGTTAAGCTATAGTGGGAAGCGGTCTGTGTGGAAGCAATGCATTTTCCATTCTCAAATGGTTGCATACAATAATGGGTAATCATAGTCCTCTGACATGACTTAACTAGATACCAAGTATTTCAAAACACACTGTACTGGATATATACTTATATATTGACAGTTGTGTACTCCCTTCTAGATTTTTTTCATTAATTCAATCAGGAAACAATAGTTCCTAGGGAGTAAGTGCCTGCTAGGATTTTTAATTATACTAAATTTTCATCAAAACAGAAATAATCAGGAAAGGTAACAGGCAGTATAATAGAACCCTGAGAAACATTCCCAGTTTTTGTGTGGAGCATGCAGAACCAACCAGGGCCCCCACAGGACAAGAAACCAGGGCTCTACTGGGTACCAGTTTGGGGAGTACAAGAGTCAGGAATTCCAACATATGGGGAAACTGATAGAACTATTTTCCAACAGCTTCTTTGCTTTGTGATGAATGAATTAGCTAACTGCAAGTACATTTGGGAAGAAAAGATTCAAAGAAGAAAAAGTAAGTTCTTGACCCCTTAAGTTCCCAGATCATGTTGAAAAATTTCTTCCCAACTCCTTGAGAAATTAGTATTTAAAATCATTAGTATTTTTAGAGGCTATAAATATTTAAACAGAGCTGTAGTGGAAAATTATATTGACATCATCCCTCTCTACTATCGGCCAGATGAGATATCTTCCTACCACCTGACCAATGCTAGTAGAAATGGTAATTTTCCCATTCCATGTTAAAACTAAAAGTTAATCAACAGAGATTAGTTCTCCACACTTGAGCAACTTCATAAACACCAAAGATAACTCCTGAGAACACCCAAAACAAGATGGGGTTTTGTGTTGTGTTTCAAAGATTCTTAGCCTAGGATCTGTGGAATCACCTAGCCAAAGTAAATTCTTGTCTTCCACCATGGCAGCTCACCATTATTCCAGAATAATGCTTCCTGAGTACTGAAATGTGTAGGACATTGGGTAAGGCATAACAACTCACTTTGTCACCTGACACTTTAAATATTAAAAAGAATATAATTCTTTTTAATTCAAGAAGATCAAGAAGCAAGAATATCAAGAAGCGAGAATTCTATCTTGTAAAATCAAAGATTACCAGCAATATTCTGATCAGACAAAAAAAAAGTCCACTTTTAATAGCACCAGCTTAGCACAGCAAACCATTTTAATAAAGTTCAACACTACAAAAATAGTGAGTACTAGGCTGCAAATCTGGAGACCTGCGTTCACCAAATATCTGACAACATTGTCTAAATTCCTAAGGTTTTCTAAATTTCAGCTTTCTCATAATGAAATGGGAGGAGAGAAGACTGGGTTCTATCATCTTTGGTGTCTCCATTTTAAAACCCCAACATCTCAAAACTTACCTGTTGTAGGGTCCACTGTTATTCTGTAACCCACAATTGGATCAGCTGGTCTTGCCCATGACATATGAACAGTATTTTCATCTATTATTTTAAAATTCAAGTCTGAAGGTGGGTCAACTGCAAAAGAGAGTTGATATCAATTACATTTTCCGATGTCACAAAATGGTCAATTTAATCAATAAAGAATTGTGTTGAGCAAAGCTTACTAAAATTGTCTTTGCATAAATTTGTTTCCAACAAATATAGAAGATATCTTGTTGGATAAGAATAAAATTAAAAGCTGACAAGATATGACAAAACATTAGAGAGTATACATATTACAGAGGACAGCACAAAACACTTTTGATTCTTGAGTTGCTAGGTCATCCAAGAATGGCCAGCAAAATCAAGCATAATAGAAACATATTTGGATACAAATACATACAAATACAATGAAATCACAGATAATAACCACATATGCAAACAATTCACATAACAATTAAAGGGATCGCAATACATGCTGAGAGCATTTTGAATAAGCATGCCAAATCACAACCTGCTTATAACCATAGAAGTTAATTTAGAACATTGACATAGTACTTTTTTCCCATCATGCAGAAAAGAATCAATGATATTTTTGGTTCATTCTCTGCATCATTGTCTTGCTATTAATTTTTGTTTGATAAATCTCAATCTGTGCAGAGATGATATACGAAAGTTAATAAAAGGGAGAAATCATGGGAAATTTAGCACTGTTACGTTGCACAAGGAAATATACATTTAAATGTATATTCACATTGACATAGACAATATTCAAAAATAGTAATAAGGGATGTTATAATAATGTATAAATATATAAAAAATATATCCCAGATGTTTATAAAACTATTATTCCTCCTGTTTACACCAATATGCTGTATGTTTGCAAGGTGTAAACCAACACTATTATTTTCTCCTTTGCAGCAGGTATACTCCATACTAGAAGTGGCATTTTAAACTAAAATGCCAGTATGGTCCTTTACAAAACAATGGTTAATTATGAAAAGACAACATCAAACCATATATTCATGGACATTTATTTACAGAACTTAAAGAAAACAGCGAAGAAGGATCAGCGATCTGAAGACATGACTGTGTATAAAAACTTGGAGAAGTCAATGACAGGAATAATTGAAAAGTACAGAAAGAAATAGTTTACATACAAAACTATACAGCTTCATGCATGTGTCAATGAAATGTTGACTTGTTTTTAGTTTCCCACAATGAACGAAAGCCTCCATGTACAATAGTCATTACACAAAGACGTTTCAGAAATATTTTATAATGATATTCTCTCTGCAATGTTCATGCCTCATCATGCAGCATTGTACTGACTCACTGTCAGTGCATGGTCAATGCATTATAAATCACTACTCTTGAAGTAGGTCAACAAAGCAAGATGACTTTCAGCCATACTCTCTCTTAATAGAGTATTTAAGTCTGAAAGTATTCCTTGTGAGTCAGATTCTTTGCATCTCTTTTGAGGGATTACAATCTTCTTTTCGGTTTTCACAGAGGTCAATTGAAATACAGTAGTAGCTTTGAAACATGAGTCACACAATTTAACTGGGGTTAGGGATTGATGTAATATTAACAGCACATTTTAATGAAAATAAAACAAATTAAGCAAACATTTGCTTTGATGAACGGCTGCTTCCAACTATAGGAGATGGCTTTTTATTTTCATTGGATATACTAGCAAAGGAATGAATGTTATTTTCTTACTATCCATACACAGGCAGTGAGATTAGACTATTAATCTACATGCATAGCTTAATTATTCCACATTCTGCTGTCTGTAATCATATTGCAATGTTTAGCTGTAGTCATCACTTAGTATAACAAGCATGCAACAAATGTTAATAGAACAAGAGGTATTAAGAATATCATTATAAAATATTGTTCTAGTAGCAATGGCTCAGGACAAATTTAATGCAAAGGCAGACGCAACTGGCCTGAGCATGCTTTTAAAAAAAAAAAATCAGTACATGGAAAAACAGTACCACCAACCTTGCAAGGAAATTGACCTGAAGCAGCAGACATTAGGTTAAAACTGCTGAAGGGCAGCAGCGGCCCACCTTGTTGGTTTCCAAATGACCAGGATTCCAGAAAAACTGAAAAATTGACTGTTGGGAAAAGTCTTTAACATTTCAGAGGATTTTAAGGTGTTCATAGAAACTCAGATGTGGTACTTGGGAATCAAAAGAAGGAAAGAATGGCCAACTAGCATGTGTACAACAGAGAGCCCACTGCACTTTTCTTCCTGCCACTTATAGCACATGTAAAATCTTTCAGGCTGGCCACTCCATGTATACATTTTTGTTTGTTTGTTTCATGAAAAAGATAACAAAGCAGGAGTGAGTATGGACCCATGTCAACTTGAATCGATGCAAAACGTAATTCTCATTAATTTTGAAAATCTTTTCTTTTGTATAAAAATCATTCACAACTGCCATTGCATTGTCACAAGCAGTGTCTATGTTCCCTGAAACAATTAAGATGCCAGAATATTTCAATATGACCTATCTATAATGGATTATAATTGCAAAGAGCCATAGTTGCATAGAATGAGAATCTGAACCAAGAGAAGTAGAACTCAAATTATAAAGAAATAATAAAACAATCAGATATATATTCAAAAAACCTGAACCTGAATACTGAAAATGAAACGACTAAAATTTTAAGCACTCATAACTCTAGTAGTTTTAATTTCCCACTTAGGAATAATGCTTTTTCTTATCAATAAGCTATGCTATGAAAACTGCATTCTGGTGATACTTTTGTCACATAAATTGGCAGGATCTGGGACTTTCTGAAATGATAATTACAGCTAGCATTTTCTGAGTGTCTACTATACAATAGGCAGAGTACGAGTCACTTTATATAATCTCTTTTTCTTCTCGTAACAATCCCGCATAATGTACCCTGTTACCCTGTTCCACACATGAGTCAATGAAATTCAGAGTGGTTAACACAGAAAATAAGCATCAAAACTTTGATCCCATAGTCAGACTCCAGAGCATACAATGTAAAGAAGAAACATCTGAGTGAATGACTAACTTTAGAAAGCAATATTTCTACATAAGTGTCTATTAATATATACCTATATATTTTTCTACTCTATAAAAAAACATTATTTGATGCCTGTTAAATAATAAATACGTGGTATTCAGATATTTCCAGTTCGGATACAGATAGAATTTAACAAATTAACTTTACATGCTTTGTTTAAAACTAAAGTATCTATCTTGGTATATATTTTGCAAAACAATGTTTTTCATTATGGCAACCAAAAGCAAGTCTGCCAACTGTGCAGAGATAATGGATGGATGAAAAGATGGACATATGGGAGAATAGTCTAATAAGTTTTGGTAACTTATAAACTATGTTAAAGATAAAGCAAAACATACTACCAAAATACCATCTTGATGAACTAGTAAGACCTTTTAGTCTGATCTCTGTGATAACAACACTGAAAAGGATACTACTCTAACATCAGAAACTTTTAGAAGTATGCAAAGAGTGGTTTTATTCTATGCAATTGGTATTCATTTATATGTTACATCCAAAGCTAGTGTAAGTTGAATGATCTTTGCCATGTCATATTCATTTCATTTGTGTTTGCAAGATACCAAAAATAAATAGTGGAAACAAGTAATGGATCAATGTGTTCTTTCATGGTTGACCAGTTTTCAAGCAAGAAAGAAGCACAGTGTAGGCAAACTACCACTAAACCAGGACAAGAAAACCTGGGTTTCATCTGTAACTCGTTCTGAAGTAATCACATTAGTTGACTGAGTTATTCAGGCTATCTTCCTGATTTTCCCATTTGGAAATGAGAAAGTCAGACTAGATGATCCACAAGTTTCCCTATAGTCCAAAATTTCTATTATGACGCAGTATTAACAGGTAAACATAGACACCGAATTATAGAAATATATATTAATTAGCCTCTTAGCTTAGACACAAGACAATTAAAGTGTGTCTTTAATGGCCTCAACTCACTGGTCAGTTGATATTATCCAGCTATCCCTCATAAATTATCAATACAAGTCAAACTTACTAAAATTAAAACCCTGTTTTTCACAAGACATGTTTATCTTGAATTCTAGAATTTCTATGCTATGGCTAAAAATTACAAATACTGAAGGCAAAAAAAAATCATTTCACCCTAATTTCCATAAGACAAAAATACTATATTATAAAAAATAAAGTTCCTTGTCTAAGCAGATAAAAGGAAAATCACAGGAAAGGAAAATCACAAGATGAGGGTGGTACCACTGTAAAAAAAAAATGAAGATGCAAAAAGTGTATGCCAAATCCTTTTAATTAGTATCATAAAAGATACTGTTTTCAACATATAAAAATTAAGTAAATAGAAATTGGTTGGAAAACAGTATAAATATAAGAGTTCAAGCATGATGTTGTAAAAGGGAAAGAGAAGTAACTATTACCATTTTACAACTAAGTTCCAAATGACATAGCAGGAAACAAGGGTGACTGTGGAAAGATTGAAATGCCCCCCAAAATTTCCAAGAAAATTTCTTTCTAGCCATTGTCCCCAGGAAGGTCTTGGCCACAACTTTTGTTAGCCCTTCACAAGTTCTTGGGACCGCTTAGTTGGTAGTTAACACCCAAGCTGTGCCGTCCAATACAGGAGCCACCAGTCACAGGTGGCTCTCAAGCACTTCAAATGGGGCCAGTTCAAAATACACTGCAAGTGGAAAATACATACCCAGTTTCAAAGACTTAGTACAGAATTGTAAAATAGCTCACTAAAAAATTTTATATTGATTACATATGGAGGTGATAATACTGTGGATATAGTAGGCTAAGTTAAATATACTATAAAGAATAATTTCTCCTGTTTCTTTTTCCTTTTTTAATGTGGCAACCAGAAAATTTTAAGTTACACATGTGGCTTGCTTTTGTGGCTTATAATATATTTCTACTCAACAGTACCAAACTAGAGAGTTAAGCCCCCCCAAAAATGAATCCCATTAAAATAAAATTATTAAATGCTGACCTAAGGAGGTGGGAGACAAGAAAGTCACAGTTTAAGAAAGCCAGAGTGAGAACTATACCAGACTGAAAAGATAAAATGTGAGAAATACAGAAATAATCAATAAATGTTTTTTTTAATTTTTATTTATTTATTTATGACAGTCACAGAGAGAGAGAGAGGCAGAGACACAGGCAGGGGGAGAAGCAGGCTCCATGCACCGTGAGCCCGACGTGGGATTCGATCCCGGGTGGGTCTCCAGGATCGCGCCCTGGGCCAAAGGCAGGCGCTAAACCACTGTGCCACCCAGGGATCCCGGAAATAATCAATAATATAGACAGTACAATGTTCTCTCTTTTTTTATTATTTCCGTATAGTTGACACACCATGTTAAAATGCTCTTTTTAAGAGCACTTTGCTAACCAGCCCATTATCCAATTGAGAATTGATTTTTTCCACTTACATCATCTCCAACCTAATTCTTTTCCTAAGAATTCTCAAATCTTTCTGATTTTCAAATAGCTATTTTCTTAATGAGCAATAAATGGGCCACTTCAGTGAATTATCTAAAAATATCTTTGGTAGGGCTTCCAGAAGTTCCTCAAATAAAATTCCTTCCTACCAACGACATAGAATTAAAGGCAACCTCATCTGAGTATTACTTCACAGAGGCCACTCTGAAAAGCCTCTACATTCACACAGGATTGCTCAGATAAAGAAGAGCAGGAAATTTCTATCACTTTTCTCAGCAGGCCACACATTTTGGAACTTCTGTGTTTTCTCCTAATCTGAATTTTTTTTTTTTTGTACCTGCAGTTCTGAAGTGGAAAATCAAACACAACAGAAAGTTTTAAAAAATCTCAATGTTGTCATGAGACAACTCTACTTTCCCACAGCCTCTAAAAGAGTGCGACCCACCCTGGAACTCCCACAGCTGCCCCGTGCCTTTCTTTTCTCCCTTAACTCCATCAGGAGCATTTTGTATTGAAAAAAAAAAAATTTAAGATGTCTTTTATGGTATTACCTGATTTGCCTTGCAGAACAATAATTCTAGTTTGTCAGGTCTCTAATGATACTGGAAGGCACACAGCAGCTCTCACTAGGTTACTACACAGAAATAACTTTTTAAATAAACACTAAAGAATTAGGGCATCAAGTGCACACAACAAAAAGGATAAAGTGAGGTTGAAAATCTAGCAAAGATCCTTCATTTTCTCCAGGTCAGAGTCGTTTTTGCAGACCTGGGGACCACAACACCATGTCCCTGCCCCTGAAGGCCTCCACTCGGGTCCTATGCATAGAGGTAAGAGGGGAGGCCCGGAGAGAGCCTGGCTTGCCCGGCGCCCCTTTGCTTCCTGGGTTGGAAACTTTGGCGCAGACGCACGCAACCTGTCTGCACGGGGCTGGGTCTGAGCCACGTTCCTCTGAGCCCCGCAAACCAAACAGGGACAACAGCAGTGACCCTGGGCCAGGAGAACACATTCTGGGTCCGGTTCTCTGCCTGCCACCCATCCCCTTGGCGGCCTGGCTGCCACCTCATTTGCCTGCACCGTCCGCCTCAACTACTGAGTTCCCCCACAAAACACACAGAGGCGCAGAGCCGGCACTGTGGGAGTCCTTTATTTCATGCTGTCACCGAGGTCGCAGCCCCGAGCCAGGTGGTGGGGACACCCACGCGAGCGAGCGCGCCCGCGCTCCGGGGCTCCTGGGTGGCAGCACCACGAGGCGGGAGTCCCGTGCGCAGTGCTGGGTGCAGCTGTCGCCCCCTCCCGGACGGCAGGTCCTCTCGGAAGGCAGAAGGGTAGGTGGCAGTGTGGACAGCACACCGCAGGGACAAGCGCAAGGAGACCACACAGCACTGCACGGGATGGATTAAGCAGAATACGAAAGAGCTGGACCTGAGAGCCGGACCACGGACAGACCTCAGAAGGGGGCGTTTCTCGTAGAGGAGAGAAACATCCGGAGAAAACACCAAGTACAGGGAAAACAGAGCAAGCAATAGTGGCAAGATCTTTTTTTTTTTTTTTCCTTTCTAGAATGCTGCATTGTGCATTGTCACTGAGGGAGGGGGAAGGAGGAGCATTTTACCTTCTGCCTCGATGGAAGACAGGAGCAGGGCCGCGCCCAGGGCGGCAAGCGCTGGGGGAAGCCCGGTCCGCATGCTCGGCCTCCCGGCTCACAGCCGCATGAAGGGATCTGCGGGAGGAAACGATGACGGTGTCAGAACCGGGTCCGGGCAGGCCTGGGACCAGGTTAGGACTGGAGCCTGGGCCCGGGCCAGGACCCGAGCAGATCTGCCTTAATCACCGCAGGGCCCGGCCTCGCATATAATGGGCCTATTGTGGAGCTGTGGAAGTCAAGTTCATCCACTGCAGTTCAATCATGGCACTAAGAGGGATTTCAAGTTTAAAGAGGGTCCTGTTCTCCCCGAGGTCCTGTTCTCTCCTGCTTAGCATCCCCGGGTGACGGCCTCACCAGGCCCCACATGACTTCATCCTGCCTTGGTGATGGCTAATTCAGAGGTCATTTTATCCCTGACTCAACTAAATGTCTCTTCCAGCTGGGGATTTTATTTGGCCGGCAGCTTTTTCCTAGCTGCTGAACTCTTTAGGTAACTGTACTTTAGTGGTCTCGGGGTAATTTGGAAAAGTATAATAAACCTCTTTTACTCTCTTTTTTTCTTCATTTTGTTCTGCCTACAAATATGCAGCTCTTTAAGGTCTGAAATGGATTATACAGAAATATGTAAGGCCCAACTGAAACCTGATCCTACTGCTAGCAGCTTTCTCCTCACATCTGATAAATCCTTTATCCAAGATGAGGAGAAAACAACTCTAAAATACCTAACCAAAAAAAAAAGACAAGCAATAGAAGAGACAAGATACTCATGTCTGTCTTCCCAAGATATTTTTTTATAAAAATTCTCGGTAATAATTAATATTTTCATTTAACTTATTTTCACTTCACTTATTCCAGAAGATTATAGGTATATGTGCTCCAAAGGAGAATTGTTCCGTTCTGATTTTTCCTGATTCTGTAACTAGGTTATTAATTCCCTAAAGACAAAGAGTCTTATTCATCTTTTGCGACTCCCAGCACACAGTAGGTGCTTAATCTATGTTAGCAGAAGGGAATCTTCTAAAACATTCTAAAGTCCAATCCAGAGACAAAAGCTACTAGCAATGAACTGAACTGGGAAGCTGCCAGAGGCAAAACATAAAAAGAGAGTTGACTGTGAAGTACATAAATTATTGTAAGGCAACAGACGAAGCCGCTTGAAAAAACGAAGTCCTGCTTGGGAATCCAAAAATGAGCCACAGGTCGAGCCCTCTTTGAGAAAAGAAACTGACAAGCTCCAACCATGCCCTTCCAAATTATTGGCACAATGTATTAGGGCATCTTTCCTCGGCCCGAGTGTAAATTGCATTTTAAATGTCTGATGAGCAGGCGTGCCAAATTGCCCGGAGCTCCTTTTTATGAAGCCAAGATTAAAATGTTGGCGCTGCTCTGAAGATTCAAGGGCTCCAGCGATTTCTTTCTTCCTAATTAACAGCTGTTTGACATTTCTAACCCTCTTCCACCATCGGTGAAAAGCAGGAGGTGAGACTGGCCCATTGTTCCCATCAGCTGGCCTTAACTTTGCTACAATAATTTCCAAGTCAGTTGGCAGTCGTGCTCGCTAAAAGTTAAAGGCTGACAATCCGACCCATCAAAATGCTGCGTGAAGACTTTTTTTTTTTTTTTTTTTTTTGTAAAACTCTGAACTCTTCACAAAAACCTTACCGGAGCAACTGCTTTTGTCTGGGTCTAGAGCGCCACCTATTGGCTGCCTGACTCAGCGGCAAGGATGAATCCCGATGCGCCCGGAGCATCGGAACGTAGTTCTCTACCAGCCTGCCAGTCATTCCCTCCATATGTTTCATCAAAAAAAAAAAAAAAAAAAGGAGTTTTCTCTCCTTTTAGCCAAAACATTTATGTGAATGCTTAGATCAGTGCTTCATTGAGCATTCTGAGACATAAATGTCTGAAAGCGGCCACCCCTACATGTCCGCAAGGATTTCCTTACATCGCCCTCGTGAATGAAGTGAGCCAGTTGCGGTGGCGGGGGGGGGGGGGGGAGTGGGGTGCTTAAGGGACGGGTCTCCTTCCACCAACGTGCCCCCTCCCCCACCCCGCTGGAAAAGACCAGCTCTTTAACTCCTGGGTCCAGTTAAAAAATAAAATGACGCCTCCTCCCACCCCACGGGGTTCCTCTAGATCCCGAGCGCATCACCTAACCTCCTCTTTTAGCCACTGCGACCTTGACCTTACGTAGCCAAGGGCGAGTTTGTCGCTCATTTCCTTTCCTGCACCCTGCTTCCCCAGTACTCCAGCATATGTGACAGTGGGGTCACAAAGTCCAGGCTGAGGCAGAAGCAGGGGGGAGGGAGGGGGCTCTGGGACGCCTCGAAAGGGTCACCTTTCCCTAAGGACACTCGATTTGGGGTACCTCTTTTGCTCCCTGGCTTCGCGGCTCGCTCCATAAATGATCCCGGCGCCCCCTGATCTTTATACTATGTAGGATTTGGGATGGAAACTACTTCAAGGGTCCCACGGACCCGGAGTAGAGAGAGCCCCGACCAATGCACTCGGGACGAGGTCGGGAGGGGGGAGCCTTCTCCAGAAGTTGGGAAAGTCGGCCAAGGCTGAGTCCCCTGAGGGCTGGATTCACCCACCATCTCAGATGTTTTGCAAAGCAAAGGAGCCAGAACGGTCGACTAGGAGGAATCTGTCTCAAGACGCCACACACACCCGCGCAGCTCCGATGAGCTGCAGAGCGCTCGGCCGGCCCTCCAAGGAATTCCGCGCCCGGCGTCACTACGATACCTTCCCGGCGCCGGGGCTGCTCTACAGCACCCCGGGGAAGCTACGGCCAAGAGACGACGAGGTGGCCGCAGAACCCGGGGGCACCCTTCACTGAAATCCGCAGCATCTATAGATGAAGTTCCCCTCCCACCCTGAACAGGGTGCTTTACGCACACGCAGCCGCCCTTACGTCCGCTGGTCCTTTCTCCCCCAAAGACACGGTGAATCTCAGAACCCCCAGGACACCCGGCAAATCTCGGGCACGGCTCCACTCCTGCGAGTCCGAACGGTTCTGGCCCGCGATCTGGTAAAGGGCTTGGGGCAAAGCAGGGAACAGACTAGGTGCACGTTCCCCTGGTTACCTTGGCGAGGTGTGCGGAGAGGCAAAGGGCTAGAAGCCGGACCAACCTGAGGCGGTGGGCACCGAGGCAGCGGCGGCGACAGCGGCTTCCCGGCGTCGACCCCCGCCCCCGCACGCCCGGGCAGTGGCCGCCGCGCTCCAGGAGCACCTGGCGGCTGCCGGGAGGTGCGCGGCCGCAGGGCCACCCCGGAGGCGAAGAGGCTGAGGATCCCGGGAGGAGCGGCGGAGGCTGCCCGGGGCCGCAGCTGCCCGCGCGCGGACGCGTCTGCGACGGCTCGCCTGGGTCGAGTGGGAAGAGGCTCCGCGCCGCGGGCTACTTAATAGAGGGCTGTTCCCAGCTCTCAGTTTACTCGGTTACGAAACGCCTGAGAAGGTGGACGGCTGCCACGGGGTGATGTATGCTCCTCCGGCGGTGAAGGAGGTCTACTTTTGGGAACGTGTGCATACTTCCAGCATTCCTTCGGCGTGAGGTGGCGAGCCCCGTAGTAGCAGTGGCCCGCCGGGGAGGGGGAGGGGGAGGGGGGCGGAGGGGGGGGCGGAGGGATGCAGCGAGGGCGGGGAGGAAGCGAGGAGGGGGACAGCCGCGGTCGGGTTCGCTGCCAAGGGAAGCCGCGCGCTCCTCTGCTTGGGGCGGGCTGGGGAGCTCGGGTTTCCCTATCCTTGAGATTTTCTTTAATGAATTTTTTTTTTCTGAATTAAGAACAGTAGGAGGGAGGGAAGCGACTCTTCTGTTCAGAACTGCAAAAATGTGTGACCGACCCCCACCCGCCCTTGCCCCATCCCCCATCATCACCACCTACACTTCCCTCCCCCGCCCCACCGCCCGCTCCCTCTCCGTCCTGGGTGCACTTAAAACCGATATACAGGGTTTCCATTAACTAACTGTCTGTGCACGCGGCGCGCCTTCTGTCTTTTTCAATCTCGGAGCGGCGATTGGAAACCCGAAGAGCAGCCCGCGCGGGCGCCGCGACGCGATGGCTTTCCCAGTCCTGTCTCGCTTCTCTGATGCTCTGGGACGGAACTGAGAGGCTTAATTTGAGCCAAGAGAGAGGGCGAGGGACGCAGTGACACAAACCTAGGGATCTTCAGAACAAGAAGCCGCTCGAAACCAAGTCGCAATCACCGTGGAGACCCTGAGCATAACCGGGCCCCCGGGGGGCGGGGGGGGGGGGCTTGGACCAAAAGCTTTGCCCTTAAAACCCCTTGGGGGTCAAGGAGAAGAATGAAGTTAAGTTTCCCCCAACTACCGAAGAGATGGAGGCTAAATGCGGGCAGACATTCCGCCAGCACCTTCTCCTTCCTACCGCCCCCTCCCCTCGGCTCCACCCCGTTGGCCCCGGGCTGGGAGCCTGGCACTCGGGGTTGCCAAACGGTGCTGGGCGCACGGGAGGCAGCGCGGGGCTCCTACGCTGTGGCGTCGGGAAAACGCCCCGGGAGAGGTTCCGATTCCCCTCGTCGGCGCCCTCGGCGCAAGCGCTGCACTTTTGGCCTCTAGACGGGCAGAGGTTAACGCTGCAAGGCTGTGCAACCCGGATGGAGGCGGGGGCTCGCGGGCGAACGCAGGAGCTGGGCTGGAATCGACCTCCCCGAAATAGTAAAAGCAGAGATTTTGTCACTGCTGTAAATCTCTCTTCCCCATTTGATCTGACGTCTGCAAATTTAACCTTCCCTCCAACAGGCGCGATACCCTCTGAACTTGCCTTGAGACCGACGAGAACTTGCTGAGCGCCCTCGCTCCCCCCCACCCCCCGCCACCCCTGCCCCACTCACCGCTGCCTCCAGCGAAAGCCAGAGGCGGCCAGAGAGAAGACTGGGGTGGGGGGAAGAATGGGGGGGATGGGAATCTCCACCTCTGCACATTCCCTGAGTACACACGACCCACTCGAAGTCCAGCTGGGCTGCTCTCACAAAGAGCCCACACACGCGCACAGCGCAGCCTCTTCCCCCTTCAAACTCTCACAACCCGGGTGTCTGGCACAAGCCCCCAAGGCGGGAGCGATCCCGGGCGTGCATAACCCGACGTGCACGACGCAGAGCGAGGTCACGAGCTCTTAACCCCAACCCGGGGAGAGCCAGCCTTCCCGCGGGCCAGCCCTCTACCCGCACCCTCGCTCAGATTCCTTCTAACGGACGCACGTGGGCTGGTGGCGGGCTTGGAGCCGAGGGGCAGAGATGTCCCGGCAGCCGCCCGCCGGACACCGGGTCGCGCTGAGACGCGCCCCGCAGACGCCCTGGCCTGCTAAGTGGCCTGGAGCCGCCAGGGACGCCCTTTGGGAAGCCGCCCCCCACTGTCCAGAAAAAGGATAATTGCTGCCTTGCACGCCAGCCAAGGTTGCCTGGGGTCTGCATTTCGCCCAGGTGGGGTGTGTGTGTGTGCGCGCGCGCGCGCCTATGCTTTTCTTTATGTACTTTTGTTGTTTTTAATTTGTGATGGCAAAGCTGTTGAGTGGGGAGCCATGGAACCTGGGCGTTGTTATTACATGTTTTAAAAGAGTTCTCTCCTGTCGCTTTCACTCAGAGCTGCGCTTGTATTTCTTAGCGGTCAGTCTCCCGCCAGGGAGCCATGGGGGTACCCCTTTCCTGGAGTGGGGAGGGGGGCTCCAAGAGCACTCACTTTGGGCCACTCTCCAGCCCAGACTGGCGTCCAGAGGACCCCGTGGCCATCCTCTATTAAGGCATTCTCTTGCTCAAAGACAGATTAAATGCATTAAAATAGTTGCTGCAAAGGTCTGTAACAAAACCACTGGCCTCAAAACACCCTCTGTCCCTCCAAAAAAGGATCTCTAGGCAATGCTTCCAAAGTAGGATGAGAGGAAGAGGAAGAGACACATCCACAAGCTAATCCAAGCACACCCATTCCCAAGGGACAGAAGAGCAACTCAAGGGTGTCCTAAGGGGTTCCTCAGGGGCCTTCCAGTGCGATGTCTGCACGGTTTGCCCCCACACACACACACACACACACACACACGGGTGGGGGCCCTTGTGCAAGCTAGCCTTCTACCATGGTTAAGTGAACAAATGGGTTAAAACACACACACACACACACACACCAAAAAACAAAACAAAACAAAACCATGTAAACCCTCTTCCAATCTGCCCCCTTTCGTAGAGCGTCCAGTTCTTGACACCCCTTGGAATCCGTTAATGTTTGCAACAAACTGATATTTATACATTGAGTCAGAGCTGGTTGAATTTATTCAGTTTGGTTGTTTCTATGGCGTTTAGTCCCGAGGCTATCCCCGGGGGTCTCCCTCTCCTCACTCTCCCAGTGTTCTGCTCCCACCTCTTCTCCCTCCGACTCCTGGGTTCCCGGCGGGTCCCGAGCTTCAGATTCCTTGTCCGACAGCGCGATCTAGCGGTCAGCGCGAGCGCCGCCGCCGGAGGGCAAAGGCCCACGCTGTCGCGCCACAGAGTTTTAAGTGAGTTTTTGAAAAATGTGTCATTCATTTGTCTGATTCCCAGGAATGGCTGAGAGCCGACAAGACTGCAGAACAACTTAGGAGGTGGCGTAAACTTTCTTTGTGGTTAACTAACCGCCTGTGGAAATTCTTGCCTGAAGCCTGCAGCAAGGTTTGGGTCAGGGGTGAACAAAGGAAGAGGTGCTACTGTCAGGAAGGAGTTCAGATTACAGGGTCATCCCTAGTTTATAAAAAGGCAAAAGCGGCCTCCTCATTGGCTTGCTTGCGGTTAACCTAGCAAGCTTTCCTGGAGCGGGTGAGGGTGCTTCCCCCACAAGTTCTTGCTGAGAGATCTAGTGGGGAAGGGAAGGGGGCCCCAGGCTGAATGTGCATTGTTTGTCCAGTTCTGGGGGCTGTGTGTGGGCTGTACCCGGAGTGGACTCTAAGGGTCCTTGGTAAAGAACGTGTTCACAAGGTAAGAGTGTGAAGAGAAGAGGCAGTACTCTATCTACACCGATTCTCAGGGCTAGAGAGGCAGTGTATCTGAAGAGTCAAGAAGTCACATCAAAAATGGTGTATCTGAATCCTCTCCTTTAGAACCCTGTGCACTAAGTCAAAATGCACTTACTGTGCAGCTTCCATGTGCCTGTACAATGACAAGCTCTGAGCTTGTCATTAAGATAATTAAGAGGAAAAAAAAAGATAATTAAGAGGAGGCCTTGCCCTGGAAATTGTGCCAAAGAACACCTGGGCCGCTTGACGCAACTTCACTGGCCCCCTCACAGCTCTGAAGAGTTTATGGCTTCAGAATGGATTAACATTAAAAATGAGAAGCAGTGGACAACTGCCCTCTGTGCTAGCAAAGCTGAAGAATCCAGAGACCAAAGCCATCGCTCAAGGAAGGAGGAGAGAAGGTACTGCACTCCTGCCTTCTTGACAGGTTCTGCTGCTTCAACAAAGAACTATTTCCGTGAAGTCTACAGGCTTTGTGCACGCCTCATCCAGACCTCTCACTTGTCCTGAAACAATCTCTCCCTGTCAGTGTCAGCAACTTAGAGCAGAAAACGATAACTACATCATGTGTATCCTCCTCCCCACGGTGGCTAGCTCAAAGCTCATGTGACCTCAAAAAGTGGTGGTTGCATGGAAAGCTATGAAGCCTAAAAAAACAAAATAAAAAAACATCTGCATCCTAATACAGTATTTTCTTAGGATGAACCATTCAAATTTAGTACAAGTCCAGTGCTGATGGGAACTGATTATTCAGTTGGCTCTGACCTCCTTGAACAAACTGAAAGATACAAGGAAATAAATTCACTTAAGAATTAAGAAAGCAACCCTTTGTCACTTCATTTCCATCAGCTTCAATACTGGTCAAGTCATCCTTACCACCTCAGGGCTTGGGATCTATTTATTTTATAACCATCAAAGTAGCACAAGGTCCGGGATTTCTAGTGAAGACCATTGCTCTGTGTGTGGACAGTTGGTATGTCCGAACCGATATAAACTTTCAGGTTGCTGGAAACTACAAAACATCATAGGAAGTAATCTTTTAAGAATTGGTATTGGCCTTCAAATTCCCTATTAGGAAAGTGAAATTCGACAGTGATGAAATCACAGAAATTTCATTGGCCCCAGTTGGAGCTCCTGTGTAGGATAAAGTGTAACCAGACTAAGGCTTCATTGAAAAAGCATTTTTATACACTTTCCCCTTCATTCAGCTACATTTATGAAGCACAGTCACCCAGGTACTCAAAGCAGACTCAATCCCTGTCTTTGAAATGTTCTTAAATCCAACATGAAATGGGATGCGCCCTCTGGTGGAAAAGAGAGAAAGGATGGCCCTTATCCGATAGACTCCTTTAATCATTGGTCTTTTGAGCGTTTATTCTGCAAACACTGTTACTCTAATCATGGTCACTAGAAACTGCTGGGAATTTTTTTTTAAGGCAGATCAAAAGAGGTCCTGTCCATAAAAAACATAAATGTAGTAACAAAGGCCAGAAATAAACATAAAAGTCAAATGATTCAAGAGAGGTCTGGAGACAGTGTGTAATTGGAAGCTGAGAGACCAACATGAAAAGTAATTTGGGGGGAAATCATGGTATACAGAAACAAGACAAATGACATCGCAGGAAGCAATCAACTCAACCCGTGATTCAGAACATTCTTCAGAAAAAAAGCAATTTCTCCACAAAGCAGTTGCTCTATAAATCAGTCTCTCCCAAACCCATGACAAGAAAAAAAGAGAGGAAAGAGTAGATTGTTACGAAAAAAAAATATTTAGGAACCATAGCAACCAAATAATAACAATAATAGTTGTCAAGAACTATTCTAGGATCGGAAATTATATCTTACTTGCAAGCTAACAAGTTAACATACTACAGTTTCACACATGCTGGGAGAACACACAAGGAACCAGACCCAAAGGACTGTGTGGCTGACGGCAAGACCAGCAGCCAGAGTATCATCGTTTGTAGGGTTCTCCAGACCCCAGTTCCGCAGGCTAGTGCAAAGAAGGCCCAGTGACCCTTCCATACACAGTGGGTTGCATTACGGGAAGAGGACCAAGCTTGGGGACACTATGCCTTTTCTGAGGGCAGTAAGCCTGCCTGACTTTTGCCCTGAAAGGAGGCATTATCTTTGTCACACTAGACAGTAAACAAACTTGCCCTTTGCTCTGCACGGAGAAATTACCTCTGAATTCTCAGGCCGCTGGAAGTGATCCTCTGAAACAAAAGCAGCAAGTGCCCCTGCTCCAAAGACATGCAGAAGCATGAGGGACCCCACGGAGAGATAAGGCAAGGCAGACCTGACAATAAGAACTGCTGCAAGTTCACGGAGGGGAGAAAGCAGGGTATGCCGAAGTGGTCCCTGAAGAATTTCTGCAGGAGGAAGACTTTAAAGGACTAGCAGTTAACATTCCAAGCACAAGATTCAAAATGAGATGTTGAAAAAATAGCAAAGGGACAGGAAATGTCTTGGGCAATAAATAAAGCAGAGCTGTTCTAGCAGAAAGTTTGTGAGCACGATGGAATAGCATTGGATCTTGGAAGTGGCTGCGGTTCTGGAATTTACTTCTTTAAATATAATAATTACTGAGCAAATAATTGACAGGGTGTATTCCAGACACTGCACGAAACATTTTGCATATAGTCAGTCCATGATACTTAATTCTAATCTCTATGCTATAGATAAGGAATTAATGCTCCGAGGACTCAAGTGACTTACTAGTTAATTTTGGAACTCACATCTGCGTTCAGCTCTCTGATATCTGAATTCATGGTCTTTTTTGGTATATTAAAATGAATGCTTGTTACACAAAAGAATGATAAAAATCTTGTGTAAAAATCAATTTGGCAGTGGGGTTCACAGTGACTTGCTGAGAAAACAGCCAGCAGGCAAGGTGGGGGCAGCATCCAGGTAAGAGACTCAGAGGGTCCTGTGCTCAGAGCAGTGGCATGCAGAGAGGAAGCTGACTGGTGTTAGGAAGTCAGGATGGGAAAATGTCTTCAAATGACGGAGCAAAGGGATGCCTTGGTGGCTCAGTGGTTGAGCGTCTGCCTTCAGCTCAGGTCGGGGTCCTGGAATCGAGTTCCACATGAGGCTTACTGCGGAGAGCCTGCTTCTCCCTCTGCCTAGTCTCTGCCTCTCTCTGTGTGGCTCTCATGAATAAATAAGTAAAAATCTTAAAAAAAAAAAAAAGGGGGGGGGAGGTACTGAGCAAAGTCAGATGACTGAAAGAATGATGCACCATGGGAGAAATTAAGGAAATGCAACAGGCAAGCTAGTTTTAAGAGATGACAAAATGGCCTTACATATGACCAAAATCCTTAGAGGTTTGTTTTCCCCCCTAACCAAGAAAGTGTGGGGGAACTTTCTACTACATTTTATTAATATGTTTATATAAAATATAAATAATATCTCAGATTTCAATACAGATTTTTCTAAAAAGAGAAATCCTTCTCTATTTTTTGCCAGAATTTTGCAAAGTGTGAAAAACTACTGAAGAGTCATATTTGCACTCTGTGTGACAGGCAGTTGGTTATTCAAAGGGAAAACGATGGCATTGTTGTTCCTTGGCTCTCCTGCAAGCACGTTCATGGGTGGCTGAATACATAACACTGCATGTGATGCAAAAAGCATCTGGGAAATGCTTAAACAATTTTCTCCATCCTCCCCCTGTCTATGCTGCCCAAGTGCTAGACTCATCAGGCTGAAAGTACATAAAGTCCTCGTTCATTGTTTAAATTGAGAAAATCATTTCAAACTTTCACACATGGTCTAGGTTTTTTTTAAGTGTACTTTTATTTATTGAATGGCTTCTTTTCTTATATGTTTGGGTTTTTTCTGGGAGGCAATAACTTTGAACAGAACCACTAACTACCCCCAAAATAAAATATTCTGATCTCCAATGTTAGGAACATTTAAGGCTGTGCTCACAACACAGAAGTAGGAAACTAAGTATTGAGATTATGTTTTCATTAGCACTCTCGAAATGAAGTCTTGTGCCTTTACTATTTTTATTGCTACCTACAAAGATGAAGTTGAAAGGTCTGGTCTTGCATTTTCTAACAGTGGTTGATGCTCATTCCCATTTGTCCACTGGAGCTAAGGTGAAGGTGAAGATTTCAACAAATAAATAATGGACTTTCACAATATGGCTATTGTGTGGGCTCTGTGATTGGAAATTCCTCCCCCTTTTGCCCCACTGCCCTACCATGGGGCTTGAGGTGACTATAGGAGATCTAAGCCAATGGGTCTCAAGCCTACCTTCACGAAGTAATCACTCAAGGAGTCTAAAAAAAATGCCTGTACTGATGTCTGAGCATCACCCTTGGACCAATGAAGTCTGTTCTTCATGGTAGGGCCTGGGCATCTGTACATTTTTGAAGCTGTCAGATAATTCTGATGGCCTGTGAGAGTTGACACATGCCTATATAAGACAAGCCCCCTCTGCTATTCATGAAGTCGGTGCTAAAGCAGGCTGAGACCCCAACTACTATTTGGAAGATTAAGGGGAATCATCTAGTACCTGCAGGTCAGGATTGCCAATCACCTGTAGTGCTGGTCCCCAAATCAGTGCTGCAAGGAAGTGTTTAAATTTGGGTTCAGTGTTGCCAGCAGAAGTTAGAAAATTATTTTGACAAAACCACCAAAATGAGGGAAAGTTGACTGGCCAAGGTCATAGGGCTGGTGGTGCCACGGCCAGAACCAAACCCATCCCCACTTGCTTCCCAAGCCTCCACAACTCCTCTTTCATGTGACACCTGGAGAGAATCTGCTTCATTGTTGTCATTGGCTTTAAAGAGTAAATCAGGCAAAAACATGGTCCAGTTTCATTTGCCAAAGGACACTCAAAATGATATTTATTTCTTGTTCTTACCAATGTAAAACCAAAGATGAAGAAAAATTTGGTTTATTTCCTCCATTTGCAATGAAAAGACTATAATGTATTTTACTGTATGTGTATTAAACAGGTGAGTTGAATACTTTTAGAGATAGAAATAAAATTGTACGGTAGGCCTCATCTATCTAATGATGTTAGAAATTATCAGAATGATAACAGAACTCTGATGATCTATTATAATGGAAGAAAGAGCAAAGGGATAATGAGGAAAAACCAGCAGAATGTAAGAGCAATAGGGGTCTTAGAGTCATGTAACCTGCTGCGTCATTTCACATTTACAAAACCTGAGAGCAGAGCAGTTCAGTAGCTTGCTCGATGTCATGTTTCTGTCATTGGTGCCAGGACTAGAATCCAGGTGCCAACTGCCTGGTTGGTCTTCTTTCCATTATTCTGCGTACCCTATTCTTGGGCATGTCATTAATTTTGCAAAACATGTTGGGACTCATTGCCTCACTACCTCAAGAACAGCGTTGGACTAGAGCAGTGGAAGCCTGCCACCTGTCACAGTATCTGTGCATCTGAAATCTTTTAAAGTTAAAGCAAAACAAAATTACCACCAATAAGCAGTGATATATGCATCTAGATATGCCTGGCCCACCCAGCACTTACCAGAACAGTAGGCAGAGCTGCTAATAAGGAGACCAGGTGCCTCGGAGCTGTGAGTTCCTGCTCCAGAGCAGGCAAGAAGGGAGGTAGCTTCGGTGCCTACTTGCTGCAGATATTGAAGCAGCACCAGAACAGTTGCACTGTGTTGGACTCGTGTCCTATGACAGGCAGTGTCTGCTTCCTTCCTGAGACCCCCTTTGGGAATCCATGAGAACATTGGCACACAAACTTTTAATCTCTCCTCTCCTCAAAGTGTCCACAATTGGAGTTCTGTTGCAACCAGAAGGGTTCTAATAGGGTGCCTGGGTGGCGCCATCAGTTGAGCATCATGGTCACGATCCCAGGGTCCTGAGATCGCGCCCGGCATTGGGCTCCCTGCTCAGTGAAGAGCCTGCTTCGCCCTCTCCCTCTGCTGCTCCTCCTGCTTATGCTCTCCCTCTCTGTCAAATAAATGAATAAAATCTGAAGAAAAAGATGAAGGAGGAGGAGGAGGAGGAAGGTTCTGCTGCTAGCAACAGGGGACAGAAACTAAAACAGTCATGGAAGTCAAGAGATAGGCAGTCCACAGCTCAGGCCATCACTTGGTCCATGAAGTCCTCAGACATGCAGGTTCTATCATTTTAATACTCCACGGATGAGGCTTCTATTTCAAGGTACTACATGGTCCATGTTCTGATTTAAGGTATGTCATACAAATTTTAGCCAAACGGAAAAAAGAAAAAGCAAAGGACAAAAAGAAAAATGGGGAGCAGGGGTCACACAGTAATCTTTATTGTCTTCGGAGAAAGATTCCCACAAGCTGCTCTTTGATGATTGTGATTATATTTCTTTGGTCAGAACTTAGTCACATGGCCACACCTAGCTGCAAAGGAGGCTTGACAGCATAGTTTATTCTGGCCACCCAGGTACCCATCTAAAATTCAGAGGTTCCATTATTATAGAAGAAAGAGAGAAGGGAAAATAGGAAATGATCAGTAGACTCTACCACTGATAATAGCAATGCGGTGGTAAATACCCACTTCTGCAGACATCTGAGCTGGGCTGGGCAGTTGGTAGCTAAAAAGTCAGCTCAGCCAGTCCCTATCCAAGGTGCCAAATAGTCCTGGTTACTGACATCAGATTTAATAAAACCTTAATCAGAATTTTGACTCATTCCATTCAGTCTGGAGAAATAGCTGCCAAGAACAGAGGAATCTTCTTTGCACTATTGTCTTCAGAAATTCCTTAACTCCTATTTACTTCTGGCCCTCACACTTAGCATAATTTTGAGGTTGGCTTTACATGAAAGCAAAACCATCCTGTGAGCTAGACGGCCTATGGAAACAGAGCAGGTCCCCAGAGAACAAAGGGGCCATGAAATCATCAGTGATGACATCATGGCATAGACATGTGTTTTCCCTAGCGAGTCATTTACTCCATTAAAACTTCATTTCATCTTTCCTATCATAGAGGGCATTGCAAGGATTACATGACATCTTTTTTATAAACAAACATTATGCTGGAACACAAAAAAAGGCAAAACAAATGTAGTTATAAATAGAAAGGGAATATAGGAGAATTTCCAGGAAAATGTAGGCGTTTTATAAATGACTATGTCTGAACTTCTCCTGTGAAAAGATGGTGAAAGAGTCACAGAAGGATCCCTACACCCCCTCAAATGCTGAGAAGGCTCCTAGCATCTCAGATTGATTTGAATTCTACTTCAAGTCCATGGCAAGGTAATTTAAGTAGTCTTTGACAGCTCACACAATCATGTCTAAATACAATTTTGTTCTCTGGGTCTGAGACAGACTGTGGTAGGAAGAAATTTATGAAAGTACCACAGACTACTATTCTAAAGCATGTAGGGTGTTCTCAAGGAGCAGGAACAGAGATTAAATGAATCTGAGAAAGAGGACCATTGGCAGGGTCATTATAGAGTGAAAGCCAAAAGAAGGTTCAACAGATGAGAATTTTTAGGAGGGAAAGCAGTTTTTTAAAGTAACCAATTAAAAGACACTCATGAAGCATATGTTGCACTTACCGGTTCATCTCAGTACAATGCCCACAACAATTATTTGAGGCACTATTATTTCCTCAGATCTCAGAAGGAAGAGAAAAAAAAAAATCTGACATGTAAATAAAAGGTTACAGGATTTGCTAAAGCCATGTGACTAGAAAGTGGCACAACTTGTTCTCAAACCCCGATCTGCTGCCACAGCTAGCACAGCAGTAGAACAGCTGGCCAGCTCCAGTCTCCTTCCAGCCTGGTTGTTGGCCATTTGCTGTGTGTCTCTTCATCCTGGAACTCTGCTCTTCTAGTCTTTGGCTCGTCCCCAGATTCTCCGTACTGGGAATGGCTCTCCCACTCGACTCGTATCATCCTGATAAATCTTAATGAAGTGATCCTATCAGATCAGCTTCCTGAGGACTTTGAGTTCTAACAAAGTTTTGGGGGGACATGACATGGCAAGGAAGGAATTTCAAGTATTGCTAATTAAAACAGCAGAGGAATTATTTGGGAGGAATGGGTCTTATTCAACATTTTTCTACTCTGGCAACCAGAAAAAGCTAGACATCAGTACATTTATCCATTTATTTTTACACATTTTTAGTAACCTGATAATATCTGACAACTATAAAACCAGAAAGCTACTCATTTTAAAAGCACTTATGAGGAGCACCTGGGTTAAGCATCTGCCTTTCGCTCAGGGTGTGATCCCCGAGTCCTGGGATCGAGCCCCACGTTGGGCTCCCTGATCAGCCGAGAGTCTGCTCCTCCCTCTTCCCCTGCCTCTCCCCCTGCTTGTGCTCATGCTCTCTCTCTCTAGCTCTCTCTATATATAAGTAAAATATTTTAAAGAAAATTTTAAAAAATAAAATCGCTGTTAACTGAAAGCCGCAAATACTACTGGTAAAAGTAAAAATTGGTACGATTGCTTTGTAGGCTAGTATTTTATTATGAACTTAAACACACACTTACCATACAACCCAGAAATCCCAAACTTATATATTTATCCAAGAGAAACGAAAACCTATGTCCATATAAATATCTACATGTGATTTTTTAGCACTGTTATCCCTAATAGTAAAAAACTGGAAACAATTATAACATCAAGTGGATAAACATATTTAGACCATGCGTAAGATGGGTACTGCTTAGACATGGAAAGGAATAAACTGCTGATAGAGATAACATGGGTGGATCTCACAGGTCATGTCCAGTGAAAAAAGTCAAACACAGAGGAATGCAGACAGACACACATTGGAGATGTTATGGGTTTGGTTCTAGACCAACCACAATCAAGTGAATATTGCAATATAGTGAGTCAACTATATTTTTTGTTTTCCCAGCATGTATAAAAGTTGTCTTTACACTAAACTGTAGTCTATTAAGTGTGCAATAGCATTATGTCTAAAACAACAATGTACATACCCTAATTTAAAAATACTTTATTGCTAAAAATGCTAACCATCATTTGAGCTTTCTGCGAGTCATAATCTTTTTGCTGGTGGAAGGTCTTGCCTTAGTTTTAATGACTGCTGACTGATCGTTGTGGTGGTTGCTGAAGGTGGGAGGAGCTGTGGCAATTTATTAAAATAAGACGACAACGAAGGTTGCCACCTCTATTAACTTTTCCTTTCATTTGAACACTTTCAGGCCATCATAAGGTTATTAATGGGCCTAATTTCAATATTGTTGTGTCTCAGGGAGTAGGAGGCCTGAGGAGAGATAGAGACGGGCAACAGGAAGAAGACACACAGTATTTATCAAGTAAGTTCATTGTTTAATGGGGCACAATTTGTGGCACCCTGAAACAAATACAATAGTAACATCAAAGATCACCGACCACAGATCACTATAACAAATATAATAATAATAGTAAAGTCTGAAATATTGCAGAATCACCAAAATGTGACACAGAGTCATACATGAGCAAATGCTGTGGAAAAATGGTGCCAATGGACTTGCTTAACACAGGGTTGCCACAAACCTTCAATTTGTAAAAGCACAATATTTGTGAGTACAATAAATCAAGTGCAATAAAATGTATGCCCACACATGCTGCATATCATCCTATTTTATTTGTTAATATAGCACTAGCAAAACTGTGGAGACAGAAGTCAAAGCAGTGGTTTCCAAGGGCAGGAGATGCGATAGAGGATTGACTACAGAGGAGCAAATGGAACTTTTATTTATTTATTTATTTTTTCAAATGGAACTTTTAGAGGTGGTGGAAATGGTCTGAATCACAGTTGTGGTGTGGTTACAAGATCATATACATTTGGCAAAGTTCATCAACCTGTACAATTTTATTTTTTTTTAAATTTTTTTTTAATTTTTATTTATTTATGATAGTCACAGAGAGAGAGAGGCAGAGACACAGGCAGAGGGAGAAGCAGGCTCCATGCACCGGGAGCCCGATGTGGGATTCGATCCCGGGTCTCCAGGATTGCGCCCTGGGCCAAAGGCAGGCGCCAAACCGCTGCGCCACCCAGGGATCCCAACCTGTACAATTTTAAATGTGAATTTTATTGAATGACTCCTCAATAAATTTAACTTTTAAAGAGTATTAAAGAAAAACATGTTTGAGATATTTGGAATCTCAGAGCTAAGAAAAAAAATTTTTAGAGAAGAATTTGTTGTAGATTTGCTATAAGACAAGCACTTTACTGAGATCTAGGAATACAGAGATGAAAGTGCATTATTTTAAGGAGTTTATAGTCCAGTGGAGAAGAAGAGAAGAGCAAACAAAGCTACAACATTGAGTACTAACTGCATTGGTGGAGATAGGCTAGGTGGGGAGCACACAGTGGGGTACCTACACCAGGTTTCTAGAAACAAAGGACTCCCTAAAGAGAGATGATGCTTGAGCTTGAGCCAAGATGCTGTAGGAGTTAGTCAGCCAGATAAGAAAAGGATGTCCTTAACGAAGGAAGTATAAAGTACAAAAACACACACACACACACAGAGAGAGAGAGATGAGGTTTTCATGGATCAGCTCTAGTCTTGAAAATTTCCAAAATGAAGAAGGTAATGAATGAGTAGGAGAAAAGTTAGACATGTCAGAAAGTATGTTCCATGCAGTGAGATGTATTAAAATGTGAGCTGTTCATTCCCAAGTAAGTAGTAGATGATCTGGAGAATCCTGAAAACCAAGTCCATAAGATAAAACGAGACATTATATGCTAAGAACAAGATCTCTTTGCTTTAGCATGGTGACCTATTAATTCTTCAGTGACTCAAGGATGAACACAGACTTTACTGGTCTGTTCCATTTCTAACATTTACTACTTTCCTACTTTGTGTCCTATCTACTTACAAAAGAAATTAATGTAATAGCTTGACTTTCAATTTTGTTCTTCGTACAGTTTCATCTTTTAAAAAATGCCTAGCACACAAAAATCTGGCTGGCTGCCATGCTGTATCATCGCAAGACATACAGAAATCATTTAGCCTGATCTGTTACTTCATGGTATGAAAGTCCCTTCCCAAAGAGGCAGCAAAAACAGTACAATATGATGAGCCACCTAAAGCATACACATAGTCTCATAAAAGAGGTTCCTGCATGTTTCCTCACAATGCTTCTATTTCTGTTCTGTTGGCCAGAACTTAGTCATGAGCCATACCTAACTGGAAGGGAGGAAGGAGCACACAGTCTTTATTCCAGGTGGTCATGTGCTAGCTGCTAGAAATGGGACGAATGGGTAGTGTAGGATAAGCAGGAGTCTCTGAGTCAAGGATGAGGTTTCCCTTATCCTTCTGAATACTGGGGCTGTAGAGATCATGCATTTTCTTTTTAAACCATAACCTCGAGAATTTTATTGTCAAAATGTTCCTCAAATTTGGAGCTATTTGTTTTTTCATTCTGTGTAACCCTGGAGCCTCAAGGGTACTTTACTAAGGACAGTGGCTGGCTATAGGGTAAGTGCTAGAGAATTACTGCAATCGGTCATTGCCTCTTTACCGTGAAGCCATAGAACTTAGAGCTCCAAAAAAGAAAATTTAGTCTAATCTCTGCCCCCTCTTCCACCCCTCACTCAGATGTTCATTTATGGTCCTGGTAACCTTCCTAAAATAAGGAGATGAATTTGGTAGAATAGTGCCATACAAAAGCAGATAGTATTTAGTAATATATTTATAAAATGAAAAAAAGTCTTGCAGAATTGTGTCTTCTTTTTTTTTAACGATTTTATTTATTTTTTTCATGACACACACACACACACACACAGAGACAGAGAGAGAGAGAGAGAGAGAGAGAAAGAGAGAGATTGGCAGAAGCAGGCCCCATTCAGGGAGCCTGATGTGGGACTCGATCCAGGGACTCCAGGATCATGCCCTGGGCTGAAGGCAGGCGCTAAACTGCTGAGCCACCCAGGGACCCCCCTCCCCCTTGTGTCTTCTTTTAAAAATATTTTTTTACTGCATCAAATTCCATCTCTATAGGCCTTTCTTAAAGCTTCCATGTCAGGTAGCTTGTCAAAGATGCCTAGTTGGTCCTGCCCCAATTAACAGCAACTGTTAGTGTGAATTATTTTCTCACTATGAAGAGCAAAATTCGTTTTCCTGTAGATGATAGTGCCAAAACTTTCCAAATAAAAGGTTCCATGTGTATATATTTATTTTTTAGTACTTGATTATTGACTTATGATAATTAGTCACCTTTTCTAACAAATCGACATTCTTAGTAACAAAAGTGAACAAAATTACAGTTGCCTTTTCCGGTTTTTATTCCATAGCCATTGAGGACCTTTCTCAAATTTGCACATCAGTATATCAAAGAGAATTGGCTTCCTTTTTATAAGTCGGGCTTTTATTTCCAACAATGTCACTGAAAACTGGGCAAGAGAATATTATCTTTTGCTGTGAGCTACAGTTCAAGAAATAACCATTTTGTTATATATACTAGTGTTATATTTTGGTAGATAAGATATTTCCTGATGGCTAAATTTGCAAGACAGACCTGAAAAAACCTAGATAAGATTGTCGATCTATTACTTTTATTTTATTAGAAAGCATCCTGGGTAATTTCCATAGCATCAAAATGACCTGCGGGAAAAAGAGCAATAACTATCTTTTCCCATTAATTGCAGTATATTAACAAATAAATACTAGTGAGGACATTTCCATTAGATTTTCTTTTTTAGAAAATTAAATAAAAACAGCGTTGCAATTTACTTAGGAACAAACTGTTTTGAGAACTGAATTTATAAATAGGCCAAAAGACATGAATTATTACACAAAGGAAACAAATTTGCCTCCAAACAACCTTATATAAAGAAGTCAGTCGAAGAGATCTCAGATCTTATTCTTTAGAAAACTAATTCATCTTTTGAGAATTCTGAGCAAAAATAAAATATTTTAAATGTTTCCTTATCCACTAAAAAGTGTAAAATATTAATAATGTCTCTAACATTTTTGTCTCATAGCTATCCAATGAGTCAAATAAATGAGTTAAATTTTATTCCCTCTTTTCCTTCATATACACCTCATTATCAAAAGAAGTGGCTCCAAGTCCTTTATTCTTTCGAGGTTAGATTCAGACCAGTGAGCAAACTTGACAGCCTGATGATTTAATGTCACCTTCAAACCAGAATCTGTGAGGCACCTGGGTAGTTCAGTGGTTGGGTGTCTGCCTTTGGCTCAGGTCGTGATCCCAGGGTCCTGGGATCAAGTCCCACATCGGGCTTCCCTCAGAAAGCCTGCTTCTCCCTCTGCCTTGTCTCTGTGTCTTTCATGAATAAATGAATAAAGTCTTTTAAAAAAACCAGAATCCATAAACATTTGCTCAACATACAGTGCAGGTGGGATGAAACTGATTACGTATTAATAAAAATTGTATGCCCCTTCCAAAGAAGTGGCGCTGGATATACTTTTGTATTTTGACCCATTTGCAAATGTCTCTTGCAGTTTTTCATCCCTTCCCTTATGAGTGATGAAATGAAGGGACGAAAACTGTACCCTTCATCACCATAAGTCAAATGGCATATGTCTGTCGCATTTGATCACCAGGGCTTCCATAACAAAATACCGCAGGCTGGTGCCTTAAATAATAGAATTGTATTTTCTCATTATTCTAGAGGCTGTAAGTCCAAGATCAAAGTAGTGACAGGCTTGATTTCTCCTGAGGCCTCTCTCTTTGACTGCACCCAGCTGCCCTCCCGCTGTGTGTTCACATGTGCTTCACCCAGTACAGCGTGTGGCTGCTCCCTCTGCACCCTGATCTCCTCTTCTTACAAGGACATCAGGCATATTGAGTTAGGGCTCAGCCTACCAAGCCCACTTTAACTTACCTCTTTAAAGCCCTATTTCCAAAAGAAGGTCACATTCTACGATTCCTGGGAGGCCTTAAATAGATGAATTTGGGGAAGAGTAACTCAGCCTGTAACAGCTGGACATCCTAGAATGTTAAAATCAGACAGGGAAGGACTTTATTTCAACCCCTGACAGCCTATGATTACAAAATCCTAAGACGTACTATCTTACAAGGCATTCCACATTTCACTTTGGGATTCCAAATCATTTTCTACACAAGAAAATTTGCAGAAACAGATTCATGTCCTAACTTCCTTCTACTTGCTAAAGGAGGGTTGGCATCCTGAAAGGGGAAGAAAACAGCAAAATTGTCCCTGTTTTTATTAAGTGCAAATTCTCTCTTCAGCTTCCTTTTGTGACTTTTGGAGCTGGAAAACCTCTTGGAAGATATGCTAAAAGATTTAAAATTTAGAACTTTGTTTTAAAAAGATTTTTTTTTTTTATTTATTTGAGAAAGAGAGTGCGAGTGCAAGTGAGGCAGGGGGGATAGGGAGAAGGAGAATCTCAAGCAGACTCACTGCTGAGCAGGGAACCCACTTGGGGCTTGATCCCAGGACACCTAGATCCTGACCTGAGCGGAAATCAAGAGTCAGACGCTTAACCAACTGAGCCACCCAAGCTCCACTCGAACTCTTTTTTTTAATTACTCATTCCTGGGAAGCCACATCGTTTCAGATATATATTGTGTTTTGAACCACAAATAATAGGATACCATTTTATCAGAAGGGCAATTATTTTCTAACAGTGGCCAGCAGTTCAGGCTGGCAAGTTCAGCACCAAAATGAATATGAAACTGCAGGGTTCTTATTCCCCCACCCCCAGGCTTGAGGCCTGGAAGGGAAGTCTTCATCCTCTTGAATCTCTTTTTATCCAGGAAGAAAGCTTTGCCCAGAAGAGAAGTAGAATAGGCCACCCCAAAATATGATTGTAGGAGTCTAGGACATACCACTTCCAAATATGCCACTTTGGTACATTGATTGTAGCTGTAGGCACTTTAAAAACAGGGGATGCAGGGAGATGCTTTCTCTGAACTCCCTTTTTTGGCCTAGGGACACATGGTCCAAAAGGAACTCAATTGTCATAAATCTTCTCCTTGGGAGTATCAACAACCAGGGAAGACTGATAAAATTGGACACTACACCCAGACAGACTTTGTTACAAACTATCATACCTCCCATCTATTCTTCAAAGTGCCCATTCATCTTTCTTAGAAATGGTTTCCTCTCCCTCAAGAGGCCTGCATTCCTCCTCTTTCCCTATTAAAATGGTATTTAAGCCTGAATCCTAAACCACCTCAGGGAGTTACTCATTTTTCCCTAGGTATCTTCCATATGCACATGAGGTATACATGTTAATCAACTTCTGTATCTTTTTCTCTGTCATTTATTACAGGGATCCCAGCCAAGAACTCAGAAGGGTGGAGGAAAATTATTTTTCCTCCCCTTTAGTCCCAACGTCCCCTAAGCCATCCCTCATACAGAGAAGTGGAATTTACTCCATTGCTTTTCACACAAATACACAACAGAGATGAGCACAAGCTGGAGAGAAGTGCTTTTTTAACCAATTTTCTCTCAAGGGCAACATCCATTTCAACAGAAGTGGAGTCTATTTGCATTTCACCAGAATTTTTGAGAACTTAAGTTTATCAGCATTTTTCTGTTTTAGTGCCTTGCTTCAATGATCTATGCTGCATTAAAAGTTACCCCCACACATGGCTTAAACATAATATTAATTTATTTTGCTCACTGATTTTGGGCTGAGTGGACTCAGCTAAGCAGTTCTCACTCAATTTTCTGTGCAGGTACCATCAGACAGTAAGGGCTTAGGATCATCATCCTGAAGGCTTCTTCATGCATGACTGGCACCTTGGGCCAAAGCCACTCAAACAGCTATAGGCTAGCACAGTTGGGGCTCCTTCTCCATCTTCCTCCCCGGGAAGCCTTCCCCCATGGTGACCTCAGGTGGACATTTCACATGGCAGTGGAGGCTGCATAAGTGAGCATCCTGAGAGAAACTATCAGAAAGCTGTGTGGCCTTTTTTAATTGAGCTTTGGAAGTCACACAGTGTCATTTCAGCCACATTGATTCATCAAGGCAGCCACAGACCACCCAGGTTCAAGGGGAGGGAATAGAGACTCTATGTCTTGAAAGGAGAAGATACAAGAATTGGTGGACTTATTTTATTTTATTTTTTTAAGATTTTTATTTATTTATTAATGAGAGACAGACAGAGAGAGAGAGAGAGAGAGGCAGAGACACAGGTAGAGGTAGAAGCAGGTTCCATGCAGGGAGTCTGATGTAGGACTCGATCCTGGGTCTCCAGGATGCTCCCTGGGCGAAGGCGTCGCTAAACCACTGAGCCACCCAGGCTGCCCAGTGAACATATTTTAAATACCACCACACACCCCTTAAAGTAGACCTTTTTTCATCTACTCAGCTGGATCACCCTTAGTTCTACCTCTGAGTCCACAGAACCCTACTTTCTGTGGTCATCTACACTTCTACACCTCATCTCTCATCACTCTCCTTGGAGATAATTCCCACTTTCACTCCACATACCCCCTTTCCCAGGACAGACTGTTTAGAAAGAGAGAGTACATGGTCTTTGTGAAAAGGGACCAGGACTTCTGATTAAGCCCCAGTTATTTTGATAAAACCAAAATCAACCTAAGACAAAGACTCTCATAACCACTGTTTCAAAGTAATAAATTTTAGGCCTTATTTCCTTTCATGATGTTTGGTCTCCAAGGAAGAAACAAAATGCAGAGATAGCCAACCAGCAGTAGGGAAGGTTCTCCTACGCCAGCTGGGCCCAAGACTACCGGCTGCCCAATGGACATAAGCAGAGAAACACAAAGCAGCAGGCCAGTGCAGATGCCTGCCTGCCTGCCCTCCTACCCCTCTGAAGGTGGACTGCTTGTATTTTGCCCACTGAAGCAGAAAGGATGAACATCTGGGATCTCAGCTCCTTCTCCCTTGAAGGATTCTCTGCTCGGTCTCAATCAAGCTGACCCACCTTTCCTTGAAAAAAAAAAAATTTCAAGTGAGAGCCTGGAGTAATGAGTATTCCTCAAAAACAATTTCATCAAGAAAAATTAGATGAAATTTCCAGTGACAGTTTAACCATTTAGAAAGAAAAAGAACCTTATATAATTTACACATATTGGTAAAAGCAAAGAAAGGAATCCAGTGATGCTCAATCTAGGACAGGGAGTTCACTATGTGGAAATAAATTATTCAAGATGCCAAATATCTTTGATTCAGTTTTAATTTATATTAAAGTTATCATGTTTGTTCATTTGTTTGTTTGCTTTGTTTTAAGCAGGAAACACTGAGGGAAATGTTAGGAAGCTGTTTCTATGAGCACATTTGAGAATGCAAGCCACAAGGTTTACAACAGGCTTTGTTTGGATAAAATAGAACTGAGCGTATATACATACAGGTTACCATAAAATATAAGTAAAATTTATACTTGTTCTGTATTTTTTCATCACAAAATTGAGTTTCTGCGTAACTCTATGACTAAGATAAGGAAAGAGTTTCCTTATAATCTTCAAAAATTTATCTTACTAGTTTTTAGGACTTCTACTTGTAACCTTTATGTTATAAATATTTGTTTTAGAAACTACGTTTATTAAAGTGTTGCAGGAAACTGTTCACGAAGAGTTACAAGCTCTGTTTTCCAAGGAAGGTTGATTTTATCCACCAACCTTGAGCAACTGGTCCACTGATTTCTGACCTTGCTCAGTAGTTTAAAGCGCACACACACACACACACACACACGCCAAAACCCAAACAAACAAAACACACTATGAACAATTTCTTAAAATTAGGAACACCGCCAAAAGCATTCTCACTTGAAAAGTGTATTATATTAAAAAAAAGTGTATTATACAAAATAACTTTAACGAGCCAACTTTAAAACACAATGTAGAATCTTGATTTGTGATAACCTTAGCATGGAGCCCTAGTAGAATGCCCTGCCTCTTTGATTTTCTGACATTCCACCTGATAGATGTCAAATTCTGAATAAGGAGCACATCTGGAGGATTTTTGGAGGATCAGTCTCAAAGGGAAAAATTGTGCATGAAAACCTCAGAAACATGATAATATAGGGAGTGAAATATGTCACAATTCTATTTTTTGTGTATGTGACAGCATAAAATTTACATCAATATTAAAACTGAATACAAAGGAAATCATGTCTCATGAAGATTCCTAACACCACCCTGGCAGAGGGTGCTCCCCACTTCCAACCCCAAGCATCATAGTTACAATGAAGTTCCAGTTTATGGGTGTTAGGAATATTTGATAAAACAACTGACCTAATGTCTTCACAGATTGAAGAAAAAAGTAAAGAGGAATGTCATTCTGACTTATAAGAGCCTTAGGACATAACGAAAAAATACAGTATATGATCTTTGATAAAAGCCTGACTTGAAAAAAACATATAAAGGACTCTTTGGGGTCAGTTGAGGCAAATGAATATAGTCAATATATTAGGAAATAATCATCCATTCATTAGGAGTGATAATGGTACCATGTGATATAAGATTATATGCTGACATATTTTGGACTGAAACTTCATATAGTCTACTATTTTAAATGGTTTAGTGAAAAAATACATAGATGAAGTATGCTTGGCAAGATAACAATTGAGTATAGAAGTGTTGAGTACACTCTTTTTCTAATTTTCTATATGTATGAAAAATTTTCAAAATAAAAGTTTTTAAAAGTATGTGGATATTATTCCTATCCCCAAGTTTTTAAAATTCTTAATATAAGAAGGAAAGGCATGTTAAAGTTGGTCTAAGGAGATGCGACCTGTTAAGTTCAAAAGACAACTAGCAAATATAGCCAGAGGGCCCTTCTTCAGTTGTTAAGGCCCTTATTATTGAAACGAAACGGATCTAGAAATTTTGAACCACCCTTAGATTTCTTGTTGGACAGTGCTACGACAACTGTGCTTCCCTCATAAATATCAGACTAAAAGGCAAAGCGTGGTTACCCCAGCAGCCAACCAAATCTACCAGCAGTCAACACTGTTGGATTCTTAACATGGATGGAGCTAGAAAGTATTATACTAAATGAAATAAGTCAGTCAAAGACAAATATATGATTTCACTCATATGTGGAATTGAAGAATTTAAACAAATGAATAAAGGGGGTAAAAAAGAGAGAGGCAAACCAAGAAATATACTCTTAACCTTCAGAGAAGAAACAGATGGTTACCAGAGGGGAGGTGAGCAGGTGGGATGGGGAAAATAGGGGATGGGGATCAGAGAGTACGCTTACCATGATGAGCACTGAGTAATGTATGGAATCGTTGAAGCACATATCATTCACCTGAAACTTGTAGAACACTGTATGCTAACCATAACTAAAATTTAAAATAAATAAATAAGAAAAAATCTATCTAAACAAATAAGTGCTGTACTCTCTTTAATGGTATCAGTGTTTCTGTCTCCAAAACCACCTGAAACAATTGGTCAGAATAAGCCTCTGTGTCATGATCTAGCGATGTAGCGATAATAACAATGAGTAACACCATCAATAGTACTAATACTGCCTAACAATTTATCAAGTGCTCAGTGAAAGGCATGATAGATTGGTTTGGAGATTCAATATGATGACAGATAAGATGTGTCACACACACTGAGCCATGTGATCATCATGAATAGTCTTCCCTTAAGCCAGGTGTTCAACAGAAATTATTAAGTCTTTCCTAGCACTGAATGGGGCAAACTCTCAAGGTTAAGCACTATTAGCTAAGTGTACAGGAGCTACACGGGCAGCTGGGACACTCCGCCCTCCTCATGCCTTTTTCTTCCCTAACTCGGGCCTGTCTTGTCTTCATCCTCTGCCTTCCAGAAGAACTTGCTCCAACCCATGCTGGCTGAAGCTGCCTACATGCTCCTTTACTCCAGTTGTGGTATTATGCATACCTGTGAGCCTCCACACAGTTCAGGAGCAACATGTTGGTATCTCTATTAATTTTTTCACATCTCTACTGATTCTTCAACTTATCCCTCCTGCCTTCACTGGCCTGAGTAGCCAGAAATACTGTGTCATCCTTTTGGACACCTCCTTTATGCCAAAATGCTCAGGAACAAAAGGGATAAACACAGGCTGAAGAAAGGAGTAGGGTGTCTTCAATCCGGACTCCCCATCCAAACACAAGATTGGGTGAGTCCCTGAGCACTGTGGCTTCTCGTAGACACCTGGAGTCACTCAGTTCAGCTCCCAGGGTTATTATGAGGTGGGAACACTCTGCAGAGAAATAACCATGGCTCTGGTAGTTGTGAAATAACCCAGTGTGGAGTTTGTTATGTCTTCCTTATTTAATACTTTGAACTCTACATCAAAACTTTAAAATTGTATTTTTTTAAATATTGTTTCAATGGTTAAGAGCTCAGCATGTACTCAGAGGGTGCTCATAAAAGATTCATTTATTCAACAGATGTTATGGAATAGACTAAAGAAGCATAAGACAGTCAGTCATCTTCAAGGAACTTACAACTGAATAGAGAAAATAATGAATGCAGGGGTGCCTGGGTGGCTCAATTGGTGGAGGCATCAATTCTTGGTTTCAGGTCAGGTCCTAATCTCAAGGTCATGAGATTGAGCCCTGCCAAAGGCTCCATACTCTGAGTGGAGTCTGCCTAATATTCACTCTCCATCTGTTTTTTTCTCTATAGGTTTAGTATATTCTTCTCTATAGGTTAACAGTGTATTTCTTGGTTTGTCTCTCTCTTTTTTACCCCCTTTATTCATTTGTTTTAATTCTTCAATTCCACATATGAGTGAAATCATATATTTGTCTTTGTCTGACTGACTTATTTCACTTAGTATTTCACTCTCCTGGGGCACCTGGGTGGCTCAGTCCCTTACGTGGCTGATTTCAGCTCAGCTCATGACCATCCTGGGATGGAGCCCTGCATAGGACTCCTTGCTTGGTGAGGAGTCTGCTTCTCCCTCTCCTTCTGCTCCTCCCTCCCACTCGCACACTCTCTCTTTCTCTCTCTCAAATAAAAAAAATACATCTTAAAAAAAAGAAAGAAAGAAAAGAATGGATGAATGCGAAGCATACTTCCTATGGCATGTACGTGTAGGCAGTGCCACTGGAGTGCGGAAAAGCAGCTGACTGCTGACTGGCAAGAGTCTGCTATTTTATTTTTTTTTTTTTTTTTTTTTTTTTATAAATTAATTTTTATTGGTGTTCAATTTACCAACATACAGAATAACACCCAGTGCTCATCCCGTCAAGTGTACCCCTCAGTGCCCGTCACCCATTCACCCCCACCCCCCACCCTCCTCCCCCTCCACCACCCCTAGTTCATTTCCCAGAGTTAGAAGTCTTTATGTTCTGTCTCCCTTTCTGATATTTCTCACACATTTCTTCTCCCTTCCCTTATATTCCCTTTCGCTATTATTCATATTCCCCAAATGAATGAGAACATACACCGTTTGTCCTTCTCCGGTTACTGTGGCCAAGTTCAAAAAGGGTGTTGCCTGAGTTCTCCTCTGGGATTTTGATGGAATCTTGTCTCACATTTAGATCTTTCATCTATTTTGAGTTTATCTTTGTGTATGGTGCAAGAGAGTGGTCCAGTTTCATTCTTCTGCATGTGGATGTCCAATTTTCCAAGCACCATTTATTGAAGAGACTGTCTTTCTTCTAGTGGATCGTCTTTCCTCCTTTATCGTATATTAGTTGAGCATAAAGTTCAGGGTCCACTTCTGGGTTCTCTATTCTGTTCCATTGATCTATGCGTCTGTTTTTGTGCCAGTACCACACTGCCTTGATGAACACAGCTTTGTAGTACAACCTGAAATCTGGCATTGTGATGCCCCCAGATATGGTTTTCTTTTTTTAAAATTCCCCTGGCTGTTTGGGGTCTTTTCTGATTCCACACAAATCTTAAAATAATTTGTTCTAAGTCTCTGAAGAAAGTCCATGGTATTTTGATAGGGATTGCATTATACGTGTAAATTGCCCTGGGTAACATTGACATTTTCACAATATTAATTCTGCCAATCCATGAGCATGGAATATTTTTCCATCTCTTTGTGTCTTCCTCAATTTCTTTCAGAAGTGTTCTGTAGTTTTTAGGGTATTTTGAAATGGTAAATGGTTCTCCAACCTTTTATTTTCAGGTTGTAGGTGTCCTTCTGTCTAAAATGAGTCTCTTGTAGACAGCAAATAGATGGGTCCTGTTTTTTTATCCAGTCTGAAACTCTGCGCCTTTTGATGGGGTCATTAAGCCCATTCACGTTCAGAGTTACTTGAACTTCTTCTTAAAGGGGAGTTTTAAGAGTCCCCCTTAAAATTTCTTGCAGAGCTGGTTTGGAGGTCACATATTCTTTCAGTTCCTGCCTGTCTTGGAAGCTCTTTAACTCTCCTTCCATTTTGAATGAGAGCCTTGCTGGATAAAGTATTCTTGGTTGCATGTTCTTCTCATTTAGGACCCTGAATATATCCTGCCAGCCCTTTCTGGCCTGCCACGTCTCCGTGGAGAGGTCTGCTGTTACCCTAATATTCCTCCCCATGAAAGTCAGGGACTTCTTGTCTCTTGCTGCTTTAAGGATCTTCTCTTTATCTTTGGAATTTGCAAGCTTCACTATTAAATGTCGAGGTGTTGAACGGTTTTTATTGATTTTAGGGGGGGATCTCTCTATTTCCTGGATCTGAATGCCTGTTTCCCTTCCCAGATTGGGAAAGTTTTCAGCTAGGATTTGTTCAAATACATATTCTGGCCCTCTGTCCCTTTCGGCGCCCTCGGGAACCCCAATTAAACGTAGGTTTTTCTTCCTTAGAGTGTCATTTATTTGCCTTAATCTGTCTTCATGGTCCCTTAATTGATTGTCTGTTTTTTCCTCAGTTTCCCTCTTTGCCATTAACTTGTCTTCTATGTCACTCACTCGTTCTTCCACCTCGTTAACCCTCGTCGTTAGGACTTCTAGTTTGGATTGCATCTCATTCAATTGATTTTTAATTTCTGCCTGATTGGATCTAAATTCTGCAGTCATGAAGTCTCGTGAGGCCTTAATGCTTTTTTCTAGAGCCACCAGTAGCTGTATAATGGTGCTTCTGAATTGGCTTTCTGACATTGAAGTGTAATCCAGATTTTGTAACTCTGTGGGAAAGAGGGCTGTTTCTGATTCTTTCTTTTGAGTTGAGGTTTTCCTTCTAGTCATTTTGCTCAGTGCAGAGTGGCCAGAAACAAGTTGTATTGGAACACGGGGGAGTATCACTGGTCCCTCTAGCTGGTCTTCTGGGGGAGGGGCCTGTTGCGTTGACCTTCAGGTGTTAGCACTTGGGGGAGCTGCTCTGCCCCTGCCTGCTGCAGGGCTCAGCGGGGGTTGTTTACCCCGCCAGGCCCCAGGAGGAACAGTTGCAGTTGCTATGGCAACTCTGGAAGCCTGGATTCAGCCTCCGCAGGAACTACGTTGCTCGGGGCTCTCGGCTCTCGTCCGCAGGGCCTGGAGGCTCCGGGGCGGGGCCGCTGATCTGCTCAGCTCGGGGCAGGAGCGTCCTCGCTGTCCTGGGCCCTCCTGGCCTCTGCCTGTCCCGGGGAGGCCGGATCCTGGGCTGTGTCCCGGCGCCCTGTGCTCCGGGGCCTGCGCTGTGGGATTCGCGCTCCCGCCCCGCAGCCCCCTCCGCGGAGCCGCCGCCCGAGCCCCTCCGAGCTGCTCCGGTCGGTCCCGCCGTGCGCGCTGCAGCCCTTAGGGAGCTCGGAGCACTCTCCTGCGCTCGCAGGTGTCTGTTAGTGTCCCCGGGAGCCCGAGGGCATCCCTGCTCTCCTGGGTCCTGCTCCAACTCCCTGCGAGCCCCTTTCCGCCCGCCCGGGAAGGTTGGTGCAGCTCCTGCTCCTCCGGGACGGGGCTCTCCTGTCCTGGGGACACTCGCCCCGGCCTCAGCCCGGCTCCTCGTGGGGCCCCTCCCCCTCGGAGGCCTTTTGTTCCTTTATTTCTTTTTCCCCGTCTTCCTACCTTGATAGAAGCGCGAACTCTTCTCACTGTAGCATTCCAGCTGGTCTCTCTTTACATCTCAGGCTGAATTCGTAGATTTTCAGGATGGTTTGAAGGTTATCTAGGTAATTTGGTGGGGACAGGTGATTTGGGGACCCTACTCTTCCGCCATCTTGCCCCTCCCCTCGAGTCTGCTATTTTAAATTTAGGTTTACTAAAATGTTACTTCATTCTATAGGGACAGGATGAAGTTTTCCTTTTTCTTCCTATCCAATACTGCCACCTGGTGGTGCCATGGCCCCTTTGCAGTGCCTCTCAACTGCCCCCCTCCCACCCTCAAAGGGATACAGAAAGGGAAACAAACGTGGCATCAACAAATTGCTATAGAAACTGAATTGATTTGTGAACATTACTTTAAGTTGAGCCATTTTAAATGAAGCCCTCATTTCCTTGGTTTTCCTTTCCAGGAAAACTGTGTCCTACCATAAGAGTCTCAAGTACTACGGGTCTTAGCATTTTATCACAGGCTGCCCTAGGAAAAGACAATGACCTCCCACCCCCCACCCCCCAGCGCACCCCTCACAAAAGGTTATAAAAGAGAAAAGTAGAGATCTTCCACGGACCTCGTGAAAGGACCTATTCCTGTTTCCAGGTTGCAGCTGAGAGCAGCCTCCTTCCAGGGAGAAGAGGAAGCTCACAGTTCCCTGAGTTTGAATCTAATTGGAACATGGTCCCGAAAACATTGAAACCTTGATGCATGTATCAAAAGCTAAAAATCCTGTCATGTCAAAAGTGGAGCTGTTTTCTGTTTTGCAAGAGAAGACAACTTAGGTGCTCTTTTGGGGCAGGCTACTATTTGTTCTGCAGTGACCCCCACGATAGGCCCAGTGACTACTCAAGGAAAAGTAGTGGCTCTAGAATCATGTGAAAGGTTGTCGATGCAGCACACAGAATTAAAGCTTTGAATATTTCTGTCCCATCCACAAAACAAAAATGTCCATTTTTGCTTCCTAAATATGGATTGGGACATCGTGCCTAAAAATCGTTGCCCTTTTTGAGGCACACGAGAGTTTTATTAGGGAGGTGTTAACAGGAGCCTGAAGCTGGCACAGCCATCTTCACCAGAAACTTTGCAAGACTTGGCCTCCAGAAGGCCTGCCCCAAGGCCTCACTGAGGAAGTAAGGCCCAGAATACACCTGAGAGCGGGAATTTTGTTTCATGGATCTACTGCCCACAACTTAGAACCTTGTCAGCTTTACAGTTGACATTTCAATGTTTGTCAAAGGAGTATAGGAAGGAAAGTGCTCCCCATTTCCCCATGCATACCAGTTCTGCTCTGGGACACAGGGAAGGGTAGGGAATGAAAGACATTAGTCTGGGCAGAGCAGTGCCTGGCTGAGGTGATTTCTACTGGTGTTGGTGAAGGAGTTAGACAGGAAGGGCAGGAGGGAGGAATATGGAAAATCATGTTCCTGGTCATATGTGAGGGGCTGAGGACTCAAAAAAATAAACTAGGCCACCTTGAGAAATAGCAGTGCTTCTGTGTGAATAGGCGGGAGCTCAGAATTTTGGTTATTTGGTCATTCTTGTGGCTCCCAAGCTGGTGTGACCTTTGGCATCATTAGCACAACACAGCACTAGCCACTTCATGGCTCCTGAGCAGCTCTCTTCTGGTCTACGGTTCCCATATTTTAAAATTTGCATAGATATTGGGTTCCATTTTTGAAGGAAAATGCTGCAACTGTACATTATAATCTCTGGTCCTAGATCATCTCCACTGCCAGCTTTCCCATTTCCTCTGATTATTGAAGGTAGAAATCTAAGAATAATGTTGCTGGTCCTCTTTACAAATTCACTCATTCTTCTCTTCCTCTGCTGTCTTCATCCAAAACGTAACTTGTAAGACTTCAGATTATTGTTAATATCCTTACGACACCTCCTGCCACCCTCACCTTACTCTCCCCTAACGTGACAATCATTTCCCTCAATATTTTTAAGTCTTGCTTAGTCTTACTAGTCTACTAGGATATCTTCCTCATTAGCCATTCTGTCTCAGCTCTGGTTCATCTTCAGTACTATTGCCTAAATCTTCTGAATTTCTCCAATCATATCTCCTCTTGCCCTCAAGAGAGCCTTCTCAAAAAAAAAAAAAAAAAAAAAAGAAAGAAAAAGAAAGAAAAGTCAAGAAATGAGCAGTGGATTTGGGGATGTCAAAATATCATAAGTTTCAGAATTTCTTTTTTCCTGCCACAAAAAATCTTGAGCAGAATATTCTGCATTTCTAGAACTAACTTATTTTCTCAAACCAAGATATTTTTCATCTTTCTGTTGCTCTAAGAACATTAACAGGAGCTCTTGAAAGAAAAAAATAACTATATTCTTTTAAGTATGCTTACCTCCGACTCACCCTTAATTGAACACACTAGGTGTATACAGCATCAAATCTATAATTCTGGAGCACATTTGCTTCAGCTCAGGGTATGATCCTGGGGTCCTGGGATCGAGACCCACATTGAGCTTCCCGCAGGGAACCCTGCTTCTCCCTCTGCCTATGTCTCTGCCTCTCTCTTTGTGTCTCTCATGGATAAATAAATAAATTTTTAAAAAAATCTGTATATAATTCTGTATGTTTTTAATACTATGTTTAATTCATGAGAAACTCTTCAGAGTATTAGCTATTTAAACTGAAGCTATTGATTGGCAAGGAGTGAGCCCTAAAGCAAATAGGGTCAATTACGGTGCCTTTCAGTTGACACATCCTGGACTAGTAGTCAGAGCCCTTTCTTGAAAATTTTGAACATGGGACAGAAATCATTCTCATTTTCTTTCAGATGTGTTTCTCAAACTTCGTACGTTGAAGACCTAACCCTCAACATGACTGTTTGAAGAGAGGGTCTTTATGGAGGTAACTGAGATTAAATGAAATCATAAAAGCTGGGCCCTGACCCAACAGTTTTGATATCCTTACAAGAGGAAGAGACACCGAGTTCTCTGTCTCCAGGCCACGCGTGAGGACACAGGCTAGAAGGTGACCACCTACAGGCCAGGGAGAGAGCTTTCACCAGGAGCGGACTTGACCTTCACCTTGACCTGGAACTCCTAGGCTCCAGAACCGTAAGAAAATAAATTTCTGTTCTTTCAGCCACCTAGTCTGTGGTATTTTTCTGTGGCAGCCTGAGCAGGCTAAAACAGGTGGTGACGCTGGAAAGTACGGATTCACAGAGGACACATTCCTGCCATGCTGAAGAAGCCATTCTAAAAGGATGGGTGGAGGGAGTCCTGTAAGCACTACTGTGCTCCAGTTATTTATACATAGAGCAAAGATTAGAACATTAACAGACGCATTTTTCTTTACCCTTTTTTTGTACGTACTATACAAGAATTGGTTATATACTAAAAAAAAAAAAAAAAAAATGGTTCCTGAAACGGTATTTTAGAAAATAAATGGTATCTTATTACGTGTTCTATACATATCCATTTTTTCCTTTCTCAGCAGCATGCTTAATAATCATCTATAATAAAAAAAAAAATCTACCAGCAAAAAGCTTGATTTAGAAAACAATGATCACGATTGTGTTATTTAAGTGAGGCTGCCACCACTCTGAGAAATGAGGCTAGGGTATCTTTTAAGATTTGAGAAACTGACATTTTAAATTGCTCATGAGAAATGTGTCACTTTGTTTTGTTTCATTTGCTTTCACATCTTTCAATCCTTTGAAGGGGACTCTGTTCGTTGCTCTTTGTAGAGATCTTTATTGATAAATACAGACAGAGATAAACCAAAAAGAGACTGCTAGCTTCTCATCCATGACAGGGATTTCTGGTCTATTTTTTCTTAGCATGTTCCAACTAAAGTGGAAAGAATCTTTTTTAAAAAATCATTCTTGGGGTGCAATCAGTTTAGGCATCTGACTCTTGATTTCGGCTCTAACTCATGAGATCGAGCCCTGTGTCAGGCCCCATGCTCAGCTCCGAGTCTGTTCCACACTTTCTCTCCCTTTTCCTCTGCTCCTCCCCCTGCTCAGGCTTTCTCTCTCTCTCTCTCTCTCTCTCTCTCTCTCTCTCAAATAAATAAATAACTTTAAAAAATCATTCTGATGATTGTTAGGATAGAATCAAGGTGAAAAAAAATGAGTGTTGTAAGTGCCATGAGTGTTGTAGTCAAGTGCACTAGTTGAGGTAAAATGGCCTAGAGAGATGTGACAAGACCAGGCAAGAACATCAGCCTTTAGTTAGCCGGAATAATGCCAAGAGAATATTTTTAGCAACCTCCCAGAAGGAAGATGATGGCCTCCCACAAGAGGTCGGTAAAAATCTGCCATAATCTCAGGGATGCCTGAGTGGCTCAGTGGGTTATGCAGCTGCCTTCAGCTCAGGTCATGATACTGGAGGCCTTGGCATTGAGCCCTTTCCCCTTCCCCCTTCCCTCATGCTCATTAACTCTCATGTGTTCTCCCTCCCCCCCCCCTCAAATAAACAAATAAAATCTTCAAAAAAAAAAAAAAAAGACCTGACATAATCTCAGAATTCAAGGAAATAGCCCTCCTTTCAATTCATATTAATAAGACATTTATAATCGGAAACCATTAACCAAATCCAAATTTATTTACACACACACATTATATTGTAGCAGTAAGGCTCAAAAATCCAGTATTATGAGTTCTTCTTCATGTAGCAGACTTCATATATGCTTCAAAATAACCATTTCAATAGTTTTCTATTTTCCAAGCAATCTAATTGTAAACATTTTTCCCCCCTCTGGTGTATCACACTAGGATAAAAATTTGGAAACCATCTTGGGTTTTGATTGGTTTTCCTCATTAATGAGATGCATCCTGCAAAATATCCTTGACTTTAAAAGTTTCTGGGTGTTATACTATATGTTGAAATAGAACTTCAATAAAAAATACATATATTTTTAAAAAATAAGTAGCAGCTATGAAACTATAATTTCAGTAGAAGTAGGTAACTGGAACAGATACATGGCTAGATTCATGGAAATAGGAGAGAAAAGAGAGAGAATAAAAAGTTACACATCATTAAAATGCAGATTCATCAAGCATAACCTAATATTGCTTCAGTGATGCGACAGTGTTCGAAGACAATAAAGTCTGTGGAGGGGAAAAACGAGTAGAGTTGTCCTAAGTATTTTTCTTTCTTCTTTCCTTATCTAGAAAGCAGCATGGTACATAAAGAATCGATTTTGGAATAAGACAGATCTAGATTTAAAGTTGAGTTCATGAGTAATTGCTCTGTGTTTGATTTATTGCTGACTGTACTTCCTCAGCTTCTCATTCTTGCTGATAGTAGTAATCGTAACTAGCTGGGATTGGATGCCCACATGTTCATTTATTTTTTAAACTTCTTTTTAGGGGCAGACCAGGTGGCTCAGCGGTTTAGCTCCGCCTTTGGTCCAGGGTGTGATCCTGGGGTCTCTGGATCGAGTCTCATGTCCTCCCTGCATGGAGCCTGCTTCTCCCTCTGCCTGTGTCTCTGCCTCTCTGTGTGTGTCTCTTGTGAATAAATAAAATCTTTAAAAAAAAAAATAAACTTTTTAAATCAGTGCTATGGCTATCAGATTGTGTTGCATAAGATGAAAACAAAAAAGATCAATCTAGAGACTGTGTGTAGAGACATGGCCATTTGTTGTTAGTCACTGGGGAAGAGATCACAATTGCTGCTTTCTCCAGCTTCCTACGTTCCAACAACCTTGGTCTTCTTTTGGCAATTCAACCATGCAAAGGAATTTCCTTTCCCCTGGAATGCTTTTCTCCTGACATTTATCACAGCTGGCTCTTTTTTTTTTTTTTTCCTCTCCGTTCAGTTGAGGCCTTTTCCAGCTCCCACTCCATTTTTCCTAAGAGATCGCACTGTTGATTCCTTTATGGCGCTTCCCCCTATACACCATTACCAGGCTTCTGAATGTGTTCCGTTGTCTATCTCCACTGACTACAACAAAGGCTTTCAACAAGCAGTTGCTGGATGGCTAGATAGCCGGCTAGATGGCGGATGCCAAAAGGGGGGTTTGGAGCACAGAAACAGACTTAGCCGATTTACCTAAAGGGACTTTGCGTGTCACTAGGCGACTCTTTCCCAAGACGCCGAGAACGCTAAAAAAAAAAAAAAAAAAAAAAAAAAACCCTCCCCACGGCGGGGATGCAGTACGCAGGCACATAAACACAAGTACGCGCACGTAAAGAAAAACTTAAAAAAAGTAGAAAAGAAAAAACCACAAAAATAGTTAACAGACCAGAAAACACGCGAGCTTACGCTGGGGACCCAGCCCCAAGCCCCAGGAACAAGAAGTCTTTCTTTGGCCACCGCGTCGCCAGGGGAGAGCGCGAACGCAGTCCCCCACTACCACAAATTATGCAGTCGAGTTTCCCACATTTGGGGAAATCGCAGGGGTCAGCACATCCGGAGTGCAATGGATAAGCCTCGCCCTGGGAAAACCACCTTCGTGATCATGGTATCTCCCCTGCCAGGTAAGTATGAGTTGCTTGGTCCGCTGCGACATGCACCCTAGCGCGCGCCTCGCTCCTTACACACGGTCACTTCCTGCCCGCCGCCTCCGCACGGCGGATCCCCGCGCCACCGCGGCCGCGACCCCGCTCACCCGCAACACGCCCTCGGGCGCCTTTCCCTGGCCCCACGCGGGACGGTTGCGCCCGGGCCTTGGGGACCCGGCAGCCTCTGCGCGCCTGCTCATCTACATACGCCACGCCCCCGTGACGTTACCTCTACCCCCACCCCCAGGCCTGTCCCGCGCTCTGGGAACCGGCTGTACCAGTCCAGGGCGGACGGAGACTGGATGCCTGGCGGGCTGGACGGAGGGGTGGGGGGCGAGGAGTTGGGACTGGGACGGGGGACCCTAGAAGCCGGGTCTCCGACCTCTGAGCGGTTTAGGGCCTCGCTGGAGGGTGGGTGGGGCCGGGGTTTGATCCCCCGTTTCCCTGAGCGAAAAGGAAGTTTCAGTGTGTTTCGTTTTAGCCAGCTCCAGGGAACTCATCCTCACTGGACAGATTATGAAGACATTTCGCCGTCCTGAAAGTGTGTCCCGTAGGATTAATGAGGTTGAGCCTTGCATAAAATTTAGTTTCTCAGAGAACAGTTTTCCCCTAATCAGGTATTGTGTCTTTTTTTTTTTTTTTTCAAGATTTTATTTATTTGACAGACAGCAAGCACATTGAGGAGAGGGTTGGGGGGAGAGGGAGAAGCAGGCCCCCCACTAAGCAGGGAGCCTGATGTGGGCCTGTATCCAGGAGTCCGGAATCATGACCCCAGCCCAAGGCAGACACTTAACCCACTGAGCCACCCAGGTGCCCCATTGTGTCTTTCCTGACCCCACTAGTAAATTTTCTAGCTGTCTCTACAGAAGCCTGTATTCAAGGTCAGCTAATATGGTTCTCTAGCCTCCTACCTATATTCCTGATGCAAGGTAACCAAACCCAAGATCTCATCCAGTTTATACCAGCAAGAGCATGCCCAGAGCCCCTTCTCCTTGTCCTAAGGTAACTTGATGTGAAGGGCTGAATTTTGCTTTTTTCTGGTGTTAAGTCTCCACTCAAAGTGAACATGAGAAGTATGTTACATATACACTTGAGCCACACACATGCTCCATCTTTCCTCATGATAGTCCTATGTTTCTCTGCTTTTTTCTCTCTTTTTTTCTGCTTTTTTCATCAGTATGTATGTATGCAGCCTCTATGAGTATAAGAAACTTGTTTTCTCCTCCAGATTTGTGGCTTGCTCTCCAGTCTCCTCCTTTGCCTCTCAAATAAGCCCTTTCCTTGCTGCTTACCTGTCTCAGTGACTGGCTCTGTGTGCATCAGGCAGACAGACTTGGGTTCAGTTATACTCCTGCCTTAAGCACTTAAGTACTAAGATTTCCCCAACCAATTTAACAAGGATCATTTTTTCATGGCATCTTCCTGAGTAAGCCTGTCATAAACTACTTCAACATACATGAATAAGGGGGTACCTACTTGGCTTAGTCGGTGAAGTGTCTGCCTTCGGCTCAGGTCTCAATCTCAGGGTACTGGGAGTCCGCTTGTCTCTTTCCCTTTCTGCCCCTCCCTTCTCCCCCCTCCCCACTCTTGTGCCCTCCTTCTCTCAAATAAATAAAATTAAACAAACAAATAAACAAACAGGGACACCTAGGTGGCTCAGTGGTTGAATGTCTGCCTTCACACTCAGGGTGTGATCCTGGGTCCTGGGATCGAGTCCCACGTGGGGCTCCCTGTAGAAAGCCTGCTTCTGCCTCTGCCTGTGTCTCTGCCTCTCTCTCTCTCTCTCTGTCTCTCATGAATAAATAAATAAAATCTTAAAAAAAAAAATACACAAGTAAGCCTAGTAAAACCTAAAGGAGGAGTGCCTATGTGGCTCAGTCAGTTAAGCTGACTCTTGATTTTGGCTCAGGTCATGATCTGAGTGTGGTGGACTCTAGTGCCAAGTTTGATGTGCCCTGGGCATGAAGCTTACTTGCGATTCTCTCTACCTTTCCCTCCACCCCTCCCTACTTCTCTAAAAAAAAACCCTAAAACACCCTAAAAGAAAAAAAAAAAAGTCAAGATTCCAACCTTGAAAACAGAAAACCAGGGCAAAGTGCAAACTTTGTTCATTTAGCAAATTATGCAGTGGTCAAGTACATAATACTGGTAAAACAAAGTATTTTTAGATACTTGAAAAAATACAAGTATACTATTATGTTTTATAGTCAATTCACAATATCTAAAACATTGCATTTAGTCTGTTCAACTCTTTTTTTTTTTTTTCTGTTAGTAGGCTCCACCCCAGGATGGAGCCTCATACCGGGCCTGAGCTGAGATCAACAGTTGGAAGCCTAAGTAACAGAGGTGTCCCACTCTCATTTTGCTTTTAGAGAGTGAGCCAAACACAATTTTTTTTAGACTGTAAACTGAGAACTTTTATATCTCTGCTGCTCTGTCCATTGAGAGGTGGAGTCTATTCCTTCCCTTGGGATCTGGATCTAGCGACTAGCTTGACTGATAGAATGAGGCAGATGTAATGTTCAGGGAATTCTGAGGCTAGGTCAGAAGAAGCTTTACAGCTTCCACCTGGGTCTCTGGGAACCCTGTCTGGGAGACTTGAGATACCACGTAAGAAGGCCAATTACTTTGAGGCTGCCATGTTGTGAGGAAGCCCAAGGCTTTGAGGGTAAAGATGCATAGAAAGAGTGCTGCTAGTTCCCAGCTGTTTCAATCTCACTTTAGGGCCCCAGACACCAGGGAGCAGAGTAATGCCTGCCAAAATTGCATATTTGTGATCAAAATAGAGGACTCTTTTTGTGTCATGGCTCTCAAGTTTTGGGGTGTTGTTTTTGTGTAGCAATAGAAAATGGAATGGGGAGACAGAAACAAGCAAACAAGTAATATGAAGTGGAAGAAAAAAGTGGGTTAAGGAATGGAGAGAGGATTGGGGTTGGGGGGGGCTTAAAGTTTTTGAGAAGGGAGGCAAGGAAACCTCTCTACTACATAGTCCTGCTTTTCTTTGCTTGCTCATCATCAGCACACAAAACTCCCCAACAGCCACCCCAAAATGGCAGTCTAATTTGGCAATTCCCTGAGTTTATTTGTCCTGTTATAAGTCCTAGGACCACAGCCAACTCCTTAGAACCTCTAATTCTTGGTTTTAAGTTTGTGAGAATCAGTAAATGATGACCCAGCTTTTGTGGAGCAGAATGAACTTGCTATTAGGGGCATATCCCAGAGGAGGACCATGAGTCCCAGAAAAGAGAAAATGGATTCCCCAACAGATATCTCCTTTGACATCACTGTGACTCAGGGAGAGTGCACTACTTCTCAAAAAAATTGGGTGGAACAATTGAAAACCAGAAAAATCCATGGCATGTGGGTGGTACATTATCCCATAAGAGTTCAAAACAGAGAAATATCCCATGCTGAAGGAGAATCCACAAAGGCACTGAAAAAGAAAAGGTGCAGAGTGACTTCTCATTACTGCAGCATCTCGTGGCTGAGAGATACCCTAAAAGGTCATTCTGTCTGGTTATTGACTCATCTATTGCTTGCAAATGGATCTTGAAGGATAGGTAGGGTTTGGATAATGGAATTAAAAGTAGGAGAGCGTACTCCAGGGAACAGCATAAACAGAAGCATGATGGAAGGCATGACACATATTCTTTTTTTTTTTTTTTTTCTGGAACATATTCTTGAATCAGGAAATTGGGTTGGGTATGTGTAGGCATACCAGTTTGGCATGATGTATTGAAGCATTGTGGAAGGCCAAGAAATACTGGAAGATAAGGTGAACAGATGAGCAGGTCAAGGTGAACTATTAGAACTTTTTAGGTAGGAAATTGTCCAGACTGGAAAGGGTTACTCTGGCAGTAGAGAGTGGCATAAAGGGAGCCAAAGGAAACAAGGCTGTCAAGTAGGAGCCTGTATCCCCAGTAGTCGAGGTGAAAGGGGGGGGGGGGAGATGGGTGTGCATGAAAGAGGCACTACTAACTGATCCATAGGATTGGGAATTGAGGGCTCCTGGAGGGACAGAGGAAGGAGTCAACCAAGATTCAAGCCTATAGTAGTTATAAGGATGGAGGAAGTGACATGAGCAGAAACCAAGAGTCAACATACCTATTGGCTGAGATATAGAAATGGGGTGGAAGACGTTGACTTGGGTTTGGGCTGTACTGATTTGAACTGCCAGTGGCACAGCAGTGGAGACTATCTTCCTGGGCAATTGGAAGCCCATTATAGCCCCCAAGGAGAGGGCAAGGACCGGACTAAACGGGTGGTTATCTGAATGGGATCAGGAAGAGAGACAGGAGCTTGCGAACAGGCCAGTACCGAAACAGGGCAGCAGTGTCACAATCAAAAGGCCTCATCTCAAGTTGTCATCTACCTCACCTCAAGCATTGGGCGGAGGTGGACAAAGGCCAGTCAAAAGCTGGGACTGAGAGGAGGCCAAGAAAAGGTCATTAGGAATTAAGTGGCGACAGCCTAGCAACTTTTCAGTAGGCTGGAGTCAGATCGGGGAGTAGTGGTGAAGGTGAGGCCGCACGGTGAAAAGAAGGTAGAAGGTCTTGAGGTCTGACCGTTGGAGGGACATCAGGTGCTAGAGTCTGGGGACCTGCTGGCCCAGACTGCTGGCTGCAGGTCCCCTCAGCATCTGGATTTCCGCTTCTTCACGTCACAACGTGAGACCCTGCACATAAAGCGCTCCTCTCCAAGGCTGCTACTTAGGAGGCTGCTGATTACTATTTTCGGCGATTAGGCAGCTGTTTCCCGGTAGGCAGAAGCCACGCACCAGCGCCCCAAGACGCTAGAAGCCCCCCCCTCAGTGGGATGGAGGGAGGGAGGGAGGGAGGAAGGACGCGGTCTGATAAAACTCCTTCTCTATTCATAATCCCGTCACTTTGATTACCTCTATGACCAAGGCCTGCATGCTGCCTCCAACATTTCCCAACTGTGTTGTTGCAGGGGGCCTAATGGTCTGCCTGCTTCTATCCTGGGTCCCCCAAGGCCTATTTCAACACCACAGTCAAGCTAATCCCCTTAAAAACATGTAGATCTGTCTTCTGGAAAGCAAAACAAAGCAAACCACAATGGCTTCCCATTTCCCTCAGAGTAAAAGCCAAAGTCCTTACACCAGCCCCAAGTCCTTACACAGTGTCATCCCTCCTTCCTTACCTCTCTGATTTCCTCTTCACTCTTCAGTGCTAACTGCTATTGCCTTTCAGTTCCTTGAACACGCCAGGCACTTAAGGCATTTGCTCTAGACTGTTCCCTCTTCCTATGCTTTTCCCCCATATATCTGAGTGACTAACTCCCTCATCTTCTAGTCTTTACTTAATATGACCTTCCCAGAAATGTGCCTGGGTGGCTCAGTGGTTGAGACCTTTGGCTCAGGTCATGATCCTGGGGTCCTGGGATCAGTCCCACAATAGGCTCACCGCAGGGAGCCTACTTCTCCCTCTGCCTATGTCTCTGCCTCTCTCTGTGTCTCTTGTGAATAAATAAAATCTTTTTTAAAAAATGACCTTCCCATTGAAGTTGATCCTCACATCTTATTTACTACTGCAACCAATCACTCCCCCCCATGCCAGCTTTCCCTGTTGGCCTTTTTCCCCATAGACCTTACTACCTTCTAACATATTTTACAATTTATTGTTACATTTTATTAGTCATCTTCTCTGCCACCTCTCACTATAATGTTAATTCTGTTCACCCAGGATTCCCAGGCACATACCATAGTGACTGGCCATAGGAGGCACTCAATATCTGTTGACTTCAATTATTAGTCTTGATGTATATATAGAAGAAGGGTCCTGGGTTACAAGTGGATTACAAGATGTTGCTCTCCACCAGGATGCATCCAGCACCCAAGAGGAGGGAGCTGAAGCTAGATGCCCGTGGAATTGTCAGCTTTGGGGAACTTAGGCAAAACGATCTCAAAGAGCAGGAAGAGATTTCTGCAAACCCTGAACTAAACTGCCTATAACAGCATAATTCTTGTTTCTGTCATTCTTGTATTCTCCATATTCCTGTACATTTGTGTTCCCTCGGGAAATCTTTTTGAAACATTCCCGTTCCCAGTAAGAGACCAGTGATGACATCATTCTTTAATCATCTAAGTACTGTTTGGAGTAAACGGTAGAGTTGTGGTGATCCAATAGGCAGGAAAGTCAGGAAACCCTGCCTTGGTCGGTTCCCGGCCGAGAAACCTACCTGAAGTAATTTAAGCAAAAACGGGAAAGTTCTTCGCCAGTGGAATGCAGCCGAGCCTAAGAACAGGCTTGGATATGGTTGTGGGCATCAGAAATTAGAACTAGGAACCGAGCTGCTTCCAGCTCTTCTCCTTCGGCGTTGACTTTACCTTTTCAAACAACAGATTGGAAGCGGCGACCCCGCGAGTCGGAGCCGGCGCGGGAGCAGGAGTCCCCGGGGGAGCAGGCCTGGCGCCGCCGGCCGCAGTGGACCACAAGTCTCCGCCGCGGGAGCCGCCGCGCGCCTACAGCCTGGAGGCGGGCCTGGGCCACTTGGCGGGCGGGGCCGCGCGGCTACAGGGACACAGGGACACCCTCCCACCTCCCCAGGGTGTGCAACAGCCACGGCACCAGGTACCCTGCCGGTTCCATTGTTGTCGTTGGAGGCTGCCCGGTCTGCAGAGTCAGGCTTGGCAGGACTCCTTCACCTCCCCGGGCATCTTCGGGGCCATCATCTGGTTCCTACTGGGGTTCATCTGCTGTTTTGCCTTAAGGAGCGAAGATGCCCCAACTGTGTAGCAAACGTTACTCAAAGAGAACAACACACCTGGTTTTCCTACGTCCAGCTATCTTTTTCTTTTCTTTTTAAGATTTTTTTTATTCATGAGAGAAACAGAGAGAAATGTAAATGTTGTATAGCATAGCTTTCTTTGAGTTTTCAGGACTGTTGTAAAGTGAGGTGGGAGAGATTTGGTGTGTGTGAGCTGAGATTTCGGGGGCTCAGGGGTCACAGAGCGTGGAGACGCAATGGCACTGCTCCCAGGGTTAATGACAACACAGTAAAGCATTGCTTTTATTTTTTGCAGTCTTCACTTTGAGAATGGTGATAAATAATGTTTTGAAAAACATTATTCATACCACTGTAAAAAAAAGAAAACAACCAACACCAGGGAACTGTTAGTTGCCAACTCAATACTGTTTCCCCTACTTATTATATAGAATTCCAATTGCATTTGGCAATCTGTACAGCTGAGACATTTCCTGGCCTCTCTGAAACCAGGCATGATCATGGGACAAAGCTCTAGCCAAAGACATCTAAGCTGAGGTCTTTGGAGCTTCTAAAGCTCTTTTTAAAGAGCTCACCTATTAGTGTGTGCTCTTTCACCAACCCTTCTTCTAACAGGGCAACAAAGAAAATGGGCTGGAGCTGCAGCAGTCATCTCACAGGAATGAAAACCACACCCTAAGGAGAACTGAAAGACAGAAGCACCTACCCTGCGGAGCAAATCATGAGCCTGCCCTACCAGCCCTGACCGGCTCATAGTCCCTGCCGTGTCAAGTTGATAGGGATAGGAAATGAAGACATAGCTCCTTTTCCCAGAGAGCTAACAATAGAAGCAGCTAACTTTTATTGCACACTTGGGATGTATTAGAAATCATTCTTAGTGCTTTCCATGCATTAGGATAAAAACATGTGCATGGAGTATTATTCCATTTATACGGAGGAGGATACATGTTTAGCAAGGTTAGCTACCCACGGTAATCCAAGGCTTGAAGCTGGGCCTTCTATCATTTGTATGATTAACTACAATGCTATACTGGTTCCCAGTCTTATCGGTTAGAATTCAAATTTGAATTCAAATTCAAAGGGATCAAACTCTTGATGAAGAGAACATAGGGAGCAAAGGGGAGAATGTCAGTTTCCAGAATTTTGGGCACTTATCAGCAGTGTCAAAAATGAGGATGAATGCGCCAAGCAGCAGAGCAATATGGTGGTTGATTAGAATGCTGAGCTGGGATCTCGGCATTAAGTGGAAGAGACAGATGTTAAATAGGTAGGTAGATTATGAATTATAGCAATCAATATGAAACTGAGTAATGGAACTGGAGACTATACTCATTACTCTTCCAATAAGCTTAACTGTCCAGGGGAGATGGAAGTCTGTAGAGGATTCATATTTGCATATGTTGCTATTAATAGTGTATTGAAGCTATCCCAGTCAACACTTAATCCAACAACATAAGTATACTGGAAAGACCAGATAAAACTGGATTTGAAACCTTGTGCTGTCACTTATTTGTAGCTTTGTGTAAATTGCATGTTCTTTGAGCTTGTTCCTTCGTCTGTAGTTTATATACAACAGCTACAGACTACAAGTGTAATTTTGAGCATAGTACTAATTATAACATTTCCACTTAGATCTCCTACGGTATTTATATTAATGGGATAACACATCTCACAGAATTCCTTCTATTTAGTAATAAATACTAATCTCCAAGAGATCATATTGCATGATAAAGATTTGAATGCAGGTTTTGTTTTCTGACCACCACATTTTCAACACTTTTTATGGACTCTGTTCTATGGACTTTTGGTTAGTCTTTGAAATGTATCAGTACTTATAACAGCTTTCTCACTAAATGCTAAGTATAGGAGATATTTTCACAGGACTGGTCCAGCAACCCTTACTCTGGGATCTTGCCCCTTGATCCCTCCCTATCTCCACCCTTGGTTGCAGTAGACTTTTAAAGGGCAAATATTTATTTTTAAAAATTTTCAAGTATCTTAAGGATTTAATCTTTTACTTTACCCAATCTTACCATGATACCCTAGCCTAAACAGAACATTTCACATGGAAAAATGTTTTATAAATTGTCAGAAATAGTAAAGCACCTCTCACAATATTGAGATGAAGGTTATCAGAGGTATCAGGTTTGTTTTTTTTTTTTTTTTTTTTTTTTTTACTACACAAGTCTCTTTCACATCATGTCATAAAAGCATTTCAAATCACATTTAGGAAAGCTAAATTCTTTGTAAAATGTTGACATATATAGCTTTTTTCCAAAATATAACCAGCAATTGCTTTTTTAGCTCTAAATCACCAAATTGAACCAAATTCCAGCCCAACTTAAGAACTTTCTCAGCATTTAGAAATGTCTGATACTTTACTCCCTTCCAAAGCAGTGTTCTTGGCTGCTATTAGTAGGAAGATTCAGAAGTTGGGCAGTTGCCATTTGGTGGCAGGTTAGATAATGTAGCTACCAAGATCCTTTCCCACCTTTGAGATTCAAGGCTGAGACATCTTTTATTAGGTAGGTACCTTTTGTGATAGATTTATACTAGAAGTCTCAGTGTTTCAACATGAAGACTATTGGCTTTTTCTAAGTTTATTAATCTGACAGAGAGCAAGCACAAGCAGGGATAGTGGCAGAGGGAGAAGCAGGCTCCCAACCAAAATGGGAGCTGGATGTGGGGCTCAACCGCAGGACCCTGGGATCATGACCTGAGCTGAAGGCAGACACAACTGACTGAGCCACCCAGGCGCCCCGAGACAAAGAATCATAAGCAGCCTCCATGTCCAGCGCAGAACCCCATGCAGGGCTCAATCTCACAACCCTGAGATCGTGACCTGAGCCGAAATCAAAAGTCAGACACATAACCAACTAAGCCACCCAGGCACCCACAGAAAGTTTATAAACCTCGACTTATGGATTTCCCCTAGACCAAATTCACCTAGACTCTAAATTTCAGTGTTACAAATGTACACCTAACAGAGGAGATGACTAATAAGTTTGACTCCTTAAGTTCCTGCAGAAGATAGTTTTCAGAAATGAATGAAGTATTTTAAGGAAAGTTACCCTTTATGTTATAAAGTAATAGAAGCCCATTGTTAGTGTGAAAGAACAAGTCCTAAATTATTTTATAGCTTCTCTACTAAAGCCTAATCCTAAACTGTGAAACACATCCAAATATGCTAACACAACTGAGAAAGGGGAAAAAAAGAAACTTGAACCCCCGGAGCCAAAAATGACCTGCTTCCACTAACCTCAGGTTCTAGCATATCCCAGGATATAGCACAACAGGGAGGGGAAGGAGTCAAAGAAATATGCTTTCAAGTGTCACATCATTTAAGACTGAAGACCATCCACTGTATAATTCTGATCTGCTCTATTAATTTATTTACAAAATAAAATTTGACAAATATCACAATGGTATTTTATACAACCCTAATGACAAAAGAACCATTTTTTTGCTCCCTACCTAAGATTTACAAGGCTGATCAAAAACTGAAATTATTAGTATAAAATGATAAAATGAGACAAATCATGGTAAAGACTGCTTTATTGGTGGCAGTTTGTATTAAGTCAATAAATATTGAATTTATATCGATTACTGGTCCATAGAAAGCTGAATGAAACAACCAACTGCCTGCTGAGATGAATTGAAGTTAATCCTGCTTCTTGGGAAAAGAAGCCACAGCTAGCTGATACATGGCATATGCTGTTCCTAAAAAATAAAAAGAAACAAAAAATAAACTTATAAGAAATTCTGGTATTTATACGTATAAAACCTGTAAGAGAAGGGAGAAGCCAGTCTGGCATTAAGATTACTTTTATGTGAACATAAAAAAGCATTTTGACAGGTGTTGGCAAAATTTAAAATAAATATAGTTTCTAAACAGATTTAATCTAGTTTTACTATCAGTTAACTTCTACAGAAAGTGTTAGATATAACACAATAATGTAGTTGTCAACTTAGTAAGATGTAAGAAATTTTTAAATAAAATTAAAAATATATATAAAGGTTATTTCTATACCAACCTAAAACTGCATGTGAAATGCTAAGAATGATTCAAATGCTGAAAAAGAGGTCAAGAAATGCAAGCACTCCCTAAAGTATATCATCAATGTAAAACCAAGGAAGAGTGATACATTTAAATTATCAAATTTAATGTAATATCTAATTAAGTGAAAATTTACTAAAACTAATTACCAGAATACCTAGGAAACAGTCCTACCAATCAACACAAACTTAGATCTTAAGAGAGCCCAAAGGTCACTAGTTAGTTGTCTTCATCCATAAATGCCCCTTCACTGTATACAATCCAAACCAAAAAGGCACTTTGGCATGAGCAGGAGGACTTTGTAATCAGGATTCAAACTGCAGCTTTTCCACATAGAGGCAATATTATCTTTAATTAACATAATTTCTTCATCTTTAAAATAAGGACACATACAGACTTAATAAAAGGGTTACAGAAATCCCTTTATGTAGCATTCTCATCAATAGGACAAGCACACAGTAATCACTCAAATATTATTTCTCTTCCTTCCCCAGAGAGCAATCATTAAAATTCTTAACTCTGTTCCTAGTATACCAATTTATGATATTTCATTGCTAATACTGAACAATGGACCTGCCCAATTCACAGAAAAAATATCAAAGCACTCTGGGTACAGTAATAAGGGTTGTTCTATACAGGTTGTGTATAAGTGAAGCACTCCAAATATCCTACCACCAACTGTAAGCATCATAGTGGCTCTATACAGGAGGGCATCAGCTACTCCACCCTTTAGATGCACTGGAATTCCATTATCCTCCTAGATTAAAAAAATAATAATAATTAATACAAGTGTGATTTGTTTTCAACTAAGTTCAAAAGGCTAATCCAACTTATATAAAATTAAGTGCCTCCTTAAACTCCTGGAATTAAAATATTGTAAACACCAAAACTTAAAGACTACAATTTTCCTGATTCTGTCTCTATTTCCACTGAAGTATTAAAATAAGAACTCCTAGAATTCAATATTCTTTCTCTTAAATTTAATGAGATCCAATACAGATATTCTTTCCAAGGAATATACAAATGTCAAAGCTGTGAAAATACACTGATGGAACTCATCAACTAAATTATTAAAAAGATCAGTAATCATCACACTTTAGATCTAATCATAAGAAAGACTAATTTTTTTTCCTTAAAGAAAAAAGGGAGAATGGGTTTTGTTTGTAACCTTAAAATATAACTTTAACCTTTAGCCCAGCACGTGGCATATGGTATTTAATACATTTGTTAAATGTAAGTATTTCATTTTTACATGTCATACAAACAGCCCCTGACTTAACAGTGGTTCAACTTACGATTTCTCAACTTTACAATGGTGTGAAAGCAATATACATTCAGTAAAAACTGTCCTTTAAATTCTGAATTTTCACCTTTTCCCAGGCTAGCAATATGCAGCACAAAGCTCTCTCATGATGTTGGGCAGTGGCAGACAACCACAACTCTCCGTCAGCCACACAATCATGAAGTTAAATAACCAATGAATTACCACCATTCTGTATCCATAAAACCATTGTTTTTCACTTTCAGTACAATAATCAAGAATCATGTAAGATATTCAGCATTATAAAATAGGATTTGTGTAAGATGATTTTGCCCAACTGTAAGTTAATGTATGTGTCCTGAGCATATATAAGGTAGGCTAAGCTACATTTAGTAGGCTAAGTATATTAAATGAATCTTCAACTTAACAGGTTTTCAACTTATGATGGGTTATTGTTTATGACACAATGATACAACTCAATCGTAAGTCAAGGAAGATCTGTCTTTTTAATCACTTAAAATTTTATTTGGGAAAAACCAGAGATCACACCCCAGGAAAATTTAAAAAAAATCACTAAAAATCGAACTACTTATAAAGGTCAACTACTCTATCCCACCATCCTTTCTTATGTGAAAACCAATATTAACAGTGTAGTACATATCTATAAATACTTTAAAGATTTATTTATTTATTTTAGAGACCGCAAGCACGCAGGAGGGTAGGGTAAGAGGGAGAGGGAGAGAATCCCAAGCAGACTCCCTGCTGAGCACAGAGCCCTGAGCTCTGACACTATCTCACTACCCAGGGATCATGACCTGAGCTAAAATCAATAGAGATGCTCAACCCACTGAGCCACCCAGGCATCCCAATACCTGTAGATATTTTTTAATGCCTACATTATCTTATCTTCTAATTTATACACACACCTGTTTAATATACAAAATGAGATTATGACATATAAGGGTCTGCTATATATTGTTTTTCACTTAATGCTATCTTAAAAACCATGGTTAGTCCCTTTAACCCCAACTTGTTCCTTTTAATGGCCACACAGCATTCCACTGTGCGAAAATATTCTAAGTGAATTAGCCAGTCTCCTATTAATGGGTATTTAGGTTGTTGGGGGGCTTTTTGTATTAAAATCCTATAATGAATGACCTCTTTGCTTTTTTAATATTCTTACGCTACTATTTCTGCAGAAAAGACTTTTTTTTTTTTTTAATTTACGATAGTCATACAGAGAGAGAGAGAGAGAGAGGCAGAGACACAGGCAGAGTGAGAAGCAGGCTCCATGCACCGGGAGCCCGACGTGGGATTCGATCCCGGGTCTCCAGGATCGCGCCCTGGGTCAAAGGCAGGCGCCAAACCGCTGCACCACCCAGGGATCCCAGAAAAGACTTTTTTTTTCCCCAGAAAAGACTTTTTAAAAGATATCTTTATTTTAGAGAGGGAGAGAGCATGCTCCCTCTATATAATTTTCATTTGTCAATCATACCTCCAAACTGGAAAAATATATTTTCTTCTAATATGTTTTACAGGAGAAGCATTTATACTCTTCCAATACCAATTTATTGTATTCTTTCCCCACTGATACGGAATAGCACCTTTAACATATATTAAATTTCTGCATATATAATTTTTCTTTTTCTGGGCCCTTTCTCTGGTCTATTTATCTATTCTTGTGCAACTACCTCAAAGAGTGCCAACCCAAAGTAACTTCTCCAAAGTATCTTTGACTATACCCTTCTGCTTCCCCAAGGTCCTCTTGTATAGAGCAAATGCACAATTAGCTATCAATAGTTTCTTATTCTTTTGCTAATATAGCAGGATCAGTAACAATCAAACATCTCCAAATGTACTTCTTATCTCCACCTTTTGGTAATTACTATTATTACCATTCATAATTGCCTATGAAATATTTCAGTACCTGAAATAGCTTTTGTTTCTCTGGAACTTTATTTTCAAACTGCCTGCGTGAAGCAGTACTTATGGTCCTCTGGGCAATCTGGCGAAGAGCCTGAAATGAAAAATCCATATATATTAGGCAGATTTAGGTTTTAATAAAGAAACCAAACCTTCAAAACCAACCACTTTCAATCTTTAATATTACAAAAGAGAGAAATTGACAGTTAAAACATATCCGGTTTGTCAGTTAAGAGTCCTAAACCAGCAGCAGGTTTTCCAATTGGTTGTCCATCCTCTACTCCTTATATTAAAATTCTGCAGTATCCAAAGACCACATTCAAGTAGCAATTTGTGCAGATGCTGAGCAAAAAAAACCACAAACCCTCATCTGTACCTGAATTGAATGAGTAGCATTATATAATCCTTGAGTAAAACACTGGCATACATATATTACAAAAATAATTACAAAATACACTAAGTTCAAATATTTTCATTTAATACTCTACCATATTATCAAAAATCTATTAATTGATACCAAAATAAAATAGCATGACTCCTACTTAGTTAAAATGCTTTCTTCATTACAGTTTTCCTAAAAAAAAAAAAAAAAGAATCTTTAGTAGGGCATAATTCTTTTTAAAAAGAAACTTGCATTATCTATCCAATTGAATTAAATAATGAAACAAATATGCACTCAATATTCCAAAATAAATGATACACCGAGAGCCTAAGTAAAACCTTACTGAATAATTACAAAAGAGAACGGTTAGTTGCAGTTACATTTTCCTTCTCTTTTTCGAAATTTTGAGAAAGTATTTCACACGCTCAAAGCCGGTGGAGGGGTGAAGGACACGGCAGAACGGCCTGATTGAAGTAACGCTGCACTTCTGCCACAAGTGCTCCTAAAGTCCCATCCAAAAGTGAATGACTTGCTTTTTAAACCGCGTTCTGATGCTCACAAAGCTCAGAAACGTTGAAACTTCTGTCTCTCAAATCTTTCTGCCTTAAACTTCCGTGTATCAGAAACCTCCCATTTGAGCCTTAGTTTTACTCCTAGCAGAGCTACCGACTTCATCAATGACCGAGAGGTTTAGGGGTGGCCACTGGGAACCCAAGGCTGTCTAACCCACTTCCGGGCACCTTCCCGGCCCCTCCATTCCATCTACCCAGCCTAGCCTGGGGCGGGAGGAACAGATGGAAGGGAAAGTAACGTCTGGCGAACAGGACACGGATCAAGGTGACTTGGGAAGTCGCCTTCCTCCCCTTCTGCCCTCCCAGGAGAAGCTGCTCACTCAAGGCCCTCGGGCCTCCGCTCTCCATCCTCCCGCTCCATATTAACGCAAGCCGAGAAGCTCCTCACCAGCAGATTCCGCAGCATCTTGGCTCAGTTACCACCCACCAACTGCGACCACTGACCACCAAGAACGAAGGTCCCCGCACCGGAACCGGAAATACCTCTGGCCCTCGCGCCAGCGTCAGGGGACAGAAATATTTCCGGGCGGAGGAGGGGCTTGAGCTTCTAACCATAGAGAGCGAAAGATAAGCGAGAGCGGCCTTACAGCCGTGGCCGCTCTAGGAGACCGGGCGCTTCGGTCCCTTCATCTCGTTCCTAAGCTGGCGGATGCCTTTCAGGTGGCTGGTCCCTGAAGCTGAGGCCGGGAGAAGCAAACGACTTTTGAGACCAGAGAGGCGAGGAATGACGTGTTATACGTACTTTTTTAGTTAGCTTGGATAAAATTAACGCGAGACCAAGCTATCGTAGAAAATCAGTGTACTTGGAACGAGAAGGCGTTTATACAACTTAGCCAACTTTGAGCCATTGTTCAGATGTTGAAAGAACACCGGGTTGGCCCAAGGTGTGAAGCTGCGTGACACACGGAACGAAAAGGAGAGCTCCTCTTAGGCGATGCAGTCAGTTTTGTTCCGCGGATGAGACTGGGGGGGCGTTATTGTTCCTTGTGCCGAGAACGTGCTGCCAGCGGCTGCGCCGGGATACCAGTTTTTATCTTCTGGTGCCTTTGGATGCTGCAGGACTCCCCATGCAAGAAACTCTACCACGGCGTCCGGCAATTGTGGAAGCTCTTCGCTCGTTTCTCCGTGTCTGGGAAAGTGCTGAAAAGAGGGGTGGGGTGGGGAATGTAACTGTGGGGCAAGAAATGGGATGGCAAACCTGGACTCTCAGTTAAGTCTTACTGGCTGAGGCTCAGCGGGGCACTTTCCACGACTGGAGTGGCTAGGCAGAGCCCATTATTGTACAGATGGCCTGTCAGGGTGTCTTTTATCAGGCTTGCCTAAATGTTACATTATCTCTCTATTCTCTGTGCCCACCAAGTGTCTATAAATTATAGACATAAAACTATTTACCCTATACTAAATCTTGTCACCTTTTTATGAAGTCTTCTGATCCACTGAGATTTCAAATAGAAAGTGGATGGTAAGATATATGGGTTCAGCATAGGTGAAATGGGTAGATAAAAACTAGTAAAGTCAAAATTACTATTCTTGCTGATAGTTTGGGTTAGATCCACCAAGTTATCTGTCCCCAGTTCAGGTTCTCTTCCTCGCCAAGGTTTATAAACAGCCAATTCATCTCTTCCCTAGATAAGGACTGAATGGATCTAGCTTATTCCCCTCTCTGTATTACACACTGTGATCAAATCCTTGAGACAGTTACCAGGTACCAACAGCTGAAGCCTACAAATTTTTAAAGATTAAATAGTCTAAAATATGAACTTGTTAAAGTAGTATGTGCTGTCTTACATTTTCTCCATCTAGACTAGATTGTAAACTGAAGAACAGAGATTATTATCTTTTTTACCGATCCCCTAGTACTGCTTAAAGGGTTAAAGGTTAGCCAGCAGATGAATTAATGATATATATTGGATAATAAATCTATATACTGAATGAAGGACACTTACTGTTCTGTCCAAAAAGAACCAAAGATTTACATAAAATAGATCCTTAGATGCAGATCCTTCTTTGCATGTCAGTACAATTTCCCTCTTTACTAGATCATTCCATCAGCATATAAGCTTATTCCCATATTAAACAAACAAGCATTTAAGTTACCATCCCACTTCTCTTCAAAATAAAACACAGATCTCTTTATACTTGTATTCTCTTCCTCTCCTAATCTTTTAAATCCCACTTTGGGCCGGCTTTTAGTGTTTTTCCTAGGATCCCTAATGGCTTTTACATTGTTAAACTGTCAATATCAATTTTCATCTTTTCCATCTATCAGCAACATTTAACATAACTGATCACTCCTTCACAATATACTTTAACTTGGAAATAAGCCATGGATGCCATACGGTATAACATACAACATATATGTAAAGTTTCAAACGGTCTTAACGGCCTTCCTTTATACTCTGGTCTTTTGATGGTTCTATTTCAGCAATGTTTTTAGTTTCCTGAAACCTCATCCTTTTAATCTCTAAAAAGTACCGCCCCCCCTTTTTTTTTAAACATTCATCCCTCTTGTGATTTCATCCAATGTCATGAAATACCATTTATGTGCCGGCACTCTCCAGCACATAAACTTTCTCTTTAACCCCAGACATCTCTACTTAGATGTCTAACAGGCATCTCAAAATTATGACCCAAACTGAATTCTACTCTCCACTCTTTATTTCTAAGGTTTCTCCTCTGCAATTTCCTTCATTTCAAGCCTCAAACTCTGTTTTCCATCATACCATATAAACTAACCCATTAGAAAAATCTGTTGAATACATACACCTTCAAAATATAATCTGACTCTGACCACTTCCCATTACTGCTACCACCACTGTAGGCCAACCCACCATCTCTTGCTTCCATGACTGCAAAAGCCCTTTTAACTGGCTTCCCTACTTGTACTTTTACACTCAAGTCTATTTTCACATAGAAATGACCCTTTTAAAGATTTAAGTTAGATAATGACTGTTTACAACTGTTTTCTTCACTGCTATAGTTGCAGCATCCGGAGCAGTAACTGGCACATAGAAAATGCTCAGCAACTAAGTGGTTAAGTGAATAGCATGTAGCATGAAAGAACTTACTGAGAATAAAAACTCAAAAAATCTTTGCTATTCATTGTACTACTTTCAAACATTTTTCAGCCTTGGGATTCCTCACTTATTGTTTCCTTGCTCTTGTTTTGTAAATTGTGATTACCCTGACAGAAAAATATACCTGGAATTTGCCTGGGTGCCTATCAAACTTTATTGGATCTTCTCAAGCACACTTGAAATTTGTTTCTAGATCTGTAAATTCATCCTCTGTAGCAAAGTAGTTATTTTCAAAAAAACTCCTTTCCAAAACATGTTTGAGGTTCTTTTGTAATAGTGGAAAATTATTATTAGATTACTAGAAATAATTAGAAAGTATTTCATTCAGAGAGTTTTTGAACATTATAACTGGACTGGCAGTATGCTACTTACATATATGCAAAATGTGTGGTAGGTAATGGTTAATTTAAGCCTTGCAACATAAGTTTGTGTGAAAATACTAAGTAAAAATACTTCACAATTAGGTATGCAAAGTTACCAAGTCAGTTAGTCAATCTTTCCTTTTAAAAAAACAAACAAGATTACAATCCTTACTTTGATCCTGCCTATAGCATCTATAAATAAAAAGCGGAAAGCCAGAATAGAGTTTTGTATGATTGGGATATGTGTTTTAATTCTGGAACCATGCTTAATCCACTTCCAGTTCTACAAAAACAATATAGTAAACAGCCTCATGTGAAGTTTAATACACAAAAACTACTAGAGAAAAGATAGCACTTCAATATAGTTTCTTTTTTTTAAAATTTTTATTTATATATTATAGTCACACACACAGAGAGAGAGGCAGAGACATAGGCAGAGGGAGAGGGAGAAACAGGCTCCATGCACTGGGAGCCCAATGTGGGATTCGATCCCGGGTCTCCAGGATTGCGCCCTGGGCCAAAGGCAGGCACCAAACGGCTGTGCCACCCAGGGATCCCTATAGTTTCTTTTTTAAAAAAAGATTTATTTATTTGTTCATGATAGAGAGAGAGAGAGAGAGAGAGAGAGAAGTGAGCAGGCTCCATGCCAGGAGCCCGAGGCGGGACTCAACCCCGGGATTCCAGGATCGAGCCCTGGACCAAAGGCAGGCGCCAAACCGCTGCGCCACCCAGGGATCCCCCTCAATATGGTTTCTTATTTTGAGTATTACAGTTTGGAATCAAGAAACATTTGGTTATCTCTAAATTGCTCTATTATTAAATAATTTATCAATTGCAAGCCTCAGTCTTTTCCTCATTAAAGTGAAGGACTGGCTTTGGATTAATAATCTTTATCTCTAGCTCTAAAATCCTTGTGGGTGAAAAATAATATATAAAATATATGAATGAAAACAAAAACAAAAAATATATGAACTCACTCCTTGTTGAACAATAGTTTATTGACTACCTAATATGAATCTAACATTTTATAATATGTTAAAAAAAACTTTTAAAATCCCTGACCCTCTAGAAAATCAAATTAGGAAGGTAATAAACACATACTAGTAAATTATAATGTGGACATGAATTAATATCAGGTAACTGGTTTAGTAAAACTTGCTCATGGAAAATACAAGGAAGATAGCTGTCATTAGGAAGGTTTTGAAAAGACTAAATTGGTAGAGTCTGGCAGAATTAGAATAAATGAAGTAGTGAGTTTTAGCAGGGTCCAAGAGAATAAATGGAATAGAGATTAAAAGGCATTCTCGATTTAGAGCAAGAACATGACTAACATGGACCTAGAATCAAGCACGATCTACTGCAGGAACTTTAAAACAGATACTAGGTGTAGTGAAGAGAAAAAATATTGTAATTAACAACTTGAGTTAGATTCTGAATCTGTCACTTAATAGTGATTATGAGTAAAGGCAAGTTTCTTTTTTAAAAAAAGATTTTATTTATTCATAGAGACACAGAGAGAGAGGCAGAGGGAGAAGCAGGCTCCATGCAGAGAGCCCGACGTGGGACTCGATCCAGGGTCTCCAGGATCATGCCCTGGGCTGCAGGCGGTGCTAAACCGCTGCGCCACCAGGGCTGCCCTAAAGGCAAGTTTCATAGTCTATACTTCAGCTCATCTGTAAAATGGAGATAAAAGTATCCAACATCTTTGGTGGCTGTGAAGATGAAATGATATAATTCAATAAATGTTAATTTTTAAAAGATTTTATTTATTTAAGAGAGAGAGCACACATGTTCAGGGGCAGGGAGGGGTACAAGCAGATTCCATGCTGAGTGTGGAACTCCCGCAGAGATCATGATCTAAGCCTAAATCAAGAGTCCACCACTTAACCTACTGAGCCACCCAGGTGCCCCTATAAATGTCAGCTTTTATTATGGAAGAACAAGTTGGATAAAGAGAAACAGATCAACAAAATCCAGGCAGATGTGAATGAGGGCCATTAAAAAATTTATGGAGTCAACGGTCCAAATCAGATCTACTTCAAGATCATTCTGATAGCAGTGAAAGGCTTGACTGAACATAAATCACAAAGGTCTGAAAAGTCCATTAGAAGGCTCTAATAATAATACAAGGAAGAAAGAAAAACCTGATAGTTAGCAACAGAGATATACATGCAGGGATGTAGACAGGGAGATGGGTTAGAGAGCCAACTATAAGGAATTGCCTTCAAAAATCAAAGTATAGTGATTTTATTGGATTGGGAAGCTGAAGAAGATATCGAGGTTTCTGACTTAACTGATAAGGTGTTTGATCATACCATTCACTATATCAAGGAACATAAGAGAAACCCAGGTTAGTATTAGATGATTCCTGTTTTGGCCTTCTTAAGCTTGAGAAATCCAAAGACAATCCAAGAAAAGATCTATACAGAACAATCTAGAGCCCAGAAGAGATGTCAAGGCACAAGAAAAGATAAATCAATGTAAAGATGGTAGTAGAAGTGATTAGGAACTTTATGATTGCTCAGTATATGTAAAGTGAGAAAAGGGCCTGGAACATAACCTTAAAGAGTTCTCAATATTTTATGTGGTGAGCATAACCAAGGAATATAAAAGGGAGACAAAGAACAGATAAGTAAGAAGAAAATCAGAAGAATTATTTAAAAAGCCATATGTGTGCTAAGAATGAAAAGGGAAGGAAGATGCCTAACAGAGCAAAAAGTTCAAGGGTGAGTTTACTTATGACAAAAAGGAGTGGGAATTGTCATTTTTCTATACTTTCTGCTAAATGTCTGTCATCTATCACCTCCCTTATGCCTCAGAACAAAAATCTGTCAAGTGGGTATTAAAACTCCCACGTTACTACCAGGAAATGGTAAATGATTTAGGAGATTAAATAACGTGAAGGTAGTTTATATAATATAAAAGCCAGGTCAGCCTGCTCCTAAAACCCATACTCTACCTACTGCCCTACTGCCATCTTTAAGACACAGGTGATAGAAAACAGTACAGTGGAATTGTGAGGTGAAATCCTAGCTAAAGCTAAAGATGACAATAAAATATGTTATTTTTTTTTAAGATTTTATTTATTCATGAGACACACACACACACACAGAGGCAGAGACACAGGCAGAGGGAGAAGCAGGCTCCATGCAGGGAATCCGACACGGGACTCGATCCCAGGTCTCCAGGATCACACCCCGGGGCTGCAGGCGTAGCTAAACCGCTGAGTCACCGGGGCTGCCCAAATAGAAGTTATTCTTTTACAAGATTTGTTGTGAAAAGGAAAGACAACACATTCCAGGGATGACTTTAGACTACTAATTCAACTGCAATTTAATAGGTATTTTTAAAGCGATTTTTTCTGTATTTCTGGTTCTTGAAACAAAGTGGCATACAAATCTTGACAGTGAAATGTTGTACGGTGAATTCAATCTTCTTCAACATTACCCTGGATAAAAAGTTTGGTCACACACCAACAGAAGAGCTCCCATTACTATCACGGACAGCACATATCTTTAAAAATGTTATAAAAGGACGAAAAGGAAAAAAAAAAAAAAAAAAGGACGAAAAGGGGGCAGCCTGGGTGGCTCAGCGGTTTAGCGCCGCCTTCAGCCCATGGTGTGATCCTGGAGACGGGATAGAGCCCCACATCAGGCTCCCTGCATGGAGCCTGCTTCTCCTCTGCCTATGTCTCTGCCTCTCTCTCTCTCTGTCTCTCATAAATAAAATATTAAAAAAAAAAAGAAGACGGAAAGGGAATGCCTGGGTGGCTGAGCGGATGGTCTGCCCTTGGCTCAGGGTGTGATCCTGGGGTTCCGGGATCGAGTCACACTTGGGGCTTCCTGCATGGAGCCTGCTTCTCCCTCTGCCTGTGTCTCTGCCTCTCTCTCTTTGTGTCTCTCATGAATAAATCAATAAAATCTAAAGAAAATTTTTTTAAAAGCACAAAAAGTTACTTTAAGGCATTTTTTTGGTTTAAAAAAGTGAATTGGCCCCAAGAGTATATCTATTCTCCCTCTCACCTCAGTAAGATGAAAAAGGAATTGAAAAAGTAGGAGGTACTGATAGGCATCATTACCTTAGATGAATCTCAAAGGCATGTTTCAATGAAAGAAGTCAGTTTCAAAAGGTTACATATGGTATAACGCCATTTATGACATTCTAAAAGATGAACTATGGGGTTGGAAAAGAAATCAGCAGTTGACAAGGAGTTTGGGTAGGGGAAATGATGAGTACAAAGGAATAGGACAAGGGAGTTTTGGGGGCTGGTGGTACTGTTCTGCATCCTATGATGGTTCCATGAATCTATACATAAGTTAAATGCACAGAAATATACACTACAAGAAAAAAAAGTAAAATTTACTGCATGATCATCTGAAACAATTTTTTAAAGACAGGAGCCCAAAAGGATAGAGTTGAGCGGAAAAAAAACCCAAAAGTGATTTCAGCAGATTTCTAGAGAACAGCAAATGGGACATGTCCTGTCTGAACAAGACAGAGGAAGCTGCAACCCAAAGACGCTAAAAGGGGGACACCAGTGAGAAGCATGCTAATTGGTCCACAGCCCCTGAGAAGTTCAGACTTGGATGTTATAGTTACAATAAGCCTGAAAATGACTAATTGGAAATTATATACAACAGAATGATCATCAGATCCTACGACTTCTGCCCTACTCTTCTCATCCAAAAACAATCTCTCACCTCCCTCATTGTCTCCTACAGGTAGGAGATAATTTTTATCTGGAGAAAGTAATGGAAGACAACCAGGTAGAAGGGATATGCAGAGGAACAGGTATATGGAAATATGTATAAAGTGGAAAACAGAAAGTGAGGTGGAGGACAAGGCAGAAGCAGAGTTAAAAAAAGCAGGAAAAAACTAGACCCTCCTTGGACTCCTTCATACTGCAAAGACCAAAGAATTCCCTAGAGAAACTGAACAGCCCCTAAGAAAAGGCCTCCAGCCAAATGACTGGCTCCCTGACAATCATTCTCTAATGCAGAACCTCTCAAAACTTGGTCCACCTACAATTGCTGACCGACCAACTCTTTATTACTTGTCTAAGCTTTTTTATCATGAACAAATAATTTGCCAAGTGGCATTTCTGAGTAGCACTGTGTTACTAAAGCCTATCAGTTGTCAAGCACTGGCCAAAGAGCTTTCAATTAGTCTTTTGGGGACCATTCATATATGACAGATTGTCAAGACTACCCAGAAATAGAAAGTCACTTACATGAGCAAAACAAAAAACAACTAAAAATTAAAATAACAGCAACAAAAATCAATGCTGAGTAGGAAAGAAAAGCATATACCCTCAGAAAAATATTTCATCTGTGAACTGAGATAAATGTATTTCAGAAATAGAATAGAAATAAAGGAAGTCCTAGAAATTAAAATACTTTTTAAATATACAAAAAATCCAACAGAAGATAATGTTGGAAGATCAAAATGAAGAAATCTTCTAAAAAGCACAAAGACAATAGTGTCTAAACAACTAAAAATTAAACATCAATCTAGGAGGTCCAATATCTGATTAAGAATCAGATTTCTCAAAAGCAACAATGAAACCTAGAAGAGGGTGGAGCAATTGCTTCAAAACCCAGAGGGAAAATTATTTTAAACTTAAAATTGTGTATGTAGTCAAACTATCAATGAAATGTGAGAACTGAATAAAGGCCTTTTAGACATGTAAGGACTCAGAAGATTTGTCTCTCATATACCACCTCTTGGAAAGCTTTAGGTACTTTAGGGACTGCTCCAGTAAACTAGAGAATAAACCAGGAAACAGATCCAACATAGAAAGGTTACAGGAGGTCGTCATGGGATAATGGCTGCTTAACTGGCCAAGAAAACAACCAGAATAGATTGGCATGGAAGGACAGATAGAGAATAGACCTCCCTAATAAAAACAGGGAATCAGATTATCTAATATTTGGGGACAAAAACCCTTCAAGACTATTGATGAGAACATGATGGACTGGACAGAGAAACTGGAGAAAGTTTAAGTTTCCAGAAAGTTATGTGTGAAAAATGAGGCAATTATTAATTCTAGGAAAAATAAAAAAATAAAATGATGCAAAATGTAATCATGGTGCATTACTTTGCTCTACAGTCATAACTAAACAATGCTACTGTATTTACTAAATATAACTTATAATAATGGAGAAGGGAAGTTGGTGTGTTAAAAAACTAAATCCTCAGGTAAACATTATCAAGAAGATGATAATTCCTAAAACTGGGGAACCTCGGTGGCTCAGTGGTTAAGCGTCTGCCTTCAGTTCAGGTCATGATCTCAGGGTCTTGGGATCAAGCCCTGAATCTGTCTCTCTGCTCATCAAGGAGCCTGCTTCTCCCTCTCCCTGCCACTCCTCCTGCTTGTACTCTCTATCAAATAAATAAATAAAATAAAACCTTTTAAAAATACCTAAAACTTAAATCAAGCAATAGTAGAAGAGTCATTTTATTATTAAGATACACTAAAACAAATACTAAAGAAAAGCCAGAAAAAAGCTAAAGTGGGCAGCCCAGGTGGCTCAGTGGTTTAGCACCACCTTCAGCCCAGGGCCTGATCCTGGAGACCCAGGATCCAGTCCCATGTAGGGCTCCCTGCATGGAGCCTGCTTCTCCCTCTGCCTGCGTCTCTGTCTGTCTCTTTCTCTGTGTGTCCCTCATGAATAAATAAATAAAATCTTCAAAAAAAAAAAAAAAAGGAAAAAGCTAAAGAAAGGACAGGGAAAAAAAATTTTTTAAGTGTATACACGTTCTTCTGACAAAACGTAAATTTATACACATTTACAAATATATAAAATCAAACAAGGTCACCATGGTCTTGAGTTTAGACATGATATTTATTTTGAAATTTCAAATGACATTAGAGGAAATAGGATTTTTATGTTTACTGAATGGGGCATGGGCTAGAAAAAAAAAAAGCTCTAAAAATCTTTACTAGGTCATCTAAACTCTACAATCAACATTTATGCATCAAAATTCTTCTTGAAAAAGTACTCCTTACTCCCTCCACCCTCCCTTCAAAATAACCCTGTTCACAAAGAACAAAACTTTTCATCCTAAACAACAAAGGACCATACAACAAATCTAAGAGGCAGTGTTTCCATGAAGACAGGGAAGTGAGCAGGGTAACAGTATTGACTAACCCTAGGTCAGCGGTTCTTTCCGGGCTTGACTTTTCATTTCCTGTATGCCCCACCCTCTTCAATATTTTCATTATCCTTGCTTCTCTACCAGTTCTTCCCTTTCTATTTACTAGATTTGTCCTTGGTCTAATACCAAATTTAGCCTATCTGGCTATAACTCAGGTGACAATCTGAGCACCTCCTGGTAAGAAGAGATGTTTCCCAGTAAAATAGACAGATCTTGCAGTTAATGCTGATCAAGTGATTAAAATATACACATAAAAGCTTTCAAATCTGGCATGAAAATGTTAAAACTCAGGACTTACTGACCTTGAGCTAAAATTTAGTGCTCAACATTAGCAAAGACACTGGGGCATTATTACTTTAGCAAGACACTTAAACATAGCAAGATTAATTTTGTTCATTTTTATTAATACAGAACATACTAACAGAACATTATCTTTGAATATAATCAGTGTTACAAATAAACTGTTACTAACCAATAAACAAAAAATATTCACTTGACTCTCCTCTTGGTTGAGTAATTCTCCATTAGTACAGTTATTTTTCCCATTTTACTTTTAACTGCCTTATGATTTTAATGAAATTTCTTAGCTTTTACTTAGTAAATAATTCCTTCAATTGGAAAACTTCATATATCAAAATACTTCCTGTAAGTCAATGCATTCTTCAATGCCTTCTACTTTAACCTAAATGCAATAAAACACAATATGATTCTCTGAAAGTTGAATATGACATCTTCCAAAAGATAAGCATAAAACCCCTAAGAAACAAATGCCCCCCCCCTCCATGCTTCAAAGGCCTTATGAATGTTCCACATTCTTCATAATTAGTAACAGGAATCCCTCAGAGCTCAAATGGCAGGGAACTGGAAGGAAATTGGGCCATCAATGAACTTGTAAGATAGATAAAACTCCAAATACATTTTAAGATTCTGTCTTCACCACAGATGAGAAAGTGCTGGTAAGATCTTCAACTTTTCTTTAGCGGCACCTTTGGTCCCCTAATTAGAAAAAGAGATGCAGGATGGCAGTCCTTCTTAACATAAACTCCATCTGGGAAGACTGGCAAAAACCTTTGCCTCTAATGACATATCTCAGAAAATAAAATGCTATATGCAGGAGGGTCAAATATCAGAATAAATGACATTCTGAAGGACTAACAAAACAAAGGATATTTTTAGACAAAGAATACTCTATGCACTCAGAAATTTCAGAATAATCATACAGTAAGTACCTCATGCAATAATACTCTACCAGTTAAAAGTCATTATGAACTACAAGTTCTTTTAACTGAATTTCATGTTATACAAAACTTATGAAGCATGGCACATTTCTATTAATCATTACATTATTTTTTGTTTTTTTTTTAAAAAAACATATATTAATCAAAATTGATACATTACCCAGACCTTTTGATTTAAAATATAACTGAAGGAAATCATTACAAACTGAATAAACAGCCATTCTTCTTTACAAACATACGAGTCACTTTAGTTAAAAAAAAAAAAAGCAATTTCAATACAATTAAGTCATCTCTGATTAAGACATACATTTTCATGCATGTGAAAAAATAGGTTTACATTCAAAATAAGTTCCATAGCAAACAAATTACAGCATTTATTCAATAAGGAATATTAAAATAATTCCAGTTAATAGAAAATAAAATAACTTCAACCATATATATTATAATTTATCATGTGCGTACTGTAAAATCTCCAGAATTTAATTAGAAAATTTAAAGAATTTATTTTTAAAGTATGTTTTAGGAAAAAACAACCAAAATAATTGGTACCTTAACAAAAGAGAATGTGCATACACATCCACATTTGACCTATATACAAAAATTGAATGAAATATAGAAGAAATGAAGGTTACTATTTTCTAAAATTTCTGCAATATAACATTAGTACTTAAAACTTACCTGCAAAATAAAAACAGCTTGAGGTATTTCCAATGCTGAAGCAAATTTCTGAATGCTAAATACCACAAGAATGAAAACAGTCTCCTTTCAACATTTATATCTGGTTTATAGTTGAGGCAGAAGATGAAGGTCTGCCAAGGAGTTTTCCCATCTCACCTATATTTCCAAATCCCTTAGGAAGTGTAAGCTTCAAGGGAAATGATTACATGTGAAAACATATCAAGTGAGTTGGGGTTCCTGACTGCAACATCTCAACCAAATGGAAAAAGAATTTTAAATTTTCCCACCTGAGGCCCATCTGACCTCTTCAGACATGACCATTAATTACTATGCTAGACAAGGTAAGCATTTTCTTGTCCTTTGAAAATAAAGCTAAACTTGACAAAGAACTGTACTGAATAAATTGAATACATGAACCACCTCCACAAAGATGGTACTTTAAGCCTTTACACACGACACATGAAAATGATGAAGTGTTTTATTTAAATTTGGTCTTTCTTCATCGTTTTGTAACTCTGAATCCTGCAAGGTTAGCAAGTCATTATATTCATACATCTTGTAATCCCTTTCTTCACACAATAGGCACACGTATACAGCATCATATGTCAATATAATATTATCAGCACAGCATAAACATTTAAGCAATAGATGCATTTCACATGAAAGAGGCTCTATGCATCATATGGCCTGACCCAACAAAAAGCAAACATTAGAATGCCATTTCAGAAGTTACAGTGTTGATATGATCAATATAGTTAATTTGTTTCATACCCGTCATATATTTCCATAAGACATCCATAAAGAAGAAGCAAAGGACAAAAACTGCTTTAAAAAAAAAAAAGTTATGTGCCAACTTCAAAAATGACAATACTAACCAGACATCAGCATTCGAAAGCTAAGTTGAATAGGACTGGCCTTGATGCACATGCAGTAAATTTGTTTTCAGAATATAAAATTAAATAGTAATGTCAGCAGTATTACTACTGTTTCTATATTTATGATTAATTACTAGCAGTACAACTCCCAGAAGGAAGGAGATGGATCCAATAGCGATGTAAGCAATCCCCAAAAATGGATTTTTTCCTCCCATCCATGAAATAGTGCTCAAGATCATCCGTTTTCGTCCATCAAAAGAATGTACGGGGTAATCTGAAGACTGTATAGGAAGACTTTTCTATGTCTAGGTACTTGATTTTTAAAATATAACTAAAAAATTAGGCATTTAATTGCTTATAATTCATTGGTATAATTCTATGATACACAGGCACCTTACTCAGATTTTCTGAGTCACAAAATATATAATTACCTTGAAGCACTGATTTAGCAAATTAAACGTTAGTAGTAAAAACCAATAATAGTTTACAAGCTAAAGCAACCAAATTTAAATTAAGGGTTATATGGTTTCTCAGGTACTTTTACTCTCATTACATGGAAGGGGCAAAAGGCCACAAAGAAATGCAATGTGAAACAAATATTTCAGATGAACAGCAATAAAACCCATAGAGAAAGAGGAGATCGACGGACCAGAAGAAAAAGGAAGAATGAAGAGATTGGAAGGTCTCTGTGAGCTCAAAGAGCATGAACAAAGAGTAATTATGAGAATATGAGAGGATTCTGAGCACAAGGTCAAAGGGTATGATACTGAAGTTTTAACTTGCTAATTTGGAGCAATGATAAAACTCATGGTGTGAAACAGAGTTGATGGCTGAAACAGAATAGAAGTGAAGGGTGGTCTATTGGAGACTTAATCAATGGAACATCAGTATACTGAATAAACTATTTACATGAACCAATTCTAAGATTTTGGGGAGAATTGGGGCAGAGAAGATAGAACTAAATCCCTACGTGAAAGGTTTGCAACCTTTTCCAAAGCATCTTTTGAATCAAATTTAGGCCCCATCTGTTTCTCTAGCTTCTGCAATTTTCCATCCCTACAGATGGACCCTATTATTCCAAAGGTCTCTCAAATCAATCCTAACCTGAAGCAGGAATGACTGTAGTAAGATTTCCAACTAATAAAAACACTCTGGGGGGATAAAATATCAAATTACCCATCTAGCCTTTCTCTGTATTCCAACCCCCCAAAATGGGCTTCTGTCTTAATTCTAATATCTAATATCTAGGTTCCAACCTTATTATACGTAATTTTTGTAATTACCCTTAATACTTTACAGACCCAAATTTCCGTCTTGACAATCTTTAAGAGCCTACATTCCTCCTGACAGTTTTCTTCACAATGCCTAGGATGCAAATACTCTGTCAACGAAGACAAAGTGCTGAGTACTCCAAAAAGTTTCCTTTATTATGCTCTAGGCTACAGGCTTGTCTATGTTCCTATATCTTACTAGATCTCCTGGATATTGTGACAGAGTTGCTTTCTACTTTGGTAATAGTCTTATTAGGGTCTTAGGATAATGTTCTTTCTAACAGCACCTCAACTGGGTCTGTCTGTCCAAAATTGCTCCCATGTGGGCCTAGTTTCTAAAACTTGGCTACTTTTACCCTGTCACTATCAGGTCATATTCAGTTGCATACTCAGATGCAAAATCAAGAGACTAAGGATCCAAAAAGATATTTCTCTTGAAATTAGGTCATTAATTAATGCATTATTAAACTGAAACTATACACTTATGGCTAATTTGGATTATGAAAACTCAAAACTGCAAAGATCATTAGCAAACATTTGAGAAAATTTTCATTCATGATACATGTAAGCAATGGGCTACAGATTAAAAAATATAAGGACTTTTTTTTAGAATAAAAGGTAGTGCCCAATATTTCCAGCTAAGGAAGACTTTGTATCTAGGCCAATATGGCTTGGTCTGACTACTTGAGTGAACTAGCTAGGGATGCAGCCTGTAGTAGTGGCTGATGGTAAAGTCGTGGTCTTTCAAGTCAATACCTTGATTATAAATCCCAACTCTTCTATTTATTACCTGAACAACCTTGGGAAAGTTACTTAAATGCTCTATGTGCCTGTTTATTGTCTATGACATGGAAATGATACCCATCTCATAATGCTTCAACTAAATAAAACAATGAATGGACAGTACTTAGTATAATGTTGACATACAATTAGAATGAAATAAATGATAGTTATCAGCACTTAAGAGTATACCTGAATTGTTAATGTGGAATAATATAGCTAATGATAAAATGTTTTGGTACTATGAGTGAAACCATTATATTGATGTGAACTAATATCCACTGATTTTTAATATGTAAAAATATATGTTAAAATAGCCCAGTACTACCAATGCCTATTTAGCATGAGTTATGCTCATTGGCCTTTGAATTATTATTATTATTTTTTAAGATTTTATTTATTATTCATGAGAATCACAGAGAGAGAGAGAGAGAGAGAGATTTGTGAGAGAGAGGCAGAGACACAGGCAGAGGGAGAAGCAGGCTCCATGCAGGGAGCCCGATGTGGGACTCGATCCCCAGCCTCCAGGATCACGCCCTGGGCTGAAGGTGGCACTAAACCACTGAGCCACTTGGGCTGCCCTGGCCTTTGAATTAAATTCAATTACAATCTCCACTGTAGAAATATTTAGCTTCTTAATATACCTAGCACCAACATCTTAAATAATTTTACCAAATAATATGCTTGAATCCTAGCATAAAATATATCAAAATTTAAGACTTCCAGAAGATAAAAATGGAAAGATACTTTCTCACATATACACACATTCTCTTATAAAAATGCAGAGATCAAAACTAAAACAGAGTAGCATATCATATAACTGAGATAAGGGTGAACCACACTCCTTTCAAAGTCTATGAATCTGTGCACATGGCCAAAAAAGGATACTGTATGTGATATTCAAATAATATCGTCCAGCTGGTAATGTTGGATGTAAATCACTTTTCCGCTCTATAAGACGATATAACTTACGAAAAGTAGGTAATGCTGCAGTACGCATCCAAACAATAAAATCCTCATTTATGAACCCATTATTATCTGGTTCAGAATCCAGCATGTACACTGGCTTAACCCAGTTTACTGGATTTGTTGTACCTTAAAAAAGAAGGGTAAAAGGAGGAGACAAAATATTCAATTAAGAGTTACACTTAAAATTCACACTCAAAGATACAGAATACACAATCTGAGTATTTCTCCTATTTTCAAAGGTACAAACAAATGCTAAGAAAGTCTTAAAATCTAGAGACGAATCAATTTCTCATCTAACAACAAATAACTACAAAGATTTGATGGCCATCTTCATTAAGAAAATACTAAAAGTATGCTATTGCGTATATGCCAAAAAGCAGATGATTTAATGCAAAGATATAATGGTAAAAAACATTACATTGTGAATTTAAGGAGGCACAGAATCAAACTAAATTTTAATTTATAAGTATAATAAAAAATTGGGCCTATTTAAAAGAAGGTTGGCTGCAGGTTTAAAATACAATGGCTGAAATGCTTAAGAGAAAATACTGGAAAAATTCAAAATTAAAAGTATATCTACATTTTCTTTAGAATTTCAGTACATGAGAACATATTTTGCCTAACTTAATATGAAGTTAAGAAAAGTTGCTGTTTTTGTAAAACAAAAGCATAAACATTTTTAAGATTCTAAAGATAGAAAATTTTAGGTACTTCATTAAAACTCCTAGTTTCTATCATGTTTTAAAGAAATATTAGTAAATTTTACCTTTGAATCGTTCTTCTAGACTTTGTTCTCCAGGGGGATTTCTGAATTTCACATTTTTATCAGTCCACCAAGCAATACCTTTCTTTTTCAAAGGAATAGGTGTAGGATAAGATTCATTGCCAACAAGAAACAATTCTAGTGTATCTAAACAGAAAAAAGAAGGTATTGTTAAATAGCATCTACTATATTCTATGAGAAATGAGGATCTAAATGGGAGGTATCTGCTCCCAAAAGTGGTTATAACAGAGTAGGCAGGCATATGATATACATTTGGTCTTGATTTACTTATATGTGAATTACTTATGATAACTTTGTAATCCTAGGTGGAATTCTCTTTGCTCAATATAGTTAGAGGTCACTTCTTATGTATGGCTAGCTGATATATAATAAGGTCAAATGTTTTAATATTAACCCAAATAAAATAATTTGCAGAATAAACCTGCTTCTCCTCCTTTCCTCTAAGCACATTCCTGAATAGTTTCTGGCTTATCCACCTCTCTATCTGTACGTCCAATATAGCTAATGTAGGTATTAGCTACATAGCTATAGAGCCACTGAAATTATGGCTGGTCCAAATGAGTATGTTTTGTTAAGTATATATTTCAGAAATAAAAAACTCAGTACAAAAGAACAGGATACAAAATATCTCATTCATAAATCTTATATAATGAATATCATTTATATGATAAAAAGGTAATATCTGGGGCATATTGGGTTCAATAAAATATATTATTAATTTCACTTGTTTCTATTTATTGTTTTTATTTATTTTTTTAAAACATTTTTAATTTTTTTTTCTTAAAATTTTATTTATTTATCCATAGAGGGAAAGAGAGAGGCAGAGACACAGGCAGAGAGAGAAGCAGGCTCCATGCAGGGAGCCTGACGTGGGACTTGATCCAGGGTCTCCAGGATCACACCCCAGGCTGCAGGCGGCGCTAAACCGCTGCACCACCGGGGCTGCCCTATTTATTATTTTTAATGTGACTATTTGTGAAAATTTTAACCGTCTCATACTGATAGTTTACAGTATATTAATATCAGACAGTGCTGGTCTAAATGACCAAATATATAGCTCCTTTGTATTGGGATAAATATTCAGAATTTGTGAAAAATGCAGTCTTTTATTTTATCATATATGAAATATGAAGGCTAGCACAATGTCTCTGCTTCTTTCCTCCCAGAGAGAGATTCATTCTTAAAATATAAGAATTCTCGGGGCGCCTGGGTGGCTCAGTTGGCTTGGCTAAGTATTTGACTTTGGCTCAGGTCATGATCTCAGGGTCCTGGGATCAAGCCCCATGTTGGGCTCCCCATTCAGTGGGGAGTCTGCTTGCCTCCCTCCCTTTCTCTCTGCCCCTCCCCCCTACTCATGCTCTTTCTGACTCTCTGGCTGTCTCTCAAATAAATGAATAAAATAAAAAAAAAAGTTCTCTAAAAATGTCACAAAACATTATAACATCCCATTAAATAACTAATTGATATATTTATTTTAAAACTGCTTGGGGCACCTGGGTGGCTCAGCTGGTTAAGTGTCTGACTCTTGGTTTTGGCTCAGATTATCAGACTGAGCCCAGAGTGGAGCTCTGTGCTTAGCGGGGAGTCTGCTTGAAGATTCTCTCCATCTATCCCTCCCTCTACTTGCATATGCACATGTGTGCACTCTCTTCTCAAATAAACACACCTTTTTTAAAGATTTTATTTATTTATTCATGAGAGATACACAGAGGCAGAAACATAGGCAGAGGAAGAAGCAGGCTCCTTGCAGGGAGCCCAACTGGGACTCAATCCCTGGACTCTGGGATCACAACCTGAGCCAAAAGCAGATGCTCAACCACTGAGCCACCCCGGCATCCCCAATAAATCTTTAAAAATAAAATAAATAAAGTTGCTCAATTTCTCAATTTCATTCATGTTTACTAGACATCAAATTAGAATCAATAAATTATACAAATTTTCCTATTTATGTGATTATAATCCATGTTTTTGTTTAGTATCTATATCATACCATTAAACATGCTGTTGGCAATAGCTCCACAAGGAGCAATTGGTTTGTCTTCATTTCTTCGATAAGGCTCACATTCCTTACTGGGATTCTGATATTTAGAAGGAAAAGAAGAGACAAATTATTATATGAGCCTCTGGGATAACTACAAGCCAGCCATAATCACTGATTAAAAACTGATTAAAAATTCAATCCCCACATGTACCTCACTTACAAAGCATATAGATTAAGTCTGTATCGCAAAGACTATGAATAACAACACATTTAAATACTCAAATTATTTAATGTTACTGTATTACCTTTTTATGTAATCCTTCCTTGCAAATATTTTGTCATATAGGCATATATCAAATTGACTGTTTTATTTTCATATCAACACACAAAAATCATACCACAAAGAGTTTTCTACCCAAGAAAAATTAAGCATTCTATTGTCAATCCAGTTGTGATGTAATAAAAGGAATCTTCAACTTAAAGTAGATTGGAGGCTCTACTTCTACCGATGTACTAAGTAACTTTGATAGTAGATTGTGAAGGACCTTACACACAATGTTTTAAGTAATTTGGACTTAAATCTGTCCATTCTTAAAATCTTTAAAATTTCTGAAAGCCACCTGGTCTTAAAATCATCTATTTTGATCTAGCTCAGAGATCAATAAATGACAGACTACAGGCCAAATCCAGCCCACCACCTGTTTTTATAAATAAAATTTTATTGGAACATAGTTACACTACACCCACTCATAAGTACTGTCTATGGGCTACTTTCATTCTACAGTGGTAGAGGGGAATAGCTGTGTCAGAGACCATATGACCTGCAAAACTGAAGATATTTCCTGTCTAGCCTCTATGGAAACAAAATAATCAATTCCTAGTTTAGGCTAAAAGCTCTACCTATAGCCTGTAAGAAAAGAATCAATCTCTGCTTCTTTTGCCTTTAGCAAAGAGAGGATATATCTAAATAAAAGAATTGTAAATCAACCACCATTTTCCAGGTCTCTGAACATACTGCATCTATAATCCCAATAAACAAGTTGATAAAGGTCTAAGAATTCTATGTGTCTCACAGGACAGCACCTTCTCTGGATTTGAGTCCCCACCTGAACTGCAAAATACTGCAGATCTAACCAGATTAAATAGACTCATTAATTTCCTAAGATTCCCAAACATTAGGAACTAGCAATAAAATAAGTAGGGACAGCCTAGAGCAGATACATGCTTACCAGGAGCATTCTGGTCACAATATAGTCTTAAATGGCATTATAAGAGATTCATTGTTTCTAAGAAATTCTAAATAGCTCCGACTCTGAAGGTTTGTGGCACTGGCAGCAGTAACATAAAAGACCGTCAACCACTACTATGAAAAGCTGAATAGTCAGGAAACTAAGATCCTCTATCCCAAATCCAGCTGGGCATCAGAAGGGGAGCTTGTTTAAAATAGGTATTTTAGAGCTCCATCCCTGCAGACAGACATGAATTTTTTACACTTAGAAGTCTGGAATCTGGGCAGCCCCGGTGGCACAGCGGTTTAGCGCCGCCTGCAGCCTGGGATGTGGTCCTGGAGACCCGGGATTAAGTCCTGCATCTGGCTTCCTGCATGGAGCCTGCTTCTCCCTCTGCCTGTGTCTCTGCCTCTCTCTCTCTCTCTGAATGAATGAATGAATGAATGAATAAATAAATAAATCTTAAAAAAAAAAAGAAGTCTGGAATCTGTATTTTCAAAAAGTTCTTCAAACAATTTTTCAGTAACCAATCCTTTGAACTTTATACTTAGGCTTCCCACAAGTTTAAAAACAGACAGCATGTTCAATTCTAAAACACCACCTCAGAAATTAAAAGTAGTTTATTTACATATTCCTACCTGGTATAATAATGAACAAATCCAAACAGACCAATTATATATCCAGGATGCTAGACTCATCAAAATCCGATTACAGATTAATAAAGCAAAAATCTAATGGCACTATAAGAAAGAAGCAGATAGTAGGGCACCTGGGTGGTTCAGTTGGTTAAACATCTGCCTTCGGCTCAGGTTGTGATCTCAGGGTGCTGAGATAGAGCCCTGAGTTGGGGCCCCTACTCAGTAAGGAGTCTGCTTTTCCCTCTGCCCCTCTCCCCTGCTGATGCTCTCTCTTCTCTCTCAAAGAAATAAATAAAATCTTTAAAAAAAAAAAAGCAGGTAGTAATAGTAATGTATCCTCTGACTGGAAGAAATCATTCATCTGTGTGAATTCCAGGGGGGGGAATTTAACCAAAAATCCTCATTAAATAAACTATAAATGACAAGTAACACTTTAATTTCATTCTAACATTATTAAATTTAACATTCCTTTTTGTCTATTTTTTAAGATTTTATTTGTTTGAGAGAAGAGAGAGAGAGAGAGAGAGAGAGAGAGGAGCACACAAGCTGGTGGGGGAGAAACAGAGGGAGAAGCAGACTCCCACTGAGCATGGAGCCCGATGCAGGGCTTGATCCCAGGATCCTGAGATCAAAAGCAACCAAAGCAGACGCTTAACTGACTGACCACCCAGGCAACCCTAAATTTAACATTTCTAACTAAACTATGACCATATATTATTTATATCTACCACATTTTCATATTCCCACCATTTTACTTACAAGTAAAGCACCCGAATCTCCATTTAGCTGACTATCATCTCGAGACTTCACATAACGACGATGGTTTTGATAGAAATTAGACAGTCCATAATACATAAACACATTGCCCTAGAGAAAGAGAAGGGAAACAATTTTCATATGAAACTATGAAGTATGAACTTGTTTTATGCATACACAAAAGCTATGTTATTTGGACTATACTAGTTTAGAACTTAACTTAAAACAAATACTGGAGTGAATCCTACCAATCCTTAACAATCTCAAACAGTACAAATTGCAAATAACATTTAAGAAAGTATGTTACAAAAATCTAAGAATAAACTTAGAAAATATCCTTAAAAAACTTTAAAGAAGTACCATCTTCATGAAAAAAAAAAAAACCCTCGAAGTATCTATCAACCTAAAAACTTTAAAGAAGTACTATCTTCATGAAAAAAAAAAAACCCTCAAGGTATCTATTACCCTATTTTGATCTACTTTCAACTTCAAATGTTCTCCATTCAGATTGGTCTCCACCCAGTCAATTTTTCAATAGGATAATAGTCAAATTTTCATTTATTGCCCAAGTAAATTCTGAACTTGAATTGAGACAATAAATTTCTCAACAGATACTATATTAGTAGTTAATGAGTTAATAATTAGTAAAGTAAGATGAGTCAATATAGAACAATTAAGAAAAATATTTTAACATAGTTGAAGGAGCCAATTTGGAATAACTTGGGAAAGAAGAGTAACCTATATACATTATAATTATTTAGAAGACACCACAAACCCATCTTGTATGACTTAGAGTTTAAGAGGTAGCAAAAAACATTAATCTATCTTCTCCTTTCTGGTAGCTACCTCTATAGTCTACAATCATCAATAACTCAATAAAAAAAATTCAGTAACATTTTAAGTAGGATTTATTTAATTTGGTATTTTCACATACACAATTATTTATTCAAAATTTGATTTTCGGGGACGCCTGGGCGGCTCAGTGGTTGAGCATCTGCCTTTGGCTCAAGCCAAGATTCTAGGATCCAGGATCAAGTCCCGCATTGGGCTCCCTGCAGGAGCCTGATTCTCCCTCTGCCTATGTCTCTGCCTCTCTCTCTCTGTATCTCTCATGAGTAAATAAATAAATCTTTAAAATAAATAAATAAATAAATAAAATTTGATTTTCAAATGTCAAACTATGCAAACCTTCCTATTCCATATAAAGAAAATGTTTATATAAAAACTAGTTTTGGTATCAAGATATCACAGAAACAAAGAATATGCTAAAAAAAGAATATCATCTCAATTAAGAAGCAGTACAGTAAATTTAACTTATAAACTTTAAAAGAAATCCCTTCAATAAATAGAGACAAAAAAACTCTGAAAGGGCTATTAGTCTAATCCAAAGTTTGGTCTTGTGAAGGAACACAGAGCCCACAAAAGAATACGCCTTTCAGGAAGAGAAGTTCTGAAATAGGTGTTTTTGGATGGAGAATGAAACTACTGAAGCTTCTAATCATTACAAGTCTGTTTTATCTCAATTCTGCCTGCTTTTACAAAAGCAGAACTTAATGCATCTACCTTTACAGTTTTCTTCCTCACCTTGAAAAAGAATGACATTTTTAATGATTTTTTAAATTTATGTGTTATTTCTGCTGAAACAAAGTAAAATAATTAAATCCTGTCTTCTCCCAAAGTTATATTCATGTTTTTTACCATATTATTCTTTCATCTCAGTACAAGAGCATCTACAACCACTAGATGGCAAACACCTACCAGGGACTACAAAAGCCATAGGGCCTTTAAGAAAATTTTAAGTGTAGAAAAATCTAAGAAGTTCACAAGTATAAAGTAGTTTTGTTTCCTGAAGAATAAAACAATTTTTTAAGCTCAATTATTAGGTAAAGGAAAGCACAAATTGGTCTTGTCATGCCTATTCTGAATCTTTATGTCCTTTAGGAGCTGCTCAATTTCCAGTGACAGCTAAGGATGAATGCAAAAAGACACACAGACAACACACACACACACACACACACACACAGAGTGTTCTAATGCTTATCAAGACATAAAAGATTAATAAGTTTTCACTACATGTTTGCATTTACGGTAATTTATATCTGATAGAAAAATAATACAATTAAATAATAAATGACCTAGTAAATTTTCTAAAGTAAACTTACTTTAGTATTAAAAGTAGGCAAAACTATTTGACATAAATATGATACAACATTGATTTGCACAGTAATAAAATTTTCCAGTGAAAAGATAAAACATTTTAGCTTACAAAATACTAAACTATTAAAATAAATAGATGTATTTAATTACCAGACAGCATAATGCAAAGGCCAAAACAATCTTCTTCAGAAGGATATGGACTTCAATAAATTAAAGTGACTTCTCTACAAAAATGAAATAACTAGAAAAAAATTGTAATAAAATATCAGTATTTTTTAAAGCAGGGCTTATCACATTAGGAATACAAACCTCAAATGACTGTTCCAGTGTGAAGTTAATGGTACAAATACAAGGTGTCACATTTGGAGACAAACATTTATTGCAGGGACTGGAAGGGTCTGTTCCGGTATAATCAATCTGTAAGAGAAAAATGTAATAAGCACTTCCTTGGAGAAAGTGATACAATACACTGTGAAATAACTTGCAATTTAAAGAAAAAAATGAGTCCAATGAAGCAACCCATAGCCCAGAAAAAAAAAGTTGTTTTTAAGGTAATCTGTTTTGACAATGTAAGGTAATAAAAACTGAAAAGGAGCCCTATGCTATTCTACTGGCTCATCTTTCCAAGTAAATTCCTCTTTCCTTTTTACCAAGAGAAATATATTTATACATAAAATCAGGTATAAAATTCTTAACTGCATGATGTATAAAGATTTAAAGAGCTATATCAAGTCTAAACAATTAAAATACCAACTTGATTCAGAGATCAGTAAATCAGTTATTGCTCTGAAATCTTCCAACCTTTAATACCTTTCAGTCACCTCAGCTTTCCATGGTACATTCTGAAATTAAAAACAAACAAAAAACTAGTAGGTATCTCAAGAGCCACCATTTTCTTAAAAACTTGGTGTTACAAAATAAAGAATCTTTCTTGTCTTTGTCCTGATTTCCTGGCAGAGAGCTTCTTAAACTCTGGAATTTCCCCAATGACAAGAGTGTATTTGTTTTTGATAAGCCCCTTGATTCATACACTAGAGTTTTCGCTAAAGAGAATGCCCAGGATGGGGCTGGTCACCAGAAAGACTATATGTCACTAAGGCCTTTAGCCCAGCCCAAGGCTCTGGGAAGAGGGAAAAGGCTGGAAATTTAGGTCAAACATATGGGCCAATATTTCAATCATACCTACGTCAAGAAATGTCAATAAAAACTCTGGAAACAAAAGCACAAGGGTGCTTCCTGGGTGGTTGACCCACTGATGTGCCAGGAAGGTGATGTGCCCTGATTCTACAGGGAGAAGGCACAAAGTTCTATGATCAGGACCCTTCCAGATCTCTATGTGTATCTTCATTTAGCTAGTCCAAATTTATGTTGCTTACAATAAAATTGTAAGCACTAAGCACTTTCTTGAGTCATTCTAGCAAATTATTGAAACTGAGAAGGATCACAAGAATCTCAGATATATAGCCAATTGGTCAGAAGTGCAGATGACCTGGAGACCTCTAAACTTGCAACTGGGATCGGACAGGCAATCTTGATTGTGTGTGGAGGGAAGGGAAGGGGCTTTAGGAAAACCCCGGATTTAGAGCTAGTTGACCAGAAGTGTGGGTAGCCTGGGGACCTAATTTGCAGCTGGTGTCTAAAGTGGTGGCAGTCTTGTTGGGAACCATGTCTTTATGGCTGTAGAGTCTGATGCTATTTCAGGGTGATCAGTGTTAGAACTGAATTGCAGTACACCAGCTGGCATCAGAAGACCTGGCCTGAAAGCTAATATGAGAGCCTTTATTTTCCATTATAAGAACTTTTTAAAATAAATTTTATTTTTTAGAGCAGTTTTAGGCTCACAACAAAATTGAGTGGAAAAGTACAGAGTTCCCATATACTTCCTGCCCCCCTACATATACAATCTTACCAATTATCAGTATCTCCCCCCTAAGTGGTAGATTTGTTACAACTGATGATCCTACCTGACACTTGAGCATCCAAAGGCCAGAGGTTACAATACGATTCACTCCTGATGTTGTACATTCCATCATTGTATTATACAGGAATTATTTCATTATCTTAAAAGTCCTCTGTACTCTACCTATTCATCCCTCTCTCCCCTAACCACTGGCAACCACTGATCTTTTTACTTTTTCCACAGTTCTGCCTTTGCCAGAATGTTGTATAATTGGAATCACACAGCATGTAACCTTTTCAGATTGGCCTCTTTCACTTAATAATATGCATTTAAGGTTACTCCATGTCTTTTCATGGATGGATAGCACATTTCTTTTTAGCGTTGAACATTATTCCATTTTCTGGATGCAACACAGATTATTTATCCATTCACGTACTAAAGCACATCTTGGTTGCTTCCAAGCTTGGGCAATTATGAGTAAAACTATAAACATCCATGTGCAGGTTTTGTGTGAACCTAAGTTTTCAGCCCATTTGAGTAAATTACAAGGAGCAAGAATGCTGGATTGTATGGTAAGAGGCTACCAAGCTATCTGTACTATTTTGCATTCTCTCCAGCTGTGAATGAGTCCCTGTTGCTCCACATCCTCACCAGCAGGTGCTTCTATTAGTTTTTTGGATTTTCTCCATTCTAATAGGTGTACAGTAGTATCTCATTTTAATTTACAATTCCCTAATGATTTATGTTAAACATCTTTCACATACTACTTGCCATCTGCGTATTAGGGACTAAATGTATCCTCCCAAAACTCAGTGTTGAAGCATTAATTTTCAACGTGACTATATTTGAAGGTAGGGCCATTGAAGGTAATTAGGTTTAGATGAGGTCATGAAGGTAGTAGCGTCCCCATGATGGGATTAGTGTCCTTATGAGCAGAAACCAGAGCTCTCTCAACCTGTCAAGAGCTCTGTCTCAACCCAAGAGAACAAAGTGAGAAGGCGGCATTTGCAAGTCCAAAATTGGGTCCTCACCAGGAACTGAATCTACCAGCCTCTTGATCTTAGACTATCCAGACTCCAAAACCATGAGAAATAAATGCCTGTTGTTTAAACCACTCAGTCTGTGTTTTTTGTTCTGGGTTTTGTTTTATTTTGTTTTGTAGCAGGCCGAGCTAAAACAGAGTTTGGTACTGAAAAGTGGGGTGCTGCTGTAACAAATACCTATGAAGATAGAAGTAGCTTTGGAACTGTGGAAGGGGTAGAGGCTGGAAGAGATAGGAGATAAATGCTAAAAATAATAGACATTAAGGGTAATTTTGGTGAGACCTCAGAAAGAACTGTGAAGAGCTAGAAAGTTACCATCCTCTTAGAGAATGCATAAATAATCATTAACAGAATACTGGTAGAAATAATAGATGGTAAAGGCCATTCTGATGAGGTCTTAGGCAGAAATGAGGAACATTTTATTTGGCAATGGAAAAAAAAGTGATCCTTTTATGAAGTAAGTGCCAAAGAACTTGGCTAAATGTGTTCTGGCATTTATAGAAGGATGTTTTGTGAGAGATATAATTGGATATTTAGTTAGATTTCAAAGCAAAGTGTTGAAGGAGTGGCCTGGTTCCACCTGACTGCTTATAATAAAATGCAAGGGAGGGGATCCCTGGGTGGCGCAGCGGTTTGGCGCCTGCCTTTGGCTCAGGGCGCGATCCTGGAGACCCGGGATCGAATCCCATATCGGGCTCCCGGTGCATGGAGCCTGCTTCTCCCTCTGCCTATGTCTCTGCCTCTCTCTCTCTCTCTCTGTGACTATCATAAATAAATAAATTTAAAAAAAATAAAATGCTAGGGAAAATGAATAAAAACAGAAATAATATTAAGCAAAAAGGGACCAAAACTTAAAAGATTTGGGAAACTCAAGTCTATCCATACTGCAAAAAATGAGAAATCTTGCACTAAAGAGATTACTAAGGGTGTGGCTGAACAACCATGAGATAAAGAGATTAGTAGGGGTGTGAACCATGCACCTAATAAACAGCCATCCCAGCAGAAATGTTGCCAGTCTAAACTAAAGAGGGAAGAGTTAGGACAAACTGAAGAGGGCTGTGGGACTTCTTAGATCCTACTGACCCATAGAGCAAATTCGCTGCAAATATGTGCTATTCTTCAAGACAAGGGAAGAACCACCCTAAAGATGTTTCAGAGGCCATCAGGGTTATGTCCTCAGTTCAAAGATGAGGAAGGGCTCAACAGACCAGATGGCAGCAGCCAAGAAAGAGCCTTGGGGCAAGGCTGTCAGTCCAGTGGGTCCTGAAAGGCAGAGGAGCATCAAACCAAATAGAGTACACTTTTATGTTCTCCATCAAAGCTTATTTGTTTACTAATGAAACTTTGTTTAGAGAAAATTTTTATTCACTGCAAGTATCTAGAAGTTAGGCACATAACTAAAACAAGCTAAAAAACACAGGTCTGCTAAATGAAGAGAAGCAAAGCATATATAATTTATCACTAGACCTACTGGGCCACAACTTTCCACTCAGGGCCTTATCCCACTTAAAAGCCAAGTTTTACAATTCTGAAGAGATGAAAGACCATTTAGAAGATAGAACTAATTTTAAAATCTATATTAAACTGTATTAAAATTTTTTTCAATTTTTATTTAAAAAAAAATCTCTGCACATTTTCTCTAAGACTAATTTAAGGGACACCTGGGTGGCTCAGTGGGTTAAGTCTGCCTTCAGCTCAGAATCCCGCATTGGGCTCAGGGCTCAGGTGAGAACCCTGCTTCTCCCTCTCCCCTTGCTCTTCCCCCTGCTCATACTCTCTCTCTCTCTGTCAAATAAATAAATAAAATCTAAAAAAAAAAAAAAAAAGACTAATTTAAAGATAAAAAATAACAGTTGCCAGCTGTGCCTATTACCATATTGTATGCCTCTGAACAAAATCCTCTCGAATCACACTCTTTCAAATTAGTTTCTAGGGCAAAGCAGGAAACAAAGATCATTAATTGTGATTAAGCAAGGATATATATTTATTTGAACAAAAATAATTAATATGATGGAATGTAAAATCTAATAAATTATACTACAGTATATTAAAACTGAAAATTGGGATCCCTGGGTGGCGCAGCGGTTTAGCGCCTGCCTTTGGCCCAGGGCGCGATCCTGGAGATCCGGGATCGAATCCCACGTCGGGCTCCCGGTGCATGGAGCCTGCTTCTCCCTCTGCCTATGTCTCTGCCTCTCTCTCTCTCTCTGTGTGACTATCATAAAAAATAAAAATAAAAAATAAAAAAATAATGTTTTAAAAAAAAAAAATAAATAAAACTGAAAATTTTGGGCAGCCTGGGTGGCTCAGCGGTTTAGCGTCTGCCTTCAGCCCAGGGCATAATCCTGGAGTTCCGAGATCGAGTTCTGCGTTGGGCTCCCGGCATGGAGCCTGTTTCTCCCTCTGCCTGTGTCTCTGCCTCTCTCTCTCTCTCTGTCTATCATGAATAAATACATAAAATCTTAAAAAAAAAAACTGAAAGCTTTGTTGGAGCCAAGAATAATTGCTGAATATTAAATTACACTTCAATAAAGTCAAAGGATAGCTATAACATTTTCATTACAATCTTTTGATTATAATTTTCAAAATGTACAAAAAATTGCATGTCATTCAATTTCAGGAAAATCTAAATTTAAAAAATATCATTATTATTAACATATTAAGCCTTACTACATGCAAGGCATAACATACAGTACAAAAAAAATACAAAAGCAATGATACCTGAACTGTTTACATGTTCCTTTCTATTATACCCATACTGTATTTCATCTGATCCTCACCAAAATCCTATATAGTTATCTCCACTGTACACAAAAAGAACACATTCAGATACCTGCCCACAATCACACTAATAGCAATAACTTGCACTAGGGTTAGAACCAAAAATGTCTGACTCCAAGCCCAGGTTCCATCTATTGAACTGCTTTTTTTCCCAAGAATCAGCAGTCCCCTTCACCTCTAGAAGACTACTTTATGAAAGATATCACATGAATATAAAGAAAACTACTATAAATGCTAAGTGCCAAACTCAGTGGTAAAGAGGATATAGTAAGCACAAGCTAAGCCAATACTTTCTTACTGAGAAGAAGAGAGATTTGAAATGAGCCATTAAAAATAAGAAAAAAGATGAATACAAGTGAAAAAGGAAGCATATAGAGGAGCAAGAAGGTAGAAAGCACAGGTACATTTCAGCACAATGAGCGTGAACATTTTGGATTTATGGACAGTTTTCATGTTGGAAGGAAATAAGGCTAAGGAAGGTAAAATGGAGCCATAATGATACACTGTGTTTTATTGGCTACTGTTTATTGAATGTATACCAAGTGCCAGACATAATAAGCACTTAATACACATTCTCTCATTAAAAAGTATAATAATCCTGCAAAGTTTGTTTTTGTTTTCCTTATTTTAACCTAGAAAACTGCTATTTAGGAAAGTTTAGTAATTTTCTCAAGATTACCCTGTTAGTAATTATGAGCAAGAATCTGAACCAAGCTCTGCTTTTCTCCAAAATCTGTATTCTTTTCACACTACTAGGAAAGAAAGTGGGTACGGATTGTATTGAGAGAGAAGTAACAGAGGTACAACAAGACAGCAGGGTATCCTAGAGTACTGAATAATATACTTTAAAGTATTTAAAATGCTTTTTGTAAATTAACAGGTAATATATCACTGTAGAAAAATTCCTCTCGAAAATGCTCACCAGATATATGGAGTGAAGGAAAGAAATAAACATCTGTATTTAAATTACAGCTTCTTAAAAGCTGTTGACTGAATTTTAGATTCGGTCACTCTATTTTAATCTTTTTTGAAGATTAGTTTTTAAAAAATCAAAATTCTAAACTGATAGCTACAGAACACATTTAATCCTTTATATCCTAACCCAAATTCTATGGGTCATATGAAATCTGTTGTTCATTTCTATAAATTAGAGAGTCTTAGTGTAACAATAAACAAGAATTTTACTTTTTAAGATTTTATTTATTTGATAGAGCAAGCACGAGAAGGGGATGGGGCAGGGGGAGAGGGACAGGTGGACTCTCCACTCCCCACAACAACGTGGGGCTCAGGGCTCAATCCCAGGACCCTGAGATCAGGACATTAAGCAGAAGTCAGCTGTTCAACCTACTGAATCACCCAGGCACTTCAAGGATTTTACTTTTAATTCAATCAGTGAGTTTCAAACTCACATTTGGAAGTGATAAATTAATTAGGTAATAAATAATATAAATTATCTTTATTTTTTTAAAAGATTTTATTTATTTATATATGAGAGACCAGAGAGAGAGAGAGAGAGAGAGAGAGAGAGAGGCAGAGATACAGGCAGAGGGAGAAGCAGGCCTCCACGCAGAGAGCCCGACATGGGACTTGATCCCGGGTCTCCAGGATCACACCCTGGGCTGAAGGCAGCGCTTAACTGCTGAGCCACCCGGGCTGCCTATATAAATTATCTTTAAAGAAGGGACGGCAATAGCAAAACTAGCTATTATTTCCCAAATATCTTCTCCATGCCAGAACTGCTCTTAACCTTTTACAGAGAGGAAATTGAGATTCAGAGGTTAAATGCCCAAACCAAACAGCTGGTATGTGGCCTTATTAGTTTCATGGGGCTGCTATAACAAGTCATCATAAACTGGGTGTCTTACAACAGGAGAAATTTAGGGGTGCCTGGGTGTCTCAGTCAGTTATGTGGCTGCCTTCAGTCAGCTCAGGTCGTGATCTCCGGTCCTGGGATGGAGCCCTGTGTCAGGCTTGCTGCTCAGTGGGGAACCTGTTCTCCCTCTCCCCCTCTGTCTGCTGCTCCCTCTGCCACCTCCCTACTGTGTTCTCTCACTCTTGGGCTCTCAAATAAATAAAAATCTTAAAAAAAAAAATTATTCCTTCACAATTCTGGAGGCTCTATAGAAGTCTGAATTTAAGGTGTCAGCAGGCCTATTCTCCCTCTGGGACTGTGGGTAGATCGCTTCCTTGCCTCCTTCTAACTTCTGGTGTGGCCATCATTCCTTCATGTTCTTTGCTTTGCAGCTGCATCACTCCACCTCTACCTCTATTGCTACATGATTTTCCCTCTGTCTCTGTCTTGACATCACCTTCCTTCTATGCATGTCTGTCTCTTACAAGGACACTAGTCATAATAGACAGAAACCAACCCAAAAGACCTCATCTTAACTTGATTACATCTTACTCTATTTCCAAATGGAGTCACATTCATAAGTACTAGGGGTAGGATTTCAACACATCTTTTTGGAGAGACAATTCAATCCATACCAGTGACAGAATCATATTTGTCCAACTTCAAAGATGCTGTTCTTTCTATGGGACTGCACTGCTGCTTCCTATGAATAGCATGCGTCATATGATAATTTAGAAATAAGAAAGTCAATTTAAAAGCCTTTATGTTTTGGGGCTCCCGGATGGCTCAACTGGCTAGGCATCCAACTCTTGATTTCAGATTAAGTCAGGATCTCAGAGTCCTGAGACTGAGCCAGGCTTCTGGCTCAGCACTCAGCAAAGAGTTTGCTTGTCCCTCTCCTGCTCCTCCCTTGTTCACTCTAATAAATTAATAAACTTTTTTTAAAAAAGCCATTATATTTTAAAATAAAATTGGTGTCAATTGTTAATATTCTGATGTTTTAAATGGTACCAAATCTTCATATTTTTCAACTAAAAGATATATTAAAATGATTTTGTTACAATAAGTAGATATCATTATGGTCAAAGGCAAGCAGCCCCAAGATGGGCCACTTTGGTATTAACATTATTTTGAGTTAAAAGCAATCAAAACCCAGCAGATTGAGGAAATGCTCTTTGCCTCCCCGTCAATTGCCTGTTTTTACCAGGAAGAGCGCTATTAACAGAGATTACTCTTTACCTAATTAACTTACCTACATAACAGGGCAACCTTTTCTAAACACCATCTTTTACTTATCTGCTAATGGTCTTTTTCTCCTTTTTATCCTCAGACCCCTACTCCTTTCCTTAGCTCATATATAAGCATCAGGTTGCCTGCCTGGGATTTTTGTGCCTGTGTGGGTTTCCACATTATCAGGTTTGATTTTTCTCCTGCTAATCTGTCTCATGTCAATTTGATTCCTAGTTCATCTAGAAGGACCTTGAAAGGTAGCAGAAATTCCTCCTCTCTGATAATATCGTCTCAGGACTATCTTTGTTTTTAGCGTATGAAATGGAATTTATAATATAAATGTTCTTTGTTTTTTTATTTTTTTAAATATAAATTTTCATACACAAAATTTTACATATGGCATTTAACCCATGTCTACAAACAAAAAAATAAGGTCCAACATAAAGTTTTATTTTAGTTTATTCCTTAAAAGTCTTACTAAGGTTATCAAGTTATAAAAATTGCCTACAATAGAACCCATGAAAGCGGTCTTGCTAATTATGCTCCAATCTATGTAACAGGTTAGATCAAAGAAAGAGATAAATTAATGAGTAAAGCAGAACTTTCTATTTTGAGGAAATACATGGTCATTCTACATAGAACACTGTTTTTGTATAGTCCAACTGATATTCAAATATTAGTGGTTTTTATCTTTGTCTCCAATGCCATTTTCTGACAATAACTTCATGTTGCCTCATATCACGTGGCATCCATTATACTGTCCTTCCTAAATCATCATTGGTCTTGTCTCCACCCCATAGTCCCATGTTTATATTCGTAGATGTTTTCACTTGATTGCATTTCTTCCTTCCTACTTGGTACTCTTACCATCTCTATTTCAAATCTATAGTGATCTTTTCAAAATTCATCTATATGTATATGATTTTTAATATTTTTTTGTTGTGCCTCTCTAAAAACTTGACTTTAAAAAAATAACAATAATGATAGTTCACTGAATCTCTTAATCTCACACCCAACTGTTGTCTTTTGAAACCTGTAAAGGTACTGAAGGAGGATTTCAACTACCTCCATTATGACCTCAGTCTATACTTTCTAATTGATTAAGTCTTTCCAGCTTATCTCTTAACTCAAGCAAAAGACCCTACCCAACCCTATCTTACTCTATGGGCAAAGCATCCCCATGATGGGAACCAAAACTACCCCCTCAAGCAAATAAGGACTGCCTGAGTCAGCAAGACCAGCAGGACTGACTTCAAAACAATGACTGACCTTCATTGCCCTCCTGCAGGTACCCATTGCCCTTTGTCCCACATTTTCCTTATATAAACCTAAAAGTATTTTCAACACTTTGGAGAGAGCCTTTGGGAAACCAGTCCACTATCTTACCCATGTTGGCCACACTAAAATAAATTCTTGTTTCACCACCACTCATCTTTCTGTCTTTGGATTTTTCAGTAGTAACTGGCTGAATGTGACCTATTTAGGACCCCTGGAGCCAGGTGCTCTTGCATCCCTGTGCCCTGGCTACAGTATCACCATTGTCCCAAGCATCCAAGCTCAAAATCCTGACATCAACTTTGGCATTAGTTCCCAAGTTCCCCTAATTCTTCCTTAGCAATATACTTAGTATCCTTGAATTTGACTCCCATTGCTTCCACTACAGATCAAACTTTGAGAACTCATGCTAATTTTTTTAAGTGGGGGGGCGGGGGGAGTACATCATATCTTTTTAAAAATTAAGTAAAAAAATAAGCTATAAAATTTTTTCAAAACTAAACATAATTGTACATAATGTGAGACCTGAGAACCTAGAAAAACAGCCAACTTAGCATATTGAAGAACAATGTTATTAGATGCTATGATGTCATATAATCATCCTTAAATAAATTTCAATTAGTTTTAGAAATTAAATTACAAATCCATGTAACTGGTGGTTGGTCTATAGATTCCAATTTTTCAGAACTGATATGTATACCAGCACTTTTTTAAAAAAAAATAAACCTCAAAAAAAAATCTGTTTGTGTGCAGGAGTGGATTATGTATTTTATGCCATTTTTAAAATCATGCACCCGCTCTTCCTTTGCTGTAACATTTGCCAATCAACCCGTTTGCTAAATTTTCAGCACTTTGTAAAATACTGTTCAACAGGCAAATTTATTTTGCCTTTAGACATGGACCGGTTTCACATACTAATACAAGTTTTCTCTTGTATTCAGATAATCAATAAACCTTCAATGAACTATTTTAAAATTTCTTGATTGTACTCAGTTTAATTAATGTGTTCATTAAAACATCTTAGCCCCTACTAAATACCAAACATTGTGCTATAGGATGGGAATACATTAATAAAAAAATACATTATTCAGGGGATCCCTGGGTGGCTCAGCGGTTTAGCGCCTGCCTTTGGCCCAGGGCGTGATCCTGGAGTCCCGGGATCAAGTCCCGCATCGGGCTCCCTGCATGTAGCCTGCTTCTCCCTCTGCCTGTGTCTCTGCCTCTCTCTCTCTCTCTCTCTCTCTCTGTGTGTGTCTTTCATGAATGAATAAATAAAATCTTAAAAAAAATACATTATTCATACTACAAAAGCATTTACAGACTAGTGAAATAGAAAGTCATGTTAATAATTACAGGTTATAACATGGTAATGTTATGACAGGCCATAAGCTAGTACTAACGGAACTTGAGAAGCATTTATATCAGGCAGGCAAAGGGAGGAATCAGGGAACATTTCTCATAGTGTTGACAGAAATGAAATTTGAAACAAATGGCAGAATAAGAAAAGGGACATTTCAGATAGATCTGAATGCATGCCACATTCCAGAAACTCCAGTAGTTTGCTATGGCTAGAGCAAAGGGTAGAAGGGAGTGGTACGAGGTGAGGCCAAAGAAGCAGAAAAGTAGCCTTCATATTCCATATGAAGAAAGTTATATTCCACGTGAAGAAAATTACATTTCACATTAAGAGGTCTGAACATTTGCCTGGATACGGAACGGAACCATAGGAGAAATTTTTAGCAAGAAAACGAAAACATTCAGACTAGCCTTAAGAAAAAAACAAAAAACAAAAAACCCTGTCAGTAATGTGCAGAAAGACTAAAGAAGATACCAGACTAGAAGCAAAGAAAATAGAATGCTACCGCAATAATTCAAGTAGGAAATGTTGAGAATACAAACTAAGGAAAAGGGCAGGAGAAATGGGAGAAAGATAGATTCAAAAAATATAAAGTAGAATCTAATGAACTTATTAGTGCCTAGAGATGGTATGATGATAAGTTTAGTTTGACTTCCAGGATTTCTGGCGTGACAAAACATGTGGATGATGATGGCATTCACTGTAGGGCAGGTTCATCACTGCTTTTCATGCTGCTAAGGTCAGCTCTCAGTCCTTCCTTTACGTGAACTATCAGCAGGAGCAAGGGCACTATTGTTCACACACTTTTCCTTAAAACTGGTTTCCAGGATGTCACACTTACCTTGTTTTTCTCCTACTTCACTGGCTGCTCCTTTCCAATCCCCTATGCTGTTTCTCCTTCTCCCCAACTTCCACAAACACTGGAGTGACTCTGGGCTGTCTAGATGTTCTTATTTTTCTTTGAACTATACTCTCTTGACTTCATTCCATCTTATGTTTTTATAGATCATCTATGCTGATTAAGCCTCAAAATTTGTAACCGAAGTCTCAACATTCCCCTCCCAGACTCATATATTGGTGCTTTCTCATTATTTCCAACTTGGATGTCTAAAAGACATCTCATCCCAACAAGTCAAAAATAGAACTCCTTTTTCAGCTTCTCACCCCCAAACCCCTACTACTACATCAAAACTACTTCTGTAGTCTTTCCCCATCTCGATAAATTATAACTCCAACCTTCCAATGCGGGTCAAAATATCTTTTTTTTTTTTCTTAAAAGACTTTATTTATTCATGAGAGACACCCCCCCACACACACACACACAGAGGCAGAGACATAGACAGAGGGAGAAACAGGCTCCATGCAGGGAGCCCAATGTGAGACTCAATCCTGGGACTCTGGAATCATGCCCTGAGCTGAAGGAAGACGCTAAACTGCTAAGCCATCCAGGCATTCCAGGTCAAAGTATCTTAAAGTTAACTCTGATTCTGCAATTTCTCTCTTCCCCCACATGTCCACTACCTGAGAAAATTCTATTACCTCTACTTTCATAATATATTCTAAATCTAACTGCTTTTTACTATAACCATTTTACTGTGGCCACCATCATCTCCTGCTTGACTTATTGCAATAGACAATTATCTGATTTCCCTGTGTATGGGCCAAGGACTAGCTTAATGGGCCATAATGGGCCACTATGGTATTAAGATTATTTTGAGTTAAAAAGCCATCAAAACCCAGTAGATTCAGGAGAAGGTCTTTACCTCCCCCATAACTGCCTAAAAATAATTAGGACAGAGGACGTGCTCCAGGAAGAAAGCTATCACCATAGATAACTAATAATACTATGAACTAGATATGGTAGACAAGGAAGAAGTAGCAAGGCCTGTTTGATCAGTCTTCTATGTCCCAGTGTTTCTGAGTGGCCCAGCAAACACTTGTTTACCAAACAAGTACTTACCTTCCTGTGAACTACAGTCCTTCCCTTTTAAGTTCCAGACCCCGATCCTTCTCCTTAGTTCATTATGAGTATATACCTAATTTTGTCTGTTTTTGGAACTTTCATGTCTGTGTGGATTTCTCATACGTACGCTATTAAATTTCTCATGTTAACCTGTCTCAATTCAATTCAATTCTTAGTCCAGCTAGAAGGAATCTGAAGAAGATAGGACTTTCTTGCTTCCCCACACCTGCTTCTACTTTTATCCCCAGGTAATATTCTCCTTATCATGGCCAGGGTGACTCTTATTCATAGGTAAGATCATGTCACCTGTGTGAAACTTTTCAGTGGCCCCCTTAGAATGTCCCATGTGGGGATACCTGAGTGGCTCAGCGGTTGAGTGTCTGCCTTTGGCTCAGGGCGTAATCCCGGGATCTGGGATCCAGTCCCACACTGGGCTCCTTGAGGGAAGCCTGCTTCTCCCTCTGTCTATGTCTCTGCCTCTCTCTCTCTCCCTCTCTCTACCCATGTCTCTCGTGAATAAATAAAATCTTAAAAAAAAATGGCCCATGTGATATGCACCCCACTACTTTGCCACTCTAACCTCAGCTTCTACTACTCTTCTCCACTTCTCACTCTACTCCAGCCACACTAGCCTCTTTGCTGATCCTCAAATATCCTACTAAATGGACTCTTAGGACTCTCTTACTCTTTCTTCTGCCTAGAACATCCTTCCTTCAGTTATCAATATGGCTCATCCCCTGACTTCTTTTAGATCTTTACTTAAATACCACTTTATTGAAGCTTTCCCTAACTATTCTACTTAAAACCGTCAACCATTCTTCAACCTTCCTATTCCCTTTCTTTCATTTTTCTTCATAGCACTTTTCACTACTCAACATACTTCAGATATAGTGAATTAAAAAGCAAGTTAATGAAAGATGAGAATGTGTATTATTAACAAGTGTGAACTCTTCTTTTCAAACAGACTGTGTGGAAAAAGAGAATACACACCAGCACCTACAGGAATCAAAACAAGAGATAAGAGTGCTAGGATTTGAATTCTAGCTATATGACTAAGCAAACAACTTAATCTGATTCAACATTCCCTTCAAAAAATAAAAAATAAAAACATTACCATTGCATCAGTATTAAAATTCTTATCACTTAACAGAATTAAGACTTCTCATTTTTGAAGAGGTAAAACTAGAACACACTTATATGCTGAAAAGAGAAGGAAAAAAGAGGCTGAAGAAAATAAGAGGAAGGTGATAATATTCAAAATTCTTTCTATTAACCTATTTTTTTAAAAAACTTATCAGCAAAGTGATACACCTGGATCTGCTTTTCACAATACAAAACACATAATGTCTTTTACTATGAAATCAAGTTCAACTCAATACTATAATCAATATAAAAATGCAATCTGTTTTTCAGTGTCTAAATTAGTAGACTCACATCTAGATGATTTAACCCCCATCCAGCCAACATATTACCACCAGACAAATCTTTCTATATATAGCCTTATTTTGCAGAGACTCCTCATATCCTCCAATCTCAATTTCTGTGCTACCTTTCTTCCATAGTTTAAAACTCAATTACTAACTACAGATTACCAGAGGTGGAGTAGGCAGGGGGGATGGGTGAAATAGGGGATGGGGATTAAAGAGTAGACTTACCATGATGAACACTGAGTAATGTACAGAATTGTTGAATCACTGTATTGTACTTTTGAAACTACTATAACACTGTATGTTAACTACACTGAAATTCAAATAAAAACCTTAATTTTAAAAAACCTTAATTACCAGCTAAAAATCTTATCAAAATAAAGTCCACATTTCTAGCCTCTAGCCTCTTACAACTTTTTGTTCTTTATCTCTTCTTTCACACTGCAGCCTGGAAAAGGATGTGACAACAAAACTCTATGCTCCACTCTGGACTATTAGCAGCAGATGCAAAACCTAAGAATGGCACAGCAGTAACCTAGATAGAGGGAGGACTCCGTCAAACAGTACCTCCACACTAGCCAGAGACTGTGTTTCTAAGGGATTTTTACATGAGAATGAAAATCTTAATTCCTCATTGTTAAACCCAATCCTAATGGATACACATTGTATCAATCACAGCACTTCCCCAGTTTAATATACTCATTATCAAACACTAAATCTAAACAAGAGATAAGAGTGCTAGGATTTGAATTCTAGTTATGTAGCTAGATTTGAATCTGGCACTGGCTTCTTTGTCCTTACTCTTATTTCCTCTATACACCTTTTGAGTTCCTGTCACTATATCTTTGCTCTTATTAATCACCTTTCTTGGAATCCATCCAACCTCCCATTTAGAAGTGTTATTCTTCCAGTTTCAGCTCAAAGCCCACTTCCACCACAAAGCTTTCCATGGTTATTAAAGACAAATATGATCTTATCTTCCTTTGAACTATTAAAGCATATTCTGCTTGTGCCACTCACCTAGCAATGCTTAATTTTCCTTTTAGTTATATAATCTCATCTCTTCCTCCCAAAAGATTCTGGGTCCTTAAGGACTCTCCACTTGAGAAAAAAAAGTTTTTTAAAAAGGCCCTGTCCAGAAACATTTTTCTAACATTCACTATGTCCAGAGCAGCACTTGGCATACAGAATGTATGTGCTCAATGTCAATCAAAACTCTTGATAAATTGGGACGCCTGCATGGCTGAGCGTCTGCCTTCAGCTCAGGGTGATCCACAGGGTCCTGGGATGGAGTCCCACATCAGGCTCCCTATGGGGAGCCTGCTTCTCCCTCTGTCTGTGTCTCTACCTCTCTCTCCGTGTCTCTCACGAATAAATAAATAAACTCTTAAAAAGGGGGGGGGGATGTGCCTGGGTGGCTCGGCAGTTGAACATCCGCCTTTGACTCAGATTGTGAGTCCCATATTGGGCTCCCTGGGGGGAGCCTGCTTCTCCCTCTGCCAGTGTCTCTGCCTCTCTCTCTGTGTGTGTCTATTATAGAAGCAGAGACACAGGCAGAGAGAGAAGCAGGCTCCTTGCAGGGAGCCTGATGTGGGACTTGATCCTAGGTCTCCAGGATCCTGTCCTGGGCTGAAGGAGGCGCTAAACTGCTGAGCCACCTGGGCTGCCCCCCAAAAAAACAACTTCTTGATAAATTTAACTCAGTCTGAGTTTTTACCACCAAAACCCACTAAATTCTTTATCAGCTAAAATTCAAGTGTTGCCTGACCTAATGTCCAGATTGTAATAAAATCTATTGGATATAAACACAAAGTTTGTGGACAGGGGAGTGCAGATATCTCTCTCAGATACTAATTTCATTTCCTTTGGATACATACCAGTATGGCGCTGTGGGATTGTATGTAGTTCCTTTTTTAATTTGAGGATCTCCATAATAGTTATATCAATTTACATTCCACTAGAGTTCCCTTTTCTCATCCTCACCAGCACTTGTTATCTCTTATCTTTTTGTTAAGACTGTACCTTATAAGTATTCTCACCAAAGTGTTTATACCAAAAAAATCTTTCTAAAAAAGGTTAACTGTGGTGGGTGATGGATGTGTTAATCAGCTTGACTATGGTGATCATTTCACATTGTATACTTACTTACATATATCAAACCATCACACACTGAACACCTTAAAATATACAATTTTTACTTGTCGATTATATACCTCAGTAAAGGTAGGGAAAAAAATTTCATACTAACGATAACAGTCCATAATTTATCCTAGAAAGAAAGAGGTTACTAGGGGGAAGAGGAACTACAGTTCTCTTATTTTTAAAAATTAATGCTTATTTAATGTCAAAGGCATACAAGGCACAGTACAGAATACAATGGTAAACTGCGAACCTGCCCATTACCTTAAATACAAAACACAAAGAACCAGAGGTAAAGCAGAACAGCAGATGTAGATGACTAGATTAGTTTAAAAGTGATATATTTCTCAGCTTTGTTTTGCTACCATTATAACTCTTCCTCTAAAACAAACTGTCATTTCTCCTTAGTACTTCTAAAAATATAATCTATTCCTCAGAAACGAACTGAATTTAATGTACTGGGAAAAGAGGAATTTGAAGGACATGCAGTTTTTACACTGCATAAGAAGGACTGGAAAACTTCCATTTTTGAATGTAAATCTGTCTTAAAGGAAATCAATAGAAGACCTAAACAGGTCACCCAACAAAATGCTGAGTAATAAGGTAAATCATTTTAAGTATTAATTAGATTAAGTTTTTAAAATGGCATTTTAAGTACCCCCTTTGAACTAATAATTCCACACTAAAGAATTTATCTGGAATCCTTTCACCAAAGTAAAGATTTCAAAAGCAATTTTTTAAAGGTTGTTTGAACTTTATCTGGCTCTGACAAAGAAATGAAGAATGGTATCATCTGAGCCAAGAGTAATATTAAGTTTAGCTAAGGTATTTTATATTTAATTAAATGTATACAAAGAAGATCAACACAAGCGATTATCAGGGATCATTAAACCTACCTTGAAAGATTATTGAGGATTAGAATGTATAAATTAAAACCTGCTATTTTTGTAACAAATGCTAAATTTGTTAGCATGTTTCTTTAAAACTCTAACTCAAGGGCAGGAAATTCTTTTCTGTAAAGGGCCAGAAAGTAAACACTCAAGGCTTTGCAAACCAAGAAGCAAACAGATATTATGTTGGTTCTTTATATAACAAGAGAAAACAACTTTGCACAAATGTTTATTGATGAAATTCAAAATATAATAATAACACTCGCATACAATTTTCTGGTAACACAGGTCTACTAATAAAAATGGAATTATCTTGGGGGGAATAACATTTCACATAATTGGGGTCCAAAGTTAGTGTTCTCTATTATCAAATCAATTTCAAATGTTCATCTATAGAACTATTGCCAGCTCCTGAACTTTACAACATGGTCTGAGCCAGCCATATTTACTTTGTCATGCCTTGCTCTAAGTACTAAAGTTGCTTGAGAAACAAATTAAAACACACCACGAACCTCTTAATTTCCAACAGTCAGCTTCTAAGCCACCGCAATTCATTCGAATATTAAAAATTTAAATTTCTTAACATAAAGTGCCTTATCTTTAACAATCATTTCTACACAGCAATATATTCTTCCTTGACTCTTTGCTATAGGCTAAGTATCAACAAAGAATAATACTAAATGCAGGAGAGATCTAATTCTCTTAAAAATCTTATTATGGGGACGCCTGGTTGGCTCAGTGGTTCAGCATCTGCCTTTGGCTCAGGGCATGATCCCAGGTCCCAGGATCGAGTTGCACATCAGGATCCTGGCGGGGAGCATGCTTCTCCTTCTGCCTATGTCTCTGACAGTCTCTCTCTCTCTCTCTGTGTGTGTCTCTCATGAATAAATAAATAATTTTTTTAAATGTTTTTTATCAGAAATTAGTGAAACAAAATAATCAGGATTAAATAAATGAGGGCAGTAAATGACAGTTAAGATAAAAGCAGAGGAGAGTTGGAATTTCTCTATCAAACGTGTTGGGAGGGGGTGTCCTAATCCACTAAAATTTAATAAAAATGTTTCTTGAACACTTTTGGCAATATTAATTTGAAGCAAATATTTAGTTTTTAAATTTACTCTGAATATTACTTTGAAAAATGTCCTCATCTGATTCAAACCGTTAATTTAAAACCACATAATTTCACACTGATAAATGCCTTTACAAAAGTTAAGAATACCCTATCACCTTTTCCAAGTTAGCTCTATTCAGGTAATATCTCAGCCTCACTAACAAGGGCCCTAGACCAGAAAATCATTATTTTTGTCATAAAAGGATGCGCCACACTCCTACAACTGCCAAATTAAAGGAAATTCCTTGCTGCTAATATTAATGAAGATATTAAACCTTAGTGTTAAGTGACATATTAAGTATTTAAAATATTTTCTTATGAATGAGAAAATTAACAACTTTAGTTTTCTAATAACTTCACTGAATTAGATGGTGGAAAATCTAAAAACCAACTAAACAAGATATACACACACAGCAGGATAGAGCTGAGGAGATAAATCCTGCCAAATGTAAGCATTAAAATGTAAAATTATCTTTTTTATACCTTTTTCAAGAGAGTCCAATGCTCTTTATAAGACTAATTTTTTATTTTTTTTTTATTTTTTTTTTTTAAAGATTTTTTATTTATTTATGATAGACATAGAGAGAGAGAGAGAGGTAGAGACACAGGCAGAGGGAGAAGCAGGCTCCATGCTGGGAGCCCGATGTGGGACTCGATCCCGGGCCTCCAGGATCGTGCCCTGGCCAAACACAGGCGTCAAACCACTGAGCCACCCAGGGATCCCAAGACTAATTTTTTAATATAACATTTCTGGGAGAAGGGTAAAGACCCACTGATTTTTTGTGTCTAAAAATTCTGGATTTCTGATATTAGTACCCTAAGCTATATTACAAAAGCATTCTTATTTGACAAGTCTCCTCTAGCTAGTAATTTGATGTAATACCGGCAATTAAAGTTCTTAAAATTTTCAAAATTGAGGAAAAAAGCTGAAGAGCTGTGAGCAAATTACAGTGTAAAAGTTGGCAAGCACTTCTCATTACCCACTTATTTTTAATAATCCTCAACATATTTTTTTTTAATTGATTCACTTGAGAGAGAGAGCACACCAGTGAGAGCATGAGCAGGTGGCAGGGTCAGGGGGAGAGGGAGAACCCGATTCCCTGCTCAGCAGGGAGCCCCATGAAGGACTGGAACCTAGGACCCCGGGATCATGAGCCAAAGGCATCCACTTAACAGACTGAGCCACCCAGGGGCCCCAACAGTCAATAGATTTTAACCTCAAGTGGCTAACATAGGGTGGAGAGCTGGCAGAAACAAGCATGTGTGTTTTGGGAAAGTTCTCTAGGTTTTTCTAATATTCCACACCCAATCCAAAACCAATTTTCTACATATTTAACAGCCAAATTTTAAAAAATTGTGACTCTATTTACACAACTGTATTGTCAAGGTTGGTACAAAATTCCTAATAATTCCTAACTTTCATTTCCTCTGGTTCTAAAGGTGATCCAATTCAAATATGCAGCATTTTTTAAAAACCCCATTAAAGCTGGAAGTCATAGATTTTTAGAGTTGAACAGCACTTCAGAGATCTAGACTGAATTTTTTGATTCTTCTGGGAAAAGAAACTAAAACTCAAAAACATGCCCACGACCACAAACTAGAGAGTAACAGAGTGGAGACCTCAACTCTACTGCCTTGACTCTTCAGTGCCCTTTTAACCAGACCAAGGTGAGGAGACTTCTCAGGCACATGAAATCAGAATTACATACATGAGAGCTAGTCAAGAAATTTCCATTTTAACAACTACTTAGTGCGAAGAATCTTATTTATCTCTGAACCCAAAAGTTTTAAAGAAAGTAAATACTTATTTTTATAGTATAATAAATATTAACAAAGTTGAGTTCTGATAATTCAGTAAATTCCCATTATGTAAATTCCAAATTATTGCTACTTTTATCTTAATATCTCAGGCTGAGGTAAAATTATCAAATTTCTAACGTTAAATTATTTTCTTCTACTTAACTACTCACACTGCAGTTAGGATTCCAGTGTAGTGTAAGACTGGGAATCAAAACATCCAGGTTTCTGTCTCAATTTTACAATACTCTGCTAGCTTAGTAACAAAATATCAACCTCTCTGACTCCATTTCTCATCTTCTGATCAGTGATTATCATATTGACAGTAACTATTATAAAAACTTCATACCAGTAATCTTACCTATATTGTTTCAAATTCTCACATTTTTGCCTGTTATACAGGTGAGGAAACTTAGACATGGAGAGATTAAGTTTTCCAAGACACTGAGCTAGTTAGTAGCTGAGCTGGAATTTAACACCAGCTCTGCCTAACACTAACCTAGAGCCCACAGGTCTTTGTGTTACATTATTTTGCTCTTACATGTGTGATCCTAGTGCGGCTGAGTGAGCAAGTACCATATTTGCAGGACAATTCGGGAGATACAAATCATAAAACAAATAAAAACACATGCTGAAGAAACATACTTTAGTACTTTCTCCAGCTATTAAACCAAAAATGAATTTTTAGTAAAAGACTTAAAAACTATGCTATTGATACTATTCTTATTACTATTAACATAAAAGAGCACTGTACAATTAAAAGATATATTGATTTCGGTCTTAGGAGCAATATCATAGACTATACTGTAAAAGAGGTATCTTCATGCCTATTCCAGTAGTTGAAATAAAATTACTCTGAAAGTCCCATTAAATCACATACACACATTTAAAGTAGTTAATAAAATTCGGGAAAACAAAAACAGCATAACCTGATAGAACAGAAGAACTCAAGAGAGCCTGATACCAGTTCCTGCCCTTCCAAACACATAAAAATACCCTGTGATGTACAAGAAAAGAAGATGAGCAGATTTTAATACTGGACATCTCTATGAAGTATTTACATTCTAGTATCACCCTACCTTCACCTGTACCTTCAGTACAAATAGATGAAGGTGCTATGATCGCTGCTCCGACACTCAAGATGCTTCTCTAAGTCTGTCATGCCTTGTATCAGTAAAATGTTCAGTAGACAGTGTACAACTAATTCGACGTGTAGTTCTTGTCTCTCTCTCTCTCTTTTTTTTTTAATTTAAATTCTAGGAGGCGGGGGGAACAAAATAAACCACCTAGGGCGAATGTAGGGCATGATTATTAAACGCAGCCTAAAAAGCAACATCAGAATTGAAGATTCTGGTTACCTTTCACTTACTTATCATGCCTTACGACGGTAAGTATTTATTAGCCCCAAATGAAAGATACCGTGTGCACTTCGGTTATACGTCCTACTACGTGACTTGGTAACACAACTTCTTTACATAAAAATCCATGCCTCTATGACCCAGGCTCCTTTCCCTAACAATGGCCAACGCGTTAATCTCTGTAATCCCCACACGAGTAACGACCCCCTGATCGAGTCAACTGTCACGGAGTTACAACCAGACATAGCTTCTGTCTTTTTCACAGTTTTCCCCTCCTCCGTTGGAGGCAACAACCCCGACAGAAGCACAGGAACCGTGCATTAAAGGGGCGTTCTTCACCTGACCCACCCCCTGCACGAAACATTCATTCCATCTGAAACCCTGTAAATCCCAAGAGGAAGCTCGGACAGAACTGCAAAATTCCGGAAACACACAGAAAGGAAAAAGGAGAAACAGAGGAAGAGAGGAAAGAGGCGGGGGAGGGCAGAGCCCGCCGGTCAACCTCCAGGGAGCTGAGGCTGGACTGGAGCCGACGGAGGACCCCGCTCCCGGGCAGCGCCAGCTCCCAACGCCGCTCCCTCCCCTCACCTCGATCTCGCGGATGTTGTTGGAGGTGACGAAGATGCCGATGCCAATGGGGATGAAGATGAGGCCGATGATGAAGAAGGTAGGTAGCACCGTGCCAGCCGTCAGGATGGGCTGCCAAGCCGGCAACCGTTGCTGTTTGAAGGCCGTGTTATCCGGCCTCCGGTTCTTAGCGGTGGCCCCGGGAGCACACGGGGGCCCACCATCCACTTCATCCTTCGCATTATAGTTCATCGCCATCGACCCCCACGGCGCGGCTCCCCTACGCGCAGGTGGACCACCCGGGGGACCCGCCTGCCGACCCTGACAGAAGACGCGCAGGCGCCGCGGCCGCCGCCACCTCCGCTGTAAAGGCGGAAGAGGCGGGACACCCTTCCGCAGACGGCCGCCGACCGGAAGCGGGAGTCGGCTGGGGACGCCAGAGGGAGGGAGAGAGGAAGGAGGGAGAAAACTGAGGGACAGGGGGAGGGGGAAAGGGAGGAGGATAGAAGGGGGAGGGAAAAGGCGGACGCACCCTGATCATCTGCCCTGTGACGACAGAGTGAGGACCTCAGCCCCTCCCCCGCGCAGAGCGTGGAGCTGCGTTGCGCCTGCGCGTCCCTGGGAGCGTAGAGGTTTCGACGCCTACGCGATAGGTGTGCGTGCTCCAGCCCCGGAAGCTTCTGTTCTCCCTCCCCTGCCTCCTGCTGGGGTCATCGTGGCGGCGGCGGTTCTGGGCCGCAGGTCCGGCCGCCTGGCCCAAATCACGCCCTCATCAGCCCTGGAGCTGCTAGCAGAGAGGTCTTTCTGGGCCTTCGGCGCCAGACAGGTTTTTGCCTTCCCTCGAAGCCCTCTCTGAAGGGAATCGGAGCATTTAAAAGACCACACCAAGGGAGCTTGAGCCTGGTGGGATGGCTGTGCTTGCTTGGGGTATAAAACCGCCACTTTCCTCTAAAAATCAATAAACCTCCACTCAAGGTGCAAAGGTAAACGTTAAGTGAGATGCGTGGTAGGTGACACTTGGGTACTAAAATCAAGAATGAATCGTGCCCATTGGTTAGCCCTATTACCTTTTCCTCCATTAATGGTCATCGTGTTACTTTTTACCTTATTTTCTGTGTCCACGTTTCTCTTTGCACATTGATTTGAGGAGCCAATTGTAAGAAGCTGTAGCTCTTTACTACTGTTGATCAAATGCAACAACTTACGGCATCGCTATAAAATGAGATACTATGTGAACACGTAGTATTTGATGACCCAAGGAAATACTACTGATACCTAAAAAGTGGCTAAATGATACCAAAGTGGTCTAGGTACAGAGCGTAAAGCCCACCTGAAAGTAGTAATCTCCATTGACCGGATGGAGGATGATTGTTCTCTATTTTTGCACTTTTACGTATTTTTTCAAAATTTCTGCGATAAGCATATATTTGTAATTTTTTTTTTAAAAAAGTTATGTACCATTCACATATTTGGCATCTTTGAAGTCTAGACCAGAGAGTAAATCACATCATCTGAAAACAAACCCAAGTTTTCTTTTCTTTCAGACTTTTGTATTTATGCCTTTTGAAGGTAAACCAAGGAACAGGAAAGGAAAAGAATGTTTGGGCCTCAGATTTAAATTTAAATATATTTTAAAAATGACAAGTCTCAACATGTGAGCCAATTGAATATCTGGCAGACAACTGGCCTGCTTGGTTTTGCTCTTATATGACATCCAGTATCTCTCAGATTCTTAGCATTGTTAACATAGGTGAGTATTTTTTGTTTTGATCTATGCCAAGTTCAACCTAGGGCTCAAATGGAAAACGTTTGTCTATCACAGTTGATGGAGAAGGCGTGGAATAGTTTTGTTTTGCTAAGTTCTGTTAGTAAAAAATGTCTTTAACAATATTGGATATAATGCAAAAATATAAAGCATAAGGCAAGTTTTTTCTCCTCATTTCTACCTATATTATCACATCCACTAAATGTTACAATTCCTTAAAAGAATATTTCAGGGCAGCCCCGGTGGCCCAGCGGTTTAGCGCCACCTTGGGCCCAGGGCGTGATCCTGGAGTCCCGGGATCAAGTCCCACATTGGGCTCCCTGCATGGAGCCTGCTTCTCTCTCTGCCTGTGTCCCTGCCTCTCTCTCTCTCTCTCTCTCTCTCTCTCTCTCTGTGTGTGTCTTTCATGAATAAATTAATAAAATCTTAAAAAAAAAAAGTTATTTCAGCATTCTGAATAACTGGTCAGTTATTTTGCCCTTAGATTTTTTTTAATTTTTATTTTTATTTTTTTTTTTTAGTAATCTAAGTGATGGCAATAAGTTTATCTGCTTTTTCTTTAGTTTTTTTTTCTGTTCATAAGAAAGATTAACTTATTGTCTCTTTTTTTGTTACTGGAAACTCCATTTTGACCAGAACAGAGTTGTAGAACTGAAAGCTTCCTTAGATTCTTGTCTAAAACTTACATTTTCAGACGAGAGCCAAATAGATTAAATGACCTTCAATCTCTTGATGATATCCTTACAGTTCCTTTTCCTCTCTGTACTGTGCCATCATGATATGCTGCTTTTCTGAGCTAATATTTTTTTTCACATCAACATCATTATCTCAAGGGACTCATTATTTTATGATTGTCCTTACCAGGTAGTTGTGGTTTTTTGTTTTTGTTTTCATTTTCATTTAATATGATGAAGTACAAATTCTTAAAAGAAAATGTTACTCAACATTTCTGGGATAACAAAAGAGAGTCGTTCTCACAATGTATTACCAGTTTATCTACTGGTCATACATTTTTCACTGTTGTCTCCTAGGAGTAACTGGTGTTTGTGTGTATTAATGATACATATAGGTAGCATTTGTATTGTTCAAATGATTGTTCATTTGCTGATTCCTGATAAAAGAGTATATTTGGCTAAATGATATTGATTAATGCCAACTACCAGGTCAACACATAAGTGTGCAGTGAATGCCTGAGCCCAAATATAAAAGTAGATCCAAAATGATAAAGCAGATGCAAATCCCATGATCTGAAGAGATGTATATAAATAACTTTTGGGAAAGTAGTTTTATACTATTTTTTTATTTTGTAGCCCAGTTGTGTTCAAGCCACCAAATAGGTAACCAAAAACATTAAAGAAAAAATATTGAATAACTATTGAGTAGCTTAAAGAATTAAGGAGAGGAAACTGAAACTCATTTTTTTTTAACTGTTTAGCCTTAGTGTGCCACACATATTTGCTTGTTGGACTCCTCTGAGTATTTGGTGCTGATTAACTTCTCTAGCTTCTAACCATATTCAAGCCATTTATTCACATGTGTAGCATAACAATATTTAGGAAAGTTGAAGAGACCTAAAAATTGTACCATAGTTTTTACCAGCATGAATTTCAGAAAAAGGTCTTAGGGACTGGAAATGGTTTGAGTTGTATTCAGTGACTTGGTAGTATTTTTGCTTGTTTATTTTTGAAGGAAAAAATTTTTCTATTCAGTTAGGCATGGTAGCTTACTTTAGAGATCTTTGGTAGGATTAAATCATATTCATGTTTAATTATCTAAGAAGATTTTTAGGAAAAGAATGATAGAGAATTTGTATAATAAATTTAATTTGTTATATTTATGGCATCAGAGATTGGTTCCAACTGACTTTGAAAAATTACTGCTTTTAGAGTTGACTTCTTCCTTTTTTTTTTTATTTTGTGTATTTATTAAACTTTTTCAATTAGGCATGTAAGAAAATCCTTTTGTTCTCACATTGAGAGATTGTCTGATTAGCCTGAGTACATTGGTGTTGTGATGAAAGGTTTTATAAGTTCATGAATAGTAATCATAGTCAGTAGTCAGAAATAACAAGTCAAACAACATATTTTAATGTTTAGTCTCATTAGAGGAAAGAGTAGACAGCCTAAGAATCTTGTTTTGGGAAGGAAATAAGGTTTCTTTCATCTTAACTCCACACTCTCTTTAAATGAAAAAATAGAATTCTGATAAGATTTCAGACTTCATGACTCCCCTGTATAGACTCTCTCAGTAGATTATGTCCCATGGCATATATTTTTCCAATAGGTGCTATCAATTATAGATAAGATCTTTCTTTCAAATATGATGTTGCCATCTCTAAGTTGACATCCAACATTTATTGTATGTATAATAGTGAAATTATTTTTTAAAGGGGACAGGCAGAGGAAGGAAGAAACTTATTACTCCATGAAAATAGATATGGGTAAGTAGATATTTAAAAATGTTTAACCAGGGTGCATGGGTGGCTCAGTCAGTTAAGTATCCAACTCTTGATCTTAGCTCACGTCTTGATCTCAGGGTCATGAGTTCAAACCCTGCATTGGGCTCCATGCTGGGCATGGAATCTACTTTTTTTTTTTTTTTTTTAATGTTTAACCACTTACAATCATTTGGACTATTTTTATACATGTCTTTTTCTGTTTCTGCAAGTTTTAAATTACAGGAAGTCTGAGGTGTGGCAGGCATTTCATTATTATTTGTTTTTGAAACAGGTCACTACTACCAATGAAGTTATTATTTCTTTAAAATAGCTCTAACAAAAAAAAAATAGCTCTAACATATTATTGAAGGATGATTTTCACAAAATGAACTTAAATGTGAAAGTCAACGTCTACTGAGCCTGAGGAAGGAAACACTTTTTTTTGTCAATGGAACTAAATGTTTATGACAACAAATAACCAAGACCTCCTAGACTTCCCTCTGACCAGTGCTTGGTGAGGGACAAAGCAGGGGTTCAGCAAACTATTCCACAACACTTTTACTTTCACTGAATCTTCTGAGAAGAATAATGTGCATTCACTGTCTTCAATTCCTAACCCATCCAACAACATACTGCTCCCCCACTTCAGACCCCACTTCCACTGAAACTGCCTTGCTAATTCTCATCCTTCAAGATGCAAGACAGTAGCCAATTTGAGGAATCTTTCTTTGTCCCTCAGGCTGTGCTAAGAGTTTCTCTCTGAGTTCAAGGCAACTTATACATACCTCTATCCTTTTTTTTTTTTTTAAAGATTTATTTATTTATTCATTCAGAGAGAGCAAGAGAGAGGCAGAGACACAGGCAGAGGGAGAAGCAGGCTCCATGCAGGAAGCCCGATGTGGGACTCGATCTCGCGTCTCCAGGATCACACCCCGGGGTGCAGGCAGCGCTAAACCACTGTGCCACCAGGGCTACCCTGCATACCTCTATCCTTGCACTTACCATAGTACTGAGAAATATGTTTATGTCTGTCTTTCCTACTAGATGTAAACTTATCAGGGTCAGAGACTATTTTTGTTTGTCTCTATAACACCTGGAAAAATGCCAAGGTCTTAAAGATATCCTAGTTGAACTAACCAGACCTACTCTCAACTCACATTTTAGTGGAAGAGACAACTTGCCAACAAACAATTGAGTATAATGAGGTCAGGAACATATGTGTGCACAAGGGGTTATAGGAGATGCCACACCTCATCCTCTTTATGATGTCAAAAACTAAACTATGGGGAAATGGGTCCTAGGGTCTGAGTGATATTATGATTCTCCATGCAGGAAAGAATAAGATCAAAAATGAAAGAATATGGAGAAAGTTGAACCATTTACAACACTCATTATTAATGATTTGCAAGGCTCCATACCCTGGCTGATCGTGTTCTTTTTCTCAAGATCTTAAGTTGTTTTCCTGAAAATTAAGATCTCTGATACTCCCCATTCTCGGGGAGATATTTTGTTAGCTCATATAGTCCATTTGTCCCACTTGTCTACTTACAGCAATGCTGCATGTGGGAACTAGTGCTTGGCCTCTTTGTGAAGTGTGAAAATGACTGAATGCACTTTTCTTGTTTAAGTGGTGTAAGCCATCTAGTGGTCTGATAAGATGAGGGACCTCTGTCTGTAGAGTCTGTTTTCCCTTAAGATCCATGATTATTGAGAGTCTTCCTGTTTAATCCAGATACCCTGCACCTAAAATCTTCAGTGGGCACAGAGGTTTCTACAAGGGAAGGATAAGCAACCAGAACAATTTGATAAGGAAGCCCTGGCATTGAGTACCCTGGCTAAGATATCCTCTTAGAGGAGCAACCCTTTGGGGTAAGGAGTCAGTAATTGGGTTCCTACAAAACACCCTGCTGCTACGACTAAACATATGTCTTGCTGTCAAAGAGGAGAAAGAAATGTGCTCTCTGAGCTGGAAAAGCCAAAAATGAAAACGTGATTATGGTCATGGAAAAAGTCTGTGAAGATTGGTGGAAATGAGATAGGGCAGCTAGAAAGAGAGTGCAAAAAGGCCTCTCCATAGAAGGAATTATATTGCCCTTTGCAAACATTTATCCAGTATCCTATATTCACTCTGAGGAATATGCAAATCCTGTCTTCAAGAAGCTTACAGTCAAACTGGAGTGATAACTTTGTATACCAGTGCCCATCAAAATAGGCAGAAAGGGAAAATAGACTCCTAAAGAGAAAGAAAACATAGTTTCTCCTTAAAGACACTTATCTCAAAGGAATGCTGAAAATAATGACAGTGGAAACTAAAAGAGGACTGATTTAAAAACAAACCAAAACTTACCTGGGAACTTTAGGGAACTGGGTTTCCAACCATTATCTGTGGATCAGGTCGCTATGCCTGGAACCATGCAGTTAGTGAGGGTTGCCTCAGTTGAAGGGAGGCCTCAAAGTCTGACATCTTTTATATGTTCTTTGGGATATCATGAAACAAATTTCAAAAGTAAGTTTTAATATTTAAAAAAAATGGTGCAGTGTGCCCTATTGCCAACATGCATGGAGCCCAGAGAACTTGCTTCATTTTTTCTGCACACATAAATAGCCTGGTGCTCATTAAAAGTGAAGCTAGTCCAGGGCTCAAGGGAACAAATCCAAATACAGAAAGCCTGATACCTTCCTTCTCCTGGGAAGTCATGAAATAAACAATGACTTTTGGCCAGTGCTCTTAAACCATGTGAACCCAAGGGGCTCCACTCCAAAGAGAGGCCTCAGAACTGCCTTGTAGGCAAGACCCCTAACATCTGCAACCTGCCTGTAGAAAGCATCTGTGTTTAGACATCATCCTTACCTGCTTTTTTTGATATGTGGATCTTTAGACAATAAACAGGAAAAAGCCATTCCTTTGTCACAAATAAGGCAAAGACAAGTAGAGATTGGCTGTAGAGCACCAAATCTGGCACAAAGTTGATAAATAAAAGGCGTCAGAGAATAGCCCCACTGTCATCTCTATCCCATTTTGCTGAAAGCATTACCCTAACTGCCTCTCTAGAAGCTGGGTTGTGGCCTGCTGGAAAACCTCAGGAGCATTTGCTCTACTGAGTAACCTACCTTTAGATTGACAGCAGAAAGCAGTAAAGTGATATCTAAATATAGACTGACAATGCATTCGGTGAAGATAAAGGGCTGAGGGAAACCCTATAACCAGTTCTATCTCTTGGTGTTTTGCAGTTTTCATCTTAATAAGGAATCAGACTAGGATGTAACTCGGGAAAAGTAGCTCTCATTTTGGCAGATCTGCTGTACCATTTCTGCTCATTCACAGTGAAGAACACCATATTTTTAAGAAAATAGGAAATGCCGAAACAAAAACTATTTTAAAGCAAACAATTTTAAATAAAAGATGAAGGTTGAATACTTCTTTTAAATGATTTTAATTTTATGAATATTATGTTCCAACTCAAAAAAATATTGCACAATGTTTTTATATCACAATTGTTATTTTTCTCACTCTCTAGTGAGATTTTTGATGAACATGGTTGACTTTGGAAATAACACAAAGAGAATGTCTTAATTGGCTAAATAATTTCAATAACCTGTGAAGAACTGAAAGCAAGATATTACAATCATATAAAAGACAAGTAGATACCCATAAATTCCATTGGCTGTAGTGAAAACTAATAAACTTCTCGTACTTAATAAAACTTATGAATGTTGTGAAAATATAATGTAACTCCACAATTTTTCAACGCACTCTTTTGCTTTTGAAAATCCATTAGACTGCAGGACTTCTAAGAATATCTTGATCACACTGTAAGTCTCATATTGGAGAAGCTGACATCTGATATTTTTAAACAAAATCTAAATAAATACAATCAGCACTGTTAAAAGTAACAAAAATCTGTGGATGGTAAGGTAAAATTACCCAAATAATATAAATGAAAAAACAACAACAAAAATAAATGTATTATGTCATGGCACCTTAAACATTTCTATTCGAACTTAATAATCTGCATTTTGTATTTTTCCTATGTAACAAACAGTTGTTATATAGTTATGGAGTAAACGCTGAAAATTTAAGACACAAAATAAAATATTAGTGTTCACTAAGCTAATTCCGTGAAACTCTCCCAATTTTTATGAATTTATTACAATAGCTTTTATTGTTTTTCCTCTTCACTTTCAATTAGTAATTTTAGCAGGGGGATAGCACTGGAGTCCAAAGGGGATATATGCCTCAGGTGCCAGTTGTGTTTTTTTTAACTTCCATTTTGCATTTTTGTTATTTTTAGAATCATTGCTCATCAAATTCATGAACATGCCCAATTATTATTATGTTTTTTATTCATTTCCAGGAAAATTCAACTACAGCGTAAAGAGAAAGGACATAAATACATTACATTGTCTGATCCAACATTTATTTACTCTTGCTTTGCAGCTGCTTTTTAGAACCTGTGAATTATATCAATAGTGCTGGTGTCTTTTTTAATGCTTAAGCTAGATGTTCCATGTCATGAATTTTTTTTATGGTTTTCCTAAGAGACAATTAATTCTTCACATTTTGTGAACATTCTAGGCATCTAAAATCTGGAAAATTTATTCACTGTCTTCATGAAACCTTAATATTTTATGAAATACTTGAAAAAAATCTCTGCAGAGGATACCTCAAAAATATTTATCAAAAAGAAAAGTGTAAAATAATGGATTAGTTCAACTGTTGTACCTTAAACTGGAATCATTTCAGAAAATTATTCTATTCAAGACGGATTCCCTTTCATATTGATGATTGGAGATCTAATAAAAGATACGTAAATTTTATGAGTCTAGAATGGTGCACATGGAGGCAGTTTTTTTCAACTGGTTATGGATATTGGGATAGGACTGTTTCTGATTTTGTATATCATTAGATAAGGATGTAGCTATTTGGTGTTTTGACTTTTCTGTTAATTTTTAATATTCTTTTATTTCAGAACAATTTATTAATTTTTAAAATTAAGTTTACTTATCTGTCACTCAGGTTCCATTTGGGTTTAAACAGAAGACTTAATCCCAGGATGAGCAGAAAAAAGCTCAACATCCATCTAAGTGACTCTGATTGCACCACCATCCTTACTCTGCATTGCAAGTACCAAATTTCATTATAAATTCAAGAGAAATAAAAACTTCAGATCCAAATATACATAAATCACTTGTAATATTTTAAAGTCAAGAAGTAAAGTCTTATCCTCTAGACTTTTCACTATTCATATAATTTTCCACAAGTTGAGAAAAAGCTATTTGCTTCAAATGCTAATTTGTGATAAATCAGAAGTATAAATGTTAGCAAATAGGGAACTTAACTGTGTGCCAAAAAAGGTAACAATAGAAAATAAAACCCTTTTTACTTGAAAATGTCATTACAGTTCAAAAACATTTTCAGAAAACAGAAAACTCATAGCAACAATTTTTTAAATCTTCACACATACACACACTAGGTTTCTCAGTCATTAATCAAAAGCCCTGAAGGATATGTGATACATTCACAATCATTCAAACTAGGACAAGCCTACTATAGAATTTCTTTTACTTTAAAAAAAAAAAATCAAGCTAATTTTCCATAAAATATAGTTATTTAATTTATAATACCTACTGAAGATGATTGCTAGTTCCACAAAGCATAATTTAAAACCTTCCAAAGTTACATAAGGGAGGAAATCCAATTAATTTTTCTATTCCAGAGACTCAGTGTAGACTCGCTTTTTTATGGGTTTATAACCTGGATACAAGCTGTCAACTGGAGAAATAGGCCAACGGTGTTGCTTTTGTGGTTTTTAGTTATCTGTGTGGCACTGAGAAGCATTTTCTTTAATATCAGTAAAGCTCCATGATATACGATTTTTGCATTCAGAAACTGATATGTCAAATCTTCATTTATTTTTGAAGTTATTTTTTTAAAGACCTTGTTGAAAACATGTCCACATTAGCAAAGTCTTTTTAAAAAGCTGTATTATTAGGGTTTCAAGTAGACTTTAGATGTACATTTTCATATAAACCTAAATTCCACAGCAGCTCTGACATTGAGATTTGAGTAATGCATGTTGTGCTTTTATCTTTAAAGAATATATTCTGCAACCTACATGCCATTATGAAAATCTATCCAAATCCTGTCTATCAAGAAGAAACATCATTTCTTATGGGATTTCTCTTACCATTTTTTTTTTTAAGATGCAGATATTACCTTGGGTCAGTTTTTATTTATGGGGCTTTCATTTGGGCAGATTGTGAGAAATACCTTGTTATCACAGTCCTTATAAGTCTCATACATATAAGCAAATAATGCAAACAAATATAATTGAACTATCAGTTGATGTAGTCCCATATCCTTACTGGTTAAACTTATATATCTTCTTTTATTAATTTGTTCCATATGAAATTCAATTTATCCAGGGGTTTTGCCACAGACTAAAAAGGGCAATTTTTAAAATTGGCTTTACATATTTAAAATTAAAGTCTTTAAATCAACATTATTTTATTACTGTTGAACTATGATCAGAATCACAGCATTGTATAAGCAATAATAAAACCTCCTCTAGAATCTCCTGCTTCTGTTTTATTTCTTGAATTTACCCCAGGAAATATGTAGAGTGTTGTACTTTCTTTTCCTTCAGAAATAAAAGGTTGATGAAGGAAAATAGTGATAGTTTCCTGTTTTGAATGCACCAGTACCAATACTTTGAAGAACTGACAGTGTACTCTACAGATATATGTGCCATAGACTACGAAAAAGGAAACACTTTAGGAAAAAAAATCACATTACAAAGTGTATTATAAAAATAAATTACATAGCATGTGCCCATGGACTTGAAAGCTTTGCAGAAAGGAAATTTATTTTGACACAAAGATTGAATCGCTCTTGCTACCTATTTTCATATTATCAGCAATGCCATTTTCAGCTTTTACATTATTATATCCTCAAAAAAAAATCACTGGAAGTAGAAAATTATTTCCAGTAGTGATCAGTAGCATGGAGGACCTTAGTGATGATGGAGGGCTGCAGAAATACTACTCATTCAACAGGGATTCAGAGGAAGTACACGCACCCCATATGTGCTTGGTTTACCATTTCATCTGGAGTTCATACGTAACTGGTGAATGACGATGCTTTCTATAAAGAAAAGAAAGATACAGCATTTTCAGTTAAACTGAAAAATCAGTAGTTTATGAGAGGATCAATACCACATCATTTCACTCAAAGACTGTAGATGTTAAACAACAAAACAAACAAAAACACATACATGAGCCCAATAGCTTCTCCTGCAATTCTTTACTATTGTTGGGTAATTTCTTAAATTGGCATATGTGCTTTATCTCTAAAATTCTTAAGTCTTTTAGAAACTATGTTTAATATTCTAATAATATTAGGTAGATTTTACCCAAGCAAAGAACTGAACACAAAAATATTAATTACTACATATATGCCCTGTACTGGAAAACCAGACTATTTCCTCGAAGTAACACTATTTTTTCCAGTCATACTCTTTCTAATCTAAACAATATTCGCATATTTTTCATTTCCTTTTTTATGTGTGTGGATTTGAGTTTTAATAAGGAAATATCCAATACCTATACTTAAGTCACAACACAGATGACTTCACATTTGTCTTGGACTCCTTCTTCTTGCAAAGTTATGTATATGCTTTTAAATCTAAATTCATTCTTATAAAAGTAAAAAAAAAAAAATTGGGATAGTACCAACCATGTTATGGGTGTGTGATATTCGTATTTATTTGATTGATTTCACTTTTACCTTAACCTTTATGCCTCTATGGAAATGGATAATTTTGTTTCATTCTCTCAACCCAGGACTACTTATTGAGGCTCTAGTACGTGCCCATCACTGTGCTAGACAGGGAACTATGTGATTAAAATAATAATAAGAAAGAGTCCTGCCACTGTTGAGATTATAAAGAACAGAGCAAATAAATAAGCTTCAAATGGTTTCTTCACCAGAAAGATGTATTATGTCCCTATCAATATATGGCAGTGGAGTGCAGAAACTAGTATCAGCGTTTATCAATAACATGAAGTTTCCGCCTATTATTTTCACTTTAATTTCAATTAACTAGTATTTATATTTTATTTTCAGTTAAGTAGTTAACATCTAAGTAAACATTAATTAAAGCATGTTATAGACCTATAGATTTGTGCTAATTATGTACGGTGGACGATCTTTTGTCCTTTTTCTTAATTTGGTTTTATTAACTTTACTTCATGCTGACCACTAGGTGGAGGTATTTCCATTCCTTCCCTCGACCTTTTGATTTGAATTTGGGATAAGCAGATAGGAAAGCAAAGTAAAATGAAACACATAAAGGTTTTATATACTTAATAAAATTTAGCTATGAAGGTTTTGTAATGCTTCTAAGACATACATATGATTTTTGACAATACTGCAAACCCTTAACATCTCATTTTTCTCATTGGAAAATTGTTACAGCTCTAAATTTTTCAGTGCCTAAAAATGTATCAAAATCTTCAGGCAGAAATTAAAATCACTAATTAAAATATTGTGTAAAAATCAGGATCTAAGATTCAAATGCCGTTTCCCACTCAACACTTTTTTAAAATTTCTGTAATAGTTTTCAGAGTCAAAAGACATAGATCTCAAGTCTCCCTACTAGTTTAAGTATCTTTCCCATTTTCCTCCCTTAAGAAAGCATAGAGAACTTAAATTTAAAAGAGTGAATTCATGGGGTGCCTCAGTGGCTCATTTGGCTACTGTCTGACTCTTAATCTCAGAGTTGTGAGTTCAAGCCCTGTGTTGGGATCCTACAAAAAAAAAAAAAAAAGAAAGAAAAGAAAGAAAGAAAGAAAGAAAGAAAGAAAGAAAGAAAGAAAGAAAGAAAGAAAGAAAGAAAGGAGTGAAATCCAGAATTGTTCTTATCCTAGATGTAATTCAGAATGGGCATGTATTTGTTTTCCTCACCACAAAATGAGAGTATTAGAGATCATCTCTAAAGTGCCTTGCAGTGCTAACATTTTGTGTTACTACTCTCACATTGAATGTACAAACCTCTGAATTCCTAGAGTAATTGGGTCTATACATAGAAGAAACAATGTCTTGGTTGAATCATTACATTTTATTATTATAATATGTAAGTTAGCAAACTGATCATCCTACATGATAGATATATCCTAAATGGTATCATATATATATAAATGCTATTAACCAGATTGCATCATTTCTTAAAATTTTTAAAAAGATTTTATTATTTGAGAGAGAGAAGGTGCACGAGCTGAGGGAGGGGCATAGGGAGAAGGACAAGCAGACTCTGCTGAGCATGGAGCCTGACATGGGGCTGGATTCCAGGACCCTGAGGTCATGACCAGAGCCGAAGTCAGACGCTTAACTGACTAAGCTACCCTGGTCCCCCTAATCAGATTGGATTATTAAAAGACTGTCTAAAAAATACTTGACAATGCTAACAGTTTATTTTATTCTACTTTAATAATAAAAGAGGGTGTTTCATATTTATATAAATAAACTTTATTTAAAGGAATACAACTAAGCCCAAGTTGTTTTATACACATGGAGACACAGTTCATCTTGTTTCTAGGGATAGTGAGAAAAGATTTATATAATAGAAGATCTATTTTAATTGAAACTTATTAAGCATATTTACTAAATCTATGTTTGCTTATTATCTATGTTTTCTCCAAATCTGTAGACTGACTCAGAAAATAATCACCCCACCAAAACACAAAACCGTGACAGATTAAAAAAATGTTGCTTTAAGCGATTAGATTTTGAAGTGACTCATTATATAGCAAAACTATCTGATGCATACAGAGTTGGTTGTCAGAAAAAAAAAAAAAGCTTCAGGAATTATGCCATTACTTATGGTTCTTAAAAGGCAGAGTAGGGGTCCCTGGGTGGCGCAGCGGTTTAGCACCTGCCTTTGGCCCAGGGCACGATCCTGGAGACCCGGGACTGAATCCCACGTCGGGCTCCCGGTGCATGGAGCCTGCTTCTCCCTCTGCCTATGTCTCTGCCTCTCTGTGTGTGTGTGTGTGACTATCATAAATAAATAAAAATTAAAAAAAAAAAAAGGGCAGAGTCTCCAAGTTTCTCTCTGGCTTTTTTTTTTTTTTTAATGGCTGAATACAATGAAATAATGTTATAACTTTTAATGAAGTTACAAAGTCAAAGTAAATCTTATCCCATTTTTTACTCTTTATTTCACCTCAGAATAAGACTCAAATATATGTCATTTGAGGCCTCTAAAGTAACCTGAGGAAAATCAGGTACAATTCTGTAATAACTTTTCTCTTTTTGCAGTTACCATTTTTCTGACATTAGTAATTTGTGGAGTATATAATAGGCAGGTTGAGACCAAGGCCATAATTAATTTCCACCTCTATCAGCAAATTCAAAATAGCAAAGCACTTAAATTTAGAGCCTTGTAATGTGCAAACATTTAATAATATCATTTCTTTTTTCCTAATTGGAAAAAGGAAAAAACTCTAAATCTTAATCAGCATACATACATGGGGACACGGGATTTTCATGTATTTTTTACATTAACAGTTTATCAAAAGCACTAAGCACTTAAACTTTCCTGTATGTTACTCTCAAGTGTTATCTTGATGTTTTCTCCTGAAGAAACTTCAGGTAACACATTAATACATTATTTGTGATTATTATATTATTGAGAAATGATGTTTCACAATAATATGAATTCATTCTTTTAGTACACCAGCTATTAGATAGTGTCCACGGAAAGGAAATTTAACATATCAATTCCTAATGACACTTGACTTCTGACCTCACTATTCTTTCTCCTTGGGTGGTAATCCAAAACTACTGGCCAGCTAAATGACTTGAGATCCGAAGTTGTATATGCAAGATAGGATTTGGGGAGAAATTTGGGGGAGACTCTCTCAAGTGCTAGAGTGTGGCAACAAATTGAGTCTGATTCCTCCCAGGAGGGCTCCTTGGCTGTGGAGTAGGAAAGATGTATTCCCTGGAAAGTCAGTGCTTTCCTCCTAAGCAATACATATGTTTATACTCTGCCAAACTCTCTGCAAAGGACACTTGAGCTCTGAATTTTAAAAATCATCTATTCTAGTAAATGAGACAAAATCACTCTAATAGCCTCTTAAGTTCACACGCCAAAGACTAAAAGAGTAGAAGTTCAGTTTATAGTAGGTCTTTGCCTCTGTAAAGTTGGACTGCTTCATTCACAGGAAACTGCATACCAAATTACTATAGAAAACATTTCCTCTTGGATTTTGCATCAGTTTGGCTGGCTTATGACCTGCTTCCCATGTTCCATGGCTCCCTACTCCCCATGGGCCCTGCCTGAAGGGCAATGCACAGGCCTAGGGCTGTGCCATTCTTCCTCTCCACTAGCTACTAAACCCCAGCTTTAATATGTTGTCCACAGAGTGATTTATTTACCTGCAAAAATGTCCTAGACCTTTTAGAGAGAAGTAGGAATGCCTAGATGTTGTTTACTTTTAAGGTTCTCATTTTAATAAACTGCTTTGGTATTCAGTCCTGTTATTATCACATTCAGAAATTAATCAGAGTCCTGATAAAACATCTGTTTTAAATAGGAAGTCAAATAAACTTCCTCTGTTGACTTGGACTTATATTCTTTCTTTTGGATTCAGCTCAGCTAATTAAAAATACTTCCGCTAATCAGTTCTGTCATTTGCTTCAGGAAACTTTTGAACCAGATGATATATACTCTCTTGGGGTTTCTCAACCATCTAATAGTTTATTTGTTTCCTTCCAAAACATTTCCCACTCCATCATCAGCCCAAATCATCCCCTTACCTCTCCAGATTCTAGGAATTACCAATAATCAGTTATGACTGGTAACTTATTTTTTTAGGCAAGTTAATCCTTATCTCTTAAATACTTTACCATTTCCAGATACAAGCAAATTGGAACTAATTATCCCACATATAACATTAACTATGAATAATTCAATGGTAGAAAAATAGTAAAGTATTTGAGCCAAGATTGCTCGGGTTCTACCTTTTTGGACACAGATGCTAAATGCCTAGGGTTGATCTCAGGCTATGGCTGGTCAAAGAATTGCACGGAAAATAACATTATATCAAAAGTTGGGAAGGGCCTTGTGCTTTTTAGATAAGGACAACAATATTCATCAAAGTACTGTTATGAAAACCTTAACACACATAGTTTCTATGAGATATCTTGATATCTTCAAATCCTTTGGCAGTATTATTTTGGCTCAGTGTGTGTGGGTGTTTTAGTCTATATATAAATACATACTTTGCTCACCTGAAGCCATTTCCTCATATGAAATAATGAGTAATATACTGAAAACCTGGCATCATCATTAATATGGTGGTTAGACATCTCTAAGCCTCGGGGTTTTCATGTCTTGTTCTTGGTGTTTTTGTTTTCATCTTTAATAATGGAGATAATTATCTTCTTGACCTCTGGTTCAGCTATTACCAGCCCTTGATTTTGCAGTTCTGTCCATTATACATACATAGCAGAAACACAAGTAGAAAGGCCAAAACTACATTTACGAGCTAAGCAATTATTTACTAGTTCTTAGGAAAAGTGTTAGGATAGAATGTTTTAAGTTGCTTGCTGAATAGTGAAGCCTATATATCTGAGTCTAAAGAGGAATGCCAGAATCATAAAAGGTTATACAGCTAAATGCTAAACCATAAGCCAAAGTAAGGTGATTTGCCAAAGGTCACACAACTTTGCTCTGGTCTTCTGCTCTTCAGTTCTAGCTCAGGTATCTAGTCCATTGTTCAGCAATTTACTTTCTGTGGATGTTCACTTGAATATCTATCCTAAATCTGAAACCTGCTTATTGGTGGTGGTGTTTTAAAACAAGAGTCTCTCCTGACCAATTTGTAAAGATTTTGTTTATTTGGGAGAGACACCATGTGAGCAGGGTAGGAGGGTGCAGAGACACAGCCCAATGCAGGGCTTGATTGAACAACTCTGAGATCATGACCTGAGTCAAAACCAAGAGTTGGATGCTTAACCAACTGAGCCACCTGGGCGCCCCCTGCCCTATTTTAGAAGGTCCTTTATGAACTTGAAGAGCATGATAAATCACTTGAAATTTTCTCTTTACAGAAGTATCTTTCATATTCTTCTGGGAGAGTTAGTGAGGGTGAGGAAAGAGCAATTCATAATTCATTCAAGTATGTTTGTATGTCACAGAAAGCTCTCAGTACCCCTTGGTTCTCCACATATGTGATGGCTTCAGAGATGACAACTCCCTAGTCCAGGATCCCTGGCTGTTCTGCATCCATTGTGGGCCTATAGTGTTTTTTGAAGGGAAAGATGTAACTTACACTATCCAGAATGGTGGTATGTGAATTTCCTCTCATTTTACCATCTCTTTATTTCCACATTCCCACACATTAGTTGTCAGGACCCTTCACATCATTCTCAAAGGCTTGCATTGCAGACAAAATGGAGGAAGCAAGAATTGAGAACACCTCCTTCTCCCCCAGCTTCCAGCCATCCTTCAGCTTCTGGTTTTCTTCTACAGTAAGAGCCAAGTTTTTTTTTTTTTTTTTTTTTTTTTTTTTTTACAGTAGCAGATAGGCTTTGAACCTCAGATTAGATTCTGAAATAATGTCTTTCTAGTAGAGGCAAGGTTTTTAAAAGAAATTTTGAACAGAGATGGACACAACCACCTGAAGGGAAAGTAGGGAGAAGGGACAAGGTGAAAAAGTCAAGGAAAGGTGGCCTGGCCTGGTATGCAAGGCATTCTGTCTGCCTGTGGGGCAGAAGTCAAGGCAAGGAAGAGGGAAGGGGAGGGATGCTCAAAGAACAAGGATGGAGAGAGCCCAGTCATGAACCATATGGAGGAGTTGGTGCCATGTCCTGTAGGTAATGAGGAACCTTTGGAAGGTTTTCAAATAGAGTAGTGATAGGATCAACTTGAACTTTGGAAAACAAAATAAAAAATGAATCTGAGAGTTTTGAGGCTAGAAATCGTAAGACCAGTTAGGGGCATATGGGAGTAACCCAGATGAGAAGTAATTAAATCCTCAACTCAGGCAGTAGCAAGGGAAATGGAGATGTGTGTTTAGCTGATAGAGGCATTAGAGGGTTAGACTGAGAGACTTCCTCAATGAGTTGACAGGTGAGGGAGCAGGAGAAGCCTAAAATGGCTACCAGGCTTCTTGCCTGGGTGATTGGGTGCATCAGGATACCCCTGCTGAGATGCAAAATAGTAAGAGGAGGAAAAGACTTGAAGAGGGTTGGAGGCAGTGTTGAGAGATATATGGTACAAAGTTGGATATGCATTTGGAGATAGAGGGTTTGGTAGCCATCAACATATGGATGATAATCAAAGCCATGGGAGAGCATAAAGTAACCAGAATGAGCATGTAGTATAGGCAACTGGTAGAGAGAGGGGAACAGCCATAGACTGCATGCATAAAATAAAGAGTCATTGAGGGAGACTGATGTAGAGCTGTCAGAGAGGTCAAAGGAAAATCAAAAGAGATGTTTTAGTCCCCCTTATCAGAGATCCAAGCTTTATTTTCCTGGGTGGGCAGTGCGGGGGGGTGGGGGGGGAAGGGGGGGACTGGCTTAAGCAGTTCTAGGCTTATGCATATGAATGGGCAGCACAGACTAAATGCAGGGCAATAAAAATGTTTGCAGGGGATCCCTGGGTGGTGCAGCGGTTTAGCCCCTGCCTTTGGCCCAGGGCGCGATCCTGTCGACCTGGGATCGAGTCCCACGTCGGGCTCCCGGTGCATGGAGCCTGCTTTTCCCTCTATATGTGGATTTTTTTTTCCAATAAATACAATCCAGTACAATAAATGTGCTTTTATCTGCCTTGTGATTATCTTAATATTTTCTTGTCTCTAACTTACTTTAAGAATACAATATGCAATACATGTAATATATGAAATATATGTTAATTGACTGTTTATGCAATTAGTAAGGCTGCCAGTCAACTTTAGGCCATTAGTAGTTAAGTTTTGAGGGAGTCAAAAGCTATACTGCACTGGGGGTCAGCGCCATCAACTCCCATGTTGTTCAAGGGTCAAATGAACTTCAATAGATAGATAGATAGACAGACAGGCATATAAACAAAAGAAGTAGAAGAAATCAAGGAAACAGAGGATTCAACTTAGGCAAAAAAACAATAGGACAATAGCCTTAGCTAGCCTAGAGCATGACCGGTCTTGACTGAGTAGGGAAGCAGAGGGCTAAACAAGGAAAGCCTCCAGGTAAAAATATGAAACTGTTGGGTTTAAGTGTTTGGATAGGTGTTGGGAGATCTATTGGAGCATTTGGAAAAAATAAAGATAGATACATAGAAAACCAAGCAGATGAAAAGTTAAATAATTATTCTGTTGAAGGGTGCAAAGCAGTATGAGGAAGGAAACACAAACATGGTATACTATTTGGCTCAGAAGAAATACTATTTTTTAAAATATTTTTACAATGTGGGTCTCGAACCCACAACCCCAAGACCAAGAGTTGTGAGCTCCACTGACTGAGCCAGCCAGGCACCCCAACAGGGAACAATATTTAAATTTACACTGTAAACATATAAACATATAAATGCTGGCTGATGATTTATCAAAAATTTGTGTTGTAATCATACTGAGAGGGTGGGGGAAAGGGAAAGAGGGGACATATGAAACTGCTACATCCTTAACCATCAAAAAAATAATGGGAAGGGGCACCTGGGTGACTCCGTTAAGCAACTGCCTTCAGCTCAGGTCATGATCTCATGGTCCTGGGATTGGGCCCCATGGATAGAGCCCCAGGTCAGACTCCCCATTCAGCACAGAGTCCGCTTGTCCCTCTCTTTCCACACCCCCCACTATTGCTCTCTCTCTCAAATAAATCTTTTAAAAAATAATGAGAAGACAAAAAATAATTATCTAAAACTGATAAATAAAGAGTGGAGCAAGTATATTATTTAGAAATATGTAGACAAATACCAAGAAACAGCTAAGGGTTAGGAATGATTTTCTCCAGGGAGTCAAACAGAGGGAAAAGGGGTGAGATCAGGGAACAGCTGTTTCCATTTTCTTTTAGTGCTGGCTGATAGTTTAACTCCGTATATGAATGACTTTAATAAACATTTTAAAAGTAAGTTAAAGAATAAATGGAAATGTGGAAGTGGAGGCAGAAAAGGTCAAGTTTTCTGTCCATGGCTTAACCAGGAAGGAAGGAGACAGGGCAGCACCTAGAGAGGACTGCACAGCTAAGGGAGGAATTGTGCTCGAATGGAAGAGTCCAGAGCATATTTATATCCTGTGTGCAAGTAGCAGGTAGAAAGGAGAAATTGAAACAGCTGAAGACGGGGACATCAGCAATCACGAGACCCTGGAGGAGGAGGTAGGAGGGAAACACTGACCCTCATCTGGGCTGGGGAAATTTTGGAATGGTGTTCCTGGTTACTGGGAAGCCCCCTCTGTGCCTGTCTTGTTACCTCTTCTTTTCTCTCTGCCCTTCAGCCTCCCACGTAAGTGCGTTCTTCTTATCTAATAACCTTGGGGCTTTTCTGATGATGGAAGCCTCATGCTTTCCTCAGTGTTCCAAATCTATGAGGCAATGAGAAATTCAAATCCTTGTACATCTTATATTCTTGGACATGTTTTTATTTCCCTGGAGCTGCACTCTTCCCACATTACACATCAAAGCCATTCCTTCACTTCTTCCTAGAAGACCTTCAAGTAAGAGATTGAGTAGGACCTACCCTTAATGAATACACTAACATCTCTAGTCTAGTTGCCACCCATTAACTTGCCTTCGTGGAAAACATAATAAAAATGCCAATAGAAACTGAATGACTGTTTAGGCAAGTGACCTAGACAGGAAGGTCATTTTCAAGAAATGATACATACCCTTAGGGTCATGTGCCATGCAGGAACATCTCTCATACCATGTGTGCTGAATGGCCACCTCAGAGTGGGCTGAAATAATCCACCCGTGAAAATTATTCTCTGCAGGGAAGGACCAAGGCCTCCTCTGTAGCTGTGCAGATTATACCCTGCACATCCCCAGGGGGGAGCCCTCACATTGAAATCTGTGGCTATAGCACTCCCTCCCTCCCTAGGGTGGGACCTGAGCATCAGCTGGACACAGCAGTCTTGGTGAGCGCCCCTTTGACTACACAGTACCGTGTTCCAGGACAGGGGAAAGACTCTCACCTTTTAATCCCTTTCACTCTTATAAAAGCACATTAAACTGCATCGAGAAAACATTATCCTCACAAATAGAAGCTGGAATTGGAGTGAATTTACTCCTCTACTTCCTATCCCCAGTGGATTTCACTTCTAATACGTGGTTTAAAACAAAGCTATCCAATACATATAGAGTTGGTTCTAAAATTACAAAGAAAAACTGCCATGGCTGCTCTTTACCATTTCTGAAAAGTGAATATGTGTTGTTCTGCCAAGTTTTCTTAGCAGTTGTACTTTGTAGGTGGCTCTCTTCCAGCATCCAGATGTATAAACATCCTGTACATGCACCGTTCAGCCCCTCGGAGCATTCTCCCTGCAGATGGTATGAACTTCCAGGCAGAAATGACCTAAGCATCGTGTGAGCGGGTAAGAGCAAAAGACAGAAGCAGTGACCAGAGACTATGATAAAAGTCACTGGAGAAAGACAAGCAAAGTCAGAAGGAACACGGCATCTCGTTCTTTTGACACTGTGTGTTCACATAGAGTATGTTACACCACAGGAACACTAAATACTCTAAATGCCAAGGAGGCATTTGGAAAAACAGCCAATGTCTTTGTTTTTCAAAGGGATGGATGTGTACTTTACAAAAGGGGAAAATGTCCTTTTAAAAATATACAAGTCAGTGCAGCCTGGGTGGCTCAGCGGTTTAGCGCCACCTTCAGCCCCAGGCCTGATCCTGGAGACCCGGGATCACGTCTCACATTGGACTTCCTGCATGGAGCCTGCTTCTCCCTCTGCCTGTGTCTCTGCCTCTCTCTCTCTCTCTCGCTCTCTCTCTCTCTCTCGAATAAATAAATAAAATCTTTTTTAAAAAAAAGTAAAAATATACAAGTCAGTATTGGAAATAGAAAGATCTCTTGTTTAAACTTGCTCAAAATCACATTTTATAAAATCTTTTTTTCTCAGTCTCTCTCCTCTACCTTGAAATCCCATTATTATGGCATATCTACTATGGTTATTCAACATCTTTTAATATGTATGCTGAGAACTGATGAGCTATAGGCAATAGAGACCCGATTAAAAAGAATAGGAATTCTGCAAGGCTTCTACCACCATCCAATACAATTGAAGTCCAAGTTCTACAAGAGGTAGGAAATCCGGTGTGGAAAGAACTCAGAGAAGAGCCTCTTTATCATGAAGCCTGATGATCTGATGATAAAAGCTAATAATATATCTTTTAAAAAAGCTATCTTTCCCCAAATATCAAAGACAGGGGCTATCCACATAATTTTGGAACCCTCACAATTCAGAAGTGGAAAAAAAAAAACTCTGTAACTTTGTAGTTACCATATTTTTATAAAGTTCACTCAATTGGTTTAAAAATTTAGACAAAGGTGCTGCCTACATGAGACCTCAGATGCTAAGCTGCGGATTATTAGTCTTGAGCTCATTTGTGGTTATTTGACCAGGAAGCTCAATGTCCACTTTAATAACATGGTTACTCTTCTCACAAAGACACCTGGCATTTTGCATTCAGTTTCATGCTTATTAAAACATGCTTGAAATTAATGAAAACGATATAAATATAAGTAAAACTGACAAGAATAATAATTCACTTCACCACACCACCACACACACACACACACACACACACACACACACACACAGTCATGAGCTGGTTCTATATTTGCAAGTTAAGTCCACACTCAACTGAGGAAAATATTTGAATTCAATTAAGCTATGCATGATGTCATTTTTTTTCTTGGCATTAATGTATCACAATTACTTTCTTCTATTTTCTATCCATCCCAACTTCTATTGAGGCTGTAATGGATAGAAGGGCCATTTGGCAGCTCTATTCAAACTGCTCCACAATTTAAATCAATTGCACACTTGAATAGAGCATGAGTTTGACATTAATGGTTCTAAAATTATTGTCTATAAAATTCTGGGAATGTTTTGGAGATGGCCAAACCTCTATAATACACACAGACACACACAAATAAGTAAAACTCTGTTTTTAGGATTCCATATTTCATTTCCATTTTATTTCACATTCAAATTATTTCCTGAAATCATCCCAGAGGCTTTTGTTTTTGCAAAAACTTTAAAGGTCCAGGCCCTGTGATAGCTGGGAGATGTTTTTCCCAGCACATGAAGCAAATTCGGGATTTAATAGAAGTAAATGACAACTGTTAAACTATTTCCTATTTCATAATAGAATTTCTGAAAAATCAATTATTGTGGAACAAGGCCTATAAAATTTGATTTACAATTAGAAAATATGAGATCTGGCTTTGAAGAGGATGAGATCCAGTCCCCATATCTTACTGGCAAAAAGACTGAAGCTCAGACGGTTTACCGATGGGTCCACTTTCTAGAAGCAAAAATAGGACTAGAAGTCAGGCCCTGCCTCAGGCCCACCATCCTAAACAAAGCACCCGGCAAGCAGTAGTTCTGCTAGTCAGTTCTTTTCTCTAGCATCAAAACAAATTTACAAAATAGGAAAGACATATGGCTATTAGTTGATTATTTTATAAACAAGATATTTAAAACTTAAGTTAGTACATGTGAAGAGTTGGCACAAACAGAGGAAGGTCCGTTTTCACGGCAGCAGTAGCATCTGCACAACATACCCCCTCAGCCACTGCCCTCAGCCCTTCCCCCCTCCAAGAGAGGTAGCGCTGCCGGCTGCAGATTTCTTCAGCTCTATTTTCATAGACTGAGTCTCAGCTCGAGGCTCGAATTTGGTCAGATTTCCTGCTCCTGGGGCTGCCACTACTGGCTTTCCTGCTTTCATACCTTTTGACATAGGAATGCGGGTGGGTGTAGGTCGCTGAGATGACCCGTCTTGTCCTGACTGTAAGAGAATACAGAGACACAAGAGAGATGTTGGTGAGTTTCTGCCCAGATTTGTCGTCAAGGTGAACATCAGCAGGACAGGAATGTGCACAGAGGACACCTCCCCAGATAAAACTGTAAGAAACTTGGAGTCAGGACCTCACCCACTCTGCCACTCTTCTTTCCTGTCCTGAAACATCTACACCAAACTGCCTTCTCAAGCCCCTGACCTATTTCCTCTGCCCTTCCTGAAGTCACCTCAACTCCGATTTCACAGAGAAAATTCAGCCACCTGGCAGAAACTGAGGCAACTTGGCTCCCACCGTCCCCCAAATTATCTCTACTTTCTTTAGATGAAGCAGCTCTCCCTTTACCTTTTAATGATAACAAACTCTTCTCCTTTTTCCCTGTCACTGCTGACCATACCTTTTTTCTTGAAGTTCTCCTAAAACTTTCTCACCGTGACACCTTCCTACTGGAGGCTCACCCACTTGCCTCCTGTCTCTGATGACTTTTATCCAAAAGTCACCTTCTATACTCAGGTGGTCATGAGATCTTTGACTCTGTCTTCAATATATCTCTGTCCTCATTTTCACTACCAAAGTTCCAGCCTCCCTCTCTACCCTAGAGAATTGCAATAGTATCCCTGCCCTCAGCCTCTGTGCCCTCCAATTTATGCTTTAAACTGTTCTATATGTTTCTTTTTTTTAAAGATCTTATTTATTTATTCATGGGGACACACAGAGAGAGGCAGAGACATAGGCAGAGGGAGAAGCAGACTCCCTGTGGGGAGCCCAATGCAGGACTCCATCTTAGGACCCTGGGACCATGACCTAAACCAAAGGCAGAAGCTCAACCACTCAGTCATCCAGGTGCCTCTAAACATGTTTCTAACACATAAATAATGTCATTTTCTATCATCAGTGCTCTTTCAATGGTTCCCTTTGTCTCTTCCAGGAGATTAAATATCAATTTCATAAAAAGCCATGCACCTCTCTTCAATAGCTGACCCCAGTTTGCCTATTTTCTGCTTTTGCATTTTGTCTGGGCACCCAGTGGCTGCAGCACAACGGGAATGTTCACTGTTCCCCAAACAAACATGGCAGGCTCCTTCACCTCGCCATACCTTTGCACGGACTGTTTTCTTTACAGTCCTTCCCTTTTCCTTTTTTTTTTTAAAAAAAAAATCTTTCCTTATCTGTGAAAACTTCCTCCTCTAGGAAGCCTTCTCTGGTGGGTTCCTTGGTACATGCCTCTATCATAGAACCACTTAGGAGGTTCCAATCCTGCCTCTCCCACCAAGCAGGGAACTTTTTAAAGTCCTCTTTGCTGCTGGCACTGGGTTTGGTGCAGAGTGTTGCTAAACACCCAAGAAATATTGAATGAACTAGCCTCACTATTCAGTTTCTAAGAGAGGTGTCCTAAACTTTTTGCTATTCTTAACTTTATGGAATCCAATATATCTGAAGTAAGTGGGTCATCCTTGAGGCCTTGTAAATCTTATTTGAAATCTTCTTTGTGTATGGGGCTTAATCAGTAGTCAAAAATGTTGCTCAAGAAAGTAAAGCTATTTTGATCTGCCCCTTAAAATGGGAATAACATGTTTCAGCAAAAAAATCTGTTCTAAATTACAACAACTTACACCTCCACCATCTTTTTATAAAAGTCATTAGAGAGAAGTAACCATGCACATCACACTATGCTGTGTATTGCTTAAAAAGCAATATTATATTGAACCATTTGAGAAGCTTGAGCAATTCTGAATGCTATTCAGCTCCTTTGAGCCAATAATGAAAAACTTTACTAGTAAAGCAATTAGTATTCACACCTTTTAAGTCTGTCTTGTGTCTATGTCGGTGCACAGAAAATTTAAATAATTATATTGAGGATATGGGAAAATGAGCCACAGTTTCTATACTGAAATAATAAGCTTCCTGTATTTAAGAGTGTCTGATACATGCTATAGAATTTGTTCAGAGTCTAAGAATCATAATTTCTAATCTACTGGTTTAAATTAAAATCTAAACAGTACATATTCTTCTATAATTTAATTTACCAATTTGTCCCAAGTAAATGAAGACAATCACTGGAGGTATTTTTTAAAATAAAATAGAATTTATTCATAAGCTCTGGCTTTCATACCTCAGACACATTTTTGAAAATCATTCATTTAGCCTTCTAGCTGGTTATTAAATAAATATTTATCAAGCACTTGCTCTCTACAAGGTATTATTAATAAGATATAGTGTTTAGACATATAAACTCTTTTTTTTTTACTTTTAAAGAAGTTTTTAATATTAAAATCTTTTAATCTTATTTTTGGGATAAAATATTTTGGAATAAAATATGACAGTGGCCATACACAACCACATATTGAGTATTTTAGGGCGTAGTTACATAAGCCAGAAGGCAGTTATAATTATTCCTGTATATTGACCATTTCTCTTGGTTTCCATTTTTAAAAACATTTTAAATAAAAAAATTGAACTTTAAACCTAATTATTACCATACACTGACACTATGAAGAGACTGTCTTTGCCAGAATTTGGGGGGCCTCCATAACTTACATGAAGAAAAGAAAATTTCCCCCCAAATTAGTTCAATTTATTAAAATATTAAGTCACTTTTATTTTCATTTCTTGGTACAGCTTATCCTCTAGGAAACATCCACCGGTGGACTCAGCTGGCATAAGAGGCATGTGCTTTTGTTTCATTTCAGGCACTGGGTTATTCCCACAACTCACTTGGCCCTCCCTCAGCCTACATAGCGTCTTCTACTCACCACTGACTGGGTTCCTCGAGTAGATGAAGTTGTGACCGGTGTTATGGTGATAGTGCTGGTCACTTTGCTTGCGCCAGGTCTTGACGAGAGATGGTTCCTAGGAGAGCGAAGGACAGTGCCAGTGGAAACCTCTTTTTCAGCTGTCACATTGACAGGTCGGACAGTAATAACTGGACTTGCTCCTTCAGCTGAAGTCCCAGGGGATCGTTTAAACTGAGAACCTAAATGAATGTGAATTTTATTGTCTTCCGTGGTTATGATATTGGCATTGGCATTATATTTCCGTAGAGGAGTTGGAACAGTCTGTTTTTCTGGGGTGACTTTGAGGACAGTCCTTCCCATGGGCATTTCCTGGGATTCTGGAGAGACTCCGATCTCAGCGGGTGCTGCAGATGTAGACACTGTCATTATCTGAATGGGGGATGTGGGCCTGTCGGCAAACATACCTCTTCCACTTTCTGGGGTCTTCTCTCTAGAAAATGTGGTAATCGTGACTGGAGACATGGCTCGTTCTGTGCCAAGAGTAGCATCTCCACTTTTTGATTTTTGAGACATAACATTTGGTGATGGAATAATGGTTATCCTTGGTTTCTGATTCCCTAAGGTAGGAATGACAGTGGTACTAGAAAAAAATTCTTCAGATGTTGGGCTTGTTATTTCCAAAGTTGCTGTACTATTCTCATGGTCTGGTGTCACTCGAATATGCAGAGGCTGGCCTTGTTTTGGTGAAAGGACCAGCTCTCCTGGGTGCCCCGGACTGGAATTTGTCCGAGGCCCTTTCTCTTGAGTGATTGGGGGCCCATTTTCCCTTTTTCTCATCCATGGAATCCAAGACTTTCTCATAGTGAGCTCATTTGCTGCTGGAGGATACCTGTCTAGAACAGAGGATCGTTCCATAGGTTTTTTCAATCCCACCTGTCGAAGATTACTCATGATGTGATTTTCTTCTTGAAAGGATTTCCGTATAAATACTGCTGGTGTTTCTTCCTCTGCTGCCTCACTGCTGACAGCATCCGTCTGCACTCCAGTCGACGTCACTGGAATATCCACCATTCTTCTTCCATTCACACTGGGTCTAAGAGCTCGGCTATACCGCTTAGAAAGCTCCAACTCTTTGGTCAGATTGAGGACCTCCTGCCCCATGTTTTTGTTCTTATTTTCTTCTTCCAGAAATCTCTGTTGAAGGACAGAATAATCCACTTGGAGTTGAGAAAGCTGATCTTCTTTGTTCATCAATTCATGGATCTTCTCTTTCAGAGCTTGGACTTCGGCTTTCAGGTCTCGACTTTTAGCTTCTTCTAACCGAAACCGGTGTCTCAGCTCCGCTTCCTGACTCACAGCCTCGCCTTTCTCGATTGCCTTGTTCTTGGCAATCTGGTGCTTTATCTCCTCCAGTTGTTGAGAGAGAAAATTCGCCTTGTCCTGCTCGGTTCTAAATTTCTGCTCCAGCTGATCATACTCATCCTCCGTCTTCATCAAATCCCCCTCGACCACCTCCAATTGTTGGAGGCGTTTCTTCAGTCTCTCGATTTCAAGTGTTAGTTCCTTAATCTTGTTGTCTTCTGGGCAGGTGAGCTCAGACCCTTTCCGAGACCTCCCTCTGGTTATTTCTCTTTCTACTTCCTCCATCCCGTCAAGTCTCTTCTTTAATAGGTCAACACTGCAGCTTAACTCAGAGGATTTTTCTTCTTCACTTTTCAGTTTACCTATTAACTCATCTCTTTCTTTTGTCAAGTTGTATACCTTTTCCTCCATTTCTGATTTCAGTTTTAAAAGCTTCTTGCTTTCTTCGATTAGTTTTTCGGTGACATCCATAACCTTTCCTTGTTCTACCTTAAAATTTTTGTTGAGTCCATCCACTTTTCTCTCCTCTTGCTTTATTTTTTCCATCATGTTTTTCCTTTCATCAACCAGCATCACAGTAAATGACTTCAACTTTGTGAGGTCATCTTTTAGACTTAATTCGGCCTTTTCCAATCGACTTTCAGAACATTCCAGTTCTTTAACCCTACTCTTGACCACCTCTAGTTCATTCAACAGGTCTTTGGTTAAGTTCTTTTCCTTCTCCAGATTTAAATGTAGCTGGGTACACTCAGATTTACTCTTGCTGAATGCTTCTTCCAATTTCTCCAGTTCGGACATTCTCTTCTGTAACTTCTCGACTTCAAGTTTGAGCTCTCGGCTGTGGTGTTCCTCCTCTTGGAGCTTCTTCCGCAATTCTCTGCACTGGGATTCAGTTTTGGTGATCTCCTCATCTTTACCCTCCATTTCAAGCACACGCTTCCGGAGATTTTCTACTTCTGCCATAAGGCTGGAGTTGCCACATTCGCCTTTGGCAATTTTATCTCTTAACTCCTGCAGTTCTTCCTCTGCCTTTTGGAGGTTTTTGTTGGTCTCCTCCAGCTCCTCGATTCTCTGAGTTAAGCCAACCAGCTTGAGCCTGAGTTGCCTGTTGTGAGACTCTTGGTTGGCCAACTTGGCATTCATCTCTTCATGCTCCTGGGAAAACCTTGAAGCCTTGTGTTCAAAATCCACTTCTAACTTGAGCAGTTTCTGTCTGTCTTCTTTGGATTTGGAAGTGATGGCTTTGAGCTTTTCTTCTTCTTCTCTCAGTTTCTGAGTAAGATCCTGGACTTTCTGGCTTTGCAGGCCAAGTTGCTCAATATGCATTTGCCTTTCATCCACCAGCATGAGTGCAAAGGACTTGAGTTTCACAAGCTCATCTCTTAGTTTATTGAGCCGCTTAGCATTTTCCTTTTCTTTTCGGGCTTGGTAAGCCTTTTCTTGTTCAAGGAGCTTTTTCAACCTAGGAAACAAAATATATTAAAATATTATATTTTACTACTATATTATGTATCATATATGTATATATATTTATTTTTATACATAAGATTCATCAACAAGTAGGTTTGTCTCAGATATTAAATAAAAAATGAAATGCTATTATAATAAATACCTATCAACTGCTGCAATATGGAGGGTTAGCAGTTATTCATGAAACTAATTAGAAGCCAGGATATTGGTTACCCTTAGGGAGGGGTGGTAACCAGAAGTGGGAATGAAGAGGATCAGTTACTGTACTTTTCAGTACTAGTTTCTGTTTCACGATTTATGTGCTGGTTACAAAGGATTGGTCAGCCTGTTACATTTCAGTAAGCTGAACACTTATGAGTGCCTTTCTGCAGCTATGTTATGCTGCAGTAACATAATCATTGAGTAACACTTAGGTTGTGTAATAATAATGACTATTTAAGTAGCTTTTTCTGTATTCCAGGCATTTATTTTATGTTCATAGCAACCCTATGAGACGTGTACTGCTACTGTCATCCTGATAAGGAATGTGGTGTTCCCCCTGCCCGGGGCCCACAGTAGCTAAGTGGCAGTGCTGGCATTCAAACTCAGGCAGTAGGGCTCTGGAATCCTTGCTCCTCACCTTGGCTAAATCAATGCAATAACTGAATTTTGGGAGAATGCAGAGAATGGGCTGTGTATTGCTGTTAGATCCACTTTAACTAAGAGATGAGAACAATTTAAGAAGTGATAGAAGATTGAAGGAGAGAACTTAATGGAGCAAAGGAAAGAGACCGCATATGAGAGAGAGACAGAGAGGAATAATCACAACTAGGAGGACCTGAAAAATGTGATTTCTTGGAAGCCAAATTCCTACCATGGTCATGCTCTAGCTCACAGGATTTGGCTGAGGGTTAGATACAGAACTACTGTAAAACTGTGTGACTCAATTGAACACCAATAAAAATTAATTTATAAAAAAAAAAAAAACTGTGTGACTCAGTCAAGACAGCCTGCTCATAGCCTTCCATGCAAGCAGACTTGTATTTAAATTTCTACAGGGGGGGATCCCTGGGTGGCGGAGCGGTTTGGCGCCTGCCTTTGGCCCAGGGCGCGATCCTGGAGACCCGGGATCGAATCCCACATCGGGCTTCCGGTGCATGGAGCCTGCTTCTCACTCTGCCTGTGTCTCTGCCTCTCTCTCTCTCTGTGACTATCATAAATAAATAAATAAATAAATAAATAAATAAATAAATAAATAAATAAATTTAAATTTCTACAGGGGGCAGCCCAGGTGGCTCAGTGGTTTAATGCAGTCTTTAGCCCGGGGGTGTGATCCTGGAGACCAGGGATCGAGTCCCACGTCAGGCTCCCTGCATGGGGCCTGCTTCTCCCTCTGCCTGTGTCTCTGCCTCTCTCTCTTTGTCTCTCATGAATAAATAAATAAAATCTTTAAAAACAAACAAACAAATAAACAAATAAATACATAAATTTGTCCAGGGAGGTCATTGGGGATGGGAAGAATGGGATGAATTGTGAAGACTTTGCAAAAGATAATGGGCATGGTTTCTGTGACTATTCACTTAATAGCAAAAAGGGAAAGAGAAATAGAAAAAAAAACTACTCTGATGCTTTCAATCTGCATAATTACAAACAATACCTTTAACAGGAATAGGAAAAACTGGTAGAAAAGAGTTTTGGTAGAAAATTGAGGTAACAGCAAGATAGTCAAGTTGAAAAGTGTACCAGGTATAGTTAACAATACTGTACTGTACACTTAAAAATTTTTAAAGATCTAATGTTAAGTGTTCTTTCCATCATGAGATAATTTTTAAGCATACCAATTAGAAATGTAATACTTTTGATGTAAATCCTAAAATTTTATAGCTCATACATATCTTAATGCTATTACCCTAATGACTCACTGTTACTTACTCCCATCCAAGCCCTGAGCATCTTTTGCTGATAATTCTGCAACAGCTTCCTAATGGGTCTCCCCAGAAGCTCTGCCACCTGTGAGCTGTATGATCTTGGACAAGATATAAAATATGAGATATCAGTATGTCTCACTTTTTTCACTTACAAATTATCAAAATAATTGATAGGGTTTGTGTGAGATGCATATTAGCTAATATATGCAAAGCCCTTACAACAGTGCCTGGCCCATACTGTGTAGTTTTAGCTATTTTTATGTTATAATAATTACTATTTATCTCACCTAAATTCGAATATAATCACAGGTTGTAATGGAACCCTGACTCTTCATGCCTTCTTGTTGCTCTAAGAACAGAGGTGAAAAATCCATGACATGGCCTTGCATGATTGGGTTCCTGTGCACCTTGGCAGGTTCATCTGAAGTCAGTCTTTCCCTGCGATCTAAGCTGCTAACATTCCTTGAATATGCTGTGCCTTCTGCCACTATTTCCTCCCTGTTCCTCCTTTCACTCTGGCACACACACCTGAACATATCTAGCTGATTTTTATCCTTCAAGTTTCACTTAAATGTCACTTCCTCCAGAAACCTTCCTGACCAACCTGATTAAGTTAGATCCTCTTATAGACTCTCATCATAATACCTTAAAATCTTCCTTTATGACACTAATCAACTTACAAGTTTTTTTAAAAATTTTATTTTTAAGTAATCTCTACATCCAATATGGGGCTTGAACTCACAACCCCAAGGTCAAGTCATATGCTCTTCTAACTGAGCCAGCTAGCTGCCCCTCAACTTACAATTTTGTAATACCTGCTTTCCTTTGTTAATACAACTTGCATGAAGATATGTGCCATGTCTGTCTTGTTTGTCCCTTGCACAATGCCTGACACATAGAAAGTGCTCAAAATATAGTGACTGAACAGATAAAGGAAAGAACAAATAAAAAAGCTTGAGCTAGAAATACAGCTCAAGTCATCTTATATAGAGATATGTGAACTGAAGTCTCTCACAATGCTGAATATGAATTTTTGTTGAATGGATATTGTGATTGTTACAAGGCCAGTAATTTGATATTGATAGTGGCCATTAGACAACAAATGATCTAGTGAGCAGTGGCCTCTCTTGAAGACTGTGGTCATTCTAGTCAATAGTCTCCTAGAGAAGAGGTGCATCTCCTAAGTAGAAACCAGAATGGAGAGAGGGAGCCCTCTCTATGTGGACTGGGAAGGTCTCCCTTCCTATACGTCTACCTTTAGTACTGGATGATCAATAACCTCTAGATATCCTATGAAGTTCCTCTGGGAATATTAGAAGCCTAAGTAATATTTTGTAGACCTAAAGTTTTTGCTCTCTCATAGGTTTCAGTGTTCTTTTAGTATGTTTTGTTTGCTTGCTTAATTCTTTTTTAGAAAAGTTTCCAATCTCTGCTACAGAAAAACAAGAGAAAGTATTTTACCCACAGTTGGATCAGAACTCTAATGTTGGGGTAGTGTACATCTGGGGTCTAGTGGGAGGAAGAGTAGTAATTAAAGTGAGAGAAGTCTCAAGAAGAAAGAAAGTTATAGGAGATCTTGGGGCTATTTTGTCAACCATCCCTCCTCTCTATACAGAAACTCTTACCATGCTAAAGCTTGGTAATTCTTGGATTTTCATTTCAATAAGGGGGGGCATACCAATCTCCAAAAGAGAAACTACGTAGAGAGAGGAAAAGGAAAGGATGGAGAAAAGACTGTGGGAACCCAGAAATAAGGGGTAAAAATAATGAGGAGAAACTAATGAAGACCTGGCAAGACAGATAAGAGGAGAGAGATATACTAGGAGAGATCCATGGAGCAAAACTGGAGCACCAAAGGAAGGGGGGCATTTGTCTCCATTTGTCTACATCCTTCCCTCCCTAGTCACTTTACCCTTCTACTTTAGGTGGGCTCTTTTCCCTTCTCTTTTATCCTCTAGAAATCCTCATTTTTATATCAAACAAGCATTCAGAAGTATTGCCATGTAACTATCCACAATACATAATGATTATGGCATATTACATCTTCTTTTTCATATAATTTCTCAATAGTTACAATTTCACTTTGTGCTTTAAACAATTAATTTGCTCTATATTACTAGGTCCTGTTGCTATGTAATTATGTTATTTAAGGAGCAGAGTAAAAGGGTGTTGGTGTTGTTTGTGCCAACTGGTCTCATCACCTCCTTCCTCTCTTGCCATTCTGCAACCATGCCCTGATTCTAAGCAGATTAGCATAAAAAGGAAACAAACCAGAAGACCAAGACTAAGAAGATGAATCAGTACCTTGATTCTCATCAACAGTTACAGGCAAAGCCCTAAATATCCTGAAATCAAATTTATTCTTGGCAAGTTCTTAATTTTCAACAAGCATTTTATCTTATTTAAAGGATAAAAGGAAGACAAGTAAATGATCTAATAGATTTTCAGAATTCTATTGCCTTTCTTAATAATTATTCTTAAGTATATTCCTCATTTCTCTTTTCATACTGAATAAAATTATATTTTTAATTACAAATTTATCATTTACAAATGTTCAGAAATTCAATTATTTTAAATCAGAAGACTTTAAAAGCATAGGCCCAAATGTTCTGTGAAATATATATATATATTTAAATATATATATAATATATTTATTTACTTATTTAAATATATATATTTACTTATTACTTATATATATTTACTTATTTAAATATATATAATATTTATTTATTTATTTAAAAATGTAGTGATAAAAAGAATATAAATAGTGGCTCAGTCAGTTAAGTGTTTGCCTTCGGCTCAGGTCATGATCCCAGGGTCCTGGGATTGAGCCCCTCATTGGGCTCCCTGCTCAGTGGGGAGCCTGCTTCTCCCTCCCCTTCTGTTTCTCCTCATTACTACCCCCACCTCCCTTCATTCTCACTCTCTCTCTCTCTCTCCACCAAATAAATAAATAAAATCTTTAATAAATAAAATTACATAAGTAAATAAATAAAAGGCCCTAGAAAGTGTTCTGAATGTCAGAGGAGTTATAAACAAATATTATAGGAGAGTGACTTAAAATATAATAGAAAATATAAGATAGATTATTAATCTTAAGGCAGAAAGGTGTGAGAGTAGAGGTAGGAAAGCTAAGGAGAAGAGGGCTAACATTTTCAGCTGCAGTTGGGGAAGCTGGTAGGAAAACATGGTCTGGGGAAGACATGTTTCAAGTACTAGAAAACTTCTACTATCATTTTAAGACGTTCCTAAAAGTCCACTCCAATTATCAATTTTTACTAATCCCTAATTTAAAAAAATAAATAAAGGCTAGAAGGGCCTTCAGTAAAAACAACAACAACAACAAAAACAACTTATTTACCAACTACCTATTGCATCCTAGGCACTGTTAAGTACTTTATTTCATCCCATTTTCACAACAACACTTTGAGTAAGGCATTACTGTACCATTTTATAAACAACAAAAGTTATTTGACTAATCAAAGGGACAGAATTGAGAAGGGGTAGGTTGAGATTTTGAACCAGATCTGTTTGACCACAAACAAAATGCTTTTAACAACAATGTCATTCCTCAAATCCATACTACTTGAACAGATAAAATTTGCAAGTGTTTTTGTTTGGGTTAACTTCATCTTGCTTGGTTTGGCCTATCCTTCTGCAATTGTCAAGATCTTCCTAGGATTTTGGTTTGTTACCTAGCTGATACAACTTATACCTAGCATTGTGTCAAAGGCAAAATGACTCCAAACATTAATAAAAAGACAAGTCAATTTGCACAGAGTTCTTTATACACTCTCAATATCTCCCTCCTGTTGACATCAATCCATTCAGTAGCATGGACGTTGTCTTTCACTTAGCTCTAAGCCTACTGGGCTGTATTTCTCTTTCTCTTCGGAGCTCCCAGTCCTCTCCTATGAACCTGTTCCAAGGACATCTTCCCCATGTCAGTCAACTACAACGAAATTCTTATAGATTCTTAGGCCCCAGATCGAGAGTCATCCTTTAGTCCTTTCTTTATCCCACATCTCCATAATTCTTCAGCAAACTTGTCAATTCTACCTTCAAAATAGATGCCAATTCAATTACTTCTCACTTCTTCTATTGCTATCACCCTGGCCCATGACAATAATCATCTCTTATCTGGATTATTGAAAAGGCCACCAAGTCTGACTCCCAGCTTTTACCCTCGCTCACCTTCAATCTGTTCTTTGCCCAGAAGCCAGTGTGATTCTTAAAAAAATGGTAAGTCAGATCATGTCACTCTTCTGCTCCAAGCCTTCCAATAGTTTCCCATTTGACTGAGTGAAGCCAAATCACTGCAATGACCTAAAAGACCCTACATTATCACCCCCTCTCCCTTACCTCTGTAACTTTACCTTTGAAAACTCTTTCTCTCATCCTTCACATATTCTAATAGATCCTTCCCTCATATCCTTCAGGACTTTGCACAATTATCACTTTCTCAGGGAAACCTTCTTTGTCCAACTTATTAACTTGTGCATTTCATGACAGAACTTTCTCTTTCCTTTTCCTGCGTTTTTTTCTTCAGGGTACTTGTTACCATCTAATACACTATACATTTTATTTATTTTTTAAATTGACTAGATCTCTTCTCTAAGTACCTTGAAAGGAGGATTTTTGTGTATTTTATTCACTGCTGTGGCCCTGTAACCAGAACATAGTCCATGATGAGTTCTTTACATACATGTTGAAGATGATCACAGAAGGCCATCCCTTGCTGAAATTCAAATGCACTTGGCCAATTCCTTAACTTCTTCGTGCCTCAGCTTTCTCATCTATAAAATGGAGGGATTGAAAGTACCTCCTTCTTGGGACTGTTGTGAAGACAAAACGAAGTGAAAATGATACCTATAAAGTGCTTAGACAGTGACTATGCCATAGAATGCACTCAATAAATGCTAGCTGTCAGCACTATCAGCAGCACTGAGTAGGACACTTCTTGTTGACTCATTTAGCAATCATTTACTGAACATTATTAGCTATGTGCTAGGCACTCTGCTGAGAATTTAGAGAAAAAAAAAAAACAGTTCTGTCCCTAAGGCATTTATTTAGTCTCTAAAGAAGAGGGCAATTAAACCAACAATTATAAAAACATGCAAAAGAAGCATACACCTTTGTGAGAACACAGAGAAAAGGCAGTGAAGTCGTACCAGGGGAAGGGAGTCAGGGAGGCTTCCAGGGGTATATGACTCTTGAATCTTAAAGGTTAAATAGGAACTTGGTAAATAGAGAAGGCAATGAAAGGGCCCTCTGCAGCAGAGGTTAGCAAACTATTGTCTGTAGGCCAAATCCAATCAAGGCTGGTATTTTGTACAGCTCTCAAGCTAAGAATGGTTCTTACATTTTTAAAAGGTTGTAAAACATAACAAAGAAGAATATGTAGCAGACACTGTATGTGGTCTGCACAGCCTAAAATCGCAATCTAGTGGAAACAGTATGTAAAACCACAGCATTGAAAATTAGGAGATATTTTCTAGGCACAGCAGGTAGCTCAACTGAAATGAAGGACACCTGTGAGGACACTGGGGACAGAATGAGGCTAGAAGGGAAGGACAAACCAAACAGCACCCCATGGGTGAAGAGGATGAATCTGAACTTTGGATTCAGAATCTGAGGAAATTTGACAGGTTTGTAGAGGATTGGAGGAATGTGTCCAGGAAGCCAGAGCTCATTTGGAAGCTACAAAAGCAGGAGATAAGAAATATCATGGAGTCTAAACTAAGATCATGCAATTGAAAAAAGAATGGAGGAGTTGCCCTGGGTGATTTTTTAGTATTTGGTGACAGACTGAGTGAAGATGGAAAGGGAGAAATTTGGACAGACTTTCCAGTTTCTGGTCCAGGTTATTATTTTGATATCCATGCTTATCATATTTATCACATATGGGGTAACATAAGAGAAACAGACCTGGAGAGGAAGATCATGATGCTGCAAAAAGACAAAATGACTTTGAGTTTGCTGAGAACTTACAAGATCAATGCTTATTGGTAGGCCTGGAGTTCCTAGAGTTGAATCTAGGCCAGAGATACAGATTGAGAGTCTCCGGTGACTGGTACAACCTAAGAGAGGTAAGTAGGAGGTGTGTAGACCTGAGAAAAAGGAGTAAGGACAGAAAAAAGGCACTGAGATGAGAAAATATAAATGACTTAATGCAAGCACCTGAGCAGGAGAGCCAGAGAAACAAAGGAATCCAGGAAATAGTACATTCCCAGACACCAGGGCAGAGAGAAGCATAAGAAACAGGACATGTCTGCAATGCCAAATACTCTGGAGAGATCAAGTAAGAAAACAGGAAAATGTCCATTGTTTTCATTTAAACTTAAAAAGCTTTTCCCATTGGATATGTCAATATGGATCACCAGTACTTCATTTAAGCAGTTTTAGTGGAGTTTCAGAATAAAATACAGATTAAAGCTTGGCTGAAGAAAAACCAGGAAGAAAAAACAAAACAAAACACATAGAGACAAATATCTGAGACTAATTACTCGAAATCTTGATTGTAAAAAAGAAGGAGAAACAGGAAAATGTACCCAGGAATCAGATAGGGCAAGATCAACATTTTAACCCTTAAATATATATATGAGATTAGCATGTTCTCATTTAACTTTAAAGCTGTTTTTCCTTATGGAAATAATATTCCAGTTAATAATAGAATGCCATTATTAATAAATAAAGAAGTAATTATAAAAAAAACACTTCTACAATGCCCAATGAAATAATGGATATAGGCAACATTCATCAGTGTCTCCCAAGAGAGACAGCCAACCACTGTATACATATGTAACATACTTCTACCCAAGAAATATTCCTACAAAAAAAAAAATGAACCTAAATAATATCAGGCCCCTATAACTACTTACTAGTTTACAGGAAAGACAGGGGCAAGAAACATACAACACAGTGTGACACTGTGATGATGCAATCAGGAAAACCCAAAATGTAAGGGACTACACAGGATAAAATACCATTAAATAAATAAATGGTAAGCAGGAAAAAGGGGGGGGTGGTTAAAAGAAATTTAGATGACATATCAACCAATTTTAATATATTTAGATGCTTATTCAAGCTATTTTTAAAATAAGATGATTGGAAAAATTACGTTGTTAAGGAATTCTTACTAAATTTAGGTAGCTTAAGGATAGTTTTAAGAGAATTCATATCCTTTAGAAATATACATTGAAACGTTGATGAATGAAACTATATGTCTGGAAGTTTTATAAAAAACAATCCAGAGCAAAGGAAAAAATAGTAATCTGGGGTAGGGGGAGAGAAAAATCCAGAGCAATGGGAATAGATGAAATCAGACTGGTCATGAGTTGATTAAACGTTGAAGCTAAGTAATAGGTATATGGGGATTCTTTACACTATTCTTTTATTCTTATAAATGTTTGAAATTTTCCATAATAAAGGAAATTTGTGATCTTTGTGATCTTTAGCTCCCTCTCACCCCCAAGTCTCAGCTCCTTTGGTATATATGGTCATATTTTTAATTTTCTTTACAGTACCATATATTTCTCATATTTGTCTATGATTATGAGGATTCTTTCATTCATTTCTATATTTACAAAATTAAGCATATTAAAGACTTTTACTTTTCTTCCTCATTGGGATCTATATGTGATGCTGAATCAAACTTATGCTAAAAAAAAGCATCCTCACCCCATTCTGTTCCACAGATATTTATGAATTTATCTTTCCATTAAAAGCATAATTTTTGTTGTTGTTGGGGGAAAGGGAAAGTGAGAGTTTTTTAACCTTATCCTGGTTATCCCTCCTTAGATAAACAAACACCTTCCCTGGAACAGTTGTCAATCTGTAGTCCTAAAGACCCAGGGCCACACCTGACTATAACCATTCTCACTTCTTATCCTTGGAAAGTAAAGCATGTAAGATTTCACAGGTTCTTTCTCCCAACTTTCTTGACACTCTCATTTCTATCATTTTCCAAATTTATCAGCATTAGCCCCTGAGCTGCAATTTTCCCTTTACTTCCTTTAGATGTAGTCACTTTCCATCATCTTAATCCATTGGACCCCATTTTGAAACACTGATGTCATTTTAAAAGTTAATTTCATTTGTTTCTCAGCTGGATCATGCTAATTTCCCATCTCACTATTTCTCTTCCCTTTCACAATTTTTATTCTTTTATTCTTCTTCAATTCTCCTTGTATGTATGCCTTGCTCTCTTTCAAGAGAAAAGGCAGGTTAAAACTAGCAAGGGCATGATAGTAATTAAAGATGAATGAACCTCAAAAGACTCAAGCTTGCATGCAGTTCGAAGTCTTTAATCACATGCATTTTTTCCCAGCTAGAGCATAGAACAGAGCTAAGCAGCTTGGCAACATGATAGGACTGGTTTTACCAAATGACTCAGGAAGAAGTGTCACTTTTTCATAAATTGTTTCAGTTCCTCAAGATGATGTCTATTATAATAATTATGCAACATTAATCTAACTTCCCAATATACTACACAGGGCTTAGATTAGGGTGAGGTGAATAAGGTTGGGCAGTGCAGCTGCAGCCAGATCTCATCCTCATTTGAAATTTTATTCATCATCGTTTTTTTGCATTGATTTTTATTTTAAAAAGTAATGCATTAAAACTATTGTATATCTTGCTTACTGAGTTTTTGGGCATCCTCTTAAATTTTGCACCAAGGTGACACCTTCATTAGCCTCACCCTAGGCCCAGCTCTGAGTGCTAGATAATCATTTATATATGAATAAATGATTCATAAATGGTAGGACAAAAATTTCTGAGTTTTGTTTTTCTTTTGTGTTTCTTAGTAGTGGGGATGAATTTACAAAAGCCTTCATACATTTTTTCTTTTTTCCTTGTTGTGAAAATCAGAAGTATTGTGGAACATCTGATCTCAAACCTTTTGACCCTGGTCCAGTGTAGTGGGACAGAGACCTTTCTAACTGGCTCACAATAAAAAAGAAATTGATGATAAAAAATGGAAAAAAAAGAAAATCAGTAAACTTTTTGCTAGCAGCTTTCATGAGCTGCTTTTATTTTGTAAGAGAAGACCCTAAAGATATATACATGATCTTATGTTATAAAACCATATTGTATAAACTTTAAGATAATCTAGTAATCTCATTACATTTACTTTGATATTATAATCCAAGTAATGCAAACATCATACATACTCCAGACAAGTTATCACAAATGAAGTTTCACTCTTCATCAGGAGGGATTAGGTATAATCTTGCTCTAGAATGGGCACATTGATGACATGCCTTGAAGTCTAGCTTCTGAAAATTATAAACCATGGATATGCATTATGAACCCTCTGTGGGTTAGCCTGACAACCCACAACAAACTAAACTAATCATGAAGTTTAACCAATAACAATTTACCTTTAAAAGGCACAGATGGTAGCAACTAAGAACCATGAAAAGCTCATGGTGGATAACAAATTACTCTTCTTGAAGATTATGGGATTTCCTATTACCAGGTGAACACACGGTTCAGTGTGTTTGCCAGCATTTGGCTGTAGCCAGACTGCAGTGGAAAACACCCTTTTTGTCTTTACGAAAATCTAATAACATGCTAATTTAAATTTATAAATGCCATATTTAAAATAAGCCCTCCAGTATATTACTAGTAAATTCCTCTCTTTTTTTTTAAAGATTGTGTTTTCTTTTCTTTTAAAAGATTGTATTTATTTATTCATGAGAGACACAGAGAAAGAGAGAGACGCAGAGACCCAGGCAGAGGGAGAAGCAGGCTCCATGCAAGGAGCCTAACCTGGAACTCGATCCTGGAACTCCAGGATCACACCCTTGGCTGAAGGCAGCGCTAAACTGCTGAGCCACCTGGGCTGCCCCTAAATTCCTCTTAATCATAGTAGAAATTAAAGCCTAGGGAATTATTTGTCATTTGCCCATAAAAACATAGAAATACCTGTTTTCTTCTGATAGTTTACTGCTCGTCATGAGGCCCATATTTGGGACTCACTACCTGAGAAGGAGCTCCTTTTTTTTTTTTTTTAAGATTTTATTTATTTATTCATAGAGACACACAGAGAGAGAGGCAGAGATACAGGCAGAGGGAGAAGCAGGCTCCATGCAGGGAGCCTGATGTGGGACTCGATCCAGGGTCTCCAGGATCACGCCCTGGGCTACAGGCGGCGCTAAACCACTGCGCCACTGGGGCTACCCGAGAAGGAGCTCCTTGATCATATTCTAGTATGAATCATATAACCATGATTCATTAATTCACTTAGTATTTCAACAAAGATGGGTTATATGCCCCACCATTGTCAGTATATTAGATACTTGAAATAAAAAAATAAGTTGCAATGCTATGTAAAAAGTACCATTTATCTTTAAATATAGGCTACTAAGGGACACCTAAGGGTGGGGATGTGACTGGAGGAAGTAGTTCCCAGTATCATTCCTCTTCTTTCAGGGGTGCAGCCCATATGACCACTTTGGGAGAACTAGAGAAGGGTCCCCCTACTTTCTACAGAACAAATCTCATGCTGGGGTATCTAGCTTGATGCTCTGAAAACCGGATTTCAGTCCCCATTCTGTCATTAGTCAGTTGCCCCAGCAAGCTACAATCTGCACAACCACACACAATAGTTCTATGGGCTCTTCTTTTTCATCTTTCAGGTTTCATTCAGTGCACGACTCCCCCCAAGAGATGCATTCTCTGACCAGCTTATTGCAAATAGTTTCCCCAGCCACTCTTCATCATATCACCCTATTAATTTCTTTCATTGTACTTTTACTATCTGAAATCATCTTATTCATTTGTTTGTTTACTTCGATACTGTCCGTCTCCTCACCTCTCCACAGAGCAAAAGCTCCATAAGAGCAAGGTCCGTGGTTGAACACCAGCCCCCTAGCAAAGTGGTGTTCACTTTTGAGTAGGTGCACAATCAATACTTGGTCAATGAATGAATAAACAAAGGTTATATAGATGAAGAATGGGGAAATAGTGTGCCACGTAAAGGGGAAAGTGCACACAAGTGCAAGAAACAGAATCTCACTCAGAACAGCACAGGGTCATTGTTAGAGCACACAGTAGCAGGTAGGAAAATGTCAAGAGGTAAGACTCTAGTGGAAGGCGGAGGTCAGATCATGAAGCAATTTGTATGATATCCTAAGAAGTTGGGTTCCATACTGAGGGTTATATAAAGTTCTGCAAGGACTTCAAGAATAGTGATAATATTAAATTTGTATATTACAATATTCTAATAACAATGTGATTGTTTGGATTACAGAGGAGACAAGAGGCAAGGAGATTAGTTATGAAAGTGTTGAGATTTTCCACCCCCCCCCAAAGACTATACTAAGATTACAATTGTAATACAAGAAAAGGAGATTGTAAGAATAAGTAGGATGTAGAAATATCAGTTTTTCATGCCTGAATATGAAGGTTAAGGTAGAAAGAATTATGTAAGATTATTCCTGCATTTTGACATGGGTTGACCACATGAATGATAGCACACTCCTTGACCATAATGGCCCTATTAGCATCACAATCTAACAATTGATCTAAGTGGTACTACATGGAATCTTAGTGAAATAGTTATGATGTACCAATTGCCCAATTTTTCCTCAAGATGACTCACTTTAGCAAAGGGCAAAGCTATCTTTTTAAAAAAACGCATCTCACCTGATTCAGCATAAGCAAGATAAATCTCTAGGTCTTTTCTACAATGTAGACTTTTTGAAATGTGGTCTTCTACATCTCAATTTTATTCATCTTTGGAAAATAAATATAATTGTCTAACAAACTTGTGAGAGATGCAAATCAGGGCTTGAACCTCTTGGTAGGGAGTGTTTTTGAATAGGGACATGGACTCACTTTATGGAATCAATGTTATATATAGCTATAGAAAAAATTGTTATTGAAGCTAAATTACCAAGCTATTTATTTGTATATAGTGTTATTTAATAACACAAAGTTCTATATATTTTAAGTTCTATATTTCTAATTGTTATCCTTTGTGCTGCCTGTTTTCCATTTACTTCTCCAGTTCCACTCTCCGCCATTCTCAACCCTGGGAGGCTGATCTAGAGCCATTTTAGTGACTACCCCCTTTTAGCTTCAATTTTGGTTCCATTGATTCTCCTATCACTCCCACTCATGGGAGATTGGAGAATGAGATATTCCTTCCCTCCAGAGTCTTGGATATTTGGCTTCATTCTTCTACTGAGGGCCACAGTCCCTTTGGCAGCCCTCTCTGATACAGTTACTACTGAGGGTTCTGGGAACTACTCCCTCCCCGTAAGTTAATGCATAGTAAGAGATACACACTCCTACACTCCAAATGCCCCCCCCGCCCGATACTAGCCCTAGGACCTGGAGTGTCCCTTACTAGCTTCCCACCCACATGTATACAATGTGAAGTTACCCCATTTGATTCATCTGGGTTTTTTGCTGTAACCCTAACCGGATCATACAAAATGTCAATGTTAGGGCTCAGGATCATATCCCTTCTCTACACCTAATGCATACTTTATAGGACAAATCTGTAGCTTTGGACGGTTCTGTCCTATTATCCCAAGCTACGGATTTTTCCTATAAGGTATGTTTTAGTTGTAGTCCTCCTCTCCCTCAGACCAGAGATGGAGGGGTCTTATCTGCCCCTGTTTTAAACTGGACAGCAGGAAGGGCCTTGCCTTGGATTCCAGGACAACAATCCTAAAGCCTAGCTCTCTACCTGTGTCATTTATACTCTAAGGTCTTTAGAGGTAGAAATTTTCTGGTTAATAAAAGAGAAAGACCACAAATACTGAAACTGAACGAGAATATTTAGGAGAAAAAAAATGATTAACTCCTGACAAAGGACCAAATATGAAGTCACATGGAGAAATCTGTGTAGAAAACTAATCTCTATGTAATTCAATCATGCCAATAATTTTCACTGGCTGAAAATATACATATTTTTTTGAAATTTGTCATTTCAAAGTTAACTCTCAGTGCTCATGGTAGTAGTTCAGAGTATGTACTCTAGAGCCAGACAATCTGGTTTAAACCTAATTCTGCCCCCTACCATCTTGGACAAATTTCTTAATTTAGCTCTTTCTCAGTTTCCTTCCTTATAAAAGTGAGATAATAATAGTACCTATTCACAGAAACATTGTCAGAATCACATGAATTATTATATGTAAAAGGCTAAGTTCTCAATAAATGTTAGCTACTATTAATAATAATGCTAAATTGGAGCTTACTGCCAATTTCTATCTTTGCCTTCCAATGAGAATTAATTCTTCAAAGACAATGAGAAGGGAGATGCATTTATGAATGCCATGTAAACATAATCTCATTCTTGAAGTTGATATTGTTGTTGTTTATCTTGTGGGCATGGATGAGTAGTTTCTACCCACAATAATATGCCTTTTATTGTGTTTTCACCTAAGCTGTTCAAAGTACTTCCCAAACACCCTCAAATTGATCAGATGAAATATTTTAAACAGTAGAAAGATGTTATAGAAAGATATTATTCTTTCTTTTTGATGTTTCTCTTTTTTTTCTTTTTAACGATTTTATTTATTTGAGGGAGCAGACCGAGTGAGAGAGCACAAGAAAAGGGAGGGGTAGAGGGAAAGGGAGAAGCAGACTCTATCGGGGCTCCATCCCAGGACCCTGGGATGATGACCTGAGCCAAACAGAAGGCAGACACTTAAACACTTAACTGACTGAGATACCCAGGTGCCCTCATTGATGTAGTTTTGAAACAATCAGCCAGGTGAATAAATTTACTGAATGATTTTCATAACGAATGGAAAATGGCATGATCCAGGGAATTTTTATCACCCAAATATGTGGCCTTGGGCTCTTTCTTCCCAGTGGCCCCCTCACCTTCCCCTACTCTAACCCAAAGAGACCTTTCTTATCCCATTTCCAAAGAATGTGTCACCAAGTTTCATCATACCTAATTATCAGATGCTCATCTAGGCAACACTTGTGCATTATCACAAGCAACTCTCTCCCTCAGAAAGTAAGCTAAATGGGGCGGGGGTGGGGGTGGGGAGGAGAGTCACTTGGGAAGCCAGAGAGTAGGAGGATATTTTGAGACAGGTGGGTTTTTAGGTCCCTGTAATCACAATGTGAGGGTATCTTCCCTCTTGCTTAAGTAGAGAGGCCTCTTCTCTGTGGGCTGCTCTTGTGGTCACACGGAACTTGAGGGGAGGAGCTGAGAGCATGAATCAGATTCCCTAAGACTATTCAAACAAATTGAAGACACTTCACAAAGGTACAAATATACCTCAAATTACTCTATACATGCATTTATAGAGTACTGGACATATTTTAAGTCATATTTTAAGTTTATATATTAGGCTGTTAAGCTTATACATTATGAGAACTCACGATATAAAAACATACCCTTTCATAAAGCCCTTTACTAAGATACTATTAAGCTAATTTGTCTCTTGGGTAAATTTATTTTCATTACCAAGATGACCGTAAAGTAATATAGACATGAAATAAGTAATAAATTAACTTAAGTACATAAATCACCGATAGTACATTCCCATGCATTTTATTTACTCAGAAAAATAACTCTCTCCCTCTTTAAAATGGCATTAGAATTTATTGCCATTGTATCTAAAGGTCTTTTAAAGAGCTCTTAAATATAAATATACATGAAATTTCACTAAATGCTTTTTAAAGTATTATGTCAACATTATTTTATCCAGTTTTGGAACAACTTTAAAGCTAATGCAAAAAATAAGAAGTCAAAACAATAAACAAAACTCCAAAGCCCCACAGCTTAATTTGTATTGATCCTAACTATTGTTAATCTAGAGAAAAAGAAATGTGAGTGCCTTTCTGTTGTGGAAAGGATATTTAGTTTTACAAGTAAAGAGAAGTTCATCCATCACATGGAATTAAGAACCTGGGCAGATCAATGTAATGAACCCAAGATTTTCATCTCAGTTGAACTCAAGATTTTCATCACTTTAAACACAGACAAAACATTATTAACAATCAATGTTACACAAAATTAAATTTACATTAATGAAAACCATACCATCTGCCCTCGTTCAAATTTCTATAAAACAGGTCATGTGAATCTGAAATCATGCTATAAAAATTTGGTTTTGGCCAAGTGAAGTTCTTTTGTGAAATATTCCCACTACCCTCCAGCCCTACTGAGCGCTAAATGAAAGCTATTTATTTTGATACACTCTGCTGAGCTCAGACAATGTTTTTTTGGCGTTTTGAAAAATTACTAAAGGTTGAACTTTTTACACAATTGTTTAACATAGCCCAAACTTTAATCCTATTCCCACTTTGAAATAGAACCTCCTATTTTCTTTATTATCCTTGTTATCACGGCCACACTGTTTCAGAACAAACACGGCTTTCTTTGGATCACTATGCATTCTAATTCATTGCCAACTTTTACAAGCCTTCCCCACATATGCAAAGAGATCTGCAGAAAATCCACATAACAACGACAAATTTTGAAAATCATATTTTTACCTTCAATTAACTTTTGCTCACCAAGCAATTATTCATTAGAAGATACATTTACAGCACATGGAAAGGCTGTTCTGTTAAAAGCCTTCAAAACACATTAGTACTACTGATGGCAGCAAGATATAAGATTTTTCCATTCTTATACAAACTCCCCAAGTTTCTGTAGGATGAGATTGCTTTTCCCTCTATAGAAAAACAGGAGCATGCCTCATACCACACGGTGCATCCTGGCAGTTCCAGTCAAGGATTCTGAGGTACCAAGGAAAGTCACAATAAGCTGGTCATTTTTAAGGATTGTCACCGTCCACCCTCTGTAAAACCTATAGCGGACAGCTGAAAGGTTGTCGAGTTTCTACAGCCCTTGTCAGATTAGTCAGGCTGTACAAATGTCCAAACCCAGCTTCTGAGATGCTCTTTGCAACAACACTTAGAAATGAGTTGACTGCCACGTAAGCCTATTAACAAATGAAATGCGCCTGGACGAAAGTAACAACTAACGTTGCTTAAATCAAAACAGATCTTGACTTCCTTACCTTAATACTAGGAAGCATAGTAGCTTTTGTTTTTGTTTTTGTTTTTTACAAGGGGTTACTGAAGTTTGTTCAACAGCAGCAGGCCCTGCTCAACCCCCTACTCCACAGGGAATTAACCGTCACATTCCAGCCCTGTCATCAGAACAATGAAAGGTGAATGTTGTGCAAAACAGCTTGGGACCACTAACTGATGATGTCATTCCTCCCTTATATGGTTCATTATTGTGCAGATTTACTTTGGTCTGTGAAAAGGGGTGGAGCTGCCCAAGACTGGAAGGGGAGGCAGATCCGAAGAAGCCAAGCAAGTGAACAAGATTATGCTCTACCCTGAGGAAAAGGCATGGGGCTGGGGATGAAGTTGGGGAGGAAGAGAAAATATATCTATAAAATGTCAAATGGGCCTCACTCCTAATTTTTCAAACTAGCTAAAGTCTATACAGTTTTGTTCAGCACACACTGGAATTTAAATAAGGATCCCTCTAGAGCCCCGCCAGTGATTCAGCCAATGGAAGGGGATTCACCTTCAACCAAATTGCAGTTAATTTATGTGTCTCTAAACGGAAACACTGTGGTGTGGGCTGCAGAATGCCAAGTAACCTTGAGTTTAAGGGTCATTGTGTCTTTAAAAAAGGATTTTTTTTTTTTACCTGAATTTATTTCTTCCCTTAAAGTGTTTTCAAGTGGCAAAAAAGTACCCAAAGAAATGGGTAAACAGAGTCAGCCAAATAAGTCTATATCATTATTCATACAGATATTCTCAAAATCCTCTATCACCTTCAATTAGTTTCCCTTTTCTTTATTTTCCTTGTTTCCTTCCTCAGTCTGTAAGTAATAATTCAGTCAAAAAACCATTAGGTAACAAAAATTCCAGTATAAGTTTTGGTAATATATATGTGTAGAATTTGTATATCATCTATGTTAAGAAATTCCATTTTGATTACAGAATAAAAGCATAATATCAGATAGATTAGTCAAATTAACAAGTTAACTTTAAAGTTAGCAGAATTAAATATTTGGAGAGCATTTTTAAGTCCTCAAATATCTTTCATATTATACAAATATAAGCCTTTATGTTATGGCATAGAAAAGAGTATGAAGGAAAAATAAGTTAAAGATAACTGCTTTTCTACAATTCAATCATGTAGATTGATTCAATCTGTCTTTTGTTTGACAATCATGTTCAATCATGTCTTTTGTTTTATGACAAAACAAATGTTCAATCATGTCTTGTTTTATGAACATGTCATTATCTTAACAAATATTTTATTTATTTATTCATGAGAGACACAGAGAAAGAGGCAGAGACATAGGCAGAGGGAGAAGCAGGCTCCCTGTAGGAAGCCCAATGTGAGACTCGATCCCAGGACCCAGGATCATACCCTGAGTGGAAGGGAGATACTCAACCACTGAGCCACCCCGGCGTCCCTGTCTTCTATCTTATTTAAACTTAGGACAGTGATTAGTGCATGTTTCAAGGTTGCAATTTTGAATATAGTGTTTTGATTATTGAGTTACTTTGGGGGTTTTTTTGCTTGTTTTTTAAGATTTTATTTATTTATTTGAGAGAGAGAGAGAGAGCATGAGCTAGAGAAGGGGCAGATGGAGAGAATCAGACTCCCCATTGAGCAGAGACCCCCTACACGGGGCTCTCCATCCCAGGACCCCTGGGATCATGACCTAAGCCAAAGGCAGATGATTAACTGACTGAGCCACCCAGGTACCCCTCTTGAGTTACTTTGGTAAAAGTTACATAAAACAACATTTATGGTTAAGGTAAAATTACAGATATTTAACCAATTAATTGATGGTTTTGTGTTTTGAGGAGGGAGGAGTTTTTCCAACTATTTTAATATGATTGGGAAAAACCCAAATTGAGGAAGAAACTGCTGCCACCCATGTGTTACGTGCAAGGCCACAATAGTATCGGGGCAGTGGGCTTCTTGGCAATTGAGAGACCCAAGATTGAATCTTGTCTTGGCACCTACTGGGTAGATAACCAGGAGGATGTTTTATAACTCCTCTGGCTTCAGTTTATTCAGCTGTCTAGTAGGATATGGATTTTTAACTTGCAGGATTATCATGAGAATTAAGTAAGACAACATGAGTCAGGGCCACAGAGTATGCACGCAGTGGGCCCACAATAAATACTTTTCTTTTAAAGATTTTATTTATTTATTCATGAGAGACAAACAGAGAGAGGCAGACACATAGGCAGAGGGAGAAGCAGGCTTCCTGTGGGGAGCCTGATGCTCATGCCTTGAGCCAAAGGCAAACGCTCAACCACTGAGCCACCCAGGCGTCCTCCAAGATAAATGCTTAACGATCTGTTTATGTACAGTTTATTCATCTTGATAATGGTAGGCATCTTGCAAAACTACAGCTTTGTAGTCTAATTTTGATACAGATAATATAAATTCATGTTTAAAAAAGACAATCCAGGGGTCAGGGCTGGTTATATTAGTCAAGGGGCATCATTAGTCTGCTTCTGGTGATTCGAGCTTGAGGTATACCGTCCCAGGAAGGCACTGATTATGTTCAAAGCATAGCAAGTCACTATTTAGAGACAAATAATAATAGCAAGAGGAATGTTTTAGTTATGTTTGAAAAATCTTTAAAACAAATACAATAAAGATCTATCACAGGTGTGTTTTTCTCTTCCCTATTTAATATTACTAAATTGCTACATCACAATCAATTTAAAGGGCAGCCTGCATGGCTCAGCGGTTTAGCGCCGCCTTCAGCCCAGGGTGTGAACCTGGAAAACCGAGGAAGAGTCCCATGTCGGGTTCCCTACATGGAGCCTGCTTCTCCCTCTGCCTGTACCTGTGTCTCTTTCTCTCTGTGTCTCTCATGAATAAATAAATAAAATCTTTTTTTAAAAAAATCAATTTAAAGCCCTACTATTAAGACTCACTTAAAATAGCTGATGTTTTAGGGGCACCTGGGTGGCTTAGTCAGTTAAACAGTTGCCTTCTCTGCCTTTGGCTCAGGGCATGATCTCAGGGTCCTGGAATGGACCCCAGGGTAAGGCTCCCTGCTCCCTCTGTCCCCTCCCCCTACTAGTGCTCTCCTCTCTCTCTTTCTCTCAAATAAATAAATAAATAAATAAATAAAATCTTTTTTTAAAAAGGAAAAAAAATAGCTGACATTTTCATAATTAGTTAAGATTCCCTGGCTAAATGACATCACTTATTAGGAGCCTCTTGGAACCCAGAAGAGATGATTAAATGGAACATAGAGCCCTTCTTAGAGTCAAAATAGAAATGTCCTACTATTATATCCTGAAGCACAGAGCACAGGGACCACATCTTTCTGGGTCTTTCTATATTCAAGAAGGATCTTGTATTCTCTTTTTTTTAATTTCAGCTTTATTGAGATATAAGTGACAAGACAATATGATACTTAAAGTGTACATTGTAGTGATCTATGTATACATTGTGAAAGGATCCCCACCATTTAGTCAATTAACACATCATTTCACATCGTTATCTTTTTTTTTTTTTTTAGTAGAACCTTGAAGTTCTACTCTCAGTAAATTTCAATTATACAATACAGTGTTAACAACTATAGTGGCTTTGTATCACATCATTTCCTCAGACCTTTTCATCTTTTCGTTGAGAGTCTGTACCACTTTTCCAGTCTTTCCCTATTTCCCCCACCCCTCTTGCCCCTAGTAACCACTTTCCTATTCTATTAGTTTGACTTTTTTTTTTTTAAGATTCCACATATAAGTGATACCAAGCAGTATTTGTCTTTCTTTGTCTTTCATTTAGCATAATGCCCTCAAGGTCCCATAATGCCCTCTGCCCTCTGTTGTTGCAAATGACAGGCTTTCCTTCTTTCTTATGGCTGAATAGTATTCCAGTGTATATATTTATACCACGAATTTGTTATCCATTCATCCATTGATGGGCATTTAGGTTGTTTCTATATCTTCATTATTGTAAATAATGCTGAAGTGAATATGGGAGCACAGATATCTCTTCAATGTCCTGTTTTATTTTCCTTTGGCTATATACCCAGAAGTAGGATTGCTGTTATATTTTTAATTTTCTAAGGAACTTCCATACTGTTTTTCATAGAGGCTGAACCAGTTTACATTTGTACCACACAAGGGTACAAGGGTTCCCTTGTGGCACACAAGGGTTCCCTTCTCTCCATATCCCACCAATAGTTATTATCATGTATCTTTTTTATAACAGCCATTCTAACAGGTGTGAACTAATATCTCATTGTGGTTTTGATCTGCATTTCCTTGCTAATTACTGTATTCATCCATTCTTAATTGGCTGCCCATCAGGGACCAGGCATTGTATTAGATCCTGGGAATGTGGTATAAACAAGATCCCTATTCTGGTGGAGGTCACACTCTAATGATACATACCCTGAGGAAAGGGGGTAGAGTGTTTTCAAAGGAGGTGACTGAGGGCACGGACCTGCCCTAGACCTTCTCTAAGACCTTCTCTAAGGCACTGACATTTGAGGCTGAAGAATCAAAGGAAACATCCATGCAAAGAACAGAGGCAGCAGGCACAAAGGCCTAAAGTGGACATGAGTGTGGGAGATTCTGGACACAGAAAGAAGGCCAGTGTGACCAAAGCATGGAGAGCAAAAGAAGAGAGTTACAAGGTCCACCTGAATCAGGAATATGTGTTCCAGAGAGAGCTCTGATAGGATACAAGGGCTTCAAAGTGTACCACTAGGTCCTTCCTCTACTTGGCATAAGAAAAGTGAAGAATCATTGTTTAATTGGTGAAATTGATACGGAAATGTTGGGGTTCAGGGTGAACAGTCAAGAAAGAATTCTTGAGAAGTCCTTGCGGCAAAAAGGTGGTTTTATTAAAGCCCAGGGACAGGACTTCTGGGTAGAAAGAGCAGCCCTGGGGTCATGAGGAATGGCCCATTACATACTTTCACATTGGGAAGGGGGTAGGAATAGCGGAAGTCTCTAAAGAATTTTGGAAGCAAGGTTTCCAGGACCTTGAGGGGCTAGCTCTGGTGAGGAAAAGGTCATTTAATATTGTCTAATAAAACCCAGTCGTGAGACCCTTCAGATATGTATCAGTGGGCCATATGCTTGGAGAATGACTGTTAACATATATCTTGGAAGGATTGAGATAAAGAAAGTTTTCAAAGGAATTTTTATATGTTAAACAGGATCCTGGAGGTTGAGATAATGTTAAGCTAAGATTGCCTTTTGCCTTTAGCAAAGTATTAAAATCAAGGCAGCGGAGTTCCTAGAGGAAGGTCACTCTGCCTATTTCAAGGTCATTGCCTATTTTTTTTTAATTTTTTTTAAATTTTTTAATTTATTTATGATAGTCACAGAGAGAGAGAGAGAGAGAGAGAGAGGCGCAGAGACATAGGCAGAGGGAGAAGCAGGCTCCATGCACCGGGAGCCCAACGTGGGACTCGATCCTGGGTCTCCAGGATCGCGCCCTGGGCCAAAGGCAGGCGCCAAACCACTGCGCCACCCAGGGATCCCTCATTGCCTATTTCAAGACTTTTAAGCAGTAAGGAAATTTGATTTTTTCTTTTGCTTTTGTTTTCCACATCAAAATGAGTAGTTGAAGATGCAAGGGGGCTTCCATCCTTGTATGGATAGATGTAAGGACCTAGTGAACCCAGTAGCTCAAGGTCTTCAGGAATGTTGTTTGAGACACAGTCCTCCATCTGGTTCCTCAAACTTAGCAGAGGATTCTATCACCTGATTTAACCAGAAATTTAGTTGATTCTGCAGCTAAAATATTGCTGCATTTGCCAAATTGAACCTTTCATGAAGGGAACTTGTCAGTATGTCTATAGGTCAGAGGGCTGAAACTTTACCAAGCTTACAAGTAGTGCTTACTAATAACTATATTTGTGGTGAAATTCGTTTGGAGACTCGCTTTCATTGTGATATAACATTTGTCATGAGTTACCAAGATCTCCCAATAAGATCTGACAATTGGAAAAAAACAAGCTGACCTGGCCCAATTTGCCACAGCATGGTAAGGAGTTGAATTTTATTCTGAAGTATCTGATTTATATGACTAATATGTAGAGAATGAACTTGATCACAGGGAGAGCAAGAGTGGAAAGAAGATGTCTAAAGGATGCTATTGTGGTAGCCCAGACAAGCAAGGGGATGGTGGCTTAGATACAACTTTATGTTGGACTAGGGCAGTGGCAATGGTTCTCAGAAAAAAAATGGACACATTCCAGATATAATTTGGAAGCAAAATCAATATGACTTACTGGTGGTTATGTTTGGAAGGTTAAGAGAAAGAGAAGGATTAGGATGATTGCTTGCATTATAGCTTGAATAATTAGATGAAAGTACTGTTAACTGAGATAAGCATAAGAGGAAGAGATTTCAAATAGAAACCAGGTGTTCCATTTTAGACACTTTCAGTTTGAGAAGTCTACTAAACATATAAATGGGCTGGTCAAGTATGGACATTCACTCAATTATTATTTACTCAATGAATTAAATAAGCATTTTTGTTTAAAGAGGATTAGTAATTTTCTTTGCTATGAATGACATTCAGTCAAAGGAAGGCTCTTCCTTTCTCAAACTTTGTAGCATGTGTTAACTAAAATGTATACTCTAATTTAATTTAATGCACATGGAAAGTATTTTTGTGTTTACGAGTTTATAGGCCAAGTCCTAAATTCACTGAATGGGGATCTTCTAAGACAATCAGAACTTCTTAGAGTGCTAGAACCTAGAGACAGTGTCCAGGCTCCCATCATCCCATTGAGCATCTGGTTGCCTCTGAGCAACACGACCTGAGCAAGTGGCTCTGAAAATCAAATCTTCTCACCATTGCTCCTTCTTCAAATTGATCCGGAAAAGAAGAGATAGAACATGTTTCCTACACATTTTGGTAAAGATCTAGTTTAGCATATGGTAAGTGGGAGGTTTCTCAACGTGTGGGCGATTACTGGTCTTGCCAATTCAATATGCTTTTATCTCAGGAGGCATTTTTTGCTGCAGAGGAGGTTGTGCTCCAGAACTGTAAGAAGTGAATGCACTGGTGAGCCGGAGTGGGTAAGCAAGGAGAAATCATAGGATATGATAAAAGCACTGCACTGGCATTCCTTAGTTGCGGGGGGCGGGGGGGTGAGGAGAAGAGAACATTCTTCCATGATCTCTCCCTGGAGGTTTAGTAATGGTGTATTAAGACTGGGCAGTAGCTCTGTATACAATTGTGCCTCCTTCCTTGGGAGAAATAAAATCCCAAACTTCTCAAATGTTACAGATTCCAGAAGTCAGACAAATCTGTGAGCTTTAGAGAGCTGAGTAAATCAGAGAATATTGGAGGAAGGATGGTAGGTGTAAATAAGTGGGTAAAGTAAGAACACTTCTATAATTAGAGTACAAGATTTGCTGAAATTGTAACAGATGACAAAGACTGGGTAGACCAAAGCATTGCTCCCTTGTAACAGCACACAGGATGCAGAGTGGCCATAGTCCACCATTTCCAGTTCCCTTCACATTTCAGATCAGATACATGTACTTTCTTGAGCTTTTAAGAATAAAATAAATAGAAACTTCTATAGGAAGTAAACTTTTATAGGAAATTGAGAGCTATGCAGAAAATATAAAACAAATTCTTAAGGCACAGTGTTTCTGAGTTTAAGAGGAATGGATTGAGATTAAATAAAGTTGACTCTAGTGTGTTTGCAATTGAAGCTCGCATTCAGCCCCTGAATAATTTGAATAGTTTCTTGGCTAAGAGTTCACATCCAAGAGCTGAATATGTTATGCACGGAGCATAAAAGACCCAACCTTTGATTAATCTTTTCTGTTCAAACTTTTCACCACCACAAAGTACTTTCCAAATACAAGCATTCTTGGAAAAAGAGTGCAAACTCCGTCAAGGAGCCAGAAAGAAGCAATCTCCAAACACTGAAAACACCACCTTCCCAAGTTCCAACTCCCTCTCTGGAGTCCAGGATTTGTAATGCTAATCTGAGTACCTTCTTCCATCCTGGAAAAAAGGGGAAAATATCAAAGTGATGGAGTTGAATATTCACTGTGGTGCTAAGAGAACATATTTTTCCAGCACTTTCCTTTCTTAACTCTTTCTTGGTATACATATTTGTATGAATTTGCCTGGTATTTAGCATGATGACAAATGCTGCCAATTTTGGGCAACATTCCCAAGGGTTTTCATTCCAGGAGAAAAATCTCACTTACTACTTTACAATACCTGATTTTGTCAGGTATTGTAAAAACTCAATCCAAATAGTTTGGAATTTGGGGGTCAAAACACCCAACCATTTGTTAGAAAATTTCACTTTGAATCCAGTTGCTTTTGCAAACTAGATGCAGTTGTTTTTCTCTGGAAACTACACATCTCACTAATGATTCAGTTAGTTCAAAAAAGATCTGAAAGAGACTTGGGTGTTGTGTTTCCAACTTACAGAATGCCTATCAGACTTGATCAATTACCTGGCATTACAATTACCTGATTTACAGTTGATAGTATCAGTGTACTGATCAGAAAAAAATATATTTTTTTAATCTGTCACTATAAAGCACTAGTTATTTACTGTACTTTTGCCACTCGGGTAGACTCTGAAGCTGTAATAACTGACCAAAAATTTGCCTGTTAGTACCATTCTAGCTAGCCTATTTGTTATTTCCTAATGATTTTCATTGTGTATTTCTTTTTTTTTTCCTTAAGATTTTATTTAATTATTTGAGAAAGAGAGTGTGAAAGAGACAAGGCTGGGTAGGGAAGCAGGAGGGTTAGAGGGAGAAGTGGACTCTGGGCTGAGCAGGGATCCCTACCCATTTTCCATCCCAGGACCCTGAGCTGAAGGCAGCTGCTTAACCAACTGAACTACCCAGGCTCCCCTTCATGGTTTCTTAGAACTTCCCATCTTCTGTACTTCCTGAGGGCTCTCTGATTAATACTGAAAATAGGCATACATTATTTTTCTTTGTGTGTGTATATATATGTCAACTTTTTAAATCCAAAAGTTATAAAGGTAAATCTGGGTTAGACTTTCTAAATAAGTGAATTTGTGGGTGCCTGGGTGGCTCAGTCAGATAAGCATCTGCCTTCGGCTCAGGTCATGTTCCCAGGGTCCTGGGATGGAGCCCCACATTGGGCTCCTTGCTAAGCAGGGAGTCTGCTTCTCCCTCTTCCTCTGCCCCTCCCCCTTGCTCATGTTCTTTCTCTCTAATAGATAAATAAAATCTTTTTTAGAAAATAAAGTCTGTTTTCTCCCATGTTTATGAAAGATAACCTGTACTGCACATAAAAATGACTATAATAAGTATTTTTAGGGGTCCTAACTTTTTCCAACTGATTTGGAATGCCATCTTTAACATATATTAAATTTAAAATTAAATTTCCATATCTACTATAATCTATTACCAAAATTTCTATCCTTCTCATTGATCTATTATTGTACCAATACAATACTATTTTACTTACTGTAATTTTAAAATGAGTGTTTGGTTCTAGAAGGAAACTTTTCTACTACTTTTCATTTTCAAAATTTGTCTATTCTTGCTTGCATATTTTTTACATGAACTTTAGAATCACTTCATTTATTTTTTTAAGATTTTATTTATGTATTCATGAGAGACAGAGAGAGAGAGAGAGAGAGAGAGAGAGGCAGAGACACAGGTGGAGGGGGGAGAAGCAGGGTCCATGCAGGGAGCCCGATGTGGGACTTGATCCCAGGTCTCCAGGATCATGCCCTGGGCTCAACGCAGGTGCTAAACCGCTGAGCCACCTGGGCTGCCCGAATCACTTAATTTAGTTCCCATACTTTAAGAAAAATCCTGATTATATTTTTATTGGGATCACATTAAATTCATGGATTAAAATAAGGAGATATTTGTGTGATGTTGGGTCCCCAGTTCTAGAATATAATAAAGTCTTTCCATTGGTCCTAGCCTTTTTCATATCTCCGGGTAGCATTTAAATTTTTTATGTAGATCTTTCACATTCTTTTTAATATTTTATTTATTTATTCATGAGAGACAGAGAAAGAGAGGCAGAGACATAGGCAGAGGGAAAATCAGGCTCCACGCAGGGAGCCTGAAGTGGGACTGGATCCAGGGACCCCAGGATCACATCCTGGCCTGAAGGCAGGTGCTCAACCATTGAGCCACCCAGGTGTCCCAATCTTTCACATTCTTAAGTTTATTTCTAGATAGTTTCTATTTAATGTAGTTTATTTTGTCATTTGGAAATAGGAAAACTATTGATTTTTGTGCTATACTTTGTGGTAAGGGCTTTATATTCACTATCTCATGAACTTAAACAACTCTATGAGATAGGTACTCAGTTATATCCACTTTGTAGATGAAAAAAAAAAAAAACAAGAATCAGAGGGATTAGATAACTTGTCCAAGTTTACAGACCAGAAAGTGGCAGAGTGAGAATTTGAAATCAGAGCTATTTGGCTCCAAATAAAATGCAGGAGACTGAGAAAACAACTGTCTCTAGGTCCCGATTTTTGAGGGGCTCTAGCACCCTGTAGCTAGAGTAACCCAGGGAGGAGTTAACCATAATTAAAGAGGTTTAACTTAGATCAGATGATCCTCTGAAGGACACAAACCATTTGTACTCTGGAACCACCACAGTGCCACATGATTTCTCCTTAGCACATGTATGGATTCTTTTACTAATAAAGGAGGTACTAATTGCAAGCCTCAAACTTATTTGTGCAAGAAATACAATTATTTTCATTTTTATGTATCTCTTGTAATCTCTGCTATGGGCTCCCATTACACTTTATCATAGTTTATTCTGTGTAGGCTCAGCTGAATCTGGTTTCCCTTAAAACATTTAAAGATTCCTCAGGCACATCATGATCTACTGAATTAATTCTACGACTTCAGGACCCCATTTCCAGAATTGTCATTAAGTTCTATCACTATTAAGAAGTGGGTAAAAGGTCATCTAGTCATCATCCTTCCATACTGGCATTCTCTGAGATGCACACTATGGTCTTTTGTCTCAGGTGTCAATCTGCTCAGATTGCTGATCTAAATGAGTCACAGTTCTACCCTCATGGCCAGCCATCCTTCATCTATTCACATGGCCTTTCAGGAACATAGGGGAAAATCTAGATATTCTATTAGGGTTGCATATCAGACACCAATTTTTACCCCATTTCTCCTACATTATTTATTAGAGGGACCACAAGTTTTGCCATGCTTTTTGCTATGAATTGAACTGTATCTCCCTAAATTTCATATATTGAAGTCTTACCTCCCAATATGACTATATTTGGAGATGCAGCTTTGGGGAGTTAATGAAGGTTAATAAGTCATAAGGGTAAGGTTCTAATCTAATAGGATTAGAGGCCTTATAAGAAGATCGATCTCTCAGGCAGCCCAGGTGGCTCAGCAGTTTAGTACCGCCTTGGGCCCCGGGTGTGATCCTGGAGACCCGGATCCGGTCCCACATCGGGCTCCCTGAATGGGGCCTGCTTCTCTCTTTACCTGTGTCTCTGCCTCTTTCTCTCTGTGTGTCTCTCATGAATAAATAAATAAAATCTTAAAAAAAAAAATTCTCTCTCTTTCCAGGCACATGCACAGAGGAAAGGCCACATGAGCATACAGTGGGAAGGTGGCCATCTACAAGCCAGGAAGGGAGACCTCACCAGAACCGAACCATTCTGGCACCCTGATCTCAAATTTCAAATTTTCAGCCTCCAGAACTGTGAGAAAATAGATTCCTATTGTTTAAGCCACCTAGTCTATTAGTTATGACAGCCTCAGCAAACTAAGACACCCTTGGACTCCAACTAGTAATCTCCTTACTCTCAAATTATCCATATCACATCTATCTATGGTTTGTATTACTCTTCACCTTCCCTCTCTCCACCCTCTACTCCCCAAAAAAGCTCAGAACAGAGCCTCTTTTGCACTATCTCCTCCCACAAACAACATAGATGGCTCTTGCTTTCTTGCTTCTCCAAGAATCTTATCTAACAGAAAAGAAGAGGGGTGATAAAAACTGGAACCACTTGATGACATATTATTTCTAAGGCTATACCTAGATCTTTGCTTCTGAAATCTAAAGACAAGATTCGCTTTCAGCAGCAGCAACTTTTCTTCAAGACAGTTTTGTTGCTTGTGGCTGGTTATTCAAATAAGGACAGCAGATAGGATAACAGAAAATATTAGGTTAAAAATCTATTATCATATTGTAGTAAGTTTTTAAAAAAGATTTCATTTATTTATTCATGAGAGAGACAGAGATGCAGAGATAAAGGCAGAGGGAGCCTGATGTGGGATTCGATCCCTGGACTCCAAGATGACACCCTGAGCCGAAGGCAGACGCTTAGCCGCTGAGCCACCCAGGCGTCCTTGTAGTAAGTTTTTATATCTGAGCATAGGTGAATGAAAGTGTCAAAGCTGTAACAATATTATAATTGAATTACTTGGTCTTTGAGGTTGTAAGGGACACCTCACCCAGACTACCTAGGATGATGGGAGTTATTAGTGAGAATACCCCAAAGTAAATTAATGCAGAAAACTCTCTTCACAGCCAATCAGACTTAGACAGAAGTAAAATATTATAATTCATTTTGTGGCATATACCTAAAGTTCTAGCAACCCAACAGAAATGAGTGTGACACAATGCTTGTCATCCTCTCAAAAGCAGGTGTCCACTGAAACCCCAGTCCTCTGAAATGGCTATTCTTTACTCTTAGAATTTCTCTATCTCTGCTTATTTTTCTTGGCTTCCTCTGTCTTAATGTTCTTCTGTTTCATATGCCCCAAGAAAGTGTTTCAATGGGTTAGTTGGTCCTATTTGATGAGGATCAAATAGAACCCACCATTTGGCAGTGTTCTCATGCCAGCTTACCTTATAGGCTTCAGCCTCCCTAATGTTTAGGCTATCAAATGTTGCAAACCAGCCACATTGGAGAATAAATAGCCAAAAGATGAATTTTGCTCACTGCACATTGTTTTATGAATTTGAGTCAACATTGAAAAACTAGAAGATTTTACAAAAATCAGAGTTCTGTCTTTTCCTAAAGAATCAAAATTGGCAACAATGTGGCAAGTGAATTCACAACCTAAAATTGAGTCAATCAGCCTGAGCTGAATTGTGACTTTTCCTGGTAGTCAGAGCATGCTATCTCCAGCCTAGCAGTCCCCACCACTCATGCAATATGTGCTAAAGGGCTGGATCTGCTTCTTTCAGTTACTGTCTGGCATAGGAGGTGTCTGAGTCTGAGACCTTTGTGACCTCTGTCCAGGAGAGTTGATTCTGGTCTAAGTGGTTGTGACCAGCATTGACAGAGTCATGGGACACAAAAGAAAGAATGACAATTATGTGAAAGGAGTTGCCTCTATTTCTCCCAGGAAAGGCCTCTTCAGTGAATCAGAAACTGGCAATTTCCTGAAAACTTTATGAAAGAGAACAGTGCAATGATCGGTTCAGGCCTAGAGAGACTCTGACAACCTGATCAGCTCCCATTACTGAGCTCCCACTTTTTATTTCTCATATTTAAAATCTAAGTACTGTCCTTCATTCTTTCTTCTCTTAGGACTTTTCTAGAATAAGGGATATCAAATACCAGCACTGAGGCATTCTTATGTGTTAAAAGTCTTGAAAGAGTAAAGTGTGTTTCTTGTATATTGTTTCTCAAGCCCTCCCTTTGAATGCTTTTCCTTTCTAGTGGTCAGCTTTCTAGTGGCCACCCCTTTATATAATATTAGAATCCTTCCTGGGGTGCCTGGCTGGCTCAGTCGGTCGAGCATGTGACTCTTAATCTCAGGGGTTGTGAGTTCAAGCCCCACATTGGATATAGAGATTACTTAAAAATAAAATCTTTAACACACACACACACACACACATATGAATCTAATTAACGAAATCTCTCAGCTTGCCAGGTTAAGCCCTCAGATCTTGAAAATATTTTCACCATCCTTACCTATAGTAAAATGCAACAGTAATTAACATTCAGATTTAAATATAATCTAATAGGCTTTGAGATTGTACAGAGCCACCCAGATAGCAGCACTATAAGATCCTGAATCATCAAATATGATTTTGTGGTATATTTGAACATTTCTAAAGGAAAGTAAAATGCATTTGAGAATATTTTCCATAACAGGAAAAGTAAGTAAATTTACATCCTAATCTTTGATTAATCAGAAAATTTTGTTGACCAGATAACCCATTTTCCTAGGCATGTCTGTTAAATTTATATTACTAAGATTAAAAGTCTTAGATCAGAAGCTGCTAACTCAATGACTTTGAGAATGAGGATGCCATGAAGCTTGGGAAGATCACATCTACCTAAGACCTAGCATTTTTTTATAGTGGGATCTGGTGAAATGAATCCCAAGAGTATTTTTAATGAGCCTAAGCATACTTAATCCAGGGAGTGCCTACTTCAGGATGAGTGACATGCTCCTGCTTCTACAGGGATGAAAGTAGGTATGTTACTATCCTGAATCTATTAACCTCTTAATAGTTAACCTCCATTAACCTCAACTCTTCTTCTAACTCTAAACTTCCAACCTAGGAAATTGTCTTTTTGAGTTGCCAATTGCCTGGTCCCTTTAAGATGTAACATCACAAAAAACAAAAAAAAGTAATATCACTTCCTTTACACCATCCTAACTTATTCCTATCCTCCAACACAAATACTCAGCTGTGAGCTAGGAGTAACATAGCCCCTTTCCTTTCAATCACGTTTGTCCATAGGAAGTAGGATTTGCATATTACAAGGATAAGAGGAATTGGAAGGAGTTTGATCCTGACATTCTTTCAGAAAATCAACTGTAAAACATATTCCTTCTGTGATTGAGTCTCTGAATTCTAATTCTTCTCATTTCTTAAAATATATTTATTCCCAGAAATTTTTTTGCCCAGGAGAACACTGATATAGGTGGCATATCTTGTGACCAAGGAAGGTCTATTACTCAAATTCTGAATCTGCAACAGAATAGATGTGTAGTCCACAAAGTCACTGGCCAACTTTCTAAGTCATCTTTTCCTCCTTCATGCACTGGGGAAATGAAGCATTTACTTTAATCAGAAGGTAGGAACTTGGAAGTAGAAAGGTTATTATATTTTACTATAAACTCAGTTCAAACATTGATTCTTCCAGTTAACTGATAGTAGTAACCTTGGTAGAAGGAATTTATCCTTTCTGCTTCCCCATGTGCCAAAGAGGGATAGTAATTACACATCATATAGTTTTACAAGGATTAAACAGGATGTATATGTGTCCAGCATATTGGGGGAGTCAGTAAAAACTAACTCTACTATCCAACAGCATCTAGCAGGGTGCTAAGCACAGAGAAGGGAGCTCAGTTGTTTTTTGTTAATATGTTCCATCTATTTTCTATGTCTCTCATGAATAAATATATAAAATCTTTAAAAAAAAAACCCACCAAAAAAAAATGTTACATCTATTGATTACTTTCTGCTTGGCTTGATCTTTTTACACATCATCGCAATCTTTTTCTACAAAGTGTTTTATTAGGACTCTCTAAGCTACCAGCGAGGAAAGTCCAATTTATTGCCATATTTTAGAGATAAGGCATTTAAATCTAAAAAAGAAGACTTAATGGGTATAATGCCAGGGAACCAAGTGTGAATTTTTTTCTATTAAGTGGGCTAGGATTATTTCCCAGGACTCCAGGCCACTATGGAAGCTTTTTGAAAACTTGCCCTGCCTGGTCATTTCCCAGCATAGGCAAGTATAATAGTGCAGCCTGTCCCACAAGCCACCAGGCAAAGCCCATTCCTCTCCATGTTGATCAAAATAGGGCTTGAAAGCTTCCCTTCCATTCAAGCCCCTCTTCCTGCATTCTCTGCTTTGTAAGTTAAGAGATTTCTCTTGAGATGCTGATTTGTACTTAAAAAAAAAAAAAAAGAACTTATGCTTGGAAGGCTTGCTGCAATATTATATGATGATGTAATTATTTATGTAGTCGTGGCTGAGCCTATAGAAGCCAAAAGCTCTAAAATCTATATCTGCAGTTATAGATTTAGACAGCACTCCCCCACGTCATTTACACACACAAACACACATACCTCTCAAATATTCTCTTTAAGCTTCAGACCACTTTTTGATGTAATTGTGTTCTATTTTGACATTCTTGAAGCACCCCGAGTGAAGCTTAAGATTAAAATCACAAGTCTTGGGATCCCTGGGTGGCGCAGCGGTTTGGCGCCTGCCTTTGGCCCAGGGCGCGATCCTGGAGACCCGGGATCGAATCCCACATTGGGCTCCCGGTGCATGGAGCCTGCTTCTCCCTCTGCCTGTGTCTCTGCCTCTCTCTCTCTGTGACTATCATAAAAAAATAAAAGTTAAAAAAAAAAACCTATTTAAAAAAAAATAAAAATAAAAAAAAAAATAAAATCACAAGTCTTGCAGTTCAGACAGAGAATAAAGTATAAATGCTGAAGGTGATCTCATGTGCTCAGAATCAAGCCTTTAAAGGTCAAGTTGACTTAAAATATGGACCAAACAATGTAGCATTCAGAAAGGGAGTTTTCTTTACCCATTTTTAACTAACGCAATGAACGATATTTCCAGCTTTATTATTAACAATGCTGGTTAAGCAATGCATTTTTTCCATGCCATTTCCTCTTTTTAATTTGGGAATATGACTATTTGTAAAAATAAATATGCAGTAAATGATGGTAATAAATTATGATCACAGTCTGCTGACTTTGAATAAAGGAAGCCGAGAACAGTATATTGACCATTTCAGGTTCTTAATTTGTGGAATTTTTATGTAAAATGAATTTAACAACTCCTTAAAAGTTAAAAATAATTTCTGCTTCTATTATTTTTATACTTGCAGGGTCTAGGTCAGTGGCAATAACAAGGAGGTAGTTTGGAGGGGGGCTTTAATTAGCCCCTCATAACCATCACCAGTCTCCCATCATAACTGCCTCAAACAGAATCCAACCAAGGTAGAGCATTGTGTATACTATTCAAACTTAGCTCCAAACAAGTCCCCAGGCTGCTTTTTCCAATAGATCCTATCTTGACAGTCTAGAGACACCACTTGTCTGAATATCTCTATTTATATCCTTCCAATAACCATCATTCTGCCTTCTAAGAATTTATGTCATAGTTTGGCCCTAAGAGCAGGGAGGTGGGGAGCCCACACACAGAGAGAGAAAACAAAAGAGCCATTTTGCACAAGGGACTCATTTGCACAAAAGTGTTAGACCACTGTGCACCATGATCTGAGTTGAGCTACATAATTCTTCTGGGCCTCAATTTCTCTACCCATAGAATGAAGGACTTAAAGGGACTGATCTCATAAATCCTTTGCAGTGCTCTGAGCCTCAGATTCCTAGTCTCGAGTATCTGAATTTGGATTGCTTAGCAACTCCTGCTCCTGTATACCTGGGTCCCTTTTGTTATCTTTAACCATTTCTCCACAGGAAATGAAAAACTCTAGCAGAATAATTACAGAGAACCACGCCTAGATGCTACCCCGGTGGGGAAAGTCAGAAAGTCACCTAGCTGGCACCCCTCCATCACCCCACCACCACCAGATGAAAAGCTATCTGGAGTGGAGACGGCCTGCAGAGTTGCACGTTCAGCAGGAGAAGTTGGGTAAGATTGTATGAAGCAAACCACTCGGCTTATCTCAAATCTCACTTTCTTCCTTCCTTTACTCATGGTCAACAGTAGAAACAAAGGGAACTGTTTCCGAAGTAAAGTTCTTGGCTTTTTGTTTTCCCCTCACCAAAGGGACTTTTCTGGAGAAGGGGAAGGGAGTGCAAAACAAAGAAGGAAACAAAGGACTTGAACTGGCTTACAGAAGGACTCCCACTCAGGCTTAGAAATGTGGGTTCTGTATACGCAACCCAGCATCCCCTGCAGGAGCCTGAGGTGGTAATGCTCCCAGGCGACTGGGGGAGGGGAAAGTAAGCCTCAGGGGTCAACAAACTGCCAGCTCCCTTAAGTAGATCTAATTATGACCGCTTACTTCAAAAAGAGGATTTAACCCAAAGCAGATTTAGCAGGGTAGTTTCCAAAGGGCAGCAGGAACCCCTGGCCTGACCTTTGAGAAAATCCTCTAGGCTTCACCGCCCTGGGGAACTCAGCAAGCCAGTCATGGTGGACTCCTCAGGTCACAGAGAAATTCAAGGATTCCAACTTAAGTTATCAGGATCAGGGTCCTAGTGGGGGTGTTTGATTTAGTATAAGGGGTGTCTGACAGGGCGTGCCCACCGCAGACTGTGCACTGGTGGTCAATCAGAGGACTGATAGGGGAAAAACATTTAAGACAAAAAATATAAAGCACTAAGGTATAACCTGTTAAGTCAAAAATATGATTTCAAAACCTTAAGGGGGTTTGGTATGTAAGTGAGTATCAAAGGTCTCTTAGTGAATTCTTTCCTAAGACATGAAAGTTTGCTGAAGCATCCTAGTAGTGCTACAGATCAAAGTATCAAAAGCATGTTAAGATAATTTAAAAAAAATATTTACTTCAATTTTGAGAACCCTCCACACAGTGCTTTGCTCAGGAGAAACGGTTGCTGGAGTTGTTTTAGTAAAATCAGACACTCCAAAAGGGTACAGAGGATTGGAAGTGTTCATCTAGATAGAGTTGATCAACCTGAAGTTAGTAAATAAACACATCTGGAGTAGGCTCATTGTATAATATAAAAGTACTTTGTGAACTATAAAGCTCTTCATCGTGTGTTATGATTTCAATTACTCACACAGAACACAAAAATTAGCAAGACAGAAAAAGAAAGAAAAGGAAACAGTCTGGATCTGGATAATACAGTTTCTCCATCTATGCACTTCATGCAACTAATGAATCACTGAACTCTACCTCTGAAACTGATAATACACTATATGTTAATTAATTGAATTTAAATAAAATTTCTTTTAAAATAAAAACAAATAAGCTAACAACTCTGTACGTGAACTAGTGCCACCTTGGGCATTTAGCTTACATGGGAAACTGTAGAAAAGACAAGTGTGTCTGGTTCTATATCAAATAATTTACAACATGATTGGAAAACAATCCACACAGGTGTTCTTTAAAATTATTTGATTTCAGATCTTTTAAGAAGTCACTATCAAACAAGCTACTGCTCTTTTACCTGACCACATTCTAACACAGAACACCTAACCAGAGGGCTGTTGTAAATATTCATAATTTACACTGTCAATCAAACTTTGTTTTCAAGATCTGTGCTTGAGGGTGGAAAGTTCATAGAGACTGAGGAAGTGGAGTTTATTCTCACTGTGTGGTTACCCAAAAAATGACAAATTAGACCATTCATTTGTTCAAGCATGAAGCTGATAAACCTGAGTTTATGGGAACAGAAGACAGGTTTAAAGAATTTGAAAGTATTGTACATGACACTTCAGGAAAGAGAACTTTGTTCTCTTTTCCAGAAACTTCTTCCCCAAGGGATGTGCCAAATCCAATAAGTAAAAATTACCAATAGTTTTTAAAATTACCAATATTTTTTTAAAAATTGAACAAAAACCTGTTCTGCTTCATGCTTTTATTTACTCTTACTATGACAGCTTTTTCTTATAAACAAACTAATCCTGGAAAACCAGATCTCTTTCTTGTAACTATAAATATACAATAAAGCTGGGATTAGTAAAGCTGTTCCCAGGTGGCTCTTAATTTGCAAGTCCTAAACACAGAAGCAGACACACTTGGTAACTCAAAGCATCAGGATTGAATGTCACTGGTTTCAAAGATTGTGGAATTCAGACATAACCATTCAGCCGAGGAAAGAAAAGGGAAAGAACAAGAAAAAAGAAGATGCTGAAAAAACTGGTGTGCATAGAAGAGTTAATTACACAGGTTCTCAAGATGGAGTCTACTTCAAATGCGGTGATCCCCAGTCTGAGAGACCCACCTGCCAGGACAGATATCAATGCTCAACATGCAGAGCTTTTTTAAATTTTGTGTTGGTTCTGTTTTTGTTTCTTTTTCACTGAATTTACGTGATCCTTAGAAAGCAGATAGTTCTAGTCATTGAGCAATTTATACAAACCAAATAAACCAAATATCAATTTATACAAATTTATATGAGCCAAAGATTTTCTGTTGTGAAATTGTGATATTACGAAGGAATAGGATTCATTTTAAATGTTTAAGCTTAATAATTTGTCTTCCTGAATCAGTGGATTTCAACCACTTACTCAGGAAGTAGAAGTAGATTACTTCCCATAGAAGGACACGAGTAGAGAGGCTTTGCAAATGTAGATGCTTCACTGATCATATAGAAGCTCCCTGGGTTTGTTTCCAGCTGTACAGTTATTTGGCTTTGAACATCCTACAGGGAATCTGGTGTCCCACTCCTGTGCACCCCCAAACCTGTTCCCATGGATAATTCCAGGTGAAAGTCTGTCTCACTTTCTACAAGCTGCTGAGATCACAAGCCCCTCGAAAATCAGAGTTGGAACCTGTCTGCGATATCGCTGGATGCTAGGTTGATTCTTGACAAGAGGCGCAGAGGCAAAAGGACTGCAGGCATCTCAGTGTGCCTGGTGGCATGTGTGCACATTACCTCTCCCGCTCCTGCTCCAGCAGGTTGGTGAAGTCGTCGCTCTTGTTCATGTAGTCAGTGTGCTTGTGCTTCTCGCTCTCTAACTCGTACACCGTGCGCCTGTGGCACTTCTCTGCCAGCAGCAGCTGCTCTAGCATGCGCCGGTACGTCTCTTTTTGTTTTTCCTCGAGTCTGTCCAGCTGAGTAAACAAACATGAGAGCGAGCTTAATATTTTATTTGATTTGCATATGACTCCAAATATTATATTAGTCTACTGATTTATTATCTGAAGGAGAGAACATTGAGTCTGGTGTTCTCTGTCATCTTCCCCGTTCCATCATTTTGTCTTGGCCAGCTGGCTTTGTAAACTAACCAAAATAAGGCTGTGGTAACTTCTGGCCTTCTAGCCCTTTTTCTGTGAACAGATGGTACAGCTTCTAAACTTTTGAGAGAATAAACTCTTTCACCATTTCCGTGAGATGGCACAAAACCCTATGCTTAGGAAGAAAGAGGATAATAGCCTTCCTGCTCTCAGAAAAATTAAGAGCTCAGCATGTACCTGTACCAAACTTCTCCCCTGAGAAGTCATTACCATCAACACAATCTTTTTTTAAAGATTTGCAGTTACATGCACTTCTAGGAAAACTATAGGAAGGATCTATGGTCCTCTCTCTTCAAGATATGCTAAGTTTTAGGGGGATTTCAGAGCTTAACAGGGAAGGTGTATCTCGGACTAAAAGAGATGCTGTCAAATATTATTACAGGACCTTTAAAAAATATTTATTTATCTATCTATCATCTATCTATCTATCTATCTATCTATCTATCTATCTATCTATCAGAGCATGTGAGCATGAGCCCAGCAGTGGGGGTGGGGAGTGGGTGGGGAGAGGAGGGGAATGTCAAGCAGTCTCCCTGCTGAGTGTGAAGACTGTCACAGGTCTGGGTCTCATGACCCAGAGATCATGACCCGAGCCCAAAATCAGGAGTCTGATGCTTAACCGACTGAGCCACCCAGTTGCCCCTATTACAGGACTTTTTGTGGTATCTCTCTGGCCAGGTTCCAAGATCTTTAAGGTGTGCCTTGATTATGTATTTAGTTCCTACTGCCAAGCACAGAACCTAGAACAAAGTAAGTGTTCAGTAAATGTTTGTTAAATTGGACCAAATCTTGCAATATTGACAGTTCCCCATCCTACTCTCCTCTTCAAACTATAGTTTAGGGTTTCTCAACTTCAGTACTATTGACATTTCAGGCCAAATAATTCTTTATTTTGAGTGGCTATTTTGTGTACTGGAAGGTATATAGTAGCATCCTTGGCCTTTGCCCCATAGGTGCCAGTGGTACCACCTTCAACTGTGACAAACCTATTATCAGACACTGCCAAATGTCCCTTGGAGGGCAAATCACCTCTACCATCACCCCTTGAGAACCTTGCTTTAGTTGAAACGGACATATTTAAAATTCATTCTCAATCCACAACCTATTCCCTGAAATCTAACACGGTAATTCCATGTGGTATCAGCATCAGAGTTTTTCCCCTGGTTCTCCATATTTGTCCCTTAGTCAGATGGATGATCTGAGGTTCCCTCTGTAGTTGTATGGGATCTCCATTGTGAATGGAGGCCCCAAAAAAGAGATACCATCACCCACATAATCCTCAGCATTTCTGACCAGATCTCCATCCCTTTGTGTAAGAGCTGGTGACCAGACAGACTGGTAGAGAACGCCAGGTTAATTGGTGGCTAATAATATTTGATACCATTAGGAATTGGCAAATTGTACTTTTATGTGTTCTGATAAATTTCTATAATCTTAAAGGGGCAGCTTGTACAAAAGATTTCCTTCATGGGAATATCTTCCTATTATAAAATATTCTCTCCAGGAACTTTTCCATCTTCCTACTATGTGATTTTCATCATATATTATAGAATTTGTCAAGTATTTCTAAAATATCATCATCATCAATGTAGAAAGAGCAACTCTTTCCCTTTTTTGATCCTTTCTACTTTATCATGAATGAAGTAGGATCCACTTTCTTTTTGAAAGTATTTGGAAGAGTAGCTTCTGCCTGCTTCTTCATACCCTCCCCCATTCTTCCCTAAGGAAGGAGGGGTGACTTATTTGAAAGTTGTAACCCAGCAATTGCACTACTAGGTATTGACCCAAAGCACATACAAATACTGATTTGAAGGAGCACATGCATCCCAATGTTTATAGCAGCATTATCAACAATAGCCAAACTATGAAAAGAGCCCAAGTGTCCATCAACTGATGAATGGATAAAGATATGGTATATACATACAAAGGAATATTACTCAGGCATCAAAAAGAATGAAATCTTGCCGTTTGCAACAATGTGGAGAGAGCTAGAGAATAAAATGGTAAGTGAAATAAGTCATTCAGAGAAAGACAAAGACCATATGATTTCACTCATATGTAGAATTTAAGAAGCAAGACAAGGAAAAGGAGAAAAAAAAAGATAGTCGTATTTGGGATAGGGAACTAATAAGCAGCTCAGCATTTTCATTTCTTAGTTTTTGCTCTGCCTGCCATAAAATGGTCCATTGTGCTCTGAAGGCCCAAACTCCCCTCAAGTGGTTTCTCCAAAGTCTAGAAGGGAAAGCAATAGAAAGCCCGGTGGTATTCATCTATCTATTCAGATCAATAATAAAACTAATTATTTAACTCATCTATCCAACTCCTGTAGTTACTCCTCAATCTCTTTGAAGAACTCTGGAGAGAAAGATGGGGACATTATTCATAGAGTAGCTAAGATACTCAGAAAAATAGACACTGTGAGGGCATCTGGAGAAATACAGCTTATGTTGATAGTGAGTATTCTAAGGGAGCCCATGGAGAATGGAGACCTTAGCTTTAGTATGTCTTGTCCATGTGGGGCTTTGGGACTGGTTTGTTCTCAGCAGCTACAGTCCTGAGGCTGGCTCACTGGAGCAGTTGCTGGGGTCTCAGTAAGCAATGTTCCCCTCAACTACACTAGTACAGCTTGACCCCAGCACTGATCACATAATCAGGAAAACAGTCTTTTCTCTCTTAATGCACTGAAAGGATGCTGCTACACTGGCATGCCACTGTGTTTTTCGCACTAAACTGCAGACCCAGACTTGTACTGCAGAGGTCACAAATTCCTCTTTAGCAATAAAGCATTAGAGTGTGAGGATTTAGCTTTCAATTTTAAATTTCAGATGTAAAAACCAACATAGGTAGCAAGAAATCAGCTGTATGATACTCTTTTTCTTGTTATTTTGTTTGGAACTACATAGAGCTTCCAGGAGAGAACTTAGGTGGGCTAACCTCTCTCTTGGATCTATGTGGCTTGTCTAGAGGCTCTGAAGACCATCTCCATAACTATGGGCTCTGTAGATTCATTAATCCTGTACACTGTGTCCATGACTTTTGGTTTTTAGGATCCAAACTGTGGTTCAACCATAGAGGAATGGTTGCTTTTATTAATGAATGGTGAAAGTGAAATGGGAACCTACTACTTTAGAAATACAGCTCCCACTTGAACAGAGGTAGAAGGAAAATTAAATGAGATCATCATCTTGCTAAGAGTAACATGGGCGTGGATTATATTGGGTCATTTTGCTTGAGATAAACTGACTGTGGAACCAAAGATTTTCTTGTATTTTTAATATTTAGGCATGTGAGGTTGGTATCATGATAATTGCATGTGTTCTAATAATTCTTTAGACTCTTTGATAAAAGGGGGTCAGGGGGACTTTAGGATGTAGTAGTTAAACTTTGAAAATGCTGAAGATTAAGGTCCCTCTGGCTAAGGCTAAGTAGAATAAGAACTGGGAAGGAAAGAAACTGAAACCTTGATTTTTTAGGAATTTTGCATAAGAATTTTGAACTTTGGGATCCCTGGGTGGCGCAGCGGTTTAGCGCCTGCCTTTGGCCCAGGGCGTGATCCTGGAGACCCAGGATCGAATCCCACGTCGGGCTCCCGGTGCGTGGAGCCTGCCTCTCCCTCTGCCTATGTCTCTGCCTCTCTCTCTCTCTGTGTGTGACTATCATAAATAAATAAAAATTAAAAAAAAAAAGAATTTTGAACTTTGATATCCTGGACTTTAATTCATAAAGAAGCTCAGGGGGATTTAATATTTGCTGCTTGATTTTTCCCCAGATTTTGGAAAGACAGGGAGTCCACCACATGGGGTTTATTGCTTAACCTCTGGTGAGTTCTATTGGATAACTTCATTGGTCCTAATTTGGTATGGAAATTAAAATAAGCAGTGATTTTTGGGTTTGAGGTGCATGCAGCATGGCATCTAAGAACAAGAGTTAGATTATCCACTCATGGTCGCAGGAGGCTAATTGTATTGTGATTGTATTGGGATCATTTCTCATGAAGTTGGAAGAAGGATTCTGGCTCCTGCTTAATGACAACTTGATTATTAAGTCCAAAGGATCAGGAGACACAAAATTTGTGTCTAATATGGTAGACACAAATGTGTCTAATCCCAATCCTAATATGGTAGAAGATAAATCTTTTCTCCTTCTAGCATTCTATTTCTTCCACAAAGCAGGACCTCACTTTTTGTCAATATTGGGAAAAGTAGCTTCTGTCCTTCTCTCTACCTCCTCACTCACTCCTTCCCAAGTGAGGGATAACTCTTCAGATTGTGAGTTGAGGAGAGAAAGAAACCAAAAAGCATGCCTAGCTAAGCCAGTTCTAAAAAGACCACCCACAGGTTAGGTGTTTTCTGCTCCACTCCTCTGTTCATGAGATAGGAACACTTGGGTTAGGCCTACCTTCTGAAGGTAGGTCAGAAACACTTTTCTGTGTGTACTTTCCATAAAACTCAGAGGGTTAGAAGCAGTGCTTTTGGGTAAGTGTGTGTGCTTTCAGACCTATCTCTCCTTTGAGGTGTCACCCCAAGCTCTAACTTAGGAGAAAAGAATTAGGAAAATCTAAATGATATCAATTATCCAAACTGAGTTCTCCAATCTGGGTGATTATCATAATAATAATATTTAATGAATATTTTGACCTTGTTATGTCTTTTACTCCTTCAACCCCTCCAAGTTTGACACTAGTTAAAGGTGTGAGCAAATATCACACTCAAATCCAGCAAATGCTAATGGCTAATACTTATTGAGGATGTGGGATTTACCAGACACTGTGTTAAGAGCCTTACAGGCATTGCTTCATATAATCCTCACAACAAGTTTAGGAGATACACACTGTGATTACTCCCACCTAACAGATAAGGAAATAAGCTTAGAGAGCTGAAGTGACCCGCCCAAAGCCATATGCAGCTAGCTGGTAACCAAGACTCTCCAGACACGTAAGTGGATCCAGCCAGTTGACTGCATCACCTCATAAATCATCTCTTAACATTTTAGACGACAAAGATGAAAACAAGAGCTCGAGGTTAACCTTTTTGTAGAAATTAGGTAATTACAGGACCATCAATCTGTTGTGAATATCATCTAAAGCAGATCTTATCTGAGATCTGTCAAACTGATCTACAAAGGCTTGACATAAGATAAAAGTTACATTACAATAAATTGCTTCAGAGTTTTCATTTCTGTGTTCTTTTTTTCATTTATGGTACTAATTTCACATCTCTGAATTTTTTTACATAAATTCTGAAGTGAGTATGGTAGATCTAGCAATTGTTTCCCTAAATCAGCCTCAAACTTCTATTACAAAGTGAGAATACTTTTAACATGTAGTATCATGGGAAATTAATAATGATAGTAAATAGTTCCTAATACAATCTTATATAAAGATGATTAAATATAGCCCTATTAGATCTCCTTTCATCTTAAAGAATTGCCCTAAGTATTCCATTGGTATTTTACCTCAGCCATTGCATTGTAGTTACTCACATGACACCATTTTAATTATGACCGAGTCTATAAGATACTAAAACACAGTACCTTTATAAATATCAATAATAAAATTTCCATCAATATAATATCAATAATCAACTTAAATTTAGGTTATCAATTTGATAATGCTCCTGACAACTCAATGCCAAAACTGATAAGCACTTCAAATTTTTTACACATATCATCTCTTAGAGAAATAAAAGAATAACAAGACTGCAAGAGCTTATAACTAGCATAATCACATGAGAAGTATGGTTCAGGCTTTAAGTATATTTAAGGAAATGCTTCTAAAATTCTTATCATTGAAATGTATCCACTATAATTCATGAATTATTTAATTACACTTTAATTCTATACTAGTGTATCATAAAAATTTTGCCTTTGAAAGAATGTTAAAGCATGTAGAATGGAAGAATGTGAAGCCATCACTCTGAGGTACCCTTAAATAGGGAAACTTGTTGATGTGGTATTTTTACCTCTGAAATTGGTTTCTCATAGACATCTTCTCCTATAGACTTCTCTTGGGCTAGGATGGCATCTCGGTGCAGGACTCGCAGCACTTTCTCTGGCTCTGCAGACCCGTAATGAGCCTCTAGAACCTCAGGCTTGGTTTTCTCTGTCTTCAGCATGTGGATCACATCTTCCCTGGCCTGTGGTAGAGTGCAGCAAGGTCAGACAGTTGACAACATAAATCACATACCAGACTCACAAAATCAACATAAAGCTTATTGAACACATCCCCATCTCTTCGGGGCTATTGGCAAATTCACTGGGTATTTTGTTCTTATTTTTTATCAAAAGCAAATTGGCAAGCAGATAGTCTGCTTCAGGTTGCTAGGAAGCAGGCAAGCAGAAAAAGGATTTGTGCTAATATTAACTACATAAAAAATTGCTTTATCTAAGTAGAAGAGATTCTGAGTGCTTTTAATCAAGAGCACCTGGGATACTTACCCCATTTCAGTGCACATGGGGTCAAGGACAATTTAAAGTTTTTTAATTTTCTATTTATGCTCTCAATGTAGTATCAAATTGGTTTAAAATAACACCCTGCTCTCCCCATTCTAGTTATAACTCTATGTGTAATTAACAAAAACAGCCTTTATTAGTGAGTTCCTGTTTCTCATCAAGTGATTCATTTTGTACAAAAACACATGGATGGGAACTCACATGGTGCTGGTTTCAGTCTAAGGTATTCACACCAAAGGTGAAATTTAACTCCTATAACATCCAGACTACCAACCACATGAGTCAAGTTGGTAGGGTCAGGGCTGTTCTTTTGGTTTCTCAGCAAAACTTCAGTACCCTGTCGAGCTCTTGAGAAAACCATATGATTATAGGTTTTATATCAAATTGACTATGGATCTCATCACATAATGCAAATACGTCTGGATGTATTTTCTGCTGGTTAGTAGTGATGAATTTTCTAGTTATGATGGAGCTGACATTTGCTAAATGTACTCCCAGATGGTTATAGACTTGTTTTTCCAGTAATGGTGATGGGTATAAAGTATCCTGACTTCATGAGAACGTATACCAAAGAACAAACTTCTGGGCAAGAGTTTCAGCCTGTGGCAATACAATAGAGTTTTTCCCTGTGTTATGCTAACTATGGGTTTGAAATCATAAACCTGGCTCATTATCATGGTATTCTAAACAAGGGAGCTAACTAGTTAGCCCTAAGACAGGACCATTATAAAGTTCATCTTTCTTGAGGTTTCCCACTTTTATTGCTCTTTCATTGTCTCCAAATTAATCTAAGTCAAGATGGCTAAAGACTAATTTATTATGGAAACATCAATAGACTGGAATTTGCAGATTTTTCCCATGTTGTCTCTGCCACATATGTATGTGCTCATTTCAAGACAAAAAATGGAAAGTATTAATTTTGAAGAAACTAGTAGTTCAGAATTGGCAAGAATGTTAAAGTCAGAAAATAATTTAATGGAAAGGCATCTGTGTTTCCATGCAGAAAGAACATAAGCATAGATATAGTACCAGACTATCCTGTACAATATCTTCATGCAGTTTAGAAAAAGGTGCCCACTTCCTCTGGGAGATAGAGCCTGAATCAGAGTAGCAGCTGACCTAGCAAGGAAAGAAAGGACTGTATTTCACTCCTATCTATCCCTTTTGCCAGGCACCTTTGTGCAAGGCATTACTCCATTCTGTGGAAAGTGGCCCGAGACTGAAGAACATAAGGTCTGTCATTAGTTAATGGTTTTCAGGCAGATAAGATAAATAAGGAGCTTTTAGAAATGTAAATAGGTAGCTATTTCAGTTTAAAAGTTTAACCTATGCGGTTTAAAAACATGTAAATATTGTTGGTATCTATCTTCTTGACAAAGTGTCTTAATTCTCTTAGAAGAAAACAGTTTCTTTTGTTCCTGCTGATATGAAACAACTTTTTTCTCTAAAAATGTGCTTATGCTTGAGTTGTATGAACTGTGATATGCTACATATACCACACATTTCATTCTTAGTTTAATTACCCTAGACACTAATTACCAAAGAAAAAAGAGGCTATGGTGATATAACACTGCATTATATATTCAGAACCACACTATTCATCATAAACCTACTAAAAGCTTTTTAATTGCTATGATAATAATCCTGGAAGGAATGCAAATGTTGCCTATAAATCACTGCTATTTAAAGTAGTTTAATACAGTAAATCAATCATTATTATTGTGGTATCTGCTTAATCAATGGGTTAATGAAATGGCTAAGTAATAACAATACATTTTTAAACTACTTTAAATATATGATTCAATCTATATAAATAAGATACTACATTTTGGGGATAAAATGACCTTAATCTCCATTTTAAGAAACTTCTTTTTATTTTTTAAGACTTATTTATTTATTGGAGAGAGAACATGCACAGGGGAGAGGCAGAAGTAGATGAAGAGGGAGGGAGAAACTTGAGTAGACGCCATGCTGAGTGCAGAGCCCTTTGTAGGGCTTAATCCTGGACTCTGAGATCACAACCTGAGCCAAAACCAAGAATCTTAACTGAATACACCACCCAGGTACCCCAAAACTTAATTTTTATATAAAAGAATGAAATACAAAATGTAAGAAGGTTCCTGTCCTTAAAAATTACTGTTTTCACACAGAAGCTTTATGAAAAGCAAGTAGTTAAATTCTTAGGGTGCTATAGCACTGCTAAATAGACCACTGTATTTAAATATATGTAAAAGGACCCAGAGGGAAGAATACTTTGAAGAGGACTCTAGAAAAGGGAAAGGGGTCAGAGAAAGAAGAGATTAAATAATATTGTTCAATTATTTAGTTCTGATGATGAAGGAGAATAAATATGAGATTAGGGTATAAAAACAGACACAGAGGGGTCACATTCTTTAATTCCATCTTCAAGTTCCTCTTTGTGCCAAGGGAGGCATATGGAAGCCAAGAACAAAAATGTCCCTGCAGAACTGTAACTGCACCAGATGGAGCAAGGGGTTGTTTCAACTGGCTGCATAAGGAACTGATTAAAAACATATGGGGGCAGCAGAGAGCTACTTGCAAAGCCCAGGTGAGTGTGTGATTCATCTTATAAAGTCAACAGAGGGTATCTGGGCTTTGCTGGGGGGGTGGGGGAATGGGCGTGGGAAGCAGAATAAAAGTCAGAAAAGGTGGAGCCACAACAGGTGGCATAGTTCAAAAAAAGAGTTAAATTGAATCATTCACTTAATAAATACTTGTGCACATTTACTTTGGGCAATGCACTGTGCTCAGTATTGGAGATATAATCACATCCTCAGAGATTACAGTCTAGAAGGATATGAACAAATAATTGAAAGGCATTGACATGATAAGCCTTAGGAGGGAGGAGATAGAGGGGGCTAAGAACTTCATCTAAAAATACACGTGACTTGAATATAAGCCAAGGAAAAGGCTTCATAGAGTATGTGACCCAAAAATCTCACAATGAGTACTTGAGCCAGAGAGAGAGGGTAGCTAGGGTAAGAATGTTCTTGGCCAAGGAAAAACTGTAGGCAAAAGCCAAACAGATGTAGATACATGGGCTGGAAAACATGAGGCTAGAGTGACAAATAATAGGCAACTCAGGAAAAGCCTTGTAAATCAGGTGGTAAGTTTCCATTTTCTCATGGAACAGTAAGAAGCCTTGGAATTTTTTTTTTTTTTGCCTTGGAATTTTTAAGCAGCAGGACCAGTAACATGATCAAGTCTGTATGGTGGAAAGATCATTCATTTACTGTGTTAAAAACCTACAGATTTTGAATCAACAGGTATGTCGGTGTAGTCCAGGACATGTGATTTAAAATCTCTGCAAATCCACAGCTAAAATCATACTCAATGGGGAAAAACTGAGAGCTTTTCCCAAAAGATCAGAACAAAACAAGGATGTCCACTCTCACTACTTTTATTCAACATAGTACTGGAAGTCCTAGCCATAGCAATTGGACAAGAAAAAAAAAGGGCATTCAAATTGGTAAAGAAAAAGTACAACTTTCACTATTTGTAGATGACATGATACTATAAATAGAAAACCCTAAAGACTCCAACAAAAAAACTACTAGATAGGATAGATAAATTGAATTCAGGACACAAAATCAATATTCATAAATCTGTTCCATTTCTATATACTAATAATGAGTGGCAAAAAGAGAAATTAAGAAAACAATCCCATTTGTAATTGCACCAAAAATAATAAAAGATCTAGGAATAAACTCAACCAAGGAAATGAAAGACCTGTACCCTGAAAACTATAAAACATTGATGAAGAAATTGAAGATGACCCAAGCAAATGGGAAGATATTCCATGCTCATGGACTGGTAGAACAGATGTTGTTAAAATGTCCATACTACTCAAAGAAATCTGCAGATTTAAATGCAGTCCTTATTAAAATACCAACAGCATTTTTCACAAAACTAAAACAAGTAATTCTAAAATTTGTATGGAACCACAAAAGATTCAGAATAGCCAAAGCAATCTTGAAAAAGAAGAACAGGGATCCCTGGGTGGCGCAGCGGTTTGGCGCCTGCCTTTGGCCCAGGGTGCGATCCTGGAGACCCAGGATCGAATCCCACATCGGGCTCCCGGTGCATGGAGCCTGCTTCTCACTCTGCCTGTGTCTCTGCCTCTCTCTCTCTCTCTCTGTGACTATCATAAAATAAAAATTAAAAAAAAAATTTAAAAAAAAAAAAAAGAAAAAGAAGAACAAAACTGGAGGGATCATAATCCCAAACTTCAATATAGACTACAAACATGTAGTAATTGAAACAGTATTGTACGGCACAAATTGGACACATAGATCAATGGAACAGAGTAGAGAACCCAGAAATAAATCCATACTTATATGATCAATTAGTCTACAATAAAGAAGGCAAGAATAGGCAATAGGAAAAAGACAGTCTCTTCAACAAACAGTGGTGGGAAAACTGGACAGCTATATGTAAAAAAATAAGACTGGGTCACTTTTTTATACCATACACAAAAATAAACTCACAATGGATTAAAGACATAATACATGAGACCTGAGACCATAAAAATTCTAGAAAAGAACACAGGCAGTAATTTCTCTGACATTGGTCCTAATAACATCTTTCTAGATATGTCTTCTAAGACAAGGGAAACAAAAGCAAAAAGAAACTATTGGGACTACATCAAAATGAAAAGCTTCTGCCCATTGAAGGAAACAATTAACAAAACTAAAAGGCAACCTACTGAATGGGAGAAAATATTTGCAAATGATATATCCAACAAAAGTCTGGTATCCAAGATAGTCAAAAAACTGATACACCTCAACAACCAAAAACAAATAATCCAATTAAGAAATAGGGAGAAGGCATGAATAGACATTTCTCCAAAGAAGACATCCAGATGGCCAATAGACACATAAAAAGATGCTCCACATCATTCATCATCAGGAAAGTGTAAATCAAAACTACAGTGAGGGGGCACCTGGGTGGTTCAGTGGTTGAGCTTCTGCCTTTGGCTCAGGATGTGATCCTGGGGTCCTGGGACTGAGTCCCATATCGGGCTGCCCAAGGGGAGCCTGCTTCTTCCTCTGCCTATGTCTCTGCCTCTCTCTCTGTGTCTCTCATGAATAGGTGGATAAAATCTTTAAAAAAATATATGGTCCTGGATAACCAATGCATGCCCATTCTGTTATTGCTTTCCTATTCTGGCATTCCATTCAATGTTCTGTATCTATTTAAATAAGGTAACTTATTAGTTTACTTGTGTTTCTTTCTTAGTCTGTGAGCTGCTTTGAGGACAAAGATGTGTCTACAGTGTCTACTAAAAGAATGCCTGTTTATGTGATAAGAACTCAGTAAATATTTGTTTAAATAAGAAAAGTCCAATTAAATGATGTGAAGTCAGAGAGGCATAAACTGGCACTGAAAATCTCAGAACAACCTTAACTACTTAGCCTTGTTTAAAAGATCTAAACAATTATATTTTGTGAACTTCTACCCTTTGATCTGACATTTGTGTCTACAATTTAGGAGTCACTTTGTTTTTCTTAAGTTTATCGCAAAAAGAAAATATGTAAACGGAATAAGGAAAACCAGTACATTCTACCAGAATGTTGCAACAGGAAGTGGACTATCTTTAAATCTCATACAAATTGAATTACACTATTTACTCTTGTTAGGTAAATAAAAATACCATAAATATATTGGAAGGAAGAAAGCTACATAATTTATGATGATATTAGCTATTCCTACAGAAATTAAAACCATCTTTTCTCCTGAGTTTTAGAATTTAAAGTTAACATGATTAGTAACACAACAAAAAGGAGAAGACTCAAACATGGCGAGTTTAAAGGGCCATCGGGCTAAAAATATGTCTTTTGGTTTCTTTGGAGAAATTCCTTTACATAAATATATGGTCAACAGTGCCTAAAAATCTCTATATCCATGTTTATTAAGGATCACTGCTTTCTAGCATGTCAGGCTGAATATCACCCAAAAGAAATATTTCATTAAAATGTTAAAAGCAGATGCTATTTTCATGTTAATATTTGCTGTTATTATCAACATAATAGCTTGAATTCTTAAAAATAAAATCCTTCAAAATCCCAATGATATTTTTTGCAGAAATAGAAAAATACATCCTAAAATGCAGAGGGGATTTCAAAGGACTCCAAAGAGCCAAAACAACCTTGAAAAAGAACAAAGTTGGAGGTTCCAGATTTTCTGTTTTCAAAACTTACTAGAGAGCTACAGTAATCAAAACAGTGTGATACTGACATAAATACAGACATATAAACCAGTGGAAGAGAACAGAAGCACACAAAAAAATTCCCACATATATTGTCAAATGATCTTCAATAAGAATGCCAATACCACTCAATGGGGGAAAGGACAGTTTTTTCAACAAATGATGTTGGAGAAACTGAATATTCATATGTAAAAGAATGAAGTTGGACCATTATCTTACACCATATGCAAAGATCAATTCAAAATGATCAGAGACCTAAATGGAGAAGCTAAAAGTTTTAAAAGAAATTATAGGGAGAAAGCTCCATGATATTGGATTTGACAATGATTTCTTACATGTGACACACCAAAAGCATGGCAACAGCAGAAAAAATAAATCAGTTGAACTACATCAAAATTTAAAACTTCAGTCTCAAAGAACACAATCAGCAGCATGAAAAGCAACTCACAGAATAGGAGAAAGTATTTGCAAATAACATATCTGATTATCTATTAAGAGATTAATATCCAGAATATACAAAGAATGCCTACATTGCAACAACAAAAAAATAAAAATTAAAAATTGGACAAAAGGGATGCCTGGGTGGCTCAGCAGTTGAGCTGCCTTCAGCTCAGGGTGTGATCCTGGCTTCCAGCCAGCGGGAACCTGCTTCTCCCTCTGACTATGTCTCTGCCTCTCTCTGTGTGTCTCTCATGAATAAATAAATAAAATCTTAAAAAAAATTGTACAAAAGACTTAAATGGATATCTCTAAAGAAGATATACAAATGGCTACCAAGCACTTGAAAATATGCTCCATGTTACTAGTCATTAGGAAAATGCAAATCAAAACCACAGCCAGACACCATTTCATACCCATTAGTATAGCTATCATCTAAAACACAGGAAATAACAAATACTGACATTGATGTAGAAAAATTTAAACTATTGTGCACTGCTTATGAAAATGTAAAATATTTTACCCACTATAGAAAACAGTGTGGTGTCCTCAAAAAATTAAAAGTAGATTACCATATGACCCAGCAATTCCATTTCTGGGTACATATTCAAAAGAATTGAAAGCAGGGACACTCATGTTCATAGCAGCTTTATTGGCAATAGCCAAGAGGTAAACAACCCAAGTATCCACTGACAGGTGACTGGGTAAGCAAAATGTGGTATTATTCAACCTTTAAAATGAAGGAAATTCTGACACATGCTGCAACATGGATGAAACTTGAAGACATTATGTAAAGTGAAATAAGCCAGTCACAAAAGGACAAATATTATGATTCCATTTATATGAGGTATTAGAATAGTCAAATTCATAGAGACAGAAGGTAGAATGCTGCTTGTCAGAGTTGGAGGGAAAGAGAGTTATGTTTAAGGAGTATAGAGTTTCTGTACTGGAGATGGATAGTGATGGTATATAACAAGGTGAATACATTTAATACCAATGAATTGTACACTTAAAAATGGTTAAAATGGTCAATTTCACATTATACATATTTTACCAGAAGTTTAAATAACTAAAAGTACCTTGTTTGCCCCTGAAATAATTGGAGTAGGAAAAGAAAAATCATTCCTAATTCTTTATTTAGAGAATGCCACTTTAGAGAAAAAAGTAAAATTCCATGTAATAAATTATAAAAGTTCAGTCATATTTTCCTTATGATTAGTTAACTGTATGTCAGAGTCATCCATGGATTGAAACACATTTTCACTACTTATGTGGTTTTCTTCTTTTTTCTTTTTACACACATTGAGATATTAATAGTACCCCAGCTGCTATGTCCCGGATTAGAAATTAGATAAGGTCACAGGTTCCCCCATGCAGGGCTGTGATGCTACAGTTAATAATTTCTTAAATTCCAAAAGACTACAAGCTTTTTGTTCTGTGCTAATAAAGACCTTGGGCAGAGCCTTTAAACTCCCTACCCCTATATATAATCAAGTCCAGCAGATAGGGTCCAGCTTTCTGTGAACAAGTTGAAAAGCTGAATTCCTTAAAATATGGGAGAAGCCATTGCTAAGGCACAACATGATTATTTTCTCACTGTGGTTATTTATATAGCTCCATAAATTTAATCCCCTCAACAAAAACCAGCTAGATGAGACCTAGGACAGATAAAGCATCTATACTAGATGTGGTACCAGACAACTCTGTACAGACATCTTTGGTACAATTCTGCTTATTAGGTTAAATTTTGTTCACCTCCTTACTTTTTTCTATGATGGTCTCTAGAAGTTATTTTTCAAGCTTGAGCAAAATGTTGTAATCCTGCCTGGAGGATTGACTGGCAGGGTGGCCCTGCCATAGGGCAATTTGCATGAGGAATTAAGGCTCTTCCTGGGAAAGAACTCATCCCAAGGGAGGAAGGGCACCATATTGGTTGAAGGACAATGGAGCGGGGTCAGAGGGGAAGGGTGAGTCTGAGTGCAGCATAGTGTCTGTCACTCAGACTCCCCTCTAGCCTACCCTCTTGATCCATGTCTGAGTCTCAGGGTGAGGGATTGCTGTAAAAGACCTAAATAAAACTAAGAGGAATTGGTAAATTAGAATTCAAGATACCATGCTTCAGTAGTAAGGATGCAGGAAGGAGCCACCCTCTCTATATTTTGCATCATGCTTTCAGTGTAGACATCGGTCTGAGCAGTCTCCAAGTAGACATCAGCTGGCATAAACAGAAGAGAAAGCCTTTGGGGCATATGCAGCAGTGCTGGCTGTGCTTTCAGCAGGCACTTGCAGGGGGAGCTATCATTAGCACAGTGGGCCAGAGTAGGAACAAGGGCAAAAAGGCAAATGCCAAATGGTAGCCCAGAGGAGTATGCAGAACCTGTGTGGGTCATCCTCTGAGGACTTCTAGCATATTATGGGAGGAACTTAAGGGGATCTGGCATCTGCACAGAGCAGGTAGGGGCAGAGGCAGGAGAGGGAGAAGATAGCTTAGTTTCTTTGATCTTATTTTTATCCTGTGTCTGGTGAGGGCTGGGAAATATAAGTAAGACCTTTTTCAAAAGAGAAAATATTTCAACCAAACAAGATAAGACTACATCATCTAGATAGAATTTATATGGGGGTTTATTTAATCACATAACATAAAGTTCCTTCAGATTTGGTATGGTTTTTGATATATTTATTTCAGCCTCTGACTTCAGTGAATTCTATGCCTATAAAACACACATGACCAACTTAGAACTAGAGTTTAATTTTTTGAAGAAAAATACAAGTAAATGTCAGCCATTATGAAACTACAGGGAACATTACACTGGATATTTACTTTTATAAGTAATCAAGAGTTAGTATTTTAAACACTAGAGTTGTTTTATTTTAAGGGTTTGGGAATAGGAGCATCCTCAAGTGAATTATAAAGCCCCTCTGCTCTTAAAAAGAATATAAGGAACATAGTCAATGTCTTTTCAAGAACTCAGGTGGTCATTCTAAATATCAGTTATTCTGGTGCACTGAAAATGTATATTGTTACGTGGTTCTTTCATTCTTTCACTTGCTTTTCATCGTTCTCTTTAAATGAGTTCTTGATGTAAACTTAGCCCTAGTGTAATGCTTATTTTTACTGCAACTCAAGAGAAGTGATGTAGAAAGAGCATGCACTTGGGAATCTTGAGTTAGAAATATGCATTATCACTACTACCAGTGTGACTTGAAACAAGTGAGTTAGATTCTCTGAGCTCATTTTCCTCTTCTATAAAATGGGCATAGCAGTAGCTATGTCACAGACCCTATATGAGCTAATGTAGGAAGGTGCTTAGCAAATGTTAATTATCCTACCCTTCGGGAGCCAAACAGACAAACTGTGGCTCTGCAGTTTACTACAGCCATGTGACCTTTGGCCAGTTAGTTCTGAACTTCAGCTTCCCTGTCTGTATGAGAATGAAATATATATGAAGTGCCTAATGTAATGCTTGGAGTGCTATAGGTGCCCAACAAAAGGCAATTTCCTCTTTTCTTTTCTCATAAAGGTAAATGGCTGATGTGGAACAGCTGCATCTACTGAGTAGCATAACCAAAATCCTTTCCACAAACTGAGTCAGCAAGTCAAAGACTAAGGCAGGGGTTGCCTGGGTGGCTCAGGTGGTTAATTGTCCATCTTCAGCTCAGGTCATGATCCAGGGGTCCTGGGATTGAGTCCTGGCATGGGGTTCCCTGCTTAGTGAGGAGCCTGCTTCTCCCTCTCACTCTGCCCTCCTCCTGCTTGTGCGCCTTCGCTCTCTTTCTCTCTCTCAAATAAATAAATCTAAAAAAAAAAAAAAAAGACTAAGACAGTTTTCCTCATCTCCATTCCTCTCAATATCCTGTGACTGCACATTCATAACAATATCTGTTATTCCTAAGCCACAAACCTAACAGGCAACTGGCCACCCCATGTTGGCTGGTCCCGTGCTTCTGAGCCTTCTGCTTTATTTGTTGATGTAATTTGAAGGAGCAACTTTCTCTCTAATTCAAGAATTTGGACTGCACTGTTTACTCTAGAGTCTGCAGTTCCTTCATCACCATGTCAAAAGATCATATTGCAGCAGAAATGACTTACCATTTTTTAAAACTTTTCTGAGTATTCTATTTAAAACCTGGCATCAGTAAGAATGTTAAATAACACATCTTGTACTAGCACTCATGTAAAAAGCAGGCATTGCCTATAAATGAAGGTGCAACCAAAGTCAAGCCCTCTGATTTTGGAAAATAAAACAAAAATAAGTACCAAAAAAATAGAAATGGTAATTTTTAAAAATGGCACCTTTGATGTTTAATAAAATTCCTATAAGAGTTCCTACTTGGAATATCCTTTTTTTTGAAGAAAGGAGATCCTGAGAAAGCTACAAAAACTTCTATAATAGGTATGATTTGCCAAATGCTTTTTATGGGCAATATTTGGCCTTCTAGTGCTATGTCTCAGTTTAAAATGCCAAATATACTTGTTCAAAGACAAAATGTAGTCCATCACATTTGCTCATACAATTGCTTTGCTTTTTCACTGTATTGGATCACAGATGGAACACATTCAAGAAATTTTAAAACAAGAATATTTCATGTGAAGGGCACCTGGGTGGCTCAGTCAGTTGAGCATCTGTCTTTGGCTCAGTCATGATCTCAGGGTCCTGGGACTGAGTCCCACATTAGGCTCCCTGCTCAGCAGTGAGTCTGTTTCTCTCTCTCTCTCTCTCTGCCCCTCCCCCCTGCTTGTGCTCCCTCTCTCTCTCTGAAACAAATAAATAAAATATTTTTTAAAAATAGGACATCTCATGTGTATTATTATTTACATGCTAGCATTCAGGAACTATGTGATACTCGAAATTTGAGAATGGGCATAAAATTTGTAGAACTGACATTTCTGATGTTTGATACTTCCCTAATTACTATACTCACCACTTGGTAATTTCAATGGCTCATTTTTTCCCTCCTCACAAGACTGAGAACTCAGGGAGGGCAGAAACCTCTTGGTTTCTTTTGTGTTCCTAGTCCCTAGAACAGTGACTGACACAAGTGTTTGCTCAATAAATGTTTGGTAAATATATGAATAAAGTGTGTGTGTGTGTGTGTGTGTGTGTATGAACTCTATCTGTCCAACAGCAACTTCCTGTGTTTCTCCTTTTCTAAGCATGTACATTTTCTCCTTTGTGAACAGAATAGCATTTTAAAAATCGACCTTTTATCTCTCACTACAGAGAGTTTAGATTCCAAAAGCTACTGGTTTATTACTCTCATTTTGTTCATGAAATCCCTCTAAAATCTCTCCATGATTTGAGTTCCTTCTTGTATACAAGGAACAAAAAATAAGCTACAGGTGATGCTCAATATCAGCAGCAGTTATTTTCTGGAAGTTACCACAAACACTGCATTAGAATACTGAATCATTGCTCTTAGGGGAAATACAGTTAGGCTCCTACAAGCTCCTCATCGCAACATTTTCATCAACCAAGTAATATATGACCTTTTTTGTGCATTTTTTAATTTAAAGATGAATGAATATATATGCATGGGTAGTTATCTGACTTCTGTATGAGGTAAAGGCTTTCTCTGAAATGACAAGAAAAAGCATAAGAGATTCTATGCATAAAAAAATAGCCAATTAAATGGCTAAAAAAAAGGAAATATTTCTAACAACAATGACAGATACAGGGTAATTATCCTCAGTTATAAAGTGTTCACATATGTCAGTGAGTAAAATCCCAACTAAGGCTTTTTGTTAGGACAGATTGAGCATAAATATGTTCATTACAATGTTATTTAAAACTGTAAAACTATTGGAAACAACCTAGATATGCAATAAGGAAGTATTTGAGTAGAATATAATACTTCTATATGATAAAAAACATTTTATAAACTTTGAAAATTCTATTTCAAGGGGTGTTGAATGATGTGGGAAATGCTTAAAACAAATATGTATTGAAATTTGTATATACACTGTGCTTGTAATTATGTAAAAAATACATGTGAAGAAAAACACTCACCTAAATATTCACAATTATTCTTTCAAGCTGGCAGAATTATGGGTGATTGATATTTTTCTTTGTAACTTTTCCATATTTCTAAATAAGTGTTTATCAAAAATTTTTAACTTATTTTCCTAGTGAGACCTTTTAGAGTATTTTTTCTAATTGCCATACTTATGAAGTTTCAATATCACAGAAAGATCATACATCTGTTTATGCACTGTGGTCTTTTTGAGGATCACAAACCATTATAACATCTAAAATTTATTTTCCTCCCATAAGAATCAGTTTTTCCCTGTTGGGAATAATAGCACTCTTATTGAGAGTGCATGTCCTAAGTGATCTATATTGAACTGGTTTTGCTTTGATTATCAGACAAAATAAAAATTAAAGAAAGTTCTGGAAGAGGTAATTTCAACTCAGAGGAATAAATTTATAGCAGAATTTCTGGTCCTCTGGTATTTGAAATTTTGAAACAATGATCTTTCTCTATCATGCCTAATATTTTTGTGAAAGTAAACATCTATTCCAGCTAATACATTTGGCTTTATGTGCATAATATGAAACTAACATATTTTACAGGGAAAAACAGAGTTGAATACAGTAAATACCAATACTTACATTGCGCCCTGGTACGGACAAAATTCTTTTCAGGTATGTTACTTCTCTTATTTCTATTCTACAGATGATTAAAATAAGGGTAAAAATATTAAATGGCTTGCCCATTTAATAAGATAAGAAAGGTAAGATAAAGATAGGATAAGAAACAGAGCTATCCGACTCCAAGATATTTATTCTCTCCATTACAAGTTGCATCTGAAAATACAATATAGGCACAAAGCAAGGGAAGACCCTGGAATTAAACTCTGGGTAATCTCTCCTATACTAACATTCATCTACAAATGGTGCCGCCACCATCTGGTCTGATTTCCCCACTACATAACTTGATTGGCTTGCCATGATCTTGCTAACATTTTTTGAGCATTATCATCTTTTTAGTAACTTCCCTAAAAATGCCACACTTCTAACTTCAGGCCAGAGCACGTGAGGCAGTGAACCCAATCATATAAACTTACTTCTCTAACTCTCCAAGACCCCTTGCCAAGCCACTGCTGCTGGGAGACAGCCCTAGAGCATGACTTCTTGCAATGCACTTTGAAGTAGATAAAATATGCACTCATGGACATCTGTCTGTTATTTCCTGCACTCACAGCTTTGTTCTTTATTGCCAGAGAATTCTATGGATGATGTCACTTTTCTCTGAAGAGAGCAGGCCATCAGAGCTTTTCACTGACATAATTAATTATCTGTAGCTTGATTCTGGGCCAGAAAATTCTCAAGGCACAGCCCCTCAAAGAATTAACTCTACTGTGCTTGCTATTCTTAAACTTTTAAAGAGACAGGGTACCATATCTTTTTTTTCTTTTCTCAGACACTGATAATGGTATTTTTGTTCAGTGATATCAAGTAACAGAAAGTGAACTGGGGCACTATTCTATGATTTCACAGGGAAGACCTTCGGTTCAATGGGCAGCAAAATCTAAAGGTCGCTACAGATCAAGTATACAAAGCAAAGCTTTTAGGGCTTAGTCTTAAATGCCACAGGAATGCATCTCAATTACTGAATAGACTCTTTGGGGGATCTTGTGAATCTGCAGCCAGAAAAATGAGATCTCAACCAAAGCTAGCCACGTTGAATTATCCACAAGGTGAAAAGATTGTTTACCACCCACCATAGCCTAAAACATCACTTTATGTAAGCTTTACAAGATATAAGAAATTACCAGAATGGTGACCATATATTTTGAGAGTTTCATCTATATCTTATATAGATCTAGAGCAAATTAGAAAGTTCATCAGAAAATATCACCTTCCACTCTGCTGGGTTTCAAGATTATGTAAATTTAGCCATTACTTACCTCTTAAAAACTGGGGCTTGATGGGGAATAATCAACACTGTAGATGTCATAGAGCAGTGGAGGGGCTCTATTGGAATCAGCGCGCTTGAGTTCTGGCCCTGATTTTCCGGCAAGTGATAAGGTAAGATCCAAGAAATGTTTCAACTTTCTCAACTCTTGGTGGAAATAGAAATATCCTAAAATCATACCTTTGAATGTGCATATTAATATTGCCCCCCACAAAGGAATTGTTTTTTATGGTCTATTCTGCCTTGATTCTGCATAACTGCATAAATTGTATTCTCTCTAGATTAATTTAGCTTGGCAAATTATTTCTTTGGACCTACTATTGAATTTGTCAAAGATTTAAAATTATAATAATTGGACAGCCCAGGTGGCTCAGTGGTTTAGCGCTGACTTAGCCCAGAGTGTGATCCTGGGGACCCGGGATCGAGTTCCGTGTTGGGCTCCCTGCATGGAGCCTGTTTCTCCCTCTGCCTGTGTCTGTGCCTCTCTCTCTCTCTCTCTCTCTCTCTTTCTCTCATGAATAAATAAATAAAATCTTTGGAAAAAAATAAAATTATAATAGTTGATCATAAAAAATCAACATTACAGAATCAACATTAAAGAAAAAGTGAAGGTATATGACACATCCTCCCAAATTTCACTTCCCAGACCTAATTTTATTAATAATTTGAAATGGATCTTCTCAGAATTGTTTTTCTCTGTAGATATATAGATACAGATGTCAAAACACACACATTCTCTGTCTCTATCTCTCTTTCCATCTCTCTTTCTCCCTAACATTACTGAGCATTTACTATATGCCAGGAAATGTACAAAGTGCTCTGCAAATATTATCTCATTTTAACCTCACAATAACCTTATCAGATAGCTACTACTTTTTAAAAAAGATTTATTTTTTTTAGGGAGAGAGAGATCTCACAAGTGGGAGAGGGGCAGAGGGAGAAGATCTCCAACAGACTCCACTGAACACAAAGACCCACAACCCATGAGATTATGACTTGAGCCAAAACCAAGAATCAGGGGATTAACCAACTGAGTCACCTAGGTGCCCCAGTTACTATTACTATTATCATTTTGTAGATGAGGTATCTGAGGCAGGTACAAAGAAGTTTGGTGACTTGCCCAAAGTCACACAACTAAGTGGTGGCATCAGAATACAAATGCAGGCAGTCTAACTCCAGGGCTGGTAATCTTGGGGCACCTGGGTGACTCAGTGGTTGAGCATCTGCCTTTGGCTCAGGTCGTGATCCTGGGGTCCTGGGTTCGAGTGCTACAGCAGGCTCCCCTGCAGGGAGCCTACCTCTCCCTCCGTCTATGTCTCTCTCTGTGTGTCTTTCATGAATAAATAAATAAAATCTTTTTTTTAAAAAAAGAGCTGGTAATCTTAATATACTTTATGAATTCTCCATATATATATACATATCAGTATGGAATCTCTCAAATATATACCTTTTATTTTTTTATTCAAATATAATAGAGAGCTCAAGAAGGACGAAATTCTACTGATGTCAATAAAACTCATTTCACCAGAACTAATAGATATGTCTTGCATATTTGTCTTTCAAATCAATACATTCATTGAGTCTCTCTCTTTTCACATATGCGTCTCTCAGTTGGATTTTTTCCAGTTAGCTCAATTCTTCTTACTTGAATCTATAATCCAAAGTTTAGATCAAATTCCAATACCAGGGAGACCTTGGTGGCTCAGCAGTTAAATGTCTGTCTTCAGCTCAGGGCATGATCCCAGTCTGGGGATCGAGTCCCACATCCAGCTCCCTGTGACAAGTCTGATTCTTCCTCTGTCTATATCTCTGTCTCTCTCTCTGTCTGTGTCTCTCATGAATAAAGAAATAAAATCTTTTTTTTAAAATTCTAATACCAAGTTAAAAAATTCCAAGTGAAAGATTATTGTGTTAGACTAGAAGTCTACTACGTTGAATTTGTTTGAAATTAAGATCTCTACTGTAGAAATTAAATAAAATCTTTACCAAATATCCCTTTGCTTTGTCTTCCTCTCTTCTTTAGCTGAAAGTTGAAGAGCCTGCCTACTACTTCTTTCCATTGGCACCAGCACACACCTTAGATGGAGCAGTTAGTTACCTCCCTCCTTCTTCCTTTTCTTTTTCCCTCTATTTACTAAATTATTCATGTGTAAAGTTGCTATTCTACTAGTTGTTTTGATGGGTACCACATGAATAGGACATAATCCCACACTTACATGACTTTATACTAAAGTAGAAATGAGATTTGAGGTGATTCCTGTAACTGTTTATCCAGAGAACCTTTTGGAAGGAACGGTGGGAGGAAAGTTCTAGAGCATGGGGTAGCATAGGGAAGTCATAAGGAATGAATAATTTTAATTCTAGATTTTTGACCAACCTAAATGACTCCAAGCCATAGCAGGACTTTTGATTCATAGAATCATAGGAATTTAGAGTGGGAAAGAACTTTAAACCCATTATTTACAGCTAAGGAACAGGTTCAGAGAAGCCGTTACTTTCCCCAAGGGCTACAACTAGTTGGTTGTTGATTATATATTAGAACTGATGGAGGGATCTCAGACCAGGGATCGCTCCATCACACTAAATCATAGTGAATACATTGCAACAACCTCATGTAGGAATTAATCCATATGCTAATTAATTTTAGAAATGTGAAATAAGTCATTTTTTTGAGAGGTTATCTTTTAAATTGGCATTTGAATGTCACTGAGCACACTTGAAGGAATCCTGGCATGCTATAAAATCAATGCCCTAAAAAAGAAACTGACATTTCACTGAAATTTGACTTTGTGTTCAAATACATTATTTGCTCATTAGCAATAGGAATGTGGTTACTGAGCTCCAAATATTGATTCAATACTTTTCCTTAATTTTCAGGTCAGTGCACATGTAAAGTATTATTTAGAACATACTTTCTTCCCATGTGCAATTCTCATAGTCAACCAATTTTCCTATAGTCTTCCTGAGGCAAAATGTTAGAAAAACTTCATTTTGTTATAAGCTTATCAACAACTACTACTAATAACTACTCATCATTTAAAGTTGAGAGGACTCTGGTTGAATATGTTACATATCATGGTCTTTTTATTTGCAGTCCCCCTCTTGGGATTTTCTTTTTCATTCCTAAGTCTAAGCCTGAGCTTTATCTGACAACCTGACATTGATTCTGATGTTTAAAAACCATGTCTTACTAGCTTGTATAATGTTCTCAGTATATTAGCTTTTTCACAATAAGTGACCAAAAACAACTGGCCAAGATTCATTTTAATAGCTGAGAACTTTCAGGGAAAGAATTTTCTTGATTATGAGAGAGTCAAAACGGTTCATGGTCCCCCTAGTTTATTTCAAACTCCTGCTGCTTTTTTGTAGTTATCAAGTTGCCAAACCTTGTTGTTTCAGACAATTGACATGCATTGACCTCTACTGAGTTTTTGTGGTTAGGAACCTTATCTAAGTTGTCATTATCATGCTTCATCATCCACAAACCAATGGTCAGATGAAAGCATGGCAGACATGACTAAACAGAAGAAGCAAGTGGATGAGATCAGACAACTCGTGCTGCCAGATTTCTCAATGCTGAACTCATTATTTCACATTCAGCAGTGGCCAGTTTTAAACAATATTATGAGAATATCCCTAAATTTCCTTCCAATTTCTCCACGACCTTCAAGGCCAACAAGCAAGTAGTCTGATGCCTTCTTTCTGCAGCCATTCTTCACACATGCTTAATCCCAAGAGCTAATTTAGCAAGACACAATGGAGCTGCCATGGTATGGGTTCACTCCAGCTGAAGTTCCAGTGGTCAGCTCACAGATGGTGTCATATTCATGGAGATCAGCTCTGAAGGCTTGCATCCCAAGGTGACTTAATCACAGCAAAACCATTTGAAGCATCTCTTCCTCACATGCCTGGCCTTGTTTTTTCTAGCCACAGCTTCTCAGGACTCACCAAAGCCATAAATAAAGAAAGCAATCGTTTACATCTGCTAAAGTGGAGGCACTTGGAACTTTATGCACCACAAGTAAAATCCACTCCACTCAGGTTTCTGCTCTCACCACTCCACTGAAACCTCTTTTATCATGGCAAACTATGATTTCCCTGTTTGTTAAATGCAGTGGTCAGTTCTCATTCTTCACTCTCCTTGATCCAGCAGTAGCATCGGAAGCTTTTGATCTCTCTTCACCTTGAAACATTTTTTAGTTTGACTCCAAAACACCCACCTTTGCTAACTTCCCTCCTATCTCTCTAGCTGCTCATTCTCATTCTCCTTTGCTGATTCCTCCTCACTTTCCTGACCTCTGAGTGCTAGAATTCCCTGGGGCTCAGTCCTTGGACTTCTTATCTTTTCTAAATTTATTTTCTTCATGATTTCACCCAGTTTCATGGAATTAAATACCATCTACACACAGATGACTCCCAAATTGATAACTCCAGTCCAGACCTTTGCCTGAACTCCAGACTCATATCCAAATCTCTATGGATATCTCTCTGTCCTTGAATGTCTAACAGCATCTCAAAAATAACATGTGTAAAACTGCATTGCTGGTCTCCACCTGTCTATTCTGCTCCACCTGCAGTCTTCCCCATCTCAGTAAATGACAACCACCGTTCTCCTTTGCTGGGCCAAAGAACCCTGGAGACAGCATTAGATAATCTCTGTCTCACATGACCCATACTCAACCTGCCATCAAATACTATCTGTCCTCCTACAAAATTTGTAGAATCTGAGCACTTTTTACCACTGTTAGCATGCTACTCCAAGCCACCATCAGCTTTAGTTTGGATAAAGTTTGTTTGTTAGTTCCCTGTTTCTGGTGGTTCCAATCAACTCAGAAACAAAGAAGTAAATAAAGAACTGCTGACAAAAAAAAAAAAAAAAAAAAATCACTGAATTTCCTCTATATACTCAATTATCAATACAGTAAAACTAAAACTGAATTTCCTCTATATACTCAATTATCAATACAGTAAAACTAAAACTGAAACTCTATTGGAGTTCATAGGAATGGAACTTTTAAAAAGACACAATGACGTTTTTAAATGTTATTCTGCAAATATTTGTTAAATACCTAATATATAGAGATTCTAATTACCATGAACAATGAAAAATAACCAAAAGAAGACAAATATCTTTAAAAGGAAAAAAAAAAAGCAAATCACAACCTGATCTTTAAATTCCTTTATTTATTTATTTTTTTTAAGATTTTACTTATTTATTCATGAGAGACAGAGAGAGAGAGAGAGAGAGAGAGAGAGAGAGAGGCAGAAACACAGGCAGAGGGAGAAGCAGGCTCCATGCAGGGAGCCTGACATGGGACTTGATCCCTGGTCACCAGGATCATGCCCTGGGCCAAAGGCAGGCGCCAAACCGCTGAGCCACCCAGGGATCACCTTTAAATTCCTTTAAAGAGGGTTATACTATCTGTTGGCAAATTGAATTTAAATAAATAAATAAAGTCCTTTAAAGATCCTCTGATTATAAAGCCATCTCTTTCAAATAAGAATAGCTGGGGAAATTCAGAAACAGTACAATTAGAGAGGACAGGTCTTTCTACACATGAAAACATATTATAGTGCTCAAGTAATTAGAACAGTGTGGTATTAGCACATGAAATAGGTAGAGAAATCTACATACCAAACCATAACCCAGAAATAGATTTAAATATTATATTACAGAAAAAAGTGACATTTCAAATCACAAGGGAAAAAGTGAAACATCAATTAATGGCTATTTACCTATTATTTCTCAGTTGTAAAATCATTTATCTTTATTCTACTTTGTGATGTTGCATCTGAAACTCTGCAAATTGCATTTCCTAGACTCCCGTGCTTGTTGCTTCCTATTGAGCTCTGCCAATTGGAGTCACTAGAGGGATATTAAAAGGTGGGAAGAGGAGAATGGGGAGGGCTTTTCTGTTTTGTCCTAGTTCTTACAGAGTTGTTCCAGTTCCAGCTTCTTCAGACCTTCCAGAACCAGCCCATCAAGTATCTCCCTGGAGAGGTCCCTTCTCTGAACTCTTAAATTCTAGTCATTCTACCTCTTCCCTTTGTTTTCCCAGCTCTAAAGGCAGGAAGTTATTGTCTCTGGTTACTAAAGCATTCTCTCTGTACTCTTTTCATTTTCTAGCATCTATATAACCAAATCCCTTTATTAACTCCTTTCCATTTGAAATATCTAGAGTGGTTTCTGTGTGCCTATCTGGACCCTCACTGCTACAATAGCCATCTACAAAAAAAGTAAAGTGACTTGCCTTAAATAGAGATGAATCCTAAATAGGTAAAATAATGGGAAAACTGGAAAGAAAAAAAGGACTTGGAGAAAGTTAAAATAAAGTTTTCATAATCTATAAGTGGGAAGGCTCTCTTTTTAAATAATATTTAAATTCAATTAATTAACATATAATGCATGATTGATTTCAGAGGTAAAGGTCAGTGACTCATCAGTCTTCTATAATACCCAGTGCTCATTACATCACGTGCCCTCCTTAATGTCTATCACCCAGTTACCCCAGACCCCCACCGTCCCTCCAGCAACCCTCAGTTTGTTTCCCATGATTAAAAGTCTCTTATAGTTTGTCTCCCTCTCTGATTTTGTCTTGTTTTATTTTTTTTCTTTCTTGGGAAGGGCTTTCTAAATTTGATCCAAATCAGAAGCCATAAAAAAAAAAAAAAAAAAAAACAAATCAGAAGCCATAAAAGAAAAGATTTATGTCTGACTAATAATAGTGGTAAGAAATTTTGCATAGCAAGAAATGCCAAAAGCAGTCAAATTAAAAATAATGAGACAGAGGGATCCCTGGGTGGCGCAGCGGTTTGGCGCCTGCCTTTGGCCCAGGGCGCGATCCTGGAGACCCGGGATCGAATCCCATGTCGGGCTCCCGGTGCATGGAGCCTGCTTCTCCCTCTGCCTGTGTCTCTGCCTCTCTCTCTCTCTCTCTCTGTGACTATCATAAATAAATAAATAAAATAAAATAAAAGAATATATAAAAATGATGTCTGAAAAGGGCCAATTGCAGAACAGTGTATGTAATATGTTCTGTTTGTGTAAAAAACAAAAGAAAATATACATACTTACATACATTATGTCTTTTTTTTTTAGTTCTTCAGCCACATATGTGAATCAATTATTCAAATTTTAGGGGCACCTGGGTGGCTTAGTCAGTTGGGCATCTGTCTTTGGCTCAGGTCATGATCTTGGGGTCCTGGGATCGAGTCCCATATTGGCCTCCCTGCTCAGAGGGCACCTGTTTCTCCCTCTGCCCTTCCCCCCTTGCTTGGGTGCTCGCGCGCTCTCTCTCTCTCTCTCTCTCTCTCCCCCTCCCTCCCTCAAATAAATAAATAAATAAATAAATAAATAAATAAATAAAGTCTTTAAAAAAGTTATTCAAATTTCTAAATAAAATATTTTTAACTAGACTTATAATGATAATTGTTTCACAATATATATAAATATTAAACCATATTGTATATCAGAAATTAAATTATATCTCAACAAAAAAAGGAAAGATAATAAAACTGTTGTTTTAAATCCCACACAAATATTTTCAACATAAACTTTTTTCAGTATATAAACTTTACCCTAAGAATTATTTTATGTTTGGCCTGATTTTTGGATTTACTAAATCAGAGCATGACTCCATCCATACTCTTGTCTTATAATTACATGATTCCTGAATGTGTAATTACAATAAGACTCTACCACCTTGGAAGAGATACAAGAATGACACTCTATCAAGATACAAAAATCTCTGAACACCTGGATGGAACGGAAGTCTTCTCCCATAAAGTCCTTGAAAAAAACATGTGAGCAAGTTATAACAAGTAATGGAACAAGCTTTTAAGCATTAGCCTAACAGTAGGTATTTGTATGGAGAATTGCTTTCCTTGCCTAATGACCTTGATATGGAAACACTTGATGTTCACTTGATACAGAAACAACATTAAAAATAAAGTGGGACAAAAATCAATGAATAAAATCAATGCACTGCTCCCATCAGCCACCCCAGAACATGTGAAATATTAGTTTCTTTCCTTTCAAATCATTTGCATGATACATAATGAAAGAGAAAAATCTCCAGTAAGAAGAGGCTCTCAACACTATTTTCATACAGGAAATGGTCTCAGGACTGCAGATATGTCAGAATAGCAGGACCACAGATGGAGGGCATGCAGTGAAAGATAAGACTAGAGTGGTGAGTGACTGCCAGACCATAAAAGCCTCTCAGAGCAATAGGGTGCCTCTGAGTGTTTTAAGCAGAGGAAAGACTTGATTGATTTGCATTTTAAAAAGCAGACTCTGACTGTGATATGGAGAATGATGGGTGACAAGACCACAGGAAGGGAATATCAATTAGGGGGCTATAGCAATAAACCACGTGAAAGGTCATAAGGATGCCTGAAGTGAGGCAAAGATGGTGAAGATCATGTCTCTCCAGTTATTTGAGGTCAGGGACCCTATGGCTTATTCTTTACCCTCACATTTCCTCTACTACCTAGCTGGCATTCTATAATCACCTATCATTGATTCCGTTGGCAGTTGAATCAACTATAATATGGTGGTAGATAATCAATAGGAATGACCAGACTGTTGCTCTAATGTTTGCTGCAGGTAGACAACAGTGTGATGTCTGTGAAGATCATTGCATGAGACAGTGAGACTCAGGGGGAAATGGGATCTTACAGCCACCTGCATCTTGTCTCACCAGTGAAGAATGGAAAAAGTCCTTCCCTCTATCCCTTCCCACTTAAGCAATTAGAGCCCTGAGAGAAAGAAAGGAAGTGTGATGTTCAGAGTTTCCTGCCTACAACTCTTCAGTGACCCCAGAAGTGTCTCCCAGTCAGAATGTGTGTTTTTTTTTTTTTTTTTCAAGAAAAATCTTTGGGTATTTTGCAGTCAGCATACCTGGCACTTCAAGTTGGCATGTTACACCACAATCACCTATAAACAAGTCATGTCAGATATTGCAAAGAAAACAAATGCTCAGGCCTCAAGCTCTGTATGCAACAGTGCACTCAAATGACTGTCCTTTGTAAACACAAAGCCAGGAATATAAAGAAAAAAAAAGACATGCATTTTGATTATTTCAGAATGCAGTTCACCTTCCACATTGCTTCGAGGTTAAGAAAAAATATATATTAATTAGATAAAGTATATAAACAGTCAAATGCATGCACAAACACATATATAAAGTATATATTATGTATAATATATATCACATATAATATCTATTTATTCACATAGAATTTTTTCTCACCAGTTCAAGATGGCAGGTACTATACTATGCTACTTCAGGGCAGATCCATTTAAGGTTCAAAAACAGTAATACCACTGGTCAAGGGACACTGACTTTCATTGGTACATACTGGTTTTGAGCCCATCAGACTATTTCTACATTTGCTTAGGAACATACAAACCCTTGTTTTATTGCTGGTTTTCCTCACAAATTAGCTATTCCCCACAGAGCCATGAATTTGCAAATGTGCTTTTATTATTACAACTTTAAAAAGGCAGGAGTAGAGCAGTCTGCTAAAATTTGTGCACATTGTTTCTGTTTCCTTTCAGAATCTGGATCAGGAAATGTTTAATGTGGGAGTAAGTATTGTTAGAGATTAATGGCTGCTGTTCGGAAAAGTCGATAAAAGTTCTTTCCTGCCAATACAAACGTATACATCATGGAAGCACAAGGCAGTGCCCATGGATAGGATTACATGCTAGCTGAAAAGAGCAAGTGGCAATGGGCTAGTTTCTTTCGATTATGCACTAATATGACAGGGAAATGATCTCAAAATTTTTCAGCAACACCCTGCTTTCCCTTTTAAATACAGTTTGGATAAAAGTATTTTTCTGTTGACAACTGTATGATGTGAGTCTCTTTGAGTCTGTCATGTGTTTCAAGGTTAGTCTGTGACTAGTTGACATATGCTTATGAAGTCAGATTTCAAATCCCACCTGGGCCAATTTAACTTTGCAAAGAAAAATATTCCACACTGTGTCTGCACTCTTAACCCCACCTGGCAAACCTGAGGATGCCACAGGTCACAAGAGGTTCAGAACAAACCCTTCTTTACCGCTGTACATGGAAAGGTCTCCTGAGGATCGCTGGGGCTAAAACAAGGGAAGATCATGAAGAAGTGCCAAAAGGGGGTGGGCATTCTTTATCCATGAAATCTTTGCCCAGTGACTTTTAGGAGTGTCCCTGGAATTGCTCAATAGAGGGAAGGGAATAAAAGAGAGGTAAAGGCTAGCCCAGGAATTTGTAAACAATGTCAGGTTGCTAGCAGTTATAAATAGGGCTTGTACAGAAACATCTCAGTAATTTGAACACCATTAATTTAAATTCATCCTGGTCTAGATACACAGTTCTGCATTTTACTCTTAAAAATACATAATAACTATAAAAAATGTTTTATGTGGCTTAACAGTGTAAATCAGAAAAATACACCTGGAGTACCTGAGTGGCTCAGTGGGTTGAGCGGCCAACTCTTGATTTTAGCTCAGGTCATAATCTTGCAGTCCTGGGGTTGAGCCCCAAGTCAGGCTCTGCTCTAAGCAGGGAGTCTGCTTGAGGATTCTCTGTCTCTGCCCCTCCCCCTGTTTGCATTCTCTCTCTCTCTCAAATATGTAATCTTGGGTGCCTGGGTGGCTCAGTCAGTTGGGCGTCTGCCTTCAGCTCAGGTCATGATCCCAGGGTCCTGGGATCCTGTCCCACATCGGGCTCTCTGCAGGGAGCCTGCTTCTCCCTCTGCCTATGTCTCTGCCTCTCTCTGTGCGTCTCTCATGAATAAATAAATAAAATCTTAAAAAAAAGTAATCTAAAGAAAGAAAGGAAGAAAGAAAGAAAGAAAGAAAGAAAGAGAAAAAGAAAGAAATAAAAATACACCTAACTTTAAAATTTTACTCTGTCTTTTCACTGTTTTCAATCACCAATGAGCAATGGCATTGGCATTAGTCACAACTGGTCATTACAAGTGATTCTATGGTTCAGTTTGTTATAACCTTACCGAGAAGCATGGGGAAAAAAAGCAAGATGCAATGAGGAGATGAGGCAGTCTGCTAAAAAGAATCTAACCATCAATTTGTGATTTAGAGACCAAAAAAATTATCACAAGTTGTAAATGTCAAAACTTGTTTTGTATGGAAAAAGTTCTGTTGGCAAATAATAGATGCTTCTTCTCCTTATCTATGAGATAGGTGTCTCTTAAGTGTGAGTTTGTCTTCCATTTGAATTACAAAAGCTATAGCAGTCTATTATATTTCTGGCAGATGATAGGCGCTGGCTTTGGAGTCAGCAAGGCATAACACATCTTACTACGGCATCCTTGGGAGGGTTCACTTAAACCATCAAAGCTCCCATTTACTTATCTAACTTTTTAGGGCTGCTGTGATCATTAAATAAAATAAAGAAGATGCGGCTTTAGAGTAGGCAGCACAGAAGGATGCATAGTCAATATAGATGGGATTATTTTTCTTTTGTCATGTCATGTCATTGCCACTTATTTGTTTGGGTTTTTTTTTTCTACCTTGTATTACTGGAAAGTTTTATACATACACCAAAGTAGACAAACAAGTATAATGAACCACCTATCTCCTCACATATTTTGGGGGGTGAGGAGAGGCTGGAAACTTTAAAGGAAATTTCAGACATCTCTTCATTTCACCCAACAATAAAGAGATTATGATGACAGTGTCCTCAGGGTAGGGTACAATCTGATCCCTGGTGGAGAGAGATAGTTCTGCCACTAATATTGGCTTAACACATCCAATAAGAAAATACATAAATTGATGCATGGGGTAAAGTACCATGACGGGTAGAAAATGCAGCCAAAATTTTCACTGTCACCTGACGTTTCCTTGGAATACCCTTATTCTTAGTCACTGTGGTGAACACCGTCTATTTTTAATGTGCAGTACTTTTAGAAAAAATTAAGATGGTAGTCCATTTTTTGCTTTATCAAAAAAAATTCATATTAACCAATTGGAACTACAAAGTAATTTCCAAAAAGCACCTATCAAGTGCTTCATAGATAAAGTCTGTCCTCTAGGAATTTGTTGTATAAAATAATTCTCAACGAGTTTTTGGAGAGGTATTGTTAAAAGTAGTCAAACAGGGGCACCTGGATGGCTCAGTGGTTGAGTGTCTGCATTTGGCTCAGGTCGTGATCCCGGCGTCATGGGATCAAGTCCTGCATCATGCTCCTCACAGGGAGTCTGCTTCTCCCTCTGCCTATTTTTCTGCCTTTCTCTCTCCCTCTCTGTGTCTCTCATGAATTAATTAATAAAATATTTTTTAAAATAGTCAAACAATATAGAAGATGATGGAGATAAATTTACCTCTGTAAGAATATGGGTACCTGAGTAGGGCAGAGGGAGAGAAGGGAAGTAGGTAGGTAATCAGAAGATTTTTAAAAAGGGGTCGTAAATATCCCATATCCAGATTCTCTGGGGGACAGAGACCTTGCTAACAATAATTCCCTGTCTAAAGAGCTCTGGGAGCTTTGATCAGTCTCACTTCTTTTGTGTGGCAAGTTTCCAAGCCCCCTACAAGCTACTGATAAAGGCCATAAGAGAGCTAGTAGTGAGCAGAAGGAGGGAGACTGGTGATGGGTAGGGGAAAGGTAAAGATTGTGCAACTTAGTCAGGGAAGCGGGTAGGATCAAGTCAATAGTACTGGCCCTGATGAAAAAAGGATATTTTTCTCTCTTTGTGAGGGGGAAGAGGAGAAACAGAAGGAAAGGAATAGAAATTTTTGGCATAGAGAGAGGTTGAGAAGACCTTAATCTCCTAAGTAAAACAGAAGATCAAAGTATCTGTGGGGAATAAAGGGAACAAGGATAGGATGGGGATGATGAAAGAAGTGTTTCCCTAACATCGATAAACCTATTTTAGTGTTCTCTTCCAAAAATAAAACAAAACTAAACAAAAGCCTTCCCTACCCCTTACTATTCCCTCAGACCCAGCCCTGCCATCCTTCTCTATCCACAAACTTCTCAAGAGTAAAGTCTATCCAAGTACTCCTGGATATCAGCAATCTGATATCAACACTCACTGTTCCTTTGAAAATGTACTTTTTAAATGCCAGCTCAATAAATGGTTTGTTCTCAGTTTTCATCCTCCAGTTTTTCAGCAGTACAGAAAACTATAAATGTCTTCTTCCTGAGAGTCTCTCCTCCATTGCATCCACGGTACATTGTGGTTCTCATCTGTCTTCCCTTCTCTTTATCCATGTCCTCTACTCCTCTTTGGCCAGTTCTTTCCTCTCTCCGCACCCTTAATGCAAGGTGTTCTCTAAGGGTCTGTCTTTGGACTTGACTTTTTTCTTTTATTCTGTATCCCTACAGTCACCTCAGATGAGTGCCATATTTGTTTCTCTATATCTGTGCTGTTAATACAGTAGCCACTAGCCACATGTGGCTATTTACATTTAAATTATTATTAAATATCATTTAAAATTCATTTCTTCAGACATATTAGCCATACTTCAAATGCCTACAAGCCACATGTGGCTAGTGGCTACTATATAGGACAGTGCCGATAAAGAATATTTCCTTCTTCATAGAAAGTATCTTTGGACACCATAAGCTCCAGATCTTACCTCCTCTGTGAGGTAAGATCTTCTACCCTGGCAGTGTTCAACCTGACAACTCTCCTAGAAATCCTTCTAGAATCAAATTCATTATGCCTCAACTCCTATTCCATTTAACATGTATTTCTCATAATAGTTTTCTGTATAAGCTCTAATTTTACTTTTAAAAGACCCCGTGTAGGGATGCTTGGGTGGTTCAGCAGTTGAGTGTCTGCCTTCGACTTAGGGTGTGATCCAGGAATCCAGAGATTGAATCCCACATCAGGCTCCCTGCAGGGAGCCTGCTTCTCCCTTGCCTATGTCTCTGCCTCATTCTCTTTTTCTCATGAATAAATAAATAAAATCTTAAAAAAAAATAAAAGGCTCCATGTAATAAGACCACACGCTCAAATAACTAAGAAATATTTACATAAGTAAACTGGATATTTAGGTATAGTTTTATCCACTAAAGTAATAAAGATCATTTGCATTAAGAAAAATAAAAACCGGGCAGCCCGGGCGGCTCAGCAGTTTAGCACCGTCTTCAGCCCAGGGTATGATCCTGTAGACCCAGGATCCAGTTCCATGTCGGACTCCCTGCATGGAGCCTGCTTCTCCCTCTGCCTGTGTCTCTGCCTCTCTCTCTCTCTCTCTCTCTCTCTCTCTCTCTGTGTCTCATGAATAAATAAATAAATAAAAATCTTAAAAAAAAAAAAGAAAAATAGAAACTACAGCCACGTAGGGGGGAAATTGCTGTCTTCTACAGAGTACCTATATAGTACTTTCCCATGTTTAGAGTGTCATAAAATAATAAATAGATTTATTAATGGGACATTTTCTCTTTATATATTAATATATTTTCCTACAATTCTCAACAAAACCAAGGTTTTCCCCAGAAATGTCAATGAGTGCACTATTCTCACTGTAGAGAAACCAACTTTGTGATTCTATTAGGAACACTAAAAATATTCTACCTAAACAATGAAAATCAGACACCAATGCTCTTTGCCAAAATACTACTGGACAATACTACTGGACACATGAGTTCTGAAGCATCGTATTCAACAAAGAATAAGATCTGGTCCTGATTTTAATCAGAAAGTAACCTGTCTCTGTTGCCTCCTAAACTTAGCAAAGACATACCATTCTCAGCATGTTGACCATTTTGGTGGTATGAGGTTTCACTGGGCAGCCTCACTCAGGGTGACCTCAGCCTAAGATTCTAAAGATGGAGTGTATTAAGTGCAGGTGAGTCATCAATTTAAAAAGCCATACAGAGTAACTAAAAGCCTCATTCTTTAGAAGTACAGAGATTCCATGGAAGGCCTTACCATGTGACAAATGGAACTCACTTAGGAAAAGAAAAGCCCTCTCTAAAGACAAAAGTGATAAATGGTACCCCTGTGGGATAAGCCTATTGTGCTTGGTTGCAGTAGGTAATTCCATCTGAACTGATTATCACATCCCCAATGGAATTATGGCATCTCTCGCTAAAGATGACAGAAAGGCAGAGTCATAGTTTTATAACAGGATTTTAATTATAAATATTTAGGACTATGACTGTTAACCCAATAGCATTATGTATACTATGATACTTTATATAGTTCAAAGACATTAAAAAATTAACCTTATGATGGCTTCATAGGGTGTACACACACATACACACACACGCTATATTCAGTGCTATAAAATATACATCTTCCTGTTTATACTCCGGCTTCTGAACAAACCAGTGGCAGTGCAAACACATGGCTTCTGCTGATTGAATCCTGAACTTCACATATTAATGCTCTAATTTGTCCACAATGCTTCAATTTGTCCACAATCACCTTCCTCTAACACTCCCCTCAGCAATGATATGGCATGTACATAATTATCCTTAAGACCACTACTTGAGGGGTACCTGGGTGTCTCAGTTGTTTGAGCAGCTGACTCTTGATTTTGGCTTAGGTTATGATCTCAGGGTCCTGGGATCAAGTCCCATATCAGGCTCCACACTCAACAGGGGGTCCACTTGAGGATTCTCTCTCTCCCTCTGCACCCCACCCCCTGCTTGCACACATGTACATATGCATTCTCTCTCTCTCTCTCAAGTAAATAAATCTTTAAAAAATAAATAAATGAAAATAATAAAAGCTGTCCATTGACTTAAGTTTCCTGCTGGCTACTATCCTTTCTTCTACTTTCTTATCCACAGTTATCTGTCCAATAACATCTATATTAGCTAAGTGTAGTAATCACAACAACCCCAGAAAGTAGGAAGTATATGTGTTATACAAGAAGTAAACTGAGATCCAAAGTCAACACTATTAAGGTCAACTACCAAACCTTCTGAAGTCTACAACACTCTCCCATTGGACTTGGTATTCACACGGTTCTAGTCTTATACTTTTTAATAGTCTCATGTCTCACTTAAAGCCCAAAAGTAGCAAAAAGCAATATAGTGATTTCAAAGCAGGAGGTCAGCAAATATACACTAAGGGCTTACTCTGTGCCAGACAAATAATTTACAGCCAAGCTAAAGAAAAATAAAGTTTGGCTTCTTTGGCTATGTCCAAAACCAGCCCCCCCCCTCCCAAAATCTAATTAACTTTTACCAAAAAATAAAAATAAAAAAGATCTTCTAAATTCCTAGATTTTCAACAGAACATGTTATTCTGTTTGCTTAACTTCACTTCCCAAACTACTGAAAATAGGTTTAAACTCACTGAAACTGCTCTGGCAAATGTTCCCCATAACCTTCAGATACACAAACCCAAAAAACCCCCTTTAGTCATATCCAACTGAAGTTTTCTGCTGATTTGACTGCCATAATCTCTCTCATCTTCTTGACAATGTTGATTCCTTTGGCCTCTGCATCACTCCACTCTACTGAGATCCTCACTTCTCGTGACTGCTTTTATTGATATGTCTTATATGTAGTCTCCAAATTCAGGTTTAGTTCTGACTCCACCAAGTACTTCTCCATTGAAGCAGGACTACTTCTTTCCAACCCACTCTGTTTGAATCTGTTCATGTTGGTCCCTACAGTCATTTCTACCTGTCCAAAACCTACCAGTTATTCCTGTACCAATTCTTTAGTGAAGCTCTTGCTCATCTCCTGAGATGTTCATAATCTTTCACTCCTTCTGCTCCCATAATCTGTATTGTGCCTACCATATAAAATATTCATTTCTGGGATCCCTGGGTGGCGCAGCGGTTTGGCGCCTGCCTTTGGCCCAGGGCGCGATCCTGGAGACCCGGGATCGAGTCCCACGTCGGGCTCCCGGTGCATGGAGCCTGCTTCTCCCTCTGCCTGTGTCTCTGCCTCTCTCTCTCTCTCTCTCTGTGTGTGTGTGACTATCATAAATAAAAAAATAAAATAAAATAAAATATTCATTTCTGCATACTGTCATTTAGCCTACCAGGTCAGAAGCTCTTTCTTTATGACTGCTGAGGTAACCAGTGTCTAAAACCATGCTTAACATGTAGTAGGAGTGCATCACATTTTAGCTATGAGTATTATTATTCATCATCTTGGCATGCTTCAGACCTCTAGCATACTACTGTTTCTTAAATACTGTAAAATCAATTTAGAACTAATTAATTCATGTCCTAAGAATGAATGAGCTCTCTTAGTAAGAAAGGAGAGCACCTACAGTAGGTGTAGAGAGATAAAGCATGGAGTTGGTTTGAGACACTCCCTCTCTCTCTCTCTCTGCCCCTCCCCCCCAAATAAAAGGGTGAATCTTAAAAAAAGGAAAGAGAGAGAGAGCAAATGGCTAGGAACTGAAAAATGAGAGAATAGAGGAAACTTCTGGTAATCCACAGCCATGTTATCTATTTTGCAAGTATCTTTGAAATATATCTGCCAGTCACATGAGACAAAGGTAGATTTTTCAATTTGTGGATGATGCTGTCTCTGACTCAGCCTGGCAAACAACAAAGCCAAATGCAATGGTGGTGCATTATCTAGTTGAATTAGCTAGATTTCTCTGAGTCGCCTTTTGCACAGGCAAAAGAGAATTAACTATAAGGACAAAGGGAAGGGTGCCTGGGTGGCTCAGTGGTTGAGCATCGGCCTTCAGCTCGGGCCTGATCCTGGGATCCAGGACTGAGTCTCACATTGGGCTCCTTGTGGGGAGCTTGCTTCTCCCTCTCTGTCTATGTCTCTCATGAATAAATAAATAAAATAAAACACAATAAGGACAAAGGGAAAAATTATGAAAACTTTTTAGAGGTTGGTTTTTCTAACATGTATTCAAGTGGATATATCAAGAGAATTTACTATATAAAATAGCTAAATATTTTTTGCATCAAGAATTAATAAGTATTCCATTTTTGAATCATTTTACAAGAATAGCCTTCTGCCAAGTTTTCTGTGTTATGGCTTTTTGATGTGAGTAGCATTTCCTTTGTACGTTTGTCGTTTTTAGTACAGCCAAATCAATTGGCTTCTTTAAAGTGCTATTTTTGGACAAATAAAAGGGAAAATTAATCATGGTACCCAAGTGATAGTCTGGGTATACTATTTCATTATTTTCAGTTTAGTCTGGGAAATATGTAACCAGTTTTTCACCCAGAGAGTAAAAACGTTCCAATTTATTAGAAAGTACTTATTATTGGAAGCAGTCAATGACAGAAGAGTAATAATGGAAACCATCCCAGCTACTTCCATGCAGGCAGTGCTGGCCAGCCATTGTGTTAAAATGAAGACTTGCATCAGCTAAGGTGTGGCTTGAAAAGTCTGGAAGATGTCCCTCTCTGAGACAAAGGTCATGACACCACCAGTTCTAGATAAGACTCCTTAAAATGCAAAAATCCCTGAGAAGGACAACTCCATCTCTAATACATATCCACTAAAGTTGCATTTCAAGAGATCACTGGATAACTGGACTGGCAAGCAAAACAGCAAATTTGCAGATTTTGCAAAGAGCCAATGCTAACAATAAAGGTCATGCTATTTTAATGTTGGCTCAACAAATTCCTATAGATCACACAACAGATTCCAAAGGTGGCAGGCCATTGGTACCAGAAAACACACATAATTTTTTTATAATGTCCAAAACCCTGGAGATGGAGGTGGAGAGAATGGGAGAGATCAAAAACAAGTCTGAGAAAGAGAAAATTGACATGGAAAGCCTGAGTGAACCCCCATCTCCTCCTTTCAGTCACTTCCAGGTACATCCCCTATAGGCAGACTGGATCTCGGTCTATCTCCCCAATATTACAAGTCCTTTTTTTCTGTGTTATCCTACTTCTTTTAACCAGTAGTTCCCATCTCCCCAAGGCTAGGCTGCTGCACAACTCCAGGGCACAACCCTCACAAGGTAGTGAATATGCAACCCTCCAAAGTTGTGTAGGGCCTAGCCTGTGGCCATGTGGCACCCCTGCCTTCCACCGTGTTTCTCACTATCCAGATCACATCAAACCTCAAGACTCACATCATACTCCTCTACCGCCTGGATGTGAAAGAATCCTTCCTCAGTTTTTTTAACCTATCAATGGCTTGGCCCTGGAGTTCACACTAGGAGTGAAAGAAATTCTCAAGATGAAGAATAAATACAAAGACCCTGGATCTTACCCTTGAACATCCCCAAGTGTAAAAAATATAATAAGAGGGACATTGAACTGAGAGACAGGGAATTTGGATCTAGAGCAGATGTTAACTAAACTTCTGGGCAACCTGGGGAAAGTCACATAATTTGTCAGAGTGTAAGTTTCAGATTTGTAATACAAAGAAGGTGCGTAAGACCCCTTCGAGATCCTTGTCGCCCCCAATATTTTATATAACCTAGGAACGCTAGCTCCAGTAAGGGTATTTGAGTAACATACAGCTGCATCATAAAGGGAAGTAATCAGTGGCCTTTGAAGGTCTGGAAGACAATTCACTAAATGTTCATAAATGTCAAGCCAAATGGTATACAGGCCTGAGCTGATGGTAATTTACCTCTCAAGGCATATCCCTGCCTCTCTTCACAGCACTAGATCTTTACATAGATTTTTTTCTTATTTCTGTCTGGCAAACCTGGCACATAGCCGCCACATTTTCACCAGCCCACTCATATTTGCTAATGCCAACTGCCTCCCACTCTTAGCTACAGCACACACACCCTCTCATGTGACAATGCTAATAAAGGATGGGTTTCTGCTACAAGAACATAGATCTACAGCTCTAAATACAAGAACATTCTTATTTTATTTTTTATATTTTTTTGAATATTTTCATTTTAAACAAACCCAATATGACAAAATCTGCATTTATAAGTATATACACTTATGTGGGTGCATATAAGTAAATGGGTGGATGGATGATTTGCTTTGCAAATGAATTCGTCATGAAATTTCTTAAAATACCAGGTCCTTTATTTCTCTTTTCCTTCACTGCCTCCTCCACAAATATCTTACACTTTTTGCTTATTTATTGCTACTCAGGAATATATCTATTATGTAAGCTAAGGTATCTAGTATTTATAAAGTTTGATGGAAAACAAAATGCAAAAAAAAGAAAGAAAGAAAAAGAAAACAAAATGCATTTCTTTAGCATCTTCTGGCTAATTTTCTTCATGTTCTGGGTATGTGGCCTTATATTTTACATGCCTCTGCTTTGAAACTGTATCTGGTAACTCCAAGAGTACCAAGAGTATAAAACTCTCATGAATCTTAAGTACCTTCCAGAGTCCACCATGATAGAACAGCCTTCTACAGAAATTAAAATCTAGAAGAGCCATAGGTTTCACACAAGCCACCAAGCTTGGAGAAAAGTGAGCTGATGGCATTGCTTTGTAAAAACTTTCATGACAACTGTTGTACCTTCCACTCAGGTTATCTGTCAACTGAGGGCAGCTTAACCACCTTTCTGGGATGGTGAAGCTATTTCTAGTAAATGGAAAATTTTATCTTTTGCTGTGAAATGCAAATGTGATTTTTCTCAGCCCATAAATGGTAAGCTCAATCGTGTTTGTTTATTTGTTCAAAATTTGAGCTTTGTATGTTTTCTATTTCTCTCTTCCCCAGGGCTTTCCTTATCTGTATGCACACACAGATGAGAACAGCAACAGATCAAACTAGCCCACTAGATTAGGGTAGATTGCAAATAATATCTCTGATGCTAACAGCACCAAAGGTTTCATCTCACGGGATTGCGATCGTTAGCATTCCCCTCGAGGCTCATGCAAGCTAAGAGCCGAACAAAAACAAAAAGAAGAACAACTTCACTCTTAAGTCATACTCTCTTCTAAAAAAAAAAAAAGTCCTTTTTCCCCACTTTCAGAAACACAATTGTCCAGAGCTTAGAAATTCAAAAGAATCCCAACTCCCTCTGGGATCCCTAAGAATGGATACTTAATGAGGGACCGAGTTTATAGAAGCTACAGAAGGTGGTGCGGATGGCAATAGAAAGAACACTGAACCAAGAATCAGGAGGCCTAAGATGAGATATGGACAAACCTTAACCCTTCTGGGCCTCACTTTCCTCCTTACAAAATACAGATAATAAAACCCACATTTTTCCTGGTATCAAATGAGATAAGAGACTTGAAAATTCTTTGTGACAATATTACAACTTCACAATACAATGCTCTGCTTATTTATGTTCATCTCAACTCCTATGATGGTGTAGACAATTAAAGCTGAAAGTTAAGAAAAAATGAGAAAAGAGTTAAGACTGGGTTTAAACAAAGTTTTTCTTTATCTCTCCCTCTCTATGTCTTTCTTTCCCTCTATCTTTTTATCTCCCTTTTACTCTACTTTCTAGAAAAAGGCAAAAGTAACCATTAATCTAATCTCTGTGTTCTAACAATCAACGTTTCTATGGTTTTCAACTGCAGCCAATGGCTAAATTAGATAACCTCACTGCTTACTAAGGACAGAAGCCTGTGTTAAATTATTACCAAAATCACATCATGAAGAAATCTTCTGCTTCTAGAGAAGCTTGAAATTGGAATCACCATCTATCCTTTATTAATTAATTCAATAAATATTTATTTGGTACAAACTTGTGGCGGGGATTTAGAAATTAATAAGAAAAACATAGCCCCTTTCCCCAAGAAGTTCACAATCCAGTGAGACAGACAGATTCATAGTGTCTCATTTAATAGCTTAGGAACTAGAAACAAATAGTTGAAAAAATTTGACTCTACCTGCAACTCTCCTTCCATTATACTGAGGAGCTGTATAAGGTCTTCTTTGGATAACTCCAAGGGTTTCTTATTTTTTCGTTCACTTTCTCCAGATGGTTTTAGGTGTCGTTTGACAGTTCCTGAGGCCATGACATCATCCTCCTTTCTATTTGATTTGTTCTTCTTTTTTGCATCTTCTGAGAGACTTTTATCATCAACATTGCTGATGATAGAGGACTTGGGGCAAGAGATATGCCCATTGGATGAACTTTCACCACCCTGGTTTCGGGATCTCATTCCCACCTACAATATATGAAAAAAGATAAAATGTTATTACTACCACTTAAATTATTTGTCTAACGAGTTAGAACTTTTAGCAGCTTCATAGCATCACCAATAAAGAAATACTGAAAGATCAGTTCCAGTTAGCTTCCTTACAGCTTTAATGAAAGTCATTAAAATCTTCAGGGAAATGCTTTGATGGTCTTCAGGAAAAAGTGAAAATGTGATACTAACATGATAAACATCTCAAACCAAATGATTAAGGTCAACACCAGGAGTCCTAAGCCATGTCTATAGCCTGTACTTCTGATATGATGAGATTAAAAATGGTACTTTACGTTTGTGGCCTCCTTCCCCCAAACATTACTCAAGTCTAATAATGAGAAAAACATCAGATGGACCCCAGTTGAAAGATAGCCTACAAAATTGCTGACCAGTAATCTTTAAAGTTATCAAGGTCATTGAAAACACAGAAAATCTGAAAAGCTATCACAGCCAAGAGAAACCCAAGGGTACATGACAACTAAATGCAATAGGACATCCTAGGTGGGATTCTGGAACAGAAAATGGACATTATAAGGAAAAGTCAGGATATATGAATAACGCATATATTGACTTTAGTCAATAATAATGTATCAATATTGATTTATAAATTATAATGTGCTATTCTAATGTAAGATGTTAACTATAGAGGAAACTGTGTGTGGTATATAGTGGAACACTTGGTATTATGTTTGCAACAATTATGTGAATCAAAAGCTGTTGTAAAATAAACCATTTATTTTCTAAATAAAGTCTATGAGAAAATTCAAACATCTGGGGCACCTGAGTGGCTGTCAGTTAAGCATCTAACTCTTGGTTTTGGCTCAGGTCATGATCTCAGGGTCATTAGGTCGAGTCCCAAGTTGGGCTCCAATGCTCAGCATGGAGTCTACCTGAGATTCTCTCCCTGTCCCTCCCCCTCTGCCTTTCCCTTCACTTGAGTGTGTGCTTTCTCTCATTCAAATAAATAAATAAAATATTTTTAAAAAAAAGAAAGAAGGAAAGAAAAGAAAATTCAAACCTCAAACTCTGCCAGGAACCAGTTGGAAGTCACAAGGTACAGAAAAATCCACATAGGGTGGAGGGGGCTTCAAACAGAGAGAGAGGAAAAGGGAAACTCGAAGGGAAGAGGGTGGTGTTGTTTTTAGTGATGTGGGATTTTGTTTTTCCATAACCTCTTTTTAAAAATCAGGGAGTTTTTTGGTTTGGTTTTGTCTTATGTCAGTCATTTATAGTAATAATAAGAAGAGCACAAAGAATTGGGGAAAACAGATTTTAAAATCAAAAATTTTTTGAATATTTTGAGGTAAAATAAAGAAAAAAGACTAAGTAGCGGCTAACTTATCCTGTGGGGAACACATTTGGGTCTTTCCATCATGAATACTTTACTGATTCTGTCAGTCTCTGAGCAGAAGAACTTGACCAACAGCTATGTTACAAACAAACAAACTGAACTCAAAGCCTAGGACTCAAAGTGCAAGAAAGGGAGCTCTAATATCCTGGGGGCTGTACTAGAAAATTTGCCTAAATCTTTAAATATAGTAGCTTAGCACATGGGCTTATTTAAAACTCACAGTATAAATAGTCTTTCCCCTGAACAGCTAAGCAGCAAGATTTTCATTACTCATTCCAGATAAAATACAGAGACTTATTTTCTGAAAGTAAATTTCCTTTATGAACCCAACCATACTTAAGAAACCAAGGAAAGCTTTTGAAAACACTAGATTTATCATAGAAAAATAAATACAGTGTGATGCTTCCTTTCAGATAGTGCATATTCAATTCTTCCAAGAAATCTTGAAATCTGAATTCACACTCCTTTTTTTGAACTGAACTCTTATAACCAGATGGACCCTTTTGTATATATATGAATTTTCCTCAGCACCCCAATTTTAGACAATATAAAGTGAAGAAGTGGTCCTTAACACTGGCACCCAATTTTCTGGTTCACTCAGTGATTAGTTCTTGAAAGTTTAGAGCATTTTGTGCTTCCCTGATGGAGAAAGAATAGATGTGCTTTGTAATAGAAGCTAGAGCACTTCAGAGCAGACCTACTATACTTTATCACAGTTTGTGGGCAAAGAGAGCTTAAGCCCTCAGTAAAAAGAGAGAGAGAGAGAGAGAGAGAGAGGCCATGAATAGGAAGTTTTGAAAGGGAGCAAAATATGTTTTGGCATATAGTAGACACAGGTGAAGCTCTGAGAGCTGAGTAGAAATTATTCTTTTGTATGAAACATTACATTTATGTGGGAAATCTCCATTTGAAAGGGTATCTCCTCCTCTGTAGCAGGAAGAGAAGAATGACTAAATTTCTAGAAACTCTTCTCTGTAGAGAAGGTAAGGACTTAAATCTGCACAACACTTCACTTTTATTTATCATGCTTTTCCTGGTATACTCCCACAACTGACTCCCCACTCCCAAAATCTTCTTTTGTCTTTAGCTGAAGATGATAGTAAGGTAATGGCTTGAGCCATTTCTCAGAGTTCCTCTCCTGTGTATGGAGGACGTACACGTTATTAAACTTCTGTTTGTTTTTCTCCTGATGATTTGTCTTTTTGTTACAGGGGTATCTTAGCCAAGAACCTAGAAAGGTAAAGGGAAAACTATTTTTCCTCTCCAACTACTTTAAATTTAACTCTTGACTTTTACACATCAAAACTAAGACACATGTGCTTCCCAAAGTGAATTGTGATTCCCTACAACTCCAAGCCACATGTGAATTCTTTTCACCTGAAATAATTTTCTCTACAAGATCTTAAGGTTCTTTGGGATGGTGCATCAAATACTGATTTGACAACTTCCATTTAGATCATGCATTAATAAAAATTCCAGAAAATAGTTAGATGGTAATGTTTTAAACTTAGTCATTCATGGCCTTAATCATATACAACATTTGTATTTGACTGTAGCATGTGTTTGTCATATTTCCCAGGATTTTTTATATCTTTTATAGGATCTACAGCATTTGAGTATTCCTAAATTAGAAAAATGCCTATCTATGTTATATGCATTTACTTGATCATATTTACAAACATACAGAAAGTGACATTTACTTAGTACCACTCTTTTTATATTTAGTATTTTCTAATACTTTCAGTCTGATACATGTTTAAGTAAATTTTATTGTAGTATTAATAGCTTTCATAGAATTAAGTGGGGGAATTGTATTAATATTGGTTATAGAATTATAGAATTAATTACTTTCACCGAAAAAAACACATAACTTAGAATTATCTAATTATTTTATATTGCTAATCAGCTCAAAAGCTTGAGATTCTATTCTCTTCCATGGTCTTTCACTTTGATAAAAAAAATCTCATGTGGTAGACCATGACATTAATTCTCTCTCAGCAAATATTTTTCCTCCATGCCTGGTTTTTCCTTTGATGTGTGCACATGGATTTTAGTGCTTTCCTGGTTATCCAAATAGGATCTACTATCTGTATCTCCACAACAAAGTCAGCAATCAGAATGTTCCATCTTGGCATTGTAAAAGTACTCAGAGATAACAAACTAGCCAATAAATGTTTTAGGAAGGAAGTAGACACCATATATGAAAGTAAAAAAACATAAGTCTCAATAGTGTAATCAAGTGTGCCATCAATAATGTCCACTCTTTTATTTATTTATAAAGTTTTCTTTTCTTTTTTTTGTAATCTCTACACCTAACGTGGGGCTCAAATTTAAAACCCCAGGATCTGGGACACCTGGGTGGTTCAGTGGTTGAACATCTGCCTTTGGCTCAGGTTGTGATCCCAGGGTCCTGGGATTAAGTCCCCTATCTGGCTCCCTGCACGGAGTCTGCTTCTCCCTCTGTCTTTGTCTCTGCCTCTCTCTCTGTGTCTCTCACTAAATACATAAATAAATAAATAAATAAAATCTTTTTTAAAAATAAAAAAAAAAATTAAACCCTAAGATCAGGAGTCACGTGCTCTTCTGAATGAGCCAGCCAGGCACCCCAATAATGTCCACTTTAAACTATTTTGGTTTTTTTGTTTGTTTTTTTAAAGATTTTTTATTTATTTTTTAGAGACAGAGAGAAAGAGAGAAAGAGAGAGAGAGAGAGAGAGAGCAGAGGGAGAAGCAGGCTCCATGCTGGGAGCCTGACGTGGGACTCAATCCCGGGTCTCCACAATCACACCCCACCTGTGGTTAAGGGAACACTAAACCGCTAAGCCACCGGGGCTGCCCAAACTACTTTATTTTGAAGGGAGAAAATATCAAGACAATAATGACTTCCATGTATCACATTTAGTGACAGTCATACTCTTCCTTATTCTATAGTTCTCACGTAGTTCCTTTTTTTCTTAATTTTTTATTTAAATTCAATTAATTAATATATATTATATTTTTAGTTTCAGAGGTACAATTTAGTGATTGAGTAGTTGCATACAACACCCAGGGTTCATTCCATCAAGTGCCCTCCTTAATGCCCATCACCCAATTCCTCCATCCCCCGTCCCAACTCCCCTCCAGCAACGCTGTTTGTTTCCTATAGTTAATAATCTTTTATGATTTGCCTCCCTTTGATTTCATCTTCTTTTATTTTTTCTTTTCCTCCCCTATGTTCATCTGTTTTGTTTCTTAAATTCCACATATGAGTGAAACCATATGGTATTTGTCTTTATCTGATTGACCTATTTTGCTTAGTATAATACTTTCTAGTTCCATCCAGGTCATTGCAAATGGCAAGATTTCATTCTTTTTGATGGCTGAGTAGTATTCCATTGTGTATATAAATACCATATCTTCTTATCCATTCATCTGTCAATGGACATCTGGGCTTTTTCCATATTTTGGCTATTGTGGACATTGCTGCTATAAACATTGGGATTCATGTGCCCCTTCAAATCACTAGGTTTGTATCCTTTGGATAAATACCAAAGGTAGTGCAGTGCAATTACTAGGTCATAGGGTAGCTCTATTTTTAACTTTTTGAGAAACCTCTATGCAGTTTTCCAGAGTGGCTGCATCACATACTGTTTCTTAAATGATACATAGTGTGCTAAGCATTTTACATATAGCATTTCATTTAAATTAATATTCACATCACCCCTTAAGGTAGGTGCTATTATTCTCAGTTTTACAGATATGGCCACTGAGGTTGAAAAACATTAAATATCCTTTTTTTGGATCACACAACTACTCCTAGTGAATAGAAGAGCTAGGATTTGAACGCAGGTCTAATTCCAAATACCTACTCACTATATGGCTTTCCTCTAAGTTCTTAAATACGTGCAAGTTGGAAGTGGTGGGGGAATACTCTGGAATAAATCAGATATGATCCAGGGCAGCCCCAGTGGCTCAGCAGTTCAGTGCCTGCCTTTGGCCCAGGGTGTGATCCGGGGGGTCCCGGGATTGAGTCCCACGTTGGGCTCCCTGAATAGAGCCTGCTTCTCCATCTGCCTAAGTCTCTGCCTCTCTCTCTGTGTCTCTCATGTATAAATTTAAAAAAAAAATCCTTAAAAAAAATCAGATGATCCAGAAAAATATGCAAATGCTTACTAAGGTAATGTTTTTCACTTCATACTACAGAATTGGAGAAATCCTTTCACTTTCCTCCACAGACACACATGCAAAACTCACACAGCAATTGAAATTAGGTTGCTAAGTAAATACTTTTGCCAAAATCATTAACCTGCTGCAGAACTTGTAAAATGATGAATCATTTTAAAATTATTCCGAGAAGCAACCTGGCTAAATATTAAGGTACAGGTTATGAAAACAGGATGCAAAGTCTGAACAGGGACCATCTGGGTTAAAAGTCCTGGAGTTAAACAACAGTAAACATTTAATCAGAATTGGCCAAATCTTGTCCATTGTGTTTACAGGAGTATCAGGCAGGTAACAAAAAGGCATCTAGTACTCTGTAGGCTTCTTAATAGTTGATTGCATGGCTCCAGGTTTGGGACATGTAGATAACAAAATTTCTGAAAGAAGTAAAAAATGCCTTTGCTTTACCATAGCATTTACCCTTTGAAGAAAGTTCTCTTCAAGAAAAAGGTATAAATAAACTGAAATCACATCAGATGTGTAACCATCCCACCTTTTTAAAAAAAAATCCTTATTATAGGGGGATCCCTGGGTGGCGCAGCGGTTTGGCGCCTGCCTTTGGCCCAGGGTGAGATCCCGGAGACCCGGGATCGAGTCCCACGTCGGGCTCCCGGTGCATGGAGCCTGCTTCTCCCTCTGCCTGTGTCTCTGCCTCTCTCTCTCTCTCTCTCTGTGACTATAATACATAAATAAAAATTTAAAAAATAATAATTAAAAAATCCTTATTATAAAAAAATCCTTATTATTTGGGGCCCAAATTCCTCTTTTTAATAAGTATATTATCCTACATAGTTCAAGAAATACATTTACTTTTCCATTCATAGTAATTAGTCAGCAATAGTTAGCATGGAATGTGCTGACTAGGGTGTGAAGAAAAGAAATACCAAATGTTATTCCAAACCTCCCTCTTTTATCTACGGCCATCCCTCCTCTTCTGGCCCTCCCTCCTCCCTGCATATATTGGGCAACCACCAGAGCATAGCGTCAGATGAATAATATACTAGGAATCAGAAAATGTTTATCAAGACTTTGAGCCATTTATGCTGAACCAACAAGTATTTCTAGAGTTTTTGAACAAGGAAAAGGAAAAGGACAGAGAAAGAAGTCTACAGCAATGAAATACTCACTCTAGTGTCCACCTTCATTAGCTCCTGCAAATCTTGACCTTGAATCTCCCCTTTCCCTTCTCTCACTCTTGCTCTTGTCTCCTTTCAGATTTATCTTTTCATGGTATGATTCAATGTTGGCCACAATACTCCCCCCATCTCTACCACCAACAGAAACTTTTTCTGCATAAATTAGGTTTTGGAATAGTTCCTATGCTTCTCAAGTATCCAGCCTCTGTTTCTGGTCATTTTAGCTATATACTTTTCCAAGAACTTACCTAGTGCATGGGGTGAGATGTCACAATAATTTTATTTATATAATTTCTATTTTTAAATGACTTTATAGAATTATAAGGAAAAATTATAGTACATAGTAAAAAGGAAAGCACATAATTACAGAAAAGCCTACTTTTTACAGTGCGGCCTGGCAGAAGGCCTGCTGCAAGTGGGGCTTCCAGAACATTAGCATGGAACTGTCCTGGTTTTTTCTGTTGGACTTAAACGATAATACCCAAAGCACCCAAAAGTGAAGGCAAAAGAAAACATCTGTTCTAGTTTTATGTGCATTTTAAAACATAAAAGAATCTACCAGTTTATTTTCTATACATGCCAGATGATTGCCTCTGCATATCTTATTTACTTGGTGAAGTCTAATTATAAAAAGCCCAACTCATAAAATGTTCAAACATTTCTCATGAGATTATCATTCATTCTCAATGGCACAGACCGTTCATAAGTGTTCCTAGGTTTACTCTTAAATTTTCTTTCACTTTCTTCATCCAATTAATGAAGCAAGCTATGTTAAATGATTTTTCACTGCTCATTATCCACACTTATAAAATCTTCAAAATAACCAAGATTTTTGTTTATTTTCATTCTACCAGGACAGATATATCCAGATCAACTGAAAATTCTTCTAAATAATTCTACAAATGTTAGAATTCAAGAAAGGGGATTCTCTTGGAGTCCATTCCATGATGTCGTAATCAAAAGTTTAAGAAAAACATAACTGCAGCAAAATTAAAAAAAATATTATTCTACTCTAGCCCAAAACCGTGGTGAAATATTTTATAAAGTTCTGTTTAATATTCTTCAAAGAAGATAAAAGCAGACCTGGGAAAAGTTTCCAGAAAAAAAAAAGAATGCTGAAAGAACAGATCAGGGAACTGCCATGAAATAATTCTTTTAAAGTAGGGTTCCTGATAAGGAGGGCACGTGATGTGATGAGCACTGGGTATTATACTATATGTTGGCAAGTTGAATTTAAATTTTTAAAGAAGGAGAAAAATAGGATACCTGAGTCTAAATGAATGTACAATTTGAGGATTTTAAAACTTTGAATGTAAAATAGGGTGACGTCTCTTATCAATTGTCAGTTTACCTCTTTATATTCACTTTTAGCATTTATAACAGGGTTTGGAATTTGTTATTGTCTTTTTACTTCCTTCACAGAAGTAAGGCTACTGTTGATTGTATAAAAGAGAAAAGTAACTATCTAGAAATATACTATTTTATAAAGAAACAATGACATAATGACATAATGTTTTCTTCTGGTATTTTCGACCTTAATGACTCACTCTTAAACCTCAAATATATTTTAAATATTTTAATATCTATAATATTTTATTATTGTAATTCTGATGTCACTATTCTACTAAACATATATATAATACATAGTTGTTGATTATAAACTGGTGGATTCTTTTATGTTTTAAGGCCTGAAGTTTAAGTGATTAAGACAACTCTTTAGCTTTCTAGTTACTTTTACTTATATTCTTTCTACTTGGGCACTACAGTTTTTTCAGACATTCTAATAGTACCTGTGGCCTCTAAAAAATGTTACCATTTAGTTTAATCAAAACTGCTAAACATTGGTTTTATTATGTGACAAAGAAAACATCTTAGGAAAATTACCAGAAAACATCTTAGGCTCTGCCTAGCTGGAGCCAGAATTCCTTCCTGTATCCCATCACTCCTGAAAAGGTCCAGCCCCAGAACTATATAAGAATCAGTCATTTCCCTTTACCTAACAATGCAGCCAGAAAGACAAATACCTTAGGCTATATCTTAGCAGTCTATATTTGATGAACTATTCTTAGATATTACCTCTATTCACAATAATAATAGCTGACATTTACTAAAGAGCTTATTATGCTCTCAGCATTGGGGTCAGTATCTGACATATATAGTAGCACTTCATGAAATACTCATACCAATCCATAAAGCAGGGAATAATTATTCCCCTTATAAAGATGAGGAAAATGAGATTTAGAGAGATTTAGACATTTGCCCCAAATAAATGACTGGTGCCTGGGAAAGCCTGAGCTAGAACACAAGTCTGTTTGGATTCTTCATGTGCGAGGAGAAGTCTGGATAGAAACTTTTCCCACCATATCAGAACTACTGCAACACAAATGAATCTGTAGCTACCCTTTTAGGGGACTGAAACAAGTTTAGTCTCAGGGGATAGCATCCAACCAAATAGTCTCAAACAATAATAATTAGTTCAGAATCCTACTGCTTCAGCCGATATCTTTCTCTAATTTCTACTTGTATGATACCTTATTCTTCTAAGACTACACTCTCTTCTTCCCCTACTGTTCCTCTTATGCTGCTGCCTTTCTGTTTCTTGATGCTTGAGATTTTCAGCAAAGCTGAAGAGGAACTTTGCCTTTGCAGTGTTGACTTCTAATTTTTTGAACTGAAAAAGTAACTAAGACTTCAGAAACATGACAATTGTTATACAACAAGATATGAATTGAAAAGATTTTTTAAATTAGGCAAATTAAGAAAAAATCTAGTTTGCTAGAACTAGTAGTTGCTCAGTAGCTGATTGCTTTAGTAAGCTAATTGTACAAATTTTCTGTTAGGAAAAAATCTGCACTAAATATTCTTCAATAATTTTATTGCGTTTTCAAGAAATGCAAGGCAAATCACAACTGCTGTTCAAGGTTGACAAGATGGGTTAACTTCCATGAGAAGAAAGACACACTGTGGTTTGGATATCACTACTTCATGCTACCAAGGGAGAAGATGAACTACTACATGGGTCACCCCATCTGTGGGCTGCCCATGACTTTATGTGTTCTAATTGTCTACACATACATCAATTGCATTCAGGTGTCCTTTAAATGCCTTTTCTTTTCAATCTCTAGACAATTTCTTAAAATAAAAGAGCAATTTAAAGTCAGTTGTAATAGAGGGAGTCATGGGTTGTGTCTGTTTTTAAGTCTTCCTGACTTCTGTCTTTTCTAATTATCCCTGAACATCCCTTGTCCTGGGTGAGATCAGAGTATAAGGAGCCTAAGAGAACAGTTACTTTATAAACCAAGCAAGAAAAAAGGCAAAAATTCCATGAATGCAACAGAAGCCATGTTATTGTCACAGATGTTTATCTGATATTTAAAGTCTCTTATCAGTCTGATACTGTGTGTTGTGATCCATCAACAAATCTTCATAAGCTTAGTTGCTATGTGAATGCAAAGCCTGGCACAAAGAGTAAATAGAGTTCTGTGATTAGCTAATTAAGATGCATCAGGAATTTATCTGAAATGTCATGCTACCGTAATACAGAAGTTTCAAACATAGTGTGTAGGCAAGAAGTACATAAGAAAATGGGTCACCCACCTGCACCCCAATGTTTATAGCAGCAATGTCCACAATAGCCAAACTGTGGAAGGAGCCTCGGTGTCCATCGAAAGATAAATGGATAAAGAAGATGTGGTTTATGTATACAATGGAATATTACTCAGCCATTAGAAATGACAAATACCCACCATTTGCTTCAACGTGGATGGAACTGGAGGGTATTATGCTGAGTGAAGTAAGTCAATCAGAGAAGGACAAACGTTATATGTTCTCATTCATTTGGGGAATATAAATAATAGTGAAAGGGAATATAAGGGAAGGGAGAAGAAATGTGTGGGAAATATCAGAAAGGGAGACAGAACATAAAGACTCCTAACCCTGGGAAACGAACTAGGGGTGGTGGAAGGGGAGAAGGGCAGGGGGTGGGGGTGAATGGGTGACGGGCACTGAGGGGGGCACTTGACGGGATGAGCACTAGGTGTTATTCTGTATGTTGGCAAATTGAACACCAATAAAAAATAAATTTATAAAAAAAAAAAAAGAAAATGGGTCACCATCTTTTGGAATAATTTTTTTCAAACAAATAATGGCCCCAAACTACTTTTTTCTCCACCTTCCAGCCATACTACCTCAGCATATGCCCAACCCTACAGTGGACCTTAAGGTGTCCCATGACATCATACATCCTTAGCATTTGTTTTCCTAACATGCTGAGTTCCTCTGGAGATGTTTGCCATTAACCCTAAGGAATCAAGAAAGCCATGCCTCCACTGCTAACCCCACATTCACTTATTCTGTAAGCCTGGACAAGTTACTTAACCTCTCCGACTGGTAGCTTTCCCATGAGGATAATAATGCCTGTCCCACCCACTGCATATATGTGAAATTATAATGCCTTCTACTCTATATGTATGTGAAAATATTTATTAGCAGTAGTAACGCAGGAAGCATTCTGTGGCCGATTAAGTACTGAAGTCTTCAAACATCTGTCAACACTCCCATATAGGTACCACCAGAGACAGACACTACTTTCAACTGTGATCATCTAGCCCAGAAGTCAACAACTTTTACTCTAAAGAAGAAAATATTAAATATTTGGGGTTTTGCAGGTCATGTGGTCTCCACTGCATCTACCCAATTCTGCCGAAGCCACAGACAATACACGTGTGTGGCCAGATTCAAACCCTAGCCCCTAGTTTGCCAACCCTGATTTAGACTGTGTGACAATTATAATTAGTAGGTGCATTTAAACTGGGAGAAACAGAAATGGTTTCTGCCACTCCCTCCCCCAGTTTACAGTAATGAGAAAAGTGGCTAAAAATACAAGAGAATAAAAACTGAGAGAAAAAGATAATGTAGTAGCTATGCCATCAGCCCACCTATCCTCTTCTCTTCCAAATAATTTGAAGGAGAGCATGAACGTAAAATGGTTCCTTCACAAAGTTTGAGGAATCTAAGGTGGAAGAACCTGCTATGCTACAGTTTGAGAGTAGGAATCCCCCTGGCCATGGGAATTGCAGACAGACGACAGAGATTTAGCAGCATGTATCTGTGCAAAGGAGGTCATGGAGACTGATGCCCACTATGTACAAGGTACGCAAGTGGCTGAACACTGGGCAAGGGTGAAAGATATCTTGGAGAGACAGCTGGCATGCTATTAGAAGAGTTACCAAAGTAGAGCGCTTCAAAGCACTCCATCCAAAGTGGGGATGAAGCAGAAGGTGCAGCTACAGTTCAGGAAATCTGTGAGAGTATAGTAGGCTTCTAAGACAGGGGAGACAGGGCACTTCCCGATAAAGAGTTGAGGCTATGACTTTCACCTGGAGCTGGGCTGGGAGATGACAAGAGGACATACAGGTAAAACTACTTTTTAGTCATGTGATTCATACAGTTGCACGGAGCCCTGCACTCAGTTTAATGCTCTGTTGTTGCTATCTTGAAATCCTCCATTTTTTGAATTAGAGGCCCCACATTTTCCTTATGCACTGGGCCCCCTAAATTAGGTGGCCAGTCCTGATGGCAGCAGAGCAGTCAGTCTGAGCCGGATACTGGAGTTGCACCACTAAGCAGGTCATGTTAGCAAACTTCCTTACCTGCCCCCCACAGAGGAAGCACAGTGTTTGTGTGATACCCCTGAAATACAGAGGAAGAGAGCAGAAGAGGAGGAAAAGAAAAGACTGAACTGGAATTCTGGTTTGTTTTAGGACTGAGCTATGTATACTGACTTGACTGAAAAAGAGAAAGGAAAACAAATCACCAGATAAAATTAAATTTACCAGGAAATATCCAGGTTAAGTTCTCTACCTCAAGTGAGTATTGGAGGTAAAATGTATAAGAGGTAACTAAAGAGTAAAGTTGAATTCAGTCACAAAGAAATAAAGTATTAGAATGATGTCCTTGGATTTAATGCCATGTCTTAGCTGTGAAATATAACCCTGGGTACAGTTTATAAACCATAAGTGCTACAGGACCTTCAGGCAATGTATGTAAACGAGTTTTCCTTTAAATCACATCACCATCACTCCTGCTTTAATTTTGAAATGAAAAGCAAGAAATAAGACTCCTATGTGGGGCTGGAGGCAACCAGAGCTCAGGGATTTTCCAACAATGAAATTTTTGTGCAGAACCTCTGCGAGGAGGTGGATGAGAAGCTTTTGGAAAGAGGGAATGCTACAAGGGTCCTCTGCCCCAAAACCCCAAAACTAACCATTGCCTTTCTCTGCCCTCCCTGTATTCCTTCTTTCAGGCACTTTTCCTGTCTTCCCATCTGTGTTCCTCACCTATGCCTTTCACTGAAATTATAAAAAATAAGATCCCAGTGATCGCATCTGCTGCACAAGTGGCCTTTCGAGACTTGTCTACAGTGTGTCCCCAGCCCAAATATAACCTCTCACCCATCTACTGAACTCTCACTCTTTCAGAATCTCAGGATGGAGTTAAGAAATCAACCTCCCTAAATTTAAATCACATAGTAGAGTCACAACCGTAACTCTATATTCCTCAGTCTTTATGAAACCTAGTGAATCTTTGATTGAAATTAAAACAGAGGGGTGGTGGAAGGGGAGGAGGGCGAGGGGTGGAGGTGAATGGGTGACGGGCACTGAGGGGGACACTTGACGGGATGAGCACTGGGTGTTATTCTGTATGTTGGTAAATTGAACACCAATAAAAATTAATTTATTAAAAAAAAAAGAAATAAGTCAATCAGAAAAAAAAATGAAATTAAAACAGAAGTAGCCATTTTTAAGAGGCTAAAAGTAGGACAAAGACAATATTTCTTTAAATCATACCACTAGGCTGTTCTATGTAAAATAAGCTATGGCAGAGGGAAGCCAAGAAGAAATCTGGGAACGTATTTTTTTCCTCCTCTTCCCCTCTGTATGTACTTAATTCCCAACTCCCATTCCCTCCATTACTAAGTACCGATGTCCTCTTTTATGTCTTAAATACAAAATCCCTTTTTGTGGAGAGCCAAGCTGAATCCAGAGTTCCCATAGCAGACATATCTTGGCTCCTGAAACCTGAGGTTGGGGATAAGGAAGCCAGAAGACCAAGGTTATACAGCCTGACAGAGCTCTAGGAGCAGGTAAAGAAGCTCCCTCTGAAGGCCTAGGGCAATGTTTCCCAAACTTCAGATTGCATCAGAATCACCCACGGGCTTATTAACACACAGGTTGGTTGTTCCCACCCCCAGAATTCCAAATCTATGGGTCTAGGGTGAGGCCTGAGAGTTTGCATTTCTAAGAAGTTCCCAAGTGATGATAATGCTGCTGGTCCCAGACGACATGTTGACAACCAATATTCTAGGACAAGGTAGAACTAAGATAGGTCTGGGATATTGCAATGAGGCCTCAAAATATCTTCAGATTTCAACTAGAAACTCTCTGCTCTTCCCATAACTAAACTAGAGATACAAATAATATATATATATTTTTTCCAATCATGCCAAGTAACTATTTAAATTACTGATTACATGCCTGCCTTACCATCCATCCTCCAACCGGGTCCCTGTTTGAGAGTTTAGATTTGTTGGTCAAAAAATGATGTCCTACAGGTCAAAATCTCTTTGCAGATACGGGGTGAAAGGAGCAGTTAATTAGACTTTTTTTTTTTTTACTATTTATTACTTATTTGCAAATTTTCATTTAAGTTTTTATTTAAATTCCAGTTAGCTAACATGTAGTGTAATATTAGTTTCATGTGTACAATATAGTGGCTCAACATTTCCATATAACATCTGGTGCTCATTATAACTAGTGCCCTCCCTAATCCCCATCACCTATTTAACCCATCCTCCCATCCACCAGCACCCTCCCCCGCCCCCGTAACCACCAGTTCATTCTCTATAGTTAGGAGTCTGTTTCTTGGTTTGCCTCTATCTCTCTTTGAAAAAAGAGGCTCATTTGTTTTATTCCTTAAATTCCACATATGAGTGAAATCATGTGGAATTTGCCTTTCTCTGACTGATTTCAATTCGCTTAATAATCTCTAGCTCCATGCACATCATTGAATATGCACCCCAATGTTTATTGCAGCATTACTTACAATAGCCAAATTATGGAAACAGTCCAAATGTCCATTGACTGATGAATGAATAAAGAAGATGTAATATGTACACACACACACACACACACACACACACACACACAGTGGAATACTACTCAGCCATCAAAAAGAATTAGACTTTTTTTGGTCAGAATATTTCACAAAATAATCTTGATACACAGATTTTATTGAAAAAAAAATCAGAATATATGGCACAACTGAGCCCATTTTCCCACATAGTTACATTCAGTCAGAGTCGAATCATGGCTGACTCATTTAGTTGGAGGACTTGCCAGCTCACCACTAGTCCTTACCACCCTCCATTACCTCTTGAACACTGAGACCCACGAGTCAATTGCCATATATTTATTACTATGTTTGCACTATGTTTTTCTTCTCTGTACCTAAAGATAAAAACAAAAGCTACATCAAGAGAGTTTCATGTTTCAAGAAAAAAAGGAGAAAGTATTTAGTAATGACTACTCCTGTGGGCTTTATATGCAAACACTTTGCCAATTTTATTTATTATCTGTCTTCTGAAACCATCTGAGTTTAGGTCCAGTCTGTGCAAGCCTGGATAGCTGGGAGAAATGCATGGGGGAGGGAATAGAGGCAAGAGGTAGACTCTGTAGACAGGATGGTCAAAGAAACCTCCTGCAAAGAAATTGTCCAAAAGGAAGAAATTGCAGTCTATCACAAGTTTAATCCAAGGACAATGCCACTTTGCAATGAGAGAGGAAATATTGAGCTTAGCAGGGAATGTGCTCCTGGGAATGCCTCCACAGACATGCACTCAAAGCTAAGGCTGACAGTGGGTATTAATAAAGGCATAAATGGGAAAAAGAGGTGTGCCAGCAAAGGCTCTGTAAGAAGCTCTGGTCTTGGTTTGAGAAGTGACATGCAGGAAGCAAAGAGAGGATTTGGGAAACTTCTGCATGGTCACTGTTGGAACCAACAGAAGTAACAGAGGCACCAATAGATATTCAAGCCAGCTCAGGGGCAGGACAGTATTTGGAGGTCAACAGACACCCTCTGGGGACCACCTCTTAAATTAACCTAAGGAAGGTGGAGAGAGGGTTCTATATTAATTTAGGTAGGAACTAAGACGAGGAAATACCTCACTGATCTCTTATTATTAAATCCCTGGCTTCCTCAGCTTGAGAACTATGGGTTATATTTCATTCTGCAAACTTTTTTGTGTACCACTATGCCACATAATAAGAGCATAACCATTCTGGGTACAAGGACACACAAAAAAATAAAACAAGTTCCTTCTCTCAAGAACGTCATAACCCAAAATATTGGTCGCTAATTTTTTTTGACAATTCAATCCATTATTTATAAATGCAATCACTTATCCCAAACATTTGTTTATTTATGAAGTGTTATGTTGATCTCTTAATGTATTAGGCATATTATTGTTATATCCAAAAAATGAATAAAAACCCAAATATTAATAAACTTTGTAAATAAATATAATGGAAACCCATATCCTAATGACTTCTCATGTGAAAAATTGTCTACAAAATAGGTATTTAAACAGATTTTTAAAATAAGAGGCATTTCAAATAATGCTTTAATAGCAATCTTGGATCTGAAAAATAACTAGATCTGATCCTGAAAAAAAAAATCATAAAAAAATTGGAAGAGTGCAAAGACAAATGGCTATGGATTAGGACAGAGGGACAAGCTTTGAGGACTGACCATTTCTCAGATTGCAATACTCTCCTCGGGTCTGAAGGATGAATAGGATCTTTCCAGGCTAAAGGAAGAGTATAAACAAAAATGCATTTCTATTCAGTGGCCTGACGTGGACTTAGAAGTTCAAAATGGAAGCAAGTGCCCCAAAATACTAATTATGTGTATAGCAGAACATGATGAATTAACCCAGGCAAGTTGCATCTTGTAATAAGACTGTACTCTGGGGATCCCTGGGTGGCGCAGCGGTTTAGCGCCTGCCTTTAGCCCAGGGCACGATCCTGGAGACCCGGGATCGAATCCCACGTCGGGCTCCCGGTGCATGGAGCCTGCTTCTCCCTCTGCCTGTGTCTCTGCCTCTCTCTCTCTCTCTCTCTCTCTCTCTCTCTCTCTGTGACTATCATAAATAAATAAAAATTAAAAAAAAAAAAGACTGTACTCTGTGTTGGCATGTTCAGCCTTCAGTTTGTCCCTCATATGATACTGTTATTCTTCTACTTCAGGAAAAAAAAAAAGTGAACGTTGGTGGTTGCTATGGTAACTAAATAGTGGGAGCAAAGGCAGTGGAAGGTCAAGGAATGTTCTATAGTTACACATCAAGCAAGTACAAAATACAGGTTATTTTTAATTTTGGCTATGTTCCTATAATTTTAATGTCTAAAAATTAAGATGTACGTAAATAGTAAAGTCTGTTTCTCATGCAGCCATGAGAAAAAATACTTTCTCAGTAACTCAATACTACCTCCTTATTTTGTTGACATTTCATTTTCATCAGTTGTCATTCAAGCCAACCAAAATGCCCAAAGTGAGCATTTTCTAAATGTGTAACCAGGGAGGGCGTCCTTTACCCTTCTTCCCCTTGTTTTCTGTGCTCCTCTGTTCTTAGTATACTAGCATGACTCACCATCCACAGAACACAAATTGAGAATTGCTTTTCTAGGAGTGCTGATGTATTTGCTTTCTCTCATCAGTATTCTCTCATCTAATGACACTTGTGGCCAAAGACAAAGTTTTGCCAGGCAGCTGATGAAGCAGTGGAGGGAGGTGACATAGCTCGTGCACAGAGAGTTTTCCTCCAGACCAGCCACGGCCAGCTGTTCCAGGCAGAGAATGTGCCTGCATTATTGGACTCGTGGCCAAGGGAGGTAATGAGCCTGAACTTCCCTGTGTCCTCTCTATACCTCTGCTGTAAGAAAATGTACCCAGTGACTAGTGGGAGCTTAAGAACAAATATAGAACAGAAAAACCAAAAAATTAAAACCTCAGAAGAGAACTACTTTTTAAAAATCTCTCATAAGAACTTACGTAAAAGATACTGACATACACAAATTGTGTGAAAATAAAGTTTCTCTTCCAAGAATTGTTAAATAGCTGGATTTTGCTTGAACCAAAGTCCTAGACAGGGACCACACACTTAGAGGTTTTCTATTCCTCCATAGATTTCACTTCGATTATAGAGCAATCACACCCAACATTTGGTAGGCTGTTTAGATTTTACTAAAAGTCCCATTGTTTTCATCAAATCATTTTGTCAATTATATATTTATAAATACCATACCCTACACATGCATGTTTCATTGAAAAGGAACATTTTTTAAAGATTTTATTTATTTATTAGAGAGTAAGAAGACAAGCAGGGCGGGAGATTGGGAGGGGCAGAGGCAGAGGGAGAAGCAGACTCTCCATTGAGCAGAGAACCAGACATGGGGCTCTACCCCAGAACCTGAGATCATGACCTAAGTGGAAGGCAGACACTTATCCAACTGAGCCACTTAGGTACCCTGAAAAGGAAATTTTAGAGTAAACTTTTGTCACTTTAAAATATATTGCTCAAAACTAAATTCAAAAACAATATTTAGGGCAGCCCGGGTGGCTCAGCAGTTTAGCACTACCTTCAGCCCGGAGCATGATCCTGGAGACCCAGGATCGAGTCTCACATTGGGCTCCCTGCATGGAGCTTGCTTCTCCCTCTGCCTGTGTCTTCCTGCCTGTGTGTGTGTGTGTGTGTGTGTGTGTGTGTGTGTGTGTCTGTGTCTCTCATGAATAAATAAATAAATTCTTTAAACAAAACAAAACAAAATTCATATTACTGTCCTTAATGAAATTATTGTCAGGATTCACTGCATTATTTTCATTCAATATATGCTTATTAAGTGATTTCAAAGTGCCAAGCACTGGGTTAAAAAAAAAAAAAGAATTCTAGGTGGTTTGTATCATCATGGAACTCACAGTCTAGTAAAATTGTTCCAATTTAAAAGGTAAGTCATGGTGAGAGCTGGAGAAATTAGTAAGATCTTCTGCATGTGCTAGATGGTTGGCTGAGTGCATTATTTCCAGGTAAATTCATTTTAAATTTATTATAAAAATATAAATCAATATTCCTATCCCAAAACCAGTTTGACAAAACTGTTACTAAGCACCTTCCCTATACAAGATGGCGTGGGTTTCATCCACAATGGCTCACAGAGAGTGAATATTTAATATGATTTTTTAAAAAATTTTTAAGTGTTCTGGGGGCACCTGGGTGGTGTGGTCCATTGAAGGTCTGCCTCTTGGTTTTGGCTGGGGTTGTGGTGTCAGGGTCATGGGAGGGAGCCTTGCCACCCACTCTGTGCTAAGTGTGAAGTCTGCTTGGGACTCTCTTTCCCTCTCTTTCTTTCTATCCCCCTTGCTGAGCATGCATGTGCTCTCGCTCTCTCTCTCTCTCTCTCTCAAATAAATAAATAAATCTTAAAAAAATTTTAAGTACTCTGTATTCTAGCAATTGATTTTTTCAAAGCACAAAATTATATCATACATGCAATGCCAACTCAGAGGCCTCTATCACTTTGTTCACTGTTCTCCAGAGAACAACGTTAAGTCATTGGGGAGTTCTTTGCTTTTTTTATCTTGAAATATCAATCAATGGATAAGTGATTGTTAGTGGCTAACCAATAGTTAAATCATGTCTTCCTGAATTCAGATGCCACATTTTTTGTGCCTCTGCCATTTCACAGATTGAGAACTTGAAATCATGCCCCCTAGAATATAGTAACCTGAAAGTAAAATTATGGCCTCTCAAACTGCTCCTACCTGTGACTGGGGACCTGCAGATTCTTCTCAAAGATCCTCACTCTTCTAGAAATAGAAGTCCCTATGAGAAAAGAGTGAACAACTATACTTCTCCCTGCTGTCCTGACAGCTACCAAGAGACTCTGGTATTTCCTTCTCTCTTGCTCTTGCTGCCAGTGGCCTCTACTGCCATTATTGAAGCTGCTGGAGTTATCAAAGCAACAAAGAAGATATCTCAGGAAGTCTAGAAGCCTCCAAGGTTTACCTCCTTGCTCAGATGCTAACCAAACTTCCCTCACACTAAAGGCTATGGTGGGGCCAGAATCTCTGATGCTTTTTAAAAGTCTTTGGGACTATAGAAGCCACAGAGTCACGGAAGTCACTGCTGCAAAAAGCCTCCACCTGTAACTGTACCAAAGTTGGTAGCAAGTGTTGCTAAGATTTTATTGGAACCAGGAGATCTAGTGGGATAATTTGGCTGAAAGTGGGAACAAAAGATTATAGATTATCTTAAAGCTCCATTTGCTTAGAAAGCACATTTATGTCATATATCACCAGTTGTTTGGTGGACCTTTTTGCAGTTGTTCATAGAGATTATAGGACAAATAAAGCCCTGTCCCCAAGTTATCTTTTGATGATGACACAGCTGGAGAATTTATCTCTTCCTAATTCATTTTGGGTTGTCATCTCATGCTCACAATATGTCAAAGGTTTGGTGAAGTTTCACTGGACAGTGGCAGAAATCCTTTGGATATAGGTTAAGGACAAAGGGCAGTGACGTGCTGGTAAACTAGCTCTCCAGGAAAAGAAAATCCCTGATTGGTTGGTAGCATTTGCAAATTTCCGTGGCATCAATACCCCCATTGTGGCTAATTTCAAGCCACCAACATGACATCACTGAACACAGAGCTGAGAAGAGATGAGCATAGTTGGCTCCTGCAAGGCACTGCCAGTTGGCTCCAGCACACCACTGAGAAAGGGCCAAGTACTATACAGCGTCAACCTCCTGTTCTTATTTTTTTCCAGAAAAATTCCAGGCAGAATCAGATTGCAGAGATTTCTCTGCATTCTTGAGTAAGATATTATGAAGGCAGAAGTAGGAAAAATGGATATATCAGATAAACCTGATAGCATCACTTGCTTTCTTCACTTACCCTCCATCTGTCTGACAAGAATAAGCACATTCTGCTTAGTCAAGCCTCAGTCCACAGTATTGGACTGTGGCTTCTCAAAGCAGACGGAAAAGCAGGTAGAAGGAGGAAAAAATCAGGGGGAAATAATTTGTCTTCTTAAAGTATGTGACAATAACCTAGGGAGAAAGCACGAGTTTGTATGGACAAACATAAATAGCCTCTGTAAAGAAAACAAGCTGCATTTTGAACTGAAGTCAATAGTTTGTTCTTGTTTTCTTTTCTCTAATTAGAAATAAAGCTTAGTTTATAAGGACATTGGCTTTCTCTTCTTCCTCACGGTCCTCATTTCAGTAATCCTCTTGGCCAGGGATGCCTCCTGGGAGAGCATGGGTCTGTGGTATTTCGGTAACAGTTACTGATGTGTTGATACAGTCAAGGATCTCTCCTTACTCTCTATGAAGTAATGGCCACAAACACAGTCCAAAAGATGATGTCAAAGATATATACAAACAAACAATGACCTTGAAGATTTCTAATGCATCTCTAATGGAACAAGCAGAGCAGTGCTCATTGGTCGGTCATGAGCTTCACAATTTGCTGAGAACATATTTGAGCTGGGGAAGAACTGTTGTCAAGAACCAAGAATTAGTCATCAGTAATGTTGGCTAAGAGGATAACTGGACATTCCAAAGAAATTAACTGCTCACTGGACATTTCAAAGAAATTAACTGCTTACTTTGTGCCTCAGTTTCTCCATCTAAGGCAGGTGACCACTCAATGTTCTTTTTCACAGTCATAAGCTATGAGGCTTCATGAATTAATTTGTTGAAAAGAAAGATTTTAGGTACAAGGCCCTGTGTAGGATGACAATGTTAGTCGTGTTGCATTGTAACAATTCCTGTATTATCTGTTACATTCTATTACTGTGGCACAGTGACAGTCCAAAGACAACCGGTTTTACTGTCACGAACTCCAGAATATGCTTCTTCCAACTGTGCTTAACTGTGTGCCCGCCAGTGGATCCTTTTAGGCAGAGAATAATAATCAGAGGGGGTTAATGCTGTCACAGGTTATGTATAAAGAGTGAAGATATAAAAGATGTAGTATTATGACTTTTGTCATTCACTGAACTAAGGGATAAATCCAACATCTGGACTTCATATTTTGGAGCAAGACTATTCATAGCACATGATAAGCATATTCAGCCCAGGGACTTTGCTTTTCTCTTCTTATTCCCTTATTCCACAGAGCTTTGATTAGAAAGCTTTAGATAAATTTAACCCAAGTAAAAAATAAAAACGGAAACAGAAACGGGTTTCTTGTCTGCATAGCTTTGGTGTGCTTAACTATTTCCCTCATCACACAAGTTCATAGACAGCTTTAGGACAAAAACCACCTAACTCACTTTTGTAACCCCTTCAGCAATTAGCGCACAGAGCTTACACAAAATGTATGTAAGCAGTGAATCTTTGTGTTTTTGGATTAAACCACGTTGGGGAAAAAGCAGTGTCTGAGAAAATGCAACGGACACCAACATATTCTACTTGATCTCCTGGAAAAAGTGGCCCCATTCCAGCTGAAATAAATTGAAGAGTGTGGAAAAAATGTAGGCAGATCTCTCAAAAGTCTTCAGAAATCATAAAGACCTCTGAATGCTGCTTCTACTCATGGGCTTTTTATTAAGAAGATGGCAAATTTATAGGATTCCCAAATGTAACAGAGAAATCAAGAGAGCCAAAAAGTGACTAAAAGATTCAGAAACTAGATAAATTTTGAACGACTCCAATAGGAAAGCTCTGCCAGAAATGGGGGTTACAAACAGGCCGCTGACCAACTTTATAGACCAATACTGCATTCTCCTCAAATAACCTCAAATGAAATGTCTCCACATATCTGAATTCTCTCTCTCAGCACATTGACACAGAGGTCCAACATTATAGCAATTCCCAGATCCTTGAGAGGAGGGAATCTAAGCTACTATGGTAGGCAAATATGGTCATAACTGGAGGTTGCAATGCTATGTTCTCTTAAAGTACAGAACAATAGTTACAAAGAGCAAATACAGAAGTCCTTAAAGCATGCAGGAGGACAGATACAGGAAAATAAAAAGTAAGCTATTCTTAACACTGTAGAACAATATCTACCCCTTGGAATTAGACAAGCAGCTCAGATTTCAGAGGGATTTAAAAAAATGGATGATCAATGTATAATAGGATACTACAAAGAAATTAGGAAATATTTATACATAACAGTAGCCTTCAAATATAATGATGTAGAGTGGAACTGCCATATTCTTCCAAAAAAGGTTATTGCAGACCTGCTATGATCTGAATGTTTGTGTTCTCCCAAAATTCATATGTTGAAATCCTAATGCCCAATGTAATGGTATTAGAGGGTGGGGATTTTGGAAAGTGCTTAGGTCATGAAGGTGAAGACCTCATAGATGGAATAAGTGCTCTTGTAAAAGACCTCACAGAGCTCCCCTAGCCTCTGCCACCACGTGAGGACACAGAGAGCGAGCAGTCTACAATCCAGAAGAGAGTCTTCATCAGAACCCAATCATATTGCTACCATGATCTTAAACTTCTAGTCTATATAGAACTGTGAGAAATAAATTTCTGTTGCTTATAAGCTTCCCAGTCGGTGTTACAGCAGCCAAAACATACTAAGACAGGACCCCTGTCCAAGTCAAAACTCTAGGTTAAAGGGACCACACATTTGAACTAGGGCATGGTAACTTCCTCCTAATATTGAAATACAAATTTAGGCCATGGCTAAGTAATTCTCAATTAATTTGTGTCAGCAAATCCTTCCTATTACATATACAAGCCCACAAATATTTCTTGAGAGCTTATTGAATGCAAAGCATTATGAATATCCTCCCTCACCTGAGTCAATAGAAAAATACATGCATTTGCAGGGCCATATTGCTATGATGATTTGCTTTTCCTAACAAAGATAAAAATATATATATACAATAATTGCATTGAGTTGATGTTATAAATACAAGGAAATAACTTCTGAGGTTTTTTTTAATAAATTCATTTTTTTAAATATATTGTAGGCTCTTTGGGCAACTTTTTTTTGTAAATGTAAAATTATTTCAAAATTAAAGTTCAAAAATACATTGTGGCAAATATGAAAATGAGATACGAGCACTATGAGTTGATCTTTTAAAATGCTTAACTTTGAGATCCCTGGGTGGCTTAGCGGTTTAGCACCTGCCTTCAGCCCAGGGCATGATGCTGGAGTCCCGGGATTGAGTCCCACATCAGGCTCCCTACATGGAGCCTGCTTCTCTCTCTGCCATTCTCTCTCTCTCTATCATGAATAAATAAACAAAATCTTTAAAAATAAAATAAAATGCTTAACTTCAAGTAAGTAAAATCCTAAGAACATAGAAATCTGGGATTCCATCTGCCTTCCCTGACCTTCATGGCAAATCAGCTAGGTTTACTGCAGGCCCATGATGATACAGAAGGTAAAGGAAAAGTTGCAGATGAAAAGAATTTTCACTATGGTTAGGCCTATTGAAGATATTTAACATTTGTTAAACATTTGGTAGCTGTGCAAAGCAGCAATAGGGAAATGCTGATATCCATTCACAAAGTGTAATGGCAGGCAAGATCAGACTCTTAAGATCAAGAATCAGGGGTACCTGGGTAACTCAGTGGTTGAGCATCTGCCTTTGGCTCAGATAGCAATTCCAGGGTCCTGGGATCAATCCTGCATTGGGCTCCCCACTGGGAGCCTGCTTCTCCCTCTGCCTGTGTCTCTGCCTCTCTCTCTGTATCTCTCATAAATGAATAGATGAAATCTTTAAAAAAAAAAAAAGATCAAGAATCACAAGACTTCATGAAACCACAAAGGTGAGGGCCCACCAGGAAAACTCCCCACCAATTTGTCACTCTAACCTTTAACTCCAATGACTTCTTTTAAGAAATGAGTGTGATTGAAGAGTGAAACTTCCTCCTTTCTCCAACTTCATTTACTTTATATTCCTTTCCAGAACGTTCATCCATATAAATCCATAAATGTCTGCATCATGCAGGATACTTAGCCAGTAGTATCAGTGGAGTAGCCCATCTCAGAGTCTGGAACAGCCCAGCTAATGAAAGGAGGACTAAGTAATTCCCATAAGAGTTTTTTTTTGTTGTTGTTGTTTGTTTGTTTGTTTTAATATAGGAAACAAAGAAGGAAGACAATGTTTCAAGTTAAACTATGGAAGGACTCTACAGCTGTTAGGATCCACAGCTGAAAAATCTTAAAGTCAAAGCAGAAAGTTTCTTCATTATTTAAACAATTATTCCCTAACTCATTTCTCCAATTTTTACATCAAATGAAAAATAAGAATATTAGAAAATTTGTAGTTAGAATTCATTATTCTAACTCATGAAACATCTATTGAGCAAAAATTTAAAATCAACGCAGAGGTTTTCTTTTTCCCTTGGAAATTTTATTCTCTAAATCACACTATTTAAAGCTCTTTATAAACCACTAAGCAAAAGCAATCAGCAGAAAGAAAAACAAATATTTATAAATATGTATGCCAAAAGCATTAGCATTACAAGTATCAGTCAATTTTCAATAGAACATACCAAGGAAGTAAACAATTTTTAATTTTTAAATACCTTTCAAAAATCTATGGTCAGTGTATCCCTGTCAATCACTAGCTCATTTCCTCAGCTACACACTTCAATTTTTCTGAACAGATTAAAGATCTGTTTTATTTTACTAATAATTATCATTAGCAGGAGTGGGAGATGGTGAAGGCAGAGGGAGAGGGGGAGAGAGAATCCCAAACAGCCTCCATCCCAGCACAGAGCCAATGTGGGCTCAATCTCACAACTCTGAGATCATGACCTGAGTCAAAATCAAGAAAAAGACATGCAATAGACCAAGCCACCCAGGCACCCCAAATAACCGTTTTAGTAACATGTAATCTAACATTTTAAGGAAAAAAATGGAAGGAATATATATTGCATATTGATTCCCAGCTATACCATTGAATTGCTGCATGACATTGGGCAGCTCACTTCCCTTCTCTGCCTCACTTGTACTTGATTAGAAGTTGCCAAATATAGCCCTTTGGCCACACCCAGTTTTTGGACATACCTTGTTTGCCCAGCATGTTTTAAACACTGGGAAAGTCCACATTTAAATCCAGATTTCTGATTTCTCTTCAAAAATTATAAGATTGGCAACACTGGGCCTACATGCCCAAGTGAAAACAAAGGTTGAAACTGAATAACAGCTGCCCCTTTTGGATAAAGCATGGATTTTTGGTGTTAGGTTACCTGTCTGATTCCTTAGCATCTAAGTTTTTGATAAAATAGATTACCTCTACTTTCTTTCAGCTCTAACATTCTCACATTTAGAGTGAGCTGTATACCAAAAGTCTGTTTAACCTTTCAAAGCCTCAGCTTTACTTGAGTATGAAGATACTAATAACATCTGACTACCAGTTGAGTTTTGGAGAAACAAAATGAAATACTGAGTGGGGACTGCTCAGCAATGCCATGCATGTAGTAAGTTCTTTTTTTTTTTTTTAAGATTTTATTTATTTATTTATTCATGAGAGAAAAAGAGAGAGAGGCAGAGACATAGGCAGAGGGAGAAGCAGGCTCCTCACAGAGATGCGAGACTCAATCCCAGGACCCTGGGATCATGCCCTGAGCCAAAGGCAGATGCTCAACCACTGAGCCACCAAGGTGCCCCTCCAATACAATTCTATGAGTGGTCAATTCTACTTAAATCGAAATTAACAAGCTGATTCTCATCTTCCGAATGCACCATTAGTACCATCAAAAACTCGACTACACCAAAAAAAACCAAAAAAACAAACAAACCTCAACTACTTGACTCTAATTTTCAGATACATTTTGTTAAGTTAGTTAATACTAAACAAATTGGGGATCCCAAATGAGACACAGTCAATTAAATGAAAACAGTGTTTTTTGAGTGTCTTTGGTTCTCATATTCTCCATTCCTGACTGAACCTGCTTTCTATATTTGATTTGAAGTAAGTTTTGTTTGATCCTACTTATTGCAGTTGCCAGGTCATAGTCTACCATTGGTTATTATTGTTAAATATGCATAACCAATTTAACAGAAAGTTCATGCCGGGCTTACTACTCATTCATATATGGGCCACAAATGAGCCCATATAGGACCCCACAGGAGTTTTTGTCATAGATGTCCACATCATTTCAAGTTGCTCTAGTCACTCATATGCAGTAAATCCCCCTGTTACTCACTAGCTCATCTCCTCAGCCACACACCTCATATATTAGACTACTTTATTAATAATGGAACTTAAATGGGCCTGTTCCAATATATGGTTGGCACAGATTTGCCCATACTTGAAATGAAAACTCATTTTTAAAATATGACTTGCACATACCATTACTGTGTATATTTGTAGAGAAAAAATGTAAGTTCTAGTCCAACAATACTTCAGATAACAAAATAAAAGAAAAATAAAATAATTTGCACACCCTTCAGAGTTTTGTTGGAATCTGTATTCGTATTTATTTAAGTGTTATTTATAATACCTCAGAACTTACAACTGATTAAAGAGAACCAGGCTAGCATACAGGGCATTCCAATGACTTCTAGTCTAGCATAAGTTGACAGCTGTGCCAGATAAGATCAGGACTGCCAGAGAGAAATTACTCTTGTCAATGTAGTATGACTTCTATGCCAACCTGGATTCCCCACCACCCCTCATCATCACTACAACTGCTGTGCCCTCACTGTCGGCCCCTCCACCTCTGAACTCTGCAGAGCTCTCAGGGAAATACATTTAACACAAAAGGGTCTTTGTGTCAATCATCTCCTCAGTATTCTTAAGTCATTTGCTATTATCCAAAAGTAGATTCTACAGTGCTACAAGACCTAGACACTGTCAGGCCCCTCCCCTTAAAGAACCAAGCCCAGGGATCCCTGGGTGGCGCAGCAGTTTAGCACCTGCCTTTGGCCCAGGGCGCGATCCTGGAGACCTGGGATCGAATCCCACGTCGGGCTCTTGGTGCATGGAGCCTGCTTCTCCCTCTGCCTGTGTCTCTGCCTCTCTCTCTCTCTCTGTGACTATCATAAATAAATAAAAATTAAAAAAAAAAAGAAAAAAAAGAACCAAGCCCAGCTCATCTGTGTTCCCTGAACTCATCACCCTTTCTGGAGGTCTCTGGACCGCACTCCTTCTCTTCCCTACCACTAGTCCTGCGGTTCTTTCAAGTGTCAACTCAGGAATTACTTCCTCTTCCCTAGTTCCCTTAGGAAAACTTAGCTGCTTTCTTTACTCTCCTTGAATGTTGCTCATATAACTATGGCAACTACCATGTTTATTTGCCTGTGTGTGAGCTTCTTGAAAGCAGGAACCAAGTTGTTAAATATTTTTATTCCTAGCACCTAATACAGTGCCTGGCATATTGTAGGCAACTAAATATTTGCTAAACATTGGATAAATGGAACTGCTTACTTCCCATAGCCTATATATGTGTAGATTCCATTCTGCAAAGTCATAAGACTGTTCTCATTACCAGTACAAGTAATTAACAGTGTATTTTTGCCCATCTTCTCAATACGTTTTGCTTTCTTCATTTATTCCCTTGGGACAGTTCATCTGTTTGTGCTTAATACCTATCAACAACAGCAAGCTATCTGATTCCATCAATGTGGTAAGTCATTATTTTGCTGAATCTTATAAGTACAAAATTTAATAAGTATCATAGTATATTTGTTATGAAACTTAGAGGATGATCATACCACACAGGACTTTTGAGAACTGATTTCAAAGCATTACAATCAGGCTAGTTAGATTACAAAGACAACACTTAAATGAAGAGATTTACTTATAATCACCCAGTTTTCAAAAATCACAAAATTTTTATTTTCTAAAGCTATTGCTATAGTTAGAGTCTTCGGAGAATAAGTCCTCACCTTGTTCTACTCACCATTTAAATCTGGGCTTTTCACAGCTAAAGGCATGTACTCTGCTAACCACTATGGAGAAGTAGTGTTTGCAGCTGCAATCATTATAAAATATAACAAATTCTTACACTTAATGAGCCTAAGCCTGAATTCTCTACAGTGATATAACTGTTCTCTTATTAATTGATTGCTGTGGATGTAACCACTGCCTATCTTGATAAAATCTCCCTCTTGCATGTTTAGCCCAAAACTTAAATGAGCTAACCTACATTTCACAGTCATTCACAGAGAAAATTGTGGCTGTATGGAATGGTGTGCTCTCTGTGAATGGGACTATGCACCTCAGTGGTTTCAAATCCATGGTGGCTTCTTTAGTGGTAAACATTTAGTTTACCTGGGTTCACACCCTTGACTTTCACTTGGACAAACCTGAAAGCTCCAGCCAGCTAGAACTGCCAGCTTTTGCATAGTTTTCTACCCACAGCCATCAATCTCTCCCTGGCAATAAAAGGAGACTAAACCTTGGTTTGCCCCAGTGTCACCTGGGAAGATGATGAATCTTTCACTGAATGTGAGCCAAGGATGACGTTCCTCAGCAAAGTAAACCCAGTGTACAACGTTGTACCAGTTCTACAGTTTGGAGAGTCAGATTCTTTACACACAATGTGGCACATTTCCTGAACCAGCTAATTGAGCCAGTTGCTTCTAAAAAGCTGGTGCCAAGTGTCTGCCCAATGATTTAAAACACCTTGCCTTTTGGTTTTTTAATATTCTATGCTCATTTCCTTGGTTAACATTGGTGTCATATCAAATGAAGTCACCAAACCTCAAGGAAGAGACAACTCGTCTCCAAAAAAGTAGAATATTTTTCTGAGGAAATGTTTAGTCAAAACTGAAAAAGAAATGATTGATACATAAAGTTGGTATGACTATGTGGTATTAAGAACCTACACATATTTTTAGCTAAAATGAGGTTTCAGTGTAGGTAGGAAGATAGAGAAAGTGGCTGTAAACATTAAAAAAGAGGGTTTTAGATTTCTTTAAGAATTATTTTTTTCCTGCAAGATATATTGGTAATGAAATTTAAACCTAATTCCTTGAAAATTATTTGCAACTTATCTTTTCCTTTGTTTTTAATGGGCAGGAAGCATTTTCAATGAAAACTATAGTTTACCATGTATGTTAGCTTAAGCCAAGAAGGGAATTTTCAAGTCTTGGAATTCTGGATAAACTCAGTGTTACCTAATGGAAACCGCAGGAAGCCCTGGGGTTCCACCAACCATTTGAAGATAAAAGCTCAGTGTTTTCTATCACTAGGTTTATAGATATAAGATTTGCTTTACCAAGTTGAAAGTACTTTAAGCACTCATAGGACAGAATAAAAGATGAACGCTAGTTCTCTGAGAATAAAGAAGACTGAAGTTTGAAAGGTAATGAGAACTACAAAGAGCTGAAGTTATTTCTGCTTTGCAGGTATATGGATTTTTGATTAAGGAAAATTTGGAAGGATCTTTATTGCTCAAGATTTTTCTACTGTGCCCTCACTAAACATCCAGATGAGATTACATGTACTAAATCTTCATCTTAAAAACAAACTGTATTTTAAAACCTACGCAGACCCATATATGTCACAAACAGAAATCAGGCCTCTTCCTATTCTTTGAAGATTGAGACTTTGAGGAAGCCAAACAAGGTGTCAACATGGATGAAAGGGAATTTTCTCAGGATTCTTCATCAGCATTTTTCAAATAGAAAAAAGAAATCATTATAATATCACATTATCTCCAAAGAGAGCTGTTCTCTACAAACAGAGTAACATCTTCCAAAACAGCTGAGGAAAGAATGTCTTTATAATTTTACGTCAAAGATGGCATGCCAGAGACAAAGTAAATTCTCTTTGTATTTGGACTTTCAAATTAATTAACTTTAATCTTGGCTGGTAAATACACAGCCTAAATTTTGTCACACCTTCCTCCCAGATCACTAATTCACTGTGGCATCCTTTGCCTGCTGAGCCTGAATACATTCCTAGAATCCTCAACACATCACCCAAACAACCTCTACTAACAGATCAGAGTTCCTATTCACAGGGATATGTGTTTGGCATTTCTGCTCTCATTCTTTTAAAATGAAACATGATCCATTCTTATGTGCTACTGCTACCTAAATGAGATAGTAAGTAAATCCTTACAAAAATAGATGTCAATGTAGCATGGTTAAACACAAAGTCAATTAAACCCTAACAAGAGTAGAACAGTGGAGGAAATAAGTTCCAAAAACTTATGCTTATTTGACTGCTATGGCAGAAATTCTGAGACACTTACTTCCAAAGCCACTCCACAGAATTAGTAGCTATTCCTTCAGCTCTAAAGTTATAAGTGTTTATAAATAACTCATTCAAAATCATCTTTGGGGTGTGGGATTTCACTCAGAGCAATATGATAACCAGTTAGAACCTATTACTCAAAGGTAAAGTACACATAATTCTGGTTACTTAATTGATATATCTGATCATTCTAAAAGAGAATTCATTAGTGAGCTTATTAAACAATCATAAAATATTTTAGAACACTTCTTGAGTTCAAGAATTAGTTGATATATTAATGAATTTGCTCCATTTTGGGAGTAATATAAGTCCAAATGCTAGTGGACATTTTGTTTTATGTTACAGCTGCAGGATAGGGTTGAAAGATAGGGAGTGAAACAGAACAACATGTTCTAGCACAATTTTTAAGAGAAGAGCCATTGACTTTGCCATGATGTTTATGTTGGAGTATTACTCTGAAAAATTGATGCCATATAATCATTAGAAACAAAATTCAAAAGCAAAGTAGAAAATGGGAATATTTGCAAATACTATGTACAAATGTATCTATTAAATACACACTGAGGGACACCTGGGTGGCTCAGTGGTTGAGCATCTGCCTTTGGCTCAGGGTGTGATCCCAGAGTTCCGGTATCAAGTCCCACATCGGGGTCCCTGTGAGGAGCCTGATTCTTTCTCTGCCTATGTCTCTGCCTCTGTGTGTGTGTGTCTCTCATCAATAAATAAATAAAAATCTTTAAAATAAATAAATAAATAAATACTGATTAAACATTAATATAGCAATCAAAATAGCAATAATTAATGACAACATAGAAAGAGCTCTATAAATCAATACAAAAGACTGGTGTATAAAAAATAGGCAAAGTCCTCAATGGGGGATTCACAAAGAAGATAAATATATTTTCATGTTAGAGTGGAAATTCATAGAACTTCATCTATATACAAAGTGCATTTATAAAACAAAACAAAAATATCATTAACAGAGATAGAATTAGAAAACTGAATGCTGGTAAGAGTTTGGTGAGATGAACACCCTTACACACAACTCGTGTAAGTGTAAATTGACATGAGATAGTACATGAAACAACAAACTCCTCCCTTTCTTTTTGCAAAGTAATATGACGAACTGCATAAAGAGCCTTAAAAAATATTCATTCACTAAGGTCTAATAATCCCAACTTCTGGGACTTTAGCCTTTTTTTTTCTTATTAAGTACTTATTGAAGTTCAATTTGCCAACATATAACACCCAGTGCTCATCTCATCAAGTGCCCTCTTCAGTGCCCCTCACCCAGTTACTCCAAACCCCTCCCACCTCCCCTTCTGCACCTTTTGTTCGTTTCCCAGAGTTAGAAAACTCTCATGGTTTGTCATCCTCTCTAATTTTTCCCACTCAGTTCCCTTCCTTTCCCTTATAATTCCCTTTCACTATTTCTTATATTCCCCATATGAGTAAAACCATATGATGATTGTCCTTCTCCGATTGACTTATTTCACTCATCATAATACCCTCCAGTTCCATCCACATTGAAGCAAATGGTGGGTATTTGTATGGGACTTTAGCCTTGAGATATAATTAGAAATGAAACCAGAAATTTATTGACAAAGATTTTTATCAAAGTTTTAATAATAGTATTGGATTCCAAATTCCAGAACATTGGAAACAACATATATTACCAATAGTGTGGAAATCATTAAATAAATTATGGTTTATTTATTTGATGAGAAATTACATATAAAATAAGAATTAGATATGAAACTATATCTTCAGTCTAATGCTAATTATGTGAATATAGTACATAAATTATTCAAAGAGACAAAACTTAGAAAGTGCACCAAACTATTGGGCAGTTATTTATAGATGGTGAAATTGTGCATGATTTTTTTCTTTACACTTACTTTTTCCCAAGTGGCCTAGAATGAACATGTTATTTTTGCATTAGAATTTGATTTAAAAAAATTAAAAAAAAAGAATTTGATTTTAAAAAAGTAATATATGACACCAGTCAATATGAAAATGTCATATTATTATGAGGGAAAGGAAAGAGAAAGTGAAAGAACTGACAAAGAATGTTGATAACTGAAACTCTGGTCCCCAGTGGTAGGTATAATGTACTATAAAATGTGCACAGTAATTCCCAGCAAGGCATGTGCAAATGACATAACAGTCTGCCCATCATGCTCAAGCCAAGACTAGTACTCAAAGCAGCTGGTTATCTTGCATTACTCTATGTATTGTTGGGGCTCTTTCCTGTCCCATTTCTGTTTTTCTTCATAAGTCATCTTCTTGCTCGAAGACTTCTCTCCTCCATGAAATCTCTCTCCATTTCAATGCATCTCTATCCCACTAGAAACCTAGAGTATATATTGTTCATATCTCTCATTTGGCACTTAAATTTCATTGTCCTGTCTTTTGAGTTTTTTCTTATACTGAGATTTTGATGCCCCAATTAGATTTTTAAACTCTACTAGGGAAGGGATAATATTGAAAATTCTTTTGTAGCCCTATTCATTCCTTCAAGAAATATCTATTGAATACACACTATATCCTAAACATTGTTTGAGGTTCTAGGTATATAGAGGTGAAATTTTTAAAAGAGAAGAGAAAATATCTCTGCCCTCAAGGGCTTATTTGATGCCACATCATATGCACTGCAAATCCACAATAAATTATGACAATGGCAGTGATAGCAAGGAAGACAGAAACAGTGACAAAGTACAATGCATTAGATTTCTATTGCTACTATGACAAATTATCATAATTTCATATCTTAAAACAATATTCATTTATTAGCTCACAGTTTCTATGGGTCAGAAATCTGGATACAGTGTAATTCAGTTGGGTTCTAGAGTCTCACAAAAGTAAAGAGAAGGTGTCAGCAGGGTTATATTCCTTATTGGAGGCTCTGGGAAAGAATCTGCTTCCAAACTCTTTCAGGTTGTTGGCAGAATTCAGTTTCTTGAAGTTTTAGGACTGGAGTCTCTGTTTCTTTACTGGGTATTAGCTGGGAAGCCCTTACTTCCTAGAGGCCTCTCTTTGGTTCTTGCTCATGGCTCCCTACATCTCAGTACCAGAATTGTACATTAAATCCTTCTCATACTTAGAACCCCCTCCTTCCAGCTGGAGAAAATTTTCAGTTTTTTTTTTTTTTTAATTTTTATTTATTTATGATAGGCACACAATGAGAGAGAGAGAGGCAGAGAGACACAGGCAGAGGGAGAAGCAGGCTCCATGCACCGGGAGCCCGACATGGGATTCGATCCCGGGTCTCCAGGATCGCGCCCTGGGCCAAAGGCAGGCGCCAAACCACTGCGCCACCCAGGGATCCCAAAAATTTTCAGTTTTTAAAGATGCATGGGATTAGTTGAGGTCCACCTGAATGATCCAGGATGATCTCCTCATCTGAAGGTCCATAACCGTAATTACACCTGCAAAGTCTCTGCCATGTGACATAACATTTGCAGGAGCCACAAATCAAGGTGTGGACATCTTTGGGGGACTATTCTTCCTACCACAAATAGTAGTAACAAAGAACAACTGCATGAAACACTCCAGACTGAAATTACAGATTCAACTAAAGAAATCTAATTAAATCTCCTGAGGTCCCAATGTTTTTTATTCTTATGAGAAACATTTCTACCATAGGCCTCATTTCCTGATGACCAGATCTAAAACACATTGACAATCTTTTGCTTGTCAATGTTTTTAATTAGCAGAAACCTTTTTTTGCCATGGCTGAGTTTTCTCCTAGTTACCCAAGTTCCATTTTTTGTTGGTTTAACTAATTTATTCTCATCTTTGTTCTAACATCAGTCAGACATTGAGAAACCCAAGAAACAAGAGAGGTTTGTTTTGGGGGTTGGAGGAAGAGAGAGCCAAACTATGTATTACCTCATAATGCCCTCAATTATGTAACCTCTCCATGGGACAAGATCAGATCCTGCAGTAAATAGAGCACCTGGGAGGTGGGAGAAGTAGAAAGAAAGCTGTCTTGCCTCTTTGGGAATGGAAAGAACAGAGTGGTCAAGAACTAATCCTGTGACACCACAAACAGACTTTCAAGAGATTGTGGAGGGGACAATGCCAAGTTCATTTGACAGACAGCTCTTTTAATGCTTGTACAGTACCACTTATTCATCTGAGGAGGCAAAAGGAAACTTTTTCAACCCCGATCCCAGACACAGAAAGAAGCCCAGGTTTACGCCCCTCCCTGCCAAGGACAGAGTGCCACTCAACTTCATCTTTGCCTATGAGGCAAACCAGCTGCCCAGGCCCGCTAATGACATCATATCTTGAGGGGTGCAGAAAATAAAATTGTGGGAGCTTCTTCTTAGCATGAAATGTATTCAAAGTTCATTTCCACTGCAATGTCCAAGCACCAGTGTTTCTTGGGAAGAAAAATTACTAAAGAAAAAAAAATTTACATGAGGGGACAATCAAATTAGAAAATGTAGACAAAGGTGTTTTGTAAATTTGAAGTAAAAAGGTTTTTTATTTTTTTTAAGCTGGTTGCTATTATTACTCTCAATTCCAACGCCTTTATCTCACCAATGACAAAACTGACTCCAGAACAGCTTGACTTTCTCAAGATCATGTTATTCCCTTGCTCAAAGAACTTTCAAGGGCTGTCTGTTACCCACCAAAAAAAGTTTAAATCTCTTAGATTTTCATTCAAGGCCTTTCTTATCCTAATACAAATTACTTTTCAAATCAAATCACCAATTAACTACTGACGAGCTACTAAGGTCAAGATGCTATTAGGCTCTGTGGGCATAGGCAGCCACAAAAATACATTTTATTTCTTAAAACATGTTCTATTTCCCACAGGAACAATAACTATAATAAACTCATCTGCCTACTATACTTCAAACTTACCCTGGATTTTTTTCCACCTTGGCATCTTTATCTTGCCATTTCCCACACCTAAAATGCTCTCCACCATCACTACCTCTTTCTTTCAAACTCTTACCTTGCAGGCCCTGATGAAATGCTCAGTCTTTTAGGAAGTCTCCCCACACACTACTAAACCAGTGGTTCTCAACCAGGGCAGTTTTCTTCCTCAGGAGCCATTGGCAATGTCTGGAGAAATCTTTGATTATCACAAGAGGTTCTGGCTTCTGTGAGTAAATACCAGAGATGCTCTTAAACATCCTACAATGAACAAAAAAGCCCCAACAACAAAGATTTCTCCAGCCCAAAATGTCAATAATGCTAAGGGTGAGCCACCTGGTACAAGAAGAAAGTGGAATCTCCTCCTCTGAACTATAATACTAAATGTGTCAGCACTCTTTTGGCATTTCACATATATTTTATCTTATATTTTTAAGATATTTATAAAATATCTTATATTTTAGACTTTGTCTGCACATATTCCTTTCCTAAACAATTTTGAAGTTTGGAAGGAACATGCTATTCAGGTAGGCCCTTCAATGTTTGATTCCAAACCTATAGTAACCATTGAAAAAAAATCTCTTGACAAAATATTTTTCTATCCTTCAGTACTAATGAGCTCTCCAGATTAATAGTTAATCACTGTCACATTTTACCAGTTCCAACATCTTCGAGATTCCCTTATTTTTATGCTACATTCTCAAACTCCCTACTTTCATAAAGATAGTAAGCCCCAATGGGAAAAAAAAATGCCATAATCCTAAATTGGTCAGATAAGTCTGATTCAGGGGATGCCTGGGTGGCTCAGCAGTTGAGTGTCTGCCTTTGGCTCAGGGTGTGATCCTGGAGTCCCAGGATCAAGTCCCACATCAGGCTCCCTGCATGGAGCCAGCTTCTCCCTCTGCCTATGTCTCTGCCTCCCTCTCTCTCTCTCTCTCTCTCTCTCTCTCTCAATCTGTGTGTGTGTGTCTCATGAATAAATAAATAAAATCTTTTTAAAAAAGTCTGATTCGGGTTGAAAAGGCAACGTGTCATGTTCGGCACAAACACAAAGATGTGTATCTCTGCTTTATCATCTATTTCTCCACATGCACACTTCATGGACTGTTTTCTTTGTATAATTTCTCAAGAGCTTAGAGTAGAAAGGAGAAGGAGTCAGGTACCTGTAGAAATTCTTCTACTTTCAATTATGGTTAACATGGTTAATTATGGTTAACATTTAAGCAGGCCAGGGTTAAAAACTCTGATGCCACCAGCACTGAAAAGATTATCTTTCACACTATTTCCATATGGGATTAAAAACAATTTCTACCAAGTTATAACTTTCCATATAGTGTTTACTTCCACACTGGTGCTTCTAAACTATGTTTAATTCTTTCAAACAAAACATTTCTCTGCTCTTCTTTCTCTCTCCCTCTCCCTTCCTTTTTTCTTCTCTCTCCCGTCTTAATAGTGCCCTTACCACATGCTTAATCTTCTGATAGAGAAATCAGCAATGGCTAGAAGAAATTGTCTGACATCCTTAGCCTAACAATTTTGAAAAATATTCTTTGTTTAGAACAGATATTTCTAATGAATGCAAAAATAACCAAATAAGAACATCTCCAAACATCTAATCTGATTAAGGTCTGGCTTATCTCTATAATTAATCAAAAGAACTTAGGGAAAATAGAACCATATCTTCATTAAAATTTTCACCTAGAACAGTGCTTTTCAGTGGGTAAAGGAGAAAGTGATTTTGCTCTCCAGATAGTGTTACCAGATTTAGCAAATAAAAATACAGGATGCTCAGTTAAATCTGAATTTGAAATAAAAAACAAACAAAAAAAGAGTTTTTTATAAGCACTTCACATAAAATGACTTATTTAATCCCCATGACAACTTTAAGAAGTAGGCATGGAAACCAAGGTTTAGAGAGGTTAAACAGATTACCCCTGACACAAAGCTGGGAAGAGATGGGCCTGAATCCAGGTATGATTCCAGAGCCCAATGGCTTGAACATTCTGATATTTACCAAGTCAGAACATACTCTTCAACATGATCAAAATAAATTTTTAATGCATATATGTCCCATTCAATATTTCAGACATATTTGAAAAGTATTCATTCTTTATCTGATACTCAAATTTAACTGAGTATCCTGTGTTTCATTTGGCAACCTATCCTCTAGGGACATCTGGCAATGTCTAGAAACTTTTTTGGGTGTCAGAACAAGGGAGGATGCTACTGGCATATGTAAAGATCAGGAATTGTGCTAAACATTCCACAATGCATAAAATTATTGGGACCAATATGTCAATAATGTCAAAGTTGAGAAACCCCAATCTAGAATCACCTTTGAGAGCATCTAATCTGCCCTCTTCTTTTAATCAGAGAGGAAAAGAAGGCCCAGGGGAGTTAAGTAGCATGCTCTAAGACTCACAGCTAATTACTTTCAAATTCGGTCAACTTGGAGGCAAACCCAGAAAACTAGTTCCATTTCTGTGTGGCCCGGAAATGTTACCTACTAAAACAGATACACTTCAGCTATCCAAGAGTGTATTCCTTCAGATTTCCCCAATAGAGAACATTAATCAAGCCCCTGGGTGGCCTCTGCCTGGGTGGAAGAGGGGGTATAGAGCTTGAGACAAAATTTTTGTTCAAATATTTTTCCAAATCTTTTTCCCCAACCTTAATTTTATTTATAGGAAAGGAAGGGAAGAGTGAAAATGCTGGCTTGGAATGAGTTCCAATCATGTCTACTCTCCCCAGCTCCCACTTTTTCTTTGACCAACAAAGACACATTGTTGGAGTCTTTAGGAGAGCTGAACTTTCCTTATTCAAGGATCTTCTGACTCCTGAATGTGGGAAAATTGCTTAAATAGAAACCAACCCAAAGAAGTTATTAAGTATTACAAAAGGAAAATGAAGGCATTGATGAAAACTACTAGAGATTATTTGGGGGATGGCCAAATGTCAGAGGCCTGTGAAATAACACGAAGTGGTGTACTGAAAATGTATTCATACGTCAATTCTTGCCACATAAGGTTTGCTTGGAGGCCCCAAAGCAAGCAACATGGCTCATCTAAGTAAAGAGCTAGCCAAGATAATCTAATGACCTAAGAATCTAATGACACTATACACTGTCTCTGATCCTGCTTAGTTTTATTTTAACAGACAAATTTTTATTGCTTCTCTTCTGTGAGTGTCTGCAATGATTCCCTGACACTGCTTACTGAAAATTTTTCTTAAATTACGAGTTGAGGTTTTTAAAATGCAGTTTTTAAAATATTCATTCAGCATGTTATTAATTATTAGTATGAATTTTTGACAGGCCTGGCCTAAGAGGAATAATTGCTTTAACAACATCATCTAACTAAGGAAATATTCATCCTACTAAAATAATTTTTACATGAAATATATAAATGAATTTAGGAAGGGCATGTACTATTGCAGATTTGGGGAAAGAGTTTATTCCTTCTCAGTTCCCCCAGCCCCATCATTTAATCACTGTAAAACCTTTCAAAAGAAATATGACTTTGCCATTAACATTATCCTTCCTAGGCCTGGTACAATCAACCTCTGAACCTATTTGCTTTTTAAAATCCTCTTGGAACAACAACCTGTCATTGTTATTTATATTAATGTTTACATTCCCTTATGGATACATAAGTTCCAATTGCTTTTTGATCCACTGATTTATTTTTTTTTAAATTTATTTATTTATGATAGTCATAGAGAGAGAGAGAGGGGTAGAGACACAGGCAGAGGGAGAAGCAGGCTCCATGCACCGGGAGCCCGATGTGGGATTCGATCCCAGGTCTCCAGGATCGCGCCCTGGGCCAAAGGCAGGCGCCAAACCACTGCGCCACCCAGGGATCCCTGATCCACTGATTTAACAGGGATGCAGTACAATTGCAGCCTCCTAACTGTCAAATAGTTCCTGTCTCTTAATATTTAGGTTACCCACACACTTTGCATTCTCTATTCTGCAAGAGAATTAGAAGATAATTTTCAGAAATCTGAATGCACTTGTGTTTTTGGAAGCTAATTTTTCCAAATACTTACATTAATCACTTCAAGTAAGTTAAGTAATTATAAGTAATTTCAATCAAATGTTAATTTGAGAAAGGAAATGCTACTGACTCTTGGACTTTTTCATTTTATATGGAAAAGCACTTGGGTCCCAATGCAGCCAGGAGAGATGGCAGTGATTCTATGACTAAGGAGTCCCTAGAATTCCTTCTGCTTTGGACCTTAAAGACAATAGAAAATCTCCTCATCCCACTAAGAGCATGTCTAGGGAGTTTTTGGTTAGAACCACAAGTATTTGTACAGTCTCCACAACTACACCCTTCTCAGGAAGTGTAAGGCATCATCAAGCTATATAGAACCATCCAGATGTCTTTGGGAAGTTTCAGTAAATATATGAAGATTGACAAGGGATGGAGATACTCTCCCAAAATTTACCATCTTTGGAGGATGTCATCCTTCTGCCATTCTAAAGGCATTCAGCTCTTAAACACCTTTATGATGACTTAAGATCATTCTCTATATATTTATATATTTTAAAAAAGAAACAATGTTGTTTTGAGGAAAATTTATCATGTCCTAAAGCAAATGGCTGAATTTTGTCTAGGACTAATATTAAATATTAAATAATCTCTGTAGTTGAGAGTTATTCTACAAAGTAAACACCTTGGAACTTCAGCTATTTTAGAGGAAAAGTATGGACAATGATTTTCATTTTCCACTATGGCCTGATTTAATACCCAAGTTCAAAGCTCCCCTTTTGGAAATGGGAGTTCATCCTCTATTCCTGAAATTCCATTGTGAACCCCATAAAATATCTATGTTTTTAAACATCTCAGCTCAGAAGGTAACCAAGGCAATATGGCCAAAAGACACTATAAAAGACTGAGTTTTTCTGGGTGTTAAAAAAAAAAATCTGTTGAACTAGAATGCTTGTTAGTTTTTTCTTTTTTTTCCCCCCCAGCTTCAGTGGATATGATTTGTTTATAAGAGAGAGATAAGACATGCAGATAAAAATAGAACTTGTCCAAATAATTCGATTTAAGAAATATTTAGTATTTTCCAATTTTTCTGTGGCCAGGATTTTGGGTATATAAATACTGTAGGGTTTACTATAATAAACACTACCCTCCATGGACCTCCCTTATCTATCTGATCTTTCACTTTGTGAAAGATCTCTCATCAAATCTCATCAAATCTAATTTCAAGAAATCAGGTTTTTCTTACTCTTTAAATCTGAGTTATGAAGAACCTCAGCCTACAAAAAAGTTATATTAATAAATTAATATTATAACAAAAAAGTTATAAAAATTAACACATACAGCCCTACCATGTGCTAAGCATTGCTCTAAGCTAAATCATCTTGCATAACAATCAGAACTACCTTACAAAGTAGTACTAATATCATTCCTATTATACAGATGAGGAATGTGAGGCACAGAGACGTTAACTAACTTATATAATATTGCTCTGCTAAAATGTGAGCCCAGGCAGCTAGACTCCAGAGTCTATCAGTCTCTCCTGACACCACAGAATATTGATTGATTTGGACATCAAATTTTTCCTTGTGGGGTACTCAGTTGGTTATGAGTCTGCCTTCAGTTCTGGTCATGATCTCAGGGTCTCGGGGATTGGGGCCCTGCATCAGGCTCCCTGCTGAGCAGGGTATCTGTCTCTCCTTCCACTCTTCCCCCACTCATGTTCTCTCTCTCTCTCTCTTGCTTGCTCTCTCTCTCAAATAAATAAAATCTTTAAAAAGAAAAAGGAGTTTTTCCTTGCTTAAAATTATGTTTACATACATATTTTTAAATGGGATCTTATGCTGTTTTTTACTAATCATATTATGAATATTCTTCCAAATTTTCATAGAGCAAAGAGAAAAAATAAGTGTATTGCTCTCAAAGTACAGAATCATTTGAGAAATTTGTCCTAATCGTGATATAATTTCCTCCAGAAAACTTGCAGCTTAAGACATATGGTACAGTAGGAGAATCATCCCTGAACTAGAAATTAATCCTGGATCAGAGAAACATGAGCAATAATTTCCCTGGACCCCTTTTATTCTCATATTTCCAAATAAGGGTGGTAAATTAGGCAATCTTCATATTCTAGGTACTAAGTGGGCCTGCATACACACATTGGAAAACAAACACTCAAGAATACTGAGTACCACTTCAGCAAGTGTGCGCATGTGACACACATGCGCAGTGGAAGAAAAGGACATGGTGTGAGTGATAAGGGGGGACAAGAGAAGGCATTTATAAGAACTTTCAAGTGGGACTTGCGTAAATGCATAGCCAGCCCCCAAGGCTATGATGATACAGGTGAGATTGTTGGCAGTGCCTTTTCCCAGCCTCTACCTCTAGGAAAGTGCATCTTTACCTCTCTGGTTACACTCTTCAGTCTCCTACTTTGTGCTTCATATTTGGTACAACTATTCTTATCACTTCTCTTTTTTACCAACTGTGAATCTGATGTGGACCCGCCCTTTCTAAGTATCTCAAATCTTTAGGACATGTCTTCAGATATGTTACACTCAGAGGTGCTGTTTTAAATACTTAACAATCAGAATGATGCCAGCTGTAGTGCTAAAGCAGGGTTCTAGGCCCCACGGCACTAAATTTGAACACTTTTGTTTCTGGATCATGGAGAAGCACAGAGAATCCCAGGCTAGAGGCCACACAGATGCGATGGCAGAGTCACCAGTCAAATGGAGGTACACTGGCTCGATAAGAACAGGCAACAGCTGTAAACAATCAGTTTGCCCATCCTGGCTTGTACTAACTCAATAGAAATCCTGAGGATAATAAAAATTATTGAAAATAAGATTAAATCTTAATCAATTAACTCTTATATACACACACATATTTTATGTGTGTGTACATATATATACATACACATATCAATACACAGATACAGGTATACATAGTTATCTATGCACAGCAGCTACTTCAAGAGATCTCTTTCCTTCCTCACTCTAAAGAATTCTCTCTCAAACTCAATCCAAGCCTACAACCCAGCCTCTTTTTTCACTTTCCTGTTACCCCATTGTCCTCTGGGCTGCAAAGGCAGGTCGGTTCCATACACCTATGCCACCATCACTTTACTTGGCACACCGTTCTAGCATCTCCTCTTCACCACCTCCACCGGGACCACAGTGGCCAAAGATCCATTTAGTTGGAAGTGGGAGGGTCTGGAATCAGGCTAATGGAAATGAAAGATTATGGCTACCCAGACATTTATGTTTTTATTGTCACATGACTTCATCTGTACAGGAGATCTTCACAGTGGCAACAGAATAAAAAATGAGCACCTTGTACGTGAGAAATGTCAAGTCGAACTATTTGGCTCTTGGTAGAGAACAAACAAATGAGATTGATGAGGAAAGGACATTACTGAGCAAAGGGCCATAAGGCCAAAGTGTCTGCATTTAGTGTCATGAGCTAGGGCATTTACACATCTTAGAATCATAGCTGTCAGTACAACTCAGGCTCACTGCTGTGCCCCCTATATGCTTTGTATCTCCTTTCTCTAAATTATAATCTTATGGAAATGAGGAATTTAATTTATTAAGCATAACTACTACTTGGAAGTTAGCATCTCATATACAAAATAATCTTTGAGTTATCTTGTTTCCTTTTAGCCTTACTGGTTACTGTGGTGTGTGTGTGTGTGTGTGTGTGTTGGGGTGGGGTAAGGGTGAGCCTAAAGAGAAAGAAAAAGAACTAGTTAATTACACTTACATGCAAACATAGCTAAATATCTTTTTTTAAACATAAATATCCAGTTTGGGATTACTCAATTAAGAAAGCAAATCAGCTGAAAAACAGACTGAATGAGAGTCCCCTACGTTAATTAAGATGACTCTCCTGAAACTTACAAAGCTTAAAGTTTTCTGGGTATCATTATGACATGGGTCTTGTGCATAACATGGGCCACTACAATATGTTTGACCTGGAAAACAGCCAAAGATAAGAGTCTTAACCAAAGAAAAATATTAGTAAAAGCATTATGGCAGCAGCATAGTTAAACCAAGAATAAGCTATCTAGTGTTTCTTATCTTAGTTTGTTTATATTAGTTCCTTTAAAACTTCATGACCCTGAGAGTCAGTGAACTTTTTCCTTATCATTTTATTCCCATATCCAGAGATATTTGTAAATGGTCAGATTTATGGAAGAAGGTGCTAATTGAGTTGTTCACATTAGAACTGGTAAGTATTTATTTAACAGGGGTTAAAAGCAAGGTAGAAGGAAAGGAGGGGACAGCTGAAAAAACTGCTATGCTTCTGTGACGTTGTTTTAAATCCATGTTTTATGAATTAAAACTACGGAAAACTATCACGATGTCTAAATATTTAAAAGGAAATATTATGCTTCACAGAGTCATTCTGGCACAGATGTTGGACTGTTCCATGTCTGCCCTTTGGAATCCAAGAATCATATCCTTGAGGTCATCCTTTCAAGATTATGAAGCCCCACAATTCTGATTAACTTGTTTTTATGAGACCCTGGCCTGGTGCTCAAATACTTATGTTTAATTATTTCATTCTTTTAAATAAACAGCAAGATTTTCTTTCCTATAACTTAAAAAGAAAATTTTTATGCTGCCATGATAAATAAAATGCATGTAAAGTACAGTAATTTAGGATATACTGCTAAAGATATTATGGGATCAGGAGAAAAAAAATACCAGCATATATCCTAATGTATTGATATTAACAAAAAAAAGCAAAAGTACTTCCTGAAAAATCACAGAAAAACCCTTGCACACTAACTATCCATGCCTGTAGGAAAACATATCCTTTTTTTTTTTTTAAGATTTTTATTTATTTATTTATGAGAGAGAGAGGCAGAAGAGACAGGCAGAGAGAGAAGCAGGCTCCCTCTGGGGAGTCTGACGCGCTACTTCATCCCGGGATCCGGCCCTGAGCTGAAGGCAGACAATCACTGAGCTACCTAGGCGTCCTGAAACATATCCTTTTTTAAAGCCAAAATGAATGCCTAAATATTTTGTGAATGTGTCTAAAGCAAAAATTAGAGACCTGTCTTTTCCTAGCTCATGCTAAGAATGAAATGATGACATTTTTATTCCACCCCATAGCCAGCCAATTCATACCTTCAGATATACAAAAACTTACAGTTCATTAACAGAGAATATATTTGCTTACCTATCAATAACACCATTTCCATCCCAGATTGTTTTCCCAAATCTGTACTTGCATATCCAATAGGTTACTCAAATTCTTTACCAGACATCCTAAATGCAACATGTCCAAAATTCAATTCTTGATCTTTCCTTTAAACTTCTCATCAACCTTCCCCATTTCCCTTAATGGCATCTCCATCCTTCTAGCTGCTAGCCTGAAAACTTAGGAATCATACCTGACCACACCCTTCCTCCAATGTCTACCATCCAACCCACCCAGAAATCTTATTGTTGCTACTCACAAAATATATCAGGATCTGACCACTTTTCACCACTACCACCCCAGACCCAGCCACCATCTTCCACCTGGATTTTGCAACAACCTCCAAGTGGTCTTCTTGCTTCTGACCTTGTCCTACTATAACGTCTTAATGCAGAAGCAGACTTAGCTTTTTGAAACTTAAGTCAGATCATGTTCTTTCTCTTTTCCAAACTCTTTCAGAATAAAAGTTAAAATTCTTACAATGGTCTCCCAGAGCTCTTCTCCAACTACCCTCCTTGCTTATTCTGGCCCAGCCACACATCTTGCTATTCTTTGAACATGACACTCATGCTCCCAACTTAGGCCTGTGCCCTGTTTTTTTATCTGGTTAGGATGCTCTTTGCACAGATATTCACATGGGTTTACTCCCTTTCAAGTCTTTTACTTCTGACCATTCTACTTAAAATGTACCCTAACTGCTCTACTTAAAATTATAATCCTCATTTCCCTACGCACACGCAGCATTCCTGATTCCTCTTACTCTGCTTCACATTTTGTTTTTTAACAATTATCTTAAGACTTGTGATATTATTTACTTATTTATGCTTATTATTTACAATAAATATCCCCCTACCTCTGGCATGTAAGCTCCACAAAGGAAGTGTTCTTTGTTTAGTATACCCATATATCCCAAGCACCTGAAATAATACCTGGCACTTGGTAGGCACTTGATAAATGTCCATTAAATCGGGCAGTGCCAGTGGCCCAGCGGTTTATCACCACCTTCAGCCTGGGGTGTGATCCTGGAGACCTGGGACTGAGTCCCACATCAGGGTCCCTGCATGGAGCCTTCTTCTCCCTCTGCCTGTGTCTCTGACTCTCTCTCTCTCTCTCTCTCTCTGTGTGTGTGTCTCATGAATAAATAAAATCTTTAAAAATTTTTAAAAAATAAATAAATATCCATTAAATTAATGAATGGGTGAATGAATTCACTACTTAACAAATAGTGGAAATTCACTGCTGGTCTTCATATATATATCCATTCATCAATAATTTTATTAGTCACAGAGTACCTATTCTGTACTCAATGTGTATCCATAACTCCATTGTTCCACTAGACAATCTGACAATTAAGATCTGGATCACATTTGATGTACTAATCTACAGAGATAAAACAATTAGGATGGAAAGGACACAAATTAAGAGATTACCTAGTTCAGCATTGTCTAACAGCACATTCTACAGTAACAGAAATGGTCTATATCTGTGCTGTCTGGTACAATAACCAGTAGTTACATGGATCGTTGAGCACCTGAAATGCAACTAGTATGACTGAAGAAATGAATTTTTATTTTTGTTAATTAAATGAAATATCAGTAGTCACATGTGGCTAGTGGGTACTATGCTGGACAAAATAGCTCTAGTTTATCCCTCTGCTTCTAACTAGGCCTTTCCCTAATATACCCAAGGTAGGTTGTTAACTATACTACTTTTTTCCTCATAAAAGATTACTAATGGCTGGTTACCATCTCTTGTTAACTAATCTTTCTGTGGTTCATGAATGTGTCATCTTTTGCAATTATTGTTATTTTGTTAGCTAATGTAAACTTTTTATATCACCCAATTTATTAAAAACCTTCAAAAAATAAAAAAATAAATAAAAATAAATAAAACCCTTCGGGGTCACCTAAATGGCTTAGTCATTTAAGTGCCTAACTCTTGGTTTCAGCTCAGGTCATAATCTCAAGGTTGTGAGATTGAGCCTCTATTGAGCTCTGCAACTCAGCTTAGAGTTTGCTTGAGATTCTCTCTTTCCCTCTCCCTCCCTCCTGCCCCTCTCCCTGCTGGTATTCTCTCTCTCTCTCTCAAATAAATCAATAAAATCCTTAATAAAAAAAAAAAGCTTCAGGGGTACCTGGGTGGCTCAGTTGGTTAAACATCTGCCTTCAGCTCAGGTCATGATCCCAAGGTCCTGGGATCAAGCTCTGTGGGGAGTCTGCTTCTCTCTCTCCCTCTGGTCCCCGCCCCATGCACACATACACACACACTCTCTCTCTCTCTCTCTCAAATAAATAAATAAAATCTTTTAAAAAAAAAACCTTCAGAATTTATCCTCTAAATCCAATATCATATTTTGCCTACTTTGCTACTTGCATAATGTAATTTCTGCTACTTTTTAAACTTTATTATATGGTTGTATTGAGGTATAATTGATGTATAATAAACTGTGCATATTTTAAGTGAGCAATTTGATGAGTATTGACATAAGTATGCACTCATGGAACCATCGCCATACATAGTATAATTTAAAACTCAAATGACCTGAGCCACTGCTGACCCATAGGACATTACTGTGCAAATTAGGGAAAAAAGGAACCTCTCACCCAGCAGAAACTTTCCTTTCCAAGGACACATAGTGTAGTAAACAGTGAGTTCAATTTCAGCTCTACCTATCTCTTCAGTGGTGCCTTCATACACTAACAACATACCCAACCATCAATGGCAGTCCTGAAAACTGGTGTGTTAAATTCATTTTTAAAACATATTCCTGGGGCAGCCCAGGTGGCTCAGTGGTTTAGTGCCGCCTTCAGCCCAGGACCTGATCCTGGAGACCCAGGATCAAGTCCCACATCGGGCTCCCTGCATGAAGCCTGCTTCTCCCTCTGCCTGTGTCTCTGCCTCTCTCTGTGTGTCTCTCTTGGATAAATAAACAAAATCTTAAAAAAAAAACATATTCCTAAGTTTTGAATATTACATTCTGGTTTATACTTCAAGTTGGTAAAATAGGAATAGACTGTATCTTCCTCTTCTCACTGCATTCCTTAAAATTTTGAAAGGACTTTTGAATTCATATAACTAGAAAATAATATCAATCTTGGAAGGACTATGAATTTTGAGAAAACAATTGAAGACAAAAAGAAGGTGGGATCAGACTGAAGATTTAAAACTGCTGTAGCTCAGGGGCACTTGGGTGGCTCAGTCAGTTAAGCATATGACTCTTGATTTCAGCTCAGGTCTTAATATCAGGGTAGTGCATTCAAGATCCACATTGGGTTCCATGTCATTAAAAAAATAAAATAAGATAAATCACAGCTCAACAAAAGAATAGGAGAGTGCTATCAAAAATGTGAAGAATGTCTACCAAGGATGAGAGAGATGCTAGGGACAATAGACAAGTGTTACTGTTAGATGACAGCAGCCAGAAAAGACAAGAAGGTGAAACTGAGCACTTGCCCTCTATCAAACTGGATCACATTTTGAGTCAAAGAGCAGCAACATAAATTGATGACTTCATCTGGAAACAATGGGTATTAGAGGTTAGCTCAAAGAAACAAAGGAGCATCCTGGATACCCTGGATGGCTAAAACTACCCAAGAGGAATGAGACATCCCCTCAGTTACCAGGAGCTAGCTTCAAAAGCACCCTGTCCAGTGGCAGCCCTATACCCCCCACATGCTCTTGCAACAGACTAAAATACAAGTTCCAGCAGCAAATCCTGCCCCTGTCTCTAAGCAGCCAAAGGGATGCAGAGAACAGACAGCCAAACAAAAAGACTCAGCTATAAGAACACTCAGTTGGGAATCACTAAGCACTGGAGAAAGGCCAATAATATTAAGAAGAGATAAAACAGAGTTCTTTGCCTTTAAAAAGTAAAGAATTTATACCTAGGAACCAAAACTAATAAAGAAGTTAGGATAAGACTTTAGAATAACTATAATTCATATCCATAGAGGATATTAAATCCAAAAAAAATTATTGATTGAAAAATACAACTTAAAATTTTGATCATTGAAATCTAATACTCAATAACAGATATTCTGTTATTCAAATAATATAATAATCAAAGAATAAATTGCTGAACTAGAATATTAAGCCAAAATTTTTTCTAAAATGTATTAAAAAGTTATGAAGGGATATAAAGTATAAAATAAAAGTTATGAATCGTGTAAAAATAAAACCTTTAATCACCAATATAACTGGAGTACCTAAAGAGATATAAGGGGTAATGAAGGAAGGTAACATATACATTAGTCACAATTTAAGGACTAACCAAGTACTGAGTAAGATAAATTTTTAAAACCCACACTTAGACATTATATTAATGTTTCAGAAGACCAAGAACAAAGGAAACAAATCCTAAAATGTGAAGGAAATAAAAACAATGGTCTACAGAGAATTCCTTGACGATGTATGAATGAAATAAAAGAGCAAGGAAAAAAGTTAAACCCCCAATTTTATACCCAACCCAACTATCATTCAAGATGAAAATGAAACACGAAGGAATGAGTAAGTCTGCCATCTAGAATAACTCTTTGAAATAATTAGCCCCCCAAATATAAAATAAATATGGTAATAAGGAAGTTCTGAGAAGCAACAGGGAAAAAGAAATCCATTAAATTACATTACTAATTCTATTTAAGTCTTGATTTTTTACAATGATATGATTTTTTAAATAACAATATAGAACTAAAAGTCCAATAATTTCAACATGGAAGGAAATGGTAATGAAAGGGAACTTTCAAGTAAAATTGAAACATATAGAAATTTTGTCTTGTTCAATGAATGTAGAAAGAAACTAACTCTGGATTCTAATAGAAAATATATTTTACCTGCATGTGTTAAAAATTGAATAGTAATTAGACAAATACAATTTATAATTTTTGCACCATAAGAAAAAAATAGAAGAAAATTAAAACAATCCAACAAAGGCAAAAAAATTTTACATAGTATTCAAATTTATAACCTCCCCTCAAAATTACCAGGCCTACAATACTTCATAAGCAACTCTTATCAATGGTTTTAAAAAACTAAAAATTCATATTTTAAACAAACAAGAATGGGAAAATATGAGAAGCCACCAAGTCATTTAGGTATGTGTTGTAAGCTTTCTGAAAATTCAAAATGAGATTGCATGAGGAAAGAAACCTATAAGCCAATCTCATAAACATCAGTGCAAAAATGCTAAATAAAATAAATTCAACGATCTATTTAAAAAAATAATGCATTATGATCGGCAAGGTTATTGAGGGATACAAAGATAAATTTTTCTAATAAGGAACAACCAATGTAATTCACTAACATAATTCATAAGATTCAGGAAAAAAATAATTTAAATGATGTCCCAAAAACTTAATTGTAGAGATACATATGTGAGTGTGTATGTCAGTGTGTGTGTATGTATGAAAGCTAACAACAGAGAGAAACTTAATTTGTTAAAAGGTATATACCCCCCAAAATACAGCAAACATGATATTGGAAAGTGTGTTTAAGGTCAGGAAAAAAAATGAGAATGCCACTGCCACTATTTAATATCAGAGTGGATGTCCTAGTCAATGGAATCAAATAAGTAAGACCATATTAAGTGATATAGAGATTGGAAAGTAGGAGACAACTACTATTAATTTCAGGAAACATGATAATCTACTTAGAAACATAATCAAATGAAGAACTACTACAACTAAGGAGGAAGTTCAGCTAAGATGGCAAAAACAAAATCAGCATAAAAAATCAACAACTTTGCAATACATTGACCTCAATGGTTTTTTAAATGTTACTAGAGTGGGTCACCTGGGTAGCTTAGTTGGTTGAGCATCCAACTCTTGATTTGAGCTCAGGTCATGATGTCAGGTTCCTGGGATCGAGCCCTACCTCAGGCTTCACATTCAGTAGGAGTCCTTTTGGGATTTTCTCTCTCCCTCTGCCCCTCTCCCTGCTCATACACTCTCTCTCCAGAGTAAATAAATACATCTTTAAAAAAAATGTAACTGAGGAGAAAATCACATTCCCAACAGTGACAAATATTAAATTACAAAGTCCTTAGGAATAAAATCAGTAGAAGTAAATAAAGTCTCTGTGGAAAAAAATTACAAAATTTAACTGAAAAAAACATAAAGTGTCCTGATAAAGAAAAAATATGCCACATTCATAGATGGAAACCTCAATACTTTATAAATGTAAATTCTTTTTCAAATTAATGTATATCAATGTAGTCTTTCTCAAAATACAAATAGAATTTCTTATAAAATTCTAAAATGTATATAGAACATTGGATGAACAATGATAACTAAAGTTATTTTTTAAAAAAGAAATACAAAAAATACAAAAAAAGGAACTTGTCCTTATAAACATCAAACATTATAAATATGTGGTAATTATGACTATGTGATATTAATGCAACAACATGCAAGTAGTTTAAAGAAACAGAATAGAGTCCAGAAACAGACCCACATACAAAGGAATTTTATAGATTGTAATTGTTAAAATCATAGACTGTAAAATCCAGACTCTGGGGTTTGTTTTCTTGTTCTACCACTACTTCACTATGTGCCCTTAGGCAAGTTACTCAATATATTTCTTTAAAGATTTTATTTATTTATTGAGAGAGGAAAAATGAGCAAGAGAGAGAGAGTACAAATGGTGGGGAGGGGCAGAAGGAGAGGGAGAAGCAGGCATCCCATTGAGCAGAGAGTCCAACATGCTGCTGGATCCCAGGACCCTGAGATGATGATCTGTGCCAAAGGTAGGCATTTAACCAACTGAGCCACCCAGGCCCCCCATTACTCGATATTTCTATGCCTCATTTTCCCTATTTGTAAAATAAGGAATAACCATGAATTATCCTAACATTTTTGTTGAGGATAAATATGCATGTATGTATATGTATACATATATATTCATATATATGAAACATGATAAAAGTGGAATTTCAAATCATTGAGACAAAATGATATAGCATTTCAAATCAGTAAGAACTAGCTAACCATTTGAAAAAATTATTAGATCTTTACCTTATACCTATCACAAAAATTGTAATCAAGGCTTAAATTTTTAAATGATAAGAAATTATTAGAAGAAAACATAGACAAATGTGTATAAGATTAGAGTCAGGAAAGCCATCTGAAATAATACACAAAAAAAGCATAAGTTCTAAAAGTAATATAATGACTATAACTGACTTTTGACTATATCAAAAGTTAAATACTTGAATGACTAAAGCACTTTAAAAGTTAAAAGACAAGCAACATATATGACAATTAGAATTAACATATCATTTAGAGAAATAAAAAACAATCTAATTGAAAAATGGGCCAAACATATAAACAATAATTTCCAGAAGAAATAATTAAAAAATAATCAAGATTTATATAAACTGGTGTTCAACCTCATTTTAAGGGAGGAAACTCAATTTCAGTGAGTACTCAGTGTTCAGGGAATATAGATACAAGTACTTACAAGGTCATTTTGTATAATTAATCATCCTAAAGTTCTACTGTTGATATCTACCACAGAGAGACACTTAAACCTTGTGTCCAAGCAGGCATGGACAATCACCTTCACAGCAGTGTTATTTCTAACAGTGAAAAATTCAAAGCAAGCTAAATATTTATATAAACAAGAATGGCTAAATAAATAATTGTTCACCCTTTTTATGGAAGACCATGCTGCAATTTTCTAGAATGAAGTGAACTTGCATATATTAACATGAAAAATGATCTAATCCATATTTTTAAGTAAAATTATAGATACATTACTTATGTTAAAATATATATGCACAGAGATATCTTTTCTATCCCCATGGAGAAAGGTCTGGAAGTATATTACACATTGTTAATGGTGGCCATTTCTAGCAGAGAGGACTAAGATAGGAAGGCATTGGAGAGGATAATAATCAAAGAGTACTTCAGTTTAATCTGTTAAATTCTCATTTCTTAATAAGGAGAATCTATTACTGAGGTAATTTTTAATTATTTTTCATGTAAAAATTATTTCTAATATATGTCATACCTGTGGAAAGTAAGTGATGAAATTATAATAAAGTATGGTATGTAAAGTTGCGTTAAACTAGTGAAATCAGTGAAACAACAGACTTTTTATAATCTATGATATTTCTTCCTTTAAGCTATTTCTTCCTTTCATTAATCATACTAGGGAATTGAAAGAAACTATACGTTACACCATATCCTTTGCCCCCTGGTCTTAAAAAAAGATGAAAGGTAATCTTGGGTGGACCTATATTTTTTGTGGCTGTTTTATGGGTGAAGTTGGAATTACCCTTCCAGGATGCTGAGACATAAATGCTCTGTAATTTCTTTTTTTGTTGTTTTAAAGATTTTATTTATTTATTAATGAGAGACACACAGAGACAGGCAGAGACAGGAAGAAGGAGAAGCAGGTTCCCTGAGGGGAGCCTGATGTAGGACTCAGTCTCAGGACCCTGAGATCACGACCTGAGCCAAAGGCAGATGTTTAACCACTCACCCTACCCAGACACCCCAATGCTCTGTAATTTCTAATTACTCCTAACTAAGGATAATTGGAAGATACCCTTCTAATGCAATTATAACATTTGAATGTCAATCTAACAGAATGGTCTTTCTCAAGTCTTAGTTCAATATTCATTGGAAGAAGAGTTTTATAATTAAGAATTATCCATGTTTTAGGATTTTAATTCCCACATCTACTGTTTTGTGATAGAGTGCTGAAGGGCAAATTGAATTGGGCTTTTAGTGTGAAATGTAAAACTGTGAAGGCCAAACATATAAACATTTATTTCTTGATAACCACAAGTGGCCTATGATTAAGACAGAACCTGATAATTTAAGGAAAATTAACTTGTCTAAAGTGAGAACAGAGAATAATTCATGAATGTACTAATTTTTCTTTCTCCTTCCCTGTTAGTCTACATTGGTCTTTAGCTATGACATGTACAAACCAGTGGGAAAACATTAACTATGGTTAATGGACTGAAGGGATTTATTTAAAAAGCAATATTTAAAGAACTAAAAGCATCAAATTATCTCCACGACACATATATTGGTCACAGAGACATAATATAAAGTACATCATAAATCTTACTTCTAAAAACCACATCTCAAGCCCCACAGAGATTGAAAGAAACAACACATTTCAAATCTCAAAGTCTCTTAACTATATTTTTACCTTTCCTTTCTCATTACCTCCCTTAATATTTTTCTACCTTTCTAATTAAAGTCTATACTCTAGAGAGAGGACTGTGGGAATGGTAGAGTATAAGCTTTTTCAGTTGGTAGAGTCTGGATATGAAATCATGTCTCCTTTCAAACTGACTCAACTTGAGAAGATGATGGGTTTGTTTGTTTTTTTTAACTTGATAGGGGATCTTGAGGAAGGATGGTATCTGTCTGCATTTGCTTTGCTATCCCCACGGTGCCTATTTATGATACAACAACACTGTAGGTCCTTAAAAAGAATGTGTCAACTAAATGAATAATGAAAGAAAAATACAAATGAAAATGACCAAATATCTAATGGAATTTTAAGAAAAAGAAACTTATCAGAAGCAAAGAAGTGATAAGTAGAAAATTGATTTTTAAAATTAAAATGGAAGCACTGAGTTCATTAAATTACAGTTAAAAGGAAAATAATGGAGCCTCTCTCAAAAGCCATTTCCATTTACAATAAACAAAAGCCAAATATGTAGGTACAAATGGACTCTTAAGTGCTTTCCCTGCCTTAATACAACTGTTTCTCAGAGAAATTTTAATCACTACAAGGGCCTCCAAATATGAAGGTGATTAAATTTCAGAAAGGTCTTAATAAGGACAAAGGATTTATGGTACTTTACCTTCTTTTATGTAAGTTAAGAATACAGGAATTGAAGAGCTTGAAGACTGCTGTGTGGAGCAGGGCCTCCAGAAGCTTTCCCAGCGATTGCCCCAAATTTCCCAGTCTTTAACCCCTCTAAAGGTGCCAAGCTCTTTTCGGGTCATTTAACATGCTTCCTTTGCTATATCTAAAGGTATTTTAACCCTCTTGCTTTCACTCCCTTGCCTTAGGAATATAAAGTGTAATTACAAAGATAGGGAAGTATTGGAATGATTGTAGAGAAAGGAAAAATAAAAACACAGCCTAAAGACTGAACTTGGCAATGTGCTATTTCTCCAATCTTTCAAGTCAGAGGTGTACATGTATGTCCACACATATGGTTACTGACAACTCTGGCATGTTTCTGAGTTTACTGACAGATCAGGTGAATGGAAAAACTGTCAGTTTTCCAGGTTCAACACTGGCCAACCAGTCTAAGTCCCAAGCCTGCTTGATATATATTTCTGCAATCACTATATTTATAACAATACTGGTTGGTATTTAAGAGTGCATAATGCTGCATAGCAAGTAAAAAAAAAATACCATCTTGGAGAATATATCTGTTCTTCTAAGTTTATTAAAATACCAAGAGCCATTCCTATCTTTTTAAAAACAACAATATGTTCTCAGAACATTTTATTACCAACTTCATTACTTGGTAAAGAAGAATTTCATATGACTTATTTACTGAGCATTTGGAATAACTAAACATATTTACATTTATATCTATATCTCAAAAATATTTATTGTTAAAATATTACAGGCACTGCAAGGAAGCTTACCAACTTGGTACTAGAAGAACTGCTTGGGTTTGTAGTTAATTTTAATAAGGTGTTTTTTTCCCCACTAAACCCATAACAAAATTACTTTTTTCTTAGCAAAACATATTTCTGATAGAGTATTTGACATGATAACTAAATCGTATATGATCTCTATATTTGTCAAAATTTGAAAAATGTCCTATCATTTCTATAGTCAACAACACCAAAAAGTGAGCATCCTGGACTTGGTGAAAGGTAAAAATTGCTTTTGAAAAAAAAAAAATGTGTTATAATTAACCAAACTTACCAAGTGAGAGAAAAATTCAGCTGGTTGTTATGGTAACTTTCAAGTGCTAACATATATATCCTGCAATTTTTGAGGGGCAGTTGGCCACAATTTTGTTCACAAAGTGAAAAAACTGTGAAGGAGAAAACTTCTCAAAGTAGGACAGTTCAAGTCAGAGCATTAACACCATTTACATGAGATAAACTGAGATAAGCCCACTTTCCCACTGACAGAATAGATATAGCTTCCATTCGTTTCATGAGAATATTAAGGTAAATGACTAACAAACACAAAATACTAGAAAAGTTGATATGTTATCTCTCTTCTATGCTTTCTATGGAGGTAAGCTTGGTGGGGATCTGTCATATTCTAAAATACTCAATTCTTAAGTATTTGTATCAAAAGTAGTTGAATTGAATTTCATATTTATTGAGTATTCACTCCACATCGTTTAGCCAATATGTCAAGATTGTGGGGAACACAAAGGAGGTATATCTCTGCCTTCAAGAGCCTCCAGTGAGATAAGAAGACAAAACAGTACATTGAAAATAAGCAAACAAAAAGGTATAAAATAAGTGCTAAACAGAAAATAATTACTTGCCAAAATGTATAGACCAGACAATAAGTGCCCTCATGGAACGAAGAGAACAATGGAGTTAGAAAGTCTCATTTACTAGGAGGAAAGTGTGAGGTACCTGCTTTTGTTTTCTTATTAGACTTTGAATGATGAAAAACGCTTAAAGAGATACAAATACCAAAAAAGTCTTGTTCTGATACCTTTGTCAGGCAAGTCTCATGTGGTGCCAAGGGCCCACTGGAAACTAAGTTAAAACTATGCATATTTAGTATTTAAAGAAAATATCATTGTTAGAATGTGATAGAATACCCTGGTAGGATTTAAAAGAAGACGGAATTCAATTAGAAGAAAAGAAATTGCCTAAAGTATTCTGTTTCTGTTTCAGGAAGTTCTGAATACCAATAGAGATCAGACCAGTAAAAGAAATGTGCTACCCAGAATTCTCAACCTGGGGCAATTCCACCCCTCAGGGAATGTTTGGCAATGTCTAAATACATTTTTGGTGGTCACAACTTAGACTAGGAAGGGCTACTGTTATCTAGTGGATGGACGCTAACGATTCATAAAGATAAACATCCTAAAACTCACAGAACAGGTCCCCACAACAAAGAATTATCCAGTACAAAATGTCAATTATGTTGTGGTTGAGAAACCCTGAGTTAGACTACCAAAGCCAGTAAATAGTGAGACTTTCTACCACAATTCATGCAGCAAAATAGGCTAAATAAAGGTGAAAAATAATGCTAAAGTTATAGAGGATGGAATCCTAGGAAAATCTAAATTTAGATTATAGCCTTCATGTGTTACTAACATTATAATTCTAGTATCAAAGAAGGCATTTGAGGGCATTAAAAACAAATACTTTGTCAAAGTTGCATAACCTAAATCTAATCATGAGGAAACATGAGACAGACCCAGAATGAGGAGACATTCTACAAAATAAATGGCCTGTAATTTTCAAAAGTGTCAAGGAAGAACTAGGGGAATGTTCCAGAATTAAGCGAAAGAGTCACAACTAAATGCAGTATGTAATTCAGAAATAAATCCTTTTGCTATAGAAGACATTGCTGAGACAACTGGGAAACTTGAATGAGTCCTGAGGATTAGATGGTAGTAATGTATCAACGTCAATCTCCTATCTTGATGTTTATGTCATAGTTATGTAAGAGAATAGCCTTGTTTGTGGCAATGAACACACCAAAGAATTAGGGGTGATGGGACATCAGGTTTGAAACTTACCCTCCAATGGTTCAGGGGAAAAAAAAAACTACTTTTCTGTAAGGTCATGATTATATCAAATTTTTAAAAAAATAAACAAAACAAATATATTTTAGAGAAAGATAAATGTTCATGCATTTTCTAGCCAAGAATTTTTTTTATTTAAAAATAAAGCAATGTATAGCAATTTAAAAACATGGTTTGAGGGCAGCCCTGGTGGCTCAGCGGTTTAGCGCCGCCTTTGGCCCAGAGCGTGATCCTGGAGTCCTGGGATCGAGTCCTATGTCAGCGTCCCTGCATGGAGCCTGCTTCTCCCTCTGCCTGCCTCTCCCTCTCTGTGTGTGTGTGTGTCTCTAAATAAAAACTTAAAAAAAATAAAAATAGGGATCCCTGGGTGGCGCAGCGGTTTGGCGCCTGCCTTTAGCCCAGGGCGCGATCCTGGAGACCCGGGATCGAATCCCACGTCAGGCTCCCGGTGCATGGAGCCTGCTTCTCCCTCTGCCTGTGTCTCTGCCTCTCTCTCTCTCTCTGTATGACTATCGTAAATAAATAATAAAAAATAAATAAATAAATAAATAAATAAATAAATAAATAAATATATAGCTTGATTGCAGCTCAGGTCATGATCTCAGCTTTGGGCTCTGCACTCAATGGGGAGACTGCTTGAGATTCTATCTCCCTTTCCCTCTGCTTCTCTCCATTCCCATGCATGTTTTCTCTCTCTCATGCTCTCTCAGATAAATAAATCTTTTTAAAAAAATTAGAAAATAAAAAATAAAAATAAAAATATAGCAAATTAGTTTGATTTGGGACAACATATAACAATCCCTCCAAATCTATATGATAACCTTTCAAATCTTTCATGGAAAAAGATAGGTTATACATACATACATATATGCAATTTTGGCATTATGACCTCCAGATAAAACCTTATTGCATTTTGAATTTAAATAAAATATTTCTGGGTAGCCCAGGTGGCTCAGCGGTTTGGTGCCACTTTCAGCCCAGGGCGTGATCCTGGAGACCCAGGATCAAGTCCCACGTCGGGCTCCCTGCATGGAGCCTGCTTCTTCCTCTTCCTGTGTCCCTGTGTCTGTGCTTCTCTCTCTGTGTGTGTCTCTCATGAATAAATAAATAAAGTCTTTAAAAAATAATAAAATAAAATATTTCTTATCTATTTGGCCATATGAACTAATCCATTAAACCATTTTCAAATGACCAATTCTTTCTTATTAAATATATTATTATTCTCCATTTACCATTCTGCTTAATTGGGCTATTAAATAGAAAAAACACATAGACAATTGCTTCTATAGTTAGGTCCAAATCATACACAGCATAGGAGATTATATGTAACCTTTAGTTTGGTTTGAACCAAATTAAACAAATAAATCAACCACTCTCAATGAGGATACTAAATTGGGTTTAAAAAAAGTAATTTTACACCATCATTATATAGAATATTCAAGAATATTTTAGAAAATTATATTTAATACACAGTGTATACATATTTTAAACATACAGTTTATAATGGCCTTTTAAATACAGCACTTAGGAAAATTTGGGGGAATTTAGCTGAGGATTTTATGTACCCAAGATTCTGACCTTTTTCTGAGCATACAGATATCCCTTATAATCATGGTACTCTCACCACATTCTTCCAATCTCTTAATGTAGAAAAGGTAGGAAATTCCAGAACAGAAAAACAAGTATAAAAAACTGAGAAAAGGGGTACCTGGCTTACTCAGTCCATAGAGCATGCAACTCTTGAGGGTTATGAGTTTAAGTCCCACTTTGGGTATTGGGCTTATTTAAAAAATGAGAAGATAGTCAAGTCAGACCATCTTCCAGTTCCAAAGCATCTAATCTGACCTCCATACTGAGTGGTAATTTGTACTTCAAACTCTGCTCTGTTGTACATCAATCTAGAAGAAATGGCAGGTCCCTCCCCCAAGGTGCATATTTCTCAGAGAATGATTGGGGTTAACAGTTTTAACTGGAAACTGAAAATAAGTCTTGAGGTTGAAGATTAATTATTGGTAACAAATTATTGTGTGAATAATAATTTTTATCTATGACATTAATAAAAGTATCTTGGTTTCTATAGCTTTCATGTATATTAATGTTGAAGGATGCTCTATGACTGGCTTAGCAGAAGAAATAACAGAAAGGTTCTCAAAGGAAGAAAAAGAGGAGAGAATGAGGAATAAGCCCAAGAAAGCATGGAAAGTTGACTAGAACTCTCTGAAGGAGAAGGCCCTCGTGTGAAGGAGAGGGCAAAACCCACACATATCAAGACCTAAACCCAGATGGAAAGAGAAGAAGAAGAAGAAACAATTCCCATAATCACAGTGAGTATATAAGAAAGCATATAAAGAATGATAAGAAGCAGAGACAAGAGAATATCCTTGGCTTGGATGTTTAAAGAACAGAGGGCTACAAATGGACAATGTGGTGAACTCATTGAATAATGCATTGTTAAATTACTTGATCTAGCAATCACCAATACAAGTTGGAAATAATGTACAATTGTTGCTATTATGCACACTTGCATTCTTTTCTAAAATAGATTTTATTTATTTATTTATTCATGAGAGACACACAGAGAGGCAGAGACATAGGCAGAGGGAGAAGCAGGCTGCCTGAGGGGAGCCTGATGCAGGACTCAATCTCAGGACCCTGGGATCATGACCTGAGCCAAAGGCAGACGCTCAACAACTGAGTCACCTAGGTACCCCACACTTACATTCTAATTAGCAGAATTATATACATAAACCTACCTCAAAGATACTGCAAGTTCCATTCCAGATCACTACAATAAAGCAAGTATCGCACAATAAAGCAAGTCAAATCAATTATTTGGTTTCCCAGTGCATATAAAAGTTCTGTTTACACTATACTGCTATCTATTAAGTGTACAAGGGCATTATGTCTTTAAAAATGTACATAATTTAAAATATTTTGTTGCTAAAAAATGCTAACCATCATATGAGCTTTTAATGAACCATTATCCCTGATCACAGATCACCATAACAAACATGCTAAAAAATAAAAAGGTTTGAAATATTGTGAGAATTATCAAATGTGACATAAAGACATGAAGTGAGCAGATGCTGTTGGGAAAAAAAACCGGCACCAATAGACTTGCTTAACATAGGATTACCACAAACCTTCAATTTCTAAAAAAAAAAAAAAAAAAAAAAACCAGTATCTGTGAAAAACAAAGTGAGCAAGGTGAAGTGCAATAACACATACACCTATTATGTCTGGTCTCATTCCTCTTTATCAGTGGGTATGAAGGAAATAAAGGAAACTCTTTAGTTAAGTCCCATGTATGAAAAAGAATACCTGGAAGGACAATCAAAGTAATGAATGAGCTCCACTGCTCATCTCAGTGCATCTTGCAGGACCAAACAACAAAGGATGATCTAAATAATCAGCTTAGTTTAAAATGTTTAGTGCCTACCTTCACTCAATGTAACTTTTCAGGAATGACTTCTTCCAAAAAATGACTTCCCAAAAGAAAGAATAAGAATGCTAGCATACAAGGACATCACTGCTCCCTACCCACTCACAAAATGTCCCTGCTTTCAGACCAGGGGGAAGCAGCTAGGCATTGTTCACAGTATGTACCACCCTCATGAGACCCCTCAGAGGACGCAAGCACACCACACACCATTCTGTAACTAGCCTCCCTCAATCTCCTGGAATGAGAGATAGAATTGATGAGTAGTACGTTGCTGATGTTCTGAAAAGCCCAATATGTGGAGGTGCCAGCGGCACGATGAGACAGAGAAATCCTGAGCTCTTATACAACAATTATTCTGGGAAATAATCCAAAATGGGTCATGTTCCAAATTCCAGGAAGATATGCTACACAATACTGTGCCTCATCTGTGAATTCATATACCTGACTTAATAAGCTACCTGACTTTGAGATGGTCAAACTTTCTGAGTCTCTGCTTCACTCTCTCGTAAAACCATAATCAAAGGTAAGGAATTCCTTGCTCTCTTCCCCGATTTCATCCACTTGCTACTTGGTCCCTCATCCTTATAATCTAGTCAGAAGTGTGTCTATTTTGGTTATCAGTTTAGGTTTTGATGATAACATTTCTCAGGAAATGCACTGCCATCAAGATATACTCAGCACTTCAATGATAGGCAAAATGGACTATGCAGACTTGTTTCAAAAACTCTTAATGGAGCAAGGTCTCTCCTAGGAAAGCCTATCAAGCACTGAGGAAGAAGTATGTGCACTTTTTTTTTTTAAATAAAGGCCTCTAGGTCTGCCAAACTTTTAGAAGTAACTAGACAATATTTGAGAACAATAGGAGGAAGAGAAACAATGCATTCTCAAAAGCATCACATGTGTTTTGACTCTTCTATTTTTCAAAATGGAAGTGACCTTATTTTTCTTCTGATTATAAGGATTTTTACCACATATTGTCTAATTGCTTTTCAGGAAGCTTGCCCTCGTTGATTTTCCCACCAGCAGCATATAGCATCTATTTCCTCACATCCTTGCCACACATTGGATTCTTTAGAGTTTTGTTTGTTGAAATACTACTTTCTTTGAATTTGAATTTGTAATTATCAGTGAGGTTAGTTTTTCACACATTTATTATAAATTCTTTATCTATGTCATTTGTCCCCTTTTCTGTTGTTGTATCTCTTTTGTTTTATTCATTTAAAAGAGCTCTTTATATTAAGAATAGTTGTCCTTATTTTTGTCAAAAGAATTTTTGTCTAGTTTGCTGTTTGTATTTGGTTCATAAGATAGGTTTTTTTCTGTGTAAAAGTTTTCAGTTTTTTATAGAAGCATATATTTTAGTCTTGTTTTACTGCGTTTTTGTCTTTTTAGGAAGATCTCCCCCCCCATTTATCTATTTATCTTTCAGTATATCAGTTTCCTTTTTTACACATATTTTTGGTACATCTAGTATATTTTGGTATAAGAGATGATGTAGAGATTTAATTTCTTTTTTTTTCCCAGTTATTTAAACCTGTGTTGAAAAATCCATATTTTCTCCCCTGATTTGAAATGCCTCTCCTTCCCAACACTAACTTCTTTTATGTAGGTGTCTATTTTTCTGGTCTTTCTATTATTTTCCCTTAATCTCCCCATTGGATATGAACTGATTCTGACACCACTACCAAAGTGTTTTAATGAGTGTGGTTTCAAAATTTATTTTAATATGTGGAAAGGCAATCCTCCCAACTTACACTTCAAAAATTTCCTGGCTATTCACTTAGGTTTCTTGCAACAGCAGCAGTTAGGCACTTTAAGTGAAGTGTTGAATATATGTAAGTATTTTTCAAAGTATACAAGTTTGTGAAAGTCCTAACACAAATAATTTTATAGGAAGTAGTCATCACCCCCTTTTAGATACATGAAGAGTGGTCATGTTTTTGAAAGAATACTCAGAGTGTGGTGAGGGTCAAGAATTTTCTAGCCTACAAGATGCATATTTGGATGGCTCATTATGACTACTACAGATTTAAGTTTAATAAAAATGAATGTATATAGTGCATCCTCTTCATCACATTATTCTTTTAAAAAAATTAACATTAGCATGTAACTAAAGAATGTAATTTATGAGCTGCCCACCATTTGTAAAGCTATGTGGACTTGTTGCAACAAATCAGATATTCGAAAGTTTTAATCACATTCATTTCTGCTGCATTCCCTTAGATCTTGTTTGCCAGGCCCTCTCTTGTTTTCAGCCTCAATAGTCCCTCTTTCTTACAGCAAGAGTCACTTCAACCCATCTATAATCACTAAACCAATCACTGACCACTCAAAACCAGGAGGGTGTTCCCACAATACCATTTACTCACTAGTCACATGGCACAGAAATTGCCATTGTTTTTACCTGCAGCATCTCTTAGAGGGTAGAGATCATATAATATTCACTACTGTATCCCAATCCCTAGTTCAGTGCCTTATACATATGAATCTAAATAAATACTTAGTGAATGGGTAAATGCTACATACTACATGTGAAGCAGGAGGGACACAAAATGCCCTAGCACGGTACTCTCACATTTAGCATATCTTAGTTGTTCTGACATTGCATTACAATTTTGGCATCTCATTCCTAGCCTTTAGGACTACTCCTCCAGAATGATCCTGTCCCTGAATCCCACCCCTCTACTCTCCTCCCTGGTCCTGCTAACAGGCTTGCCTGAATGCTGGCTCTCAGCCTGTCAGAGACAGCCATGCTCCTACCTGCCTGCCAGGACATTCCATACCCTTATGTTAGACCTTCAGATGTCCACTGCTAATTTGGACCACTCTTTATCATCTAATCCCATACCATTTGGATCCCATGTTCTACCCTGCTTCCAGTTCAGCACCTCTAGTCCCTCTTCCAACTACATACACAGGCCTTGCCTGATTGAGTCCAAAACATGTTTTTCGAGATGAGCAGACTGAATAGATCTCACTCTATAATCAGTTCCTTTCACACAGCCCAAATCCTCTTAAATTCTCACACAGCGCTAGTGTTAGTACTGTCAAAGTCCAACTCCTATAAAAGTGTCTGGGAACAGAAATTAAAGTAATCCAGACATAAATCAAGCTGTAAGATTTTAACCATGCATTCACACTATGTGGAAAAACAAGAACTCTGATTTTTCCTCTAATCTCTCTCTCAAAAGGACAAAATTCTTCACTTTCTGAGAAACCACAAGTCACTTTCATCTGGTTTTCTCCCTTGTCCTCTCCTCTGTTTGAGCTCAGCATTTCACGTGTTCTTTTTGGTGAGATTCCATCGCAATACATCACCAGGAACACATGTGTTCCACTGGGACTTTATTCCCTGGAAGATGTGAATGGTGATGTAAATAACAGCATCATTGGAATTTGGGGGAAGTGATGCAGGAAATAAAGCTATGGTGAAATTAAGACAAAATCAAGCAACTATAATCAATATTTCCTTTGGGGAGTAATGTGGGTAGTATTGGTGCTAATAGGGAACTTTAAGGGTATTCATCAGCTGGAGCTGTCAGCAGACACATTTATTAAATGGCAGCTGTTGCTTTACCACTTGTAGGGGAGTGTAATAATCCTAACTTCAAAATAGATTTCTGAGGATGAGAACATTTCCAGCTAATAAACCACAATAAGAGCCTGGTTACTTTTTTTTTTCCATAAGTTTTGCAGTACATGAGTGAAAAGATGAGGGGCAAATATTTGTGATTACACATATCAATAGTTGTCTATATTTTTTTAAGTAATCACTACATCCCATGTGGGGCTCAAACTCGCAACCCTGAGATCAAGAATCACATGCTCTACCAACTGAGCAGCCAGGTGCCCCATTATACCACTATATTTAAAGTAAGAATTATAGTCTGTTATTGGAAATATATCTTGCTAATCACAGCTACAGTCCAGCTTCCACTCAGTTATGTGTTGGTTATTCTCTGATACTCTAATGGACATTGTAAATGTTTGCTGATTTTTAACTTGTATTATTCTAAAAGCAATATGTAACTAATAGGTTAAAAGAATACTGAAAAGCAGAGAGATAATCACCCATGGTCACTGATTGTTATTCCCATATTTATAAAAAAATTATGTTCAATCCAATCAATGAAAATTTGTTAGTAATGTTTGCTTTCTCAATTCCAAGATAATTATTTTTTTCAGTTCCATGACATTTAATAGATTCAACTTAACACTTACTAGCACTTATTTTGTGCAATGTGATTCTAAAAATCATCCCAAATCATATCTGAATCTATCATGTAAATTCTAAAAATTTACACATAATATTAATAAGAATAATTATAAACTCTCACTTTTTCTTTAGTTTCTATTGCTTAGAATAATCCATGTTACAGGATCTGCCATTGGTGATTTTCATCTTGGAAAGGTATGATTTAATGAGACAATGCATGTAGATTTTCCCCTAGGTGTAAAAATGCTGCTCTGTAGAATTTCAAACTTACAGAATCAATCAGAAAATTAATTCCATACATGCTGCCTACTATAAATTCTATACATGCTGCCTACTTTAAAAGTCTGCAGGGTACTTGACCCACTGGCCATGGGACCAGTCAGTTCCATGGAACAGACCAGCTTGTTTCCAATGCACCTGCTGGAAGAAGTAAAGTAATTAATCCCTTCCTGTTGTTGCTGATATATGAGAAGTTAAGGGATGGTATGTAAGTCCAGATAGGGGAATCCCAGGGAAATTAGTGAATCCAGCCAAAGTCACAGGACTAGGGGTAAAGTCAAAGGTCTAAACAGGAGACTAGAGTTTGTGGTTAGAATTTTCACTGAGATTCAAAAAACAAATAGATGTGCCCAAAAGTAAGGCAAAAGATATTGTATCAGTCCACAAGGGAAAATAAAGAGAGTGTATAGAAACAAATTCACTGGGGAAATGGAACACCTTGAAACAGTGTTTAAGAGAACAGGTTGCTTCCATTTGGCTCACTTAGTGGGAAAATAGAGAAAGCAAGGACCCAGTCTTTAGTCAAACAGAGATCTCACTTAGTTATCAGAGCATTAAAGCCAGCTGCCACACACCCCTGATGCTGAAAGAGGAAAGCAGCTACCAATCAACACCTTATATTCTCAGTTAGGGGATCCCTGGGTGGCACAGCGGTTTGGCGCCTGCCTTTGGCCCAGGGCGCGATCCTGGAGACCCGGGATCAAATCCCACGTCAGGCTCCCAGTGCATGGAGCCTGCTTCTCCCTCTGCCTATGTCTCTGCCTCTCTCTCTCTCTCTCTCTCACTGTGTGCCTATCATAAATAAAAATAAATAAAAAATTATTTAAAAAAATATTCTCAGTTAGCTCCAGAACATCAAAGCAATGAAGAGATTATGAGTACAAACTGAGGAGTCTAATTGCCTGACTCCAATCTCAGATCTGCCACATGCTTGTTGGGGAAACTTAGACAATTCCTTCAGCCTTTTTATCTGTAAAATGTAGAGTATATGAATATCTGCCTTGTGAGGTTACTAGTGCCTAATACATAGAAAGCACTCATTAAATATTAGCTACTTTATTGTTTATAATGATCACGTGGTAAAAAGGGTAATAGACTGGAATTTAACTTCTGACTTCTCTTCATCTTAGTACTATCTTCTTTTAAGAGATGAGGTTGTACTAGATAACTGATTCACAATCCTGAATGCACATTAAAGTCTCATAAATGATTCCAAAAGAGATCAACACTTGGACACCGAGTCAGATCAACTTGAATCAAAAGCTCTGGGGCATAGCTCCAGGCATCTGAATTTTTAGAGTGTCTCTGGTGATGCTGATGCACAAGGAGTGTTGAGAACCACAAGACTAGATTATCTGATAATTCCAAGTGAGCTCAGAGTTCAGTTTCCTGCTGGGCATGGATGGCTCCAAGACCAAACCTATATAATCATCAACAGTGTGAGACTCAGAGCCCCCATTCCTGCTTGAAATCAGACCAGGTACAGAAGTACCAAGAGAACCAGGAGCTCTTACAGATAACTCTTGCATTAATATGATTAATTCTTAATATCTCCCACTTAAGAAGCCATATCAGTTTTGTTGCCAAGAGAGATTTAGAATAACTGAATGAGAAAAAAGAAAAAAAAAAAAAACTTCCAGAAGCCAACAGTCCTTTGTCTTCAATGGATAGAACATCAATCCTTTTCCTCCTTGGATACTGTTGCACCTTTTTACATAAAGATAAGAGATGACACAAGGGAAATTCTGAGTTTATTTGTTGGAAGGAAATCAGGAGAGATCATGTGAATAAAACAGAGGGCCTTCATGAAATATATCACTACCTTTATTTTGGATTAAATAAATCTATGTCACAGAGCAAAGAGTATATTTGCTTCTGGAAGATGTTTAGCCTGTCAGGTAAGCAATAGGATAAGTCCTGTGTATTTACCAGTAGTGAATGTGTATGTTGGGGGGGGGGGGAAGTTCAAGGTATGCTAATATTTTTTTGACAAGATACTGTTTTCAATTCATAGAATAAAATTTTTCAGAGGATCAAGATTCATTCTGCTATGTGCTCACTTCACATGAAACATTCATGTTCCTAGGATTTCAGTCCCATCACCTGGGATATTTGATAGAGTATTTATGGACACTAGCATTAAAAAAAAGCAAAGCATTATGTGCTCCATCAAAATTTTATTAGAACTTCTCTCCTTTTACTTCAGATAATCCAAAAGTTAAATGCCACACATGTAAACAGAAACTCAAAAATTTTAATTATATCCAAATGATCAGACATTTAGCATCATTAATTGTCACTCTTGGTTAATAAAGATAAAAGAATTAAATAAAATAGTTCATGCTATCGATCTACAGTAGCAAACTACTGGCTATAAGTATCAGGTAATTTCCTTAAGCAATAGCAAACTCTCTGCTTTTTCCTGAAGAAACAAGTTGCTGCCAGATTGACAACTCACTACCTAAACAAAATTTGGGGGAGCCTAAGAGAGCTCCTACATGTAATGAGACCCTCTATCCCCTTCTTCATTGCTTCCTCCAACCAATAAAAATGCACCACACTACCAAAGACTTCTTCAAGAAACACTGTTACCAGCACCTGGAATAAGTATTTTGTAGGACTCCCTTTTGAACCCACTTTAACAAACTGAATTCTAATGTCCAAAGTAGAGATCTACAGAGCATTTTGAATGTTACAACAGAAGGTAAGGTTCAGAGTTGTCAACAGAGGCAACAAGGAGACCAAAAGCCCAATGGTATCAAATGATTTGGCTATAAGAGCAGTCATAATAACTCATAAAAGTAAATAAATAAATAAATAAGTAAGTAAATAAGTAAATAAAATAAAGCAAATGCTCCATGTTACCCTCTCCCAGGGAATCAACTCAGCAATGTAGAAACCAAGAACCATGGGCACCCGGGTGGCTCAGTCAATTAAGCATCCAACTCTTGATTTGGGCTCAGGTCATAATCTCCGTGTTGTGAGATCAAGCTCCGTGGGATTCTCTCTCTCTCCCTCTCCTTCTGCCCTTCTCCCTCCAAAAACGAACCATATTGCCCCAACAAAAACTATGAAAGAATAATAACTTCTACATTCCAGTACCCAAGCTTGGCTCCTTGAACAACTGCCTACATTACAAGAAAGTGGTTGAAAATATAGGCTAACTAAGGTCAAACTGCCTGGGTTTTAATGTTCAACCTACCAGTGGGCATGTTACCATCTACCAGCCTCATTTTTCTAATCCATAAAATAGTGATAAAATTAATGTCTCATTGGGTTATTGTAAGAAATAAATAAAATCATCCAGGTAAAGTACTTGGCACAATGCCTGGCACAGAATAATCTCCAGTATATGCTACCTAGTATTATCATCATCTATAGATACTAAATAATTATATATAGCTATATAAATTATATAACATATTATATAGGTGATATGTATTATATATAGTTATTATTATATTATGTATTATATCATCTATAAGAATTGGGATTCAGATGCACAGTAATTGGTAGGAACTCCTGGTATGTTGGGCAATGATCTCCAAAATGAATGGCATATAGAAGGTGGGGATATATGACCAAAAGTTGAGAAGCCCCTGAGGAGTGAACTCTACCAATGCAGTTGGCTTCCTTAGGCACCAGAACAAATAACAGGTTGTGACCAAAGCAGTTGGTTTGGGGATGCCCAAACCAGAAGATGCTATCTATCAAGACAACATGTGAAAGTTGAGCTTGTGTGTAAGGCCCCTCCCTAATCCAAATACCAGGCTGCCCAAGCATGTATCACTTACTAAACAGTTATTGAAACACAAAGAGCCTTGAATATCTCCAGTGTCACATTTCAAGACTTACAGAATAATTAGGAAAAATCTGAGCTGGCAAAACTCTTCCCAGCTCACCCTGGCAAGCAGACCATCTTTGTTTTCCAGTAGTGTGTGTTGTCGTCACAGTAACTGTGAGGCTCCAAATACAGGCCCAGGCCGTCATTTCCTCATGGACTTAGGCTACCACACTGAAATAGCATTATGAACTCAGCAATGCCTCTTCCTTTCCTGTTTTGCTGTGGTACCTCAAAGAAGCAGGCCCTAAAATGAGTTACTTAAGACATAAGTATATTAAAGAGATATAAAAAAAATCCTTTTATCACTATTACCATATCACCTATGACTCGTGTGTGTGCGCATGCACACAAACCTTATTTTTACAAAGATCTTTTAGATAAACAAGGCAAGTTGGCAGTAATTTGATTGTCTTGGTGATGTCAACAGTCTACTGTTTTTAATCAAATTGTCTTTTGGCTTTAAATCTTCAGCAAATCATTTTTTTTAATTTTTTTTATTTATTTATGATAGTCACACAGGGAGAGAGAGAGAGGCAGAGACATAGGAAGAGGGAGAAGCAGGCTCCATGCACCGGGAGCCCAACATGGGATTCGATCCCGGGTCTCCAGGATCGCGCCCTGGGCCAAAGGCAGGCGCCAAACTGCTGCGCCACCCAGGGATCCCAGCAAATCATTTTTTAAAGAATGCATTTGGCCAACTCTGCTGAGTTCATTTCATGGATTTCCTACACCTTTTCTTTACAAAGATAAGCAGCAGATAATTCATTTCTTCAAAGTAACTTGGGAAGATTGCTGTTACAATTGTTGCAAAAGCTTAAAAAAAAAAGACTATATTCAAGGGTAGACATATAAGATCTTTGGCCAGTGAAGTAACAATTATCATGTTCATTTATGTTTTGGTAAAGGAGGTAAGCGACAGAATTTAAGCAAGAAAAGAGAAAAATCCCTGAACCTTAAGAGTTCAATTAAAATCAGATCACTTGAGATAAATCCTGCATTTGCTTTAAAATGCTCTAGTCTGTCCTTCACAAACCTCCGAAACACATAAATCACCCAATATTATGCACATTGACACCATTTCCCAAAAAGGAAAAGCAACGCCAACCTTCTTTTGACTTTTCAGTGCTGCTGTGGCTTAAGCAAAGCTCTCAGGGACTGGGGTGCTGGTTAACGTCCTGTTACTTCATTTCTGCTGGGAGTTTCTTATGTTCTGCAATCAGCTGGTTAGCAGCCAGCTAGGGCTGCTCAATTCATGTTTGACTTTTCTTATTCTAAGTTCTTCCATAACTCCTGCCTTGCCTTTGAAAGCAAACTGCCTCAGCTATTGCCACAGGAAAAGTAGAACTCTGCCTGTAGCCTCTTCCTTTCTCTGATTAGCCAAAGAGTAGGAATGACCATTTAAGGAAAAAGAAGAGAACCCAATATATTTTCACCCTAAAGCCGTGATAATGTATCCTGTAAAACCAGGGAAAGTTCTTTTTTATTTTTTTCTTTTCTTCCTTCTCTCTTTCCATAGCAAGGCTTTCATTAAAGAACGACAACTCTAAATCTCAGTTTGCCTTATCTTTTAAAAATTTATCCTTTCGATTGGGAAAAATAAAGCAAATGGTCAGGTCAAAGCCATAACTACCCGGCATAAGGTTTGTTAGCGCTAAAGCTACTAAGAAACTTCCCTGTTTATAAGAGTGTTTGAAATATTTTTGTTAAATTAAATGCATAGTAGAGTAGTAAGTGCCCTATAATACACACACATCTTTGTGACATAACAGCATTTTTGTTTGTTTGTTTGTTTGCCTTGGAATATACTTTCTTGTCGTGTTTAAGAAGAATGAATAGGACTAAGGATGATGAGCAAGAATTCATTTCTATTTGGTAAGGTTAAAGCCAGCGTGAGATGACCTTTTTTGGTCTTTTCATTTTTATCTGTTACTAGGTTAATAAAACAAAACAAAACATCTAAAGGAAGAAATAAAGAGTAATAAAATTAATAGTATATTTTCTATAGAGGAGGAAATCTCCACTGCCATACATTACCCAATGTTGTAGGCTATAAAAGAGACAGCCAAGCATAATACATAAACACACTTTATCTCCAAGTGCAAATATAGAAACCATAGAACAGTCTATGCTTTGGGTGATTTTTTAGCCTTTTTAGTAATGATTCTATAAGACAGCAGACTGCTGAGTGATAAGGGAGGGTTTGAAACATAAATTCCATACTAAATTATTGGCTGGCGTTCAAACTATGTGTGCTTAGAGTACCCAGCAGCAAAGTATGTCCCAAACAGGATTCCAAATTTAAACAATACATTCTTCTGCCTTTCCTATGATCTATGAACTTGAGTTCACAGGCTATCTGTATCTAAGAATTTTGTGTGCAAGAAAGATTAAAATAAACTGAAAACTCCATTTAGGATGTGATAATAAAGCAATAATAGCTTAAATTTATTGAAAAGTCTACCAGGCAACTGAGTTTTATTAACTCATTTAATCTTCCAAACCACTCTTTGAGGAAGATAGTATTATTATTCTCATTTTACAGATGAGGAAACTGAGGCACAGAGAGTAATTTGCCCAGGGTCACAGTGAGTGGAGATCTGAATCCAGGCCATCTGGCCTGCCTATGCTGCTAGCCTTCCTTGCCTCCTCCTTCATACCAATACCCTTGTTGTATTTTCAACTCAGATTTAAGGAAACAAAATATATTGCATTAGCTTATCTTTCTATTGCTATATATATATATTAAAAATAATTAATGTATAAATGAATCTATGTTGCAGTCTTTCAGATGTCATATTTCTAACAAACTGTTACCAATATCCTCTCTTAAATCTCTCTGCTGAAATAGATCTCAACCTAAGGTTTCCCCCTCACTTCCTAAGGTGATACTTTCCTAAAACCCACATGTATAGAGAAATAAAATAAGACAAGCTCTGTAAAATCCTATTTCTTAGGGCACCTGTTTTATATGAAGAAATGTTCATCTCCCAAAAAAGAAAAATGCATGAGTTTAGACTGTGTATTTTCCCAATTTTCACTTCTAACAAATGAATTAAAAATATAACTATAGGAAAACCACCACTAAGTGAATATATTGAATATTTCACAAATTTCATTGGGAAAAATCCTATGATTCTCACTAAATACTTTTAGAAGTAACCTCCTTGGCTATCTTAAAATATAAAAAGAATACCTTTCTTTTGGTGGACACAAAAATTGCTTCAAAATCATAATTCATGTTTTATTTCACACAGTAAGGCTATAGGTTTCCTAAGTGGTTAAAAATAAATCTGAGAAATGTCTCTATTTTTAAATATCTAGGGGAAAAAAGAAAGAGGGATCATAATATGGTATATAAATATTTTAATGTTCTGGGCCAGATTGTAATCCATGATGGCCCACAAATAAAAGGAGCCATGACTTAAATAAACAGAACCAAATTAAATCTGATACCAAAAGACGATAAAAGTTATATGAGTTATAACATTTAGGTGGGCAGATGCATACACAGGACAAGCATGTATATATACAGTCTTTATATATACTTCTTTCTAGTTCGTTCTCAAGAGGTACATCATCTCCACAATCAGGTACATGAGCATAGTTAGAATTACTTGTAACTTTTCCGTGCATATTGAACTATGAAGACGTGCCTTGAGCAATTTTTGAGATAAAAAGTTACACACATAACAGTTGCTCTTCTTGATTTTATACATACTTACACACATAACAGTTGCTCTTCTTGATTTTATACTTACTTACACTTTTTCTCATGCACTCATCAACAGAAATCTAGAGCCAAAAATGTTAGTAGGACAGCCACTGTGTGCATGGCAATAAAAAGCCCTAAAACCAAGTGGTGCTTAGGACAATGCTTTGCACCTAATTGCTTCATTAAATTGTTCTGAATTTAAAGATGTAAACCCTGTCCCCAAATACCTCAATTCTAATAGAGCACCAAACTGTCTAAAAAGGAATCGCTTCTAAAAAGGTATGGTCAGGGAATCATTGTGAAAGTAGAAGGCACTGATTGGGCTTTAAAGAGCAGATAAGGTCTCTACACAGGGAAGGAGAGGAAAAGTATTCCAGGCAGGGGGAATGAAACAGGCCGAGGTGTAGCTTTGAAATGTGCCCTGTGCATGTGTTTGGAGAATGGCCCAAAATCTGAAATATCTGAAGCAGAAGGACACTTGTTGTTGAGTAGTGGGAGCTGAAACTGGAAAAGTTAAGTATGTGCCAGATGATGGAAGGTCTTCAAAATACCCAGCTTAGGTGTTTGGCAGCAACCAGGAGTCCCAGAAGATAACGGAAGAGTAGAGACACAAGTAAAGCAATGTTTTAGGAAAATTAACCCTGTGGTCATTGGCAATATAGTTTGGATGGCAATGAGGGGGTCATCGGAGAGCCGCACTGTTACAATCCAGACTGAGAGTGAAGGGAAGAGGCCTCAGTGTGGTAGGAGATACAGCAATGGAATCTAACAACCCTTATGATGAAGGGGAAAGGGTAGATTGCAAATAACACAGACGTGAATTTGAGTAAACAAGAGAACAGAATCTATATGGTTCACGGTGGGTTTGATTGTTCGTATACTGGAGGGAAGCACATGGTCTAACCGCGCTAGTTTTGATTCTCAGAGGTAAATTTACAGCCATGGAGACAATGATAATCAAAAATCGATTCATCAGAAAACATGGCTTTCACCCAGGGCCAAATGCTGTATTCAGTTACTTAACACTGTCCTACTGACTCCAAAAGAAATTACATGCCTAGAACTAATGGCATACTTTGGCCTTACACATACATTTGTAAGCCAACAATGTGACCATTCCTAAGATAAAAACAAGAAAAATGTAAAGCATGTAGTTCTGACTTTTCAGAACTTTTTCAAGATGAAGATACTTCATCTCCAGTAAAGTACCAGGAGTTTCATTCCCTGATACCAAGGTCACCAAAGTGCATTTTGCACTGTCCTTGTATACATTCATTATATATGATTAGTTTCATTTACTTCAGAAAATGATCATGCAGTCAGAACTAGGAAGCACTGTACATACTGAAATGTACGTACGATTTCATTTTCCTGCACATTTGATATATTAGCTTTAATTACTTTTTCTTAAAATAGGAACATTTACTGAAAGGGGCTGACACATTCTTATTTGTCAACAACAACCTGTTCAAAACTGGTCCTAGGTAAATTCTTTAAGTTGACAAAACAGACTCAAATAACTCCTTTTAAAATGTGCATCTGTATCTTCTTATATATTATCCTTAGATTATCCATTCAAATTGTCATATTCATCTAAAGGAACAGGCTTCTTATGCAACTCTAGCCCAACTATAGACACCTGGTATCAGTAACATATCCTAACATTCAGCCAGAACTTTTGTCAGAATCAATGTGATATCAATCACTAAGCGATTCTGATAAAATTGCATGGCAACGCACGGAAGGGGGAGACAATATACCAACAGATAAAGGAGGGTTTCCTTCACGCTATAATATTCACATACATATATATACAATTTTAATACAAAGTTTTTTTTCTAATAAATTCTGTTTCAATTTTAAAAATCAGGATCTGTTTTATCTATACACAAGCAATTACTCCATTTATTTTTTTCTAAATCACAAAAAAACATTCTCCCAAACAGTTTATATTCAACAACTGTGAAAGTAGGGATTTAATAGCAGCTGTATTTTGTGCCTAGTCAGAAGCACTTGGGGTGATTCTAATGTAACCAGGTCAGAACCAGCACAAGGTGTACCAGTGTAATCAGAGAATCAGGCAAAGGGAGAAGCAGATAGCAGCAAGTCTTAAGTACAGCAACACAAATACCATACAGGACTTTCCTCTCATTTACCACACAAGCTGCTCAGCTACTTTCAGTAAATGAACGTTACTTTGCTTCCAGGGAAAAAAATCTCTTTCGTTGTTTAGCCATCTTAATTGTGAAAGGAACCATGAAGTTGTCCTTTGCCATATTTCTGTTACCTGCCCAAGAATGATAACTTGGCAGAAATATTTTGATGGCTATTAAAACATTGTAACAAGCTTTGTGTTTAAAAAGGAACTGGTATAATTCCGAGAGAGATGTTACTGATTCTTTAAAAATAATCCACAATGATTATGATAATTCCTTAAATGTGTTATCACATAGTGGAAACAGTAAGAATCAAAGGAAACTGACAACACAGAATCTTAAGGAAGCAGAAATTTCTTAAGAGAGTAAATAGTTATTTATTTTGGTCTTACCTGACGGCAGCTTGTTTAACCAAGGGTATGTCCTTTATGGAGGTAGTTTATCCTTTGAAGAACCCAGTGGCTTGTCCCACAACCCCAGAGAGACTGGAGTCCTGGAAAACTATCCAGCCCAAAAAGAATACAGAGGAAAAAGCTTTTCCCACTTTCTTTCCTAGGACTAGCCAACAGCTGAAGTCATGCAGGAAACTGAGTAGAGGGAAGGGAAAAGCAGCTTCTTCTCCCTGAAATCCCGATCAGCAGAAATTGGAGGCTGTTGTAGATCTCCCACCCAGACTTTTGTTTAAAAGTTTTTTCAACTGTTGCTAGGTGTTGTTGGGTTCTGAGATTAGGTTTCTCGTCTTCTGCTCCCTTCACAACACTGTCGGAGCAATGACTTTGTTGAGGAGCTGAGCTCGCGCGTGCTATATTTAACCAGTGTTCTCAGCAAGTCAAGCCTGTCAACAGCTGAGAAGTTTGGAGCCGGCTTTACTCAGTTCCTCGGCAGCTGGGTTATCAGTGGCTACAGCTCTGCTCACCCTGTAAAAGAGTGTAGGGGAACCGGCAGACCCTTTGAAGGACACAGAGGTAATTATTACTTGAAGCTCTTAAAACGGATTGTGATTTGGGACTTTAAATCTGAAGAAGAAAGAGCAGCAGTTGTCTAGAGCAGAGCAATTTACCGATGCAATATTTTTCTCAATTAGGCATTCTCTGATAAACGTTCCTTAATTAAAAAAAAAAAAGGCCTTTTGAAAATGTACCATGACTGTTGGGAAAATTCACAGAAAGAGGTCATTCTGGACAGTTTTTTACATTGGTGTGTTACTTTCATAGCTAGATGACTTACCCTGTCATATCAGACTTGACCAGCTTGTATATCTGAATGTTACTAAAATCAGGTTAACAGAAAGGAATACCTGTAATATCACGTTTTTGAATGGAATTAGGGTGGGGTTTTTTTTGAGCCACCCAGGTGCCCCTAAATTTTTTATTTTAACTTCCATATTATTAACAGTGTTAGTTTTGGGTGTACAATATAGCAATTAAACAATTTTTTATTTAAAAATTCAATTAATTAATTAATTCAATGCAATTAATTAACATGTAATGTATTAGTGGTCTCAGAGGTAGAGGCCAGTGATTCATCAGTCTTATACCCAGTGCTTATTACATCACATGCCCTCCTTAGTGTCCATCACCCAGTTACCTCATCCCACCCCACACCCCCTCCAGCAACCCTCAGTTTGTTTCCTATGACTAAGAGTCTCTTATGGTTTGTCTCCCTCTCCAATTTCACCTTATTCTATTTTTCCTTCCCTACCCATACGATTCTCTGTCTTTTTTCTTAAATTCCACATATAGGTGAAATCATATGATAATTGTCTTTCTCTGATTATTTCATTTAGCATAATATCCTCTGGTCCATCCACATCATTGCAAATGGCAAGATTTCATTTTTTGATGGCTGAGTATTATTCCATTTTACATATATACCACATCTTCTTTATCCATTCATCTTTCAATGGACATCAGAGCTCTTTCCATAGTTTGGCTATTGTGGGCATCGTTGCTATGAACATTGGGGTGTAGGTGCCCCTTTGGATCACTATATTTGTATCTTTGAGGTAAATACTCAGTAGTGCAGTTGCTGTGTCATAGCTCTATTTTCAACTTTTTGAGGGACCTCCATACTGTTTTCTAGAGTGGCTGCACCAGCTTGCATTTCCACCAACAGTGCAAGAGGGCTCCCCCTTTTTTTGAAGGTTCCCCTTTTTTAATGGAATAAGGTTAAAAAGGAAAATCTTAGCATTCTCATTCAGGTCATTCATTCAAAGTAAGAAGTGGAGAACACTCAGAAAAACCAGGACTTGAAACACCTCTGATTGTTGACAGCCTCACTTCATCATTAACCCTCCAGGCTCCAAAACCAGAGACGGGTCACTCCTATCCTGAACTCTCACATGAAGACTGTGTCAAGATATTTTATTTGCTTTATTTTATATCATCATGAATGAATCTGCCAAGAGTAAGACTTATGGGGGGAAAAGTGTGTTTAACTAGTTTTGGGGACTATCTTATTGCATATGTGAAATTAACAGTAAGAGGAACTGAGAGAGATCCCTTTAGCCACAGGTAATAGGAAGGGACACAAACACCCCATTATTAGTTAACACACTAGAATATTGCCCTGACAAAACCTCACCAACACCATTATAAAGGTTGACCCCCTTCCCAAGATCAATTTATCAGTCTAAGGGTACTCTTTTTTTTTTTTTTTTTTGACATGTAAACTGAAGTTAGGCCAAGCAGACTTATAAAGGCATGGATTTAATATTTTAAGCATTGCATATCTATGAGAAGTGGCTTATGTACTAGATAACCTTAATGTCTCTCTGGGAAAGGCTACCACTTTTCACAAGACATAGGTGCACTTGTACATGCATGTGCATGTGTGTGCGTGTGTGTGTGTCCTTCTTTTTAAAAAAATGACCCTCACTTCCAAGATTAGCTGACCCCTCACACCTCAACCCATTAGAAAACATCTCTGTTCTCCCCATTCCAGTCACCACACTAACAGCATTCGTATCTTCCCTTTTATTTACTACTATTCATATATAAAATTGCATTTGTTCACATTCTTAGTCTTTCTGGGTCTGGGCCAAACTCGATTTTAAAAAAGACTTCTATTAAGATGAAAGTGTTCTTATGTGAAATTAACTGACTCATCTAGAACACTAATGGATCTTTTAGAAACAGTCTATTCACAGTCCCTAAAAAGTGGGTTCTGATAGGAGATGTAAGTATGTGACTGGACTAGGCCATAGTATAGAATCACCAGGAGAACTTTTAAAAAATTACAAAGGGCTGGGGTGTGGAGAAATTATTGTTTGGAAAAGGCACACACCCAATACAACATACCCCCCATGTAATAGCACCAAGTTGAGAACCATTTCACTAAAGAGGACTCCAGGAATGTAGCATTTCACTCCTATTAAAAGTTCACTTTCTAGATGTCTCCAATCCAAAATGAAGCAGAGAAGCTTGTAACCCAAGTCAAGATAACTAAGGGGAAATAATCCACTTTGTCTTTATGGGCCTAGGTAATTCCAAAAGGAGCATGATAGTTATTTCTTCTCTAACTATACAATTAGAGTTTTCAGTGTTGTTGTTTTTTTTTTCTTAATGAAAACCTAGTCTTCCCAACATTGTTTTCTGTAACACTTGGATCAGCGGTCCATTGTTGCTATTAATTTATTTTAAACAGTGTGATGACAAGCAACAGCACACAGAGTATTTTATATAATTAGATACTGTTGCTACCTTCAAATTATGTTCTTTAATTATACAAGGCATATGTGCTGTCTAACTCAGTATTCCACAATAATCAGTCTCTCTCTCTCTCTCTCTCTCTCTCTCTCTCACACACACACACACACACACACATACATATACATGCATTCTCTATCCCTCTGTATAAAGTGAATTTATTTTGAAAGCTTTCCCCCTGGGAATGATTATTCAGACAAAAGAATTTCCTACATAATCCACAGAGGAAGTACTGCCATTAAGAGCTATTAGAAATTTGTGTTTTGTATACAGTCAACAAGGAACTGATTTTTCAACACATATTGTTAATATATTACTGTTCAGCTGCATCCTTTTCCCACAGTCTGAAGTGTGAGCATTCTGAGAACATCTGATAAACTTAAAACTAAAGCTGAATTTCCCAACTTCAAGAATGAGTCATGATGAAACTTTTTAATAAGAAGATGGGTTAATAATATCAATGAGAAAAGGAGCAAATAAATTAAGTATGAGAGTTGGGACACTATTTCTACATCCATTTCTAAAACCAACTTTTACTACATTGTTCATTTAATGAAGCATAGGGATTTTTTTTAAGTTAAAAATTAATCAATCTGGCATTTGCTTCAAAGTGAAGTTAGAAGTAGAGGGTCATAAAAAGAGTTTCCAAACAAATATCTCTTTTATTGTTTATTGCCTGGATCTGAGACTTGAATATAAGCTTCCAGGTAGTAGAGAATATTTCCTGTTTATTCCTTACTGAGTAATCAAGCACCATAATAAGTGTTCAATAAATAGGAATGATTGAACGGGCAAATGAACAATATAAAGATGAAAAAATGTTAAAGCATTTTAGCCAAACCTTATGGGAAATGCTTCTCAGCTCTCTGGACAGAGTTGGGTCATTATTATTTGCATATTAAAAGTTGTAGAAAGAAATTCATAGATTGCGAATTAGTTATTTTGAATTTTGTTAAAATTTCAAAGGAAAGTTAATAGATTTTAGGATGATAGTAAAAATACTTATGTAATGCTATGTGCCAACCACAGTTCTAAGGGCTTACCATATAATTACATACTTAATTCTCACAATAACCCAATGAGACAGGCTATCCCCCATTTTATAGGCAAGAAAACTAAGGCATGGAGATATTAAGTAATTTGATCAAAGTTACATACTAATAAGTAGCAAATCAGAATTTGAACTAGAGTCTGGTTCCTAACAACATAACTGCCTCCTTACACTTAATAGTCACAGTACCCTGTTCTTGGCAGTCACTGAAGGTCAAAAGATATAGGCTTTGCTATACCTTAATAAATATGCTTTGATCAAAAAATACATTTAAAATTCTACAGCTCTGAGGCAGATAGAAAAAAAATGGCATAACTACATGATCAGCATAGTAAAATAAAAGCTCATTGGAATTGAAGTCCTGTTGAATACCAGAGAAGAGAAAATTGGACTGGAAAGAAGATAATTGCTTTGAGAAAAAAAGTGTCTATTTTTAAGCAAAGGATATGAGCTGTTCAGTATTCTCTCTAAAACAAACAATGCATGATGTTCTATGATGAATCAGTTCAGTGCCTAATGAAATTCTAAAATTACATTCTAAAAATATAATTTTGGTCTATGATTTGATAAGCAATTTTTAAATGTTTACGGGCATTCACAACCAAAACGTCTCAAAGATATAACCAACAAGAAAAAACATAAGACAATATGCAGGGGGGTGCAGGAGGAATCACTATACATTAACTAGTTCTTTGATATCAGAATAATATTGTGTTACACTTGCTATAGTCAGGTTTTACAATTTGAAAATACTTGCATTTTCCATTAATCTAGATATATTTAGATCTTACAAAACTATAAAAGAAAAAGTGCTAATACTTTGTACTATCTATATATATTCATAATAAAATAAGTATTTTGTCCTCTTGTTCACTAACAAAACACATATTATGTCACACATACATTTATTTATTCGTAGAATATTCAATTAAATCATTTATTTTCCCAACAGCTTTAGAGAAAAGAGAGTCAAGACTAAGTTTTTAGAAAGTTATAGGATAATAATATTTCTGTATTTACTTGAGCAAAGTAAGCATTTACATGCTTGTATTAGACATTAAAATGCCCACTTCCCTGTTTATGCGGTTGAAATTGGGTGACTAGAACCTAACTCTGAAAGTTATTATAGGATCATATTCTATCAATATCATAAGCATCCTACTTTGCAATAGAGTCAACTGACATTCTCCTGAGTATATTTCCTTCTTCTTTTCCTATTCCAGAGTCATCCCCCACTCTTGTTCAGTGCTCTAATTCTTAGTTGTAATGGATGACTCAATAATTTTCTACAAGGGGATGGGACATTTACTCTCCAAGAAATAGACACGGAGTTGGGAAACCAGTGATTGGGTACAGAACCATAGAGAATAATGCACTTTTCTCCATAGAGCTTATGGGTTTGCATATATACACTAGATAGATAACTCTGAAAAACAGGCTGCCTTAGAAGCACACTGGTTAAGACCTCGGATTCTGAAGTCAAGCAAAGCTAGTTTGAATTCAGACTCCGTTACTTATTACCTGTGTGAACTTAGCAAATTACTTTATTTTACCTAAGACTACTTTACCTCTTCTGTAAGGTTAATTAAAGAATTTAAGACTATTTATTATGGCCAAACACTAGAAGTTCTAGCCCAGTGCTTTTTATAATTGAATAGGTACATTGTAGTGTAGCCAGACAATGGCATGCTATCTACAGCAATAAGAATGAACAATCCAGAACTGTATATAACAATACGGATAAATCTCAAACAAAATGTTAAGTGAAAGAAGCCAGACCCAAACAAAACACCGTATGACTCCATACACACCAAGTTCAAAAACAAGCAAAATAAAATTTTGGTGTTAGAAGTCAGAATAGCAGTAACCCTTGGGAGGTGGGGACACAACTGGAAATGGGCACAAGAAAGGCTTCTTCTGTGGCATTGGTAATATTCTATTTCTTCCTGGTTATACCAATGTATTCAATTTGCAAAAATTAATCAGGTTGTGTAATTAATGATTTTTTACATTTACCAAGGTGTTTTTGTCTGTTATAATTTAAAATTAAAAATAATTTAAAATATATAATATCTAAGTGTCCTTGCCTTCTGAAATATTTACAGATGAAATAATATATAGTGTCTTGGATTTACTTGAAAACAACCCTCTGTCAGGACAGGAAGAAAAGTGGACAAGAGAATAATGAAACAAGATTGGCCATAAGTTGACAGCTGTTGAAGCTGGGTAATGGGTGAATCATTATATTACTCTCCTTACTTTCATACAAATTACTTCCATACAATTTCTTCAAAATAGTGCTTATTATAAACATTAGTTACTATCTTAATTATGAATATTAGTATAACTGTCACCTTAAAGTATCTGTACAAATTGAACTCTTTGAATCCAATCAAGTCTTAACATGGAAAAATCACATGGAATTCCATTGATGTCATGTGATAATTAAGAAGACAATTGACTTTATAATATTAAAATATAGTATTTGCAACTGAGATGAAAACTGGAAAAAAAAAAAAGTAAGGAAACTAGAAAGGACGGCTGAAGCAAATCAGTCCTAAAACCACTGGGGGAACAGGCTTCATTCTTGCTTTTATCAACAAAACTCATTAACATACTGTTCTCCCTATCTGATAATGAGAGGGAAAAATATCAAGAAACGAAGATGCCTCGGCAGCAAAAGCTGTAGGCCAAAAATTAACAAGTGTTTAGTAACAGGAAATGTCATCACAAGAGTTCAACACTCAGGGTGAAAAGTTCAGGGGGAGAAATGCTCAGAAATACTTGAATTTGGGATCCATTTTACAGCTGGGTACGGCTTGTGTGCTTAATATTTGTATTCTTTACTGCTTTCATCTGAGAACGGGTAATCAACCATCTCCTGGGAGAGGTGCAACATTATAATCAGGGACAGGAAAGTGTTTTGAAATTATGAAATACCTAAAAATTTTGTGCATCGACGTTTTCCTTTTGGTCACCTGCCTTCAGGACTCTGAGGTAAGTTAATCATATGATGAAATGATGAAAAAAGTTCTTTAAAAAGCCTAGTGTTAAGTAACTATAAAAATGAATGTAGAAATTGGCATCATTAGGAAGAGGAAGGTAATAAAAAAGTGAATGAAAATGACAAAGCAGTAATTTTTTAAAAAACAAATTGGGGGCAGCCTGGGTGGCTCAGTGATTTAGCGCCGCCTTCAGCCCAGGGCCTGATCCTGAAGACCTGGGATCGAGTCCCACATCAGGCTTCCTGCATGGAGCCTGCTTCTCCCTCTGCCTGTGTCTCTGCCTCTCTCTCTCTCTCTCTCTCTCTCTCTGTGTGTGTGTGTGTGTCTCATGAATAAATATATAAAATCTTTTAAAAAATACTACTTTCTTTAAAAAAAAAAACAACAAATCGACCTCTTTAAGACAATTTCCTTGTTGACTCTTTAGTCATTAAAAATAACCTTACAGAAGAATATTTAATGAATTGGAAAGAAATTCACTGAAAGCTAAGTGAAAACAGCAGTACTAAAACAGCATTAATGAATTGGTATTTCACTGGGTGATATAGATATATAGATATGATATAGATATATGCATAGCATGTGAGAACATATATATATATTATCATTGAAATACATAAATATATACACATATGTATATACATAAAATGTATATTTATATCTGAAATACATAAACCATAATACTTACAATGGTTACCTTCCAAATGTTTTCTAAATTTTTTAAATTGACATTTTGTTTTTATAGTAGGAAGATAAGATTATTTAAAATTATTTTTCACTGCAACAGCTTTCCAATATTTTGCTGAGATAGAAACATAAAGACCTGTTTTTTGCATGACTTCCCTTTCTTATTATTGTTCAGGGTTTCAGTGGATTTGTCTCAAATAATATAATAATTAAACAAATGAACACAGCTGAATTTTGTCTGGCGTGAGTCTGGCATTCAGTTTCATTTATTGAATTCCTCTTAATATTTGCTTACAGGAAAAAGAAAAAGGTCATCTTTTCATGATTCTTCAAAATGAACTAGGCTTGCTTTGCTTTCCATGCTTTTTCTACCCTTTCATCTTTACAAATGCCTTAATTCTTCATAACATTACATCATCGCATTTGCTTCTGTAACTTTCTCCTGTGACATTTTCCCTCTGAATTATAGATTTTGTTTGTGTTCTGCCTGGAAATTCTGCATGGTGCCAGGAGGAAATATTTTCACCTTTAGGGTTTACCTGAGGAAAATTTCCAGCCATTGTGTTGCTGTTGACTTTAAGTGATAGGGGACAGAGAAATACTTTTTGCACTTCCCCAGCAATATCTGGAATATGACATCACTAACTGAATATGTCTTATAGTAGAAAGAGCCCTGGGAAAAGGAAACTTTGCTCTGGCCTCAATTAGCAAGACCATTTTTAAAAATGACTTCATCTCTCTGAGCCTATTTCTTCAATTGTCAAGTAAAAATAATAGAATTTAATCTACACGCCCCCCACCACTCTGGACCCTCTACCACCACCACCACCACTACTGCAGCTGCCAGTCACAGTATATAAGATGATGGGGAGGCATTGCTGCAAGAGTGGGGATGGAGTGTGAGAGAAAAGAGAAAGCAATAGAGTTCTTGGGGTCCACCACCATCAACTTTCATTATCTAAAATTATTTTTACTACCTAAAATGTGTTACTTGCTATAAGCTTTGTTTCTAATATATACATCACTTTTACAAAACATAACTTATCACTTAGATTCTTATACCTAATTCTAAACTGTTGAAAACACTGTAAAACATGCACAAATAGGAAGGCAGGAGTGTTTATTTTAAAAAATGCTAATTAAATTAGTTGTAGCTTTACTAAAGGGGAAAAAAGTTACAGTTCCAATTTTTGCTCATTTATGCCAACAAAGAGTATTCTAATCTTCTGGGTCTGTGGGCTCTTAGAAAGTCTACCATCTGTAAAGCAGGTGCATTTGAACGTACATTTGACCAACAGCATTTATCAGAAAATGGATACACGCATTATAGAAGGAATGGACTTAAGCTACACACCAAAATTATAAACCTCCAAATGTTTTCATATTGTAAATAAATAGATGAGAATGAGAGGACGAACTTTGAGGAAGGAGTGGACAGTGAGTGGTGATAGGAGTATAACTCATCCTACTACTGGGTCAGACCTGCAAACAAGAGAGCTAATCCCACACTAGACCCATTTCCTCAAGAAGACATAAATCCTGTGCTTACCTTTGTGAGATTCAATCGAAATTTGCTATAGGATTTGTATAATAAACAAATAGGAAGCAATTCCTCTGTGTAAGGCACTCTGAAGCAATGGTTCTCAAATGAGACCACTTTTGTCTCCCAGAAGACATTGGGCAATGTCTGGAGACACTTTAGTTATTGCAACTGAGGATTCTACTGGCATCCAGTGGGGAGAAGCCAGGGATGCTCCTAAATATCCTACAAGGCACAGGACAGCTGCCCCAAACAAAGAATTATCTGGCCATAATGTCAATAGTGCCAGGATTGAAAACCCTGCATTAACTAGAGGATTAAAAAACAAATACAGACAAGAACCACCCTCAAGAGCTTAGAGTCTGGCAATGAAGAGAAGGCAGATACATAGCAAAATGGACAAAGCAGGAAGAGCTACAAGAAATATACAGAGAAAAAATTACTTGTAGCTTACAAAAGATCAGGGAAAACTTGGAAAAATAACATTGTAAATATCTATCTTAACATTCCTAAAAATAACTTAAAGGTGCTATTTATTTTTGTAATTTCTTGACATCAATAAAGATAAGTTAACCACCACCAAATACTTATAGAAAACATCCTCTCTGTTCTTGAAATTGGACTAAGTTCCCTGGGAAGATAAAGCTGAGTAAAAGAGCCACTATTCTCTACAACTTAGAGTGGAGTTACATCTCCAATTCCACATAAACATTATCAAGATCCATTCCTTCAAATGTGTCATGAATAACAATTATGTACCAAACACTGTGTGGCACAAACAGGCAAGATTTCCGCCCTTGTAGAACTGTCATTTGGGGGAGGAAAAAAAATCAAACCAATGGAAAAAAAAATCAAGCCAACATATACATGATTTTAGTGTGTGACTTCTGTTTTCAAAAATACTGGACAGGGGCACCTAGGTGGTTCAGTTGGTTAAACAGCTGCCTTCAGCTCAGGACATGATCCTAGGGTCCTGAAATCAAGCCCTGCATTGGGCCCCCCACCTGCTTCATTCTCTCTCTCTTGTCTCTCTCAGATAAACTCCTTAAAAAAAAATACTGGACTATATAGTTCAAAAATCCTAAAAACCTCCCCACTAGAAAACATCTAGAAATTCTCACCAAAATATCACAACCATGTTTTTGAAATCCAGCTGAGCATAATAGAAGCTATAGAAAACCTCTAAAAGGAAACTGAAAACCAGAACAGTGAGTATAAACTGACAGTAAAGGGGGACACTTGACGGGATGAGCACTGGGTGTTATTCTGTATGTTGGTAAATCGAACACCAATAAAAATTAATTTATTAAAAAAAAACTGACAGTAAGGTCACTGGGGTCTGGGGAGCAGAGGGGCAATTAGTCTATCACTATAACCCCTAGATTTTAGTCATGAGGTAGAAATAGGACATGAAGCCTCAGGTCCCAAAGATTAGGATCTGGAACTGAGACCCCTGAAGAAAGCTAGGACCCTTGGACTTAAAAAAATTACAGGCATAGGAAACTAAGAAGGAAACTTATCCATATTGGCCTGGTTCTAGATAAGGGAAAAAACAGCCTATGCTAAGAATTCATTACCACAAACCAGATTTTAGTAGACTTGATGAGCAAATGTACATTACTCATGCTGTCTGAGAATCCTCAATCCAGGATGTTAATATAAGAAGACCCAGATCGGGGATCCCTGGGTGGGGCAGCGGTTTGGCGCCTGCCTTTGGCCCAGGGCGCGATCCTGGAGACCCAGATCGAATCCCACGTCTGGCTCCCGGTGCATGGAGCCTGCTTCTCCCTCTGCCTGTGTCTCTGCCTCTCTCTGTGTGTGTGTGACTATCATAAATAAATAAATAAATAATTAATTAATTAATTAAAAAAAAAAGAAGACCCTGATTGGTAATCTCCACAGAATACCTAGCAGTTTATCCATAAAGTCCATCCTTTGTGACCAGCTGTTTCTCTTCATTAAGGCCCTAGGATTATACCTAGCAAATAAAGCTTAGTACAGGTTCTGCCTTCTAGGTTACCAGAGCTAAGTTAGAGACTCTTATAAGAGAAGGCCTATTTGAGGACCTGCCATTCTAAACTGAGACATGAAGGATAAGAAGCCTATACAAACTATAGAGGGGAAAAATAATCCAGTAGAGGGAATAGCATATCCAAAGGCTCTCATGTGAACAGAGCACAGAACCTTCAAGAAACAAAGAAGGTAATGGCTTGGAGAAGTTTAGAATGCTGCAAAGGAGCCCAGTGATGCGCAGCAATGTGTAGTTTCTTAAGTTATTTCCCAAAAGTTTAAAATAGAGCTATCACACATAGTAATTTCTGGATTTTCAAAAACTTCAAAAGATCTGTCAGCAGTGGCTTGCATTCTTATATGGCAACCCTCGGCTAGATCTACCCCTTCACACAAGGCCTATGACCTCATATTTACCACTGCCCCCGCCCACACTTTTTTATTCATTTATGTTGCTGATTTGGCATCTATGGGAGTATGAATTATAGCTCTTAATTTGGGACTTCATAGGTTATGGTTTTTTTTAAAGTTGGATTTTTATTCTAAGACTTTAAGTATTTTAAACAAGGGAATGATATGATCTGATTTATATATACTCCATTCAATGTAAAAAAAAAAAGATTGGAGAGAACCAAGAATGAAAAAGAGAATACAAATGAGGAAACTACTGCAGGAAACTGGGTGAAAGATCACAGTGGCTTGAAATAGAGTGCTAGCAATGGAAATAAAGAGAAGCAAATGGATTTAAAGTGTGCTTGAAATCAGAAAACCCAATGTTTGCTCATAGATTAGATACTGAAGGTGAGAGAGAATCAAAATGACTTGTATTATATTATGAAGAGTTTGTGCCTTCTATGGTCAGCTGCTAAAGGGATTTTTTTTTTTTTTGCTAAAGGGATATTTATTGACAACCCTTAGTGCATGGAGAATTTGTGCTGTGAGGGGTACAAATGAAAGGAACTCTAATGCCTTTTAGGAGCTTGAATTCCATCAGTAGAGGTAGGATTGATGCAAAATAAATACACTTATAAGTTATACAATTTATTAGATAGCTGCAACTATTAGAGTAATAATAATAATAGGTAACATTTATTGAGGGTATATTATATACCCAGTACATGCATCCCATTTAATAGCACCTGGAGTTAAGCATTATTGTCACCCCCATTTTTTCATGGAAAAATAAAAACTCAGGGAAGTTAGGTAACTAGTATAAGATCATAAGATCATACAGTTTGTAATTGGCAGAACTGACATTAGATGCCAAGCTGACTGACTCCACTGGCCATTTGTTTAATGAGAACCCTAGACTGCTTTCACATACCTTTCATGAGGCCACAAAGTTATCTGTATACTACAACTTAGTTGTGCAAAGAGTAATGTCTGAAACTGCCCTGAGCTTTCTCACAAGCCTCTTTGAGACGGTTAAAAGAGAGGGAATTAAACTTTCCTCAAGACTTTAAAACTTAGCTCCATTCAGTCTTTAAAAGTCTCTTTAGGCAATGTTTTGACCCATCTAGAAAAGAAATGCAGATTTCTCAACCTTCCGCCATGTCCATGTGTACCAGCATATATGCACATACGTACACACCTCTGCTACCCAAGATGGTGTTGGGATGTGTGTACTGGGAACCACTGAAATTCCCTAGTCTTGGGCCTGATGTCCAGCATCTGGTTGCTGCTTGGCATTCATGACTAAATTTCTTTGCTGGAATCATCCTTGATCTTAGTCTCTTAGCTGACTAAAAACTCACTAGCGTTCCCTAGTTAATGGAACTCCAGCTCAATTCTCAGTGGTGCCAGAGTCCCCATGTCTGTGACATTTCCTACATCCAACCACCTGGTCCAACAGCCCATTTCCTGCTTCTGCTTCAGAACCACTCCTATCTCAGCAGACTCCATAGCTAGGCTGACAATAAAATTTATCATTCAAAACAAGACACTTGTGGGTGTGACAAGAAGGTATATTATAATTACACTGGAACATAGGGTAAATCAGAACAGTCTCAAACTAGGACATAGGACAGGCCCTAGCTCTCAACCTAGCTGCCTTGCAAGCTCCCCGTCCAGAATTTTCAACAACTCCTGGGTTGTATTTGTGTGACACAGGATGTAGGAGAGATCCAGGAAAGCTAAACATTGCAGGCTCTCCCCAGCCACATTGCACAGTCAAGTTCAGACTATGGGGGTTTAGTCCCATGTTAATCTCAGCCCACAAGGCAATCTCTTTCAGATCCTAAATAGAAATAGCCTCCCACACAGCTATTTAACACACCTGCTCCTCTCCTGGGAAAGCCCAGAGAGGAACACGGCTCAAATGCCATAGGGAAAGAGGTACCTTCTCTTCACTATGGGAAAATTCTGTGATTCAAATTTTCTAGACTTTCCCTTTGGTAAGTTAAATCTAGAGCTGTAGGACACTGAAACAAAACAAAATGCCAAAAAAAAAAAAAAAAAAAAAACCCCACAGAAAGCAAAAAACCTTTCTACTCCACAAAGCCTTGCTTTCAACACTATTGTCTTAGTAAAGAAGTCTAGTGTTTGCCCTCCTATCCTCAACCTCTAAGCCTCAAAACTCAGTTTTTGTTGAAAGATTTTATTTATTCATTCATTCATTCATTCATTTATTCATTTATTTATTTATTTTAATTTATTTGACAGAATAAGACAGAGAGCAAGCCCATGTGCAAGCAAGGGTGGTGACAGGCAGAGGGAGAAGGAGAAGCAGGTTCCTCTCTGAGCAGAGAGCCCAATACAGGGCTTGATCCTAGCACCTGGAATCATGACCTGAGCCAAAGGCAGAAGCTTAACCAACTGAGCCACCAGGCACCCAAGACTCATCTTTAAAAGTAAAAGACAACAGGGGCCCTGGGCAGTAAAGTCTGTTAAGCATCCAACTCTTGGTTTCGGCTCAGGTCATGATCTCAGGGTCTTGGAATGGAGCCCATGTCAGGCTCCACACCAGTCTGCTTGTGATTCTCTCTCCTTCTCCTTCTGCCCCTCCCACTCGTTCTCTCTCTCTCTCTCTCTAGAATAAGCGAATAAATCTTTGAAAAGAAAAAAATAGAAGTAAAAGACTAAAAATGAAAAGCAATTTAAGGGAAGAGGTGGATATAAAATGCATTGGCTTAATACTTGCAAAATAAAATAACTAACATATAGAAGGCTGTTCGTTCTCAGTCATTTCTGCCTACAGTGAAAGAAGTATTCAAAATTCAAAATTCATTCAAAATTAAGATTCTTAACACAGACTTGATAAGATGAATTAACAAATGCCTTTTTATAAGAAACAGTCAGAATGAGTAGATCTTCAGAGGTCAAAGTTCAGCTGGTTTTGGACCTTAGATCCCATTCTGAATACTCCATGGTTTTGTGATTTTTATCTCTGAAAAGCCAAATAGTACTATGTATCAGGTTTCCACTTATGGCTTTGCTTACTCATTTAAGTATCTCAAACCTAAACTGCAAGTCTTAATGTTTTAGAGTGGCATTAAATGGTTTTCCAATATTGATGAGGGATTATTGAGAGGTCCCCAAAGTTTGTTATATCTCACAAGGGCATTCTAATGGGTTCATTGTTCTATTTATTCAGTTTACTGCCAGGCAGTGGCAACAGTTGCATCTCGTGTATATTGTTACTCTAGTTGATTTTGGGTAACCCTTACTTAAAAACATTCTCTATAATAATGCGCAAGTTTCCAAACATAAGCAGAAAAATACACAAATGCTGAGTAATCAGGGTTACGGAAAGACCAAACAAGAAGAGGCCAGGTGGAGTTTGTCTGGAAAGGTTTTATAATGCCTTTATGATTAATAAACCTAAGGAAAACATCTGAAGCTTCTTTGAAATGTTAAGAATGAACTATTGGAGAACAACTGTGCTTCAAAGAGTAGTAAAATATGTGAGGCAGTATCTCACTAGTGGCAAAAAGGAATCCTATACCCCCAATAAATTATATAGAAAGGAGTAGAGGGCTGAGTTTGACAAGTTTAGAATAAGTTTCTGTTAACTCATCAACTCCAGCTACTCCCTTCTAACCCTAAACCCTTGGATTTCCAAGGTAACTTCTTAGGAATTTGCACAACTAAATATTCCCAGGAATGCACTCCATATTGCATATCCAGAATAGATGGAGCTTAACAAAAGAGAAGTGTATGGAAATCTGGATAGTTCTGTAAAATTTCTTTAGATTTTTCATGTGAATGAAAAGGGGCTTAAGAAGCCAAGTAAAGGAGGAGACTATCTGCTTCATAAATTATAACATTACCAGTATATCCTCACTGAGAATCAGCAGTGAACAAGGCTTGTTCCTAGAAATAAAAAGCTATGTTTGTTCCTTTAAGATATGTGTGATAGATATATAATTAGAATGCACACAATTTTAATTAGAACAACATTAAATAGGATTGGGACAAAAATCATAAATATTCTCCCCTAATGCAAGAGCTTATAAGGAAGAGAAATTTTTTGGAAGGGCCTGAGCAAATCAGAGATGCCAGCAGTTAAATGAAGAGTACACATCCATGAGGTAGAGATTTGCCAATTCCCAAATATTCGTGACTGTAAAGACAGAGATTGTGTAGGTGACTGATTACTGAATATTCTTGAAAAACTGAGACACTGAAGTATACAAATGTACAAAAATATGAGAGAATAAGAATAGTTCTAGTTAAGTATATGGTTGAGTAAAAAAGAGATATGTGTTGAAATCCAAGCCTTTGTCATTAGCTTTGTGACTCAAATTCAGTGAAAGATACCAAAGAGGCTGCTAGATTCATGTCCTTTCTCCTTCTGTGATTAGTGAGATTTACAAAAAGCTGAATCAAGCCTAAAATAGATACTATACTACCAAAACCTGATAAATAGTGCTGATTGTCCACAGAAAAAAACCATTCTCCGTTTTCTGATAATAACTGTGTTATAGCTGGAAACTATTACCCAGCTAGCTGGTATTTCCCAAACCCCCTTGCTGTTAGATATGGCCTCCTGACTGAGCTCTCCATGTGAGAAAGAACATTGGATGCCACTTCCGAGTCTGGGCATGAGATGATGAGGGAGATGATTCCTCCCTACTCTTCCCTTTCCCATTACTGGAACATAGATACGGCACATTCTTGTTTGACCACATAAACAAAGACATTACAGTTATGGATCAGGGAGCAACAAGATAAAAGGAATCTGAATCTCTGAATCTGAGTCCCACAGATCTGATCCACTGAACTCTGGACTATTATGTGAGAAAGAAGTTTCTCAGTCTTTCAACCAGTGTATTTTGGATTCTCTTTTTTATAGCAGCTTAGCCTTACATGGACTGTTTCAGAAGAGAGAGCATATTATGAAGGGAAGGGTAAGTGTTCAATTTAAATTCAAATTAAATTTTTTTCCCATAGCTATCTTTTCCTGGACCCTGGACAAACATTATACCAGTGCAGAAGCCATATCAGTGCCCATCCCATATTCCTTGGACTTTTCGGTATGCTTTGGTGAAAATTCCAACGGCTAGTATCTGCATCCCTGCACCTCGATGCTCTTCTTCCAGCTCTGTGTAGGTACAGACTAAAGTGCTAAGGAATTAATATCCTCAGGAGCAGCCCTCAACCGATGACCTCTCAGGAATTGGTGTATTAATATTCTAGCTCCCCTCCTCCCTTGAATGGAATAATTCTAAGGTGTGTACTATGTGTCAGCTTTCCAGAGTTCCTCTACAGAAATAAGCTCCAGGCACCTTTTGTGGTAGCCAGCTTACCCATATACTTTTTATTGCTGGCCTTCTAGTCACTGAGTCAGTTTCTCCACTTCCCTACCATATTCACTGAACTTCCCAAATAAACTAATTTTATTCAAATCATTGCCTTGAAGTCTGCTTCTGGGAGAACACAAATCAAGGTAGCCAGCTACTTCATATTTACCATCCAGACAAAACAATTCTCCAACCATTGTCTTTATTATTAGATAGCATCATGCTATTTTTATGGATGAAGAAATCAAATTTGTGAGAGTTAGGTAACTTAAGCAAGATCACTGTCAGAATTAGAATTGGCTGGAACCCAGGACTATCTCATTTACAAGTTTTTGCACCTTCCAATATATTAGACTATATTAGACACCAATTAGAAAATATTGATGCAACTTTGAGTAGACGATGATATTGGAAGTTTTATGGTTGAATGATATATTTCAGGGAGATTAAACAAAACAGATCCTACATTAGCCTATGATATTTTGTGCTAAATAAAGCCCTTCTGATAACACTTTTTGTTAAACAGATTTTTTAGCCTGAACAGAAAAAAAAGTCAGTTTTCAGCTACTTGCTAACACAAATTTATTTACCCTTTTTAAACTAGTCAAATCCTCACCAGAGCTACTTCACTTAAATAAGTCTGCTTCTTAAAATGGTCTGCATAGATTCTTTCATTTGGGAACCTAGTTCAACTCACTTCCCTATCAAGACTTGTATAGAGAAAAGGATAGTAGGTGAATACACATCAGAAATTCAGAAGGCTGAGGGCTCAGGAATTTTTGTATTTGATCAATCAATCTACCTATAGAATTAATAGAATTTTAGTTTTAGAATATCAGACGTCAGTCAACAAATAAAATTTAGAGATATTGGATGAGACAAAAGTTAGCCTTCCTATACTTTTCCTAACACAAGTACTCATAAAACTAATTCTTTTTTTAAAGATTTTATTTATTTATTTGAGAGAGAGAGAGAGCACAAGCGGGGGGGCAGCAGAAGTGGGGGAGAAGCAGGCTCCCCTCAGAGCAGAGAGCCCACTATGGGGCTCAATCCCAGGACCCTCGGATCATGACCTAAGCCAAAGGCAGACACTTAATCAGTTGAGCTACCCAGACACCCCTCTTAAGATTAATTCTATATGAAGCAAGCATAGAGAGAAGATAGTCAAAATCTGAGGGAACTACAGTTTATTTATCCACTATTATATTAGAAATTTAATCTGTGCATTCTTTTAGATTTTAGTAGTCTGACAGGAAAAACCCTGCAGAGTTGTCACACACAGGCAATACACCGGATTACTATAATGTAAATTAACATGGACATATTACAAGATCTTAGAGGAAAAAGCTGTTTACTCTTCACCACCACTAGATATAATCTAAACATTACATTCCTGAAAGGATATACAGGATCACTTACATGCAGTCTAGGCAATTCCATTTCTCTCCTGGTTTTAGCTGAACTGTGCAACATGAGTGTAAGCTTTGGTTATTTGAGGTAAATGAACCCTGTGGTTACTCCTGCTTCAACTGAAGCTAATGTCAATATGGACGGGCATGGAGGAGAATACTAAAAGCCCCAAAACACTGATTATCTTCAGAAAATGTAATGAGTCAGATTATTGATGTCAGATTTTTATAGGAAACATTACATCACATAAAGTCTGAAGAAGAATGGGAGCCAGAATAAACAGAGCTATGCATCAAAAAGTCTTTAAGTCTCACAGCAGACACAGTTTAGCTAATGTGGTCGTATTCATAGAATTTTTATCCAGACAGACTATGGCAGTAAAACAGAAGTATGCACATTGGAACATATTTATCTACCTCGTAAAAGTGTACAAAATTTTATATACCAATGTAAATAAAAATTCTTTGCCTGTCTCCAGAAATGTACATGCTTTTCATTTGTCCAATGACTCACACATGAGATTGTATAAAGTTTAATTAAGTAATGAAATGTAAAACATATATATATACACACACCAAATGTATTTTATCTTAAAAGTATTTTTGCCTATTTAAAAGAAAATACTTTAAACATTTTACAGCATATCCTCACTTTAAGCTCTCAAGACTTAAATATCGACGAATTGTTAAAAATTACTTCAAGTGCCAGTAATGGGATAGTGGTACTGTGATTGTAATTGTTTCTTTTCTTTTAAGTTCTTGTTTATTGGTGATACAAACAAGTATTTACAGATGGAATGACATGATCTCTTGGGTTTGCTTTACAATGCTTCAAATACTTTGGGAAAAAAAGGTTGGAGGGTATAAATGAAACAACAATGCAGAATGTTGATAACGATTGAAGTTGGAAAATGAGTATAAATGGGCTCATTATACTATTTTCTCTTCTTTTATATATGTTTTAAATTTCCATAATGAAACCATAAAACAAGAAAAATATTGCTAACTGAATAAAAATCAAGCAGTCTCTTTTTTAAAAGACAAAATTAGGAGCAGTAACAGTGAAATACATCAATTTATATCAGTAGAGATGATATAATTTTGATTGTATGCTTTACAATGATTATATTAGGTACTTCCTGTGAATAGTATTAATTTAGTTTTACCCAAAAGGTTTTAAATACATATAGGAACTACACATTTTTTCTTAAATATGTTCAAAATCTATCTTAAAGTATTTATAAAAAAGCCAACTCTGGGAACAAAAATATGATCTTTTTAGAAAAGTAGAATAATCTCATGTTCATCATTTTCCATATTTTTGGACAGGGCTTGCAAAGTTAGTCAGCCTCTGGGGTGAAAAAGCCTCTCCAGAGAAATCCCAGATAAAGGTGCATCTTAACAGCTCATTAACCCTGTCCACAGTTCTTCTTTGCACAAAAGTTCTGGACATTTTTCTGACAGAAGACTTTTAGGCACTATTTGTTGATATATATTTTTTCAAGCTGGATGGTCAGTAATATATAATGTAAGTACTGAATCATATCTCTTTTTGTTTGCAGCCAAGCAAGAGAAGTGAAAATATGTATTCATAGCGGGTAAGTAATAAAATTTTAGGTCAGTTTAGATAGATTTTAATGAGGTTTGTGGCTCTAGGCATCATTTATATCTGAAGAAAAAAGTTCTTAAAACTAATACATTTGTTTTTCAACATTTGCTTCATTCAGCATCATACACTGCTCTGAATGCAGAATATTCTTACATTGATGAATGGTGCTTGAGTGCCACCTGGTGGCCCACTTCCTCCATACAGCAGAATTTTCCACTGATCCTCAACCTGAGAAAACTCTTGCACCAGTCTGGCACTCCCAAGGGCCAAATTAAAATAAGATATTATTTCCCAGACAGATAAATCGCCTATTCAAAGACTGTAGAATCCTGAGCCTCATAACACAATAATACCTATAATTCATACTCATATTATGTGTTCCACAAATCCAAATATTCCCAGCCTGAGAAACTGCATTTCCTACACACTCTTCACATTTTGTGATGTCTACCTTGTTACTTACAGCTGCAGTCACAGAGGCCTCTAGATCAATGGTTCTCAACCTTGAGTGCCATTAGATTCACACTGAAAGTTAAAAAAAATGATGGGGATCCAAATTCAGACAATCTGATTTAATAGGTCTGGAATGGGGCAACACCTATCAGTAAAGTTTAAAAGCTCTCCAGGTGATTCCAATCTGAGGTTACTTTGTAATGGATTGTCCATTCTTGAAAGGTGAGGATTATTTGTTCCTCATCTCTGAAACAGTACATTGTGTTGGACATATTAAGAACCCAAACTATGTGGCAAAGATGAAGCAACTTCAGAGTCTACATAATTGTTTTAAAATAAGGCAAGAACTGGTCCAACTGCAGCATCTTAGATTCACAAGCTCTGCTAAAAGTATGCCACTGTCCCATTCCCCAGAAGACTAACTAGGGGTACAAAAAGCTCCTTTTTCACTCAGTTCCATGCAACGTGATAAAATAATTTAGTATATAGGTATTTTTTAGTAAAGAACTACATTGTGGCAAATCTCTCTATATAAAACAACACATGCAGAAAGTCATGAATTACAAGATTATTTATAATAGAAAAATATCGGAAATAACCCAATGCCTAGGAAGACTAGTTGAATGAATTATAGTGTGGAGTGCCGCACAAACATAAAAAAGAAAAGAATCAGAGAGATATTTATGAATTAATATGGAATGAATTCCACTATATATTGTTAAGTTAACGACATCAAAGTTGGAGAAGTCTATTATACGCTACCAATTGTGTAAGAAAGACAAATATATGTTTGGTTTGTTTGGGTTTTTTTTTTTTGACAAAAAGAAGAAAAGAAGAATAAACAATAACAACAAAATGAAGACATTTATCTTTAGAGGACAAGTGAGAACAGAATAGAAGAAATAAGGACAGTAACAGTTCTGTGAGAATGCCATCTTACATAGTTTCAACCTTTGAATCAAATAAATTTTTTAGATAATCAAAAAGTAAATTACAGTTTAAAAAAAACATTAAATTGAGCATTAACCAAAACCAAAGGATCTAAATGTTTCAAATTATAACATAACCAAACAAAAAAAAAGAATTAATTCAAGTAAGTTTTGAACACATTACTATACATCTTTAGTGGAATGTATTCTATGGACAAAAAGAAAAGATATATTTACTTAGTATTGAACTCCTTATTTTGAATTAAAACCCCAAAACTGTACTGTATTGTAAGACACTGTAAATAAGTTAACATATTATTGTTACTATGATCCAATATTTTCACTGTAAAAAATTTTATACATATATAACAAGCATATATATTAAACAAAAGCGAAATTAAACCTTGAAATGTTAAATCTGAATCGCAATATTGTCCTAATTAATTTATTTTTTAGAGAGGGAGAGCACATACATATGTGAGCTGTGGGGAGGGTCAGAGGGAGGAGAGAAAGAATCTTAAGCAGGCTCTATCTCACAATCCTCATATCACAACCTGAGTGGAAATCAAGAGTCAGACACTTAATCCACTGAGTCACCCATGTCCTTCATTGAATTGTAATATTTTTCAAACTAAATTAAGATAAAGCAATCTGTAACACACAAAAATAAAATTATATCCAATCAGAGCTACAATCACACAGAAAAGAACTTTTTGAAGTAACTTTTAAAAATAAAATGTAAGGAGAACCTGGATGATTCAGTTGGTAGAGCTTTCAGCTCTTGACTTCAGCTCTGGTCATGATCTCAGGGTCTTGGGATTGTGCCCTACATCCAGATCAGCACTGAGCATGGAGCCTGCTTAAGATTCTCTCTCTCTCTCTCTCTCTCTCTCTCTCTCTCCCCCCGCCCCTCCCTACCACACACACTCTCTCTCAAATACTCTTTTAAAAAATTAAAATTAAAAAAATAAAGTATGATTGCATATCTCCACAGAGATAAGAATGAAAAGAACTGCAAAAATTCTAATATGAGCTGTGAATTAGATGATATTATGAAAGTGTTTTCTTAGATATATTAACAATGGTAGAAGAATGTCAGAAAATGCATGTTGATTGTCATGATGCCTTCAACTTATCCTCAAGTGGTTCAGCAAAAAAGTGTATGCATACATACATATATAAATTATTCATAGATAAAATATATATGCTATATATATTTATATACATAATACATATACAATTTAGAGGTAGATATGTGCTCATTATGCTTGTCTTTCAGTTCTTCTACATTTTTAATCTTTCAAAATAAAAAGCTGGAATATAAAAGAGCTATTTGCTAAAAATATTATAAAACTGAAAAATTGTTTAAGGCAAAAAAGAAGTACACAAATATCATGACTTTTAAAAGATGGAGACATCATTCTCTGTTGTGATGATCAGGAAATAATTCATGAAAGGAACTGCATTCTTAAATGTAAAGGTTTTGAGTTAATGATGGCCTTAGAAATATTCTAACTAGAGACGCCTGGGTGGTTCAGTGGTTTAGCGTCTGCCTTCGGCTCAGGTAGTGATCCTCGGGTCCTGGCATGAGTTTCGCATCAGGCTCCCCACAGGGAGCCTGCTTCCCCCTCTGCCTATGTCTCTGCCTCTCTCTATGTGTCTCTTGTGAATAAATAAAGGTATTTAATTTAAAAAAAGAAATATTATAATTAAACTTCCTCAGTTTGTAGATGAGAAAACTGACAAAGAAGGACTCACTAGCTTGTCCAGGTTCAATAAATGTTTAGTACATTGCTGCGAAGTCCAAAGCACACAGTCCATAGTAGTTTCCATTAATCCATTTACTGACCAACTTCTAAATGCCAAGCAGTCTTACTTCCCATTTGAGATGGACCAAGAAGAACATGTTAAATAAGGAAATATATATAAAACTGAATCATTACAAATTTCAAAATAAAATTTTAAATTGATTGGGCAAAGAAGGAGGCAGAATTGCTGGCTTTGAAGATGGAAGGGTTCATGAGACAAGGCATGTGGAAAGCTGCAGAAGCTGAGAATACCCTTAGCTGACAGCCAGCTAGGAATGGTGACAACTGCAGTCCACACCTGCAAGGAACTGAATTCTGCTAACAAGCTAAACAAGCAAAGGAAAAGGATTCTCCCCTGGAGCCTCCAGAAAGGAATGCAACCCTAAAGACACCTTGATTTTAGCTCAGTGAGACTCACAGTGGACATTTGACCTACAGAACTGTAAGATAACACATTTGTGTTCTTTAAAAAAAATTGGTTGGGGTGCCTGGGTGACTCAGTTAGTTAAGTATTTGACTCTTGATTTCAGCTCAGGTCATGATCTCAGGGTTGTGAGATCGAGCCCTATGTCAGGCTCCACTCTGGACATGGAGCCTGCTTAAGAGTCTCTCCCTCTCCCTCTACTCCTCTTCCCCACCCCCTCTCTTTCTCTTAAAAAAAATTGGTTGGTCAAAAACAGAAGCCAGGGATTTATTAGCTCATATAACGGGAAAGGCCAGGTATGGAGACTGGTGACAGGTCTCAGGTACCACTGGAACAGAACTCAAATTATGTTTACTATTTCTCTTTGTATTTTGGAATATGTATAAGGGTCTCCTTGTTTCTCTTTAGAGACAGATTTCCCTCATGTCACAGAGGATGGATACAGTTATAGAAACTCCAGAACTACTATTCAGTTCAGCAACATCAAAGAAAACAGACCTTTCAGTGTTCATATATATATACTGTCACACAGAAGTTTACTGATTGTCCTAGATTGGATCTTGGTTAAAAAAAAAAAAAAAGTCCCTGTTCTGAGCGGCAGAGCACTGTATTTGGCCAGATCTGGCTCACATTAACCCCCTAGTCCACTAGTAAGCTGACATGTAACTAACAGCCCAACTCAACCCTGCCAGCCACATGGAATGAAAGAAGGGCTGATTCTGATTCCCTAAGATGAAGGGAGCAAAGGAATGCCAGGCAGACAAAAACAAGGTAATAATACAGTGAGTAAACCACAGGAACAAATTAGAAAAGTAAAGATGCATACTTTAGGAAGTAGCAAAAGCTCAATTCTCATAAGGGTCTAGGGAATAGTGAGAGAAAGGGCACTGGGGTTGTATTGTGGAAATTAGTGAAATAGTGAAATGACAGGCAGAATAAGGTGCTGCTTAATTAGGTACAAAGTGAAGAGCCCCCAGCTTTAACAGAAAAGAAAAAAAGGAAAAGAAAAGAAAGAAAAGAAAAAAAAAGACAATGGCTTAATTTAATCTGGGATGATCAGTCATCAGTGTATAGCAATGTTTCTCAAAGTATAGTCTTGGCCCAATATCAGAAATCACTTGGGTACTTTTTTAAAAATGCAAAACCCTGGCTCCCACCCGAGTTTACCAAATGAGAATCTCTGAAGGTGGGTCACAGGTAGCTGCATTAGAAATAAGCACCACAGGCATTATTTCTACATTCTAAAAGCTTAAAACAAATAGTGTAAGATTTTAATAGGAAATAGTACTTAACAGTATACATTTCCAAAATGTTTTAGATAATTGGAAACCACCTTCTTAATCCTTATGCATTTTATCTATTACTAACTATCAGAGTAATGGGCCAATAATTTAGCTGCTCTGAGCCACAGCTACCCAGGCTGTAAAAAAGCAAAATTTGGACTATAATTAATCTCCTTTAACATTATGATGCCATGATTTTTAAATTCTATTTCTTGAAATATTTCTACATCCATATGCAGTTAAGGGTTAATTCAGCAGGCGTGGGTTGTTGCTGCACATTCCAAAAAAAATGGACCGTCTGTTGATGCTCCTGGGAAATAACTTCTGCCTTGGGGTATCCTGTCTGAAGAGCAGTTTTATGTGCCTCAGGGTTTAAGCTATGCTGCAGCAGTTTGGCCTTTGTGGAGTCTGGATCTCCACATAAAAATACTGATTCCCAATGACTGGAGACTGTAGACTTAAGAGAGCTCTATGGTTCACTACTTTGCACATGTTGTCACACATGATAGATTGGAGAAAAGGACATCCATCTATGACTACACTGAGAGGCAACACCTCTACAAGCTTGTTCCTGGTTTTCCCTGGACTTTAGCCATGTGTATTTTTCCAGTGCTGATTTCAATCTTCATCCTTTCACTGTAATAAACCATAGCCATGAATACAACAGCATTTCTGAGTTCTGTGAATCCTTCTAGCAAATCATTAACCCTGAGTTTGGTCTTGGAGACCCTCGACACAATCTGCACTTCAGCATTATACTTTCATATTGTGGTTTCCAATTCAATTAGGCTTAAATGTTGTTTAAATAATACATTTTGTATTAATTTTTCATTCTGCTGCCCTTTGCCCCAATATCTATTAGAAATTTATCCTAAAGAAATCATAATGAAATAAGGAAAGCTTTATCTCAATTTAAAAATTTATTATAGTATAATAGAAAATTGAAAACAACCTAAATTTTGAACATTACAGGTATGGTTTAATGAATGATAATAGGTCCATTTGGTGGAATAGTTATTAAAATGCTAAATTAAAGAGCACAACTGTTTCCAAACCATGTGTGCATGTAGACAAAAACTAAAAGAGAACATGGGACAAATAGATGATTTTTTGTAGCATTCAGACATTTTTAAAATGCTAATTATTACTGTAAAAAAACTGTTTTTATAATAAGTGTCTATTTTTAAGAGTCAAATTGTGAATTTAATTCTTTGGTTTATGGTACTAACTTAATATTTTTAATATGAACTACTAAAAATCAATATCACTGACATATAAACTATCCATTACTGAAACAGATATTCTAGGTTCTATGTGGAATGCAATTCCCAGCAAAGGATTAGGAAATAAGAGAATGAGCAATGTGGAAACATGTGGTGGAAAGAGTTTGGACGCTAGGATCACACCCACACCACTGAACACCAGTTTTACTTGCTACTAGCTGTGAGGTCATGAGCAGTTTCCTTCACCTTGCAGAAACTAAGTCTCCTTATTTGTTAACTGAGAATAATGACAATAAATGCTTTGTAGAGTTACTGCCACAATAAATGAGTAAAACACTTAATGCAGTACCTGTATAAGAAAAAACTAAATAAATTTTCAGTCTGTTTCTTTCTCAATTCTACTCTCAAAGATTAGATGTTAATCTATGTATTTTTAAAGTGCTCTTCTCCCATGACACCTACTTTCCATATCATATTCATTATGAAGTAATGTAGTCTCATGACATAATGATGACCCAATAGATTTGAAAAGAAATCTTAATTTTTTGATGATTGATTTAAGGGTTGATAAGTACGCACATTATTTTTTTTCACTTAGCTAAGTCATAGATCCAATTTCGAAAATCAAATAATCTCATCTGAACCTGTTACTAATTTTCAAGTCCAAAACTAAAGCAATGTTAGCATAACAAATATGTATCAGAGCCCATTAGTGAACCGAAAACAACAACAAAAATAGAAAAATAATGCAATAAAAATCTTACCACAGCCACTGTCACTGCTTTCCAAAAGCTTCTGGGCATTGTATTTTGCTAAGGAATTCAAAGATGGAAAATTTCAGAAATTGTTTCTCTATTTTTAAGTGCACAACAGAAAATGGTGTTCAAATTGTCTTTCCTTGGTTAATTCAAAAGCAAAATAAAATGATAGTTCACAAATATTTTCATCCGGGTTGCAATGTTTCATTGTACATCCAGCCTATCTGATATGTTACTTTAATTATGTTTTTGTGGGGGAGGTATTGTCTGTTACCAAAGCATGTTCTTTATTTGGTCAAACGGGTGATTCAGAGAAAAACAAGTAAGACAATTTTCATTTTCTTACTAGTGGGAGTCAAGTCTGCATTGAAGAAATATTTGTCATGCCCACCACATTTTTGTTATATATTTGTCTCACAGAGCTAGTGTACAACTTCAAAGAAAGAAGAATGGCTGCTGTGTAAAATACTGGAGAAATACTCTCTGCCACCCATCTTCCCTCCTACAGGATAGCCAGGCCAGTGTTTCCAAAACATCTTTCAATTCTGAATCTTGCTCAAAATGTCCTAAAGTTTTTCTTTTGTCTCTTGCCTAGCAATCAGGCTGTCCAGCCCACTCTCAATGATTCCTCTTACCAAAAGCACCACAATAACAAGGCCAAACTAGTTCACCTCTATACTTTTCTCATCCTGCTACACTGCTTAAGTCACTTTTATTTAAATCCTAATCACCTCTCAAGACCCAGCTCAAGCCCTTTCTCATTCATAAGAACTTTCCCAGTCCCTGTGGATCACACTTTAGCTTTCTGAATGCCCTTAAGTAGCTTTTGTCTGAACTTTCCTTTTGGTGTTTAATGAAATACTCTGTATCCTTGCCATGCCTTTTTATGACCCACCTTCTACCCCAGTTGTTGAAAATACGTGTATAACACAGAAGCAAAAATGATTATTATATCTGTGGTAGATTGTATTATTGTTTATAATTATTCACTCCTTCCTTTGTGAGTACAATGTTTCCCCCCACCCCCTTTCACCCCCATGGACTTTGGGCTTGAACATCTGATGTGCTTTAGCCAATGGAGTATTTGCTATGTATCACTTCCAAACAGAAGCTTTTAAAGGAATTATAAGATTCCAAAAGTCTCCTAGCTCCTATGCCCTCTATCATTAGAAAAGCATGTTTGTGCATAAGGTTTTCCTTTAGTTTAGGTCCCAAAATAAGGTGATATATGGAGGAAATTTAGCCTTCAGGCTGGAGAACCATCACTACATCCAACCAGGAGCTGACGATATGAACCTGAAAAATTGGGTATTGTAAACTGCTGATAATTTGAGATTGCTTATCCATAGTGAAAGCTAACAGATATAACTAAGAATTTTGTAGGTACTGTGTTCTATATTCACAACATCTCATCTAAACAACACAATAATCCTATGGGCTAACATACTTTAGTATCCCCATTTTAAGTATGAGAAAACAAAGATAAGAGAGGTAAAGTAACTAATCCAAAACACACAGTACTGGGGCAGCCCGGGTGACTCAGCAGTTTAGCGCCACCTTCAGTCCAGGGCCTGATCCTGGAGACCCCAAATTGAGTCCCATGTCGAGCTCCCTGCATGGAGTCCGCTTGTCCCTCTGCCTGTGTCTCTGCTCCTGTGTTTCTGCCTCTCTCTCATTATCTCTCTCTCTCTCTCTCTGTCACTCATGAATAAATAAATAAAATCTTTTAAAAACACACACACACACTACTGTAAAATTTTAGAATTAGACACATCTAGCTTTGAAGTTAGATTCTATCACTTTTTAAAAATAGTATTATAGTTTGGCTATTGTGGACATGGCTGCTAGAAACATCGGGGTGCAGGTGTCCCGGCGTTTCATTGCATCTGAATCTTTGGGGTAAATCCCTAACAGTGCAATTGCTGGGTCATGTCCATCGAAAGATGAATGGATAAAGAAGATGTGGTTTATGTATACAATGGAATATTACTCAGCCATTAGAAACGACAAATACCCACCATTTGCTTCAACGTGGATGGAACTGGAGGGTATTATGCCGAGTGAAGTAAGTCAATCGGAGAAAGACAAACTGTATGTTCTCATTCATTTGGGGAATATGAATAATAGTGAAAGGGAATAAAAGGGAAGGGAGAAGAAATGTGTGGGAAATATCAGAAAGGGACACAGAACATAAAGACTCCTAACTCTGGGAAACGAACTAGGGGTGGTGGAGGGGGAGGAGGGCGGAGGGTGGGGATGAGTGGGTGACGGGCACTGAGGGGGACACTTGACGGGGTGAGCACTGGGTGTTATTCTGTATGCTGGTAAATTGAACACCAACAAAAATTAATTTATTTAAAAAAATAGTATTATAGGCATAATACAATCTTACTGGAATTCAATCATATGTAGATAAAGATAATGCTTAAGTTCTTCTCACTGTACTTCTAAAGGCTGTTGGGAGGATTAAATTTAATCATGTGAGTGATCTAATAATTTAATAAATAAGTGAATCTTAATTTATGTCACCTCTAAATTAGGCCCTGAGATAAAACTTGGTATCAGGAGTTTAAGAAGCATGTATGAAAAAAGTGGTAGAAATGAGATGGAGAATGAGAAAAGTCAATAAAATGATTAGGTTTCTATTTGGGGAATTGGGCTCAGTCCCACTAAGATAGGTATATGTGGACTATGTCTCAGACAGTTAGGTAAATTCCTATCAAGCCCAACCATTTCACAAATAATGACAAACCCGAGACCAAAAAATACAAACAAGCAAAAACAGTAAAGTGAAGTTACTGGAAAGTGAACAAAAAAGTGAACAAGTGGATTCTGGAAGAATCAAAACTTGGAAGAATCAAAACAGATGAGTTTCCCATATTACAGATTTTACCCTGAGAGCAGGCTGAAATTAGCACTACACAGTGTGTCTAAAACTCTAATACAAAACAGTCTTTCTGGCCTGAAGAATCAGAGGATGAAATTTAGAGTAGCCACAGATCCTGGAAAGTTTGGAGGGTGGGAGCTGAAAAAGAAGTAAACCAGAAAGGAAGAGCCCTGAATTCTGTTTATAAACTCTGATCAAACCTCTGAACCATACATGAATGGGGCAGACTCCAGTACCTCAGCTAAGGACAAAAGGAATGAACAAAGAATGAGTTGCTGCCCCAGAAAAAGCATTTACAGTTTGAGTTTGACCAAGTTAATTTTCCACTTAAAAACATAATGAACAATCTTTAGAGAAATATAGACTCACTACCTAGCTTTCTATAATGTCCAAGATACAATACAAAATTGCTCAATTTATGAAGAATCAGGGAGGTGTGATCCATTTTCAAGACACAAGACCATTAACCACGACCAATTCCAAAATGATCTAGACATTTAAATTGAATTTTAAAGAAGATTTTATAATTCTTCTCATTGAAATAAAAGACAATATTCTTGGGCATACGTCTGTGAAGGCAAGTGAAACAAAAGCAAAAATGAACTATTGGGACTTCATAAAAAGCTTCTGCACAGCAAAGGAAACAGTCAATAAAACTAAAAGATAACCTACAGAATGGGAGAAGATATTTGCAAATGACATATCAGATAAAGGCTAGTATCCAAGATCTATAAAGAACTTTTATTTTTTTAAAGATTTATTTATTTATTCATTCATTCATTCATTCATTCATTCATTCATTCATTCACAAGAAACACAGAGAGAGAGGCAGAGGGAGAAGCAGGATCCCTGCAAGGAGCCCAACACAGGACTCAATCCTGGGTCTCCAAGTGACACCCTGGGCTCAAGGTGGCGCTAAACTGCTGAGCCACCCGGGCTGCCCTATAAAGAACTTTTAAACTCAACAGCAAAGAAACAAACAATCCAATCATGAAATGGGCAAAAGACATGAACAGAAATTTCACCAAAGAAGACGTACACATGGCCAACAAGTACATGAGAAAATATTCCACATCACTTGCCATCTGGGAAATACAAATCAAAACTACAATGTGATACCACCTCACACTAGTGAGAATGATGAAAATTAACAAGACAGGAAATAACAAATGTTGGAGAGGTGTGGAGAAAGTTGCAACAGTGCAACTCTTGCACTGTTGGTAGGAATGTGAACTGATACAGCCATTCTGGAAAACTGTGTGGAGGTTCCTCAAAGAGTTAAAAATAGAGCTGCCCTACGACCCAGCAATTGCACTGCTGGGGATTTACCCCAAAGATACAGATGCAGTGAAATGCCGGGACACCTGCACCCAATGTTTATAGCAGCAATGTCCACAATAGCCAAACTGTGGAAGGAGCCTCAGTGTCCATCAAAAGATGAATGGATAAAGAAGATGTGGTTTATGTATACAATGGAATATTACTCAGCCATTAGAAAAGACGAATGCCCACCACTTGCTTCAATGTGGATGGAACTGGAGGGAATTATGCTGAGTGAAGTAAGTCAATCAGAGAAGGACAAACATTATATGGTTTCACTCATATGGGAAATATAAAAAAAGTGAAAGGTAATATAGGGGAAAGGAGAGAAAATGAGTGGGAAAAATCAGAGAGGGTGGCAAAACATGAGAGACTTAACTCTGGGAAACGAACAAGGGGTAGTGGAAGGGCAGGTGGGCAGGGGGATGGGGTGCCTGGGTGATGGGTACTGAGAGGGGCACTTGACAGGATGAGCACTGGGTGTTATACTATATGTTGGCAAATCGAACTCCAATAAAAAAGTACATATAAAAAATATATTCTTGGGCACCTGCATGGCTCAATGGTTGAGTGTCTGCCTTTGGCTCAGGTTGTGATCCCAGGATCCTGGGATCGAGCCCTGCATCAGGCCCCCTGCAAGGAGCCTGCTTCTCCCTCTGCCTATGTCTCTGCCTCTCTCTGTGTGTCTCTCAGGAATAAATAAATAAAATCTTTAATAAAAAAAATATTTTAAAATAGAACCAGAAGGAAAATCATGAACTGGCAAAAATGCAATTTTGAATTGATAAATCTCAATGGTAGGCTTAATATCAAACTGAATATGATAGAAGAAAGAATAAGTGAACTTGAAGACCAATAGAAATTATCCAATCTGAAGGACAAAGATTTTTGTTGTTGCTGTTTTATATTATGAAGTCTTTAAAAACTTTAGAACAATAACAGAAGTCTAACATACATGTGTCAGAGTCCCCAAAGGAAAGCATAGAAAGAGAGAAGGAGAAAAAAAATTTGAAATATAATGGCCAAAATTCCAAATTTGGTGAAGGACAAGAATTTATAGATTCGAGATTCAAAGAATTTTTTTAAAGATTTATTTATTTATGATAGACATAGAGAGAGAGAGAGAGAGGCAGAGACACAGGCAGAGGGAGAAGCAGGCTCCATGCAGGGAGCCCAATGCGGGACTCAATCCCAGGACTCCAGGATTGCACCCTGGGCCAAAGGCAGGCAGCAAACCACTGAGCCACCCAAGGATTCCCTGATTTGAGATTCAAAATACAAAGAGAACCACACCTGGACAGATCATAACTAAACTCCTAAAAAACAACAATAAAGAGAAAATCTTAAAGCAGTCAAGGAAAAATGATACATTGCAATAGGGGCAGAACTATTTGACTATGAACAGACTTATCAGAAACTGTAGACATCAGAAGACAGTAAAACAAAGTGGTGATGAAAGAAAAAATACACTGTCAATTCATAATTCTATTTCCAATGAAAATGGCTTTCAAGTATACAGTTTAAAAAAGGGGGGGGGGGAATCCTTGGGTGGCTCAGTGGTTTAGCACCTGCCTTTGGCCCAGAGCATGGTCCTGGAGTCCCAGGATCAAATCCCATATCAGACTCCTTGCGTGGAGCCTGCTTCTCCCTCTGCCTATGTCTCTGCTTCTCTCTCTCTCTCTCTCTCTCTCTCTCTCTCTCTCTCTCTCTGTCTCTCATGAAAAAATAAATAAAAACCCTAAAAAATAAAGATATTTTTGCAATAGAAAACCAAAACAACTACAAGAAATGTAAAAAAGGAAAGGAAAAAACTTCTGTGGGCTGAAAAAAGTGAAACCAAGTAGAAACTCAAATCTTCAGAAAGAAAGAACTTTATAAATGATTACTATGGATAAATATAAAAGACTATTATTCTTTTAAAAACTATGACTATTTAAAGAAAATACAATATTGTCTTGGGCAGTTTATAATATATGTAGATGTAAATCATATGACATCTATAGCATAAAGGATGGAAAAGGAGGTCATTAATCTACAAAGTTTATGGTTTCTGCACATTTATGTCAAGCAGTCATGTATATATATTACACACATATATATTTGTATATATATATTGCATATATATTACTATATATATAGATAGATGATAAAAAGATAAATGATGATAAATAGAACAGAGAAATAATAGAGGACACAAACAGAAAATAAATTATAAAATAGCAACCCTAAGTCCAACCACATCAATAATTACATTAAATGTTAATGAACTATTGGGGCACCTGGGAGGCTCACTCAGTTAAGTATCTGACTCTTGATCTCAGCTCAGGTCTTGATCTCAGGGTCATGAATTCAAGTCCCCCACATTGGGCTACACTCTGGGCATGAGCCTACTTTAAAAAAATGTTAATGAACTAAATATTCCAATTAAAAGGCACAGATTGTTAGAATGAATAAAGAAGTGACACCCAACAATATGCTGTTTACAAGAGATGCACTTTAAATATAAAGACACAGGTTGAAAGGAATTAGAAAGCAAAGACATGCCATACAAATAATAATCATGAGAAGACTGGAGTGGTTGTATTAACATTAGACAAGACAGACTTCAAAAAGCATTCCACCAGAGAACAAGGAAGGTAGAGTTGCCCCTGCCTTCAGTGGAACAAGCACTTTTGGTACAGAGAAAGCCCTCAGACAGAAAAACAGTGACAGACATAGTGCCAAAAACTGTCTGCTGCTGTAGGTGAATGTAGTTGAGCCAAGGGAATGAAAAGAAGCTGCCGGTGGCATTTGCTACAAAGTGAATGAATAAATCGATTAAAAGAGTGGTCTTACAGTCATTGCAATACAATGAGCTCCATAGAGACAACACTGGGGTAAGTGAGAGTCAGACAGGCACTGGATGACTCTGTGCCTTGCTCAGGAAAATAATTAAACATAGGCAGAGGATTTCTTAAGAAGCCAAAACGCAAAATGTCATTATATGCAATCTTTGTGCAAACTCACAGGGAGGAGCCCAAGAAAAAGATGCTTCAGTCAACTTCTCAGTTTTCTTTTTTTTTTTTTTTAAGATTTTATTTATTTATTCATGAGAGACACACACAGAGAGAAGGAAACATAGGCAGAGGGAGAGGCAGGCTCCCCTGAGGAGCCCCATGTGGGAGTTGATCCGAGGACCCAGGATTACCACCTGAGCCAAAGGCAGATGCTCAACCACTGAGCCACCCATGTACCCAACTTCTCAGTTTTCTAAGAAGTGCTCAGAGAGGTGGAAGACTATGCTAAACAGAAAGAAAAAGAAGACACAACAAAGGTGGGTAGGCCCATTATGAAAGACAAATGAAAATTCATATCCACCCTACAGGGGAAATAAAAAAGTTCAAGGGTCTCTGTGCACCCAACAGGCCTCCTTTGGCTTTTTTCTTGTGTTGTTTTGAGTATAACCCCAAAATCAAAGAACATCCTAGCTTATCCACTGGTGACAATGCAAAGAAACTGGGAGAGATGTAGATTAACACTGCCTTACAAAAAGAAGGCTGCTCAGGTGAAGGAAAATTATGAAAAGGAGATTGCTACATACCGAGCTCAAGGAAATCCTGGTGTGACAAAAAAACAAAAACAAACAAACAAAACAAAACAAAACAAAAAAACAGGAGTTGCTAAGGCTGAAAAAAGCAAGAAAAAGAAGGAAGAGGAGGAAGAAGAGGAAGATGAAGAGAAGGAAGAGGAAGATGAAGAAGATGCAGATGAAGAAGATGATGATAATGGGTAAGTTGGTTCTTTGGCAGTTTTTTTTTCTTGTCTACAAAGCATTTAACCCCTCTATACACAACTCATTCCTTTTAAAGAAAAAAATTGAAATGTAAAGCTGCATAAGGTTTGTTTTTAAATTGTCAGTTGTCGGATCCCTGGGTGGTGCAGTGGTTTAGCGCCTGCCTTTGGCCCAGGGCACGATCCTGGAGACCTGGGATCGAATCCCACGTCGGGCTCCCGGGGCATGGAGCCTGCTTCTCCCTCTGCCTATGTCTCTGCATCTTTCTTTCTCTCTCTCTGTTTGTGACTATCATAAATAAATAAAAAATTAAAAAAAAATGTCGGTTGTCTTTTTTATATGTAATTAACACACTATCAAATATGTCTTTTTTTTAAGATTTTATTTATTTATTCATGAGACACACAGGGAGAGAGACTGAGACTTAGGCAGAAAGAGAAGCAGCCTCCCTGAAGGAAGCCTGATGTGGGACTCAGACGGTATTTTCAGTAGCTGCTACCTTTGCCTGAGACATTATGGGGGTTGTAAAATGGCATGGAAATTTTTTATAAAGATTTTATTTATTTTGAGCCAAAGGCAGATGCTCAACCACCGAGCCCCTGGCATGGAAATTTAAAGCAGGTTCTTGTTAGTTCACAGCAGAAACTAGTTATGTATGGGGATGGTAGTTTTGTCATGATTAGATGCAGCTTATAGGAAATAATTGTTCTGTTAACTGAATACCAAAAAAGTGCAAAAGAATTGCAAAAAAAAAAAAGTTGCAGCAATTTTGTTGACATCCTGAATACTTCTAAATCAATATAATTTATTATTAAAAAAAGAATGAGGGAAGCCTGGGTGGCTCAGAGGTTTAGCACTGCCTTCGGCCCAGGGTGGGATCCTGGAGACCCAGGATCGAGTGCCATGTTGAGCTCCCTGCATGGAGCCTGCTTCTCCCTCTGCCTGTGTTTATGCCTCTCTCTGTGTCTCTCATGAATAAATAAATAAAATCTTTAAAAAATAATAAAATAAATTTAAAAAGAATGATCTCGGCAAAATAAGATAAACAGAAAACTTTTCTGCTACAAATACTTAGAAACACTAGCAAATGTAACAAATTTTTTAAATGCATAGTAAGTTTCCCAAAAAGGGACCAGAAATGGGGGGGAGGGGCAAGATGGCGGAAGAGCAGGGTCCCCAGGTCACCTGTCCCCACCAAATTACCTAGATAACCTTCAAACCATCCTGAAAATTTAGGAATTCGGCCTGAGATGTAAAGAGAGACCAGCTGGAATGCTACAGTGAGAAGAGTCCGCGCTTCTATCAAGGTAGGAAGACGGGGAAAAAGAAATAAAGGAACAAAAGGCCTCCGAGGGGGAGGGGCCCCGCGAGGAGCCGGGCTGAGGCCGGGGCGAGTGTCCCCAGGACAGGAGAGCCCCGTCCCGGAGGAGCAGGAGCTGCACCAACCTTCCCGGGCGGGCGGAAAGGGGCTCGCAGGGAGTTGGAGCAGGACCCAGGAGGGCGGGGATGCCCTCGGGCTCCCGGGGACACTAACAGACACCTGCGAGCGCAGGAGAGTGCTCCGAGCTCCCTAAGGGCTGCAGCGCGCACGGCGGGACCGACCGGAGCAGCTCGGAGGGGCTCGAGAGCGGCTCCAGGGAGGGAGCTGCAGGGCGGGAGCGCGAATCCCACAGCGCAGGCCCCGGAGCACAGGGCGCCGGGACACAGCCCAGGATCCGGCCTCCCCCGGGACAGGCAGAGGCCGGGAGGGCCCAGGACAGCAAGGACGCTCCTGCCCCGAGCTGAGCAGATCAGCGGCCCCGCCCCGGAGCCTCCAGGCCCTGCAGACGGAGAACCGAGAGCCCCGAGCCCGTAGTTCCTGCAGAGGCTGAATCCAGGCTTCCAGAGCTGCCATAGCAACTGCTGCTGTTCCTCCTGGGGCCCCACGGGGTAAACAACCCCGGCTGAGCCCTGCAGCAGGCAGGGGCAGAGCAGCTCCCCCAAGTGCTAACACCTGAGAATCAGCGCAACAGGCCCCTCCCCCAGAAGACCAGCTAGAGGGACCAGTGATACTCCCCCGTGTTCCAATACAACTTGTTTTTGGCCACTCTGCACTGAGCAAAATGACTAGAAGGAAAACCTCACTTCAAAAGAAAGAATCAGAAACAGCCCTCTTTCCCACAGAGTTACAAAATCTGGATTACACTTCAATGTCAGAAAGCCAATTCAGAAGCACCATTATACAGCTACTGGTGGCTCTAGAAAAAAGCATTAAGGCCTCACGAGACTTCATGACTGCAGAATTTAGATCCAATCAGGCAGAAATTAAAAATCAATTGAATGAGATGCAATCCAAACTAGAAGTCCTAACGACGAGGGTTAACGAGGTGGAAGAACGAGTGAGTGACATAGAAGACAAGTTAATGGCAAAGAGGGAAACTGAGGAAAAAAGAGACAATCAATTAAGGGACCATGAAGACAGATTAAGGCAAATAAACGACAGTCTGAGGAAGAAAAACCTACGTTTAATTGGGGTTCCCGAGGGCGCCGAAAGGGACAGAGGGCCAGAATATGTATTTGAACAAATCCTAGCTGAAAACTTTCCCAATCTGGGAAGGGAAACAGGCATTCAGATCCAGGAAATAGAGAGATCCCCCCCTAAAATCAATAAAAACCGTTCAACACCTCGACATCTAATAGTGAAGCTTGCAAATTCCAAAGATAAAGAGAAGATCCTTAAAGCAGCAAGAGACAAGAAGTCCCTGACTTTCATGGGGAGGAATATTAGGGTAACAGCAGACCTCTCCACAGAGACCTGGCAGGCCAGAAAGGGCTGGCAGGATATATTCAGGGTCCTAAATGAGAAGAACATGCAACCAAGAATACTTTATCCAGCAAGGCTCTCATTCAAAATGGAAGGAGAGATAAAGAGCTTCCAAGACAGGCAGGAACTGAAAGAATATGTGACCTCCAAACCAGCTCTGCAAGAAATTTTAAGGGGGACTCTTAAAACTCCCCTTTAAGAAGAAGTTCAAGTAACTCTGAACGTGAATGGACTTAATGACCCCATCAAAAGGCGCAGAGTTTCAGACTGGATAAAAAAACAGGACCCATCTATTTGCTGTCTACAAGAGACTTATTTTAGACAGAAGGACACCTACAACCTGAAAATAAAAGGTTGGAGAACCATTTACCATTCAAATGGTTCTCAAAATATACCCTAAAAACTACAGAACACTTCTGAAAGAAATTGAGGAAGACACAAAGAGATGGAAAAATATTCCATGCTCATGGATTGGCAGAATTAATATTGTGAAAATGTCAATGTTACCCAGGGCAATTTACACGTATAATGCAATCCCTATCAAAATACCATGGACTTTCTTCAGAGAGTTAGAACAAATTATTTTAAGATTTGTGTGGAATCAGAAAAGACCCCGAATAGCCAGGGGAATTTTAAAAAAAGAAAACCATATCTGGGGGCATCACAATGCCAGATTTCAGGTTGTACTACAAAGCTGTGTTCATCAAGACAGTGTGGTACTGGCACAAAAACAGACATATAGATCAATGGAACAGAATAGAGAACCCAGAAGTGGACCCTGAACTTTATGGTCAACTAATATACGATAAAGGAGGAAAGACGATCCACTGGAAGAAAGACAGTCTCTTCAATAAATGGTGCTGGGAAAATTGGACATCCACATGCAGAAGAATGAAACTGGACCACTCTCTTGCACCATACACAAAGATAAACTCAAAATAGATGAAAGATCTAAATGTGAGACAAGATTCCATCAAAATCCCAGAGGAGAACTCAGGCAACACCCTTTTTGAACTTGGCCACAGTAACCGGAGAAGGACAAACAGTGTATGTTCTCATTCATTTGGGGAATATGAATAATAGCGAAAGGGAATATAAGGGAAGGGAGAAGAAATGTGTCAGAAATATCAGAAAGGGAGACAGAACATAAAGACTTCTAACTCTGGGAAATGAACTAGGGGTGGTGGAGGGGGAGGAGGGCGGGGGGTGGGGGTGAATGGGTGACGGGCACGGAGGGGTACACTTGACGGGATGAGCACTGGGTGTTATTCTGTATGTTGGTAAATTGAACACAAATAAAAATTAATTTATAAAAAAAAAAAAAAAAAAAAGGGACCAGAAATGAAAAATCCATGTGACAGTCAAGTGACCTGATGCCATAGCTACAGGGAAAGGAGTGAAATTTGCAGGTGGACAAGAATAGATTTTAGAACACAGCAGGTTCTATTTATGTATTTATTTATTTATTTATTTATTTATTTATTTATTTATTTATTTATTTCATGAAAGACAGAGAGAGTGAGGCAGAGACCAAGGCAGAGGGAGAAGCAGACTCCCTGAGGGGAGCCTGATGTAGGACTTGATCCCAGGACTCTGGTATGCTCAACCACTGAGCCACGCATGTGCTCCAAACACAGCAGGTTCTTGACTCATTGACCAAAAATGTTCAGGTCCCATAGTTACAAGATGGCCCCTTTCTACTAATAGACATTCTTGGCCTCTCATTCATTCTTTAAGGCCCTGTCCAATTGGGAAGAGATTCTGTGCCTTTCAAGTTTCTTTCTCTTATAAGCAATGAAAACTGAATTGGGGGCGGAGAAAAATGAGTGAGAAGATAGAGGGAATTCTTGACTCTTTAAATGAGACTTAAGGCCTTTCTGGATTCAGCACTCAAATAACAGCAATATGACCTATTATTCATCCATCTCTCAACTTTCCTCTGTTGGCTTTCTTCATGGAGATTTATTCCACATCATAGCAAGATGGTAATTAGCATCTCTAAGATTACTGTTTTACTACTCCTTGTCCAACAAATAAGAAAGCTTCTCTTTCACTGTAGACAAACAGAAGTTCTAACTCTGTTTAGTCCAAATGGGTGACATGCCCATTCCTAAACCAATTACCTCAGAGATGCACTATTTTGATTTCCCAGTTAAGTCATATTCCTACTCCTGGAACACAGGCTGGAATCATCTACTTAGGCTGTTGTAGCAGATACTTTGGTACTCTCTTGCCATTCTTCTCACTTCAGCCTCAGCCAAGATAGAAACTTTGTGCATGCTGAATCCACCTCACCTCAACGCTGGCCCCGTGTTTCCCTACTTTTCTGCCCACTGCTTTCTAAAGCTTGAGAAGTTTCCTCAACTCACACACAGGCCCAGGCTAAGAGTGCAGGGAAATTAACGTCCCTAGTGACAACAGTCAACGAACTAGAGGTGAGCATAGCAGATAATTATAGATATTACAAACCTCCAGGGCCCCAACCTTCTATCTACTTAGAGACAGGTCAAGCCTTCTCATCTACTCTAAAGAAATTCCCAAGAGTCTTCTACAATTTCCAATTGGAGTGCCAAAAGACAGCAAAACATGGATTCTAGTTCAGCTCTTTTCTCCTTTTCTTCCTTTTTTTCAAAAGTAATACAAGTTCAAATTCATCAACTCTATTCTTCCACAAACAACAGCAATCTCTTTTCAGATTCTACCACTCTTAAGCTACTTGCACATCATGTGCTGGCTGCCAAAGTTTCTGTCCTCTCTGTCAGAATCAGCTTTGAGTACAAAAGCTCTACTCAATTTACCTTGATTTCATTACCTTTTGATTAATATCCACAACCAAAGGCCTAAAGAAGTATAACATTATCTTTCATTCCAACTCTAATATTAGACCTTTTGTTGTGTAGGATCTAGAGAATGATCATGAACACAAACAGTATAGGAACTTGTAATGTTTTCTCAACCGGTAGCCAACTTTATTCAAGAATCTCTTCCATCCACCCCAAAAAAGTTCTACACTCCTTTTATTTAATTAAAATCCCTCTGTAAGGAAACATTTCAGCTTCAAAATGTTACTCTCCCCCTTTAGCCAGTAAAATGTAAACAGTCTCTTACCAAACATTTTCTTGCATCTTACATTTTCTGGACCATAGCCTAATCCATCGATGCATGAGTATATAAGCTTGTCTACAATGACATGTCTGTGACGGCAGCTGCTAGATCCAGTCAAGATCCCAAAGAAGTTTCCAGTGAGAATATTCCATCTGCTAACTTAAACAGGCAAACTGCACCAAACTGCACCTCAATTCCAAGTTAATACCAGTATGATTATATCTCATGTCTCAAAAAGTTGCCTTGTGCCCTAGTCTTGGCACAGACACAGATAGCACTTCTCTTCTCCAACACTGCCAGATAATTCCCACTAAAGTCATTCCTTAGAGTGAACTTCTACCTCCATGGAGTAGAATTCTCGAACAAATCATTACTTAATAGAAAAGAAACACTCTCTGGGTAAAGGGTATTGGGAGATAATAGGCTTCCAGTTATTCTTTTTATTCATTCCAGTTATGGAATGAATAAGTCATGGAAATAAAAAGCATAGCATAAGGAATATAGTCAATGATATTGTAATAGCATAATATGACAGATGGTAGCTACATTTGTGGGGAGCATAGCATAATGTATAAGCTTGTCAAATCACTATGTTGTACACTTGAAACTAATGTAATGTGTGTCACTCAAATAAAAAGAAAAAAAAACATTTTCTGATTCATTGTCCCAGCACATTATAACAAAGGTAAAATCATGACTCATACAAATATGTACAATAAATACATATCAAATTTTTTACTTAGCATATTAGTTAATTAGAGAATGATTAAGATGTTACAACCAGTTCAAAGGAGAAGCCAAAGAGCAGGCACCTATATAAGCAATCAAGAATACTGAAATGACTTCACTAATAGATGCAAAGCTGACTTCTACCAGAAAAAAACAAAACAAAACATGTTTTTTCAACTTTATTTTTTAATTATTTTCTGTAATTGGGCTCCACACCCAGTATGGAGCCCAGTGTGGGGCTTGAACTTACAACGCTGAGATCAAGACCTGAGCTGAGATCAAGAGTTGGACTGAGCCACGCAGGTGCCAAAAAACCTCCATATTTTTAAAGTTTTTTTTCAAAGATTTTATTTATTTATTTGAGAGAGGGAGCAGAACAGGGAAAGGAATAGAAGGACAGGGAAAAGCAGAGTCCCTGCTGAGCAGAGCACCTGACATGGGGTTTGATCCCAGGACCCTGGGATCATGATCTGAGCCAAAGGCAGTTAACCAACTGAGCCACCCAGGTGCCCCTACATTATTTAAGTTTTTATTTTAATCACCCAGTGCTCATCACAAGGACCCTCCTTAATCCACGTCACCTATTTCACCCACCCTGCCCCCCTGCCCTCTGGTACCTTCAGTTTGTTCTCTATAGTTAAGAGTCTGTTTCTTGGTTTCTCTCTCTCTCTCTCTCTTTTTCCCTTTTGCTCATTTGTTTTGTTTCTTAAATTCCACATAAGATTGAAATCATATATTTGTCATTCTCTGACTTACATCAGTCACTTAGCATTATACTCTTTAGCTCCATCCATGTTGTTGCAAATGGCAAGATTTCATTCTTTTTATGGCTAAGTAATATTTCATTGTGTACATATGCCACCTCTTCTTTATCCATTCATCAGTTGATGGACATGTGGGCTGCTCCCACATCTTGACTATTGTAAATAATTGCTATAATGCTGCATCATAGGAATGTATGTATCTTTTTGAATTCATGTTTTTGTATTCTTTGGGTAAATCCAGGAGTCTGATGGCTGGATAATAGAATAGTTCTATTTTTAACTTTTAAAAAAATATTTTATGTATTTATTCATGAGAAACACACAGAGAGAGAAGCAGGCTCCATGCAGGGAGCCCAGTGTGGGACTCAATCCCGGGACTCCAGGATCACACACTGAGCTGGAAGGCAGATGCTCAACCACTGACCCACCCAGGCGTCCCTATTTTTAAAATTTTTAAAAAACCCATAGGGTTTTCCAGAGTGCTTGTACCAGTTTGCATTCCCACCAATAGTGCAAAAGGGTTCTTTTTTCCTCCACATCCTCATCAACATCTGTTGTGTCTTATGGTTTTTATTGTAGCCATTCTTACAGGTGCAAGGTGATAGCTTACTGTAGTTTTGATTTGCATTTCCCTGATGATAAGTGATGAGCATTTTTCATGTGTCAGCCATCTACATGTCTTCTTTGGAGAAATGTCTGTTTATGTCTTCTGCCCATTTTTTTGATTGGATCTTTTGGTTTTGGGGTGTTGGATTTTATAAGTTCTTTATATATTTTGGATACTAACCCTTTATCATATATGTCATTTGCAAACTGTTCTCCCATTCCATAGGCTGTCTTTTAGTTTTGTTGATTATTTCGTTCCTATGCAGAAGCTTTTTATTTTAATGTAGTCCCAATAGTTATTTTTGCTTTTGTTTCCCTTGCATCAGAGGACCTATCTAGAAAAAAGTTGCTACAGATGATGTCAGAGAAATTGTTGCCTGTGCTCTTCTCTAGGATTTTTATGGTTCCAGGCCTCAAATTTAGCTCTTTAGCCCATTTTGAATTTATTTTTGTGTACGATGTAAGAAAATGGCCCAGTTTCATTCTTCTGCATATTGGTGTCCAGTATTCCCAACACCACTTGTTGAAGACTGTCTTTTTTTCCATTGGATATTGTCTCCTGCTTTGTTAAAGATTAATTGACCATATAAGTGTGGGTTTATTTCTGGGTTCTCAACTCTATTCTATTGACCCATGTATCTACCTTTGTGCCAGTCCCATACTGTTTAGTTACTACAACTTTTTTATTTTTAAAAACGTTTTATTTATTTATTCATGAGAGACAGAGAGAGAGAGGCAGAGACACACGCAGAGGGAGAAGCGGGCTCCATGCAGGGATCCCAATGCAGGACTTGATCCCGGGACCCCAGGATCATGCCCTGGGCTGAAGGCAGATGCTCAATCACTGAGCCACCCAGACACCCCTGGTTACTACAACTTTGTAATAAAACTTGAAGTCTGGAATTGTGATGCTTCCAGCTTTGCTTTGCCTTTTCAAAGTTGCTTTGTCTATTTGGGGTCTTTTGTGGTTTCATACAAATTTTAGGATGCTCTAGTTCTATGAAAAATGCTGTTTGTATTTTGATAGAGATTGCGTTAAATGTGTAGATCGCAATGGGTAGCATAGACATTTTCACAATATTAATCCTTCCAATCCATGAACATGGAATATTTTTCCATCTCTTTGTGTCTTCCTCAATTTCTTTCAGAAGTGTTCTGTAGTATTTAGGGTATAGATCCTTTACCTCTTTGGTTAGGTTTATTCCTAGATATCTTACGCTTTGGGGTGCAATTGTAAATGGGATTGATTCCTTAATTTCTCTTTTTTCAGTCTCATTGTTAGTGTATAGAAATGCCACTGATTTCTGGGCATTAATTTTGTATCCTGCCACACTGCCAAATTGCTGTATGAGTTCTAGCAATCTTGGGGTGGAGTCTTTGGGTTTTCTATGTACAGTATCATGTCATCTACAAAGAGGGAGAGTTTGACTTCTTCTTTGCCAATTTGAATGCCTTTAATGTCTTTTTGTTGCCTGATTGCCGAGGCTAGGACTTCTAGTACTATGTTGAATAGCAGTGGTGAGAGTGAACATCCTTGTCATGTTCCTGATCTTAGGGGAAAGGCTCCCAGTGTTTCCCCATTGAGAATGATATTTGCTGTGGGCTTTTCGTAGATGGCTTTTAGGATGCTGAGGAATGTTCCCTCTATCCCTACACTCTGAAGAGTTTTGATCAGGAATGGATGCTCTATTTTGTCAAATGCTTTCTCTGCATCTATTGAAAGGATATTATGGTTCTTGTTCCTTCTCTTGTTATGATCTATCACGTTGATTGCTTTACAAGTGTTGAACCAGCCTTGCATCCTGGGGATAAATCCCACTTGGTCATGGTGAATAATCTTCTTAATGTACTATTGGATCCTATTGGCTAGAGTCTTGTTGAGAATTTTTGCATTTGTGTTCATCGGGGATACTGGTCTATAATTCTCCTTTTTGGTGAGGTCTTTGGTTTTGGAATTAAGGTGATGCTAGCCTCATAGAATGAGTTTGAAAGTATTCCATCCTTTTCTATCTTTCGGAACAGCTTTAGTAGAATAGGTATTATTTCTTCTTTAAACGTTTGATAGAATTCCCCTGGGAAGCCATCTGGCCCTGTACTCTTGTGTCTTGGGAGGTTTTTGATGACTGCTTCAATTTCCTCCCTGGTTATCTGCCTGTTCAGGTTTTCTATTTCTTCTTGTTCCAGTTTTGGTAGTTTGTGGTTTTCCAGAAATGCGTCCATTTCTTCTAGATTGCCTAATTTATTGGCGTATAGCTGCTCATAATATGTTTTTAAAATAGTTTGTATTTCCTTGGTATTGGTGGTGATCTCTCCTTTTTCATTCATGATTTTATAAATTAGAGTCTTTTCTCTTTTGTTTTTAATAAGGCTGGCTAATGGTTTATTTATCTTATTAATTCTTTCAAAGAACCAACTCCTGGGATCCCTGGGTGGCGCAGCGGTTTGGCGCCTGCCTTTGGGCCAGGGCGCGATCCTGGAGACCCGGGATCGAATCCCACATCGGGCTCCCGGTGCATGGAGCCTGCTTCTCTTTCTCTCTCTGCCTGTGTCTCTGCCTCTCTCTCTCTCCCTCTCTCTGTGACTATCATAAATAAATAAAAATTAAAAAAAAAACAAAGAACCAACTCCTGGTTTTGTTTATCTGTTCCACAGTTCTTGTGGTCTCTATTTCATTGAGGTCTGCTCGAATCTTTATTTATTTATTTTTTTCTTCAAAGGATTTTTATTTATTTATTCATGAAAGATACAGAGAGAGAGAGGCAGAGACACAGGCAGAGGAAGAAGCAGCTCCATGCAGGGAGCCCAACGTGGGACTCGATCCCGGGACTCCAGGGTTACGCCCTGGGCCAAAGGCAGGTGCTAAACCACTGAGCCACCCAGGGATCCCCTGCTCGAATCTTTATTAACTCTCTTCTCTTATGTGTAGGTTTTATTTGCTGTTCTTTCTCCAGTTCCTTTAGGTACAAGGTTAGCTTGTGTATTTGAGTTTTTTTCCAGTTTTTTGAGGGATGCTTGTATTGCGATGCATTTCCCTCTCAGGACTGCTTTTGCTGTGTCCCAAAGATTTTGAACGATTGTATCTTCATTCTCATTAGTTTCCATAAATCTTTTCAATTTTTCTCTAATTTCCTGGTTGACCCTTTCATCTTTTAGCAGAATGGTCTTTAACCTCCACGTGTTTGAATTTCTTCCGAATTTCTTCTTGTGATTGAGTTCTAGTTTCAAAGCATTATGGTCTGAAAATATGCAGGGGACAATCCCAATCTTTTGGTATTGGTTAAGACCTGATTTGTGATGCAGTATGTGGTCTATGCTGGAGAAAGTTCCATGTGCATTTGAGAAGAATGTGTATTCAGTAGCATTTGGATGTAAAGTTCTGTAAATATCTGTGAAATCCATCTGGTCCAGTGTATCATTTAAAGCTCTTGTTTCTTTGGAGATGTTGTGCTTATAACACCTGTCATTTGTAGAAAGCGCTGTGTTGAAGTCTCCCAGTATAAGTGTATTATTATCTAAGTATGTCTTAACTTTCATTATTAATTGATTGATATACTGGGCAGCTCCCACATTAGGGGCATAAATATTCATGATTGATAGGTACTCTTGTTGGATAGATCCTTTAAGTATGATATAGTGTACTTCTTCATCTCTTACTACAGTCATGGGATAAACTTTAATTTATCTGATATGAGGATTGCTACCCCTGCTTTCTTTTGAGGACCATATGAATGGTAAATGGTTCTCTAACCTTTTATTTTCAGGCTGTAGGTGTCCTTAGGTCTAAAATGAGTATCTTGTAGACAGCAAATAGATGGGTCTTGCTTTTTTATCCAGTCTGAAACCCTGCATCTTTTGATGGGCTCATTAAGCCCATTCACGTTCAGAGTTACTTTGAAAGATATGAATTTAGTGTCATCATAATACCTATTCAGTCCCTGTTTTTGTGGCTTATTTCTTTGGGCTTCCTCTTTCTTTTACAGAGTCCCCCTTAATATTTCTTGCAGAGCTGGTTTGGTGGTCACATATTCTTTCAGTTTCTGCCTATCTTGGAAGCTCTTTATCTCTCCTTCTATTCTGAATGAGAGCCTGGCTGGATAAAGTATTCTTGGCTGCATGTTCTTCTCATTTAGGACCCTGAATATATCCTTCCAGCCCTTTCTGGCCTGTCAGGTCTCTATGGAGAGGTCTGCTGTTAATCTAATATTTCTCCCCATATAAGTTAGGAATCTCCTGTCTCTTGCTGCTTTAAGGATTTTCTCTTTATCTTTGGAATTTGCAAGTTTCACTATTAAATGTCAAGGTGTTGAATGGTTTTTATTGATTTTAGGGGGGCAGGTCTCTCTATTTCCTGGATCTGAATGCGTGTTTCCCTCCCCAAGTTAGGGAAGTTCTCAGCTATGATTTGTTCAAATATACTTTCTGGTCCTCTGTCCCTTTCAGCATCTTCTGGAACCCCAATTAAACGTAGATTTTTCCTTCTGAGGCTGTCATTTATTTCCCTTAACCTTTCCTCATGGTCTTTTAATTGTTTTTTTCTCTTTTTTCCTCAGCTTCCTTCCTTGCCATCAACTTGTCTTCTATGTTGCTCACTCCTTCTTCCACCTCATTAACCCTCATCGTGAGGACCTCCAGTTTGGATTGCATCTCATTTAATTGATTTTTAATTTCAGCCTGATTAGATCTAAATTCTGCAGTCATGAAGTTCTTGAATCTTTTATGCTTTTTTCCAGAGCCACCAGTAGCTTTATAATTGTGCTTCTGAATTGGCTTTCGGACATCGAATTATAATCCAAATTCTGTAACTCTGTGGGAGAGAGTATTGTTTCTGATTCTTTTGTAGTGAGTTCTTCTTTCTAGTCATTTTGCTCAGTGCAGAGTGGCTAAAAATGAGTTGTACTTGTTAGAAGTGCAAACTCTTCTCTCTGTAGAGTTCTAGCTGTTCTCTCTTTAAACCTTGGGCCGAATTCGTAGGTTTTCAGGATGATTTGAAAGTTATCTAGGTAAGTTAGTGGGGCCGGGTGACTTGGGGACCCTACTTCTCTGCCATCTTGCCCCACCCTCCAGGAATATTTAGTTTAAACAAGCACTTATTTAACTCTATAAGTCAATCAGAACAGAGCTTGTTTAAAAGATTATGTAATCTAATTTATTAATATTCTCAAGAGATAAGAAAACATTTTATGCTCCCCAAAATGAGGAAAAGGCCTTTCCATATTACAAACACTCAGATACACTGGTACATAGATATAGCCATATAGCAAATTTACAGCTTCAGTTCCATGTGGTAATAATAAACACACAAATACAAAAACTCACCAGAGTAGATATCAAAGAGCTATTCTCTTTCCTAGTGAGCACAAAATTCTTACTTGATTTGAACTCATAATAAAGACACAAAAAAGAGAGAAACAAATCAAATTTCCTATCATCTCTCACCCAATAGAAAAAAATCTATCATGCATTTACAGAGATTAGTATACCATCAGACCAAATTCTTTACCATTGCTGCCATTAGTAGGGAATACTTTGTTGTCACACACAAACCCCAAACAAAACAAAGCATAAAATCTGCAGAGAGGAAAAACCTGGAGAAATAGAGTCAGTCAAATTAAAACTCTACTATCACTTGGAATTATTCTGGGATCCATGAAAAGCTGTGCCTGGGCTTATATAACCCATGAGGTGCTTGCTTATTCATTCATTCGTTCGTTCGTTCGTTCGTTCATTTATGAGAAAAGGAGAGAGCATGTGCAAGCAGGGAAGACAGAAAGGGCAGAGGAGGAGGGAAAGGGAGAGAGAATGATGAGTAGACTGTGCTAAGTGTGGATCCCCACACGAGGCTTGATTTCATGACACTAATTATGACATGAGCCTAAGCCAAGAGTGGAATGCTTAACCAATTGAGCTACCCAGGTGCCCTGAGGTGCACTTTTCTAGAAATGCAGTTTACTTGGCTTTGTCACTGGGCATCTCACTAAATGATCACCAAAACTTTTAAGGATGATTTTCAATATAAAATTATGACTATTTTGCAAATAACAGTGAACTCATATCAAAGATTTAACTCATTGATTAATGACGGAGCCAGAAAGATGTTACAAATGGTTCAAAGAAGAATCTAAAGAACAGACATATATATAGGTCCTACATATAGGCCATCAAAAATGCAGAAATAATTTGGTAATAGATACAAAAATGAGTCTCTTAGGGGAGGCCTCTCCACCAGACAAAACTCATTTTTTATTACTTTCAATTTCCTCCAATTTACAGCATTTAAAAGAGCTCTATTAAAGACAATGAATGATAACAGACCACTATAGCATCAGGTAATCTGGAGGGATTCACTAAAGAATGTCTAGTATTCCATTGAAAAGACACTCAGTAATCTTTTTTCTTTTTTTTTTCTCCATTTCAAAATCTTTCACAATTTTGCCTGACAATTCACAAAGTACTATTAAGACAAAAAAGAACAAGAAAAAATTTTATGTAATGATGTGGAAAGATATCCACTATTATTAAGTTACAAAAGAAGGAGCAGAGATGGTCTCATTAAGTAAAAAGGATGTGGGAATAAAGAATATGTATAGTTTGTATACATATGAATAAAATACCTCTAAAGATTTTTAAATACCAACACTATTGATTGGTTCTAGCAAAAGTAAAAGGGTGATAAAGGATCAGTGGTGAGAAACTTTTCAATGTATGTACATATATATCTTTTTTGATTTTGTTTTTTTTTATCTTTTTTGATTTTGAATTTTAAAATGTCAGTTATATTTTCTAGTAAGCTAATTTTTTTAAATAAAAAAATAGGGATCCCTGGGTGGCACAGCGGTTTGGCGCCTGCCTTTGGCCCAGGGCGTGATCCTGGAGACCCCGGATCGAATCCCACATCGGGCTCCCGGTGCATGGAGCCTGCTTCTGTCTCTGCCTCTCTCTCTCTCTCTCTCTATCATAAATAAATAAAAATTAAAAATAAATAAATAGCAAAGAGCCTACGTACTTCTATTTTCTAAGTAACCACAAGTCTCCCTCTACTTTTTAGAGTCTCTTTTCCTTACCTACTTCCTAATTCTTTATTCTTTATATCTGTTTTTCAGTACATAATGCATAATGTGACTAAATAGTCATATTCTTAGAACTCTCTTTTCATTAAAATTTCACAGCAAAATCCTTGAACCTGATAGTCAGGTCTTTTTTTTTTTTTTCTAATTTAGGATAGTCACACACACAGAGAGAGAGAGAGAGAGAGAGAGAGAGAGAGGCAGAGACACAGGCAGAGGGAGATGCTCCCTGCACCGGGAGCCCGACGTGCGACTCGATCCCGGGTCTCCAGGATCGCGCCCTGGGCCAAAGGCAGGGGCCAAAATGCTGCGCCACCCAGGGATCCCCCTGATAGTCAAATCTTAAGAATAGCTTGATGGCAAAAATGGCAAATTTTATGTTATGTATATTTTACCATAATTTTAATAAAAGAGAAAAAAGATAAGATGGGGAATGAGGAGGGCACTTGATGGCATGAGCACTGGGTGTTATACTATATGTTGGCAAATTGAATTTAAATTTTAAAAACTGTAAAAGAAAAAAATACCTTGAGTTTTCTAGGCACCAAGATGATTCTTTTCCCTGTAATAAATCTGGGTGAGTCTCTTTATAAGAGGCAATTTTGTCAAACCCAGGATGTGTGAGGAACACTGGCATACAGAGAAGTCGAGGATGGGCTGGAAAGAGAAGCACGTTATAGCAGATCAATAAATTTTTGTTGAATGAATTAACGAATTACTTCTGATGATCATTTAGCACTGTCTTCATATTTTAAATGCTTTATCCTTTCATCCAGTATTTATCCTACTTCTCTGATCCATCAGTTGGGGATCAATCTGACATAAGCCTTGAGAGGTAAATCCTCTCAGATTCCACTAGGAGGGATAAATATTCAACTTGTTCCTGTACAGCAGATTAATCTGAGAGACTAACTTACTCCCACCTCCTGCAAAGATTAGAAAAAGTTGCTTGAGCCTCCAGGAATTCTCTCATCGATTCTGTTTTTAGTATATGAGCTGCTGAAGCGAGCACATCTCTCCTAAATTCTGTGTGTACTTCTCGTGGTCATAACCTTTCCTTCTAATTTGGTAGCAAATGCAGCTTGACCTAAAAATATCAAAGGAAGACAAAGAAAGCATTTTCTTTCCTCAGAGACTTCCAAAAAAGCAGTTATATTCTAACAAATTCTTAAAGTACAGAGCAAACAACTTAAAACACACAAATAAACCCCAAAAGATGTCCAAATGCAACAATATTTCAAATAGTACAACTCTGACACCAAGTGGTAAAAAAAAAAAAAAAGTATAAACTCTGACTAAAAATGCTGAGCTGGTATTTGGAATATTTGGTGACCAAATAATTTGCATAGTCATTGCTGTGTTACTGTTTAAGACGGATTGTCAATATCATCTTCCAACTAATCATTTTTTTTAAAAGAAAAAAAAAAGAACATTAGCATTGCTTCCTAGAGTTGCTATGAGATTTAAATAAGTTAGTAAAAGAAGAAGAAAACCCTAATGCCTGGTGTACAAGTGCTAAATAAATGTTAACCCTGGTTATTGCCTAATTTTATGTCTGCTAGATAATAGGGACACTAAGCAAGCTGTCCTTGTCCACAAGGGGCAGGAGTGAAGAAGGAAAACAAACAAACAAAAAGTGTTAACAGGTCTATGATAAATATGGTTAGTAGACGCAGAGAAAGCACACAGAAGGAAGACTTCAATTCCTATCAAATGTTTTCTCTATGAATTGCTCCTTCCCCAGATACAGATCTTTAACAGATGTATTAGCAGTCTGTGACCCTAATAACTGGCCATGTACTATTGACCCAAGGTTGGGTCACCCCTGTCCCCACAAGGGGCCCATCAATTCTTTTCTTATAGAAATTTGCACCTGAAATTTTTATATATTCATTAGTCTGTGATGTCTGCTTGAGCAAAGCATTTAAAATGTTGTGTGGTAAGCTTGTCATTCACACAGAGAAATAGGAAAAGCTTGCCTACGGAAAAAAAAAAAAACAGAAGTAGAGAGAGGCAGAGATGAGAGAATCCATGTGTCTCCAGAGAAACAGGATTTTCTTTTGAGGAACAAGCTGCCTGGAGTTCTAATGGTTTTCCAACTCTTGGTTCGAGATCAGAAAATGGTCAGAACTGCACCCTGCCCTTGAGTTTTAAGGGATACTTTTATATCTTTGTAATAAATTTACATAATAAAGTTTGTTACTTTCCACTGAAATAATCTTAGTTTAGAAACTGGATAAACTCAGATATTAACTTCTCATCCAATATGTTATTGAATAATTCAAATTTTATTTGTTTAAATATTTGGGTACCACTGTTACATAATTTAATTCTATACTATTGGTCAGATTTTGTTTTTCACTAATCGAGTGGCTGTACTTTTATAGTATGTAAAAATCTATCAATCTTGATTCTTTGTGAGGAAAATAGTTATGTAAAACTATAGACCAAAAAAAGTCATTTGAATTTAAAATTTTACATTGTAATCATTTCATAATATATACGTGTATCAAATCACATTGTACATCTTAAACGTACACAATGTTATATCTCAATTTCATCTTAATAAAGCCAGAAAAAAATTTCATGGTAAAAAAAACTTTAAAAAATGAAACAGAAATAAAATTTTTGCAAATATTTAACTTGATCCTTTTCCTGGTTGATTAAATTAACATATAGGCAAAAATGAAGTTTATGTTTCACAAGCACAAATATAGTAAGGTGAAATTGACAGGAAAAAAAATTCATCTGGAGTAGAGCAGAGGTCAAGTATGGAAGAGTGTTACATTCCTAGCAACCAGTGCTCCACAGCTTATGCATGTGCACACAGAGGCCTTTATATTTAAGAAGAAATATAAATCAAAGTTTGTAAGTAATCTTTAAATCTAGAACACACAGAAAGTTTTAAGAAAGAAATCTAAAATACCATCACTGAAAGATAATTCCTTTATTTTTCTGTTTAAATATAATTTTTACACAGAATACACAAGTTTTTACCTTTGCCACTTTCCTAATAATTTGTCCACATTTTCCTCATTTAGTAAGCAATCTCCAAAAATATCACTTTTGAGGACTGAAAGATGGAAGGTGGTAGGAAAAAGAGAAGTTGACTATATAATAGCCTCATTTAGCTACCCCAAGCACCCCACTTGTAAGATGCTCCCATGCTATCCAAAAACTTTAGAGACACAAGACTCTAGGCCAAGTATGGTGCATTTACACACACACACGTTTTATGTCTGTATCCCTCCCCCCACAAAAGCATCTGTCCCTAAATTATGTGTGAATGGTAAAAGAAATGAATATTCTCAACTCAGAATAAAAGATACCTTGAAGATATCTACCCAGGTCCCTCAAACCCTTCACATCTGGGTATGATCAGCTAGAACTGCTATTCCACATTCTTTTTAAGTCCCTAACTTTCCTCAATTCTTCTACCTATCTATTAGGGGGAGTTTTGTTCATTGTCACCTCTGGTTTGCTGTTTGTTTCTGCACTGTTTCTGTTTTGACCAAGAACACTCAGGCATAAAACTCAGTCTTTTACTCAATTCAAAGCACATGCCATCACCACTCACCCCTAAAAAGAAAAAGAGAGAAAACTTGCTTGCAAACTTTTCCTGATTCCAGTAAAATTACTGAGAATTGAGAGACACGTATCTCAGGAAGAATTTTCATAGTACAGTAGTCCCCCCCGCCTTATCCATGGAGGATGCGTTCCAAGATCCTCAATGGATGCCTGAAACCACAGATGGTACTGAATTTGGTACATACTATGTACATATTATACACACATACTATGTTTTTTCCTATACATACATACCTTTAGTGAAGTTTAATTTATAAATTATGCACAGTAACAGATTAATAACTAATAATAAATTAGGACAATTATAATAATATACTGTAATAGTTATGTGAATGTATTCTTTCCCTCTCTCTCAAAATATCTTAAGTCTAATTTATATAAGTAATTTCTACATCCAGTGTGGGGCTCAAACTCATGACCCTGAGATCAATAGTCACATGCGCTTCTGACTGAGCCACCCACACAGTCCTTAAAATTTCTGATTATACTGAACTCATTGTGCTTCTTTTGATGACATGTGATGATAAAATGCCTACATGGTGAGATGAAGTCAGGTGAATGTATTGTGATGCATTACCATGTTGCCTCAGACTACTAACCAACTTGACAATTAGTCAGAAGCAGGATCACCTGTTTCCAGACCAGAGTAGTCAGCAAAACTACAGATGAAAGGAAACTACCATGCGAATACAATTCAAACAGCTTGGTGGATATTACTATTCCTAAAAGTCTTTTTAAGGTTATACTGGTAACTTTTCACCAGTTGTTTCATTCTTATCATGTCTAGGCTTCAGGCCATTCCCTTTCATCTCTATCCTATTTCTCAATTCTTTCTTTCCAAATTGTCCCAATGATGGTGGAGAACAAAGGCAAAAGAAATAGAGAAAAAACTTAAACTTCCTTAAAACTTATAGCCTATTGACAACTACTTGGGTAGGAAGGGTGACCTTCTTCCAGGAACTCAACAGCCTCAATGTTAATAATACGTTATCAGAGGCAGGTGCCTGGGTGGCTCAGTCAGTTAAGTGTCTGACACTTGATTTTGGCTTGGGTTCACCATCCCAGGGTTATGAGATTGAGACCATTTTCTGGCCCTGAACTGGGCATGGATCCTGCTTTGGATTCTGTCTCTCCCTCTCCCTCTGCCCATCCCCCTTGCTCGCATATACATGTACTCCCTCTCCCTAAAAAAATAAATACTTTGCTAGAGGCAAAAGGCAAACTTAGCTTGATATTAGCCCAGCCTTCATCCAGGATCTTGTAAAAATTCCTTTGGAAACTTCCTTTATCTTGACCTCCCATCCCAAATATATGTTAGCAATCATCCTCCCCACCCCAAATGTATGTTAGCAATCATCCTCCAAATATATGACCTACTAATACACATCTGAAGGGTCTCATGACTAAGAGTACTAAACAGAAGTAAATGACCTTTTCCTAACAACAGCTAGCCCCTCAAGGTCCTAGAAATCTTGCTTTTAAATTCCTTAGAGACTTAGGCTATCCCTAACCCTCTCCCAACTTGAAAACATATACTCAGTCACTCCTCGCAACCCCAGTGCAGCTCTTTCTGCCCATGGGTCTATCCACATGCTTTGATAAAATCACCCTTTTTGCACTGAAGACATTTCAAGAATTCTTTCTTGATTATTTGCTCCTGATCCCCAACATTTCACATCACCAAGAGCTCCAAATTGTCCTCCTCTATTATGGAACACTAATCAACAAACCTACAAAGGGATAAGCAGTACAGTAACATCTTTAGTTTAACTGGGTCTAAACTTCTGGTTTAAAGAATGAAGAATAGGGAGGCCTGGTTGGTGTAGTGGTTTAGCGCTGCCTTCAGCCCAGGGTCTGATCCTGGAGACCCAGGATCGAGTCCCACATTGGGCTCTTTGCATGGAGCCTGCTTCTCCATCTGCCTGTGTCTCTGCCCCTCTCTCTGTGCAGTCTCTCATAAATAAATAAAATCTTTTTTAAAAATAATAAAGAGGGATCCCTGGGTGGCGCAGCGGTTTGGCGCCTGCCTTTGGCCCAGGGCGCGATCCTGGAGACCCAGGATCGAATCCCATGTCAGGCTCCCGGTGCATGGAGTCTGCTTCTCCCTCTGCCTGTCTCTCTCTCTCTCTCTCTCTCTCTCTCTCTGTATGACTATCGTAAAAAAAAAAATAAATAAATAAATAAATAAATAAATAAATAAATAAATAAAAATAAAAATAATAAAGAACGAAGAATAAAGTAGGTAATACCTTCTCTCAGAAAAAAAAGCACCAAGATGAAAAGAAATGCATATCTTTGATGAGACTAGAGACAACTGATATTCAAAACACAATATTCTTGAAAAGAGGCCAAAACCACAGAAGACAAAGTCAAAAAGAAACAGAAAGAAGGTATTTGTTGTTACAAATCTCAGAAATAACAAGCAATGTATACTTCTCACAGGTAAAGGACACTGTATGAGTCAACGTTCTCCAAAAACACCAGAACCATTTGGATAATATAGATATCTATAGTACATCATATGTGTGTGTGTGTGTGTGTGTGTGTGTGTGTGTGTGTATATATATATATGATGTATTATAAAGAATTAGCTCCTGCAATTATGGAGACTAGCAATGTTACAAGATTTCCTTCTCCTTCCATGCCCCAGGTTCTTAGACATGCTGCTTCAAGGAATGAAGAGTGGTGTGCAGCAAAGCAAGGTTTATTGAATGATAGTAAAGTGATAATACAAAGTTCCTGAGTAGCCCCGGTGGCGCAGCGGTTTAGCAGCCCAGGGTGTGATCCTGGAGACCCAGGATGGAGTCCCATGTCAGGCTCCCTGCATGGAGCCTACTTCTCCCTCTGTGTCTCTGTCTCTCATGAATAAATAAATAAAATCTTAAAAAAAAAAAAAAGTTCCTGAAGAGGGAGGGGACCCGAGAGAGTTGCCATGGAGTTTCTAAGTCTAGAGTTTTTTAATAGGCTGGTTGGCAGGCTGTTTTAATTTGATTAACCCTTAATTTGATTAAGGGTTTGACAGATTCCCTGCACCTGTCATCCAATCAGGTTTTTGTCATCTATTTATCACACGGGAAAGGATGGAGAGCTCCTTTCAGGGTGGTGTTAAATCCTTTTAAGGGTGCTTTCCTCTTAGGGTGGAGGTGGGGGAGGTCTTGTCCCTGTCTGCTTTTCTTCCAACTATCCTTCATCAGCAAGTCTTAAGATCTGCTGGCTAAATCAGCAAGTTGGAGGCCCAAAGAGCTGGTGATTTAGTTCCAACCAGAATCTAAAGATCCAAGAAAGAGGAGAGGTGTTGTAATTCCTGCCCAAAGATCCACAGGCTCCAGACCTAAGAAGATGCTTTAATTTGATTCCAAAGACAGGCAGGAAAACTTCTCTCTTACTTGAGTGGGGTCAGACGTTTTGCTCAATTCAGGCCTTCCACTGAGTGGATGAGACTCCCTCATATTAGGAGTGCAATTCACTTTAGTCAGAGTCTACCACTTAAATGCTAATATCATCCAAAAACATCCTCACAAAACACCCAGAATAATGTTTGACCAAATATCTGGGCACCTCATGGCCTAGTCAAGTTGACACGTAAAATCAACCATCATAGATACACACTGAAGTATAAAGCTGAAATCCTGTCAAAAAACAGGAGTCATAGCAACGTCTAACCAGTACCAAGATCATTCTTTTTGTTTCCAAAAGCAGAAAAGGAAGTGCTAAATGATGAGTAACACTGGAAAGACCAAATCTGTAAGGAGTCTGCCAGCCCCCCACTCCCCCATCCCCCCACACACTGGAAATGGAAGGGAGGGAGGAATAGAGGGAGGGAGGGAGGGAGGAAAGAAGCAAGGAAGCAAGGAAGGAGAGGAGAGGAGGAAGGAGGGAGGAAGATGAGGGTGTGAAGGGAAGGAAGGAGAGGAAAGGGGAGAAGAGAGGAGAGGAAACGGGAGAAGAGAGAAGAGGAAGAAAGACTAAGTAGGTCTAAGGAAACTTTTTTCAAGCCTGAAATACAGCCCTGAGGCTTTATCCACATAAGCTGCCCCAAGATGGGCCACTTTGGCATGAAGACTTTTTTTTTTTTTTTTTAAGTAAGCTCCACGCCCAGTGTGAAGCCCAAAACAGGGCTCAAACTCAGGACCCTGGGATCAAGACCTGAGCTGGGATCGAGTCAGATGCTTAACCAACTGAGCCACCCAGACACTCTAGCATGAAGATTATTTTGAGTTAAAAAGCAATCAAAGCCCAGTAGATTCAGGATATATCTTTACCTTCCCTACAACTGCCTAAAAGAATTTAGATAGAGAACCTGCTTTAGGAAGAGGGCTATCACCATTGATAACTACATTATGATGTAAACTAGGTGTGGAAGACGGGGAGGAACCTAGCAAGGTCTGTTTCATCAAAGTCCTCTCTTTGTCACACTGCTTCTAAGTGACCCAACAAACATTTGTTTACCAAATATTTACTCTTTCTCATTCTTCCCTTTTGAAGACCCAGACTCTTACCCCTTTCTGAGTTCATTATAACATATACCTCATTTTGCCTGGCTGTGTTGGAATTTCTGTGTCTATGTGGATTCTCATCAGTAGGTATGTTATTAAATTTGATTTTCTCCTGTTAATCTGCCTCTTGTCAATTTGATTCTTAGTCCAGCTAGAAGGACCTTGAAGGGGACTGGAATTCTTGTTCCCCAGCAGCCTCTAACAAAATCTGGACCTAGAAAATTTCACTTGTGTCACAGGTGAAAAATTAAAAAAAAAAAAAAGCAGAACATAACTCATTCATGTGATAGTATATCACAAAGGGAAAAAGTGAGAAAATGAACAGTAAAAAGAGCAAATAAGGAGTATTCCAAAAATACTGCCAAAGGTCATGTGAAAATTATGATAAAACGTTTTGCCAAAGATTTTATTTTATTTTAACCAATGTGAAGCTTGAACTCACAACCCTGAGATCAGAAGTCGCATGCTCTGGGCAGCCTGGGTGGCTCAGTGGTTTAGCATCGCCTTCAACCCAGGGTGTGGTCCTGGAGTCCCACATCAGGCTCCCTGCATGGAATGGAGCCTGATTCTCCCTCTGCCTCCCTCTGTGTCTCTCATGAAAAAATAAATAAAATCTTAAAAAAAAAAAAAAGTCACATGTTCCACCAATTGAGCCAGCCACACACCTCAAAAGGGCAGACGAGGAGTATTTAGAATAACACTACATGAGGCATATGAAAATTATGATTAAACATTTTGACAAAAATTTTAAAACATACTGAAATTTTTAGCTAGGATGCAACAGGAAGTTATTCAAATAAGAGGGCTGAAGGCTGTCAGTAGAAGGGAGGAAAGAAAAGGACAAAAAAACCCAAAAAGGACAAAAACTGTTAAAGAACCAACAGTTCCAGAAAAGGCCACACTCAACTAGGTGTCCCACTGATAGCCCCTTGTTAGATGTGTCTTACGTGATAACCCCTTACATGAGCCTGTTTAAGCTGGATAAGAGCTGAGGACTTGCATAGAAGCCCCCAAAGTTATCCCATATTACCTTTAGCTTATTGTACTACCCAGGATCTCCTCCTACTGGCAGAATTTTCTGCCATTTTTTGAACATATGATGCATGTTCTAGCATGTTGACATGCTAGACATGTACAATTGAACCTATGTTCCTATGCAAACTCCCTGCCCCCTAATACACTGAATAAAAATTTTCTGTACTAACTCCACATAGAGACAGGCTTTCATAGCTATCTCTGTGTCTCTTGTAACAAATAATAAAATTTTTTGTTTTGATGCCCCCCCAAGCAGTGAACCCCTTAGATTGTTATAAAATAATTGTTTCTATTAAGCAAGAATATAAAACAAAGATAGGAGAGCCCTGGAAAGAGAAGAGACAGTATTAAACCATACACTACTGACTAATAAACTATTGGCCAATTTAATCAAGAAAAAAACTGGAAGAAAGCAAAAATATAGTAAGAGGAAAATAATCATAGATAAAAAAGAAATTTAAATAATTTGAGGCTAATTTGTTCATATCAAATATTTTAAAAACTAGATAAAATGGATAATTTTCTAAGACAGTAAAATTTACCAAAACAGGCTCCAGAAATTATAGAAAATCTAAATAAACCAATGATCATAGAGGTGACAAAAGAAAACCGTTAAAGAGAACTCTCAAAAAAAACAAAAAACAAAATAAACATGTAAACAAAGAAAGTCCTAATGAATTCACGAGGAAATACTACTAAATCTTTAAAGAATAGATTATTCCAATCAGACAAGTGGTGATAGAGCAGTCCGGGTCGCTCAGCGGTTTTGCGCTGCCTTCATCCCAGGGCGTGATCCTTGGAGTCCCGGGATCCAGTCCCACATCGGGCTCCCTGCATGGAGCCTGCTTCTCCCTCTGCCTGTGTCTCTGCTTCTCTCTCTCCTCTCTCTCTCTCTCTCTCTCTCTCTCTCTCTCATTCTGTGTCTCTCATGAATAAATACAATCTTTAAAAAAAGACCAGTGGTGGTAAAACAAGAAAGGAATTAATTTCAGTGATGCCAACATCAGGAAAATAGTATATTGACTCTAAAGCTCAGAAAATACTTTACAGTTTATATAAGGGAAATATGGGACAAAGGTCGCTGGGCAGTTGGGAGGTAAAAGGTGTAGATCATTGTCTTGGGATCACTCAGGCGGGGTCTTAACTGCTTGAGGGGGTAGTTTCATTCTCATCACAGGATATTTTGCCCACGGGTCTTTTGCCCAGGTTAAATGATAAGGTGGAAAGAAGTTAATCAATTAGCAAGTACAGACTGGGATCAATAATGGTAGCTAAAGTCCTTTTTCACATAGACAAGGAAAATCTAACATTGTTTTTTATGAACCAAATACAATATTGATATTAAAACTTAACAAAGATTGCACAAAAAAGAAAACTAAGGCCAGTATTATTTATAAATATCACTTCAAAAATGCTAAATATACAATTAACATAGAGCCGAGCAGCACATTAAAAGAAAAATACACTATGATCAAGTATGGTTTACTCCAGGAATGCAAAAGGTGAATCAGTATTTCAGAAAGTCTTTCTAAATATGACACAAACCCAGTAACCAATAAAAAAAGGTTTATAAATTCAACCACTTAAAAAAATCTAAAGTATTGCACATTAAAGCTACCATAAACAAAGATATATTGGGAGGAAAATATTTGCAGTTCATATCACTGAAAAATTGCTGGTATGTCTGTACTTACATCTCTTATAAATCAGTAAGAACCCTAACAGCCCTATAGAAAAATAGGTAAACTGTATCAAGAAGAATTCATAAATACAAATGATTCCTTTACTATTAAAAAAAATCGTCTACCTCCTTCATGATAAGATAATAGCAAAAAACTCTTGAGTTAATTTTTTATCTACAAATTGGCAAAGATAAAATAATTGATACACTCTGTTTGCCAGTGTAAATTGGCACAACCTCTATGAAAGGCTCCTTAGTATCTATCCAATCATAAAAGTATCTACTCTCTGGTCTGACAATTGCACCATTATAATTTATTCTCCAAATATATCTATTTATTTGCAAAATCATGCCTAAGATTAATCACATCAGTTTTACTAATGCTAGTAAGGGGTTTAAAGTAATTTAAATGACCATCCCCACCAATAGGAACTAATTAATAGACTATGGTGCATCGCATAATGTAATGCTATGCAGCTGGAAAAACGTGGGATTTAACACAACACCCAGCAGAATACCTTGCATGTAGCTAGTAAATAAATCACTAAGCAAATGGAAGGAAGGAGCAAACAGGGAAGGAATGAAGGAAGGAAAAAACCAAGAGAGCTCTATGTACTGATGTAAAGTAACTTCTGAGAAACATATTAAGTGAAAACACTTAGGTACAGAAAAGTATGTATGGTATATTAAGAAGTGAAAAATGACATCAACATATTTATTTGGTATATATCTTGGGAAGGACACACAGGAAATATAAGAGTAATTGTCTCTGAGGAGGGCTCTCAAGAACTAGAAATAAAAGCAGGCAAGATACTTTTTTTTTAAGATTTTATTCATTTATTCATGACAGACAGAGAGAGAGAGAGAGGCAGAGACACAGGCAGAGGGAGAATCAGGCTCCATGCAGGGAGCCCCACCTGGGACTCCATCCCAGGTCTCCAGGATCACACCCCAAGCTGAAGGTGGCGCTAAACCGCTGAGCCACCGGTGCTGCCCCAGCAAGATACTATTTTCATTTTGAATTTATAACCACAGAGTTGTACAATATACCACTAAAGAAAGTTTTAATATTTTTGTTTTAAATAAATTTTAAATACCCCCAAAATAGAATTCATATTCATTGAAAGGTGGTTTGGGATATAAATATATTTTGGCCAAAAAAGAAACCATCTTGTAATCTATCTGTGACAGATACCTTTGGTTGCCCTTTCTGATCCATTCTCCATCCTCCTTGGGTTAAGTTGGAGACTTGAGGGAAAAAGCACAGTGAGCTTTGGGTATTATTTGCCTAGTTCCTATCCTTTATAGTCATTCCAAGAAGAGCTGTCTTAATCTACCCTTTGTCCTGTTATGAGGCCCTCCACCAAGAGCCTGATGTGTGTGTTCCAGTGCTAACTCCTTCTTTCCCCACTCCCAAACCCATCACACCACACACATGACTACACAGGGATGGTAGCAGTCCCATTACACTCAGAATAAGATTGCTCCATTCTTTGTTGCTTCCTTGTACCCTGACCACATATTCATAAATAATTCCTCTTCAAAACTCTCCTCAAATTACATAATTTGAATATGTCATTTCATGGCAAGCCCCAACTCATAAATCATTTGAAGCCTTACCAGTAGTTCTTCAACTAATATTTACACTCTCAACTCTTCTCTCCTTTTTCTCTGAAGATGCAATTCAAAACTCATTTAGCTTCACACTGATACTCTTCTTTCTTTATATTTCACAGAACTGACTAAAACATGTACAGAATCCTTTTTTCTTCATTTTTCACTTCTACATTCAAATCATTTTCAATTTGGAAAGTCATTTTTGAAAGAGACTTTTTCATCTCCATATAAACTAGTCAATATTTTCCAGCTCCAGGTGATTTATAGATTTGCCTGACTGAGTAAGTGACCAGGATGGAAAATTAGGAGCCCTATGTTAGGCAGCAGGGCCCACCTCATAGGCATGTGACCTGTGTAGTCAGACAGGAACCCATACTCAGAAGGGCTCCATACTTGGTTTAATGTAGTGCTATCACCATCTTGAAAATATCAACTTTTTTTTTTTAACAGAGAGCTGTGTGTTTTTATTTTTTCACTGGGTCCCACAAATATGTAGCCAGTCATGGCAGACAACCTCTAAGATGGCCCACAAAGATCCCTATTTTCTAGTCATACCCTGTGTTATCCCTTCCCCCTTAGCATGGGCTGGACCTAGTGACTGACCTCCCACAAATAGAATATAAAGTAATGAAATGTCACTTCCAAGATTAGTTTACAAAGAGACTATGGTTTCCATTTTGTGATCTCCCTTTCTCTCTCTCTCTCCGTATCACATTGACCCCTAGGTTAATTCTCAAACCTAGTTTCCAATATAGTTTTCTCAGGTTATCTCTGTATGAATGGCTCAGCATGGCAAGGAAACCTATCCTTTTAAAAAATTCAGCTAATGTGAAGCATCAACACTGGTAAGTAAAGACAATGATAAATACAAATATTATATCCAAAAATATGTTATTAATTTTGTATTAACACTGGACTATATTTTTAACTTTTTGCTTTCTTTGAAATGCAAATTTGATTCTTTATTTTCTTTCATTATAAACTGTTGAAAAAGAATTTTATTTTATTTTTTATTTAAAAATTTTAGTTAGCTAACATACACTAGTCAACTTCTTGCTTTTAATCTCTTATAGCACCTAATTCAGTTATAAATGAAATACTTCTTTACTAGTAAATAGTTGTGAGAGGAAAGGAGAGTGTGTGAAGAAGGAAGGAGGATTTTATTCATTTGAAAAATAGGCATTATTCTTCACATTTTGCTTACAATTTCCTAATAATCCTGATTATTTTATGCATTCTTGCTTAACCAATTTTCATGCATCCAAAGATAAAACATAAACAGGAATTAGCAACATTTTTAAAGACATGATATAATTCTACATGCTTGCATACCAATGAGATTATTTGCATAAAAATTTTAAACTGTCAAAAAAAAGCCATGTGTAAGGTATTAATCCCATCGTAATTACTATTACTTATTATAAAACTGACCTTCCTAGTGACCTACACTTTGTAAAAGCAATCTTAAAGTTAACAACAAGATAAAGCAAGGAATTCAGAAATCCATATTTCCTCTGTTAAAATGTTTCATATCTTGAAGTGATTACCTGTGATATCAAAGAGTGTGTTTGTATATATAAAATAATTAATGCTTAGAACCTCGTGTTCTGTGGACAGACTTCAAGGGGATCCATAAGCCCTCTTTGCCTTTTTTAATATCAAAAACATTTTCCTTATTTTTAAAATATCAACTCACATTTAAGAAATTAATATTATATTTGATGAAAAGTCACAAAATCATTTCTATATGGTAAAGTTAAAAAAAAAAGACCCTGCAGATACATTAAGGATTCAGTTGAGGCTACCACAGAAATACTTAGTCCTAATTGTGTGGCATTTGTAGACTTAAAATCTTGAACACGAGCATCCAATTAAATACAGCATACTGAAAATATAGAATTTACTGTCTTTCCCTCCTGAAACCCCACTAAAATGACAGTAAACAGATTTTTTTAGCCATAAGGAGAGAGAGGATGTGTAAAAAAAAAATCATAGCAACAACATTTTGGAGGCTGGAAAGCAGATGGATGAGTGATAATTGACTTCACAAACCTGAGAATACTAAAACCTAAGCCAACATAAGGGAAATACAGAAAGAGACTGCAGGATCCCAGCAATGCTCAGAAAATTGAAGCTTCAATTACATTTGAAAGTCAAAGCTGGTACAGATGGACCTTGAAAGATTGAAACACTATAGTTAGAAAACCCCCTCACCCTCATTCCTGACACCTATCTCAATACCCAAGACACCTCATCCCAACCCTGGAAGACAGCTAAAGATTTGTTCTCTGAAAAATTGAACCATAGAGACTTTAAACTCAGGGATAAGATACTGAAACAAGATGATCGGGTGAAAGTTAACTTGATGAATAATGAGATCTTTGACCGTGTTTCCAGGAGAGCAGAGGGTTTCTTTTAGCCCAAGAGAAATTAATTAAAGATCCTGATATCAGGCACTGCCAGATGATCCTACAATAAAGTTCACCTGTTGACTAGTTCTCCATACAGATCCAGAACTTCAAATAACCTTGAATTGCCTTACCATTTAACATGAGTGGATGTCCAAGGATAACCAGATATTTGAGGAAAAGTCTCATGAAGACAGTAATGAGAATGAGAATGAGAAATAAAAGGAACTTGGGATAACAAGATATGCAGAAAGAAGAATACAGCATTCAAGACTTTTTAAATTATTTTTTAAAGATTTTTTTTATCTTTTTTAAGATTTTAAAAAAGATTTTATTTATTTATTCACACACACACAGAGAGGCAGAGACATAGGCAGAGGGAGAAGCAGACTCCATGCAGGGAGCCCGATGTGGGACTCAATCCCTGGACTCCAGGATCACATCCTGAACTGAAGGCAGACGCTCACCAGCTGAGCCACCCAGGCATCCCTTTTTTCTTAATTCTTAGAAAGAAAAATGTAAAAGCAGCTTCTACTTCTGTTCATGACATTGTAAGTGGTTCCAGACTATCCCTCACAACATTTTAAAGAAAGAACAACAACAACTGGACAAAATGTTTGGAAATCAGATGTTCAACAACTAGAGCACACAATAGTGATCCCTAAGAAAAGGGAAATATACAAGGTGAATGAACCACACATTTGACCGAACTTTCCCTTGGAAGCACATCCCAGACTATGGCATAGAGAGGTGGAGGACAAGTATAATACAGAGGCTGAACTGCCTTTGAGGAAATAGAAATCAGAGTTCAAGTCTGTTGAGGATGTAATTGGTGGAATAGGGTGCTAGAAGAGAAGGAGCTAAGAAGGGAATGAGCCCTAGAAATATGCATCAAAGTCTCCTTAAGTACTACTAAAAGATGAGATAGGGCTAAGCCTGGCAGAGACCAACTACAGGAGAGCTGAGAACTGAAGGGAAATTCTAGAGAGCTGCATAGTCCAAGACATGACAGAATTCCACCTGGCAGAGTGGAGAAACTTCACTGAATAGCCTAGGCATTCAATCAAGATCACAGAAAGTCCACACATTACAAGTAGGGTTGCTTAAGCTGTAGAGCAAAGGCTACTCTGTATCTGCCCTAATCACAATGAAAAATAAGCCTCAAAAATATCAAGTTCCTTTGGCAAATAAATTGAGTAAAAAACCCAGTCCTCTTGAAAGGAAGAAAAAACCTGGGCTTACAATGATGTATCAAACACAATAACCAATAAAAAAATTTAAATTCCTAGGCATACAAAGAAGCATGAAAATGTTACCATAAGCAGGGGGAAAAAAAACACAACGGAGATTGAAACACTCAAGAATGGCAAAATATGGGTTATTAGCAGCAAAGAATTTTAAAGCAGCTTTTATAAATGTATTTACTTTTAAACATTTTTTAAAGTATTATTTTAAGCAATCTTTATCCCCAGTGTGGTGATCAAACTCATGACCCTGAGATCAAGAGTCGCATGCTCCACTGGTTGAGCCAGCCAAGTGCCCCTATAAATGTATTTATGGATTTAAAGGACAAGATAAGCTATGAGTGTAAAGATGGGGGAAAGCTCAATAGAGAAATTGAAACTTTATAAAAGAATCAATTCTGGAACTTAAAAATACAATATCTGAAAAGAAAATTTTACTGAGATTGTTTTAACAGCAGGTTAGACATTGCAGTAGAAAAAAATCAGGGAACTTAAAAACAGAGCAGAGAACAACAGCAAAATATCCAAATTGAAGCACAGGAAGAAAAAATGTTGAATATAATTATGAGCACCTCCATGACTTGTGAGACAAATTAAAAAGTCTAAAATGTAAGTGAAGTCCTAGAAGGGACAGAGATTGAAGCAGAAAAAAATATTTGAAGAAATAATAGTGAAAGTGTTTCCAAATTTAATAAAAACTAGCAACCTACAAATCCAAGGAGCTCAATGCACTCTTAGAAGTGTAAATTAAAAAAAAAAAGCCACAGCTATATATCCAAAGGAAGTAAAAGCACTTTCTCAAAGAGATAACTGCACTTCTATGTTCATTGCAGCATTATCCATAATAACCTAGACATGGAAACAACCTAAATACCCAATGATGAATGAATGGATAAAGAAAATGTGATTTTATATATATATTATAATATGTAATTATATTATATATTCATCCAATAATATTCTTACATATGAATATAACATGTATGGATTATAATATTTTATAAATAATTATATTATGATATTTGTGATATAATATATAATAAATCCCAAGAACTAGGATTTAAGGACAACACTTTGGGAGTATTCCAGCTCTGCTCTCTGCCAGAATCTTATTTGCTTCTTCCTGGAGGGAATGATGGGAAGATAATGTTGTGGTGAAGTTGAAAAAAAAAAAAAGTTCTACAAACATATCTACAGGAAGAAAACTATTATACCAAGCAGGGTGAAAATACTTATGCTCCAGTAGCAAATGAAGAACATGGCACAATTTTATTAAGGTTAAGTCCTGAACATGGAGAAAAGGTGAACCGGCTCTTTAGTACAAAAATTAAGAGCTACCAAAATATACTAGTAGCTGATCATATTAGCTTATCTGCATATCCCTTAAAAGAATTTTAAACCTAGGGGCACCTGGGTGGTGCAGCTGGTGAAGTAGCTCTTGGCTTCAGCTCAAGTCTGATCTCAGGGTCATTAGATGGAGCCCTGCATTAGGCTCCATGCTCTGCATGTAGTCTGCTTGAGTTTCTCTCTCCCTCTGCCTCTGCCCCTCTCCCTGCTCTCTCTCTCTCTTTAAAATAAATAAATAAGGGGGGAGGGGCAAGATGGCGGAAGAGCAGGGTCCCCAAATCACCTGTCCCCACCAAATTACCTAGATAACCTTCAAACCATCCTGAAAATTTACGAATTCGGCCTGAGATGTAAAGAGAGACCAGCTGGAATGCTACAGTGAGAAGAGTCCGCGCTTCTATCAAGGTAGGAAGACGGGGAAAAAGAAATAAAGAAACAAAAGGCCTCCGAGGGGGAGGGGCCCCGCGAGGAGCCGGGCTGAGGCCGGGGCGAGTGTCCCCAGGACAGGAGAGCCCCGTCCCGGAGGAGCAGGAGCTGCACCAACCTTCCCGGGCGGGCGGAAAGGGGCTTGCAGGGAGCTGGGGCAGGACCCAGGAGGGCGGGGATCCCCTCGGGCTCCCGGGGACACTAACACACCTGCGAGCGCAGGGGAGTGCTCCGAGCTCCCTAAGGGCTGCAGCGCGCACGGCGGGGCCGGAGCAGCTCGGAGGGGCTCGGGAGCGGCTCCAGGGAGGGGGCTGCGGGGCGGGAGCGCGAATCCCACAGCGCAGGCCCCGGAGCACAGGGCGCCGGGACACAGCCCAGGATCCGGCCTCCCCCGGGACAGGCAGAGGCCGGGAGGGCCCAGGACAGCGAGGACGCTCCTGCCCCGAGCTGAGCAGATCAGCGGCCCCGCCCCAGAGCCTCCAGGCCCTGCGGACGGAGAACCAAGAGCCCCGAGCCCCGTAGTTCCTGCGGAGGCTGAATCCAGGCTTCCAGAGTTGCCATAGCAACTGCGGCTGTTCCTCCTGGGGCCTGACGGGGTAAACAACCCCCGCTGAGCCCTGCAGCAGGCAGGGGCAGAGCAGCTCCCCCAAGTGCTAACACCTGAAAATCAGCACAGCAGGCCCCTCCCCCAGAAGACCAGCTGGACGGACCAGTGATACTCCCCCGTGTTCCAACACAACTTGTTTTTGGCCACTCTGCACTGAGCAAAATGACGAGAAGGAAAACCTCACCTCAAAAGAAAGAATCAGAAACAGCCCTCTCTCCCACAGAGTTACAAAATCTGGATTACACTTCAATGTCAGAAAGCCAATTCAGAAGCACTATTCTACAGCTACTGGTGGCTCTAGAAAAAAGCATTAAGGACTCACGAGACTTCATGACTGCAGAATTTAGATCCAATCAGGCAGAAATTAAAAATCAATTGAATGAGATGCAATCCAAACTAGAAGTCCTAACGACAACGGTTAAAGAGGTGGAAGAACGAGTGAGTGACATAGAAGACAAGTTAATGGCAAAGAGGGAAACTGAGGAAAAAAGAGACAATCAATTAAGGGACCATGAAGACAGATTAAGGCAAATAAATGACAGTCTGAGGAAGAAAAACCTACGTTTAATTGGGGTTCCCGAGGGCGCCGAAAGGGACAGAGGGCCAGAATATGTATTTGAACAAATCCTAGCTGAAAACTTTCCCAATCTGGGAAGGGAAACAGGCATTCAGATCCAGGAAATAGAGAGATCCCCCCCTAAAGTCAATAAAAACCGTTCAACACCTCGACATCTAATAGTGAAGCTTGCAAATTCCAAAGATAAAGAGAAGATCCTTAAAGCAGCAAGAGACAAGAAGTCCCTGACTTTCATGGGGAGGAATATTAGGGTAACAGCAGACCTCTCCACAGAGACCTGGCAGGCCAGAAAGGGCTGGCAGGATATATTCAGGGTCCTAAATGAGAAGAACATGCAACCAAGAATACTTTATCCAGCAAGGCTCTCATTCAAAATGGAAGGAGAGATAAAGAGCTTCCAAGACAGGCAGGAACTGAAAGAATATGTGACCTCCAAACCAGCTCTGCAAGAAATTTTAAGGGGGACTCTTAAAACTCCCCTTTAAGAAGAAGTTCAAGTAACTCTGAACGTGAATGGGCTTAATGACCCCATCAAAAGGCGCAGAGTTTCAGACTGGATAAAAAAACAGGACCCATCTATTTGCTGTCTACAAGAGACTCATTTTAGACAGAAGGACACCTACAACCTGAAAATAAAAGGTTGGAGAACCATTTACCATTCAAATGGGTCTCAAAATATACCCTAAAAACTACAGAACACTTCTGAAAGAAATTGAGGAAGACACAAAGAGATGGAAAAATATTCCATGCTCATGGATTGACAGAATTAATATTGTGAAAATGTCAATGTTACCCAGGGCAATTTACACGTATAATGCAATCCCTATCAAAATACCATGGACTTTCTTCAGAGACTTAGAACAAATTATTTTAAGATTTGTGTGGAATCAGAAAAGACCCCAAACAGCCAGGGGAATTTTAAAAAAAGAAAACCATATCTGGGGGCATCACAATGCCAGATTTCAGGTTGTACTACAAAGCTGTGTTCATCAAGACAGTGTGGTACTGGCACAAAAACAGACATATAGATCAATGGAACAGAACAGAGAACCCAGAAGTGGACCCTGAACTTTATGCTCAACTAATATACGATAAAGGAGGAAAGACGATCCACTAGAAGAAAGACACTCTCTTCAATAAATGGTGCTGGGAAAATTGGACATCCACATGCAGAAGAATGAAACTGGACCACTCTCTTGCACCATACACAAAGATAAACTCAAAATGGATGAAAGATCTAAATGTGAGACAAGATTCCATCAAAATCCCAGAGAAGAACTCAGGCAACACCCTTTTTGAACTTGGCCACAGTAACCGGAGAAGGACAAACAGTGTATGTTCTCATTCATTTGGGGAATATGAATAATAGCGAAAGGGAATATAAGGGAAGGGAGAAGAAATGTGTGAGAAATATCAGAAAGGGAGACAGAACATAAAGACTTCTAACTCTGGGAAATGAACTAGGGGTGGTGGAGGGGGAGGAGGGTGGGGGGTGGGGGTGAATGGGTGACGGGCACTGAGGGGTACACTTGACGGGATGAGCACTGGGTGTTATTCTGTATGTTGGTAAATTGAACACCAATAAAAATTAATTTATAAAAAATAAATAAATAAATAAATCTTTAAAAGAGAAGAATTTTAAATCTGATAAAGACATTTGAAAAACTGCATAAATAAATGATTTAGATATATAATTATAATTACATATATTCATTAAATATTGTGAAGCTATTAAAAAGAAGGAAATTCTTCAATTTGCAACAGCATGAATGGCCCTAGGAGGCATTATGCTAAATGAAGTCAGAGAAAGACAAATACTGCATGATTTGACTTATATGTAGAATCTAAAAGAGCTGAACTAATAAAAACAGAGAGTAGATGGTGGTCATCAGGGGTTATCAAGTAGGGGAAATGGAGACATATTGGTCAAAGGATACAGATTTCCAGTTATAAGATGATCTGAGGATCTAATATTCAGTATGGTGACTGTAGTTAACAATACTATATTATATACTTGAAAGTTTCTAAGAGATTGGATCTTAAATGTTCTTGTCACAAAAAAAGTAGATGTGTGAGGTGATAGAGGTGTTAACTAACCTTATTGTGATAATCATTTCACAATATATATGTATATCAAAACATTACATTATGCACTTTAAACTTATACAATGTTATATTTCACTAAACCTGGGGGGTGGGAATCTCAATAAGAAAAAAGAAAGAGAACCACAGTATAGTCAAATTACTGAAAACCAAGAATAAGAAAACAATCTTAAAAGCCGCCAGAGGAGGGGAAAAAAACACCACATTACATGCAGGGGGAAAATGATAACAATTAAGACTGAGTTCTCATAAGAAACACTGCAAGCAGGAAGAAAATGAAATGACATCTTTAAATTGCTATAAGAAAAATAAAACTAGAATTCAACCTACAATTCCATGTTCAGTAGACATTGAAAATATCCTTCAAGGGGCCCCTGGCTGGCTTAGTCGGTAGAGCATGCAACTCTTGATCTTGGGACTGTAAATTGAGCCCCATGTTGGGTGTAGAGATGACTTAAAAATAAAATCTTAAAAAATATATATCTTTCAAAAATGATGGTAGAAGAATACACTTATGGTGACGAGCACTGAGTAATATATAGAATTGTTGAGTCATTATATCATATACATGAAATTAATAAAACATTGTATGTTCATTATACTCAAAAAATTTTAATGGTATAAAAAAAAGATGGTAGAATAAAGATATTACAGATAAAATGTGAGTTTGCCACAAGAAAATCTCCACTACAAGAAATGTTAAAGGAAATTCTTCAGGCTGAAAGAAAATGATATCCAATGAGAACTCAGAACTGCATGTAGAAATGAAAAGCACCAAAAATAGTAGATACTTTCCCACTGCCTAAAGTCTTACAGGACTTGACTGAGTTCATCACCCACTCAAAAGTTAGCAATTAGAAAAGCAACTTCATCCAGCACTCAAACAAACCCATGTAGCATGGAAACCTTTGGTTCAGCAGTAGCTATACAATTGGACTTGTAAAAAAAACAATCTAAATAAATTATCTAATTAGAGCACTAATTTCAATAGCAGAAGTTCATCCGTGCTATGCCAGACAGTAGGCATTTCCAATTTTGAGCAATGTTCATAGATTAAATGACAGTAACATCTTTCCTGCAGCCAATAAATAATATTCTACCTAGAAGTTTATCCTATTCTAATCTACCTAATAAAGTCCTCCTTTTTTTAAGGGTTTTACTTACTTACTTACTTACTTACTTACTTACTTACTTACTTGAGACAGAGAGAGAGAGCATGAGCAGGGGGAGGGAGAGCAGGAGAGGGAAGGGGAGAAGGAGTCTCAAGCAGATTTCGTACTGAATATGGAGTCCAACGGGGGCTTGATCTCATGACTCTGAGATCATGACCTGAGCTGAAATCAAGAGCTGGACACTCAACTGACTAAGCCAGCCAGGCACTCCTAAAGTTCTTCTTATTTGAAAGATTGTGGGGAAAGGAAAGATAGCAAACTTTAAAAATTCAATGGAAGAGTTGGAATATAAAGTTGAGGAAATCTCCCGGAGCACAGAAGAAAAAACAAAAAAGTGGATGAAAAGTAGAAAAGATGAAGAAAATTAGAGGATCGATGTAGAAGTTTCAACAGCCTACAAGTAAGAGTTCCAGAAAGAAAGAACAGAGAAACAGAGAAAAGAACATTTTTAAAGAAATAATTCAAGAAAACTTCTCACAATTTTTTAAATTGAAAGAGGCTAATATATACCCCAGCATAATAAATGAAAAGAGATCTATTCCAGGATTTAGTACCATAAAATTTCAGAACAGAGATTTTGAGGTGAGAGAGGAAAAGGACATATGAAAAGAATCAGGAATCAAGAAGACATCAACTGCTCAACTGCAACTCTGACTCTTAAAATTTTAAGGTAAATACATTTCTACCCTAGAATTACATGCCTAGCCAAGCTTGTAAATGAGTACAATGATCAATCAAGGACATTTTTAACACATTTAATATCTCAAAAAACTTATCTCCCATCACTCTTTGCATTAGTTATCATCTGCTGCATAATATATTCCCCTAAAACTTAGCAGTTTAAAGGGACAAACAGTTAATTAAAATCTCCCAATTTCTGTGCATCAGCAATCCAGGGTCTCTCTCTCATGATTGCAAGTCAACCTGTCAACCAGGGCAGCAGTTATCTTAATAAGGCACCTCTTTGGCTGAAAAATGCTTCCAAGATTATTCGTGTCTTTGTTCACAAATCTCAGTTCCTTGCTGGCTGCTGATGGGAGATACTAGTTCCTCTGTACATGCACCTCTCAAAAGACTGCTCAAAAGAGGGGTGCCTGCGTGGCTCAGCCAGTTAAGTTGCCTTGGGCTCTGGTCATGATTCCAGGATCCTGGGATTGAGCCCCGGAGTGCTCTCTCTCTCTCTCTCTCTCTCTCTCTCTCTCTCAAATAAATAAATAAAATCTTAAAAAAAAAAAAAGACTCCTCAAAACAAGGAGCTTAGTCCCTACCAAGCAAATAATCTGAGACATAAAGAAAAGTTTGCCTAGGGATCCTTGAGTGGCTCAGTGGTTTAGTGCCTGCCTTCGGCCCAGAACATGATCCTGGAGTCCTGGGATCGAGACCCACATCAGGCTCCCTGCATGGAGTCTGCTTCTCCCTCTGCCTGTGTCTCTGTGTCTCTCATGAATAAATAAATAAAATATTTAAAAAATAAATAAAAAAGAAAAGTTTGCCTAGATAGAAGCTATAGTCTTTTAGAACCAAATCTCATAAGTGAAATACCATCACTTTTCCCATACGCAATCAAAAGAAGACTACACAAGGATGTGAATATCAGGAGGTGGGGATCACTGAGAGCTGTTTGGAGGCTAGCTACTATATCCTTTTCCATAGAAGCTACTGGAGGATGTATTCCACCAAACAAGAAGGTAAACCAAGAATGATGAAGATTTGGGATCTAGGGGGAAAAAAGAGAGAAAAAGAAAGAGAATCCCTAAGAAAGACATGAAGTGAAAAACTCAACTCAGTTGAGTCCAAGACCAGAAACAACCAGTGGAGCTTGAAACAGATGATGGAGGTCTACAGGATGACTATTGTTTATACCATGAACTAATAAATTGGGTGGGTATGGAGTGGGGGTATCTGAACATATTGTGCTGAGAATTCTACTTCTAGCAAAATTGTGGGTACCTTTGTGAAAAACATATTAAAAACTAAGAAATGAAAAACAATTTTTAAGTTAATGTACAAATTATAAAAGAAAGGAAGTATAATCCTGGTATTCTTCACATATAAAGTTTAATTTAAACACTAAAAATTGAGCTAACAAAAATTACTATATAACTAAAAATAGTGGGAGAATAAAAGGGAAATATCTGCAGTGTAAGGGTGTATTTGGATAAAGGAGCTAATGTTCATCTTTTACAGTTGCAAGTCAACAGAAAATATCAACTTAAATATTAACTTAAAAGCTTACATACATTTTCTATATATATGGATACAAGTATCAGAGGAAAGAGCTAGAAAATTTGAAAATACTTGCCTTTGAGAGGTGGAATTCTGAGTGAAACTGGTGAAACAGTGTATGACTGTTGTTCTTTCATCTTACAGGACTATTTGATTTTTTAAAACTACCTTATACATCTATAACTTAGTTTTTTTATTTTTGTTTTTGTTTTAAGAGAGAGTGGGGACCAGGGGAGGCTTAGAGGGAGAGGGAGAAAGAATCTCGAGCAAGATCCACTAAACATAGAGCTTGATGCTGGGCTTGATCTCACAACCCTGAGATCATGATCTGAGCCAAAATCAAGAGCCAGGCACTTAACTGACTGGGCCACCCAGGCATCCCTATAACTTAGACTTTTAAAATAATCTTATTTTTCCTTCACTGAATATAATCTTAAATTCAACTTTAAATTCAGCACTAAATTAGAAAGATATTTTTACTGTTTACCCACAGTAAAAGAACTTTATTAGACATATACATACATATTCTGAAAATAAAATTATACACATTGTAAAGTATGGTAACAATGGGAAATTATCTGTGAAAACTAAATTACATTGTTTATGGAAGTGTCAAAGGTAATATTATTATATATCACATACTATCTCCAAAACTGATGATTTTTCAGGATGTGTGGCTGGCTGTCAGAAGAGCATGCAAGTCTTAATCTCAGGGTTGTGAGCTCAAGCCCCATGTTGGGCAAGGAGCCTACTTAAGAAAAAACAAAAACTGATGATTTTTCAAAATGTCATTACAAAAAAAGTGAAATGGGCCTTATCATAGTTGTTTATATAGAAATGTAGGCAACATGAATAGTTGACCCAAAAGAATTATTTACTATTAAAGTACAATTCAAGCTTAAAAAAAAAAAAACTCCTTTTCAAATGATAATTCACTGGGAAAAAAACCCTCAAATATTTATTCCTTCTTTTATAATAGGTCAAATTATATTGATTCCAATACTTTGGAATAGTCACACTTCTTGATCATCTTCTTGAATATAATAGAATCTTTGATTTATTTTGATATATTAAAAATTTGTGTCAATATCTTTCTGCCTTAAAAAATGAAGAAAGGGAGGAAGGAAGGAGGAAAGGAAGGAAGAAAGGAAAGGAAGGAAAATGTTTCAGGGAGTACAATTCTTCAGTGTAAGTCAATTCATTCCAAAGCAGATTAGAGAACAAAGACTGCCATCCCAGCTCTTGCCTATCTTAACAACAAAGCCTCGGTAAAGTAGAACTCAAGCAGAAATCACTAGCTAAAAACTAAAAGTGTATTTCTTGCCCAAATGCAGCACTCAAACAATAAAATAAAGCTGTGAAAGACACAAAATGTTATACTACAAATACTGGAGAGTCACTTATTGCCAGAACCTTTGGAGTCATCAGGAGTTCTGTTTTTCATAGATCTAATTACTCTATAGTTTTCTTAAAAATCGAACAAAGAACTTAAATTTTTCTTGTGCCTTTCTCTTCCCTTTATTTCCTTTCCTTTCCTATTTTCTTCCCTTCCATTCACTTCCCTTCCTGTTATTTTTCCTTCTAAGTCCTGCCCTTTCATTTCCCTTCTTTTCTCCATACAGGGTGATGATGAAGTGAAGGGGCTGTTTCAAACAGAGGCATGTCAGCTACCAGTGCCCACGCAGACAGTGCAAAGCATGGAGAGAAAGCCATGAGGAGGCTCATCAGTGGTGTGTACACTTGCACCAAAAGATGCAGGATGGGGGGGGCAGCATGGAGATGGTGGGTGAAGGATACAATGAGATTGGGAGATTGAGCCAATAGGAAAATAAATAAATCAATTGAGACAATCAATAATTATATTCAAAATAATGAGAGCCAGATTTCTCACTGTTGGAGAAAGTGCTTACGTGGAAAGGGAGAAGACCAAAAAGAAGCTGTGTTGGAACTAGAGTCATCGGTAAAGGCATGGTCTTAAGATTTTCTTCAATGGAACTACATTCAGATTATTTCTTCCTCGGTGGGCAATGAGCCAGTTGGCACTTATGATAGTAGAGATCTTTATTATAATAAGAAGGAATAAAAAAATATTTTTCTTCTTTCTTTGTCTTAAAGATCATTGACCAAAATCAAAGACTAAAAGAATACTTTGAGTAAGAACCTAAATAGGAAAAAAAGAAAACAAAATGATTAAACACTATGTTTATTTATATTAAAATTGACCAGAGAATATAATTCAATGAAAATAAATTTACCTCAGTGTATATGTAATGTGTGTAATAATTCAATATACATGCAATATATAATAAAATATACTTCATTGTCATGTCATGTTGGTAAATACAATAGGGGAAGAAAAGCCTACAGATTGAGTGCAGGAAAAAACCTCAGTGGAAGCTGAAAACAACATTCTGGCTGGCAGTAAAACTGCACAGCTGGTGCCATTTGGGGAATAAAAAGGAAAAATATTTTTAAAGCCAGTGATTTTTTTTAGAAGGCTCTCAAAAAAACTCCGGTTTGTTAAAAACATTTTTTTGTGTGTGAACTTGAAACCTTATGTTCTCTCTATGTTTTCCCATAGATTTAGTAGTTCTAGTCAATATTCCAACGGGATTTTTCTTGCAGAACTTGAAAAAATTTGATATTGAAAATTTTGTATTATGATTAGGTAAGAATAGAAAGCAATAGGGAGTAAGGAGGATAGCCCTATCAATAATTCAAAAATATAGAAAACAATAATCTTAAAAATTTAGGAATAATGTTGGAATAAAAGACCACTGATGGAATGAAATGGAGAGCACAGAAATAGACTTTGTTATAAGATTTAATATAAGGAGGCATCTGGCTGCTCAGTCAGTAGAGCATGTGACTCTTAATCTTGGGGCTATGAATTGAAGCCCCATGTTGGGCCTGGAGTTTACCTTAAAAAAAAAAAGAAGAAGAAGAATACTTAATAGAAAATAAAGGAGGAATTACAAATCAATGAGAAAGAAGAAAAATATCAAAAAAATGGCAATTTGTGAATTTTGAAAAAAGTCAATTTGTGTTCACCTCATCCTGTATTTCCAAATAAAATTCAGGGGATCTCTGGGTGGCTCAGCAGTTCGGCACCTGCCTTCAGCCCAGGGCGCGATCCTGGAGTCCCAGGATGGAGTCCCACGTCGGGCTCCCGGCATGGAGCCTGCTTCTCCCTCTGCCTGTGTCTCTGCCTGTCTCTCTCTCTCTCTCTTTCTCTCTCTATCATGAATAAATAAGTAAATAATAAATCTTTTAAAAATGAAATAAAATTCAAATAGATTGAATATTAGAACCTTAAAAAATCAAAACCGGGACGCCTCGGTGGCTCAGCAGTTAAGTGTCTGCCTTTGGCTCAGGGTGTGATCCCGGAGTCCCAGGGTCAGGTCTCAGGTCCGGCTTCCTGACTGGTGCCTGCTTCTGCCTCTGCCTATGTCTCTGCCCCCTCTCTGTGTCTCTCATGAATAAATAAATAAAGTCTTAAAAAAAAAAAAGAATCTCAGGTACATCATGTAGAACAGAACCACCCCATCAACCCATAGAATTATGAGAAATAAAAAATCATTTTTGTTTTAAGTCACTAAGTTTGGAGGGTAATTTGTTGGAAAGCAGTAGATGACTGATATAATTTTTTTCCACATCATCAAAACAAAAATTTTTTTTAAATATTTTATTTATTTATTCATAGAGACAGAGAGAGAGAGAGGCAGAGACACAGGCAGAGGGAGAAGCAGGCATCATACAGAGAGCCTGATGTGGGACTCGATCCAGGGTCTCCAGGATCACACCCTGGGTTGCAGGCAGCGCTAAACCGCTGCGCCGCCGGGGCTGCCCAAAACAAAATTTTTTAAAAAACGATTTTATTTATTTATTCACGAGAGACACAGAGAGAAAGAGAGGCAGAGACACAGGCAGAGGGAGAAGCAGGCTCCACGCAGGGAGCCCGACGTGGGACTCGATCCTGGGGATCACACCTGGAGTCGAAGGCAGCGCTAAACCGCTGAGCCACCCAGGCTGCCCCCTCAAAACAAAATTAATAAAAAGATACCACATGTCAAACTGAGAAACTTCTGTAAAGCGCAGGAAATCACCAACAAAATAAAAATGCAACCTACCAAATCAACAACAACAACAAAAACTCATACAATAGCAAAACACCAAACAATCCAAATAAAAAAAGGCTGAGGATCTGAATAGAAATTTTTTCAAAGGCATAGAGATAGACAATGGGTACATGAAAAGGTGTTCAACAGGGCACCTGGGTGGCTCAGTTAGTTAAACATCCAATTCTTGATTTCGGCTCAGGTCATGATCTCAGCATTGTGAGACTAAGCCCCATCCCATGTCCAACTTCACGCTCATTGAGGAGTCTGCTTGAGATTCTCTGTCTCCCTCTGTCCCTCCCTCTGCTTGTGTGCTCTCTCTCTTTCTCTTTCAAAATAAAAAAAAAGGAAAGCTGCTTAACATCACTAATCATTAGGGAAATGCAAAGCAAAACCACAATGAGGTATCACTTTGCCACTGTTAAAAAGGCTATCATCAAAAAGACAAGAAATAAGTATTTGCAAGGATGAAAACAGAACCCTTATGCACTGTTGTTGGTGGCAATACAAATTGGTTCAGCCATTGTGGGAAACAGTACGCGGATTCCTCAAAAAAATTAAAAATAGAACTCTCACATGTTCCAGCAGTCCCACTTCTGGGTATTTATCAGAAGGATGCAAAAACACTAATTTAAAAGGATATCAGCATCCCCATTTCATTGCAGCATTATTTACAATAGCCAAGACTTGGAAAAAACCTAAGTGTTCACCACAAATGAATGGATAAAGAAGATATATATATATTACTCAGCCAAAAAAAAAAAAAGAAGAAGAAAATCCTGTCATTTGCAACGTGGATGAACCTTGAGGGTATTAGGTTAAGTGAAATAATTCAAACAGAAAAGGATAAATACCGTATGATTCCACTTATACGTGGCATCTAAAAAATGAACATCTAAAGAATGAACTAAGCCTGGGTGGCTTAGTCAGTTAAGCATCTGCATTCAGCTAAGGTCATGATCCCAGCTGGAGTCCTGGGATGGAGCCCTGCTCTGGGCTCCCTGCTCCATGAGGAGCCTGCACCTCTCTCTCCCTCTGCCTCTCCCATCTATCTCTTACTCTCATCCAAATAAATAAATAAAATCTTCTAAAGAACAACAACAATAACAACACAAATGAACAAAACAAACAAAAAAACTCAAGCCTACAGATGGAGAACATATTGGTGGTTGCTTGGGGGAGAAGGGCAGGGGCAAGAGGAGCAAATGAGTAAAAGAGGACAAAAATACAAACTTTCAGTTATAAAATAAAAAAGTTCTAGAGATGTAATGCACAGCATTGTGACTATAACTGATGGTATATTGCATATTTGAAAGTTGCCAAAAGAATAGATCTTAAAAGTTCTCATCGTAAGAAAAAATTTTTTTGTAATTATGTGTAGTGACAAATATTAACTAGACTTATGGTGGTGATCATCCACAGAATATACAAATATTGAATCATTATGTTGTACACCTAAAACTAACATGTGTATGTCAATTATATTTCAATAAGAAATTATGATAATAATATATCAATAATGTACCTTTTTTCCCCATAGAATTTGCTTGCCTGTGATTACCTATTTTTGAGTCTGATTCTTTTTTTCTAAGATTTTATTTATTCATGAGAGACACACACACACGGGGGGGGGGGGCAGAGACACAGACAAAGGGAGAAGCAGGCTCCATGCAGACAGCTCGACATGGGACCTGATCCCCAGTCTCCAGGATCACCCCCTGGGCCAAAGGCGGCGCTAAACTGCAGAGCCACCCAGGCTGCCTGAGTCTGATTCTTAAAACAATGAAGTACAGTGGTAATTTAAAAGATGTTGAATATGTATCATTAGTGCTCTAAATGTATTTTTTTAAAAAAGATATCAAAGTTGGGGGGCCTGTATGGCTCAGGTGGTTAATCATCTGACTGTCAATCTCAGCTAAAGTCTTGACCTCAGGATTGTGGGTTCAGGCCCCATGTTGGGCTCCATGCTGGGTGTGAAGCCTACTTAAAAAAAAAAAAGAAAGAAAAAATATCAAAGACAATGAAGAATAAATTGGTACGTATAATACTGTAGTGAGTTATTTGGCAGTAAGTTTCAACAGTTTAAAAATTATTCATTGAACCCCCGAACTCAGTAATTTTACTTCTGGAAATCTATTCAGAGGGAAAAAAAACAGTTGGAAAAAATGTATAAATAAATATGTTCATTGTGTTATTATTTATTGAAAAACAAAAACATCTGTACTCCCGTCACTTTACTCCTTTGCTATCCTCATTAACTCAACTTTATTATTCTACTATCTTCAACATAACTTTACTATTCTTTTTTTTAAAGATTTTTATTTATTTATTCATAGAGACACAGAGAGAGAGAGAGAGAGAGAGAGAGGCAGAGACACAGGAAGAGGGAGAAGCAGGCTCCATGCAGGGAGCCCACGTGGGACTCGATCCCGGGTCTCCAGGATCACACCCCAGGCTGCAGGCGGCACTAAACCGCTGCGCCACAGGAGCTGTCCTAACTTTACTATTCTAAGAAATTCTTGGAAGATAAGAGTCAGAAATATCTTTATTTTTCATTTCTGGGATATCTTGCAAATACATCTAAAGAAACATTGGACTGGTCAACTTTTTTTTTTTTTTGGTCAACTTTTAAATAGTAAGACCAAACAACTGTTTTCTCTTCTAGTCCCTAAAACCTTAGCCTCAAACTTTTAACTTGCCTATGCTCCAATCAATCCTAAACCACTATATGATTCTTACTCTCTCTCTCTTTTTTTTTAAGATTTTATTTATTTACTCATTCATGAGAGACACAGAGAGAGAGACAGAGACATAGGCAGAGGGAGAAGCAGGCTCCACGCAGAGAGCCCAATTCGATACTCAACTCTGGGACCTGGCGATCACGACCTGAGCCGAAGGCAGGTGCTCAACCTCTGAGCTACCCTGGCGTCCCCTTACTCTGTCTTTTTCAATTTCTCTTGTTGAAAGATCCACTTTAGAGCAGATCCCCAAAAGCCTTATAGATCACTGGGTCTACTCTCAGGAAGAGAGATGCTAAGATTCTGTTAAGGCAGTGGTCTCCTTTACTGAGGTAAGCAATAAATTCAGCTTTGCCTTATCACTGGAATGTGTTGGAAATGTTTTGGGGGAGCTGGCAGTCACCGATATGAAAGCAAAAGATGGAATGATATTCATACTTAGTGTCTAATTAAAGGATAGTTACTGTAGAGGCAGAAAATTTTTCCTTTTCCCCCTTCTATGGTTCTTTGCCTGGTCTAATAATTAAATCAATATGAGAGATTAGGTAAACAAAATTGCGTACACACAAGAGCTTCATAAAAATATGAAGACTCAAAGGGCAACCAGTTAACGTCCTGCTTAAGGAATGGGATTTAGGGATGCAAAATGGAGGGAGGCCATTCACAGCAAGGCAGAGGAGGTGTTTAGGGAATAAAGTTGCCCTGTTATGCAGATAAGCTCCTTAAAGAAAAATGTCTGGAAATAGCTCTCTTCCTGGTACAGGACCCCTTTCCAAAGTAGATTTAAGCAGTTGAGAGGGAGGTAAAAAGTTTTTTCTGAATCTGCTGGATTTTAATTGCTTTTAGGTCAAAATGATTCTTGTGATAAAGTGACATTTTTTGGTGGTAAATTCTGCTCCCCTTCATTACTAACTAAAATAAGGTAGATTATTTCAAAGAAATAAAGAAATGTGGAGTAAGTGGAAAATGCTTAGGTTATAAGTTAAATATAACAAAATTGTATTTATAATATGATTCCAACCATGGGCTCTATGTAAGCATGTTAAGAAAAGAAGGAAGGGAGAGAAAAAGAAAGAGGAGGGAAAGGAAGAGAGAGTGAGAAGGAGCAAGAAAATAGCTCAGCAATTCTCTTTGAATGTTGAAATATATTTTTTCTTCTTATTTTCAAATTTTCTTCAATAAAAATGGTAATAATATCTCAAAAAATATTAGGAAGTAATTTTTAAATAGTGTTAAACATATAAATAAAATGTAATGATCTTTCCCAGCTTTGTATACAAATGGTACAATGGCTATTATGGTATGTGAATAGGAGAGATATAATTTGTGCAAAGCTCTCTCTTAAAGTTATTGAAGTACACCAGGTTCCTCCACAATCAAAATTAAATTTACTGGTTAGAAGACTACTGAAGAGAGACCCTAATTGGTAATTGAGGAAAATGATAGACTAGTTCAGGCAGGTGAACTTCTTTGAATATAAATAATCACATTACATATTCTAAAATCTAGGTGGTTTCCATAATCCTCATAAATAATGGGGGCTCTCTTATTGTCCTGTAGATGTGACGAGATTAAAATTATTAACATAAGCACAGCTTCTTTCTTTCTTTTTCCCTCAACTGTTTCCACAAAGCTTTCAGGTACTGCCTACTTAATTAAGCTTTATACTTCTTCCTTTAGGAATGGAAAAGAAAGGCCTGAAAAGAACCAGTGTTCTCAGGGCACTGCATGTTTCTAGGAGCATGTAGCATGGTGCTCTAGAAGCAGGAAGAAGTATAATAATCAAAGACTGAAAACATTATTTTAGGATAGGGAGTGACAGATTTCTAGGAATTTCAAAGCACTAAAAATAGGAGTGGAGAAGGGATAATTGAACCCCTTTAAACATCGGAGAGAGAGGCAGCTGGGTGGCTCAGTCAGTTACCTGTCCAACTCTTGATTTCTGTTCAGGTCATGATTCTCAAGGTTATGATATTGAGCCCTGCATTGGGCTCCACGCTGGGCATGGAGCCTATTTGGGATTCTCTCTCTCTGCCCAACCACCTCCTTCTCTCCCTCTCTAAAAAAATTTAATAAACTTTGTTTAAAAAAGAGTTTGAGAGAAACATGAATCAAGATTGGAATTTCTTTTGGAGTTGTGTTTTAAATGTAACAAAGGAACAAACCTCTGATGCTGTCATTATCATTAAGAAATTAATGAGGAGGGCAGCCCCGTGGCTCAACGGTTTAGCGCCGCCTTCAGCCCAGGGCGTGATCCTGGAGACCCAGGATAGAGTCCCACGTCGGGCTCCCTGCATGGAGCCTGCTTCTCCCTCTGCCTGTGTCTCTGCCTCTCTCTCTCTCTCTCTCTCTCTCTCTCTCTCTGTGTCTCTCATGAATAAATAAATAAATAAATAAATAAATAAATAAATAAATAAATAATCTTAAAGAAAGAAAGAAAGGAAGATAGATAGAAAGAAAGAAATGAGAATTGATTTAAAATTCATAGATGTGGGAAAAAATAAAATAAAATAAAATTCATAGATGTGGAGATGCCTGGGTGGCTCAGCAGTTAAGCACCTGCCTTGCGCCCAGGGCATGATCCTGGAGTCTCGGGATAGAGTCCCACATCAGGCTCCCTGCATGGAGCCTGCTTTTCCCTTTGCCTGTGTCTCTGCCTCTCTCTCTGTGTCTTTCATGAATAAATAAATAAAATCTTTAAAACAAATAAAAAAATAAAATCCATAGATGTAGAATGTTAGTCAATAATAATAACAAATCCCATTCACATGTTAGCAAATAGTGAGATTATTTCTTTGAAGAAATTTCATATGTTGGGTAGGGTAATGCTGATGTCTCCCAACCAAAGTATATTCTTCACACACTGAAAGTTGATCACCTTTGGTGTAATCAGCCATAAATACTTAAGAAAATAATCACATTAACATTGATCACATTAATCATATTAGTAATAAAAAATAAAATCAGTATTAGTAATAATAATCCTAACAGCCTGTATCTAAAGAAAATTTGATGTTTGTTTATTCATTTGTATATCATTTGTATTCTGAATTATCTTAGCACATGACACATTACAGCATGGACTTAACCATATAAAGGGTCTATGTCAAACCATCTAAATAGATTTGCTTTTCAAAATACCAAAAGACCTTGTTTTTCTACTACAAGCATACCTCATTTTATTGCCCTTCACTTTATTGTAGTTCACAGCTACTGTATTTTTTTTTTTTACCAATTAAAGATTTGTGGCAACTTTGCCTCAAGCAAGTCTTTTGTCAATACTTTTACTACAGCATTTCATGTACGGGGCAGGTGCCGACACTGGAAGGGAAGTAGCAGCAGGATGATTAGGAGAAGAAGGATGATTCCACACACGCTCAAGAGAGTAGAGGAGACGATCCACAAAATGGGATCATTCAAAGACAGGGCGGGGACGCAGTTGCTGGCTATGTTGTCTGTCGAGAAAGGCCCAGAAATTTCAAACACTGGAGCATGGCAATTTCTGCACAGGGGCGTGCTGCAAAGCCCACCCTCTTCCAAGCTCTGTCGAAGACCACGTAGGAGCCCTCCATCACGGTAGAACCAATCACCAGTGCATTTGTGGAAGGTGAGATGCCGAATCGGTAATATTTATAATTCAGGCCAGCCCCCATCATGGGCTGGATGTAGAGCTGAGGCAGGATGTTTAGCCGAATGCCTGGCTGGAGTTCTTGTCTCTAGGTAGATGGAGATTTTAGGGAAGTAAGACGAAGGTATCTCCGAATTCGTCCAGCAAGCCAGCTGGGACCCAGTCCAGAAACCATCAGAGAATTCTGGAATCAGAGACGTGCGGGTCACGGCTTCAACCACCACAATGAACACCTTCTGGGGCAGGCACAGAAGCGTGGTACCGCTATCCACGATGGCCTTGTCTGCGTTATACTCTCCTGCAGTCCAGATTCAGACTCTGGCCTCCAATTTCCAACTTCAGAATTTCTATCTGATAATACCACTCCTCCTTAATAGTGGTATACCAGATGTCTCCTTTGTACAAACTCGGTTCAGTTCCATCCAGGACAAGACTACCTCCGTTGGTACCAGATCCAGCTACGGGCAGCCCCGCCCCCCATATCTGCATGGAGACGACGTTGGGGATCTTCGCCTGCGCCACCAGAGAATCAAAGAATGTCTCCAGGGAACTGGATGGCTTGGCCAGAGCAGCATATGCGAGTTCAAGTGTCCCATTCCATTTGATACCAGGCAGAAAGAAATTCTCGGACTCAAAGATAGTGGCAATGTTGACAAGGAAGGAGCTGTTGAAGCCTTTGGGGATGGTGACAAAGTCCTCCCCAACGAAGTCAGTCTAGCTCCCTTGCGTGTACTTTGCAGTGACATCAAAGCCCTTGGAGCGGTTCGTACTGGACTTGTCTGCCTAGGAAGTACGACATCACTTCATGTCTCCGTGTCACATTTCAGTAATCTCACAGTATTTCAAACTTTATCATTACTATCATGTTTGTTATGGTGATCTGTGATCAGTGATCTTTGATAGAGCTATTGTAATTGATGGGAAGACACGAACCACACCCATATAAGACAGGGAATGTAATCAATAAATGTGTATCTGATTGTTCTATCAACTGGCTGTCCCTCCCATCTCTCTCCCTCTCTTTGTGCCTCCCAATTCTCTAAAACAAAACAATATTGAAATTAGGCCAATTAATAACCCTATAATGGTCTGTAAGTGTACAAATGAAAGGAAGAATCTCACTTCTCTCACTTTAAATTGAAAGCTGGAATGATTAAACTTAGTGAGGAAGGCATGTCAAAAGTTAGGCCTTTCATGCAAGTTAGCCAAGTAATAAGTACAAAGGAAAAGTTCTTGAAGGAAATTTAAAATGCTATTCCAGTGAACAAATGAATGATAAGAAAGCAAAAGAGCAATATGACTGCTTATTGACAATGCCCCTGGTTACCCAAAAGCTCTGATAGAGAAGAACAGTGAGATTCATGTTTTCATGCCTAACATAACATCCATTCTGCAGCCCATTGATCAAGAAGTCATTTCAACTCTCAAGTCTTATTTAAGGAATACATTTCATAAGACTAAATAAAGCTGCCATAGATAGCAATTCCTCTGATGGATCTGGGCAAAGTAAATTGAAAAATTTCTGGAAAGGATTCTCTGTTCCATTACAGATACCATTAAGAATCATTGTGTTCACAAATTCCTTTAGCTTGTTTGTCCTGGAAACTCTTTATCTCTCCTTCTAGTCTGAATGACAGCCTTGCTGGATAAAGTATTCTTGGCTGCATTATTTTCCCACTTAGCACATATGGAAAATTTATTGTGGTCTTATTTTAAGAAATTGCCACAGCCAACTCATCATTCAACAGCCACCATCTTGATCAGTCAACAACCATCAACATCAAAGCAAGGACTTCCACCAGCAAAAGATTAACTCACTGAAAGCTCAGATGATGACTAGCATTTTTTAGCAATAAGATATTGTTATTTAAAAAAAAGATATTGTGATTTAAGATATATATATATGTATATATATATATTTTAGACATAATGCTTTGCACATTTAATAGACTTCAATATAGTATTAAAAGAACTTCTAGGGCAGCCCCGGTGGCTCAGCGGTTTAGTGTCACCTTCAGCCCAGGGCCTGATCCTGGAGACCCAGGATCGAGTCCCACATCAGGCTCCCTGTGTGGAGCCTGCTTCTCCCTCTGCCTGTGTCTCTGCCTCTCTCTCTCTCTCTGTGTGTTTCTCATGAATAAATAAATAAAATATTAAAAGAAAAAAAAGAACTTCTATATGTACTGGGAAACCAAAAATTTCACTTGACTTGCTTTACTGCAATGTTTGCTTAATTATGATGGTCTGGAACTGAACCCACAATATCTCCAAGGTATGCTTATATGTTGTCTCTAATACTCTGGCATAGATATAGGAAAGTTTCCTAAGGGATTCCAGCATTTTTGTGTATTTAAAGCTCATGGGTAGCACACATTAAGAAAGAAGTATGGCTGATTTTTTTTAAAAACAAAGACTGAATTATAATAAGTACAACATAAATATATAAATGCAAATATACATACAAGAAGGCAGGCAGGATAGTTAGTACTCGAAGTCATAACAATGTTGTACCGTGTTTTATGATTCCTCCGAGTTTGTCTCATGGACACACCACATACTTAAAATAATTTTGTGGGGGCACCTGGCTGGCTCAGTTTGTTAAGTGACCACCTTCAGCTCAGGTCATAATCCTGGGGTCCTGGGATCCAGCCCCAAATAGGACTCCCTGTTCAGGGGGAGCCTGCTTCTCCCTTTCCCTCTGCCCTTCCCCCTGCTTTTGTTTTCGCTCTGTTTCTCTCTCTCTGTCAAATGAATAAACAAAATCCTTTAAAAAATAAAAAATAACAATTTTGTGATTAGGAGCTTAAATTTAGTGACTAAAGGTTAAAATTAAAAGAAGAAGATTAGGAATATCTGAAAAATATAAGACTACCTAGTGAGTTGTTTTGGTCATGCTAAATAGCAGAGGAAAAATATAATATTTTTAAAATAAATTAATTTTTATTGGTGTTCAATTTACCAATATACAGAATAACACCCAGTGCTCATCCCGTCAAGTGTCCCCCTCAGTGCCCGTCACCCATTCACCCCACCCCCGGCCCTCCTCCCCTTCCACCACCCCTAGTTCGTTTCCCAGAGTTAGGAGTCTTTATGTTCTGTCTCCCTTTCTGATATTTCCCACACATTTCTTCTCCCTTCCCTTATATTCCCTTTCACTATTATTCATATTCCCCAAATGAATGAGAACATACACTGTTTGTCCTTCTCCGATTGACTTACTTCACTCAGCATAATACCCTCCAGTTCCATCCACGTTGAAGCAAATGGTGGGTATTTGTCGTTTCTAATGGCTGAGTAATATTCCATTGTATACATAAACCACATCTTCTTTATCCATTCATCTTTCGATGGACACCGAGGCTCCTTCCACAGTTTGGCTATTGTGGACATGGCTGCTAGAAACATCGGGGTGCAGGTGTCCCGGCGTTTCATTGCATCTGAATCTTTGGGGTAAATCCCTAACAGTGCAATTGCTGGGTCGTAGGGCAGGTCTATTTTGAACTCTTTGAGGAACCTCCACACAGTTTTCCAGAGTGGCTGCACCAGTTCACATTCCCACCAACAGTGTAAGAGGGTTCCCTTTTCTCCGCATCCTCTCCAACATTTGTTGTTTCCTGCCTTGTTAATTTTCCCCATTCTCACTGGTGTGAGGTGGTATCTCATTGTGGTTTTGATTTGTATTTCCCTGATGGCAAGTGATGCAGAGCATTTTCTCATGTGCATGTTGGCCATGTCTATGTCTTCCTCTGTGAGATTTCTCTTCATGTCTTTTGCCCATTTCGTGATTGGATTGTTTGTTTCTTTGGTGTTGAGTTTAATAAGTTCTTTATAGATTTTGGAAACTAGCCCTTTATCTGATATGTTATTTGCAAATATCTTCTCCCATTCTGTAGGTTGTCTTTTAGTTTTGTTGACTGTATCCTTTGCTGTGCAAAAGCTTCTTATCTTGATGAAGTCCCAATAGTTCATTTTTGCTTTTGTTTCTTTTGCTTTCGTGGATGTATCTTGCAAGAAGTTACTGTGGCCAAGTTCAAAAAGGGTGTTGCCTGTGTTCTCCTCTAGGATTTTGATGGAATCTTGTCTCACATTTAGATCTTTTATCCATTTTGAGTTTATCTTTGTGTATGGTGCAAAGAGAGTGGTCTAGTTTCATTCTTCTGCATGTGGATGTCCAATTTTCCCAGCACCATTTATTGAAGAGATTGTCTTTCTTCCAGTGGATCGTCTTTCCTCCTTTATCGAATATTAGTTGACCATAAAGTTCAGGGTCCACTTCTGGGTTCTCTATTCTGTTCCATTGATCTATGTGTCTGTTTTTGTGCCAGTACCACACTGTCTTGATGAACACAGCTTTATAGTACAACCTGAAATCTGGCATTGTGATGCCCCCAGATATGGTTTTCTTTTTTAAAATTCCCCTGGCTGTTCGGGGTCTTTTCTGATTCCATACAAATCTTAAAATAATTTGTTCTAAGTCTCTGAATAAAGTCCATGGTATTTTGATAGGGATTGCATTAAACGTGTAAATTGCCCTGGGTAACACTGACATTTTCACAATATTAATTCTGCCAATCCATGAGCATGGAATATTTTTCCATCTCTTTGTGTCTTCCTCAATTTCTTTCAGAAGTGTTCTATAGTTTTTAGGGTATAGATCCTTTACCTCTTTGGTTAGGTTTATTCCTAGGTATCTTATGCTTTTGGGTGCAATTGTAAATGGGATTGACTCCTTAATTTCTCTTTCTTCGGTCTCATTGTTAGTGTATAGAAATGCCATTGATTTCTGGGCATTGATTTTGTATCCTGCCACGCTACCAAATTGATGTATGAGTTCTAGCAATCTTGGGGTGGAGGCTTTTGGGTTTTCTATGTAGAGTATCATGTCATCGGCGAAGAGGGAGAGTTTGACTTCTTCTTTGCCAATTTGAATGCCTTTAATGTCTTCTTGTTGTCTGATTGCTGAGGCTAGGACTTCTAGTACTATGTTGAATAGCAGAGGTGAGAGTGGACATCCCTGTCTTGTTCCTGATCTTAGGGGAAAGGCTCCCAGTGCTTCCCCATTGAGAATGATATTTGCTGTGGGCTTTTCGTAGATGGCTTTTAAGATGTGGAGGAATGTTCCCTCTATCCCTACACTCTGAAGAGTTTTGATCAGGAATGAATGCTCTATTTTGTCAAATGCTTTCTCTGCATCTAATGAGAGGATCATATGGTTCTTGGTTTTTCTCTTGCTGATATGATGAATCACATTGATTGTTTTACGAGTGTTGAACCAGCCTTGTGTCCCGGGGATAAATCCTACTTGGTCATGGTGAATAATTTTCTTAATGTGTTGTTGGATCCGATTGGCTAGTATCTTGTTGAGAATTTTTGCATCCATGTTCATCAGGGATATTGGTCTGTAATTCTCCTTTTGGGTGGGGTCTTTGTCTGGTTTTGGAATTAAGGTGATGCTGGCCTCATAGAATGAATTTGGAAGTACTCCATCTCTTTCTATCTTTCCAAACAGCTTTAGTAGAATAGGTATGATTTCTTCTTTAAACGTTTGATAGAATTCCCCTGGGAAGCCATCTGGCCCTGGACTCTTGTGTCTTGGGAGGTTTTTGATGACTTCTTCAATTTCCTTCCTGGTTATTGGCCTGTTCAGGTTTTCTATTTCTTCCTGTTCCAGTTTTGGTAGTTTGTGACTTTCCAGGAATGCGTCCATTTCTTCTAGATTGCCTAATTTATTGGCGTAGAGCTGTTCATAATATGTTTTTAAAATCGTTTGTATTTCCTTGGTGTTGGTAGTGATCTCTCCTTTCTCATTCATGATTTTATTAATTTGAGTCTTCTCTCTCTTCTTTTTAATAAGGTTGGCTAATGGTTTATCTATCTTATTAATTCTTTCAAAGAACCAACTCCTGTTTCTATTGATCTGTTCCACAGTTCTTCTGGTCTCAATTTCGTTGAGTTCTGCTCGAATTTTAATTAACTCTCTTCTTCTGCTGGGAGTCGGGTCGATTTGCTGTTTTTTCTCTAGCTCCTTTATGTGTAAGGTTAGCTTTTGTATTTGAATTCTTTCCAGTTTTTGAATGGATGCTTGTATTGCGATGTATTTCCCCCTCAGGACTGCTTTTGCTGCATCCCAAAGATTTTGAACGGTTGTATCTTCATTCTCATTAGTTTCTTTTTTTTTTTTAAATGGCAGTGCTGATTTTTTTAATTTTTATTTATTTATGATAGTTACACACACACACACACACACAGAGAGAGAGAGAGAGAGAGGGAGAGACACAGGCAGAGAGAGAAGCAGGCTCCATGCACCGGGAACCCGATGTGGGATTCGATCCTGGGTCTCCAGGATCGCGCCCTGGGCCAAAGGCAGGCGCCAAACTGCCGCGCCACCCAGGGATCCCCATTCTCATTAGTTTCCATGAATCTTTTTAATTCTTCCTTAATTTCCTGGTTGACCCTTTTATCTTTTAGCAGGATGGTCCTTAACCTCCACGTGTTTGAGGTCCTTCCAAACTTCTTGTGATTGAGTTCTAATTTCAAGGCGTTATGGTCTGAGAATATGCAGGGGACGATCCCAATCTTTTGGTATCGGTTCAGACCCAATTTGTGACCCAGTATGTGGTCTATTCTGGAGAAAGTTCCATGTGCACTTGAGAAGAATGTGTATTCAGTTGAGTTTGGATGTAAAGTTCTGTAGATATCTGTGAAATCTATCTGGTCCAGTGTATCATTTAAAGCTTTCGTTTCTTTGGAGATGTTGTGCTTAGAAGACCTATCAAGGGTAGAAAGAGCTAGATTGAAGTCACCAAGTATAAGTGTATTATTATCTAAGTATTTCTTCACTTTGGTTAATAATTCGTTTAAGTATTTGGCAGCTCCCACATTCAGGGCATATATATTGAGGATTATTAAGTCTTCTTGTTGGATGGATTCTTTAAGTATGATATAGTGTCCCTCTTCGTCTTTCACTACTGTCTTCGGGGTAAATTTTAGTTTATCTGATATAAGGATGGCTACCCCTGCTTTCTTTTGAGAACCATTTGAATGGTAAATGGTTCTCCAACCTTTTATTTTCAGGTTGTAGGTGTCCTTCTGTCTAAAATGAGTCTCTTGTAGACAGCAAATAGATGGGTCCTGCTTTTTTATCCAGTCTGAAACCCTGCGCCTTTTGATGGGGTCATTAAGCCCATTCACGTTCAGATTTACTATTGACAGATATGAGTTTAGTGTCATCATGATATCTATTTAGTCCTTGTTTTTGTGGATTGTTCCACTGAACTTCTTCTTAAAGGGGAATTTTAAGAGTCCCCCTTAAAATTTCTTGCAGAGCTGGTTTGGAGGTCACATATTCTTTCAGTTCCTGCCTGTCTTGGAAGTTCTTTATCTCTCCTTCCATTTTGAATGAGAGCCTTGCTGGATAAAGTATTCTTGGTTGCATGTTCTTCTCATTTAGGACCCTGAATATATCCTGCCAGCCCTTTCTGGCCTGCCAGGTCTCTGTGGAGAGGTCTGCTGTTACCCTAATATTCCTCCCCATGAAAGTCAGGGACTTCTTGTCTCTTGCTGCTTTAAGGATCTTCTCTTTATCTTTGGAATTTGCAAGCTTCACTATTAGATGTCGAGGTGTTGAACGGTTTTTATTGATTTTAGTGGGGGGGGATCTCTCTATTTCCTGGATCTGAATGCCTGTTTCCCTTCCCAGATTGGGAAAGTTTTCAGCTAGGATTTGTTCAAATACATATTCTGGCCCTCTGTCCCTTTCGGCGCCCTCGGGAACCCCAATTAAACGTAGGTTTTTCTTCCTCAGACTGTCATTTATTTGCCTTAATCTGTCTTCATGGTCCCTTAATTGATTGTCTCTTTTTTCCTCAGTTTCCCTCTTTGCCATTAACTTGTCTTCTATGTCACTCACTCGTTCTTCCACCTCGTTAACCCTCGTCGTTAGGACTTCTAGTTTGGATTGCATCTCATTCAATTGATTTTTAATTTCTGCCTGATTGGATCTAAATTCTGCAGTCATGAAGTCTCGTGAGTCCTTAATGCTTTTTTCTAGAGCCACCAGTAGCTTTATAATAGTGCTTCTGAATTGGCTTTCTGACATTGAATTGTAATCCAGATTTTGTAACTTTGTGGGAGAGAGGGCTGTTTCTGATTCTTTCTTTTGAGGTGAGGTTTTCCTTCTCGTCATTTTGCTCAGTGCAGAGTGGCCAAAAACAAGTTGTATTGGGAAAAGGAGAGAAAGAGAGAGAAGGAAAGAAAAGAGAAAAAGAAAAAAGAAAAAGAAGAAAAAAAAGGAAAAAAGAGAAGAAAAAGAGAAAGAAAAAGAAAAAAGGTGAAAAAAGGGGGGTTGGGGGAAGCAATCAGAAATCAAAAAGAAAAGAAAAAAGAAAACAAAAACAAAAAACACGGGGGAGTATCTTCTGAATCTGTAGACTTTAAGTCCCTTAACTTCCCCTGGAACTGGTCCGTCCAGCTGGTCTTCTGGGGGAGGGGCCTGTTGCGCTGATTTTCAGGTGTTAGCACTTGGGGGAGCTGCTCTGCCCCTGCCTGCTGCAGGGCTCAGCGGGGGTTGTTTACCCCGTGAGGCCCCAGGAGGAACAGCCCCAGTGGTTACGGCAGCTCTGGAAGCCTGGATTCAGCCCCCGCAGGAACTACGGGGCTCTCCGTCCGCAGGGCCTGGAGGCTCCGGGGCGGGGCCGCTGATCTGCTCAGCTCGGGGCAGGAGCGTCCTCGCTGTCCTGGGCCCTCCCGGCCTCTGCCTGTCCCGGGGGAGGCCGGATCCTGGGCTGTGTCCCGGCGCCCTGTGTTCCGGGGCCTGCGCTGTGGGATTCGCGCTCCCGGTCGCGCAGCCGCCGCTCTGCGGAGCGGCTCGAGCCCCTCCGAGCTGCTCCCGGCCGCACAGCCCCCCCTCCGCACGGAGCCTCTTCCTCTGCCAGAGCCGCCGCCGCCGAGCTGCTCCCGCCCCGCAGCCCCCTCCGTGGAGCCGTCGCCCGAGCCCCTCCGAGCTGCTCCGGCCCCGCCGTGCGCGCTGCAGCCCTTACGGAGCTCGGCGCACTCTCCCAGGGCACAGGTGTCTGTTAGTGTCCCCGGGAGCCCGAGGGCATCCCCGCCCTCCTGGGTCCTGCTCTAACTCCCTGCGGGCCCCTTTCCACCCGGGAAGGTTGGTGCAGCTCCTGCTTCTCCGGGACGGGGCTCTCCTGTCCTGGGGACACTCGCCCCGGCCTTAGCCTGGCTCCTCGCGGGGCCCCTCCCCCTCGGAGGCCTTTTGTTTCTTTATTTCTTTTCCCCCGTCTTCCTACCTCGATAGAAGCGCGAACTCTTCTCACTGTAGCATTCCAGCTGGTCTCTCTTTAAACCTCAGGCCGAATTGAACACCAATAAAAATTGATTTATTAAAAAAAAAATCTCAGGCCGAATTCGTAGATTTTCAGGATGATTTGAAGGTTATCTAGGTAATTTGGTGGGGACAGGTGATTTGGGGACCCTACTCTTCCGTCATCTTGCCCCTCCTCCGGAAAAATATAATATAATAAAGATCAATGAAATCAAGAACTGGTTCTTTGAAATGATAAACAAAATTGATAAAACTTTAGCCAGAGTCATCAGGAAGAAAAGAGGGAACAAATAAATAAAAGCCAAAGTGAAAGAAGAGAAGGAACAAATGACACCTCAGAAATGCAAAGGATTATAAGAGACCACCATGAAAAAAGTATATGCTAACAAACTGGACAACTTAGAAGACATTAATAAATTCCTAGAAATATACAATCTCTGAGACTGAATGAGAAAAAAAAATCTGAACAGACCAATTAGTAGCAATGAAATTGAATCAGTAACCAAAAAACTTCCAGCAAACAAAAGTCTAGGATCAGATGTTTTCACAGATGAATTCTACAAAAGGTTTAAAGAAAAGTTAATGCCCATTCTCCTCAAACTATTCCAAAAAGAAGAAGAAGAAGAAGAAGAAGAAGAAGAAGAAGAAGAAGAAGAAGGAGGAGGAGGAGGAGGAGGAGGAGGAGGAGGAGGAGGAGGAGGAGGAGGAAAGTTTCTAAGTACAGCATACGAGGCCAGCATTACCCTGATAAAAAAATCAGACAAAAATATTATAAAAAAAGGAAACTACAGGTAAATGTATCCCTGATGAACATAGATGCAAAATTCTCCAACAAAATATCAACAAACCTCTTTCAACAATACATTCATTCAAAAGGATCATTCAGGGGATGCCTGGATGGCTCATGGTTGAGTGTTTTTGCCTTTGGCTCACAAAGTGATCCTGGGGTCCAGGGACTGAGTCCCACAGGGAGCCTGCTTCTCCCTCTCCCTATATCTCTGCCTCTCTCTGTGTCTCTCATGAATAAATAAATAAAATCTTAAAAAAAAAAAGGATCATTCAGGGCACTTGGGTGGCTCTGTCGGTTAAGTGTTTGCCTTCCATTTAGGTCATGATCTCAGAACCCTGGGATCCCAGGTGCCCCACCCACATCAGGCTCCCTGCTCAGCAAGGAATTTGTTTCTCTCTCTCCCTCTGCCGCTTCCACTGCCTGTGCTCTCTCTCTCACTTGCTCTCTCAAATAAGTAAAATCTTAAACAAAACAAAAAACAAAACAAAACAAAACAAAAAAAAAAAACCATCATTCGGGGGTGCCTGGGTGGCTTAGTTGGTAAAGTGTCCAATTCTTAGTTTCAGCCCAGGCTGTGATCTCAGGGTTGTGAGACTCAGCCCTGAATGGGGCTCTACACTCAGCGGAAAGTCTACTTAAGATTCTTTCCCTCTTCCTTTACCCCGCTCCACCACTCATGTGTGTGTGTGCTCTCTCACTCAAATAATCTTTCTTTTTAAAGTATCATTAAAAAAAAAACAGGATCATTTTTCATGATTCAGTGGGATTTTATGCAAGAATGATTCAAATATTCACAACTCAATGTGATATATCAAATAAATGAAGGATAAAAATATGTCATTATCTCAATAGATACAGAATAAGCATTTGACAAAATTTAACATCCAAAAAGTTAGTGTAAAGGATAAAAAAAATTCAACATAATAAGGGCATATATGACAAACCTATAGCTAATGTCATACTTAATGGTAAAAAAGCTATTTCTCTAAGATTAGGAACAAGACAAGGATGTATGCTCTCACCATTTTTATTCAACATAGTACTGGAAATTCTAGCCACAGCAATCAGACAACACAAAGCAATGAAAGGCATTCAAATTGGTAAGGAAGAAGTTAAGCTGTCACTATTTGCAGATGACATGATATTATATATAGAAAACCCTAAGGACTCCAGAGACCAAAAAACTCTAAAAACTAATAAATGAATTCAGCCAAGTTACAGGGTACAAAGTTAATACACAGAAATTGATGTGTTTCTATACTAATAATGAAGTAGAAAGAGAAGAAAACAATTCCATTTACAATGGCACCAAAAAGAATAAAACAAAGGAATAAAATTAACCAAGGAGATGAAAGACCTATATTCTGAAAACTATAAAACACTGATGAAAGAAACTAAAGACTATACAATGTATCCTGTGTAATGTATATAAATGTTGACCTGTGTTGTACACCTGAAATTCATATAATATTGCTTGTCAACTACATTTGAAAAATTCCTTTTTCCAATATGTACAAAAATAAATAAGTAAATAGATGTACTACATACATGACAATAATGTTACAGGGTTATTGCCTTAGGTGTTTAGTTTTTTGTTTTGTCTTAGGTGTTTTTTAATTTCAGTTGTCAGTCTGTAGTAATAGATTTGTTTTTTTTTTTGTAGTAATAGATTTGTAATAATTCATGCACATTGCCTTTTCTTTTAGGAATTAACAAGCATAATTCTTATCCATTTTCATATTCAAAATTACAACCGTGCCTCTATTCTTTTATGACACTATAAAATAACATTGACTATATTCCCTACGGTGTATCTTTTATCCCTATGAGTTATTCCATAACTGAAAGCCTGTATCTCCCACTCCACTTCACCATTTTGCCAATTCCCCTGCTTGCCTCTCCTCTGGCAAATATGTTTGTTCTCTGTATTTGTGGGTTTGTTTCTGCTTTTTGTTTGTATTGCTTTTTAGATTCCACATATAAGTGAAATCGTATGATATTTGTTTTTCTCTTTCTGACTTATTTCACCTTGCATAATGCCTTCAAGATCTATTCATGTTATTGCAAAATGGCAAGATCTCATTTTTTTTGCTATGGCTGAGTAATATTTCATTGTAAACGTATATACAAGTAAGTGTGGTATATGCATTCTTCTATCAATGGACACTTAGGTTGCTTCCATATCTTGACTATTATAAATAGTGCTGCAATAAACATAAGGGTGCAGCGGCCTTTTTAGGTTATCATTTTCATATTCTTTGGGTAAATACCCAGAATAGAATTCCTGGGTTATATGGTATTTTTTTTTAAGATTTTACTTATTTATTCATGAGAGACAAAGAGACAGAAAGAGAGAGAGAGAGAGAGAGAGGCAGAGACACAGGCAGAGGGAGAAGCAGGCTCCATGCAGGGACACCGATGTGGGACTCGATCCCGGGTCTCCAGAATCAGGTCCTGGGCTGAAGGCAGTGCTAAACCACTAAGCTGCCCTATGTGGTATTTCTATTATTGATTTTTCAAGGAACCTCCATACGTTTTCCACACTGGCCATGCCATTTTACATTCCTGCCAACAGTGCACAAGTGTTCTCTTTTCTCCACATCCTTGACAACACTTGCTATTTTTTGTCTTTTTGATGATATCTCATTGTGGCTATTTGTATTTTCTTATTGATTAGTGATGTTGAACATATTTTCTTGTGTCTGTTAGTCATCTGTATTCCTTTTTTGGAGAAATGTCTATTCAGGTCCTCTGCCCATTTTTTTCTTTTTTTTTTTGCCCATTTTTTTTCATTGGATGTTTGGGTTGTTTTGATTGAGCTGTATGAGTTCTTTATATACTCTGGATATTAACCCTTTATCAGTTGTATCTTTTTCAAATATCTTCTCTTATTCAGTAAGCTGCATTTTTGTCTTGTTGATGGATTTCTTCACTGTATAAAAGCTTTTTTGGTTTGATGTAATCCTATCTTTTAGTTTTGCTTTTGTTATCCTTGCCTAAGGAGGCATATCTATATCTATCTATATCTATGTATCTGTATCTATATGTATATCTATATCTATAGTAATGGTCAATGTCCAAATGTTAAATGCTTATGTTTTCTTCTAAAGTTTTTTTATGGTTTCTGGTCTTATATTTAAGTTATTAATCTATTGTAAGTTTATTTTTGTATAGGGTATAAGAAAGTGATCCAGCTTAATCTTTTGTATGTAGCTGTCCAGTTTTCTCAGCACCATTTACTGAAGAGACTGTCTTTCCCACATTATATATTCCTGCCTCCTTTATTATAGATTAAATGACCATATACATGTGCACTTATTTTTGGACTCTCTATTCTGTTCCATTGATCTATGTGTTTATTTTTGTGCCAGTACTATACTGTTTTGATTATTACCACTTCATAGTAGATCTTGAAATCTGGGATTCTGATACCTCTAGCTTCATTTTTCTTCTCAAGATTGTTTTGGCTATTTGGGGCCTTTTGTGGTTCCATACAAATTTTGGAATTATTTGCTCTAGTTCTGTAAAAAATAATATTTTGAGATGGATTTTAATAAATCTACAGATTGCTTTGGTAGAATGGACATTTTAAAAGATTAATTCTTCCAATCTATGAGTAAGCTGTATCTTTCCACTCATTTGTGTCATCTTCAATTTCATTTACCAACATCTTACAGTTTTCAGAGTACAGATCTTTCACCTCTTTGATTACATTTATTTTCAGTGTTTTATTCTTTTTGGTACAGTTGCACATGGGATTATTTTCTCAATTTCTATTTCTGATAGTTTGTTAGAGGTATATTAAAATGCATTACTTCTATATACTATATTATTAGTATACAGAAATATTTCTGTACATTAGTTTTGTATCCTGAATTGACTTATTAGTTCTGAGAGTTTTTTGGTGGAGTGTTTGGGGTTTTCTATATAACACCATGTCATCTGCAGATAGTGACAGTTTAACTTCTTTACCAATTTGGATGCAAATCATTTCTTTGTGTTACGTGATCGCTGTTGCTAGGACTTTAGTACTATATTGAATACTAGCTGTGAGGGTGGACATACTTGCCTTGTTCCTGTTCTTAGAGGAAAAGCTCCCTGTTTTTCACCAGTGAGTATGATGTTAGCTATTGGTTTGTCATACATGGCCTTTATTATGTTGAGGTAAGTTTCCTTTATACCTGCTTTGTTGAGTTTTACCATAAATGGATGTTAAATTTTCTCTAGCACTAAATAGTGCTTTTTCTGCATCTATTTAGTGATCATATGATTTTTATCCTTCTGTTTGTCAATATGATGTATCAACTTGATTGATTTGCAGATATTGAACCATCATTGGTTTCCTGGAATAAGTCCCACTTGATCATGGTATATGAAGGGCATCAATTTAGGAAGGAGAACTACAGAAGTGTTCCTGGAACTTTTCAGGTGACTATAAAACAATTCAAAATTACTTTTAAAAAAAGATAATATGTATACAATAAATTACAAAAATCAAAACAGTAAAAAAAAGAAAGAAAAGTAAATCTCCCATCCATCTTAGTTTTCTTCACAGAAGAAAATGACTGCTACCAGTTTCTTAGGGCTAAAACAATCTTCTTTTACATGATTTTTATGACTTACTTTCTTCAAAACTGTTTATTCCCTCTGTACTTCCACTTCAGTTGTCTCCTACCTTAAACGATATACTTATTCTACATAGTATAGTCATAAAGAGGACCAGTTCTTCACAGTCTGAAAGAGGCTAATACAAGAAACATGTAACTGCTAAAGTTAATCAATGTATCAAAATGATGATAATGGACTTTGGATACTTTCCTTCAATATGAAAGAGAACTTCTCTTTTATCAAGGTGTATTTTCAGACTATTGGTTTATCTGAGGCAATCACTATGCCAGGATGAGTTATACAAATCAGGCACACCTTGGAACTGGGGGGTCAGTCCCCCAAAGCCATGGTGGCTAAACAATGGGAGAAGGTAAAAATGGACCCTCAGGGTTTGGGACCTAAAGTCTATGTGTGACACTGACACAAATTTGAAGAAGAGATAATTTATTTGATTCTTAAATTAGAAATCCAAAACAAAATGCATGACTTGACTAAGATTGTGAGGATAAATTAAGTATACTTACCTACACAGGACTAGGCAATGTTCTTCTACAGACTTAATAGAAAATTATTACAAAATTATTCCATATTATAATCCAGTGTTTATTGGAATAAAGACATCTTTTGATGATATAACAAGTATTCAGGAGAATACTAATTTCTGTGTATGGCCACAAAGCTACTCATGTTGGAAGACTGCTGAGATCAATAACTGGGATTTGACTAATGTTGCTTTCACTTTATTTTACTATTAAATTAGCAAAAAGAAATACAAAACTTAAACAAGATATAGTGGTATAAATGAGTGGAAGGTGTTCCCTAATGCTGTTCCTTTCTCACAGGGTTAGGTCCTAAGTTCTGCCACTGGGGAGAGGTCAAGTCTATATTCAAGGACTGGTCCTATTGCCACAAGAGAAAAAAATTTTTTTTTGCATCATAATGCACCATTGGGCATTACTAAAATTTCAGTCCAGTAGGCTTGGCTACAAGCCACCAGGCCTATAGTATATTCAGACTCAGAAACATAAAAGTATATAAATTATAAGATAATTTAGCAAATATTTATTGCATACCTACTAAATGTTCAAAAACATGCCAGACACTGGAAAATGACAAATTTATTTTTTGTATCTAACTTTTACATTTGGTTTGATTTCACTGCCAGAGATACATATACACCCATTTTAAGGGAAGGTAGATTCCTGTGATGTTTTATTTGTGCAACAACTATCTCAATAACATCTCAAAAACATTTATCAAGCAGCTGATTGAACTGTGGTCCAGGATTCTTTTTCTCCCGTGGTGGTATTATTGCGGAAGATTTTACATTATCACAGCAATTAAAAAAAACATTCTTAGGAATATGAGCCCAAATATTCCTAGTTCATAAATGATATTCCAGACAGGTTCTAAATCCAGACACTAAAGACAGCCTAACCTATACACTTGCCTTAAACAGATCAGCTATTTAAAATTGTTTCCAAGTAGCCCGATTTAGTCATTATAGTAGGTAAAAAGGAAATAGCATCAACTTCCTGTTCCTCTATTCTTTCATGCCTAGCCTCAGGGTGGACTGCTCTTCTAGTTCAAATAGTCTCCCCTTTTGGATAGATATGACTGGCTGCTGACATCATGTTAATGGCTCCCTAGGACCATGGTTTGTCCATAAGTCATCCACAAGCCCTTTCTGGGGAAGTAGCTACAGAAGCAAGCTAGGGTCTCAGAGCTAGTGTTTGCACCTCTCATTCAGATTTTACATAATTCTCTCTAGCCTGTTCCTGTCTATAGAAATGGGACTTGTCCTACACTGCCAAATTTGTTACATAAGAGGCAAGGGACTTTGCATAGTAAAGATCTATTCATAAAACCAAATACCTAAATGCTTTATCTTGCTTAGAACTACAAAGGTAAGTAATAAATAGGAAATAAAATACTTTCATGGGCATGAGAGATGCTGAACAATACAAAATGTTCTAAAATTCACTATATAATACATTCCAATCCAAAACATTACTAAATTATGACTGCTTCCCAAGAAGAAATAATCATAAACGTTCTTTAAGTAATTTCTTATTAAAAGCCTGACATCTCCTTCCATCTCCCCAAATGAGACAATTTCATAAGAACCTAAATCTCCAGTTTGTCACATTATGGATAATTGCTGGTATCTATTCTTAAGAATATTAAACTGTTTGCCTTTCTAATACATTGAAACCAAGGTTGTAGTACATGGCTATATTATAGTCACCATATAAATTCTATACCTTTAATAAACCAAGCTTTGCAACATTATGTTTTCACAATATTAAGACAAATCTAAATTTTCCATAATTATTTTCTAGGCAAAGATCAAATGACATAATTCAAGATAGCTATTGATTTTAAGGTAAAACCAAGTGAAAGTACCAACAGTTGACCATTTTTGACATACAAAACCAGTAACTTCATTTGATTCCACCTAATTCCATGTGTTTTTCAAGAATAATGTGCACAAACCAAATACTAATCATCATAACAGAGAAATAGTAGAGGAATCAACTGCAATTACTTAGAATTGTCATAATGGACACATAAGATAGTTTTCCCACATCCAAGATTATAGAATTTGTGTGGTTTTCATACCTAAAATCTTAAACCCATAAGGATGAGCAAGGCCTGACAGAAGAGGATAAATATATAAACTGGGAAAATCCATAATGACCATATTTTTGTTTCAAGAAAAGGCATATTTTTAGGGGCACTGGGTGGCACAGTGGTTGAGCATCTGTCTTTGGCTCAGGTCGTGATCCCAGAGTCCTGGGATCGAATCCAGCATCAGGCTCCCCACAGGGAGCCTGCTTCTCCCTCTGCCTATGTCTCTGCCTCTCTTCTCTGTGTCTCTCATGAATAATTAAATAATTTTTTAAAAGATACATTTTTTTAAAAGAAAATGATAACACCGTTAAACTCTGGAGGCTCAAGAAAGATGTCTAAAAAAACATAGATTTATTTATTAGCTTAAAATCATTCAAAAATACTAAAAAACACTAAGAAGAAAGTAAGTTACCTATAATCCAAAAACTATTTAAAATTCCATAGAAAAGACAAGGTCCTTCATATCAACCTTCTAACCCCTTTCCTCTGAAATAGCCTAACAACACAGATAGTTATATTTACTTATAAACTTATTTTTGTAAAAATGAAATTCAACTGTAATTTGCTTTTTCTTTTTTAATTAATCACAGCTACTTTCCTGATCAGTACAAACAGATCTCTTTCACTGGTTTAAATAGCTGTAAGTATCATCATTAGGTAAACAGTCTGATACATTTCATCATTTCTTTATCCTTATGATAGATTTTTCAGCACTTATTCTATTATGTTTGTATGACTGGAAAATGACTGTGTCCTCTTTACACTAGGGTGGTAGACAAAGGTTTGGTAAACTTTGAAGTCATCAAAGCACCTTCTTGAAAAATACAACTTAGAAAATAACCTACATTTGTTTTAGACTATGTTATCTTGAGGAATAAAAGAATCAGAGAAAGAAAAGCAGTAAGAAACATACACATATACATAAACAGATGTGTAGTTGGAGAAAGAGAAAGTGATTATCTCACACGTTTATGTTTATAATGAGACAATATTAAGAAAATGAATAAGGAAGCTAGTTATAAAATGAAATTTTTAATCTCATAAGGTGAAGGTGTTTAAAGTCTAAAACTCTGAGTGCAAGTTAACTTACTTTTTTCGTGCTTTGAGGATTTGTATTTGTTGACTTGTTCAAGAAATGAAGCAGTTTAAATTGCAAAGTGAAGTTAATGAAAAATGAAAAATCTCAATCATCTTTAGTTGGAAGCAGCACTACAGGACAGCATTTTCAGAAAATTATGTTGCAAGCTACTACTATATTGCTTTTGCTGTTATTAACTGGAGACAAAGAACTAAGGGATAAAAAGCCAGAAAGAAGGCCATCAGCAGACTTCAATAAACAGGGCAAATAGTGAAAATCTAAATAAATACATTTCGTTACCATTTTTATGCATTGTTTCATGTATAAAATTTTACTTCTGGCCAATGATGATATTCTATCTTTGGGATCACTACTATACAATAATGAAAAAGGGGAACTTTGGAGTCGAGGTGGATGTGGGCTAAAACCCCAGCTCTATACTTTTCTGAGTCATCTTGGAAAAGTTATTTAAACTTTTGGGTCTCAGTTTCCATTCCAGAACAAAAATAACATAGATGCTGTTGTTAGTATATGTCAATAAATATTGGTTAGGATATGTAGCTAATATACCTAGCAAATCATATTGAGAGCACTGCCTTTGCATAAACGAAACACACTACTCCAAGCACTGGTATTCTCAGCTCATTCCCATCACCTTTGAGCTTATTAGAAATGCAAATTCATGGGGCCCACTCAGATTTACTAAATTAGATGGAACCCAGGAAATTGTTTTATAATTTCTCCAATTGAATTTTGTGCATGTTAAAGTTTGAGAACTCTGCCTCAGAATCCAGCTAGACATGATTTTCATGTGATAATTTCCATTAAAGGATCCAGCAGTCATTTACATTAGGCACAGGAAGCACAGTGCCTGTGGCCTATGATACTTTCAGAGGCTTATAAAAAAAAGTTTTAATATTATTTCTTCTAAAATCTGAATAAAAAATAACATAATGATAATAAATATCTAATAATGAATTCAGCCTGGAATCCAGTCTTAAAAAAACTAAGTTTAATTTTTTTTTTTAAATATAGTTTCAGGGGCAATTGGGGGGCTCAATCAGTTAGGCATCTGCCTTCGGCTCAGGTCATGATCTCAGTCCTGGGATCCAGCCCTGCATCTGGCTCCCTGCTCAGCAGGTAGTCTGCTTGTTCCTCTGTCCTTCCCCCTGCTCATTCTCTCTCTCTCTCTTAAATAAATGAAATCTTTAAAAAATATATATATAGTTTCAAATATAGCACTATAAATCTGGCTTTGAAAATCTTTGGCAGCCCCGGTGGCTCAGAGGTTTAGCGCCACCTTCAACCAGGGGTGTGATCCTGGAGACCCAGGATAGAGTCCCACATCGGGCTCCCTGCATGGAGCCTGCTTCTCCCTCTGCCTGTGTCTCTGCCTCTTTCTCTCTCTCTGTGTCTCCAATCAATCAATAAATAAAATCTTAAAAAAAAAAACTTTAATGTGTTTCTTGTGGAAGAAGAGACTTAAGAAAGCCAAAGTGCCTAGGGTCCAGGAAAGTCAAATTCAACCCCGTCACCTGAAAACTTCACTGTTCATTTATTAATGTTGATACTGAAGATATCTGGTAGGAACTATTATAAGAAACCTATGTTATTCTGAGGATACATTCACTGACAATTTAAAAAATATTAGTTCGAGCTTCACTTAATCAAAAGTTTAAAAATTTAAACATTAAAATTTTAGCCAATAAACTACCTACTGAAGTTCTAGGGAAAAACCTGCCATATGGAACAGGGACAAAAAGCATGGACTAAAAGAATAACTGGAAATAATAAAGGAGCTTCATATGAAGCATGATAGGATTAAATAAGAGCAAAAATAAGATAATCAACAAGTTGAAAGTGAAGTGGAATATTATAATGTAGAAATTATATTAAGACAAACTTAAAACCTACTTATAACAGAAATTTATACATTATTCTCATTTAAGACTAACTGTTCACTTTATCTGACACAAATGCATTTAGCCCTTCAAAAACTATCAACCAGACATAATTTGCAGAGCCTACTGTCTTCCAAATTGTATTTAGTAATGGACTATGTATTGTGCTTTTAAGTGTAGTGCTTAGGGACATCTGGGTGGCTCGGTGTTTGAGCTTCTGCCTTTGGCTCAAGGTGGGGGATCCCAGGTCTGGGGATAAGAGTCCCACATTGGGCTCCCTGTGAGGAGCCTGCTTCTCCCTCTATGTCTCTATATCTCTCATGAATGAATAAATAAAATCTTTTTTTTTTAAAGTGTAGTGCTTAAAAGAACAAGATTGAGAATTGTGTTTTCCAAGAAATATATGTATTTAAACTGGGTTACTATTTTATTAATAACTATTCAGCATAAAATATGAACCAGTTTATTCTAGTACAGTTGACCCTTGAAAAAGGTAGGGGCTGGGGCACCCATGTCCCCATGCAATGGAAAATCTGCATATAATTTTTGATTCTCCAAAAACTTAACCAACAGCCTACTGTTGACTGAAGTCTTCCTGATAACTTAGTCAATTAACATATTTTGCATGATATATGTATTATATATTATATTCTTATAATAAAATAAGCTAGACAAAAGGAAATGTAATTTAAAAATCCCAAGGAAGAAAAAATAGTAAGGGAGAGAAAATACACTTTTAGTACTGTACTGTATTGAAAAAATTCCACATTATTGTAAGTGGACCCATGCAATTCAAACCCAAGTTGGGCAGGGGTCAACCACAGTTTTGTATGCAACATTTTAAATCTGGCTAAAATAGAGGAAACACCAGCTGTGATACAAAAGAAGAATTTGTAGCCATATTCAGAGAGAAAGCTTTGTTATTATATATCCATTACCAACTCAAGTCCTCCTTTTTGTCAGTTCCTGGCCTCTTCAAAAGTTGTTTCAGCACTTAATCTTCAAAGCCAGGCCCTAGCTTCATATATGGATTGCTGATCCTTTTTAGGGCATTTATCATAGATTTCTACCGCAATGTTACTTAGGGCAAAGACATTTTCTGGACTTCTGAGAAGATTGAATTAGATGGTTTCTAAGGTTCTAGAATTCTATGATTCTGAATTTTCCTTGGCAAAGATTAGTTTTAATGTTTTTTTCATTTGTTCATTCATTCAGCAGATATGTATTAACCTACTGATGCAAGGCTCTATTTAGACAAAAAGTGCATTGAGGATGGAGGATAAAACATGTTCAAAGGCTCTGAAGTAGAAAAAAAGATGAAGCATTTGTGGAACTGAAAGAAGTACAAAATGGTTGCAGCTTAATGAGAAGGTGAAAATGCTATTAAGATGAGGCTCATGAAGTAGTTAGGGAGGGCCCAGATCAAGTAAGGATTTAGGATTTTATCCTAAGAGCAACAGGAAACCTTTGAATGGTTTTAAACAGGAAGGTGCTTTGATCTGATTTTTTTTTTTTTAAAGGCTCATTGTAGCTTTTGTGCGAGAAAGGATTAGAAGATGGGTAGAGAATATGGAATGGCCTGTTTGAAGCTGTTATTACAGTGGTATGGCTGGGAGGTGATCATGGCTGAGACTAGGGTGGGCTCATTAGAAATGGAAAAAAAATGTGAATAGATTCAAGACATACCCAAGGATGTAGATTTAATTAAAAAAGCAAGTCAAAAGTGATTCCTAGGTTTCTAGTTTGTGAAAGTAGGTAGATGGCAACACTTTGTATTGAGCAAGAACGCCAGCAAAGGAGTAGCTTTGGGGAGGGTTTCATGTTCTTGGATCCTTTCAAAGGTCCTGTAGTCTGTCTTAATTCTGTTTTCCTCTGAATTCTGTTTGCATAGGATGATTGTGTAGCCTTGCAGATGTTGGTCCTTTGGGCATCACAGTTGACCATTGTGGTTGGAGATGGGATGTTGGCATCACTGAGTTTGGAAGAGTAGGTATACGGTTTGAACTTGGTAGTGAGCGACCAGACTAAGTGAGTAAAAAAAAACATTAGAGAAGATAGGGCATTAGAAATACAATTTTGGGTGGCAGGACTCTGCTTTGCTTTGTTTTTCCTTTTTTCCAAATTTTCTTTAATGGAATAATTAGAAAAAATGAAGTAGCTTATTATATTCATTTTATTACCCATTCAAACTTAAAATAGTCTAACTTTTCTCCATTAAATTTATTTACTTTTGTATATTTTTTTATTGGAGTTCGATATGCCAATATATAGCCAGTGCTCATCCTATCAAGTGCCCCCCTATATTTATCTTTTATGCCAGAATTAAATTGTGTTTAATATGACAAGTTAGCTTACATCTCAATAAAATTTGCTAAATTTAACAATAAAGACATGTTAGACTTTTAATAAAAACTGACTATATAACTCAGAGATTGATTTGTAATTAGTCATATTTCTAATATTCAAAAGCATTTTCAATAACATCTCTGGGTATCATTCAAAACGTATGTATGAAGAAGGGCTGCTAATTATTTGTAAGTATACTAAATATATATTTGTATATATACAAAATATATCTACATTTCAGTGACATATCCTTAATCTAGGATGTTTTCTAGGCCTAAATACCTAAATAAAGAGATACATAATAGTACCAATTCTTAATTGATAATGTTCATATAGAAGAGTAGTGATTCCTGAAAAATCTTTATTTTATTTATTTATTTACCATTTTATTTATTTATTCATGACAAACACAGAGAGAGAGGCAGAGGGAGAAGCAGTCTCCATGCAGGGAGCCTGACTTGGGACTCGATCCCAAGTCTCCAGGATCAGGCCCTGGACTGAAGGCGGCCCTAAACCATTGAGCTACCCAGGCTGCCCCTGAAAATATCTTTAATCTTATACTTAAATATGGAAACTGCTCATTTCACTTGTAATTGCAGATTCAAAGACTAACTTAAACTGAACAGAAAGGAATTTAGAGGTTTAATCTACTGGTTTTCATAATGTCCCCTAATCAGCAGCATCTTACATCACATGGGAACTTATTAAAAATGCAAAATTTCAGGCACACTCCAGAGCTACCGAATCAGAAACTCTAGGGGTGGGGTAGAGCAATGTGTTGTAATAAGACTTTCCATATGATTTTTGATGCCATACTTTTAAAGTTGGAATTATGTGTTCCCATAGTTTAGCTGAAATTCACAACAGAAATAAGACAAAGAACTTTGTCTTAAAAGATCCTAACTCAAATTGCTTAAAAGACATCTTTTATAGAACTCCACCTTGTTTCCCATTCCATGTATATTAGTTTTCTCTAGTTGCTGTAATAAAGTACCACTAACTTAAAACTTAACAAAAATGTGTTACCTTACAGTTCTACAAGGTCAGAGGTCCAGCATATTGTCTCACTGAGCTAAAATCAAGGTGTTTGCTTTGCTTTCTGGAAGCTCTAAGGGAGGATCAGTTTCCTTGCCTTTTCTGGAAGCTGGCTTCCAGAGTCCACCCACATTCCTTGACTTCCGGCACCTTTTTTTTCATTTTCGAAGCCAGTATGCATGTATTAAGTCAGAGACTATTTTTTAAAACTGCATTTTTGGAGTCTGTACAAATGAGTCCAGTCACCCACATCTGCCTACCATCCACACGCCTCAGTATATTATACTGTCACTGACACAGACCCTATGTCATAGAGCATCCAACTAGATCATTCAATATACTCAACAAAGATAACCAAGTATAATATTACCTTCACTAAATCAGGAAAGATTATTCATTTTAGGATAAGATTTTTAAGGAAGTTTTAAAGGAAAAGGTTTTCTGCTTATGCCTTGTCTAGCAGGACAATTACACCAATTAGAACAATTCATTCCTCAAAGGGACTGCACAGTCATAGTTTTACCGCATCGTTTTAATAGCTGTTGAATTTTTCGTTTTTGAAAGGACAGTGAGGGATTTAAGAAAAATGTTCGCTTAGAGGACCACACACCTGAAAAAAAAAATGGAGTTTTGGCGGTGGAACTATGCATAACTTCTTTCCTTTTCTGTTATTCTGGATTTTCACTAATGAATGTCTTATTGTTACAATTTCAAAAAGCCAAAGAAAAAAGTTAAAGAAAACCGATTGTGATATAATAACCTGCAATTAATTCTAAGGCCTGACTTGTAATTCTAAGGCCTGGTTTTTGAAGTCTCAGGTACTTATGACAGCATTTTTTTTTTTTTTTTACTCTGTCATCCAAAATGTAGAGTATACAATCTTCCTTGTTAAATTATTCTGAAAACTTCTTTTAAAATGCATGAAGACCACAGATCATTTTCTACACACGATTACACTACCTTCACTGCACCTTCCCTCTTCAGTTGCCTGTGGTTTAAATTCTAAGGCCTGGTCAGAGAGTGGAACTTTTAACATTTTTGTTTTAGGCAATCGCGGTGCCACAGAACCCGATCTCATCACCAGCCTGGCTTCGAAGCGCTCACACACCGCGTCTGCTTACGGGGCCCTCGGCGGTCAAGATTTTTGGGCGAAACGTGTGTAAAGGCCGAGCCGGCGCTGCGCGGGGCCGGGCCTATTGACAGGCACCGCGGCGGGAGCCGCAAGCCTGAGTTCCGTGCGGCGCTGCAGACCGCTCAGCCCTCCAGCCGAGCCCGGGCTCCTGAGGGGGAGCGGCGCTGGGGGCGCTGGGGGCGCTGGGGGCGGCGGCGACGGGGTGGGGGCGGGAGCCGGGCGGCAGCTCCAGCGCCCGTGGGGGAGGAGCGGCGGCGGCGGCGGCGGCGGCGGCGGCGGCGGCGGCTGGAGCTGCTGGGGCGACGGACGCGAGGCGGTGGCAGAGGAGACCCACCCCTGTCCACATGGACAGTCGCAAAGGCCTCCGCTGATGCATTCACGCCCGGGCGGGGTGGGCGGACGGCCGTAGCGGCGGCGGCGGCTGCAAAAGGGAGCGAAGGGCCTGGGGGCGCCTGACGGTCGCGGAGACCTCGCCGCCCCGGCGCGGCGGCTGCGGCCATTTTACGGCCGGGGGTAACGAAGGGAGGTGTGTTTGTGTGCTCGCCTTCAGCCTCTCTTCCTGGGGCCCACGGCTGAGGAGAGCGTCTCAGGCGGCCTGGGTAGGCGGTGGATGGGGAGTCGTGGGCCGAGAGGAACTGGGCCCGGGAAGCGTCGTCGCCGTCGTCGCCGCTCGCGTTGCCCCGGAGGGGCCTGAGGAGAAGCCCAGGCCGCGGGCCTCGCCACCCGCCAGCCCGCGGAGAGGCCCGGAGCGCCGGGCCGGCTTTTGTGTAGGCCCATCCGGACGTGGGAGCGCCGCCCCCCCGCCCCCACCCCCACCCCCACCCCCACCCCCACCCCTGACGGCCGAGTTCTAGGCCCGCAACCCTGCGGCGGCTACCCTCGTGCGGCGCGGCCCCTCATCCCGGCGAGCGCGGCGGTGCTGTGGGCCATGGATTAAGGAGGAGGCGGCGTGGGAGGAGGAAGATGGCGGCTGGCAAGAGCGGCGGCAGCGCAGGGGAGATTACTTTTCTGGAAGGTAACATCTATTTCTGCCCTCGCAGGGGGTGGGGTGGCGAAATACAGCAAAGTGTGGGCCCCCCGGTCTCCGGGTATTCAGTTATTCGCATTGGGTGGGTCTGGGGTGGGGGTGGGTAGAGGCGCTTGAGGGGGGGGCGGGGGCTGCCGGGGCGATGGCGGGGAGGGGATGGATGTGCTGCGAGCGCGCCGGGGTCGAGGCCGCCGATGCTGGGGGCGCTCGGCGCGGGGTCGGGGTGGGGGGGGGGTCCGGACGCGAGCTGGAGTTGGTGGGTGCCCTCTGAGGGTGCACCGGTTATAAGTCTTGGACGTTTTAAGATGTTTTTGATGGTGGCCTAAGGATGAGCAGATCGCTTTCAGATCCTGTTGGATGTTCGTGGAAAAGTTTCAGACGGCCGAGGTCGGGTGAAATTGGGGGGCAACCTAAGTAGGGAGGGGAGAGGTAGTTCCACTTGGGTATGTTTTTACAGACGCCCTCTGCTCTTTCTGTTTCGCGGAGCTTCAGGCTTCCCTTTTGTAGCCGCTGTTCAGCTTAGCTACGTCTGAGAGTCTTAACGAAACGTGTTTTACTGAAGATATTATGAACGAATTTATCTGAAAGTAGAGAATGGAGTTCACCATGTCAATTTGGGGACGGTCACCAAAGCTGATTAGACAAAGTTTGGGTGGTTCCATTTTTATTCGCTTGTGAGTTAAACATTTGCTTGTAGGTGGATTGAGTCTTAAGAAAAGCTGAATGTTACTGTTGGGAATGGTGATAATGGGTAACAATATTGGTTCTTCGCCCATATAAATAAGGATTCTCCTCTCCCCGCGACCCCCCCCCCCCCATACTGGTAAATTCATTGTGGTCGTGAACCAGGAACTTGAATGTTCACATTGCTTAATTTGACCCTGGGTGCAGTGTTTACACTGAATTAAATATAAATTGAGTTTATAAATATGTTTAGAAAAAAGTGAGTCTACTGTACAGCGATTGTTTAAAAAAAAGGATTAACCACTCTGGATAATTTCACAAAGATGATTTCCACGTACAGTATAAGCAGTACCTTTAAAAAATAATTAGAAATATTTCTGAATTGAGAAAGTGTATTCTAACTGTGGTACAAGTGTTCTGTAAGAGTGTAGAGGGATAGGTATTGCCTTGTTTATGGTTTTATTAACAACGTCTGGAGGAGTGCCTGGACCAGGGTAGGTCTCCAGTATTACTGTAATGAACAAATTGGGCCTAATAGAGGTGGGCAGGGAAAGAAAGCTTATTTTTCTTAATTCTTACTTGAGTATAGCAAAGCAAAAAAAAACCAAAAACAAAACAAAACAAAAAATCTTAAGGGTAATGAGAGTTTGATAGGAGATTCCTAGTAAGAAGCTGGGGAAAATCTTCTAAGTTTATCTGGGTTCATTTCATATTATCTCTGCTCTATGTCCATTTCTTCTTTAGCCAGAATAGATACTTATCAGAGACTAAGAGTGGTGCAGCTTGTGTTACAGGTGGTGCTGTGCTGTTATTTTTTGTTTTGCTATTGGAACTGCCAAAGATGGCTTGCTGATGCTTACTTTAGTGCATTCAGTATGCAGATGATTGATTATAGTTTTGTACTGCGGTTAAGTTTTGGATTTCTGTAGGATTCTGATTCAGTTTAATTTCAGACTAGATGAACATGGGGAGGATGGAAGGAGCATAAATAAAGCCAGCAAATACAGGACTGATTGTGAATTTTAAACTGTTGCTTTTAGTTGAATCTAACTTAAGGGTCTGTGACTGTACAGTTAAAATAAATTTGAGTTTCACCATGTCTCCTTCAGCATTCTCATAAAGAAGGCAAATGCTAACTTGTTAGAATAGGAAAAGCAAGGATTTCAGTTTCTCATATCTGATTTTCATGTATTGTACTGAATCTTAATAAATGGAATGATGCCAGTATTTTTTCTTTTTTTACACATTTATTTATTTATTTATTTATTTAAGTTTTTATTTAAATTCCAGTTACTTAACATTAGTGTATTATTAATTACAGGTGTACAATTTGGTGATTCAACACTTATATACAATTCCCACCATTCGTCACAAGTGTACTCCTTAATCCCCATCGCTCATTTAGAAAAAAAGTTTTTTTTAAGTCTATATTTAATTTTATTATTTTTTATTATACATTTATTTTTTATTGGTGTTCAATTTACCTACATATAGAATAACACCCAGTGCTCATCCCGTCAAGTGCCCACCTCAGTGCCCGTCACCCAGTCACCCCCACCCCCCTCCCACCTTCCCCTTCCACCACCCCTAGTTCGTTTCCCAGAGTTAGGAGTCTTTCATGTTCTGTCTCCCTTTCTGATATTTCCCACTCATTTTTTTTCTCCTTTCCCCTTTATTCTTTTTTTTACACTTTTAATAATAAAATACTCCACTGTAACTTGCCATACATTTTACACTATCATGTTTATATGTTTTCAAAATATTTCACCATAGGCCTTAGGATTTAATATTTAAACATCAATAGAGTATACTTGCTTACCCTCTGGTAGACTTCTTGAAAAACTAAAGTAGGTTTTCACTCATCAGGTATTTATAGCCACGTATTCTGTGCTAGGCACTGTACCAAGGAGAATACAACAGTGCTTAAGATAATTAGGATCCCTGCCTTCATAGAATTTACATTATAGTGGGAGGGACCTTTAATAAATAAGTAGAAATCAATCCATTTAGAATAATTTTACCCCATGTTTTCACATAGTTCCCTTTTTCACTTTATCCAGGTCTACTCAGTCTGGACAGACAACCCACTTAAAATGCCATGCTGCCACACACACAAACACAAGGTATTCCCTTACACTGTTTTATTTTTTCATAATAGCACTTATCACTTGATAAATGTATGTTTTTCGATCTAATGTATGAGAACAGTGACTTTGATTTTCACCATCATATTTCTTGCACCTGGAACAATTTGTTGTTAATGAAATAAACAAGATGGTAACAGTATGCTTAAGACTAGAAAAAATACACAGAGCAGTAAAGGAGTGGAAAAGCCATTTTACATGGTATTAGAATCAGGAAAGGGCCACCTGAGGAGGTAACACCTGATTTAAGGTTAAGACCTTAGCTTCAGAATATGGCATAGAGGATGATACCTGTAAAGTTTCCAGATGATACATGGTTCCATTTGTGAAACAAAACAAGGTCTTTATGGCTGAAATGTAGCAAGCAAAGGAGAGAATGATAGGAAAGGGAGCGGGTCTATCACGCAAGATGATGAGTTTTTATTTTATCCTAAGAAGTGGGAAGTCATTGAAGAATTTGTGGCCATGGCGTGCCATGATGTGATTTATCTTTTTAAAAATCACTTTGCTCTGTGCACAATGAATTAGTCAAGAGGAACAGTAAAAGCAGGGACATGAGTTAGAATATTGGAGTAGTCTAAAACAGAGGAGTTAGATAAGTGGATAAAAAGTACTAAAAGGTAAAAACTTCCAGTTATAAAATAATTACAGAGGTGAAAATAACAACATAGGGAATATAATCAGTAATACTGTAATACTGTTGTATAGTAACAAATGGTGACTGCCCTTATAGTAGTGAGCATTGAGTAATGTATAGAATTGTTAAATCAATATATATTGTACGATTGAAACTAATATAACATTGTATGTTAATTATACTTCAATAACACCAGTAGACAGGATTGAATTAGAATGGTAGTGGAAATTGGGAAAGGGTGGGTAGACTGAAGATATGTTTGGATGTAGATCTTACAGGACTTCTTGATGCATTGTATTTTGAGGATCAGAGTATGGAAGGAATCATAGATGACTCCTGGGATTTTGGTTGGAGATGTTGGGAGATAATTTTAATTCCATTTACTGAAATGGAGTAGACTGGTAGAGGAATGAGAAGTTTGTAGCTCTGCTTTGCTCAGATTAAGTTTGAGATGCCTATTTGTCATCCATGTTCTAAATTATGTTTTATTTCCTTATAACTAACTAAAATGTTAATTGTTTCCTTTTCTGACTTCATTGGGGGAAAAGGAGACCTACTTGCTACTGTTTACTTAATTTTTTTAGTATAGTATCACTAAAATTGTACAGATTTATTTAGTTAGGCTACAACTTACATTAAAATTTTTTTTCTCTTTCTCTTCTATTCACTTGAGTTTGTCTTATAACCCTTTTCTACATGTGATAGTAGCTTGGTAGGTTTTTCTTTTCCTTCATTCATTCAGCAGTTATTTACTGAGCAACTGCAGGGTTGTAGGTACTGTGAGAGGCAGTGATGAAGGGGGAAAAAAAAAGGTTTCTCCATGGAGTTTCCAGTTGAGTGACGAGAGTCAGTGATCAAATAATCACACTTGTAAAATTAACAACTGTCAGGCACAAAAAGGGTAATTATTTATTATAACAACTTGATCTAATTAGGGCACTTTGAAGGGTAAGTAGGAGAAGGAAATGTAGAAAATCAGAGCTTTCCAGGCAGAGCAAATGAAATAGAGGGAGCATAGCATGTTTAGGGAACTAAAAGGAGGACAGTGTGGTGCTGGCAAAGAGAATGGTCTGAGATGAAACAGGAGGTAACATTATCAGATTTGTTCCCCAAAAGGTCATTGACTTTCATGTGGGAAAGGATGCTTTAGAGAAGAGCAAAAGATAATCAACAAGATCAGTTAGGGCAAAGGTGGTAACTAGCTTGTTCTTGTAACTTTTTTTTTTTTTTTTAAATAATCTTCCCCCTTTATTCTCCTCTGGGGAACATTTAAAAAATCCACTTCCTCTCTCATTTGTTCTTCCTTTTTTTTAATAATGCACTTACATCTAGTTTTCTTTCCTTTTGCCTTTTTTTCTACCAACTAATTGTCTCACCGATATTTTCTCCCATTTTTTTGGTCTCCTTTTGTGTGTATGTGTATGTATACATACACAGGTATACATATGTAAGTACTTTGTTTTCATTTTGGGTGCAGCTGCCTTTGTGGACTTTGACCACTAGCTTGAAAAGCCTGATGCCAAATTATTGTACTGTTGCCCTCTATACCAGCAAAATCTATTAAGTCTCTAAATAAAAAGTGTTTGTATTTACTTTTAACCATACTGTTACATATAAGTGTAATTCAGAACCCAGTTTGTCAGTTTTACTGGGGACTGTAAATAATAGGATCACTTGAACTAAAGCACAATTTCTTCTAAGTGATTGGCATTCCATGAATATGAACAATGTCTTTAGTTTCCACCTGCTAAGTGGAACACACCACAAAGTTCTCCATTTATCTCTGCTTCTCCTTTTGATAGCACTACTTTTTAGAAATTGCATTACAGTATCATTCCTTATTTACTCCTTAAGTATGTTTATTACCTGGTTTCATCCCAGTTGAATTGATTTCATGTACTCATGTGGAATAGTAGAGTAGAACATCATTTAGAATGGCATTTTCATTAGAAATGCAGTGAGAACATGAACTCAGAATCCAGAATGCCAGGATTCAACATTTAGCTCTACCACTTACTAGTTGTGTGATCTTGGATAGATTTCTTGACCTCTTAGTGTTTGCTGCATATCTGTGAACCAAGGATAGTAATTGTAATTACCTCATAAAATTGCCATGAACATTAAATGGGTTAATATATGTTTAATTCTTAGAACAACAATCCTAAGCATTGTCAATGTATTAGTTGATATTATTATATTGATTTTCTTAGATGGAGAAGAGAAAAAGAACATCCTTTTCTTGCCTTCTCTTTTGTATTGCCTTTACTTTTATTTGAAATTGTTTTTGTTGTACTCTCACTTACAACTTTCTTTTTCTAGGTATTAGCTGATCCTTGTGGGGTTTTTGTAGTTTTTTTTTTTTTTTTCATTTTATTATCTTTCAAGTAATCTCTACACCCAGCATGGGGCTTGAATTCACCACAGGAGTTGTGTGCTCTAGCAACTGAGCCAGCCAGGTGGCCCTTAGTTGATTGTTCTTGATACTGTAGGTTGACTGGTGTAGTCAGAGAGGCAAGAGGTAATGAAATTTTATAGTTCACATGTCTATACTTCCATAAATTGATTGTTTCTGTTGCCATTACAAAACTATGTTGAATATTTGAGGAAATCAAGAGCTGTAGAGGGGTTATGTGACCTAGAACAAGTTAGCGGGACAATCAGACCTGGAGCTTGGGACCTGACATATAACCTTAACTTCCTTCAACATTTCCTTCCTTCTTTTCTCTTTCCTTTCCTTCTTGATCCCTTTACTTCCCCATTCTTCCTTTTACATACTTTGCCTTTAAAAGAGGAGCCAGACAAGAGAAGGAAAAGTGATAGAGAATTATGGGGAATTACCAGTTATTGATGAAACAGCACTCGAGAAGGGCAAAAGCAGAAGCCACAAATCTTTTAAGGCCCAACTTCAGAAATTACCTGGTCACTTCTGCCATATCCCTTGGCAAAAAGGTTACAGAATTGGCCCAAATTCAAGGGGAGGGGAAGTAGACCAGTATTCAATGGCAAGAGAGTGGCAAAGAATTTGCAGTCCTCTTTAATCTACACAGCCCCCTTTCCTCTCTCATTTACCTGTTTGTTTTGTGTGTGTTTAATTCTTTCAACGAAGTCATAGTATTTCTTAAACTTGAAAATGACAGTTCTTAGAGGATCCAAAAGTTTCTAATATCTGGGCAGTTTGAGAAGCTACAGAAAAACAGAACAAAGTAGGCCACACAATTTGTAATTTGTTTCACAGCTATAAATAGCCACATAAACAGACATTGGTTTGACATTTCTTTGTTAAGGGACTGATTCAAGATTTTCTGAATCCAGGTAAGTGTAAGTAAGAAGAAAAGAACGTTAGAAAATTTTCTCTCCTTTTTTTCTTTGATTCAGTGGTGTCTGGGTCATGGGAGTTGTTATTGTAGTATTTATCTTTCTTATTGCCTAAACTCCTAGAAATCATGGTCACACTATTTATGATATTAAAAATTAAACTAACATTATCTCAGTATAAAACACAAGAGTTAATACCCAAAGTCAAAGACACACTATTAATGATCACAGTTACAACCCACCTGCTTTGTATACTTAAAGTCATATTACTTGGAATGATTCAGCATAGAGGTGATCTGTTATTATGAACTACAAATTATGGTTGCCAACATCAGCTGAAAAAACAAAACAAAAACAAAGACAGCAAGTATAGAAGGTAGATAATCTATGCGGTATCCATTTGACACTAAAAATGTTGCTTCAGCCCCTATTTTTGGGGTTGTCTTAGATTTTGTACTTTACAGAATTTCCTCAATCACCAAAAATTAGGACCGCTTGTCTCCTGAGGATACAGACTTTCAGTGCTAAAATTAGGACAATCCTAGGCAAATGGGGACATTCAGATATTGCCTTATTCTAAGTTAACAACAATTGCCTTGAGGCCATCTGAAGCTACAGGCTTGAGTAGCTTCAACAACAAACCATATTCTGATCTTGCCTTTGTTTCTTTTTCTTTTTTTAAAATTTTATTTATTTATTCATGAGAGACAGAGCGAGAGCGAGAGCGAGAGGCAGAGATGGGCAGAGGGAGAAGCAGGCTCCATGCAGGAAGCCTGATATGGGACTCCATCCTGGGACTCCAGAATCACACTCTGGGCTGAAGGTGGCGCTAAACCGCTGAGCCACCCAGGTTGCCCTGATCTTGCCTTTGGAGTGGTTTTTGTTTTTATTTTTGTCTTTTTAAAAGATTTTATCTATTCATGAGAGATACAGAGAGAGAGATAGAGAGATAGAGAGTGGGACAGAGACATAGGCTGAGCAAGAAGCAGGCTCCATGCACGGAGCTCGATGTGGATGTGATCCCAGGGCTTCAGGATCATGCCCTAGGCTGAAGGCAGACGCTTAACTACTGAGCTACCCAGGCGTCCCTTGTTTTTTTATTTTTTCTATTTCAAATACATTTCATGCTTGGTTTTAATATGGTCCTCCCCCACCCTCCCACCCCCAATTAACTGCATTACAATCTTTGAAATAGAGCATGGGGAAAAAAAGCAGTACTTGTGTCCAGTAAATAGTAAATTAACTTTTTCATTTTTTACAAAGATTGAAGCTATTTTTCAGGTCATAAAGCTAGAGACTTTTTGTAGACTATGTAGTAACCTTGTTGTCTTTCATCATTTAAAAATCGCAAACTTTCTGCCCCACAACCTCATCTATATGAATCTACAATTAATTTCTCCTCAGCCCAGAGACAAGGGCTGAGGAGAAATGGGAATCTCCTTTGGAGAGCAGGAGGAAGAGGCCAGAGAACTTGATACTGCCCACCTCCCATACCCTAGGAGAACAGAGGTCAGCAAATAGTCCATGCCATCCAGCCCAGTGAGCTGGGGGAGAGAGGAAGATGTCGGTAACTCCATCTTGGAAACATGATGAAGATATTACCTTGACTCTGTCTCCATGGAAACAGATATCTTATTCTCTGCCTCCATAACTCCTATGGCTACAGTTTGGATGAAGGGAGATTCCAAATTTTGGGCATTTAGTCGTCTTTCTTCACCCTAGCTTGGTCTCCATTCTTTATTATCATCATAGGACATTTATCAAAGAACAGTTTAGTTTTGTTAAAATAGCAATTAAGTTTGAGAATCTTTATCCTCATTTCCTTCACAGTTTGAATACTAACTCTTGAGTCTCCTTTTTCTTCACCATTTACAAGCTTTACCTGTTTCTCAAGTTTACCTTCTAATTTAAATTTACTGTGAAACTTTCAATTTTTTCCTTGTTGAACTATGCATTTCATGTTCAGAATTAAAGTATCTTTGGTCCCCATCCCTGGATACTGTGTTTCTCTCTTACTCTGATGATCTTCTCAGTTTTCTTTGCAGTAGAAGGAACAATCTGACAGTCATTTCTGAGTTGTTCGTTCATTTCCTGGCTTGGGAACTTTGTGTACATCAGGCTTGAGATAACTGAATTTTTAGAAATTTTATGTATTCTGTGTAAACACAGAACCAACTGCATTACTTTGGGATAGGATGCCACCACTTGATATTTCTATTCTACAGAAGATCAAGTTTTCAGAAATATCAACAGCACCAAAAAGCTGCCTGATAATGACCTTGGAAAAAACTACCTGTATGTTGGCATCCTGCTCAAAAGTGCATAGAAACCCACTAAATGGAAGGAAGAAGTGGGTGGATAAACCGAAAGAACACTAAATAGTGACTGGATCCTGAGACAAAAAAATAGGTGGTTTTGATGGCTTCCAGAGAAGTCTAATGCCATATTACTCCCAAGAATATAATATATTCAGACTTCCATCTTGAAATAGTATTGGGTAATCTATTGGTCTGTCTTCTGCTCCAAAGTACAATGGTTTTTATAGAGAAAATCACCTCAGCTGTGCGATTTTCCTGCTTCATGTAGCATCTGTGGGAGTTATTCAGTGGTAGTTAGGCTGGTTTGGAGGTTCCAAGATGGCTTCATTCAAATATCTGATTCTGGTAGGTATGGAAAGGTGAGCCTTGTCTCTCCGTTTAGTGTCTCTTCAGATGGTCTCTCTCTCTCTCTCTCTCTCTTTTTTTTTTTCTTCAGGTGGTCTCTTCAGCAGAGTACTCAAGATTTGTAACATGGTGGCTCTGAGCTCCAAAAGGCTGCCTTGTAGAATCCTGACTCGTTCTTGAGAAAGACTGGGGCTATAGTGCTATAGAGCCACCTGAAGTTGCTTTAATTGAGAGATTTTTCTGACATTTGCATTTAGCTCCTCTTTATTGCTTTTATATTTCTAAGTTGCAGAAGTTAACTTCTGTCAGTAATCCTTTATCTTGTTTTTCATTATTGTAAAACCTTATAGTGATAGTTTAAAAATTATTATAAAATAATTCCTAAGAATAGTATAGCAAAAACTCATGTTCTACTTACTAGCCTAAAGAAAACACTACCAGTACAGTTGAAGCTGGGGTGAACCTTATCTTTTTTGCATCCACCTATCTCCAGGGGTAACTACCATCCTTAATTTGGTAGTTATCATTCACATGCATTTCTTTGTACTTTACTTTTTTTTTTTTTTAAAGATTTATTTATTTATTGTAGAGAGAGAGCATGTGTGAGTGGAGGGAGAGGCTGAGGGATGGGGAGAGAGAATCTCAAGCAGACTCCGTGCTGAGTGTGGAGCCTGATGCAGGGCTCAATCCAGTGACCTGACATCATGACCTGAGCCCAAATCAGGGTTGGATGCATAACCAACTAAGCCACCCGGGCACCCCATGTACTTAACTCTTAATGTATGTATCTCCAGACTGTGAGAGTGTATAAATTATTTTGCATATTTTTTTATGAATCATGTTTTGTATTTTTCTGCAACTTGTAGAAATTTTTCATTACAGCATTGAGAGATTAATGTGGATGAGAATAGTCCTAGTACTTTCATTTTCATTGCCATTTAGTATTGTGTAGTATGACTATACTACAGTTTATTTATATATTACTCTGTGGAAATTTAGGTTGTATCCACCTTTTTACTATTACATGCATTGCTACTATGAATACCTTTGTATGTTTCATATTGCTACTATGAAATTATTTAAGAGTACTTTTCTTTGTGCCTGTGTATGTATCTCAGGAGAGAGGTCAGCAAACTTTTCTGTAAAAGGCCAGATAGTAAATATTTTTACACTTTGAAGTCTGAACACTCCTTGTTGCAATTACTCAATGCTGTTATTTTAGCAAGAAGGCAGTCATAAATGAGACATAAGTAAATGAGAATGACTGTGTGCCAGTAAAACTTGATGGACACTGAAATTTGAATTTCATATAATTTTCATGTGTTAATGAAACATACAGTTTTCCCCCCAACCATTTAAAAGTGTTAAAGCCATTCTGAGCTTATGGGCCTCATAAAAACAAGCAGCAGGCCAGATTTGTCAGGGCCATATTTTGCTGACACCTGATCTAGAGTATCTCTTAGCAATGGAATTATTAGGTCATGTGTAATTTCAGCTTCATGTATATATTGTTAAATTGATCTCCAAAGTGGTTTGACTAACACTTTCTAAGTTTTCCAGTTTATAGATATCATCACCCATTGCATACTCTTTGATGTTTTAGTTTTTGCTAGTCTGATGGGATTGTCAGATTGTGTTTTTAATTTATGATATTCTGGTTTATAATAAGATTAAATATCTCTTGCTGCCTTTTAAAAAACCTATTCATTGGGATCCCTGGGTGGCGCAGCGGTTTGGCGCCTGCCTTTGGCCCAGGGCGCAATCCTGGAGACCCGGGATCGAATCCCACGTCGGGCTCCCGGTGCATGGAACCTGCTTCTCCCTCTGCCTGTGTCTCTGCCTCTCTCTCTCTCTCTCTGTGACTATCATAAAAAAAAAAAAAAACAAAAACAAAAACTATTCATTGTTCATTCAGTGTTCAAAAAATATTTAATCCCTATTCTATGAGCTTGGGACACATAAGTAAACAATACCCTATAAGTTTGTTTTTGTGCTTTCAGTTTTTTTGATGTGTATTTTTGTTCCTAATTGCACATTCATATCTTCTGCCTATTTTGTTTTTCTATTGGAATGTTGGGGGTTGTTATATACTCTGGACAGTAAATTGAATTATATGGATTAAACATATTTTATGAAATTATTTTGTAATGAATGGAATAATTATATGAACAGAATTTTTTAATGTACTGTAGTTTTTTGTTGTCCCCACCCCCGCCCCCCATTATTTGTGCTTTTTGTGATATAAGAAATACTTTGGTTTTATTGGCTCTTTGTATTTTAACTTTTTTGTTTTATTAGTCACTGTTCTTTAGTTTTTATAATGGCAGGAGGGTACCAATCAGGTATACAGGCTGGGTTAACAGAATTTGGAAATCTACTTGTAGTGTATATATTTCCTTTATTTTAAAAAATATTTTAGGGATCCCTGGGTGGCACAGCGGTTTGGCGCCTGCCTTTGGCCCAGGGTGCGATCCTGGAGACCCGGGATCGAATCTCACATCGGGCTCCCGGTGCATGGAGCCTGCTTCTCCCTCTGCCTGTGTCTCTGCCTCTCTCTATCTCTCTGTGACTATCATAAATAAATAAAAAAAAATTTTAAAAACTTTATTAAGTATTTGCAAATCATAGATTAAAAGGGGTTAATATCCAAAATATACAAGAAACTCCTTTGACTCACTAGCAGAAACCTCCAAATAATCCAATTAAAAATGGAAAAAGGAGGGGCACCTGGGTAGCTCAGTTGGTTAATTGTCCAACTCTTGATCTCAGCTCAGGTCTTTATCTCAGGGTTGTGAGATTAGACCTGAAAAAAAAAAGAAAAAAAGAAGAAAAAAGAAAAAAAAAGAAAATGTACACAGTACCTGAATAGACATTTCTCCAAAGAAGACATTCAGATGGCCAACAGGTACATGAAAAGGTGCTCAGTATCACTTATCATTCCACTTCTGGGAATATACTGGAAGGAAACAATGTCAGGAGGGAAGTGAATGAAGGTTAAATAGGTGATGGGGATTGAGGAGTACACTTGTGATGAGCACCAGGGTATGGACTTGCGTGTGGAATCACTATATTGTACGCATGAAACTGATATTACACTGTATGTAAAGACTTAAAAAAGAAAAACACTATGTCAAAGAGATAGGTGCACCCACACGTTCACAGTAGCATTATTTATAAAAGCCAAGACATGGAAAAAGCCTAAGTGTCCATTGACAGATGAATGGATAAAGAAATTGTAGTATACATATCTACAATGGAATATTCTTCAGCCTTAAAAAGTAAGGAAATCTGCAATTTGTGACAACACGTGTAGACCTTGAGGGCATTATGTTAAGTGAGATAAGCCAGACAGAAAGACAAATAGTGTATGATCTCATATGTAGAATCTTAAAAGATCAGATTTGTGGTTATTTGTGGCAAGGAGTGAGGGTGAAGGGGGTAGGGGACTTGGAGAACATGGTCAGAAGGTACAAACATCTGTATTGGGGATTTAATGTACAAAATGATGACTATAGTTATACTCTTCTGTGGTATTTTTAAGTTGTTGAGAGTAAATCATCATAGGAAAAAGTTATAATGAATTTTCATGTGATGAGTTGTCATCACAAGGAAAAGAACTTTTGATTTTGTATCTTCGTAGGAGGTGATGGATATTAACTGAATTTATTGTGGTAATCATTTCATAATATACACATATTGTATAAGTCAGGTCACTGTGCTGTACACCTTGAATTTATACAGTGGTGTATGCCAATTATATCTCAACGAAACTGGGAAAAACAGACTTTTTTCCCTAACCATGCAAATGGTTATATTTTTTATATTTTTTAAATATTTTTTAAAGTCATTTTTAAGGGCAGTTTCGGTTCACAGAAAAGTTGAGAAGAAGATATAAAGATTTCCCATGTACCTTCTACTTCCACACATGCATAGCCTCCTCTTGTATCAACATCTCCCAACAGAGTGGTGTGTTTGTTACAGTTGGTTAGCCTACATTGACATTGGGGCACCTGGCTGGCTCAAGTGGAAGAGTGTGGGACTCTTGATCTTGGGGTTGTGAGCTTGAGCCCCATGTTCAGTGTAGAGGTTACTTAAACCTACATTGACGCATCATAATCACCCGAAGTCCGTATTTACAATATGATTCACTCCTGTTGTATAGTATGTGGGTTGGGACAAATATGTAGTGACTTGCATCCATCATTATAATGTATGTAGTATTTTCAGTGCCATAACATTCTGTGCTCCACCTATTCATCCTCCAAACTTGCCTCCTCTAACATATTCTTTGCAACTACTGATCTTTTTACTGTCCTCATGGTTTTGCCCTTTCCAGTATGTCATATGGTTGAAATCATATAGAATGTATTTCAGAATTGCACCCTTCAGTTAGTATTATGCATTTAAGTGTCCTCCAAGTCTTTTCATGGCTTGATAGCTAATTCCTTCTTAGGGAAATAATATCCAATTTTCTGGATGCACCATAATTATCCATTCACCTACTGACAGACATCTTGGTTACTTCCAAGTTTTGGTGGATGTGATAAAACTCTTATAAACATTTGTGTGCAGATTTCAGTGTGGACATAAGTTTTTAATTCCTTAAATGGCAAGGAGTGCAGTTGCCGTATGGTAACAGTATGTGTGGTTTTGTAAGAAACCACCAAACTGTAACATTTTGTATTCTTACCAACAATGAATGAGAATTCTTACGGCTCCACATCTTCACAAGCAGTTTGTGTTGCCAGTGTTCCAGAGTTTAGCTAGATGTGTAGTGATATGTTACTGTTTTAATTTGCATATCCCAGATGACCTATGATGTGGAGCATCTTTTTTTATGCTTATTTGCCATCTTTATATCTTTGGTGAGGTGTCTGTTAAGGGATTTGGCCTCTACCTTTTTTTAAAAATTGAAGGAATAATTGACGCAGGGTGATAACATTAGTTTCAGCTGTACAACATAGTGGTTCCACAAGTCTATACACTATGCTCACCACAGTGTAGCTACTATCAGTCACCATACAATGCTACTACCTTACTATTGGCTATATTCCCTATGCTGTGCCTTTTATTTTTAAAGATTTCTTTATTTACTTGAGAGAGGTAGCAGGAGGGAATGGGGGAGAGGGGTATAGGAAGGGGGAGAAAGTCTTAAGTAGACTTCATTGGATCTCACCACCCTGAAATCTGGACTGAGCTGAAACCAAGAGTCAGACGCTTAACTGCTTCACCCAGGCGTTCCTATGCAGTGCCTTTTATCCCTGTGACTTTTTCATTCTATAATAGGAATCCTATATCTCCTCTTCACTTCCACTCATTTTGCCTATCCTACAACCCTCCTCTCTTCTTTAGGCCCATTTTTAAATCAAGTTTGTTTTCTTATTACTGACTTTTAAGAGTTCTTTGCATATTTTGGATACAGTCCTTTACCAGATACATCTTCTGCAAATATATTCTCCCAGTGTGTGGATTGTCTTAATTTTCCCGACATTATCTTTTCCAGAGCCGAAGTGTTTTTTTTTTTAAGTTTAATTGATAGTGTGATTCTGCCTTTTTTTTTTTATGTAAATTTTACTTCGTCAACATACGGTGTAATGCTGGTTTCTGGAGTAGAATTCAGTTATTTCTCCCTTACATACAATACCCAGTCCTCATCACAAGTGTCCTCCTTAATACCCTCTACCCAACCTCCCTTCATCAATCCTCAGTTTGTTTTCTGTCTTTAAGAGTGTCTTCAGGTTTATTTCCCTTTCTCCCCCTGCCGTATATTCATCTGTTTCTTTCTTAATTCCATGAGTGAGATCACATGGTAATTTGTTTCTTTCTGACTTATTTCACTTAGCATAATACATTCTAGCTCTGTCTAGATCATTGCAAATGCCAAGATTTCATTCTTTTTGATGGCTGAGTAATATTCCATTATACACACACACACACACCATATCTTTATCCATTCATCAGTCAGTGGACATTAGGGCTCTCTCCATAGTTTGACTATTATTGATAATGCTGTTATAAGGTCGAGATGCATGTATGTCTATTTTTGTATCCTTTGGGTAGATACTTGGTACTGCAATTGCTGGGACATAGGGTGGTTCTGTTTTTAATTTTTTGAGGAACCTCCTTACTGTTTGCAAGTGACTGCACCAGTTTACATTCCCACCAAAAGCATAAGAGGGTTCCCCCAGTTCTTAAATTTAATGAAGTCCGGTTTATAAATTCTTTTTTTTTATTTTTTATTTTTTTCCAGTTTATAAATTCTTAAATTTTACATTTTTACATTTAAATGTATGATCCATTTTGAATTAATTTTTTTGAAGGATGTAAGGTTTGTGTCTAGAGTCATTTTTTTGCATGTGAATGTCTGCTTGTTCCACCACCATTTTTTGAAAAGACCACTTTTTGTTTAATTGTATTGCCTTTGCTCTTTTGTCAAAAATCAATTAGGGCAGCCCTGGTGGCTCAGCGGTTTAGCGCCACCTTCAGCCCAGAGTGTGATCTTGGAGACCTGGGATTGAGTCCCACGTCGGGTTCCCTGCATGGAGCCTGCTTCTCTCTCTGCCTGTGTCTCTGCCTCTCTGTGTGTCTCTGATGAGTAAATAAAATCTTAAAAAAAAAATCAATTATATTATGTTCATGTGGCTGTATTCTGGACTCTATTTTTTTCCCACTGATTTGTTCTTTTGCCAATACCATATTGATTTGATTATTATAGCTTTATAGTAAAACTCAAAGTCGAGTAGTGTCAGTCTTCCAGGTTTGTTTTTCATAAATACTGTGTTGGCCATTCTTGGTCTTTGGTCTCTTTACATAAACTTTAGAATCAGTTTCTTAAAATCTACAAAATAACTTGCTGAGATTTTGATTGAATCTATAAATAAGGTTGGGAAGAATTGGTAACTTGGCAATACTGAGTTGTGCTATCCATGATATTAGTTCTACTTTGATTTCATTTATCAGAGTTTGTAACTTTCCTCATATAGATCTTGTACATATTTTATTAGCTTTATAGCTAGGTGTTATGTTTTTGGGTGTGCTAATAAGAGTGGTATTGTGTTTTTAATTTCAAATCCCACTTTTTCATTACTGGTGTATTGGAAAGCAGTTGATCTTTTTTATTAACCTTACATCCTGCAGACTTATTATAATTGCTTATTAGTTATAGAAGGTTTTTTTTGATTGACTATTTTGGATTTTCTATGTAAGTGGTCATATCATTTGTGAGCAAAGACCATTTTATTTCTTCCTTCCCAATTTATATCCCTCTTATCTCCTTTTCGTGTTTTATTGAATTAGCTAGAACTTCCAGTGCAGTGTTGAAAAGGAATAATGAGAGGATTATTTTCCCCTTGTACCCTATCTTCATGGAAGAGCTCCGACTTCTCACCGTTATGTATGATACTAGCTGTAGGTTTTTGTAGATAATTCTTTATTAAGTTTAGGGAGCTCCCTAGTATTCCTAGTTTACTAGTTTTTTTTTTTTTATCATGAATAGGAGTTGAATTTTTTCTGCCTCTATTGATATGATCATGTGACTTTTGTTTTTTAGCCTATTCATCAACATAATGGATTCTGTTAATTTATTTTTGAATGTTGAGTTAGTCTTGCAAAACTGGGCCAAATCTCATTGGGTCATGGTATATAATCCTCCTTACATATTTTTGGATTTAGTTCCTTAACATTTTGCATCTATGTTCATGGGGATATTGTTTGTAGTTTTCTTATAATGTCTCTGTCTGGTTTGATAGTTAGGGTAATGTTGGTCTCATAGAATGCTTCTATCTTCTGAAAAAGATTATAGAGAGTTGATAACAATTTCTTCCATAAATGTTTTGTAGAATTCAGTGGTGAACCCATCTGGGCTTGGTGCTTTCTGTTTTGGAAAATAATTAGTTCTTGATTCGATTTCTTTAATAGATAGAGGCCTATTTAGATTGTTTCTTTTTCTGTGAGTTTAGGCAGTTTGTATTTTTCAAGGAAGTTGTCCATTTCATCTGGGTTATCTATTTGAACATGGATTTGTTAATAGTATTCCTTTACTCTTCTAGCACCATGGGATCTGTAGTGATGTTCCTTTTTTTCATTTCTGATATTAATTTGTGTCCTCTTTTTAGTTGACCTGGCTTGAGGCTTGTTGATTTTTATCAGTCTTCAGAGAACGTTTGGTTTTGTTGATTTTTTTTCCCCCTATTCGGTTTCATTGATTTCTGTTCCAATTTATAGTATCTCTTTTCTTCGGCTTATTTGGGATTCGAATTGTTCATTTTCTGGTTTCCTAAGATGGAAGCTTAGATGATGTATTTTAGATTTTTTTTTTTTTTTTTTAATGTGGGGCTTGGACTTATAACTGAGATCAGGAGCTGAGCTGAGCTGAGATTGAGAGTTGAATGCTTAACTGACTGAGCCACCCAGGCACCCATAGATCTTTTATACATGCATTTGATGCTATAAATTTCCCCTTATGCATTGTTTTCACTGTTGCTCACAAATTTGGCAAGTTGTGCTTTTGTTTTCATTTAGTTCAAAATACTTTTTTTTTTTTTTTACTATTTTTTTTTTTAATTTTTATTTATTTATGATAGTCACAGAGAGAGAGAGAGAGGCAGAGACACAGGCAGAGGGAGAAGCAGGCTCCATGCACCGGGAGCCCCGACGTGGGATTCGATCCCGGGTCTCCAGGATCGTGCCCTGGGCCAAAGGCAGGCGCCAAACCGCTGCGCCACCCAGGGATCCCTAGTTCAAAATACTTTTAAACTTATTTTGAGATTTCTTCTTTGACTTATTTGTTGTTTAGAAGTATGTTATTTAATCTTCCATGTGTTTTGGGATTTTGCAAATATTGATTTCTAGCTTAGCTTTTTGTTATAGATTTCTGGCTTAATCCTATTGTGATCTGAGAACAGACTTTGTGATTTCCGTTTCTATAAATTTGTTAGAGTGTTTTAGGGCCCAAAATGTAGTGTCAGTGATTGTTCTATGTGAGCTTGTGAAAAATATATATTTTTTTGTTTTTGGATGAAGTGGTCTGTAGATGTCAGTAATCTCCAGTTGACCAATGGTTTTATTGAGGTCAGCTGTGTTCTCAACTGGTTTTTCTGCTCCTTGGAACAGTCCATTTCTAATACAGGAATGTTATAGTTTCCAACTATGATGATGGGTTCATCTATTTCTTCCTGCAGTTCTATTCGTTTTTGCCTCACATAATTTGACACTGTTGTTAAGTATATACCTGTTAGGGATTGTTCGTCGTCTTTGAGAATTGACTGTTAACATTATGTAATACCCTTTTTATTTCTAATAACTTTCCTTAATTTGATATTTGCTTTGTCTGGAAATACGCTATTCCTGCCTTCTTTTGATTGTTGTTCACATGGTATATCTTTCTCCATCCCTTTACTTTCAGTGTATATGTATCTAGTGTCTATTTAAAGCATGTTTCTTGGAGGTGTCATACGGTTGGATCTTGTTTGATACACTTGAGAACCTCTGTTTTTTGATTGGTGCATTTAAATCATTGATGTTCAGAGTGATTATTGATGTAGTTGGATTAATGTTTACACTATGTTAATTGTTTTCGGTTATTTGCAGAGTGTTTTTGTTTTGTGAATTACAGTTTTCAATTTTTTTTAAAAGTTTTTATTTATTCATGAGAGACAGAGAGAGAGAAAGGCAGAGACACAGGCAGAGGGAGCAGCAGGCTCCATGCAGGGAGCACGATGTGGGACTCGATCCTGGGACTCCAGGATCACGCCCCGGGCCGAAGACAGGCACTAAACTGCTGAGCCACCCAGGGATTCCCCGAATTTTCAAATGTTAACTCTTGCTTTTGGAATAGACTGTGCTTAATTATAATATACTATTCTTTACATATTACGGGAGTTGATTTGCTAATAGTTTATTTAGGGTTTTATTTATTTATTTTTTTAATTTATTTATGATAGTCACACAGAGAGAGAGAGAGGCAGAGACATAGACAGAGGGAGAAGCAGGCTCCATGCACCGGGAGTCCGACGTGGGATTCGATCCCGGGTCTCCAGGATCGCGCCCTGGGCCAAAGGCAGGCGCCAAGCTGCTGCGCCACCCAGGGATCCCTAGGGTTTTATATCTATCTCCATGAGTGGTAATTTTCCTTCATTGAATGTCATTGTCAGGTTTGGAATTAGGTATTATCACTTTGCAAAATGAACTGTAGAATGTTTCTTTTTCTTTTGTATTTTGGGAAAATAAATTTATTGTTATTTCTTAGAAGCTTGAAAGAAGGGATGCCTGGGTGGCTCAGCGGTTGAGTGCCTGTCTTTGACTCAGGGTGTGATCCTGCGATCCCGGGATTGAGTAGGGCTTCTCGCATGGAGCCTGCTTCTCGCATGGAGCCTGCTTCTTCCTCTGCCTCTCTCTCTGTATCTCTCATGAATAAATAAATAAAATCTTTAAAAAAAAAAAAGAAGAAGCTTGAAAGAAATTACTGGAGGGGTGCCTGATTAGCTCAATTGTTAGCTCATGTGATTCTTGATCTTGGGGACATGAGTTTGAGTCCTATGTTGAGGGTAGAGTTTATACTTAAAAACAACAACAGAGAACTAAGTTACTTCCCATGAAATAAAAATAACCTTTTTTTTTTAAGGAAATTACTAAAGAAGTCTTTTGGGTCTGAATATTTCTTTATGGAAAGATTTGTAATAATTCAGTGTCTTTTATTGATGCAGCAGTATTCAAATCTTGTATCAGTTCGGTAATATTTGTGTAGGTATTTAGGTTTGCTTTCTTTAGTCAACTAAGTCAGTTTGTCCCCATCCATCAAATTTTCATCTTTCACTGATTTAGTTACATGCCTTATTTACTGTTATCTCCTTTCTGGTCTCCTTTTTGTTCTTAAGGGTTTCTATTTTCTCTCCCCTCCTTCCATCACTGTCATTTTAGTGAAGTGTATGAACAAAAATGCATGTATTTAATTTGGGTTACTTAACTGGGATCTCTCTTTAACCTTTATCTCTTCTTGCACTCAATTTCATAAGTGGAATATAATAGACATAATTTTCCACTCTCCTTATTACTAATGTCAACCATAGCAGGATATTGAGATGTGGTAATATTCTCAAAGACTTTCAAGGAATTGAGTTTTTTTTCCTACTCCAAGTTGCTCTAAACTTGGGTTTTAAAATGTGTTTGCTTTTTGTAATTTTTTTATTAATAATAATCATTTTCATGAGATTTTTCTGTCATTTATTCATTTATAGGTTATAATCTGTCAACTAGGAAATAATATCACTAGATTTATTAGAATTGTGAGTATAGAATTCTAGTTTCACTAGTGTGTAAATAATAAACACTTCTTGACTTTTTGCTGCCTGGTGACCTTTTTGATTAACTTGCTTGACTCATTTGATGGATACTAGTTGCTGGATTATGAGTCTTAGGCTAGTAATCATTATAGTTTATTACCCTTTCTGTCTTGGTAGTATAACTTTACCTAACCATCTTTAAAGATTTTTTTTTAAGATTTTCTTTATTTGAGAGAGGGAGCAAGCCAGCATGAGAGAGTGTGTGAGCCTCACTAGTGGTGGTGGAGGGCAGGGGGGAGGGAAAGCAAAGGGAGAGGGAGAAACAGACTCCCCACTGAGCAGAGAGCCCAATGTGGGGCTTGATCCCAGGCCCCCAAGATCATGACATGAGCCAGAGGGAGATGCTTAACCGAGTCACCGATGCACCCCTAACCATCTCTCTCTCTCTCTCTCTCTCTCTCTTTTTTTTTTTAAAGATTTTATTTATTCATGAGAGACACACACAGAGAGAGGCAGAGACACAGGCAGAGGAAGAAGCAGGCTCCATGCAGGGAGCCCAGTGTGGGACTCCATCCTGGAGTCTCCAGGATCACACCCTAGACTGAAGGCGACGCTAAACCATTGAGCCACCCAGGCTGTCCCATCTCTTTTTTAAAACAGGTTCATTTTACATTTGATTTTTTTTTTTTTTTTTAATTTATGATAGTCACACACACAGAGAGAGAGAGGCAGAGACATAGGCAGAGGGAGAAGCAGGCTCCATGCACCAGGAGCCCGACGTGGGATTCGATCCGGGTCTCCAGGATCGCGCCCTGGGCCAAAGGCAGGCACCAAACCACTGCGCCACCCAGGGTTCCCTTACATTTGATTTTTAAAAGTTCTTTTGAGGGTTTTAAATTCATAGAGAATTTTCAAAAATGTTATATTTTCTGTATACCATTTATGTATCTTCCCATAATGTTGGCACCTTATATAATCATAGTATGTTTTTCAAAAACTTGGAGATTAGCATTGGATATAAACTCTGATATAAACTACACAGTTTGTTTGGATTTCCCTACTTATTTCACTGATGTTCTTCTTTAATTCCAGTGTCCAATTGAGGATACCACACTGCATTTGCTGTTACATCTCCTTAGTCTCCTTTGATATATTTGATACATGACAATTTCTTAATCTTTCTTTGTTTTTCATAGTTTTGATGGTTTTAAAAGCATACTAGTCAGGTATTTTGTAGACTATACCTCAGTTTGAATTTATCTGTGTTTTCTCACGATTAAACTGACATTATGAGGTTTGGGAAGAAGACCACTGAACTGAAGTGGAATATTCATTACATCATATTAAACAGTATTTCCTACTTTTGATGTTAACCTTATGGCTGAAGTAATGATTGTCAGATTTCTCACTGTCAATTTATTGTTTTTCCCCTTTCTGTAGTCAGTTCCTGGAAATGAGCTACCAAGTCCAGTGTATACTGAAGGGAAGGGGAACTAAGTTTCATATTTCACAGGAAAGAATATAATTTGGAATTCTTTTTAAAGGAAGATATGTTTTTTTCTCCCCATTTGTTTACTTATTCAGTTGTTTATGTCAGTATGGATTTGTGAATGTTTTACTTTGGGGGTTATAATCCAGTACTTTTGTTAGTTTGGCTAAAATTATTTCACCTTTGTTCACCTATTAAGAGGTTCATTTTGGCTCCTGAGATCTTTTGACATTCCCTCATCTTTTTAAAAAAATGAACCTCCTTATTTCCTGGTGTAGAAAACAGGCCCCCAAGATCCAGACTCATCTTACATTTTTTCTGCTCCATCCCTATAATCAGTAATTTCTTTTAGAAAATAATAAATTCTTTTATTAGAGAATTTAGAAATCAAAATCTGGGGGCACCTGGGTGGCTCAGTTGGTTAAGTGGCAGCCTTCAGTTCAGGTCATGATCTCAGGGTCCTGGGATCAAGCCCTGCATTGGGTTCCCTGCTCAGTGGGGAGCTTGCTTCTCCCTCTCCTCTCTCTCTTTCAAATAAATAAATAAGATCTTTAAAAGCAAATAGAAATCAAGATCTGACTTTAAGTGTGCTTGTTGCCACTGGGGTGTCACTGTTTTCTAGATCTTCTCAGAGGATAAAGCTTTAGTTCTGTATACTACTAACCCATGGTACAAGACATACCTATATATATTACTTTTATCTATCAATGAAAGATTGAGTTCATACTGATAACTCTTACTCTAGTATCATTAGAATGAATAGTTCGTTGTAGTTTTCTTCTGTTGCTTATTTGTAACCTCTTTCTCTGACAGAAACCTTGCTTCCATTATATACTGTTTATTATTTGTCCAATTCCAGTATGTATGTCAGAAGTTTCAGATTTGCTCATCGTGACTTGTTCCTTCCTATTTTATGATATTTTTGATTGTGAGCTCTTATTCTTTGAAACTTTTTTTGAGGCTTGTATTGAAATTTTATATTTTTTTAGGGAGGATTTATATTTGATTCTGTCAGTCAGGTAGAGGGTTTTTTTTTTTTTTTTGCCTTTAAAAAGAGCTTTTTATTGTGGCAAAATTTGTTATGTCTAGTTTATTTAACTCATTGTAATGTTTTCAGAATTCATCCATGTTGTAGCATGTATCAATTTCATTCCCTTATGGCTGCATAATATTCCTGTGTGTGTGTGTGTGTGTGTGTGTGTGTATACACAGGTACCTGTACACACCACATTTTATTTATTAATTCACCTTTGATGGACACTTAGGTTGTTTTCACCTTTGGCTATTATGACTAATGCTACTACACCTGTTGGTTTACAGGTGTCAGAGTACATGTTTCCATTTATTTTGAGTATATACCTGGAAGTGAGACTTCTGGATCATAGGGTAATTCTATGTTTAACTTTTTTTTTTTTAATATTTTATTTATTCATGAGAGACACAGAGAGAAAGAAAGAGGCAGAAACACAGGGTGAGGGAGAAACAGGCTCCCTGCAAGGAGCCTGAAGTGGGGCTCAGTCCTGGATCCCGGGATCACACCCTAGACCAAAGGCAGACGCTCAACTGCTGAGCCACCCAGGAGTCCCTATGTTTAACTTTTTGAGGAACTGCTGTACTGCCATACCTTTCCACTGTGGCTGCACTGTTTTACATTCCCACCAGCAATGCATACAAGTTCCAATTTTTCCACATCCTTGTCAGTACTTACTATTTTAGTTTTTTTTTTTTAAACTTTATTTACTTATTCATGAGAGACACAGAGGGAGAAGCAGGCTCCATGCAGGGAGCCCGACGTTGGACTTGATCATCCCAGGTCTCCAGGATCACACCCTGGGCCAAAGGCAGGCGCCAAACTGCCGAGCCACCCAGGGATCCCCTATTTTAGGTTTTTAAAAAATGTAATAGCCATTCTACAGTGGGTATGAAGTAGTATCTAATTATAGTTTCGATTTGCATTTCCTTGACATCTAGTGATACTCAGCATCTTTTCTTGTGAGACTATTTTAATTATAGACTTTTCAGGGCCACATAGATATAGTTATGAAAATTCTGGTCCCAAACCTGAGTAATTGTGAGTTTATGGTTAGGGATTCCTTAACCATGGGGTAAATACACTTTGTATGTCTTCAGTTCAACCCAGAAACCCAGAGCAAAGACAATACATCATAATTACTCTCGTTGTTTTTCAGTTTCTTTTTTCCCCTTGTTCACCTAATTGGAGGGCTGCCCTTCAGGTTTTCTACTCTTCAGTCTGTCCTCTCATCTTGCTGGCATCCCAAACTTGATCTTAAATCCCTAGTCCATCAGGTTTTTGTCACATGACTCCCAAGACAAATGCTAGCTTCAGAACCTCATTTATGTCTCTATGAGTTCCCATTTTCTAGTTGTTTATGGCTTCGGGAAGTTTAAGCTTTACACTTAATTCTTTTAAACTTATTGTGAGCATGTTTGGTGTTCTAACCTAGAGAGTTTTCCTGTACATCAAGTTCACCATATTGTCAATGCAGAAAATTTTGATTTCTCTTCTATTAAAAGGTGGAGATAATTGACTGAAGTAAATAGGGCATACTAATTAATGGGTACTAATTTATAAGATTAGCAATTAAACATGGAGGTATAGGGTTGATTTTTATATATTTCATACATATTCATGTGCTTCCCCTCATTTTTATTATATTTTACTAATTTGGGTTTCTTCTTTGGTAATAAACTCATGCATATGAACAACTGTACATTAGCAAAAACAGATTTTAACGTGTTTTTTGTTTTAGAGGAATTAAGATGTTCATAAGAAATAGTCAAAAAACAAGAAAATTAAGAGAATCTAGACTAACCAAAGAGCTTGGGAAATGCTCAATTTTATTTTAAATTTAATGGTTCTACTGAATACTTATCTCAGTTCTTTTTTTTATTTCAGCTTTGGCTAGATCAGAATCTAAGAGAGATGGAGGTTTTAAAAATAATTGGAGCTTTGATCATGGAGACGAAAGTGAAGGAGACACAGATAAAGAGTAAGAACTCCCCCCCCCCCCAGATATTTTATATGAGTGACATTTCATTAAAAAATGACTTATATTCCATGGAAGTATTTTTAGGAGCATAATATTCTTTACTTATAAAACGTTTATTACAAAAATAAATAAATGAAACATTTATTACATAACATGAAGGAAAGAAAATGCAGGGGTTTTTTATTAAGTAATTTTGCTGTTACATTTTCAATTTTTTGAAATGTGTTAGTATGTGCATGTAATACATATAAGCATACAATTTAAAATTGACTATTGAAGATTTTCAGTTAAAGAAAATTTTTTTAAAGAGGACGTTCTGTTCAGGCACTGATTTGAAAACCTCTGAATTTTTGTGTGGAAGTTTAAGTTCTATAGTATCTTTCTTAACAGTTGCCCCTCCATCTTAGATCACGTTACCACCAGAGAAAGCAGAAACAATATTAAATGATAAACACAGATGTTGACCCAAGCAGATGTTAAACGAATTACGTATTATACTTTGTGTGCTTGAAATGTCTGCATTGTAAAATTTAAATGATAGTTTTAATAGAACCTTTTGCATATCATGAGATTTGTATTACCGATTCACCATTGCTATTAGGTGCCATGATTTATTAATCTGGTTTTCCACTGGCTAGCACATATTCAGAAATACACAAATATATATATACATTATATATACACACAGATATATACATTATTTATAAATACATATAGTTCTACCAAATCTATAAGTATTTTAAAAAATTATTACATAAGAAATCAGAGTATATTTGCTAAATATTGTGGGAGCTTCACTTCTGTCTGGGCAATAGCTCCGTTCATTACCATTTTTATGTACCTTCACCTATGAGATTTTGAATTGAAGTGAACTTTTATTTGAAGGAGAGCTTTGAACTGTTTTCAGATAAAATCGGTGTTTTATGTTTGTCTTTCTCTTGTTTTTTTTTATTTCTGACTTTTAAAATTTTAAATATTTTTTTTATTATAGACCCTTAGTATTTATTTTTGAAAAATTGGAATTAAATCTGAAATTAAATGGGAAGTAGGTCACCTTTTAAACATTTTGTAAAATGTTTGGAAGGAGAATTTTTAGTACTAAAACAGTTGGGGTATGTGTAAACGGTAATGGAACATTTTATATTTTTATTATAAATAGCTAGGATTTACTAAAATAGCAGAGTTGTCTTTAGAAGAATGTATTTTAGCTTTCTTTGTTAGATTTGTCATGATTATGTAAATTTGTATTTTAAGGTGTTACTTGTTCTGTATATTTCATTTATGAATTATACTCTGGCTCATTATAAGAGGATCCTTAGGAGCTTCAGCTTTTGTAATATCTTGAGGATAAATTGAACTATTAATAGATATATTAGTCTGATCTTTTAGAATCTCAAGTATTCTAAAATGTTGATATTTCTAAGATTTGTGAAAGTAACTTTTACTGTGGTAACATCATTGGAATCACTTTTTTTTTTTTACATTTTAGTTAAGGTTTTCTTACCATTTTTTCTCTATTTTGTTTCGCTGTTCTTTTCCTCTAATTTTAAATCAAAGACAGGAAAAATGAGTGACTATATGTGAAATCTACAGTTAAGGGAACAAAAATTATGTTTGTAGCAGGGGTCAACAGACCATGGCCCACTGGCCTAGTCTGGCCCACCATTGGCTTTTGTTAATAGTTTTATTGGAATACAGCCATACATATATGATCTGTGGCTACTTTCATATTAAAATAGTAGAGTATTAGTAGAGAGACTGTATAGTCTACAGAGCCTAATTTAATCTCTGGCTTTTTATAGAAAAAGTTTGCAGATCCCTGAATTAGGTAAACAAAGACAGTAAATATACTTCTGAATTTAATGTGTGAGTTGTAATTGTCACTTAAGATTTACCCCCCCTCCCTTATTTTCTCTGTAGCGAGGCAAATCTACTCAGTGTAGATGAAGATGAGGATTCTGAGACCTCAAAAGGAAAAAAGGCAAGTGTTGCTTTTCTGACTTTTTTTGGTAAATTTTTTAGGTTATATACTAAAAGCTAATATTTCAAATGAAGATTTTTCCATTTTTTAATTGAAATTCCCAACCACCCACTTACCCACCCCGAGGCTAGTGTGTTCCCAATTTCCTGTTTATTCCATCAGAGATTTTATGCATTATGAAGAAAATATATATTTTTTGCCCTACCCTCTTATATTAACACAGTTAGTAGCATACCGTACATGCTATTTAGTCTTTAAAAAATTTTTTTTTTTAAATTATTAAAGACCATCCATTAGTCCATTAAAAACACCCTTGTTCTTTTCCCTGGCTGTATAGTATTCCATTGTATGATGTATTGTTCTTGTCCAATACCACCATATTGAAGGATATTTATGGTGTTTCCCCTTTTTCTTTTCACCCTGAAATAGTTAAGTCACCTTCAGTATGGGTGATTTTGCGTAAATACTAGCAAATCTGTAGGATGAATTCCTAACAATAGAGCTGCTGTATCAAGACATGTACATTTCTAATTTTGTTATACCTGATTTACGCTTTTACCAGCAATGTCTGAGTATGCCTGTTTTCCCACACAGTTGTCACAGTTATCGATCTTTTGAGCTTTGTCAGCAAAAAATTGTATCTTGGTGTAGTCTTAATTTTCATTTCTTTTACTATAAATGAGGTTGAATGTTTTCATATGTGTAGTCCTTTATTTCCTTTTGGATAGTATCATTTAATATCCTTTGCCTATTTTTCTATTTAGTCTTTAGAATATTATGATTGATAGGAATTCTTTTTATGTTGATTGAGCCCAGGCACACATTTTTGACAACTTTGAAATCTGTCTAGATGCATCTTATAATAATGGCATGACATGGTTTAATTAGAAAAATTTCTTTTGCACATCAGTATTTACAATGATTTGAATCTTACAATGGTTTCCTAGGTTTGAATAAATACAAAGTGTTGGAGAAATTGGCCCCTTGCTGTGATACTATCTGCTAATATTTTAAACGAGTTTTTTCCCACTAGTCTTTTGTCTTTGCTTTTGGCGATTATTGCTTTGGAGAACATATTTTCTTATGTTGTCAAATATATCAAAATTGTTTTCCTTTTATATGGGTTCTGGGTTTAGTTTCTTTGATCCTAATGATGTTAACTTAGTTGCTTATTTGTTTTGTCCTATTAGATAAATAGTTTCACAATACCAATACAAATATAATTGCTAATAAAGTAATTTAAAATCTTTTCCTTCTGTTTGCTTGTTAGTTTTTGGTGGCACCACCAAGTATATAGCCCACCAGGAATGTGTATTTAAATTACTTGTTTTTTTTTTAATTTTATTTATTTTATTTTTTATTTTTAAGATTTTATTTATTCATGAGAGAGAGAGAGAGGCACAAAGACACAGGGAGAGGGAGAAGCAGGCTCCATACAGGGAGCCTGATGTGGGACTCCATCCCTGGACTCCAGGATTACGCCCTGTGCCGAAGGCAGGCATTAAACCACTGAGCCACCCAGGGATCCCCTGTGGTTTTATTTAAAGTGAATTTTTTAAATATTTTTTATTTATTTTAAGTGATCTTTCCACCCAATCTGGGGCTTGAATTTACAACCCCAGGTTCATCTCCTCGGACTGAACGAGACAGGCACCTCTAAATTACTGTGTTTTTAAATCAATTGAAATGACTTAAGTTGTTTTATAATTACACAATAAGTTGTTTTATAATTACACAAGAAATACATGATTCCAAAGTCCTATTTACAAAAAAAGTTTTATTAGAGAAATCTAGGTTTTATTTTGATTCCCTCTATCCTTTTCTCTTTCACTAATGGGCAACTTAAAAAAAAATGGATTTAGCCTTTCATTGTTCTTTTCTTTCATTTTTAATGGAATATACAACCCTTCTCAGAGAAACTATCAACACTGCTTATTACCTTGATTGTTTTACTTTAGCAGTTTGGTCTGTGGATCACTCCACTAGCAAAGTACTTAGAAATCTATATTATCTCTTTTGTTGTTACGTAGTATTCCAGTGAGTAGAATGAACAGTAGATATTTAGTTGGCTCCCTAGTGATGAGCTGAGGTCTTTCCCAGTCTTTTGCTATTTATAAATAGTGCTTTAATAATGCCTTATGCCTAAATAAATAAATAAAGCAAACAAGCAAGCCAGCCAGCCTCATGCTTATGTCTTTTCATGTCTTTATACTATATTTTGGGATAGATTCCTAGAATTGCAGTTGCTATTACAGAGGGTAAATTTACATGTAATTTTTCTAGTTATTGCTAAATGCCTCATTCATGGAAATTAGCATTTGCCATTCCCACTAATAATATATTTCTTTGTAACCTTGAGAAGTGTGTGGTCAAACTTGAATTTTTACTCATCTGACATAGCACCCTCTTCACATATTTCTTATACTTACCATTAAATAATATTTTACTGACTTTTAAGTTTAATCTCCGCCAATCTGTTTTTTTTTCTCCCATAACATCTCTACTTTGTGTAATTAAAGAATTTATAGAATTTGAAGTTTTTCTCTTAGTACTCTAAAATTTTCATTTATAAAGTTACACTAAAAACTACAAGGTTTTTCACGTTGCAGTTTTCTCTAGCTTTTATTTTAACATCTTGATTGCTTAGAGTGCTGCTGTTAGGTGTTCTTCAAGTGGACAAAAATATAAGGTAGTTTGCAGGGAAAATAAAGGATGTTTTCAGTTACTAACTTATGTGACATTGGTTTTCAATTTGTGTTTTTTTTTTTTCCGTGAAGATGCCCTTAATTTTTTTTAAAATGCCTTAAACATTTTTAAGGATGTAAGTGGGGATATTTTAAAATAAAACTTAAATTATGTTTATGTGTATCCAGTTATCTCTAAAGGTAATTCTAATTTGATACTCAGCATCATCTATTTTAAAAATACATGTACCATCTCTTTTTTGAGAGATATGTATTTATTGAAATTTAACATTAAATATTTATTGAAATTTAACATTAAATAATTGTCACTACATGGTTCTAAGTATTTTTTTACTGGATGGAATTATCCTTATAATTTATTAAAGATTCAAAAATATATTACAGGTATTTGTAATCATTGAATCTATTATGTAAATTTATATTGGAGGGCAGCCCGAGTGGCTCAGTGGTTTGGTGCCGCCTTCACCCCAGGGTGTGATCCTGGAGACCTGGGATCAAGTCCCATGTCGGGCTCCCTGCATGGAGCCTGCTTCTCCCTCTGCCTGTGTCTGTGCACACCCCCCCCCCCCGTGTCTCTCAATAAATAAAATCTTTTTAAAAAATTATATTGGAAATGTATTTCTTAAGATGAGTACTGCTGATGTTTTTCTTCTTTATTCATTTGGTTCACATATCCATGAACAAGTATTACTTATTGCTAGAATAAAACTTTCAATAGCAGTTTTCTTTTTCTTTTTTAAGGTTTATTTATTACAGAGAGAGAGTGCACATGCACAATTGAGTGTGGAGTGGGGAGGGCCAGAGGGAGAGGGAGAGGTAGAGAGATTCTCAAGCAGACTCCACTGGTAGCCTAGGGTTTGATCCCCAAATCTTGAGATCACAACCTGAGCCAAAACCTAGAGTCTGCTACTTAGCTAACTGTGCCTCTTAGGAGAAGGATAGAATTTTGTTATAGCAGTATCCTTCAGTTCTTTTCTTTTGAGTTAAATGCCAAAAATCACATAGCAACTTAATATTTAAAAGTTAAAAATAATTTGTGATCCAGTCATTAGAGTTATTGCACTTCTGAATTTGCTACTAAAAAGGCTTTATCAAATTTAACAAGTAGCCAATTTTTATGCTTGCTACTTTTAGATTCCCTTTTTTAAAACTAGATACTTTCTCTTTTTTTTAAGATTTTATTTATTTATTCATGAGAGACACAGAGAGAGAGGCAGAGACACAAGCAGAGGGAGAAGCAGGCTCTGTGTAAGGAGCCCAATGTGTGGGACTCAATCCTGGATCCCAGGATCACACCCTGAGCCGAAGGCAGATGCTCAACCACTGAGGCACTCAGGCGTCCCTAAAACTAGATACTTGAGAAATAATTTTAAAAATTGAAATCTTGTTAACTTCAGGATATTGCCTTTGCCAATATCATATTTTTTTGTGAAATATTTTGTAATTTTTGTTTTGTGTATTTTTTTTAATATGGAACTGCATATTTTGTTCATTTACTCTGTGGAAAATACCTATTTATACTTTATTTGACAAGGCCAGTCCCTATGGTCCTGCCAATCAATTAAATCAGATATACTATTTATCTGTAAATGTTTGTTTTCAGTTTTCACTTCAAGTATACATGTTAGTTTGTATCTTCATGACAGCCATTTCATTTCACTTCAGGTAGAAAATATGGCCTTGGTTTTGACCTTTGTTATTTGGTTGTAATAAGGCACAGCAGATTTCAGTCTCATTTTAAAAACTTATGCTTTCTTTGAGGTGTTCTCACTTGATTTTCTCCTTGGGTCAATGCTTTTCTTGATTATAATTGGAATAGAATATACAAAGCCAGTAAATGCAAATTTTTATCACTTTTTCTTTTCATTTTGCAGTGAAATTAAGGAAATATAACTTTGGTGTAGAATATCTAGTTTCTAACCTATGGTTAGAAGCCTATTTAACAAAATATTTATAAAACAGGGAAAGATATGAAGACCTACTATCATTTTTTGCGCCAAAAGAGATTCCAGTCTTTCCAATTGTTCCTTTTTGGAGATTTTTAGATTCTAATGCAATAGGTGAGACTTATGTCTTTCTTTTGTAGAACAGATAAAGGTCTGTTGGGAAGGGAGATACTGTATGATGCCTTTTATACAGATGGGTTTTAAAGTAAATCAGTGTTAAGAAATTGTAAAAATGGAGATTGAGGGCTTAGGATTTAATTGCCTTAAAATTATCCATGCCTGTTTGCCATTTAGAAAGTCTTTGTATATGCTAAGGGGTTATGTATTTCTGGATTTTTAATGGTTTGTAGGTAATATATAGGTCCCTATGGATCATTGGTTTAAACTAATACAGCTCCTCTTCTCAAATGATAATGGAATTAGGAGAAAGCCTTTATTTTGATTAAAAATGTCTTAGTATTCTTCACCTTTTCTTTCATAGAATAATCCTTTTGCCTTTGGCTTCTCTAGTTTCATTGTGCCTCTTTAGAGAAAGGATACATGGCTTTCATTAGTTTTTTTTTTTTTTAATTTATTTATGATAGTCAGAGAGAGAGAGAGAGAGAGAGAGGCAGAAACACAGGCAGAGGGAGAAGCAGGCTCCATGCACCGGGAGCCCGACGTGGGACTCGATCCCGGGTCTCCAGGATCGCGCCCTGGGCCAAAGGCAGGCGCCAAACCGCTGCGCCACCCAGGGATCCCTAGAAGGTTCAATAAAAAGATTGCTGAAACCCATTTTGAAAGTTTCTAATTTAGATCTGGAGAGGGGCTTGCTAATTTGCATTTTAAAGTGTTCCAAAAGGATGCTGGTTGTGTTGGTCTAGCGAACCACACTTTGACAACCATTCGTTGATTTAGGGCATTTTTTTTTTTTTTTTCAAAACAACATGGGAGTGGGCCTAGGTCACAATAACTGGATAGGCCTAAGTTTTCTCAGCTAAATGCATCTTAATAACCAGTTTATGATAAAGTAATTTATGGATTTATGGAGCTTCTTTTTTCTTAATATATTAATTGGGGGGGGAGGGGTAGAGGGAGGAACTCTCAAGCAGACTCCCCGCTGAGCATGGAGCCTGATACGGGGCTCAGTCTCACAACCCATGAGATCATGACCTGAGCCAAAATCTGGAGTCCAGTGCTTAACCACCTGAGCCACCCAGGTGCCCCAATTTATGAGCTTTCTAAGAGAAGATACATGTATTTCTAATTGAGTGAGAACTATTGGTTACTGAATTCTGACCTATCTGCTCATTCCAGGGCTCAGCAATTTGTGTATATTTTGGTTAATGCAGGAAATAATCCCATGATTACAAGGAAAGTTACCTGGCTAGAAAGACAAGTCTGTAGATTCTGAAATTGTTATCTTTCCATGCTAACGCTGTTATTTCCTGTGAAAAAGGGTCCCCAATGCAAAAGTGATTGTACTTTGTTTATAAATGAAAGAGAGTGATAATTCCAGTATCTTTATCCCCAATGTTTTTTTTTTCCTGTTATCAGTTGTTTCTCTTGGTTTTGATCACATTGTCTAATTTCTTTGAGCTTGCTATTAATGGTAACTATTGCATATGAAAAGTCAAAGGGATAAGTTGAGGCCTAGAAAATTACTTATTTCTGGAGTGGATATGTATTTACTTCTGTCTAGTACTAGGAGCATTATTAATCTCAGTCTCAGATCACCTTAATTCAGTGGTTCTCCAAGTATGGTCTCTGATTGGCAATATCAGCATCACTGATACTCACTAGAAATGCACATTATTAGGCCCATCCCAGACCTAGTAAGAATAAACTGTAAAGATTTGACACAAGAATTTAACAAATCATTGGGGTAATTCTGATTTATACTAAAAATTTGAGAATTGCCTTAATTGAACTGAGGGTCGAGTTGATTAGAAGCTGTATTTCAATCTATATGAAGGCTTTTATTCATAGGATATAATTCTGATCCAAATTTTGAGGGGCTTACAAAGCCCTTCATATATGGTGGATCTTCATCTCTACTTTTTGTCTTTCTAGCTCTCTGTTGAAAGTTCAGCTTAGCCTCTCAACTACATCTTCTGGAATCAATAGATGCCTCAGGGGAAAATATAAATCTGAGCTCAGATCCCTGAGTTCCTTGTTCCTAATCTTAATTCCTAATTCTTCATTGCTTTCAGAGCCCTCAGATGTCTCAAACACATATATTTTTAATGTGTCTTTTGTCTAGCCTTTTTCCTAGTTTTCAGATAGTAGAAGGAAATTGATCTTCATTACCTAATCTGCCATTACCAGAAGTGGAGGAGTCTGAAGCCCATGGCTGTAAAAGATTAGGAAGTAAAGAAATGTCTCAAGGAGGAGAAAGTGATAAGCATTGTATCAAAATAGGTCTTTTTTTGGAATTTTATAATGTTGATATGCTTAAAATAAGAATGGTGTTGGCACAATGAACTCTGTACTCAGGAGATCTTTTTTGTGGGAGTTTTTTTTTAGGGGAACTGTTAGATTTCTGTAGAGATCATTTGGCGGGGGGGAAGCCATGTTCCTGTCTTCTTGTGACTATTTTATAAATGAATGAAAAATAAAATAAAATATTTGACTATTGCTTCAAAATAAAGCTTCGAAAATAATGATTTTTAAAGTGTCGTTTTGGGTAAATTATCACTAAGAACTGAAGACTTTTGTCTCAATGAGTCTGAAAGCTTTTATTGAATGTCTGGTACAATGAATATTCCTACATATTTGTGTTATCCTTAGGGAAAAAAAAGTATTGCAGTTGAATTTTCCTTAAATTCATGCCAGTGTCATCCCTCTCTCCCATCTCCAATGGCTGGTACAATTGTTACAGCTTTTTAAAAAAAATAGGTTTTCAAATAATCGTATTATGGTGTTTATTGAGTCTTCAATGTTTATGGATCTTTTTACAGTTAAATCGTCAGTCTGAAATTGTTTCTACCAGTTCTGGTGATCCCTGGAAGACATGTGCAAGACGAAACAAGGCTGAAAATTTAAAACCTTTGAAAGGCAACCCCATTGGGCTTAACATGTTGAGCAACAATAAGAAATTGAGGTATAGGCACTTCACTACACATTTCTATAGAAAAGAAAGGGTTTGACTTAAAAAATTAACTACTTTTGTGGGCAGTTGACCCAACCTATACCTTTTCTTTTCACTTTATTAGCCAAGAGGTAGAATTGCTTCAGGGTGTGGATTTTTTGCTTTGAATCTTGGGATTAAGGTTGATTGCAGTGATTTCTTGGTTCTGAATAAAAATATTTCAAGAAAAGTTTCAATAGAATAGGATTTCATAAGATAAGCATGCTCTCATATAGTTAGTAAAATCTTGGTTATAGTATTAGGAGTAGAAGGCACTGGAGGTAGACTGGTTCTGTCTCCTTTAGAGGATACATAATCAGAATTTTCTCATAAGGGACTTTTTTTTTTTTTTTTAAGATTTCTTATTCCTCTTCTCTTCTAGATACATCCTACCCTTCCTTAGTGGTAGTCATAGGGAACTACTTTTACTGGTATGATTGGGCTTTACATCTCCCAAAAATAGGCTTGAAAATCACTGTTACATTTTAATTTTGTCAATATATAGATAGAAAACTGGGGTACATAAAGGCTAAGTAACTTTGAAGTCATATGCTGTTTTTCATTTTTTAAAAATGTCAACTTTGAAGAAGTAGAATTAGAGACTCCACTTTTTTTTATAATTCGTACATTTGATTTTTATTTTGGCATTTAAGAAAATTTTGTAATATTATTGTTTAAAAGCTTTTTATATGGATAGTTCCTAATAGAGAAGAAGAAAATGCCAGAATTAATTTATAAGGTATTTTATAGTATGAAACATTCATTTAGGATTCCTGATTTCTTTCTTTCTTTCTTTTTTTTTTTTTAAAGATTTTAATTTATTTACTCATGAGAAACACAGAGAGGGGGAGAGAGAGAGAGAGAGAGGCAGAGACACAGGCAGAGGGAGAAGCAGGCTCCATGCAGGGAGCCTGACGTGGGACTCGATCCCTGGTCTCCAGGATCACTCCCTGGGTTGAAGACGGCACTAAACCGCTGAACTGCCAGCGTTGCCCGGGATTCCTAATTTCTATTCTAGTGTTCTTTTACTCTGTATCTTCTTTCATGAATTGTATTGGAAACATTCCAGAGACAAATTCAGAGAAGTGGGAAATTCCTTTTTTTTTTTTTTTTTTAATTTTTATTTATTTATGATAGTCACAGAGAGAGAGAGAGGCAGAGACACAGGCAGAGGGAGAAGCAGGCTCCATGCACCGGGAGCCCGATGTGGGATTCGATCCGGGGTCTCCAGGATCGCGCCCTGGGCCAAAGGCAGGCACCAAACCGCTGCGCCACCCAGGGATCCCCAGAAAATTCCTAATGGACAATTTAACATGGTCAATTGAGTTGATATATAGTTTTTAGTGTGAAGATTTTTATGTGTATATATGTATGTTCAGATTTATTTTGCATATATGTATGTAATTCTCCTCTGTTCAGATTACTTTTTGTCTCTTGCATCTGCAGTGAAAATGCACAAAATGCATCAGTATGTTCTGGAACTGTAGTTCATGGTAGACGTTTTCATCATGCTAACGCACAGATATCACTAGTAAAAACAGCAGCCCAAAGGTAAGGATTCAAATTGCCTTTGTTTAGTAATATATACCATCCTCTTTAATAGTTTTGCACTGTTTTTTTCTTTTCTTTTCTTTAACCTTTTTTTTTTTTTTTTTTTTTTTACTTTATGGAACTTTACTGTGTTTCTCTTGTCTGTAATGAGATATTCCTGTCTCTGAAGTAATTCATGTCCTAGAATTTTATTATTTTATATCTGCTTTTGGATAAATCACATTCTGTAAATAGAAACTTAAATAAAAGCCTTCCTATTGCATTATATTCCAGTTAAATTAATCTGATTTTACAACGTTGACAAGAAATCTTCAGCTGGTAGTTTAGCTCTGATGAGTAAAAACTACAGTACTTTCTACTGTGCTACTTATTTTAAGATTTATTGGATTTCATAGTAATAAAATAAATCACATTATTAGTTTTAACTGAGAAAATTTTGTGTTTCAGTAGATTTGGATGTTCTCATTGATCTTCAAAGTAATACTTGAACCTTCAAATAATGAAAGTAACAGTGGGGAAAGCTTAGTGTTTGAAATATGATGTCACAAAATTTTAGTTGAATTTCAGTTCTGAGTCAATTTTAATTGATTAAGAAATTCTTAGGCTCCAACAATAAAATAATTTTGCGGTATGAATAGTTGTGTAAAGTGTTCTTATAAGTAGTAAAGTTTAAAGATTTGGTATATATGCTAGATGCTGTTCTTCATTTTTTAAAATTGTCAATCTAGATTGTTGCCCATTCAGAAAATGTCGTGACTCTTAGAAACCCTTGCTATATTTACTATGTACATAGATTTGCTATAGCATAGATTTTTAACTTAAAAACCTTAAATCTTTCTCATACTTTAGAATAAGATCTTTCTTTTGCATAAATATATTATTTTATCATAGATAAACATAAGATCATAATATTTGAGAAATGCAACTAAAAAGAGAACTTACTGCACATACCAAAAAATACCAAAAAATTGGCTTCTCTTACTGTAAAGTATATAAATCAAGCTCTTTGGCCAAACAAATGGAACAAACACGAAACTAAGTAATAAAAGGAGAGTAATTAATGGGAAGGCAAAAAGAGAAGACACAGTATTTTCACACACTGATCATGTTGATAGAATTCACTGCTGACAAAGATTTGTCTTTTTGATATTCTGAAAATGTGGTCCTTGTTGAAATACTCATTTATATTTTATAATCACATGATATATTCTACAACCAAAATTATTACTGCTTTTGAACTTATTTATTAGTTTGGAATTATTTGCAGTACGACCTATTCTTCCCATCCCTGCTCTCATCTTTGGTAATGTTAAAAAACTGATTTCAGTTTGGAAATTGGTTTGTGCTTTGTTTTATTTTAGGTCTTGACACCTATTATACCTTGTATATATATTATTGCTGTCTGCATAAAAGATTCTGTGAAGAGAAAATGGCATTTAGTAGTAAAATATTATTTCTTTAAAAAAAAAAAACCAAAAAACCAAGCTGAATTAGTTTTTATTTAGAGAGACATCCTGAATGAAAGTCCTTGACAAGAACAACCAGGGGCAGTAAGGAAAACTGAAAAATCATGTCAGGACAGATGCTATTTATCCTTGTCCCTTATTTATAGAATAAACATTTCTTATTCCTACTATGTTAATGTCATTAAGAAGATTTTGACATTCAAAGACAATTCATTGAGAGTTTTTCTCATTTTCTTCATTCAAAATTTTTGAGTGAGTTTATGCTACGTGCCACACATAGATGAGGTATAGAGTAGTCAACGGTGACTTTGACAAAATCCCTCCTTTCAAGCTCAATTTTGACTAGGGTAGAGGATAGAAAGACAAGTAAAAAAAAATAATTACATGGTAAGCACAGTGTAGTAGACACAGTTTGCATAGTGCTATTTACAGAGAAGGGAGCTGTGAAGAATTCACAAAGCATGTATTAAAGAAGCTTTGGAGTGTACTAGCTAGAAGAGAACCCTCCATGTGGTAGGACTCACATCTTCAAAGGCATGAAGAAAGCCTTCACCTAAGATGGTTACTACCAAAACTTTGTTGTTGTTGTTGTTGTTGTTATTGTTTTTCATTTGTTTAAACCTTTAGTTTTAATTTAATAGTGTTGGCACAGTTGTCAGACTTCAGGTGAGGTGAGCACCCTGGTTTTCACTGGCTTTTACAGCTCAACTCTTAATTTGAAATGAAAGGAAATGCCACAAATTGGTAATTCATACAGTCCTCTTGGAGAGGGAAATATAATTTGTCTTTATTTTTATTTATTTATTTTTTTTTTTATTTATGATAGTCACACAGGGAGAGAGAGAGAGAGGCAGAGACATAGGCATAGGCAGAGGGAGAAGCAGGCTCCATGCACCGGGAGCTCGACGTGGGATTCGATCCCGGGTCTCCAGGATCGCGCCCTGGGCCAAAGGCAGGCGCCAAACCGCTGCGCCACCCAGGGATCCCTATAATTTGTCTTTAAAAAGTAACTCCTGCATTTTGAATAATTTGTAGTTCTTTAGTAAGCTATGAAAACAAATACATGACACTTTTTTAATCTGAAGGGAATAAATGGAGATTAATACATCTGATTAGATTAGCTGCTATTTGGGAGAACATTGCATTTCAATCTATTTTCTTATTGCTACTACAAATGTTAGTATAAATCATATTTAGAAGATAGGTTGCTTATGTACTAGTAGTAAAGGTGGGGGGTAGTCTTAGTATAGAAAAATGAAATGCAGAAATTTAAAAATCTATATATCACTATACTATCTCCATCCCTAACTTCAGTGAGACTTGCTAAAAGAGCATATTTACTGGTTTATGTTTTATTTACGTTTTCACTTGTTTTTGTTTTTGTTTTTTATTAAGGATAAAAGACTTGTAAGGACCGTAGGGGAAAATGAATATCTACAAAAGCATATATAATCCATAAATGGGAAAATGGGCTCCTGGAATAAGCAAGATTTAATTATTAATGAAAAGCACACCTTGAAAGAATTTTTGAAGTCTTAAATCAGGTCATGGATACCAGAATCAATCAATCTCTCTTTTTTCCTTCCTTTTTTAAAACATTTAAGAACGCTAGTACAGCACTAGTACAAGAATGAAATAGTCCAACAAGAATGTAAGTTGACATTTTAAAAAGTCCTACATTACTAATAATGGCTTCCCTCTCCATTTTTCAAAAGCTTTTTTTTTATTATTATTTTTTTAATATGTACGCTCCTCTAGGTCAGGACTTGATAATAAACACATACTAAAGAATCTTGTGGAAGCACAGTGACTTACAAATTAGATACCATATCATAATAAATGCATTTTCTTCAAGGATAAGAAAAATAAGCATGAGCATATATATATTTTGTTTTGTGTTTTTTGTTTTCTTCCTTAACTCCCTTGGTTTATTGGAAAGAACCAAACCTGTTTCTTCTACTGCTACTCTGTCTTCTACCTCTTTCCTTTACTCTATACAGGTGAGTTTAAAAAAACAAAAACAAGAGTCTACTAAACTCTTCTCACTTCTTGGGCACAACAGTGTAAAGCTAAATGGCTGTATTAGGTATTAATATCTAACTTTTGGTTTTCATTTTTTTTTTCTGGAAATAGAGGACCAGTAGAAATAAATAGATAAGTTGGACTATACTTAAACTATATATTCGTTTTATTTATTTTAATAGGGGTATGGTAGTATTCCCTCACTGTTTTGTCATTTATCCAATATAAATTTATTTTATACAGATTATCCTGTTTTGTTTTTTGTTTTTTTGTTTTTTTTTATGGTAAGGTAAAATTTCTACTGTGGTTTCATGTAAGCTTTTAATTCTTTTTTTTTTTTTTACTATTGAAAACTTAAAATAAGAGTTTCTTTTCAGTGTTGTTTATGCAAAACCACATAACTTTTTTTTTTATTTTAATTTGCCAGGATTGATATTTTACTTGTTTGTTCCATGCTATAAAAATATGAGAATAATATAAGGACTCAGGGAATTTGTAAACAGTGTTTTGCTTACAATTAGTTCTGAATATTTTGATCATTTTATAATGATGAAGAATAATTCTAAGATATGAATCTTATTCTAGATTAAAAGTTTTTATAATTTTGCTCTTGAGTTATTGATACTGATAGCTTTTTAAATTTTCCATAAACTGTGGAGAAGGATGAACCTGCTATACATTGGATTTTTTATTAAAGGCTAGGATTTTAAATCTCAGGCCTTGCCTTGTATCCCAAACTATATACTGCTGTATTTAATTTATGGCTTTAATGCAAGTTTCAACCTTAAAAAATTTTTTTTCTTACTCAGAAGCTAATTATCACACCTGGTAACAGAATTGGAACCACTAAAAATTTTATAACTTTCAGGAAATTGTTCTTTGAAGACTATTTACATGAATACTTTAAAATAACATATCTTCAAATGGTTGATGGTCAAATAAAGCCCTTTTCAAGAATCTTTCATCTCTGTACATCCTTTTTTCTTAAATATGTTTAGATATAAATTTTCTGTATTAACAAAAATTGAAAAAACAGTTTACATATCTGACAAGATTCTAAACTTAGTATATAACATATATATAATGTGTTTAAAATAAATTAATCACATTAGAGTTTTGCCTTATTGACTGCAGTACTAAAACTACAATGATATATCAAAAATGAGGTCTTGCCTCTTACATTTTTTTTCTTTTTCATGTTTTAAGCAGTCTGGACCAAAAGGAAAGGTAAGCTTAATATTGATGACATTAGAGCATGGATATAACAGTACAATGTCAGATTATTTTTGTGCTTTGAAAAATATCCATTGAATTAGAGTTCATCATTAAAGCTTATTGATTATTTTAATAAATGGAAACATTAATGGCAGAACATGCTATTTGACTTATGTGGGTAATGTTTTACCACAGTTCTTAGTATGGTTATGTATTTATGCTGACGTGACTGCTTTCCTTTTAAAAGTGGACTATTTTAATGCCTTAGTAGTAAAGTTGTTTTCAGTTAATAGCATTAAAATTTTTCTTATTATATTTTATTGATAATACTTTTTACACTTTATGAGTTAGAGTTGAGGGGGAAAATGGAATTAGAATACCTTAAGCATGGTGTTAAAACTCTAAACATCAATATATTCCTATTTTGACCTAAAACAGAATTTATGATCACTAATTGTTCCCTTTGTAATAACATTGGTAGGCATATGTCCTTTAGCAGGAGTGTCGAATGACGTAAATAACACGGAAACAAATTTTTTAAGAATGCACATTTCTTTGAATAGTGCAATGATTGCAATTGTTTTAAAGCAAATGTTTGTAGGAATAGTTTCTCTCCTCAGTGTGTTATGTAGAATTTTTTGTGCATGTACATCTGTTTTCTTTTATGAGAATCTCATAGCCTCTTATGAACCTCCCCACAAAAAAAAAAAGTTAATAGCCCTTGTATTAAACCAATACTTTATGTAATTGGTAAAGGTTAAAGAAAGAACATTCTATAATTTTGTTTACTCATATAATTTTAAATTTATAATTTTTTAAAGTTGTAGAGAAATTAAAGAGGACAGCTTGCAGTATTTTTAAAAATGCATATATTCCCCTTCCTTAATGAACACTAAGGTCTGAAATATAAGGATGATCCTGCCAGCAGGAAATTAGGCATATTTTATAATTCTGAAATACTTCACAATTCTTACATGTTTTAGGTGAATGGGTTGTGCAGATATTTTACTGTCTCCTGGGAAAGAAAAACTATTTTTCCATTGTATCTATTTTTATCTTTGAGTAAAGCATTATTTTCTTCCGATGTCGATGAGTCATTTTATCTTTAAAATTGTTAACTCGTGACTACATATTTTTTGGAAAACCATTAATAAGATTTTGAAAATAAAATTGCTGAAGAATGTATATTAAATAACTCTTTATACAATCATACACAAAACAGCCTCTTGGTTTATATAAATACTTTTCCTGTGTTATGCCAGATAAAATGTAAGTACTCTAATATTCTCAGATTAATATAAAGGTCTTAGATTATTCTGTTTTTCACAATAGTCTTGGAAGGTTTATACTGACTTTTTGCACTGTTTTGGTTTATGCATATTTCTGTAGTGGAAATTTATTCATTGATACATTCAGCAAATATTTCAATGACTTTATGTGCCAGGCACTATTCTAGGAGCAGACAGAAATCCCTAGCCTCTTGGAGCTTACATTCTTGTTGGAATAATACTAGAATAGGAGTCAGAAGATATGGAATTGAGTAATCAGCAATACCATTAGACACATGCCTTACTGTAAAATGGGGATAATATTTGCCCATTTTAAAGGAGATTTGTGAGGAACAAGTGAGGTAATTATTTAAAACTGACTTACATATTGTAAAATTTGAAATTTCTGTAATAGTAATAGATCTTCAAATTCTTTCAGTCTTTTGTGCTAAGATGACTGGCAGAGACCAGATATGAAGCAGCAACTGTTTATAAAATACCTTATAATGAATATACCCGAGTGCTTTATTCAGCAGCAGTTATCTTTAAGTTGAACCTAGCCCATGAAACCCTTGGATTCTTAATTTTTTTTTAATTTTTTTTATTTATTTATGATAGTCACAGAGAGAGAGAGAGAGAGAGAGAGAGAGAGAGGCAGAGATACAGGCAGAGGGAGAAGCAGGCTCCATGCACCGGGAGCCCGACGTGGGATTCGATCCCGGGTCTCCAGGATCACGCCCTGGGCCAAAGGCAGGCGCCAAACCGCTGCGCCACCCAGGGATCCCCCAAACCCTTGGATTCTTATATAGAATTATGTTAATCTTTGTTGGAGATAAAGTGAGAGGAACTTTTGTATCAGTACATTTTACTCTGTGAGATGAAATAATAAAAATCTATACAACAGACAGTAAAGGATGAAAGGAAACCATCAAGTCTGTCAGCTGTGACAGTAATTGTGATCGGGTTGAATATATTTAATAAAAGACCAATTGTTTGGGTTAAACCAAGTTATACTATGTTTATAAGAATCACACATAAAGTAAGATTCTGTAAGGTAAAAAGGCTGTTTAGAATCACAAAAGAAGCAAACAGAAAACATGAGTATAATTTTAATAAAAACAGAATTAAGGATTAGTACTAAATAGGATGAAGGAGCAAGTTTTGTAATGGGCATAGGCTATAAAAGTATAACAACTTCATTTAAAATTTCCTTAAAATATTTAAAATGTATGAAGTTCCCAGTTAGAGGCCAGCTGTAGAAGATTTTAAATATATCTCTTGGAAAATTAGACTGATTTATGAGTTTAACATCAGTTTGGAATAATGAATTTTAACATTTGAATATGAATACATTGATTTTATAGAAATACATGTCTTTTAGATCAGGTAGAGCAATGGAAAGAATAAATTGAGCTATCATTAAAATCCACCAGAAACCAAGACAACAAAAACCCCGCACCCAGATCCTGGCTTTTAATACCACTCTCTAAAAAAGTAATGTGGAGAAATGACTCATTCTAGGTTTGGGTTAGGGAAAACAGAAAATGAATGTGAAGTGTTTTAGTGTTAGAAACCAAGCAACTACTCAAAAAACAAAAGGGTCCTTGCCTCAACAGCACATGTACTAAAATTGTAACATTACAGAAAAGATTTTTATGGCCCTTATATAAGGATAATAAGTAGATTATGAAGCATTCTATATTTCTGTGAATTTTGTATTTATATATATATATTTTACCAGAATAAAGAAAAAAATGATACCACATCAAGGGGACACAGGAGCCAACTGAAAGTGTGCCCAAAGACTAAAACTTCAACAATTGGATTATAATCTAAAGGATGTGATTGAGTAAATTGTTTATTTACTCAGCTATCCTAGGGTTTTACAAGCTACATAAAGTGAATTGAAGGAAATGGACAACTGTTTATTATAGAATTCTAAATAATTTGTGTAGATACTCCAGATTTCAGGAAATGGAGTTTACCCTCACCTCTTTTGTGTGCAGGACTGACTTGTTTATTTGCAGATAGAGTGTAGAAAGAGAAAAATAGTAACTCTAGAATGGAGAAACTTGGCAAACACTACTTTAACCAAATAATGAAGGTTAACATTACCAGTGATAAATTTTATGATATTATTATATACTTCCTGATATGATGTGATGAGAAGAGCACTTCACATATGCAGTATCCTTCCCCCAAATATATAGCCTTTGTCTAATTGTGAGAAAAACATTAAGAGTGACCCAGGTTGAAGGGCATTCTACAAAATAATTGATAATTCTCTTCCAGAATGCCAAGGTCATGAGAGATCATATAAGACTGGGTAACAGAGGAGGCTAGAAAGACAATACAACTAAAAGCAGTGAATCCTGGATTGGATTCTGGTTCAAAAAAAGGATATTAGTGGAATAGTTGGTGAAATTCAAATAAAGTTTAGCATTTAGTTAATAGCATACTGGTGTTGGTTTCTTTTTTGACATATGTATAATGATGAAGGTGCTAACATTAGAAACTGGGCGAGGGATATAATTCTGAATTGATTTTTTAACTTTTCTGCAAATCTAAAATAATTCCATAATTAAACTTATTTTAAAAAACTTTCAGAGCTGAGGCCTAAGCTTTAATAGCAGAGCATTTTGAGGTTATTTAAAGTATTCTGCACAGAAGGAAAAAAAAAACTTTCCAGTTGTTTTATGCAGCTTACAAAGTGTGGGTCCGTGAAGTTTTTTTTTTTTTTTTTGTTTTTGTTTTTTAAACTTCTACACAAAACACAAACCCTCACAAGCAAAAAACAAAACAAAACAAAAAACCTCCAAAAACAAACCCTACCTTCTAGATAACAGATGGCAGGGAAGTTTCTATGCTTCTGCTTGATTTGAAGTGAGAAAGAAATATCCACTGAGAAAACCTAGGCTTCATACATGTTTGGAGTTTGAAATTTTCCTATCTGTAGGGTGATGGAACCCTAGAAATTAACATAAAATTTGATTTTTGATCATCTAACAAAATTTTTTAAAAGCTTAAGTTTATTTTTTTAATACAGATTTTTTTACTTTTAGTTTTTGTGGAATATAACTATTAATTGGGTATGAAATTTTAGAGTATTAAAAATTACCACACTCCCTATAAGAATCCCTGTTTGACCACAATATTTTACTTTTTAAAATACCTACTTCAGGGGCACCTGGCTGGCTCATGTAGTAGAGCATGTGACTCTTGATCTTGGGGTGGTGAGTTCGAGGCCACGACGGGTGTGGAGTCTTGAACTCTCACATCCCTAAGATCCTGTTCCTGGTTTTGTCTCTGTTCTAAGTCTTCATCATCAGGTCTTTTTCCTCTGGACATGAAATCCAGATCTCCGATTTTGAAACCAAATTTCTCTGGAATGCCAATTTCTTTAGCAAGTTGCTCTCTGCTATCAAGGGTTGTCCGTAAATGCCTCGATGAAGGTGTAAATTGTGAGGAAGTCTTCTCTACTTTGAATATCCTCTTCAGGGTGATCCTGGGCTTGTCTTGATTCTAAGTCCTCATCGGGTTCTGATTTTTTCTGGCACTGGTGTCTAGCTCTTCGATTCTGAAACCAAATCTGAATTCCAGACTCTTCAGTGTTGACTTTTAAAGCCAGTCTTCGTTTGGTAGGTAGCATAACCTGGGTAAGGATTTTGGTCAAATGCCTTGAAGAGGATTTTTAGTTGATTTGTGAATTTGGTACAGCATGTCTGTGACTGATGGCTGTGGTCTTGTTTGGAGAGTTGTCTTCGGCCATGTTGGAAGAGAGTTCTGAAGTCTTAAGGATTCAAAAACTAAATTTTACAGAATATAAGATAGTTTGTGGCTGGGAAGTTTTCAAAAATTTTCTTGTCAAAGTAATACTACTTTCATCCTGAAATTCTTGTATTAAATTTTAAGGTATGCTTTTATTTCAATAATTTATTCATACATATTTTGGAAAGAAAAATTAGTTTTCCCTATTTATATAGATAGAGAAACACATAGAAAATACTAATATGGCCATAGGTCTGGAAATGTTGCCAAATATAAAGAATAATTTATTAACACTACATTATAAAACATGATAGTCATGGATTATATGATATGTGGTGTTTGTTCTTCATTAGCAAAATGTAGTTTAATGCACTGTGTCAAAATTGCAAAGAATACAGCGTGTTTAATGCAGCAGTTTCACCTGTCCCTTCACATGTATGATTGTTGTCTTAAATGATTTATGTCAGTTATTACTGAACAAACCTGAATATGTAGCATACCCCAGAATGAATAAACAGGTTCAAAATAACAAAATCCAAAATATCTGTATTTTCAGATTTTGTGCCCATTCTCTGTCAAATAATTATTTTCTGTGTTGATAATCCTTAGTATTTAAGAATGTATACTATTTGTGTTATACAGTATTTTAAAAATAATTTTTAGAGTTTACCATGATCGTATCATCATACTTTGCCTCAGATTCATTGCCTCTGTTGCATTCTTAAAGTTTGTATCTTTATTTTTCCAAAGTGAAGAGTTATAAAAATTAGAGATTTAAAAAAACGGTTATTTGAGTTAAAGATAAGACTACATTATATCCTCTTTGGTATGAAAATGTATGGAATATAAAAACATGAGTCTTATTTTTTATTTTAAGTTTAGTGTAATTAGCTAAAAACCTACCTTCTTTATTAGTGCTAGTAGTACTATTATCTCTAACTCAAATTCTCATCTTTACAACTCCTATCCTCATGAATCTTAAAAATTTTATCATGGTTGAAATTGCCCAGTTTTACAAATACGCTGCTTGATAATCATGAAAATTCCATTACTTAACAGTATTGATACAATTTGCTGGATTTCAGATTCTGGCATTGCTATTTAATAGTTATGTGAGTATAGGCAAGTTAACTGACCTTATTGTGCCTCAGTCTCATCTGTAAAGTGCTAATAATAGTATATACTTCATAAGGTAATTGTGAGGATTGTTTAATAGTTATAAAGCTCTTAGAATAGTACCTGGCACATGATGCTCACTATCTGCTAACTGCTATTATAAATACACTACTATCACTACTATTAACTATTTTCTTGTTTCATTCCCATATTTTTTTTTTGAGTGCTTTGATTTTTATAACATAAGAATATGAAATTTCTTTTAGAAAAATTTATTTATGGTTTTTGTTTAATTGTATACCCCTATAGGTGTTGAATGCTAATGTGTATGAATTTACAAATAATAATATAGCTTCTTCTATTTTTAATTCCTTGGCTAAGTAAGATGGGAATATTTTTAGAAGTTTTTAAAGTATTATATCTTCATAATATAGTCATAGTACAAGACTAAAATACTTCATAATTTCTGGTTTTGTACATAACATTTTTTGTGCTGACTTTGAAATGTCCTCAAGGCCAGTATCTCAATAGCCATTTATTCCTTTAGTCATTGACTTGTTTTTGAATAACTAAAAACATTTACAGTAAAATTGGTCAAATTGGTTATTTTTAAGCTGATTTTTTTAATTTAGAAAATGTGTGACAATGAAGTAATACATTTTCCTTTTTTTATGTGGTTTTTTGAATTGATTATGAAGACAGTTCCAAAAGAAAACTAAAGTTTTGTGCACCATATAACTTTGGTGGCTACTCTGAAACGACAATGATTTGGATTCATTTATTATTAACTATATATTTGAAAATCTGCTTACTATGGGCTTTGATTAACAGTCTAAATAAAATATGGTCACTGTTCTTAGGGACCTTACAATGTAATAAGCTTTAGTATATCTTATAATACAGTTTTATTTTATAGTATCACTTTTTTTTTATGTGGCAAAGAAGCTATTGTTTTCTTTTAATAAACATATTGTAAGTATTTCCTCAGCCTTTTCATTTTGAAAATATTTTTTTCTGTTAGAATAAAGCTATATAAATTTCCTTTTTTAGGAAAGAATACCCACCTCATGTCCAAAAATTTGAAAATAATTCTGTAAGGTTGAGTCGGCCTCAAGGTGTTGGTAAGTGTGTACAGTTTATTTGTTGACACCTGTGAAGGGTTTCAAATAGTTGTATGAAAGGTAGAAATAGAGATGGTTTTAGAATATTCCCAAGTATAATAGATACATGTAGAAAAGCATTTTGAAATCTTACTTAAAATTTTTTGTGACCTGAAATTATCAGGGTGGTTGCACAATCAGGAGATAACAGTGTGAAACCTTTTTTTTAAATTAGCATTTTCATTAAATTCAGGATCCACGTATGAACTGTAGATGAGTTATAGCTTCAAAATTGTGTTTTGTTGAACTGTATTATAATTATAGTCTTTCATGATGTAATTTTCTTGTTTTAAATGGTTATGAGCCTAAAATTTAGAATATATTAGGCAACCACTGAATTTAAGAGACCATTCCCAGGGCAGTTGGGTTAATAATAGATGTTGGAAATAGTCGTGGGTAGAAATTTTTATTTTCATTGAAATAATCTTTTAATGTACTGATATTAGTGCAAAAATAAAGGCAAATAACATTTATGGAAAATGTTTCACTATCAAATAGATTTTTATTATCTAGTGATTCTTAATCTGTGTGTCTATCTTGTTTGTCCCAGGCCTTTTCTTGCTTAAACCAGGACTTCTGGTTTTATCCAAAATTAATTTAAACAGCTGTGTTTTCCTGGTAGCTAAGAGTTTGTTTTTTAAAGCACCCATATTCTTTGCTACTCTGAGTGGAAATCTTTTATTTGTATATTAAATGTATCCCTATTTTATGAAGAGAGTATTCCAGATTTATCTCCATCCTTTCTTAATAACTTGGCAGTTATGTATGTGAATTATATTTGGCAGTACATGGGCACTACATTAAATTTATTAATAGTGACTACCCACTTCAACATTCATTCTGTTATACCTTAAATCTTTTTTGAACTCTGTACTGGATACTGAGTCAAATGCTTTGTATTCATAATTTACTTTTATCCTAGCTCATTATCCAGGATCCTTTAAGCTAAATTTAACTTTACCTGCATTGTGTACAGAGGAAACTGAAACACAGAGGAGTTAGACAATTTGCTCAGGGACACGGAGCTGATAATGCAAAAGCCCATACCATTGTGCTTTACTGTTTTCTTGCTAGATCAGAAAGAAAGTTATTTCTAATCCTCAGAGGAGAACTGCATAATAGGTATTATCATTCCTATTGCACAAGTACATTTTGGTAAGTTAAGTGATATTATCTTCTAGTTTTAGATACGAGTCAGCCCCAAGTTTGTTACAAATAATTTTTAAAGTTTACTTGACAACATTCATTAAGTAGATAAAAATAATGTTTACATTTTTTTAAATTTTGAATCATTTTTGACTTAGACAAAAGTTGTAAAATCAGTACAGAGTACCCATTTACCCTTTACCAGCTTCCCCAGTTGTAACATCTTACAGTAACAGAAGTACATTTATCAAAACTTAAGAAATTGGCATCAGTATAACATTCTTAACTAAGCTATTTCACCAGTTTTTCATTAATACTCATTTTCTCCTCTAAAATCTAGTTTGGCATTTCATACTACATTATTTGTCATGTCTCTTAAGTTCGTCTGACAGTTTTGAAGAGTAATGGTCAGTTACTTCATTGAATGCCTCTCAATTTGAGTTTATGTGATGTCTTACGATTAGGTTGAAGCTATGCATTTTGGAAAGACACGAAAGTGATGTGTCTTTTTAAAACACATAACATCAAGAGTGATGTTGATGTCTTTCTTTCTTTCTTTTTTTTTTTTTTTTTTGTTGATGTCTTTCTATGTTAACTACCATCTCATGGAGTTAGATAGTTTCTGCTGGGTTTCTCCACTGGAAAAAATATTTTTTTCTTTGTATTTAATAAAGATCTTGAGAAGATACTCTGAGACTATGCAAATACCCCGTTTTTTCTTAAGCTTTCACCCACTCACTTTAGCATCCATTGGTGGATCTTGCTGGTAAGTAACTATTATTACATGGTGTTTATCTAATGATAAATTTCTATTTTCTTCATTTCTTTTACATTTATTAATGGGAATTATTGTGTAGGGAAAAGCAGTACCTTCTCTCTTATTTATTCGATTATTTCTAGCTGTGGGCTCAGGTAAAATATACTTGGTATATTTAACTCATGAACTTTGTCACTTTTGTATTGGGTTAGGTACATGTGAACTTAAGTACAGGGTGAATAACAATGTTATAATATTGCATATATTGTTGAGTGAAGATTGTATTTTATTTTAGGATTTCCTTTGGAGATATTTTTTAAAACATTGAGAGTTAAAGACAACAACAACAAGAGAAAGCATTGAGAGTTCAAACTCCAGGATTTGTAGTTGCTGGCATAGCACCTGGAATAATGTTCTAAAAAGAAATAACTCACTGTCTTTTTATAGTTCTTAACATCTAAGATGATTTTTTCCCCTTTATTTTGCATTTAAAAGACAATATAAATTTTGATTAAGTTACAGTCATATATCAGCACTTAGTAGCTTTGACAAGCAGTTTTCTGGGTTTAAAATTAAAGCTTGTAAACTATTAAGTATAAATTTTGGTCAGATCACATAGTTTGTTGCTTCATTTGTTTGGTGTTCTTTTTGTATTTTTCTAAATATACAGAATAACAACTATGGAGCTATAAGTTAAGATCTCTTATTTCTTTTCTGTTTGTGTTCTTGTCAAAGAGAATTAATAGACATTGAACATTTAGTTATATTCTTTATTACATTATGATTACAACTTAAATATCTGATTTACACTATTTAACCCATGTGTAGGAGAAAATATACTGTCATTCTTAACCAGTCTGTGTGTTTCTTCCATTAGCATCTTTTTATTTTATTTTTTTTAATTTATTTATTTATGATAGTCACAGAGAGAGAGAGAGGCAGAGACACAAGCAGAGGGAGAAGCAGGCTCCATGCACCGGGAGCCTGACGTGGGACTCGATCCCGGGTCTCCAGGATCGCGCCCTGGGCCAAAGGCAGGCGCCAAACCGCTGCGCCACCCAGGGATCCCTTCCATTAGCATCTTAATATATAACTTCCCAAGTTTTTTCTGTTCTTATACATTTTATTAAAACATTCATGCTATATATAATATTCTATAACTTGTTTTTTGACTTTGTTGTGATATCAATCTGGTTTCTATACTCTCATTAAAAGATAATGGAATATCAGGGAAAAACCAGTCTGGGAAACACAATCAAAAGAAGAAGCCCAAGAATCAAATGGATGAGTTTAGTTTTGGTGGACTTCTTTACAAGCTAATATATCCAAATCTCTGTAATTACTTTTTAACGAATAGTGACCAACCACTATATTTATGTATCGTGATTTAGGTTGTTTTCAGTGGTTTAATATATATAGTATCTATTTGATATATATAATATCTAGTATATATAGTATCTAGTATATATTGAATCTATTATTTTTTTAGATTAAATCCCTAGAAATAAATTATAGGGACAAATGTTATACACATTTTGAAGACTTTTGATGTGTTACTGCCAAATGGCCTTCTTTAAAATGGTGTGTCAGCTCCCAACAAACAGTATTTGAGTATTCCTTTGTTTTTTTTTTTTTTTTTTCACACTCCTCAGCAACATTTGCTATTATCATTCAGTTAGGCATTGGGAGTCTGATAGGGAAATAGTATTTGTTTTTCCACGTTTCCTTCATTATTGGTGAAGCATTACGAAGGCCGTTTGAATTTCTTCTTTTATTAATGTCTATTTATTGTGGCCTTTGCCTGCTTATCACTTATTTAGCATAATCAAAAGTTATTTTTTTTAAGGAGATTGTAATGAGAATGTAATACATGACTTTAGTTTTACTTTATACTGAAAAATCAAGGTGGCAGCTTACATGATGGAGAAAACCAGCTGTTATTCTGGCTTGTCTTTCTCTTTTGAAAGACTGTAAAAATAATTTAAAAGCAAATACGTGACCAGAATAAAGACAATTTGTGTTCTGTCACTATCCATAGAGTATATATTTCCAAGATATTAGTAATATCATGGCTAAATTCTCAAAAAAGTGAATCAGATCTGCTAGTAAATTAGTATCACTGTGCAGCAAAGTTAAGGCATTTTCAGTGATGACATAGTAATAGCATTTCTTTATTCCACTCTTGTAATTTCATCTTTTTAAAGTATGTCATATAGTTTTTATCTTTTGTAATGTGATTCATTAATCCAGTAAACATTTTTCGAGCCCTCAGCTCGTGCTGTTTCTAGACACTGGGAGAACACATGCCTAAAACATGATTTCTCCTTTTTCAGAACTGACATTTATTACAATGAGATGAAGAATCAGTACAAATCCTAACATTGAAATAAAATGAGGTGCTAATAGAAGTACAGATAAAATGCTGTGGAAGTTCTAGATATTGCTTATTCATGCTTGGTGTGAGGCAGATGCAGCTTCTTAACAAAGAATGATTTGAATTTACTTAGATAAATAGGGAAAGCTTTATTAGTGTAGAGAACAGCAATATATGTAAGAGAGTGAAAGGAAAAAAAAACACTCTGGAAAAATGTATCTCTTTGAGGTGCAGTTCGTTTGGAAGCCTGAAACATCAACACAAACTTGCTTGTGAAAAGATGTGGTTCTGAATTTTTTCCTTAGATACTAGAATCATTGAAAGATTTTAAGCATTAGGATGATAGTCATATTTTTTTTGTTAGGTCACTTTGGCAGTAGGGGGGAAGCATTTAAACCAAACTTATTTGGAGTGAGGAAAATCAATCTAGGCAAGACTTACACATCTGAAATGTAGTGGCAGTGTTGTTGGAATAAAAGAAATGAATTTAAGAGCTGTTAGTAGAATTCCTTGAATGTGAGGAAGGAGGTACAAGGAGAACTTAACTATTATTTATATTTCAGCTTTGATGTCCAGGAAAGTAAATGTGCTTAACTGTCCAAAGGCTGAGAAGATAGAATTCACTTGATGCAATTCTGTGTGATTACAATAACAAGAATAATTTTTTTTAAATAAATAATTTTTTTTTAAATTTTTTAATTTATTTTTGATAGTCACACAAAGAGAGAGAGGCAGAGACATAGGCAGAGGGAGAAGCAGGCCCCATGCATCGGGAACCCGACGTGGGATTCGATCCGGGGTCTCCAGGATCGCGCCCTGGGCCAAAGGCAGGCGCCAAACCGCTGTGCCACCCAGGGATCCCAATAACAAGAATAATTATATAGGTTTCTTAACACAATATTGTATATCAAGTCAGAAATATTACATAACTTTATTTCTGTGTGCAGATAATCTACTTATTTAAAAAATTAAAATATATGAGGATATTGAGGATAGGAATATGGAAATATTTAACAAACTTGAGGTTATGCAGGTGGAACATTTTGGTTTATAGATTCATTAACTTGTGTTTTAGAAACATATTTTGTCTTCTTGCATACTTAAATCTTTGCTGATAAAATCAGATTGTAATAAATCTTAAATTCTGTTTTTGATGTTCATTTAGTCACTTAAAATTCTAATTAAATCCTTAATGAAAATTATTAAATATATATTGAAAAATAATGAGGAAAGTCCTTTTGTATTTCTTGAACATAAAAAACCATTAGGCTGTATATTAGTTTAGTTGCCTTCATTTAAACAGTTGTAACCAATGTTTGAATTAAAATTTTTTCTCCTTACTACTCATTTTTTGTTTTAGTGGGGTGGGAGGGGCAGAGGTTCTCGAAGCCCATTGCAGGGCTCAATCCCATGACCCTGAGATCATGACCTGAGCCAAAACCAAGATTTCAACACTTAACCAACTGAGCCATTCAGGCACCTCTATCATTACTAATCTAAGAAGAGTAACTAACTTAGAAAAAGGAGTGCATTTGTGTGTGTGAGAGAGATTGATTCAGTTGGTTGATGGATTCAGTGTGAAAAGTACTGAAATTCTGCTTCCTTAGTAACATAGAACAAGCTGAAGAGAATATTAGTATAGTTAACAAAAGTAGTCCACAGTTTGTGTGGAGATCCTGGTGAGTAATGAAAAGCAGACTAGAGCTACCAGGACATGACTACAGGTTACAACTTAAAGTTCTAGCCATTCTTTTAGTAATACTATTTTTTACTGAAGTATGGTTGACATAAAATATCACATTCGATGACTCTGTAAATTATGCTGTGCTCATCACAAGTGTAGCTACCATCTGTCACCATACAACACAATTACAGTATCATTGACGATATTTTCTATGCTGTGTCTTTTATCCTTGGGACTTACTCACTCCATAACTGGAAGCCTGTGTCCCCTACTCCTGTTTCCTCATTTTGGCTACCCTTCCTCACTCTAGGCCACCATCAGTGTATTTTCTGCATTTATAGGTCTCTTTCTGCTTTTTGTTTGTTTTATTTTTAGATTCCACACATAAGTGAAATTATAAGGTCTTTCTGTTTATTTTGCTTAGCATAATAAGTTGATGTCACAAATGGCAAAATTTCATTTTTTATGGCTCAGTAATATTCCTGTGTGTGTGTGTGTGTGTGTGTTTGTGTAAACATAGGGATGGAAATATCATTTCAAGTTATTTTCTTTTTCTTTTTTTTTTTTTTTTTACTTCTTTGGGTAAATATCCAGTAGTGGAATTACTGGATCCTGTGATATTTCTACTTACTAATTTTTTTTAGAAACTTCTATAGTTCCTCAAAACTATAGTTTTCCATAGAGGCTATACCAGTTTACATTCCCACTCACAGGGAGCAAGGATTCCCTTTTCTCCTAATCCTCATCAACACTTGTTATTTCTTATCTTTTTGATACTAGCCACTGTGACTGGCATGTAGGATGATACCTCATTGTGGTTTTGATTTGCATTTCCCTGGTGATTAGTTATGTTGATCTATCTTCTCATGTGTCTGTCTTTGAAAAATGTCTATTTAGATTGCCCTTTTTTTTTAATAATTTTTTTTTAATTTTTATTTATTTATGATAGGCACACAGTGAGAGAGAGAGGCAGAGACATAGGCAGAGGGTGAAACAGGCTCCATGCACCGGGAGCCCGACGTGGGACTCGATCCTGGGTCCCCAGGATCACACCCTGGGCCAAAGGCAGGCGCTAAACCGCTGCGCCACCCAGGGATCCCTTGTCTGCCCATTTTTTAATTGGATTGTTTTTGAGTTGTATAAATTCTTTATATATTTTGGATATTAATCCCCTATCAGATAATATCATTTGCAAATATCTTCTCCTATTTGGTCTGTTTTCTTTTAGTTTTGTTGATGGTTTTCTTTGCAAAAGTTTGCCGTGCAAAAGTTTTTATAGTCCCAATTATTTATTTTTGTTTTTATTTCACTTGCCTGAGGAGACATACAGAAAAATACTGCTAAGGTTGATGTTCAGCTGAGTTTACTGTCTGTGTTTTATTTTAGGAGTTGTATCGTTTCAGGTCTTACATGTAGGTCTTGAATCCATTTTGAATTTATTTTTGTGTATGGTGTTAGAAAGTGGTTCAGGGCAAATCAAACTCCAATTAAAAAATATACCCTTCCCCCCCCAAAGAAAGTGGTTCAGTTTTGTTCTTTGCCATGTGACTGTTGTTCAATTTTTCTAGCACCATTTATTGAAGAGACTGTTTTTTCCCTCTTTTATATTCTTGCCTCCTTTTTGTAGATTAATTGACCATATTAAGTGTGGGTTTATTTCTGGGCTCTCCATTTTGTTCCATTGCTTTATATACCAGTTTTTGTGCCATTATTATACTGTTTTAATTACTATAGGTTTGTAGGATAGTTTGAAATCTGAGATGATTGTATATTTCCAACTTTCTTCTTTGTCAAGATTACTTTGGTTATTCAGAGTCTTTTGTGGTTCCATGCAAATCTTAGGGTTATTTGGCCTAGTTCTGTGAAAAATATTGTTTGTGTTTCAATTGGGAGTGTAATGAATCTGTAGATTGCTTTAGGTAGTATGATATATCTTTCCATTTATTTTTGTCATCTTCAGTTTTTCTTATCAGTGTGTTAGTTTTCACAGTACAAGTGTCTCACCTACTTCATTAAATTTATTTGTAGTTATATTACTCTTCTTGGTGCAATTGTAAATGGGTTTATTAAAACATTTCTGCTTAGGTTATTTGTGTACAGAAAACCAATTCATTTTTGTATATTGTTTTATTCTACAACATTACTGAATTCATTTATTACTTCTGATAGTTTTTTGGTGGACTCTTTAGGATTTTCTAAATGTAGTATCATGTCATCTGCAAATAATGACAGTTTTACTACCTTACTAATTTGGTTGTCTTACAGTTTTTATCTTTTCAGAGTGTTGTAGCTAGGGACTTCCAGTCCTATGTTAAATAAAAGTGGTGAGAGTGGACATTGTTGTTTTCAGAAAAAAGCTTTTAGCTTCTCACTATTGAGTATGATGTTGGCTGTGCGTTTGTCGTATGTGGCATTTATTATGTTGAGGTATGTTCCTTCTAAACTCACTTTTGGGAGTCTTCATTATGAATAAATACTGAATTTTGTCAAATGCTTTTTTACATCTACTGAGATGAACACGTGATTTTTATCCTTTACTTTGTTAATGTAGCACATTGATTTGTGGATATTGAACTGTCCTTTCATCCTTGGAATAAGCCCCACTTGATTGTAGTGAGTGATTCTTTAATGTATTGTTCAATTCAATTTGCTAATATTTTATTGAGGAATTTTCTATCTGTATTCATCAGGCATGTTGGTATATAATTTTCTTTTTTTAATATTTTTGTTTGATTTTGGCAGGGTAATGCTGATTTTGTAGAATGAATTTGGAAACATTTCTTCCTCTTTTGTGTTTGTAGAAGAATTTGAAAAGGATAGATATTAATGTTTGGTAGAATTCACCTGTGAGGCTCTCTGGTCCTAGACTTTTGTTTGTTGGATGTTTTGATGAAAAATTTTATTTCATTAGTAGTAGTTGGTTTGTTCATATTTTCTGTTTCTTCCTGATTCAGTCTTGGAAAACTATGTTTCTAGAAATTATCTATTTCTGCTAGTTTTCCAACTTATTGGCATATAATTTTTCATAGTTGTTTCTTATAATTCTTTGTATTTCTGTGGTGTCAGTTGTAACTTCTCTTTTCTGATTTTATTTTTTACTTTTTTTTTACTTCGGATTTTAAATGCTCTTTTTTGTAGTGAATCTGGCTAAAGGTTCAATTTTTTTAACTTTTCAAAGAATTACTCTTGGTTTCATTTCTTTTTATTGTTTCTTTAATCTCTTTCATTTGTTTCTACTCTACTTTTCATTATTTTCCTTTTTCTATTAATTTTAGGCTTTGTTCTTCTTTTTCTAGTTCCTTGATGTGTAAAGGTACATTTGCTTATTTGAGATTTTTCTTATTTTTTTGAGGTAGGCATGTATCTCTGTAAACTTCCTTCTTAGAATTGCTTTGATCTATCCCAGAGTTGTTGTTGTTGTTTTTAAGATTTGTTTATTTGCGGGAGAGAGGGTGAGAAAACGTTCACACACGTGTGAGCATGGGGGAGGGGCAGAGGAAGAGAGAATCCCAGGCCTGCTCTGCTGAATGCAGAGCCCAACATGGGGCTTGATTCCACAACCCTGAGATCACAACCTGAGCCAAAACCAAGAGTGGGATGCTCGACCGACTTCACTACCCAGGTGCCCCTGTCTCAAAGTTTTTGAACCATTGTGTTTTCGGTTTTCATTTGTCTCCAAGTATTTTTTAAATTTCCTCTTTGATTTCTTCATTGACCCATTGATTGTTTAATAACGTTATTAGATTCCATGTGTTTTGGGGATGGTGGTGGGGTTTTTTCTCTTCAGTTTTTCTCTTGTGATTGATTTCTAACTTCATACTGCTGTGGTCGGAAAAGATGCTTTTTAGATTTTTTGAGACTCATTTTGTGGCCTAACAATTGATCTCATTTGGAGAATGTTCCATGTTCACTTGAAAAAAATGTGTATTCTTCTGTTTGGGGATGAAATGTTTGGTATTTATGTGTTAATTCCATCTAAATCTGGTATTTAAGGCCACTGTTTCCTTATTGACTTTACATTTGGATGATCTATCTATTGATGTGAGTGGGTTGTTAAAAGCCCCCTACTATTATTGTTTTACTGTCAGTTTCTCCCTTTATGTCTGTTAATATTTGCTTTATGTATTTAGATACTCCTGCATTGGGCGTACAGATATTTACAATTGGTATATCCTCTTCTTGAATTGATCTTTTATCATTATTTAACTCCCTTTGTTGTCTTTTGGTACAGTCTGTGTTTTAAAGTGTATTATGCCTGATATAAGTATTGCTATATCCCAGCCTTTTTTTCAATTCCATTTGCATGGAATATCTTTTTCTGTCCTTCCACTTAACAGGCTGTATGTGGCTTCAGGTCTGAAGTTAGTCTCTTATAAGTAGCATATAGATGGGTCTAGTTTTTTTTATCCACTTAGTCACCGTATGTCCTATTTTTTGGAATATTTAGTTCATTTATAGTAATTATTGATAGGTATGTACTTACTGTCATTACGTTCATTGTTTTTTGGTTGTTTTTGTATAATTGTTCTCTGTTCTTTTCTCTTACTCTCTTCCCTGTGATTCGATGACTTTCTTTTGTGCTATGCTTGGATTCCTTTATAGTTTTTGTATATTTATTGTAGGTATTTGGTTGGTGGTTATAAGGTTTATGTATAATTTTTTTAAAATTTTTTATTTATTCATGGTAGAGAGAGAGAGAGAGAGAGAGAGGCAGAGACACAGGCAGAGGGGGAGAAGCAGCCTGCTTCCATGCAGGGATCCCGACACGGGACTTGATCCCGGGACTCCAGGATCGGGCCTTGGGCCAAAGGCAGGCGCTAAACCTCTAAACCACCCAGGGATCCCCTATGTATAATATTCTATATATTTAGCAGTCTATATTAAATTGATGGTTGCTTAAGTTCAAACACATCCTAAGCACACTACTGTTTTACTCCTTCCTCCCACATTTTATATAAGTGATGTTATTTTATGTCTTTTTATTTTGTGTATTCTTTAATTTTTGTAGAAATAGTTGATTTTACTACTTTTGCCTTTTAACCTTCATAACTAGTTTCATACATGATCTACTACCTTTACAGTATGTTTGCTTTAGTGGTAAGATTTCTTTCCATAGTTTTCTTCTAGTTATGGCCATTTCTTTCTGCTTAAAGATGTCCCCTTGGGATGCCTGGGTGTCTCAGTGGTTAAGCATCTGCCTTGGAGTCAGGGCATTATCCTGGAGTACCAGGATCGAGTCCCACATTTGGCTCCCTGCAAGGAGCCTGCTTCTTCTCCCTCTGCCTCTGTCACTGCCTCTTTCTCTCATGAATAAATAAATAAAATCTTAAAAAAAAAAAAGATGTCCCCCTACAGGGTATCTGCATGGCTCAGTCAGTTAAGCGTCTGCTGTCTGCCTTTGGCTCAAGTTGTGATCCTGGGGTCCAGGGATCAAGTCCTGTGTCAGGCTCCCTGCTCAGTGGGGAGCCTGCTTTTCCCTTTCCCTTTGCCCCGTCCCCTGCTCATACTTTCTCTTATGTTTTCGTGTGCGCTCTCTCTCAGTAAATAATAAAATTAAAATCTAAAAGAAAAAAAAAAAGATATCCCCTTAACATTTCTTGTAAGGTAGTTCAGCAATGATGAACTTCTTTAACTTGTGTTTGTCTAGGAAACTCTTTAGTTTTCCTTCAATTCTGAATGTGTATCTTGCCTGGTAGAGTATTCTTGGTTGTGGGTTTTTTCCTTTCAGCACTTTGAATATATGATACTACTCCCTTCTATGCTGCAAAGTGGTTTCCCTCTCACATAACTGTTTGCTTTTCTCTTGCTGCTTTTAATAGTCTCACTTTATCTTTAATCTTTGACATTTTATTATATATTTTGTTGTGAACCTCCTTGGGCTTATCTTGTTTGGGGCTTTCTACGCTTCTGGACCTGGGTGTCTGTTTCCTTCCCCAGGTTAGGGAAATTTTCAGTCATTATTTCTTCGATTAAATTATCTACCCCTTTTTCTCCTGGGACCCCTATAATGTGAATGTTAGCATACTTGATGTTGTCCCAGAGGTTCTTTTACCTGTCTTCTTTTTTTTTTTTTTTGAAATGATTTTCACTGTTAAGCTTGAGTACTTCGCATTAACATATCTTCCAGATTGTTCATCCATTCTTCTGCATTCTCTAATCTGCTGTTGATTCCTTCTAGTGTATTTTTAATTTCTGTTACTGTATTCTTCAACTCTTGATTGGCTCTTTTTAAGATTTATCTCTATATCAAAGTTGTTATTTTGTTCATCTACTCTTTTTTCATGTCTGGTGAACCTCATTATGACCATTACTTTGAATTCTTCATTGGGTAAATTGTGTATCTCCATTTTGTTTAGTTCTTTTTTTAATTTTTTTTTTTTTTTTAGATTTTTGTCTTATTCCTTTGATTTGGAACATATCTCACTGTGTCTTCATTTTTCTGACTGTTTCTATGTATTGGGTAGGTCAGCTATTTCTGATCTGAAAGCAGTAGTCTTATGTAGAAGGCATCCTATGAGGTCAGATAGCACACTCTTCCCTAGTCACTAGACAGATGCTCCAGAGGTATCTGCTGTGTAGGTTGTGTGTGCACCTGCCTGTTTTGACTAAACCATGACTTCTATAATGTACAGTGGTCAGCGCGCCTGGCTGAAGCCTGGCTGTACCTGTGGTGGTCTTGCTGATGGGTAGGCGGTTAGCTCTTGACACACCTCGCTGAGAGGTCCAGCTGCAGCTGCTGTGAGTGAGCTTATAGGAGGGGCAGCATCCCTGAGGGGTTGCTCACTGGGTGTGGTGTTGTGGGAGTTGCTTTTGAGGCTCACATGGAGTTTGGCTACTTGAGAGAGGTGGGCTCACAGGTGAATGCTGGGAAGGGGTAAGCGGTGCTAGTAAGTTAGATAGGTTGTGTCAAAACTGGTACCTGCAAGTGTCTGGTCAGATAGACTGAAGAAGGGCAAAAAATGGTGCTTCCCAGCATTTCCGTTCTTAGAGAAAGAAACCTCTTTGTTTACACATGCCTTAAACTAAGTCAGTGAATCTCTTTCATGTATAACTCAGGTACTTTTCAAAGTGCTGCTTCTGTTCTGGGTCTAGGACTAAGTGATACAATGCACTGGCCCTTTAATTGCAGAATTTTTTTATTTATTTTTATTTATTTTTTTTAAATAGCCCTCCAGCTTTCCCAGAGTTAAGGCCTACTGATTTTCAAAGCTCTTGGAGTTAATCCCTGCTGATTTTCACAGCCAGGTGTTATGGTGGCTTGTCTTCTTGGTGTGATTCTCAGAGTGAGGGTGCCTAACTTGATCCCCCCACTAGGAGGACCTCCAGGCCTATGATAGCCCTCCCACTTTTCGGTTGCCTGCAGGAGATTTGGTTCCTGACTGCGTCTCTGTCCCTCAATGTGCCTTTTCCTTTTTTTTTTTTTTTTTTTAACTGCGGAAGATCTGTTTTGGTAATCTTCAGGTCATTTTTTAACTGCGGAAGATCTGTTTTGGTAATCTTCAGGTCATTATAATTGCATTATATGTAATTGTAGCCTCAGTGCCCAGGGGAGGAAGTGAGTTCAGGATCCTCTTACTCAGCCATCTTTCCCTGCTCCCAAGCTTTGGTTACTCTTTATTATATGTTGTGATGTTAATTTATTTTAACCAAAATAAAATAATTTGATAATATAAATTAGCGTTGTTTATAGCAAAGATCATGGGGAATTTATAAAATTTAATTTGGTACTTTTATTTTTTTTCTCCTTCCTTTAGATCGTGTAATGAAGAAAACTGAGGAGTCTGAATCACACCTGGAGTCTGAAATTAAAAGGAAAGTACCGCAGAAACGTCACAGTAGTACCTATCAGTCTCCACCTCCTCTGTCTCCTGCTTCAAAAAAATGTTTAACTGATTTAGAGGTGGGTGGAGAAATTATTCTTGGTTGCTAATGAGTCGGTATTTTTATCAATATTATCTTTAGTACTTACTAAATTCTAGGTGATCTTTTCTTACAGGACTAGAAAAGACGTAGAAAAGTTCTTTAAGCAAACTTTTCTGCCTTCATTATATCATTTTTTTTCACTGTCGAAAATGTAGAACACATATTTTCTGAAAAGAATTTAGCAGTGCCTTCCTGCCGCATACTCCAAATAATACCTCTCAAACCAGAAATATTTCGAAATAATTTAAAATTTACAAAAAAAAAAGAAATAATAAAAGGACTATCTGTATACTCTTCTATTAGATTCCCCAGTTTTCCACATTTGATATATTGTTCTCCCTCACTCTGTCTTCCTTCTACCTTCTGTGTGTATGTGTGTGTGTGTGTGTGTGGATGTGTGTGTGCGCGCGCGTGCATGCGTGCATTTCTGCACCATTTGAATATAAGTAACAGACATGATACCCATTTATCACTATACTTTAGTGCATGTTTCCTTAAAAGAGGCAGGGGAGAGGGTGGAGAGGAGGCATTTTTATATATAACCAGAGTGCAACTGTCAAAATTTAAAAATTAACATGGATCCAAAATTACTGCCTAATCCACAAACTATTCAAATTTCACCTAATTAATGTCCTTTGTCAGAACAGGATCCAATTCAGGATTGTGTTATATTTGTTACGATCCTTAGTTGTCTTAAATCTGGAATAATTCCTTAGTCCTTCCATGTCTTTCATCACCTTGATACTTGATTCTCCCTACCTTGTGGGGAGTATGATGTTTCTTTATGATTTATGCATTTTTCCAGAATCCTCCAAAGTGATTCTATAATCTTACCATTGCATCATATCGGAATGCATACAACATTGATTTTCACATTAAAACTTTTATCTTAAGATGGACTTTCCTAAGGGTACTTGGGTGGCTCAGTCTATTAAGCATCTGCCTTTGGCTCAGATCATGATTTCAGGGTCCTGGGATCAAGCCCTGCATCGCGTTCTCTGCTCAGCTGGGAGTCTGCTCTTCCCTTTCCCTCTGCTTCTCCTCTTGCTTGTACTCTTTCTCAAATAAGTAAATTAAAAAAAAACAAAACTGTACTTTCCTAGATTTGTCCACTGTAAAGTAAGTTACTAGGTATTTCTTAATTACTAATAAGATGAGGTACTCTAAAATAAGGTACTTACCTTAAGGTATAATGCCTTACAGTAAGTAGCTCATGAATGAAGTATGATCTACTATAAGGTAGAAGGTTTCTTTATATTTACTATATATTCCCTTATATCTATAATCAGATATATAGGTTCTTTTTTTAATTGAAATATAGATAACGTTAATAACAAGGATTCTTACTCAAAAAAGTTGTATTCTGTGACTGTTATTATTTTGATGCTCAAATTGTCCTATCCTAGCCCCTGGGAAGTTTTTAAAGCTCGCTTCTCTTTCTTTTTGACATATCCACATCATTCTTTGAGTACTTCCCCTTAATTTTTTATGTAAACAGGTGTTCTAGACTTTTGTATTTTCTCCGCCTCGACTCTGGAGTCATGCATTTCTCCAAGGAGCCATTGTTCCTCTAAATGGGGGGACGATATTTGAGCATTAGTTATGCTCATTGCTACTTGGTATCATGTTTATATGTCCTCTTATTGAACAAAACTAGTAAATATATGTGTATTTATATGTTAGTATTTAGTACATGTTTAAAATCTATGAATTTGTCTGGAGCTGCCTTGAACTTGAGTTGAGGCCACCCCCCACCCCCAAAATAATAAAAGTCCATGAATTCACACTGATAATTCCAATTCTAGTGTATTACCCCAGTGTTTATCCTAGCCTTCTCCACTTTGTGTGTTTGTAACTTCCTTCTCTGAGAAGCCTGACTCCCATCATGTCTGGTATATTTACTTATTGGCTAAGTTGTTTTTATCTGATTATTTTCCTGGCATGCCAGCCTAAGCTTGGCTTAGGCCATACTGGCATTTCCCCACTACCTTACCCACTGCTTAATGCAGGTAGAGAAGGATCAGAAGACACAAAAGCTCTTCCCCAAGACACACCATGCTTTCCTCCTGTAGGGATGCCAGCTGAAAACCTCAGAATTTAACATCCAAAATAAATCTTTCTTTTACTTTTTACTTCCATGCCAATTGTTCTTATTCTGTTCTTAGTGAACATAAAGAATAGCTTCTAGCTACCCTCTGTAATTTTTCATACACCTATAGTCTGTGAAATGCTACGCTCTAGAGCATACTGCTTATGAGGAAACATGGTCTTTGATTTTTAATGAGATTATATATCTTACTAAAAAATGACATCTCAGCGAAATCTCATCAGACAGGTTCATTCCTATTAAGTATAATTGGTTATTATTTATAGAGTTTGGCAGATAGTATGTCATAGTGATTTGGATTTGTTTTATTTTGTAAAAGTCTACCTATCAAAAGGAGGAAATGAGACTTTAGTCTTTGTTTTCTAAAAGAAATTATATCTAACAAATTGTTATAGAAATATACAACTTCGTATACAATTCACTAAAAGTAATTGAGCAGTATTGAGATTCTAATTTTGAGATTGCTGGGTTGATATAATTCTGAATCTCTATAATTTTTAGCATGAAAAATTTAATACTATATTTGGTTCAGCTAAGCTGTGTTTTTAATTGTTGCAAATAGTTCCATGGTATTTGTTTCTAATCTGATAAAAGGCATATGAGAATAGCTCACAATATATTTCATTCTGTATTTTAATATTAGAAATTTTAATAGTATATGCTTTTTTCTGTTTAATATCAATTTTATAAAGGGAAATATGTGGAAGTATCACCTTTTCATAGGGTTCTTTTTCATTGAAATATATCTTATTTATCTTTATTACAGACAATGAAAAATTGGACTCAGTAGCCAGCTTGATCATTATCATTGTGAAAATGGGTTTAGATTTTTCTTAGATTATTAGATATTTTATTGCAGGGTGATATGTAGATGGGGGCAACTAATTTATTTGTGAGTTTCCCTTTTAAAATTGCAGTGGGACATGGCCAAACATTTGCAATTCATTAATGAATAATTGCATTATTTCATTTAAATACACAGTTGACCCTTCAACACAGGAGCTAGTAGTACGGTATCAAGCTGATACCTTGAAAATCTGCATATAACTTTCATATCCCCCAAAACTTTATTAATAACCTAATGTTAACTAGAAGCCTTACCAACAACACAACACATATTTTGCATGTTATATACTGCATTCTTACTATAAAGTAAGTTAGAGAAAATAACATGTTAAAATTATAAGAGAGAAAATATATTTATAGTACTGTACTGTATATTAAAAGATCATCATATAAGTGGAACTATACAGTTCAAACCTGTGTTAATTAAGGGTCAACTATACTATTATTTCTTTCCCTTATTGACAATAGGCGAAAATTTTGAGTTAGATAATCTGTACCATATTTGTGTTGTTTGCATCGTTCACCTGTTAACTGTGCATCCTAAATACACAGGGCCATATCAAAAGTGCTGTGAGAAAAATAAATTCTTTATACACCTAGGTTCCACAAATAGTATAACTGAATTTTGCTATGTACTGGTAAAGAAAAAAGACACTCTTTTTTAAATTTTTTTTTAATCTGCCTTTGCTGAGATAGTAGGCTGATACTCTACTAAGTTCACCTTTGCCTTGGTTGAAGCTTGGTTTCTCATTCTTTGTTGTTATCTGGGATAAATTCTTGAATAGGTAACATGTATAGTAGAGTGGCTTTGTTGTGGATCATGTAAATAGTTCTTGTCACGTTTCCCATTTTTAAAACAAAGAAATATGACTAGAACAGTGGTTTTTATGTAGGCTTTTTAGACTTTTTAGACTTTTTCTATGTATTTTTGAGTTATAAATTTACATAGAATAAAATGTATAGAACTTAAGCATTTAGCTCAATGAATTTTGAAGTTTATGTTTACGCACGTGATCATAACTGCTACTTACTGGTTAGTCCTCCCATAACTGCTTGATGACTTCTGTCACCTAAAAGGCTTTTTTAAAACAACTATATTCTCTTTTGTATTTTTAAGTTGACAGTCAACATTTTCTGTTTCAGGTTTCACTGATTACATAGGTTGCAATAGTTGACACAGTCAAAAGAGTAACATTTTAAAATAGAGTGCTCACTCTCCTTCTGTATGGATCTGGTAACATAAAAAACTATAGCACTTGATAATTATGATCTTTTCCTATCATCTCACTGACAGAAGTATTTATCCACTTATTTCCCATGATATAGGGATCAAAGTGTTATAAAAAATTTCATTTATTTTGGTTATTAACTGTAGACTATTGATTAAAACTGTTATAGTTTGATATGTAATTATTTGACATAAAAGTAAAATTGGAAATGCATGTTCTAAGTAGAGACATTGGCTATTTTCTAATTACTTCCTAGGTCCATGAATAAACATTATGTTGCATTCTGAGACAGGATTCAACATTTCTTCATGTTTTTCCTTATATGTTCTAAAGAACCTTTTTCACATAAATAAGTATATGAGTATGAAAGGAATCTTTAAACTCTAAAATTATATGCCCGAAATCACAGGAAGCTCTATCATCAAAAAATATTTTTTATAATCTCATGAATGTAACCTAGATTAAGCTTCCCCTGAAATATTTTGAAGCACTGTCTTAGAAATCAATTGTCTTGTAAAAGTTTTTGTTAACCAGTATTTAGAACTGAATTCTTTCTTCCAGCATTTAAAAGTATTCTTTGGTTTGGTTGGTGGTTTTTATACTCCAGGGCCGTATACCGTTTTAATATTTCAAATGGAAGTTGAGCTTTTTTCTTTTTCTTTTCTTTTCTTTTTTTTTTTTTTTTTTTTGGAACATGAGAATAGTTCTGGCAAGAGATAACTTGCCATTAGAGGCATAATCAAGTCCAGTTTTGGAATGATATGTGGAAATTAGGATTTAGATATTTATTCCATTAAGATTATTTATGCTCTGTATGCCATAGAAAATTGTTATGTAGCCTTTGAGTAGTATACTGGTCCAATGTGAAGACTGCTGGACTAGATGGTCCTAAAAATTGCTTCTAGCATCCTGATGCTAAATCCCAAGTAACATGATGTATTTAGTATTTAGCATTTTGTGGTAGCCTTGGTGATGATGGGGAGTGACAGACTTAATTTTGAGGTCTTTTTATTCCATGATGTTGAAATAAAATGCCAAAGTCTTTTTTTTTTTTTTTTTATTCTTTTGGAACTTAAGGTTTCTAAACAGTGTGGATATTGTCCAAAATGTGGAAAAGAAAAGGAAAATCAGACCAAATGCCAAAGTTGTGGTATTCTTTTTCCTAAGGATTTGCAAAGAAATTGCAGACAAGCTATAACTTTGAGTGAATCTCCTGGACCATTATTAAGAACATCAATTCATCAGAATTCTGGAGGACAGAAGTCACAAAACACAGCATTACCATCCAAGAAGTTTTATGGCAACAGTGTGGGAAAGATTCCAGTTGATATTATTGTGAATTGTGATGATAGTAGAGAGAATTATTTACAGACTAATGGGAAAGTCATTTTACCTAGGGCAAAAGTAGCCAAAATCACAAACCTGAAAGAAAGGAAAACAAGCCTGTCAGACCTAAATGATCCAAGTAAGTATTTTACTCCCTTTAGTATTATTTATATCAATCCAGTATTTTTTACATATATTTTTATTGTGAGCATGAGCATATTTGAGAAGTGTAGTTTTAATAGGTATCTCTTGCGTCAGTTATGTTAACATGTTTTTGGGTAGATGATTAAAACTGTCCACGTAGTTGGAAAATAACTGACTTTGTTCTCATCCTGTCCATCTTAAATAGTTAAAAAAGCAACACAGACCTTGTCCCCAGTCATAGGTCAAATGCCAGTTATGCCCAACTTTCTAACTTTGGCCCAGTTAATTTAATCTCTCTGATTTGTAAATGGATAATTTCAGCCTGACAGTGTTTTGAGGAAGTAAATAAAATAACATTTAAGCTTCCTCGTAAGTAAAATATTTGATACACAGGACTCAGTGAAAATAGTCTCTTTCCGCTTTTATTCTTCCCCTTAATCTTTTTCCTGCCTTTAGACATAGGTGCATATATATATGTGTATGTGAAATGTAGTCCTATTTGTAATAAATAGCCAAAAACTGGAAGCAGTCACAGAGTAATTGAATAACGTATAGCATACATAGGTATAAAAGGAGGGAAAGGGATCCCTGGGTGGCGCAGCGGTTTAGCACCTGCCTTTGACCCAGGGCGCGATCCTGGAGACCCAGGATCGAATCCCACGTCGGGCTCCCGGTGCATGGAGCCTGCTTCTCCCTCTGCCTATGTCTCTGCCTCTCTCTCTCTCTCTCTGTGTGTGACTATCATAAATAAATAAAAATAAAAGTTTAAAAAAAAAAAAGGAGGGAAAGATCTCACTTAAAATTCTGCAGAGTGATTTCTAACATCTGTAATAGCATGAATAAAGTAAGGTACCAATAAGACTAAATAATATGCTGCTCTTTATTTATGAAGGGTGAGAGAATGAATATAGAGATTTTTTTTTAATGTAGAGATATACCCAAAACTAATTATAAAAAGTAAGTGGTTAGAAGGGAGAAAAAAAATTGTAGGAATTAGGTATAGATGTTAGATATTTCCATGCATACTCTTTTTTTTGTAGATTTGACTTTGGAACCATGTAAATATTTTTCATGATTATAAAACAATATTAAATTGGAAGTTAAAAATAATCAAGACCAAGATGAAACTAATGAACCTTTTTATGTATCTAGTTGGTGGATTCAACAAACAGAATAATTATTTCAAATGATTTTAAATTAAGATAATATTGTGGCTATACATTATTAATGTGATGTATTTTAAGGTCAAACAGAACTGCACAGAAATCCTAAGTGTATTTAGTAATATTGTTAGTAATAAATTGGTATTGTTATTTTTTTGGTATTGTTATTTTTAAACACATATATTGCTAAGGCAAATAAGCAATTATTATTGTCTCCAGAAACCGAGATTTTCAGTGTTGGTGAAAAGGAGTTCAAAAGTCAGAGAAGTAAAAATTTCATTTTAAACTTGAGTTGGAGATAATAGTGTAAGATTGTTATATATATTCTCCTTAAATAGAAATGAACAATCCTAGTTCCCATATTTATGTTTTTAATACCATTTCTCAATAAAAATAACTAGAACTTCTCAGAGAAATAGCTGATTCCAAGTCCAGAGCAGGAGTGTATGAGATAGATCTAGATCATCCACTCATATCAGGAAGCATGGAAGCAGTCAATAATGACTGGACATGTCAAAAGGACACAGGAGCTAAAAAGAAAGGTCTTCTACAGACCAGTAATAGGACTGATTAGGTCACAAAAGGTATAACTATTAATTAGCTCTAAATGATATCCCCCTTCAGCCTCCCCAAAAGAAAAAAAGTTCTCCATTGGTTATCTTTGGAGGTTGCTTAGGTTCCAAGTCGTGACTTTGAAAACATAAATAAAAGGGGATAAAATTTAAAAGAATTTTTTAACCTGGGAGATAGGTCGTTAAATTTTAATTCAATTCAATATGAAAACCTTAGCTCATACCAGTACATTAGCTTATTTTTCAAAAAGAACTCAGGGGTGCCTGGGTGGCTTAGTTGGTCAAGTGTCCCACTCTTGGTTTCAACTCAGGTCATGATCTCAGGATTAAGTCCCACATCAGGCTCCACACTCAGCTTGGAGTCTGCTTGAGATTCTCTCTTCCTCTTCCTCTCCTCCTCTGCCCCTGCACTCTCTCTAAAATATCTTTTAAAAAAATCTTATATCTTTAAAAAAAAAAACAACTCAGTTTAAAAAATGATTACTGTGTGATGTGTCCAGCCAACATTCTGTTATGATATTATGGTGGAGTTGGTATTTGATGATATATTTTAGTGTTAGATCAATACAGTATTAAATATTGTTAATATCATTTGAATCTTTCCTAATGCTGAGGTTTTTACATTTTAATGGTTAGATATGAAGAGAACTCTCACTTATGAGGCAGTTACTGGGTACTATTAGCCAAATGTCATATAAGAAACTTACCCATCCTGAGGAGGTTTCTCGGATGAGACAACTGGAAGTTTAATAAGGCAAAGGTGATGAGTGAAAAAACAAATTTATGTGATTTTTGAGGTGCCTTAAGTGATTTACTATTCATAGCCTAGGACAGTATCAACTATGAATTAAAAGCATTAATTTCGCACCCTCCCCTGCTCACAAAAAACAAAAACAAAAGCAAAACAATTGAAGACTAAGCATTTCCCACTAAAGTACATAGAAAAATATGTTTTAAGAACATTTTATATTAGTAATAAAAATAACATTTATTGAATGCTTATGTGCCCTGCTTTGTGATAATTTTTAAAATCCTGACGTAGGCACAAATACATCTCATTTTATAAATGAGGCAACCTAAGCTTGAGGAGATTAACTTCTCAATATTATATACATAGGGATTGTTGGAGTTTAGATTAAAACAGATTTTTTCTTATTCTAAGTCTGTTTTCCTTATATATTTAATCATTATTAAATTTATATTCCTATCAAAATAGTTTATTATCATGAAACATTATGTCCTGCATGGTCAAATAATAAAGTGTACAGTGTCTCAAGTAGTGGTGATAAATTCTGTATAGAAAAGTGAAGCAAGATCCAAGGAATAGAGAGCGATAATTGTTAGGTGTTGAGATGAGGAAGGGTGCTATTTTAGGTAGATGGTAAAATATAGGCACCTTTGATAAAGTAGCTTGAACAGAACCCAGAATGAAGTAAGAAGAAAGATGTGCTGATATCTATAGGAATAAGATAGAATATAAGTTCAAAATCCTGTATTAGTGTGTTTGGGTTGCCATAACAGAATACCATAGACTGAGTAGCTTAAACAACAAAAATTTATTTTCTCACAGTTCTGGAGGCTTAGAAGTCCAAGATCAAGGTGCCATCACTTTGTAGACCACCACCTCCTCACTGTATCCTTCCTTATATGGCCTTTCTTGTATGCTTGCACAGAGAGAAATCTCTGCATTTCTTCTTTTAATGAGGACACCAGTCCTTTTAGATTAAGGCCTCACTTTTCTGACCTTATTTAACCTTTATTACCTTATCGGATGTATCATAGTCACAGGGGGGTTAGAGCTTTAATGTGTGAATTTTGAAGGGACACAATTTAGTCTATCATAGACCTTGATGGAGAGAGAATCTTATGTGTTACCTAGAATGTATTCTATATACAGAATGAAAGCAGTTACTAGAACAAGATTTTTAAGTATATGGTGTCTTTTCATACTTCCCGTTGCTTTGCAATTATGGTGACATTGAGCAACCCTCATTTATTTTAAGTTAATAAAACAAGCTATGTAGTATGATTCTATCTGTTGCAGCACTGGGGCTTTAAAATAAATATTTATGTAGTAGATATAGATGTTTTAATGTCTCTGAAGCACCATAAAAATACCAATAGAACAGTATACTTCCCCTTTAAAATATATAATCTATTCATATATAATACATATTTCTATAACATTTTTATAAATTATGCACTTCATGAACTTTTTTTAAAGCTTATATGTGTCACTCAACTAGACTTTTTATATATTAAATCATTTGTTCTTGTGACAGTTCTTTGAAATAGGTGCCATTTTCACCCTAATTTCACAGAGAGGAGAAACTGAGGTAAATAGTAAATTACAAAACCCTAGCTTTCAAATATGTATAATTCTGCTTAGACCTGCTAATCTGGCCTGTTAGGTTTTCTGTTAATAACATACCACTTCCGAAAAAGATCCACTTTAGCATTTGCTTCTGAGACTAGACAGCACAATAAAAAAGACAAGTGGAGTGATGCTGGGGATGATGCCTCTCTGGGGCATGTCTGTTACTCAAAAAAATATTAACTAAACATTTATGTGTGGGCTTCTAAAAACAAAAATTGCTTCTGTAAGTTTATGTGTCCTTCAACGCACGATTTTTGAATTCTTTTTCTTTACCAGGCAGTTTTTAGCCTCTGGGAATATAGCAGTGAACAAGGCAATGATCCTGCTCTCTCATAGTTTATATGTAGTGGGGAGAGAGCTAGTAAACAGCTACAACAAAAACAACAGAAAATTTATATCTGTTGTGAATATGTCATGTCAAGTGCCTGTGTTGCTTACTGTAGATTGAATAAACAATTGAAAAGCTAATATTTGATGACAAAAATGCGAAGTGTTAGGGGAATTGCAATCCAGACAAAAATAAGCTGTGGTGTTTGAGGAGCAGAATAAATGAGTGGTATGCCTGGAGCAGAAAGAAGAAAAAATAGAGTAGTATAAGAAGGTTGAAGTAGGCAATGGCCAGATTATGCACACTTACAAACCATAGTAAGGAGTTAGGGTTTGACTCAGGTGCATTGTGCGTGGCTCTGGGGAATTCTGATAAGATCCAGTAATGAGTAGAAGGTATAAGAGCAAATTCCCTTCATAATATCTTTCATGCCCACATTCATTTAGTCCACAGAATTTACTGAGCAATGAACAGTGGTCTGTGTTCTCCCAAAGACCAGTTTTATGATTTTAGTGATTACCTATGTGAAATAAAATTATTTGGTCACATGGAGTTTCACACACATTGACAATGCGTGCTATTTTGTGAACAATTTGTATGCAGATTATCTTCATTCTTGAGACTTTCTAGAACTCTGAAATAGATCTGTGATAAACCTTTAAATTTCCTGTAACTTGTGTACATTTCCTGTATGGGTGATAGTAATGGACTATAGAATAATTTCATATTTGTATAATCTGTTTAAAAAGATGACAGTTCTTATGCTTTCGTCATTTTTAATTATCTCCAAATTTAACTTTTCATCAGATAGAATGGATTGTATCTTCATTCGTTTCTATTAATCTTCTAATAATTAATTCGCTCTGGAAGAGAGCCAAAGCAAATCTGGTATATTTCCTGCTTTGGTAATATATTTTCATATATAACTGACAGAAATGAAATACCTGAAGTATTTAACATTTTCTTTATAGTAATTTTGTCCAGTGATGATGATGATGATGACAATGACAGGACTAACAGAAGAGAAAGCATATCTCCTCAACCTGCTGATTCAGCATGTTCTTCCCCAGCACCATCCACTGGAAAAGTAGAAGCAGCACTAAATGAAAATATCTGTAGAGTAGAGCATGAACTAAGAAGCATTCCAGCAGATTCAGAGTTAAATACAGTTACATTGCCAAGAAAAGCAAGAATGAAAGACCAGGTACTTTTCACATTTATTGACATTTACTCAGAGTAAATCTCCCCTTTGGGATGTAAATATTTTTTTAAAGGGAAATTTGGCAGTGTCTTTAGGAGAAAAAGATGAATTATTTGTTAAGCGGGGCTTAAAATTCCGATTGGAAGGTTATTTAAGAGAACAGTAAAGAATACACAAAAATAAATTTCTATTAAGTTAAAAGCTCAAAGTGTAAAAAATTCAGCAAGAAGAAACATCAGCCTTGCGGTGAAATATAAGTATGACAAGTATATTTATATGTATAATCTAGTGGACAGGGAGAAGTCATTTTAACTTGGGTGTATTATACTATAATACTATTGTTTTGGTATGTTTTAATATAAAAAATTCAAAATGTTCATGTGGTAGAAGACAACAGAAATTATGTCAATAAATAGATCTAGAAAGGAATGTTTGTAATTAGTAATCTAAAGATAGAAATAGACAAAAGGAACAGAAAATTCAGATGAACTTAACCTTCTCAAAATGAATACAAAGTCAATTAATATGAATTGCTGCTGGCTAGACTCCAAGGAAAAGGGTACTTTTCTAATTTGCAGGTGGAAAAGAAAAAGTTATTATGGCCTTTTGGGAAAGCGATTCTAAAAACATTCATTAAAATTTTTGAATGTGTAGTGAATGACCAAATAATCCATTCCCTAGACTCAATCTCAAAAGAAACTTCTCCCTACAGAGAGGGAGTATCTACATATACTGTATGTATAAGCATGATTATTGGCAAACAAAATCATTGTTTATTAGTATGGAAATGGTTGAAGAAATTATGGTATATCTATACTGTAGACCGTTATGCAGCCATTGAGAATTAGAGCTATGAAATGACTTTTAGGATTCTTAACATGGTATTGGTAGGAATACCACAATACAGAAATATATCCATATTTTCTTATTTTTATAAAAAAGACTTGTATGTTAAAAAATTATGTATGTGTATACAAATATAAAAATGTAGAAACCTCTATCCTTGGTTGTTACAATGGAAAACATATGAAAGACAAAGTAACTATAATGATGATGGAAGACTATGGATTATTATTTTAATATAACCTTGTGAATGCCTTTTCAAGCATTTCAGCCCAATAAAAATAGTAAATGAAGGGATGAATATACTTTATTAAATGAAAAGTATAGAACAGTGTGTACCAAAACACTGTAAACTGAAGTTAATCAGTAAATGTGAGTGGGGAAGAAACAGTGAACTCTGAGTTGGTCCTTTGTGTATTTTTTGTTTCTTAAAAATCAAGAAATGAAAGCAAACCACAGAAAAATGAGTAAAGGAAATGAATAGAGTTTTAAAAAGATAATAAAGCACTAAAAATGAAATTAAAATACATTTTGTTAACTGTCCAGTTGTTGAAAAATTTTAAAGTATATAATAGTGTGTCGTTTTGGTTAGTGTTTGGAGAAATGAAATTATGGAAATTGGTATAGCTGTGTTGGAGGGCAGTTTGGCAATAGTTACATACATAACTATGATTTAGCTACCAAAATGCTTGGAGAAGAATAGTGTGTCATGGGGGTAAGGTCAAAAAGAACTCATATGTCCAACCTAGGAGGGTTCAGTTAAATAAATAATGGATTTCCATATGATGGAATTTGTGGATAAACAGTTTTCATACTTCACACTGAATAAGAAGGGTTCCTTAGTGTTCTTTTAGAGGTTTCTTGGAAAAATACGGACTATTCACTTCTAGACGCAAACTCTCCACTTTGGATTCAACTGGAACTCTTAAATTATGTATTTTATTAGCTAAATGACATTTCATTTGAAGAAATAATTCTGAAACTAAAAAAAGCTTTTAAACCTCTTTAATAGTTTCTATTAATAATTTGGGAAAATATTTATGATTAATCTGTTAATAAGCCTGAAAAAGCAGTTTGCAGAACTGAGTGTGTGAGTGTGTGCATGTGTGTTTTGTGTTAATTCATATTTTTTATTATGCCATAGATCATAGAAATGTCTCTAGAGGGACAATGGGGAAAATAGTGCCTATCTCTCCACAGTGGGTCTTTTTCCTTGCTTTCTATCAAGATCATGTTTTATTCTTGTGATAATAAGGTTTTTAACATAACTTTATTTACCTTTAAATTATATACTCAAAGTAATATTTTATATTGTGATTAAATTGCATGTGGAAGTGAATGAAATATCAACAGATCAAGTACTTTAACATTTTAAAATATGCAAAGAAAAATCCTTTTGTAAATGACCATTCCCCTAAGTTACCTGTTTTCTAAAGAATTGCTGGTTTGTGGGGGGGTGCCTGAATGGCTCAGTCAGTTAAACGTCTGCCTTCTGCTCAGGTCATGATCCCAGGGTCCTGGGATTGAGCCCTGAGTCGGGCTCCCTGCTCAGTAGGGAGTCTGCTGTTTTCTCTCCCTCTGCCCCTACCCCCCCCTCCACTTGTGGGGTCCTCTCCCTCTCTCTCTCTCAAATAAATAAAAGCTTAAAAAAAAAAAGAATTGGTGATTCAATCCAAGCATTATGACCATTATTACTAGCTAAATTATCTAACATCTTACTCTGTGAAACACTGTGCTAAGCTGCTTGTATACACCAGTTCATTTGGACAGATACTCTTACTAATTTAAAGTTTAATAAATCAAAACTTAAGGAGATATTGTTTTAAAAATTAGGTAATTGGGACACCTGAGGGGCTCAGTCAGGTAAGCATCTGCTTTTAGCTCATGTCATGATCCCGGGGTCCTGGGATTGAGCTCCGGGTCCTGGGATTAAGCCCCGCTTCGGACTCTGCTCAGTGGGAGCCTGCTTCTCCTCTGCTCTCCCTCTGCCTGCAGCTCTGCTTACTTGTGCACTTGGGCTTACTCATGTGCGCTCTCTCTCTCTCTCTCTCTCTCTCTCTCAAATAAATAAAATCTTTTTTAAAGAATTAAATAACTAAAATGTGGTAGAGCTATGGTTTAAACCTAGGTAGTCTGATTCCCAGATTACCATTTGTCAATGCTGTGCTATTACTGGAATTTCATGGTATAGCTGGACAAAACAGGATTTCAGTTATATGAAATCAGTAAATGTTTAATCTCCTGCTGAAGTAAAATGAGTCTTTTATGTTTTGATAATTACACTTCATGTTGAGTCTTTGCATATGTGTACAGCCTTGTTTGCAGCCTTGTTTTTTTAGTTTCTTATTAAGTGAAAAAAATTTCTTCTTTTTCAGTTTGGTAATTCTATTGTCAGCACACCTCTAAAACGTCGTAAAGTGACACCTCAAGAAACTTTAGTTGATCCTGTATCTTTAAGCTGCCAAAGTTCCTTTGACAGTGTCATTTTAAACTGTCGAAGTATACGAGTAGGAACACTCTTCCGGCTATTAATAGAGCCTGTAATTGTAAGTATATTTGTAAGCTTTTTACTGTACCAGTTATGAGATTCAAAATTCCATAGCTAAGGCTAATATATAATTTAAAATTTGTAAATTAAAATATTTAACTTAATAGAATATTAAAGATTATTTAAAGATTTCAAATTGCTTTAAGAGTATGTAGACAAGGGGATCCCTGGGTGGCGCAGTGGTTTGGCGCCTGTCTTTGGCCCGGGGCCCGATCCTGGAGACCCGGGATCGAATCCCACGTCGGGCTCCCGGTGCATAGAGCCTGCTTCTCCCTCTGCCTATGTCTCTGCCTCTCTCTCTCTCTCTGTGACTGTCATAAATTAAAAAAAAAAAAAGAGTATGTAGACAAGTATAAATGGCTCCTTAAAATAAAAAACAATGAATTAAAATTTATGATATTTCAGGTAGTGACATATTCATCATAGATAATATTCTCACTGAGTTAGGAAACCATTATGTTACTGTTTTATTCTCATGCCAGCTCAGTGCATGGAAAGAGTATTTTAAAGAATGGCAATGAGAGAAAGAAGAATCCAAAAGCTTTGGGGCTACAGAAAAATGTCTTGCAACATTAAGACTCCTAGAAATAGATTATTGGAATAAATTGCCACTCAGGAGGCATTGTGCTTTTGGACTAGTTTGGTGTCTGCAAAGCCCAAAGGACTTTCTATAGTTCTTTTATTGTACTTGTCATACCTGTTAATTCTGCTGCCACCAGTCTAATTCAATGTGTAATTTCTATTTGAAATTTTAATATAATCTCCTTAACCAGCCTTCTTAGTCATCATCTTTCTTCTTTCTAATGTATTATATGCATTATTCATAGATTTTTTCTTTTTTTTTTCATTATTCATAGATTAATCTTCCTATAGCACTGCACTTAGTTTGTAACCTTTTATTTTATAAAGACTTAACTTGGTGTCTGAAGCTGTTTTCATTTATTCTTTCAAACCCAGTCTGCTAGTATTGTTCTTGATACATAAAGCATAAAAGTCTTTAAGAAAACATTATATTATATCAGGAAAGGAAAAAAGTTTTATTAATATTATTTAAATTATGGTAAGTAGTAGCTATTTTTTTTTCTAGGAGTAGTAGTTTCAGGATACAATATGATCAATAGGAAAAAAAAAAGGCCCTATCAGTTAGTGTATGAGAAAGTAAATTACGGATCTGATTTCTTACTACAGCAAAGCTATATGGGAAACCTGCAATTTTTTTTAAATCATTAACTCCAGCTTCTCACCATTTAAAAACTAGTAATCCAGAGATTTAAAGCAAATTATACAGACTACACTATCTAGTACCCAGTAACATTGTAACATACATTAGGGTTGTGAGAGATTTATGAAATTTGTGTTTTATTACAAGCCTTCTTCGTATAGATTATCTTTTCCTAGTTTCTGTTAACAAAAAGTATCATTATAAGTCAGAATACCTCAAAACTTCTCAGGGGGGGATCCCTGTGTGGTGCAGCGGTTTGGCGCCTGCATTTGGCCTGGGGTGCGATCCTGGAGACCCGGGATCGAATCCCACGTCGGGCTCCCGGTGCATGGAGCCTGCTTCTCCCTCTGCCTGTGTCTCTGCCTCTCTCTCTTTCTCTCTGTGTGACTATCATAAAAAAAAAAAAAAAAAACCTTATCAGGGGTACCCTATAGGTTTTATGGCTTTTCCCCACATTAACATTATTATTCAGAGCTTTTCAACATGATAATTAAGGTTTTCCTAATAATTTAGATGTTTAGTTGAAAGTTGCATATTTGGTTGCAAGGTTGGCTAACAACTACATTAGGACACCTGGCTGGCTCAGTCAGTAGAACATGCGACACTTGATCTCAAGGTTGTGAGTTCGAGCTCCATTTTGGATGTAGAGGTTACTTTAGAAAAAAAAGAGTACTGCATTAAAATTAAATTTTTTTTACATGAAAGTTACATGTTAGATTATATATGATATATAGTGGAAGAAACGAACTGCATGAATTTAAGAAATAAAAGGCAAAAAGTTTTTTAAATTTTAAAAAAGCAAAGTATTTGCAATATAAAATGTGTTCATACAGGTTTATTTTTTTAATGCTTAATATTTCAACCAAAAATAATTGTATTTTTATTGTGGAATTTTGTGATCTGTGATATTAACTTTCCTTGTACCATGGGATTTTTCTAGAGAACATTCTTTGATAAAGGATAATTAATCTATAATTTCTTCAGAAAATGTATTAAAAATAAAGATGATTTAGGGCACATAGGTGGCTCAGCTTCTTAAGCATCAACTCTTGATTGTGGCTCCAGTCATGATCTCAGGGCCATGGGATCAAGCTCTGCATCAGGCTCCTGCTGGGCGTGGAACCTACTTGGAATTCTCTCTCCTTCTCACTGTGCCCCTCACTCTGGCCTCTCTTTCTCTTTCTCTCTCTAAAAAAAGAGAAAATAATAATAATAAAATGAAATGATTTGACATTTTTTTCTTGAATATAACTTCCTTATGTTTTTATAGTGAGATGATTTATCTGCCATGTCATCATTAATCTCAGAAACAGATTTTAAATTTTTTACTATTGGGGAGGCCCAGGTGGCTCAGTGGTTTAGCGCCGCCTTCAGCCCAGGGCCTGATCCTGGAGACCCGGGATCAAGTCCCACGTCAGGCTCCCTGCATGGAGCCTGCTTCTCCCTCTGCCGTTGTCTCTGCCTCTCTCTCTCTCTTTGTGTCTCTCATGAATAAATAAATAAAATCTTTTTTAAAAAAATAAATGTTTTACCATTTTAAGTATTTTATCAAATCTCATTTATTATTGGTTAATTTAATTATTTTAAATTCATTCATTGCAAGTAGCGGTACTATCTAGAAGTGCCAATTTTAAATCCTTTTTTTTTTTTTTAAGATTTTATTTATTCCTTTGAATAAATAAAGGGGAGGCAGAGAGAGAGGGAGAAGCAGGCTCCCTGCTCAGCCCCAATGCAGGGCTTGATCCCAGGACCCTGTGATCATGATCTGAACCAAAGATAGAGGCTTAACTGACTAAGCCACCCAGGCGCCCTGCCAATTTTAAATCATTTTATTTTGTTCTTAAATAAGCTCTCTGTGCCCATTGTGGACTGAACTCATGACTCAGATCAAGAGTCACATACTCTACTAAGTGAGCCAGCCATTTTTATTTAAAAGTAGTGTCAATTTGGGCAGCCCCGGTGGCACAGCGGTTTAGCACCGCCTTCAGCCCAGGGCGTGATCCTGAGACCCGGAATCGAGTCCCACGTTGGGCTCCCTGCATGGAGCCTGCTTCTCCCTCTGCTTGTGTCTCTGCCCCCTCCCCCTCTCTCTCTGTGTGTCTCTAATAAATAAATAAAAATTTAAAAAAAAATCTTAAAAAAAAGTAGTGTCAATTTTATTTGAAAGTAAATACTTTTATTTTACGGGGAAATGGCTTACATTATTAGTAAGTAAGTTCCAATATAATACAGTTCCTCATTTTTCCAGTGAGAAAAATGAGAAGATACAAAATCAAGGTTTTTAGCCAATATAATACAGTTCCTCATTTTTCCAGTGAGAAAAATGAGAAGATACAAAATCAAGGTTTTTAGCCAACGTAAATTTAGAAGCTCTTGGAGATTATGGTGAAATGTCTACTTGTAATTTACTTACAAATTTTTAAAGGACAGATACTTAACATCTACTTCTTTCTATTTTTACATAACTTTAGCTTCTATGTATGTAGGAATGTTTCCCAAGCTGTCAGTAAGCATTTTTGGTGTCCCCAAAAACAGTCCTCAAACAGTGTGTTCTCAAACACAGTCTTTAGAAGGGTATAGTTTGTATTACATTTTAGACTTTGCAGTTGTAATAATTACTAAATGTATATTTCTTTGTTTCCTTTTTCTACATTGTAGAAGTTTTGAAACAGAAAAGTTGAAATAGGTGGCTCAGCGGGTTAAGTGTCTGCTTTTGACTCAGGTTATGATCATAGGGTCCTGAGATCAAGCCCTGAACTGGGCTCTCTGCTCAGCAGGGAACATGCTTCTCCCCCTCTCTCTGACTTCCCGCTAATTGTGCACGCGCTTGCTCTCTGTCAAATAAATAAATAAAATCTTTAAAAAAATTTTTTTATTAAAATTTAAATTAAAAAATTTTAAAGATTTCTTTTATTTATTCATGAGAGACACACAGAGAGAGGTAGAGACACATAGGCAGAGTGAGAAATAGGCTCCATGCAGGGAGCCTGATGTGGCAGTCAATCCTGGGACTCCAGGATCACTCCTTGGGCCGAATGCAGATGCTTAACTGGTTGCTGAGCCACCCACGCATCCCTAAAATATTTTTTTTTTAAAGAGTTGAAATAATTTTACAGTGAACACTCCTAAAAGTCCCAGTTAGATCCTGCCATTAGCATTTTACTAAACTTAAACTTGTTTTTTGTATATCTATTCATCCTTCTATATATCAGTCCAAATCACTTATTTTTTTTTCATTTGTTTTTATTTGAAGTTCAATTTGCCAACATATAGCAACACTTATTTTTAAGTAGGCTCCATACCCAATATGGATCTTTAACTCTCACAACTCTGAGAGCAAGAGTTGCATGCTCTACGGAGTGAGCCAGGCACCCTCCAATTAACTAATTAATTATTAAAATTTTAGTTAGTAAACATATAGTGCAATATTGGTTTCTGGAATAAAATTCAGTGATTCATAACTTATATACAACACCCAGTACTCATCACAGGTGCCGTCCTTAATGCCTTTCATCCATCTAGCCCATCTCCCGCTTCTCTCCTCAATTCGTTCTCTATTGGAAAGAGTCTTTTGTGTTTTGGGAGCACCTGTTGGCTCTGGGGTTAACCGTCTAACTTCGGATTTCATCTTAGGTCATGATCCTAGGGTTTCAAGATCAAGCCCCCATGTCAGGCTCCAAGCTGGGTGTGGAGCCTGCTTAAGATTCTTAAGATTCTTTCTCCCCTTTTCCTCTACCCCTCTTCACCCTCTCTTTCTCAAAAGAAAAAAAAAAGTCTCTTATGGTTGTTTCCCTCTCCTATTTTTCTTTTCCCCCTTCCCATATGTTTTTTCTGTTTTTCTTCTTAAATGAGTGAGTCATATGGTATTTATTCTTACTCTGACTTATTTCACTTAGCGTAATACATCTAGCTCCATCCACATCATTGCAAATGGCCTCTATTTTCAAATGCATTTTGGAATTCTTGTTTACTTTTTTCATTCTCTCAACACAACATTATAAAGTGAGTATTAATTCAGGATACGGTGAGCTTAATATTTCTTTCTATGTCAAAATAATTCAATTAGAAAACCACCTTTTATAACTACCAATAGTAACTGATTGATGCAAGATCTTCAGTGGATGGTAAAGCCATTCGCAGAAAGGTTATTAGGGAACAGGATATAAACCAGCTTTCAGGTATCTCTCCACAGATTACTATTTAATTACTAAGGGAAAAATACATCTTTACATTGCTTTTGCCAAGTGATTAAGCTTGTATCTGTAATGGGACAGCCTAACATGTGCCTTCCAGTATGATAATAAAAGGAGGTGCAAAATATCACCTGTGTGCTATATTTGCTGGAAATGTATGACCTAAATTTTAAAATGTAGCAACACAAGTTCAAGATGTATATATTTTGCAGATCTTAGCCTGGATTCTTCAAAGGCTATGTCATAAAGAACAGAAGGGGGCATTTCTGGTCTAGACTAGGGTAGACAAAAGAGGCAAATATAACCTTGACAGAACATGGATTGGAGAAGTTAAAACACAATAAAGAACAATTTTGAATAATTGGGGAAATTTGAGTAATAAGTATATGTTGGATGGAGTTAATCTTGATTTTTTTTAGATGTGGTAATGCTGTTTTGGTTGTGTAGGAGAATGTCCTTGTTCTTGGGAGATACATCCTGAAAGATTTAGAGATGGAATATCATGATGCCTTCTGCTTGCCATTTTATGTTGGTTTAGCAAAAGGGGGGTGTGTATGTACATAGAAAGAGTGATGGGGATTAGGCAAGGCAAAATTTTAATACTTGGTGACTCTAGATAAAGAATATTCAGGTATTGATTGTAAAATTTGGTCAATGTCTCTTTGGAGTTATAAGAAATAAACTGATAATATAAGACATGTTCTAAGTGCTTGAATTAAAAGGTGAAGCTTGCCTTTCTGAAGATAATTTGGAATGAGGGGATAGCTCATATTTAAGTACATGGTAGATGGTTTTGTTTTTCCGCCTTCTATAGTCTAAGTTTCAGTGTGTCATTTACAGTATTTGTAGCAAAATCTTCATTAAGTCTATGGTACTAATTTCTTACTTTTTAGTTTTGTTTAGATTTTATCAAGATACAGCTAGAAGGTAAGCTATTTTATGTCTTTTTAGTCACTAAAGCTTTCTTTACAATAAAACACTTTACAGGAATAAAATATTAAATGATATTCATGGATTCATGAATATGATTACTTATATATTCTTAACAGAGGGCATGTATCTTAATAGTGTAATTTTATTCTGTAACATCATAAAACCTATGTTTAATTTTATAAGTATACTTCATTAGAATCTTCTTCATTTGAAAAAATATAGAAGCTTCTTTAATATAGTTATAAAAATTTTTCATATCCCACTATAGTTAATATACATAGATGTAGCAAATATGTGGTTAACTTTAATCTTGTATTTCCTCACCGTTTCCTCCATTCATGATTTTAAGAATTGATTCCTTTTCTAATTCCATTTATTTTCCTCCAGAACCAGAAAATGATCCTGTAGGGATTACTTTAAATACCTCTGATCTAACTAAATGTGAATGGTGTAATGTCCGAAAATTACCAGTTGTGTTTCTTCAGACAATACCAGCAGTTTATCAAAAGCTGAGCATGCAACTGCAAATGAATATGGAGGATAAAGTTTGGAATGATTCTAAAGGAATAAATAAATTAACAAGTAAGTTTTTAGGACACATTATAATACATACAGTGCATTGCATAACAGTGTGAGTGTGCTTTAAGCAAACAGATGTCTTAGATGTTATTTTTATCCACAATCTTCATAGTGATCTTGTAAGATCTATAATTATATATAATTATTATATATAATTATATATATATATATTTATATATATATAAAGCCCACAGAAGTGGAATTTGTAAAGATAAAACTCTCCACCATGCCTCCCTCCCCCAATAAACCCTCCCTCACACCTTCAAAAAAAACAAAAACAAAAACAAAAAAAAAAACATGGTCCCCACTAAAGATGAAACTCAGGTTTACCCACTTCGAAAGTTTTCAGGGGCACCTGGGTGGTTCAGTAGTTGAGTGTCTGCCTTTGGCTCAGGGCATGATCCCGGGGTCCTGAGATCAAGTTCTGCATCAGGCTCCCCACAGGGGAACTACATCTCCCTCTGCCTATGTTTCTGCCTCTCTCTCTCTCTCTGTCTCTCATGAATAAATGAATAAAATCTTAAATTTTTTTTTCAAAATGAGTTAAAACTCAAAAGAGATCTGCACTCCTATTTTAACACTATAATTTGAGTAAGACGAAAAATTTTTAATGCACTATAGGAGTGCTAAATATAAATCAACCATATAATTCTGGAATCCTTGAAACAGCCTGAGTAGGAACTTTGCTGGCTCATAGATAGGTCTTTATCCTCTACAATAATAGAAGTAGTTCTCCAGTTTGTTTCCCTTCACCTCTAACATTTAGCATGACTAATTGTAAAGTAAATACTTTTCATCAGTTAATTGTTGCTTTATCTTAATGATGAATAAAGAATAGCTACTATTAAAGCTGCAAGAATTGGCACATTAGTGAGTAGGAGTTTTTGCAGTTAAATTCTCTAGAGATACTGATAGTTCACCTGGCAGTTTTTTATTTGTGTTTGACAAAAATGTTAATTGAAATATATTTAAAACTCTATGTATGTGTATCCTATTAAATGAATTAGTTACATCCATATATAGATTTGTTCTTGAGCTTGCAGCTTGCTGCTAGGGTAATGTATTCTGGTTCCTGTGTCTTAATAACTTTTAGGTAACATTGCTGGGTGACACTGTCATTGTCTTTATTCCAGTATTGTGTATCTATTGTATATCAAACAGTATTTTGAACACTGACACCAGGATTTCTGATGATATCCTTGAAATAACTAGTTGTTACTCTTTTTCCGTATCTGTTTATCTGTTTTTGTTTTTCCTCTTAAAGTTATTATTTTTTTTTCAGATTTGGAAGAACAATACATAATTTTAATTTTTCAAAATGGCCTAGATCCTCAGGCAAATATGGTATTTGAAAGTATCATTACTGACATTGGTATAAAGAACAATGTGTCCAATTTTTTTGCAAAAATTCCCTTTGAAGAAGCCAATAGCAGACTTGTTGCCTGTACAAGAACCTATGAAGAGAGCATCAAAGGAAGTTGTGTGCAAAAAGAAAACAAAATTAAAAATGTAATTATGTTTTTTAGTTTTTTAAATCTTGAGTAGCTTTAAAGGGAAATATGTTTCATTATTCTACTGCTCATTTTGGACTTAGATATTTTTAATTCCATTTCAGAATTATTTGCTTTTATATGTTATTTGTAAACTATCTTGTGTCAAAACATTAATGGTGGGTAGGTGACTTGTGACAAAAATAGTAGTTGGTACAGGTCTCAGAAACAGTTCCTTTCCACATTCTTACTCTTATCTCTTTATCTTTTCTTTTTTCTCTCATCCTGTTTTCTTTTCCCTCCACTCTGAACATGCATGCTCATATACTGCTACATTGAAATTGTTACTCTTAAATTTGCTAGTGGTTCCCACTGATGCCATTGGCTTCAACAGATAAAGGAATTTTGGTCCTTGATGTACATTTATATGTAACATGTGCATACATGTTTGAAAATTTAGGAAACAAAGAATATCTGCCTTTTGATTGTCACTGTCAATATATGTACCCAATCCTAGAATAACTATATAGTGAATAACTCCGAAGCCACCTAAACCAAAGGCTGTGTATTCTTTTAACATATGGTATAATGTTATAAGACACAGATTTGTGGCCTAACCCTGCAACTGAATTTTCCTGACTTAATTTATTAGAAATACTTTAAATCTTTCAACCTGCCTACAGATTGGAAATATGGCTATCCAAGGCACAATCTTAGTGAAGTTGAGCGAGGTCTCACCAGAGAAGAGCTATTCACACGGTTAGTGGTTTGATGAAAAGAACAGAAGGAAGGGGAATCATTCCCCTTCTTTTGCAGAACTTGCTACAAGAGTATTAAGAAGAAAGAAAAGAGCATCAGGAGCCATAAGGCAGCTGTGATAGAAAAAAATATGAGTGTAATGCTCTTTCTTTAAGGACTTCTTCATTCTGAGGAACTGAAGCTCATTGGACTGTGTTTCCTGAGCCTCTACTCCCATATCCCATGGATTGCCTAGTAATTGAACTTAGGTAGGCCTCCACTCCCAGAATCAAAAACCACTACATCTGTTCTTTGGATTTACAAACATAATCTAATTTAATAAGGATGATAGAAGTGATAGACAAGATACCAAAAAACCATTGTTAAAAAAAACTGGGAGAGTATCACTGCTCTAGAAACTATACATACAAAGAATGTGGGTCCTGGTTTTTCCTGTTTCTTATTTTTGTTAAAAATCATGTATACTTTTTTAAATGCATATTTTTAAATTTCTTATATTCTAAAGTATTCATGCCTTGTGCTTTGCTTTTTTTTATTGAAAATTTCACAGTTGATTTTGTAAACTGATAATTTAATTTCCTTTACCAGGTGTCCCTTGAATCTAAAATACAACTTAAAAACAAACAAGAATTCCAGTTTTTTGATGATGATGAAGAAACTGGAGAGAATCATACCATCTTCATGGGCCCTGTAGAAAAGTGAGAGTATTAATTTACATTTGCAATGCTTTTAACTTCCTTTTCTACTTTATTACATATCAATTACACACGTACACGTATATTTTTTCATTTGCTTGGGTTTCTTTCTTTTTTAAAAGTTGGTTATATGTTTTATTTTGTTACAGATTGATAGTATATCCACCACCTCCAGCTAAGGGAGGCATCTCTGTTACTAATGAGGACCTGCACTGTCTAAGTGAAGGAGAATTTTTAAATGACGTTATTATAGACTTTTATTTGAAGTAAGTTCATCTTCTACTTTCGTTTAGCATATCTTTAACATCCTATCGTGTTACGTCTTTGTTTTCTAGAATCAGAACGATTGGGTTTTGAATTCTGTCACTGCTACTTATGTGACAGGGAAATTATTTAATGTTTCTACCTGTGTTTTCTCATTTAAAAAGTGAGAATAAGAATAATAAGATCTCAAGGGTATGAGAATTAAATACGTGTCAAGCACTAGGAAAATGCTTGTTATATGCAGCATGTTCAGCTTATTGTGTTATACTGCTTTAAGCCTTTAAAAAACTGGTACTACTCTAAATTAGGTAATAAACCTTTGAGCAAGCACAGAAGTGTGATTTTACTTGATATTCATCAAGTGCCAGCGTTGTGCAGCATACTGTGTTAGAAGTTTATGATCTTGTAGGGAACACAAATATGGGATTAAAGCATTGACAGAAACATTAACATGGTATAGATGCAGCACCAAAGAATGCTTCATTCTCTTTGGGGGTTGGGAAATGTAACCAAGAAGCTTTCCTGGAAGAGCTTACATCATGACCCAGTATACACATGCATATACATGTATGTGCAGTGGGTTTATACATGTATAAATCTGTATGTGTTTACTGGTTTGTGATATAAAATGAGTGTGTATATGCAACAAAACAGAACTTAACTATTAGTATATCCAGCACTTGCCAATATTTTCTAGTTTATTCAAATGTATTTCATAAAACAACGTTTTTTTAAAGAACTGATTGTTGAAAGCTGCTGAATTGATTTTATAGCCTACTAATGGTTGTAGTTAACAGTTTGGGAAAAGAATACATTGATCAGAGACACAGTATCATAATTGAACTTCCTTAAGATCATTTTGAAAAGCATGTTCATTGTGTATGTCTAGATCAGAGATGATTTGAGGAGATTTAATTAAGGTGATATAAGCCTGATTAAGGGGCACTTGTATGTCTCAGTTGGTTAAGCTTCCAACCTCTGAATTCAAGCCCCCCGTTGGGCTCAACACTAAGTGTAGCCTACTTAAAAAAAAAAAAAACCAATTCATTAAGCCATTATAATTGGCGTGAAGAGGAAGTGTTTTTTAAGAGGTAGAGTTGTTTAGCAACTGAATGGATGGATATTAAGAGGAATGGATGACAGATAACTCCATGCTTTCTAACTAGTGAGACCTGTTAAATGATTTTGTCACTGACTGTGAAGAATGAACAAAAAAACAGAACAGTTTTGGGTGGAGGAAGGGATAAGTTCATTTTTAAATGTTTGTGACACAACCAAAGGGACAGTACCAATGAACAGTTGAGTATAATGGCTCTTGAGGTTTTTGAGTTCTGGCCTGGAGACATAGAGAGTTAGGGGGCTTTATTTTGCAAGTGGTACTTTAATTATGAGGAAGGGGTAAAATTGCTTAGGTAGAAATATAGAGTGAGAAAAAGCTATAAGGACAGAATCTGGAGAGCTAGAGAAGAAAGATTCTTATGAATAAATTCTGAAGGATCTGAGAAGTAAGAAGAAAAATCCAGAGTTGAGTTGTCATGAAATTGAAGGGAAGTGAAAGCTTTAAAGGAAGATACATTTAGTAGTCAGTCGAGATTAAGGCAGATAAGAGCTAAGAATAACTTTAAGGTCACAGTGACCCTGTCAATATACAGAGCTGGACTTGCACCCTGGTCCCTGGGGGATAATGAGGTACTCTGTTTTCTCTCTATCCAGCAGAAGTAGTATCGGTGGAGACGTGGTGGGGAGACTCCCATCCCTACTCATCAGTAACACAGAGCTCTTCTGTTTCTCATAATAGTGGCCTAGTAGAGAACCTGAACTTCACCTCCATCTGGCTGTAATGAGGTGGAGCCCACTACACCTACCGGAAGATGGCCAGGGGAGGTCTACAAGAATTAAATAAGTTGTAGGTTCCCGTAACATAATACTCAAAATGCCTATATTTCCATTGAAAATCACTTACGTGACCAATAAGCAGAAAGAGCTCAAATGGAATGAGAAAACATAATGTAAATAGAAAGTCAACACCAGGATGGCACAGATATTAGAATTATAGAATTAGAATTATGACAGATTTTGAAGCATCCATTATAAAAATCCTTCAGGGAACCATTGTGAACAAAAGTGAAACTTAAGAAAAACTAGATATAAAGAAGAAAGAAATGGAAATTTTAGAACTAAAACTATAATAACAAATAAAAGCCTTAACAGACTCAACAGCAAAATGGAGAGGACAGAGGAAAGAATCAGTGACCTAGAAGATAGAACTTATCACTAACTACATCCACCTTATTTATTTATTTACTTTGAAGATTTGTGTTGACGGGGGAAGGAACAGTGAGAGAGAGAAAAAGATACTCTCAAGCAGGCTCCCTGCTGAGCATGGAGCCCAAAGTGAAGCTCAGTCTCAGGACTCTGAGATCATACCCTGAGTGGAAATTGAGAGTTGGATGCTCAACTGACCAAGTCATCCAGGCACCCCTAACTTCTTTTCTTTTCTCTTTTCTTTTCTTTTCTTTTCTTTTCTTTTCTTTTCTTTTCTTTTCTTTTCTTTTCTTTCTTTCCAACATTCATTTTAAATGCACTATTTATGTTAATGAAAAGACCAAGATTGGCAAAGTTGTGGATTAATTAAACACCATAGGCCAACTATGTCCTATCTGCAAAAAAGTGACTTCAAAGATAATAATATATGTAAATTGAAAATAAAAGGATAGAAAAATATATACCAAGCAAATATTCAAGCGAGATTTAACTATATTATTATTAGAAAAATAAACTTTAGAACAAAAACAATTACCAGGGGTAGAAAGGGATACTCTACAATGCTAAATAAATCCACCAAGAAGACTTAGCAATCCTAAATAGGTATGTACCATACAACAGAGCTACAAAATATATAAATCAAAAATGAACCTATCTAATAAGGGAAACAGACAAATCCACAAAGATGGAGACTTCAGTTGCCTTCTCTCAACAATTGATAGAATAACTAAATTCGAACAAGGTCAACAACATCATCAGCTATAAAAGATATGCTTCATGTCAGGGCATAATATTATATTCCTATTTATGTTAACTATACCCATTTTCAAAGGTACTGTTTTTCTTTTGAAGATTTGATAGTAATGGATTATATTTCAATAAGTTATAAAATGTATCCTAGATTTGCTAGCAGGAGAAAGTGTCATAGATTTTAAATGCTTAACTTTGCAGATGTTAGATTCCTCTGAGACCTAACAAACACATTTAAGAATGAGTTGGGGAGAAAAATGAGTTCAAAGTTCTTCATAGTTAAGACAAAAGATGTTATCTCATACAAATGGCCAACAAATGTATGAAAAATCTTCCATATTATTCATCAGAGAAATACAAGTCAAACCCACAGAGAATTATCTGAACCCCATTAGGATGGCTACTATCAAAAAAAGAGAGAGAGAGAGAGAGAGAGAGAGAAAAGAAGTGTTGCCAAGAATCCAACGCAAATTGGATTCCTTTTGTACTGCTGGTGGGAATGTAAAATGGTATAGCCACTAAAGAAAACAGTATGGTGGCCCCTCAAAAATTAAAAATAGGATTACCCTATGATCCAGTGATCCTGTTTCTGGGTATATATCCACAAGAATTGAAAATATGGTCTCAAAGAAGTACTTGGCTAGTATGAACGTGGGTGTTCAAGAGATGGAAGCAGCTCACATGTCCATTAATGGATGAATGGATAAAATGTATATAGATACCGTGGAATATTATTCAGTTTTAAAACGGAAGGAAAGCTAACACAAGCTACAGCATGGATGAATCTAAAAGACGTTATGCAAAAATGAAATAAGCCAGTCACAAAAACAAGTATAATTCCACTTATATTAGGTATCTGAAAGAGTCAAAGTCATACAAAAAGAAAATAAATGATGGTTATCAGAAGCTGAAGGGTGAGGGGAAAAGAATTTTTTAATGAGTATAGAGTTTCTGTTTTGCAATATGAAGTTCTAGAGATCTGTTTCACAACCATGTGAATATACTTAACATTCTTGAACTGTGCACTTAAAAATGGTTAAGATTGGGTGGTGCCTAGCTGGCTCAGTTGGTAGAGCATGCAACTCTTGATCTAGGGATTGTTGAGTTCAAGCCTCACGTTGGGTACAGAGATTACTTAAAAGTAAAAATTTGTTAAAAAAAATGTTTAAGATTGAGAGTGCCTGGCTGGCTCAGTCAGTGGAGCAAGATCCTTGGTCTTGGGATTGTGGGTTCAAGCCCACGTTAGGTATAAAGATTATTTAAAAATAAAATCTTTTAAAAAAATTGTTAAGATTGTAAATTTGAGATTATGCATTTCATCATAATTTTTGAAAAAGATATCTCTTAATTCTAATGTATACCACCTTAAGAAACTGAGCGAAAAGTCTTGACTGTGCAGAACAATGCTATTGTTGGATGAAGTGTTCTGTGAATGTCACTTTGGCCAAGTTGTTTGACAGTACTGTTTGGGTCATCTTTGTCCATACTGATTTTATGCCTATTTGTTCTATCAATTATTGAAAAGATTATGGATCTCCAAGTATAATAATGGGTTTGTCTATTTTTCCTTTCAAATCCATTTTTGCCATATGTATTTTGAATATTTGTCAGGTGCATACAAGTTTACATTTCTTGGAGAATCAACTCTTCATGGTTTGTAATGTCCTGCTATATTCTTGATAATGTCTTTGTTCTTAAGCCTGCTTTGTTCTAAATGAATATAGTTACTCCAGCTTTCTGTTGGTTTTTGTTTGCATGGTATGTATTTCTTCATCCCTTTACTTTTAACTCTTTATATTTAAAATAGGTTTTGCTTTTTAAAGCATATAGTTGGATCTAAAACATAAATTGAAACCCTATTTTGTTTTCATTGTGGTTTATTTATACTTAAATCTTTACTATTTATAGTGTGATAAGAGATTTTATAGTATTTTTATATACTCAAAATTCTTTACATTTTCAGGAGGCTCCTTGACATTTTATAGTAGCACTTTAAAATTACATTAAACTTAAGTTATCTAAACGTTTTGCCTTTTCTGATGCAAAAAAAAATATTCTAAATGAAAAAGGAAACCTAACAAAATCCATGTTTTTTTTTAAAAAATATGTTTATGGGATGCTGGGAGGCACACAGTTGGTTGAGTGTCCAACTTGATTTCAGCTCAGGTCATAATCTCAGGGTCCTGGGATTGTGCCCCACATCATACTCCCCACTCAGCAGAGAATCTGCTTGGGGGTTTTCTCCCTCACTCCCCTCTCCATGGTTGCCCCCCCCCCCCACTTTGTACTTTAGCTCTTTCTCTCTCTAAAATTAAATAAATATATCTTTAAAAATAAAAATTTGGGATGCCTGGGTGGCACAGTGGTTGGGTGTTTGCTCTTGGCTCAGGGTATGATCCTAGAGTCCTGGGATCAAGTCCCACATCGGGCTCCCCAGAGAAAGCCTGCTTCTACCTCTGCCTATGTCTCTGCCTTTCTCTCTGAGCCTCTCTTGAATAAACAAAAATCTAGTAAATAAATAAAATAAAAAGTTGTTTATATTTGTCTCGTGACATGCTTAAAAGTGAATTAAAAAGAAACTTTTTTGTTAAACTTCACTATGTTAAAATAAGTATTCAAATACTACCAGAGCTGCTCATTCTTTTCCATTTCTAATTCTATAAGTAGGAAACAAACTTTTTTTCCAATGACTTTTTATTTCCTTGACATACAGTGTTGTGTTAGTTTCAGGTGTACAGTATAATGGTTCAACAATTCTATATATTACTCAGTCCTCATCAAGATAAGTGTATTCTTAATCCCTATTATCTAGTTCATTTATCCCCCCCACCCACTTCTCTGGTGACCACCAGTTTGTTCTCTGTATTTACAAGTCTTATGAGGAGGTTCTTTCTTTTTTTTTTCATTTGTTGTCTTGTTTCTTAAATGCTACACATGAATGAAATCATGTATTTGGCTTTCTTCACCTTATTTTACTTAGCATATACCCTCTGGGTCCATTCATGTTGTTGCAAATGGCAAGATCTCATTCTTTTTGATGGCTGAGTAATAATCCGTGTGTGTGTGTGTGTGTGTGTGTGTGTGTGTGTGTGCACACACCACAGTTTTATCCATTCATATTTGGGTAATTTGGTTTGTTTCCATGTCTTGGCTATTGTAGATAATGCTGTGATAAAAACCTGTGGGTGCATATGTCTTTTCAAATAGTTGTTTTCATTTTCTTTGGATAAATACTCAGTAGTGGAATTACTGGATTATATGGTAATTCTATTTTTGATTTTTTGAGGTACCTCCTACTGTTTTTCCATAGTGGTTGTACCAACTTGGATTCCTACCAACAGTGCATGAGGGTTCCTTTTCCTCCACTCTTTCACCAATACTTGTTATTTCTTGTGTTTTTTTATTTTACTATACTGACAGGAATTTAGTGATATCTCTTTGTGATTTTGATTTGAATTTCCCAATGATTAATGATGTTAAGCATCTTTTCATATGTCTGTTAGCCACTGTATGTCTTTGGGAAAATGTCTATTTATGCCTTCTGCCCATTGTTAATTGGATTATTTGATTTTTTTTTTCTTTTTCATGTTGAGTTGTATTAGTTCTCTATATATTTTGGATATTAACCCCTTGTTGGATATGTCATTTGCAGATATGATATCTTCTCCCATTTCATAGATTACTTTTTTATTTTGTTGATGGTTTCCTTCACTGTGTAAAACTGTTTTTTGGTGTAGTCCCAAGAGTTTAATTTTGCATTTGTTTCCCTTGCCTGAAGAGTTATATAGAAAAATGTTTCTATGATGTCAGAGAAATTACTGCCTGTGTTTTCTTCTAGGATTTTTATGGTTTCAGTCTCACATTGGGATCTTTAATCTATTTTGAGTTTATTTTTGTGTATGGTATAAGAAAATGGTCCAGTTTTATACTTCTGCATGTAGCCGTGCAGTTTTCCTAACACTTAGTTGAAGAGACTCTTTTCCCCATTGTATATTCTTGCTTCCTTTGTTGTAGATTGACATATAAGTGTGGGTTTATTTCTGGGCTCTCTATTCTATTACATTGATCTATGTGTTTATTTTTGTGCTGGTGCCATACTGTTTTGATTACTACTACTTTGTAGTATTTCTTGAATTTGAGATTGTGTTACCTCTGGCTTTGTTCTTTTTCAAGATTGCTTTAGCTATTCTGGGTCTTTTGTGGTTCCATACAAATTTTAGTATTATTTGTTCTAGTTCTGTAAAAAAATGTTGGTATTTTTATAGGGATTATATTAAATCTGTGGATTGCTTTGGGTAGTATGGACATTTTAGAGTATGGGTTCTCCCAATCCATGAGCATGGAATATCTTTACATTTGTTCGCATCATCTTTAGTTTCATTCAATTAGTGTTTTGTAGTTTTCAAAGTATGCGTCTTTTACTTCTTTGGTTAAAGATGTTCCTAGGTATTAATTTTTCCTTCTTCTACTTCCTTATTGGTGTATAATCAACAGGTTCTGTAGATTAAATTTGTGTCCTGTGACTTTGATGAATTTATTTATCAGTTTAGTAGTTTTTCTTTGATAGTTTTTTTTTTTTTTTTTTTTAAGAGATGGAGGAAGAGGGGTCAGGGGGAGAAAAGAATCTTAAGCAGGCTCCATGCCCAGCGCAGAGCCTGACATGGGGCTCAAACTCATGACCGAGCCAAAATCAAGAATTGGACGCTTAAGTGATTGAGCAACCCAGGTGCCCCTTTCCAGTGGAGTCTTTAGGGTTTTCTACATATAGTATCATATCATCTTTAAATAGTGAAATTTTTATTTCTTCCTTAGCAATGTGGTTGCTTTTCAATTTTTCTTGTCTGATTGCTGTGTTAGGACATCTAGTACTATATTAAATTAAGAATTTTGAAAGTGGGATCCCTGGGTGGCGCAGCGGTTTGGCGCCTGCCTTTGGCCCAGGGCGCGATCCTGGAGACCCGGGATCGAATCCCACATCGGGCTTCCGGTGCATGGAGCCTGCTTCTCCCTCTTCCTGTGTCTCTGCCTCTCTCTCTCTCTCTCTCTCTGTGACTATCATAAATAAATAAAAAAAAAAATTAAAAAAAATTTTTGAAAGTATACATCCTTATTCTGTTCCTGATCTTAGAGGAAAAGTTCTGTTTTCACCATTGAGTATGTTGCTAACTATGGTTTGTTCATATGCCTTTATTATGTTGAGGTATATTCCCTCTACACTTACTTTGTTGAGAGTTTTAATCATGAATGATGTACTTTGTTCTGTGCTTTTTCTGCATCTATTGACATGATCATCTGTTTTTTTATCCTTTCCCTTATTAATGGTGATGCATCATGTTGATTGATTTGTGAGTATTAAACCACCATTACATCTCAGGAATAAATCTCACTTTATCATGATGAATTATTTTTTTTAACGTGTCATTGGATTTGGTTTGCATATATTTTGTTGAGGACTTTTGTATCTATGTTCATCAGAGGTATTGGACTGTAGTTCTCTTTTTTTGTAGTATTTTTATCTGGTTAAATGGTATCTGGGTGATGCTTGCCTCGTAGAATGAATTTGGAAGCTTTCTGTCCTGTTTTTTGGAATAGTTTGAATAGAACAGTTATTAACTTTTCTTTAAAATTTTAAAAGAATTCACCAGCAAAGCCATCCAGTCCTGGATATTTGTGGAGTTTTTTGATTACTGATATAGTTTCCTAGTAATCAGTCTGTTCTAATTATCTATTCTTCAGTTTTGGAAGGTTATACATTTCTAGGAGTTTATCCATTTCTTCTAGGTTTCCCATTTTGTTGGCATATAATTTTTCGTAATAGTCTCTTACAATTCTCTGTGTTTCTATGGTGGTTGTTATTTTTCCTTCATTTTTTATTTTATTTATTTGAGTCTTCAAGCTCAGATCTTGCAGATTACAGTTATACTCTCAAATATTACCTTTCATTCCTTGAAAATAATCTAGTAGTTAGCATTGTCTAGATTATGAAGCAAATTTTGCTAATAAAGTCTTTCAGTTGTAAGAAATAGAGGTTGATGGTGCCTGAATAGTTATTTGATCACTGTTTGACTCTTATTAGTATAAACTCTTAAATACATTGTATTTGGATTTTTTTTGTAAAATAGATATTTGGTGCTTGAAAAACTGAAGAAAGAAGAAGCTGACCGAATTCATATATTCAGTTCTTTTTTCTATAAACGCCTTAATCAGAGAGAAAGAAGAAATCTTCATGAGACAACTAATTTATCGTAAGTCAAGCTCTGAGGATATTTAACAGATGTAGGAAGTCACTCAAGTTTAATAAAAAAGTACTTTCATTGAGTCAACATCTTTTAATTCTATTATCAGTTAGCAAAATTTATATAATTCATAATACTTTAAAGCTTCAAGAATACCTAGAATTCATAAAGGTATTTGGTCTGTTATCTAAATTAATATTCCCCAAATATGCCTGATAATTAAAAAAATACTTAGATATTTATTAGGTACAAATTGCTCTGTTCCATTCATATTTAAGAGAGGAACCTGTGAATCTATACTTGTAATAAATTATTTGGATAATTCTGCTCCAATGAGTTAAAGGAAACACTGTTCTACATATTAGGCCTTAATCAGTTTGTTCATAATTCCTCTCTATATAGTGATTGCATCCAACTCTAATTTGCACTGATACTTGGTCAAAAGATGTATACAAAATGCCATAAGTGGGCAGCCCCGGTGGCTCAGCGGTTTAGTGCTGCCTTCAGCCCAGGGTGTGATCCTGGAGACCTGGGATTAAGTCCCACGTCGGGCTCCCTGCATGGAGCCTGCTTCTCCCTCTGCCTGTGTCTCTGCCTCTCTGTCTCTCTCTCTCTCTCTCTCATATGAATAAATAAATAAAATCTTAAAAAAAAATACCATAAGTGCTGTCAATTGTCTTGAATTGATGGCTCTTGTGCATAATATAAATGATATTTTACACTCTTTCAGTGATTTCTAATTTTACATCTTAAGAGTTCATGAGAGTGATTGGTTTGGCCATTGTTCATAGTCTATTTTATTTCGTCTTCTATAATGCTCACTTTACCTTCTCTCTTCTCAGTCATCGTAGGTGATGATCTGATACATTTCTTAATATAGTTGCTGATATGCAGTAATAAAAATAGTAGCACTGGGTTCACTTAGTAAATAGTAGCAGGAATTAAATAATTCTGTCTTGCAGATTCAGTGATAGGTGGTTTCACACCTTCCTAACTTCATCTGAGATGTTCTGGTTTTTTTTACACTACTTGTTAAATCACCTTATACAACACTTTTGTTTGTTTACATCTTAGTCTTCATAATTTATAAATGCATATAAGCTGAAGCATTAGAAACATTTCAGAAGGTGATAGTTTATCTCTTGTCTTGTAGAATACAGCAAAAGCGACATGGAAGAGTAAAAACATGGACTCGGCATGTAGATATTTTTGAGAAGGATTTTATTTTTGTACCCCTTAATGAAGCGTGAGTAAGAATTTTCATTATGTAAATGTGAAGGCCATTTTTAGAAAATGTGTATATGAGTTGAAGGATTCATTCTTTTTTAAACTTTCTGAAATTTGTTTTATGTGTTTATGTTTATGCTGTGTATTCTATGAAAATTAATGCAATTTTTTAGTGAATCATGTAATATGTTGAATTTTCTAAAGACTAGCAAGAGATCTAATTTTGTTTATCAGTGTACAATAATGTCATTTTTAAAATGTGGTACTGTTGTCTACCAAAAAAAATGTGGTACTGTTGTCTACCAAACATCCTAAAGAGCAAGCATACTTCTTTATACAGAATAATGAGTAGGTCACGTAGTAAATTTTGAATCTTTAGAAAACACTTCGACTTGGGATGCCTGGTTGGCTCAGCAGTTAAACATCTGCCTTTGGCTCAGGGTGTGATCCCAGAGTTCCAGGATGGAGTCCCACATCGGGCTTCCTGCATGGAGCCTGCTTCTCCCTCTGCCTATGTCTCTCTGCCTCTCTCTCTCTCTCTTTCTCTCTGTCTCTCATGAATAAATAAAATCTTTTAAAAGGAAAAAGAAAACACTTTGGCTTTTAATCAAAAGAAAAGATAGCCAGATTTGTGTCATGTTCAAATTGAAAACCATGCTGCCTACTTGAAACTATTTTCTAAGTAAATGGAGGTGGTTAAATATTTTGCATTCTCCCATAGTGACTAGAGAGGCATAGGATAGAATTATTCTGCAATTTAGACTTGAGAGATTTTATATTTCATATTTCTGTTTTCCTGTGCCTTCCAGGCAAAAATTCCCAGGGATACACTTGTAGTTCGACACTTTGGGTTTATTACTTGCCTCAAGAGAGAATACACACCATGGTTGCCAAGAAAGAGAGAGAGAAAGAGAGAAAGAAAGCACATGTAACAGAATTTGGGTTTTGGTTTGGTAGTTTGGGGGAAGATGTAAGGAAACAGTTGTTTGCTTTGGTAAAGAAGTAGCATTACCCATTTAGCAAGAAAGGGAAATATTTGATATTTTTTTTGGTTGCATTGTGGCCTTGCTTTGTCTCAGTCTATCATGTTTCCAGAGTTTGTCTGAGATTGGTTTTCTATGAGATTGTTTGTATCTGATAAACCTAGCTATGCCAGGCTAGCTTCTGAATGTGCTCTTTTTTCCCCCACTGTGAAAAACATTCACTCAATACTAGAATCCAATTCTGTTTATTTAAAAATCATAACGTTAATCATAAGACCTGTGCTCTCTAATGAGCCCAGCCAAAGATAGTTAGGCTAGGTCAAAACACTAGTAATGGCTTATAAAGCCCAGCTTCTTAGGATCTATATATTTAAGTCAAAGATTTTATCATAATTAAAAACCAAGTTTAAAACTAATTCTTAATTTCTTCATTATCCTCAAAAATAAGGTTTCTTAACAGTTATTTGTCGTAAAGAATAACATGTGATCTGTCTGCGTAGATGAAAAGGAAGATATACATAGAGAGCTATTTGTTAAAAATGAATAATAAATATTTAAGATACTATTTGTCAAAAATAAATTATAAAAATTTAAGATACACACTTTAGCAATAGAGGCACATTCCTCTTAATGTATCTGGGATGGATTGAAGCTATGACGAATGCTTCCAGTTACCTTGATGAAAGAGAATGAACAAAGATGAAAAGTCAGTAAAGGATTCTACAAAAGAACTATGCCATTAGTAGATGGAAGAATAGCCTCCAGATCCTGAGGGCTCATTTTGTTTTGTTTTGTTTTTGAAGTTGTAAAGGACAGATATTTCTAGTCACTAATTATTTTGTTTTATTTTATTTATTTTTTAAAGATTTTATTTACTTATACTTGAGAGACACAGAGAGAGAGGCAGAACATAGGCAGAGAAGGAGCAGGCTTCATGCAGGAAGCCCGATGTGGGACTTGATCCCAGGACTCTGGGATCATGCCCTGAGCCAAAGGCAGATGCTCAACCACTGAGTCACCCAAGTCCCCTCTATTCACTAATTGTTTTAGATAGGCTTATGTGTTTTTGCTTTTTGTTTTATTTTTATTTTTTTCCTGATAGTGGTAGTTTCTTTAAAGTTTGTAAGCTACTTGTGAAAAATTGATAAGGAAAAAATATTTTTAGATCCAATCAATCTTAAGTGAAATTACTTGTTTTGTCGTCTTCTCCTAGGGTTGGTTTAAGGTCACTGTGTACCTGCTTTTAAAAGAATCATAAAAGCAAAGCCCTGTCTCTTACAGGTTGAAAATAACCTCAGATGTATCTGATTCATGTTTCTTCTTTCAGCTAAATAAAGAATTTTTCTTAGTTTTTAAGTGTACAACAGAAAAGTAATGGCTTATACATATTGTCAGAGCTAAGAAATACTAAAAACTGTGATAGATTTAGGTTATAGACTTTAGGTTGAGAACTACTATATTATATCACTTTAAACCAATTTTTAAAACACCATTTAACTCTTCTAACATTGAGCTGTGACTTATAGTCAGCTATGTTTTATAGTGAAGTGAGGAAGATGATGTGTTGCTCTTTCTACTACCCTGGCCGGACCTAAGTCCCTAGGATAATGAGGATTAATAACTAAGAACAGGAGAGAAGCATTCTTCCATCTGGCCTTTAAAATGCTGAAGATGAAGCCAGGCTCTGTCACCCTTGTGTTTATGCTATCTGATGAAGAGACAGTGTTTCTTCATATTACCTTGGAGGAATTCAGCATTTTGTAAAAATGAGAGTATAGAATAACACATTCATGTCAAGATATGCATTATTTCACTCCTCAAACATCTATTGGACACCTTACTGTATGGCACTGTACTCAACTAATAAGTTCTCTGACATCTGTTGCCTGTTCATTGTATCCTAGCATGTAACACTGTCTAGCAAATGGTAAGCCCTTAATAAAATTCCTCATTAGATTAATGGATATTAATCAATGTTAGCTGTACAGCTTTTTACTCATGGTTAAAACATATTATTAGAAACCGTGATACCTGAATTCAGCTATATCAAGAGCACCCACCTGATAACTGGAACTCTACTAATCCTGAAGTTTTGTAATAATGTTTAAAATAAATATGTTGTTTCATTTTAGTGTATATATACCAATATAGCATAAGACAAAGAATTATTGGGCAGCCCTGGTGGCTCAGTGGTTTAGTGCCTGCCGTCAGCCCAGGCTGTGATCCTGGGTACCCTGGATCGAGTCCCACGTCGGGCTCCCTGCGTGGAGCCTGCTTCTCCCTCTGCCTGTGTCTCTGCCTCTCTCTCTCTCTCTGTGTCTCTCATGAATAAATAAATAAAATTTAAAAAAAGACAAAGAATTATTTAATATTTTTAACATTAAGCAATGCCTAACCTTATTCTTAAGAAAAACAGACATGGTAAAAATTTTTTAAAAGCTATATATGTGCAATACTTAGAAAATGTTCAAAAGTATACAGTCTATTTAGACTTCTGAAAACATTTTAATATTGAGGCTAGTTTTCTATCCTTTGCCATAAATAGGTCAAGAGGAAGGTAAATGGGAATGGTGAATTACAGTGATCTAATTTATATTTTCCTAAATTGCTTAAAAATAGAAATGAATTTTTCATTCAAAAAGCAGTAAAGGGAGGATGGCCTGTGTGGCTCAGCGGTTGAGCATCTGCCTTTGGCTCGGCGTGATTCTGGAGTCCCTAGATCGAGTCCCGCATCGGGCTCCCTGCATGGAGCCTGCTTCTCCCTCTGCCTGTGTCTATATTGTTTTTATTTTTATTTTTTTCTATATTGTTTTTAAATAGACATTGTATTCTATTAATGATCTTATAAACTAGTGGATTCATTTGAGAATTGAAATAAATTTGTTGACAAAAGCTTTAGAAAAATATTTCAGTTGACATTTTTTGCCTAATAAACTCTTCTAATAATATATTCAATAGTTTCATTTGTTTTTTACAGTGCACACTGGTTTTTGGCTGTGGTTTGCTTCCCTGGTTTGGAAAAACCAAAATATGAACCTAATCCTCATTATCATGAAAATACAGTCACGCAAAAATGTTCCAGTGTAGAGGACAGTTGTATTTCTTCTCCTTCAGCCAGTGAAATGGACAGTTGTTCGCAAAACTCTTCTGCCAAGCCTGTAATTAAGAAGATGCTGAACAGAAAACATTGTGTAGCTGGAATTGATTCAAGTGCTGAACAGGAAGAAAGTGACCCTCATTATCGGAGAAACACGGGCAGTGTGAAATGTAGTCTAAAAAAAGTAAATCAGACGGCAAGTGAAAATGAAGAATCGAATAAAGGAGAATCTACATGCCAGAAAGTTGTTGATAGGACTAAAAGTGAAAATGGCCTACAGAATGAATATTTAAATTCTATGCATCATACAGGTATGTTTCTAAATGTTTCAAAAGAATCAAGGAATTCAGAATAATTTGGATTGTTTATACATAAGATTAAGGTTTTAGGGCATACTTTTTTTTTTAAAGTCAGGTTTAGTAAGATACGATTTATTTATTAGCAACATTCACCCATTTTCTAAGTATAGCTCAGTGAGCTTTGATAAATATGTGTAGTCTTGTAATTGCTACAGTACAGTAATCACGATTTAGAACTTTGCTATCACTCCAAAAACTTTCCCTTGTGCCTTTTTACAACCCAAAGTTTTTAAAATTGTAGTACAAGGCCTACATTTTTCATTTATAGCAACTTGGATTTATTCTTATTTCATAGGCAGTTTACTAATATGTGGCACAAACAGTAGTTGGACAGTCTTAGATCTTTAAGGCAAATTATTTCATTCTTCTCAATTTACAGGTAAGCAGATAGAGATCAAATAGCAAGGGTCAGAATTTAAAACCTTTTCCTCCAAAATAGTTGTTCACATTTAAATGAAGTTAGTTTTTTATTCCTTACTCCCTTTCATGTTTTAATAGGAAGAAGGGCACTGGTCCAATCTTTGTTTTTTTTATTTCCATTCAGGTGTAATGAATTGAATTTTTCCCCTTGAATCAGTTCCATATTCCTAGGACTTTGTTAGATCTAAAGTTTCTCTTTCCATACTTAAATTTCATATCAAATCAATTGTGTAATTTCTGTCCATCTCAAAAGAAAAACAATCTACTTCGTAAAATCCATAACATGCTATGACATATACTTTGTTTATTAAACTATGAATAAATCTAATAAATTTTCTTTGGAAGAAAAAAGTTAAAATAAGGCATAGAAGAAATTAATGTGAATTCAGAAAGAACCTATCAAAAATTAAGAATGCTGGGACACCTGGATGACTCGGTTAAGCATTCAACTCTTGGTTTTGGCTGGGTCGTGGTCTTGTGGTTGTGGGATCGAGCCCCACGTCAGGCTCTATGCTCAGTGCAGAATCTGCCTCAGATTCCTTCTCCTCCCTCTGTGCTCCCCCCCCCCCCGCCCCCTAAATAAAATTTTAAAATTAAGAATGCAGAATATAGTCTTGGTACTTTTACCACCTTATTTTAGTAACTTAAGCTGTTGTTGAGTTTTATAAAAATATTTTTTATTTGTTTGACATACTAGCTGCATAAATCTGATGCTAGCTCTATGCTGTTGATCTTTGTGCCCTTTGGAAGGTATAAGATAACCAGCAGAAGGGGGAAATTTAGCAGTTACAGCAAAAAGTACATCAAAAGCCAAACACATAAATACTTGCTTTTCTGACTCCCTTTTCGACTCCCTTTTCAGTCTTTCATTAGGCAAGAAATGGAATGAAGATAGACAAAGTGGGTAATCACCAACTGCTGCCTCTATTATTTTTCAGTTTTAGTATTTTAATACTTGAGTAGAAAAAAAATGAGAGGCAGTGTACAGTCATACTAAAGATTAACTGCCATTTGGACACTCTGAAGAGTAAGCCTTCAAGGCAGTGTGCATTGTTTCTCATTTCCTTGAAAACCGTTTTGTCAGCACATGAAAAGATGATGGACATCATTAGACATAAGGGAAATGCAAACCAAAACCACAATGAGATACTCCTCCATATCACACTAGTATGGCTACAGTCAAAAAGTCAGATACTAACATTTATTGGTGGGAATGTGAATAAACCACCCTTGTTAGTGGGAATGTAAAATGGTGCAGCTGCTTTCTTTGGAAGACCATTTGATAATTCCTCAAAAAATTAAATGTAGATTAATAATAATACCCAGCAATTTCACTCCTACATATATATCCAAGAGAAATAAAAGCACAGTGGGGATGAATGTTCATTGTAACATTGTAGTAGCAAAAATGTAGAAGCAACCCAGATGTTCAATGGACAGATGGATAATCAGTTAGTAATATATCTAGCTCATAGAAATAAATGAAATACTGATACATGCTACAACATTGATGAGTCTTGAAAATATTGTGAAAGTCACAAAAGACCATATATTCTATGATTCCATTTGTGTGAAATCTCCCAAACAGGAAAATCTATAGAGTAGTTTAGTAGCTACTTGGGGCTGGTGTGGTGTGGCAGATAGGAATATGAGGAAGGGGGAAATGATAATTGAAAGGTACAGGGTTTTTTAATGAGGTTTTAAAACTTATTCTGATGAGGGGCACCTGAGTGGCGCAGTCGGGTAAGCATCTGACTCTTGGTTTTGGCCCAGGATATGGTCTCAGGGTAGTGAGATTGAGCCCTCTGTTGTGCTCCATGCTCAACTGAGTCTATTAAAGACTGTCTCTCCCTCTCTCTTTGCCCCTCCCCCTACTTGCATGTTCCCCCCCCCCCCAAATTAATACTTGTAAAATAATAAAATTTACTCTGATGGTAGCTGCACATATGTGCAAATACATAAAAACAACTGAATTGTACATTTTAAATGAGTAAATTGTATGATGTGGGTTATATTTCCATGGAACTATTTTCTTTAAAGTTCCTCTTTGATCACTAACCTCATACACTATAATGTGAATTCAAATTAAAAATGAATTAAAGTTCATGACTTAAAGCAATAGGACAAAGCCTACGGCTTCATACACACAAACCCCAGAAACTCCTAGTGGCCCTCTCCTTCAAATTAATGTTCCAGTTAAATTTAAGCAAATATCCTCACAAATCCTAGAAGAGATCAAAGTAAAGAATCCTCTGTTTACGAAGTTTGCCTTTTTAGTATCTGTTTATCCTTTTTTTTAAACTATAGTTTGTGTATTTTTTGTTTTGTTTTTAGTATGCATGCAACCATATCAACAATATCTTCCATAAGGGGAGTTGATTTCCTTTTATTGGGTGTGATACACTGATACTTTGTATTCTTTTTGATGCTTGCCTTAATCCAATGATGATAGTGTCCCACAGTTTGAAAAACAGTGCTCTAGAGCAAGTCTGCATTTTTGTGCTTTCATCAGATGCTTCCAAGGGATCACTCACCCAAAAGGACATTAAATAAGAGTCCTCTCTAGAGGTGCTTTTACTATGTTAGAGAGGTTGGTTAAGTAGTCTGTCCTATATAAAATAATAGCATATTAAAAATTCGGATAAGAAGAGCTTATAAAATTTCCGTGATTATGATTACTATCTCAGTAATTGATTTCTGGGATCCCTGGGTGGCGCAGCGGTTTGGCGCCTGCCTTTGGCCCAGGGCGCAATCCTGGAGACCCGGGATCGAGTCCCATGTCGGGCTCCCGGTGCATGGAGCCTGCTTCTCCCTCTGCCTGTGTCTCTGCCTCTCTCTCTCTCTCTGTGTGACTATCATAAATAAATAAAAATTTAAAAAAAAATTAAAAAAAAAGCAAAAAAAAATGATTGATTTCTGTTTTGCCTAGGAATATAATTGACAGAATTTAAACAAAGCATTTTGTTTTATTTTTTATTTATATTTATTTACATGTTTATATGTTTTTTAGTAATCTCTACACCCAACATGGGGTCTGAATTTACAACCCCAAGCTTAAGAATTGCACGCCCCACCGACTCAGCCAGGCACCCTTAAACAGGGCATTTTAGATAGTTTTAATATCGTTTTAACTATTAAATATATAGAATTACAAGTTTTGACTCCTGATGTCAGAAGTGGGAATTGTGTCTTTTCATAGGGATTATGCTAAGGGCAATTGTAGGAAAATAATGTTTGGTATCAGTACTTTAATTTGCTAGTTTTTCATTTGGGCACCATATGAAATGTTGTCTTGCTATGGCACATGAAAAATGTATGTTTTGGGGATCCCTGGGTGGCGCAGCGGTTTGGCGCCTGCCTTTGGCCCAGGGCACGATCTTGGAGACCCGGGATCGAGTCCCACGTCGGGCTCCCGGTGCATGGAGCCTACTTCTCCCTCTGCCTGTGTCTCTGCCTCTCTCTCTCTCTCTCTGTGTGTGACTATCATAAATAAATAAAAATAAAAAAAAAAAAAGATTTAAGAAGTGGTTTAAAAGAAAAAGAAAAAGAAAAATGTATGTTTTAAACTCTGGAATCACACTTGGAATCCTCAGAGGATCTAACTATATGAGAAATTCTCAGGAACTGTGACTGATTAAAAAAAGCAGTTGCGTTATCACCTCTCAGTGTACATCAGGACATTTGTTTACTGCATGAAAGAATTGACTGTTCTATTTAAATTATTTTTCTCCCTTTTTTGAAATGCACATATATTTTATTTGTGTAAGGTTTATATTTATATTATACAACTTCAATAGATATGAATAATTGGCTGCTAGATTAACTTGATTATAATTGATTTGGAATTGCCTGATGATTTGGACAAGTTTTATTCAAATATAGGTATTTTAGTTTCAAACAAACATAAAAATAGATTTTTGAAAAAAAATTGAAGAGATTATTATTTTTCATGTAACAAACATATTTACCAAAGTGTTTATTATTTAAATAGTATGTTTCCAATGAACATTTAGAGAGAGAGAGAGATTTCTTTTTAGGAGCATGTTTTATTTTGCTGTCTTACCACTCCATCTTGCCTCTATTAGTATTTTAATTCCCCTTTAATAACTTATAGAAAAATAAATTTCATCTTGTCTAAAATCCCTTAATGTCATACTTCTTAAAGTAGAAAAGATATACTCTTTAATAGGCAGATTACTAAATTTGGTATTAAAGTCCCTCACTTTTCATTATTTTCATATAAATCTTACATTCCTTTGAAACATCACGTGTAATTAGGGTCTTTCAGCAAAATATTTTATATATATGGATTTAGATTCTTGAAACTGACCTTTAAAAGTATCCATTTCAAAAATAAAAATAAATAAAATCCATTTCAAACTTTTCTTCTGAGTCATTTCATATTACTAGCATCTAAATTTGGTTTGGCTGGTTTTATTTATTGAAAAGTCAATGAACATAACGAAACATGAAGGAAATATATACAGGGGTGCCTTGGTGGCTCAGTAAAGTGTCCAACTCTTGATTTTGGCTTGAGTCACGGTCTCAGAGTCATAAGATCAGGTCCAGCATTGGAGCCTGCTTAAGATTCTCTCTGTCCCTCCACTCCTCGCTTGTATGTTCTTGCCCTCCATCTTCCAAAATAAAGATAAAAATAAATTTTAAAAAAGAGGGAAAAATGTACAGAGTTGGGGAACTCATCCAGAGCTATTATCCTAATGTCATGAGTATTTTAATTTTTGTATTTTACTCTCTATTAGTTGTCCAAAAACAAATCTGTTTAAACCTTAATCATGGGGATCCCTGGGTGGCTCAGCGGTTTAGTGCCTGCCTTTTGGCCCAGGGCGCAACCTGGAGTCCTGGGATCAAGTCCCACGTTGGGCTCCCAGCATGGAGCCTGCTTCTCCCTCTGCCTTTGTCTCTGCCTCTCTCTCTCTCTCTCTCTTTGTCTATCATGAATAAATAAATAAAATCTTTAAAATAAAAACCTTAATCATAATTTTTAGTCTCTATTAAATAATTTTTCATAATTTTATACTTTTAATTTTAAAACTGTGATATTTTATGTTCTACAATTAGCTAACCATTCCTGTTATTGGACATTAGGTTATTTTTAGACTGTTGTAGTCTCTGTTACTAAATCTATCTAGCATACCTAGCACAAAAATGTTTTAATGCATATACTTAATAATGTATATATAGACATTATATTTAATGTTTTATATATACATATATTTATGATATAATTGATACCTAGGTTAAATTTTAATGAATTTTAGGGTCCGAGTTGTAGAAGCAACTTTGTAATTGATGTGTCAATCCAGGTTTTTATTAAAAATAAGTTACATTTGTGGAATTACATGTTAAAGCAGCATTTTATCTGTAATTACTATATTATTACCATTAATTTTAACATACTATAAGTTATGTCCATGTCCTTTTAAAAATTTTATACTGTTTCTTATTGATATAGATGGCTTAAGCAAAATTAGGCTAAACTATAGTGATGAATCAACTGAAGGTAGCAAAATGCTTGAAGATGAACTCATCGACTTCTCAGAAGATCAGGATAACCAGGTAAAGCCAAATGCTAGGCAGAAAGCTCCAATATTCTATCTAATTAAGTTTTTCTTTGGAGTTCTATAAGAAATTCCTTAACCAGTAACTCATGCCTTCTGAATTTGAGTCTCATTTCAAAGCACAAACTAAGTTTTTAATTCAAAAGTTGCCAGGATAAACGTATAGTGTGATTTTATTTTTCTTTTAGGGTTTTTGTTGTAGTTTTTGCTATTGCAGACTAAACTATTACCTACTTGAGAAAAGTTTTAATATAAAATTGATTCTCCTACCTGAACCCAGCCACCACTCCCACTAGCCCTACCATCCCTTTCTCCTCCTCTTTTTTTTTTTTTTTTCTCCTCCTCTTTTAAAGCATTTCTGGGTCATACTTAATCTTTGGTCTAACTTAGGAGGCAAATGTAGATACTTGGTTATGTTGTACTTGAGCACAGGAAAATTATTTTTTCCACGCTTTCAGTGATTCTTTTCCTTTCTTCTATTTTAATGTATATTAACCATGGCAGAAGCATACAATATTTAGTTAGAACTAACATAGATAAATTCTCATTTCCTTAGAGTTTCATTTGCTCTGATAAATTTTATTTACACCAAGAATTAAATAGATTTTTGAAAATATTTTATGACTTCAGTTAAAGGGGGTTTCATATTGAAAGAGAAGTTTTAAGAATCATACAGCATTCCATTTCTTTAATCTCTGACCTTTCTTTAGTTGTTAGGAAAAACTTTAGTATTGAAGATAGCTTTGTATTGCACTATTTTTCCTTTTTGCACAATCCTCCTGTGGAAAAAAGCCATTTTTTGTAATATCCCTTCCTCAACAATGTATGTCTAAGAAATACTGTTTTTCTCTGCAACTTATACCCGCATATATATGGATTACATTCAAGGTTTATAATGAGTGCTATTCTTATGCTCCTTTGATTAATGGTTATGTGTAATGGTTATGTGAACAAGCTAATCTGTGTTATTATTATTTCTATTGTTGATTATCTTATAAGGTTGCCAGAGCGTTCTAAAGAATAGGAAAAGCCTTGTTTTACATTCAAGATAATCTAAAATAAGACAGAGTGTCATTAAATTGTCTTCTCTTGGGACGCCTCAAGAGAACTGCTTGGTGGCTCAGCGGTTGAATGTCTACCTTTGGCTCAGGGCATGATCCTGGATTCCCCGGATCGAGTCCCGCATCAGGCTTCTTGCATGGAGCCTGCTTCTCCTCCACCTGCCTGTGTCTCTGCCTCTCTTACTGTGTCTCTCATGAATAAATAGATTAAAAAATCTTTAATAAAAAAAAAAAGTTGTCTTAAGTGAAGTGCATATATGATTCTGTCAAGGAGGTTTTCTGAAAACCCTTTATTTCTAATTTGAAAAAATTATTTATGTCAAAGAATAATATGTCATTTATGTTCCTAACGAAAACAGCTGTCTTAACCAAAAAACTAAATTTTTATAGAAATACCTAAATCAGAGCAGTAATATTGAAGAATGAATCATAATATATTCAGTCTTTAAATTTTTCTTTTACATTGAAAATAGATGTAACAATATTTCATAGACTTCTGATCAGTGATTTCATTAAAATGTCAGTGCTGTGGCATTAGATAATTAGCATCAAGTGACCACATTTTCTCATGTCTGATGACTATTAAATAGAAAAGATTTACATGTTTGTTACAAAGATCTTTTTTATCATTGGTAGTGCTATTATGTGAGGTTATGAATTATTTATATTGTATATTTTCACTACTAACAGGCTATCTTTTATAGGATGATAGCAGTGATGATGGATTCCTTGCCGACGACAACTGCAATTCAGAAATAGGACAGTGGCATTTAAAGCCTACTATCTGTAAACAGTAAGCATTAATTTTATATCTTGCAAACTGCATAAATAAATTTTAAAATTTTATTTACATATCCTCATAGAATAAAACATAACTGGATAGTTTTTATTTAAACAAGCCCTTAAAAGTTACGAAGACTGTCAGGGTGAATGAGGAGAATTGCCTAGTGTCCAGGGCTCCAGTTGGGGAGAATGGGTAATCATTTCTCCGTTTGAGTGTGAAGTGGAATCTTGCAAAAAAATACTGGATTCTAAACTATTTTTTTTCTCCTCTCCCCTCCCCTCCCCTCCCCTCCCCTCCCCTCCCCTCCCGTCCCCTCCCCTCCCCTCCCCTCCCCTTCCCTTCTTTCCCTCCCCCTCCCCCCCTCCCCTCCCCTCCTCTCGTCTTGTCTTTTCCTTTCTTTTTTAAAATAATCTCTACACTCAATGTGGGGCTTGAACTCACAGCCCCAACCGAGATCAATAGTTGTATCCTCCACTGACTGAGCCAGCCATGTGACCCTAAACTAATTCTTCTATATGATGATGACCTGTTTTGTTATCTATAATAGGTTTTAGTTAAAAATGGGGATTATTGGGCAACCAAGGTGGCTCAGCGGTTTAGTGCCGCCTTCAGCCCAGGGCCTGATCCTGGAGACCTGGGATCGAGTTCCACGTCAGGCTCCCTGCATGGAGCCTGCTTCTCCCTCTGCCTGTGTCTCTGCCTCTCTTTCTTTCTCTGTGTGTCTCTCACAAATAAATAAACATTTTTTTTAAATGGGGATTATTTTAGGGTGTCTATCTGGCTCATTGGAAGAGTGTGTGACTCTTGATATTGGGGCTGTGGATTTGAGCCCCACATTGGGTGTAGAGATTACTTAAAAAAAAAAGAAACAAACTTAAAAATGGAATTTGGAGGGGGGATCCCTGGGTGGCTCAGTGGGTTAAATGTCTGCCTTCGGCCCAGGTCTTGATCCTGCGGTCCTGGGATCAAGCCCCGTGTTGGGCTGTCAGGAGCCGCCTTCTCCCTCTCCACCCTGCTCATTCTCTCTCTCTCTCTCTCTCTCTCTCTCTCTCTCTCTCTCTCTCTCTCAAATAAATAAATAAATAAATAAATAAAGATTTTTTTATTTATATATTTAAAAGATTTATTTATTCATGAGAGACACACACACAGAGAGAGAGGCAGAGACATAGGCAGAGGGAGAAGCAGGCTCCATGAAGGGAGCCTGATGTGGGACTCGATCCCAGATCTTGGGACCGTGCCCTGAGCTGAAGGCAGACGCTCAACTACTGAGCCACCCAGGTGTTCCTAAATAAAATCTTTTTAAAAAAAGTGGAATTGGGGGGCCTGGGTAGCTCAGTTGGTTAAGCCCCTGCCTTCAGCTCAGGTCATGATCCTGGAGTCCCAGGATATAGCCCCACATCAGGCTCCCTGCTCAGCGGGGAGTCTACTTCTCCTTCTTCCTCTTGCCCTCCCCCCACCACCACCTTGCTCATGCCCTCTCTCTCTCAAATAACTAAAATCTTTTTTTTTTTTTAATGTAATTATTTCTACTTTGTATGGTCCCACTCTTGGTAATTTGGCATTTGGAGATATTCAAATTTTCAGAGTTATTTTTACTAAATTTTGTTTTCTTTTAAGGAACCAAGAGTAGAACTTTAGTGACATGTTCATAATAAGATATGGTTCAATTAATATTCTATAACTTGGTATTTAATATAACCATGGATATTTAGGTATTGTTAGGGTATATGTATCTATAAGATTTTTTTCCCCTAAGTTTTACTGAGGCAAGGGAATTTTAAATATTTTAAATTCTATTGTTGGTGTTCATCTTTTTATGCCTTTTTAACATAAAGTATTGGGGCACCTTGGTGGCTCAGTCGTCTGCCTCCAGCTCAGGTCATGATCCCAGGGTCCTGGGGTTGAGCCCCACATTAGACTCCCCACTCAGCAGGGAGTCAGCTTCTCCCTTTCCTTCTGACCATCCCCCTCCCTGCTCATGCTTGCTCGCTCTCTCTCAAATGAATGAGTAAAAAATCTTTTTTTAAAAAACCATTTTAAAGTATTAACATTTGTTCATTTCACCCCACAGACCTTGTATCCTACTGATGGATTCACTTAGAGGCCCTTCTCGATCAAATGTTGTAAAAATTCTAAGAGAGTAAGTTCAAAACCATAATTTGTACTTTGTATTCTGGTGGGAATGAGGGACTGTGTACATTTATATATGTATATTCTTACTATTTGTGCATTATTGCAGGTATTTAGAAGTGGAATGGGAAGTTAAAAAAGGAAGCAAAAGAAGTTTTTCCAAAGATGTTATGAAAGGCTCTAATCCAAAAGTACCCCAGCAAAACAACTTCAGTGATTGTGGTGTATATGTATTACAGTATGTAGAGAGCTTTTTTGAGGTGGGTTTCAGTATGTTGGATCTGATATAATAAATAATAAAATAGTGTATAGTGAACCCTTAAACAACATGGGTTTGTACTGAGTCTACTTCTATGCAGATTTTTTTTTTTTTAAATAAATACAGCACAGTACTCTAAATGTATTTTTCTCTTCCTTGGGATTTTAATATTCTTTTCTCTAGCTTACTTTACGTAAGAATACAATAATATAGTACATATAACATAAAAATATATGTTAATTGACTGCTTATGTTATTGATAAGGCTTCTAGTCATCAGTAGCCCATTAGTAGGTAAGGTTTTCAGGAGTCAAAATTCTATGTGGATTTTAGACTACACAGGGTCAGAACCCCAAATCCCCATGTTGTTCATGGGTCAACTGTATTTGACCTTATATTAATGCAAAAAACACAATAAGGAAATATTTTAAAGAGTCTGAAAACTATCATTTCAAAAATTTTTCCAGGGAGCAAAATATCCAAAATTGGAGAATTTTTAAAGCATAAAAAACTACTTATACTTTATCAAATCCAAGGCTTGTTGACTTCATTCCTCATCACTCTAATCAACTCCTTTGCCACTAAATCTTCCCATCTTAAGAAATCTCTCCCATAATTTAGACTTTTATCCTCTTTTATGGAGAAGTATTCACTGTCTTCATTTCCACAAGTCCCACTTGTTTCTCAAATCTCTGTAGTCTGGCTTTACTTTCACCCTTATTAAAATTGTTCCTCACCTCCCAGCATCATTTGACACTGTTGACCATTCCTTCTTCATAATGCTCTCTTCCTTTGACTTCAGAAGTATAATATACCTCTCTTGGATATTCTTTATAATTATCTTGACTCCTGGGGCACCTGGGTGGCTCAGTTGGTTAAACATCTGCCTTCAGCTCAGGTCATAATCCTGGGATCCTGGCATCAATGAAGCCCTGCATCAGGCTCCCTGCTCAGTAGGGAGTCAATTTCTCCCTCTCTCTCTGCCCCTCCCCGCTGCTATGCTTGTGCTCGCATGCACTCTCTCTTTCAAATAAAATCTTTAAATAAAAAAAGATAACTCCTGTCTTTAAAAAAAAAATATCTTGATTCTTTCCTCTTCCTCATCCATCACCAGTATAGCATTCAGTCCTGTGAATTCTGTCACTTACTTAATGTCATATATGTGCAATTCTTTATTCCTGCTGCTGCTTTCTAAGTCCAGTACACTGGCATCACCATTCTGAACTGCTGCACCAGTCTCTAAACCTGTTGCCTTTTAATTTTCACAGTTTTCTAGAAACTTTGATCTAATTATTTTACCCCTGTTGCTCTTGGGTTAAAGATGAAAATCCTTCACATGGCCCGTGTGACCCTATTTCTGCCCAAGCTTCTAAGCCTCGTTTCCTATTGTTCTTACTCTAGGTTTCTGTGTATCAGCCACCTGAATGTCATTCAGTTTCTTGTATTGTGGCATGTTCTTTCTTGCCTCTAGGCCTTGATACCTATGTTCCTACCTAGGATAGTCTTCCCAATTGCTGCTTTAATTCCTTATTGGACTAACTCCTACTCATTCTTCAGGTCTCAGTTTAAATATCACTTCTTGGGATTGCATTAATCCCCCACACATGTTTTCTCATAGGACTTTCTGTTTTTGTTTTTACTGCCATAATACTTGTTGTTTCCATTGTTTTAATTGTTACCTGTCTATCTAGACTAGGTTCTGCAAACCATTTGTAAAAAGGCCAACTAGTAAATATTTTAGGCTCTGTGGCCATACAATTTCTGTCTACTCTGTGTTCAGCTACTGCGACATGAGAGCATCTACAGAAAACATGTAAATGAATTATTGTGGCTGTGTTTCAGTAAGTCTTTATTTACAAAAATAGGTAGCTGGCTGAATGAGGCCCACTAGCTGTAGTTTGCTGACCCCTGATCTAAACTATAAGATCTGTGGGCAAAAACTGTCTCATTCTTTCCAGTGCCTAGCATAATATCTAGCATGAGATAGATAATAAGTACTTAATAAATGAGTTATTGATTTTCCATTTGTAAGTCTAGAATGCTTTTGTGATTGAAACTAAAATTTATTATAATTTTCTAATGTGCACTTAATATTCTTATTTCCAGAATCCAATTCTCAATTTTGAACTACCTATGAATTTGGCAAACTGGTTTCCTCCCCCAAGAATGAGAACAAAGAGAGAAGAAATCCGAAATATAATTCTGAAGCTTCAGGAAGATCAGAGCAAAGAGAAAAAAAAGCATAAGGACGCTCATTCAACAGAAACATCTTTAGGTGAAGGAACAGAACAATGTGTCAATAGCGTCTCAGATTGACCCATTTCTGATGCTTGTCAGTATTGCCTTCAGAAACTGAGTGACTTTCAACTTTGGGTATAGACAGTAAAGAACTGAAGTGCTCACTACTCAGAGTGATCTGGAAATGTTAATGCTTGTATAAATGTCATATAATTAATTTCCAATGGAGTATGTATTAAGTAAAAGTTTGTAAATATGTTAATGAGGCCAATTTTTCCAGCATTTATAATTATTTTTTTCACTTGTTAGGAGCTTTTGTTATGTATTTTCTGTTAATAGTACTTAAAACTGCAACTTCTAAACACAAAATAAATAAAAAGAAAATATTTATAGGAGGAAATGATTAATTTGATATTCTTTAGTGAACTTGTATTGAATTCCTTAGTGGGTGTGACATTTCATGGGAATATTCAAGTACCTATGATAATCTTTTGACCTGCTTTTGTTCTAAAATAACTTGAAATACGAAAATATGATTAAGTATAAGGCATTTTGAACAAGAAAGACATCTTCATATGCTTGTATAGTGGGAAAAAATAGCTTTTAAATTCGTATATTCCCTTGTATCCAGAGAACTCCAAAAGTGTAATAATATTTATAATTTTACACAAATATTTAAGAAGAAGCAGTATTAAGAGAAATTCAAAGAAAAATAACCTTGAATTATACTACTAAATAGTAATTATACTTTATCATACCTTATTGTCAAGTACATTTCTGAAGACGTCAAAGACTCAGGTTAAAACTATTTTGGTAAGTGCAGCTTAAATTTCAAATATCCCATGTTACCTTTCTATATTATAGCCTAAAGTATGCTATAATCTGTGTGATATAGTTAATTAATAAACATTTTTAATCTGTGTGAACACAGGAATTTAAATAGGAATTTACTATTTTTTGTAATGGCTTTTGCTATTTTTTCATTGCTCATTTTGTTCTTGTTATTTTGATAAACAAAGTATCAGACTTCTGTGCTTGAGTTTTTTAGTGTAAATTATTTTTACATGTAAAAGTACTGTCTTTAAATCAGTTGCATAATACAGAAAAAAAGTCTACCGTGAATTCCCCTTTAAAAATACTAAAATGTGATGGTTTTGATGACACATTTACAACTCCTGTAGGGATTGTGCATATATATACTGAAACTATTATTTTCAAATGAAATGTTACACATTTTTTTCAAATTAACTTTGAGACTTAAAAAATATATTTTAAAAGGCATTTTTTGTTAAGTAATTTTAAAATGCACGTATAACAAAAGTGGGAATAAAATGAAGGCCATTTTTATCAGCAATTTTTTTTTTTTAATCTAGCTAAATCTGGCAATTGTGACCAACATTTCAGGCTATTTTCTTGAATTTAGTAAGATCCATGGGTGTGTTTGGGGTGGATGGGGGTGTTGTTAACAATAACCAAAAAAGAAATCTATTGAGACACATTAGGGGAAATATTAAAATGTAAGCTTAAGGAAGGTCACTGTTAGTGGTATCAATTACAGATTTGTTACTTTGAATATTTTAACATTTTCCATTTCAGATTACATTATTTCTTTTTCGGGAATACCCTAGAGCTATTAGCTTAGGTATGATATGAAAAAGTAAAATTAAGAGTTTGGGGTGCCTGGGTGGCTCAGCTGGTTGAGCATCTGACTTTTGTTCTCAGCTCAGGTCTCCATCTCAGGGTCAGAATTTTAGCTCTGCATTGGGCTCCACCCTGGGCAAGAAGCCAGCCTACTTTAAAAAAAAAGAGTTTAATTACTAACTGAACATGGACCAGAAAATGAAAATCATTTTAAAAATCTGATAGCAGTAAGCAAAATTGGCATATTTAATTTTTTAGTGTACTGTGTTTTTTAGTGTTTTGTCAGAATTTAAAAGTACTGAAAAAAACTAAAGTGTTTGTTTTAATTTCTCATGGTTACGTTTGCACTCTTATTTTTGATATGATGAAACTATAACTTCTTTGTTGGGCCAACCCAAGTCAATCACATTTTGACATGAAAAATATAGATTGATGTCTATCAACTTTGTAGAGGTAGAGTATCCAGCTATTTAATTATATTTCTCCCACTCCATGCAGAATTCTATTTTTGAAATTGATGCTCATGACATTGTTATATGTACAATCTTTAGAGACTGCCAGGTTGAGCTCCAAATCTAGATTTAGGAATCTTTTATGTACATGCACATTCTCTTGATAATTGTGTACTTTGGTCTTTCTATATATAGTTTACAGTGGATATCAACCTTTTAAAATGTGTTATTAGTACTTAGAAGTTGTGAAACAAATTTTATAGTTTAGAGGTTTGTTACTAGACACTGAAACTGCATGATGAGTATCTGGTGTCTTAACTAATTAAAGAGGTCTGTTGTATTTGTTTTCTTGTTGGATAGAATAACAGTTAATCATTTTTAGAAGAGTTTTAGATTACTTGCCATAAAATTTGTATGTGTTTTAGCCCTTGGTAGTTTAGGAGCAAAGGTGGCATTTAACTAGTCCTTTCCTTTTGATGTTGCCAAGACAGCTAAAAACTTAATGGTATTATTTCAAGTTCCAATAAACCTAAATCAGTTAAGCATAGTAATCTGTGCTTAAAGTATTAATTAGTAGGAGGTTTTATTTGAAAGGATAAAATAATTATCTAAATTATTTCTTAATTCACCAAAATAAATTCAGTATTTTTTTTCTTTAAAAAGCTATCTATGATCTCTAAAGACTATAAGATATAATATAAAAATAATAAGTTTCAGTTTCCTAGAAATCAAAAATTGAACTTAAAGTCTCAATTCACTGAACAAGAATAATAAATATATTTTAATATACACGATTTAAGGTTGGTGGAGTAATGCTACTGGAATATAGGGGCACCTGGCTGGCTCAGTCAGTAGGATGTGTGAGTCTTGATTGCAGTGTCATGAATTCTAGCCCTATGTTGGGGGTAGAGATTACAAAAACTACTGGAATATAATGATAGAAGAATAAGTTAGAAGTAACAGAACCCTTAGAGATGAGGTAACATAGTGCTTGTGTGTCTAGAAGAGATACACTGTAGATCACTTTAAGACTAAAGGAAAAAAAAAATAAAAAAAAAGAACTAAAGGAGAGGAAGGAGATTATTCTGGGGGCTTTACTACAGACTGTCTAGCCAAGTGAATATAAATGGATAGTTTGCCAGTAAGACAACTGAATTCACAGAGGTAGACCAGACTGTATAGGGACATGTAATCTAAGGAATGTTTAGAAATGCTCCAGCAGGACTTTTAGTACACTTGTTGGTTTTTCTACTCCAGGATGAAGAAAAAAGGGTTATGAAAACTGCTCTACAAAACTTCACTTTAACCACAGAGGAAGTATTAGTTAATCGAATGGAACAAATGTGTACCTTGGGGAGAAATAGTCCTACCATTTTAATTCTGATAAACCAGATCAAGGAATAATGGTAGAGTACCCTAAACTACTATTAAGGAAATAGAGTGTAATGTACTCAGAGGAGGATTGCATAGTCCCATGGCCTGAAACAGAAAATTTAGAAGTTTAGAGGTCTTACTGTATTCATTACAAGTAACAGTTCAACTATCCATATTGCAAATATTACAGTGAGGAACATATTACCCAAAACAAAGATTTTTATTTAGAAATGTGAGAACTTTATGTAATGTACCTTAAACCCCAGTAGTGCCATATATTTTCAGATAATTCCTTGAATAATTCTAGTATGCAAACCACTGATTTAAAAGGATTTTTTTACAATATATATTCCTGACAGCTTTCAAATTGCTGGCCCTAAAGGTAATAAGGGTTGTCTGCATTTTCTGCTCTCAAATGCTTTCAGATACCACTTTAACCCCTCTCTGCCAATTCTCATTAAGAACTTGATTCAGTGAGGTTGTTAAATTCCTGTTACTAAATCTTGAAGAATTATAAAGGAAATTACTAAGTTACTCAAAGTCTAGAGACTTTCAGATACCTCATTTTTTCAAAAGAAAGTAAGTAGATTCTGCAAATTTTAAGATAAAACACATCAACTCTTAAGATTCTAAAATGAATTTACTAAGTGGCTGGCTTGTGAACTGTTAATGGTCACGAGGAGTTATGGGACTGCTATAATAAAGGTTCTATTTTTTTATTTTTAAGATTTTATTTATTCATGAGAGACACAGAGATAGAGAAGCAGGCTTCATGCAGGGAGCTTGATCTGGGATTCCAGGATCACACCCTGGGCCAAAGGCAGACACTCAACCACTGAACCACCCAGACTTCCCCAAGGTTCTATATTTTTAATAGGATTCTGGATTAGTTAACTAGTTCAGCCAGACTAGCAATTCTCAGAATTGTGCTTGATAACTCTGGTTTTGAGGCATAGTTCTAAGTTACATCATCAAATAAGTTTGGAAAGCAGTTGAACACATTTCCTGGAGCTTTTAATATGCTAATCTGCAAAATGATTACACAAAAGAGGAAAATCCAGAACACAGCATGCTAGATAATAGAATTTGGCCATGTCTTTTCTCTCCTGGACTGGTTCTCCAAACTTATTTATAAGTACTACCCACCAAAGACAGAGTTTAATTATTTGAGGTTTCTGTGAACTGAACTTTAAGACAAGGTGCTTTTGAAACTTAGGTTAGTTTTTTATATTTTACTGATAATTGGATATATGATCTGGAAACTTGAAAATAGGTGACTAGTGTCTTGGGAAAATGAAGTTTCATAAGAAGCATTTTTCTATCATTGTAATGAAAAAAATACAAATTTAGTTCTTGTATACACATTTTATTAGGAAAACAGATTTTGATGATCTTTTGTAAGATCATCAAGTCCCCTAAACTCACAGGTAAAAATTGTGTAAAAATATGAAAGTGAAGGGGGGGTGGAAGAGCATGTGACTCTTAATCTCAAGGTTGTGAGTTTGAGTTCCCCATTGGGTGTAGAGAATACTTAAATAAACTTAAAAAAATAGAAAAGTAAATTGAAAGATTATCTGAAGATCTTTCCTTCTGTTTATATCTGAACCATTTAACTGGTAGCTTACACCTCCCGTGACTTCTACTCCATCATTGACTATAGAATTAAACTGCAGCAGCAAACTTTATACCTAGAAGCATTTTATTTCCTTTAGAAATGTGTGCAAAAAAGTATTCTTTTTAAATATACTTTCAATATTTTTAATACCTCAAATAGCTGGAAACAAGTTGTTTAAGCCTGTTATAAAACTTACTACATTTATTCTAATTGGCTGTAAACATACTGATAGGGAATTTGATCCAAAACAAATTAGAAAAATTGATCTTTAAATGTTGAATAAATGTCTTTTGAGTACCTACTTTATACTATGTTGAGGCTTTAAAAGAGGAAGCCAAACAGATACCATCTTCTACCATCTTTTCCCCTCATGGAGCTTCCTTCCAGTATAATGGAAAGACATTTGTTAATCAGCCTCACAAACTAATAATTTCAAATAAGTGTCATGCAGGAAAAGCATAAAGCATATTAAGACAATATAGCCTCATTTGGGGAGATTAGACAAGTCTTCCCTGAAAATGGGAATTTAAATTATTGGTAGACAAACTGAACAAAGTCTGAGAGGGCAAGTGAAGACTAGTGCTTGTAGGCTGAGGAAAGACCCTGAGGGATAGAGATGTATGACTTCTAAATAATAATGACCTCATTTATTAAGCGCCTGCTATATATGCCAGAGTTCTCAGCTCTTTAAACGTAGGTACTCATTCTTCACAATAACCAGATGAGGTATGTACTATTACTACTCCCAATTTACAGAGGAATCAACTGAGGTCCAAAGAAATAGTTTCCCCAGCAAGGCTGGGCTTTGGACATACCATCTTACCCTAAGAGCTAAGTTAGCCTGGCTAAATAAAAGAAGATGAAAATAAGATGTTTGTGTTTTCTTAGAAGTGAAATGTGGCTAAATCTTTACTGGAAATTGTTGCATGGGGATCATAGAGCTTATTTTTTGATATGTTTAAGCATTTTCATAATTTAAAAAATAAAATTAAGGCCTGTATTAACGAGGTAAGAGTAAGGTGGAAGATAGGCTGGGACCTGATCATGCAGTGCCTTGAAGACATGTTCACTAAAAAAGTCACTGAAGCAATTTAAGCAAAGGAATAACATGGTCAACTATAAATGTTGACAAGATCCCAATGGTGGCAATGAAAGTGTTAAAGGGGGCCAAGAATAAGTGCAAGCATGTACTATAGTAATTATGAATTACTATAGCTAGGATGTGGGATATAATTATGTCTGAGATCATAAGAATGCTAAAATAATCAGACATTATTTGGAAATTTCATTTGAAATGCTCCTTTAGAAACATGCAACAAGAGGTGCCTTGCTCTCTTAGTGGGGCATGCAAGTCTTGATCTCAGGGTTATGAATTTGAGGCCCATGTTGAGTGTGGAGCTACTTAAAAAGAAAAAAAAAAAACAACATACAACAAGAACAGGAAAGAATATTCCTTTGTTCCAGTCAAAACTTTGTGGTTTTCTTTATGAACAAATAATTATCAAAAATACTTAAATATAGAGGTGCCTGGCTGGTTCTGTTGAGTGTGTTGACTCTTGCTCTCAGTGTCTTGAGTTCAAGCCTCATGTTAGGCATAGAGCCTACTTGAAAAAAATGGAAAAGAAACCTAATTTAGTAATGTTTAAGGTGCAAAGTTGAAAGAAATACTTAAATGTAAATGTAATATACAACTGAAAAACGGGCATAAAATGATGAGCTGGAGCCATTATTGACAATATAGATTTTATTTTAAAGATTTTTTTATTTATTCACGACAGACGGGGGGGGCGGGGGGGGGGGGCAGAGAGAACAGGTAGAAGGAGAAGCAGGCTCCATGCAGGGAGCCTCTCAATCCCGGGTCTCCAGGATCAGGCCCTGGGCTGAAGGCGGCGCTAAACCGCTGTGCCACCAGGGCTGCCCGACAAAATAGATTTTAAAAACAAAGTTATTTACAAAGCATATGAAACTACCAAAGAAAAAAATCATTAAAAAAAAAAGTGTTACATTTTAAAAAATATAAACATAATAAAAAGTAAAATTAGCTTAAAATATCAGTATTCCATTGTCTTAACAGGAAAACTATCAATGTAAAATTAAAACATTTTAATTGTAATTGTATACTGTAATTGTAATTGTAAAATTAAAACATTACTAGGTCAATTATTGCCTAACATTTCCAAACATATTTCTTAGAGAAAGTGCCCAAAGCACCTGTAACGTAGCTGTGTTTTGTATCACTAGCTCTCTTCAATCCATTTCCTTCTGTCTCAGCTAATTTGGGTTAAGGTGGACAACTAATCACAAGGAAAGTTAGTTTGTAGTGGTATGAGCTAGAAAAACAAAGCCAATCAGATCTGATCATTGGGAATTTATATTCAAAGAAAAGCATTTGCCAAATGGAATTAGCAAAGAGAATGGTGTGTTAAAATGATTTACATTATTTCTAAAATGTGATTTAAAAAAAAAAACATTAAAGATTGTATTTATTCATGAGAGAGAGAGAGGGGCAGACACAGGCAGAGGGAGAAGCAGGCTCCATGCAGGCAGCATGATGCGGGACTCAATCCTGGGAGACTCCGGGATCATGCCCTAAGCCAAAGGCAGATGCTCAACCACTGAGCCACCCAGGCGTCCCCAAAATATGGAACGCTTCACAAATTTGCATGTCTTCCATGCTAATCTTCTTTGTATTGTTCCAATTTTAGTATATGTGTGCTGAAGCAAGCACTAAAAAACATTTTTACCTCTGAATTAAAGCTACATTTTATCAAGCAAGGGGAAAATTTGCATCAGAATCACCTAAAAGTCTTGATAAAAGACATTTACTGGGCCCCATCCTCAGTTTCTGATTCAGGATTGTTTTCAGTGGGGCCTGTAAATTTGCATTTCCAAGTTCCTGGCAAGACCACACTTTTGATGTATTTCTTCTTGATAGTATTTTCAGTCAGGTGTGTGAGAAACTCTTGATGCAGGTAAGACTGAGAAAGCTCCAAGCATCAAAGCATCTTGGAGTCAATGAAATACTTTGTGAAATTACTTGATCATATCTATTCAGTAATACTTTATTTATAATTAAATGTGAATAACAGAGGCATGTGATCACACCACATAGCTTTCTTCTTTACTATAGTCTGGATTTATCTTTATGACCTATTTCAACAACTTTGTATGCTTTCATATTATTCCCCATATTCATTTAATCTCTACATATAGTAATATATGTATAAAGATGTATCATTTCCTTATAAAACTGGGATAATAATATAAACACTTTTCAGTATCTTTCTTTTGTGTCAGCAATATCTTATGAAAGTTTTTTTTAAAGATTTTATTTATTCATGAGAGACAGAGACAGAGAGGCAGAGACATAATAGGCAGAGGGAGAAGCAGTCTCTATGCAATGAGCCTGATACAGGACTTTATCCAGGCATTCTAGGATCATGCCCTGAGCTGAAGGCAGATGCCCAACTGCTCAGCCACCAGGCATCCCAATCTTACTAAAATCTATCCAAGCTATCTAGTATAATCAAAGTCAGAGTCATTTATATGATGGACCATTATTTATCTATCCCCTTATTCTTTCAGTCCTGATATACTTTGTTAGTGCTATAGTAATGATTCCAAGTGCTATAGTAATGATTCCAAGATCTCAGCAGCTTACCCTCCCAAAAAAGTTCCTTCTTTGGTCATACTCCATGTCTAAATGAGGAAGGCAGGGGAGTTCTGCTCATTAGTTACTCAGTTACTAGGCCGATGAAGCTCTAGACTGATAAAGGTTTCAACGGCCACCACAGAGAGGGATGAGAACCTGGTGAGCAGCAGTGACTTAAAACTTCTACCCAAAAGTGGAACATCACTTCACTCGCACTGCACTGGCCTAAACCAGTTAGGTGACAATCCAAATTTCAAAAGGAACAAAGAAGTTCACTCTTACCATATTTCCAGAATAAGACAAATATTCTTTTAGCAGTTTTAGTGACTATCACACTACTAATAGGCATTCACTTTTGTTTCCAGTTTTTTGCAACTGTGAGCATGTAACATGTTTTTCTGTTTTTATTTCTTTATATACTGGTAGTTTTATTTCTCTGGAATTTATTCCCAGGGACTGCTGGATCAAGATAATATGTATTTTTAATTTTTATAGATACCAGCTTATTTCCCAAAGGCATGTAAGAATTTACATTTCCTCCAGCAGTTTATTAAAATACACTTTTTTTCTGCATCCCCAACAGCAATAGGTATCATAGCTCTCTTTAATTTTGTAAGTCTTGTGCATATAAAGCTGTTTTCTTTTTTACGATTTTATTTATTTATTCATGAGAGACAGAGAGAGAGGCAGAGACATAGGCAGAGGGAGAAGCAGGCTCCATGCAGGGAGCCCATTGTGGGACTCGATCCTGGGACTCTGGGATTACATCCTGAGCCGAAGGCAGATGCTCAACCACTGAGCCACCCAGGCATCCCAAGCTGTTTTCATTATTACTTTGATTTGTACTTCCCTAATCTGTACTTCAAATTTGAAGTTTTTTTTTTTTTTTTTTTTTTTTTTTTTGTGATGGCCTTGCCTATCATTTGTCCACTTTTCCATTAGAGTAGTAGGAATCTTTTTCTTTCTCTGTTAATAGTTAAGCCTTTTGCATATTACATTGTCATTATATGTGTATCTTTTCATAATTATTGTCTATATACTTGGTATTTTTCATTAGCAAAATTTTTATTTTTATGCATCTTGTGTGTTTTCAATCTTGGATAACAATTTCCGTCTTGACAAATGATAATACATACAGTTATATGTTTCTCACAAGATTTTTTTAAAAAATTAATAAAACTATGGAATTTATGCATAATACAAGAGAAACATGTTATATTCTTGAGAATTTTATTTGTGCCAGCACCATTTACTAAAATCATTTATTAAAAATCCTTTTTCATAGAATAGCTTGTCATGTTATAGTATTACTAAATATTTATTTCTTTAATTGGCCAACTCATTACTTCACTATACCTAATAATGCTAAGACTTAGTCAAAGCTATAACTAAAGGAAGTTTATAGACTTAAACACCTTTATTAAGTCCAAAAATGAAAAAGAAAGGAAATAAAAGCTCACATTTAAGACAGGAACAGGAACTATCTGGCTTAGAATAGCATGAGACTTTTGATCCCAGGGTTGTGAATTTGAGCCCCATGTTGGGTATAGAGATTACTTAAAAAATAAAATCTTAAAAAAAAATTAGGAACAGAATAAAATACTTTTTTACCAAAAAAAATAGAAGAGGAAATTAAGAAAGATAAAAATTAATGAACTAGAACTCCCTCCATACTGCCATTTCCTGTCACAAAAAACATCACAAATGGTTTTTTAAAAGATAAACTCTTGAGTCTGATCAAGGAATAAAGAGATATCTGATACAATAAAATGAGAATAAAATAAGAGAAATGAAATGAAGAATAAATAATGAAGATTATTATCTCCTTTATATAAATGAGAGTTATTCATAAGTTTTTATACATAAATCTCTTTAAATGTATGAATTCGTGCTCGCTTCGGCAGCACATATACTAAAATTGGAACGATACAGAGAAGATTAGCATGGCCACTGCGCAAGGATGACACGCAAATTCATGAAGCGTTCCATATTTAAAAATAAATAAATGTATGAATTCATTCTTCACAATGACCATATGAGGTACATTCGTCATTACCCCCAAATTACAGAGGAACAAATTAAAGGAGAAAGGAGAGATATCACAGATACAGAAGGGCTTTAAAAAGAAGCACCTGGGGGAATGCCAGAGTGGCTCAGTTGGTTGAACATCTGATTCTTTTTCTTTTCTTTTCCTTTTCTTTTTCTTTCTTTCTTTCTTTCTTTCTTTCTTTCTTTCTTTCTTTCTTTCTTTCTTTCTTTCTTTCTTTCTTTCTTTCTCTTTCTTTCTTTCTTTCTTTCTTTCTTTCTTTCTTTCTTTCTTTCTTTCTTCTTTCTCTCTCTCTCCCTCCCTCCCTTTTCTTTCCTTTTCTTTCTTCTTTCTCTTTCTTCTTTCTTTTCTTTCTTCTTTCATCTTTCATATTTTTTTAAATTGGAGTTCAATTTGCCAACATATAGCATAACACCCAGTGCTCATCCCATCAAGTGCCCCCCTCAGTGCCCATCACCCAGTACCCAGTTACCCCCACCCCCTGCCCACCTCCCTTTCCACCACCCCTTGTTTGTTTCCCAGAGTTAGGAGTCTCTCATGTTCTGTCTCCCTTTCTGATATTTCCCACTCATTTTTTCTCCTTTCCCCTTTATTCCCTTTCACTATTTTTTATATTCCCCAATTGAATGAGACCATATAATGTTTGTCCTTCTCCGATTGACTTATTTCACTCAGCATAATACCCTCCAGTTCCATCCACGTCGAAGCAAATGGTGGGTATTTGTCATTTCTAATGGCTGAGTAATATTCCATTGTATACATAAACCGCATCTTCTTTATCCATTCATCTTTTGAACATCCAATTCTTGATCTCAGCTCAGGTCTTATTTGTAGAGCTGTAGGTTCAAGCTCCATGCTGGGCTCCATGCTGGGTGTGGAGCCTACTTAAAAAGACAGAGGGAGAGAAAAAGACATTAGGGGCACCTGGCTGGCTTAGTCAGTAGAGCATGCAACTCTTGATCTTGAGGTAGTGAGTTCAAGCTCCACATTTGGGTGTAGAGATTACTTAAATTCTTAAAAAAAAAAAAAAAAAAAGTATACAAGGCCTAATTGTCTCTTTTTGCTCACCACTATGTCCCCAGCACCAAGCAGTATGTTGTACATAATAGGAGGCTAAGTAAGTAATTAATGGAATAAGTTATGTAGAAAGCAAACTTACAAGGGTTCTACATACTCTTAATGTTCCTTTCTTCCTTTTTGATTTCTTATTCTGGCCTACTTTTTTTTTTTTAAGATTTATTTATTTATTTATTTATTCATTCATTCATTCATTCATTCATTCATTCATGAGAGACAGAAAGAGAGATTGAGAGAGAGAGAGAGAGGCAGAGACACATTCAGAGGGAGAAGCAGGCTAAGGCAGGGAGCCCAACGTGGGACTTGATCCTGGGTCTCCAGGATCAGGCCCTGGGCTGAAGGCAGCGCTAAACCACTGAGTCACCCAGGCTGCCCTATTCTGGCCTACTTTAAACAAATAGAGATATATAACATGACCAGAAATATGAAAGCCTGGAGGAAATAAGTGTATTCTTAGTTAAAAATATCAGAACTGATTCAAGAAGTAAGACAATGCAGAGCACCTGGATGGTTCAGTCAGTTAAGTGTCCAACTCTTGATTTTGGCTCAGGTCATGATCTCAGGGTCATGAGGCTGAGCCCTACATTGAACTCTGAGATACACAAGTGACTATGGAGCCTGCTTAAGATTCTCTTCCTCCCTCTTCCTCTGCCCCTACACTCCTCACCCCTCACTTATGTTCTCTCTCTCTCTAAAAAAAAAAAAAAAAAAAAAAAAAAAAAAAAGTAGACAACTTGATTATACTATGAATGCTAAAAAGACAAGGGGTTACTGAGCTACCACTGAATATGAACAAAGACCTTATCAATTCTTGTATTTGAATTTTTAAACATTTAAATCAGATTATTTTAAAAATTCAAGGCCATAGAAATGTTTGAAAAACTCTCAATTCATTTATGAGACCAATACACCTTTAATAAAAAGCTCTAGTAAAGATGGTGTCAAAAGGAAAACTAAGAAATTATGTAATTTATGATTCACAATTGACAAAATCTAAATAAAACATTGGCAATTAGAATCCAGTAATAAGGGATCCCTGGGTGGCGCAGCGGTTTGGCGCCTGCCTTTGGCCCGGGGCGCGATCCTGGAGACCCAGGATCGAATCCCACATCGGGCTCCCGGTGCATGGAGCCTGCTTCTCCCTCTGCCTATGTCTCTGCGCCTCTCTCTCTCTCTCTCTCTGTGACTATCATAAATAAATAAAAATTAAAAAAAAAAACACAAGAGTTTAAAAAAAAAAGAATCCAGTAATAAGCAAACAAGTGATAACTAAGTTTCAGGATGTTCAATATCAGGAAGTATATCACTTGTTATGTCAAAGATTAAAGAAGGGCATTTATATGATCATATAAAAATTTAATTGTCCATAACAATCTTTGAGATTATAGAAATGTGTTATAACATAGAGTACAGTATCATAGTAACAAAATATAGTAAATGGTGAAATACAACCAGTACATCAAGAACTAGACAGGTTCTCAAGCTACTCAACATTGCTTTTGCATTATTAGCAGATGTAGTGAGACAAGAAAATGCAATAACTGCTATAAAACTTTGGAAAATAAGAGATAAATGATAAATGTTTTTTATTGAGTAGGTGATTATGCAACTAGAAAACTGAGGAAACTAAAAAATCTGTTACATTGCTTTGATAAATACACAATGAAAATCTAGAAAAGAAATTGGGGGAAAATCACTCATGGTGATGACCAAGAACTATAAAATACTTAGGAATTAATTTTACAAAAAAACATATACCTTGAATGAGAAAACTATACAATTTCATTGATAGCCATAAGTAAGACCTGCAGGAATGGATGTTATTAGATGCTATGGCATTATACTGTAAAAACCTCAATTCCTTTCTAATATTATATAAGTATAATTCAATTTTATATAATACCAGTCATGCTGGGACGTCTTGGTGACTCAGTGGTTGAGCATCTGCTTTCGGCTCAGGTCATGATCTCAGGGTCCTGGGATGGAGCCCCACATGGGGTTCTCTGCTCTGCCAGGAGCCTGCTTCTCCCTCTCCCACTGCCTGCTGTTCCTCCTGCTTGTGCTCTGTGTGTCAAATAAATAAATAAAATCTTTATTAAAGAAAAAAGATGGTCCTTAAAATGTATACTACATTAATATTATCCACAGTTTGAATAACGCTAAGGTTTTAATCTTATATGCTCCAAAGATTTAAATACACAAGTAAAATTTTATCTACTAATAATTTGAATATATTTTTATATACACTTAATAAATTATGAAAGCTATTTTTGGGGGGCACCTGGCTTGCTCAATGAGAAGAACATGGCACTGTTGATCTCAGGGTCATGAGTTTGAGCTCCATGCTGGGTGTAGAGATTACTTAAATAAACTTTAAAAGAACTATTTTTATTTTTTATTTATTTTTTATTTTTATTTATTTATGATAGTCACACACACACACACACACACACACACACACACACACACACACACACAGAGGCAGAGACACAGGCAGAGGGAGAAGCAGGCTCCATGCACCGGGAGCCCGACGTGGGATTCAATCCCGGGTCTCCAGGATCGCGCCCTGGGCCAAAGGCAGGCGCTAAACCGCTGCGCCACCCAGGGATCCCTAAAAGAACTGTTTTTAATTCCTAATTTTTTTGGTTTAAAATGTTATTAGAATACTAAAAAAAATAAATAAAAAAGATAATACTAAGTTTGGGGGGATATGTGTTGAGGCAGATTGTTTTCTAATTGTTTTTTGTAATTATTATTGGCATGATCAAATTGGCAATAACTAATACACTTATCTACATTTGTTTTTAAATATTCAAAGGCAAAATTACAAGTTTCAACTGTATCCAGAAATGACCTTAGATATTTTTTTTAATATGCTTAAATTAACTTGGCCTGGTTATCTCCACATTATTAATAAATATGCAAATATATTTAATCTCAGGAATACCTATTATTTCTTTGGAAAGACACATGTTTTCTCACAGCAATTTTTTATTTTATTTATTTTCTTATTTTTTTTTTTAAAGATTTTATTTATTTATTGATGAGAGACATGGAGAGAGGGGCAGAGACATAGGCAGAGGAAGAAGCAGGCTTCCTGTGGGGAGCCCTTTTCGGGACTTGATCCCAGGACCCTGGAATCACCATTTGTTTTTCAGCCTGAGTCAAAGGCAGATGCTCAATCACTGAGCCACCCAGGGGTCCCTCACAGCAGTTTTTTAAAGTAAGCCTTACCCACAACATGGGGTTTGAACACATGACCCCAAGATCAAGAATCACATGGCTCTTGATCCAGCCAAGTGTTTCATGTCACATCAATTTTTAACAAGACTTTTTTTTTAAGATTTTATTTATTTATTCATGAGAGACAGAGAGAGAGAGACAGACAGACAGACAGACATAGGCAGAGGGAGAAGCAGGCTCCCTGCAGGGAGCCTGATGTGGCAGGGAGCCTGATGTGGGACTCGATCCTGGGACTCCAGGATCACACCCTGTGTGGAAGGCAGATGCTCAACCACTGAGCCACCCAGGTGTCCCAATAAAAGACTTTTCTATTCTAAAATCAAGTCATTTAGGACTTTTCTAAGAGAAAATAACTAAAAATTCAGAAATCTAAAAAAATGCTAAAAATTTTAAAGTTTTTATATAGAAGTTTCTATTTGAAGTATATCATACAGAAAAATTATACAGATCATGAATGAATGTATAGCTCAATGAATATATAGCCAAGGGAACTCACCTGTGTAATTACCACCAAAGTAAGAAATAGAACATCATAAGGATGTCAGAAGCCTGCCATGTACCTCTTAATCTTCCCTTTTTTTTTTTTAAGATTGTATTTATTTATTTATTCATGAGAGACACAGAGACAGAGGCAGAGACATAGGCAGAGGGAGAAGTAGGCTCCCCAGGGAACCTGATAGGGGACTCGATCCCAGCAAACTGGGATCAGGACCTGAGCCAAAGGCAGATGCTCAACCACTGAGCCACCCCAGGCGCCTCTCCAACTCTTTTTAATACATCATTTTGAATAATTAATAAACTCAATAAATTAGATTATTTAGATTATTAGATTTTTGTTCAGCAAACATTTATTACCTACACATTCATGGTAAGACTATCTATCCTGCCCCATTGATGCTGGGGTTGGTCATCTGACTTTCTCTGGTCAATAGAATATGGGCAGAAGTAGCAGTGTGCCAATTCTGGGCTTAGACTTTAAGAGACACAGTATGTTTCTGACCTCGGACCCAAGAAGAGTATACCCCAGGTAGCCACTGGATCTTCATCTTGAACCCCAGAATGAGACACTAGAACAGAGCTGAATGTACTAGCAGCCTAAATTAGAGTTGTCCTAGGAGAACTATACACTTGCTCAGGAGAAAAATGAATGCTCTTAGTTATATACCATTGAGATTTGGTTAGCTACACAGCATAGGCTGACTAATATAATAATCATTTGGTAAATCTCAATAAAGCCTATGTGAATGAACTCAGGTTATTACTCTGTGAATACATTTAATGCTTCGTTGTCTTCAAACTTGTTTATTGTTAACAGTAGGATAATATTTAACTCTGACATATTAGCCACTTCCTGGTCAGTGATTACCTGATACTTCCTTGATCTATTTCAAGAAACTACTATTTTTAAAGCAAGAAAACAGCCACTACCAGTGTTTTCATTTATTTAACATTTTGTTCAAAAGTCTGTTGTGTATCACTGATTTGTTTAAATAGTACTCCCCACACCATATCTTTTTTAAAAAAATATTATATACATAGTAATCTTTATATTCTATAATATCAATTTTGAATATCTCATTCATAACCTTTAGAGAAGATACAATTTATTTTCATTTTTATATTTTTTATAAGATAGCAACATCACAATTGCTTAACATATAAAATTGAAGGATAACTGGTGAAAATAAAAATGGTAAGTATTATGAAATGCACTTTTAAAAAAATGAGATGAAATATATGCAGATTTTTTATGAATATTGAATCATCTGTGGAATAGTGATTTAAATATAAATTACATGCTCCCATGGAAAATTATTTTTATTTTTATTTTTTTCCCATGGAAAATTAAAGCCTATTTTCTCCAATGACAAAGTTCTAAAATGTCCTCCTAAAAAACTCATTTCTGAATATAGACCTGCCAGAGCTCAAGTTCATTCAGCCCAACTCCATTCCACAAATATTTACTGAGTCCATGCCTTTTGTGCCCCAGCTGATTCTGGGTGTCCAAAGACAGGTAAGATTTCAGTGGGCTCCCAGACATGTAAATAAAAAAGTCATTATACTATGAAGTGTACTAACATAAAGATCTACACAAAATATTTCACTGGGCATTAAATCCAACCTGAGGGTTGAATCATATTAATGATACTATCTGAATGAGAATCAACCAATTGATCACAGACAATGATTAACTTATAACCAATTAGGGATTTATAAAAATATAATTTTGCAGGGATCCTTGGGTGGCGCAGCGGTTTGGCGCCTGCCTTTGGCCCAGGGCGCGATCCTGGAGACCCGGGATTGAGTCCATGTCGGGCTCCCGGTGCATGGAGCCTGCTTCTCCCTCTGCCTGTGTCTCTGCCTCTCTCTCTCTCTGTGACTATCATAAATAAATAAAAATTTAAAAAATATATAATTTTGCAGATCTTACACACCACTGATTTTCTGGTGTGCTTTCTGAACTATTTATGTAGGCTGTGGAGAATGGAACTTTCTGAATTATGACACTGAATTCTTTATGCAGATCATCTATTTATGATATATATATTTATGGTTTTCTGTCTTAAAATTTAATTCAGCCTTGTTTTTCTACTTTTGCAAAGCTTCTTTAAATTGTACATTTGAGGGACTCCTGGGTGGCTCAGTGGTTGAGTACCAAACTGCCTTCGGCTTAGGTTGTGATCCCGGGGTGCTGGGCTGGAGTCCCATATCGGGCTCCCCATGTGGAGCTTGCTTCTCCCTCTGCCTATGTCTGTTTCTCTCTTTGTGTCTCTCATGAAATAAATAAATAAATAAAATTTAAAAAAATTGTTCATTTGATTTTTAAAATTAAATATCCATAAAGTCAAGTGTAATCATTTATTTATAATATGCAAGAAAAATAGATATTCAATTACTTTTCTCATTATATTCCTAAACTATAGTAGGAAGACTTCTGTAGACTAGGAAAACTTCCTAGAAGTCATATATTTTATATAAATTTCTAGGACTTTTTTAATATTCAGATTTCATCAAAACAATATAAAAAGAAATTCAATAATTGACTTCTTGTATTAACTAGTTTAAAACAAAGCTAACTTCAAATAAGTTTTAGCATTAATTTAAGGATTTTTCTTTCTTGCTCAAATATATTTACAAGATATATATATTTATAAACTTTTCTAGCATGTAGCAAGATTAGTGTTTGTAAAAACCTGTTTTTAGCTTGCTTTATTTAGTCTTTTCCCTGAGCAGGAGGTATTATTATCATTGTTATTTTATTGATGAGTAAATTGAGTCTCCATGAGATTAAATGACTTATACAGGTCATGGTTCTGGAGAGCCAGGCCTGGAACCTGTTTCCTTCTCACATATTCACTTCATTTATATAAGTTTTAACATAATTCTGCACTTCCAGAATGCCTTCACTCATTTGCTTTCTCTTAATTTCTATAATTGGGTTAGATTACATCTGACCCATATAGGTCCGAAAAAAATAAATGACTCTTCTCTGTCCTTTTCAAATTACTGCACTTGAGTTGAAGATGACTGGGTATGGCATATTAGATGGAAGTTTTTTTTTTTTTTTAAGATTTATTTATTTGAGAGACAGAGAGCAGGAACATGCACAAACAGATGGAGGGGCCGAGGCAGAGGGAGAGAGAGAACCCCAGCAGACTCTCCACTGAGTGTGGAGCCTGAAGTAGGGCTGAGATCACAAAGAAATGAAGAGTTGGGCACTCAACCAACTGAGTCGCTCAGGCACCTCAGATTTTTAAGATTTTATTTTATAAGATTTATTTATTTATTCATGAGACACAGAGAGAGAGAGGCAGAGACACAGGCAGAAGGAAAAGCAGGCTCGATGCAGGGAGCCCGATGTGGGACTCGATCCCAGATCCCAGGATCACTCCTGAGCCGAAGGTAGTTGCTCAACCATTGAGCAACCCAGGCATCCCAAGATTTTATTTTAAAGTAATTTCTGCACCCGATGTGGGGCCCCAACATGGGGTTCGAACATAAAAGCCTGATATCAAAGCTGTGTGCTCTACTGACTGAGCCAGCCAGGTGCCCTTGGAAGACTGTTTTTAAGACATTTGACAGTTAAGTGTTTGAGGTGATGATCTTTGGCCACGCTTGTGCTTTTGTTTCAGTTTTAATTATAATTCCGCTAGAACAATTCAGGAAAAACAACTGGGAGTTCAAGTAAGGGAAACCATAGTTACAAAAATTTCCAGGAGATAGAATGATAAAAAAAAATGTACAGTGATCTGGTTAAGAAAAATTTTTAAAGTATCTTTTGAGCCACCTGGGTGGCTCAGTTAAGTGTCTGACTCTTGATCTCAGGGTCATGAGTTCAAACCCTGTGTTGGGCTCCACAAAAAGAAATCAAAGTGTCTATTGATAAATGACATTTCAGCTTTAATTTTAGTCTTTCATACTGAAAATATATGTAAGATGTCTTGGGCTACTTTCTAGAGTAAGTTCAGTAATATGTTTAAAACATCATTCAAACTTTTTAACAAAATTATTTATTATTTTACAGTAATCGTCAAGCATTAGTTTTTTTATGATAAAGTAAGGAAGATAAAAATCTTGATGATGTATGAGGATGGGCTAAGATATATCCTAAGGAAAAATTTCCAAAACTATCTCTTTAGGGATCTGCTTCTTTCCTGTAACTTAGTTCCCTATACATTCCAGATGATTACTCTTCATACAAAATTATTAATAACTGAGGCAATGATAAAAATTTCTCCTAGAAGTGATAATGTTGCAAATAACTCACTCATTAAATAAGCACTTGAGCACCTATTTATTACTTTTTTATAAGATAGGGATAATGATATAACTTTTCTAGATTAATTGGGGTTCTTGGTTGAAAGCAACAACAAAAAACTCTGGCTAACTTATCTAGAAGAAGAATGTAGTGGACAAGTACTATGTAGCTCACACAATCACTGGGAATGATGGAGAATTGGTGTGTAAAATGTGCAAGGCCATCTATTCATGATGTCACTGTTAGCACTGTCATGACCAGATCTGGGTTGCCACATTTATCTATACAACTGTGAATTATCTCTATCTCTCCATATTTGCATCACTCTATCCAGATTCCAAGTTGCAGGTGAGAACATCCATTTGTGTTAACTGAGGTCCCATGCCATGATTATGCCCTAGTGGGGAGAGAGACTTTGACCAAACCCAGTTTGCGAAGTGTGAGGTAGGCCCTGTTCCCATCAAGACTCAAAATTAATAATTCTCCACAAATAGGATGGGAATTCAGAAGCTAGGCAAGCAAAAAGCAAATCCTCATTGTATTACCTCATAGGCCTCTGAGAATGTATTGGGATGATTTATGTAAAGTGCGTGCTATAGTATTAGCACACAACATTCAATACATTTCAGCAGTCGTTATAATTCAGTGAGGCAGACACTGTGCTCATCTCTAGGAATGAGAAAAAAATAACGGTAAAATTTCTAAGTATCGGGATGCCTGGGTGGCTCAGTGGTGGAGCGTTTGCCTTTGGCTCAGGGTGTGATCCCAGGATCTGGGATCAAGTCCTGCATTGGGCTTCCTGCATGGAGCCTGCTTCTCCCTCTGCCTGTGTCTCTGCCTCTCTCTCTCTCTCTCTGTGTCTCTCATGAATAAATAAAATCTTGAAAAAAATAAAAACAAATTAAAAAGCTCAGTATTTTGGAGAGCTGTTACAGAGGGAAACAAATATAAAAATGTAATGTTGATACCATTTAATAAGTGCTACAATATAGGTATGAAGTGGGTGCTCTGGAAAACAAAGAAATGAAAAATTCTGCAAGAGTTAGGACAGAGGAAATAACAGACTGAGTTTTGATGACAGAGGAGCATTAAAAAGGATTGGGTAAGTTCAGGATTGTGAAGGATTCTGTAATCATATAAATGAGTTTTTCACTGATCTGAAAGTCATCAGGATTTGGTAGAGGAGATGACACAATCAGATTTAGGGGAGGGGTAACTCTAGGAGTGGAGAGAGAGTGGACTAGAATGAGCAGAGGCAACATCAAGAGTTCAGATGATGTGTTCAGTTGGTGGATATATAAAGTATTAATGGTGAAATAAGTGTTGGAAGAGATATGTGCAATGAGTGCTATGAGAGATGAAAAAGACCACCAATTTGCACCTAAGTGTTAGATAAGGGGATTAAAGAAAACTTCTTCCTTTTTAAAAGTTTTTAAAATTTATTTAAGTAATCTCTGCCCACAAGGTGGGGCTTGAACTCAGGATCCTGAGATAAGAACTGCATGCTCTTCTGACTGAATCAGCCAGGGGCCCCAGGAAAACTTAGAGGGGACAAACAGTTTTTGTTCTGAAGGATTCATTGGATTTAGCTTGGCAACACTTCAATGTCATAAAGAGCATAATTGTTTTTTTCTGGACACACCAGTACTTCAAAATGGCTTGTGTAAAGTACAAGAAATGGAGACAGGCTGTTGGTGGAAATGAGACTAGATAGGAAAGAAGGGCTAAAACAGTGATCCAAAATGCAAATGATTCCAAAGGCAAGCAGGTAACTGAATAAGCCTGGTTTAGGACAGCTTTTGGGGGCTTAAGACATTGATGAACTGAGGAACAATGAAAAGGTATTAAAATTCAATTAAGAAAAAAAGCAAGAGAAATCCCCACTGTGCTTCTTAAACAAAAACAATGGAAGGCTCACATAACACATCTTAACTAATTTGGATTTTATACTAAAGGTAGAGTGTCACTATAGGAGTTTAAAAAGAGGATTACATAGACTTTTGTAAAATATAAACCTGGTGGCATTGTAGAGAAGATTATAAGGGGACAGGATTGCAGCCTGGTGAAAAGTTTAGCTGGCTCAAGTAGTATGCAAGATCTGAAATAATGGTGGCTTGAAATAAGATAATGGTAGTGGTTATAAAGAATTGGATACATTCAAGAGATGCGGAACTTGAAGTAAAGGGACTCAGTAATGGAAGCGGGAGTAAAGGAGAACAAGAGAAAAAAAAATCACAAGTTATTACTCACATAGCTTTTAAATCTTAAGTCCAAAAGGAACTCAAAGCTGTGAACAGAAATTACTCTCTTCTTATTCTTGTTTTTCTTTTTTCCAATTTGTTTTGAAATGTAGTTTTTATACATTTAAGACCTACCTCCTGGCAGTCAGAAATTAAATTTCTGAGATTGCTGTAAATTATTTCCTTTCTTGGTTCCTCTTCCTCTTTCTTACTTCCCTACTTCATTATTAGTAGTTTCTATCTCACCGTAACTTATCTTTTCCACCAAAAGAACTGTGGAAGAACTGAGTATCTGAAATTTGTCTCTTATCAGAATCTTGTAGATTTCCTGAAGTTTCCTACTTGCCACTCAGAAATGTTGAGGGGAAAAAAATGTAATTATCTTGTGTAGGTCCTCTTAACTTTTTTCAACGGAGACATTTAGTATTACAATTAATCATTACCATTTCATTTCGTTGTAAAGGCGACGTATGTTTTCATCATATAATTCAATTTTGCATAGCCACTTCATATTTAATTTTCAAATAGGATTTACAGGTATGTCACTTATAAAAACAGTAAAATTTAAACGACAGAGAAGATCGGGTTCTAGTCAGTAAACGGGGATTCGGGGGCCGGAGGAATACAAAATTTCCATCTCAGACCCTCTGCCACCCAAAGCAGAGCGGCAAGACTGCTCCTGTCGCGGCGCAGCCCAGCTCAGCGTAGCTCAGCCCAGCCCAGCCCAGCCCAGCCCAGCCCAGCCCAGCTCAGCCCAGCGCAGCCCAGCACAGCCCAGCACAGCCCAGCGCAGCTCAGCGCCCAGCCCAGCCCAGCTCAGCTCGGCCCAGCTCAGCCCAGCGCAGCCCAGCGCAGCGCAGCTCAGCGCCCAGCACAGCCCAGCGCAGCTCAGCGCCCAGCCCAGCCCAGCTCAGCCCAGCGCAGCCCAGCTCAGCGCCCAGCACAGCCCAGCGCAGCTCAGCTCAGCTCGGCCCAGCGCAGCCCAGAGCAGCCCAGCCCAGAGCAGCCCAGCCCACCGCAGCTCAGCGCCCAGCGCAGCCCAGCCCAGCGCAGCTCAGCGCCCAGCCCAGCCCAGCGCAGCCCAGAGCAGCCCAGCCCAGCGCAGCTCAGCGCCCAGCGCAGCCCAGCCCAGCGCAGCTCAGCGCCCAGCACAGCCCAGCACAGCCCAGCGCAGCTCAGCGCCCAGCACAGCACAGCCCAGCGCAGCCCAGCGCAGCCCAGCTCAGCGCCCAGCCCAGCCCAGCCCAGCGCAGCGCAGCCCAAGCCGACCCGGACCGGAGCCTAGTGAGCAGCGGTTCTTCCCTCCGCAACAACGCAGTGGTCGTTCCCGCCCGCCCTCAAGTAAAACGCGGGGTCCTGGCCCCCCCCGTCTGAACACCTTTCTCCCTCCGTGAACTGGTTCTTGCCGTTGCCGGACTGCACGGTCTCCGCGCCCGGGCTGGAGACAACCGCGGCGAGGAAGGCCGTGCCGCAGGGGGAGGAACGCGGCTGCCGGCCGGGCCCGCGGCGGCCCCTCCCGCGCTCCAGCGCGCCCACCTCAGCCCGGGAGGCTGTGCGCCGCGGGCCGGGGCGGGGGCGGGGGCGAGCGGCGGGGCGGGGCGGCTGCGGGCTCCGAGCGCCCCCTCGGGGAGCGCGCGCCTGCGCCCCCCGGGCCCGGCCGCCCCGCCCCGGCCCGCCCCGCCCCGGCCCGCGGCGCCCCCGCCCCCTTGGGCGCTCCGTAGCCGTGACGTGCGCGCGCCGGGGCCGGGGACTCGGCGGGGCGCCGGCCGGCGGGCGGAGACGGCCCCGGGATCTGTCCGAGCAGGAAGCTCGCCCGATCGCGGTCGCCGCCGCGTCCCAGAGCTGGTCCACGCAGTCGCCCTTTGCGCTCGACTTCGTTACCTTTCACCCCGCCCTCCACCTCACCGGCCACAGGTAGCCTCGCCTCCGCGCACCTGCGCTCGCGGCCACCCGGTGAGTGACGCGGGGCCGCTGCCTCGGGGCGTCGGCGTCAGGGCCTCGCGTCCCCGGGCCGCGCTGCTGCGGGGCCTCCTCCGCCGCGGGGGCTGACGGCGGGGGCTGACGGCGGGGGCTGACGGCGGGGTCTCCTCCGCGGGATGCGCGTGTGAGGCAGGTGCTGGGTGGGCCCGGCCGGCGGGCGGCTCACGGCGGTGCCGGGGCAGGTTCTCGAGAGTCTCCTTTCACGGGTCTGTCGTCACGAGCTACCTTTGGGTCTCTTGCCTGGCTCCCAGGTAGCAGAGCACTCAGGTGTCCCGCCCGGACTTGGACGCCCCGTGATAGTTTTTTCTCTTGAGTAAACAAGCTTGAAATCGGGCGTAGGAGTCGTGCCGTTTGTTCTGAGATACCTTCGCATCAGGTGCCAGCCGCTGTTAAATGGATAGTGTCATCGCGTAGAAGGCCGGGGTGGGACTGTCGTAACGTTGTGATTTTAGTCTTTAGGTGGTCCAGTACTTTGAGGATGTTAATCGACGTTTGTGCTACCGAACAAGAGCTTTTTATATTTGTTGATTTCCAAAAACTCCCTAAAACCATTCAGATGCTCCAGCCCCGGGATTTTTTTTTTTTTAAGATTTTACTTATTTATTCATGAGACACACACACACACACACACACAGAGAGAGAGAGAGAGAGAGAGAGAGGCAGAGAGAGAGAGAGAGGCAGAGACACAGGCAGAGGGAGAAGCAGGCTCCATGCAGGGAGCCCGATGCGGGACTCATCCAGGGACTCCAGCATCGCGCCCTGGGCCAAAGGCAAGCACTAAACCGCTGCGCCACCCAGGGATCCCCAACCCTGGGATTTTAAGTAGGAAGTAATTTGGTAGGGTTATTACTGGCACATCCGTGTCGGAAATACTATTTCTGTAGAGTTTAAGAAGACAGGTTACGTTTTATCGCGGATAAAGTTGTGGTGGAGGAATGTATGCATCCTAATCTACAGATATTAGTGAGCAACTAGGAACACTGCCGCAACTTCACAGATTGCTGTACGTGCTAAATAAAAGTTTCATTTGCTGTTATGCTCTGGTGGTGTAGATGCAATGTATCTAACCAAGTATCGTCAGGGTGTGAAAGTTTTAAAAATCCTTAAGGTTTAGTTGAAACTATTCACACCATAAAATGTGAATCTTGAACTTGGGCTGGAATGGTCATGGTGCAAAGGTTGGCAGGAAAACAGCATATCTGTACAAATTAACTAAACTTCATAGATACCTGGGGTTGTGGTTTTATAATTGGAAATTGCTTCGTGAAAAAATTACCTTGGTATTTTTTTATCATTAATTTTAGAGACATTACACATTGGGCTATAGCCAGAGCTTGAAACAATGCAGCCATTCAAAGTAACTCATTGACTTTTAAATATACAGCTCATGTTGAGTATTTTAAATTGCGCAGGAATTATACACACAGTGGTAAACAAGTCATTTTAATCTTAGGCAGATTTGCCTATTGCGTTTGTATGTTCTATGTGACATTGTTCTCCCAGTTTGAGTTAGATTTTCGTTTTCAAAAGCTAATTTTAAAAAGAAGTAAAAGAACTTTAGAGATTACAGGATTAAAAACTCTAAATACGTTTTATGTAAAACTGTAATACACATATTCTTCACTAGTCTAGAAGCATGAACAAGAAAAGTGTAATGCATTATTGTAATATTTAATGTAAATTAATATGATGTATTAAGAACAGATCATAAGTCATAACCCATGGCGCTTATCTGAAGTGGGTTTTTTTCCCTCTGTTTATGTTTATGTGATCAAGTTTTAAAATAACAGTGGCCAGGAAATCTGAGAGAGGCTGAAGGCTCTTTTCTCATCCTGTTGTGACTTTGCCTGGAGACTGTGGTGTATCATGTAGCCCATTGTTTAGATAACCGGGCTGTCTCTGGGTTCTAAAGTACAGCTCTTTTAAGAAAGTTTTAAAATTTTTTGCTTTGTGAGGTTTGGATAAATATAAGCACCCAAAACATTTTTTAGAAAATTAACCAGTTTTCACTGCTGATAATTGAAGCTTCATTTTGATATTTAAAAATGTCAGTTTTAAAAAGATTTCTGACCTCTGTGAAATTTTCATGTTTGTATATGAAAACATTTTCAGTAAAAGACTAAAAATGGTATTACTGCTTTACTAACTCTCATACAGTTTGTGATCCCCTTAATGATGTACTTCATAATAATTCTGAACTGGCCCTCATTTTTTTAAATTAATGAGTTAATTAAAAAAAGATTTTTATTTATTTATTTGAGAGAAAATGAGAGAGCAAGCACACAAGGGGCAGAGAGAGACGGAGAAGCAGATTCCCAGATGCGGGGGCTCTATCCCAGAAACCTGGGATCATGACCTGAGCCAAAGGCAGACACCCAACTGAGCCACCCCGGTGCCCCTGAACTGGTCACCCAGGTGCCCCTGAACTGGCCCTTTGGTAGTATAAGATCATCACCCACTGGATGGAATTGGTATAATTCCTATACCGTATAGGAATCTGGTATAATCAGAACACTGAGAGATTTAATCTACAAAATAATTTTCAAGGTTGGTGGTCTTGTCCTTTTACACATGAGGAAATTTAAGCTTAGAGAATTAAATATTTGCTCAAGGTCTTACAGCTCCAGAGGAACAAAGTCTGGATTCACACCTAAGTCTTCTGACCACGAAACCCTTGTCTTTTCCACCAGACCAGGTTGCCTTGATCTTAGTTCATTTGGTAGACTGTTTAAATAAACCTGCAGAACTGGTATTGTGTTAAAGAAGGCACACAGGAGTGAGGATGATATGGGTCATGAATGTGGTTCTGAAACTAACGTTGAATTCTGTTTTTGTTTTTTTTCATTAAGTTGACAACTCTGAACAGTAATACGGTGTTGCTTTATCATTTCTGATGTAAATACCAGAATATTATACAAATCGTGTACTTTATTTTGGTGGGTTTATTGGAATTAGAATTAGACTGTAATATAACACTGGTTTTCTTTGTAGATAAAATGAATAGTACAATGTTCCTGTTTCAGATAGAACTTTCTATTTTTCTCAAATGAGATCGTTGTCCATAAATGCAGTACTGTCTTTTAAATATTACATAATTAAGTTCGTAACCCTTGTGCAGGGGGGCTTGTTTTCAAAGTATGATTAAATTGTCACCTGTACTATTAGAACAATTTTTTTTATGGCCTATATTTATTTCAGGAATGTCCTTTGAGCTATAAAGACATAAAGGATGAAAGCACACAAAGTCCATCTTTTGTAACAAAGTGTAGGAGTCATTTCAGCAGTAGAATGTGGTTGGGTAAATGAGAAGAAAAATGGTAAGAAGGGGCAGCCCCACGTCGGGCTCCCTGCATGGAGCCTGCTTCTCCCTCTGCCTGTGTCTCCGCCTCTCTCTCCTCTCTGTGTATTCTCATGAATAAATAGATAAAATCTTTAAAAAAAAAAAATGGTAAGAAGGCTGAGTTGGGTGACTGTGTTTACAGATGTTTCATTATTTGGTTTAAACTATTAGGAATTTTGCATCTCTCAGGGTACTTATATTCAACTGTGAGTACAAAACTATCACTCAAGAGCTTAATAAAAATTATTAATAGATGATCTGTAACACATCTGCGTGCGCGCGCGCGCGCGCGCGTGTGTATGTATGTGTAGATAATCGAGAACTAAAGCCAAATAAGCTTGAATTCTATTTTTGAGGCATTATATAATATTCAGAGGAACCAGGAAGTTTAGCATTTAAAAGTTATGCTTTTATTTGACAAATTTAGTGGACTATTAGTAATCTTAAGATAGAAGTATTAGAATATTTTTCTGTTTATGGTCTTGAAAAATAAACTTTTTCCATATTTAGTATATGAATGGTAATTTGAGAAATGAGCACAAGTCCACAGAAGTTCTCCCTGTAAGTGCTGAAGCATAGACTGTAAAACCAGAAGAACCAATCTGGCATCTTTAGAAATCTTGCTAGTGTTAAAGAGAAGGGAAATCCTTTTCTATGAGGAAAGCATGCCTCCAGTGAAACCAGAATACTGAAGAACATTCCTTGGGTGATATTCACACAGATGAATATTTATATCCAGGCTGAGTAATGTGCACAAAGGAAGGTGGTGCTTTTGACAAAACCACAGGCATCTTTTATGTAAGTTATGTCATTTGTTATTTTGTTTGAAAGTACTCTGCTGCTTAACCTTTACAAGTTAAGGTATTGCATATAGCAGAATTTTAAAATTTCTATAATATGTGGATGAACATACTTTTCAACAAATATTTACTGAGGGCCTAGTATGTTTGAAATATGACTGTGGGTGGAACTGGTTCTTTCTTGTACTGGCAGATCTTTGGATTTAGGAAATATAAAGAGTGGCAGAGACATAAAAAGAAAGATGAATGGAAATATCCATTTAAAATCTGATGATATTTATATCACATTTAACAACTTAACATTTGTATGGCACTTTATTGTTCTGGAAATCATTTTATGTACATTTGGTCCTTTAAACAAGTTGTTGAAGTAGATGTGGTAAAACTTTCTCTGTGGATGAGAAAATGGGAACAAAAAAAATTAAGCACCTTGTTCAAGGTTACCTATGTGGCTGCTTGGAAACATAGCTGACAATGGAACTTCTGTGTATTCAGTAGTAGATTATAGTTATCTGGGTGTTAGTTAGGGTTAGCCTCTTTTTTTTTTTTTTTTTAAAGATTTTATTTATTTATTCATGAGAGACACAGGCAGAGGGAGAAGCTGGCCCCATGCTGGGAGCCCCACCCTAGGTCTCCAGGATCACATCCTGGGCTGAAGGCAGCGATAAACTGCTGAGCCGCCTGGGCTGCCTAGGGTTAACCTCTTAAGGGGCACTTACTTCATTTTGTGGCTTCTATTTGTATGGTTCTCGAAATTCTGAAACGTCAGCATCACTAAAGTGATAATTGTTAGTTACTAGGTTTGTTTTTGTTTTTGTTTTGAATGGAAGATAGGAAATGACCATGATGCATTATTATGGAACTACTTTAACATTTTTAGTAGATTGATGGAGCTGAGGTTGGTAATTGGAGAGTTTATAAAGATTTTTTTTATTTTTAGAGCTCAAGAGCAAGTGAGCGTTGGTTGTTGGGGTGGGCAGACGGAGAGGAGGAAAGAGTCACAAGCAGACTCTGTACTGAGCACAGAGCGACATGTAGGGCTCGATGTCATGACCTTGAGAACCTGACCTGAGCTGAAACCAAACCAAGACTGTGCCACCCAGGAGTCCCTAGTTGGAGAGTTTTTAAGGGAAGCCCATGATTTGTTTTAAAAAAGAAAGTGGTAGAGTTGGCTTCAGAGGTGGCCCTAGCATTGGTCCCTTTGGTGAGGAAAAGTGAGAGCTCGTTTTCCTCTCGGCTTGAGAGGATTTCAGTGGGGAAAGTTGCCACATCAGAGAAAAAGCTAGTAGATTTGAGTTTCTGAGAGGTAGACGATGAGTTCAAGTTCCTTGAGGAAGACTGGGCTGGTTTAGAAGATGAAGATACACAGAGGATGACTCCTCCAACCAGTTAGGAGCTGAACTACAGAAACATGGTTATAAGATGGAGGTCTCATAGCATCCTAAAGTGTTGAAGTAACCCAGGGTTGAACTGCTTACTAAATTCTAGGACAGAGAACCTAGGATAGAACACTTAAAAAAGTGTTAACTTCATTATTTGCTTGGATTTATTTTTGTTTTTGTAACACACAAAAATGTTTTGATCTTTAAAAAAAAATATTCTAGGGGAATTTTGAAAATAACTTTTCTCACTTGGCACATTGTTATTTATCTGAAAATTATACTTATTTTTGTAAAGATTCACTAATGAGTTAAGGTGTGTCTGCATTGGTATCTTTATACTTTATTAATTTGTCAAATATTTGAGGTCTGCCATGAGCCAGCACTGTTCTCAGTGCTGATGATACAGTGATAAATTAAGACCAAGTCCCTGTGCTGAGTGATATTTTATTGTTGTTTTGAATTAGGTTAATTATAGACTCTTCATACTAGTATGTAATCAACAAGGCTGATGCTCAAGTTGGGAAATATTTGTCAAAGTGGTGCAATTTGAGGGCTACCAAAAGACTCATTTACTCTAAAATTTTCTAATCCTGGCTTTCAGTCCACTGAGTTATAGCACTGTTACTAGTCTGCTCCTGATGAGTAAAAGTATGTTCCATCTTTTGTCATAGTCTCAGGAAACAAGGCTGAGAGAAAATAAATGGGACCTAGGATTGAGATGTTGGATTAGCAGCTATTGTTTATTGAGTTTTTGCTATGTGTTAGTGTGTCAAGCAAGTACTTTATGTACATCATCTCAGTTAATCTCTACGTCACTTTAGTGCATTTGAGATTATGACCCACAATTTACAGATTGGGAAACTGAGGCATAGAGATGTTAAATTTGCTCAAGCTCACAGCCAGTACTTGGTGGAGATGGGATTTAGATGTACTTAGCATGTAGTAAGAGTAGAAGGAATGCTGATATACACTCAGGCTTGTGATGTTCTAATAGCATGTGATAGCATACTGTGAAGGTGGAAGGCCTTGGTAAGTAATGGGTGGAGAGTCAGGGGAACTTGTAGGGAGGGAGTGGACAGGCAGGGTTAGTGCTTGTTTAACTGCTTGGCCCTTAGGCTTAATCCTTTTTGTGACAGTCTGAAGCTCCAGAGTTGCATTTATGTACAGGAGCTTGCTTGTCCAGCTTCCACGTAAGAGAGACTGGTAGACCTAAGGTGATCATAGGTCTAAGACCTAGGCAGACCTAAGGTTTTACCAGTCACTACCATGATCCGATTACTTAATTTCTCTGGGCTTCAGTTTTCTCATCTATAAAATGGAGGCAACAGTGTTACCTAACTGGTGTGGTTCCTGTGAGGACAGAATTAGATAATAATACATGTGAAACAAGTATCACAGTGGTATGTAGTTAGGGTACATTATTATTGTTACTTTGTGAGGGATTTCCTTGTTTGTTTTTTGGTTTCTTTGGCCATATTTAATGTGGAATGTTCATTCATAAAGAAAAGTATTGGAGATTTGGGTGGAATCTTAAAGTTGGCCAGTTTTAAGAAGTTCTGAAATTTAGGTATGTATCACAGTTATCTGCAAACTGGTAAAAACATTTCTCAGGAAGGTGGGGGTGGGGCCTGGGTATTAGCATTTTAACCAATTTCTTGGTTGATTTACTTCCCCTCCCAAAATTTGAGAACCATTGGTTTAAAACTTTTCTTTATCCTGTGCCTAAGGAAGACTTCAACAATAACAAAAAAAAAGTGGATTAACCAGGCAGTATATGGTAAAGGAAGTGAAATATTGGTTACCAGAATCTGTTCATTGATTTTTTTTTTTCTTTTATGTTAAGCTTATTTGGGGCTTCTAGGCATTTATCTTGAGAGGACAAGGCAGTGTTAAATTTCACACCTAACTTTAATTGTAATGAGTTTTTCAGCTTTTAACTAGCTTCATTTGGAAGTAAGCTGGTAATATTTAATTCTTAAACAATTAGACAAATAGCAAAAATAAATAATAGTTGAATAGATCTTCAGACCTTGTTAAACTTTTAAAATTGGATTTCTTTAGGTAATGTACTGTTTTGAATTAGCCAGACTTGGTGTTGTTAGCTGCATCAGGCAAGCTCCCAGCAGGAAAGAGATTTCATCCTTCTTGGTGCAAAAGAACAGACTATAGAGGTTAGAGAACAAACAAGGGTGGTGGTGGGGTGGGGGGAAGCACCCAGGGAAAAGCAGTGGTGAGAAGCCCTTAATTCTTCAGAGATTACCAGAGTTGAGAGTTGAGAGCTGGCACTGCGGAGGAGGGCACCCAAGGGAACTGTGACTTTGAGGCAGTCAGGCAGGGAGGGAAGAGAAAAGCTCCCTGACCTCCCCTCCCTCCGTCTTGGGTCTTGTTCATTGACATACATTGCTGCAACCCACCTAGGGAACCTAGGTGATGATCTGAGCAGGAACAGAGCACAAGAGGGATGGGGGCTTAGGTGGAGCAAGTGGAAAATAAATAGGGCATTGATTAGAACCCTTGGGAATTTGTAGCATTTCCTTGGTGCGATTTAAATAACCTTGAGAGGGTAGCCCCAGTGGCGCAGCGGTTTAGCGCCGCCTGCAGCCTAGGGTGTGATCCTGGAGACCCTGGATTGAGTCCCAAGTCAGGCTCCCTGCATGGAACCTGCTTCTCCCTCTGCCTGTGTCTCTGCCCCTCTCTCTCTGTTGCTCATGAATAAATAAAATAAAATCTTTTTTTTTTTTAAAAAAAAACCTTGAGAGTTGTGATACATCTCAAAAATGCTAGAGAGTACCTGTCTTATACATGCTTAGAAAAATTGTTCATTCACTTTCTCATTTAATTGGACAGTTATTTTGGGAACTTTTTTTTTTTTTTCTTTTTAGATGATCTCTGTGCCCAACATGGGGCTTGAACTCACCACCTGGAGATCAAGAATTGTGTGCTCTACCTACTGAGCCAGCCATGCTCCCTTTAGGAACTTTTGATGATCCATATGACCCAATGAGAAACATAACCTAAGTCTATTAACATAAAACCCTTTTATTAAATTTGTTGTACCTTAATGACGTTTCTGAAATAAGTTTTGGTTTGAAAGAGTAAATGTTTTTTATCAGAAAAGATCTTTTAATCACTAAGTTAAAAAAAATTGGCAAGAAAAGGTCTTTGCCTTGTGAAATTTGTATCTCTTGCTCACCTGGACTCTTCATAGCAAAAAGACCAAAACATAGCTTAATATAGTAATAGTTTAGAGAAGTAAGATTTTTGTGAAATAATTGTTCTTCCTCCGCAAGTTCTTTCATTTTTTTTTAAAGATTTTATTTATTTATTCATGAGAGACAGAGAGAGAGAGAGAGGAGAGAGCGAGAGAAAGAGGCAGAGACACAGGCAGAGGGAGTAGCAGGCTCCACACAGGGAGCCTGACACGGGACTCGAATCCAGGTCTCCAGGATCCGCTGAAGGTGGTGCTGAACCACTGAACCACTGGGCCACTGGGGCTGTCCTTCACAAGTCCTTTCAAAGACATATTAGGGGATCCCTGGGTGGCTCAGCAGTTTAGCGCCTGCCTTCGGCCCAGGGCGTGGTCCTGGAGTCCCCAGATTGATTCCTGTGTCAGGCTCCCTGCGTGGAGCCTGTTTCTCCCTCTGCCCGTGTTTCTGCCTCTCTTCTCTGTGTCTCTCATGAATAAATAAATTCTTTAAAAAAAAAAAAGGACACATCAAATTTCTGTATAAATCTATTGCAGTTTGCTGTTACTCAGCTGTCTTCTGTAAATGCCAGTTTTACCTAGTTAATCTGAATTCTGGATACAGATTTAAATCCATGTTTTATTTTGGACCGATTCCTGAGATTTCTAAAGAAAAGGATTTCTCTTCTGAAGAGATGGTATGAAGGTTCCTAGTATATGAACAGTATTCCCTCCAGAAACAATTAGATTATACTTTATATTTTCTTTCTACTGTTGAAGGTTCTAGGGAGAAAGAAGTACAGGATTTTGCTCAGATTAAGCAAAACCTTGTGATCCATCTGCAGAATACTTGAGACTGCCTGTCTCAAGTACAGCTAGACTGGGTCTTATTCACAGCTTCCAGAAAGAGAAGAACCAACCATATAGCCTAGGGCTGAGCAAATTAATCAAATAACAAACACCTGGCTATGAGACTTTAAAATATAAATAAAGGATTCTTCTGGATGTAAATGATGTAATTTGGCCTTTTTTTTTTTAAACAAATATGTTCGTAAGCTTGACTTTAAAAGAGTATGGGGGGCATCTGGGTGGCTCAGTCAGTTGACTCTTGATCTTAGCTCAGGCCTTGATCTCATGTCTTGAGTTCAGGCTCTGAGCCAGGCATGATGCTTACTTAAAAAAAACAACAACATGGTACAAAAAAGAAACAGATTTGGTAAACCACAGAGCACCTGTGCTTGAATAATACATTTAGATATGTTTTCTGTAAATGGGCTTTTTTTCTTTTTTGAAAAAGAGAGATTTCAAACTTTTTTGGGATCTTCTATAAACATACTCTTTGTTTTGATTTGGTGCTGATAGAATTAGTATCCTAAAGGGGAGAATTGAGGCTGTTGGTTTTTCCATGTTGTGCTCTTTGAATTTCCCTGATTTGAGGATTGAGTTATTCCAGAGAGAACTTTTCTCCAGTCCCTTGTTATTTTTTTTCTAAAATTAGATGAAACAACTGTGTTTTGGTTTGTGGGCATGATTTGCTGTCTGTTATCCTTTTGGTATCTTGGGGAAGAACAAAGCGTATTCATGTGTATGTTTCAAGAGGAACATATTAGCTTCTCTGATCTTCCTGTCCATCATTGAAGATGAGAGCAGATGATTTTATGTATCTTTAATCCTTTTGTTTGAGGTTTCAAACAAAACTACAGCTTGTGTTGGCCATTGAGATGATGGGGAAAAATAGATGAATGCTTAGCATAGAACTAGTCTTCATATATTCAGTGGCAAATTGAGGAGGTTTATATTAGTTTGTTTTTGCCCTCAGATTCCTTTTCTACAGAGTGGTCCCCTGCCAGCTGATGAGAGAGGGGAGACCTTCTGGACCTACAGAGTCTAAGTTTTTAAGCCCTTTAACTACCTGTTTTAATGACATACTTCATGAATTTGCTTTAAACAAATGTATTCCTGTAAAGTTTCTTGTAAATTAAATAAAGAATTAAATTGTAATTTCATAGAACAGTGTTCAGTCTTTTGTTGAACAGTGATTGTTTTCTAGATTATGCTAACAAATATGGATATTTCACATAATACTGTTGTATAAACATAGGTCTGGCTAAATACACGTTTCATATAAATATGTCTTAATTAACTTAATCTCATATTCTGCTTGATATTACTAAGAAAAAGGGATTGGATAATAGGTGTTTTTCTTTAATAATGCTGTTTGTTGGACTTGCACTCAAATGTCCTATAGTAGGCTCATCTACACTAAGAATAATGTTCTTTTATGCAGTAGAATGAGGTTCAGTATGTAGCACAATTGTGTATATAAATATATTTTTGTAAATTCTTTTTGTGTCATAAAATTTATTAAGTAAATGATAATATTCTATTTTAATGCTAAAATCAGTGTTTTATGTGACTCTGAAATAAGTTATTTGAAAATAACAGTTAAATTTAGAGATATAGTTTTATTAAAAAATTGTTATGGTTGAAAAGCAGACACTGTTGTTTGGAAAACATACTTTCATGTACCTCTGGGTAAAATATTTATTTCCTGTTCCTATACCATGCTAATGAGGCCATGAACCCGGATTCATTTTAATCTGTGTTCTGCCGTAAGCACTCAACAGAGACTATTCTGTAACCTCGTAATTAATAGATCCAGTGGCCTCATTTAGTTCGTTATTCTTTTCCAGGCTCTTCAGCTATTCACCAACTAATCCTCCTTGAATTCTTTTCTCTTGGCTTTTATGGTCATGCACTCTGTCAGGTCTCTGAATTTTCTTATTTTATTTTTACTGCTCAATTCTCTCTGCCCATTCCTTTACTGTTCATGTCTCATAAACTCCTTTTCTTGGCACTTTGCTCTACTCTGTTCTTATTTTTGATAATTATCGTTCCAATTCTTACTTTTAGTGCAAATTTCCTTCATTCAGTATTATCTTGACCAGTTTCTAAACTGATACTCTACAGACATCTTAAAATATCACAATTCCCATCAAATCCACCTCCTTTGAGAAACTTGGGTCTTCTTCTGTTTCCCATATAATAGTCCCATTTCCCTGGTTATTCAGGTTCAGATCTTTTATTCACCTTTTTCCTCCTGTCATTTTCTTTCATTTGCCAAGCCCTGGTCTGCCTCTAAAAGGTCATCTCTTCACAGGATGGCTGGGTGGCTCAGTGGTTGGTCGCCTCCCTTTGGCCCAGGGTATGATCCTGGAGTCCCGGGATTGAGTCCCGCATTGGGCTTACTGCATGGAGCCTGCTTTTCCCTCTGCCTGTGTCTCTACCTCTCTCTGTGTCTCTCATGAATAAATAAATAAAATCTTAAAAAAAAAAAAAAAAAAAAAGAAGGTCATCCTTCACTTTCTGCTCCCTCTGACTGGGTGCAGGCTTCATTACTCTTTCTTCCATATACGTCTCCTTGTGTTTGGCTTTTCCTCATGCACAGTCTGTCTTATGCATTGCCATTAGGGTTGTGTTTCAGAGTAGAAGTCTGATTGTCATAAGTCTGAATAAGAATCTCTGTTAGCTCTCTATTAATACATTTCAGAGTCTAAACTTGTACTGTGGGATTGAAACCCTCCGTGGCCTATGCTCTGGGATCACTTTTCCATGGCAGCACTTGTCACAATTTTGCTACTGTGCCATGCTATAGCCCCATTGACCTATTATTAATACCGTAAATATATCTTTGTTCTCCCATCTTCCACTTGTGTTCAAACAGGCCTTTGTCTGGAATTCACTTTCCTTTAGTCAGTCTTACCTGTTCGAATTAAATCTTTCAAAATAGTTTTCCCATATTTACTGTTTGGAATTATGCCTGTATTATATTCATCACAAGTTATGTAATATATGTGTATCGTTTTTCGTTGTCCGCTGTCACTAGATTGATTTTAATGACTAGAGAATGTGAGCTGTCTAGCAAAAGATTTGGTAAGATATTATGTAGATTAATGGATCTTAGATTTTGAGTTTCTTTTGTACTCATAATTATTGAGGACTCTGTAAAGATTTTGTTTATCTCTGGTTTTATCTATCAATATTTACTGTGTTAGAAATTAAAATTTAGAAATAAAAACCTATTTAATCCATTTAAAAATAAATAAAAATGTATGCTAACAGAAAATGAAATTTTATGAAAAAATAACTATTTTGGGGGTGCCTGGCTGGCTCAGTTGGTAGAACATCTGACTTTTGATCTTGGGATTGTGAGTTTAAGCCCCAAGTTGAATGTAGAGATTATTTAAAAATTAATGAAATGAAAAATAACTATTTTCCAAAACAAAGATCTGTGAGAAAAGTGGCACTGTTGTGTATTTTTTATAAATCTCTATAATGTCTAACTTAATAGAAGATAATTGGATTCAATTTTTCTGCATTACGTTGTTTTTGGTTGAACTGCATATAAAGAAATCTGACCTTACATAGATAAATCCTTGGGAAAGGAAGTAGTAATGTAACCTTTTTAGGTAATTGTGTATGTCCTTCTTTGGTCCTTCATCAAGACTTGGCAGGTGGTAATTTCTTAAAGTTCCAAGGTGGAATGTTAAACCATACAAAGGAACTTTTGTACTCATATTAAAATCTTTTGGTGTCTTTTGTGCTCTGAATGAATGTTTTATCCATTCATGATTTTATAACATAATGTGTTGGTCATTTGAAACACACTGTTTTGCTGAATTATGTAGATATTCCAAATTTCTGTAATATGAAAAAAATCATATTTTGATTTCATCAGAAAAGTCTTAACTATTTAAACAGCGTAAGCTATCATGCTCAAGGTGGCAGATACAAGATTTCCCAGATTCTGCTTTTTGCTTGAATTTTATTTTTGTTAACAGATATTGTCAGTTGCTTTCCTTGAAGTGTGACAGGCTTTACTCAAAAAACAAATAAAACCTCAAACTTGCCAAAAACCCAAGCTTGAAAACCAAGGTTAGTCAGTCTTTCCAGTAACCATGATATTTAATGAAAAAAAAAAATTCCTGAAGTTTACAACTCAAACATTCACACAAGTATTTCAGTATGTGAAGACTTAGTTTCTACTGTACTGTAGGGTAGAATAAAGTAATCAGATGTTAATACCCATGTGTAGAATAGTCATGAATGCACCTGCTGCATATTAGACTGCATATTAGGTACATATATTAAATGGGTGAGTCAAATACCATCATCAGCTTTGCTCTGTAGTATGATTTTTTCCCAAATGAACACCTTTTGGTAAGGTTCTAATGGTGTCTAATAGACACTGTTCTTTTAATTAGTGAGATATTACATTTCTGGAAAGCTTAGCATATATTAAAAGAGTGCAAAAATGTTTTGAATGCCTCAGGGGCTCAATTGGGTAAGCCTCCAACTCTTTATTTCATCTCAGGTCAATCTCGGGGTCCTGGGATCATGCCAGTCCAGCTTCCCCCTCAGTAGAGAGTTGGCTTCCTCTTTCTCTCTCTCCCTGTGCCTCTCTTCCCACTTGTGCGCGCACACACACTCTCTCTCTAAAATAAATAAATAAATCTTTTTTCTTTTTCTTTTTTTCTTTTTCTTTTCTTTTTCTTTTTTTTTTTTTTATAGTCACACACAGAGAGAGAGAGAGAGGCAGAGACATAGGCAGAGGGAGAAGCAAGCTCCATGCACCGGGAGCCCGACGTGGGATTCGATCCCGGGTCTCCAGGATCGCGCCCTGGGCCAAAGGCAGGCGCCAAACCGCTGCGCCACCCAGGGATCCCAATAAATAAATCTTAAGAAATGTTTTGAAAATATGTATATAGATATTGGATAAGATTCTAGGCTCACCTATCTTCTCTGAATTTGCTGTTTTGTCTTTTATATTCATTAATGGCATCAGAATAATTTAAAATAAAAGATAAAAAGCTCTTGTATCCCCACAGGAACCATATCAATTTGGACTGTCCTTGTTATTTGTTTTGGGTGTAGTAGTTTTATTGAGTCATCCTCAATTTATTCTTGAGTGTTGTAGGACTGTCTTCAAATGAGACACTGAATCTTTTAAATTCTAAATAGAAAATACAAAAAAAAAATTAGTGGAATAACCAAAAATTTATACTGATGTAAAATTGAAACTATAATAGTTATGAATAGTGTATAGTTCTTTTTAAAAATAATAATTCATAGATTCTACTGAGATTAATGGCATTTCATTTTTTAATGAATTTACTTTAATTTTTAAAAAACTATTAGAGCACGCACACAAGCAGTGTGAGCGGGAGGGGGGTGTTAGAGGGAGAGGGAAAAGAATACTCCCCACTGAGCAGAGAGTCCAGTGTGGGGCATGATCCCAGGACCCTGATATCATGACCTGAGCTGAAGGCATACACAATCAACTGAGCCACCCAGGTGCTCATTTACTTTAGTTTTTTTTTTTAAAGACTTTATTTATTTATTCATGAGACACACACACACACACAGAGAGAGAGAGAGAGAGAGAGAGAGAGGCAGAGGGAGAGGGAGAGGCAGGCTCCACCCAAGGAGCCCGATGTGGGATTCGATCCCAGAACTCCAGGCTCACACTCTGGGCTGAAGGCAGGTACCAAACCGCTGAGCCACCCAGGGATCCCTACTTTAGTTTTCTAATTTACTACAGAAATAATATTTTGCCTCTTCGCTCATTTTACTGTTAGGATTTTTAAGGTTGTATCTGTTGCAAAATGCATAAATAACTTTTTATATGGTAGTTTTAGAATATTGAGATGCCAATAATCTGGTCTATTTTGGATGAATTTAATACAAGAATTTTTCTTTGTTTTATAAGAGGGAGTACAAACTTTTACCCAGAAGGTTACCCAGAGGGGAAGTGAGTGCAGGAATGGGTGAAATAGGTGAAGGGGATTAAGATTACATTTATCTTGACGAGCACTGAGTTATATATAGAATTACTGAATTACTGTATTGTTTACCTGAAACTAATGTAACAGAGTTAACTATACTGGAATTAAAATAAAAAATACCCCAAAGCCCCAAACAAACAAAAATAAATTAGACATGGAGATATAATATGTACAGAGCAAGGAATGTAGTTAATATATATGTAATGTGTCTGGTGACAGATGGTGGCTAGATTTACTATGGTAATGCTTTGTAATGTATATAAATGTTGAATGACTATGTGGTGCATCTGAAACTAATATTGTATATCTACAACACTTTAATAATTTAAAAAAGTGATATCATAGAGAGATTGCCATAAGGATACATAATGAGAGTCTATAAAGAGATATTTATTTAAAAACATGGCCAGAAATAATTTTCTCATACTGTTTTAGTATAAAATTAAGTATTTGTTGTCTTCTATTTAGTATTTGAACTTCTAAATCACCCGCCATGCCTTTAGTTTCATACACATTTTCCAACCAATGACTATTACTTGTCTAATTGAAAGTTAGATCTCTGTTTTTGAAAGTTAGGTATCTTGTAATTGATTTGTCTTTCTTGAGTTTTTTTTTTATGTCATATTGAAATTTTAGCTGAACCTTGATGGATAATAATATAATTGAAAAATCTTAGATTTGTTAACAAGGATGGTGTTGAAGATGGCTTTGCCCAAAAATATATAAAAATGTGAACCGTAAGGCACATACGTAAGTTAGCAATGTTGTTTCTTTTTTTTTTTTTTTAAGATTTTATTTATTTATTCATGAGAGAGAGAGAGAGAGAGAGAGAGAGGCAGAGACACAGGCAGAGGGAGAAGCAGGCTCCATGCAGGGAGCCTGACATGGGACTCGATCCCGGGTCTCCAGGATCATGCCCCCGGCTGAAGGTGGCGCTAAACCGCTGAGCCACCCGGGCTGCCCTCCCCCCCTTTTCGTTTAAGATTTTATTTGTTTATTTATTCATGAGAGGCACAAAAGAGAGAAGCAGAGACATAGGCAGAGGCAGAAGCAGGCTTCTTGCAGGGAGCCCGGTGTGGGACTGGAGCCCCATGTGGGACTCGATCCCGGGACCAGGATCATGCCCTGAGCAGAAGGCGCATGCTCCACTGCTGAGCCACCCAGGTGTCCCACAATCTTATAGTAGTTTTCTTTGTGAAAGAATTCTGCAAAGGGCCCTTTTACTGGCCTCTGATAAAGTGTGTACGTATCTCCAAGAAGTTGATTAATGAACAAAAAGTAGAGAAATGAATGTTTTATTAAAAAAAATTTTTTTTTCTTAAAAGATTTTACTTATTTGAGAGAGAGGGAGAAAGAGATGGTGAAGAGAGCAAGAGCACAAGCGAGAGGGAGGAGTTGGCTCCCTACTAAGCAGGAAGCCCAATGTGGGGCTTGATCCCACTGGGATCATAACCTGAACTGAAGGTAGACACTTAACTGATTGAGCCTCTCAGGTGTCCCTGAATGTATGTTTTAATTGAGGATATATTTGTACTTATTCCTCATCAGAGATGCTGTATTTATATTTGGATATCAGATGCTGAATGTATTTCTGTGTAAATAAAATTTAAGAGAAGAAATTCACTAATCAAAGTTATAACCTGAACATTAAAAATTCCAATTGTGTAAGACAATATGAAGTATTTCTCTTATTCCTCTCTGTAGCGTAAATGAGAATTTGGGATGACTTTCCAAATAGTATTATATCAACATAAAAGTGATTTGATTTACATTTATTACTGTTGGAAGTGAAGGAGTAAATTTTGGGGTTGTTTTAAAAATCCTGGTGTCTGAGGACATCTGGGTGGCTCAGTCAGTTGAGCACCTGACTTTTGATTTTGGCTCAGGTCATGGTCTCAGGGTAATGGAATTGAGCCCTGCATCTGGCTCCTCGCTAGGTTGGAGAGTCTACCTGCGATTCTTGCCTTCTCCACCCCCCGTGCATTTTCTTTCTCTCAAATAAACCTTTAAAAAAAAATCCTGATCTCTGGGCCAGAGCTTAGACCCATTAAATCTGAGATCTTGTCGGGTGAGATCTGGATGTTGGTACATCTTCAGAGGTCTTCAGATGACTCCAGTGTGCAGCTCAGTGTCTCTTTTTTTATATTAAATCTGTGTAAATAAAATTTTTGTCAAATACTGAGGAAACTCTTGGTGATCAAATGATCAAAATTAAAAAATTCAATTAAAAATTCAATTTTTATACAGTTAATTATTGAATGTTCAATATCTCATGGAGGAGTTCACATTCTGTGCTGGAGACTTAAGAATTGAAAATTATTAAAATGACATACTTGTTACTCATTACAAAATTTGAAAGTAGAAGTTAATTTTGTTGAATTTAGTTTTATACAATACCTTTGTAGTCTAATCAATCCTGTTTTAAGCCTTTACACAATTAACTTACTGTTTGTTCATTATGGAAATCCACGTAACCAAAATGACGTGGATAAGAATCCTTGATATGGGATCCCTGGGTGGCGCAGCGGTTTGGCGCCTGCCTTTGGCCCAGGGCGCGATCCTGGAGACCCGGGATTGAATCCCACGTCAGGCTCCCGGTGCATGGAGCCTGCTTCTCCCTCTGCCTGTGTCTCTGCCTCTCTCTCTCTCTCTCTCTCTGTGACTATCATAAAAAAAAAAAAGAATCCTTGATATTTCTACCATGTATAGATAATCACTATTGTTTGCATTTTGGTGGATGATATTTTAATGTGCCTATATGTACACATATATATTTTTAACACAAATGAAAATAAAGTAAAATAACTCTCTCCCCTTTATTGGAAGTCCTTAAAAATTCAATAAATTTTCATTTCTGTAAGGTGATTCTGGAAATCTCATTTCTATACCTGTAATTTATGATTTTTAGGTTCTGTGACTATTGCTTCTGTATAAAGAAAAGTAATTATCCTTAGGTGCTGCCATACATTTTGCTGTAGCCCCATTTAATAACTGCTTGGCGATTTATGTAGATAAATGTCCATTTATAGTCCAGACCAAGTATGTCTTCGTGAGGTCATCTGTATCACATAATGTAAATATTTTTTGTTTTTTAATTTTTATATAATAAAATGGTTATGAATTTTACATTTACTTTTCTAAGTATATTATTTAAAAACATTTCAATATTTTTGCACCAAGTAGGATTGAGTTTACATTAATTATAGCCCTATACAAATTTAAAGAATTTATAGCTTTTCCTCCCGTAATCCAATAGTTTTAATAAACTTTTTTATTTTTGATATGCTCATTTTATATATCCATGTGTCTTTCTACAAGTAAACTGCTGATATCCTCTTATATTCTATTGGATCTTTTTTGCCATTATTAGAGAATCATTATAGTATTTAGTGTTTTATGTGATTGTTGGGATCTTTAATGAAACATACTAAAGCAACGTTGTTTTTACTTTTCATGTAACAACTGTCTTCTACCTTTTATTTTTTATTTTGTTTATCTTAGAGAGGGAGAGAAAGAGAGGGGAGAGGGAGAGAATCTCAAGCAGGCTCCATGCCCAGCCGGATGTGGGGATGCAGGGCTCCATCCCACAACCCTGAGAGTATAACCTGAGCTGAAATCAAGAGCTGAACACTTAACCAACTGAGCAACACAGGCACCTTGTCTTTTATCTTTTAAAAAATGGTTTATTAAGTAATAGAATGTTATGGTGTACTTCTTAGAGATATTTCTTTAGGGAGGAAAATCAAGGAAATGGAGTTTTCCCTTTAGCTTTTGATTCCCTCTCCTTTCCCTGACTTTTGTGAACTGGTGCTTAAAAACTTGGGTGGTTTAGGTGGGGGATTATTTTATTGTAATGTATGCAAGATTATGCTTTGATATTATCATTTCTATGTTGTAAAGAAGGTGCTGTTTTTACATTACTTAGTTATGTCCCAATAGACCAGTGTATTCTCTCCAGTAAATAATATCCTCCTAGGATTAGAATTTGCAGTTGCTGAGTTTCCACTGGTAAGTTTAGAGTCCAAATAGTAACTGGGCTGAGAAAATTCTTCTATGGCTATTAGGAGGTGTAGAAGAATGTGTGCAGATCACCTCTGGGTTGGGAATATATACAAAAGGTACTACTGCCTTGGCTTCTGGCATGGGGTGTTGCGTTGGCCCTTGTCCCTGGATACTTTGAATGAGACACTTTGGCAGCTATCCAGATTGGAAATATACCTTCTTAAGTTCCAGATCTACCTTGGCTCATATGAGGGCAGTGTATGGGGATAGCAGCACCTCAGATCGATGCCTGGTTTTGCCAAAGATCAGTCTCCTGCCTTGAGAGTTGTGCTGCTTATCTGTTGACAATCTGGGAGCAGATTGCCAAATACAGGTTAGGAGGTGTATATGACCTGTAAAATGATCTCCTTCTTTTCCAGTTGGGCTATTCAAAGCTTGAGCTTTGGTTGTTATTTTTTTCAAGGGTTATGTTATTTTTAAAAAATACATGTTTATTTAAGTAATCTCTACAACCAACATGGGGCTCGAACTCACTAGTCCGAGATCAAGAGTCACATGTTCTACCAACTGAGCCAGCCAGGCACCCATCCCTAAGGTTTATATTATTTATTATTTTTTTGTTATTATTTTTTTAAGTAATCTCTACCCTCAACGTGGGGCTCAAATCCTAGACCCTGAGATCAAGAGTTGCATGCAGTATGGACTGAGCCAGCCAGGGGTCCCTGGTTGTTATTTTTTTAATGTTATTTTGTTATTGGTTAACAATTTTGATGTCAAAGTTTAGTAATATCTATGTTCAAGGGAGTATAGCCTAAGTCAGAAATTTATAGTGCTACCCTTATAAGGGTAAAAAATGGCTTTTTAAAGGAGTTGACTAATGCATTTCTTTTTAAAGATCTTATTTATTTATTTGAGAAGAGAGAGAGCTTACAATGGGGGAGCAGCAATGCAGTGGGAGAAGCAGGTTCCCTGCTGAGCAGGGAACCCTGACTCCAGGACCCTGAGATCATGACCTGAGCTGAAGGCAGCCACTTAACCGACTGAGCCACCCAGGACTCTGACTAAAGCATTTCTAGTAGCAGTAATTAGTAGTATATACATGGTAGTTTGAATTCTGATATGTAGAGCACATTGGTGCTTTGTTTTGTTTTCCTGGAAAGAATGGCCTATCACCATTTTTCATTCTACTCATCTTTTAATACTCTATTGAAATAGATCTCCTTTGGCCTGGGCCTTGTTCTTCACTGCCCCATGTCCATTAGTCCCCATGCCTATTGAATGCTTTATTTTAGCACTTTAAGTGTTACTGTACCATATAGTTTACTTGTCTTTCTCCTTCAGTTACTTGTAAACACTCTCGTTTTATTCTTGTCTGTTCAAGGCATAATATTTGCCCTGTTTTAATAGATACCCAGTTAATGTCAATTTGGGGAATAACTTTGTCGTGAATTTGAACCGTGAATATATTGTCTACTTCTTTGGAAAATTGTTTTCTCCAAAAATAAATCCTAGGTCACCTCATTTACATAAAATTATTTAGAGGTGGTGAGATTGGGATAGTTGGGCTAATGAGCCCAGGCAGCTAGAATATAGCTAAAAACAATAAACCTCTAATAATGGCGAGAAAGGCTTTTTTAAGTTAGATGAAACTGTAGCTGCAACTGTTTCTCTTAAGGATATTTTCTTTCATAATTTGGGAAGATACAGTTGAATGCATTGGCAGGCATGAGATTTCTACATGGGAAAAAAAATTTAAGCTGTATGTCTTCGTATATCAGTGTTAGATCAGTCCACTTGGAAATTTAGAAAGCTAAAGTTAGTACTTTGCGCACATTCTCCTTTTACAATCTCTGTGTTGAGGTTTTGTGTACTGTTTTTTTTTTTTAAAGTTTTTTTATTTTTTATTTACTCATGAGAGATACAGAGCAGAAGAGAGAGAGGCAGAGACACAGGCAGAGGGAGAAGCAGGCTCCATGCAGGGAGCCTGACGTGGGACTTGATCCCGGATCTCCAGGATCACGCCCTGGGCTGCAGGCGGCGCTAAACCGCTGCGCCACCCGGGTTCCCCCTTTGTGTGTGTGTGTGTGTGTGTGTGTGTGTGTGTGTGTGTGTACTGTTTTTTTCTGGCCTTGGGGTTGAATAAGTCTGACTGTGTAAGAAAGGCTATTACAGTTGTGTACACATACACACATAGACCACCAGTTTGAGTTTTCATAGAATTTATTATATTTTTGGATGAAAGCTATTTTAAACATTTATTTATTTATCTATCTATCTATCTATTTATCTATTTATTATTTATTTATTTATTTATTTATTTAAAGGGGGGAAGTGCACATGCACTCATGAGTGGAGGGAGGGGCGGAGGGAGAGACTGTCAAGCAGATGCCCTGCCTAGTACAGGCTCCATCTCCGGACCTTGAGATCATGATCTGAACTGAAATCAGGAGTTAGACGCTTAAGTAACTTTCAGGTGTCCCTGAAAGTTTTTTATTTTATTTTATTTTATTTATTTTATTTTATTTTATTTTATTTTTTAAGATTTTATTTATTTATTCATGAGAGACACGGAATGAGCGAGCGAGAGGCAGAGACACAGGCAGAGGGAGAAGCAGGCTCCATGCAGGGACATGGGACTCGATCCAGGGTCTCCAGGATCAGGCCCTGGGCTGAAGGCAGCGCCAAACCGCTGAGCCACCCGGGCTGCCCAAGATTATTTTTTTTTCTGATATAAAACCAGTAACTATGCTTTGAAAAGTTTGAAAAATAGAACTATGTAAAGGAAAAAAGAAAAATCATTTATGATGCCACAAATAGTATTAATATGTATATATATTTTTAAGATTTTATTTATTCATGAGAGACACACAGAGAAAGGCAGAAACACAGGTAGAGGGAGAAGCAGGCTCCATGCAGAAGCCTGATGTGGGACTCGATCCTGGGTCTCCAGGAGCAGGCCCTGGGTTGAAGGCAGGCGCCAAACCACTGAGCCACCCAGGGATCCCCAGTATTAATATTTTTATGTATCTTTTGTTTTTAAAAACATTTTTTTAAAAAAATTTTGTTTATTTATTCATAAGAAAGAGAGAGAGGTGAAGACATAGAGGGAGAAGCAGGCTCCCTGAGGGGAGCCCAGTGTGGGACTCGATCCTGGGACTGTGGGATCACACCCTGAGCCAAAGGCAGATGCTCAACCATTGAGCCACCCAGGTGTCCCATGTTTTTAAAAACTATTAATTGTTATTGCCAAATCAGATAAATATCATGCTTTACTTTCTTCAAGGTCTTTTCTCCTTTTTCCTAATTAATTTTATCTGGAATTTGTTTTGAAGCATGGCTGGAAAGTTAAAGTTATAGTAGTCATTTTTCTTTTTTTTACTACTGGAAAGAAAAGTCTGGTCTTTTGGATTGTTATTAGGGAAGTTTTTTAACTTAGTTCTTCATATGCTTTGTCAACTCCCATAAATTTTTTTGAAAACTATTTTTTACATTGTCTTCATTTAAATTAATGACTCATAAGGAGTGCATTCTTTTGCTAACAACAAATCAAAACAATACAATACAGATATAGTTGACTTAACCCTAGACCACCACCTGGTTGTGGGTTATCATTTTGGTTGTGTATACTTCTAAACATTGTTATCATTTGGATGTGTATACTTCTGTATCTTTTAGTATTATTACATTTTTTGGCTTGTAGAATTAATGTAGTGGGTTTTGTTTTAAGATGAGCATGGAACCCAATATGGGGCTTGAACTCATGACCCTAAGATCAAGACCTGGGCTGAGATTTAGAGTTGATTAACCAACTGAACCACCCAGCCTCCCCCAAATAATGTAGTTTTGTATGTGTTTTTTTGACATTAAAGATCTTGTACTCTACAGATGTTGTACAGCTTATTTTTTTCATATAACACCAGTCCCTAGGTGTCCATATTGCAAGGTGAAGATTCACTTTACTGTTTTTTATTTTATTATTTTTTTCTTTAAATAAGCTTTGTGTCCAGTTATGGGACTTTAACTCATGACCCTGAGTTTAGGAAATGCATGCTCTACCAACTGAATCAGCCAGGTCCTCCTCATTTTAGTGTTTTTAATTGCTGCATGGCTTTCTGTAATTCAGATATAACATAATTTATTAAACCATCTTCTGTATTGAAAGGCATTTAGGTTGTTTGCATTTTTTCCTTTATTCACAATAGTACAAGAAATATCCTTGGTAGAAACTGAGTGCTGGTTCAGAAGATTTACTGTAGAACAACTTGACATTAAAGATTTTTAATTTTTGTCACTGTGGTAGATGAAAAAGTATCTTGTTTTAATTATATAAAATACTATTTTTCTTAGGGTGATATGGTAGAATTTAATGATAAAGATGGATGAAATGTGGTTTTCTGGTATAATTCTTTGCAGAGATATGGGTGGCTGTTTGAAACAGACATTGTATTTAAAAGAGTAAAAAAAGTTGAATTTGTGATTTTATATGAAGATGCATGGAGTTCTCTTTCCCTAACTCATTTTAGTTAGTTTAGTTTACATTTGAATTGAGTTGTAATTCAGGAGAAAAAACCATTCTTTGCTTTTCAGTTTCTAGAATTAGATGTTTGAAGATACAAGACCTTGGGAAACCTTCCCAAGCTTGAGAAAACACAGTTTGTATAATAAAATATGAACCATGATACCCTTTTATATCCTGATTTATAAATAGATATATAAGAATAAATTTTAAAGTAGGTTTGGAAAATCGGCAAGTAATGAATTAATTAGAATTCATATATTAAGAGTGTAGCTTTTTAATTAATTAATTAATTAGAGAGAGAGTGAGCTTAAGCAGGGGGAGCAGCAGAGGGAGAGGGAGAAGCAGATTCCCTGCTGAGAAGAGAGCCCAGTGTGGGGCTTGATCCCAGGACGCTGAGATCATGATGACCTGAGCTGAAGGCAGACACCCAACTGACAGAGCTACCCAGGCACCCCAAGAGGGTAGCTTTTTAAATTTATTTAAGTATTTTTTACATGTATCAGTGGAATTTAGTTAGTAGAGGCATGATCTGTCGAATAAGCAAACTGAAACAAATAGGAATATGGTATGAAAAGGAAATGATCATAAAATAACCCGACTAAATAGTTCCTCTGACATAAATTTCACTTTTGTAAAAAAAAAAAAAAAGATTTTATTTATTTACTTTAGAGAGCGTGAACATGCTTGCATGAGTCAGGGAGGGGCAGGAGGAGAGAGAATCTGAAGCAGACTCTGCGCTCTGCATGGAGCCCTCATGGGGGCTCAATCCCACAATGGCGAGATCACAACAGAGCTGAAGCCAAGAGTTGGACTGGGCCACCCAGGCACCCCTGAATTTCACTTTTGTTAGTGATTTCCTATGTCTGTTTTGATCATAATTTTCCTATTATAGTCAAGGTTTAAGGCACCATGTAATTATGGTACAGTGTAGTATATTTTCTTCTGAATTTTTTTATTTCTCTAGAGTTATGCAGATATTGAACAGTTTTTGTTTAATTATTTTTATGATATTCAATGTTTTTTATTTTTAGAGAGAGTGCATGTGAGCAGGGGATGGGCACTAGATAGGAGGGGAGGGATAGAAGGAGAGAGATAATCTTTTTTTTTTTTTAATTTATTTATTCATGAGAGACACAGAGAGAGGGAGGCAGAGACACAGGCAGAGGGAGCCCAATGTGGGACTCGGTCCCGAGTCTCCAGGATCACACCCTGGACTGAAGGCGGTGCCAAACTGCTGAGCCACCCGGGCTGCCCAGAGAGAGAGAATCTTAAGCAGGCTCCATGCTCTAGTAGGGAGCCCAGCGTGGGGCTCAGTCTAATGGCCCTGAGATCATGACCTGTGCCAAAATTAAGAGTAGGGCACCCAACCGAGTGAGCCACCCAGGTACCCCTTGTGGTATTTAATTTTATGTGTCTTAAATTTGTTTGGTGAAAATAACTAATAGGAATAGCTTTAAAAAATTAAATATCTTTGAGGCACCCACCTGTTTATAGTATCTAATCCACAGTGAACCCATGCATCTTTAGATGTTCTTTTAAATTACCCAAGCAGGGTAATTTGGGTAGCTCAGTCAGTTGAGCATCTCCCTTTGGCTCAGGGTCCTGGGATGGAGTCCCACATTGCTCCCTGTTCAATGGGAACTTGCTTCTCCCACTCCTCTCCACCTGTGCTGTCTTACTATTTCTCTCAAATAAATAAGTAAAATCTTTAAAAAAATGACCCAGCCAAACCAAAATTCTGAAATAGGTTCTAGTACTCTCTGAGGGATCCCTGGGTGGCGCAGCGGTTTGGCGCCTGCCTTTGGCTCAGGGCGCGATCCTGGAGACCCGGGATCGAATCCCATATCGGGCTCCCGGTGCATGGAGCCTGCTTCTCCCTCTGCCTGTGTCTCTGCCTCTCTCTCTCTCTCTGTGTGACTATCATAAATAAATAAATTTAAAAAAATTCTAGTACTCTCTGAGAAGCTCCACAATTTTCTGTGATGAGAATTATCCCTCACTCAAGTAAACTCAGTTTGCTCAACTATTAAAAAAAATTAAATTTCTGCCTTCATTTTTCTTATTTTCTGGAGGAGGGGGAATGCTTTAAAAGTGAGGCCATTTAACTTTGTTTTTGTTTTTGTTTAAGTAGGCTCCATGCCCAGTCTGGAGCCCAACATGGGGCTTGAACTCATAACCCTGAGGTCAGGACCTGAGCTGAGATCAAGATCTGGACCCTTAACCAACTGAGCCACCCCGGTGTCCCTAACTTTGTTATTTAAATTCTTATTTAAAAACGCCTTTTTAAAAAGATTTTATTTTTAAGTAATCTCTATATCCAATGTGGGGCTCAAACTTACATCCTTGAGATAAAGAGTCCCACACTGTACAGACTGAGCCAGCCAGGTTCCCTTAAATGGCTTTAAAAACATACATATTTATAACAGTATTATATTTACAAGTTTTAATTCACAAAGTTGTCTTTCATTTGTGATACTTTATTGTAAGGTGTCAGTTTTACTTTAGGAACAACATGTTGTGTTCAATAACATTTTTGGGTAATGGCAAAAATCATAGTTAAAATAGGATACTTTGGGCAGCCCGGGTGGCTTAGTGGTTTAGCGCCGCCTTCAGCGCAGGGCGTTGATCCTGGAGACCCCAGATTGAGCCCCATGTCGGGCTCCCTGCATGTAGCCTGCGTCTCCCTCTGCCTGTGTGTCTCTGCCTCTCTTTCTCTCTCTCCCTCTCTCTCTCTTTGTCTCTCATGAATAAATAAAATCTTAAAAAAAATAAAATAGACTTTAAATACGTGATGTTATTCTGCTGAAAGCATATTGTGAATCTCTTGGTCTTTGCAGAGACAAGGGAAGGTATGTGCTGGATTTGAAATTCTGTAGAGCTGAATCAGTGATGGTACATATCTCCTTCCCCTAAACTTTAACCTTAGCAGCTAAGATTATATTGTTTGTACATGTTCTAAGCTCACATGCAGCGTCATATGACCATTTGACTTGAAGAGGGAATTCATTATTCATCTGTTTAGTGAACAAATATTTAATAATTCCCTTTATATGATATACCATATTAAGTGCTCACAGTATATGGGTGAACAGGACAGAATCTCCTTAAACTCTAGGAGAGGTTAAAATTTAACAACAAAGTACCAAACAAAGTAGAGAGATACTCATGTTTTACACAGTTAAAAGCAGGTGCAGAGGAAGGAGCACCTAAATCTTGGTGGAAGATTTCCAGGAGAGATTTGCTTAATTTTTGAACCAGTGAGTAGAAATGCATTATGTGAAGAACAGAGGAGTGGCTTTTTTGGCAGAAGGAATGAGATAGTGTGGGTGGAAGGGTGACTCTTTGCAGAATACATGCTGAGCACAGAAGATACCCTTGGAGAAACTGACCCATTCAGTCTAGTGAGAAAGGATACTGTCTTGAGTGCCTTCATCTCCAAACTGGTGTTGACGTGTCGATATGTGCTGTGTGATAAACTCCGCTCCCCAGGTTTTCAAGATTGCATGTGTTTCCTCTGGTGTCACTTGGAGAAACTGTTTCTATTCAAGATAAGATAAGACAAAGAGATGGGAGGAGTGGGGTGTCACCTAAACCGTACATAGACAGATGAGGAGCTGTGCTGGGGCTCACAGTGAAACTAATTATTCTGAGTAACCTTACTCCAAATATTAAAGTGAGGTGGTGAGTCTTTTAATGCGCACGCAGGATATTGTAGATAACATTGGAATAGACTTTATAGTTCCTTGTTTTAAGAGAATTTTCATAAACGTATTTTCTTTGCATGAACCTGAGCTTGTGCTAGACATTTTTTTGGAAGTTAGTGATAGGTTGAAATGCAGTTAATATACATTAATTGTCTTATTTCATATCAGTTTAAAATAGCTTTATGTTGTTGTGAATCTATCTTTTTTTTCTGTTCCTTCTTTACGCCATAATTGAGATGATAGTCTCTCATTGTTGCTTCTTCCACAGAATCTTGGTTTTTAATCTTTTATGTATAGCTGCTGAAAAAGAAAAGTAGAAAAAAAGACATAATTTAGTTATGTAACATGGCGATTATTACAAATTTTCTCTAATTTTCCCTTTACCTGCTATTTATTTAGTTTACCATGTTAAATGAATTATTGGTTTCTTAACCAGTTTGTTGTTCTTATCATCCTTGCTCTGATATCCCATTTCTAGATTCATGTTTTCTTTCTCTTCTTTCTCTTTTCCCTTTTAAGCCTGTTTTTTCATCTGTCCTGTTTCCTTGCCCCATATCTATTATTTTTGTGCTTACTGCCTCCTAAGCTGAAAACAGATTCTCTGTCTGACCAAGGATTTTGTTTTCATGAACCTCTCTGAAATCTATTTGTTGCACGTTTAGCTTTTCACAAGAGAACAAGTGATAGTCTTTGATATCCCTAGATAGCCTCGAGTCTCTCATTCCTTTAAAGTGCCTCTAGTTTTCTCCCAGAGCTTTATTTTTCTCTGTCCTTTGGGAAATAGGTTACTGGCGTAAGATCTTCTATTCATTTCGAATGAGGAATATTACATGGAATACATGATTATTGGGTTCACTGAACCAGTAATCCAAATTGTGAAATTAGGACATTGAAGTAGCCTTGGTAAATGGGGCTTTCAGTGCTCCTGCTTTTGACGCTTCCTATATTTTGGTGACAGTTCATAGTATAGAGCTCTTTAACAATGAAATGTTTCATGGAGGGCGTAGTTTCTACCTCTAAGATGACATTTGATATCTCATTTGTTATTGCTGTTTAAACATCCTACTTGCCTCAGTAATACTAATGCATACCATAATTAGATAAGGCCTTGGGCTGTATCAAGAGATCCATAAAATTGATTATTTTGACAATAACAGCAAGGCTTCTCACTAAGGTACAGGATCCAACTATCTATGGTCATTTTTTTTTAAGTATTTAATGTTTCCTAGTAGTTTTGAAAGAGTTCGAAATTTATTGTCTAGATTGAAACATAAATTTTACTTACATTTGTGAATCTTCTAAGTGAGGCAGAGCAAAAGGGCAGGCTACGTTTTAGGGAGAAGTCAGTTTCTGACTTCATGTGAAAAGATGGAGGGAAGAAGTTGGAATATAGTCCTTGTTCATCAGTTTGCCTTCAGTAGGACCATGATGGAAGGACCTTTTTGTATGAGTGGATTAATAGATCCTGGATGAGGATGACTTCATTTGAGGGGTTGGATGTTGGGAGAGAAGTTTGAACGAACTCAGGTTGGGCATAGAGAATGGAGGTGAAAGTTAGAATTAGGAGTGTACTAAAATCAGGCTGGAGAAAACTAACACAACATAGGATGTGCCAGTAGAAAGCAAAGCAGAGTGAAAGGGAAGTTTGTACTACTTTAAGGAGGCAGAGAAAAAGAAGAGGATGAAGGAGAGAAATAAAATACCAGCCTGCTTGAGATGGAAAAGTATTGTGGTTTGAAACCATTATAGAAAAACCAAAAGCCATTTATTTGATCTGTTAGTTTGTGGAACTGGTGGAAGAGGCACAAGTGTAATAGAGTCATTTTTTTTAAGATTTATTTATTTATTCAGGGGGGTGGGCAGAGACACAAGCAGAGGGAGAAGCAGGCTCCATGCAGGGAGCCCGATGTGGGACTCGATCCTGGGTCTCCAGGATCACATCCCGGGCTGCAGGCGGCGCTAAACCGCTGCACCACCAGGGCTGCCCATGAAGTCACTTTGTAATTTATTATGTATTAGTATTATACCCGTAGCTTTAATGAATTTGTTATACATGTAATTGTAATATTTTTCATTAAGTAAATGCAAATTTTCATTTATTTATCTAGTCATTTATTAGTGACTTTTTTATTGAGTGCCAACTATATGCTAGAGTATCATAGTTCAGGAAAAGGGAGAGAGAAATGTAAATAAGTATATTCTATTGCTGGGTGGACAGAGAAATGAGCTTAATATAATTTGGAAGTTGCTTTGGTTTATCTGTGATTTTTTTCCTAACAAGTTAATTCCTTGAAGCACAGGGTAGCAACCCTTCTCATATTGAAGGAGAAAGTCACACCAACATGTAAGTCATAGAAAAAGATGAAAATTCTGCTAAAAGTGTCTTCTTTGAAGAAAAATAGTGTAGTAATGATGGACACAGATTCTTAATTTGTCAGTTCTGTGCATCTTTTTCTTTTGTGGCTAATTTTTTTCCCCTGTTTTAAGTTTTCCCCTTTCTGAGATCATGAAGATAATCTCCTGTATGAACCTCTAGAAACTTTATTATTTGCCTTTCACATGTAGATTTATAACCCATTTACATATAATATTTATGTATACTGTGAAGTGAGTCTTAAATTATATTTTTTTCCAAATGTGTATTCATTTTCCTAGCAGCATTTATTGAAAAGTTAACCTTTTCTCTGCATTGGCACATTTATTCTGTATTGCTGTTTTTGTTATAAATCATATATGTATACACTTTAGATATGTACGAATCTTTTTTTTTTCTTTTATTGGCTTACTAATGTATTCATGAACCATTACCACACTTATTGTAGCTTTATAGTAAATCTTACATTCCCATCTAGTTCTTTAAGAATGTCTTGGCTATTCTTGGCCCTTATATTTCTGTATAAATTTTAGAATCAGCTTATAGAGTTAAAAAAGAAATCTATTGGAATTTTAGTTGGGATTACATGCAACCCAGAGATCACTTTGGAAAGAATTGATATCTACCATATTGAGTCTTCTCATCTAGGATCAGAGTATATTGCTTTATTTAGGTCTTTCCTAATTACTCTTAATGTTCTCTGTAGTAGTCTTACATATTTTTTATTTTTAACTTTATTTTGCTCTAATTTTAGACTTTATGAAGAACTTGCAAGAATGGTACTCTTAAAATTCTTTCATACCCTTCCCCTAGATTCCTTAAGTGAGCACTTTACCATATTTTCTTTATCCTTCTCTCTCTTTATACACACACATACATACAACCTCTCACATTTAGAATTTTTTTTATTAAATTGCAGACTTACACCTCCTCCTTTATCTGTAAACACCTAAGTGTTTATTTCCTAATAACAAAATCATTCTCTTGCATGACCACTTATTAATACTGTTATTTAAAATCAGCAGACATTATTCAGAGTTCACAAATTGTCCCAAATATGTCATTCATAGCAAAAATAAATCCAGATCATGTGTTACATTCAGTTGTCCTGTTGCTTTGGTCTCCTGTCATCTGTAACAGGTCCTCATCCTCCTTTGTGTTTCATGGGCCCTTGAAATTTTTGAATAATTCAAGCTAGTTTTCTATAATGCCTTCTAACCTCTCAATTTGAATTTGTCTGCTAGTTCCTTGTGATGAGATTTAGGTTATACCTTTTTTGCACAAGTACCACAGAAGTGGTATGATGTACTGAGCAGGATTTTAATTATTTGGTTAAGATGGTGTCTGCCACCTTACATAAAAAGTTATAGTTTTTGCTTTGTAATTAAATATTTTTCGGGAGATGCACCTATTTTTTTTAATTACTTTTTTGTTATTAACACGTTTCCAACTTATTTTTTTTAAAGATTTTATTTATTCATGAGAGACACAGAGAGAGAGAGGCAGACAGGCAGAGGGACAAGCAGGCTCCATGCAGGAAGCCTGACGTGGGACTCGATCCCGGGTATCCAGGATCACGCCCTGGGCTGAAGGCGGCGCTAAACTGCTGAGCCACTGGGGCTGTCCAGATGCACCTATTTTTAAGTTAGATTTGTTTCTAGGTATTATATGTTGTTTGATGCTATTGTGTATAATACCTTTTAAAAAAGTCTTATTTTGGGGATCCCTGGGTAGCTCAGCGGTTTGGCGCCTGCCTTTGGCCCAGGGCGCGATCCTGGAGGTTCGGGATCGAGTCCCGCATCGGGCTCCCAGCATGGAGCCTGCTTCTCCCTCCTCCTGTGTCTCTGCCTCTCTCTCTCTCTCTGTCATATTATTATCATAAATAAATAAATAAATCTTTAAAAAGATAAAATAAAAATAAAAAAGTCTTATTTTTCAACTCTTTATTGTTGGTAGATAGAAATGAAATTCATTTCTGTATATTGTTTATATTCCACAAATTTACTAAGCTCATTGCTATAATTTATGTGTAGATTTAAAAAATATTTTTGTATATAATCATATCTGCAAATAAGGGTTTTATTGCTTCCTTTCCAATCCTTGTATCTTTTACTTTTTTTTTTTTAATTTTTTGCTTTACTTACCAGCTAAGATCTCAAATAAAATGCTGAATAGAAGTGGTGGTAGCAGGGCACCAGGTGGCTCAGTTGGTTAAGTGTCTGACTCTTGATGTCCGTCAGCTCAGGTCTTAATCTCGGGGTTGTAAGTCCAAGTCCAGTGTTGGGCTCCATGGAGCCTACTTAAAAAAAAAAAAAAAAGTGGTGGTGGTGGCATGCATACTTACCTAATTTCTTTTTTTAAAGGTGAAGCTTCTATGCTTTACTGATAGGTATGATTTTCCCCCATGTACGTTCATATTAGATTAAGGAATTTATCTTTTCCTCCTAGTTTTCTGAGGTTCTTTTTATAAAAGAAAACACACACACAATTGGTTATTGAATTTTATCAAACTTTTGTATTGTTAATGTTGTGAGATTCTAATAATTGATTTTTTTGAAGTCAAGATTATGGAAGCATAATTTATATTCAATAAATTCACTTTTTTGGGAATACAGTTGGAGGTTTAAATAGTTTCATTTCCTCAGAAAGTTTCCTTGTTTCCCTTTGTAGTCAGTTCTATTTCCCCTCCTCCTGACCACCTCAAATCTTATTTCTGTTTTGATTAGTTTGCCTGCTCTAGAATTCTGTATAAATGCAATCTTACACTATATGTTCTTGGTGTGTTGTGTCTTTCACTTAGCAAAATCATTCATACTATTTTGACTCAGTAGTTCAGTCCTATTTATTACTGAGTAGTATTCTGTTGTACAGATACTTGTTTGTTCATCTGTTAATGGATATTGGAATTGTTTCTCATTTGGGTCTATTATAAAAAAAACTATAAACATTTGGATATCGCTCTTTATGTGGGTATTTCTTTTTTTTTTTTTAAAGATTTTATTTATTTTTTTTATGAGAGAAACAGAGAGAGAGAGAGGCAGAGACACAGGCAGAGTGAGAAGCAGGCTCCATGCAGGGAGACCGACGTGGGACTTGATCCCGGGACTCCAGGATCATGCCCTGGACTGAAGGTGGCGCTAAACCGCTGAGCCACCCAGGCTGCCCTGGGTATTTCTTTTGAATAAATACCTAGGAGTAAGATTTTAGGTAGTATGATGAGCAATTGTTCTACATCCTTGCTAACATTTGGTATTGCTAGTTTTTAAAATTTTAATTTTTCCTAGTGGATGTGTAGTGGAATCTTACTGTTTTTTTTTTTTATTTATTTTTTATTTTTTTATTTTAAGTAAGCTCTATGCCCAACCTGGGGTTTGAACTCATGACCCTGGCATCAAGAGTTGCATGCTCTACCACCTGAGCTGTCAAGGGACCCCTCTTATTGTGGTTTTAATGTGCATTTATCTGATGATTGTCATGTCAGACATCTTTTCCTGTGCTTCTTTGCCATCCATAGTAATTTTGAGTATACTTTGATTGGTTGATATTTTTTTTGGATTAAAACAAAGTCATGTTCCTGAAATAAACCAAATATAGTGTGATTTATTTTATTTTTGCTGGATTTGGTTTGCTAATATTTTGTTTAGAATTTTTAAATCTGTGGTTATGTATTTTATTATCAAGCTACTCTGCTCTCAGGATAAATTGTGGAATTCTTTGCATGAGGTCATATTAATGCCTTGACCATTTTCTGTTGAGAAAGTACTGGGTCAATGGAATATATAAGAAAAGTTGAACTATGTTTATGTTTTGTGGCATAGACATGTAGGACTAAAAATTTGTTTCTTATGCTTGTTTTAATATTTCTGTAATATCCAAGATAAAGTTCTGTAAGTTATTTCATGGTGCAATCTGCACTTCTCTGTGTATGCAACATTTATAGAAGGGTTTTTAGGTCCTTGGCTTGATACTTATGTGAATTAGATATGATCACTATCATTAGGTGCTTCAGCTTAGTGGCAAGAACATAATACTAGTAATAACACTTTCTTATGCTCTGTTGGAAGACTGTATGTGGAATAAAATGGCAACAAAGGTGAGAAAGAGTGATGGGAAGAGATTGGGCTGAGGCAGGAGAAACCTCAGAGAAAGGTGATGTCAGAACTCAGTCTGGAATGATTTTGTCAGAGGAAGGAAGCCCTTTGAAAAAGGTGTGGAGATTTCATCATCCTGTGTACTTGATTTTGGAGTAGTTGAGAATGGCTGGGAAGTATGGACCTGAAAGAAGGAAGTGAGAGAAAGTAGCTACCTAAAGAAATAAGTATGGGCCATACTGTTAAACAAATGAAATATTAAGGCAGTCTGATATTCCTTCATATGCAGTGTAAACTTTGACTAAAAACGATGATGAGAGTCACTCTGTATATTACAAAAAGGTATAACTGATGAACTGAGGGAAGATGCTGAGAGGTTGTAGGCACACTTGCTATTTAGAGAACTAATTTCAGCCACCAATCTAAAAGTACATTATGACTTTCAGATTCATGCTAGGCTGTTCAATCTAGTACCAGGTTTCATCAAGTCTAAATTCTGTTCTAATAATCATCAACTCTAAGGTGCACTGTTATTTTATGTACTGCTGAAAAGGAAAAACAGACATTGCCAATCAAGTAATGACACCATCAATTGTTAAATGTGTCTTAGTGTAAACACATTAACACATGAAGAAAGTGCTTATTGGAATTGTTGAGATACATGTTTCACTTAATCTTCAGAGTAAGTTTTAGAGAAGTATTACTACTTTATAAATCACTACATATATGTCATGGCTTTTCAGAGTATTGAATAATCTTTATTTTTATTTTATTTTTTTAAAGTTTATTTGCTTATTTATTCATAAGAGACAGAGAGAGAGGCGAGACATAGGCAGAGGGAGAAGCAGGCTCCCATTGAGGAGCGCAATGCGGGACTCAATCCTGGAACTCCAGGATCGTGACCTGAGCCAAAGGCAGACTTCAACCGCTGAGCCACCCAGGTGTCCCTCGAATAATCTTTATTAATACTCCTATTGAATAATCAAACCTGTGGTGACTCCTGAATGCTGTAAATGCTGAATTACACAGTACTGTATAATTTAATTACCCTTTATTATTAAACATTTAGCGTATTTCTAAGTTTTTTCCCTTTTCCATTTGCTTTCTTCTTACTGTTTCGCTTTTCCTTCCTCTTTTTTTTGTAAGTACCACTTAAGACATTATTTTTATAAACTTCTGATTATTTTCTCAAGTATAGATCCCTAGAAATAACACTAAATCAAAAGTCTAAGCATTCTTGATATATATATATATATATATATATATATATATATATAGCCATGTTACTTTTCAAAAGTATAGTTTCAGTTTACTTTTTTCACAGCAGTGCTTACATTTCTAAGTCCCACCATAACTTCTTCAGCATTGGTTATTACAATACACATTTTTTTCTAATTCTGTAAATAAAATGATTGCCACCCTGACCTTTTTTAAGAATCTGTTTTGAGGGGCACTTGGGTTGGCTCAGTGACTGAGCATCTGCCTTTGGCTCAGGTGTGATCCTAGGGCCCTGGGATGGAGTTCCACATCGGGCTCCCCGTGGGGAGCCTGCTTCTCCATCTGCCTATGTCCCTGTGTCTCTTTCTGTGCCTCTTGTGAATAAATAAATAAAATCTTAAAAAAATAATCTGTTTTGGATACTTTTGAGGCAGAAGCCTTTAGAGTGAACATTTAAAAAGGTTTCTCTTGAACCGCAGTAACTGCCAACCATTTCTAAATGGCTTTTAGTGATGTGTATTGCAGCGCATACTTGAATCCTTCTTTTGGGAACAAAAGACTGAGTATTAAGTAATATTTTTCAAAATCCAGAATTTTCTTGTCACAGAATGTTTCTACCAGTGGGCTCTGAGAGAAACAGATTTTTAACAGAAAATAGAAGGGTTGGCACAATTTATTGAAGGCAAGTGGATGGACAAAGGGGATCCTTGTCTTAGTCTTTTTGTTAATGTGGCTGTGGATAAGTCACTTAACTTTTCCCTGCCTTTGTTTTTATATTTGGAAATGAACACAATAACATGGGTCATTGATTGTTCATATTTTAAAAACAGTCAAATTCTGATATTCTGCTGAAGAGTTGATACACCAGTCACTTTTTATTTGATTCTAAGTTTTTAACTTTTGGGTTAAGATAGATTTATTTCGTGGCTTGATCCAATACAATACATTTTAAATATTTTTGCTTTGTTGATACTCATGAGGTACCCTGTATGATGATATGGATTATCAGTGTTTTATTAACAAAAGGAGCTGCTATTATACTTTAGAAGATAGGTTGAAGCATATAATCATTTTCTACAAAGTTAAAAAAGATTTTGTGCCACAGAAATTAAGATCCCAAACATGTATTTTTGTCATTATGCCAGAAAATAACAGTGGTTTCTCTCAAGCATATTCAGTGATAGAGCATCTCTGATTTCTGGAATATTTCTACATCTGTTTTTATCCAACTCTAAGACTCTTCATTTAGAATGTAGCATTTGAGTGTGTGTGTGTGTGTGTATCTTATATGTGTGTGTGCATATATAAATATCTTATATGTGTGTATATATATTTTTTAGCATTTGAGAATATTGAAATGAAGCAAAAATACTAAAATTGTAGGCCATTTTTGGGATTGCTACAATGTGGTGGGTACAATATGTGAAGAATGATGAGTAGTAGTAATGGTTGTGCTAGTTATGGGTACTTATATTTTTCCTTTGTTATACTTTTTCATTTATCGTATACATTTGAACCTTTCTGTAAACTTCTTTTCATAATGATTTTAAAATTTAAAAGATCTTAAATGATTTTACTCTGCCCTGGGATTAAACCTCTTTCCATTTGGGAAACACATTTCCAATTCTATAATTAAAGTTAGTGAGACTACAGGTCAGTGAAAACAATTCACTTACTTGAAATGCATTTCATGGCAAACTTTGAAAGATTAAGTTTAGTCTCTTAAGTAAGGAATAATCATATTAATACTATATTGAAACTTTTTTAAAAAGTGCTTAAAACTTCAAATGTGAAATTGTCAGATTGACAAGCTTTTTAAAATATTTTCAATGCAATGATGAAAATAATTAAGATTGCATTCTATAAAAATGTTTTTCCTTGTTAAAACTGAATTTTTTATTTGCATACATTTATCTCCTCTTTCTTGATATTTCACTAAGTGATAGTAGAGGAATAAAAAAAAATCTGCAAGGGCAAAGAGATTAGAAGAAGTAATGGTAGATGAGGGATTTCAGCAAATTTGGATAGAGGAATAGTATCTGACTTAGAGGAATCTGTATTCTGAGTTCTTGCAGTAAGGAAAACCAAAAGGAAGGGATTGATCAAATTGAAGAATCCCTGAAAGGCTTAGGGTTTGGAAGTTTCTGTTATCACCAAAGTTTAGGATGAAGCCTTAGCGCAGAAAACAGTTGGGTGGGTTAAAAGTCTGTGAAGAGGTTAGGCCTCTAGGTTTCTAATTATCTTGCCAAAAACCAGAGGCCTTGTTCTCTGGAAAACTGAACTTGATCAGAGGAAGATGAACAGATGCTAACAGTGAGAACATCCCCACAAAAAAGTTGAGTACTACCTAGTTGCTTTACAATGAAGTATGCCAGGTGATAGTCTTGATCAACTTACACAGAGCTTTTGGCCAGCTTTAGTGCCGGTCAATGTGAATGGAAAACTAGATGTGTTGAGGAAGGCTTTTCTGTGGAAGGGAACAGAAATGGTCGGGAAAGCAATGAGAAGGAAACAAAGATAATGGAGGGAAATAAAAAATGTGATTGTACACATAAAATTTCCAGTAGAAGAATTAGAAAGTCAAGTGGGAGACATTTCCAAAAACAGTATAAAGAATACTCCAAAAAAGAATAAAGAGGGAAAGAAATGGATAATAGAGGAGAACATGAGAGTGGCAGTCTCATAGAAGTAGAGCATCAAATTATAGAACTCTTAGAATGAGAAAATAGAAAATGGGGGAACATGTTTTCAAATAAATAGAAGTAGATCAGAACATTCCTGAGCTTTGTATGATATGTGCCTCCAGACTCCATCTGTTCTCACAGTGGGGGTAGCACAGTGAATTCAAGCAGTGTACATTTAGCTTTGTCATCGTGGAAATTTAGAGCATTCATTAAGAAAAGATCCTGTAAGCTTGCAGCTTAGAGGGAGAACCAGAGGGATCTAAAATGATCAGGAATCTGAAAGACAGCAGTTCTGCATGCTAAATATATTTGCTATGCTTTTAAAATACTGAAGAAAGATAACTTTCAAGCTGGAATTCAGTTGTGTGTGTTTGTGTATGTGTATGTTTTCAATCTATTATTTAAGTCTGAACGTAGAATAAAGACTTCTTTGGACGTGAAAGGACTCCATTATACTGTATACCCAGGAGAGAACAGTGCAGAGAAGTCCTGAAATGACAGCCAGGCAGCAAGTTTACAGAGCAGCCATGCAAGGAGGGTGGAGGGGAGAGGGAAGGGCAGGGCCCTGTTGTTGGTTTATAAAAACCTTCTACAATAGTGTATTTGGCTTAAAAAAAAAAAAAAGCCTGATCTTTTATCACATCAGTAAAAAATTAATATGAAAGTGCATTCTTATGAAGCACTATCAGTATTGAATGGGGCTTGTGAGAGGGTTGTAATTAATACTACTTTAACGTGAACAACTAAACTGAAGGAAAAAAACAAGCTCAAACCAGGAGAAATTCTTCCTTCATGAAGAGCACCCCTCAGTAGTTCTAATGGATTCTATTCCAGGATGGTAATTCTTGTGAATTGAGACTAAATTGTAGCTGAGTTGAATTTTAATTGTTGAATAATCACTGTGTAATTAAGCCCAGAAAATGAATGAGATTATAAAAATAGTAACTGAGTACTTAAACTACTCTGACTTAAAGTTTTTGGACTCAATTGACCTTAGTAACTAGGGACTTTATAAAGTCAATACTGTTAAAACTCAAGCTTGGATTTTGATGTAGGTGGAAAGCAGCAGCTTTAAAAGAAACCATTCACAGATGCGTTGGTGGTTAGGCGTGAAGGCAAAATGCCCAGCGTGTGGTAGTGGAGAGGATTTTCATTGTGAGATCTACTTAAAAAAACAACACAACAGTTTGCTTATTTTAAACTCTGTTTAGGGAAACTGAAGCCCTTTAACCCTATAAATAACATTCCTTTGAGATATTGTCATACTTTATGAGCTGAGAAAATGTATGAAGCTTTGGATCATATAATCACTATTTTACGTTGAAAAGAGTGATTAATTTTCTTTGTGAAAAGTTAACATTTGATTACTTTTTTATGTACCTTGACAAAACAATTGTGGTTTCATAAAACACTTTAAAAGTTTTTTAAATTTATTTTGAGACAGAAATAAATTTGGGAGGGTCGGGGGGAGGGGTCAGAGGGAGGGAGAATCTTGAGGATCTCAAGTCCTTCAGTTCATGAGCTGAGGTGAAATCAGGAGTTGGACGCTTAACCAACTGAGCCACCTATCACTGTAAAATACTTTTTTTTTTGGCGGAGGGGGGCCCTCAGGGACCCACCCGCAGCAGCCCCCCCCCCCGTAAAATACTTTTTATGAAGGATCATAATAACACATGAATTGTGTTTATCTCAGGTCTTGTTCTGAAAATCAAAAGTCCAGGCAGATTTTTCTAACTCAGAGAAATCCCTATTACAGTGTTTGATTTATTTGGTTACTTACCTGTCTACTTTTTATCGATATTGACTTGGAAAAAAAGTCTCTCATCTAAACTTCTCCAGCTGTTAGGTAAAACTTTGTGTTTTTATCCATGTTTTGAGAGTCTATTGCGTTGTTCTCTTTCCTTAATTTTATTTATCCAGCCCATTTGTGTGAAATGCTAGGTCAAATAACCAGTAATAAATAGATCTGATATGAAGTTTAAGTATAGTTCAATGGATTATAATAATCAGAAAAACCTAGAAAAATTTAGTAAAAATCAGAAAAATCTGAACAGTAACCTTAAAGATGATTGCTATACTGAGTTTGCTATGTAGTGGATTTATGAGACAAAGTGTTGTAAAAAGAAATTTTGGGGGCGGGGGACGCCTGGGTGGCTCAGTGGTTGAATGTTTGTCTTCAGCTCAGGGAGTGATCCCAGGTCCAGGGATCGAGTACTACATCAGGCTCCTGGTGAGGAGTCTGCTTCTACCTCTGTCTATATCTCTGTCTCTCTCTTTGTGTCTCTCATGAATAAATAAATAAGATCTTTAAAAAAATCCTTTTTTAAGATTTTATTCACCTATTTTAGAGAGAAAGAATGTGTGTGTGCACACACAGGAGAGAGGAAGGAGCAGAAGGAGAGGGAGAGAGTATTCCAAGTGGACTCTCCACTGAGATCACCATCTGAGCTGAAATCAAGAGTTGGATGCTAAACCAACTGAGCCACCTAGGAGCCCCAAGTCTTATAAAATTCACAGCCAATTAACTATCTTTATACGTCATGGATTAAATTTTTCATAGTATTAATTTTTCTTTTCTTTTTCCTTTTTAAGATTTTATTTGTTAGAGAAAGAGAGCAAGTGAGCATGGATGAGTGGGAGGGGCAGAGGGATAGGCACAAACAGATTACCTGCTGAATGGGGAGCCCAATGCAGGGCAAGATCCCAGACCCTGGGACCATTACCTGAGCTGAAGTCGGATGCTTTACTAAAGTCAGGCACCCTTAATTTTTCTTTTAACTCGGTTTGAAACACCCAGCTACTAAACCTATTTAATTTGTTTGTTCATTCATGCATTTAGTAATTATTTGCTGTTACCTATCCCATTGTCATTATCTCTGATATTGCCCTAATTTTGATATGTTGTTTTTTTCCTTCATCTACTGAAGTCTTACATATAGTCCCTCTATCAGAACACAGTCATCTCTCCAATATGCCAATTTAATTAGATTGCTCTTCATTGCCTGTAGAATAAAGAATTAGAGTTAAGGACTTTTATACTTTGGCATGGATCTGCCTTTCCAGATTCATCTTCCACCAAGTCTCTTTTCTTCTTCCTTACAGTCTGCTCTCTAGTTTCAGTTGCACATTTTTAAATTTGTTTTTGCCATTTTATTTGTCTAGAATACCATTAGTTTGTTGAAATCTTTGAACCTTCAGAATCAGCTTAAATTTCTCTCTCTCTGAAGCCTAAGTAAGTCCCCTTGGGCAGACTTCAGTCAGGCAATCAAAGTAATCCTGCCTTGATGTTCCCATATAAGAGTATTTTACTTTGGTCAGTTAATTACACAGAACACTTCAGCCAGGGAAGAACAGAGATGTTTATTGGTGCGATAGGGACAGGATGAAGGGACAGGACAAGATACATAAGGAAAAAGCAATGTGAACACAGTAGATATTATCAATGTTCAAAATGCTCAAATTAATATTTTTTAAAAATACTATTCCTAAGGAATTAATAAGGCAAACAAATGTAGACTTCTTCATAAGGCAAGAAAATATTTGCTTTCGTTTTTTTCCTTCCCAATTTACTTACTAAAAACTAATGTTTGTAGTTTAGGATTTGAATCTTCATCTCAGGGAATTAAAATAGTCCTTGTGTCTTGATTTTTGCCTGGTATTGGGCCTAAGTTTGTGTTCTCAGATGGAGAAAAGATAAGGAAGAAGAAGGTGGTTTAGACTAATTTTGCTCACTTTATAGTACTTAGGGAGATTGCACAGCACTTACTTTTTGAATACTTCTCCCTATGCCAAACCCCCTCCCCCAGATATTTGGATACCTCTGGGATATTATCACTTATTTCCTTCCCCCTCCCCCTGGAAATAATTAGTTGGAATTCTTTTAATGACAATGAGAGATAACTCTGTAATTTTAAGAATTTTTAGGATTTTAAAAAAATGTCTACATGTGCTTCTGTTTTTTTTTTTTTAGAAAAATATGTCCTTTGTTTTTTGTTTAAGGTGAGAAGTATTATTATTTTTTTGGTGCTGTGCATAGCACCTAATAGGAATTCAGTAAATCTTTGCAGAATGTATTTGTAATAAAGCTGCTTCATGGTACGAAGTCCCCTGAGATATTTCCTTTCCCAAACAATGCCCCCATAACTATGTGACATTATGTGCTGAAGAGATTACATTTTTGTAGGAAGACATATTGTTAAAGTACTCATAGAGTCTCATCATTCTATTATTGCTTGAAAGTTAGTATTTGCAATTACAAGATAAGTATATAGTTCTTTATAAAAGTGGGTAGAACTGAAATTAAGTGAATCACTCATATTTTCTATAGGTGTGGTTTCAGAATGGATTTGTCAGAGAATTAACATTTTTGGGTTCTAATTGTTTGCCTTTTCTGCTGGTGGTTGGTAGTTGAGAAAGAACAATTGTCCCTAAAGTCCATAAATATTTTTCAATTTGTTTTTTCAAAGTTAGTGAAATTACTGTTATCCCTAGAGATTAGAAAATATTATTACATAACATATGATTGGCTCCAAAGCTTCTACCTATTAAACCTGGGGCATCTGATTGAGGAGTAATTTTGTGAAAAAGATTTGTTAATTCTATTACACTTGCTTGAGTTTTTTTTAAAGTCAAATATCTTGAGGAGTTTGCATTATTTACTCTATGACTAATTAAAAGTTAAAAACAAAATTTATACCCTGGTATAACGTGCAAGAGTAATGATGAAGTTGTCGTTTAATGAGAAGAGGTCTATAAGAGGAGTAAATTTAAAAGGGAAGATAGGAAGTCATTTTAGGTTATATAAGTTTGAGATGGCTGTTGGTCTCCTAAGTAGTGATATTGATGAGTAGGTTGTGAGCTCTAGATATCTGGAATTCAGGGGTGTGGTATTACCTGAAAATAGAAATTTGGGCATTATTAGCATGTGGGTAATGTTTAAATACTTCAGACTAGATAAGAAAGCAAGGAGATGAGAGTAGAGAGACAAACACAGTCCAAGCATTAAGCCCCAAGAGTTTCTAATTTTGAAAAGGTAAGGAGGATCCCAGCCAAAGAAGACCAAACCTTTTTTTTAGTTAGTGCGATAGATACGGTCTTCAAAACATGTTATGAGGGGATCCCTGGGTGGCTCGGCAGTTTAGCAACTGCCTTCAGCCCAGGGCGTGATCTTGGAGTCCCAGGATCGAGTCCCGCGTCCGGCTCCCTGCATGGAGTCTGCTTTTCCCTCTGCCTCTCTCTCTCTGTCTCATGAATAAATAAAATCTTTTTTTTTTTTTTTTTTTTAAAAAAGCATGTTAATGGTATGGAGTTGGAAGTACCTAATTAAAATTTTTTAAAAAATATTTTATTCATTTATTCATGAAAGAGAGAGAGAGAGAGAGGTAGAGATACAGGCAGAGGGAGAAGCAGGCTCCATACAGGGAGCCCGAAGTGGGACTCGATCCCAGGACCCTGGGATCATGCCCTGCACCAAAGGCAGACGCTCAGCTGCTCAGCCACCCACGTGTCCCTCCATATAGTATTATTATTTTTTATTTCAACTCAGAACTTTTATTGTTATTATTGGCATTCAGCTGTGTGAACAGCTGTGTGAATCCCCCCAATAACTTTTTTTTACTAGACAAAGACTATTTTTTTTTATTTAAATTCAATTAATATATAGTGTATTATTAATTTCATCAGTCTTATATAATGGCCAGTGCTCATCACATCATGTACCCTCCTTAATGTCCATCACCCAGTTGCCCCATCCCCCACTTCCTTCCCCTCCAGCAATCCTTAGTTTGTTTCCTATGATTAAGAGTATCTTATGTTTTGTTTCCCTCTGATTTTGTCTCGTTTTATTTTTCCCTCCCTTCCCCTGTGATTGTTTTGTTACTTAAATTCCACATATGAGTGAGATAATATAATTGTCTTTCTCTGATTGACTTATTTCATTTAGCATAACCCTCTAGTTCTATCCACATTGCAAATGGCAAGATTTCATTCTTTTGATGCCTGAGTGGCATTCCATTGTATATATGTACCATATCTCCTTTATCCATTCATCTGTTGGGCTTTTTCCATAGTTTGGTTGTTGTGGATATTGCTGCTGTAAAGTTGGGGTGCCCCTTCTGATTACTACATTTGTATCTTTGAGGTAGATACCTAGTAGTGCAGTTGCTGGGTCATAGGGTAGCTGTATTTTTAAATTTTTGAGGAATTTCCATACTTTTTTCCAGAGTGGGTTTATCAGCTTGCATTCCCACCAACAGTGGTTTTTTGTTTGTTTTTAAGATTTTACTTATTTATTTATTTTTTTATATGAGGGACAGAGAGAGACAGAGACATAGGCAGAGAGAGAAGCAAGCTCCTGTGGGGAGCCCAATGTGGGACTTCATTCCAGGACCCTGGGATCAGGACCTGAGCCAAAGGCAGACACTCAACCACTGAGCCACCCCGGTACCCCTCCACCAAGAGTATTAAGAAGATTCCCTTCCCTTTCTCTGTATCCTCACAACATCTGTCAATTTCCTGACTTGTTAATTTGTTAATGTGAGGCGGTATCTCATTGTGGTTTTGGTTTGCATTTCCCTGATGCTGAGTGATGTGGAACATTTTTTCATGTGTTTGTTGGCCATTTGTATGTCTTTGGAGAAATGTCTATTCATATCTTCTCATTTCTTTTTTTTAAATTTTTTTTCATTTTTATTTATTTATGATAGTCACAGAGAGAGAGAGAGAGAGAGAGAGAGAGGCAGAGACACAGGCAGAGGGAGAAGCAGGCTCCATGCACCGGGAGCCCGACGTGGGATTCAATCCCGGGTCTCCAGGATCGCGCCCTGGGCCAAAGGCAGGCACCAAACCGCTGCGCCACCCAGGGATCCCTATCTTCTCATTTCTTGATTGGATTTTTTTCTCTGGGTGTTGAGTTTGATAAATTCTTTGTAGATTTTGGAGACTAGCCCTTTATCTAATAAGATTTGCAAATATCTTCTATTCTGTCAGTTGTCCTTTTGTAGATTGTTTCCTTTGTTGTGCAGAAGGTTTTTATTTTGATGAACTTCCAATAGTTCATTTTTGCCTTTGTTTCCCTTGCCTTTAGAGACATGTCTAGTAAGAAGTCGATGCAGCCAAGGTCACAAAGTTTGCTGCTTGTGTTCTTCTCTAGGATTTTGATGGATTCCTGTCTTACATTTAGGTTTTTCATCCATTTTGAGTATATTTTTGCATATGGTCTGAGGAAATGGTCCAGTTTCATTTTTCTGCATGTGGCTGTCTAATTTACCCAACACCATTTGTTGAAAAGACTCTTTTTTCCACTGGATGTTCTTTCCTGCTTTGTTGAAGATTAGTTGGCCTTAGAGTTGAGGGTCCATTTTTGGGTTCTCTATTCTGTTCCATTGACCTGTGTGTCTGTTTTTTGCCAGCACCATACTGTCTTGATGATTACAACTTTGTAATAGAGCTTGAAGTCCAGAATTGTGATGCCACCAGCTTGGATTTTCTTTTGCAACAGTCTTTTGGCTATTTGGAGTCTTTTCTGGTTCCATATAAATTTTAGGATTATCTGTTCCAGCTCTGTGAGAAAAGTTGATGGCATTTTGATAGGGATTGCATTGAATGTGTAGATTGCTGTAGGTAGCATGGACATATTAACAAGATTTGTTCTTCCAATCCATGAGCATGGAATGTTTTTCCATTTCTTTGTGTTTTCTTCAGTTTCTTTCATGAGCGTTCTGTAGTTTTCTGAGTACAGATCCTTTGCCTTTTTGATGAGGTTTATTCCTAGGTCTCTGATGGGTTTTGGTGCAATTATAAGTGAGATTGGCTCCTTAATTTCTCTTTCTTCTGTCTCATTCACTAGTTTATAGAAGTGCAACTGATTTCTGTGCACTGATTTTATATCCTGCCACGTTGCTGAATTCCTGTATGAATTCTAGCAATTTTGAGGTGGAGTCTGTTGGGCTTTCCACGTAGAGTATCATGTCATCTGTGAGGACTGAGAGTTTGACATCTTTGCTGATTCAGATGCCTTTTATTTCTTTAGTCGTATGATTGCTGAGGCTAGGACTTCTAGTACTATGTTCAACAACAGTGATGATAGTGGACATCTCTGCCATGTTCCTGACCTTAGGGGAAAAGCTCTCAGTTTTTCCCCATTGAGAATGATGTTCACTGTGGGCTTTCCATATATGGCTTTTATGCTATTGAGGTATGTTCTCTCTATCCCTACACTGTGAAGTGTTTTAATCAAGAAAGGATGCTGTCCCTTGTTAAATGCTTTTTCTGCATCTGTTGAGAGGATCCTTTGGTTCTTGTCCTTTCTTTTATTAATGTAGTGTATCACATTGATTGATTTGCGGATGTTGAATCAGCCTTGCAGCTCAGGAATAAATCCCACGTGGTCGTGGTGAATAATCCTTTTAATGTACTGTTGGATCCTATGGGTTAGTATTTTGGTGAGAGTTTTTGCATCCATGTTTATCAGGGATATTGGTCTGTAATTCTCCTTTGTGGTGGGGTCTTTGTCTGCTTTTGAGATCAAGGTAATGCTGGCCTCCAAGGAGTTTGGAAATTTTCTTTCCATTTCTATTTTTTGAAACAGCTCCAGAAGAATAGGTATTACTGTTTCTTTAAATGTTTGGTAGAATTTGCTCTGGGAAGCCATCCAGCCCTGGACTCTTGTTTGTTGGGAAATTTTTGATTGCTACTTCAATTTACTTGCTGGTTATGAGTTTGTTCAGGTTTTCTATTTCTTCCTGTTTCAGTTATGGTAGTTTATACCTTTCTAGGAATGCATCCATTTCTTCCAGATTGCCTGACTTGTTGGCATATGATAATGTGTTCTTATAATTGTTTGTATTTCTTTGGAGTTGGTTGTGATCTCTTTCATTCATGATTTTATAAATTTGGGTCGTTTTCTGCTTGATAAGTCTGGCCAGGGGCTTACCTATCTTAATTCTTTCAAAGAACCAGCTTCTAGTTTCATTGGTATGTTCTACAGTTCTTTGGCTTCTCTTTCATTGATTTCTGCTCTAATCTTTTGTTTGCTTATGGTTCTCTCAACTGTGAATGGTGCCATTTATGGTCTGTGTTTGGTAAATTTTGATAAATTTTAACTTTTTTAGTATATTTAAATATATTTTATGGTAGCAAAGGATATATTAGACATATATTTTATCAGACTTGTATCTATATTTTATAAATTCATGACATACCTTTTTCTCAATATTTTCCTATTTCTAGGTTATGTGGTTTGTCTATGAGTTTTTTCAAATTGTTACAGATCTCCAAAAAATTTTGCAATGTATTTATTGAAAAAAATCCACATGTAAGTGCACCCATGCAGTTTAAACCCATGTCATTCAAGGATCAACTGCACTTCTGTAGTTTACTATAATGCTTACTTAAAAAAATATCAATTGTCCTTTAGTTACTAAAAACAAGGCAATTTTTGGTTGTGGATGACATATTGTACATTTCTGTTCTTTTCCTGAAAAACATAAGGAATTTCAGATATGCTGACCTAACTCCAATGATACATATATGTAATTGAACTTTAATGTGTTTAAGGTTTCCAGTATAATAGAACTGGGATTTGAGATGTCCTTTTAAAATTTCCTTTGCAGTGTCTTTTGAAGTACTCTTCATAAGCAAACATGCTTTTTAGTAAGTGTGAATGTTGATTGCATGGGTTTTTTTCTGATTGCATGGTTTTCTGAGAACAGATAGTAACATGTCTAAAAAATTTTGTCTTTTGTGGGATGAATAAATAGGACTTCATTATTGAAGGATAATTTGTTAAAAGTATTTAGGATTGATTCTAACAATTAAGTGAAACCTTATTTTAAAAAGAGGTTTATTCTAATATAAACCATGCACTAGGTAGAAATTAATATTTACTTTAATAGGGGAGGGTATTAGGTGTCCATAATTTGTTTAGGCACAAGTACATTGTCAGTATAGAGTTAGAATAGACAAGTTCAGATAAGAATCTAAGTCACCTTCATGAGGTCCAAGGTCAGTGGATGTCTTTGATAATAGTGCTCATTGTGGCATCTTTTGGGTCATACTGCTCCAGTTTGGGCTGGTTGTTTGCCTAAGTACAGGGCTCTAAGTTGGAAATTATTTTCCTTTGACGATTACTTTGTCGACTTCCTGCTTCAGTATTGCTGAAGTCATTTCGATTCATGATCCTTGGATATGACCCATGTTTTTTTCTTGATTTATCTAGATATATGTAGCATCTTCTCTTTACTTCTGGTGTGTGATATTTGATGTAGTGTCTTTTTGTGTGTGTGGTTTTTCCCCCCAGTTATTGTACTGAAGACTTAATGAGCATTTTGGCTAGACTCTAGAAAATCATGCCTTTCAGTTCTGGTGACTTTTCTTTGGACATTTTAGTTTTTCTCCCTTCTATTTTTTGAGGGTGGCAGGATGTCTGTTGTTCCTGGTATTTTGACACTGAATCTTTTTATTAGTCTCATTTTCATATCTCTTCTCTCCTCCTTTCTTCTTGGTTTTCTGAAAAATCACCTCAAATTTATTTTTTATACTGTCTAGTTAATATTTCATTTCTGCTGTTATATCATTAAAAGAAAACTATTTCAGCACTTGTTAAAATGACAAGAAAGACCATTCAAAATTATTGCAATAGGTGTATATTTGCATTTGTATTTGCTTGGTCTGCCATAACAAAATGCCGTAGATTGGCTATCCTAAACAACAGATATTTATGTTCTCACAGTTTTAGGGGCTTGGAAGCCTGAGATCAGGGTACCAGCATGGTTGAGTTCCAGTGAGGACTCTCTTTTTGGCTTTTAGATGGCCACTACCTGGCTGTACATTCACACAGCCATTGGTGGGGATGAGCGATCTGAGATCTCTTTTCCTCTTTTTATAAGACCACCAGTTGTAATGGATCAGGATCTCATACTTATGATGTCACTAACCTAATTACCTCCTAAGAGCTCTGTCTCCAAATATAGTCATATTGGGAGTTAGTGTTCACATATTAAAAAAAATACAAATTTTGTAGAGGGAACAACAAAATTAAGTCTATAGCAGATACATTAAATCTATAACAAAGGGTATTACAGTAGGGGGGAGAGATGGGGCTCAACTTTGAATACAGCAAAGACAGCTGGGGATTATAGCCAATAACCAGAGTGAGGAGGTCAATGGTTATAAATAACTAAGAGGAAACTGCAAGGATAGGAGACTCTTGAAAGCAGTTCAGGGATTTATACATAAAAGGTAGGGGATGAAAAACTTGATCAGATATCAAGGGAGAGGGAGAAGCAGACTGCCCACTGAGCAGGGAGCCTGACCCAGGGATCAATCCCACGAGCCTGAGATCATGACCTGAGTGAAGGCAGATGCTTAACTGACTGAGCTACCCAGGTGCCCCAGGAAATCTCTTTCTTAAACAACTTTTACCTAGTCTTTCTGATGTTAGACTCTCTCTTTTCACTCTTGTTTCTAGAAGTATCTTTGCAGTATAGTTATTATGTCTTTTTGAGATTCAGTGGTATAATTTGGGTTGTCTTTCATCTTTCCCTATTCCTGACTTGAGAGTAACCTCTCTCAGATTTGCTGAGTCAGTTGCCTCTCAACCATTTGCTTTCCAGCTTCCAAAATACTGTTGCTATTGGCTCCTTTTTGTTTTTTCCCATCGTTGTGGACTAATTTCTTTTTAAAGAATCACTTTGTTTAGATTTAGGGGTCTGATGAAGGGGCAAAATTAGATGCATGCCTTTAAATCTGTTGTCTTAAGTTGCTGCAAATGGTTCAGAATGGGAAAGCAGTTTGAATAGTTCAAGGAAATTTGCCATTTTTTAAAAGACTGAGGATTTTCTTTGCTGTGATTTTTTTTCAGATATTTAATTATTCCTAAATGATATTTCATGACTATTCTGTAATTTCTATTTAGAAGTATAATAAGATATTTTTTGTTAAATTTACTGGTGGCTTCAAACAACAGATACTTGGGAAAATAAGTGGGAGCAGTATGAGTAGTACCTATTGAGTACCATTAGGATGATGATCTCAATTTTATGTCACTTAATCCTCATAGCAATTCTGTAAGGTAAGTGATATCATTTAATGCATAAGGATAAAGATAATGATCAGAGAGATTAAGTAACTTGCTTAAGAGCTAGTCAGACAGTGGTGGAGCTTAGTTTAAGCTTAGGTTTTTAAGACCTTTCAACTCTTTCTAGCTCACCATTTTTCTTTCTTTTCTTTTCTTTTCTTTTCTTTTCTTTTCTTTTCTTTTCTTTTCTTTTCTTTTCTTTTCTTTTCTTTTCTTTTCTCTTTCAAGATTTTATTTATTTATTTGAGACACAGACACAGGCAGAGGGAGAAGCAGGCTCCATGCAGGGAACCCAATGTGGGACTTGATCCTGGGTCTCCAGGATCAGGCCCTGGGCTGAAGGGGTGCTAAACCTCTGAGCCACCCAGGCTGCCCTCACCATTTCTTTTTACTCTTCCCAAACTGTGTACACAATTCATTCACTCACTCAGTGAATATTCAGTTGCCTGCTCTGTGTTGGGCCTTGGGAACACAGAAGGGACTGGATCATGCCCTGATGGAAAAGGGATAACATGATCAGACTTATCTTTCAGTAGGATTTCTGGTGATCCATGCAGATTGGTAAGGGTAGCAGCAGCAGACGGCCTAAATTAATTAGAGAAGTCCTGGTAAAAGGCCATGTTGGTTTTAACTAGGATGGCAGAAGCAATATAGAGAAGTGGGTGAAAATGAGATTCCTGTTAGAAGTAGAGCGGATAGGTTTAGGGGAGTGATATGAATTTGCAGGGAGTTGGAAGAATTGAGGATAACTCCATGTCTGATTTGAATTGAGTATTGTTGGTGCCTTTACTGATATAAGGAAGAACAGGCTGGGGTGATGGAACAGGGTAATAATATAATAATAACAATGTTATATCTTTTGAATATACCCATGGGAAGATGTCCAGTAGGCACATAAACATCTGGGAACTCAACTGAGTGATATATTCCGGGCTAGTGCAATAAATTTGGACATCAGTCACCTAAAGATGGTACTTAAAGCCATGGAACTAGATAGAATTATTTAGATAAAGTGTCGAGATATAGATGTGGTAAGTCTAAAGCAGTGTTAACAGATTCACTTCTATGGAGAATATTCATTTAGTTTCTTAACTTGGAATTGCATGTAAACCTAACAGCTCTTACTGCTTGGGGAAAGCAAATCCCAATCCCACTGTATAGTCGTGACATAAAAGACTAACCAACAAGCACATTGCCAATAGTTAGAACCTTTTTTTTTAAAGATTTTATTTATTTATTCATGAGAGACACAGAGAGAGGCAGAGACACAAGCAGAGGGAGAAGCAGGCTCCATGCAGGGAGCCCGATGTGGACTTGATCCCAGGACTCCAGGATCACACCCTGGGTGGAAGTCAGGTGCTAAACTGCTGAGCCACCCAGGCATCCCAAGTTAGCAGCTTTTTGATTGAACTGTATACCACACATCCTTGACTTTCATAAGAAAATAGACCTGAGAGCATCCATATGGGAACTCTTTAAGTATAGATAAGTAATGAAAAATAAGTTCCCATTGAGATACTGAAACAAGAACATCTGGGATCACTCACAAGCCAATTCACCATTTCACAGTAGTCTCATAGAATCCAAGCTCATGAAAATTAAATATTTTGTCATGAACCCTTTGGGATGAATTATAAATGTTAGATATGGCCATGCCAAGCATGAAAGAAGCTTAATAAGAACACTTGAAAAATTAGAATTCATAATAGGCAAAAACTGGAAATAATGTCAGTGTCCATTAATAGGACAATAGGTAAACAATTGTATAATTGGCCAGTGGGCTAGTATATACAACATGATTGAATATCAAAAACATTTTGTTGAGTGAAAGAAGCCACACATAAACGCTGTAAGATTCCATTTATATGAAGTTCAAGAAAAGGCAAAAATGAATCTATGATGAGATAAACCAGAACATTAGATACCTATGGGAGTTAGAGATTGACCATAAAGGAACTTCCAGAGGTGATGGCAATGTTCTATATATTGATTGTGGTGTTTGTTAAATGGCTATATCTATTTGTTGAAACTCACCAACTTGTATATAGGATTTGTACATTACATTGTGTTTAAGTTTTACTTCAGTTAAAAAATAAACAAAAACAATAAGCTAAATGGTTCTGTGAAGATGCATATAGGGAGTCACATGAGTGAGACATCTCTATAGTCTCAGATTGTCAGGGAAAGTTTCCTGGGGGTGGGGGAGTAATCTTTCACATCTCTTGTTTTTATCCCTTCAGGTCTAAGATGACTTTTTTTAAACTCTTAGTTAACTCCACACAATAATATCTATTCCTTGGATAACTGTTTCATTTGTGGTGTGATCCAGAATACTTTATATAGTAAAAGGAAGTGTTGTTATCAGTAACATTGGGGCAATAAGTAAAAACTGTAACTGTTTCTCCCTATTTCTGTATTGCTCAAAGTGAAGTACTCCACTGCAATCACAGTTGAAGAAAGGCTGTAGCAGAGCAGGTGTTACCTGAAGGTATAGTCTGCTTGGTACTTATCTGAAGGTTGATAAAAGGGTCAGGGTGTAGCAAGATGAAAGGAAGTGGAGATACTTATTGCAGGGACAGACATGTGTTTCTATGAATTGCCATTTACATGGTAGCTTTCTAAAATGATGTTATTTATTTTTTATTTCCAAAGTTATTCATGTTATTTTGTTCCTTTCAAACAGGAGATAGTGGGCACTCCCTTCAAAAATGGAGGATGGGAAACCAGTTTGGGCGCCACACCCTACAGATGGATTTCAAATGGGCAATATTGTAGATATTGGCCCTGACAGCTTAACAATTGAACCCTTGAACCAAAAAGGCAAGGTGAGTTTCTCAGAAAGATTTCAAAATTTAATTTTTTTCTATAAATGTCTCCCTTCTTAATGGAATAGATATTCCTAGCACAGTATAAGGGAAAGCAATTTTCTGGTAAGTGAATCTTAGTTTCCTAGTGAGTTATTTATTGTTTAAGTATGTTGTATCCTAGAGAAAAAATGGTGTACTTATCATAAAATTAGACAGAAATCTAGTGAGCCTTCTATTATCTCATTCTTAGGAAGTAGTTATATGATAAAGTATGAACACTAACATTTTTATTCCTTATACTGTATTGTTAAAATTAATATATTTGTGATGTAGTCAACATGTTTTAAAACAAAAATATGAAAAGTTGAATGGGATTATTTTATCAAATTTTGCTTTTTACTTAAGCATCTAGATGATTTTTAAGCTTTTTATTAAGTTTATTAGCATAGGATTGGAATAAATATATTTCTATTAAATAAAGGTAATTAAGTCTTTTTAAAAAATATACTTAAGTCTAACAAACCAATCTATTATTATTATACTATTATATTATTGTTTTCATTATAATGATAGGTTTTTTATAATAGTTTTTAAAACATAAAAGCATACTTTAATTTTGTACACATAGCATCTATTTCTTTTTATGCTTAGACTAGACAGTATTACAAAATGGGAGCTTGGGGGAAATGTGATCAGGAGTTTCTTTGAGTCTTTATGGAGACTATAAGGTCTGTTTTTGTGGGAGAACTTAACAGTTTTCAGTTTAATAAATACTCCTGTTAAGCAGATCTTCTGACTAAATTAAATTTGTTGATGTCATTTCTGTTTACTTTAGACTCTGAGAATGTTCGTGAATAATTTATATTCTACTGATACATGGTTAACTAATGCCATATGACTGCCATCCTTCTGGGAACCTTAGAAAAACAAGGTGGATCTCTCATGAGGTCTTTTCACAGAGAAAACTATTCTGTTACTGTAAACAACCCAGGAACCTAAATGCATAATATATAACATGCTGTGCTAGAGAAGGCCAATTAAAGATACTCTCAGGAAAGAAAACACAAACTGTTTCTAGTTTTTCCTCTTATTAACAAGTACCTATTTGTACTTACAACGCTGTACATGTTCAAAGAATGACATAATTAAGAAATAAGCTCAATTATTTTATATATTTAAAGTTATAGGGGAGGGAAAATTTTCCTCTGTCCTTACAGGTCTCTGGCTGGATTTAAGAATAAAACTGATACAAGACAGATTCACAGTAGAAGAGCATACCATTTTTATTACATTTTTTTGTGTGTGTGTACATGGGAGCCTTCACAAGAGAATGAAGTTTTGAAGAGGTTACCCGAGCAAAAAGCTTTTATACCTTTTTGACAAAGAAATAATAAATTTGTGAAGAATTGATAAGACAGAGGGGTTTGGGTTAGAGTCAGTACATTGTAGTGAAATAATTAGGAAGATAAGATTAGTATGACAGAGTTTGTATAGATTTCTCTTGGCCTTGATTGCCTTTCTCTGGTGATAAGAATGTCTTCTTTCTTCCTGGTACAGGGAGGGCACTTTTCACATAGGAATTTTATCTCCTGATTTCAGGGATAAAAAGGAGGATGAGAATGGCTTTCTTGTACCTGCTGTTTCTCAAGAGCATTTAATTCAAAATAATCAATATGCCAAAGTAGCATATTTAGGGATGATAAAAATATAGTGAGCCTTTCATTATCCTTCAAAGTCTTTTTTCATTTTTGTGTAACATATTTTATAAGCACAGTAAATCAGAAGGCTGCAGTGAAATTAAAAGTATTATTTTCTAGGTATATTCTGTTGAATATATTTTGTTATATCCACAGGTGACAAAATAATTCAATTCAGGCATAGAGGAAGCTTGATTTATGAGTGTATGCTTTTTCATATTTTAAATATTTAATGTGCTTTCAACTATGCCTTATTAGTATTAATCAGGTACATACATAGAAACAATAAAAACACTTCGGATTTAACTTGTGGAGTTATGAAAACTTCATGGATTTGTAGGTAATTCTGTAAACTAAGAAACTTCTTTCCATAAAAATGTTTTGGAAGTTAAGTTCTCAGGAATTGCTTCTAATTTTAATTTTTCTCCCACTGTCTGATCAGGGTCTTAATAAATTATAACATCATAATAACCATGTAGTTGAGAAGATCCATAAGAGTAGCAGTTTTGCTAAGGTAATTCATGTTAGAGAGATCATCATCTTTTAAATATTAAGGAATTAAGTGCATAAAGTGATGGACAAGTCAAGTAGATCTGTTTGCTGATATAGGAGAAGTGTGGAAGAAGGAATTATTAGCTCTAGTGAGGAACATGTCTTTTTTTTTTTTTTTAAAGATTTATTTATTCATAGAGATGCAGAGAGAGAGAGAGAGAGAGAAAGAGAGAGGCAGAGACACAGGCAGAGGGAGAAGCAGGCTCCATGCAGAGAGCCTGACATGGGACTCTATCCAGGGTCTCCAGATCATGCCGTGGGCTGCAGGCGGCGCTAAACCGCTGCGCCACCGGGGCTGCCCGAAGAACATGTCTTTGATGATAGTAATGGTTTAAAAATTTTTTTGATTATGACCAATAGTAAGAAATGGATTTTATACTGCATTTGATATGCGTATTGTATATGTGTATTTATAAAAATAGATTATATATTTTAACAAGTATGTGCATTGTGTGTACGTATATTCATAAATGAAACATCCTTACCTCATGTGATGGCATTCTATTTTATCTTTTATGCTGTTAAAAATGCAGTCTTGAGCCTTAAATTGATTTCATGTTCCATATTTGCAGCAGACTGGACTTCAGGCTACAGCCCTAAATATATGGCATTTTAGGGGTCTACATTTTCTTTTCCTCTCTATTTTGCTAGTCTTATCTTTTATCAATAAACAATCTCCTCCTCATACTCCTACCATATACTTATTCTCATGTGTCTGTTTCTCCTTTTCTACCATTCTTCCTCTCCAGTATTTATCAAGCACTCACCATGAGCCAGGTGGTTTTGGGTGCTTTGTTCACAGTGTTCCTTGCTCACAGTGTTCCATTTGCTACTCTCCATAGCTTTTTGCTTAGCAAATACTATTTATCTCTTAAGACTTATTGAGGTCACCTCCTTTATGAATTTTTCCACAGATACCCAATCTCTTCCTCTTCCTCCCATGTAGTAGAATTTACTGTTGATTACTTTTTTGGAGGAGTGGTAAAAATTCTTAGCTTCCTGTAATATTTTATCAGAGATACTTGTTTACATTTCTCTCTCCCTCCCTGCTAGTCTGTAATCTTCTCAAATGCAGAGACTTTTATTTGTCCATTTTGTCATTGGAGCTTGATGTCCTGTGTTTGATGTGTGGTAGATGTTTACTGCTGGTGATCAGTGTGTGCTTTGTTATGTGATCTTCTCTTGATAGGAGAAAAAACATCCTCCCTCTAAGAGAAAACAATTGCTTTAATGAAACAAATTTTTTTTCCCACTGAGTAGGCAGTAAAGGGGAGAGAATGATGAGGGCTGGTGATAATTGTGGATTGAAGGAGGGATAGAAACTGTCTTTTAGGATTCACTACTGGCCTTTTACTCCTGCTCCTAATCTTCCCATATTAGGAATTTGTTGTCTTCTGCTACCCCATTTTCTGACTTTCTGGAACCTCTTATATTTGACATGGCTCTTAACAAGATAAAACCCAAACCTGAGGTCTGGGGAGTCCTTACCCCCTTTGCCATAGCTGTGAAAGAAGGCTGACGTCTGTGACATTATAAACCTCTGCACATTTATAACATTAAGGACATTTGGGCTGGGTTCTAAATAACTTCCAGAGTTTTTAAGCATAACAGTTTTCTAATTTGCGTGTGACTTTTTTTTAATTAATTAATTAATTAATTAATTTATTTATTTATTTATGATAGTCATACAGTGAGAGAGAGAGAGAGGCAGAGACACAGGCAGAGGGAGAAGCAGGCTCCATGCACTGGGAGCCCGACGTGGGACTCGATCCCGGGTCTCCAGGATCGCGCCCTGGGCCAAAGGCAGGCGCCAAACCGCTGCGCCACCCAGGGATCTCTTGCGTGTGACTTTGAATTAAAGTAGTACCAGCAGCTTGGATTTTACTCTGAAAACTATAGCAGTAGTCTTATTTTATACTCTTGCATATATATACATATGTAGATCTATAGATATTATTTTAAAATAATTGAACATTTTTCCTTAGAGTTTTATTTGGTATGGATGGAAACTTCAACCACAAAAGTAATTGTAATTGTTTGAGAAGTATAAATTTATAGGCTACTGTTAGAATGACATGAATAAAATTTAACACTCTTTAGCTTGTAATTTGAGATCACTTATTCTCTCTTGCAAGATACTATCTTAATTCTAGAGTTTCTGCCATAACATTTAAGTAACATAATAAATACAGACTTATTCATTGATATCTATAATATTATGGACCAGATAGTTTTGGGTACTGTTTATATTTCTGATACATTCCTTCTTTTTTAAAAATTTTAAAAAGATTTTATTTATTTTTATTCACAAGAGACACAGACAGAGAGAGAGAGAGAGGCAGAGACACAGGCAGAGGGAGAAGCAGACTCCATGCAGGGAGCCCGATGTGGGACTCGATCCTGGGACTCCAGGATCATGCCCTGGGCCGAAGGCAGGCTCCAAACCGCTGAGCCAGCCAGGGATCCCCCCGATACATTTCTATACAGGAATTTGGGTCTAATATGTTTTACTGAAAGAGTAGCATTAAGTACTAATCTGTTCTGTTGTTATATCTGATTCAATGTTATCTTTTTTTTAAACAATAAAATTGCTTTTAATGCAAACATTAAAAATGTTATTAAAAAAAGTTGTTAAAGAACATACCATGTAAATTTAATATTAACATACTTCTTGTTTGGTCTCGTTCTAAGGCATTAGAGCATAGGATGTTTTTAATTGATTTCCATTATTGATTTCACGTTCATGTAAATAAAAGTGGGTAATATTTGAGTAAAGTTATTATTCTCTTTTTGGGTTAGTGACTTATTAAACAGAAGGATCTTATATTGTATTTTAATGAAGAGCATACTTTTGCCAGTATTCCAAGGTATGCAGCCAATTAAGCTCCTTTATTTTTCTTACTATTTATAAGCTTCTAGTTTAATGAGCTTTTGTTTTGTTTGTTAGACATTTTTGGCTCTCATAAACCAAGTGTTCCCTGCAGAAGAAGACAGCAAAAAAGATGTGGAAGATAATTGTAAGTATCAGGTTAAAAAATAGTTCTCAGGACAGAAAAGGAAACTTCCCTTCCAAAAAATAAACTAGTGGTTATATTACTAGGTATACTACATTGGTTCAGAAGAAATGTAGCCTTTTGATATGAAGTTCATGTGAATGGAGGAGCTCAAAAGACCTGAATTCATTATTGTTTCACATTTGCAGTTTGGTGAAAGAATCTCTTGAATGTCCTTTTAGTGTTATCTCAGTTGTGTAAATGTGGGCAATGGTTATAATTTACTATGAGGCCTGAACTAAATATCTCTTGTTAACAGTTTTGAGAGAGTTATTTTGAAGCTCATCTAGAATCAGATCACTTTTGTAGTTGTATATGTAGTTCTGTAATTTGGAAATTGAGTCAGGAGGACCCATTTAATATCACTGTTTAAAGGAAACAAACATGTAACAAAAGTATAAGTACTAATTGCAAAATTGATTTTAGAACATTGTATTTTATCTTAGCGTATTTGGTGGAAAAAACTATCCAGTTGACCAGGCCATGTTTATTTTCAAGGTTTATAACATTTTCAAGGTTAAGCAGTTTCATTTTTTATTTGGCAATATATTTTTTAAGAATTTATTTATTTTAGAGAGAGAACACACAAGCGGGAGCAGGGAAAGAGAGAGGGAGAGAAGCAGACTCCCTGCTGAGTGTGTAACCCAATGTGGGACTCCACACGGGGCTCAATCTCAGGACCCTGGGATCATGACCTGAGCTGAAGTCAAGAGTTGGACACAACCAACTGAGCTATCCTTGCTCCCCTATTTGGCAATATTTAAGGATCCTGTCCAGTTGCTTGAGTATCATTAATGATAATCTGACATTAAAAACTCTCCATTTAAAGAAAAAAGGGACTCCTGGCTGGTTTAGTCAGTAGAGCATGCATTTCTTGATCTTGGGGTTGTGGGTCTGAGCCCCACATTGGATATAGAGATTTCTTAAAATCTTAAGGAAAAAAAAAAAGAGAAAGGAATATATTCTGTCCTTGTTGATTTTTCTTTTGGAGTTCACCTTTGAATAATCCTGTAAGGTCCTCATACATGAGTAGGACAATGGGGAATAGTGGAGTAATGAGAGAGCCAGGGACTCAGGGAGAACCTGAGTTCAGATTCTGACTGTGCTGTTTGGAAGCTGTGTACCTGTAGACAATTTATCTCTCCTCTTAGAGCTTCTGCATCTGTAAAATGAGAGTGATAATGTGTATGTTGCATGTTTAGAGATGATATATTTAAATTATGTGGTGCAGTGCCTGACCTCTAACAGTCTTTCAAATGGTAACTGTTATTAGGTGTAGGAGATTGAGAAAACAAATGTAGAGTTTCTTTCCAGAATTGCTGGAGAATTTGTCTCATGGGATATTTTTCTGAACAGCATTCAGAACCAAAAAAAAGGAAATAAATAAAAGCAAAATTCTATTGTATTCAAAATCAGAGAAATGATTCTTTTCTGCTTAGACTTGTTGAGATATTCAGAACTACGAATTACTCCTTTTCATATATTAAAATAATGTTTTTTTGTTTATATATACACATACAGCTAAACATAATAAGTGGTTTTGAATTATTTTTAATTAATTTTTTAATATTTTAAAACATGGTTTTATGATATTCTCTCTGCTTCCTTTAAGTTAGAATTCCTAATCCTCTGAAAAAGCTAATAATATAAACATATACTGACATGTGAATGACCACCTGCTCTCATTTCTTTACTTCTTCCACACACACTCCCAGTCTTTTTAGGAATATCTGTTAATGAAACTAAATGAATCCCTAAGTGGTGAAATCTCTGCCAGTGGATACAAGGGTCTTCCTCTTAAATTGTACTATTCAGACTATTCCATTTCCTTAAGACATGGAAATGATGTTTCAGAATGGTAGTTCAGAGGAAGGTGAGAGAAGGGGGAGTGGGTCAGCATTGTGCTTTGGATAAGAAAAGGTGACATGTAGATCAGGTTCCTGGGGGATGAGGGTGGGAGAAGTGCAGGGATATAGAAAATTAGTGACCAGTAGCCAAACTAGATACACCTCTGCCTCCTACCTTCTCCAAATCTTTCTCAATTCAAGGGAAAGATGCCATTCAACTCTTAGGAGGCTTCACTGACTAACTTACTTCTTGTTTTATTCTGCTATAAGTGGCATTAGAAAACAGTGAGATGGGTGCCTGGGTGTCTCAGTCAGTTAAGTGTCTGACTCTTGATTTCAGATCAGGTCATGTTCTTGGCGTTATGAAATTGAACCCTGTGTGGAGCCTGCTTGGGATTCTCTCTCTCCCCCTCTGCCTCTCCTGTCCCTTCTTTCATTCTCTCTAAAAAAAAAAAAAAAAAAAAAAAAAAAAACAAAAAAACAAAAAAACCCAAAAACCAAAAACCAAAACCAAACAACAACAAAAAAACCAGTACCACATGTACCTGGAAAATGAACTGGCTACATTATATGACTATAGAGGCATAGACAGTCTTTATTGATATACTGCAAGAGACTCTGACAAAACTGGTCTGTGGTAAGCACCGTAAAGAAAGTACAAAGAGGAAAGTAGTTCTAGTCATGGTGGTGGTAGTGAGAATGGAGAATTATCATTTATGAGATAATTTTTGAACTGACCTTACAGCATAGGTAGATTTTTGATACCTAGAGATACAGAGATATAGTCCAATTCATGAATATATTTGGATTTGGTTAAGTCCTTTAGTGTGCCTGCAAGTTAGACCATAGTAAAGGGAGTTGTGGAAAATTATATGAAAAGGTCATATAATGCCTTGAATGCAAGGTTAATAAGGGCCTTGAATATCACACTTGAATATGGATTTCAATAGTTGATAGAGACCCACTGATGTTTTTTTGAGGAAGAGAGAGATTTAACTAGTGTTCTGGTTTAGACTTATGTGCTGAGTAGTCTAAATGGATTAGAGAAGAGCGAGAATGCTAATAATAGAAACAAAGTGGTTGGGGAAAGAGTGTTTTTTTTTTTTCTATAGTAGCTTGTGGTAGAAATGGGGAAATGAAACTCAAGAGATTGGAGGACTGAGAGAGTATATATTAGGCTGGGAGAATAGAATAAGAGTATCATAATATTATGATAATATTATGTATAATACAATGCACATTAACAATAACGTATATACAGTATACTCTGACACGTTAGTAGAATAGATCTCAGAAGAACAAGATTTCTACCCTGATTGTCTTGTTATTAGCTGCATGTCCTGGGTTAACACATAAAATTTTTCTGGGACTCTTATTTCATATCAGCTGTGAGCACGGACTGAATGATCTCATGGTCCCTTCTCATTCTAAAATTTTATCGTTTGTGTTTTTTTTTAAATTTTTATTTATTTATGATAGTCACAAACAGAGAGAGAGAGAGGCTGAGACACAGGCAGAGGGAGAAGCAGGCTCCATGCACCGGGAGCCCGACGTGGGATTCGATCCTGGGTCTCCAGGACCGCGCCCTGGGCCAAAGTCAGGCGCCAAACCGCTGCGCCACCCAGGGATCCCTCGTTTGTGTTTTTTCTGTAAAATTTTGAGCATCTGATTTGATTAGTATAATCACTTTGTTGTATTGAAAGTATATTAAAATCAGTGCTCTCTGAAATACTACTTTCCATTTGAATTGTATTCAGTTTTTCAACCAGCTTTCATTAATGTGTACTCACCTGGTACTCGTTAGATATACTCACCTGTTTGGAAATTTGTTGTTTAAAAATATCACTGTAACACAAATGTAAACTGGGTATATTTTAAATTGGCTTTTGAGGTTTTACATGTACCAGGGTTTTAAAAGATGGAATTAAATCTAGCCTAGCAGGTGGATTTTAGCTTGGATCAAAGTGATTCAGATTAAGATAGTATTGTTTTATTTTACTTTTCTTCTTCAAATATTTAGTGATTTGCAAATTTTATGTTTCAGGTTCACTAATGTATTTAAATGAAGCCACTCTTCTTCATAATATCAAAGTTCGATACAGTAAAGATAGAATTTATGTAAGTATTTTACATATGACTTAGGTTTTTGTGGAATAATTGCTTTACATGCTGCTTTTTGACTTTGTGAAGCTTGAAATTTTTAACAGGAAATCTTATTTGATCTTAGCCTGTTGAATAGAGTGTGACCTCCCTGAAGATAAGGCATCTTTTCTAGTTTAGTGCTCTAACTCCAGAGCTTAGAACATGCATGGTACCTAGTAAACACTTAATAAACATTTGTGGAATGAAATAATGAATTTAGAGCATCATCTAATATCTTTCCGACTTAAAAATGTCCAATTTGATTGTTTCAAAAAACACTAGTTATTTGGGATTTTGATTTCTTGTCTTTGGTATACGTCTACAGATATTTCAGTTAATTCACTTTCCACATTGTTCTGCAAAAAAATTAAGATAACTTATAAAGAATATATATTGAAATAAAAACTTTGATGACAAAGAAATGTCAATTAAAATAGAAAGCAGTTATCTGAGAAAATTTCCAGAACACTGGAAATAGAGCCTACATAGTTCCAGTATTTCATTAAATTCTAGATAACTTGCTTAAAAAAATCAGAATATTAAGAAATGAAAGAAAGTCCTTTTAATGTCAGTTAGGGTTTATACCACATTGGTCAGATGGATACTTGGCTAGTATGTTTTAATTATAATTATTCATTGGGCATGTATGAGGTTTTATTCTAATATATGGCCTAGTTGTAGATTCCTTTGTTGGCTGGAGATAAATTACCCACTGTAGTTCTCCTGTTATAAAGATAGGACTCCATTATTTTTGAAAGAAGAAAACACATGGCTTCTTTGACTCTTCCCAGATCAAATGTCAGTCTTAATCTTTTATATCACTATCAATTTGCCTAATTATACTCACTTAATTCTGACTAAATTACCTTTAGTCTTTGCCATCTGTCCAAATAGTGACAGCTGGGAAATAGAACTAGTCTTTTTTCAGAAGAGTTTACTTGCTGTCTTTCAATTGTATACAATATTAGTCTTCACTTTCTTCTTTGATTTTTTTCAAAAGTGACTTAACAGAGAATATATTTAGGTTGATATATGGCAGTTTTTGATTAGAAATATATTTAGAAGCAAAATTCACTCAGCAGACTAATATTGGGCATCTGATGTATGCTAAATGCTGTGTAGTTACCGAAATAATACAGATTTTTAAAATTTGTTAAAACAGTTGAACTTGTAATAAGTCATTAAAAGTTGATTTGGATCTAACCAGGAAGCGTCAACTTTCAAGTAGAAGTGGTCACTATTTTTTCTGTACATGTCTTATATTACTTGGTGATAGAGCAGTCATATTTATTTGAGAAAATTTTAATTGTTTTAATATTTTTTTAGAAGTTTGGGAAATTTTTACTATTACAGGAAAGATTATACTTTTTAAGAACTGAGATACTTCATTTTTATTTGGGATATATTGGTCTTTTACTAAGTTTCCTGTGTTGCAGTGATTGCTGACTGTGACCATTAATAACTGAAGGTTTTAAATGCATATTAGTTATGCTTCCAACAAGATTGTCTTTTTTCCACATTTAGTTGATGTACAAGTCTTCTAAATTGCATGATTGATGGAAAAAATTATCCATTTGTGAAATTTAAGTTTTTGTTTTTCATGTATAATGTCTATATCATCCTGGAGTATTTTAGGGTTATTCCTAGCTTTTTTGACCTTTCTTTTCTTAAGATATGTATGCAGTTGGGCACATGAGCTGTTAGTGGCTCTTTGGCATCATCATCTTCTTTTTGGAAAACTAGTTTTTTCAAAGTTATCTGAGGCCATTATTGGTATATTTTTTTCCTAGTCAATTATGTCTTTTAGTTATAAAACCATTAAAAATCAGTAATACGTGACTAATAGTAATTATTACTATAACGTTTGGAAGAATGGAAGCAGTTTGGAATAAGAGTTTAAATTTGATTTTTTTCTATTTCTCATCAACCAGAATGATCACTGTTCTTCCTTAGAATTTGAGTAGAACCAAAAAAAAAAAAAAAAAAAAAAAGAAAGAAAGAAAGAAAGAAAGAAAGAAAGAAAGAAAAAAGAATTTGAGTAGAACAATAGCTGACTCACATTTAACATTTTTATTGGTTACTAAAATCTCCCAAGGAAAGATTATCACCTGGAAATGAAAATTTTTTTACACCACTGCAGTAAACAGTGTTTGAGAACATTCATTGAATTTTAGATTAGTAGTCTGAGAGTTCAGGGTTTCCGCATCATTTCCCATTCAACGACTAGAAGCAGAAAAGAGAAAAGTATGGTTCTGTCTGCACTAGTTCGGCCAGTAAACCACAACTAATTGCTAAACCACAACTCTTTTTCTACCCACAAGGAATTTTATAAATCCTATTGGTGCATTTTTCTGGTCTTTTAGAGCCACAGTTAAATACCAGAGTTAAAAGCAAACTTAAGTTGCTCATTAAGCCTGTCAGTATTCTAGGCAATGGTAAGCACATATTGTTTTTCAAAATCTGGGACCAAGTGGTCACTAGAGCACTACATTAATCCTTGCCTTTCAGTGATGGAGATTGGCCTAAGCATCCTATGAGCTTTATTAAGCTCTTCGGTAGCGGTGTAAATAAAGTAAGTCCAAGTGAGGAATATAAATGACCAAGACTCAAGCTGTAGGAATAGAAGTTGGAGAGTAGATTTCTTAAGTAGAGTCAACAGAAGAAGGCTGATTGAATTAGAGGCTTAGGCTCAGCCTCTGTCTCACTGTCTGTGGTGGTTTGGTGGTAAGCCATGAACCTGGAGAAAGGGAGGAGCATATGGGTGGAGAATGTTCTCTTTGAGGCAGAAAGGGTACAAGAAAGATAATTTTGGGTGTTCTAAATTTGAGATGTGTATAGATGAGAAGATGAAAATATTAAGAGTTAGAGAGGGGCAGCCCCAGTGGCTTAGCGGTTTAGTGCTGCCTTCAGCCTGGGGTGTGAACCTGGAGATCTGGGATCGAGTCCCATGTTGGGCTCCCTGCATGGAGCCTGCTTCTCCCTCTGCCTGTGTCTCTGCCTCTCTCTCTCTGTATCTCTCATGAATAAATAAAGTATTTTTTAAAAAAGAGAGAAATATGGGTCCTGTAGAAGGTACTTTTAGGGCTAGAAATGCAGATTTGGAAGTCCTAATTTATATACAGAATTAAAGGTGTCTATTTGCTGTATTTTCTTTCTCCTGGGAGCCTTGTTTGGTTTTATTTTATTATTATTTTTTTAAAGAAAATTTTTTTAAAGATTTTATTTATTCATAGAGATGCAGAGAGAGAGAGAGAGAGAGAGAGAGAGAGAGAGGGGCAGAGACACAGGCAGAGGGAGAAGCAGGCTCCATGCAGAGAGCCTGACGTGGGACTCGATCCAGGGTCTCCAGGATCACGCCCTGGGCTGCAGTGCAGGCGTCGCTAAACCGCTGCGCCACCGGGGCTACCCGCCTTGTTTGGTTTTAAATGAAAATAGTAATTGGAAAGTTTTATGTTTATGCTTTTTCTGTTTAGACATATGTCGCCAACATTCTGATTGCAGTGAACCCCTACTTTGACATACCTAAAATATATACTTCAGAAACAATAAAGTCATATCAAGGAAAATCCCTTGGAACAATGCCACCACATGTCTTTGCAATTGGTAAGTAATTTCATTGTTTTTTTTTTCCCCTTATACTGTACAAATTTACTGTTTTTCTTTTGGATTAATAAAAGATACCATGAGTTGAATATGTATTTTGGTGGACCTTTATACATATTGAATGTATCACCATTATTTAGGGTTGTGTATCTTACACAGGACAGGGTATAATAATGTATGTCATTATTTTTTTAAATTTGTCTGTGTTCTTTTAATTATGTCTACCCAGTTGAAAGTAGGAAATGTTAAATTTGTCTGTGTTCTTTTAAGTATGTCTACCCAGTTGAAAGTAGGATGTAATAAAAGCTGACCTAATGGTTCTTTTTGACTCCTTGACAGGATCAGTTTCATCTTAAAAGTGTCCTCCTTCATAGCTTTGAGGCCCAGGCCTTCCATTGTTACCCAGGTCATCACTTGTGAGTGTGTTACTAGGGCTAGATATGAGCTGCCTTTACTTGCATCAGGGCTTTATAAATGTTAAGAATTGGAAATGGTATATGCTTCATATCTCTAGGGAATCTGGGGGAAGACAGGGGTCTTTGCCTCTCTCAGCTTTTCTCTCATCTTGAAGGACTTTAGCTTTGAGGAACACAGAGATGTGTGTTTTGACACAGACACCCCCACCATAACCCTCTGGATCCAAACATAGCCAGCAGTTAAATGACGACATATTTTGGTAGTAGTTCTTAGGGCAGTCTGTTTCTCCTTGCGCTTTCTTTTCTTGCCTACGTTTTGACCAAACCAGGCTTCACTTCCCAATTTGTCTGACTTATATACTAGGCAGAGTGAATATATCGGCCAAATCCAGTGCAATAGCAAATTGACTTTCGGTTCTGAGATGCTCTAATGAGCATTAGTATGTTTTCTGTCAGCTAGCAAAATGGCACAAAATCCTTTGAACCTGAATATGACCCAGCTCATCTCTGGAGAGAAATAACTTATTTAAAATGTAAATACTCTGACTTTTATTTTTAGTTGTTTACTGCTAAGAAAATGTCTAGAATGATATTATGAAAGTCAGTAGAACAGATTACTGATAAATTTTCTCCCTGTTGTAGCCCCTGGTCAGAAGGATAGGTACATTCTTGCATGTAGTCTCCATTTGGTCCAATAGAGTAAAAGCCATTTGTAAAGCCTTCTACCCATTTGTGTGGGTAGCACATGTCTGAAATGGGAAATAGTCTTCTAGGATTAAATTGGTTAGACCTAATTTTGAATTAAAATTGTTTTAATATGAGACCACTTCCACAATTAAATTGTGCTCAACTTGTCTTTGTAATACTACTACACTGATTTTGCAATTATGAATTTTTTCCTCCAGCAGAATTTTTGGTTTCCAGATTTCTTAATTGGTAGCTGTTGCTTGCTTTTCTCTGGGGCCTTCATTAGTTATGTGTACTGAGCTTTTTTTTGTTTGTTTGTTTAAGATCTGCTCTGGAATTAGGAAGAATTGAGCCATAGGTCATAATATGAAGGTACTCTCGTACAAATAATAGAGTTGTTTATTGGAATTTCATATTACTTAGCTGTCAGATTAATAAGATAGGACATTTAAAATAAAACTTCTAGAGGTGTTTTGAACACTTGGAGTGATTTTATTTTAAAATGTTACTAATGGTAAATACACATTTATAATTTCTTTGAGAGCAAGTGCTTTTTGATTAAAACAACTATCATTTGTATCATTTAGTAAATTTGTATTTAGTACACCACTTATCATTAATGTGTTATTTTAACCGTAGCTGATAAGGCTTTTCGAGATATGAAGGTACTCAAGATGAGTCAGTCTATCATCGTATCTGGAGAATCAGGAGCTGGCAAAACAGAAAATACAAAATTTGTTCTAAGGTGAGGAGTTTTTAGCTAACCTGGAATATTTTGAACAGGTTGATTCTTTTTTATTTTTTATTTTTTGGTAAAAAATATGTAAAATAACACTTACCAGTTTAAGCATTTCTCAATGTACAGTTCAGTAGTATTAAGTATATTAATAGTGTTTTTTCAGCCAATCTCCAGAACTTTTTATCTCACAAAACTGAAATTCTGTGTCTGTTAACTCCATTTTCTCCTGTCTCAGCCCCTGGCAACTATCCTTTTGCTTTCTGCTTCTATAATTTTGACTATTCTAGATACCTCATATAGTAAATCATACAGTAATTGTCTTTCTGTGACTGCTTATCTCACTTAGCATAATATCCTCAAGTTTTATCCATGTTGTATCATGTGTCACAATTTCCTTTTTAAGGCTGAATAATATTCCATTATGTATATATACCACATTTTGTTTACCTATTCATTCATCAGTGGGCACTTTGGTTACTTCCAGATCTTGGCTGTTGGGAATAGTGCTGCTGTGAACATGTTATTAACAAAGAGATACAAATACCTCTTTGGTTGAACAGGTTGACTTTTGTATACTTTTGCATACTTTTTTGTATTTTTAAAATGGTTTTATTTTTAAATTTATTGTTATTATTTTTTTTAGAGAGGGAGAGGTGGGGAGGGGCAAAAGGAGAGAGAATCTTAAGCAGGCTCTACACCCAGCATAGATCCTGATGCAGGGCTTGATCTCACACCCTGAGATCATGACTGGGCTAAAAATCAAGAGTCAGATTAATTGACTAAGCCACCCAGGTGTGCTCCTAAAGATTTTATTTTAAATAAGATCTACATCCACCATGAGACTCGGACTCACAACCCTGAGATCGAGAGTTGCATGCTCTACTGACTGAGCCAGCCACGTGCCTCTTGCAAACTTTATGACATAGTTTGAAATGGTAGGTTCTATCCCTTTTAAAAACAGACACCTTATGTGGTAGCTAAGCCATAGATTATTGAAAACTAGCTCTGACATGCTCTTATGGGGATCCTAAAGGAGACCCATGCTGGTTACGCAAAGGGAAATCTAGAAATGATCCTTCAAAATTCAACCTTTACATCCTCTTCTCAGTATTCCTGCTATTAGTGTGGTTGAAATCATTTTTTTTTTACCTTAAGCTTATGACAGCTTTTTTATTTCTATCTCCCCATAACCCTCTTCTCAGTGTATCCCCTTTGTTGCTATCAAATTAAACTCTACACATTGTTTAGAATCATTGCATTACAAATATGGAAGGAACCATAGAACTCATTAGTTTAGTTCCTACAGTTTATATACTTAAGGATGTTAAATCTAGTGTCGAAGCTACTGCTAGGACCAGTGCATTCTGAATTCTCACCAGTGTTATTCCCACTGTATTAGTCTTTTTTTTTTTTTATGATAGTCACAGAGAGAGAGAGAGAGAGAGAGGCAGAGACATAGGCAGAGGGGGAAGCAGGCTCCGTGCACCGGGAGCCTGACGTGGGATTCGATCCCGGGTCTCCAGGATCGCGCCCTGGGCCAAAGGCAGGCGCTAAACCGCTGTGCCACCCAGGGATCCCCTTTATTACAGTCTTAATCAAGTAATTGCTGCTGGGTCCTTTCTTGAAAATTTGCTATTTTTTAATGCAGATGTATACTATTCCGTTATTTGTATGAAATAATTTAGAAGTTTGTTATTATCTATTATGTATATACAATTTTGGTTAAATGAGTGCTTCCTAATACTCCAGAAATTCTAAGTGATTCAGTGTCTTTTTCTTTTGTATGTAAGAGTCATATGGTGAGTCTGTGGTTTATATACATCTTTAAAAATGAATAACTTAGAAACTGTAAACTTATAATACACACTTAAATTGTAAGTCAAAGATTACTTTTTGTTTTGAAATGTTCCAGGAAAATAGTTGTTCCATCATGTTTAATCTTTGGCTAAAACAACACAAAGAGTGGTAACTTCCTTATTGTTCAGTGGCAGATTATTTGTTCTAACCATAAAGATTGAATTAATACCCTATCACAGAAGACTTTGGAATCTTAGGTAGAAGATACATATTCCTGAGTGAAATGTGTGGCATATTTAAAACCAAATAGTTGGTTAAAGTCAGAGTATTTCCAAAAACAGTTTTTAAAATAATGCTGATTTAGCTGTTCAAGGTAATCCAAATAGAATTTTAAATGTTTAAAAAACTGTAATGGTCACCTGAGGGGCTCAGTTGGTTAAGCATCCAGCTCTTGATTTCAGCTCAGGGTTGTGAGATCGAACCCCAAGTCAGGCTCCTCACTGAGCATGGAGCCTGCTTAAGATTCTCTTTGCCACTTGGCATCAGGCTCCATGCTCAACAGGGAGTCTGCTTGAGGATTCTTTCTCTTCCTTTCCCTCTGTCCCTCCCCTGCTTACATTTTCTCTTTTTCTCTCCCTCAAATAAATAAATCTCAAAAAAATATATAAATTTGTAAATTTTAAATGAATAGTTTCAGTGATGATCCAGGTTTAAATTTTACATGTATTAAATAATATTAAAGTTATAACTATAATGTGTACAATATTATTGTCATGTAAATTTTTTATCCTATATTTTAAACAGATATCTGACTGAATCCTATGGAACAGGTCAAGATATTGATGATAGAATTGTTGAAGGTATTGTTAATTTTTAAAATTATTATTTTTTTATTGTTAGATACATACTGAAATTAACTTATGAGAATCCTCTAAGTGATCTGGAATGCTCTCCCAGAGATCCAGAAGACTCTTCCATCTCCTACAGATCTTTATTCAGATATAACGTCTGAGTTTTTTAAATGTCTATTGTTTTTCCTCTCACTCCATGTTAAGTGCTAAGAGGGTAGCGATTTTTATATATTACAATCTCCTGGAATAGTGTCTGATACATGAGATATGCCCCTAAATTTCTCTAGGATGAATGAAAGAAATATAGGAAGCATTCTGGACTCTTATTTGCTTTATTGACCTTGTTTTTTGTAAAGGAGAGAGGAAGAGGGTTCTTTGGAATTAAAATGCTTTTTTGGGGAAATTTTAATGAATTAGTACAATTAGAAGGCAGGAGTCTGTAAATTGATTTCCTTAAAGTCAATGCTTGCATACCCCTTAGAAAGTTTTCTCATACCCCATCTGGATACTGCTGGTCTAGTCAGCCACCATGGTTGAATCTATACCACTCTCCTGCATCGTAGATTCCTCTCTGGTCTCCCCACTTATATTCTTGTTTACCTGTAATTTGTTCTCTGTGTGGTAGTTGTGATGATCTCTTTTGCTTTCAGTCTTTTAATGGCTTCATATTGCTCTCAAGAGAAAGCTGAAAATCTGTAACATCGCTAACAATGCTACTTGTGGTCTGGCCTTTGCCTCCTCTTTCTAATTGAGTCATTGTTCTTTTGAATCCTTATACATTAGTCATGTCAGTCTCCTTCTAGTTTTTTTGAGATGTTTTAAGCTTATGTGGATACTCTTTTTCCTTCTTTCTTCCTCATTTTCCAGTATGAGGCACTCAGTAAGGATTTTAATAATGATGATGAAATTAACATATGTGAGATGTATTATGCATTGTCTGATTTGCTGGAAATCTGTTCTTAATTTAAATCCCTACAGAACGAGGTAGGTACTATTTTATGCCTACTTTAGAGATTAAAAACTGAGGTAAAAAGACTTTAAGTGGCTTGCTGAAGAGTGTATAGCTCATCAACTGTGGAAGTGGAGTATAATTAACTCAGGCATCTTAGCTATGTGCTATACTAAGAGCATATTTTAACACTCATACTATTGTAAAGAAAAATTTCATTTAAACAAAAAATTCATTAAGGGCCTTTTGTGTGTCTGTATTTTGCTAAATCATAACTAGCAAATACTATGTTCATTTTTCACAATTATGTGAAATATACATGTAGATGAACATAAAAACTCTAATAAACATTTTTAAAATTTACATCAATAAAGTTTTTTGTGTTTCTTGATTAAATAATTTTATAGATTTACTTACATTTCTCACTATGGTATTGTAACACACCCAGGTATGAAGATCTCTTAAGAAATGCTTTATTCACAGTAAAGTACCTGACTTTAATGAAGAAATCACCCTTTAAAATTGAATAAGTAAATTAAAAAGAACAAATTATGGGTTAATTCAATAGAATACTAATTAGTATTCTGATTTGTTTACTTGAGGTGCAAACTCGCTTGCGAACTGGCTATAAACCTGGGTTCTTCTGAGGGAATGTGGTGTGTATATATGTAGTGTGCTATGGTTGAGAAAAGTTGGAAACTATTATTCCAAATGTTTCCACAGCTCCTTACTGGAGGATGGTAGATGTTAACTAGCAGAAAATAGAATTATCATTTGATGCTGTCTTTAATTGAAGATTGGTTGTTGGTTTTAGAATGAGTATATCAGTAGCATGACTGTAATTTTCTGATAGACTGTTATACTAATTTTGGATATTTTACTTAACATATTAAGTATTTTGGCAAAAAAGTAGTAGATTGATAAGGAGTTGGGGAGACTTGTAATTGAGTCCCCCTTTAGCCAGTACCAGTCATGTGGCTTTCCACAAGTCAGTTGACTTTATTGGGCCTCAGTTTTCTTGCCCATCTGAAAGGTTAGGTATACATGCAAACATTTCTTTCAGTTTTAATATTTTCTTACATTTTTTGGGAAGTGAAATAACTGGAGAGTGATTTTTAAAAGGGTTTGGATACTTGTTAAGCTTTCTACTGTGTATAGAACAAGAGAGATGAACTTTAAATGATTTCATAAGAAAAATTCTAGTAATAAACATTGGGAAGCAATTTATGAGGTTGCAGATGGAGAATATGTAAGATTGGCACTAACCTTGGATGTTTGTAGTAGAGACTGGTGAGTATAAGAATAGATTTTTTTTAAAAAAAGATTTTATTTATTCATGAAAGAGACAGACGGAGACATAGGCAGAGGGAGAAGCAGGCTCCCTGTGGGGAGCCTGGTGTGGAACTTGATCCCCGGGCCCCAAGATCATGACCTGAGTCAAAGGCAGATGCTCAACCACTGAGCCACCCAGGTGCCCCAAGAATAGACTCTTAATAGGGGTGCCTGGGTGGCTTAGTTGGTTGTGATTAACTCTTGATCTCAGCTTGGGTCTTAATCTCAGGCTCATGAGTTCAAGCCCTGCATTGGGCTCCATATTGGGTATAGAGCCTACATAAGAACAAAACAACAGTAGACTCTAATAAACCTTTTTCAGTCATGTAGTATGTTTAAGTGATTATAAGATTAAAAAAATTAAAATTTTACATTTGTTCATTGGGAGTTTTATTTACATTTAAAAATATTTTTATTAAGTTATTTTAATTCCACTATAATTAACATACAGTATTATATTAGTTTCAGGTGTACAATATAGTGATTCAGTAATTTTGTACATCATTACTCAGTGCTCATCATAAGTGTACTCTTAATCCCCTTCACCTATTTTACTTCTCTCTCCTATCTACCTCCCCTCTGATATGGTTTATTTTATTTTATTTTATTTCCTATTTATTTTATTTCTTATTTATTTATTTATTTATTTATTTATTTATTTATTTATTTACTTACTTACTTATAGCTGGGTACAGTATACTTTATTGATGGTACATGACAAGGTAGGGCTCCCCAAGCCCCTTCCCTTCCTGGGTCTGGGATGTAAACTGGAGGTCAGGAGATTCTCAGTGTGTTGGGGGATTAAGTTGGGACAGGGACTCCCCAGCAGCTGAGGGCCTCTCTCTTACTCTTGTTCTTGCTGGGGCTGGTGGTCCAGGAGGCTCTTACTCCTTGGAGGCCATGTGGACCATGAGGTCCACCACCTGGTTGCTGTAGAATTGATTGTCATACTAGGAAATGAGCTTGGTGAAGTGGTCATTGAGGGCAATGCCAGCCCCGGTGTTGAAGGTGGAAGAGTGGCTGTCACTGTTGAAGTCACAGGAGACAACCTGGTCCTCAGTGTAGCCCAGGATGCCCTTGAGGGGGCCCTCCAATGCCTGCTTCACCACCTTCTTGATGTCATCACATTTGGCAGCTTTCTCCAGGGGGCATGTCAGATTCACAGCTGACACGTTGGGGGTGGAGACATGGAAGGCCATGCCACTGAGCTTCCCATTCAGCTCAGGGATGACCTTGCCCACAGCCTTGGCGGCGCCAGTGGAAGCAGGGATGATGTTCTGGGCAGCCCCTTGGCTGTCACACCACAGCTTCCCAGAGGGGCCGTCCACGGTGTTCTGGGTGGCAGTGATGGCATGGACGGTGGTCATGAGGCCCTCCACGATGCCGAAGTAGTCATGGATGACGTTGGCCAGAGGAGCCAAGCAGTTGGTGGTGCAGGAGGCATTGCTGACAATCTTGAGGAAGTTGTCCTACTTCTTGTGGTTCACGCCCATCACAAATGTGGGGGCATCAGCAGAAGGAGCAGAGATGATGACCCTCTTGGCCCCGCCCTTCAAGTGAGCCCCAGCCTTTTCCATGGTGGTGAAGACTCTAGTGGGCTCCACAACATACTCAGCACCAGCATCACCCCATTTGATGTTGATGGGATCTCACTCCTGGAAGATGGAGATGGACTTCCCATTGATGACAAGTTTCCCACTCTCAGCCTTGACTGTGCCGTGGAATTTGTCGTAGGTAGAATCATACTGGAACATGTACACCATGTAGTTGAGGTCAATGAAGGGGTCCTTGATGGCGACAATATCCACTTTGCCAGAGTTAAAAGCAGCCCTGGTGATCAGGTGCCCAATATGGCCAAATCTGTTCACTCTGACCTTTACCATCATGTCTCGGGGACGCAGCTAGCATTGCACCAGAAGATGTGGCTGTCTGTGGAACGGGGAGGAGCAGAGAGCCTGATATGGTTTATTTTAAATGAGTACCCTCAATTAAAGTTTCTATTTTTTTCAATAAGAACATTTTTTATTTTTCATTTATTTTAAAGATTTTATTATTCACGAGAGACAGGGAGAGAGGCAGAGATGCAGGCAGAGGGAGAAGCAGGCTCCATGCAGAATCCCGATGTGGGACTCGATCCCGGGACTCCAGGATCATGCTCTGGGTCGAAGGCAGGTGCCAAACCACTGAGCCACCCAGGCGTCCCAAGAACATTTTTTATTAAAGCATACATCAGGATACATGGTTCTAAAAGATATACATAAAACATTCTATCCAAGAAAAATAGAATACACATTTTCCTTAGGTACAAACAGAAGAATTCCCAGAAGAATCTAAATCACATAGAAAGAGACATGACAAATATTACAAATTTAAGAGGACTGAAATTATACCAAGTATATTCTCTAACCACAGTGGTGCAAAACTAACAATAAAAAAATTAACAATAAAACAAAGCTGGAAAATCTACAATGTAAATATCATATATTTAATACATAAATATTAAGCAGTACACTATTGCACAAACAGTAGACCAAATAAGAAATCAAATGGTAAATCAAAGTATGTCTCAAAACAAAAGAAAAAGAAAGCATAATATTCCAAAATCTGTGGGATGTAGCAAAAGCAGATGTTAGAGTGAAATTTATGCTATAAATTCTTGTATTAAGAGAAAAAGTTCAAATGAAGAACATTACACCACAAGGACCTAGAAAAAGAAGAAACTTAGCTGAAATGCTGAAATTTAGTAGAGGAAGGAAACAACAAAGAAAAATCCGAAATAATATAGAGACGATAAACAATAACATAACATTGAAAGTAATGACCAGTTTTTCCAAAAAAATAAAGTTGGTAGTGCTTTAACTGCATTAGGAAAAAAAGGAGAAGACTTGAAAACCAAAATGAGAAATGGAAAAGAAAATAATATGAGATAACCACAGAAATACATAGTGTGGTAACAGATTACTGTAAACAGTGATAGACTAACAGATATCTGAGGAAAAAAAAAACAGATAATTCCTAAAAATGTACAAGTTACTACAATTGAATCATGAATCTTGAATCCAAAAAATAGGACATCTTCTTAGATCAATAATAAGAATGAATATTGAGTTAGGAATCAAAAATCTCCTGGCACAGAAAAGCCCAAGACCACATTGGCTTTATTGGTAAATTCTACCAAAACATTAAAAAAAATTAGTGACAGTCTTTATCAAAATCTGACAAATAATGGAATAGAGCACATTCAAAATCATTCCATGAGGCCAGTACCCTCTTGTCACCAAAGCAGGATAAAAACAATACAAGAAGAAAAAAGTCTAGTTTGAAGGATGCCTGGGTGGCTCAGTCATTTAAGAGTCTGCCTTCAGCTCAGGTCATGATCCCAGGGTCCTGGGATCAAGCCCTGAGTCTGGCTTCCTGCTCAGCAGAGAGCCTGCTCAGCAGAGAGCCCTCTTCCTTTGCCCCTGCCCCTGCTTGTACTCTCTCTCTCTCTCTTTCAAATAAATAAATCTTAAAAAAAAAAAAGTCTAGTTTGTTCAGTGTAAGTATTGCTTCTCTTTCTTTTAGTGTCCATTTGTGTGTTAAATGTTTCTCCACCTCTTCACTTTCAATCTGTAGGTGTCTTTGAGTTTAAAATGAGTCTCTTGTAGGCTGGGATTCTAAAAACTATTGTTCTGAGGATCTTTTTTAGTCATTCTGTAAACTAATATGTTAGGTTTTGTTGAATGTACATGGAAAAATGTTAAATCTGGAGGTTTTATTAATATATAAAATATTTTAGGAAAGTAAGTCAACTAATAACTTCTGACTCGTATTTTGTTCACCAGGGGTTTACTGTTCTCTAATCACTATTCCTTTATGGCTGATGTACTTGTGAAAACATTATAATTTTTAGGGAGTAATTTTTAAAGTTGACTTCTAAATTTTGTAACCTAATGACTTTTTAAAATTTAGTCTTTTCCATATCATTTACATATGGTAAAGGAATAGTAGTTTGGAATAAGTTTCCACATTTGGGTAGGGCAATACTCATAATTTACATAATTTGAGTAATTTTCCCATCTTCTGTACTTTAATAGGACCCGAATATAATGGTAGTCAATAAATATTTGAGAGATTTGACATTATCTGTGAATTCCTTCATGGTAATATTTATGAAAATATTTTTTCTATCTCTATTAATAAGGAAACATACTATACATATTGTTTCATAATTTTCCTTCATACTATTTGTTGATGAAATATTTTTATTTCTTTTTCAATAGCTAACCCTCTTTTAGAAGCCTTTGGAAATGCAAAGACTGTTCGGAACAATAATAGCAGTAGATTTGGAAAATTCGTAGAAATACATTTCAATGAAAAGGTAAGTGAGAGTGAGTTTGGGGATGTTTGGGAAGTGTTTGTGAAAAACACAAGGGTCTTGAGATGCCTGGGTCGCTTAGTTGATTAAGTGTCAACTCTTGATCTGGGTTCACATCTTGATCTCAAGGTCATGTGTTCAAATGTTGAGTTGGGTTCCTACCTGGGCATGGAGCCTACTTCAAAAAAGAAAGAAAAACACAAGGGTCTTGTTAGAATTGGTGCTGTACTTGAACTTATGGTAAATCCATTTGAGTTTTTCTCTGTTACTTTAGTTAACTGGGAGAATATATGTATTTAGTATAACCTTTGTAAATATTGTAAGCTTACATTTATTTAGTTATCTGCTATTTTCCTTGATAAATATTACAACCTTTTTGATATAGACAAATGTTTATTAGAAAATTAATTCAGCATTGGGTAGGGTATGCTTTCAGACCTTAAATACAAACATGTATTTTCTCTGTTTTGTTTTTCAGAGTTCAGTTGTTGGAGGATTTGTTTCACATTATCTTCTAGAGAAATCTAGAATCTGTGTTCAAGGCAAAGAGGAAAGGAATTATCATATCTTTTATAGGTTGTGTGCTGGTGCTTCTGAAGATATTAGGGAAAAACTTCATTTGAGCTCCCCAGATCATTTTCGGGTAGGTTGGATGAAAAGAAATTATATACAGTTTTTGCAAATTGAATTGCTTTCAATTCTAAAACTTATTTTGATGGATTCTGATACCTAGTTGTATGTAACTTAGGTTAAATCCATGTAACGTGATAGAACATAGGTTTCTATTGAGATTTACTGCTAAATTTATAACACTATATGAGGAGATATATAATGGGAAAGAAAAAGGGATAGATGGGAAACCACTTATCAATTTAAACTCCTTAAGAAATTTATAATCTGTAATGCTGGCTTTTTTTTTTTTTTGTAATGCTGGCTTTAAAGTTATTTTTGACTTATTTGTTAAAAAAAGTTTTCACCTCTGAATTAATAATGGACCCATGATTGTCTTCCTTAATTCAACGGTAAATATTTATTGCTTGCCCATTGGGTACCAGGCATTGTGCATGGGTGAAAAAGATGAACAGTTCCTGCTCATGAGCAACTTAGAATCTGGTGGGAAATACATACACACACACAGATGCACAAACACATATAGTCTGACTGATAGGTTGAATGATTAGAGAGAGATATACATAGAATGCTGGGGATTTTGGAAAAACTTCAAGGAACAACCGATGTTTGATTAGAATCCTGAATGATTTTCAAGTGTTAACTAGAGGAAGAAGTAAACACTTGAATACTAAAGAGTATTCTTAGTAGATGGAAAAAGATGAACAAAGACAAGAAACAGCTAATAGAGTAAGGCAGGAAGTGGTGGTAGTGGGGCTAGAAAGTTTGGTCTTACTTCTGTAGTTAATAAGGAGCTATTGAAGGGATTTAAGTAGAAAGTTGGATATCAGGTCTATATTTACCTCTGGCTTTAAAATGGAAGGTGTCTTTAAGCGGGTAAGGTAGGAAATGGATAGAAAATGCAACTATGGGTAAACTGGTTGGAAACCTGTGGCTATAGTAGAAGTAAATTACTTAGTGCTTGAATTTGGTTACTGAGGATGGGATGTCCAAAATACTAGGAGATAAAATTGATAGAACTTGGAGACAGAGTATTGTTAGGGAAGAGTAGTTTGGAATAATTTTCCAAATTTGAGTAGGATAACTAGGTGGGTGTAAATACCATACTAGGGCCAGATGGAAGATTTGTGGCATATAGGATGAGTTTAGTTTTGGAATCTACAGATCATTTTAGGGGAGAGGATTAGAAGACATTTGAGGGGGGATCCCTGGGTGGTGCAGCGGTTTGGCGCCTGCCTTTGGCCCAGGGCGCGATCCTGGAAACCCGGGATCGAATCCCACGTCGGGCTCCCGGTGCATGGAGCCTGCTTCTCCCTCTGCCCCTCTCTCTCTCTCTCTCTCTCTCTCTCTCTCTCTCTCTCTCCCTGTGTGACTATCATAAATAAAAAAAAAAAAAAAAAGACATTTGAGGGCAGCCCGGGTGGCTCAGCGGTTTAGCACCACCTTCAGTCCAGGGCATGATCCCGGAGACCCGGGATCGAGTCCCACGTCAGGCTCCCTGCATGTAGCCTGCTTCTCCCTCTGCCTGTGTCTCTGCCTCTCTCTCTCTCTGTGTGTCTCTCAGGAATAAATAAATAAAATCTTTAAAAAAATCATTTAAAAAAGAAGACAGTTGAGTTGGGTATACTAAGCTGAAGATTATTTTTTTGTGCTGTAGTGATACGTTTGGGAGATGTCAGTACTCTGGTAATAGTTAAAAGTGTGACAATGAGTAGATGAGATTGTCCAGAGAGATCGTGTAATATTGAAAAGCACGTGTCAGGACCCAGACTCTGGAATTTGAAGAATATGAGTGTTGAAGAGTTGCCCAAGAAAGAAAGCACAGGTGGAATTGTGTGAGAAGTACAAGGAAAATCAGGAGTGCCAAGAATCACAAGCCAGTTCAAGAATTTCAAGAAGTGGGGGGGGAGGGGCAAGATGGCGGAAGAGCAGGGTCCCCAAGTCACCTGTCCCCACCAAATTACCTAGATAACCTTCAAACCATCCTGAAAATCTACGAATTCGGCCTGAGATGTAAAGGGAGACCAGCTGGAATGCTACAGTGAGAAGAGTTCGCGCTTCTATCAGGTAGGAAGACGGGGAAAAAGAAATAAAGGAACAAAAGGCCTCCGAGGGGGAGGGGCCCACGAGGAGCCGGGCTGACGCCGGGGCGAGTGTCCCCAGGACAGGAGAGCCCCGTCCCGGAGGAGCAGGAGCTGCACCAACCTTCCCGGACGGGCGGAAAGGGGCTTGCAGGGAGCTGGGGCAGGACCCAGGAGGGCGGGGATCCCCTCGGGCTCCCGGGACACTAACAGACACCTGCGAGCGCAGGAGAGTGCGCCGAGCTCCCTAAGGGCTGCAGCGCGCACGGCGGGACCGACCGGAGCAGTTCGGAGGGGCTCGGGAGCGGCTCCAGGGAGGGAGCTGCAGGGCGGGAGCGCGAATCCCACAGCGCAGGCCCCGGAGCACAGGGCGCCGGGACACAGCCCAGGATCCGGCCTCCCCCGGGACAGGCAGAGGCCGGGAGGGCCCAGGACAGCGAGGACGCTCCTGCCCCGAGCTGAGCAGATCAGCGGCCCCGCCCCGGAGCCTCCAGGCCCTGCGGACGGAGAACCGAGAGCCCCGAGCCCTGTAGTTCCTGCGGAGGCTGAATCCAGGCTTCCAGAGTTGCCATAGCAACTGCGGCTGTTCCTCCTGGGGCCCCACGGGGTAAACAACCCCCGCTGAGCCCGGCAGCAGGCAGGGGCAGAGCAGCTCCCCCAAGTGCTAACACCTGAAAATCAGCACAGCAGGCCCCTCCCCCAGAAGACCAGCTGGACGGACCAGTGATACTCCCCCGTGTTCCAATACAACTTGTTTTTGGCCACTCTGCACTGAGCAAAATGACTAGAAGGAAAACCTCACCTCAAAAGAAAGAATCAGAAACAGTCCACTCTCCCACAGAGTTACAAAATCTGGATTACAATTCAATGTCAGAAAGCCAATTCAGAAGCACTATTCTACAGCTACTGGTGGCTCTAGAAAAAAGCATTAAGGACTCACGAGACTTCATGACTGCAGAATTTAGATCCAATCAGGCAGAAATTAAAAATCAGTTGAATGAGATGCAATCCAAACTAGAAGTCCTAACGACGAGGGTTAACGAGGTGGAAGAACGAGTGAGTGACATAGAAGACAAGTTAATGGCAAAGAGGGAAACTGAGGAAAAAAGAGACAATCAATTAAGGGACCATGAAGACAGATTAAGGGAAATAAATGACAACCTAAGGAAGAAAAACCTACGCTTAATTGGGGTTCCCGAGGGCGCCGAAAGGGCCAGAGGGCCAGAATATGTATTTGAACAAATCCTAGCTGAAAACTTTCCCAATCTGGGAAGGGAAACAGGCATTCAGATCCAGGAAATAGAGAGATCCCCCCCTAAAATCAATAAAAACCGTTCAACACCTTGACATCTAATAGTGAAGCTTGCAAATTCCAAAGATAAAGAGAAGATCCTTAAAGCAGCAAGAGACAAGAAGTCCCTGACTTTCATGGGGAGGAATATTAGGGTAACAGCAGACCTCTCCACAGAGACCTGGCAGGCCAGAAAGGGCTGGCAGGATATATTCAGGGTCCTAAATGAGAAGAACATGCAACCAAGAATACTTTATCCAGCAAGGCTCTCATTCAAAATGGAAGGAGAGATAAAGAGCTTCCAAGACAGGCAGGAACTGAAAGAATATGTGACCTCCAAACCAGCTCTGCAAGAAATTTTAAGGGGGACTCTTAAAACTCCCCTTTAAGAAGAAGTTCAGTGGAACAATCCACAAAAACAAGGACTAAATAGATATCATGATGACACTAAATTCATATCTGTCAATAGTAACTCTGAATGTGAATGGGCTTAATGACCCCATCAAAGGCGCAGGGTTTCAGACTGGATAAAAAAGCAGGACCTATCTATTTGCTGTCTACAAGAGACTCATTTTAGACAGAAGGACACCTACAACCTGAAAATAAAAGGTTGGAGAACCATTTACCATTCAAATGGTTCTCAAAATATATCCTAAAAACTATAGAACACTTCTGAAAGAAATTGAGGAAGACACAAAGAGATGGAAAAATATTCCATGCTCATGGATTGGCAGAATTAATATTGTGAAAATGTCAATGTTACCCAGGGCAATTTACACATATAATGCAATCCCTATCAAAATACCATGGACTTTCTTCAGAGACTTAGAACAAATTATTTTAAGATTTGTGTGGAATCAGAAAAGACCCCAAACAGCCAGGGGAATTTTAAAAAAAGAAAACCATATCTGGGGGCATCACAATGCCAGATTTCAGGTTGTACTACAAAGCTGTGTTCATCAAGACAGTGTGGTACTGGCACAAAAACAGACACATAGATCAATGGAACAGAACAGAGAACCCAGAAGTGGACCCTGAACTTTATGGTCAACTAATATACGATAAAGGAGGAAAGACGATCCACTGGAAGAAAGACACTCTCTTCAATAAATGGTGCTGGGAAAATTGGACATCCACATGCAGAAGAATGAAACTGGACCACTCTCTTGCACCATACACAAAGATAAACTCAAAATAGATGAAAGATCTAAATGTGAGACAAGATTCCATCAAAATCCCAGAGAAGAACTCAGGCAACACCCTTTTTGAACTTGGCCACAGTAACCGGAGAAGGACAAACAGTGTATGTTCTCATTCATTTGGGGAATATGAATAATAGTGAAAGGGAATATAAGGGAAGGGAGGAGAAATGTGTGAGAAAGATCAGAAAGGGAGACAGAACATAAAGACTTCTAACTCTGGGAAATGAACTAGGGGTGGTGGAGGGGGAGGAGGGCGGGGGGTGGGGGTGAATGGGTGACGGGCACTGAGGGGTACACTTGACGGGATGAGCACTGGGTGTTATTCTGTATGTTGGTAAATTGAACACCAATAAAATTAATTTATAAAATTAAAACAAAAAAAAAAGAATTTCAAGAAGTGGTGACTGGGGATGGTTAGCATCGTTTATAAATTTGCAGCTAAGAAACACTGTCCCTGTGAGGAATACGTGGGAATTACGGGAATGGGTAAGGAATGCAGCTTGAGTAAAGTTCTCCAGGTGATTCTGATAATCATCTTTGGGCAGGAATCCTCCTCGTGAGAATCATGGCACATATATTTAATTATTGTTCTCTGTGTGTGTTTGTAATTTGGCTTTTTTTTTAAAGATTTTATTTATTTATCAATGAGGGACAGAGAGAGAGAGAGAGAGGCACAGAGACACAGGCAGAGGGAGAAACAGGCTCCATGCAGGGAACCTGATGTGGGACTTGATCCCGGGACTCCAGGATGATGCCCTGGGCCAAACACAGGCGCTAAACTGCTGAGCCACCCAGGGATCCCTGTAATTTGGCTTTTATTGCTACTTCAGTCAGTTCTTTTAATATGTATTTGGAAAATTTAAAATTTCTGTGTTAAAATGCTTTATAACTGCATCTGTTTATATCCGTCTACAATGTCTCACCTTCTCTAGAACTCATCAAATTAATTGGAATTTTTAGTTGCCCACATTATCTTCATGAAAGTAGAAGAGGTATTTCTCTACAATGATTTTTAGAAAAGAAGCATAAGTTAAAATGAATCATATAAAATTTAATGATGATGTGGCTTTGTTGGCACTGAGTTAGTGATAAAGTAATGCAACTATCCTTGTCTTAATTTAGCATTTCTTTTTGTTTGGAGCCTTGGGAGCATATATTTTGTGTGTTTTACAGTGTATAACCTTTCCTGGCACAATGGCAGGCATCCAAGAAAGGCAGCTACTGAACGTGTTTTTTTTTGTTTTATTAAGATTTCATTTATTTTTCACGAGAGACACAGAGAGACAGAGAGGCAGAGACACAGGCAGAGGGAGAAGCAGGCTCCATGCAGGGAGCCTGATGTGTGGGACTCGATCCCAAGTCTCCAAGATCAGACCCTGGGCTGAAGGCGGTGCTAAACCGCTGAGCCACCCAGTCTGTCCTATTGAAATTCTTTATTAGGTCAGAAAGTTTCCTGCCTCTGTAGTGTGAACTGGGAGGCATGATTTCCTCTCTGCATAGGAAGGACACTAGAAGTACAGTATGTTCACCCAAATACATCTGCAGTCTTGCTTTCATGCATGCATACCTCTATGTACTTTCCCTTAAATGATTCTGCCTTAAAGTGATTTGAAATTGTGTTGGTAATTTCATCAGGTTTTTCTGTAATTTAGTCAGGGGCTCCAGTTATAACTCATAGGTAAGGTCATAAAGACAAAGAATTTCAGAATAGTGTTGAACACTTCCAAAAATACTATCCAAAATAGTATGTAAAGAATTGTAGATATACCTGTGTTTGGAAATATTTCTATTAACTACTCATGTATTTTAGAAAATAAAATAAAAGGTTTAAAAGATTGTATTATTCAAATACTCAAATATTTTTGCATATGTTTTATGGAAGCATTTGTTGTAGTTATGCAAAGATCCTTAAGAGAAATAAAGCTTGGATAGAATGAAATGGATTCAAGAATAGTTTTTTCTAGTTACAGAAAAGTTGGACAAAACAGGTAGTAGGTTTTTATATTAAATTTAGCTATTCAAAAGCCAAATAGTCAATAAAACAATTGGGGTTGGGGGGATAAAACCCTTCATAGCAAAGAAAACATTTGTTTTGACTCTATGCAATTAAGCTACTATTCTCTCACTAAAATAAGAGTTCTTTTTTGAAATAGTTGAAATTGCTTACGAATATTTTCTTACCTCTTCTATTTTGTTCCTAAAGATTCTAAGGTAGAAAGAATAGCTCATTGTATATCACTTTTTTTCATTGTAGATCATTTTCTGGTTTTATCTGTATCTTAATATTTCATTATAATGGAGGGACACAGATAAATGTATTGATCATCTAAAATATTAATTTATCCCCAAATCATTAAAAATGTAGTATACATTTTTTCACAGTATCTGTGTGATATATGTTTAATCTTGAAATTCATGACCATGGTATAGTGGAATCATAGTGACCTGATTTAAGGAATACTGAGATGTTTAAAAACATTTTCCATCTTGTTTCTTGTGTACTTCTTTCCTGACTACCCCCACTCCCCAAATGTGGGTAGAAAATCTCTTTGAGATTAATAAATTGTTTTCTTCTCAACTACTTCCCTTGTTCTATGTTTTAAAAGTGCTTAGTCTTTAGTGGGCTTCTGGGCAGCAAAGTAAATCATTGAGATTAAAGTTGAAATTGTTATTTGAATACCTATGAAGGTTCATAAAGCAAGTATTATAATTCACGTATGGTCAGTGTTAACTATCAGTAAATATGAAAGGCATGTTTTGAAGAACTGATTTTAAAAATCAGAAATTAAGAAACTCAGGGATATTATTCTGTTATTCAGCATTAAAAATATTACTTGAAATATTAAACCACAATGTGTGAGTTCTTATTTGACACTCTACATATTTAGTAAGAAGGTGATTTTCATTATTATTTGTAGTACTTATCTTATGAACTATATTTTTAAGAAGATATTTGATATTGAGATTTAAAATTTCTGCCTTTTAAAAATAGGAAAGTTTTATGGTATTGGTTTTTATGTTAGTTAATTTAAAATCTACTTTCAGGAATCCGGATTTTCAATATTCTTGGTTTGATTAGTAGAAGTAAAATGTTTATAATATATAGAAGTATCAGTTGTAATTGAGAGATTAAATGATATTCAAGTTATATTTAAAAATTCTTTTTGGTTACCACTGTTTGATAAGTTGTGTTTTCTTTTGTGCTATTTTCCTGTAGATCATATTTGTTATATTTATATATCTTTTTCCTAGTACTTAAACCGAGGCTGCACTAGATACTTTGCTAACAAAGAAACTGACAAACAGATTTTACAGAACCGAAAAACTCCTGAGGTATAGTAGATTATTTTTTTAATTAAAATCTTTAATACAAAAAAAATACTGAAAGATATATTTTTTTTATTTTGGAGCCCAAATAATATTTCATACTTTTTGACTTATACTTTAAAAAGAAGTGCTCATCCAAGTCTCTCTCACAGTGTAGTATTTTATGCCTCTGTTGATATCTATCTGTAAAAGCCACAAGTTTTGATTCTTCTTGCTTAGGCCTCAATGCACTGCTCTCTTCCTGTTCTTTTTCCCCCATGTGAGGCTATTAAAATTGCCTAAGAATTATCCTTTGCTAACATTTCTGAAACTTACTCTTACATGACCCACTTGGGATTAAGTATAAAATGTGTCCTTTATAACTTATTTTCCACTTTAAGACTTAGCTCTGAAGTAGACATTAAATAGTGTAAGCATTCTTGTGAACTGATGCTCATGTGTTGTTGTATTTCTGTTTAAAACATTATATTTCTGTAATATACAGAAATATGGAAAGTTTTACATATAGGTCTTACTAAGTTATATTTGTAAGGGTAATTAGGTATTATTGTACTATTATTTTAAAAACATCAGATCCTTATTCTAAAAATCTATAACTTTTATAAATTTTAATATGTAATGTTCAAGTAATAGTATTAAGTTGTATCTACTGAAGGAGGTTAAATTATGAAATACTGAGTCAGGATTAATGATAGGGACTAGTTCATTTTGTCTTTGTTAATTTTATTTAAAGATTTATATTGAGTATTGTACAGTCTTTATTATGCTCGCCTTTTAATGTGTGAATCAGATGCTTTTGACTCCTTTCAAATGGTGAGATGAATTATGTCTCTAATATGTTCCTAGAAAAGAACAGAAAGCAAATAAAAATTCCCATTATTTTGAATTCTCAGCCAATTGAATAGTTAATTTTTAAGTTGACATTTATCATTTTATTTTTATTTATTTTTTAAAGATTTTATTTATTTGAGAGAGAGTGAGAGAGTGCATGTGTATAGAGTAGAGGGAGGGGAGAGAGAAAGAAAAAAAATCTTAAGCAGACTCCCTGCAGAGCACAGAGCCTGACGTGGGACTCAGTCTCACAACCCTGACGTCGTGACCTGAACCGAAATCAAGAGTCAGATGCTCAACCAACTGAGCTATCCAGGTGCCCTGATATTTATTATTTTAGACATAAATGTCTGAATTATAAATTGTAAACTTTAGTTTATATGACATTCATGGTTGCACTTTAAGAAGTAGCTTCAGTATTTATTATGGTATCTTTGTCATGATAACCTTTATTTTTATAATACATTGTCAGAATATAGAAATTGTATTTCTTCCTCTAAGGTAATGGAAACATTACCTAGTAGGATAGTGCAGATGTCCTCAAGGAAAAAGACATATATCTAAATTTGATCTTTGACATGGGAAAAACTAAGTAAAAAGGGAAGAAAACTGGATTTTACTCTCCAAAGAGTAACATGTACTTTTTGTATTCTGCTGAGAATAAAATGTGCTCTTTGCCATTCTAGAATCAGCATACTTTGTGAGCTATTCATATTACTGAGTGTATATATAAAATTATATGTGAATAATGGATTAATATGTTTAAATTACTTTTTATGTCTTCTTTATCAGGAGGATGAGGTGATCATTTTGACTAATTAGAATCCTTTGCCTAATTCCATTTGAGTGTCTAAGCTGTGTGTAATTTTTAGGAGAATGCAGTATTTTTAGTCTGCCATAATAGCAATATATTCTTAACATTTGATTAGAAAGTTTTCAAATGAAGTAACCATTCATTTACAAGACTAAAAATTCTGCATGTTCAGTGTTTTCTGTTAATTTTGGCTGCATGTGATCTTCTCCTTTGCTTCTTTTAAGAATAAAATTTCTTTATCTAGACATTTTCCAGAAATTTCACCCAGGCATAATTAAACATTTTAAAGAATTTTGTGGAAGATAATCACAACTTTAGCTGGGAAGCAATTGGCAATTGGGAGGAAAAAAAATCTCTTTTTTGGGGCTTTAATGGCCAGTTAATTTAATGGACAGTTAATTCTGATGCTGTTACCTAATGTTTAATTTTACCTATTCATTATCAAGTTCTGGAAAATTCCTAGTCCAATATTTCTGTGTCCAGTAACCTTTATTTTTCTCCTTCTAAGGTTTCTGCAGGCCTAACTTCCTTAATCCTTTTTCTGAGCTTTTTAATAGGTTCTAACAAATGAATACTTCAGATGTAAATTCTTTTAGGAGAGAAAACAAATTTTCTCTTTATTTTTTCTGAAATGTGAATCATTGCATAAATTCTTAGAGTAAGCACAATGCTTACTAATACACTTTACCTCATATACGTTTATACAGGAAGATTTAAAAAACAATTTTCTGGCCATGAAATTTGGGATTAATTTGTCCATTATTTATTACTACTGAATATTCATATAATTGATGGCAGTTAACCTAAAGGAGTATGATGCTAAACGTTAGTTTTGAATTTTTATTATAGTTTTTAACCTTAGCTCTTTTTGACCTGTGGATTCATGTTGATTCCTTTCAACCACTTATATTTCTTTCTTTTTCACTCAATTTATATTTTTATCTAGCATTATAATGCATTAGTATTAAAATTGTGATTTAATTGGAAAACATCTCATTCAATTTTTGACTGATTTTTATTGAGGTAATTGTAGAGTCACAGTTGGAAGAAGTAATACAGAAAGATCCTGTGTATATTTTGCTCAGTCATTTAGTTTTTGAATTGTTAGAATAGTAAAGCTTTCCCATTGACGTATTTTATTTTTGCATGTCATATAGTGCATTAATAGTCCTTGCAGAGTGGTTTTAATGTAAATAATGATAAAGAGCAATTAATTGAGGTCTTCTTGTTTTGTAGTATCTTAAGGCAGGTTCCTTGAAAGATCCTCTGTTAGATGACCATGGAGATTTTATTAGAATGTGCACAGCCATGAAAAAGATTGGTTTGGATGATGAAGAAAAGCTTGATCTGTTCCGGGTAGTAGCTGGTGTTCTGCATCTTGGAAATATTGATTTTGAGGAAGCCGGCAACACTTCAGGTTCGTTTGTGGTGGTTTTGTTTTATTTTTATTTATTTTTATTTTTTTAAAGATTTCATTTATGTATTCATGAGAGACAGAGAGAGAGAGAGAGAGAGAGAGAGAGAGAGAGAGAGAGAGAAGAGAGGCAGAGACAAAGGCAGAGGGAGAAGCAGGCTCCATGCAGGGAGCCCGACGTGGGACTCGATCCCGGGTCTTCAGGATCAGGCCTTGGGCTGAAGGCGGCACTAAACCGCTGAGCCACCTGGTTGTTTTGTTTTAAAGAGGAATATAATTAGAAGTTCTGTCATTTTTTTGTCATACGTAAATTTAATCTGTGTGCAGGTTTTGAAAACCCTGAAATTTCTAGAATGTATTGTGTTACATGGTGCATCTTGGAAATGAAGGATGCTGCATTATTAGTCACTATGAGCTCTCTTTTGAACAAATCAGTAATACTGTTGGGGAATAATTCATTTTATGAGGCATAAGTGATTATCCTTATGATTATCCATGTGATTATCCGGGTCACATTTATTTAAAATTTTCAACTTTTACAGTATGTACACAGAATAATTCTCTACTGTCTATTAAGGTATTTTGACATTTTTCTGGTTTATTGGTATAAACTTGGATCAGTTAATTAGGGCAGTTGAATATGTACAAGCTCATATGCTTTATTATTTGGAAAAAATAGGTTCTAGTTTATGCACATTGAAAAGAACATTTAATGCTTGCATGATAGTAACTTTTATATAATCTTAAGTTTGATCCATGAATTACAGGGGTTGGAAAACTGTAGCCCTTGGCCAAATTTGACCAGCTGCCTGTTTTGTAAATAATGTATTGTTGGAACGAAGCCACACCCATTTATTTATGTCTATCTGTGCCAGCTTTTGTGCTACAGCAGCAGAGTTTAGTAGCTGTGACAGAAACCATATGGCCAGCAAAACTTAAAAACCTGACACTTAAGAGAAAAAGAACGTTGACTCCTGCATAAATACATTATTAAAATATTTTATAACACGAATGAGTTAAAAAATCGAAAGCACCATTTAATATAGTAGTCAATAGCAGGGGTCTAGTGTTAGATCCCAGAAGCTCTCTGACCCTTGTTTTTTTCATTTGTAAAATAATGAGGAAACAGTCCATGAGAAGTGCTTTTAAAGGATAGTGCCTAGCAATAGTATATATGTATGCATATAAGGAAGGAGCACAAGAGGAAGAAAAAAAGAACATTTAAAAAATATCTGCTGCGTGCAAGACTCCTTACAACAGTGTTTCATCATAAACAATATAATCTAAACTTTATAAAGATAATGAGGTAGGGGATATTATCTGCATTTTATGGAAGTGGAACCTGTACAGAAGTAATACATTTACTAATGAAGTTATAGATGTGAGAGAGCTGAGTTCTACCCATGACTGACTAACTCAGGTTCTTCTGATCATTGTCCCAAGTTGCCCTCACTGAGCCTCCCTGAGAGTCCTGATCTGTAGATGAGCAGATTGAAATAGACAGACTTACTGACTTTCAGATTTAGTATCCTGTGATTCCATAAAGTCAGTTACATCAGATGCAGCACAGTGTAGTGTTTAAGAGTACATGCTCTTGAGCCAGAGTATTTATCACCAGCGTATTACCTGCTTGTGTGGTATTGGGCCATGAACTTAACCTCTCTGTGTCCCTAGTTTCCTGGGGATAATAATATTTTTTGCCTCATGTTATATAGAGGAATAAATGGATTAAATATTAAATGATGTCAGTACTTATGTCCAGCACTTAATAATCACTGTGTTTTTAATGAATAAGTAAAATAAAAATACAGATTAATTCTAGTTGTGGATGTAAAAAGCAAAATCAAACATGTTCTTAGTGTGCATTAAAGTTTTAGTTTTTTTGAGGGATTTAAAATTCTTATTTTGAAAATTAGAATACATCTCATTTGTTAATGTAGTATTGTTATACTAAGGGAGTAAATGGGAGTTCCAAGTAACACAAAAAAGTTTAGATTAAGGCACAGTTTGGAAATATTGTTAGAAGTGATAGTTGGTATTTTCACACCTCATTTATTACCCTGTGGTAGACTATGCAGATGTATACAGAGGATCATAAATGTGATATGATCCAGTTAGTTGAAAAGCATTTAGACACTCAAAAGGCAAATAGCACATATTTATATTATCTTTTATTTTTCTTCTCAGAAATCCTCTGTTGAAAGGAAGATGAGCAGAAAGCAGAGAGGATTAGAAAGAGGCAACAAATCAAGAAAATTAATAAACTAGGTTATTTTGGGGCCTAGGGTGACTCCGTCAGTTAAGTTTCTGCCTTCTGCTCAGGTCATGATCTCCAGGCCCCAGGACTGAGTCCCATGTGGGCATCCTGCTCAGCGGGGAGTCGGCTTTCTCTGTCTTTCTCCCTCAGCCCCTCCCCACTGCTCATTCTTTTTCTCTCTCAAATAAATAAATAAAATCTTTAAAAAATAAAATAGGTTATTTTTATTTTAATTAAGGCTTACATTTTATTATTTATCTTTTCTGTGACCCTTCCTGTAGATCCAAATGGTTTCTTACTAGTTAGAATTGTTTTTTCCCCCCAGAGAGCTCAATTTTGGCATGTCCTTGCAGTTTGAAAAAGCTGTGGATATTTATGTAATTATTTTATCAGAAAATTTATTCTCTTATAAATGTTTAGAAGATTCTTATAAAAACTGAAAAGTTTCTACATGATAGCATATGCAAAATATGCCTATTCGGACTTTCCTATGTTTTTAAAATTCTGCAAAACAGAGGTAAATGCTATTTTAACAACAAATTTAAAGAATGTTCAGAGAAGTTCTTTTTTTGGAAGGGGAGTGACATGAAAACCTTTGATTATTTTAGTTTTGCCTTTTTAAACCCTTTAAAATAAATATCTTCTTAGGTTAGCTTGAAAGTGTGTGAGAAACTTTGCAAAACAGTAAAAAAAAAGATGTTTAAATACATTAATGAATTATTGATTAATCAGTTTAGTGAGAGCTATATAATTTAGATAATCTGTGTGTGTATAGAAACTAGAAATCAGTAGTTAGCTTATTTTCCTAGAATTAAAGGTTCAGTATACTTCTAAGTATTCTTGTCCCCTTGTTCTTTTTCTTTGGTAACAGCTTTATTGACGTATAGTTCATAGACTGTTCAGTTCACCCCCTTAAAATAATTCTTTGATTTTTAGTATACTCGAAGTTGTGCACTCATCCCTGAAGTTAGTTTTGAGAACATTTTCATCACTTCAGCATTCACCTCTCCTTCTTTCCCAAATCCCTCAGCCTTAGGCAGCCACTAATCTACTTACTTTATAAATTTGCCTGGTATGGGAATTTCGTAGAAATAGAATCATACAATATGTGGCCTTTTGTGACTGGCTTCTTTCTCTAGCATAATGTTTTCATGGTTCATCCCTGTAGCTTCCTCAGTACTTCGTCTCTTTTTATTGTTGAGTAATGTTCCATTCTGTAGATATATCACTTTTTTTATATATATATCACATTTTTTATCCATTTGCCATTTGATGAACATTTGGGTTGTTACTACCTTGGGCTATTATGAATGATACTGCTGTAAACATTCTTCCATTTTTTTTTGGTTTTTTTTTTAATGGGCGTATGTTTTTTACTTCTCTTGAGTATATGCCTAAGAGTGGAATTGCTGTCATATGGTAACTCTATGTTTAACCTTCTGAAGAACTGTCAGATTGTTTTTCAGGGTAGCTGTATTCATTTCACATTCTTATCAACACTGTATGAGGATTCCTGTTCCTCCACGTCCTCACTGATGCTGTCTGCAGGATTATAGCCATAGTAGTATGTGTGAAGTGTTTTACTTCATTGTGGCTTTTGTGTTTTTCTGAAGGCCCATGAGTTTGAACATTTTTTCATGTCTTTATTGACCGTTTGTATTTCTTTTTTGGAAAAATGTCTGTTCAAATCCCTTGCCCATTAATTGGTTTGCCTTTTTGTTGTCAAATTTAAAAAAATATGTATTCTAAATACAGGTTCCTTATCAGGTATATAATTTGCAAATATTGTCTTTCAGTCTGTGGCTTGTCTTTTAAGTTTTTGGGTAGTGTTCTCTGAAACACAGAAGTTTTTCATTTTGATGAAATCTAATATTTTCTTGTGTTGCTTGTGCTCTTGGTACCATATCTAGGAAACAACTGCTCTGAGATCATGAGGATTTATGTCTGTGTATTCTTCTAAGACTTCCCTAGTTATAGATAATAATTTAGGTCTTTGATTATTTTTTAGCTAATTTTTATTTATGATGTAAAGCAGGGATCTAGCCTCATTCTTTTGCATGAGGATATCTGGTTGTCTCAGTGCCATTTGCTGAAAAAACACTTTTTTTCCCCAAATGAGTTATCCTGACAACCCCTTGTTCTTATGGAATCTCATGGTTTGTTTCTCCTGAGACCAGTCTATTAATTAGTTTACTTATTTTTCATGGTAAACTTACTTTTTTTACTATGATTTTCACACATTTTTTGTAGTTTTGAAATTAGATTTGAGTTGAATTATTTATAAACATTAAACCTTAAAAAGTAAAATGTTCACTTTTAAAATATTAGTAGTAATAATACAAATAATAATAGTTAACCTTTATATAGTGCTTACTATGTACCAGGTACTGTTTCAAGAACTTCACCTATATTACCTCATTAATCTCAGTAACAGCCTTATCAGGTAAGGTTAAGTACCGTTATTATCCTCTAAATGGATGAAGAAACTGAGCACAGAAAGAATAAATGACTTGTTTGGTCACACAGCTAATGAGTCTTAATTAGCCCAGAGGCTAAAGCACTGAAGTATAGTGTCTTTCTACATAATATATATATATATATATATATATATATATATATATAAATTAAAAATATATATGTTAAATATAATATTTTTTAAAAAATCCTCCATAACTAGAAATCTATGGATATAATGTACAGGGGATAGCAGTTATCTCCTCACCCTCTTCCTCTTTCCCAAGCAACATGAACACCTGCGTATGCATGCACAGGTACACACAGATGCACTACACACACAGACATAAAACCTCATACGTTGACAGCCACATTGATCTACTAAAGTGGCAACGTTTGCTATTAAAATTATTCCTTAAAGTTTTCAGGAATCATATGAATTTTAATAAGGTACTGTATTTCTCTAGGGATTTACAGGGATTATAATCTATCCATATATTTTGCTTGCTGGGTCATAAAAAATGAAACAGTGGCAAGTTAATATTGATGGGCTGAAGGATTATATCATGGACTGCCTTGAGAGAGGATCTTCCATTGACCTTGGCAGTATGAGTGTCTGACAAGGGTAGTGAAAAAGTGAGGTGAAATTAAAAGTCACAAATTAGCCTTCTCTATTCCACAAATTTATGTAAGTGAAGTATACTTCTAAGAAATGGATCATGAGGATCTGATTTATATAATGTCTGATAACTTCAAATCTAAATGCATTTTCATTAGGTGGTTGTAATTTGAAGAATAAATCTACTCAGGCATTGGAATATTGTGCAGAATTACTGGGTTTGGATCAAGATGATCTTCGTGTAAGTTTAACTACAAGAGTCATGCTAACAACGGCAGGGGGCACCAAAGGAACAGTTATAAAGTAAGTTCCTTAACTCCTTGCTCTGTAAAAATCTTGCCTTGTGGTTTGTCAAGGAAAAATCTTTGAGAACACTGAGATTTAAAGTTGATTTTTATGTATGATTCATTCTTTTTATTATAATGTTCTAAAACATGTACTTGAAAGATAAGAATTCTGTGCAGTTCCTTGCAGTAATCTACTATATAAATAAATGCTGACTTCCACAGCTCTTAAAGTGGTTCCTTACAAATATGCTGCATGGTACAGATTTATAGTTTATAAAGTAAGAGAAGTTTACTTTTGTACAATTACAAAAATATGAGTTGATTATGTTAATATTTGTTTTAGGCAACAAGTTGTTTTTTTTTTTAAAGATTTTATTCATTTATTCATGAGAGACACAGAGAGAAGGCAGAGACATAGGCAGAGGGAGAAGCAGGCTCCTTTTAGGGAGCCTGATGTGGGTGGGACCCGATCCCAGAACTCTGGGATCACACTGTGAGCCAAAGGTAGATGCTCAACTGCTGAGCCACCCAGGCTTCCCAAGACAATAAGTTTTTTTTTTTTTTAAGATTTTATTTATTTATTCATGAGAGAGAGAGAGAGAGAGAAAGAGAGAGGGAGAGGCAGAGACACAGGCAGAAGGAGAAGCAGGCTCCATGCAGGGAGCCTAACATGGGACTCGATCCTGGGTCTCCATGATCAGACCCTGGGCTGAAGGGGGCGCTAAACCACTGAGCCACCTGGGCTGCCCCCAAGGCAACAAGTTTTTAAAAATTTTTCAAGGTTGTTTTTTTTGAGATATAATTCACTTTTTTAAAGTGTATAGGTTAGAATATTTTAGTATATTTATAAGGTTGTGCAACCATCACCATTTGGTTTCAGAAGGCAACAGATCATTTTACTTTAAAAGTGATTTTCTTTACAAATGGTTTGTTCTAAAATTTACTAAGTAAAACTCACCTTAGTAAAGCACTCAGAAAATGGAATTTCCCCTTACCTCCCAGATTCTTCATTTATAGGAAATTGCAAATAACAAAAAAATAAGAACTTAGCCAAGATTTCTTAAATCTGTAACCAAGAGCTTCTAGGTTGTATTTGGGTCTCTGTACACTTTTGGCTCAATATCCTATGTTTGAGGCATTTATTTTTTATACTATAAAATTGCTATTCAGCCATCATTCTGAGGAACTGTTAGATCTTCATTTGTGGGGGAAAAAGTCAGATCCTCTATCCCTTCTGTCCCTTGCCTAATAAGGCAGTCCATGAGCTCTAGTGACATATTTTAGGAAAAATTTCAACAAATTAAGCCAAGAAGGATTTAAAAACAAACTTCTAGCCACTCAAAAAATTTGGTAACTCTTAAACTTTGGGAAACATTAGCAAGGTACATTTAGCCTGATTCTTTGCTAAACTAATTCCAAGTTATTATAAAGTAAACCTTAGCAAAGAGAATGTGTAGTACTGCCATACAGTTGCTTTTCCTTGGAGATATTTCTGGTGCTCAGGGGAAGTCCAGTAAAAGCATAGATGTGTGGTCTTCAGGTAGCATTTCCTTCATTTCCCCTTTGTTCTAAAGTAGTTGTTTTAAGTGTTATATGTATGGAGTGCTCACAAAAGATTGACTTTAGGAACGGGTTCTGTTGCAGGAAGTATAAGTTGGAAAACCAGTTTTAAAGGGTTAGACCAGTGTCAGTCTAACCTGAAAGACTTTTAAGTTTACTTCAAATTGGACATTTTTTTCTGGTGCTCCCATAATGCCTCATACTTACCTTTAGGATAGCATTTAGCGTGGTGTTTGAAAATTCAGTTTTATGGCAGTTTCTTCATCACACTATAATTTTCTTTAGGAAAAGGGCCGTGTGTCTGTATCTGCAACATCTGGAACTGATACACCATGTAATTACTTATAATAAATAGTAGAATTGGACAGTCCAGATTTTAAGATTGTAAACATTTCTTCCTAAACAGTGTTAAACAAGATACCATACTTTAAAGTTATCTTGAATTAAACAGTTTCTTTTGCATTTAAAGAAAGTCAAAAGGAGTCTTCCTTTTATTATTAAAAATAATTTTATTATTATTACTTTGAATAATTTTTTATATATTCAGCACGTATAATAAAGCATAAATTAAGATTAAACCGTTTTTTGAGCCAAACTTCTTTTACTCAATAAAACATTTTTTATCTATGTGTAATTTCTTTAGTTCTTTTACTATGCTTCTTAGCCCCATTTATTTGTGCCTATTCACAAATGACCTTTTGTAGCTATTTATTTTGTTCTTCTTCACAGTGAATGTGTTTAGATAGATATACTTTTATCTGGGGTATCTGATGTTATTTTCACAGTTATTACTATAAAGAATTTTCATTGGTATAGTCTTCTTTTATAGGGTACCCTTGAAAGTGGAGCAAGCAAACAATGCTCGTGATGCCTTGGCAAAGACTGTCTATAGCCATCTTTTTGATCATGTGGTAAACAGAGTAAACCAGTGTTTTCCTTTTGAAACATCATCTTATTTTATTGGAGTCCTAGATATTGCTGGTTTCGGTAAGTATAGTTGTTTGTGAAATTGTATTTGGTATTTTTAATTCAATTTTTCAGATATATTTAAAATAAAAAAGCTACTTTTCTCCTTGTAATACCTTTCACTTGATGTACTTTCAGTTATATGTCCATATTTAAATTTCATTTCATAATATGATTTAAATAGGAAGTTTATGCTTCAAAAAGGGAAAAGCTTATAGATTTTGGTCACACTAATGCTAAAATTAAAACATGTTGATTGAGGAGCACCTGGGTGGCTCAGTCGGTTAAATGTCTGACTCCTGATTTTGGCTCAAGTAATGATCTCAGGGTCATGAGATCAAGCCCTGCATTGGGCTCTGCATTAGGCGTGGAGCCTGCTCAAGATTCTCTCTCTCCCCCCCTTTTCCTGTGCTGCTCCGTCACCAAAAGAGAAAAACAAATATGTTGATTGAAACCATTATTGGGGATCCCTGGGTGGCACAGCAGTTTAGCACCTGCCTTTGGCCCAGGGCGCGATCCTGGAGACCCGGGATCAAATCCCACGTCGGGCTCCCAGTGCATGGAGCCTGCTTCTCCCTCTGCCTATGTCTCTGCCTCTCTCTCTCTCTCTGTGTGACTATCATAAATAAATAAAAATTTTAAAAAATTATTTAAAAAAAGAAACCATTATTGTTAGATGTTTCTGTACTCCTAAACGAATGCAAATGAATAAAGGTAAAGTCTTGAGAGCTACTAATAAAGAGAATTAACTCATTAAAACCACTGACTGTAGTGTAGTGCTGGGTACAAGCTGATGTAGCAAATAAGCAAAACTCTTTGCTATGTGTAGAAATTCATTATTAGTATTGTCAGCAGGTAGCTGTTTCCAGTGAATTTCCACCAAATGAAAAAATATCTATATTAAAGATATAAGTATATAATATAGTACATAAAGTAGATAATATATGTATTCAAGATATTATATGTTAATTTATATTTAAGATAAATATTTGAGAACAACCACAGGGCTGTGCAATTAGAAATGAATCACTAACATCTGAGTGCCATTTTGTTTTGAATGACTATTTTGTAAAAATCTCAGAGTAAATATGTTTTATATTGGACTTTATCACTGTAGGTGTTCCTTCTGGCTTTGTAAGACTGCTGTTTTCCTTCTGTGCAGTTTGTTTGCTTTTGCCAAAGAAAAGTATGAGTATTTACTTTTGGGGAGGGGTAGAGTTTTGGTTTTGATTTGATACATATTTTAAAACTTATAATTATTACCTTTTGTTCAAAGGTAGAAAAACACTCCTCATTGACTTAGGATTTCAAAATCTTCAGACATTTGTTTCATGGTCTGCACCAGTTTTATTGTGATAGGCACATATACAGAATCATAACATTTTAGAGGTGCAGGTATCTTAGAGATAATGTAATACAGTCTATTCATTTTTAAATGAGTTAAATTCATAATATTTTTATAGCTATCATTTTACAGATTACACAGAAACAGATCTAAAGCACTTGTAATTTTTTTTAAGATTTTATTTATTTATTCATGAGAGACACAGAGAGAGAGGTGGAGACACAGGCAGAGGGAGAAGCAGGCTCCATGAAGGGAATGACGTGGGACTCAATCCCGGGTCTCCAGGATCACGCCCTGGGTTGAAGGCGGTGCTAAACCACTGAGCCACGGGGGTGGGGGTGGGGGGCTGCCCTAAAGCAATTGTATTTTTTTAAGCACTTATATTTTAAGCCATTTTTGTTCTTTAGTTAATGTAGATAGCTTTTAACACCTATGCTTAAGAAAATCATGTTGTAAGTGGCTTACATTTTGTATATTTTACTCTATGACATTTATCTCATTTAATACACATCATTTTTGTGTAGTAAAATACAGTATTTTCAATACTTAAATACCTAACAAAATTTGTCTTGAAATAAGAGCATCTGGGGAGTTTGTAACAATTATATGTATTTTTTTACTTAATTTAAAATTAAGCATTGATATAATAAAATTTTATCCTAATTATAAATTTATAATGTGAACTTTATCTGATGATGACTTTTGATTTTGGTTTTGTTTTCAGAGTACTTTGAACATAACAGTTTTGAACAATTTTGCATCAACTATTGCAATGAAAAACTTCAACAATTTTTTAATGAAAGGATTCTGAAGGAGGTAATTGCCATTACAATTTAAATTTAAGAACTGTATTAAGCTATTTTAATTTCAGGGAACAGAGACATGCTGCAGTTACCCTGATTGATGAAGTATATATAACGTAAGGTGGCTCAGGGGATCAAAGATGCATAGGACAGGCCCCCAGTGGCCTAGATGTTGCTCAGGCACTTAGAAGTGTTAATTGTACAGTTGATGCTTAGGGACCCAATACAAACTCTAATAGGCACCTCCTGAGAAGTGAACATCTGTTGCTTCTTATTAGTGACTTTTGCTAGACTTGGAATTTTGCTTGTTTCTTTTTCTGAGTTTGTTGCCTTTACTTCTGCCACTGCCAAACAACTTTCTACTTTTATCCCTGACATTGACATCTCCTATCCTTCCTCTGTCTCTCTGCTTTTGCCCACTCTGCTACCTGTTCACCCTTTCTGTGTTGCAGGAAACCACCAAATCAGGAGATTCAGTGTGGCAATTGACCAGAGTGTCTCTGGCCAGTGCTTTTCTGCCAGGTTACTGTGTATACTGCCCAGTTGCCTGTGAATGGGATACCTATGGCTGGACACTGATCTCTCTGGTCTAGGAAAGTACTTACTGTCACTACTCCTAGTAAATATCTGTGGGCATGGTTGACACTCACAATCCCAAGTCTAGGAAAGTTATTTCATAATTATTTAGAGTACAGAATAAGTAATGGTAGATTTGGATCACTTGATTTGTGATTACATTCACCATTCTTACCTTGTATTTGAATTCTCCAATATTTTCCTACTAATACCTTTGGCTTTCTTCCTTTGAGCTATTTGAGGTATGTTTTATTGAATGTAGGTAGTAGAGTTACAGGGAACTCAGAAATGGTCTAGTTCGGCCTTTTATTTTACAAATGAAGAAACTGATTATCAGAGCAATTTAGTGACTATTGCAGGTCTGAACTCACCTTCCAGCTGCTGGCCCACAATACTGTGTTCTCCTCATATTGATACTGCTGTTTTCCAAGTTCTATTCTCCACTGTATCTGGACTTTAAATGTGAAATATTCTTTTCTATTCCCATTCCATTAATCTTTTCACATTTTATTATATTTTTGTTTTTATGGGTTTCCCAGCACATTCCCTTTTATACTTTTTTATTTGGATACTATATTTAAGCCAATTCTGGCATAAATGAACAGGTAAATCAAATACTTATCAGTTCAGATAATCACTCTGAAAATATTTTATCCAGCCACATTAATTCTTCTGTTACTATTTTAAGTGGTACATATGTGCTTCTCATTTAACATGCCCTAATTCTTCCCTTCCATGCCAGCCCAGCAAGCTTTATTTTTATCTAGAAACATGACAAGGAGACAGTATCTTGATATATGTTTATTTTTAGAACAATTCTTTTTTAATATTTTATTTATTTATTCATGAGAGACACACACACACACAGAGAGAGAGAGAGAGAGAGGCAGAGACACAGGCCGAGGGAGAAGCAGGCTCCACGCAGGGAGCCTGATGCAGGACTCGATCTTGGGACTCCAGGATCACGCCCTGGGCCGAAGGCAGGTGCTAAACTGCTGAGCCACCCAGGGATCCCCTAGAACAATTCTTTAAAATAAATGTTTGGATTTCAAATTCAGATTGGGTCTTAAAGGGACACTGACTTCTAAAATGATAGAAACCTTTTATTTAAACATTTGGGAAAAAAGATTAAAATACATGTCAACCTAAGCTCATTGCATTGTTCACTCATCTTTGATAAAATCTTTTTTTTTCTTTAATTTTAAGAAGGTGCCAGACTTACATTTAGGAATTCAACTTTAATTTGTAAATTTTTCTTTCAAATGACACTTTATTTTTCCCAGTGTTATATTCCTTGTATGTTACAGTGTGTGGCTACTCGAGCCCATTTGCAATTAATTGCTGTTTCTTTTATTTTAGTGCCTGGCTGTACATGTTAAAAATCTCTTCTGACTTTGGACAGTGGTTTAGGACTATTGAGGATATATAGAAGAGAGAAATTTCATGTCAAAGGGGCTAGTTTGTTTAGCTGTTCTTTAAACTTTTAGAACTTACCACAGCAAGTTCTTTCATTCTTCTGTTTTCTGGGGATTGGTAGACTATGGCCTTTGGGACAAATCCAGCAGGCTGCCTATTTGCAAATGAATTTTTATTGGAATACGGCCATGCTTCTTCATTTAGCATCATCTATGGCCGCTTTTGTGCTGCATTGACTTAATTGAGTAGTTTTGACAAAGACGATATGGCCCACAGCTAAAAATATTTACCATCTGGCCCCTCACAGAAAAAGTTTGCTGACTCATGGTCTATTCTACTAATAAGTTTGACTTTGAAATTGCTAAAGATATTTCAAAGCCATGACCTTTCCTTGAGTTTGAATGGTTATAAACAGATCTCTGTATGTGTGTATAGCTCTGCATATTTAAAGAACAGTGTGCTTATCTGCAGGCAGGAACATTTCCACATATGTAAATTATGTTGGCTATTAATTTCTGACTTTACGTTGCTTTAGGGGCAGGAATTTTTCTTCCCTAATGTTTTGTAAGTCTCCTTAGCCCCTGAACTAGTCAATATGAGCCTTTGTACTCTGGACTACTCAATAAATGTTATGATCAGATGGCACAAAACAAGCCATCTCATATCATAAAGATTTCCATACTTATGATTATTTCATTTTAGGAACAAGAACTGTATCAAAAAGAAGGTCTAGGTGTTAATGAAGTGCATTATGTGGATAATCAGGACTGTATAGGTATGTGTTTTTTTATTCCACTTTTGGGAAATATGGGAAGGTAGAGTAAATGCTTTTACTAGTAATTTTTCTGTGCTCTGTGATTGATACTACCGATTATGGGACTTAAAGCTCTGGCATTTGAGAGAGGTTTTACTTCTCTAATATGGCCAGGAAGTTGTTGTTTTTTTTGTTTTGTTTTGTTTTGTTTTTTCTACCAAGGCATCAAATTCAGCTATGTTGTAAGTTTTCCTAAAATGTCTTCTGTTTACTGTGATGGATATTTTCATTCTTAAACAGTCTATATGTGAGTAAGAGGGAACTAAATTGCTTAAGTAGTAAAGGGATAAATTATCTCACCTGAGGAAGTCCATACATTAGCCAGGCTCCAAGTGAGGTTTTTCAGTGTTTGACTCTGCTCTTCTGTAGTTCCCTGTATTGGCAACACCCTCTGGCCTGTTGTAGGTTGGCTTCACAGGTTTCATGTGTCATATCCAGAACATGCTGTGCAGCCAGGAGAACAGGGTCTCTGTTATTCTTTTCTATTTTTATCAGTAAGGACACCTAAAATTAACTGTTGGGAAGACTTTGTTTTGAAAACTCCATTTGACCATTGAGTCAGTAACTCATATGCCAGATTTGCAGAACATAGTATAATAATAATAATAATAATAATAATAATAATGCTTTACATTGGTACAGCTTTCCAAAGCATGTTCAATTTTAGCTGGCTCACTGAGCATTTCAATTATATTACAGCCTTTCTCAGATCTCTTTGCCTTTGATTTTGTGATTTGATATCTTTGCTGGAACTCCTCCCCTTCTGTTTTCTTTCAGCCCAATTTCATATCCTTCTATGTCTATCAAAATATTCATTTATAGCTTAATTCAGCTGCCCCATCCTTCACCATCACCAGTTGCCTAAAAAGCATCACTCAGAACAATGCAGTTAGAATTTTCTCTCCATATGTCCTATAGCTTTTGGAGTCTGTTCCACTTAATAGTTTTATATACTGTTTTTAAGCACTTTGTATTTTATAGTTGTATTGTACAAGCAGGAAATTCAAACAACATGAATGGAAGGAGCATAAAAATGTGCTGTTACTGAAGTTTTGCTGGAAAACATTTGAATCAGTATTGAAAAGCACTTTTAAAAGCTCTGTATGCAAAAGCTTATGTAATTTTACTTCATTTTGAATGTAGATATCATATGGAGAGGAAGAATTTTTGGTTCTTTGGCCTCTCATCCAAGCTTACAAATAGCATGGTTATTACATTAATCATATGTTTATGGAATTGTTTTTCTAAAACCTATAGTCAATAGTTTTCCCTGCTATCTGAAAGTTAGAGCATTTATATGAAACCTTTCATAAGCCAAAGTGGTGTAAATTGGAGAAGCAATTACCATTTTGTAAATATGAAAATTCTCTTTGGATTTCTTTCAGCTAGTGAAGGACAGGTACTAATGTAAATCTTTTGTAAAAGCGAAGTGGCATAAAGCAAACTTTTCCATAGTGGGGGAAATCTGTGTATGATGTTATTTTCTGATAAATTGCCACATTTGAAATAAAATCCATCTGCTTTCTGTAGCCTGTGAAGATACTTATATAATCATCTGTTACATCACTTCTGAGCAGTCCTTTAAATGTGTGATCAGGAAATTGCTCACATATCTTTAAAATGTTTTTACTCTATCACATTTTGATGTTTTTGGAATAGATTTAATTGAAGCAAAATTAGTGGGGATACTGGATATTTTAGATGAAGAAAATCGCCTTCCTCAGCCAAGTGATCAACACTTTACATCTGCAGTTCACCAGAAGCACAAAGAACATTTCCGACTCACTGTGAGTTTACTATTCCAAAATTGAGACTCTGTGGTGGGAAGAGAAGCCTGTAGAAAGATGTACTAGATATTATATATTAAATAATTAGAATAACAAGTTATGTGGGGCTGAGAGCAACTATAATTTATCCAGCACAGCATCTTCTATAGATAGACACTTAATTTATACATGTATATTTTGGATGACAATGATCTATCTAATGAAGGCCCTTTTAGCTGGATGGAAAATACATTTCATCTATCTAAAATGTACAAAAAGGTATACCTGCTGTTTTTATGTTCTTCCTTTTAGCAAAGTGGCCACCAGTTGCTTTGCTATCATGTGATCTTGAATCATATTCCATCTAGAATCACAAGCAACCACCAGCCTCCATGTTTGTAAGACTAGGAATAAAGTTCATGGGTTAGGGTCTGACTGGTGTAAGCAATCCGTATTAGATAATGAGTAACCAATTTATTTTAATGTTTTTTTCCTAGGGAGTTTTGAATGGAAAATATACTCAGGGACATAGAAACTGAAGCAGTAGAAGAATTATTAGCTAAAGGGAAAACAGACACAGAGAGCAATATAAATAAATAAACATTTACTTATTTTCCCCCCCTTTTTTAAAGATTTTATTTATTTTAGGAAGAGAGAAAAAGCACATGTGCAGGGGGAGGAGTAGAAGGAGAGGGAGAGAGAGAATCTCAAGCCAACTCTGTGCTAAGCAGGGAGAGCCCAACACAGGCTCAATCTCATGACCCAAGCCAAAACCAAGAGTCATCCACTCAACTGACCGGGCCACCTAGGTGCCCCGAAAGGGGTAAAAGACCTAGTTTCCTGAACTGCTGTTGGGTAATAGAGCTGTGCTTGAATTCTTGCAGTAGTGAACAGTAGGGCTCTTCTGCGTGAGCTAGCCCCTGTGGTTGTTGGAGTGTTTCCTTTGTTCACTTAATTCTGTGTTTATCTTTACACTCAGCTGCCATTATATGAGGTAATACAAGGACAGCTCCATCTTTTTGCTCAATAAGAACTGATTAGCACAGAGAAATATGGATGTTAATTTGATCCAGGAAGGTAGGTGCTGCCTTGTCTTACAGAGAACAACAAAGAAAGGCAGGAAAAGAAGGAAAGAGAAGTTGCTTAGAGTTGCGAATGTACCCTATCCTGTTTATTATTTTGAGATTGTAACCTAGTGTAACAGACAGGGCTTTGATAGATCCAGGAGCTGAAGTGAATGAAGACAAGTATTCTTGTTTCCGTATATCATTAAATCAAGAGTGTTGGGTAGTTTGATGCATTTACTTGAAAAGCTGATGTAATTGTCATAACCTTCTCTAGGGACTGAATCTAATCTACCTGTCCTACTAACTTGGAGTTCTTTTGTATCCTTAGATATTTCTTTTTTTTTTTTTTTTAAAGATTTTATTTATTCGTGAGACACACAGAGAGAGGCAGAGACACAGGCAGAGGGAGAAGCAGGCTCCAAGCTGGGAGCCCAACATGGGACTTGATCTTGGGTCTCCAGGATCATGCCCTGGGCTGAAGGCAGCACTAAACTGCTGAGCCACCCAGGCTGCCCTCCTTAAATATTTCTTATAATGGAGAGCCTGTTTCTCTTCAGTGGAGATAGAAATAAAACAGTATGTATCCTCAACAAAACTTTTACTATAATTGAAGATATATACCCAGTCCTATTTATACACTGTTCACTGGTCTTTGTTATGAAAAGCCTGATGCATGGTTATCTTTGCAAAAAGTGCTGATTGCTAGTCAACAGAATTGTGACCAGGATCTCAGACAACCTTGAGTGATAAAGTACATATAACTATAGGTACAGCAAGGTAAAGCATCAAGAATGGACTTTGGCTGCTTGTCTCAAAAGAGAACAAGAGCAAGATAGTAAATTCTATTTTTTATAAGCCATTACTTTTATATCTTTGGAAATAAAAATAATGATAACTATTTATTGAACATTTAGTATGTACCAGTCACTGATCTAAGGGTTTTACTTAAATTATTTTATAATTCTCATAATCTCTGAGGTGGATCCTGTTTGTATCCCCATCCCCATGCTAGAGATGAGGAGTCATACATAGGTTAAGTAACTGGTCATGTGTAATGTTCTGAGGAAGTGGTGGAGTTGGGAATCAGGCTGGGCATTTTGACTTCAGGCCCTCATTTTGACTCATGCTGGTGTGTCACCTCACAGAGAAGAGGCTCTGTGGTCTCCTAGCTCTTTCACCTAGAAAAAGCCTGGTAAGGCTCTCAAAGTTTTAGTTTTTTTTTTTTTTTTAATTTTTAAATGAGATTGTCTTTCTTATCCTTAGTTTATTTTGAGAATCTGATATATATATATATATGTATATATATATACTTTTATGTGAAGACATTTTGGAAACTTAAATATGAGGTATTATAATTGATAGTAGAACTCTAAAATGATTCAGTATCCTTCAGATAGATTCAGGCTCATTGTATAAACATGTTAGGATGTATAGCTATAAAAGTGGGAAAGGTCCTATACTGATTTCAGGTGTGTTTTAGAACAGTGCTTCTCAATCTTGGCTGTACCTACGGATCACCTGATGTAAATGGTATGGGCTTTAGGAGATTTAAAAGTTCTCCAAGTAATTGCCAATCAAGGTCAAGAACTACTACTTTATACATAGACAATTAACTTTATAAAGTGCCAATTGTTTTGCATACTTATAAGGTTGTTTTTGTCTTAGTCCTTTCTTCTTTTTTAAGAGATTATAACCAAATACTTGCTGGATTTCATTGGTAGTTTAAAGCTTATTAGAGGTTTCAAAGACAGTATAATGGTGTAAAGTGTGTTAAAGTGTGAAAATTTCCTTTATAATTTTAAGTATTTCACATCCCAGATATTTTCTAAAGGAAATTATGTAATCTGTTTTTGATAATTTATTTATGTTTAAAAATTTATTTATTCATGATGGACATAGAGAGAGGCAGAGACACAGGCAGAGGAAGAAGCAGGCTGTATGCAGGGAGCCTGATGCGGGACTCGATCCTGGGATTCCAGGACCACAGCCTGAGCTGCAGGCAGACACTCAACCACTGAGCCGCCCAGGCATCCTTGTTTTTGATAATTTAATAACTGATATATGTTCTCTTTTCAGATACCCAGAAAATCTAAGTTGGCAGTTCATAGGAACATCAGAGATGATGAAGGCTTCATTATTAGGCATTTTGCAGGGGCAGTGTGCTATGAAACAGTGAGTATGACTTTTACCAAGAGAAAACCATTTGTAATTGAAGCTGCACTGTATAAAATATTAACCCCTAGCCACACCTGGTTACTTCAATTTAAATTTAATAAAATTTAAAATTCTTCAGGACACGGCTACACTTCCTGTGTTCCATGTCTACATTGATGGCAACTGTGTTGGACCGTGCAGATATAGAACAGTTCTGTCATCTCGGAAAATTCAGTTGAACACAGCTGCATCAAGAGATATTACCACAGGATGGACTGAATCATTTCTGTTTGCTTTATTTTTCAGACTCAATTTGTGGAAAAAAATAATGATGCTTTACATATGTCTCTTGAATCCTTAATATGTGAATCCAGGGATAAATTTATACGAGAATTATTTGAATCATCCACAAATAACAATAAAGATACTAAACAAAAAGCAGGAAAACTTAGCTTCATCAGTGTGGGAAACAAGTTTAAGGTATTTGTGTTAAATATATTACTTGAAAGTTTTGTCTTTGTTGCATTTAAAGTAAAATATATTGTTTTATACTTTACAGAGGATAATGTAGATCACTGCCAGAAATCCCATGCGTGAAATGCAAGAACAGACCCTGCGTTGTTGATATTTACATACAAAATAACCTAAAATAAGTTTAATAATTGAACATACAGAAATTCTTAAAATTTTATGAGTCTGTTCTTTCTTGTTGCTTAACATATCTGATTCATACCTGCTTCTCCTAATGTTCTTGCTTCTGCTTACTGTTTGGTTGACCTTCAAACCTTCTCTTTCCCATGTGTTTTCTGTTTCCTTCCTCATTCAACAGTTTTGTTTTAGCTGGAGTAGTCCAGCTCGGGATGGCTAGAGAGAACTAGTTGAGTTGAGAGAGGAAAAGCAGGCACAGCCAGGGGCTTCAGGTAAATGATCACCTTTGTGGACTCTTATTTATAGAATGTGGCTGCCATGTTAAAAAGAGCCCGTCTCAAGTTAATGATTCAGTTTTTAATTTATTTTCAATGTGCTTTCTCTCACTATGCTTTATGGGTGTACACATTACACTAAAATGTGATTAAAGCTTTGAATAAGTTTATAAAAGATAAGTGCTCTGTGTGACAAACCCTTCAAACTGCTTATTTAACATTGAAGAACATCTCATTTGTTTTATTAATTTTGGATCAGAAATTTAGATTTCTTTCAAAGAAAGATTCTTTGAGATCTGACAAGGAATTGTCACATAATGTGTCTTAGAAATTGGTTCTATTGTTGAGTATTTAGAAAAAGAGAATTTACAAACTTTTGTATCATAAGTTTAATGAATAAAAAATTATAATAAGTAGAACAAGGACATAAAATTTCTCTTTTATACATTTCCACAAAGTATTGCTGAATTTACAAGAAAACTCTGCATATGCCTTTCATTATGTGTATTTTAAGTATTAAACAATGATGTAATTAGAAACTATTTAAGCATGAGAATACTATAATAATAATAATAACAGTACAAGTCTCCTGAAATCCCTTGTGGATTGAAATGGGCTCTCTAAATAATTAACTTGATAAAATCATGTTTATAAAGCTAGGTTTTTTTAAAGTAAATATAAGAGAAAGCTTATAATACTTTTGAGGTAATTGAATAAAAAGTCTTTAACTTTGTTGAAAGTTACATTAATTAATTATGAGTTCTTAGTTCTTTTGAGCAAGAGTTTTTCCTCTTATTTTGATACTCTGAAATACCTGAGTAGATATATGATAGCAGACTAGTTTAAAATAGTATATTAGCCTAAATGAAATGGCTAATATTATTTTTGTACTGCAGTATTTATAATAGTATTGCTGGTAAGAACATAATTGAAATTTTGGACAATATAAAAAAACAAACATTCTTAAAATTCTTTGAATTAAAGTATTAGTAAAATATTATGTTGACTTGAAATATTGCTTCTGTGCAGTAGGATATATTTTGCATATTAAACTGCTAAAAACTATAATTGAGTGATATTATTAATAAAATTTCAAAAATGTTTTATGAGAGACTTTGAAATGAAGTAATAATTCTTAACTTAAAATATAGTTGAATAGCTTGTTAAATTCAAGTTATGTGAAGCAATAAAAGAGGCTAGTATTTATAGTAAGACTTCAGTTATCCATCCTCTCTGAGAGCCAGAAGTTCTCTATTGAAAAGGAACATTTTCAGGTTATTGAAACATAGCCCTTTTACTGTTAGTTTTTTAGAAAAATATTCCTTTTTGATGGAACTCTTACTCTGTTATTATGTACATAAATATTTATATGCTTTATAGTAAAAATACAAATAAAGACTGAGTTTCATAAAACTGTTTATCCTTATGCCTTGTGGTCTTTACTTCCTTGATAATTAGCATTCTTCCCTCTTCTCCCAAGTTTATTTTTGCTGCTTCTACTCTTCTGAATTACTCTCTCTCCATTTTTTTTGGAGAACCCTGTGCTTACTCTACGGATTAAGAGGCATGGACTTGGTGACAGTTTTCTTTTCAAATTAGTGGCTTTCATACTTGATTTTCTTTTATTTGGTGGTCCAGATCGATAAAGGTTGTCAGAACTCAGTCAACCAGATAAATGGGGTATTACTGTATTTTTTTAATACAGTAGGAAGTCACTCCATTTTTATAATTTAAGCCTATGATACCTGAATTATATTGTAGTATCATGGGTAAGAGAGTGAAGTTTATTAGGAATAATAATGTGTTGGAATCTTGGCTTTATCATTACTAGTTCTGTGATCTTAGGCAAGTAATTTAATCTTGCTGGACCTTACTGCTTTTACCTGAAAAATCAGGCTAATAATACATCCTTAATTAGAATTGTTGTGCAAATTAAACATGATAATGCTTGTGAAAAGTTTTGATCAGTACCTGACTCATCGAAAGCATTCAGTACAATCTACCTATATTATTATTAAATATAGCTATGATTGATCCAGTATGTTAATTTAAGAATAAACATCTTAATTTATCTTTCTGTAAGTAGTAAAATAAGCATCTTAGTTTAAAAATGATATAAGAACTTTACATAATTTATTTTGCAGACAAGTAAAGCAAAACATTTTTTAAAGCAAAACATGATTTTAATGCATTATTAAACCAGCATAAATTATTATCACTTAATATTATTAGAAAGAGGAAAGTATAGTACTTTATGTTTATCAAGTTGTTTTTGAGAAAATTGTCCAAACTTTTAAAAATAATTAAAATGTGAAATATTTTAAAATAACAAAGAGGGTTTCTACAGCTAGGCAAGACAATTTTATGTATGATAAGTGTTAAATAAAACATTTCTAATATATACCATTAGTGTGTATCCTTCAGTGGAATATGATAAGAAACTACACCTAACTTGCTACATATTCAAGTATTGCTTTGTTAATCTCTTATGGAATGCATCCCCAGTATTTTATTTCCTTTGTTGCCTGTATATTTTTTTCCCTCCTCCATCCCCCCTGCAAGTGTGTGTGTACATTTTTTAGCATTGCTAATTTTCAATCTTTTAATTATATAAGTTCTGTGTAAGTCACGTTATTGTCCTTAGCATTATATTAGCCATGTATTTTGCATGTTACTGTCAAAGAATTTATCAGTTGTTAAATTGTACTGTGTTGTATGTTGATATTACTGCATGTTATCTTATGCTAATGTTGGAGACCTAATATTAACTTATAACACTGTGTACTTTTGCTTTTTGAAGTAATAAAGTGATTTACTTTCGTCTACAGACACAATTAAATCTGCTTCTGGATAAACTTCGAAGTACTGTGAGTACCCTTAGAAAAAAAATCCAGAGTTTTTAAATGGTCCTCTTAAATTATCATTAGTAATTACTCAAATAAGCACAGTAAGCCTAGAATAATTAGAAATTAATTTTAAACTGAATTCCCTCATTTTAAAAAATCAATTTTTAAAGCAGTTGTCATTTTAGTTAGACTTGTTCTGAAGAAAAGTCAAATATATATGTGAAGTCATTATTTTATAAATATACAGAATTCTCTCAATCTTGTTAAGATTATCTTATAGTTTCAAAAAATGAAAATAATTATGTGGAGAAGAAAATGTATTTTTTAGGATTAAAGATAATGCATGTAGTTAATTTTCATTTTATTATTCTAATAGTAACATTCTCCAACATGGCAATGTTGAGGTTGAAAAAATATACATAATATCTTTATGCCCTGTTAGAGAGGCAATATTTCTTAGAGTCCTTTTTTTTTTAAACTAGACATTTTTAGTGGTTTACTCTGTTTTTTATTTTTAAAGATTTTTTAAAATTTTTTTGAAAGAGGGGAGGGCAAGGGGAAGGGCAGAGGGAGAGGGAGAGAGAGAGCCTTAAGTAGACTCTGAGCTGAGTGCTGAGCTTGATACAGGGCTCTTATATCCTGACCCTGCGATCGTGACCTGAGCTAAAAGCAAGAGTCAGACGCCTAACGGACTGTGCAACCCAGATGTCTCAGTTCACTCTGGTTTTTAATGGAAAATTTACGAGAGAAAAAAGTTTGATATGTGGGTTATGTAAATGAGGCATGATTCCAAGGTGAGACATTTTTTAAACAGATCTACTGAACTAACCAGCTATTCTTCCTTACCAAGTAGTCATTTTGGAAAGCCAAATATTTATTCTGTCTATGATGTTATTGCTTACTGTTAGACTTGCTTTTGGAACCATTAAGAAATTCTTGCAAATACCCTCATTGTTTGCAAATATTTATCTCTTAAGAACCACACATCTTTAAAGATCAAATCTGATGGGGAGGGTGTTTGAATTTTTATCACCCAAATATAGTGCTACTGTAAGATGATGAGAGTACTTCTGTGATTCATAAGAAGGTATTTCTAAAAAGTGTTCTGAAGGTGTTTGCAGTGAGGATCGTTATTGAAATAACTATTCAGTTTTCTAAGGGAACTACTTTGTAAAGAAACAGTAATTTGGATGTCTGGTCTATTTGCTTTAATACCCAACAGTCTCATTGTGTACATATACATATTCTTTCTGCCTCATTCAACATAACCTGATAACTGATTCCAAATGAGTGCCTTTAAAAGCTTCTAAAAATACCATTTAATAAACAGAATTTTAGAATGTGCAGTGGTACAGCTTCAGGATCTACTATATATTTTTGAAGTAGAATAATGAAAAAGGTTGAATTTTTTCCCCCACTTTGGGCTAAATTTGAAGAGGCATAATTTTATTTTTATCTCTTGTTACAGGACAATTTTCTTACCACAGAAATATGACATATAAATACACAAGTGTAGAAAAAAATCATATATATATCAGTATCCAAAATGTATTCAAATGTTAAAATATTTTACGATGAAAGACGTTTCTTTTTACAGTGACAATTTTTGGCACTCAAATCTAAAATGTATCTTTCTTTTCCTTCTTTTACTTCCTTCATTCTTTCCTTCCCCTCCCTCCCTCCCTCCCTCCCTCCCTCCCTCCCTCCCTCCCCTCCTTCCCCCCCTTCCATTCCTCTCTTCCTTCTTTCCTTCCTTTCATTTTAGCTTGTTGTGGGGCTCAGTCCCATGACCCCTAAGACCACAAACTGAGCCAAAACTAAGAGTCGGATGTCCAACTGACTTGTGACTGAGGCACCCAGTATTTTTCTAATAGTATATAGTGAAAAATTCATTCCAAGCTTGAAATTTTAAAAGTATCTAAGTTTTAAATTCTTTAATGATTATTTTAAAAGAGGTTCAGATATTAATGGTAACATGTTTGAAAGTTACTGGTATTCATAGAAACAGAAAAGCAAGAATGCTATGTGCATTGTCTTTAAAAAGTGCCTTTATATTCTCCTAGGGTGCAAGCTTTATTCGTTGTATCAAACCTAATTTAAAGATGACAAGCCACCACTTTGAAGGTGCCCAAATTCTGTCTCAGCTTCAATGTTCAGGTATTTTCATATTTTTACAATTTATATCCATGTGTGTTAGGAGTCTTAGCTTGATACACTTCAATATGTACAGTGTTTTCAAACGATCACAGTTACCTTGATTGTTTTTAAGTGCAATAAGATTTTTACTTTCAAATTCTTTTAATTATAAGAAAAGCATGGCTAACAAATTATTTGAGCAATACTGGGGCATAGTTTATCGTGAAATTAAACAGTTTTACAGCATTGAAGTAAAATTTATAAAAACTCTTTAACTGCAAATATAGATCTCCCTTAAGTAGGTTACCTTCCGATGGCCTCAGTCTGGCAGCAGTTCATTTCTCATGCCCCACGTAGCTGGGGCAAGAGGTAGGTTTTGGTGTCATTGCTCTCACTCCACCACTTATTAAAAAATGAAAACACAGTGCCCACGGCTGCTGCAGAACTTCTGTGCAGATGTTAAACTACTGCTCTCCACCTCTCACCTTCCTTGTTCTCACTTTGCTTGGTCACAGAAGTCTTAGGCACCAGGCACTGTTTTTCCTCTACTGCATGTCCGTCTGCCATCCCTACCCATGCTACCCCTACTTATGCCCAAGGCATCAGTCTTCTCCTTGTCTTTGAGCCATCTCAGTCTTGAGATGCTTCCTTAAACTCTCTTGTCTTTCTCACTCCTTATATTGTTCCTCTCAAAGTCAGATTTATTATAAAGCTAGGGTCACTTAAGTTTCAGGGTCCCTCACTTAGGTGGGCTCCTTTGAAAACCCTGTACCTACTTTTGTATTCTTTTGTAATTTGTAATTTTGTACTTAAAAAAAAAATACAATTATATAAGCTTTGGGCATACTCTCCCTGCTCTCCTCAAATCTCTGAGTCTTTGCCAACAGACAGCCTCTCCTCTTTACTTGAAGATGGAAAGCTTCGCCTATTTGCTACCAGACACTTCTGTCTACCTATATAACCTTCCCTTCTATTAAGAAAGCAGACGGGCCTCTCTTCTTAGTTGCCACTATGGTTCTTTGGAATCATCTCTTCCTACCTTCTCATGAATCTTCAGCATTGATTATGTATATTGAATCATTCCGTTTGAGATTGTCTCTCTTATTACCATTTAAATGTACAGAGACCTCAACTTAATTCAAACTTCTGACCCACATTCCCTTCTAGCTACTTCCTTATATCACACCTCACTTTTTGTCCTGTAGTTTTTCCCTTTCTGTCCAAGAATAGTCTATTCTTGCTTTCTCTGTTTCCTGCCCTCTGCTCACTCTTTAACCCAAGAGAATTCAGCTTCTATCTTGATCAGTCCAACAAAATAATTCTCGATAGGGTCACTGGTGATTTCCCTGATCCTAAATGAGATGTTCATTTTGTATCCCTTCTCTTAGTGGATATCACGGCAGCATTTGACTTGACCAGTCCCCCTCATGTAGTCTTTTCTTAGCTCCTAAATCAGCACATGTCCCTGCTTTTCAATTCTCTGGTAACTCCTGACTCTTCTGCAAGGTCCTCTTCTTCTACTACTGGGTATTATTTGTTAGAGTTTTTCAGGCTTTGGGTTAGGCCTAGTTTCTTTCTCACTCTTAACCAGTGCTATCTGACATAGCTTTCCATGTTGATGGAAATATTCTATATCTGTGTTTTGCAACATGGTAGATACTGTGGCAGTTGAGCACTTGAAATGTGGCTAGCACGACTTAGATACTGATTTTTAAATTTTATTTAATTTTAATTTTTTAAAACTTACCCACATGTGGTTAGTGCAACTACAGATCACAGATTGCAACTACTACAGATTGGTGGTAGGTGCCATATTGGACACATAGTTTCATATTCTCTAAGTCTCCCCAAGTCCCTCTGATGTGATGTAAGTCTTCTTTCTGCCCTAGATTTATCAAAATGTAATTGACCTGTAACATTATGTAAGTTAACAGTGTACAAAATGTTGACTTGATACACTTATATATTGTAAAATGATTATCAGCATAGCATTAAACTGTCTCATCAGATCACATAGTTACTAATTCTTTTTTGTGATGAGAGTATTTAAGATCTGTTCTGTGTAGTGTAGTCAGTGTACAGTGTAGTCCTAGTACTCTCTAATCTAAGCTTTCACCAGCTTTCACCTGGATTTTTGCTATAGCTTTCCAAGTATTCTTCTGGCATCTCTTCCATCTGTTCTTCACATACATCTGGAATTACTGCTTTATAACTCAGGTCTGATCATGTCTTTTTTACTGCTTAACATACTGTAATGGCTTCTGATTATTATTAGGGGTAAAGAGCAAAATCCTCCTGGCTTATGAGGTCCCATAAGGTCTAGCCCATGTGTTTCTAGCTCCATCTCTTTCCACTCTCTTTGTTCTCTGTGTTTCAGCCATGCTGGCATTTGTTTGCTCCCTTAAATGCTCCATGTTCCCTCCTGTCACAGGGCTTGTGCACATGCTGCTTCCTCTGATTGAGAAGCTCTTGCCTTTCCCTTGTCTCCATCTGTTGTGTCTACACTTGATTGTCCTTTCTTTGTGAAAGCCTTCCTTGATATCTCTAGCAGGAAGGGGGTCTGAATAAAGGAGCTGAGCACCTTTATTGTAGTCATAAATTTTATATATAATTATTTATTTTTTTCTTTAATCTAGAAAATCCCTTGAGGGTAGAAACAGTGTTCATTTTGGCTTGTACATTTATCCCAGCTTCCTAGCAGTGCAGAGCTTATACTAGATTCAGTAAATATTTGTTAAGTGAAATGCTTGGTCTAGCATATATGAAGACTTACTTGTGAATAATTTTAACAAGTTCCGGAAAGTTATTTCATGTCTCCTGTATTCATACATATAGTATAGGTGTATTTTTTTAACTAATTAATTTATTTGAGAGAGAGAATATGAGCGTGAGGGGTGGAGGGAGGGGAAAGAATAATCTTAAGCTGATTCTCACTGAGCACAGAGCCCAGCATGGGGCTGGATGTCAGGACTCTGAGATCATAACCTGAGCCAAAACCAGGAGTCAGATTGTTAATTGACTGCACCACCCAGACACCCCAGTATGGATGTATTTTTGTAATATTTTCTTTAGATAGTTTTTAATTTGACTATGACTTTTTTTCTCATTTAAATTTCTCTATAGGCTTTGTTTAGCCTGATGTAATAAATCATTTATTTTCTAAATGAGCACCTAGTATCCTGGCAAGTCAAACATGTTTAAATTTAGCTATATATACTCTTAAATTGGTAGAGTGTGGTGTTACAGATGCTTTAGCTAGGATTTCTCTTTTAGTTAAGCAGTATATTTCTTTCTATACATTAAGATATATTGGCAATTTAATAGATGACACCGATTTGTAGTAGTTTGATTTTTTAAAAGTGATAATAATAATAAAATGGTATAGAATTGGTTCTAGTTGTGTGGCCAGGTAATGAGAAAAAGAAAAAAATACCAATAACTGGTAGGAATACAAATATTTATGATGCTTTATAAAATAAAGGCATTTAAGATTTGAATTCTATATTGCCTTTCCATTTTCATTATTTTTTTCAAACTAAGTAGAATTAATTCATTTAGGACATCTTTTACTAAAATTACTATCTTCTGATCAGCCAATACCAGGGCAAAGTAGGGGAAGGTAAGAGTTCAGGCAGATGTTCTTCCTCTGTAACCTTGGGGTTGTGCTACCCGTCTGTGGTAGCAAAAAGGGTTCTGAGTATAACCAGCTGGACTGTACCAACAAACCCCTTGCCATCTAGACTCCCAGAGGAGGAACCAGGTTATGGAAATTTCTAGAAGAAGAGTACTTGTTTTTGGTGATTTTTATTTATTATTATTATTATTATTAATATTATTCATGATAGACATAGAGAGATATATAGAGAGAGGCAGAGAGAGAAGCAGGCTCCATGCCAGGAGCCTGATGTGGGACTCCATCCCTGGGACTCCAGGACCACGCCCTGGGCCAAAGGCAGGTGCTAAACTGCTGAGCCACTCAGGGATCCCCTTACTTATTTTTTTTAAGTGTTGAAAGCTCTATAGAGTAAATTAGTTTCAAATCCTGAGAAATGCAGCCCCAGGCTTGTCAATTTGTTAAGTTTCATGAAATTCTTAATGAACTTTTGTGAGCCATTTCATATGTTGTCTTCAGCTACAGGGCAAGCTAAGAGACTTAAAGATTGCAGATGTGTATGTTCCCAATGATACTTGTTTATTCGATATAAATGGACAAGAATTGTTACAGTACAAACCAAACCAGCCAGGAACTAATTAGAATTAGTTTTAGATCTTCCTTTCCATAGGAGTGATTGCCTTTATGTGCTTTATTAATCAGTATTACAAATTACAATAGTTATATATAGTTGACTCTACCAAAAATCAAATAGTAGAGAATAATATGAACAAAAAGGAGTCTTATTTCTCAGGGTAACCACTTAATTCTGTTTTGGGTATATTTTTTATACTGATTAAATAAAGCTCTGCCCTATTTTTAATGAATACATTATTGTCTACCATATGATTGTAACATAATTTAATTAATTGATATTTAAGTTCTTTCTCTTTTTTTTTCTATTACAGTAACCCAGTGGCCATGTGTGCATTCTCTATGCATATCTTTGTCCACATGTGTGATGAGTTGTAGGATAGATTCATAGAAGTAGAAAGTACTGAGTCAAGGGCATAAATGTTTCCAAATTGCCATCCAAAGCTCTTGCACTGGTTTACTTTCCCCATCAGTGTTGTATGTGTATATTTTCTTACACTGTCATCAACTCTGAGTACTATTGATGTTTGATACCTTTGTCAGTCTCATAGGTTAAAATTCAATCTACCTAGGAAAGATATCTTTCCTATAAGATTAATTTTAAAATAAAAATCTACTTCTTAAAAAATGTTTTGTAGTTTCATTTTGCTAATTTAAATTTTGACTGCTAGGAATTTATTTTGGTATACAGAGTGAGGTAGGAATCCAGTGTTAGGTTTGTTTTCTAAATGGCTGGCTGTTTGTCCTAACACTTTTTGTTGAATAATCTTAATTTCCATAATCTCAATCTTAATCAATTTCCATTGATTTGAAAGTCCCAGGAAGTGAAACCCAGGTCTTTTTAGATTTTTTTTTTTTTTAAATTTCAGAGAGAGAGTGAGAGAGAGAGAGAGAGAGAGAGAGAAGAAACAAGGGGAGGAGCAGAGGGAGAGGGAGCAGCAGACTCCCCACTGAGCAGGGAGCTCAAGGCAGTGGCTTGTGGGGCTGGATCCTGGGACTCTGGGATCATGACATGAGCTAAGGCAGATGCTTAACCAGATGAACCACCCAGGCACCGCCCCCAGGTCCTTTTATAAATAAAGGTCCTGGCATTATCTACTGTGGTTGAACCTTACCCTGACTACTTTATGCTTTTCCTGTCATGAAAGGTTCCTACTGACTCAAGGTTCAAATTATCAGCTACTAGATTTACACTGAAAATAGATATTCATCCTATAGACTCTTTACCCCAATAGACGAGTTTCTTTGAGAGGTGAATGAAAGGGCATCTTTATAGTAAAATAGTGAACTCTTTCTTTTTCTTTTGCTTTGTGTAAGCACAGGTGAGAACTTGGGAATGTGTTCAACTACTTTTTGGAGACTCTATAAGGAATTTTTTTCTAAAATTAACCTCAGGACTTGGAAAGTGGCTTAATGCAGGGCATTATCTCATACTCATATGCTATTGATTGTGACAGAGGTTTCTAGCAGAAAAAGGTACAAACTAAATTTGAGCTTTCTAGGGACCAGTAGTTTATCTCTAGAAAATGGTTAATCCAGCTGATTTTTTGATGAAATTTTCTGCGATAGTTTTAGGTGGGGGGTAAATTGGTACATATTGAATATGAATATGATATTCCCTATGTAATATTTCATTGTTGAAGATTCCTGTAAATTGCCCCTTTCTAAATATTAATTTGTAAAATTGTTTGATCATTCATAAGTTAATTTTGGGCTTCTGTACAGAGATTGGCAATAATTTGTGTTTGTTTATGAATCTAGGTATGGTGTCTGTTTTGGATTTAATGCAGGGTGGTTTCCCATCACGAGCTTCCTTTCATGAACTCTACAATATGTATAAAAAGTATATGCCAGATAAACTTGCAAGATTAGATCCAAGACTGTTTTGTAAGGTACAAATACTACCTAAATTGAAATTTCTTAGCTATGAACTATCTTTCTAATTACTATTTGGCATTTAACTTTTGAACTTTTATTTTTCAGGCTCTTTTTAAAGCTTTGGGCTTAAACGAAATTGACTACAAGTTTGGATTAACAAAAGTATTTTTTAGACCTGGCAAGGTAAATACATTTTTATTTTAAACTTTCACATGATGGATATGGATAGTTGGAGTCAGTGCATATTTTTAAGTGTTTAGTGATTTGTATTGTTCATGAGTTATATGATCACTAGTAGTATGTACGTCTGTGTATATTATTTGTGAGAGGATTACAATGTGTAAGATTTTTGTATAAGTTTTGCAGCTTTTATTTCACATTCAGAAGTACTGGAATCAGAGCATTGTTTAATTGGATTTTTTGCTTAAATAAAGATTAACCAGAAAATACTTATTTTTTAAAATTTATTTTATTTAATTGATTTATTTTTTTAAGTAGACTCCATGCCCTATGTGGGACTTGTAATTAAAGCCCTGAAATCAAGAGTCACATACTCAGGGCAGCCTGGGGTGGGTCAGCGGTTTAGCGCCGCCTTCAGCCCAGGGTGTGATCCTGGAGACCTGGGATTGAGTCCCATGTCGGGCTCCCTGCTGGAGCCTGCTTCTCCCTCTGCCTGTGTCTCTGCCTCTCTCTCTCTCTCTCTCTCTCTGTGTGTGTGTGTGTCTCTCATGAATAAATAAAGAATTAAAAAAAAAAAAGAGTCACATACTCTACTGACTGAGACAGCCAGGTGCCCCTACCAGAAAATACTTAATTGAAGAATTTTCTTTTTTTTTTTTTGAAGAATTTTCTAAAACATATTTAGTCTTCAGTAATTCAAAATTCCACAGTACTTTTGAGTCTTTGTAACAAGAACAAGTTCTATTGGATTGTGATAGATGTATAAAGTATAGGAAATTGGACTGAAGTTTGTGCTGACTTCTTTCAAGAAGAATGAAATGTATAAATACATTATGAGAGTATAAATGAATCAGAGTGAATGAATGTATACTATTTTTAATACTTTTATATGTAAATATAATTTTAGGCTAATCCATAGTTTTTGTATCTATAGATTTTTGTACTAAATTACAAGACTGACTTATAGAGCATTTCATAACAAATAGGTACAAAACAGAAACAACTAAATGCTATTCACAATCTGTAATCTTTTCACCATTCTTAACTTTGTTAATATTGATTGAATAATAGCATCCTCATAATTTTAAACACAGCTGTTATTATATGATAGCCAAGTATACTTGTTTGACTTAGCAATATTATTAATAAATATCTCTAGTACCGTGAAGGCTAGATTAATGATAATAAATAAATCTGATTTCACATTTTTGTCCATGAGATAAAGATCTATGTAATACTTCCCTATAAATATTTTTATTGCACCCATGCCATTTCCTATATAAAGGAAAAAAATATATTCATAGTTAACTTAGCTGTAATCATACATATTTATCACAAGTTCAACATTTCTCTTATTTAGGGGCTATAATAAGAATTTTAGAATTAACAGTTTGAGAAAGCACTTGGTCTTACTTGCCCCAAGAAAAATTAATCAGAATATGTTGAAAATATAAGCTGTTTTATCATTCCTTTCTCAGTAAAACCTTTTTGCCAACCATCTGTAATTGTCATTTAAGATTTTTTTCTACTCTTACTGTTGAATCTGCTAACTAGCAATGAGTAAGCCGCTCTTACCCTTCCAAAAAAACAATGCTGAAGGAGAGAAAGGCAGCGAAATATAGCCAGATACATTTAAAGTTGCTGTATACTCTCCTGAGACTTGTGTGTATAATTGTTCTGTGATCATTTCTAGGAAGTTAGGTTTTGGACTTCTAATTATTTTGTATCTCACTTTATGTTTAAACACATTTATTTTTTGACACTGATACTAAATTATTTCATTTTCTAGTTTGCAGAATTTGATCAGATTATGAAGTCTGACCCTGATCATTTAGCAGAATTGGTTAAAAGAGTCAATCACTGGCTTATCTGCAGTCGCTGGAAGAAAGTTCAATGGTGCTCACTCTCAGTCATCAAATGTAGGTGTTTTCTTTCACATCAAAATGTGTAATTATTTTGAAAACGAATTGGTTTGTGGAATGTTATAAAGTTGTGAGTGCTGGGCCCTAGGGACCACTTTGCTTATTCAAGCTGTGTCCCTGGCTCCATGTAACACCTGCAAGTAGTGTACATGGTAAATATTTTAAAAATATTTCTTGTATATGTTACATACCTTCCTATTCAGATGTATTATAGGAGAATTAATTCCATCATGTCCTGAACCAACAGAAACAAAACTCATGGTCTTGATTTGTCTCCCTCCGAATCAACCCCCAATCTCTCAGACTTAAGCCAGAACTTTCCTCTTTCTGCCTGCTTGGCATTACCAGTACACACACCAGAAATTTCAAGATTGTAGTTGTCTCTGCTTTCTTGTCCCTGAAGTCTTGTGGGTGAACAAATCCTCCTGATTCCTGCTCCAAATACAGTCGATTGTTTCCTTTTTATTTTTATTTCCATGGTCTTACTGGAGCCCCCTTGCCTACTCACATAATAACTTCAGTAGCTCCCCAACTGGGTTTTCTCGGCTACCTGAGAGTTCACTTTGCAGAGTTTCTCTCTAAACTAGAGAAACTTTTATTTCTTTAAAATAGGGCAGAGTCTTAGAATGTCTTTCAAGGTCCCATGAAATGGGGTTTCAGCTTCCCTTTCTAGCCTCTTCTGCCACTGCTCTTTTAGACTCTCATCTCTCTGACACGCTGGCCCGGGACACTACTTTGTCTCTGCTAGATCATAGCAACTGCTTATCTCTGCCGAAAACAAGCACTGGGAGCAGAATGTTTCTGGGTTACCTGAGGGTCTGTGACAAATATTTAATTGTATAGAATTATTGGCAGTAACTTGATTAAATTTGAAGTTGCCCCTCTCACCTCCCCACTTGCTAGTGCTAGGTACACAAAAAGGATTAAGTAAGGTGTACATTATTGATAGAAAAATAAAATCCCTTTGACTTAACTAAAAGGAACCATGCAAACAAGGATTATTATTGAGGTCTTTTGTTAGACAATTGTGAATATAGATAAAAAGAAAACTATAAGAAAAAAGATAACAAAAGCTCTTTTTTCCCATCATTTTGCAAGTAAAATGTAAACACATTTGTCACTATAGTTTAGTGCTTTCAGCTTTATACATTGCATTATGATGGAAAACACATTACATTTAAATTATCTCTGCTATACCATTTGTTTACGGATTGTGTTGTGCAGTGGTGAACTCAGTAACCAGACAGGATCTTTGCAGGATATTAATAGGGAAGCTCTGAAAAAAGATGTTTCAAGGTCAGATTAGTGTAGAATGTTCTGGGTAACTGAAGTTAAATAGATCCTTTACTGCAGGGCTCTCAGAGGCTTCACCCCGTATGTTCATTGTGAAGCTCCATAGCATTTAGCTTTTACTAAATCCATTTGACAAGTGAATCCTTTTTTCAGACAGACTTTTAACACATCTAATAGATCAGTATTTCCTACGACAGTTTGGGTAGCAATAGTGAGACATAATAAGGAAATAACACTTTTAAAATGTAAATCTAGCCACACACATGATGTACTTTTTATTTTTTAAGAAGTATAAGGAATTAAAAAAATGTTAAACTTCCCGATTTTGTTATCTGGTATAATAGGTTCATCATAATTTCATGTTTCTTGAAAATTGCTTTGTGGAAATCAGTGGTTTTTAAGAATATTATATGCCTGATTTAAACCAAATAATTTTCAATCATTTTATTTTTCTCCTTCACTTAGTGAAAAACAAAATAAAATATCGAGCTGAAGCCTGCATTAAAATGCAAAAAACTATTCGAATGTGGCTTTGCAAAAGGAGACACAAACCTCGGTAAGACGAATAGTGCCTAAAGAATCCTGCTAAACTTATTCACCCTAATGTAAAATGGCTAGAAAGTCATAATGAAGAGCAGTTTGGATACTCTCAGAGTTTTCTCTTTTTTCATATTTTTTGTGAAAAGACATACTAATCTGTGATTTTATATTATGTACTTGAAATTAATTAACTAATTACTGCATTATTTTATTACTTGTTCCATGCTACAAGAGGATTTGAAGTAGCTTATGAAAATGTAAACACTATAAAAAGGTTGAGATAAATGGCTAAAAGAAGCTCTTTTATTCCAATTATTTTGGTGATTTGAGTTTCTTGGTAAATGTCAAATTCATGTTTTTAAAAACATCTCATTAATGTTTTCACTGTAATTCTCAAGTTTATCTATAAGAATTATATTGTTCCACTGTAAATTTCATCTTTATTTTTGAGTCTTATTAATTTAGACTTTTTAAACTAAAAAGTTATTCAGTCCTGAATAACTGTTAATCCTTAAACCTTTTCAAAGGGATTACATAACTCTTTTAAGTTCTTTTATAATTTGAATTCTCAAATTTTTCAATATAAATGTAGAAGGCAAATATATTACTGATAGGCATCAGTATCATTCATACTCATATTTGATTATTATTTTTTTACCTCTTTTCAACAAGAGCTCTAAAAAGGAGAATCCTGGATAGTATGAAAATAGAAGTGAACTATCCTATTAGCAATATGTTTAGCATTTTATTTAGATGAAAAATAAGTGCATAGCATTAAGTGGCGAATTTAAACTCTGAGGAAGTGTTATTTTACAGCATTGATGGCCTGGTTAAGGTGGGCACACTGAAGAAACGACTTGATAAATTTAATGAAGTAGTAAGTGCATTGAAGGATGGAAAACTAGAGATGAATAAACAGGTCAAGGACCTTGAAATTTCTATTGATGCTTTAATGGCCAAAATTAAGGTATGTAATTTTAATCCAAATGACTGACTTTTTAAAATAACTGAATATACTATGTTGTTGGTATTGAATTACATAGAAAAATGTCCTTTTTAAAAAAAATACAAAATGTTGCAAATGTTGAGTCTCAGTGATAGCAAGTGATGCACATTATATTGTTCTCTCAGCTCTGTGTTTGAAAATTTTTATAGCCAAAAACTAAAAAGATAATTGTTATGCAGTTTCATCTGTTTTTAGGAAACTCCATCCTCCCTACCCAAAATAGTAACTAAAAAGTCTGCTAGTAAGCTTTTATATAGTCATTATTGAGGCAGGAGTAATGCAAGTTATTTTGTTTCTTTTTTTTGTACCTTTAGAAACTAATTTTCAAATTATAAAAGTAAGTAATATTATGGAAAATTTGGAGAAGACCACCAAAAACCCCATAAGCCCTGATAATAACAGATTTAGCTATTAGACTGCTGTGTAGTCACCTTCCAATCTTTTTAAAGATGCTTATGTTTGTGTGGTCCTCCTCACAATTTGATTTTGAGCCTATACTCTTTTTTTTTTTTTAAAGATCATTTATTTGAGAAAGAGCACATGGGGGGCGGAGGGGGGAGGGGAGAACACACCAGCCATGGGGAGGGCCAGAGGAAGAGGGAGAAACAGGCCCTCTGCTGAGCAGGGAGCCTGATGCTGGGCTCAATCCCAGGACCCTGGGATCATGACCTGAGCCAAAGGCAGCTGCTTAACTAACTGAGTGAGCCACCTAGGCGCCCCCCAGCCACATTTTTTGAAGGGTTACTTTGGAAAATCATCCAATAATTTTAGTATATTTAGTAATTTCTTAAATATTCCCTAGGTAGTATTTTGAACATTATTATTAAAAAAGAGGAAACAAAAGCAAAATTAACAAATCATTCCTTAAAACAATTTTCAACTATAGTATGTTACTTCATCTACAGTACACCCTTAGATATTTGATTACTTGATTAATAGGAAATAGATTCACATATTTGTTTGCAGAGATGAATATTTTTAAGAACATTATTTAATGTACAAATAGTATAACAAAGATAATGGCTTTACTGCTTACCGACTTTTCCAGTCTTTGTGTGTGTGTGTGTGTGTGTGTGTGTGTATACAGGTCTTTTTGTGTGGTAAAAGCCTGTGACATTAAATTTACCATCTTAACCATTTTTAAATGTAATTCAGTAGTGTTCAGTATATTTCCATTGGTGAGACAGAAGAGATAATTTTTAAGTACATGTTTATTATTTTGTTTTTAAGTCCACTATGATGACGAGAGAACAAATACAGAGAGAGTATGATGCACTAGTTAAAAGCTCAGAGGAACTTCTCAGTGCATTACAGAAAAAAAAACAGCAGGAAGAGGAAGCAGAAAGGCTGAAGCGTATTCAAGAAGAAATGGAAAAAGAAAGAAAAAGACGTGAAGAAGATGAACGACGTCGAAGAAAGGAAGAGGAGGAAAGGCGGATGTAAGGAATTTATATTGTTTTGAATTAGAAACTAACAGAATAGTGAATTCTTGGTGTTGATGCTGATTAATGAATATTATTTTTAAAAGTTCTAGTTTTTTAAAACAATAATTTTAGAATAAGTTTAAAAATAGAGAAAAGTTCATGTTATAATAACTGATTTTAACTATAATCTGAATTTTCGTAAGGCTTTTATATCTGAGGATTTCTTAACTTATTTTTAAAGCTTTGACTTATTATTTTATAAGCAAGAAAAAAGGCACTTCTACTTTTCTGCAGTTTTAAAACTGACAGCTTTTTGCAAGGTTGCCACCATGGGGCAGACAGAAGGAATGTGTAAGAGTTGTTTAATTGGAGAAGGAGGAGAGTGAGGCACATGTGATCAAGACCTTGCAGGTAGGCTTTATAACCAAGTTAATCTACAGATTTAAAGGTTATAGAATATAATTGTATTTGTTTTTATTTATTTCAGAAGAATTACTGTCAGTAGAGTTAGACTTTGTTTTCAAGGTAAGCTGATGATGCATATAGCCAGGAGGTTAATTTCAGTCCCCATTCTGTAACCTCTGTTTATTAATAGTTCGATTGTTTTCTGATGGATTTCTTCTTTTCTTTTAAGTTTTTGAGGAGTTTCCTCTTTTTTTGTTATAGGAAACTTGAGATGGAAGCAAAGAGAAAACAAGAAGAAGAAGAGAGAAAGAAAAGGGAAGATGACGAAAAACGTATTCAGGTATATAATTATTAGACAGACTGAATTTCTATTAGAATCTACAAAATTATAAAGACAAAAGAAGTTGCAAACAAAACTTTGATTTGTTAGATAAACGGCCTTTGGTTTACCTTAGAGACAAAGGGCTTTCTCTGAAGTGGTTGTGGGGAGGGACTTTGGATCTAGGTAAGTGAGTTCAGATCTAGGGTCTATCACTGATAGAAATTGTGACATTGCACAAGTGATAATGAGTGACTGTGGGCCATGGTTTTTTTTTCTGTGGATTGAGGATAAATAATAGTTGTTAACATTAAATGAGTTGACTTATATTTAAAGCATTTAGCCCCATTCAAAAAATATTCATTTGTTATTATTATAATTGGGGGAAGGTCAAATGAATATTCATTTAAAACATAATTATAACTTTACAACTTTGTAGATACTAGTATCAGTAAGTTAGGGTTAAGATAGTCCCCCTACCTCCATTTTTTCTAAAGTCCATATCTGAGAATAACTCATCACATATTTGTGTTTCTGTTTGTTTTGGCTTTCATAATTCATCCTCAGCACAATCAGCCTTTAAATTCCTGACATCTGCTGTCTACATGTTGGTCAGTGTGATATACCTAGGGTTCTCATGCAATTATTTGAGATACTCATGGTGATAGAATGGTGGAACTATGGTTCCTCTGCCTTCTCTTGGATTTAGGAAAGAGGAGGGAAGCATTTATCAAAATATAGAAGAAAATGGAGACTGGAGAGATTTCTGGTTAAACAATATGTATTCCTCAGTAAAGAAATTGTGTGGAGGGATCCCTGGGTGGCGCAGCGGTTTGGCGCCTGCCTTTGGCCCAGGGCGCGATTCTGGAGACCCGGGATCGAATCCCACATCGGGCTTCCGGTGCATGGAGCCTGTTTCTCCCTCTGCCTGTGTCTCTGCCTCTCTCTCTCTCTGTGACTATCATAAATAAATAAAAATTAAAAAAAAAAAAAGAAATTGTGTGGAGCAATTGGAGCAATTTTAGGTAGTAATGATCAAGTAAACAAGTAGAGAGAGCTTATTGAGATAGCTTTCTGTCCTTGGCAGGCTGAAGTGGAGGAGCAGCTGGCCCGACAACGGGAGGAGGAATCCCAGCAGCAGGCAGTTCTGGAGCAGGAGCGCCGGGACCGGGAGCTGGCCCTGAGGATTGCCCAGAGTGAAGCTGAGCTCATCACTGACGAGGCCCAGGGTGACCTGGCCCTCCGGAGGTACAGGGCCACTGGGTGGGGCATGGCACCTCTGCTTTCTTTCCCACTCTGCTTCTTGTTTCAGTGTAAAAGGACTAGGAGAAAAATCACATTCTTTAGGCCCTGATCTATTTTAATTAAAATCATTTAAAAATTATTTGTTTCAACTTTTATACCCAAGCAAATGAAACTATTGATTTCATCAAATTGTTGAACCAATGAAAAATAAAAATGATATTTCTGTTCATGAAACATCTCAGCTTTTACTCTGAAATTGTCAAGGAGTATTGTATAAAAAGTAGACATCTAATTTCTAAATACTTGCCATTAAATACTGGCATAGAAATCAGTGAATATATTATAATCCAATTAATATACTTGAGGTTGAGATTTAATCTTTTCCTAATGCAGTTTTTTTTTTTTAATATATCATATGCCCTAACACTTGGAATGGGGAAGAGTTTTACACACACACACACACACACACACACACACACACACACACACACACCCTGTTTCACAATTGAGTTCCCTTTCCAAGAAGGAAGGCTTATCACATTAAAATGTTTCCAAATTGTCTCTTAATACTGAATTTTATTGGAGTGTGAAGAAGTATAGATGTGCTTGTTAAAAGTCCCAGGAAGGTCCTCACATAACATTCATTTTTAAAAGTGTGGAATGTAGAAACATTCATTATTTTGATTATTTATTTGTAAAAACAGCAAAACTAGTTTGTGAGGTTGCTTTGCATGCAGGTATATATGTTTATAGATATTGAGAGGCACATAGATTTACGTAACCATGCTTTCCAGAATGTCAGAGCACTGTTTATAGCAAACTGTAATTAAAATATAACCACTAGGTGTTGCTATTTCCTTGTGAAAGGAAAAAACTTGGTTGAAATGGCAAGGCAGTGATTAGATTTTATTTAGCTAAAACAAAGGGATGGAAGAGGGTATGTTAAGTTGCCTTCATGCTTTATCTAGGAAGTGATTACATTGGGGAGCTCTGGGGTCTGAACTGTATATGAAAGTATATTATATTTAAATAAACCGAATAGGCCTATCAAAGTATAGTAATTATTAAGCTCTTGGGTTTGAGTCCAATATTTTAGCTTTTTATTAACATTTCACTGTAATTAAAAAAGTATTTTCTCTGGGCTGTGATTCTTGTAACTGCAGACTCAGCTTAGCTGCTCTTGTGTTCCTTCCACCTGTGTTATGTTGGAATGTCTGGGAGCCTTTGTGTATAACTGATTAGTAACTGGGCCAATCTCCTCCATGAACCAAGCTCTTAAAGCTGCTCTCCCTAATGTGTGTGAGGAAGCACTGCAGTTGACCCGAAGTGGCTTCATTATGGCTGAAGTTCATTTCTAAGAGACTCATTATTGGAGTCGGTATTGGTATTCATGACCAGCCAAGCTTTAGGTGTAAGCATTTGAAATATTAAACTATAGCCAGAGCCATTCCATATAATATGTATAAGATACAGGCTCATATGTGCATTCCTTCCCATCTTCAGAAAGATGCACTTTTTCCAAGAGTGAGTGGTCTCTCAGAGAAAGAGTGGATCATTCAGTACCTTTAACATAAATGAAAAGTTACCTGTGATTTAATTTAAGCAGAATTAACTATGTAATGGTACCACTACTAAGTAATTAGGAGATACTCAAGCAGTTATGATTGAATGGCAAAAGAGTTATTAGCTTTAGTGTTCCTGTGAGATAGCTCCTAGGTTGTTGTCTCCTTCTCTATTAAATGCCCTTTAAGTCCTTTTTGGCAGCCCTTTCCAGGAAAGCTTTCCTTGACCCTCATGTCCTCATGAGTTTCTATTCTTTAGAACCTCCTGGTTATTTTATACTCTGTATTACAAGCATTAACACTTCATTATGGATGATGTTCTATACATATTTTCCATATTTGATCATTTCATTTTACTCCATGGCCCACAAATAAACGTTTTTGAATGTTTATTTTACCTTTGTTAGCACTGAATTATTTCTGACAAATTTATGAGTAAGAAATCTCTTAAGTAATACTATTCTAATATATAGCATGAAAATGTCATTCTGAGGTTCTGTGATGCATTAAAAAATACATGTAAATGGATTTTGCTGTATTAAACAATTTCCAAGTTACTTTTTCAGCTCGGATTCCCGTCCAGTAACTTCTAAGTAAGAATTGTTTTCTATATATGTAATATGTTTTAAAATGTGATCTTAATTAATTCACATATGATCCTTGATGCAAAGTGATTTCACATTACCTAAAATTATGAAATAATATTGAGATTCTGTTAACAACAAGCACACTTCACAGTGTATGAATTTTCTAATCTAGATATATATTTGCTCTTTAATTTTCATTGAATGTCTTTAATTTATACTTTCTCATAATTTTTAAGGAAATTTTAAACAATAAAATTTTGAGTGATCTCATAGGTTAAATAAATATAATGGTTTTTTTTTTTAAAGTCAGTGTGTAGAGTATTGAAACACAAATTTGGTACAATCCAGTTTTTCATGATTCAGAATTGCTTAACGAGATTAACTAAAATATATTATTTTTCACAGAATCGTTGGAGCAAGACCCATAATGACACCGTATGTCATTTCTCTTTTCAAAATTTGATTTAGTCATATAACCCTTTTTTTCCCTTAACAGATTGTGGTTACTTTTTAGGAGAAATGGTTTCCTCATTAAAACAAATTTTTGTGGGGTTTTTTGCACATATTTTATGTATATACTACATATAAAATTTTGGAATATATATATAAAATCTAAATTTTAACACTTTATGACCCCTACTGTAACCTTTATAATGTTGATTCTCAACTTTGTCAGACCCTAATACCAGTGACAGTTGTTTTATAAGTCATGTAACCTGCATAAATAATTCTCTCCAAACATTATGTGTAAAAGAGAAATGAAAGGGCATATTATTTATAATAAAACAGTATTTATTTTAGTATGAAAGTGCTTGTTCACAACTACAGGAAAATATCAAATACTCATACTTTCCATTCATACATAGTATCACCATAAATATGACAGCTACAAGTGCAAATTGATGTAAGAATGCTATATTGGTCAATTGAATGCCGTGAAATTGTGAACAGTACTTTGTAAAGTTGTTTTTTTTTTTTTTTTTAGTCATATTATTTTTTTTTAAGATTTTTTTTAATTCATTTGAGAGAGAGACAGAGGGAGCACAAGCAGGGGGAGAGGCAGAGAGAGAGGGAGAAGTAGACTCCACTGAGCTGGGAACCCGATGTAGGGCTCGATGTAGGGCTTGATATGGGGCTCGATCCCACCTGGAGATTATGACGTGAGCCAAAGGAAGATGCTTAACCATCTGAGCCACTCAGGCACCCTAGTACTTTGGAAAGTTCTAAACAGATTTTCCTGCAGTAGTTGCATTTCTGGAAAAACTCTGTGAATATTAAAACCATGCCCCCCAAAAAGGTTCTTTACATGTAGAAGTCTGTTTACATGTAAAATTGTATGTGTGTGTGTGTGTTTCACCTCTATCTGGTGGACATGTTAATATCACATGGGATACCAGGCACTTGTTCCTTGTGCAGGACATTTGGCACCCCTGACCCCTCACCTCCTCAGATGCCAGCAGTGTACTCTCACCACAGCCTTGTTACCACAGGGTACCAAAATTTTTAAAAACATCTCTGGGTGCTATTTCCTTCCATTAGAAAAGCAGCTCTTTAGTTACCATTTGAGCTTGAGTTAAATAAGCCCTGCAACTAGTGCATATAAAGTAAAATTGTGAATATTTGTATATAGTTTGGGAAAGTTAGAAGGAAAAAAGCAACTGGGTGCAGGAACCATTTCTGTCTAGTCTCTTTGATGCAGCTCCTAGAGCAGTATCAAAGGGTCAAGTGAGATGCTGAGTCATTAGAGATTGCCTTCCAGGGTAGTGTTGCAGCAGACAGGGAAATCTCTATATAATCAATAGACCATGTAGTAAAGAGCTTAAGAAGGGTATGAATTCTCTTTAAAAGCTGTGGGAAAAAGAATGGAGGAAGGTTTAGAAGAAAGAGATGGTAGAAACAGATGCTCTTGGATGCTAAGATGGAAAACTTGAGATAGGATGATAATGTAGGTAGATGCACCTGGGTGGCTCAGTCAGTTAACTATTCAACTCTTGATCAGGTCATGATCTCAGGGTCCTGGGATCAGCCCCAAGTTGGACTCCATGCTCAGCGGGGAGTCTACTTGAGACTCTCTCTCTTTCCCCCTCATCCCCTCTCCCCACTCACACACATGCACACACAGTGTCTCTCTCAAATAAATAAATAAATCTTAAAAAAAAATCTTGAGGCAGGGTGATAATAGAATTTTAAAAATATTTATCAAAATTGTACGGAGTTTGAAAGAAAATTCTGACTAGCCTAAATGGAGATTGACAAATGTATTGCTCAGTAGGTATTTTTATACATATTTGTGTTTTTAACTTTGAATTTATTATCATCAGTCATCGGTTTTGAAAGATGACTTTTTCTCTGACTGTGCTTGCTTGGATAGATTTTTCTCAGCCCCTAATCTGAGTCAATGTTCATTACAAGGAAAGAGAATTACAGGAGTCCTTTGTTTCTTTATCATCAAGGTCCCAGTTTCTGACAGGCATCCAGGAAACTGCACCCTAATGCAAACATACCCATTTTCTTTTCTTACAATTTTTGCTGATTTGTAAGATTTTGAGGTTACCAGAGTCCGATAATAGAATGAGCCATGAGAAAATGATTAATTGCAAAGGAAAAAAGAAAGAACAGGAAAATAAAATAATGAAATTAATGAATTGTTGATGACATGATGAAATATCTGTTACATTTCACAGAATTAAATGAATATTGAGAAAAGTTACACTCCCCTGAATAATAAAAGAAAAGTAACTTTTGCCTCTAGGAAATGTTTATCCTTAGAGAGTCAGGACACTTCTGATGTTTAACACATACTTGATGCATTTGAATTCTTTTATATTTTTTAAAGCATGCTTTGATTCAGAATTTTAGAGTTTGAATATATTAGACTCTTATTTAAACTCTGACACTATAATATAGATTAGCTTGGTTTACCACTGTTACGCCATCAAATTAATATTTACTAAGCAACCTCAATGCAGAACTCCCTCTATAGAATCTATATCCTGCCAAGTTTCCAGTATGCATTTAGAACATGTTAATTATATTCTACAAATAAAAAATACCACAGAAGCATGTCTCTCATGAGGTTTTATCTAAAGTTCCTACTGCAAAATGGAGTTCAAACAACCTTAACTGTATTTAAACAAACATTTGCTGTATTTTATGGTTATATACCATGTTGAATAATATATTATTAGAGACTTTTACAAAGTAAAAAGTGTGAATCAATAATCCTATTGAAAACATATATTTCTAATTATGCTTTTAGATTCTGTAGGTAACTTAAATTGTCTTTTATATGACTGTGCTGTATTATCATTTTTCTTATAGGGAACAAATGGAGAGAGAAATGTCAGAATTTCTGAGTAGGTTAGTGCAGTGGAATTTGGGGAAATAAGTGTCACCTCAAAATCATATTTTTAAATCACTGTTCATTATTTGGACCAGAACCTGTTATATGAATAGTCTATTCTTTCCATGTAAATTTTCTGTGCAAGAAATGTCACTTCACTCTATACCACCCTAACAGAAAAAGATAAAAAGCAATGTTCTAAGTTGGTGGTCTTCAGTGGAGAGACCATTGGTATTTTGTCTTTTTTTTTTTTTTTTTTTTTTGAGACCATTGGTATTTTGGATGAGACTGTTCCTTGTTAGTAGTATTGCCATGTTTATCACTGGCCCTCACCAACTCTGTCTCAGTAGTGGAAGCTTTCCTTTCAAACAAAATGAATGTTTTGAAACTCACCATGGAGGTGGTGTTGCCCCTCCACCTTTCCCCCCACCCCCTCCCTGACCCCCTTGCCAGCTGGGAACCTTTGTGCCTAGTTCCTAGCTTAAGGGGAAGTAGAGAAAGAGTGTGGCTTCTGAGGGCCACCTCCCCATAGCACATGGTTTAAAAACCACTGATGTAAAAATTCAGCCACCAGAGAATATGACTTCCTAGCAGGATCTGGTCCTTTACAAGTGGATATGAATCAGTAACCTTTTCACTGTCAATTGGAAGTTAGAGTTAATTCGAAGTATTAAAATTAATATATTTTTTAAAATCAGAAGTCAGCTTTTCTACTACCTAGTGTATCATTTACATGATTCTTTATAACAGACCTAAATAATCAGTAATTACATCTTTATTTTACTATTTTAATAATTCCAGAGATGAGGGAAAAGCATTTAAATGTTACATTTGTGTATTTAGGTTGCTGAATATGTTTTTTAGTAGATGTAGTTTGTTTGATGTAATATGAGTGAAAAGTTAGTAATATTAAACCATATTTTAAGCAATAATAATTTGAATGCAGTGTTATTTTTTTAAAGTATCAAAATACACCTTATGTATATTGGCACTTCATGTATATTCTGACAGTCTATGAAACTGTATATTATGTAAATTCACTCTCTTTCAAAAGAAAATAACAATAAAAACCCATAATAATTTTCAGCTGTTCTCCTAGAAAAGACTCTTGGAGGAGCTAGGAAGAAAAGAGAATTTTTTGTTAGTTTACTGAATTGGTAGTTTAGGGATGTAGAAGAGAAAAAAGAATATATGAATAAATGTTAAAACATAATTTATTGCTAAAGGTAATAGAGAGACCTTGCTGACACACAGCTGGCTCTTTCTGAGCAAAGCAATTAAGAGGAAAAAGCCACATGGAAAATTGCCAGTCACACAGCTTATGAGAAGGATAGATTCTGCAGTAAATTTAAAACAGATTTGAACCATAAAAATGGAGAAAGAACTAACTAGCCACATGTTGCTCTTTAGCCAGGCTTCTATGTTACTAACAATCATCATGTCTAACTGTTGTTAAGTATATAGAGTGAAGTGTCCTATTTTTTATTCTCTACAATGAAAGCATAAATAGACCTTTTAAAGAGGCAAAAAGTGCCTTATTTTTCTCACTGCTAAGCTTAATATGGAGGAATAATTTCCTTTATTTCAGGAAGAAGTATACATATTTTCACACATCATTTCTCATTAAATATCTGTGTCTTGACTGCCAAGATTCCTGTTATCTTTCAGAATGTGAAATAATGAGAAAATATGTCCTCATTTTCAGGTATTACACCTTGATCATCCCTCTTTAATAGGAAATATTTTCTAAGTAGTGGATGATAAAGGTAAAATTCCTTGTGTGATACCTGAGAAGCAATATTTTAGTTCTTTAAAATTTAGTTCTTTCCATATTTGTGCCATCTTTCTTTTTATATCTTGAAATGTGATGTGTTTAAATTCTTTCTTTGCTACATTAATCTTACTTGCAGCTTATTCTGACTGCTGTGTGACAGGAGTCATCTTTTGCTGACTATATTATTATTATAGAAAAGTTATTTCCATATTTTCTGAATAATTATTTCAAATTATGTATATAGAAACAAGTTGTAATCCCTGGGTAATACTGCTACGAAAAAGTGGAATTTATCTCAACTTATTTTTTAATTTAATATATTATATATATTTTTTCTTTCTTCTTTCCTCATTCCAGCATTCCTGCTATACTTGTGCCCTTTGAAATCTATTATCTGCCTCATGACCTAAAACTTCATTTAATTAATTATTATTATTATTATTTTTAGCTTACACAGCTCTATGTCGGTAGCTCCAAGCACAAGTGAGGGGCTAGCTAGGAGGGCGCTCATTAATGTTTGTAGAATGAATATAGCAAATGAAGGAAGGTAGAGTCCTAAGACCAAGACTTTTAAAGTCAGAACACTTTGTGTTTCAGTCTCAGATACTACCTGTTATTAGCAGTGTGTGACCTTGGGCATGATCTTTATTTCCTGCTCAGAGTATTGTCTACTCATTTTTATTTTATTTTTCTTTCCCATAAGTGTACTCTTTAATCTCCATCACCTATTTCCCCCATCCCCCCACCCATCTCTTCTCTGGTAACCATCAGTTTGTTCTCTATTGTTAAAAGTCTGTTTTTTGGTTATGTTTCTTTTTTTCCCTTTGCTCTTTTGTTTCTTAAATATCTCATATGAGTGAAATCATATGGCATTTGTGTTTCTCTGACTGACTTATGTCACTTAGCATTCTATCCTCTAGCTCCATCCATGTTGTTACAAATGGCAAGATTTCATTCTTTTTTATGGCCGAATAATATTTCATTACGCGCATGCACGCGTGCGCACACACACACATACATACATACACACACACACACACACACACACACCATATCTTCTTTATCTACTCATCTATTGATGGATACTTGGGCTGCTTCCATAATTTACTAGTTGTCATATTACTGAATATGAGAGTGTGGCTTTACCTCTGTACAGAACTTTCCTAAGTATTCTGTTTAATAGTGATGCAAAAAGTCACAGGGCTTTCCAGACTCCAGCAACTCTTTTAGCCCATCTTTAATGACTCAGGCAGTGGATTGCAGTTTGGCTACTCACTTGTGGACCTTGCAGACATCCAGATGCCCAAGGAGGTTCTAAGCCAGTAGCTTTGGCTGGGGCTTGGCCATCTTGTAGCTTCCAGTAGCCTAAGGGTGATTGCTCTATGTGACCTTATGGCTCATAAATCATTAACATACTTCTAATGATTTTTCAAGAAGTCCAGAGGATTTCCTTTTTGATTTTGAGGAATATATATAAATGTATTTTTTTAACTTTAGGTATCCATTTACCCATTAGTTAGAGTATTTAAACTGATGTTGGGGTTAGTCCATGGTACCAGGGTATAAGAATCAGAAATTCTGATTGAAAACATAATATGGTTATTAAATGACACACTGGAAAATTTTAATTTACCTAGGAATCCTACATATAGTTTACCATTCTTAATCTTATCTATCAAAGATACAAAATTATTTTATGTTTTTCTAATAGTTATTTCCATGTCTCAAACTGAGATTCACTTTCTTGCCCCTTTAGTCAACATTTCATTCATTTTTCTAGTTTAAACATGCAAAAATATGTAATAATTACAGAGGTCCTGCTGTACAAGCTACCAAGGCAGCTGCTGGTACCAAGAAATATGATCTCAGTAAATGGAAATATGCAGAACTACGTGATACCATCAATACTTCTTGTGGTAAGTGTATTGAGAAGATGAAAAATGGGAAGGCTCTGTGGCTGACAGGTAATAAAGCAATACCTAGATTGGGGTATAATTTTCTTCTTTTTTGACATATAAATTAAGCCATTCTCTTTGTTATTCTCACCTTGAAATAAAGACCTAGTTTACTCACAAACCTAAAGGAAAGGCATACTTATTAAATTCATTTTGCTTGTCTCTTATCTAGGTCTGAGAGGAAAAGCATAGAAAAATTATGATTTAGGCTATGCTAATGACTGACTCTTCTAATGGTATTCATAATAGTTAAATACTTGTATATCAGAATCTTGACCTATGTATGCAAAGTAAAAAATGGCAATGCGGTCCTTTTTTTTTTTAAGCTATCTTTTCCCAGCAGAATAGGAAAGTACTATATCCAGATGATTCCATATAATTGTATTCTTGTTTAAATCATAGTTGTTTGAGTTTAGGCTGCTGTGCCTAGGAACTAACATGCCGTGATTGTACAGAACTTCCTATGTTCTCTCTCTCCTCACTCAGTTTATCTGCATAATTACAAATAAAAAAATCTGTTGGATGTAAATCTAGTTTTCATATTAGCACAGTGACTTCTTACTCTATTTTTGTGGCCTCTGACCTTCGACAAGTGTGATTTAACCTCTCTGATTGAGGTTCAACTATAAAAGACCTGTTTAGCCCAGGATTCTTGTGTGAAGCAAATGATACAGTAGCAATGCATAAGAAAATTCTCTGTAAATGTAAAAGATAATAGTACCATAAAATCTCATCTTTATCAATAATGTGCTTACTTTTGATTTTGTACTATTAATTTAAAAACAAAAAATGTATTATATGTATAAATATATATGTTTATGCCACAGAATAATTATGTTAGACAATTAAATTAGGATGCTAATTCCTTCTTTGGGTGGGGGGCTCTTTCTATATAATCCACAGATATTGAGCTCCTGGCAGCTTGCAGAGAAGAATTTCACAGGAGACTAAAAGTGTATCATGCGTGGAAATCCAAGAATAAGAAGAGAAATACTGAAACAGAGCAGCGTGCTCCAAAGTCTGTTACTGATTATGGTAAAAACAAATCTGTACTTTTAAATGTTCCAGAGTATCTGTATATAATGTATGTAACTATACGTAAGACATTTTGGATAAAATATATAATACAAATTTTCTCTTACTATGCAGCTGTGATCCACTGAGGCTAATACAACCACAGTGGCTTATCTTTCATAGCATTACTTCTATTATTATGTCTTTAAGTTGTATTATTAAATATTTGAATTTGTTAAGATAAATTCTGGAGATAAGAATACTCTTGTCTATACTAAAGAAGTTGCTCAGTAATGTAAATATGTATTTTTTCCACATATACATACATACACATATAGAATGATTACATGTGGAAATGTAAAGAACACAGTGAAATAAGAACAATTGCTGCAAACATTATTTTACAATACTGTCAAAATATAAGAGTGAGAAGTAGTACCTTCGTTTAGACCAGTTTTGCCTATATCAGGATTTGATTTTTTGGTTGAGATTCCAAAAATAAATTTTGTTACTTTGTTATGCAAAAGACAGAGTTATATACTTGAAATTGGAAAGTACAGAAGAATAGACCTAACCTAGTAAAAGTATGTACTAACTTTAACATTAATTGAGAATACTTGTGATATATGAGTTGTAATTTCAGTCTTAAAAGCAAACATTGGAATTTCATTTGTTCAATTTACTACTTTCAGACTGGCACAATTTATTAGCTTAATTGTGGTCAACGTCAAGGTGAACATGTTTTTAATGTCTTTATTGCAAAAGTATATTCCCAGCACTGATAGTATAGCTTAGCAACACATGACCCTAAGTTGTCATAGAAAATGAGCTCTCCCTCACTATCTTCCTAGCAAGTAAAAGCAATGTTTGATTAAAGTCAATTAAATGGTAGAATTTTAGTATTTCCAAATTGTTGTAAAGAATAGATTAAGTAAAAAAAATGGATTCAGTAAAGGAAATACTATTAATAAGAGAGCTGTTACTTCTAGTGATTGCTCACGGAATATCATCAGTCAGAATATAATGCTCTGAAAGGGCAATGAGAGATCACTCAGAACTAAGAAACAACAAGCGGAAGGCCCTCTAATCATCGATATTCTTGTGACCACCACTCTCTTCTCCAATTTATAAATTTATCCCTGGGAATTGAAGATAATAGGATGATTGCATTAGCAGTTCACTGTATCAAGTTTCTAACCAGTTATCTTTGTTTTGTAAAAATGGCAATGGGCTATACCTTCGAGCTATAACCTATTTAGCTGTAATGTTCTAATTATGGCCTTTAGCTGATAGGCTTTCATCATGATTTTTTCCCCCAAATTTATACACCTGAATGATTACACTTCTTTTTAAAATAAGAAAAGTAATGTTTTAATTTATGGCACATACATTTTTTAATGAATACACAAATATTTCTTGTGTGTGTGTGTGTTTTTTTAAGACTTTATTTATTTATTCATGAGAGACACAGAGGGAGAGAGAGAGAGGCAGAGACATAGGCTGAGGGAGAAGCAGGTTCCCTGCAAGGAGCCCAATGCAGGACTCGATCTCAGATCCTAGGATCACATCCTGGGCCAAAGGCAGATGCTCAACCCCTGAGCCACCCAGGCATCCCAATTCTTGTGTTTTTAAACCAAAGTTTGGTACTGTACTCATCCAGCTTTGCCCCCAAAGAGGCAAATGATACATGGTATACCTTGCTTACTTTGTTTTTATACTGTTTCCATTCATAATATACTATTTGGAAGAATAAAAGAGTAGATTAAGAAGATTTCCCAAGAACATATTTGGGAATTTTATGTGAGTAAACTCCACACGTATGTATGAATGTGTAGCCTTCAAAGAATTTGATAATGGACCATTTTCAGATAAAATAATAACTTCTGCTCTGAAAAGTACTCATTGTTCTCTTTATTTTTTTTCTCATGTAAAACACATTCTGACACAGAAGTACAGTTAAGAGAGAAGTTGAAGTGCATCGAGATGCTTAACAGTCAGTTGAGAAAATTCTGTACTGAGTTTCCTAATGGGACAGCTAATAAACCTTTAAAAGGAAATACTCTTTAGTTTAATATTTAGAAAGATTAGAATTCCTTAATTTGAGAAAATTAAAATGACAACTTATAATTAACAAAAATATAACTAGATATTACTTAAGAGTAGTACGTTGACAAATCATGGTGAAGTCTTGTAACTGAGAGTGGAGAATCTCAGACCCTCCTCCTCTGTTCTCTCCTGGGTGAGCACGCTCTCATCACATTTACTACAGAAAGAGATTTCCAGAAATAATTATTGGAGCAGTGGCAAGTTACTTAGTAATGATTTGCAATATTTAGTTGCTTAAAACTGACATTGGAGAGTAGTTTTATTTCATAGTTCCTAAAATAAAAATTGCATGAATTTAAGATTTAGACAGTTTGAAGAAAAAGTAAAATATACTGAGTATATGTAAACACGGCAATGCTTTTTCTCTAAGGCATATATTCTTTTGATAAATGTAGAAGTTTTTTTTTTTTTTTAATTTATGATAGTCACACAGAATGAGAGAGAGAGAGGCAGAGACACAGGCAGAGGGAGAAGCAGGCTCCATGCACCGGGAGCCTGACGTGGGATTCGATCCTGGGTCTCCAGGATCACGCCCTGGGCCAAAGGCGGGCGCCAAACCACTGCGCCACTCAGGAATCCCAGGTTTTTTTATTTCTACAGAAATTTTAGTAATGCTTTGAAGGTACTAGAATGCCTATGACTGAGTCATCACGTTGGACTTTTGTTTGAATATTATTGTGTCCCAGAATTATAAACGAAATATAATTTTTAAATTTAGGTCCTCTTTATATGCAGAATCAAGCAGAATTTCCTAAAATATAATCAAAATAGCTTTTTTCTTTTTCTTTTTCTTCCCTTTTTTCTTTCTCTCTCTTTCTCTCTCTTTTTTTTTTTTAAATCAGAAAGCAGCATCTGGTTGTAGATAATTCTGAGAGTATTTGATTGTGGACAGGATATTTACTTGCTAGTCACCACCTCAATTGATGGGAAGGCTTTATAAATTACAAGAATGCTCATTTAACAGTTTTGCCATTTTTATCTTTTCTTCAACGTAAAATATTTATTCACAGATTTTGCACCATTTTTGAACAATTCACGTAAGTCAATGGGTGGTAACTTATGAGCTAACTGGATGATGGGTTAAAAATACTTTATAAAATACTAACTTCTATTAAACATTGTTTTGCTACAATTTTTAAGTGGAATTGTAGTACATTATGTTGGTTTTCTGTACTAAGCTATTTATTTGAGATGATGCTTTCATTTGGATCAATCCAAAATATATATACAGAATAAAATTAATCTGTTTTATGAAATTACTTCTGTTTAAAAAATAACTGGCACTTTATTCTGTGAATATACACAATTCTCATTGTAGCAAAACTTAACAAGCAGCTGATCTTTTAGAATAAAGACTAACTTCAGGTGCTGGTTTCAAACACTGTTATAGTGTAAACATTTGTATCCAGAGATCTGAGTTTTGTGTGATAATCTATTACACAGTTTTAATGGGATGCCTCCTAATAGGAGGAGATTATTTTGTTACTTGTATAGATAGCATCTTATGATGCACATTTTTGATAATTTAAAAACTTTGAGTCATCTCAGTATGCAGTAAATTTATTCTGCAGTTGAGCAATAATGATTTGGATATAATGCCGTATTTGTTTGCCAACTTGTTGGACCTGATTTTTTTTCAAGTGCTTCTACTAATTTATAGAGCCATATTTAAAATTTATTTCACAACATAAAGATGACACAATAGGATGTGAAAGAAATAGTCATTTATTAGTTTCAAACTTTCAACATCTGTATCTTTGTGCTTTTCCAGATGAATATTTGTGAAGTTAATTCCCCTTTAGTACAATTTTAGTTCTCACGTGAGTGAAAAAAAAGCTATCAAAGACTTTCCCTTAGGCTTCTTAAGTTTACCCAATATATTAAGGTACAGGAGACAGTCTTTTAAAAGAAAAAAGCAGGTTAATTTTACAAGTGTCCATCAGTATAGTAGTTAAGTTCCCTGATCAAGTGGGTATTCTAAGTTACTGCTTAGGATAGAAGGAAGGGTTTTTCTTTCTTATCCTTTTAAAATTCCTTAATTTGGGGCTACTGTATTTTCTTCAAGTAGGTAATTTTTAAAACTTGAAATGGAAACACTAAGCTGTAAGTAGTTTGGAGGGACTACAGGAACAAAAGAATAAAGAAGTTCATCTCTGTTAACATGCTAAAAAGTGATGCTAAAGGTGATGCGGCTTTTTAAAGTCACTAACAAAACTGGGCCTCTGTTTCATTCTTTCATGGGCATATATAGCTTTGCTAACTGCTTTTTGCTTCTCTGGTTTGCACAGAAATAAATTCAGCTGCTATAAAGCTTTTACTATTGGTGTGAAAAGTAGCATAAGAGTATTTTCATCCTTTCAGTATTTGGAAATTCTTACAAAAGCCATGTGGCTATTCTTGACTTACACGTATTCTATAATTTTTCATTGTCATACTTAAGCATTTCAGTGAGATTCTTAATTGAGCTGCAGTAGATGGTTGGTCCTACTTTTAAAGTTGTGAGTAAAAATCATACTAAACAGACTTTCCAGAATTATGCTGCTGAAGCTATAAAGTTATTGCCCCAGAGAAATATTTTTATCTGCAGATAAAAGAAAAACCTATATGTTTATGAAATGAAAATTGAGCAAGGGGGAAAAATTGATGAGTGCAATGTCTAGTACTAGCAGAAAAGCAAGGGTTTTTCTTTTCTGTAACAAAGAGAACCAAATATTATATACTCCCCACTTATCTCAGTAGATTTTATTCCAAGAGAAATCTGATTTCAGAGTAAGTAAATAACTCTGAGGGAAAGTTCATGCTTTTACTGGTTACAGTTTTTTGTTGTCATGAAGTTGTCTAAATATTATTAGTAATATACCTGTTCTGGCCATTTTAAATTCCAAAATCAGTTGGCAAAAGAGCAAACTTTTGTCTTCCACTTCTCTGAGGAAATAGTGATTAAATTGACAGCTAGAATTCTTCACATTTGTGAAATTACCATTTATCTGTTTTATCATAAACAGTCTCATAAAAATTATTCTGTGGCCTTTGATTCTGAACTCTTTGGAGATAACATAAATCCTAACAAATAATACTAGTTTGCTTTCCTGCCATGTGAATTTTAGGTTACTGATACAGTCATTTGTGGGAATTTCCTTGGGCTTGTTTGTTATTATTGCTGGTGTTGTGGAATGTGTGTGCGTGTGTGTGTACAATGTTAAGGAACATCTTTAGGGTAAGAAAATTCTAAGATTACAATCTAAGTTTTATTCAGTTATAAGCAATTAATATTTATATTTTGTTTTAAAGTTACTAATATTAGGAACCCTCTTCTTCTTTAAAAAAAAATGTGTAGTGCTTTTTAGGATTAAAGGCTGTTTTCATTATCCCCTGGGCTGCTGGTGTAACTTTCCTTGCTCTTTGTAATAGCTCAGCAGAACCCAGCGTCTCAGCTTCCTGCCAGGCAGCAGGAGATGGAAATGAACCGACAGCAGCGCTTCTTCCGCATCCCGTTCATCCGCCCTGCCGACCAGTACAAAGACCCGCAGAATAAGAAAAAAGGCTGGTGGTATGCCCATTTTGATGGACCATGGATTGCCCGGCAAATGGAACTCCATCCTGACAAGCCACCCATCCTTCTTGTGGCTGGTGTGTATGATTCACATGAAAAAAACCTTATAAAGCAAAAAAGGATTATAAACCCTTTGAATGAAACTGTCTAACATATAATGTAATAGTTCATTAAATATCAGGTTTGAGGGATGGAATTTTGCAGTTAAATCACACTTCCAGTTAATTGAGGATTAATTTATTTATGATGTGAAATCGCTTGGATTAATTATGTCCTCATAGAGAGCACATAGAAACTTGCCTGTGTCCTAAGAACCTTTTCATTGGTGTTTAATTATATCAGTTAATTTATAATTGTTTAAAGAAATGTAGCATTTTTTTTATTAAGGCTGATAACTTGTTTAATCAGCTGTGGTGTTAATACTTTCTGAAAGGGTCTTTGGTGGAGGACAAATTTAAGTTGCTTCTGGTGAATTTATTAAGCAGATTTCTGTCACAGAGGAGGAAAAGAAAGGTTTAAAAGTTTTTATATCTATGAGAACTGAGAACTATTTCAGGAGTAAAGTTTATAGTAAGTCCTTCTGAAAAGAGAGATGGTTTATTCTCTGATGCCTCCCCTGTGCAGGTAAGGATGACATGGAGATGTGTGAGCTGAATCTTGAAGAGACGGGCCTGACTCGAAAGCGTGGTGCTGAGATTTTGCCAAGACAGTTTGAAGAAATTTGGGAACGCTGTGGAGGCATCCAGTACCTCCAGAATGCAATTGAGAGCAGACAGGCTAGGCCCACGTATGCAACGGCCATGCTGCAGAATCTGCTGAAGTAGATGTTGCGCCTTAGCTGACAGCTGGGAGCCCTTGCCGTGGTAGCAAGGAGGGTCTGTGCCCCAGAGATTTAACGGTTCTGTGATCATGTTAGAACTGCTTCTACAAAGGGAACAGATTTTAGTAATCATGGCTTTTTGTTAATTTAAGGTAAATTATGGTAGTGAATTTGGGGCCTGAAAATTATTTTCCTGTATCCAGCTGTAACTGTTCAATTCCTTCTCATTCTAACACTTGTTAACACTTGGACAGATTCTGACATTTCTCATTCTTTGCCAACAGACTATCTTGAAGTCTATCATAATTGTTCTTTAGGAAAAGAGATTTTTTTAAAAAACTCAAAATACTAACTTTGGAAGGAGGCACAGAACCATATAACTGGAATAATGAAACCTTAGCTTAAATTTTCTTACAAAAATTAAGGCACTTAAAATAAGGCACTGATCTTTTTTGATCTGAAAAACTGTATACGTTACTTTTTCAGAAATTAATGGAAATTTGCATTGAAGGTGGAAATTTTAATTCCCCCCCCCCTCCTTTGCAGTGTCTTAATTTGAGTAAAACAATTTACCTGAACTTCTAGAATTCCAGAAAGGGCCTGAATGCATGTGATGTACTCTGTGATAAAGAAGGTACTTACAGTATCTTGCATGGATTAATTTTTCTTTTCTATCACATTGTGTCACTATGGAAAATATTTTTTTCTATTCCATGGACAAATAAAGGAAATTCTCAAAGCATTTAAATGCTTCAAAGTTTGGAGATACCTTGTTTCGCTTAGAAAAGGAAAAAGGTTTTTGGTGGCACTGTGGCTTAACTGGACTGAATTCAGATATTCTTTCAACTTCATCTCAATTGTGATTTTTGTATCAGAATCTTGTCCAAGTTGTTTCATATGATTTAAGCTAGTGTTTTGCTGCAAACCATCTTTGTTTTTAAAAAGTTCCTAGTATCTTTTGGTCTTGAGAATTTGGTAATTGTAGAACTGTTTTATAAGCTTTGTGATTCAAAAGTCCAGTACTTAATAATTCCTTATTTCATGTAACTGATAATTTAATTTTTTTTCTTTGTGTGGTGTTAGTTTTGATCAAATGTCAGCAGTTTCAAGCCTAATATTTATGACTTCATATTAGAAATTTGGAGATAAAGATACATCAAGGAGTTATGTTGGCATAATCTTAATGAGTCTTGTTTGTATTTTAGAATAAAGTTAGAAAAATAAAATTATTCTTTGCACTTTTTTCCCTGATTTTTAAATACCTTAACCTTTGAAATGGATTTCTAGTGTTTTTTTTTTTTCTAGAAAGAGTACCTCAGTTAGGAAAATATTTCCCAGCTGATTAGATTAGTGCTTGTGAGCCACAGTTTTCAGAGTTGCTTCTCTCATAATATGTGTCTTAGTACAGAAATATTTATTTATTATGATACTATGCAAATGATTGTCTCCTGTTAAAGAAATTAAGTGGTCCTGTCTGTGCTATTGAGAATGTGAATATGATTATCTTTTGAAGGCTGTATTACTGCAGAAAATCACCCACTCCTGGGTCATTTGGTCCCTGTGATTGGTTGACAGAAGGTCTGGTTACTGAAAATAAATGACCTATTCTCTCTTCTCATCACTCGCCTTTAATTGGTGTTTTTATTTGATAGGATAGTGAATGATAAACTTAACTAGTAGCAAGTAAAGTCCTTGAAGACAATTTAATAACCAAATTGATTTTTAGTAAGTTGTCCCATTAGTGCTGCTTTCAGAAGGAATCTTACATATCTCCCAGATACATGTAAGCTCTAGACAGAAAACTCTTCAGACAGGTTAAGATTATTATAATGAGAGAACTTAATGTTTTGAAGAATTTGTAAGACATTTATCACAGCAAACCATCTTTGTAAGTCTTTAGTAGGTAATAAAATTATAGTTTTAAGCCATTTTGTTGCTAATTATGTCACAGAGCTGTCCTAGAACTTATTATCTATTTAAAGTAGTCTCCTGAGTTAATTTTGGCTACCAGGAGAATTGCCCTAATTCAGATAGACTTATGATAACCTACATATAATAGATGTGTGCGTGCACGCGCGCGCACACACACACACACACACACAGAAGCCCCTTTGCTGGAAAAATTTGGGACCCTACCAGCCTTTAAGGAAAATAGCAGAAATGGTGTTCTAAAAGATGTTGATGTAGCCACTTTACAGTATTCACAATCACACCCATAAACATTATGTGAAAACTGTAGGAATCAAAAGTAAATTCCTACTTTAATGTCATCTTAATTAAGATTTAAAATTTTAAATTTAAACCATATTAAGAACTAATCTTTTCTTAATGCTTGTCTTACTCAATACATGTTCCTTCCTTAGTGTATACTTTGCAAAAGTAGACATACATAAAATATTAAAAATGAGAAGGAAAAATGTTTTCACATTCCATTTAATTATAGTATAATTCCTAATTCCACTAACATATTTGAGGTATGTATTGTGAGCTGTGGGTATACTCGGAGAGCAGGAATGTTTCTCGAATACACATAGGTCAAGAGAACAATGAATTTTCTTAGTTGTAAAGTTGAGTAGATGGCACCTTCTCAAAGGATTATGTGAGGAAATATGAAATAATGCACGGAGGACAAGCCCACACAAGAGATATTCTATTGTAACTCACATCCTGCTTCTTATAATGACTTGTTAATAGGTCATTCTTTTCTATAACACAGTGAACATTTTTGTAAGAAAATACAACCTTACATGGAAGATAGATGGTCTTTGTGGCAGCTTAGCTAGAAAACAGAAATTTATAGGCAAGAATAATGAAGATTAATTGTAGAACTTTATTGGAGTAAAAAAATTTTTTAAGAATTTCATTCACAGGTTATTACTATGGTTCTCAGGGGATCCAGATATATAGATCTTTGGTTTCTTTACATGAAGTACCTTGAATACTTGGATAAGTAGAATAAATATTATTGAATGAATCAGCCAGTCAATAATCCAATATTAGTGGTAGGTCTGCCTCCTTCTATAGACGAGGTAAAAGAGATCAAGAGGGGTCAAATAATTTAGTTCTAGACCATAAAAGAGATTATAAATGCTTTTGTTCCAGTCATGTGGAGCAAAAAGAATCAAGCAAATGTTTTTGAGTAGCTCCCTGTTGATTTTGTCATTCCACACCTTCAGAAGATGTGACATTTTCACTATATATCATTACCAGAAATAACAAGTATTGAGAGTTTTTAGTTCTCTGAGAAGAAATAAAACTAACAAGGGAGGGGAGGATAGAAGATCTCTAAAAATGAGAACAAGGATAAGTTGAGGGGATCAAATGTTAACAATAAGGAAGAAGAAAAGCAATGGTGGAAGAGAAATCAGTCTGCCCCTGAAGACTCTATATCCCCAGGTTGAAGAACACTGATATGTTTTAGGTGACAAAGCACTCCGAGATCTTAGCTGAGTTTTAGAATGAATTGAATGTAATAGAGAAGCAGAAACTATGGTTATTAATACTTGGATGAAGAGAGAACTGGTATATAAATTCTTAGCATGTAGAAATGGCAGTGCCACACTGGAGAGGGCCAGCAGTAAGGAGACATTCTGTGCATCAGCCTCATGAAGGGATAAAGCTGGAGAGACTTTGAAAGGTAGAGTCTACCCAACAGGTAGACTTCCCCATCACTAATTTAATGTATGAAGTAAGTTTGGTTGTCATACTTTTCAAGAAATTTTTCAAAAGATAATCAGGAAAAAAATGTGCATTACAAAAAGAATCTTTACTTTGTATCTATGCAGCATCTCCCCTTCAGACCTCAAATAGGCTTACTAATTGGCCATTTTCTTTTCACTTTTGAAAATCCGTGTAATTGCAACTGATACTTAATTTTTCCTCATTTCCTTAAAAACTGTATATTTGATTCTTTCTTAAAACACTGATGTACTGGAAACAGAAATAATAAATGCTGTCTGTGTAGAATTTCCTCTTGCATCTTGTGCTTTTCATACAGTTACAGGGTGTTACAAACAAAACAGCTGTAAACACGGCACTTGTTCCAGGTTTCAGATGGAGTAAGTTGCAGAGGCTGGGGTCCCGAGCCTTACCCAGTCACCAGGGCTGGAAACCCTGTGCAAGTTGGCTGGCAGAAGAGCCAGGGGAACTCAGGTGACCAGAACGTCCTTGAGTATTGGCCCCAAACTGTTATGGGTTTTTGTCCAGGGAACAAGTAGGACCATGTGTGACCTGCGACTACTCACACTGACTAGATTGTAGAGAACCCAAACCTTGGCTGCCTTTCCCCAGGCCTTTACCAATCTGTTGTTGAGATGATGGGATGTAAAAATTGGGGATCCAAGGAAGAGCTCTTGCTGAAATTTGGAATATAGGCAGTCTCTAGAAGCTACTTCATGCCCGCATCTGGAACCTACCATGATGCAGGTGGGTCTTCTGAGAGTGCAGGTCAACGACTCTTCTCCAGCTGGTTGGGAAAGACCAATTCAAAATGTGGGTAATCCAATGAGTGAGAGGCTCGGGCTTCAAAGGGCGGCCTTTCTAACCGAGGATGGAGTGTTTACATACGTCTCTTTACCCATCAAAAACTTCGTTCCCGGGACACCTGGGTGGCTCAGCAAGTGGCTGAGCGTCTCCCTTCAGCCCAGGGCATGATCGTGGAGTCCCAGAATCGAGTCCCACATCGGGCTCCCTGCATGGAGCCTGCTTCTCCCTCTGCCTGTGTCTTTGCCTCTCTTTCTCTGTCTCTCATGAGTAAATAAATAAAACCTTCAAAAAAAAAAAAAACTACATTCCCTACTCTTGTTAGAGCACAACTGAAATGTAGAGGATGGAGGGCATGTTATGAAGATGTGACCATGGATTTTCATTTTCTCTTACTTATTTTTTTTAAATGTTTTTATTTATTTGAGAGAGAGAGAGCATGCAAGCAGGAGTGGGAGGAGGGGCAGAGGAGCAAGCAGACTCCCTGTGGGGTGTGGAGCCTATCACAGGGCTGGATCCCAGCACCCTGAGATCATGACCTGAGCTGAAGTCAGATGCTTAACCTACTGAGCCACCCAGATGCCCCTCATTTTCTCTCTGACATTTTTTTTTAAGTTTTTATTTACTTGAGAGAGAGCACAAGCAGGGAGAGAGGCAGAGGGAGAGGGAGAAACAGACTCCTTTACTAAGCAGGGACCCCGACATGGGCCCTGATCCCAGGACCCTGGGATCATGACCTGAGCCAAAGGCAAGCTCTTAACCAACTGAGCCACCCAGGTGCTCCTCATTTTCTGTCTTGATGGAATTGTTCTCATATGTTTTTGGTTGGCCTATCATGCTTCTTAACAAGCATGTTTTCCTCTGTGTTCCAGGGACATGGAAGTGAGTAGGTATATCTCATGCCACCATTCTTTGTGGCACTTGATCAACATATCACAATTTGAAGTCCTTATCCTATATCACAATTCCTTACTCTGGGATAGGATTGGGGTGGGAATAGGATGAATGCTATGTATTTCTGAGGCCAAAGGAGTGGGTTATCAAGGGTTTGTAACTAGGGGGAGAAATACCACTTCCCAAAAGATTGTATCTATTATTAGGAAATATTTGTTTTTATTCTTGAAGTTTTACTGCTAAAATATTGCTATCAATGTTGAATATTTTATCTTTTGGTAGCATGAAAATCATTTATCATAATCCATAAAGAAAATCCAGGGAATAGCTAGTAAAACACATCCATTTTATTATAAATCTATGAATATGTTGCTTATATTTTATTGAAATTAATGTTTTGCAGCAAATATTTTAATAGTGGAACATTTGAAATAGATACAGAGGAATCATTTTTCTTTAAGTAGCACATTAAAAACTGGCTAAAATAGATTACCTTGATACCAATCTACCCATGCACATTGGAAAGTTAGTGTCGAGTATTCAATGACATTATTAAATTATAGGAAGGCATAGTTCATCTGTGATGGAAAACAGGAGTTGGTTATGTTACAAAGTACAAAGTCACTTTTTCTCCCCAATATAGGGTCTGGCCTTAATATATACAGCTTTATGTGACTGGTCACAAGAAAAGTTAGATTTCCCATGGTATGTATGTGTGAACCCCAGTTCCTTTTTTTTAAAAAAAAGAACAATTCAGAAATTATTGGCAATAAAATGATCTGTGCAAATACTAATTTCCAAAACTAGTGTGCCTGAAGAATTAAAGGGATGTGTGTGTGTGTGTGTGTGTGTGTGTGTGTGTGTGTTACAGACATTGAAGTGTGGAACAAATACACCCCCACCAGTATTTACATACTGGATACATTCATGATTCAGAGAGACCTGCGTCTCCTTGTACAAGTAGTCATCTTTTATGGACAATGTAACCCATGAAGTCAGCTTTGCTCCCTTCTGTATTGTTCAACCTCCCCCAAACAATAAGTAAGCTGCACTTGTAAATGATCTGTGAGCAGTATTTTAAGGGCAGCTGGAAGCAAACTTGGTTTGCTCTCACTTTGACTATGGGTCAGGAGTAGCTGAAATATGTTTTACTGATTGTGTTTTGGGTTTTGATAATAAGCATATTTTTCCGCAGAATGTGCTAGTCATCAAGTACACAATTCTTCTCTATTTGAAACATGGTGTGTATTGGTTCTCAAGGTTGACTCTATGCCTGGATTCCAATGACTGGTGAATATGCCTGCCTATATTTTCAGGACTTTAAGAGTGGATACAATTTTCCTTGAGAAAGCAAGCCATTTCTCTTGAGACAGATTAAATTACAATCTGTACATTTTTAATTTTTAATTTCCTTCCCCGTCTTGATAGTTAAATTCTTCATATCCTCTGGTCAGTAATTCAGAATTTCTTTTCCTGATTATCTGGAAGAGAAATAGTTTTAAGAGCTTAAGAAATGCCACCTGAGGTCAAATCTGTATTTCACTCCAGTGTCACTTCTGCTGGTGTTAGAAAGGATATGCATGCTGTTTAGGGTGTCCTCTTGGAAAGGTTTGGAGATGCCCTCCAACATATTCCTACCTTTATCATGTAGTAGCAATATATTCCATCTCTTTTTAAACCCATTTAGATTCTCAGGCTGAACCATCTCTTGAAGCAGAGGGGACAAACAGTTCATGACCAGTCACCACATTCCCAACCGTAGCCGACGTGATTATTCTATGCTGCTTCCTTGTTTGAAATGTGGTCCTTAATTTTACCTAGTAGTTTAGGATTTATTTGGTGTTTCCATCCTTCCGGACATTTTGTTAATATCAGATCTGATGTTTCATTGTCATTTTTTGGCTCTAAGACTGAATTTTTTCTGTCTTTCCAATTTCCTTTACTTCAGGAAATCAAAATAGCACACGTTATTCCCAGTGTGCACCTAGATAACATGAAATTGAGTCTTTGGTCTGGTTGCCTCAGTATCCTTGATTATATATTGATAGTAATAACTTGTTTCAGGTACAAGCTTTGATGCGTTCATTTCCACCCAACTCTAGATCTCAGGTAGAGTGGGCACTGGTTGATTATCACTCACTTTTACCATCAGAGGTGGTAAATTTTTTTGAAATTTTTAATTTTAGACTAAAAGTTGTTCAAGATATTTTCTCAAAAGTTATTTTTAAAAACTATCTAATTTAAACTGGTTATAGATAGGTTATTTCCCTTTGTAAGAAAATTATTTTAGCAAAATAAGTTGGATGAATAATTTGAAAGGGATACCTAGGACACTGGAAGGAACATTTATCTGAGGATGAACCTTTAGGAATTTTTCAATTTACTCACTGTTCACAAATCATGTTTGTCCTATAGATTTTTCTACATATTTTGCTTTAGCTCATTATTTGAAATCTAAAGAAGATACTTTATAAGAATATGCATAAAATTATTCAGTTCCAGGAATATAAATTATTATGAAAATTTCTACCTGTTGCAATGCAGTTGCTAAATTGCACATATGCTTTTATTAGAAAAAGTGAATAAAATACTTGGATCATTTCTGTTATTTTATTGTTTTGTTTATACACTTCAGTTTTTTTTCTTAAAGATTTACTTATTTATTCAGAGAGAGAGGGGCAGAGACACAGACAGAGGGAGAAGCAGGCTCCATTCAGGAAGCCCAACGTGGGACTCAATCCCAGGTCTCCAGGATCACGCCCTAGGCTGTAGGCAGCGCTAAACTGCTGCGCCACCAGGGCTGCCCTATACATCAGTCAATGCCAGCCTTGTCTCTATCTTCCTTGCACTAAGAAATGCATCCGCCTCTCACCCCCTGCTTACAATACTAAATTAAAAAGCTAGGTGAATAAATGGAAAGTGCTCTTACTTATCTCTATTTAAAACAAGAGTCAGACCTAGAAATATTTTAAATTTTCTTTAAAATTCAGTAATTAAAACCAACATATAAAAGTAGTATTTTACCTTGTTATTTTGCTGCTGTTGGAACTTTTTAACACGAGTTTTGTATGCTTGATTTCTAGAGTGACCTGGTGACCTACAAAAGAAAGCAAAAACATGGTATCCTATTTCCTGGGCTTATCAATATTAATAGCCACTCTAACCTTCTACTATTTTGGCTTTAAAATTACTATGACAATGAAAATGGATAGCCTGTTTTTTCAGGGGCCTTCCATTACAGCTAGAGAACTATGCCTTCTGCATCCGCTCCTGAGTTTTGCCTTCCAGTTGGCTTACTGTTTCTTAGGCAATGGTGTCAGAAGGATTGAGCAAAGCTCATGGGAAAGATGAGTGATAACTTCACCTTGCAAAAGTGGAGTTATTTTTTGCCGTATTTTTAAAGTCAAGCTGTGAGTCGTGGTTGCTGAAAAACAACTGTGCAAGGACATTTGTTCATACAATTTAAAAATAAAAGTTATTTTAAAATTTGACATTTATAATTCAAGACTTTTTAATATACATATTATATCATTTCTAATGATAGTGTATACACATTTTGCACCTTGCTTTTTCCCTCTTTCCGTTATAAAATGGACATAATATTGGGAATACTTTCTGTTCCCTTATCAGTAAACTGTTTTCTTTCTCTCGACATGCTGTCCATTATAATTCCAGGGAAAGCTGGAGAGAGGGTATCACTATAGGAAGGAAGGAAGAGCGTCTCCTGGAGGTGTAGTTGGAGAAGACTTCATTGTTCCCGTTTACCACCAGCTAAGGGAGCATTTTTAGCTCCCACTTACCCTGGCTGGGTAATTTGGAGGATCTGAAAATCCTAAAGCATGGGCTGGTGCCTGGGGTCAGACTAGATCACAGATGAGGAAACTAGGAGGATAGAAATTTTCCAAAGGGCCTGGTGAGGCAAGAAGAGCCCTCTGCCTCCAACCCCCATACATTTAGACACCATCTTGGAGAAAGGAAGGGAAGAGAAAGGATTTTGAGCCTGATTCTATATTCCAAGGGAACAGAGTTGCCTAAAGTGATTGCTTCAACCGTTAATCCGATGAAGTTTTAAAAATTGGATTGGATTATATTACTCTAACCCCTCCCTGCTTAGTTTCCTCCCACCCCCAACCCTTCCCTATCCAGTGGAGAAAGTGCTCAGAAGGGAGTCAGGAACTAAAGATAAAAAATGGATCCTTCTCCTGCCTGAGGTTTAGCAAGTTAGTAAATCTGGGATCATATTGTAGTTAAGACAAGTACTTTCTCATTAAAATCTCCTCATAGATGCCACTTTGCATCATCATTTCTTTTATCTGGCTCCTATGTTTGGAAATAATTTTCATTTCATAAAAAACATCATGGAGGACACATTAGACCTATTAAATTAAAGGACAGAGTGAAAATTTTTAGACTGAGGAGGAAAAGTCATAATTTACTCTATTAGATGTAGATTTGCATTTTCTGCATATGTATAATGATAATTGTAATTAATAAAAGTCAAACTCATTAAGCTAAAAAAGGGACCTCTGAAAATGAAAATTTTGTTTACTCTTGGAAGAATTTTTACCAAGTCCCTAATATAACCGAACCTATGTATATAGGACAATCAAAATTTAAGGAAATGAAAACTGTATAGGGTATACTTGTAAACACTGAACTGAGGAAAAGAATAGAAGGAAAACCAAAAAGTAAAAATTGAATGATGACTTGGCAGTAGAATGACAAAGAAAACAAACTGGAAATATTCATTGTGTATCAATGGACTCATCAGTAAGGCATTTGCCTTCGATATAGTTTTCCCATCTCTTTCTTCACTTTCAGGTGGAATGACAAAAACACAGCTCAGTTTACAAAGCTTTAGAGAATCCTGCTTTTGTTGTGACTTCAGTGTCGTCAGCTGATTTGTTTCTGAGTTTAGGGTTTTTTTTTTTTTTTGAAGATTTTATTTACTTATTCATGAGAGACACAGAGAGAGAGAGGCAGAGACACAGGCAGAGGGAGAAGCAGGCTCTATGCAGGGAGCCCAACGTGGGACTCGATCCTGGGACTCCAGGATCACGCCCTGAGCCAAAGGCAGAAGCTAAACCGCTGAGCCATTCAGGCATCCCATGAGCTTAGGTTTAAATGCCAGTACGGACTCTCAGTTTTTTCCTTCCAGGGCTGCCCTTTGATATCAAACAGCTCCAATAATGCTAGCAGCAGAGTAGTTTACCCTGAAGAGCACTATCTGATTTGTTCCTCATCTAAACCCATGAATGTATTCCCCATTATATAGGCAAGAAATTTGAATCTTAAAGTTGTTCTGGTTGCAACTATTTGGGGTATTGCTTGAATTTTAACTTGTTCTAACTCTAAAGCCTCCAGTCTTAATCACTGTCTTCATCGATGGTTGATAAGGTCTTAAACTGTTATCTGATCCTCACTTAAGTAAACTGTCAGAGACACATAAATGATGGCATCTTGAGGCAAAGGAGGAGGTGGCAGGGATTCAGGGGGCGGGGTCCTCAGCACCACCGTCCTTTGGTTGTTCCTCTGCCTAGAGTCTGTCTGAGGCAGCTCCTGGGGGCAAGGCATTTGTCCTCATGTGAAAGATCAGGGTTTAACATTGAGCAATTCTTGTCCTTTCTATGGTTAACTGGAATAGTCTCTAGTTGAGTGTATCTGTCATTCCACATATTTCCTATGCTCTTCCTTACATATTTGAATCATACAAAATTGTCAATATTTGATGATTGGTTACTGAAAAAATGATAATGCCATATCGTTGAATCTAATATACTTATAAGTACATAGTTTTAATATTAAATTATTATATAAACAGGATATATTATCCTGCAACTTACTTTCTCATTTAATTAAAATGTCTTATTTCTATGGCAGCTCCAGTAGAGCTATATTATTGCTTTTAACTGTTATGTTCCATAGTGACTAATATACCACACTATGTGTGACTTAACTATTTCTCCATAAATGAGATGTCCAGTCAAAGCATGATGCTGTGAACATTTTTGTAAATGTATCTTACTGCACAAATGCAACTATTTTTCTAGGAATAATTGTCTAAAAGTAGAGTATTTGAATCAAATTTAAAATTTTATCAATACTAACAAATATTTCTTGGAAAAAGGTTTTTCCAATTTACACATCCACCAGCAATGCTGGATAGAAGGAGAGATCACAACCAACACCAAAGAAATACAAACAGTTATAAGAACACATTATGAGCAACTGTATGCCAATAAATTAGGCAATCTGGAAGAAATGGATGCATTCCTAGAAACGTATAAACTACTAAAACTGAAACAGGAAGAAATAGAAAACCTGAACAGACTCATAACCAGCAAGTAAATTGAAGTAGCAATCAAAAATCTCCCAACAAACAAGAGTCCAGGGCTGGATGGCTTCCCAGAGGAATTCTACCAAGTATTTAAAGAAAAAGTAATACCTATTCTTCTGAAGCTGTTTCAAAAAATAGAAATGGAAAGAAAATTTCCAAACTCCTTGGAGGCCAGCATTACCTTGATCTCAAAAGCAGACAAAGACCCCACCACAAAGGAGAATTACAGACCAATATCCCAGATAAACATGGATGCAAAAACTCTCACCAAAATACTAACCCATAGGATCCAACAGTACATTAAAAGGATTATTCACCACGACCACGTGGGATTTATTCCTGAGCTGCAAGGCTGATTCAACATCCGCAAATCAATCAATGTGATACACTACATTAATAAAAGAAAGGACAAGAACCAAAGGATCCTCTCAACAGATGCAGAAAAAGCATTTAACAAGGGACAGCATCCTTTCTTGATTAAAACACTTCACAGTGTAAGGATAGAGAGAACATACCTCAATAGCATAAAAGCCATATATGGAAAGCCCACAGTGAATATCATTCTCAGTGGGGAAAAACTGAGAGCTTTTCCCCTAAGGTCAGGAACATGGCAGAGATGTCCACTATCATCACTGTTGTTGAACATAGTACTAGAAGTCCTAGCCTCAGCAATCATACGACTAAAGAAATAAAAGGCATCTGAATCAGCAAAGATGTCAAACTCTCAGTCCTCACAGATGACATGATACTCTACGTGGAAAGCCCAACAGACTCCACCTCAAAATTGCTAGAATTCATACAGGAATTCAGCAACGTGGCAGGATATAAAATCAGTGCACAGAAATCAGTTGCACTTCTATAAACTAATGAATGAGACAGAAGAAAGAGAAATTAAGGAGCCAATCTCATTTATAATTGCACCAAAACCCATCAGAGACCTAGGAATAAACCTCATCAAAAAGGCAAAGGATCTGTACTCAGAAAACTACAGAACGCTCATGAGAGAAACTGAAGAAAACACAAAGAAATGGAAAAACATTCCATGCTCATGGATTGGAAGAACAAATCTTGTTAATATGTCCATGCTACCTACAGCAATCTACACATTCAATGCAATCCCTATCAAAATGCCATCAACTTTTCTCACCGAGCTGGAACAGATAATCCTAAAATTTATATGGAACCAGAAAAGACTCCAAATAGCCAAAAGACTGTTGCAAAAGAAAATCCAAGCTGGTGGCATCACAATTCTGGACTTCAAGCTCTATTACAAAGTTGTAATCATCAAGACAGTATGGTGCTGGCACAAAAACAGACACACAGGTCAATGGAACAGAATAGTGAACCCAAAAATGGACCCTCAACTCTAAGGTCAAATAATCTTCAACAAAGCAAGAAAGAATATCCAGTGGAAAAAAGACAGTCTTTTCAACAAATGGTGTTGGGTAAATTAGACAGCCACATGCAGAAAAATGAAACTGGACCATTTCCTCAGACCATATGCAAAAATATACTCAAAATGGATGAAAAACCTAAATGTAAGACAGGAATCCATCAAAATCCTAGAGAAGAACACAAGCAGCAACCTTTGTGACCTTGGCTGCATCGACTTCTCACTAGACATGTCTCTAAAGGCAAGGGAAACAAAGGCAAAAATGAACTATTGAGAGTTCATCAAAATAAAAACCTTCTGCACAACAAAGGAAACAATCGACAAAAGGACAACTGACAGAATAGGAGAAGATATTTGCAAATGTCTTATCAGATAAAGGGCTAGTCTCCAAAATCTACAAAGAATTTATCAAACTCAACACCCAGAGAAAAAAATCCAATCAAGAAATGAGCAGAATTGGGGATCCCTGGGTGGCGCAGCAGTTTAGCGCCTGCCTTCAGCCCCGGGCGTGATCCTGGAGTCCCAGGATCGAGTCCCACATCAGGCTCCCCTGCATGGGACCTGCTTCTCCCTCTGCCTGTGTCTCTGCCTCTCTCTCTCTCTCTCTCTCTCTCTCTCTAATGAATAAATGAATAAAATCTTTTAAAAAAAAGAAATGAGGATAAGACATGAACAGACATTTCTCCAAAGAAGACATTCAAATGGCCAATAGACACATGAAAAAATGCTCCATATCACTCAGCATCAGGGAAATGTAAATCAAATCACACCAGTCAGAATGGCTAAAATTAACAAGTTGGGAAACAACAGATGGTGAGGATGTGGAGAAAGGAGAAACCCTTGTACATCGTGGGTCAGAATGCTGTGGCCACTCAGAAAGCAGTAGGGTGGTTTGAAGTTCCTCAAAAAGTTGAAAATAGAGCTACCTTACCACCCAGGAATTGCACTACTGGGTATTTACCCCAGAGATAAAATGTAGTGATATGAAGGGGCTCCTGCACCCCCATGTTTATAGCAGCAATGTCCACAGTATCCAAACAATGGAAAGAGCCTAGATCTCCACTGACAGATGAATGGGTTAAAAAGATGTGGTATACGTATACAATGGATATTACTCAGCCATCAAAAAGCAAAATCTTGCCATTTGCAGTGACATGGATGGAGCTAGAGGATAGAATGCTAAGCTAAATAAATCAATCAGAGAAAGACAATTATATGTTCTCACTCATATGTGGAATTTAAGAAACAAAACAGAGGATCATAGGGGAAGAAAGAAAAAATAAAACAAGACAACATCAGAGAGGGAGACAAACCATAAGAGACTCTTAATCATAGGAAACAAACTGAGGGTCGCTGGAGGGGGTGGAGTGCAGGATGGGGTAACTGGGTGATGGGCATTAAGGAGCACAGCTGATGTAATGAGCACTGGATATTATATAAGAATGATGAATCACTGAACTCTACCTCTGAAACCATACATTATATGTTAATTAACTGAACTTAAATTAAAAAAAAAAACAAAACTAGTTTTCTCTGATGTTATCCACACTGGATATTTTTGATATTTTTTTTTTACCAAACTCATGAATAACAAATGTTATCTCTTTATTGCTTTTGGATTTCCCTAATTATATTGAGACTGAGTACATCTTTTCCTATGTTTTCCTGGTCATCTGGATTTTTTCCATGAATTGTACTTCTGTATTCTTTGCCCATTTTAATATTAGCATGTTTGTCTTTTACTGATGTGTAGGAGCTCTTATTATTATGGCTGTTCAAACTTTATGATATAAGATAGGTTATAAATATTTTTCTCCCACCTTGTTAATATGTTAATTTTATTTATGGTGACTTTTTTCCTGGGGAAATCCTCTCACTGTCATCTGGATTGGTGTCTTAATTAGGGAAGTCATTTTTTAGTTGAGGATTATAGAAATGGTTTTAAAAATAGTTTTCCTCATACTTTCAAAGTTTTGATTTTAGGTTTCAATCTTTGATATGGAATTGATTTGTCTATAGTAAAAAACTAATTTTATTTTTTTCTAAATGGAAGCCAATTGTAGTCTAATCATTATTGACAAGTCCATGCTTTCCTTACTGATTTGAAAGGCTTGTTAAAATAAATTCTCTAAATATAAAGGTCTGTTTGGGGTTTATATATATTTGTTCTGTGTATTTATTGTCTGCCTTAGTGTTCTAAATATTTAATGTATTACTATTCTACAGAGCAACCTCTCCATCATTGTACTTCATTGTTCTTCAATGAAATGTTGTACATTCTCATTTTCAGAGGAAATTTAAAACCAGAATGTGAAATTCCATATTGAATGCTGTTGAGATTAACTTGGAGAACGTTGGCAACATTATCATAGCCCTCACTCACTTGAATGGATACTCTGTGCTTCATGTTCTTTGCAAAGATGCTTTTTAAACATAATTTCATATACCGCTTGCAGTAACCCAATAGATGGATTTTATTAGTCTCATTATTCAATGAGGGAATTGAGATTTTGAGAAGTAATTGGTCCAAGGTGACCTGATTAGTAAATTGCTAAGCCAAATTTTTAATAACAATTTGACTCCAGGATATTGCATCTGAACCACCATTGGGCTAAGTCACTGTCTTTAAAGTGTTAATATTTTAAAAGAACAGGGTAGGTCATTTTTTTTTCTGAAAAACATTATTTATTGGAAAGAAATATTAAAGGAAGTCTCCTTAATCCAGCAAGGACAAATACAGTTCCCCTATCCCCCAAAATATATCTCCCATCTGCTCACAAGTTCTCCCCCTGCCCCAATCTCTTGGGATTCCCTGGATTTGTCGATCTGAGGCCAGGGCCTCCATCTGCAATGGAGTCAGTTCCCAGAAGGCCCAGAGCAACATGAAATAGTGCTACCCTATACTTTATTATCAAGGGATAATGGCCAGAAAAACAACAAATTGGGGTGCTTTGCTTGACAGCTCATCTTAATGTCCAGTTCTTCAACAAAGCCTCATACAAGCCAGAAGGTAAGGTGTTCTTAGGTGAAATCAAGCTTCCATGATAAACCGGTTCACCGAAACTAGCAGATGATTCCAAGAAGTCTTTAAGGGATAATTATGCCAAGAGAGGAATCCATACAGTCAAGACATGGCTTTCTTAGGAAGATACAGCTATTTAATCTTAGGAAGGGCAGCTGCTCTTCTTTCTGTGTTCTGGAACAAGGCATGAATTAAGCTTTTACTTCATTGGAAGAGAATGCAGCTGCCAAGGGCCCCTTAGTTAACCGTACTGAGTTATCTAGTATTTGTGGCTTGTTGGAGGGGTAGTGTTAACTATTTAACACGGAATGGTGTGCTTTAACTTTTCTAGCGTGTTGTCTTCTCATTATTTTGGGGAGGGGGGGTCTCTGCTGGCACTAACCTGCTTACCTGTTGAATTAGCAGTTTGCTTGTGCTATAATCGTTTAAATTGTAGGTGCGACTTAGGGTAGGCTTTAAAGTGCTGGGTGGTGATTTGAGTTCAAACAATAAAAAATTGTATTTTTTCAAAAAAAAAAAAAAAGAATGGTATCTTTCTCTAGTTTCTTGTTGATTGAGTGAGTAGGCAGATGGTCATGAGCTCCCTGGTGGGAAATTAGAGGCTGTGCCCACTAGAATGAGTGAAAGGACAGTAAAATCAACCCAGGATGATCTACTAAAGATAAGGGTCTAAGGTGATCACCACTGAGGAAATGTTCAGGTGTGTGATTGGAAACTGTTGACCGGGAAAGGTGAGACGGGCTCACAATGAAGCTCTCTAAGGGCAGAGTGCACAGTATGGACTTTATCTGGGTGTCACAGGACTTCGAAAAGAATTAGGAGCTTTTGTGTTTCCTGATTGTTCATAACACCATCTACACCCTAAAATCTGGCTCATGAATAGAAGGCCAATTATATCTTGCCTCTTTTTCCCTCTTCTTAAGAGCTTCTCTTAACCTTTTCTGTTAGAAATAAAGGATTGATGAAACATATTATATCTATAGAATAGATTACTATGTAATCATTAAAAATGATGGTACAGAAAATATGTAATGACATGAGGGAATGTTCTATAAAAAAGCTGAGTATACAGAAGTCAGTCTGATTCCATTTTGCTTTAGAACATTCTATGTAAACTTTCTGTATAAATATGTACATCAAAAGATAATAACAGTTAATATGAATATCATATGATTTTCCTTTCTCATAATTATCTATATTTTCCAAATTTCTTTTAATGAGAGCTAAATTTACAAATAGGGAAAAAAACAAATATTACACACACACACACACACACACACACACTCCTCAACACCAATTAACGTAGTCGACCATATGGTATTATTTCTTAGAGCTGACACACATTCTTTTTTCTTCCCTTATTGGTGTTAATTAAACACTGTTGAAAGGTTTGGAACAGTGGTCTCGAAGTGTGGTCCCTGGGCCAGCAGCAGTAGCCTTCCCTGGGCCGTACCCAGACCTACTGCATCAAAAAAGAGCTTGGCAGGGCCCGGCCATGTGTTTTAATGAGTCCTCCTCTGAGAGATTTTGATGATCACTGGAGATCAAGAACCATGGGTTTAAAGGAATGTAGGCATTCATTCTGATGATAGGTTTATCAAAATCAAGAATAACAAATTTGGGGGTATATACAGTTACTGTGCTCGACCTACCTGCACGGAGCTCCCTTACGCTGGATGACCTCACATTCCTCTATGGGTGCACAGATGCCCGGGGCCGGGTGGTCCAGGTGCCCCTGGTCTTCATACCCTGGTCTGCAGCGACATTCTGCTTCCTTGGTCCACTCATTTTTTACACACTGGGCAAATTCGCCACAGGCCAGGAATTTGCAGGGATCTGCTTGATCAGCTGTAAGAGATGGGGCAGATTTTAATGAACTCATGGATGCCTGAGCAGTGGAATCGGTAGAAACCAAAAGTTAAGAGACCAAATATATTTACCATCACTCCGTTTTGGAGTGGGTTACACAATAGTGAGAACAGACTGGAGAGAAAAGTGAAATGCACATTTCTGTATCTTTGAGTTTATAAACATAGGTGATAACATATCTACTCTAAATATAATCATACACAAACTTGGCTGTGCAGTAGAATCAATGAGAGGCCTTGTTAAAACACAGATTCCTGGTCTCAGCCTCAGTTTCTGAGGCAAAGGGTTTGGGATGGGGACTGAGGGCCTGCATTTCTGAGGAGGTCCTAGATGATGCTGATACATTGAGAGAGCACATTTTGATAACTACCGTATGAGAGAATTAAGATTTTTTATTTGTTAGGGTTTTTTTTTTAGATTTTATTTATTTATTCATGAGAGGCAGATTGAGAGAGAGAGAGAGAGAGAGAGGCAGAGACACAGGCAGAGGGAGAAGCAGGCTCCATGCAGGGAGCCTGATGTGAGACTCGATTCCAGGTCTTCAGGATCAGGCCTTGGGCTGAAGGCAGGCACCAGACCGTTGAGTTACCCAGGGATCCCCAATTTGTTAGGTTTTTAAGGTGAGCATTATCTGCAGAGATGAGCCGTGAAAGTACATATTTAAGTTAGGTATACCTTATAAAGTAGTTAAGTAGTTAATGTGGGACAATTTCTTTTCTCTTAGTCCCTTGCTGATCTCCTGGGTCCTAATGTTCGAGATCTTTCCTTTGGGTTAATCATTTTTCCCCCTATTAAAGTTCAAATAGATATCTAGTCTCTGTTTTGGTTGTTTTTTAATATTTAATTAATTAATTAATTAATTATTCAGAGAGAGAGAGAGGCAGAGACACAGGCAGAGGGAGAAGCAGGCTCCATGCAGGGAGCCCGACGTGGGACTCGATCCCACGTCTCCAGGATCACACCCTGGGCTTCAGGCAGCGCTAAACTGCTGTGCCACTGGGGCTGCCCTGTTTTGATTGTTGTTATCGTCTTGACTGTTCTCTTACACTCTAAATTCTGTAGCATTGTCACAGATTTTTTGTAAAGTGGATTAGAAAATCAAGAGAATCTCAGAATATTTAGCTCTGGGAGGCCTGTGGCCCCTGCCAGCTTTCCCATTTTTATAGAGGTGAGCACATGGAGCTCTCAGACAGAGAAGTGAATGACCTGGGTACCCACATGCTGGTGGCAGAACCAGAACAGGCCTCTCAGTTCTCAGACCACTGCTCTTTCTGCCCTGAAAGGGTTTCCTTTTGAATCACAGCAGTCATTTATCCTTCAGATTATTCTTTCAATAAGAACCTATTATGTGCAAGGAGCTAGGGCACAGGTAGCCATGCGTAAAGCTGTTCTTCCAAGAAGCCTAGGGGTGGGTAAGAAATACATACAGATGTTTCTATGTGAAAAGCCCAGTACATTGTCTAGTATAAGAGCTCTAAAAGTGAGGTCTAAATATGAGCCATAAATATAAGTTAGGGAAGAGATCACTGCTTCAGTTATTTCAAGTGAGTTGCATTTGGACATGCAAAGACTATGAAAGGCATCCCAACTGGACCCAGCAGCCTGAACAGAGGCAGAGGTGGGAAAACAACAGATATGAGTCAGGGAAGTGTACTTTGGAGGCAGCAGACACTCATGGACAGGAAGGAAGGGAATGAAGACTAGAAAGATAAGGCCAAATTCTCATAAGTCTTGAATGCCATGCTAAGGAATTTGGACTCTCTAGTCAAATGGAAGCCGTGGAGGATTTCTGGGCAAGGGAAGGATATCATCAGAATTGTGCTTTAGAAGATATGTAAATAGAATCATCAGAATTAGGATGATTTTGAGTGATCATCTGGTCCCGTATTTCCCAAGTGGGAACATTGGCAGAACTCTAATTCAGCAGGACTTAATAGGTTTTATAATAAGAAGAGATTGGTGGCTAAATAACGAAAAAAATTTTTTTCTCCAAATCCGGGGTGAAATAAATGTAACAGGTTTCTTTCTCTTTCCCTCGTTTCTCTTTCTCCCTCTTCTCTCCAAAAACTCACCACCTTCTCTTTTTATTTTTGAATTTCCTAGGCTTGGGCACTGGGTGGCTCAGTGGTTGAGCATCTGACCTTCAGCTCAGGTGGTGATCCCTGGGTCCTGGGATTGAGTCCCGTATCCGGCTCCCCACTGGGAGCCTGCTTGTTATGTCTCTCTGCCTCTCTCTCTCTTTGACTCTCACAAATAAATAATAAAATCTTAAAAAAAATTTCTTAGGGTCATTAATAAGCTAAGGCCTATTGTGAATCTTCAAGTGGAGAACATAGTCAGCTGCTATGCCAAGTTCACTGCCCACAAATCTCTGTGTAGGGTCACACAGGGGGCCCGCAATATGGGGTGAGAATTTAGGTGAAGTTATATTTCTCTGCAGCTTGAGGATCCCTTATGGACAAGCAGGCCTGACTAAAGCGAACTTGCTTCTTCTGCTTGAAAGTTCCTAAAGCTGGCCATGTTATGGGATCCTTGTCACTGTCAAATTTACCCTGACAACCCAGGTGATTCATATCCAGGGCCTGGTATAATAAATAACAGCTGTCAGCAACTTTACACTCAAGACTTGTAGTCTTTTTTTTTTTTTAATTTTTTTAAATTTTTTATTTACTTATGATAGTCACAGAGAGAGAGAGGCAGAGACACAGGCAGAGGGAGTAGCAGGCTCCATGCACCAGGAGCCCGACGTGGGATCCGATCCCGGGTCTCCAGGACCGCGCCCTAGGCCAAATGCAGGCGCCAAACCGCTGCGCCACCCAGGGATCCCAAGACTTGTAGTCTTGATCATGGAAATCAGGGGGAGTAATTGGGAGGGTCATTTCCCTCTCTCCAGTGGGGAATGGTATTAACTAAGGAAGCTGATGGAATGCACAGATCCTACCCCTCTGAGGATTTACAGTAAATGTGTGATAACCAAATGAGTTTCATGTTAAAAAATAAAAAAAATTACTGTGTTACTATTATTTCCTTCGGCCCAGCCAGGCATTGTCTAGGCACCAGGAAAGCTGCACGGAACACAATAAAGCAACACTGGAGAAATAAGTGTATCCACATCTGGGAGCCCTGGATCAGACATATTTGAAGAACAAATGCACCTAGTTTATAGATAACTGGCTCTCCCCATGTTATTCATCCAGAATCTGTCTACAGAGAAGTAGGAGACTTCAAATCAGCGAGCTCAGTTTTTGTTTGCCGTGTGTACTTTCCTGGTATGAAGACAACATTCATTGATTCAACAAATATCAATGTGGCCCTTTAAAATCTTCAGCACTAAGAATTTCAGCCCAACTAATTGCTTTAGTTTTTTGTTTTATCCTTTTATATAAGACTTTACATTTTATGTATTTTTTTTATTTTTGAAAAAGATTTTATTTATTTATTTATGAGAGACACAAAGAGAGAGGTAGGCTCCCTGTGGGGAGTCCAGTGTGGGACTCATCCCAGGACAACCCCAGGACCTGAAGGCAGCTGCTCAACCACTGAGCCACTCAGGTCCCTCAAGATTTTACATTTTAGAATGTTAGAGCTGAGAGGTATTTTAGGACCTTCTCACAAATCTGCTCACTTTGCAGATGAGGAAGCTGAGACTCGGGTTGAGTGCTGCCAAGCTCAAGGCTGTGTGAGCCCGTCACCTGTGTGCACGGAAGTACCAGGGAAGGAAAGAGCCAGGAGGGGGAGCTGTGGGACCGGGCATGAAAGGCAACTGCAGTTCATGAGAATCCTTAATAGAAGAAATCTTATTTAGAAATTTAATCTGTGAACCAGCCCCTACTGCTTCCATTATTATAGCTGAAAAATACTTTCCCTCGGTGTGTTGATGGCCCTCTACTTATGTGCCAATCTTGGAGGGACACACCTACAACCTCTGACTTGAGAAGAACTGCATGTGGGCTGATGGCGAAACTTTGCCTATACTGTTATCATTTTCTTTCTTAGTCACATGCCAAAGACATTTCTCTTTAGAATGATGGACTCCTTCATGATTTGCTGTAGGCCATTTGACTATTAGCCTCCTCCTTAACACATCCCCAGGGCTTTGCACAAAATAGAGTTTGCACAAAATCAGCCTAAACTTCCCACTTTCTGCTCTTGGTTGGGTCAATCCTGACAGTGTAAACATTATGTAGCAACAACCTGAAATGCTGTGTTCTGAACATAGACTGTAACTTGGAAAGAGGGAAGACAAAGAGATTTGAAAACAATAGTTTATTAGGAAGAGAACAACTGGACGCCATTTTCTAGAATAATATTTTCAAGTCATCATCCAGTTGTGTGTGGATATGACGAAGTGAAGCCCTCGTGAATGGCTGGTGCATAGACTAGTTGGCCTATAATTGCCTTGGCTTCCTGGCAAAAATACATTATTTTTATGGTTGGAACTAGGGAGAGGTTTCTTCATGAGCCTGTACCACACCCACCAAACACCTATTATCGTTTAGGGTCGCCTCTGGTCTTACTATAATTGCTTGTTGGCAAAATGAATTAAATTTCTGCCCTGAACTTACTCAGGGAGCACTTCTATGCAGCAAATTAGACAATCTCCGTGTAGAGGCAGTCCAGGGCACTTGGCCTCAGTGTGCTGCGCAGTATCAGGAGCTGCTAGTTTGCAGCCAGTGGGAAAGTTCCAAGTCCAGCCTGGCACCAAGAGGTCCTGGCCTTGTCCCCAGCTTCCCATGTGGATTCTGGAGGTAGTCGAAGCATTAATGTCTTTCCATTTCAGGCCTTGTCCCTGACACAGCCCTGGGGATCATGATCCTGAACATCTAGCTTCACCAGGAGTGCAATGATAATTATTAATACAAACAGTAAGCTCACATTTATTGAGGGCCATTTTGTGTTTGGCAGCGTGCTGGGCACTTCAAACATGTCTTCATTAATATTCACAACAAACTTCCAGAATCAATATCACTGATCTCATTTTTGTGAGAAAACTGAAGTCCATTTTAGCTAGGAAGTATTAACCCCAGATTAGCATCCATATGTCTGCTTACAATGTTCAGCTTTTGACATCATTCTAGTGGTTTTCAAATATGGGGTTTCCAGGAGACACCTTAGGACTCCAAGGGGTTGACAAGGACAGGATGGTGGGCGTGTGGGGCGAGGGGAGGCCCAAACATGCCAGCATCTTCACTCTCACTCGTTTACATATCAGACTTCCACAAAAGCTTTCCTTTGAACCACAGCTCTTAACTAAACCAAAGCTCAAAACCACTGGTTGCCAAAGCTCCTTCATTAGGCTGAATATTTCCTTAGAGAAAGTACAGTCTGACGCTACAGCAGCTCCACATTTGTTCCTGTTACTCAAGTGACCATGGCTTGAAGAAAGTGAGCTGCCACTGGGGCTTGGAAATACTTGTATCATTCTGAGATTTCCAGTGTAAGCACATTCTATGTATCAGTTTCTCCTCTGATTTGCTTATAGAATGTCTTTCATCTGTAGGCCAAAGGTTCTGAAAAGTATTCCCAGCTGGCTGGGGCAGGATGTCTCTTAGCTCTTGTGATAAAAACCATTTAAAAACCATTTAAATAAACGTCCCTTCCCTGCAGGGAACACTTTGATGCATTTTACAGTTAACGTTAAAAAGACTGTGGTGTTGGTCACCAAGCAGTTTATAACTTCAAAAGTCCCTGATGGCCCAAGACTGTCTTTTTCAAAGCTTCCTGTCATACTGGTCAGGTCTGATAAAGACTCTCCCAGTCTGTCAGGCCTCTTGGAGGGGCTGGGGTCTTCATGTCACCAACTCCAGTGCATCCCACGCCACCCCTTTGCCACACACTTGCCCCACAACCTTGGGGCTGTGTATTGATCCATGTTCTTTACCATTCTTCATAAGTTCATTACGCCCTTCCCTTGCGCTGTGGCAACACGCACGTGTGGGACAGGAAGTCAAGCATCTCCTTCGATAGGGTCCTGTCCCAAGGCAGGATTTCAGCTGAACTTGGCTGCAACTCGGGCTGCGGGGGCCTGGCCGGGCTGAGAGCCGCCGCGCGTCTCTTCGGCGGAGGCCGCCCCTGCCCCCAGCGCCCACTGCGGTGTGATGAACCTCGCGTTCGCTCGATGGCGCTCGATGGCGCTCAGTAGCAAAAGGAGCGATTTAAGGGACGAAAGGCTAAGCGCCCCAAATGCTCCTCTGCGGAGCCCTGGGGGGGGGGGGGAGTCTGGGAGGCGCGCGCCGTGGCGGGAGGAGCTCCAGGGGACGGCTGCTAGACTGCAGCGACACGTCGGGCTGGGGGGCGGTGGTGGGACCCCCGAATGCTCTCATCCCGTCCCCCAAAGGCCGAGCTAGGGCCCCGGGCTTCCGAGGCGGGCGGGCCCTCCGCGCCCAAGCCTCACACCTGCACGCCGCGTGCGCGCACCTGCCGCTGGAGCGGGGGGCGGAGGGGGAGGGGGAAGGGCGGGGGTCGGGTGGGGTGGGGGGAGGGGGAAGGGCGGGGGCGGAGGGGGAGGGGGAAGGGCGGGGGTGGGGGGGGTGGGCAGCTGCAGCGCCGTCTCCCCCTCCTGTCCCAACTCATAGCTAAGGCTTTGCGGGCCCAGTTTCGCTGCGAGCAGGAGCGGAGGGGTCGTTTCTTTGCCCCGAGCGGCGGCGCGGCCGAGCACGACAAATCTACTCGTCCCAGTCCCTGGTGATCTGCAGGGTGCAGGGCGCGCCGGCCTGAGCCCGCCTTCCTCTTCCGTGCTCAAGTACATGTTTTAAAGGCTTTAAAATCAAAACAACAAAAAAAAAAACCACAAAAAAAAAAAAACCAATATAATCCACACTGGATATTCACCTCTATACCAACACGGTCACAAGATATCATTTTAAGTATTTTTGTTCATATTTACTTATTTTAAAGATTTTAAAAATGTGTTTTAGACAGATCATGACCAAGAGTCAGAGGGAGAGAGAATCTCAACAGATTCTGTGTTGAGCCCCGAGCCCAATGAAGGTCTTGATCTCACAGCTGAGATCATGACCTAAGAGGAAATCAAGAGAAACCCTCAGAACGCCACCCAGGTGCCCCTAATTTTAAGTATTTTTAAATTAATTAATAGTAATATTTTTATTGATTTTATTAATATTCATGAAAGGTCTAGAGTCCACAAAGTCTTTTTTTTATTTTTTAAAAGGATTTTATTTATTTTATTATTATTATTTTTTTAATAAATTAATTTTTATTTCTGTTCAATTTACCAACATACAGAATAACACCCAGTGCTCATCCCGTCAAGTGTCCCCCTCAGTGCCCGTCACCCATTCACCCCCACCCCCCGCCCTCCTAAGTCCACAAAGTCTTCATGCAGCACTGGTAGTCTTATTTCCTTCTCAAGATGTGACTGTTACTGTAATACAGTGTTTGGTGCTCAGCGCTTGGTAGTTTGTATAAATAAATATGGCTATTCCCTGAGGGTTCCTTTGAGCCAAAATGCAGGGACCTCACCTTCCACACAGGCCCATCCGGTTTATTACCCCAAATCCTGTGACCATTCTGTGATTTGCTGCAACAGCAGAGGGAGTGAGTTTGCTTATCCCTGCCTTCAGTGTTGAAGCGCCCCAGGAAAGTGCTCTGGGTGGAGGAGCAATCCCAGCAACTGTCTGTGGCCTTGGGAAAGTGGCTTAGCATCTTTAGTCTCACCTGACCCTACTATAAAATGGGTTATTTAAACCAGATGGTCACTAATGTACTCATGTCCCTGAAGCTCAAATATAAATCTCCCATTCTAGGTGTCCTACTGGAACAAGACCGCCGGGAGCATTTGCTGGCCACGCTGGCATACCTCCAGAACTATTGCTGGAATTCAGTGATCAAAAGAACTTTAAAAAAAATCTATATTTAATTTAATATTTCATTGTTTTATTATTGGCCAAAACATGTTTTGCTATGGCTTATAGCTGAAGGGGAGGATTAGGGTGAGAATAATCAATCATTCAATGATAAATAGCACACATTAGAGCACCATGCATGTGGTTGGAGTTTAACACACATTTGTGGAACTGAGTAAGTTACTAGTGAGGATTCTTTCTGGTTTAAAGGGATATGTAATATGAAAAACTTTGGGTTTTATCTTAATTATCCAGCATTCTCAAGAACAACAACTATACACTGTTCATAGTAGGCTCTCAGAAACTCTTTCTTATATGAATGGATGTGTGGCTGCCCTTACACATCATGCCCAAGATGAGAGACTCAAGAACTCTTGGTTATTATTTATGTCTACTGTACTGAGGTGTTTCAGGTGCACTGGCATTAGGGCCGAGTGTCCCTGGGTCAGCTGATGGCAGGAGAGCTCTGAGAGCGGCTGTGGGAAGTAGCCCTGCTGCTGGGCTGAAGCCTAGGCTTCTGTGCATGGTTTTCATTCAAGAGTTCCAGGAAGGATTCCAGGAGCATCTTAAGGAAGCTCCATGCAGTGGCTCATGTGTGGGATGAGAGCATGTGCTGAAACTCTAGAGAGGCTAAAGGGACCTTGTGGTCCAGCCAATATTGGGGTCCCCTCATGGAAGCAGGTGTTAACAGAAAATCCCCAGTGATAACATCCTAGAAAGCACAGGGCAGCAGCAGTGTAAAAAATGGAGATGGGGCCAGAGACAGGACATGGGGTGGCGGCAGAAGCTGGGAGAGTCTCCTGGAAGGAGATTCCTGTGGCTGCTTCAGTTCAGAAGGGACACTCCTAGCAGAGCCAATAGTACATGTAAAGGGGATATTAGGAAATTTGGGACCTTTATTTCTGAAAGTGAACTTTTTTCTTTTTCTTATCTTTTCTTTCTCTTTTTTTGGGGGGAGGGGGCATTCTGAGAATATAACAAAATATAGGCAATTTCACTTGGTGAAATGTGAAATCTAACAATTCATTTAGGATAAATTAAACTTAAGTGTGTTGTCACTTTTTCTAAATAAACAACCTGCATATACCTGGTAGGAGGGTCCGTAAGACCCTCTAAGATAAAGAGGCAGTAGGCCAACTTGAAGAAAGCACGCAGAACTGCCACCAAGTTCCAGTCACAGCCCTTGGTGACTAGTAAATGGTAAATTACTTACACTTCTCTGAAATGCAGTTTCTCCAGCTGTGTAATGGGGAGACATCCTATCACTTTGCATAGTTATTTATTAAGATTAAAAAGTGTCTATTAATAGTTGCTGTTACTGTTTTTATTGTCACTATTGTGATAAGTGACATCTGCCACCTTTTTAAAGCCGGCAACTAAATGAAAGTCTTTCAGATTATGCAACTTTCCAGAGAAAATGAGTTTTCTTTGACTGGAGGAATCCTGGATGCCAGACTGTAATTAATTTCAAAGTTTACCATTTACCAGTCTTGAAATCTGCCCATTTTTGAGGGGACTTCTTAGGAATTCAAGGAGAGAATAAGTTAGAATAAGTATGTGTTTTGCATTTTTGGAATCTTCAACCTGCATGGCTAACTGGCATAAAAGCCCTACATGCTTCTAAAGAATTTTCATAGCAGCCTAAATGAAAGACGGCTCTAGTTGCCAAGGATGCTAGCGGAATACTGAGCAAGCTGTGATTTATTCGATTTTTCAGTTGATAAATCACAGATAGTCCTAACATCGGTTTATACTTTCTATATCATAGATTCATTTATTCAGGTTGTTTTCAAAAGCTGAATGACAAACCACAGTGGTAATAACACTGTGTCACTTCTCTCATGGGTCTGTACCTCTGCAGATGTTATTTGGCCTAACCCATTACTTGCCCTCATCTAGAGACACATCCAGGAATTCAGATGCTGATCTGAATGTGGAATGATACTCACCTAGAAATCTCATGAGAAGTTTCAAAATTTCTCTTCTCCTCTTTAGTCTAAAAGTTACAATGGAATAATATCCCCCCCCCCAGCATTACTATAGTAACTACATTTCCACTCTGATGTTAGGCCAACAGAAAATAAATGAAAAAGACCTGATTGGATTTTATTTTGCAAATGGAACTAAATAATTGGTCTTCTGGGCATTGCGTGTAAATATAATCAAAGCAGGGCATAGAAAAGAAATGCTAAATCCTCTGACCAAGACTGCCTTAACCTTCCCCCAGCTTGAGTAACTCTAGACTCTGACTTCCCTTTTCTTAGTTTACTCCTAACTACTAACGGTGATTGTAGATTGAATCTCTGCTCCTTTGAGACGTCAATCTTCTTTACAGCTTCTTGTCAGTATTGCAACTCAAGGTTGTCTTCCACAAGGACCTAGGAGCCATTCCTTTGAAATGCAATCATCAAAGAAGACAGAGCCCCCTATCTCCCAGTCTCTGTGTGTGTTGTGTGTGTGTGGGGGGGGGGAGGTAGGAGCCCATCTCTAAGTTGTAAGACAGGAGGGTCCAGGCCATGGGGACGTCCTCGTTTTCTACTTCATCCCAGCCTCACTAAAACCTCGCCTCTGCTCTTGCCACTCTGCTGGATTGCTTTTCTGAAGGGTTCTAGTGACCTCTGACCTGTCGACTTACATGATCTCCACCCACAGTTTGCTCACAGCTGCTGAAATAGCTGACTCTCCTGCTCTCGTCTTGTCACACTTCTGCAACATCATCTCTGGCTCCTTTCAATGACAGAACTCCGCATTATGTGTTGGGGTTTCTCAGAGGGTTCTCCTTTTTCTCCTGCCCTACCTTGCCCTGGGCCATTTTTTCACCCGTTCTCTGGCTTCAACTGAGGTTTCCCAAATGTATATTTTCAGCACTGGCCTCTGGCCTCTAGGCACCTACTTCATAGGCTAGCAGTGAGTTCATCGAACGTCCATTTTTTAAATATTTTTTTTAATTTTTATTTATTTATGATAGTCACAGGGAGAGAGAGAGAGAGAGAGAGAGAGAGAGAGAGAGGCAGAGACACAGGCAGAGGGAGAAGCAGGCTCCATGCACCGGGAGCCCGACGTGGGATTCGATCCCGGGTCTCCAGGATCGCGCCCTGGGCCAAAGGCAGGCGCCAAACCGCTGCGCCACCCAGGGATCCCCGAACGTCCATTTTTTTAAAACTGGTTTTCCCAAACATTTGTGGAGTATTTTTATATCCTTAAGATAGGTTATTGATTTTTGCTTTAAAAACTTAAATGAATTAACCTATGTAGCTTTTGTAATTACCTATATATTTTTACTAAATGTTTCAAAATTTGCAATATTTTATGAATGATAAACTGTACATATATATGAGATATATATTATATATATATCTCATATATATATATATATATATATATATATATATATATATATAATTTTTTTCCTTGAGAGAGAGAGAGAAGGGGGGGGGAAGGGGAAGGGCAAAGGGAGAGGGAGAGAGAATCTTAAGCAGGCTCCCTCAGCGTGGAGCCCAACACAGGGCTAACCTCACTACCCTGAGATCATGACCTGAGCCAAAATCAAGAGTCAGTCACTTAACCAACTGAGCCACTCAAGTGCCCCGAACTTATGTTTTTATTTTGTAATTTTGAGAATACTTTGAGGACTGTTTAGTACTTAGTTTGAAGACTTTGAGTTTTACAAAATTTTATTGAAGTTTAAACTGCAAAAGACCATAGTCATAAAAAAGAAAAGAAGAAAAGAAAAAAATAGGACACCAAACTAGGTGCAAATAGATAGAAGAGGGGCTTTTAGACAATGTGGCTTTAAATGCACTAGCTCAGCAGGGCTTTCCCTTCCAGGCTGAGCTCCCTACTTCGCGTCTAAAGCTGTTATCACAGTGAGGTAACTGGAGTACTCTGAAACTTCCACAAGTGTCTGCATCTTCCTCCTGCCCTTGCTGGAGGAGCCCAGCCCTACCTTTCTCTTCTGGGGCTCACCACGTGGATTCCCCAGGATATCACGCACTCAACAGCGCCATCTGCCCACGAGGCCTGACATGACATCATCTTCTGGCCTCCAGAATTAATTGCTCTTTTGGTGCGTCATAGTATTTCTGTTCATATCCTGATTATTGTATTTAGTAGACTTGATTATAGCCTTTTAGGTATATATGTGTATATATACACATATATATGGTGTATATGTGGTCCCTACACCCATCAGAGATGGTCCTCCTTTGAATAAAGTCTTCTTTGCCATCTTGCCAAGTGTCATTGAATACTTTTATTATTTTTTATTTATTTTTATGGTACTGGTAGTCCTTGTGGCTGCTCAGCCCTGGCCACCACCAACCACTACAGGCTGTCTCACTGCCCACGACTAACCCAGAGGGACTAGAATTCTCTATATTAATCTCTAGCCCTAAATTCTCTTTTCTTTAGTCACTAGGCCTCAGTGAAATGGGATTTAAAGGAAAATTCAGTGCTTTCTTCATTATGCCTCAGTGATTCCCAAACTCACAGAAATTTGCAGCTGAATGTGGCACATCAGAAAATGCTCTTTACAAAGGCTTTTTGAATGAAAAAGGCACAGGTCTGATCATTCTAAAGTATTCCTCTTTGGCCATCCTGCAAGTTCTTTTGGGCAGAGACCGACTTTCATATATTAATGTGTTATATGATGGTGGATGAATGCTTATGTTTTTGGATTAGGCATGTAGAAAATGGTCAAGGTCTGATAATCAACCACTTGCCGGTTACTTGGGCCAGTCTACCTTTTGCCTATGGTGAAGTAACTAAACCAGGATTTCTAGAGGGGGCAGCAAGGAGGTCACCTCTACTCCTTGCCTGTCCCTCCCTGCCTGTCCGTACCTTCTTCCTTCTCCACCTCCCCGTTGATTGGAAGGAATGCTTTTGGGGGTAGGTTGGCACAGTGGTCTTTCGCAGCACAGTGGTCTTTCGCAGTAAATAAGAGTCCTGTTAGGTTTTGAATTTATCCACTATGATATATACAGAAAGAGGAATTCATAAAATTATATTGTTATTTATTGTTAATTTTTATAAAATCCTTATTTGGCTAATTCTGCTGTCCTCAAATCCTTCAGTTCAGGCTTTACTTATGTCCTAGTTGGCTCACTATAGCCATTTCTTGGCAGACCTCTTTCATCCATCCATCCATCCATCCATCCATCCATCCATCCGTTATTCTGTGAATTTCTAATGTATCAGAAATTCAGATTTTTCTCATTCCTTTAAGTACCTTGTAAGAAATAGCATAAAGTAATTTCCCAGGCTGTCCCATGTGCTTCGGCCTCCCCTGTTGTTCTACCATTAAAAGAATAAATTGTCCATGTACCCCCACAGTACACCTGGCAATCTTAAGGCATGTCTGGGATAGCTTGGTATAAATCTGGCTTGAATACTGACTGAAACCAAAGGTAACAGCATCTCATTTCTGCTGCTTTTGGCTTCTTAGAGGAAAAGCTACATAGCCGAACTGGTCACAGGAAATAAGCATAATTCCAGTTGCAACCTCCACACAAGCTCCTCGTCAGGGTACTTTATATAGTTCTCACTGGTACCCTATGCAGATCTCAAATCACTAATCAACTTAATAACGACAATGTTACAATATTAACTACCAGTATTCATTAGCTAACAACATGTCTGATGTTATGCTGGGTGTTGCAAATTCTTTCTGTTAATCCTCACGAGTGTTTACTGTCTCCATCTTCAGCTGTGGAAATTGAGTGCTGCCATTAGTGCACAGGATTCACATTCAGGACCATGGCTCACCAAGGTCATTGTTATGCTGTTTTCTTCCAACACCACTCCCGGTGCCCCTCTGTATCCCTGACAATGCGTCATCAGCAACTTGCTCTCTTTCTAAGGCACCAGTGAAGAAACCCATCTCCACAGCAGCACACCTCAGTTCTCCCCTGCCTCAACTTGGCTCCCTAACACTGACCTTTTCATGCTATTGGATGGGTCTCTAAGCAGACTCTTAGCTCTCCGAAGGAGGGAAGGAGGGAGAAGACGATTGGACCCTCATGTCTGTTATGCTTTCCAAGTTCTCTTGTACTCATCCCTGTTCATTGCTTTCAATTGTCTAAAGAAATTGGTCTCCTGATCCTAACTGGCAGACACCTCCTGGTTCCTCCTCCATTCTGAGGTGGTGGTTTTCAGGGGAAGAGGCAATATCTTACTAACATTTAGAAGGTCTTTGATTTCTTACGGGGTCCTCAGGGCTTTCTTAGCTGCTCCTGTTTGGAGGAAAGCACTCCCAGACTTAGTGCCTAAGGGTGATCTGTCTTTTTAATGATCCTGTTTACTGATCCTGTTTACTGAGGTGATTTTCTTAAAGTTGCTCAAAGTTCTGCTCAGTCAAAGAAATGTGTCTCCCAACTGAGCCTCTTTGCATTTTGCCCAAGGCTTTTTCCCTCTGCCTTCTTTGTTAGAAAAAAGCCAGAGAGGATGTTAAAGATTCACTTCACCAATTCATGGCCAATTAGGAAGCTTTGTTTTAGTGTATGTTCTCACTCATTTGGGGAATATGAATAATAGTGAAGGGGAATATAAGGGAAGGGAGAAGAAATGTGTGGGAGATATCAGAAAGGGAGACAGAACATAAAGACTTCTAACTCTGGGAAATGAACTAGGGGTGGTGGAAGGGGAGGGGGGCAGGGGGTGGGGGTGAGTGGGTGATGGGCATGGAGAGGGACACTTGACGGGATGAGCACTGGGTGTTATTCTGTATGTTGGTAAATTGAACACCAATAAAAATTAATTTATTAAAAAAAAAAAAAGGAAGCTTTGTTTTAACCTGACTAGAAGGTCCCATTGGCCTTCTAGTTTGGATTTGGAACCTTGCCCCTCCACACTCTGGGGGATTTAAAAATCTTCCTTTGATTGGTTAGAAAACAGAATTTTGAAAGTAATGACGGCAACAGTTCCTAATTTGGGCATAGCTGGTTACAATGGTACACCCAGTATCTTTTATTATAAGAATGGATATTTGCTTTCTATTATATAGATTTGGGCTAACCTCCATTATCTTTTATATATATACATATTTTTGGAGTTCAATTTGCCAACATATAGTCTAACACCCAGTGCTCATCCCGCCAAATGCCCCCCTCAGTGCCCGTCACCCAGTCACCCCTACCCCCCGCTCACCTCCCCTTCCACTACCCCTTGTTTGTTTCCCAGAGTTAGGTGTCTCTCATGTTTTGACAACCTCACTGATACTTTCACTCAGTTTCTCTCCTTTCCCTTTCACTATTTTTTATATTCCCCAAATGAATGAGACCATATAATGTCTTCCCTCTCCAATTGACTTATTTCACTCAGCATAATACCCTCCAGTTCCATCCATGTTGAAGCAAATGATGTAACCCCCATTATCTTTTATAAGAGTTCTTCACATCAACACTTCTCTGTTTTAACCTGTACACGGAGGCTGATCTGTAGTGTACAAATGGTAAGATATTATTTTCTTCTTTCATTGGTGGTGGTGCAGTGCCTTTTTTTGAAGCTTGGATTTTGGTCTAATGATTATTTTTCTTTCCTCAGGATGCTGTTTCAGTTTCATCCTGAATTGGGTTATTAGGAGGCACTTCTGATAGTTAACTATGACTGGAAAGTTTCTTAGGTAGAAACCCTCCAGGTTGTTGCAGTTTGCTAAGAAAGTGCTTCTGACTTCTAGCAGAATGCAAATTGGTTTGGCTGTGGGAAATGTTAAAAAAACAAAACAAAACAAAACAAAACAAAAAAACAAAAACAAAACCGGCAACAAAAACAATCTCTTAAGGCACAGCAAAAGTTGTGTCCTGAGGGGGAAATTAAAACTCCCAGATTGTGAAGCATGAGGTGTGCTTCTCTGCTTTTTTGATGTAGGAAAACATTAACTTGTATGTTTTAGGACACTACCTTTCTAATAAGGTGATCTATTAGCTTCCAATAGATTGTTATTTAACAAGTGTGATTTTAATTTGATTTTTGTGGTCTCAAAGTTGAACAGTTTGCTAACCAAACAAACAAAAACAAAAAACTCCCACAATTTTCTTGGTTGGATTATTTTACCTGTTTCAATGTCGAGAGAGTAGCTGTCTATCTCCAGGTCAAGTTGTTGGGCTGCAGCAGAACGAAAATCCTCCAAGACCCCCTTCACAGCCTTGGTGAGGTTATATGGTACTGACTTAGCAAACCTCATTTTGCTATTCACGATCACACTCCCATTTCTGAAGTTAAGTATTTCAAGTTGCTTAAATCCTGTGAGATTGGAGCGCAGATATGGAACCAGCTGCAAAATGAAAGATGGTTTACCCTTAACTGTGTTCTAAGTTCTCAGTGACTGCTAATTCCATTTATATTCACTTCTCATTATCTGAGGCATACATTTCAGTTCCTTTTTGATTGTTTTTATTTTTATGTTTGGATTTAATGTGAGACCAGAACATGACTATTTAATGATCTATTTGCAGTGATTATGTCTCATATTCTCACCTCTCTATGTGTATTGAGATGGATGGGCAGTGATTTTCTTCATGATGGATTGGGAGAACAGAGGATTTTTAAAAATCTAGGCCAATGTTATCAGCAAAGCAGGAATGCCAGGTTCAGTTATTAAAAAAAAAATCCAAGCAAATAAAAATATGTTTCAAACTGAGCCCAGGAGCTGATTGACCTATGCCTGTATAAATGGGACATCTATTTGGAAGCAACCAATTGGAATGACCTATTGAAATAACAGCTTACACATCAGCTTGTCTGTCTATGCAGGACATGTTTCATGGTCAATGCATATGCCGTGTAGTGGAAACAGCAGGGAACTGGCAGTCAGAAGACTTGGGTGTCAGTCCTGGAACTGTCGCCAGCTAGCTGAGTGACCTTCATCAAACCACTTATCCATTGTACTGTACCTTAGTGCCCTTATCTGAACTGTGAGGAAGAAGAAAAAGTGGTTCCCTAAGCACCTTTGCCAAATTGTGATTTAATAATCTCAAAAGTATGCCCAAGGGAATTGTGCTTCCAATTCCCACACCTGCTTATTGTGAGCCACAGCCACCCCTGAGATCACTTTTCAGAAATGTCTGAAACTCAGCAGTGTCTGCCTTGTCCTTGGCCCTGAAAGCTAATCCCCTCTTTAATGAACTGATGCCTACAAACACAGAGAGTACACACATGCAAGCTAAAATCTCCCAGGCTTAGCCTAGATCTACTTTTTCTTATCCCTGTTTTCTGCCCCACCAGAATTTTGACTCTAACCTTGCCCACATTCCAGTAGCCATTCACCCCTCCCATAGGTTATTGTAAAAATAAAATGAAATTTTATACCAAGTGTGGAACTTCTTTTTTTTCCAGGCTATTCTCAGTATTCTCCTATTTACATTAACTGAGCTCATTTTTTTGTGTGTTAGCACCGCATTGGTTTCTGGTGGGAATTCCCTGTCTCTCTCTAGTATGCAGATGACTAGTGGCCTCCTTCTCCCAAATCCATTTTCTTCTTCACAGGAAAGAGGTTGCCTCCCTAGAAACCACATTTCTCAGCTTCCCTTGCAGCAAGGTGTGGCCATGTGCTAGTTGCCATCAATAAAATGTGAGTGGAAGATAACGCAGGCAACTTTGGTATCACTTTCTTAGGAAACTGCTTGTCTATCATTCCGCTTCTCACAAGTGGAAACAGGGATTTACCAGTGACTCAGCTTTGTGTGAATGAAGAAACACCACTGGGATTGTCAGGGTTATAAGACAGAGGAAATGCGAGTCCCTGGATGACACTGTAGAGCAGAATTGCCCTACCCTTCAAATTAAAGAGAAATAAACTTGTATCTTATTATTAAAAAAAAAGATTTATTTAATCACAAGAGGCAGAGAGAGAGAAACATAGGCAGAGGGAGGAGAAGCAGGCTCCATGCAAGGAGCCTGATGTGAGACTCTATCCTGGAACTCCAGGATCATGCTCTGAGCCGAAGGTAGGTGCTCAACTGCTGAGCCCACCCAGGCATCCCAACTTGTATCTTATTTAAGTTACTGTATTCTTTTTTTTTAAATATAGTTGACATGCTTGTTATATTAGTTTCAGGTGTACAACACAGTGATTCAACAAGTCTATATGTTACCCTATGCTCACCACAAGTGTAGCTACCATTTGTTACAATACTTAAGTTACTATATTTTTGATCTCTTCATTATGGAAGCTTAGCACATACCCTAATTAATACACCTGAGTTAGGTACACTGGGACTCTGTTCCCTGAGATTGTCCCCATATCTACTCCTCATCTCATTGGGCTTGGGGTAGGGTAGGGAGGCTGAACAAAGTCTTCCTTTAAAGCTTACTCAGTTAGTTGAGCCTCTGCCTTTGGCTCAGGGCATGATCCTGGAGTCAAGGGATTGAGTCCCACATTGGGCTCCCTGCATGGAGCCTGCTGCTCCCTCTGCCTGTGTTTCTGCCTCTCTCTCTGTGTCTGTCATGAATAAATAAATAAAATATTAAAAAAAATAAAGCTCACTTGAAGATGTGGTTTTAATTTGCATAATGATTTGACTTACATGAAGCTTACAGATATTTTTCTGTTATTTTCAGAAATTCTACAATTTTTGCATTGTATACTTGACCTTGTTTCTGACTTTCTGGTTTTGAATCCTTCCATGTTATGGCAAGAAAACAGCCTGTGGCATTATAACTTTGGAAAAGTTTGCTCATATTCCTTTTAAATTCCACGTTCAGTACTTGAGTGGCTATGTATTATTCCTTGGAAAACTAAATTAGGAAGAAGTATAATGAAAAGATCTTAAGGAAAAGATCTCATGAGGCTGGGTGGTAGTGTCTGCCTGAAGTGTCCACCGCAGAATTTAACTTGCTTATTGGATCTGAATCCATCCCCATACTTTAGCTGAATGCCTTCAGTAATAGCTGTGTCAGAGGCTTTTCTCTTCCAACATTCATTGCTCAAGACAGCCAGTGATTATACTATAAAGGAACAACAACAAAAGAAAGGACATGCAGGGAAATGGAAGCAGCGCTTACTCACCAGCTGTGTGAATTGCTGTTCCAGAGCTTGGTACTCTAGAGAGCTCTTGTTGAACAAGTTGTTGGAGAAGGGCATGTTAGCGACTCGCAGACTGAAGAACACGACCAGTTCTTGGCCCTTGGTGGCAGTGGTCATAGAGCTAGTGGTGAGGTACTGTAAAGCTGGAGTAGGAGTGGTGTTCTCCAAGAAAAGACCTGGGGTAGAAACATACCCACTCAGTCTTGGTACCTCAGAGGAGGCAGGAGTGTTAGTTAGATCCATTATGTCTAAGTCTCTCACTATATCTTGGCTGCCTAAAGATGCAGTTGAACGTGAAATTTCCAGAGCTGATTGGCTGATGGAAGAATAGTCATCTGAGGGGATGGTTCGTCCTGGGATTAGTACTGTCTGGTCAACGGGCATTATGTCTGTGGCACTTTGACCAGTCAGAGAGAAGATGCTTGATGCAGTGAAGAAAGGTAGAGTGTCTGATAGCGAAGCAGAGGCCTTAGCAGGTGGAGACCAAGAACTGTCTGTGGAAAAAGCTTCTGAGTCCAATTCATTATGTTCAAGCATTTCCCCCAAAGAATGGAAAGCAAAAAAGGAAATCCAAAGTTAGACTTAACTTAATTGCATTGATTGTTTTAATGTCATATTTTTAAAGAAGGAATTCGTATAGAAAGAATAGGCAGCCCTGTGTCCAAACCTGGGGAGAGAGAGGGTGGATTTCTGTACTCAATTAATTCAGGGCTAAATAGTTCCAGATATAGGAGCCTAAAAGATGACCGGTAACCTAAAATTTCTGCTTAGCCAGAAACAACACACCTAGGGACCAGCTGGTAAAAACTGACTAGGTCACCAGGTGGTGCCAAAACACAGATGGCATTAGAATAGATTTGGATCCCACATTACCATCTGGAACTCCTAACCAATTAGCTATGCAGTGTGGGTCCAGAAATTTTATTCACCTTCCAATCATGCAAGCATGCATCTTATGCATTTGATTTTTGGATCCGAGTTATTCCATTTTGGTAGCTTTACCACTTAAAATTTAAATTATGCTTTTCCAAAATTAGATAATCTGACTGAATAACTTGCTGATTTGCAAAATAGTTTGGAGAAGGTAAAGATGTAGGTGATACATAAAACTTGAGCTTTATGTTGGCCATACAGCTTGTTAAATTGATAGCATTTAAAGTTTTGTTGTTTTTTTCACTTTTACATGAGTATACCTTGATAATTTCTACCAGTACTTTGCATTTCTTCCTTGGGTAGGAACACATTGATCTACTAAAATCTATCCTCTTTTTGGTACAAAATTAAAATCAGTAAGTATTTATGAACTAAGAAAGTGGCTATATGAAACTTTCAGATAAAGAGATTGGTGGGTTATTAAAATATTCCAATAAACCTAAATCCAGAGCCACTGACAATATTTAAGGCATTAGGTAGATCAAAACAAGGAGCTTTCTGTGATTACTTCAGTGGCATTTTGGCAAATATGTGGGAAAGCTGTGTTGAAATCCAAATGCTAAGCATGATGAATGGACTGTCTGGATGCAGATATAATCTTTGGACTCTCAGCTAATTTACTAGAGTGCAATCACCCAAACTGAAACTCCAAGTGATAAACGGCTCTGAAAGGTGGAATCATATTACTTTTATTAGTTTCTTAAAATAAAACCTGCCTGTTGGTGAACTGTACCCAGATTTCAGAAAAGTACCCTCTTTTCTCTCACCTAGGGAGAATGCCTAGGCATGTTTGCCCATACTTATTCAACTGTCAGAAATGATGATTTCTAACATCCAGGATCTCTCTGGATATACACCTGTAGTTTTATTCAAGCCTTCATTGCCATAGACTGATGTTTGTATCTCCCCCAAATGCATATTTGAAGCCCTAATCTTCAATGTGACAGTATTTGGAGGTGGGTCTTTGGGAGGTAATTAGGTCATGAGGGTGGGTCCATCAAGAATGCAATTAATGCTCTTATAAAAGGAGACACAAAGAGATGATCTCTCTCTGTTACATGAGGCTATGGCAAGAAGGCAGCCTTCCGCAAAGCAGAAAGAAGTACCTCACCAGGAACCAGATCAGCTGGCAGCCTGATCTTGGGGTTCCCAGCCTCCAAAACTGTGAAAAATAAATTCTTGTATAAGTCCCTCAGTTTCCTTTGTTGCAGCAGCCTGAGCTGACTATGACATCCATAGAAAGATCTGGGACGAATAAATGAAAGGCTACAAGTACTATCAGTGATTTGATTTGACTTCTTTGTGTCATGGGGAAATGCATATGAACTTGTGTTGCTATGATGTGGTCTTTCTGCTCCTCTAGATGATAAGGGTCTAGAAAGAAGCCCAATGACAGATATCTTCATTCTGTTCCTGGGCCAGTATCTTATTACTCACGCTTTTGTTACTAGATAGACTTAAGCCAGATTAAAATAGTCTGCTGCCTTAATGTCATCAACCAATACAAGTGAATTTCTAATCCTTTCCCTTTGTAACATCTTAACAGTAATCTTTTACATTCAAAATAAACCTAAGCAAGTTCTTTCACTTGATAGAACAGTTGGCTATTTAAATGTAGGGTTGCTAGATAAAGTGCAGGATTCTCATTGGAAAATACACTAAAAAATTATTTGTTGTTTATCTGAAATTAAAATTTAGCTGGGGATCTTGTATTTCTCTTTGCCGAATCTGGCAGTCCTATTTAAGTGCGGTTGTATAAGGCTCCCTCTATTCTCTCTTAGCTTGAGATTGAAACTATTAAGGCTCTGGCTAATTCTTTTGAAATAAAAATATTGTCAAACCTCATAACCACTTATAAATGGGTTTTAAACAATTATGTTTTCATTTGATTCTTATATAAAAATTAGACATGGCAATGACACAGGCCATTTCAACATTAAGTTTTTTACACTGCAACAGAGAAGTCAAGCACTAAAAGCCAAGGCTATTTATTTTATCATGAGGTATGCAACATAAGTAGACTGAAAATAACTTGACATTTAGCTGTTATGCTACAGTGCATGTATAGTTCCTGTGAGGGTGTGGGGTGTGTTTTTATGTCAGTGTGCCTGGTGGGGGTGCTGGTTAGAATTTCAGCAGCTGGGTATAGAGGAAATGGCTAGTTTGGTCACTTTCTGGGCAGCAGACCTGTCCAAAAGTAAAGGCCACAGATAAAATGGTCCAAACCAAAATATACGAACTCAGGTTTAGCAGAAACCCACAGTGAGAGATGCAGGTAATGGGTGAAGATGGGCACAGTGAGGGTAGCCAGGAGTCCTACTAGTAGCCAAAGGAAGGCAAAGCAGATGATGAGCAAGGTGTGAGGGACAAGTACAGTTGAAAGAATATTTTAAATGCTTCTAGAAAAAGATACACATGCCATAAACATCGAGTGGCCATCTATTTTATGTTTAAAAATCTAAAAAGAGATTCCACAATCTCTTTTAGATATTCAAGTGGCATCAACAACACTTTCTTTTTTTAAGATTTTATTTATTTCTTTGATGGGGGAGAGAGAGAGAGAGAGAGAGAGAGAGAGAGAGAGAGAGAGAAGGTACAAGCAAGGGGAGAAGCAGGAAGGAAGAGTGGGAGAAGCAGATTCCCTGCTGAGCAGAGCACTGGCCACCGTGGAGCTCGATCCCAGGATCCTGGGATCATGACCTGGGACCATGACTGAGCCATCCAAGTGTCTCAACAAATTCTTAATTCTATATCAAACAAATCCATTCTTATTTATCATAACAAGAAAATTATTCCCTTCCTTTTTGGCATAGTATAGGGATAGGAAATAAGTATTTATTATACATTCATTCAACAGATAAATATTGATAGTCTGCTATGTGTCAGGCATTGTTCCAGGTACTGGAATACATCAGTGAACAAAACAGACGGAAGTTCTGGCCTCGAGGAACTTATTGTCTCCTGGAGGAAGACAGGAAGTAAACAAACAATGGGAATGTATAGTATACCAAGTTGTGGTAAGTGCTATAGAAATTAAGTGGGAAATGGTGTGAGAATGTTGGGTTGGCAATTTATATAGAGTGGTCACTGAGAATATAATATTTGAGCAGGACCTGAAGGGGTAAGAGAGTTTAGCCATGCAGCAAATGCAAATGAGAAAGCCAAAGGAAAAAGGGTGTCTTTAATGTTTCAGTAACAGCTGGCTGGGAGGGCAGCATGGCTAGAATGGAGTTCTATACTATCCATCAACTGTGAGGGTGACCAAAGATATTTTCAAATACTCGAAGTCTCAAAAAACCCCTCCTAGTCACCCTTTCCTAAGATGTTTTCACATAAAATGATGGTAAGCCAAGTAGAAAGAAATGGGATACTGAAAATTACTTAGGGAAATTCTCTGAAAGGTGGTAATAATGGGGTCTTACGGGGAGATAGGTACCACCGATGTCTCAAGAGACAAGTATATGGAATACTTGTATAACCAAACCCTCTCCATTGTGGCAAATTATTTACCTTGACAAAACTGCTGGAAAACGTGCTCTACAATATAAGAGAGTAAACCTAGAGAGAGAAAGCCTGAGATCTAGGGACCAGGGAATCCAACCCAGTAGGAAGGCCAAGGAAATTCTAAAGATGATAGCAAAGGAGAGTCCCAGGTGACAGCTGTTAAAAGGCTTAGAGAGTAGCAATCTAGAAAGAAAGAGAAGAAGGTCTCTCAAAATTGGAAGTGATAAGTTACCTGATGAGGAAAAATATGTTGGAAAATTCATTGGAAAGTTAGGGAATAGTTGACATTAAATACAAAGAAAACTAAGCAAATAAAAAAAATCAAAGAAAACATCAACTCTAAGAAAACAGAAAGGAAACAGAGCAAACAGGTCAGTTGTGAATATATAATATAAATGCTGAATATTGATTTAATTATAGTTATCATCTTTGAGAAGATTAGGTGGAATCAGAAGAATGGTTTTGTGGGAAACTTAACATTTATTTACAATAATAGAAAGACAATAAATGATATATAAAACTGATGACTCAAAAGATACATATTATTTAAAATTATAGGAAGAGTAAATACCAGAAGAAATAGCCAATTGAGGTAAGAGACTAGTTTTGGTAAGTGGGACTACACAGTGGGGAGGTGTGAGACAGGGAAAATGCTTAATTTGTCTGACTTGACTTAAAAAAATTAAGTGCTTTATTTTGGGATAATTGTATATTTAAATGTAGTTCTAAGGAATAAAAGAGTGACATTGGTAAAATGGCAGAGTAAGAAACGCCAAAAGTCAAGTTGTCCTTTACATTCTAAAGTTACAGCCAGTAAGTAGTTGTGATATAATAAGAAATCTATATTTGGTCTCTGCCTCCAGTTCCTAACACAGAACTCCTAAGTCCCTTATAATTTCCTGGGTGATAGGAGCATCTTTTGTTCTAGTGAGGTGATTCCTGGTGGGTTCCTATATAGCTGCACCTTTATAGCCTTTGATAAACATCTTCCCATTTCCCCCACCTCCTGGCTCCTGGTAACTACCATTATGCTCTCTGTGTCTAGGTATTTGAATTTTTAAGATTCCACATACAAGTGAGATCATGCAGTTTTTTTCTTTTTGTGTGTGGCTTATTTCACTTAGCACAATGTCCTCCAGGTTTACCCATGTTGTTGTAAGTGGCAGGATCTCGTTTTTAAAAGCTGAATAATATTCCACTGCATATATCCATAGATCTATCTACCTTTATATCACAATTTCTTTAATCATTCATCCACTGAAAGATATTTATAGCTGGCTGATCAGAAGTGATAAGTGATAGCCTGGGACTTGCAACTGGCATCTGAAGTGGGGGGCAGTCTTGTGGAGCTGAGCCCTTACCCTGTGGGGTTTGTACCAACTCTGAGTAGAGTGGTTAGTGTCATACTGAATTGTTTGACAGCCATGTGATGTCTGAAGAGTTGGAGAATTGGTTGATGTTGAATAACCGCTCCACACATTTGAGGTTAAAAGTATTGTGAATGGAGAAATAGTTTTCCTTTTAATAGTTAAGCCCTTAGGAACTTTGGCACCCGTGAGCCCTCTTAAAACAATTATCTCATTATATCTTCCAGCCAACTCAAAGATAAAATAGAGAACTCAGAAATGTAGAAGCTGTAGAAGGTGTGAGAGTGAGGTTTAAATTCACTTAAATATGGAAATCTGCCTAAGAAGCCATAAGAGGTGTGATTGCAGAACCAATTCTAAACTTATGAAATGTGACAATTGTAAAATACTCACCTAACTACCAAAACTTGTGATGTGGGGGAATGAAGATGGCTGGACTATGAGTGTTTTTGTAAATTTATCTTTCATAGCAGTACATCAAAAAATACTGCCTAGTATTGATACAAATAGTGTAAATGATAATAATTCCAGATTAATATTTTAGGTAATCTTCCTTTAGGGATCTCTTAAGAATGAATATGCCATGAGGTAAGGAAACACTTATCTGCAATTCAGCAATTTCTTGCATGTCATTTCAACTTCTTTTTCTCCTATTAAAGTCAAGTAAAATTAAATGCAGTCCATTTTATTAGAATGACATTGCAGAAAAATTCCATCTTTGCAAAAGTACTTTTATCTACCCTTTTATCTTTTTAATTATATTGAGTGATATCTGAAATGATAGGTATCCTTTAATTATTTCTCAGTAGCAAAATTTTAACATTGTTATTTCACTTACTTTTTTGGGTAATTTTCTTATCCTTTAACATTTAATTTAATTTAATTTAATTTATTTTTTTGAGAGAGCACACACACATGTGGGGGTTGGAGGCAGAGGAAGAATCTTTTTTAAAAACTTTATTTTTAATTTTTATTTAAGATTTTTTAAAATTTAAGTTCAATTTAGTTAATATATAGTGAATTATTAGTTTTAGGGTAGGATTTAGTGATTCATCCATTGCGTGTAACACCCAGAACTCATTACATCAAGTGCACTCCTTAATGCCCATCACCCAATTACCCTATCCGTCCACCCATCAGAGAGAGAGAGAATCTTAAGCAGGCTCCATGCTCAGCCTGGAGCTCAACCTGGGAATTGATTGCATGAGCTTGGATCCTGTCCTGAGCCAAAATCAAGAATCTGATGCTTAATCAACTGAGCCACTCAGGCGCCCCTGGTAATTGCTATTAAAAAAAAACCCGATTATTTAGTCATTCAACATAAATATACACTTATTGTTTTTCTCATAGATATATTTTGTAAACCATAGATTGAAAACATAGCTTCATGGTTATCTGGGATAAATGTGAAATTTCAAATGTATCTGTATCTTAAGTAAAAGTCTTAAGCAGAGCCACCAAAGAAGCAAAATATTTTACTATCAATTCTTTGTCATTAAATTATTAGCAATAGTGTTAAATAATATTAATTTACATTAAATAATATTAACATTAATAAAGTTAAATAGCATCTGGATTAAAACTGAAGCTGATAAGAATCTTAATTTGTAAACCCTGGGGAACTTCATTGCATTTTCTTACTATTTTAGTTAGATATTTCTGTGAGGTTGTGCCTCAAAATCTAGTCTTAGAATCTTGGGAGGTAGGATTGAGGGTGGGATAGGAGGAAACTAAAATTTATTTGGCATCTGTTATGTTCTAGGTAGCATACAGGGATATTAAAAAAAATTCTCCATTTACTTTAAGCCATTTTATGTTTTCCCAACTGATTATACACTCTGCATTTGCTTCTTGATGTGAATTATTGGAGTCTTGAAGTGTCTGCTTATGGCTTCTCAAATGATTTAACTAGGTAATTAAAGAAAGGTAGCCCAAGGCTACAAAGATGAGTGTCCCCTCAACCAGTGGTCATCATTAGAATGAAATATGCATGTTTATGTATTCTAGCATGATGCATTCCTCTTCCCAAATTATCAACAAAAGTACTTTGTTTTTAAAATTTATTACACTTTACCTTCACTTAAAAAAAAATACTGAATTTGGGATGCCTGGGTGACTCAGTGGTTGAGCGCCTGCCTTCAGCCCAGGGCGTGATCCTGGAGTCCCGGGATCAAGTCCCACATCAGGCCCCCTGCATGGAGCCTGCTTCTTTCTCTGCCTGTGTCTCTGCCTCGCTCTCTCTCTCTCTGTGACTATCATAAAATTAAAAAAAATGCTGTATCCGAGAAATCTTATTATACTTAAACTCTGCCTTATGTAATATAAAACTACAGACCTCAGAACTGCAACATGTCTGATTACTTTCTCTCTTCTCTGTAATATATCTCTAATAACTTTCAATTTAAAATCAGCCCTATATGAGGAAATTGTGAGGATGCATTTGGAAAAGGAGCCCATCTATGTCTTTTCCTCATTTGTTAATGGCCTTAATGAAATTTTTGATTGTCTGCTCTGAGGAAATAAACATTTTGGGACAAATGAAGTAATTGTTATATGGATATGACATGCAGTGATGCTGTAGCTTTTAACAGCATGCCCATAATTCAATTCTGAATGGCTTTTGAATTATTTATTCCAAGATTATTGAAGAGGTTGTGTTTTTCTACCTCTGGCTTGCAAAGTGAAATAATCAATATTTTCCTCTCTATTAATAACTTCATATATATCTAAGAAAATAATAAAGATTCAGATAAAAGGTGAATTTGGGAATGTGGAAAGAGCACAAAATATTACATGGTAGGCAGTAGGCAGCCTCTAATATGGTCATTGATGACCCTCACTTTATTTTATTCATATCCCTATATAGTCTCTCCTATATACATAGAACTGAATTCCACTGAATACTTACTATGGAGGAAGTGATTAAAAGGTTCTGTTACCCAATTTCAATGAGAAGGGAGTTTCCCCACACCATCAACCAATTCTCTGATGTCAGCTGGGTGTACGACAATTCAACTCAATTCTGATACCATCTACCTGGAAATAGTACCAGCTTCCACATATTAAGGGCTTGGCCACAAGACTGTCCTCCATTTCAGATGCCATTTGTAAGCTCAGATTGTTACCTGTGCTTCTGACCCACTGGCTACATATTGGAGGTTCCAAAACCCCTCCCTAGGCTTAATTTCTTACAGTGGCTCACAGAACTCAGGAAACCTACTTATTCACTAAATTACCAGTTTATTACAAAGGATATTAAAGGATATAAATCAAGAGCCACATGAAGAGATACATAGGACTACATCCCAAACAAAGGAGCTTCTGTCTTTGTGGAGTTTGGAGCCTAGCATGATGGCATGTGGAAGCTTTCTGGCTCCCGGACCCGTAAGCTCTCCAAACCCTCTCCTTTTGTTTTTTTATGGAGGCTTCATTACATAAGCATGATTGATTAAATCATCCACTGGCGATTGATTCAATGCCCAGACCCTCTTTCTTCCCCAGAAATCAGGGACTGGGACTGAAATTTTCATCCTTATATTCATGATTGTTTTCCTTGGCAACAAGCCCCCATCCTTAGGTACTTTCAAAAATCAACTCATCTACATAAACCTAATCGTGGTGAAAAGGGCTTGATAGGAATCAACAAGATACCCAGTTTTAAGAACTGGGGACAAGAGGCGAAATATTATAACAAGAAAAACTCCCATTGCTCTTATCGCTCAGGATAGTCCAAGGATTTGGGAGCTGCGAGCCAGAGACTATGGATGAAGACTAAATATATATATGAGAAATGTTTTGATTATCTGAATGACTAAATATATATTTCCTGTAAATCACAATATTACAATGATATATCATTATGAGGCTAGGTCATAAAAGATGTTTTTCTTCTACCTTTCTCTCCTGAGTCAATTATCACGGAGGGAATCAGCTGCCATGTGGTGAGGACGCTCAAGCAGCCATGTGGAGAGGCCCATATGAAGAAGAACTGAAGTCTCCCTGTAGCTAATTTGCCAGCTTTGTGAGAAAGTCACCTTGGAAGTAGATCCATCAGCCCCTGCCAAGTCTCTAGAGGTCTGTAGAGAGTCTGTAACCTTGGTTGATATCTTGACTGCAACCTCAGGAGAGACCCTCTCCCTGAACTACCCAACTAAGTCACTTCTTGATTTCTGACCTACAGAAACTGGGAGAGATAATAAATGCTTCTTGTTGCTTTCAGCCACTCAGTTGTGGAGTAATGGCAACAATAGGTAACCAATACACACAGAAACCCTTAAAGATCCAGAATTGCAGAATTTTAGGTCTGCCAATTCTGACTCTGGCTTTTATTGGAATATCACAAAGAATCTTGCTTTTGGTTTAGAATAATTATTTTGAAACATGCCTTTCTTGTTTTACAGAAATGTATCATAATTTACATATGATAGGCAGAAAGATTATATCGGTATTCTGATCTGCACTGGGGACATTAGATACCAACTTACTGATAGGGAAGTTTTAGAACAGGGTATGGGTTTGTATTTATGGTATGTAAGGGGAAGAATGAGTAGAAAGGACAGAAAAAGGATTATATATTCAGAAACATGGTTTCTAAGATTGGTTTTGCCATTCTGAATTTCATTTACCTAATCTAGGTCGCAATAGGCAACCTCCATGCCAGGTGTTCCAAATCGATAAATGCAATACCTCCTTTTTCTAACAAATACTTTGTAATGCCACCTTTATGACCCTGAAGTGACCTTAATCAAGAATAAAACCTAGCTACACATACTTCCAAAAAAGTCAATGCATCGTTCAAACTGTGACAGAAAGGAGAAATAAACAGAAAATAATTTATTATACTGTAATGTGTATTTCAAAAGGCATTACAACACCCATAAGACCAAATAAAGTAGTTAGAAGCCTGTACTTATATGTAAATATCTATAAATATCACTCTGGATTCCATAGCTACAAAATAGACTGATTTAGCTGTTGTACTGGCAACATAAATACTATGATCACCACTGTCATAAGAGAAGTGATTTTCTGAAATGATGGTTGACACTTAGTAAAGTTCAAACAAAACAAAATGCAATCTCCCTTTGATTTACGTATTAGTTGCATTCCTAGGTTAAATTAAAATTTTGCAAAATACACTTTGCAAATCATGTGAAAAAAGTGTCAGGAAAAAATGTGAACCATGTAAGTGTCTTATTTAGTGTAACTTCCAGGTTATTTGATTTATAGGGGCTTGCACCTTCTATTGCTTTGCAATCTGTTAGTTGTAGGATGCCCATAGTAATGCAAATTATTGTCCATAGAAAGGCAAAGGCTTTTCATCAGGTAAAATAAAATTGCTTATTTCCCTGTGGATATTCATCAATTTGCATATGCTGGTAAATTTATTTTCTCACTTTTTTGTTTTTTGGAGAAGGCATCCAGATTTGAACTATCCTCATTTTTAATTGCTGATCATGTGTTGTTTGAATTCTCTTTCAAACTGGTGATAGCATCTTGTTTCCCCAATAGTTAATTTGTTAGGCACAATCTTTGACACATGTTCATTTTATAAATGTGTAAGAGTCATGATTTTACCTTTTTTAAAAAGATTTTATTTATTTATTCATGACACACACACACACACACACAGAGGCAGAGACACAGGCAGAGGGAGAAGCAGGCTCCATGCAGGGAGCCTGTAGTATACTGCCCCCATGATAATTACTGCTGACAATGCTGAACTTTAACCTGAGCTTTACCAGAAAACTGCAATGGTTAAGAAAACTTCACCTCAACCCGCTTGCTTTCTGAAACCTCCCCACCACCTTTTGTTCTGGGAGAGGGCTAACTACAAAGAATCACTTTTTCTCATAGGATTTAGGTAAGACTTGTCTACTTTTTCCCATGACTCCTATAAGGCTCACAGATGACCCCCTGGTTTACCTGCCTCTATAAAACTCTACTCACCCTGAGACAATAGGGATGGACCTATAAGGTATTATACTAAGTGAAATAAGGTAGACTGACAAAGACAAATATGGTATTATTTGACTCTTACGTGGAACCTAAAAACCAAAATAAATGAATACACAAAGAAAAAGCAGAAACAAACCTATAAATAAATACAGAGAACAAACCGATGGTTGCCAGAGGGGAGGTTGGTGGGGTGTTGGGCAAAATGAGTGAAGGAAAGGGGTAGATATAGGCTTCCAGCCATGGAATGAATAAGTCATGGGAATAAAAGGCACAACATAAGGAATATAGTCAATGATACTGTAATAGGGATGTAACAGGACAGATGGTAGCCAAGCTTGTGGTGAACACAGCATAATGTATAAACTTGTCAAATCCCTGAGTTGTGCACATGAAACTTATGTAACATTGTGTGTCAACAACAACCCCATCCATACTTTTCTTTGAGACATTCCTCATTAATGAATGTTCTCCCTACTGTAGCAGTGTGAATAAAATTGTGCCCTTAATTATTTGGTATAATTTGTTTTACACGCTGTTCTAATAAGCTCTAACTTTACAAATTATGTTTGTATGCATTCTTCATTGATTCCCTAAACCAATCATTCCTCAGTTATTGAACATCTACTATGTTCTATTATAAAAGGGTGATTTAAATTAATTGCTAGTGATATTTTATGATTATTTTAAAGTTATGTTGGCTTTAAGCCAAGGACTGGAGCAGCAAACCCAGGAAAAAATTTTCAGTTAATCCGATGATCTTTTTTTATAGACAATCAGTGGAATCATTGTTTGATAATTTCCTGGAATCTTGTTCTCTAAAGTTAAGTTTTCTGTATATTCAAGAAAGCATGGAAGAAGAGTAAAAATGCCCTGGACTTGGAATGTTTGAATATTTGATTCCCATTCACTTTTAGTTCACTCAATTCATTTAACATTTAACCCAATTTGTTTAACTGAATTCATTTAACAAATGTTTATTGCATATTGATATGTGCCAGGCATTTTGCTAGGTCATAATAATGGCTCTTATTTTTTTTATTAGTTGGTACATATCAGGCACAGTTCTAAGCATTGTACACATTAATTAAATCTTCACAAGAACCCCATAAAATAAGGACTCATGACCATTGCATAGATGGAAACTCAGGTACAGATAGAAGTTAAATAACTTGCCCAGGGCTGTAAGTGGTTGAGCTGGGGTTTGGAGATACATAGACTCCAGAACCCATCTTCCTATACTGCTGATGCTGGGTGATGAACACAACAGACCCAGCCCTTGTCTTCAGGGAGCATTCAATCTTCAAGCATTAACTATCTAATCACAAATATGCCGAGTGCTGTGAAAGAGGACACTCAGAGTGTTTTGGGAGGCATAAAAGGGATCTGTGTTTGTGAAATGAAGCTGGTAAGAAGATCTACTCACTTGGCTTTAGGGATGTGGTGAGGAGCAAAGCCAAATATGATATAAGAAAGCAAAATTTAGCTAGTGCAATTCTTCAAACCACAAGCTGTGCTCACTTGCAGAAAACAAACTGGTGTACTTGGGAGATGCCAGTCTGGCTTCAGGAGAGAGTCTCTTCAGAGAATGAACTTAAACAATTTTGATTGTGAATTGCTAAGATCAAAGTAAGTGTTATTTTAAAAAATAAGGCAAATATTTCAATGAAAATTTGAAAAACTATTTACTTTGCAAAAAACTTTCAAAAGAATATCATAAAATTACTGAAGGTATGTTTAATGAGGATTTTCTTAATTGCAATAAATATTCAACAGTTTAAATGAAAATAAAGTTGATTTAAAAGTCAAGCATACTTTATTTATTTATTTATTTATTTATTTATTTATTTATTTATTTATTTTAAGCATACACTTTAAAGGATGATCAGAGACTTGGTTTTTACGCAGAGTTGTTTTTCTACTAGTCAGTGAAAGAAATGCAGTATGGATAGGAATTTTCAAGGGATGCTTCATTTTCTTTTGAGAAGGTAGGAAGCTATAAAATCACAACTGAGGGCAGCCCAGGTGGCTCGGAGATTTAGTGCCACCTTCAGCCTGGGGCGTGATCCTGGAGACCCGGGATCGAGTCCCACGTGTGCTTCCTGCATGGAGCCTGCTTCTCCCTCTGCCTCTCTCTGCCTCTCTCTCTCTCTCTCTGTGTGTCTCTCATGAATAAATAAATAAAATCTTAAAAAAAATACAAGTGAATCAGACTTAAAACGGAGTATCTCTATTGGCTTGGAAATGCTTGTGCCAGTAAGGTATGTTCCCTGAAGGTAGAGCCTGGGTCTTTCATTTGAGAGCATCTTGAATAGAGCACTTTGCACAAGCCCAATCATGACTCATGTTTGATCTGTGAATGAGAAGCTGACAACCAGAGGTCAGTTAGTGATGGTCGGTTCCTGGTGTGTGCCAACTTCCTGAAGCAGAGAAGATACGTTATGAAACAGGGTCTGGCCATGCTCTAAGCGCAGATCCATACAAAATGAATTCTGTTCAGAGTATATCTCTGATGCCCTAAGAAAAGTTAATGTAGTTTAGTTCATGCTGGGAAAATTTGTGAATGATTGTGAAATGAGTTTAAAAGATTATTAGGTGTCTTGTCAAGAAAATACCGAGCATCACCTAGCAGACCTTTGAAGGTTATGCAGTTTTAGAGGGTTCTGTGCTTTTTGTGGTCCTTGAGCTATTTGATAACTCTATAAGCTATAGATAACTAATGGCAATGCAAATAATTCTAGTCTTCAGAGATGCAGGCAAATTTTTGTTTAGATGGAGATGCCAATGGTTTCTCTTCTATTGAAGAGATGGTTCTCAACATTGTATTTTACTGCTGGGTGGATTTGACAAGTTTTGTGCCAATTTGCAAATTTGTGCCAGAATTCTTGATCGCCTATATCATGGGTTGGCAAATTTTTTCTGAAAAGAGCCAAATAGTAAATATTGTAGGCTGTATAGGTCCTGTGGTCTCTATTGCGACTATCGAACTATGCTGTTATAGAGCTAAAGTAGCCATAGTAAACCAGTAGGCATGGCTGTCTGTGTGTGGTGAAATGGAATTTCATGTAATTTTCACATGTCATAAAATATTACAGTTCTTTTGATATTTTCCAACCATTTGGAAATATGAAAACCATGCTTATCTTGCAGGCTGTACAGAAACAAGTAGCAGGCTGGATTTGGCTCACAGGACTGTAGTTTGCTGATCTCTGGCTTATAGTTTGTCTCTTTTTTTTGGATTCTCCTTTGAACCAGTTGTAACACCTTATTTGTTCCCTCATTAACTAATGAGTTAAGTAAAATCTTTGACAATGTGTTCACTTTATATTTGAGTGAGAGTATTGATTTTACCCCTTGAAAAATTTCTTCTTTTTTTAAAGATTGTTCAGGGGAGAGAGAAAGAGGGAGAGAGAGAGAGAGCAAGCAAGGGGGATGGGCAGAGGGAGAGGGAGACAAGCAGACTAGACTCTTTGCTGAGTGTGGAGCCCAATGCAGAGTTTCATCTCAGGACCTCAAGATCATGACTTGAGCTGAAATGTGCTCAATTAACTGAGACACCCAGGAGTCCCTAAAAAAATTTATTCTTTAACATTTGCCAAAGGCAGTTAATGGAATTCAATTTGGAGAACATGAATCTAAAGACAGATTTCCTGCCCTGAGTAAGTATTAGAGTCCTGGAAAGTTTTAAGAACTTTATCAATATCTGGGGCCTTTTGTAAAGGAATTAAATTAGACCTTTAAGAGAGGGCCCTTACATTGGTATGTTGGAAAAACTTTTCAGAGCATTCTAATGTGCAATCAAGACCTAGAACCAGTAAATTTGAGGCAGTCATATTAAAAAAAATCTTGGTAAGGGGTGTCTGGCTGGCTCAGTTAGTAGAGCGTGTGACTTTTGATCTTAAGGTCATGAGTTCAAGCCCCATGCTGGGTGTAGAGCTTACTTAAAAAAAGAAAAAATGAAACTGCTAAAACTTTCTTGGCATATCAAAGGCAAATTGTGACTTTATGGTAATCAACATACAATAATAAATAATGGCTAGAACTCCTATGGTATTAATAAGGTTGTGTAATCTTTTAATTTACAGTATAATAGAAAAATCCCATTATATAAAAGAAGATTATACATTGGTTTAATTAATATCTTTTTAAAATTTTCCTAATGGTTTGAAAATTGGCAAAATAAGATTATTGTCAAAGACTTAAGCATAAATTTCACTTATTCACTTAAGCATAAAGCTCACTTTATTCCATAAATAATTAAGGTGGACTAAAGACCTACCCAGCAATGCTAATAACAACTTAAAAGTGCTGTGATTTTCCATTCTTTCTCATGGTTTTCTTTTTTTGAATGGGAAGAGTTGGAGAATACTTTTTTAAGCAGGAACTCCAAATTTTCCAAATCTCAATGTTTTGAGTGACTTCATGGGGCACTCAGTTATTATGATGGTTTAGCTACAAAATACCAAGTAATTTTATTGCTATCTGACATTTTATACCTTCAATATTTTTTCACATATTTTATTCAAAATGATCCTCAAAAGCTTTAGTAAATATTATAAAAGGTAATTACATTGCATACAAATCTGTACTTTATTTTCCATACCAAACCAAAACTCTTCCTATTATTTAATTTAAAATCAGTTACTTAAATAATAAATACAAACCTTTCTTTGACCTTTTTCTGGACTCTCCCTTCTCTCCTCCCTTTGACTCTTACATTCCCATGCAGTGCAACTAGTCAGCTGCAGCAGGGAGTCTTTGTATCCAAGATTGGGCAATTTTTTTTTCTTTCTCCATCTTCCTTTTAATGAGTCCCAATACACTCTTTCATTTCTGGCATATATTATTTTGCTTTCTTGTCTCTGGGCTCATTCCTTTTTTAAAAAGATTTTACTTGAGAGAGAGTGAAAGAGAGCATGAGCAAGAGGAGAGGGAGAAGCAGACTCCCTATTTAGCACAAAGCCCCATGTGGGACTCTTTGCGGGGCTCCATGCAGGGTTAGATCCCAGGACCCTGAGATCATGACTTGAATGGATGGCAGGTACTTAAACGACTGAGCCACCCAGGAGCTCCCTCTGGGCTCATTCTTTAGGTCATTAGTTAACACTCCTTTGAGAAATGAAGTTTTTCTCTATTTACAGACAAAGAATCTGAGGCTGAGAAAATGTAAAAGACCTACTCAAAATTAATTTATGACATAACATTAAAATTCAATTTTCCTAACATATCCATTTTATTTCCACAAAAAATTCTAAAAGTTGTTGATGTTTTCCTCTTTGCCAGGGCTTTATGCATTCATGTATGTGTACTTGCATTTATTCATCAAAAATCACTGAATATCTACCATCTGCCTGTACTTATAAGACATTGGGGCAATAGCAATGAACAAGATAAATATATTCCCTGTCTCAGTACTTATAGTAGCTAAAAATATGGCAATAGCTTTAATTTATTGATCACCTTTTATGTATGTATGTTATTGTACTTAAGCTCTCACACAAGTTTTAAGGTGCTATCATTCTCACTAAACAGATAAAAAATGAGTTAAAGAAAGAATAAATTCTTAATACAGTATTAGTGATGAGTACTTAATATGGCTGGCAATGGGGCAATATACCCGTGGTGTGTGTGTGTGTGTGTGTGTGTGTGTGTGTGTGTGATATCACACTAAGGTGCTAGATGTAATATATGTTTTGAGGAGTTGGATGGGCAAGGGGTGGGGACATCCCATGAAGTGGTGCTGCTGAACCTTTGTGAATTACATGCTATTTATAGCACAGGACAATGACCCTGCCAAATCAGGGGCACAATGGTTTACTGACATATGATACAAAACAAGAGATAAGATTTTTACTCTTCATTAAAGATTCTCTAAACCACTTAAGCCACTATTTTCCAGATGGTATGACTGTCTCAAAGTTCTGGGAGAGGTAGTCTACTGACAATGTCACCAACCCTTTTTCATTTTGGTTAGAGAGTCCAGAAGCTGAGATTTGTGAAATCCTTAAGCAAGGAGTCCATAGAAACCTTTTTGTGATGAAAACACAGACTGTAGAAATTTCAAGTTAAGGAAAATTATGTCAGTACACTTTAATACTTGTGAGTCTGGCAAGGTAGCAAAAATCCTTGTAATATTCTTTAAAAATTTTTTAAAGTAATTTTAAAAAAGATTTATTTATTTGTTTATTTGTGTGTGTGTGTGTGTGTGTGAGAGAGAGAGAGAGAGAGAGAGAGAGAGAGAGAGAGAGAGAGAAAGAGAGAGTACAAGCAGGGGGAGCAGGAGAGGAGAAGCAGGCTCCTTGCTGAGCAGGGAGCCTGACGTGGGACTTGATCCCAGGACCCTGGGATCATGACCTGAGCTGAAGGCAGGGGCTTAACCAACTGACCCACCCAGGCACCCACTGCCCCGTTTATATTCTTAGAAAATTTAATAATAAAAGAGTAATTGAATTTATTAGCAATAAAATTTTTCTTAGAAGAGCAGTTTACCCTGTCAGTCCCCAGGCTCTGATGAGGCTAGTGCTGAAATTAATGAGCCAAGTGGAAAAATTCAAAGACTGAATGAAGAGTTAAAGTACTTATGATAAGAAAAAACATTTTGAAGCAAGTATGAGAAATGGGAATCTGAGTCCACACTGTATTGAGGGATTAGCTCCTCAGGTTTCTACCTGAAGAGGAGGTCTCACCAGACATAGCTCATGGGTTTCAAGCACGATAGTTTCAGACACAATCATACTCTTATGGAATGGTGAATTTTTAAAAAGGCATACCACAAAATGAACAAATTTGAAGGAGAAATTAGGTTGATGAATACTAAAAAGAAGATAAAATAGATATGTATAAAAGACTAACTTATCCTGATTTAATATTATGTATCAAATCTTATGAAATCTTTTTTACAGAAAAATTTACACGAGTATCAAGGCATACCAGGAAAAGAAATTAATATACCCAAACACACAGGAAAGGAAGAGAGCAGGGGTACCCCTAAGACAGAGCAAGGGCTGGATATGGGTGGAGAGAGAGGAGAGTCTTGGGTGATTATGGGTTTCCAGCTTGGGTACTCTCATTGGTAGTTGTTGTATTCAGTGAGACAGAGGAGGAAAAGGTTCAGTGTTTTTCATTTATAATCAATTAAATGAGAGAATTAGCTATCCTGTACATCTTACGGGATGATTCAGAAGTGAATTAAATAAAAATACATGAAGGGGCAACTAGGTGGCTGAGTTGGTTCAGTGTCTGACTCTTGATTTTTGACTCAGGTCATGATCTCAGGATTGTGAAATCAAGCCTAAAATCAGGCTCCCTGATGGATCTGGAGCCTGCTTAATATTCTCTCTCTCCCTGTCCCTCTGCCCCTACCCCACTCTCTCTCATGAACTCTCTCTCTCTCTCAAAAAAAAAAAAAGACATGAAAGAGCTTTGAAAATGTTAAAGTCCAAATGTCAGTCATAGTGGTTGCTGTCACGGTGGAGCAGTAGTTCTCCAAGTGTGCCCACCACCCCCAGCAGCATGAGTCCTCAGAGAGTGTTAGAAAGGAAAGTTTGCTCCATCCCAATGCTACAGAATCAGAAACTCTGGGGGAAGAGCCCAGCAATCTATGTTTCAACAAGCCTTCCAGGGGATTCTGATCTATGGAAATGTTTCAGAACGCTGGTAAAGGAAAGGTTCTATAGGTTATTATGGGAATATTTACAGAGACCCAAGCCCAGCCCAGATCTGCTCCTGAGGAGGCTGTCAGACAACACCATTCTTCTGCCCTCAAGCCTTATATTTGCTTGATTCACAGGTGCCTCAAAGTCAGGAAGAGCTACATGAACATTTACACTTAATACCAAAATCTGCGAAGTCTGCAAGAAAGGAATTCTTCTTTAGAATTAATTTAATTATAGACAAGGAAATTCATCTTTAGGCAGTAGCTTTGTACTCTGAAGAATAAGAAATTCATAATGTGATCACACTGAAGTTCCTTTAGAAATGTTCTTCCATTTGACATTTAAAATGCTTTTTATATCAAAGAATGCCATTTTGGAAAAAAAATGACATTTCGTGCAGTATATTTATAGAAGTTGTTAAAAAGCAAATACATGTTAAAACACATGTTTGAATTTCCAGGATGTTGTCAATTCAAGCTGGCTAACACCTGTTTTTGCTTATTTCTTAATGGAATATAAATCTCCCATTGGAAGAGAACTAGTTATGATCGTTATTCATAGTTTGGGCCAAGTTATGGCTGCAGAAGATACTTGCATTTCAGCTACTTAGAGCATTCACTTCCTGCCTCAATACATTTTGTAATTTGGTCCTGTAAATACATACTTTGAGGATATTCTTAGAGTTCATCCTACTAGCTAGAAGAAATCATTACATGCAAAGAAGGGAAGAATGAAAGAGACTGGTTCTAAATTTCTGTTTTTAAAAGATAGTTTAGAAGCATGAACATTTAAAAAAATACTTTAATAGTTCCAGTTGGAGTTATTTAAAAGTCAAATTTCTAACCATTATTCATCCCCAAGTGATCTACAAAAAGCACTTGAACTGACTTTAGTGCATTTTGTTAATTTCATGTTCTTGGTATTGACAATTACACCTAAAATATGGTAGGTATTTCATATGCTTTCATTTTACAACAGATTTTGAAGAATTCACAAGATTTATTAAGAGTAATGAACTGTGCTTGAAGAAATCATAGCCTAATCACATATTAACATGACTCATTAAAAAATTCAACTCCATTGGACATTGCAGGTGGTGATGGTGGGGAGAATTTATAGCATTCGACAAAGGCTGAATGCATAGGGAATGTGAGCATTAAGAGAAAATCTGAATAATTCTGGCAACAGCTTATTATTTATTATCTGAATAAAGAAAATGTATTCAAACTCTCCTTCTGCAGTGAAGAATGCCTGAATCATTACTATCTTTCTAAGCAAATCATCTTCTTCTGCTTTTAACATTTTAACTATGGTTAGGAGATAAAATATTACATTAATGAGGTTTACAGTTTGCACCTATGACTCTGAATCAACCAACTATAGCACTCTTTGAGTCTCACTGCCACTAAAAAAAAAAAAAATGCTGGGAACATCTCCTTATTTAAAATCCAAGGACATTATCATTATCATTAACATCCATCCATTTTCTATTACCCATCCACCCCCACCCTCATCCATATATCCATTTATCTGCAGACTGTCTCAGGCAGAGGAAGACAAGATAATGGTTGAGAGTTACTGTAGAAAGATAGAGATTGCTTCAATTCAAGGGCAGCTAAAATGGACAACCACATCTAGATGTCAGCACTAAATGGGAACTATCCTAGGTGACTATACTGTTTATTAATTTATTGAAACTGATAGATTTGGGCACACAAGAAGATATTTCCATGGGAAAATAAGCAATTCTGTAGCAACTTTAAAATTAATACAAGGGAGACAGCCTCCTTTTTATTAATTCAAATAATAAGGAGATAATTCTGAAGTACAATGACCTGTGTATTTGTGGTTCCCACAATACTGGAAATGGAATGAGTGGATAGCAAGGGCTCTTGGTTGATGCTGCCTGAACAATGTTTTATGATGTAACTCCAAATGCCACATTGCTACTTGATAATGGGACACCTTATGAATTGGGCTCTGAGCTCATCCTGGGCTGGGTTTCCCTCAATCATTCCTTGCTCTTTCCTCTCCTTGGTTTCAGGAAAGTGGGACTAGGGCACTAACCCTTATACATGCTACATTTCAGAGTCCTCTGTACCATCTAGTTTCTGGATAGATTTGGTCAATATGAGCACTGGCAGGTAGGGATAGGAAAAAGTGGGGCTATTTCTTCTCCCTGTGTGCCACAAGTTATTGTTCTGGCAACAACAGTCTCTCCTCTGTGTCTTCAGCTCCCACTGGATTAGGCACTCCAGGTTACCAGCTTTCCCCAGATAAACTGGCTCCTAGATTCTGGTAATAAACACCTGCTGCTTTTATCTCTTTAGGCTAGGGGCAGTAGCAGTGCCTCCTCTTCCTAATCTCTGGGTAACCTCTCTTGTTTGGTTTCTCAGCTCCTCTTCTATCTGAGTAACAAATTCCCCATATTAAAGTTCCTATCTTATAAATAATAGTTTGAACCATTACATACTGCTAATGTTCGACTGTTTTGACCTTTAAAATCGGCAACCTCATGTCTGAAGTAGTTTCCGTTTTTTTTTCTAGTTAGATTCTGACTGCTCTGGGTCAACTAAAGAAGGGACACTTCCCACAAAAAAGGATTTTGAAATTCTGGCTTTGGCAGGGGGATTCAGTGGGCAGAGAGCACAGGGGCCCGGGACACAATGCTGGGTGAGGAGACAAAGAGCAACAGAATCACCTGGCCAGTCCAGGTAATATGCATTGTGTAGCCAACATTTTCCAGGTGAGACTAGATCAGAGATTATAATCTTAAATAGATGGACTGAGTCATCAGCAAAGGGAAAATAGAAAGCTGATTCCAGAACTCTACCGCAGAGTATTTATATTTCAATGAATGCATGGAAAAATTAATACATTTCTCATCCAAAATAATGCTTGAGTGATTTACAACAAATTCTTCATCATTCTTATAAATGCCCCTGTTTATATTGTTTATATCATTATCTGAACCATTATATCATTATCTGAATCATTAACCCTACCACTCCATTATCTGGCACCAGGATGCTGGGCAAAGCTTGGAGAGCAGTTCTACTTGTAGAACATGGTTTTAGCAAGATTTAATTTCATGTGTGCAGAGCCTATAGGATCTTAAGGCAAAAGGAAAAATGGGCACCCCTGTATACACTTATCAAAATATCCTCTAATATTTTAATCAAATAGACAAAGTTAATAAAAGCACTACAATCCCGAAGCAGACTATTTGTGAAGCTCCATGTTGTCGCAATCTGTTTATAACCAGGTCAAGCCTTGAAAGCCTGCCTGGAGGAGTACACAAGGGGGTCATATAGGCAGAAACTATGGGCAGACCAGAAATGACTTCATGTCATACAACAATGCAAGGTTGTAAAATAAGTAATGGTTTATCTTTATTTAAAATTTTGATATTTTGTTCAAAAATACTTTTTTGCATTTATTCTGAGTTTTTGAAATCTTGCTTTTGAATATGATCTTGATTATAGATTTTTTTTGGCTTTCCTTGAAATTTTGTGCCTGAGACTAGTGTCTTGCTCACTGTCTCTCAGATCAGTCCTGCTTGGGTCTTATACTTTATACATGCACAGAATGGGTGTTGAGATTAGGTTGAGAGGGAGAAGAAAGAGAAAAGATCAGGCAAGTCATTCAGGAATTCATGCAACAGGATTCTAAAGAGTCCTGATATTTCAGGATAGACTGGAGGTCTTAATAATTACTACAATAAGGTCTGAGGTAAAAAGTAGTCCATCAAATCCTGAGAAAATGGGCTTTGAATTGGTGGTAAGACCACTGAAGACAGGGATCTATATGGAAATCTGCATAAAGATACTTTATTGTAGGGAATGCCTGGGTGGCTCAGTTGGTTAAGCATCTGGCTCTTGATCTTGGCTCAGGTCTGATATTAGGGTTGTGAGTTCAAGGCCTCCATTGGGCTCTGCACTAGGCATGGGGTGCCTACTTAAAAAAAAAAGAATCTTTATTGTAGATCATGAGTTTGCTGAGAAAATTGGAAATTGGAAAAATGGCCTCTGAGTACCAGACAATGACACTTGTAATACAACTTGGTATCACCAAGTAAAGTAGATGTAATAATGAGGGCTAAAAGATAGTATTACAGGGATATTGCTACAAACTGCATATGATGTCACACTGGATCTCTTGTCCATCCTGTGCTTTGTAAGAGGAAGCAAACAATGTGAGCAATGAGGAGAGAAAATGAAGCTTCTCTGATGAGAAATGAGTCAAGGAATTCATTAGTTTGTGTGTGAAGGCTGCAAACTTAAAAACAAAACAAGCTCACAAACCTACAAAACCCCAGATGATTCTCATGAAAACAAGAGGGTTTCATATCTTTTGTTAATGATGAAGCAATGGATTATTAAATTGCTCCAGAAATGAGACTTTTAATGTATAATTAAATCTCTAAAATATTTTTCAAAATCATTTTTTCTCTTTCTTTTTTTAGCTAAGAATTCAGGGAACTCTTCCATCTGTCATGCCAAGCCAAGGTTCCGTTTTCTATAATGAATATTACGGCAGTTAGAACTCAGGTTATCACAGTACTCCTGGTTTTCTGTAGTTATGCCAAACTTCCCTTTTGCCAAAGAAGAAACACTCTCATTGGGAGAGGTGTTGAGTGAAAAGGTTCACCTGTACAAAATGCAGCCAGGCCCTCAGCAAAGGCGTCCCACTCATCTTACCACCTCTGTGATCCCCCAGGAAGATGGGTAGGGTCTCTTCTTTCTGGACTTCAGTCTGGTTCAATATTCTTACTCTCACTTCCATGGACAGTCATTCCAAACACTCAGCTTCTTAGAGCAAAGCTGGAATCACTAGTAAAGTTTATAAGCAAGCTAGGAATTTACAGGTACACAGCACAGGATCAGTGTGTCTGTCCAACTTACAAGTGAGTCTGTTTCCTTGATTTAGTTCTGCTTTTCTCCTTTTCCCTGAATGAGGAGGTGATCTCCCCTGATTCTCTCTCTCTTTTTTTTTTAATATTTTTATTTATTTATTCATGAAAGACACAGAAAGAGAGAGGCAGAGACATAGATAGAGGGAGAAGCAGGCTCCATGCAGGAAGCATGATGTGTGGGGACTCAATCCCGGGACTCCAGGAACACGCCCTGAGCCAAAGGCAGACGCTACACTACTGAGCCACTCAGGTGTCCCCAACTCCTGATTCTTGATCAAGCATTGCTTTCTTGAATTCTTTCTCCAAAGGACATGCTCCAGCTGCAAGTCAGCTTCCCTTCCCGGGGGCCCCTGCATCCCCAGGATTGATGCTTTATCCTTCCTGCCCAGCACATCACCCTACTGTTATATTCCCAAGATCTCTCCCCTTATTCAGCTTCTCTCTTGCTGCTCTCCAGGTCCTATAGTTAAAACAAGTATTACCAACACTTAAAAGGCCCTTTTAGCTATTTCAGTTGTATTCTTCCTATCTCATTGTCCTTCTTCTGGTCCCTCCTTGTCCTCTCCACTGCCCAGGTCTCCCAGCTGTAATATTTCTTGCTCTATATCTTGAAGATTACAAAGCATCATGTCCAACTACAGCTTTTTAAATATATTTTAAAAATATTTTGTTTACTTATTTGACAGAGAGAGAGAGAGAGAGAGAGAGAGCAAGTGCATGTATGTGCACGACCAGTGGGGAGGGGGAGAGGGAGAAGCAGGCTCCTCACTGAGCAGACAGCCAGATGCTGGGCTCGATCTCAGGATCCTGAGATCATGACCTGAGCCAAAGGCAGACCCTTAACCAACTGAGCCATCCAAGTGCCTCAACTACTACTTTTTAAATTTAACATTCAAAAGATTAAAACAAAAGGTGGCACACATCATTTGCTTAATACCTTTGAGTCACTCTGACTTTCCAAGTTGAAGAAATTTCCTGAAAGATCATTCAAGAATGTCACAAATATGCAACTGAAAGACCTATGAAAATTATGGCAAACTCTCATGTAGAGACTCTGATCAACAGGAAATTTGTCATCCTACAGAATGAAGGTTTCGATGGAGAATCTAGAGATAAATTTCCCTAAACTCTAAACGTATTCTCATTCAAAACAACAGATAGATAAGTACAAATAGACATATTTATTTATCTTTCTGCAAATGCTTTAATTTGTTCCATCCCTATAAATAAAGTTTGGTAAGTTTTGTAAATGCTGACCTTGGATGATATTTAGTAAGCATTTTATTAAAATTCTTGTGGATTAGCACTTGTTTCAACATTACAAATAGCATAAATCTAATATGCACACTCTGGCAAGGATTCTACTTAACCTGACAATACAAAGAACTTGCCAACCAGCATCGGAGAGTTGTTGTTTTTCTACTTCAATCATTGCCAAGCTAGAAAAATAGAGGTAAAAGAAACTAAAAATCCTCTTATTTTTTTTATTTACTCAGTGGTCAAAAGATGTTAATTTTTTTCTGAGATTAATTTCCTGACATTTACATTGTTAAGGCCAGGTGGAGGATAGGACCTGTCACTTTGAGCAGAACTGCCTGACAATTACAAAAGTTTGCCCAGTTATCTGTGTAGACTCCCCTCCTATAAACTGACCACTGCATGTAACTTGTAATCTACTAACATTTTAGAGAAACAGTTTCATCTTCTGAAAAATTAAAAACTAAATCTGGGCGCCTGCATGGCTCAGTTGATTGAGTGTCTGGCTTCAGCTCAGCTCATGATCTTGGGGTCCTGGGATGGAGCCATGTGTTGGGCTCCCTGCTCAATGGGAAATCAGCTTCTCCCTCTCCCTCTGTTCTCCTCCTTTCTCTCTCTCTCTCTCTCTCTCTCTCTCTCTCTCTCTCTCTCCAATAAATAAAGAAAGTCTTAAAAAAAAAACCTTAAAATCTAAAAGAAACTATTCATGGGAGTTTCTATGTTCTCCATTCCCTTTATAAATGTTGTTCCTATTTCTACTTAGGATTGCCAAGATGCTTCTTTGATTAAAGTGCTGATCATATTATAAACCTATGATTCTCCACAATAGGACCCAAGCTGACATTCCTTCCCCGTAGTCTCTAAAGTGACCTAGTCTGCTCCTGGTTACTCTCTGGCCTCAAATCATTTGCATGACCTGTGCTTCATAGTCTCTGTAAAAGTGGATAAAAGAGGGACAGAATCACTTGCGTTCCTTCTCTAATTCTATAACCTCGTGTGAGTCAAGATAAGGGGATCCTGAGACAGAGATCCTTATAGCTATGAATGCATCGTATCCTAGTAAGCTGGAAAGTGATAAATGGTGGGAATGGATGACTATGGAATTGATTAGATGCCACTTTGTCCATCTAGACTTGTCACCCTGTATCTCTCTTATCATGGCTTTCTTCTGGACAACTTTCTCTCTAGTCTCATTCCATTATTGGGTGTGTATTTCTTGTTCCTTCTTCTACCATGGGTTCCTTCCAATTCCACAGATATTAACTATCTATTATCACTAATGACATATATCTTTTATGTTGTGATTAAGGCCATTCCATAAGGTGGCCCTGTTTTTTCTTTGTACCAGATGAATGGTCTGATTATGACCTGATTCTTCTTGTTCTAGCTCTGGCTTTGGATTTTTTTCCTGATGATCTAATGGATAAAGCACTCTCTGTTTTTTTTTTTTTAACCTACTATGGAGAGCTTAAGACATACTGCAATGGTTAATTTTATGTGTCAAGTTGGCTAGGCATGGTATCCAAATATTTGGTCAAACATTATTCTAGATGTTTCTGTGAAGGTATTTTTTTAGATGAAATTAACATTTCAAAATCTCTGTAAAGCAGATTTTCCTCTATATTTTGTATGGGCTTCATCTAACCAGTTGAAAGCCTTAATAAAGAAGCCCAAAAAACAAAGAAAAAAATCTTGTCCTTCCCAGAGGAAATGGAAACTCTGTGAGCAGACTTTTTCCTTGAGTCTCTAGCTTGCCCATCTATTTTGCAGACTTAGACTTGCCAGCCTCCACAATTCATAAGTCAATTCCTTGAAATAAATCTCAGTCTCTGACTCCTTTCTCTCTCTCTCTCTCTCACCCCCTCTCTTCACATACACACACATCTTATTGGTTCTGTTTCTCTGGAGAACCCTAATATATGTACTGAACATTTAATTTACCTTATGTAAAATTCAATTTACCTCTATGTAAAATTCTAATCACTTAAGTGGGCCTTCCTAATATATATTAGAAAACTCCTATTGTCTGACTTGTACTGATTTTTCAAAGAGAGAAAGAGAAGGAGGGAAGGAGGGAGGAGAAAGATGGACAAAGAGAGAATACATTGTTCTTGTGTTCTGTTAAGCTTCAAACTTCTAGGGTAGGAAGAAATTTGGTATCTTGTGTACGACATGGATGATCATAGAGGTGTTCAACCCAATGATTATCCAGACACTTCAACCCATCCTTCTCCATCCATTATTATCTAAAATAGTCTCTGGTTTAGAAAAACTGAGAGGTTTTCCCCTAAGGTCAGGAACATGACAGGGATATCTATACTCGCTACTGCTATTCAACATAGTACTGGAAGTCTTAGCCTCAGCAATCAGACAACAAAAAGAAATAAAAGGCATCCAAATCAGCAAAGAAGTCAAACTCTCGCTCTTTGCAGATGACTACTCTATGTAGAAAACCCAAAAGACTCTACCCAAAAATTATTGGAACTGATACAGGAATTCAGCAAAGTCACAGGATATAAAATCAATGCACTGAAATCAGTTGTATTTCTATACATTAACAATGAGAAGAAAGAGAAATCAAGGAATCTATCCCTTGCAATTGCACTAAAAACCATCACAGACCTGGGATAAACCTAACCAAACAGGTAAAGGATCTTTACTCTGAAACTACAGAACACTTATAAAAGAAATTGAGGAAGACACAAAGAAATGGAAAAACACTCCATGCTCATGGATTGGAAGAATAAATATTGTTAAAATGTCTATGTTACCCAAAGCAATCTACATATTCAATGCAAACCTTATCAAAAAACCATCAGCATTTTCACAGAGCTGGAACAAACTGTCTTAAAATTTGTATGGGACCAGAAAAGACCCCAAATAGTCAAAGGGATGTTGCAAAAGGAAACCAAAGCTGGAGGCATCACAATTCCAGACTTCAAGCTCTATTGCAAAGCTGTAATCATCAAGACAGTAAGGTACTGGCCCAAAAACAGACACAAATATCATTGGAAGAGAATAGAGAACCCATAAATGGACCCTTAACTCTATGGTCAACTAATCATTGACAAATCAAGAAAGAATATCCAATGGAAAAAAGATAGTCTCTTCACAAATGGTGTTGGGAAAGTTGGATAGCTACATGCAGAAGATTGAAACTGGATCACTTTCTTACACCATACACAAAAATAAATCCAAAATGGATGAAAAACCTAAATGTGAGACAGGAATCCATCAAAATCCCAGAGGAGAACACAGGTAGCAACCTCTTTGACCTTGGCTGTAGCAACTTCTTCCTAGATATGTCTTCAAAGGCAAGGGGGACAAAAAGAAAAAAATGAACTATTGGGACTTCATCAAGATAAAAAGCTTTTGCAAAATAAAAAGCAAAGGAAACAGTCAACAAAACAAAAAGGTAACCTACAGAATGGGAGAAAATATTTGCAAATATCTTATCAGATAAAAGATTAGTATCCAAAATCTATTAAGAATTTATCAAACTCAACACCCAGAAAACAAAGAATTCTGTCAAAAAATGGGCAGAAGACCTGAACAGACATTTCTCCAAAGAAGGTATATAAATGACCAACAGACACATGAAAAAATTCTCAACATCACTCAGCATCAGGGAAATCCAGATCAAAACCACAATGAGATAATATCTCACGCTAGTCAGAATGGCTAAAATTAAGAACTCAGGAAACCAATAGATGTTGGTGAGGATGTGGAGAAAGGGAAACCGCTTATGCTCTTGGTAGGAATGCAAACTGGTGCAGTCACTCTTGAAGACAGTATGGAGGTTCCTCAAAAAGTTAAAAATAGAGCTATTCTATGACTCAGCAATCGCATTATTAGGCATTTATCCAAAGGATGCAAACATAGGGATTTGAAGGCACCTGCACCCCAATGTTCATAGCAGCAATGTCCACAATAGACCAACTATAGAAAGAGCCCAGATGTCCATCAACAGATGAATGGATAAGGAAGATGTGATATTTATATACAATGGAATATTACTCAGCCATCACAAAGAATGAAATATTGGGGTGCCTAGGTGCTCAGATAGTTAAATGTCTGCCTTTGGCTCAGATCATGATCTCAGGGTCCTGGGATCGAGCCTGGCATCAGGTTTTCTGTTCAGCAGGGAGTCTAGTCTGCTTCTCCCTCTCCTTCTGCCCCTTTACCTCTTCCTCCCACTCATGTGCACTCTCTCTCTCTCAAATACATAAATAAAATAAGAATCTTTAAAAAAAGAATGAAATCTTGCCATTTGCAATGACATGGATGGAACTAGAGGGTATTATAAGTCAGTCAGAGAAAGACAAATACCATATGATTTCACTCATATGTGGAATTTAAGAAACAAAACAGATAAACACAGGGGAAGGGAAGGAAAAGTAAGATGAAAACAGAGTGGGCGACAAACCATAAGAGACTCTTAACTATAGGAAACAAACAGGTTTGCTGGAGGGGAAGTGTCCAGGGAGATGGGGTAACGAGGTGATGGACATTGAGTGTACATGATGTAATGAGCTCTGAGTGTTATATGCAAACTGATAAATCACTAAATTCTACTTCTTTAATAATACACCATATGTTAATTAAATTGAATATAATTTAAAGAAAAAGTAGTCCTGGTTTGTATTATTTTATATTTAAACTTTATTTCATTTTTTAAAATAAAATCTTTTATATCTCTTGTTTCGTCCCCTCTTCCTCTGTTTCTATCCTCATCCTTGGGCCCCAACATTTACATCAGATATGGGACAAAATCCCTCACTCTCCTATTTTCATCCACCAAGCTATGGCCAGGCTAACTTTCCTAAGCCTCATTTTCATCATTTCCTTTTATTTCCTGAAAACTGAAAGGAAACTTTTTTTCTGACTTTTAAAGCCCTGCTTATATATATATATCCTTTATCTACTTATTTCTCTGTATTCTCTGAATCATACTCCAGCCTTTGCATTTTTTTCTCAAGAAACTTGTTCTACCTGGAGGGTCCTCTTCCTTTTCTTTGGCAAAGTCCTACACTCCCTTTGGGGCCACTTAGATCTCCACGCGTAGGAGATGCCCCTGCTTCTCACTGGTTTTCTTTTCCTATGACCTAAGACAGTTATACATATATGCTTAGTCTAGAAAAAATTTTTAAGTACTCTTTCTATTTTATACATAAAATCTTACATTGTTCCTATTTCATATGTGTAGTTCTTGAATAAAGAAAATAGAAAGTGTACTGTAGTCTAGTGTGTACTTAATTTTCTTTTTTAAGAGCTGTTCTCTCTGCTTGTTGAACAACTATGGTGAAGTTCTGATATTGCTGTAAATAACAGTTTCCCAATATGAAATTTTAGCTTATCCCTAACTCTAGGCCTTGGAAGCATTGTAGAAAGTTGCATTCTTATCCTAAAGATCAGGTTGCATTATTGATGGCAATGTATTACTTCCAATATTTTCCCCATGCAATATTACTTTAATCTCTTTCTTCCTTTTGTCTTACCTTTCTTTCTGAAAACTTTCTCTATTGTCTACATGTAATAATGGGTGATAGGCTTTTAAGATTCTTTTTAAGATTTATTTGAGAGAGAGAGAGAGAAAGAGAGAGAGAGAGAGAGAGAGAGAGAGAGAGAGAGAGAGAGCAGAGGGAGGAGAGAAAGAGTCCCAAGCAGACTCTCCACTGAGAGTGGAGCCCAGTGTGGGACTTGATCTTAGGACCCTGAGATCATGACCTGACTGAAATCAAGAGTCAGATGCTTGACCACAGAGCCACCCAGGCATCCTTAAGTTAAGGTTTCTGTTAAAGTTGTTATAATGGATGAATTTTGATATTCATTTAAGGGCTTATTCACGCAGAGACATTCTCCTTGTTGTTAGGGCTATCTTTCACTGAGGTATGATCTACGACTAGAGCTCAACACATTTGTTCTCATTGTTTCTGTGTCACCAAGTTTGAAAGGAAACAGAACAAAGATGGTGTCCAGGTAATCTGTGAGGAGGCTGTTGTGCTTTCTGGGCACACTTCTTACTGAGCCAAGAGCTGCTGGCTGCTGGTTTTCTGGCACTGGTGAGGTGTTGACAGTGTAGCTACGCTGAGTAAAATACATATTTAATATGTGTAGTTCTTGAATAAAGAAAATAGATGGAAAGTGTACTGTAGTCTAGTGTGTACTTAATTTTCCTTTTTAGAGCTGTTCTCTCTGCTTGTTTGGACAACCATGGTGAAGTTCTGATATTGCTGTAAATAACAGTTTCCCAATATGAAATTTTAATTTATCCCTCACTCTAGGCCTTGGAAGCATTGCAGAACATTGCATTCTTTTCCTAAAGATCGGGTTGCATTATTGATGGCAATGTATTACTTCCAATATTTTCCCCATGCAATATTACTTTAATCTCTTTCTTCCTTTTGTTTTACCTTTCTTTCTGAAAACTTTCTCTATTGTCTACATGTAATAATGGGTGATAGGTTTTTAAGGTTTTTTTAAAGATTTATTTCAGAGAGAGAACGAGAGAGAGAGAGAGAGAGAGAGTGAAAGCACAGAGGGAGGAGAGAGAGTCCCAAAATACATATACAACAGTTTTGCTAATAGCCACTCCAAGAAATGAGAAGGGAAGAGAGTGCAGATGCTAAACCAAAAGTGAAAAATATGACAGATACCAAAAACTGAAATTAAAAAACAAACAGGGCAGCCCAGGTGGCTCAGCGGTTTAGTGCTGCCTTCAGCCCAGGGCCTGATCTTGGAGTCCTGGGATCGAGTCCCACGTCAGGCTCCCTGCGTAGAGCCTGCTTCTCCCTCTGCCTGTATCTCTGCCTCTTTCTCTCTGTGTCTCCCATGAATAAATTAATAAAATCTTTTAAAAAATTAAAAAAATAAAAACAAAAACGAGTGGGTTGTTAGAATGGAACCTCAATATTAGGATGTATAGAAGGATCAAGTCCTCATAGGTGCTACTAGCTGTATAGATTTAAAGTACTCTTGGAAATAGTTTCCTAAAGCAGGTCATAAACAGAATTCCTTAATCCCTATGAATCGTTACATTTACTTACTTGCGCAACGCAGTTTCTTAGATTTCTCGGCCTCTACTTTTCTCTGTAAAATACTGGACTGATCAATCAAAAAGCATTGCAAATAATGGATACTTATCAATCTTCCTCATTATGTAAATCGAAGCTAACAAAAATGGATGGAAGTGATAAAAGTGAGCATGTCAAGGATCTGAGAACCAAAAAGGCTGGCATCTCCAAGGCTGTGCTTACTTGTCAGATGACCATAAAGTGGTAACACGAAGGAAGTATTTGGACGTCTAAGAGGCAAGGCCAAAGCCAGTTCACTAGCCTATTACAGGCCTGTAGTCACGTATATTACTACTTCCCACTGACAAGCCTATAACAGACATTCCTCATTAATCAGATCAGGCTTTCTTGCTGAATCTATTCATGGCTTCAGAATTCTTCATAATGATTTTTACCTCTTAAATACCACTCAGTCAATTCACTTTTGTTCATTTCCCCTTCTATCTCTCAAGTCCAAGCTATCAACATTTCTAGCCCAGATTGTTGTTAAGACTCTTCTAATTGATTGCTTGCATTTTTTTCACCTCCAGCCAATTTTCTACAATGCAGTAAAATCTATTTAAATTCAAATTTGATGTGTCATTCCTTTGCTTAAAACCCTTTAATGATTATTAACAGGGCTTATAAAAGTTTCTAGAACTTCGCTGTTTTCTCTTTCTGACTCCTTGTGCTGTAGCTACATTTTTTTCACTTTCCTCCAATATGCCATGCTACTTCCAGCTTCCCCTACCCACCTCTGCCCAAAACATTCTTCACTGTCCCTGCCCAATTTTTGTTTTTGTCTTCTTGTCGTTCAGATCTCAGTTTAAATATTATTTCCTTAGGAAAATCAATTGGCTATATAGAATGGATAATAAAGAATATATATATTATATATTGTGCACTACATATCCTTTGTATCAGCCAAATTTTATAATAAACTTTTGTACACATATTATCACACTTTTTTGTTTTTTGTTTTAGATTGGTTATTAAACATTCACCAGCACACCACAGTTGAGCTCCAGTGGTCATGAAGCTAATTGGCTGTATTGGTTTCCTTCCCTTTCCTGTTTTGGTTCCCTATTCCTTTATTAGGTTTCCTGGGATCATCTCTAAAACACCTCCTTATAATCAAATCCTTATCTCAGGATCTTTTTTTGTGGAAGACTCAAACCATGACAGCCACAGAGTGTATGCTTTAGCTACTATTTTATCCCCTGTAACTAATGAGCACAAGATAAACATTTGTTGAATGAATAAAATAAGCACAGCATCCCAGGGAGCCACTACTAACTAAGTGAACTTGTTGAAATCTTTTTTTACTCTGTGGTATACTAGCACTTGAAGGATTTGCTTGGCTCTGTGTCTTACAGGGGCACTGCAATTCACCTGTGATGGACCGGTCTCTCATCTAAAGATGTGCAGGGAACCTTTATGGAGCTCTTGGGGAAAACACACACACACACACACACACACACACACACACACACAAAAACCAATGTGTACTAGTGTCAACTGAGATAAAACCAGAGAGTAGACTTAAGTGATATGGAGGAAAAAGAGAGTTCCCCTGAGGGAGGAAGAACGAAGAAGCAATGGCGGCACTAAGGTGAGATGAAGTTGCCAAGAGTCACTGCAAATTGCTTGGTATCTAGCATCCTCTGAATACATACGTGTATTCAAGGGAAAGACTTTGAGGGCGGGAGGAAGGAAAAGACGCAATTTCTAATGGCAACTGCCTCTACCTGCTCCTGCTCTTGAAGGATTGGGAGAATTTATCTTAGAAATATGGTCTCAGTTCAGTAAAATGTTAGATTAAACAGACCACTATTTTGCATAAAAAATAGGATCATAACTTGGGGAGGGAATTGGGAAAAGCCCAGAAAAAGAATGATCACTCAAGGGAGTTTTGAGAGAATAGGGCTGACCATGGTGCAGCAGGGAAGTAGAGTAATATCAGTTCCATAAGGGTCAGAGAGTGAGAAAACAAATTTTCTTGGGAATTGCTGAAATTTGGGGCAGGGCGCCGAACTTCCCGTACTATCTCACTTGACATCTGGGTAAAATCTAGAATTACTAAATTAGAGAGTTGGAAGGACTTCAATTCACTTTTAATCTTTCTCAGGGCATTGTGAAGATTGTATCTACGGACCAAGTGTAATTGCAAGCCTTAGGCAAATGGCCATTCCTTCCTTCCTTCAGATGATATTTTCCTCATAGATCTCTGAACAATTTTTATCAGCAACAAAGTCCAAACTTACTATTTGATCCTCAATTTGGAAATACAAAGAAGGAAAGGAAAAATGTTGACCACGGTAGTTTAAAGTTCAGCTGAGTTTTTCTTAGAAATCTTTCCAAGTCTAACTATTGTCCTTTCATCCTAAAGTGGGGCAACTTAAAGAACATCTTTGCCAGGCCTTCACGGTTAAGAGTTAGGATATGAAAAGTTTTTGGCTAGGAGAAGTGGCTGATTGCGTATTTCCTTCACTTCATGCCTGCACATTAATCAGTGTGGTAGTTGATATATCATATATAGTGGAGCTGACTAAAGTTGTTCAGCACTCTTACCTGGATAAAGGTATTTACCAGTGAGGAGTAGCACTTTATATCACCTTACATGTGAGACTGTCTTTAGCTGTGTTAGGAGTGACACAAGGTAGGGTGTAGCTTCTAGGCGTTTTTAGTCTGAGACTCATTAAAGTTGACAATAATAACAAATAATTACGAAACCCCAATCATGTGACAAACATTGTGTTCAGTGCCGGAGGTTTTTTTTTTTCCTTTTTAAGCACGTTCTTCATTTTAGAAATTCAGTCTTGAAGGGATACCAGACATGCATATTAATAATTTCGGTACTGAGTGGTAAATGTTTGATGGCAGTATAAATACTTTTTTGTTATGGAGTCAGGAAACAGATGGTAATTATGAATCTTTTCAGGGAGCTCTGAGGAGGTGGCATGTTAGCTGGAACGTAAGGCATGAGTAGGAGGTCATCAGGCTAAAAGAATGGAGGGATATTACAGGGATTGATAGGCATGAGAGAAAATAATTTGTGTAAAGTCACAGAAGCATGAATATGGATGGCATATTTTGGCAGTGGTGAGTGGTATGACCAGAATAGACAGCAGACTACTGTTTCTGGATCATTAAATTGGCTCTCTCTGAGCTTCTTAGCAGGTAGAGCAAAAAGGGAAATAATCAAATTATTCCTATCAAGTTTGACTTTCATGGAGGTATTACAATACAAATTCATTCCTTACTCCTTCAATTACTCAACATATATTAATTGCTTGCCTAGTATGTGCCAAGCATCTGGCTGGACACTGACAATATTGCAAAAAACGGAGACAGACTGAATCCTTAACCTTGTAGAACATTAACAGCCGTGTTCTCTATTGAGTTCATTCAGTTTAGCTCATCTCACTGATTCCTTTCAGTGGAGTCAAATGCTGAGGTGAGACTAAGAAAATTTGGAAATGTGTGGTAATTTTAATGTATTACCTAGATGGAACATGATGGCTAATGCTATGTGTCAACTTGATTGGGCCATGGGGTGCCCAGATATTTGGTTAAATATTATTCTGTGTGAGTCTGTGGGGGAATTTCTTCATGCAATTAACATTTGAAGAGTATATGGAGATTGTCCTCCCTAATATGGGCCTCATCTAACAGTTGGAAGCTTGAATAGAACAAAAGGCTAAGTAAGGGAGAATTCTCTCTCTGCTTGACTGTGTTTGAGCTGGGGCATTGGTTTTCTTGCCTTTGGACTTAGACTGGAATTTTTACACCATTGGCTCTCCTGGGTCTCCAGCTAGCTAAAGGTACATCTTGGGACTTCTCAGCCTCCATAACAACACGAGCTAATTCCTAATATTAAATCAGATATACAGAGGGGTGCCTGGGTAGCCCAGTCAGTTAAGTATCTAATTCTTGATTTCTGCTCAGGTGGTGATCTCAGGGTTGTGGGATCGAACTCTGCATCAGGCTCTGGGCTGGGGTGTGGAGCTTGCTTGGGAATCTCTCTCCCTCTCCTTCTACTCCTCTTCCTCCATCTCTCTTGCTCTCCCACTCTCTCCCTCCCTCTCTAAAAAAAATCAGAAATAGATACAAATATCCTTTTGGTTATGTTTCTCTGGAGAACCCTGACTAATACAGGGGAATAAATGACAAAACAACATCCAATAGCAGAATAGCTTTGCCTGAAGTTTGCTTTTTCACCATTTAAAATATTGCAATTCATCAAGAGATCTGGCTTACAATTTAAATGGAATGTCCAGTAAATGAAAATGTTTGTAATTTGGGAGGAGAACACTAAAGAGCTTTTCTTTTGATAGATCAGATGATCATTCTAATGAGTGAAAATAAAAATACATTGCTGCTTACACACACCTAAAACAAATCAAACCAAACCAAACTACAAAAAAATTAATAAAATTTTGAACAGGTCAGATGCATGTTATGAGGAAGACAGGATGTTGAGCTTTTCCTATACTTTATGACTCATTTTATGAAATAAGAGTGATCTTAATAGTTAATTGACTCTGTAAGAAAGAGTGGCTTAGGATCAACTACCTCTCCAAGATGTTAATAATAGAAGATTTTAGAATTTTATACAAGATACCAATTCATTTAGCGTTCTAGAGGCATATTTTGCAAGTACTTTATCTCAAGGGATTAACTACCAAGTCAAACTGCTTAAACTGAGAGATTTCTATGAGTGCTTTATTGAGATTTTAATGGCTTGGTGGGTGTTTGGTGACACTAACCTTAACAATTTTCCAGGCTATATTTATCTCAGTAATACCATGGTGTAGGAACCTTGGAATCCTGGCTGTCATTTTACCCGTGCATGGGAGAGACCCAGAACTGTCTTATGAGGGAGGGAAGCTTTGGTCTTGTCTAGAATGCTTATGTTCTGCACTCACCGCACCCCCCTCCATTTCCATGTATATAAGTGGAATGCCTTTTTATTAGGATACTTCTTAGTTAGGAACCCTTCTTCATTTTTCATTAAGACATGACATTTCTCTCCCCAGCTAGGCTGTTTATGAAAGCATATGAGTCTGTCTTTAATTGGCAACATAGAATATTTGCACTCTAGGCCCATGTCAGCAAATGCAGTGCTTCTTGATCAATACTAATCAAAAGCTGAGTTATGAGATATAATTTTTATTTATGGAACATTGACTAAAAGTTATGCAGCACATTCATCCCTTTAGATACTCTAAAATCAATCCTTGAATTAAGGCAGACTGTCAGAACCTAGCCCCTCACAAAAATGCTGTAATGAACTGGGCTTTGCCATTCATTATGTCTCACCAGTGAAGGAAGTGCTAAGAAATTCAGAGGTAAATTCATGAGCCACCCAAAGCAAATTTAAAGAACTTTTGTATACAATTCCCCTACAATTTTGTAGGGGAGTTTTGTATACAATTTCCCCTACAGAGTCATCTGATTTTAAAAAAATTATTGAGGTACAACATAACATAAAGTTTTAAGTGAATGATTCAGTAATTGTGAATTAGTAAATTCATAGTGTTGTACAAACACCACCTCTACCTAGTTCCAAAATTGTTTTATTATTCCAGGAGTCATCTGACTTTTTTTTTTTTTTTTGCTTTGTCTTTTCTTCCATTTTTTTTTCAATTCTTTAAAATAAAATCTTATTGTATTTCCTATATGTCTGTAAATCATCATAAATCTTTTTTTGAATGAGGTAGGATTTTAACAAGCAAATTGTAGGGATCCCTGGGTGGCGCAGCGGTTTGGCGCCTGCCTTTGGCCCAGGGCGCTGATCCTGGAGACCCGGGATCGAATCCCACATCAGGCTCCCGGTGCATGGAGCCTGCTCCTCCCTCTGCCTGTGTCTCTGCCTCTCTCTCTCTCTGTGACTATCATAAAAAAAAAAATTAAAAGAAAAAGCAAGCAAATTGTAAAAAAATCTAACAATAATCCCTAGTGCAGGAGACTGAAGAGGAAGAGTCAGGAAATATGAGGAAAATCAAGAAGTCATTTTGTGGAAGCCAAATGAAGAAGGAGTTTCAAGAAGGGAGTGATCGACAGGAGCCCTTGCCAGAAAGATCAAGTAAAATAAAGATGGAAATGAGGTTGATAAATTGATTAATTAGGAAGCCATTTGTGATTTTTGTGGAATCGCGTCCTTATAATGTACAGTTAGAGGTGAAAGCTTTGTAAAACTTAAAAAAAATTACAGTGTAGCAAAATGGAGATTAAAGAAGCTGCGGTAAAAGGCAAAGCAAGTTTGAGGGAATATTTTTTTTAATGAGGGAATATTTTTTTTAATAATGGGTAGTTATGCCAAACATAATTTAGTGTGTGGAAGACACTTGACAGATGGTCCTGGTTTTGCAACCAGCTATGGTGTGACCTTGGAACAAGACACTTCACATTTCTAACCTTGATTTTTCTTAACCATGAAGCACAGTAGCTTAACTAGATTATGTCTAAGATTCCTTCCAGCTTTAGTCTTCTAAAGTATAATCTTGAGTGGAAGGAATGTATAAATATAATGAGAATAGTAAAGAAATTTTGAAAATACAATAACACAGTCATCATACATGTAGTATCATTTTTATTAATCTACATGAAATGCTGACTTTAATAAGGTTTTATGATATCATAATGAAAGAAAGGAATCCAGCGAGCTTTTACTATCAACCATTTTATTATAAAAGTTTGTTTTGTTTTATACAACTTTAATCTTTTTATTTCTAATTTTTTTGGAAGATTTACTTATTTTAGTAAGAGAATGAGTGCAGGGGGAGGGGTAAAGAGAGAGGGAGAGAAATTCTCAAGCAGACTCCCCACTGAGTGTGGAGTCCAACATGGGACTTGATTTGGGTCCCTGAGATCATAGGCTGAGCCAAAATCAAGAGTCAGACCCTTAGCTCAACTGAACCACCCAGGCACCCCTACAACCAATGTTTAAATAATCTGAAAGTCAAAATAGTGGTTGATGTGGATAGTCGTGGATTATAAATAGCTATAAAGTTTTTGATATTTCTCCTATAAAGAGAAAAAGTCTATGTCCCCTCTTCTTGAATTAAGATGAGCTCTATGTCTGTCTAGCCATTAGAATGTGAGGAAGTATTTCTGAGCTGTTAGGATTGGCAGCTTCCACCCTCCAGCTCTTGCAATACTGACTCTTTAAACCCATGCTGCCATGCTTTAAGGATGCCCACGTAGCCCTGTTAAAGAGACCTATATAGAAAAAAAATGAGCCACCCACCCCTCCACCAGCCAATAGTTGTGGTTGAGTACTAATTTGCCAGCCATGTGAGTGAATCAATTGGAAAAAAAATACTCTAGGTCATACAACATGGGGCAGAGAAGAGCCGTCCTCACTAACCCTTACCCAAATTTCAGACTTCCGGGCAAAATAAATGATTGCTGTTTTAAGCCACAAACTTCAGGGATGGTTTGTAGTACAGAAGTAGATAATTATATCATGCAGTTCACATTTATTCATTGGTAATCATGTAAGCCATATATAATCTTTATAGGTGGTTCTGCTCTCATGTCATATATATATTTGAGAAAAAACTTGTATTCCACAAGATTGAATACTAATTGCACACAGAGTTTATGAGGAAAATAGGACCGAGGTAGAACATTCAAAACCCATAGAATTTTGTAAAGAGAAACCTAACTAAAATAGTAACAATTCTATTAAAAACATCAACCATAATACTGTAATTACTTTGGCAACAGCTCTAGAAATGTTTTTCTAGAGCAAAATTAAAAGTAAATTAATTTTAATTTTAATTTTTAATCTTAATTTTAATTTTTAAATTTAATTTTAATTTTGCTTTTCAAAAGCAAAATTAAACTACTGGCACTATACCAAAATGAAAAGCTTTTGCTCAATGAAGGAAACCATCAATAAAACAAAAGGGAAGGGCACAGAGGGTGTCCTCCATTTTAAACTTCCTTTTTAAGCCATCAATAAAACAAAAAAGCAACCTACTGAGTGAAAGAAGATATTTGCAAACAATGTATTCAGTAGGGGATCAGTATCCAACATATATAAAGAATTTATACAACTCAACAACAAATAATCCAATTTAAAAAATTGGCAGAGATGTGAATAGGTGTTTTTCCAAAGAAGACATATAGGTAGCCAACAGACATATTGTTGGCTCAATATCATTAATCATGAGGGAAATGTAAATTAAAACCACCATGAGATAGATACTTTAGCCATTCTACCTGTCAGAATGGATAGCTAAAATAAAAAACATAAGAAATAACAAATGTTGGCAAGGATGTGGAAAAAAGTAATCCTGTGCACTGCTTATGGGAATGCAGGTCAGTGCAGCTACTGTCGAAAACACTAGTTTCCTCAAAAAAGTAAAAACAGAATTATCATATGATCCAGTAATTCCACTACTGTGTATTTACCCAAAGAAAATGAAAACAGTAATTTGAAATGATATATATGCTCTCATGTTTATTGCATTATTTACAATAGCCAAGATATAGAAGCAAGTGTCCATCAAGTGTCCATCAATAGATGAATGGATAAAGAAGATATGGCATAGGGAACCCTGGGTGGCTCAGCAGTTTAGCACCGCCTTCAGCCCAGGGCCTGATCCTGGAGACCTGGGATCAAGTCTCATGTCAGGCTCCCTGCATGGAGCCTGCTTTTCCCTCTGCCTTTCTCTCTCTCTCTCTTTTCCCTCTGCCTCTCTCTCTCTCTGTATCTCTCATGAATAAATAAATAAAACCTTAAAAGAAAGAAGATATATGTGTGTATCTGGTGTGTGTATATATATATATATATATATGTATATATATATATATAGTCATATTAATATTAGTCATAAAAAGAATGAAATCCTGCCATTTGCAATAACATAGATGGACCTAGAGTGTATAAGACTAAGTGAAATAAATCAAAGAAAGACAAATACTATATGATTTAACTCTTATGTAGAATCTAAGAAACAACAAATGAATAAGGAAAAAAGACAAACAAAACACCAGATTCTTAAACACAGAAGAAAAACTGTTGGTTACTAGATGGGAGGTACATGGGGGCATGATTTAGAGTACACTTATCTTTTTAAAATATTTTTATTTATTTATTCATGAGAGACACAGTGAGAGAGAGAGAGAGAGGCAGAGACATAGGCCGAGGGAGAAGCAGGTTCCCTGCAAGGAGCCTGATGCGGGGACTCGATCCCAGATCCCAGGATCACACCCTGGGTCAAAGACAGATGCTCAACCGCTGAGCCACCCAGGCATCCCAAGAGTATACTTATCTTGATGAGCACTAAGAAATGTATAGAATTGTTGAATATAAAGCTATATGTTAATTATACTTGAATTAAAAAAAATAAACTTTAAAAAGAATTAAAAAAATTAAAAAGTCAGCTATAACAAATTTCCTCTGTTATTTGCACTTAGAATCACAGTTCATTCTTATCAGCCTTATATCCTAGGGTTCATGTTTCCTTAAAGACATTTTTATGTATAATTTCACCAGAGAGCTGTATAAAGTGGAAAGCATAGGGGTTCATGAAGCCACTAAATTAGCTCCTTCTTGCACTAAAAAAAGACTGCTGCAGAATTTCATTTTTTTTCTTAAAGTCTTCATAAATTGCTAACAATTCCTTTTTAACTGTGATAAAGTTGAACTCTACTGCCTCAGAAACGAACAGTTTTGGAAATTCAACAGTGAACCAAAAGGATTTCAATGTTTACTGACATCCTTATATTTCAATTACACATGAGCTAATTGTCACTAAAGAAACATATGTAGCAAAACAGATGGCATGAATGGTCAGCCTGTACGTGGCAAACAGAATACACATATTGACTGTAAGGACCTAATACTGTGTTGCCATAGTCCCTTGTTGTGGACTTGGGCCTTATGACTTACCTTGCCCTGATGGTCTCTCAGTTTTGAAGGCTTGTAGAGATGACTGTTCTGTGTGGGCAGCAGTTGGTACTGTTTTGGTTTCAGCTTCTTTCACCAGATCCATCAGGAAAGGGATGTCAGTGCTCTCTGTAGGCCTAGGGCCTAGAGCCAAAGGAAGGGCACAGAGGGTGTCCTCCTCTTCAGAAGAGGGTGGTTCAATGGATTGCTCTTCAGTTGGAAATGCGGGTATGAGGAAACCTTCTCCTGAGTTGAGGATGACTTTACCACTAGTCTTTGAGGTAGTGTCATAGATGGATTCCTCAAAGAGGAACACAAAGAGCTAACACAGACTTTGTGATAAAAAACTCACCAGGTATACTGTGTCCTGTTTTGTCCAATGTCTCAAACCTGGATTGACCAAGAGGAAGATCTGGACTCAAAGTAGCATCCTGAAGAATGAATTGAGAAAGACAGATGTTGAGAAGTGACATTTCCCTGTACATCAGAATGGCTACGCTTTGTATTTTTTTCAATTAAATTTAGTCAAATCATTTTGTAGTTGACTTGAATTTACTATGGATTCTGACACAGGTTCTGATATAGAAATTTTTCCTGAAAGGAAAACATGCAGTGATACAGTGGTAAAATATGACCAGTTGACTTCTTGGCTAACTGAGTCTGCCTGGGAGGATTAACTAATAACTGAAATACTTTGAATTGTCTATCATATTTGAATTTACAAATTCATTCATTTAAAGAACGAATAGAGCTTAGTCAGCACTTCCACTTATGAATACCCCAATGACAACTTTTGATATAAATTAAATGGACATAGCTTTAAATGAAATACAAAAATTATTACAAAATTTATTATTTTTAGTTTTGAAGACATTATTCTTATGAAACCATCATAAATAACTATAGGTAAGACCTTAAGACTTAAGAACAAGCTCATAAAGCATGCTTATGTTTATATTTATTTCTAAAAGTCAATATTCTATATTCTGCTTTAAGTATTCTTTTCAGTTCATGAACATGTGTTTGTTTTATCAAAATAGAAAATCCTGACACTAACTGAAACAAAGATCTAACATTGAAGAAAACTTTGAGTTTTACGATATTTGAAATGTAAGTTGTATTATATTTTATTAATACAGAAATTGGAAGGGGGCAACAAAATGCTGCTTGTAAAAAACAGAAAAAATATAATTAGCATTGCAAAGAAGATTTTGTTCTGTTCAGTCTTTAAGCGGATTTTTAAAAGTTTTTTTGATGGAAGATTTTGAGGCTTTGTTCCTATTTGAAGAACAAAAGAACAGCAAACTCACTTACCTTTGTGTTATCAGTAGGAAGTGTAGGCAGCACTGAGTGGAAGTCAGGATCGGAGCCTGGTAATAACCCCCAAAATTCTGCGGGTGAAAAATCACAAGGTTTGAGTATTTCTTTCTTTTTATTTTTTTCTTTTGTGGTTGGGGCACTAAAATAGTCAAGGTTGAAAAGTGTGGTTATAATCAGTTTTTAAGGACTTGTATAGCAAATCATTAAGAAATGAGCATCACATAAAATAATGGTCATTGATGTGAATAATATATTAAAGGACAGATGCAAGGGGTACATCTTATATATTTATGCAATAAGAATAGTCACTAAAGTGGAATTTTAAAGTGCTTAATTTTATTGTATAGATTTGGATCAGGCAGGCAAGTTGATTGGTTAGGCCAGTGGGGATGAAGTTATAATGAAGCTAACAAAAAGAAATAGCTAGAATAAGCACTGGAACCAAGGACCATTTGCAGAATCCTACTTCTACCTTGAAACCTGATTCTCAAAATATCCCAGAAGGTTGAACAGAGACAAACTGGAGTACCAGATGGTCTCTAAGATGAATCTGAAGCTTACCTTCTCTTGCCTAGGAGATTCCCTTGCTTTACATGTGGTCCCAGATGTTGCTTTCCCTTGCTTTACATGTGGTCCAGTGTTGAGTTTGACTATCTAAAATAGAGAAATAGAACTGGCAGAGAATACCAGTTTCATGCCACATCATACTAAAATGGCATTTCTAGTGTCCATCTATCATGCCAAGAATGCTGGGCATAGTAAGTGCTAGGCTCATAGGTCCCTCCAGGTACCACCTCTGAGAATCTTGGGTGTGCCTGATGATCTTGTTGACTTTCTTAGATCCACTCTCCTCTCCTCTCCCTGCTATTCTCTGCTCTGGGAGGTTGACTTATATAGACTATATCAATGCCTTTTTGCCCACTTGGAAAGGCTTAGATCATTAGGCAAACCCTTCATGCCTAGAGGTAGTAATGAGGCCTTCCTGTTTCTGGCACCAGGGAGCTTCTGTATTCTCTTGTGTATTAGGAAAAACTTTATAAACTGTTCCTTTATCAAACTCTACTCATGTTGTCCTAATTTGAATGTGCCATCTCTTTCCTTCTGGGACTCAACCAATTTGCTAGGTGAGGGAATATGTTTGGGTTATACCAATGCAAAAGGACTGTTCATGGGTGCTTCTTTCCATCTGGACTCCACTGGATGACTGTAGTTGAACTGCTGAACTGAAACTCTGGGCTTCTCCTAGACCTATTCTTGATGTGAAGTATCAACCAATGGCTCATCAAATGAGACACAGGTTGGAGTGAGGAAAGAGAACTGACACTATTCATGATGTGCCTGTCACAGAAATGATTGACTCTATAAGGCCCAAGTTGAAATGACGGTGACCATGGGACATTCACACCTCCTAACGTCATTGTCAGAATGAGGGTAACACCAGAATTATGAAATTACCAACTGACCATCAGTGAACTGAATTGTTTCCACATTCAAGGATTTGTCTTCCTCTAGTGCTCGGCTGATCAGCTTTTTGAGGTCTAAAGCTGTGAGATAGATTTCTGGTTGCTTGTCCTCCTCCATCATTCCTTGAGGGACTCCTTCACTCTCAATTTTGTTGGAATCAAAAGACAGGTGGTCACTTGCAGGTCTTTTTACTTCTGCACTGTCTCTCGTAAAGATGGCCATAACTCGTGTCTCTACGGAGCTTGAACTATAGACAGCAGAGGACACATACCATCCAAACCCATTGTTACATGCTTTATAAGGAGAGTCATAATGGTGCTACAAAGATTCCAGACAGCTTCATCCTCTTTCCTGATGGGCACTTAAAGAATATCCCACTTTACAACTCGTTTAAATGTTTATCAGAAATTTGAAATTTGAATTGATGTATATTTTAGTTGTTAGATAGAATGTCAGGATGAAGGTTAAGTCCAGCTTGAAGACTGGATATTAACTGAATCAAGTGATCACAGATTTTTTTACTTTATTCTTTATGAAAAAGCATTAATTTTCAAGAGATGCTATTATTCACCAGTGTTTTTGGTGCTATTATTCACCAGTTTTATAAGTAAAGTCATGAAGTTCCAATCAGCAAGAAGGATGAATCGTCCTTTTATCTACAAATAGCCTTCTTTAGGAAGGTCTATGAAATAGCAGCATAGGATACAGCAGTGGGACAGTAGTATGTAGATATTGTAACCAAGTCAAAGCTTTGATTCTTAAGGTTATTTCTCTTCTACTTCTTTCAAGACGTATTTTTAAAGATTTTATTTATTTATTTATTTATTTATTTATTTATTTATTTGAGAGAGAGAGAGAGAGGTAGAGGGAGAAGCAGGCTCCATGCAGGCAGCCTGACGTGGGACTCACTTCCAGGTCTCCAGGATCATGCCCTGGGCTGAAGGCGGCACTAAACTGCTAAGCCACTGGGGTTGCCCTCAAGACATATTTTTTAATTAAAAAACAAAATTGTAAATCAAACATAATTTTTTCTCTCAAGCTGTTTTTAAGGTAACATCTTAGAAGAAAGGTATGAGAAAAAAAGGGAAGTAGTATATGCTTAGCCATATTTATTATCATATTTATTGATTAAATGCCTTTTTGCATATAAGAATGAAATAGGATTCTCTAAAACTCTTTTTTCTAGGATCAGGTTCACCTTTTAGTTTATGCCATAAATCCACACAAAGGGATGCAAAAGAGTTTTAAAGGCCACAGGAACTGATAACGTGTACTCTTGGCAGTTCTTTGGGCCACATAATCAGTCAGAGTCTACAGTTCATTATTTCACTAGTCAATTATAGAAGCCAAAGCTGGATTCTTATTACTGAGCTCTCCAAGGTATAGTGGGCTCTGTCCCAATTCAAACTGACCTTGGAATTAAGGAGCAAATTAGTTTCTCTGCCTTATTCCAGACTAAGGTTGGCTGCTTATACAAGTGTGCATTCTGACAGACAATTTCCTATCACAAATGGAATTTAAGAAGTTGTTAAAACATGCTTGCTTCACAGAAATATGTTTTTGGTTTTCTAATTAGATTTTGAGTTTTGCAGAATACACTTTGATCAAATCATTGTTTACCTACTTATCTCACGTAGTGATTTTGACTTAAGAATTTTTTTGTACTGCAGAATAACTGATCAATTCCTCTTATTTAAGAAAGACACCAATAAAAGACATTGGCTTATCTTAGACTTTATATGTAAAAATTATTTGTAAAATATCAGCATATAAATTTGGGGGGCGGGAGGAGGTACTACATGTCAAAACATTAGAAAAGTCCAAATTACCCATCTCTTCTTTTCTTTGGTCTTCATTTCATCATATGCAATGGGAACATGCAAGGGAGAGAGAATTTTTATGAAATTTATTAAGACATTTACTAAATCATTTCACATACCAGAGAGAAAGGGGGAGGGGAGAGAGAGAGAGAGAGGAGAGAGAGAGAGAGAGAGAGAGAGAGAGAGATTTTTTTCCCATTGTTTCCCATGTTTGCCCAGAGCTTTGAAGGAAATACATTAACTGCCATCAGAATTTGAATGGGAATTTTGAGAGTCATATGAAACTCAGGAATAAACAGAATTATATGATGTTTCTGATTAGGGTTCAGACTTAGTTCAAAGGTTGTATGTACTTTTGGTTCTCTTTGTTAAACTCTTTGATTTCTTCATATTCTTCCCAAAGAGGAGGCATATATATCCTATACATCTTACATTTTGGGTGGTGCTGGTGCCAGGAAGTTTTTTAAGAAAGTATTTTATAAATGAATTTCTCTCCTTCTGAATAGCATTAAATGATTAATTTAATCCTGAAGGTAATTTATCTGAGACTGGTTGCTGGAGCTGGTGTATATTGTTGACTGATTATTTTTCAAATTTCTTTAATCAGTAAGCCTTGAAGGAATGGTGCAATTCATCATAGAACAGGTTGCAAGAAAAATAAACACCTGTTTACTGAGTGGGTGGTCCTCACCAGGCAGTTTATATGCATCCTAATTTAATCTTTTCAACAACACGGTGGTCCCCATTTTACAGAAAATAGAACACACACACACACACACAGAGGGGAAGTTTTTGGTTGGAAGGTGCAGAACCAGGATTCAAGCCCTGTCCTGCTTGACTTCAAGCCTGGGCCCATTTGCCATGCCACCATTTGGAGGCCATTTGGTCATCAAACTGACAGATATATTTTGGACTCCTCTGGACATATATATGAATTTAGTTTATAATTATATTCAGTTTTTATATATTATAACTATATTCAGTTTTCTTGTTTTACATTTCAGATGATATTTGTTGACAAAGACATTCTACACATGTGATGGGATTTGTGTTGCTCTTTCTGCCTGGGGTATGAATTTATTTGAATTTCATTCCTTGATAAAATAAGACTGAAATAAACTTTGCTACTACTTTCCTTCTGTAGAAGCAGGGGAGAATCTATGACTATCTAACTGGGCTGCTCTCTGGGAGGGACTTCTTTCTGTACCAACTACACATTCATATAGGGCCTGCCTCCTGCTTCTTTCAGCAGCAGCTTGTAGTTTGGAGAGAGGCAGGGCACCCTGAGCCAAGACCCTAGTCCTGCTCTTTAAAAAAAAATTATTGCATTGCAATATAATTGTCATGAAACAAACTGCACATGTTGATGGTGTACAATTTGATAAGTTTGACACCATACACCTGTGAAACCATTACCACAATAGAATTAATTCCTCCCAAAGGTTTACTCATGACTCTTTGAAATCCTTCTCTCCTATCCATTCTGTCTCACCCTCCCCAAGCAACTACTGGTCTGTTTTCTGTTATTATAGATTAGTTTGTGTGTTCCAGAGTTACATATAAATGGAGTCATAATATGGTCTTTTTCTTCTGGTTTCTTTCACTCAACCTAGCTATTTTGCAATGTACCTATATTGTTGTGTATTCTAATAGTTCCTTCCTCTGCTAAGTAGTAGACTACAGTAACAATATTCTACAATTTGTGTTATCTATTGCTCTGTAGATGGACATTTGGGTTGTTTCCAGTCCTTGTCTATTCCAAATAAAGGTGCTGTGGACTTTGTGTGAATCAGTCTTTGAAAGAGTATGCCCTCTTACCAGATTAAATGATTGTTAATAGTTTCCCATATTTGTTTTAAAAGATAAAGTAGTATTTAAAGTAGATATTTTTCTGTTTATACTTATAATTGTGTTAATAATAGAAGTTCTCACAACTTCCAGCTGTGTTGGGAGAATCAAATGAGGTCACTGATAAAAAACGTACTTATTAAATTGTAGATCAGGTTTCATACCAATGAGCTGACATAAAGACATTATCAGGAGACTCATAGGTTTTTAGGGGGTCTGGCTCCATGAGAAAGTGATTTCCTTCATACTAAGTTTACTTTACAATATTCTGAGCATTGTTAGTTATGATTAAAAGCTTGCCACACTCATAAGCATATTGTTTATAGTATTCAGGGTCAAAATATTTTCTGGTAGACTAAATATTCATTCCATGATGGAAATCATGGAGAATATATGGTCAAATTTATTTTATATGCATCTTTGGTAGAAATAAGAATAAAGTCTTATAGAGATAAACACATGGAAAAGATGCAGCTTCAGTGGATACACTATTTTTACCTTGCAAAATTTCATCATCCTAGCATTTTGTTTTCTTCTAAAATAGATTTTTTTTATTATTAGTTTTTCATTTATTTGAAGGGAGGGCATAATGAACAATTTGAACATTCACCAAGAGGACTGTTCCTATCATTTCCTTCAGCTTTAAATTAAACATCTGCTCTTTAGCTGCAGTGGTTTGTCTAGAAGACCTTGCCATCTATGCAGAATATTCTACTATCACCTTTTATTTCTTTCTAATCCATCTGATTTCACATGGAATATTGTGGAACAGCATCTTGAAATAAAGAAAAATGAGTCTGCTGTGGTACATATTAAGGGTTTCATCTTTTATAACTTTCACTTTTCAATATTTTCTTTCTCTAGAGTCAGACAAATCAGAGGGGCCTGATAGCTTTGGAAAGAAAAAAAACCATGGAGCTTGCCCAGAAGCGATTCTTCGTGAGCATGGAAACTTGCTCTGGGCACCCTCTAGATTTCAGACAACAATGGAGGGGCCAGATAGTCCTTTGAGGGAGGCCTTTTCTACCCACTTTACAAATCCCCCCTGGGGCAGGGGCTCTCATTCAGGCAAGCCAAGGCTGACGGATTCCCGGTGGTACATTAAAAAAAAAAAATCATATTATGACCCGGCCTGTAGATGTTTTGAATGAGAACTTAGAAGATGCAAAGCTTGCCAAAAATCATGAACCCCCCCAGATTAGAGTGTTGAGATGCTAATGGATATAGGCCTGCCTGTAGGAAAGCCATTGGAAGATAACTGAACCCTGTTTTAGCATGGCACCATTCTTTGATTTCATTCCCTTTATTTAAAATTATAATTTAATAATTTTTGCACAGTAATGCATTTTGCACAGTTCATCTGTCAAAATAATAAAAGGAGTATTTTGGGAAGTGTTGCTTCCACCTCTATCCCTTTGTACCCCTTCAACTTCCTTATCCCCAAAGGTACTATTTTTTATTAGTTTCACCTCCTTCTCCAGGGTCTGCCTGATTTGTTTAAACGATGATGATATTTAGCATTCAACAGGGAATCAAGCAATCAGACACCAAGGTAACTAATTGCCACTTTTTTTGACCTGTCACTACTGAGGTGTTCTCCTAAGAGATTTGTTAATAACATTGCCAAGGACAGCAGATGAGTTCTCTGCAGAGAGTAGTATTTCTGACTCCAAAGGGAGGAAGGAATACACCTCCTGTGTTATCCCTTAAAAAATCACGTAGAGTCATGTTCTAATTAGACAATTCCTTTATCTGAAATGTATTCAGTTTTCAGGATTGGCAGGGCTAAACAACTAGGGGGAAAGGAACCTTATAATCCTCATGACACTGCTTTTAAAAGAGGATAGGGAGAAAGTAATTTAAAAATTGAGAAAAGTCCGATTCTCTTACTTACCTAAATCCTAGCACATGGATTTCTTTGAATCCTGGAAGTTTCTTAAATACCTTTTGCATCTGCAAAAAGAAAGAAGTTTATGAAACACTCTTTGGATCTACTGGTTCAGATCTTACGTAACTGAAAAAGCCTAAACACTTTTGATGAGTTTGGGGAAAAACATGTAAATGGAAAATTGAAGCAACTATTGAGGCCAAACTCTTTGTTGTTAGTTATTTCTGAAACCCAGAGGAAAGTGTTTTGGTATTTATTTAAAAGCTTCAATTGGTGGGGGAGGGGTGCGTGGGTGGCTCAGTTGGTTAAACATCTGCTCTTGATTTCTGCTCACATTATAACCTCAGGGTCGGGGGATGGAGCCCTACATTGGCTCCATATGCTGGGCATCGAACCTGCTTAAGATTTTCTCTCTCTCCCTCTGCCCCTTCCCACACTCTCTTACTCTTACTCTCTTTTTAAAAAAAAAAGAAAGAAAGAAAAAGAAAAGCTGCAATTGGGTAATTCTGATCTGCTTTAATGGTTACTTTACATAGAATATGAAATAACTTTAAGGTGGCACTTGGAAGAAACTTTTTTGGCTACAGTATTTTTATTTATAGACAGAATAACTATTACATTTTCTGAGTTGAATTAAACTATTTGGAAAATATAATGTTAAAGATGTTACTAAAATAAAAATGGCTGTTGTATCTAGATAAAATGGTACAAGCAGACTCTAATGGTTAGATTCACTTGTAGATTTATTCGGACTTTACAATAAATTTTCTTAATTAGTATGACCTTGCTAATGAGGCATATTATTAGAATATTTTACAATTGCTATACTTAATTACTCCTGACCCACTATAGTATGGCTTCTGCCTCTGATTCGCCCAGGAGGGAGGGTTTTCTCCAGGCTGTTGCCTCTTGACTCTCTCCAAATCCAGTGGCATTTTCTGTTTCTCTTCCACAGTGTGGCTTTTTTTTTTTTTAATGGCTCTTCTTCCATGTTAAGGATCAATTTCTAAGTGACTTCTCAGTGCCATTCTGTGACTACATTTTTATTTCCCGTTTTAATCTTTCCATATCTGTTGTTCTAAAAATCCCTTGATGGGCTCCACTGCCTATTGAAGAAGGCCCAGTTCTTTAATAAGAATTCTTTTAAGACCGTCCACAATCTACCTCCTCCATTCCCCAAGTACTTTTATCATTTTCTCTTCCTGCTATCATTACCCACTTGGGCAATATTGTATCCTCTAGTCACACTAAATGTCTATCTCTCCTCAAATACAACATGTACTTCCTCCAGACTTCTATGACTTTTTTCCCCATTAGCCCAAGATGCAACTTCTACCTTTTGATTTTTGACTGCCCACTCTTACATCTTCCAAAGCCAGCCAGCTCAAACACATTTATAATTGAAAAGCATCTGTAGAGCTCTGAAGTCAGGCTCAATTATTTCTTCTCCCTAGACCTCCCTAGAATTTGTTACAGTATGCCCCATAAAACAGCCTATGAGCTACATGATGTCTCCCCTCACTGAGATTATCCTCCTTGGGCTCATGGACCATGTCTTATTTATTCATCTTCATCTCTCCCTCTCCCAATACCTAGTGGGTCATCATCCACATACTAGGGACTCAGCAAATTTTGTTTAATTGCCTTGAGTGCCGCTCTTCATTCTCTAAACTCATCGACATGCCACTGCATTGTCACTGTATCTAAAATTACTGCTGACTCTACATTATCTATGCCAAGGACTAGGGCAGTGATGCACAGATAATCTCCAAATCACTTACACTGGGCTTTGAAATGCACCATCGATTTCTTTTTCTAGCAGACTGCTTTACCTCCTAAATCATATTTTCTTGCACCAATGTTAAAAATAGTTTTCATCCCCTGAGCATGTAGTAACTACAGTGATGAAGGTTGCCCCCCCACCCCCAGCTTTCAGGTGATGAGGTAGCTGTGTAGGTTTGAGTTTAAATATTGGTTCTGCTACTTTCTAGCTGTAAGATCTTGAGTTTACTGCTTAGACTCTCTGAATCTGATCTCCTTGGCCAAAAAAAGGGATAACGGTACTTATTTTGTAAGGCTCCTATAAGAAATAACTAATAAGTGCCTGACACACAATGGGCAAAGAGTTGATGATATTGCATTATTGATTTACTTAGTCTCTATCTCTCCAATTGGATTACTATATCCTTGATAGCCCAATTTTCTTTTACTTCCTCTTTGGTCACATACCATGGAGCCTGACAAAAGCAGAGCAAGCCTTCAATCACTTGTTTTTGAAAGACTCAATGAGAGGAAGGACAGGATGAGGGCCCCCATTGGGGTCAGGTGCAGGGAGCCTGAGTAATGAGTTTCTGTGCCTCCACTACCACCCCCACCACAGGCTTAACAGACTAGGAGTTTAGGTTATGTGAAGCTGGTCTTTATTATGACAACAGGAAGGAAGGAGCTGTGTGCGTGCTTCATGTCTTTTCTGGCCTCCTGTGACAAATAGCTTTGGGGCCACAAGGCATTTGTCATGCCATTCCAGTAACAACACCTGGGACTGAATGTTTTAGTGTGAGCAGCAGTTTCTAGAGCGGAAGTTTCAGACCCTGACTTGTTCCTCTTTCTTGTCCAGGATATCAGAGTTGCTGTTATACGGATGAAAATAATCAATCAAGCACAGACTTCCATAGAAGCCCACAGCTATAGCATGGGTAGCAGAGAACATCTCCAAGGAGAGCTATCCTCCCCTCCAGGAGTGCTCCACAGCACTGGCTCTGGTGGAGGGGAATTTCGCTTATTGTCCATGTCCTCTCTGTGAACCTGCCTGTGATTGATTAAGAGTCAGCTCTGCTTAGGAGGGTGCAGAAGGCATCTAGGGAGGAGATGACAAAGGCCTTCAGTTAATTCTGCTAAATAATCTTCTGGGGACCTTCCAATCATGGAGTGCTAACCACTAAATTGCTAATTAAGTGCCCAGTTAACCTTATTAATAATACTAAATGCACAGGGGCCTCCCTGATCTTGCTGGAATGTATGTTAACGGGGCTATAAAAAGGCACCCGTGTTGAGTTCTCATGAATGTTTGCACAGGAGAAAGCATTCACACAACAACTAAGCATTCCTTTTGACATTTGTATTAAATTGCTCATTAGGTTTATTGTGGAAATTAAATTACTGCAAAGCACTGTCCATTAATTCCTGATTAGGCTTGAATGGCTGTGCTAATGCAAGTATGGGCTGTGGTGGAGCTGGTAAGTTATGTGTTGGCAGGCTGCTAGGTAGTCTGGATTGCTCAGGAACCTGGAAAGGGAACAGATGCTCTAAGCAGAGGGGCTCCATTTCAGAGAAGTCAGTGACCATGCAGAGGAACTAGCAGGACTAATGTGGTGGGGCTCCTGAACAAGACCAAGTAACACATAGCCTTTTGGCTAATACAGTTTTCAGAGTGTAGAATGGGCATGTTTATTTGATGATGATACAAAAATCTGTGCCTCATATATATTTATTCAGGAAAAATAGGAAGTATAGCATCATGGATATGAACAGGGGTTTTGGTGCCAGGCCGTTTGGGTTTGAATCTTGGCTAACTATCCAATTTTGAAGATATTCTGACTATACTAGGAATTTTTCTGACAAGATCAAAGAACAAATAGAATGTTAACAGACTATTCTTTAATTCATTTGATCTAATAATCATGTCTAAGTACTGCTCTGATTCATAAACACCCCATATTGATGCTTTCTCTTATCAAGTTTGTAGAAATGATTCTGTACATTTTATTTACTGAAAACTGGTGCAGGAAGAGGTTGGAGGCTTAAAGTTTTTGCTTATTCATCTTCTTTCCAGTTGAGAGGAGGTAAGCATTGAATTCTCCACATAGAAAGGGAATAAAGGGGAAAGGAGAAAAAATAAGTGGGAAATATCAGAAAGGGAGACAAAACATGGGAGACTCCTAACTCTGGGAAACGAACTAGGGTGGTGGAAGGGGAGGAGGATGGGGGTTGGGGGTGACTGGGTGGCGGGCACTGAGGTGGGCACTTGACGGGATGAGCACTGGGTGTTATTCTGTATGTTGGCAAATTGAACACCAATAAAAAAATAAATTTATTATTAAAAAAAAAGAATTCTCCACATATGAGAAGTAGGGGCTTATGGGTTCCCTGGCCATGCTGTGTGAGATGCTTGGGATAGCCATAAATAAAGTTCATGGTTATGTTGTCTTGTGAATGCATCTATTTTCGGTTGCATTTCTACAACTCCTGAGTAGTTAACTGCATCCCAAACTCCGTATTAGGAGCTAAGTCTTCAGAGATAAAGAAACCCTTCCTGTCCTCAAGGGAACACCCAGAACCTGGAGGTAATGAAGATGTTGGGTGAAGATGGGGGAAAGGAGACAACAAAGGCCATGGACATGTAAGCAAATAATCTCAAGACAGGGTGATAAATGTTGTGACAGCAACGGGCACTGTATGTTAGCTCAGAGGATTGATACTGAACCCAGGATGGGTAGAGAGGACTTCCCCTGAATGAGTTGGTAAAATGAAACCCACTGCAGATAGCTTATGGAAAAGCTAAAGGTGAGAAGAGATTTCTAAGCAGTTGTACCTCTGTGCAAAGGAGGGGGAGTAGCTAGTGTTAAGATGAGGCTGGAAAGGAAGGCAGGACTCTTAGCACGGCCTAGAAATGCGACCTGTCAGCACAGTAGTTTGGATTCATCCTGCAGGAAATGAAGAGGCAGGCGGAGGTGATGATGGTCATAGACAGAAAAGACATCTTGGGGCAGCTCCTAAGTTTAGTGGCTGGCATGGACAACATAACTGCCTTTTACTATCACCCATGAAAAATATCATGGTTTCAAATTGCATCAAACTGCAAAAGTAGAAATATTATGTGAGACTAATACGGGTTAAAAAAATATTTCAAACCAGCATATTAAAAAAAACAGCATATTCCTTGGTTGGTTCTTACATGAACACTTTAGATGTATAGACTATGTGCTTAATGACTTTCAGTTAAAGGAGATTTAAAAACCTACTAGTATTTAAAGAAGCCCTAAATGTAAGTGACTTTTAAGATAGAGAAGCTGGAATAGAAATACTTTTCTAGAGATCCAGGTGCTCTAACATTTTGGACCTATTACAGTTTTTTATATCTTTCTAATGGTTAAAAATCAATGCTTAATTATAAAAAGTTGGAACTATCAGCTCAAAGAGTTTAGCTGCTGGCTCTCAGATTCTGAATCATGACTTAGGCTGTGGTTGTGTGGGGTGGGTTCACTTACCTGGAGTTGAGACTTTTCTGCTAGCTCCTGATAATATGGGGACTGTGAGTCAGTGAGCTCTGCCTTAAACCTCTGGTTTGTCAGAGTGATGCTCAGCTCTACCTTCTGCTCCAGTGGGCCCTCAGATATCTTAGTGGATTCTACTTTACTTTCCTAAATTAAAAAAATAAAGGATCATCTATTAGCATAAACCAAAAGCATATGGTAATATTAAATAATATATATTGCTATTGTCTCAAGAAGTAGATTATGAAAGCTCAAGTGCTTTTAGAATTAAAATCCTATTAACTAGAAGTGTCCTCTGAATTTTATTGACAAAGTACCAAAGCGCCAATGAGTTAACTATTTAGGATCCTTGAAAACACTGTAGTTTTATGACTATGTGCTTTCCATGAAAGCATTTACACACACACATATATATATACACACACATATAATTCATATATATTGCCAGAGCATCACTGGGATTGTACCACATTCTTGTGTAACTTTATGAATACTCTTTGATGAGGACCAGATTATACAAAATAACCTAAGGATGCTGAGATATTACTTAATATATTCATTTTAAGATAAGAGCCTAGACTGGTTTAATGAGACCATTTGTACTTAAACTTCACATTGAAGCTAGTTAGCAAGCACTTACAGGTCAAGAGATGGTTTGAAATATCTCTCAAAAGGAATGGCATATTTGGACCACCTTTGGTAGCATGTGGCTTAAAAGAGAAGCACTTTTCTGAGGATCTGGATTTGACCTCTGATCACAAGGGCCAGGGGTCATCCTTCTTGCCCTCTGGACTGTGAACAGGAAGGAGTGTCTCACCGCTCTGAATTCACCTGGGCTCCCTGGGTACAGAGCAAGCCTAGAGCTGGGTTTCAAACTTGAGGTTTGACAAATTTTCAGTATTGGGTACCCAGATAATCATGAAATCTGAACAGCTTTCTTAAAAGAGTAAAACACATATCTGTAGAAAATTGACTATCTTTGGTAATGTACATATTCTCTTATTAGTGAAAATAGAGCTGTGGAAGCAGAAAGAAGAGACCAACCAATAGAAAATGACATGCGGGACAAATCTCATGTAGTTTCTCCTCATTTCTTATCACAAACTCCTCTCTTCCATGGGCAGTGGACAGCAGCACAGCCTCTAACTTTAATTGGGCACATGGAGGATGTAGATTCACACTTGCCAAACTACTGATGTTTGTTTAACAAAAAGATTTCTTTCTTTTTCTTTCTTTCTTTCTTTCTTTCTTTCTTTCTTTCTTTCTTTCTTTCTCATTCATTCATTCATTCATTCATTCATTGAGATAACACACATTAAGCATCTGTAAGGGTATAGAACAGTGCTAGGACCTATGGGAAGTTAAAAGAAAAATATCCTCAGTAATACTCTATTACCTATGGGATAAAAATCTAAACTTTTTTCCTGACACACAAGGCTCTCCACAATCTGACTCTAATCTGAACAATTTTATTTATTTTTTATTAAATTTTTTTTCTTTTTGTTATTAAACTTCTGAGTAGGCCCAGGTAGAAAATCTTATTCTTAAAAAAGTTTTTATTTTAATTGCAGTTAGCTAACATACAATGTTATATTAGTTTCAGGTATAGAATATAATGAGTCAACACTTCCATACAGCAGCCGGCGCTCATCATGACAAGTGCCCTTCTTCATCCCCATCACCTATTTCACCCATTCCCCCCTACCACTTCCTCCCTGGTAACCCTCAATTTGTTCTGTATAGCTAACAGTCTGTTTCTTGGTTTCTCTCTTTCTTTCTTTTTCCCTTTTCTGATTTGTTTTGTGTCTTAAATTCCACATGGAAATGAAATCATATGGTATTTTCCTTTCTCTGACTGACTTATTATCACTTAGTATTATGCTCTCCAGCTCCATCCACATCCTTGCAAATGGCAAGATTTCGTTCTTTTTTATGGCTAAATAATATTCCATTGTATATACATACCACATCTTCTTTATTCATTCATCAGCTGATAGATATTTGGGCTGTTTCCATATTTTGGCTATTGTAAATAATGCTGCTGTAAACATAGGGGTACCTGTATCTCTATGAATTAGTGTTTTTGTATTATTTGGGTAAATTCCCAGGGGTGTAATTACTGGATCATAGGTTAGCTCTATTGTCAACTTTTTGAGGAAACTCCATACTGTTCTACAGAGTGGCTGCACTAGTTTGCATTCCCACCAATGGTGCAAAGAGGGTTCCTTTTTCTCCACATCCTTGCCAACACCGTTATTTCTTAAGTTGCTGATTTTAGCCATTCTGACAAGTGTGAGGTGACATCTCATAGTTTTGTTTTGCATTTGTCTGATGGTAAGCGATGATGAACATTGTTTCATATGTCTCCTGGCCATCTGTATGTCTTCTTTGGAAAAAGTGTTTATTCATATCCTCTGACCCTATTTATTTATTTATTTATTTTTTGAATCTGACCCTTTTTAAATTGGATTATTTGTTTTTGGGGTGTTGACTTTTTATAAGTTCTTTATATATTTGGGTACTAACCCTTTATGATATATACCATTTACAAATATCTTCTCCCATCCCATAGGCTGCCTTTTAGTTTTATTGATTATTTTCTTTGCTGTGTAGACGTCTTTTATTTTGATGTAGTCCCAGTAGTTTATTTTTGCTTTTATTTCCTTTGCCTTAGGAGACATATCTAGAAATAAGTTGCTAAGGCCGATGTCAAAGAGGTTACTGTCTGTATTCCCTTCTAGGATTTTTATAGTATCTTGTCTCACATTTAGGTCTTTCATCCACTTTAAATTTATTTTTATGTATGGTGTAAGAAAAATGGTCCAATTTCTTTCTTTCGCATGCTGCTGTCCAGTTTTCCCAACACTATTTGTGAAGAGACTGTCCTTTTCCCATTGGATATTCTCTCCTATTTTGATGAAGATTAGTTGACTATATAGTGTGGGTGTATCTCTGGGTTTTCTATTCAGTTCCATTGATCTACATGTTTATTTTTGTGCCAGTTACCATACTGTATTGATTACTACAGCTTTGTAATATAACTTGAAGTCTGGAATTGTGATGCCCCCAGCTTTGCTTTTCTTTGTCAAGATTGCTTTGACTATTTGTTTTTTTTTGTGGGTCCACACAAATTTTATGATAGTTTGTTCCAGCTCTGTGAAAAATACTATTTTGATAGGGATTGCACTAAATGTGTAAATTGCTTCAGGTAGTATAGATGTTTTAAGAGTATTTATTTTTCCAACCCATGAGCATGGAATGCCCTTCTATGTCTTTGTGTCATATTCAGTTTCTTTCATCAGTATTTTATAGTTTTCAGAGTACAGGTTTTTCACCTCTTTGTTTGGGTTTATTCCTAGATATCTTATTATTTTTGGTGCAATTCTAAATGGAATTGTTGCTGTTTGAACAATTTTAGTCTGTGTCATTTCTCCCTGCGTTGACTATCAGATAGCTTATTCACTGTTGATGAGATAGCACATTGCTTGTGCTAGTCTCCTGACTGGAGACTCACCTCACTGCTCCCCATGCTGACCTCCAGCACTAAAACATATGGGGACACACACACACACACACACACACACACATTTTTTTACTTCCTACTAATATTTGATGGTTCATTTAAAATAATATTTCCTCTGATCATTTAGGGTAGAAATCTTTGCCTCCTCTAATGTCTTGTAGCAAAGAATAATATTTGAATTTTTCATTTAATACCTATGCCATATTCACATAGAGTCTTTTTATGTGCTAATCTTGTCAACCCACATGTAATCTCCTGAATCCAGTATTATTCATTAAATCTCCCAAAGTTTAAAAAAAATGTGGCCACTTATGCACAAAACTCTTTGTGAACATTCATGACTAGAGGTTACATACTTTGCAACCTGTCCTGGTCTACCATTCTGTTCCATTCTATACATTTGTCATCTTCAAGTACAGCATTTAAATTATTTTTGTTGTACTTATTTGCATTATACAATAACACAAATATTGAAGGCAGGAAGTGTGTCTTAGGATCTTTGGCACATATCCCAATGCCTGGCACATCAGAGGATTTTAGTAAAACATTTGCTGAACAAAAGTGATGGGTGCAGGTGGTAAAAAGGTTAAGAGGAGAATGTGATGAATATGGAATGAGATGTTCAGGGGATATTTACTGCAGAAGGGGGGGCCTATATTAGATTTTGAAGAATATGGGATATAAGTAATATGAGAAAAGAGAAGGTGAACTGAAGTCATCTTTGAAATTTTATAGTGAATAAGTTTAATCTCAATAATTTTTTCCAACAGTACTTTTGACTGTTCATGGAATAGTAATTTTGAGAAAAATGGAACATTTTAATTCTTTGTTCATAGCAGTAGTTCCAGCAAATCCACAGCTATCTGGCCTATAGGCCAGATAGAATGGCCAGCAGGGTTCTCATCCCCGAATTTTCATGCAGAGCTGGTGAGACTGAATTTCTTGCTCTCATCACCTAGGGGAGGTTCTCAGGAGAGGAAAGGCTAGTGAAGTCTTGCAGACCACAGGGAAGTTAGGGAAGTTATGGTTGCAGTGGCACTGTTAGAGGAGATTCAGGCTCTGATGTGTCACCCCTATACCCCTGCCCCCTTGTGAATTTGCTTCCCACTTCTGCTGCCACAATCTTGTCACTCCAGAGTAGAGGGAACAGAGATTCCTGGCTTCAGCAACAAGTGTTTGGCTCAAAGATTTTGGAGTGGTTAAAATGGCCCCCTTCTTGGATAACCACTATTAAATTCTGTAACATATCCTCTCCTCTTTCAGGCCTTTTCACACAAAGATAGCATTGTGGTCAGTGCTCCTCTTTGCCTTGAGAACACTGTTTTTATTTTCACCCATTTGACACAAAGGATTTCAGTCATTTTGATATTTGTCTGACCTATTCACGCTGGCGATGACTGAAAGCAATACTTTTTCCCTTACTGTCATCATAAGATTACACTTGGTGGAGAAGGAACTTGACTGATTGATTGATAGGCTTATTCATTCATTTATTCTAGCGTTTGGTGAATACCTGCTGTATACAAGCTTCTGTTAGGTACTGGGGGAAAAGGTGCCCCTGCCTTCCTGGAGTTTATAATTAAGTTGCTTCTTGCAATTCTTCCCACCTTATTCTAGCTTTCAATCTATTTTTTTTCCTCAGTCCCTAGGAGAAGGAAGAATACTGAATAGGATGAAGTCACTGACTCTTAATTGGAATGATAAAAAAAAGCAGCACTAGTAATATTAAAAGGCCAGTTCACCCATTCTCTTTTCTTGTGTTACTAATAAAATAATAACAGGCATGGAAAAAGCTAGATTGACTCTCAGAACTCCTTACTATTGTAGGCATCTTGGTGTCATTGAGGAGTGTGTCATCGAGAGTGAGAGGGAAGGGTCCAAGAGAGACACTGACAGCATCTGTGGAAATGAAAAACATCACAGGCACAAAAATGAGATTGGAGAGGTTTACATTAGAACAAGGTCAAAATTTCATATACTTTTTCTGTCATTCTGGAGTTTACAGGTGTTTCTCTCTTACCTCATTTTTTAAAAATGTCGTATAAATATGTTCTTGGGAAAATATAACTCAAACTTTTGATCCTAATTGAATTCTCCATTCTTCTCTTCTAGGTGCTGTCCTAGTTTGGTGCAATTCTAGATATATTACAGTTAAATGGTTTTGCCAGTGTGATCTAGTTAATTTTTCCATTTGTGACTACATAAAGGATGCCAGACAGATATTTATCTTGAATTAACTTGTTTGAACATATTGGTAATGATTGTCTCCAAATTGTAGGGTAATAAGTGATTTGGTTTTACGTTTATTCTTTTCTAGATTTTCCAAGTTTTATACAATGCATTTAAATTATTTTATAAAGCTAGAAATATCTGTTAGTTTTGAGAAAGTATATTGTAAATCTTGTCAACTTCAATTAAGGATTGCTTTTTAAATAATATACTTCCATGATCATTTGAATTAAGGTTCAGGAGCAGGTAAATGAGAAGATCTAAGCTTACCTGTAGAAAACACAGGGGTCTCATCAGGCTCTCCTAATGTCTCCTCTGTAGATATTTCATCTTTTCTACACCACAGCAGAAAAAAAAAGAAGAGGTGGTAAAAAAGGAGCTTGATAACTATAAGGGAAATGCATTTACTTTTCCTATACTCAATAGACTTAAAAGTTAGAGAAAAGTCCTTTAAAACTAGGTTTTCCTATTTTTTCATTATAGAAGTAAACTTTAAATGTACTTTCATTAAAGAAAAATTCAAACAACCCCTGAAAATAGTTATGTTTGATTCCAGGGTTTTCCTTAAGCATCTTTCATGTGGTCCTGGGGAGCATTTTCATTGTAAGCAAAACTGGTCTTTGGGGTTTGATGTTTCATAGTCCCATTGTGCTTGCACTCATGTCCTCGACATCAAAGATAATTGCATGACATGATTTACGGCTGAATGTTCTTGCTAAACTCTTGGATCCTCAAACCTGCAAATCCAGAGAGTCCTTAAGTTTATTTACTAAAGTAACTCTGGTGGTTATAGTAATAGGATAGAGGGAGATTTCTGGATAATGCAGGTATATTAAATCCCTATTTTGGACACAACCATTGCCTGCTACAGATATGGGTAGGTTTGCAGTGCCATGCAGTGGCATTCTGGAAGATATCTAAGGGCAAATCCAAGGGTATGGTTATAGTTGTCTGCATACAATGTTGGCCCATTCTGTCAAGCTTTATGTAGAAAGGAGTAGCAGTAGTGATATCTTTTGAAGCTCACTGAAAGATTTGTTACTATAAGCTATTAGGTCTTATAACTTGTGTCTGTATTAGTACAATATAGTCATAGTTGACATATATATATATATATTTTTAAATCAGATGAGTTTTTCTTTTTTAAAGATTATTTATTTATTTATTTATTTATTTATTTATTTATTTATTTGAGAGAGAGAGAGAGAGAGAGAGAGAGAGGCAGAGACACAGGCAGAGGGAGAAGCAGGCTCCATGAAGGGAGCTTGCCCTGGGACTCAATCCCGGGTCTCCAGGATCACACTCTGGGCTGCAGGTGGCACTAAACTGCTGCACCACTGGGGCTGCCCTGACCAATATATTTGATCCAATTTTCTGTGACTCATGATGATGGGAAGACCATCATCCCTCTGCAGTGTGGAGTCTGTAGAGTCTCTGTGCTGTAGAGTCATCTAGATTGGCTATAAACAGTGGGACTATCTACATATGTATTTCTAACATACAAAATTTTGCCAAAGTCCTAATAGAGGGAATATACAAAATGTTATTCGTTGGCCTAGCATGGACTTTGACCAACCAGAAGAGATGTAAACATGGAGGACTGTATTGGTGCACACAGACTAAATATAAATACAGACTGTTTTGGAATTAGGTATACTTGTTTGTTTCTGCTAGTTTTATGCTATATGCTTAAGAAATAGTTTTTATGGATATCATATTTATAGAGCTCTCATATCAAACATTACAGCATTTTTGATTTAAATAATTTTCCTTTTTTTCACTTTAGAGAAACTTTGTTTATAGTAAGATCTCTTTTCTATCATAACTTTGATATTTTTGTTTCATTCTGCTGTAAGAAAAGACCACAACCAAGAGGAATAGTTATTAAAGTGCTGGCTATGGTATTGGTTACAAGTCAATAGCCCACTTTGTGCAGGACACTGTTTCAGATGCTATTTCTTCATCCTTTGCTACTGGGTGTGATTCTGCCACTATAATGGCAATCTAGACCATCACTCAGAAGTTATAATTTGGGAAGCTGAGACACTGGGTTCTTTCACTGGCTTTTATTTTTAAGTCATTTGAAAGTGGCAGATTTATGGGCTACTCAGGTGAGAATATTTTCTGTTTTGTCTTTCTAGAAATGTTTGAAATAACAGGCCTGCCTGCTTTCCTTCCTTCCTTCCTTCCTTCCTTCCTTCCTTCCTTCCTTCCTTCCTTCCTTCCTTCCCAACTCAGTAATCATAGTTAATGTAAAATGTTTGTCTCTTTCTCCTTAGGAATTCTTTCTAGCAATGTTGGTAGACACAGGAGTGGGTGGGATGATTCTTTTTCTTTCTATTTCTGTCTTGGGTAACTGTTTCCTGTAATTTTTAATGTTTTTCCATCAAATCTTGGTACATTCTGTTGGATTTTTTTCTTGGATGGATGGCCTCTGCTTTACTTTTTTTTTTTTTTTGAAATGGAGGAGTATCATCCTATAGTTAAATCAGAAAAGTGAATATCTCTGTGTCATGTGAACAAAGTTAATACTCTAGTACTAAGATTTTCCTCAATTACATTATTTCTTCTGGTAACAATTTTTAAGAATTTCTAAAGAGCGGCTCAGTAGAAGTATCAATTAACAAAATATATGAGGACTTTGCTCAGGTCTGTGGTGGTGGGTGGAGAGATATAAAACAGTTCCTGCTCTTGAGGAGTTTAAATTCTTACAGGAAAATAGCGCAAAGCAGTATTAAATAAAAATCTAAGTGCCAAAAAGTACAAAGTTCAAAGCAGGAAGATATTGCTGCAGGCTCAAACAGGTGTGAAGACATCATGGGATCCAGGTGGGACTCCACTAGGAGCTTCAAGGAGAGTAGGCTTTGGATAGGTAACATGGAAAAGCAGGTTCTTCTGGGCAAGATGGAAAGGTTAGGGGTCAGAGTCCAGATGAGTAGGGTTTGGTTGGTGTGCAGTAAGGAATGGCATGGTGGCCACAGTGTATCATGGGTAATAGAGGCAAATTTGGCAAGGTCAGGGGTGAAAGGCCTCAGTTGATTAGTTTGGCCTCTGCCTCAATGAAGGTCCTGGCAGGACACAGATGACTCACTCATTGTGGGGTAATTTGAACAAAGTTTATAAAAGGGATTACTGGGGCATCTGGGTGGCTCAGTGGTTGAGCATCTCTCTTTGGCTCAAGGTGTGATCCTGGTGTCCCAAGATTGAGTCCTGCATTAGGCTCCCCATAGGGAGCCTGTTTCTCCCTCTGCCTCTTTCTGTCTCTCGTGAATAAATAAATGAAAACTTAAAAAAAAAAGGGGGATACTTACTAAATTGTGGGAAGGGTAAAAGAGCAACCACAAGGCCGAGTGCAGTACTCAGGGGTGGGTAATAGTGGGATCTTCAAACCACCCTTTGTTTAGGAGAGGTGAGAGAATAGGGCACTTACCATGAACCCGAGACAGAGAAGGATCTGTGGAAAGGCTGCCTGACAGGAGCTGAGATGAAACTGAAGGATGACAACAGCCCTCAAAGACTTTGCAAGTTGGTTGTGAGGGGAGGTGATAAATTCACTCACCTCATCCTATCCTCTGTCTCTGATCTCGTGCTCCCCTCCAGCTGGCCCTATCTGGGAGTCAGGGCAAAGGATATGAGTGGTTTTATCCTTACCACCCAGCCTTCTGTACACAAGAGCATGAGGGGACTAGTGAGCAGAGGATATTCAGAAGGGTAAAAGGAAGATGTGGGAATCTTTTGAAAGTCATTGAACAGGGCTCAATGTAAGAAAAGGAACTTTTCAGACTTATTAATCCAGCAGCAGTTATGCAAGTTAAGGAGGGGAAGAGGTTAGAGGCAGGGAAATCCATTAGGGAGATCATATTTGACATTTTTCACAGTGTAAATTAGTAAGGTCCTAGAAGAGGTTGTTGGCAAAGGGAATAGAAATGAAGGAATAAATGTGAAAAGCATTATAAAGACTTGTCAGTAATTCATAGAGCCAAATTTGTGTCTCTCTTAGTATTATCTTCAGATTTAGATTTCTAAATGCTATAAATGTATATAATTTGTGTTTAGAATTTGTTTCTGTTCTTTAATCATTTTATCTAATGTACTTTTCCTTGCCTTTTTCTCATTTTGATTCTTATTTGATATTCAGTTCTTGTTGAGAGTATAGCCCAGTGCTTCGGTAATTTGGTTTGAGAAATACTAATGCTTTACAGAATACCAAATGAGAGTTCAAAATGCATGTTACTTTCTGATTGTATTAGTATTTTCCTGACGTAATGAATAGTTTATCATAAATTCTAAAGTCAAACTATTTTAATTGTTCTATATCTTATAAGTGAAAATACACATTAGATACTTAACACATAGAAATGAATCCATTTTATCTGCAAACATAGTGCCAACATCTATCTCAATCGTTAGGGTCTATCCATGATCCCTTTATATACTCATTTATCTTTAGCACAATATATGCATAATTTGTCTGTCAGAATAACCTACACAGATCTCAGTGCTGACATAATATCCTAAAGGCACAATAGCTCAGTCTCACTCCATTATATGATCTTTCAAAAGTCAAGTGCATGCTGCACTCTATTTTGGGTACTTACCTCTCAGGGAAGTGTCTCTGTTTTAGTCTCTGCAGAAAGATAAAAAGTAATTTTACCAGGGTAAAATGTCAGCTGAAGAGGTAAAGTCTATTTTCATCCTCTTTTCCCTTTAACTTCACTTCAATCAGCCTGTACAATGCTATTTTGCAAAAATAAAAGTCTTGTAGGCCTTATCAGTTATCTCTAAGCATTTCTTCAACTAATCCTTATGCAGTGGAAACAAATTTGAAAGGGGCAGGGACTGGAGGCCTTGGAGCTATTTGAGCAGTGTTCCAAACGTACAGCATTTAGACTCACCTGCTGAAGAAGATCAAGGTGCTCCTGGGAGTTGCTGAAATTTTTTCCAATGTCGAAAAGGCAGAAAGTCTCCTGCTGGCAGATGCTGACCCAGTCCTGGTATTCCCCTGGGTCAGGGATGCGATCCAGAAAGATCCGATATGCTTCCCACACTACTTCCTGACACACTACAATGCAGCACCATTAGGAACAGAAAATGGTCACATCCTAAGACAATCCCTGTTTCCCAGCCTAAGCATCATTTCAGACCATGGAGAGCTCTTTTATGGCTTATGTGGGCATGCTGATTTATAGCCCACAGAAATTAATTCATTTAACAAATATATATTGAATCCCTGTCTATGTTATAGAGAAAAATAAAAGAAGGAAGATAAGGGATATGAGAGAGAGAGAGAGAGAGAGAGAGAGAGAGAGAGAGAGAGAGAGAGAGAGATTGAGTGTGTGTGTGTGTGTGTGTGTGTGTGCGCAGTTTAAAATAGGGCAGTTGAGGAAGGCCTCACTATAAAGGTGACTTTTAAGCAGAATGGAGCAGAATGGAGCCTTCTCCATACTCAAGGCTGGAGAATGCTCTGAACATTGAAGGAACAGCAAAGAGGTCAGTGTGACCACAGCAAGGATGAGAGTAAAAGAGGATAAAGACAGAAAGATGAGGGGAACAGGGACTGTGTAGGGCTTTGTGGACCAATAATCTTCATACTGGGGCATAGGTGCCTGGCTATATTTAAAGACTTTCCAAGGGATAAATAGGCACATAGACAATTTAAAGAGAATCAATATCTAGGTCCCATTTTCCTATCATGCTTTTCTAAAGTCAGCCTGCCTGAGCACACACCTTTCCTTTTCTCCTTTCCCTTTGGCCAGCATCCTTTCCCCATTCATCCTTTTCCTAATCTTACTGTGGCACGGTGCCTTTAGGTTGCCACACAATGGGATGATGTGAAATAGCAGTGTGGAGGTTAAGAAAGCAAGTGAACTCAGTTGAGGGGTAACGTGTTTTTGCAACAGGGTGCTTTCTGATTTGTTGTTTTCAACATATTAGAAGAAGTCCTAATGGAGTTGACAGGTGACAGCATTAAAAATAATGACAGATCATGAGTGATTATTAGCATATAATGCCAAAGCAACTTAAAGCATAAAGATATTACTATAACAAAACTCCCATCTGTTTCCATTTATTTACATAACATGTTTTCTCAGTATTTAAGTGAGATGCTTAGGGATAAAATTGATCCTAAATCCTGTCTCATTGTGGCAATATATAATATGAATAATAGGTAATGGTACATGAACTAATATCAGGAATGACACCAAAGCAACTCCATCCATCCAGAGGCTGAAGCTAATGACAATTAAGCTACAGGCTGTTCATTTAAACTGGACTCTTCCAAAGTCTCGTTCCTAATTTTGTATGTATAAACATTAGTACCCACAAAACGGGGGTATCAATATCTGATCTTATATCTGTTAATATAAATTTACTTAAGTTTTTTGTTAAATTTGTATCTGTTTTAATCAGTTATATATTAAAAGTAAATGCAACTGGACCTAGAAAAAATTTCTTTGTACACATAAAGCCTACAGTAACAGGAAATAGATAAAATCTATAAATCAAATTTATATATGTATTTTTGTTACTAAGAAGTATGTAAGAATAACCAATAGCAGACTTTCAAGTATGAAATAAATTACATTAAGGTAGGGCCTTGAGGGCAGCCCAGGTGTCTCAGTGGTTTAGCGCCACCTTCAGCCCAGAGCGTGATCCTGGAGACCTAGGATCCTTGCGTGGAGCCTGCTTCTCCTTCCGCCTGTGCCTGTGTCTCTGTCTCTGCCTCTCTCTTTCTCTCTCTCCCTCTCTCCGTGTCTTATGAATAAATAAATAATATCTTTTAAAAAAAAAGATAGGGCTATGAAGTGAGAAGTGGAGTGGAAATGTGGGTGTATGGAGAAAAAGGATCCCTGTGGCATTTCCTACTGTTGAGAAGAGTACGTGAAGATATGTACTTGTGGAGTATTTGATAGTAACTATTGAGTAGCTATGGTAGATTCTACTGGAAACATACAAATGCTCTAATTTTTGTTTTATTTTCAGTATCAATATTTACAACTTACCAAAAGTTACATATTACCCAATCATTTATACTTATAATGAAAAACTTTTTTATTTTTTATTTTTTGAAAAACTTTAGATATTAATTGAAAAGCATGCAAAAGGGTACATACCTTAAAAATTAGAGGATTAAGTGAGGAAAAAAGTTAGATGATATCTGTTATAAACAATTATAATATGTTGATTTTTACCTCAGGAGGAATGGGGAGCTATTGGAGGCTTTGGGACAGAAGCTGACATCATCTGAATTTCTAAAGAAATTCTACCTACCTGCTGAGAGAAGGTGCTGGGGGAAGGAGCAGGTGAGAGAAGACCAGTTTGGAGACTTACTCCTATGCTTTATCTTCCTTCATTCCCCATTTTTATATGCCTAGATTTCTCTTAACTTTGTTTTTAAGAGGCAAAGAGAATTCCAGACCAAAGAAGCTCAGGTTAACTACCAGCAGCCACCTCACCAGAATGCACAAAGCCAGGAGTGGGTACAGTCTCCTGCACCTCAAATGTGCCATCAAGTTTTCCACACCTAGTAAAGTAACAGGGGTCAGCACACTTGGAGAGCAAGTGAATAGCCTCACCAGGAGAGCTCACTTTTGTGAATGTTATCTTTCTCCTGCCAGGCAAGGATCAGAGGGTTGTAATGCCTTTCCCAATACCAACACTCATGCAATCTTTTGATCTTCATCTGTACTCAAGGGTCTACATACAACACAAGAAGGAAATGACAGTTGAGTATCTTGAGGTTTGTCCAGATCTTAAGAGTTGTGTGTCCAGCCCAAGCAAACCAGTTGCCCTTGCTATCCTTCTCATCTACCTACTCCACACTCTTTGGGATGTTATTCTGACTTTCTATCTTTCTCCAATGCACTTGCTAATTTAGTTCAAAAAACATTTAAGTGTCAGAGATACAGCATTTGCATCATGTATACAAAATCAACTAGAGTTGCCTTTGAGATCTTAGTGTTGGTGACTTTCACTGCTAATATCTGTATGTGAAACATCTGAGAGAACATAATGTGATAATTCTTCTAATTACTAGTTCAATGTACCCCACGGCATGTTTCTTTTGGTCTCAGGTTAAGGCTTCCTTTTATTTCAGTCCAATTTAAGGCTTGTTTTTGGTGCCTGCATCTTCTGAGCTCTGCTTCTTTTTCTGCTGCCCTTTCTCCTACTTCAGAGACACAGAACACCCTCATCCCCATTAAAATCTCCTTTTCACAAAGGCTCTGAGAGAACTTTCTCCCTGAAGCACAAATGTCTGAAGCTGCTTAAGGAGTTATTTCCCAGAAAGGAGAGATCACAGCCAACACCACAGAAATACAAACTATTATAAGAGACCATTATGAAAAATTATCTGCCAATAAGTTGGGCAATCTGGAAGAAATGGATAAATTCCTAGAAGCATATAAACTACCAAAACTAAAACAGGAAGGAATAGAAAACTTGAACAGACCAATAACTAGCAAAGGAATTGAATCAGTAATCAAAAATCTCCCAACAAAAGGCCAGGGCCAGATGGCTTCCCAGGAGAATTCTACCAAACACTTAAGGAAGAATTAATACTTATTCTTTTCAAACTGTTCCAAAAAATAGAAATGGAAGGAATACTTCCAAACTCACTCTATGAGGCCAGCATTATTATCTTGATTGCAAAACCAGACAAAGACCACACTAGAAAAGAGAACTATAGGCCAATATCCCAGATTAAGATGGATAAAAATATTCTCAACAAAATACTAGCAAATCACACCCAACAGTACATTAAAAGAATCTTTCACCACGAGCAAGTGGGATTTATTTCTGGGTTGCAAAGGTGGTTCAATATTGGAAAATCAATTAAGTGATACACCATGTTAATAAAAGAAAAGATAAGAACCATATGATCCTTTCAATAGATGCAGAAAAAGCATTTGACAAAGTAAACATCCATTCTTGATAAAAACCCTTAACTAGGGATAGAGGGAACATACCTCAACATCATAAAGGCTTTATACAAAAGACCCACAGCTAATATCAATCTTAATCTGGAAAAACAGAGCTTTTCCTCTATGATCAGGAATAAGACAGAGTTATCTGTTCTTACCATTGTTATTTAATACAGAACTGAAAGGCATGGTGTCAGACAATGACAACAACAACAACAACAAATAAAAAGACATCCAAATAGGCAAGGAAAAATACAAATTTTCACTATTTGCAGATGACATGATACTCTATGTAGAAAACCCAAAAGTCCCTACCAAAAATTGCTAGATACATGAATTCAATAAAGTCCCAGGATATAAAATCAATGTACAGAAATCTCTTGTATATTTCTAATGCAGCAGCAGAAAGAGAAAGCAAGGAATTGGTCCCATATAATTGCACTAAAATCCGTGATATCCAGAAATAAACCTAGATAAAGAGGTTAAAGATCTGAATTCTGAAAACTATAAATTGCTAATGAAAGGAATTGAAGATAATACAAAGACATGGAGAAATATTCCATGTTCATGTATTGGAATAGCAAAGATTATTAAAATGTCTATACTACCCAAAGCAATTTACACATTTAGTGCAATCCCTATCAAAATATCAATGTTATTTTTCATACAGCTAGAACAAACAATCTTAAAATTTGTGTGGACCCACAAAAACCCCAAATAGTCAAAGCAATCTTGACAAAGAAAAGCAAAGCTGGAGGGATCACAATTCCAGACTTCAAGTTATATTATAAAGCTGTAGTGATCAATACAGTATGGTACTGACACAAAAACAGACACATAGATCAATGGAACTGAGTAGAAAACTCAGAGATAAACCCACACTATATGGTCAACTAACCTCCAACCAAGTAGGAAAGAATACCAGTGGAAAAAAAGACAGTGTCTTCAACAAATGGTACAGAGATAGCTGGACAGCAATGTGCAAAACGATGAAACTGGACCACTTCCTTACACCATACACAAAATTAAATTCAAAATGAATGAAAGACCTAAATGTGAGACAGAAAACCATCAAAATCCTAGAGGAGAACACAAGCAGTAACCTCTTTGACATTAGCTAGAGCAGCTTCTTAGTCAATATGTCTCCTGAGGTAAGGGAAACAGAAGCATAAAAGGAGTTATTGGAACTTCATCAAGATAAAAAGCTTCTGCATGGTAAAGGAAACAATCAATAAAACTAAAAGGCAACCTATAGGATGGGAGAAGATATTTGAAGGGTTAGTATCCAGAATATATAAAGAACTGATAAAACTCAACACCCAAGAAATAAATATCCAATTTAAAAAGGGTCAGATGACATGAAAAGACATTTTTCCAAAGAAGACAACAGATGACTAGTAGGCACATGAAAAGATGCTCAACATCCCTCATCATCAGGGAAGTGCAAATCAAAATTACAATGAGATATCACCTCACACATGTCAGAATGGCTAAAAAGAATAACACAAGAAACAATAGGTGTTGGTGAGGATGGGGAGAAAGGGGAACCCTCTTGCACTGTTGGTGGGAATGCAAACTGGTGCAGCCATGCTAGAAGGTAGTATGGAGATTCCTCAGAGAGTTAAAAATAGAACTACCCTAGGATGGATCCACAGTTGAACTACTAAGTATTCACCCAAAGGATACAAAAATACAGAATTGAAGGGGTACATGCACCCTGATGTTTATAAAAACATTATCAATAATATCCTAACTATGGAGAGAGCCCAAATATCTATTGACTGTTGAATGGATAAAGAAAATGTGATACACACACACACACACACACACGCACACACACACACACAGAGGAATATTACCCAGCCATTAAAAAGAATGAAATCTTGCTATTTGCAATGAAGTGGTTCGAGCTAGAGTATATTATGCTAAGTTAAATGTCAGTCAGAAAAAGATAAATACCATACGATTTCACTCATACGTAGGAGTTAAGAAATGACACGCATGAACATAGGGAGAAAAAAAAGAGAGGCTAACCATAAAACAAACTCGTTAGCTATAAAGAACAAAGGGATGCTGGAGGGAGGTGTGTAGAGGGATGGGTTAAATGGGTGATGGGTATTAAGGAGGGCACTTGTGTTGAGCACTGAGTATTATATGTAAGTGATAAATCACTAAATTCTATTCCTGAAACTAATATTACACCACATGTTAACTAACTATAATTTAACTAAAATCTTGAAACTGAAAAAAAGGGACACCTAGGTGGCTCAGTGGATTAGTGCCTCTGGCTTCTGCCCAGAGCATGATCCTGCAGTTCTGGGATCAAGTCCCACGGTGGGCTTCTTGCATGGAATCTGCTTCTCTCTCTAGCTGTGTCTCTGCCTCTCTCTGTGTGTCTCTCATGAATAAATAAATAAAATAAAATAAAATAAAGAAACTAACAAAAAAGAATTATTTTTCTGGGGCATTGTTGTTTATAGGGATTAAAATGTTAAAAATGAAACAGGGACAAGTAGCTTTTCTTTAGACTTTTTTGAGGGGCAAATTCTTTTGGTGACTGCTCCGATGTCATTTTTCTGGCCCCCTGGTAGCTTAGCACAAAGCAGGAAGTGCAGCATCTTTCCGCAGTTGGGATAACAGGGAGCACCAGCTCATGCCCCACTAGGAGAGTTCTCCCATCCTTACCAAGAGGACATCAAAAGAACCCTTGAAAGTTAAAGCATCAAAGGATCTCATGACTGGAAGGAGTCTGAAAACTTCTGAAAGCTGGATTTTTCTATCCTTTTAACTTACCTCTTATTTAACTTCCTGCACCATCCTTCCCTAAATCTACCAGGAAAGATTTCCACAGGGATTCTAGGGACATCCAGAACCTTGCCTCTTCAGTCTTCCCACATTTGCTGGCCAGTGCCTGAAATCTGACCAGAGCCTCAATCTTTCTATTGAATGCTTCACTGTAGACTCTTTGGTGATGTGGAAAGAACCCTTGGGAACACACATCAAGGAGGCAAGGCAGGTCCTGGGATAGTTATTCACATTTGTAAGGATTAGGTTAAACCAATGGTATGTAAAAATGGGGGCATTTTTGCCCAAGGTTGGGCACACATTAGATGGAGAGATAACACAATGGAGTAAGAGTCAGAATGCTGTGTTTTAACCATGCTCTGCCACTAATGCTGGCCCTGGCTGACCATGTCACCTCACTTTTTAAACTGTATAATGGAGGTGTTGGCTAGATATTCTAGAACTATAGTGTGTAAATGGATTACCTGGAGTCTTATTAAAATACAGATTCTGGAAATAGATATGGTGGGGTGAAAGTAGGTCTGCATTTCTAACAATTAGCTAGATGCTGGTGACGATGCTGGTCTTGGATAACACATGGAGAACGAAGAACTAGGATTCCCTCTATCTTAATCTTTCTCTAAGGCATATATTAATGTGAAAGAAAGATCGAGCTTTTGATTTTGAGGCAGAGAGGTGGAGGGAGAGAGAAGAAGCAAAAGAAGAAGGGGGAAAGGGGGAGGGAGATACAGAGAAGGGTGGGATGTTTGAGAGGAGTTTGCTTGAGTAGGAACACAGGGTTCCCCTGGGAGACTGCCAGAAACAAACTTGCCTGTCTTTCATTTGTGCTTTGGGATAAGCATATTTATGATTCTACTATGAAGTTCAGAACATTTTCATTTGTGCTGCTTTAAGCATTGGAAAAATAAATATATCAATATTCCATTTGATTTGATGAATGTGGAAGCTTTCTCTCCTAAGTTTGAAAGATGTCAAAAGATAATTTTGCAAAAGCAGTAACAAAAACAGCAAGTGTGTTACTCTGTCAAAGGAGCACCACTTTGTATCTAGTCTTATTTCTTGTTTCTTTGTGAACCAATTTGTTAGACTTAAGAAACCCATGCTGATGAATAGTAAAATTTCATATCACCCAGGGGCAGCCATAAAAATAATGGACTGTTGTTGCTGTGGGGAGAAAAACAGTGGTTTGTTTCATCTAGGAAAGCAAGAATGAAAAAGGCAAACCTAATCAAGAATAAAAAATAAAATTCAGAGTTAAAAACTTGGTTCAGCAATAGTCTATTTTATAAATACCTGTGATGAATCCTATTTGTGAATGTCATAAAGGATTAGAAGTTATATGAGAATAGCAGTTATATTCACATTCAATGTGATGCATATGCTATATATTTCACTTCCATTCATGAACAAACAACATGAAATTTACCAGTGTCATTATCTGATCAATGTGTAGGCACATTCAAAATGAATAATTTACACATTATTGTCTTCTCTTTGCATTCCCAGTGGCCTCTTTGACTCCTGTATCCATCAACAAGCATTTAGTCAGAAACTGCCATGCAGAAGTGCTATGCTAGGAACTCAGAATAATAATATAGTGTACTTGATTTTCTATAATTAGAGTTCTCCTTCTGACTGTAATCCAGTACTTGTCATTTTTCTGTGGGTGTGGCTTCTGTCAGAAAGCAAATGTCTCTTCCACATAAAATGAGACATATGAGGAACATAAGGCCTGATATTTTTGAGACTCTTGTCTCCAAAATCTAGCAAAAACTCTCCAGACTTATGCAACCTTTGTACATTTTACAGATGTAAATACTCAAGAACTTCAGAATGTTAGTATCATGAAATGCGTTCTCTATTGTCATAGTTTGCAATACATCACAGGCTAGAATTGAACCAGCACATTCTAGTTAATGGGTATCAAATAGAGCAGGTTGACTGTGCTTTTTGGAATGGAAATAAATATCTCATGTGATGAAGATGGGCCTCAGCAAACCCCCTCAACTTTCACATGTAAGATGAATTGAGTTTAGGCTTCAGCTAGATAAGATATTTTGCATTTTTTGGAACAAACTGGGGGATTTAATAATATCTACTAAAGATTGTTTTGTGTTTTGTTTTGTTTTTTTTTCATTTAAAGAAGCAGCCATAGCGACTTTTTCATCTGCAGTAAGTGAATTACAAAGATAGCCACTGATCACTGTGGTGTGATTTAATTCCATAATGATTTCTGAGAAAGTCACAAGAATCCTGTTAGGCTGTCTTGGGGTAAAAACTGTACTGTAACTCTCCTGGAAATCACAGTAATTGTGTTGTAACTCCTGTTAACATCCCTGCATTATATCTTGGTAAATCATTGTTAATTTGTGACTCCTCTGCACTTGGATGTGCCTCCAGGTTTCCAAACTTCAGAACTTTTTGCTGGATCAGCAATAAACAATTTAAACTTAACAAGAAGGGAAAGAGGATATGGATTGTAATGTTGCTTTTGAAAAATGAAATCTTAAGTCATAAATCAACTTGCTCAGTTTTCTGACATTGTAATCATTCTGTGCTTCTTACTTCATAATAATAATATTAAAATCCAATATTGGGTTTTGGCAAAAATAAAACAAAGAGATAATACCCAGATACCAATCCTTCTGGTGACTTGTTAAATGCCTTAATAGTTCTATGTTGCAGAAGACATTATTTTAAATGTAAAAGCAGATATCTACCATAGTTTTGAAAGTTTACTACTCATTACTGTTAGGTTAATTGCCTGATTTTTATAACTCCTGTGACTAAATGAAAGACTCTGAAAGTTTGGGGCTAAAGACATTGTATGGATGACTGAAAGGGAAAGGTTAAAAAGAATGAGGGGCTAAACAGGTTCCATTTCTTTCCTTACCTCTCAATCTATAATAAGCTTGAAGACTGGCTAAAATCTGTTTCATGGATTCCTGTGGACAGACTTTAACTCCAGTTGGGAAAAATGTTGACCTTTTTGTTCGATGCTTGGCCAAATCGAATATTCGTTTCATGGTTGACACTTTGTACATTTTTGGAGTACTTTCGGTTGTTTCGATTCTTGGGGCATTGTCTATGTCTTTAGTTTCAGAATGGTATATTTTAATGGAGAGATCTGTAAAAGAAAGATTGATTTCCTGGTGAATATATACATCGATATATGTGAAACATATGATACATGAATTAACCAGAAGTTATAATTCTCTAGTTTATTTAAGTTCTACTTCGGTGCAACTGCCAAATTTCAGTGACAAGGCATTTTCAGAAATAGGGGAATAGCATAATGAGCTGATCAAGTGTATTTTTTAAATCACCAACATCTCAAATCATCTTGCCTTTAGGAACTGCCAAATATTGAAACCATTTCCCACACATCTCTAAAAATCACTCCCCACTTAGCACTCAAGCCTCCCGAGAGATGGCTCTTTTGATAGACATTATAATTCAAGTGGGGAATGATAGCATATTGTGAGGTGCACTTTGGATGAGGAAGTGGAGTGCTTCTAAAAACCTGGGGGGGGGATGCAACAAAACAACCTTCCTGTCTATTAGTGGCAGCCCTAGGATTTCTGTATGGTGGGGCTCAGAGTGTGGCAGTCTGGTTGAAAGTGAGTTGGGTCAAGGACATGTTACTTTCAGTCGACTTTACAGAGCAAGCAGTATATTTTACATAGGGAGGTGAGAGAAAAGATGAAGGGGAGTATGAAGAGATCAGGTTGACAGAGGATTTAACTTCCTGAGACATTTCATCCTGCTGGCACTACTGTATTTGTTAGGGTTAGGTCTAGACTTATTAAAGAAGGGCCTCAAACACTAATCTTCTGGCAGAGACAAGGGATTCAAGCAAAAATTCAAGCAGGGTAGCCGTGAAGCAACTCAAATTTTGCCACAAAGCATAAAAGTCCCTCCTTCATTACAGGGGGTGTACTGAGTTCTGTGGGAATACATATTCTCTGTCATTTTGAGGAGTCTTAGAGTACTCTGTCAATCTTGGACAGTGATAAATTCTCAGGAATCTCCAGGATGAAAGGGAGCATATGGATTAATTTTCTCACCAAGCCACATACCAAACCAATAAATCATAATCTCTGAGCAGAACGTAGGCATCAGCAACTTTTGAAGGTCTGTAGGTGATTCTAATATGCATGCAGGTTTGGGAAACCACTGTTTTATGGATCTGTAAGGACACTTTAAGGTGAAGAGTCAAGACAACCCATCTCAAAATGGTTTAAACAATAAGGAAGTTTATCACAAAGAAAGGAAAGCTAACAGTAAGGAATGCCTGGTGAAAAGAGAGCTCTAACTCTGCCTTTCTGCCATTCTCTCATTCTCTTTGTTCAGTTCCCTCACGTGGTGACTTTATCTATAGGCTGGTTTCCACCAAGTTAACTTGCTTGCCCTTGAACATTTTGAAAAATAACCTTTCCCTAAAGTATGGCTGTCTTATGCCATGTGCCTGGACCAATACCAGTTACCAAGGGATATACCAATGCCTCTAGCTTGAATTGAGTGATTAGAGAGCAGGGGACTGGAATTTCTCTGAGTGGCCCATTCTAACTGTAGAGGTGGTCAATATTCCCTGAGTTAGGCTAGCTGCATGGTAGACTGGAAGGTGCCCACTGAACATTGGCAAGTACAAGAAAGGGATAGAAGCTATCTGTACAGCTGCATTATCACTGCAGCTAGTAAAATGGGAATTTTAGCTTAGGAATGTTAATTTTTAATAACCTTTCAAACAATCATAGATTTCAGTATAAGTCACAGAAAAAGTTTTTGTAACTACATTTTAATTGCCACTAAGAATGGAAGAAAAAAATGTGCATCATTTGATAATTCTATGCCTATCCAGTATGGTAAGCATAGACCATACTTTGGGAAACTGTGCTCCTCATATATTCTGCACCTCCATTCTTCTCACAGTGTCTGTTGCAGTGCTGGTCCTGCTCTCCACTTCGTCACCCCCCACAATATTCCTCCTTTTGGGGTTTGTCCTGTTCTTATTTTTAAATGTTATGCTCTACTAGAATTCTCTGAATAACTTGCTTTGGGAATAGTATTTATTCCACCTTGGCTCTGGGAAGAGTGCCCTGTCCTGGAATTGATCCTACTTGGATTCTTCTGGGTCTTAACACTCATATCCAGGCTTGCTCACATAGATCTACTTAATCTGCATCTTTGTACTTCATTCTTTCAGGATAGGAATAGAAAGGGGTGAAAAAGTTACAGATTTGCTCTGTGTCCCAGAATCCCATGACCTGTTATCTTTTCCTTACTAGTTCCAATTTTCCCTATTCTCCACATGTCAAGTGCACATAACTGGAGGTGAATTAGGTTGAAGTACGACTTGGTTTGCTTGGGATATCCTAGTTTATTGCAGCTATCCCTTCATTCTCAAATGTTTCCTGTTTGGAAAATGAATTATATGGTTCCTGAACTTTTAATATCTCCTTGCTGAGGGACACCCATGGCAAATATTCTACAAATGGTTTTCTGCCTCATCCTGGAAGCACTTTGTTCCGTTTTTGAAATCTCTGCTTAAGTAATTTTTTCTTTGAGCAGAAAATTATCTTCTAGTAGCTTCCAATATTCGTCCTATTTCTGCCCTCTAGAAGGGCAAAGATCAGGTTGACATTTCCTCATATTTCCTCTATATCAGGCATTTCTCTACTTTAGGTTAACCATCTTCCATCTTTCTCTGGTGTCCTTTTTCACATGAGTATCAGACACCTCAGCCTGTGTTCCTCTAAGTTACATAGAGACAACCACAGGGGAATGTGGATACCATCACTTGGGCATGGAACAGAATCTTTTGCCTGGGTCTTGACTTCAAGCCATCACTAGAAAAGAGGTAGGTAAAGTCTCTGAGAATAGGGACTAAGGGTCCGAAAATATTTATAGAAGAAGCCACACCTAAAAAGTCTGTCTTTCTCAAGGATTTCCAATAAAATAAACCCCAAATTTAAAGAATTGAAAATGGAATGTTGCAGATTTCAGTGAGGTAAAAAGAGCTGATATTTATTGTAGCTAATGAAAGCACTGTTTGGTAAAGCAATTAGATCCCATTAGATGCTAGCCTCCATGCTGCATAAATAGTAATGTCGAAATTGAACTAGTTTTGATTCTCTGGATGCATTTTCATGTGTTTTATATCTTATTTTATATAAGTTTTGGAAAGAGTAGAGGAAAGATTAATGAGAATGAATTGATAGTTGAATTACCTGCTATAAGAAAGGAGCATATTTAATAGAAGATTAGAAAATCTTTTGAGGAGAAAATACTTGTGTAACCTGTATGATGTTGAATTGGCTGCTATCAATAATTATTTCTGGGTAAAGTTCAAAGTTACAAAGAGAAAGAAGGGCAAAGTGGTTTCAAACAAACAAACAAACAAACAAACAGAAAAACACTCTTTTCTAGAGTACAAGAGTATTAGAAAAAGTTAATTAAATATAATATGAATTAGAAAAAATTAATGCAATTGTACTATATTATAAATTAATCACCAGGAAAACAATTGTAAGTCAATAGTTTTGGGAAACAATCATATCGTTGAATGAAGAAAATAAAAAAATAGCAATCAATACATTTGCATATTCAGAACTTCTAAATATAGATGAGAGACAGTTAACATTCATTGCTTACTTTCTAAATTTAATTTAAATATGTTCATTATTTGTGAAAGAAAAATGTGGTAGCAACAGAAATCATATGTTGCTCAACTATTCAAAATGTTTAATAGCACCAGTGAGCACAGGGCTGTGGCTCTGTGACTCACCAGCCATACAACTTGGAAGTACTTGACCTATCTGTGCTTGAGTTTCCTCCCCTGTAAAATGGTGAATGATAGTGCTTCTCCTACAGGGTTTCTGCGATCTTAGTAAATGAGTTACCATTTGGGCAGCACTTAAAACAGGGTAAGTGTTCAGTAAAAACTCCTTTATCCAACAGTCCAGGCAGTTCACTTCCTGGTATCACTCTTCCTTTTTTACATACTCTTTCAGGATACTTCTGAGTCCTCAGACAAGACTATGTGTGTCTCCGATGTCTTCCTGTACTTCCTTGCTTTAGTGCTCAGCTCATGCTTGTCTGTTCCTTCATATTAGAGGGCTGTACTTTTCCTTCTTTCACTGGCCAGTTTCTAAGCTTTCTTTGTTTCTCCACTAAGCTTTCTCAGACCCCATGGTCAGAATTCATTCATTGATCCTGTGTGTTGCTTCAGTGTGGTTCATATCTTTACTGATTTACTGATTCACCAGTGTTCCTTAAGTGTCTACTGTGGTTCAGCCCAGGATGGTATATAGTGCTAAACTGGATGTACAAATGTCATAGAAATTGTGTCGTTGTGCTTGCTTTTTTTTTTTTTTAAAGATTTTATTTCTTTATTTGACAGAGAGAGAGAGAGAGAGAGAGAGCATGAGTGCACAAGCAGGGGGAGTGGCAGAGGGAGAAGAAACAGGCTCCCTGTGGGGTGCTCCATGCAGAGCTCCATTCCAGGACCTGGGGATCATGACCTGAGCCAAAGGCAGATACTCAACCGATTGAGCCACCCATGTGCCCCTGTTGTGCTTGTTTGAAGAATAATTTGCTATAAATATGTTTTCCTCTTTAGGCTGCAAATACCTTTGTATTTGCAAAACCTAGACTTTTAGACTTCAAATACCTTAGTATTATGATCTTGTCCTCTTTCCAATTCACCTTGGTGCTTACCTAGTACAGTGTTTTGTATATGACACGTATGCAGTACAGATTCATCAAGTGAATTGATGAAAAATTCCTGTGGAGCTAGTTAATGAGTCTTTTACAATATACATATGAGTTAGATTCATTTAAAAAAATAGGCCATAAAAATTAGTTTCCTATGTCCTATCCACCTACATTATTACAACCTCCCTTATAAATTTCTTCTCTCAGCTACAGGTCTAATAACAGAGGCTTTGGATACAGTCATTTTATTAAAGATAATATCCTAAGTGAAAAGACAAAAATTCCTTTGTGACTGAAAACCAAAAGAACAGAAAGGAGATGGGTTATGCATAAAGTATATTTTAGTAAAGTTAGCATCCTGAGATACTTTCAATTTATCCAGGAGTAAATAAATAAACAATAAATGGAATCAATTAAAACCATGGGTATCAATGGGAAAGAATATTAATATTGCCTGGCTCTTTAGGATAACAAGTCCTCACTTCCCTTGTCCATCAATTATTATAATTGAGAGTAAAACCATAACCATGTTAAATTCAGCCTTCTTCCTACTCCTCGTTTGCACCTTGTAGCTGAACATGGATGGGAAAAAATAACCATTTGGATCCACTTTAAATGTATGATCCTTACTAGTATCACACTAAGTTTCCTTGATTCATTGAGTTTACTCTTTTCAGAAGAACTACATACAACTTTTCCCAGATTTCTTGCACTTCTTGCCAATTCTCACTTTCAGCTGATGACCTTGTTCCACATTTTATTGAGAACAAAAGGAGTAAGAAGAGAACTTTATCAGTGTTCAGCACTGCATCTGCTCACTGACTGCATCTGTGTTCAGATACTCTGCATTCCCTCCTGTGACTACTTGATGAGTGATCTGCTCCTATTCAAGGTCAATTCCTTTACTTATGTACTGGATCTCACTTTTTTTTTTTAAACCCCTTGAGGACATTCTTCCAGAAACTCTTCTGTCATTTGCCAACATCATTTTCTCCCCACTTTATGCTGGATTATTCCTAGTAGCCTATAAGTATGCTCTTACTTTTCTCTTCTATTTAAAGGATTCTCTTGATACCACTTTCCCTCTAGCTATTGACCTTTTTTTTCCACTCTCATAGCAAACCTCTTTGAAAGATCTGGCTTCGCCACTTATCTTAAAAGAAAATGAGGTCCTATATGGGTGAGAATTCCCCTAATACCACACTCAAATCTATCAAAATTTCCCACCTTCATTCTCTTCTTCTTTTTATTTTTCTTCTTCTTCTTCTTCTTCTTCTTTTTTTTTTTTTTTTTTTTTGCATTCTTTTTTATTTTGAGGTTTGCAATGTGCTCATAGAGCTTGGTATATTCAACATGATAATGTGTCACTTCACCAGAAGGTGTCGCCATCTAACATGTAATACATACTGAAAACTTGGAAAACTGCTGCTATCACCTCTTTGAGTTTAGAATTGTACATGCTGAGTACTGACATGTTGATGAAGATCATGATGGTGAGGGTGATTTTTCAGCAAAACAAATAATTTGAAGAAGGGCTCAGAGAGCCATGGTGGAATGGACTCCCAACAGGCTGAGAGGCTCTCATGAAAGGTGTGGCAGAAAATATTTAAGTGGGCAGGAAGGAATACAATATGTTCGTGGGCAGGCTAAGAAAAGTGTTCGACACAGAGAATGGGGCTTTTCTGGCAGCATTGTTATGAAAGCCAGTCACTGGTATAAGCACTTAGCAAACCCATTATGTTTCCTAAGGGAAATGGCTGCAATGCCTTAATGAATGAATTAACAGAAGCAGAGGCAAAAGTTACTGGAATTCCTATAGAATAAAAATCTCCATTTGGAGAACAGAATTCCACAGAGAGAGAGTAGATAACATTTCAGGACCAAATCAATGACTGGAAAATTTCAAAAATAATAATTTAATCTTGCACAAGCTTCCTGACCTTACCAAAACTGAGCAAGGGTTTGTGGACTTTACACAAAAGCTCAACTTCTTTGTGATCCATTATATCCCTGTCCACCTCCCATCTTAGTAGAAATACTCAATTACACACCTGAGAAATTTTTCCAAAGAGCAAGGGCAACTAAATGTACATTGTGCTTAACATATACCTCAAAACTTATGTGGATATACTGAATACCTTGTTTAATGTTTTTTCCAGAAAATTGCATGGATTTTAAGCATATTTTCTACACAATCAAGTGAGAAACATAAGCTTCTAGACCTTGTTTTCCTACCTTTCTTCCTGCATGTGTTCCCTTAAATTTCTACAATGCTAGCCCTAGTGAAAAAGTGTTGAAATAAATGATAAAGAAGATAATCATAGAAATTAAGGAAGCATCTACTGATTTTCTTTAATGAAATATGAAGTGAATAAACTCCTTCAGTAGTCAGCATATAAACTGACTGATTGTCAATGACGTGTGGGTTTTCTCTCTGAAGCTTTTGAAACTTGGATGCCATTCAGTCTTGCTTACTTCCCAAACTGGGTTGTTCAGCAACATCTCACTCTATGAGAACGAGAATCAGTGGTCCCTTGTCTCAAAGAATTAGAGCAGTTGCATTGTCTTTTTTTTTTTTTTTCTCATCGCAAAATAAGGTTTAGGCATTATACTTGATATGTCAGAACAAAAAGGGTTAGGACCTTGGAAAGTCATTACAAGGAATAAGAGTTGCTAATTCTAGCAACTATTCTCTCTTTGTATAATTAAGTATTGAGCCCCCCCTTTACCTGGCTGCATAGAAAAAATATCTAAACCTATAGGTGAGATACTGAGAAGTTTTGTTGAGGTGGAAAATTGCATTTCTTGTTGAGGACTCATGCGGTTTGGTGAGTGGGTGGGAACAGAACTGAAGTTGAAGACAGAAGTAAGCAAGAGAAAGGGGGTTGTCTCTTTTGTGTCCAGAGAGGGTGACCTCTGAGCAGGTGGAGTCATGAGGTTTTCAGGTCTGGTAAGTGTCAAGAATGCAGAGGCAGAGGTCCTTGTCCTCAACTGCATTTGAAACAGAAATACTAGAGAGAGTGTTAACTCTCCCCTCTCCCACTTTGTGGGGAGAGAGAGGAAGGCATATTGAGAAGGGGAGGAGTGTCAAAGATGACAGTCTTCTCTGTCCTGGGAGAGGAGAGAAACAGAAGTACTAGTCTTAGGGTGGTGTGAGGGTCTCACATGGCTGCCTTCATCTAAGATTTGGCATTGCTTCACAATGGACCCTGGCTGAGGTCCATGCACAGCCACGGCCAGTTTCCAGGGCACTGTTCATACTGTAATTCCAGAACCACAGGAAGACCCTCAACTCTCAAGTGTTCTCAAGGTAAATGTTGTGGGGTCACAGATTATGGTAAACTACAGGATCAACACATTACTTCTTCATGGAGTGCTACATTTACTTCAGAATTTTAGCAGGAAAGTTTAAAATGTTTAGGATTATGAATGAATTTCATGTGAATACATAAGCAAAATTAGCAGAATCCTTTCTCTCCTAAATAGGTTCAAGTTGCTGGCCAGCCTAGCTGAAGCTTATTTTTAGGAACTAAAAAGAAACCCAATTATTCTCTAGCACCTGGATTTTTAGTACCTCTCAAATCACTCTGGGTAGGCAGCTACCTGCTCCATGTACAAGTGGGACCAACTCCATTTAGTTACTTTTAATAATTTTATCTTTACATTAACTTAAATACTATTAACTTTTTCCTTTCTTCTGCTTCCCAGTTTTTAACACATCATGGATACTTATTTGGCACCATCTCCATAGGTTTCAGAAGTCCTTCCAGAGTTTAAATAAACACACAGGCTATTGGTAAGAGAATCCAAGTGGAATATTACCAGTCAATCTGATATGTTGGATGATCAGTTGCAATTGTACTTCACACATGTAGGGAGAGTGTAGTTTAGAGCATTTTTTTGAATGTAGCATGACACAGATGTTGAATGGCATGGAAAACAAATGGTTATACTTGAGTAGGACCAGGTAATTCATCAGCTAGAGGCAATCCATGATGAGTCCATGATCTGCTTTGAAGTAGGTGAAGAAGACAAGTGGCAGTATTCATAGAGACCTACCATAGAGCCTATGGAAAAAAATTCCCCAAATTTCAGGAGGAAGAAAACTTTAGAAGCTGGGGATGCACTAAGAAAATATCATGGGACAAGAATGTGGATTTGCTTATGGGACACATTAAATGATAATGTGCCAAATATTCACTTTCCTTCTGGTTCCAAAGTGCTAAGTTGCTGGACTATGGGATATCTTTCTCCCTGTGATCCCAAGGATGCAATATACTTGGAACATAGGTATCTCATTAGATTCTGATGATGTCTAAAGAACTCATATCAGAATTAGCTCTAATTTAGCTCAGCATCTCTATTTTCTAAGTCTCACTGCTGCCTGTGATTCTGATATTGCAAACCATGAAAGTCAAATTTCCTTTTTTTAGAGCTTTCATGCAAACCTGATCTTGGAGTATGTGGGAATTCTGAGTAGAGAGGATTGCATGTATAGCACTGATGCAGATATTTCCACAAAAAAATATTTTAACTACTCAAGAAGATCAGAATTGGAGCAGATTAAGTAGAAATAGTTATAAATCTCTGCCTGTTAACTTTCTGATGCACAAGGACCCATCACCGTTCATGTAGAAAAGAAAGATGGACTTCGTTTTGAATACCTGCGGGGCTGAAATTACAGTAAGATAGTCTTGCCTTTCTGAGTCATTTGCTGAATTTGGGCAGATAATCTCTATATGTATTAGATTTCTAACCTAAAAAAGGTATAACAGTAATTTCAACACCATAGTCTTGGATTAATCCTTGCATGTTATATAGTTTTGTTTTGTTTTGAAGACTAAATGACAAAATGTCATGGTTTTATTTTTTTTAAGGTTTTATTTATTTATTCATGGGGCGGGGGGACAGAGACACAGGCAGAGGGAGAAGCAGGCTCCACGCAGGGAGCCCGACGGGGGACTCGATCCTCGGTCTCCAGAATCAGGCCCTGGGCTGAAGGCGGCGCTAAACCGCTGAGCCACCAGGACTGCCCTGTCATGAGTTTTGTAGAAGGCCTGGCACATTGTTAGCAGTTATTATGATCTGGTACCATTCTGTTCTGAGGTTTAAGGTTAGGAACAGGATAGGAATAGAATTACCTGACTTAGCAAATAAAATATAGAACACCCAGGCAAATTTGAATTTCAGATAAACAACTAATAATTTTTTTTTTAGTGTTAAGTATGTTCCATGTAATATTTGGAACGCACTAAATGCAAACAGACAAAGTGCTCCTATTAAAAGACAGAGGATTGTCAGACTGCATTTAAAATAAAAATCCCGGGATCCCTGGGTGGCTCCACGGTTGAGCGCCCGCCTTCAGCCCAGGGTGTGATCCTGGAGTCTCAGAATCGAGTCCCACATCAGGCTCCGTGCATGGGGCCTGCTTCTCCCTCTGCCTGTGTCTCTGCCTCTCTCTCTGTGTGTGTCTCTCATAAATAAATAAATAAAATCTTAAAAAAAAAAACATCATATGCTGTTTTCAGAGACACATCTAAATGGAAAGATACAAAGAAGTTGAAATGAAAAGGATGGAAAAAATTTATATCTGTAAACACTAACCAAAGGAAAGTTGGTGTAGCTATATTAATATCAAATGAAGTCAGAGCTATGCTGGTAAATGTTTAATAACGGCTCTTGGGGACGCCTGGGTGGCTCCATGGTTCAGCATCTGCCTTCAGCTCAGGGCGTGATCCTGGAGTTCCGGGATCGAGTCTCACATTGGGTTTCCTGAATGGAGCCTGCTTCTCCCTCTGCCTATGTCTTTGCCTCTTTCTCTGTGTCTCTCATGAATAAATAAATAAAATCTTAAAAAACAAAAACAAACGGAGCTTGGGGGTAGGTAAGAAGGCTTGATTTGTAGCATTTGCCAATTTCCACGTGTTCTTATTCCCCCATGGCTGATTTCAGGCCACTGATATGACATTACCAAGCACTAACTTGTGAAGAGATGTGTGCAAGTGGCTCCTGTAAGTTGTATAAGTCAGTTCCAGCACACCAGTGGACAAAGTTTCTTATTTGCCAGAAGGTATTACAAAAAAGAAGACTGTAATAACATAATGATATAAGTATAAAGTCATCAGAAAGAGCTAACAAGTTACAATTTTATGCACTTAATATTATAACTTCAAAATATATAAAGCAAAAGTTGACAGAATAATAATGAAAGTAAAATCAACAATAATAGCAGGTGGATTTTTAGGATCTTTCTTGGTAATTGATAGAAAAAGATAAATTCAATAAGAATTTAGAAGATGGAAAACATGATTAAACTTGACCTTTATTATAAAATAAAAATAGTACGTATTATATATTATATATTTATAATATAAAATATACCTTCTTTTCAAGCACAGGGAGAACATACACAAATATTGACTATATATATTGAACTATAATTCATGTACATTATGTTCTCAGACAAATGTAAGAATCAGTTTAAAAAAACAGCTGGAGGGGATCCCTGGGTGGCTCAGTGGTTTAACGCCTGCTTTCAGCCCAGGGCGTGATCCTGGAGTTTCGGGATCGAGTCCCGCATTGGGGTCCCTGCATGGAGCCTGCTTTTCCCTCTCTCTCTCTCTGTGTGTGTCTCTCATGAGTAAATAAATAAAATCTTTAATAATATAAAAAAAACATCTGGAAAAATCTCCATATATTTGGAAACTAAAAAAAAAATCCTTATAAAAAACCCCATACATTAATAGATAATACTGCATATTAAAAATATTTTTATCAAATGATAAAAGTACTACATAATAAAACTTGTGGGGTATGGCAACATCAGTATTTGATAGGCAAATTTATTTCATGAGAATGTTTACTTCAGAAGAAAGAAAAAAGTTAAATGTTAGTGAGCTAAATATCCATCTCAGGAAGTTAGCAAACGAATACAAAGTTAACTCAAAGAAAATACGAGAAGAAAAGATGAAAAAAAGTAAAAGATTATAGCATGAAGAAAAGAAAAAAAATAAAAGTCAAATTTTTTTCTTTGAAAATGCTAATAAAAAACACAAAAAAACCAAGATTAATAAAGTAAGGAAAAGACACAATCTTATCAGGATTGAAAAAGGAGGACATCATTATATTTTCTATAGATGTGAAAAACATAACAAGAGGATATTATGAATAATGTTTTGTCAAAAATTTAAAATTCTATATGAAGTGGATAAATTTCTGCAAATATACAACGTACCAAAACTAATATAAAAAGAGATAGGAAACCTAATTATTATTATAACCTTTAAAGAAGTTGAGTCAGTTATCAAATATTTTTCCATAAATATCATTCTCTAGTTTTACCTGTGAATTCTATCAAACATAGGAAAAAAAAACCAAACAAACTTCATTTTCATACGAAGTCTTACAAAGCTTGCAAAGGAAAGTATGAGATAAAAATAATGGTCCAATCTTACTTATTAATAAATAGTATGAAATAAAATATTAGCAAATGGAATCCAGTAGTGTGTGAAAAAAGGTCATGGTCAAGTTAGATTTATCATCTCAGAAATGTAGCATTGATTTAGTATTTGAAAATTGATTAAGGTAATTTATTACATTAATGAATTAAGAGAGAAAAAACAGCAGGTAATCTGAATAGATATAGAAGAAGTACAGAATAAATATCTATATTTATTAATGGTTGAAACTCTTAGGAATAGAAAGCAACTATATATAGGGCAATTACATAAAGAAAACAAATGCAAAAGGTAAAACAAACATCATACCTAATGGTAAAGCATGAAAGTCCTCCTTCCAAGATCAATAACAAGGTAAGCATATGTGCAATCACTATTTGTCTTTAATTTACTAGGTGGCCCATTGGGGATAGTAAGAAAATATAAAACAATAAAAGATACAAAGACCCAAAAAGAAAAACTCAAATTTTCTTTATTCATGGATGAAACATTTTTAACTATTTAAGTTAAAAAATTTTTAACTCCAAAGAATTGCTAGTGAATTTTCAGAATTAAAATAGTTCAGCAAAGCTAAGGGATATAAAACCATGCCATTTACATGATAACAATTAATATAAAGTAGCTAGGGATAAGTCCAAGATATGTAAGCCCTTAATAAAGAAATCACGCAACTGTATTGTAAGGTAGTAATAAAAGGAGAGATATTTCATGCTCTTGGATAGGAAGATTTAACATTATAAAGGTATCAATTCTCTTCATAGTGATCTATAGATTCAACACAATTTCAATCTCCTTAATAAAGTGTTTTGTAGAACTTGGTGAGCTAATTTTAGAATCTGTTATGGAAGAGTGGAGGGTCAATAATAGTTTAGACATTCCTGTAGAAAGAGAACAAAGCCAGGGAAATATGGTTAAATCAAGATTATTTTAAGTTTGTAATAATTAAAGCAATGTGTTATTGGCTCAGTGATAATAAAATGAACAAAAACTATGTTCATGACAGGAGGGATATCACAGAGCAGAGAGAAAAGCAGAAACTATCCAGAGAATGGGGCTAAAACAATTAATTATCCATATAAAAAAAAAGACATTGTCTTCCTACTTCATATCTCTCACACACACATACATATGCACAATCAATTTTAGTGGCTTAAGTATGAAAAGCAAAACTTTACAACTTGTATAAGACAATATAGGAGAATATTTTCATGACTTTAAGCTAGGGAAGGTTTTTTTTTTAATTTTTATTTATTTATGATAGTCACAGAGAGAGAGAGATAGGCAGAGACATAGGCAGAGGGAGAAGCAGGCTCCAAGCACCGGCAGCCCGACGTGGGATTCAATCGCGCCCTGGGCCAAAAGCAGGCGCCAAAACGCTGCGCCACCCAGGGATCCCAGGGAAGGTTTTTAAGTAGACAGAAAATCTTCACAAACCATGAAATTAAAGGATGACAAACTCAACTACATTAAAATGAAGAATATCTGCTCATGAGAGGTCACCATTAAGAAAGAAGACAAGCTGCAAACTGGAAAAAGATACCGGAAAGCCACATAACTACAGAAGGACAGATATTCACAACTTTTAAAGGACTGCTCTAAATCAGTAAGAAAAGATGTACATCCCAATGAAAAAATGGGCAAAATTCTTTAAGCATTTTCAAGAAAAGGAAAAATATGTGAAGAAATACTTAAAACTCATTATTAATGAAGGAAATGCAAAATAAAACCACAATGAGGTACTATTTCACTACCACATCCTTGGTCCCCAAAGACTGGGCAAAATAAAAAAAAGTCAAGCAATATTGATATGAAGTGTGTTTGAGGATTTGGTACAAAAGAAATTCTCACTCAAAATGGCACAAACATTTAGGAAAATAATTTGGTGTCATCTGGTAAAATTGAAAACACACATACCTCCTGACACAGCAATCTCTTTCCTATTTAGAAGAGAAAGGGAGACAGAGAATGAGAGTCCTAGGCTCTGGAGAGACTCCTGCCTGCTGTGAGCATGAGGGGACACATATTAAAGTGGACCAGCAGAGTCCATGTACAGAACAATGACTACAAAGTGTGTATCTATACCAGGCAATAATGTGTCACAGCTGCCTCTCCTGTACCATCTCAGCCCCTCTTAGCCTCACCACTCTCTCAAACCAGCTCTTCAGCTCTTCATAACCTTTGGCCCACTGCAGGAGACACAGTCTACAGCTCTTGGTCTCATAGCTGTTTCATGGTGTCTTTTTCCTCCTGCCCCAGCGTTTTCTGCTGCTGCTGAGGTGTGTGAAGCATCAGGACCCACCCACTGTCCATAGATGTGCATATATCTAGAGTGCAGGAAAGTGCAGAGAATTTAATGTCCTTTGAGGCAAACTTTTGAGATCTCTTACCAACTCTTTTCCATTTACCACCAGAGTCCCACCCTGAAAATGCACTCTCTGATGAAAAGTAACAGGTAAACTTTTGTCTCAGGGTCTGCTAAATGCAACAATGTGGATGAATCTTAAAACCAGACTACTGAGCCAAAGAACTAAGTCTTAGGAGAACACATACAGCATGATATTATTTATATAAAAATCACAAACAAAACCAAGACATGTATTATTTAGAGAATACACCTATAACTGGAAACACTAATGACAGGTAATGACGTGATTAACACAAAATTCATGACAGTGGCTACCTTTTGCACAGGGGCAGAGACCCTGAAAGAACAGACAGGGAACTCCTAAGATACCATCAATGGTTATTATTTAATCTGGGAGATGAGAATTTTATTATTTTTCTGTAAGCATCACAGATATGTTTTGTAGACTCTTGATGTGTATTTCCCAAATAAGGAGATCTCCAGAGAGCAATGTATCTAGCCCATGGCAGCAGGACTCAAGCAATCTCTACAAGTGCAACTAGAAAGGAAGGAGGCCAGATCACAAGGACTCTCAAGTGAAATTAGTGGACTTGATTCTGAAGGCACAGAGGGCGCTTTGGAAATTTTGTTATTTAATATTTATCCCCAAGCAGAGAATGTGGTAAACAATGAATAACAAAGCTAGTTAAAGCTTGAGAAATAGGGAGACAGTTCTGAGATAATTATTGACAGGGTTTGTCACTGACTGACTAGGCTTATGGGTTGAGGAAATGGAGAAGTCAGAGGTCGGCACCTGAGAGAGGAGAAAGTCATCCATTGTCCCAGGCAATGAGGATGAAAAGGCCAAAGCTAGACTAAAGAAGCACTGTGAGCTAAAACTGTTAATGCTGCGGTGTGCTGAATGAAGCAGGCTTGCTTGCATGAGCTCCAGGCACCTAAAAGCCGACTGTGCACATTCACGTTAGATGTTTTCATGTTGGTGGACTGAAATCGGCTGTGGTAGGAGTGTTTAGTTACAGTATGAATACTGACAAACACTATGAATAAGCATTTTTACCTCTTGAAGAGATTGTTGCTAAACATTTATCAGCATACCATTTGATAGGATCTGGTGACAATTAGATATGAAGAGGAGGTTGTCTTACACGATACCAAAATTCCCAACTCTTGAGAGGTAGAAAATGACAGCCTGAAATGGACAGAAGCAGAGTGGTTTATGCTACAAAAGGGGGTGGGTGCTGATGATATGACTGAGAATATGGAAGCATTTAGTTGATTTTTAACACTGTGCATTTGAATGTTCCATGCAGCTTTTTAAAAATACATATTCCTGTTACCCATCAATGCCCTCATTTTTTAGAATGGTTAAAAAAAAAAATGAAACAACCAAACACTCTACCAGGGGCAACTGGGTGGCTCCGTGTTGAGCATCTGCGTTTGACTCAGGTCACAATCTTGGGGTCCTGGGACTGAGTCCTGCATCAGTGTCCCCTCAGGGAGCTTGCTTCTCCCTCTGCCTATGTCTCTGCCTCTCTGTTTCTCATGAATAAATAAATAAAATCTTAAAATAAACAAAACACTCTATTAACCCTATTACACAATGAGATCACTCCTTGCAACTACAAATAGATTTGTGATAAAATATTTACTAAAGAGTGGAAGAATAAGACAAACCCCCTGGCAGCCCATAATATAATGAACTATATATCACATCTTTCCAAAAGGGCAATAAATCATGCTTCTGAAACCTGGCTGCACAATAGAATTGCCTGGATAGCTCTAGCAATTATTCTAGCTTGGGTCACACCCAGACAAATTAAATCAGAATCTTCAAAGCTGGAGCCCCAGCATTGGTGTTTTTACCAATGTTGAGAAATGTTTCATTAAATTTTCTAGACTGGGAAAGTTAAATCCATGAAAAAGGAGACTGTCAGGGTAAGGTTGCAGAATTGGTTGTAAATGGAGTTAAAGTTATCGGTAGATAGAAATAACATTAGCAAAAATATGAAATATTTTTATTTTCCCTGAAACAACAGAAAATGAGAAAGGTTTGGATAAAGATTGAGAGAAAGTTTGAAGTAGAAAAAAGAGATGTCAAATGAAATCAGAGGACTTCAATCTTCTCAGTGTGTAAGAGGAAGTGGTAACAGAAATGGAACTCATCGTAGTTCTCTTAGTACCTAGCATTTATCAAGTCATTTTTAAGCTTCATAAGTGCTATTTTACCTATCTCCATCATATCATACGAAGACACTGATACTATTATTCCCATTTTATACATAAGAAACCATAAATCAGAGATAAATATATGATTGAGCAATTTGCCAAGGTCACATAACTAGTAAGTGACAGAGCTGTTCTGTACAACTGTATTCTGTGTGGAATGCAGTCCTATGAAAGCCTTAAAGCCTTTCTCTCAACTGTGCCATTATATGAATGAGGGAGAATCAGGCTTGAGGAGAGAGAGAGAAGGTTTGGAAATTGGACTAGGAGATTAAGTCAGGGAATTAGAGATGAGTAGGACTATGGAATAGTTTGGAAGGCCCAATTAAGGTTATGGTGCATGAATTTGTTTCACATAAGCACTTTGTGTATTTTGGATTCTCTAATAATGCTTGGCAGCTTAGAAATGAGAGTGGAAAAAGTGAAAGCTAAATTTACCCAGAATGGGATTAACCAAACAAATGGGGCAGAAGTTCAAGGAGTAAGGTTTATATTGTACTATCATGACGAGTGTTGAGAAGGGCTCAAGAGTGGCCTCCAGCACCTAGGATTAGTGTGTAGGACACTGAAGCCTTGATGGACTGTACAGGTAGAGGAACTGGGAGAGGCAGAGGGACTGGCATATTCTGATGAGACTAAAACTCAGATACCATAGAAGGAAGGAAGAGAAGTTATTACAAAGGGATATTTCAGAATTGTTGATCTTTAGAGTCTGAAAGTATTATAAACCTGGAGGTTAAATTTCAGAGCTTTGATGGGAAAGTGCCTTTGGTTTCAGAAGAGACTTTCTGAATATGTCAAATCACATCAATTAGGCCAAGTTCTGCCTTTAAATACATAATATAATCGTAAATAAACCACTTACTACTAAACTTAGACTTTAATGGTGAGTATTTGAAAGTATACTATAAATAAATGATTCTATTTCATTAAGTAGTTAAAAATGTGACACTTTTTTCTTAAAATGAGTAATATAACCCCTAAAATTATGCTTTCATTTTTAGGGTAAAGCTGAATATATGGCTTATAATCTCTCCTGCATTCAGTCATGCAGATAGTCATGCAACAGAAATGGCCCAGAACCAGCAATGATCCGGTGTTGTTAGCAGAGGAATGCTGGTTTCTGAATTAATAGTAAAAGCCATATTAATTTCACTCATCATATTATATTGGACTGTTTAATAGACTAAGCAGGTGTAAGATAGCACTGGATACAGCTCAAATCCCAGTTTTTGTTCTAATCTTCTCATCCCAAATGATTTTAGGGGTGTTCCTTTGTATTCTCTGCCCTGGGTTCCTGAACAGATATGTGCAGATTGTCTACCAGCCACTGAAATCTTAAGAAGATTAATTAAAATTTGCTTGAGTTTCATAAAAAAATAAGATATTTAAGCTAAAGGATGGTTAATATGATTGCTATCTACAAAGTGTTTTGATCAGGTCTGAACTGACTACAATGGGTTGGTAATAGTGCCCCAGGGTTTTGTAGTTGGGCTTAATTAAATGTAACTTTTGTTTCTTCATAAAAAGCAGGAATCTTAAGACAGACAAATTGGCCTTACATATGTTATTTCTATATGAAGCAAAAATATTTCTGAAGTGGAAACTCTTCATTAGTTTCAAGGTCCTGAATTATCCTCACAAAATTTCTTTTGGTGTAGTTTCCTTTAATCCTTCTCCTGGGGGAGCAATTATGAAAATCTATGCTGGTTGCAGTGAGTGAGGGGACTAAACATGGCTTAATGAAGAAAACCAAGTTGGAATGAATTAAGATGACTTTATAAAGGCACACAGAAAGACACTGTTTCCTCAAGAATGACTGAATGTCAATGGGAGAATATCTGCTGAATGCAATCATGTGCTTAGAAGCATTTATCACTGTTCTGTAGCTCCTTCATATTCTTCCCACATTCACTATGGCCAGAAGAGATGCGCAGAATGAGAGTACATTCTCAGTAAATAATTATAGCGATGCATGCTGTAGTCAACACATGACAGTGGCATTTCCATATATGAATTCTCATTACCATGGCTATGCCAGTCAACTATATCAACTTATTGTAGGATAAGTTTTGGCATGCAGGTTGCCTTGGTCCAGAGCACCTCCCTTCCTTATTAAAACCTCCATTTTAATTGGTGCTCTTGATTTGTGAGATTGAGATCCCAGTGATATTGTCTCTTACTCTCAGTGAGCTCAGACCCAACGGTTGCTAAAAACTGTCCACTTTGGAAGGCTAAAATTCACATCGTGGTCAGGAACTTTCCTTTAACAGGTTGCTCTGTGGTATTCCCAAGATTGGTATAACCAATTCCTTCCCACAACTGTGGGCGTCTTTCATACCCTGAAGGAAGAAGAGGCAGTATGGATGGAGATCTCAGTCACCTTGGAGTCTGATCCTTCACAATATAGTAATGATGTCAGAATTTTTACTATGGTCATTACCATATATATGCTGAATTATAATATAAACCTAGAGAGCACTGTGGAAAAAAAAACTTTGTTGCTTTAGAAGGATTATTTTAAAATAGCACAAAATCTGCTGTGAATATGATTGTGGTCACAAAGGTATTTAGGATCTGAATTTCCAGAGATTGCCAGCGTGCAAATACAGTCAATATTTAAGGTGGCTGCCCACTCATGATTGATAGAAGTGGCCAAGAAAGCAGTAGGTCACGTCAGAGCTGCCTAATTAGTTCACACATATAATGGTCCTTTAGTGTGATCATCGATAAAAGCATAGAGGGGCCACAAGGCAGAAATTGCTTTTTATTTTTAAAGTAAGTATTTAATCTAACAAATGGTTTCAGGTGTGCTGCCAGAGTTTGCTCAGTTGAACACAAAATGTCTTCAATTTACACAGTTTCGATTATAAGGCCATCTTCTCAGATATAATTGAACAAAAAGTCTGTCTCGAACCTTTTGAATTACATGTCCAGAGACGATAGCAGAGATGAACAAAGCACAGGAGCTGCAAAGTTAATGTGACTGTCATTGGGCAGCTATCTCAGGTCTAAAAATGAATCCATGTTTTCTGCTAATGGAGCCACAGTGAGGGAAAATATCTTCCTGGGTAATTTCATGAAATGAGAACATATCCCAGTAGTAAAGGCTTAGCAAGAAGTAGAGTGTCTTCAAATGCAAATTTTCTGACATTTCACAGCTACAAAAATAATTACCATACCTTGGTGACTTTGACTTAAAGGTTTCATTTAGTATATAACCAAATGTAATGCAAAAGGCACACACTCTGATAAACAAGATTTCCATTTTAGGACTTGCCAAGGGTAGATTTTTTTTTCTCTTCTCTTTCACATTGGAATGTCATTAGCAATTAGATGAAATTATTTATGTGAAATGAAAAAGTAAAAGCATAAAGTAGTGCTGTGCACATCAGAAGCAGCTGGCCTCCCCACTATGAATATGAGAAGAGCCCTGGTGTCTTGATGAAGTGATTGTTCTTCGAAATTATAGAACTGTCCTGTTGTGTAAACAATTTTATTTAATAAATATTTTGAAACCAAAACCGTTTTACTTTCATGTATCAAAGGAAAAACTACATTCAGAATTGCAAAGCATGAAGGAAAACTTTTAAAATATTGGCATGTTTTTGAGTCTCTTAACATTCTATGTCTAGTACAGTATTGGGTAGCTGATACATACTCTGTGGAATTGAATTGGGAAAAGTCACCTTAAGGCATAGGAAAACTTTTGAGAAGCAATTTGGCAAATATAATCAAATACTATAAGACTGTTTATGTTGCTTTGACCCAATAATTTGACAGTTGTGAACTTATGCTAAGAATCTTAAATACTAAGATAGGCTGTACATAAGGATGTTCATTGCAATGTTATTCATAATAACAATATAATTAGGAACAACTATTTCTCTTTTGTTGATTATTATGTAAAGCAAATTGTGACATATCAACTGAAATGAACATTATGTAGCCAAAAAATGATACTTGCCAAAACTAGATTGCAAAGTAGAAATTCATATAATGTAACACAAGTGCAAAAAGCCTGATATAAAATTGTGCAGAAGCGGAATCATGTAAAAATTAAATAAGCATACATTAAAAATAGACCGAGGAAACACATGAAGGTGCTAGCATAGGTTGTGTTTGGATGGAAGTGCAATTTTTTTCACATCTTTTTTGATTTTTAAAATAATCTATAATTTTTTAAAAAGAAACTCTTGAATTTGAACACTCAGTTGTTATGCTTATATAGCTAATTGTATTAAATTGAACTCTTATTCTCACTCCCCAAACCTTTTTCTATGTAAATACATTCACGATGGTTAATTAGTCACAAACGGGAAACCAGTCGGGCTGAAGTACATAAACTCTAATTAATGTAGATCTCAGTAATTGGAGATTAATGGAAGTTTGCAGATCTGAGATTCTTACAGAATAAAAAGTCCCCAAGAGTAAAATATTAGGATGTTTTATTACACAGTTAATCGTACTTTGTTTCGTAGAAATTGGCATATAACAAATTATGGTTTTTGGTGAGCTTACTTAATTAAACTTTCTGTAAGTGATTATGCTATTTGTAATTGTAATGGTTGATATAGAATGCATGAAAATAGCAAAAATAGTTAAATAAGTTAACACAATTATTTAAACAACAACAAACCCAAAAGTGATTTGCCTGGTTAAGTTTGTGAGATAGACAATAGGTTTGCTCCAGCAGATTAAGTTAAAAATACACTGGAATCCCATGATTTGTTCCTAATTAAAATGTTTTTTATATATGTAAACATTATATATAACTGACAATTGAAAGTAAAGATAAGTAAACTTTTGCTTCACTATCACTTGCCTGTTGAAAAACATAAAAGGAGTTTTTATATAATCTCTTCTAGAAGTTTTTTTTTCCCCCTCTAAATGCAACCACTAAAAGTTACATATAAAATAACTGATTCCATCAGTTACAGGTGTAACAACTCTTTGTTTTACTTTCTCTGAACATTTTCAAACCAATACTTCAATTAAAATGTTAGTTATCTGAAGTTATGTCATCCTTACAGAAGAACCAAACATTAGTGATTTCAAATGCTTTAAAAAGCCTGAATATGTTATAATGACTGGGTTTATTCTTAAAAAAAAAAAAGGAAGTGAAGCTTTCTTCAAAAAATACATTATTAAAAAATAAAAAATACATTATTTTTCTTAAATATGCATATTTAGTTGCTTGCTTTAATTTTAAATATATTTGAAGATTTGCCATATGAACATTTACTTCCTCATTCTTTTATGCACACAACTGAGTTTGTCACCATCATGAACTCTGAAGACAAAACCCACTTGCTATTTTTTTTTTAAGATTTTATTTATTTATTCATGAATACACAGGCAGAGACTTGGACAGAGGGGAAGCAGGCTCCACGCAGGGAGCCTGACGTGGAACTCGATTCCGGGACTCCAGGATTGCGCCCTGGGTCAAAGGCAGGCACCAAACCACTGAACCACCCAGGGATCCCCCCACTTGCTATTTTTTTAAGGAAAAGTAACTCATGATTTAAGTATGAGAAGGTGGGGAACGCCTGGGTGACTCAGTGGTTGAGCGTCTGCCTTTGGCTCAGGGGTGATCCCTGAGTCTGGGGATCCAGTACCCACATTGGGCTTCCTGCAAGGATCCTGCTTCTCCCTCTGCCTATGTCTCTGCCTCTCTCTCTCATGATTACATAAAATCTTTTTAAAAAATTAGCTTTTTGTCTGATCATAAATAGCTTAAAATGTTGGTTTCAAAAATATTAGCTTCAATTTTTAGATTTCATTTGTCATTTTAAAGAGATAAATGGAATGGTTTCATGAACCACTATTGTTACTGATATTAATAATATGAATTTCTATTCAATGATTTATAAAAGCAAAAAGGATGCATTCATCTCCATTTTGTTAACAGAAATTGCATTTAAAATTATGTAGCAAATAAGTATCCAATTGAGTGAAAACCATTTCTGACAATCATCCGATCAATTAATCAATATAATTCAGGGCCTACCATGTACTAGCCCTCTGAGACACAGTGGCAACTTTGTTGATTTTGAATGTTCACGTCTGCAAATAGATTTTAGATAAGCAAATTTTAAAAATAATCAAATATTTAAATAACTTACCTTTGGTTCCTTGAACTTGGAGAAAAATCCAAAAAATGAAAATAGCCCTTCTAGTTTCCAAATACATTCTGGCTTTTGTGCATTGGTAATTCTGGTAACAATCACAGAGCAGTCCCAAATCTCATTTAAAAAAATGACAGAAACATGAAAAATAATTAAATATTGATGCCAGCTGAGTGAGAATAACCTTCTTGGTTTACCTTATAAGGGTACTAATTTATGAAGAACACGAAGCAGTGTCTGTTTCTGGAATAATCGGCTTATCTTCCCCTCAGGTGTAATCTCTGCTTAAGGGCCAGCTGGAGGAACCTTTATCTCATTAACCTTCTGGAAGAGCATCTGTCAGCCTAGCTCCAGGACCCTGAATGCCATTATAAACAAGTGTCCACAGGCAGAAGAAATGCTTTTTTCTTATTCACCTGTTACAGTGACATAGAGAGCCAGGGGAAGTCTTGCTAAATGCAGAAGAAGGCTGACAGTTAGGGTCAGATGTTTTCCAAAATGACATGCTCAAGGAACATCCATTGAAAGAGCTTAATTGCTATCCCTGGAAGTACGTGGGTTTTCACTATGTGCTTGTCTCCAGAGATGGCAAGGCAAAGCTGTCTCTGCTCTCATAGAAATGAACTGCTTTGTAAATAGCTTTCCGGTATTACATACAGATGACTTTTTTGGTTTGTTGTAAGTCTGATTTTAATCTTTTAAAATCTGTTTTTCATATGCAGAGTTTAAAAAGTTAAATGACTTGTGAAAAGTAATGGTGCTATTCTTCCTTTCAAAGGAAGCCACTTTTAAGTTTTTAAGCTAATTCTAGTATTCTTATTTGTACCTCTAGAATAGTCTGCTTCTATTACTACTTTTTCATTTTTCACTTTTAGGCATTATCAAATAATAGATATTGAGCATATCTTCCCCTCTACGTATACACTCCCCACTTTCTACAAACACGTATTCATCTTTCTACCCACCTCAGTATTACTGTATTTTCAGTTTATTGAATATTGAATTTTTTATTTTTATGTAGCTGAGCCATGGAGTATACTATAATTATTCACATGTATTGAACACTTGTGATAGACACTGCTCTTAGACATTTCCATAGACTATCCATATATTCCTTAATACAATGTTATGAGGTAGATACATTATTATGATCTGTTTTATATTTAAGAAAGCTAAGGTGTATATGGCAGAGCCAGTATTTGAACTAAGTCTGGTTTCAGAGCCTATTCTTTAACTCCTACCTCCATGATGCTTTTTGCAACTGTCTCATATTTTTCCCCTTAGATTTCACATACAAAACAATAAGTTATCCCCAAATGTTATCCTAGATGTGTAAATTTCCTCTTCTTATGGTTAACACTTCAAATAGCCTGTCTTTTCCAGGATTTGCTCCTGCTAACCCCCTCCAGTCTATATTGTGTCTTTTCTTGCTCCTGCTCACAGTGATCATCTGGGGATCCTCCTTCACAGTCAGGTTGGGGATGGCTTTTATCTCTCTTGTATCAGTTCCTGAGTTTTCTGGATTCTATGTTGCCTTTTTTTCTTAACCTAATCTCTTTTTTTAGCAGAGCATATGCTCCAGTTTATTGCTAAAATTTCATAGTAGTTATATTTGAGATCTTACATGTTTAAAAGTGGCCTCCATCTATACTCATATTTGATTGATAGTTTGGCCAGTGCTATAGACTTAATGTCTGTGTTCTCCTAAAATTCATATGATGAAAACTAACTCCCAGTGCAATGGTTTTTGGAGGTGGGGTCTCTGGGAGGTGATCCGGTCATGTGGGTGAAGCCACTTGAATGGCATTGGCTACCTTATAAAAGAGGCACCAGAGAGTTGAGCTCCTTTGCTCTTTCCATCTTGTGAAGCACAGTGAAAGATCAGTTTATGAAACAGGAAGCAGTCTTTCATCAGACACTGTTTATGTCTGCATCTTAACTTTGGACTTCCCAACTCCATAACTAAGAAATAGAGTTCAGTTGTTTATAAGCTACTCAGTCTTTGTTTTTTGTTTGTTTGTTTAGTTTTTTTATTCTTTTTTAAAAATGTTATATATTTATTTGAGAGAGAGAGAGAGAGAAAGGCAGAGACATAAGCAGAGGGAGAAACAGGCTCCATGCAGGAAGCCTGATGCATCACTGAATCCTGGGACTCCAGGATCACGCCCTGAGCCAAAGGCAGACGCTCAATCCCTGAGCCACCCAGGCGTCCCTGTTTTCTTATTCTTTAGATTTTATTTATCCATTCATGATAGACACAGAGAGAGAGGGAGGCAGAGACACAGGCAAAGGGAGAAGCAGGGTCCCCGCAGGGAGCCCGATGGGGGACTCGATCCCAGGATCCTGGGATCGCGACCTGGACCAAAGGCCGACTCTCAACCACAGAGTCACCCGGGTGCCCCAGTCTTTGGTATTCTATTATAGCAACCCAAATAAACTAAGACAACTGAATATAGAATTCTAGGTTGGAAATAATATTGACTTAGAATACTGAAAACATTAATCCGTTGTCTTCTAGCTTCTTGTGCTACTAAAATCTGAAGTCCTTTTTGCTCTTGCTTCTTTGTATAGGATCTTTCTAGAAGATCTAGAAGATTTGTCTCTTTGAGAAGAAAAGATCTCTCTGAGAGAGGGAGAGAGAGAGATGAGATAGAGTGCAAGAGAGAGAGAGAGCACTTCTCTGCTGCCAGTTTAAGATTTGTTCTTCTAGGTCTGCTACCATTACATCCATGTTTTAGGACTCTGTTTAAATCTACATGTTCAGCTTAATAAAATTATAAAGTGAACACTCTAGTAATATCTAGGTTAAAATATGGAATATTAATAGCCTCTTGGAAGGACCCATGGTCCCCCACTCATAAACACTCACAAACTTTTCTTCTCCATTAAACATAATAATTATTCTGATTTCTGTGGTAATCATGTACTACCTTTTCTTTATATTTTTACTACTTCTCTACACATTTGTAGGCATTGTAGTTTAATTTTGCCTGTATCACCACTATTTATTGAAAAGATCATTATTTCCTCTACTGTTCTGAAGTTCTACCTTTGTCATAAATCAAGAATATATGTTTGTGGGTTCTCTTTCCTGTTTGTCTATTCTTGTGCCACACTCTTAATTATTATACCTTTGAATTATATGTCTTCACATGTGTAGAACAAGTTTTTCCATATTGTTAAAATTGTCTTGTTTGCCTTTGGTGTTTTGAATTTTTTATACCTTTCAGGGTTATATTGTCAAGTTCCACAAAAAATTTTGCTAGGATTCATAAATAGGTGGTGGGGATTAAGAAGTGCACTTGTGCTGAGCACTGGGTCTTTTAAAGGAGTGCTGAATTACTATATTGCATACCTGAAACTAATGTTACACTGTGCATTAACTAACTGGAATTTAAATAAAAACTTGAAAAAAAAAAGAAATTACATCGGACTATTGATCAATTTGGGGAAACTGACATCTTTACCATATTGAACTTTCTAATTCATGAACATGATTTGTCTACTTATTTATTTAGGTTTCTTTAGTTTTGTCTTATATGTATTTCATTCGATTTATTTCTAAGCATTTGATATTTTTATTTTATTGTAAGAAGTATTAAATTTTATTTTCCAATTGGTTATTGCAAGGATATAAAAACATGATTGATTTTTGTATATTGATGCTGTGTACAGTGATCTTGAGAAATTATTGATTATAATGGTTTATCCATTTATTCTTTGTAATTTTTTTAAAGATTTTATTTATTTATTGACACAGAGAGAGAGGCAGAGACACAGGCAGAGGGAGAAGCAGGCTCTATGCAGGGAGCCCGATGTGGGACTTGATCCCAGGTCCCCAGGATCACACCCCAGGCTGCAGGTGGGGCCAAACCGCTGCGCCACCGGTGCTGCCCTATTTTTTGTAATATTCTATCTATACTATTGCCACCTGTGAATAATGAGTTTCTTTTTCCTTTCCTATTCATTTTTATACATTTTCTTCCTTTTCCTTGCTTTTCTGCACTAGTTAGGACCACTAATAAAATGTTGAATGAAATGGTGATAGTAGGTATATTTGTCTTTTTTTTTTCTGGTTCCAAAAGGAAAGCTTCCATTTTACCATTAAGAAAAATGTTTGTTATAGATGAGTTTAGATAGCCTATTATGGAATAAAGAAATTTCCTTCTTTCTAGATTGTGAAGTTTTGTTTTGTTTTTTAAAATAATGAATGGCTATTGAATATTATTACTTGCCTTGCATATCTTTAGAAATTATCATTGACTTTTCCCTTTCGTTTCTTAATGGGATAAAGTACATTGATTTTTCTAATACTAAACCAACCCTACTTCCCTAGAATAAGACTAAGTTGGTTATAATGTTAGTGTTCTACCTGTATTGCTGGATTCAGTTTGCTATATTTTTTAGTCCCTTAAACATCTATGTTCATGAGTAAAACCTCCTATAATATTGCTTTCCTGTAATATGCTAGTAGATCATTCTCATAAAAGGAGTTGAAGAGTGTTTATTTTCTAGTCTATGAATAGTTTTATATTATATTAGTAATAAGTCAGATTTCACCAGGAAAGCTTAGAATTTTCTTTGTGACAGGATTTTAAATTTTGGATTCATTTTATTTTTTATTTTTTTAACTCCCAGCTTTATGGAGACATAATTGACATATAGCATTGTGTAAGTTTAAGGTATACAATGTGATGATTTGATATATGTATAATATTGAGAAGTGATTACCACAATAAAGTTAGTTAACACATCCACCACTTCATTTAGTTATCTTTTTGTTTGCACATGTGGTAAAATGATTTCAAGATTAAATTTCTTACTAACTTCAGGTATATACTACAGTATTGTTAACTGTTGTCATCATGCTGTACATTACACCCCTAGAACTTATTCATCTTGTAACTGGAAGTTTTTACCCTTTGATTGCCAATTTCTCACCACCTTTTGCCTTCTCTGCTGGCCAATCTCCACTCTTTTTGAGTTTAGTTTTTTAGATTCCATTTATAACTGAGATTATCAATATTTGTTTTTTTGTCTTATTTCACTTAGCATTATGCCCTCATGGTCCATCCATATTGTCACAAATCTCAGGATTTCCTTATATTTTATGGTTGAATAATATTCTATTGTGTGTGTGTAGTACAACTATTACATGATATCACAGAGATATCATATTGTGAATAATGTGGTAATGAACATGGAGGTGCAGATATCTCTTGACATAGTGATTTCGTTTCTTTCAGATAAATGCCAAGAAGTGGAATTGCTGGTTCATATGGTAGTCCTGTCTTTATTGTCTTGAGGAATTTCCATACTGTTTTTCATAATGGCTGTACCAGTTTATAATCCCAAAAAGAGTAAACAAGGGTCACCTTTTCTCAAACTCCTCTCTAGCATTATTTTTGATGTTAATGATTCTAATAGATACGAAGTAATAGCTCACAGTGATCAGATTTCCGTTTTGATTTGATTTCATAATTAGTGACATTGAGCACATTTTCATGTACCTGTTGGCCGTTTGTATATATTCTTTGGAAAAATATGTACTCAGGTCTTTTGCCTATTTTTTAAATTGGATTGTTTATTTTTTTTTTTACTATTGAGTTGTATGAATTCTTTATATATTTTGCATATTAATCCCTTATTAGATATTAGATTTACAAATACTTTCTCCTATTCCATAGGCTGACTTTTCAGTTTTGTTAATCATTTCCTTTGCTGTGCAAAGCATTTTAGTCATAATTCCAGTTTTTAATTTTTTATTTTGTTGCTTGTGTTTTACATGTCATATCTAAAACTCAGTGCCAATACCCATGTCAAGGAGCCTTTTTCCATTTTCTTTTGTAGTTTTATAATTTCAGGTCTTACTTATAAGTCTTTAATCTATTTCAAGTTAACTTTTATAACTGGTGTAAGATAAAGATCTGGTTTCATTCTTTTGCATGTGAATATCCAATTTCCCCAGCACTATTTATTGAAGACATTTTTTCCTCTTGTCAAATACTAGTTGATTGTGAATGCGTGGGTTTATTTATGGGCTTTCAATCCTGTTCTATTTATTTATATGTCTGTTTTTATGTCAGTACCATAGTTTTGGGCAGCTTGGGTGGCTCAGCGGTTTAGCGCCTGCCTTCAGCCCAGGTTGTGATCCTGGAGACCCAGGATCGAGTCCCACATCAGGCTCCCTGCATGGAGTCTGCTTCTCCCTCTGCCTGTGTCTCTGCCTCTCTCTCTCTGTGTCTCTCATGAATAAATAAATAAAATCTTTAAAAATAAATAAATAAAAAGTACCATAGTTTTTATCGCTATAGCTAATATAGCTTAAAATCAGGAAGTGTGATGCCTCTCTCTTTGTTCTTCTTTCTTAGGCTCGCTTTGGAGTTTTTTGTGATTCCACATAAATTTTAGAATTGTTTCTTCTACTTCTGTAAAAACTGCCATTGGAATCTTAATAGTAATTGCATTGAATCTATAGATGGCTTTGAGTAGTATGGATATTTTAACAATATTAATTCTTCCAATCCATGAATATGGGATACTTCTTCATTTATTTGTGTCATCTTTGATTTCTTTTCTCAACATTTTGTAGTTTTTAGTGTAAAGATCTTTCAACTCCTTGATTAAATTTTGCCTAATTACTTTATTATTTTTGATACTATTGTAAATAAGATCATTTTTAAACATTTCTTTTTCAGATAATTGGTTGCTAGTGTATAGAAATTTTACTGCTTTTTGATGTTAATTTTGTATCTTTCATCTTCACCAAATAGGTTGCATAGACCTAACAATTTTTTTGGTGAAGTTTTTAAGATTTTTATATGTATTAATTCATGTCATCTGCTAATAGAGACAATTTTACTTCTTCCTTTCCATTTCTGATGTATTTTATCTTATTTTATTTTTCCTTTTTGCCTAATTACTCTGGTAGGACTTGAATAAGAATGGTGAGAGTCGGCACCCTTGTCTTATTCCTGATTTTAGATGAAAAACTTTCAATATTTCACCACTGAATATGTTGTTTGTTAGTTGTGGACTTGTCATGTATAGCCCTTATTAAGTTGAGGTACATTCCTTCTATAACTAATGTAAGAATTTTTATCATGAACAAATGTTGAATTTTTTCAAATGCTTTTCCTGTACCTATTAATGCAATCATGATTTTTTCATTTTATTCTGTTAATGTGATATATCAGATTTATTGATTTGCCTATGTTGAGCCATCCTTGTATCTCTGAGATAAATCTCAGTTGATCATGGTTAATGAGCCTTTCCTTCTTTTTTTTTTAATAAATTAATTTTTATTGGTGTTCAATGTACCAACATACAGAATAACACCCAGTGCTCATCCCGTCAAGTGTCCCCCTCAGTGCCCATCACCCATTCACCCCCACCCCCCACCCTCCTTCCCTTCCACCACCCCTAGTTCGTTTCCCAGAGTTAGGAGTCTTTATGTTCTGTCTCCCTTTCTGATATTTCCCTTTCTTTTTAAGATTTTTTTAAATTTTATTTATTTATTCATGACAGACATAGAGAGAGAGAAGGGCAGAGACACAGGCAGAGGGAGAAGCAGGCTCCATGCTGGGAGCCTAATGAGGTACTCAATCTGGGACTCCAGGATCATGCCCTGGACCAAAGGCAGGCACCAAACCACTGAGCCACTCAGGGATCCCCCTTTTTAAAGATTTTTAAGATTTATCTATTCATGAGAGACAGAGAGAGAGAGAGAGAAAGAGAGAGAGAGGCAGAGACACAGGCAGAGGGAGAAGCAGCCTCCATACAGGGAGCCTGATGTGGGACTCCATCCTGGGACTCCAGGATCATGCCCTGGTCCAAAAGCAGGCACCAAACCACTGAGCCACCCAGGGATCCCCGTTAATGAGCCTTTTAATGTGCTGCTGAATTTGGTTTTCTAGTATTTTATTGAGAACTTTTGCATCTATATTAATCAGGGATATTGGCCTTTAGTTTTCTTTTTCATAGTGTCTTTGGTATCAGGATAATGCTGGTTCACAAACTGAGTTTGGGAGTGTTCCCTCTTCTATTTTTGGAAGAGTTTGAGAAGGATTGTTGTAAATTCCTCTTTAAATGCTTAGTAAAATTCACCAGTAAAACCATCTTCTCCTGGACTTTTTTTTTTTTTTTTGGTTGGGAGATTTCGATTATTGATTCAGTCTCCTTACTAGTGTCTGTTGAGATTTTCCATTTCTTCTTGATTCAGTCTTGGTATGTAGCACAGCAATTGGGCAGGGCTGTGAATTTATTTCCCTGTGTGGGCGGGGCTATAGAACATGCTCCATGACTAGTCTAGCCTGTTGGCTTGAGACCCAAATCATGCAGAACAGCCAAAAATTACCTGGACTGACAGGGCCATGAGCTTGGCTATGCTGATGGTCAGAGCTGCTAACTAAGATCTCTGCTCAGGTTCAGCTGCAAGCAGGAATGTGGCCTTCCAAGATCCAGATATGAGTGCTGGTTGCCCCTATCCTTCTCCATCTTGATTTGATCCCCAGCTGAGCAGATTTTTCCAGTGATTCTTGTGAAGTGAGACCTGAGTAGGCCTCCTGGGAAGCATTCACAATGCTGGGGTTGCTAGATGTTCACGTGTGGGTTCTCTTTTCTCAATAGGGAAACTGTAAGCCCTCTCAGTGCAGTATTATGTCTGCCTGGGGGTGGGGTGGGGTAGAAATGTAGTCAAGGCAAAACTACTTCCCTGACTCTTCTAATGAGGTTCTTCACCAACTCTGTGGTCCAAGGGGATGCTTCAGTCCTACTCCTGGGTTCTGAGATTTTTACAATGGTATCTTGTCTATGGAGAGTTGCTAGCTGGTCTTCTTGAGGGTTACTGAAACTGAGAATGACCTGTCTCCATCTTGATGATGTAACCTCTCTGGATTCTATATCTTTAATAATTATTACTCTACTTAAAATTTTTCTTTGGTAAGTTGCATTCATTTATTTATAACTTATTAAATTATTTTTCTATATAGCAGTTTTGATGAAATATAATTAACTTTACTCCTCCCAGAAAGTACCTCATACTCATGAGTAGGGTACTCATCATTTTCCCCTACATTATCATAATTGTTTCTAAAATTAGTATTCCTTTGGATTTACAAAATATTTGTGATTTTCATTCTCATAACTCCTTCCTCCTCTCAAAAAATTTTCTCTTTTGCTCAAAAAACTCATCAGGATGTTTCTTTTATTGTAATTATGCCACTAATGATCTCAATTTTTGTTTGCAAAAATGGCTTTATTTTACCTTCGTCATTGAAAGATATTTTCCTACCTATAGAATTTTAAGTTGTTAGTTTGTTTTCTTTAAGCACTTGCAGATAACATTCCAGTGTGTTCTGGTTTCCATTGTTTCTCTTGAAATCAGGTATCAGTGTATTTGTTGCTCATTTGAAGATAATCCATAATTTATTCTCTGGCTACTTTATAAAGCATTTCATTTTGTCTTTATTTTCTGTAGTTTCATGATGATGCATCAGTCTGTGCATGGTATGTTATTTATATCTCCCTGGACTTGTTTGATTCTTGAATCTGTGGATTGAATCTATGGCTTAGTTTTGGAAAAGTCTTGCCTTTATTTCTTCAAATATTGTATTATCTTATCTCTTTCCCTTTTATTCTGTAATTCCAGTTTCTAAATTTTAGGTCATCTCACTTTATTCTGTGTATCACATACACTCATGTTTTCCCAATCTTTTCCATCCCTTTTATTTCATCATATTAGCTTATTTTTTATTTGAATATTTTCCCATCATCTGGATCTAATTTATTGTTCTTAATTTCCAGTTATTCTTTTTTTTCAGTTGTAAGATTTCTATTTTTTTCTTTTTCAAGTCTGCATCACCTCTTTTAAAAAAATAGTTCTGTGCTAAAATGTTTAATATCGTCTTTTATCTCACTGAATATAGCAAGAATAGTCTGATAATTTCAAATTCTACAGCTCTGGTGGTTGCTTCCATTGTCTTGTTTTTTTTCTGTTTTCTTATTCATGTTTCTTATTCATCTCCTTGTCTAAGTGGTTATTTTTTTCTTACTGTATATCACACACTATTTTAAGGGTTATGCTACAGTAAGAAAGACAGTCTAGTCTTTGTGGAAAATATGCACAAAAATCAATGGAAAAGAATAAAGAAGTAGGCCCACACAAATACAGCCAATTGATTTTTGAGGAAGATGCAAAGGCAATTCAGTGGAGAAAGGATCATCTTTTCAACAAATGGTGCCATAAAAAAAAAACAACAACAAGCTGAGCCATACCAAACAAAAACATCCAAACGCACAGAAAACAAACCAAAAATAGACCTAGACACAGACATTGCATGTACCCAGAAACTAATTAAAAATGGGGAATATAAGGGAAGGGAGAAGAAATGTGTGGGAGATATCAGAAAGGGACACAGAACATAAAGACTTCTAACTCTGGGAAATGAACTAGGGGTGGTGGAAGGGGAGGAGGGCGGGGGGTGGGGGTGAATGGGTGACGGGCACGGAGGGGGACACTTGACGGGATGAGCACTGGGTGTTATTCTGTATGTTGGTAAATTGAACACCAATAAAAATTAATTTATAAATAAAAAAAAATGTATCCTGCACATTAATGTGAAATGTATGTAAATTTTCTAGAAAAAAATAGAGGGGCAAATCTACATGACCTTAGTCTATTCTTTCTTTCAAATCTACATGACCTTAGTCTTTCTTTTCTTTTCTTTTTCTTTCTTTTTCTTTCTTTTCTTTTCTCTTTCTTTCTTTCTTTTCTTTCTTTATTTCTTTTTCTTTCTTTCTTTCTTTCTTTCTTTCTTTCTTTCTTTCTTTCTTTCATGAGCTGAGGGGAGAGGCAGAAGGAAAGGAAGAGAGAATCTTTAGCAGGCTCTATGCTCAGCGTGGAGCCTGTGCTGTAGCTTGATTTACAACCCTGAGATCATGACCTGAGTGAAAATCAAGAGTGAGGTGCTTAGCCAACTGAGCCACCAGGTGCCCCTGACCTTAGTCTTGATAATGAGATTTTAGATACAACACAAGAGAGAAAAAGAAAAATGATACATTGGATTTTATTAAAATAAAAAACTTCTGGTAAAGACACTAAATAAAATTAAAAGATAAACAACAAACTGGGAGAAAATATTTGCAAAATATATCTGATAAAGGACTTGTATCCTAAATATATAAAGACAGATTGAAGCTCAACAATAAGAAAACCTAACAACTCAATTAAAAATGAGCCAAAGATCTGAACAACCCTTAACCAAAGAAGAAAAACAGGTGGCAAATAAACATATGAAAAGATGTTCAACATCATTTGTCATTAGGAAAATGCAATTTGAAATAGCAATGTGGTACCACTATATGCATATTAGAATGACTAAAAAACAAAAACAAAACAAAACCCTGACACTACCAACTGTTGGTAAGGAAGCAGAGCAACAGAAACTCTCATTCCTCACTGGTGACAGTACATATTGTTACAGGCTCTTTGGATATGGTTTGGCAGCTTTTTACAAAGCTAAACATATTCTTACTATACAATTTGGCAATCAAATTCCTACATATTTACCCAGTTGATTTGAAAGTGTATGTTCCACATAAAAATCTTCATTTGAATGTTTATAGCAGCCTTATTAGTAACTTTGAAAACCTAGAGCAACCAAGATGTTCTTTAATAGATTAACTAATAAATTATATAAGAGGATATGAGCTATCAAATCATTCAGAGACGTGGATGAATTTTGAATGCATATTTCTAGGTAAAAGAAGTCAATCTGAAAAGGCTGCATACTGTATCTTTCCTTTTATATGACACTATGTAAAAGACAAAAAGACAAACAGGTGAAACAGATTAGTGGTTGCAGGAGTTTTGGAGTGTATATTTGCTTTGAACAGGTGAAACATAGGGGGTTAGGGCAGTGACACTATTTTGTGTAACACTAATGCATACGATTACACATTTTTCAAAACCCATCAAACTTTATAGCAGAAGAGTGGACTTTAAGGCATGTAAATTTAAGAAATCCTTTAGATAATCTCTAACTATACTATGTGACAGTGCACAAAAGTGACAAAAGAACCTAACTGCACTAAAAATGTATGAAACAATCTCACTGAAGGAGGTGGAGGGAAAAGCTGACCTAAATAAATTTGGAAATTAGTCTGTAAGAATAAAGACAAAAGGAACTATATAGAAGTAGTGTACTCTAGTTGAAAAAAATCGTCTACAACAGGCATATGAGTTAGCAATTCTGAAACAACCATAACATTTAGGAGTTAAGGAATTGAGTTAAGTAAACAGATGGTGGATGGTAGGAGTCAGTTTTCTTACTATTGGAGTAGAAGGTTACAGACAAACGAGGGGAAGAAGAAGGAAGAATAATCCATATGGTAAAGGAGTAGAGTTGGAGACATCAGCATAAACACCTGTTTAACATAGAGATGGATATATATAAGTATATATATTCTGGTTAGTATGCACATCTTTCCTTCTCCATCATCTGTGAGGGCCTAGAAGTAATGATACCCCATAGCAATGAACACACTTAACACACAGATCTTGATTTATAATGTCATTCTTCAGTAAAATAAACCAGGACTCCTTGGAGAAATGGCTGACTGTAAAACTAGGGCAAGACATATACAAGATGAACCCGGAATGTCTTGTAGTGATAGTAAGGAAGTGCTCAAACCAAACCAAAACCCCCCAAACACAAAACCTCATAAAACAAGTCCACAATAATGGTGGTATATCAAAGGGACACAGGAATCAATTGAAAGAGCTCCCAATGGTCAAATTTAGAGCAATTTTAGGAATAAAATGAAGTAGTATTGGATTATACCACAAAGTGTAAAATAAATATCCATGAGTCTATACTAACACAAATAAACTATTAAAAATAAATAAATGGGAGAGAATAGACAAATGTTCCATGCAGAAGAGCTCCTAATAATTTAGGTAGAAAATTTATTTCCTCAAGGAGGTAGACCATAACTCTCCTTTTAAAAAATGTGATCTATGTACAGTGACTTCCTTCTAAAGAGTAAATGTGGAAAGGGTGAAAAAGATTAACTTTACACTAGAGAATCTTGACAGTCATAACGTTGATCAAAGTCAATATCAACAGTGAAGTCATGTTTATAGTATGTTTCCTTCATAAGATATGATGAAAATGGCACTTCACCTCTGTGGTCTGCCTCCAAAAAAACCCATAGCCCAGTTTAATCATGAGACAAACATCAGATGAATTTCATTTGAGGGACATTCTACAAAATACCTGATTGGTATGCTTCAAAACTATCAAGGTCATCCTAGACAAGGAAAGTCTGAGAAACAATCACTGCCAAGAGGAGCCTATGGAGAGCCACGACTAAATATAATGTGATGTCTTGGATGGTATCTTGGAACAGAAAAAGGACATTAGGTTAAAAGAAATAGAAAAAACCCTAAGAAATTCTGAATAAAGTATGAGCTTCAGTTGATGATAATATATCAATATTGGTTCATCAAATATAATAAGTGTAACATAATAATAGAGAATGTTAATACTAGGAGAAACTATGTGTGGGGTCTATGGAAACTACTATCTTCACAATTTTTCTATAAGTAAGTCTAAATACATTCTAAAATAAAAAGTTTATTAAAATATAAAAAAATAAATTTTTAAAAAGAGTTTGAAGTCTAGGATATCTCTTTCTAGGTAGGATTTTTCCTTGCTTCTTCCATCCACTGGGGATTATTAGCAATCCAAGGTCAGTTCAATAAAATTTCTGGGTTGAAGATTTTCTAAACTATATAGATGATTTAGAGTTGGGTTCTACATTTTTGACAGAAGCATGGTTCCTTTGTGTTCCCCTTTGTTCCTAGGATGCAGCCTTTTGGGTTACCAGTGCTTTACTGTCTCCTAAACTCCACAACTTTTTTCCTTTCCTATGAAGAGGTTTTCAAAAGGACTTCAGCCTCTGCCTTTCTTATAGATCAGCAAATGCTCTGGGGGGCAAAAGTGGCCCCCAAGTTAGGTTCACTTGTCTTGATGCTGACCTCTTGTAAATCTTTATTCTGGTAATACTTCGTTATTTTGTAGCTCTCTATTCCTTTAAAACAGATTATATACTTTACTCAGCTTTTCTACATTTCCCTCAGCAGGAAGATTGGTTCAAGTGATCTTATAGCTTTATCTGCTGCAGAAATTCTAAAGTTTTATTACTGTTGTCTCCTTTCTCATTCTGTTTACTGTTGTGGCTTCATACTTTAAAAAAATCCTTTAGTACTATTTTCTGGGGTGTTTGGAGGAAGCATAGGGTAATGGCTTTTTAGTTTCTCCTTTACAGATTATTTTGGTGATAGCTAAAGAAAATTCAAATCATCAGATTGGTATAGTCTTACTTAGAACAGTTTATCTGAAAATGAGAAATAAAGTAGCCGAATAATGACTTTAAATAGCCACATCTAGGGAAAAATTATGAGGACCTAGCATAGGTACATACTTCTATATAAACACACATATAAATATTTCTAATATATATTCATAAGTGTTGGAAAGCTGGTAGGTGCTAACAAAATACTTTCTTTCTGTTTGCTGTATATTCCTGTGTTATACTTATGTTTCTAACCCTGTTGTGAAATATCAATGTTTTTTCTCTAAGAGAGAAAGCAACAATTTTAAGTTATGAAAACAATTTCTACCTAATAACCTCCTTAATAAAACATGTTGCTTAAAGGAAAATGTGGTATAGATCATTTCATGTTCTTAAAAACATTCTATGTCATTTATATATGATTATAGAGATACTGAATTTATATTATGATGACAAATACTTAAAAGAGTCTCTTGACAGCAGTACTGATACTGGAGAACTTTGTTCTTGTCTCACGGAGTCGAAGAATGAATCTCAAGGACACAGGAGAGTGAGTAAAGGGATATAAGTTTATTAAGCAAAGGTACAGAGAAAGCTCTCAGAAGTAAGAAGGGTCCCAACAGGGTTGCCACTGAAGTTCCTGTAGTGACAGTCTTTTATTGAGAACTGACTGGGAAGCTTATGGCCTCGAGATTCCTGTGATGTCTTGGTTTGAGTTAGGACTGGTGATAACATCTTTAATGGCTTACTTCTTCTTTGGGGTCTGGTTATTCTTGGTTGATCATGGATGACTGTCATAAAAAAAGACACCTTCCTTGCCCACACCTAGGGCAGGGTGGTCTGGCTTGTTCCCTTATCTCTGGTTTCCTTACACCTCAGCATTTTTGGGATTCCTGTGAACCTGATTCTGTGGCCCCCTACTTAGCCTGCCTAGTCGTATTTGTCCCCAACTCAGCACCTTACTAAGTTTTCTGGTTTTTAATAAAAAATCTGGATAACTAGTGTTGATAACTGCCACTTAGGAAACAAATAAAAATGATAAACACTCATTATTCCTGAAACAATTCTTTCTGGGACCATCAGGTCTTTTTCTAAGTACTGTCATATTTAATTATGGGTCACTGTTAATCAATACAGAAGTGCTTTTTCAAGCTGGTTAGCTGTCAACAATAATTATATATTCTTAAAGAGGTAAGCATTCTCCTTTATTTTGTGGCAGAATTTCAGGGGTGCATTTAAAATGTACAAGGTAGGGTAGAAAGGGCAGTATGTCCTTGCAGATGTATTCCTTCATTTGAAATCAGGAGAAACGAGAAGTGGTTACCAAAATGAATCAGTTAATATCATAAAGAAATGATTCCACTTGTTAATCTAAATATTTATTTATTTTTCATTCTTACTAAATGCCAAACTCTCAATTAGATACTTTATATGCATAGACGACAACTTTCCATTGCTATTTTTATTTCCGCTCATACAGATGAGAAATTGAGGCTCAGAGTTGCTAAGTATATTTCCCAACTATGCAACTAGTAAAGGTGAAGCAGGATTTTCAACCTAGATCTTTCTAATTCCAAAGCCTATGTTTTCCTTATTGCTCTTCACTATGTTCCTTCTACAGGGAAAACAGATACTAAGAAAATAACTGATACTCTTCAGAAAAATTAACAATGAGTGGGTCCTGGTCACCAATTCCAGCGTGAGTGTGTGTATATGTGTGTTGTGTGTGTGTTGGGAGAGTGTCTCTTCTATACCAACAAGCAATTCTCAAACACCAGCTGCTTAGTGCCCTGCAACTCAATTCAATTCTAACACTATCTACCTGGATACAGCCTCAGGTCCCAGGTTAAGGGCTCAGTCCTACAAGACCCCCCCCTCCACACACACACACACTTCACAGACCAACTGCAAGTCCAGGTTGTCACCTGAGCTCCTGATTGGCTATAGATTGAAAGTTCCAACAACCCATGCTTGGGTTAAATTAATTTGTTAGAGTGGCTCAGACACCTCACAGAAACATTTTACTTACTAGATTACCTGTTTATTATGAAAGAATATAACCCAGGAACAGACAGATGCAAAAGATGCATGGAACAAAGTATGGAGAAAGGGCATGGAATTTCATGCCCACATCTAGTATGTCACTTTCCCCAGATCTCCCCACATGTTCACCAAACTGGAAGCTCTCTGAACCCTGTTTTTTTTGGGGGGGTTTGGACAACCAAACAGAGGTTTTCTAATATAAGCACAATTTATTAAATTGTTGGCCATTAGTGTTTAAACTCAGTCTCTAGCCCATTTCTCCACTCTGGAGGTCAAGGAGGTAGGGCTGAAAGCTTCCACTCTGGTTGGCTCTCTGGACACCTAGCCCCCATCCTTAGGTGGGGATCCTAAGAGGCCTCATTAATATAACAAAAGACACCATCAGCTCTAATTTAGGAGAATTGAAAGGGTTTTAGGAGTTCTGTGTTGGAAACTGGGGATTAAGATCAAATATTTATTTCCTATTATAAATCACAATATCACAACAACATTGAATAAAAAGAGAAGCCAATGAAAATGCAGGAACACATCCAAAGTTTACTGTTTGCATTGGTCTTTACCTTCACATTACATCTACTAATTTGGACATCATAGGTAAAGCAGCTATACAGGAATCTGGAAAGTTTCCATCTCTAGAATCTTTACTTTGGTAGATGGACAACTGTCTGCTTAGCATTCTAGGTTTCTTTTTGCCCACATTGTTGGTTTGTCTCTGAAGTTCAGACAGGCAAAAGGGATTCTTGAGGTATTTCCGTCACCATCAAAATGTGTGACTAATTAGGGTGGCTCCTAGAAGAGCCACTTCTAGAAGAAATGAATCCTAGGAGGGACAGGTAGGCAGTGCTATGCTATAAGTATTAAATCCTTGATCTTGGGAGAACAAGTTCCATTATCTCTGATAAAACCCCAATGTCCTCTTCCATACTTCTGAATGTCTTGAATAAGTGTCCTTTTTTGATAATAGAAGATTCACACTGCCTAGCTCAGAGAATTTCCTCTATATTATTACCCATATCTTAGGAAGGAGGGATATAACACAGAGAGAACTACAAGGGAAACACCAATTGGAATGTCATCTAAGGTGGGCTCCCATTTTCTGCATTTACCTCCCAGATCATCTTAGTTTGGCAGTCAGTTTAAGACCACAGGATTAAATAAAAAGGGCTGCCTTGCCTCCTCGGGCATAATGAGGGGAGAGCAGCAGATGGAATCTGACAAAAGCTGAATGCAGGAATGGAGGGCAGGAATGGAGGGAGGTGACTGTAGGGCTATGGAATGAGAGTTTTAATGAGGGTATGAATGACAGCAACCCAGGGACAGAGGCCTTGCATCCTCATCCACCTTCATTATTTTTTCTCAGAGATTTTGTGATGAATCCTGATATGGGAAGACTTCAATGATCCCTTCCTCTTCTGCAGACAAAGTGGGCCAGCCTTTCTCCCAAAACTCTTAGCACAGAGCTTTTTTTCTCTCTCTCCTTTTTGCACCCCTCAAAGTCCTCGGTAATAAATATAGTAATGCAGAATAAACTGAACTAATTCCTTCTTGAGAGAAATAATTATAAGCTGGGCACTATAAAAGCAAGTAATTTTTTTTAATTTTAAAGGTGTCAATCTGTACATGTTTTATTAATTTTTTTCACAGTCTATGCAGCTTTTATTTCAATCAGAAGGTAGTCAAATATACACACAGCCTAAAAACAGTATAAAAGGTGAATAAAAAGGCCCATAGTCTATTTGGGGTGGAGACAGAGGGTAGGCTGGTCCAGCATTGTATCTGGTACTTTGGGAGGAGGACCAATGATAGGAGCAAGCAGAAAGGAAACTGCTTGGCTAGCTAAGCCTGCTCACCTTTTCATACACAAGGCAGGAAGAAACTGTAAGACTACTCATGTGGCCAGCCTGGCTTGGATAGGTCTAATGCAGGCCAAGACTCAGCCTGGATTTTCTTTTAGGAAGTCCAAACTTTCACAGTGCTGTCCACAGTCCCCACACGGCCAGCCCAGTCATACTGCACTGGTGATGCAGCAGAGTCTACATGCAGATCATGCCGTTCACACTCCAGACCCTGAGGGATCAGTCATAGGATATGCTGGGGACTTTGGTCTGGTCTGGTATGGAGATGACTGTCAAGGCATACATGGTGCCAATGTGGCCTGTTAGGATCTGCACCTGCTACTTAGACTTGATGTTTCATGTGTGAATGAAGTTCTCCCAGTGCCACTGGACAATGTGGCCATTCATTGTGCCAATATAGTAGTGCTGCTGGTGACATCTGCAGGATGTGGGTGCAGTTGAGGGTCTAGATGTCCCAGATCTTGATTATTTGGTTAGGAGCCACTGTGCATGCAACTTTGACCAGGGCCTGTACCCAGTGGTTGAGGCCCATGAGCTCCTTCTTTATCTTCAGCTCAGTGCCCGTGATGTTCCAGTCCTGGATATCCTTCAGCAAACTGCTTAGGAGCATGCTGTAGGAGGAGACCAGTGTGTATACCAATTGTCTGGGCCCGGACTGTGTTCACCCTCTGCAGGTTCTGGATGTCCCACATGATGTATAGTCTGCTGAGCTACTGTAAAGCTTGTGCTCCAGAAGGCAGAGCATTATCACAATGTTGTCATGCCATTCCAGCATCTTCTGGCATTTAGGCTCTTCTCCAGCTGGTTTATCTTCTCTGAGAGCTTGCCCATCATGAAATGCAGAAAATAATCTTCTAGTCCTTCTGTGTCAGCACCACAAATATTTTGTGGAAGCTATCAGCCTTTTGCTGTGGGAACTCCTTCAGGTCCATCTCATACATGTCCTGATTTCCCATGAACATGCATCTGTACTTAGAGTGGGGATACTTGATGTGGTTGTACTCCTTGAGTTCCTCCATGTTCATCATGAGGAGGGGATGACTAGGGTTGTTAGAGCATCACACAGACCTGCAGTCACAGCAGTCTTTGTTGTCTTTCTAGGAACTGAGCTTGATGGTGAAGGGACTCCCACAGGGTGTCTACCTCAAAAACAGGTGGGCTTCCTGCCAGCCACCACTGGATAGCCATGCTTGCAGTGAATGAAGAACTCTTAGATCTACACTCCATTGCAATTTTGTTTACTACCACCATCAGGTTGGTGTTGCATATGGGACACTTCTCTGTCTTTAAGATGCATCTTTGATAAAACATGTGCCTCCATGTACTGATTACAGGGTCCTTGAACACACTGTAACCGACCTGACAACAGAGCTGAGGGCTGCTCAGCAAATACAAATGGCTCTAGCTCCTCCTTGTACTCTGGCAGCAAGAATGTGGAGGATAAAGATAGGCTGGATCCAGAGTCCAGTAGACTCTGGACTGCAGCGGCCAGAGATGGCACAGTAGAGCTTGAATTCACAGTGCAGGGTGGTGATGGGGACATGCTGTCTTCCTCACCCTGAGGGAAGGAGGTGAGGGTGCTGGAGGAGAGGGGCACCCTGTGGTGCTATTTGTGAATGCTGATCTTAGTGGCTTTTGCAATGGTAGTGACAACTGAAATGGGTCCCAAAATCTTTTCCATTCTGGTCCCTATGGTGAGGTCTGGGGTGGATGGGTTGGAAGTCTCCCTGGAGAAGCAGTTGTAGCAGATGCTTTTGGCTGATCTCATGCTCATGAGAACTATCTTGGACATTTACATAATGTCCCCCATCTGCGGCCACTGGGGAGTGGCAACGCCAGCCTCCAGCTTCATCAGGCCCCCTTGGCTGCCTCTCTAGGAAGGGACCTGTGTGCTTTTTAAATTAAAACATTTTCAAAATAATTATTAGCCATGTATACTAAGAGAATCGGCAAGGTAAGTTTGGTATCAGTAAATTATATATATTCCCTTCTATACCAGGTCATGATAAATGTTGCACCAGGTAAGAACACAGGGACATTCATCAGTGACTTGAATTTTATAGACACTAAACTCAGTTTAAATGATGGTATTGAGACATCTTTGAGGTCTGAATTTCGCCAGTGCTCAGTGCCTGAGTACTGAGACATGCAGCAAGGAAGAGTGAATAGTCAGCAGGGTCAAGGGCGGCAAAGAGAATGAAGAAGATGAGTGCTGAGGAAACACTGTTGGATCTATAATAGGGAGGAATTCATGACCTTTGGGAATGCATTTTCAGTAGTGTAGTGGCGAAGGGAGTTGGCTTGCAGTGCATTACAGAGTAATTGGGTAGTGGAAAAGAGACAATGAGTGAGACTTCTCTTTATATAATGTAGCAGTGAAAGATGAGAGAGAATGAGTTTGACAAGCTAGCTGGGCCAAAGTACATTTTTTTTAAAGGATTGTTTATAAGCAGAGCAGTAGGCATGGGTGACATGTGCATCTGTAGTAGAGTTCAGGGGGTGGAGAGAGATAGAGAGAGGGGGAGAGGCTAGCACAAGATACCCACTAGCAGTTGCTCTGTCTAATAAGCACTTACCCTTAAAGGAAGTTTCCAAAATTGCCTCATTTTTGTAAGATGCAAAACAGTTTTAGAGCATGAAACACAGACATTCGCCCTAGAGGGACTTGCCATTTAACTGTGTGATACAGTGCACACAGAGATAATGAAATGGAGTTATCAGTTAAGCACCTTTCAAAAGATGTTATCAATATACTCTAACCATAATAAAAAAAACATTGGATGATTTGTTCAATTTGTTCACATAGTATCCACTTAGGTAAGTATTATCATTTTTGAGGAAACGGAAGCTTAGGCAGGCTACAGGCTAAGGAAGTTCTTAATGCCTCATGGCTAATCAATGATTTCAGTCCAGTCTCTGATTACAAGCTAGGATTCCACACCTAGTAACTGTCATTAGAAATATTGAGTGAAGCTTTTGACTTCAAATCTCAAATTAGAATTCAACAATGTCTATATCTCACTTTAGGTAAAATAATGTCTGCATCTTTAAAATATTTTGACATAGGCACACGTGTGTACATGTATGTGTGTGTGTATGTGTGTGTTTGCCTGTGTGAGGCTGAGCTACATTCTAGGTGTGATCAATTACCTGGTTGTAATGCGTACTCTAGAAGAAGGGAGGGGGTAGTCAAAATTTAATAAAAGAGACTATAATCCAGGGATAGCTATTATAATCTTCAATAATCTAGTTCCAGTTAACACTAGATTTTAAAATACTAGAATAATAAAGGATATAGATAGGTATTTCTTGGTGAAATTAGTGGCTTGTTAATTAGATAATAGGTGTTGGAAACAGGCATTCATTAGTGAGATTAGTGAGAGCTGCTCTATGAATTGACTAAAATATTCTAGAAATACTCCCTGCCTTGCTATGAGTCTAGTAAGTCACCCTTCATTGTTAGAAAGAAGTTGGAAGCTTGATCCTTGACAGTCCAGTGTCCAGTCATCTCTTTGAAGGGTTCTGGTTGACTGCTAATGACCACAAGGCTAACTGAATTCTGCCTTAGAACATTCTCTCATCTGTCCCAAGAGATTTCACTGCTTACAGAATAGGCTATCTGGCCTATTTGAAGGTCTGCTTATTGATAAATGTTAATTTAATTATGGCTTATATGTATGAATAATTTTTATCTGATTCTTTTACTAAAACCTTGTAAGAAGATTGTATGGAAGTAGTAAACTCACCCACTCTCAACTCCTGGTGCCCACTATTATCTACTAAAATTAACCTACTTGTGTTTAACCAAACTAGCTTAGGTCAGACATTTATTTCTGTAAATTTGTCCTATAAATTCCCTTTGCAACTTATAGAAAAACTATTTCTCATCTTTTTAATATGTCTACCCCAATGACCTTCTCCGCAGCCTCTAACCTATCTGCTCTTCAGTTTTACTGAGAATATAGATACAATTAGATGGACAGTCCTTCTGTTCCCCTTATCTTCCATCATCAAATCCTCCAAGCTGCCTATATCTGTCCTTACCTTTTGTCTTTCTTCTTATGACAAGGAAGAAAGTATAGCTTCATTTGTGAAAGGTGAGCCTTTCGTTTAAGCTTAGTATCCTGTCTTTCTTTGCTGCTTAAGGACCTAATTTCTGTGTTTTACCTACTCCCTTTTGAATTAAATTTTCCCTTTCTGTTAGGTTAGTCACACTAGCATACAAAATGCTCTAGCATCTTCTACCTTAGACAAAAACAAAAAAAAAAAAAAACTTATCTTGATTCTTTTAAACAATCACTCTATTTCTCTGTCCCTACACAGTAAAACTACTCCAATTGTCTCTACTGTTTTCACTTCTTCACTTTTCATTCTTTTTAAATTATGAAACAATTCAAACACAGAGGAATGCTAGGGAATGATGTAATATATGCCTATGAACATACACACCTACTGCCCAGCTCCATAAACTTTTAATGGTTTTCTATATTGGCTTTACCTTTTTAAGAGAACTATTATAGATAAAATTGAAACCCTTCTCAAATGCATTATCTCCTATCCCCACTGGTAACTATTAACCAGAATCTAGTGTTCAGCATGCCTGTACATGTTTTTATATACTACTGTACAAATATATAACCACAACTGAGAGTTATACTTTTTCTGTACTGATGGATATAATTCCAATTTTCATTCTTACCAACACTAAATTAGATGTTCCTATTTCTCCATATTTATGACAATACGTGAATTGTCAGCCTTTTAATTTTGCCAGACTAGTCAGTTTGAACTGTTATCTCATGATGATTTTAATTTGCATTTCCTGACATCTAGTAAAGTAGAGCATCTTTTCATAGTTTTAGTGGCCATTGGTGTTTCTATTTTTAGAAAGCCTATTCATCTTTTGCCCTTTTGTCTTAATATCTTGAATGAACAACCATCATTTCTCCACTGCTTTGAAATGCCACCTCTATCTATCTTATACAATTGTCTGGATCTCTACATTGTTTCATTGGTTTATTTGTATATTTCTCCATCAAGAGCACAAGATCTTCCTGTAGCTGCATAAGAACTCACTCTCTGGTAGAGCATCTCCTCCAGTATGGTTCTTTGAAATATTTGTAGACATTTTTACCTCTTTGTGCTTTCATGTGAATTTTGGGATTTTCTGTCAAGATCATGAAACCCTGGTGAGATTTCCATTGGAATTTATTTAGACTTAAGGGCAAAATTGGGCAGAACTGAAATACTTATCTTGAGTCTTATCCCTAAACATGGTATATACACATCTAACTTCTCTTGAGGGCACTCTTATCAGGCTTCTTTCTCCACCACTCCATTGATTCTGGTTTGATTTTCAAGATTGTGAACAACCTGCAACTTGCCAAATCTAATGGCTACTTCTCTGTCCTTCTCTTACTTACTCTGGTGGCCTGAAGGTCTTTGCAGCAGCTCAGCCTCCCTTTAGTCTCAGTTTAGAAGTCACCTCCTCAGAAAGTTCTTTCCTCATTATTCAACTTAAAAAGCCACATGTGACTTACTTCATATCATTTCGTTTTGATTCTCTGCATAGTCCTTATCTCTATTTAATAAGGCCTTTATCAACTTCCTTGATTTACATCATTTCCCCTGGCTAATTATGCTTTCTTTCATTCCTTAAACACATCAAGCTATTTTTCACAAGGGGTCTCATGCTTCTTTTTCCCTCTTTCTGGAGCTCTCTCTCTTAAAGATATTTGCTTCACTATCTTTTTTCTCATCATTTAAGTCTCTACTCAACTGTCACCTCCCAAGAGGACTTCCCTGATGACTCAGTCTAAAGTTAATCTTTCATCATCACATGAACCCACTGCAGTATCTTAAATGTCTGGCTGTGATAGAAATTTTTTTTTTAAGATTTTTATTTATTTATTCATGAGAGACACACACACAGAGAGAGAAAGAGAGAGAGAGAGAGAGAGAGAGAGAGAGAGAGAGAGATACAGGCATACAGGCAGAGGGAGAAGCAGGCTCCACGCAGGGATCCTGACGTGGGACTAGATCCTGGGACTCCAGGATCACACCCTGGGCCAAAGACAGACACCAAACCGCTGAGCCACCAGGGCTGCCCGAAAATCATCTTTTTAGTTAATGTGTTTGCTGTTTATGGTTGATATCCCCATAACCTCTTCCCCTCATATATGCTACATAAGAGCAGTAATGTTTATTTTATATTAGTTAAAACCAGAACACCATCTGACACCAATTTGGTGAATAAAATAAGCCACTTTATAGCATAAGACATATAAAATTAACAATTGCTTATGAAAGTAAAGCATCATATCTACGAATTGAGATTAAAAAAGGGTGTAGGTTGGGGCACCTAGGTGGTTCAGTCAGTTAAGTGTCTGCCTTCAGCTGGGGTTGTGATCCCAGAGTCCTGAGATTGAGTCCCACATTGGGCTCTTTGCTCAGTGGGGAGCCTGCTTCCTTCCCCCTCTGCCGCTTCCTCTGCTCCTGCTCTCTCTCTTCCTCTCTCAAATAAATAAAATCTTTAAACAAAACAAAACAAAACTTATCAAGGCCATATGTCAACTAGAATTACTTATTTTGTTAGATCTAAGACTCACATCCTTTTTTTAAAAAAATATTTTATTTTTTTATGTGACAGAGAGAGAGCACAAGTAGGCATAGCGACAGGCTCCCTGCTAAGTAGGGAGCTTGATGTGGGGCTTGATCCCAGCATGCTGAGTCAAAAGCAGTGCTTAACCAACTGAGCCACTCAGGTGCCCCTGGCTTTGGTAAGTTAACAAATAATTGTTTAAAAGTATATCTTGGATTAACTAAATATAAATTGTTATATATAAATATTAAATAATTTCTAAGTAAAATATAATGTGTGAATACATATACACACAAGTCTTATATTTACTATTTATTATTTTATTTTAAGATTTTATTTATTTATTTGGGAGAGAGAAAGAGAGAGAGAGAGAGCACAATCAAAGAGAGCACGATCATCTCAGATGGTGAGAGAGAATCTCAAGCAGACTCTGTGCTGATGGTGAGCCTGATGTGGGGCTCAAGCCCACTACCCTGAGATCATGACCTGAGCTGAAATCAAGAGCTGGACACTTAACCAACCGAGCCACCCAGGTACCCTTACATATACTATTTATAAAAATAATCAAGGAGATTAGAGAGAAACAAAATTAAGGTAAAAGAAGATTAACCTGCAATAAAGTTATTATTCAAATTTCATGTTAATTCATGGAAAAAATTATTTCTAAACATTATGATAGCCACTTCAAAGAAAAACTTTAGGGATGCTTGGGTGGCTCAGTGGTTTGGCGCCTGCCTTCGGCCCAGGGCATGATCCTGGAGACCTGGGATCGAGTCCCGCGTCAGGCTCCCTGCAAGGAGCCTGCTTCTCTCTCTCTCTGCCTGTGTCTCTGCCTCTCTCTCTGTATCTCTCATAATAAATAAATAAAATATTAAAAAGAAAAAGAAAAACTTTAACAATTCCTGTTGTTCATGAGATAAAACAGGACAGTACATTAGGAGAGGCCTTAATAGTCTTGTAGCTAAGCCTCAAGGGACTTCTCCTATGAGTTGTTATAAAATAGTTTTCATCAATAGTATTGGTACAGCTAATAAAATGAAGTGTGCCACTGAGCTTTTCCTTATAATGTTCTTCAATATTTGCTAAAGATATAATGGCCAAGGGCAGTCAAGTAAAATACTGCTATGAAATGAAATAATCACATAATCTGGTCCATAAGTTTAGCAAAGGATCTAGCCAAAAGGCTGAATGGTAGATCCTGCAGGCAACTCTCTGCAAATGTCATTTTAGCAGTTGTTCATATAACAGGTACTGGCCAGAGGAAAATCTGAAGCCATACTTCTTGACATATATATACCTGGAGAGCAGGTATTTTGTGTTATTGGACAAACATACTCATACCAGTAGTTATTGGCTGAGCTGGGAATAAGGCTATGAAGTCAAAGCTCCTAACAAAGAGACATGTGTGAATAGAAAGCTGCCTCCAGATACAGAAAAGTCAAGGTTCCTCTCACAAAGCAGTCCTGGTTCTGCTTTAACACCAAATGAATAGATAACCTGGCCCCAGGGTTCTGTACCACAAGACATATCTATATACTCATAATCCTATTTTTCTCGATCTATTTTTTACTGGGAGCCTGAAGCTAAGCTACATATCAGATGCTTCTTCACATAGTCAGACTGAACCAGTGTCAGAGATCTCAACTTTAGTTAGCTCCACAGGTCCCTGGACTCTGCCCAGGTGTCCCATCCTGGAGACAGGTCTTCCCTGCAATATAAGCTACTCTTGGTTTTTGCAGGCTTAGAAATCTGTCTCTTTTCTTCAAAGATTCCTTGACCACACCTGGGCTATATCATCAGTTTCTCCAGCTATTGCTAAGTTGTTCATTCATTCAATAAATATTTATTATATTTTTCAGGGTTATCACATCTTGAGGCCTATGGAAAATATGTTAATTTTGAGATTTCCATTAGAAAACCAGGTTGTGGGGTGCCTGGGTGGCTCAGTCGGTTAAGCGTCTGTGTTTGGTTCAGATCATGATCTTAGGGTCTTAGAATCGAGCCCCAAATCCCTGCAGCAGGAAACATGCTTCTTCCTCTTTCTCTTCCCCTACTTGTGCTCTCCCTCTCTCTCTGTGTCAAATAAATAAAATTAAAAAAAAAAAGAAAACTAAGTTGTATTGTTGCATATACAGTTGAATATCTAAGTATGGGGTTGTGAGCACAGGTCAGGCCAGATATTTAGGTGTGTATCTGTAGGCCATTGTTAGGAGTTAGTTGGACCATTAGGTAGTCAGGGTCAGGGTCTCCAGTAAGAAAATATGGAGTCAGGACAGCTAAAATAAAATACCACTAACATCCTGTTTGCAGGTTCGACAGGACCACACTAGCATTCCATTTTGCAGCCTTTGCAGAAATGACTTCTGCAAAACATCCTAAAATAAGACAATTAACCACAAGACATTTGTCCTTACCATGAACAAGGAGCAATTAAGACAGAAGCCTCCAGATGTCAGCAAAAAAGACCATCAGCACATCGACATTAACCTAATAGATAAACAGCTACATGACCAAAGCCCTGATTGGCATGACTCAGCACACCTCGATCACTTAAGATAGTTCTGCAGAAGAGTTCATAAAAACTCTTAAACTTAGAAATTTTGGGGGGAACCCTCCCGGGCCCTCCTCCCCCTCTGGGAGCTTTACATTATTGATCAATAAACGGTGCTCTGCTGCCCACCACTCTTTGTCTGGTCTACCTCTCCATTCTTTGAAGCCATGTGACCAAGAACTGCAAGCACTAAAAGCAGAGAAATCCTGCAACACCATGAGGTTATTTAGGAATGAGATAGAATGTAGATAGAATATTACTAAAGTCCCATTTTAATTTGAGCAACATTAAGTGCTTGGCCTTAGTAGCTCAGATGCCCTGGTCGGCTTCTGCTTCTGTCAAGTACTTTTCTGTCCCAGCAGCCATTTTTTCTGCCTAAAACAGGCCTCCAAAATCCCTAGAGATAAGTCACATTAGCCTTCTATCATAGGTTACCTCATTTTTTTGCTTTATTTGATACTTGCTTAATACATGAGAAGATGGAGGACAAAACTAGTACTCCAAAGCTCTTAAAACCCCAGTTGAAATCTATATAGGCATTCCTTGACCTCCCTGAAATATGATTCTCCATAATAAATTCCCTATTCAGACTTTTAGAGCTAATAACAAGACTCACCTGGAGTCCTTCTGGGCTGTGATTACCCTGAATTTTATACCTTTTTAACTTCTCTTCCTATTATTTGATAAGTGGTGGTAGAGAGCTTGCTAATTGTTTTCCTATTTATTAATGGTGGGAGAAAAACATGTAGTCCAAGGTGTACACTGCCATTCATGTTCTACTCTAATCTAGGGCATACATCCCTGTAGAACAATGTTTATTTTGCTTGTACCCAATAGGGTGTAAGAACACGCTGTAGAGGCAAGTTGTTGAGCGTGCTAGAAGACACTGCATGGAGGTAGAAAGAGTTAGCAAGAATAGTTCCAACTTCAGCATTAACCGTGTGGTAGACACTGTTCTGTGTTTCCGTGTCATTTGATACAATGATGATCCTCAATTGGAGTGTTATTGCCCCGTGGGGGCATTGTGGAAATTTGCAGGGTTTTTTTTTTTTTTTTTTTTTTTTTTTTTTGCAGGTATAGTGAATTGTAACAGGACCAGGGATGGTAGACTTCCTGCAAGGTAAGGGATTGTCCCACATAGTAAAGAATTGACTTCACTCAATTCTCACAGAAGTGTCTCCAATGTCCCGTGGTCATTCTTGTTTTTAAAATCTTATAAAATTTTAAGCCTAGACCCTATTTTTGTTTTTGCATTTAAACAAAATAATTTAAATTTAAATATTTCTAAACTACTGACATTTCCAAGAGTGCGTTTATCATGTAAATTAAGAGATCAGAAGGTTGCACTTTGTTTTATTTGGAATCTTATCAAGAGTCTATACTATTTTGGACATTATGTCCCTGCCTGCAGTACATGGCTAATGGTTGTTATTGCTGCTGCATTAATGGTGATTCTGTGAATATGTGCAAGAACAGGCAATTTATTATATCTTTTAGAATAGTATGTCTGAGCATTTACTTATTGACACATTTTATTGCAAATTACCTTTCTTTTATTTCTTTATATTATAATTAAGGAATCACATTAATTTAAAAAAGAATACTGTGGTAGAGAGCAATATCTATGATTTTCATTTCAGGATTTTAAAGAGGATATTACTAAATATTTGTAATAGAGTTTGTTAGATTGAGAATTACTGATTTATCCTCACGACAGCCCCACGAGTCAGGTGACTATAGTTTTCTCCATTTTCAAATAAAAAAATAGGCGTAGATTAAATAACTAGTCCAGGACACACAGCTGGCAAGCCAGGGGCCAGAGTTTGAACCCAACATTCTGGATCACAGAGCTTGACATGCTCTTAAGAACTGTTTTTCTTATCACAGTAAGCCACAGAGCTTGACATGCTCTTAAGAACTGTTTTTCTTATTACAGTAAGCCAATAGAAATATCAGGCATAAAGAGGACAGAATTCTGGACAGGTCTTGAGATGCAAGGACTGTGTGGTTCTGAAAATGTAGACCAGTGCACAGTCTCCATGCAGAGTGATTTGTAGCAGAACTAGTGAAGGTTACTGAGAGACCTGCTGGCTGGTCTCATGGGTTTCAGGTGAAGGCAAGAGGGCCTGCTGATGCCCATTCTAATAGGAGTAGAGCTGAATGGACAACCAGGATTCCATGGTCTCTCTAACCCAGCAGGAAAAAAATGGATGGACAATTCACTGATACTTTAGAACTTAAAGCAGTGTTCTTGCTATACGCCTACAAGAATCTATATTATTCTCTGGCACATTCAATATTCAACTTTTAGCAACCATGCAGGATGGCCCTTTGCTAGAGTCCAGAAAAGTTAAAGAAAAACTTTGACCAAGTTCCCTCACATTTTCTTAAGCATGATTTAAAAATCAGACCAGGAAAATCTTGTTTTTTTTTTCTCAGTCTGAGTTTATCCATGGACTTTTTTCCATATGCTAATGTCAACAGGCTGAATTTCTTGGTTGGTTGAAAATTTCTCTTTGATTTAAAATCAATTACTGAATCTTGAAAATCAGGGAAAGTTTTCATGTATGAATACATTTTTTTAAGTGGGTCAAAAATGCTCAGTGTGGCCTTTGCCAGTGAAGATTAGGAATGGTGGATTAGACAAATCTGCCTGTCTGGATTTATTTTGTGTAGGCCTCAATTGTCCTACTTAAGTTTCCATTTTTCTGGGAGCTTCTTAAGATGGTGATGAGCAGAGTTCTAATGAGCTGGAACTTTCTTCCTCAGCTACAGTTTTGACAGGTTGTTTGTCTCTAGCTTGAAGAGACTCTTATTGAGGTTAAATAGAAGAAATGCAGCATCTAGAGAAATCTGTAGATTAGTATATTGAAATGTAACTGCCTCTTCAATTTTGAAATAACTGCTCATGGCAGTTCTTGGCCTATTTGTTGACAAATCACTCTGGAATAATTAGATAAGAGGCAGCTGTATGTATACTTTAATTAGCTGCTCTTGCCCCAAAAAGTTGATAAAGAAACTTTTCTTAACTCATTACTGTAAGTCCAGCATTGCTATAACTCTCCTCTTAATGCATGTGAAATTTGTAGGCCTATTAAAAACCATGGAATACATACATATGCTAAATGAAAACATTTTTATGTATCTGTAGGATTAAAACGGAGGGAGAAATAGATAAGAGTGGGTTTCAGATTAAGACAGTGTGGCAGTGATAAATTTATTTGAGGCCTTTATGCCTATATAAAGAATATTAGCAAGGCGTTTTGATTACTTGTTTATATGTTTGGTCAGTTGTTGTGCCCTGGGAGCAGTACAAGTATTGGTAAAGATTATTAACGTTGATGCATGAGTGATAATCAAACATTTATCTTACTTTAAAATTGGAAGAACTGAAACCCTTTTAAAACCTGTTCCAACTTAGAGATGGCTTGTACTTGTTTTAATAATCTTAGATTAGCTATTTACAACCTGGAAATCAGTTCTTTATAGTATTGTGTGATTTTTTTTCTTATTGCTCAAAAACACTAGAGGTCAAGGAACTTTTCCTGTGAGAGGACAGAACAGGAATAATTTAGACTTTGGGTGTCATAGTGTCCCTGTCATATAACTACTCATGTGGTAGTGCAAAAGCAGCCATGGACAGTGCCTAAACATATGGGCATGGCTATGTTCCAAAAAATATTCTTTAGGGATACGGCAATTGAAATTTCATATAATTTTCATGTGTTACAAAATATTATTTATCTTTTAATGTCTCCATCTATTTGAAATTGTAAAAACAATTTTTAACTCACTGGTTGTACAACAACAGGTGGCAGGCCATGTTTGACCCCTGAGCAGCAGTTTGCAGACCCCAGATATGCACAGAGGTGGGTTGTACTCACAATGCTAAAGAACATAACTGTATGTATGCTAAAATAACTTGAGACACTTTTGCATAGGAAAAAGCATTTTATGTCTAATTGTAAATATGTCAGGGACACACCTGTTACAAAATGATCTAAACCAAGTTGGCTGTGCACAATCAATGGATATGTTTTTATTGGTAGATATGATAGCCACTATGGTTTTGTTGTAGGTGAGGGCTATAGATCTCCCACTTCCATATCCGTAGCAGGTTACAAGGAAAGCATGTCTCACATCAGATTCTGCATCTATATCAACATTGCTTAGCAAATGCACAAACACAGTTATCACTTTGTCTTTGCAATAACACAGTGCCATTCTTAGGCACCTAATACCCTGTACGCAATGTACACTACAAAAAGTCAATTTCTACAGGGAGGATTCAGATAACCTAGGAAACAGGTGACAGAATTCTGTGAATGGCAAAACCAGGACATTAGAGAACCCTAGGCCAAGAATGTCACTTCAACGGTATGAGCTATGGGGTGATCATATTTATACACATGTAACTGCAAAGGTATTCATGGTACTTCTAGAGAATCCATCTTGAATATCTCTCATTTCACCAAATGAAAAGACATTTCTCTCTCTCTCTCTTTTTAGAGAGAGTGAGCATGCAGTGGGGAGTTGTGGGGGAGTAGAGGGGGAGAGAGACTAGGAGAGAACTTAAGCAGGCTCCGCACCAAGCGAGGAGTCCCACCTGCGACTCTATTTTAAGACCTGAAATGACATGAGTGGAAATCAAGTCTGGATACTTAACCCGCTGAGCCACTCAGATACTCCTAGAAAGACATTTCTAATATGCTGTATGCTAATTAACAAACCCTCTAGTCCTGATAGGAATAGTTAAAAATACTTGTGTTACTGCTTCTGGAGTACAGACTTCTGATTAGCACCACTCAAATACTAACCATCTATCCATGGAGTGAGCCTGACCAGGGAGCTTTAAATATAAGCTTATATTCAGTTACAGATTAAAGCACACATACATATACCATAATTTCTTTTTTTTAAGATTTTATTTATTTATTCATGAGAGACACACAGAGAGAGACACACACACACACACAGAGAGGCAGAGACACAGGCAGAGGGAGAAGCAGGCTCTATGCAGGAAGCCCGACGTGGGACTCGATCCCGGGACTCCAAGATCACACCCTGGGCTGAAGTTGGCGCTAAACCGCCGAGCCACCCAGGCTGTCCTATATCATAATTTCTATGCTCAAGTATTTAAAAAGAAATTATAGACAATTTAATATTCTTCTAGGGGACACTTGCCATAGCAAAATCAGTGATTCCTTTTTACCTTAGCAGTCTATCCTCGTAAAACTGAGAATAGGGACTCTTTCCATACAGGGCTGGTGCAGATGTGCATTGGAAGGGGCAAGGAGGGATCCCTGGGTGGCGCAGTGGTTTAGCGCCGGTCTTTGGCCCAGGGCGCGATCCTGGAGACCCGGGATCGAATCCCACGTCAGGCTCCCAGTGCATGGAGCCTGCTTCTCCCTCTGCCTGTGTCTCTGCCTCTCTCTCTCTCTCTCTCTGTGACTCATAAATAAAAAAAAAAATAAAATAAAAAAAAGTAAGGGGCAAGGAAATTTTTGGATAGGAGCAAGGACAGAGTTTTAAGGAACCGGAACTGTGAAATATTTGAGGACTTTTGTAAGTAGAAAACCACTACTTACTTTTTTTTAAAAAAGATTTTATTTATTCATGAGAGACAGAGAGAGAAAGAGAGAGACAGAGAGAGAGAGAGACAGAGAGAGAGGCAGGGACACAGGCAGAGGGAGAAGCAGGCTCCATGCAGGGAGCCTGATGCGGGACTCGATCCCGGGACTCCAGGATCACACCCTGGGCCGAAGGCAGGTGCTAAACCGCTGAGCCACCCAGGGATCCCTATTATTATTATTATTATTATTTTTTCGAATGAAATTTTTACCTCACTTTCATGTCACCAAAGTCTCTTCAGAGGAGCCTGGTTTACAAGATAATAAAGCTAATGATTACTATACAGTAGTGTACACACCGCTAACGTGCAACAAACTGGAAAGAAACAAACTGCTAACGTCCTTATTTCAAAGTGGCCTCTCATAAAAAGAGTAGGTACGAAGCCTTCTTAGCGTTAGAGCGTGTGTGGAAGCCACTTGGAAGCGTCTCGAGGTCACTGGGACGCTTCAACATGGCGACGTGAGAGGACTGGGTGTTCCGTGCACACCCACTCTACAGCCACATACACAACAGCTTCCTCAGGAAAAAACCCCAAAACCTGGCCGAGAAACTGCTGTGCGCTGGCGAGAGAGGGCCTCAGCCAAGCAGGTAGGAGAGGCCCTGACGTAGCCCGCTACAAACCCCACCGCCCCCCTCAGCGCTCCCGAGCTGGGGGTGCGAACCCTGCAGCTTCTCTCCGAGGAGCAGAGAGTTTGCACCCTCCAGGAGACATCTCCAACTTTTCAGACCTGCACTTGAAACACCCCCCCCCCCTCCACCACCCGCAAACACCCACTTCTCCAGACCAGAGGGCCGGCTGTGTGCAACAGGCACAGGCTCTAAGGCGTGGAGAAAGGGCTCTTACGGCGCCTGCGCGCTCAGACTCCCCGGCCCGGCTCTGCGTGGAAGCGCCTGCGGTGCCGCGGAGGGGCGCGCCCTCCGTCCCCAGCCGCTCGGCTCGCCGCGCCCAGGGCGCCAGAGGTCTGCCAGACGCGTCTCTGCGGGGCTGCTGCTGCTGCTGGGGTGCTCTGCGGGATGGAGGCTGGTAGGCGCCGTCTTCACGGGGGCCTCCATGCTTTGCGCCAGCAGGTAGATGCCATCTGTTTTCTCTCTGGCGTCGGGTTCCATCTTCGTGCCCTCCTGCTGTGTGCCTCGAGGCGCCCGAATCTTCCAGGGCGGGAGGCCTCTCCTCACGTCCGGCGCCGGGTTTCACGTCTGGTGCTTTGGTTTTGCGTCTGGTCCCTCAGGTTCTCGTCGCAGCCGCCAGGGGACACCTCCGTGTCGCCTGACTCCACTGGTGGCCCGCGGGACGTCGTGCTGGGTCTCACAGGACTGGAACAAATGGACAGACTTCTGCGGAGGCCGAGAAAACTAAGGCCATTCCACCTCAAGATTAGCATTAGCACAAGTACAGCCATCCCAGGCGCCTGGGAATAAGAGCTGAGCTTTACAGGAAAGCCCGCAGAAGGCCCTTGAAAGAGAGTCGCCATATCAGAATGAAGACAGAGCTCAAAACGCCCTTGACAGAGACAGAATGTCCTGTGTTGGAAGGAAAACAGATCTTGAGAAACTCCCCCATCCTTTCCCCCATATGGGAATGAAAAAATTCCTCCACCCCTTCTGAAAATCCCCTAGACCAGCCCATAAAAACCCAGCTGTAACCCACCCCGGGGTCCAGGTCCCTGCTCCACTGTGTCGGGTGTACTTGGACCCCAGCTCGAGCTGGTTAATGAACCCTCATGTGCTTGCATCGGCGCGGGCTCCTTGGTGGTTTCTCGGATTCGCAATCTTGGGCACCACACTTCAAGCCGACTAAATGGTCTCGCTGGGGTGGGGGTGGTGCTTGCTTGCCGTGGAATAGAACACGGTTTTACAACTTCTTCTCTTTCCTGACCCCGAAACGCTAGTGAGGTTTGTTTTTTAAAAAAAAAAAAAAAATATATATATATATATATATATATATATATATATATATATATATACATATATATATAATAAAAGCTTTGTAAAGTCGAAGAGACAATGGATGAAAATAACAAAAGTATTATTGCTGAATCCTGTCTCAATAAAATGGACTCTGATGGATTTGTGATTTTTTTCTTTTTCTTTTTTAAATTTTATTTATTTATTCATGAGACACACAGAGAGAAAGAGAGGCAGAGACACAGGCAGAGGGAGAAGCAGGCTCCACACAGGGAGCAGATTTTTTCTTTCTATATTTTTAAGCCCTCCCCCCCCCCCCGCAGTATGACGTTAATTAGAATGTTACCAGACTCTGATCCTTCTTAGTTTTTTTTCTTTATAGCCACATCTTTGCATTTTTTTTTAAATTATGCAATATGTGAAACATCCAAAAATAGAATGGATTTCATGGCTAATGTTTCAGCTATGACCTCACCTCCTTGCCTACTATTTTGAAGAAATGTCTTAGGTTCTTTCATCTGTACATATTTAAGTTTGTATTTCTAGAAGATAAGGATTCATTTTTATTTTTATTATTTTTTAAAGATTTTATTTATTTATTCATGAGAGGCAGAGGGAGAGAGGCAGAGACACAGGCAGAGGGAGAAATACGCTCCATGCAAGGAGCCTGATTGGGAGTCCTCCATCTCCAGGATCACACCCTGGGCTGAAGGCAGGCACTAAACTACTGAGCCACCCAGGGATCCCATAAGGACTCATTTTAAAAAGTAACCGTAATTCCAATGTCACACCAATAAAACCACCCCAAAAAACAGAAATTCTATAATATCATCATTCAGTGTTTGTATTTTTAATTATGTGATAAGATCCAAAAATTTGCAGTTGTTTGGTATGCATTTGAGGCTCTTCTAATCTACAACCTCTGTCCTTTCTTCTATTCTCTTCCTTCCTTGCAGTTTACCGTATGAAGAAACTTTTTGTATTTCTAGTTTTTCCATAATCTGGCTTTTTGCTGATTCATATTTGATTTTGAGAATTTTCCTTTATTTCTTTTTTCTTAATATTTTTATTATATTTCATTACACGTTCATTGTATTTCATGTCAAAGGTTTTAAAAATATTTGTTTATGTAATTTTTAAATATAGTGAAGTGTAGAAAGAAATATTTTAGCTCCTCTTCCACTCTGAGGCTAGTCCTGCCACTAGACCTCTTTTGGTTGTTGGGATAGGGCTCTTGAGGTCTCTTCTTAAGGATGAAACTAGCCCAACAAATATCTGCCCTCGTTCTCCCTCTCCCTTATTCATTAAACCAGTAGTTCTTAACAGAATAGTACTGTCCCCAAAAACTATTCTGGCAACTTTTGGGTTGTCTTAGTTGTCAAATGTTTGAGGGAGTGGGGGAAGCTAATGGACCGAGCAGCCAGGAGCTGGGAGTTTAAATGTCCTACAATATGTGGTGCCATCCTTCACAGTGAAGAATTGTCCCATGTACCGCACTGCTTTTGAATGTTTCCTGCAAATTCACGTGGGTGAAAAGTTATTTATAGGACTCCGAGACTGGATCTCAGTTCTGTTTTATCTATAACTACAAAGTAATTTTTCCATGGTTTTTACCATACATTGAATTTACTACAAATATAGTTACCGTGGTGTCTAGATGGGATGTCTGTCCAATCAGCTGGGAGCCCCCAAATGTGGGGCTATGGTCAGATGGAAGCTAATGGTGTGGGAGGTGAAAGAACTCACCTGAAGCAGAACAAAGGAGATACGTTTATTGAATACACCACAAGGGAGCAGTGAGCAAGACAACAACGGAGAGGCTGTCTGTAAGGAGGCCATGGATGGGGGAAGGTGTTTTGAGAGGGGAGATGAAGAGGATGGTGATGTATGGAATCGTCCCTTTTTTGGTAACTATGCCTAGTTGTAAGTAGCCCATTAGCCAGTTAGGTCTATGGATATTTTGACGTTGGTGGCCTTCTAGGCCTGTCTGTATTCAGCCAGGTGGTCGCTGTGGGCCCTTTCCATTGCTCGAGCCTGTGTGCCTAAAAGCAGCCTCTATAATCACTGGGTAAATTGAGGCAACATGGAAATCTGTTTTGTTAGGGTCCTTCCATTCAAGAAAACTACTAATAGCATTACCACTCATGTATTTTGAACTACCTACCCAACACTGCTGTATTTGTGCTTTTTGGCTGTCACCTCCAGTAGGCTACTTCTAAGTACGGGTATATGATGATTATTTCATTATGTCTTCTCATTCAGGGCAGTGTCTCCCAAACTGTAATGTGAGGTTGCTATTGTCTGCCCAAGCAGTTATGTTGTGAAGCAGAATTATTTTATTTTACTTATTTTTAAGGATTTCATTTATTTGAGAGAGAGAGAGAGAACGTGCATGAGCAGGGGTACGGGGTTGGGGCAGAGGCAGAGGGAGAGAGAACCTCATGTGGACTCCATGCTGAATGAAGAGCCCAGTGCCACAACTGTGAGATCTGACCTGAGCTGAAATCAAGAGTTAGACGCTCAATCAGCTGAGCCATGCAGGTGCCCCAAAGCAGTATTATTTCATTATAATTTTTATGTCTGCTACTTATTATAGTTGGGGCTTTATATGAATTATTTTGAAATAATGTATATAGGTAGGTTATATTATCTGTGGATCTTATTTTAACATATTATGATGGGACTACAAATATTTGTTATTAAAGTGGGGTCTGTTATTAGATTGGGTCTGGGGCGCCTAGGTGGTTCAGTGGTTGAGCAGCTGCCTTTGGCTCAGGGCATGATCCTGAGTCCGCTTCTCTGTTTAATGTCTCTGTCTCTCTCTGTGTGTCTCTCATGAATAAATAGATAAAATCTTAAAAAAAAATAAATTGGGTCTGAGGAGATTGAACCCCACAGATTTAGGCTGGTGGGGAGAGTCAAGACAGCATTGAGCAGTTAGGTATCAATGAATATGTGAAAGCATTTTAACAGCGGAGTTTACATAATAATAGCTGACTCTTTAGGTAGTGCTTGCCTAATAGGCTGGAAACCCTTCTTTCCAAATGCATTGCCTAAATCAGCTTCTTCAATGCTTATTACAGCTCCAGGAGGTCAGTGGGAGCTATCACTCTCCCTGTCTCATAAATGAAAAAACAAGAGACCCAGATATGAAGTAATTTACCCAAGGTCAACATAACTATTAAGTACCAGAGCTGGGATTCAAACCCTGGCAATGAGGCTACAAAGTCTATTCCCTTAACCACTGCATTTGATTGCTTTTCTTTGGAAGCACACAATTCACTGAGCACAAAGGAAGGAAAATCAAGCATAGTGGCAGAAAATATACAGGTGGTAGATAAAAAAGGAAAATAAATATGCAATTTTGCCTTTTAGAGACTAGTTGTATTGAGTTGGCGGTAGAGTGGGAAGTAATCCTTAAAAGTGCATACTAGTCTCCTGGAGGGGCTCAAAAAACTTTTGTTGAGTTAATGAAGTACTTTATAGGATTGGCTGCAGTTATCTTAGAGTAGTGGAGAACAAAATTATGGAAAAATCTTAAAGTTAATAAAGAAAGTAAGACAAAACTTGGGCATCTGTACTACACAAAGGACTATACTAGATGCCTTTTGTGAAGTGTATGTAGCTCACCAGAAGCGTGTCTGGTGTTTCTGCCATAAACTTCTTTGCTGTAAGTGTTTTCATGGCATAACTAATTGCCATAAGGAAATTTTACTATAAAAGATAAAATCATGACAAATAAAAGAGGGACATTCATTAAAGAAGACTATTAAATAACATGAAAAATGGGTAACAAAATTAAAAAGACTTTATAGAGAAATAAATTGAATACATTTAAAATATGTGTAGATTCATTGCAGTGCTGTGTAAATAACTGATTTTAATTTGTGGACTGTACCAAAGCACTTGTCTTCAAGGTTTTTTATTCATAATAATATATTTTTTAAAAATATTTTATTTATTTATGATAGAGTGAGCACACGTATGTGCACATGTGGGTTTGCGCACATGGGTGGGGAGCAGAGGGAGAGGGAGAAGCAGACTCTCCACTGAGCAGGGTTCATCCCAGGACTTCCGGATCATGACCTGAGCCAAAAGCAGATGCTTAACTGGATGAGTCACTCAGGTGCCCCTCATACCTTTATTTGCTTGTTGGTTTGTCTCTGGCATCACATTTTTCTTTTCTCTTCTTTTCTTCTTCTTCTTTAATTTTTTTTTTACTAAAATTCTTCCGTCATTAAGAGTGGTATCAATTTCCAAATACTAGGATGCATATTTGTGACTGAACTTTATATTGTGTTGTGAAACCCTTCTATACTGGTGTTTGTTCTTGGCATATTGCCATATATCCTTTGATAGATGTTCCAAAGTTCTTTTTTTTTTTTAAAGAATTTATTTATCTATTCATGAGACACACACACACACACACACACAGAGAGAGAGAGAGAGAGAGAGAGAGAGAATGGCAGAGACACAGGCAGAGGGAGAAGCAGGCTCCATGCAGGGACCCCGATGCAGGACTCAATCCTGGGACTCCAGGATCACGTCCTGGGCAAGGCAGACACTAAACCGCTGAGCTACCCGGGCATCCCAGATGTTCCAAAGTTCTATGTGAAATGTGGGTTCAAAACTCTGCATCATTATATAGATTGTTATGAAGGCTAAGATTTATATAATATAAAAATGAGAATATTCCTTCAATGGAGAAATGAAACCAAACTGTCATCCAGTTGTTGAAACCAACAAACTGTCAAACCAATCTGTCAACCAGTTTTTTCTTTATTTTTTATGGCAATATTGTCTTTCAGCCAATTGGTTATGCAGAGAAAACATTTGCATGAAAATCTTACAGTGAAAATGCTTTCAGCAAAGAAGCTTACTGCAAAACTTGCTAGAACCAGTAAGAGGAATTCCATGTGGGAGTTGCTTAATTTGCTTACTCAGGACTACAGAATTTTAACTACAAATGTTAATTAGGATATATCTGGTTCAAATATCCATCTTGACAATATCTGACTGGGGCTAGAGTAGAAGGGGAGTGTTTCTTAATGGAAAATTTAAATAAATTGACAGAACTCACATTATATATACATCATATTAAAGAGTTAACTTAAATATGGAAACATTTACTCTAATCTCTTCTGAACAAGAAGTTGACAGAACTGTTATCTAGGAACAGCTCCAGGAATCATCTTTAAAGTCCTGGTGTTATTGGGAGTCTTCCCATTGATCTTCTGCAGTGTCCTTCATAAGTTTGGGTCATATGTCTGAATGACCATTTCCTTTTGCCTGCTTCTGTTTACACATGGCCAATGTTTCAAAGTTCAGACTTTAGTTACACAATTTTATCAGTGGTATTGCTATATCTCTAGCTATTACAGAGATTGGCATAAAGGAGGAACTTATGGAGGTATATTCCTTTCATTTTCCTTGTGTTTTCTATGCAGTGCATTCCTAGGTCAGCAAATCTGCTTAATACCTTGGTCAGCTCTGGTTGCAGTATGATACAGTACAAATAGAAGATTTTGATATTTGGCCATGTCATTGGGTTTCCAATTCTAAGTCACAGAATAAGAAAGGAACGATATATGGGTGATTATTCTCAATTCTTCCAAAGATGGTATATTAACAAATAACTTTTTATTTTTTATTTTTTAAAGATTTACTTATTATTTAATCATGAGAGACAAACACACACACACACACACAGAGAGAGAGAGAGAGAGAGAGAGGCAGAGACATAGGCAGAGGGAGAAGCAGGCTCTTCACAGGAGCCCAGTGTGGGACTCAATCCCAGATCCCAGAATCACGACCTGAGCAGAAGGCAGCTGCCCAACTACTGAGCCACCCAGGCATCCCAACAAATAACTTTTTAGATACAAAAGAGAGACGCCAGTGTATTACAAACATTAAGTGATTTAGGAGGACATTAGGGTTTAATTATCTCATGGAATTTGTTAAGAGCAGTCTTAAAATTCTACCCATGGCCAAGATTTTCACTGAGCTGCTCATTATACAGTCATATTAGATGTTATTCCCTAGTTATTATGGAATTAGTTTTAGAACTGCACTATTGGGTCAGTTTGAACATCATTCCATCTTTCAGTCTTCTCATGGCTAACATGGACTTGTTTCTTAGTACTTGATCTGTCAAGTCAACTACTTTGATGGTACTTTTAGTTAACTTCTTGTTTCTTACTCTTGGCTTCCTTTTTTTATTGCCAATAAACCTTTTGTTATTTGATGTTAATAATGAGTAGTAATCTTAGTCTTTGATATATCTCTGAACCCTCTATAACTATGTACTGAAACTTGTGAGGGAACTCATGCCAACTCTAGGCTCTGTCCTAGAGTTGGTCTTACTTAGAAGAGTCTTCTTGGTGCAATCAAAGGCTGTGGCTCTAAGTCATTTCCTATAAAAAAAGTGACTCCCTAGCTTGCTTTTAGATAGTTTTTTTCTTTCTAGTCTTTATAAATCCTTTTTGTTAGATATTCCCTTTACATGCATCATACCCTTCATTCTCACAAAATATTGTGGAGAAAATAACAACTTTTTATTTTATTTATTTAAGGATTTATTATTATTTTTTATTTAATTGGGGGGTGGCTGGGTGTGGAGCAGAGGGAGAGGAAGAGGGAGAGAAGCAGACTTCCCACTGAGCTCAGAGCTCAACGTGGGGCTCAATACCAGGATCCTGAGACCATGATCTGAGCCCAAACCAAGAGTTGGATATTCAACTGACTGAGCCACTCAGGTGCCCCACAACTCCTTTTTAAAGAAGAGGAAACCAAATCTTCATAGTTAAGAAGCTTTAGGTCATTTTTTGTAGACCATTCTTATATAATTCGTCATCTTATCCTGTCAACTCTACCTTTAAAGTGATTTTCAGTTTTATCTCTTGATTTCTGTTCTCACTACAATTGCCCTAGAATTGCACCTCATTAACTCACCTGGAGGACTTAACTTCCTAACTGGCTTCCCAGATCTATCTCCTGTCTTCCATGCTTTATACATTTTCTCACTAGAGGTACTTTTTCCAGATACACAATTTATCATGCCACTTTCCTGCTCTTAACTCTCCCCACCTCCACCCCACCCCCACCATTGACAATAGAACAAAGATTTTTAAAACTTCGGTGTGTGACTGAGGACCTTCAATCTGCTCAAATGTACCTTTCTAGTCTTTCTTGCACATTGTGTCTTCAGGCATTTTATACCACAACAGAAGCACACTCCTGCTGTTTCTAGAACAAATCCTCTGACTTGGTGGCTGTACTTCCCTATAGTTGCTCTTCTCCAGGAGGATTCCCCTTCTCTTTCTTACATCTCTGTCTATGCAGACTACAGCAGTCTCTCAGTATCTACCCAGTACTTTGAGAACTTTGTGGACTCCTATTGAGCTTACTAAACTATCCTGTGCCTTCAGAACCCTTCAGATTTTATACCTTTCATGATATTTACTACCTTTACTGATCCTTTATTGTAGTCATTTGTGTGTTTTCCTATCCCTACATTCCCTTCATTAGAATGCTAATAGAACTTTTACCCTGCAGTTAAAATATGTCTTCTACCTTTAAATGTCCTCTAGTACTTATAGTTCTTTGAATATATCAAGTACTCAGCAAAGGTTGGTTGAGTTTAAAAAGTATCCTCTTTTAAAATACACATATGCTTAGAACTGTTTAGAGAAAAATCACTTGAATATTCACACCACTGCTTAGTGGTTCTCAACTGGGGGAAGGAGTCCATGAAGATGGCAAATGTGGTCCTTGAGCTACTTTCAGTATTTTAATAGGCCTCATGGAAATCATACCTTTACCTAAAATAAGGCTGGGAGGCAAACTATCAAATTTCTTTATTTTTGTTTGTATTCTCTTTATTTTGTTTATATTAACTCTGTAAGAATAGTATTAATTTCTTAGTCTAGGATTGGTAGTGAGTAACAGAATATGCACAAGTCATTGTATGGAAAAGGGGAAACTTAATATGATGATATAGGGATGCCTTGTAACTCAAAGTAGGAAATACAGGTAGGTCACAAAGGGTTGAAACCAGAGAGAGAGAAATTACTGAAAATGAAGACAGCAGTCTTAAGAATTCTTCCCCCAGCATCCTGAGGTATTACCTCTGCTTCTGGTTGATATGGGTTTCATCTTTCTCTCTGCTGACTGGGTACTTAGGGTCTGCTAACACATGCCTGTTATAACATCTATATCTATTTTAAAACACTTCAGTGAACATAGTATGTGTGTATGTCTAGCTGAATCTGTATCTACACATACATATATAGAGATGCACACATGCATGCATATGTGTATGTATGTATATATGTGTGTATATACATCTATATATGCATAATTGATATTTACTTGAGGGGCCATTAGTTGAATTTTGAAGTACTCAACCAGGCACTCCTACCAGGAAATTGGCAACATACACTAGTTAGCGTTTGAAAGAATTTAACCAGAAATCCACACTCTTAAGACAGCTCCCACAAATTGCAAACATATTTACCTGACTTTGGCTCTAGACAGTTATAAAATTAGAACAAAGGGCATTAGAAATGACTTTGAATTAGTGAAATGTGTGATATCCAAGAGATAGGGATTGACTAGAAATATTGTATATGCAAGTCTTCTCTATATGAGCAAGTATAAGATTACATTTCTAGAGGGGCATTTCTTGTCTTAAGACCCAGTTTGGCTCTGTTCCTGGGTTCTGTTGTCCAATTGTGGTGACAAGTTTAGCTCAGTCCTAAGGCTAAAATATTGTCTTTGCCTTCAGTGAAAGAACCTAATAATTATAAATGGTCAACTTATTTTAGGCCAGTTTACAATGAGGGCATGTCATCATCATGCCAAAATTAATTCTATCTCAGCCTTTAGATGTACAGAAACATATATGCCCTTAGATTCCAGATAACTGGAGTCTCTCAGTTTTCAGTTTCTCTGGAAAGAGAATTGACTGGCTCATTTTGGGTAAGGAGTCCTGGCCCAATCAACAGTGACCAAGGAAGTCTGTGAGTTATATGGTAAGCAACAGAGCTAAAGAAAACCTCACCAGAAGCTGTGGGTATGCACTCTCTGAAAAGGGGGTCCAGGCTGGGTTGTGGGTAAAGAGCAGATTTCATAGAAAGGGGTATCGACAGTGTATACTCTTTGAGACCTCATGTTGATAAAATTCAGAGCTATATTTCTTTGATTCAGAAAAAGATATAAAATTCTTTAAAAAATCAGCAGACATTTTTAAAAGTAGGTTACATTTTACAGACAGCAGCATTGATTGGTAAAATAATAAAAGGATTCTTGATATACAATAGTTTTCCTCTTCGTTTTTAAAAAGATTTTATTTATTTATTGGACAGAGATAGAGAGAGAGCAGAAGCAGGGGGAGTGGGAGAAGCTCCGGCAGGCAGAGGGAGAAGCAGACAGGGAGAAGCAAGCTCCCCTGTGAGCAAGGAGCCTAATGAAGGATTTGATCCCAGGGTCCTGGGGTCATGTCCTGAGCCCAAGGCAGACACTTAACTGACTGAGCCAATGAGGTGCCCAAGAGTTTTCCTTGTAAAGCTTTGTTAATAGATACATTTTCTAATGGATGGGGACTGATCCTTGGAGGAAGGAGACACTTCCATTGAAGGCAGAGGAATAGACCACTTGCTCATGGGATAAGAGGCCCAAGTGGGATAGAAGGGAGAAGGATAAAAAAAGGAGTGAGCAGGACCTAGCTGACAGACTATTGTCATATTTATATGTAAGGCCATCTCTGCCTGCTTACAATGCAAACCGCAGATATTACCAAATAAAATTTTTTCTTTTATGTAGAATGACTCTGATGTAGAGTATGATTGTGACAAGGCCATTCAACAGAGCAAGTGTTTGCTGTGCCAAATTTGTTTTGATTAGACTAGCAAGGCTGTTTCTATGGGCCATCTGTTGGGACATAAAGTTTTGTTAGAATCCTTGTTTAACCTGCATCTATGAAAAAGGGGTTGCTAAATAAATTAATAGATTAAACAAGGGAAATGTTATGCTGATTGAGAGTGAAGGCCTTTAGCTGAAACATTTGCATTCAGACAATGTTTGTCACAGCTTGCCTTCCAGTAACAGTGATTTCATTGCTTTGTCCTGGAATGATTTGAAACCCAATTTTTTTAAGGAAAGTTTTTTTCCTCAAAATTTCCATTAAGTTGATTGACCTTTTTTTCTTCCAATTTTAATGAACCACAGAAGTTTTACTATATTCAAAAACTTTGTGGGTCACCTAGGTTGCGGCTCAGTTGGTGAAGTGTCTGCCTTTGGGTCCGGTGATGATCCTGAGGTCCTGGGATCCATCCCCACCCCCCACGTGGGATCCTTGCTCAATGGGGAGCCTGCTTCTCCCTTTATCTCTGCCCCTCTCCACTGCTCATGCTCTCTCTCTCTCTCTCTCTCAGATAAGTAAGTAAAATCTTAAAAAACAACAACAACACCTTTGAATCCAAATATCAGCAATTTCAGAGAATCATTATGGTGGTTGAAAGGAAGGGAGAAGGGAGGATGCTAAGGTAGGAGGCATGAAGAACATGGCAAAGGGAGCTCAAAGTGGGGAAGATAGAAAGGTGGAAAAGGAAGATTAGAAAAAAGAATGAGCAGAAAGAGAGTGAAATAAAGAGATACAAGGAAGAAAGAACTGCGAGGTATGAAGAAGCAGTGGAGGAAGCAAGGGTAGATCTGGAAGAAAGGTTGTTGAAAATTATTGGCTTTTAATATTTATTAGTCATATGGAAGTTAAGTAGAGATACAAATAGCAGTGAACTCAGAAGGAAGAATATCTTTCAAACTTGAGCCCCTGTTACTACAACAGGAAGCATCACAATGGTATTGAAAGGTATCTGCATAAAGGCTCCCTCTGTTCCCTCCTTCCCAGCTAATTGGATTGACCGTAACTCCTCTCATCTAAGGCCTCAGCACAGATCTCTATTAACCAGGCTCCTGTAGGCAAAGTGATTGGTTCTGGCTGATTTGGAGTGTAAAAGAAATGATATGACCTTTGGGATCTGTTTCTCCTTATACCATGACTTTCTCTGTCTCTTTCTCTGTCTCTCCTTCACAAAAACACAAAATAGATGCAGAGAGTGGAAAGTTGCTTTAAGAGAAGGATGTGCTTAATATGACATCCTCATAGTTCTACAATTTATACAACATTATGAAAAAATACTTAGAATGCAAACAGGGACATTGCATATTCCTTAGTCTTCGCTGTATCTTGGCACTTTTTGGTGGTTGCAACATAAATACCAGACGTTATTTTCCTCTTAAGGGAGCTGTGGTTTGAGAATCAGTGGCAGATTTGGTGCTGCCTTTCTTCTTTTCCACCCGGGTCTGTCTGGGGCAATGCCTTCCATTAAGCTGAGGACCAGGCAGAAGGTGAGTTCTCTTAGGCGGTTGAGATTGATTGCCTGATTCGGAGTTTTCCAGGGAAATTTCCACTCTTGAAAAGGTCATTTGGAAGCAGGAAATTAATGAAAATCTCTCTTACTTTTTTTCTTGGCAACTCTGAGACCAGACTTTTTGGTAGATTGGAGCTGCATTAGTGGTTCATTTTAAATCTACTGTACGTTTTGCATGTATCAGGTACTACCTGGACTCTGGGACCCATTATGCTAATGGATGCTTATTTTCTCACCTCACTTCCCTGTCAAAGATTTTTCCCTGAAGTTAGTTTCATTGTAATTTTAAAAATACCATCTGTCTGTCTAAGAGTCTTTCCCCTCTTTTTTGGACAGATTTGTATCTGATTTCTTTCACACAGTTCTATTGAATTTCTCCAGGTGAAGAGAGTAGCCATTATACAGCTTCTGTCCAAAGTCATCTTTTTTCATACTATTGCTGTGCAACTGTTGGGGGAGTTCGTCACTATTAACCTTGGGCTTTTGCAGCAGCGATTAAGCTCCTTTATTGGTTTATCCAGCATGACACCAGCATAATTTAAATCACATCCTCGTCTATGCACAGTTCATTGCTTTCACCCCTATATCTGCAGCATAGCTTATGAGGGTTTTTTTTTCTTTCCCCCATAGTATCTTAGAGAGATGTCCTTGGGTCTTTTGTATTTTGCACCTGTATGTTTTTCTGCCTGTGGTATTCTTCTTTACTCATGCATTACATGCACTTCAATGACCTATGTACTATTGTGTTGGTTTTAGCCAATGCTCACAATAGCCCAGATGTGTTGTTTAATTGCCTTTTCAGATATTACATTTTTGGTAGTGACATCTTGGAAATGAAACACGAGAAAAATGTGACAATTTTCTGACTGACCACTTTTATGTTGGGTTTTTTTGGTTATTTCCTATGTAGATTTCTCCTTGCCTATAGTCTTTTTGAAACATACACTTTACTTCCTTCTAATGATCTCAGTTGTTCCCATGTCTTTCCTTCTTCTAATCTTTCCCATAATTTTTAACTCATAAAGTGTGTTCTTATGTGATGTTTTTGTTGCATTTTTAAAGATAAAAATCTCATATATTAGCTTTTGTTTTATTCCCTTGCTCTGCCCTTTCATTATTCTGATTTGAGGACTCAGAATATTTGTAGCCCAATGACTTATAGACAAACCCATTTTTTTTCATGCTTTAAACAAGGCAGAGTCAATGCTACTAATATTCATGGATGGATGACTATCCAGAGGCCATAATATAGAACATGATTCACTGTCTTTCACTCATCACAATTTTTTAGAGTACTTTTTATATCCTGAGTATTTTTTGTAGAGAATAAAAACCACAATGTTCATAAATAAGGCTTCCCTTATTGTACACCTGCATTGTAAGAGAGGTTTCACTAACCGGTGGCTGGGGCTCATCACATCCAGTTCCTTAACATGAAAAAATCAAAGACTTTCTTTGGTACATTTGGTAGCCAATACCACCCTCCAAGATTTGTCTTATGGTCAGCAGAAGAGAGGTTGTCTTCATGACCCTTGGGTAGGGAAGATGATCTATCAAGATCCTCATCAGGAATAGGCAGGGTGGATTTTATAGTTCTACCATGCTTCATAAAGGCTCTTTGAAAGCATTTGATGGCAAAATTGGAAAAAGTTCACAATATTTGTCCAGTAAGATATTTGGGATCTGTAAAAAGAATAGTGTATTTGTCAAGGGGAATAAGACATGAAATCTTGTTGGTTGTGATCTTTACTTTTAGAAGATATGATAAAAGGTTCTGTTATTAGGGAGGGAATTGATTTCTCATCATGTGGTAGTAGGTCGAGGGAGTATGTTGGTGAGCACGATTCATGGCTCTGCCTTAGGAGTTTTATTTACATCGCTGAGCAAAATGTAATAAAATAAAAATAAATTGCTGTTGTACCTTTGAAAAGCAATACATTAAATCTTGGGCAGTTTTTAAATTGCTTCTTGCCAAATCCAGTGGCCTTTACTTAATTATTTTCCCTTATTGAATATCGTAGAAACATTGGCCATCATAGAATGCTTTAGTTTTCCCCTCTCTTGGTTCTTCTGTTTTTCTCATCCTTCTTTTTGTACTTATTTCAATAATTTCTGTGGGTGCTGAATGCAAATACTGCCCAGGGCTTTGCACTAGCTCCTCTTTTTCCCTTTCTATTTTAATCTGGATTCCTCATTGATTACCAAAATTCTGGAGACTGTTTTTTTTCTTTAAATACATCTTATTTTCTTCCTTTAATTTCAATGTTTTACTGGCTTTGTTGTAAGTGATTGCAGTATCCTCTCAATTGGCTGTTTTTACTTCTTATTTTCCCACTCTAGACCAAAGGCAAAAATTTGTCAAAGCTTCAGAGAAAACCACCCTTGTTACTTTACCTCTTGCACAATAATCTGTCTAGGTTTCTAGACAGATTGTGTTCAACCTTGTGTTGAACCCCTATGCTCTTGTGTTCAACCCCTATGCAACCATATTCTTGCTGCTGTCTCATTTACACCCTGCACTATGCTTGACCTTGGTACATACTATGCCAACTTTGGCTCTCTTGCTTGGAAAAACCTTCATTATTCTCCATATACACATAGTCTCCCTATAAACTCCATATTCATCCATGTACACAAAGAGAATGTCAAGTCCTAAATTTTCCTTGACATTCCCCCTGATAACTCTGGATCTGCTGTGGAAACTCTGAGAATTTTCTAATCTGAGAGATTAAAGGCATAAAGAACAGATTAAAGGATTTATAGCAGAGAAAAAAATTTTGCCCCTTGTGTAAGATAGATTGGATGGTTGGTTTTTCTCCTAATTTTGAATCTCTTAGAATAATTCAATAGTTGATGTTGATTGATTTTATCTTCTATGTGATTATGAGTTCTATTTGGAAGCTTCCTGCCAATTCTACTGAATTGGGACTCCAGTGAATATGTGGACTATGTGATCATGATCTACTTAGGCAGGACCAGCTGCTTAATTTGTGCAAAATAAAAATGCTAAACCCCTTGTTCAAAAGTTATTAAGAATTAAGAATTGTTCAATTATTATTAAGAACTGTGATTGCGAAGTTGCACACCATAAAGTTAGCTCTCCTGAATATATTTGACTAGTCTATTCCTTATCAATAGAATTTATCTTCTCATGGTTAGAGGCTCCAAAGCAATGCATACATTAAATACATTTATTCTATTGAATTCCTAAATCCATAACTTTGTGATGCTGAACCTTACCTTATGATTTGGAAAGTTTAAATTCCATTGGTGGTTGTGAGAGATCATAAAGTCTTAGAAGGCAGAGGTCAAGTTCACGACACCTTTGAAATTTTAATACCAAGTTCAACATTTCACATGATAAGGTTAAATAAATATTTGTGAAGAGGCAATAACTTTCACTGTCTTTCTGGGCTTCACATCAGTGTTCTAGGAACTTCTAGAGGAAATTAGCTGCAGATATTGAGTAGTTATTAAAGCCTTTTGACTGAAAGAAGCTATCCCAACTGAGGAATAAGGAAGGTCTGGGGAGACTAGAGGGACAATTAGATGCGTGCATGCTCCAGTTACTGTACTGTGGGCAGAACAGTGGCAGTACTTGGACATTATGTCAGGAGTAGGGGACAGGCTAAGACAAACACCCAGGACACAAGCTGGGTAGACAGCTGGGGTAACTACTGAGAAGAGAAGTGGGATTCAGGAATAGAGACTAGGAACTCAAATGAGCTATCAGCTCAAGGGGTCAAATGATCTTGGAAGGACAAACTGGTTGGTTCCATATCAATAAAATCATACTGCCATTAGTTTTATTTATGGATGGGGAATGAGAAGTGTAAGTATAAAGGGCATAAATAGGATGTGCTCACTTGCCTCAAGGAATGTATACTGGAGGGTGTTTTCATTCTTATGAACCCATTCTTGAATGCCTTGCTGTCACTGGAAACTGATATCCTTGCTTTATTATTATTTTTTTTGATATCCTTGCTTTAACCTCTATAGATGTAACACGTGTTTCTCCTGGACCAAGGTTCGATAGAGTCACAAAACCAGCTCTAGCCTCACTAATTACTGGAAATCTAGTTCTTCATTAGTACTTGCTGCTCCCAAGATGTTCATGAAAGGATACACCCACACTCTCTGGAGGTGACATGTCTCCTTTGTTTAGCTGTTCCTCTACTACTTGGACCTGGGTGCTGCTCCTCCCAGTGCTGATATTTCCTCCATGGCCGTTAATACAACCAGTGCTGCTTCCACTGCATTTCTAATCTTATGGCTACCACCACTGCCCTCTATGTGGTTGTCACCATTAACTTTCTGCCTAGGTCCTGGGTCTTTCACCAGCTTGCCTCTGTACTGTGGCAGCTGTGCTTGGCATACTACAGAGTCTTCTGTGCTCTCACCTGAGCCTGGGTAGCAGGGATGATGGCTTCCTCTGTCCTAACGTGGCTTGGACTATTATTTGCTCTATTTCACCCTCTCAGGCAGCTGGAATTTAGTTTGAGTCTGAGAAGCACTAGATGTGTTCCCTCCCAACCTTTAAAAAATCCATATTCTTATTTTTAAGATTAAAAAAGTATTTTATTTATTTATTCATGAGAGACACACAGAGAGAGGCAGAGACATAGGCAGAGGGAGAAGCAGGCTCCCTGCAGGGAGCCCGATGTGGTCCTCGATCCCAGGACCCGGGGATCATGCCCTGAGTCAAAAGCAGATGCTCAACCAGACATCCCTATTTTTAAGATTCCTGGGACTTCATTGGCCAGGGAGTGAGGAGGATCCTCCTCTGCTTCCCTATTTCTGGCCCTTCAGGTGGAATATCTTCCTGAGCCTCTGTGCTCAGTCTATTATCTCTCAGAGGCTACCTGCCCCAGAACCTCAACATAAAACTGAGGATGACCATGTTGATGGCAATGGTGGTGGCAGTAAAAGGGGAAATTGCAGTGGCCTCATAGGCAGATATAGATTCCCTTGATTTTGGCTTTTTTACACAGGAAATATAGGGGAGCCACTGGCCAAATTAACTCTGCAAGGGAGCTGCAAGACTAACCTCAACGATAGTTCTGAATGAATTGGAACAATGCTGTTATCTTATTTCCACGACAATTCAGAACCTCTGTGGGCAACTTATGCTCCAAAATCCATGGTTGCTGGCTGTGACCAATTATACCAAGTGCCCTGTATCACAGACAGAGAAGGAAATAATTGTGCAACTTTACCTAGGGAGGGATCTATAATTCAATTTCTCAGGACTGGTGCTGGAGAACATCCAGGTAGTTTTGCACGTTCCTCCAAAACTTTTTTAAGAAGGTCAGAATCATTGGAACCTTTTGTAATTTGACCTACTTCCAGGATAAACTTGAGAAAATTGATTTTCCTCTCTTCAAAGCATAGATTCAAAAATTTCCTCATGTTTTTATATAGTCAGCTATCTTACAATTATATAACATTCATATCAGTTTATTTTATTATTGTTTTTATCCTCCCTAGCACAATGAAAGCTTCATGAAAGCATGGATTATATTGATCTTTTTCACTATCGCATCCCTAGCATTTACTAGAGTCTCTGGTAAACAGGTGCTCACTAATATTTGTTGAATGAATAAATGAATGAATTATGGTAACTCAGCAGTGCCCTGGATTCAGACATAATGAGACATGTCTATACGACTGGAGGGACAGGTCTACCTTATCCACTATAGGGAAGGAGAAACCTCTTTGGAGGGAATTCAGTCCAAGGAAAGAGATCATCAAGACATAAAATGTGCTAAAAGGACTGTGGAGTAGTGTCTTAAAGGAGGAGGGATTTTGATAATGGCAAATTTTGTCATTCAGATTTTAACCTGATACAACCTCCTGGGCTGAGCTCTGGCATAAGACAGCTCCAATTAAAGTTGAGTGAAAACTAAAGGAACTATAAATCAAATATCAGCTACATTGACATCAATACCTTTGTAGTGATGGCAGATAGCATTAGAGTGTCTGCTCAGATGGCAGCTGGCACTCCTGTGACGCACCATGGTGAGCAGGTTCACACTGTCAGCACCTGGAGTGGACAGCATCTGTTTGGGTGTCGAGAGCACTGACAGTCATGGCACTGCCTTGGTGAACAGAGCAGCAGAGGTGCCTCCAATAACATGATTCTGGGACAGCAAGCATGAATTAGGAAAAGAGGAAATGGAGGATGCCACAGGTAGCTGAGAGGATACCCCATTCTCCGCCATGGAATACCTATTTGTTACCACTAGGGTTACTCAGAAATGTTGGTGGAGAATTTGAGGAGGACTGAGCACTTGCAGGTTGGCCCCAGGATAGAGGGGAGGAATTGCAAGTTTGAATGGTTATTTCCCTCCCTGCCTGTTGTTCTCTTACCCTCTCATTTCCCCCTGGATTGGAGTGTCCTGGAAAACATGAACTAATGAAGAGAAACTAACTGGTTATGGCTGGAGTTGTTTCCACCTGCAGTTTCAGCACAAGGGGTTTGCACCCTCGTTCTGGGATCCACATGCTGTGAGATCTGGGAACGCAATTTACTCCCTCACTCCAGGAGAATGCAGTACTTATTGAAAAAACAATCCTTAGCTTGTCACAACCAGTAAAAAAAAGTCCTGCTGCAAACTTCCCTTGTTTACCTGGAGAAAAATTGCACAGCCTTTTTGGATAGGCTAGAGATACCATAGAGCAAAGTATATAATGTCAGACTCCACATTTTAGCAGAAAATCATTTCTACTAATAATCTTTACCCAGGCTCAACTGCTCTTCTGCTTGAATTCATTTGTGCTGTTCATTTGAGTTGGAACATCTTGAGACTCCATTCCCCCTACAACTGAGAATCTCATTTGGTCAACTTTCCTCCTATATGCCACACTAACTATTTTCTTTTCTTTACCTGAATGTGATCCCTTTACAAGTTGCATTTAATATTCCCAGAGCCCAGTGTTTAGCCCCATGCACATCTGATTTCATTCTCATCAACTTTAGTGTGCTCTCAGCCTGCAGAACTGGCTGACTTCTGGCAGCCCTTTTCCTTGGGAACATTCACTGAAAAAAATCTACAAATTTGCCCACCCCAAGAAATTGGTCAGGTGTGCGGTATTCATCAGGCTTCTCAAACCCTGTCAGAGTTAGCAAATCAGAAACTCTAGACACATTTGACTTTAAGTTACAAAAGGCAAACAGCTGCATATTCTCTGATCCTGTCAGCCCTGAATATTTCCAGAAACAAACAAACAAAAAAGAATTTGATCTTGAAATTTGGCAGGGCCAAGAAGTAAACAGACTGACTCTCACCTAAAATCCTTCCAGACTCCTCTTCTCAGGGGAGTTAACATGCTCTGCCTCCAAGTGACCTAAATTTTAAAGAACAAGTTACCTTTTGTTCAAGGTCTTAGGTTTCTCCATGATTTTTTTCCATTAGACAATAAAACCAATGACTTAAGGGGATCAATGTTATTAATTATTTGTTATATTGATATTCTAGATCACTGGTTAAAAGTGATTGCTGTTTCTTTAATCCTAATATATGCTCCCTACTCAGGATGACTTCCTTTGGATCTGCAGTATGCAGAATTAATAGACTACAGTTTGCTGTGGCTCCTTTTGTGTGATAATTGTCATTTTTTAATCTGCCCCCAAATTATTCACTCCCCCAGAAAGGTGTGTGTGTGTGTGTGTGTGTGTGTGTGTGTGATCATCAGATTTGGTTTTGCAATTTTATAATGTGGTTCATAGTAGAAATTATAGGGATTTCTAATAAAGTTGCTGGCAGGGGAACAGTATATGCTCAGTAACTAGAAAGGTTGTTCTTCATTGTTAAAGCAGAATCAGATGTGTGGTGAGAATAGGATAAGTCAAAAAATTTTTAAAATAATAAATATATTTTTTATTGGTGTTCAATTTACCAACATACAGAGTAACACCCAGTGCTCATCCCGTCAAGTGCCCCCCTCAGTGCCCGTCACCCATTCACCCCCACCCCCTGCCTTCCTCCCCTTCCACCACCCCTAGTTCGTTTCCCAGAGTTAGGAGTCTTTATGTTCTGTCTCCCTTTCTGATATTTCCTACCCATTTCTTCTCCCTTCCCTTATATTCCCTTTCACTATTATTTATATTCCCCAAATGAATGAGAACATATAATGTTTGTCCTTCTCCGATTGATTTACTTCAAATGTTAAAATGGCTTCACTCTGATGAGACTATCAAGGATGAGCCAAAGTAAAAAAGTATAAAATGACCTGAATATGATAAAGTGTAGTGGTGTCTGTATCAGCCAATGGTTCTGTATCCCGGTCATCTAGAGTAGGATGTGTAACGACCTTTCTAGTGGCTTATGCATTCTAGATGGCAGGGTTATGGGTAAATAGCCCAAAGTTGCACTCAAGAGGAGGGATAGGAAGGAAGTTTGTGGATCATACAGTTTCTAAGATAGGATACTGATTTTTCTTCTAATGGTATATTCCTCTTGCCATGTGTATGGGTAAGTAATGCTAGCTGCTTAACAAGAAATTTCCAAATATATAAGCTCAGACATGCCAGATGTTTATTTCTTGCTTCCAAGTGGTGAGTTTTGCTCACCTTAGCTGTGATTCAGATGGCCATATTTTCTAGAGATGGAGCCCAGGTAAAAATAGCTTGAGAAGCTCCACAGATGATTCTGGTTTTCAGCCCCAATTAGGGGGGTTAACAGATTCCCAACGACATAGCCAAAGATGACCATTTTATGTAAGAGCTCTTAAACTGTTTTCTTACTATGAGTTTGAATTTTTGCGATATCAGTTATTCTAATTCACTTCTCTAATACAGTCTCCACAGGGAGAAAACCAAGTATGATCTTGCTTCAAAAATGCTGATCACCCACCTCCAGCATTACACGTACTTCTGCATTCTGGACAGCTTCTCAGTTCTTTGCTGTAATTTTTCCAGAGGATGGCATTGGTTTTTTATAATTTATCTTCTTGCCAGAGAAACAGGCAGTGTTTAGGCTTTAGTGTTCCATAATGGATCATAGTTTTAGTGTTCTGCTTTGCTTGAATAGGAATAACTATATTTTTGAATAACTTTTACTGATGTATTGAGCTTTAATTATATACACAAACATTGTTTATGGATTGAATTACATGATCTCAATACATATCAAAGATTTTCCAGAGTTTTCAGAGGGTGTTTATTGCAAAAATAGTTCTAGAGTCAAGTCAGGCAGGAATAATCTTTTGCTAAAGAAAATTATTTTAAATGTGCCAAAACAGGGCTGTATCTTCCTTCATCTTTTAAAGCTTATTCCCGAATAATTTTAGATGAAATGGACATGTGACTTCCTGCAACTAGGTTTCTAGGTTTTTCCTGTACTGGCAACAGGGACTGCCTTTCCCACTGAGGTAGCAGTGTGAAGAATTAGCTTAACCTTGTCAAGAAGAACATCTAAATATTAATTATTTCAAAACCTCAAATCAACATTTTAGACAAATGCTTTGCCATGAAGACAGATTATAGAATATTATGTGATAAATAATATTATTTGGCTAAGTAGGGGTCCATCTGTGATTAATATCTTCTTAGACACTGGAATCCAGCACTGTTCCAAATTGTTTTGTTTGGTAGGTCAAAGTTCTACCTTTATAAAGGTGGTAACTGCAATTTTCAAATCTTCAAGGCCATTACCATTTCATTTGTATTTATGGAGTGATGTACATTTGACCAGCATTGGGGCATTTAACCAGCATTGGAGCATTTAACCAGATTGGAGATTATCTCTGAGAAAATACTTGAACCCCATTTGTGGTACTCCTATGGTATTTTAGATGTGCAATTATTCAAAACTATAAGTCAGGCCTAGCGATGGCCCCAGGAAAGCAACATCTTTGTTATATACACTCCAGCTATCCAAAGTCAAGAGATGTTTTTTTCAATCCATACTATATAGGATGCCTACTCTTCAGGAATTGTTCATTTCTATAGTTCTTCTCATATCAATTCTCCAGAACCTGGTGGCATAATTGATCTTTGAGAGTGGTGGTAAGGGATAAGTTAAGCAGTCATCCTATAAGCTTCTTTTATATGTATCTATGTATTAAGACAAATTATCAGAATGCTGCATACCCAGAGTGTATCACCATGCTCTGCCCTTCATTTGAATTTCTTCTAAAAACCAAAAACTTTACCTTCTATCCTCAGCTTTCACAAAGGTCTAGTATAAGGAATAGCTATATATGGAAGATTTTTGTAAGTTTCATTAAATGGCTTTTGAGAATGTGTCCACTATACTACTCAAAGTCTCTTATATAAATATCTTTGTGACAAAGCCTGCTTAGGAACTGATGAACAGCTATTCGCTATTCTGTGAGATTATGCTTCTATTAAACTCATTTTTATTTATTATTTTATTTTTTTAAAGATTTACTTTTTTATTCATGAGAGACACATAGAGAGAGGCAGAGACAGAGACAGAGAAGCAGGCTCCCTGTGGGGAGCCTGATGCGGGACTTGATCCTGAGACCCCGGATCATGCTCTGAGCTGAAGGCAGACGCTCAACCACTGAGCCACTCAGGTGTCCTTAAACTCATTTTTATAAGATCTTTACTCTGGCCTTTAGGAAGTTCAGTTTTTAGACAATTCTTGCAGCTTTCTTTAGTCAATTCTTCATTGATATTACTGTTTTGCTCTTTTTGTATTTCTCTAATTTTAAAATTTACTATCTTTGCTTTTGTGCTGTTAATAATAATAATAATAATAATAATATTTTTAAGATGGAGAGAGAGAGAGAGAGATGGTAGGGAGGAGCAGAGGGAGAGTGAGAGAAAGAATCTTAAGCAGGCTCCATTCCCCACATGGAGCCCCTTGTGGGCTCCATCTCACACCCTCAGATCATGACCTGAGCCAAAATCAAGAGTCAGATGCTTAACTTACTACCATCTGGGCATCCCATTATGTTATTTATTGATTCATTTAAATGTTGGATTTGGTATCATTTTTGTTTTTGTGTTATTTATTACTCATTAATGCAACAAATGTGTTTTGAGGTCCTGCTATTTTCCAAGAACAGTGCTAGGCTTATAGGGATAGGATGGGGTTAGAAAAGAGGTTCTTTGCATCTTAAACACTTAAAGAGTTTTCAGTCCTTACTTTTATTGTGAATTACCTCAAAATACTTTAGAACAATTTCAATGTAAATCTCTCCCTGCTATTGTGGCATCAGCTTCGCCTTTCCTGCAAAACAGCTCTCCAGTTGAATCTCAAAGTCTGCACAGTGTGATGTGTGTGATGATTGCTTCTGGGCATATACCTTTTGTCTTCTGTCATTTTCCCTCCTCAGCTCTCTTTTCATACTGCTCTTCTGAGCCTGTTTGAGGCATCTCTCTGCTGCTGTTTCTTGCTGCTCCTGGCTGCCCCCTCTCCAAACCATCCTGTACCAAGGTCACCTTGAACAAAAATGCCCCATCAACATTGGTTGAATCTCTTTCCCTCTCTTCCCCACCTCCCCACCTCATTCTATCATCATAAACCATGAAGTGCTGCCCTAGCTTGCCCGCTGTTGTATAGAGATTTTTACAAAAGAACCACATCTTAAAGATTTCTTTGCAGCTTACTCTCTGGAACTCTGACTTGTGTCCTTACTTCTGGCTTTCCAAATCCCCCAGAGCTCTTGGTCTGTCCTAGGTTTGTACTTTATGTTGACATGTTCATTATAATCAACTAAATGTGTTGAATGAGTATAAACTGATATGGTATTTGAGAACTTTTCCTCTGCAGTTGTCAAAAAGTCTATTAGCTTTATTCCTGTTGGTCAGCACTTCAAATCATTTGGATGATGACATTTTCTATCACAGTTACATAGAGAAAAATTATATTTAATAGTTTACTGACTCATTGAAAAGAACACATGATAATCTTTCCAAAGCCCTCCTTTCTTTCAGATTAGAAAGGCAAGCCCTGATTTTTACTGAAGAGTTGCTTCTTGCTGAACCTATTTTATCCTCTTTGGTAATTATTAGGACACCACAAGGAAAGATAGTTAATATTATCTGATTCTAGTAACATAGTCAATAGAACAATTAATAACCTGCAAGAAAGTTGAGAAGATCTGTGATGTTAGTATCATAATAGAAGGAACTCAGCATTACACCAGGAAAGGAAGAAAAATTCAACTAATATAAGCAATAAGGGAATAAACTTTTTTAATAGAAAAAGAGGCATTTCAAATCATTTTTTGGTTAACCACTTGGTGCTTCTAGAAGCCCTACCTGAAGCATTTTGCTGAACTATTTATTAATTTTAATGTCAGAGATGCAACTAGACTTTGAATTTTGTAGCCAGATCAGAGTCCTATACTCATGATTGGGAGGGGAGCAGACCCAAAAGTGAATAGGTCTTAGACATGCACGAGATCATCAGGAGCCATACCTAAAAAATGATTGAGTATAGCAGGTAGCAGCTCTTCCCGGGATTCCAAAAGACAGCTTTCTTGAAAATGCCAAAGGGATTCTATGTCAGGATAGTAGGGCCACTTTGAGTTTATGAGATAAGAGATTTCTTTAGCAGGAATTAGACTGTGCAGTGTTAGGGGACTGGGAAATAAAGGTCTGCAAGGGAGGATTGAGGAGGAGTCCTTAACCAGTCAGCCTGATAGACCAGCATGACTGAACAAATGAGCTTGCAGGGAAATCTGCAAAGGAAGCCCATTGAGTTGCTAAAGTGGGACTGTGAAGAGGCAGCTCAGGGAGTGATATATGGAAAGTAGCTGCTGTGTTTCATTGTAGCCAAACATTAGGTTGGCCAGTGGAACCAACAATTGAGGAGACAGGCTGGATAGAGTGGAGGAGAGGCAAGACCCATCAGCACTTCATCCGTCCATAACAGTATCTTACCACAAAGATTTCTGAGAACCATAAATATGCTTTACTTCTGCTTTCCAGTCTTGTGCAAATTCTTCTTTTTGGGCAATTCTAACTCAGGAACATACAGAATAGGAAACAATGGGAAACAGTTCACAGCTTAATCAAATTGATACAGCAAAATCCAGCAAACTCTTGCACCCATAAAAGATGCCTCAGCTTTGTTCAGAGGATGGAACGTAATGGGAAGAATTCTCATATTCATTTCCACAACACTGTAATCCCCACAAGGCCATGGCCAGATTATATCTAGTTCATATACCTAATTTATACCTTGTTCATTATATTTGGTTCATAATTGGGAACTCTGGCAGCTGTCATAATGCCTGGCTCAGAGGAGTTACATAAATATACATTGGATAAAAATAACTGACTTTTAAGTCAGATGCTCTGAGTTCAGTTCTGTTTTTTTTTTTTTTAAATTTATGATAGTCACAGAGAGAGAGGCAGAGACATAGGCAGAGGGAGAAGCAGGCTCCATGCACCGGGAGCCCGACGTGGGACTCGATCCCGGGTCTCCAGGATCGTGCCCTGGGCCAAAGGCAGGCGCCAAACCGCTGTGCCACCCAGGGATCCCCTCAGTTCTGTTTTTTGCCACTGTATCAGTTATCTGATTCTTGGTTCCCACCTTCATATTTATCCTTTTATATTCTCTGTATCACACATGGTGGGAAGTCAAAAAACCATATTTCCTGGAGACTTTTTACTTAGCCAATAGAAAATTGCATCATGGAGTAGAAGAAAGAAAGAAGCTGCATTTTTTCTGCTTCTGGCTTTAGCAGCTGCAGGAGCAGTGGTAAGTGACTATGGAACCTAGAGGTGAAAGCATCTTAGTCCAGAAGTTTCAGCAGAACTGTTGGCTTTAGTTTCTTGTCTGAGGGCATGTAGGTTCACACGGTTCTCTTCAGTAGTGCAGTGTCCATTGACTCTGGATATTATCACTTCATTTTCCTTCACCTCTAGTAATGGTAGTGGTTTTCTGACACTACTGATCATCTTTTTTTTTCTCCCCTAACTTTTCTAACATTTTGGTAACCAATTTCTTAAATTAAATCACTTTTGATTGAAATAATGAGTGTGGCTGCTGTTTCTCTACATGGATATGTATGATACAACCTTCTACTTGCTTTGGATACTTGAGCATTTGATTCTCAGTTACCTCAACTTGAAAATGATGGTGAGAATTCCCATGCTATTATAAAGGTCTAGTGCAATAACGTTTGTAAAGGTGCCCTAAATACAGTAAACGCTTTTCACGTGTAAATTGTTATTAGATAGCATATAATTTTTCTGGAGGTAGAGTCATATAGTGTTTGAATGCATGGGCTCTGCTTGGGTTCATATTCATTTCAGCTACTGACTGCTATGAGAGGTTGGGTGAATAGTACACTTCTCTAAGTGTGTTTTCCTATATACAAATGGGGTGATAATAGCACTTATCTTACCAGATAGGAGGTATTAAGTGAGATATCACATGTATTAAGTCAGTGCCTGTCACATGATAAATACCCATTATTATTATTATTATTAGTAGTAGTAGTATTAGTATTAACTGGTGAGGGTTGTGTATGGTGTATTATGGGAGTTGTATGATGAATTCAAGAAAGAGCTAGCAGTCAATCTGCATAAATGATCAAAAATAGATTAATGTAAAAAGTAACTTACGTGAATTAATAGACAAAACAGAGTGAATAAAGTTTTATGGTTTTGAGAAAAGAACAACGAAAACCACTTCTTCAAATTCCTGAATATCAAAACATTGATTTGTATTTACCTTGAAAATATTTATAATTTATTCATCATCAAGAATATAATAAGTATTCATTGTAGATGAACTCAAAAATACACAAGCATAAAAAGAAAAAAATAAAATATCCTAATTCTAGTACCTGGATATGACTATGTTAATATCTTATACGTTGTTCTACTCTAGACCTTCCTTAGTGGTAGATACTCACATGTACAAGACAGATGTATACGTTTCAGCAACTCTTGTTTTTGGTACTGTATGAAATGTTTGTTTCTTTTAAAATAATTAGATAACTAGAGAAAAATGGTCAATTGCCCACTGAGGACATGGTTCTGTGTCTAACCTACTATCCTGTCTTCAGATCAGGAATCAAGAACCTATATTTTTAACTACTTTATTTAACTAGAATTAAAAAATTTAACATCAGTGTTAAAATTTGAATCCTTGATGCTACATCACTTCTCAGTCATGTTGGTTAGCTGTTTAAACAAAGATTGCTGCTTCTGGTGTCGGCACCTGCTCAGGCTTGGACTATATTTCTCAATCCCTCTTTCATCTAAGGTCTAATTGACTAAATGACTGGTCCTTACCAACAGAAAATAAGTGGAAATGATAGGTGTTGCTTTTGATCTGATGGAATTGAGAAATGAGTTTGCTTTCTCTACTTTTTCTCTCTGGACACGAGGGGATGGTGGAGCCATGGATGGAAGGCGTGTAGGTCCCTGAATCATTATGAGGAGGAAAGCTTTTGGCAGACCAAAAATAATTGCATTAGACTTATATAAGTGAGAAATACATCTATTTTGGATTAAGCCACTGAGATTAGCATTATGTTCATACACCTCTTGAACCCGAATTGAATATTCTTTCTTTATCCTCTTCTTTCTCCTCAATGTCTTCCTTGTATATTGATCTTAATATTTTCCACAGCTCTTAGCACATAGTACCTTGCACATAGCAGGCACTTAATTAATGTTAGTTACAATTAGACATAGTTCCTGGACTAATATAAATCCTTAAAATGAGCTTGAAGCAGTTTCAAGGTGGCATTTGGAAAAATGCAATATTCTTATAATGTAGTATAGATTAAGTATAAGAAAACTTTTATTATAACTGAAAAAGATTCATATAAAAAAAGCTTAAGTGGAAGATTTATTCTCTATTTCCAGAGGCACTTAAAATAGAAGATTGGGAAAGGTGGCATTTTGTGTGTGTGTGTGTGTGTGTGTGTGTGTGTGTGTGGTAGGGCAGGTCTTAAATAAAATTGAGATTGCTCTCTCTTTTCTTTTCATTATCTTTCTTTACTGACCCCTATCTTGGATTTTTCCAAACTTTTGATGCCCTTTTAAATAGGAGAGCACCAGAGAGTTCTCTTCAATTAACCCAAGTGCACTTGACAACCATCTTCCCAAGGGCCTGTTCCTGCATTTGATAGGTAAACTAGAGTGATGAATTTTTCAGACTTGGGGGAAGGCACTGTCATGCCTAGCCTACATGGAGATATTTTTCAGGTGATGGTCCTGCTGGCATCTCTCATACCACTCTGAGGAGGCATTTCCCTTCTGAATATGCAAATATTACACCCTCAGATATAAAAGATCCCATCTAACTCAATCATGCTTCAAATCTCTGAGTGGAGCTTCTGTCAGAATTAATCATAATTTTGGAACTAACCCTTGTTAAAAGTAGAAATTGTGTGTCCTAGTTTGCTTTCTCTCAGTAGCATTTAGTTCTAATATTTTGTATTTAATTTATTAAGGACTTAAATAAGATATGTTTATTTTTCATTATGCCAAAAATCCAAAGAGTTGCTGGATTGGACCAATAACATGAAGACATTGCTAGAAAACACAATTAACTTTTGTGACTTCATACAGTATTTTATTATATGATAATCATCTAAACAGCACTTAAAAAAATTAGATCCAGGATCATCTCAGAGCCTTTGCCTGCCCAGCCAAGTTCTACAGAATCAAAGAAGCTTGGAAATAATGATTACTAATTATGTATTCTGTAAGAATTGGAATTTCCTTTGTGTATATTTGCCTATCTAATGGTTTTGCTAAGGTGAAGAAAAGTTCAGGGTATCACCACCAGGTGTACAGCTAAGTGCTTAAGACAGAAAGACAAAGGATGGCTGCTATGTGCAGAGAGCTAGAGCAATTGCATAGAACCAGGAGGACAACATTTCAAGTAAAGTGTCTAATAGCTTTATAATAATTGACTTCCTAGAGGCATGACAGCATGTATATATTTGTCTTTCAGTATGTGAATCATGCCTTCTTCAACTCTCTGTCTCCAGTGGTTAGTAGTAAACTTAGAAAATAGGAAGGACACTCTGAAAATGTCTATTAAGTGAAGAACTTGGATTCGGAAATCTTGGGTTGAATTTTCTGTGTACTACTTTTGGCTTGTGTGCATTATTTCATTTACTCATTCTTTTATTTTTCCTTTCATTCATTCTACCACCATATATGGAGCACCTATCTTGTGTCAGATATTGTACAAAATGCTGGGAGTATAGAGATGAATGAGAGTCATTAGTCCTCTCTCACCATCTAAATGGAGAGATGAGGGGCAGACCAAGCTTAATGTCATGTGACAAAATTTGTGAAAGAATGAGCACAGGAGGCAACCTACCTCTGGAGTAGGCAGAGAAGGAACAATTAAAGATAGTTTCTTTTAGGAGAAGTGATGCTTGGGCTGAGTCTTAATAAATGAATCAGAGTCTGCCAGGTAGATAGGAGTTAGACTAGAAGGGTGGTATTTTATGAAGAAACCACTCATGCAAGGGAAGGGAGTTTGTGTATTGGAGGAAGGGATGTGACATGCTGAGGGGTATGTGGGAGACCATAGTAGGAGTTACCCTGGGGAAATTGAGGGGTCAGATCATTATACACTTTTCATGCCATGCTAAAAGGTCTGAACTTTATCCTAGAGATGAAAAATGAAAGCATTTGAAGGGTGTGTGAGTAACATGGTCAAATTTACAGTTACTTAATGTGGTAAGACTTTTTTTTAATTCATAAAATGTAGAAATATTAGTTATCCTTGAAAGTTACTGTGAAGATTGGATGAAATGATAAGCTTGAGAGTATTCTAGAACATGTGAGAAAAATGTTAACCAGTATTATTAATGCTAACAGCTCACATTTATTATGGATTTATTTCTCTAAGTATGCTGTGTGGAAAAAAATCCTTCAAGTCTCACCAAAATACAATTAAATATGTATCTGTAAGTGGGACACTTTATGTTGTTTCCCTAATGGTAATGCTGGACTTGACTTGATTTATTCTCATTTAAAAATTTTATTCCTTTTGACAATTGTTCTAGGAAGCCTTTAAAGTGACCAGAGTAACTAAAGAAGGAGAAAATCGTTTATTTTACTTTTCTCCAAAATCACCTGTAGGGAGCTGTCAAAATGAGTTCTCTGACCAGCATATATATATACACACATACATATATATACACAATATATGTATATATGTATATATATTTATATATATATTTTACAAAAATGGGCAAAGAAACAAATTATTGGGTGGAGAGGACAAAGAAACAAATGGTATCAATATCTTTTTCTTTTCTTCCTCTCCTGTCTCAAAATAAGACAACCCCATAGTTTTTTTTTTAAGATTATTTATTTACTTATTTATTCATGGGAGACACAGAGAGAGGGGCAGAGACACAGGCAGAGGAAGAAGCAGGTTCCTGCTCCCTCCAGGGAGTCTGATGTGGGACTCGATCCCAGGACCCCAGGATCATGCCCTGAGCTGAAGGCAGACACTCAGCCTCTGAGCCACCCAGGCATACCAACACCCCCACCCACAGTTTAAGGCTGCTTTCTTGAGATGGATGTCTCAAGACATCACTCTTGAATCATGAGTGGTCTGTGAGAAGGCTCTGCCCAGGCTCTTGATCAGTTTCCAGGATTGGGTCAGATCTCAGGCCATTATCTAAACAGAATGGATGTTAATCAAAGAAGGCCAATCTTATTTCTGGGCTCTGTCCTGTGATAGTGTTTTCCATCTATTCATCAGAAACAGATCTCAATCTTTTATATCCCCTAAGAGGGATCTTAAGCAGTTGATTATTTATCATCAGGTTATTATTTTTTGCACTAGTTCAGAGTAGTGAAGTCTAAATATAGGCTTAATGGCTTTATTGTGTGAAGGGAGACAAAAAAAATAGTAAATTGGAATCCAAAAGTAAAATATTTGAAGTCAGGATATTTAATAAAATTCTCATTTTTCTTTTTTCCAAGCTGAGATAATTATAACAGTATTCCTAGGATTTGTAGAAATCCTACAAAGAAAAACTGCATTTTCTAAGTAATTACTTTTGTATCTGCGTATCAGATACAAACCTTTACTCAGGGTGATGCTTATTAACATTTAAGGGGATCAAACTTTTAATGTTAGCTCCAATAAATAGCATAAAACAATAGTAACACAAAGGACTTCTAAAACCTAGATTAATGAGTCAGTTAGTTAATTAGTTAAGAAAGAAAGAGTATTGAAGACAAATTCTCTTTTATCATAGAAAATGTGCCCAGAGTTCTGGATGCTCAAATAATGAAGAGCACATGACCTAGCTTTATTCTTTAAAAAAAATGTGGTCAATTAACTTATATTCTGAATGATAATGATTATTTGTCAACATCTATAGTCTATATACAGCCTATAAAAGGGCATAAAAATTTTAAAACAAAGTCATAAGTTGCAGGTGCATTTGGCATAATTTGGGTCTTTGATAAAAATTTCTTAATAGCAAAATGTTTTTAATAAAAACTTGTATTGGTAGCAGTTTTCTATGTAAGGAAATTTGGAAATTGAGTGCCTACTCTGCATTTTGCTTCCATTTTTCTAGTAGCTACTAAATTGTTCATGGTCACTTAAAAATTGCTAGACTTTATTGGTTCACTTGTAAATGCAGACATCTGCATGCTTTTCCATTTCCAGTAGTATAATGAAGCTTAATTATATTTCTTTTTAAATATCCATTGAAATTTTTACAATTCCAAAGTATTAGGATTAGTAATAAACTTTCTTTGCTACTTCTCTGTGGTCAAAAGCTGATATCCACTATGCATGCTTTGAAATTTCTCACCCAAGGTTTTGAAATAGAAGCTGCTTAATGGAGGTTATACATTTCCATATAACAGTATAAAATAAACTTTTGATGAAGAGAAACGGATGGCACATGAAAGTCTAGTAAAGGATTGGCTTCATTGCTTTATCTACAAACCTCACTGAACAAGAGTATTCTTCAGTCCATGAATAATCATGTAGACCATTTATCTCAGCGATGCCACAGGGAAACAAAAAGTACGACGACAAAGCCTTTTGAAGTCTGGACCATCCGATAGGAGCCACTAATCTATCTATGACATCTAGCCTCAGTACAAATACATGTTCAACAATGTTTCAACACTTTACTGCAGCTAATTTGCAGCAGAAATAAAAACTTGCTGACTCTATTAATAGGTGAGTTTTTGAAGATGAACAAGTAAAACAATACTTGGTCTTTATACTTGCAATTTGTAGTTATGTGAACTTTTTCTTTCACTTTGAGTATTATAGACAGTAAAGTTTTATCCTGAATTAACCTCTCCCCTAAGATACAGCATACTTCTCTGAAACTTATCTTAGCACTCTTTTTTTAAGTTAATGCAAGACATTTTAATGTTAGTCCATGTGAGGCAATTCAGAAAAGTGAATCTATTAAAAATCAGACTTGTATTCTGGTTATTCATACCTTTGCGTTGCTTCATTAGGATAATAAAAAGTTTACTATAATCATGAGCATCATTCTGAAACAAGGAAGACAGAATTGCATGTAGTTGAGTAAGCCCAAGTCGATGTGAGATGATCCAGTGGATTTCAGAGAACAAAACTGAAAATTTCCCTACAAAGGGTTTAGGAGATTATATGAAAATTAAGCCCTATTTTCTCAGGTCCAAAGTGCTAACTTGAATTCATTAATTAATGTATTTATGAATTAATTAATGTATTTATCCACTATTTTCTGAGTGTCTACTATGTGAGGTTGGGTGCTATTTAGTCTATACAGAAAGAAAAATAATCTTTTATTCAAGAAACTTCCAGTTCATTATTAGTTTTACAGGTTTCGATAGTATGCTCTAGGAAGACATTTTGTTAAAGCAATATAATAATAAGAAAAGGTAAAATTATTTTTGAGCTGGGCAGTTTTAAAAATATGAACTTTACTGAGAAAGGGGTGACAAAATAAAAAAGAAAGAAGCACTTTTATCAGTGAGATACAAAGTGCCTGATCAATACCAAATAAAACTTCTATCTATAGAAGTTTATTTTCACAAAAGTAAAATTTTGAAAAAGACAGATTAATTATTGTATGGAGCTAAATCACCAGTTGTTTTTGTTTTTCTTGTTGAATTTACTAATCATATAGAAATCTGACCTGCTTCTGACTAGGAGTTCTGACTCAGAACTTCAGTGTTCTAGCTTCATGTAGATACAGAAAAACCATTGCAAAATAGGAAGATAAGTAAACAGTGTGATTTTTAAATAGGTTGAAAGTATAGAACAGGGCCCCTCCAAAAAATTATTGCCTAGAAAGAGGGCAGTAGAAGCATTTTTTCTAATTTATATGAAAATCTAAGGTGTCTTATTGGCCTTATCTGTGAGAATTCAAATCACTTCTGCAAAGTGATAACTTATTCACTTAAATTATGATCAGAAGGATCATAAAGGCAAACTGATAATAAATGCTTTGGGAACTGCATAAAGTTCTATAAACTTCAAAACTTCACGTTTGGATGCGTGGATGATTCAGTGTGACATCTGAAATGATGGTGATAAAACAGAAGTCATGTTACTTATTTTTCTGACTTTCTGTAGTTGAGGGTTTGAATTTTCTGAGCTGAGAAGTGTGGGTAAGCAAATTTGCTTGTGTTTTAGTGCATGTGTAACTGGTGTAGCATACCTATGCAGAAATATGTCTCTTTAGGCAATTTCCATAATACGCTCAGTGCCTGGTTTTTCTACTCTGAAGACTTATCTGGGTTTTGACTGCAAGAGTCAGGAAGGATCTCTTCCTTTTAGTTCTCCATCTGTGACTATATTTGGGGAGATTTTTTGTAACTGAGAAGTTTATGGGGACAATGGAAAAGCCTAGTGGAGAATGCTTGAATCCTCACCATAGGATGAGAACAGAGCTTTTCCATGGCAGTGTGAATCCAAGCACCCTTTCCTAAAGAACCCTCAATCCCCAGCTTTTAGCCAATTTATTTAAGTCTGTTTCTGAATATTTTTTTCTTGTACTGCTGAAATGTTCTGAATTTTTCCTGTGTTCCATGACATTTCTGACACATGGTACTCTGAACCAAGTTGTCACTTCCTTATATTATAGGCCTTTTGTGGAAGTTGTGAAGAATGATCAGTTCCTGATATGTAATTGCTTACATGTTCTCCCCTCCCTCCCTCCCTTCTTTCTGTCCTCCTTTCTTCCTTCCTCCTTCCCTCCCTCTCCTCTTTCTTTCTGTTTAAAAATGTTTTATTTCATATTTCACAAAAAATTTATAAGACCCAAAGTAAATAAGTCAATAATATTATGATAACATTGTATGGTAACAGATGGTAACTATACTTACCATGGTGAGCATGCATAATATTTAGAATTGTGGATTTTCTATATTGGGTACTTGAAACTAAAATAACATTGTATGTCAACTATACTTAAATAATAAAAATTTGAAAAGTAGGCTCAGATAGAAAGACAGCTTTCAGTCACAAGTGAATGAGGCAGGAGTAATTTAAACTCTACTGTGGAAACATTTAATACACAATCTGTTATGAGTTATTTATACAGTGTTATACATAAACTATTCAGGCCAAATTTAATTTTTTAAAAATTAGATTTAACTTGTAATCAAATTTTTAAGATTGGTAAAGCCAATTTCAAACTACTTATATTTTGAAATAGAATCACCAGTACAGATAGGTTAACTAACAAAATAGTAATGTTCAAAGATCCTCTCTTTCTCCCTTGCTCATACATTTATGAGTCTATTTGCTAATTTCCCTTCTTGTAGTTACTCTTCAAATTACAGGATTTGGGCATCGAGTTCCCTATGCATTTCACTTATTTCCTTTATTTCAGCCTTCTCATTTACCATTCTCTTCTTTCTGGAAAAAACAATGCAGCGATTTCTATTGCCACAGCCACAATAATAGCAACAGTGCCAGCTCTTAGACTCTGCATTGAAAATTCAGGTGCTTTTTCATTAACATAGAAAGTTAGAGTTTGACCAGGATCCACAGATTTTTCACTATTTACTTTGTGCCTTGTCTCTATAAGCAATATTTGTAAGGAAGCATTTTCTAAAATTTTCTGTTAATTACTTATGGCTTTGTTCTTTGTTAGAAGAGTATTTTTCAAACATTTTTAATTGTGACTCACACTAAGAAACCCATTTTACGTTGTTGTCCACTACACAAATATATGTACATATATGAATGAAAAGAAAGTAAGTTCATGAGATAGTACTTTCATCATTATGATATACAATGCACTCACTTTTCTATTCTAGTTTCATCTATTTTATTAAGCAATGTGGTTTGGAACCACAAAATTGATTTTCTGACCTGCTAAGAGATCAGAAACCTCAACTGATAAGCAATTGCTTAGAAATGCATCTTTGCCTTCTCTCTGACTGTGCTCTGCTCTTGAGCTCTCTGCTCTTTCACCTGCTTTTACACCAACACCATGCTGTTTGAGTTCATTCCTTTTGACAGGAAAGTAACTTCCAGAGCTGGATCTGTGTTGAAGATGTTTCATTCTTAGTTGGAACCACAGACACCATGACACCTGCCATAACATTTGCCAAATATCCCTCCTAGGAAATGCTATAATAGTCTCAGCAGCTCAGAGTTCACTTTGAATCATATTATCCCATTCTTTGTTGTGTGGGCTCTACATGGACTCTGTGAAATATTTTCCCATTTTCTGACACTGGTCTTGCTATATTCATGTTGAGTCAGGGATATATATATATATATAGGATAAAGTGGGCTAGCATACTCTAGATGCCATTCTGACTTTCTAATATATAAGCCATGATTTATGATGCCAGGGAGAATACATTTCAATTTTTCTTTCATGTTTTTTGAATTATTATTGACATATAACAATTGTAAGTTATATGTTATATAACAACATAATTACTTGATATATGCATATATATATGTGAATATTTATATGTATGTGTATACAGTGAAATGATTACAACAATAAGGTTAGCTAACACCACCATCACCTTACATATTTACCTCTTTTTGTGGTGATAACATTTAAGATTTATTATGTTTTAAAACAACTTTTAAGTATACAGTACAGTAGTGTTAATAATAGTCATCATGCTCTACTTTAGATCCTAAGAACTTATTAACTTTATAGCTGGAAATTTGTACTCTTTGACTAATATCTCCCCATTTTCCCCATCTTCTGCCCCTGGAAACTATTATTCAACTCTCTATTTTATAGATTCTACATGTAAGTAAGATCATACAGAATTTATTTCTCTCTGTCTGAGTAATGCTGGAATGAACAAGAGAATGCAGGTATTTCTTTGAGATAGTGATTTCACTTTTTTTCAGATACATATGCAGGATGGGATTGCTAAATCATATAATAGTTTTATATTTAATATTTTGAATGACCTCCATACTTCCTTCCATGCGTGGCTATGCAAGTTTATATTCCTACCAAAGTGCAAAAAGGGTTCCCTTTCTCTACATCCTTGACAACTCTTGTTATTGTATAATAGCCATTCTCCTGACAGGTGTGAAATGATGCCTCATTGTGGTTTTTATTTTCACCTCCCTGATGATGAGTGCTGTTGAATAACTTTCTATGTACCTATTGACCATTGGTATGCCTTCTTTGGAAAAATGTCTGTTTGAGTCCTCTACCCATTTTTAAAATATTTATTTATTTATTTATTTATTTATTTATTTATTTGAGAGAATGCCAGCAGGGGTGGGGAGGGGCAAAGGTAAAGGGAGAGAGGGAATCTTAACCAGCTCCATGTTTAGTGTGAAGCATGATAGAGGCTTGATCTCATGACCCCGAAATCATGACCTGAGCTGAAATCAAGAGTTGGATGCTTAATTGACGGGGCACCCCTAGGTGTCCCAACCCTCTACCCCTTTTAATTTTTAAATTTTAAATTTTTATTTTTTAAGATTTTATTTATTTATTTGACAGAGAGAGCAAGAAGGGGAAGCAGCAGGCAGAGGGAGAAGGACAAGCAGACTCCCGCTGAGCAGGGAGTCCGACTTAGGGTTTGATCACAGGATTCCGAGATTATAACCTGAGCTGAAGGCAGATGCTTAATCAACTGAGCCACTTAGGCACCCTGAAAAGTCATATTTTATTGTACTTGCAAACTGACAAGTTAATTTGTGATAGTTTCATGGATAGTGACAAAATTATACATGAAACTTCTGCATCAGAGATGAAGCGCTTTGTTCCTGAAAGCAGTAGTCAGAGTATCAGCATATTTGCACTGGTTTCCTGAGCCTCAATTCCCATAGGGAGATGTGGAGGGCCAGATGACACCAGCATGCATCTTCACAGCTTCTACCCATTTTTAAATTGGATTGTTTTTTCTTATTGAGTTGTATGAATTTCTTATTTATTTTGAATATTAATCCCTTCTCAGATATCTTAGTTTGCAAATATTTTCCCCTATATGTTGTCTTTTCATTTTGTTGATCATTTCATTTGCTGTGCAGAAACTTTTTATTTTGATACAGTCACACTTGTTTTGTTTTTGTTGCTTGTGCTTTTGATGCCATATCCAAAAAAATCATTGCCAAAACCAATGTCAAGGACCTTTTTCTCTGTTTTTTCTTTCTAGAAGTTACTAGTTTAGGGTTTTCCATTGAAGTCTGTAATCCATTTTGAGTTAATTTTTGTGAGTGATGGAGAAAGGAGTTCAATTTCATTCTTTTGCATGCAGATATCCAGTTTTCCCAACACCATTATTTGAAGAGATTCTTATTTTCTCACTGAGTATTCTTGGCTATGAAATATCAGTTGACTGTGTATGCATACGGTTTTTTCCCCCAGGCTCTTTCTTCTGTTCTATTGATCTCTGTGTTTGTTTTTTATGTCAATACTTTGCTGTTTTGATTACTATACTTTTGTAATAAAGTTTGAAATCAGGGAGTATGATGCCTCCAGCTTGTTTCTTCTTTCTCAGGGTTGCTTTGGCTATTCAGGGTATTTTGTGATTCCATACAAATTTTAGGATTGCTTTTTCTATTTCTGTGAAAACGCCATTAGAATCTTGATAGAGATTGCATTAAGTCTATAGATCATTTCAGGTATTATGGTAATGTTAATAATATTAATTCTTCTAATCCAAGGACATGGGATGTTTTTCTACGTCTTTGGATCCTTTTCAATTTCTTTTATCAACATTTTGTAATTTTCTACATAGAAATCTTCCTTAGTTAAATATATTCTTGGATATTATATTATTTTGATGCTATTGTAAATGGGATTGTTTTCTTTATTCTTTTTTCAAATAATTATTAGTGTCTAGAAATTCAGTTGATTTTTGTATGTTGATTTTGTGTCTTGCAACTTTACAAGATTTGTTTATTCTAACAATTTTTTGGTGAAATCTTCAGGATTTCTCTATGTAGGATCATATCATCTGCAGATACAATTTTTCTTCTTCCTTTCTATTTCAGGTGCCTTTTATTTCCTTTCCTTGCCTGATTACTCTGCCTAGGACTTCCAGTGCTATTCAGGAGTGGTAATGTGGATACCCTATCATGCTCCTGTTCTTAGGGGGAAAGATTTCAACCTCAATCATATTGACTATGGTGTTGTGGCTTTGTCATATATGGCTTCTGTTTATCTGGGGTATGTTTCTTCTATACCCAATTTCAAGAGTTTTTAATAATAATAGGGATGTTGAATTTTGTCAAATGCTTTTTCTGCATCTCTTGATTGACCATATGATTTTTATCTTTCATTGTATTAATATAGTGTATCATATCTATTGATTTACATGTGTTGACCCATCCTTGCATCCCAGTGATAAATCCTACTTGATCAAAGTATATATGATTCTTTTAATATATTTTTGAATTCAGTTTGCTAATACTTTGTTGAGATTTATATTCACCAGAGTTATTGGCCTGTAGTTTCTTTTCTTACAGTGACATTATCTGCTTTTGATATCAGGGTAAGGCTGGCCTTGTAAGATGAGTTTGGGAGTGTTTTCTCCTTTTTAATTTTTTGAAGAGGTTGAGAAGAATTGACATTAATTCTTTAAATGTTTAGTAAAGGGGCACCTGGATGGCTCAGTGGTTGAGTGTCTGCCTTCAGCTCAGGGCAGCTCAGGAAATGTAGACCTGCAAAAGGAATGAAGAGACTAGAAATAGGGGCACCTGGGTGTCTTCAGTGGCTGAGCATCTGCCTTTGGCTCAGGTCATGATCCTGGGGTCCTGAGATACAGTCCCACATTGGGCTCCCTGCAGGGAGCCTGCTTCTTCCTCTGCCTAGGTCTCTGCCTCTCTCTCTCTCTCTGTGTCCCTCATGAATAAATAAATAAAAACTTAAAAAAATAATTTTTATTAGAATTCACCAGTGAAACCACTTGGTTCTGGGCTTTTCTTGTTGTGAGGTTTTTGATTACTGTTTCAATCCTCTTACTTGTTATTGCTCTGTTCAATTTTCTGCCTTCATAATTCAGTCTTGGTAAGTTTTATGTTTCTAAGAATTTATCTGTTTTATCTAGGTTATTCAATTAGTTGGCATATAATTGTTCATAGTAATCTTTGATGATCCTTTGTATTATAATTGAATCAGTTTTAATGTTTTCTCTTTCATATCTAATTTTATTTATTTGAATCTTATCTCTCTTTTCTTAGTCTAGCTAAAGGTTTGTTAATTTTGTTTATCTTTTCAAAAACCAACTTTTAAATTTATTGATCTTTCCTATTGTTTTTCTGATCTATATTTGGTTATTTCTGCTGTGTTATATATTTTCTATCTCAGCTAACTTTGGGCTTGATTTGTTCTTTGTTTCCTAGTTCCTTAGGGTATAAAGTTAAGTTACTTGTCATCTGTCTTTTTTATTAATTTAGGTATTTATAGCTATAAACTTCTCTTCTAAAGTTCTTCTCTTAGAACTTTTTTTTTGCCAACATTTTATAAATTTTGGCATGTTGTTTTTAATTTTCATTTGTTTCACTATATTTTTAAAAATTTTTAAAATTTTATTTTAATTACAGGATAATTAACATACAGTGTTACATTAGTTTCAGGTGTACAATATAGTGATTCAACAAGTCCATACAATACTATGTGCTCATCAGGACAAGTGCACTCCTTAGTCACCCCATGCCTCTCCTTTCTGGTAACCATCAGTTTATACTTTTTAGTTAGGAGTCTGTTTCTTGATTTGTCTCTCCCTTTCTCTCTCTCTCTTTTTAAACCCTTTGCTTGTTTATTTTTTAAATTTCACATGTGAGTGAAATCATATAGTATTTGTCTTTCTTTGACTTATTTCACTTAGCATTATACTCTTTAGCTTCACCCATGCTATTACAAATGGCAAAAGTTTAGTTTTTTTATGACTGAAAAAATTCGATATATATGACTCTTTATCCATTCATCAATCAATGGACATTTGGGCTGCTTCCATATCTTGGCTATTTTTTTTAAAGATTTTATTTATTTATTCATGAGATACACACACACACACACAGAGGCAAAGACACAGGCAGAGGGAGAAGCAGGCTCCATGCAGGGAGCCTGATGTGAGACTAGATTCTGGGACTCCAGGATCATGCCCTGGGCCAAAGGCAGGTGCTAAACCACTGAGCCACCCAGGGATCCCCGTATCTTGGCTATTGTAAATACTGCTGCTATAAACATAGGTGTGTGCATGTATCCCTTTGAATTAGTGTTTGTATTCTTTGAGTAAATACCCAGTAGTGCAATTGCTGGATCATAAGGTAGTTCTATTTTTAACTCTTTGAGCTACCACTGTGGCTGTACCAGGTACATTTCCACCAACAGTGCATAACAGTTCCTTTTTCTCCATATCCTTTCCAACACTTGTTCTTTGTGTTGATTTTAGCTATTCTGACAGGTGTGAGGTGATACCTCATGGTAGGTTTGATTTGCATTTTCCTGGTGATGAATGTTGTCGAGCATCTTTTCATGTGTCTGTTTCAGTATATTTTTAAAAATTCTTTTTGAATTTTTCTTTGACCCATTGGTCATTCAGGAGATGTTGTTTAACCTCTACATAGTGAGTTTTTTAGTTTTCTTCTTGTAATTCTTGTAATTGATTTCATATAACTGTTATTGGAAAGGATACTTGGTATGATTTCAGTCTTTTTACATTGCTTAGGTCTATTTTGTGACCTAATAAGTTATCTATTCTGGAGAATGTTCCATGTGTACTTGAGAAGAATGTGTATTCTATTTGTGTTGAGTAGAATGTTCTGAACATGTGTATTAAGTCAATTTGGTCTAAGGTATAGTTTATGTCCAGTATTTCTTTAGGTAGTTTACTGTCTGGATGATCTATTCACTGTTGAAAGTGGAGTACTAAAGTCTTTCACGATTATTGTATATTGTCTAGCTCTGTTCAGATCTGTTATTATTTGCCTAATATATTTAGGTGCGCTGAAGTTGGGTGCATACATATTTATCATTATTATAGCCTTTTGATGAATTGACCTCTTTATCATTATATAATAATGTTCTTTTTTCCCTGTTACAATTTTTTACCTAAACTCCATTTTGTCTTATATAAATATAGCTACCTTAACTCTCTTTTGGCTTTTTATGGTAGTTAGCCTGGCTCACCTGGAGCCTGAGTTTTGGAAGGCTGATTGAGAACCTGAAACTGTAGTAGCTGTCCCACTCTGTAAAAACTAACTAGAATTGGGATTTATGGAATTCATGTAGCCGGTTCTGGGGAGCCTACAGGAGTCCAGTGTCATGAAAGCTGCCAGCAGCAAAGTGTACAAGGCCTTTGGGTTTGGAGGACCCTGTCAGGAGACCAGGGCCATGGAGTTGGTTAACAGTGGGATGGCCTGAAATCCTGATTCTTCAGGAACTGCCCAGGGAAATAGGATCTGGAAGGGTTGTGGGTTCTTGGAATCCTGGGAATCTGGTGCTCTGGAAGCCAACTGGTGCCATAGTAACCACAAGGGACACTAGAGCCAGCTGGTATACATTTCTTAAAATTAATAGTCAAAAGCTTACATTTAGAGTTCCCTGTTTAGCTCACCATGATTCTGATATCTCCCAATCCATAGTGATGGCTCCTTGTATCCACTGTGAACATTAAGATATAGCTCCTCTCCTGCTGCTCTCATCTCCATCAGTTACACAGTGATCATCTACTCCAACATGGGAGTTGCATGAGCATTTAGAATCGGTTCTAAGAGTAAGTAAAGTTGGAAAGACTACAAAAAAGCCAGTGTGTCTAAAGCATGTAAAGTATGTGGATTAAGTGTTAGGCAAAGTTGAAAAGAGAAGCAAGAGTAAACAGTGCAATGACAGGCTTCGTTAAGAATTTTTGTCTTTATTCACAGTGATGGAAAGCCACTGAGAGTTTTAAGAGGATGAGACTAGAAAGGGGAGGGTGATACCACCAGTTAGCATGATGAAAAGTTAGTTGGGCTGTAGTGTATAAACTATTGCAGGAGGCCAGATTATATGGTAGTGGACTATGCAGAAGGTGATTTCAGTAGTCCAGGCAAGTTGTGAATGGCAGTTAGAATTAGGGAGGTGGTAGTGAAAACAGAGAGAAATGGATATATTGGCAGATTAAAAAAAATCACTATCATCATTATCATAAATTTCTGAGTTGCTCGAACTGTTTTTTGTTTTTCCCTTTCCTTTCCTCTTCTTTTTCTTTCTTTCTTCTTCTTCTTTCTTTCTTTCTTTCTTTCTTTTCTTTTTCTTTCCTTCTTTCTTTCTTCCTTTCTTTTTGGAAAGACTTATAATGCATAGGATGGGGAAATTCTCCCAAATTAAGACAATGTTTAGATTTAGTCCAATAACTGTGAATAAGACAACTGAAGGGGATATTTAATCTATAATATAAAAGCTGAGCCTCATTTTGCCATAAAGATGATTAATTTATTGTTACATTTATATTTAACAGATTAGAGTCAAACGGAGGAAGAAAAAAAGAATTTATTTACTTAAAAAATATTTTTATATTTATTTGAGAGAGGGGGAGGGGAAGAAGGAAAAGGAGAAGCAGACACCCTGCTGACCAGGGAGCCTGATGCAGGGCTCAGTCCCAAGGACCCTGAGATCATGACCAAAGGCAGACACTTAATCAATTGAGCCACCAAGGTGCTCCAAGAATTTATTTGAATAGGAGTGAAGTCATTTAGAGACTGGAGCAGCAATATGTTAATAAAAAGATAAGTCCAAGAATATATAGCTTTTTAAAAATTAAGGATTCACTTAATACTCTTTGATAGGTTATGTATGCCTCTTCCTAAATGATGGTAAGATATTTAAACACGTATTTATCTGCTCTGTGGTATTGGTGTTTGTAATATCAATAGAATGAAAACCATATAAAAATAAGTATATGTATACACATACATTTACCAGAATGATTATTGGTAAATGGGTTTTGAGATATAGAGTTGTCTGTTCTGATGCTTTTCTCTTTCAAAATAGGAAGAAATAGATTTAATTTCCTTATTGGAAGGAAGACTTTCTGGAAAAAAGATCAGCCACATTAAAGATTGGCTTAACTGGTGGATCTTTGTACCTTTCACTGCTCAAATCACTGCTTTAGTGATTTTTTTTCTGTTTTTTATTAATGGAGATAATTGAATGAAACAATACATTACATAATTTTCTTGGCATTTAATAAGCCAGTCTATCAAATTTTCTAAAAATTATTTCACCTGATAGTGGACATTAAAAAAGTAATTTTCTTGAGAAACAAAAAAATCTGAGCTCAATTTCATCCTATCTGTATGCTTAGCTCATCACTGTACAAAAAATTACATCTTTGGAAACTGCCAGCAACTATTTTTGGAAAGAACAATATATTCACTGTAGTCAAAAGAAAAATGAATAAATGAAACTGCTATAGAAAATACAGACTTCTTAAAATTTTGTTTAATTAGATTATTCCTGGTGTCCTATATTCATTTTCAGTAGTGATGAAAAAATTTTACACTTTTTTCACATTTAACTCTGAAAACAAAGTAGTGAGAACTTTTTGGATAACATTCATTCTATAATTGTTTTTTCTTGGTTTCTTTCTATCTAATGCTGAACTTATTTTTTTTTTTTTTACTTTTTCAACAAAAAGATTTTATTTATTTATTTGACAGAGAGAGAGAGAGAGAGAAAGAGAGAGAGAGAGAGAGAGAGAGAGAGCAAGCACAAGCAGGGGGAGTAGCAGGCAGAGGGAAAGGGAGAAGCAGGCTTCCCGCTGAGCAAGGATCCTGATATAGAACTTGATCCCAAGACCCTAGGATCATGATCTGAGCCAAAGATCATTGACTGAGCCACCAAGGTGAGCCTTAAACTTATTTTTTTTAACAATAAATGCAATATCTGCACTTACTTAAATGCATTTTTTTGCCTGATGCCTAGTGTAACCAAAATTGGTGATATCAGGAAATTGCCTATGTCCTGCAGAGTACCCTTTTTAATTATTCAATATTGAACTTAATTTTAATGGGGGAAAGAATCAAGTTAACAGAGATGGTAACCCTAGAGAATAATGATAATTGCTAGGCCTATAGGCTTGATGGGATATGATGGAAACAGAAGGAAGGAAAGCAAATCTAGACTGATGGTTGTGTAAGTGGAGCATGGGCTAAGAAAACCGTATTGGAGGAGTTCATGCTTGACCCGAGTGTTGAAGGATGTGTGGAGTCCAGGCAGAATGCATAGGTGTAGGAGGAGATTTGTGTCACTGCCCCACAACTGGCACAAAGAGCATAGTATGGAAGGCTGAGAGATGATGGCACCAAAAAAGAAGCAGTAACTAAAGTTTGACAGACCTTACATGTCACACTAAGAATTTAGAACTTTACCTTGAAAGATTTAGATGGATGGATGAAATAACTAAATTTTATGCTTCAGAGATGCATTTCTTTACTGTAGGAATCATGATGATCATCATTACAACAGGGACTTTTTTATTGAGTACTTGCTATGCCTCCGAAATAGTTATTTTATATAAACTGTAAGACAACATGACTAGTTTTACAACCTAAAATATATGCTTTGAATGTTTAAACTACTTGTCTAGAGGATACAAATTAGAAGTGGCCAAGCTTAGATACACATCCAGATATAGCTGACTGTAACCCAGTCTCCCTAAATACTATGTAGTCTGCCTTCCACAAATCCTAAATTTAAATAGATTGAAAAAAATGAGTTTTTACAGACTCTCAAACATTTTATTTTGAGAAGTTTTCTCATATTCCATCACTTTGTGTTAGATTTGACCAATTACATGCATTTATTAAGCCAGTTTTTCAGAGGAAAACTCCAGAATATCATGAAAATCCAAAGTTTCTTGACAAGTTGAAAGCCAGTTTGACAACACACTGTCAGGTTGTGTCTTCTCTTTATGAGGAAGAGAAGCCTAGTGTTTGGACACAGATCTGAGGTGGACCCAAGAACCGACTCAATTTTTGCATAAGACCTTGAGGGGTTTGAAGAGCCTAAGCTTTTTGATTCTCCATTTTATGATTGGTGACATGGAAATAATAATAGTTACCTATTAGGGTTGTTGCATAGATTAAAAGAGGGCAATGTCTATAAAACCCCTCACTTTAGTGCTTGAATGGATTATTATTGCCTCTGGTCTATGGATTTTGACTTGGAAATTTGAGACACCTTGGGAAAGGTGCCTCAAGTATATTTAGGGAACATACAGGTGCTCTAACAGTTGAGTCTATTTAAGAACAGTGATAATTGTGTTGAAAACTTCAGAAGGAATGATATATATACACAAGCTTATATTACAAAATGGTACAAAAATTACTGACACAAGCTATTTTATATCGTGGTATGTCTATAAGAATTAATATATTTATTTATCATTTTGAGGCATAGAAAAAATCCCATGAGCAGGGTTATCTATTGAAGACTGAAAGAATACAGAGTGCCATATAAAGTAATTACAATTCTAAAACTGGTAGAACCAAGAGGAAGAGAATAGCAAGTTGTGGAGTTATGAGAGCTTAAGTATGGATTCACATTGGTAGTAGAAATGATGGAAAAAGCTCAAGACAAGAACATGGCTCTAATAGTCTATAGCAGTTAATGTGCACTTCCTATATTGATGCAATACTTTAATTTTATTGCCAGGAATGTTGCTTAATTGATGGGATCCATGCACTGGGGCTAGAAAAGGGTTTTGTGAGGCATGTAATTCCTTTGGGTTGGTATTTCTTGTAGGAACATTTGGTTATATTGCTTTAACTAAAATTGTGGCTCTGGATAATAGAATTGGTATATTTAGATCAATCAATGCTTTCTCTCAAGCACAATGATGTAATTACTTTATGGGAAATCAAAGGAAGCCAGATGGAAAGAAGTGGACGGGATGAAATCATCACATGGACAGACTGTGAGCATGGCTGAAAGTACTATGTGACCAAGAGGATGGGCTCTAGTTGAAGGTTCACAACCCACACTGCCTCCGGGGGTAATCATTAAGTCTGGGGAAGAATGTTCATTACTTATGGACATAACTATTAGACTGCAAACAACTACTCATCCCTTTGGCAGAAACTGGAAATTATACCTGTATTTGTAGGTTTTAAAGAAAGCATTAAATATGATTTTTGGTTGTCAAAATGACAGATCAGAGTTTTCCATTATATGCCAATTCTTATGGATGAATCACTTCACCCCTGTTGCTCTCATTTTCCGAACACAGCTGTTAATCTAATACAACTGTGTGGAAATTAATCATTTACTTCATTGTAGCCCATCATGTGTTGTTTCTTAACTCATTTTTGGTTTAGATTAATATTCAAGAAGCATTGGTTGATTGTCATGTTTACTTTCCTTGTTTTGCCAAATATATCGTAGCTCTCCAGGACAAGAACTAGGTCTTATTGCTCTTTTGAGACTCCAAATTTCCTAGCCCTGTGCTCTGCAGTACTTAATAATTGTTGGTTAGTTGAAAATTAGGGTGATTGTCCTTGAAGCTGCAACTCAAATACAAGGAAGCAAAAAATTTCAAACAAGTCAAATTCTAAGTGATTAAAAACTTGATAAAATAGCATGTAAATTCTCAGAAGCATTTTTTGAACGGTCAATGACATTTTAATTGAGTAGTAATTCCACTGAATAAACACAGTGTATAAAAAAATAGAACAGAAACCAGATTTTAGTGTATATTATTTCTTTGGATCTGCTTATTAGGAAAGCTTTAGTGTTTTTGTTTTTGTTTTTTACTAGTCTTTATTCTTTAGAGCAGTTTAGGTTCACAGCAAAATTAATGTGAAGGAATAGAGATTTTCCTTTATATCCCCTGTCCCCACATATACATCACATCCTCTTATCAACAATCCCCACAAAAGTGGCACAATTTTTACAGTTGATGAACCTACATTGACATATCATTATCATCTAGAGTTACATTAGGGTTCATTCTTGGTGTTGTATACTCTATGGATTTGGACAAATTTATAATGATAAATATCCATCATTATAGGAGTATACAGGGTAGTTTTACTGCCCTAAAAATCTGCTATGTTCCACTTATTCATCCCTTCCTTCCCCTAATCCCTGGCAACCACCAGGATTTTTACTTTCTGTAGTTTTGCTTCTTTTTCAGAATGTCTTGTAGTTGGAATCCTGCAGTATATAGCCTTTTCAGATTGGCTTCTTTACTTAGTAATATGTATTTAAGTTTCTCTGTATCTTCTCATGGCTAGATAGCTCATTTCCCTTTGGACTGAATAATTCTATTATCTGCATATACTACGGTTTATATTTATCCATTCACTTACTGAAGGACATTTTTATTGCTTCCAAGTTGGCAACTATGAATGAGCTACTATAAACATCCATGTGCAGGTTATGTGTGGACATAAGTTTTCAACTCCTTTGGGTAAATATCAAGGAGTGAGATGGCTGGTTCATATGCTGAGTATCTTTAGTTTTATAAGAAATCACAACTCTGCCTTCCAAAGTAGCTACACCATTTTGCCTTCCCATCAGCAATGAATGAAAGTCCCTGTTGCTCCATATCCTCACCTGCATTTGGTGTTGTCAGTGTTTTGGATTTTGGCCATTCTAATGAGGTGTGTAGTGGTGTCTCATTGTTGTTTTAATTTGCATTTCTCATGACATTTGATATGGAGCATCTTTTCATATGCTTATTTGCAATCTGTATATCTTCTGTGGTGAGGTGTTTGTTAAGGTTTTTGGCTCATCTTCTGATCTGGTTGTTTGTTTTCTTACTGTTGAGTTTCAAGAGTTCTTTGTATATTTTGGGTTACAGTTCTTTATCTGGTTTGTCTTTTGCAAATATTTTTTTCCCAGTCTGTGGCTTGTCTTCTGATTCTCCTGACATTGTCTTTCATAGAGCAGAAGTTTTTAATATGAATGAAATCTAATTTATTGATTCTTTCTTTCATAGATTGTATCTTTGTTATTATATCTAAATAAAAAGTCATCACCATACCCAAGATCATCTAGATTTTCTCCTATGTTATCTTCAGGAGTTTTATATTTTTGCATTTTGCATTTAGATCTGTCTGTGTTTCATTTTGAATTAATTTTTGTGAAGGGTGTAAAGCCTAGGTCTAGATTCATTTTTCCACATGTGGCTGTCCAGTTGTTCTAGCATCATTTGTTAAAAAGACTCTTTCTGACTGTATTGTATTGTTCATTTGTCAGAGATCAGTTAACTATATTTTTGTTGGTCAGTTGCACTTCTTAAAGAGTGAGACATGAGAATTATGAATTAGCTGTTACAGTTTATATTCACTTTTCATTGTCTTAACCACAGATGTTATGTGCAAGGTGCTATAATGAGACTTTACAATGTTCCAAAACACAGTTCTTGTTCTCATGCAGTATAAGGCAGATTATGTAAATCCTTTCTGGATTTCTCTTTTTTAATTAATCCTTACTGAACTGTCTCTAGTGATCAAATAAGTTTTTGATCTTTTGATTGAAAGAATTTAACTAAAATAGCATCTCATTTGGTTCCATGTACTGGAGTGGTGTTCTAGAGGAGATGTTAGAGATGGATGGAGTATCATGGTACCATAAACTTACCTTAAACTATGGAAACTCGGTACTATAGAGTGATATCTTGAAGGTAATGTCAAATACTCTCTAAGGGGAAATGAATTCTATAGGAACCCCGCCCCTCCCACCCCCTAGCCTTTGGAACAAGAGATCATTGCTGCATTTCTCTAGGTCTCACAATTGTAATTTGGCCTAAAGGAGCATGGAGCATCAGTATCTTTTAACCATAGTTACTTGGTCAAAGTAGCATCTTGGTCCATTAGCACTGCCTGGTCTTTTACAACAGCCTCTTAGTTGGTCCATCTGCTTCTCTTCCGACAACACTTGAGTCTGTTCTCTACATATCAGCTCGAGTGCTCTTCCTGAGGGGTAAGTAATGCTTAATTGTTTTACTTTTCTGCTTATAACTCATAAGTAGCAGCACCCTAGCACAGCATCTGAAGCCCTGGTTGTTTCTTTGGGTTCATCTCTTGTTATGCTCTCCCACACTTTATGCTCCAGGGATTCTAAACTACTTGCAACAACCTGTTTTATGCTACAGTGCTTTTGAATACCTTTTCTCTTGGTTGCTATGCCATTTCCCCCTTCTTTTCCGTTGAATTTATTTCAAAACAATGTTTATAGATAGGTTAAATATTGATTAAAATTTTTACTTAAATGAAAACATTGCTCAGGTGCTGTTTCTTTTCAGAAGCCTTCCTGAGCTCCACAGATGAACATAATCATTCTTGGACTTCTGTTGTTGTTTTTGCATACACTGCACCCCTGCTTTTAAAAATCATTCACAATGCAATATTTCATTTCAATGACCTATTATGTATTCTGTTTCAGACTATGAGAAATCTGAGGTCTGAAATCACTTTGGCCTCTGGTAGTGGTGGGGTTATCCCATAGGACTCTATAAAAGCTAATTAGGCTGAATTGCATATCAAAGAATCATGAATGACTAGAATAGAAGAGGACTTGAGTTGGAGTGATGGGAAAACAAGTCTCAGTCAACTGAGGGCCAGCTGCAAGTTTTCTTCTGGCACTAGATTATCTTCCTTATCATTTGCAATTTTTCTTAAATTAAAATTGCCGTGACTTTCCTAATGGCACTAAATAACGGTTTAAAGAAATGACCCAAACACATGCCGGTATATATGACTGTTTGACAATTTGATCCAACAAAAATGACTAGGTGGACAATCAAAGGTTACTAATTAAAATGTGACTATGGATTCATTCAGAAAGATATTCCTGAAATATCTGTACAACTCTTACTGGGTGCCAGTGGTAGGCACATTAGGAAATGCTAGGGACAGAAAAGACAAGCTTGACATGGTTCCTGACTTCCTAAAGTGTGCTGTGCAGTGGGGATTCTAGACAGTGAACAAGAACTAGGCTCCTAGGATATATATTATGAATAATATCAGTGTAGTAAATAGGATACTCTGAGAAAGGAGCTGTGGTATGGGAGGTGCAGGTTTTTATAAGATGGAAGCATGTATGGGGATGCCTAATGTATATACATGGGAGTCAGACCAGGCTTTCCTGAGGGAGGAAGGAAAGCTAAAGATGATCTCAGGCAAGACTTAGGGGTATGGCATAGGAAAAGTGATGGGAGGACATCTATCACTCACTCATCACACAGCATCATACACATTTGTTTAAATTTCTAGCTGGTTTATATTCTGACAGAGAAATTGTTTTAAAGTTCACAATATATTTGGTGTCTTACTCCAGGTAAATATCATTTGTAGTACACATATGCACAGAAAGGGTGTAAATATATTTGAATCATTCATACTTTGGACACCTCATTCAAAATAATTTTCAAAGCATGATTTTCCTTCATGAATATTTTAATCATAAATCACCATTTAAGTGATAAAATGCTAATTAGGGGCAGCCCTGGTGGCTTAGCGGTTTAATGCCGCCTTCAGCCTAGGGCGTGATCCTGGAGACCCGGGATCTAGTCCCACGTCAGGCTCCCTGCATGGAGCCTGCTCCTCCCTCTGCCTGTGTCTCTGCCTTTCTCTCTCTCTCTCTCTCTCTCTCTCTAATAAATAAATAAAATCTTAAAAAAATACTAATTAGTTTTTTCTTTCTTCATAAGGCATTAAAAATAGCCTAGAAAAAGGGGGTTAGTTTTTGTCATGGCCATTAACTGTGTGAAATTGAAATTAGAAAGAGTCAATGTGTAGACTCAGGTATAGATTTTTCCCCTAGTTAGTTTCTTATCTCTTACACATATGGAACTCATAGATTGACATTAATTTTAATATTATAGTCATGTTTCAGCTGTAAAACATGCTAGCACATATTATTTTATATTATTTTAAAAATATAATAAATCATCTAAGATTTGTTCTAGTGTGTTTAACATGAAGAATATAAAAAGTAAAGTTGGAAAAAGACTGGTAATGCAAGCTTTAGATTGAGCCTGAGGAGGCACAATCTGTACAGGTCTGTCTTTCTGTGGACAGCAACTCTCCTGCTCAAATTAACTAAGGTTTCACTTCAACATTATAACAGAAAAGTTGTGTTTGGCCTATTTGGGCTATTGTGGCTGCTAATTGCCAAATTTATGGTAATACAAATTACCTTTTTTACGCCACCCTAGCCTTGGTGAGTGCTTTTGTCTTAAAGGGCTTTAAAAGGCTCTATTACCAGTTTTCCTTACAGCTACCTGTTGCCATTCAAATATTCCTTGCAACCTGATTTCTAGGTCTAGTTTGCAATGATGTTGCTATTACAGGTCTCTCTCTCTCTCTTTAAAGATTTTTATTAATTTATTCATGAGAGACACAGAGAGAGGCAGAGACACAGGCAGAGGGAAAAGCAGGCTCCTCAAGAGGAGCCCAGTGTGGGACATGATCCCGGAACCCCGGGATCACACCTTGAGTCTAAGGCAGACGCTCAACCGCCCCAGGTCTCTAATTTAGGATGTGAAATGGCACCATGATCTTCATTTGGATGCCATGAAGAGAGAGAGAGAAAGAGGAGAAAATCCTAGATGATGGCTAATTCATAGTATGGACTTCTTTAGAATCCGTCATATTTTCTGCTTCCTCCGCACTTTTTTTTTTCATTCTTTGTTTTTTTTTAATAAATTAATTTTTATTGGTGTTCAATTTACCAACATACAGAATAACACCCAGTGCTCATCCCGTCAAGTGTCCCCCTCCGTGCCCGTCACCCATTCACCCCCACCCCCCGCCCTCCTCCCCTTCCACCACCCCTAGTTCATTTCCCAGAGTTAGAAGTCTTTATGTTCTGTCTCCCTTTCTGATATCTCCCACACATTTCTTCTCCCTTCCCTTATATTCCTTTTCACTATTATTCATATTCCCCAAATGAATGAGAACATACACTGTTTGTCCTTCTCCGATTGACTTACTTCACTCAGCATACCCTCCAGTTCCATCCACGTTGAAGCAAATGGTGGGTATTTGTCGTTTCTAATGGCTGAGTAATATTCCATTGTATACATAAACCACATCTTCTTTATCCATTACTCTGCAGTGTTGAGGCCCTTTATGATAGGAACATTTTAACCTTCTGAATTTTTATCTTTCTGTCCCAAAGATTGCTAATATTTTAAAAAATTATTTCATTAAGCATCACTTGGGAGGTAAGTTGATGGCAAGAATATATTGCTATTTGGCTTTTCTGCAGTGCCAGTTTCCTCAATCTTCTTTCTAGAAATTTAACAGTAAGAAAAAATCCTTTCTTTACTAATTCTCTAGAAGCTCTGATTGGTGCTAAGAGTGTACTTGTAAATTATTCCAAAGAATAATCTTTCAGTTTGAATGGTGAGAAGCAGCAAAACATCTCACTGTGGATACCTTTGGGTAGTAAATGAGGATTATCTTTTATTTCTCAAAACTATACCAATTATGTGGGGGGAAAAAAAGTCAAGGGTCTAGCATAAAATGAGATAATTTTTTTCTAGTACCATCTAATTCTCTCATAAAAATCTAATTTTGCCAGTTCCCTGGTTTCAGCTTTGACTTTTTTTTCACGGGCAGGGCATGATTCTATAAAAGTAGAAGGGTTTCCTGTCCTGAGAATATAGGTAATCTCTGTTACTCCTCAGGTGCTCCCTAACACTTGTGAGGCTCAGAGCAAGAACACAGATGGACAGTCACATATTATATGCCTAATCAAAATTATGTAAATAAAGATAGTCTTTAAATTAATTTTAAAAAATTCATTATATTTTACTCAATATTTTATCAGACTATTTGCAATTCTAGTCAATGTTCATTTAGTGAATAATGGGAAAAATTAGTACATCATTTTTTTGGAGGCCAGGCTAAGAAATCTCAGAAATGGGTATGCAGATTAGTATGCATGATTAGTCCATCATGGTAAAGAATGAAAAAATATTTCAAAAAATATTTCATGCTAGGAAAGATAAAGTAGTACTATTGTATATGTTTATGAAACTTGGAAGCTCATGTCTGATTGTAGGAAGTTTATTTATTTATTTATTTTTATTTTTTATTTTTTTATTCAGAGGCAGAGAGAGAGATAGGCAGGCAGAGAGGCAGAAGCAGGCTCTCTGCAGGGAGCCCTATGTGGGACTTGATCCTGGGTCTCCAGGATCACACCCCAGGCTGCAGGCGGCGCTAAACCGCTGCGCCACCAGGGCTGCCCTGACTGTAGGAAGTTAATAACATGATTGCAAAGGTTACCTCAAACTATCTTGAATCTAATAACTCCATTTTATAATACTATAATTGTAAATTTATAGAGCTTATGGAGATCAAGAAAAGCTTTTCATTCACATAAATCATCTCATGATTATAACTTAAATTATAATTCAAACATAGTTATGACTATCAAAGAAAGGATTCAACTTTGCTGCATTTGGCATGAGAATGGAAAAGAAAAATAAGGAAATATTAACTTAAAGATCACATCATCAGGTTGGACCTTGAAAAAAGAATTTGAGCATGTGTAGTTTTATTTGGGAGGTGATCCAGGGAACATTTTCAGGAAAGGAAGGAAGCCGGTAAGTATCTTAATAAGGAGATTACCATTGTGGGTAGCAGGACCTCAGTGCCAGTGTAGACCTTTTGGATACTGTGTGGAGCATACCTGTGTGTCTTATCAGAGGGAAAAATAAGTCTGGGATATTTATTTACTAACTCTTGTCATTACTAGTTAAGGGCTTCTCCTTGAAGGCATTAACTTTCCAGCATTTTTGGCCTTCCAATTGAAACATGTTTCTTCAGTTTGAGATATTCCTCAGGTGGAGTACAGGTGCTTGTAATAAGAAGGTCTTGGCCTAAATGAGAATGACAAAAGCTGAAGAAAATGGTGAGGGCAGAATATGTTTGTTACACAAGTAATCTTATGGGAGAGGAAAATTTCCAGAATACAGAGAAAATAAGAAAGAAGATGTAAAAACTGGATAAGAACAGAATACTTTCACCAAATTTGACCAGAGATTTCTATCTTCTTCTATTTAAATTAGTCCCATATAAATGAGGGATCAAATTGTTGATATTTGAGATAGTGAGAGACTAATGAGAAAGAATGGCCACTTGATAATATGGATTTGGTGTTTCCACATTTGGAGTAATTCATGTAACATAATTTATAATAAAATATATGTATTGATTTATAGGTCAAGTTTTTATGAATTTCAGTATATTCTCAATTAGCAATAGGTTTATTTTTATTTATTTATTTTTTTAAGATTTTATTTATTCATGAGAGACAGAGAGAGAGAGAGAGAGAGAGGCAGAGACACAGGCAGAGGGAGAAGCAGACTCCATGCAGGGAGCCCAATGTGGAACTCAATCCCAGGACTGCAGGATCACGCCCTGGGCTGAAGGCAGGTGCTAAACAGCTAAGCCACCCAGGCATCCCAGGTATGATAAGTTTAAAGAAGGAGAACAGTAGCTACAAAAGAGTTACAAAATTGTAAATATAAGAGGTGTAGAAATTGGGATAGATAATACTATCCAAGAAATGAGCATATCAACACTTTCTTCCTGAGCATTGGTAGGGTGTTGGCAATTTAATACATAAAGATGTTAATTTCATGAGGTAAAGTGAAACCAGTAAATGGCTTTAGAAAGCCAAAATGATTTTTTTTTCAGATCAGTTTACCTGGATTGACTATTTATAATTCAACATCAGTCATTATCTGTTGTTCAACATAAAAAGAGAGGTGAGTCTATTTATTTTCTTTAAAGATTTTATTTACTTGAGAGAGAGAGAGAAAGAGAGAGTGAGCGAGCACTCTCACTCAAGTAGGGGGAATGGCAGAGGGAGAAGAAGCTTGCTCCCCACTTATCAGGGAGCCGGACACAGGGCTCTATCCTAGATCCCAGATCCCAGATCCTAAATCCTAGATCCCAGGACCCTGGTATCATGACGAGCTGAAGAAGGCAGACGCTTAACCAACTGAGCACCCAGGCGCCCCATGATGAGTTTACTTGTAGAAAGAGACAGACAAGGATCTTTGAAAAGAAATTGATGTATTTTATGAGGTTAATTTCTTTAGTATTTATTTAAGGCTGGATTGTCTGTGTTAGCTTAATTATTGACCATGTACTAAAATAGGTCAAATCATGTATTTTGAGTGGTATATTCTTAGGTTTGGAAAAGTTATAGTGATATTTCAATTTGAAAAGTATTATTTTGGAGGGAGATACTATTTCAATGGTAGAATACAAGTCCTGCAAAGTTTTGGCATTTTTTTTTCAACTGCAGAAATCTGAGTACAGCTTAAGGAAAGGGCAAATCTGCATGATGAAATTTAGCAGTGCCATTAAAATGCTGCAAGTATGCTAAATAGTTTGTTCTTTTTGGCTGTTAAGACTTTCTAATAAAAGAGGTTCAAAGAAAATCGTAAAGATGATTAAAAACTTAGAAAAAAATGACCCATTAGGGAAAAGGTAAAAAGAACAGATATTATTTGATCTCAAGATTGAAGGTTGTCTTCAAGTACTTGTCTAACATTTACCTGAAGTGTGGTACTCTACACATATATCTTCACTAAGGAAAATCAAAGGTAAGATGAAATGAAATTGTACTATAATGAATTTAATTAGATTGTAAAGAAGAATTTTGACAGTATCAGTAAAGGAACTTAAAAATTATAATGATCAACTGATGGAAGCTTTGGGTCTTCTATTGAGGGCTTTAAAATATAGGAGATAACTACATTTGGTACCATTTTAGGAAAGAGGAATGAATGGAATGACTTTTTTTTTAAATCTTACTGTGTTGTAAGACATCTGGATCCCCCGTCTTTCTCTTTAAGCTTTTTTTTTTTTTAAGATTTTATTTATTTGTCACAGAGAGAGAGCACACAAGCAAGGGGAGCAGCAGGCAGCAGGAGAGGGAGAAGCAGCTCCCTGCTGAGCAGGGAGCTTGAATGCAGGGCTTGATTCCAGGATCCAGGGATCATGACCTGAGCCAAAGTCAGTTGCTTAACTGACTGAGCCACCCAGGTGCCCTGAAAGGAATTTTTTTGCTTGGTAAAGATTTGATACCAAACATTATATTTAATGGAGAAATTTTACATGCATTTATTTTAGTATGAAAGTCTTTAATATTATCTTAGAAAATAAAGGAGATATAAGCATTGGAAAGGAAGGTGTCGTAATAATATGCATATTATATAATTATCTGCGTTGAAAAACAAAATCAATAAACTCTTATGATTAATGAAAGAGATTAGAACATTTTCAGGATAAACAAAAAATCCACAAAAATCAGTAGCATTTTTCTCACCAGCTATAATGATTTTCAGTAACAGAAACTATTACGTATCTGGGAAGTAATTTAACCAAGACTTCCATGGAAGAAATATTAAAATGCTTGGTTATAGGGCAATGAAGGACAGTGGTATCTGAGTAGCAAAAAACAAACTAGGTGTACTCTAAAATTGCTTCAGCTTACTCCCTTAGACTTTCAAACGTGGAAATAAATTAGAAATCAATGATTGAAAGATATCTGGAAAGTTTCTAGCATATTAGGAAACTAAAATACATACTCCTAAATAATCTTGGGTCAAATAATAAATAGACATTAATTTTTTAAGTAAATAAAAATGATAACACATATCCAAATTTGTGTAATGTAGCTAATGCAGTACTTAGAAGAAAATTGATAGCACTAACAACTCTATTGCTAAGGAAGAAGGTCTTAAATCAATGACTTCAGCTTCTACCTAAGAATCTAGAAAAAGAAGAGAAAATGGAACCAGAAGCTAAGCACAAGAAAGGAAATGATCAGGAAATAATAAAGTGCAGAATGGAAATCAGTGAAATTGATCCGCTAAATAATTCCCCATTCCCCCTCACTCCAGCTCCTGGAAACCACCATTCAACTTTCTGTCCCAATGAATTCAAGTACTCTAGGTACCTTATATTAGTAGAATCATAATATATTTGTCTTTTTATTACTGGCTTATTTCATTTAGCATAGTGTCCTCAAGATTTGCCTGTGTTGTAGCATGCATCAGAATTTCCTTCCTTTTAAAAAGGCCAAGTAATATTCCATTGTATGTATGTGTGTGTGTGTGTATCACGTTTTGTTTATCCATTCATCTGTTGATGGATATTTGAGTTGTTTACATATTTTAGTGTGAATAATGCTGCTATGAACAGTATTATTCTTTAAGGTCTTTAAGACCCTGCTTTTAATTCTTTAAGACCCTACTTTTAATCTCTTAATACACACAGAAGTGGAATTGTAAGAGATACGGTAATTCTATTTTTAATTTTCTGAGGAACCGCTATACTGTTTTTCTATAGCACCTGTTTTATTTATTTATTTATTATTTATTTATTTATTTATTTATTTATTTATTTATTTATTTATTTTTACCATTTTATTTATATCCAACAGTGAACAAGGGTTCCAATGTCTCCATATTCTTGTCAACGCTTGCTATTTTCTGTTTCTGTTATTATTGTTGTTACCCTAATGGATGTAAGGTAGTATCCCTTTGTGGTTTTTGATTTGGATTTCCTTACTGGTTAGTGTGGTTGAGCATCTTTTCATATGCTTGCTGGCCATGTATATATCTTCTTTGCAGATATATCTATTCATACCTTTTGCTGTTTTTAAAATGTCTTGTTTCTTTTGCTGTTGTTGGGTTGTAGGAGTTCTTTATACATTCTGAATATTAACCCCTTATAAAATCTGTGATTTGTAAATATTTTCTCCTATTTTAGGTTGCCTTTTCATTTTGTTGATTATGTTCTTTGAAGCACAGAAATTTTCACTTTTATGTAATCTAATCTATTTTTTCTTTAGTTGCTTATAATTTTGGTGTTATATCTAAGAAACTATTGTTAAATCAAATGTCATAGGCTTTCCTTCATATTTTCCTAAAGTTTTATAGTTTTAGGTTTTATGTTTAGGTCTTTGATCCATTTTGGTTAATTTTGTATATTATATAAGGTAATGATCCAACTTCACTTTTTTTTTCTTGCATGTGGATATACAATTTTCCCAACACTATTTGTTGGAAAAACTCTTTTCTCCATTGAATAGTCTTGAAACCTAGTCAAAACTCATTTGACCGTATATGCATGATTTTATTTCTGTCCTATTTTATTTCATTATATGTCCGGAAGTATACTTCAAAATATATTTTGTGTCTGAACTAAAAAAATAAATACCATCCAAATTAGTTAATCACTTGGCTAGGGTTCTCTCATCTCTTCAAGATGAATAATATGTTTTTGAAGTTTTATTCTCCCTTTGTGGTCTCAGCTTTTTTTTTTTTTTTTTTGATGCTATTTCCTTCCAGGTTAGAAGTCTTCTTCAGATATCTGATAATTCTTGACTATCTGCTCTTGGTTAAAGTGGGGGACAGAAAGCCTCCTGAAAACTTTGAATGCATTGTCAAGAATTATCAACTTTGAACTTCCCTCTAGGGTAGGGCTTTTCAACCTCAGAACTACTGACATTTTGGGCTAAATAATTCTTTGTTATTGGGGAGGCTGTCCCATGCCTTGTAGGAGATACAGCAGCATCCCTGGTCTCTAGCTACTAGAGCGTTTTCTCCAACTGTGATACCAAAAAATGTCTCTGGATATTGCTAAATTTCTCTTGGGGGTGGACGAATTTCCCCGAGTTGAGTAATACTGCTTTAGATTAAGCTGTTTTTTTGAGGAACCCCTTTACCCCAATCCTCTTAGTCTAGTCATATTTCCAGGGAAGAATGACCTTCTAATCACTTGTCTGGAGGGTAAAGATGTCACTTCAAGAAGTCTGAGAGCTCAGTGGGGGAAGGCCATTGGGAATCTCTGCATTTATTTTGTATGCTTGGACCATTATTTCCCCTTGCAAATAGGTGATTAACTAAGCCCTCAACTGTTCCCACAACCCCCAGAGACCTTATGTTTTCTCTCTCCAAAAACAAACTTTCCATCAAGATTGCAGGGGTAGGGAAAGAGACAGGAAATTTAGGAATATAAATACCCTTTTAAAATGTAATCTTCCTTAATTTAGCCCTCTGTCTCCACCTTTAAACCCCTCTTTCAGAAGTGCCAGATGCTACATACCTGTTCCTGAACCTTTTGGAAATGCTGTGCTGTAAACTGGGTTGATTCCTAACTTTTGTTACTGGCTTGGGATCTACCTTTCTTGACTCTAAGGCTTTTTAACTTCTAAAAAGTTAAAAACTTTTGTTTCTGTGCTCTTTCGTATATTTATGGGCATTGTCTTGGTTCAGGCTGCTATAACAAAGTACCACATAGATTAAGTGGCTTATAAATAACAAAGATTTATTTCTCACATTTCTAGAAGCTGGAAATCTGAGATCAGGTGTATTTCTTTTTTAAAAAAAATCCTTTACAGCGGGTTTTAGCAGTGTTTCAGGAGGGAGGGAATTCAGATATACATTTTCACATTTTAATCCAAAAGATTCTATTTTGTTTTCATTTTATTTTATTTATTTCTTTTTCTTTTAAAATTTTTAAATTTAAATTCAATTTAGTTAACATATTGTGTAATATTAGTTTCAGGGGTAGAATTTAGTGATTCATCAGTTGCATATAACACCCAGTGCTCATTACATCATGTGCCCTCCTTAATGCTCATCACCCAGTTATCCTATCCCCCCACTTCCTCTCCATCACCCCTCAGTGTGTTCCCTAGAGTTAAAAGTCTCTTATGGTTTGATTCTATTTTGTTTTTAAAGATTTTTGAAATGCAATAAAATTCAGTCTGTTAAAACAATGTCTAACTTGGACTTATAAGAGTAAAGTTCTGGGGTGCCTGGGTGGCTCAGTGGGTTTAAGTATCTATCTGCCTTTGGCTCAGATCATGATCTCAGGGTCCTGGGACTGAGCCCCATGTTTGGCTCCTTGCTCAGCAGGGTATCTGCTTCTCCCTCTCCCTTTGCTTCTCTCCTTTGCGTGTGCTTTCTCTCTCTTTCTCAAATAAAATCTTTAAAAAGAGAAAAAAAAGAGTAAAGTTCTCAGAAAATTTTTATTTAATTTGTAAGTCTGCTGTTTTGTATTTAACATATTTGAAAGAGCCAAGTATACTGAGTAGGTAACTGTGATTTGAATTGTCTAAGGGAATTTGATTAATTATATATGTAAGTGGTATTAAATTTTTAAAAAAGATTTAATCTGTTAAATTTATGAGTTATTATACATTATTCAAAGAACAAGTGAAATTGAGGTTTCTATTTTTAGCCAAAAATTGAGAAATAAAATCTTAAAATTTTTCTTATGGTGTTAACTAAAGCTATATTTTAAAATATACAAATTTATACAGTAAGTATAATCAAAGTCTTGCAAATAACAGAAAATTTCTTCCCATGCATGAAAGCCTGCCCCTCCATCTCCAGTTGTTAGAAGACCACTGACATATATCTTATCACAGATGATATTCAATATCATTTCAAAATAAGAGATAGAAAAAAGAAGTATAAATATTGAAAAGTGAAAAGTCATATTGTTTGAGAACAGTGTGCCTACATAGAAATACAAGATAATACAAAGAAAAGCTAGAGTACCAGAGACAAGGTAGGATACAATAGTTAGGGCAGGGCAGACTAGCTCTGGCATATTTTGAGTAGGGTGATATAGATAAGGAGCTTGGAAAAATGATCTGGGCTGGCAATAGATGTTATTTCAAACCTTTTGGGAAGAAGTATTTGTCAGCTTACTCAGGAAGAAGAAAAGTATAGTGAGAAGAAAGGGAAGATTATCTGTAGTTTGTCACACATAATAGTAAATTAGTAGGCCATAAAACCTATACAAGTGTTAAATCTTATACGATGGATTGAAACTCTATTTTAAACCTAATTTACTAGACTACACAGATTATTTTGACGTGTTTAGGACAGATTTTTCTTTATTTAGAGAGTATTTATTAAGCTACTTATGATAATGGCATTATGCTATTAATATGCTGCATAAATTAATTTAAACAAGCACGGTCTGTACCTCCTGTCAGATTTAAAATACTTTCCCTCCTCCTCTTCACACAGGAAGTTACAAAGCCAGAAGGGACCTGAAGTCCAAATAGTATGAGCCCTTGTCGGGATCTCTTGTGTAGTATTTCTGACAAGTGGTGGTTGACCTTTTGCTTGAACACTTGCAATGACAGGGAATACTCACATTCATTCAACTTTGTATACCTTTAATTGTTTCTTAAAATTTTCCTATACTGAACTGAAACATTCTTCTCTGTATCTTCCAACAACGATTCTTATTTTGCCTTAAGAGGCCACCTAGAGTATATATCTTGAAAATATTTAATGATTATTATTGAGTTTTCTGACATGTTGTCATAACTCAAACATCCAACATGGCAGATTTCTGAGTTCTGTTTAGTTCTCTGATCCCTTCTGTTATCAGTCCTCTAAAATATGACTACCTGAATGAACCCCAGTACTATAAATGTGAACTGACAAGTACGAATTTGGTCCCACTGTTGTCCATCTTGCTTGGACACTGAACTTCTATTAATGTAGCTCAAGATTACTTTTATTTATTTATTTATTTATTTATTTATTTATTTACTTTTTTGAGCACAGCTACATTATAGTATTATCTCATACTGGAGCTTGAAATCTATTTAAATCCTTTTATGTACCAGCTGCTAACTATACCTGCTACCTCTAGAACTGGTACATTTGATTTTTTAAAACTTAATTATAGGGCCTGGCTGTTATCCTGTGAAATTTCATCTGTTAATTTGGCCAACCCTTTCAGCTTGTGAAGAATTTTTTTACAGCTTGGTTTTGTCCTTTAGTACATTTGTTGGTATTACCTGAAATTTTGTAAGCAAAGCTGACATTTTTGTTCAAGTCATTTTCATATATGTTCTTTCAGCTTATGCTTACATCACCAGGTGCAGTTTTTATGAAAGATCTTTCCAGTCCCTGAAGGCAGGGTAGCGCATGATGGAGAGGAAAGTAGGATGTGAATTCCAGTTCAACCACGTAAGCTGTGTGGTTTTGGCAAGTTCTATTATTCTCTTTGCCTCTTTTTTCTATTGGTAAATCAGAGATAGTAATAAGTGCCTTGTGGATTTGTTCTGAAGAGAAAGAATAATTCCCATAAACCACTTAGTACAGCTCATGAACCAGATGGGTCTTGAGAAGGTATTAGCTTTTGGTTTTTAGTAATTTCTTTCCAGTGGGGGGAATGAGCTCTGGCAGGTTTAACTCACAAGATCACAAACCAGTCAGAGAATGAGTCAGAACTTAGTCCGTGGCCACTGAAGACAGAAATCATTGGATTATAACTTTGCTACATGCTAATTACAAAAATTTTGATTCATACTTTTAGTTTCCTCATCTACAAAGTGGAGAATTTAGTATATACACCAGATTGTTAGGAGAATTCAATGTATAACATGAAAAAAACCCATGATGTCTGGCTCCACAAAAGATAATCACTTTTCCTATCTCTCAAGTCCATTTCTACCCCACCCAAACCCATGAGTTTAAGTTAGATAAGGTAGGAAGTCTACACTCTGGCCCATAGAATGCACTCACTAAGTAAGAGCTAATTTGACAACATGTTATACCTATTTGAGGGATTTGAAGAAATCAGAAAATAATTTTGAGTGCTTCCCCTATTGTTTAATTAACATAAGCAAAGATATAATTTCAAAGTGATTTAATTTTTATTTTAAAACTAAAATGTTTTAAATGAAAAAAAATATGCAATCTGGGATAGTAGGATCAAATGATATTTAGATTGTCGAGGTCCTATCAAAGTTGAGAAAAATGAAGGGACAAAACTGATTGCTGAACTCAGAAAAGATTAATGGCAGAAGTTCTACTTGGGATGGGCTGTCCTTTACAAATGGATAGCATTTGAAAAATTTTATCAAAAAAAGTACTCATAAAGATTTAGAGTACTACTTCACCTCTGACATGTAGAAGCAGTCACCAAATGATGAATGGGTTAGTGGGGACAAACAGACCTGAAAGAGAATTTGAACTTTTATTAATTAAATATGTACCCAGAAAAGATTGATTTAAATGAATTTTAACTAACATATAAAGTTAAATTTCTGTACACATTTACTTGTATATGACATTTCAACCATGTTTTAGTTTGAACTTTACTAGGGCATAAATGTTCAAGCAAGCATCTCTAGTTCCTTCCTCAGGCATTAAGCTCATGTGGAGATGGGTATGGAATTAGTCATAAATCTATAGACTGTATTTAATGAGAATTTACTACATACCAAGCTCCATCTTGTATATACATTTAATCCTCACAAGAACCCTGTGGGAAGATAACATTATTTTCATCTCGCACTTGAGGAAACTGAGACTCAGATTAGATACTTTTCTGGAGGCCACATGATGAGTCAAAGAGCTGAGATTGACAGAGAGAATTGGATTCAAGAAACTGCTTTCAGTCATGTGTATGTGGGAGACACTCGTATCCAGCCAGAGGGGAGAGGTAAAGAAGACAGGGTTGAGAGACTGCTGGGATTGACCAAAGGTCAGTTCCTGACCAATTCTGAGTTTGGGTCCTATACTGATGGTATAATCACCATAAGATATGATTGAGCAGCCCTTCGGGACTTTTGGCAACTATAATCTATCTGTTGTGTCTGTTTGTGTACATTAGTTCAGGTGGGAGAAAGCATAAGACATTTACAGATTACAATTGTGCTGCATTTTTGTGCATTATTCTTAGAGCTCCTCTATTTGTGGCTTAATCCTTTTCAAAATAGATTTTCCTCTTCAGTCCTTTCAATTTTTTGACATGTCTTGAGATTTTTTGTTTCTGTGTTAATTTCCTTGCCTTCTCTTCCTGCCCTGCTGAGTCTCAGACAGCATGGTGAGCATCTGAGTTAACACTGCACTAGTCAACTAGATTGCTCATGGACAACCTGTCATTAGGATGTCTTGAAAAACAGCCCCTTAGGGTTGAAAAAGTCTATCTGGGTATACATTGTGTTGCCTGGTACATATCTGTCATCAGGGTTTTAGAAGAAATAGGTATGAGAAAGGCAAACTCCTCCCTTGAACCAATTTCACTGCTTAATAAACACCATACAGCACCCATCTTCAGGTGAAGGCAGTGGGACTGCGGACTGGCTTCAACTTTCTTCCATGTGATATAAAGTGAAAACAAACGGAACCAGAAAAAGCAAAAAGCAACCAAGAAAACAAAAACCTATCTCTTCTCTACACTATATTGAACAGATACTGTGACAAAGGTAACATTAACATCAACCCATATGAATAAAAATGTAGGGATTAACCTTTATTGATAACATTAATTCATTTCGTGTGTACTATTGCCATGTTCCTTCTTGTGATACTTTTCTACATTGGACTTCTGGATGGAAAGGGATGCCTATAAATTGTACAGAAATGGCTTATGGATTTTATTGGCCCATGGAAATCTGAAACAATTAATGAGTTTACAATGAATTTACTCATTTACAACACCTTAAAGTTTTTACTAAGAACTGGATTTTTGGTGATCATGTAGTAATGTAAATAGTAATGGTTTCTTCTTGACACAGGATTATTTTCAAAAAGTATTAGTTTTATAAACTGGTGCCACTGATAATTAAAGTAACGATTAAAGCTAGGAAGAAATGTTTATATACTTTTCTTAGTTGTGATGCTCATTATCTGCTGGGCCAAGATTTTGGTGAAATAGCAGGTATTTAAGCAACAGTTTGCCTGAGAAAAATCTATCTACATATGATAAAACGGTCTCACATATAATTCTTGTAAAAATTCATGGTTTTTGTATGGTCAGAATACAAAGGACAGATATATGTTAATAGCATGTAGTAACAGTAAAATGTGTATTTAACAACGTTGTATAATCATTAAGGACATTTTGGAAAAAAAGCAAGAGAGTCCAATGAAAATAAAAATCACCAATAATCCTACCACCCAGAAATAGGCTTTGTTTTTTTTTGTGTGTGTGTGTGTGTGACTTTTAAATAGTCTTTTTATAATATCTTTTTTAATTGTTAATTTTTTTAATTTTTATTTTTTATCAAGCTTTATGAAATATAGTTGACAAAATTACATATATTTAAAGTGTACAGTGTGATGATTTGATATATATGCATTGTGAAATGATTACCACAATCAAGTGACTTCATACATCCATCACCTCACATACTTACCATTTTTTTTGTGTAGTGAAAACAGTTAAGATCTATTCTCTAAACCATTTTCAAGTATGCAATGAAATATTATTAAAATCATCTAGTTGTACATTAAGTCTCCAGAACTTATTAATCTTATAAATTAAAGTTAGTACAGTTTGAACAACATTCAGCTATCTACCCCCCTACCCAGCCCCTGACAACACCTTTCTGCTCTGTTTCCATGAATTTGACTTTTTCTTAGATTCTACATATAAGTGAAATCATACAGCATTTTGTCTTTCTCTAAATAACTTATTTCACTTAGCATAATGCCCTCAGGTTTTGTCAATGTTGTCACAAATGGCAGGATTTCTGATTTTTTGGTGGCTAAGTATTATTGCATTGTGTATGTATACCACATTTTCTATGTCTGTTCATCCTTTGATGGACACTTTGGTTGTTCCTGTATTTTGGGATACATTTCCCATATAATAAATAATGCTGCAGTGAGCATGGGAGTGCAGATATCTATTTGAGATACTAATTTCATTTCCTTTGGATATATATCCAGAAGTGAAATTGTTGAATCATGTGGTAGTTCTTTTCTTAATTTTGGGGAAGCCTCCAGTATCTTTTTTTTTTTTTGCCTCCAGTATCTTTTCTGTATGACTATGCGAATTCATATTTCCACCAATAGTGTACAAGGGTTTCTGTTCTTTACACCCTCACCAACACTCGTTATTTCTTGTCTTCTTGTTAAAGCCATTCTAACAGGTATGAGGTGGTATCTCATTGTGGTTTTGATTTGCATTTCCCTGGTGATTAGTGATGTTGAGCGCCTCTTGGCCATCTGTATGTCTTTGGGAAAATCTCTATTCAGGTACTTTGCCCATTATTTAATTGGATTATTTGTTGTTGTTTTGTTTTGTTTTGTTTTTGTTTGTTTTCGCTATTGAGTTGGATAAGTGCCTTATATATTTTGGAAATTAATTCCATATCAGATATATAATTTGCAAATATTTTCTCTCATTGCATAGGTTACCTCTTCATTCCACTGTTTTCTTTGCTATCCAGAGCTTTTTAGTTTGTTGTAGTTCCAACTGTCTATTTGCATTTTCATTGCCTGTGCTTTTGGTGTCAAATCCCCCCCCCCAAAAAAAATCATTGCCAAGATCAATATCAAGAAACATTCCCCCTATGTTTCCTTCTAGGAATTTTATGGTTTCAGGTCTTACATTCATGTCTTTAATTCATGTAAGTATAAGGAAAATTTGAGGAACAAGACTCACTATTCACGAGTCCTGGAGGTTATAGGACATTCTGAGGACTGCACAGAGATGTCCTGAGGAGAGAGAACCTGGGATTCTTTCTTTCTTTATATATAGGGTCTGAGCTTGTGGTGTCTAGGGCTTCATTTTTTTTTTATTGGGTAATGTAAAGAATAGGAATGGGAATTATGGTACAGGAAAGGAGAAGTGGAGTCACCCAAGTGGTTTGAAGAGGGACCTTCATGGATGGGAGCAGCCTAGTTCCTTATCTCATTGTTTTGAAAGTAACTGTATCATACAGCTGGCAATACAAAGTTTGTTCAAGATGGCTGTCTTTTGAAAAGGGTGCCTTGGCAATCAAAAGCTTATTGTCAGGCACTCAAACTACAACATAAAGCTTAATGTCAGGCACTTACAATACTGTATAGCAATTCTTTTTTATTGCAATGTTGTATATTGTAGTATGAAAATACCACACAAATTTAATTTTATTACAAATATCTCTCAGTGTATGGCTTGCCTCTTCAATGCTTTTAATGATATCTTTTGAAATATTATGGTTCTTTAATGACTATACGGTAGTCCAATATAAAAATACAGCATAGTTTTACAAATAAAGTAACTACCACTATTTATTTATTCATGTGAGGCAGAGAGAGAGGCAGAGACATAGGCAGAGGGAAAAGCAAGCTCCATGCAGGAAGCCTGATGTGGGACCTGATCCTGGGACTCTGAGATCATGCTCTGAGCCAAAGGCAGATGCTCAACCCCTGAGCCACCCGGGCATCCCAGCAACTGGTTTCTTTGAGTTTGTATTTAGATATTTCAGGAGGGTAGACTTTATCTCTGCAATGAGGCTTTAAGCTCTTATGTCCTATGCTCCTTTGGAATCATACAGCATGCTGAGCCCTGTGTAGTTTCCTTTCATCTTCCACAACAGAGCTAGTTGCTTCCTCTTTTGTACTCTCAATATACTTTGCATTCAACTTTATTAAAGTATATTCATGATATTATAATGATTTATTTACGTGTCTGTCTCTTCTTTCCTGTTCTCTTCAATCCAGGCCCTGCCCCCAATCTCCTTGATAAGAGTCTTGTAAAAGGAAAAACTTGACTTATTCTTGTTTGAATCTTCAGTCCCTGATACAGTATCTAGCACAGTCTACCAATGTTTGGGAAATAAAAAAATTTTTTTTTCAGTAAATATTGTTGAATTGTTAACATACTTTTTGATCACTGAATATTTGAAAATGAAAGCTTACTGATCATTTTAGTGAACATAATAGATTTCTTGGGTTTTATTTTTATTTATTTTTATTTATTTTTATTTTTTATTTTAATTTTTTGAATATTTTTTTATTGGAGTTCGATTTGCTAACTTATAGTATAATATCCAGTGCTCATCCCTTCAAATGCCCCCCTCAGTGCCCATCATGCAGTCACCCCAACCTCCTGCCCACCTCCCCTTCCACTACCCCTTGTTCGTTTCCCAAAGTTAGGAGTCTCTCGTGGTTTGTCACTGTCTCTGATATTTCCCACTCATTTTCTCTCCTTTCCCATTTAATCCCTTTCACTAATTTTATATTCCATATGAGTGAAACCATATAATGTTTGTCCTTCTCTGATTGATTTATTTCACTCAGCATAATACCCTCCAGTTCTATCCATGTTGAAGTAAATGGTGGGTATTTGTCATTTCTAATGGCTGAGTAATATTCCATTGTATACATAGACCACAGCTTCTTTATCCATTCATCTTTCAATGGACCCCGAGGCTCCTTCCCCAGTTTGGCTATTGTGGACATTGCTGCTAGAAACATTGGGGTGCAGGTGTCCCAGCATTTCACTGCATCTGTATTTTTGGAGTAAATCACCAGCAGTGCAATTGCTGGGTCGTAGGGCAGTTCTATTTTTAACTCTTGAGGAACCTCCACACAGTTTTCCAGAGTGGCTGCACCATTTCACATTCTCACCAAGAGTGCAAGAGGGTTCCCCCTTCTCCATATCTTCTCCAACATTTGTTGTTTCCCATCTTGTTAATTTTTACCATTCTCACTGGTGTGAGGTGGTATCTTATTGTGGTTTTTATTTGTATTTCCCTGATGGCCAGTGAGGTAGAGCATTTTCTCATGTGCTTGTTGCCCATGTCTATGTCTTCTTTGGTGAAATTTCTGTTCTTGTCTTTTGCCCATTTCATGATTGGATTGTTTGTTTCTTGGGTGTTGAGTTTCATAAGTTCTTTATAGATCTTGGATACTAGCCCTTTATCTGATACGTCATTTGCAAATATCTTCTCCCATTCTGTAGGTTGTCTTTTAGTTTTGTCGACTGTTTCTTTTGCTGTGCAGAAACTTTTTATCTTAAGTCCCAATAGTTTATTTTTACTTTTGTTTCCCTTGTCTTCCTAGATGTATCCTGCAAGAAGTTCCTGTGGCCAAGTTTAACAAGGGTGCTGCCTGTGTTCTCCTCTAGGATTTTGATGCATTCCTGTCTCACATTTAGATCTTTCATTCATTTTGAGTTTATCTTTGTGTATGGTGTGAAAGAATGGTCTAGTTTCATTCTTCTGCATGTGGCTGTCCAATTTTCCCAGCACCATTTATTGAAGAGACTGTCCTTTTTTTCCAGTGCATAGTCTTCCCTGCTTTGTCGAATGTTAGTTGACCATAGGGTTGAGGGCCCATTTCTGGGTTCTCTATTCTGTTCCATGTTTATGTGCCTGTTTTTGTGCCAGTACCACACTGTCTTGATGATCACAGCTTTGCAGTACAACCTGAAATCCGGCATTGTGATGACCCCGGCTCTGGTTTTCTTTTTCAATATTCCCCTGGCTATTCGGGGTCTTTTGTGATTTCACACAAATCTTATTTGTTCCAACTCTCTGAAGAAAGTCTATGGTATTTTGATAGGGATTGCATTAAATGTGTAAATTGCCCTGGGTAGCAATGACATTTTCACAATATTAATTCTTCCAGTCCATGGGCATGGGATATTTTTCCATCTCTTTGTGTCTTCCTCAATTTCTTTCAGAAGTGTTCTGTAGTTTTTAGGGTATAGATCTTTTACCTCTTTGGTTAGGTTTATTCCTAACCAAATCTAACCTAACCTAACCTAATCTTATGCTTTTGGGTGCAATTGTAAATGGGATTGACTCCTTAATTCCTCTTTCTTCAGTCTCATTGTTAATGTATAGAAATGCCACTGATCTCTGGGCATTGATTTTGTGCCACATTCCTGAATTGCTGTATGAGTTCTAGCAATCTTGGGGTGGAGTCTTTTGGGTTTTCTACATACAGTATCATGTCATCTGCGAAAAGGGAGAGTTAAGACTTCTTCTTTGCCAATTTGAATGCCTTTTATTTCTTTTTGCTGTCTGATTGCTGAAGCTAGGACTTCTAGTACTATAGTGAATAGCAGTGGTGAGAGTGGACATCCCTTTCATGTTCCTGATCTTGGGGGAAAGGCTTTCAGTGTTTCCCCATTGAGAATGATACTTGCTGTGTCCTTTCTGTAGATGACTTTTAAGATGCTGAGGAATGTTCCCTCTATCCCTACACTCTGAAGAGTTTTGATCAGGAATGGATGCTTTATTTTATCAAATGCTTTCTCTGCATCTGTTGAGAAGATCATAAAGTTCTTGTTTTTTTCTCTTGTTGATATAATCTATAACGTTGATTGTTTTACGAGTGTTGAACCAACCTTGCATCCCAGGGATATATCCCACTTGGTCATGGTGAATAATCTTAATATACTGTTGGATCCTATTGGCTATTATCTTGTTGAGAATTTTTGCATCTGTGTTCATTAGGGATATTAGTCTATAATTCTCCTTTTTGGTGGGGTCTTTGTCTAGTTTTGGAATTAAGGTGATGCTGGCCTTATAGAACAAGTTTGTAAGTATTCCATCCCTTTCTATCTTTCAGAACAGCTTTAGTAGAATAGGTATTGTTTCTTCTTTAAACATTTGATAGAATTCCCCCTGGGAAGCCATCTGGCCCTGGACTTTTGTGTCTTGGGAAGTTTTTGATGACTGCTTCAATTTCTTCCCTGGTTATTGGCCTGTTCAGGTATTCTATTTCTTCCTGTTTTAGTTTTCATAATTTGTCGTTTTCCAGAAAAGCATCCATTTCTTCTAGATTGTCTAATTTATTGGCATACAGCTGCTCATAATACATTTTTAAAATCGTTTGTATTTCCTTGGTATTGGTGGTGATCTCTCCTTTTTCATTCGTGATTTTATTAATTTGAGTCTTTTTTCTTTGTAATAAGGCTGGCGAATGGTTTATCTATCTTATTAATTCTTTCAAAGAACCAACTCCTGGTTTTGTTGGTCTGTTCTACAGTTCTGGTCTCTATTTCATTGAGTTCTGCTCAAATCTTTATGAACTCTCTTCTGCTCGGTGTAGGTTTTATTTGCTGTTCTTTTTCCAGTTAGCTGTGAGGTGTCAGGTTAGTGTATTTGTTTTTTCCATTTTTTTGAGGGATGCTTGTATTGTGATGTATTTCCCTCTTAGAACTTCTTTTGCTGTATCCCAAAGATTTTGAATGGTTGTATCTTCATTTTCATTAGTTTCCATGAATCTTTTTAATTATTTTCTAAATTCCTGGTTGACCCATTCATCTTTAGCAGGATATGCTTTAACCTCCACGTGTTTGAGTTTCTTCCAAATTTCTTCCTGTGATTGAGTTCAAGTTTCAAAGCATTGGTTCTGAAAATATGTAGGGGACAATCCCAATCTTTTGGTATTGGTTGAGACCTGTGTGTGACCGATATGTGGTCTATTCTGGAAAAAGTTCATGTGCACTTGAGAAGAATGTGTATTCAGTTGCATTCGGATGCAAAGTTCTGTATATATCTATGAAATCCATCTGGTCTAGTGTATCCTTTAAAGTTCTTGTTCCTTTGGTGATGTTGTGCTTAGGAGATCTGTCATGTGCAGAAAGTGGTGTGCTGAAGTCTCCCAGTATTAGTGTATTATTGTCTAAGTATGTCTTTACTTTGGTTATTAATTGATTGATGTACTTGGCAGCTCCCACATTAGGGGCATAAATATTCATGATTGTTAGGTCTTCTTGTTGGATAGACCCTTTAAATATGATATATTGTCCCTCTTCATCTCTTACTACAGTCTTCAATTTATCTGGTATGAGGATTGCTACCCCAGCTTTCTTTTGAAGACCTTTTGAATGGTAAATGGTTCTCCAACCTTTCATTTGCAGGCTGGAGGTGTCCTTAGGTCTCAAATGAGTCTCTTGTAGACAACAACTAGATGGGTCTTGCTTTTTTATCCAGTCTGAAACTCTGCATCTTTTGATGGGATCATTAAGCCCATTCATGTTCAGAGTTACTATTGAAAGATATGAATTTAGTGTCGTTGTAAAACCTATTCCATCTCTGTTTTGTGGATTATTTCTTTGGGCTTCCTCTTTCTTTTACAGGGTCTGCCTTAATATTTCTTGCAGAGCTGGTTTGGTGGTCACATATTTTTTCAGTTTCTGCTTATCTTGGAAGCTCTTTATCTCTCCTGTTTTGAATGAGGGCCTTGCTGGATAAAGTATTCTTGGCTGCATGTTCTTCACATTTAGGACCTTGAACATATCCTGCCAGTCCTTTCTGGCCTGCCAGGTCTCTGTAGAGAGGTCTGCTGTTAATCTAATATTTCTCCCCATATAAGTTAGGGATCTCTTGTCTCTTGCTGCTTTAAGGATTATCTCTTTATCTTTGGAATTTGCAAGTTTCACTGTTAAATGTCAACGTGTTGAACGGTTTGTATTGATTTTGGGGGGGATCTCTCTATCTCCTGGATCTGAATGCCTGTTTCCATCCACAAATTAGGGAAGTTCTCAGCTATGATTTGTTCAAATATGCTTTCTGTCCCTCTGCCCCTCTCGGCGCTCTCTGGAACCCCAATCATATGTAGATTTTTCCTTCTGAGGCTATCATTTATTTCCCTGAACCTTTCCTCATGGTCTTTTAATTGTTTTTCTCTTTTTTCCTCAGCTTCCCTCCCTGCCATCAGCTTGTTTTCTATGTCACTCACTCTTCCTTCTACATCATTAACCCTCGTCATTAGGACCTCCAGTTTGGATTGCATCTCATTTAATTGATTTTTAATTTTGGCCTGATTAGATCTAAATTCTGCAGTTATGAAGTCTCTTGAATCCTTTATGCTTTTTTCCAGAGCCACCAGTAGCTTTATAATTGTGCTTCTGAATTGGCTTTCTGACATCGAATTATAATCCAAATTCTGTAACTCTGTGGCAGAGAGTACTGTTTCTGATTCTTTCTTTGTGGTGAGTTCTTCTTTCTAGACATTTTGCTGAGTGTAGAGTGGCTGTATGAATGGGGTGAGTCAAGAATATCAAAACGACCTAAGTAAATTTCACCCTAGATGATTCTGCTGAGGTCAGAGCCCAGAAATTGAAAACAAAGATCAGAATAAAATAAAACAAAATGACCACTAAAGTGAAACACAAATTTTAAAACAAAGTAGTTAAAAATAAAAGGCCAAGAGTCCCAAAGAAGAAGAAAAAAACAAAAAAGGAAAAGGGACAAAAAGAGGAGAAAAAAGCAAAGTAAAGAGGAAAAAAAAAAGAAAAAAGAGAACAAAAAGGGGGGTAACTGGGAGATGGTGGTGGTGATGAAGTTGTAATGGAGGGAGAATGTAGTCTACCTGAGGGGTCGTAGAGGGTGACCCTCTTGGTTCTGAGTATATTAAGTTCTATATGTTAGAAAATGCTCAGTCCCAAATATATATAAACCAGAAATATTTGTAGAAAGCCCCAACATTGACCACCAAAACATAAATGAGATAAAAGAGGGGTGCAGAATGGGAATGAGGAGTCTCATAGAATGAACCAGCATGGTATACCACTTGATTCTGGGTGCATGCTGGTCATGTTTTAGAAGGTTTTAACTTCCATCATTGTAGAACAAAATGAGGCAGAGAAAACAAAAAACACAAAACAAAACAAAATATATCTTGTATATCTCCCCAAATTGAGTATGTTGAAGGGAATCTAGAAGTGGAAAATATATCTAGGACCTGTAATTGTAGAAATATGAAAGTCAAAAAGGAAGAAACTTAAAAATGAAGAGGTGGTAAAATATTGTAGTTAAGGTGGGGAAAGAGAAAAAACATTGGAAATTTACAGTCTGATATAAAAATGAATTGTACTGGAAAAAAGAAGGAAAAAAAAGGAGGGGTACCCTCTAGTTCTCTATACTGTAAATCCCTCGACCTCCCCTGGAGCTTTCCAGTGCTGCTTGGTCAAGAACTTGCCCTTCCCATGTCCTTCCAGCTGGTCTTCTGGGGGAGGGGCTGCTGTACTGATTCTCAGGTGTCTGCACCTGGGGGAGCTGCCTCACCGCCCCCCATGGGTGCCAAGCTCAGTGGGAGCTGTTGACCCGGTGAGGCCTCTGTTCCCTGGCAGCACTGCTCTGTCCCAGGCACAGGGTGACACCAGGAGGGACAACCACACTGGCAGCGGCCAGCTCTCCAGCCCTGGAGTCAGCTCCCACAGTAACCAACGTAGCTCCCAGTCCGCACTGGCCTGGATGCTGGGGGTGGGGGTGGGGGGTGGAGGAGGTTGTCGCTGACCTGCACAGCTTGGGGGTGCCCAGCGGCAGGAGCCTCTATGTCCTGTGCCCTCCCCGCCTCCGCCTGTCTCGAGAGCAGTGCAGGATCCTGGGCTGTGCCCTCCGGGCGCTTTGGGCTCTGGGGCCTGCACTGCTGGAAAGGCGCTCCCGGCCCCAGCTCCTGCAGGGAAGGGGGCACAGACCCCTCCTGCTGACAGACCAGCTTCCCGCCAGGTGCCCGCTCCAGCCCTTTGGGATTGGCCCACAGTTTTTGGCGACTTTCCCCAGGCGCACGTCCTCTATTAGTGACCCCAGGAGACTGGAGGCTCCACTGCCCCTCCTGAGATCCTACCTGAGTTCCCTGCTAAGCGCCTTTCGGTCTGGGAAAAATCTGGTGCAGATTTTTAAAGTTCCTGCTTCTCCGGGGCTGGGCCTTCCTGTCCCAGAGGCTCCTTGCAGGCCCCTCCCCCACTTAATTGTTTTTTTATTTTATTTTTTTCTGCCTTCTTACCTTGTTAGAAGTGAAAGCCTTTCTCTCTGTAGCGTTCTGGTTGTTCTCTCTTTAAACCTCAGGTCAAATTCCTAGGTTTCAGGATGGTTTGAAAGTTATTTAGGTAAGTTGGTGGAGCTGGTGAAGTGAGGCACCTACTCCTCCGCCAACTTGCCCCGCCTCTGATTTCTTGTCTTTTAATACTCAAGAACAGTTTTTCATTTTATTACAAATCTCTTACTTGACAGTAGAGTTCTTTTTGGGATAGGGAAGAGTGGCTAGATATATATTCTTTTGTAGCCCACCTGTGGAGAGCCATGTGGTTTTGCTTTCATGGTATTCTTCAAGGCAGAAGTATATAAAAAGTACACAGAAAGATGCTTTTAAAAACCAAATTTATTTTTAAGGTATGATTGTATTTGTATTTAATTACCTTATCTCCCTTTTTTTATTAGGAAACAGCAAGATGTTTAAAACTAGTGAGAAAAGGAGTTTATGCTTTTATTTTTATTTTTTAATTTCAGTATAATTAGCAGTGTTACATTAATTCAGGTATAAAATACAGTGACTCGACAATTCTATACATTGCTTAGTGTTTATCATGATAAGTGTACTTTTAATCCCTTTTACAAAACTCACCCATCCTCCGTGCCCCCCACCCCATCTAGTAACCACCAGTTTATTCTCTATAGTTAAGAATATGTTTTTGTTTTATGTTCTCTTTTTTTCTTTGTTCATTTTGTTTTATTTCTTTTACTGTTTTGTTTTTAAGTAGGCTCCATGCCCAGCCTAGAACCCAATGCTGGGCCTGAACTCACAACCCTAATATCAAGACCTGAGCTGAGATCAACAGTTGGACGCTTAACCAACTGAGCCACCTGGCTGCTCCTTGTTTTGTTTTCTAAATTTCACACATGAATGAAATCATATGGTATTTGTCTTTCTCTGACTGACTTACTTCATTTAGGATTATAGACTTTAGATCCATCTGTGTTGTTGCAAATTGCAAGATTTTATTCTTTTTTATGGCTGAGTAATAGCCCACTGTGTGTGTGTGTGTGTGTGTGTGTGTGTGTGTGGTGTGTACCACATCTTCTTTATCCATTCATCTATCCATGAACACTTGGGTTGCTTCAGTATCTTGGCTATTATAAATAATGCTGCAATAAACAAAGGGGTATGTATACCATTTCAAATTTTGATTTTCTTTGGGTAAATATCCAGTAGTGGAACTACTGAATCATTTGGTAATTCTATTTTTAATTTTTTGAGGAAGCTCCGTGCTGCTTTGCCCAGTGGCTACACCAGTTTGCATTCCCACAAGAGTGCACTAGAGTCCTTTTTCTGCACATTCTCACCAACACTTGCTGTCTCTTATGTTTTTGATTTTTGCCATTTTGACTAGTGTGAGATGATGTCTCATTGTTTTTTGATTTGCACTTCTCTAATCATAAGTGACGTTGAACATCTTTTCATGCGTCTGTTGGCTATCTGGATATCTTTGCTGGAGAAATGTCTATTCATGTCTTCTGCCTATTTTTTAACTGGATTATTTATTTTTTGGTGTTGAGTTGTATAAAATCTTTATATATGTTAGATATTCATCTTTTATCAGATGATATATCATTTGCAAATATCTTCTCTTACTCAGTGAATTGTCTCTTAGTTTTGTTGATTATTTTCCTTGCAGAAAGAATGCTTTTTACTGTACAGATTTTCATTGTGATGTAGCCCTAATAGTTAATTTTGCTTTTGTTTATCTTGCCAAGGAGACATATCTAGAAAAATATTCCTATAGCTGATGTCAAAGAGAATATTGCCTATATTTGCTTCTAGGAATTTTGTGGTTTCATGTCTCATATTTAGGTCTTTCATCCATTTTCAATTTATTTTTGAGTATGGTGTAAGAAAGTGTGTCTAGTGTTATTCTTTTGCATATAGCCATCTGGTTTTCCCAGCACCATTTGTTGAGGAGACTTTCCCATTGCATATTCTTGCCTTCTATGTTGTAGATTGACTGTGTAATCATGGGTTTATTAATGAGACCTTTAATCTATTCCATTAATCTATGAATCCATTTTTTGAGCCAGTATCACACTATTTTGATTACTATAGGTTTGTAGTGTATCTTGAAATCTGGGATGGTGATACCTTCTATTTTGTTCTTCTTCAGGATTATTTTGGTTATTCAGAATCTTTTGTGTTTCCATACAAATTTTAAGATTATTTTAGTTCTGTGAAAAATGCTGTTGGTATTTTGATAAGGATTGAATTAAATCTATAGATTGTTTTGGGTAGCATGGAAATTTTTAAAATATTGTCTTCAATTTCTTTCATCCATTTTTTAAAAGATTTATTTATTTTGGAAAAAGAGAGAGTGTGAGCAGAGAGAGGGGGAGAGGGAGAGGGAGAAAGAATCCCAAGCAGGTTTCACACCAAGTGCAGAAACTGCCACAGATCTCAGTCACAGCATCTTGAGATCATGACCCAAGCCCAATCGAGAGTCAGACACTCAACCCACTGCACCATCAGGCACTTCTCCTCAAAGTTTTATAGTTTTCAAAGTATAAGTCTTTCATTTTGTTGGTTAAATTTATTCCTAGGTATTTTCTTCTTTTGGTGCAATTATAAATGGTTGTTTTCTTAATTTCTCTTTCTGCGACTTCATTATTAGGGTATAGAAATTCAATAGATTTCTGTATTTTTATTTTGTACCTGTGACATTACTGAATTCATTGATCAATTCTACCAGTTTTTTTTTTTCTTGAAGTCTCTTGGGTTTTCTATCTATAGTATCATCACGTCATCTGCAACTAGTGAATATTTTACTTTTTCTTTTTTGTTGTCTGATTGCTGTGGCTAGGACTTCCAGTATTATGTTGGATAACCATGATGAGAGTGGACATCTTTCTCTTGTTCCTGACCTAAGAGGATAAGTTCTCAGTTTTTCACCATTGAGTATGATTTTAGTTGTGGATTTTTCATTTATGGCCTTTATTATGTTGAGGTATGTTCTCTTTAAATCTACTTTATTGAGATTTTTTATCATGAATGGTTGTTATACTTTGTCAAGTGCTTTTTCTATGTCTGTTGAACTGTATGATCATATGGTCCTTATTGATGTGATGTATTATGTTGATTGATTTGTGAATAGTGAAATACCCTTGCATCCTAAGAATAAGTCCCACTTGATTGTGGAGAATGATTTTTTTATTTTTACTAATATTTTGTTGAGGGTTTTAAGACAGTCTTCATCAGAGATTATGGCCTATAGTTCTCCTTTTTTTTGTAGTGTCTTTTTCTGGTTTTGGTATATGGGTGATGCTAGCCTCATCAATGAATTTCGAAGCATTTCTTCCTCTTTTATTTGTTCAGAATAGTTCAAGAAGAACAGGTATTAACTCTTCTTTAAAAATCTTTGGTAGAATTTATCAGTGAAGCTATCTGGTTCTGGACTCTTTTTGTTGGGAATTTTAAAATTACTCTTTCGATTTCATCGCTAGTAATTAATCTGTTTAAATTGTTTTATTTCTTTTTAGCTTTGAGAATTTATGTGTTTCTAGGAATTTACCAATTTTTTCTAGGTTGTGTACCTTTTTGGCATATAATTTTCATAAGACTTACTTATACTCCTTTATATTTTTGTGGTACTGGTTGTAATTTCTTCTCTTTTGCTTATGATTTCATTTAGTTGAATCCTCTCTCTCTTTCTCTCATGAATCTGGCTAAATGTTTATCAATTTTATTTATCTTTTCAAAGAATGAGCTCTTAATTGTATGTATGTATGTATGTATTTATTTATTTATTTATGTCTTTATCCCATTTTTTCCTGCTCTAATCTTTATTATTTCCTTCCTTCTATTCATTTTGGGCTTTGTTCTTCTTTTTCTAACTTCCTTAGGTGTAAGGTTGTGTATTTGAGATTTTTCTTGCTTCTTGAAGTCAGCCCGTATTGCTGTTCTCTTCCTTCTTAGAACAGCTTGCTGCATCAGAAGATTTTGGATCATTGTGTTTTCATTTTCAATTATCTGGGAAAGGAGTTTATACTTTTTGAAAAGAGATTAAATTTGCTCCTTTAGAAATTATTATCAATTGTCTTTAGAAGGAAAGGAGTGATCCACATGGCAGGGAAATATTCCTCTAATGTTTAATTTAAACCACAAACTTCCTTTTATAGTGGATGATCACCATGTATTAATAAGCATTCTTTGGGGAGGGGTCTTAGAGCTATGCCTGGGGCTCTGAAGATGACAGAAAGGAGAAAAGAATACAAAGGCTCTCTAAGACTCCCCTTAGAAGAGACTATAAACTAAGTTGTACTGTCTTGCTTTTTGAGGTTTGATAAAATTCCAGTGTTGTGTAAATGGAACAAAAACTCTGCTCAAAGAACAAGTTATTTTGGGAAGATGAACAATCTGATACATTTCTTTTCTTAGTTTATCATCCTATTCGTAGCACTTCTGATGCTTTCTAAGGCTGCTTATGTGCATCCATACTTCATGTGTTTTCTTAGAATAAGACTTCCTCTTAAAAGTTGGAAGAGTATTAGTAGCATTGATCAAACCATTTCCCCAAATCTGGACAAATGTGAACCAAGCATACATGTATTCTTTTTTTTTTAATTTTTATTTATTTATGCTAGGCACACAGTGAGAGAGAGAGAGGCAGAGACACAGGCAGAGGGAGAAGCAGGCTCCATGCACTGGGAGCCCGACGTGGGACTCGATCCCGGGTCTCCAGGATCGCGCCCTGGGCCAAAGGCAGGCGCCAAACCACTGCGCCACCCAGGGATCCCAGCATACATGTATTCTTAAGATTAGAAAGATATATTGAATGGTTCCATGATGACAGTTATGTTAAAAGTGCATATGACAAAGAATAAAGTTGGAGGACAAAGACTATTTGATATCAAGACTTATAAAGCTATAGGAATCAAGACTGTGTGGAGTTGATATTAAGAAAAACATTAATAGATAAGTGGAATAGAAAAGCTCAGAAATGGACCCACACATATACTGTGCTTACATCACTCATGTTACTTCTTAGGTTACTAATTTTCTACAAGGATGCAAAGGCGGTTTAGTGGAGAAAGAGTAGTGTTTTCAACAAATGGTATTGGAACAAGTGGATAGCAATGTGCAAAAAAGAAAAAAAGGAGTTTGATTCTTAATTGAATATACTAAATTAATGCAAAATGAATAATAAAAGTAAGTGTGAAATCTAAAATTATGAAGCTTCTAGAAGAAAACATAGGTAAAAACTTTTGTGACCTTGAGCTAGGCAAACATGTCTTAGATGCAACACTGAAAGCATGAGTTATAAAAGTATCATTGTTAAGTTGGATTTTATCAAAATTAAAAAAACTTATGCTCTTCAAAAGACATTGTTAATAGAATGCCACAAGCCACATTCCAGGATAAATATTTACAAGTTTTGTATTTAATAAAGTATTTGTATCCAGAATATATAATGAACTCTCAAAACTCAATAATAAGAAAATAAAAACACATAATTTAAAAAGAGAAAACCAATTTGAAAAGATACCTCTCCATAAAAAGCTAGGAATAGGAGCATACAACAAGATCCTCAACATCACTTATTAGGGAAATGCAAATTAAAACCATAATGAGATATCACCTATACCTGTTACAAGAAGTATAATTAAAAAGGCTAATCATACCAAGTGTTGGAGAAAATTGTTAATGTGGGTGGAAAGGTAAAATGGCACAACTATTTTGGAAAAACATTTGGCAGTTTCTTAAAAAGTTAATCATATACACACCATATGATCCATCCATTCCACTCCAGGTATTTAACTAAGATTAATGGAAACACATGTCCATACAAAGACTTGTACATGAATGTTTGTAGCAACTTTAGTTATGATAGCCAAACACTGGAAACAACTCAAATGCCCATCAAGACAAATTCACTTAGTCCCATTACCTGGAAAGAGACTTAGTCTAATTATGCTAATCTTTTGCAAAATAAATTCCAACCTGTAGTTTCTTTAGACAGGAAAAGGTTTATGCCTTGAAACATGGCCAAATCAGGGAGATAGATTGATCTCTCTCTCTCTCTCTCTCTCTCTCTCTATATATATATATATATATATATATATATATATCCCCATTATATATAGATATATGTATATCTTTAAATTGACAATGTTGTTTGGAGATCAAATAGAGTCTCTTCCAAGCTCAATCTCTCCCTATTTCTTTTTTTTTTAATTTTTTTAAATTTTTATTTATTTATGATAGTCACATAGAATGAGAGAGAGAGAGAGGCAGAGACACAGGCAGAGGGAGAAGCAGGCTCCATGCACCGGGAGCCCAACGTGGGACTCGATCCCGGGTCTCCAGGATCGCGCCTTGGGCCAAAGGCAGGCGCCAAACCGCTGCACCACCCAGGGATCCCTCTCTCCCTATTTCTTAAGTGAAGCTGCCGATACATCTATACCTGGCTGCTTATTATCATACCTTGACTTACTTCTTCCTAGAGCAGTCCAAGCCATGTCTCCAACATCCCTTCCTACATCATGCCTCTTATCCTCTCTTTAGTATAAATCTCTTGCTTCACCCAGATGGTTACCCTGCTATCCTTCAGAGAACCACTATTACTGTCCAGGTTTCCTCTCTCCCCAGATGCCCTTCCTGTCTCCTTCAGGTCAAAGACGCATCTCTTTTGAAAAACTGTCCCAGTGATTTCTTTTTTTTTTTTATTGTTTTATTTATTTTTTATTTTTTTTATTTATGATAGTCACAAAGAGAGATAGAGAGAGGCAGAGACATAGGCAGAGGAAGAAGCAGGCTCCATGCACTGGGAGCCCGATGTGGGGTTCGATCCCAGGTCTCCAGGATCGCGCCCTGGGCCAAAGGCAGGCGCCAAACCGCTGTGCCACCCAGGGATCCCCCCAGTGATTTCTTAATTCTCTGCACTCTAAAACACATTATTTGTATCTTGGTACTTGAATTAATATAGTATAGATATTTTTTAGCCAGTAGACTCCTAGTATGCAAGGCTAGGACACTGTATTGTGTTTATAGCATCATTTGAACTATGAATAGAAAAAATGTATAAAGGAGGGCTTCAAGGAAATGATTATGATTTAATATTTTTGCAAATATACGTGTGCGTTTGTGTACACATATATGTATACATATATAGTTTTCTACAGTGAGCATATATATTCAGAGGAAAAAAGGGAAAGGAACTTGAAAGAAATACAAATGAATCTCAGATAACATCTAATCACTAAGTTATGCTATTATATAGAATAGGTAGGGGTAGGCAATATATTTTTAAGAGCTTAAAATAATGCAAAAATGAAATATATTTTATTAACTTTCAAGACAGGAGATTGGATTTTTTTTATTACTGTTGTTTCATGTAAGTGACATTAAAAAGTATAATTCCATCCAGATTATTCTAGCTAAAGAGAAATGTCTCTTCTACAACTCTAAATAGTTGGGTAGAAAGCATGTTACTTTAATCCCACACTGACTATTTGCAGAGACTCAAAGGGAAGGAAAGCTTGAAATTTCAGGCTCTGTAAGCTCCTCTCTGCTGTGGTGGGTGAGGCATGAGGGCCTTTGTCAGAGCATATTAATGAATCTTTGGGTAAGGGCAGCTGTGGAAAGGAGTAGGCGGTGAAATGTAAATTGTTCCGCACGATGAAGTGAGAAAATGGAGCTTCTGGAAGGGAATCCAGAAAACAAGCTGAGAGATGTGAAGAGACTCTGGAGGCTCAGCTCATTGCTTTAATTGACAAGTATGTATTGAGTGCCTAACAGGGGGCAGGCTCTATCCTAGATATTGGAGATTCGGAAAAATATGCCCAAAGGGAATTTATATTCTGATGAGCAGGAGGTTGAGTAGAAAAAATCGATAAAAAAATAGATAAAATTAGATAGATACAAATTTCTGCCCTAGAGGAGTTTATATTCTAGTGGGCCAGAGCTGAAGTCTGAGCTGTTTTTCCGGGGTAGGGGTAGGGGAGTGGAATAGGGGTAGGATGGTGGCACTAGAGGACTTTTAAATCCTCAGAGTTTTATGTATTGCCATCATGTTGTCCCCAAATTTCAAACGAAGGTATAGTGTTTCCAAATGCTATATGAAAGAGATTTGGGGTTATATTGGGGTTGAGACAAAGCAGGGAAAAGAGATGAGGCTAGAAAGCTGACAGCTCAACCAGACACTAGAGGCTGTCTAGTTCTTGTGCTCATTGTCATCAATACCTCTGGCCAAACTCCACATCCCCTGTTGTTGTGATGTGCTGAGTACTCCAGGAGCCAAGGCTACCTGCACTACCTGTATTACAAAGTAGTAAAGAGGCAATACTTCTCCTTTTCTGTTTTAATCTGTTGGAGTTATCCAAGTCATCTTGCCTGTGCAGTGATATTTTATAAGGTTTACCAAAAATCATTGTTTCAATTTTAGTTTGTGGTCTCTGCCTCTTTATTTTTCTTTGCTGAAAACTCTTCAGTGGTGTCCCACTACTCTCAGGATATGGACCCATATCCTTAAAAGAAGGTATAAGGGGCATGTAACCTATTGTCCACGGATTTCCACTTGAGTTGAATCTATCAAATCAATCTTTAGGGGCTTTGCATTACTTAATCTCTCAAATTTTTGCTCCTGGCCCCTGCCTAATTAAATCATAATGTAATTGTTTCTTCTCCAGAAAAGCTTTCTTTGACTTCCCTAGGTTAGAACTCTCTATTAAATGCTCTTACAGCGCCCTGCAGCTCCTCAGACACTGGTTTCACTGGTAGTAGCTTGCTGTGTAGTGCCTAGTTTCTGTGCTCCATTTTAAGCTTCAGTTGTTCACTGACCAGCCTCATCTTGCTTACTTACCTCTGTATCCTTGGAGCTTGCCATAGTGCAGAGTGGGAGCTTCATAGTGTTGATAGCAGTCCCTGTGGGCCTAGAGGTCAGTTAAAGTGACAAACTCTAAGCTGTCTTTGGCATCTACTTCTTTTCCCATGATCAAGGGGCTTTGTGCATGGGCAGGCTTTTCTCTACTAGGCTGGATACATCCCAGGAGACTCCTTACAGCTTCGTGGTTACACATTATATTTGGCTTATTTGGGCTCAGAATGGGACCTTGGGTGCAATTCATTTGTAAATGTTCAGCCTAAAAAAACCCACGGGATGCCCAAAGAGAGATAAAAGTTAGTTAGCCACAGAGGACCAAGAGCTATGTTAAGAGCAACCAATAGTGTTCAGACACTGACTGACTTGTTACTATTCTGAGGGCAAGGAAAACAAATGCTTGCCTGTGATAATAACTCTCACAGCTTTGGCTTTGGGACTTAGGGATTGTTAGTGTGTGTGCAAACTAACTTGTATTCTGGTAAGGACCTGAATTGTATAACCTATGCAGTTTTCTTCACACACATTTTCCCAAATTATATCACTCAGTTTGACACACAGTGTGTTCTGTTTACTCTTTACGGAACTGCCTTCAAGGGTGTCAGACGTTTCTACTTCTTCTTGAAATCATAATGCTCCTTCCTTTGACTTCTGCACCTTGTCTCTTCTTGCTTATCACCTGCCTCTCTGCCAGTGTTCTGTGACACACCTCTAACTTTTATTTCTGTTTTATATTCACTTTTTTTTTTCAGCCCGCAGCCCTACAGAGAACTGGTTGTCATTTTCATGTAGACTCTGGCCTTGATGCATCTCTTTTCCTATCAGAGGCTCCAGAATCCTTGGGGACCCAGAGGCAGAGTGGGGGGAAAACCATCTGTGGGAAAAGCTACTTCAGCTGCACAATAAAGGACCCTTGTCTGTGTGCCCTGTGAACTCTTCACATCAATCTTTTCAGTTCTACCTACACGTACTGACCGCCATGCTGTGCTCTAATTTTGAGGGCAATATGTATGCTGACAGATAGAAAAACACATCTACATCAAATCCTTTCCTTACCACCCCATAGATTTTAACAAACTGGGTGGAACTAGGCCCTGTTTACCATAGAGTAATTTGGATTGGTCTGTTTTTATTAACACTAACATCAGGTGTTGTATCAGTTCTGTTCTAAATGCACCGTCAGGCTATGTGACATATGCCAGTTAAGCTTGCAAAAATTGAATTTGAGTTAAATTATTTTATCTTGTACAGAGATAGTTTCCTAGAGCCATTAACCTATACGAGGGAAAAAATAGGAAAAATTATGCATTTCTTTCTCTTTTTCAAAATGGATCACGAAATCTAATTTGAATAAGAACTTTTAGAAATTACATGCTGTTTCTACTTGATGTTATACAAAAGATATGCCGCTTCTCCTTGTTGGCCGCCTCTGTTGTCATGGCAACAGTTGCGATTTCACAGATGCAGCAGTGTGTTTGCTGAGCAGGAAGACAAGATCGCTGTTTATAACAATAATTATTTAAGAACAGGTGTCATTAACATAAGATTCATTGTCAAACTCACTAGAAAAAGGACAAAATGGAATATTGCTCTCACATGAGATCAGGAAAATATTGGGAAAATAATAGCATAAAATATATAAGATACTTAAGTGTACAGAGTTTTTTGTGTGTGTGTGGACTAATTCAGTGTAAATATAAAAGGGTATGGAATATAAACCTAGGGTCATAAAAATTTAGCCCTGTAAATTTAACCTGAGAAATAATCTAATATAAACTCTTAACTTGTTCTAATAAAAAAATATTATTCCTCAGCAAGCTGTATGTATAATTTCTTGTGGAAAATCAATGAACTCTAGAAATTTATATTGATATCAAGAAAAATGCAGAGCTAATCTAACTGGATATTATAAGGTTTCAAATTCACCTCCTTATTAATGAAATAAATGTATTTTTCATAATATCTGAGAAGCTTCTGATTGGAGTACACGTTTTTATGGTAATGAACCATTATATCTAGGGAAGTAATCTCAATTGGGCAAAGTAATTGAGTTTTTAATACAATTTTTTCTTGCATATGTGAGATAACTAATTATTTCTCACTGAAAATGAAGGTAAAGTTGAGCCAAATTGTGTTATTCTTGAAGGTATAAAGAATGACTCTGAGCTAAAGAGCAGTTGCTGGTAGCCCTCTAAACTCTCTTATTCATCGTTAAAAATCATCTAATAATATTCTCCTTTAGAATTACTTGAAAATAAATGGGCTGGGTAAGAGCCTTTCAATTTCAAGAGAACTCAGGATTTAGGTGAAGTGCTAATGAATAGTTCGTGAACCAATAGTAGGTCTGCCAACAGCTTTAATAATGTGCCTGAAATCCTGGGGCATCTCTCTTCTCACAACATGATTATTATAAGGTTGTACTTTCAGCGACTTCTCCAAGGTTTAAGCTTTTCCTCCTCCAACATTTACAGTATATTTTCAGCATAACAGGCACTATTAAATTTGCCAGTTTCGGAAAATAAATGATATTTTCATGTCAGTTGCTGTTGTGGAATTCTATCAGCTATGTCCTGACATTGTTTCTAAGCACACATTTTTTTTTCACCTTAAACGTGTAGATTTTTCTCTCACTGATAAAAGATGATGACAAAATTGATATGTGGGTTGTAGGATCAAATTCATTATTACCCACTGAACAATAGGATTTAAGTTTTAGATACACAACTAACAGGAAAATGTGAATTTAGGGGTTTGCTATATTGCTTTCATCAAAGGTAACAATTTGAAAGAAAATTTTTTAAAAATATTTTGAGCCATTGGCACTGACTGAAGTTTCATTGCACAGAAGAGAGAAGGTGTGAGAGACAGGAAAGATTTTGGGACCGTGGGATAACTGAATAATGAAGGAGTTTGCAGGTATTTAATATTATGGCCATTTTTATACCAAATATTTAATCAATGGGTGAATTAAAAGCAACATCTCAATTTAGCATAAATTCTTGAAAGTCCATCAATCTAAACACCTTGTGACTCCACATTAATCATGAACATGTCAATAATTATAATGATAAACTTGGCACACAGGAAGGTTTTAAGCTAGTGAAAAGAAAAACAGCAATGTGTTTCGGAATGCATGAGACCCACGTATGCATAATAAGCAAGTAAATCTAGTGGTTAAAAGAATGAACTTTGGAGTCAGAGAGAGAGTTCTAATCCAAGCCTGGACTTTTACATGTCCTAAAACTGTAAATAAATTCAACTCTCTATGCCCCTCAGTTTTAATGCCGTAAAATCGGAATAATACTTTCTAACCCATAGGGTTGAGTATCAATGTGTATATATATATGCCTATAATAGGTACTAAAAAGTAGTAATAATAGTTACTAATTTGATAGGCTTAGTGAATTTTGTATGGTGGAAGTAAAATATCATTACTCCTTTTCACTTTAATTAAAATACTTTTGTTCTAGGAAGTAAATGCAGAACTATAAGATACTGAGGCTTTTAAAAAAAGATTTTATTTATTTATTTGAGAGAGCAAGAGAGTGAGCACAAGCAGGGAGAGGGGTAGAGGGAGAGGGATAATCAGATTCCCTGCTGAGCCGGGAGCCCAACACAGACTCTATCCCTGGATGCTGGGACCATGACTTGAGCCCAAGGCAGACCCTTAACCTACTGAGCCCCCCAGATATTGAAGTTTTTAAAATAGACTTTTGGATTACCATACAGAGGTTATTGTAACTCTTAATATATATATATATATATATATATATATATATATATATATATATATATATATATTTATGATAGTCACACACAGAGAGAGAGGCAGAGACATAGACAGAGGGAGAAGCAGGCTCCATGCACCGGGAGCCCGACGTGGGATTCGATCCCGGGTCTCCAGGATCGCACCCTGGGCCAAAGGCAGGCGCTAAACCGCTGCGCCACCCAGGGATCCCTATACCTTATATTCTTTACTGTCTAACAAATTAACTCTACCAGTTATAAGCTTACCTGGACAATGCTCAATAAAGAGTTTTGAGCTTTTTTTTAAAAAAAAAATTACTTATTCAGAGAGAGAGAGAGAGAGAGAGAGAGAGAGAGAGGCAGAGACACAGGCAGAGGGAGAAGCAGGCTCCACATAGGGAGCCCGACGCGGGTTTCGATCCGGATCTCCAGGATCACACCCCAGGCTGCAGGCGGCGCTAAACCACTGCGCCACCGGTGCTGCCCGAATTTTGAGCTTTTTGCTAGGGAGCTAATAAATATATTAATATTACATGCTATTATTTTTATTATAAGTCAAACACTTAAGAAAGATGAACCAACTACTGTAGGTGCCACTTCTTTGAAGTAATTGCTGTCCTGGCTGCTAGATTAGAATGCTCATGTCTGGATTGCTGACTCTATGCCTTACTACATGCAGTGGTATGCTGGTAAACTGGCTCTCTCAACAACTATAACAAAATGACCATAACAGCAACAAAATCCCGGACTTGTAGCATTTGCCAATTTTCACAGGGTAAGTACTTCCACCATGGCTGATTTCAACTGTAATTCCTAAATATTTAATAATTAGTTCTCTCCAATAGGAGCCAGCTCTGCACATCCTGTGCCATAATGTGTCTCAGTTTGAGAAGCAAATCTGATCTCATTTCCAAATTTAAAGTGAAAGGAACTAACATTTCCCTCATTGGAATGTTAAAGTAAGTAGAAATGCTTGGGCACAAACTTGATGGATTCACATAAGAGAAAAAATCAGTTAAATACTTTTTTTTGAGTTTCCATGTACATGGAAGTTCAAAAGTCAAAGATATAGTTATATATAAAAGGCTCTCTGTAAATATTTATTATTCTGAGGAGGGAGCAGTTTATCTTCACACAAAGAGACTATACATGACTCCTGCCCAAGACACCTCTGTGTATGTGTATGTGTGCGTGTCTTTATAATTGGATTATCCTTGGTAATAATTGGATTAGCTACAAAGAGAACTTCTCTAGTCAGATGTGTGTGTGTGTGTGTGTGTGTGTGTGTGTAATTCTTACATTTATAAATACCATTAAATAATTTGTGAATGTATTTTATCATTTTTTTTTGGTTAAAGTATTATAATTGATGCTATTTTAGGGAGCAAATTAGCACTAAATTGCAGATGTCTGATGTAAAAGAATGTTCATTTTGAAAAGAGATGTAATTGAAATAATTGAACCTTTCATTATGGTTGAATTTTCCTCTTGTCTCTTTCTTTTTCGCAGTAATGATAGATTACAGAATTAATTTCTTTTACATTTTGTGGTTTGATTAAATCCCCTTAATATTCTAAAGAGAGAATAAAAAAGAAAAAACCAACCAGTTTCTTTAAAATCCTGGAATTGACTTTCTGATAGAGCTTTCTTTCTAGGTTGGCTTAGTGGAAAAGGTAGGGATATGGATTTGAATTATTGTTAGAGAAAAAAGTTTATACTCTTCTTGCAGGCATGGAATCAAGAATTATTTTATTTATTTTATTAAATTCACAAACCTATATTAAACATCTACCTTATGCAGAGCACTGGACTAGGAATTCAAGAGTGGGTGTTATTTGCAATGTTTGGTGCTTTATTCCCTCTTGAGAAGTCTTGAGGTACATAAAATAGATGCACACAGAGATTCGTGGCTGTTATATATTGTAATCCTACAATTGCTGGAGAATTTCCCTATATGACAGAACTTTCTTACTCTGGTAGTTTTAACTATGCCAAGTTATTTTAAGAAACTGATTGGTGATTAATAGAACTTTTTTGAAAATCTTCAGGAAGAAAAAACTGCATCCAGGCATTTGTTCCAGGTACATATATGTAATATAGAGGAAACCATTACTGAGCCCATATGCCCAGAGATCCGAGTGTCTCACCTGTGTTCTATGGTTCCTGTTTCAACTTATCTCCGTAGTAATGCAAAGAATCTTCAGCATGAAAGAAGGAAGATGAGTTAGGAATGCACAATATCCAACAGCCAGAACACACTGAAGACTTCAAGATGAATTCAGGTCAAACTCCTCTGGAAAGAGCAGTTTCCATAACTTGGTGCAGGTCTCAGTGTGAGTTGAAGAAATGAGACATTGCAAAAAAAGGAGAGAGAGAATCATTGATTTTGTGGGCTGTTAATAGCCATGGCAAATGAGCTCTGCCACGGGAAAAAAAGGCAGCATCTCTGAAAATAGAGATGAGAGGGATTCAAGAATAAAAAGAAGAAAGTAAAGATTTTAGGGCATTTTAAATTTGATTTTTGGGAGTTTGGATATCTGTAATTCTTGCATATATGGCTGTAGTTAAGTAACAGGGAAATAAAATAGAGAAAGAAACTGGGAGTCTATTATTAAACTCTGTTCAAATTTTAAGTTATTTTTTCCTACAGCATCATTTTTTTTTTGGTGTATAGATTTCCATCCTTTTTTGCCATTAAATTCAAGAGTAAAGATATATGTGGATTGTAATGCAATATCCTGGCCCTGAATTTCAAACTATAGATGAATTTTAAGGTGAGATAAATTATTTTAACTAAAATATCCCAGATTTAAACTCAGATGTTGTAGTTCACAAGGAAAAAAAATTAATGATGTCCAAGAACCTATGCATGGCAGAGGAGCTGATGTAGGCTTACTTTGAGGTCATTTTTTGAGATGTTTTCAAGGCCATTGATCCAGGCTACGGAAGGGAACTAGCAATTTACTGAGTACCTACTAGATGCTAGATGTGGTAAATACTAATATTTCTACATAAACACTCTATAAAATTGGATTGTGATATAGCCACAGAGAGGAGGAATTAAATATTTGAAGAAATGAAACACTATATGACAGATTACACAGGTAATTCTGACACATCCATATGAGCTTCACTGCAAATGCCAACGCTGCCCACTGGAGCACCTTTTAGCAGGTGTACAGGTGTAAGATAAGGGGTAAATAAAGCTCTTTTATACACATTAGTTCACTAAATTCTTGGAAGTAGGTATTGTTATTTATTTATTTACTTATTTACTTATTTATAATAAGGCTGACACACAATGTTACATTAGTTTCAAGTGTACAACATAGTGATTCAACAACTCTCTACTTATGCTGTGCTCACCAGGAGTGTGGTTACCATCTGTCCCCATACAGTCCTATTACAATACCATCTTTCTTCAGCCATTATCTAAAAACTCTTCAAGGTTGAGATAAGAACATCAGTTTGGTTAAAGTTTGGCTTCTTTCATTATTGAAGTCTTAGGACTGCTCATTCCTGGTCAAGAAAAGCTTGAATTCCTTCAAAAAGAAAGGTGTAAAGACCTAAATCCAAGGCCCAGGGTATGTGAAGAGCAATGGTTTCAAAGTGTGTTTGGAGGACTCCTGGGAGTCACTGAGATCCTCTCGGAAGGTCCCTAAGTATCTTCCTTCCACCTACATATCTCTGGAAGTTGAATTTTCTTCATTTGCTTTGATGAAAATAATATATCACACCAGATTGAATACAGAGGCCAACATGAGAATTCATCTGCCTTCTGCTAGACAGACATTGAAGAGTTTTGAAAGAAACATACAGCAATGTCATTCTTCTCACATATTTTTTTTGTTTTGGATAGTCTAGCTATTTTTATATTTACTGTTATTTAAAGTAAGGCAACATTTAATAATAATTTATATAATATTAATAATAGTTAAAATTTTCCATTTTTTTCAGTTTTACTTTTTTATACAGTAAATATCAGTAGGTAGAATCCACATAAAATCTGTTTGGAGGTCTTCAGTTTTTAAGAGTTTAAAAGGATCTGAAGATCACATATTTGAGAACCTCTGATATAGAGTTTTGTTTCTCTACACTAACTTGAATACAAACCAGAACACAATTGATAAGATAAAATAGGCCTTCTTATGACATTACATTTTGGAAGTCTATCAATAATTTAAAACCTAATTTCATTTTCAGCAGTGGCCTATTAGTCTAATTTTTATCTCATTTATTAGTTTTCTAAATCCTCAAAAGACAAAAAAAAAAGAGTCAAGAATATCAGAAATCTCAAATTCCCCAATTAATCAAATCAAATCAAATCAAATCTACCAATAAAAGTAGTCAGGGAAAATATGCCAGCCCTTCATTTTAAGTTTAATTGGACAATTTCTTTAAGTCCATGTAACCTTCCTAATAATACTTAGGTCTCTACAAATTAGATCACAAGTCTCAGTTAAAATCAAATCTAGCATCCATTTCATGGCATAGCTTTAATTTAATTTAATTTAATTGATATATCTCCTTTCTTGCTGAATAAAGTATACCAAGCTGCCATTCCAGTTATTAACCAATAACTTTACAAGTCAGTCCAGTGATTCTTGACAAAATCCCAGAATATTTTTCAACAAGTAAAGCAGATGCATGTAGTAAATTTAGAGCTGCACCACTTTATTCTTTATAAACTCCACTGTAGAGCAGGTGCTATGTCCCTAAACTGCATGGATTAAAAAGCCACATTGGTGTCACTAACTTTACATCCTGTGATGTTTTATACCCAGAAGACCAATTAATGATTGATGAAGGGGGGTCTTAAACTTCTAAAATGGTAAATGAATTGACCCATTATTGTGAAAAGAGTGCCAGTGGTGGTTGGCACATGCCTACCCAGGAAGACATAAAATGTGTAGTCTCCTTTGCAGTTATGAATGCTTGTGTGACTAAGTTAACAATGAAATATGAATTAAAGGGATATTAGAATCTATAAGGATGGAGGAATCACTTCACTGTTTTAAGCTCCTGAATAACTGTGTAGCAGAGTCTATCTATCTGCTCTCAATGACAACAGGAAGAAGAAGTAAACTTCTATCTTGGTAAGAACCATTGCATTTTTGTCTTTCTTTGTTATAGCAGATTAGACTTCACTTCAACTAATGCATATTCAAAATAAAAATATAGACTTTTGACATAACATTTCCAGGCTAAAGAATGTAGCCAATTAAAATTACATAAAGGGTCCAACCAATAGACTTGATTACATTAATTTTATAATTTTAACTGTTTATTCTTTTTATCAACAAATGGGGTTTAAAATGAAAAGTATTAGTAATTATACACATTTCTACTACAGATCTATGCAGAAGTAGATATTTAGCTCTTCATTCTAGCAAAACCTGAGTGCATTATAACCCTCTGAAATTGAATTTAATTTTCTATGACTGTTTTGCAGACTTCTTTTATCTCACTTTGGGCATAAAAACTGAAGTTTAAAGAGTGAAGTTTTCCTAAAATTTTCCTATATCTTTCTTATCCCAACACACACATTTGGATTGAATTGCTGTGTTTTTTTTGTCTCTTACACTGGATGTTAGGCTTCATTCTGCTATTGGCATCTTACATCTAGGTAGTCTGGCTTATTGAACTTCAGTCTACCTACAGAATGAGAGCCTTCAGGAAAATAGACTTAAGGTGGAGAAGTTTTCTATTCCTGGAAATACTCAAGGACAAGAGGGTAGAATATGTGACAGGGAAACCAAGGTATCAGTAGTAGGACAGAGTCCACAATATTTTAGCGTGTAGGGTGTACTTGATATTTTCATGTCTGACACTCCCTGGTGTCCTGTGGTGACACTTACTGGTGCCATGACCTATTTTCTAGCCATAACTTCCTTTCTTTCCTTCTTATGAAAGCATATCAGACTGCCAATGAGTGAGAAGAAAATACTTAGCATGCCAGTAATATCACGTGTGTTCTAATGTATTGCAAAACTAAAATATTTAAGCTTTAATACTTCTAGCTATTATTAGTTCCAAATTATTTTTTATATTTCCCAGTAATTGAAGTAACCATCATGTTGTCAAATTCTTGGCTGAGAGTTCTAGATTAGGTAGAGGTTGAGGTTTAAAAAATAGAGTCAAGGAGGGGTGCCTGGGTGGCTTAGTCGAATAAGTGTCCATCTCTTGGTTTCTTCTCAGGTCATGATCCCACAATGGTGGGCTAGAGCCCTGTGATTGGCTCCTCCCTAGTGTGGAGTCAGCTTCAGATTCTCTCTCCCTCCCCCTCTGCTCCTCCCTACACACACATGCTCTCTCTCTCTCTCGAAAATAAATAAATAAAATCTTAAAACCCCAAATTCCTAATGAATTCACTCTCAGTATTAAGTGCAATCATGTTTGCAGCTTCTAGGCTCTAAAACTCATTATAAATGAAAACATAATATAATGTCTGCCATAATATATAATATGCAAAATAAACTTATGCTATTTACACATAAATGGTCTTTGATTTCCATCTCTATCAAACAGTGATCGGTGGGATATAAAATATGACATATATGTCAAATATATATAAGATATAAATAAAATGTAAAATTTCAGGAAACCATGGTAGTGAGGGAATTCAGATGTTAAAGAAGGGACTTTGATCAATGAATGTTCAGATTCTAATATTCTATAATTTTTTTCAAATTACTTCAGGTCTCTATGATATTTGATTTTTAAATGTCAGCCTTTTAAGAATGGCATTATACTTTTAACATTAAGTAAAAATGAATTTCTGTCTCCTGTAAATAAAGGCCTATGACATTCACTTATTAGGGTAAGGCTAGTCAAGATCAGACTTTTTTTTATTTTGGGCATCCCATAGCATCGTATAGTCTCTGTTTTCTATCTTATCACAGTCATCATAACTTCTTTCAATTCCCCCTCCCCTTATTTCCACTGCACCTGAGGCCCATGGGGACAGTAACTCTACAGGTCTAGCTTATTCCTCTATTCCCAGCACTTTGCACAATGGCTGCCTCACAGCTAATTCCCAGTAAACGCTTAATTGGAATGAATTGAATTGATCAGAATTAAGTCCTCAATAAACACTTCTCAAATGATTAAAACTCAGTTATCTGAGAGAAAGCTCATAATTGAATAAAAGCAACATAAAACTCGGATTCAAAACAGTAATTTCAATTATGCTGTAATTGAAAGCTTAGCTGTATTCTTTTCTTAACCTTTCCTAGACCAAGTACTCAAGCCCTCATGTTCTCTCTCCTAATAGCTCTAGCTTGGTGTTGGTTGGGGGAAAAAATCTAAATTTTTATTTCTGTGACTGATAAACTGGTTAATTAGAATCATAGAATGTGGTTATATTAATAATCAAGTTTTTCTGCATCTCAGTTTTCTTTTTCTAAAATTAGGGAATTGTGTTGCATCTGTGTGTCGTTTATGGAAGGAAAATTATTGTTTGGCAATGAACTTTAACTGCTCAGTCTCTGTTGAGATCCATTAGGCAGGGGAAGATGCTAAATATAGAATTCCTCTGGGTTCTAGTCTCTCCACTTTCAAATGTAATAAATTTAAAACTCATAGTTACAACTCAGATATGTAAACATATAACTTTATTTCTCCACAAGTGAACTTAACCTATCTCTGAGCCCTATTTTGTGTGGTGTAGGTGAGTAATCTTGCTCTTTAAAGATAATCGTCCTTCTGGTTTCCTCAGTCCTGTCCAGATTATGTTAGCCTCTTTTGAGTAAAGAGGGTTTCTCTTCCCCTTCTTTTTTCTTCTGGATCTGGAAGCAGGGGTGCCCTTGCTCAACAACATCACATTTTTACTTAACTTCATAGTGTTGGGGGAGGAGCCTGCGGTCCATTTGCTGTCCTCAGGCTCTGCTGCTGAGGGATGTCCTCTTGTGTGACATGCACATAGCCACCTCTGTTCTTGCTGTACCTGCTGTCACAGTATGGCTACTGCAACCTAAGGTTTGTTCTCTCTGCACTGTCAGCATACAATTGTTCCTCCCTACTGCCTTTCTCTTGCAGATTTGCTTGAAGGCTTGTTGTGAATCTTGTTCAGTCCCCAATTAGGGACACTCACAGACCTAGCTTTGTGGTGACAATCCCAGTGAGTTTACCTGCTCACTAGGTTATCCTTTGAGTCATCTCCTGGTGGTGAGAAAAACTCCAGGTATTTCTGTAATATCCCAGACCTCTCCCTGCCTACACCTGCTCTGCCACCATTTCTACTCTACTTTGACCATCTCTTGTCAGTTTGGGGCTTATGGGAAGATGCTCTCACAATGAAAAATAAGCTATAAAATGCATGAAAGGTGGTGAAGTAGTGACAGTGAGTGTGGACAATAGAATAAAATTATTTTTAAGGAAGAGTAGATAAATAATGTGGAGAGAGGTTTGGTCCAGAGAATTTGGCTTGCTAGTGGGATAGAGAGAGTGAACATGCTGTCTTTGACATCTCTCACATATTGTCTTTTTTGTTTTGTGTTAACTGTGAAACTCTCTTTTGTGACCAAGTTGGTTTACATTTCATTTATTTATTCAACAAATATTTATTTAAATCCTACCATGGAAATTGCCCACATTTCCACATTTTTGTCTTATTTAATGTGTTTTAATGTGAAGTTTCAAAGTAATGTAAAATTGATCATATAACAAATGATTCCCCTCCCCTATATGTGTTGGTTTGTAATTTGATCACAGGAATTGGATTTTTTGATTCCTACTGACATAGTGTGGCTGCTGCAACCTTGAGGTATATTCTGTCAGTATGGTCAGTGCACAGCGGTTCCTTCCCATTAGTCATATAGCTATGACTTTACTGGAATGAAACTCTTGGACCACTAGAAACTGTGTGGATGGATCCAAATTATGGATCCAAATTATGTTCAAATTATGTCCAGGTCCAAATTATGTCCAGGTATAAAGGAAATGAAGAGAGAGCTGTCTTAATATTTGTGGGTCAACTTTCTGGTAGGATTTGGTAGCAATCATGCAAGAAAGAATAGATGGTTAAAGTTTGCCAATGTCAACATTCGCTCATATGCACTCTTAACCTAGAAATAACCCTTCCAAATAGATTTAGTCTGTACAGGAGGAAATGGCCCTTTACAACCATTTTCTAGATAGATGTGCATCCAAACTCCAGGTATGGCATATATGGTAGTGACAGTTGAGTGGAAGTGAAGACCCCTAACTCAAAAAATGAATTAAAACCCCAGTTTTCTTCTTATCATTAACGAATGATTTTGGTAGTAACTTAAGAAAAAAAAAAAAAAACTTCTGGGCTATGTGTTTCAGGAGAGAAAAAGGAAGGGTTATTTTTGAGATAACTGGAAAATCCTACTTAAATTGTTACAAGGAAGGGCAAGGGGAATACTAAAGCCTTTATATATATCAGAGCTATTAAAGCAATCTAAAATAGTTTTATTCACCATTAGTTAATAGCCAAATGTAAAAATATGAACAGCAAGAAGTATAAAGTAATTGTTTTATTAAATCATCGAATTTTAAAAAGTAGATTTCAACATTTGGATATAGCAAATGATATAAACATGTTTGAACTAAACATATTGAACATATTAATAGGTTTTACAACCTAAAACTACTCTAAATGCTTACAATAAAAATGATTTCATAAGAATGCAGCATAGGTCCAGGGAGATAATATATGCCTTAACATCTTTTTCTATCTTACTACCTGAGGTGGAAGCTTTTCTTTCCTCTAATATCTCAAGTGTTGTCTTTGTCTTGAGATGATAGAGCCACAACAAAAGCTTTGCAGAAGAAATAAGATAAGTAAAAAGAGGAGTCTATCATTGTTATAAAATCTATTGAGAACAAGGAGAGGAGGCTAACTTTAAAGAACAGAGAGGTCTGTATTTTTTTCTGTTCTTAAAATTTGCTACTTTTAAGAAAACAGAAACTTTTATCTCTAGTATCTTTTATTGGACTCTTAAGTCTTCAGTCAGTGGAGTTCACTCAGTATTACAGTAGTTTTTGGAATGTGATCTTGGTAATGGCAGTTTAGATAACAAGATACTAATTTTCAAGTAGTATAGATTCTAGAATAGTCACTGAACTGTAGATAGGTCAATTACTCAGATGCAAAAGAGGGGGAAATTCAAGGAGTTTAGATGAAGACTCTGCTTTGGTGTTAATTCTTTTAAGCCCCTAGGTATCACTTATGCAAAACACTCTTGCTAGTTAAGAATAGCTTTAGGAAGGTTTAAACAATTTTGCTATTATTATAGATGATGCCAATTTATTTATGTTTCTTTGATATTTATTTTGTATGCTTATCTAATTTCTAATCAGGAGACTTTGGTAATGGGATCATCACAAAGAAACCAAACACCATTTTATTTAAGTAGTAGAAATCCTATTGCACTGTTTTTTAGGATTTAAGTGTTAGAAAAGATTTGAAATTTGTGAGATCATACTACAAAATATTGTTATTTATTCTGTTGTATGTCTACAAAGATAGTTTTGTTGCTGTATTTTATTAAACTATACAGACAACTGAGTCACCTTTTACAAATATGTCTTTTCAGGAAGAATGCTTATGGCTACAGAATTCACACACACGTATGCACACACACACATTCCCTTCACCCCTGGCTTAATGAAATATAATTGACATATAACATTGGATTAGTTTAAGATATAAACCAAATGATAATTTGATATATGTATATATTGGAAAATAATTACCAAAATAAGGTTAGTTAACACATCAATTGCTAACATAGTTACCTGTTTCCTATTGTTTGTTTTTTATTTTGTAGTGAGAACTTTTAAGGTTTACTCTCTTAAGTTTCCAATATACAATAGAATATTGTTAATTATAGCCAGCTAGGTGTACATTAGATCCCCAAAATTATTCATCTTATAACTGGAAGTTTGTACCCTTAGACTACATCCACCCATTCTCTGTGACTTACCCTTGGCCACCAACAATCTACTCTCTGTTTCTATAAATTTGGTTTTTAGTGATACCATGTGGTATTTGTCATTTTTTGTCTGGCTTATTTCACTTAGCATAATGCCTTCCAGGTTCATCCATGTTTTTTAAAATGACAGGATTTCTTTTGTTTTTTGGCCATATAATATTACATCTATACACACACCACATTTTTTTTTATCCATTCATCCCCTGATGGACGTTTAGATTATTTCCATGTTTTAGCTATTGTAAACAACACTACAATGAGCAAGGGAATGCAGATGGTTTTTAAGATACTAAGTTTCTTTAAGATACATATGTGGAACCGGGATTACTGGATCATATTCTAGTTCCATTTTTAATTTTTTGAGGAACCTCCCTACCATTTTCCATAGTCATTGTACCAGTTTACAGTCTCACCAACAATCTACAAGCATTTCCTTTTCTCTACCTTCTTGCTAGCACTTGTTATCTCTTATTGATAATAAAGATCCTAACAGGTTTGAGGTGATATCTCATTGTGATTTTGATTTACATTACTTTGATGATTAATAATGTGGAGCATTTTTTTCATGTACCTGTTAATTATCTGTATGTCTTTTTAGGAAAAATGTCTATTTAGATCCTCTGCCTATTTAAAAAATTTGGTTGTTTTTTTTTTCTTGTTTTTGTTTGCTATTGAGTCCTATATATTTGATTTGCAAATATTTTCCCTCATTCCATAGGTTATCTCTTTACTCTATTGATTGTTTCTCTTGATGTGCAGAAACTATTTCGTTTGGTATAGTAACACTTGCTTATTTTGATTCTTGTTACTTGTACTTCAGGTGTCATAATGTCAAAAAAAATCATTGCCAAGAATGTAAAGAGGGTTTTCCCATGTTTTCTTCTAGAAGTTGTAGAGTTTCAGTATTTAGATTTAAGTCCTTAATCTATTTTGAGTTAATTTTTTGTGAGTATAAGATATCGGTTCAGTTTCATTGTTTTGCATCTGAATATCCAGTTTTTCCAGCTCCATTTATTGAAAATACTATTTTATTCCCTTTGAGGATTCTTGACTCTCTTGTTAAATATTAGTTGACCATATATACCTGGGTTTATTTCTGGGCTTTCAATTTTGTTGCATTGGTGTGTGTCTATTTTTTTATTTATGCCAGTACCATACTGTATTGATTATTATAGCTTCATAGTATCATTTGAAATCAGAAAGTGCTTTGCTTCTAACTTTGTTCTTCTTTCTCACCAATGCTTTGACTATTCAGGATTTTTGTGGTTCCATAAAAATTTTAGAATTGCTTTTTCTAGTTCTGTGAAAGATGCCATTGGAATTTTGATAAGGATTGCACTGAATCTGTAGATTGCCAGGAGTAGTATGAACACTTTAAAATATTAATTCTCCGAATTCATGGGTATCTTTCCACTTATTTGTGCCTTAGTCAATTTCTTTCATCAGTGTCTTATAGTTTTTTGCATATACACATTTTTAAAAGATTTTTATTTATTTATTCATGAGAGACAGAGAGAGAGAAAGAGAGAGAGACAGAAAGACAGAGACAGAGAGGGAGAGGCAGGGCTCCATGCAGGGAGCCCGACGTGGGATTTGATCCCTGGTCTCCAGGATCAGGCCCTAGGCTGAAGGTGGCACTAATCCACTGAGCCACCTGAGGTGCCCTACACATTTTTTTAAGATTGAAGAATAGTTGATACATAATGTTATATTAATTTCAGTTGTACGACACTTTTTATCTATATGAAACTAACTGAAATATACAGGGATCAAGCTTATTTCAGAAAGTACTGTGTGGAAGGAGATGGGTCCAAATTATGTCCAAGAGTAAAAGAACTGAAGAAAGAGCTGTTAATTCTTATCGGGCTTACATAACATTTTAAAAAGCACCTCACTTATAAGATTGAGCCTAGATTGATACAATTAGCTGAGACATAATAAAGCTAATAATCTTTGCAAGGATAATAAATAATAGTAATAAATTGAAAAATAAGTTGATGATTCAACAGAAGAGCTTCAAGAGTTGGAATTAGGATTTGGATTTCAGAGTCTAGCTTTTGTTAGTTACGAATTGCTGCAAATATACAGTGTTGGCATTGATATCATCTATGAAAGGCCCACTTAAGGAGTTATGAAGTCCTTTATTTAACCTAAAATATCCCCTGGCACATCTTATGTCTAAAAAATTTGCATTCATTATGCCTAAAAATTTGCATCATTAATCCATTTGTAGTTTAAAGTAATGCACAAACTGCTGTTGAGCTCATTCAGCCTAACATCACAATAATCTGTTAGTAATTGAACTGACTCTGTTCTACATAAAACATCTGATTTAGTTGTATTATCTTTAGCTGCCTGGTAAAGTTCTGAGGGTATGTGTTGCAGAACAGTGTTTGTAGGAATGAGATCTGAATGGTGAGAGGGGGTTTCCTTGTGGTGTGCAGGGGGATGTATGAAGAAACGAAGAAATTGAGAGAAAGAGTAAGAGGCCAGGAAAGTTTGTTAGTATTATGAAGCTTATTTGGGGAAATGACTTTTTTACTGAAGTTTAAGAATACCTAGGATTTAATAGTATGAGATGGAGGAATTTTCTGGCTGAGGGAACAGAGTTACAAAAAAATGAGGAGCTATAAATCTGCTATGTATATAGTATCTGAAGTGTTGAATTGATAGAATGGAGATCAATTTACTTTTAACAATTAGAAGACTTGAAAGTAAAATTTCTTCTGATTACATTTATATAATATTAGATGATGGTATATTCCATTATCTCTCAAAATCTTATGGGATTTGCTATGTTGCAAATAGCTGGGTAAGAGGAGGAGAAAGAAGGTAAAGGTGTACTCAAGTCATGCAATACCAAATTAGCTATGATTCTGGTAAAAAAAAATGGAAATAAGGAAAATTGCTACTACAAAAAATATTGTAAGATAAAATTGGATTGCTAAAGGAAGATATATGGGTCCTATTTCATAAGGCCAAGTCACTTAAATTGAGGGCAGTTTTAGAGGCAACAAATGACCAGGAGAGATGCCTTAGGACTGGACTGAATAAAAAATGTGTTTTTTAAAGGAAACTATCTTGTATCCTTAAAATTTTTGGACATTTTGCCACTGGTAAGCATTCAAAACCCTTTAAAACTTACTGTCTGATGTTACACAGTGCAAGGGTTTCTTCATTTTACAAGGAATGCTGGTACATGGTTCTTTTATAATACTGTTTTTCATGAGGATAAACCTGGGCCATTGCCATTATGTCAGGCAGGTAGTACAGTGTGTTTCCCTTGAAAAGTTCTTGCTAAAATGAGTAGAGCTGAACAGAGGTCACATAAAGGGTATAGGTAGGTTACTGAAGCAGAGTTGCAGAAGCACAACAGGAAAGAAAAGCCATTAGCTTAATATCCAAATCTGAATAAACATGAAGGTGAGAATATGAGACCAAGAGGCAATTCCGGTCAGATGAAGGAGGGAGCCAGGTGAGGGGTGTTTGTATACATCCATATTCATCTCAGATGAAGTTGGAGTATGAGGGGTGATAGAGTCTCAGTTGAAGGCCCTCAGAGGACTCTAGGGAAATAGTAATTATCAATCCAAGCAAAGTCAAGCCTACCATCACAATTTGTAAAAAACTCAACTTATGAGAAATAGGTAAATTTTACCTAGAAATATTACACCCACATTAGCTTTTGCACAAAATTCTTTTGGTACTCTATCTGTATATCTTTGCTAAATTCCATAATTTGTGAATTTGTACTTGATTTGGGTTTTCTACTCTTAACCTAATGTTTCTTCTTAATATGTCAGCTTGGCCTCAAAACCAGGTATATCACAGTGGTTTGTATAAATTTTTATCATTATTTCCAGTGCTCCAGAGTGTAGCCTCCTTGGCACTTTTCTTTGACACTTATCACCAGCCTTCTAGTTTACCTTTAATCTGCTACATCAGATAGGAAGTAAAGTGTGTTAAATTGTGGAAAAATGTAAAATTTATAAGATATAAAATGCCTTAGCTAAGTGATAGACATAGACACAGATTATTTATATCTTGATTAATTCTGTTTCATTTCATTTAACAATATTTTTCTTCAAAAAGACTTAGAAGTACAATTGAGAAACATCAGTCGCTGCACATTTTTATTTTATTTTATTTTTGTATGTCAAAGGTCTGTATTTGACTGTGGTACATTCATAGCCCTCTAAAATCTGGTCAGCATTTGGGTGTAAAGTGTTTGGGAGGAAGGGTGAAAATTTGGTGAGATTTTCTGCTTATTGGCCTCATTTCTCCTTGATTTTCAAAAGAGAAAGATTCCCAGTGGAAGAAATGAATGACAAATAGCTAAAGATATTCAGAAATATTATTAACACCTACACTTGGTATAAATTAAACTGTAATTGTCTCAAATCTGCTTTTTAAAAAAATCTTTAATGATATGTATATATATGCCTTGGTGACAGTCTTAATGAGAACAATTGGTCTTTTTGTTCTGATACTTGCTGCATTTTTAGGAATGTATGACTAAATTGTATACAAACATAGCATTCGAAGATAGAAATTCAATCTCATTGTAAAATGTGTCCTTCATAGCAAAGAGAACAAAATTGTCATCCCCTCTAATAAAACAATACTCTGAAAAATTTTAAGGGTCTGTGAAGATGGCAGTATTAACTCTTATACTCACGTTCAGTTTTGTTGGTTATGCTATTGCTTTTTTCTGCAGTGGCTCTGAAGGTTGTCCCAACTTTCAAGTTCATCCCTATCTCAGGAATTTATAATTTATAGTTGGAAACTTGACACATGCTCATGAAACAATCAGTAGCAAAAGGCAAAAATGAGGGAGAGATGCAAACAAGTACTTCAGAGGTATTCAACAAAGACAGAGATCTTTATGATAGCCTTTACAGTTGGGTAGAATTCAGATAGGTAGAGAGAAAGAGTTGCATGTGAAGCTGGGGAGGGAATGAGCATGAGTATTTAATCATGCTGTTGGGTTGTTAAGAGGTGATTTGAAAATGGATAGGTAAAGCTGTATTTTGTTGAACCTTGTAGGCTGCTTATGCCACTGGACTTTATCTTAAGGTCAGTTACAAGACACTGGACATTTGGAAGAGCAGAAAGACAAGGTGAAAGCAATATTTTAGGGAGATAAATTTTGAGCTTATCATAATTGTCTTAATTTTTCTATCCTTTTAAAATACATAAAGCTGGGGAAAGGGAACGGGTTGCAAGGAGACTTAATACTTATTTAAAGAGATTTTTCTTTAAGGGAAGAAAGGTGAATCTGAGGTCATCTACTTAGGGAATTCAAGGATTGGGAGATATGACTAAAGTTTAGAGACACAGGGAGGGTCAGTTGGCTGGCTAAGACTCTAAGCCAGGCCTATGAACTCAGTACTCCTTCTTTACTAGGTTTGGTTCCATTATGTCTTCAACTCCCTACAGTCTTCTCAGATTCCTAAAAAACTGTGCCTTAAAACATGTAAGATCTTAAGCAATTACTTAACAAATCCTATCATTACCAAAGCCTTTATGCCTCATATCTATACTTTGGCATTTCAACCAGCAAGTCAAAAAATTTAAGCTACTGAAATATTTAGTTTTGGAAGTTAGTAATAAAGGTAGAAGTTTCTGTTTTCCTGAAAAGTCAAAAATAATTTATAATGTTATTTACCTAAATAGTAATAATGAAGCAACACATTTTATTTTATTTTTAAAATTTTATTTAAATTCAATTAACTAACATAAGTGTTTTACTAGTTTCAGATAGAGTTCAGTGATTCATCAGTTGCATATAACATCTAGTGCTCATTATGTCATGTGTCTTCCTTAATGCCTATCACCCAGGTATCCCATCCCTCTCCCCTTCCCCTCCAGCAACCCTCAGTTTGTTTCCTAGAGTTAAGAGTCCCTTATGGTTTGCCTCCCTCTTTGATTTTATCTTACAATACAGTATTTTAAAATATATTTTATCTCATTTGATTCTCAGTACGGCCCTGCTAGGCAGGGAGGGCAAACATTAGAGTGGCTAGGAGAAAACAAATCTAGAGTGGTTGTTTTGTGAAATAACCATAGAGAGGAAGGGAAGAGAACTCATGACTCCTAATTTCAGGTGCATCAGATACTTCTATAAGTAGTCTACTAGGTATAGGTTATGGTTGGTTCTATCAGTTTAAGTTGTACGTATGCTTTCCTTTATCATAAAACCGAGGTTATACTTATTTCCTTGATTTCAAGGGTTGCATAAAACATATATATTGTGTGGTTGGCTTAAATGTGATAATTTTCTATAGATAAATTGCAATACTGTAGATTATTTCCCAATTGTGTAATCTTTGAAAGAGAACCCGAATGGAGTTTCTTGAAGCAAGAACTTTTTTTCAAAAAAGGAAAAGAAATGATTTTTTTGTGAAACTGTCATAGAGACAAAGACATCTGAAAAGAGAGGTTAGAATATAGAATGCTACAATCATGAATGATTTGAGGGTTCAAAACCAATTTTAGAAATCATTTTTACCTAAGATTAAAGAAAGATACAAGTTTGCAGAGTAGGAAGCATTTTGCAAAGGTCTTGTCCATTATTTGATGTTTTACATGATTCAGGGAGAAAATGTTTTTTTCTTCATATGGCTGACCTCACTTATAATAAATGAGGAGGCTATCTAAAGTAGTGTGACTTAAAGGGTATTTTACCCCAAGTAGGAACATATATACATATAAACATACATAGACATACATACTCTTGACTTCTGGCTATCTGTGTCTATCTCTCTGTCTTTATCACTTATCTCCCTATTATCATCTTATCATTATGTATCTTTTTTGCACTTAGATTATCACAACCATAAAAGCCATGATCAGAGAGTTAGCATTTTAGATTTAAAAGTTATTTAAGTATTTACATATAAATGTGTATGTCTATGTATTTATTTTTTTTTAATTTTATAAATTAATTTTATTGGTGTTCAATTTACCAACATACAGAATAACACCCAGTGCTCATCCCGTCAAGTGTACCCCTCAGTGCCCGTCACCCATTCACCCCCACCCCCCGCCCTCCTCCCCCTCCACCACCCCTAGTTCATTTCCCAGAGTTAGAAGTCTTTATGTTCTGTCTCCCTTTCTGATATTTCTCACACATTTCTTCTCCCTTCGCTTATATTCCCTTTCACTATTATTCATATTCCCCAAATGAATGAGAACATACACTGTTTGTCCTTCTCCGGTTGCTGTGGCCAAGTTCAAAAAGGGTGTTGCCTGAGTTCTCCTCTGGGATTTTGATGGAATCTTGTCTCACATTTAGATCTTTCATCTATTTTGAGTTTATCTTTGTGTATGGTGCAAGAGAGTGGTCCAGTTTCATTCTTCTGCATGTGGATGTCCAATTTTCCCAGCACCATTTATTGAAGAGACTGTCTTTCTTCCAGTGGATCGTCTTTCCTCCTTTATTGTATATTAGTTGACCATAAAGTTCAGGGTCCACTTCTGGGTTCTCTATTCTGTTCCATTGATCTATGTGTCTGTTTTTGTGCCAGTACCACACTGTCTTGATGACCACAGCTTTGTAGTACAACCTGAAATCTGGCATTGTGATGCCCCCAGCTATGGTTTTCTTTTTTAAAATTCCCCTGGCTGTTTGGGGTCTTTTCTGATTCCACACAAATCTTAAAATAATTTGTTCTAAGTCTCTGAAGAAAATCCATGGTATTTTGATAGGGATTGCATTATACGTGTAAATTGCCCTGGGTAACATTGACATTTTCACAATATTAATTCTGCCAATCCATGAGCATGGAATATTTTTCCATCTCTTTGTGTCTTCCTCAATTTCTTTCAGAAGTGTTCTATAGTTTTTAGGGTATATTTTGAGAACCATTTGAATGGTAAATGGTTCTCCAACCTTTTATTTTCAGGTTGTAGGTGTCCTTCTGTCTAAAATGAGTCTCTTGTAGACAGCAAATAGATGGGTCCTGTTTTTTTATCCAGTCTGAAACCCTGCGCCTTTTGATGGGGTCATTAAGCCCATTCACGTTCAGAGTTACTATTGACAGATATGAGTTTAGTGTCATCATGATATCTATTTAGTCCTTGTTTTTGTGGATTGTTCCACTGAACTTCTTCTTAAAGGGGAGTTTTAAGAGTCCCCCTTAAAATTTCTTGCAGAGCTGGTTTGGAGGTCACATATTCTTTCAGTTCCTGCCTGTCTTGGAAGCTCTTTATCTCTCCTTCCATTTTGAATGAGAGCCTTGCTGGATAAAGTATTCTTGGTTGCATGTTCTTCTCATTTAGGACCCTGAATATATCCTGCCAGCCCTTTCTGGCCTGCCAGGTCTCCGTGGAGAGGTCTGCTGTTACCCTAATATTCCTCCCCACGAAAGTCAGGGACTTCTTGTCTCTTGCTGCTTTAAGGATCTTCTCTTTATCTTTGGAATTTGTAAGCTTCACTATTAAATGTCGAGGTGTTGAACGGTTTTTATTGATTTTAGGGGGGGACCTCTCTATTTCCTGGATCTGAATGCCTGTTTCCCTTCCCAGATTGGGAAAGTTTTCAGCTAGGATTTGTTCAAATACATATTCTGGCCCTCTGGCCCTTTCGGCGCCCTCGGGAACCCCAATTAAGCGTAGGTTTTTCTTCCTTAGATTGTCATTTATTTCCCTTAATCTGTCTTCATGGTCCCTTAATTGATTGTCTCTTTTTTCCTCAGTTTCCCACTTTGCCATTAACTTGTCTTCTATGTCACTCACTCGTTCTTCCACCTCGTTAACCCTCGTCGTTAGGACTTCTAGTTTGGATTGCATCTCATTCAATTGATTTTTAATTTCTGCCTGATTGGATCTAAATTCTGCAGTCATGAAGTCTCGTGAGGCCTTAATGCTTTTTTCTAGAGCCACCAGTAGCTGTATAATGGTGCTTCTGAATTGGCTTTCTGACATTGAAGTGTAATCCAGATTTTGTAACTCTGTGGGAGAGAGGGCTGTTTCTGATTCTTTCTTTTGAGGTGAGGTTTTCCTTCTAGTCATTTTGCTCAGTGCAGAGTGGCCAGAAACAAGTTGTATTGGAACACGGGGGAGTATCACTGGTCCGTCCAGCTGGTCTTCTGGGGGAGGGGCCTGCTGTGCTGATTCTCAGGTGTTAGCACTTGGGGGAGCTGCTCTGCCCCTGCCTGCTGCCGGGCTCAGCCGGGGTTGTTTACCCCGTGGGGCCCCAGGAGGAACAGCCGCAGTTGCTATGGCAACTCTGGAAGCCTGGATTTAGCCTCCGCAGGAACTACGGGGCTTGGGGCTCTCGGTTCTCCGTCTGCAGGGCCTGGAGGCTCCGGGGCGGGGCCGCTGATCTGCTCAGCTCGGGGCAGGAGCGTCCTTGCTGTCCTGGGCCCTCCCGGCCTCTGCCTGTCCCGGGGGAGGCCGGATCCTGGGCTGTGTCCCGGCGCCCTGTGCTCCGGGGCCTGCGCTGTGGGATTCGCGCTCCCGCCCCGCAGCCCCCTCCGCGGAGCCGCCGCCCGAGCCCCTCCGAGCTGCTCCGGGTCCCGCCGTGCGCGCTGCAGCCCTTAGGGAGCTCGGCGCACTCTCCCGGGGCGCAGGTGTCTGTTAGTGTCCCCGGGAGCCCGAGGGCATCCCCGCCCTCCTGGGTCCTGCTCCAACTCCCTGCGGGCCCCTTTCCCCCGGGAAGGTTGGTGCAGCTCCTGCTCCTCCGGGACGGGGCTCTCCTGTCCTGGGGACACTCGCCCCGGCCTCAGCCCGGCTCCTCGCGGGGCCCCTCCCCCTCGGAGGCCTTTTGTTCCTTTATTTCTTTTTCCCCGTCTTCCTACCTTGATGGAAGCGCGGACTCTTCTCACTGTAGCGTTCCAGCTGGTCTCTCTTTACATCTCAGGCCGAATTCGTAGATTTTCAGGATGGTTTGAAGGTTATCTAGGTCATTTGGTGGGGACAGGCGATTTGGGGACCCTGCTCTTCCGCCATCTTGCCCCTCCCCCCTGTCTATGTATTTAAATGTAAATATTTACAATAATAATGGAGGGAACTCTGTTTTATATTTGTGTGAGAATTTCCATAATCAGAAGAAAAGTAAGTGGCACTAAGGGAGCTGTATTTGAAAGGAGATGGACAGATTTTTATGGCATTTATTAGGAGTCATGGTAGGGTATGTGTGTGGGGGGGTATGATAATTATCTGAGCAATAAGGGAGTAGCATGAAGGTGCGGTGGGGGAAGAAAGAGAGGGAAGTGTAAAGGCTGAAAGGAAAGCTTAATTTCATCTTTTCCTTCATGCTAACCCTGCTTATAATGTCTTCTGTAATTGTAGTCCAACAGTGAGTCCTTTCCTTTAAGTGTTATGATTTTGGCCATTATTGATAAACCAGTGCTTTCAGGATAGTCCTATATTCAGTGACTAGATATTTGGTTAACTTCAACTAGTTATATATCATATATATGTATTATAAATATAGATATATGATCCCTTGTATTTGTAAGGGATATGCAAATATAAACAAGATCTTTGAAGCCTGCAACCTTAGCTACCATCACTACAAGTAGATGTGGTTTGATGTAAGAGAGATGTATACTAATTATTGGAACATAGGGAATACACCATTGGCTATCTATTCTCAGATCGCCATGAAAGAGGGAAGGATGTTGCTTTATGAGAGAAGAGATGATTTGGAGAGAAAGAAATTGGAGGTTTCTCTTTTTTTTTTCCAGGAAGATTATAATTGGTCCTCAAGTGATCCATAGGTTTTAGAATGTGGCTGGTGACACCAAGAAATGCAACTTCTGTAGGGATTTTGAAAGAAATACATATTTTTATTTCATATTTTTTGGCTTTTTAAGATGAAAACCTAGCAGAACTTCTTGCCTCTAATATTGCTCAGTTTCAGTTTAATATTACCAAAATCCTATTTTAGCTCAGTTTTCTTCAAAGTTATACAGCCATTAGTCAATCAAAGTGCACCGGCTTTTCAGTTTCATACAGAGACACATGGAGCTGGGTTTTTTTTTCAACCTGAGAAATATCGGTATTCCAGAGATGTGAATGTGACCTAAGGAGTCTGGTTGTGCTAAGGAGAGATTTTCTGAGCCCTCATTAAAAAAAAATGCCTTATTTTTTGTATTGTGTTAGTTTTCACAATGCATTACCTCACTTTTTACTCACATCAGAACTATCACCTGAGAGAATTGTTACCTCGATTTTGCTCCTGAGGAAACTGAAGGTCGAAGAGAATATTGGACATGCTGAGTCACTGAGCTATAAAGCAGCAGCACTGGAATTCACACTGGGTCTTCTGACTCCATGTCTACACACTTTTACTAGATGACCCACCAATGCTTGTCAAAGAATATTCTGATAAAATGTTTCTTTCCAGAGCAACACAATACATGCGATCTCTAAGTTTTATGCATATTAGGAAGTATCAGAAAAATTGCTGTGTTAATTAAAAATTGAGGTCAAAGAAAGACTTTTTTGTTTGTTATATAGACAAGGCATGTTTTCTTCCATACCCAGTTGGGTCATATTGTTAACCAGCCATACTAAGAAAGCAGCTCTATACCCACTACTACTAGGCTCATGCCTACAGGAAGAAATGTGAGGACCAAGAGGGGTACCCTGGAGGGTCTGAGGGAATTCCCATGTGAAGTATGAGAAAATGGGTTATGGGGATAATCAATCAGTGTGCTAACTTTTCTCTGTTTTAGTGTACAATCAGGCAGGAAAGAAATATACTTTGGTTTGAGTGATATGTTTTTTTGTCACGTTTCCTGGAGTTTCACACTCCTCAAACTGTGTTTAAGTTCTAGTATGGTATTTAATATTGATATGTATGGAATTAGCCCCTATTCTGTAGAATTATAATTTACATAATTTTGTGAATTTCTAGCTTATGAAAATTACTGATGATTTTAACTATCAATGACTTTACCTCTAAATTCATAGGTTAACCCATAAGGTGTTGTTACTGATCAAATTTTGTTAGTAGATAATTGTGTTTTGTGAGCACAAAACATATCTAACGTCACATTCCTACATATTGTTTAACATTTTTATTTTCATTACAAAACTAAGAAAAGATACATTTCAAATTGGCTACGTGCTTGAATTATTACCATTCTAACTAGACAAAGCCGCAGAGTAAAACTTTTTGACTCAATGATGAAAAGCCAGTCTTATTGCAGATAAAAAATAATTAAATGTGCTGATTAAAGATCTTTCATTGAAAACCATTTCTGTTCTTTAGGAAAATGAGATTTGGGGATTATTTGTTTAGGTTGCTAATATATATATATTTTTAAAGATTTTATTTATTTATTCATGAGAGAGAGGGAGAGACACAGGCAGAGGAAGAAGGGAACCTGATGTGGGACTTGATCCCAGGACTCCAGGATCAAGCCACAGGGAACCTGATGTGGGACTTGATCCCAGGACTCCAGGATCAAGCCCTGGGCCAAAGGCAGGTGCTAAACTGCCAAGCCACCCAGAGATCCTGGGTTGCTAGTATTTGAACTCAGCTGAATTGACAAAGATTCTTTAACTAAACTCTATTCAGGCTCCTTTAAACTCTTCTCACATAGGACCTGACTTTTTAAAAAATTTTAATCCCAGTATAGTTAATATATAGTGTTATATTGGCTTCAAGTGTATAATACAGTGATTCAGCAATTCCATATATTGCTCAGTATTTATCAAGATAACTGTACTCTTTTTTAATGGATCTGTTATTTAATTAGGTTCTTCGTAAGAAGTTTAGAACTACATTTGTGAAAGAAAACACAGAGCAGAGGCAGCCCTGAAGCTGAAGAACAGCTTAGATTGTTGGTAGAGTTTGTAAATCCACATCTTTCTGATCAACCTTGGCTGCCCTGTAATCTCATATTTCTCTTTCATAGTGTCAGTGATCTCACCTTCCTGGTGTCTGGGTTTACAAAGCTGCTTCTTCTTGAATTAAGCATCAGTGAGATGTTTGGGGATTTTACACAGAAGAATTTGATTGAGGGCCAGAGGTCTAATCACAAGTAGCAAGCCACCACCTAGTTATTTCAGGAAAACCACCCTCTTGCCTCCATGGTATCCAGTGAGGATGGTCAAAAGGGTCCCAGAGGTGATGTTAGCTTGAAGTTTTCTCGTATACTGAATGAAAGGTTTCTTTTGCCATGTCTCAACAGCTTTTGAGGTACATCTTCAGTAGGATAATATCTAGGCATTGTTTTTGAAGTTTAAACACTCAGATATCACCATTCTTTTCACCACCAATTGGTTTTGTGACAATAGTAAGAACCTTCTCCTTTTTCTTTTAGTCCTAGATTTAGCTGCTGAATACTTCCTCTTATACATGGTCTTTCTGGAATACATAGCCACTCAGCCCATCAGGCATATCTGCCAATTCTTCTGATTAGGATAGAGTTTTGGCTGCATTGGGGCTTCACCTTCTTTGGCATTTGAGCCTTGAGGTTATCCTTCTTAAGCTTGCCACCAGCATCAGCCTTGTTAGCTTCAGGTTTCTTCTCCTTATTATCCAGCTTCCCAGCTTTTCTTGCCTACCATCTTACAAAATGTGAAAGAGAACTCAAGATAATTCCCTTTACCTATTTCACCCATTCCCCACCCTTCTCCCCTTTGGTAGCCATCAGTTTTCTATAGTTAAGAGTCTGTTTTTTGGTTTGTCTTTTTTTTTCTTTTGTTTGTTTTGTTTCCTAAATTCCACAATGAGTGAAATCATAAATTTGTCTTTTTCTTACTATTTTGCTTTGCATTATACTCTCTAGCTCCAACCATGTCATTGCGAATGGCAAGATTTCATTTTTTTATGGCTGAATAATAATATTCTCTCTCTCTCTGTGTGTGTGTGTGTGTGTGTATCACATCTTCTTTATCCATTGATGGATACTTGGACTGCTTCCATAATTTGGTATTGTTAAGTAACGCTGCAATAAACATCAGTGTGCATATATATCGTTATGAATTAGTGTTTTCATATTCTTTGAGTAACTACTCTGTAGTGCGATTACTGGATCATAAGGTATTTCTATTTTTAATTTTTTGAGGAACCTCCATACTGTCTTCCACAATGGCTGACCAGTTTGCATTTCTACCAACAATGCATGCGGGTTCCTTTTTCTACACATCCTCGGCAACATATGTTGGCCTCCCCACTCCTTGGCTATAAATTCTCACTTTACCTTTTTGTATGTAGAATTGAGCACAATCTCTTTCTTGTACTGCAGAACTCCATTGCAGTTATCCCTATACCTATTGTGATAACTCCCCTTACCTCTTTAATAAGTGTTGCGAATATCTTTTTCTTTACAAAATTTGATCATTAATCAGAGGTCAAACAGTTATTTTTGCTGTTTCAGGTAATAGTTTTGCGCCTTAAATTATTGAGTCCACTCAAAAGCAGAAACTGAATCAAGAAGGTTGGAGTGTTTTGGTGAGCTTGGTAATCAATGTGACATCTAAGTCCAGATCGGTTAATGGAGGAATAATATGTCAGAATAAGGAGTTTGGACTTAATTTTGTAACAGGGACTTAACTGATGTCTTTCTAGACGTGTTTTAGAAGGTTCTGGTACCATGCGTAAAACAGAATGTGGAGGGAGAAAAATGGAGGGAAGTTTGGAGACTCCACCAGTGTTGCAGATGAAAAATCATAAAGGCCTGAAGTAGGATGGGATGCCGAGAATAAGGAAGTAATGAATGTTATACTGTATGAAGGCTGAATGAATATTGACTACATGTTGGCAAGCAGAGAAAAGTGAAATGCTAGTAGCATGAAAATGTTTTCAGCCTGGGGTGTCAGGAGGATGATATCCCATTAAGGAGGAAATACATCAACTTCAGTAAAAAATGTAGTATTATAGTTAAAAATATGGTACTGAGCTTGAGAGATACATAAGAGCTATAAACAGATAGGTAGAAATTATCAACATCCAGGTGGTATTTGGAATCATGAGCTTGGGTGAAACTGGCAAGGGAGAAAACATGAAGGAAAAGAAATCCATGGATCAATCCTTGGGAGATACCTCTATTTGGGCTGGTGCCATGAGACAGAGTAGCTACCAACAGAGAAGAGAGATAGGAGATGGGAACAGAAGAGTCTGTAGTGAAAACTTAGAAATGAGGATTTGTTACAAGAAGGCTTCTGACACAATTGAGTGCTGCAGACAAAGATTAAAGTGAGAAAAAGCACTGGATTTGATGGCTAGGAGGTCTGTAAAGCCATGGGAGAGAGGTTTCAATAGAGCAGATGAGAATGTATGTTGGATTTCAATAAATGGAGGGGAAAAATAGGAAGTAGCTAATGTATTTGCTTTGTAAAGTTTGGCAGAGAAAGGAAGAAAGAAGATGAGATAGAAGAGGTAAGGAAGAGTTGTTAAGAAGAGGGCATGAATTTATTCATGAGCTGAGGGGAGGAATCCTATGAGAACATGTAGTTAGAAAGGTGAGATGTGGGGAGATCATTCATGAGCACATTCTCAGAGAAGGTGGGTCAGGTGGCATCAAGGACACAATTGGAGGGGTTGTTCTTTTTTTTCTCTGAAATGTAAGATAATAGAGAAGACTTGAGGTAGGGAAATGTTTTTGTGTAGTGATTTCAAACTTCCCAATGATGTAGATAGATATAAAATAGATTTTACGTATTCTAATTTTATTCTTTATAAATATTACTTAATCCACTAAATGTTACTAGAATGAATTAATAATAGGACCATTTAATTATATAGTTATTAGTTATGGAGTGGAAGATTTCCTGAAATTTTATTTTATTTTTTAAGATTTTATTTATTTGACAGAAAGAGAGAGAGAGAACACAAGCAGACAGAGGTAGAGGGAGCCCAGGCTCCCCGTTGAGTAGAGAGACCTTTGTGGGGCTTGATCCCAGGACTCCAGGATCATGACCTGAGCCAAAGGCAGATGCCTAACCAACTGAGCCACCAGGCACCCCAGATTTTCCTAAATTTTAATAGATATATATATATTTCAAAGTTCGTACATCAAAAATAACAATATTAGTGGTACAAAACGAAATGAAAGTAGATCAATTTTAATCTCAATTTTTTTGAAATTTCAAGATAATAAATTGAATCAAAAGCTGTGATTATCATAGAAGCACGCTTAAATTAGGATGTTATCTTGGTTCCCTTGACCTGTCTTCATTTGCTAGAACTGTCCCCACCCAGTCTGTCTGATAGTTCCCCTTAAATATCTGAAAGGTCCTTCAAAGTCAGCCTGTACTTTGTTGAACTTACCATTTGTCCCCTGTGCTGGCCAGTTTCCAAGCTGTTCCCTAATGATCCCTCTTTCCTGGTATTCACCCACTTGTATGGTCCCCTCTCACATTGTACCAAGGTTGATCTGCGTGACCAATACCATATGGCAAAAGTAATGGCATGTCACTTCTGATACTAGGTTAGAAAATTCTGCAGCTTCTATCTTGAAAGCTTTCTCTTGCTTATGCTTTCTCTCTTTTGGATATCACACAGAAAGGAGGGGCATTGGGGGCAAGCCAGCTGCTGTGTTGTGAGTAGTCCTGTGGAGAGGCTTATGTTACAAGGAACTGAAACATCCAAGGCATCAAGTAAGGAGGAACTAAGAGCTGCAAATAACCACATAAGCAAGCTTGGAAGTTGATTCTTCAATCACAACAAATCCCTGAGATGATTGTAGGCCTGACTGGTAGCTTGACTGCAACAGGTAAAGAGCCTGTGCCAGAACCACCTAGTGAATTTGCTCCCACATCTCTGAAACTCTGTGCTTGCTGTTTTAAGTTGCTGCCTTTGCAGGTAATTTGCTAAACAGTAGTAGAGAACTAAAACATCACTGACCAGGTTCTCTTCTTGGATTTCCAAACTCAATGAGTTGTACCACTACCTGCTCACTTCCACAAGCCAAGATCCTAATAGTCTACCAGGATACTGCTTTCTCCTATACTCTGCTAATCAATGATAAAGTTCTGTTAAGCACCTGTTGTGTACTAGGATACAAAAATGAACAAAATAAGAAATTTCTCTTCATATAGAATTTACATTTTATTGGGAGGAGGTTTCAGGCAATAAACAATCAAATAAAGTGTCTGGTGGTGGTAAAGGGAAAAAAAGTGTAGTGATGGGGAAGCTGGTTTATGGTGGAGAGTCACAGAAGACAACCCTGGTAAAGTCCACTGAAAGAAGTGTCTGTGCAGATGCCATCCAGAAGTGGCCTAGACAGTGAGCATCATGAGTACAAAGGTCCTGAGAAAAGACTGTGCTTGATATGTTGGAGGAACAGCAGAGACGTGTGGCTGGATCAGGGAGGGTAAAGAAGGAGTGTGGTAGGTAGGAAATGATATCAGAGAGGTACGGGTGACTTGGCAGATATGTGGAAATGATTTTGAATCTTACTCTACATTAGTTAGAAGGCCATTGGAATGGTTTGAGTACAGGAGTGACAAAAATCAGAATTAGATTTCAACAGGATCACTATGGCTGTGGTTGGTGTTGAGATCAGATTTGTTGGGAGAGCTGGGAGTCGGAGGAAGAACAACAGAAAATGATGGTGGTATAGGTTAAAGTGGTGACTTTAAGCTCTTTTCATCTGACATGGTCAAATTTTAGATTGATTTTGAAGGTCACTCTGACAATTAGCTGATGATTTGGACGTGAATGTAAAAGGAAGTGGGGAATCACAGGTGTTGTCAGATGACATTGAGATGCTCTGGTGGGAAGGGTTGTGTCAATCTGCCTTGGTCTCTGATTCTTATGTACCCAGCTCATCACCCTCCCCATGACCCCCTCTTTCATGTCTTCTCTACCCCAAATAATGCTCAGAATCTCTGAGTGAATTCTTCAGAATCCCCCAAAAAATGACTGCTCTGGTAAGAATGGCTGACAACCCTGATAATACTGATCTTTGAGGTTATGTTAAATCTACTCCTATCCTAAGTTATATTAGATATTATATTCTTTCTAATATACTATAAAATGAATTTTAATGTATAAATAATGAGATTTTTGGCAGCTTACATGTATTCAGCATTTTTCATGGATTATTTCTTGACTCCTTGCAGCAATTTGTGAAGTAGGAACTCTTATTATGACAACTTTATGGTCAAGAAGATAAAGGTTTTGAAAAGTTAGCTTGTGCACATCCACACAGCTATTAAGTAATGGGGGACAGAAATTACATGTAATTCCGTCTAATTCCAAAGCCCCTGTCCAGCAGAACTATACTCCAAAAGCGATTTTGCCTCCTTAAAGGAGCATATTTTTAACACACTTAGTTATACTGATAGCAAGAGTATGTCTGTCGCAATTTCAAATAATTTTACTAAAGTTACACATTTGAAGAATCAAATACTTATTAGCTGACAAAAATATTAGCCAGAGATGTTACACTAACAGAGCCCTAAATGGATGACATCATTACTACCTGTACACTAAATGACTTCAACACCCATAGTGGTTGGGCTAATGACTGACTAATAAAAATTGCTCTACTGTCTGTTTGTTTCCAAAGAACCTAATTTGCCTGGAGAATTGGTGTGGGACTTGTCACAGATGCCAATACTGAAATAACTGCCCCATTTGTGAGTCACCAACACTGAGAATCCAGACTAATAGGTTAGTGTGACATTTCCAGTTTGCTGCTCATTCTCTAAATTGTTATGTTGTCTTACGCTCAGGCTGGCATAATTTACATTATGAGCTATCAGAACTCCATCACCCAGGTATTTTTGTAGAGAGTGAAGTTCAGAGGTCAAAATGAGAAATTCCTGTGCTTTTTTATATTTTTTGGATGTTTGATTTTCTCAACTATTTTAAAATTCACTACAGATGCTATTACATTATCCAAATAATGATAGTAGTGCCAGTAATTCAATAGTCCATTTGCCTTCTTTTCATTATAAAATGATATTTAACAAGGACTTTAAGCTCCTGGGAAGAAAATCACTATTACTATGATGATGATGATTGCTACTATTTTTTGGTCATTTTTCTCCCTTTTTAGGGTATTAAAATAATATCTGGGAAAAGGGAAAATGTCTATTACTATTTCTTATATAATATCTGCAAGAAATGTTGTTACTTTTCAAGATATACTGACAACATTTGAAATCATTTTCTATTTCTAAAGAAATTAGAGACTTGCAGTGGTAAGAATCCAGTCACCTCTTTCTTCAGCAAGTTGGTTGTTCTGTGTAAATTCTCATATTTTTCTAATGTACTTAAATTCAGATCCAGACAGAAAATATTTTCAAAATATCAACTTGAATATGATAAATTCTAGTATTATTTTTTCCCTTTTAAAAGAATTCAAATTTTCTTAGTTAACATACAGTACAATATTGGTCTTAAGGGTAGAATTTAAGTGATTCATCACTTACATTCAACATCTGGTGCTCATCACAACAGATGCTCTCTATTTTTTTAATTTTTTATTTTTTTTAAAGAATTTTTTTAAATTTTTATTTATTTATGATAGTCACAGAGAGAGAAAGAGAGAGAGGCAGAGACATAGGCAGAGGGAGAAGCAGGCTCCATGCACCGGAAGCCCGATGTGGGATTCGATCCCGGGTCTCCAGGATCCCACCCTGGGCCAAAGGCAGGCGCCAAACCGCTGCGCCACCCAGGGATCCCAGATGCTCTCTTTAATACCCAGCCACCATCCAGCCCATCCCCCACTTACCTCCCTCCATCAACCCTCAATTCTCTATCATTAAGAGTCACTTATGGCTTGTTTCCCTCTTTACTTTTTCTTTTCTTTTCCCCCCTCCCAAATATCTGTTTTCTTTCTTAAATTTCACATGTAAGTGAAATCATATGGTATTATTCTGGTTCAAGTGCTTGTTCCTCCACAAAGTAAAGAGGGCAAATTAGGCACAAAAATGGCTTATGGGGCCATACTTTAATATTCCAGATTTTTCTTCCTTTGATTCCTCTCCTCTAAGTTGACAGAGATAAGATTCTATTTAGTTGTGTCTGAGTTGCTTTCCATTACACTTTTCTCAAAGATGTTTTCTTGTTGAAATTCTTTCCAAGAATGAGGTTTGACCAGTGGTTATCAGGCACTCATCCTTTCCACAAGTTCCTAAAGAAGTTAAAATATAGATCCTACCCCTCTACCTTTTCCTTTTTTTGAGTTACCAAAGAGGCAATTAATTAGAAGGGTTGAGTGTTAAGTAGTATTAGGGGAAGATTTAAATGGAAGGAGGGTAAAGAATATAAGATGCAAAATATGAGGACTTTTCTTGTATTCTTTTTAAATAGGCTTATGTTATAAAATTAAGATTTGGAAGACAAGGTTCTTTCTAACCCAAAAAAAAGACTCCAGAGTCCCAATGAACTATCTTCTGTTGTGTACATCTATATAGCTCACCCTTACATAATATTTACTATGTGCCAGACACTCTATTTGTTTTACATTATTGCCTCATTTAATCCCCAACCAGCCTTATGAGGTAGATACTATTATTATCTCTGGGGCAGGAAGCAGGCCAGGACATGGGCCTGCAACCTATGCAACTGCATAGGGCCTCAGAGGGACCCTTTACTTGGCTTAATACTATATTGTCACTGTCTTGAAATTCTTCATAATTTTTGAATAAGAAACACTGCATTTTTATTTTGTCTGGGCATAGGAAACACATGGGTAAAAGCAGAACAGAGGGAAGCAATGTAAGAACTTACTGCAAAATCATGCCATGTTATGTGGATGTGGCAAGAGAGGTTCTGGAAAAATATGCAGCCTAGGGTTTGGATTTTACATTGTAGATGATGATGGGACCAGCAGGATTTCAGTCATGGAAACAGAGAAATGCTAGTACACTGCAAATGTTTTCCATACTAACGTACTAGATGTCATAGATTCACAATGAGATCTTTTTTTTTATGGTGAAAAAATTTAGATTTATAGCTGGCTGGACTCAGTTTAGATGATCCCAATTTTGTTGGCAACATCCAAAGCATCATAGGCAGGAGCCAGTGGAACATATGCTTTCTTCTCTCCATTAGGCCTGATCAAAGTGTTGACCTTGGCCACATCAATGTCATAGAGCTTCTTCACAGCCTGTGTGATCTGGTGCTTATTGGCCTTGACCTCCACAATGAACACAAGTGTGTTGTTGTTTTCTATTTTCTTCATGGCTGATTCAGTAGTCAGGGGAACTTGATGATGGCATAGTGATCAAGCTTGTTTTTCCTGGGGGTGCTCTTTCGAGGATATTTGGGCTGCCTTTGGAGACACAAGGTCTTGTGTCGTCGGAATGTAGGTGACGTTCAGATCTTTTTTTGTGTGTCTGTGCACGCCTTTCAGCACCACTTTCTTAGCTTTCAAAGCCTTTGCTTTGGTTTTGGCTTTGGGAGGGGCAGGGGCTTCCTTCTTCGCCTTCCACCCCATCTTTGTGAAAGGGGACACAATGAACTTCTGATAAGCATTTGTTAGTAACCATTTTACTGAACTCAGGAATATGAAAAACACATGAGGAGAAGGCAATTATTGCTGCTAGTTCATCTAAATGTAAAGCACATAGAACTATAACATTTAAGGTCTTTTTTTGGGTGGGTGGGGGAGGTTTTTTCTTTTCTTTTTTTTTTAAATAAATTTATTTTTTATTGGTGTTCAATTTGCCAACATACAGAATAACATCCAGTGCTCATCCCCTCAGTGCCCATCACCCATTCACTCCCACCTCCCTCTCCTCCCCTTCCATCACCCCCAGTTCACTTCCCAGGGTTAGGAGTCTTCATGTTCTGTCTCCCTTTCTGACATTTCCCACCCATTTCTTCTCCCTTCCCTTCAATTCCCTTTCACCATTATTTATATTCCCCAAATGAATGAGACCATATAATGTTTGTCCTTCTCCGATTGACTTATTTCACTCAGCATAATACCCTCCAGTTCCATCCACGTTGAAGCAGATGGTGGGTATTTGTCGTTTCTAATGGCTGAGTAATATTCCATTGTATTACATTAGTTTGTTAGAAAAAAGACCAGAAAGAATGATTACCAAATAAAATATTATGGAAAGGTACTGGAAATAAAATTATGGGATCATGTTTACTTGATTTCAGAGAATTTAATAGTGTTGTCTTCATGGATTGAGACAAACATGCTTTTCCTAGGTGATCATATCAATTGCTATGTCTTTATATATTCTCTATTGGTGCTTCAAACTCCAAAATTCACACCCTGATCTAGAACGCACTTCTGAGTTGGAGATTCAAATATAAAGTGTTTCCACTAAGGAGCGCCTGCCATCAGCTCAGGTCAAGATCCCAGGGTCCTGGAATCCAGGCTTCTCCCTCTCCTGCTCCTCCTGTTTGTGCTCTCTCTCACTCTGTCAGATAAATAAATAAAATCTTTTTAAAAAAAATGTCTCCACTAGGATGGCTTTTAGACACTCCTGGTGAACAAATCCAAAACTGAGTCCTTGAAACTTCCTTTCCTGAAACAGGCTACCTGCTTTGGAACATGGCAGGCTCTATCACCCTTGCACGTGCCACACCAGTGAGTCATCCTTGTCACTTCCTCACTCTGTACATCCAATTCATTACCAAATCTTTTGACTCTGTGCTTCATATTGTCTACATTTCTTATTTCTGTTGCTATCACTCCCAACTAAACTGCATCATGTCTCACCTTGACCCGTGCACTGGCTTCTCTAAAGATCTACCTGCCCCTTTTTTTGCCTCCTCCAATTCTACACATTGTCACCAGTGATTTTAATTAAGACAAAACGTGGTTCCCGTCTAATTAAACCCTGCCCCCTTAGTTTCCCAGTTTGATGAGATCGAAACCCAAATTCCTGTGGGAGGTTGAAGGATTTTTGTCCCCAGCTCACCAAGACAGCAGCCACACTTTTCCTGTTATAACTCCAGGAATTTGTGTGCTAGGCTCCTTCCCGCCTTGGGCCTGGGTATAGGCTGAGGTCTCTGCCAGGAAGCATTTCTGTAAAGATCACCTAATTCCTATTCATTGTTCAGAATTCAGAAGATACCACACCTTTAGCAAAGTTCTCCTTTAATACTTCAATCTAAAATAGACCTCCTTGCTATCTTTGAAGTGTTCTGTGAGTTTCTGTTATTGTTCATTTGTTTAATGTCTTCTCCAATAGATTATAAGCTTCATGAGGGTCAGACCATGTCTTTTGTTCATCTCTATCCTTTGGGCCTAGCACAGTGCCTGATGCATATAAAAGTGTTCAGTAAATATTTAATAATGAAATAATCAAGGCCTTAATGTTGCCACTTTTGTATACTTTGTGTATTTTGTACCTTGAAGTTTATTTTTGGTGAACTCTCTTAGACATCTTCACCTTCCTTTAGATGCCTTGTTTTTTTCTTGCTCCTAACCTGTACTACCTCCGCAATATTCTAAACTTAGTACTGCTATTCATCTCTGATGAACTGTTCACAACTCAGGACCTGAGGTAGTATTTCCACCAAAGTGCCACCCACTGACAGTATGAGGGTGGGAGGTGAAGGGTATGTGGGTGGGTGTATATGGAGTTCTGGGAACATGCCCCAGGTGCTTACCACAAACATGGGATTTCTTTGAATCTCTTATCTTAAAGAAATTTTGCCTCTTTCTTTATAATTGTTCCATATTTGTTTTTACTATAAAAAAGGACTTAGGATCACTTCTACAGCTCGTACAAATACCCCAGAAGCTCTGGTTGGGACATTTTTATGCATTGTTAGCCTGGCTCAGTTTTATAAACAGTTTCTTTCTCAGTCATAGCAGAGATGTCTTGAGCACTCTAATAGGTACTTCAATATTGCCCCAACCTTTCTGATTTGCTTGCTTTGTCTCTTATCCCTCCATCCTAATTCTGTTTCTAGTAATTCTTGATGGACTGCTATTTACATTTTGGGTGGAAAACTTCTTTATTGTGCTGGGCTGTTCTGTAATTGTCCTTCCTACCTCTCTCCATAGTGCAGAGAGGTTAGAATCTCTGGCCTCCAACCATTACCTGGCAGTTGCACCGACAGTCATTGCGACAAGCCAATTTCCCACCGTATTTTCAAACACCCATTAGTGGGTTGGTACTATTCCATTTGAGAACCACTTCTCAGACTGTTGACACCTTTTACAAAGTCCCTTCTACAAAGTCTAAACCCTTGATAATAGGTTTAGAGGTTGACAACTATTTCATTCATTCAAAACTCAGACAACTGTTCATTAAATGCCTTCTGTGTGCAAGACACAGTTCTAGTCAATGGAAATATAACCATGAATAGACCAACCATCTGAGGATTATTGTGTGGTTCCTTCTACTTACCAACTCACTTATCTTTTTTGTTTGTTTTTGAACAAGTTTGCTCTCCTCCAATGTATTGTTATATTGTAAATAGTCTCCACTTTGTGTTCTGATTATTTGTATTTTAGAAGTTATAAGGAAATTCACATTTAGGATAGTTTAAAACATTGACCAAAATAATAAAAAATGTTAAAAACCAGAAAATATGAGTAGCTAGTCTCTTATTGGCAAATGTTAACAAAATGTTAATATTTTAAGCATACCATACATTAAAAAATATTTTAGTGCTGGGTAAAGTAATTTTATAAGAATCCCTGCTGCAATTTTCCTTCTTTTCTTTTTGATATAATTAGTTCAGTTTGGCAGCAATGACTTTATTTACTTTATGTAATCATTTAATTTCTCTGGGTTTATTCACATTGTTATATCATTCTAACATATTTTTGTATTTATTCATGTGTAGTTGTACAATAGTTAAAGAAACTGCTGAATGCTATTATAAGCAGCAGAGAGAGAGAGAGAGTCCCCAAATTTATTAAGTGAAACAGCCTGGCAAGAGTGGGAAAGGAGGGATGCTGGGCTGGTGTGGTACTACTCTATTGGAAAACAAGGGGCATGCATGTTTCCAAATAAAGCCACATGACCTATGAAAAATGAGTATCAACTTGAAGTAATAAAACCAGGTAACTCTTTTTCCCCTACCTGTTAACGTAACTTGTAGATTTCAGCATCTGTAGTGACCTGAACATACAATGGGAATACTTTTATATCACTTTCTATGTGTCAGCCACCATTTTAAACACTTTATATACATTTGTTTAATTTTCACAACAAACTTGTAAAGTAGGATTATCACCACCACCACCAGCACCACCACTGTCATTATCATCATCATCATTATCATTGTCATCATCATCCCTATTTTCCACATAAGGGTACTGAGGCACTGGGAGATTAAGTGATAGGTAGAGTCAGAGACGGACTCCAAACCAGGAGAGTGTGACTATAAGGTTTGGGTGTTTAATCCTACACTGTACCACCTCTGGTGGGGAGAACAATGTTGAGAGTTAAGTAACCTAATGCTCTTTATTGATAAACTATGTATCAGATGTTTAATATTAGGATGGGTAAAACTATGTGGTTTGCCATTTTTACACTGAAATTTGATCTTTTTAAAAATTTAATTTTAATTAACTATTTTAATTTTTAAAAAAGATTTATTTATTTTGAGAGAGAGACAGAGAGAGAGAGAGAGAGAGAGAGAGAGAGAGAGAGAGAGAGAGAGTAAGTGGGGGGAGGGGCAGAGGGAGACAGAAAGGAGCAGACTCTCTGCTGAGTGCAGAGCTTGACTGGGCTTGCTCTCACCACTCAATCATGACCCTACCTGAAGTCCAGAGTCAGATGCTTAACTGACTGAGCCACCCAGGCACCCCTAACTTATTCTATTTTTAACCCTTTTTTTGCATAAAAGAAAGATTCTTCAGTTTTGTTACAGCTAAACATTTATTCTTTTGAGCAAAGGGATTGCTTTGTAGAAAAGATGTCTGTACAATAATATAATAAATAGTTGTACTTAATTTCTCTTAATTTTACTTTCCCAGAAAGATGTAGTTGAAATAAAAGCAGAATTAGTTTCAAAGAGAAATCATTAAATTCAGAACAGGTCAAATATCAGTTATCACCTGCCAAAATGTAAATAACTGAACGTTTGTTTCTTTTTTCTTCCCCTCTACTTTGTGTCATTTTGTTTTTTACTTTAAAATTTTAGAAGATGTTTTACATGTCTTTTTCTCTTTGTAGCTTCACTTACTCTTCGCTAAATTGACAATTATCTCCAGGGATAAAACCACAGAAACCATGATAGAGATATGGCTGAATGGCCCTTAATTGACTTGCCTAAATCAATAAAGTGTTTTATTTTGAGACAATTAGAAGGTCAGGATGGAATACTCGGAATACAATACATACATGAGCTGCTCTTAACTAATTTATATACTCATTATTTGCTGAACACAAAACGTCAGTTGTTAGACTTTAATTGTTGTTTTTGTTCATCCAAAAGCAAATGCTTCACCTTTCACTCGTTTATTTATTTATGCTTTTTAATTTCTAAGTTTATTTTCTCATCTGGCAACCATTGGCATTCTTATGGCTATTTATGTAGATAAGATGGAAAAAATATAGGAAAAGTATATATCCATTCTTCAGAAAGTATTCTCTTTTGCTACTTACCTAAAAGCACTATATATCACTTTTACTTGATATTTTTGAAAACTAAAAATAAAGTTAGAAAAATACTCTAGTGTGTGTAACATCCAAATCTTTTCCTATTAATTCAACATTCATGTTGTTAAAGATGACTAATTTTTTTAAAGGTATCACTCCAAGTATCCAGGGACATGAAAGATTCACAGAGATAGTTCAAATAATTTCAGCAACTAAGTGACACTGAAATGTGAGTTGATGTACAAATGTTCAGTCAGTGTAGTCAGAATAAATGAAGCCATATGGAAGTATGAAAAATAACAGTTGTCTCCCTATCTGCTAAAAGTTGCCTTTTATAGTGAACACTTTTGCTGCCCTCCGCATTTTGAGAACTGTCCCTCTCTGTTTCCTAGCTATGTTTACATTTCTTGTTGCAACCATTACCACTATCCATCTCCAGAACTTTTCATCTTCCTCAACTGAAACTCTATACTCATTAAACAATAACTCCCACTCCCCCACCCCCCAGCTCCTGGCAATCACTGCTCTGCCTTCTGTTTCTATAAATTGGACTACTCTAGATACCATATATAAGTGGAGTCATGCAGTATTTGTTTTGACTGGTTTATATCACTTAGTGTATTATATCACTTAGTGTATAGTCTTCATGTTTTATCCATGTTGTAGTATATATCAGAATTTTATTCCTTTTTAACTCTGAATAAAGTTAATGTATATATAATATGTGTATATATCATATATCATTATGTGTATATATCATATTGTGTTTATTCATCTTTCAATGAACATTTGGATTGTTTCTGCTTTTAACTCTTGCTATGCGCATGATCATCCCTGCTTTCAATTCTTTTGCATATATATATATATATATATATATATATATATATATATATATTCCAATTCCACAAGTGAAATTGTTGGATCATATGGCATTTTTCTTTAATTTTTTGAGGAACTGATACTGTTTTCCATAGCATCTGCACCATTTTATATTCCACCAGCAGGGCACAAAAGCTCCCATTTCTTCACATTCTCCCCAACACTGGTTATTTTCTCTCTCCCTTCCTCCCTCCCTTCCTTCCTCCCTCCCTCCCTCCCTCCCTCCCTCCCTCCCTTCCTTCCTTCCTTCCTTCCTTCCTTCCTTCCTTCCTTCCTTCCTTCCTTCCTTCCTTCCTTTATAGTAGCCAGCATCCTAAGAGATGTGAAGTGGTATCTCTCTGTGGATTTGATTTCCATTTCCATAATGGTTAGTGATGTTGAGCATCTTTGCATGTGGTTATTGGCTATCGCTAGCAGAATTTTTAAGGAACTCTAATAATCAGAACTTTTCTAATTTTGACCTTTTCAAGCTCAGTATGCTCAACTTGTTCTTGTATTTCTTAAGAAGTTTCATAGTCCTCCCATTCTCCATTTTGCTTAAACTAGTTCAGCTTGATTTTTGCTTCTTGTAACCAAAATTTCTGATTCAGCTTTCCTAGGGAACTCTACATTCCTCCTCACCTCCACTGATGTTACAAATAACTGCAGCACTTGATTTACCCACTATCTTTGTAAAACGTTTCTGCAACATTCTTACCATTTCTGCTTATTTTTGGTAGAGAAAATTATTAGCTATGGCAAAGAAAAAAATCGTAAAAATGTTTTTACTTTAGCTAGCAAATACAGGACTAACCCCTTTCCATGGGAGTCTCCAAGAGACATGTTTACTATCGCCTCTTTAACTTGTTTTCTCTCTATGGAGGGATGTCAGGCAATAGTAGAGTATACTATAGCAGTCAATCAAGTCAACCTCATAAGGCAGAGGAACAGCAACCTGGAATGGGGGTGAGGGGCTTGCATTGGTGGGGGTGGGAAGACTTTTCTTGGGTCTCATATCTCTAGTAATGTCAATTCCTGGTATTCCTGTTTTAGGATATCATAAGGTAGAATGAGAATTCAATGACATAATCTATGTACAGCACTTCATCCAGTGCTTGGCATTTAATAAGAGATCACTAAAAGTTAGCAATCTCCCTCCAAATAAAAGATATTTTAATATCAAAATTTTAAGTATCTCTTTGTTCTCGGACTTTCTCCTAGTTGGTATTTAGGGAGGATGGCACATAGATATTTTATTTCTTTTTAAATTAATGTATTGCATTTAAAGTAACAAGATGGTTTTCTAATTGTACAGTAATTAAACTTAAACAAATGTTACTGTGAGAAAGGGGCATTGACTATGTCATCATTTGAATGTGTAATGAGGATAAGATCAATGCCTTGATTTTCCATAATCATCATAAGGGTCACATAAAGTGACATTTTCTATAATGGGGACTACATCTTCATTCTAGCATCAGGACTTCTGAAGTAATGAAGAAGAAAAAAAGTTATAGTGTATTTCACTGACAGCTTAGAAGATTTGAATTAATATTCTTTAAGGATCTATAGCGTTTTACCAAATAATAGTTCAGCTCAAGTTAAAATGAAATTGCAGTAATATTTTCCTCTGAGAAAGAACTCCTTTGTCTGATCTGTCACTGTATCATCATTTATTCTTATGTTATTAGAACGATCATTCAATCATATTTTCTTCTCTTAGGGTTAGTTGCAAGCATAAAGACTTGCCATCAGCTCTCTCCCTAGTCCCATGACTATATCCTAGAATGTTTCATCAGAATTCTGACAAAGCATCTATCTTTTCTTTTTTTTTAAAGATTATTTATTTATTCATGATAGAGAGAGAGAGAGAGAGAGAGAGAGAGAGAGAGACAGAGAGAGAGAGAGAGAGGCAGAGGGAGAAGCAGGCTCCATGTTGGGAGCCTGACGCGGGACTATCCCGGGATTGTGCCCTGGACCAAAGGCAGGTGCCAAACTGCTAAGCCACCCAGGGATCCCCGCATCTATCTTTTCTATTCTGTTTTTGGAAGGGAAGTGAGTCCAAGTGAGTATATGAATTATGAGTAGTAAGAAATTGCCACATTTAGCCTTTTTAAAGACTTATGTCTTCCTTTCATAAGGAATTTTACATTATATTCTACCAGAACCACTAGTATATATCTGAAAAAAAAACCTGTGGTTCCCCCTCAGTCAATGGAAATCACAGAATTCAACCCTAATATTGTGCAGTACTTACATACTCTGTCAGACATGATTATAGTTTCTGTTTATAGCTATTCAGTTTCTTAAACTGTAGCCATTCTCTGCCATCTCTCTGTTTGAAAAATGTTTGTATTCTTTATTCCTTTCACTCAGGGGTCAGACTTTCATAGGAAGATAATGATTCTTCAAACCTTCAATGTCCTTGTTTCCTGTGCCCCCAAACATTGAAATGTTCTGTTTGTAGTTGTTAGAGTGCCATTAACCAAGCCCTATCCAATTGCGTCTGGACCATGATACAATTCCAGTTAATGCTTTGAGAATTGGATGTGGTATTGTCATTTTCCTCACTAGTAAATGGATATGGTTTTTTATAGTTTGCAAGATGTAGTCTTTTTTAGCTGTAAGGAGGCTCCTGTGGGTATCTTTGATCATGGAAATTATATTTTTATTTTTATTTTTTTTAAATTTTTTAAATTTTTATTTATTTATGATAGTCACACACAGAGAGAGAGAGAGAGAGAGGCAGAGACACAGGCAGAGGGAGAAGCAGGCTCCATGCACCGGGAGCCCGACGTGGGATTCGATCCCGGGTCTCCAGGATCGCGCTCTGGGCCAAAGGCAGGCGCTAAACCGCTACGACACCCAGGGATCCCGGAAATTATATTTTTAAATTAGAGACATGACTTCACATAGAACACAGAACAGATTTTTTCTGCACTGGAAAGAAATGATTCCTGAATATTAACATAAAAAGTGAGCTTAAAGATACAGAATGCTAAAAAGTGTTAAGGCTAGTATTGTACTAAAACCAGTCACAAAATGAAAGAAAACAGTACCATTCTTGAAATGACCCCATTCTGCCTCAGGTTTTGTTTCTATTAGATGTTGTAATCTTTACAGCTTAAAGGTTTGACAGATTTTTTTTTTTACCAACTTCATCATTCACTAACATTTTCACTTTACCTGAGAAAAAAACTATGTGATTATGAATGCTCTCAGGATAGGGTGTTGCCTCATTCATACCCACCTCTCCAGCATGCCATGCTTTGCCTGATTCTTATTGGAACTCAATAAACAAGAGCTAAATGGAGTTTCCCCTTATTTTCTGCTTTTCCATACCTTGAACTTCCTTTTAAAGATGTCATTATCGATGATATTTGACAATTTGTTATGGTCTTTTTGAGAATATGTGAAGCTGTGGTCTCTATGCCCGATCTAAGAGGAACAAGAGGACTTTGTTTCTTGAGTAAAAACTGCTATTTAAAAAACTCTGTTAGCATTTGTTTCCCTCTTTATGGCCTTTGAAGATCTCTCAAATTATAGGAGCCTCTGTTCTAACTGTATGCTCAGCTCCTCCACCTGTATCCTTTGGACCTAAAACTCATTATGTCCCAAGCTGAATCCATCTTTCTTTTCTTTTAACTAATTCCCTCTGTTTTTGTTAACATCATTGCATTTGTTCCAGTCACTTCTTCCACCAACTTGTCATTGCACTTGACTTCTACGTTTGCCTATACAGTACTTCTGATTTCGTGCCAAATACTGCCAGTTCTACCTTCCCAACATCACTTACATCTGTCTTCTTTTCTACACACTTGCTGCCACTGGCCTCATTACATCTCGTGTGTTTTTCTAGCTGCTTCTTTCTGGTCCACTCTCTCCCCTTTAAATCAAGATTAGTCATCTTAAAGCAGATACCCAATTGTGTCACTCAGTCATACACTCTTTACCCTAAGGCCTCCAACTTCTTATCGAAAAAGAATACACATTCTGGCTATTGTTCTTGAATAGAAGGCAATTTGCACCACATGTGTAATTTAAAATGTTGTCATAGCCACATTAAAAAAGTGAAAAGAAATATATTTGATCCAATATATCAAAATTTTATTTCAACATAACATCCATATAAAATTATTAATATTTTATATTCTTTTTTATGCTAAGTTTTTGAAATATGTCTCTAGCTCCATTCCAAAGGCTCAGTGTCACATGTAGCTAATGGCTACCCTATCAGTGCAGCTTTGGAACTTTCACTACCTTTTATAAATCTGTTTCTGACTTTAATTTCTTTTCCCTTCTATATGTTCCATGCTCTAGCCACATTGAATTCTCTGTTTGTATTTGTAAATCATTCAAGTTATCTTGCTGCCTTGTCTTTGTGTTGTTTTGTATCCATGGAATGCTGTTATCCCCTCCACACATCCAAATCCTAGAAGTGGTTTAAGGCTTTGTTCAAATGCCATCTGATCCATGAGGTCTTATCTTCCCTCACGCAAAATTAATGACCCCTTCTCTGACTTTCCATAGCTTATTTTCTGTGATGGCCCTTAGAAATCTTCATTTTACTACACACTCATCATATCTCCTTTCTAGGTCATAAAGTTCTTGACAGCAATCACTGTGATTTCTTCTTTGTGTTTCAGAGTTTAGTCCTGTGCTTTGCTCATAGAGGCATTCACTGAATGCTTAGTGAATCATAAGTTAAACTTAACTGGAAGATAATTTTATTAACTGGAGTTAGAAATGATTGTAAATAGTCAAAAATGAAAAAAGCATACCTATATCCATATGTAATTATTCTGAATTTATGTGACATTTAGTACAGTGCTTTAAAGTTAGCAGAAAATACAGCTTTAACAACAACCACATATTCATGCGGTTTCTAGAAAGAGTTCCTAAGAACATATTTTTACTTAATAACATATTTTTACTTAATAATTGCCAGGAGAAGACTCCTAGATTTCTTTACATTTGCCTTGCTTAGCTATTCCTTGAAAGAGGATGCTGCTGAAGGTTGCTTTTGTTTTACTTCTCAATTCCTAGCTAAAGACTATAGGGAACCAGAATCTTTGCTTCTCCACACCTCTCCCTGGGACATATAACTAAGCTTTCTGCTTGTCTGTTTTACATACTAATTTCCTTCAGGATAATTGAGTCAGGAAATTGACGGTCTCTGAATAAGTTTGATATTGGTGAGAATTAGTTATAGTTTGTTTTTTTTTTATCATGATATCTCTCCTTAGATTTGCCTGCGACTGATTCCTACCATTGTAAAATAGATTCTTCTAATATAAAAGCCTAAAATCTGTTAATTGATGCACCAGAACATGCCAAATTTATATTCCAACCTAGCTTCTTTCCTTTTTTTTTGGACATAACTTAATGGAAATATCTTTGGCTGCTGAGTGTAGCAGATGCTGTCAGTTCTTCACTTATATCTTTGGGATCCCTTTACCATTTTTGCTCATGCCAGCCTGACTTCCAACATCCAAGACCTTTGCTCAGCAGGCCAAATGTGCCTGAGAAGTAATGGGGGTGGCCCCTAACTAGTTCCTGAAGACTGTCGGGGGTAAATTCACTTCAGCTATCTTGTGCCTTGGCTGAGAGGTGTGTACTTTGCAGTTTCCAAGAGCTTTCCTTTCACCCACATCAATTGCTGACAGTGTTTGCTGCCTTAATAATATATCCTTAATTGTTTGCCTTTCCTTCCCTTTCTGTACCACCCCTCCTCCAAAGTGAATGTCCTTGCCCCTCCCAAATCAACTAAATGCACTCAGTCCATGACTCAGTGTCTGTTTTCTGGAGAACCTAAGATGCTGAGCTAATCATGGATTTAAAGCCTTTAGTGTGGTTTCTACCTTTCTCCCTATCCTTCTCCTTTCCCACTCTTTTTTCCTCTCTTACTCAAGACTTTTTTCCTTTCCTTTCCTTACCCAATATTTATGGAGTGCCTATTTTATATTAATCCCCCAAGCAACAGAAATGAAAACCAGTTTCCTTGTCCTCAAGGCTTTTTACTGATTTATGCTGAATCATATTCCACTAAATGTATCATGACAACTCTACTAGTGAGCTTGGCTTCTTTTTCTTTTAACTTAAAAAAAAAGACTCTATCAGCCTGTTGCTGATTGTAATAATATTAATCTTTGTTTTCTGAGCTTTCTTGAAGGAGCAAAAGATTTTACCCACATTTCGTTACAACATATCTCCTTAATTAGACTACATGAAAAAAATAGTGTGGATTTTTATAACACATCAATGAAAGTCAACAAGAGAAAAGTATTTATCCCAAATACTTAATTCTAAATTACTACAGCTCATGCACAGGTGTGGTTGAGTTGATCCTAGGAGACTAACTTTGACATGGCCCATTATTGGGTAGATTTCCATCAATCATTTGAGAACCATCTTAACACAAATCTAGTAAGAGAAAAAAAAATCAGTCCCGAAGATTTGATGTAATATCAGAATAATACCTGCTGATTATTTTTTTTATAAAAAAAGTCCTATGATCGTTTTACTGTTTTAAGTTAGGTAATGTAAAAACCTTATTGGTCTAAATGGGTATTAACTGGTTTCCTCTCATTATGTGCCAACTAGCATATCATAATAAAAACACAATAAATCCTATCAGTAAGATTGTTTGAAAAGCTTATTACCAACATCATTAGAGAAGCATAAATAGAAACACAAAACCAGTAGCAGAGTTTCAAATAATTTTTTGCATCCTGTTGTTTCTAATGTAAAATCATTGTATGACCATACCACAGAGACATACTCATGCATTATTATTTTATACTCAATTATTTGTTTTCATTTTATATAAGACATGTAGCCCCATTTGACCTGCATGTATAGGAACAGCTGAAGTTGATCTAAATTAAGTGGATTTAGATTGGTTTCTCCACAGACTGGATCTTTTTCTTATCTTCCTGTTAATTCTTCTTTTCTCCTCCTTATCTTCCTGTTAATTCTTCTTTTCTTGGCTTGTAGGTAGCTATCACCCATCTTGCTGTGTGCCCAGATGACCTCTTTATGTGTTGTGTGTAGGGGGAGAGAGAGAAAGCAAGCTCTCTGGTGTTATATTGTAAGGGCACTAATCGCATCATAACAGCCCCCCTCATGACCTCATCTAACTTTAATTACCTCCCAAAGACCCCTATCTTTAAATACCATCAAATCAGGAGTTAAGGCTCCAACATACAAATTTTGGGAGAACACAAATACTCGGGCTATAACATCTCCCTTTTCTTCTTAGTCACCAGGTTTTACCAACCCTTTCTTTATGATAATGTATTCATCTATCCCTTTTCACTCTCATTATGTATATTTGAATTCGGGACCTTTATTATTTCATACCTGGGCTGTTGCACTAGGTTTTTAATGGCATTGCCTCTAAAATTTCTTATCTTATATACATCATGAACACAGTTCCCAGATCAGTCTTCGTAAAATGACCCAAATTGTGCCATTGCCTAGTTAAAAAGTGTCAGTGATTCCCAGTTTACTGTCGGTAAGTTTTTTTTTTTTTAAAGATTTTTTTTATTTATTCATGAGAGACACAGAGAGCGAGAGGCAGAGGGAGAAAAGCAGGCTTCATGCAGGGAGCCTGACATGGGACTCGATCCCGGGTCTCCAGGATCAGGCCCTGGACTGAAGGCAACGCTAAACCGCTGAGCCACCCAGGCTCCCCCTACTTTGGTAAGTTAAGACTGCTTGCTCTGGCCAAGGCCTCCCATAATCAGTCCACAGATTTACTTTCCAGTCTCTATTTCTCTCTGTCCCACTTCTCCATAACCAGGCTAGTGGCGCCACTTTCCTGTAAGTTGGTCTTTCCAGTCCCAGTTTCATGTCTTCCATACTGTTGAAGCTCTTCCAGCCTACTCCCCAATTGTCTGAATTGCAGTTGTCTTTCTCTCTCAGCTATGCTCCGCTAAGAATCACTGAACTTGTAGGTAAATGTGTTCTGAACCTCTGACTAGGCATTTTTTCCCTTATTATGGAAATATAAATGCACTCATCGAAAAATACATATATCTCTGTGTGTATTTCTTAATGTAAAAGGAATTATCTCCTTCATATCACCTTGCAACTGGGTGTTTGATTTTATTTTGTAATTCAACAATTCAACATTTTTTTTCTCTTGAGGTTTACCCATGTGGATTTATTTAATCCTCTTTGTTTATCTGTATGGTATTTCATTGTATGATTATATCATATTTTCATGTTATATTCCTCTCTTTATAAGCATTTGGCTTATTTCCAATTCTCATTTGTTGAGAAAAGTTTAAGAGATGTTTGGTACGTGTCTGCTTTGGCATATCTTCTTTTTTTTTAAAGATTATTTATTTATTTATTCATAGAGACACAGAGAGAGAGAGAGAGAGAGAGAGAGAGAGAGGCAGAGACACAGGCAGAGGGAGAAGCAGGCACCATGCAGAGAGCCTGACGTGGGACTCGATTCAGGGTCTCCAGGATAATGCCCTGGGCTGCTGCGCCACTGGGGCTGCCCTTGGCATATCTTCTGAAAGGTTTTTGTTTTTGTTTTTGTTTAAGTGCTATCACTTTAATGTTATCACTCGGCAGACAAGATTTCTAAATTTTTCTTTTTCTTTTTAAACCCAGATATAACTGACATACAATATTATATTGGTTTCAGGCATAAAACATAATGATTTGATGTTTGTATATATTGCAAAATGGTCTAGCAAATAAGTCTAGTTAATATACATATCCACACACAGCTACAAATTTTTTTCTTGTGATGAGAACTTTTAATATTTACTCTGTTAGCAACTTTCAAATATGCAATACAGTATTATTAACTATAGTCACCATGCTGTACATTACCTCCATGACTTATGGATAACTTATTTTTTAACTGGAAGTTTGTATCTTTTGACTTCTTTCACCCATTTCACCTCCCATTCTCCCCGTCACACTGTGACCACCCACTACGCACCCCCACACACACACAGATTCTGGCATCCAACTACCAATATTACTCTTTCTCTGGCTGATTGATTTCATTTTACATAATATCCTCAAATTACATCCATGTTGTTGAAGATGACAAAACTCCCTCTTTTTTAAGTCTACAAAATACTCCATTATGTATATATACAACATCTTTATTCATTTGTCCATCCATGGATGCTTAGGTTGCTTCCATATCTTAGCTATTGTAAATAATACTGCAGTGAACATGGATGTACATATATCTTTTTGAGTTAGTGCTTTCACTTTCTTTGGATAAATACCTTGAAATGGAATTGCTGGATCATATGGCATTTCTATTTTTAGTTTTTTGAGGACCTTCCACACTGTTCTCCATAGTGGCTACAGAAATTTACATTCCCATCGACAGTGTGTGAGAGTTTCCTTTTCTTTACATCCTTTCCAAAACTTGTTCTTATTTTTTTGATAATAGACATTCTAACAGTTATAAGGTGGTATCTCATTGTTTTGATTTGCATTTTTCTGATGACTAGTGATATTGAACATCTTTTCATGTACCTTTTGGCCATCTGTGTATCTTCTTTGGAAAAATGTCTATTCATACCCTCTGCCTATTTTTAAATCAAATTATCATTGAGTTTAATGAGTTCTTTATATATTTTGAATATGAATCCCTTATCAGATATATGATTTATAAATATTATCTCTGTTGGTTGCCTTTTCATTTAGTTGATGGTTGCCTTTGCTATTTAGAAGTTTTTCATTTGATTTAGTCCCACTTACTGATTTTTGCTTTTGTTGCCTGTGATTTGGTGTCAAATCCAAAATAATCATTGACAAGACTGATGTCACAGGAGTTTACCACTGTTGTTTTCTTTTAGGAATTTTATTGTTTCAAGTCTTATATTTAAGTCTTTAAAGCATTTTGAGTTAATTTTTGTTTATGGTGTAAGATAGTAGTCTGATTTTATATTTTTTAACATGGCTGCCCAGTTTTCCCAACACCATTTATTTAAGAGATTGCCTGTTCCCCATAATCTATTCTTGGCTCCTTTTTCATAAATTAATTGACCATATATGTGTCAGTTTATTTCTGGGCTTTGTATTCTATTCCTTTGATCTATGTGTCTATTTTTATCCCAGCACCATACTATTTTGATTACTATAGCTTTGTAATATAGTTTGAAAGCAAGGAGCATGATGCCTACAGTTTTGTTCTTCTCTCTTAAAACTGCTTGGCTTTTAGGATTCTTTTGTGGTTCCATACAAATTTTAGAATTTTTTTTCTATTTCTGTGAAAAATGCCTCTGGAATTTTGGTAAGGATTACATTGACTCTATAGATTGCTTTGGATGGTATGGGCATTTTAACAATTTAATTTTTCAATCTTTGAGCAGGAATATCTTTCCATTTATTTGTGTTTTTTTTTCAATTTCTTTCATCAGTGTCTTATAGTTTTTAGTACACAGGTCTTTCACCTACTTGGTCAAATTTATTTCTTCATATTTCATTCTTTTTGGTGTAATTTTAAATGGTATTGTTTTTCAAAATTTTCTCTCTCAAATTGTTTAATATTAGTGTACAAAAGAGCTACAGATTTTTGTATATTGATTTTGTAAGTTGCAGATGCCATTGTTGTCTGCAAATAGTGATAGTTTCACTTTTTCCTTTCTGATTTGTATGCCTTTTTTTTTTTTTTTTTCTTTTCCTTGCTTAATTGCTCTGGCTAGGATTCCTTAACACTATGTTGAATTAAAGTGGTGAGAGTGAGCATCTTTATTTTCCTGATCTTAGAGGAAAAGTTTTCAGCTTTTCAGCATTTGCTAGATGCTTTTTCTGAAGTGATTTATTTTCATTAACTTTATTTACCATAAATTGTTGATTGTATTTCCCAAAACTATAGTGCTAATACTTTCTAGATTTTCTCATTCTCGTTATTGTACAAAATATTTTTTTTCTCACTCTAAACCTGTCTTCCAAAGGTAATTTAAAATTTTTATGCTATTTTTTTTGTTAGATGATATAAGAACCTTAAAACTAAATGGATGCATTGCTATATTCTGCTGTTAGACTATTAGATAAGTTTCTTAAATACGTGAATTAGAAAAGTCTCAGTGGTATGCTGTCACTTCCAGACCAGAGAGAGCAATGTTCAACTGAATTAGGAACTTACTGGCATCAGTACTTCTTTGCCAAAACCTCAGAAGGGTTACATTGACTAAAGTAGCTACCTGTTGGTCAAAACACTGAATTGGCTTTTATTATTCCATTGGGTTACGTGGTTAGAACACTTGAGTAATAGAAAAATCAATGTTTTCTTAAATATATCCATAACAGGGATCCCTGGGTGGCGCAGCGGTTTGGCGCCTGCCTTTGGCCCAGGGCGTGATCCTGGAGACCCGGGATCGAATCCCGCGTCGGGCTCCCGGTGCATGGAGCCTGCTTCTCCCTCTGCCTGTGTCTCTGCCTCTCTCTCTCTCTCTGTGACTATCATAAATAAATAAAAATTTAAAATATATATATATATATCCATAACATATAAGGTATCTTCTTTGTTTCTTCATTCATCAATGTTATAGCTTCACTGAAAAGCTATCAACTTGGTCTGATTTATTCCCTCAGAGCTCGTGCTGCTTTTGCTAATGGTCCTTTGTGCTCTCTCTTTGCTTTGTAAATGCTTGCTTCATTATTTTTACTTAAATTGAAAAAGGCTTTCAAGAATGTAATTTTCAGTCTCATTCAAGGTAGTTGGGAGATCTGTGCCAATTTCTCTTTTAATCTTCATTTCTCCTTTTCTGAAACAATGGCAAACAGTTCATATGTGTATGTGTACTTTAACAACTCTATTAGGACTTAATCTCCAGTGGTGAGTAACAGTGTGCCAATTTTGCTTTCAAGCTAAATCAAATAAAGAGAGGTAAGATGTTTGAAGGGAATGGTTTTTGGGGTGGACATATGTTAAATGAAAATTTTAGTGACTTGCTGGTTTTTACTGAGCAGAGTATGAGAACAGATTAGCTCTCATACGCTCATTACTAGACATTGGTGCTTAGTGACACTTGCCATTGTAGGCTCTGAGAGAAACTTATTTTTAAGGGGAAAAAATAGTATCTAAAACACATACTCTTTTCCCCATCATTCAGTAGAACTTATTTGAAAATGAGTAAGAGACATATTGTGAATTATGTCCTATTACTCAGACATAGAATGTCATATAACACCTAGATTTTGCCAGTGTCATATGTCAGCCATTTTTGAAATACATTTGACAAGGTGGTTTTTCGAGGAAGGCATATAACATAATGTCATCTGATGGCAGGCCTAAGCCATGGACACACTGAAATCAATTAGATGTTGTTTCTGGAATCAATATTCCTATCCAAAAATAAGAGGAAAATTGAGAGTTCTAGGCACCTGGACACAGGCAGACTTTGCAGTGTCCTCACAACATTAATTTAATTTGACTGAGTGGGATTCTGTTTTTGAATGGGTGTTATCAAGATTATGGAAGTCTAGTACAAAAGAACTATTTAAGTCATACACCAAGTAAAAGTGACTTGTATAAGAAAAGCAGCAACAGCTTGAATTATTTGCTAAAATTGTTGCTTTTCATTGAGGAAATTCTTGAAAGGCAAATTACTTGGCTTTGGGCCAAGTAGTATAAATTAGCTCTTGGGCAGTCATTAGAAGGCATCCTACAGGTTGATAGAGCTGAGCTGTCAGATCATAGCTTAGAGAAGTCACACATTTCATCGTTTCCAGATCCAAATTACACTTGGCATTTATTGTTACATCCCAGGTGCCTTCATAGTAAAACCAATATGTTCACTGCAACTGTGCACTTTGCTGTCACTAGTCAATGGTAAAGAGTTTACAGGTATTCTTTGGAGCTATGTATGTGCTTCCCCAAGGCCTTCTGATAGAAACTGCTTCACAGGACAGGTGGAATTGCTGGAATGCTTACTGGCATAATTGGTCTTAATGCATAAAACTGAAGCAAATGGCAGCACAGAGTTCATTGGACTAAATTGATATTGGAGGATAAAGTTAGTAGTTATCTAGTACTTATCTAGCTATGGCACAAGGGTACATCAACCTACCTAGTAATTCTAAAGGCACAATACTTCACATGTCCCAGTTCTCTCATTTAATGTTGGCATAGCAAGCCCAGTTTCCTTCTTATAGTTAGTTGTAAGAATCAAATATGATAGTGATGGTATATATTCAACACTGAATCTTCATTGCCGTGACTAGTCTATGAAGAAAAAGTCTTGTATATCTCAATCGTCCTATAAAACAATTCAAAGGATTCTTTTACAAATAATTTATTTTCTTTCATATGCTTATTCTTTTGGATTTCCAGTATGATTGATATTTTAGAAATATTTAGAAAAATTCTTTATGTCATACCTAGAAGTTAAAATGGAAAATAGGAAAGAAATTTCCTGTTAGCCCTGACTACATGTGGTTTTGGGTTCGTATTTGCTTGGAGCCCTGCAATTGAGGAGCTGTAGCCTCCCATCCCTCCTGGCATTATTTCCTTAAGGAAATAGTGATAACATAAAGTTTTAGAGGGCTTGAGAGCTTTTGAATTATAGCTTCACTCTTTTGCCAAGGTAGTCTATCATTTTAGAGGTGTATAATAGCTTTCTTTATATGCAGCAGCATATGTGTGATGGAAGCATAGCTTATGCCTCTATTTAAGAATGTGTTGGGGTCCCTAGCTAACATAGTCCATAGAGCACATGATTGGATATCAGAGTCAGGAGTTCAAGCCCCATGTTGGATGTGGAACCTACTTAAAAAAAGGATGTGCTTGACTATCTTGATTCAGAAGGTAATTCACACAAATAGAATCTAGTTATCTTTAAATGCGAATATCAATTTATTTTTTAATGTCCTTAGAAGCAAACATTTTAAATCTAAATATATAATTTTATTATTTTAATATTACTGCATATATTTGTTTAAATAAAAATAAAGGACATTCAACCAACTTCAGATTTGTTCCTGTTGAATACATTCTATTTGATATAATGTTTAGCTTCCTGTGAACTACAGTGGTGGCAGAGAGAATGGGGACGCGTGGAATGCTTCAGTCCAGAAATACTCAGCAGATAGAAATACTGGGAATCAGTGATGGTTGGAAGTGACAGGCAAGGGAGAAGGAAGATTTAAGAAGAATGCCATGCTTCTGACTTGAGTAAGTGAACGGGAGAAAACAGATTTGGGAGTAAGATGAATTTGGCTTTGTATGTATTTTATACATAGAGCATAGAGCAAAAATGTCCAGTAAACATACTGTCCTGTTAGCACTTGCAAAATCCACGTTTTCCATCTTGCTTTCTTTTGTATATGGGTGCACTGGCCACAACTAGACCTTGGGATTCTGAAGGGGAAACAAACAAACAAAAAACCCCAAACTGCCTTTATTTCAAAGTTGTGAGTTGCCTTCTAAGAGTACAGACTTGAATTTGCTATGGATTTGGGCTACAAACTTGGGGGGTCATGGCCATAAAGATAGTAGTTGAATTGGATGAGGTAGCCTGTTTCTAGCCTTTCTCCACACATACTTCCCAGACACAGAATAAAGAACCGTAAGGAGTACCCACATATAGGAGTTGAACAGAAAGAGTTAAACCATAAAGTTGACTCAGAAAAATCAGTCAAGGAGGAAGTGGAAGATCAAGAAGTCACAGTGTCAGAGAAGCCTAGGAACAAACGTAAGTCAAGGAATTAGGGTGGCTAATGATGGCCCAATGCCATAGCTAGGTCAAGTAACACCTGAGCTAAAATGTGTTCACTGAATTTATCATTAAGGGAATGAGTCCTGGAAAGAATAGCTCAGAGAGGTTAATGATCAAATTAAAGCAATTTCCAGTGATGGCAGTGATGGGATGTGGCCATAATATGGATGGGAATGAAGAAGAACAAATAATTAAGCAGTTAGATTGCAGCATGGGTTACTGGATTAGTCAGGGTTCTACAGAGAGACAGAACCAAGATAAGAAGAGATTTATTATGGGAGTTGGCTGACACAATTATGGAGGCAGATAAGTCTCACAATATCTTGCTGCAAGCTGGATAAACAGCAAAGTTTATGGTATAATTCAGTCTGAATCCAAAGACTTGAGAATGGGAGGGACTATGAAAGTGGGGGTACTAGTACAGTTCCAAGATTCCAAAGGCCTGGGAATCAGGAGCTCCAATGTCTGAGGGTAGGAGAAGATGGGTGTTCTAGGTCAAGGAGAGAGAGATAGAGAGTGCACACGTGCTTGCCCTTTCTCCACTGACCTCAAAGGATTGGATGATACTGACCTTCTTTACTCAATCTACTGATTCAAATTCTAATCTCTTCTGGAAGCATCCTCATAGACACACCCAGAAATAATGTTTTACCAGCTATCTGGATATCCCTTAGCCCAGTCATGTCATTTTCATGACACATAAAATTTACCATTTTCAACATGATACTGAAGTTACCTAGCATGTGGCAGTATTTGGGGTAAGGTCAAGATGATATGTCAAAGTCTCTGTGGATTAGTTAGAGTGATCAGGATTCTAGAAGTGACTAGTGAAGCTCAACATAAACCAGATTTTTCTGAATGTAGTGAGTTAATGGTCTATATTCTCTTATGTCTCTTCTGAGAAAATTAACAAAACGGTTTAAACTAATTTGATATATGGAAGTTTAATATCGTGGTACTGGAAACAAAGTAGGGCCATTGGGGGTTATAAATATGGGTTCTCAGGAGTTGAGCTCCTTTGTGTCCATCTTTCAAATGATATATTAGGTTCTTCTCATTTTTCTGTGTGCTGTCTGTTTTCTCTCTGATTTTCTTCACCTTACTATTGGTCTGGATAGTACTGAGTGCCAACACCACCCTTCAGTTTCAGGACATCTGAAATCTAGTCCCTACTACTAACTCTCAATAATCTCAATATATTTCAGTTCAATGGATATTGAGTGGGGAAAGCATTGAAACCTGCCTTGTAGAGTTTGTAAATGACATTCCAATCAATGTCTACCTCACTCCTGGCTTTGAAGGGCTTGGGGGAATAATTTAGCTTCTAGTTCATAGGTTTAGAGGAAGCCTGACTATGTTAAGTGTAGAATGTCAGGAGAGAGGCAGTTAATCATAGAAAGGGGGCTCCAGAATGGATTTAGCTAGTGAGAAATAGGGCAAGGTTGAGTTGGGAAGAAGGAAGCACATAACAATACACCTTTTGTTTAACCATTTAAAAAATTATATAGTCCATTAAAGCATTTTACATCCTTAATTAGAATGTGGTGTCTTAGAGGGCTTAGTACTATATCTTATATTTCTTTTGCACCCCTGTACCCCTTTCCACAGGTATTCAGCATAATGCCATCTGTGTCCTGTGGATTTTGGAACTTATTTTCTTCTTTGAGTTATGTTTAATAATGTATATGTCTTATCATCTACACAGTAAATTTTATAGGGACTTCATCTTTATATCTGCCTTATCTTTCTACACTCAGCCTTGTGCCTGACCAGTACTCAGTAATTGACTGAATCAGTTTAAGTAAAGGGTAATATGATAGAACAAAATTAGAATATTGTTTCTAGTACTTGGGGTTTTAGCAACTTTTTCAACACGTTGAAAGGTGTCACACAGTTTCATGTCATCTTTAAGGACTCCTTTCCATTAATGATACATATCCATTCTGTTTTTTTTCCATATTCTTTGATTTATTTTTAACAGACTCTGGGGATTAAAAGCCTGACAGACAATAATAAATGTGGAAATGGTTACAGAACATGCTGAAGTTACTTTGTCTGGAATTGTAAAGACAGGAGGAGGGATGATATGGCCAGAGGAAATTTTTCAAAATAAAAACAAGAGAGGGTATTTTCTAAATGCAAGCTATATGATATTGAGCAACAACCAACTAAGTGGATTCTGCTGTTACTCTGGATGGCTTTGTGACAAAGTTTCATGGCTTCCTCTTCACAATGCTGGGCACCCCTCTCGGATGCAGAGTCCATTTCTCTTCAGGATGATCACGTTAGCTTTTCCTTATGTGAATGGTGAGGAGCTGAAGTTGCACAACATTTGGAGGATGAGGAGTTGGTGGAAATGGTTAATATGTTTAACGTAATTACAGAATGAGACCAATTTTGGATATCAAATATATTAACACCCAAGGTTCAGGAATATGACTGCAACTTACTAAAATTGTCAATATTTAAGGCTTTTAACCCTCTCCCTCCCAGTATGAAGTCATAGCATATGGAATGAGTTTTAGGAGATTTATTTCATAGTACTTAAGTCATTGTATCATCTTTTCCTTATTTATTGTAGTCTTCAATCTTAAAATGGACTACATTATCATCTTGTTTAGTTCCTCCATGCTATTATATAATTACTCTAAATAATGAGTGGTTTGAAGCTTAGCTGGGAGCTTATGCCTGGTAACTTCTGATAGTTACACTCTTTTCTAATGAGGTCTGAGATTATGTCATCAGGTGTGGCAGTCTGCATTTCTGCAGGCGGTATCCCTACACCCAACACTTTCTTACAACTCTTGGTCATAAGCCAGACCAATGTTCATTGCCTGTTGATGGTGGTGTGTCAAAAACATAATCCTTGCAGATGAATTGTCCCTGCAATTGCTTCATCCTTTAAATAGTTACTTAATTAACTGTCCGATCACTGTTCCCAAGAATTTCTCACTGCTGCATCAGGTTTTGAGTTGTCTGATCGCTAATTGAAGACATAGATATATTTGTAACCATGAATTATGTTATAACAAAAATACTTAGATTCCATCATCAAACATGTTATACTACCATATTGCTATGATAATGAGTATTTAATGAAAATTATGTGGCAAGTTCTTACAAATATAGAACTTACTGCTCAGCTAACTTTCTCATTTGATTTGTTCGCTAATGTGTTACTAGAAGGATTTCTAAAGTGAAGAAAATGAAGATTGGAGAAACATTTAAAAGTTATTTCCAGAATATATCTAAGTAAGAGTGACACAAATATAACTCTTTATTCAAATGGATGAAAAGGAATTGAATAAAGGATTTAAAGGACAAAAATTCACCAAGGTTTAAGTATGATATTTTCTTTTCTTTTTTAAAAGGACTTTATTTATTTATATGAGAGAGGCAGAGACATAGCAGAGGGAGAAGCAGGCTTCTCCTAGGGAGCCTGATGTGGAACTTGATCCCAGGACTCCAGGATCAAGACATGAGCCAAAGGCAGACGCTCAACCCCTGACCCACCCAGGCATCCCTAACTATGATATTTTCTGAGCTATTTTGTATTTTATATCTAAATATTTTGCTTAGTTCCTAAGTAAACCAAAGCATTTAAAAAAGTAAATCCCCAGATAATTTCTTTGCATGGGTCATTTCAAATAAGGCATTTTCTAGAATGCATTGGAAAAGTTATAACATGAGTTTGGTAGTTTTTCTTATCATAGATGTATTTTGAGTGAGTGATTATCATATAACTTACATATCATGTTATCAATAAGAAAAATAGGCATTGAGAATCCTTTCCACCTTTGAAAGCCCATTCTTACGTACATGAAACCTTTATGTGCAGCCTTGTACTTCAGCCCTTGCTCTTTCCCAGCTGTGTAAAATTCACTGATGTGCTGGCTTTAGTTCTCTCCAGGGGGTGTGCTGGAGACAATTTTTATCAAGACAGGGGGCAAACAATGTTTAGAGCTAGTCCTTTCAAACAGCAGCTCTCAAATCTTGATTCCTGATAGAAAGTCCTTTTACTCATTCCAGGGGGAGCCGTGGTCCCCTACTGCTCTCCTCACCAGTCCTTTGTAAGCTCACACTGTGATCCACTTTGATCACTGCTTCCAGGACTTTCCCAGGGTCCTGAGTGGCTACTTTCAGAGTCTCAATTCCATCAAGCTGTCTCTTCTGTCAGAATATTGGGTAAGAGAATGACTCCTTCTAAAATCACTTTATTTTTATTTTTGTTTTCTGCTCCTTCCCAGATGTCTCTTCCTTGTCTGTTATCCTCAAAGATTCGTACTCAGTTTCCTTTTTCTCCAATACCTCCCAAGTTTTTTTGTTAAATCCCAAATACTATACTCCAATAGGTAATATTAAGTTGAAAACGATTATAGGCATCATTTGAGCTATAAATCACCTTTTAAGAATAGTTTTATTATTTTTCTTTCAACTTTAGGGAGTATTCCCTATATACCCATAGGAGAATGACAGACCTATTATTTAAAAGAGATGGAAATTCTTAGTAATATTTGATGGCCTTAGATTGGTTACCCAAATACACATCTCTCATCAGTAAATAGGATGATATATTCCTCTCCATCTAGACCTGGCAGGGAAGGAACACAAAGGAATAAGAGAGCCGACTTTAGGGTAAGGGAAAAGAAATAGAATTTTTTTCTTTCAGTATCATCAACTATCTGTTACCTAAGCTGTTTTACATACATTTTTACATTCAGTCTTCACAATGAACCTTGAATTTTTCTTTCAGGAACCTAAAGTTTAGAGATGTTAAACAACTTGTTCCAAGTTAAAAGCTTGTTGGTGGCAATGCTTGGCTTCTAAAGTAGGTTTGTTGGACTCTAAAATTCACAGTTTTTTATTATATTAGTTTTTCCAGTGAGAGATTTCACAAAAAAATGAGAATTTTCTGTTTAATTAAGATTAACAACTTCTGCAACCAAGGAAATGGTTTAATTTTGTTTAACCATGACAGCCAAACTTTTTACTATGGTAACTTTTCTTATGATTAATATTCTGTGGAGTTAATATTTTTCTCTTGTAGTTTTTACTGTGAAACTTATTGGTTCATCAGAGCCTGGTTGTACTACGGTTCTTCAGCATTCATCTGGGCATTGTTCTGGCATCATTACTTCAGGCAATAAATCCCAAGCATCTAGGAGTCCTTGTGTGGTAAATTAAAACCATGGTCACAAGTTCTTTGCAGCTGCATTTTCATGGGAACAAAGCTATCTCCCATCATTTGAATCTGGGATGGCTTTGTGATTTGCTTTGACTAGTTGAGTATGTCTAAAGTGACATTGTGTGAGACCTTGCTGCCTCTTGGAATGCTTCTATATGGTTTATGGAAGGAAGCTGATCTTTCCTCTTGGGGGGGTGAGTGGCCATGTGGAGGAAAATCAAGATTTCCTAACTAACACCTGTTGTGCCCAAGATTGCAAATCCCAGCAACCACCGAGGAGCCGACACCCATGCAAGTACAAGAGAGTTCATTAACAAGCTTGAGCTTCGGTCCAAGTATACCCGACACAGTGGAGCAGGGACTTGGACCCCAAGGTTAAGAGGCATAGCAGTTTTATAGGGACCAGTGGCCAATGAGATTGTAACACACACAGAAAGTTGCATAGTCATGTCGGTCCACACGCAGGTGGCTAATTGAATTACAGTTTACCTTATAGTGACCGTTTGAACTAGCCCTATCACTCTGGTCAGAACTGGCACACAGGTTTGGTGGGCAAAAGGTGGGATTTACATTCTTATGAACCAGTTTCCCGGTAAGGGTGTGCTCAGCGGCTTGACTGGGAGTGGGGGGGCGGGGAGCGCCTTAAGCAATAAGCAGATCATGTGGGGGTTATATAGGAGATGGCAGGTGCAGCACAAAATGGAATTAGTCCTGCTCTGCTTGTCCACGGGTAGGGAATTTTTGTTAAATTCCTTGGGTCCCACAACACCCAGCACAGACTGTTGAACATATGAGTGAGGTCACCTCCAGTTTCTGCTGGAGTTGCAACCTTTGAGTGAACCAGGTAGGACCTGAAAGACCATCTAGCCAACACAAGAATTACTGAGAAGTAACAAACCATTGTTCTTAGCCACTAAATTTTGGGCTGGTTTGTTACTCGGAAAGAGTTAACTAATACACCTGTGAAAACCCTACCTGATAATTTGGGAATGTTGACATTCTAGCTGTAGGATATTGCTTGGTTTTAAGAATTTTATACATTTCTGAGTTTATAGTTATCTTGTTGAAATTAATACTTTATGTATTATACATGCTATCCCTTGGGAGATAATTCTCTGTGGGTCTTGCACGTTTCTATGTGTTTTGTGAGCAGAACCATTGACAGCTTTTGTTCTGGGCTAACTTTTCAAAGATGTTTGTGTAGTGAACAGTCTTGGAAGATAGAGATAGTTTCTCGCTGTGGGAAGAAGGCAGATTTGTTTTTCGTCTGGAACAATAAAGACAATGCCTTTTTCCAAGGCAAGAGTTAGTGATGTTTGCCTAAGCTCAGAGTTTCTCAGCTGTGACTCCAGCCCACTATGTGAGCAGTAGCTACTAGATCTCTTTTGCATTGCTGTCTTTAGACTTGCAGGCTGAGAGGAAACATGGCAAACATGGAGCTCAGGCTGCCTGTTGTGTCATGATTCATCAAGTCCTTTGTCTGTGATCTGGGCATCCCGTGTCTCCTGGCACTGTCAGAAACTGTGGCAGGCTAACTTGTTACCTTCTGAGCTGGGAAAATCTCAGACTCTTCACAGTTCTTGAAATGATCTATTTTGAACTTACTGCAGAGCACTAGATATTTTATGAAAATTGTATGAGTTTCTGATGATTTTTTCACGGACGGATTTATGAGGTATTCTGTTTATTCCTTCTGACTGTGTAATTATTCATGAGCATCTATATGTTGGTCCCTCATAAGTTCAGTGATTAGATTCATTAGGAATTGTATCTAAGAAGAATAAGTTTTTAAATTGCAGTTATAATTATACATTTGAATGAATAAAACATTAATATTTCATTAATGATTGTTAAGTTCTTCTAAAACAGTGTAAGCTATGCTATAGTTTGTTTTTAAATAATACTTTAATTTCCTATCTGTACTTTTTCCCTGTTATAATTTTATTTTTGTGTATATATGATTTCTCTACCCCTATTTCTTTTTTTAAATTAATTATGCCAGTGGTTTATTTAGTGTATTATTTTATTTTCAAGAACATGACTCTTGGATTTATTAATTCTTTTTCCTGATTTATAATTCATACATTTCTGACTTTCTTTATTAATCTCTTCCTTCTGCTTTCCTTGAGGTATTTTTTCTTCTTTTTTGCTAGCTTCTTGAATGGAAATGTTTAATTCACTTATTTTCACTCTTATTTGATACTTAGCATGACAAATCTTTGCTGTGTTATAAAGACTCAAATATGTACTTTTCTCATAATTATTATTTTTAGTTCTGGTTATAATTTTTTCCTTAAACTAAGTATTACGGAGACAGTATGGAGACAGTATCACCTGTCCTGATAGCTATTTTACCTTTCTTTCTTTCTTTCTTTCTTTCTTTCTTTCTTTCTTTCTTTCTTTCTTTCTTTCTTTCTTTCTTCTTCTTCTTTCTTTCTTTCTTTCTTTTCTTTCTTTCTTTCTCTTTCTCTGTCTTTCTTCTTTTCTTTCTTTCTTTCTTTCTTTTTCTTTTTCTTCTTCTTTCTTTCTTCTTTCTTTTTTAAATTTCTGGAGTTAGTGCATTGTGATCAGAGAACACACTTTGTATTGAATGTAATTTTTGTAATTTTTTTGAGGGTTTCTTTGTGCATAATGTGTGGTTACTTTTGGAAACTATAATAGAGATCCTTTTAAGTAGGTATTTTCTCTGTTTTCAATGTGAAGTTTCTAAACTCAGTGTCCTAGGGCTAGGATTTGAATATGAGGACAAAGGGTAAGGAAATATAAAGCAAGCCTACTAGGTGTTTGACTTGTGTAATATGGTGAGATGTACAAAATGGTGAAGATGATCCTTGAAGCTCTCTATTAACTATTGCATTGTTTAGCAACTTTAATATCATTTGCTGAAAATATTAATCCATAAAAGTCTTAGTCTTAGGCTGGTGATGATATAATCCATTTGGAATAGCAAGTTAGGTAAAATAATTGCTTGAAACATACCATTTCTTCTAGGCACACAAAAGAGTTTGACATTTTTCAGCAGTTGTTTTCTGTGGCCATAACTAAAATCAGCCTTTCCAGTTGATTGTGAGAACTGGAAATCCACCCACATTCTCTGCCATTTAGCACTGGGAGCAGAGAGTGAATTCTAGAATAAGAATCAATGTGATTATCCTGATTTCTGTTGCCTCTAATTGACCCAAGATCAAACTGGCTCCATATATAGTAGAATGATCTTTGGAGCTAGAGAGATCTGGATTTAAATTCCAGCTTTATTCTCTATTTTTTGTGTATCCTTGAGTAAGTTTCATAACTTACCTGAGTTTTTTTTTTCTTTTATAAAACTGGAGATAACAAAATTCACCTGCAATGTCACTTTGAAGATTAAATGAAATGTATGAAAACTGGGACATTGGCTTACACAGTTTCATCTCTTCTGTGGATTTAGGTCTTTGGAATAAATGCCCTGGGGAAAGAAAACTCAATCTTGACAATGTAACTTAATCAGAGAATCAAATTCCCTTCTTTAATTAGCAATTTTGGGCTTCTGAGTACAGGAACAAGGAACGTTGGTGTCCTTGTTCAGTGGTAGTACATTCTATGGCAACTATGTGTAGCGACATAGATATGGACTCCAGGGCCCCAACAGCTAGATCCAAATCCCTGTTTCATTTTCCTAGCTTTGTGACATTGGCCATGTAATTAATCTTTGCAAGCCCTAGTTCTCTCCTCCTATAAAATTGGAATAATAATAGCACCTGACTCAAAAGGCTGTTGTGAAGGATAAATTCAATAAAGCATGGGAAGCATTTAGCACCATATGAAGAGCATATTCATTGTCACCACCTCACAAATATGTTATATAAAATTTTCTCTGGGCGTGTTCATTATTGAAAGTTAAAAATAGCCCAAGTTAGACTTGAGTAATGATAGAAGATAGTCTCGAGATTGTTTTTTAATTCTGTTTTCAAATTCTGGTGATAAATATTTAAGGTAAAGAATACTGATATCCAGAAACAAAACATTTGTTTTCTCTTAACAAGGAGTGTGACACTGAGGCTTTATGTAGCAATTATGGTTGTCCTGGAATTAAAAAAATACAGGTTTGCCCCACAAAATCTACCTGTGTATAGGAAAGGCTAGAAATATAGTAGAAAAAATATTAGGAGAATACAGAAAAAATTGGCAATTCAGCTATAGCTAGTTCATGAAAATAACTGACCCTTTCAGGGCATTGTTTCTAAGTATTGTTGGGCAGTGCTGGATTGCTTTTTCAGCAAACCACAGGATCTTCTGGCTTAAATTAGAATATGTAAATGGTGGCACTGGGGCTTTCCCTTAAAGGGGTCTTTGGGTTGCAGCTGTTACAAACTCTAGATGCCTCTGGCTATTTGAATAACGCATCACAGGAGATAGTTCTTCTTTCTGAAGATTACAAAAACTCACTTACTTCCTTAAATAGAAGTAGCAGATTCCTGTGAAGCCATTTTATCAAAGCCTTCTGGACTAATGAACCCCAGGGCTGCTGCCCTCTGTCAATACCATGAAACAATCCTGCAAATGTGAGAGGATAAAAGCCGCCTTCCCCAGTGGGACTTCTCAGCACGACCCAAATCCTGGTGTTCCATTCTTTTCTACGTACTGGATGATAAAAACAAAAATAAAGGAAGGGTTGGTGCAAGACATCACACCAGCCTACTGGATATCCCAGATTTTATCCCTCCAGAGAGGATAGCTATTTCCTTAAAATGGAATTCCTGCGCTCTGGGAAGACAGCTAGAAATGTAGCACCATAATTTGGGGGAACAATTTTTCATTTCCATCCTATGATTGGATTATTCTTTGATAACTAAGTGTTGACAGAAAATAGGGCAGAAGTTAACCTATGTAAGGACAAACCTTTCTTCTTACTTTCTTTTTCTTGTTTTTTTTTTCTTATTAGTTGCAGTTATGAAACCTTTTCTAATAGAATTTTATTCCCATGGAATTTGCCAATAAACTCCTGGGCTGCAAGTTTCCTTGATTTAGGCTAAGCCTGTTCATGTCCTGCAAATGGGCTATATTACACTTATGTGGCAGGGACTTAATTTCCAAGGAAGTATTTTCTATCTACCCTGGCAGGCAGTGAGGGAGTCAAACATGTAAACCATGGACCATGACTATAGGGAGTGGAAACATAATTTTATCAGTTTTGATTCCTTTGGGAGTATTGATGAAAGTTATCCCTTGTAGAAAAGAGTATTTAATCCAACCTTTGCAGCAGTGCATCTATCTATGCTTCTGCTTCTCTCTCACACCTTTAGTCCTCTTCTCCAATTATTATTATTATTTTAAAATATTTTATCTATTCATGAGGACACACAGAGAGAGGTAGAGACATAGGCAGAGGGAGAAGCAGGCTCCTCCCAGGGAGCCTGATGCAGGACTCCACTCCAGGATCCCTGGATCATGCCCTGAGCTGAAGGCAGAAACCCAACCGCTGAACCATCCAGGCACCCCCTTCTTCTTCAATTATAATCCCCAGTAAAACATGAAGGATCTACTATGGACAATTCTGGCATTGGTGCTGATTGGTGGGATAAAGTATATGATGTGGCCCATCAAGAAACTTGAAAAACAGTCTTGTCTCCAAAAGAGACAGAAATAGAAATCACATTAGGTAACTTCTCATAACAGAGAACTCTCAAGGAAGGAAAGGGAAGTCGTGGAGTGATAGGATTGGTGGGGAAGATCACAAGTACTGGTCTGACTCTCAGCCATATGGGGTGGGTACATCTGAGGACTGAAATCTCAGCCAAGTAGTAGTAGACTTAATCTTCCTATAATTGGGTGTGATTTATATTTTCAGCTCATTTTCTAATTGGTGGATGTTTAATTTCAACTATTTTGGATTTTGCCTCCTCCCTCCATCACTTGGTGCGCGTAAAGGTGAAAGATGAGGGTGAGAGTCAGAGAAGCACCTGTTGTGAGGAGTCAGCACCTGAACCGAGGTGAAGACATTCATATGAAAGGAGGATGAACAGATTGAGGTCCCTTCCTCTGAAATGCCAAAGAATGCAGAACACATCAGGTAATTTGTCAGAATATTATCTCATTACACATCAACACCTTGTAAATCACCTAAGTATGAGGAGCTTTCATATGAAAATCCAACTTTCTGACTTCTCTTGAAAAATCAAAGAGCAATGTTGGTGCTATACTCCTGCAACACTGATTTATTTCTTTTTCTCATCAATTGTGGTAATAACCAGGCTCTGAGGTTTCATTTTGCAATCCATGATATAAGGGTCTTAGATTGAGTCTTGAGGGAAAGGTAAAATGTTTAGACAATAACGGAAGAGCATCAAAAACTTTAAGCAAGGAAATGAAATGTAGGATGGATGAAATAGGCGATGAGGATTAAATAGTGCACTTCATATGATGGGCCCTGAATAATATCTAAAACTGTTGAATCACTTATATCGTATACCTGAAACTAATAGAACACTGTATGTTAACTATACTGGAACTAAAATAACAACCTTAATAAAAGTGAAAAAAAACATTTAAGCAAGGCAAAGGAGGAGGATATGACAGATATTTGGTGTACAGTAAGCAAACAAGTTTAAATATGGGGTGAATGTAGGCAAAGGTGGGCAGGATGTGAAATTACTGAGATAGAGAGGCATGAGCCTAGGAATTGGAGACTTTGTTCTGCGAACTATGGAAAATGATTGATGAATTTTAACTGATATGCTAGCTGATGTTTTGGTAAGCTTTATATGGACATGGTGTAGAATAGGGCAGAAGAGAGAGGATAAAAGGAGTTAAAATTGAGTTAGGAAATTCTGTTTTCTTGAATGCCTCACAGCTTTTGGGAGCAGCTAGTGGGGTAGCAATATTACATCAATGTCTAAAATAATACTTTTGATTGTTAGAGGCTTTTAAGTGTTCTGCTGCTTTTTTGCTCTACATTCAATATGCAGCTGGTCAATACTTGCCATCAACTTCTGCATGCATTCTTTGGTTCTGATTTTTTAAACCTTGCATTTCATTTGTTACATGTACAAAGTTTGAGTTTAGTGACTGTTCAATCCAAAGAGCAGAGTAGACTGCAAGCTCTGGTGAAACTCTGCTGTTGCCATCAAGGTCAGCTTTCAAACAGCATGACCTACAGCATGAGGTGTAGGTCCACTGAGCACAAATGGGCTTGAACCCATCTCTGATTTGAACTATTATCTTCTGTTGATGTGAAATTGACTACTGTGGAGTTGCCACTTAGGCAACTCAGAAACAGCATGTTTCTTAGATTTTTTACTGCTTGCTGTGCATGCATGTCTAGAACTGAGTTAGCTTTAAATAGATTTTTTTTCATCTGAACTGCATAAAGTGTTATTTAACAATGGCAATTTTTTGTTAAGCCGACATTTTATTCACTTAGCAATTGCTTGTTGCACCTAACTCTGTTAGAAGGAATCTTAAGGGTGTATTATGAGTACTCTAAGGATCAATATCAATTATAAAGCACTGAAATTATAATAATAACTGTGACTTACTAAGCAGTGTGCCACATACTGTGCTATAAATTTGATCTAGATCTTTAAAAAACCCCAAAGCAACACTACAAGAAAGGCATCCTTATTCCTGTTTTACAAATGAGAAAACTAAGGTCCAGAGAGATTGAGAAACTTACTCAAGATAACAGACAGTAGAGAGCAGAGATGTTTAACTTATCATTTTGTGTCCTAAGGAGAGTCACAAATACAAAAGCACCTGATAATTTGGGTATGTAATAAAATGAAAACTAAAATAATACTGAATTGTACTTTACTTAATGCCAAGTTAATTCATAGTATTATAGCAGACAGCAGAGATCTTACTCCTGGTGAATATCTTGCAAAGTTAACATGTAGCAATATTTGATTTGTTTTGTGGGATGATGATGTTACCAGCCCAGTGTTATGGAGCAGGCATGAATAGAGTTACTTTTCTGAAGGAGTGATAGATTTTTGCTGATGCAGTCACACTTCTCCAATTCACTTTGCAACGGATGGATACCCATGTTAGCAAGGTGGCTGTCTTCACTGGGAATTGAAGGTTGTAGGGTGATGTCATTAACCATGTTAGCTCATACTATAGAAATATCATCCTTCAAGTTTTCAAGGCCTAAAAACTTTATGGAATTTTCTTTTACTGGTTTATTTTAAATTATTGCATACTTTGTTAAGACAAGTACATTTTTCGAACTCTCTGAAGAAAGTCCATGGTATTTTGATAGGGATTGCATTAAACGTGTAAATTGCCCTGGGTAACACTGACATTTTCACAATATTAATTCTGCCAATCCATGAGCATGGAATATTTTTCCATCTCTTTGTGTCTTCCTCAATTTCTTTCAGAAGTGTTCTATAGGTTTTAGGGTATAGATCCTTTACCTCTTTGGTTAGGTTTATTCCTAGGTATCTTATGCTTTTGGGTGCAATTGTAAATGGGATTGACTCCTCAATTTCTCTTTCTTCAGTCTCATTGTTAGTGTATAGAAATGCCATTGATTTCTGGGCATTGATTTTGTATCCTGCCATGCTACCAAATTGCTGTATGAGTTCTAGCAATCTTGGGGTGGAGGCTTTTGGGTTTTCTATGTAGAGTATCATGTTATCGGCGAAGAGGGAGAGTTTGACTTCTTCTTTGCCAATTTGAATGCCTTTAATGTCTTTTTGTTGTCTGATTGCTGAGGCTAGGACTTCCAGTACTATGTTGAATAGCAGTGGTGAGAGTGGACAAATTATTTTAAGATTTGTGTAGAATCAGAAAACACCCCAAATAGCCAGGGGAATTTTAAAAAAGAAAAACATATCTGGGGGCATCACAATGCCAGATTTCAGGTTGTACTACAAAGCTGTGGTCATCAAGACAGTGTGGTACTGGCACAAAAACAGATACATAGATCAATGGAACAGAATAGAGAACCCAGAAGTGGACCCTGAACTTTATGGTCAACTAATATTCGATAAAGGAGGAAAGACTATCCACTGGAAGAAAGACAGTCTCTTCAATAAATGGTGCTGGGAAAATTGGACATCCACATGCAGAAGAATGAAACTAGACCACTCTCTTGCACCATACACAAAGATAAACTCAAAATGGATGAAAGATCTAAATGTGAGACAAGATTCCATCAAAATCCTAGAGTAGAACACAGGCAACACCCTTTTTGAACTTGGCCACAGTAACTTCTTGCAAGATACATCCAGGAAGGCAAAAGAAACAAAAGCAAAAATGAACTATTGGGACTTCATCAAGATAAGAAGCTTTTGCACAGCAAAGGATACAGTCAACAAAACTCAAAGACAACCTACAGAATGGGAGAAGATATTTGCAAATGACGTATCAGATAAAGGGCTAGTTTCCAAGATCTATAAAGAACTTATTAAACTCAACACCAAAGAAACAAACAATCCAATCATGAAATGGGCAAAAGACATGAAGAGAAATCTCACAGAGGAAGACATAGACATGGCCAACATGCACATGAGAAAATGCTCTGCATCACTTGCCATCAGGGAAATACAAATCAAAACCACAATGAGATTCCACCTCACACCAGTGAGAATGGGGAAAATTAACAAGGCAGGAAACCACAAATGTTGGAGAGGATGGGGAGAAAAGGGAACCCTCTTGCACTTTGGTGGGAATGTGAACTGGTGCAGCCACTCTGGAAAACTGTGTGGAGGTTCCTCAAAGAATTAAAAATAGACCTGCCCTATGACCCAGCAATTGCACTGCTGGGGATTTACCCCAAAGATACAGATGCAATGAAACGCTGGGACACCTGCACCCCGATGTTTCTAGCAGCCATGTCCACAATAGCGAAACTGTGGAAGGAGCCTCGGTGTCCATCGAAAGATGAATGGATAAAGAAGATGTGGTTTATGTATACAATGGAATATTACTCAGCCATTAGAAACGACAAATCCCCACCATTTGCTTCAACGTGGATGGAACTGGAGGGTATTATGCTGAGTGAAGTAAGTCAATCGGAGAAGGACAAACAGTGTATGTTCTCATTCATTTGGGGAATATAAATAATAGTGAAAGGGAATAGAAGGGAAGGGAGAAGAAATGTGTGGGAAATATCAGAAAGGGAGACAGAACATAAAGACTCCTAACTCTGGGAAACGAACTAGGGGTGGTGGAAGGGGAGGAGGGCGGGGGTGGGGGTGAATGGGTGACGGGCACTGAGGGGGGCACTTGACGGGATGAGCACTGGGTGTTATTCTGTATGTTGGCAAATTGAACACCAATAAAAAATAAATTTATTATTAAAAAAAAGACAAGTACATTTTAATGTTATTAGCCATTAGTCATTAGGAGAAGAATTTTCTCCAGAGTTCAGAACTGCCTTGTCTGACAGTTCATGCTCTCTGATAAGTGTTTACATGTTAGAAGTATTCTGGTCATTCGGGGACTTTCTGATGAGTTTAAACCCAGTATTTATAAAATCAATAAAGTGGCTTAATTTGGGGCAGCTTGAATAATTTCAGTATGCTATGTAATCTCAAGATTCACTTTTTAAGTTTGTAATGAAGGAATCTTTTCCTAAAAGGTACTAAAATGTTTCCTTTACAGGGTAAGCTTTTGATATGACAGAGACACCAATAACTGATATTCAGAAATGTAAGGAATTTAATGCAACTCTTTTATTTTATTGAATGATCAATAATATATCTTTTGTATAATGATTGTGAATGTGTTAGATTGTTCTAATGCATTTAAGGAAAAGGTGTTAAATAATGTCATGTGAATATTTTAGAAGCAATATAATGTCTTAAATTTTTAAATTATGTTATTCTTAAAATGTGACATTTCTTGTCACTAATATCAACAATAATATTATTAGAAATATTTGTTCTTATAAAAATGTTAGTAATGAATTTTTAAAGTAATGTGACTGGAATATACTTCATTACTCTTTCAAAGTCCTACTCTGACACTTTTGGATGCTGTGATTTGAGAGCCTTCCTCTAACACAGTTCCTTTTCAATCTCAATGTAGTAGCAGTAACAGCACCCAAAGATTTGAATGAAAGAAGTTCAGCATTGGTTGCACTTATCAAATTATATCAACTCAATCCTTAGTTATGCAGAGGCTATTGTAAAAACTTGGCTCATAAATTTCAATCTTCCCTTCTATCAGTTGTTTTTGCAAGCAAGTTGGAAGGCGAGTGAACAGGTTGGGGCAAATTTCCTGGATTTTTTTTTTTTTGCCACATGCATTAAAAATCCAAAAACAGTTAATAATCTTTGACACAGCAATTTCATTCCTATGTATTTATACTAAGAAAATAGAGGGGTACATGCACTAATAGATGAGGATATTTATGGTTTTTATAACACTGAAAAAGTGGGAACAATTTAAATATTTAGTAATTGGGAATGAGTATAGTTCTCTATACAATAAAATTATATAGAACCATTAAAACCATATATGGTACTAATAGTAATGATTATATTTACTGGTTATTTACTATTTACCACTTAATACATTTAAATACATTTCAAAACTTAATCTTAATACCAATCTGATATCTTGGAAATGTATTACAGTATCTGAAAGCCACGTATCTAATAAATGATTGAAATTGGATTCAGGCTCAGGTGAAAGTGTTTATAAGGCTCAAGCCTATCAGACTTTATGAATATTTAATTACATAGAGAAATGTACATAATTTATTGCTATATTATCACGTTGAAAAAATCCTTAAATGAATACTGAAAGAAGATGGAAAGGTATTACCAAAGTGAAAATAGTTATTTCTGGGTAGAGGGACTACAGATAATTTTTTTGTTTCATCAGTAGGTTTTATTTTGTTTTCCAAGTTTTATGCAGTGAGCGTGTGTTGATTTTGTAATTAGAAAAGCAAGATTTTTTTCCTCCCCCCAGTTTGCCTGCCTGAAAATGTTAATTGCAGCATGATTTATAATATGATCGGAAACAATGTAAATGTCTAACAATAGAAGAATTTTTTACTGAAATATGATTTGCCAATTCCATGGAGTAAGACAAAGTAAAACGATTTCTATTAGGGGAAGGCAACAAGTTGGGATAACATTTATTAAATAATGTTCTGTGAAGTCAGGGAGAACATAAAGTATTATTAACTCTAAGATTACTAGGATTTATACTATGCCTTTGATGGAAATTTTGTATGCCCATGGTGAAAGACTAGAATGTATAGAATCATAAAAATTATTGTGGGTTTGGCAAGACTGGGGAGTGATACAAATGTTTTCTTTAATGGTGTAACAATGAATAATAATGTAAATATAAAGAATCTCTGTGGTTTGGTAAACAACTGGATATATGAAAGGGGAAAGGGAACACTTCTAAATGAAATGCTTGATCTGTTTTCCCTCTGTGCAAAAGGAGTTTACTTCTCAGGGGGCAATAGAATTAGGTACAATCTGGGGCACTTGGGTGGCTCAGTGGTTGGGGATCTGCCTTTAGCTCAGAGCATGATCCTGCCATCCTGGGATTGAGTCCTGCATCGGGCTCCCTGCATGAAGCCTCCTTCTCCCTCTGCCTGTGTCTCTGCCTCTCTCTGTGTGTCTCTCATGAATAAATAAATAAAGTCTTTTAAAAAAGGAATTATGTATGATCTGACTTCACAGCATTCTTTCTCCTAATATTATTCAGTATTATCAGAAATCATATGGCTACAAAGGCAGAGCAGCCTCTGTTTTTTTTTTTTTTCCCCTTTACACTTGCCAGGACTGTTCCTACAGATTGCTGCCATCCCAAATTAGAAAGCAACCTGAATAAAAGTCCCTCAGACAGGTTGTCTCTGCTGCTTTGACAAATGCTGAGTACTCTATCCTTGAGGTCACCGCAAGTGACAGGCTGTGAAAAGTGAATAGAAAATGCTTCCCTGGCACTCTCTTATCCCTGGTTTGCTGAGTAAGATGGGCAGTGCAGAAAGCCCGCAGCTTCTGGAGAGGGTGTCCACAAAGGTGAAAATTTCTCTCTCACCTGGAAGTGGATGTGCGATCTCAGCAGGTATCTCATCTCTAGGGTATTGGAATGAAAGCTGGCAACATGCCTGGTTTTCTTTCAGGCCCAAGTACAGAGGAAGCCAAATGTCAAGCTGCCTGTTTCTGTACCAAGTGACATACCTGGTCATACCTCTACGTCTCCTTTCTAGGTTGCTTCCTATACAAAAGTTGTCACTGGTATAAAAATGCATTATTGCCGTTGCTCAGCTGGGCACCAGAGACAGTGAGCTTAGCTGTAATAAGTCAGTGTCTGCCAGTACTGCAAAATTTAGGGCTTTTTTTTCCCCTTAACATTTTAGCCTATTATTGATTTTTCATGAATTGTAAATGTATTGTACAAGTACAGACTTCTTAAGCTGCTGTGACAGGTCAGGGATTGATTTTGATGATTCATGGGATCTCCTAGAGAAAGAAAGAAACAGATAGATACACTCCATAAGCCAGTGTTGCTTGCTGGGACATAAAAAATCTCTAAGTTCAAAACATTTTTAGAGATAGAAGTTATCCAAGTGATCATGATTTTCAGTGCCCTCAACTGAAAATGTTTAAACTGTAATGTGATTTTCATAATAATTGCAGAGACTATTCTTAGCACTGGAAATGTCTTAAAGAATTCTCATCTAGAGAAAAAGAACATGGTGCCTGGGGGAACACATGGAATTTGTGAATTTATCTATGACACTCCTTTGTATCTCCAACAGCAAATTTTAATATCATCAGAATGATTCAAACAGAAGCATTAGCATCAGAGCTTTTGGACTAATATGTAATAGTGAGCATGTGAACATTTGAGAGGGATAATAAATTAGGAAATATAAATGGATTCCATTACTGAAAAATCATTTAATCCTTTAAAAACAGCATAGTAGGGATCCCTGGGTGGCGCAGCGGTTTAGCGCCTGCCTTTGGCCCAGGGCGCAATCCTGGAGACCCGGGATCGAGTCCCACATCGGGCTCCCGGTGCATGGAGCCTGCTTCTCCCTCTGCCTGTGTCTCTGCCTCTCTCTCTCTCTCTCTGTGTGACTATCATAAAAAAAAATTTAAAAACAATATAGTAGTAATAGTCTTTAATGTACTGCATACTCCTTAAACACTAAAAAAGGAGGTGACTGCAGTTATACAGAAAATCCAAAACAATCTCTAATGGGTCTTTGTTTTGTATCTTCTCATACCTATTTCCTTGCTTTTCTACCAATAGTACCCTGCCTTTCCAACGTGTTTCCTCTGGTGGAACCACTATTTTTTTGTTTTCAGTCATATCTTTCTTGGGGCAGATTTGCCCATTTCTAGCATCATTTTCATAATCTTAAATTAAACTGGCAAGCCCATTTTCCCAGTCCTAATACCTGATTCAGAGATGAACACATAAACCAATCAAAGACTTTAGAATGTGAGGAGATACTTGCTAAGTTTTGTGGAAAAGAGAAGCTTCCATTTCCTTCTACAGTGTTCCTGGAATGTGCATGCAAGTCTCTCAGGCTTGTAACCATGGCATCTCTTTGGCTACCATAGCAGGTAGAGTCTGGTCTAGTGAGTGAGTGAGTGCGTGCGTGCGTGTGTGTGTGTGTGTGTGTGTGTGAGTGTGTGTGTGTGTTGGTAGGAAGGGCCCTTGAGCACTGTGTAGTGCCAGTCCATGAAAATGAAACTATGGAAGACAGTACAGAGAAATCATGGTAAGTTGAATCCTGGGCAAAATTTTTTTTGAGCTGGATGATCAATCTCTGCCTGAACTAAGAACTACTTCTGCTTATAAATTAACTTTAGTAAGCTCATTTGACTTTTGATCTCTTACAACTTAAATAGTCCTAACTGATACAGACTCCCAAGATTTTCGGAAGAGAAAATTCAACCATGTGTTGAAAGAGATCATTATTTATTTTCTTAACAAGGTACATCTCTTTTTTAGAGAATGGTACACAGTTAAATGTTCATGCATTTATCATAACTCACTATTTTCTGGAGAGCAGTGGTCCAAGAAGTAAATCCAAGGTCAAATTTCCCAAGTGTCCCCATGCTGTGGGACCACCTGTTAAACCTTGGCTCACATTTTCTCTCATTTTATCATTATGCGAAAGAAGTCAGTTTAATTCAGATCAACAACCACCTATTTAATGCCTAATGAAGTGAACTTTTTGTATTCATTTTCAATACCTAGAATTTAAATCTCCTTCCTGTATCAGAATTGACTGAAAAAACAAACAAAAAAGCTATGTATTTGCTTTCTCAGTCTCCTTTGCAGCTGGGGTGTAGGCATGTGATCTAGGATCTGCTAATCCATGTACCTGCCTTAGTACTTTAGGTCAAAAGCTAGTGATGTGAAAAAGCAGGGCCTGTGCAGAATCTGATGGAGGCAATAACACTAAGCAAACCCAATAGTGGCTGCAAGGTGTTGAGTTTATTTTCCAGACCAATGGCAGTAGTGCTTTCGCTGGATCATTTCTGTGGATCTTTGGTTGTTTAGTTGGCCTTAAGACTCAATGATGTGTGGAAGTATTAGGGAAAATAAGAATTTTATGTAGTAGCTATGCTTAACTCTAATTGGAGAATAATAACAGTAATCCCTAGAACTTTAGAGAAAAACTAGACCCTTTTCAGCAAACAGCTAATTTTCTTCAGAGAAAGAGTTCCTGCTTTGCTACCAGCCCCTGGGAGAGATCAGGCCTCTCCATAGTTTATTGATAGATCATGCAACAAAAGCTACCTATTAATCGATATATCAAGCTATCAAGTTGGAGCATGCCCAGTAGTACTTCCTTATCAGATGAAGTGGAAATATGGACTTAGGTCTAAGGAGATCTTGAAGGCACAAACAAGATACATGAATAAGAGAGTCACCCGTATAGTGTGCCTTCTCCTTTCAACCCATAGCTTTGGCTGCATAACCAGATTGACTGGAGTAAATCAGCACAAAGTGCACTGGAAAGTCATTGCATTTTGCCTAGGTATGTCTGTGGGACAGTGGAGGAGGGAAATATTCCTAATAGGTAGAAATTCAAACTTTGTCTTCATTTTCTAGAAGGACAGATGGAGGCATGGATATGTCCCATTTATAAGATGTGGAAATCAGTCTGGCTGGATGGTCAGGAACTTAATAGAAACACAATTAAAGGAGAGGAATGAGAAGATTTTAGGAGGAGTTTTTAGATGGACCTCTCAGAATGAGCCTAGAGTATGAGAATATTATATCCCATATGAATGCTAGCCACAAGTATTCCCTGCAGTGAATTCACTTGTTTTAGCAAATGTAATGCTATCAGATGTTTCCATTAAATATAAGAAAATGCCCCCAACCTTGTTAGTTAGCAGGTAAATGCAAATTAAAACACCAATAAATTCTCACTAAACACCTAAGAATGGCTAAAAGTAAGAAGATGGAAAATACTGTCAATGTTTCAAGTATCACCAGTTGGCAAATATGTGGAGTAACCAGGACTCTAGCCTTGCTGATGGGAGTGTGAATTACAAATTTCGATTTTGGAAAACTGTTTGACGGTATCTACTAAAATATAACATGTGCACATTCTTTGACTCAGCAATGCCGTGTCTAGTTACATACTTAATATAATTGCATACATTTGTGCACTAAAGACACCTAAAAGACTCCTTGTAGGAGATGACAATTCACAAAATCTAATATCTAGAAACAATCAAAATATTCACTCATTAGAATGCATAAATAAATGGTTTTATATTTCAGCAATTAAATATTGTATAGCAATGAAAATGAACAGACTGCATTTAACAACATGGAGGGATCTCACAAGCATAATGCTGAATAAATGGAGTAGATACAAAAGAGAAGAGAGTTCATGAATCCATTCATATAAAGCTCAAAAACAGGCAAAACTAACATATTATAGGATTCAAGAGGGATCCCTGGGTGGCGCAGCGGTTTGGCGCCTGCCTTTGGCCTAGGGCACGATCCTGGAGACCCGGGATCGAATCCCACGTCGGGCTCCCGGTGAATGGAGCCTGCTTCTCCCTCTGCCTGTGTCTATGCCTCTCTCTCTCTCTCTCTCTCTGTGACTATCATAAATAAAAATTAAAAAAAACACAAAAAGTTAAAAAAAAAAAGGATTCAAGATATAAAGGGATAGTTATTCTAGGGGAACTTTTGGGGTTGTTGATAATGTTTTATTTCTCCATCCAGGTGTGTTTGTATGGTTGTATGTATCTTTGTAATCAAATTGTATGCTTTGGTGCACTTATATATATGATGTTATATTTCAATTAAAATGTTTATTTAAACAATAAAATATAGACAGATATAATCATGGAATATGTGATAGCATTTTAAGTTGAAAATGTATTAGTGACTGCAATGGATTGAAAAATATTAAATACATAAAATTCTTGAGTTCATATTGGTAATACCGATAAACAAAGCCCATGGTCCTCTCTGGTTGGTACTACAACACCAATATACTTTTAATGGTGCTGTTTTAGATTAAATGTGCCAGACTTTCTATTACTTGCCATCATAATACTCCTACTAAGTACTAGGGATCAGGTTAGGCCCAGGAGGTTTTCAGTAAATAAAGAATATCAGCCTTTTTAGGTTAGCATTTGAACTGAGCAGCCTGCATGACATCTAATTCTGGGGATCCAAATCTCTTGAAGGCTACATTTTTTTTTTGGGGGGCTAGCTATGTCACCCTTTTAGCTCTTCATCTAGAATTGCTAGACAGTTATCTTTTTCTAATCTAATCGAAGCTGGAGAAGTTTGTAATTCACTGGAAGTGTGAAAGGCCTTGTCATCTTTGAATATGCAACTAGACATTTGATTTTAGGTATTTCTGAACCCACTAATCACTAGCAGAGATGAAGGGCTTCCAGGGCTTCCATACCTAAATCAGGTAGCAGTGAAGCTATCCATGGAGAGCACAGTGGTTGCCCCTCACCTTTTGGCATGTCATTTTAACTCCCCGAAAAGGATAGAAAGAAATCAATAGAAAAACATGGTTTGAGCAAGTGTGTAAAATTCTTTAGTTGATTCATTCTAGGAGATTTCCCAGAAGGTTAATACCTACTTACCTACTAATCTATATTTCACTTGTTTTTCAAAGATATAATCTTAATTTTTATTAGTGCTTTCAGATGCTCCCCTGTTAAATAGTTTTAAACTCTACCATTTATATAGTGGCTCAGAGCTCAGTCAAAAGATAGGGCTATGAATCTGAAAATTATTGACTAACTTCTATGACCTTGGATTATGCCATCTCTGTTTGTCTTCTCATATATAAATTGGTATAGTAATATCTGAATTGTCTTTTAAATGGAGGTAAAAATTATATTGTTTGGAAAAATCTTTTTAAACTCCTTGGGGAAATAACTGGAAGTAAATAGGTATTTCAAATGTCTTCACACTCCAAGAATTTATCAGATGAAAGACTTGTCAACTTCAAACATAATAGTTAATATTATTCTCACGTGGAAAGTCCCTGATGCTTCTACTTTTTGTGCAGTAACATTAATCTTAAACCCACATGGAATTAAAGCTGTTTTAATTAAGCATATAATTTGGCACTTTCTAACCTTAATTTTGGAGATGATAAAGCATTTTATAATAGTCATGAATTTAGCACTCCTGGGGCTTTTATAGAAATGATTAGGAAGGATAACTACCCAATTATTCTAGATGTAGAGCTGAAAGATATGCAATAGCCAGCCAAAAAGTTGAGCCTCTGAAAGGCTTTCTTCTGGAAATGAGTGTTTGAAAAGTTGCTGATTCAAAAAGAATCACTTATAATGTTGAAATGGGAGAATGTATTTAATCATTCATTCAACAAATATTTATTGTGTACCTACTCTATGCATTCTTCTCGGCACTGGAGATGCAATAGTGACACAGTCATTATTCTTGTAGATACCACATTCCGGGGGAGGAGAGAGAATAAATAGGCAGTGCTCTTGGTTAGGGCAGACTAGTATTTCAAATGAAATACCCCCCTAAGTTTAGCTGAAAAACCTGGGCAGACACAAAATCTCCTGGAAAGTATCAGTGTACTAATATGAGATTAAAGAATTATGAGGCTTGTATGGAGAACAGGTGTACTGGGTAGTGAGCCTAGTGTTTAAAGTTGCTCCCCTCAAACACTTCCTCCTTGATGAGGGAACATTGATCAACTCTGGTTGTGTAGCTGAGAGTAGAGTTTTCAGCAGTATCACAGACTAGGGACACAGTGATTGGATAGACAAAAGTTGAACAATACTATTAGCAGCTTTGACCTAATTAATATTACTGCTTTTAAAAATAACTGCTTTTCTCAAGCTTCAGAATATATTCTTCTGAAGTTCATGTGGAACATTTACAAAAATTGATCATAATTGGACAGTAAAGCAACTCTCAATAGTTTTGAAAGGATAGAAGGCATAGAGAGCATAATGTTTTACCATAACATAATTAGAAGTCAACAGAAAAAAAGACAACTAGCATATCATTATGTTTTGAAATATGTACAAGTAACCCATGGATCAAATTATTATTTTTCCCCATGGATCAAATTAAAAAATATGATGGGAATTAGAAAAGAGTTTGAACTGAATAATAGTGAAAATACTATATATCAGAAATGGAGGGATACCATTAAAGTTGTACTTAGAAGTTTATATAGCCTTGCATGCATATGTGAAAAATGAGAGAAGAAAAAAATCAATAAGCACAATCTCCATGCCAAAAAATTAGAAAAGAATATCAAATTAAACCCAAAGAGAATAGAAAGAAGGGAATCAGATTTGGGAGCAGAAATTGTGGAAATATAAAACATATAGACAGTAGAGAACACCAATTATAATAAATAAACTATTGATGAGACTGTTTGGAAAAAATAGGGAATGCACAAATAACCAATATCAGGAATATAAACAGATCCTGCAGACATTAAAATGATAAGATGGGTACTGTGAACAACTTGATGTCATGTATTTGAACATTTTGGTGAAATGGATTAACTTAGAAAAATACAGCTTACCTAAACTGATGATAAGAAATAGAATAGTTGAATAATCCTATATATATTAAAATAATCAGATTTATAATTTAAAAACTGCCCACAAAGGAAATTCTAACCCACTGACAAGACATGCCCCTTAACAACACTTTGGTCAGCTCCTCTATATCCTCTTTTCAACTATACCTTGACCTTTGTACTTTTTCATCTTGGCATCACCCAGTATTACTAAAAGTCTTGCTTACTGAATTTAGCAACAACCTCTACCCTTCATATCTGATCACCCTTGATAATTGACCAGATTCTTCATCTCTTACCCTTGGTATCTGATCACCTAGTGGCTTGCCTTTAGCAAGAATCCTGTAAGTTTAACCAAAATTCATGACTTGTGATGCTTACTGCTATTAATTTTCCATTCCCTGATCCCCACCCTGCCCTGTCTATAAATCTCTACTTGTCCATGCCCTATTGGAATTGAATCAGATTATATACTGAGGTCTCTTCTCCTTTATTGCAGCTCTATTGTAATAGTTCCTGAATAAAGTATGCTTTCACCATTTTAACTTCTATCTGGCTCTGGTTTTCCTTAACACCACTATTGACTTGTCATGAGATCTTCCCTTCCTTACTTCTATTTTCATTCACCTCAAATCTTTATAAAAGCCAGTATTAATGTAATACAATGTGATTTCAATAAAATGGGATGATATATTGTTCTGTATAGATAAATGTGGGTTTTTTTTTGTGATTTGTCCCGCATAACCGACCACCTGAACCTGCATACATACAGGCTAAGGAATGTTGTTTGTGAGACTTGTGCTGTGTGAATAAACTTGGGAGCCTGGTTTTTTGAAATATATTATCTGGCCTCCAGGTCAGAACTGGCCCTCTGTTCTGGATGGCAAGAGCTACAAATCTTGCCTCACATCCCCTCCTGCTCCAGGCTAGGCTGCCCCACCCAGAATGGAACCTGGGAAGGAAAGCAGACACACATAGCTCACGTACTTGAAAATATAGAAACATGACAACATGGAAATGTAGCTCATTCCAACCTGCATAAACAAAGGTTTAATTTCAAACCTTGTTATTTTCCCTAAAAATATCCCCTTATGGGGATAGTCAGTGGGATATCTCACCTAGGGGAAGATACTCCTCCCATGTCTCTCAATTGAGACTCCAACCTGGCTGCTTCCATGGGGCTTCACCAGCTGATGACGCTGGATATTGTTGTAACTTTGCCTTATTCTCATTTGCTGTCTACTATTACCTTCATCTATGTAGAGATTCCTTTCCTCTCCTGTTTCTATAAAAGTAATAAAGTTTTCTTTCCTTTTCAAAACTGAAACATGGCTGTGCATCTTTTGTTCAGAACACACATTTTTAGTGGGGGGTAGGAAAAACAAAAATTTCACTATTGATTTTTCCGAAGACTTCATAGAAACTCCAAATCACAGAGAATGTCTTTTCTTTTTCTATTGTGTCTGCTAATTTAACCATAATGATGTAAGTCTAATCCTCACAATAGCCTTATAAAATAAGTGTTACTATCTTTTTCAAAAGAGACGAGAAAATGATGGTTGAGAGAGGTTAAGTAATTATGGTACAGAATTGTTGAAGTCAGCTTACAAAATGTAGCTCTGTCTGGAACAACCCAACTTTTTCCCTCTGTGTGATACTGCTTCTTATTATGTAGGCCAAGGTTGGACAACACGAACAAAAGAAATCAAAAGAGAACTCATTAAGACCTTGAACATTATGCTTCACCTAGTGAGAGAACGTGGACTTCTAGTTAGAAGAACTTGCATTCTTCCACTGTTTAGCTATGATCTTGAGGAATCTACTTAACTTTATGCCTTATGTGTTTAAATCTGTTGAGATGCTTATTATAATTCCCATTGTATAAGATTATAGTAAGAATTAAATGAAATTATGTATGTGACCATTTTTATCATTACCACCAGAAACTTAATAGATGCTTTAGGTTTTTCTTACCTGAATGAAATGACTAAACATAGTATGTAGATCTACACTTTGAATAGTTATTCATACTAACTGCTTATCCACTAATAAAAGACTTGAGCAGTGTCTTCTAATTTATAGGCATTTCCTGCTCCTTTAAAATGATCTTTTAAACCTGATATGCCTTCCAAAGAGAGAAATGCTCACCTTTTTAATTCTGACATCAGTATGGACACTTAGATGCTAATGTGATAAGTCTCTTTGAAATAAATATTTTAAATAGGATTTTACTGCTTTAATAAACTGTTTTCCTGCTTCTCTGTTTTCTCATTTTGATCAGCAGTGCAAGAAAACACCTAGATGGGGTTGTCAAGTCTCATCCATCATCAAAAATGAAGTCAGAAATCTGAATGAGAATCTCTAGGCACTTCCAGTAAGTAAATCAGTTGTTTTTCTTAAATCATGCTTCTGTGTTTTCTTTTGTAAGATCTTCCAAATATGATGCAGATATATTTCACAAAAAGACAAGAAAATAGTTAACTTTACTAAATTCAGAATGAGGTAGGAATCATCAGACTTCTTAAGACATTGTTCTCTTCTTTCTCAATTGTATTCAGAGCAATTAATGAATAAAAGGAAGGTATTAGCAATGAAGTAAATCTATAGTTAGAAGAGAAGGGGATTCTTCAGCTGAGTTTTAAATGTGAAATCATGAAAATCTAGCTTTTGAACTTTTAGGATCATAAAAGGGGAAGAGCGGTTCAGTTCCTTTGTATCCTCATAAAAACTTTTCTGAATCTGATTGTATTTTCTTATTATTGGATAATAGTTCAGGGTAAATTAGCAAAAATTCAGATTTACTGTTTTCCTGTATATACATTAGAGGTATTTGTAAAGCAGCTAAAAAATTGCTAACTTTTTTTCAAGGAAATCTGTGTTGAACCCTCAGCTCTGCGATTTATCCTATTATTTGAGCATGCTAAGCCTCGGTTACTACTATTAGCTCCACAGTTTGCCTACACAGCCTGTAGTCCTACTAAGCCTCACTTTGGAAGCTGGATATAATGCAATCTTAGAAATAGTGGAAATTCTAGGGCTTCAAAATGCTCGAGATCCTTGGTGGCTCAGCAGTTTAGCGCCTGCCTTTGGCCCAGGGCATGATCCTGGAGTCCTAGGATTGAAGCCCACATCAGGCTCCCTGCATGGAGCCTGCTTCTCTCTCTCTGCCTGTGTCTCTGTCTCTCTGTCTCTCTGTCTCTCTCTTTCATTAATAAATAAATAAAATCTTAAAAAAAGGAAAGTAACTATAAAAAATGCTCTTTTTGAAAATGAATCTATATTGTGAAGTATTATGTTACAGATTGCACAAAAAATTGGGTTTCAGGTTTCCTACAAGTTAAATTCCTTCTATATGATTTCTATTCCTTTGTCTCTTTTCCTTCAAGAAAAAGCATAGGAAAGTAACTGTTTGTTCTAGCTGTTTGGTTTCTAAGATTTTTTTAAAGATTTATTTATGTAGTTGAGAGAGTGAGAGAGAGAGAGAGAGAGAGAGAGAGAGAGAGCACAAGCAGGGAAGAGGTAGAGGGAGAAGCAGGCTCCTGGCTGAGCAGGGTGCCTGACTTGGGGCTCAATCCCAAGACGTCAAGATCATGACCTGAGCTAAATAAAGGCAGATGCTTGACCACCTGAGCTATCCAGGCACCCTGGTTTCTAAGAGTTCTAAGAAGAGTATTTTGTTTTGTGTATTACAAATTCTAAATTAGTTTTTAATTAATCAGGCTGAAATTGGTTTATATTTTTCCTTTCCTACCAGGAAAATCTAAAGTCATCAGTAATGTTTTATTTCTTTTTAAATATTTTATTTATTTATTCATGACAGAGAGAGAGAGAGAGAGAGAGAGAGAGAGAGAGGCAGAGACACAGGCAGAGGGAGAGAGAGAAGCAGGCTCCATGCAGGGAGCCTGACATGGGACTTGATCCCGGGTCTCCAGGATCACACTCCAGGCTGAAGGTGGCGCCAAACTGCTGGGCCACCGTGGCTGCCCGATGTTTTAAAGAATTAGGGCAGCCAGGGTCGCTCAGTGGTTTAGCGCCGCCTTCACTTCAGCCCAGTGGGTGATCCTAGAGACCAGGGATTGAATCTCGTGTCAGGCTTCCTGCATGGAGCCTGTTTCTGTTTCTGTCTCTCTCTCTCTCTTGTGAAAAAATAAAAAAAATAAAATCTTAAAAAAAAAAAGAATTATGTTACTGCCACCTGACAGTTGTGCTTCACTGAAAACAACAGACATTAACTTAAACAGTGTGATTCTTTAACTAAAAATTTTCATCACTTGTGAAGAATTCCTATTTAACCTTTTAAGAGGCTTTTTTGTCTCTCTCAGGCACTATCTTATCATGGGTTGTGGTAGAAATCAAAGGATTATTATCAGTATACTAAACTAGCATAGCTACTTTTTCATATTAAACTGAGGTATGAATAATAGAGGGAATATGAGGAAACATAACAGATTCAGTAATTTTTTTGAGTCAGTAAACTTTATAACATAAATATTAAGATTTAAAGATCACATTTCTTATGTTCTTTAGATTTAAAAAATGCAAATGTGTGTGTGTGTGTGTGTGTGTGTGTATACAACAGTTAACTCTTGATTTCAGTCAATGAGCAAGTCCCCAGGAGTGAGTGAGAGTTGACCGAAGAAACAGTGATCAATATATTTTACATTTGTGTTGAAGTGGGAGAGCTAGGTTCTTGTCTAATGGAGTTGAAGAATGAATCTCAAAAACAAAGGAGAGTGAGTAAAACTATTGAAGTTTATTAAGCATGGATATAGAAAAAGCTCTCAGGTGTGGGAGGGGTCCCAACAGGGTTGCCACTGAGAGCTTTTAGGGTTGGTCTTTTATAGAAAGCTAACCAGGGGACTTATTTATTTTTTACTTCTCTACTGGCAGCACCATTGTTTAAGGACTAGTGATAATAAATGTAAAGTCTTACTTCTTTTTAGGGTCTGGTTATTTTCTGTTGACCACAGGAGACTGTCATAAATAAGACCTCCCTCTCAGACACCTAGGGCAGGGTGGTCTGGAGTGTTCCCTTATCTTTGATTTCCTTACACCACTGCCTTTTTTGGGATTTCTGTGAGCCTGATCACATAGCTCTCTATCTATCTCTCCCTACCTAGCCCTGCCTGTCCCTTACTCAGTGTCATTTATAGACTGAATGTAGAGTACTATTCTTGAATAAAGTGCAAATCTATTATGCATTAGTTTTACTCTTTTTTTCTCATTCTTTTCTTCATCACTGTGCCTTCCACCTGCCACTTCCTGCCTAGAAAATTTAATGGTTGGTTACTTAGCTTTTACATGTAACATTTTTAGTAAGTTTGTTGTATTTATGTGAAAGTATGTGTGAATATATACAGCAGCATGTGAGTTGGGTATCCTGAATCAATACTCCACTTAAAAAAAGTAAAACAAAACCAAAAAGAAACCCTTGAAAAATATAGGAAATAGTTTTTTAGAATGAGCTAAGTTGGCAAGTTAGTAAGTGAAGAATAATCAGTGTCCAAAGCTAAATGAAAGGAAATTAGAAAGGTAAATGGAGCATTGAAACTAGAAGGTAAATGGAGCATGGAAACCAGATTTTACTTTGAGGATACTTGCCAACCCAATGAGTTGGACCTTGTTTTCAGTCTGGCAGGGTACGGCAGCAATATGAGACAAAAACCAGGGACCACTAAGAGTAGTCAAAAGACCTCCTCTACATAAAACAGGGACACTAAAAGCATATACCTTACTAAAAGCATATACCTTCAGTGTAAGGGTAAAGTAAACATGCTGCTTCCATTCATTCCAAGAGAGCAAAAAGATAATTCTTGGATTTGAGCCTTGGTACCAAGTGGAAGGAAAGGAATCTTCCTGAGAATTCATAACTAAAAGACAGCTCCAAACATGTTTGTAGCTGGAATTCACACTACTTAAGTGGTTGAGAAACAATAAATCACTAGGTTAACCAGTTTAACACTGGATTAATTCTGAGCTGGTAGCCTGAAGTGCTTGGAAGGAGCAAATGTACATCATCTCTGGAAGAATACACCTTCATCAAAAGCCTAAAAAAATTCCCCACTGAAGAAGTTTTGAGAAATAGAAGCAGTGAGTCAAAATATGCAAAAGACCTGACATGGTGATATCAGAGAAAATTAGTGGAAACTACATAAATCAGAATGAAATTTTCAAAAGTTTTTTGTGTTGATATTATCAGACACAAAATATATAAAATATAATATTTAATATACTAAAAGAAATAAATGAAGTGATAGAAGAAGTAAATAAAAAATAAGAGATGTTAAAAATGACCAAGCAGATTTTAAAAGGAACAGAATAGAATTCCTAGAAATAAAAATTAGTTGACATTTAAAATTCAGTGGATAGTTTTAAGAAAAGATTAAATGATGATGAAAAGAGAATTCATAAGAGACATATCTAAAGAACTTAAAATGGACAATGAAAGACAAATAGATGGAAAATTTAAAAGAGAAATTAAGCTGATGGAACATAGAATGAAAATGTCTAAATATATTTAATAATATAGGAGAAAAAGGAGGGCAGAGGAAAATCCTAAGAGCTAATAACCACGAGTTTCCTGAAATGGGTTAAAGACATGAGTCCTTGGGACACCTGGGTGGCTCAGCAGTAGAGTGTCTGCCTTTGGCCCAGGGCGTGATCCTGGAGTCCCGGGATCAAGTCCCACATCAGGCTCCCTGCATGGAGCCTGCTTCTCTCTCTTCCTATGTCTCTGCCTCTCTCTCTGTGTGTCTGTCATGAATAAATAAATAAAATCTTAAAAAAAAAAAAGACGAGTCCACAAATTCAGGCAGCTCTCAAATACCAAGCAAGAGAAATAAACAAATTGTAAAATTATAGAACCTCAAAAATGAAAAAGTTTAGGAGGAGGAGCTAGGAAAAAACCCAAAATAATTACCTTATCTAATAAGTAACAATTAGATTGACATTGACTTTTCACAACAATTGAAGTAGAAGTGCATAGTAGTTTCAATAAGCTGAGAGAAAACACTGTAATTGTTAAACTGGAATTTGGTACACAGTGGAAGCATTTATCAAGAGCAAACTTAAGACAGGTAGAGACAAAAAAAAATTTGAAGCTTTTGTAACCAACAGAGATTGACTTCAAGTATAAAGAAAATTACTTTAGTTGTATATATATAAGTACTTTGGGATAAACCTAACACAATATGAGCAAGAACTTTATGGAAAAAATCATAAAACTCTGCTACTAGACATATACTAGGAATTATCCCAAATCTAAATAGATGAGATACAGAGACTCAATTTTGAAAGGCCAATTGATCTATAGATTAAACTTAGTGCTAATGTAAATTGATTTATAGATTTAATGTAATTCCTACAAAGATTCCCACAGGTGCTCTGGTGGAATTTGAGAAGCTGATCCATGTCTATAGAAATGAAAAAGTCGGGATCCCTGGGTGGCGCAGCGGTTTGGCGCCTGCCTTTGGCCCAGGGCGCGATCCTGGAGACCCAGGATCGAGTCCCACATCGGGCTCCCTGTGCATGGAGCCTGCTTCTCCCTCTGCCTATGTCAATGCGTCTCTCTTTCTCTCTCTCTCTCTTTCTCTCTCTCTCTCTCTATCATAAATAAAAAAAAAAAAAAAAAGAAATGAAAAAGTCTCCAAAGGGCCAAAACACTCCTGAAGAAGTATAGCATGGAAATACTTGTATTACTAGGTAAAAGAAAACTTATAATAAATTAGAGAATGTGGTACTAGTGTAGTGACAGATAAAAAACCAATGTGTTTGACTGCAATGCCCTCAAAAATGATGCATACATATTATGGAAACAACATATAAACTTAATTTTGATCAAAGCTAGCCCAACAGATAAGTAGGGGAAATAAAGGACTTAAAAATGATGTTGAAGCGATCAAAAACCTTACAAAAGTTTAAAGACTTCTATGTGAAAGGCAAAACTATAAAACCTTTGCAAGACAGTATATTTATAACTCCCAGAGTAGTGAAAAATTATTTAAAGAGGCCAAATATGCATATATCATAAAGGAAATGAAAGATGGGTTTCAATAAATTAATATTAAGAGCCTCTGTTCACCAACAAATGCATTACAACAAGGTGAAACATATTCTAAAGAGAGAAGAAAATATTTGGAGCACACAAAACCAATAAAGGATTATAATTCAACTCAACAAATTCCATGATAAAAAGATAGCCCAAAAGAAAAAACGGGTCAAAGCATGCATTAACATTTTCACAAAAGAGGAGACATGAATGAACATGTGAAATTGTGCTCACGTTCATTAGTAATCAAGACAATGTAAGTTAAACTACAGGCAGAAACCATTTTGCACAGGCTTGTAATTTTAAGGTGAGGATGTGGAGTGATGTGGATTCTGAAGACATACTCCAAGTGAGAAACTCTGAGAGAGATTTGAGTGACTCTTGCACCTGCCTCAGGAGATATGGCCAAGAATATTCAGGGCAAAAAAATGGAGGCAGATGAGAAATCCAACATCAGTAAAATGAGTAAATGAATGGTTGTATATTCACATACTAGTGTACTAGAGAATCATGAATAATGAAGAATTAGAACTCCTAAGTACCAAAATTGGTGACTCTCAGGAAGAACATAATGTAAGGAAAAAACCAAGTTATAGAAAAATATAATATGATTCTATGTAATGTTTAAAACCATATAAACTAAACAATATTATCTTAGGGGAATAAGACATATATGGTTGAACTTTAAAGAAGAGCAAGGGAATTGTACACTTAGAAGATGATGCTTAGCTCTGAGCTGGGAGTACCTGGAATGGGGTTGGAGAGGACACGAGGGGGCCCTCCAGTGTACCATCTTCTTATTTAAAGTAAGTAGCACACAAGTATTTACTTCACTTTTCTTCATAATTCATGCTTCTTTTAAGCATTCTATTGCATTCTAGTCAATATTTAATAAAAATGATGAAAACTAAAGCAAAAACAGTTTCGAAGTGGTTGAACAAATCTTGATTGTCACATAGAATGGATGTCCACAGATGTAATTTTCCCAGAGCCTGGCTCCTGTATCCTGGGGTTGCTTTCTGTAGTACTGTAGACTACTAGACCACTTCACCAAGTGATGATACTTCAGGCTTTTGGCTGAGGATTCTCTGAGAATTCTTAATCCCAACATCAGTTATGAGATGGTTTGTGGCATACTTGTTAGCAAGAAGTTGACTCTATACTGTCATTTCTATATTGACCCAGAGGAAGAGGCACTTTGCACAGAATTTGTGTCCAAGTATGTTGCTGTGGGGTCCTCATGATCCCCAGGCATATGGGGCATTCACTGAGTCCTGGAACTGACTGTCTCTGTCTTTGGAGTAGTGAGGACTCTCATCTTTCCAGTCAAGTATTTACAGTTACTTCAAGAGAAATTGATTTTTTTTCTCTTTTCTTTCTCTTCTAATCTAAAAATAATGAGGAAAAAAACTCAAACAGTTAACAACAACATTGACGAAAAGTTACAAAGAACAAGTATGAAATGAAAAAAAAATAATCCTAGACCTTACTAATGAGGACAAACAGAGCCTGCTTCTAATAATTTTATGTGAAGTTGTATTAAGATCACTTGTCTGGGTGGCAGTACTGGTTTTTGGTTTCTGCTATGCTCTAACCATAGTTGCCTAAGACTGTCTAAGCCACAAACTCTCTTAATTGGTATTTCTTGGTCTTTTGAGCATTTATTATCAACTAGATATTTTAAGTAACATATCTCTAATCCTTAAAATGGTTCTGTAATGTAGGAATTATTATTCCTGATTTATAAATAAGCCAACTAAGGCTCAGATTAGTTGTTTCAAAGTTAAGCAGCTTTAAGTGGTGAAGTTAGCACTTGAGCCCATTCCTGCTGGCTCCAATGTTAGACAGGTCTCTTGCATTTTATTCTCCTCTCTCTTGGGAATCACAAAATAGAGGGCCTTGGGATAAATCATCTCTTTCCATGGTTCCTTACAGCTTGAAATATTTAAAGTGCATGCTGCTATCCTCATTTGACATTGTTTAGTTAACACCAATGTTATAAATTGTTTCCACCTCATTGTAACTGGAGATTTTGAAGGCAACCATGCACACCAGAGCTTTTCCACTGGAGAACTCATTTCTCTTACTGAGGTATCAACAACCAACTTAGCTGTTTTCAGCTACCTTTGAAAGGAGGTTAGAAGATATTTTTTCTCTCATTTTATTCAGTACTTGAAGAACTCAGAAGAAAGTCTAGTATTTCTAAATTAAGAAGGATTTGGTTTTGGCATACTTTTAGAGTGAAAGAAACAATTAGGAGATAGGTTTTGGTCACAAAAGAGTTGATATCTCTGGGACATTTCAATATTTAATTGAGAAAAGTCAAAATGACACTTAAAATTGAGATAACGTTGTGAATTTTATTCAGACATCTTTTGCTTTGGAAAGTTAGGGTTTGCAAGGAGAAGGCGAGACATTTTGATTGGTAATAAAAGGTAGAGAAGCCCTTCTTAGGGTGCTATTTCATTCTCTCAGAATGGCGACTTGGCTATGAAGATTGTCCTAAAGAAAAATTCCATTCATTTGATTTGTTTAAATTTTGGGGTGGCATCGTATGCCCAGAAATGATCTAATTTAGTTTTCTAATGGATGGAATATAGGGCAACTCTACATCTCTGTCAGAGGCTCAAGTAAAGAGTAGTTAATTTCTTAAAAATATCATTCTTAAAAATATATCTGCCTTTCCACTGAAATATAGAGAAAATAACAATTTAGAATGTAATGCAAGTAATGGTTTGGAATTAAAGAGTCTAAACTCACACTCTCAATTTTTGACCTCATGGGTTACCTCAACTTTCAGAGCCTCTTTTTTACATCTGTATTATGGATTAGCTTATGTTTACCCTTCAGGTTTTTTTCCAAGGCTTGATTTAGAAAATGTTTACAAAGTGGTTGGCATGTGAGGTGGGGGTACATGATTTGCTGATTATTGGTATGCAGGTGCCAGCCTGGGCCACAGTGTGTTGGCTCCTGTCCTCAGCATAATGGGATAAGTGCCAGGGCTACTGCTTAGAGGGAGCTTAGGAAGGATCATAGAACATCTCCCAAAGTGCTTGGCATGTGAGAAGCACTCTCTAAAGGTTGTTGGTATTACTATTATTGTATTGTTGTTATTAATGTTATTGAAATGCCCCCCTTATCTCAGGAACAGTATTGCATGTTAGGAAAGTTTTCAGCACATGGGTTGTAAACTTCTCTGGTCTAGACATGTTTGAGAAAGGAGGTTAGACTATCATATGGCCTTATATTTTACAAAAGAAGTCAAGAATGTCAGCGGGCTGTGATTCAGCCACTCCTTTACTTTTCCACTGTGTGCTGTAATGCTAGCTTTTGCATTAATTCAAACAGAAGCATCTGCAGGGTTTTCTTTTCTGCTGACTTCAACACAGTAGCAGGGTGAAGCCCCTTTGTGTAGTCTATGTAATCTAAAAGTCATTATTTCTTTTGAATTGGACTAAAGCAGTAAAAGATCATTATAAGAATTTCAGGTTAGGTCTATAACCTACCGTCATTGTACTTCTCCAAATAATTTATATTTTTATCATAAAAAAGAACTGATTTTTAGTCGTGGTCTCTAAGAATATGAGAGGTGGACATATTTTAAAGAGAAGAGATGTAGAAGATTTTTTTCTATATAGATTCATACATATTTTATATATGTAAAATACATTTTGATACCTTAAATATCATGGAGAACACTCATCCTAAAAATAATGCTGACTTTTTTAAATGGAATATACTAAAAAAAAGGAAAAGTATTTCCTAATGACTACATTTTAGGATAAGCAAAGCACAGGGGGGAAATGGATACAGCAGTATAGCGAGAAGAACAAAAAGAAATAAAATCCCACTCAATTCCAATTGGTCCAACAGGCATTTTCTAAGTGGTTACAGATGATATGGAAATGTAATACATGCTTTTCAGGTGGTTCCAGTCAAGAAAAGGAGACCAAATTGTAAACTAGTAAGTTAATACATAAGTGGTATTGTCCATCACAGGAAGACTCTGATCAGAAGTAATCACAGTGTTAGAGAAGGAAGTGATGGAGGAGTGATGGAGGAAAGTTGTGATGGAGGTAGTGTGGTGGAGGAAAGAAGAGCTTCAACTTTTTTGAAGTGTAGCTACTTGACTGGTGGGATAGAAGGATCACTGAAGCATCTTAAGAACTTAAACTTTCTGGGCTTCAACTCAGTCATGTATAAAACGAAGGAGTTCACCTGAATGAGATGTAAGGTCACTTTTAGCTTTAAAATACTGTGCTGTGAAATAGGAGAGGTTAGGTGAAGAGACCCTGGTTAATTTAATTCTCAATGAGAGTTGATTAACTCAGTTTTATTTCTTAGAATTCCAATGTAAATGTCTGGGTCCCTGTTTTATTAGTTTGTATACAAATCTTGAAGACCAAATTAAGATTGAACACATTTTAAATCAAAGTCTTTACAATGGAATCCATGTGAAAAATGCAAATAGCCTGATTTTTGAAGTCAGGTAAACCTATGTTCTGATCCTAGTCAGGTAAACCTATGTTCAGATCCTAGCTCTTCCATTTATTGGGAGAAAGAGCATTTTGAGGTGGGGTCCCTGGACCTGCAGCATCACCAGGAAATTTGAATCATAAATTCTCAGGCCCTACACCAGCTTCCTAAACAGAGACACTCAGGGCAGAACCTGACAATCTATTTTCCAACAAGGCCATTAGGTAACATTGGTGTACCCTAACATATGAGAGCTGCTTATGTATGATATGGTGTTGATAATTTCCCTTTACATGTAAGAATAACAATTATACAGTGGTTGCCAGGCTTTAATGACATAGTATATATTACTTGGCACATCATAGGTCCTCAGCAGATTATAACTATTCTGTTTATTATCTCACTAAGATTAGAGTAACTGTTGCTATTTCCAGGAAGAATTGAGGACTATACCTAGGTTTAGTGCTCCTTTGCATTGCTTACAAACCTAAATCTAAGTTTATTAAATAAATTCTATTTCTTTGAAAGAAACTATCACATTTGGCGAAGCAAGTGACATTGTCTGGAAGTCCTGTCTAGAAAACACAATATATTGGGTGATTAGATTTTCATGCTATTGGTGTGGAGCACAGAGCATGTATGGCATTCATGAACTCCTTTAGCATATGTCACCCTTTACTGTGGGCGTAGAGAGTGTGCTCTGGGGGCATGGTGTCGTCATTTACTGTGATGAAGCAAATCCTGGGACTTTAATGAACCGCAGTTTTCTCCTCTGTAAAACTGGCATCATAGTATCTCCCCACTAGGTAGTTGTGATAATCTGATGAGCTACATATTGGTTAAAGCCTTTGTGAAACACACATTAGCTAACACATCCATGTTCAAGTTCGACAGAGTTAGATCATTATTCATTCATTGTGTTTAACAAATACTTATTGAACACCCAGACTATGGAAGGCATAGTGCCTAAAAACACTGCCCAGAAACAGATAGAACCTGACTTTCAATTGAGTCATGGAATAAATATTTGTGACTTTTTCATTCAAGAAGCTAATGAACAGTTTCTGTAGAAAATTGATTTGTTTCAGAGATGTTTTACCTCTTGGGAAAACGGAACTTTATTTTTTAGTATTTTATTTAAATTCAATTTGCCAGCATATAATATAATACCCAGTGGTGAAAGCTAAACTTTAAAAGGCTCCAAATTTGATGAAGGTGACATGAAATGATGATTTATAGACATAGCCTAGTAAAGACTTTTCAGGAAAGCAATTAATCAGTATGTATTCAAGGTCTTTTGAATTATATAACCTTTGACCCATTAATTTCATTTCTATGATTCCCAGAAGCTATCTTAAGGAATATCCCAGAGAATATAACAAAGATTTATATAAAAAGTGCTTGTTATTTTACTTGCAATAGTGAAAAATTGGAAATAATGTCTGACAACAAAGGAATAATAAAGTTTTAACTGAACTCAAGGGTATTGCCACTTAGGGTGCATTAAATTGAACATAATGGAAGGAAGTGTTGAAAACAAAGAAATTTTGTTACTTGTTACAAATAAGGAGACAGGGGATGTCTCTCAAAGCACTGTCTCCTCCAACACAACTTCAGAGCTGCTTTATATTGCAGCTGGCAAACTTTTGGCCAGTTATTCTTACAGTTATAAAGTGGTCACAGGAATTTAGTAAAACTTTTGATATCTTTCAAGCATGACTTGAAAGGAGTTTGCTTAACTCTGCAATTTCCCAAGAACATTTATGATTTTCTTTGTTCCTCAACATCTGCTCTGTTGAGCAAGTTGGTGGGCTTCCCAGGAACAGGAAGGAACAGGAACATTCTTAAGGACTAGGGATGCTGAAAAGCAAAAATACTAGGAGTGGTTTATTTGTTTTTATTTCTCACTGGTCTCTGATGACCTTATCCCTAACTAACAAAGTGAGTTATGTTAACATGCATGATGGAATACCACATATATTTAATATTTAATAAAGAGCTAAAATACACACAATGGAATATTACCTGAAAAATAAAATCATGATAGATATATTCAGAATGATTCTAATGAAAGAATTTATGTTCAAAGAATAAAGACTTTACAGAAATGAGCTAAAAGTTAGTCCTTGAAAAAATGACAAAGAAATGGACCAAAATAAGTCCCCTGATGACTTACTTTATACTTTACTGAATTTTATAAATTTTCTAAATTAAACATATTTTTCTTTCATAATCAAAAGTTCCCTGCACATACCCTCCCCCCCATAGGATCTATGAGAGAAGTGTGATCTCTTGCCTTTCCTTGCTAGTTTTTAAAGGGGCAATCAGGAACTGCTGAAGAGATATGAGTATTACATCTCTTATATGTAAGCATGATAAACATTCAGACATGATCATGTAAATGGGGGATATCTTCTTAAATTTAGCATTTCAGTCAGTAACTCAGAGAAGCATTTACCCATTTTAATAAATGTCATCTATATTTTGCAAATATAGCAGTCCCTCTCGCAGGTGAGCTTCAGGTAAAGTAATCCTTTCTTAGGTCTGGGGTTAACCTAACCAATTTTCCACCTCTATCCTCCCTGTGATTTCCTGGTGTTGCAGTGTTATTGGATGGGAGAATCTCTTAGCAGGAATATGCACAAAATCCTTAGGCAACTGTTAAGGAGGATTATTTAGGCACAGAAGGGTATAATAATGACAGATTTTAACACAGTGACTCAACTTATACACATTAATTTAATTCTCCTAGACTCTAGAGTGGGCGTAGTGAAAGCTCACTTGCACAAAAGTATTAAAAGTTACAAAAGTTAAAAAAAAACAGTGATTTTAATCAAAACAGTATCACTTAGCAGTATCAAACCAGAAAACCAGGCTTATTTCTGTGTTTGCTGAGGTTCAACTGATGTTAACCCTTGAAATATTTATTTTTAGGCAATGAAGCATAGTGGAGTAAATATAGTTTTTGAGTTAGAAAAGATTCTGTTTTGAATCTTATTTTTCTCACTGTAGATCTTTGACAAGTTATTTATTCTTGTATGTCAATTTATCATTAATAAAGTGGAAATATTAATGCCTATCTTACAGAGTAATTTTGAGAATAAACTGTTAATTAAGAGTATACATGCATAGTATAGCACATCCAAGTTACCAAACATGTTATAGGTGTTTTTATTTTATTTTTATCATAAGAAAAGCTCTCATATATATTGCTTTTCTGTCTTCTGGAGGTTGGTAAATATTTGTGTCACTATAATGAGAGCCAAGACACCAACTCAGGCACAGCTAATAAATAGCAAGGATATCCTTTCTGCATGTCATCTCTGTTCTGTGTTATCTCAGTTTATGTTGCTGTGTAAATTTAAAATGCCCAATTTACTTATCCCCTCCCACCAAAATGCCACTGTGTATATTCTTCCACACAGCTCATGATTTTTATTGTCTGTATCCCATAGAAAACCTTAGCCAGAGGAAAAGAAATCAAGATCTTCAATAAACCTTTCGTGTCTATGATACAGATTTTGAAAATATCTTGGCAGTTTGTGCTTTCTCTAGCATCTTACTATTCTTCCCAGTACATCATTTATGAACACACACAAGCACGCATGCATATGTATAATATTTTCAGCAGTCATTTAGGAGAGCATGAAACTGGAAATATGAGTCTCAGGATGAATTCCAGTAAACAACTTGCTCACAAATTGTTCCAGGAACTAATTTGTCTCTATTTGGAAACTCTATTTGGAATATATGTACAGGGTCTTGGATGCATTTGAAAAGAGAGCAGTATAAAGCACTTACCCCTTGAAATTAAAAAAAAAAGGTAGACAAATACATTAGTTTGTTTTAAATCCATGTTTATTTCTCTCTGGTGAAGTCATCTGATTCATTCTTTGCCCTTTTATACTGACAAAAAGCTCTGCTCAGGAAGCAGGGATGGGGTTTGGTTGCAACACTGAGCTCATGGATGGAGAACAGAACATCCTCATGCTGATAATGAGGCTATGATTTTCACTGGAGGCCATTGCTTTGAGTCCCACTCGAGTGTGAAACTGACTCAAATGCTCACTGTGGTCCAAAGTCTTGGCTAAAGAAGAGAAACACTACTACCCTTTTGACAATGCACAGATGATGAAATTTCATCTTTTATTTCTGTTTCTCAAAGGCCACAGTTATTTTGTGATGTTGGAAGCTGGTTTTCTTTTTCTGACCTCTTTGCCAGAGTTGGGATACTTTATTTTACCCCTATGCACCTAGGACAATAATGATGGCAGTAACATTCACAGCAAATTTTACAGGTTCCAAATTGCTTTTGCAGATGGTTTGTCATAGTGGTTGCAGTCATTTCCCCATGGTGTCCACTTAGGAGCACGGTGTGATTTGCATTTCAAATCTGGTTGGAAGTTTAGGCCCCTGACACAATGGAAGGTTACTCATCCAAAGAAAGGCTGGCTTTTGTGTTGGCGTTTTTATTTTTGCTCTTGTTGTTACAGTAATTTGAATAAAGCTGACTAGCACCTACCAACTTTCAGCTCTCAGGATTTGGGCCCCTGTGTGGATTTCCATGATACACTCACACCCTTGATCATTCTCTAGACTTCTCGTTGGTGTGAAGTGCTACACAGGCTCCACAAAGCCACAGAAGTACATGCACAGGTCTTCATAGGCTCATTCTTTCCCTGTGCTACCTTTATCTGACACGCTGCTTCCCTTTTCCTTTCATAACGCCTCTTGCATCCTTCCCCTCTTTTATTCATCCCATTGCCATCTACACAGCCCAGGCTGCTTCCTTTGTGCTACAGTAAAAGAGCACACATACCCAGAAGCCAACTGCTGAAGAATTGGGGTCTTCTCCATGTGCTCAGACTCTAAGATGTAAATTCTTCCCAGGAGCCAGGAAAATTTCTATTTCCCATGAAAGGCTCTGCTGTTAACTACAAAGTGACTCCTTCCCTTCTCCCTCCCTCCCTCCCTTCCTCCCTCCCTCCCTCCCTCCCTCCCTCTCTGTCTCCCTCTATCTTTCACATATCATCTTGCTCCTCTCTCCCACTTTCTGTCTCTGTCAAGCACTCTCCTTAGCCTGCTTCCTTGTCTACTTGAGCCCTGCTGGAGCTGATAGGGCCTTGCTAATTGCCTAAATCTAGTCCTGTGGATTTCTAAATCTCTTTGTTTCTGATGTTTTCCAAAGTTGCAGAGCCAGTCAATTGCAGGCTCTTTCCTGTACCTCACACTGGTGGAATATTTCACACTCTGCTCACTGCTTTAATAAAAAAATATTTTTTGAAGTCTTCCCTTTAGTACTATTGGCCAGATTGCTGCCTAATCAATAAGAGGCAAGACTTCTTTTTTTCTTTTTGGTCTAGGCCATATTTACAGAAATAACCATAGTGGGACTTGTAAAAAGCCTTTAGAAACTTGGCTTAATTTCAGTCATATAAATCACTATATCATACTTTTATTCTATTTTGGTTTATTATAATTAATCTATTCTGTCTCAGAAATGGTCTCTCACTTTTGTTTTCAACAATGTAGTGTGAGTTGTTCACATAATCTGGAAAGAGGAATAAATCCAATCTCGGAGCTCAAATGTAATATCCTGGATGCTTACCGGTATTGAAACATTTCCATCACAAGCTGGAGGTCACACCAGGATTTACCTTCTCAGTAGTTGTTTTTGAAAGGCAGCCTTTGGTATCCCTTTTGGAAAGTAAGGGTTAAGAAGACAACCCATAATACCCTGGCCAGAATATTCTTATTTGGGGCCCTTATGAGACTGAGGGCAATAACTGGCCCAATTTGGAATATATTTTTGCCCTCATGGAGCAAATAAATGGCATTTACTTTGTGTCAGGTGAATACTGGCTTCACTACTACTAGCTGTAGCTCTGCAAACCTGGTTGAGTGAAGTAATGTCTGTGAGTTTTTATTTTCCTCACTATGTAGGAGGCGGTGCGGCAGTGGTGGTGGTATGATAATGAAGCCTGCCATACAGTTGTGGAATCAAATGAGATAGTATATTTGAAAGTGCTTTAAAAAGTATAAAGTTTTATCTATACTATGCACACACACACACACATATATAGCATTATATATTAACAAACTGTATAAATGTATTTTTATTTAATAGTATTCCTATCAATCATAGAGCTTGGTTATAAAGCATAACTGTTTCATGTTTTTGTAAGCTTTAGTGAGTTCTTAGCTCTGCTTTAACCTGGAGGTTTTTTTTGTAACCTGTAATTTATCTTGTACAGAGTGCTGTGAACTAGTTTAGTGAGGCCATGTGTACTCAAGAGGTCATTCTTCATTGGAGCTCTATTGTTCGTAGTGGTTAATGAACTATTCTTTGTTCTTCAAGTTCTAGGTGAATGCAAATGATTTTCATTGGTTTTTTATTACTTCAAAGTCACAAGAACCAAAGGAGTTCAAAAGTAAAGTTTATACAGTCAGTATAATATGAAGTTATTCGTGCATAGACTTCAACTCAACTTGTATAAATAAAACCTAAGTATTTATTGTTCTCACATAGTATTACAGCTTGTATTAATTTTCTGACAGATTCAAACCCATATATTTCTTTGAAATGCATTACATATTTTCCTCCATTACCACATTTCAGAATTTTTTAGGCTCCACCAATTCTGTCTCTCAAAGGCATTGTTACAAGGAAAAAAAAGTAGAATTATTGCAAAATATACTTCCAGGAAATTCTTTATTCTTGTCAGTTGATGATATGTATTACTCCTTTGTATATTCATTTGATGAGAATTACATAGCCTGGATTTGGACAAAATATCTTAAAAAAAACAGCGCTTAAAATCTGAAGATTTCATACATGCTTCTGGTAGCTTGATAATAAATGAGTGTCATCATGGGTTTCCATTTCTAAGCCCAATATGGGAGAGATTGTGTATGTTTGTGTCACATTAAGTTTATAATCTGGCAAGCTACAACCAGAACAATGATTATGACCAATTCCATTACACTATGGTCAAAGGAAATACCCTTTGCCGTGTCTACTTATAAGTGGTTGACAATGATCTCAAGTGTTCTTATACATCCAGTGCCACAGGATGGACAGAGAAAAGGCTTTCGCCTTAGATAGACTTGGACTGGAATTCTTGGTTTGTCACATTGAGGTCCAGTGTCCTCATCTTTAAAATGTGGTGTTATTCACTCTAAGTGAAATATTGTATATGAAACATCAAAGCACACTGCCTGCCAAAAGTGATGACACTTAACAATGGCAGATATTTATTTCCTGAGAATTCCCAAAGAAATTGTTATCATTAGTTTCAGAATGAAGATGAGAAAGCTGTATTTATGTATGAAGTAACAGCCTCTCTGAGTAGGAAGGAGAATGAGTCTTGAGTGTCACCTACTGAGCTGGGTCATGAGCTGTTCTCGACAATACTATTCTCTCACTTCCTCCAACCAGGTATGAAAGCTCTCCGTCTCTGGTCCCATGAGTACTCCTGTTGGTAGTTATTGATACATTTTATCTCGGTACCATGTGATAGTAGTCAACTGTTCCTTTTGTTAATCAGGAAAACCAAGTGAGAACTAGGATTCCTTGCCCAATTATGTTCAAATTTCAGCTTAAAGTAATCAAATGTAATAGCTTAATTTATAGAATTCATTGTGGTATGATTAGAATTTGCCTACTCTGTAAGAACTATGATCTAGCTCTTATTAGATCTAGTTGATCCAGGAAGCTCTTAAAGGTAGTCTCATTATTAATCTTAGTGCTTAAAAGGAATCCCTTAATTTTCAAAGAAAAAGAACTTTTTGAAAGTTCCAAGTTTCATTTGCAACCTAGGGAGTCCTGGTTGTCTTCTTAGCCTTATGTAGTTATTATTGTTCATTATTATAGAAAATTGCATCCATAAGAGCAGTGTGATAGTGGGATGGGATGATCTTCTCCATCAGTATGGGGGAAAATCTTAAAAAAAAAAAGAATTATTAAAGCTCTTTTTTTTTTTAGTATGTTCATTGTAAAAGGATGGATACTTTTCATTTTAAATTACAAGTATATATTTGAAGAACAAATTTCTATTTTGATGAAATGTAACACAAAACAGAAGTTTTCTTTACTCCTTTGGAGATCACTGAACATATATAAGCTTTTATTTTTTATTATTTTTTTAAAGAAGTTTATTTTATTTTATTTTTTAATAGATTTACTTATTCATGAGAGACACAGAGAAGAGGCAGAGACACAGGCATAGAGAAGCAGGCTACTCACAGGGAGCCTGATATGGGACTCAATCCTTGGACCGGGATCATGTCCTGAGCCAAAGTCAGATGCTGAGCCAAAGGCAGGTGCTCAACCACTGAGAAATCAGGTATCCCCATATATGCTTTTTAAATGGAATATTTTTGAAATATTTGCTTGCACTTAGCTATATGGCAAGACTTCCTTGTACTCTTTAGTTCAATTTCAAAAACTAAGTATTTTAAGACAACTACATACAGGATGAGAACTCTAGGTTATTCTGTGTTTTATGTGCCAATACCCAATAAAGTAAGGATGTTTGCATTAAATAACAATTCTATCAAATATGGCTATCAAATGATATTTAACTATTGTACATACATCTATCTATGTTCCTCAATGGACTACGTAGAGATTGCATATTTCATATAGTTGTGTATTTTCAGTTCTAACTCAATATTAGGTATTTAATAGGAATTTAATTAATATCTGATTTAAATAATTAACATGTACTATAAATGTTGGTAAAGGGCACCATATATATTAAGAAAAACTTTTAATAATAAGGCGAGGGAAACATTTTCCTTGAAATATAGACCTAGAGGTGAATTGAGCTGAAAATTGAGCTGAAAATTAAAAAAAATAATTCATATTTGGAATATTTTAGATAAGTTTATATATATTTATATTTATAAATTCTCAGCTCAATATCTTAGGAATAAAATAAAACGTAGTATGGACTACGTCTAGTATTTTAATATATGCTATCAAATAAGAACTAAAAATGTAGTTAGAAAAACACAATCCTGAAAACAAGTGTATATGTGTCAGGATTATGAGCCCAAGGAAGTCCCCAATTTCTCTTTTCATTGGGATGTTTAAAGATTACATAGAAAATATAAAAGATTATACATGGTCTATTTTTATACCAGAAACAACTCTACCAAGTAAAAACTCAAAACACTAATTTCAGTTGCAAGCTGGCCTTGCCTGACTAGGAGCATTTTTTAGATTTGAAACTTTTTTTCCAGTTTGTACTGTAATGAATGGGAAGAGCTGTGATTTTTATTGAAGTTTATACTGTTTGTTGGAGCAACTGTACACACATGGAGTATTAGGCAGACAAGATTTTTTTTTAATTTTTATTTACTTATGATAGTCACAGAGAGAGAGAGAGGCAGAGACACAGGCAGAGGGAGAAGCAGGCTCCATGCACCGGGAGCCCAATGTGGGATTCGATCCCGGGTCTCCAGGATCGCGCCCTGGGCCAAAGGCAGGCGCCAAACCACTGTGCCACCCAGGGATCCCAGGCAGACAAGATTAATCTGGAGCTTTCAGTTCTGATTTGATCCAGTTCTAATAAAATCTGAAGGCCATTTATTAAAAGTTCTTTCTTACAAACTTTTAAGGTTTATTTCACTATTCCTAAAGCAGAAACCAGATTAAAATGGTGGATCAGACTCTAGATATCACAACATCCTAAATATTTTCTACTTTTCATTTTACTTTAGGTGATTGAATAGGTGCTTTATATTTGGAGAAAGGTGGATTTCAAGATTTACACCAAGTATATGGTTCTTTGAATATACTGGTTAAGTTTTTAATAGTTGCGAATTAATATTGATAAATATAATTAAGGAATTTGAAAAGATTATTACCCTCATATAATCTTGGATTGATTTGCTGAAAACAGACATGAAACATTAGGCTTATGATACAGTCCTACTAAAACAGAAAATATGTGTAATAGATTTGAGAAAGAACAACTTATTGAACTCTTGATCAGAGGTAGCAGTGTTCCTATTTTCTGTGACTTCTATGTTTACCAGTATGTTTGAGACTTGTAGTTACCTGCTCAATAGCCATTTTCATGTTTTAAAAATAGAAACAAATTCCTAACTTTTCCAGGCAGGAATGTGCTCAGCTGAAATCATATTTCTCAATCTTTCTTATAGCTAGATGTGGTCAATTGCCATTTTTTTAAAAAAATATTTTATTTATTTATTCATGAGAGACACAGAGACACAGGTAGAGGGGGAAGCAGGCTCCATGCAGGAAGCCCGATGCGGAACTGGATCTTGGGACTCTGGGACCACACCCTGGGCCAAAGGCAGACACTCAACTGCTGAGCCACCCAGGAGTCCCCAATTACCATTTTATTAGTAAAATTTATTGGGTGGTTCTAAAGCTCCTTAGTTGAAAATTATATAATTGGCATGTTTTGTTTCAGTCTTTAAATTATCTCCCTCCTGCTACCTGTAAGCGCTAATGATGGTTGGAACTCCAGCAGTCATTTTGGGCCAAAAAAGCACTTTGAAAGTGTAGGCCATGTGCTTTATGTCATGGAAAGTGCAAGATGAGTTGTTCCCTCAGCTTGACTATACTTTAGATAGGTTTCTTCCTGACTATAGGACCATTGCATCCTTTTCTTGAGAGCATTTACTTTAGAAAACCTTGAATTATAAGTTCTTTCTCTGGCCCATTGAGATGTAAATCTTATCCCAGTCCATTGTCAATTTTACAAACCAGGAATGTTACACTGAAGGATCAGGGAACAATTCCTTTAAAATGTAATAATCAAGACAGGTAGCTATCCTATCCCCTAATATATGTGGAAGGGAAGGCAGGGGTCTAACTAATTAGCTAACTAAGCTATAATTAGAAAACACAGACAGCCTGATCACATTGACCAACCCTTGTCCATCCCCATGTCCTCTAGTACCGTCTAGTGGTTCACCCCAGTACCTAAAAGTTGTCCTGTTTTTTATATCTACAGAGTTGAGTTCAATCTCCCCTATTGGTATAATCTTGAATAAAATCTTCCTTGTTTGTTTAACTCTGTTCAGTGGTTTTTCTTTGAGAGCCTAGAATATTTGTTGTGCCATTTTTTTCAAAATAATGTTAATAAAAAAAGAAGGAATGATAGAATTAGACAAATGCCATGTTATGACTCTCAGTGAAATAACTTGAGCCAAAGATCATCAAATGGATGCTGTAACCATTAAGTGAAAAGGCAGGATATTTCAGCATGGTGCCAAACTAATAATAAGGAGGACACTTATAAGTTGCAAAGCAACAATGTGCCATTACAGTAGAGAGATCTAGTAATTGTTGGATGGAAGAGGGACTATAAAGTATCCTTCAAACTTAGAAGGTACTTTGAGGTCAAAAAACAAAGCAGGCAACTCCATACAGTTTACAAACAGAGTTTTATTCAGAATAATTTGCTGATAGGAAGAGTCAAGTAGATGGTGATCAGACAGTGGTGCAGCCATTCTGTGCAAGGTCTGGACCTTAGTCTACAGATTTTATAGAGTGAGAGGACATGCTGGAGGGCCCTGTAATGAGATCCAAGGGTTCACATGCATTTCAAAGGGTTTGCATATACCTAATTGACAGCTGACATTTAATTAGATCTGGTGGTGCCATCTGTGTGTTAGGAAGGGGGAAAGCAAAGCAAGCCTCACCTCATCCCTGCCTTGGTGTGTGTTTCTAAGGTATGAATATGAATCTCTAAGGGATCCAGAACCCCAAGAGAGGTCATCTAGCACACATGAACAAGAAGAGGACCAAAGATGGAATCAGTATCGTCATCACTTCTACAGGCAATCACCAATTTAAATGGTCTCACTTAGCATCACTAATAAGGTACAACCTGACATTATATACCTCCTGATGTGATACAGTATAAAAGATGTAAATATATATGTAATGCAAAAGATGTAAATATATATATTATATATATATAAAATATGCAACATTGTCTATGAAATTTTCTTGTCCAAAATGTTTTTCTAAATCTAACCAAGTCTCTAGTCATAAATAAAAGTTTGCAGGAAGCTTTTATTTATTTATTTATTTATTTATTTATTTATTTATTTGAGAGTGAAGGAGGGAGAGAGCATGAGTGGGAGAGGAGGAGGGGAAAGGAAAAGGGAAAGAGAGAATCTCAAGCTGGGCTGGATGCCACAACAGCAAGATCATGACCTGAGCTGAAATCAAAAGTTGGATGCTCAACTGACTGAACTACCCAGGCACCCTAGAAAAGTATTATTTTTTTTTTAATGAAAATATCTGGGATGCCTGGGTGGCTCAGCAGTTAAGTGTCTGTCTTTGGCTCAGGGCATGATCCCGGAGTCTGAGGATTGAGTCCTGCATCAGGCTCCCTGCGAGCAGCCTGCTTCTCCTTCTGCCTCTCTCTCTGTGTCTCTCATGGATAAATAAATAAAATCTTTAAAAAATTAAAATTAACATGTCTCTCATAAGGTAGAAATACTAATTAGAAGAGTGAATGTTTTCCTTTGATCTTCATAATTAAAATATGGTAGATTCCAAAGATAAAAAGGGCCTACATTTTTTGTGTTACTTGGAATTGCTAAAGCTAGACTATAAAACTATGGATTTATTTTTATGTGATATAGAAATGAACTTCTTTCTTACATAAGGCACAATAGTTTGGAGTTTCAATTATATGAAATTGAAATTGATTTGAACAGTAAGTTTGGGAATCTAAATTATAGTTAATCTAAATCAGCAAAACTCATAACATTCTTTGCCACATGGAACAAACTCTGTTCTCCATTTAAGTGAGGCAAAGTAACTGCACCGAAGGAGTGGCTGGAAATATCTACTTATACATATTTAAAACTGAGCAGCCCCAAAATAGTGCAGGTTTGTATATTGATCACATAATCAAAAAAACTAATTAGCATCGCATGAAAAAAATATAATGAATAATAAATAAGTAGCTAGATGTCCTTGAAAACATAAAATGTTAGAAATATAAAAGAAACAAAAAGATATTTAGTCCAACCTTCTCTTCCTACAAATATGAAAACTATATTTCTAGGAAGTAAAGTGCCTTCCCCAAGGTTATATAGCTCATTAGAAGGCTCATTAGAAGAATAGTTGGAACTAAAACTCAGGCCTTCATGTTCTCAACAGTGTTCTTTTTCTACTACCAGGTATAAATAAGTGAAGAAGTAAACAAGTCCTAAAGGAGTTGAATCTACTTTAGACATTATGTTGAAGTAATGAAAAGGGACTATAAATCAGAAGAATTCCCCTATGGCTTAGATGGCATTTGAATGGGATTTTGAAAAAAAAAAAGATGAAAATATTTTTCAACATTGGCAATAAATTAATTTTATTAGTTTTTAAAGGCAAGTAGATATTTGATGACACATTTTCTACCCAATGATCACTTTCTGTGCTATTTATTTTCTGGGAACAAAATTCTCTGTCAAGGCTTACAAACTTACTTCCTTACAAACTTACAAACTACTTGCTTGCCTGTCTTCCTCCAATTTCATGTTTTGAATCCATGCATTGGTAACAGATGGTTTAAATGTTATACTTTACAGTTTGGGACTGTCAAGAATTTACCATTTGGATAGGGTTTACCTTGGAATAGATATTGAAACAAAAATCAATCACATGTACTGTGACTTGAGAGCTTTCATTATTTACCAGACATGTGTATAGCACATGGAAAGTTTAATACAGAGGACAAGTGGGAGAAAGCTATTTCATACAGTGTAGCTCAAAGCAGCATCTCTTACTCCTTACCCATTCCATTGTCTTATAATTCTAGTGCCTTCAACCCAACACGTATAAGAACCACATTTCTAGCATCTTTTAAAATTGAAGTTCTAAAAACTGCATCATTACAACCTACCACAAGAATGCTGCCTTATATATGCATACTTTTGCAACTTATTTTGTAATTTAATTTATTTTGTACAACAATTCCTTAGTATTAAATGTATAACTATATATAATTTTATAGCATTTCCCTTAAATAATTAAGAGCCTTATGGGCAAAACAATTGGACTTTCCTAACTTAATGGAGTTTTTAATTTTAATTTTCCTGTTGCTTATAAGAGGAATGAAATAGATATGTTTTGAGATTTATTTAGAACTATGCTGAAACATTCCATTCTGTTACACTGAGAAAAATAGTTGGGATTCTAACAGAAATGAGAATCAGAATCTCATAAAAGACAATTGTCAAGGCTCCTGAGTGACTCAGTCTGCTAAGGGTCTGCCTTTGGGTCCTGGGTTGCAGCCCCGTCAGGCTCCCTGCTGAGTGGGGAGTCTCTTCTCCCTCTCTCTCTGCTCCTCCTTTTGCTGGTGCTCTCTCTCTCTCTCTCATAACTCACTCTCCCTTTCTCAAATGAATAAATAAAATCTTAATAAAAGACGATTGTCAAATTCATCCAATGTTTTCCTCCTTTGCACTTGATGTCCAAGCTATACACCACAAAAAAAAAGCACAAAGATTAAGGATTTTAAAGCTGGAAATATCAAGGAAAAAGGTTAGACATGGTTTCTTAAGATTAGTCCTGATTCACCTTCTCCCCATGGTATATGTTTTCATTTACCTGTACTTATGAGGCTGTATCTTCAGAATGTTGGAATATACAAAATTATTTATTTAAACTCTCATATCCTACTCACTTTTATGAATAGCTTCTAAGTTAGCAAAGCAAATTTTTGCTGATTGCAAAACAGTGATTTGCTTGGTTAAATAAACATGATACATACATTAGATGAAGTCAACAAGAGAGATGAAAAAAGTATTATTATACATTTTGAGAAAATAATATATTTTTTTAGTTAAGGATATATGCAAAAAAATGTTTTATAAGCTTAACTGTTTAAATACTTTAATTCAATACTCAATAAATATTATTTAAAATATTTTATTAAATGCTAGATAAAATGCTATTAAATATTTTAAATGTAACTAATTTAAAATTCTTTTAATTTACATGAAAAGATTTCCTAAATGATTATTCCTTAATAATTTTTAATAGAATCATGTAATATTTGGGAGCTTCAGTTTTCGAATTGGAGAGATCTAGATTTGAATGTTTGAAAGTGCTTTCTCTAAACCTCAGTCTTTTCAATCAAACCCCAAAATAATAGCCTTCTGGAGATGTGGTTAGGGTTTTGTTTGTAAATTGAATGATTACTAGTTATTTAACATAGGTCTTGGAACATAGGCAGGACTCAAGAATACCAACACATTGTTATTATTACTACCATTATCATTACTATTAGTATTACATGTATATTACCAAGTCCTATATTCTGAGAGGTTGTTGATTGTGCTAAGCTATCAACATGCTAAGCACAGTCCTCAGCCATGATAATTGTGCCTACAGTCTTATTGTTGTTTTTTCTTAATCAATGACTTCTGTTAACACACTCGATGTTGTGGGTGCTACCATTCTTGTCCAGAGGTTTGCCGTTACTCAACTCCATTAACTTTTAATGCCTTTACAGTAAATGTCATGGTCTACTCTTCTCTGTGATCAAGAAATACATAAATGCTTCCATTTTTCATTTCCAAATATTACACTTAGTACATTTGGAAATGTCGGAGTTAAGAGATTTGTGAATCAAATGGCATCAGTGTGAAGGGAATCACTGTGTCAAAATAAAATGATTTGGCTTTTTTTTTTTTTTGCTTTTATCTCAGGCATCAGAAGTTTTCAAACAGTAAAAAATCTTAGGTTAAAGATGCTACATAGGTACAGAGTTTCAGACATGTGACACTGAAGAGTTCACTAAGTGTGAATATTACCTCTGTGGGCGGGGATCAAAACCTTATGCAAATGGTGGTGTTTTGGCAATGAGAATATTCAATATAAATAAAGAAATATAGAAAATATTATAGTTTAATAGATTCTTTTTTGGGTAGAGCAGGTTGCCATGTTATGTTTTTGCTATTATTCGCTGGAACGTGGCAAGGGCTTTTTAAATGTTTATACTAGCTCAGTCCTAAATTGTTCTTGAATCAGAATGGCCAATTGTGACAAATTATACTCAATTACATGACTACTTGCCACCAGAGACTAAGCTAAATTGGATTTGTTACTGGAAACCAGAGGCAATGCCTTGGTAAACCATCCTGCTCTTTAAATTTTTGAAGGGCTGCAGGGGGTTTACTTTTTATGGTGGAATGTGTTCCCTGTAACACTGTCTCTCACACTCTCTCTCCATATATATATATATATATATATATATATATATATATATATATATATATATTTATTTGCTCCTAGAAAGATTAAAAATAATGCATATAGGGCAATGTGAGTTTTGATGGCTTGGGATTTGATGTTTGTTAATCCAGGTCAATGCAGTGGCACCCCAGAAAACTTGTCAAAAAACTAATACCAGTGAGTAAACCTGATATCTAAATCCACCTTAGGAGGGGCAAGAAGGCGGAAGAGCAGGGTCCCCAAATCGCCTGTCCCCAACAAATTACCTAGATAACCTTCAAATCATCCTGAAAATCTACGAATTCGGCCTGAGATGTAAAGAGAGACCAGCTGGAACGCTACAGTGAGAAGAGTTCGCGCTTCTATCAGGTAGGAAGACGGGGGAAAAAGAAATAAAGGAACAAAAGGCCTCCGAGGGGGAGGGGCCCCGCGAGGAGCCGGGCTGAGGCCGGGGCGAGTGTCCCCAGGACAGGAGAGCCCCGTCCCGGAGGAGCAGGAGCTGCACCAACCTTCCCGGGGGAAAGGGGCTCGCAGGGAGTTGGAGCAGGACCCAGGAGGGCGGGGATGCCCTCGGGCTCCCTGGGACACTAACAGACACCTGCGCCCCGGGAGAGTGCGCCGAGCTCCCTAAGGGCTGCAGCGCGCACGGCGGGGCCGGAGCACCTCGGAGGGGCTCGGGAGCGGCTCCAGGGAGGGGGCTGCGGGGCGGGAGCGCGAATCCCACAGCGCAGGCCCCGGAGCACAGGGCGCCGGGACACAGCCCAGGATCCGGCCTCCCCCGGGACAGGCAGAGGCCGGGAGGGCCCAGGACAGCGAGGACGCTCCTGCCCCGAGCTGAGCAGATCAGCGGCCCCGCCCCGGAGCCTCCAGGCCCTGCAGACGGAGAACCGAGAGCCCCGAGCCCCGTAGTTCCTGCGGAGGCTGAATCCAGGCTTCCGGAGTTGCCATAGCAACTGCGACTGTTCCTCCTGGGGCCCCATGGGGTAAACAACCCCCGCTGAGCCCGGCAGCAGGCAGGGGCAGAGCAGCTCCCCCAAGTGCTAACACCTGAAAATCTGCACAACAGGCCCCTCCCCCAGAAGACCAGCTGGACGGACCAGTTCCAGGGGAAGTCAAGGGACTTAAAGTCTACAGATTCAGAAGATACTCCCCCGTGTTTTTTTTTGTTTTTTGTTTTTTTTTTCTTTTCTTTTTGATTTCTGATTGCTTCCCCCCCCCCTTTTTTTTCACCTTTCTTTTTATTTCTCTTTCTCTTTTCTTTCCTTCTCTCTCTTTCTCTCCTTTTCCCAATACAACTTGTTTTTGGCCACTCTGCACTGAGCAAAATGACTAGAAGGAAAACCTCACCTCAAAAGAAAGAATCAGAAACAGTCCTCTCTCCCACAGAGTTACAAAATCTGGATTACAATTCAATGTCAGAAAGCCAATTCAGAAGCACTATTCTACAGCTACTGGTGGCTCTAGAAAAAAGCATTAAGGACTCACGAGACTTCATGACTGAAGAATTTAGATCCAATCAGGCAGAAATTAAAAATCAGTTGAATGAGATGCAATCCAAACTAGAAGTCCTAACGACGAGGGTTAACGAGGTGGAAGAACGAGTGAGTGACATAGAAGACAAGTTGATGGCAAAGAGGGAAACTGAGGAAAAAAGAGACAGACAATTAAAAGACCATGAAGACAGATTAAGGGAAATAAATGACAGCCTGAGGAAGAAAAACCTACGTTTAATTGGGGTTCCCGAGGGCGCCGAAAGGGACAGAGGGCCAGAATATGTATTTGAATAAATCCTAGCTGAAAACTTTCCCAATCTGGGAAGGGAAACAGGCGTTCAGATCCAGGAAATAGAGAGATCCCCCCCTAAAATCAATAAAAACCGTTCAACACCTCGACATCTAATAGTGAAGCTTGCAAATTCCAAAGATAAAGAGAAGATCCTTAAAGCAGCAAGAGACAAGAAGTCCCTGACTTTCATGGGGAGGAATATTAGGGTAACAGCAGACCTCTCCACAGAGACCTGGCAGGCCAGAAAGGGCTGGCAGGATATATTCAGGGTCCTAAATGAGAAGAACATGCAACCAAGAATACTTTATCCAGCAAGGCTCTCATTCAAAATGGAAGGAGAGATAAAGAGCTTCCAAGACAGGCAGGAACTGAAAGAATATGTGACCTCCAAACCAGCTCTGCAAGAAATTTTAAGGGGGACTCTTAAAATTCCCCTTTAAGAAGAAGTTCAGTGGAACAATCCACAAAAACAAGGGCTGAATAGATATCATGATGACACTAAACTCATATCTGTCAATAGTAACTCTGAACTTGAACGGGCTTAATGACCCCATCAAAAGGCGCAGGGTTTCAGACTGGATAAAAAAGCAGGACCCATCTATTTGCTGTCTACAAGAGACTCATTTTAGACAGAAGGACACCTACAACCTGAAAATAAAAGGTTGGAGAACCATTTACCATTCAAATGGTTCTCAAAAGAAAGCAGGGGTAGCCATCCTTATATCAGATAAACTAAAATTTACCCCGAAGACAGTAGTGAGAGACGAAGAGGGACACTATATCATACTTAAAGGATCTATCCAGCAAGAGGACCTAACAATCCTCAATATATATGCTCCGAATGTGGGAGCTGCCAAATACTTAAACGAATTATTAACCAAAGTGAAGAAATACTTAGATAATAATACACTTATACTTGGTGACTTCAATCTAGTGCTTTCTACCCTCGATAGGTCTTCTAAGCACAACATCTCCAAAGAAACGAGAGCTTTAAATGATACACTGGACCAGATGGATTTCACAGATATCTACAGAACTTTACATCCAAACTCAACTGAATACACATTCTTCTCAAGTGCACATGGAACTTTCTCCAGAATAGACCACATACTGGGTCACAAATCGGGTCTGAACTGATACCAAAAGATTGGGATCGTCCCCTGCATATTCTCAGACCATAATGCCTTGAAATTAGAACTATATCACAACAAGAAGTTTGGAAGGACCTCAAACACGTGGAGGTTAAGGACCATCCTGCTAAAAGATAAAAGGGTCAACCAGGAAATTAAGGAAGAATTAAAAAGATTCATGGAAACTAATGAGAACAAAGATACAACTGTTCAAAATCTTTGGGATGCAGCAAAAGCAGTCCTGAGGGGGAAATACATCGCAATACAAGCATCCATTCAAAAACTGGAAAGAACTCAGATACAAAAGCTAACCTTACACATAAAGGAGCTAGAGAAGAAGCAGCAAATCGACCTGATGCCCAGCAGAAGAAGAGAGTTAATTAAAATTCGAGCAGAACTCAACGAAATTGAGACCAGAAGAACTGTGGAACAGATCAATAGAACCAGGAGTTGGTTCTTTGAAAGAATTAATAAGATAGATAAACCATTAGCCACCCTTATTAAAAAGAAGAGAGAGAAGACTCAAATTAATAAAATCATGAATGAGAAAGGAGAGATCACTACCAACACCAAGGAAATACAAACGATTTTAAAAACATATTATGAACAGCTCTACGCCAATAAATTAGGCAATCTAGAAGAAATGGACGCATTCCTGGAAAGCCACAAACTACCAAAACTGGAGCAGGAAGAAATAGAAAACCTGAACAGGCCAATAACCAGGGAGGAAATTGAAGAAGTCATCAAAAACCTCCCAAGACACAAGAGTCCAGGGCCAGATGGCTTCCCAGGGGAATTCTATCAAACGTTTAAAGAAGAAATCATACCTATTCTACTAAAGCTGTTTGGAAAGATAGAAAGAGGTGGAGTACTTCCAAATTCATTCTATGAAGCCAGCATCACCTTAATTCCAAAACCAGACAAAGACCCCACCAAAAAGGAGAATTACAGACCAATATCCCTGATGAACATGGATGCAAAAATTCTCAATAAGATACTAGCCAATAGGATCCAACAACACATTAAGAAAATTATTCACCATGACCAAGTAGGATTTATCCCCGGGACACAAGGCTGGTTCAACACTCGTAAAACAATCAATGTGATTCATCATATCAGCAAGAGAAAAACCAAGAACCATATGATCCTCTCATTAGATGCAGAGAAAGCATTTGACAAAATACAGCATCCATTCCTGATCAAAACTCTTCAGAGTGTAGGGATAGAGGGAACTTTCCTCGACATCTTAAAAGCCATCTACGAAAAGCCCACAGCAAATATCATTCTCAATGGGGAAGCACTGGGAGCCTTTCCCCTAAGATCAGGAACAAGACAGGGATGTCCACTCTCACCACTGCTATTCAACATAGTATTGGAAGTCCTAGCCTCAGCAATCAGACAACAAAAAGACATTAAAGGCATTCAAATTGGCAAAGAAGAAGTCAAACTCTCCCTCTTCGCCGATGACATGATACTCTACATAGAAAACCCAAAAGCCTCCACCCCAAGATTGCTAGAACTCATACAGCAGTTTGGTAGCGTGGCAGGATACAAAATCAATGCCCAGAAATCAATGGCATTCCTATACACTAACAATGAGACTGAAGAAAGAGAAATTAAGGAGTCAATCCCATTTACAATTGCACCCAAAAGCATAAGATACCTAGGAATAAACCTAACCAAAGAGGTAAAGGATCTATACCCTAAAAACTATAGAACACTTCTGAAAGAAATTGAGGAAGACAGAAAGAGATGGAAAAATATTCCATGCTCATGGATTGGCAGAATTAATATTGTGAAAATGTCAATGTTACCCAGGGCAATTTACACGTTCAATGCAATCCCTATCAAAATAACATGGACTTTCTTCAGAGACTTAGAACAAATTATTTTAAGATTTGTGTGGAATCAGAAAAGACCCCGAATAGCCAGGGGAATTCTAAAAAAGAAAACCATAGCTGGGGGCATCACAATGCCAGATTTCAGGTTGTACTATAAAGCTGTGTTCATCAAGACAGTGTGGTACTGGCACAAAAACAGACACATAGATCAATGGAACAGAATAGAGAACCCAGAAGTGGACCCTGAACTTTATGGTCAACTAATATTCGATAAAGGAGGAAAGACGATCCACTGGAAGAAAGACAGTCTCTTTAGTAAATGGTGCTGGGAAAATTGGACATCCACATGCAGAAGAATGAAACTAGACCACTCCCTTTGCACCATACACAAAGATAAACTCAAAAGGGATGAAAGATCTAAATGTGAGACAAGATTCCATCAAAATCCTAGAGGAGAACACAGGCAACACCCTTTTTGAACTTGGCCACAGTAACTTCTTGCAAGATACATCCACGAAAGCAAAAGAAACAAAAGCAAAAATGAACTATTGGGACTTCATCGAGATAAGAAGCTTTTGCACAGCAAAGGATACAGTCAACAAAACTCAAAGACAACCTACAGAGTGGGAGAAGATATTTGCAAATAACATATCAGATAAAGGGCTAGTTTCCAAAATCTATAAAGAACTTATTAAACTCAACACCAAAGAAACAAACAATCCAATCATGAAATGGGCAAAAGACATGAAGAGAAATCTCACAGAAGAAGACAGAGACATGGGCAACATGCACATGAGAAAATGCTCTGCATCACTTGCCACCAGGGAAATACAAATCAAAGCCACAATGAGATTCCACCTCACACCAGTGAGAATGGGGAAAATTAACAAAACAGGAAACCACAAGTGTTGGAGAGGATGGGGAGAAAAGGGAACCCTCTTGCACTTTGGTGGGAATGTGAACTGGTGCAGCCACTCTGGAAAACTGTGTGGAGGTTCCTCAAAGAATTAAAAATAGACCTGCCCTACGACCCAGCAATTGCACTGTTAGGGATTTACCCCAAAGATTCAGATGCAATGAAATGCCGGGACACCTGCACCCCGATGTTTCTAGCAGCCATGTCCACAATAGCGAAACTGTGGAAGGAGCCTCGGTGTCCATCAAAAGATGAATGGATAAAGAAGATGTGATTTATGTATACAATGGAATATTACTCAGCCATTAGAAACGACAAATATCTACCATTTGCTTCAACATGGATGGAACTGGAGGGTATTATGCTGAGTGAAGTAAGTCAATCGGAGAAGGACAAACAGTGTATGTTCTCATTCATTTGGGGAATATGAATAATAGTGAAAAGGAATATAAGGGAAGGGAGAAGAAATGTGTGGGAAATATCAGAAAGGGAGACAGAACATAAAGACTTCTAACTCTGGGAAGTGAACTAGGGGTGGTGGAGGGGGAGGAGGGTGGGGGGTGGGGGTGAATGGGTGACGGGCACGGAGGGGGACACTTGATGGGATGAGCACTGGGTGTTATTCTGTATGTTGGTAAATTGAACACCAATAAAAATTAACTTATTAAATAAATAAATAAATAAATAAATAAATAAATCCACCTTAGAGGATTGGTTTTGCCTAAGGATCACATCTGGCTAAAATTTGAAATTATTCTTCTCTACAATAAAAATTGAATATGGGGCACCTTGGTAGCTTAATTGGTTAAAGTGTCTGTCTTTGGCTCCGGTCATGATCTCAGAGTCCTGGGATAAGCCCCAGCCCCAAGTCAGGTTCGCTGCTCAGCAGGGAGTCTGCCTCTCCCTTTCCTCTGCCCCTCCCTGCATTTGTGCTCTCTCTGTCTCTCTCTCAAATAAATAAAATCTTAAAAAAAAAATTAAATGAGTGGTCAGGCCACCAGAATATTTATATTTTTGACATGTTTGCACTTGAGGGTCATTTCCAGACTCATAGAGTCATGTCCAAAACTAGAGTTTTGTTCTGAGCTGATTGTACTTTAAGTGGCTGGAGAAATATTATTAAAAAGATTCCTTCTGCTAAAGGACAATAAATCTGGTCATAAATTAGTGGATTACTCTTGCTTTAATGTTAAGATTGGATAAGCTGAGTTGAGAGGGGATAGAGAGCAGCAACATTGTAAATATAGATGGATCATTCCCAAATATGAATGATAAGTGATGTAATATTCTTAAAAAGCATTTCTTCAGAAGAAATGCTTATTTATGTGTTGTTTGTTCTAATGATCTTTGAAAAGGGGTTTTTGCTAAAGAAACATCTGAAAGTTTATAGGATTTTAGCAAGATTGCATTGCTGCTTTTGATATCCTATCACTTGGCTTAGAATTTCTAGAGTTATTAGTGTCAAAGGAGTCAAAATTTCCCATGCAGTCTTTGATTCCAAATGTCAAATGGTTGGTTTTGCAATTTATTGTTTTTTCCCTAATTTTTTTTTCCTTGGGAATGATGTTGGCAGCTATACAACCCATGTGGAATCCTGGGCCAAATGAACTGCCATCTGGATTCCAGAAGTAGGGAGAGATGTGGGATGAGAACAAGCAGTACTCTCCTTATCTCTGGAAGTTCTCAAGGATGAATATTTTCACAATATACTACAACCAACAGACTAGGTTTAAACACATGATTTGGATGGGCTTTTGATTTATTACCTTTGTCCCTGCCAAAAAATTTGATTCTCTACGTGGGAAGCCTAGATGAGGTAGACTTGGAGCCAGGTTTCAATTTAATATAAAATTCATCCAAGTCTTGTTAGTTCTAAGAGAGAAGCCATTGTGTGGCTTTTTCCTTTAGGTTTATGCAAATTTATAATCCGGATTCTGTTCTTCTTCTCCTTTCCAGGTCTCAGATTTGACCATTATGGATTTAAATGTCATTTCTTGCTTATATAATCCTTTGTTATTACTTAATACTTTTAATAGCAAAGATGTTTAAAATTATTAATTGTTGAATTTCAATTATATAAATAGGTTTGCTTTGTATACTTTGTCAATATATGACTATATTTTTAACTTGCTTTGTTTTTTTTTTTTTTTTCCACTTAAAATAGTTTTGATTTGGGGCAGCCCGGGTGGCTCAGTGGTTTAGCGCCACCTTCAGCCCAGGGCCTGATCCTGGAGACCCGGGATCCAGTCCCACATCAGGCTTCCTGCATGGAGCCTGCTTCTCCCTCTGCCTATGTCTCTGCCTCTCCCTCTCTCTCTCTCTCTGTGTGTGTCTCTCATGAATAAATAAATAAAATCTTTTAAAAAATAGTTTTGATTCACTTTAAAGTATTATTAATACAATATTTTTTTTGGAAAATTTTACAAATCATAAAATTCTAAATAAGAAACAAAATATCCAAAATATAATGCCCAGAGATCAATCACAGTTTGATATATTTTTGGTCATTTTTTTTCTTCATTTTATTACATATACATCCACATACACACATACAATATTTGTTTCAGATCATAGTGATCTGAGTGCATAAACAAATTTCTTGTGTCTGTTATTTCATTTTGTATCATGATCATTACCCATTTGGTATCACAAACAATATTGTATCATAAATATGTCCACATTTTATTATTTCTTGAAAACTCAGTTTTAAATTGCTACACATAAGTTTTAATTTATATTTCCCACGAGGATCCAATGTAGCATTAGTGAAGTAACAGAGTTACAATGGATTTTCTACCAACTCAAGTTGTTGCTACAGAAACTTGTTGGCTGTGTTACAATTCTATTTAGGTGCTTTGGGACAATTTATAAATATTAAAATGTCAAAAGCATGTTAAACAATTATGTGTAATTTCTAAGAGAATGTTTGAAAATTTATAAGCTAATACATGCATTATACCTGGATTTACAGATTTGGGTATTTTCAGTAAATGACTCCTTATTGATTAAATTCAACTTAAATACTCGTTCTTTCTAAAGTAAATATTTACTGAGTATCTATTATGTGCCAGGTGCTATTCTATGCACTAGAAGTAAATCAGTGAACAAATTGAATTATCTTCTCTCTTAGAACATATACTTTAGTGGAAAAAACAAATAAAAATAAGTATACATATTTATAGTAGGTGGGCATAAGTGCTATAAAGATAAATAAAGCATGGACTATTACCCAGCCATCAAAAATGAAATTTTGCCATTTGCAAAGATGTGGATGGAACTAGAGGGTATTATGCTAAGCAAAATAAGTCAACTGGAGAAAGACAACTAAATGATTTCACTTGTGGAATTTTTTTTAAGAGATTTTATTCATTTATTCATGAGACACACACACACACACACACACACACACACACAGAAGCAGGCTCCATGTAGGGAGCCCGATGCGGGACTCGATGCTGGGACTCCAGGATCATGACCTGAGTTGAAGTCAGATGCTTAACTGCTGAGCCACCCAGGCATCCCCACTCATGTGGAATTTAAGAAACAAAACAGAGGAGCATAAGGGAAGGGGGGGGGATAAAACAAGATGAAATCAGAGAGGGAGATAAACCGTAAGAGACTCTTAATCATAGGAAACACACTGAGGGTTGCTAGAGGGGAGGGGGATGCATAGGGTACCTAGAGCATGGACATTAAGGAGGGTACAGGATATAAGGATATAATGAGCCCTGGATATTATATAAGATGATTAATCACTCATCTTTACCTCTGTTAATTGAATTTAAATAAAATTTTACAAAATAGTCCTAAAAAAATAACTAGTTTTCCCTTATGTTACTGATGAATCACTGAACTCTAGTTCTGAAACTAATAATACACTATATTTTAATTAATTGAATTTAAATTAAAAAATAGCCTGTTGATAAAGCAAGAGAGAGAGAGAGAGAGAGAGAGAGAGAAAGCAAAGTGATAGGGCTGATTTGATGGGGTACTTTTTGAGTAGGTCTATTTCAGGTTGCTTGGTCACTGAATACCTTTGTAAGGTGGGAATATTTGACCAGGAGTACTGGTATTGTCTTTGTCACAAAATATAGACTTCTCTTCCTTCGTTAATCATACTTTTATCCCATGGAATAATTTTCCCAAGAGAGCAGTTGGCATATATTACTCTTTAAAAAATCAAATCCCCCAAACTCAAAGTCCAAACAAATAAAACCGTAAACCTGCAGTGTCTCCTTAGTATGTAGAGGATAAATTCTAAACCCTTTATTTAAGTGTTCAGGGCACTCATATTCTGGTACCTGCTTCTTTTGCCAACCGCATCATTTACCTGTTCCCAAGATATAACTTCCATGTCAAACATATAGATTTATTTCTTGGCTGTGAACATGTTATATTTCTTCTTCAGGCATTTCTTCCTTTTTTCTTCTGTGATGCCTTCCTTTCTACTTTTCCAAATATCTATTTTTAAAGACTCACCTTCAACCCACTTTCTTAAATAATTATTTATTGAATTTGGATTTATGAAGAATGATTTTCTTTGATGGTTATTCTAAAGACATTTAAATGTATTCCTTTATCATTAAATATATGTTAACTCTTCTTAAATATCCATAATTTGCTTCTTACATTCTTAAACACATAAATAGTAACATCATTTAATCGGTCTTAGTGAAACTATGCTGATTTATATCTTAGTAGCACTTATATCTTAATTGTTCATTTGGTGGCAGTTTGTCTGTCTGTATAAATATTCATTCACCTTCACTCCCTGCATCTATTCATCAACCTGTAATCAATCCATCCACCCATTCTTCTCCATCCATTCATTCCCCCACCATCCATCATTCTTTCTATGCATCCATCCTTGTATGCATCCATCTATCTATCATTTTTTCTGCTCATCATTTATTTATCTATGAACTCATCAATTTACCTCTACTAATACACACACAGTCACCCTACTTTGGATATGAAATATATTATAAAGAGCACTTATATTTTTCTCTATATTTTAACCTTGATATAATTACCACAGGCGTCTGTGGTCTCAGCTTCTAATACAGTGACAGGTTTGTATAATAAATGTTCAATGAGTATTAGTAAAGGATAAAAATCCTAAGTGGAAAATATTAATGAAATGCTAATGAAATGTTTGTGAAAGGACCTTCTCTGGATCATCTATTTTTATTTAAATTAATGACTTAGGTCCTGTTGGTATTCAGAGGGAAGAATAGAACTTTTCTGGTTCTATGATCCAGTGCATCTCACAGTAGCTGGTAAAAACAGTACTAGTCACTTTACTTCTTAGTGCTTCTTTCAGCCCATTTGTAAAATAGGGATACCTATCTTTTATCTCATCTCATAGAAAGATGGAAGGAAAAGATAAAAGGGTATGCCTAAAAAACCCATTAGTTCTTTAGACTAGAATAAGTAGGTGCTATAATACCTATTTAGCCTCACAGAAAATTCACTCTTCTAAGTTAGTGCTTTTCAACTTATTTTCTGCAAAGCCTAAGGATCCCTTTCCTTGAAGAATCTTCAAGGGCAACTAGGGGTATAAATAGAGGGTTGGGTTTGAATGGGATATCCACTGTCTCTTGAAACAGAACAAGCACTCATTGGTATGCTGTATGTATGCTTCCATAAAAGTTCACCTCTGGAGAAATGCCTCAGTTTCCTCTTCTGTAGAATGAAAACAAATAGTAATTGACATTCAGAAAGCTGTTATGTGGATTAAATGAATTTTTATAGGGAAAATGCTTGGAACAGTGGTATGTGGTGTTAGAGGAGGGTTAGCTGCCATTATAATTATTTACACATCTTTATCTGACACTAAATCTCCTCAGCTTCATGTGTCTTTTTGATGTTTGCCACTAGAAAGTAAGCCCTGCAAGAACTGGATGGCATTTTTGTTGTTGTTGTTGTTGCTCAGTGATTGTCCTCAGTTCCAAAGCAATGGTGGCACATAGTAAACACTCAGTGAGAATTTGTTGAATGAATGAATTTTATTTTCTCTTTCCTTCCTGGGTAGCTCTTCCTCTCTCCCTGCTCTCATTATACCTTCTGACAGCCTTTTCCCCTTCTGACATGATACTTTTATTGTGTTATAGGCATGGTATCTAGATATATTGGACTTTTAGAGTTGTATGTAAAATAAAAATATTTTGCACTTGACTTTAAACTTCATGACAATAGAGACCCTTTTTGCTAATAATTTTATGCCCACTGTTTGCACAGAGCCTGGCCTACAGTAGAGCACATGATTTATTTTTAAAAAAAGATTTTATTTATTTATTCATGAGGGAGAGAGAGAGAGATGGAGAGAGAGAGAGAGAGAGAGAGAGAGAGAGAGAGAGAGATGCAGAGACACAGGCAGAGGGAGAAGCAGCCTCCATGCAGGGAGTCCGATGTGGGACTCGATCCTGGGTCTCCAGGATCAGGCCCTGGGCTGAAGGTGGCGCTGAACCACTGAGCCACCAGGGCTGCCCCGCATAATTTCTTTTTGATGAATAAAGAATGAATGTGTCAATAAATGAAATAGAGTGATAATCTTCTTGGCTACTCAGAAACTGAGTTTTTGGCTGTGTTTCCCAGAGGCATAGCTTTGAGAAAGAAAATCCCAGATAGGAAAAATATTGTAACTACAAGATAATACTATTATTATGCATATTCTGCTATATATTGTGACAAATCACCACAGGAGAAAGTTTACAGAACTTGGAACTTGTCTACTTGTTTCACCTTTCATTTTAAAGTTATTAAATATTCTAATTCCTAGCCTCGATGAAAGTAAAGAAGCTTAAAAAAGAAGTTACAGAATATATAAAATGTTTCCTTCTGGAGTATCCCTAAAAGAAGAGAGTCATAAAATGTATGTGTGAATCCATCTGTTTTTGCAAATTAAGTTGATTTGACATCTTAAAAGCAGAGTGATTGTTTCAATTTACAGGGCCCAAAGACAGTAGTCACTCTCAAGGGAAAGTTCTTCACTTAATATGGCAGAGCCCAAGAATCTGCTAATTAGATACTTGACTCCTGAAGGCACATTTGATTTCTAAGTGGTGAGGTTGTGTGGTTCCCCACAATATTCCAGGCATCTTCAAAAGCTGACGGGCTTTAGATTATGCAGTGATTGCTGTTTACAGTAATGTGGCTCCTCAGGAACAAAGGCCCATCCCACATATGAAACAATCCTGCTGAAGGACTCAGTGTATTCTGGGTCACTTCTGGTTTCCTTTAGCACTTTTCATTCACTTAGGAGGGTGTTTCCTGTGTCTCTACTCATAGCAATGTTTCCTGAATTGTTTCTGAATATCTAGTCTGAAGGGATCATGAATAATTAAACCTAATAAGAAAATTCACAATTAAGCCTAAGAAATCTGATCCTGAATTCTTTGTGCTTAAAAGCATTCCACCCAAGTTTCTGAAGAGATGAGTTAAATGGTTAATTTAAAAGCTTTGAATGCATAAGTGAATTAAAGTTCTCAGAATATTTTTCATATATGCTCCATATATGTACATGCACTATGAAATGTAAGAATTAAATTCATATGGGAGAAAAAATGTAATGAATATTTTATCCAGAACCTATTTCTTTTTTAAAGATTTTATTTATTTATTCATGAGAGACACAGAGAGAAAGAGGCAGAGATGCAGGCAGAGGGAGAAGCAGGCTCTCCGCAGGGAACCCAATGCGGGACCCCATCCCGGGACCCCAGGATCACACCCTGAACTGAAGGCAGGCACCCAACCGCTGAGCCACCCAGGCATCCCACTGGGACCTATTTCTTTTGTCAAAGTAAAGTTATCTAAAGAGTGAGGGATGCTGGGACTATGCTGTCAGAGAGAAGAAACTTGGGAATATAGCATAGGAGAGAGGGATGCTAATACCCTTCCAAGTGATGGAGTCTGGAAACACCCATTAGAGTGAGGGATCCCAGAAACACGCTTAGAGAGATCTGCTTCTCCTCAAAGCACTAGGGCCTGGTATTGCCGATCCATAGAGTACTTAATCAGAAGTTTAAGTGTGTAAAGGGAAGATCCTGAGATCTTTATGGCATTAAATATTACAGACAGGAATATTCTGAGAAGTTTAGGGGTGATGGACTTTTAATCTTATACTTATTTAAGTTCACATTGTCTTTGAGTAATGTTGATCTTAAAAAAAAAAAGAGAGAACTAGCTATTTTACCAGCAAGATGAGTTTATTTGGGAATAGCAGAGCATTGCAATTTGGGACAAGAAAATTATTGTGGGCCACAGGCAGGGCTGCACTGGAGGAGGAGTGATTGTTTTTATAACGAAAGGGAGGAAGCTAGGAGGGTCTGTTATGGCTTCTCATTGGCTGAATGTGGTTTCCCATTGGCTGGGCTGTTGCTGGACCAGGAGAAATTCTTCATTCCTCCTGATGAGTTCTGTAAAGTAAACTTCTTTTTGTTGGGGAATACAAGGTATATTTCTTACAGCAAGTGGTAGTGCATGAAAGCCCTCTCTCCAGCCCTTTCTGACTCCATTTTTGATGCAGTTTCTTGGTTTATTTTCACAATAGCCAGGTTAAAAAAAGGAAAAAAAGTTATCTAGAGGGATCAAATGCAATGGAAAGAATCAGGAATCCTAGATTTCTTTTCCTCCACTGATCAACTTTTTATTTCTAGTAAAATATTTAATCTCTTTTATCCTAGGTTTCAAATAAAAATGATATTTTTCTTATTTTTGCCATAGTCTGTTGGGGAGGAACAAGTGAGGAAAAAATGCTTATGGCAATTTTTCCAAAATGCTATACAAATATAGTCATTTTATCAAGAAGACGGTACTGGAATATCCTCACCCTACTGACTATCCATGAACCATGCAGTACAAAATAATAGTCCTTGTAAAAACGTTTGAATTGTTTGCTTCTTTCCCTAAAGCTGCACTGACATATGTTAGATAAAAGCACAGGTGAAGTATGAGTGAAAAGTGTTGGTTCAATACAATGACTTTCAAATTTCAAGGGTACAGAATTCTTTGTCAAACAACATTTTTTTGTGGAAGTCAAATATAATCTACAATAAGCAAAATTGTTTTTGCTGAAGGGGCAAAGCAGGCATTCAGGTGCTCCAATTAGTCTCTTGCTACCTTGCTACTGAATTCAGTTTGAAAACAGCATAGTCTGAAGAAAGGCCCCAAGTTATAAAGCCACTCTAAAGGGCAAGTTACAGTCCTGTGGTCAGGACAGGACTCTGCCTCCCTTGTCTGACAATCATACTTACTGACTGAGCTGCAGGCTTTCTATTGTGCTTCCAGATAGCATATCTCAAAGTGCAAAATCTAATAACTCAGAACCACTGTTAGGTATGGCAACATTAGAATTTAATATTTCAGTCAGTAGTAACTTAACAAGCATCCAATCTGGTGGTTTTCAGACTGTCCTGGAGGAGCCTCTTTGGGATCATGTGAGGGTTAAGGAGAGATTGGCATGGGGACTGCAATGACCTAGACCTGTTGTATAGTTGGTATTCTTGGTAAGGCATTAGTTGAAAAATAGGTTCTCCTGATTGATGAAAAACCACTGGTATGATCAGCTTCCTCTTTTGACATATAAAGCTAGGGGGGTCCAGCAGGTTATTGACTGACCAAGGTGACAGACTTCCCAGGAGCCATCCAGGTGGCTGGACTCTCACTTCACTGCCCTTTCAATTGTGATGGGATGTTCAGACCAGAAATAAGAAATTTGGTCATTTTTAAAACAATTTGCCTTCATCTTCATTTATGAGGGCTGGCTAGGAATACCAAAATTAGAAGACTTCATTTTCTGGCTAACGTACACTTTTCCTAAAGGAGAAGTGAATGTAAAGAAAAGATGAAAGATGCCAGATTTGGGAAAGATGTTAAGTTGTAGTTATAATGTGACCAAAAATATTCTAATTTAGCATTGGCTCAACTTCAGTTCTGTTTCCTGGCAGCTGCTTTTTGAAGAGGGATTTTGTTTTTTTCAGATCGTGTCTATTAAGATTTTCATCCCTGAGGTGCCACTCTTTCTAATATTAAGCAACAATGATAATAGCTTTCATTTGGGGAGAGGTTAGATAATAGCTAAGGACTACATGTGTATTTTCTCATGCTCCTGCCTTATAAAGCATCCTGGAGGTAAATATGATTACCCAAGTTTTAGAGATGAGGAATCTAAGACTCTGCTAGTCTCATGAGCTTTCCTAAGTTCTGCTGGCTAGCAAGTTGGAGAGTCTGGAGTCAAACTGAGGGGTCTGCCCTCAACATCTGGGCTCTTAGCTGTGATGTGCTACTGAATTCTATGTCCTATTAAGGAAGAGGATCCTCAGCAAACAACTAAACCAAAATCCTCTTGAATTGTTTTAAAGATAAATACTACACTACTAAATTCTTATAATACCTATTTCATTGCAGCTTAAATAATTTTTGATAAAGGAGCTGAATGACTGTAGGAAATATAGAGCAGATCCTTAGGTATGTGCAGGGATCATTAAGGGTTGGCAGTTGTGAAAACTAAGTCCAAGGGCCAGTGCAAATTGGCACATAGAATCCCTGTTCTGCCTGACTTGTTATAGAATCATTAATCTGACTGGAAGAGTGAGAAACATGATAAATATTCAAGAGCCAATGGAAACTCCAGTATTCCCTTGACACCAACTACAACTTTGCCATTGTGTTTGCAAACTAAACTTCCCCTAATAATTATGATATTTGATTCTCACAACTTTTTACATGAATTAAACTAACTACCAGCACTACCACAATAATAAACCTTCAGAAGAAGTTGAGATATTCAATGGATGGAGAGTCTTGCATTTGAGGAAGTACCCAAATGATATACCACTATCTTATAAGGTTCTAGCACTTTTTTTTACAAACACAATATGAAATATGTGTATAAGACATACTGAATAACAAATGCTTGCTACCTTCTGTTCCCCAGAAAGAATAGTATTTTCATCACCATTCTTAATATCATTAAAATTGTATTAGAATTTTCTCTCTTGAATAAAGTCTGTAATATCCCAGTCTCTATTTCCTAAATGGTTGCATTGTGTTCTAGAACACATGTCTAGAAAATATATGTTTATCTAGAAATAAAGGAGATAAAGAATTATTGAATAAGTGGTAGAAGATGGAGACTTATAATTCCCTAACTTGAACATGATTAAACATAACATTGTTATAACAATTAACATTATATGTTATAACATTAACATTAATTGATTCTATCCTATTGAATATTCCACCTTTCTTTGACAAATACATGAATAGTATGACATATTAATTACTGAACCAGTTGACTAACACAAAGAGAAGCAACTGCCACCCACATGTCCCGACTTTCAGTGTCATTCATGAACATTTGAAAAGAGCTGGGGACGCCTGGGTGGCTCAGTGGTTGAATGTCTGCCTTTGACTCAGGGCATGATCCCAGAGTCCCGCAATCAAGTCCCACTTCAGGCTTCCTGCATGGAGCCTGCTTCTCTCTCTGCCTGTGTCTCTGCCTCTTTCTCTGTGTCTCTCATAAATAAATAGATAAATAAATAAATAAATAAATATCAAAAGAAAAAATTAAAAAAAAAAGAAAAAGAAAAGAGCTGATATACCTCACATAATGGCTGACTGGTCCAAATCTACCTAGCACACTTTAGTATAGAATAGATACCAACTTTTCAGTTTGAGTGTGTAGCTTTTCAGCAAGCCATTCCTTATACTTATTGAATAATATTATTTCATTAAGTATTGTTTTTTAAAGATTTTATTTATTTATTCATGAGAGAAGAGAAAGAGAGGCAGAGACATAGGCAGAGGGAGAAGCAGGCTCCCTGCAAGGAGTCTCATGTGGGACTCAATCTCAGACGCCGGGATCACGCCCTGAGCCGAAAGCAGATGCTCAACTGCTGGGCTACCCAGGCGTCTCCTCGTGAAGTATTGTTTTGTTTTGTTTTGTTTTTTTCTTATGAAGTATTGTTAAAGTTGAATTTGTTTCTAAAACTATAGAAGGATGGAACTGTATTATAGGTAAGATGGCATCATAGAAAATGGCCTATTATTTTGTAATTTGTATTATTTTGTAATCAGTGTACTTTCTTACTGATAAACACATGCCTATTTTGGACAGTCAGGAGACAGTCTTTAAAAACAAAATTAGGCTTGATTTCAAATAGTTGGTCAGACTCCATATTTCTTTAGTACAAGAATTATGAACAAAAACAATATTCTGAAAAAGATTGTGTTGTTTTTTTTTCATTCAATAAATATTTATTGAGGGTCTGGGTATTAGGCATACAGCAGCAAACATGAAACATACATTCTGGTGGAATTCAATTTTTTTTTTATTGAAGTTTGATTTGCCAACATATAGTATAACATCCAGTGCTCATCCCATCAAGTGCCCTCCTCAGTGCCATCACCCAGTTATCCCATCCCCCTACCTACCTCCCCTTCTGAAACCCTTTGTTTGTTTCTCAGAGTTAGGAGTCTCTCATGGTTTGTCTCCCTCTCTAATTTTTCCCACTCATTTTCCCTCCTTTCCCTTATAATCCCTTTCACTATTTCTTATATTCCCCATATGAGTGAAACCATATAATGATTTGTCCTTCTCCAATTGACTTACTTCACTCAGCAGGATAATATCAGGGTATTAACCCTCCAGTTCTATCCATGTTGAAGCAAATGGAGGGTATTTGCATCTCTAGTGGCTGAGTGATATTCCGTTGTATACATATATCACATCTTCTTTATCCATTCATCTGTTGAAGGACATCAAGTCTCCTTTCAGTTTGGCTATTGTGGACATTGCTGCTATAAACATTGGGATGCAGGTGTCGCTGTGTTTCATGACCTCTGTATCTTTGGGGTAAATACCCAGTAGTGCAATTGCTGGGTCTTAGGGTAGCTCCATTTTTAACTCTTTGAGAAACCTCTACATTGTTTCCCACAGTGGCTGTACCAGTTTGCATTCTCACCAATGGTGCAATAGGGTTCCCCTTTCTCCACATCCTCTCCAACATTTGTTGTTTCCCATCTTGTTAATTTTCACCATTCTCACTGGTGTGAGGTGGTATCTCATTGTGGTTTTGATTTGTATTTCCTTGATGGCAAGTGATGAAGAGCATTTTCACATGTGCTTGTTGCCCATGTCTATGTCTTCTTTGGTGAAATTTCTGCTCATGTCTTCTACCCATTTCATGATTGGATTGTTTCTTGGGTGTTGAGTTTCATAAGTTCTTTATAGATCTTGGATATTAGCTCTTTACCTGATAAGTCATTTGCAAATATCTTCTCCCATTTTGTAGGTTGTCTTTTAGTTTTGTTGACTGTTTCTTTTGGCGTGTGCAGAAGCTTTTTATCCTGATAAAGTCCCAATAGTTCATTTTTGCTTTTGTTTTCTTTGCCTTCGTAGATATATCTTGCAAGAAGTTACTGTGGCCAAGTTCAAAAAGGGTGTTGCCTTGTTCTTCTCTAGGATTTTGATGGAATCTTGTCTCACATTTAGATCTTTCTTCCATTTTGAATTTATCTTTGTGTATGGTGCAAGAGAATGATCTAGTTTCATTCTTCTGTATGTGGCTGTCCAATTTTCCCAACACCATTTATTGAAGAGACTGTCCTTTTTCCAGTGGATAGTCTTCCCTGCTTTGTCAAATATTAGTTGACCATTTCTGAATTCTCTATTCTGTTCCATTGATCTATGTGTCTGTTTTTGTGCCAGTGTCACACTGTCTAGATGATCACAGCTTTGTAATACAGCTTGAAATATGGCATTGTAATGCCCCCAGCATTGGTTTTCTTTTTCAATATTCCCCTGGCTATTTGGGGTCTTTTCTGATTCCACACAAATCTTAAAATAATTTGTTCTAACTCTCTGAAGAAAGTCCATGGTATTTTGATAGGGATTGCATTGAACACGTAAATTGCCCTGGGTAGCATAGACATCTTCACAATATTTATTCTTCCAATCCATGAGCATGGAATGTTTTTCCATCTCTTTGTGTCTTCAATTTCTTTCAGAAGTGTTCTGTAGTTTTTAGGGTATAGATCCTTTGCCTCTTTGGTTTGATTTATTCCTAGGTGTCTTATGGTTTTGGGTGCAATTATAAATGGGATTGATTCTTTAATTTCTCTTTCTTCAGTCTTATTGTTAGTGTATAGAAATGCCACTGATTTCTGTGCATTGATTTTGTATCCTGCCACATTGATGAATTGCTGTATGAGTTCTAGCAATTTTGGGGTGGAGTCTTTTGAGTTTTCTATATACAGTATTATGCCATCTTTATGAGGGAGAGTTTGACTACTTCTTTGCCAATTTGAATGCCTTTTATTTCTTTTTGTTGTCTTATTGCTGAGGCTAGGACTTCTAGTACAATGTTGAATAACAGTGGTGATAGTGGACATCCTTGTCATGTTTTGGTCTTAGGGGAAAGGCATTCAGTTTTCCCCCATTGAGAATGATATTTGTTGTGGGCTTTTTGTAGATGGCTTTTAAGATATGGAGGAGTGTTCCCTCTATCCCTACACAAGGTTTTGTTATTTATTGGAGAATCAAATAATTAGGTGCCTAGGTGTATGGCTGCCATTCTTTTTTCCTTATAATATGAACTATTACATTTAGAGCACAATGATTTACCCATGGTAAGTGCCCCAGATGCTAGTGATGATGGCAGTGTAATGTCAGCCTCACATAATCATCTCATGCGTTTTCCATTTCTGTGACATATGTGGCTGAAGACGCAACTGATTTCCACAAAGAAATATACCACTCATGTGAGAGATGAAACATGAATTTTGATTGACTGCATGGTCCCAAAGTATTCTGTAATGTGTTTCATTAACTCTAAAATAGTTCCAGGTATAAAAGCAAACCTAGGCCTTTCCAGCATCTGGAATGAGTGAATCACTCACACACTGCTGGTGTAAATCGATATAATCTCTTTGGAAAACAGCTTGGCCATATCTAGTAAAGCTCAAAATATACATAAAACATGGTCCAGAAATTTCACTTGTAGATACATGCCCCTTGAAATGTATGTCCGTGTGTGTAAATCTATTTCTCTGTCATTCCTTTTTATCTAATGACATTGACTAGCATAGCCCCAATTGGGAAACTACCCAGAGACCCATTAATAGTAAGATGGGAGAATACACTCAGGTATATTCACACAATGGGGAGCAATAAGAATGATTGGAGTAAAAGGAGACTATAATTAGAATAAATCTCAAACATGATATTGAATGAAAGAAGCCAAGCACAGAAGAAAACATACTGTAATTAATGTCCCCTTTTTATAAAATACAAAACCATGCATTACTGCTGTTAGAAGTCAGGGTAGTAGTTACTCTGGAGGAGTAGTGGCTGGAAATAGTGACTATGAAGGTGCTCTCTTGGGTTCCTTACTCTGAGAAGCAGTTCCCTGAGTGTGTTTGGTTGTAATAATTCAAGTTGACACTTATGTGATCTTTCATTATGTGTATCACATTCTGAACTTGTTCTCTTTTTCTCCGTAGATATTACTGGGTGAACACCATGATAACGATTCTAAAGTCTCCCAAATTTACTGCACTGAAAAAGAGATGTTTGGTTTTACCAAACAGAAAGTTGATTAAGTAATTACTTGAATATTACCTGAGGTTTGACCTGTACTATTTTCTGCTACTCTGTTTATTTGGTTGTTATAGTCTATCAGATGTTGAGATAACTTAAAATGAAAAAACAAACAAAAACAAACCAACACTGGTCAGTAAATGCAATTGAGGATTTTTATCTCCTATGCCATGGGAAGCATGCAGTATTCCCTCCTAAGTCTGAGTCAGGGAGGTAAAGGCTAGTAGGGTTCTACAGATGATATCTGCTCTACATTGTAATGCGATGTCTGTCTTCTCTCAGTCCACCCTTCTCCTGCACCAATGCCCACCCTCTTGGGCAATTACAGTAAAACCTTTATAAAACAGAAATCTGAGCACATAACTTTCCTATTTCAAATTATCCAGTGGTTGCCCATGTTCAGGTCTCTGTCCACTTTGATCACATTTATCTCCCTTTACTTCTTGTTTACTCCCCGGAGTCATTCTAGCATTTAAATATGGCCTCTTGAACCAGCCAAGCTGGCTCCCACCTCTAGGATAAAGCACTAAGGGCATGAGAATGCCCTTTTTTTTCAGGTCTCTCTAGGCCTTCTCCTCATTCAATCCTCTATGGAGAGTTGCCCTTCCTGGAGAGATCTTCCCTGACTTCAGAGTTTCTAGTAGCAGCCTACCTCCCTGTGACACTCTCATATTTTACATGCTTTTAAAAATACTAGATAAAATCATCTTAGTTCTTTAATTGTTTGTTGTCTGTATCCTTTAACTCTCCACTTTTCCAATAGAGCAAAGATCTAGGAAACTATCTTTTGTTTTCTGTTGCATCCCAAGGCGTAAAATAGTTAGTACATAGTAAATATGTAATAAAAACTTGTTAAATGTATGGGTATGTTATAATAACAGTGGTGAGAAATGTTTCTGCTGTTTGTCATTTTGGGTTTTGTCTAACAAAACCATTTGAATTTATTAAGTTTATAGACTCTTAGAATCTTATGTTAGATGCTCATGTACATTGTCTAGCACCCATATATCAAATACACTGGATAGGATTATTCTTTGTCTTTCCCTTAATTATACCCCTATTCATGGGAGGCAGTAACAGACCTTGAGTAAAAGTACTCCCAGGCAGAGGAACCTGTATGTCATTAGCTGATAACTAACGGAAATGGAAGAGCTGTGAGCCATTACATAAACCTAGCCAGAACTTAAACTCTGGGGGAGAATATTAGATCCCCATTAAAATTGGGGAAATGTAGTTGATTGAAAATATGTTTATTTTCCATACAAACCATTCTGTCAAACTTACCTCATTTCTCACTGAGTGCTCCCTTAGAAATGTTGCAGACATTTACAAAATGCAGAGAATATAAATATAAATACATATGTCATATATTTAGATATTATTATATATTTATATATATAAATATAAAATGCAGAGTTTGTTTCCCTCTGCCTTACTGCCTTGTCTTTGCATCATGTTTTGTATGTGTTGATTATTTAGCATTAATTGACTAGATGACCAGTTAGATTGGTCCAGTTAGATTGTTTGTTTTGGATTTGTTTGGGTTTTATAAAATGTGTCATATTAAATGACTGGTTTACCCAAAGGGATAGAGTGAAACCTGTGCCAGGATCAGATGTTCTGCCTTTTATTTATATAAGATGGGTCTTCAAGTTACAGTCACTAAACTCTGGGACTCTGCTCTGCTTATAAATACCATTAACACAAATTTTTCTCATGTCTGGCTGTTAATAGTCAAATACGGTAGTATTGGTTGGATAATGCATAAGTAAAATAGTTTTGTCTATGGGGTAAATGGCCATCTTGGTAGCATGGGATGATGGTGCTGAAGTTTGCCCCAGACATTCTTAGGTACTTAGAAATAAACTTTTGGGCCAGAGAAACGCATAGCGCTATGCTTCTTCTAGTATCACCTTGGGCTTACCTGAACCTGGCCAGTCAGCATAGGCTTACCCTATCCCTCTGTGTAAATCAGTCATTTACTATGACATATTTTATCAGTACTTACAAACCAAAAATAAAGAATACAATTGGTCAATTGGTCATCTAGACAATCACTGCTGACTAGTCAATGCAAATAAAGCATGATTTTTTTTTTTTTTGCTGGTCACTTGCAAGGACAGAGGTCACTCTGAGGTCAGACTATCCTCAGCAGAATGAGACTTTCTCTCAATGCATGCTAACAGACAGTGAATGTAAGCTGGCTATAAATATCTTTATTGTCTCATCCATACCAGCACATACAGAAGGATGAGTATATTAGGCTTCCCGGAATGGTTGTGGTAAAAATAACAGCCATCATTTATGCAGTGAGTTTTCATGTGCCATTGTAAGAATTTTATTTTTATTTATTTATTTTTTTTTTATAAATTAATTTTTATTGGTGTTCAATTTACCAACATACAGAATAACACCCAGTGCTCATCCCGTCAAGTGTCCCCCTCCGTGCCCGTCACCCATTCACCCCCACCCCTCGCCCTCCTCCCCTTCCACCACCCCTAGTTCATTTTATATCTATTCTCTGTTTTAAGAGTTTTATGTCTATTATTTAATTCCCAAAACAACTCTATGATAGGTACTATTGTTATTACAATGTTGTAGTTGAGGAAACATAGGCAGAGAAAGTCTAAGCTTCTAGCAATTTTAAGATGGTCTTCAAGGTTGCCGCTCCCTTGTGTACATGCCCTATATAATCTGCTCCCCTTGAGTAATATCATGTGATGAGATATCACTCCCTTTATGTTATGTTAAATGGCAGAAAAGACTTTCCAAATGTAATTAAGGTTCCTAATCAATTGACTTTGAGTTAATAAAAAATGAAACTATCCTATGTGCTTCTAAACTAATTGAGTGAACCTTTGAAAGAGGTCTGAGGTATTGAAGGCAGCAGAGATTTTTCTGCTAGTCTTGAAAGAGCAAACTGCAATGTTGTAGAGAGGGCCACATGGCAGAGATGGATTCTCAGAACTGAGAATGGTCTCTGACAACTATAAAGAAAACAGAAAACTCAACAGAAAACCATCTTAAAATTTTAATGAACTAAATCAACCAACAACTATGTGAATTTGAAAGATTCCCAGATCCAGAAAGGAATGCAATCAGGCCCATGCACTGAGTTTAGCTGTAAGACTCTGAGCAGACTGTAGTGATATGAGCCATGATGTGCCCGGTCTTCTGACTTACAGAATTGTGAGAAAATAAATGAGTGTTGTTTGATACACCTAAGATTGGGGTAATTTGTTATGCAACAATAGAAGATATGACTTTTCCTATGTGATAGGGTAGTTTAAGTCCTCATGAGACAGACTGTTAATAAATAACTCATTTCTTAATCTTGCTTCTCTGTATTCCTGACTGGACCTCTCTATGAAAGTACTGAAAAGTAATCTCCTGAGACAGTATATTCTAAAAATTTAAGTAGGAAGAACAGATGTTCTTAACCATAATATAAAGCAAAGGCTGCCTCTCTACAATGCAGACAGTGCTCACATTATTATGCAGCAATTGAATCCCCCGCCTGGTAATTATGCCCCTTGGGTTCTAGCTGAGTCATATTTCTCCTAAAAGCCACTCTCATAGCTACACAAGTACCTTGAAAGAAACTTTAAAATACTTACCTGTAAATCATTGATTAAGTTCTTTAGCAAAGATTCATACTTCTCCCCAATCTGTGTGTGTGGGTTGGAGTGGGGAGGGAAGTTTATTTCAGTTGGTAGCATCATATATGATCTCTGTGCACACATGCATACATACATAAAGATATGTTGACCTTTACCATCCCACCATGAATTAGGTTAAGGTTTTTATTACCTTTCAGTATTATTTGGGCCTTAACCATTCCTTATAAAAGCAAGCAATATATTTGAGTCTAAAATTCTATTATTAATCATGGGAAGTTAAGTACACTGATGGAACTGAAAAACAATATTTTCTTTGGCATTTGAGCTACTAGCTTTTGAAGTACTGTATCAGGTGAGATATTTTTTTTCCCCTAACTGGTAGAGAAATGTTTGGTTTGTAGTAAAATTAGTGTGGGGCATATAAGTGTTTTGTTCAGATTTGCTTTGTTTTAGGGGCTGTATCAGCTCCAAGAAGATGAAAAGCCAAGTGTGGCCTAGTTTATTGAGTGAAACACACAGCTGTGAAACAAGCCCGAGGTTGTTGGGGCGAGAGAGTGAGCAGCTGTGAAGTGAACTGCCAGGTAGGAGCTGAGACTGCCTTGCTGGTACTGATCCCAGTCCTAAAAGCCCAATGAAGGTGAGATTAGGGAAAGTGCCCAGACACCAGTGGGAGAGGATCTCAGTTACAGCTCTATCCAAGGCACAAAATAAACTGAAATTTTAAAACAAAAACCCTCTCTATGATTAGGAATGGGTTTGGATGCATGCAAAGGATCTTTGGATGGGAAATTTTCATGTAAAAGTAGTCCCAAAATAGTTCCATCATTATTGGAGATGAAAAACCTTCAGGTGTTTTCAGTAGGGGCAGTAGAAGTGATGAGCACAGTGCCTGGCACGTGGCAGGTACTTAAAGAATTTTTGGTAACTAAGCGAGCAATGTCTGAGGCTTTATCGTGTTTTTTTTTTTTTTTTTAATTTATGGTAGGTTGATAGGAGATCTGCTTCTCAGTGCAAAGTTTCTGTTTTTGAAACAACCCCGATGTTTTGTCAAATTGTGTGCTAAAATGAATAGAACTTAATACGGAAAATAGAGTGAGGATGAGAAAAGGCCACTCACACAAATGCAACTTTGTGACCGGAATACAAACCAAATGAGCAATTGGTTATTTGAGAGATAGCAGACCACTCAGGCAGGCAGGTTAGTACAGCTAGAAGCTGTCCCAGAGGATATGAAAATGTACAGGAAAAAAAATACAGTGGAAATGCTGGCGACTTTTTAATTAGCCAAGGGCGGGCAGTATGATGCAAGCAGAGATTCAAACCAGTAGGACTGCTCTGAACGTGTGTGCAGGGAGGAGTGCAACCTGTCCTAGGAAGAGCCATGGAAGGCTGGAATGCTCCCTATGGAGGGAGTGCCCCGCACAGGACTTATTTTAATTTTTTGAAAGTAGAACTGAAAGAGTTCCTGTTGCCTGAGCAAGCATGGGCTGAGGGCTTTATCCTTCACTGTTGTTGACAAAACACATTCTATAGTAGAGCAGACTTTTAGTGACCTGGAATTTTGCAAAGAATGAATCAGACCCCTTACTATTAGATGCATGGGAATCCTAGTAGCCATTTAACAAGTCCTGATTTACAATTGAAGCAAACAGAGAAATTGCCTGCTTGATGCAAGGCCCCTATAGTAATTTAATATTTACTAAATTTAAAAAAAAAGTAAAAATCTATAAGACTGGGTGAACTTTGCAAACTTATGTTGGGTGAGAGAAATAAAATGGAATGTTAAAACCTCTAATTAAATGAATTCATTTCAAAAGGAATTAATAATTGCCATTTTGTACAAATATTCTGGTTTTCTTGATGGCTTTATGGACTACTGAAGCAAAAATTGCACTGGACCAACTTAAACAGGCAAAGGGGGACTTTATTCAAGATTATTTCAATATGGAAGAAAGGCAAACAGCCTGAGCCCAACTCCATGGGAACAAAGGGCTGGAGAATTAAGAGCCTTCTGTGTTTGCTGATTAGCCTCACACAAAGGAAGAGTAAACTGTCTCTTATCATTGAAAAGGAGGCAGTTCTGGCCCTCCCATTCTGACTGAGAGACAGAGGTGCTGTCCTTGATGATTACCTCCAAAGGTGGTTCCCAAGGTCCTTGGGAAAGATAGTCCTGGATTGTAAAACTGGCAAGAAGCTTTTCAGAAAGATGTACCTCTCAAAGGGTCAGAGAAAGAATTTACAATTCCAAATTTTCTAAAGTAAATGATCTGAGGAATGGGAAACCAGGAGGCTAGAATCAGGTCTTCCTATCTAAAATTTTGTTAAGCTGAAGGAAACATGGAAGCCACTTTTATCAGCTGTTTGCAACTACCAGCTCTTTCTATGACCTGGTGTTGACCTTTTTGGTGTCAGGTTTGATCCGATTAGTAGTGAAATGAAATAGAGGGGCCAGGCAAAGGTGTGTTGAGGCAAGCTTTTAATGGAGGTGCTCTTGGGCGAGGTTCCGCAGCCCACAAGGGAGTGAGACCAGGGAAGTCGCTTGCAGGGATAATACAGGTAGGCTTTTATAGGGAAGGGTAGAGAGGGGCCCGTAGACATAAGCAGCCCATATAGCTGCTTATGTCTATATATGGTATGGATTAGGTACGGTTGGGTTTCTGTTTTCATGCATAGGTCCTGTTCTCCCCATGATGAGGTATCCTTAGGTGGTCTGCTAGTGGCAGGAAAGTCCCGAGGGAGGATGACAAGATGGAGGTCCACTGCCATTTTGTTGGTGCCTCCCCATCCCCCTTGATCTGCTGGCCCAACATTTGGGACTGTCACATATTCTCATTGTTTAATTATTCTAGCTCTCTCTTCTTTAATATTAGGTCTAATGGTTATGTATTTATCTGTTACAAAAAGGGACTTGAAACTGTCACACCTTGCTGGCAAGGGGATAAATTGATATAATCCTTTGCTAGGACAATTTTTCCATGTGTCAAAAGCTCGAAAAGTCTTCATACTCATAGCCTTTTTAATTCTACTCTAAGAAATAGCCCTAAGTAAATAGTCAGAGACGTCCTTAAATACATTCACATGAGTTTAATGATTGCAATAGTTGTTATAACTCTGAAAAGCTGGAAATGAGAGGTTCACAAATAGAAGATAGCTCAAAGGAAAAAAAGGTAAAAAAATAAATTCACATTCATATTACTGATGCCTCAGGCTGGGTCCAGGAACACAGAGCAGGTCCTGCAGGGCCAGCCAAGAGGGTCCTTGACTTTTGAGCAGGATGGAAGTCAAACTTGATCCAGCAGGATGTGAGAGCAGAGTTTATTGAAGATATAGAGAGACCAGATACAGATGGAGCACTTGGGAGGCTCAGAAAGGAAAGGAGCATGAGTCTCGTCTTTGTTCAGGGCCTGGGGTTTTTTACTGAGGATAGTGGTCCGGTATACATGTCCTAGCAGGAATAGAAGCAGGAAAAGGAGTAGAACGGCAGATTTTTATGGAGTCCTTCAGTTTCCCTGTCTCAGATTATGGAATTCTTTTCAGCTATTAAAAGCAGAAAATAGAAAAGCACTTGAAAACATGTTCATATACTTTACATAAAAAAGAACAGAATTTCCTGGGATGGCTGTGTGGCTCAGTGGTTGAGCATCTGCCTTTGGCTCAGGATGTGATCCCAGGGTCCTGGGATTGAGTCCCACACTGGGGTCCCTGCGGGGAGCCTGCTTCTCCCTCTGCCTATGTCTCTGCCTCTCTCTGTGTGTCTCTCATGAAAAAATAAATAAAATCTTTAAAACAAAGAAGAGCGTTCCCTCAATGTTGTTGTGTATTTATATATACATATATAATATATTCTATGATAATGTCATATGGAATTTATAATATGATCGTACACTTCCTGAAAGTTTATATTCTCATGGTTCCTTCCTTTCAGATCTGTTTTCTGTAGAACCCTAATGTTTGCCTTCTGCTGTCCTTTTATTTCACTCCAAAAAATTGTGGAGCATATTTTGATTTCTCCTAAGCATAATCAATATTAGATAGCTGTATATCACAGACCACTTGTATTGAATGTTTGAGGACAATTGAGAGGGATTCTAGTACATCAAGCTCTCAACCTAAAATTAAAGGATAACATTCCTCTTCTGAAGGTCTCTTAGCCATTTCTTCCACCAGGCATTTCTCATAATTTGTTCCTTCACCTTGGGCAGTTGCTTCCTACTGACCTCTTCGCTCTTCTCTCTAGACCTCTTCAGCATTATCCTTTTCTAGACACCTGCATTCTTTTTTTTTACAGATATGTTTAGAAAACTCCAGATTCTTGGTAATGCAAAGCAATATAGCTCTCTCTAGTTTTATTTCTCTGGCTTCTGGAGCATGCCCTGGGGGTTACTATTAGCAAAATGGCTCATTGGTTTCCTTTCTTAAGAAGAGAATAGAATTTTTTTCCCTACTATATACAAATATACTTCATGAGTTTTGACAGCCTGTGCAAGCATGTGGGTACAAATGGACTCACAGTTACAGTACTGATCTGTATTTCTCAGGTTCTTTCCTTTTCTCTGAAATAGGACACTGCTATTACTCCATAGTCTTCTTTTTATTTCCTGGAGTTCCCATGCTGCTGATATATTACAGCTTTTGAGGTAGCAGTGCTACTGAGTGGTCTGGGATACTCAAGGCCAAATGTGTATGTCAAAGTCAGACTTGTTTTTGCTGAAGTAAGAATGTCCTCCCTCATTCTTAATGTAATGCAGTCAGTTGGAGAGGGATCAGAGTAGAACAGTCTTGCATCCTCAATATCTTTATGTGATCCTGGAGAAGGTAGTCTTTAGTCATTCATTTGTAGCATCCTGCTTCTTGGGATTCATTTGGAGCTGGACCAGGGAACACACCTAAGTGACAGCCTCCATTCCAGACCTGATGTCCCTCTTTGCTGTCTACTGTTTTTTTTGGTAGGTCTAGTTGGTTTTGGTTCCTTCCTTCCTTGAGATACATTATTCCCAGAAGCTACATAAATGTTCTTAGAAATAGAATCCTGACTACTCTACCCTACCCTACCCTATCCTAACAGTTTATTAGAGAATCCTGAAAATGTCTGAGTATTGGTAGTAGTTAACCTTAAAGACAAGAAAGAAATACATCAAATCTTTGAGTTATCTTCATTTCTTCTCCTCCTCCTCCTCCTTCTTTTTTTTTTTTTAAGTGGGGCTTGAATTCATGATCAAGGTCTGAGCTGAGATCAAGAGATCAAGAGAGTTGGATGCTTAACCAACTAAGCCACCCAGGGTTGCCATCTTTAAGTAGTGAGATCATGAGTAACTTTTAAAGTTTTATGCTTTACTCTATTTTCCATATTTTTTATGTTGAACATATATTTATAATCAGAATAGTTTAAACATAGTAAATTTTAAAAAATTAAAGTACTTGAAATATAGTTTGAAAATTTTGCAATAGTTTGAAAGTGATAGATGATATTCCTTTACATGCAACAGCAACTAGTCTGAGCATAATTTATGCTACTTACTCAAAGATAGGCTCTATGGGCAAAGATTTATGGTCCATTAATCCAAAGGATTTTTTTCTTTATAATTCCTGAGGAAAAATTATTCAGGGATAATTATGGGAAATTATATATTTTGGCAAAACTGGGGCTCAATTGCCAAAACCATTGGAGTTGTGTTTAGTAAGTCTGTGGGAACTAGATGTCTCAAAAAAGGGACAAAATTATATTTCATCAATTAAAAATAAAAACAAATGCTCTTCCTTAACTTCATTTTTAAATTCCTTTATTTTCTTACTCGGCTGTTGCTCCTTGGGATTAGTCGTAGCTCTGAGGCCACTGGTGATATGATGTGCTCACTGCTGAATTTCACACTAAGGGAAATGGCTGTCTCTACTTTCTTTCACTGAAACATAATGGAATTGTTATAGATGTAGAGAGAAACAGCATCAGATGAGTGAGATAGAGGATTTTACCTCCCACCTGCCATGAAGCATTTGGATGACTGACTCATTGGCTATGGTTGATGTCTTGGTGCTATGAATACTGATGCTCTTGACCACCAACTCTAAAATATTTTGATGGCAGTGGCAGCTGTGCTTTGAGAGTCTCTCAGAAACTTGTGCATTTACTGAGAATCCAGAACCTTAGGGAGCCTTGCAGTGGCCCAATTAAAAGACAAGAGTTTAGTTAAGCCCTAATTATATATGGGGACACATTTTTTCTGTGAAGTCACAACTTCACAAAATTCAAGAAGATTTTTCTCATAGTGACAAAATGGGGGCTTGCAACCATATTCTTTTTATTGTTAAAAGTCCAATGATCTTATTTTGTACTCCATGCTGAAGATGGGAAATTTTGGTTGCACCTGAAGCATTCATGCCTATGATATGGCCTATTTCATCATTTTAGAGCAGTGGTTGGAAAACATGAAAATATCAATACTTAGGTGTTGAATGCATCCTTAAGAGGGGTTCCATGGTATAATGGTTAGCACTCTAGGCCCTGAATATATTCTTATGCAAAGCATTCTGCTAGGATTTTGTGGTAAACAGAGATTAATGTTCAATGTTTCTTTTTTCTAGAAATTTCCAAAAGCATTAGTGCCTATTGCAATAGAGGTACGTAACAAGTTCTTTGGACAACAATGATAGTATTTACCTTATTGAGTAGCCGTAATAAATAAATGAATTAATTGTTTAAAACAAGTAGTTCAATTGTTGAAACATAGAAAGTTTGATAAACAGTAGCTATTATTATTAAAGTTACAGGATTTTCTAGATTTACTGAAGGCAATTTAACAAGAGCAGGTGCAATTAGTACAGTGCTCTGGATACAAAGAAATAATAATTTTAATGAAAGTACTATGAGATGGATATAGCTGTAGGATGTAGAAGAAGATCCACGTATGAAACATAACTAAGATGATGAAGGAATGACATCATCAAACAGAAACATGGCATTGTATATATTTAGGTGTATACCTTTGGAGACTTTTTGATGTGGACCACTTAATTAGATATTTTATCTACATGTGTTTTTTCTGCATCATGCTATCTACAGCATTCTTCTCCCTTAGCAAAATGTCACATTATCTTTTTAATAAATATGTACTAAAATTCATGCATTTTGTATCCTTTCAGAAGAAGGATATGTATTTTTGCCAGGGTCCTGAAAATTAGTGTGTTCAAAATGGCAGGGACACATATGCATGCACGAGAGAGAGAGAGACAGAGACAGAGAGGAAAAAAAAAGAACACTGATTCTTGTTAACATGTGGATATAGCCTACCATGTGCTAAGCCTACTCTTATGAATCAAAAAGAAAGAGTGGAAAAGACATAATATCCATATGTGGTGGACATTTAATCCTTTTGAAAGGCCAGTCTCTATGACTGTGGTACTGTTGGAACTCAAGGACTTATCTCCCTTGGGAATGCACTACAATCTTTAGAATTGACCTCATCTTTGTTGGAAAAGTGATGAGGAGGATCATAAAGGAGAAAAGAGCATTACCTCAAATTTCTCCCCAGGAAAGAAAGTTTTATATTTGTCATTTATTTTCACCTATTGTGGATGGTCTGTTGATTTTCTTAGCCTTTATTCTTTTGGGATATTCATTTTTATATTGAATTATATGTACTCTTTATATATTTATAAGTATTATTTATTTGCATATCACATAAGTTGAAAGTATTTATTCCCAGGTTGATATGAACTTTTATTTTGCTTATAGGGTTTTTGGATGTACAGGTATTAAAAATTATACTACTGTTGTATATTCTACTACTTTCCTTTATGATTTCTGCCTATAGTGTTACACTTAGAAAAGCTTTTCATTCTTTAAGTATTTAAGAATTTATCTATATTTCTTTCAGTCTTTCCATTAAAAAACATAGGATAGTTCTCTATTTCAAGTTAGCATTTATATTCCTTGATAACTTATTCTCAGGTATCTGATACACTTTCTTCTTTTGGGAATGGCAAATTATTTCCCTGGTTTTTAAAATACATTATTTGAGCTGTGAAAGAAAGATGTGGAGGTATCTATATATATATTTTAAAACTGGCTACTTGAGTGAGCTAGTTATTCAAATAATTTTTCTGTTAAATATTTTGAGACTTCTCAAATAGATAATCATTTTATCTGTAAATATTGGGAACTTTGCTTCTTTATTTTTATTTCTTCTTTCTTATTTCTTTCCTTGGTTAGTAAATTTTTTTTTAATGTTACAGCCTTTTCACTCTTGAGTTCTTTTATTTGACTTACCACCTCCTCTAGGAAATGTTTTGAATTCATTTTTATTTTAGGAAGGACATGTGAGTTGTACACTGTCTGAGGGCTTGAATATCCCAGAATATCTTTATTTCGTCTTTGAACATCAATCTCAACTTGGTTGGTAGCAGAATTTCAGGTCACAGCTTTTTGCCCTCAAGTCAATGTGAATCTAGCCTCAATACCTCTGCCATTTTCTACTGCAGAGGTATCAAGTTTGATCTTTTCTGACTCGTACCATTAGTACAACAAAAGAAGTTATTTTTTTCTCAGATAAATCACCTATGACACTAACAATCTTTAGAACATTTGCCCTTTGTCCCATTAAGAAAAGAGGACCTTAAGGAAATCTTTAGAAGTTAGGATGAATGAAAGTCTTCTGTCTGTGGCATGCAAACTTATCTCCTTACCCTTTGTCTGCTTGTGATGCAGTTAAACTGTTTGAAGAGCTGTTTTGAAGATGATGATGAGGAGAAGGAGGATCAACTACCTACTAGGCTTTATTACATTCCATGATCCTTAACTGTTTTAAGATGATTATCTCATTTATTTTGCTTTTGATGTTGATTCCTTCCTTATGACACTATACAAGTCTGCAAATGCAAATAAAATGGATTTTTGTGCACTTTTTAGTGAAGATTTTTAATAAATTTAAGAATCAAGAAATATTTGAGCTCTTCTGATTAGGACAAAGACCTTCCAGTGATTCCACATTTATTGACCAAGATGTGTTGAATACTTTTCTGGCTATATTCTGGAGGATGAGCACCAGAAGTCAGAGTAATCCCTGAGTAGACTTCTTAGACCTGACCATCTGGAATAATACTAAAAAAATGTCAAATAGATGGAGTAAGTTTTACTACTTTATCTTTAAAGCAGCATGCTATAGACCCTAGTCTCTTTTGGGAGAATGTGGCAGAAACATTATTTTTGTTTTTGCAGTCAGGCTATTAGTCTGTGTAACCCAGATGGAGAAGTATCCAGATACAAGCTAGGAATTAGGGTCTAAATATTTTTAACAACTGTGAGCTAAATTAGGAACCTGGAATATATCTCCACACCTCTTCAAATGACCAAGAGAATGAAATATTAAACCTTTTCTGCCTGACTGTTATGGAATCTTTCATTTATTCCTTAGTACTTTTTAATTATCTAATTTGAAATTTTTTATTATGAGTTAGGTAAGATTTCACTTTTTCATGATTCTGATTTTCTCAGATCCTAAGATGCAACTTGAGCCTCTAAAGATTTAGGCTTTTCATTAACTAAAAACAGTTTTTATTCAGTTGTATCTTTGATCTTTCTACTTTATTCTACGTTTTATCAATACCAATTATTAGTAGATAATTGGTATTATTTTTCTTCCTCCTCTACTTCTGTCATCTCTTTTTCATAGTTTTCCTCTGTGTTATTTTTCTTTGCCTTTGGAGAAGCATTTCAACTTTGTCTTCCATATCAATAATTCAGATTTCTGCAGTGCCAAGTCTACATCATGCAGGTGGATTTGCAGGTTTATATTTTACTATGCATTTTGGATTTTAACATTTTTATCAATAAAAAAAGAAATACCTATAGCTTAACTAACCCCTTATATTTACACAATTGCCATATCATCTAATTGTTAATCTTTTATTTTCATAGAATTGATGATTTCTTGAATTTCATTTAGCAATCTCTTTATTGCTTTATTCAGCAAATATCTGGGAGCCTCTTCAGTGTCAGGCACTGTGTTTAGTACTGTGACTGTAACAGGAGTTTGCAGTGGTAGTGGTAGTAATGGGTACAGATAATTTGACGTTTATAAAAGTGAAAGGATATGTTGTATGGCCATTTTAGAGGTTATTTAGGTTTGAGTAGTCAGGAAATATATTGTAGAGAAAGAAAGTTCAGAAGAATGGGAATATTTGATCCAGATGAAGTCAGCAGTAAGGGTAATAGAATTAAGGTGGAATTTGGTGGCAAGATAATATCATATGGAAAGACCCAGAGATAAGAGACCTGGTTCAACACTTTAGCTTGGCTAAATGTTATGATGCAATGACAGAGAAGTAGAGAGACGTGAATGAGGAGAGCTTGGCAAGGTCCAGATCATGGAAAATATTAGTGTTGCTTAAGAGGAAAGAAGTGCCACTGAGAATTTTAAATAGGAGCACTGGGAGGATCAAATTTGAATATTGGAAAAACCATCCTGACTACAGTATGAAAAATGGAGTAGAGCAGAAAAACCAATGTAGTCTGGCAGCCCAATAGGAAGTATATTATTCCAGGTTAGAGATATTGGAGTGTTAGAAATAAGATGTGAGAGATAATGAGGTGTTGGGAAGATGTGAATGGCTTTAAAAAAAACATTAGGGAAATAGAATCTAAAGGTTTTAATGAAATGCCAAAAGAACAAGCAACAGAGACAAAAATAAACAAGTGGAACACATCAAACTTAAAAGCTTCTTCACAGTAAAACAATCAACAGAATGAAAAGGCAACCTACAGCATGGGAAAAAATATTTACAAACAGCATATGATAAGGATTTACTATCCAAAATATATAAAGATTGTAAGCAGGTCAATAGGAAAAACACAAATAATCTAATTTAAAATGGGCAAAGGACTCAAAAGGTATACAAATGGTTAACAGATATATTAAATGACACTCAACATTATTAATTATCAGAAAAGGCAAATCAAATCTTATCACAAGAAAAGAATTACAACTATGTGAGGTGATGGATGTGTTAACTAAATCTATTGTGGTAATCATTTCATAATATATCTATATATCAAATCATCATCTTGTATGTCTTACATTTATACAATGTTTTATATCAATTATATTTCAATAATGCTGGCAAAAAATAAAGACCCTAGTGATTATTTGTATGGAAAATATGAAAAGCAGAAATCAAAGATGGCATGAATGCTGGTGCCATTTACTAAGGAAAAAAACACAGATAATTGACTTTCTGTTTTTTATCCTTACCTTTTAATAAGTTTCAAAAGTTTTCTCATGGTATGTGTGTGTGTGTGTGTATTTATTGCTTATTTATCCTTAATAGAGGCAAAATCTAGCCTAAACTGTTAAGTTATTCATAAAATTAGTGGGAGTAATGCAGCTAAAGGGCATGTGAGGGTAGTTTGAAGGGGAAAAGGTCTCAAATGGTCATTTATTGTAATTACCAATAAGCAAGATGGAATCTGTTTTTTAGTCCTTTCATCATCATAAATATTGTTTGATGTTTTTTCCTTTCTGACTTTAAGTTCATTAATGATTACATCTCGTGTTCCAACTGACAATGTCAGTGGCCATGGGTTAAATGAGACTCTTCCACACTGAGGATTATACATTATTCCACTTCTTTTTTTTTTAATTCCACTTCTTGATGATCTTGCCTTGTACAAGAGAATGTATTCGGGAAAAATTTGAAGGAGTCTTCACTTGTTTTCTTTGTACTATTCATATAACTTTTCACTGTTTTTCTCTCTTCCTTCTATTAAGCAGTAGTGTACCCCAAGCAGTAGTGTACTGCTAATTTCTCTTATACTTCTAGCTATATGGTATTACATGGAACTGTCATCTCTAAAAGGATGGAAGAATGAGTAAAACTTGAGAGGTAGAGAGGCAAGGGGATGAGTTGTAAACTGGTATTGGTTATTTTCAAACAGAACTTTTGCATGCAGAGATCTTTCTTGTCCTCTGGATATTTTAGGTCCATGTCTCTGAGGATAGGTCACAAAGGATATAGGCAGATGAAAGTCTTTCACCTTGCTTTCCTGATTCTGACTGGGTCTCAGAATCTCACCACCTCCACACTAGAGGTGAATGCTCATCTAGGGTTCTTGAAACCTATTGAGACAGGTCTCAAAACTAGTGCTCTGTGTTGTATCACTACCTCTTGTAAGAATCTTCCTTATTGATTATACTATTAAAAAACTTGTATTAAGATTTTTGGGTGGGAATGGATATAAATGAACATTATTCTGTAGCAACAGAGATTTATTTTGGATCATGTTTACATGTTCTTGGAGCAAGGCACTGTTTGTGATTGTGTGTGGGAAGGAATCATGTTGGATTCTTTTTTCTCAGTAACATGTACCACGTTTTGGCTGCAAGTTATGGGTTCATAAATCTTAGGCCTCCTAACTCAATGTATTTTTCCCTCATTTATAATTATTGCCACCTACATTATTTCTGGGATTTCTCTATGTCTAATAATTGTAGCCAAGTAGGACATCATTTCTTCAACAACTCTCTCTCTGCCCACAGCAGCTAAGTATATAAGACATTTTTGCCTTACAGATTTCATTGCTAAGTTCTGAGGAATTTGAAGGAGAAAACTGAAAAAAAAAAAAAAACTTTCTCAGAAGTTGAAAAATGTTGTCCTTTGTTTGAGCCTTCCTTTTGGGATTGAGTACGGATATGTGCAGTCCTGTTGGCTGTCAAGTTTATGTGAGATGGTTGATTTTATTGATCTTCTCCTCTCACATATACTCTTGTTCTCTGCTGGGGCTCTATCAATCTCAGTAGATACTTTGCTGCATTGGAATAATAGGTATGAAGTAGTGTTGATCAATTACTTTCTAGAAACCTGTGGACAATTTACTTTTCAGAGAAACTCTCAAATAGGTGACTGCTGTATGAAAACTTCCTTTGCTATATATGAAGGAAATTCTTTCTGGTGGGAACGTTAGAGCCATTCACTATATTCTGTTCCCCAGAGGTAGGTTGAGATTTTTCTTTCAGGGTTATTTTAGCAATATGTTCAACAGTTCATCTCTCTAAGAGTTATTCATTATTCCCTGCCCTACCATACACATCCATATACATCCAGCCAGTAACTTCTTACTATTCTCTTACAATGGTCTCTTTATTGGGTTTAATTCAGTGGGTTTGGAAAAAGCTCTTATTTGTGTCAGCTTACTCAATATTGCCAGTATCTTAATGACTATAAAAATATATATATATTTATAGTCATTAAGTAATATATATATATGTATATATATATATACATATATATATATTACTGTGTACATTAAAGGATTAACTCAGCAAATCTGCGTGGCACAAATCATGCATATTCCAGAGAAACGTCTGGCATTTATCAGGCTCTTAGAGGCAACCTCTAAGTTCTTGGAATAACTCACTTAATCAGAATGTCTGTTTATCTGGGAGCCATGGACCATACCTGATAGTATATGCTGACAATGTGATATGTGGTAGGGGCCTTAAGTCACATGGCATCATCTTGACCTTTGACAATTAGCCTACATGACTCACCTGCCAGTGAAAACCCTGGACCCTGGATGCTCAGGGGAGGTTCCTTGGTTGGCAGTACTCCATGTACGCTGTCACACATTGTTATACATTGTTATTGGCAGAATTAAGCACAGTCCACATGATTCCACTGGGAGAGGACAACTAAAAGCTTGTACTTGATCTTTCCTGGATTGTGCTCTATCTGCCTTTTGCCATTGATGATTTTAATCTGAGTTGCTTTGCTATAATAAACTAACCATGAGTTTTGCTGGGAGATTTGCTGAGTTCTGTGAGACCTTCTAGTGGATCATTGAACCTGAGGATGATTTTGTATATCCCTGAACATGTATATTGCAATTTATATGTTTGGGATAGAAATATTCTTTATGATTTCTTTTAAGAATTTTTTTTTTAAAGGGAAAGGATAAAATATCACATTGCTATTACTCTAGTGTCAACTTCCCTACTGTGGTTGGATGAAGAAAAGCATTTGTTCATTCAATCATTTAACAAATATTTATTGAAGACCTACCTGCTCAATGCCAGGATATGTGCTGGATGCTGAGGACATTGTAAAGAACATGATTGAAAAGGTTCCAGCCTCATGAAGGGAAAACATGTAAATAAATAAGGTAAATATAGTTGTGTTAAGTACTGTGAATGAACTTAATATGAAGATACAAAGAATGCATGGAGAAGTTCACTTTAAGTCAGAAGGCTTCTCTGAGAAGACATTTTAATGATTACAGAGACTTAGAATGATGCAGACATTTTAAGAGCACTGAGAACAACCAATTGCAAATGCCTTAATTTAGGAAACTACTTGCCCTGTTCCCAAAAGAAAAAAAGGCTGGTGTAGCTGGCATGTACTGACAGAGGAGAGAAATGGTATGAGACATGATTAGAGACATGGGCAGGAACATGGTCATGCAGCTCTTGTAGATAAAAGTAAGAAGCTTGTAGTTTAAGAGCAAGGGGCAGACATTTAAGAAATGTAGTTAGTTTTATATTTCTACAACTGCACTTAATTTTTTGAGACCCTATCAACTATGTATAAAATATGCAATAACCCCATCATCCTGGGAGGTTTTCTTATATTGTGCCAAGGTATTTGGGAGGGGGGACTGAGGTGTGATAAGTTCCCTCAATACTTGTATCTATTTTTAATTATCTTCAGAGAGGGAGAAAGGGTGGAGGGAAGGGCTGAGGAGTTGATGAAAGAATCCTACACAGGCTCCATGCCTAGTGCAGAGCCTGACATGGGGCCCATGGTGGCTGATCAATACCATGACCCTGAGATTGTGATCTGTGCTGAAATCAAGAGGCAGTTACTTAACCGATAGAGCCATCCAGGCACCCCAGTGCTGGCATCTATCAAGGTATGTTTCTTTCAATCAATCTGTCCTTGGTTATGACCCAGGAAGACTGCTTCTTATTGTCCCATACCTCACCAAAGGGATTCTATCTCTCTGTGTTTTGGGGGACATAGGACATATATTTGGTTGCTTGTTTGTGGTGGTCCAGAGATGAGGGGAATTTTGAGGCTCTTTCCTGTCCCCTCCTGTTTAGATATGACATGCAGCCTTTACTCCTTCTTTACTCCTAGATGATGCTGGGCTCAGAAAATGGGATTTCCAACTGTCTCAGGCCCTCTTCAGAGATAGAACACAGGGTTTCCCAAACATATCCAGAATTGTTTTCTCCCCTCCTTGGACTTAGCCCTATACATGGGCTCAATGTTTTCTCTCACTGTCCTGACCAAAGAATCTTTATTTAGTCTAGCGCTGGGCAGTATGGTTTTTCATTTGTTCTTTTCTGATCATATGTTTACAGTAAAAACTTTCTGCTTCGAAACCTTAGAAACTCAAAAATGTCTTTTTTATTTTTTTTAAATGAATGCCTCTGCCAAGCATTTTGAAAACCTTATTTCCTTGATGTCATTCTTTCCCTGAGGCAATAAGCATAAAATATCCTAGCAGCTGCCTGAGTTAGGATATTACAGAAAATATGGAAAAAGCCACTTTGGTGAATGTAAAATAGCGGTTAGCTTACTAATGTCAGGAACCCATCTAAACATTTCACATGTATTCACTCACTTAATGTTCAAAGTAATTCTGTGAGGGAAGTACTGTGAACATGCTTGCTTTGTAGATGAGAGAACGGAGGCACAGGAGAGTAAAGTAAATTGCTGATGGTCACAAAGGTAGGAAATGACAGGTTTGGAATTCAAACCCTGGAAATAACATGATCTGATTTACATTTTTATGTTATTATTTTCAGTGCTGAGTGAGGAGTGCCTTATAGAAGAGTAAGAGTAAAAGCAGGTATGCTAGTAAACTGACTATTATACAAATAGTAGAAAGTATTGGTTGTGTGTGTGCATGTACACATTGAGGCATGGCATACTGAAGGAGAAGAATTCTTTCATAGATGGCTGATGGAGATGGAGAAAACATATTTGCACTAGTTGTAGTTTGATGTGGGCCAACTCTTAATTCCCCCTCTCCCTTTTTTTTTTTAAGATTTTATTCATTTATTAGAGAGAGAACACATGAGCAAGGAGGGAGAGGCAGAAGGAGAAGGAGAAGCAGACCAGCCGCTGAGCAGGGAGCCCAACTTGGGGCTCAATCCCAGGACCCTGAGATCATGACCTCAGCCAAAGGCAGATGCTTAACCAACTAAGCCATTCAGGTGCCCCTCCCCCCCCGACTCTAATTTTTAATGACAGCCAGTACATACACATTCGACAAATAGGAGACCATAATTTAAAAAATAAGTCTTAATTTGTTCAGATTATTAGCAAATATTATTTATTTTTCATAAAATTCAGAATATCTAGAATGTTAAAATGGTTCTGTAAAAATTTTCTTTTTCCTTTGGTGTTGCTGTGGCATTGATTATATTCTTTTTTGATATTCCCATAGGAAATAATTGTATTGTCAGGAATTGGGGAATACTATGTGGTATCCCTAAAGAGCTTGGAATGGAGAGTATACATGTAACTTTCTGAGAGGTAGAATAAGAAACCACACATAATGGGTAAGAGTGAATTTATTATTCAGGGTATATTTCCAAATCCAGCATCTGCCAAATGTATCAAAGATATATTTATGGAAAGCATGAATGAACTAAAGTCATCTTATAGAGACATAGTGGCCCTCAATCCTCCTATAGATTTGACTATATAAATATAAAAATTCTAAAGAAGAAATGTGCCAATCAGAGCTGTGTATGTGGAAGTCGTTTGGATGTGGAGGGGGACATAGCTGTTGCCTTGAAAACTCAGTAAGAGTCAGATAAATTTTGTCCATGTAGATTGGGATACTTTTTAAGGATAGACTGCTGTGGCCTATGTATGACTGGAGAGATCATAAAGGCAACAGAAGATGCTCAGGCTATGTTAGTCTAATGTTATAAAATATTTGATAGGATAATTAACTCTCTTCTATCTGAATCTAGACTTACTAAGCATACTTTTGGATGTTTGATGATAAGTTGGTTTCTCATGAAGATGCTACAGTAAAAAACACAAACCATAAGGAAGACAGTTATCCAACCCTCCTGACCACAATACATATTATTGTATTTTAATAAATTAGCACTCTGGATTTTATCATGGATTCCTGAGCTTTGTGTCCATGAGTCCTTCTTTAAAGTGTGGATCCAGGTTCCTAAGACAGATTCCTAGCTGAAAGGATGAAAATAAGACTTTGATTCATGTTAAATGCATCAGGTAGTTCCAACCTGCAAACTGGCAGGGTTTTCACAGAAAGTAGGATATAGCCCAGGTGGTTCAAGCAGAGACACTTAAAGAACCTGCATTCCCAGATCCATTTGGGTTAAGAAAATGAACAGGGAACAGTGAGATAACCACAAAGAGTTAAATGAAAGGCCTTCCTCACTCTTAGGGCCAAAGGGACAAAGAGAAGAAATGGAGTTTACTGGAATTGTAAAAAAAATTGGAACCATTAAGGAGAGTTTACCTATGGGAGCTGTAATCATGGAGGAAAGTAGCTATCTTAAAAGGCTGGCCTCTAGAGCTGAGAACAGAACAGAACAACCACAACTTCTCTCTCCTCCAGTCTTCTGATCTGCTCCTGAGTTCTTTGGCCTTCATGAAGCTGGCCAGCAAGAAAGATTGGGAGATGCCATCTGAAAGTTTCTACAGCTGATAACAGGAAACGAAGGGCAGAAATGGATGAGGTGGCATGGGGTGGAGCATGATGAGGGAGATGAGGGGGAGAGGAAGCAGCACAACCTTTGAGAGAGAGCCTCCAAACTTAAGAGACAGTCTAGATGGGCAATAATCTCTATGTTTTTAACAATCAGAATTTATTTTATTAGTTTCTCATATAAGTTTGATAGGACATATAAAATTTACTGTTTACTTGTTTACAACTCTGATAAATCAGAATTCTTGGTTCTGATCAATTCAGCAAGGTTCTTATTCTGAGAGCAGCTCCTGGGCTCCTTTGAAGTTCCGGTGTTCCAAAGAATTCAAAACAGACTAATTTTCTCTGGTATTTGTTGCTCTTTGAGGTGCTTTAGGGAGAAGGTCAAAAAGTAAAGACTTCACACTGTGCATTTCGTACAAAAACATAAACTCCCATACACAAAGATATATGTAGAATATTTAGAACAGAATATTGTGCCTTGCCCATTATAGAAATGTATTACTATTCAGTAAATGCAATGCCATGCTTGTTTAAAAGCTGGCTGAGGAAAATCAGTTGGCCTTTCAAGTACAGAAAACATCTTTACCTTTTTGGTTTATATGGAATGTTTGAAGGTCAGCGATAATTACACCGTATCTTTAGCATTCACAGAACTTCCATATGAGTTTTGTATTCACTTCTGAATTTCATACTTTAAAGGGATGTAGAAAAGTTTTAGAAAAAGTTCGCCATCAAAACTTTCCCTTCAACCTCATAAATAAGAAATAAAAAGAAATGACTCCCTAAAAAAAAACCCAAACAAAAAAAAACAAGATACCACCTTTTAAATTCTAAGAACAAATGAAATCATGACTTAAAAGCAATTTTGCTTTTGCTACAAAAAAACTACTCACAACTATTACCCTTCTTATTTGTCAACAAGATCTCCATTTTATTACTCACTATTGTGTATCCCAAGGGTTGAGTGTCTGTTAGTCTAAGTCAATCACAGTAATTTCTTCTCCTTTGGCAGCAATTGGTTTAGTCAGTAAGATGTAATTCCAGTAACAGATGTATACTTGGGACCTTATGGAAAAGGGACCTAAAATATCGTGTTGGCCCTTTCAGCCTTTGGACATTGTCTGGGAATGTGTTGTTTGGGAAAGTGGCAATTAATGTGGATCCATGAGAAGAGCACAGAAGTCTATGTAGAGTCCTCTCTACACTGAATTACTGAAGTAGCCCACCCTGGAATCAACTCCTTGGGCACTTATGAGAGATGAGGAATTTTACTTCTTGTTTATGGCATTTTTCTTTTCATATGTCATTACTTAATAGTGAAATCATTGGAATGATATATCTCTTCTGCTATGACCCAATACTGCATTTTCTTAGGACATTCAGAATTAAAGTAAATGTTTACTTTTTTTTTAAGATTTTATTTATTCATGAGAGATAGAGAGAGAGAGAGAGAGAGAGAGAGAGAGAGAGAGAGAGAGCAAAGCAGAGACACAGGCAGAGGGAGAAGCAGGCTCCATGCCGGGAGCCCGATGTGGGACTCCATCCCAGGACTCCAGGATCAGGCACTGAGCCATAGGCAGGCGCTAAACTGCTGAGCTACCCAGGGATACCAAATGTTTACTTTTTTACCTGTCACCCTATGTAGAAAGTTTTTTTCTTATTTGTCAGAATCACTTTTGTAATTAGTATTTTTTTTCTTTAGGAACAACTCTGAAGTTCTGTTAAATATTCATTCTGTTGTTATATCCAAGAGTAGAGTAGATCAGTATGGAAAGAGATCAAATGGTTAAAAGTGTTCAAATGTATTTATATGGTAGAGTGTGCTTGTATCACTTATTAGAGAATATTAGTTTTTTTGTAGCAACATTTGGATATAGGTACTTTCTGCATTACTTGGGAGAACGGCAGTATGTTTATTAGCCTTCTCATTTGAAGAAAGCAAACCAACATTCAGCAAAGTTTTCATGGAAGAGATTATTCTTTTCACTCCAGGGAGGCCTCAAAGATCTGTGCTGTGGATCAGAAAACTGAACCAGGCAGCAAGGGCTCCTTTGGAACCTAATTTTACTTGTTGAGATTCTGTCAATTCAGGCTTTATTCTTTTTTCCTCACTCTTGATGATTCTTTTATTCTTCCTTTGTTTTGAGCAGGCACTACTGGAACTTTATCTATTCTGATCTTCCCACTCAGTGCCAGATCTTCTCTGAACAGTGTGTTAATTCATAGTTAAGAGTTGTCCTGCATAACTTGAGCATGTCTTCATCTGATCAGGTGAAACCTGGAATTGGACTTACAAGGCACAGTTTCCTTTACTTTCATGGTTATTTAAGACTAAGGGTGTGGTAAATTAACTGGGGTCCAAACTCAGTTGGAACCCAGAACTTGAGACACAGTGATATATTTTTTTAAAGTTTTATTTATTTATTCATGAGAGACACACAGAGAGAGGCAGAGACATAGGCAGAGGGAGAAGCAGGCTCCCTGAGGAGAGCCCAATGTGGAACTTGATCCCGGGACCTTGGGATCACGACCTGAGCTGAAGGCAGACACTCTCAACCACTGAGCCATCCAGGCATCCCCATAATGTATTTATTCAAGCTTAAGCTTCATGAATTTCTGAATGAGTAAATTTTTCAACTTCCTCAAATAATGAATATTATTTGAAATACCTTAATTTAAATTCTTCATTTAAGGAGAAAGACACAGGAACTGACTTGTATTTTGAAACCATTATTTATGCAAGACTTCTCATAAAAGAGAGTTAAAAATTTTTAATACCTTCTTTTTCCTGTTATGAACATGATTCACGTCTATTTAAAAATTTGGAAAATACTGGGATACCTGGGTGGCTCAGAGGTTGAGCATCTGCCTTTGGCTCAGGGCATAATCCCAAGGTCCTGGGATCAAGTCCCACATCAGGCTTCCCATAGGGAGCCTGCTTCTCCCTCTGCTTATATCTCTGCCAGTCTCTCTGTGTCTCTCATGAATAAATAAATAAAATCTTTAAAAAAAATTGGAAAATACTGAGATAATGCAAAAAAAAAAAAAAGAAAGTTGCTCCAAATTACATTATCCAGTATAAATTAATCTTAATCAATGAGATAGCCTATTTTTTTCTACATGTGTGTTTGAATGTGCATATGATGTCTATGTGTTTGTACACACACCCATCTATACCTACATTATATATAGATAAACTCAGGTTGGTATTTATTCTACTCACTGGTTTTTGAGGTAATTTTTTTGTTAATATAATTTTAAACTTACATATAATTTGTAATATTAATACAAAAAGCTCTACTATACTCTTGACTCAGATTCAACAACTGTTCACATTATCTCTACTGTGATCAAAGTTTTATAACTTGCTCTTTTACTTAGCAAATATAACACATTTTCTGGCATTTACTAAATATGAATATATTGTGTCATTCTAATGATGATAATGGGGATGAATTAATGATAGTGACTGCTGGATGCTTATTAGATACTTTCATGTGCCAGGCACTGTTCTAAGTAAGTGCTTTACATGTATTATCTTACTGAATCCTTAAATACCTCTGGAGGGTATACATAATTATTACCTTTCTAGAATGAGTATTAATACCTCTAGAAAGTATCACATTATTAGGTTAACATAAATCAGAGCACAAAGAAATGAAGCAACACAAAACTTGTAGATGCAAAAGCAAGGAGCTTGTTAAGGGAAAACCCAACCCTCATAACTGAGGTGCTTAAAGTAGATCATGATACTCATTGTGTCCAAACAAGACAGTTTCTTACTTTTAGCACAGAGAACAGTAGGAACATTCGCATGGTATTGCCAGTTCTCCTGACCCTGTGTCTTGTGGGATGATTTAATGGCCTGGATGATAGCTATCCACACAATTATTTGCGCTGTATCTCAGGAATCCAGGGCTAAGGACTTAGCACCTTTCGTAGCAAACAATAAACAAGCGCCTCTTGAGCAGTTTCATAGTAGCCATGCTGGGGTTGCCTTGACCTACTTAATTGCTTATGTGCCTAGCTATTGAAATAGTATCAGGTCAGAGGAGGTTAGATCTTGGTAGCTGGGCACGCTGAGAAAGGATGTGTGGTGATACTCAGAGCCAACTCAGCTGATTTGTAATCAGATAAACTGAGTCCACATATTGATTGTATTGTGATATCTTCTATCTCATTTTATAAATTTACTATAGATTATTTGACTATTTTCATGGGTTGGGCCATAAAAGGTGTTTCTTTTTTTTATTACCAGGGAAATAAAGCCATAATAAATATCTTTCACACAAATACTGGCTCACATCTCTAGCTATCTACTTTGAGTAAATTCCTTGAACTAGAATGATTGTATCAAAACGTGTGTATTTTAAAGTTTTTTTTTTTCCCATATTGCCAAATTATACTCCTGGAAATGTTGCATTACTCAGTTCTTCCAGCAGCTTTACCTACAAATAATAACATTGTCTCTTTCTTTCTAGTATTTATCTTCAATATATCAGATAGCCTTTTTTTTGTTTTGTTTTGTTTTACTGAATTGGTTAGAAAATCAGAGCAATGTTATTGGGCATATTTATCTAAGAAAAGATCCATTTCTAATGGAAATTTTATGTTTTCAAGTGATTTATTGCCTATCCAGACAACAAGCCTTGTTAAAAACCAAATTTATTTGCTCACCTGTTTTGTCTCCTCTAAGGATCAGAACATTGATGAGTATATGGAGGGATTGTTAAAGTTAGTATTTTATAAAACAATAAAAAGAATATTTTCTATCTTGTGCAATAGGAGCTATACATAGTGGCACTGGAGTGAAAACTTGTTTAATTTATATTCTATACTTATGGATTCTCAGCAGTGGTGCTATCATCAGCTTTCATTTTTGTTTTGTAATAGAATTGCTAAAAATCATCAGACAGTGCGAACAAAGGAGTGCTTTGTTCATGTTTAATTTTCATGTTTCTTCCTAGTCTGCTGACCATCTTCTGTGCCCTGTCCTCTTCGTGCTCCACAATATTTTAGTTCTATGTCAGTTGGCTCCAGGATGTTATGCTGTGACTGCAATTTGCAGAAGATTTCTCTGCCTGTGTCTTTGCTCAGCATTCATTTGAATTTGGGTTTTTATCGCTGCCTTACCAAGGAGTTTTTATTTCTCTCCAAAATACTCTGCAGAATGTTGCTCTTGATTACTCATTCCCTGGGAACAGCTTTGCTCTCTGTGAGGCACCAGAGTTCTGACTGTCTTCTTTCATTAAGAAGACTTTTGCTGCTGCTGGCCTTTTGTATTTTGAAACCCCTGTGGCCAGTGGCTGCCACGAGAAGGTCAAATCTGTAATGTGACTAAAATGACTGGTGGAGTATCAACCTGAGAAAGTATTGATCAGTCTCTCCATGAGATGGCACTGAAAAATGTGTGTTTTTAGCATTTATCTTGACAAAAATTTGAAATTTTAACACTGTCAGGGATAAAACAGAATTTAATAAATAGTATAGTTTACTTAATGTGACTTCCAGTTGTGGCTCATCACAATGTGATACCAAAATTTTTCTGAAAGACCTCTGGGCCCTGAGATGAAGCCTGCTCTAATCTGAGAGAGAGGGACCCACCAGTTCATGGAGTATGGAGTTCATACTCATGGAGTATTGAATCTGTTGACTGATTTCTAATTCTAGCCACTCAAATTATGCCCACCAGTGCAGATGTCTTTCAGAAACATTTTCAAGGGCATATTGGTAGTATCTCCAGAGGATTCTGTCCATAGTCTGCAGGAATCTAGTCTGGATGTGTCAGCATTCTTGGTAGTTACATTGAAAACAAAAATGAAAACAAGAACATCTTGGTGTTGAATTTCCTATCTTGGTTTCAGTCATTCATGTTGTGTTGATCAGGTTGAGATGTTTTGTTTTGTTTTGTTTGCTGGAATTAACATTCCTGTAGACTTTGGTGAAGTTCTCATTGGTATTGTTTGGTTTCAGGGAGCTCTGGTTTGCAGTAAACCAAACCAGAAAACTTGATGAATCATGGTGCTCTGTGGATTTGCTTGGCTGCGCTGTCACAGCTGGGTTAATTATTCTTATCAACCTCCCTTTCTGGGATTATGGGGCTCCCTATATATCTGCTAATGGCCTTAAGAAGGCCTAGAAGAAAAACGGTGGCCAGCAAGGCGTATTTTGTTAATCTACTCTAGTTTTTCCTTCCTGAGGCATAATATCCAGTTTAGCTTTCAAGGTGTTTGCTTATTAGGTTGAAGCCCATAGTATGGCACATAATGGGGGAACTGTTTAAAGGGGTCCATGGATAATGATCCCATTCTTCAGCTAATTGCACATAATACCTTCTGAGTGTTGGGATACTACATCCCCTCCCCACCTCCCCCACTTACAGATATATGATTATTCAAAAAATTTTGGATGCTGTGTTTTGTCAAGGCACATCATTTCTTGATCTGCAACACAGCAATCTGAAGGTGCTGACCCCATTTTCTTCTCTATCTCTAGACAGGAAATTCCTTTCTCAAATCTGCCTCTTTTGCTGTATTTTACAAGTTGTAATCTGCATAGTCTGATGTCTTTAAGTTGACTATGACATTCTTTAAACCTCACTTTTTGTGGAAATATAGTATGAATTGTCAGGGTTAGCAGATGATAGCTGAACTATTTTGTTACTGCCAAACAGAAAGTGCTGGTTTCCTATTCCTTGGTAGAGGAATCAACATTGCCCTTCAACCTGTATACCAATTTATCTAGCTTTGCATTATTTTTTTAAATGTGGATTTGTTAATTGTAACTTCGTTTCTCATACTAATTTGTGTTGTTTTTAAGAATATTTTGGCTGCAAATAAGTGAAACCCATCCAAAACAGCTTAAATAAAAGGGAAGAAGTTATTAAATGTACACTGATATCTCACAGAAGCCTATGGCAGGAAGTGTATTGGGTGTTGGAAGTTAAAAAACAAGCCATCCTCTTTGTTTCTAAGTTGATCTTCCATCTTTTTGTATCTGTTTCATTCATTTTCCTCTATAGACCAAAATTTGGCTACTAAGCCGGTTCTGGCATGACGTGTATTCCACCGCGGTGTCTGTGTCACAGTCCCAGCCCATAGATGATAAGGATCTGACTGGTCTAACTGGGTTAATGATGCATTCATGTCCAGTCAACTCTGGTGTGAAAGAAGGTCACTTAGGACAAAGAAAGTTGTATAGCCATAAAGACCCAGGGGGGGCAGAATATAGAATGGAGGATTATGGTCTTATCGATATCCAAAAGGTAATTAATTATAGCTTACATTGGGTAGGAAGATGGATGCCGTGGACAGCCTTAAATATTGTCTCAGCTGAAGAATCTGAGTTTAATAATTTTATCTTATTGCTGTGTAAGCTACACCTGGTTTCAAGGATAACTTCAAACTTTGAACTCAAATTAGCATCATTTCATTTTTATTCTCTAATATCTGCAATATACTACTATCCACATGTGGCTAGCCTTAGTTCAGTATTTAAATTGATTTTTAAGCACATTTCCATTTAGCTTTGTCTCTCTTGGTTTCTTTATTTCACTTCATTCTTTCTTGACTGGATTTCACCTGGTCAGCAGTTTTTCAAATCAAGGTTATGGGTGCTGCAATCTCTGAAGCCCTGTCTACTTGAAAATGTCCGTTTTCTCTATAGGTGAAGAATAACTTGGCCAGCCATAGAATCTTTGGGTCCTGTCATCTTTTCCTCAGAACTCTGGAGACTGTGCTTCAATTTCTACCTGCCCAGGGTGCTGCTGTAGAGATCTGAGACAGTCTGTTTATTTCCGTCTTAGTTGGGCTGTGCTTTATCTAGCTGAAGATCTATATGATTCTTTCCTTATAATGAAAGTTCAATAAATTCACCAGGGTATATCTGGGGATTGATCATTTTGTGCCAGTTTCTTCTCTAGGATATGATGTGCTTATATTTCAGGGAGAGTCTCTTGTTAAACATCTTTGATAATTTTCAATTGATGAGTTCTTTTTTTTCAAGAATAATAAATATTCATATTTTGGGTCTCCTTTATTGTCATTTTCCAGAAAAAGGCAATCTATTTTTTTCCTTCAATCTTTGTTATTTTCCATTTTATTTAATTGTATTTCCTCTAACCAACACATAATGTTGCTTCCTGGATTTCAGTCATGCTTTTTTCAAATTTTGTTTATTTGCTTGAGAGAGAGCGTGAGTGAGCGAGAGAGACAACACAAGCAGGGAGGAGCAGAGGGCTTAGCTACTGGCTAAGCAGGATCCTGACCTGAGCCTAAGGCAGACACTCAATTGACTGAGCCACTCAGACGCCCCTCAGTCATGTTATTCAAAGTCAATTAAAACCTGGATTTCTTTTTGGTGATGCTTCTGCAGTGCTCTTTCCTTTTTTTTTTTTTTTTTAACTGAGCTCTGCCAGTTGATTTTTATTTTTTTTCAATCTTCTTATGATTTCATCTTTGAAACTTTTTATCTCTTCTTTGTCCCTCTGTTACAATTTAGTTGAGGCTGGAAAAACATGGAGAAATTTTGTGATTTAGTTTCCTTGTATACTTTTTCTTTTCATTACCTACTCTTAGTTTTGTTTTGATTGTTTTTTGAATATTACTCACGTTTAAATGGGATCAGGCTGTTTTATTTTGTTTTGTGTGGTGACTGAACTGATACAGTTCAAAGTGTTGATTTAGAGCTTATGTCTCAAATATGTTCTTACCAAATTTGCTATTCACTTTGCATTAGATGTGCATCTCCTTTAAATTTTTTTCTTTTCTTTGTGTGTGTGAAGTTAATGGTTTGTTAGTAATACTCATTGAATCTTTAGTTTTCTTTCTTTTTTTTTTTTTTAAGATTTATTTATTGATTCATGAGAGACCCAGACACAGAGAGAGAGAGGCAGAGACACAGGCAGAGGGAGAAGCAGGCTCCTCATGTGGAGCCCAAAGTGGGACCTGATCCTGGATGCCAGGATCATGCCCTGAGTCCAAGGCAGATGCTCAACCGCTGAGCCACCCAAGTGTTCAGAATCTGTAGTTTTCTAACTTAAAATCTGGTTGTTTCTCCTTAATTGTATCTTCCTCCTGTTCTTCACATTGGACTAGAGTTTACTAGTGAACTTCACACTGAACTACTCTTTGCCGATGTGTTTATATCCCTGAGTATTTTCACCTTGGTCAGTGATTGAATAGGCCCTGGAATCCTGTGCCACTGACTTTTTTCCTTTAAATTTTTTAAAAATCAACTCTATTGGGACATAATTCAATAATAAAATACACATATTTTAAGTGAGAAAAAGTGAGGTGGGAGCATAAGTGTTCAATAATAAAGAAGGGTGACATGGAGGTGCATAGATTAAAATAATGAAGTGAAGTTGTGGGTGACTATTCATCAAAGGAGCTGCAGTTTAAGAGTTGAATGGAGAGGGACCCCTGGGTGACTAGTGGTTGAGCATCTGCCTTCAGCCCAGGGTGTGATCCTGGAGTCCTGAGATCGAGTCCCACCTTGGGCTTCCTGCAAGGAGGAGCCTGATTTATTTATTTATGTAATCATGAATTCATGAAACATGAATCATTTACTCCTGAGAGGTGTAGAGGAAATGGGGTTCTCTGGGGAGGGCTGCATTTCAGTTAAAATAGGATTATGAACAGTGGAATGGGTCTCCGCTGATTATAGAACAGTCCTATTCTCATATACACTTAGATTTTTTATTTTACTTCTTAATTTCATATTCATCAAAGTAAGACTTGTAGATATTTTGAAAATTGGAAGGACTGTAAGACTTACAACAGAAATAACCATCCAATTCCCCACCCCTTTCCATCCTGAGATTATCTTTCCAAGAGGCAAGAGTTTCTTCTGCTATTTACTTCTAAATTTTGAAATAATATGCTTCTTTTGCAGTTTCATAATTATTTTTTTACTTATGGATATTTTTCCTGACTTTTTGTACAACTTCCTCTCACATACACCTTTCCCTGCCATCCTCCTTATGGAGTTATATGAAAATTTGGGGGTTAATATGCTTTGCATATTATAATGACTATATAAGCATTATTCAGCTGGGTATATAATATACTAAAATTTCTTTTGCTTTCTTGTAAAATTGTCTAAAATTGTCTTCCATCATTTTAAATTTTGTTAATTTTTAATATACTGATTAACAATCCACTCATAAACTCTTTACTCTAACTGTAAATCTTCCAATACATTCGAATCTATAAATAATATATCAGTTTTTTTCTTCTTCCTGAAGATGTCCATCTTGGAGTCCTCTCTCCTCGTACTCCAGTCCAAACAGCATGTAGCACAGCTATCCTCCTAGAATTTTTCCTTTGCCTCTTTCCTCTTTTGGAGTCCCTTATGTTTTGTCTTCCATTTTCCATCTTGTTGGTTTACTTTCTAATTTTGGTGCTACTCACATTATCCTGTAGTTTATTAAAACACGGTGTATTGGATTACAATTTTGAGAGGTTGTCTATTTGAAAACGTCTTTGTAATTCCATGAAACTTGATTGATAATCTGGCTAGGTATAGACTACTGGATTGGAAATAATTTAACCTCATAATTTTAAAGACTTTATAATATTTAAGCTTCCAAAGTTACCATTAAGAAGGTAGAAATTAGGTGACATTTGGATTCCCAGTCTTTGCATTTAAATGTTTTTCTTCATGCTTTTAAAAGCTTCTGATTATTTCTGCAGTACTCAAAATATTCATGTACTTTAGGTCTGGAAAAACTGTATTATTTACTTGAGAATGTTTACCCTACAAATTTTCTTTTCTTAGGCTAGAGTTCCTTTAGTTTGATGTTGAATATTGTAAACTGCCACAGATGTTCTTATCTCTTTTATTTCCATCACATATCTTTAAAAAATCCTTTTGAGAGATTTTAACAAGTTTACTGAATTCAAATTATTACTGTAATCATATTTTTAATATCTAAGTAATCTTGTTTTTTGGAATGCTTCTTTTTAAATAGCATCACTTTTAAATGGATTCTGTATATGTTAATTACTTTGTATTTGAAATATATCAATAGATGCAAAATATATAATTGTGTATATATGTATCTATAAGTTATATTTACATTAAATGTATACAAAATATTACAGGTTATAATATATTTGAAGTTTTCTTTTGATCTCAGCATAGTCTCTCTTGTCTCTGGTTACTTGTTTGTTTTGGTACCTACCTTTAATGATATAATCTTTCCAAGATTGTCATGTGATACTTGGTTGTTGTTTTTTTATATTTCAGGTTGATACACTAAAATTCTGACTGCAAAGTCTGTGGCAAGGGCAGTACTTGTTGACTACTGGATTTCCCTGATTTCACTCCTGGATTTCACAGTCAGAGATTGGTCATTTCATTAAGGGGTCCACAATAATCAATATTTATTGACCTTCTCTTTTATCCTAGTCAGTTTCTTCTAAGGGAATATCCTCAATTTTAATCCTGGAGATATAAATCAAGGATCCCTAGTGGATATTACTCTGCATACTTAATATTTTTCTCATTTTCCCAGATGGGTTCTGGCAACTTTCCTTTAGCTGTGCCTGATGTCTTGAGTCAAGAGGCATTCAGCTCAGTCTCATGAGAGAGTAAATGGCCAGGCTTCCCCGGCTGAAGAATTGCTTGCCTGTTTCCAAGTGACCTATGAGTCAACTGCATCCTATAAAGATCTTCAACCAAAACTTCTGAAACTAGACAGTATTTCTGCTTTCAGTGATAACTCTAATTCTTGAACTCCTAGTACCTCTAAATCTTGAGACTTTCCAGGATCCCGAGATGTGCATTTTTAATTTCTTGGCTTCCTTCCACACTCTTGAGCTCCTATATAACATCTTTCTCTGGGCAGCCTGGGTGGCTCAGTGGTTTAGCACTGCCTTCAGCCCAGGTTGTGATCCTGGAGACCAGGGATCAAGTCCCATGTCGGGCTCCCTGCATGGAACCTGCTTGTCCCTCTGCCTATGTCTCTGCCTCTCTTTCTCAATCCTCTCTGTGTGTTCTCATTAATAAATAAATAAAATCTTAAAAAAAAACCTCTTTCTCTGTTCTGTGCAGCTAACCACTGATGAGCTCTCTTGCTTCAAATATTTTGTTAAATTTCTTGTTTTCTGAGATATGCTCTATCATTCTCATTGTCTTTATGTATTAGTATCTTGTTAATTCCTTCATTATAATAGTAGCAGGGTTTTAAGAAAAGTTGGTAATACATGCATATATTCAATCTATAGTGTTTTACTAGAAATTCTTATCTCACATTAAAGACCTCAATCGTTTTTTAATAAAAAGAGAGAACTTTTCAGGGTCTGTGTGAAATGGATTAGAGATAGTTTTCAAATACTTTGTGTTGTGAGAATGATAGGTATAGTTAATCCTGCTGAGGATCAAGTATGTTTCTATTAAATCTTATAGTTTCAAGAATGAAACGTAGAAGCGAAGGCTTTCTTTGGTAATGAAAAACTATATTTTATTAACTAAACAACTAGGAGTTTTCCCAGAATGCTTATTCAGTAAATTATTTCCATGTTCTTGGCTTGAAATGCTGCAGGAGGGTAAAAGGATATGGTATAACTTTTTTGCTGGTACCATAAAATTATATTATTAAATTCAGATCTGCTTTTATGGAGAAAGGATTATTCCATCTAATCATAAATTTTTGGAATACATCTAAACTCTGTTACTTTGTGTTTTCCTCATTTTTTGGTTTCTCTTTACACATGAACACTGAAGTAAACAATTGCACAACTGTGTAAACAATTGTCTTATTTTTGTATTAGCAACTGGAAGGACTTTCTAAAGTTCTGATAGTCTTAGGTAGCTTTTCAGAAAAAACTAAGATTTGTTGACTTTTATTTGATGGTTATCTATTAAGATTTTACATAGCTATTTTGTCCTCCTGAAGTTTTCTTTTTGTTTTGTTTTTGGTAAATAGATGCTTTAATGATGATTTTAATTCTAGATTTCTTTGGTACTAAAATGTAGTTTGTAAATATAGGCCATTGCATATATTTTTTCATATTTATTTAATAATGAGAAAAAATCCATTAAATATTTAATAAGTGAGGTAAGATACTTCAACATTTCATAAATATTTGAATGTAAAAATTGTCCTACATTCTGTGAAATATAATAATTTATATGAATATTACCTATGTATGTATAATAATTTCTGTTATCAAACAATAAAAGAATATTATAATTTATGCTCTCTGATAAGCAAATGATTAAGTGTTGATTATCATGAAATCCGTAAATGTTTTCTAAATAACTTAAGTAATCGAATTTATTATAAATTTATTGCTTTCTATTAAGAGTCAGGATTGCTACTTTATGTTTTATTCTCTATGTTATTGATAGGATATGATTTAGGACAAATGAATAGAAAATATTTTGAGTTTTTTTCTAAAATTTATAAATCTTGGAATGGAAATTACAAATATTCTGCTTTTTTAAATTTTTTTTTTTCCCTAGGAAGACTGGTATTTCTTTGTATGCATGTAGCATTTTTCTAACAAAGATTATAGAAATGTCCTTTTTTTAAAAAAAGATTTCATTTATTTATTCATGAGAGAAAGAGAGAAAGCGAGAGAGAAAGAGAGAGAGACAGAGACACAGGCAGACATAGACAGAGGGAGAAGCAGGCTTCACATAGGGAGCCCATTGTGGGACTGGATCCCGGGTCTCCAGGATCACGCTCTGGGCCGAAGGTGGCGCTAAACCACTGAGCCACCCGGGCTGCCCAAGATTACAGAAACTTTCTTAGTAATTTGATTCTGAATTAGAATTAATTTTCCATCTACATAATGCTGTACTTTCATGTTGCTTTTCACTTTTTAAGAAACTTCACATAAATTGCATCATTGGCATTTTTTTACGGTATGTATAGTTATATCTATGCTTTGAATATTTATACTTTTAGATTTATTTTTCTGATTGTTTCTCTTTTTTTTCCTTTTTTTTTTTTTAACAATCAAAGCTGAAAAGCAATGATTTCTTTCTCCCTTCCTTTCAAGTTACATGCAGTCAAGGCGTGGTTTTTCCTAAATACTTTTCCTTTTCACATGTTTTGGCAGGGGAGGTAAGAAGGTGGGATGCATATTATTTAATGTGATGCTTTCCCATATAAAATTATATCAATTATATAATCTCTAAAACAGATTTCACCCTCAAAGCATTCCTTGTGCAATAAAATATTCCCAAATCTCTTCAGCTCTTCACTGTGACTACGGAAGAACTCAACTTTGGTCCATTTCAGGGCAATATCTTTCTGTATTACTTAAGTGTATTTCCGGTACTAAAATAAATATTTTAAAGGCATGTATAAAGCAATCTGAGTGCATAATCCCTATAGAATTTTGTAGATTTCTTGCCACTTTTATAGTTTTCTTTCATATCTAAGTTCATAGCACTTTTATTTTAGTAAGGCACCTGTATTAAGCTTTCCCAAAAATTCAATTTAGTTTTCATAGAAATAGATAGATTTAGTATTTAACATTTCCCCAATTTGCGTTATAATTAGAATAAAATGAAAAGGTGACATAGATTTATTTGGATGAAAACACAGTTGACTCTTGGAAACTAGAAGTATGTAATTTGCCATAGTCCTCATTTGCAGTATGTTCCTGAGGAAATGGAGAGCATTGGTTAGTCTGATGAGTCAGTTATGTAAAGGTTGGTTAAGAGATCTCCTGCCAGAACAGAAATCTGAGCATGTACTAAGAGTGAGGAAGTGACAGAACTAGAAGAACGTGGTGATATTTCAGGTTTTACCTGAAATAGGGCAATTTCTTTCATTGATACATGAATCTTTAATAGATTTAACTCTTTTGACTTCTGCTTAAAATGAATTATGAGATATGCATACTATGGACTGTTGTTTATAAAATAGCACCATGCATCATGGAGCCTAGCTAAGTCCATGAGTTATAGTTAAGTGTATGCATATGTTTATGTGAGTTAGTTTAACTGCTTGGGAGTGGGATGACAGTGGATATGGGAGAAAATTTACTCTTTATGAACTTCAAATAGTTTGTGCTTATGTTACAATCAGCATTGCTTTTACAATGCTAAAGAAAAGAAAATATAAAAAGAAAGGTCCTCGGGCTCTGAGGGATTTATCTTCCCTTTTGTGATATATATTTTTTAATTCCCTTCCCTAACCCCATCATTGCTGCAACAGTTAAAGAATCCTTCATACTGTTTAGTTTAGATCATTCCAATGGGAGCAAGGTAATAGAGAAGATTTGGGAGCAGAATTTCATGCTACAAATGTCTTCCTTGGTCAAATGGAAAGAATAGTACTTTCCATGAACAGTAGTTAAGAGGATTAAATGAGGAAATGTATGGAAAGTGCTTAGAATTCTCTCTTGAACATAGTAAGCACTATGTATGTGTGCAACATTATGAATAGTATTGTTGTTGCTGCCACAATGACTAGCCAACTCTGTACAGCTAGAAGTTCTGCCTCTGATTCCATTCTTGGCATATCTGAGCCTTGAGAGGGGAAAGAGTATGAACTCTGAAATCAGACAGATCTGGTTGTGAATTCAGGCTTCGTCTCTTACAGCTATGTGTTTTTGTGCAAGCTATTTTAGTTCTCTGTGCTTCAATTTTTATTTCATGAAATGGTTATTATAATAATTACCACCCAGAGGTTGTGACTATGAAATGATTTTAAGGGATACAAAGCCTTTCACCCATGGCAGGCAGCCCAGAGGTCTTCAGGGATGCTGCCTTTCTCCCTTCATTCCTGTACTCCTCTTTCTCTCTATTCCTTCTTGCTTTTTTTTAAAAAAAATATTTATTTATTTATTCATGAGAGAGAGAGAGAAAGAGAGAGAGAGAGAGAGGCAGAGACACAGGCAGAGGCAGAAGCAGGCTCCATGCAGGGAGCCTGACGTGAGACTCGATTCCAGGTCTCCAGGATCACGCCCTGGGCTGAAGGTGGGCTGGCCCTTGGTTTTGTCTTCATAACTGAACCATCTTTCTTCCCTCCTTCCTTTCTTTCTTTCTTTCTTTCTTTCTTTCTTTCTTTCTTTCTTTCTTTCTTTCTTTCTTTCTCTTTTCTTCTTTCTTCTTCTTTATCAAAAGGAGTTTGTATGCTCTTTCTTAGCATTTTATTTGTGTGATAACCCCTTCACAGAGACATACCAGAGATTGTTATGGTATTTCAAGATTATAGATATAATTGTGATATTTATTATCAAATTTTATAATACAATTTGGCCTCTATCTAGAGAAAATAAACATTAATAACAATCTCAGTTTGTGCTTTCCTGATCTTCATAGATGCAGAATTGGAGTACAACTTTAATTATTCATTTCTGCTCTGATGGTTCCATTCATTTTTTATGATTTTGGGAACCATTTAAGACAGCTACTTCACTTCTCTACAAATGGAAGTCCTTTTGTTGTTATACCACTGACAACCTTCAAATGAGTAACATGCCTAAGTGTACTTTTTACCTTGTAAAAGTGCCTGGAATTCTAGAAAACATTCAAAGAGATTTTTTTTTCCTCCACCTTTCCTTTAATAAAAAAACTCTCTTTAAAATGGTAATCTGGAAGGCAAAGTTAGGGAAAATTAGGTGCAATTTATTGAAGCTCATGTTGGTATAATTTATCAATACATTTAAACTGAATATTTCTATATTTTCTGTTCCTGGAAATAAACAGTCCTCTCTGTGCTGTATACATGGCATGTAAGACTGATAATATCATATACACAAAGTACTTGTATCTTTTATTTTATATTTTAAGGGACTACTTTAAGTTTTATATTACATGCAGTGTTGGGATTCCAGTTTTGCCTTGTTGAAGATTATACAGTTGTTGGGGGCTTTCCTTAATAAAAGGAATACAAAACTTAAAATACAAAGTTAGATGCAACTGTGAACATTCATATGGAATAAGGAAAAAAGGACAGCCTAAAGTTTTTAGAAGTTTTTAAATATTTATAGAATATTATAAACATATTCTAGAATTCTACAACTATTTACAAATATTTTTATGAATATTCTACAAATATTTAAAATTTGAGAAAATAACTCACTTTGTTTATTAATTAACTGCCTCACAAAACTCTGTAATACTATTCCCTATAAGGTTAGTTGTATGTTTTTTGATTACCTCATGATATAACAAATAATTTTGTAATATTCTCTGTAGAGACTACAGAAAGATAATTTAGCTTTTTGCTATCATGGCTGATTAAAAGTTGTTTTTTAGCATTAATAATTGGAATGTAGTCAATATGAGATTTTACAATGAGCTGTACTTACTATTTGTAGTACTGCTTTTGGTTTGTGCAGTACAAACATGAATTCTAATAAATTGTTTTTGGAGAGATTCCAGTAACATGCTGTATTAATAATTATATATGCCACATTATTGAGAATATTCCTGAATGGATAGAACTTTCATTTTTGATTGCTGTCAATGAGAACTGAATCTTCTGCTTAGAATTTACATATTTGATAATTAGAAGAATTTTCCACATACTAGCTTTTTGCTCCATGCATTTCAAACCTTATTTCTTCTCTATACTTACAGATGTCCTGTAAGTATATTATAAGACATTTTCATATCACATTATGATCTCTGGATATACAGGTTGACTTCAGTGATGGCCAGTGAGTCAGCAACAACTTAACCATACATAGAAAAAACTGTGAAACATACATATATTGGACCAAATAAATATAACTCTAAGCCAGCTTTCTTTTAGCCAGATTTTTTAATTAATTTATTTATTTATGAGAAATCAGAGAGAGAGAGGCAGAGACATAGGCAGGGGGAGGAGTAGGCTCTGCTCCTGGACTCATTCCCAGGACCCTGGGATCACCACCTGAGCCAAAGGCAGATAGATGCTCAACCACTGAGCCACCCAGGCATCCCTCTGCCAGATTTTAAAAGGCTCATGGGCACTCTGTTGCTACCTAACTCCAGAGAGTTTATGATGGAGAAGGGAAGAGACAGCAGTTTTCAAAACTTTAGAAAAACCCGTGATTATATGAATACATTGCAAGTGGACCTCTGGGGCCTTACAAAAACCTCATCTAAATGAAGTGCACTAAAGTTAAGCTTCATTAACTTCACAATAAATCTGCCTCTGATTACAGCAACTTCTGAGTAAAACGCTTGCCCTAGAGGGGCCTGCTTTTTTCAGATTCAGATATGCCACGCTTGATTTTGTGTTTGGTTATATGTAACTATTCAGCTTTTTTCTCAAAAGTTACAAGCAAATCAAAAGGCACTGAGGTTGTGGCCTAAGAACTGTGCACTGGTGTGTGGCCTAAGAACTGCTTCTTAGTGCACGAATTCTGTATGGACTATTAAAAATTGAATGACTCACAACACGACAGACAACAAGAATTTAGCGGGAAGCAAAAATGTGTACTGAGCTAAAAAACAAAAAGGGAAGAGGTTTAGTTCAAATTGTTGAAGTAGAAAGTTGAGTGTTAGAAAGCCCAGGAATTTCAAAAGACACCTCCTAGCTGTCTAACAAGATGTCTATAATAAGTTAAAATTGTTCACAATCTTGTTCTCAGTCTCCCATGAAAAGAAATATAGTTTTTGTTAGTCGGTCTGAATTGAATAGATGACAAGATGTTAACTTAGAATAACTAGATTCTCTAGAGACTACAGTATAATTCTGAATGCCAAATGGTTAATTTATAGTAAAATGAAACTCCACAGACTGAAATTCTTTTGTTAGTATGACCAGGTTTCTCTCTCTATAGACTAGCTTGAATAAGAAGTCTAATTGTAAACAAAAGGTTACTTGGTGAGTCTGGAATGAGAACCTGGGGTGTGTTTTAGTTCTTTCAGTCTGTAATATCAAATCCCACAGACTGGGTTGCTTGTAAACAATAAAAACTTATTTCTCACAGTTTGGGAGGTGGGAAGTCCAAGATCATGGCACTGGCAGATCCAGTGTCCAGTAAGAACACATTTTCTTATAGACGGCGTCTTCTCACTGTAATCTCACATGGAGGAAGGAGCAAAAGAGCTCTCAAGGGTTTCTTTCATAAGGGCACTAATCCCATTTACAAGGGCTCTGCCTTCAGGACCTAATCACCTCCCAAAGTCCCCACTATCTAAACCATTACCTTGGGGTTATGGATTTCAACATATGCATTTTGGTGGGGGAAACAAACATTCAGACCATAACAGAATGCATGTGGTCTTAAGCAAAGTTTCTCAATTAGTATATATTGAGTCACTCTTCCCCGTGTCTGTTAAGTTTTGATTTTCTTTTCATATTGATAGATGCACATTTGCACATTTATCATATATGATACACGCTTTTGTCAACTCATATTTATGCCATTGTTATGAGTATAATCCAGCTCTGGCCAAACTGGAAGCTATTTTTAATCTTTCAGGTGACAAAGCATACTTTTTTCTATATATTTTAAAGTTTTTACAAAAGTCATACTCCCTTATGGTTGACAAATCAGAGGGCTTACACAGTAGGTGTAGCTCACTACCACGTCATTACCATTCACAGTTCTGTCACTTGGACATTCCCCACGTATTTGCAAATAATATGTGTAGTAGAAACTCTTGATTGTCAGTTCTTGGATATTTTCTTCTCTTTTTTAAGTTTTTATTTATTTGAGAGAGAATGAGCAGTGGAGAGGGGCAGAGGGGAAGCTCTAGAGAGAGAGAAGCAGACTTCCTGATGAGCAGGAAGCTTGATGCAGGGCTCTATCCCAGGACTCAGAGATTGTGACCTGAGCTGAAAGCAGATGTTTAATGGACTGAGCCATCCAGTCGCCCCTTGGATATTTTCTATTAACAACTTGCTAAGATAGATGAGGATTTAGCCCACTTATGACTAACCGATCTTCCTTCTTTCTGAAATGGCTATATTATCATTTTGTTCCTAAAGTCTTATATTTATAACATTAAATAACATTCTTATACCTTTGCTTTTTATTCTGCCAATTATAAATACTATTTTTTATCCCCTACTTTATAACGTGTAGATATTTGTATCTGTAACTCTTCCTTTTAGCACTTCCCTCTTATAGTTTCTATTTGTACTTTAACTTTTGTCAAGATCGATAACAAATACCTACTACATATTATATGGAAAAGAGAACTCCTTGAACCCAAGACTACTAATATTTGCATTCTACCCATGAATTGTTAGGAAAAAAACTGATCAAGAAAGATTTTAATAAGCAATAAACATGGTCTTTCAGAGCCTGTACCTTGCTTTGCTTAAAAACTCCAGACAAGGAAAGGCCAGTCAGGTCCAATCAACCCATTCTATTTTTTTTTAATTTTTATTTATTTATGATAGTCACACACAGAGAGAGAGAGAGGCAGAGACACAGGCAGAGGGAGAAGCAGGCTCCATGCACCGGGAGCCTGATGTGGGATTCGATCCCGGGTCTCCAGGATCACGCCCTGGGCCAAAGGCAGGCGCTAAACAGCTGCGCCACCCAGGGATCCCCCAATCAACCCATTCTATATGTGATAAACAGCCTTTCTGGGATTCTGTATAAAATCCTCTCCCAAAGGTCTTTTGAGAACCCATGTATTCATTTACTTTCTTGAATACATAAATGTCTTCATGCCCATAGGAAAGCTATACAAGCCCTCAATTCAGATATTGCTGGTTTCTTTGATCCTGTAATTGAGAAAACTAATAATGACAGTTACATTTGTATGATCACATAATTACATTCACTGAGAAGTGTCTCTTTTCCATTTCTGGTTCAGTGTTTTGTTTTCTAGTTGCCCTCTTCTTTCATCACTATTTACCATCATTACATAATCTTTTCTTCCCTGCTACACTTCATATCATGCAGCTGCATTCAACCAGAGAGGATAAATATAAGAATAAAAATTCTCTACTAGGTGAATCATAAGAACTCTAAATTCAACATATTAAAAAATGAATTCATTATCTTTAATCCAGCTTAGCTCCTTCTCTGTTCCTTATCAAAAGGCACCCAGTCCCAAGGCTAAAAATCTATGTGGCATCCCAGTTCTTTGCTCTTATTCTCCATATTCTGTGTGTTGTGAAGTCATATGTGCTATGCTTTATAAAGAACAACTGGATTAGGGTAGTTTTTTCTGTCCTCACTACTGCTATCTTGGTTTGATCTGAACATAATTCTGAATCCTCTCACTGAGGAATTCCTGCAAAGTCCCCTAACTGCTCTCCTTGCCTCTAATCTTCACCCATCTTCAAGCCATTTTCTGTTCCCAGCGTAATCGTTCTTATACTCAGATCTGATCAAATACATTTTCTGCTTAAAAATCTTATTGCTTTCTCTTTGCTTACATGATAATGCCCCAAATCTCCAACATGATATTCAAGGTCTTTCATTACCTAGGTTCTGCTCACCTCACCAGCCTGGTATCTTAGCTACCTCTCCACATGGAACTATTCCTAAGTGTCTGCTGTGCTACTTCCCTGTATAACTTTAGGCTTTTGCATATTTGGTCTTGTCTCACTGGAACACACCTTCAATTACTCTTTCACCTGGCAAACTTGTGTGTCAGGTCTCTGTTTATATGGTAAACACTTTCTTGAATATCCTCTTCCAGTAATTAAATGTCAATTTCCTATTTCCAAAGATAATGTCTTAACTGCTTCTCAGAATGCATATATTATGCTGAAATTATCTCTACCTATTTTGCTCTCTAGAATACCCATTCTTCATGGAGATGCTATCGAATTCACTGTGCATCCCTAATGCCCAGTGTAGATGCCATCATTGCCTGGTATCTATTTGCTAAATGAATGAATAAAATCATCCAAGTCTTCTGTCATAAATTCCTGATTCAAACTATTTTCAGTGGAGCAGATAACTATTTCATGAAGTGATATAATTTTACTTTAAGAGAAATAAGTGGATCAGATGACATCTCCAAGTTGCTTTAGGGTTAAGAGAATATTAAATTTACTGTCTTTATGTGTTCTGAAGCGAACATCATTATAACAGCTTTTATAAAGCCCTCCTTAAGTTACTAAGATTTACCTGTAGTTTACAGCAATTGCCACATGGTTAAGAAAGCTACTTTTGTATACACTTTAATTTTCTAACTACATCAGTATGAGAAAAGCAATTTATGCTTGTATTTTTAAGAGTATAATGATCTCTGTGGTTATTCTGAGACATATTGCACTATGATAAGTTTGCTCTGTTTTAATTTAAACTCAACAACTGATTTTACCCCCAAGAAAGCTATTTAAAATCTTATTTTGCAATCAGTTCATTTAAAAGATACTTCCAAATGGGAAATTTGTTTTCCAATTCTTTGATTATATGCATTATATGCATCTTAAACTATTTGTTGGCATTCTCTTTGCAGGGATTTCAAAAAATCTCTAGGCCCTGTCATTTGGATATGTCACTGAGAGCTGTGCTCCTCTGGAGGGTTGGATTTAGTGTTCAAGCTTCAGTTCATCCAAGTCTTCCATAGTATTACATCTACTGCTAACAGAGATTTTCTTTTCCAGACATCCTGTGTGTTGTTCTGAACTTTCCTTATAGATTTGATCTTCAGCTTGTTTTGTAATGATATGTTTAGTGTTTGAGAGAATTTTGGTTAAATTGTCAACATTTAAAATTATTCTTAAAATCATATCATCAGACTAGAAGTTGGCAAAAGGCAGTGCAACAATTGTAACAACTATAAGTCTTGCTCCTTCATTTGCTATGAGACTGACTCTGTCTATTGGAACACTGGACTTCCAGCTCTTTCTCTTGAGGTCCCAATTTCATGTATGAGCCTTAAGGTTGGTGGCAGGAGGAAATTGGGACAGTGCCCCCCTCCCCTCCCACACTGAACCCCAATAGCTTCACATTTATTTATATATGTTGAACTTCTGAATAAAATTTCATTTGGAAAAAAAAAGTGAATAGAACATATTGCTACAAAATATTTTGAAAACAGGTGCCATAGATAGAATCTGAGTGAGACTTACGGGGTAGATACAGTGAAAATATGCCTAAAAGTAGATTTTGGTTCTGGCTATCTCCTGAATGGCCTGAATATCCAATCCATTCTGTGTACAGACTGCTAACTAATCGACCCTTCAGGCATTAAACCTATGACTCATCACACTCAGGGTCTTCAAGGGCAATTCACATTCATAATGGATCCAACATTCTCCCTTTGCAAAAACTGCCCAGTGAGTGCCTTGGAAACTTCCTCCCCACCTAGGGCTGAAGGAGCCTGGGCTTCTCATCTTGACAAGCATCCTGAATTAAATCTATCTTTTTTTTTTTTTTTCCAGATACTATTTATTCCTATCTCCTTCCAGTGTGCTCCTATCTCCCTTGTCCCTTGTGGAGAACATTGCTTGTGTTTTGTTAACCAGAGGTCCTTGCATGTCTTTTGGAGACAGCAGCACTCTCTCCTTGGGGAAATGTTTTTCTCCTACTCCATGGGTTCTGAAGAGGAGAATTTCAACACAACCCCCTTGTGCCTGGCCATAGGTGAGTCATATGAGCAAATAGGCTAGTCAAAATTCCCCTAAGGTATTTATACTTTCTTTAGGGGAGAAAGAATTGTCTTTCTCCTGGAATTTACCAGTGAGATATGAGGTAAGCTTGAGTAGTTCTTGCAGACTGTTCTTAGTTAGCTCAGATCTGCTCTGCTTTTGTCTATGTGATAGAAGGGCTGACTTTTATACTCTCATGGTAATATTCTTGGGGTGGCAAGAAGTCTATCTCCTTGGCAGGATGCCTTTAGCATAGCTCTGCCCAGGAAACAGATAATTTCTATAAAATAGAGAATTTCTATTTCTGAGAACTTCAGAATTTTAGTCTTTCCTTTTCTTTCTTTTTTTTTTTTTTTTAGTCTTTCCTTTTCAAAACACTGTCATCTTTCTTGCTTTAGAGAAAGTTTGGAAACTAAAGCTAAAGTTTTATGACAGATTCCTGCTCCCATAGCTTCTGTGGCTGAGGCAGAAGCAAACAAGCATTTAATGGTTTTAACTTTTTAACTCTTTCCTGTCTGTGATATCCTGATTAAGTACATATAAATTGGGGCACCAAGCTCAGTCAGTTAAGCATCTGCCTTCGGCTCAGGTCATGATCCCCGAGTCCTGGGATTGAGCCCCATGTAGAGCTCCCTGCTCAGTGTGGGATCTGCTTCTCCCTGTCCCTCTGATGCTTGCCCTGCTTGTTCTCCCTCTGTCTCTCTATCAAATAATAAAATAAAATATTTTTTTAAAAAGTACATATGAATTATTTCTCTGTGCAAAGTGTCCACTGCAAAATATATATTTTTCTATAGCCTGCTTGCTTGTATTAATTTCATAGGTCTTTTTTTATAAACATCTGCATTAAAGGGAATTACAGCAATTATTAATTTGAACCTTTCTAGTTGTGCTACCTTCATATTTCTTGTCCCATGAAAACGTTATTACATAGCTACCTTTATATTCAAATTCTTGTTTTTTATGTCTTTGTTGTCTAGTTTCTACCTTTCAAACCCAAGTGTGTTGAATAGATTCCTTTCTTCTCCCTGTAGAGTGGGAAGGACAAATTGGTAAGAATCACACTGATGTCATCTACTATCCAGATGAGAGATAGGCCATCACTTTGGTCGAACTTGTCTCTGTCTTCCTTTTGGTCATCCCTAAAAGACTACAGTGGTTGAGAATGGGCACCATTATAACAGAGTGCATTTCATTACTAATAAAAATGAAACAAAGCTTTAGGAGTCTCTTTTTCTAAAGACATAATTGAAATATACATAATTTTATTGTATTACTTCTCCAATCATTGATTACTTCTTTGCTGCTATAAGGGTAGGTAACTGTTGCAGTAGCATATTGGGTACTTAACCTGAGATTCCTTTTTATTTCTGGGATTGCTTCCACTCTGCTAGGACATCCTTTTCTCATCCATCAGGTAAAGGGAATCCAAAATTTGGAGGTAAAAAGGCATATTTAAATCATGTGTCAGGCAGCCTGGGTAGCTCAGTGGTTTAGTGCTGCCTTTAACCCAGGGCCTGATCCTGGAGACTTGAGGATCGAGTCCCACATCGGGCTACCTGCATGGAGCCTGCTTCTCCTTCTCCCTCTGCCTGGGGCTCTGCCTCTCTCTCTGTCTCTCTGTCTCTCCTCTCTCTCTCTGTGTCTCTCATAAATAAAATATTAAAAATAAATAAATAAATCATGTGTCATGTCTAAGCATTTCAGATTTAAAGTGGTTTTGGAATCTAAATCTTAGATATGTTAAAATGACACATGATTTAGACATAAAGGATTGTAATACTTCCTTCCTAATGGTAAAGATTACCTAAGAAAATTTTTATGGTTTGAATTAGGTGTACTGCCCCCAAAACAGTTATGCTTATAGTTCAGCAAATTATTTAGCTCATGACAAATGAAAGAAGTAACAAGTGTTCAAAATATACCTTTTAAAGAGGCTACAGTGTTTAAGTCTTAAAAATTGTTTCCTGGTAAATTTTTCTAGGCAGATTTTATTAAAATTTACTTATGTAAGGGATGCCTGGGTGGTTCAGTTGTTGAGCATCTGCCTTCGGCTCAGGGCGTGATCCTGCAATCCCGGGTTGGAGTCTTGTATCAGGCTCCCCCCCAGGGAATCTGTTTCTCCTTCTGCATATGTTCTGCCTCTCTCTCTGTGTGTCTCTCATGAATAATAATAAAAAAATAACTTATGTAAGAGAAAAGAAATATTCAGCAACACAGATATCAACTATAGGTGAAAGGAGAGCCATCTCTTAAGAGTTAGGGATTCTCACAAATTATATAATTAGAGGACAAAGTAATAAATCTTACAAAAGCTAGAATGAGGTTGTAGTTATTGAAAACTCAATTATGGTGTGTATTCTGAAAGAATTCACAGGTACTGCAGTGAAAGTTCCTGCAAAGTCATTAAATACTTCAAGTATAAATGGTATAAGAACTCCCCACCAAGGTTATGCCCTGTTTGCATTAACAAATAAGAATGCAGATACTATTACCAGATATGCTTACCATCACTATAGACTGCTCATTGGAAAACCAATGCAGATCTATAATTATCATTATATTCACATGCATTGTGTTCTGTATGTGTAATTTCTTCTCGTTCCCTAGGCAAATATGCATTGTGGTATTCTAGAATTACATTATGAAAACTTCTTGAGTGTACAGAATGCAATAAAATGTGAACAAATACCATGAATATTTTTAAGGTTTGGAGAAGAAGAATTTGAGTTGGGAGAAAAAGAACAGTGTTAGAGCTCTATGTTATTTTCCGAAAAAGACATGTGTGTAGTTTAAATGTCTTTTAATAGGGCAAACTTAATTTAATGTTTGAATCCTAAAGCGACAAAGAATGAAACAGAAAAGTGTCTATCTAGTCCATTAACTACATTAATTAAAAAAACTACTTATGAAATAACCTATCTAATAACTTCATGGATCATTAAAAGTATGTGAGAGACTTATCTGCAGTCTGGCTTTGAGGTTCTTTGACTTAGAATCCTTATGGGGGAAGGAATGCAACACTCATTTTGGTAAGTTCAAAACCATTCTTTCTTTGGAATTCTAGTCTTTACATTTGACTTTTATTGAGACTTGGGAAAGAAAGAAAGGTCATATTGTGACACTCTTGCTTTAGGAAAATGCAATTCACATGACAAAAAATTTGTTTTTGACTATCCTTACCTCTTATTCTGAACCTCAGTTTTCAAGGCAATGGTGGTGAAAGTGAAAAATGGATCTCCATTTTTTTACATTGGGTGCTAAATACCTTCCCTATCTCTTCCATCAACTCCCCATGCCTCTCAGATCAGAACTCTCAATTCGTCAATGCCTTGAATTTAATGATTAATTTGAAAGATGATCTTCCATGTTTTCTTTCCCATATACAAGAATATGTACACTTTCAAATTTATTCTAAATGATAAAATGTATTGATTAGGGTGGAGGGTTCATGGTACAGTTAACTGAACAAACAAGGGATCTAGGTCTGTTTATCTTGTTATTTACTTGTGTGTTTGAAAATTAGATACCATTTAACTGTTCCCTCCTCAGAAGGGTTGTGGTGCTTTGTTCTAAGTGAATTGTGACTTGATTATTAATTACTTAATTATTACTACTACTTATTTTCCACCTTAATTGTAATGCTAGTTGATATTGTACTCAAAAATGAATTCAAATTTCCAGGAAAAATGGGGACATAAGAACGGGCTTCTTACCTTCTCCTAGAAAATCACCAAAATAACAAAACATAATAAAAAATGGGATAATGTCTTTATCAGCTCTGAAAGTAGGGAATGTGCCGTCTCTCTCCTACATGCTTGAGATATATTTTTCCCACAAAAATGTACAGATGTCAGCAAATTGATGTAGATAATAGGTCTCACTACATATTTCCCATTTTGAAAGATTTTATTTATTTATTCATGAGAATACACAGAGAGGAGAGAGAGAGAGAGGCAGCGACACAGGCAGAGGGAGAAGCGGGCTCCATGCAGGGAGCCCGACGTGGGACTTGATCTCGAGTCTCCAGGATCATGCCCCGGGCTGTAGGTGGCGCTAAACCGCTGAGCCACCGGGGCTGCCCGTATTTCCCATTTGTTTAAAAGATTTATTTATTTACTTATTTACTTAGAGAGAGAGAGAGAAAGTTAGTGGAGGAGGGACAGAAGGAAAGGGAGAGAGAGAATTTTTAAAATTATTATTTTAAAATATTTTATTTATTTATTCTTGAGAGACACAGAGAGAGGCAGAGACATAGTCAGAGAGAGAAGCAGGCTCCCTGTGGGGAGTCTGATGCAGAACTGGATCCCAGGACCCTGGGATCACAACCTGAACTTATTAAAGGAGACACTCAACCACTTAGCCACCCAGGAACCCCTAAATTATTTTTTTAAAATTCAATTTAGTTAACATATAGTGTATTATTAGTCTTCAGTCCTCTTCCTGATTTTATGTGGGTTTATATTCTCAAAGGTTCTGCAGGCAGGTTCCAAAATGGGGGAGGGGAGCCCTCTAATGTGGAGGAGTGAGGTCTAAAGGAAAAGGTGTGTTCTGAGGTGGGAGCAGAACTTGACTGACCTTCTTACATCATTTTAGCAGCTGCAGACCCATAGCAGTAAGGGCAGCTCTGACAGGAATATCTGGGACATGTGAACCTAGCTGCATAATGTGGTCTTACTTGCTGCTAAGCAACATAAAATGTTCAGGCATAAGACGACAGGCCTATATATAGTTAATAAATTGGGAAAGAAATTATGGCATATCACACAATAGAATACTACACAGCAAGGAGAAAGAACAAAGTACTGCTATATTCAAAGCATGGAAAAATCTAGATGATTCATCTTGAATGAGTCAGACACAAAAGAGCATGTGCTGTATGGTTCCATCTCTTCAAAGTACAAACACAAAGAAAAGTAATGTAATTGGTAGACAAGAATAGGAGTTAACTTTGGAAGGAGGTAATAACTAGGAGGTGGCAGGAAGGAGGCTAATATTCCCTATGCATAATGGGTATAAGGATTGTTTGCTTAGTCAAAACTAATTGAGGGATTCACACTTCATTGTATGTATATACAACTTTATTATATGTATATTACATACTTTATTATATGTATATTGCATGCTTTACTTCAAAAACATAGCAAATCCCATTTTGTGGCAAGGAAAAGAACTAACTGAAGGTACTTTAAGGAGAAGGGGGACTCTTTACAGCTGCAGAAGGACTTGTACTGGAAATAGGGAAGTCCTTCAGCAGACCATCCTCCTCTCCTGCAGTGTTTGACCTTTTCTTTCCTTTGTGCATCTGTTCTTTTCCTACAGCTATCTCATAACTGCAACTTGTGTTTGCTTTGGGTTTTCCACAGCTTTGGATCAATATCATGGCATTCTTCCACCTTTAATAGCACCCTCTCAGCATCCCAGTCTCCCTTCTTCTTTGAGAATGTCCTGAGAGGTGGCTCTGAATCACGGGCACACCCACGTGAGGTCTGCCCTTGGGAAGGTGCCCACCTGATATGGAGTATGGCTACTCAAATGTCAGAGGTTGAGACTTGGATGAGTTCCCTTGGGAAGTGTGTGGGCAGGGCCAGCAATAATACCAAACTCCAGCCCATTCCACCTGTTTATCTTTTCTTCACTGAGACAATTTCAAAGATATCTCCTTTTAACTTTGTCAAACTAGGACTCCCGTAAGTGAAAATGCTGCAGTGGCATTCTCTGGGATGTGAGAATCCAAGTTACTTTTGGTCCCTTCTTTGTGTCCTTTTTATAGCCCAAGTTGTTACAATTAGCTTGTAATCATTTTATAACTAGAAAAAGGCAGTTTCTATTAAGAATAAAATAAAATGGTTTTAAAACTGGTCAAGAGGATGAATCTTGCTTTTTTACATGATATTGAAAAGTACATGCATAGTTGGAATTTTGAGACACAATAGTATTTGGTATTATTGGTATGCTTTAGTTGAAGAACTAAATAAATGGAGAAAAACCAGGTGTAGAAATTGCAAATATGTCTCAGAGCCTTAGATTCCCTTTCTGCCGGTATTTTAAGTTATCTATAGAAAGAAATGGTTGGGAGATGGTCCGTGATGTTTCCTCAAATCTCTGAGAATTTGATGCTGAATAGAATCCTCCTGTGACTCAAACTCAAGGAATTACAAAGCATGCCAGATCCACAACAAATGGTGCACAGCTACCAAGCACCTATACCCCATCCGAGGGATAGGTTATTGAGTAAGTTGTATTGCCATACTGATGAAATAAATGAGAATTAGCTATACCAGAGAATGAGAACACATCCTGATGGGGCTATGTGACTAACAATGCATAAATGTTTAAGGGAATTTATTGCTAATGGTTTCTGCAGACTGGCAGACACTCACACTTGCCTTTCCTAACCACAAATGTTTTGAGTATAGTCATAGAGCCTCTGTTGTGGATCCTTATGACATATTACCTGTCCTGGTTTTTCCTTATCATTAAATAACTTGGTATTGGGTGAAGCATTGTTGGGTCTCATGGCAATTTTGATGATTAATCCAAATCACTGCTGCCAACTGAGCAGTAAGTGTTGCAATGTATACTAGCAAGTTCATTTCCTAAGATCCTTCAAGGTTTTAAATGCTTAAATATATTTGAAATTAAACCTTTGGAAAAATATTCAGGTGTAAGCTCTTCAGTACTTTTTGGTAGAAAATGTGGCTTCCTTTTGCAGAAAAATCCAATGGTTTAATTATTGTGATACAACATATTAACACATCATAATAAAACTTTTATATTGAAAAGATCAGTTCTTTCAAGAACAGAACATCAAGAGAAGCAAAATACAGGCACTGACTTTTATCAAATTGGGTGGAGACACTTTCAAATATTAGTTTTTATCATGACTAGGACTTGAAAAATAAATAACCTTTTTTCTTTTCTTAAAGGAAAAATTATTTTCAATTTAATTCAGTGACTAAGAAGGAATCATGATGTATTTAAAAAATAGCATTTTCTCATTTTCCATTTGACTTTGTACTCCTCTTTCCACCTATCTTTTACAGATAAAGTGATAAAATGGAACAGTTCAATTGAAGCTTTGAATATAATTTAAGGAAGCAAAAGTTGCTGGCATACATGTTTTGAGGAATCTGGGATACTATAAAAAATTATAGAGTAGTGGCTACCAATAGATAAAATGTATATGTTGCATCTTTTCTAGGAGCTCAAAGCACCTTACACATATTTTGTCATTTATCCTCACAAATATGGGGAAGCAGAAAGACAAAACAGTGCCTTTGAGGTATATATTACATGGGCTGGGGACCCCTGATAATACTTGTCGGGGTAGGAGAGGTTTTTATTCATGATCTGAGCTTTTAGAGTCTGCACTTTTTTTAGTACAAAGGTAATGTTTTTGTATTTTTATAAACTATATTTTAAAATTTATTTTGTAGAAATATAGTATTTTGGGAATTATTAGAGTACCTAAGGTTTCTCTGACATTTACAAATTTTTCTTATTCCTATTTCTTGTTTTGTAAGAGATGTTTCTGAATGAGTAATAAAATCACAAATGCCTCCTTATTGAAACTTTTAAAAAAATTTATTTAATTTATTTATTTATTTATTTATTTATTTATTTATTTATTTATTTATTTATTTATTTATTTGAGAGAGAGAGAGAGCAAGAGGAGGGGGAGGGAGAGAGTGAGAGGGAGAAGCAGGCTCTTTGCTCTTGTTGGAGGGCTCGATCCCAGGACCCTGGGATCATGACCTGAGGTGAAGGCAGACACCTAACTGACTGAGCCACCCAGGCACCCGCTCCTGTTGAAATTTAAAACAAATATTTTGTGTATGACTTCCTTTTCCCAATGAGAAGTATCAAATGGGGTGTGCAGTTACAGTTAGGATTTTTCAGTTTTCACTTTATGAACATTGCTTTGTAATATAGCCCCTGGGGTCAATAACAGTTTACATATGAGTCAAAATGCCATAAACAAGCTTTTATTGAACTGAAAAATAGATACATTTTAATTTTGACAGCATAGAAAATATCCTTTCCAATTTTCCTATGTTTTAGTTTATGTCCAGCTGTCACTGTTTACATCTCCTGCTATTTTTGCAGTGAATAATCGCCTGAACCTTGAGAAAACAATTTCTTTATGAAAGGAATTAAAATCATCCATCATAAATATATTGTTATTTCACTTGTGAAGCTACTGTTTGATAAAAGTTTGGAAAATCCAAGCTAAATTTTCTATGCACCTTGGCTCTATGGTCAAAGTATGATGTATAAGCAGTAATGGCAGATTATTACTCATTTTTTCCTGTATCTTTTCTTTATTGTCATAATCCCAGTTCTTCTCTTTCATATGCTTTCCAATGTTTTCTTTCTTCTTCAACTTTCCTTACACCAAGCTTGAGTTATTTCATTTCCCAACCTGTGTTGAAATTTTAATGATTCATTGGAATGTAAGGTGTTTAGAAGGAAATTGAAAGTTCCAGTGAGGGACAGTTATTAAAAACAACAACAAAAACTACATCCACTCCTGTTTTATTTTTTTTTTTTATTTTATTTATGATAGTCACAGAGAGAGAGAGAGGGGCAGAGACACAGGCAGAGGGAGAAGCAGGCTCCATGCCCCGGGAGCCCGACGTGGGATTCGATCCTGGGTCTCCAGGATCACGCCCTGGGCCAAAGGCAGGCGCCAAACCGCTGCGCCACCCAGGGATTCCCCACTCCTGTTTTAAAACTTCCTCTAAATTCAGCTCTAGTCATATTATTAGATATAACTGCAGTACACATAGATCCATTCTGAATATTAGCTTCCTTATCATTGGACGGTTCTTGAGTGTGTTTGGTCCATTAGTCTTGGCATTAATCTGATCAACTGTTAATGCATTGTGGTGTAAGAGAGAACTTCCATACTATGGACAAGAAAACTGAAAGGAAGATTAGTTGTATACCCAGGATGATAGATGGTGATGGGAGAAATCTATCTTCTACTCCCCTTGCTAGCCATTTGATGTACTAGCAATTGTGCCATGACCTGAATGGAAGCTTGTTTGATGCTTGAACTCACTGGCTCTCAAGTTGATCAAAACAGTTGGAAATATGCAAAATTATAGGTTAGGTACTACATGAAGAACATTTCAGTACAGAATATCATTGGTGAAATTAAAAACTGAGAAGTTCTTCTTTAAAACATATAGAAAACAGGGACACCTGGGTGACTCAGCAGTTGAGTGTCTGCCTTTGGCTCAGGGTATGACTCCGGGTCCAGGGATCAAGTCCCACATCAGGCTTCCTGCAAGGAGCCTGCTTCTCTCTCTGCCTGTGTCTCTGCCTCTCCCTCTCTCATGAATAAATAAATAAATCTTTAAAAACAAAACAACAAAACATATAGAGAACAATCTAAGAATACTTGCTATGGTGGTTTTGTCATTTATCATAATATGCAAAAAACACTACCTACTTATTTTATTGTTTGATAAGCATTTTAGCTTGCGATATGCTCTTTGATAGCAATAAATTTAAAAACAAAAGAGCATGATTAATTAAATATTAAGGACTGAATTTTCAAATCTCAAGAAAGTTGATGACGATTATAATTTGTACTCATAATGTCTATGAGTAGTTAACATCTGTGGTACTTTATGATCGCATAAAAATCAGAAGACACAGACACACTAAAAAAAGCAGCACCTACTTAAAATGTTATAATTTATTTTAAGAGAATTATAGAAAAAGACTAATTTAACACATGCAGTTGCAGAAAGTACATTTGCACATCAATCTATGAAACATGACTTTTCATTTAGATTAACAGTTGTATTTTTATTTGCTTTTTTTAATTCTCAGTTTTTATGTGTATAGCTGCTGTGTCTGGTTTCTTCATCAGAGGAAGAGCTTCACAAATGTTTAAGAGATGCTGGTTTTATATCAATGTCAATAGAATAGAAGTTGTAGAAATAGAAATAAAAACCAAGTAGAAAAATCAGTTAATTTTAGCAATAGTAAATATTTTTCTTCTGAGACTTGGAATCAAATATACCTAAGGGCTCACCCTGTTGAAAATGAAACATTGATAATTTTGTGATTGCTATTGTAAATTTGGTGAAAAGTTTAACATTAAAGATAAGTATATTTATTTTTGTAGAAATTATTGGAATGTACATTTTGGTGGGCTACAGCATTATGGTAAAAGTAATGTTCTTGCTATATTAAAGACTCCTAACTCTGGGAAAAGAAATAGGGGTGGTGGAAGGGGAGGAGGGCAGGGGGTGGGGGTGAATGCGTGACAGGCACTGAGGGGGCCACTTGACGGGATGAGCACTGGGTGTTATTCTGTATGTTGGTAAATTGAAACACCAATAAAAAATAAATTTATTAAAAAAAATCTTCAAGAACTTCCCATTGTATTTAAAATAAATAAATAAATTAATTAATTAATTTAAAAAAAAGAAAAAAAAAGAAATCTGCAGGCCAAAAATGAACTTGGATTTGGCTCATCTGAACATCTAATTCATAATTACATCTAAATAATTACTATGCTAATTACTGATGAAATTAGCAGCTGTATTTACAAAACTTAAAAATATTTTTACATATAAACAGAGTAACTGAACTATAAAAAATATTGCAGCAGAGCAAAACATGTTTTCTCTCTTGGCTGCTCATGTAACATCAGATTTTAAAAATATCTGAGACTTCATAAAACACTTTACTGATCAACCTAAGTACCTGATAATAGTATTAAGCATTTTCTTTTTTTAGATTTTGTATTTATTTATTCATGAGAAACACACAGAGAGAGGCAGAAACATAGGCAGAGGGAGAAGCAGACTCCCAGCAGGGAGCCTGATGTGGGACTTGATCCCAGGACCCCAGGATCATGCCCTGAGCCAAATCCTCAACTACTGAGTCACCCAGGTACCCCAATAGTATTAAATATTTTTATAAGTGAGTCATAAATATTGATTGCATTTTGCTCAGCCAGGTGGAAATATTTAATCAAAATATTAAATGTGTGTTGAGAATTTCAACTTTTGAATATTTTAAGCTAATTGTGATTACTGAACACTAAGTGTACAGACATGAAGACATTGAAATCTCTACCTAAGAAATCAAGGGAAGAACTCAACAAACAAACAATGAGAGCACAGACTGTGTAAAAGTTTTAATTTTGAAATTCTGAAATTTTAGTTAAAAATCTTATTTGTGGGAAGATTCTTGACAGAGCATCTATTTTTATGATAGTATGATAAACATTTGTTGGAGAGAGATATTTGAACAGAGGGAAGACTACATATAAAAACATTTGGATTAAAATATACATTTAAAACAAAATTTAGAATTGAAAATATTCTTTATTTAGCAAAATTTTCACTGAGTTTTACAGTAATGTGGCAAAAGAGTTTTATTTTGATTAAAAATACTATAGTATACTGAAAGTAGTCAAAGGTATCAATATATGTAAACTTATTAATTATATAATTCAAATCTGATCAAGGCTGAAAACAAAATATATTAAAAATTTTAATAAGATCCTATTTAAAAGTACATTCTTCAAAAAATTGGTTGTAACATATTAGGCACACATGAAGTTTAGAAACATTATAACACATGAATGTGTATCAAGATTTACCATTCTGCTTATAATTGTTTATAAACAGTACAAAGACTATCTGGTTTTTTTGTTTGTTTGTTTGTTTTTAAAGATTTTATTTGTTTGACAGAGAGTGAGAGAGCACAAGCAGGGGAAGCAGGAGGCAGAAGGAGTAGGAGAGGGAGAAGCAAACAGGCTCTGCACTGAGCAGGAAGCCCAGTGTGAGGCTTGATCCCAGGATGCTGACTGAGCCACCCAGGTGCCCCAAGACTGTCTGTTTTTAATGCACACGGTTACACACGGATATGTGGTATTTTATTTTTTATAAAATATTTCAATAAAAAAATTAGTTTTTGAGGAGAAACATTATAAATGAAACCTGTTCTGTAGCATTAAATCTTTTAAGCCTATCACTCACTTTTTCACTAAGATATGACACTGTAGGGATCCCTGGGTGGCGCAGCGGTTTAGCGCCTGCCTTTGGCCCAGGGCGCGATCCTGGAGACCCAGGATCGAATCCCACATTGGGCTCCCGGTGCATGGAGTCTGCTTCTCCCTCTGCCTATGTCTCTGCCTCTCTCTCTCTCTCTCTGTGACTATCATAAATAAATAAAAATTAAAAAAAAAGATATGACATTGTATACTGACTTTAAAATTGTTACAATAACCTGGAACTTTTCATTGTGGTTAACTTTAGGCTTTTAAAAGCCTTTTCTGGAGATCCCTGGGTGGCTCAGCGGTTTAGCACCTGCCTTTGGCCCAGGGCGTGATCCTGGAGACTCGGAATCGAGTCCCGTGTCGGGCTCCAGCATGGAGCCTGCTTCTCTCTCCTCCTGCGTCTTTGCCTCTCTCTCTCTCTCTCTCTCTCTCTCTCTCTCTCTCTCTCTCTCTCTCATAAATAAATAAATAAATCTTAAAAAAGAATAAAAGCCTTTTCTCCCTGAGAATTAATATGTGCTGTTGACACTAAAGTGGTGGTTTTGTCATGGTGCTAACCAAGCTCAGCAGGCAGATGCGTTATTGCAGTCAAGGTCCATACAGAGAAGTATTTACACAGGTAATGGGAGAGTTGGGGAACCAAATAGGATGGTGAGGTAACCCAGAGATTAGCAAAAAAAAAAAAAATCTAATATCACCCCCAGATCTGGGAAATACAGAGGAGAATTGGTGCTACCAGACTCCAGAAGCTAGGAGGCACTAGAGCCATGGAGGAAATGGCTGTTCAGTCTGAAAAATGCCAGTTAAAGCAGGTTTGTGGGCAGCTATGAGAAAACCTTGTTTTTTGCCTTTCAGCCCATCTTCCAAGTGCCTGTCTTGGTCAGATCTACTCGTGAACAGTCCAGGAGAGGAAGTGAGAATGAGTCAGGGAGCACCTATCTGGCAACTCCAAATAATACAGAATAATTAGAAGTTTTTAAAAATAAAAGTACAAAGCCAAGCATTATATTCACAGGCCTTTACTCACAATCTAATTATTTACTCTAATTTTGCACATAATTATTCTGTGCACTATTTGAAAGGAGGCCAGACATAGTAGTTTAGAAAGGTAAAATGGGCTGCGGGTGTAGACAAAAACAAATCCAAAGTTGAAATATTTACCAATCAATAATGAGGAAGAGAACAGAAAAAAAAAGAATACCCTACAAAATTGAGACAAAATAATTTAAAAGTTTTTTGTGATTGTTTAATATAAAAAAGCAATCTAACATAGCCAACTTGAGAACCCTTGAGGGCAAGCCCCTGAGATGTGAAATCTTGCATTTATTGATATTGCTAAAGGTTGAACATGAATCACTGAGAAAAGGTTAAATTATTCACACTATCAGCTATTTAAATGGAGAGAATATAAAAAAGTTATATAGCTTTGCAAACTCAAGTGGTATCTCTCTCTTAGTTGAAAACAATTGCACTGTTAGGGATTTACCCCAAAGATTCAGATGCAATGAAACGCCGGGACACCTGCACCCCGATGTTTCTAGCAGCAATGTCCACAGTAGCCAAACTGTAGAAGGAGCCTCGGTGTCCATCGAAAGATGAATGGATAAAGAAGATGTGGTTTATGTATGCAATGGAATATTACTCAGCCATTAGAAACGACAAATACCCACCATTTGCTTCGACGTGGATGGAACTGGAAGGTGTTATGCTGAGTGAAATAAGTCAATCGGAGAAGGACAAACAGTGTATGTTCTCATTCATTTGGGGAATATGAATAATAGTGAAGGGGAATATAAGGGAAGGGAGAAGAAATGTGTGGGAAATATCAGAAAGGGACTCAGAACATAAAGACTCCTAACTCTGGGAAACGAACTAGGGGTGGTGGAGGGGGAGGAGGGCGGGGGATGGGGGTGAATGGGTGACGGGCACTGAGGGGGACACTTGACGGGATGAGCACTGGGTGTTATTCTGTATGTTGGTAAATTGAACACCAATAAAAATTAATTTATTAAAAAAAAGAAAACTAATATATTTTGAATAGTTCAAAGTGTCTCGATACCAGATAGATAAATAGGTAGATGATAAATGGATAGATAGATCTCTCATGACTAGAGTAAGATATGTAAAACATTAAATGTGAACAAGGAAGATTACTGTAAGGAAAACAAGTGAAGTGTTATACAAGTTACCTTTAAACACACTCACGCACATATCCCCTTTTCAGAATGCAGAATCCAAGAGCAACATTCATTTATTCTACAAATATTTATTGAGTACATACTATACATCAGACATATTTTAATTATGTTTACTTTGTTGAAAAGTGACTTCGTTTCCAAAAATCATCTCACAGGGTAAGTATGTAAAACTTAAAAGAGCTAATGAAGTGCAAATACACTTTTAACTGCATCATTATTTATTTTGAAATTGACTTGTGAATGCAACTGGTCACATGTGAATGTGAGACATTTTCTTGGTTATTTACTGATACTGAAATACCCAATTTATTAGGGACATTTTTATCAACTGAGATAGATTGATAATCCATTTTAAAGATAATATCAAGGGTTGTTTGTTGATTATTGTCTAAAAATTTAAAAGAGAAAAGAGGAAAAAGAGTTCTTTGCATGTTATAACTATAGCCAAAGAACTATAATGTTCAGAGAAATATGTCTTTGTGAAGCTGTTTGAAAGAAAAAGTAGGAAAGCAGATAAGACCTAGCACTAGAGTTGGATTCCTGACTCCACTGGTGTAGTGTTGCCACCAATTTCACCACCCCAAATTTACAAAATGTGTTTACGTTTCACTGCTTATTTCTGGAGAGAAATCTCTTAGCTTTCACTAATCTTAAGATCCCCAAATGGTAAAGCACCATTGAACTAGAGTGATTGCTATCTGCTCTCTTATTATCTCTATGAAAAATATACCACAAATTAGTGAGGAAAAATACCTCTCGTGGGTTTGGTTATATATATATTCTAATGTATTTATTAATGATGGAAGTGTCACCTTTGTTTTTTCAAATATGCCCAGATGAGTGTCAGCAATTAACACAAAATCATTTTGATTTCCTAATATCAAATTTACTATTAATTATAAAATTCTAAGTCTAAGATACATTAATTATGTATCTTTTAGAGGAGGTATATGAAAAGATGACAGTTCTTCATTTGTAAAAGTTAAGTGGTGGAAAATAGAATTTCATTATTTAATGACTTGTAATTTAACCAGTGAGAGAATAAAGATATTTATCATCTCACAGATAGATATGTTATATGTCTGATTTATACCTATAGTGAGTAGTTTCAAATCATAAAATATGAAAAAGGTAAATGCAGTAAAATCTTTAAAAATAGTTAAAAAATCTGAAATACAGTAAAGAAAAAATTATAGAAGACAAATCTATTAGAGTCACCCTTCTCTCTCTCCAACTTTTTCCCTTCTCATTTCTATCTCCCATCTCCCATTTATTTTTTTTTTTTTTACTGGGCTGGAGTCTCTGAAAAGATATCCCCCATCCCCCATTACAAAATCCAAAGTTTTTGAACATAGTCTGACCATTTGCATACATTTCATTTGATGCTGATTTTTAATTTCTAACTAGTGATTACAAAGTTTAATTTAATCTATACCTTGAATTTAACTTTTTGCTTGTATTGATAAATATGGTGAGCTATTGTGAATTTAAGCCTGAAAATTTTACTATAATAGAATATCATCAATTCTGTATTCTGACATCTATTTAATGAAGTCAGTCCTCTATATTTTTGAATCTTGAATCTACTGACTGGCAATGGTGAGTAACAGATGCCCCATTTATTTCTCAGAATTTCTCCATTTCTCACTCTTGGCTTGACTATTTTTGTGTGTGTGTGCTGTTCCTTAATTTCTGATCTTCAGGGGATCCCTGGGTGGCGCAGCGGTTTGGCGCCTGCCTTTGGCCCAGGGCGCGATCCTGGAGACGCGGGATCGAATCCCACATGGGGCTCCCAGTGCATGGAGCCTGCTTCTCCCTCTGCCTGTGTCTCTGCCTCTCTCTCTCTCTGTGACTATCATAAATAAATAAAAAATTAAAAAAAATTTCTGATCTTCATGTTGATATTTGGTCATTGTGCTTTTGACACTTGGTTGTCTTTGAAGAATTTGATTCAACTCTAATTCTTGATCACGTTTTTAAAACACCTTTATATGTGTTAAAGTCATTTTCAATGACAAAACCTTGATGCACTAATTGTACTGTCTTGTTTCTTCTGTAAGTATGCTCCTGAGAACTTGTATCCTGCCATTAAGGTGATTAAAACAGTGTGATGCAGAGTGTATATTATGACGTGTAAATGACATTTCTTTTAAAATAGTTATATATATTAAGTTGAAGTACTGATTTCAATGAAGTTAGTGAGTAGACAGAGCCTAGTATGATCTATTAGAAAGCAAGTAGTCATTTTTTAGTAATGTGTATTATTAATTCTATATCATTGACTATTATACTTTCTTCATAATTTAACTTGATACAACATAAGTGTTTAATTTGGGAGTGTATGATTTCTCCAACCTACTTCCAAAAAGAATTTGAAGTCAAGCTGAGGCATTTAACAGGACTGGTCGTTCAGTTTTAAGAAATAGCCATCTAAAATATGTGAGATAGGGATCCCTGGGTGGCGCAGCGGTTTGGCGCCTGCCTTTGGTCCAGGGCGCGATCCTGGAGACCCGGGATCGAATCCCACGTCGGGCTTCCGGTGCATGGAGCCTGCTTCTCCCTCTGCCTGTGTCTCTGCCTCTCTCTATATATGTCTCTCATGCATAAATAAATAAAATATTAAAAAAAATACGTGAGATAGGCAGCCCAGGTGGCTCAGCGGTTTAGCGCCGCCTTCAGCCCAGGGCGTGATCCTGGAGACCCATGATCGAGTCCCACATCAGGCTCCCTGTATGGAGCCTGCTTCTTCCTCTGCTCTCTCTCTCTCTCTCTCGCTCTCTCTCTCTCTCATGACTACATAAAATCTTTTTTTAAAAAGTAAAAAATAAAATATGTGAGATGTCTAACAATTTAGTAGTATGTATGTGGCTTTCAGTTTTGAGGTAATCTATCTTTCCTAACAGGCTCTCCATTTAATGTTCTGTGCAGTGCCATGTAATGATTGCTACCAGTGAAGTTAAATGCTTTTATAATTAAATCTATGTTGAACAGATTTCTTTGTCTTTATTAGGCAGTTTCCTGCTGTGTGTTTAAACTTGTTGCTGTTTAGAGTATTATTATGGTAAATGTAAAATATCTGAGAATGAAATGGAACTATGTTCTATGATGAGGCAAATATATTTTTCCCAAATAAACAGGCATTGAATTGTATTCATTTATCTAATTACATATCTTGTTACGCTAGTTATAGCATAGGAAAGATAATACCTTTTGTGAAATCTATGGGGAATATTATATTATGATAAGGAATATAGAAATGTTTATAGCGATCTCTTTCACTGTGTAATCTCCCTAAGTACTCCATAGGAAGCATGATTCATGGTGTTTGAAAGCACTAGCTGGAGTCATTCCAAGGAGTTGGAATAACTTTAAGTTCTGATTGCTTTGTTTACTAGCAATGTGAACTTGGGTTATGTACTTATCATATTTAAAACTATCAAAAGGGAAAAATAATAGTATCTGTGGCAAAAGATGGTTGGAAATTTAAATGTAAAGATGTAAAGATGTATGCTTAAACTGCCTGGGACAGTGCCTGGTGCCTAATAAATATGAGCTATTATGATTTCTTTTTCTTACTAAATGACCTTTCAACGTGAAATTACATTGTGATTTATATAAGAAACTATATGACTACACAGTATTTAAACTTAGCATACAAATTGGGGAGCAGCTGTCCATAGAAAACATTTTCTTCAAAAATTACTTATATCGTATTTCCTGTCTTATAGTGGTCTGTTATGATTCATCAAAAATTCAGTTATGTATGGATGTATTAACTGTAAACTGTAAAGTCCACAAAATGGTTATTTTAGAGCCAATGCCTTTCCTTAAATTAAATCTCCAGATTCTCTTTCAAAATCATAGGATAGATTCATTAACTTTAGTAGAATAATATGAATATTTGAATATATGTGAATATAAGAAAATGTTATTTGCAAAAAATAAAAATGAGCAAAATTAGTTTTAGTAAAAAAATTTATAGCTGTGCTTTATAGTTATGGCTGAATACATGTGTCTGAATTTGCCATACAAAGTTAGGCATTCATTAACATTCGAGTTTTCAAGGTTTAAAGCAATGACTAGTGACTGGAGTGTTACAGCATTATAGGTAGTTATTTGAAATTGTTTTTTTCTTCTTTTTGTATTCTTAAATGTCAGTTGTTTTTTTTTTTTTAATTTGGAAGGGTCATATTTGTAGAATTCTTAACAGTATGGTTTGTGTCTCATGAGATTTAAACTGAAATTACTGTCCTATTTTGTCCTGCTGTCCTACCTCATTAGGCTATTTTGAAGGAGTTGAACAAAAAAGAGAAAAAAGTGAGGTACCTCATATTGTCACATAAAGTTCCAAAGTTTTGGGGAATTAAAACTTCAGAAGTATAAGTGAAATCATATAGTATTTGTCTTTCTCTGTCTGACTTATTTCACTTAGCATAATACCCTCTAGGTCCATCTGTGTTTTCAGAAATGGCAAAGGTCTCATCCTTTTTTATGGCTGAGTAACATTCCTATACACACACACACACACACACACACACACACGTGTGTGTGTGCACACACACATATTCTTTATCCATAACATATAGACAAGTTGAATCACACCTAAAACTAATGTAACATTGCATGTCAACTATACTCTAAAAAGTTCAGAGATATGAATATATAATATTTTAGGAGTTTATTAAAATATTTGGTGCTAGGATTTGTTAAAGATAGTTGGAAGAAACTAGGGACTGGCATGCCAGTAGTTACTCTGCTCTTCCATTGGTTCACTGTATATTCATGTAAATGCACTTAAAACTTTCTCTTTTTTTCTCTCTCTCTCCATAACTCTTCTCCAGTCTAAATCTTGCATTCTCTTTAATACACATCGGCCTGGCATCCTAAACCTATAAAGACCAAAAGGTACTTCAGCCCAGTTGTCTGGGTTTTAGGTAAACCTTAGGTCAATATCAGCATATTCTTCCCAGTGAATCAGAATGGAAGCTGAGAGATTGAACTTTGGTTGAGGGAAGAAATGGAAGAAGCATTTCACAGTTAACTGAGACATGAGTAACTGTGCCTTATTTTAAAATTAACTAAGGAAAATGAAAGTGATTAACATGGCATCTAAATGAAATATTGTTTTCACAGAATTTTGCTTCAAAAATAATATTCTATTCTTACTCTATTTACTATCTATTAGTGTAAATTAAAGTCTGTGTAGATCATATAATGTGAATACTAATTGCCAAGGCTATATCAGTATAGGTCACATATAACATGCCTCTGGCTGCCTAGAAAGATCTAAATCTTACTATTTTACTGTATCCATCAAGTTCAGTAATGTCTTGTCATATTTTGAAAAGAACATTGGCTTTCATATTAGTTCAAACTACAGCTCTTCCAGTTACAATTTTTCAAGTACCACAAATTCCTTCTGTCAAGCTTCAATTTCTTTGTTCATAAAATAGAGCTATTGAAGGATGTGTGAGGATATGATTACGATAACCATTGATATTATTTCTGTGATACAAGTGACTATTTCTGTGTTTTGGGTTCTTGCCCACTCATTACTGTTTACATTTGAAGCAATGTCTTGTGAGACTTTTTTCTAGTCTCTTTCCATGTCCAGCTGGACCTGACAGTGATGATGGAACTGCCATTTTGGGATATCTGCTTGTCTTACCATAAAAATCATATGCTTGAGAAATTATTAATAGAAAGAAAGAACTGGACTTAGGTACCAAAGACCTGAGATTGAGTTGTGTGCCTATAGTCTAATGGGTGTGTGACTTCTCTGAGCCACAGCTTCTTCATTCACAGGATGAGAATAATAGCAATATCTGCCTTGTTGCCAGATGTTATGAGACTCAAACCAGATACTGTTTTAAAATGCTTCTTAAATTATAAAGTAATCTGCAAATGTCTGTCTTCTTGATTCAGCTGTTTATCATGTCATGATTTCATTTTTGTAGAATGATTAAATATTGGTTATATATTTTACATTTTCGACATACTTTTTCATTGTCTCATATGGACTCTTTCAAAATGGCTGACTGCAGACAGGAGGACAATCTGTTACCTAGCAACAGTGTTTCCTGAATGCCATCTTTAGCAATACAGTTTTTGGACACAGGTATTTGCTACATGTCACAGATTAGTAGGTTATTCACATTCACCAAAACATCTGTGGAATTTCTACAGCTAATCAAATAAATGGGAATTCAATAACTATGAATCAGGAGCATACATGGGTCAACAACTTAAAAAAATTCATTAGAAATTTGTTTTTACTTATTCATCAGTGTAATAATTTATTTTTTGAACTGAGTCTCCTTTGTTTATTACAACTATTATTGCTTATCAACAAGAGCTAATGTTTTTGAATGTCAAAAGCATCTAAAAATTGTATGTTTCTTATATATCTGGCAGATATCCAGCCCTACTGAATATAGTAGTAGTCAAAGCATAGTTTCATTTAAACTAGTAAATAATTACCCTTAGCGACAGACCTATAAAAAGGCACTTGATTAATAAATTTGTTAATGTTTATTTACTGATTACAGAAATGAATTCAAGCTGTATTATAGCTAATGTAAGCCTTTAGTTTTACTACATGTCATCATGAATAACTCTGTTCATATATGATTTTAGTTTGTCAGGCAATGAGAGCCCTCACATAATTTCTCTCATGTTTTTAATACTTGCAATTCTTAGGTTCTATTGAAGCATGTTTTTCTCAAAGTGACTACGAAAATTATTGAAAGTGTGTGAGCATTTAGAGTAATCAGTTACTCTCAATAATCAGTCTGAAAATAGTTCTGACAGTTCACATTAGAGCTAATTATTTTGTGCCTATGTTAATTGATATTAGACTAGTTGATTGTTACTTTGGGACTGTGTCTTGTTTTTTCCCAAAATCTTTGAGGCAATTATAATATCCATTTGTAGAATATGAAGTAATACTGGAGACAAGTAATACCCTGAGTTTTGGTATTTGCACCTTAACATCTTATAATGTGCATTATCAAGATACATGGTTCCTTGATGCCTAAAATCCAGAATATTAACTTTTGTTTCTAAAAAGAGAAAACAGGTAAAAACTAAAAATATCTGAAGTCCATTTCCCTTTTCTCAAACCATTATATAACTTTAAAAAATGAAATCTTATTTATTATATATAGAATCTTGTTTTTCACACAACACTCAAGAAGCATATGTGTGCAAATTATTTTTCCTGACACCTACTGTGATATTATTCCTAGGTGCTACTTCAGAAACAGAATGGTTATAAGGAGTAGAGATTTTGGAAGAGAGAGAGTTGAGACTGTTTCTTTGCAAACAAATTGTTACTATTGATTGTGTACAAAGCAAAAGCATTGCAACATTGCTGTCAGTATGTCTGGAACATAAGGCATATAGATATCTTTCCAATCAACAATGCTAACTATGTGTGCACTAGAAATTTCACTACAAAATAATATGTGATTCAGCTAATAACAAACATTACTTGTTTTCTAGACAAATGGACAAAAGATATGACAATTTATGGCCATCACAATTTGAAAAAATGCGGAATACTATTGTAATTTAGGGCAATACAAGCTTAAAAATAGCTATGTGGTTATTCTGTAACTTGCAGGATTGACAAAAAAAAGTAAAATTCTGATAATATCAGTTATTGATGAGGTTTTCTGGAAAATATCTGTTACCCACACAGCTAGTGGGGATGAGATGGAAACAGTGATTTTAGGGGGATTGTGAACTGAGAATGAGGACCCTGTGGATGGCAGTTACAATTCTAGGTATCTGCAAATGAGATTAGTACATCTGCCCAGGGAGATACCATTAGAGATGAATCGAAAACAAAAGTTCATCAAAAGAGAAAAGGTAAATAAAATATGGTGCATTCTTACATTAAGAAATAATCCAACATGAGCAAGATTCAGCAGAAATCACAAGCCATAGAATCAGACCCCTACAGAGATTAGTGGGTACCATGTTGAAAGAATAAAAGACAGAATTGGAAGTATGACCAGAAATTAATAGAATTTCGAGAAATCAAAACAGTATAGTAATGGAAATAAAAGCAACTTATTACAGAATTAAATATATAATTAATAAAATCAGAGATAGAGCAGAGGAAATTGTTTAAAATAAAGTTAAAAGAAAGAAATGGGAATAGTGGAGGTGAGATTAGAGCACATAAATATTAGAGGCAAGCAACCCAGTCTATAGCTAAAAGGAGATCATGAAAGGGACGCCTGGGTGGCCATTTGGTTAAGCGTCCAGGTCTTGATTTCTGCTGAGGTCATGATCTCAAGATTGTGAGATGGAGTCCTGTGACAGGCTCTAGGTCGGACTGTGCTTGTGTGTGGAGCCTGCTAAAAATTCTCCCTTTGCTCTCCCCCCTCAAGCACATGCTTTCTTTCTTTCTCTAAAAATAGAAAAAGTAAAAGGATATCATAAAAGGTAGAGATCTGGCATTACATGAGATAATAACTGATTTTTTTTTCTCACCCAGAATTTACTAAAGCTACAAATTCTCAGCTTTAGAAAGGCCCACACATCCCAGGCAGGGTAGTCATGGTAGGGAATTGAGGAGAACAAAAACAAAAACAAACACATCTAAACAAACTGTTGTAAAACTGAAGAATCCAGTAGATAAAGGGGAGTTTAAAACCAACCAGAGAAAAAGATTGGTTACCTAAAAATTGACTGTTAATGAGTCAACCACAATGGAAGTTGAAAGACAATGTGATAACTTTTTCGTGTGCTGATAGAAGGCAATTGGTCATAAATGTAAATTCAGAAAGACTACCTTTCAGTAAAGACATTGAAATAAAGGCCCTCTCAGACGACAGATAATGCGAGTATTCATTACCAATACCCACAAAGTTCATCTCACTAAAGGAACTTTGATGTCTTAACAGGCTAAAAGAAAAATGGCCACAGAAAATAGGTCTGGGATACAAAAAGGAAGTGTCAGCAAATAAAATGCAAATTGGTGAGCAAGGTAAACTAACATTACTGCTATAAAATAATACACATATCTAATTTGTAGGGTTTAAATCAAGTTAGAATTGAAATCCTATAAAATAGCATATAAATTGGGAGTATAGTGATATTTGTTTAAACATTTTAAGCTTCCTAAGTAAAAACCATAGGCAGAGGACAGAGACACTGATTATCACTGAACTTTATTCAGTGAAATATGTCTATAAAAATATCTTGGAGAGTCACTAACAGAAAATAGAATAATGGGATACGAGAAAGCAAAAGTCAATTCAAGTAAGGCAAGAAGATTGTTAGGGATAAAGGAAAAATGGGACAAATTGAAATAAATTTAGATGACAAGGAGGAATACAAATATAGAAATAATCAAAATCATTGTGAGTGTTCTCAACTTTCCTAACAAAAGATATTGAGTTCAAAAATCATTTAAACTACTTTCTGTAAGAGTCAGCTGAAACATAAGGGAAATGAAAGGCTGGCTGAGACATAAAATGATGGAAGAACCTATATCAAGTATAAAGCAACTAAAGAAAGCTCTTGTAATCATACTAATACTTTGTGAAATAAATTTTAAGGTAAAAATCTTAAAAGGGAAAAAGAGGGTGCTGTATTTTTTTTCAAAAGATTCAATACACCATCAAAGATAGTTTTAGTTTAGCCCAATGATATCAAGGTATAAAATATGTAAAAATTGATGTAACTTCAAAGAGAAAGATTCATCATCATAGTGGGAGATTATAACACACTTGTATCAGAAAGAACTAGATCAAATTATAATATAATATAAAACATGAAGGATTTAAATAGCTCCATAAATAGGTTTGATCTAATGAGCACATAAAGAACCAGTTCTCCAAAACTGAAGAATAAATATGTTTTGCAAATTTTATAAAAATTGACCACATACTAGTCTATAAACTAATTTGAAAATGTAAGTATTATACAGTTACATTGTTTGACCAAACTACAATGATAGATCGAATCATATTAAATCACCAATAAACTACCATTTTTAAGCTTAGAAATGTAAAAATAATGAAAAAGACATAGGTATAGAAACAGCAGATATTAACCACTTGATAAAGATAATAAGTTTGCTAGAAGCACATAACCTATGGCATTGGCTAGTAGAGTAGTAGTATGAAAGGTGCTAAATCCGTATCATATAGTTTATTTGAGTCTTTTTAATCTGCTGTGATGAAGATGAAGTTTTTGCAGAGTAAGCAGTGTGACAGGGTATTCAGGCAGATGAAATAGTTGACCTATTTTTTTTCCTGTTTATTCTCCCCCCCCCCCCCCCCGTGTAGCTGTTTATTGAGACTGTGAGGCAATGATGCTGCCTGTGAACTGGTAAGTTGGATTATCAGATACATGATAAGGTTATAGTTTTTCTTTTTTGGATAAGATGAGGTGTTTATTTTTTTCTTTTATACATTAAATTCCTAACATTCTAGCTTATTTTTTGGTAATTTTGGATTGTCTGACGTAACCATAATTCTACTTTCTATTAATTGGAAAAGTTAGAAAGATGAAAACTACCTTTCCCAGTTTGTTTTGTTTTGTTTTGGCAGCTAAGTTTCTTTTTGTGCATTGGTTTCTGCCATTTAGATGCATTCATGGTATTTGGAAGGCAGATAGGAGGTAGAGATCATATGCCTGATGTCCTTGGCTTTCTTGCTATCTGGAAGTCCCTAGAAACCTGTGACTGGCTTGTAAACAACATCTGCCTCCAGATTTCAGTGTATCAGGAAGCAGTGGTAGGAGTGATGAGGGTTCTTGCTTCTACTTTCTAAACTCTGGAGCCTAGTTTCAGGTTTCATTTTTTTCCTTCTGCGTATGAGAAGTGTTTGTGGCTGATATTATGGGTTCTTGATTTCAATTTTTGTGTGGTGGTGGCTTTGGGGCATCAGTTCCATATTGTTCTGGTAGTCAATCAATGGGTCTAGCCTAGAATCTACTCCGTAGGCTCTCCCAACAATGTTTCGGTACCTAATTTCCTAATTAAACCTATTACTTCTTTGAAGCACAGGGGCTTGTATCTTGTCCTATACTTTGACTAAGACAGACTCAGATCCTATCATGCTTTCTTCTTTCTATTACAAAGAATTGTACTTTCTAGGCATGGATTTGACAATAGAATCAGTGACAATATAAATACTATTGATTCATTTTCTACACATGGATCCCTGAATATTAGTAGAGAGATAGCTAATAATTCAAGGTGTACAAATAACATCAAGCTGTCCTGCTCTACCACTTGCTGTAACATGATTTTCCTCTACCTTTCTCCCATTCAGAAATGTGTAGTGTCGATAAAAGTTCCTGCCTGAGAAAAACAGAGGTCAGTTTTGATATATATTACTCTGTTTAATGAAATACGATGCTAGGAACATTTTTTTTGATGAATATTTCACAGTGGAAACCTAACCAATTATTTTTTTTTAGAACCATAGTTCATGTTCATGTATGGTATGATTACTAAATCAATCCATTTATTCATGACTGCAGTGAGCTATCCATTCATTAATAAGAAACAGGTTTTACCCTAAGGGATATTTGAACATATCAATAGTCTCTTAACCTAAGCCATGTATTGCTCCTGGAAAGAATTGATGGATGACAGGTGACCATTTATCAAAATCTATATACCTGCAATTTGGTTTTGCTCCAGTAATCTCAGGATCTTCATTTTTAGGCAGGTTGGTATAAAATAATCCCAGAGGATTTGAGCAGAGTCAAGTACTATGGCATAGCACTTGCTGTCAGCTACTCTCCCTGCTCAGAAGACATATTGTGTTCTCCTATATTTTTAACATTAATTTCAGGGAAGTAGGACGAGAATTGAGTTTTACTAGTTTATCCAATATCTCCCAGTTTAATATATTATAAATTTATTTAATCCTATTTCATTTAGAAAATATCTATAAGTAGCTTTCCACCTTGAGAACAAATTTGTGTATGTAGACCTATGAGTTGATTGCAGATGATCTTTGAATTAGTGATCAACATATGGTGTTATTTCTCCCATGGCTATAATACATGGGTTCAAGAATTAAGGAGGGTGAACACAAAAGATTGAATTATTAAATCAGATTTACACTAATCAGAAATTTTACCCAGTAACATGCTTTACTAATCAATTTTAAGGTTACAAGCAATCAAGAGTCACCGGTATTGCCGAAGTCTGTTATATCCTGTGGGGTTCCACAGTTCATTCTTTCTGGCATTTGGCACATTCTACTCTTTCTGGCCTAGAGACATAGATGATGTTTCCAAAGAGGTTAGCAGTTTATCTAACACAGCAGAGAGTGTTTAGAGTGTGTAATATCTCCATTTTCCACCCCATATTTACTGAGGCTTATGTGTCATTTTTAGCCAACTCATGACTCATGAATTCATAACTTGGTGTACACAAGCAATTCTAAACCAGAGATAAGGATATCCTGGTAAAAGTATCCCTCAGATGAAGATTCTCTTCCTACTGGAAGAACCAGAAATCAGATTGTAAGTTAATTAGACCACATTGCCAGTCTTTCTTTCCCCCAAGGTATTCCCTTGGATTCCTGTCATCAACAGAGAAATTGACCAAAAGCCAACTGCTTTCCTCCTTCCCCCAGGGTGGAAATGGGAGTAACTCCTTTCACTATTATACTTAAGAACCCACTTATGGGACTTATACTGCATCCCTGCAACTTTGAACTTTGCTAATTTAGAAATCTCAGTTTCCAAGATTAAAAAAAAAAGTTCCACCAGGGGATATACAATGATTCCATTTAAGTTGAAATTGTTACCTGAATACTTTAGGGAATTACAGTATTAGCTGAGGTGTTTGGTCCAGATTATCAAGGGAAATCATCTTGTTACTATGCAACTTGGCAAATAGGAGAATGTCTGGAACCCAGGGGATCTTCTGAGGGTGCCATATCCATTAATAAAAAAACAATGGGGAGGGTGCTTGGGTGGCTCAGTGAGTTAAGCATCTTACTCCTGGTTTTGGCTCAGGTCTTGATCCCATGGGTTGTGGGATCAAGCCCAGTATCCTGCTCTTTGCTCAGCAAGGAGTCTGCTTGAAAGATCTTCTCCCTCTGCCCCTCCCCCCACTCACACACAGTGTCTCTCTCTCTCTCTCTCAAGATAAATAAATCTTTTTTTTTTAAATGGAAAATACAGTTATTCGAAATGACTACCAAGGTTGCAGACCTTTTAGGGATGATCAGGTAAGGAATTCCAGCTAATTAAAGTGTTGGCTTAATGCCAAGGAAACATGGAATGTGTTGTGGAAGAAAGAAGTTATATCAACTACATTTTTATGGCTAGTTACAGAAATGAGATTGCTACAGCAATACCTATTGCCTTCTTTGTTTATTTTATGGTATACATATAAACTAATTTGTTCCTCCCTTCTTGTATCTTGTAAGTTTTTATTGTTTGTGACTAACTTTCCAATTTAGTTTTTAAGTTAGTGAACATACAATCCCTATCAAAATTCCAGTAACATTTTTTCCCTCAGAAATAGAAGAAACAATACAAAACTATATCTAGAACCATGAACTATCTCTACTAGCCAAACCTTGAGCAAGAAGAACAAAGCTGGAAGAATAGTCTTGATTTCAAATTATATGACAAAGCTATAATAATCAAAACAGTGTGTTGTAGTGGCATAAAACATTGACCATTGTAGTATTATACTACATCAAACAAAAAGGCTTCTGCACAAGAAAGGAAACAGTAAAACGAAAAGACAACCTTAAGAATGGTAGAAAATTAAAAAAAAAGAATGGTAGAAAATATTAGCAAAACATATCTCTTTGAGGTTAATATCATAAATATATAAGGAGCTCTCCTATAGCTCAATTAAAAAATAGGCAAAGGATCCGAATAGACATTTCTCCAAAGGACACATACAAATGGTCAACAGGTGTATAGAAAGATATTTAGCATCACTAATTGTCATGAAAAAGCAAATCAAAAGCACAATGAGACATTACCTCATACCTGTTAGGATGGGTATAATAAAGACAAGAGATATCTTGGGAATTCCTGTGTGCTCTTGGTGGGAATGTAAGTTGGGATAGCCATTGAGGAAAACAGCATGGAGTTTCCTTATTAAAAAAATTTGAAATAAAGTACCATATGATCCAGCAATCACACCTCTAGATGCATATCCAAAGGAGATGAAATCAGTATTGATGTCTTTACTTTCTTTATTTAATTTACAAGTTATATAGCGGACACTTGTAATCTTAAGACCCATATACAACTTCATTTCTAGGATATTCTCTTGTATTAGTTTGTTGAAAATTTCTTCCCTCAGTATTCTCATTCTGACATTATTACTTGATGTTGGGCTCTACAGTTGGACTTGTTCATCTTTGGAAAATCCTTTTTTTCTTATATTTTCCATTTCTTAGTCTTCTTGATTTTCTGTTTTAACATCCAAATTAAATTTTTATTTGGCAATATTTCTATTTCTTTGATCTTTTTCTTGTTTTCTGATATACTTCCTACATTTTGTCATTTTTTTGTGTGTGTGTATACTCTCTAGAATTTCTCATAAGAGACTTTGAAGACCTTTTCAAATAGTTATTTCCTGTTCCCTGGATTGTCACTGTTGGATCTGCTTTTTTTTTTGTACATTTGTTTTATTTTAATCTTTTTCTTTCATAGTATGACATATCTTTAGAGTTTGATAGTTCTTGCATGTGCATTTGTAGTTCAAAATGATTTTATAGTAGAGATGTTGTCTGTTGTCTGTCTCTTACAGGCTTTTTTTTTGAGATGAGTTGGTGAAAGGCTGACCTGGGAAAATCTCAAATTTCAGATTATGGGCACTTGTTAAGGCAAAATGTGTGACTCTCCCACTCAGTTTCTTTCTTTTTTAGAAATAAGCACATTGTTTTTGTTTTTTGCTACGGGGATAAATACTTGTCTGCTAGGCATTCTGTACACTGAAATGGAAAATTCTGTTGCTCCACATTCATTATTCGAGTATTACAAAGTTCATACCTGCGTTCTTTTGCATTGGTGCCTCAAAATAGTAAACCTTCTCAAATACTTTCTAGTCAGGTCAATTTTTATTTGCTTGTATTGTAGGAGGTAGATTCTTATATATCAGTCACTAGTTTTCTGTATGCTCTGTCTCACAGAAATTTAAAATCATCTCAAATATATAATTTTCCCCATTGTACTTTACTTCACATTCCTATAATGTCTCTTCTTGACTGGTATAACCATGGTTCCATAACCTTCAGCTTCTTCCCAATTTATTCAGAACTTCTCTTTTCCATTAGGGTGTTCCATTCAAATAACAAATACAGTTGTGTCACTACAAGTGCCTAAAATCCTCCCTCATCTCTCCATTGACTAGAGAATTAAATCTAAACTTTAATTCAGCCCATGAAGTCCTTAAAAAATCTGCCCCAAATATTGTCTTGAGTATAGTTTTAATAGTCGACCTAAGTTATTTGACTATATTTTTGTCCTGCCTTTACTAGGTAATATGCCTGTAAGTGAAGGGCCAGGTTTTATTTCCTGTGTATCTCAATACCAGCAGAAGTCTGACCGTAAACTATTATTTTATTAATTCATTCAAATCACTTTTTGAAATGTATGTGTCAATTATTTTTCTAGGTTGTGGGTACACAATCTTGAATAGGAATTGTTATTCCTAAAAAAAAAAAAAGGAATTGTTATTCCTACAAAATTTGTGAGAAATACCAAATATATGTGCAAAACTCCATTCTTGTCACCTTCTACCCATCTATGTCCTAACATAGGACTTCTCACCATTTTTATAAAACATCAAGGATATTCAGAATTCTATTGCTTTTATATTCTATTCCTGTTGCATAAGACTTAAACACTCAAAATTATGTATTTCCTTGACATTTGGTAAAACAGGAGGGTCTCTAACGACCTAACTGCAAAGTTTCCCTCCTTATTCTGTTCTCACAGATAAAATTCTCTAGCCTTTTATCAAAGGACTATTTTTCAAGGGACTAGACATAATTTTGCTTATTCCTGAGTAGTGGGTTTCATTTTCCTGATAGTCATGGAATTATACAAACAAGCCAATGATATTGTCCTGTGAGGACCCTGGGGAGTACCTCACCTTCTTGATACATAAAGCCTGCCTTCCACAGCCCCATTGCTCACTCTATTCCAGAGCACAATTCCTGTGTGGCCCTGTGTAATGCGGTGTCCTCCTGGTTGTGAGTATAGGTTACTAATAACTCCTGTTGATCTTATTTTTCCAGTATTGGGTGTCATGTGTTCAGCCATTCCTATAATCATAGGGTGAGGATATCTTCTTCACCAATGGGGTGAATAGGGAGTGATCAAATTCCTCTGCCTGTAAATATGTGCCTTTTTCTCTCTTCTTAATAGCTGAAAAATCAAAGAATCTATTCCAAAGTGTCTTCTTTTGTGAAGATTTACTAACTTTTTCAGGATGAGTTTCAGGATGAGTTAAAGAGTAGTCTTTACTCCTGCTCAAATTTATTTAATATCCTTATACTATGGCATAGAATTTTTATGTTTATATGTATTGTCTCTTCTTCCTCATGGTCAGCATCTCAAAGAAAAAGCAAATCTCCATCTTTGTATCCTTAGTACACTACGCAATCAAAATTTTGTTAGATAAATATGAGTTCATCTTTTTAATTCTGACTCACAGCAACCATTTAGAATAATTGCAATAGGCCAGCCATTCATTATTTAAATCTTATGATTTAGTTAAATTTAGTAAACTTATGTTGCTAATCATTTCGGCTAGGAAAAGTCAGTATATATATTTTTGTGTATATATATGAAGAAAATAAATACATAATAATATGTTTGATGTCATAACATAATCTTAAATTGCATACTATTTGGAGATTCCATTTTTTGTAATAGCATATTGATGTAACTAAATGTTTAAAAATTAAATAGAAAAACACAGATTAACTAGGAAAGTGTGTGTTCTAAAATATATGTCAAAGAAGTAAATAGTTCTTGAGAGGTCTAGTACATTCAGGCAATATAATTATACAGAAATTGCTGAAAAGCTATTTGAAGTTAAGTGTGGCAATCTCTGTTCCATTCAGATTGCTTTATTAAATGAAAATAATAGCCATTGGAACTTTCCATCATCATTTCTTAACATTTTATTAAATCCCTAATGAACAATGGAAGGCAGAATAGAAAGTGGCACATTGTTAAACTCTTTCACCAAATGGTGGAGAGAAAGTCTGGAAATTAGTGTTCTGACAGATTTCTATATAAGTTAGTAAATAACCTAACTTGCTAATGAAAGGAGTAAACTATCTCTATTCTCAGTTTGAGCCATGAGTTGGCTATGTTCTGTTATGAGTGGGGTAAGAGTATAATAGATAGAAATAAAAAGGAAGAGAGAATGAATAATAGAGAATGCGTTTCCGAGTTTCAGTAAAACAATTACAACATTCTAGAGTATGCATAATTCTTGATAATGACAAGACACATATCTTAGTGATGTTTCACACAGGAATCATTCTTAAATGAAAAGCATATGTTAAAAAATGACATTTCATAGTGATGTATCAATTCATAGCCCAACTCTATTAGACTTTGCAATGTCTAACTGCATTATCTATTGCAATGTGACAAACCACCTTAAAACTTAGTGGCTTAAATTAGCAATCATTTATTTAGCTACTGACTTTCCTGGATGGCAGTCTAGGCTGGGTTCACCTGGGCAGTTATTCTTTTTGGCTGGGCTCCCTCGAGTATCCTTAGGTGAGAGCCACTTTGCTGATGTTGGCTGGGCTTTCTCATATGTCTAGGGCCTTGGTTAGGGCAGCTGGGCTGATTGAAGTCTGGTTTACCCAGGCAGTCTCTTATCATCTAACAAACTGGCACAGGCCTTTTCATATGGTGGCTGAGCAGAGTTCCAACAGAAAAGGAAGCATGCAGGGACTCTGGGAGGTCTAGTTGTGGAACTGGTAAAATTATTACTTTTGCTTCTTTTTATTTACTGAACCAAGCCACAAAGTCAGATCAGATTCAAGGGGTAGAGATTTAAAGGCTGCAAAGGATGTAGATACAGTGAAGAATGAAAACTATGGTTGTAGTATAACCTATCACATAAATATATGGAAAATGGAGACCATTGAAAACAAAGTTCTGGAAATAATGATGACAGAGATCAAATATTTTAAAATCAGAATTTCTTTCAAAAGTTTGTTTTAAAATCTGTTAAGTATTTATTTTAGGTTTTTATTTCCATTGACTATGTCTCAAAAGTTTTGATGAATTCAACATGAAAACAGTGGATTTTATTAAAAATAAACATATAAGCTAATTTACAAAGGAATATGAATTTAGGGTCGGTTCTCAGGATTCAGGCTCATGATCCTGAATTGATGATATTCTAGCTACAAGTGAACTTTTAAGCTACCAATCTACATGCAATTTATTTCAGGTTAATGCATTTGAATGTAAAGATAAATTTAATATTTTATTAATATTATTTTTAGATGTGACATTTTAAAGATCTAGTTAACAATTTTTTTATTTTATTTTTAAAGATTTTATTTATTTATTCATGAGAGACAGAGAGAGAAAGAGAGAGAGAGAGAGAGAGAGAGAGAGAGAGAGAGGCAGAGGCAGACACAGGCAGAGAGAAAAAAACATGTTCACTGCATGGAGCCCGATGTGGGACTTGATCCTGGGACTCCAGGATCATGCTCTGAGCTGAAGGCAGATGCTTAACCACTGAGCCACTCAGGCATCCCAACAATTTAAAAAAGCCTTGATTGCAGTTTTTGTGAAGGTTGTTGGTAGAGATTAAAATTCGAGAATCAACCCAAAGATATATAAGGTGGTAAGTTAAAAAAAATTATTATAGCTAAATAGCAGTACTCCTACAAAAGTGAACATATTATCTGTAGAACTTCCCAATACATAATGAGTGATTAGAATTAGAAACTGGTTACAAAACCCAGACAAGGCAAATTTTCTGCTGTATTTTCCTGAACATCATTTGCAGCTTCCATCAGATAAAGATTGATTTTTGGAATGGAAAACTAAGGTATGTATGTATGTATTACATTTCCTAACTTATTTATTATTAGCTAACTCAGTAAGCTAAGAATTGTAATGCCAATCCAAAGTTATCCAATTCAGATTATTACTACTCATAATTACCTTGAATATTTATTATTGATAATCCATTTTCATATATTAGAAGCCAAGCAAATCAGTGTTAACACAGAGTTCAGAATATTTTTTAAAAAGAGAGGCACTTGGGGTATGAGGGTGGCTCTGGTGGTTGAGTGTCTAAGTCTTGATTTCGGCTTAGGTTATGATCTCAGGGTGGTGAGACTGAACCTTGCATCAGGCCCCATGCTCAGAACACAGTCTGTGTGAGATTCTCTCTCTCCCTCCTCTCCACCCCTCGCTGGCTAGTGTGCACACACTCTCTCTCTCAATAAAAAAAAGAAAAACTTTATTAAAAAAAAAGAGAGAGAAGCTTCCACATAAATTTCTGATAGGAAAGTACTGGTGTTAATGTAAAATAGTGTAAATTATTTTTAATGTAAAATAGTGATTAAATTCTTCCCTGAAGTAACAGAGGAGATAGAATAATGCAATTACCTTTCTATAATCAAAATTTTAAACTATATCATTGCTAAAAATTATCCTTGACTTTATATGCCACCTGGGGACCAAATAGCAGTTAAGCTCTTAGGATGAGTAAGAGGAAAAAATTTTGCTTGCCTCTTAGCTGGATTCAGTGAAAAATATAAAGCATAAGACTTTTTATCTCATATTGATGCAAATCCTAAAAAAAAATAAAGAATACTTAGAAAATAAATGAGTTGAAATGTAGTGCATATCAAAAGACATTTCAGTTGTCTGCAGTTTGGCCATTATTGACACAATCAACCACATTCACCATGGGCTATTGCTTTTGGAGAGTCAGTTAGAAAGGGATATGGAAGCTTTTCATTTGACTGCCATTTCAACCACAGCTATTAGAATCTAGCTTTTAACAGCACTAAAATGTTCTTTCATGGATTTCATAGAAAAAAAATTTGGACTAATCTAAAAACCTGTCCATGTTAGTGCCTCAATCTGAATGAACATACTCAACTAAGTTTATTTGCCAAACCTCCATATTCATATGTTTTATTATCATTTTCAGTTTTGATGTTCAATGAAGCAATATTGAAAAAAAGTGTTTTTCTTAAGAATCAGTTAAAAGCCTCTTTAGCTATTTTGATGCATGAGATATTAAACCATTAAATTATTTTCAAAATTTGTTCTAAGCTTCAATTTTTCATCATCTAAAATTGAGCCAGAACATTTTGAGATTGTTTTCTGCTAACATGCTAACATATGGATATTAGAATTGCTATTCAGAATCCTTAGTTCACACAGTAATCTGCATTGTATGCATGACATGCAAAGTGTCCTAGTGTCTTTCCAAGTCAATTTTGCATTTGGCTGGAAACGCTAACATTTTTTTCTTTATGCTTCCTTAAGGTCATAAAATGTATGTATATATATATATATGTAAATTAAACATTAAAGTTATGATAGTAAATCTAACAAGAGGCAAAGATATTTTCTATTTTAATTGTGAAATTGTAAAATTCATATGATATTTTATTTATTTTAAATGACTAAATTTCAGTGGAATTTTTTATGTCTAGTTAAGTTCTTAGAGTTACTTACACACAGTAACTATGCAAGTTAGTATAATATTGCTTTGAGAATTAACCACTAGCTTTGATCACATTAGGTAGTCATGTAATGTGTGCCAAATGACTTGCTCTTTGGTGTGTTTTAGCTGACTACCCAAGAGCTCTGATGTATATCATATCATCCTTATCAGCTATTGGTATAAGAGTAGCCACTTTAAAACAAAAAAATCCATTAAATTTATTTTTTTTAATTAAAAAAACATTTTGTACTATAGGCATTATAATAATAAATAACAGCCCTGGTCACCTACCAGTACTCCCCCTTAAATCCTATTAGAGGTTTCCTTGGTATTTACCATTATAGTTTTAAGTGATAAACCTATATTACTGTCTCAGTTTCAATTTTTTCAATGGACTAATGAATTCTAGTATCTATTTTTCATTTTATGTTACATAAGTATTTTAGCTCATGCCTCCTCTTCATCTAACCATATCATTCCAATACGGTTACACATACATTTTTAGATAAAACTATATTTAGTGTCACTGTTATAACAATTTAAATATAATTTATTTCTGTTCCAAATAGTATCTATGGTTTTATTTTCTTCCTTATGTGATATTTTTAATAGTTGCCTCATTATTTTATTAGAAAAACAGTTTGCACATCTTCTCTTTAAAATATTTCCCAGTTTTCCATTTGGATATATCTATTGAATGATTTATCAGTTCAATTACTTCTTTCTAAAGGCATATTTCTGGAACTCTCTGACCTCTTCTTCCAGCCTAAAGGGTTTCCTTTCTTGGCAGTTGCATAGCATTTGTCTTGGGAATTTTTGCTTTGTACCTGTGTTAGTTTTTCTTGTTCCTGGTTTACTCTTTTTCCTATTGGCACATGTTCTTGTAGTTTACTGAGAAAAAAACCCATGGGAGATAAATACATAAGGATTTACATATTGAAAAATGTCTTTACTCACTTCACTGGTAGTTTAAATAGGGGAAGATATTTATATTGAATCTCATTTTCACTCACAGTTTTGAAAGCATAGCTTCATCTATTTCTAGCTTCTAGTATTACTTTTGAAAACACTGATGAGATTGGCTTTTTTAATCTTTCGTGTATGACATTGCTTTTCTGTTGGGAAGCTTTTAGGGCTTTATTATTATTTTGAAATTGTATATTAATATGTCTCAATATAGGTTTTTTTAGTTTAATTTTCTAAAAATTATTTGGGCCTTTGGGTAGGCATTTTCTTAGAGCCTTGAAGTTCTTCAATTTTGGAAAATATTAGTTTCTTATTTTTTTTAACAGTTCCTTTTCTTTCTATTTTGTTCAGAAATTCCTATTGATTTAATGGTTACAATCTAGAGTAATGCTCTCTTTCTTCCTATTTTTTTTATCTTGCTATCCTTTCTGCCCTTAAAGGATTTCTTCTATTATATATTCCAAATCCTCGAATTTTTGTGACACTTTTTGGCTATTATAGCTTTTGATATTTTTTTTCTCTGAACGTGTTTTTTGTGTGTGTTGTTTGTTTTAGAGAGGCAGGGAGGAAGAGAGAGAATGTGTGAGAGAGAGAGAAAGAGAGAGAGAGAGAGAGAGAGAGAGAGAAATAGCAGGGGCAGGGGAAGGGTGGAGAGAGAGGGAGAGAGAGAGAATCTCACAACCCTGAGATCATGACCTGAGTTGAAACCAAGAGTTGGGTATTTAATCGACTAAGCCACCTAGGTGTCCCAAATGTATTTTTTTTTAAGTAGCAATCTACTTTTTTTGGGTTTAAATATTTTATTTATACCAAAAAGAAAATTTATTATCATTTAACTTTATCAGATTTAATGGAATGGAAATAATAATATTTTGAGGGAGATCTAGGAAAGAGAGAGAGAGAGAGAGAGAGAAGCAGGCTCCTCACTGAGCAGAGAGCCCTATGCAGGCCTCCATCCCAGGACCTTGGGATCACGCCGTGAGCCAAAGGCAGATGCTCAACCAATTGAACCACCCAGGTTCCCTGACCTTACTTTTCTTGAAACACTAGCATCTCCAGGCCTCTTGGGTACCACCCTCTGTGGGTCTTATCCTATCCCACTTCCAATCATTGCCTGGGTCCCCTTTGCTGGTTTCTCCTTCTGTGTCCTCTTCTCTGTCTTGTTTCTCAATTCCTCCTCTCTATCTGAAAGCCCTTCCTATCTCATCTCATGCAATCCTATGTGACTTAAGGTATCATTTATGTGTTGATGCTTCAGACATCTCTTGAACTCAAATTCTTTTTAAAATATTTATCAGATATATAATTGGGATATCAATATTAAATACATACAAAATAGAACTCTTGATTTCTTATGCACACCCTCAGTCTTCACAGTCTCAATAATGGCAACATCACCAAGTGACAAATCAAATACTTAGGAAACATTGTTGGCTCCTCTATTTTCCTCACACTCATGTCTCTTGTCATCAAGCTAGCACTATCTCCAGAACATCCCAAATCTGGCCCCTTCTCTCTACTGTTCTATACCTACCAACTCTTTTACCTATTCTTGCATTCTTCTATTATTAATTCTCCATCCAACCTTCATAATGTTTCTGTAACAATTAAATCATAGCATATTACGATCAGGTTATATGGCTTTTCTGCTTAACATCCTATCATATAATAGTATTAGAATAAAGTAACATGTGCTTAATATGGTCTATAGGGCCCTGCCTGATTTGGACACTACCTAGTGCTTACTTTGATTTCCAGTATGCTCCAGATGAGTCATCTTTCTTTCCTTTAACATATGCCACAATTCTAAGTCTTTTTACTTGCATTTCCCTTCACTTGGAAACTTCTTCCCCTAAATCTTTACATTATTCGTTCTGTCTTTTCATTCAATTTTCAGCTTACATGCCATCTCTGCAAAGTGGTCTGGTCTAAGTAAAGAGCTCTGTTCTCACTTGTCTGACTTGTCTAATCCTTTTATTTCTTACCATGGCACTTATCACTGTCTCTGATGAGTGCAAAAGTCAAACTCTCCACTAAAATATAAGTTGGAGAGGAGAGAATTTGACTTGTCTTTTTCTGCAATCAGAGCCCAGAACAGTGTCCAGCAAGTATAGATATTTGATGAATATCAGACGAATGAGTGAATTAATTGATTAACTGATGAAAAGTCAGTTCTTGAAGAATGTACTTTGATTAATTACAAATAGAAATTAATAATAAAGGACCTGAATCAAAAAGTAAGATAATAATGCCCAGATAGCACTGAGAAAGAAATCTTTGGAATTAAAGACTTTGGAGTAGAACAGGCTATCCCTTTACTCTGAGTTGATAAGATTATCAGTAATATCTTCATGAAGAGTTGCTAAAGTTTTGGATTAGAATCCCTGTATTATTTGTTGCATATAGTTTTGAAAAATATGTAATTCTTACTAATCGATGGCAGAATAAATCATTCCTAACAATTTTTCCATCTTCAAGTTATCTACATTTAGAGAATCTTTTCAGGGATTTTTAGGTAGATCTTGTTTTGGTAGATCTTCTCTAGATTTTGCTATGGCACACATGAGTCTTAAAAGACATTTGACAGAACAAATAAGACTGTAGCATTATTGAGACGCCTGGGTGGCTCAGTGGTTGAGCTTTTGCCTTAGGCTCAGGACATGGTCCCAGAGTCCTGGGATCAAATTCCACATTGAGCTTCCCATGGGGAGCCTGCTTCTACCTCTGCCTATGTCTCTGCCTCTCTCTGTGTCTCTTATGAATAAATAAATAAAATATTTTTTTAAAAAAGAGACTGTAACATTATTAATGTCAGTTTTAGTATGCAACCTTCCCTTAGTCAAAAATAGAGAGGGAGATATAATAGAATATACATATATATATTCTGGTCTACTTGTAAGTAGCAAGAGTATTTTTTCATTGTGAATAAACAAAGCCTTTGACTTGTCAAAATAAGTATACTGGAGACCCAGACATGCTATCAAAAAAGAGAGGAACATTTAGTCAAACAAAGAAGATAAATTAAAGAAAATTAAATAGATGTATTTAGAGAGGAATTAACTTCCTGGGGGCCATATTGGGTTTGCCAACAAGGCAAACTATGATAGAACATATTTTCTTCATGTATGTGTGATAGTTACTAAAGTGGTAGAAAGGGATCCCTGGGTGGTGCAGTGGTTTAGCGTCTGCCTTTGGCCCAGGGTGCGATCCTGGAGACCCGGGATCGAATCCCATATCGGGCTCCCGGTGCATGGAGCCTGCTTCTCCCTCTGCCTGTGTCTCTGCCTCTCTCTCTCTCTCTGTGTGTGTGTGACTATCATAAATAAATAAAAATTTAAAAAAATAAAAAAAAATAAAGTGGTAGAAAAAGTGATATAGCAAGTTTGGATGTGAGTAACAATTTGACTTTTTTTTTTTTTTACATCTTGTGGAAAAAACATGTGTGATAACTGCTAATAAATTATGTGACTTCTTAATCAGTGAAATAGTTATACCTGAAAGGTCCTACTAATTATATCACTGATAGCCTACAGAAAATAGGTCTCTGGTGGCATCTCAGTATGCTGTTTATTTATTTTTTTTTTGTTTTTTTTTTCAGTATGCTGTTTAGCTTAATATTTTTATCACTGCTTTAAATGTTGACATAGAAGTAATTTTTACTATATTTGCAGAAAGCATGAAGCTAGGAGTATAAAAATATACTGAATGACAGAATCAACATATTTTTTTTTAGATTTTATTTATTTATTCGTTAGACACACACACACACACACACACACACAGAAGCAGACACATAGGCAGAGGGAGAAGTAGGCTCTTGCAGGGAGCCCAATGTAGGACTCAACACTGGGATCACCCCCTGAGCTGAGGGCAGACACTCAACCACTGAGCCACCCAGGAGTCCCTGAAATAATTTCTATATGCTGCAAAACTCTTCTTTATCTAACAAAATGAAATTTATTTGGAATAAATCGAAGTACTACATTTAACTTTTTAAAATGCCATAACTAATATTTAGGAGAGGAAAGCATAATTTTACTTCATTTTATATGGGATAATCTTGTCTACAAAATACATATGAATCAATAGCTTATTTACTCATTTACTAAGCACCTATTATTTGATTACATTTTTCCCTTTTTTGAAAAAAGAGATTGCATTTATTTATCTATTTGAAAGAGATTGAGAGAGAGTGAAAACATGAGGGAAGGAGCAGAGAGGGAGGGAGAGGAAGAAGGAAAGAATTCCAACCAAGGGCTTGATCTCAGGACCCTGGGACCATGACTTGAGCTGATATCAAGAGTCAGATGCTTAACCCAGGTACCTCTGTTATAAATATTGTAGCCTGTATAGAGGTCTATTTCTTTATTGGGTGGGATAAACAAATGCAGTTTCCTTAGCATAATCAGACACATGAACAAGTCTTAACCTCATCTCCTTGTCAGGTCTCTTTAAGCCAGATACATGGGTGGGATTTGGGAGTCCAGAAAAATCTATCCCTGAAATTATTTTTTTAAAAGATTTTATTTATTTGTTCATGAGAGACACAAAAAGGCAGAGATATAGGCAGAGGGAGAAGCAAATCCCCTGCAGAGAGCCTGATGTGGGACTCAATCCCAGGACTCTGGGATCACAGACCTGAGCCAAAGGAAAACACTCAACGAACTGAACCACCCAGGTGTCCCTATCCCTGAAATTAAACGCAAAATTATATATGTATAATCTGGGGAGAAGTTCCTTATTATTTATACCTTCTGAAATCCCTAAAATGTTGATAACTATTACTCTGGAGCAATTTGCTAGCTCTAGAGTATAACTTCCTTTTCTTTAAAGAAAACAAATAAAGTGGGGAATGCCTGGGTGGCTCAGTGGTTGAGCATCTGCCTTTGGCTCAGGGTGTGATACCGGAGTCCTGGGATCGAGTCCCACGTCAGGCTCCCTGCATGAAGCCTGCTTCTCCCTCTGCCTGTTTCTCTGCCTCTCTCTCTTTCTCTCTCTCTCTTTCTCTCTCTCTGGGTGTCTCTCATGAGTAAATAAATAAAATCTTTAAAAAAAAAGTGGAACTCGGAAGTTAAACTTTTTTCTACACTAGAATCTATTCTATTGTTGTTAAAAGTAAAACTTAAGTCTATATGAAGTCACATTAATTGTTCTTGAAAATTCTCTCCATGCTTAAAATTGCATTAAAGATATTTGTTTCATTTAAAAAAATAATCACTATGGCTTAAAGATATAAGATTCAGTTGGTGTGTCAAGAAATTTTTTTCCCTCAGATAGGCCTGACCTAGATTTTTTCAAGTTGTGTCTATTATTTGATCCTTGTTGCTTGTTAATGTCCCACCACCTCTGTGAAGGTAGATATTTTGTCTTTAATGAGAGAGATGCTTTGGCCTCCATGAAACTTTTTTCTTTTAATTAATTAATTAATTAATTAATTAATTAATTATTTTAGAGAGAGAGAAAGAGTGTACAAGCAGCAGGAGGGGCAGAGGAAGAGAATCCTCAAGCAGACTCCCTGCTAAACTCAGAGTTCCACTCAGGGCTGGATCCCAGGACCCTGAGGTCATGATCTGAGCCAAAATCAAGAGTCAGGTGCTTAACCAACTGACCTACTTAGGTGCCCCTGTGAAACTTTGTTTTTAAACTTATCCTTCAAAAATCTGAGGATGCTGAAGTATTTATGACTAAATTCAACTCTAAAAACACAAACTCAGAATTATTTTACCCAATGGCAGATTATAATTTTTGTCAACTACTTCCAAAATATTTCTGTTAGCAATAGGCAGCTATTGTGAGTTACAACTTAAATTCTTCTGCCTTCTACTATTCAAAGTTATAGTAAAAATAATAAAAAGACCCTCAGTTATCTGACAGAGTTAGTGCCCACTGAGTAAGTGATTTAATAAAATTCATGAATTTGAGGAAAGTACATTCTCTTTCCATGTCATTAAGAAACTATTTATTTATTCTCAAGAAGCAAGAAAAATCTCAAATGAACAACTTAACCTTGCGATTAAAGGGGCTAGAAAAAGAGCAATAAGCAAAACTTAAAAAGACCAGAAGGAAAGAAATAATAGAGATTACAACAGAAATAAATGATATAGAACACCCCCTCCAAAAAAAAAACAAAAAACACCAAAAACGTAAATACAATAGAACAGATCAATGAAACTAGCAGCTGGTTCTTTGAAAACATAATACCTTTTAACCAATTAAATAGAGCTCTTACCTCCTGTTCCCAGTGCAAGCTTCCAGCCACCTAGGGAGTTGCTGCCTCTTTCCTCCTGGATTGTAAGGGAAAGAGGAGGTGCACAAGGGCCAAGCAGCCATGGTGAAGATATAAACAGGGACCAAACAACCAGGTGGGACAGAGATTTATTTCTATCTCCCAGATCTAGGCTAGTCTCTGTTAAACCACTCTCATTTTACCAGGCAGGAGTATCCAAGCTTCTGAGTCCCTGAGTTGTATGATTTGTATGTATGCAACCTGGGGATGTCTGGACTCAACTCAGATGAATATTCAATTCCCTCAGGGTATTTTTAACTGTTATACTGACCTGTCCAGATTTTGTGAGAAACTCTAGTTTACCTCTAAAAGCTGTCCCATAAACCTATGTAATTTATCCCAAGAGAATACTTTTTTTGTTGTTGTTAAAGAATTTACTCATTTATTTGAGAGAGAGAGAGAGAGAGAGAGAGAGAGAGAGAGAGAGAGAATGAGTTGGGGGAGGGCAGAGGGACAAGCAGACTCCTCCCTGAGCGTGGAGCCCCACTCGGGGCTTGAGCATAAGTCAGACACTGAACCAACTTAGCTACCCAGGGTGTCCCCCAAGAGAAATCTTCATCATAAAAGTAATCTGCTGGGTTTCAGATGAGGTCACACACCAGGCTGGCAGTCATCAAACACCACCAAGAAGGGAGAGCCTCACCAAAGAATCCACTTCTGGCTAAAGAATCTACTCCTGGTCCTAGTTGCTTCATTAAGGTAACTAGTGTGCAGAACCTCAGAAGGACAAGAGTCCCATCTGGGTCACCAAATCTTGTAACCAGAATAAAGTGAATTTGCTTCTTGGCAAGTTTTAGATAGGAACTTGTAGAGTTGTCACACAAAAGATCACAGGGAATAACTTCCAAAGTCCTGATCCCTAAGTAGGGTTGAGTGGGTTTCCTTTATTTAGGGTCAGGATGGATGCTGAGAAATGGGAACTTTGTCATCATAGATAGACATAAATGGTTGTGCATGTGCCTTATGGAAACATACCTGGACATACATTGCATGTTATGTTAATGAACCTTGTTCTCCCCCCTGGGTGGTTATTGTAGCATTATAATAAGGTAGAGGTAACTATCAATAAGTCCATGATCCATCTGTGTGAATCAGGTTGAGCTCAAACTGGTCTAGATGGGCTGAATTGGGTGGAGCTCTTCACCAGGGCAGTTATTATTGCTTGTGAGGTAGTTGCCTGTTTTTGTCACCAGAAATTATGTATGTGGGGTCTTTTGCATGACATAAAATATAAACTGGAAAAAAAAACTTGTGGAAAATGTGGGACAAAGGTAGATGGTTACATGTGGGTAGCCAGTAAAGGTCAGTTCTTAGGGTCAGTCATGCAGGGTCTTCTGGTGATAAAAGGTTAAGGAGAAAGCCAGATCTTAAAATGTGGTGTGGATAGCATTCCTTAAATAGAAATAATTTTGAGGAACTTCGGTTTATTTCTCTTAATGTCACTGGGGACACTGTCTGTCTAACACTCATGATTCTTCTTTGGCTCTAGTATCTTTCATCACATTTACAGTGAGGGCTAACAACCTTCCCTGGACTGTGAGGGTCTCCATAATCTGAATGATTTGCCATTGCTTTGGGGGTCCTGGGGAAATCTGTACATATTTCTGAGGATCTCTATCATAAGCCATTTCTAAGTTCTATTTTGCCTCATGTCCAAAGTATGTGAAGGGAGTGGGAGAATATTGGGGTTTAGTGCAGAAATCCCAGGAACACTGGAAACATGTCACATGTTTTTTGCTTTACAATTTCCAATCTTATGGAGGCTTCAAACATAAATCAGAAAATTGAGACTCAGTCATTTCATTATGGCACAAATTATCTCATTAAAATGGAAAAAAATCTAATTAACTATTAACTTTAAAATTTCCGTTTTCTTTGCATGAACTAACACTAAAAATGTCAACTCTATGTGCTCCAATTTCTCAGTAGTAAAATAATTTGTTTACATCCTAGAATTCCTACATAAAGTAATGCCATAAGAGAACAAGAACATTTAGAACTTAGACTTTTATCATATAATAGTCAATTGCTACCTATTTCTTAGTAACTATGATTTTATAATTTTATCTTAGTATTAAGTTACTGAGCCGGTGTCCTATTGTTTTCTCTTTCTGATCATATTTTTAAAAAAATTCACTCGTGAATTTTTAGATTCACAAGTTCTGATAATGACATGCTTGAATGATGATACCTTCTATAAGAATCAATTAATTAGTAAAATCCCCATATTTATTAAAATGTTTTGTTCATAAATATAATTGTACTTAAAGCAAATGTAATCATTAGGTTTTTCATCTACTTTCCTCATAATTTATCTGAATTTAATCCCAAATATTTATTTTATTTTTTAATTAAAAATTTTTAAAGATTTTATTTATTCATTTGACAGAGAGAGAGAAAGAACAAGCAGGGGTCTCTCTAACAAGGAGAGAGACCATGGCAGGCAGAGCAAGAGCAAGAGGCAGTCTCCCTGCCGAGCAGGGACCCTAATGTCAGGCTCAATCCCAGGATCCTGGATCATAACCAGAGCAGAACACAGATGTTTAACTGAATGAACCACCCTGGAACCCCTCCCAAATATTTATTTTATATATAATAATTCTCAGCATAGTTTACAACTTCTATGTTGTTTCTTTATTTAGAAGTGAAGGACTTTGCTGGCTTGCTTCTGAAGAATGGATTATAGTCTTTACATTCTGTGTAAAATAGGAGGAATTTATTAACATATATTTCTCTAATTCTTAAGTGCTTATTCATAAATTTTTTAGGGCTTTTTATGATTGATTGTAAAGAATGTCTTTACAATTTTATTGCTATATAAGACATTTCAATTATTTAAAATGCTTGCTTTTCATAGGTGCACTGTCACTGTTCAAAATTATATAGAAGAATTCTTTTTTAATAATACCTTCATGTAGAATTTTTTGGGTTAAGTTTTCTCTTACTTTTTTCTTGAAATGCCATAATAATTTGGTTCCTTTTTCAGGGGACTTTCCACAATATTAGTTAGTTGAGTTTTTACCTATGTATTATGTTTTGGGTAGCAGTTCTCAACTCACTACATTTTTTTTTAACTCACTACATTTTAAGATATTGCAGGGATTATTCAGGTATGAATCAGCTGTATGTTTTTGCCAATAGTATTATGTATGTATTTGCCTCTATAAATATTACCCATATGTATGGAATGGTTGAATCACTATATTGTACACATATAATATTATAACACTGTATGTTAACTATACTGGAATTACAATTTAGAATTAAAAATAAAAAATTGTGATGATACTTGGTGATGTACGGAACTGTTGAATCACTATATTGTACACATATAACTAAAATTACACTGTATGTTAACTAACTGGAGTTTAAATTAAAATTTTAAAAGATGTGAAAAAAATATTACCCATACATTAAAAAAGAAGCTATTTAATGACTTAAAATTAAAAGACATATAATTATTTTCCAAAGTATTCTATTATATTCATGGCACGTAGCAACATGTTAGATGAATCTGGTTGAAATTCGTAATTAAAATGATGGGTTTCCCTTTATTAAGTGCTAATAATGTTACATACCTTGCTTCTTAAAAACTGCTTCCTCTTTATTCTGCATTATTGTAATTGTTCATTATAAAGAGGATCTCAACTTGAATAAAGATACTAAGTTTGGGACACCTGGGTGGCTCAGCGGTTGAGCATGAGGCTCAGGATGTGATCCCGGGGTGCCGGTATCAAGTCCCACATCAGTCTCTTTGCATGGAGCCTGCTTCTCCCTCTGTCTATGTCTCTGCCTCTCTGTGTCTCTCAAGAATAAATAAATAAATATTTAAAAAGATACTAAGTTATTTATATATTTAGCTTGTATAAATTTTGCACAGTAACATCAGGTGCAAAAATTATACTATTTATTGTTCCATATCTAGACTCAAATTAACATATAAACTCTTATTTCTGCTTCATAGAGGAGAAACTTGAATTTGCCAAGTTAAGGCAACTCAAGGGTTTTTGATTAAAAACATAGTGTCCTTGTAGATAAATTCGGGATTCTCAGTCCTTTCTCTTTACTACCTTTCTGGGGAGCACAGGGATCTGGGAGGCTTATGTGACTTTTCTGCTCTGGGAGTCTTCAAATAATTTGTTATTGTGTGAAATTGTTACATATAAAATATTCTTATCTTGATTGCCAAGATTCAACTTTTCCTTGCTCAGCATCCACACTAAACTTAGGTTTATTGTAACTTGCTTGAAAACGTTCAAGAGCTTTTCTGTTGCTCTTGGAATAAAGATCTATTTTTCTGACAGAATGCCTACTATGTAAATAGCGTGGTTGCAAAATGTTTAAAGTGAATGAAAATTATGTTTCGTAAAAAATAGTCATGGTTAATTTTATCAACTTGAGTAATTCATGGGATGCTCAGAAATTTGGCTAAACATTTCTAGGTTGTCTGTGAGAGTGGTTCAGGATAAAATTAGCATTTAAATCAGTGGACTCAGTAAAGTGGTTTGCCTTCCCCAGTGTGGGTGGGAAATACAACTTTTTGAGGGCCTGAGCAGAACAAAAAGGCAGAAGGAAGAATTTGACCCTTCCTACCAGATTGCTTTGAGTTAGGAAGTCACTCTTTTGCTGTGTAGGTATTGGCTCTGGAGCAAATTCATTTATTCTAAGGAGTTAGGTTGCTAGGACCTTTGTTTTGTCATGCTTATTTTGTTTTATTATTATTATTATTATTAGCGATCCAGCTGTTCTCTTTATTTTATTTTCATAAATTTATTTTTTATTGGTGTTCAATTTGCCAACATATAGAATAACACCCAGTGCTCATCCCGTCAAGTGCCCACCTCAGTGCCCATCTCCCAGTCACCCCCACCACCCATCCACCTGCCCTTCCACCACCCATAGTTTGTTTCCCAGAGTTAGGAGTCTTTCATGTTCTGTCTCCCTTTCTGACATTTCCCACTCATTTTTTCTCCTTTCCTCTTTATTCCCTTTCACCATTTTTTATATTCCCCAAATGAATGAGACCATATAATGTTTGTCCTTCTACGACTGACTTATTTCACTCAGCATAACACCCTCCAGTTCCATCCACGTCAAAGCAAATGGTGGGTATTTGTCATTTCTAATGCCTGAGGAATATTCCATTGTATACATAAACCACATCTTCTTTATCCACTCATCTTTCGATGGACACCGAGGCTCCTTCCACAGTTTGGCTATTGTAGAGATTGCTGCTATAAACATCGGGGTGCAGGTGTCCTGGCGTTTCATTGCATCTGTATCTTTGGGGTAAATCCCCAGCAGTGCAATTGCTGGGTTGTAGGGCAGGTCTATTTTTAACTCTTTGAGGAACCTCCATATAGTTTTCCAGAGTGGCTGTACCAGTTCACATTCCCACCAACAGTGCAGGAGGGTTTCCCTTTCTCCATATCCTCTCCAACATTTGTGGTTTCCTGCCTTCTTAATTTTCCCCATTCTCACTGGTGTGAGGTGGTATCTCATTGTGGTTTTAATTTGTATTTCCCTGATGGCAAGTGATGCGGAGCATTTTCTCATGTGCTTGTGGGCCATGTCTATGTCTTCCTCTGTGAGATTTCTCTTCATGTCTTTTGCCCACTTCATGATTGGATTGTTTGTTTCTTTGCTGTTGAGTTTCATAAGTTCTTTATAGATCTTGGATACTAGCCCTTTATCTGATATGTCATTTGCAAATATCTTCTCCCATTCTGTAGGTTGTCTTTGAGTTTTGTTGACTGTATCCTTTGCTGTGCAAAAGCTTCTTATCTTGATGAAATCCCAGTAGTTCATTTTTGCTTTTGTTTCTTTTGTTTTCGTGGATGTATCTTGCAAGAAGTTACTGTGGCCAAGTTCAAAAAGGGTGTTGCCTGTCCTCTAGGATTTTGATGGAATCTTGTCTCACATTTAGATCTTTCATCCATTTTGAGTTTATCTTTGTGTATGGTGCAAGAGTCTAGTTTCATTCTTCTGCATGTGGATGTCCAATTTTCCCAGCACCATTTATTGAAGAGACTGTCTTTCTTCCAGTGGATAGTCTTTCCTCCTTTATCGAATATTAGTTGATCATAAAGTTGAGGGTACACTTCTGGATTCTCTATTTTGTTCCATTGATCTATGTGTCTGTTTTTGTGCCAGTACCACACTGTCTTGATGACCACAGCTTTGTAGTACAACCTGAAATCTGGCATTGTGATGCCCCCAGCTATGGTTTTCTTTTTTAGAATTCCCCTGGCTATTCGGGGTCTTTTCTCATTCCACACAAATCTTAAAATAATTTGTTCCGACCCTCTGAAGAAAGTCCATGGTATTTTGATAGGGATTGCGTTAAACGTGTAAACATAGTACTAGAAGTCCTAGCCTCAGTAATCAGACAACAAAAAGAAATGAAAGGCATTCAAATTGGCAAAGAAGTCAAACTCTCCCTCTTTGCCGATAACATGATACTCTACATAGAAAACCCAAAAGCCTCCACCCCAAGATTGCTAGAACTCATACAGCAATTTGGCAGTGTGGCAGGATACACATTCAATGCCCAGAAGTCAGTGGCATTTCTACACACTAACAATGAGACTGAAGAAAGAGAAATTAAGGAGTCAATCCCATTTACAATTACATCCAAAAACATAAGATACCTAGGAATAAACCTAACCAAAGAGGTAAAGGATCTATACCCTAAAAACTATAGAACACTTCTGAAAGAAATTGAGGAAGACACAAAGAGATGGAAAAATATTCCATGCTCATGGATTGGAAGAATTAATATTGTGAAAATGTCAATATTACCCAGGTCATGTTTATTTCAGATCTCCGTTCCTGTTGCTGCATCCTTCTGCAGATTCTCACTCTAATATATTTGACATGTATCATTTAATATGAACATATCCCTGTCAAAATATGTAGAGTTCCACATATATTTGTATATGTAGATGATTTTTATTTACATACTATTGGGCTAGGTCTTATTCCATTTTTTATGCAACCTTACTTGCAGGATTGCAGGATTTATCCATGTTGCCACTTTTACCACTCTCTCTTCCCTCTGGTGGCTGCATATTATGTATACATGGTATGTACAATATGTGCCTACCAAATTTAACTTATTTATTTCCTTTGTAATGAACTTAAGCTGTCCCTAACTTCTCATGGCCACAAAAACATTGAGATACACATCTTCACACATGTTGGTTAGAGATCATGTGGGAATTTCCATAGAACTTATTTCAAGAATGAAATTACTGGATTATGTGATATGTATATCTATCTACTCTATGTTAGTTAGTGGGTCCAAATTGCTCTGGAAATTGGCTAGAACAGTTTATGCCCTTATTCATGATGGTTTACACTTTCCCGCACATCAGGGTTGTTTTGTTTTGTTTTGTTTTGTTTTTGGTCCCACTTGATGTTAACTCACTTTATATATTTTGCCAATACGATTGAAGTAAAATGGTATCTCACTGATGTTTTTAGAGACATGGTGGTTGTTTCTTTCTCACATTCTAAGTCATGCTCCTTTCATCTATGGTACTGTCTTATCCACATATATGACTAGAAATTAACATGTAAAGCACTATCAATAAATCCATATCACTTAAATGATTTTTAGGGATTATAGCAAAAATAGTGAGAAAAAAAAACAACTAAATGCTCAAATCATTACATAAACTCAGAAGGCATGTGCAAACACATCTAATCAAAACTTTTAGCTAACCCTAAGAACAATGGTTTGATTTTAGTATTAAATGAAGCAAAACATGTCCTTTTTTTATATATATAATAGGAGAGTTTGTTTTTTCACTTTTTCATGAGAAATCCCATCACATTGTACTTAACTGACTCTGATAGAAGTCAGTTTAAAGAGTGTGAGGAAACCAATGTAACAAAAAGGCAAACCATGCAGTCTTTTAAAGATCATTTTCACAAAAGCAGCAGGAGAGTTCATTAATTGGAGCACATATAAAATCAGGTCTTGAATTTTCTAGATGTGGAAACAAAACAGGCCATATGTCAATGCCATGCTGGGCAAAATTTTCATTTTCTTTCATTCAGTAATCCCAGTGATAGATTAAATAAGTCCCAAGAAATAAACAAGATTTAGAAGTTATATGAGTTAGAAAGTCAAAGGGAGTTAGAATACCAGTTAAATGGTAATGATTGTTCTCTCTAAAGGAAAACAACAGATGAAATAGACTTAGGTTTCTACACTAGTATCTCAGAATTTCAATGCTGCAGGGAACTTCGGGAACTTTTGATACACTATCTTAATTTTGAGAAGAAATTGAGAACCAGGAAGGGTAAGTGACTGAATCAAAGGTAACAGGGCACAATGGGTCCTTTAAGACCTTAGTGTTTATGGCAAGTCTTTTTTTTTTTTTTTTTTTTTATGGCAGGCAAAATGGTTGCTAATTGAAGACTGGTAGACTTAGGCCTGATACCTACCTGGCTAGTTTACTTACTAACTTGTCATATACCTTGGAAAAGTTATTTAATAGTCTCTCTATATCCACAAACTGGAGGTAACAGTACTTTATCTGGTAGTGATACAGTAAATAGAATTGGGCATAATTTTGTTGAGCATCTGATACAAAATAGACTTCAAATCAATGCTAACTAGTATAGATTATTGTAGATTTATAAAAAAGTGCTTTTTCTCACAAACATTAGTTATTACTGTAGATTCACTACTCTTGAGTTTTACCAAATTAGATCAATATATACTTTTTTTTCTGTTGTTCTTTAGAATGAATTTTGATATGAGTTTGTTTTGATCTAATACTACTTTCGTTATTGATCATGTCTCTCTGTCTGCCAAGTGTTTTTGATTGAATCATATCAGTGGTGTGCTAACTCCTATAACTTTTGAAAAAGGGAAAAAGAGAAAACTGTAGATATTGGCTCACTAAGCAGTTTTTTATGCTTCATTTCAAATCTAGTAATGGAATCAGGACTTTACATGCTATTGTGAGGGAAAATAATGCCACCAGTTTGGCAGATTGAGAATAGATGATTTGGCCAAGAAATAAACTGTAAATATAAGAAAAATATGATTATCAAATGCTAGAAAATAACTTTAATGTTGAAAAAGTAGGTCAAAAGTGTTTTTAGATAAAGATCATTTTGAAGAACCCAGTGATAATAGTGAATTTTGGAAATAGTCATGATGTTTATGAAAAAGGCTGAAAATAAAATAGTTAAAAAGCAGATGAAATAATGGAAATGGTTAAAAATAACAAATGAGCAGTTATAAAATATTATGTTCATATAAAGTGGCAGTAGGAATTTTAAAGTGAAATAAAATGATGTGGGGGGTTTTTATTGTTTAAATCTTTTACCTTTGTTGATTAAGGATAGTATTAGATTTTATAGTTTAATAACTAAGGACTTGGATAAAGATAATTTTATAAAAGTATAAATTGTTAAGCTAATAAAAATAACAAAATTTCAAAAGATCTAGATACACACAATGGTTTCTGACTCTCACCTAAAGTTTAATATTGTCATTAGGAAATGCATATGTAAGTATTTAAGCTGCCTTTCCATATACAGGATACATCAGAAGCACATAGAGATGAATCTGTAGGCCTACTCCAGGGGTTTGGATTTATTACCTTTGGATAGGTCCTAGAAATCTGTCTCTTAAACAAATTTTTTTAGACAATTTGCAACCAGGCTTCAGAGATACCACACATGATAAAATACTAAAAATATTAAGACAAATGACTATTAATCTTGAGTCTGTAGAATAAATTGTCAAAGGCTCTTAGAATCATGAGGATGATCATTTCATGGATCCTGTTATCAAGAACTTAATCTATCAGAGCAGAGTTGCCTTTAAACTGCCATAAGAACTGTACAGACATCCCACTTCATTAGCTAAATTGAAGAGTAGATTATTTTCTCTCTGAACCCTTAATAGGATTGATGGGAAGAAGGCCATTCCAGGTACATTATGTGAGTACTATCAATAAAATCTGGTTGAAGATAGAGTTACAGTGGATTTGGGGAAAGGAGAATAATGCAGTATAGATGAGATTGATGGACAAATATTCATTCAATAAATATTTATGGAGACTAAATCTAGTGAAAAATTAGACATGGAATAAAGTAGTTGTAGTATGAGTGGACAGAAGTTAATTGAATCAACTACTACCCAACTAGAACTTAAAGATTAATTGTAGGCTAGAACTCAATGGTTAATTGGGTGTGGGCACATGTGAATGAGGGAAGAGTAGAGAATCACTTGAGTTTTCTGTTATGACAGAGTACTTGTGTTCTAGTAACAGTAACTGGATTTTGGATACCCCCTATTTTACAGGCACTGAACTTGCCTCTTTCATATGTGGCCTCACTTAAACTTTGCAACAGTACAATAAAGTGGCTATTGTTGATACCAGTACTGTAGATCACTGGGTTGAAATGCTGAGAGACAGTGCTATCATCATAGCTAGATAATGGGCCTTTTGCATCCTCCTTTACTGGCAAGAAGATCACATTCATTTGTTTTTCTTCTATTAAAGAAATCAAGGGGGCAGCCCGGGTGGCTCAGAGGTTTAGCGCCGCCTTCGGCCCAGGGCCTGATCCTGGGGGCTTGGGATCGAGTCCCACGTACAGCTCCCTGCATGGAGCCAGCTTCTCCCTCTGCCTGTGTCTCTGCCTCTCTCTCTATGTCTATCATGAATAAATAAGTAAACTGCTTCTTGCTATAGAAAAATTAAAAAAAAAGAAATCAAAGGCTATACAATACACTGATTAGCATTCCACTATTGCTAGTGAAAAATGACTAGTTATAGTGGGAATTCCAATTTATATTCAAAATAAGAGTAGTTTAAAATTATAGTTGCTTTAGGTGAAACACTGAACTTGGTAAACAGCCCTCTCATTTGAGATCTACTGTGATTTTATTTAATATTGAGCTTAAGACTTCATTAACATTGTTTATTCCACTCAATTTAGCTGCATACTTATGGACAAAGTTATTTATTTAAAGATAATATCCCCCTAAGCTACTTATTATAATGAGTTATGAAAATAAATGAGTTTTCTTAGAAGGTACAAATCAAATGTGTATTCTCCTAATTTCCACTGAGAGTAGGAGTGAAATCTTTAAATATAATTCCAAGAGTTCATGGTGCCTCTCAATTTTTTAAATTTCTAAAATATACACTTTTCAGATAGAAAAATTAAAAATTGGGGGGCAGAATAAAATCATCAAATTAAAGAATATGAACAAAAGTGATGTTTTGTAATAGGTTCTGCTATTTTGTTCTTCATTATAATTTACTTAGGGCATTATACATTTTGCAAAAGAATTTGATTAGTATTTCAAAAGAAAAAGGGAACATTACTTAGGGTAATAGTCAATTCAAACCCTAATGACCAATTTATTGTAGTTAAATGGTATAGCCACAGGATGATACATTTATAATTACTCAATAGTGCCAAACCAGAATATCATGCCAAGATTTGGTTCCCTAGCAGAGTTCAGTGCCACTCATATTTTCCCCCGAATGTACCTAATACAAAATTTTGGTTGAAGGAGAAGAGTCTTACAGTTTAGTTCAAGCCTGTACTTATCAATAATAAAATGTGAGGGGTTTAAATTCTGTTGTCTAGTGCTCCTGTGACTTGGGAAATGTTTATGAATAAGGCCACATTTTATGCTTAGCCATACATCCTGTTAGCCCTGAATTCAGCTATATTCAAAGGTGATTAGATAGATAGTTATGAACCTCAGGGTACTTTGAAGCAATAAAAAGGAGGATTAGAAAAATTTAGAGATACTGTGAATATAAAGGCCTGATCTGTAAACAGCCTTGAGCTCTCAGTAATGGTGCGGTTGCAGTTTTTATCAAGTTTATAGAGAATGAACTGCTGTTATTTATTTGATTTATGTTCAGTTCCACTCTGATAGATTAGAAGTGTCTTGTCTATGATAAAACAAAACTCTACATGTTTCAGATCTATATGAAAATAGTGACACATAATTTTGTGCATATACACAGATAGATACCAATTAGGATTAGAATACCAATTAGTATTCCTGTAATATTACTATTATCAACATATTTTATCAGTATTAGTATTAGTATGTAGCAGTTGAGACAAAAACATATGCTTAATCTTTGGAACTCTGTTTACTTCTGTTTCTTGGTCTCGCATTAGTGTGTGGTGGCAACTGTTAGGGCACAACCCATGGAGAGTATGTTGAAGCTGGATGAGGTCTCTGGCCTCCAGTTAAAACTTTTGATGATTACCCAGTCCATTTCCACAGGAATATAAGGCATATTACCAATAACAAAACAAAGTGATTTTTCATTACAGAACAAAGGAAAATGAAATCTAAGCACAATCAGAATATACTTACCAATACAGTTGACATGACTCATACTGAACTCACACTATTTGTATCTGTGTTTTGACTCCTCCAGACCCACCTGCAGCTCTAAGTTAACACTGGCAGTGAGAACCAGAGCAAGTGATATCTTTCAAGGACTCAACTATGTTGTGGTCTTCCTAATTGCTATTTTCTTGCAGAGGAATAGACTGAATCATCTCTCCCATTAAGCATAATTTAATGCCTATTTCCACACTCATCATCATGTTGATAGCCTCTGAGCAGTAGTTGGTTGGTATCTAATCTTAATACATGTCATATTTTCTGCTCTTTGTTGGCCTAGTTATCTCTTACATGGCTGTTAGGTCTGCTCACAAAGATGCCAGTTTCCCTCTCCTTTCAAGAACATGGTAGGATTGTACTTCACCACTCATTTTTTTAATTAACTTTTTGCATCTTTAAGAAAATTTGAGTGTAAGTTGACAGATAATGTAACATTAGTTTCAGGTGTACAACTTAGTTATTTGACAAATTTATATATTATGCTGTGTTCACAACTGTAGCTATCGTCTATCTGTTCTATTACATCACTATTATAGTCTCACTGACTGTGTTCCTGATCCTGTGCCTTTTATTCCCGTGACTTATTCATTCCATAACTGGAAGCCTGTATCTCCTCCCCTTCACCCATTTTGCCCAATCTCTGTCCTGCCCCCTCTGACAACCATCAGTTTGTTCTCTGTATTTATAAGTCTGATTCTGCTTTTTGTTTGTCCATTTATTTTGTTGTTGTTGTTGTTAAGAGTCCACTTATGAGTGGAATCACATGGTATTTCTCATTCTCAGTCTGACTTATTTCACTTAGCATAACACTCTATAGGTCCATCCATAGTGTCTTAAATGGCATGATCTCATGTGCACACACACACACACACACCTCACATATTCCTCATCTATTTGTCTATTAATGGACATTTAGGGTTACTTTCATATCTTGGCTATTGTAAATAATGCTTCAACATAGTGGTGCATATCTTTTTGGATTAGTATTTTTGCTTTCTTTGGGTAAATACCTAATAGTGGAATTATTGGATCATATGGTAGTTCTATTTTTAATTGTTTGATAAACCTCCATACTGTTTTCCATAGTAGCTGTACAAATATACATTCTCACCAACAGTGCATGAGGATTCCATTTTCTCCACATCTTCACCAACACTTGTTATTTCTTGTTATTTTGCTTTCAGCCATTCTAGCTGGTGTAGGGTGGTATCTGATTGTTTTTTTTTTTATTTCCCTGATTATTAGTAGTATTGAGCATCTTTTATGTGTCTGTTGGCCATCCATATGTCGTCTTTGGAAAAAATGTCTATTTAGGTCCTCTGTCATTTTTTAAATTTTTTATTTTTTTATATTTTTTATTTTATTATTATTATTATTTTTTAGTGATGAGTTGTATAAGTTCTTTATATATTTTGGATAGAAGATATTTGCAAATATCTTCTCCCATTCACTTCTCCCATTCTTTTTGTTTTGTTGATGGTTTCCTTTGCTGTGCAGAAGCTTTTGATTTTGATATAGTCCCAAAAGTTTATTTTTGCTTTTGTTTCCCTTGCCTTCAGAGATATATCTAGAAAGAAGTTTCTAGGGCTTGGAGATATCACTGCCTATGTTCTTTTCTAGGATTTTTATGGTTTCAGGTCTCACATTTAGGTCTTTAATCCATTTTTTAGTTTATTGTTGTGTATGATGTAAGATAGTGGTCCAGCTTCATTCTTTTATATGTAGCTGCCCAATTTTCCCAGCACCATTTATTAAAGACTGTTTTTCCCCATTGTATGTCCTTGCCTCTTTTGTCATAGATTAATTAACTGTATAATTGTGGGTTTATTTCTGAGGTCTCTGTTCTGTTCGTCTGTGTCTATTTTTGTACAAGTACCATACTTGTTTTGATTACTACAGCTTTGTAGTATATCTTAAAATACCTTCAGCTTTGTTCTTCTTCTATCAGGATTGCTTTAGCTATTTGGGGTTTTCTGTAGTTCCACACAAATTTTAGTATTATTTGTTCGAGTTTTCTTACCACTCATTTTAAATAAGGTATGGTCAATTTAACATACCTTAGCCATTGAAATGTGGAGCAGAATTGTAATGTGCCATTTCTAAGTGGAAGCTTTAAGAGCGAGTGTGTGATTTGCCACACTAATCTTTTCTGCTTCAGATATCATGAAAGTACATGTTGATATGAAGACTATGTTAGCTTGAATCTTTGAAAAAATACAATGAGTATTTGTATACTCTTATAGTTCTAGATTGGATATGAAGAATTAGGCCACCAAAAAGTAGGGATTATTTCTTACTGCAGCATAATTTAGCTTGTCCTGATTGAATTTACACTTACAACTTGTCAATTTTACATTCGACTTGACTGTTTCACCAGTGAAAACCAATGAATGACTACAAGTTGATTTTTAGAAGACCATTTTAATTTTTAATCTAGAACATGGACATTAAATAACCACCTGATGGAAACTCTCTTTTGTGATTTTTAAAAAAATTCACCATGCACATTGCAAGGTCAAGTTTTCTAAATAATACAAATGATGCCTTCATAGTAACTTTATTTTTGCAACACTAGTGAAAGTAGCAATTAAAGCAATTAAAGTTATTTAAAACACAAAGTATGTGGACATAAATATATAAAGGCATATCAAATAATCTCTGATTAATCTTACTTTTGTCTAAAAACTCTTGTATTAGCTTAAACTTCATAGTACCTAAAAAAAAACACAAGAGCAAGGTGTAAAAATATGAAATACATTTTTCACCATCTTAAGGGTTCAAATTTATTTCTTTAAATTGATGTCTGAGCATGGTTATAAAGTAGGACAATATATAAGGTATAGCTGTTGCCATGAGAACTATAAAACCAGAACATGATTGATTTTAATCATTTGAATTTTTTTTGTCTTTTCATTTCAGTTTTTTCATTTCAAAAATTTTTCTTTGTCTTTGCAGTATGTTACCCAAGCTTTAAGGAATGAATGTCTTGAATACAATTGTTCATTACCGAATGTTTAGCCTTTGGTATCTCTAACTCATTTCTTTGTCATTTTGCTCTATTTCTTATCAAAACCTCTTCTTTCCTCCATGATTTTCACACATCATGTGAATGCAGACACAGATTCCACTCCTAGGTCTAATGCCAGTAATTTGCCCCTTCACTCGAATTAAAGTCGGTAATTTTTCTAGTCTGAGGGTAATATTTCAATTCTGAAATTCTACGCATTTCAAAAGTGTCTGTGATAGTAGGAGGGCCCACATATCCTCTGAAAAAAATTCAGACATCAGATGAGAGAGGATTTTTAGGGAACAAGGGATGGTTTCTAGAACCTCTCAAATAATACTCTGTGGTGGAAACTTTTCAGCCAGCAAATAAGGGCAGCTAGGCTTTGAGGTTTAGACAAAGCAAAGGAGGGAATCAAGACTTTTCCACTTGTATAAATAGTTTTATTTGTATTCAACTATGTTCCAACTGACTTTCTAACCTCTTAGAAAATGACATTTTAGATTCTTTGCAACACACAGCATCGCTGTGTGAAATTTATGGTAATTCAAACAGAAACTCCCTCTGGCTTCACATGACTGAACATTTGATTAAAATTATAGAAACCTAACTACTAGGCAACTCCTTCTAGCTCCATATGGAACATCTGCTGAAGTAAGCCCTTAGAAGTCAGACAGAATTGAAATGTCATGCTCTAGGGGACATACACATAACACAAAGTTAAATGATGGACATAAAGGGGAGCACTCATAAGGTGTAGGCTTCATGTAAGCCTATTAGTTCCTGCCTCAAATGTGTGGGGTTCAGGAAAGAGTAGAAGGGCAGGGGGTTGTGGATTTGTTTGCTTATTTGCATTAAGCTAATGGAGTGTAATACTATGTAAGTCTAAGTACAGTAAAATTGCATATAACATAAAAGCTTTAAATAACTAATATAAGTATACCATAATTCAACTTTTCTTACACATAATCTCATTTTTAAATTTGTTTAGATGTGAAAATAGTAAATGCATTTCAGAAAGTCAAAAGAGTAAGAAATTACTATACAAAGAAAAATTCTGGCATACAGATTTTTAGAATGCAGGAAAAAGGCAGTTATTTGACTTAATTTAATGTTAAGGAACTGGGGCTTTTAAAGATAGTATAATTAGATATATTGGCCAACAGAAATATGAAATATTCTTGCTAAATTTGTTACAAATCTATGAAGATATAACTGATGGTAATAATTAGAGTGAAAATGAATATTTCCAAAGAGGTGGTTTTTGTATTACTTAACAAAGCTTGAATTTTTTTTCAAAGGTAAACAAATGGTATGTTAAGTGCATTGAAATCATAAAATGATTGGTTATTGGCACTTTACTATTTTCATAGGAAAAAATTACTGATATCATTTTGGAACAATACCAGTTTTTATATCTACCAACATTGATTATAGTTGAATAGTGATTATTTGATTTATATTTTACTACTGAAATATTCCTACTTTTGGCTTTGTCTATTCAATACGAAATGCTGTATATAGAATCAAAATTCCAGTGCTTGCTTGGTATTTGGCAGAAAAATAGAAAAGTAGAACTTGATGAGGCTTTTGGTTGGCCCTGTAGTTAAGTGTCTGCCTTCTGCTCAGGTCAAGATCTCAGGCTGGGATCCAGCCCCTCCCTGCCTTGGGGCTCCCTGCCCAGTAGGGAGTCTGCTTCTCTCTCTCCCTCTCCCTGCCCTTCTCCTTCTCTAAAATAAATCAATAAAATCTTTAAAAAAAAAAGGAACTTGAAAGTCTCGAGTGTGGCATAGCAAAGAGCTATGAAAGAGAAAAAGTCTGAAGAATTATGTTTTATGTTGTGTCATAATTGTACTAGTTGAAATTCAAATGGTTAATTTCAGCAAAAGATACAACATGAATAAATATTTAAGAGATTATAGAGATGTTAGTAATTCATTGGTCAATAGAAATATGTTTCCATAAACAGCTACATCAGAAAGACTTCTTTCAAATATATACTTTAATGAAAATACTCATTCATATTGATGTTGAAATTTATATGTCACTCCCAGGACTTCTCAGATATTTGTGCAAGGATTAGAATTAACAAGTGGAAGAGTACAGGTACCTCTCCTGCTATGACTGGAAATTTATGGTGCTTGAGTCACTAAATGAAACATAATTATTCCTTTTAGTCCTTAACATAAGCTTTAAGACCACAATGTTACTAAGATGAACTTTCAGCTAACATTTTAGAATAATTTTTGAATCTAGTTTAGGTACAAAAATGATTTCTTGGGCATTTCTTTTTTCTCCAATTTCAATAAAAACCAAAATATTGTTATTGCCTATTGAGGACCAAAGAGAATAGGTAAAGAAATTCAAGGTCCAGGGGATCCCTGGGTGGCGCAGCGGTTTGGCGCCTGCCTTTGGCCCAGGGTGTGATCCTGGAGACCCGGGATCGAATCCCACGTCAGGCTCCCCGTGCATGGAGCCTGCTTCTCCCTCCGCCTGTGTCTCTGCCTCTCTCTCTCTCTCTGTGACTATCATAAGTAAAAAAAAAAAGAAATTCAAGGTCCAGGAAAAGGATAGGGGAATTAAAACTTCAACATATGTACTGTTGAAGTAGAAGCCAAAACGTTGTAGTAAGTAAAGTTTTTAAAGGAAAATATGAGTAGATTAAGAAATATAGAACTACAAGCTTATCCATGTAAGATTATTTGAGAAAAAAATCCGAGTCAATAACAGAAAAATATTGAGGCTGTAGTTGCAGTCCTGGTAGTTAATTGACTATGCAAATGTAGCATTCTAAGTATGTGGAATGCAAATCATAATCAGAGGGGGAGGCATTCAGCTTTCCAAAAAGCTTATAGAAAAAGAAATGGAAAAGCATTATAAAATCACAAAGTATAGTATATATGTTTGTATTTTGGCTCCTTATGATGTTGAAAGATGCAATTTTCTTTTGCCTGGAACATTTCTTCTACAAAAAAATTCCTATAGTTATTAGGAATTAAATATAATAAGCAATTGTCATTAAAATATATCACAATTATATCCCTTAGTTAAATTGTACTTCACTTACAATTTATAAGTATGTGTTATAAAATGTTAGTCTTTATTTCTATAAAGTGAAAAGCAGATAAACATACTGGAAGATTTAACATACTTATTACCTTTTGACTTGGTTGATTCTGTAATGAAGTTAATGAGCCTAGGAATTAATATGATGTTAGAGAAGGTTCTAAAATGAATTCTTAGAGACTTACTCCAAATCAGTGATCATGGTTTAACAAGCTATTCTTTAATAGGTATAAACCAAATAGGTAAAACATCAAAGCTAACAACTCTGCAATTTACCTAAGCTACTACACTTATATTTTGAATTCGATGATACTGCTAATTATTTTAGTGAAAATGACTCACTACCATTAATCTTTTTATGAAAGAATATACATTCTAGGGGTGCATGGGTGGCTCAGTTGTTTAAGCGTCTGACTTTTGATTTTGGATTAGATCATGATCTCAGGGTCATACCATGAGTTGGGTTCTGTGCTCAGTGTGGAGTCTGCTTGTCCCTCTCCTTCTGCTCCTCCCCCCTGCTCACTCCTTCCCTTCTCAAATGAATGAATAAATAAAATCTTTAAAAGAAGAAGGAAAATCCATTCTAACAATATATTCCTATATGAAATTTTATATGGTTGCAATCATGTCTCAGTTCAGAATTTTTGGAGAATATACAACTCAACTTAAATCACTGAATCAGGTACTATATTTGAAAGATGGTGTAATTTTCACTCTATCATTTATAAAATTATTACTCAGATATACACCTCACTAAATTTTATTTGTAGTTGAAAACAAGACATAAATGTATAAGCTGATGGGAACCCGTTTGGATACTATCTGACAATCCAGTACATGTATATCTATCTGCATTTAATATACTGAAGAGTTATCCTCATAAGACATGTTAGTGGATGCAAATGACAACTAGGTTTGCATCTTTCTCCTAACATAGCCGCGCAGATAGACTAGAAGAGCATGATTCAACTGCATGATACATTACTTGTATTCGTATCACTGAAGTCAACAAAAAGAATACCATATTGATGGTACCCAAGACACTCAAATATTTGGGTTTGTATGTAATATTTACATAAAGCAACAACAAAAGCTATCATCTTTTATGTTCTCTCTTTACCCTAATTAGTGCCCCATATATCTTCTGGGGCTGCCACACATAAAACCCTGTGATGGCTGTACTTCTGATTTTTTGCATTAAAATATAATTATATTAAGGTGAACTAGATGTTTTATTTATGCCCTTAAGTCACTAGTGATTTTGGTATTAAGTCAACCTATTTTAAATCTCTTTTAAAATGTGGCCATTCAGGATTTCTTGATATTTTTGTCGAAATGGGCTTTTCTCATGTTCTTTATCTCTTTGCTTTTTCTTTTTTCTTTTGATTTATTGTTTCCTCTTTTTTCATAATTACTTTGGCTTGCATGCTTCCTTTTTTTTTCCTTTTTAAGGATTTTATTTTTAAGTAATCTTCACACCCAACATGGAGCTTGAATTTACAATCTCAAGATCAAGAGTTGTGTGATCTACAATCTAAGCCAGACAGCTGCCCTTATTTCCTTTGAGGAGGTGAATAGCTCAGAGAGACTTGTGTCTTTTCCAAATGTTATGTGCTTTTCTTCATTTGCCTAGATCTCTGTTTCTATGGATATATGAACTTTATACTTTCTAACAAACTATTCTGGATAATTTTTCCCCTCCAATACTGGAATAGTTATATATTACTGTATAACAAATTTCTCCTAAATCTAGCAGCTTAAAACAGCAATGGATATATGTTCAGACTCAGCCTGAAGCAGTCCAGGACACATCTACGAAGACGGCCCAGTGTGTCAGGTCCCCAGGAAGCCTCAGCCAGGGCCTGCCTTGGGTCAGTAAGGATACCACCCAGCCCAGCCCTCTGGGTCCCTCAGTAAGTGGTTTATGCAGCAGAGGGCATGTGAGCTTGCACCATCCCTCTACCAGTGGGCAGCGATGGCATGGGTCATGCCCTACTTTATAGAGAGGGAGGTTGAGGGGACCCAAACCAGATGACCCAGAGGTAAATGACCTAGACAAGTCAGGGCCAGGCCTGAAACACAAGTCTCCAAACTGCACACCCCAGGATCTTCCTGAAAAAAAAAAATTATTTCTATGGATTTGGAGTTTGGGAACGGTTTAGCTGGGTTATTCTGACTGGGAATCTCTCATGTGTTCCAGGAAAGATATGAGCAAAGGTTTAACTGAAACTAAAGAACAACTTTTGTAATAGGGTTTTCCAGAGACCAGAACCAGTAGACTATACAAGGAAATTTATTATGATAAATTGGCTCACATGTTTGTGGGGCAAAGAAGCCCTATAATCTGCTATCTGTAAGCAGGAGCCTGTTGAAAGCCAGTGGTATAATTCAGTCTCAGTCCAACTGCCTGAGAACCAGGAGAGCTAATGATGTAAATCCCAGTTTAAGGGCAGAAAAAGTTGAGACCAGATGTCCAAGCTTAAGTAATAAGGCAGAAAAGAGTAATTTTCTCCTTCTTCTGCTGTCTTGTTCTATTTAGAACTTCAACAGATTGGATGATCCCCATCCACATTGGTGAGGGCAATGTAATTTACTGAGACCACCAATTCAAATGCTAATCTCATTCAGAAACACCCATTAGACACACCTAGAAGTTATGCTTGACTGAGTATCTCAGATCTTCTGATCCAGTCAACTTCACACATAAAATTATCACATCTTCCAAGGTGGTTCTTGCATGTTCCTGGCAAATTAGTTTGATTGGCAAGATGCTTCAGTTCCTTGGGGTAAATTCCTCTTCAGAGGGCTGAATTCCTCATGATATGCCAGCTCATTTTTCCAGAATAGTGATCTAAGAGAAAGCAAGACAAAAACTGTAATGTCTTTTATGACTTAGCCTCAGAAATCATACTGTGTGTTGCCCAGTTCACTCCTACTCATTGTAGTAGGGGACCACATGAGGCATGAATACAAAAATGCAAGAATTATTAAGTGCCATTTTGAGGGCTAGTTGCCACAAAGACATAATATATATGATTTTTTTTCTCATATCATTTGAAATTTTTCAGTAATTTTTACTCAATACTCACTTTCTTTTTACATGTCTTTCTAAATTTTATCTCCCAATAAAAATAAGTTCATGCCTGCAATTTATAATCTTGCAATTAACTGAACATTCAATGTTATCACATAATATGGATTTTTCGACATAAAGCATTTTTATAAATAATGCAATAAACTCATGTTTGCATACCATCACTTTTTAACACAATTTTTGTTACCTTTTCCTGCCTATTCTAAAAGTATCAGTGTGTTCTAATTTTTTTTCCCTGTAGCTGCTCAGCTTTTTCCTACTTGGCCATTAGGCTGTCCTTTCTATTATTATTATTATTATTATTATTATTATTAATATTATTATTATTTTCCTTATTATCACAGTGTACTCTGGAAGCATTCTTTAACAAAAAAGAACCCACATTCAGCTTGCTTTTTCATGGCCTCGGACATTGAATCAGCTATTATTCAAGTTCTTTTTTTTTTTAATAGGTAATATTTTTTATTTGTTAAAATGTAGAACCCTAGAGACATCTTAAAAGGAACCTTGCTTGAATATTTATAGCATTTTATTTTATTTTTTTTTTATTTTTTTTAATTTAATTTAATTTAATTTTTTTAATAAATTAATTTTTATTGGTGTTCAATTTACCAACATACAGAATAACACCCAGTGCTCATCCCGCCAAGTGTCCCCCTCCGTGCCCGTCACCCATTCACCCCCACCCCCCGCCCTCCTCCCCTTCCACCACTCCTAGTTCATTTCCCAGAGTTAGAAGTCTTTATGTTCTGTCTCCCTTCTTATTCCTTTTAGTAGAGAATGGCACAAAAGGCCAAAAGATATAAGCCAGAGGGAGCACATTTGATTGCTTCACAGGAGTCCTGAGGTAAGTAAGTTGTTCTGTTTGATGTTTATGTTTTCTGTTTTTTGAAATTTTAGATTCTGTGATTATGTCAAAAACAATCGTAATCTTTCACTTAAAAAATAGTTTCTTATGAAACATAAACTCTAGAAAGAGTATATCTGGAAAGATATGATGCAGAAATTAAGGGAATAAAATTAAATGACATATACAGATCTGAGAGATAAATAGCTAAGGGGAGACCTAGCTCATAATTGCTAATGGCTCACCTGAAACTTAGTTTTTTCTATGAAAATCATTTCATCATGTATTATAGTAAGTAAAAGGAGTTCCGAACTCTGCTTCCCTTTTGAAACTGTATATTTTAGAGCATTCCTCCATTTGCTATCAACATAGCCATCATAACTGTCATGAATAGTCTCTGGATACTTTCTCCAAAATTGTGAGGCTTAGTAGGTGGGAGCTCTAGCTCTGAAGTAAGCTCTGGATTAACTTCATCAGGTGGAGCTGTGTGACTTTAGGCAAGATATTTAATTTAAAGATTTTGATTTATTTATTCATGAGAGACACAGAAAGAGAGAGAGAGAAAGAGGCAGAGAGAGACACAGGCAGAAGGAGAAGCAGGCTTCCCGCGAGAAGCCCAATATGGGACTCGATGGATCCTGGGATCATGTCCTGAACCAAAGGCAGACACTCAACCACTGAGCCACCCAGGCATCCCTAGGTAAGATATTTAAAGTCTTTAGCCTTCAACTTTTTTCATCTGTGAAGCAGGGGTAATAACAGCCACCTCATGTATTTTAAACACAAATACACCATGAAAAGAATTCAACTAATGTTGCAAGAGTGAATGGATGATAATATATTTGTGTATGTTACATAATCAAGGGATTAATGTAGTGCCTGGAACCTAATACATGCTGGTTTAATACCAGCTTCTTATTATTAATCCAATATCACTTATTTTTTATTTCAAGAAACACTTTGCAGTCATTTCAAAATCCAAACCTTTATATTGTAGGTAGGAAGGATACCACTGAAGTGTTCAGTACTAGAGCTAAGCAAAATTACTTGGTTGAGAAGGTAAGGTGACTGACTAGAAAGAGAATTAGTTTTTGAGCATATTTTTGAATTGTATGATATTGATTAAATTATTGAACCTTTCTCTGATTCAGTTTGCTGAAGAAAACGTGACAGAAAAAAATGGGTTACTAATATCTGTCATTAGTATTATAGTATGGATTAAGTTAGTAACTTATTATATAGTAATAAGTTATTGTTATGTTTTGAAAGAATGACCACCTCTCAATGTAATCATCTCTCCTTATACTAAAACTATCAAAAGATATAACCCTCTCCTCCGGCCCCAAAAGCTAAGGAATCCATGTCTTGTTTGTTTGTTTGTGGTGATATTTCTGTTCAGTGATATTTACTTTGAAGTGAGATTGATTATATCATAGTTTTGTGTCTTATCTGGTTTAATTTAATTTTTTAAAAGATTTATTTATTTGAGAGAGAATATGAATGTGCACACATGCATGAGGGAGGGGCAGAGGGAGAGAATCTTCAAGCAGACTCCTGAGCTCAGAGCCCAACTTCCCAGCTCTATCTCCCCACCCATGAGATCATCACTGAGCCAAAACCAAGAGCTGGACACTTAACTGACTGAATCACCTAGGCACCCCAATTTTATTTTAAATAAGAATGATAATTTACATATCACAAATCTTAGGTTTCACTGACGCTTATCTGTAAGACAAGTAATGTATTATTACAGTTTAGGAATTAAAGGGTTCCAATGACTATTACACAAATATAGAGGCTGATCACCGTATACAATAATGACTGGAGATGTTGTTTAAGCACATCTATATGCTGCCTTTCATCATTCTGATAAGGGCCAAATCAAGGCCATATTCAGAATAACCTAGAGTAAAAATTATGTTACTTGAAAGAGAATCTAATAGGACACCCTCGATTTACAGACAATGAAATAAGACCAGGAATTCATATCATATCTGCAGTTCCATGGTAAATTTTGTAGAATAACTTATTTTTAGTCTTGTGGTTTTTTTTGACTTTGCTATATTATTAATCTATTGACTAGATTCAAGCCCTTTCTCATGAAAAAGCTTTGCTAATGGGGGAGATGTTAGAAAAAACTGAGGAAAAGACAATCAATAAAATGCATGCCTTATAAAAAACACTTTTCCCACTCTTTTCAGCAGATACTTGTTCAGTTATTTCATAAGTTACCTTCTGCTAATGTTAGGACTTAAAAAGAAAGAAGAAAAATAATGTCTTATTTATTCTTAAAAATATAATTGTCAGGGCACTACGGTGTCTCAGTTGGTCAAGCATCTGCCTTCAGGTCAGGTCATGATCCCAGGGTCCTGGGATGGAGCCCTGCACTGGACTCTTTGCTCAGCGGGGAATCTGCTTTTCCCTCTGCTCCTCCTCACTGCTCATGCTCTCTTTCTCCTTCTCAAGTGAATCAATAAAAATCTTTTTTAAAAAATGTCAGCAAGCTATGATATAGGACTGAATTGATCCTAGAAAATGTTGACTACACAAGAACATATTAAGAGTAGGGACAGCTTCTACAATTTTACTACGGAGAGTATTTCCCAAACATTGGAATCTTATCATCCTTACGTTTTAGCCTCAAGCTGACTGGTTAGCTAATAGAGGAAAACTAATTTTTTTCTTGAAATAGTTTTGCACAGTTAGGAGTATAATGAGTTTTACACCTTCCCCTAAGCATTAGACATTATTCATTGAGAGATACAGAATGGCAGGCCAGATACACCACTGATTTTTCAAAGTTTAATTGTTCTTTTATTGGTATGGCAATTAGATGATGTACACATGTGGATTCAAACCAACTATAAGATTACTTTAGCTTCAGTGTCCCTCTCCTTAGGGAGGTAAAGAAAAAGGTGAAATGACAAATATATGAATATAATAGTCTATAGAACCCCATGACCTATATTTAAGGACCTGAAATTTTTTCAGAACTGCTTTGTAGGTGTATTTTAAAATAAAATAAAAGTTACTAAATAAAAGTAAAAAATCAAAGTAGAAAATTGATTAAAAAGTGTCAGTAGGGGCAGCCCGGGTGGCTCAGTGGTTTAGCGCCGCCATCAGCCCAGGGCGTGATCCTGGAGACCCGTCTCTGCATGGAGCCTGCTTCTCCCTCTACCTGTGTCTCTGCCTCTCTCTCTCTCTCTCTCTCTCTCTCTCTCTCTCTCTCTGTGTGTCTCATGAATAAATAAATAAAATCTTTAAAAAAAAATAAAGTCCTACTCCCCCCTTTAAAAAAAAAGTGACAGTAGAAACAGAGTGGAAGATCTTTTAGAAGAAAATATGCAGTTAAATTGAAAGAGATATGTTCTATTAAGAGACACAAAAATCAAAGGATTTAAAATATTCTGAGATTCAAAATGAGATGAAATAATGAAAGTTTTTTAACAAAACATGGAAACAAGGAAGCTCAAAAGCTGTAATACTATTACTTAAAACAAGTACTTAAAAGACCTGCAGAGCATCTTGCACATTGTCAGCAACAATGATCACTTATTGAATGAATAAATGAACCTTTAAGATGCACTTTCAAACTCCCCAGTTTTGGAAAATCTTAAAAAGAATAAATGCACAATTTATTTAATTTCTGTAGTATATCTGTAAACATGCTAAATACATCACATGTGTTATCCTTACAACAGTTGTATGAGGTAAGGTTTATTACTCCCTTCAACAGATGCACAAACTGATACTTGGACATGACTTGCCAAAGTCACCTAGGTAAGAAATGACAAAGCCAGGACTTGAGTCTGCATGCCTACCCAGCCTGCATGACTCCAAAGCTTGAGTTCTAACCTTTCCTGTGGCATGCATCTCTATATTCAAGAAGAAAGAAGAGACAATAGTTACATTTAAACTGAAAGCTCACAGGCTCACAGGAACTATTCCTAAGTTCCAAAGACATTTAGAGAGCATGTGTTATGTGTAGGATAATATGCAAGACACTGAGGGGAAGACAGACTAGAGTCTTGAGAGATCAAAGAGGTAGGCTCAAACAGATGATTACATTTTGAAGTAAATGATTTATGACAAAAAATAGAAAAGTCTAGGATGCTTTGGAAACACAAAGTAGGGCCATGTATCCCTGGCTAGGAAGGTTTTTTTTTTTTTTTTTTTTTTTAGTATGATTCCTGAGTTGAATTTTAAGTCACTAATGAGTGAGTGAGCTCAGTAAAATCAGGGACTGACTCTAGGAGGAGGAAAGAACCTCTGTAAGGGTTGGGCAACCAGGGTACATAGAGGAAAGCCAGATAGGATATAGTGTCTTGTTTACTGTGCTAGATTTTTATATATATATATATATAATACTCTCCCTGTCTATAGTGCTGTGGATGGACTTGAGAATAGAAATAGGACAATGTTTCAATATTCTAGGCAAGACAACATGATGGTGAGGGCATAGTATGTGGGTTCTGAAGCCAAGTTATAAACCCCTGTGCAAAGGGCAGGCTAATTGGACCAGGAAATGAAACATTTGAACTTCTGCTTATTTTTATTTTATTTCAACCACTTTTCTAATTTATTAGAACTCCATTTCTAATTTTATGTATTTTTATAACATGTATATATACATTTTACAATAAAAAAGTGAAGAACGCTCTTTTAAAAGAAGTGAAAGAAGATGGGCAAATATAAACCATGTGTTAGATATTCACAGGCTTTGGTAGGACTTGGATAAATGGATATAAGATAATAAGTGTATTAATGAGCTATGGGACAGGATAAGTTTTGGAGTCACCAGTATATGGAGGCAATTGAAACCATGTAAATGGCTGCAATTGGCAAGGAAGTATACGTAAGATGAGCAGAGGTGAGGACCTAGCCCAGAACCCCAGAAACACCAACATGTAGCATGAGCACTAGAAGAGCAGAGATGAAAAATGTGAGAGGGTCAGAGAGGAAGACAGAAGAGTGAGGCAGAGAATGGTTTCACAGAAACTAAAATAGGTGCTGGTAACAGTAAAATGTTGATGAAAAATTCTGCTGGCAACCTACATAGAATATGAGCTAAAAAGTGCATTCCATGTTTAGAATTTAACAGTGATTGGCAATCTTTTTGGGAAGCAGCTTCAGTAATGTGGTGGGAATGGAAGCCAGATTTCCAGGGATGGAAGAGTGACAAACAAGGAAGTGAGGATGGGCATTAATGCCAATAGCTTTGGCTAGGCACAGGAGAGAGAGGATAGCCAGAGGGATAATAAAGGGTTGACGATGGTCTTCTGTTTTCAATTAAAATATGAAAGAAACTCATGTGCATAATGATGCTAATGAAAAGTCAATCAGCTGTAGTAAGGGGATGATACAGGGCTCTGTGGTCTCTTTCCTGTCTTTAAAATTATCTCTCATTCTCCATGGCCTTTCTAAACAACAGAACTGAGAGGCGAAATTTCCCAAAACAGTTCTAACCACTATGAATGCAATTTTCGGACAAGCATAGAATGAACCAAGTCTTTCAGTCTCCTTCATTCTGATAAGAAAAAGTGAAAACAAATCATAAATATTTCAAGGTGAAGAGGTCAGAACAGGTCAACAGTCAAAAAGAAACTGTCGAATAATGGAATCCTACAAAGGCTCCCAGTCCTTTTCCCCAAGTGTGGCATCTGCTTCTCATGAAATGAGCTAACGATAATGAGTAGAACTGAAGAGGCTTAATAGCCTCTCTATCCCTTAAATGGGACTTGATGGGTCTGGGAATTTGAACATGGGAAGAGCTGATTCAAGGAGAATAACTTCTATTGATCAGGAAGTTTCTCCTTTAGTCATTTTGAGTATTTCCCAATAATTCTCATCAGTTGATGACATATTTCTGTTCCTTGTTACCCCATTTTACTCTGGGAGCTGCATTTAATAGAATTAGAGAATTTTCCTACTCAATCCAAAATAGTTCTTTCAAATATTATCTCTTCTTATGGATCCACCCCTAGATTCCCAATTTGCCATCCCTTCATTTGTGTTTCTTTTGTACAACATTTCCAACACCTTAGTCCAACTAATCAGTTCATAATTCTTCTCTTCCACTAGTCTGAATATTATCATAGTCCTTTGTGCTATCTTTTGACATGGTATATCTCCTGGCAGCTCTCCTAAGCTTAATAAATATTTTGAAATGAATGAATGAATCATGTGAGCACTTTTTCTGTTCCTCTAAAACAGGAATAATTTAGGAATCATTTTCATATATGTGATATAATTAAAGTCCCAAATGTAGCCCTAGTGACAGCTAGTATTTGTTGAGCTAGGAAATATGCTAATCACTTTGAGGACCTTACACCTAGAATTCTCACAACAAGCCTATAAGTTAGTGATAATTAGTTTCATTGTATCCATAAGAAGACTAAGGCTAGAGAAATTAAGTAAATTGCCCAAGAGTTCCCAATGAATAAGGAACAGAGTTAAGACTTAAAAGACACAAAAGATATCAATATGGCAATTTTAATTTTCTGGACTCTGAAATATCTTACTGCTAGGACTTTTCAGCTTTTATCTGCTGATATTTTGGTGGTAGCTTGTCTCCAAAGATGGCCATTATACATAATGGTCCCTCCCCATGGAGAGGTGAAATTTATTGCTCCAGCCCCTTGTATCAGGGCTGACATATGCCTATTTTGATCAAGAGATTACGGCAGAAGTGTTCCTGCTTAAATTCTAGACTTGGCCTTTAAAAAGACTAGCTGTTTCTGCCTCCAACCTCTTGGAGCTCTGTGATGCCAGGTACAAAATCCAGGCTGAAGAGAGAGGTTTCATGGAGGAGTACTGAGGCATCTGGTATATGTGAGTGAAAAAGTCATCTGGACAGCCATCCCAACTGAGTCTTCTGATGATCCCAACCCAAGACCCTAAGGACCTGAAACTGCATGAGAGACTCCAAATGAGAACACTCAGCTTAATTTTGTCACCTCACAGATTCCTAGGAGCTAATAATACATTGTTACTTTAAGCCTTTCAGTGTTGGAGTAATTTGTTACAGAGTCATGGAAAACAAGAAAGTTTTTTTTCTTTTTAAACTTAAATCCAAGCTGAAATTAAGATTACAAATCATAGTGCCCTGTGTTTCTTTGTATATGATTACATTTGTTACTATTTCTATAACTATCACTATGTCTATCTCAATATTTGTCATGTTTTTAATCTAAAGATTAATCTCAGAATAAGGTTTTATAGTTCATTTATAGTAAATTTTATCTGTATAACCCGGCAAAAGTACATCTCAGAGTCTGCCTAGGAGCAAAGGGGAAGATGTGCTTTCCTTGATTTTTTTTTTTAAGAAAATTGTGATGTCATCATTACTAGTATCATTGGAAAAAAAAAACTAATGTAAATAAGTATTATTTAGTGCTGATATATGATTCATGAGTATCATCCAGAGGCAACTACTTCCACTAAATTTACTAATAAAGCCATATTTTCATAACATTTCAGTTATGAAATGTTATTTGTCCTGGCTAATTAAGCACTATCTAATAAATGATATACTTGGCTTCAGAGATCTGTGACATTTGCCCAGATCTTCATTTCCTGATAGTGATCAGGTCTGGACTCTTTATATTTGTATCCTGCTAATTGCTTTTCAAATATAGAATCTTACTCACTAAAGGTTATTTTCCTTTTCAAGAAAGAGCTCTATAAGGCTTTCTTCAAAAAATGAAGACATAGTGATTGAATGTTCATTACTTTGAACCATTGGATATGGCCAATAATTTGATCATTTTTTTTACTTGTGAAAATTGCCATTTCATAATACTACATTCCAGGTGCTTTTTAATTGAAGTCTTATAATGAGGCAAGACATGAAAGAGGGTATATCCACATATTTTCTGCGTAGGACTGTGGAGTTGGAACTTAAGTGATTTACACTTTGTCTTATAGCTAGGAAGTAATAGAACCTGGATTTAGATCCAGGACTGCTAACACCAACTCTACTAATTCACATTTTGTCCTCTACAATAATGAACTATTGCTATTCTTTATAAACATAAATTTACCTTTAGCTGTTAGAGATTTTTTTAACCATATTTAATAAATTAATTTGTTACTTATGAAAATGGGTGGGATATAGAGAGATAGGCAAGATGGTGATGTTGAAATAGCAAGGGCTCACCAATTATGGAACATTATATCTTATAGTGTTTTTCTATTCACATACATTTATCATTATGAGTTCTCATTAGCCTGGTATTTTTAATAAGACAGTATGTGCACATTTGCAAGAAAGTAACAATTATAGAAAAGCAGAGGTAAAATTAATTAGAGGTACGGAAACACAATACGATTTGTCTTTTAGTTCTCAATTAAATTGAGAACAAGCGAATCCAACGTGAATTTAGAGAGCAAGATTTCTAACATAGAGGCCAGTGTTGTAAATCTAACCTTCATATAGTGTTCACCATCACAATGACCTCTCTACCTATAGCCCTGATCCTAACAGGCAAGGTACATTTCAATGCCTGTTGACCACAGAGCATCTCAACCATGCCAAAGGAAGTCAGAGAAAACCCCATATTGGTCAACAAGATAAAGTATAGCTGTATGATTGTCACTGAAATATTTTCTAGAGAAATTGCTGCTAACAGAAGCTACTGTGAGATTTACAGTGTGACTGGGCCTTGTTTTTAAATATTGTTAAAGATCTGTGCCAGTAGGATAAATAGAGTGGGGAGAAATACTTGTTATTAGAGAAATAATAATTATTATTGTTAATATTAAGTGTTCTCAATTTAGGACATTTATCCTTGTGGCATGTTATAGCTCCTAAATGTAGCAGTTCCTAGTTCAGAACTACATAGTCCCAGATGATGTAGATTTAATCTACTGCTTACTAAATATTTATATTTATTTCTATTTGTCTATGGCTGATTTATCCAGCTCATGTGGCCATTCTGCTTTAATTGTTCTCTCTAACATTAACCCACTGAACTAAACCTGGTTCTTCCTCCTGAAGTCATATCCACAAGTCCAATTTTTAAATAGATCTTATTTATTTATCAGAGAGAGAGAGAGAGAGAGAGAGAGCAGAGGGAGAGGCAGAAGGGAAGGGAGAGGGAGAGACCTCAAACAGACTCCATGCTGAGCCCAGAGCCTCATGCGGGGCTCCATCTCAGGACCCTGAGATACTGACTTGAGCTGAAATCAAGAGTCAGGTGCTTAATTGACTGAACTACCCAGGCACCCCCAACAAGCCCAATTGATACACATTTCTAAGAAAAAACTTCAAGCTTCCATTTATTCTTCTTTCTAGAATATGCTCCTTTTTTTCAGTTTGTCCAGGTAGTATTTTTGGAACTAGGAAGAATCAGAGAAAAATGGTCTTTTTTGATATATCTTATTCAGAATTATTTAGCAACGAAAGCTATTACAGCCACACTTTAACAAATAAGAATACATTCATCCCCCCTCCACATTTACTGACTCCCTGTTTCCCTTCTTTGCTTTTTTTTTTTTTCCTCCAGGGCTCTTGTCATCTTATATAGCCTAATTTACTTTTTTTTTTCTGTCTTTTATCCCCCAGAGTTCTCTAGGAGTACATCTTTATTTGCTGCTGTATCATCAAATTCTGACACATAGAGAGTATACCGTAAATATTTGTTCAATCAATAAATGACCTAACATGAAGGTGTATTTCCTTGGTAAATTTTTGTTTTGTTTTGTTTTTCCCTGGTAAATTTTTGATAATGATGGTATATGTTGCTGTTATTAGCCAAATCGTTTTCATTCCTCCAGAGTGTTTGTTTGCAAATTTCCATAGAGTAGGAACTTATATTCCATTATTTTTAATTGGAAAATCATAAATAGGTTCCAAACCCCTCACAAAACTCCAAAAAAATATCACTGAAACATTTTTAAATACTCAGTAATAGTCCTCAAATGATTTCTGGGTAATATAAACCATTTGAAATATAAAATGCTTAATTATTTAATAAATAATAAAGTCACTGGTAAGTATGCTTCTGAGCAGTATACAATGTTAGTGTGAATTTTCTTTATATACTACAAATAGCTGGTACTCCAATGCAACTAAACAATGAAACAATGTGTTAAATATAGAAAAAGATACTAACTAAATTGTAGCCTGTTGGTAGTGCCCTCAAGCACCTGACTGGAATAAAGAGGAATCCATGTCAGCATGGGGTTAAAGGAGGTTAACAGGTTTAAACAACTTTAATGTACCATCATAATCTCATCAGGAGAATAACAGAGATAGAACTTCAATATGACCAAAGGTCACTCATAAGGAGAAATACCCAATTTAGATGTTTTTACTGATATGTATATATTGTTTTAGATACTTTTTAAATTTTATTTTATTTTATTTATTTTTAAAGATTTTATTTATTTATTCATGAGAGACAGAGAAAGAGAGATAGTCAGAGAGACATAGACAGAGGGAGAAGCAGGCTCCATGCAGGGAGCCTGATGTGGGACTTGATCCTGGAACTCCAGGATCACACCCTGAGCCAAAGGCAGACACTCAACCACTGAGCCACCCAGGCATCCTACTTTTTGATTTTAACAGTGGATTTCTGGTAAAATATTTTGCAAGTCATTATATTGAATGAAGAGTGTGACTTTGAATAGTAAGAGCTAACTGTACTTTTTAAATGTACAAAAAATCCTCAAAGTTTTTTCTTAGAGGACTAAATGAGGTATTATTCTCTGTAAAGGACCTAAATCTATTAATTATTCACATATAGTAATAAATATTAAGTTTTAAAGAAGTGGAAAGATATAATTGTCTTCACTAAATTCACCATGAATTAATGATATGCCTATTTTTGTTTGCAAACTTTCTTTCCTGCCTGTCAGCTATTTTTTTTTTTTCTGATTCAATATTCTTACACTTTACCAGTCTGGGGAAAATGAAGTAAGAGGGAGATCCTCCAAACTGTCATATCAAAGTGTGGTTTTAATCAACCATGAGCAAGCAACATGCTGTCCTGCAGCTGCAATGATGACCATTATTCCTTGCAGCTGCTCTTAATAAGGCTCTTAAGTCATATCGATTTGTTTGGTGCCCAAAATAATCTTCCAAACATGTTACCCCTGGACTGAAAACTGGTTAGATTGTTAGTGCCTGATTTTAAAACCTGGAGAAGAATTGGTATCCTGTTTTGTCTGTCTCAAATATCTCTGCATTATTTCAGAGACGGTTCTATCTGTAACAGCTTTGTATATTCAGTATTGCACTTATAGAAACATATATATAATTTGAAATTAAATGTTTTTTTTCTGAATCACAGATCAAAAACGTGGCTGGCAAGCTGTTCTCCGTTTTATGGAATCTGTTATTGCTACTGCAGAGCTACTTGTACCATCTAGCTCAGTTGATAATGACAAAAATAAGAGTAAAACATGGAAGTCTCCTATGCTACCTTATGGTAGAATTTTATTTTTATTTTATCAAACATCTACAAGCAAAGTGTACAAAGGAATTTTTCTTGTTAAATAGTTAAATAGTTTTTCCTCCTTTGAATGGAAAATCTTTGTGGTATTCTGCATGTATAATTTAGTAAAGGGTACCTTAGCCTAAAAAACTAACATAAAGAAGTAGATCAGTTAGAGAGAGCCACTGGGTGGCTCAGTGGTTGAGTGTCTACCTTCGGCTCAGGAGTGATCCCCGGGTCCTGGGATCCAGTCCTACATTGGACTCCCTGCAGGAAGCCAGCTTCTCCCTGTGCCTAGGTCTCTGCCTCTCTCTGTGTCTCTCATGAATAAATAAAATCCTTAAAAAAAGAAAAGAAAAGTAGACCAGTTAGTCTCATCCTTTCTATTGCCAATGATTTCTTAAAAATACTATTTAGATTCAGTTAAATTAGTAAATAAAACACGAATAAACTAGAATTTGTATTTACATTGTCTGAAATGATATCTGAAATGTCATAAACATAGCATAATTTTTAGCTTTAGTTTTTTTATTTGCCTTGTGTAATTTGAAACTAAAAAAATGTATTTTGGATTTATAGGTTAAACAGTACTTGCCCTAGTCCTGAGAAACAAAACGTGGATATAATTTCAAAGAACAGAAGCAAACTGACCAATAAAATGCTAAAATGCTAAGAAACTGAGGAAATTAGGGAAATACAAGATACCACTATGGAAAAACTAAATTAACCTTTATTGATAGTCAGCTAATTAATGCATGGGTGATTTAATTATATGTCATTAATTAATTCATTTGTTTCACATTTATTGAGAATTTTTAAATTTTCACACACTAATCCAGAATTAGAATACTCTATTTCTCTAGGTTCTCTCTCATAAAGTGTATTTTGAGATTCTGCATTAACTTCTAAGCTTATTATATTATGGTCATAAAGACGTATGATATATGTTCCTGCTAAAAAAACTTACTGTTTTATAAAAGCAACTTTTAGAAATAATAAAATAATCAAGGAACTGTATGCTGGTGAAAACATACTTGTCAAAACTTATGGGATGCCTTAAGTGTAACTTTGAAAGAAAATCGGAGCTGTAAATATTTATGTTAGTAAAGAAAAAAGCTGCTAGTGAAAAATCTAAGTCTCCAGTAAAAGAACATAGCAAGAGAAAAACATAGTAAGCCCAAAGATTAAAAAAAAAAAGATTTTAAAAAATCAATAAAATAGAAACAAGATGTAAAAGATGTTTAACAAAGCCATCAAAGTTGGTAATTTTTTGAAGAACAATACAATCATATATTAAGCCATTTTTATAAATATTCCTATTATTTCTAATAATTTGTAAAGTTTCTAGATTCTCTATATGATTAATGTCATGTGTAGTTAGTTATACATCCTCCTTCCATAACTACGTTTCCAAATTCTTTTCTTAATATTATGCCTGGAACTTCTGCTACAATACAGAATGTAAGTGGTGATTTTAGAATTCACTGTATCATTACATATATAAATAAAAAAATTAATATAAAACCAATTATATAAAACATTAATTTATATAGAAAATCTAAAGAAACTACTAGAAAAATAGGAATATTTATCAAAGTGGCTGAATATAAGATATATGTATTTGGTTGAATCATATTAAATTTGCCATTATTTGATCATTTTGAAATAAACATTTTTCAGGGATACATATAATTAAAATAAAATGCAGAAAGATAAGGAAGTAAATGATGGGCATAGGATTCACGGTGCTTGTAATCCAAGAAAGGGAAGCAGGTAGCTAAGAAAAGAAGACCACATTGGTGGATACAGGTTATTGTCAGTGTACTCATTTTTTTAAAAAAGTAGTTGATTAGTGCTTATAATACTAACCAAAAAGAAAAAATTCAAAATGAATTCACCCATGTTTCAATGATGTGATCATATCACCATCAAGGCTAATAATCCAATTATGTGCACTTGGGTTTAAAGAATTTTTGAAAAATTAATGTAAGTAATTTTCTAGAAAAATCAACTAAAATATCTAAAACATTTCTAAAGGACATCCCTATACTTTCAAGCAATTGAATAGCTACATGGAGTAGTATTAGGCCAGGAAATGAAAATGTAGCCTGATTTCATAATTGTAAAACTGCTTATGATTAATTGATTAAGTGAGAAATCGCATATGAATGACAAATATTATCAATTTTTGTAACACCTAATCTATGTACCGATTAATCCCTGGGAACAGAATTGCATGTTTGATGAATGGCCTTTGCCAAGTAGAATTTCTTGTCTTTATTAATCTTGTTTGTCTTATTTAGACAGCAGCACTGTCAGTGTAGGGTGAACAGTGAACATAAAATAAAAATTACTTTTTAAGTCATCATTGTAAAACTGAGCAGACTGAAGGACTTTTCTTTTTGTAAGTGAAAGCCTTTAGCCACTTTTGCTTAGAATTCAGACTTTGCTTTGGACATGAAGATGCTTAATTGAATTGCCCTAATGAGAGTCCGTTTTGAAAAATTGATAAGATTGTTTGACTTCAGAACCTTGAAAACTTGTTTGTTCAAAATTATGAGATGATTGTTTGGAAGGGACATATTGCCAGTAATTAATCTTCACCCGATATGTTTTAATTTCTGGGGTCACCCAGGGACAGCTAAGGGGCACAAGGGTAAAAGAAAATATATATGTTCTATAAATAAATATAATTTGTTCAATTGGAGTGAAGGAAATGGGTGGTTGAAATCATTTGCCCTCCTTGAGCAGCAACACCTTAGTTTTTTTTTTTTTTTTTTAGTAATTAAAATTAGTCACTAGTGCTTGTATATCTGCCTGTTGGTTGAGAGCTGCAAATAACCGGGGGACAGTCTTGGCTTCCAATTTAATGCAGTTATGATTGTTTTCCCTGGTGGAAGACTTCCTCGCTCAAGAATTAGGTCATCCTAATCCAGTGGTTTCATGATGAAGAGAAACCCTCAAGTACCTTGTGCCTAGAAATATAAGGAAGCTGTTAAAGCCAGCTTTAGGCTTGAAAGAATTTACTGGAAGCCAAGAGGTGTAAATATTACTATAGGAAAGAAATGTCTTCTACGCACCTTGACCTTAGGTCATCTAACATCTAACCTGTGTCCTGGCAGGAAAGGAGCTGTCTACTTTCCAATCTCTTGCCAATGTCTCCCATTGGCTGAAAGCAACATTGATACAGTCCATAAAGTTAGCCTCCTGGAGCACAGAATAGTTTGAAAAAGAGTATACAGTGGATTTGGGTGGCAAATGGAGACTATTCAATAGAGCCTACTTCCTTATTGAAAAGTCTAATTTTCTGCTCATCATTTAGGCAACAATGTTCACATTTCTGTACTGTAGGCCAAAGACTCAGAAAGAGCAAGAGTTCCTCTTGATACCCATATAAGATTAACTTCAAAATCCTGTCCCAGAATCTTGGTAAAATGAGTGGAAGTGGGAATTCCCATTACTTTCAGAAGAAACTTGTGATAATTTATGTGTGCACTTGACAGGATCATGGGATGTCCAGATACCTGGGGAAGATTTATTTCTGGGTGTGTCTATAAGGGTGTTTCTGTAGATATTAGCATTTGAATTGGTAGATTTAGTGAAGCACATTTCCCTCCCCATTGTGAGTGGGCTTCATTTAATCCATTGAGGGCCTGAGTAGTAAGAGAGTACTCAGTCTCTCTACCTCATGGATGAGCTGGAATTTCTGTCTCCTCCTGCGCTCAGTGTTTCTGGTTCTTAGGCCTTCACACTGAAATCTACACCACTGGTTTTTGACTATCAGAACTTTGAACTTCATCACTGGCCTTTCTGGGTCTCCAGCTTGCAGAAAGAAGATTGTGGGGCTTCTCAGCCTCTTGAATCATGTGAGCTAATACCTTATAATAAATATGTTATATTTATATATGTATAATGTATATTACATGTATTTATTTATGTATAATATATATGTTACATATATTTTTATACACACATGTGAACACACAATTTTGTTTCTCTGGAAAACCCTACTAATAGGAAACCTTATTCCTACTCACAGTAGGGATCCTGATATCTCATAAACAGAATAAATACACTGGTATACATAGATTGATGTCAGTATAAGAACTATATATCAAGTAAAGAGGATTTTTCCTCTAGATTTCCTTTTATTAAGTACAAAATGAAAGACTACCAACTTCAATTGTTTAAATATTCCTTGAATATGGTATAGGACAGAAACGCTGGTGTGGCTGATATTTTCCAAGTCAACTCTCTAAGATGAGGCATTTAGACTTATGCATGTTTCCTACCATCTTCTGAGCTTTAGCTTTGATGACCTGGGCAAACAGTCCAAAGGAAAGATATGCTTCTCCATAAACCTTGGCAAGATTTTGCAGATATAGTGGAGTCCACCTTCATATTTAGAAAGAAAAAGGTTTTCTAAAAGGAATATAATCTTCAATAATATATTTCAATGATATATTTCACATTTTAACGTGCTTAATATCCTTATACACTTTAGTTGATTCCTTAGATCCCACATCATCTCAAACTTCACCAGGTCAGAATAAATTCTTCACTCTTTATTTACATAAATAAAGGGCCTTTGCATATGCTTTTTCAGAACAAAGAAATGAGAGGCATTGAAACTCAATCATGCCTGTGTATGTTGGAAGACAACATTACATACACTTTGGAAACTATAGTATTTCCAGTTATACTATTCTCATCATAATTTCGAAAAATGTCAGTCAAGATCAGATGCCCTGTGCCATCTATTTTTGTCTCTTCCAGAAGCCTTTTTAAGAAAGGATTGTCATTTAGGGGCAGCTGCGTGGCTCAGTGGTTGAGCAACTGCCTTCAGCTCGGGGCGTGATCCCGGGTCCCATCCTACATGGGGCTCCCTGTGAGAAGCTTACTTCTGCCTCTGCCTGTGTCTCTGTGTTTCTCATGAATAAATAAATAAAATATTAAAAAAAGAATTATTATTTAAGCTAAGGATAGTAATCAAAACAGAAATATCGATAACTGAATGTACTCATGTTTCACTTATACAATACCTTGCACATATTATGCGGTTACTCTTTGAAACACTGAGTGTAATCTTCACAACAATCCCATGAAGTAGATTCCATTCTTTTTTTCTTTCAAAGATTTTTATTTATTTATGAGACAGAGAGAGGGAGAGCCAGAGAGAGGGAGAGAGAGAGAGAGAGAGAGAGAGAGAGAGAGCGTGCATTGCATGGGGGACGGGGCAGAGAGGGAGGGAGGAGAGTCTCCACTGAGCATGGAGCCACTGCTCCTTCCCAAGGCCCTGGGATCCTGACCTGAGCTGAAGGCAGACACTTAACTGAGCCACCCAGATGCCCCCAACAGTTCTGTTCTTATCAACATTTTAGATGGGAGGATCCTGAAGCTCAGAGAGGCTAGGTAAAGTTCTAGCTTTGAGTAAGTGCTGAAGTTGGGCCAGTCTTCCTCATCTGGGTTAACATGCTCTTACCTTTTCTCTTATGCTGTCTTACAGGTGCTCATGTTCACCCCCAACTCTGAAAGTAAGGCTGTCTGTTGGTAAGTGGATTTATGATAACCCCATGTCTCCACTTTGTTTCAGCCTTGACAACCTGTTCCAAGTGTGATGAACTAAAATAGAAGTTGTATCTAGAGGAGCAACTCTAGAGAGTTGCTCTAGGGGAGGCTCTGCATTTAAGAGGTGTAAAATCAGGTATAGTACTTTGAGACAGCAGTTTATATCTGGTTCCCAGGGTTTTTACAATAATAATATTAAAGGAAACAATGATAATAATTGTTGGTATATTATTAAGAGATTTACTAGTTTAGCTGTGACAGACAAGTACTATGGTAGATGGTATTATTGTACCTAGTTGCTTGCTCCTTCCCCGTAAGAGAATTATAAGGCTCTGCTCGTCACCTACAGTGTCTCCTGTGGCAGGAGTATATGTGGATTCCCCTGATGCTATGTCTAGGTAAAAGATTTAAGAGACTTTGTGTGTTTCCACTAGCCCTCATGCCCCCGCTTTGCACATCTCAGCACATCTCTGTTCATGACTTCCTTTCCTAGTGAGTCCAGACACAGGCCCTCTGGAACACTTTCCATCATAGCACTCCGGATCTCCTGTACCACTGGATCACACTTCAAAATTTGTTGATGATTTATGTATTATTATCTGACATTAGGATAGACAGGATATAAAATATTTAAGTTTGACGGATAATACTCTTCTATCTAGGGCCTATGATCTTTACAGAAATATATATAGAACAAGTAAAAAGTGATGAAAATCAGATGATCTAATTTTGATGTCCTTCCCAATTTTCTCAGGACAATGGTTAATATAAAAATAATGTTCAAATTAGTGGTCCTGCTGTAATGAATATATCACATATGATAGTGGTCTGGTATATGACATGGTAGGTGCCTAATAAATATTTGTTGGACAGATGATCAATAATTATAATTTATAAAAATTATTATTACATTCAGAATATTAACAAGTTAAATAGTACATAAAAACATGATTTATAAAAAACTGAAAATTGAGGATGTTTGTTATATATTCTGTCTTTAGATCTAGTTTTTCAAGTGACTAAACTACCTAAATCAGTTTCTACTTGGTGATTATTAATATCATAAATGGCATTTATGAAACATGATATAATAACTAATAGTAAAATGTGTATTTACTATTAATAATCCACATGGTAGATTTTCATTGATATAAATTAGTAGGTAATATGCAATTATCTACTAGTTAAATTATTGTAGGTTTTGTTTTTATGACACTTGTATTCATGCAAATATTAACTGCTATTAAAATTTAGCAGCATATTCCTATGTGTTATTTTTAATGCAAACTTGGGGAGTTCCAGAAAGAAAATAATAAAAAGTACCATAATCAGAATAAAAAAATGAAAGATGAAAAGACATTATAAAACAAAATAAAATAAAATAATTTGCATCATAGAAAGATTTGAGGGAAAAACACAGAATATGAGGGAAAAAAGAAAAATGATTTAGTTTTAGTAAATAAGCTCAGAAATATCAAATATAACTGATAAATTGCACTAAAAATTGAAAGACAAAATAATTGCAAAGAATCCATTAAATGAAATATAGTTTTTTTCAAATCCAAGTATGATCATGCAATTTGACTATTAAATTACCTTCTCTTTGAAAGTTATATATCTCAAATAAGAAATTCTACCTTTCCAAAAGGTAGGAAATTTTGGAAATATTATATGAATTTTTCAAATGGAGAAAAAAAATCTGGTTATTTCATTCTATTTCAAATGATTCTGCATTTTTTCCATATTTCAGACTCTTTGGAGGTAGAAAAAGATGTATCCAAGAGTGGCAAGTTTTTCTTGTGTTTTCAGTAATCATGAAGAAAGAAATGAACATTAAAAATATTAAATATTCAGAATTATAATCTTAGTTTAAAAATCTATAATTACCAGTGCTGCAGACCAAAAACTATATATAAATGAGAAAAAAATAATGCCATGTGGCAGTTGAATGCATGATCAGTTTTTAGTGATGAAATGTCTAACATCATGGATGAACCAAGCAACTTTATGAGCAACTTTATAATGGGAACTTTTCCATTTGGCAGGAATTGTAGCAAAATTTGAATATTATGGCAAACATTTATGCAGAATATAGACATTGCCACCAAAAACTAGTGCATATTATTTTGGATATAAAAACAAATAATTAAGATAATAATGCATATCGTTAAGAAAGTAATTTTGAATAAATTTAGAGTTGATATCACTTCATTGCTAAATATATATAACTCATTGGATATGAGTTTTAAAATTCAACTCATGTTGAATTGAGAATTAGTGTTTGATTTGAAAATTTCCACAAAGCATATTTTCCATATGGGAATATTTTTATGGGGGGTTGCCCAGTAAATGACAAAATTGGAGAAGGAATACAGACATTTTCAGTAAACTCTCGTAAAATTTGAATCTAGCCAAAAATAATCTAAGGAACAGAAGTAAAACCACATGCAGGAAAAGTAACAGATTGCAAATGAAGATAAAAACAAACACCTAGGGCATTTAATATTGTTTGTTCTATTAATATTTAAATTTCTTAGTAAGGGATGTAGCTAAAATATCTTTTGACACCATTGTTTTTGCTGTTATTGCTGTTGCTCAAGAACTGTACAACTATTTTTTGGTGTTAAAGAATCATTGCAGTACATTGAAAGCATATTTACCAGATATAAAATTTAAACATATTTTTTTCCCTTTAAGTGATGCTGTTTCTCAAAAGTACTCTCAAAGGTTGAGAAAATATTTCTAAATATGAGATTTGACTCATTACTTTTTTTTTTTAAATTTTATTTATTTATGATAGGCACACAGAGAGAGAGAGAGAGAGGCAGAGGCACAGGCAGAGGGAGAAGCAGGCTCCATGCACCGGGAGCCCGACGCGGGACTCGATCCCGGGTCTCCAGGATCGCACCCTGGGCCAAAGGCAGGCGCCAAACCGCTGCGCCACCCAGGGATCCCTGACTCATTACTTTTAACCTCACTTTTAAACTTTATAATGCGTTAATAGAGTCTGATACATCCTTTGAAGAAAGTTAACATTTTGCTATCTCTTACTAGCTAGTTTGGATTTCTTTGTAACTTTATCAAGTTTTGTAACATTTACAAAATGCTATGTCACCATACAGTTATTTGGTTTTAATTCTATGTTTAAATTGTTTAAAAATTTACTGTCTAGCTCTTTAAAATAGCTCAAGTCCCATGGAGGTTAGGTTGCTTAATCTTTTAATTCGCTGAATTTTAGTTTTTACATGTTGCGAATATTCATAATAGGCTGATAATGGCTCTCCTAAGATCTACATCTTAATTCTTAGGCTCTATGAGTATGTGTCATGGTTTTTTGGACTGCTAAACAAAATACCACAGACTAGGTGGCTTATAAACAATGGAAATGTTTTTCACTCACAGTTCTGTAGAGTAGGAAGTCCAAAAATCAAGGCACTGACCGATTTAGTGTCAGGTGAGAGCTTGTTTCTTTTTCTTTTATTTATTTATTTATTTATTTATTTATTTATTTATTTATTTATTTATTCATTCATTCATTCATTCATTCATTTATTCATTTATTTATTTATTTATTTTTGGTTTCCTTTTTATTTTTATTTTTTTTAATAAATTTATTTTTTTATTGGTGTTCAATTCGTCAACATACAGAATAACACCCAAGTGCCCTTTCAGTGCCCGCCAGGTTTTCTTTTTAATAGATGATCATCTTCTACCTCACATGGTGGAAAAGGGAGAGGTAGCTCTTCGACCTCTTTTAAAAAGGTACTAATTCTATGCATGAGTGTTCTGCCCTCATGACCTAATTACCTCCCAAAGCCCTCATTTTCAAATACTATCAAATTATCACATCGAGGATTAAGTTTCAACATATTTTGAGGGGACACAGACATTCAGTCTTTAGGAAAATGTTACCTTATATGGTAAAAGGAATTTTGCATATGTGATTAAATCAAATATCTTGAGAATTGATTATGCTGGATTAAGTGGGTCCAGTATCATCACAAGTATCCTCAGAAGAGGGAGTCAGTAGAATTATAGTGAGGGAGAAGACAATGTCATGAAAGAAGAGAGTGGAATGATGTGGCAATCATCCAAGGAATGCCTGAAGCCTCTTGAAGCTGGTAGAAGCAAGGAATGGATTGTCCCCTGGAATATTCCTGCTGATACTTTGATTTTAAACCCCTAAAAGCAATTTTGGATTTCTGGCCTACAGTGCTATAAGAAAATTAATTTGTATTGCTTAAAGCCACTAAGTTTGTGATAAGTGGTTATAGTATCATATGCTACAATGTATAATGCTATAATTTAAAAAGCTGCTGGCATCTCTGACTGCTTATAATATTATTAGGTCAGAATTAATGCTCTGACAATTCTGGAGACATTTAAAAAAATTCTTTTACAAGTAGATATTAATTTGGAGAAGCCTGAAGCAAGCCTGATTTGTTCTCCCATCTTTTCAGTCTGAATGCTCAAAATATTTCTTCTTATTTTTGAAGTTTAATAGGTGATTCAGAATGTTTATAGTTTCACTCATTTTCTCTGTTTTTCCTAAAACATCATATGCTATTTGAATATACAGATTTAGCTACTCCCAGATATCAGCAAAGTATTACTTTATATTGGAGTATAATTAGTGCTTTTTTGTTGGACATTCTATTTTAGATATCTTAGGGATAAATTATCTTTATGTTGTATTATCTTTGCTTTCCTTATTGTTTTCTTTAATTGATTTATTTTAATGGTTTCTTCTTCATATACTGTGGTTGTCAGAAGCCTCTATTCTTTGTCATTAATTTGATTTTCAGGTCTTACTTGCTGAAGCTCACTTAGGCTGGTAATGATATTGTGCTAGTATTCACTTGTTCTTTATTTTTTGCAATCACATTCCTTTGTTTTGCTTTCATCTAGTCTGGGTTTTCTTTATTTTTAGCATGCACTCTGTCTCTTATTTTTACCTGTTGTCTTATTGCATCGTTGCCCCACTATATGTCTAAATAATGTACTTAAATCAACAGGACCATCCTTGTCTAAACATCAATTTTTTCTCTTAGTTTCAAATGTACTCTGTCTCATGAGGACTTGGAAAGAGGAAGGGCGAGTAGAACTCAGTGGAACCTGTGTAGTCCATTGAGAACACTGGTTCTCATCTGCTGCTTGTTAAATTTACCACAGGAGGTTTTATGCTGCCTTCTTGAAGTTGTTTCCCACAAAGAGATAACTGAGGATTGAAATACTTGGCTCCAGTATTCAGTTTTACCATTATACTTGTTTTTCCCTAGTAACAATTGCTCTTGCCGCCAATTTTGCTTCAGATTTTAGGATATTAATGAGAATTCTTTGGATTGTCTGACATATTTGGGAGAAGGGATTAAATTAAAAAGTGCATTTGTCACTCTATTTTTCTTTGAATTTTTAGATATTAGTGAATATGGACATGCAGTGTTTCTTCAGGTTTTGGGATTTAGTGAATATTTTTAGAATTGGTTGACTCTCCTCAGGAATAGGATTGGACTAAGAGTTTTAGTGCAACCTTTTTCTATCTTCTGACTAGATGCATGTCACATCATGTTGTAGCTCTTAATATAGTTTTTGATCATAATATTTTTTTTGTTTAAAAAAATAGTTGGCAGAGGAAGATTTTGTGATATAGCTTTGTTTCCCCATCATTATCTAGGAATCCCCTCCTTTTTTTTAAACTAACAAGTCTCTATTCTCTCCTTCCAACTGGACAAAATTCCTTGGATGTCTTATACATCACTATTCTTTGTCTTGTGTGATTTATAATGTTTCCACTCTCAAATATGTACTCTAAAATACTGTAAAATATATACCTTCAGCAAGAGACATAACTTTCAATAAAGTACATTATTTATTTTACAAATGAGACTGTATTTGCTCTAGATATCCTGACAATAAAAATTAAAATGTTTTCATTGGTATTATGGCCAAAGGACTCAGGAATCAACACGCCACAGTTGATTCTTCCAATGAAGTTACTGAAGAAGCTAAACACAGGTATTAATAGCTTAGGAGTATATAATAACACTGTTCAGTGGTTTGTGTCCTAAACTCTAGTATCAAGAACTCTTTTCAATGGATATAATGGATATATACCAAACTAAAGGTATAACTATTCTCCCCTCAGCAATACAGTCGAGCAAAAGCATAAAAGCGTGCCCCTCCAAAGGATACTCCATCCTTCTTCCTGCTACCCTAAGTCACAGCTGGGACTTAGATCTTAGCACTTACATTCAGCTTTATGAAAAGAGGGAAGAGATTCTGTCTGCAAGGTCTACCACAATCTATTCCAAGACCAAAACACTGAGGGGAGTTCTGCCTCATGCTAGGAAATGGATGCAGGTGATCCAGCTGTCTCGGTTCCCTCCTTACTGCTTTGGCCAGATAGAAGTACTATTCAGAAAGGACAAGTATGATTTTTACTTGTTATTCCCTGTCACTTGACCATTAGGTGTTCATTACATGTTCTGGAATCCAACAAGTAAGCCTGTTGCATAACTCCGGTGAAAATAGATGAGTTTTTAGGCACAGAAGAGTGGCCATTATATCTTCCAAACTGCGAATCGGGATATATGACATCACAAAAGATTTGTATGCCCCTTTTGTGGTGTAAGTAGCAGTTTAAGAGATAAAAAGGCTGAAAAGTTGGAATATCAGTATCATGCCAACGGTTTATGGGATAGAAGAAAAGAAAATATGAAATGTGTATGCTTTTAGAAAATCTGATACAGTAATTAAAGGTGGCTGTAGTGAATGGAAGAGACATAGGAATTGTTTTATAGGAACTTAAAATTTAATTCAGAAGGTAACAAATATAAAACATCTGGGAGATTGTTTCAAAATAAAATACACAAAATATTGAATAATTTAGTTCCAGAGTCAAAAATAAAGACTGACAACCCCAAGGGTAACATTATTCAGGGATAACTTTGTGGGGGGAAAATAGTGTTGTACTTGAGATAGAAGAATTTGTGAAGATAAGGATTTGTGATTTGGAGAATAAAATTCATTTCAGGCAGAATGAAGAGTTTGGATGTCAAGATGAGAAAGGAACATGAAGAAGATGAAAGTAAACCAATTTATAGCAATCTGAGTTCCAAACATTAGAGTGTTGAGGGGTAAAGTAGCTCAGCCAGGTGAGCTTGAGTGGACGGAAGAGCCTGAGAGTCCCAGCTTTATTTTCAGCTTTCCATAGGAACATATGTATTTGATGATTGCTATTGTAGGTTGATTGTTAAAATATACCACAAGTTTAATTGTGTAAGACACAGATCAAACTGTTTAGTAGGTCAAAGGAAAGTGTCTATTGTGCGTCTGATTCTTAAATATATATTTTGGTCATGAATAATTACTACTTATTTTGAAGATAGGAAGTGATAGTTTGTTACCTTTCTTGATAGGAGATAAAAGAAGTCAAATTGTAATGGAACTGGGTTAAAAGCATAAACATTAGGTTTTTGCCTATGTGATAAACTAAAATGGAACATATGGGACATGAAAACCTCGTAAGTTCAATATAAGCACATTGATATGGAACAGATAGAAACATGTGTTATGGCTGCAAACTCTCTTTCTTGGCTCATCCAGATCACCATAGATTGAAAGATTATGAGATTCTCTTTGAAATATCTATAAAAGCCCAGTAGATAGACCAATGTGTGAATCAGGCGGAGTGCAAAATAAGAGGGATGGATGGGGGCTGGAGAGAGCAGGATTGTGTGTGTCACCAGAAGGGATTTCAATTCAGTTTTTATGAAAACACTGTGTCCATCAAAGAAAATTTATGCAACAGCCAAATGCAAACTGGGCAGCCAGTTTGCCACCTCTAACTGAATTTAAAACTTGACCTTTAAAGATAAATACAAATTACCTCTGGTCTAATAAAAATATTGCAAACAACCGATATTAACTAATTAAAGTCCATGATCAAATTGAAATCTTTTTTTTTTTTAATAAACAAGGTGGGATATCAGTGATCGATGAAATCAATATAAAAGCGAATGATCCCATTGCTTTAGGCTAAGCACTAAGATGATCAGAGCTGCAGCTCTACCATAGCAGCTTCCTTAGCAGCTCTTGACTTCTGCTGCATGCTGTACTCTCTCCTGGTTCACTTACCTCCTGGCTCCCGAAACCAGAAGAAACCAGATGGTAGAGGCTACTCTGCTTGCTAGACAGTGCAGAGTTTAAGTAAGGCCATGAAATGATTAAATCCACAGAGAAAAGCTGGACCAATGTATTTATTACATTTCCATACGTCTCCTCATCTTTGCTTTCATGTACCATTTAGTTGTGTTTCATTTTCTTTTTCTTTTCTTCTTTCTTTCTTTCTTTCTTTCTTTCTTTCTTTCTTTCTTTCTTTCTTTCTTTCTTCTTTCCTTCTTTTTTTGTGGCTGATAGCTTCTTATCACTTGCAAATTGACTGAGTGCCTAGTGGGTTTAGTTTTTGCTTAAATTGTGCCTGCCAAGAGAAAGGAATGAAAAAGAAATGAGAAAACTGACAGAGAGGATGGAGGCAGGAGAGAAACTGCTGCCCTCGGTAGAGTTATACAGTTGACCCATGAATAACAGCAGGGGTTGAAGTGTAGTCCAAAATCCACATATGACTTTTGACTCCCCCAAAACTTTACTAATAGCCTACTGTTGACCAGAAGCCTTATCAGTAACCTAGTCAATTAACACATATTTTGTGTGTTATATGTAGTATACACTGTATTCTTAGAATTAAGTAATCCACAGAAAAGAAAATGCCATTAAGAAACTCATACAGAGGGACACCTGGGTGGCTCAGAGGTTGAGCTTCTGCCTTTGGTTCAGGGTGTGATCTCGGGTCTGGGGATCGAGTCCTACATTGGAATCCTTGTGAGGAGCCTGTTTCTCCCTCTGCCTATGTCTCTTCCTCTCCTTTTGAGTCTCTTATGAATAAATAAATAAAATCTTAAAAAAAAAGAAACTCATAAGGAAGAGAAAATAATATCTACAGTACTGGACTGTATCAAAAAACTCTGCGAGTAGACGGGCATGTGTAGTTCAAGGGCCAACTGTAATGACCTGAGAGAAGAAAGGGAGATGAAGGCTCCGGTACCTCATAACTATGACATGAGAGATGGGGATCAGGCAAATGCACATGTGTGTAAGAATTTTTTTTATTGCTGATTGCATTCTTTTTCAACCAAGCATAAGCGCAAGAAAGTTTCAGTTGTCATTTATAACAATTTACCAGTTATGATCTTGGCTCAATATTGTTTTCCTTAAATTGCAGTCTCTTTTTTAAATCATAGTGCTCAACTCCCAATGAAAAAAAAACATTGTTTTTATAAAGTATTTGGTTTCAGGTTTCTATGTTAAAGAATTAGAAAGATGATCTAAAAGATGAGATAATCCTCTGAATTGGCCTAAATTTCATACGTAGAAGTGGAAAGACACAAAAGATGCATATATACATATTTTTAGATATAGTTTTATTTTTTAGTTATTAAAGGAAAAGCTTTGAGCTACAGATAGAAAAACAAATCATTAATTAAGACAATCAGCATTTTGGTTAGGGAAAATATAGTAGTTTGAAACTCAGACTCAAACTTTAGCTGAGTCCTGTTTCCAATTTATAAAGCTATCTCCTGTTATAAAGATAAAGATAGGAAAAAAAATATTTTTCTTTTCTATAAAGCCAATTAACTAACACGGATGGCCAGTCTGGTTTGCCAGCTGAATTTAGGATGAAACTACATGTAATAAATGGTGCTTTCAAAGCCTCTTACTTGAGGACCAGTTATTGTTTATCTTGAGGACATGTATGGAATATGTACCTGCCTGGCTATATAAAGGGGTGAGATTTCTTTCTGTCTTTGCAATCTCTTAGCAGAGTGCTGTGATGTGCATTATATTCTGATTTAATGTCTGTGCAAAAATAAAAGTGTTTTCTTCTACTACTTTTGTGGAGAAAATTTCTGAGTTAGTAGATTTTGCTTTTAGCTATATTGCCCCAACAACTTCAATAATACAAAACTTATTTTCAGAGCAGGTTTTACTTCATCTGCATATCATATACTTGTAGCAAAGGTGGAACCTGGCAACCTGATTAAAATAGATCACTGTGTTTACTTATCATCGGTTTTCCATTAAGAAGAAGCATTATGGCTTTCAGTATCCTCAATTCTAAAAATGTCTTTTTATAGTATTTCCACTTCCATTTTACAAAGTGAATACTAAATACTATTCTTTGGTTACAGAAGCTTTCTGTATTGACAACAAAGTAGTCTGAAAATATGACTATGTCCAATTAAAAGTAGATCACCAAATGTGTTCATTACATGACTATTCAATAATAGGAGCTTACTTTTATGGTAATATGCTGCTTTTTAATGAAATTATATATATATTAATTTATATATAATTTATATATATAATTGATTATATATATTATGTATATATAAATATCTTTTCTCATTTCAATGTTTTCTTTTTGTTCTTTTACATTTGTTTCTGTTTCCCTTCCCTTGAGTGCTTTCAAGATAACAGGTTTTACAAAGCAATGGCTACCCTCTCCCTTTGTCGATATTTTCCTCACTTATTATCTGAAATGGATTATATCAATACCAAGCTTGTATATAAGAAATAAAGCTTCGTGACCTCTACAAAGTCAGAGAGTGGATTCTGATTAAAAGATTGTGCTTTCCCCCTTTACAAAATACAGCAAAAATCTAGGTTTACTTAATGGCAAATATACATGATAATATGGCTAAGGTAAAGAAAAATATGGGTAAAATTTGCAATGTGAAATTTATTTTGTGGTACTATTTTAAGCATGTATTTTAGATAAGGCAATTCCTTAAGTGCATATCTACACAGTTAAAAGAGATGATATAAATTGTTTTTCTAGAAAAAAATTTAAAATTGCATTGCTTTCCTTTCACTTTTGAATATGTTCATTTGAGACTTCCATTTGGGCCTGTAATATTTTATTGAGTCAATCTCTCTCTCTCTCTCTCTCTGTTTTCTTTTTTTCCCCCTTAAAAAAATGTATGCTGTAGTGAATTATTAGGTTGGAGAGTGTTTCACCATTCAATGCACATATCATTTTTTTTGCACATATCATTTTAATGCTGTCTAACCCGAATATTTACAGAAGCAGAGGAAGGGACCTGTCATAGAATAGGTGCAAACTTTACTTTTTCGCAATATTCACAAAAGCCTGTAAGGCAGAAAAGTGGTAACCTCCTAACCGATCTCCCCATTTTTACTTTTGTTCTCCTACACTCTATTCTCAGGATAACAGCCACAGGGATGTTAAAAGGGAAGTTAGATCATGTCCTTTGTCCACTCAGACTCTGCATGGCAGCCCTTTCTCACTGGCATAAAAGCCAGTGTTCTTCCTGAAAGACTCCCTGCCATCTGCTCCCCCCACTACCTCTCTGACCCCATCTTCTGCATGTTCCCCCCCCGCTCTGTCCACTCTTCTCCAGCTACACTGACCTCTGTCCACTCCTCTCTGTCCACTCCTCTCCAGCCACGCTGGCCTCATTTTTCTCTGGCACTACGTACTTGTTCTGTCTGCACTGTGCAGAGCCACCTAGATGACTAGCTCTCTCACCTCATCCATGTCTTCACTCAAAACTCACTTTTAATGGCTACTTCAGTTAAAAATTATGAGTCTTTTCCCTTCAAAGTCTGGATCCTGGTCCCTACGCTTTGCTGGTTTTATTTTTATGTTTAACATTTATCACCACGTACATACCTTATATATTTCTTATTTTTCTTGGTTATGATTCATGTCTTCTCAATAGAATATAAATCCCTGAAGTCAAGTATTTTCATATGTATTTTTTACTGCTGTACCCTGAGTGTCCAGGACAGTGCCTGACATATAGATGTAAACATTATTTACATATTAAATGTACTAGCGTGAATCTATATATTTTATTTAAAGCAATGCATTCAGGGATAATAAGCATTGACTTGGAGGCCTCAGGCACAGTTACTAATTGATGGAGGAAGACAAGACTGAAACTAGGTTAAGGTAAATGAACAAAGCCAAATGTTATTTTATATACAACAGTAACTCCAAAGGTGGCCATACCCTTCCTCAACTGCAGCTTTCTTGGGTACTCCTGGCATTATAACATGCATACTTACTCAAAAGTATTTATTGAGCCAATATTATGTCTCAAGCCCTGTTGGAGATGCTGGCACTTAGCAACAAACTCAACAGGCTAGGATCCTGATTGTTTGAAACTTGTCTTTTAGTTAGAGGAACACAAACAATAAATCACCAATGACAAATGATCTAAAACACAGTGGCATCATATTGGGTGTTTGTTGTAGAGTGGAAGAGGAGGTCTATATAAAATCTGAAATCCAGAGAAGAATTTTTTGAGGAAGGAAAACATAATCCAAGATCTGAATGAGAAGACTAAGATAGTTGCAAAGATATGGACAGGCTCTTTCTAGACTGAGGAAATAGCTAGCGTAAAGGTTTGTGGTTGGAGTAACAGAAAAAGGTCAGAATGACTGGAATTTAGTAAAAAGGGACAGCATTATATGAGATAAGCTCAAGGAGACTAGCTAGTTCATATATAGCCTCATAAACCAAAGTAAGGGAGCATTGTTTTTTTTGTTGTTGTTTGTTTGTTTGTTTTTTAGCATGAGAATGAAATGATTTATTGATATGATTTACTCAACATATTTTACTCTAATTGTTGCCTGCCATGGTATATAGAGGCTAGGAGAAGATATGGGCATTGGTCCAATAGAAAAATTACAGGGTCCTAAAGGTGGGTTGCAACAGTGAAGATAGACAAAAGTGGGTGGATTTAGAATTTAAGTCAAAGGAACTGTTACTGGGTGAAGGGAGTAAGGATCAAGGGAAATCTCAAAGTCAGTACTCATGGATGGTGTTGCTAAGAAGTGGTAAAGCAGAGAAGATTTTTAGGGAGAAAGAATCAAGGCTTCTGTTTTGGGCATGTGAATATTGAGATGTATATGATAGTCAAGTGGGCACATTGGACTGGCAGGTGAATACATGAACTGGAGCTGATCATTCAAATTGGAGAATAACTCTTAGGAAGAAGTCACTTAGAAGTTGCCATTAACAGATTGAGCCAATATTTGGTAGTTGATAGTGAAGTCATCTAAGTTTCCTGGGAAGGAATGGCTGGTGAGGGTCAGAAGGAAAACTTGGAGGGTGTGATGTTAGAGAATACAGGAAGAGAGCCCTTAACTCTGCTGGATGTTTTGGAGTGGTCCTCTGAAATGAAGACAGAGTAGTGATTACTAAACTTGGCAACTTAGAGGAAATTGCTTGACTGGAAACAAGGCACTGAAGTGGTAGGGCAGAAAGCCTGTTGATAAAGACTTAATGACGTGGTGAAATTGCTGGAAGAAAGAAGTTATTGAAGTTGACATCAGTTAATGACTTTTTCAAACTTCAGATCTTGTCCATGGACATTGATTTCAATTTTTTCCTTTTCATGACACTAATCAACATCTGTACTCATAATTATTATGGATATTCCCAGAAACTGGCTTTAAAAAAATTAAAACCTCACATGTAATTTACTTATAAAATTAAACATTTAATCAGTTAGTTGCAAAATTCAGAGTTATGAAGCCAATTATATTTCAAAACAAATTAATTTATTAACAAAATGGGAAGGAGCTTCTTGTAGTTTTATCAGTGTATATATTTGTAGATGTAGGGAAATATCAAACGATAATTTTCAAGGACCCTTTGAATTTATAATATCTGGAGGGAACACTTATAATTTACTATTTCAATACTTGGCAGATGGCAAACCACAGTAAATAATTTTGCCTTTTATAAACATAATATATTTTTAAATCAAGACAGTAGTTTAAACCTCCCACTTGCTGTGGCTGGTTGGGTTCCTCTGCATTCCACTGACAGAGACCATGGGCAAAGTGTCAACAAAATGCATGGACATGCTCTGTAAAGCAGGGGAGAAGCTAGTACTTACTGTTTAAACTTACCATTTTCAAATACTTAAAGCTACAAATATTCAGATTTCCAGCTCATCACAGCGGGTGTTAAATAAGGAGGGGGAAGACAAAACCATCATATATTAATTTAGCCCGTTGAGCCCTCATATGACATGCACAATATGGTGTGCTATTTCAAATATATATTATTTTCCTGCCTGTAGTAGTCCATCTGCTTAGGAAGGTTTCTTTAAGTACTTTATTCGAAAACAAGACAATTTCAACAATACACTTTCTAAAAGCTTCATTTAGGTTCTTGTGGATTTTATGGTGGCATTTGACATAATACATCAGAAATAACGACTCTACAAACAAAAAGCATTTTCTGTCTTTATCTTTTAAAGATCACAGCTTGAAGATGTTTGGAGCACAGCACAGCACAATGTGTTTTAGAGAAAGTCAGTTGTGTAGGTGGTAAAATACCCCTCCATTAGGGGTTGATAAGTGCTTGCATATTAGTCAAATAAAATTTCCATCCATGTCCTTATTGTAAATGTGTTTTTCTTTTTTTCAAAGTGGGTATACTTATAAAGTACTTTTTAAATGTTTTAAGAAAAAACACATTTTTAATACTGAAAAATGTTGCTTTAGGAGCAAAATTATATCATTCAACATATAATACAAATGGTGAATGGATATGGTCTAATGTGTCTTCAAGTACGAATTGCATATGTTAGGGATTTCTTCTGAAGATGGGCATATAAAAAAGATTTGAATTCTAGGAGTTCTTTCCCCCATTTTATTTTCATAAATACTTTTAAGAAATTTATTTTGTAGAGACCTACACTGTCTCTATGGGTTTAAATCTATCTATTAAATTCAACCACTAATGCAGGGCAGTATTGTCAGAAGAGTTGTCAGTGTTTTACCGGATCCATTATTCTTAATGAATACTTCGTTTATCATGTAAAACATTATTGCAAAAAAAGAAATACAAAATATTCCCAAGGTCTTTCCAACAAAGTATGATTCTGAATGCTTCTGCTTACCCTCTTCATTTTTTTTTTTTTTGTTCCTAAATGTGTTTGCCTCTGATCATTTTCAGTGGAAGTCTACCAAGGCAGAAAAATAATATACTGTTTCTTACCTGAAGCAGCTCATGCAGTTACACTGCAGGATCCTTTTGAGGTATACTAGGCAAAAATTTGAAAACTTCTGTGATTAGTTTATAAGCAAATTGTTAGTCATTTGTGGATTTGGTCCAATAGAAACTGTATTAAAAATAGTGATTTATATCAACAAAGATAAGAGCATTCTATGCTAAACAGAATAAATGTCTGATCATTTCTTAATGGAAAACCTGAAGCAATTTTCTGGTAATTTGAGTGCCTAAGTGTTGAATCATATTACCTTAATCCTCACTTCATTTCTTTTAAACTGAGTAATACTTTTTTTCCTTGTTGAAATGCCCTTATTAATATATGTGCCCTTTAAAGACTTGATCATGGATTTATGAGTGTGCAGCACCCAAGATATCTGAAATCTTTTTATTAATTCAATAAAACTCTGTCATATGTAGTTTCTTGGCTTTTAAAGTTTTCTTTCTAGAAGACTAAATTAAGCCAATTTAGATTCCAATGTGATCCATTGTCTCCTTTTCCCCACATAGAGATAAATGAAATGGTAGCTCAACTTCTACATAAAGAAATAAGTGTTCCAAATTATTCTTTTTGTTCTTTAGGATGTTCTTCTTTAGGATGGTTTGGATGTTAGAGATTTAGTATGATTTTTTTTTGTTGTTGTTGTCTCTTGGTAACTTTCCAGAACAAGGAACCTGGGGTGCATGGATAGTTTCTTATTAGGTTACTTCATCTCCCAAGGAGCTACTGTTTACTCAAAATGATGGCTCTTTCTTCCTTTAAGTATGCTCTGTGGAAAAGAGCTAAAAGAAAGGGGCTGACCACATGCAAAGAAGAATGAAATAATTTAAAAACAAAGAGCTTAGGTGCTTCACTATTTTATTTCATTTTGTTTTGTTTTCAGCATCCCCCCCAAATCAGCCATTTGGGGGAAACAGTAATACTCATGACAATAATAACAATGTGCATACCTGCCTTATAGTCATCATCAACTTTTTAAAATCAGGTTTAGAATTTTTTTTAAGATTTTTAATTTATATTTATGGGGTGGGGAGAGAGACAGTAGGAATAGGGGAGGGGTAGACAGAGAGGGAGAGAGAGAGTCTTAGGCAGATTCCGAGCTGAGAGTGGGGATCATCATGGGGTTCAGTCTCATGACCCTGAGATCATGACCCGAGCTGAAACCAAGAGTCAGAAGTTCCACTGACTGTCCCAGCCAGGCACTCCTGTTTTAGGGTAGTTTTTAAAGTAAATGCTGGTTAATGTCAGATACAATCACCATGGAAATTGAATTTTCCCTTTGTAAAAAAGAAACATCAGTTTCTTTCATTCATGCTGTGGCAAAGTTCTGATTCAAGCCAGATAACTCCATGTGGTTTGACTTGTTTTCCTTAATTTAATGATTGCAAAGCCTTATTGTCATTCAGTTTATAAAGTACTTTAGAGTCTCACATCAACATGGTGAAATGAGCAGGGTAGGTGTGTGTTGTTATTCTCAGTGGTATAATTAAGACTTGAACCTAAGTCTTCTGATTCAAACTTTGGTGGTACTCTTCCACCAAACACATTATAATATGTAGCCTGACACATGCATCGAAGGAAAAATAAATGCCCCAGGTCTCTCCACTGCACAAATCTGTTTTAGAAAGCTCATCATGGTTCAGATGCCCCCGGGAGGTCAGAAAGCTGGCTGAGAGGAAGGTACTAGTTAATGTTACCTTTCACCTTGTCCTGTTTCCTCCCCTAGTCTTGTTACCTTATAAAATTCAAAATCCATGGCGCTACTATGGCCTGTCCACTAAAGAAAGCCAGTCATTCATCTCCATGTTTTCATTTTGCTTCAGGTCACCAGTGGGTGGGGTTTTGGGGAGAAGACACCTAACATTATAAGCATTTGTGGTGAGCAATTTGTTTACCTTATGAGACCGCTTTTTATTTTTGGTGTTTCTAAATATATAAGGATGATTTGTCTTTTCACCTTTCTGAAAAATAAATAATGCTAATAAAAACTTTGTTGTGGATGTGGGATTTTCAGACAGTCCAAATGAGATACATGAAGTAGATATTGCTCATTTCTCTAACATGTGATCTTAAAAGATGTCATTTAGCTTTTTAAAATCCTGGTAATATAAAACTGTTTCTTCTTAGGAATCATTTTTTTCTCTTTCTCTTTTTAAACTAGTAAAATATTCCATTATCAATGCTGTCTGTTAATTTAACATGAAGGAGCGCTGGCACCAGGGAGGCATCTGGCAATAAGAATGTGCGAAGAGCTAACTCAGAGTCATTCTCTATGGGAAATTTGTCCATAGTCCAGTGTCTCCTAGTCATACTTGCGTTATAGCTGCCTTACTCTAGAGAGTGAATTTGATCCCATCTAGGGAGGTAGAATAATCAGGTGGTTAAAAGCTTAGATTTAAATTTCTTTTCTTTTTTTTTTTTTTTTTTTACTTATGATAGTCACAGAGAGAGAGAGAGGCAGAGACACAGGCAGAGGGAGAAGCAGGCTCCATGCACCGGGAGCCCGATGTGGGACTCGATCCCGGGTCTCCAGGATCGCGCCCCCGGCCAAAGACAGGCGCCAAACCGCTGCGCCACCCAGGGATCCCCTAGATTTAAATTTCAACTTTAATTTTCGACTCTATGACTTACTACCTAGATGAGCTTGTGTAGATTATGTATCTCTGAACATGCACACATACATTTTCAAATTATTAACTAGAACATTCATTCATGCTATTCAAGAATCAAAATAATACAAAAATGTATACAATATAAAATCTTGTTTTTATCATTGTGCCAGATTACTCCTTCCCATTTAACTTAAAACATAACCACTTATATAACACTTTGGACTTCCTAATGCAAAGATAAATACAAACATACATTATTTTCCTCTCTGTCTTATGCTAGGGATAGAATGACAAACCTGTTAATCTAGATGTGTCTATTTTTTTTTTTTTTACTATATCTTAGGAAATATGGCAGACTATACATTCCTTTGAATGTGGGAGGATTTATGTTTTAGGCAGATGTAGTCCTGCGGACTTTGGAAGCTACATATGAAGGAAGGTTCAGCTTTCTTTTGGTTCTTGTTGGGTGCTCACGCTCGGACTCGGCTGCCAGGCTGTAAGGAAGCCAAGCAATCTAGGTGGTGAGGAACCATGGTCCCTAGCTCACAGACCCATCTCCATTTCCAGCTGACAGATAGGTTCTACTTGCCAGGTGTAAGTTTGATTGAAAGTAGCTAACCCAGGGCTGCCTGGGTGGCTCAGTCGATTAAACATCTGCCTTTGACTCAGGTCATAATCATAGGGTCCTGAGATCGAGGTCCACATTGGGCTCCCTGCTCAACGGTGAGCCTGCTTCTCCCTCTCCTCCCTCCTTGTGCACATGTGCTCATTCTCTTTATCAAGTAAGTGAAGAAATCTTAAAAGAGAAAAAAAAAAGAAAAGAAAAGAAAAGAAGGAAAAGAAAAAAAGAAAAGAAAAGAAAAGAAAGAAAAGAAAAGAAAAGAAAAAAGAGAAAAGAAAAGAAAAGAAAAAAAAAGAAAAGAAAAGAAAAGAAAAGAAAAAGAAAGCCATTCCAGGCCCTAGTCAAAGGATTTTAGCTGATGTCGCATGGGTTGGCAATGAGTGCTCTTTGCCAAGCCCTGACCAAATTGCAGAGTCATGCAATAATTAAATGTTGTTGGGGGCGCCTGGGTGGCTCAGTTGATTAAGCACCTGGCTTATGGCTCAGGACATGATCCCGGGGTCCTGAGATCCAGCCCCACATCAGATTCCCTGCTCAGTGGGGAGCCTGCTTCTGCCCCTCCCTCTCTTCCTGCTCTGTCTCTCGTCCTCACTCTCTTTCAAATAAATAAATAAAATATCAAATAAATAAATAAATAAATAAATAAATAAATAAATAAATGTTGTTTTAAGTCACTAAGTTTTGGGGTGGATTGTTAAATAGTTGAAATAGAGTTACAGTTTACCATTTTTCTGATGATGGATACCTGGATTGTTTCCAATCATTTGCTATTACCAACTGAGCTGCAGTCCCCTACATTCTTCATATCATATGTGAGTATGTATATTTCTAGAATATGTAGGATTTCTAGGCTAATAGGTAAATACCATTTTTAATAGTTTTATAGATCCTGGGACACCTCAGTGGCTCAGTGATTGAGTATCTGCCTTTGGCTCAGAGTGTGATTCTGGGGTTCTGAGATCAAGTCCAACAGCAGGTTCCCCACAGGGAGCCTGCTTCTCCCTCTGACTATGTCTCTGCCTCTCTCTCTGTGTCTCTCATGAAAATAAATAAAATCTTAAAAAATAGTTTTATAGATCCTGCCAAATGCCTTCTATGACAGATTTTTTTTAAATTTATAATGTAGGGATAAAAACAGAATTTCTTTGCAAAAGTATTGTGAGATTAAATGACATCATCCATACTATAGCAGAAAACACGGTGCGTAGTAAACACTCAATAAATGTTACAAGACAAAATAATCCATGATGAACTACTTTTTATGATCACATTTTTTAAAAAGTAGCTGAATAATTGATATGAAGATTTTGTTACTTTGATTTTCACTTTTTAAAATGATGCTATAGCTGAAAATGTTTTGAGGGACATTAGCATTAGCCTTTGCATCTTTTACATCACCCTTATCACAGAAATAAAACGTGGTATTACTTTCCAATAAAATAGCTTTTTTCTTTTGAAAAATCAATTTTTTATCTAATGAAGTGATCTTACTTTCCTCTTATGTTTAGTTAAGTACTATGATATTAAATATCACAAAAAGGCTAGTAAATCCTCCATAATCTAATGAACATTAGAATAAGGAAATGAAGTGGGGGGGATGCTGTGAAGAAAAGTTCTGGGCATATATAATCAAGTGTTTTGGGTAAATCTACAATTGACTGGTGTTATTATGCATATTCTTTTCCAACTGAAAAAAAAACATCATCATTAATAAAAAAGTAGAGGGCTAATTTAAGTCCAATAGAATCACTACTACAAAGTTTTTCAACTGTTCCATTTTGTTTATTTGTTTCACACATTGTAAAAAAATTAATTTGTAGGCCTAAGGGAGTAAACAAAATTTTATATTCAGTTTCATGTTGCACTTAGACTCCTTTTTTTTCTGATTTGTACCAGATTTTATATTTATATCCACAGAACTTTATTTCCTTGCCTTTTAAATCATAGATCAACTTTATATGGCACTTTGTAACTTTCTAACCACTTTCACATACATTATATCCTTTGACACTCAGAACTACACTGTGAGGTAGGTTTTTATGCCATATTTTATAAGTGGAAAACTAGAGGCTCAAAGAGGTTTTGAAAGCACTGAGTAATCTGACACTAGGTCAGCTTTCCCTGATACAGCACATCATACCAGGTAATTCTTTATAAGCAAATAGAAAGAGACTGTAAAACAATGCTGAGTATAATAAAGCAGACATTCCTCCCCTCACCCCACCAGTCCATTTATATGTTCCATTTCGAGAATGAAGCCACAGCAATGAAGGTTTGAATTAGCTTCTCCGTAGCAACAGTCCCATCTTTCAGCCATGCATGTATACCCCTCATGAAACAGCTCTTTACCCAAGCCCTCTTCAGTTACTCTGTATTTTCCTTCATTTATTTAATTTTTGTTATTCTCAAAGAATGACCTCATTCTAGCCTCTTCATAATTTCAATCAGCCTCCTGATTTTTGATATGAAAGCTAGGCTATTTTTCAATCTTTTGTACATTATTTTGCACAAAAAAAGCTTCAGACTTCTATTTCAATTAAGATTGTAGCCCCTAATCTTTTCCCATATAAAAGTGCATTTCTGGACCTGCTAGTGATCCCAGTCAAGACTGCATCCTCTTTTCTGTTTCTAGTTCTGGTTTGTTACACGTGTTGCTTTTGAATTCCCTTTTTCCCGTGTATAGGTAGGTAATCACTGTAATGAATTAAAACAATAAAGCAATATTTAAAGAAAAAGGTAAAAACACCTTGTCATCCCTATTTCCTTTACCTTGTCTGACTCCCAATCCATCTGTGACTCATTACCCTACCCAGAGATAAGTATGATTAGCAGTTTGGTAAGCATTCTTACAGTCAATTCTTTGTATTTATACAAATGCATTCACATACGTATGTATAATGATTTTCTTGGGTAAATTGTGTAAGGATGTATTTATCATTCTGCAACTTTCTATTTTCATTAAAATTTGTCTTGGCATTCTTTTCATAGCACTACATATAAATTTCTCACATTTTATAATGGTTGTGACAGTATATATCTCTGGTGGTATATGTTTTTATAAATCGTTAAGGGTTTGAAAATTTATTTGTTCTGAAACCCAAACATAAAGAACAGTAAAAGTCATGTGGATGGCAAGTAGGATTGAGAAGCTGTTGTTTATATTATGAATGCTGGTTAGCTTAAGTTGGTTAAAATATAAACTTTTAAATTCTAAGCTTCTAAATTCTTAAGTTGGTTAAAATATAAGCTTCTAAATTCTAAAATATAAGCTTAAGTTGGTTAAAATATAAATATAAAAATAAAATCCATAAAATGAATATGTCATAGTTTATTTTATAATAGTTTATTTATGAATAATTTTTATTAATAAATTTGAATGTTTATTAGCTTAAAGTTGGTTAAAATATAATGAAAGTTTATTAGCTTAAAGATGGTTAAAATATAAGCTTCTGTATTCCATAATATGAATATGTCATAATTTATTTAATGCCCGCCTATTGTTAGTTAGTTGTTAGTTATGATGCAATGAATACCTTAAAATACTAATGTCCAAGTATTTCTGAAACTCTATTTCTACAGATGATGTTCAGGCTTTGAAAGGCATATTTCTTTTAATTTCATAGTTAGAAATTTGTGCTGCCACTTAGGTCCTAATCCAGTTAATATATTTAGCAACAGTATCTGGATATCATTTTATAAATAACAGAAGATTACTTTGGTTTGATGAACAAAATGTAATACTCTTTTCATGGTGATTAGAAACATTTTGGAGCTACTTTATTTAAAAAAATAAAATTCAGGGCACAGGGGTGGCTCTGTTTGTTAAGCATCTGACTCGATTTTGGCTCAGATCATGATCCAGGAGGTAGGATGGAGCCCCATGCTCAGTGTGGAGCCTGCTTAAGATTCTCTCTCTCCCTCTTCCTCTGCCCCTCTCCTTCATCCATCATACACACACTCATAAAAATAAATAAATAAATAAATAAATAAATAAATAAATAAATAAATAAAATAAATAGTAAAATAAAATAGATTCAACTGAAATGATTTAAATGAAACAGTCTGAAAATTTTAGTAAATCATCTGCATGCATTCACATATTTTCATGTTTGACAATATTTAAGGAGTGCTTTGGTTAACTATTATTTTAGTATTCATCCATATTTTTGGCATTGTTTATCTGATAAATTTTTGTAAGAAGGGTATTCTGAACCTACCATCAGAAGCTAGTGGTAAAAAGGAAGACAAATGTGTATATTCAAACACTAAATAATTCCTCAATAATTTTAACAAATGAAAAGGAAAGTATTTATATGGGTTTTTTAATTGGGAACTTTCCTTTGAGAATATACTATGAGTAGCCTAGATAATATATTGAGTTAATATAAGCCTTTAGTCCTCCTCACTTAATACCACAAAGATGTCTAATTACTTGCTCAGAAATCCAAGACATTAATAGCTGAACATGAAGATAAATTCTAATTTTCTGATAGCTACTATGCCTGCTCTTAGAATATTAGTTTAAAAAAACAAGAATTAAGGGCCCCTGGGTAACACAATTAGTTAAGCATCTGACTCTTAGTTTCTGCTCAGGTCATGATCTCAGGATCATGGGATTGAGCCCTGCATCCAGGCTCTGTGCTCAGTGAGGAGTCGGCTTAAGTTTCTCTCTCCTTCTCCCTTTGCCCTTTCTATGCATGTTCCCTCCCTCTCTCTCAAATAAATAAATCATAAAAAATCCAAGGAATAGTAACTATGTATCTACTTTAATCAGTCTCATAAATTTGAACATTGTCAGAAAACAACATATTTTCTCAATTTCATTGCATCAAAAACTTTATTTTGTTAATTCAATAAAAAGTAGTAAGATGTGAAATGATTCTTCATGATAACACAGCTCACAAAATAATTATCTATAAATTAGAAAATAAAAAAAGTTTTGATGAGTTTCTGGCTGTTATGTGCTTCACATCACATGAATTATTTTTATGCATCACCTTGGCAGGGCTGAGGGATGCCAGATAGCTGGTAAACCATTGTTTCACTTTGTCTGTGAGAGTGTCTCTGGTAGAAAGATTGATTTAAACTTACAGAAGATGACTCTCACCAATGGAGGCAGGCATTGTTAAATCCATTGAGAGATTATAGAATAAAAGAAGGGCAGATTCTCTCTGCTTGAGCTGAGACATTCATCTTCTCTTGTCCTTGGACAACTATGCTCCTGGTTCTTGCCTTTCAGATTTAACCCAAAATTTATATTACACCATTGGGCCCCTGATTTTCAGGCTTCTGGACTCAAACTTACTTACAGTGACAGCTTCCCTGGTTATCTAGCTTGCAGAGTACAGATTGTGGAACTTCTTGGCTTACATTACCTGGTAAGCCAATTTCTACAATAAATCTCTTCCTTGGAGAACCTAGACTAATATACTCTATCACGTTTAATTTCTACAACAATTCTACAGTTCTACAATTGCCATGATTAACCTCATTAAAAAAGATTTTGTTTATTTATTCATGAGAGACACAAAAGAGAGGCAGAGACATAGGCAGAAGGAAAAGCAGGCTATCTGCAGGGAGCCTGATACAGCACTTGATCCCAGGACCCCATGATCACACTTTTGTCAGATTTTTTTTTCTGTATCAATTAATATAAATGTGTCTTTCTTCTTTAGACTATTAACATATTATATTATATTGATTGATTTTCAGATGTTATACTAGCCTTGTGTTCTTAGGATAAATCCCGCTTGGTTGGGATGTATTATTTATTTTATGAATTGGTAATTTGATTTGTTACTATTTTATTGAGAATTTTTGAGTCTATAATCTTGAGGAACGTTAGTTAGTTTTCATGTCTTGTAGTATCTTCATCTAGTTCTGATATACCAGTAGTGCTGGTTTCATAAAATGAGTAGGGTTTTCTACAATATTCTGCTTAATTCTGGTACTGTTTCCTTCTTAAGTGTTAAAATTCATCAAGGAAACCATCTGAACCTGGATCTTTTTTCCTTGTTTTGAAAGTTATTAAGAAGGAAATCAATTTCTTTAACATAAAATAATCCAAGTTCTTTATTTCTTTTTAAATAAGTTTTGGTAGTATGGGCCATTTTATATATAAGTTGTCAAATTTATGGGCACAGAAGTGTTCATTGTATTCCCTTATTATCACTTTTATATATGAGGGTCTGTAGTGATGTCTCTGCTATCAATTCTGATATTAATAATTTATATATTATTTCTTTTTTCCTTTTATAGATTTATTTTTTAAAAAACAAATCTTTGGTTTCATCGATTTTCTCTATTGTTTTTCTGTTTTCAATTATTTAAATTTTTATGTTTATTTCCATCCTTCTTGATTTGTTGGTTTAATATGCTATTTTTTAAGTCTTATTTCTTAAGTAGAAGCTTACACTATTGACTTGAAACACTTCTTTTAGAACTTAAGTATTTAATACAATACATTTCCTTCTAAGCCCTGTTTTAGCTATATCTCATATATTTCTATATGTTGCACTTTCATTTTCATTAAGTTCAAAATAATGTCTTATTTCCCTTGAAAACTCTTCTTAAACATATGGGATATATCAAACTATTTGTTTAATTTCTCACTACTTGAAAAGTTTCCAGTATCTTTCTGTATTTGATTTCTAGTTTAATTTTGCCATGGTCAGGGAACATATCTTCAATATTTACTGTTCTTTTATATTTGTTAAGGTTTGTGTTATGATGGAGAAAATGGTATATGTTTGTGAATGTTTCATGTTCAATTAAATAAATTTGTTTTAGAGATTAAATGCTAATTAGTTCAGGTTGGTTGAGAGTCTCATCCAAATCTTGTCCTATACACTTGCTGATTTTTTTGTCTACTTTTTCTATTAATTACTGAAAGAGGAGTGTTCAAATTCCCTAGTATAATTGCATTTAGCTATTTCCTTTTTATGTTCTCTCAATTTATGTTTCATATATTTTTAAACCATTTTTAATATATCTGCCCATTCATGATTGTTGTATTTTTCTGGTGAATTGATCTTTTTCTCCTTCTATAATGTCCTATTTTTTTTTCCTTGCAATTGTCCTTGTTTTGACATGTCCTATGTCTATATAGCTACTCTAGCCTTCTTTTGATCTAGGTTTTCATGTTTTATCTTTTCCCATCCATCTACCTTTAACTTCCCCATATAATTACATTTGGAGTGAATTTATTGTAGACAGCTCATTACTGGGTCATATATTTTTAATCCATTCTAAGAATCTGTCTTTTGTATGACATTTCAGGCCACTTGCATTTAATGTAATTATTGATATTGTTGGATTTCAGTTTTCTGTTTTGTCATTTATTTACTGTTTGCTTTTTTGTTTACCTATCCCTTCTTTTTTGCCTTCTTTTGCGTTTTTTGAATAATTTTTAGTATTCCATTTTAATTTTTTATTGACTTTTGGCTATACCTCTTTGCATTATATATATATATATATTTTTCAAAGCACTTTCGTTTATTGACACATCTGTCATCCATTTTTTTAATAAATTAATTTTTTATTGGTGTTCAATTTACCAACATACAGAATAACACCCAGTGCTCATCCCGTCAAGTGACCTCCTCAGTGCCCGTCACACATTAATCCCCACCCCCTGCCCTCCTCCCCTTCCACCACCCCTAGTTCGTTTCCCAGAGTTAGGAGTCTTTATGTTCTGTCTCCCTTCTGATATTTCCCACACATTTCTTCTCCCTTCCCTTATATTTCCTTTCACTATTATTTATATTCCCCAAATGAATGAGAGAACATACACTGTTTGTCCTTCTCCGATTGACTTACTTCACTCAGCATAACCCTCCATTTCCATCCACGTTGAAGCAAAAGGTGGGTGTTTGTCGTTTCTAATGGCTGAGTAATATTCCATTGTATACATAGACCACATCTTCTTTATCGATTCATCTTTCGATGGACACCGAGGCTCCTTCTACAGTTTGGCTATAGTGGACATGGCTGCTAGAAACATCGGGGTACAGGTGTCTCGGCGTTTCACTGCATCTGAATCTTTGGGGTAAATCCCCAGCAGTGCAATTGCTGGGTCGTAGGGCAGGTCTATTTTTAACTCTTTGAGGAACCTCCACACAGTTTTCCAGAGTGGCTGCACCAGTTCACATTCCCACTAACAGTGTAAGAGTGTTCCCTTTTCTCCGCATCCTCTCCAACATTTGTTGTTTCCTGCCTTGTTAATTTCCCCATTCTCACTGGGGTGAGGTGGTATCTCATTGTGGTTTTGACTTGTATTTCCCTGATGGCTAGTGATGCAGAGCATTTTCTCATGTGCTTGTTGACCATGTCTATCTATGTCTTCCTCTGTGAGATTTCTCTTCATGTCTTTTGCCCATTTCATGATTGGATTGTTTGTTTCTTTGGTGTTGAGTTTAATAAGTTCTTTATAGATCTTGGAAACTAGCCCTTTATCTGATATGTTATTTGCAAATATCTTCTCCCATTCTGTAGGTTGTCTTTGAGTTCTGTTGACTGTATCCTTTGCTGTGCAAAAGCTTCTTATCTTGATGAAGTCCCAATAGTTCATTTTTGCTTTTGTTTCTTTTGCCTTCGTGGATGTATCTTGCAAGAAGTTACCATGGCCGAGTTCAAAAAGGGTGTTGCCTGTGTCCTCCTCTAGGATTTTGATGGAATCTTGTCTCACATTTAGATCTTTCATCCATTTTGAGTTTATCTTTGTGTATGGTGCAAGAGAGTGGTCTAGTTTCATCCTTCTGCATGTGGATGTCCAATTTTCCTAGCACCATGTATTGAAGAGGGTGTCTTTCTTCCAGTGGATAGTCTTTCCTCCTTTATCGAATATTAGTTGACCATAAAATTCAGGGTCCACTTCTGGATTCTCTATTCTGTTCCATTGATCTATGTGCCTGTTTTTGTGCCAGTACCACACTGTCTTGATGACCACAGCTTTGTAATACAACCCGAAATCTGGCATTAAAGGCATTCAAATTGGCAAAGAAGAAGTCAAACTCTCCCTCTTTGCCGATAACATGATACTCTACATAGAAAACCCAAAAGCCTCCACCCCAAGATTGCTAGAACTCATACAGCAATTTGGCAGTGTGGCAGGATACAAATCAATGCCCAGAAATCAATGGCATTTCTATACACTAACAATGAGACTGAAGAAAGAGAAATTAAGGAGTCAATCCCATTTACAATTGCACCCAAAAGCATAAGATACCTAGGAATAAACCTAACCAAAGAGGTAAAGGATCTATACCCTAAAAACTATAGAACACTTCTGAAAGAAATTGAGGAAGACACAAAGAGACGGAAAAATATTCCATGCTCATGGATTGGCAGAATTAATATTGTGAAAATGTCAGTGTTACCCAGGGCAATTTACACGTTTAATGCAATCCCTATCAAAATACCATGGACTTTCTTCAGAGAGTTAGAACAAATTATTTTAAGATTTGTGTGGAATCAGAAAAGACCCCGAATAGCCAGGGGAATTTTAAAAAAGAAAACCATATCTGGGGTATCACAATGCCAGATTTAAGTTTGTACTACGTTGTATAATTTTAATGGAATTCGTGGCCATAACGAGAGGAGAGTAGCCACTATCAGGGAGGCTGAAGCAGTAAATATTGTCATGTGTCTTCTGCCTTCGTATCTTCCATTAGTGTCTCTCATTGTTTGAATTCAAACAGATGCTGTACTCAAGAGAGCCTGAATGAGGCAGTTCCTGGATGTCACATCTCCAAACTAATATTAGTTGAAGAGTAGAAAGTGGCTATAGAAGACAAATGGAGACTCTCAGCCCCTTTTGCCCATCAACCCCCAGCCCCAGGCCTATTGAACAATGGAAAACAGGTGTATCATTTCAGAATGATTCACTTTCATTTTAACCTTACCTTTGACTTAAACTAAAATATTAGATTGCCTTTGCCATTCAGATATGATAGAAGAAAAAGAGGGAAAATAATTTTCATGAAACATGGTTACTAGAGGCTGATAAATAGCTTTTTTTTCTTCCATGACCCATTTTGTGTTTCTCTTAACTTCTACCCACTTGTTGATTGGGTGGATTTTCAATCCAGTGAAATGACTAAAACTTTTATTGCCGGAGGATCCAAGTCCTTAGTGATCCTGTATTAGTTGCTGCAGTTCTCCATTATCCACTGATTATGGAAGTACTACAAGATAGCCTAGTGAATGCTGTGGATTTCACAAATAGTTACTTTGAGTTTTCTTGTGTAATTTCCCTTTGACAATAAGGGCAAATCACCATTCCTGATAAAGTTTTATGCCAATTGATTTAGTGGCACGAGGGACCTTAAATAACTAAGGAACATTGTGATTGGTAAAGACCTCCAAAGATCTCTGTGTCCTAATACCTAGAATCTGAATATGTTAGGTAACTTGGTGAAGGGGAATTATGGTTGCAAATAGAATTAATAAACTGACCCTAAAATAGGACCCTAAAATCCAGGAAGAATCCTGGATTCTTTGTGTGAACCCAGTGTAATCCCAAGAGTCCTTAAAAATGGAGGAAAGAGGCAGAAAAGGGGAGACAGAGGGAAATGTGACTATGGAAGAATGGCTAGAGATATACAGAATTGTTAGCTTTGAAGATGGAGGAATGGAACCATGAGTGAAGGAATGTATGTCGCCTCTAGAAATGGTAAAAGTCAAGGAAAGGAATTCTTTAGAGCCTCTTTAAAGGAATGCAACCCTGTTGGCCTCTTGATTCTAGCACCATGAGATCCATGTTGGACTTCTAACCTATGGAACTTGTAAGATAATTAATTTGTATTATTTTAAGACACTAAATTTAGTGATTTGTTATGACAGCAACAGAAAACTAATACATGCATTTTCAGTTCCAATTAAATGGACCCATAATTGTGTTTCCTGATGGAAGCATTGTGCTCTTAAGGAGTAAGTACTACAAATGCCCTGATTTCAAGGTTGTAAAGGAAGAAATAAAAAATTCCTTTAATGGGATGGGCCATTTTGACCTCCACCCATTGATTTCCAGATCCACACATTTTGGCTTTGGAAGAACAGTGCCATCTATTGATTGCTGGCTTAATGCATTTTTCGTTATCTATTGATAATACCTCAACTTCTCGATGTTGTCTCCTAGATGACAAATCCTAGAGACTCCAGTAGGCCATTCTATTTTTTTTTTAAATCAATTCAGCTGCTTCTGATATTGGTACACATATAAGACTAGTGAATACTCTAGTCATAAGCTCATTGCATACCTTCTTTACTGTAAAATAAATTCCTTGGTGAGAGGCTATTTGGTGTAGTATCTCAAAGAACTGTATAAATCTGAAAATGCTAATCATGTTAAAAATTTTGTAGGTAGAGAAGGTGGGTATAAATATGTAATATGTATCTCTTCCCATGAAGACAAACTAAGGCTTTCTTTGTTGTGAAAGGTGATCAATGTAATCAACATGCCTCAAAGTATCTGGTTGACTTTGACCTGGAATTATGTCATAACATAAATTTATCAATTTTCCTTGCATTTGTCAGCTTTGACACTTGTAGTATTTAAACCAAACTTGTTAAATCCATGAAGAACTTCTGTCCTTCACTGCCCCCCCGATTATCCTTTGAACTACATGTAAGTGTAGATATTAAGTAATATTTATGATTTGTATGAATCTGATTTGACAATCAACTCTCTGTGCTATCACATTTATCTTCAAATATATTTCGATGTAAGTTAAGAACTGCCTCTGAATAAGTATAGATTCATATCTCAGGCCATTTCTTCTTACCTGTCAAATAAACAATCAAATACCTATGTGAAATTTTTCCAACCAGGAGAACACTCTTTTATTGCCATATTTCATAGCCACCCTAACTGGGGAGGTAATGCAGCAACTACTCACTTCCAGCTGATTCCATGTTATCATGCAGACTCATCTATATTCTTGGTTTGCATTTTCCTTCGTCTGTTCCAGGAAACTCTCCATGTGACCATAAGTACTCATTAAGTTTAATTTTGCATTCTGGAGCAGCTGGGGCCAGGTGCCATAAAATGGGATGCTGCTTTGCACATTAAATGTGATTTGATGGATCAGTAACACCAGTCCAGATGGGGAGTTTAGGTAGCATAGGTATTTGATGTGCCATGATCCAACACTGAATTGCCACCAGAAACTGCTTTTCAAGTAGGGAATAATTGTGAGCAGAATATGGTGTGTCCTCATTCTAAAACTCTAGAGATTTACTCATTGAGTCCCCTATTGGGTTTGTAAGAGGTTCCTTAGAGTCTTTCAGATGTTGCCTATACTATTGGATCTGTTGGGTTAGAAGGTCCAGGAGTTAGGGCAGCTTGCCCTGTGAGTCTAGACCTACTGGAAAAGCCTTATTTTTCTTGATGTTCCTCCTCAAAGGTGGAATTTTTTGGTTACCTAGTAAAAAGACTAGAAAAATCTCTGACCATTGAATTCCTAAAATTTTTGCAACTTGGCAGACTCCTCTTTACTTCAGTAGATACTCTGGATAATTATAGGATTCTCTCCTAATTTATGTCTTTGTAATGAGCCACTATGATAGTCTATGGGTTAAAAAGAAGGTTATTTTTTTTCTAGTAGACTCTATAATGACAGGGAGCAAGAGAGTTCCTATTGCCTTGAGATATGAAATGGAGGATATACTATCACTGACATAAGAAGACAAGTGCTTTTGATTATCTTTACCAAATGGGATACAAAATAAGAATTTCCTAGATTAAAAGCTGCCTGTTAGCTACAGGGCCTAAGCTGATTTGCTTTTTAAATTTTTGTCCCCAAATTGCAGCTTAAATTGGTATCAACACCTGATTAAGATTATAATAATTTACAGTTACTGTTTATAAACTGAACCCATCTCCATTTTTCAGTGATCAAAATATATGTTAACAGGGAAATGAGATCCATCAACACCTCTACATCCTGTGAGTCTTATTTTTACAGTACTCTCAGGAATGCATTGTTGTTTTAGTCTTTTGTCAGTGATTTTGGTAAAAGATAGTTCTAAGGACATCTTTCTGGACCTTCCCATAAAAAAAAGAGTCATCACTATGAACTTTGGGTTGGGGAAATAACTGGAGAGATTAGATGAATCGAGGCCAAGGCTCCAGCACCTAAGTGCCATAAACCCCCACTCTGATCAATTGCCCATGATAGCTTTTAGTTGGTTGTGGATATTGGTATCAGTTCAGAGCCAATATCTAATATCCCTTAGAAAATCTGAGTATTTCACTTCCTTTAATGCATAGATACTTTAACAAATAGTTGATTGTCTGTCTAGAGAAAGCCTCTAAGAAGAGTCAAAGGATCTATACAGCAGAGTCCTTCATCATATAGACATATCCTCCCTTTCATAGGAAAGGGTTCAGATTTGTAAAATGAAGAAGAGTGCACGAGTTCCCACTACTGTATTGTAACTTAGATTTTCATTTACCAAATCTAAAATTTTTCCACTAATTTTCATTGAGAAATATCTTTATAGACTTGGTAGTCTAGTCATTCATTTATCCTTAGGGATAAATGATCAAGCATTTGATCATTTAGGGATCATGATCCTTAGGGATCATGATCAAGCAACCATTGCCACAGAACCCTATGTTCAAATTGCTCTGATTACCACTCTTTCCCTGTGGCCTCAAACAACCCCTTTTATTCCAATGGTGACTGTTGCTTATCTGGCATTTATCAGCTCTGGAATCCTATTATTCTCATTTATATTAGGGAAATCATTTTCACTCTTCACCTGCCCCCATCTCTAGTCTGCAGAGTTTTCAGGGATGATGGTAGCCTTTCAATAATACATTTCTTCATGTCTCAGGGTTGTAAGTGTCCTATGGGTCCTTCTCTACAAAACACATTTAGGAAATGATTTATTAGATTGTACATAATGGATCCATAATTGTGCCACCTCCCTGAGCCCTAGAACTCCTTCTTTCTTAGTATGACAGGAGAGTACTGTCATCTCAATCCAGTATAGACACTGTTGAGTCCAGGTTTCCGTAAACAAGCCCAATAGACTGTTGACACTACTAATGTGTTGGCTCAAGGTACCTGAATCCTAGGTAGCTGTACTCACTTAAATTAATTTATCCCAGTATAGTATTTTAAACTATACTTTAACATGTTAGAAATTTGCTGCCATACATGTTCTCTGAAAACCTACACTTACAAATTGAAAAGATCCCACCAATTTTGGTTTATAAAGGACAAATTTTGTCTCCAAAGAACACATCTTGTCTATATTTGGCCTGTTCTGGGTTCTACTTATATTTGTGGGCATAAAGGCAAGAATGTGGAAAGGGAGGCTCTTAAGGAGAATTTTTATGACTTTATAAGACAAATTGTCCAGTTGAAATCAGTGTATGATTTCTTTCAGAAGGGGGAGGGGAATGCTTCCACTAATAAGGATGTTTCTTTAGCATAAAGGCATTGAAAATTGATGCTGCAGGGATCCCTGGGTGGTGCAGCGGTTTGGCGCCTGCCTTTGGCCCAGGGCGTGATCCGATGCTGCAACTCTGCAGCTCTATTTATTAATAACAGAACTTGATTTTCATTCACAAGTGATTTACTATTATAGGCAACAGTATAGTATATTCCTTTAAAGCTGATATAGGTTTTTTTTATTTTCTACTTGTGCCTTTAATTTTAATTTTCATGGCTTTCAACAAAACTTTGTATACTTTCTCAAGGGCAATCAGAGAAGCCACCTCACCCAACAATGTTATAACCACCATTGTCACAATAGTAGTCATATATTTCAGCCTCTTAATCTTCAGTGCCTTACCTTCTCCTTATTTCCCTTCCCTACCATTACTACTGACAAATTGAGCAATTCTGATGCCAGTGCATGCATGAATTACCAGTGTCTCATTTCCCCAGCAAATGTACTTATTGATGACACGTGCAACCAAATCCCAGAATTCCATTTCAACATTTGTGTTTCCTCAGGTCACTTCTGGCAAAAAGTATTATATTAATCAGGATCTTAAAAAAGAAGCAGCACACTCAAAAAGGGAAGAGAATTAAATAAGAGTGTGGGAAGGTTAAGTAAATGAACAAAAGACTGCAAAGCAACCAGGATCTAGCAACAGCTGGAAGCCATTAGCAAACTTTAGTTTGAAGGGCTGGAGGAAAGCTACTATGAGAACCTATGCCCTAGGAGAGTATCAGCCAGATAAGAGCTATAGTCTTAGGTAGAGGAATATAGTTATTGCTATACCAAATCTTGTTAATAGGAAGTGGAGGAATGCGTTCTCTTATTTTCTCTGGTATACTGCTGGAGCATCCCATTCAAGAACCCTACCATAATCCAGAGGACAAGAGAGCAAAGATGATCTAGAACAACCTGGATGGATGTCAAGGCAGAGAGTACTCTGATGAGTGGAAAGAAAGTAGATGTTGAAGGACAACCAGGATGCCACTGAATATAAGACACTCAATTCAGAGATATTCAAATGGGAAAAATGCTTTAAATACATTTTTTAAGTTAATAAAATATGATAATGCAGAAAGAGATAAGGATACAAAAACTATTTTGAAGGATAAAAGACTGGAGAAAGCCCTTGAGGTAGTTATTTATTTCAATGGGTACATTACATTTGGTATTATGTTTTCTGATGGTAGAAGAAAAAAAAATATTAATAATAAAAATTTAATTGATTAAATGAAATAAATTAATCTGGATTTTTTTTAGGTTCATTTCATGAGGAATGCATTCTATAAATCTTTGTTTTAAGGTATAATGATTCTAGTCTTCAGTATAAAGGGAATCCTTCAAAACAGGAGTTTGGACATGAAAGCTTTTCAGTAGAAAAATAATGGCTCTAGGCAAGAGCAAGGAGATAACTCTTGAATATGACCCCTTTTTTGTAGTTTTTGTATTTTTATATAGTATTAGAGAGAATTGTCGTTTGGCTTCATTTTTGTCTAGCTCAAGGCAAAATTGAAAACTACGTGTAGTTTATTACTTTAGCCTCAAATTTTCTTAATTTTACCATTTTCCCTCCATATGGCACTTGTACCAAATTGAAAAAAAATGACAAAACAAAAAATCCATGAAGCTTATTTTTTGCATGATATTTTTATAAAGTCCTCAAGAAAATTAACAACAAAGAGTTGTATTAGTGGATATTAAGTAATCTTCATATACATATTGAACTCAAATTAGTAAAATGATTTTAAGAATTTGTTTTAAAGAAAATTAAACAGCAGGGACAGAGGGAATCTAAGTAGAATTTGGTGAACTGCAAAATTTATATCTGCTGAGACATTAGTTAAGGCATTGACTTATAAAATTCTTAATTGTCAAAAGTGAGAGAAAATATAATTTGAGGTGTGGTACTCATCCTGTACCATCAAGTACTGAACAGGAAAGATGCTTCCCTACTGGGAACAAATTATATTTTCTTTAGAGAGAATCAAAGGTAATTCCTTGGGAGAAGTGTTGAAATCAAATAATAATTTCAATCTATAATGCGTTTTATCTAAAGAACTGAACCATATTCATTTAGTTTTCAGAACATACTTGTAAATTTGACTATTGAATTGTTATTACTTTTTTTTGTTACAAAGAAATTAAGGCATAGAGAAATTGACATGTTGATATCTGCACTGAGGTCATTTAAACAGGATGAATTACTAAGAGATATGCCAGTCTTGGTGCCTGGTATACTAAAGGAACTTTTGAATAGAATCTGCCCATATGCAGCCTGGGTGGCTCAGCAGTTTAGCGCCGCCTTCAGCCCAGGGCGTGATCCTGGAGACCCGGAATCGAGTCCCATATCGGGCTCCCTCCGTGGAGCCTGCTTCTTCCTCTGCTTGTGTCTCTGCATCTCTCTCTCTCTCTCTCTCTCTCTCTCTCTCTCTCTCTCTCTCTCTCTCTGTGTGTGTCTCAAGAATAAATAAATAAAATCTTAAAAAAAAAAAAAAAAGGAATCTGCCCATACTTGAGTCCTGTTCATGGTGGCAGCTTTAGAAAGCCATATGTGTATTATGCAGTATCCTCTCTTCTCATACTCAGCCTTATATGATTGGATCACATGTAGGTATATGAAGTTGGATTGGTTAAACTTCAGTAACTTTGTCAAGCAGGGATATAATTCTTTTGGGGGGAAATGAATAAAAATCAAGAAAGTAAAAGTAAGAGCAGAACTGAAGAAACTCAAGTAGAGTATCTGTGATACTTCATAATGTTTGGAGGAAAAACTATAAAATAGAATTAGATTTTCCAGAGATTTAGGGATAAAATATTTTTTTCAGTTCCTTTTTATATTTCGAGAATTAAACATTACTCAGTACATTAAAACACATATAGTGTGCCACAGTTTTGTGGATGTTGATTGAAGACAGGAGATTCCTGGGTAAGAGACAAAGGGCCATGTATTCCTCATAGCTATAGCAGTAGCTATGTATCCACATTTTTGTAGTATCCACATTTTGGGGCCATTTTTCCAAGCTTCAATTCCCATGGAATGACATGAAGAAAACAAAATGATATTTGTGTGTGCAGTGAATTGCATGAAAGGAGAGGAACCTTGAGTTTAGGGAACTTGAATCTCTTATAATGGGAAGTATACATGCCTGTCTTTTTCTCAAGAAAGAAATCTTTCAAGTATGTAAGCTAACTTATTCTTGTTCTAAGGGAAATTGTATCTCAAAGGAAATAGTATCTGTATCTTCCAAGGCTGTTCTCAATATAAACATTCTTTAAAAAGATAATTAAAAAAAAGATAATCTAGTTGAGCAGAAACATGAAAGACCATGGAGAATTGTTTCTCAAGAGAGTGTATCAGATATATAAAATTATTCTTTCATGCACAAGGTACAAAAATGAATATGACATGAAAATTCATTGTAATATATGTAAATATTTCATATACATAGATATGATAAAGTGTTTTGATATTATCAGACTATGTATTTATGCATAAATTTATTTCTAGATGCATGAGTTTTTTAATATTACTAGTGTACCATATAAGGGTTTTTGTTTTGTTTTTGTTTTTCCAATTTGTTTATTATGTTAAAATAAACATAACATAAAACTTACTATCAGCCATTTTTAAATGTATAGTTCAGTATTATTAAGTACATTCATATTGTTGTGCAACTATCACCACAGCCATCTCCAGATTTCTTTTTATCCTGCAAAACTAAAATTCTGTACCTATTAAATAATACTTCTGAATGTTATAATCAAATAAATGGATTATAAAAACATAATCTGCATGAGACACTGCTCTACTCAAGGGTTCTAATGAAATAATCTGGCTTGAATATATGGCTAAGAGTACGATTATCCCTACTATGAACTAGCCTAAAGTTGGTCTAATATCCAGAAATGTAAGACTCAACATTTATCAAATACCATGGAATGTTTGTCTTTCTATTATAATCAGTTATCCTTTGATAATTCAGTGTATTATAATCTATAGTTCTATATATGTTTAATCAGAGTGTACTTGCTGTATCTTTGGTTTCCAAAAGAAATGCACATGATTATTTCAAAGGTCTGGAATTCTCCTTGCTACTCAGCTTACACCAATATATCCTCAATATTCAGGAACATGCATAGAAACCTATGGACCTGATTTTTCATTGATGAAGCAGTAGCCAACATTTTGGCATTTCTAACTAAATCCAATCCTGGAACCATGAATTCCTTTAAGAGAAAAGCTATTTAGTTGATGCAAGGTTCGTCCATATTATATTGCTATACTTTCTTCACTTCCAAAATTTGTCAACCGTGCATCTTCAGACAGGCATTATCAGTCATAACAATTCCAAGTGGGCTTAGCTAAAGCCTCATGTCTCAGACATACATTTCATTTGTATTTATCTTGGTCATCAATCTGTTCATCTGTAATAGGGTTTTATAATATATCTAAATATATTAGTATATATGTACCATATAAATATTATTGTCAAAAGAATTTATTCTGTAGTAGGGTATTAACAGAACTTCTCCAAAAATCATTAAGTTCTTAGACTTTCTTTATCTTCTTGTGAGCTCAGATGATCTCCATGGTTCTTATTCTCTACAAATACAATGAGGGTGACCAAAACATTCTCATCTCTGTATTCTTTCTTAACCTTCTTCTGAAGTTAGAGCCACCCATATTGTCTCATGGTTTATTTTATTTGTTTTCATTGCATTATTAACTATATAAATTCTTTTAATTTCACTAAGTCATAGAAAGCTTATATTTAGTAGCACTATTTTTTTTGAATTGACAGTTGTTATCATGACATTTGCCTCCTTACATAAGTCAGAAATATTTTAGTTCTCCAAGCCTCACTATCTTTAAAAGTAATTAAAAACTTTCTTCTGCTTAAGTTTCTATGAGGAAACTAGTTTGCCTAAGATCATTTTATCTACCTATTCTTTTCAGATAAATATTGTTTGCAGATATATTTACCAAAACTTCTTTTAGTCTATGACTCAAAATGAGAGAACAGTTAGTTAAATTAAGGTAAGCCTAAATTTGTTACCTAAACAAATCAATAAATTAGATCTCTTAATCCTCTCTACATTAGAATTCAGTCATTCAAATTGCAGTTTGAATATTTGTTGGAGTATTTGCTCCTTTATATTAAATATTGGAGAAATATATGGTAGGAATATTTTTATCCTGTTGTAATATTACCATTATAAAACATTTTCTATTATGGAAAATTTCAAACAAGTACAAACATCAAGAAGAATAGCGTAATAAATCCTCTATATATCCATCGTGAATCACAACAATGATCACTCATGGACAAACTTGTTTCAGTTTTGTCTGTACCTACTCAGCCACACTGGATTATTTTGAAGCAAATTCTAGGCATAACATCTTTCATCTTTGAATATTTCACTAAAAGATAAAGACCCTTCTAAAATCACAATCCTTATACCATTATTCTATTTAGAAATACGTGGTAATTCCTTAAATTAATTAAAAATCCAGTCAGTATTCAAAATTTCCTAATTGGTTACCCTTTCCCCCCAATTTTTTTGCATCTTTTTGCTATTGTTTGCCATATTCCTCTGCTCCCTGAATTTCTTGTAAGCAGATAGTTAAATCTAGAGGTCTGGTCAGATTCATGTTTGATTTTTTATTTTATTTTGCCAGAATTATTTTTGACAGTTACTGTGTACTTTCATCAGAAGGTAACTAATCTCTGATTGCCCTTCATTTTATGGTATTAACAAACATCATAATCATTGCTTAGATTAATTTTTTTCATTATGTATTTACAAAATTAGAATATTTTAATTTTATTATTTCTTCTTCCTTTTTTAAAAGCTGGAATATGGCTGTAAAAAATCAGCTATTTGAATTGGTTACTCCAAAGTTTTGTTCACAAAGAAAGGAATAAATGCTTGATTATTTAGCTTAGTGTACTAGTTTTTAACAGAATTAATTAACTTCCTAACATTCTAAGGAGACCACTACATTTATTTTTAAAATGTACTTCTGAAATCATTTGACTTATTTCACTCCACTGCAGTTATTATTCTTTCTGAAATGCAAATCACCGCACCTTTGCCCAGTAGAAGAAGGCTCTTCAAGTTGACTCCTGAGTACTATGACATGGCAATATATTTTAATAGTTTTATTACTATTATAAGATACCCCAGACACATCTTGTACATTTTCTTTGCCAGGCATGTAATCACCTATTTCTTTATGGAGCTCTGGTATATTTTTATTAGGGAAATACATTAGATACTACGATCTAGGTGCTAGGGCTGCTTATTACGGCCAGGGTGATTTTCTTCTTTCCCTAGGGCTTTTCAGTGGACAGAGTTAGGGAAATGTACCTTTTTGAAAATAGACTTTATTTTTTAGAACAGCTTAAGGATAATAGCAATATTGAATATAAAGTACAAAGAGTTCCTATCTGCCCCTACACATGCACAGCCTCTCCTAGTATCCACATCTTCTAACAGACTGTACATTTGTAAACAATTTTGAAACTATTGACACATCATTATTTTCCAAAGTACATAGCTTATATTAGGGTCATATTTGAATGCTGTACATTCTATAATTTTTAAAATATTTTATTTATTTATTCATGAGAGACAGAGAGAGAAAGAGAGAGAGAGAGGGAGGGAGGCAGAGACACATTCAGAGGGAGAAGCAGGCTCCATGCAGGGAGCCTGACATGGGACTCGATCCAGGGTCTCCAGGATCACACCCTGGGCCAAAGGCAGGGGCTAAACCACTGAGCCACCCAGGGATCCCCTTTTCTATCATTTTGATAAATGTATAATGACATGTAACCATCATTATAGTACCTTACTGAATAGTTTCAGTGTCCTAAAAATCCTCTATATTCTACTTATTCATCCCTTCTACTGCAACACCTGGCAACCAATGATCTTTTTATGGTCTTTATACTTTTGCCTTTTTTGTAATGTCATATTGTTGTAATCATATGGAATATAGTCTTTTCAGACTGCCTTCTTTTCCTCCATGTATTTTCATGGTTTGATAGCTCCTTTGTTTTTAGTGCTGAGTAATATTCCATTGTTCAGATATACCACGTTTATTTACCCATTCACCTACTGAAGGAAATCTTGGTTGTTTTTAAGTTCTGACAATTATAAATAAAGGTGCTATAAACATCTGTATATAGATTTTTGTGTGGACATGTTTTCAACTCATTTGGGTAAATACCAAGGAGCATGAATGCTGGATTCTATGATAAGAGTATGTTTACTTTTGTAAGAAACTGCCAGTGTGTCTTCAAAAGTGACTGTACTACTTTCCATTCCCACCAGCCAATGAATGAGAACTCTTATTGATCTACATCCTTGCTAGCATTTGATCTTGTCAATGGTTTGGATTTTCACCACTATTTGTTTTTATTTAATAAAAAATGCATCTTAAGTTCATACTGATTATTTCCTTGGGTTACAAGTTTTAAGTCCATTGATTTTATGTTTGTATCTCTTCCTTTTGATCCATAAACCTTTTTTTTTTTTGAGAGAGAGAGAGAGAGAGTGTGTGTGCGAGGATGCAAGCAGGGTGGGGGTGGGGGAAGAAGGGGCTGAGGGAGAGAGGTCAAGAGATACTTAAGCAGGCTCCATGCCCAGCATAGTCCAACATGGAGCTTGATTCAGGACCCTGAGACCATAACTTGAGCCAAAATCAAGAGTTGGATGCTTAACTGACTGAACCACCCAGGTGCCCCAAACCATAAGCCTTATTTCTAATGATATATACATAGATGTTTATCAGCCATATATACATAACATTTGAAAGATTCCATTCTGAGTAATAGTTTTCCAATTCTACATAAATTATTAATACTTATTCTCTTGAACATTCTCACCAAGCCAAACCAAAAGAAAAAAAAATCAGTGATAAGAGACATTGGAATCAGGATCTTATTACTATCATGCCTCTCTGATAGCATTAAACCTTAAGTACTATCCTTGATTATATTCCAAAAGCCAAATGACTTTGGGCCATTGAGAAGAAAAAAGCAGCGCCAGGTGAGCTCTGAAGACTGATGTAATTCATAACCACAATGTTATCTTTGCTTAATGTGTAAACTTTCTGTTTTACAGAGTTCCCTTTTTGTTAAAATTGCTCCTATTCTTTTGTTAAGTGTCAACTAATTAAGTTTTATTTTTTCACTGTAAAACCTATAAAGAGAATAACTAATTTTACATGTAATAAAATACTAAGTGTGGGATATAATCCTTTTGCATATGGCAATGAGTTAGAAGAGGCTGCTCCCTCCCTTTTTAAAATAGGCTCCATGCCCAGTGTGGAGCCCAACATATGGCTTGAACTCATGACCCTGAGATCAAGACCTAGCTGAGATCAAGAGTTGGACACTCAATCAAATGAGACACCTAGGAGAGACTGGGTGCCCCAAGGAGAGGCTGCCCTTGATCTTTTTTTAAAGAATTTTCAAGGAACCATTATGGATATAACTAGAATATTAAATTCTGAATATTGGACAGAATACTTCTGTGTTAGAGAGCGTATTAGGGCGAGACACCTAGAATACTTCTTTAAATTTGAAATAAATTTCTTCCTGCAATTAATTCTCAAGCCAAAGCTTAATTTTTCAGTGTGGTATACCCTGGAATTAGCAAATCTAAGCAAGATGTTTCATTTAGCTATCCCAGTCCCATTATTTTTATGTTAAATGATTTTTCTTTTTTGGGTGGTTTTGAATTAGCAGTTATACAACCAAAGAGAATGATTGCTACTTAATCTTGGGAGCCATCATTATAAAATTACCAATCTGTCTCACTGCTTCACAATTGAGCATTCTGTTTTGTTTCCTGAGGGAGAAAATAAAATCACAAATGTGTTTAGTACTGTCTTGTCTTCCATATTCTATTCATCTACTCACGATAGAGGATAACTGATATCGCATAACCTAGCTCAATTTATACTTTCTGGTAATTAAACATTTAGTCTTGAACAGAGTTTTCATTAGTGTGATTTCATTATGTTTCACTCATACTTCATAAGTTGCAAAAAACCTTTAGAGGGGCTTTGAGACTACAGCTGGGAAGAAATAATATAAACCCCAAGTGAATGACTCTGTTGTTTTATGACTTTTATTTTAACATTACTTTCTAAAGTATATTGAAGAAATAGATTTATTTTTTTTCTTTACAGGAGAATGATTCTCATAGCTTAACTAATTATATGGGAATATTAAAATATTTTTTTAAGAATTATATTGGTAGTCCAAGTAAGACTCTTTTGGTCTATGACAGCAAAATAGGATGATCAATGTTTTCAAAATTCAAAAATTTGACCACATTACAGGTCCAATCCTAAGCAACACTTGATGTCCTATTAAAAGGTCTTTTACCTTAGATGTCATGATTTAAAATAATTTCTTAAAACTAATTAGCCAGAAAATGTTACTAGAATAAATGAGGGTGGTGCCCATGGGAGGGACATGGAAGTAGGGAAGATTTTATTTTAACGTGAGATCAAATGTCTGTAAATTATTCCAAAATAGAACACCAATTTTAGAATTTAGGACAGTGGCCACAGGTGGAGGGTCTTCCCAGCTGGCACACTTCAGATCCCGTGATCTCTGCACCAATATGCACTACCTGTTTCTGATACTGATCAATCTTGGGAAAACTAAACTCATTTAAGAAATGTGCAGGATTTTCAACTACTTTTTGTTTCATCCATTTTAAAAGCCTCTTTTATAGACAGTAAGTGATGATAGAAGAGTATTATTCCCAACCTGGGTTATATAATTAATTTAGAACTTAAAAAAAAAAGAAAAAAAGACATTCTGTACTTAAGTCTAAGTAATCCATTTTTTCTAGAAGTGTGCAACATTTAAATATTCAAATTTTAGAAGTAGTTCTTTTTAGTTTTTCCTTGTTAATACCATGGAGGACTTGAAGAAGAAGAATCTTTTTGGAAATCTGGTGGGTTTCCAGATGGTGGACAGAAGTCGATAGCATTCAGTGTTTAAGTAGGACATAAAATTATGTCTAGGGCTGCATGAGAATGGGATCAGATTGGCAACCTTTTAGAGCCAAGAAGTGAAGTTTGGGGCAGGAATGTGAATGGATGGGATCCCTGGGTGGCGCAGCGGTTTGGCGCCTGCCTTTGGCCCAGGGCGCGATCCTGGGGACCCGGGATCGAATCCCACATCGGGCTCCCGGTGCATGGAGCCTGCCTCTCTCTCTCTCTCTCTCTCTCTCTCTCTCTCTCTGTGACTATCATAAATGGATAAAAATTAAAAAAAAGGAATGTGAATGGATTATTTTAGCTGAATACCTAAATTAGGTTGAGTAGGGCAGTGAAACACAGTGAGATCCATAGGACCAGAGCTAGACCCTGCTGTGAAGATATCCCATAAATCAGAAAGCAATGAGTGCTGGAAAGGAAAGCCAATATATGATCTAGTAGAAAAAGCTGAGGTTCATGAATTACCAGACCACAAAGAGTAACACAGTACAGGAAGTACTTAGTCTCTCTGTCAGTAATTTCTCAGGGTCATAGTGTATTGATCATTAGGAACTTCTATTTGCAGTGTTTTTCACACTAGCTTCCTAGCCCACCCCTTCTGAAAATTATGTACAAATACATCTATAAATGCATTAGTGAGCCAGAAAAAAATTAAGAGAAATCCTCAGAAGGCAAAAATTTGGTGAAGAACATGAATGCAGAGAGTTAAATGAGCAAGCATCAAATCACTGGTTTCTCTAGGGACATCCAGTTATACATGGCTAGTTCCATGACCTTTATTTTGATGTCACAAAGCTATATCATGTTGCATGTCAGAAATCTAATAGGAGACCTTCCAGATAAGGCCAGATCAAGAAAGTTGCATCTTCTGTGAAAGAGTGAATACAAATTACATGCCCTCTGTAGAGGTTCTGGATGGAGGGAGAAAGATAAAATCTCTCTTGAGAAATCTAAGTAAATATTGACCCTTGAGAGAATTTGTGGTCAAACCCCAACCCATAATACTTAAACTGAAAATCATCAAAGAAACAAAATCTTTGAAGTATCCAGAGGAGAAAAGATATATTAAATACAGGACACAACATTTTGGTCAACAGACTATTTCTCATCCTCAGTAATGCTGGCCAAGGAGACAATGGAATAATATTGTCAAAGTATTATGTGAAAATAAATCTTAAATTACAATAACATTAACTAATAATATAAAGAAGAAAAGGGCGATAAAAAACATTTTCAGATGTATCCAGACTGACAGAGTTTTATCATTAATAACCTCTTACTAGAAATATTCTAAAGTAATTACTTTGCAAGGCTAGAAAATTGTCCTATGAGGAAAATATGTGATTAAGGAAGAAGTATTTGGTAAAAATGGATAAATATCAAAAGCTGTCTGTAAGACCAAAAAGTAATAATGTATGATTTTTGGAGTAAGAAAAAAGACTAAACTCTGCAAAACAATAGCGTGTAGGTCAGTGTTGCAATATTAGAGTTAAATTCCATTGTTTGGGAGTATGAAAATAACTTTAGTCTTTGTTTTTTTTTAATTTTTTTTTAATTTTTATTTATGATAGTCACACAGAATGAGAGAGAGAGAGAGGCAGAGACACAGGCAGAGGGAGAAGCAGGCTCCATGCACCGGGAGCCCGACGTGGGATTCGATCCCGGGTCTCCAGGATCGCGCCCTGGGCCAAAGACAGGCACTAAACCGCTGCACCACCCAGGGATCCCTAACTTTAGTCTTTGAAGAGTAGAGTGGGCATTTAAGATTTTATAGCAAACCTTAAAAATAACTTTAAAATTAGTAGAGAGAAAAAAAATGGAATCAGAAAACAAATCTCAGTCAAATCAAAAGAATACAAGAAAAGTAGGAAGAAGGGTGTGGACACATTGTATCATGAATCATCAACTATTATGGCTTCTCTTCTTACTGAAAATTGTACTTCCCTACCTCCTTGATATCAGGGGTTCATATCAGTTCTTATACCACTGCTATTTAAATATTTTAAAATATAAATAAATAAATAAATAAATATTTTAAAATTAGAGCAGTTATGCAGATAAATGCTGTGTGTGTGTGTGTGTGTGTGTGTGTGTAAGATGTATCCTCTTACAAACTTACTTCTTCTCCACAAAGTATCTGTTGACTTATGTGGTCCTGTGAGTGTTTTACTAAACATACAACAATTAACTCAATATACATTTAGTAAGAACCTACCATATGCCAGGATAGATCTGAGAGTACAGAAACTGTTAAAACAGTTTTATGGAACTTATAGTCTAAGAATAACACTCACATAATCAAATAATTAAAATTACAATAATTTGGTTAATGCTCAACCTAAAAAATGTGATTCTCAAAATAAAAAGTCATCTAAGGAAAAGGTATCAAATAAAATACAAGACCTAGTTCTTAGTTCATACTTTTGCAACACTTTTCAATATTATCATTCTACATATAGCTAAGATTATCATGCTTTCAAAAAGAGCAAAGTAGGGGATCCCTGGGTGGTTCAGCAGTTTAGCACCTGCCTTTGGCCCAGGGCACGATCCTGGAGTCCTGGGATCAAGTCCCGCGTTGGGATCCTTGAATGGAGCCTGCTTCTTCCTCCTCCTGTGTCTCTGCCTCTCTCTCTCTCTCTCTCTCTCTCTCTCTCTCTCTCTCTCTCTCTCCACGTCTATAATAAATAAATAAATAAATATTTAAAAAAAAGAGCAAAGTAGAATGGAGAGTTGTTGCCATAATTTGTTTCAAAATTATTTCTATGAAGGAATTTATTTATGTACTTTAAACTGACCATAGAAAACAGCAAAGGACAAAACTGAAACAGAGAATGTGTCTTTACTTCTTGATCCTTCTCTGTAGCTGTTGTCATGGCTCAAATCAACTAAATGTTCCCCTAAATATTATGTACCTCCGAAGCCGTACTGATCTGAGTGAAAAATCAAATGGTTATTTTGGTACATATCATAAACACATCATATCATGTTTTAATCATATATTTAAAAAAAATTAGGACACATAGTTGTATTGCCCCAATCTGCTTACTTTTTAATAAGCCATTCCTTCACACAGTGTTTCAATCTTGCTCAGAAGAATTTTTATAAGAGTCTTGGAAAAATATGCTTCAATGAACTTATATTTCAAATACTTTTCTAAAATGAACAGTGATCAAAGCCCTTCTTAAATTATGCCAAATTGGGTCTTCTTCTAGGTCTTGAATATTGATATCTTGAGTTTCTCTGCTGATTGTAGGAATAGAGAGAGAAAAGCAGTTATTTGGAATGGACACACATAAAGATAATACAGCAGAAGGGAAAAATTGTGGACTAAGAACAGAAGATTGGTAAGTGACTCTTAGGGACAGAAGTCACACTCGAATGGATTATTTAGATGTGGGAACCAATGTAGATGTTGCTATCCTGAGGACCAAAATAGCATGAAAAGCTGTTTTCACACTGGGTTTGAAGAGGCCAAGGGAAAAAGTATTATTGGAGCCTTGTGAGAATGGGAACCATGGCATTTCATCAGTAGTAGAGGCCATTGAGAGATGAGTAGCTGAGAAACTATGGTATTGAGGTAAGGAGGGAGCTGGGGAAGAAAGTACCCCTCCTTCTGCTTTCTTATCTCCTAGTCATGCCTCCCATTTGAGGCCAGAGGATGAAGCAGCTCAGATAACAGAATCTGTAGCATTCATCCCCTTGGGTCACAGAAAACTGAAGAGAAAGGAGGGGAATGAATGTTATGGGAGACATTCACACTGATCACCAGAGGAGAATTATTAGTGCCTGATACTTACGAGTACTTCAAGTTTTAAGTGAGATTTTCTATGTTCAAGTTTTTTTGTAAACTGTGATAGCTCTAGCAAAGTCAGATGAAATTCTAACACATTTAACCAGACTATAAACCTCTCCACTATATCAGAGAAGAGCTGGAGGGACTATTCCTTCATTTCTCCAGAGACTGAGTGTTATAACCTTTCCCACTTCTTTCCTTCTTCAAGGGTGCTCTTGAGATTTATTCTGAACACATTTTAACTGGGTAAAAATATTGAACATGGGAGAAACAGCTTACACTATGATTTGTCCTACCAATCACACACCCCAGTCTAGCCTAGAAATGACCCTAATTATAAATAGGTATTATCACAAAATATCTATCATTGGCTATATTACTTTTTCTTTCTCTGTGCCTCCTGAAAATATATTTCACAATGAAATAGCTTCATGATATGTTATTTACCATCATTTTATTTCTGTGCTGAATTTTGTTCCACTTAATAAAAGTTTATATTTTATAAAAGCAAGTAGAATGGAGACATGGAGAAAAGTTACTACTCAGAAAAGCTTTTAATGTCAGAATTTTCTCATGTCAATCCCTGACACACTTATTGCTTTTTTGCCAGATGGGCTATGCCAAATCTGCTGGACACTTGCTCAAGTCTTGATTAGTGTCTGATTCCCATCACAGCCATTTCCAGAGCTGTCTCTTAAGCTACTTCAAGAACCAGTGCATAATAATAATGCATTGTTTTTTGCATAGACAGTAAGTCCATAAAATTATCACATTCTGTTTTGGCAAATATGAGAGCTAAACTTTTATTTAGATTTCCAAAATTTTATTTTGCATGAGTAAATTGTATTCAAAACATAAAGTTACTTTATAGTGAACATTTCTCATTTCTATGTACTTCTATTTTCTGCTACAGTTGTATCCATGAACTTCAGTCCTGGACCATAATCTGTGACCTACATTAGATCTCTCATTTCTCCTCTAGATTTCCAGAATCTTGATTTGAATGTTGCACTCATATTAAGACAGTTAATATGCTTTCAGGTGTAAGTACAAGCTCTGGAATTAATGGAGGCTTAAGCAATTATCATCTCAAATGATAAGAAATCCAGGGGAAGATGGTTCCAGGCTTGGTTGAGTACCTCAAAGAAGTCATCAGGGACTCATATGTTTTTAATTTTTCAACTCTGCTTGTGAGTGATAGATTTCCTTCTTATCACAGATGGTAACAGCAGCTTGGGGAGGGCAGGTTTTTTATCTTTTTATCAGGGAAAAAACATTATTCTCTAAGCTTCTAGTAGACTTTTATACTAGAAAAGTGGCTTTTTGGCTAAAACTGGGTCATATGACCATTCTTAATCCAATCACTTGCAAAGAGGCTTGGTGGTTTTATAATAGGCTGAAATGATTTATTATTTTCTTGGGGCTGGAATTGGAGCCTAAGCAGAAGACTCTAGATTTCTGGACAAAACCAGTGAAAGGATCCTGGGGGAGATCACTGTTGAGTTGGCAAACAAAGGAATCTGCTAGACACACTTCTGTCATGTTTGTTGTACTGAATCCACTGCTTTGGCAAATATAGAAGCTTCCTTCTATTTCTCTCCCATTGTAATTTCCTTCTCTATCCTCCTAATATTATAGACACTAGAAAGTAAAACTCCACTATCTTATTGCTATGGATGGCCATGGGATACATTTCTGGCAAAGAGATCTGAGCCTAAGTGTCTGGGGAGGACTTCCTATTTTGAATAAGAAGGCAAAACACTGCAAGGTTTTTGTCCTTTGCCCTTCCTTTTTGTCTTTGTTCCCTAATTCTGCTCAGATACAGATGCTTGACTTGAGGTGCACAGCCAGCTTACAAACATGAGATTGGAATCCCACGCTAAGGATAACAGAATAGGAGGAGCAGGATGAGTCTCGGAAGACATCACTGAGCCTCTCAACCAGCCTTGGATTTCTGGTGAGTGATAAAAAAATAAACAAATAAGCGAAAAAAATCCTGTAATTATTTAAGCCATTATTTGTATATGATAGGTAACAGAACACAGTTTCTAATCAATATATTAGCTATCTGGTCTGTTTAATTATTTTTATTGAGCTGGTTTGTTTCCATGGTACCTTATGAAACACATGGGTATTTTTTAATCTTGACCTCATTATTCCATCTTGTTGTTTCCAAACCAACCAGTAGTTTCTAAAATGCAGTTTTGGAGGGGAATGGCTGGTCATTTCTCTGCTCAAACAAGGGTAAATGGCATCCAAGGCTTCTATCCCATGGGTCTTGCCGACATGTCCATATTTATCTCTTACTTTCTTCCTACTTATACAGTAGCCATGCCAAATTAGCCTCCATTAATCATATTCTCTATTCTCCTATCTGCTACTTTTCTCTTCATGCTGTTTTTCTTTGTCTAGAATATTTTTCAATACTTTTTATCAAATTGTTGAAATTTTCCCCATCTTTATGACCTAATCAAAGTGAATTCTTCTCCAAGATACATCCTACTGCTCAGAAGAATGTCCCACACACAGGTAGTGCCAAATAGGTGTTAGCTATTATTATCTCTCCCTCTCTTGCATTATAAGAAATATACTTTTATTAAATATAAATTGTGCTGCTTAAAAATATTTAATTCCATGCAGTTACTTGCCCCAGAAAATTTTGAACTCTTTGACGGTAGACTTTACTTGCATTGTAGGTGGTGAGTTAGTAAATTATACTCTACTTAAATTGGGTGCCATAACTTTTATCAGTTCTTGTTATAGAAGGATGGGTAAAACTAATCCATGACGTGGAAATCTTAGCACATAGAGAATTCAGGGATGACTCTTGTACTATTCTTCACATGAAGATATGTAACTATCCACATTTAGTTTAATTTGGGCCATGTGTAGGATTAAAGTTTCTATGACTCTTCTTAATCCCCTCTTATCCTACTTTCAAAAGTTAATGCAGTGATCTGAATACGCCTATGGCTATTAAAGAAACTAGATAAATTATTTATAAACTTCAAAAATAAGAGGAAGCAGGGCCAGATGGGTCCACTGGTGAATTGTACCAAATATATCAGAAAGAAATTGTACCAGTTCTCTACAATTTCTCTTAGGATATGGAAACAGGGATGATATATTCTAAATAATTCTATGAAGCCAGTATTACCCTAAAAACTAGACAGAGACATTATAAGAAAACAATACACCAAAACCAATAGATACAGAAAAAGCATTTGACAAAATTCAACATTCCAGTCATAATAAAAACTCTCAGTAAACAAAGAAGATAGGAAAATTTCCTCAACTTGTTAAAGAACATCTACACAAAAAATGTATAGCTAATATCATACTTTAAAGGGAAGAAACTTGAAACTTTCCTCTCTCCAGGCTTCCTCGTCGGAGTAACATCGTCTTTAAACCCTGTGTGGCAATACCTGACGCACCACCGTGATGCCCAAGGAAGACAGGGCGACCTGGAAATCCAACTACTTCCTTAAGATCATCCAACTTTTGGATGATTATCCAAAATGCTTCATTGTGGGAGCAGACAATGTGGGTTCAAAGCAGATGCAGCAGATCTGCATGTCCCTCCGTGGGAAGGCTGTCGTGCTGATGGGCAGGAACACCATGATGTGCAAAGCCTTCCGAGGGCATCTGGAGAACAACCCAGCCCTGGAGAAACTGTTGCCTCATATCCGGGAGAACGTGGGCTTTGTGTTCACCAAGGAAGACCTTACTGAGATCAGGGACATGCTGCTGGCCAATAAGGTGCCTGCTGCTGCCCATGCTGGTGCCATAGCTCCATGTGAAGTCGCTGTGTCAGCCCAGAACACAGGTCTGGGGCCCGAGAAGACCTCTTTCTTCCAGGCTTTAGGCATTACCACTAAGATGTCTAGGGGCACCATTGAAATCCTGAGCGATGTGCAGCTGATTAAGACCGGAGACAAAGTGGGAGCCAGCGAAGCCACACTGCTGAACATGCTGAACCATCTCCCCCTTCTCCTTTGGGCTGATCATCCAGCAGGTGTTTGACAATGGCAGCATCTAGAACCCTGAAGTGCTTAACATCACAGAGGAAACTCTGCATTCTCGCTTCCTGGAGGGTGTCCGCAACGTTGCCAGCGTATGTCTGCAGATAGGTTACCCGACTGTTGCATCAGTGCCCCATTCTATCATCAATGGGTACAAGCGGCTCTGGCTTTGTCTGTGGAAACTGGTTACACTTTCCCACTTGCTGAAAAGGTCAAGGCCTTCTTGGCTGGTCCGTCTGCATTTGTGGCTGCTGCTCCTGTGGCCGCTGCCGCCACTGCTGCACCTGCTGCTGCTGCAGCCCCAGCCAAGGTTGAAGCAAAGGAAGAGTCGGAGGAGTTGGGCGAGGATATGGAATTTGGTCTCCTTGACTAATCACCAAAAAGCAACCAATTCAGCCAAGTTTTTGTGAAACAAGGAAATAAAGGCTTACTTCTCTTAAAAAAAAAAAAAACTTGAAACTTTCTCACTAAGATCAAGAACAAAGCAAAATTGTTCCTTCTCACTACTGCTTTTCATCATTGTGCTGGAAGTTGTAACTAATGCAATACAAGAAAGGGAAATAAGGGGTATGCAGGTTGGAAAGGAAGAAATAAAACTGTATTTGCAGATGACATGATCATTTATGTAGAAATTCTGAAAGAATAGACAAAAAATTCCTGAAAATAATAAGTGATTACAGGCAGGATTGCAGGATACTAGGCTAATATAAGAAGTCAGTCATTTCCCTGTATATTAGTAATGAAAAAGTGGGATTTTAAATGTAAATATTCTATTAGCACTCCTCCAAAATGAAATACTTAGGTATAAACATAACAAAATATGTATAAGATATAAGGAAAGCTACACAACTCCAATGAAGATCTCAAAGAATATTTAAATAAATGAAGAAAGGTTCTTTACTCATGAATAGGAAGACTCAATATTGTCAAGGTGTCAGATTTTTTTCAAGTTGATCTATAGATTCAATGCAATCCCTATCAAAATCCCAGCAAATTGTTTTGTGGGTATTGATAAACTTATTTTAATATTTAATATTTAATATTAAAAGAAGCAAAAGACTCAGAATAGCCAATACAATTTTGAAGAAGAACAAAGTTGGAGGAGAAACACCACTTGACTCTAAGACTTAATAAAAAGCTATAGTAATCAAGACACTGTGATGTTGGTGAAATAATAGATGAATAGATAAATGGAACAGAATAGAGAACCCAGAAATAGACCTACCCAAATATAGTCTGTTGATCTTTGACCAAAGAGCAAAGGCAATAAAATGGAGGAAAATAGTCTTTTCAACTAATGGTAATGGGACATGGGAGAGAGACTCTTGATGAAGAATTTATACTCTTCACAAAAATAACTTAAATGAATCACAGACATACATGTAAATGTAAAACTATAAACCTCCTAGAAGATTACATAGGAGAAAAGCTAGATGACCTTGAGTATGGCAATGACATTTACAAAGAAATTATTTATAAAGTAAATAATTGTTAAGCTGAACTTCATTCAAATTTTAAAAAGTCTACTCAGCAAAAGACACTGTCAAGAGAATGTAAAGATAAGCCACAAGCCAAGAGAAAATATTTACAAAGACATATTTGATGAAGAGCTGTTATCCAAAGTATTCAAAGAACTCTTAAACTCAACAATAAGAAAACAAACAATCCAATTAAAAAATGGGCCAAAAATCTTAATAGATTCCTCATCAAGGAAGATATACAGATGGCAAATAAACATTTGAAAAGATGCTCTATGTTTTATGTCATCTGGGAAATGAAAATTAAAGCAGGATACCACCACACATCTATTACACTAGCCAACATCCACAACTGAGATCATCAAATGATGGCAAGGATGTGGAACAACATAAATTCTCATTCACTGCTGTTGGGAATGTGCTCCTTGATAGTTCCCAAAGAAGTTGATTACTTATGTCCACACAAAAATCTGTATATGCATGTTTTTAGCAATATTATTCATAATTACCAAAATTTGAAAGCAATCAAGATGTTCTTCTGGAGGTGAATGGATGACCTGTGGTACATCCAGACAATGGAGTATTATGTAGCACCTAAAAGAAAAGAGCTATTAAAGATGTAGAAGAAACTTAAATAAATATTACTAAGTAAAAGAAGTCAACCTGAAAAGACTGCATACTTATTATTCCAACTCTATGATATTCTAGAACAGGCAAAACTATGCTTTCAGTAACGAGATAACTGGAAATTCTGGTTCTCCGGAGTTTAGAGGGAGAGAAGGATGAATAGGTAGAGCACAAAGGATTTGTAGGGCAGTGAAGACTACTCTGTATGGTGCTGTAATGATGGACACATGTCATCATACAGTTGTCCAAACCCACAGAATATACAACACCAAAAGTGAACCCTAATGTAAACTATGAATTCTAAGTAATAATGATGTGTCAGTGTAGGTTAACCAATCTTAACAAATGTATCACTTTGATGGGGGACACTGATAATGTGGGAGGCTATACATAAATCACAGCAGGGCATATATGGGAAATCTGTGTACCTTCCTCTCAATTTTGTCATGAACCCCAAACCACCCCCCAAAAATGAAGTCTATTATAAAAAGTTAATTCAGTACATAATTTTCTTTTTTTTCTTCATGATGACATACATATATTCTAAGGTCCTGAAATAATATATGGAAAATTAGTTAAATTTATGAAAATGATAGCAACTATGAAAAACTACTGGTATTTGTAAACCACTAACTGGAAAAACAATATTAATATGTTAACTAATTGAACATCCTATGCAGATTGACAGCATGCCGTTTTTATATTAATAGGGTAGTATTAAATGATCATCAAATATGAAGTAGAGACTTTGAGAGATGATGTCATTGTTTTTACTATTTATTTATTTAATTTTTTAAAAGATTTTATTTATTCATGAGAGACACACAGAGAGAGGCAGAGACATAGGCAGAGGGAGAAGCAGGCTCCATACAGGGAGCCCCACGTGGGACTCCATCCCGGGACTCCAGGATCATGCCCTGGGCTGAAGGCAGGTGCTAAACCACTGAGCCACCCAGGGATCCCCTACTTTCTATTTTTAATTTAAATTTTTTTAAATTTTTTATTGTCAAGTTGAAGATTTTAATTTTATCTTAATAAAGATTTTATTTATCATTTTATTTATCTTAACACAATGTTACATTAGTTTCAGGTGTACAACATAGTGATTTTACAACTATAATGTTATGCTATGTTCAGCAAACTTGTAGCTACCATCTGTCATCCTTTTTTATCCTTATAACTTATTCACTCCATAACTGGAAGCCTGTACCTCTCACTCCCTTTTACCTGCTTCACTCATCCCACCTTCAAATACCAGTTTTTTTCCTCTGTATTAATGGATTTGTTTCTGCTTTTTTTTTGTTCTGTTTTTTTGTTCATTTGTTTTTTTTTAAGTTCCACATATAAATGAAATCATATGGCATTTGTCTTTCTCTGTCTGACTTATTTCACCTAGTATAATATTTTCTAGGTCTGTCTATATTGTTGCAAATGTCAGGATCTCATTTTTTAATAGCTGAGTAACATTCCATGGTGTATGGATATATATATATATATATATATATATATATATATATATATATATATATCACATCTTCTTTACCAATTCATCTATCAATGGACACTTAGGCTGATGTCTTTGTTTTTAATTTCATTTCTATGCCCATGCCTATTTCTGTTTGGTACCTAATATACATATTTATATAAAGCTACTTGGGGTAAGATTTTATTTATTAAAGGATTATTTTTCTTGTCTCATATGGTGATAAAATTCATATCAAATTCAGCTTTTTAAAAAGATCTACTTATTTACTTATTCATGAGAGACACACAGAGAGAGGCAGAGACAGGCAGAGGGAGAAGCAGGCTCCCTTTGGGGAGCCTGATGCAGGACTCAATCCCAGGATCCCAGTATCATGACCTGAGCTAAGGCAGATGCTTAACCACTGAGCCACCAAGGAACCCCTGAAATTCACTTCTTGATCTATCAGTGCATTCCTTTTATAAATCAATATTGAGGATTATAGTTCAGCAAGTAGATTATTTTTATATGTCTTGTTAACAACATTAGTGTGTTAAATAAATATATGCTTTTTAATTCATACAATGTCCCATAAGTGACAGGATATAATCTTTGCATTGCTTATGTCTAGAAATGGTGATATAAACATATGAAACAGAGCTATACACACCTTCTACCTAGTAGTCCTGGGGTCCAACAGCATTTCACCTGTGAAATGTTGGCTCAGATAAATTATAACACTGGAATACTTTATCTGAATAAAACTTATGTTCCACTGTGAGACTTGGTCAGGACTTAATTGAATTTCTCTGCCTCTACCTTTCTCAGTTCTTCACAGATTGTGCTGGAATACTATTCTCTAGAAGATTTGGGCCTCTGTCATTCCTAACAAGTATGTAGTTATGCTGCCCACTGCTCACCCTTTTCATCATTGCTTGAGTCTCTGCTTTCAACCTTTCTAAAATCTGTGTGGCAATTAAAAAACCCAGGCACTAATATATGATTCCAAAAATAAAACCTTCCTAACTTTTCCCTCTAACATCTTGGTTCCCTTATGAGCAGTATTAGCATCCTCCAGGGCTCCTGCTTGGTTTTCATTTATCATTTTGCCAGGTACTTAGTGTCTTTAATGCTCTGCCTCTGATGCAGGAGACTTGTCCTGATCCAAAACCATTTGGTAGGAGCTTCAATATCCTACCGGGATACTGTCACTGTTCTGGTGACAGCTGCCATAGTTCACATAATCATCTCTCCTAGAACTGTATCTGCCTCCCACCTGCACTGCAAATGTTCCCTACTTTTTTGGATTTCTAGTTGCTGCGCCCAGTTTACAGACTGCTTCTCAATACTGACAAAGACTGATGTTTTCTGTACCAGGTCAGAGCTGGTCATTCTAGATGGATTTTCCTTCTGCCCCAGGCTTCACCTCTGGTAACTGGATAAGCAGAGTTTTGGCCACTTTTTCTCTCCTCTATGTTTATTCTGTGATTCTTCTCACTTAACTCTGCCTGAGACATGGTAGTAAAACCCCCTCAACAATCAATAGATTGCCAAACATGCTTAGGGAACTAGTTTCAGGGTTTACCTTTTTTGTTTGGAATGAATACAAAACAGAAAGAAAAACACTAAATTTATTGCTGCCCTTTAAGTAAATAAGAAACATTGATTTTTCTCATAGAAAAAGTCAAAATTCATAAGAAAAAAATACCATAGAAAAGGGAAAAAGTACCTTCATGGAAAAAAAATGTATGGCCCTTAAACACTATCCATATCTATTTTATTTACTCAAAACTGACCAGATATATTTTTGGTTCTGAGTGTAACCATGAGGTCCAGTCCCATATCATCAAAACTTTTATATCAAAAAAGGTTTTATTCTTTATTTATTTATTTTATTTTATTTTATTTTATTTTATTTTATTTTATTTATTCATGAGAGACACACAGAGAAGCAGAGACATAGGCAGAGGGAGAAGCAGGCTCCATGCAGACCCTGATGTGGGACTTGATCCTGGGTCTCCAGGATCACGCCCTGAGCTGAAGGCAGATGCTCAACCGCTGAGCCATCCAGGCATCCCTCAAAAAAGGTTTTCAATATGTGTTCTGTTTTTTTTTTACCAAGTGGCCAATACCCATAAAAACAACCAGACTCACCATCTGCTCTACATCAGCTTTGTGGGCTTTGGCTGATTGGCAGATGGTCCATATGGTTAGAGTCAGTATCATTATTTTTAGCTTTGTATTTCCCATTAGCTATTTTCATGAATGTTTGTGTGACAGCCACAGTGTCTCCTGGTATGATCCAGTCATATTTGGGTATATGTTGTACAATTGCGAGCAATAAGAGAATTTGGAGAGCTCCAAGAAGTTACCAACGGGAGTCTTGATGTTCTGAACTTATTTGTAAGTATCATTGCATCCTGATCTATACCGAATAGCCTTGGATATCTGGAGAAACATATCTATCCTGGCAATATATTTTCCCTTGTTGAGCAAACAGTGAAGAGGAGAGGCAACAATGAGGAAGAAACCCCCCTATGTTATTTCCTTTATAGGATTCAAGAGAGATCTTATGTGAGTTTTCCCCCCTGGGGCACCTCACAATTCGAAAGTAGCAAACAATCAGACTGAAGGTCAGGAAACTGCGAGAGGATGGCCACTGCATATAGATAATATATATATATATATATATATATATATATATATATATAAAATAAATTATTATTTAGACAAATATCCTGGAGTCCCAGGATTGAGTCCCACATGGGGCTCCCTGTATGGAGCCTGCTTCTCCCTCTGCCTATGTCTCTGCCTCTCTCTGTGTGTCTCTCATGAATAAATAAATAAAATCTTCTAAAAAATTAAATAAATAGTAAAAACAAAGTCATCATCTCTCAAAGTCTCTACTTCATATTTGATGATCATTTAATACTACCCTATTAATATAAAAAAGGCATGCTGTCAATCTGCATAGGATGTTCAATTAGTTAACATATTAATATTGTTTTTCCAGTTAGTGGTTTACAAATACTAGTAGTTTCTCATAGTTTAGTCTAAGTCCCAGAATATTTTTTCATCTTCGGAGAAAACAAAGAACTGGAAATCGTAGAAAGGGGATACCTATCAATTTTAGTGTCCCAGAAACTTTAAGCCTAGGTCTGATTACATCAAAGTGTTAGACAAACCCATAGGTTAAATTAAAGGGCTTCATGATCCTCCCCCACTTCTACTCCCACCCTCGCTGGAAATTAAAGTGGCTATTTTTGTTTGCTCTTCTTTTGTATACTATTTCTCCTCTTTCCTTAATTTTGTTTCTTCCGCCCTCCCTCCCTCCCTTTCCTTTCATTTTTCATATTAAAAATTCTGTGGCCATTCTTTTAATAATATTCATGAATTTCTCCCATCCTAGTTTTAATAAGGCCTCCTTAAAAGTTCAGACTATATATTTAGGGTTGCTCAGATGAAAATTATTTTGATCAAAGAAGACAATTAACAGCATGATCATGTCTCATTTCTGGTTCATACAAATAATTTTAGCATCTATTCAGTATCTTCAAATGTTAAGTAGAGGAAAGATTCACATCTTCAGTATTTATGTTTACATTAGTGATGCATGATCATTGTAGAAAATATAGAAATAAAAATGTCAGATAATTCTAAGGGATTTCTACTATCCTTTCCTCAGTGTATTTGTCTATCTAGCTGTACCTCTAGCTATAGTCATATTATGAATTAGTCATATTCTTTTAACTTGATGTTATAATGTAAGCACTTTTTTCTGTCTTTAATATTTTTCTAGACTTCATGATTAAGGATGTTTCTGGATAGTTTTTCAATTTGGATCTGGGGTCCTTTACTTAAATGATTCCCTCTTGTTAATCTTTAAAGTTGATCCCACTAATTCAGTATTACAAATAATTGTATGATAGTCATAATTTCACATTGATCTTTGATTGCATTTCTGTTTCCTTAGGATATACTCTTAGAAGTAAAATTATTCATAAGAAGTATAATGATACAATGTCTTTTTTAAATTTTTTTTTTTATTCATGAGAGACACACACACACACAGAGGCAGAGACATAGGCAGAGGGAGAAGCAGGCTCCATGCAGGGAGCCCGACATGGGACTCGATCCCAGGTCTCCAGGATCATACCCCAGGCTGAAGGCAGTACTAAACCACTGAGCCACCCAGGCTTCCCGATACAATGTCTTCTAAAAGAATTTGTTGACTTGTTCCAGAAATGTTTATACCAATTTATACACCTCCCATTAGCATCTAGGGGTGTATTTCAATATGTCCTCTAGAATTATCAGAGGTTTCTTAGATATGATTATCCTTTTTCAAGACATAATGCAAAGGGTACCTGGGTGGCTCAGTTCGTTAAGCATCTAATTCTTGATATCAGCTCAGGTCTTGATCTCAGCTCAGATCTCGACCTCAAAGCTGTGAGTTGAAGCCACGTACTTGGCTCCATGCTTAAAAAAATAATAAAAAATTAAAAACATCATGCCAAATCATCACAGTCCTCTGTTATCAGAGGTTATCTAGTCTACCCATCAAATTTTGAATAGATTTCATATAAATAATGCAAGTCAGATAGGGCAGTATTCTTTTCAAATAATCTATTTTTATTGTATCCTAATAATTCAAAGCTATGCTTCATGGAACTAAAAGCTGTCGTAGGAATGAAGTGACAGTAAACAAAAATTGAAGCTTCTTTGCTTGGAAAGTTACTTCCCTCTTACTTCACTCAGCAGGTTATTGATTTATTTTCATCTTCAAACCACATCAGAAAGTTAGAGCACTGAGGAAAGAGTCAAACTAAACTGTGCTCTCCTTTATGGAAGAAGGAACTTTGATCAATTTCTGATTAACCATATTATAACTTAATATATACCAATTAAGCACTGCAATACAGATTTTGTCAAGCTTTTTCAGTGAACTCCAGCATTAAATAGAAACAATGGTGCAAAGGTTAACTAGAAATAAATTCTTGTACTGGAGTAAGGTCTTGCAACTTCTGGGGCTGCCATCTCTGTAGAGCGGTGCAAATAATAACCCAGTCCCTTCGCAGGCCTGCGCTGCCTTCTGAGGCCCCCAGATGCTCATCTTTCCCCCTCCACTCCCAACTCAGTGGGCAGATCTGAGGTGATCTCCTGACCAAACACTAAAACATCTTTAAAATTTTAGATGCATCCTACTTGTAACACTGATTTTCTTAAGGACGTGTTCTGCCATAGTGTTTGAAAAAAAACAAAAGAAAAAAAATCTTTTCCTTGTCAATGAAAACAAAGTAATAAAGGAGATGCTTTTAATAGTTGCCGAAATCGTCACCTGTAATGTTTGGGTCCTTAAGCATCTCTCGCTGAATACTGTCCTATTCATTCAGATCTCTAAATTTGGTAAGATTATAACAATTAAATTTTAGATTACCCGTTGTCTTCGTGCTAGCTGCCACTCGCCCCTCCCGTGCCCCCAGATCTTTTCTCTTCTGACCTACATGCAGTGGCCGTCCTCTTGCAGTTTCCTGACCTTCAGTCTGATTGTTTGCTACTTTCGAATTGTGAGGTGCCCCAGGGGGGAAAACTCACATAAGATCTCTCTTGAATCCTATAAAGGAAATAACATAGGGGGGTTTCTCCCTCATTGTTGCCTCTCCTCTTCACTGTTTGCTCAACAAAAAAATATTGGTGCCATTCCATTTTTCTGCTTTCTCACAAACTCACCTGACATATCATCTTTATTATTATTATTATTATTATTATTATTATTATATGTGTAGGCTTGGCCTCTGAGAATTGAAAGCCTTCCCTCCCCCTCCAATAGATACAGTATCATTTTTGCCCTTTGTATTCTAGGTTGCAAATTTGGTTTAAATGTAAATGAACTGCCTTTTTTAATGTGTTTATTATATTGTTACTGGTGATGTGATATAGTATCTTTAGTTCTCCAGCCCATCCATGGTGCTGTAAGTGGGACTTATAATGCTAGGTTTTATTTATGTTTCTCTGAGTGGCTCTAAGATTTTTCTCTATCTCATGAGGAAGAGTATAATCCTGAGTTTTTATCACAAACTCATCATTCATGGAATGTCCTAAAGAGCAGTCCTCATTACCATATGGGCAGCTATACTAGATTACACTTAAAGAAAGGACATGCTTTTCACTTTCCCTCTTTGGCTTCCCTTGGTTCCAGTTTCTTGGCCTACCACACCAACAATTTTTTTTTCTTCCACTCAGAAAACTTTCTGATTAATGACACCTTCTATGAAGTGAATTTCATGATCTAAACCATGCTTGGTAACTATATTATTAATAACAACCTTTTTATTTAGCATACTGCATTTTCATAATCAAAGAAGTAGTAGATTTGTACATGCTTGACATTCCGTTCCAACTGCCTAAGGGATTTTAAAGACCCTTGTGGTAAATGAATCTATGAACCACTTCCCTGACTTTCATGTTTTACTTCTGTAGAATTTTATGTCATTTTGGTGTATCTTCAAAGATGGATCCTGGACATTATGAGAAGGCAAATATGGATTTAAGTGATATACCAGGTACATAAGAGTAGATCCAGGCTTTATAGGGTCCAAAGTTATACAATTTGGGTAGTTCACTTTAAGAAAAAGAATAAAAAATTATCAATACATAATTCAAATCTCTAAAAGGGATTGTGAGGTCAGGGCCCTGAAGAATCAGCTTCCTTGACTCCATGGTAAATACATCTCTATAGCCATTGTATTATTGTGCTTGGATACATGCATGGGAAGTATTTACAGGATTAGCTAGTAGGCATATTAGGTCAGTAATGTAGTATTCTGAATAAACAAGATAAGAATATGGATTTACTTCTATGGAGAGATATCCAAATTACCTTTTTTGCTTTCTTTGATTATAATCCTAACCATTTCATACTGGTTGTAAATTGCTGTAGTGATGGAAGGGACTCAGAAGGGTTGGAGAAGTTAATGTGAAATATAAAAGGGTAATCTATAAAATTTTTGTGAATGTATTCTCTTATGAGCCAAGCTTGAGGTATTTCTTTATCTGTTGCTGTGCTGCCTGCCATCTATATGTATGGACAATAGATTTTTTAATTTATGACATCCCAATTGGTCTTTTTTTTTATTTAAATTCAAGTTAGTTAACATATAGCATATTATTAATTTTGAAGTAGAATTTAGTGATTTATCAGTTGCATATTTAACACCCAGTTCTCAGTACCTCTAGTGCCCTCCTTAAAGTCCATCCCCCTACTCCCCTCCCCTCCAGCAACCCTGTTTGTTCTCTATAGTTAAGAGTCTCTTATGATTTGTCTCCTTCTCTGTTTTTATCCTCTTTTATTTTTCCTTCTCTTCCTGTATGTTCATCTGTTTTGTTTCTTAAATTCTGCTTATGAGTAAAATCATATGGCATTTGTCTTTCTCTGACTGAGTTATTTTGCTTAGCATAATATCCTCTAGATTCATCCACATGGTTGCAAATGGCAAAATTTAATTCTTTTTGATGGTTGAGTAATATTCCTGTGTGTGTGTGTGTGTGTGTGTGTGTGTGTGTATACACTACATCATTATTGATTCATTCACCAATGGGAATCTGGGTTCTTTCCATGGTTTGGCTGTTGTGGACATTGCTGCTATAAACATTGGGGTGCAGGTGCCCCTTCAAATCATTATGTTTTATACTTTGTATACTATCTAGTAGTGCAATTGCTGAGTTGTAGGGTAGTTCTATTTTTAATTTTTTGAGGAACTTTCATACTATTTTCCAGAGTGGCTGCAAAAGTTTGCATTCCCACCAACACTGTAACAATGTTTTCCTGTAGAGCTAGGGGTCAGTTTCAGGATGATCACAATCCCTATTCCCAGGTAATTATCAATCACTCATCATATGCAAGGTATAATACTAGATGCAAGGGGAAAAATAAACTGTGAGAGACCATATATAGTGACTTAGAAAAAGACATTAATTGACAAGTGAATGTTAAAGGTCGTAAGAGAGAGGTACAAGTATTCTAGAATCTTTTCAAAGAAGAGAAAAATCTTAGGCAAAATTTTAAACATAAACAGAACTCAGAAATGAAGTACTATAGAGTGAGGTGTGGGTCTATTTTGGGTCTAAATTACAAATTACCTGGTACATAAATAACAAATGGAGAGTGTGATCCTCAGAGGTAAGTCTATTATTTTTTGAAGATTTATTTATTTATTTGAGAGAGAGTGAGAGAGCACACAAGTGGGAGGCAGGGACAGAGAGAGAGAGAGAGGCTTAAATGACCATGAGGCTCCATCCCAGGACCCTGGGATCATGACCTGAACTGAAATCAAGAATCAGACACTTAACTGACTGAGCCACCCAGTCACTGCAAGGTATGCCTATTTTTAAGAATGTTCTTGAGTTACAGTGAGTTTACTTGGAATGATGGGCCTCTCAGCAAATGATTTTAGATTCAGTGTTCATTTGACTATGTCCACTCTGGGTCCATTGGGACAATTGGTTGCTTGATGATTTTTGTGGCTACTCAGATACAATGATTTGGAGGGAAAATGGCTTAATATTACTCAGTCGTTACATCATAGAAAGATGAAATTATAAGAAACAATTGAGGTCACCTAGATGTACCCTTCATTTTAATGGTGAAGCAGACTCAGAGAGGCAAAATAGCTCAACATCATACATCTACTAGTGGAATTAGAACCAAACAAAAATTTGCAGATCTTTTTTATTTACAGAAAGGAAAAGGAAGAAACAAAGCACTATTGTTTTGGACATGATGAGTTTGAAGTACTTGAGTGAGATTTACAGATGATGTTTAGAAATACTTTATTAATTATGTCTGGACTTCAGGGAAATGGTTAGTTCAAGAGATAAGAATTTCAGAACTTTAAGATAGAGATGAATGTGAAGAATACTCCGCCCCTCAAGAGAACACTTAGATATCTTAAATCTCACTTAAAGAGGAAATGTTGTGAGTTTTGCCTTGAACATGAACATTGCATTGTCTTCTCCCAAGTTCCTGTCACCCAGCTTCTGGCTTATCATCATAGATTATAATATACATTCCACAAAGCAGCTCATGACATTAATTTGTCATTTATTCAAAAATATTTATTACCAGACCCTGTTTTAGGTGTTATGGATAATGTCATAAACAAAGCAGATAAGGTCCCTATGTTCAGATACTTGATGTTATGGTGGAGAAGATAAACTATTCCTAAAGTAACAAATAAGTTGTATTCAGCAAGTGGGAAATTCAGGATAGCAAATTCAGGTAGTGGGAAGTATTCAAAAAATTAAATAGAGTGATGTTATAAGAGTGCTGGGATTGATATTTACACTGGGTAGTCAGGAAAGGCCTTGCTGAAAGGTAACACTGGAGCAGAAACCTGAATGACATTTCAGAAGAAGAGAATTCCAAGTCGAGAAAATAGGTCAAAAGACTTCAAATAGTCAATAAAATTAGGCATTCAGAAAAGAGGAGGGGAATCACCATGGAGAAGTACTTGAGCAAGGGAGAGAATGGCATGAGATAAAGTCTCATCATGAGAGGCAGTTGCAGAGAGTGATCAAAGTAGGGCACCACATAGCTATAGTGAGAGATTTAGATGTTACTTCTTGTGCAGTGGAAAGCCATTCATGAGTTTATAGTAAGACAGTGACAAGATTTGATTTATGTTTTAAAAAGTTGACTTGGGGGCGCCTGGGTGGCTCAGTCGGTTAAGTGCCTGCCTTAGGCTCAGGTCATGATCTTAGGGTCCTGGGATCAAGCCCTGCCTTGGGTTGGGCTTTCTGCTCAGTGGGGAGCCTGCTTCTCCCTCTCCTTCTGCCTACCACTTCCCCTGCTTGTGCTTTCATTCCTTCTATCAAATAAGTAAATAAACTCTCACAAAAATAAAAAAAAAATGAGTAGGGTGCTGATTTGAAAATGAACTGTAGGAGGCAGGAGTAGAAGGTAGGAGCTAGTGCAAGGGTCCCATGTCAGATTGTGGTGCTTCATGGGGATGAATTGTGTATCCTCAAAGTCCATATGTTGAGGTCCTAATCCCTAGTACCTCAAAGTGTGACTGCATTTGGAGATAAGATCTTTAAAGAGGTAATTACATTAATATTAGATCATTAGGGCAGACTCTAATCCAGTATGACTGGTGCCTATATAGGAAGAAGAGATTAGGGCACACACAAGGAAAGATCATGTGAGGGCACAGTGAGAAGGCGGCCATCTGAAAGCCAAGGGGCAAAGACTCTGAAGATACCTACTCTGCTGACATCTTGATCTTGGACTTCTAGCCTCCAAAACTATGAGAACAAAACACTTTTATTATTTAAGCAATCCATTCCCTGAAATTTCGTGTTGGCAGCTCTAGGAAACTAATACATACCTCTTGTCTTACTTTGTTTTTCTGCAGCATCTGAAATTGTCAACTACCCATTTAAAAAACGGTCACATTTTATTAGACATAAATTTAGTTAGAATAAAAGAGTTCCCAAAATTATAGAGATGAGATAGAAGTTTACTTTTTTTACACTTAAAAGTCTAAGTTCAGGGGTGCATGGGTGGCTTAGTTAAGTGTCTGCCTTCGGCTCAGGTCATGATCCTGGAGTCCCAGGATGGAGCTCCATGTGGGGCTCCCTGCTCAACAGGGAATCTGCTTCTCCCTCTCCTTCTGCCCCTCCCCTCATTCCTATCCTCTCTTTCTCACACTCTGTCTCAAATAAATACATTTTTTAAAATGTCTAAGTTCAGAGCTGGTATGGTTACTCTATCATGTCAGGGCCCCAAATTCTTTCTAGCATTTTGCTCTGCCATCTTTGGGGTTTTTCCCCATCAACATGGTCCACAATAGCTCTGTGTCAGCATTCAAGACAAAGAAAGGGCACAGCCTACCCTGTAGGGAAGTAACCTAAAAACTGGCCACATCTCTTGGTCTTATACACCGTTGGTCAGTACTTAGTTACAGAGCTAGCTGACTTTGAGAGAAGCTGGGGAAAGAGATCAACTAAAAAGTAGGGATTCTGCTATCAGGGAGAATAAAAATTATCTCAAAAATTGCTTTATACATGACAGACACTAAAAATTTAATTTAACTACCTTTACATTTTATTTATTATAATATAACTTCTAAGTATTCTAAAACAAAAGTTTCTTTCCCAAAATTATTTGTCCCATGTAGTTTAAAGAACCTCATATTACTTGTTTTTTTTCTATACACTCAGTCATGATATAGTAGAAAGCAAATTATTTGATTTTTCACACTTGTAAAATTTAATGATTTATTAAATTATATACCTAATATTTCTTCAAGGTAAAATTTCTATGCATCTATGCTATGTAACACATTCTACTTAGTGTACGTAGTTAAGAAATGAGGTATATCAATGTAATTGTAATGTATCTATGTTATACTGAATTATTTATTTCCAAATAACAGTCATACAGTTCCTAGACAGCTCTTCTTTATTAAAACAAAACAAAAACGCAGATGAAAATACTAAAAATATCATGGCTAAGTATCATTTCCAGGCTGTTCAGATATATTAAACCACAAGGTGGCAGTAGTAGAGAAATTTCTCTTTTATTTTCTCAGGCTAAATAAACCACTGTTTAGAGAAATAGCATCAAGTATTGTTTTTTTATCCTTCAGTTTCACATGTATGTTCTCACCGTTTCAGAAAAAGGAACATTTTTTGTTTTTGTGTGTCTAAAAAAAAGAAAGAAATTTAACACTTTGCAAGTGTAAATTTAGACTATCTCAACCACAAATATATGCAAAATGTTCATGCATGCATATGTTCATGCAGTCATAGAAGACATAAACTCAAAAATTTCAAATTCCTCATACTTCCCATATTTATGATTAATCAGCAATACTTTAGCAGCCTAGAACTTCTCTGCTCTTTTCAAATGCAATAATTTTATAATCAATATATTCAGTTACTACTTAACCTTCAGTATATTCAGTTACTACTTAACTTGTTTTGGATAGTGATTTCCGTGATGTGGAAACAATACCTATTACTGAGTGTAATGTGTATTTCATAGAATAAAGTAGCAAAATATTTACCCTTTCAAAGAATTTATAGCTATATTCTAATTAAGTCCAAGGACCAAAAAAATAAACATATTCTTTTCTATTAAAAAAGACAACTGAGAATCATTTGAAAATGTGGATAGTTTTTTAGGAATTACATAAACAAAAAGCTAAATCTCTGAATTATAAATCAGCTACAGGATTTCATCTTAATGTTTATGTGATATAAATTGAGCTAAAAATCAAAGCACATTGACATCGTTAAAAATGACATATAATCTAAGTTTGAGAAAGCTGGTTTCCCTGAATGCTCATTAGAATTGCTCCTGAATGACAATCGCCAAAAATGCAGTTAATCACTCCTTACTTCTTCTATGAGAGGCATGTGCCCTACCTCTATAGAGGCCTGTCTCTCGGCTCCCCATTTCCCCAAATGACTTATTTTGGTCCTGGGCTTATGATTACTCTATAGATCATAATGCAGGCAAGTACTCTCCCTCTCTCTTATGCTTTGTGCTAGACAGGAAATACCAGCTTTGGGCTGCAGGAGTGGTCCTGCCGTGTCTGTTGAACGTGGTTGCCTGGGAACTTCTGGGCTTTCAAGAGCTGTGTGCTCCCTGCACATGTCTCAGGCTGTGCTCTACTGTTGGTGCTTACCTCATCACTGTGGTGGCTGCTGTTATGTGGTACCATCAACAGATGGGTGGCTCCTATTCCTGCTGCCTCCACTTCAGCTGACACAGGGCTTCCTCTTCCTTCATCTCCCCTCCCTGTGCTGTTTCTCACTCTCTATTTAGGGAGCTGCCAAAGTTCATGAGAAAGTCTCTTGTTCTTTCTCTCCCTCAGATTCTGAGTCAACGGCTGGCTCTTCACGAAGTCATAGTCTTCAGTGAGAGCTACCATTCATAGGTCAATGCTCTATGTAGAGACTTGGGGGAAAAAAAGCATTTCTTAAGTAGGTTTTAGCAAAATGTATTTCTATGATTTTGCCTCCCTAATTCATCATCTGTTGGGATGATAACAATGCACCTGGACAGGCTCAGGGCTCCTCTCCTTAGGAACTTGCACCTGAATGCCAACACCCAATTCCCCATTTTTATGAAGGTCCTATTCTTTAGTTCCTTCACAGCCCCAGGCATCTAATTGAGGTCTGCCTGCCTGCCATTGCCCAAGTCCACTCCATCCACCATGGGCTCGTTACTGCTGCTCCACACCAACTTGAATGTAAAACATTTATTCTACTTCACAGGAAATCCAAGTGCACTTAATATATCAGTTCAGTTACTTACTCTTTTTTTTTAAAGATTTTATTTATTTATTCATGAGAGACACACACACCGAAAGAGAGAGAGACAGAGACAGGCAGAGAGAGGATCAGCCCGATATGGGACTTGATCCAGGGGCTCCAGGATCACTCCCTGTGCGGAAGGCAGGCACTAAACTGCTGAGCCATCCAGGGATCCCCTTAGTTACTTATTCTTACTTAGCATTTCATCTTTGGCAACTTTGTCCTGTGTCAGCTTACCTAAGCTGAAACTTTCTTCCCTAGGTTGTTCTGAGCTAGTTTAGTCGCAGTGAGGTTGGGAAGGTGAGAATGAAGCCAGAGCTATGATTGTGCATGGAAGGTCAGCCTTCAGCCAGGTGCTATTGCAGCTTATCCATTGTGTGGATCTGCTGGCTCATCTTGTTCCTGCAAGACAACAGCCAAGCCCACAGCTCCTGCAGCATTCTCCAGATCTCCTCATTTAGTTCCACCATAAAGGGCATCACATTCCTCTGCATGTCACCCACATATCCAAGGCTTGGAAGAGGTGAGAGACCGAGGCAGGTTCCAGCCTGTTCTTGAGGTTCCCAGATCATTCTCACAGATTCCTTTTTGTTCTCACTACACTCCCACCTTCTTCATCCTTGCCCCACCATACACTTTACATCCATCTGTCCTTACACCCATCTGTGTTTCTCAATGGTCTGTCCTAGTGACCCTAGGCTCTAGCTCAGATTCAGAAGCAACAAGCATGTATAAAATATGAATAAGTTCGTATAATACTGTAAGGTCAATTTCTATAACAGATCCATTATTTTTTATATCATTTATACCAGTCTTCCCTCTTAAATCAAAACTTGACTGATACATGAGTAGGTACTAGAAGAGATTCCAGAGGAATCTAATCTTAAGTATGAATTCTCTGGATGGATTCTGAGATAGCTAGAATTTGTTCTCTCTTAAATGCAATAATGACCGTTTCTGGGGTAAAGGTAACACTGGTGACACTGGTGTTCCATGGCATGCAATAGAAAAAAAATACTTATTTAAATTATCATCTTTAGGCATTTGTAATCAGATGCATATATATGTCTCATGCTAAAGTTAGATGATTGATTGAAAAGGAGTAGGATCTTGCTAATGTAAAGAGATCATATCGTTGTATTTGATGAAGCTGCAATCCTTGAATTCACATATTTTGAGTCTTCTTTTCCAGTAGAAGCAACTCTTCCTCTCCTATATGGATATTTGTTTCCCTTTATCTAAAAACACTCAAATGGATTTTCCTCAGGTAGCTGCCTCATAAGACAGTACCAATCTTCCTCATGACCTACCTTCATTAAGTTTCATTGCTTGAAACCTATTAACCAGACTCAAATCCCAGGAGAATTAATGAGGCACAGAGTGTGATTAGTAAGAAGGTATGATATACACTAAAAACAAAACAAAACAACACTAAACACAATTTGCCAATTTATTTCCACAGAAGCCTGAAGGACAATGTGGGAATGGATCCTAGTGGTATGAGACCAGGGTTGAAGGAATATAAAATTGGGTCCAGCCAAATGTATTGAAATTTATTTACTAAGCATAATTTTTCAATGCTTGTATTAGCTTAAGTGGCTATGTATGGATCTAACAGCTTAAATAGTTGCTTGTTTCAAATCTGGACTTATGGGTGGCCTACACTAAAAGAGGTTGAAAGGCCAGAATTCCTTGCTATTACTGAATAGGAAAGAATCCAAAGGAATCATTGGGATGCTAGTGTGGATTTATCATGTAGGATATGCTTGTCCTCTCCCTGGCCTTAAAAATTCTCTAGAAGAGTACATTTTCTTCACTAAATGTGTGAGAAATACATTCAAGAAAAGAGTCCTAGAATTCTTGAAGAGCTCTGTGGTAGGTATTCTCTGTAGGCCAGGATGATAGAAGGATGGACTCTCAGAATTCAGTGGATATGATAACATTCTAGAGTTGCAGAAGCCAAGTGGTATCACCTAATAATGAAAGACAATGTCAACATGGTAACTATAATAGTTAAGAGGTCTGCAGCAGTAATCAGAATGACCTAATAAAGATCTTTGGCTTTGGTTAGTTGTGATGCTTCTAGAAGTAGAATAGATGGACAGCTTACTAAAGTCTTACATTATTTCTGTAAGCCAAAAACCTCAAGATCTGGTGAGAAGTAACAGCCCCTCGACAAATTTCCAAACTTGAGCCAATAGCACCCAGAGACCCCTGAATGAGGGGGAGGCTAGGTCTCCTTGACATAGTACCCTGCTCTCAGACAAAAATTGTACTATAAATCTTCCTCCTCACCTTCCCTAAAAAAAAAAAAATAAAAAAAAAACAACCTGAATCCATTTTCCAGGATGAATATGTACTGCAGAAGGGAGATAATCAGACATTTTAGGAATTATTGGACAATGGCTCTGAATTGGAATTAATTCCTAATCATCCAAAATGCTACTGTGTCCATCAGTCAAAGTAGGGGCTTATGGATGTCAGGAGATCAGTGGACTTTTGTGGCCTTAATGGTTTTGAATTAACCTTGTAGGTATTACCCCTATTTGGAATTTGTTATTAGAATTGAACATGCTGTCAGGGGTCTGAATCTTCATATTGTTTTTCTGGTCTGTGGATGAAAGCCAATATGTACAAGGAAAGACATGTACAAACCATGACAATTCTCTAGTTGGCAAACTTTTTATGTAAAGTGTCCATAAATTAGCAAATATGTTAGGCTTTGTGGGTCACACATAGACTCTGGTTCTTTTTCTCCTCTTTCTCTTTCTTGCTCCTCCTCCCCTTCTCCTTCTTCTTCCTCTTTCCCTTCTTCTTCTCCTCCTCTTCCTATTTTTCTTTTGTCTTTCCCCACCTCCTCCTTGACTCCCCACTGCTCCTCCTCCTTCCTCTTCTCCTCTTTTTTCTTCCTCTTTCCCTTCTTCTCCTTCTCCTTCTTTTTCTTCTGTCCTTCTCCCCTAATCCCCCTCCTCTCCTCCCCTCTCTGTTCCTCCTCCTCTTCTTCCTTCTTCTCCTCCCCCTCCCTGCTTCCTCCTGCTCTTCTCCTTCCTTTTTCTTTCTCCTTCCCTCACCCTTCCCTCTCCCCTCCTCCTTCTTCCTCTTCCTCCTCCTCCTCTTCTTTTTCTTCTTCTCCTACTCCTCCCTAATCCTTTGAAAATGTAAAAATATGTACATATTCTTAGCTTGTGGACTGCATAAAAGGAGGCCGAAGGCCACATTAACTCATAGGCCATAGTGTACCAACCCTTGCTCAGTGAATTCAGCCATGCCAACTTATCTCTGCCAAGGTGGAGGACAGTTGCTGCATCTGATTCCTCCTACCACTAAGAAAGAGGCATAAAACTTGGTGTGCTTTTTTTAGGAAACGTGTATCACATTTGAGCATATTACTCTGACTAGTTACCTAGTAAAAACAAAAAAACCTGCCAGTTGTGAGTGGGGCCCAGAAAAAGTAAAAGGTCATGCAAGGTGTCCAGGCTGCTATACAAGCTTCTCTGCCACTTGAGCCATGAGTTAACAGATCCTATGGGCTCAAATAATTTGTGGGACATAGAGTTCCTCCCAGCACTCTTCCCTCTTATTCTGCACTTATGGCTTCATGGAGTGTACCCTTTGACAGCTGACTGAAGAAGGAGATAATTCTGTACAATATGCTGGCACCAGCAGAAACGGAACAGTAGCAGCACTACAACCCCACCCTAAAGTGTCTGCCAAGTGCTGTGGTGAGGGAAAATCCTCTCATTTCCCATACCTTTAGACATTGCGTCTGGTGCTTCTTTGTCCTTGAGGAAAAGCTTGCCAGTTATAGACATACAATAATTTATGATCAGTGATTAATAGTTTGATCCCCAGCCATCTGACCTCTCTTTCCTGCTAGCTTTTTTCCATCCCAATTCCTCTCAACTTCTGTCCCTTCTTTTCTTTCCTTTGAACCCTATACTGTAACTCCTTTCTTTTTGATAAAACCTCAGTGTTATCTGACCCCCAGGTTCTAGACTTTTGTTTCTACCATGGTTAAAATACTTTCTCAAATGGAGCCTAGCTCTCCCTATACAGCAATAATGTCTATTAAGGAATTGCAAATTTCTCCAATTTAGATGCATATGCAAGTGAGAGAATAATGGCTTTAATGTCCTACTTATCACTCTTTTTCTGGAAAGTTGATACATTCAGCTGCTGCATAGCCCTCAGAGGTTCTGAGCTAGAAAACAACAAAGACAACAAGAAGGAACTATTTGTCCATCTTGCTCTGTTTAGAAAGAACCGTTGCTACGTGGGTCAGAGTCTCCAAGACCACTCTCAGACTGGATGATTCACTAGGAGGACTTACCAGAATCAGGCACTATTATATTCATGGTTATCATTTGTTACAGTGAGAGAATACAGATTATAATCAGCAAAGGGAAAGTCTCACGGGGTAAAGTTCAAAGAAACAAAGCTGTCAGATATTCCATCTCAGTGGAGTTGTACAGAATGTACTTAATTCTCCCACTGATCATGTGGGACAGCAAATGCAAAGTGTTGCCAACCAGGATAGCTCACCCAAATCTTGATGTCCAGGGTTTTTATAAGAGGTCAGTCACACTCAGTTTTTCAGACTCTAACCTCCAGTGCAAGACAGGTATCACCATAAGTCATCCAATTAACATACACTATTTGGTCAAACCTGTGTAGTGTGGCCCAAGCCTCAGGCATATAAACATACTTATTAGGCAGAACATTTCAAAGCTCAGAGTGCAGTTCCCTGGAGTTGGTCAAGGGCTAGTCTTGAAAACAAGACTTTCTTAGAAATATAACGATTTGAGAAACTCAGCTTTGCTCAGTTAATCCTTTCTTGCCCATTTGGTATTCACACTGGGACTTCTGACTTGAAGGTGTCTCTGTTCAGCAAGACAAGCCAACAAAGAAAAAATAGCATTAGACAGGCATTATAGGGTAGGCGTCAAGGGCTTTAGGTTTGATTTAACTGCTTGACTGTGTCACTTTCATCTTTGACAGTGGAAGTTCTTTAACTTCTCTATCACTACTTTTATTTCTTATATGTAGAATGGTGATAAACTGGGATATCTACCTCAAAGATTTATTGTGAGGATCAAATAACCTAATTTATATAAAATACTTACCACATTAAGTACTCAATGAATCTTACCCATGGCCAAATCAAACATGGATGCTAAATAGAAACACTACAGACCCTTATCCTCCTATAGGCTCTGTGCTCTTCTGCAGTAGACTCCACCATGCTACAGCTCACTGCCATCTGAATATTGATATACAGCAAGATAACAGGCATGGGAAAGCCTGCTATGCTGATGTTTATTGTATTTGTAAGTGCAAGGGGTTTCTGAAAGTGTGGTTTCACTTCAGGTTGGGTTCCCTGAAAAGCAGACTCTTGGAGACAATAGCATTTAAGAGTTTTATTAGAGAATGCTCTTTCTATCAATATTTGTGGAAAGGAAAGGAAGGGAAAGGAAAATAAGAGAAGGAAAGGGAGGGGAGCAGGAGGGAAGAAAAGGGAAGGGAATGAAACCACATTTGGAGAAGTTGAGGTGTGAGGCAGTCTCACACCTGTCTTTAGCTGATGCTACTGGCAGCTTTGAAGCTGAGACACCCCTACAGATTTGTTGCAAGTTGAGGTGAAGGAGGCCAGGACTTTGCATCCCTGTGTCAATCCAACTACTGAATTTTGTCCACTCTGGGAAGGATACATCTTTGGTTGAGGCAGCTCTCTTCCACTGAGACTATGATTACAGTTTCCTGGAAGGTAAGGGTGGGTGGGCTTCACGGGTGTACAACCTGTGCAGACCCCATGCACAGAAGAGCCCTATATTTGGTTTAATTTTCTACTGCCACCAGCTTCAAATTCTTAGTAATTTATTTGAACAAGAGGCCAGGCCCCACATTTTCATTTTACGCTGGATCCTACAAATTATATATTTGGTCCTAACTAGGGGCTGTCTGTTGGTAGCACTCTTAGTGTAGCTGGGATAATAAGTCTACTCTGAAGGGGGATTTGTGTAGCATATCACAGCACCACTAGCTTCTAATATGGGAATAGAGAGGACCATTTCTAATAAAAAATTGAATATTTTAAACAAATAGGATAATTAAACTCATTAGAAAAGGTTCAATTTCTTTCCTATAAATTAAGTTCTATGTCATTCTCTGGCTTCCTGAAAAAGATCTGAGATTTTAAGTTATATGTGTCTATTTGATTTACCATGTAAAGCTTAAAACTTAAGTAAACAACAACAAATATGCATTCTATACATCCTGAAGTTTCTGTTAGAGACTGTGGCCTACTGCCAGTCAATTGATTGGCTTAAGATCAGCACAGTGAGAAAGCAGACACTGGAGGAGAAAAGCAGGCATTTCCTTTTTTTTTTTTTCTTTAAAGATTTTATTTATGTATTCATGAAAGACACAGAAAGAGGCAGAGACCCAGGCAGAGGGAGAAGCAGGCCATGCAGGGAGCCTGATGTGGGACTTGATAATCCTGGGTCTCCAGGATCACACCCCGGGCTGAGGGCAGCACTAAACTGCTGAGCCACCTGGGCTGCCCCTGGCATTTCCTTTTTCTAGGTAGTCCATTTGCTGGGGATTGTTCAATATGAGAAGAGTAGACAAAAAAACAAAAAAGAAAGGAAGAAAGGAAGAAAAGAAAGAAAAAAAAGAAAGAAGAAAGAAGGAAAGAAAGAAAGAAAGAAAGAAGAAAGAAAGAAAGAAAGAAAGAAAGAAAGAAAGAAAGAAAGAAAGAAAGAAAATTTAAACTCAATTTAAAGCTGGGCAGCTGGAAAAAAGTGTCCTTAGTTGATAAGGAAAGAAAAAAAAAAAAGAAAATTTTCTTGAATTGAGTTTGAATTTTGATGTTTCCTTAGTTTTCCTCAGAGTGTTTTTCTGGAAAGTGCTATAAATTTAAGATATTAGTTTATGATATTCATTATAAAAAATGGACAACATGAGATCTCCTAAATATCTTCTCAGTAAATGTATATTTTGTAACTTGATGTGTGGAATATTTACCAAAATTTGTCATTTTGAGGAGATTTTCACCAAATCTATTTTACCACTGACTTCTGTCTTTGCCAGTTGTTTAATCTCTTGTTTTGAGAAAGGACCATGACACAAATGTTTGTAATAATCAAAATCAGTCTTCATTCAGGCTAAATCCTTTATTCAATATCTAATTCAGGTATATCTAATCATTTTGCAGTTGAGATACAAGTTTGTTATGGTGGTGATGGTTGTTTTAATACTAATCACAACCAGAGTATAATATATTGGTTGACTCTTAAGAAATAAATTTGATGTTGAAAAATCATTGAGATTTTGAAGCACACACCAGGTAATAGGTGACAGTCTGAGATGGCTCAAAAATTGGACCTGAGAATGATTTATGGCTTAAGTATTATAACTTTCATGAAAATTTGCCTGACCCTGAGAGCTTAGAGATAACCTGTCCTCTGATGTCAGAGAGAATAAAAAAGGCAATAAAGCAAGCAATGGAGTTCATATAATTAGGGGTAAAAAATGAAATACAGTGTCAAGGACCACAAAAGGAGGTATTACAGTGTGCTGGCTATAGGTACAGACTCTGGAGTCCGGTTGCCTGGATTCAAATTCTACCTCATTGTGATGATGAAGGCGTTGGGTTAGTTATGGCTTTCTCTTCCATCAAGTCTTAGTTTTCTTATGTATAAACAATGATGATATTTATTTCATGGATTATTAGGAATGTTAAATGGATTAACATGAATAAAGTATATAGAATAACATGGGGCATATAATTAGTTTTGGTGTTTTCTTGGTTTTGTCTTTGGTTTTCCTTGTATTGAGGTATAATTGACAAATAGAATTGTAAAAAGGCTCAAATGTAATGACTTGATAACATATACATTGTGAAAAGATTCCCATCATCCAGTTAATTAACACATGCATCACTTCACATGTTTACTACTCCCTTCCCTCTTTCCTCCCTCTCCTCTCCTCTTCCCTAACCTCCCTTTCTTTTTTTCTATATTTCTTTCTTTCTTTCTTTCTTTCTTTCTTTCTTTCTTTCTTTGTTTCTTCCTTCCTTCCTTTCTTCTTTCTTTCTTTCTTTCTTTCTTTCTTTCTTCTTTCTTTCCTTTTTTCTTTTTCTTTCTTTCTTTCTTTCTTTCTTTCTTTCTTTCTTTCTTTCTTCTTTCTCTTTCCTTTCTCTTTCTTTCTCTCTCTTTTTCTTTCTTTTGTTCTTTCTTTCTGTCTTCTTTCCTAGAACACTTAAATTTTGCTCTCTTAAAAGATTTTAATATATAATAATGTGTAATCAACTATAGTCACCATGTTATACATTAGATCTTCAGACCTTATTTGTCTTATAACTGGACTCTCCTGTCTTATAAACTGGAGAGTTTATAACCTTTTATAAGCCTCTCTGTTTTCCTCATTCTCCCAGCTGCTTACAATCACCATTCTACTCTGTTTCTATTAGTTCAACTTTTTTTTTTAATTTGACATATAAATGATGCCATGTGGTATTTGTCTTTTTGTCTGGCTTATATCATTTAACCTTCCAGTTCACCCAAGTTGTTGCAAATTGTAGGTTTTCCTATTTTTTTTTCTGCTGAATAATATTCACATTTTATGTATGTTTATATCTCATATTTTCTTTATCCATTCATCTGTTCATGGACATATATGTAGCTTTCATACTTTGACTATTGTGGATAATGTTACAATGAACATAAGAGTACAGATATCTCTTTGAAGTAATGGTTTAATTTCCTTGGGTATATATACCCAAAAGTAGGATTGTTGGATCATATGGTAGTTCTGTTTTTAATTTATTAAGGAATGTCCTTACAGCTTTTTCACAGTGGCTGTACCAGTTTATGTTCCCACCAACAGCGTACAAAGGGATCCCCTTTCCTAATACCCTTATCAGCATTTGTTATCACTTGTCTTTTTGGTAATAGGCAGCCTAACAGATGAGAGATGATATTTCATTATGGCTTTGATTTATAAATTTGATATATTTATGGTATATACTATATATTTGATTTATATATTTCTGATGGCTAATGATGTTGAACATCTTTTCATAGTACCTTTTGTCCATTTGTAGGGTTTGGGAAAGTTTCTGTTCAGCAGGTTCTTTGGCCATTTTATAACTGGGCTTTTTTTTTTTTTTTTTTGCTATTGAGTTGTATGCATTCTTTACGTATTTTGGATATTAATTCCTTATTGAATATGCAGTATGCAAATATCTTTTCCCATTCCATATGTTGTCTTTTCATTTTATTGATAGTTTCCTTTGCTGTGCAGAAGCCTTTTGTTTAATATCATCCCACTTATTTATTTTTGCTTTTCTTGTCATTGCTATTGGTGTCAAATGCAAAAAATCATTGCCAAGGCCAATCCAAGAGCTTACCCTTTATATTTTCTCCTAGGAGTTTTATGGTTTCAAGTCTTACATTCAAACCTTTAATTAGTTTTCAGTTAGTATATGGTGTAAGATAGTGGTCTTTTGCATGTGGCTATCCAGTTTGCCTAACATCATTTATTGAAGAGACTATCCTTTCCATATTGTGTATTTTTGTCTCCATTGTTGAAATTTAATTGACCATACATATATGGATTACTTTTGGGCTCTGTATTTTGTTCCATTGATGTATGCGTCTGACTTTATGCCAATACCATACTGTTTTGATTACTATAACCTTGTGGTATAGTTTGGAATCAAGATGTGTAATGCCTTGGTATTTTTCCTTTCTCAGGATTGCTTTGGCTATTTGGGGTCTTTTGTTTTTCCATAGAATTTTAGGATTTTAAAAAAATTCTGTGGAAAAGAAATGCCATTGGAATTTTGATAGGTATTTCACTGAATCTGTTGCTTGCTTTGTGTACTATTTTAACAGTACTAATCCTTACAATCCATGAATATGGAATATAATTCCATTTATTTGGGTCATCTTTGACTTTTTAAGTTAATGTTTTATAGTTTTCAGTGTGCAGATCTTTCATCTTCTTGATTCATTTTATTCCAAAGTATTTTATTGTTTTTCATGCTATTGTAAATGGGGTTATTTTCTTAATTTCTCTTTCCAATAGTTCATTGTTAGTGTATAGAAACTCAGATTTTATATATTTATTTGAATCCTGAAACCATTGAATTTGTTTACTGATTCTAACAGATTTTTGATGGGGTCTTTAGGTTTTCTAGAAGTAATATCATATCATCTACAAAAAGGGTCCGTTTTGCTTCTTTCTTATTTGAATGCCTTCCTTCCCACCCCTATTTGCTCTGTCTAGGATTTCTAGTACTATGTTGAATAAAACTGGCAAGAATGGACAATCTTGTCTTGTTCCTGATTTTAGAGGGAAAGCTTTCAGCTTTTTATCATTATATGTTAGCTGTGGGTTTCTTATTATGGTTAGGTACACGTCTTCTATATCCAATTTGTGAGGGATTCTATCATGAAAGAATGTTCAATTTTGTCAAATATTTTTTTTCTGCATATATTAAGATGATCATATGATTTTTCCTCTCATTTGTTGATGTGGTACATCACATTTATGGATTTGCATATGTTGAACCATCCTTTAATCCCAGGAATATATTCCACTTGATCATGATGTATGATCCTTTTAGTGTGCCATTAAATTCAGCTTGTTGGGCAGCCTGGGTGGCTCAGCGGTTTAGTGCCGCCTTCAGCCCAGGGTGTGATCCTGGAGACCAGGGATCCAGTCCCATGTCGGGCTCCCTGCATGGAGCCTGCTTTTCTCTCTCTCTTCTCTTTCTGTGTCTCTCATGAATAAATAAATAAAATATTCTTAAAAATTCAGCTTGCTAATATTTTGTTAAGTATTTCTGTATCCATGCTTATTAGAATTATCGGCCTGTAATTTTCTTTTCTTGTTATGTCCTTGTCTGGCTTTGGTATCAAAATAGTGCTTACCTTGTAAATGAATTTGGAAGTGTTTCCTCCTCTTCTATTTTTTGGAAGAGTTTGAGAAAGATTGTTACTAATTCTTCTTTAAATGTTTGGTAGAATTCGCCAGTGATACAACCTGGACTTTTCTTTATTGGGAGATTTTTTATTACTGACTCAATATCCCTACTGGCAATTGGTGTTCAGACTTACTATTTCTTTATGATTCAGTCTTGGTAGATAATATGACTCTACGAATGCCACAATTTCTTCTAGTTTATCTAATTTGTTGGCATATAATTGTTCATGGTAGTGTCTTACAATTATTAGTATTTCTATGTTATTAGTTGTAGTCTCTTTAATTTCCAATTTTATTTATTTGAGTATTTGTTTTCTTAGTCTTGCTAAGGGTTTAACTAATTTTCTTAGTTGTCTGATGAAACTGTGTTGGAATCACTTGGCTAGTTTATGGATTTCTCTCAGAGGGAATTGTTTCATATGTTGCTATATTTTTGATGTCCACAGAAGGGGAGAAACTCAAGAACCTCCCTTGTCACCATATTGGTTCCTGCATTGGTGTTTTTATACTTTTATTCTTTTAAGATTTTATTTATTTATTCATGAGAGATACAGAAAGGCAGAGACATAAGCAGAGGGAGAAGAAGGCTGGTGCTAGACTTGATCCCAGGACCCCAGGATCATGACTTGAGCCAAAGGCAGACACTCAACCACTGAGCCACCCAGATGCTCTGGTGTTTTTATACTTTTAGAAGGGATAAAAATGATGAATAATATACCAGGCACTTTACACATTTTGATTCATTTAATTCTTTCAATAACTTTGAAATATAGGCATTGTTAATTTCACTATACAGATGAAAAAACTGAGGCTTAGGTAGACTAACTAATTTCTTCACATCCAAGCAAATTGTCAGTGACAAAATAGGGATTCATGTCAGGTAGAATCATTTCACCTCCTTGCATCATTCTATGTAGCGGGTGAGATTCAGGTGAGATTCAAGAGTATAGTTTCTATTAAAGTAGTCTTCAAAAGACGTAAACAAGTTATATTTAAGTTGTGTCTATAGGTTTATCTTATTGAGTTGAGGTCTTTGTAAACAGATGTCTTCATTTATGTGGGTAGGTTTGAGATAAGTATCAGCTGAACTTCTTATAGCTAAGAGTGGCCTACCTGAAAAAAAGATCCTATGGCTGGGGATGAGTGCTACTCAGAGTTGCAATGAAATCAGCCTCAGGTAGTTTCCTTGGTCTGCTAGCATGTTTCTGAGGAATAGAGGAACATCAGCTGGTGAAACTAATAATGGCTGCTGACTATTCCTTCTGTGCTATCTCACTCTTGTCAGATTTAATGTGTGCTAAGCTGTGTAAACTTCATTTGTAATACATGTGTGTCAGGGGGGTACATTCTGAAAGACCAGCTTTAACATTCACCCATGATTGCTCATAAACAAAATTGCATTTGAGTAAGATGGGCATATTTCCCAGTTTTCCCAGGATGGTCTGGTTTGTGTTATTGCCCGAGTATATTTATAGATAGCATTGACTTCACTTCTCAAAACTGTCCTAGTTCAGATGATAAATTAAATGATCATCTCACATATATACTATATATAAAATGGTTCCTGCCTCCCTTCCTAGTTATCTCTTATTTTGGTTTCATAATCATGACAAGCGCTTTCCTCTCCATTTATGTGCAAACTGTAATTTTTTGCTTTCAAATTGTGTATTACCCGTTTAAACTTTTTATTGTTAAGTTGACATATTTTTCTATTTGTGAAATTTTTTTGGATACTTTGAGCTGGGATGGAATGCACCTTAATTGTTTCCACTAAAATTAATGGAAATCTATTTTTTATTTAATGATATTTTACTTGGCATTAGGGTTTTCAAGAATGAATCAAATCTGTTAAGTGAAGGTTATCTTTATTCCTGGAACTGTGGCATACTGTGGGCACTCAAAAAAATAAATGTTAAGTGAACGCTAAATGAGTGATTACATGATTCTGAAGGCTCATATGGATTTTACACTGGGATTTTGGGGTCCTGTTACTGTGTTTTGTATTTATTTGCATTCTCATATAGAAAGACATGTTTAAACCTACTCATTATGCTTATTGCTTTTAATTTCTGGTGATATTTAATCATCATGTCATACTGTAGTAGTTGCTTCTCTTCACTAATATCTGATCCTTCCATATTTCTGAATATGCAGGTGGATTACATTTATCTGTAGATTAGGTATACTCACATAACTTCCTTTGGAAAATAAAATGTGGATATGTGATCAGAATAGTGAGGAAACATTTGTTGATGGTGTTATTTCTTTTTTTTTTCTTTCTCTCTTTTTTTTAAATTTATTTTTTATTGGTGTTAAATATAATGAGAATAAACCTTATGAAACACAGGGACATTTGCCAAGGAATGAATCAATAAGTCACTATAGAGTGTTGATACTCTTTGCATAGTCCCTGGCACAAATTTGACATTTAATAATTGCTTGTTGAATATGAGATACAGTTATTCAGTAATCATTTCTTATTTTGTTCAGACCATTAAGAGGAAGAAACTGAGAGTGAGAGAAACTAAGGAGCTGCTCCAACGTCACCCAGTTTGTTAGTGGTTGGGCTATAACTAGCACTCAGTGTTAGACTCCTTGGTTAAAAGTCAACTATGAACTTGTCACTGCTGAGAATTCTACATTATAAAAAGGTGGAGGGATTTCTTCCCTTCTCTGAAGTGTTAATGGAGAAAAGAGTTAAATACAAATAATTATTTAACAGAATAATAAGTCAATCTTAGTTTAAAACTATCCTAGGTTTTGGATATAAACATAGCACAAGACATAGTTAACTTTAGAATACTTTAGAGTCTATTTGGTAGGAGAATACACCAAAATAATAGTAGAGAAGAGACTAGATTTTTTTTTAGGTTAGCAAAAACCATAAGTAAATGGTAGTTTGAGTATGCATTAATTGTGACTGGAGATCATAGATTAACTAAGGAGAAAAGTGAGACATGCCTACTCTAATGTATCTGGTTCTTTGTGTTTATGGGAAAGAAGATCAAACTGGATAACTGGAGGTACTTACCAGCCAAAACAAAACCTCATAGAATCCCTTTTTTTCCATAGAAGCAACTATGGTGGGCAAGAGTGTACCCATATTAGATGTAATTAATAGACCCAAGGATGGTGAGGTCAAGATAAGATTGTAGTACTGTGGGGAGCAATTATTAAGAATGGAGAGGTCCCCTGTGGTGTACTACATAGGGCTTTTAAAGCCAGTTGGGGTGCATGACACCCCCAAAGAGCTTCATTCCCTTCTCACCTGTACTCATCTTCCCACTTGTACCTGGGGCTGAATTACCCAGTGATACTATGTTGTCTCTCTTTTAACCTTAATCTGAACATCTGCTTAAATGTTACTTCTATCACTTATAGTTCTGACTCTCGAAATCCATTTCACACGATCTGTGAAAAAAATCTTTGATTAGTAGAAATAAAATTATAGAATAATGGATTTTTTTCCTGAATATGTATTCTACATGAACAGGGAAAAATTTAAAATACTGAGAAAAAAAGCGGTATTTGAGATAATTCCATTTTTTTTCTCCCCCTGAGTAGTCTTAATCTTTCTTAGTGTGTCACTTAATGAGTAAAAGCCTGGGCTCTAGAGCCCTTCTGCCTGGATGAAATCTCATCTCTACCTGCTAATTGTGTGACAAGGCAAATTATTTAACATCTGTATGTGTTTTCTCATCTGCAAAGGTGATAGTAGTTTCTACTTGAGTTGTGAGAATTAAGGAGATGGTGCATATGAAACACTGAGGACAGTACCTGAAACTTACTAAAAGATCAGTGAAGTTCATGATCATTAATAGTTTATCTTTATCAGTGACAGAAAGGATCAGGAATAGCAATATAGTTGCTTGGGATACTGAATTAGCCAAAGCTAGGTCAAAAGGAGAATGACCTCAACAGTCTTCCAGCATAGAACCTCCTTTGAGTAAGCATTGTCACCAAGTGAAACACAGCTGACAGTGGATCCGTAAGCATTTGGTGTGTTTTCACTGGCCATGATCACATCAGTGGATGACTCAGTAGGTCAGCAGACCAGATAAATATCCTCACTCATATTGTCAACAAAATCAATTTTTTACTTACTGCCTCAGATCATCCCCTTGAAAAGTTATCATTTTCTATCTACTCCAACCCTTTCTGAACTCCTATTCAGACTGTCTCCCAAGATGGACCTCAGTAGATTATGACTAGCCCCACCCTTACTTACTGCTCACACCACTGTATGTGGCTCTTCTCATTGTAAAAGCACTGACAGGAAGAGGGGGTTTATTTTAGGACTGTGAGGAGAGCTGCCCTTGCATTCTGGTCCACACATGTCCTCTGCACCATTTGTTTGTGCACTGCTGTGATCTTGTATCACCTCAGTTTGGGTCAGACAACTAGAAAGTCTGACGTTTCCTTATTTGTTTTGGATTGCTTATAATTCCTTTGTTGAGGGAAATTTGGGGTTTCTACTTTTAGCTACTCTAAACAATACTGACCCTAAATTCCTTGACATAACACTTGCAATCCCGACTGAAAACGTATTTCCTTCTTTCAATACAGTGGATTCACACCTTGAGCCAATATTCCAACTGTATGTGAGAGAGTTGGATTTGACTAGAGTTGTGGTTGAAACTAGTAATGGTAGAAAGGAACGGATTTGTTAAGAATGATCAAAATGCGTGACACAAGCATCAAATCTAGGAACTGAGGAATGTTATGACTGGAAGGCATTCAGTTGGGATTGTAAGTGGGTGGAATATTTGGAAGGCACATGCTTTAAGGGAACAGCAAGTTTTAGGGGGAAGGAGAGCACAGTGGTTTGTGTGTGACAATGTACGATAAACAGGACACTTAGCCCAGCTCAAAACTGAAAAGTGTAAGGGATAGAGAGGTCAACTCAATTTCTACTTGACTGGATTTCAAGGAACGACATCACAGGCAAGAGAGCCAGATTCTCATCAGAGCAAAAGGAAATGTCTACAGAAGGGGCTGAGAATAAGTAGGCTTTTACTTATGAAGGAGCTTGAGTCCTCAAGTGAGTTATGAAAGAGTTCAGGCATTAGCCATAAAAGAAGATAGAGCCAGATGGAGATTAGAATCTGCTGAAGGTAAAAGATGTCCAGCACTTCTTTGGACTGAAAACAAGAAGATTTTAGAGATTACCCATGAACTGGGATGCTGCGGTTGGTGTAGAGGGAGCAGGAGGCCTGTCTTGCTCTGGACATGCAGCTTCCTTCTTCATTCCTAGCATGAAGACCTTGAGGATAGCAGAGGGAAAGTGAATTGGAATATTTGTCACTTTGATAGGTAAAAATATTTCTCAGTCATATATGTACTTAATTATAAAATTAAGATCAAATGAATATAGTTTCCTATTTTGCTTTTGTAACTCCCGCTTTATATCCACATGTGTCATTAATTATTCTTCTCACCTATGGTTTTTAAATGGCTATATATGGACATAAAGTAAGTTATTTAACCATCTCCTTATTGTTAGAGAATTAAGTTGTTTCCATAAATATAGGATATATAAATTTTACCCAAGCAATATGTCACTGAAAATACATTTAGAAATGGAGTTATGAACACTGGGGAAGGTGCCAGTATTTACTGTCAGATTTAAATAAGTATGTTAGATTTAAGGCTCTTTAGAGGCAAAAAATTGAAATGAGATCTATAGAAGTCAAACTCAGAATGGTTAGAGGTTAGTCAATTCCCTGACTTTTTTTTTTTAATGGAACCAAATTTACCTTTAGATCCAAGGGTGTTCATTTTAGAGAAAATGAATTTCAAATTTTGTAAAGATAAAGCAGGGTCATAGTTAGAGGAGACACTGTGAATCAGCAACATTTGGAGTTCAGAGATCCTGACCGCTAAGTTTTGTGTGAGTCTGCGGAATGCATAGAGATTATATATGAAGGATGCTGTTGCCTTATATTCCCCCATCCTATCTCTGGATGTCACAAGGTTTTACTGTGAGTCAGGTCATTGGGCCTAGAAAGGAATGCGTCACTGATGGTTTTTGAAAAGTTAACTCTTAACAATACTGAAACACAACTTAATGCTTGGGGAAAGAATCAGTAGTATGTGTGTTATTAATCTTTTTATGAAAGTCTATCTTCAAGCCTCAACTCCCTGATCCTGACTCCAGGCTATTTATTGTCAGGATTATTTATCTGTGCCTTCATATAATTGGATTTGGTGGGGTTTAGTGAATGTCAAATTTTAAAAAATATTTATTTATTTATTTGAGAGAGAGAGGGGGAGAACGAGATCAAGGGGAGGGGCACAGGGAGAAGGAAAGAATCTTAAGCAGACTCCCTGCTACATGCAGTCCCTGATGAGGGACTCAATCTAACAACCCCAAGATCATGATCTGAGCTGAAATCAAGAGTCAGATGCTTAACCCACTGAGCCACCCAGGAGCCCCATGAACATCAATCATCTAATTGGATCTGGATTAGGCTTGGACACTCTACTTGTGGGGGTTTAATTACTGAAATTGCAGGAAGTATTTCATCTTCACATGTTACCAATAAGCTATTGATTACCAACTAGGGATGATTTTGTCCCCCTTCTCCCCAAGGAACATTTGGCAATGTCTGGAAACATTTTTAGTTGTCACAACTGGGGGAGGGTGCTACTGACATCTAATAAGTAGAGGATAGGGATGCTAATGAGCATCCTATAATACACAAGACAGTCACCACAAGTTCTCCATCGCCAAATGTCAATAATGTTGATGTTGAAAAATCATAATATAAGCAGTCCTGTGTAAGCATTAGTGCTTTAGCAGGTTCTAATATTTTATTTCAAGACGTATTTTAGATAATCTTAAATATTCTCAATAGCTGTTGGAATGTTCCTGTCTTCCTCAAATATTTTGCACATTATTAAACATACATTGTGCTTATACATAATGATTTCCTTACTTTCTGTCATAACTGATATGGGGAAAAGTAAGACGTGAATTTACCTCTATTAAACAACCCATTTATACAAAATATTTTCCTACTTACATAATTTGTTCCACAGGTTGAGAGAAGAAAGATATATTTTTTTAGATTTTATTTATTCATTCATGACAGACAGAGAGAGAGGCAGAGAGAGAGGCAGAGACAGGAGAAGCAGGCTCCATGCAAGGAGCCCAATGCGGGACTCAATCCCGGGACTCCAGGATCACACCCTGAGCCAAAGGCAGACGCTCAACTACTGAGCCACTCAGGCGTCCTGGAAGATGTTCTTCCCCCTATAATTTCCAAAACATAGACTCTTATTTTCTTTCTTGGAATAGCAACCATGTCTACCTGCAGAGGCTTCTGTGTGACTCAAAGAACAGCAGTCAGATTCATAGCTGGAAGCAAATGCTTTACTTGCAGAAGTCTTTTTTTTTAAGATTTTATTTATTTATTCATGACAGAGACAGAGAGGCAGAGATACAGGCAGAGGGAGAAGCAAGCTCCATACAAGGAGCACAATGTGGGACTCGATCCCAAGATTCTGGGATCACGCTCTGAGCCAAAGGGAGATGCTCAACTGCTGAGCCACCCAGGCATCCCTCAGAAATCTTTCCTAATAAATTTTGATACATTCTCAACAGGGCAGAAAACAGTTAAAGTAGCAGAAACAGCTTGGTCGTGGCTGGTGGGGGGAAGAGAGCATAAATTAATACTCCTTCTCAATCCCGACTCTTTCCTCCTCTTATTTTCTTTCTGCCTCCCATCTCTCCCAGCTTCTAATGTTCTGTTTGGCTGGAAATTAATTTCAAGTCCTGGTTAAAAACTATCAGGATAAAATTCAGCCTCTTTATAGACAAAGCTTTCCATTATCTGGCCTCCTCTTGTCTCCCTTACATCTCATCTTCACTGTGCTCCAAGCACAATCCCTAAAACAGTGATTTCCTAACCTGAGTGGGCATTAAAATCAAAATGGATGGTGATGCTTATGCACCCAATTCCAACATGATTGGGGAGGGAGTGGGGTTTCTCCGTACAACCAAGCAATTCTCAGATGTCAACTGGGTGTCCTGCAGTGCATCAGTCTTTACAGTATCTTTTCAGAGATAGCATCAGATTCTACAGGTTAAAAGTTTGTCCTACAAGCCTGCTTTCCAATTTCAAATGCCAACCCAAGCCCAGGTTGTTACCTGTACTTATGGCAGACTAGCTATAAATTGGGGGTTCTCATGACCTTCTTGGATTTGATTAATTTGCTAGAGGAGCTCACAGAATTTGGGAGACCCATTTATTCACTAGATTACTTGTTTATTATAATGGATATTAAAGGACATGAATCAACAGCCAGATGATGAGATACATAGGGTGAGGTCCTGAGCAAAGGAACTTGTGTCCTTGTGAAGTTTGAAGCCCAGGATGGTGACACATGGAAGTGTTCTAGTTCTATAATCTGGAAGCTCTCTGAATCTCATCCTTTAAGTTTTTATGGAGGCTTTATTACATAGGCAGGATTGATTAAATCGTTGGCCATTGTTGATTGGTTCAACCTCTAGTCCCTCTGTCCTCCCCAAAAGTCAGGGGGTGGGACTGAAAGATCCAACTCTCTATTGATGGTAGGTTCCCCCATCTTTAGGTGCTTTCCAAAGTCATTTCAATAGCATATACCCAGGTGTGGTAGAGAGGAACTTGTGAATAACAAGACTCATTTCATCTTAATGGCTCTGACACAATTTCTGGAACTGAGGACAAGATACCAAATATATTATAACAAAAGATGTACCCATTGCTCTTACTGCTCAGGAAATTCCAGGAGATTTGGGAGCTGTAAGCCAGGAACTGTGGACAAAGACTAAATATATATGAGTAATGTCTTGGTCATCTGAATGACCAAAAATGTACTTCCTATAAATCACAATATTGCAGGGACTCCAGGCTCAGTTGGTTAAGCATCTGCCTTCAACTCAGGGCATGATCCCAGAGTCCTGGGATTAATCCAGCATCTGGCCCCCTACTCATCAGAATGTCTGATTCTCCCTCTCCCTCTGCCTGCCACTGCTCCAGCTTGTGCGCGCTTGCTCTCTCTCTCTCTCTCTCTCTCTCTCTCTCTCTCTCTGTCAAATAAATAAAATATTAAAACAAAATCACAATATTGCAAATGTACATTAATGTAAAGATTCCTGGGGCCACTTTGCAGATATTCTGAAGGTGTAGACCTCAGGATCCATATCCTTAAGAAACTCCCTGGGTAATTCTGATACAACTCCACTGGAATTTGTAATCTATTGCTCAAATATTTCAGGCCTTTTTGTAAATCCTCTCCTTAGCTCATGCTTCTTCCTTTGCCTAGACCTTGCTTTTAAACTCCTTTGTGGTGTCTATCCTGTACTTACCAGGTCTTCTTAACCACTCCCACCTCTGGGTCCCTATAGCAACTTACACTCCTATTATTAAAGCAAATATAATAATGCATAGCAATTTGGTGAGCTACATTCATTTCCTGGATAGATTGTGGACTCCTTAAGGAATAGATACTACTTTTTAAAAAATCAATACAAAGAATAGAGTCTGCACCAAACTAGGTGTATCAGTCATTTCAATCATCATACTGAAATCTTGGAGGTTAGAGCTTCTAGCTGAAAAAAAAAATCCTAAGAGTAAAGTCAGTCATTGAAAAATCACTTTTTAATTCTTTTTCCCAAAATGGAAGTCACCATTAACATTAAGATTCATAGAAAGTTTCAAATATGTAAGGCAATCCATGAGTCACAAATAATAATGTATGTAATAAAGAATAAATAATGGAATAGCTATGTAAAATGATACCAATTAATACACACATGCTCACAGGCATGCGATTGGAAAGAAATATGCTAAATATATTAAAATGTTATACTGAGATTTAGTAAAGTTCATTTATCTCTCAGGCCCACAAAATGAAGGCAGTGCCAGTGACCCATTCCATGTCACAAATCTAAACCTACATCAGCCTGAACTTACAGGAAACACCTATCAAGGAAGCCTATAATACACCAATCACAATCCTCCAACTCAGTTCTAGCTAGTAAGCTTACTTACTTACTCTAAAATAGGACCTGGTGGCTGTATAAGGGAATCCTCACCCTGTCACCCAGTCATGCCCTGTTTCCTGAGTTGCCCTTTCTAATAATATTTTGTAAAACTCACTCTTGCCCAAAATACCTTGGGAAGAATGCTCCTGTGCTTGCGAGGCACTGCACTCAATTCACGGATTGTTTTTCCTTAAATAAAGAACATGAAACTCATTGGTAAATTGTTTTAGTTTTGTCATTTGACAGATTAACTAGATTTAACATGTACTTTACATATTGTAAGGGGATATAAATTGAAAATAAAAGTCTTCCTTATCCCTGTTGAAATGGGGAGAAGATATTTCCCTCTCCTCTCTTTTCTTAAAATATTTTCCTTAGAAAAACATGTAATTCTAAGTACTTTCTCATCTCTTTGAGAAGTATACAAAGTTTTTGAAGACTAGAAAGGCCCTTTGTCAGCTTTATGACCCAGAAAGGCCTTTGTCAAGAATGTGGAGCCATCTCTTTGAAAGGCAAGCATCAAAGGAGAGCACCCTCATCTTCCAGTGACTCTGGGAAGAGAGGAGCCTAACTTTGATAGGTGCATGCTCCAAGACACGAAATTACCTTATGTCATAGAGAGAGTCTGTTTTTCAACTTGGGTTACTTCAGTTAACAGGTAATGTTAAGATTAACTATGTGGGACAAATGGAATTGTCAAGTCTTACTTGAGGACTAGTGATCATTTATCTTGAAAACTGACTTATTATTTTTTTTTTTTAGCCAAGGACAGAAAGAGTGAGATTTCTTTCTATCCTTACAGTCTGTGATGTGCATTACATTCAGGTTTACTTCTTATTCAATAATCAAACTGCTTCTCATCCTCTACTACCTTCCTGAAGAGGATTTTGCAGTTGGGAGATTCTGTTTTTAATTATATTTCCCCAACAATATTTCTGTTTAATTTCTGCATGTTCTACAATGAACTGCTTATTTAAATGTGAAGTAGAAATTTCCTTAGAGTATTTTTGCTCTATGCCAGGAACAGCAACCCCCCCCCAACTTTTTTAACTAAAAGATATCAAGAGAAAGAGAGTCTAGTGGGCCAGGAAGGGAAGGATAGTGGGAGAGGGATGGATATCAAACGTTTACTTAGTGCATTTTGTTGAGTGTAATGCATTGTGTGGAAATCTGGGGACAGTAGTATAAACTCATGGTTCCCACCTGAAAGGATGGCTGTCTAATTGAAGACATGGACTTGTTCTCCAGTATTACAGAAAAACTAAGGAAGGTGGTGGAGACAAACTCATTTACCATTAGCTGAGGAAGTGAGTGTATATCATTAAGGCTCTCAATTGGAATCTCTCAAATTTTAAGAGAAAGGACAGGCTTTGTTGACTGACAGTTCTAAAACCAAGATGAAGACAGCCTTCCCCAATGATAATAATGCATGGCTGAAATGAAGACTATTTTTCTTGTATAACTAGATTATATTATTTTAAACCCAGTTGTGAACAGCTAATTTCCATATGTATGGGATCAAGATACCAAGTGCCAAGCTATACTCTCACTAAAAATTCTCTATCCTAACTCAAAAGGGCTCATACATCTAAGTGTAAAATATAAAGCTATAAAATTTTAAGAAACAAATATAGGAAAAAAATCTTTGTGACCTGAAATCAGGCCAAAAGTTCTTAGACATGACAATAGCAAAACTACCTATATATTTAAAAAATAATAATAAATTGGACTTTTGGTCTATGTCTGCAAAAAACAGAATGAAAATACAAGCTCCAATTGGGAGAAAATGTTTCCAGGTCACATATTTGAAGAAAGACTTATATTAGGAATATATAATAAGCTTTTAAAGGCAACAGAAAGAAAACAAGTAACCCAATTAGGAAGCAGACCCAATTTTTGCCTTAAAGTTGTCTTTGTCTGATGCTAATAGAACCACACCAGCTTTTTTTTTTTTTAATAGTAACTGCATGGCATATTTTTTCTTTTTTTTTTGTCCCCTTTCTCCTTATATTTAATATATTTAATGTAAGCAACATATAGTTAGATTTAAAAAAACCTTTTCCTTTTAATAAATATTTTATTTCTTTCCTATTTAAGGACTTATTTAATCTTTAAATTGAAATATATAATAAATTGTCTTATAATTTATTTTTTTTGTTCCATGTTGCTTTTTCTCCCCTTACTGACATTCTCTTGAATTAGTTAAAAAATTTTTTTGAAAGATTTTATTCATTTATTCATGAGAGACAGAGAGAGAGAGAGAGAGAGAGAGAGAGACAGCCAGAGGCAGGCAGAGGGAGAAGCAGGCTCCATGCAGAGAGCCCGACGTGGGACTCAATCCCGTGGCTCCAGAATCAGGCCCTGGACTGAAGGCAGCGCTAAACCGCTGAGCCCCCTGGGCTGCCCGAATTAGTTAAGATTTTTAAAACCATTACAATATTTCTTTCTCCCACATTATAATTTGTTAGTTGTGTCTCTTATTTCTTATTTTACCTCTATCCTAGAACTTATGATACACAATACACATCCTTAACCTATTATAGTTCTTTTCATGTTGACATTCTGCTAATTCCAGAAAATGCAAGTATTTGAGAACTCTTTGACTACATTCACTTTATGATTGTTCTAAGTTTTATTCTCTGCATATTTTAAACTTCAGAAAACATTCTTTTTTTTTTTAAGATTTTACTCATTTATTTGAGAGAGACCGAGAGAGAGAGCAAGAGGGAGAGAGAGCATTAGAGGTGGGGGTGAGGAGAGCAGGGGGAGAAGCAGACAACTCCCTGCTGAGCAAGAAGCCCAACCACCCAACAAAGCTGATGTTGCTGGGCTCAATCCTGGGATTCTGGGATCTTGACCTGAGCCAAAGACATATGGTCAACCAACTGAGCCACTCAGATGCCCCTAGGACATTCTTATTATTGCTTTACACAATCAGTACAAAATTAGATTTAGGCTAGATATATTTAACCTTTATGGCATTCTTCATACCTGTCTGCATTACCATGATTTCAACTGGAATGAATTTTCTTCTGTTGGAGAATTTCTACCTTTATTATTTTTTTCTACCTTTATTATTATTTTTAGTGTGATTCTTCTAGTGAAATAGTCTCTCAATTTCTGTTTTACTAAAACTGTGATATTTGCCTACATTTTTTCACTTCTAGTTCTTGGTTTTAACAGATTACATTAATTTTAACTATTTTTAGAAGGAAACTTTCAATAGTTACAGAGTTCTAGGTTGGCAGTTATTTTCTTTTTGAACTTTAAGAAATTTATTCCTATGTGGCTGGCTTCCATCATTTCTGTTAAAAAGACAGTTGTCAATATTTTGTTTCCTTTAGAGGAGCTTTCTCTAAAAATTTTTAGAGTATTCTTTTTTCCTTTGGTTTTTAGCAGATGTTTCTGGTTTGATTTTCTATGTGTTTGTGTTGCATAAATTTTTTAGAACATCTTAAATCTGTGATTTTGATGCTTTACATTAGTTTTGGAATATTTTGATCTAGTATCTCTTCTAAAGTTGCCATTCTCTCCTTTTTCCTAGCTCTTCAGTAGCACATATGTTAGAATGTTCCTATGTCTCATTCATTCTTATAGTTTATTCTGTATTTTTTCTTTTTCTTTTTTTTTTTTTTGAGAGAGAGAGAGAGAGAGAGCAGGAGTGAGGAGGGAGGGACAGAGGGAGATAGAGAGAGAGAGAATCTTAAGCAGGCTCCACACTTAGCACAGAGCGAGCAGGACATAGGGCTTGATCTATGACTGAGATCATGACCTGAGCCAAAATCAAGAGTTGGATACTTAACTCAGCCACCGAGACACCCCTTGTTACCCATATTTTTTTTAAAAAAATTGAAGTATAATCGTCATATAACATTATATTAGTTTCAGGTGCACAACCTAATGGTTCAGTATTTGTGTATATTATGAAATGATCACCAGAATAAGCCTAGTTAATATCTATCACCATACATTGTTGCAAATTTTTTTCTTGTGATGAGAACTTTTAAGATTTATTTTCTTAGCTACTTTTAAAAATACAATACAGTATTTATTAACTATAATCATCATGCTGTATATCCTCAGGACTGATTTTAGAACTGGAAGTTGTATCTTTTGACCACTTTCACCCATTTTGCATCCCACCTCCCAGCCTCTGGCAACCATGAATCTGTTCTCTGTTCATCAGAATAAGTCTAGTTAATATCTATCACCATACATTATTGCAATTTTTTTCTTGTGATAGAATAAGTCCACCCATCTGTTTCTGTATCTGAGCTCTTGTTACCCATCTTTTGATTTGCTAATTCTATCTTCTGATATCTCTAATCCTCCATCAACTTAATTCTTAAATTTTATAAACTTAGTTCTTAAATTCAGGTATAGTATTCTTTTGTACATTTAATTACATTTAAATTACAGATATTTTAAAGTCCATGTCTTATAATTCCAACATCTTCTATCCGTGGGCTTGTTCTTTTGTTTTTTACTCATTTAGTTTTGCCTCCCCACATACTTTTCATCTTTGTTTGTTTGTTTTCATGGTGGTAAATATATATAAAATAAAACTTGTCACTTAAAATATTTAAAAAAATACTTCATTTATTTATTCATGAGAGACACAGAGAAAGAGAGAGCGAGAGGCAGAGACACAGGCAGAGGGAGAAGCAGGCTCCATGCAGGGAACCTGATGTGGGACTCGATCCGAGGAGTCAATCCCGGGACTCCAGGATCACACCCTGGGCTGAAGGGAGGCGCTAAACTGCTGAGCCACCCAGGGATCCCCCTGTCATTTAAGATATTTTAAGTGTACAATTTATTAATTATATGTACAATGTCATTCAACCATCACATTTTCTATTTTCAAAGCATTTTCATAACAGAAACAGAGATTCTGTACACATTAAGCAAGAACTCTTCATTCCTTCTACCTCTTACTCCTAGCAATCTCTAATCTATTTTCTGTGTTTCTGAACTAAACCACACAATATTTGTCCTTTTGTGTCTGGCTTCTTTCACTCAGCATAATTTTGTCAAAGTTCATCCATATTGCAGCATGTATCGGAACTTCATTGCTTTTTATGGCTGAATAATATTTCATTGTATGTATATGCCACATTTTATTTATCTATTCTTCTGTTGATAGACACAAGAGTTGTTTCCAACTTTTGACATTATGAATAATGCTGCATTGAACGTATATGTATATCTGTTGAGTCTCTGGGATATATATCTAGGATTGGAATTGCTGGGTCATGTGGTAATTCTACGTTTAACTTTTTGAGGAACCACTGAACTGTTTTCCAGAATGGCTACACCATTTAACATTCCTATTAGCAATGTATGAGGGTTCAAATTTCCCTAAATCCATGCTATCACTTATTATTATCTGTTTGTTATTATTGTTGTTGGTATTATTTATTATCATAGCTGTATGAAAGGGTGTACAGTAGTGTCTCATTATAGTTTTTATTTTCTTTACCCTAATTACTAATGATACTAAGCATTTTTTCATGTCTTTTTTGTCTATCTGAAGATCTTCTTTGGATAAATGTCTATTCAAGTCTTTTGTTCATTTTTTCACTGGATTACTTGTTAAGCTATAGGAATTCTGCATGTTAAACCCCACCAATATGATGAAGCTTTTCCACAATGTTTTCTTTTAGGAAACTTAAAGTTTCAAGTCTACAAATCTTTAATAAATTTTGAGTTGATTTTTCTGTATTATCTGTAAGATAATAGTCCAGGTTTACATGTGGCAATCCAGTTTTTCTGTATTATCTGTAAGATAATAGTCCAGGTTTACATGTGGCAATCCAGTTTTTCCAGCATCATTTGTTGAAGAAACTATCCTTTCCCAATGTGTATTCTTGGTACACTTGTCAAAGATCAGTTGACTTTGACCATATATGGTGAATTTATTTCTGGGCTCTGTATTCTCTTATATTAGTCTATTTGTCTGTCTTTATGTTACTATTGAACTGTTTTAATTCCTATAGCTTTATAATATGTTTCTAAAATAGACAGTATACAACCTCTAGCTTTGTTCTTTTTTTCCTCAAGATTGTTTTGGCTATACAGAATCCTTAATGGTTCCATATCAGGTTGTTTTTTATTTTATTTTATTTTATTTTTTTTTTGAGATAGAGAGAGAATGAGAGAGAGAATAAGAAAGAGAGAGAGAGGGAGAGATCATGAGCAGGAACAGAGGAACAGAGGGCAAGGGAGAGAGAACCTCAACCAGGCTTCACACCCAGTGTGGAGCTTAAGGTGGGGCTCAATCTCACAACTCTGAGATTATAACCTGAACCAGAATCAAGGTTGGACGGTTAACTACTGAGCTACCCACATGCCCCATTCCATACCAGTTTTAGATTTTTCTTTTCTATTTCTATAAAAATTGTCATTGAGATTTTGATGGGGATTGCACTGAATCTGTAGATCACTTTGGGTAGTGTGGGTATTTAAAATATGCCTTATTTGTTTAACTGCTTCACAATAGTCAGTTGAATGATGTTCCTTAAGTTGACCAATCCTATGTTGATGAAATTTAGGTTTCTAGTCTTCTGATATTAAAACAGTGCCGCTATATCTATCCAAGTTACTTCACAAACATAAGTAAATTTATATTTTTTATAGCATCAAATTGCCTTCCATTGAGATTGTAGCAGTTGTACTCCTTTCATCAGTTTGTGTCAATGCCCATCTGAACACCTTTAACATTGACCCCTTTAACATTGACCTTTGTCAATCTTATGTATAAAGATGTTATCTCAGAGCAAGGATACTCCTAATAAACTCTATTTTTTATTATATAATAAAGTAATAGCAAAAAATGGCACAATGGTTACTGTGTAGTAGGCATAAGTGTGTTTCTAAGCTCTTTATAATTCTTAACTCTTAATTCTCAGGCCTACCTTAATGTAAGCATTGGTTTATTCTTATTTTATAATGAGAAAACAGACAAAAAGATCAGATTTTTCCCCAAGTTCCTCAGAAGTGAGAGCACAATTGAAACAGGAAATATGACTTCAGCGTTTGTGTTCTTCATTGGGTAGCAGGAATCCAGATAACAATTCTAGGTATATTTCAAGATAAGAATTACTTTTTTTACGATAAAAATGGTATATATATATATATATATATATATATATATATATATATAACTATTTATATTCTTTCTTCCTTTAACAACTGAGTGTATTATTAGAAGCCATTAGGACAACCACATTGTATTAATTTGCTTTGGCCGTTGTAACACATTTGCACAAACTGGTGACCTAAAACAACAGAAATACATTCTCTCACTGTTCTGGAGACCACAAGTATTGATCACAGTGTTGGTAGGGCCATACTCCCTCTGAAGGTGAATACATTCCTTGCCACTTCCAGTGTGGCTCCCAGCATGTCTCAACTCACAGCTACATTACTCCATGTGTACCTTCATAGTGAGGTTGCTTGCTCTTCTGTATGTCTTCCCCTCTGTGTTCTCTTTTGTTCTCCCTCTCTCTCTCTTTTGAAAGGTTACTTGTGATTGATTTAGGACTCACCTAGATTGTCCATAATAAGCTCCTCCTCTTCAGATCTTTAACTTAATCACATCATTGGCAGTATAATGTACTATTCATTCTTTTTCTGTATAAGGTAATATTCATAGGCCCTGAGTATTAGAACATATACAAATCTTTTGAAAGGGGGCAACTTTTAAGCCACTAAGCACATTTTCCATTCACCTGAAATACCTTGAACCTCTTTTTTCCTTTCTTCCTTCCTTCATCTATCCCTTTACTCTAAATATTTATGAAAGGTCTGCCATGTGGCAGAAGTTGGTCAATGTGCTGAGGAAAGAACAATGAATAGAACAGATAACTCTGTCTTCATGGTGCTTACATTTTAGCTGAAGGAGCCAAATATATATAGAATGTGTGAGTAAATACATAGAGTGCCATCAGGTGATAAATACTATAGGAAAAAGAATAAAGTAGGAAAGGGGTAAAGGACATACTATGGGAAAGGAGGGTGGAAATTTTAAGTATGGTAGTTTGAGGAGGCCTCTTTGAGAAAGCTGACAAATGGCTTCTCCAAAAAAATCTCAGGTTTGAATCCCTAGGACTTGTAAATGTTGTGTTGTATGGCAAAGTCTTTCCTGATGTGATTAAGTTAAGGATCTACAGCAGGAGAGGTTATACTGGATTATCCTGGTGGGCCCTAAATGTTATAACAGATGTCTTTGTACGAGGGAGACAGAGGAGATTTCATATAGACAGAAGAGAGTACAATGTGACCACAGAAGCCAAAATTTGACATAGTCACAAACCCAGCTTCTATGACAAGCTGGAAGGTGTAAGGAAAGGATTCTCCTCAGAGCCTTTAAAAGAAGTATGGCCTTGTTGACACCTTGATTTGGGCCTCATGAGTTTGGACTTCTGTCCTCCAGAACTGGAAGAGAATGAATTTCTGTTGTTAGAAGCACAAAGCTTGTGGCAATTTGTTTTAGCAGCCATAGGACACTACTACAATGACATTAGCACACATTGCTAAAGGAGGTAATAGAACAAGCCATGAATGTATCTGGGGACTGAGAACTCCTGGCAGAGAGAAACTTCATGTCCACCAGCCTTGAGAGGGTAGCATGCCTGCCATGATCGAAGAAATATTATGGCAACCTCTGAGGCTCAAGAGCAGTGAGCAGGGCAAGAGTAGTGGGAGATGAGACCAGAGAGGTCAGATGACTTGAGGATTTGGTGATGTTCATTCCCTCTCCCTAGGAGATGAGAAGTCCCTGAAGGATTTCGAGCACAGAGAAAATAAGGTCTGTTCCTTTCTTTGAACAGTTCTCAATTACCAAAAGAAACCAGGATCACTCTGTCTGTCAAATTTGTACTAGATTACAGGGAGCAGCAGGCAGTAGCAGGAACCAATTAGGAGGCTAATGCTTATGTTTAGTAGGCCACTGATGCTATGAGTCTAGAGTTTATAGATGCTGGTTGGAGATAAACTTTGCCAAGGGTTATAACACTGGAGGTATGCTTTAAAACCTTTCATCATAGGTTCATACTAAAACACAGTATGTATTAATTCAATGTCATTGAGGGGCAGTTAGTTTTCCTAACAGCAAACGCTATACACATGAGGGGTGGTAACATTTACTCAAAAGGCAACTCTGAGTATTTCAGCCATTATTATTTCTGATCAACATTGTGAGGGAGGCTTTGCAAATGGATGTTAGAAGGGAATTTTCAGGTGTGAATTTTGTGGCTTCTTGATAAGCATAATGGGTATGCCTATAAATTCAGTATTAATTGGGTTGTATTCCACATCTACGAATTGGTAAACTATTTTAGACTTTCCACACTGCTTATATAGGATAATAGAGTCAGGGAAACTTTTCACTTCTCATTTTTCAGAATGCCATTCAAGGCATAATCCTAACGTAGGCATGGGTTAGAATATTTTGATCAGATGTGTCAAATATTAGACTGAGTCCTGCTTCTAAAATATTGTTGGGAGAGAAGAAACCTTTTATGCAAAAAGTGGTTGCTTAATCTAAGAAAACATGTAACTGGGACTTCATCAAGCTGACAGGAACTAGGTGTATGAGTGTTTTTATGCCTGCTTTTCAATAAGGATTTGACTTATAAATGGCAGTGGCAGAATTTAGTCTGAGATTTGTTGTCATTGAAAACCAGGTAGTGTGATTGTAAGAGAGGAGATATTTTTCATCTTCCGTAGTAGCAACTTAGGTTCTCAAGAGTATTTTAATGAAGGTTTCAGAGCCGAAGTTCCCAGGCTGAACACATGCAAATCACTTTGGATTGGAAGGGGTTCCCTCTCTCAGTTTTAAAATGTAGTTTCAGATTTTATTTTCTTTCCCCTTGATGACTGGATATTAACGTGTTATCTGTTATCTACCGGAGAGTCACTCTTACTGATTGCCATCTAAATGATTTTCCTAAAGCATATTTTTATGCAAAATTTGAACAAATGGTGGATCCTTGCTTACTAAAAAGCATTCTTTATACTTTATAGCATGCAAAATGTTAGAGCATGGATAAGTTTTCCTTATCTTATATGTGAGATAATAATGATCTAGAAAGAATAAGTCACAGAACTTAAAAAATGTTTTATTGGAGGAAAGATATTCTAAAGCATTTATTCTGTATATGGTAAATCAATACAGAATATTGACTGTAATATTCCGAAGCAATGATGAAACAAAATAACTATTTAAAAATCCATACATATAGAATAATTTAAAATATTCTCAGATCATAAAATGAGTTCTAATCATTCCCAACTTTTTTGCTTTATGTATTTGGACTTGAAATCCAGAAATGAGGGGTGCCTGGGTGGCTCAGATGGTTGAGCATCTGCCTTTGGCTCAGGTCCTTATCTCGGATCCTGGGATCCAGCCCTACATCAGGTTCCCTGCTCAGCAGGAAGTCTGTTTCTCCCTCTACCCCTCCCCCCTCTTGTGATATCTCTCTCATAAATAAATAAAAAAAACCGAAATACCAAAATGAATTTGTGGAAAAATGTGAAAGGATGTGTCCCTTGCACTGTATTCTTAGACATGCAAAATAAAGTCCACTAGTAATCCTTTGGTTTAGTTGGGGGCTCTTTCTAAATCTATTTTTCAAAAATTATAATTTACATTTTAATAATACCTTAAATTAATAATCCTAATAATAGACACAATTTATGGATTATTTACTTTGTTTATATAAATAATTTAATCCTTAAAATAATCCTGAGACTGTGTTATTTTCCATAGGAGGGAATTCAGATTAAGACTAGATAAATAGAATGCCCAGCTCCACATAGCTAGAAAGTAGTAAAGCCAGAACTATATCAAATTTTTCTCTGAAATATGTTTCCATGTTCTCCTCACTAAATCATTTTACAATAACCTTGAGAAGTGGACAGAGAAGTTAGTGTTATTCATAATCGGACAGAGAAGTTAGTGTTACTCATACTCCATATGTGAAGGAAATGAGATCATGTCTTAAATGGCAGAACTAGTTTATAGTAGAAGTGGCCTTTAACTAAGACTCCCACTTGCTGAGTGGTGCTCTTTCCTTTGAACCCCTCAGTGACTCAGTTTATGATGTATACTTTTTCTTTTCTTACCGTCTCAAAGTAGGCACCTTGTAAAATCTTCCCTTTAATTTCCACTCCTGAATACTTATGAATAAAATGACTTTTAAATCTCTGATTAGATAGGGAAATCTCTACAGTTCACTTTCTCACTCATTTTATCTTCCCAAGCTTTGCAAATTTGAGAAAATCCATTAGACAAATACATTGAGCAAAGTCACTTTAATCCACTTTCCTTAAACAGGGATTTTTATTGAACAAAGTAGAGAATTGGCTCTATCAAACTTTTATTTCACTTTATTGTGAATCTTCTAAAAGTGTCCCTAATTTCTCTGAGGAAATTGGTTTACAGATGGCGTATTTTTCTTTATGTAATCATGCACGATTAAGAGGATATGTTGGTTTCTTTTTTGGAGAGCTCTCCAGTGTAAAAAGTAACTCCATCTCATTTATACATACAAACACATGGCTTACCGTAGTGTTGCACTAAATGCTCTCTTAAGAATGAAACTGAAAACCTTAGACTAATTTCTTATAATCATGATAAAGTTTCTTGCTTTTTTGAAAATTTATATAACCTTAGACTAATTTCTTATAATCATGATAAAGACTCTTGCTTTTTTGAAAATTTATATAAGTTAACTATACTTGGAGTTTAATTGGAAGAAGGGAGGAAGAAAAGGAGAGAGAGAAGGGCAAGTAGAGGAGAAAGAGAAGTAGAAGGAAAAATATATATGTGTATCTGTATCTACACATGTCTACCGACATGTATGTCACATATATGCAAGATTTTAAACTAAACAAATATAATAGTGTATATTTTACATATTATATAAATATGCACATGTAAATATAAATAAATGTTACCACACTTTTGTATCCTGTAAAACAAGGTTATCTGAAAGACATTTATCATTGTGGTAGGCAGAATTATCAGACGATCTCCAAGATTTCTGGCTTCTGTATAACCCCTTCTCCTTGAGTATGGATGGAACCTCTGAATAGATGGGATGCCATAACCATCATCAGGTTACATTATATTTCAAGAGTAAAGTGATTTTGCAGCTGTAGTTAAGTTTCCAAGTCAGTTTTTTTTTGTTTGTTTTTTTTGTTTGTTTTTTTTTTTAGGGATGGAAAAAGAACTTTATTTATTTTTTTAAATTTTTTTATTGGAGTTCAATTTGCCAACATGTAGCATAACACCCAGTGCTCATCCCGCCAAGTGCCCCCTCAGTGCTCATCACCCAGTCACCCCAACCACCCGCCACTTCCCCTTCTACTACCCCTTGTTCATTTCCCAGAGTTAGGTGTCTCTCATGTTTTGTCATCCTCACTGATATTTTCACTCATTTTCTCTCCTTTCCCTTTATTCCCTTTCACTAATTTTTATATTCCCCAAATGAATGAGACTATCTAATATTTGTCCTTTTCCGACTGACTTATTTCACTCAGCATAATACCCTCCAGGTCCATCCATGTCTAAGCAAATGGTAGGTATTTTGACTTAATCAAAAAAGATGATCCTGAGTGCACTTGACTCAATCAAATGAAAGTCCTTAAAAGAGGGAGTGGGCTCTTCCTAAAGAGAATGATTCTCCTCCTGGTTTTGAAGAAGTAAAGCACTGTTTTAGGACAGGGTGTGTGAGGGATGGTCATGTGGCAAGGAACCAGGGAAGGTCCCTAAAGCACTAAGGGTATCAGCAGGCTGGCAACCAGCAAGAAAGTGGGACCTCAGTCCCTTGACTGCAAAGAACTGAATTCTGACAACAATTATGTGAGTTTGACATAAGATTTTGGACTCCAGAAGGAAACAAAGCCCAGCTCATGTCTAGATGCAGCCTTGTGAGATCGTATCAGAGGAACCATAGGAACTTAAAAAATGTGTGTTATTTTAAGCCAGTACATTTGTGGTAGCTTGTCACACAGCAATTAAAAGAATAAATGCAGTGGTTTCACCAAAGTTTTTATATGCCACATATTCTTGTAGAATCACACAGATACTTTCTGAAATCTAGGCTGAGGTAGATAAATTACTATAGCTCTTTCAATTCTGAAATTCTGGACTATAGGAGGTAAGGCTCATAAACTCAAATGCATGCAGGATTTATGTGGTGATATAGAATGAAGCAGTCCTGGAATGAGACACTGCTACCACTGCAGGCACACCACCTGCCTAGTTACAGTTTTTAAAACACTCTTCAGGCCAAATGAAATGACCAGACACATTCTGTGGCTATATAAATCTTGTGGAACAGAGATTGAGACTCTGCCCTAGGATTTCCCATTGAGGAAAATGACTGATGGACATATGGCATTTTGTATTTCCTATCTGTAAAATAAAATTTAAAACAGTTTAGTCTTTTGGGGCATCTGTGTGACTCAGTGGGTTCAAGCCTCAGACTGTTAATTTCAGCTCAGGTCATGATCTTAGGGTCCTGGGATTGAGCCAGGTATCAGGCTCCCTGCTCAGGGGAGAGTCTGCTTCTCCCTCTCCCTCTACCCCTCCCCCATGCTCCTGTGACTCTCTCTCTCTCTCTGAAGTGAATAAACAAATCTTTTTATAAAAAAAAGCAGTTTATAGACTTCCTTGTGCAAACAACTAAGAAATCTGATATAGAAATATTTATCAAATGTCAAATGTATAGACAATGTTGTAATGACTGGGGTTAAATATTTGAATAGATGTTATTCTTAAGAAACAATATGCCAGATATATAGATATTTAAACAAATAAATAGCAACTGAGAACAAATAAATGAATGTGTCCAAGATGTAAACCTGTTGTAGGATCCATTTTATTAAACATTAAGGTATTTTGTACTTGACATTACAATAGCTTTACATGGATAAAGTGGGCAATGAGCCATCTCATATAAAGATTAATCAAATGGCTCCAAAATCCTTAGCATTTTTATGTAAGAAGACCAAAATTCTGAAAGTCCATTTACCATTAAAATATTGACCAAGTCATTATAAATGAAAAAAAACATGGACTAACGTTGTGATTCACAGTTAATTGGCTATGTGTCTTTCAACAATTTAAGTTTAAGTTCTAAATAGTGTTGGTAAAGGATAAAATGATTACCTTTACTGGAGTCATAAAGACATTTCCTTTGTGAAACTCAATTAGCTCTTTTTTTTTTCTGTCTCCTAAAATCATTTTCATATTATTTGGATGTACCCTCTATTAGCTGGTGTCTGTGACTTTTGGTATGCAACCAACATGTTTAATTATTTTAATGGATTAAATTATGCTGTAGTTTTCTAGCATTTTTTTGTCCAAAGTCTCACTGGTTTTGAGAAAAGGCTGATTTATCATAGATGTGTGATCATTTCAAGAGTGAAAAGGATTTTTTAAAGTGTTTTTATCTGAATTCTTTAAAAATTAATAAAAAGCTTCATTTATTTACCAATATTTAGTAGCACTAAATTAATACATATAAAGGACTGAAAGCTAAGTAGGGTACATGATTAATGAATGTTTTTTTCTCTTCACTTCCAGGCAATTTCTTTTAAAGGATCTTTTTTATATGTGCACTGGGTCTGAAAGCCCGCTTATGTTGATTATACTATGATTGCTTTGTAAATCACTCTTTCAGGAGAATGCTAGTACTTAAAATGCAACAGAACAACTATTTCAACTTTTTCCCCATAGTCAGGCAATAATATTATCTACTGAATAAATAGATTGCATATTTAAAATGTATGTGAATATATAATATATGTGATTTTCCACTTCTTAGTTTTTTCATTTTGAGAAAATGGTGCAACCACATTGGAACGTATTTTCTGGTCTTTATTGGTCTGACAAATACTTTTTAGCATCTTCTTTCTTTATGAAATGCTTTATGATTATAAGGAGCTTCCAAGCATTCCCAGTGTCTGTCTTCTTTTGTATCTTTCTGTTCCAGCTATTGCCCACAATGATACAGGAAGTGAAAGAAGATACTACCCAATAAAAAAAAAGGCAGGGAAGAATAAAAATACATGCAGGAAGAAAAAGCACAAGAGAATGTTAAAAAACAATGAAGCAAACAAACAATAGGCTAGAGGAAGCAAAGAACAAGTGAGAGTAACACAGGAAAAAAGAGACAGATAGAAGAAACTAAATCATGCTATTTATACACACGGTGTCTTAGCATCCCGAGGATCTTACCTCTCTCTTCTGGCTTCTGTTCAACCAGGTAGTATAAATAAAAATTACTTTCAATCAATAGTATGGATATTCTTAGATATTCTAAGTCATAATTTAGTACTTAACTCATACCTTTAAGTTGGGTTTTGAAGACCTGGGAGATAAAGAATGGAGTCATTCAGAGCCATTCAGATAATCACAAGCTTGTTTAAAGTGGATTTATAGGACTTTTACAAAAGATAAGCGTCATTCTTGAGCCAGAGACCCTATCACACCATACTACCTCCTGAGCAGATTAGAAGATCACCTCATGGTTCCCTGACAGTCACCTCTCAGAACATGGAAGATTATTTGTAACACGGCTATCAAAAATATGTGTGCAGATTAGTGGTTCTTCAATACTGTTCATTCAAATCCTTTGGATTGCCATTAAAAATTCAGATGCCTGGGTCCAAGGTCCAAGACCATGGAAACCTCAGAATCTCTGTGGAGGAATCCAGGGTATCAGTATTTTTAAACTTCCTAAGTGGTTCTACTGTTCATCCAGAACTGATTCTCAATCAATCAAGGTAATGCTTGCCCCTTACTCCTGTATTTCCTCAGTAACATCTAGCTCCTCAAAATCACTGCTCCTTTTCCCAGAAACTATAATCTTAGAGAAGATGCCTGATCAGAACTCCTATTATATGGGCCTTTATAAATAAATCAAATATTTGTGAAGAATACGTTCAAAATATACTCATCAGACAAGTTGTTCATGGCAGTAAATGAAATCGTGGGAAATTTTTTGGCCAAAATAAGGGTCAATAATGAACATTTGTTTGCTGCACTGAAAAACAATAAAGCATAGAAATGGGCTGTTTATATTCTCAATTTAGTACTATAAAAATGTGTTAAAGGTTTTTATTCTTCATTAGCAATTGATAGTTTAGTGGTCTAGCCTACTCTTAGAAAAGAAGAATACCATTTCTTAGAATATAGATAAGATATTTCTTACTAGCTGACTTGTTGATAATGCTTTTAACTGGATCATTTCTTTTCTTTTTTTTTTTTTAAAGATTTTATTTATTTATTTATTTGACAGAGAGGAAGAGAGATAACACAAGTAGGCAGAACAGCAGGCAGAGGTAGAGGGAGAAGTAAGATCCCCACTGAGCAGGGATCCCAATGCAGAGCTGGATCCTAGGACCCCGGGATCATGACCTGAGCTGAAGGTAGGCGCTTAACTGACTGAGCCATCCAGGTGCCCCCAACTGGATCATTTCTATTAGCATACAAACATTCTATTATTTTTTGTCTTAAAATATTTCTTGACCCTACTTCATCTATTCTAGTGACTCATTTCTCTGGTCCTCTCTATACCAAAATTTCTCAAAAAATTATGTGTATTTGCTTGCTCTGTTCCCCTTTGTCTATTTATAGTTTATAATTAATAAGTAATTAAATAATTAAGTTTATAATACTTACAGTTTATAGAGGGTTAAATCCAACGACTCTCTTACTGAACAATCAACATCTTTTGAATAGAGTTGATCTCTATCTCCTCCTTGACATATTTTCCTCACCTGGCTGCTAATAATCTATGGTTGCACTTTCCCTCCTACCTCATAATCACCCTTTTTAGTTCAGTTTTTTTCAACTGTCCCTTCTCTTTTCTCCCACCTCTGAATGTTAATGGGCTCCAGAGCTTAATTCCAGGACCCCTTTTCTTTGCCCCTCACTTTCATCCTTTGGTGATTTTGCCCAATGTCCTTGCTTTAAAAATGATCCTCATTCTTGTGACAACCAAATTTGTCTCTCACCTAAATGTCTCATCACTCAGTCAGCAATTAGTTGTGTAATAGTTATGTCAAGCTTAGTGTGTCCCAATTAAACTCCATTCTCCTCTCCACTCCTGAAAGTGATTCTCCTTGAGGTTACTACATCTCTTTGAAAGACAACTCCAGCCATTCTCCCAGTTGCCCAGATCACTTAAGAGTCCTTGACGCCTCTCCTTCTCTCACATCCCACATTCAATCTGTCAGCAAAACTTTTTTGTCTCTATATTCAAAATATATTCAGAATATGACTACTTCTTACCACCTTCATTTCTAAAATGCTTGTTCAAGCTACCATATTCTCTTACCTCAATAGCCTTCTAAATGTTCTATATTTCTGCCCTTGCTTCCTGTCTGTTCTTAGCTCGGTAACCAAAATATTTATTGAAAATATTTCTCCTATCGTCTCACTAGGTAAAAGCCAACATCTACTAAATGGCTGTAAGACCCTCCTCTCATTCTCCCTATACCTTGCTCATTGCCAAACATTTTCACTGGGTCTTTGTTCTTTTTAGTTCATACTAGCCATGATCCTATCTCAAAGCTTTGCACTTGTTCCTTCTTCCTAGAATGCTTTCCTTACATATCTACATGGTTTTGATCCTTGTTCAACTCACCTTTCTAATAAATTATTCACTGGAAACTTTATTTAAAATTGCAACCTCCTTGGCAATCCTCCCCTTCCATGCTCTACTTTTATCCATAGTATTTACCATCATCCTGTGTGCCAATATTTTATGTAACTTATTTTCTATATTTCTTAATTAGAATATAAGCTCTTTAATGATATGCATTTTATTTTGTTTTATTCGTGCTATATTTCTAGCACCCTGGACTTTGCCTAACACTTGTAATGTGATTAATATATCTTTGCTAATATATCACTTATGTAGAACCATCACTGGGTTCTAGCAGTGGAGTTTCTGGCTCTCAATCAGAGACTTTATCTTGATTTTCATATAAGAATTCCTAATGAAATGAAACATAGGAAATCCTAGGGTCATAGATTTTTTAAAAAAACATTCAGTCTACCTACTGGCATTCCATAGGCTCTCTATATTGCCTTATGCTGCGTTTGCAATTGTACAAAAGTATTGGAGGCTACATAGAAACATGCCAACTGAAGCATAAAGAAGAGTGTGCAATGTTTTGTGAAATCCATAACTCATTTTCTGCTGTGCTTAATTTCAAAACCCAGGGTTATTATTATTAATAATAATAAATAATTTGTTCTTTTATCTGGGGATCATATTGCTATCTGTCTATCTATCTTCATCATCATCATCTATCTATCGTGTGTGTGAAAAAAAGTCTAAAATCTTTTCATCAAATTATACTCTGGGGATCCTGTTTCTGAGAACTTTTTACCTTGGTTCCTGTTGTCAGGTGAGCTTAGCTGTACTTACCATCAGTGTAAGAACTAATTGAAAATAATTTTGAGATGGTGTTTTCTTCAATTTCCCAAAGGGGACCAGAAATTCCTGGTACAACAAATGTTTGTTGCTGCTGTTATCAGCATGTTCTCTGATTGTATAATGCAGGTGAGGCCATATTCAGGTCATAGGGATGGTCTCATCTTGCTTGTATAGCAGAGACATTTATACCTGACTGTGTAAACTGATGTCACTTATTATTGTGTTCATGGGAGTTAGTAAGAGGTGGCAACATTGAAGAATGACTTTCATTACCACTCCTCTTGCAGTTGCTTAAGCCAAATTGAGAAGCTATGACTTTCTTCAGGAATTTTCAATATCTAAGTCTATAAACAGTTTCTGAGTGATGGATCTGAAAAATAAATAAATTTGGTAAGTTTTGTGATCACTTTTTTGCTTATGAATCATCAAAAATATCATGTGAAGAGTTGTAAATTTCACAAATTTACCTACCAAAGGAGAAAAATAGAACAGCTGACACTATGTAGGTTTGCAGTATATGCCACTATAAAAGGACAATCTAAAAAAATTAATGAGCTGCTTAACTTTTTATTGTTAGCTTTATGAAGTATAGGAGCAGAGTTATGAAGATAAAATTTTTGCCAATATCTTTCAATCCTCTGTTTGTATTGATTCTTAGAATATGTACCCTCTTCTTGGTGTTCAAGGATACTTTCAGGTGCAATGAACAGTAACCTAACTTAGCTTGATTAAGAGGGTTACTATGAAAAACATGGCAATCTAATAATTACATAGTACTCAGATTTTTATAAGTTATAATAAAGGATGATTTTTGGATTATTGGAATCTCACAGTAAGTAACATGTATTAGCTACAATGGCACCCACAGCTAGATGAAATTGCAAACTATCAGAATAGTTTTTTTCTCTAATTACTAAACAGATGGAATATCTTTGGAAATCCTATCTCAGACAAGAGTGTTTGCTAAAGTGTAAGGTACTTATAGGGGGAGATCCTCTTAACATTGAAGGTAAGTCTGGGAAAATGGAGGGAACTTATTGGCAGAGGCAAAAGAGAGTGAAGATCAGAGAAATTTCTACATAAAAGTGCAGGCTCCCTTACAAGCATGTAATCAATGTAGATTCATCTGCAGTTTGTGGGTGCAGACCAAGCATATTTAAATGTCCTTAAACAGTAAGGACATAGGAAAGTGATTGCAATAAGAAGCTTGAATTAGACAGATAATATAATGTGCAAAAATTAGAAAACACAATTTTATCTATGCCACGATTTTGTCAAAAACTTTACTTGGAAATGATAAATATTGAGCAAATTTTTTAGACTGAAGTGCAAGTAATGAAATATGAATAGATTACTTCAGTATATATCAATGGATATCCCAGACCATTTCTTTTTTTTTATTTTTTTCCAGACCATTTCAAATGTATAAGAAAACCACATACATAAAATTATTACCTGTCAAAACTCTTGAGATCTAACAAAAATAAAGATGTGTATTTTGTTACATTAAATTTGTAACAAATATATTGTTGTTACAATATATTTGAGATGTTGAGAATGATATTGTAAAGGAGTCAGCCATGGAATGGAAACTACATCAGACAAAAATTTTTTGACTCTGCATCACAAAGGCTGTTAATTGAAACTTTAAGGGGATGGTTGGGAATTTGGTCATGTTTGCCAAAGCTAAGACATACTGCATCACTAATGAAATCTCCGTAATAATAATGACTTAAATGATTCCTCATTCTCAGAAAAATCATGGGTTTTTTTTTGCATCTTCAAGTTATTTGTATAAATACACATTCATAGGTAACTTCAATGTTTTTTTAAATCTTAGATGTGTTATCACATAAACCTGGCAACTCATGTATGCTGGATTTCATTTTTTTTTTTAAGAGAGAGAGAAAGGGGTGGGAAAGGCTGAGGGAGAGGAAGAGAGAGAGAATCTTAAGATTTTAAGCAGGCTCCATGCTCAGTGTGGAGCCTGACGCAGGGCTGGATCTCATTGACCTAAGGTCATGCATGACCTGAGCTGAAATCAAGGGTAAGATGGGTAAGACACTTAACTGACTGAGTCACCCAGGCACCCCTCCTGGATTTCATTTGAATAACTTTACAATTAATGTGGTTCTCTTTGCACTTCCTTCTAGAACGGGGAACAGTATAGTTTTTTCTTAAGAGAGGAATTTTAGAATTTAGTATTACATAGGTCATACTCCTTTTTAACAGCAGAATGTTGATACTGCAAGATTCAGTTATACTGAAGTCCAACATATTGTGGTGGATTATTCTTTTTTGTAAAGTCATTTAGTTTAGGCTTTCTATGCAAGATACTATATAGTGATCATAAAGTGTTTTATGTCAGAGCACTGTTTTTCTTTTCTTCCTGCTTTTCCAAGATGGGGTCAACATCCACCCATCATTTCTCTTCAGTTGCAACATCTTAAACATGGATCATGATTTTAAAAGTAGAATTTTAGTCCTTACCGTGATAGTCATTTATGTATTTCTTCCCATTTTTATCATTATGCTTTTACCCCCACACTGTTGTTTTCTGACCCAAAATTTCTGAACTGGATAAATTTTTCTCCTTAAATTTTTGCCTCCTCATAACTTTTTTTTTAAGATTTTATTTATTTATCCGTGATAGACACACACAGAGAGAGAGGCAAAGACACAGGCAGATGGAGAAGCAGGCCCCATGCCGGGAGCCTGACTTGGGACTCGATCCCGGGACTCCAGAATCGCTCCCTGAGCCAAAGGCAGGCGCTAAACCACTGAGCCACCCAGGGATCCCCACATAACTTTTTTTAAATTGACATTATTCTCCTCTCTGTTATCTAGGTACAAACTTTAAAGTTGGTTTGGGGGACATCTGGGTGGCTCAGTGGTTGAGCATCTGCCTTTGGCTCAGGGCATGATCCTGGAGTCCCAGGATGAGTCCCACATCAGGCTTTCTGCATGGAGCCTGCTTCTCCCTCTGCCTATGTCTCTGACTCTCTCTCTCTCTCATGAATAAATAAGTAAATAAAATCGTTAAAAAAATAAAGTTGGTTTGATGCCTGTTTCTATGTCTTTCATCTTTGAATGGGGACCAAAGGTGACCCAGTCATAGTACCAAATAACCCTTTAAAGAGCCTCTTATAGTTTTCTCTTTTTTTTTTAATTTCATTGGCATTGTGTGGTTTGAGTTTCATTACTTTCCACCTACCCTGTTGTAACTTTCTCTAAATTATTCTTTTATCTTTAATTTTCCTCATCACCAATTCTTTCTAATCACAGGTTTAACAGAGTAAGTAATTGCTCAAGTATTTTAGTTACTCTCTATATTTTTTAAGAGAATGGGTTCTTCAATCAAGATCCAATAACTATGTCTTTCTCCTAGAATCTACAAAAATCACTCCACAATGACAACCTCTAAGTTTTCAATCTTCTTATCTTAGAATGCTAAACTTCTAAGTACTACATCTATTTTTCTTTATTTTTTCTTTTTTTCTATTTTTCTTTAAATAAATTTAGTAAAAATATATTTATTCTGTATCACTAAAGCAAAGCCATATGCTCTATTCTGCTTGGGAATCATGGATAGATGCTTTTCCTGCCTTCAAGAAGCTTATAGCACTCCAGGGAAGATTAAATACACACTTCAATGACTACAAAAATAAAAACACTTTAAGTTTAAAAGAAACTGCTATAACACTCCATTTATTTATTTATTTATTTATTTAACAAATATTTATTGAAATCCTATTGTGTGTCTATCATCATTCTGGACGTTGGGATATTAACATCGAAGCACAAGTCTTGCCCCAGTGGAGCTGACATTCCAAAGGAGTTAGATAAGGAGCAAATAAACAAATAAATATGAAATATGTTTCCAGGAAGAGATAAATTATATGGAGATGAATAAAACAGGATAAGGGTATTAAAAACTAACAATAGGGTCAGGGCAGCTCTTTTAGAATGTGAAGTCAGGGAAGGCCTCTTGAAAGATAATGCATGTGATAGAGACCTAATGAAGTGAAGGGAGACCACCTTAGGAGGACATAGAGGAAGGGCATGCCAGGAGGAGGGAAAACAAATGAAAGCACCCAAAGGTCCATTTAAGTCCTGATGTCCAAAGAGCAGCAAGGAGGCAAATTCATGGGGAGATAAGTGATTTGAAAGAGAAGGTGTTGGAAGTCAAGTTTGGGAGACAGTCCTGGGGGAAAAGAATGTAAGATTTTACATTTGCTATAAAAAAACTTGAGCTTTTGTCCTAAATGTGATGAGAATCACTTTTATGGTTCTGAACAGGCAAAGGTTACCTAGTTTAAATTCTGAAAGAGGGCAGCCCTGGTGGCTCAGTGGTTTGGCGCCGCCTTCAGGCCAGGGCATGATCCCCGGATCCTGGGATCGAGTCCCATGTCGGGCTCCTCACATGGACCCTGCTTCTCCCTCTGCCTGTGTTTCTGCCTCTCTCTCTCTCTCTCTCTCTCTCTCTGTCACTCATGAATAAATAAATAAAATCTTAAAAAAAAAAAAACTCTGAAAGAAATAATCCAGCTGCCCTGGGGGAAAAGACTGGAGAAGGAGTGGAATCTGAATAATCTGTAAGGAGACTGTAGCAGAGGTCTAAGTGAGAGAAAATGATGGCTCTAATGGTGGTGGAAAGAAAAGTATTCTCTGATTCTCTTCATTTGAAACATGGAGCTGAGGGGACTTGCTCAGAGCATATTGGATGTGCAGTTTAAGAGAAAAAGAAGAATTAAAAATAACTCTAGAGAAATGGAAGAGGATAATTTGGAAGGACAATATTTAAAGTTCTGTTTTGCACATGTTAAATTTGAGATTTCTCTTTATACATAAGTATAGGTGTAAAGTAAGCAGTTGACTACATCAAGGGGAGGTCAAAGCTGGGGCAGAAAAGGGGAACTCAACAATTAGGAATTAGATTAAAACTCTTATGACTGGATAAGATCATTTACCAATGATGGCATGGGTAGGGAAGAGAAGAGGCCCAAACACCAAGACCAGGGGTCACTGACATTTCAATAAATGGATAGAGATGAGTGTCAGAAATAGTAATGAGATGCCACTTACAGGTCTAGGGATCAGAAAAAGCTTCATGTAAGAGATACCATTTGACCCAAGCCTAAAGTATGGGTAGAATTTTCAACAGTAATACTGGTGGGAGGGACTTAAGGCTGCAAAGACCTGTATGAGCAAAATTGCATGGTGAAAAAATGTTGAATGCATTTAAAATACAAATTACTTAACTACCATCTAAAGTGAAGTCATCATATCCTCAATAAACTCTATACATCGTCACACCCATTCCTTTGGCATTATGCATCATGATAGGTGTTGTTTTTAATGCTTATATATGTTTATTTTTTCCATTTCAAGGCAGCAAATTAATGCCTACGAACTATGTTATTACATCACAGTGGTCACAATCTGCTATTTATTACCACTGACTTTTTGCTTTCCAGAAAAGGTGCTTTGCTTAGCCATGAAATGCCAGATGGCAGTGATGTACCAATTATAATTCAAGAAGAAATGTGTCTGCAGAACAGAATTAGCTATAAATTCATCAAGAAGCCCTGGCAATTATTATAGAGGAACTTCCACAATTCTCTGTGCTTTTATCTTCCAGTTTTATAATAAGCACAGGTTTTTCCAGGGGTTCAATATAAATTAGACATCATCTATGCCCTCAAGGTGTTTACTGTCTAGTATAAGAAATATGTTAAGCACATAAGGTAATTATTATAGAAAGCTAGCTGTGCTTTTAATGTTTTTACCTCCAGTTATTCCTATTTCCAGCAGTTTAAGACCTTTTAGTTGTTGATACCCTCTTGGCAAAAGCAGACAGTATATAGAAAGACACAGGTTCAGACTCAGAATCCAGTGTATACAAAACACAAGGGCCAGCCTTCTTAATTGGAGACTCTACCTTCATTTCTCCAGTACTGCTGTTTCCTACTGAGTCTTGGAGAATACCTTTTTAACACCCAATCCATCTCTAACAAACCTCTTTTCCCAGGAAGTATGGTCCTTTACACACTCTAAGTTGGTAGCCAGGTATCTGCTTTTAATGTGCCAATCACCTGGAAATACTAAACTACCAATGTAACATAAAATATATCTACCTGTTGCACCTCTGTCTTGTCCCAATGGCAGTTAGGATCTATGGGTGATCTGCTCCTGATGGTTATACCCTCCATCACCCTCACCCACTTTATCAACACATGTTGTAATGGAGTTCTCACCCCACAGGACAAGCTGTGCTCCCGGATTGGTTGTCTTCTACCTGTCCTGTTCTTCCTTCTCCTTTTTTCATAGCTGGTCATGCTGAGGCTCCAGGATGCCTTAATCAAAGCCCATCTACAACTTGGCAATGAGTATCATAGAAGAAATGCAAAAGCGTTTGAATTAGAGGTGAATTACCACCTACAGTTGATTTTGCTGATGAAAAGTTGTCTCTTTCTGAGGCCCAGAACGCTGACAGGAGGACTGCAGACATGCTTGCTCTTCTCTGATACAGGAGAGGGAAGCACTTGAGCTTAGGGAGGTTAAAATCTGGTCGTGATGGGAATCGATAAAAACTGTCTCTCTTTGCCCCTTATGTAAGATATTCCTCTTTTTGAATGTGCTGTTGAACCTCACACTTTTATATTTTTTTTCTATTAGATGGGGACCCCCAGGGATCAGGCTCAAATAGAGACCGGTGCCCCATTGCCTTGGTTCATTTTCTGCTTGTTCCCTTCAATAACGTTTGCCAAGAGGAAAGCCAAGAAAAGAGCTTGCACCAATCTCTTAATGCTAGTTCCTTTAATTATATACAATTTGAATTAGATACAAATATAATGGCAGTAAGCATAATTTAATTTGAACATCTAATTGCTTGCAGGAATATTGTGCTTTTACCAAACTTCCCCAACGTACATAACCATCTATCATTCTATTTTCAGCTGATCTCAATGCTGTCAATGAGATGCTCATTCTCTGCAGTATTGCTTGGGGCTGTGCTTCCCACCTCTCCCACGGCACCTGTCCTTGCATTTTGTTATTATACAGTTCGTGGAAATTCAATGTCCTTATTTCCACTTCCTGTCCTCATTCTCACAAGTGTTCTCTTCTCCACCATTTCTCACTCATTAGTTTTTGGAATAGATTTTTCACTAAAGTCTTAGGTGATGCTCTAAAAGTAGCTCATGTCCTTCTTTCTCTTGTCACTGCCACATCTGTGGGATCTTATGGTCGGTCCATGGGCAAGGCTCACACATTCTGCAACATAAGGCACTGATGAAGAATGTAACATTCGAACTAGAATTTCAAGATTTGATAAGATTTCTATAGATGTACCTGAAAGTGAAGACTATTCTAGATGGAAGAAGTGGCAGGAGTACCGTATTTGCTGGTAAATCTAGCTGTCACTAAATAGTACATTTTTTATTGTCATAAAAAGTACATAATGAGATCTACCCTCTTAAGTTTTTAAGTGTGGGGTACCGTACTGTTAGCTATAAGCACAATTTTATACAGCAGATATCTAGAACGTTTTTATCTTGCATGTCTGAAACTCTATCTATAAACATTAAACAGCAACTCTCCATTTCTTCCTCTCCTCACCCTCACCCCCACCGGCCCCTGGAAACTATTCTACTTTCTGTTTCTATGAGTTCAACTCTTGTATAGGTAACTCATACAAGTGTAATCACACAACATTTATCTTTATGTGATTGGTTTATTTCACTTATATTATCCTTAAGGTTAATCCATATTGTAGCATATGGCAGGATTTTTTTCCTTTTATGGCCAAATAATATTCAGTTGTATGTACTATCTTCATCCATGTATTCATTGATGGACATCTAGGTTGTTAAGGACAAAAGCTATTTTGCAAAAACTGTACTCAGAATCACTGCATATGAAGTCACCATTTTTACAGGCCAAAACAGTTTAATATCTAGTAATTTAATATGATTCAGCACACTACTATATTTTCAGCAACTCAAAGAATTGGATAGTAATATGAACTCAAAAGTAATAGAAGTGCAGACCTGAAGCACATTGCTCCCCTGGCAAATTTGATGTTTCTTCTTTAGTTAACAATTCTTTACCCAGCAATGGTAGCCGTTCCCAAACTTTACTGCACCGTAAAATCACCAAGAGAGCCTGTATAAATATCAATGCCAAGGATGTCCTCTGGATCCAGGAATCAGTATTCTTTAATGTACTAAGCTGATTCCAAAATGTACCAATGTTTGTGAGCCATGTGACAAGGAAATTTACTTTTTCAAGACGTTCTTTTGTTCTATTAATAGATATAGGGTGAACAGTGATTTCACAGAATCAGTTAGGATTGTCAGAGGAGAATTCTTCTTTCACCTCACTGTGCTAGAATATATATAGCCAGACATTTACCTTTTTTTTTTTTTTGGTCAGAGAAGATATGGTTAGAAGAAGACATGTTCACATCTAGCTCCGGACCATCTTTTCCTACCATTGTTGCCCTTCACTTTCTTCCTCAGGAATCAGAGCAATTGTAAGAACAATAGATAAAATATATTGAGCTCAAGATATGTAATGCATTTAATCTTTACAAATACTATGGCATAGATATATTTCTCATTTTACAGATGAAACTGTCCTATTGGGGTAAAAAGGCAGTTAAGTTGCTGGATGGGGATCCCCGGGTGGCTCAGCAGTTTAGTGCCTGCCTTCGGCCCAGGAGTGATCCTGGATCCTGGGATCGAGTCCTGCATCAGGCTCTTGCATGGAGCCTGCTTCTCTCTCTGCCTGTGTCTCTGCCTCTCTCTGTCTCTCATGAATAAATAAATAAAATCTAAAAAAAAAAAAAAAGAAAAAAAAAAGAAAGCCTAATCTCTCTAAAAAAATCTCTCTAAAAAAAAAAAAAAGGTGGTGGAGCAACAATTCTACCTGGCAACCTGACCTTAGACCATAGGCAGGTAACCATGATATACTATGCTGTCTTTTAATTAAACCTAGATTTTATGGTTTTTTTTTTTTTATCTTGGCTTAACCAAAGGAGTATGCTCTTAGCACGACATAAGACACCCATCAACCTCATCTAACCTATGGAATTTCCAAATTCTATCTTCTAATTACCTCTCATTACCATGCATCATGGCACATCCTCATTAAACATACAAATTCCCTTAATCCAACAGGTCATAGTACTCACATTCATCATTACACTTTTGCATAATTCCCTAATCATCATAAGGGGCATTTAACATAGCAACTAAGGAATCTGGAGGCATGCAAAGACAGGATCCCAGTGCCCTAGTGCTTTTTGTTACCTCATTTGACTATTTATGTTGACACAACTGGTTCAAGTCATAAGCCACAGGGCTCCAGCAATTACAGTGTCTCCACAATAAATTGGTCTTTGCTATACAGCTTATTCTTCATTTTCTTACCTATGCTTCCAGAGTTTGGGACCTTGTCCATCTTCTTACAAAAACATATGTTTCTGAAACTTTGTTCTACAGAATTCTATTTCAGCAAGATTATAATGGCAGTTCCAGGGAAAAATAAAAGAAGATGCCATGGCTGTGGTTGGGTGAATCACAGATTTCTAAAGATCACTGCATTCTAATCCCTGGAATCTATGAATATGTTACCTTACATATCTAACGAGATTTTGCACATGTGATTGAGACATGGGGAGATTATTCTGGATTATTTGAATGAGTCCATAGTAATCATAAATGTTCTTGTAAGAGAGAGACAGGAGGATCAGAGTCAGAAATGTGACAATGGAAGCAGAGAGATAGAAAGAGGTGGAAGATACTGCATTGCTGGCTTTGAAGATGGAGGATGGGGCCACAAGCCAATGAATGCAGGTAACCTCTAGAATCTAGAAAAGGCAACAAAATAGATTTTCCCCTTGAGCCTTCAGAGGAAACACATATGACACATTTTGGACTCCAGAATGGTAAGACAATAGATTTGTGTTGTTCTAAGCTACTAAGTTTGTGGTAATTTGTTGGCCAAATAATTTTGGGAAGTGTGACATGCTTTATCTTTTTTAGGAAATTCACAGTGTATATTAGTGTAAAATGTCAATAAGTACTAAAGTATGTAGTAGAATTTCAATAATTTTCCCTTGAAAAACCTTCATAGACAGATTTGTTTGTGAATGACCTTAATTACTTGGCTAAATTTTTTTGTTAATAAGCCATTCCACCCCAAAGGTTTCAAGGTTTGCTGGGGCATTTGGGTAGCTCAGTTGGTTAAGCATCCAACTCTTGATCTCAGCTCAGGTCTTGTTCTCAGGGTTATGAGTTCAAGTCGTGCACTGGGCTCCATTAAAAAAAATGGTCAAGGTTTGCTGCTCTACCAGTTCTTGAGAAATTGTATTGGCAGCATCCAAACTTATAACATGATTCTTCCTCTTATTTAATGCATGTTAGTTGTATCTTTGTGTTTTCTGTTCATATAAAATGGTAGCCCTTAGACAATGGTCTTATTACTTATATTATTAACCAGTTTGGATGACTGATACTTTACAGATGATTTTTTTTTTTTTGTTAACAAGCTTGATCATCTTTTTTTCATTTTATGACAGCAAAAGTTTGAAATATAAACTTTAAAAAAAAACTCTGGATTAAGAATTATGCTCTAGAAACATTTTATAATAAACTATCCAGTTTATATTTTAGAAAAAATGTGTGGTGATAAATACATAATTAGAAATTTTGAGTTTTCTTAACATCCTTCTAGAATATTACCAATTTAGTTTAAACAAACTTCGTAATTTTGTGCCTTGGTTTGGCACATATTAATTAGAGAGGAAACAAACATAAAGGTCAGGTGGATGTTTGAAACATTTGTTCTTGGAATCAATTTCTGGCTAGGTTTATATTTTTGTTTTGTGTGTTTTTTTTTTTTTTTTTTTTTTTTTTTTTAGAAAAAATGACCTTTCTTGAGTTATCAAAAGACATTTTTCCTAGTTTGTTGTAGGTTTTCCTCAAATGACATGCCAGAATTAAATTTATTTCTTTGACATTCCAAACACATCTCACTATGGAGTATCTCATTATAGAATTGGAGATATCACAAAAATAAAGGAAACGTAAAAAATACAAAACAAATATAGGCTTATCCTATTTATTAAAAAAGATTAAATTTCTATTTTATGGTAGGCATGCAACAAGGTGCTGGTGATTCAGAAATGTTGTCCCTGCTTTCAAGGGGCTTACAATAGTGTTTTTTTTGTTTTGTTTTGTTTTGTTTTGTTTTTTTAATCTCTAGTTGGTCAATCTTCCTTGACTTACATTAAAACCTTAAGGATTTATGTTAACCAAGAGGATGAATTCTCTGACTGTAAGAGATCTCACCATTAACATAGGTGACTGAAATACACTATGGAGGTTTTAGTTTTAAAAGATTTCAGATGCCTGAAAGTTTCTTTTGACATAATCCAAAGTATTAATGTTTTCATTAATGATATTAGCTATGAATTTGGGGAAAAATCCTATGGTTGTTTCCTCATGTGAAAAATGGAGACCATAGTATCTATCTGACCATCTTCTGAAGTTGTGATTACCAAAAGAGATACAATTTATGGTAAACCTTGGCCACTGTGGATAGTTTGTCTCAAGAGACGGCTTCCTGAATGGAAGTACTAATTTATCTATAACAGTAATTTTCCACATGCGGTCACTGGACCAGCAGTGCTCTTGTTACCCAGGAACTTGCTAGATATGCAGATAATCTGGCCCCACTCAAGACTTGCTGAATCAAAATCACTGTGCTTTAAGGAGCCCTCTAGGTGATTCTGTTGTATGATAAAATATATAAGCACAACTCTGGTTCTGCTCTGAGTATAATGAGGCTGTGTTAATGATTTTCAGCCCAGAAATTTCCATCAAGGGTCTTGATCTTTAAACTTACCAATGAGACATTTTCACCTGCCAAGAAGTCCATATTTTTATTTCTGATGCTCAAGATAGTTACTAGTTGTTTTTAGCATTTAAAATGAGAAAAAGCCCACATTTGATTCTTGGTAGATTCTTTGGTTTAATAACATTTTTGCTACATTTTTATGTTCAATTCTATTGCTAAACTATCAAAGCATTATTTTAAATGGGGATATTTTAATGGATTTTACTGCATATATAATTAAAGATGCTATTTTCTGTACCATTCTGTCAGTTTTACTTATAGTGTTGTATTTAATCATTATTATTATTATCCTATTTTACATGTGGCTCAGAGAAATTATTTAGTTAGTAAGTAGCATAGACACAATTCGAAGATAGAGCTGTTTAGTTCCAAGATAAGAGGTTTTATCATTATGTCATGCCTTCCAAGTAGAACTTTGGCTAAGAAAGAAAAGCTCCCAATTCTTTTTACTAGGCAAATATAGCTATTATACTAAATCTTTAAAAGACAGTAAAAAAAAGATAGCTTCCAGTTAAACACATTAGTAGATAAATATGCAGAAGTCCAAATTTAATGATAGCAAGTAGGAATCAAATTATTTTAAATGAAAAATATTCCATAATCAAGTGGGATTTTGAAATCCCAGGATTTCAAAGATAGTACATTAATAAATATTTTAAATAATTATTATATTAATAGTAAAACAAAATAAAACATATACTCTCAAAATAAAATGGGCAGGTGCTTGATAAAATTGTGAAGGAGTAATTGCAAAGAAAATATCCTGTTAAATCATTAACCAACTCCATGCTTAGTGGTAACCAATAGAAAGTTTTTCACAAATAATATATATGTATATACATCAACATTTTAACAATACATACAGCCTGACTGTACAATGCCACTCTAAAATTTTTTCTTAGGGAATTTTTCTGTAAGGATGTATGTAGGAGATATTATTCATAATGGTGAATATAAGGTAATAAAGTTTCTAAAGTCAGAATTGGTATGATCGATTATGATTCATTCCAACAGGCAGGTGCTATACAATCGTTAAAGCTGACGATTGAGGGCTCCAGCTCAAGTTGCTAGATTAAACAGACACTTATCTTCTCTACTTTATGAAATGCTATAGAAATGACAGTACTGAAATAAACTTTAGAGACACAAGTACAAAGGGAATTGGGGATGAAACATATATAGAAAAGAGATTTCAAGGAGTTTTTGGAAGAGAAAAACCTGATGGAAGAGATAATGTAGTGGAGTGAGGTATACCAGACTGTGCAGAAGGTCTTTTGTTGTGTCATGAGCATGCTTACCTTGTAGAACTCTGAGAAGCATCAGATGCTACAGGGATTAGGTGTGTACTTGGAGCTGAGGATAATTTGAAAGTTTGTATGCAGAATGATTGGACATCCATTCTGTTTCTTTGTTATAATTGGCCTCCTTCTATCTCCCTGGCCTACTCTCAGGTAGTAGATTTAGGAAAATGCTTTTCTAGAGAAACATTACCAGAGATCTGGACTCAATGATGCCAGAAAAACATAGTTGAAGTGAGGCACTGTACTAAACACAGGGAATTAAGTGAAAATTTGCATAGGGAAAGTCTTCAGATGTCTATCAGTTTGAAGACCAGTTAATAACTCCCTGATCTATCCTAAAGAATAAACTTCTAGATACTTGTTTGTATCTGTGAGTTACCAATGAAAACGTTGCCATAACCTTGTTATTCCCCTTTGATACATTCAAGTTAGCAAGTCCTGCAGAAGTACAAGGACCATTTTCTTTTATGTGTTTCACTTTTTAAAAAAAGATTTTATTTATTTATTTAAGATAGAAAGAGAGCAAGAGCTAGGGGGCAGAGGGAGAAAGAGAAGGAGGATCCCCACTGAGCAGGGAGCCCAACGCAGGGCTCAATCTCAGGATTTCGGGACCATGACCAGAGCCAAAGGCAATTGTTTAACTGACTGAGCCACCCAGGCACCCGTGTTTCGCTTTTAAATGTAAACAGATTTCTGAGTATCAAGAAACATCTGAGGGAGAGTCTCTAACCTAAAAAGGATAAGCCCAAAGAAACAATTTTAAAAGAAACCCTAAAATAAGCAAGGATAGTGTAGGAAATAGAAGACACACCAAAAAGTAATCATAATAAATAAGTAAATAAATCCTATTGTTATTCTTAGGGATATAATATTACATTAATAAAAATGGAATGCAATTCTATGGAAAGGATACTTATGAACAACAAAATAATGAAATTTGGAAATTAAAAATACACTAGCCAAAATAAAATAATCCAAAGAAGATTCCCATGAGGTCTGTGAAATCTCCAAGAAAGAAGATAAAAAAAATACATAAAATAAGAAACAAAATACTAATTTATAGGGTAAGTTTGGATGTGTAACCACTCACTGATAAAAGTCACAAAGAAGGAAGTTAAGAGAAAATGGAGGGTAAGAAATTATCAGTGACGTAATAAAAATATGAAGAGCGAAGTTATACATACCTCTGAATTTAAAGGACCTAGTGAATGTCCAGCTTGGTGAATTCATAAAGATATACTCTAAGACATGTCAGAAGAAACTTTGAAATCCTAAGTGCCAGACTGGCTGCATAATTTGTGGGGCTTACTGCAAAATAAAAAAGAGGGTCCCCTGTTCAAAAAGAGAAAAAAGTGTTGTTGAAAGTACTAAAATATCAACATTTTACTTCATTCCACAGTATTTCTCTCTCTCTCTCTCTCTCAACCTCTCTCTCTCCACTTGTTATGATGTTTTTTTATTTATCATTTAATGGTGCACTTCCTTCAGCATGGTGATACTAGCAGTGTGAGTTCAGCCACATGGGTGTCTGCAGGGGCTCCTGGAACCCTCTGCTGCCAGCTACTGGGGTGTGCTATGCTCTAGCCAGGCATGAGCAAGTCAAGTCAGGCAATTCCTTGTCCTTTGGAACTGCCACATGGACACAGGAAGAGGGAAACCCCTAAATATTGCAACTCTGCATTGGGTTGTTTTTGGTACCTGGATACCTAATATTTATGCTCCTGTGCCTGAAACAGGCCCTGCTAGGGGTAGAAGGTAGCAGCTATCACTGGGTAAGGCTTAGCCTGGTATGTGAGGGGCCTTGAGAGTGGATTGCTGAGAATCCATCCCAGGAAAACAGGGATATGGCAGGAGATGCAACCATGTATGAGCATCCAACACATGTTCCATTGTTCCATCGCACTTAAGTCGTAAAACACCATTTAACAACAATTATTAAGTATTTCAAGACACTAAGCCAAGGCAGACCATTAAACCAAGCATAGGGCCCTTTGTGACTGCTAGTTACCTGCCCAGGCAGTCAGTCCTGCCAGTGAACAAAGATCCCAAAGACTTTCAAGGGCCATATGTAAAACATTTAAGTTTAAAAATAATAATGGATGCTCGGAGGAAATGAAGGAATTCCTTCATTTTTATTTATTTATTTATGTATTTATGTATTTATTTATTTATTTATTTATTTATTGTTTATTTATTTATTTAACTATATATTTATTAAGATTTTTTATTTTTTTAATTTATTAAGATTTTATGCAGTTATGTAGTTATTCTTGAGAGACATGAGAGAGAAAGGCAGAGACATAGGCAGAGAGAGAACCAGGCTCCATGCAGGGAGCCTGATGTGGGACTCCATCCTGGGACTCTAGGATCGCGCCCTGAGCTGAAGGCAGACGCTCAATCGCTGAGCCACCCAGGTGTCCCAAAATTCATTTTAATTTAGAGTTTAATCATGGAGCAACTTATTAATTGAGTGTGAAAATAGAATAAAAGTTTTAAAGTATGAAGGATTCAAAGATTTTCCTTTTCACCCTTTTTAGGAAGCTTTGGAAGATGTGCTTCAGCAGCACAAAGAGGTAAACCAGGAGCTAGGAGACAGAAATTCCGTTAGATAAAGCAGTCCAAGGATTGCTTCTAAGGGTGACATTCCTTCGAGCTGCAGCACACCCAATCCAGACTGGAGCAGAAGCAACAGAGGGCTTCGGTAAGAAATGCTCCAGGAAAGAAAAAAAAAAAAAAGAAAGAGAGAGAGAGAGAGAGAGAGAGAGATGCCACATTCTGTAGGTGATCATCTTAAAACTAAATATTGACAGGTATGTAACTCATGGGATGGAGCATGTGGAAGAAAATGAGGCTAGGTATCATGCCATTGTTATTTGTAGTTAGATATTTGTTTAATATTTATAAAAATTGTGACTCTTTATTATTCGGCAAAGTCTATCCATGACAAATTACCTGCCTGCTTTAAAAAATTATTGATATACCTTATTTTAAAAAAATATTATTTATTTATTTATTTATTTATTTATTTATTTATTTATTTATTTATTTATTTTAGAAAAGAATGAGAGCACAGGGGGGAGGCATAGAAGGGTAGGAGAGAGAGTCCCAAGAGAGGTAATGACTCTGGAGACTGAATGCAGAGCCCAATGTGGGGCTGGCTCCATCTCACAACTCTGAGATTGTGACGTGAGCCGAAACCAAGAGTTGGATGCTTAACCAACTGTGCCACCCATGCATCCCTGTTATATCTCTTTTTTTTATAGAATTTTTGCTGGCTGCATTTCCCAGACTCTGTCCCACATCTTGTAGCTTCTAGGTGGGGCTACATGGCTTGCAAAAATGACATACCACTTTTGCGCCATGACAGTTGAAATGCAGATATGATTTCTCTACACTCTCTTTTCCCTACTCACCTGAATACAGAGGTCTTTCCAGTATAAGGGGGATGATGAAGTTATCAGATGAAAGAAATGGTAATATTTAGGAAAGCTATCAGCTAACCAATAACCTCTGTATTGGTTCATTAAATGAAAGAAATAAAAAAAATGAAAGAAATATAAACTTCTGTAGTGTTAAGCCATTGCCCTGCTGCTGTTGTCACCATAGCAGCTATCCTAACAAGGACCAAATACAGCTCGGAGGATTTCATGTTAAATTGGGTTTGGTCTCTGTCTTCTGTTGGTTTTAGTCTAGTAGGAATGAAGACTAAGTCACAAAAAAATGAATTAGACTTATTCGCCAGACTTAGTAGAACAACAATTAAGAAACCTGATAAGTTTTCATATAAATTGGACTTATGCATTAGAAGAATAATTTTCTTAGCTGAGGATGTCAGAAAGAGGAATAGGTGAGTAGGCAGTGGCTAGAAGAATCATTTCTGACTCCTACTCCAAGTTCTGGTATCAAGTGCTATCCTATTTCCTCAAGTTTTAGGATATTTGGCCTAGGAATTAAGCTTCTTTATGTAAAAAATCCTACAATAGGCCATTTATATACACAGAGCAAAATCTCTCAATTTATATGTGAAAAATATATATACACATATATATGTATATAGATAGATAATAAAAAGAATGAGGCCAGGTAGAAAAGACTGTAAGGCTTCTGTATCTCTCATTGGGGATTTCATGCAACTGTTATTGATGAAAGGGAAGAATTCTCAGATGCCAGACAGGGGGTAGGAAGGAAATGGGGATGACCCAATTGCTGATGGAAAAACTCTATTAATTTCAGTGTGAAGGATTGTCCTTTAAGCTTTCAAATGAGATATATTATTGCAAATATTTAAAACATTGATGGATAAATCCACCTCTGAGACCTTCTACTCTTGACCTCTGCCTTTTCATGACCTTTCATGACAGAGTGATTTAGAAGAGGTGCTAGGGCACATTTATATATCAAATTTAGGTTGCCGTCAAAGTCTTACTCAAATATGCATGCATGAAGTGTACAAAAAGGTCTGGAGGAAAGGGACTTTACTATTTAAAGCAAAGGTAATTTTTTACATTTTGAGAATCCTTTATATTATTCATAACAGGAAGGAACTCCAGACTCTGATCTGCAAATTTTAGATAAGCAAAAGAAGTTTAATTAGAGCTAAAGCACCAGTATTTAAAAAGATTTTTTTTTAAAAAAAAAGGTAGTGTAGATTAGATTGCAAAACAAACAAACAAACAAAAACAAACAAACAAAAAAAAAACTGTGGATTACTTGTAGGTATAGGTACAAATTTAAAATTACCTAATATTGGGTGAAATTGGAACATAGCTTGTTTTCTTGCCATTGGCAAATCTTTACTCAAAAGCTAGTTTATTTTGTAGGATAATGTCATTGCAAGCTATGTGAGAGGTAGAAAATAGTGCACTTAAATGACTAGCATATCACAGGTGTTAAGGTCAAAGTGCATCTATGAAAATGGAGTTATAGACAGAGTTTAAAAAGTAAAAATTCTCCTGAAGAATTAGTTACTTTTTCTAAAACACTTAAATAATATCCTTTAAACATTGATTTTCTTTAGCATCTAGTTTCTTTACATCTGTGCCAAGATTTTTAGAGACATAATTTATTGTAATTTTGGTTCATTGTAATACTTGACTTTATTGTTCCTGAGAAATAACATTAGATTTTTTTCATTGTCCTATCTCTTACTTCAGAAGTATATCCCACTTTATTAAAACTTATTGGCCATCAAAACAACACCTAAAACTTACCTTACAGAATTTTATGATTTATTTTTAAATTTAAAAAAACAAACAAAACCTGAATAAGACAATATCCTCTAGTATTTTAATTTCTACTATTTTTGTGTGTAATTTTCCTTGTTAATTCTGATTTTGAAAAAGCTCATTCATTCATTAAATTTTCAAATCTTTGACCATTAAATTATCAGTACATTAAAATATCGAGTCAGTGCCTTAGGATTTTTATATTATCATAGATATATTTTTATTTTATTTTTGAAATTTGGTAGTAAGTTAAACATTAAAAGAAGTATTAAATTTCAAAAGGTGGCACCTGAGTCATTATAAAAGGTTACTTCCTTTGTATAACTTTTTGGAAAATTGACAAAAGCAACTCAAATATTATAAATAGTAATGCATTTTAGCTTAAAAAAGTTAATATTAATAAATCACTAAATCAATGAATGTGTCTAATATTGAAAAACTAATATAGCTTTTTTTTTTATTTATGATAGTCACAGAGAGAGAGAGAGAGAGAGAGAGAGAGGCGCAGAGACACAGGCAGAGGGAGAAGCAGGCTCCATGCACCGGGAGCCCGATGTGGGATTTGATCCTGGGTCTCCAGGATCGCGCCCTGGGTCAAAGGCAGGTGCCTAACCGCTGCGCCACCCAGGGATCCCTAATATAGCTTTTTAAGTTTGGAAAGAGACAGGGATATCTGAAGATAAAAAGAAAAAATTAAAATAAAATTTCAAGACAAAAATTCTATGAGGAGGATAATAAAAGTAATAGCTAGAAAATCCAATATGTCAATCTTTGTGAAAATTGGTAGAAATGGGGCAGTAAAATATGTATTAAATGAGATTTGTTCAGAATTTGTTGTTATTTTCAAGTGACAGAATTCTAACTTGACAAGTTTAGTCACAAAGGTCAATTTATTTATTCACCTAATTAATCCTTGAGAAAGGCAGAAATGCATCTAAGCTTCAGGGAAGCTAGACCAATAACTCCAATCCTGATAAACCCTCTTTCCATCTTGCCTTTTTTTTTTTTTTTTTTTTTAGGATTTTATCTATTCATGAGAGATACAGGCAGAGACACAGGCAGAGGGAGAAGCAGGCTTCCTCCGGGGAGCCCCATGCGGAACTCGATCCCAGATTACTACCTGAGCCAAATGCAGACACTCAACCACTGAGACACCCAGGAGCTCCTCATCTTGTCTGTCTATATCTCTCTACATATCACCTGTATTGTCTCAGATGACATCCTTCCATGAGGATGGAAGAAGGGCTGCTGGTAGTTCTTAATTCTTCACCAGAAAGGGGTTAAGATGTAATCTTGGTATTCTCAAAAAAAAAAAAATCTAAAGAAGGGTCTTAGCCATTTGGTCTGTAATAACAAAATATGACAGACTGGGTAGATTATAAACAACAGAAATTTGTTTCTCACAGGTCTGAAGACTGTAAGTAACAGAGATCAGAGTGCCAGCATGACCGGGTGAGGGACTTGCACTCAGTTACAGACTTCTTACTGTCTCCTCATATGGTGAAAGGGGCTAGTGAGATCTGTGAGGTCTCTTTTGTAAGGGCAGTTAATTGTTTTCATGAGAGCTCCATCCTCATGACTTAGACACCTCCTAAATTTTAATATGAGCTACAAATGCCTGATGGCAATAAACTGAAGAGTGTTTGGGTGTGATCTAGACAATTGTGCCACTTGGTTTGGGGTGAATATCTTATGTGAGGTCAGTTTTCCTGTGGTTTGACTGAGTGAGTGTCCACAAAGTTTTGGTGAATCCAAACCAGGTGTCTTTTAGTGTAAAGATATGTAAAATACGGTTCTTTTAAAAATAATCATAAAAATTATATATAAATATACAATTGTGTACAACATGATGTTTTGATAAATATATACATAGTGGAATGATTATTACAGTCAGACTAATTAACATATATGTCTACTCATGTAGTCACCATTTTGTGTGTGTGTGTAATGAGGCACCTAAAATTGACTCTCCCAACAAATTTCCAGGATATAATATAGTGTTATTAACTATAGTAATTGTGCTATATTTTAGATCTCATCATATGTAATGGTAATTTTGTGCCCTTTAACCAAAATGTGTTTCTGAGGGATCTCATCTATGATATGGTCCGCATGTCTAAGGAGAGTGAAGCTTTACTTAGTGTTATTACCTCAAGGGAGGTGTTTTGATTTGTTATAGTTTCTGGGGTTCTAATGATTACTTACACTGAAAAGTTCAGACTTATTTCTGATAAAAGCCAGAACATCCTAGAGGCTGTCAAGGAGGTAAGTTTGGAGAAGCTAGACCAGAAGATAACACATTATAAAACTGGTGACTTGACTCTTTAGCTTAACTCTCAAAATATGGTAGGACCTTACATGACTGGAGCTGTCTCCCTCAATGAAACTCTAGCATGTGAAAGCCACTGGGTAAATTTTTCATTGTACTTTGCCAATCAAATTCCCCCATCCTCCAATCTTTCTTGTTTATTATCAGTTAAGAATTTGTAATGAAAGTGTAACAAATTTCCCAGAGGTGATTTTTCCACATTTCTTAGTTTAAAGCCATGAGAAAGTTGACACTTATAACTTAAAGGTAATTCTACCCTTTATGTCAGTGACTATTCAGACATCAGAGTCAATACATAAAATACTGAAAAAGACTTTTTCTTTAGTGATAGTAGTGGACACATAAAGAATCCTCATGTATAATTGTACCAGATCTTGAGGTTTTAAAAACTTTACTGGTCTGACTCTGAAATCAGATCAGACTTACAGGTGCTACAGCAACAGGACTGGAATTTTCTGGCATAATGCAGTTTATCAGATTATTGCTCCCCAGCCTTTATAGAGATCACTAAACTAGTTGTCTTTAAATTTTCTTTAGGTGTGTGTGAGGGCATGTGTAGTCATGTTTCATCTATTTTGGGGAGGCAGTTTTACATTTAAATCCATTTTATGCAACCTATACATTTTCACATTGGATTATCTAGGCTTGGAGAAGTCTATAACCCAATACTGACCTAAATCCCCAAGCAACAGTGTACTAAACACACTCAATAACTTATCATTACCTCAATGTATTGAACATTTTCCCAAGAATAATTTGTGAATATTCATATATTTTCACATTACATATATTTTCATATGTATTTTCATTTATTTAATATATGAAATTCATACATTTTTCACAGTTTCTCAAGAATTACTTCAATATATTAAACATTTTCTCAAGAATAATTTGTGAATATTCATATATTTTCACAAATACATATATTTTCATTAAAGGGGCTAATGGGGCACCTGGATGGCTCAGTCAGTTAAGCCACCAACTCTTGATTTTGGTTCAGGTTATGATCTCAGGGTTGTGGGATAGAACCTCTCACTGGGTTCTGCAGTGGGCATGGAGTATGCTTAAGATTCTTTCCCTCTCCTCTTCCCCTACCCCCCCCCCCATTTGATCATACGTGCTCTCTTTCTCTCTTAAAAAAAAAAGAAGAAAGAAAGAAAGAAAAGAAAGAAAGAAAGAAAGAAGAAAGAAAGAAAGAAAAGAAAGAAAGAAAGAAAGAAGAAAGAAAGAAAGAAAGAAAGAAAGAAAGAAAGAAAGAAAGAAAGAAAGAAAGAAAGAAAAGAAGGGAGGGGGCCTATATGTCTATTGAATCTTTAGAAAAGGGGAGGAGACTGTGTTGGTTTCATAGCAAATAGGTGGGTACTATTTAAATATATTAGTCCATTGTGAATTCTGACAAAGCAGATTATATAAAAAACATCAAATATTTAAAGATTATTAATTTTTTAAAAAATATTTATTTATTTATTTTAGAGAAATAGCGAGCACAAAGGCGGGGGGTGGGGGACGGTAGAGGGAAAGGAAGAGAAAATATCAAGCAGACTTTGCCTGAGCATGGAACCTTACCTGAGGCTCTACTGAGATTATGACCTGAGCTGAAACCAAGAGTCCCAGGCTTCACTGACTGCAGCATCTAGGTGCCCCAGGGTTATAAACTTCCAAAGATTTTTTGGAAAATGTTTGGGCAGTAAACTAGTAATTAACAACCTTGCAAACCATAAATTATTAAAACTTTCATTTCTGGCTATAGCACAGTATCTTGCATTGGATCAGCTATTGCATTGAGCCAATAAGAAAAGTTAGAAAAACAGAATTAAAAAAAAGAAGAAAGCTAAGATTTGAGAGGCCAAGGCCATACATAAGGAGAGGCCAACATTCTCCACCAGGTCTTCCTCTCAGTGTGTTTTCAAGTGTTCCAGAGCAGCCAAGTAGAAAGAAGAGACTGATTGTTTATGGAAGTCTCCCGGAAAAAAATTATAATTGAAGGACAAAAAAAAATCTTTGAGGCTAGGGGCACCTGGGTGTCTAGTCTGTTAAACCTCATGATCTTGGGGTCCTAGGATGGAGCCCCACATCAGACTCCCTGCTCATTGTGGAGTCTGCTTCTTCCTCTCCCTTTGACCCTTCACCCTGTTTGTGCTCTGTCTCAAATAAATAAATAAAATCTTTAAAAAAATAATTTAGGTGAAGGCCCAGGGGAAAAGGGAACCACAGAGAAGTGGACCCAATATTCAATAGAAATTTGCTAAATTGTATGCTGTCCTGATACTAGAAATGAGAAGTGGATGCTAAGAAGCTATGAGGCTAAGCAGAAATGTCTACATTGCCATGGAGCTGGGAGACGAGAACTGGAGTCCAGGCCCTTTCACAGAAGACAGCTCGGGTGGGCTCGTGCCAGGAGACAAAGGAAGAAAAGAAAGGTGAAATTCAATATACATTATGGGTCTCTTTCAAGTTTTTTCTTCAGTCCTCGTTCTTCTGCTGGTGTTTACTTTTCAGCAACTTCAGGGAGTTGCTCTTTGTAGCCTGTCCAGAGGTTTGAGTTGTAATCAGTAAGTGAGGTAGACTGTAGTTGACTTACTCCACCTTAGCAATTACAAGAAACTTAGATATTTTGTTTTTAAAAATACATACTAGGTGGCTTGGCAGGTTAAGTGTCTGTCTTCAGCTCATGTCATAATCTCAGGATCCTGGAATCGAGCTCACCTCCCTCTACCCCTCTTCCTGGCTTGGGTTCTCTCTTTCTCTCTCTCAAATGAATAAGACCTTAAAAAATACATAATAATATGGACTATTACAAATATACATCAGAGGGTTACTACCTTTAATTGTGGTGTCATAAATGAACAATTGAGTGTGGCACTTCTGCATTTTAGAAAGCTCCCCTCTCCCAATAAATCTAGTTTCAGATTAAAATTCATTTTAAAAACGTTTGTCAAGTATAGACAATTTGAATATCAATTGGATTTTGGGAATCTTATATTTCAGTTTGGAAGTCAGTACAAAATAGCTTTTTATTCTGACTTCCTATTGTGCTGAAAAAAGTGATTTTGATAAAATAATTTTGAAAACCCAAGTAGCAGCATAATATGTATCAATCAAATGTGTTTCATGTGTCAACAAAACTTATATTTTATACATCCTGTATTATTTTAACATGGAAACAAAACTAAGTTACAAAGTATCAGTTGTGCTTATAGGAAAAAGTAAAATGAGCCCGTCAGGGCCCCTAAATCCCTGATTCCAAGTTGTCACTACAATGATCAACAGAAGACACAAGTTAAAGAAAACCTACATCATTTCTAGTGACAGTGGAGCAACACCTTCCACATACTAAAACTCTGACAATTTGTACTTCAGATAGTTTGGGTGACAAAGATACACTGAATCAACTCGCAGTTCTCCTTCCTAATAGAATGTCATTATCACTGGGCAGTATTAGTGGAGGAAACCCTAGCAGAACCTTAGTAATTCCCATAAATTTGGTGGAGAAAAGTTGAGTAGTAGGGATAGATAGTGGACAAAATGAAAATATACAGATGGAGTTAAAAGAAAAAAAATTCCCACTCTTGAATAACATCAAAAGGGTCCCCTGAGTATAAGAGAAGTTAATAGAATGATACCAAGTTCACAGTATTTTCTTTTGAAGCGTCTCCATGTTATTTATGCAGAATGTGACAAGAATGCAGTCTAAGCAACAAAATAGGAAAATCAGACTGGCCTCAGACTTCCCAATATTAAAAATCTGAGAGTGATGAAGAAACTTGTTCAGAATTTTGAATGGAAAAGAAAACTTGTGACCTTCACTTTCTCTATATAGCTAAGCTAATTTTAATTGCATTGGCAGAGTATTACTTTCAGATTTTTTTTTTTTTTTTGTAACTACAAAAAAACATCTTAAGCAGTTTTTATGGTTAGGAATTCAGGAGCAGCTTAGTTGATGGTTTCCTTTTTTTCTTAAGAGTTTTTATTTAAATCTCAGTTAACATAAAATGTAAATATTAGTTTCAGGTGCACAATATAGAGATTCCACACTTCCATACAACCCCCAGTGCTCATCAGGACAAGTGCACCCCTTAATCCCCATCACCTCATTCACCCACCACTCCACCCTACTTTCAGATTATTTTTGAGACATTTTCCATGTGACAAACTTTACCCCCTTTCACCACTTTCTTGTGAAATGGGCCTAGATCTTCACAGGAGTTTAAATATTTAGCATGCTTTAAGTTTTATTTGCCACAAAATCTATTCTAGTTATTCCCTTTATACTACAGCCACTGCCTTCATATTCTACTTAGAATACCAGACATATTTAGTTATATTCTTTGTAGTAAAATTGCTATACTTTTCTATACTCACATTAAGCTTTTGGGAACTTAATACATTGAAAAGTTACATAATGTGAATGGATATTTATCACTTATAAAATACAAATACAGTGAAGAAGGTTGAAAAAATATCCTATGAATGTCATTTTGAAGACTGTACACATACATTGTCAGTTATAAAAGAAATCAAAACATATGTCAACCCCCAATAAAAATGTTTATAAAAATCAATTTGTTTCTAAGTTACAGAAGTAAATTTTCATTTGTCTTCAATATTTAATCAGAGTTTTAGTGCCAGTGGTAGAACACGTAGAAAGTGAAAATATTTTCTTATGCAAGTGAAGTTTATAGACTGATAAAGTTTGTTATTCCTTAGTCTTTGAACATCACAACTCATATTTTTTGGTGCCCCAAAATAATATCCTGGTTATGGCTGACTACCTCTGCAAGGCAGTAGTAAGTAAGTATTATTTCTAGCTAATGTCTATCATGGCAGATTTAATGAATTACTGGGACAGGATTTATTTTTTAAATGTTGGCTTTAAAAAATGACTATGTCAGGGAATTAACAGGTGCATTTGCATTTTGGTGCGGAAATCATTTCTGTTCTTTGTTTATGCCCATTGTTGCCAAGTGGTTTTTCTGTCACGCTGAGGAGAGTTTCCTGAGAACAAAACAAAAGCTTTCTGATTGGGTCAGGTTTACATTATGCCTTATCATTTACATCCCTTCAAGCTGAGTAGAGAGAAAACGATTTCTGTGGGTGGGGAAGTGGTGGCAGGAGAGAGGGGTGTACACAGAGAGCACATTCATTTTGAATTTTGGTGCAGTGGCACAGATGGGGAATGTCCCACATAGAGTTGTTTCTAGTCTCTGTTTAAACACATAATGGTTTTATTATTTTGTGTGCCTGCTCCCTTTCCCTGTGGGAAGCAAGAGAATGGAGAAAGAAAAGAACATTGAGCTTATTCTTTAATTTTCCCCCAAAACCTAAATGCATACTTAAAAGAAAATAAGGAAAGTTATCATCCAGCATATAACTGCTCTCATTCATGGTGCTTAGATCAGAAAGGGCATGGCTGTTTTTGCCCTGAATAGTCTAAAGTTTCAAGGAGTTTCAGGGAGAGGCAGTCTTAATACCTGGAATGTAAGCAGTAGTATCTGTTTGAAGGACAAAAATTGCATCATCCTGCGTGAGTGTGTGTGTGAATAAAAATTACTTCAATAGTGTGGCCTAGCTCATCTTTCATGATTCCCTCAGTGAAAGGCTGACAGTACCCGTAGGATGTTTTTTCAGCCTTCTTCACTGTAATTGCATTTTGTAAGTGATAAACATCCATTTACATTAAGTAATTTTTCAATATATTAAATTCCCAGAAGTCTAATGTGAATTTGGAAAAGTATAGCAATTTTACTACAAAGAAATATGACTATCTATGTCATTGGTATTCTACTTAGTGGAATATGAAGGCAGTGGCTGTAGCATAAAGAGAATAACTGGAAAAGAATTTGTGGCAAATTAAATTTAAAGCATGTTAAATATTTAAGCTCCTGTGAAGATCTGGGTCCAACCCCCAAGAAGGTGGTGAAAGGTGTAAAGTTTGTCCAATGAAAAATGCCTCAAAATAATCTAGAAGTAATTCTAGATTACTGCCAATGCAATTAAATATCCTTGTCCAAAAACCTAGCTCCAAAAAATATGGTGTATGTATTTTTATATATTATATATAATTGTGATGAGGATTTCCATAGTCAGTTATGTGACTTTGATTTAAATACCTGGTCCATTGAATTCAGTTCACATACCTAGAAACATTTCAAGATACGTAAGATATCAAACGTGTATCAGATATTGTCCTTGCCTTTATTTTATTTTTTTAAGATTTTATTTATTTATTCATGATAGACTTAGAGGGAGAGACAGAGAGAGAGGGAGAGAGAGAGAGAGAGAGAGAGAGAGAGAGGCAGAGACACAGGCAGAGGAGAAGCAGGCTCCATGCAGGGAGCCTGAGGTGGGACTCAATCCTGGGACTCCAGGATGGCACCCTGGGCCAAAGGCAGGCGCCAAATTGCTGAGCCACCCAGGGATCCCCTGTTCTTGCCTTTAAAATAATTATAATCTATTTTGAGAAAGAAATTATAAATACATATACCAAAAACTACCAATTTTAAGTAAGAGTTTAGGTAATTTCCAGAAGAGATGTAATTATATTAAAATTAATTACAAATACAACTATTATAGGGGAATTCAGAGGATGAAAGAATATCTTTTGTTTAAGCAAGGCTTTCCTGAGGAGATGGAACTAGAAATGAATCTCATGGATATTTCACTGAAGATGAGAGCAAATAAGTGGTCTTAGGAAGTAAAATATTAAAAATGAGTGCATACGACTCTAGTAGTCCATGGAATGGATGCAACAGTTTCCTCAATTCCTGTCTATTGTCCCCTGGAGTGAATACCAGTTGAAGGCACCTCTGTAGTAGTGTGGGTGGTGGCTGAGATGTATATAAAGAATGCATTAAACTGGCTATTTCCAAATTTATTATAGAACTTAAAACTTAAAGTTTTAAATTCCAGACACAGAGAACAGGGAAATTTCTATGACTGTGTTAAAAAAATCTCTTATACTTTGTAGCTCCAAGGATCTTGGGAGAATGACAATGGACTGGTAAACCTAATGAGATGAAGATTACAATCCCAGCTTCTGTTCCAGAAGTTGTTTTCTTTTACTGGAGAATATAAAACAAACCTTCTGTGTACTACGGATGCACCCGAATTCTCCTAGCAGAGATATCAGGACAATTTTTAACCTTTAATTAGTATCCTCCTAACTCTCCAGCTCTTTGTCTTAATTTGATCTTCACGCCAACCCACAGTACAACAAATCTTCTGTAATGTTGATATCATATTGATGGGAGGTCAGTAATAGGAAGAAGCAAGAAGCATAAATGACTGTGGATATGATTATTTTAGAAGCTGGGAGATAAAATCTCATAAACACGGGCTGAAATCTCAGTAAAGTTTTTTTTTAACATTCTATTTATTTATTCATGAGAGAGAGAGAGAGAGAGAGAGAGAGAGAGAGAGAGAGGCAGAGACATAGGCAAAGGGAGAAGCAGACTCTTCAGGGAGCCCGATGTGGGACTCGATCCTGGGACTCCAGGATCATACCCTGAGCTGAAGGCAGATGCTTAACCGCAGAACCACCCAGGTGTCCCCTCAGTAAAGTTTCTTGGATCTAGTGGTTTATGGTGTATAGTGGTGTCTGTCTAAAGTAAAAAAACAAGATGCTACATTTTAAGGTGTTATTACTAATAAGAAGAGAAGCTTTGTTTGCATATTTGGATTTGGAAGGTATAGAGATATACACCATTGATTAGTGCATATTACCTTCTTACCTCATAATCCCTAAGGACTTTTAGTGGGCTGCAGAGCAAGGCAAGTCTCTTCAGCTCATTCAAGCTTACATACAAGAAGCTCTGCCACTTTGCTCCTATGTCATAGTATATTCAATGTTGCTTTAAGTGTACATGATAGAACAACACGTTGAAGGGAGCCTGTGAAAATCCATGATAAGGGGACCAAAGTCACTTAGATTTTCCTACAAAAACATTCAGTTTTCTGCAAGCCACTCTTCTCTTGACAAAAAAAAAAAAAAATTGTCTGCAAATGTGAGATTAAATGCCCAACCATAAAACCAAACATGACCAGATGACCTGAGATTCCCACCACTGATGTATTATTTGATCCACCAAGCTATAAAACTAGATGTCTAAGTGGCACAAGTATCTTTGACTTGACACAGTTGTCTCTTAGTCAAAATGCCCACAAAATTGATACGGTTATTTTATAATCCTCCAGTCCTCCTGACTGGTATCACAAAATTCTCCCTGAGGGGAGCCCAGCACCACTTATCTCTGGGGAGCTTTGGTCCAAAGCTGTCTGAGTCCTGGTACCTGGTACGGGGCCAGAGAAGCTCCACAAACTACTGACCTCTGGTCCAGAGCTCAGTTGTCCTTTCCATTAAGAGAAAGAGCCTGGGGCTTGAGAGAGGTAGATGTGAATTCCTCATGATATTAAAGGACACTGGACGGTTTGTGGCCTTTTCCTGAGTCCACTATTAGAAACTCATTGTATTCTTCAAGGTCTAATTCTCCTCTCATTAAATGGAAATAAATATTAGTTCTTCTCCCTTCCCCCCACCAAAAAAAAATCTAATGGAGATGGTATACCCAAGATCAGGCTGGAGTACATATACATGATACAGGCAGGTGGTGCACATACCCAGTGCACCTTTCCTTGGACTTTCACCCACACTTCAGTGCATCTTTTAGCCACCTAGGGAGTCTCCTTTCACCAGTTGAGTAAGGAAAAAAAGAGTTTGGCCTATGCATGGTTGTACATGACACTCTGGAACCTGCCATAAATTCATTGTTGAGAATTATAATCCAATTAAATGGTGGATATAAAAGGCAGATAAATCATTCCATAGTTAGAACTGGTTGTCTATTTTGTCTAGGAGTTGAGATAATCTGAAGTTTGAATGTATCATGCCTGGTTAATAGTATGGTCAAGTGGTCAGGGGCTTGGAAGGAATAGAATTGGAGATTGATGATAACAAGATATGGATAAGAAGGGAGAGTTTTGTGGATGTAAGTCTCAGAGTGGGAGGATATTTGCTTTCCCTAAAAGTTCCTTCTAAATGCCAGCCACTGCAGGGATGGCTCTAAATAATCAAATAACTCACTTTATGACATCAGTCTCTTTCTCTACAATTCTCATGCTTTCTCAATGGGCTCATGAACAAAGTAGCTATGGTATCAGGGATATTGGTCAAGTATGTATTTTATAACATGGACTCGAAGGCAAAGCTTACCTGACTACTGTCACCACAGAGGACCAACTTGCCAATAGCAGAGGACAATGCTGAGATACTGATATAGAATACGGAGGGACAGTCAGCTACATGGTAGCTGGATGATTATATTTGGATCCCTTCTATCATGGAGGGGAAAATAATTTGCCCTTCCCATAATAAATATTTATATTGAACATGGATTTTCTTTCTCTATCTATCATGCTTCCACCAGAAACACCAACCTGTGGCTTCCGTCTATGACTTATTCAGTGTCATGCATCCCATTTATTTTTGCTTCTGATCAAGGAATTTATTTTGCAGTAACAGAATTGAGATAGCAAGTTGACTATTGAGAGAATTACTAATTTAACATCTATGCAGAAGCAGCTGGCCTTATAATATAGAGAAATGGATTATTGAACAGTCAATTATGGCATTAGCTCGGAGCTAATTCATTACCAGATTGGAGTACTGCCTACAGTATTTAACATATTCTTTGAATTTGTGGCAAATATACGGTTCTCATGGAATATATGAAACAGTTAGTGTTTTTTCCCATTTTATACTTGATAATCCATTTGTAAAATATTTTCTTCCTATTCTCTTGACCTTGAATTCTGCTGGTTTAAAGGTTGCATAACATTTGTTTCACTGCACTGGAAGTTGGGACACCACAGTGCCATTTTAGGCTCCTGACACTACTGAACCCAAAAGCCAAAAAGGCTATGTTGGCTAGGGTGATTGATTTTTATTATTAGTCATGATTGCTGCTATGCAGTGAGGCAAAAAGGTATGTCTAAATTTCAGGGAATTTTTTTTTGTGTTTCTTAATACTACCACATCTAGTAGTAAAGTTAGTGGAAGTCTACAGAAACTTAATATAAGCAGGAAAACCAAGATTTGGATCCCTCAACAATGAAGAATACTCTCTCTTTGTACTCCTCCTTTTTGTTTGGCAACTGGATTCTTTTCAAGTTCCTGAGATGCATACATTTGAATAACCCATGGCTCTGGCCTTAGACTTCATGTCTATAAATAATAAATTGATCTCTGGATTCATTTTATGGTTTTAGATACAATCTACATACTGATGACTCAAAAGTTTATATCTCCAGTCGAGACCATCTCTTAGATTATAGACACCTATATCCAATTGCCTAGGATTCATAAAATTATTAAGTTCAAAACAAAACTCAGATTTTCTTCTTTTTATGGTCTTCTCCATCTCAGTCAATGACAACTCTATTCTTGCAATAGATTGGGCTCCAAATCTTGGAGTTGTCATTGACTTTTCTCTTTCTCTCACATACTACGCTTAAATCCTCTTCAAAGCCTGTCAGCTCTTCTAAAATATACTCAAACTCAGTCATTTCTCTTCATTGAGTTGCTTGAGTTATTGAGTACCCTCTTACATATTTCCTCTGCTTCCATCATCTTTGAACCATGTTTCTGATGTTTTGACATCTCAGGTATTGTTGACCCTGAAGAGAAGGCCCCTTCCCAGGGCTAGCTAATTTCTTGAGATCCAAATAATGATGGCCTACAAGTACTCCTTTCATGTGCAAACCAACTAATCCAAGCCCACACCCCCAATCACTTCCTTTAGAGAGCTATTAGACTCCAGACCATTATCCAGCCTGCCCTAATCACCCTACAGCTAGTTAACTGACAACCCAAGAGGGGCCATACAGCCTGCTGGAATTATTCAAACTAGCCAAGCCCAAACCTGCATAGCCTGTAAATTGATTACATTTCCCACAGAAACCACAATTCAGGTTCTTGCCCATGTTTTCCTCTAGCTCCCTCTGTCTCCTAATCAACCCAGTGCTTCCTCTTCAGGACTTGGCGTGCCCATTATTCTCCTGAACTGTGAATAACAAATTATCTTTTCAATAGTGACAGTCTCCTAATCTGTTGTGAGTCATAATAGAATCTATGTATAAAAACACATCTTTGATTGCCATCCCTCTCTCCCTAGTCTCATCTACATAGAGCAGCCAGATGAGCCTCCTCCAGTAGCTTCCCATTTCTCCTAGGTCCTATAAGACACTTTCAGATCCTGCTCTCCCCCCTAGTGCTTCTATCACCTTGCCTCACTGGTCTTCTTGATGTTTCTTAACAACTTAACAAATCAAGCTGCCTACCTCACAGGCTTTGTATTTGCTATTCCTCTGCCTAGAATTCTTTTCTTCTACATATCCACATACCTTTTTTCCTCACTTTTCTAGGTTTCTGCTCCAATACCTATTGGAGAGATATTCTCTTGTCCACTGTATGTAAAGTAGACCTTACATTCCATTCCATCCGTTTATCTTCATTTATCTGTTCTTTTCTCTTCTTAGTCTTATAACCACCACTAGACTACTTTGTCTCCTATTTATCATTATTATTATTATTATTATTATTATTGCTATTGTCATTTGGTTTATCTTTCTACACGAGAATGTAATATTGCCAAATTCAGGTACTTTGTTTCTTTCCTCGCTATACTCACAGTACCTGGAATGGGTCCTATCACAGGATACGTGGCCACTGAATATTCAGGCAGTAAAATTAAATTTTTGTTAGTCAAGTGCTGAAACTTTGGATATATAGTTGATGTAAGAGTATTAAGAATTTTTTTCTTTTACAGAAGTAAAATTCAAGAGTTAAAATTGACCTCTAAAATGAATGAATGCTCTCTCTAGTTGACATCCTTCATTTTATAAAAGTTGAATCTCTACAACAGACAATTTCTATTCCAGAAATCTGCTTAATGGCTGACCTTTTGCCCAGTTTGCTCACTGCTCTCATATCTATAGATCCTCTGACCCCATGCCAGGCTTTACCCTTCTCCATGTCATCTAAATTTTGTCAGGCTCTCTGGACATTTTTTTATCTTCACCCATTTTTTTGGCTTCCTGTTTCTCCCCATCTTTTGATTTATTTTCTCTTTGTTTTATCTTTTCTTTTTTTTTTCTTTGCTTCCTTTGGTAATAAATATTTCCCAGTGTGCTAGGAACTATAAATAGTATCGTTTTTTCCTCTAGGTAAAGAAAATTTGAAGATGTCTCCCAGACATACTCCATATAAGCTTTCAGCTTATATTATATTATAGCTTTCAGTTAAAATGTATTGGACAAAATGCTATATTTTGTTGAATATACTGAAGGGCATTGTTTCACTTTGAGTAGATTTAATGAGAACTAATCTGCAAAGACATTGCTTCTCTGAAGTTATGGTTTAATTCTGTATGTGAGGGATGCCTGAGTGGCTCAGTAGTTGAGCATCTGCCTTTGGCTCAGGGCATGATCCTGGAGTTCCAGGATTGTGTCCCACATAGGGCTCCTTGCATGGAGCCTGCTCCTCCCTCTGCCTGTGTCTCTGCCTCTCTCTCTGTGTCTCTCATGAATAAATAAATAAAATCTTTAAAAAATAATAAAATAATTCTGTATGTGAAAATATATTATGGAAATCATAGAATAATATTCTAGGCTGACAACCAAGCTCCTGCTGGACCAGAGTATATACAAGATGAGTGTGGATATATTGTGGTGCCTGGAAGCAACGAGGGGCTCTAAGAACAAAATGATGAGCATTTGTCCATGGAATGTAGAAGCCAATTGAAAGAGCACCTAATGGCCAAGCCTGGAGCAACTGTAGCAACAAGAAAAAGTAGTATTAGATTATTACCCAAAATATAAATAAATATCCATGAGTCAATAGTAATATAAATAAATGATACAATAAGAAAAATGGAAAAGACAAATCTCTTGCATAAATTCCAAAAAAATTATGTAGATATTTTCTCCTCAAAGAGGTACAACTCCCCACTCTTTAAGTGTGGGCTCTGCTTGGTTACATGCTTCTAAAGAATACAGTGTGGAAAAGGAGAATGAAGAGAAACTTTACAATGGAGAAACCTGACAAATTCTACCTGAGACAGGTGAGAAAGGTTAACATAATCAATGATAATTGCAATTGATAGTATGTACAATTGATATGACATGATGAGAAGGGGGAGCCCTTCTGTTGTCTTCCCCAAAACTCAAAACTTCAGTCATATAATTATAAGAGAAATACCAGACAAACTCCAATTGAGAGGACTTTCTACAAAATGTCTGACCACAAAGCTATTAGAGTTGGGACGCCTGTGTGGTGGCTTAGTGGTTGAGCATCTGCCTTTGGGTCAGGGCATGATCCTGGAGTCCTTGCATGGAGCCTGCTTCTCTCTCTGCTTATGTCTTTGCCTCTCTCTCTCTCTCTCTCTGTGTGTGTGTGTGTGTGTCTCTCATAAATAAATAAATAATTTTTAAAAAGCTGTCAAAGTCATTAAAAACAATAGTCTGAGAAACTATCACTACCAAAAGAAGCCAAAGTCATAAAAACTAAATGTACTATTTTGTCCCCAATGAAATCTCCGAACATAAAAAGGACATTAGGAAATACTAATGGAAAAATGAAATTTAGTTAATAATAATGTAGCAGTTTGGGCCCATTATCTGTGACAAGTGTCCTGTAGCAATGGAAGATGTTAACAGTCATTGAAACTATATGGAGGATTCATGGGCACTCTCTGTACTATCTTTGCAACTTCTCTGTAAAACTAAATCTATTTCTATAAATCTAAATTTTTAAGTCTATTATAAAAAGTTAATTTTTTAAAAGATTTTATTTATTTATTCATGAGATTTACAGAGAGAGAGACAGAGACATAGGCAGAGGGAGAAGCAGACTCACCCTGGGGAGCCCAATATGGGACTCACTCTCAGGACCCCCGGATCAGGACCTGAGCCAAAGGCAGATGCTCAACCACTGAGCCACCCAGGTATCCCATAGAAAATTTATTTAAAAAGCTGAGCCCAAGAAAGTGATAGACATTGTGTTCTCTCCCTTTAAAACACTATTTTTTTTTCTTTTCTTCAAGTAGATCTCCTAAAGACTTTAGTCAAATGTCATTTTGATGTGGGAAATAGAGACAAAAGAAAAATTAAATCCCCTTACTCCCTACAGCCCATTGACAAGTCCTTGAAACAGACAGAGTGACATTTCCCTAGGAACTCAGCTGCCTTGATGTTAATACTTTGCTAAGGGCAAAAGGCAATCTTAGTTCAACACCCAGGATCCTGTAAGTCTACATTAATATATAAAAATTCCTTTGGAATTTTTTTTTTTATCTCTACCCCATAAGATACATGCTGGCAATCATCCCCCATAAGATACATGCTGGCAATATGGCCCACCAATATACATCTGAAGGGTCTCATGACTAAGATGTTATGAGATAGTAATAAATGACCTTTTCCTCACAAGAGCTGGTCCCCTAAAGGTCATGGAAACCTTGCTTCCAAAATTCCTTAGAGGCTTACACTATCCCTAACCACCTTTCAACTTGAGAGTATATAATGGGCCACTCCTCATGACCCCAGGGCAGTACTTTCTGCCCTCAGGTCCTGTCTCTGTGCTTTAATAAAGCCACATTTTTGTACCAAATACATTTCAATAATTTTTTCTTGGTCATCTGTTCCAAACCCTAATGTTCTCCCTACATCAATTTCACCTCAAAATAGAAGTAAAATCTATAAGCATCTATCTCTTCGCTAGACCATATTGATATTTGTTGGCCTTACTCTTGATTTTGTCAAAAGTGGCATGTTAAAGGGTAGTGGTGGACATCATCACATACACAATGACACCAGGTGCTGAGACATCTGGGAAGGCAATTTCTGTCTCTGGTTTCCAATCTCATAAGGCTTCCTTTTGTCATGTTTGGCTATGGACTTGAATGGGAAGAGTCAGAAATACACTAAATTTAGAAGAAGATGAACCATCTCTATTATTTTCCTTAAAGAAATTCCCTCACATTCTCTATAGGATCTCAGATCTGTGTATGTCCTTTTCTAGCTCTCATTACTTGAAATCTGAGGAATAATATCTATGTATCTATATCGCCTACCCACCATAGCTAAGAGAGCTCAGGTCCAGCCTGAATGGCCTTTCTTATTACTCATTACTCATGAAAGAAGCACCACTCTTATCTGGTCCATATTTGTTTGTTTGTTTCTTTATTTTTTTGGTCCACGCTTCTTTATTATAGGTTTCTAGTAATTTCTGGTATCCATCATGTCTTTGGAAATCCTTAACCTCACCAACATATATGTATTACTTTAATCAGAGTTTACACTGAGTAGTCTAAATAACTTTTGCCAGGTGGATGCAGGTGTACACCATGTAGGTTTTGGTTTCCAAGTGTAAACCTGGGCCTGAATCTTGAGTAATTTCTCTGTAGCCAGAGCTATATTCACTCAAGCATTTGAATCAGTGGTTTACATAGGTCACAAACATGCTTTCAGGAAAGGAACACCCATAAGCAGTTTTGCAGTCCTGATGCAAATCTTTTTGCATGGAATAATGCATTCAGTTACAGTTTCCTCTGGGAGCCCGTAGTGTGGCTCTGTGCACTTGGCTGTCCCATTCAGTGCATCCGTGTGGGTTCCTGAACCAGGGCTCAAAGGCACAATGTGTTGTTACTCACAGTCAATTTCCTAATCTTCCTCAGGTTGACTCCATAGAGATCATGTCTCTCCCTGTGTAGGAATATCTCTCTTTGGGCAGCTAAAAAACCAATCTGTATAGCTCTGGACTAGGAAGATGGTTCCAAAGAACTCTGCTTCTCTGCCCTGAAAACAACCCCTTGTCCTGAAAACAACCCCTTAGCATCACAGCTTAGGAAAAACATCACTTTCTTAGGGTCTAGAATAAATTTTTGTGACTTACATCCAAAGGATGATAGTGAGCATTGCATAACAACAGAGCTGCGCATGGAGGCAGTTGAATTGCTGAGGCCACTCTCTACATGGGTCTTTCAGAGGAAATATCAATATTCAGAATTGCCAAAATTTTTAGGTATTTAGAGGATAAAATAAACATTTAAGATTTATTGTTAATAGCAACATACCTAGTATTACAGTGACATGTATTTAATCCTCACAACAATTATTGGAGATGGTTGTTATCCCTAGTTTATAGGTGAGGAATCTGAATTTCAGCAAGGTTAAGTAATGTGTCTGTGATTTCTCATATAACAAACAGGTAAATATGAGAATTGAACCCAGGTATATTTTGACTCTACCTACACTCCCTAGCTCTGCTTAATTAAAACAAACAAGCAATGAAGCAAACGAAAAGAGAAACAAGCAAACAAAAAATTAGGGGGGAAATACTCCTCATATACCCAAACATCTCATTTCTTTGCAAATATTTCTCTTTCCATATAATTGACAGATTTGAGAGTTAACAATTAAAGTCCTTGATGGATATCATTCTATCAGGAGCACAAGGAAAAAGGAAAGAAATCCTAAGATAAAAGTAGTTTTCTTTTTTGTAGTCATTGCCTAACTTACAAGATAAAGTGTTAGACTCAAAGGCAGTGCAGTTAGCAGTAAAATATAAATTCATGAAGAAAACTGATGCTGTGGGGAAAAAAAGTCAAAGAAAAATAATTTCATTCTGAGATCTAGGTTTAGCATTCTAGTGCAAATCAAGAGCCCTTTTAGGAAAACACCCAGATAGCAGCAGAATAGCCTAGAAAATGGGCCAATTATAAGAACCACTTAGGTACCTGCAGTAGGACAAAACCTAAAAAGAATACTCAAAACTACTATTACTGGGTAGTTCAAACCAGCAACAGAGAATAGCTGTGAATTTTTAGTGAAGAAAATAGGTTGCAGCATAAGCAACGGAACTTTCTGTTTAAATGCCTGCAAAGAACTGATTTGGAATAAGTGGGGTTTTTTGGGTCATTGAGACTGAGATGGTTATGAAAGGCTTCTTCAGAGGGGGCAGTTCTCATTTGGCTTATTCACAGAACATTTTATGTGGTTTTAGGACATGGAGTCCAGCTATAGTTATCACATCCTCATAAACAAGATCTAGAATTCTCTTGGCACTAGGCCAATTATTGAAAGCGCCTAATTCTTTTATTATTTTAGAATTAGTTTACAAAATGGTATGAGGTAAGGATCTAAATTTATTTTTCTCTTAAAATTTTAGCCATCAATTCCATCACCATTTGTTGAATAATATATCCTTTCTCCTGACATTTTTCGTATTTCTGACTTACTATATGTTGTACATATGTAGATGTCCTTCTGTGTTCTTTGCCGTATCTACTTTTATTGGGTGGATATAGCACAGTTTTATTTTTAATTTACAGCTGCATGTTTAGAGTGTGTTTTGATATCCAATAGGGAGAGACACCTTTCTGACAATTTTGTCTATTCCTAATAATCTGTTCTTCCTGGTAAATCTAAACATCTTTTGGCAATATGAAAATAAATATTTTTAACATTTCTGGTATTCAAAAATCAAAAGGTATTAAGGGCTATATCGTGAAAATTATTCCTCTCATCCTTGTTTGCCATCTTTCTGGTTCCCATGCCATACTTCTCCCACAAACCGCTAACCACTAACATTTGTTTTATATGTATCTTTCAGAATTTCTTTATGCATGTTAAAGCAATTATAGTACACTCTTAATTTTCCTATTTTTAAAATGAAAGTTACTTCTTAACAATATACTTTTATCACTTAACAATATAACTTGATCATTTAACAATATACCTTGGGGATATCTTCATTTTAGTATACAGGCAGCATTCTTATTCTTTTTTTTTATAGTTTGATAGCATTTTATAGATGTTCCAAAATCTATAAAATAATTAGTCCCCTATTGATGGACATTTATGTTTGTCAGTCTTTTGTCATTACAAACAATACCACTGTGAGTAAACTTTCATAAACCCAAATTAGTGAAAGAATAATTGTATCAGTGAATAATTTATCAGGGATAGAATTGTTGGGTCAAAAAACACAAGTTGTGTAATTTCAATAAATCTTACCAAATTGACTTTTGCATGGGATCACATAAATTTACACTTTCCCTAGTGATCTATGTGGGTACCCATTTCTTCCCTGTGTTAATAACATTGTGTATTACCTAAATTTTGGGTTTTTGCCAATCTGAACAAGACAGATGGTATCACATTTAATTATATGAGTCACATTTAGCATCTTTTCCTATGTTTAAGAGCTACTATATTTCTTTTCTTTAATATTTTTTAATGGAGTATTTTTTTAGGTGCTCTTTATAGATAAGGAAAAAGGAGAACACTTGGTGATAGAGTTGAAAATATTTTTCCCCATGTTATCTTTAAATTATTTTTTCAGATCTTAAAAAGGTATGGTTAAATTATATCAATTTTTTGATGATTTCTGAAGTTTGAGCCCTAAACTTCCTTCCTTTCTTGAAAGTTGGAATAAATTGTATGATTTCTCCTTGTATTTTTATTATTTCATTTTAAAATGTAAATTAATATAAATTAGTGGTTTTTTGGTAATTATCCTGCTGTATGATTTAAAGTATGGATCTGACTTTTTTTTTTTTTTTTTTTTTTTGGTCTAAGTGGCTATGAAATTGTTCCAACCCCATTTTCCCACAGACTTGATGTGTTATTTTCAATATCTATTGGGATCTATTTCTGGGCTTTCTTTTCTAATTCCATTGATCTGCCTATTTATGTATGTTTTCCACTATTTTAATTATTGAGGTTTTATAATACATTTGAATATCTGGTAGAGCATATCTCATCCATTGCTCTTTCTGAGGCTTTTCTGACTCTTCTTTATTTTTCTATCCTTATTACCAATTGTTTACTTCCACAGAAATCTTTTTTAAAAAACTGGAAACATAATAACATTGTTAAAATGGCTTAGGGATAATGACATAATGTGGATTTTGGAATTTTTACATAAGAGCGTATTACATATTGCTACTTGTCCAAGGCTTCTCTTGTGTTCTCTAGTAGTATTTAAAATTTTTTCTTCATGAATGTTTTACACATTTATACGTAAATGTCTTTCTTGGATGTTTATGTATTTTGTGGCTGTAGGAAATCAAGGTTTTTTTTTCACATTTGATTCTGACTATATAAATGATATTGATCTCTGTATATTAATTTTATGCCTTGCTAACTTACTGAATTCTTTTATACTCTGTCTCAGTATCTGAAAATGATAGTTTTATCTCTTATTCAATTTTTATAGCTTATTTTACTTGCAGCAAAACAGCAGATAATAGCAGTATCCTCCCCCTTCATTTAATTAGGAAATCTGGTGCTTCTCTGTTAAGGATAAAGAATTTAGGCTGACATAGATTATATTATCATGTTGGAAACAAATAATCTATACTTTCATTACTGAATTCTAAAATAACACTTATGATACTGAATGAAATTGCACTAATTTACAATATCATAGTCAGGAAGTTAAAAGTCTTTTCATTGTGAAACAGTGTATACCATCTTACTGGCTAAATATTTGACGTCCTTTAGTAAAATTCTGTGGCTTCCTTCACATATGACTCACCATCTTGTGGAAGGGACAGAGAAAAAGCAACTACTTACAATTCTGTGCTTTATGGATAGCATTTTTATTTTTTTTTATTTTTTATTTTTAAAGATAGACCTTTTTTTAAAATTTTTATTTATTTATGATAGTCACACACACACACAGAGAGAGAGAGAGAGAGAGAGAGAGAGGCAGAGACACAGGCAGAAGGAGAAGCAGGCTCCATGCACCGGGAGCCCGACGTGGGATTCGATCCCGGGTCTCCAGGATCGTGCCCTGGGCCAAAGGCAGGCGCCAAATGCCTGCGCCACCCAGGGATCCCTGTATAGCATTTTTAAACTTATCACTAAAAGTCCGATTATCTGTCTTATTATCCAGTGTTTATATTTAAGTCTCCATTTTACTTGAGATCTAACCAGCTTTTGAATTCCTTCTAAATCTTAAATTCCTTCCTCCTTAAAACATTTTTTTTCTTTGATCTAATAATACCTCACTACAGGTTTTCCTCTAGTATCTCTCACTATTCATTTGCATGAGTTTATTCCTAGCTCCTTTATATTTGTTTTCACTCTTGCAAATAGGAATTTTCCCCACTTTTCCATTGTACTTTTACAACTGGTTCTTGTAGATAGGAACTGAAAGAATTGTCATCCTCATGAAATTTTTTTTCTATTGGTCTTTTGATTGTTTTTTCAGTTTTTCAGTTGCAGTCTTTACAAGAACAATGTTAAATAATGGTTAAATAAATAAGCACATTTTTCTTGTTTCTTACTTAAAAGGGAATAAATAGTGCTTTACAAGCAAGTATAATGATGATGATTATTGGTCTTACGGTTATTCTTCTCTTTCTGTTTTGTTTAAAAAATACAATTTTGGGGATGCTGGGGTGGCTCAGCAGTTGAGCATCTGCCTTCAGCCTAGGGTGTGATCCTGGAGACCTGGGATAGAGTCTCATGTCCGGCTCCCTGCATGGAGCCTGCTTTCTTCCTCTGCCTGTGTCTGTGCCTCTGTGTGTGTGTGTGTGTGTGTGTCTCATGAATAAATAAATAAAATCTTTAAAACAAATTAAAAAAATAAAAATATATAATTTGGTTAATAATGGGAACTATTTCTAGACTTTCTAACATTGAAGATAATCATATCTTTTCTGATAGTGACAAAAACATATATTTTTTTCTTATTGGTTATGTTAAATAGATACATTCTTTTAGTAAATGCATTCCACAATAAAGTTGACTAAATTATGGTGAATTAATGTTTTAATGTATGGCTGAATTTTATTTACAAATATATGATTTAGGAGTTTAAAATCCATAATATTTCTTTAAGTTTTTATTTAAATTCCCGTTAGTTAACATTAAGTGTAATATTAGCTTTAGGTGTACAATATAGTGATTCAAGACCTCTATACATCATCACTCAGTGCTCATCACAAGTACACTCTTTAATCCCCATCACCTATTTCACCCATCCCCCACCCCCTCCTCTCTGGTAACCATCAGTTTGTGCTCTATATATTTAAGAGTTCTTGGTTTGCCTTTCTCTCTCTTTTTTTCCCCTCCCTTTGCTCATTTGTGTTGTTTTTTTAAATTCCACATATGAGTGAAATCATATGGTATTTATCTTTCTCTTGCTGAATTTAAAATCCATAATATTTTAAGCTTGCTTATGGTTTGCATTTTTGTGCTAAATAATTAGTTGTGATATTTGTTTTTCCACAAATACTTATTAAGCACTCACTTTGCTGTAGTCATTATACTGGGTGCCAGGAGTACAAAGGATCACAAAATCAATGTGACACCTGAACTTCTGGATCTCTCAGTGTAAGGTACAATTGGAATCATGATGTATTTTACAACAAAGAGTTAATAATACTCTTGGGACAAAATAGGAGAATCTGAACTAGTTTGGAATTTCCAAATACTCAGGAAGACTTTTCTGAGGAACTGACAATTACAGGAGCTGAAAATGAAGTAGCAGTGAATGTGTGAAAAGGATTGGGGAATCTGGAAGAGTCTTTTCAGTACCACTGATTCTGGAGCAGGAGATACTAGAATACACAGAACAGGGAGAGGAGAGTGCATATGTGCTGCAAGGGGCAAGCCCTCGCAACTCTTTCAGGGGTTTCTTTTGGTATTTACCTCTGTATCTCTAAACTATGTGCTTCATAAAAAAAATAAACTATGTGCTTCATGATATATCATTGTCTGTTGACTTTGTCCTCTTGAAAATAAGTACTATCATTTTCTCTACTACTCTACCAATTACGTGCATAGATACTATCTCCAGTGCTCCCAAAGTGGTCATGTCATACCACTGACCAGATGTGTTTTTTCATTTTTTATGTATTTGACTCTGTGAAATGAATTCACAGAAGAACTATGTGGCACAATAAGATTACATTTTTTCCCTATACAAATTTTCTCCCCAAAGTTAATAATTACCCTCATTTGTTTCTATGTAGTATGTTCCCCAGATGTCTTCCAGTTGCTTACATCACCTCTTGATGCCTTCAAATACAACAGTATTTTATTAATTCTATCTTCTTCCAGACTTCTGAACCTCCTGACCTGCTTTAGTCAGAGCTGGTTGTTTCTGAGATTACTACAAGGCTGTCATCTGGGAATCTCCCTTTACCATCATCCTTTCTCTTTGCCTCTTTCTTGTGTGTTTGTTCTTTTGTTTTCTAAGTACTATGACTGCCTCTTTCTTGATTTCTTCTCAGTTTCTTCCTAGAAAAGTGGCATGGAAGATAAGATTTGGGAGGTATTTTATATCTGAAAGTATTTTCTAACCATTCTGGCATTTTTGTATTAGTTTAAGGATAGAATTCTAGGTTGGAAATAATTATCACTAAGGAATCTTAAAGGTAGTATCACATTGTGGTTAAGCTTCTTGTGTTGTTTACATTCTGATTTGTTAGCCTTTGTAATGGTACTTGTTTGATTTTTCTTCAATGTTCCCTAAATTTTAAAGTTGCATGAAACTGCACCTTTAGTGTGAGTTTATTTTTTGCCATTGTGTTGAATACTCAGTGGATCATTTCAAAATGAAGATTATGATCCTACTTCTGTAAAATTTCTTTGATGGTTCTTTTCCTGATTTTCTCTTCCTAGGACTCTGATTTACATGTTGGAACTCTCGGACTGAACTTGTTTTTTTTAAACAAAATTCTTTTCTTCATTTTTAAATTTTTGTTCTGCTTCCCAGGATGGTGTATTAATTTTATCTTCCAATTATTATATTGAGGTTTTTTTTTTTAATTTTGCTAACATATTTATGATTTCCAAAGTCCTTTTTTCTCAAATATTCATTTATCAAGGCACTTCATTCTTGTTTCATAGATGCAGTATTTTAGAAATTCACATGATCTGGTTTCCTACATTTTTCCTCTACTCTTTGTTTGTTTCCCTATTTATTTTGGCCTCAATTTCTCCTGTTAGAATATTTCCTCAGACATTCTCCTTGCTATTTGCATATATTAGAGAAGAACACAAAGAAGCTGATTAACATTTTCTATGCAAGGGTGGGTTTTGCAGACTGGGAACTTCTTTACAGGCCTGGCCTTTCTCACCAGTGTCTGAGAGAAATTGTCTCTACAGAATGTTATATAAGTTTTCATTTGTCCCAAGGGAGTTATTTAGCTAGTATCATTCTAGATTCAGAGAAGATAATTTAATTCTTTGTATACAATGGAAGCTCTAGATCATTAGAGTTTACTTCTCCCACAGAACTTAGTTTGAGAAGGATTACTTTGCCTCCAGTATGTCTTTAGAACTTTTTTTTTCCCCTCAGGCTCATCAGATCCCCAGAAAAGAACCTTTTAATCAGCTATCTGTAGGGTATAAAATGCCACTATTCTGGGAGCTCAGTGGAGAAATCAAGCTAGGTGTGTCAAGATGTCACTGAGTAAAGATTCACTGAAGCCCCTGTTTACAGTAATTCTGTTTGCCCCATGGCCTGAGAATGGATGGCATCATCTACATGATGGATGAAATTGGGACAAACAGGATTGGTTAAAAGTACAATTAAAAATGAAATTAGGCTGGGTGCCTGGCTGGCTAAGTGGGTAGAGCATCTGACTCTGGATCTCAGTATCATGGGTTTGAGATGCACATTGGGTGGAGATTACTTAAAAAAACAAACAAACAAAAAAAAAAAAAAAAACAAATTAGGCCTTTATATCTCCTCTTTGATTCCAGGTAGAGGGGTCTCTCTTATTTATCTTTTTTGCAACAGACTGAGGGTTTTCTCTGGTGATGGTAACAGAATCCTGGCCTATGAACCACCAGCAGGGTTGTGGCTGAGAGTCCATTACTTTCTGTAAACAGGGGCCTCAGTGAATCTTCAGGAGGTTCTGTAGTGCAACCCACACTCACTATAGTGCCTGCATAGGATTCATTTGTTTGTATTCTGGTAAGTCATTTACTACTCCTCTTCTGCTTTTAAACTTCTCAAATTTTCTTTCTGTCATCTCTTCCTCTAGTATCTTTATTCTTGCAATTTTGAGACTAAAGAAAACGGAAAATATCTTTTACTGTTATTTCAGGAGGTTCAGAAAAGAGCAAAAGAAAATGCACATGCTTAATTCACTACCTATGAACAGAAGCCTAATTATTTTGTCTTTAAATTACATTTTAATTACCTATAGAGATAAGATTGTCCCATTCATCACTGTTTCAGGAAAAAACTTATTTGCTTCTGTTTATTCCATCCTGATGAACTTCAAAGTAATTAAAAAAAAATCTATGGAGACGTTTTTTGCATGTACATTAAGTATTTATAAATATTTATTGGGAAGAATTTTTACAATATCATGGCTTGATATTTAAGAAAATAAACCTCTGTCCTCCACTTTGTATATCTTCTTTTAAGATTTCTTAGCAAAGATTTTTTTAAAACATTTATTTTTTTTAAGATTTTTTATTTATTCATAGAGACACAGAGAGAGAGAACAGCAGAGACCCAGGCAGAGGGAGAAGCAGGCTCCATGCAGGGAGCCCGATGTGGGACTTGATTCCGGGTCTCCAGGACCACGCCCTGGACTGAAGGTGGCGCTAAACCCCTGAGCTACCCGGGCTGCCCTCTTAGCAAAGATTTTAGAGCTATTTATGTTTCTTGTGTTTCTTGTTAAGATGGTTACAGGTTAGTTTAAATAATTTGATTGGCTTTTTAAAAAACAGTATTATATTCCTCTTAGACTTTCTGAGATTTTGTAGTATATAAATTTTAATTTGTGAATATTTATTTTGTAAGTAGACAGCTTATCACAATCTTTTTATTTTAATAGATTTTTGCAGTTATTTGAGTGCCATAGGCAGACAAATATTACCTATAAATAATAATAATAATTTCCTCTCTTTACAATAACCATTCTTATTTTGAAGCTCCAAACCAATCTTATCAGTTTGTATCCTTTCTTTCCTTCTATTTGCTTTTTATAGATGTATTTAGCTGTTATTTTTGTACTGTCTTACAATATTAATTTATTTTAATAGTTTTTGTTGAATAATGTATGCAATAATTTTATATTTATGTGGAACATTGTTGAACAAATATTTCTGTAATAATGTTATAATTTTCATATTTTTATAAATTATAATTATTTTCATTTACTTTTTGAGCTAATATTTCACAGGAACATAGGTTTTTAAAAAATAATGTAGCTTTCTTCTGTGAACTTTCATTTTTACAGTTTAAAGTACTTTTTTATTTGAATATAGTTGACATACAGTTACATTAACAGCATAGTGATTCAACTTCTCTTATATGCTCTGCTCTGCTATGCTCAACATGGTGTAATTACCATCATTATTATATTTTTAAATTATTCTGTATGATGGCTGTCTCAAACTGATAGTCTATGGCTTCATTCCGCCAATAGACATGTTTTATTTAGAAATTTTTATACATCTGGAAGTCTTTTAAAATGCAGTGTAACTAGGTACATGTGGAATTGGTTATAGCTGGAAATTTAGCACCTTTGTTTTAGACCTCACCAATTTCACTCTCTTTATGCTAATAACTGACCTTTTAACTCCTAGGATAGGAAATACAGTTCTGTTTGTGATTATCTTGTATTTGTACTTATAATTATCTCATATTTAGGGGAAAGAAGAAATTCCAAACTTTTTCATGAACAATCAAAGAATAATCTTCAAATTTGTTTATAAGCAGTTTGAGAAAAGGCAAAATACTACAAAACTAGTCACCCTGATAATGTTTTAGTATGTCAAAGTTTTGTCCAATTAAATGAAGCAAAATAATTTGAGCTAAAAAAAAAATTTCTAGACCCTATTTCTAATTAGCAAGCTATATAAGTAAGTATGTCAATATAAAATATATCTCTACTGCAGATGTAACAAATATAGAGGGAATGGTGGAGCTGCCATGATTTTTTTGTAAAGGACCAGATGGTAAATATTTTCAGGTTTGCCAGTCATACTGTTTCTGTTGCAACTCAACTATGCCACTGTGATGTGAAAGAAGCCATAGGCAAAACAGAAATGAATAAGCATGGTTGTGTTCCAACAAAACTTTTTCTTTGCAAAAACATGTGATAGACTTGATTTGGCCTGTGGACCATAGTTTGCCAATGTCTGGCACAGAGGAACTTATCAGGTCCCACTTTATACAGAAAAAAGTGGAGGAAAATTTTTTAAAAAATGACCTGCAACCTGGTCATGGGGTTACATAATGGCACAGCCCCTCAGCTGCCTATTTCTGCCCAAGTAACTGAGGATGGAGAAATCAGTCAAGACATGGTCTTTAGTATTGTATATGTATTCAACCTTCTCCCCCTACTGTATCCAGCTCCTTCTGTCTCCTTCAAAGGCAGCTTATCTTTTAAAATGCAGTCTTTTAAAATGCAGTGTAACTAGGTAAATGTGGAATTGGTTATAACTAGAAATTTAGTATCTTTGTTTTAGACCTCACCAATTTCACTCTCTTTATGCCAATAATTGACCTTTTAAGGTCAATTAAGGTTAAATTTTAACCTTTTAACCATACTTATTTACTAACAGTACTCGTTTTATATCATGGCCATCCTGAGCTTGCCCATTTGCAACCACCAGTTTATCTGTTAATTCTCATCCCTTGTGCAATTCCCTTTTAAATCCATCAATCATTGTCAGACACTGTATGAGAGGAGGGCTTCTACAAAGCCATCTTACTGATGCTACTTTACTTGAGAACAAGATGCAGCACCCACTCTACTCTAGGAAACTATCAGAACAAACCCCACCATGGTCTCTGCATATTTAACTTAGGCACTGTGAGTTTGCTGATGTTTCACAGTTGCCTGTTATCAACGGAACTCCTTCCTACCTTTATGCTGCTGTGATCCATGCATTCCTCCTGTACTACCCAAATCTTTCCACTATGTTCCCAGAATTGTGGTGAGATGATCAGCAGTGTATTCTCAGCTTCCTTCTTGAACATGTCTTCTGCCTTCTAGTTTTTACTGAATTTAACTGTCCCATGAAGACTCTACTTTCTTAATATGAATAATAAGCAAAGTCTACAGCTATTTTGAGGCCAACATCACTATAATTCACCATCTTGCTTTTCTCTTATTGCTGTCACTTGATTTTCTCTCCATCATTCACTGAAGACAATCCATTCTCTTTAATCATTCAAGATATCTTTTATGCACATCTCTGACTTCAAGTAGCTTTTAGGGTAACAGAAACACTTGAACATGGGACTTATTAGACCTGGCAAGTACCAATATCTCCATTAAAAAAAAAGTGCAAAAAAGTAATGCTCCACCTCTCTATTTTTCTCAAGTTATCTCAGTAAACTTTTCCAGTTTAGTTTATGCTCCTGGTCCATAATATGACTGCAAAATGTTTTATATACTGTGGTTACATAGTGTTCATACTCTAAGTTTACATATTCCAAAAACAGAGCATATGTGTATATGTGTGTGGGTATATGCATACATATATGAATGGATATAAAATGCGTGTCTGTATATAAGTCATCTATTTGTATATTAAGTATTTGCTTTCTCTAAATCTTCCATTGGATATTAAAACTTTTTGAGAACAGGGGCTATGATATCTATGAGAACTTGTTTCCAGATTTCTTCTTTTCTTAGAGCTCCAACAGGTAATAAGCAGGAACTTTTGTTGAAGAGCCTCCAGTCTTTGGTTATAAAATCACAGAATTATTTTGAAGCATTTTCATCCTTTCTTTCCAAGTGTTCAAGTAATAAGAAAGACAGCAGGATCTTTTATTCCAGAACAAATATAAAGATATTTAAGATCATGTTACTGTATAGTCAAAGGATTACTATGGAGACTAAAGAATACTTTCAAGCTGAAATAACAACTTTGAATTAAGGGAAAAAATACTTAAGCACTTGTCCTAGATAAGAGCCAGTATGAGTTGCCTAAGCACTGACTATGTGCTTTTCAGAGTGCTATTTTGCAAAGTCATCCCATAGTCAGATTTCTAAACATAGACCTTGTAAATCAGAGGAAAAATCCAGAAGATATTTTTGTTCACTTAGGTCAGATGAAAATTTCCACTCTTTAGTATTTTGTCCCTCTAAACAATGTTAGCTGCCCTTAGTCTTAAACTTTAAGGAGCAGGAGAGGAGGTTTAATTAAGAAATTCTAATGGAATATTTATAGGAGTATTAAATAATCAAATTATCATTATTTAGCTTGACATTTGGTCTTTCCCATCTTACATCTCTGATTATACTCCCCTAAATACTTTTTCCCCCCCACATTATCAGAAATTCCTTGTAATGCCAAAATCAGAAAAAGCCTAAAGTCTTCCCTGGGAATATAGCTGCAGAATAGCTGAGGTCAGAGACTAGTTAACTGCTATAGTCAGCTATGGAATTTTAGATATGAACAAAAGAATGGAATGTGGCATTAAAAATACATATACAGTTTTAAAACTTATACCATGAGTATAAGTCAGTGTCCTGACTGAGGAGTCAGTCTCCTATAGTCCAAGTTGCCCCCGTGTGAGCCACTGAAGGACAATACAATTAGTTGCTGTTGTGGAGCAGAAAGAAAATTACTCATAGATACTTCTAGCTGCAGGCATGCTTTCATCTGGGCACACTACTAGAAATATATTAATAAATATAATTTCATGCAGCCATGGTGATTCTTAGCAATGCACATGTAGTGAAAACTTTGCTTAAGCATTTACTTAAGTACTCAAGCAAAGAATAGAACCAACACTGACTAAATATAGAATTGTAGGTTTAGGAGATAAGTGGAACAGTAAACCAATAAGGTTTCATTCTATACAGAGTCTTGTGGAGGGACACTGAATCCCAACGGAATGACCTCCTACATTGTATTGTACAGACATAATTAGGAAATATTCTTACTACTAAAGAACACTTACCAAGTAAATGTGTGTTTAAAAACCATAATCATATTAAAGTGTTTCTTATAATTTCATAGCATTATTCCTCTGTGTCATGTAATTCTAATGACTACTGCTTAAAAGAAAGTTTGCATTTGGATGAAAAACCATGAATGAAATAATCATTTGAGTTTTTAATAAACTAAATTTCTATTTTTCAGAAAAGGATACACTCAAGCCCTTGTGTACTCAGTGTATACAGAGACTTAGATCTATTTTTAGTTTACATCAGCAAATATAGTCTATGTTTTGGAGTATTATTTGTGTAATTCAGTGTAAGAAACATACCATACTGAACTCTCCCTTGGGAAACAATTTAGAATCAGTGAGTATGTCATTTGAAAAGAGACATCTTCATTTCTAAAGTAAAAAACAAACAAACAAACAAAAACGCTAAACAATGAACAACAAACTACAGATTTCCAGGAAAAGTGGTCTGAAACAAAAAAGATACCTGTGTTTGAAAACACAACCAGCACTGATTTTGAAACAAAATAATTTATTTTTTCATCCCCTATCTGCAACTTCTTTGCTATATGACCTTGATTACTAATTTTTTGGTGGAGAATGGCTTTGCTTTCTGTGAAATTAGGGGTGTAATACTTAAATTTTCATGGTAAATGATATAGCAATTCTTTTATGGTTTGTTTTCATTGCATGAATATCAAGATAGAACAGGAAATGATCAATGAGTAATGCATTAAGCGTCAGATGTCTTTATGGATAGGCTCAATTTTAGGTTCAACTTGGTTTTATATACTTAAATAATCAGGAGCATTTACACATCATATTTGGTCTCATCTGTTAGAACAGTCTTTCTACACTCCATTGAAAAACCAGTACTTCTCTGTATTAGCTAAATATACTGTCTTATAAACAGATCACTCTGATTAATTTGACAGAAAGCTGATCAGCTCTCCTTTGAAGACTATATAGAACAGCATAAATAAGATAGTGCAACAAGTATAACAGATGGATATACATTCATTCATATCTCAGACCTCATTTGTATTATGTTACCTTCAACTTGTCAAGAATATGCATAGTTTGTATGTGGAAGATTAATAATCAGTCAAATGTAGATGATTGTAGTTTAAAATGTGGTATTGTTCAACCGAAAAATAACAAAGTAGAAAAAAAATTGCTGGAACAGCTAGCTCAAAGGGAAGGATGCAGTTTTTCCTTTAGGATGTTGGCAAAGGGCTTAAGTATAACACCTCAGAAAATTCTGTCTAGTAAAGTAATAATACACTCAGTCTGCTCAAAATCAGAGTCTGAAAATTAATAATCTAAAACTGATCTTCAAGAGACTGGATGATTCATGTGCTTCCCAATTGTACTAGCAATAAGAAACATATCTCTTACATTGTATTTATTCATCATAAACATGCACAAAACAAAATACCAGTGCTTATTCCCATCCATAAAACTGAACTGAGAAACATATTTGGATTTATTTATTTCCTTTTTATATTTTCTTTTTTGGTAAACATGTTAGAACTTCTTGAGGCTAGAATAAGATAAACAGTAACAATGTTCCTTAATTTACTCAAATGTCATTCTAATATTTTTATTTTGTTTTACTAATACATATGAAAACATGTTAGTAAAAAATTAATTTCCCCAATATACTTTCAAACAAACATGTAATTTTAATAGTTTTAGCTCACATTTTATACTTTTAGCACACATGTCAAAAATGCAAAGAAACTTAAGTGATCAGTTTAATCTATTGTAAAATGAACAGGTATGTAACCACTATCCTGGTTAGGAAATTGAATATTGCCGGTACTCCAGAGACCAGATCCTCATATGCCTCCTTCTCAATCTTATCTATTGCTTTTCCCTAATGTTAATCACCTCCTGACTCTTATGAAAATCATTTCCTTGCTTTTTCGTATTTATCACCTCCTCTTTGCAATAGTTTCTACACTGACCTTTAATTTAGTCCCATTTGTGTAGTGTTTATAAATGGAATTATATGCATTATTTGGTGTCTATTGTCATTTAGTATGACATTTATATGATTATACCATGCGCATGGCTGGGGTTTATCCATTCTCCATTGTATGAATACATAAAAAAATTAATTGCATATTCTATTGTTGATGATTATTTGGGTTGTTTCTATTTCGTGAATGTTATAAATAATCCTGTTGTGAACATTAGTATATATAGTTCCTAGTATTCTGCTTCATAAATATTTAGAAGTGGACTGACTTGGTTTGAGGGTATGGGTTCAAATAATGCCAAATTGTTTCCTAAACAGGTTGTTCTATCATCAATATAGGAGTTTCTGTAGCTTCAATACTTGAAAGTACTTGGTAGTATTGATCTTTTTCTTTTTAACTATTCGGTGGGCAGTGGTTGTTTCTCATTGTAGTTTTAATATGCATTTTTCTTATTTCTGCTGAAATGTCAAGTTTACTGGATTTTTAGTATCTCTTATATGAAGTGCCTATTCAAGTCTCTCTCTTGTCTTTTAGTACTCGGAATTCCATCCTTAAACTATTTTCTTATTGATTTTTAATTTATAAAATCTGGTTACAAGTTCCTTGTCAGTTTCAGGGTTATAAATTTCTACTAATATTCTTCTAATGTGCCTTTTTGCTCTCCCAATGTTGTGTGTTTATTTTTGTTTGTCTGTTTATCAGCTTTACTGAAGTATCATTACAAATAAAAATTGTATAGGGGACCTGGGTGGCTTACTCAGTTAAGTGTTCCACTCTTAATCATGAGATGGAGCTCCAGGTCAGGCTCTAGGCTCAGCAAGGGGTCTGCTTGGGATTGTCTCTCTCTCTCTTTTTCTCCCCTCTGCCTCTCCTCATGCTCTTATTCTGTCACTTTTTTTCTCTCTCTCAAATAAATAGATATTTGAAAAAAATGGTATAAATGTAAGGTATTCAATGTGATGATTTGATATACTAATACATTGGGAAATGTTTTATAAAAGTTCTTACTTTTAAAGCAGTTAAATTGATAAATGTTTTACTTGTATTGTTCCTGTATTATGTGTAGTTTAAGAAATCTTCCTCTGACATAAAGATATTTGCTTACAATGTCCTCTAAAAGCATTATCATCTTATGTCTCATATCTAGTTATGCTGATGTGCCTGAAAGTTATTTTTGTGTCAGTGATGTGGGGGTCCAAATTATTTATCTTCATTTATCTTCATATGGATGTCCAAATGTCCAAGCATGATATTTTGAATACTTTGTTCTCTCTCTACCACTCTGTTACTCTGTCTTTGCATTAACTCCCGTATCCTTATATGTGTGGCCTATCCTTAAGTACACAGGCATACTTAATTAGCTTTATAAATCATCGTATGTGACAGAGGGAGTATTCCCCTTTATGTTCCTAAAGAGTCAGTGTTTACCTTAATGCATATATTTTCATGTAAACTTCAGAATCAATATGCTAAGTTCTAGGAAAAAAAGTAAAAGAAAATAAAAAGAAAAAAAGTAAAATTTGTCCATATTTCAGATGAGATTGTTCTTACATCTTTATATAACACTGAGACTTCCAATTCATAAATATGGTATATGTCACTATTTATTTGTGTTCTTTAATTTTTGTCAGAAAAAGTTAGTTTTCTTCTGGTAAAGTTATGATCTATTTTCTGGCATTTTATTCTTTGATTCACAATTTATTTATTAGAAAAATATTTCCTAAACTTTTAATTTTTATCTTTGTTGTTGGAATGTAGAAAAACAGTGATTTTCTTTTTATTATAATCTTGTATCTAGCAAATGTGTTAATTCTTACAATTATTCTGTTAAAGTCTTTAAACAAGGAAGGCATTATCTGAAATGCCTCTAATGCTTTGGTAACCTTCATAAACAAGCCAAAACCTAATCCAGAGTTGATGCCCTGGAATCCAGGAAAATGAAACTTAAGAACAACCAATCACAAACAGCCAACTAGGCATTCCCAAATATGGCAAATTCTTAAGCTATAACCAATTAAATAACTTCTATGTTTTGCTTCAATGCCTTCCCAAAAAAAACCTTTCCCTTAGCTCCTGTGGATGAAGTGTTCTTAACTACTTTTGGGTTGATGCTGTCAGGTTCCAATCCATGTTTGTGCAAATAATATGTTCAAAATTTTAACGTTCCTCGGTTTATCTTTCAACAGGTCAATTTATTAGTGTGGATTCTCTTGAGTTTTCTAATATATGTAACAGAAGTTTTATATTTTCCTTTTCAGACTTCACACTTTTTTGTTATAGCATTAATTGACTAAGTAAAATAGTAAAAAAAAAAAAAAAAAAAAAGAATAGAAATGGTGATTCAGTTCTTAGTCCCAATCTTGTGATAAGAACTTTAAGATTTACTCTCTTAGCAACTTTTAAATACACAATATGGTATTATAAACTATAATTCATATGATGTCCTTTATACCCCTATGACTTACTTATTTTATAACTGGAGGTTTGTACCTTTGACTCCCTTTACCCATTTCATCCACTGATAACCATCAGTCTATTATCTGTATAGATAAGGTTGGGTTTTTTCTTTGTTTTTATGTTTCACATGTTAGTAGATCATATGGTATTTGTCTTGCCCTAACTTATTTCACTTAGGAAAATATACTCAGGGTTCATCCATTTTGTCACAAATGGCAAGATTACCTTTTTTTTATGGCTGAATAAATTCCATTATATTCACAAAATATATGATATATATCCATCAATGGGCACTTAAGTTGTTTACACATCTTGGCTATTGTAAACAACACTGCAGTGAACACTGGGGTTCATATATCTTTTCAGTTTGATGTTTTCATTTTCTTTGGATAAATATCCAGAAATGGAGTTCCTAGAACATATTCTATCTATTCTATTTTTAAGTTTTTTAGGAACCCTTATACTGTTTTCCATAGTGGCTACACAAATTTGCATTCCCACCAACTATGTACAAGTGTTCTCTTTCTCCATATCTTCCTCAACAGGAAGGAAGAGATGTTATGTTATGTTATGTTGTTATGTTGCCTTTTGGTGATAGCCATTCTAACAGGTGTGAGTTGACATCTTATTGTGGCTTTAATTTGCATTTCCCTGATGATTAGTGATTAGTGATGTTGAGCATCTTTTCTGGTGGCCATCTGTATATATTATTTACTTGTATATTATTGTAATGCAGATCCCTAGAACTTTCTCATCTTGAAGGATTGATACTTATATACCCATTGAGTAGCAACTCCTCATTTGCTTAATCTTCATCACCTGGCAACCATCATTCTCCTTTTTGCTTCTATGAGTTTGGACACTTTAAATGACTCAAATAAGTGGAATTATAGTCTTTGGACTTCTGTGATTGGCTCATTTCACTTAGCATAATGTCCTTGAGTTTTTACCCATGTCATAGCATATCACAGTATTATGTTCTTTTTTATGGCTCAAAAATATTTCATTGTATGTATATATCACTTTTAAAAATATATTCATCTCTCTATGGACACTTAGATTGTTTCCATAACTTGACTATTATAGTGCTTCGGTGAACATGGGAAGTGCAGATAAAAGTTTGAGATTCTGATTTCAGTTATTTTGGGTATAGATCCAGAACTGGGACTGATGGATCATATAGTAATTCTATTTTTAAATTTCTTGAGGAAACTCCAAGCTGTTTTCTGTAGCAGTTGCACATTTTTACATTCCCACCAACAGTGAAGAAGGATTCCAACTTTCCATATTCTCACCAATACTTGCTTTTTAAAAAAAATATAACCAACCCTAACTTGTATGTAGTGATATTTCTCTGAGATTTTGATTCACATTTTCCTCATCATTAGTGATGTTGAACATCTTTTCAGATACCTGCTGGTCATTTGTGTGTCTTTAGAGAAATATCTATTCAAGCCTTTTTCCCATTTTTAAATTGAGCCATTTGTTTATGTGATTTGAGTTGTAGGAATTCCTTATATATTTTGGAAATTAATCCCTTATCAGATATATAGGTTGCAAATACTTTATCCTATTCTGTAGGTGGCCTTTCACTGTGTTAATTTTTTTTCTTGCTATGTAAAACTCTTTTTTTGGTGTAGTCCTACTTCCCTGTGTTTGTTTTTGTTGCCTGTGTTTTTGGTGTCATATCTAGGAAATCGTTGCCAAGATCAATGATGAAGGTGTTTCCCTATGTTTTCTTTTAGGAGTGTGGTAGTTTCAAGTATCACATTGAGGTTTTCATCCATTTCATTCTTTTACATGTGAGTGATCCAGTTTTCTAAGACTATTTGTTGAAAAGATTATCATTTTTTCATTGTGTAATGTTGGCATTTTTATTGAAGATAATCTGATCAAATATGTATAAGTTTGTTTTTAGGCTCTATATTCTATTCCATTGGTCTTATGTCAGTCTTTCTGTCAATACCATACAGTTTGATTACTATAGCTTTGTAATATATCTCGAATTCAGGAAGTGTGATGCCTCCTGCCTTGTTCCTCTTCCCAAGATCGTTTTGGGTATTTGAGCTCTTATGGTTCCATTTGAATTTTAGGACTTTTTAATAAAATTTCGGCAATAAATGCCATTGGGACTTTGACAGGGATTGCATGGAATCTATAGATCACTTTGGGTAGTAGGGACATTTTAACAATATAAAAATCTTCCAATTCATGAACACTGGATGCTTTCTCATTTTTTGTGTCTAATTTCTTTCAGCACTGTTTTTCAGTTTTCAGTGCATAAGTCTTTCATCACTGTCATCAGGTTTATGAAGTATTTTCTCTTTAATGCTATTGTAAATGTAATTATTTTTTACTTTGCTTTCAGATTGTTCATTGTTAGTGTATAGAAATGCAACTGATTTTTGTGCATTGGTTTTGTATTCTGCTACTTTGCTGAATTCATTCATTAGTCCTTACCATTTGTGTATGTGTATGTGTGCTTGTGGGCATGTGTTTGTCTTATGGTTTTCTACACATAAAATCACATTATCTGTGATAATTTTATTCTTTCCAATTTGGATGACTTTTATCTTTTCTTCTTGCTTTACAAGGCAAGGATAAACTTCAGTATGATGTTGAATAGCAGTAGTGAGAGTGGTTATCCTTGCCTTGTTCCTAAGCTTAGCAGAAAATCAGTTTTTCACTATGAGTATGATGTCATGGACTTTTCATGTAAGCCTTTATTATGTTGAGTTAATTTCCCTGTATTCCTAGTTTGTTTAGTGTTTTTATCAAAAAGTATGTTCAGCTTGTCAAGTGTTCTTTTTGCTTCTATTGAGGTGACATAAAATTTTAATTCTTTGTTCTGTTGATATTGTATCACATTTATTGATTTGAAAATGAACCATCTTTGGTATGCCTGGGTGGCTCAGTGGTTAAGCATCTGTCTTTGGCTCAGGGCGTGATCCTGGAATCCCAAGATCAAGTCTCACATCGGGCTCCCTGTATGGAGTCTGCTTCTCTCTCTGCCTCTCTCTGTCTCGCATGAATAAATAAATAAAATATTTTTTTAAAAAAGAAAGAAAATGAACCATTCTTGCATCCTTGGAATGAATCCCACTTTCTCATGGTGAATGATCCTTTTAATGTGCTATTGCATTTGGTTTCCTAGGGTTTTGTTTAGAATTTCTCTATCTATATATATCAGGAACACTGCCCTGTAGTTGTCTCTTTTGTAGTGTCCTTATCCAGCTTTGATATATGGGTAGGGTTGGCATTTAAAATGAATTTTTGGACTATTCACTCCTCTTCATTTTTTTTGAAGAGCTTGAGAAGTATTGGTATGAATTTTTCTTTACATATTTGGTAGAATATAGCAGTGTGTGTTGGGAGGTTTTTTATTACTGATTCAATCTCCTTATTCATTATTGATCTATTCAGATTTTCTGTTTCTTCATGATTCAGTATTTGTAAGTTGTATGTTTCAAATAATTTATATTAGGTTATCTAATTTGTTGACATATACTTGTTCATAGTAGTCTTCATAATTCTTTTCCCTCCTGTGGCATCAATTATAATCTCTTCTCTGTTACTTCTGGTAATAGTTATTTAAGTACTTTCTTTTTTTCTTAGTCTAGCTAAGCATTTTCAGTTTGGTTGATCTAAAAAAAATCAACTTCTAGTTTGATTTTTTCCTACTCTCCATCACATTTATTTTTGCTGCCATCTTAATTACTTCCTTCATTCCTTAAACTTTGGGTTTAGTTTAAGTTATTTTTTGTTTCTTTGTTTGTTTAGTTCCTGAGGTATAAACTTAGGTTATTTGAGATCTTTTTGCTTTTTTTAATGTAGCCATTTACCACTATGAACTCTTCCCAACTGTCTTTGCCACATTCTGTAAATTTTGGTATGTTTTGTTTTCATTTTTATTTGTTTCACTCTATTTTCTAATTCCCCTTTTGATTTCTTCTTTGATCCATTGGTTGTTTAGGAGTATGTTGTTTCATTTCACCATATTCCTGTATGTTTCAGTTCATTCTACAACAGATTTCTAATTTTATTCCCTTGTGGTCAGAAAATATAATTGGTGTGATTTCAGTATTCTTAAATGTGTTGTCTTTTTTTCAATGTTTTTACAAATGTACATTTTATTAATTATAACAGCATATAGTAGTAGTACATACCTGGGCACATTATGGAAATCACTTATTAGAGTTTTCATAATTTCACAAACTATTGTGACAATTTATATCCAAAATACATTAAAAGTATCCTATAAGTCAATGATAAACTAACAAACTAATATTTTAATGGTAAAAACTTTCATAATGTGTAAATAAGATTGAATATGACCTTGAGCAAGAAATAACTAGAACACTGAACAAAGTATATGAGAGATCTGCTTTCAGGCATCAGACAGAAGTAGCACAGGGTGGGATGCCTAGGTGGCTCAGCGGTTGAGCATCTGCCTTGGGCTCAGGGTGCAATCCCAGGGTCCAGGATCAAGTCCCATATCAGGCTTCTTGCAGGGAGCCTGTTTCTCCCTTTGCTTCTCCCTCTGCCTCTATCTCTACCTCTCTCTCTGTGTCTCTCATGAATAAATAAATGAAATATTTAAAAAGAGAAGTAGCACAGGGCTATGATTCCTGAAAAAATGTAAACAAAATGAATCCCACTATCATCCTGGTTTCTGCCTGAAAGGAATGTCTGGACTCCAGGTGTAAGATAGGGAACCTGAAAGAGAGCAATGGACTCTCTCATACAAGCATACTGAGAATAGATTTTTCAGAGGCTGAGATGGCTCTAAGATAAAAGACTAGAGCCCATCCACATGGAAATGATACTAATTTTTGGAACAATATTCTATTTAAAAATAAGTAAGTTTAATTTAAAAGGTTGAATTTTACTATAAAAGTGCCTTAAATAAATGTTTGCCTGAAGTCAATTCAGTAAATCAAAGCTGAGAACCTAGAATATCAAAATATGTAATTCAGATCAATTGTCTCAAGTAAAAATGCAGAAAATATTGAAGACAAACCTTAAAACATTTGAAAGCTAAAAATAAAGATATGGCTCACTAGATTAATCTGAACTAAAACTAAAATACATAGATGTTAAGTTTGTCCTTGAGAGCTCATTATGTCTTGGCACTTCACAGATTCTGAATAAGGACCTCAGATTGTAGGCAGAATTTTTTTTCTTCAATCTTTTTTAAATATTTTATTTATTTATTTATTTATTTATTTATTTATTTATTTATTTATTTGGGGGGGGGGGCGGGCAGAGACACAGACAGAGGGAGAAGCAGGCTCCACGCGGGAAGCCCGACGTGGGACTCAATCCCGGGTCTCCAGGATCATGCTCTAGGCTGCAGGCGGCGCTAAACCGCTGCGCCACCGGGGCCGCCCCTTTCTTCAATTTTTTATTTAAATTCTAGTTAGTTAACATCTATTGTATTATTGGTTTCAAAAGTAGAATTTAGTGATTCATCACTTACATATAACACCCAGTGCTCAACATAACAAGTGTCCTCCTTAATACCCATCAGTGTGATCTATCCTGGAGACTATCTCATGGACTGAGAAGAATGTGTAGTTTACCGCTGTTAGGTAGACTATCTGTACATGTCTGTTAGGTTCATTTGGTCTATAGTATTATTCAAATTTTGTTTTCTATTGACCTTTTTTCTGGTTGTTCTTTCCATTAAGTGACATTGAGGTATTAAAATCTCTTATCAGTATTTTGTTGCTATTTCTCCCTTCAGATCTGTCCATGTTTGCTCCATATATTTGGGATCTCTGAAAATATACATTCCTGAAAATCATTTTTCTTAAAGTCTATTTTTTCTTAAATATTAATATAGCTACCCTAGCTTTCTTTTGATTAACATTTTTATATATGTTTTATTTTCCAATGTTTACATATGTCTCACATAAACAGAATGTAACTTTACTTCCAAAATATACTACTTGGAAATTTGTCTCTTTCCAATTACTTTCAGTGTAATCACTAATATTTGCCATGTTATTGAAATCTGTTTGCCCTGACTCTTTTAAGATCAATTTTTAATATGTTTCTCCTTTCTTTTAGAATGATTCTGTATTTATTAATAACTTGCTTTTCTTTGGTATTTGTAAGTCATACACTCTCTTATTATTATTTTAGTGTTAACTTCCTTGGTTAATTAAACCACCTGGGTGGCTCAGTGGTTGAGCATATGCCTTTGGCTCAGGATGTGATCCCAGGATCCAGGATTGAGTCCCATATCAGGCTTCTTGCGTGAAGCCTGCTTCTCCCTCTGCCTGTCTCTCTCTCTGTGTCTCTCTCCGTCTCTGTGTCTCTCATGAATAAATAAATAAAATCTTTAAAAAATAAAATAAAATCTTAGATTGTTTTAGTTCCACTTAATACAATTCTGATTTTTTAAAAAAGATTTTATTTATTCATGAGAGATACAGAGAGAGGGGCAGAGACATAGGCAGAGGGAGAAGCAGATTCCCTATAGGGAGCCCATTGTGGGATTCGATCCCAGAACCCTGGGATCACAACCTGAGCCAACGGTTCAACCACTGAACCACCCAGGTGCCCTGCTTTTCTGATTTTTAAATAATTTTTACTACTATTTATGAGTACATTGCTATTTTCCTATTATAAATATTATTATTGATATTTTATCTGGTCAAAATTTGTTTGTATTGCTCAAACATTTACTAGTTTTATTTCTATTCATTTTTTCCTGCATCTTCAACCTACCAATAAACCATACCAATATGGTTTATTCTGGATGAAGAATATCCTTTATTATATTTATTCAGTGCACGTCTGTTAGATAATATATTTTTCTGGGCTTTGGATAAAAAAAATGTCTCTATTTCAGCAGTATGGTATTTTATTTTGGTAATTATTTTCTCTCAGCACTGGGAATATGTCATTCCACTGTCTGGCTTCCATTTTTATATAGAAGTCACTTACAAGTTCTTATAGTCTGTAATTTTTTTTCTAGTAACATTTACTATTTTGTTTTTTTTCTTTAGGTTTTTGTACTTTTACTATGATATGTGAAGGTACGGATTTCTTGAATCTATAGGTTAATTGTGCAGAATATCTTCCTAAATCTGTAAATTAGCGTCTTTTATTAGTTTTGAAGTATTCTTGTCACATCTCTTCAGTTTTGTCCTATTTTCTCTCTCCTCTCTTCCTGGTATGCTAATTGCATGTGTCCTATATATTTTCACCATGTATTTCATTTCTTTTGTCCCATCATTTACTACTCTGTGCCTTTTTTTCTACTTATTTTCTCCTGACTTTATGTTCTAGTTTTGCAAGTATCTCACTAATTTTTTAACTTGCTGTGACACCCCCTCCCTGAGTCCCAAATTCCTGGTACCATATTTTCCATTTCTATAATTTCTTTTTTTGGGTATTTTAAAAGTGTGCTCTGGGACAGCCTGGGTGGCTCAGCGGTTTAGTGCTGCCTTCAGCTCAGGTCATGATCCTGGGGTCCTGGGATTGAGTCCCATGTCAAGCTCCCCCCGCATGGAGTCTGCTTCTCCCTCTGCCTGTCTCTGCCTTTCTCTCTCTCTCTCTGTCTCTCATGAATAAATAAATAAAATCTTAAAAAAAGAAAGTGTGCTCTGTTTCCAGTTCTCTGTGTTGATATTCTATCTTGATCTTTATCTCTGTATGTGGTAATCACCTTTTCTTTGAAGTCAGTATCAGATAATTTCAATTTCTAGGGCCATTATAACTATTGTTAGTTCTTTGGCTAATTTTAGTTCATGTGACTTTTCATATTTATTCTCTTGTATTTTTTGATTTTATACTTTATGTTTGGAGAAATCAGAAATATTGTGAGGGCAAGAATAATATTTTCTTCTTTTAGGGAGAAAAAAAATTTCCTTATTCTGAGGTCACTAACAATGTGGTATCATTGTAATCCAATTTCAAGAATTAAATGTTTTAGAAATTTGGATTTGAAGTTTAGCTATCATTTGTGCAAACGTTGTATATTCAGTTCACCCTTATATCTTACATGCAGTCCTTTTCCATTCTAACTCCAAATAGAAGGTGGACTGCTAAAAACACCATTCTTCCTGTGCTCTCTGCTCCAACTTTTATAGCTTCAATCCATGAGACTATCAAAAAATGCTGCCTAGCCTTTCAGGTGCCTTTTCTATATCAATAACTCAACGTGTCAGCCTCATTTATTGGCCTGTTATTTCTTCACAACAGTGTTAGTTCTTTGATAACTTATGGCAGATTCCACATATACTCTAGACTTTCTAATTTTCTTTTGCAGTAGTTTGGTCTGATTTATCTAAGTCTTTTATTATTTGAGGTCAATGTCCTGTATATTTAATAATTATTTTTGATTATCTCTGTGTTCAAGTTCTCTGTTGGAGAAGCTGCATAATGTTATAGTTAGGATTATGGCTTTTGAATCTTGACTGCTAATATTCTACCCTGCCTCTTATTAGCTCTTTCAAATTTGGGTAGTAACCTCAACCCTCTGTGCCTACATTTCTTCATCTATAAAGAAGACACAAAGCTGTATTTCGTTTGTTAAATATCAACTAACAATATCTATAAAGCATTAAAAACCATTCCTGGTAGCTATATTTCTTTTACTGACTGGTACTAAACCTGCCTGGGATGATAGATAGATAGATAGATAGATAGATAGATAGATAGATAGATGATAGATAGATGATAGACCAGTGGTTCCTCCTTTTCATTATACATGATGCTAGACTTAGATGGAGCATTTTAGTTCAATGGCCCCCAAATATTTCTTAAGCTTTAGCAGAATAATGTAAAAGGTTTTGTGAAAATAAGTCTTAGGAGCAGCTTATCCAGGACAGTCAGATATATTAAATCTGGAATAGTTTCCAGAAATTGAGCTGTAATAAGTCTTGTCTTCAATTCCACTACATCACTCCCACATCTTACTTACTTTGTATTAATACTGTCTTAAAGTTTAGCTACTAATTATTTTAAGAAGCTGAATGAATACACTTCTTTTTTTCATTTGTAGAGGATACTGTATGGTCATTTTCATGCTATCATAGTTTAGTTTTTTAAACCTCTATTCTTAAAATACTTTTCACTTCAGAAGTAAAGTGTGGAAAAATTTATTCTATTCATGGTCTTACATTTAACATTGTAATGCTAAAAAGGCCTTGAGTGAAATATTTACTCTTTTTATGTTTAAAATTTTAAAAATCCACCAGTGAAGCATTTGAGCAATTTTGCATTTTATAGACTGCATTCTCACCTAACACATTTCAAACATAAAAGCATCAAAGCTATAGTGTATATGTTAAGCAAACATTTATACATTTGCTTATTTTTTGGCTTAATTTCTCCTTACTTTTTTAAAGGTTGACTGCAGTTCTTTAAATCAGGTTTAAGGAAGTGGTAAAAGGACAAAAATAAACTTAGGAATTTGATTCACATTGTGTGTCAATCCCGTTAGGCACCAATTAAAGTCTCATAAGGCGCTTTGGCAGGAATATAATGGTTTTCTGCTGACACTAAGAATGTACTTAAGGAGAGGGGAGACTGTCCCCTTTGACTGCCCCAAACAGTACTTGTCCCTCAGTATTCAGTATTTTCATATCAGATAGTGCTTATCCTTCAGGGCACTCACCAGAGTTGGAATTAACTATTTGCATACCTGTGGTTTTACCTAAAATGCATTACAGTTGAAGAGAACAGGAGTATAGTCATATTTGATCACCACTTCTACTCAGGCTTAGATAAGTGTCAGGCCTATCGTATGTTTCAATAAATAGTAACACAATTTTATTTTTAAAGCAAGTGTTTGAATGGTTCAATAAATGCAACTGCTCTTCAATATCAGAAAAGATATATTTGGGTGAAAAATTGTTGCTAACTGGAGTGTAGTTAAATGATTATACATTGCAGATGTTTTTACTTCCCTGAAGATATTTCTAAGGCATAAAAATCAGTATTCAAACTTACCTGGAAATTATGAGTACTTTAAGCTTCCTGTTTTTTTCTTTTTCTTTTTTTTTTTTTCTTCTTAAGATCAGTGTGCTTCTGAACTCTCTGACCTTGTTGGTGGTGATGATTTTAAAGTAGCATTGGAGTAAGGACAAAGGTCAAACTGATTTTGGCTAAAAAAGCACACCACACTGTGCTTTGAGTAAACATATCAATTAACTCATAGATACCTTAGCAATTTAGTACCATTTATATGCATTGTACCTAACCCAAACTTGTCCTCTATGCTGATTGCCTTATTTGTGATTTTCAAAATAAAAGATGTGAATTCTGAAGCTTATAATTAGCAGTTAAAGTTGAATAATTAAATCTTCTATTAAAACAGAATTTTTTCTATGGAGAAAGGGTAATGATGTTGCTCAGCATGATTAAAGATTAAACTTTAATCTAGCTTAAGACATTTTGTTATTCCATTTGGAAGTTACTGAATATAACATATTTCCTTCATTTAATTATATTAATGTGTGCAACAAGAACTATTTCAGAGAATATATATACATATGCAGAGAATACATCTATACATATGCACATGCACACGCACATACATATACACATGCAGAGAGAAATCATACACGTAAACATACAAAGACAGTAGAAACTGACAAGGTAGACAAGTGGGCAACAATCCTGAAGAATGGCTTATTCTTACTTCTTGCTGAAATGCTACCTCTCCATGGTGTAAACAAGGTTGATGATATACATCAGTTAGAGCTCCCTTTGTCCCTAGGTCTGTTCTATGTGTTTTGTTTTTCTTCATCCAATTCTCACAACAATCCTGTGAAGTAAGTGTGATGATTATCCCTGCAGATAAATGAAGTCCTTCATGTTCAACTTCCTAGGTTTATTTCTGTCTTTCTTCCCTTCTCTCTTTTTCTCAGAGAGAGATCTAACCAGTGTTACTTGTAAATTTTACATTTACATTTGTATATCATATCAATCTTTTTGTTTTATGCTTTTTTAACTAACATTTAAAAATTTTTTTGTTGAATTTAAACATACACAACATGCACAAATATTAAGCGTGAAGTTGAAAAAAATCTTTGCCAAATGAATGTATTCTTGGAACCCACATGCAGATACTGGTTTGGAACATTACCAGGGCAGGGAAGCTGCTCTAGAGTCCTCAATCATAACTTCCTGAAACATTCATGATTCTGACTTATCTCAGCATGTATTAGATTTGTTACCATTTTAACTCTAAATAAGTGGTATCATAGGTTATAAACTCTTAGGTCAAGCTTCTTTCAACATTATCCTGTGAGATTTATCTCTTTCATCTAAAGCAGCATTTCTTTCGTTTTCATTTCTCAATAGCATTTTATTTTATGAATGTACTACAGTTTATTGATACATTCTACTACTGGTTATATCTGGGTTATTTTCTGTTTTTTCTTCTACCAGTGAATATATAAATTGATATAACCGCTTTATTTTTTTCTTTTTCAAATTTTTATTTAAATTCAAATTAGTCATCATATAGTGAAATATTGATTTCAGAAGTAGAAGTTAGTGATTAATCACTTACATATACAACACCCAGTGCTCACTCACAACAAATGCCCTCTTTAATGCCCATCATCCATCTAGGCTATCCCCCACCCACCACCCCTCCAACACCCTCAGTTTATTCTCTTAGATAAGAGTCTCTAATGGCTTACTTCCCTATTTTTTTCCTTTCCCTTATGTTGATCTGTTTTGCTTCTTAAATTGCACGTATATGAGTCAAATCATAAGGTATTTGTCTTTCTCTGACTGACTTATTTCACTTAGCATTATACACTTTAGCTCCACCCATGAAAATGACAAAATTTAATTTTTTAAAAGATTTATTTATTTATTTATTTGAGATAGAGTGTGGGTGGTGGAGGAGCAGAGAGAGAAAGGGAGAGGGAGAATCCAATGAGACACCTCACTGAGTGCAGAGGCTGACATGGGGCTCAATCCCAGGACTTTAAGATCATGACCAGAGCTTAAACCAAAAGCTAGTGCTTAATTGACTGAGCCACCTCGGCACCCTAAGATTACATTCTTTTTGATGACTAATATTCCATTGTATATATCTACACCACATCTTCTTTATCTATCCATCAGTCAGTGGACATTTGGGTTCTCTCCATCGTTTGGCTATTGCTGATAGTGCTACTATAAACATTAGGGTGCAATACTATGAACCAGTATTTTTGAATCCTTTGGATAAATACCTAGTGCAATTACTGTATTATAGGATAGTTCTATTTTTAACTTTTTGAGAAACCTCCATACTGTTTTCCAGAGTGGCTTTACCAGTTTGCATTCCTACCAAGAGTGTAAGAAGGTTCCTTTTTTTCTACATCCTCATCAACATCTGTTGTTTCCGGTGTTATTTAATATTAGCCATTCTGACAGATCAGATGATATCTCATTGTGGTTTTGATTTGTATGTCCCTGATGATGCATGATGAGCCTCTTTTCATGTGTCTATTGGCCATCTGCATGTCTTCTTTGGAAAAATGTTTTTGGAAACTGATGTAATCTAAATCTGTTCATCTAATCTACTAAAGAGAAACATATTACCCTGTAAGCTGGTATTTCACTTTGAGGTGAATATCCAAGAGAAATGCATATACATGAGCACCAAAAGTATATGGTACAGGATGTTCTATAGAATATTACTTATAATAGACAACATTATATTTTCCCATTCTAACCTGTTGATGATGTGGATATAGTTCAGTCACTTTGACAGCTTTAAATCTTTTCATTATATGAATATTAAGATTTTATTTTTGTTATTATGAATAATATTGCTATGTCTGATGATATACTTGTACAGAATTTCTCTAAGGTAGACATATACCCAGAAGTCAAGTTGCTTCTTGTTTTTAGAATCAACATATTTTAACTGTTACTGGATATTTAGAAATCACTTTGTAAAATACTTTTCCTAGTTTGTTCTCACTATAAACTGTACAAATACTTGTATTCTACATGGTTAACAAAACTGGAAATTGTCAGGATTATTTTTTTATGAATAATATATTTTGTGAATATATTTTTTGTAAATGAAGTTGACTGAGCTTGTTTTGACTTGTAAAAGGGCAGCTGGGTGGCTTGGCCAGCTAAGTATCCAACTCTTGATTTCAGCTCAGGTCTTGATCTTAGGGACATGAGTTCAAGCCCTGCATTGGGCTCCATGATGGGTGCGGAGCTTACTTAAAAAAAAAAGAAAAAGAGAGGAGGGGCAAGATGGCGGAGGAGTAGGGTCCCCAAATCACCTGTCCCCAACAAATTACCTAGATAACCTTCAAACCATCCTGAAAATCTACGAATTCGGCCTGAGATGTAAAGAGAGACCAGCTGGAATGCTACAGTGAGAGGAGTTCCGCGCTTCTATCAAGGTAGGAAGACGGGGAAAAGAAATAAAGAAACAAAAGGCCTCCGAGGGGAGGGGCCCCGCGAGGAGCCGGGCTGAGGCCGGGGCGAGTGTCCCCAGGACAGGAGAGCCCCGTCCCGGAGGAGCAGGAGCTGCACCAACCTTCCCGGGCGGGCGGAAAGGGGCTCGCAGGGAGTTGGAGCAGGACCCAGAAGGGCGGGGATGCCCTCGGGCTCCCGGGGACACTAACAGGCACCTGCAAGCGCAGGAGAGTGCACCGAGCTCCCTAAGGGCTGCAGCACGCACCGGAGCAGTTCGGAGGGGCTCGGGAGCGGCTCCAGGGAGGGAGCTGCGGGGCGGGAGCGCAAATCCAACAACACAGGCCCGGGAGCACAGGGCGCCGGGACACAGCCCAGGATCCGGCCTCCCCCCGGGACAGGCAGAGGCCGGGAGGGCCCAGGACAGCAAGGACGCTCCTGCCCCGAGCTGAGCAGATCAGCGGCCCCGCCCCGGAGCCTCCAGGCCCTGCGGACGGAGAGCCGAGAGCCCCGAGCCCCGTAGTTCCTGCGGAGACTGAATCCAGGCTTCCAGAGTTGCCATAGCAACTGCCGCTGATCCTCCTGAGACCTCACGGGGTAAACAACCCCCGCTGAGCCCTGCAGCAGGCAGGGGCAGAGCAGCTCCCCCAAGTGCTAACACCTGAAAATCAGCGCAACAGGCCCCTCCCCCAGAAGACCAGCTGGACGGACCAGTTCCAGGGGAAGTCAAGGGACTTAAACTCTACAGAAATACTCCCCCGTGTTTTTTTTTCTTTTCTTTTTTCTTTTCTTTTTGATTTCTGATTGCTTCCCCCACCCTCTTTTTTTTTCACCTTTCTTTCTTTTTCTTTCCCTTTTTCTTCTCTTCTTTCCTTTTTCTTTTCTTTTTCTTTTTTCTTTTTCTCTTTTCTTTCCTTCTCTCTCTTTCTCTCATTCTCCCAATACAACTTGTTTTTGGCCACTCCGCACTGAGCAAAATGACTAGAAGGAAAACCTCACCTCAAAAGAAAGAATCAGAAACAGCCCTCTCTCCCACAGAGCTACAAAATCTGGATTACAATTCAATGTCAGAAAGCCAATTCAGAAGCACTATTATACAGCTACTGGTGGCTCTAGAAAAAAGCATTAAGGACTCACGAGACTTCATGACTGCAGAATTTAGATCCAATCAGGCAGAAATTAAAAATCAACTGAATGAGATGCAATCCAAACTAGAAGTCCTAACGACGAGGGTTAACGAGGTGGAAGAACGAGTGAGTGACATAGAAGACAAGTTAATGGCAAAGAGGGAAACTGAGGAAAAAAGAGATAAACAACTAAAGAACCATGAAGACAGATTAAGGGAAATAAATGACACTCTAAGGAAGAAAAATCTACGTTTAATTGGGGTTCCCGAGGGCGCCGAAAGGGACAGAGGGCCAGAATATGTATTTGAACAAATCCTAGCTGAAAACTTTCCCAATCTGGGAAGGGAAACAGGCATTCAGATCCAGGAAATAGAGAGATCCCCCCCTAAAATCAATAAAAACCGTTCAACACCTCGACATCTAATAGTGAAGCTTGCAAATTCCAAAGATAAAGAGAAGATCCTTAAAGCAGCAAGAGACAAGAAGTCCCTGACTTTCATGGGGAGGAATATTAGGGTAACAGCAGACCTCTCCACAGAGACCTGGCAGGCCAGAAAGGGCTGGCAGGATATATTCAGGGTCCTAAATGAGAAGAACATGCAACCAAGAATACTTTATCCAGCAAGGCTCTCATTCAAAATGGAAGGAGAGATAAAGAGCTTCCAAGACAGGCAGGAACTGAAAGAATATGTGACCTCCAAACCAGCTCTGCAAGAAATTTTAAGGGGGACTCTTAAAATTCCCCTTTAAGAAGAACTTCAGTGGAACAATCCACAAAAACAAGGACTAAATAGATATCATGATGACACTAAACTCATATCTGTCAATAGTAACTCTGAACGTGAACGGGCTTAATGACCCCATCAAAAGGCGCAGGGTTTCAGACTGGATAAAAAAGCAGGACCCATCTATTTGCTGTCTACAAGAGACTCATTTTAGACAGAAGGACACCTACAACCTGAAAATAAAAGGTTGGAGAACCATTTACCATTCAAATGGTTCTCAAAAGAAAGCAGGGGTAGCCATCCTTATATCAGATAAACTAAAATTCACTCCGAAGACAGTAGTGAGAGACGAAGAGGGACACTATATCATACTTAAAGGATCTATCCAACAAGAGGACTTAACAATCCTCAATATATATGCCCCGAATGTGGGAGCTGCCAAATACTTAAACGAATTATTAACCAAAGTAAAGAAATACTTAGATAATAATACACTTATACTTGGTGACTTCAATCTAGCTCTCTCTACCCTTGATAGGTCTTCTAAACACAACATCTCCAAAGAAACGAGAGCTTTAAATGATACACTGGACCAGATAGATTTCACAGATATCTACAGAACTTTACATCCAAACTCAACTGAATACACATTCTTCTCAAGTGCACATGGAACTTTTTCCAGAATAGACCACATACTGGGTCACAAATCGGGTCTGAACCGATACCAAAAGATTGGGATCGTCCCCTGCATATTCTCAGACCATAACGCCTTGAAATTAGAACTCAATCACAAGAAGAAGTTTGGAAGGACCTCAAACACGTGGAGGTTAAGGACCATCCTGCTAAAAGATAAAAGGGTCAACCAGGAAATTAAGGAAGAATTAAAAAGATTCATGGAAACTAATGACAATGAAGATACAACTGTTCAAAATCTTTGGGATGCAGCAAAAGCAGTCCTGAGGGGGAAATACATCGCAATACAAGCATCCATTCAAAAACTGGAAAGAACTCAAATACAAAAGCTAACCTTACACATAAAGGAGCTAGAGAAGAAGCAGCAAATCGACCCGACGCCCAGCAGAAGAAGAGAGTTAATTAAAATTCGAGCAGAACTCAACGAAATTGAGACCAGAAGAACTGTGGAACAGATCAATAGAACCAGGAGTTGGTTCTTTGAAAGAATTAATAAGATAGATAAACCATTAGCCAACCTTATTAAAAAGAAGAGAGAGAAGACTCAAATTAATAAAATCATGAATGAGAAAGGAGAGATCACTACCAACACCAAGGAAATACAAACGATTTTAAAAACATATTATGAACAGCTCTACGCCAATAAATTAGGCAATCTAGAAGAAATGGACGCATTCCTGGAAAGCCACAAACTACCAAAACTGGAGCAGGAAGAAATAGAAAACCTGAACAGGCCAATAACCAGGGAGGAAATTGAAGCAGTCATCAAAAACCTCCCAAGACACAAGAGTCCAGGGCCAGATGGCTTCCCAGGGGAATTCTATCAAACGTTTAAAGAAGAAATCATACCTATTCTACTAAAGCTGTTTGGAAAGATAGAAAGAGATGGAGTACTTCCAAACTCATTCTATGAGGCCAGCATCACCTTAATTCCAAAACCAGACAAAGACCCCACCAAAAAGGAGAATTACAGACCAATATCCCTGATGAACATGGATGCAAAAATTCTCAACAAGATACTAGCCAATAGGATCCAACAACACATTAAGAAAATTATTCACCATGACCAAGTAGGATTTATCCCCGGGATGCAAGGCTGGTTCAACACTCGTAAAACAATCAATGTGATTCATCATATCAGCAAGAGAAAAACCAAGAACCATATGATCCTCTCATTAGATGCAGAGAAAGCATTTGACAAAATACAGCATCCATTCCTGATTAAAACTCTTCAGAGTGTAGGGATAGAGGGAACTTTCCTCGATATCTTAAAAGCCATCTACGAAAAGCCCACAGCAAATATCATTCTCAATGGGGAAGCACTGGGAGCCTTTCCCCTAAGATCAGGAACCAGACAGGGATGTCCACTCTCACCACTGCTATTCAACATAGTATTGGAAGTCCTAGCCTCAGCAATCAGACAACAAAAAGACATTAAAGGCATTCAAATTGGCAAAGAAGAAGTCAAACTCTCCCTCTTCGCCGATGACATGATACTCTACATAGAAAACCCAAAAGCCTCCACCCCAAGATTGCTAGAACTCATACAGCAATTTGGTAGCGTGGCAGGATACAAAATCAATGCCCAGAAATCAATGGCATTCCTATACACTAACAATGAGACTGAAGAAAGAGAAATTAAGGAGTCAATCCCATTTACAATTGCACCCAAAAGCATAAGATACCTAGGAATAAACCTAACCAAAGAGGTAAAGGATCTATACCCTAAAAACTATAGAACACTTCTGAAAGAAATTGAGGAAGACACAAAGAGATGGAAAAATATTCCATGCTCATGGATTGGCAGAATTAATATTGTGAAAATGTCAATGCTACCCAGGGCAATTTACACGTTCAATGCAATCCCTATCAAAATACCATGGACTTTTTTCAGAGACTTAGAACAAATTATTTTAAGATTTGTGTGGAATCAGAAAAGACCCCGAATAGCCAGGGGAATTTTAAAAAAGAAAACCATAGCTGGGGGCATCACAATGCCAGATTTCAGGTTGTACTACAAAGCTGTGGTCATCAAGACAGTGTGGTACTGGCACAAAAACAGACACATAGACCAATGGAACAGAATAGAGAATCCAGAAATGGACCCTGAACTTTATGGTCAACTAATATTTGACAAAGGAGGAAAGACGATCCACTGGAAGAAAGACAGTCTCTTCAATAAATGGTGCTGGGAAAATTGGTCATCCACATGCAGAAGAATGAAACTAGACCACTCTCTTGCACCATACACAAAGATAAACTCAAAATGGATGAAAGATTTAAATGTGAGACAAGACTCCATCAAAATCCTAGAGGAGAACACAGGCAACACCCTTTTTGAACTTGGCCACAGTAACTTCTTGCAAGATACATCCACGAAAACAAAAGAAACAAAAGCAAAAATGAACTATTGGGACTTCATCAAGATAAGAAGCTTTTGCACAGCAAAGGATACAGTCAACAAAACTCAAAGACAACCTACAGAATGGGAGAAGATATTTGCAAATAACATATCAGATAAAGGGCTAGTTTCCAAAATCTATAAAGAACTTATTAAACTCAACACCAAAGAAACAAACAATCCAATCATGAAATGGGCAAAAGACATGAAGAGAAATCTCACAGAGGAAGACATAGACATGGCCAACATGCACATGAGAAAATGCTCTGCATCACTTGCCATCAGGGAAATACAAATCAAAACCACAATGAGATACCACCTCACACCAGTGAGAATGGGGAAAATTAACAAGGCAGGAAACAACAAATGTTGGAGAGGATGCGGAGAAAAGGGAACCCTCTTACACTGTTGGTGGGAATGTGAACTGGTGCAGCCACTCTGGAAAACTGTGTGGAGGTTCCTCAAAGAATTAAAAATAGACCTGCCCTACGACCCAGCAATTGCACTGTTAGGGATTTACCCCGAAGATTCAGATGCAATGAAACGCCGGGGCACCTGCACCCCGATGTTTCTAGCAGCCATGTCCACAATAGCCAAACTGTGGAAGGAGCCTCGGTGCCCATCGAAAGATGAATGGATAAAGAAGATGTGGTTTATGTATACAATGGAATATTACTCAGCCATTAGAAACGACAAATACCCACCATTTGCTTCAACGTGGATGGAACTGGAGGGTATTATGCTGAGTGAAGTAAGTCAATCGGAGAAGGACAAACAGTGTATGTTCTCACTTATTTGGGGAATATGAATAATAGTGAAGGGGAATATAAGGGAAGGGAGAAGAAATGTGTGGGAGATATCAGAAAGGGACACAGAACATAAAGACTTCTAACTCTGGGAAATGAACTAGGGGTGGTGGAAGGGGAGGAGGGCGGGGGGTGGGGTGAATGGGTGACGGGCACGGAGGGGGACACTTGACGGGATGAGCACTGGGTGTTATTCTGTATGTTGGTAAATTGAACACCAATAAAAATTAATTTATAAAAAAAAAAAAAAGAAAAAGAGAAAAAGAGTTACTTAGCACATATTTCAATTGGATTGTTTTTTTTTGAATATGAAGTTCTTCATATTTTCTATAGATATATCCTGTGTCTCTTATATGTATTATAAAATATTTTTTGATTTCTTTTTATGAAATATTTTTAATGACCATTTTACATTTATTTGGTATATGGAGTTTTCATAAGATAGAAAAAATTTAATTTATTTTTTAATTTTTTATAAGAGATTTTTAAAAATTATTTATTTATTGAGAGAGAGAGAGAGAGGCAGAGACACAGGCAGAGGGAGAAGCAGGCTCCATGCTGAAAGCCCGACGTGGGACTCGATCCCGAGTCTCCAGGATCACACCCTGGACCGAAGGCGGCACTAACCTGCTGAGCCACCCAGGCTTCCCAGAAACATTTTTTTATAATCATATGTTACAACTCTTTTTTTTATGTCATGATATTTGCTTTTATATCATTCCTAAATACCCCTTTCTGTCCTTATATCATGGAGAGGTTCTCCTATATTATTTCTCATAGTTTTAAAGTCTTGCTTTCCAAATTTATGTCTTTTATCAATCTGGGTTTTTTTTTTTAAAGATATGGTGTAGGAGATCTATTTTTAAAATTATTTGGAATGCCATTTGTTCCAACATTTAATGAATAGTCCATTTTGTGCCACTTGATTTATACAGTAATCTCAGTTATACGCCAAGATAATGCACATACGCTATACATTCTTCACTCTTTTTCATTCTTCACTCTTTATCTAGGAAATGGACAATTTTTATAAGGAGTCTTACAGTGAAATGGAACAAAAGAATGAGGTGGATTGAGGTATAAATTCAAGTCATGTGTATTATAGCTCCAAAAAAGTCTGGACTGTTATAATTTCTCCTTAACTACAATGCCAATACACAATAGACACAACTCAAAGACATATCCCTATAGTCCAAGGCACTATTCTCTCCCATATGAACCATTAGCTACCTCCTGACTTCAACTCACTGGTCTTCCATTTTGCAATTTTTTTGAGAAAGAGAGAGAGAGCACGAGTAGGGGTGCATGGAGGAGCAAAAGAAGAGGGAGAGAGAGAACCTTAAGTAGTTTCCATACCCAGTGCAGAACCCAATGTGGAGCTCGATTTCACAACCCTGAGATCGTGACCTGAATCAAAATCAGGAGTTGGATGCTTAACTGGCTGAGCCACCCAGAAATTCCCCATTTTGCACTTTGATTGCTTTTTCACCCCACCCTCCATTTCATTACACTTATTATTTTAATATATTTTATCACATAATAGAAAAATACAGTGCCAGATTCAAATTGGTTGTTTCAGCAGTTCAGTGATGCACCAAGCATCTAGATTCTTTATTGCTGCTTTGAAATCCACTGGCTAGTGTCATTTTAAGGCTGTTTTCCATCTTGTGGTGGCAACATGACTGCCTATTGTGGTTGAGAGGGATGCTCCCACAAGAGAAGGAGTAAATCTATTCTTCACCTAGTAGCCAGGATAATTTTTAACTATTTAAATTAGATGTTTCCAAGCAGAATGATTTCACTTAATTTACGGGGGATGTTTGGTAATGCCTGGGGACATTTTTGCTTGTCATATCTTAGGGAGATGTTACTGGCCTCTGTTGGATAGAGGCCAGAGTGCTACGAAGCATCCTACAATGCAAAGGATTGCCCTCCAAAGCAATTATCCAATCTGAAATGTCGATAGTGCTAAGGTTGAATAACCCAGATTTAAGCAAATCACATCAGTCTCTCTTTAGGGAGCTCTGGCACTTTTTCTCATTGTTCATCAAAGTAAACTGATATCCTTACACTGAACTATAGGATGCTGCATGATCTATCTCTATCGATCTCTCCATTTTTGTCTTGTTTCACTCTCTATTCTGCCCAGCATTCATGTCACACTGGCTTCTAAAATTTTCTCAGAGTTTCCTCTCCTAATGACTCTATCCCCTGCCACTGGTTTTCTATATTTCAGTCCCCTGTTTATTTCCTCCATAGAAAACCACAATTTATGCTTGTATATTTGTATATTTTGACATGTATTTTTTCTCCTCCAGACCACATCTAATTATCATAGGTTCCATCATATAATTGCTTCCTTTAGAGTAGAATGTAACTATTTTACTATAACTAAAATATAGCAGGTCCATAATACACAAATACACACATACATACTTGCACACACATTATTTACATATGCATATATAGACAAACAATATCATAAATATGTAAATATTGTCAGTTTTGGATATTTAGATTATAGCAACTTTTATTTTCTTTTTTATAGGTATTCTCTAATTTTTCTACAACAGACATTATTTTTGTAATAGGAAAAAATGCTATAAAAAGACAATAAAGGAAAAAAATTATCAAAATATGTTGACATAAATATTTAAAGATTATAGTGCATAATGACTTTTTAGTTCCATAAAGCTTTAAAATGCCCTCTGATATCTTGTTGGAATTATTCCCATATGACTATCTCTAGTAGTATATCATGCAAACATCTGTAGTTGTTTTGTACTCAATGGGAATAGTCTTTCCTTTGGCAATGAGAAGCATGCTGTTTTGTTGGTGGTGGTATTTTCATGAAATTACACAGAAGTACTTGTAAGGACATATTTGTAACAATAACATAATTTATTTTTTCAAACCACAAAAAAGAAAGTATGTTTATTATTTACATAGTTAATTTTGTCATGAAAGAGGTTTAGCACTTCAGTATAAGTTTAAAACATATTTTTTTAAAAATCCCATGTTTACTGTTATCAAGTAAATAGTGTTAGCAGGTTATAGTCATCGGGGGCAATTTTATATGGTCACTAAAGGGCTGCTTAATTTTCTCAGAATATCATTCACAAAATGTTGCAAAGAAAATTGTATGGTGTACAGTATTAAGAACTGTAAGGGAATAAAAAAGGAGATAAATTCAACTGTTTGGAATAATGAGGGAAGTTATTCCTCTTTGTGGAATAACTTTGTGGAAGTTATTCCACAAAGTTATATACACTGGATCTGAGTCTCATTGAATGAGTAGTACAAGGCAAGGGTGAGAGTAACAGAAATATTCTGTTGGAGAAGAGTGGAATGGGACACAAACATAGCTTATTTGGAGGGTTATATTGAATAATTATAATTCAAGCTCATGGTATCTTATGCAAAATCCTAAGTCCCAATGTGTTTCAGAATTCAGATATTTTTAGATTTGAAAAACACAATATAGAGTCATAAAATACCCTATTATACCCAAAGGGGTCTGGTACAGCAGCCTGTAATCAAACTAACTAATTTCTCCAGTAAAATAAAGATATATTTTACTAAGTAGAATAAATATAGACTAGCTACAGTCTCATATCAGTTCAAGTTGGGCTTTATTGTAAAATAAGTTTGGCTTGAGTCAGAATTTGTTACAAAAGAAATACATAAAAACTTATAATGCAAACTTGCAGTTTGGAATTGCAAATAAGATGTTGTCAACCTTAAGTAACATTTATTGATCAATTATTAGGTTCAAGGCAAGTGCCTTATAGATGTGTTAACTCAATTGTTTCTACATATAATTCTCCCTCTTTTTCAAGTGAAGGAATAACAGAACAGCAATATCAATACAGCTGGAAAAGTCACACAGTTAGGAGTCATACTAGAAAGTGATGGAGCAAGGGTTCGAATGGAGACAATTTCTTATTTATTGCCTCTCATAATACACTCCAACCATTATCTATAATTTGTATGCAGGGTGTGAATGAAGGAGAGGTTGGGAGTGAGGTTTGAGAGATAGGCAGGATGCAGAGAAAGTTTAAGGAAGAGGGGGGATGGATACAGTTGGAATTAAATATCTAGTGGTTATCCCTGAGAAGATTTTTCTAATCTTGTGGATTATCACTTCTTTTCCAACTATTCTCATCTTTTATGTGCAATGAAAATATTCCTTTGGAAGATATATCTGCAGAACAAATAAACAAGCAAGCAGTATTTGGTGGTTAATTCCTATTATTCTTAAATGAATTTTACTTATGATTCTTAAATCTTAATCCTTCTATGCCCAGAGGAAACAGCTTAAATCACCTTCATGGAACTAAAGCTTCCCAGTGTCTAAGAACAGCTTCTTAAAAACCTGAAATGCCCTCAGAAAGTCAGCGTGCTTTTGCCAAGAATGCCACCCCTCCTGCGTTATTTTTCTAAACTTGAAAAGATGTGTCTGGCACCCAGGAGTTGGGAGGCTGTTTCATATCCCACATTACTTATAAAGAGATGCAAAAACAATCAAAACTTGCCTCTGGAAACTTGCCTCAGGATGTCTGACTCGGGCACAGCTGTGGTATAACAGAGAGATCAGGACCTAAAAAGAAAGGAAGCCTGATTTCTAGCACCAGTGCAGTCCTTAAAGTGTGAATAAGCTAAGTCACTTCTCTGGCCCCCATGTCCCTGGCTTTAGACTTAGGAAACTAGAAAAAGGGGAACCATTTTGGGTTTTGCTTTGTAGTTTTCATTATAATCATTTTATCAAAATATCTTCTATATTGTAAATCTAGAAGATGTTGAAAATCAAGTTCTTGTCGTTGTTATAGAGATGTGATACTATTCATTCATTCACTTAAGAAATATTTTTTTGAGGGGCTACTTCCCTGCAACAGTGGGTGTTACAAAAGAAAGTGAAAAAAATATACAGGGTTTCTCTGCTCATGGTAGTCTCAGCCTTAGTAGGAGATACAGTTAAATAGATCATGACAGTGCAGTATAATCTGTGCCTTGATGAGTTCTGTGGGAGTGAGGAGGAGGAACCTAAATTTTTTTGCAATAAAGTGAAACATTATTTAAAACCCAATGTGGATTTAGTCACCATTGTCTTCCATTTGAAAGCAGCATAGTTCACATTAGTGAAAAGTTAAATCTCTTTAAAACACTATTCTCATCTACCTTGTAACACAGATTGATTAATAAAGGCTAAAGAAAAAATAAAACTTTGGGCAGGTCGTCTGTGTTAGTAGACTGATGTCTGGAGTGAAGAGTCCTTCCTTTTAGCAGGCAAGCGTAAAAGAGCTGAGTAGAGGCCATGGAATGTTCTGCATAATAATATAAAAGGCATTAGACTCTGCAGCAGAAAAACTGTTGCACAACCTAGCAGGAGATGGAAAACTAAAACTTGTAGAGGAAGATGGTCAAAGTATCAAAGCCTAATATTTCAAATATTTTTTAAAGCTCCTTTCTTCAAAAAACTTTTAATGAAACCTGCTACACATACAAGTGAACAAATGAGGTCATCTTGGGAAAAATCAAAAGAAGGGAGCAGGCACTTAGCAATTTGAAGTGGGCATGGAAGAGAAGTTGATAAACAGCAGTAGGAATTGAAAAGGGGAAAAAAAATCAGAATTTCAGCGAAGGTGGCAATTCATAGCCAGAAAGGCTCAGGTTAGTTTAAGTGGTTGTGTCACAGAAATCTGTCACCTGTGGGTAAGACACCAGACCCCCTAGGGAGACCAGATTCTACCCACTGCCCGTCTTGCTCTTCCCTGCCTCAAAGTGATTCACAAAGGACATGCAAATGACTGCTTACATAAAAAATAATAATTCAGAGGATATATATAAACTACATTTTTTTCTAGAAAGTTGTAAGTATCAGATACCAAAAAAATTTACCTGAGATTGATATAAAGAACTTGATATGCCCAGAGCTGAAAAGTGAGACAAGCTCTGTTATGAAGCCCATGAGTAGCCGATCTCTTAGGCCCCCTCAAGAATATTTCTCTCCTCCTTGGCCACTGTGATTAACATGAGAGGCAACCAGAGACTAGGCTTGGAGGGAGGAATATGGTCCTTGTTATATCCATTTATAGTAACTGACTTAATGTTCATTATATGTTACTTTGTATTAAATTTCTTCTCTTTGAATCTGTACTGGAGGGCTCTTTTTTTCCTCATAAGACAAGAGATTATATATTAAGTCATTTGTCAAAATAGCCTGTCACAAACTGAATATCTATCTAAGGCTAAGGTTCTAGGTAGAAAGTAAGGTCACTAAACTTCCCTCTCCCTCATGTTTCCCTACTGGAATGAATAGTCCAGGAGGGCAGGAAACAGGTATACACTGCTTCCCAGCTATAGTAACCTTAATTCTAAGTTCCATGTCTGTCATATAATAAACATTTGTTGAATATCTGTGTAAAATTAAGGTAAGGATTCATATAATGACGATTATGAACTCTCACATGTATAATTGTAGGATGAGTTTCCTCATGAAACCGTATTTCTCCTGTAATGATGAAGTTGCATGGAGATATACAATAGTCTTCATTACAGACTTCCTCATAGATGGAGAAAGAGTGAGGTTGGGTTGCTAGAGACCCCAAATATCAGAAACCTGAACAAAGCTAACTAGCCCTGCTGGGACGGAAGACAAGTGACCTGAGCAGCCATATGATGAAGGTAAGTGGCAAATAATAAAATGCAGTGCATCCAGCTTGCAGAATGACAGTTCAGCAGTATTAATCAATTTCTTTGATACTCATTCTCCTGTTTCATACTCCAAATTTAGGTTGCATATGAGAGAACACATTTAGATTGAAACCACCAGTGCCTTTACCTCTCATATCAGGGAAAACTGACTAATTAATATGTACAATCAGATAAAGAGTGTCAACAATGAGGGGCTGATCTTGCTAGTTTTATCTTTGATGACTTAAAAATCATAGTGATTAATTTTATTTCAGTCTTTGAAAATGTTTTTCCCCTAAAAAAAAAAAAAAGAAAAAAGAAAAGAAAGAAAAGAAAATGTTTTTCCCCAAGGTCTAAAGGTGCATTTACATAATTTACAAACATAAACTATTAGGTCATGGCTGGTTTGTGGAGGTCATGTTACACATCGATGGATTGATTGCTCTTTGTCCTTCCGTAATAGAGAGCATCTATGTGAATCTTTTCACCTTTTTTTCTCCCCTATAGAATGGGATTATAAAGTACCACAGATGGCATCCAATAAGGCCATAATGGAAAGGCATTTTGATGTTTGATGTTTTTAGATGTGTTTTGACACATCAGGTAGTGCTTTTGAAGTAAACTTGAAAAACATGAATTTTTTATGGGTAACTGCATGCGGCATGGTCTGACTGCTGAAGATAAACATATTTGTAGGAAAACCATGAGGCGAGTAGACGAGACGCAAAAAATAAAATGTGAAGATATTTATAATCAGATTAAAAACCTAGGTTACTCTCATGTCACTGTAGCGGGGTGCACACATGATACAAATATATGGGAAATGAGGAATCACCTGAATAATCCCGTAAGTAATCTAATATGGCCCGTGAATTATTATGCTATATTATATAGCCTCATTGTTCAAGTAGACAAAATGTTGCCAAAGAACTCAACCTGCTGTAGAATTTGACACTGTAGAGACATAAGATATGTACATGTAAAGTGAAGTGAAGAAATAAATGTTGATAAAAATTTAGAAATTATAATTGATGTGAATAGGCCATCTGATGTTTCTAAAGGCAACCAAACAATTGTCCTCTTATTTCTCTGACTCTCATTCTCCTACACTTGCTTGTATTTCTTGGAAGGCAGTGGATCAGAGGATGATGCACAAACTCTCTTTTTAAATTACTCTGTCTTTTCAGTTTCCAGATTCAGCCCCCACAGTAATCAACCTTCCTCAGTAGATTCCTATTTTCTGTCACCAGTCAAGACTTGTTTTTCCCAGTACGTATGAGAACAGAGAAGTGTGTCTGACATTGTGGTCTAACAGAACTATCTGTGACATTAGGGAAAAGAGCTGTTTTCAAAAATACCAAAAAGGAAAGCAAACAAACAAAAATGCCATCTTCTACTTTTAACTGGCAACCTACCTACAATTTTTTTAAGTGATGTTTTTTTCCCAGACAAATTCTCTCTGAGAGCAAAAATATTGCTTCTTTCAATGTTACATTCTTTTTTAAAATAAAGATTTATTTATCTCAGAAAGGCAGAGAGACAGAGAGAGTACCCAGGAGAGTGCCAGGAGGGTAGAAGGAGAGGGAAGGAGAGAATATTAAACAGATTCTAGGCCGGGCATGGAGCCCCCTGTGGGGCTCATCTCAAGACACTGAGATCATAACCTGAGCTGAAACCAAGAGCCAGGCACTTAACTGACTGTCACTCAGGCACCCCACAATTTTACATTTCTGTTGTCTGTTCAAAAGTGTGCCTCAGAGTAGGAACTCCATAAATGTTAAATGAATAGATTGGTGGGTGGATGAATGGTTGTGAGAACAAATAGATGAATGGATGGGTAGACTAGACTGATGTATGAAAAAGTGTTTTCAGAGATATTAAAAGAATCTGAGTTTCCACAAAGCAATGTGAAGCTGATACAAATGTGCTTTGTTAGCCTCAGTGGCCTCCAACTAAACAATTATGCTCTCTTCTTCCTTTTCTTGTCCTGATATTAACAGATACAACCTACCAAAACTACAGTAAAACACATTCTTCCAGTTATCCATTGCTACACAATAAACCACCTCAAAACTTAGTGGCTTACAAGAACAATATATTATTATTTCTTCTAGATCTTTGACTTGGCTAAGCTCAACTGGACAGTTCTCATTTGGATCTCTCCTGAGACTGTAGTCAGATATGGTGTTTGGGATCTGAGTCTTCTTAGGGCTTGGCTTAATCAGAATATCCAGGATGGCTTATTCATATGCGGTTTCTGGTGGAATAGAGGTGTCTTTTGCAGGCAGATCCAATGATGTGTTAGGGATTCTATGTGTAAACACAAACATATACAAATATGCCATCCAATTTCTCTTCTTTGGCACCAAAGACACCCAAATCTTGATTATTTTATAATTAGCAATGTATCTTGGGAATTTTCCTCATCAGTTTATATAGCATTCCTGTTCTTTATATAGCAACACAGTGCAGCATTCCATGGCATAACTGTCTTCTACTTTATTTAACTATTTGACTTATGCTGTACCTTCTTTTTTTTAAGATTTTATTTATTTATTCATGAGAGACAGAGAGAGAGGCAGAGACATAGGCAGAGGGAGAAGCAGGCTCCATGCAAGGAGCCCAATGTGGGACTCAATTCCGGGACTCCAGGATCATGCCCTGAGCCGAAGGCAGATGCTCAACAGCTGAGCCACGCAGGCGTCCCTTTGCTGTACCTTCTTATTTTACATGATACTGTGATTATATATAATTGGAATTACTATGTTAAAAGGCATTGTTCTCCTTAAGATTTGTACTAATTTGCATTTCTTACAGCAATGTAGAAGGGTGACTGTTGCTCAGAATTCAGTCACTTGTGTTATCAAACTTTCACTTTTTTTATAAAATTTGCCATCCCAGTATCATTTTAAATATATATGTCATATATTTAAATAAGTAAAATTATATCACACAAAATGAAACATTTTAAAGTGCACAATCCAGTGAAATTTAGCATATTGATAAATTGCCACCTCTATCAAGTTACAAACATTTTTATCACTTCAAAAGAAAACCCTGTCCCCATTAAGGGGTCACTCCTCATTCTTCCCTTCCCCCTAGGCCATGGCAACCACCAATCTGTTTTCTGTCTCTGTGGATTTACCTATTCTGAGTGTATCCTATAAATGGAATCATTTTGCGTATGGCTTCTTACACTTAGTATAATGTTTTTGAGGTTCATGCACACTGTAGCATGCATTAGGGCTCTATTCCTTTTGGCAGCTGGTTAACATTCTATTATTTGTATATACAATTGGTTTATCCATTGGTCCCTGATGGAAAATTGGATTTTTTTTAACTTTATGAGTATTGTGAATAGTGCTATGAATATTTGTGTACAAGCATTGTCTAAATATCGGTTTTCCGTTGGAGGGTGTTACATACATAACAGTGGAAATTCTGTGTCATATATTAACTTGGTGTTTAATTTTTTTGAGGAAATGCCAAACTATTGTCTCCAATAAATGGTTGTACCATTTTGTATTCCTACCAGTAATTTATCAGGGTACCAATTTCTTTACATCCTTGGCAACATTTGTTCTTTTCTTTCTTTCTTTTTTTTTTATAGCCATCCTAGTGTATGTGATATGCATCTCATTGTGGATTCTTGATCTGCTTATAGTTATATGATTGCGTTCATTCTATGACAATTTATTAAGCTGCCAATTAAGATGTGTGTACTTTCTGCATGCATTTATTTCATGTTTACAAAATGTTTACATAATTTTAATATAAATATTTATTGAATAATAAGTGGATATACATTATTGAAAGAGTATTTATTATATTGGTTCCCTTAACAAACTAAATTTTTAATATCTATCTTAGGTATTAGCTTAGATGGCTGTAAAAATTATCCCTCTCCCCATAGGAAAAATACTTGGCATTTTACTTTTTATTTCTGTTTTATTTTTATGCTTGGAATAGTACACCAAGCCATACCTGGAATTCTTCATTTTTCCATTCACTCCCATTCTCATGTGCTTCCATTCACAAACATACTGTACAAATCTATCCTATTATCTACCCTACCTTAGAGGGTTCATCCTACTTTCAATTCAGAATTCAATTCAGAATTCTAAAATGTAAAAATTCGAGGGCTGTTGAAAAATTACGAGTTTTTCAAGAACTTCAGTCCCTACCTTGGAATGTTTTAAAATGTGATTTTAAACACAAATGTTCTTAATTTATGTGGTCACATAACACAAATGAGACTGTAACTCAAATACAGAATGGAAACTATTTGGCCCTGTCCAATACAAGGTTAGAATATGCTTATCATACAGTCACAAAAATTATTAGTATACAGTTATTCACAGACTTTTCTCCTTCCTACATCTTTATGGCTCACCAGGCAAGCATGTTACCTTTTCCTTTTCTTTGTTCTTGTTGTACAAAATGGGGTGTTCATTTATCTGAGAGAAAATTCAATGATGGGAAAGAAAAGGGAGAAGGAAGAGGGGAAGAAAGGAAGAAAGGAAGGAAACATTATATGGGCAAGATCTCAGGAGAGGATGAAGGGAGAGAGAAGCTGAAGGGCATAAGCAGTATTGAAAGCTAAAGCAGTAGAGAGAGAATTTCCATGGAGGATTTTTTTGGATTATAAGTTGAATTGATTTTGATGTCCTTTAGACATGTCAATAAGAAATGAAATGTATTTTGGATTCTTTTGGTTGTTCTCTGTGTTATGATAAATGTAACACCCAATGGAAAGTAGATTATGAAATGCTCCAGCTTGTTTTCAAGTTGTATTTATTTTTCTTTTTTAGGTTATTATTGAAACAGCAATTCAATATTTTAAAAAATCTGGTATATAGCCTAAAAATATGTTTGCTAACCCCAGTTTGAGAAATACAAGGACTTCCACTAAGTTAGTAACTCAATTAGGCCTTCTCTGTGAAACATAAAAATTATTGAAGATAAAAAAAATCAGTTTTCCCATAAAAATGTCAGCATATTTTATTTCCATTTTTTTCTGCTATGTAACAAGCTCTTATATCTCTATAAGCTTTACGTGAGAAATAGAAAAGATAAAAAAGGAACCTTTCCATAATGAAGCGGGTTCTCAGGGACATAATGGCTTGGACCTAAAATCTAAGAAGTATGATTGTAAGGGAAGACCTTCAGAATTAGGTCAATTTACAATTTCTCTTTCTTTCTCATAGTACTATATATATCTTTTCTTTATTATGTTTCTTATTTCCTATTATTATAAATACAAAAAACAACAAAAATATTTTTAAAATTACAAATTGTTTTTCTTTCTGTTTTTATCCTTTTTCCTATAGTCAGCTCAATTTTGTATGTTTTTTTCTTTTTGTGTGTGTTGTACTTCAATAAAAATAAGCAAACAACAAATGAGCATGCAAAGAAACAAAATGAAGGAAATATTAGAAGTCCCTGCCCTAAATTGGCAGGCATCTACGTCTCAGTGTGAAATTATTTCTCAGTAACTTCCTTTCTCTTGAAATTCAGTTACAGAAATATTCATTTATGGTTTTTTCTAATGAAAAAGAATAAAGAAAGATAGTACTTGCCAGTTAAGGTGTCTGTTGAATCCAATATACCTCAAATAGCCACTTGTGATTGCTCTATTTCTTCCTTTGTCACCCAATCTCTACCTATAAAAGAAATGTTATTTTAAATTATTTTTTTCAATTTATGAAAGTATATTGCCAAAACTTCTGGTCATATGATTAGTTTTAATCCATCAAACACATAATGTCCAGCAGCAAACCATATTATTCATAGTATTTAATCAAATATCCTTACAAACTCAAGAGTTCCCTGGACTCAGCATGAAGAGGCAAGCCCCTTGCTTCTCATCATCAAAGTTCACATCTGTTATCACCCAAATGCAACACCTCCATAGAGCTACCCAATGTTAACTCAGTTTGAGAGTGCTTAGAAGATCATTCCCTTTATTCCCTATCTTTGTTCCTTTTCAGTAGACTTTCATTGAACACTCTGCGCTCCACTTAGCAATGAAAGGCATACATGGAATTTGAATTCATTGACTCCACTCTCTACAGAGAAGTTTGTGAACATACAAAGTTTAACACTGATATTAAAGTTAAATAACAAAAATGAGAATGTTATATGATCATTATTTTTTTGCTATTAAAAATAGGTGGGTCTAGCATAGTCTAAGAGGATTGTGAACAAGAATGGTCAAAGCAGCTTAGTTGAAGATAAAACTTGAGTTGGAAACTTATAAGAGGTACAAGAAGTCAGTCCTGAGAAGAGAAGTTTCAAGAGAGGTGTCAGAGCAAGAGTGTCACTGCAGGGAAAACATCCCAGAGATGTAATTTGCCTAACTGCACTAATTCATGAGAGTGGGGAAGAGGATACTTGCAGCGAGCAGCATGAGAGGTAGCAAAAAGGCAATGTGATGGCTTCCACAGAGGAGTTTGGATTTAGAGAGGGATGAAAGAACCTGACTTTAGAACAGTCTACATATTTTCCCATCCTTTAATTAACTGAACTAACAAAGTGGAAGAATTCTAGATTATTTAAAATAATGAAATATTTAGTTCCCTTTGGAAGTGCTTTTTTATTGAAATTCAAATAGAATTATGTTTGATGTGACATTGCACAGTGGAGATTATAGAAGAACTATGGAGCTTTCTCCTGGTTCCTGTCCATACAAAAGATGCACAGTACTTCCTAGAGATGTGTGTTGCAAAACCCTAATGGAATTGGTGAATTGGTCTTTTCTTTAAAATTTCTGGGGTAAATGAATTAGACATACTTTAATATGACTGCATATAAAAAATTAGGCATGAAAATTATTCTTTCAATTGCATTGGATAAAAATAAATTGGGAAATCAGTTAAAAATCATTTTTTTTAAAGATTTTATTTATTCATGAGAGACATAGAGAGAGAGAGGCAGAGACACAGTCAGAATAGAAGCAGGCTCCATGCAGGAAGCCCCACGTGGGACTCGATCCCTGGACTCCAGGATGCCGCGCTGGGCGGAAGGCCGGCGCCAAACCACTGATCACCCAGGGATCTCCCCAAAATCATTCTTTTAAATAAAAGTTCACTCTGCAATTTTGGCAGAAAAAAATTGCCAAATTCTTTGGAGTATTATTTAGCCTTATCGAGTTGGATAATTTTGTGACATCTTTATTTGTTTTATAAGTGAATTCTCTTGACACTTTTCTGCTTACAATTGCAGCCTTAAAATAAACTAAGAATACTTATAGCAGCATGCTAATCACTTTAGAGTCATGCAACTATTGGTATCAGCCCACAGAAAGTGCAATAGCCTCATGCCAATTCTAACTTTAAATTTTTAAATAAATAAAGACTAAATTAAACATATTTCCTTGATGAAACTATTGGATCATTAACTGAATTCTAATGGAAGACCATCTTCAAGGTATTTTTAAACTACTGACCATTCAACAACATTTGGATTTTATCTTACACCAGTTTTTTCCTGTGAATTTAACATAGTTCAAATAATTCAGGTATAAACTTCAAATATATTTTATATCTTGGTTTTCTTTTCAAATGTATTAGAATTAATTGTGTGATATACTGATAGTGATGTTTCCCTTTTAAAGTATAACCAGAATAAGATATTAAAATGGACTCACTGAAATTTATCACCATCAAAACACATTGAGAATCTATTTTCATAACATGCATTATTAGTTGCTGTGCACAGCAAGTTAGACAGCCATAATCTGCCTCTTGGGAATTCAAAATCCAAGGCTTACATTGTTGACACAGATGCTGTTGGGGCAACTCAGGTAAGGAAATTAGCATTAAACAAATAGATAAGTTGAATAGGTGAATTAGAAAATAATTGCTAATAAAAACTTTTGAAAACAATAATTTGTATTTTGACATATCCAATATTCCTATCTTTCAAATAACTTACCAGCCTCTCAGGACCTGTGCCTCAGGTTCATACACTAAGCACCATGGCATAATAAAGACTTATAAATAAAGTTGAATTCTTGGCTAGATGGGCCACAGAAAGAAAAACATGGGTAGAGAGGTTGGAAATTCGAAGGAAGAAAAGCAATTGGTTTGATGTGTTTTAGTGATTAAAATTGGATTACGAATGTAAATTTGCCGCTCAAATCCAAATAGGAGGAAAATTTAAATTCAATATTGATTCTTTCGTGGTTCACTACTGAATGTCATATGTTTGAAATAACTCACTAAAATAAAAATAAAATAAAAACAAAATCCTCCATTATTGAAGGTCCAAGTGATGACTGACTCCAGCAACCTGATTAATAACTACTGGCCTCTGTGCCTGAGATCAGGAAAACTGGAATGAAAGATCTATTATATTTTCTTTATTCTCTATGGAAAATAGTCTTAAAGTAACAGCAGAAATAAATATTTATGTATTTTGCATTTATTTATTATACTATGCATATTTCCAAAACAATATAATCCCACATGTTGGAATAGAACACATGTTATATAAAGCTAAATAAATACATAAATGGGCGAGGGAGGGCACTTTGGCATATATGCAATGTTGAAGGTGACTGAGATAGTCATAAGAGAGCTATTGAATCTGCTCTACTGTGTCCTATTTTTTCATGAAATCCAAATTTGATTCTAGAGAAAAGAAGCTGAAGCTAGGTTGGAATTGCTGCTGAAATGTCATAGCTGATTTTTATTCATTCAGGTTTGGAGAAAAAAGCAAAAGTCTTTACATGACTTTTTTTTCAGATCAACAGAAAAATTCTCTTTAAAATAAAATGTATAAAAGATCAGACTTTTAAATTTGCTCACTTTTAATTTGTTAAACAAAATTATTTGAGGAATATGAAATTGAATAGTAGCATACTTAATACTTTAAAATATTTAGCAAAAGGTTCATACCTTCAAAACCAAAATTCGGTGAATACTCACATTCATACTCATGCAAATACTCATTTGTATTTATATATATTAACTTAGTGGATATGTATTCCTGGATTAGTCATAGACCATAAATGTAAAAGGAAAGACACATAAAAAATAGGCTAGAAAGTAATCAAGTTCATGAGACGTGTTCTAAAATTATTACAGAGAGAGTCAATTTTGGAAACAAAAAATTTTTAGTAAACTAAAAATAATAAAAGGAAAATTCTTCCTTCCTTCCTTCCTTCCTTCCTTCCTTCCTTCCTTCCTTCCTTCCTTCCTTTTTCTATAATTTCAAGTTTTTATTTAAATTCCATTTAGTTAAATATAGCATAATATTAGTTTCAGGAGTAGAATTTAGTGATTCATCACTTACATACAATACCCAGTGCTCATCACAACAAGTGCCCTCCTTAATGCCCAAAACCCATTTAGTCCATTCCCCACCCATCATCTCCCTCCATCAACCCTCAGTTTGTTCTCTAGAGTTAAGAATTTGTTTTATATTTTGCCTCTCTTTTTATCTTTCACCTATGTTCATCTGTTATGTTTCTTAAATTCCACATATGAGGGAAATCATATATTTGTCTTTCTCTGACTAGCTTATTTTGCTTAGCATAATACACTCTAGCTCCATTTACATCATTGCAAATGGCAAGATTTCCTTCTTTTTGATGGCTGCGTAATATTCCATTATATATATATATTATATATATATTATTATATATATTATATATTATATATATTATATATATATATAGCCACTTCTTTTTTATCCATTCATCAGTGGATGGATATTTGAGTTCTTTCCGTAATTTGACTATTGTTGATAAATATTGAGTTCTATGTATTCCTTCAGATGAGTATTTTTGTATCCTTTGAGTAAATACCTTGAAGTGCAATTGCTGGATTATAAGGTAGTTCTATTTTAAACTTTTTGAGAAAAGTCCATACTGTTTTCTATAGTGTCAGTACCAGTTTCCATTCTCACAAACAGTGTAAGAGGGTCCCGTTACTCTGCATCCTTGCCAACATCTGTTGTTTCCTACATTGTTAATTTTAGCCATTCTGACAGGTATGATGTGATACCTCATTGTAGTTTTGATTTGCATTTCCCTGATGATGAGAAATGCTGAGCATATTTTCATGTGTCTGTTAGCTTTTTGGATGTCTTTTTTTGAAAAACTGTCTATCTATGTCTTCTACCCATTTTTAAACCAGATTATTTGTTTGGGGGGTATTGAGTTTTATAAATTCCTTATGTATTTTGGATACTAACTTTTTATCAGATATGTCATTTGCAAATATCTTATCCTATTCTGTAGGTTGCCTTTTAGTTTTGTTGATTGTTCCCTTGGCTGTGAAGAAGGTTTTTACCTTGATGAAGTCCCAGTCCATTTTTGCCTTTGTCTCCCTTGCCTCTAAATATGTATCAAGAAGGAAGTTGCTAGGACTTAGGTCAAAGAGGTTTCTGCCCGTGATCTTCTCTAGGATTTTGGTGGTTTCCTGTCTCATATCTTGGTCTTTAATCCATTTTGAATTTATTTTTGTGTATAGTGCAACAAAGTGGTCCAGTTTCATTCTTTTGGATGTTGCTGTCGAGTTTTCCCGACACCATTTGTTGAGGAGACTATCTTTTTTCTGTTGGATACTCTTTCATGCTTTGTCAAAGATTAGTTGACCATATAGTTGTGGATCCATTTCTGAGATTTCTATTCTATTCCATTAATCTATATGTCTGTTTTTATGCCAGAACCATATAGCTTGAAGTCTGGAATCATGATGCCATTAGCTTGGTTTTTTTGTTTGTTTGTTTTTGTTTTTGTTTTGTTTTGTTTTTTCAAGATTGCTTTGGCTATTTGGGGTCTTTTGTGGTTCCATATAAATTTTAGGATTGTTTGTTTTTAGCTATGTGAAAAATACTGTTGGTATGTTGATAGGGATTGCATTAAATGTGTGGGTTGCTTTAGATAGTATAGACATTTAACAATATTTGTCCCTCTAATGCACAAGCATGGAATGTCTTCCATTTCTTTGTGTCATACTCAGTTTCTTTCATCCGTGTTTTATTTTATAGTTTTCAGAATACAGATCTTTTTACCCCTATGGTTATGTTTATTCCTAGATGTTTTATGGTTTTGGTGCAATTGTAAATAGGATTGATTCCTGGCTTTCTCTTTCTGTTGCTTCATTATTGGTGTATAGAAATGAAATAGATTTATGTACATTGATTTTGCATTCTTTAACTTTACCGAATTTGTGTATCAGTCTAGCATTTTTTGGTGGGGTCCTTTGGGTATTCTGCATAGAATATCATGTTGTCTGCAAATAGTGAAAGTTTGACTTCTTCCTTGATGATTTGAATGTCTTTTATTTCTTCTTGTTGTCTGATGGCTGAGGCTAGGATTCCAGTACAATGTTAAATAATAATGATGAGAGTGGACATCTCTGTCTTGATCTTGACAGTAGAGGAAAAGCTCTCATTTTTTTGTTCAGTGAGGATGATATTAGCTATGCACCTTTCATATGTGGTCTTTATGCTGTTGAGTTATGTTCCATCTATCCTTACTTTGTTGAGGGTTTTTGTCAAGAATGGATGTTGTACCTTGTGAAGACTTTCCCTGCATCTATCAAGAAGATCATATGGTTCTTATCCTTTCTTTTATTAGTGTGGTATATCATGTTGATGGTGAATATTGGTTTTGGAATCAAGGTAATGCTGGCCTTGAAGAATAAGTTTGGAAGTTTTACTTCCATTTCTAATTTTTGGAACAATTTGAGAAGAATAGGTATTAACTTTTCCTTAAATATTTGGTAGAATTCCCATGTGAAGCCAATTAGTCCTGGACTTTGTTTTTTGGAAGATTTGTGATTACTGATTCAATTTCTTTGCTGGTTATTGGTATGTTCAAGTTTTTTATTTCTACCTGTTTCAGTATTGGTAGTTTGTATGTTTCTAGGAATTTATCCATTTCTTCCAGATTGCCCAATTTGTTGGCATATAATCTTTCATAATATTCTCATAATTATTTGTTTTTCAGTGGTGTTTGTTGTGATCTCTTTCATTCATTATTTTATTTATTCAGGTCCTTTCTCTTTTCTTTCTTTTAAGACTTTATTTATTTATTCATGAGAGACACCTGAAGTATTAACAACAGCAGCAAAAAACATGAGTCTGAAACATTCAGGACTCAATACCTGGCACCTTACAGGGCAATTATAAATGCCATATAAACACTGGTAAAATGGGGGCACCTGGATGGCTCAGTGGCTGAGCATCTGCCTTTAGCTCAGCTCATGATCCCAGGGTCCTGGGATCAAGTCCCACATTAGGCTCCCTGCAGGGAGCCTGCTTCTTCCTCTTCCTATGTGTCTGCCTCTCTCTCTGTGTGTCTTATGAATAAATAAATAAAATCTTAAAAAAAGAAAAGAGAAAACAAAAATTTATGCCTACAAGTTGGAGGCATGAATATTTATAAATGTTAGATCTTCTTGCTGGATAGACCCCTTTATAATGATACCATGTCCTTCTTCATTTCTCGTTATAGTCTGGTTTAAAATCTTTTTTTGTCTTTTTGACGCCTGGGTGGCTCAGTGGTTTAGCATCTGCCTTTGGCCCAGGGCATGACCCTGGGATCCGGGATCGAGTCCCACATTGGGCTCCTTGCAGGGAGCCTGCTTCTCCCTCAGCCCGTGTCTCTGCCTCTCTCTCTCTCTCTCTCTCTCTCTGTCTCTCATTAATAAATAAATAAAATTTTAAAAAATATTTTTTGTCTGATATAAGTATTGTTACTCTGGCTTTTGATGTCCATTTGCATGATAAATGTTCCTCCGTCCCAACACTTTTAATCTATGGGTGTCTTTAGGTCTAAAATGAGTCTCTTGTAGGCAGCATATAGATAAGTCCTATTTTTTCATCCATTCTGACACCCTTTGTTTTTTGATAGGAGCATTTAGTCCATTTACATTTAGAGAGATTATTAATAGATATGAAGTTAGTGCCATTTTATCGCTTGTTTTGTCATTGTTTCCGTAAATTTTCTCTGTTCCTTTCTAGTCCTTGTTGCTTTCCCACTCAAAGAGTCTCCTTTAATATTTCTTCAGATCTGGTTTAGTGATCACAAACTCCTTAGTTTTTGTTTGTCTGAGAAACTATTTCTCCTTCTATTCTGAATGATAACTTTGTTGGATAGAATATTCTGGGCTCATATTTTTCATTCCATTCAGCATATTGTATATATCATGCCACTTCTATCTTACCTGTCAAGTTCTGTGGAGAGATCTGCTGTTAATCTTGTCTTCCTTTGAAAACTAGGGATTTCTTTCGTCTTGTTACTTTTAGGATTCTTCTCTTATCTCTATATTTTGCAGATTTTGCTATGATAAGTCCTGGTGTTGGCTTGCTTTTGGTGATTTTGATGGGCATTCTCTATGCCTCCTGGATTTGGATGTCTGTTTCTTTTCCCGGATTAGTAATGTTTTCAGCTATAATTTCCTCAAATAAGCCTTCTTCCCAACAAAAGATAATTTTTTTAAAGATTTATGTTTTTATTCATGAGAGACACAGAGAGAGAGGCAGAGACACAGGCAGAGGGAGAAGCAGGCTCCATGTAGGAAGCCTGATGTGGGACTCAATCCCAGGACTCCAGGATCATGCCCTGAGCCAAAGGCAGATGCTAAATCATGGAACCACCCAGGCATCCCAAGGGAAATTCTTAAAAACAAAATTTTTAGCAGTTTAAAAGACTGGTTTTCTCCACCATGTGAATAATCTTCTTAAAGAAAGAACGATTAGGATAAATAAATTACTGGCTGGATCTCTCTACTTAAAACAAAACAAAAGAAAACAAAACAAAAATCCAAAAGTTTTCCATAAAAAGGAAAACAGTTTTCTTTCTTTCTAAATAATATTGGGAGTCCCATTCCTCTAAATATGTCAGAGAAAATGACAAAGTAAAAATACATTTTATATTGAATGAAATTCTTCTTAAATAAAAGCAGCAAAGTAAAGAAAATCTTCATAGATTAGTTGGAATGAAATGATTATAATTATGATTAACACAGGAGACGGGAAGAAATTAAAGATAGGAACACCCAGAAGTTAAAAAGATTTTGCTTCTGAAACAAGTAAGTGGCTTGGAAAAAGTTTACAAGGCCAGCTCCACATTAAAAGAGACTCAGAGACATAACAACCAAATGTGACCAATGTATGGATTTTTAGGGATCTTGATTCAGACAAACCAAATATGAAAGAGGTTTTCTTTTTTTTTAATGTGCAGGAATATGATTATTTCTTAATAATCATAATAATCATAATGCTTGATATTGTTGATACAAAGAAATACAAAGAAATTGAAATACAAAGTTGAAATACAAAGAAATTATTGCTAATTTTGTTACATGTAAAAATGACATTATGCAAGAACTTGTCCATACTTTTAGAAAATGTGCTGAAATGTGTAGAGGTGAAATGATGTGAATTCTGGGATTCACTTTAAAATAACCTTAAGAACAATAGCCTAAGAAGAAAGAGGAGGAGGAGGAAGAGAAGTAAGGGGGAGAAAGTGAAGAGGAGGGAAGGAAAAGAAAAATTAAAAGGTACATGAAGCAATTTTTGCAAAATCTTTAAAACTGTTAATTAAAGGAATTAGGTATATAGGGATTGATTGGACCTTTGTCTCTGTTGTAAGTATGTTTGAAGCTTTTCATAATAGGAATGTTAATATTCTACAATGATAAAAATAATATACATATATTCTAGAAATTTTAGAAATACCATGAATTATGAAAAATTCAGTCATAAGTTTACTATCAGAAATAATTTCTCTTAGTAGTTTGAGATATTTGTTGTTGTTGTTGTTGTTGTTTTTAGTAGTTTGAGATATTTATCTTCTAGATGTTGTTGATAGAATTTTATAATTAATTACTATTTCTTCTTGATGAATCCTGTAAAGATGCCTTGATCTTTCCATTTTCCTTTTGTGTTTTAGTTATTTAAAAAACACATGGGCTTATAAAACTTCATTTAATATTAAGACTAATCACATTGTTGTATTTGATGAAAATATTTTTTATTTCATTATTTATATTTAGCATTTCAAACTTGTGTATATGTAATTTTATGAATTGGTCTATTTTTTGTTAAGTTGATAAATAATCTCTTTTTAATTCAAAGAATAAAAAACTGTTGTTGAGGGCAGCCCCGGTGGCGCAGTAGTTTAGTGCCACCTGCAGCCTGGAGACCCGGGATCGAGTCCCACATCAGGATCCCTGCATGGAGCCTGCTTCTCCCTCTGCCTGTGTCTCTGCCTCTCTATCTCTGTGTGTCTCTATGAAAAAATAAATAAAATATTTAAAAAAAAACTGTTGTTGAATCTTCTTATTCACACTGTATATATATATATTTCATATTGGATGAAATTACAGCTTCAGCAAGGAGCTTTCTCTAAATCATTCTTGGTATCAAATTGGTGCAAGATGGGATTATGTATTCATTGCTGAGGATTTAGTGAATGCATGCTGCTCAAATTCTATTAGTTTTAAGAAGTGAAGACATAGATATGCCAATCCAGTACTCCTAGTGGTCAGATGACCATTATAGAGAAGAAAGCATTTACAGTCACCCAGATTTGGAACAAGTCTAATTCATGGATGGCAAAACACATGTCTTCTGACACATGCAATACTATCTTGATTATAAGTTGCCTGTTTCCCCACCAAAACTGACAAGTTGAAAGAATGGAATAGTATGAATCATTCATATTTACTTCTAGACTGTAAGTTCTTGGAGGGGAAACAAAGTATCTTTTATTTCTGATAGGCATTTAGTAATAGGCACTCAAAACTATGACTAAAATATAGAATAGAGAAATTGTTTTCTTAAAATTCTATGAGATAGTAATTGAGAAGGCCCAAATCAGCCTAGATACAGACTTAAAATTTCATAAGAATTAAGGAAAAATAATTCAAAGGAATAAAAATTATTCTCAACTACATTTCAAAAGTGAAGACAGATCCCCTGATGATACCTATATACTATTCCATATCTTTTCTATTTTTGTAATTCTACTTCTTATCTTCTTGGAAGGCCTGGGTCAAATAAATCTGCTCCATCATTTGTGTATAATCTCTCATGCGTTTTATCTGCTCTCTCATTTGTGTGTAATCTTGCTGTGTTTTATCTAACCATATAAGGCCTTTTTTTATTCTCCCCTCAAAACAAGCATCTTGATTTCATGGTCCTAATTTTATTTACTTATATTCATTTTTTGTTTCAAAGTGCCTGAAGCATAGTACAACTAAATATATATGTATTTAATAAGCATTGGATAATGTAAGCATATGCATATTTTAAAAGGCAATAAAATACCTATTGTTATAGCAGCATTATTAAACTCTTTCAAGAGAATAATATACAGTGGGCAGTGGGATTTTTCACGGGCCATAGAATTGTTACCAAAATCCAAAGCTGGAGACCAAAGGAACTAAATACCTTGATTTGTATGTTCTAAGACTGGCTTGAAATTAGAGCCAGCCACCTCCACACAGCACTTGTTGAGAGGAACAGAATCAGAGAATAAATTCCATCACTGATGATAGTCAAAGCATTTATCAACCCATTTGGCATAGCACTGACTAATTCAGACGAATGTCACTTATAAACAACCAGTTTGGCTATAAAAGGTCTTACTATCTCTACTTTTATCCTCCGAGAATGTCAGAAGACTAGTAAAGCAATTACTACGTCTGGACTAATAGAGCAACTACCACGTCTGCAGAATGTAATTCCTTCCCATCAAAGCCAAGTGGAGCACAAGAGAATAACATAAAGATGGGCTGGATTGCTTCCAAAAATAGAAGATCAGCATTGATCTGACCATTAACCAGGAAGCACTGTGATCTTCCTTGGTGCTACTGAAGTAAAACCAAATGGAAGGCTGACTGTATACAGAATGGGGGCCAGGACTGCTCCCCCTTAAATTATAGACTGCTGATAGTAGTACAGGGTGAATCCTTCACCTTCTCATAAGCCTGATATTTGCCTGCCAGGGTAGATGAGATTGGAGGATATCATCTTGCCCAGACTCATTGTGTGATTGCCAGATACACTTGTACATCAGAGAAAGGTGTTGTGGTACAACCAGTCTGAGGCCAACAGAACACACAGATCTTAAAGAAACTACATAAGAATGACCCTCTTTCTCCAACAGGACAAGTTGGCCATCAGGTGTCTACCTTAATGACAAGAAAAGGAATGCTATTTTATCTGAAATATCTACTTCCTAATACTTCAACTTCCTTTTAGGCCTTCATTCTCAACATCTACATACCATCCCCTATTATCTTTGGCCCTACAGTTGACCTTCTCTTGCCCTACATCCCCTATTTCAGCAGCCCAAGATATGGTCTATTTCCATGCTCATTTCTATGATGCTCCCAGCAAAGGATCCTCTCTCCTGCTCCTCTATCCTAATGCTGTGGCACCTAGTACTACTAATCTGTATGGCACAACTTTGTGTAATTTTATTTGAAATATCATTCCTTTCAGTTGGAAGCAGCCCCACCAATTCATGACCTTTCTCCTCCTGAGAGCCCTGGCATAGTAAAAAAAAAACAAAACCCTGTGACATGTAAGCTTAAAGTGCTGTGGGAAAAGAGACAAATTAAAGCCATTCAATCTTCATAAAAAAACTTCAAACCTGCAACAACTTACGATTAATATGAATTGCTGTAAAATGTGCAAGTAGTTAAAAGAAACAATAGTTTATTCATCCAATGAATTATTTGCCAGATTGACCATTGGGAAAATTAGTTTTTGGTGAACTGATTGCAGCACATTAATTTCCATGGAATTGACTCTGAGCACTGCCCAACTTCAGAGGATAAATTGGAGAACAAGGAGGAGAAAATGTATAAGAGAAGCTCATGTCTTTCTCACTCCGTCCCAAGATGCTATGACATGAACTTCAGGGAAGGAATACAATGCAGTCAGACAGGAAACTGATGTTTAAATGAAGAAGACCCACTCTCAGTGACAGGAATGATTTTTTTTAAATACTGAAGGAGGTGGAAAAATTGTGAAATCTGTCTAAGAAACCATTAAAGGAGCAGCTACATGACCCCAGGAGGACACAATTAATAGCAATGATTGGAACATTCAAACTTTTATTTTTGTATCCACAACAAAGATTGCCCTATAATCAAGATAAATTATTTAGAAATGGAAGCATACTGGATTTGACCAACTTTAAAAATAGAGCAAAATTGTATCAATTTTGAAAAAAAAGTTTACCTTATTTAAATATATTTATTAAATTCCTTTACCTTAACAAAACTCCCATTTCACTGCAATTTGAGAGTTGTTGAAATGTACTTATTAATTCAAGAGAGTAACTGCAAATATAGTCTGTTTCTATTTATTCCCCCTTTGAGCTGATGCAGAACAGCCTTTTTTTTTCCCCCCCTGGTTGGTTCATCTTTCTGTAGGGCCATTCCTCTAGCAGCCCTGCATGTTTAGCAAGATGAAAAGTTACTGTCAGAATGTTTCCCCACTGCAGAGATACACAATGCCCAGGCTGATGTCAGTACTTATTGGTGCCATCAACTTCAACATCACTAGATGCGCATAATTGCAATGAAAGCATCATCTGTGTATTTAGGTCTCTTTGTTTGCCTTATAAAATCCAAGTGGTTGGGCATAAAGTCATTTTGTGCTATGTCTAAAGTCTGACTTCCTAACAAATGCATGCTAAATACTTAGCTTAATGTTATCTGACTGCTGCCCCAGAATTTAAAAATTTTTAAATGTGTTTTGTCCTAATTTTCTTAATTTAAGTAATTTAGTCAAATGACATCTATAACAATTTCTGGCCTGTCATTTGGAAATGTACCCTTGGCCATGACTTGTTTTTGGCATGGTCTTTTACCTCTCTGGGGGTATCTTTGTGGGAGCATTGAGATTTGGGAAGGAAATCCTGTGACTTTGTATCTCATCTTTTTTATCACTCTTTTGCTCTGTTAAAGAGGTCTACATCCCTGACACTGGCTGCAAAGGACTGGAGGGAATACAACCCTCCATTCAGCAGTTTCTACCTTGATCCCTCTAGGAAATATTCACACACATATATTTCAAGGAAGTTTTCAAGCATCTGTTTATTTAAGGCTTCCAGTGGTAAAATTAAAATTGTACTTGTGTGAGGCACCTCAGATATAGAAGCTTAGTATTGGATAATCACTCTAAACCTTAATCCGTAAATGATTATATAGCTTCACTGACTACACTATTGAGATGTCTACACAAAGGTATTTTCTAGCCCAGTGGAGTATGTTCCACTTGAATGATTCTCTCGTGATTGTTTATCTGCCCACTCACTACCCTTCTTGCCTCTGACTTTTTAACTTCCTCTCAACACACTAAATCCCCTGCTTCTCATGCTCAATATACCTTAGAAGCTAACATTATCCAAGCCTCAACTTGTAGTCCACAAATTTTATGACTGGCAGCCCCCAGCTTTGTTGTCAGCAATTGTTTTTCTCTCCTCCATCACCTCCATCACCACCCTCTCCTGAAGGAAGAGCTTATGACCAAGTGAATGCCAGGAAAGGAAACAGAGAGAAAAGACAGTGGTTGTAATCCTGCACTATGTACTGCATCCTGTTCTTCGTTTCCTTTTCCTCCAATCTTTTTGCCTGAATATCTAGGTAGATTAAATACATCTTACACAAAACTGATTAATATTTTGACAATAGTAACCCCCACATATATAACTTTACATATAAAACTCATTATCCCCCTGCCAGTAATTGATCTTATTATGTTAAAAGAGGGCAGATGCCCTTCCTGATGTTGAGTTCTCTTTCAGCCCTTTTATTAACTTGATATTAAAACGTACTATGCCCAAATCCTAATTCTCTTTTCTGTCTTTGCCCAACTATGGAGAGGGCTATGCATTATGTTCTCTCTTAAATAATCAGCTGGAAGTGTTACATTTAAAGTTATGCAGGTTTTGTTGTTGTTGGTTTTTTTTTTTTTTTCAAGTTTCTTACATGACTGCAACCTGCATTGGAGATGCAGGAAAAAATGGCAGGGAATGTTCTGATTCTCTCTCCCTCCTGCTTTCTGATTGCAACAGCTACAGTAATGGCACGTGGAACTACATTAGTCAACCCAGAGGAGCGACTCTTCTTGCATATTTCTTTCTCGTATTAGTCTCAATTACTTTCTCTGCATAAAGGTCCTCAATTCCCAAAGAGTGGAGATTCATCTTTTTTTGGCTCTGGTGTGCTTTCCTGTACTTACGTTTTGAAATATTTTCCCTCCTAAAAATAATATATCAAGATTATTTTGTGAGCACAGTTGCCCAATTTTCTTCCTCCCAGATTCCCATGGAAATTTCCAGCAAAATACAAATAAACAGAAAACATATAATAATTACAGAAAATACTAAGGATTATCTCAGGTAAGGTTATATTTTATTTAGTAAGTTTTCTACTTTCATAATCAGAAAAAAATGTTATCTTAAAACCAAAACATCAATTTTAAAATCATTGTAAAGCAGAAAAATGGTTGCAGCCAGTTTGGTTTTCATATTCTTATAAATGAAAATATTTGAACAAATCAATAAAAAATAACTTATTCAAAAAATGTTAAAAAAATGAGGACTTTAAGAAAAGACAACTATGAATTGGGATATTTTCAGCCTCAGTTACAATAAAAATACTAATTAAAGCAAAATAATATATTTTTATTTTTCAAAAATTATAATAAATATTTTAATATTTAATTTCCAGTGTTGTGTGGTGGCACTGAATTGTTATACTCAAACAGAAATATGGATGAATCAGAGTTTTGAGGAGGGAAACATACCAAACTATCAAGAACCTTAAAAATAATCATAAACATTAGTCCAATAGATCAAATCCTAAATACATATTCTAAAAAAAGTAATTAGAAGAGCATACAAGCATAAACCTTGACATAATATTTGTGCTTATTATAAAAATATAACAAACTTCTTGGCTATTAAGATATGAATGATTCAATACAAGGTAATAACTCTTTGATGGATAATTTATACAGTCAATAAAAATCTTGTTCTTAAAGAATGTATAATAATATGAAAATATTCACAATATGATAAAAATTAAAAAATGAAAATGCAAAAATGAACATTCTCATATGCACCATAATTCCTTTTTGGAAGTATTTATACACAGATACAGGAAAAAAAAGACAAATGTTAAATGTGGCTTTGTATAGGTGATGGTATGAAATTATAGATAATATTTTAATGCACTGTTGTGAAAATACGAAGAGTTGTATTGTCAAATCAGATGCACATAAATCAGAGATTTTACCTAATATAAACCTATCCTATTACTTTCAAGGATTCAGGTAATTGTGAGACACAGACAAAGTAGAGAGAAATCCAGGTCTGTCAACACAACTCCCAGGTCTTGTCTTGTGCTCTGATGTAGATTTAACCTATGAGGTCTCTGGGAGGCATATGCAGCTATCACTTACATACACAAAAAGAAACTGTTTTATCATTTAAAAAATCTCCATTTTATGCTCTATTATTTACAAAATTTACATGACATTTTCTGGGGAGCCAACTCCATAAATCTGTACATTCTAGGTTTCTTTTCCATAAACATTTCTAGACAAAAATGGCACATTTCTGCTGAAACCATTCCAATAAATAGGGACAGTCCTGTGAGTAAATGTCATTAGAGTTTTTGTCAGTAGGTCTTCTGCTAACTGGTTTGCAAGGAAATTTGCCTCAGGTTACTTCTCTTTCTTTTACGAGATATTCTCCAATAAGGATCAGGAATAGATTGTAGTCCTGTACTAACTCTTTACATTAACAATAATTTTTTAAATTAATTGTTCAAATGACAGGCACTGGGATAAGTGCTTCATATGCAGACTCCCAATTACTCCTCTTAATAATCCTGTGACGTAAGTACTAGAACTAATCCATCTACTGGAGATGACAAAACAGATGCTTGTAATGATACATTATTTATCACACGATCACAAAACTAAAATGTGATGGAGCTAGAAATCAAACAGTCTGATCCCAAATTCATATCCCTGGCCATTGTGGTCATTCTGCATTTTTATTTATTTAAAAAATTCCATGCTTTTGTGAAGATGGAGTATATGTACTTTCTCTATTCTTCTAAGTATAGCTAAAAACCAGGGACATGATATGCAAAACAAACACAAAAATACTCTGAAAAATAAAGAGAAGAAGACTGGCTTGGGATCTCTGGACCCAAAGAATAATATGATAGTAAGTTCTCTGGGTTTTATTTTTGACTCATATATCCCACATCATGTGCTAGGAGAGTCAGAACCTAAAAAGTTCAGAGGGTACAGATTAAAAAAAAAAAAAGCTAAAACAGAAAATTTCTCTCTCTAGATGAAGACCAAAGCTTGTAGAGAATAAATGCTTTACGGCAGCCAAATGCCACTGAAAAAAGCATAGCCTCTCTACCAGATATACACTAGCAAAGGCTGAGATGTTAGAATTAACTCATAAAATTTTTAAAGAATTCATTATAAAAATGCTTCATTAAGCAACTAAGGACACATATGAAACAACTGGAAAAAAAATCAGAAATTAAATAGAGTCTGCAAATCAAAATGTTATGAAGGAAATTCTAAAAAAAAAATCTCTGCACACACCAATTTGACAACTTAGATAAAATTGGCTAATTTCTTGAAAAATATGAATTGTCACAATCCAACCAATATGAAATACATAATTTGAATAGTTCCACGACTATTAAGGACATTGAATTAACTTATCACTTCAATCTATGATGAGATCTGAAAGTGTGCCAAAGCATAAAATCAAGTTATTATAAGGCATATATTGTTTGTTTCCCTTCTCTTATGCATGAAATTCTGGTGTTGTATGCTGTCCAAAGCCTGAAAAAGTTTTTCATATCCTTTGTCCAGCTTCATAGTTGTTTATGGTGGAAGAACAAATCTAATACCAAATCTACTATCATGGCCATATGCAAATTTACTAAGGTCTTTTTTTCTCATTAAAATAAAATCAGTGATTATTAAAACATTGGCAACCTCCTTGCTTATCTCTTTAGTGTAAAGCTGTAGACAAGATCATGTTTTTCATGGCAAGAGAAATAGACCCACCTTTCAGTATTAGGATCTTGAAAAGTGAGAAGAGATTCCATGAAGCCGGATTGGAAGGCCCTGAATTTGACATATAATTTTATTTTTATTCCTAACATGGATGTACATATTAGAACTACATTGAGATGTATCAGTCTAGGTTCTTTCAAGAGTGAGAACCCCCACAATAGGTTGAACAGGGTAAGTATAATATAAAGAATTAATTAAATATGATAAAAGAGTAATCATAAAATAGAAAAAGATTGAATATGTATCCTGGGGATGAGGGAGAGTACCTGAGGAAGGACAAACTTATAAGGTGTTCAGAATTTGCTGGAAAAGTGTGGCTCCACTCACTGGAGAACAGAGTTTTGCTGGTTTACCAAAGTTGGAGTTGGTCTGCAGAGATTGGGTAACCCAGAGGCAACCTGGAGCATAGCAAGGGAGCAGAGAAGTTGGAACCTTCCCAGGCCACAGACGTGGTGTACAAGGCTTACAAGTAAAGGTTTCATGGGAAGGCCCCCGGAGTTAAGGAAGTCAGGCTTGCATTGGTATTATGGGTTCCAGGATGGCTGAGATGACTTCAGTATTAGTACATAGGGTGGAGTAGGTTCCACAACAGTTTGGATAGAAACCCTTTGAGGTGCTGTTTCTGGAATGAGAGCTGCTGAAAGGTTATTACCAAACCAAACTGCAAAGTTACTGAGGGACCACGCGTTCTGGAACCGCATGCTAGGGCAAACGTTCTCATACACAGGTGGCGGACCCACTACATAGTCCAAGAAAGAAGAGTCCCTTCATTTCTCGTATCCCACCAGCGCCCCCTACGTAAAGGGCTTAGCAGAGTACTCACAGTAAAGAAGAGATGCTGAAAGGAGGTAGGACATGTAATGAAGGGTACTTTTGGATCTGAGAGCAATACATTTCTAACTGGCATGCTTGGTTACTTGCTGAATTTCCAGATCAAAACTGCACTTTTTTCCCAAAAAAAAAAAAAATTGAGGGATTTATGACCTTGACTGGTAGTTTTCAGGTTATGTTTTGAAAATGTTTATTTAGCAACCAGAAAGCTATTATTTTACATTTATCAAGTTTCTATTATAAATTAGGTTATGTATCTGGTCTTTTTTTACTATCTCATTCTTTATTTTTTTAATATTTTATTTATTTATTCATGAGAGACAGAGAGAGAGAGAGAGAGAGAGAGAGAGAGAGAGAGAGGCAGAGGGAGAAGCAAGCTCCGTGCAAGGAGCCTGATGTGGGACTCGATCCCAGGTCTCCAGGATCAGGCCCTGGGCTGAAGGCAGCGCTAAACCGCTGAGCCATCAGGGCTGCCCCTATCTCATTCTTTAAACGCTGACTATAGGATTACAGCATTTTTTTTTCTCAACTAAATTCATTGGAAAGTAGATTTTATGATTTTTGCTTTTCTTTAATATCTTTTCCAGGTTTTTTATTTATAGGTGAAATTTTCTCAAACTATAATAAACAAATCCCACATTTACAAAATCTTTAGATAATTCCATAATTTTATCTGTGGACACCAAAATTAATATGCTTGTCCCAAACCAAATTATGAGACTGAAGAGAGAAGACTTTTTTTTTTTTAAAGAAAGCAAGTGGAGTTTATTAGAGATGGTTTGTATACAAGGGACCTGACAAGAGAGCAGAATGTTGCTCTCAGAAAGGGTAGCACGAAAGGTTTATGAAGGCATTTTTCCAAAGGGTAAGGGCCTAGGAGTGGCGAAGCATTTTTCAGTCCCATGGTCATTATCTTGTGGCCGTTGCTTTTCAGTGGACAGAAGACAATCACAGGATGCCTGTTTCCATGGTTGACATTCTTTTAGGGTTCCCGGAAAATAGAAATACTTGTGCAAGCAGGCTTTAAATTGTTACTTCTAATTTTGCCCAGACAACCATTAATCCCTAATGGCCTTTATTTCTTGTTTGTTTGCATTCCCAGAAGGAGGTATTTATCTCTGAGCCTGTGGGAACTTTTAGCCCTTGCCTCAAACCGTGGCTTTACAGGAGCTGAGTCCCTCTTGTTTTTCCTATGCTGTCTCATTTCCCCCTTGAGATTTTCAAACTCATTATTAAAGGATGATGAAGGACAGGAGTTTCTTCATCTGTAACTGCTTCCCGCTGAGCAGAGCCATTGTCCCTTTCTTCCTCTGGAGGTGTAAAAATCTCTCACTGACTGTTCTAATGACTTATGGGGACTAGGATACGGTGGTAGAGGTTGGAATCCTTATGTCTTCGTTAGCTTGACCTGAAATTGCTGGAACCTGGAAGACACACACTTCATTAGGATATTAAAAAGGCAAGACCCAAAAATAACAGCAAAAAATGGCCATTAAAGGTCTGAGGAAAGGCAAGAACCAAGTAGCATTTGGTAGGTACTCTGTAATGGAGTCCTAAATGTTTGAGTGGTGGGATTTTTTTAAATTATGTAGTCTTGTAGCCTGTTGGGGGATGGTGTCAGCCAGAGAAGGGGATTTTTTTTTTAAGGTTGATCCTTTAAGTTAAATTTTGAGCCTTCACCTGAAAGACTAGGATTGAATTTAGCAAGGGCACAGAATTATGTGACCAAGTTGTGAAATAATTTATATAAAGAATCATAAAGAAGTGCTGAATTTCTGAATAAGAAACAATCCTCATGCATCAATCAATCAGATAAAATTATTTTTTAAACAAAACATTGTTCAATACATCTTCAACCATGAAGAACTATTTTAAGTTCTTGTATCTTCTGTAGTAAAGCAAATTTAACTTGATCTTTTGTGTAAAATTACATGAGACACTTATTTCTTTCATTTCTTATTGCTTAAAGCTACGTCCTTTGTATACTATTTCTACCAAGGATTTTATTCAACATGCTACAGTTCACCTTTGATATCTACTGTAACTATTAGTCTGATGGTATAACTTTAGCAAATCTGAAAAAAAAATCACTCTTAAAGTCTTTTCTTGACAGTTTCTGTCATCTCTAACAGTTTCTCTTGCCCTCTGATTTGGTAGTCACTTTCCTCACTTCGTAAAATAAATCTCTAATTCCTTTACACAGGTCATCAGCTTAAACACAGATAGTGTCATTAAGATAATTTATCAATCATCAAAGTCAAAGAGAAGTGAAAATTTATAGGAAATGAAGCAGAGTTCAGAATGAAGGGCAGATTTGATGAAAATTTATTTGGAGGGTGGGAATCTACTAGATTTTAATTTCTTAAATTCCAATTATACTTGAAGGCCTTGCTTAAATCAAGAGAAAGGGGAAGTAAAACAGAATCTCTGCCATGACTGGAAATGACTGAAATCACTCATTTTAGTCATAGAACAGAAGTTTCTAATATTAACTGACAATCTAAGGCAAATTCTTCCAAATGGAAACACTCATTGGGAAGAATGGAATTTTTCAACAGAGTATTTCTAGTCTAAATCTGGTAATTCTTCAGGCAGGTGAGAGCTAACACACAATTGCTCTTCTCTCATGACAAATAGCTTTTGTTTGTGTGTATGTGTGAGAGAGACACACAGAAACAGAGACATGAAGAGAAATATTGGGTCTTTGTGACATCCTACTTCTGTATGTGCTGGGTGATGTGTTTGGACTTGGACTATAACATCTTGGCAAGACCATTATGACCCATAGTCCATGCACACGCTGTTTAAAAATTCAGTGTCTGTTGGGTACCACCATCACATTGGACCACAATAAAAATTTAGCCTTCTATGGATAATGAAAATGCTTCTTGAAGCTTTTGCTTAAGTCTCATTTGCTTATAACACTTAGGACTATTCAAAGGCACTTTATTTATATGGTATGAAATCTATTTGCTTCTACCCAAGGAGACAAAAATACTGAGGGATGCATGGGGACAACTCTTTGGGAACACTGTACCTACAAATATATGTTTAAAATGAAGATAGAAGTGGTTCTTATTTGCTCTTTTAGTCTCACAGTTGCCAAAGGAAACATTAACTTTGCATCCCATCAGTTCTTCAGGGAAAGAGCTAACCTTCTCATACATCCTTAATACCCAGATGGAGATCAATAAATATGTGTATTATGAGTTAAAAAAATGAATATTCAATATCATTTGAGTTCTTTCTCAATAATAGTAGGAATGATTTTGTACTGACTCGTTTACACTATCATATAATTCTTCTACCCAATTGTTTATATGAAAATATAAGCAGGTTTCAGTTAATTCTATTAACTGGACACTTTGGGACCATTTGGACTCACTAGCATGCTAAAAGTTTTTTGGTTATTCGGCTTCAGTAGCACGCTAGTAATAAAACAAGTTTTTCACAAGCACTTTTTAAACACTTAAGATATGTGGCATTGCATAGTGATTAATTTAATTAATATTTTATATGTGGCAACAAATATAAGTAAAGAAGCTTCCTACAAACTCTGTTGTGGTAAAGTTCATACGTGAATCCAGGTGGTCTGACTTATTCCAGTGTCTGTGCACAATGCACTCCACTGGCTGTCACTTCAGAGGAAAAGCCATGGAAGCACTTGTGAAAAGGGTTGCCTTCATAAGGTGCCATATGTCAATATTTGTAGATCTTGACTGCAATTGGGTAGGTCATCTCTTGGTCTTACCTCTGTACTCTGTACTCACTTAAAGCTGTGGCTCTCAGAAATTGCAGAAGTATTAACATTCCTCTGGACCTTTAGACCTCAGGGTGCTGTGTGAAGGGAGAATTAAGATCTGTCCATTTATCCATCTAGGTGGCCTCTAGGTAGAATCTTTGTAACTGGCTTGAGGAAAAAAAAACAGTTTTAGGCAATGTCCTGTCTCTGTAATTCAGTGAAACAAAATGAATTCAGAGAACATTTCTGTGTCTACACACAGGAAAGAAAGGTAATATTAAAGAATAGAATGATAAACTAAATATACATAGATTGTAGGTAGGTAGGTAGGTAGGTAGGTAGGTAGGTAGGTAGGCAGGTAGGTAGATATTGAGATAGAGGGAGGAAGAAGGACCTAAGTTTGCTAAAAACTTAAGCAAAAGAAAGAGACTATAAGAGGGAGGGAAGGAGAGGGGGAGAGAAAGAGTGAGAGAGAAAGAGAAGGTTTAAAAAAAAGATGTAAATCTAAAATGATTTTCTCTCCAGATTGCAGAACATATTTATTTTTGGTCTTTATTTATAAATTTTAATTCAAGGTGTCCAGATTCCTGGAGACTTTAAAGAGCATAATGTCTTTCCCTCAGTAAGACAAGGCATGTGGGTTCTATTTCTGGTCATGAACCTGAGGAAGTTTTATTGCTTGCCAGTGTTTTTGTGTGAAATACTGTAGTGATTTAGGAACACTCTGAAAACCTCAGCAAGAGTCATCAGAACCACACTAATTACCAGATTGGCCCTTCTTATTTTCTTTTCCCTCAAGATCCGATTTGCTAAAGTAGAATTCCCTCCTACTCCCAGCCCCAGGGAGGAGACTGCATCCCCCAGACCTTTAGTGTGTGTTCCTGTGCACAGCACCTTCTCGGCATGGGTAGTAAGACATTTAGAGAAGACTCAGACTCAGGATTAAAGAGAACTGAATCGACCTGCTTTTCAAGGCTAGACTCTTTCCCCAGCCCATGCATGGCTATCTCCCTCTCTTCTCCACTCAGGGGGAGTTTTCTATCTTTGCAAGTGTTCTGATTTATGGGATATATCTTCTCCCATGGCATAGGAAATCTGTGTTCCTATGAGTGTCACTCAGAGGTCCTGATTCTAGTCCCCACTCACCTTGGATATTCCTGACATTTCTTCCATCATCAGGTGTTCAGATATTGAAAAGGAGGTATCTGTATCATTTGATGAACATTTGAGCAGCTTCCGTGTGCCAAGCATTGCACTAAAGTCTAAAAGCTCAAAAATGAAGAAGACATAGTCCGTTCTCTGCATGGTGTCATGGAGTAATACAGGAGGAAGGGCAAGTCACAATAAAAACACAGCCTAGCATTACCAGAGCCTGGGCAAGTGGCACTTAGCTCTGCAAGGGTCAGGAGGACTTCTGTGAAGAAGGGATACTTTCACTGAATTGCAGAAAAAAAAAAGGATAATTTGTTTAGGCAAATAAGATGATCAACAAGAGGACCTAGACCATGTGAGAGCATGGAGTCATGAGAATACCAGATTCAAAGTGGTCAGTTGCAGTTTTCCTTACTGAGAGGAAATGAATTTAAGGAAAGGTCAGATTATAGAGGATGGAGTTTATTTTGACTTGTCATACATTTGGTCTTTGTCCTGGAAGCCTGAGTAGCCTTTACATGGTTAAAAGTAGAGTAGTGACATGATGAAAACTGCCTTCAGAGTTCATTTACTTTGGTCCCATAGCCAAGCCTTATCTTTCTCAGATTAAATTTACCTGGTTCTTTAATCACTTATCTGATGGTACAATTTTTTCCTTTACCATCTGGCTACTCCTTTTGAAAAATTCTTTAGTTTATTTACACCAGTAGTATGGAAAATCAAATCCCTACAAGGGACTGGGAAAGAGAATAAATCTGCACAATTGCTGGAGATAAGACACTAGAGAGTTACATGTCCCATGGAAAACTGGACAGTGCCCATGCTGCCCCAAAGCATGCAGATTTCAAGTTATTCACAACCTTTTCTGGCTGTGCAAATAACACCTCCAGGTTTGACCGGGCCTGCTATTTGATAATGACCCTTGATCTATAATTTTCCTAAAGCAGAGGTTTCCAAACTTGACATAATATTTCTATTGTGGTCTAACAACACAGACTAAGGCTAGCCAATTATCTCCTTCACACTGGTCTATGTTTCTATTAATCTAGCCTACTACGTAATTAACATTGTGCTTTGATACCGTGTCACACTTTTTACATTTTTGTTGCAAAACCATATCTTAGCATGCTCAGTTGGGACAGTTCTTTTTTTTTGGCAATAATTCAGTAGCCCAGAGTAATGGGAAAAATATGTATTTGTAGTAGGAAGGAAGACCTTGCCTCCAGTTTTGATTCTATTGATATGAGCTTTTTTTTAAAAAAAATATATATATTTTTTATTCATGAGAGACACAGACAGAGAAAGAGAGGCAGAGACACAGGCAGAGGGAGAAGCAAGTTCCCCGCTGGGAGCCCGATGTGGGACCCCGGATTCACGACCTGAGTCGAAGGCAGGCACCCAAACACTGAGCCACCAGGCATTCCTGATATGAGCTTTCTGATCTTGAGAAAGAAGAATTTGATCTCTGAAATGCCTGATTTTTAAAAGGGTGGACTCATGCCTTTTCTGAGTCATCATATGTGATTTTTGTATGAATCAGATGATAACACATTATGTAAGTAGTTTATAAATCATAAGACAGGTCACAAATATTACCATTTTGCTTAAAACTCCTATATTAAACTGTTACTACTCTAAGTGGTCTCTTTCTTTCTTCTTTCTTTCTTTCTTTCTTTCTTTCTTTCTTTCTTTCTTTCTTTCTTTCTTTCCTCTAGCTCCTTCATCTGTCCTTTAGCAAGTAAAAATAACAAGTAATTTACTGACCCTGTGAAGTGAATTTTTGCCTATGGTTATTTGAAATCACAATCTATCATCACACATAATTTTGGGTCTTCTGGATACTTTGGTTACAGAAAGTGATCTACTCCTTGTTCACAATAAGTGGTCTAATTTATTTTCAGTTTTGTTTACAAAGAAAATTTTAACATTTCCTTAGCACAAAAATACCACAAAAGATTACAGGTTCACTTCTGTATTAAAATTATCTTCTAAATTCTCTTTTTAATGTATACTTATGTATGCTTGGTTTGGGCAGTTTGCTTTTATTTTTATTTCTCACAAGAAAAAGAGGAAACAAAAAGTCCTTTTGTCATGCAGATATATGGAGATAATTATAATTATGGAATATTCTAATTGAAATGAATATGCATTTTATTGTGGGATATCCGGCTAGTGCTTTAGGGGCTTAGCATAAATTTACTTCCAATATCCTTAAGAGGAGTTTCTTATTGTTGTCATATCATAAAGAATGTTATTAAAGGAATCCAGAATAAATACAATATTTCTTGACAGCATTATTTTATTTTATCGAGTTTTCTTTCCTTAAAGTTTTGCTTCATGCTTGAATGAAATGGGAATCTATCAAATGAGACTGTCATAAGGTTTATTTGACACCCAAAATGATACAACTCAGTGAAGGAGAAAATATGTATTTGATTACTGATGCTAGTATTTTGGTGTATTCCCTTGTTTATACATACAGCAGTTATCTTTTATATTATTTTTACATTATAAATTGCCATAGGGAACATTTTAAGATTGAATTGTAAGTATTAGATATATTAAGTATGCAATGTCTTAATTCAAATGAAGTTGAGATGATAAAAAGTTTAAATCATTTAAATGGTTTAAATAAGTGCTGTTCTCCACTTTAAACCCTGAGATTGTAAGTAATGCAACTTCCTGGTCCTGAATATATGAACAACATCCCAGCAGCCCTCCTGACAGTAGCCCGTCTGCCGGCCTCATTAGAAGGGAGAGGTGATTACACACCATTGATCATCTACATGACCATTAACTCCCACATTTGTTATACACTTAAAGTAAAAGGTAACAAAAATGTTACTGTGCAATTTCTCTCTTTTTACTATATCTGTATAATGCCTTTCAACTCTTCATTTAAAAATCCATGCAACTAAGGATGCCTGGGTGTCTCAGCAGTTGAGTGTCTGCCTTTGGCTCAGGTCATGATCCTGGAGTCCCAGGATTGAGTCCCATATCCAGCTTCCTGCATAGGGCCCCGCTTCTCTGTCTGCCTGCATCTCTGCCTCGGTCTATATCTCTTGTGAATAAATAAATAAAAATCTTAAAAAAAAAAAAAAGGTCATCCTTCACTTTCTGCTCCCTCATGGGTTGTGGTACTCTGATTCACGTGATCAAGCTAATAATTTAATTGCAAGTGGCTCTGTCAGAAGTGCCCCCACAGACTGGCTGACAAAAGCTCTCTCTCTGAAGAAACCAACTTTAACTCACATCTTCACAAATTTCCGTAAATAAGGTTGAAGGAGAAGTGTCTCACTTAGAGTAAACAATCACAAATCAAGACCCAAAAGTGAAAATCCACAGAAACAGCACAGAGTTGAAAAGACTCACAAAGACTGTATATAGAATTATAAGACACAAAGTAGAAAATCATTATGTTTAATGTGTTTAGAGAAATGAAATGTGACCAGAGAAAGAGTGACTACTAAAAAAAAAAACCCAAAATTCATTTTTGAGATAAGAACAGCATAGCACTTCTAGAAACAATACGTATGGTAGTTGAAATTTTACAAAATGGGGTGAGGGACGAAGAGGAGGAAGACAAATTCACACCAGAGTCCATATGCAAGATTGTCTCTATCTCTCCATCTCTGCATGTCATTTTCTCTTGCTCTTGTTCTAGCCTTGCATGGCTCTATTCCCCTTTGGACTCAGGTTTTCCTAGGGCTGAGAAAGCTGCCTTTTATATTCAGGTATGAGGCGGAGTTGCCAAATCAGGGTTTGGTTCTGCATCTCTGCCCTATTCTGAAATGCACGGGTGGGTGATGCGAGCTTTCTCTGGTTACCATCTAGAATCTGAGCTGGGGATGTGCCCAGGTGAGCAGTGAGTAACAGGACTGAACAGTCCTGTGGAGAGTTGCCCTCCTTCTGCTTAAGTGAGACAAGAATTTTCACCCTAGATAACCTGGCAGGAATTTTCCCACTAAGGATTTGGAACAGACTGATCTATGACCCATGGGACAGAGAACTGTGACTCACTGCTGACTTGCTGTAACACTCCCATGTCATGGCCCAAATGCATTTCATGCTTTATTCTATGCTAGACTATTTTGAAAGCCCAAATAAATAGGGCCTCTGTGGGAGGTTTTAGGATCCTGGAAAACAGCATTATGGATTATTACCTACCTTTATAATGTACAGGAGTTAATATTTCCCAAAGGATCTAATTTTTCTCACTCCATATTTTCTGCTAAATTGGAATCTGTTCTGTATTGCTATATTTTCTTTGGCCAAAAAGATTCTGGCGACAATTTGAAACCAGTGCTTGCATCCAGAGTCCAAATTAAAACCACTGAGTATTTAAAAAACCCAACTTTAACCAACAAATACTCATTTAATCCCTTGCAAATAGTATGGGGAAGTTTCTTCAATTAATTTCTAATTAGGCTAATTTACTGATAATGCTATAACAAAGTCCACATCCACAGAGGATAGAATAATTTGAAAATTTATTCATTCATTCATGTTCTGTGTATATTTCAATCTACCAGGGTAATTATATTTGTTTTTCAATGTGAGTATTTTTCAGTTAGTCAATTTTCTGAAACGCTTGTCTGAAGAAACCCATGGGCATGTGATTCTAATTGTGAGGGTCAATGTGTACATGACTATGGATATGTATGTTGACTAACACAACACAACATAATATAACATGTATGAAGCACAGGCATTGAGTGTTATTACAGGCAAAGTCTGAAGCAGGTACTATAAGTGACTCAAAGAAACATCTCAGCCTTCAAATACTAGTAGCTGACAATTTAATAGTGAAAATTTTAAAATACTTGAGATCAGTTGTGGATTACAAAAAGAATCATTTTTAAATTTTTTCTCCAGGTACCGTCCTCATCTCTGCTATGTCTAATTCCCCTTTCCATTATTTTACTTTCACTGTGAGTTCATCAAAAATCATTTGGATGCTTTTGGATATAAAAAAGGTCTTACAGGCAGAACGTGAGTCAAAATTCCGTGTTCTAGACTAGTATGGAATGCACACATATTTACCTTCCTTCTCATAAAATATGTCCCACCTGACCTCCATTTCTCTGTGAGTCCCTAGGAGAACTACTTGTAGAAAATGGGCTTTTTGCAAGAGGAGCCATAGGCTCCTTGTTTAGAATAGAGGTCTACTCAAGCAGCATTCTTGACTGCTTGATCTTTCTGCTCTTCCACACCCTTCACCATCTGCCTATGCCAAGAGATTAAAGGGACACAGACTTAGAGTACAAAGCAGTCCTTAAGTATTGGGAAGCCTGCTTTTTAGAAGAAAGAATAAGCCTATTCAACCCACTTGCCACTTACAAAGAACAAGGAGAACCAAAGAGAAGTCGGAAGTAGGGAGAATTGAATTTAAAAAATAAAATAAAAGACATTTCTCATGATTGAAGCTTTCCATTCAGGCTGCCTGGAAATGAAGTGAGCTACATTTGCCTTAGAGGCATTGGACTAACAGCTGAGTTATCCTACGATAGGCATATTTCAGAAGGCATACTAAGTAGAAGATGGGACTGGGTAAGCTTTTAATTTCTCTCTGAATTTAAGCTCGACAATGTCAGTGTTTTTGTTTTATTTACTTATTTTTAAATATTTTATTTATTTAGTCATGAGAGACAGAGAGAGGCCAGAGACATAGGCAGAGGGAGAAGCAGGCTCCCTATGGGGAGCCTTATGTGGGACTGGACCCCAGGACCCCGGGATCACACCCTGTGCTGAAGGCAGACGTGCAATCACTGGGCTACCCAGGTACCCCAGTGTTTTTGTTTTAAATTGCATTTTACTTCTCTTTATCAAAGACAAAAACAAAACAGAAAAAAGAAAATAAAAATCTACTAGAAGATCTCACAATTCAATATTAGTATTGTTATAATGGTATTTCCTTCTATACCTTTATTTGTGTATTTTAAGGATGCAAAAACTCCACATATACAAACTTTTTTATAAAAAATGGAATTTCACTAACATTAAACCTAAATTTTTTACTTAAAATGTAGAACACATCTTTCCTAACCAATAAACAGGTTCTACATTAAACTTTTGAAATACTGCATTTAAATTATTTCACTCTGCTCTGTGCATTTTACTTAGCCAGTTGCTGTTTTTTGAATTTTGGTTTTAATCTGCATTTTCCTGCTACTTACAAGTAACAATATAATGAACTATTTTTTATAGAAAGTCATTAGCACATCCTTTATAAATTGCAAAGGGTTCAATTCATTTTTCTGAAATCATAAAATATATTTTTATAATTTAGCATTTATGTAAGATAATTTTTTTTTAATGACTAAGGCATACAGATGAGGTCAACTAGTACCAGCCTGCAAAACATTTCAGATTGGCTGATGCTGTAAAAAGAAGCTCTGTTTTCTTGACTTTTAGAGTAATTGGCAATGAGTTACAGGTTGTTTAGGATCCTACTCTACCTTTTATTTAATACCACCATTACTTCTTTTAGCTAAATGTACCGATAGAAGAAAGTGTGGTACCTAGCAGTATAGTATTGTTCTCAAATGACATTGTGTCTCGAATTCTAATGGAAAGCTTTTTTGAATAGATACATTACATTGTTGTCGCCTTCACTGAATTCCTGGCCACTATGGAGAGCTCTTAACAGGAAAGTTTATATGTCGAAAAGAGAAAAATCAATAATAAACTGGATAGTTGGAATAGATTTTACCTTGCTACATCTCTAGGGAAAAGCAAAATCATTGACAATATTCCTGGAAAAGGGATTTTGCATTATAATATATATCCTATTAAGGATTGTATCATATTTGCAACATTCTTATTCTTACAGAAGTCAAACTCAGTAAGTCTAGTGGCTGGAAACAATTTACAAAACCTTTAAGTTCAGTGTTTGCTTTGTAAGGATGAACTGGAGAGATGTTTGTTAAGGTCTTCAAAGGTGGTTAATATTTTTTTTCTAAAGTTCTCTCTAGAATGCATTATACTATTTTTAGGATCTTTCTTTTTTTCCTGCTTTTTAAAAAGTTATATCTTGTACATGTATTTTTCCTAAACTCCACCATCTCTTTTGTCTTAAAAAAAAAAGCTTCTATCTTTTTATGGCCAATGAATACAGTTTTACTTCACAGGTTGATATATTTCTTGTGGCCATTTCTAACGAGCTGAAATAATAACTTTCCATAATTAGGATATAAATAATTTATTTCTTTGAGAATTATGACAAAAATAGACCTACAGGTACCCAGTGGACTAAGCAAAAAGTTGCTAATAAAGACCCACGAGTGCTCATTTTTGACCTTAGGCAAGCTTTTATAGTCTTCAAATGCCAAAGGTGTTAATTAATTTTCCTCTTTCCAAGGTAGAAAATCATGCTTACTGCTTGAAGGTTCATTGCTTAATGAAATCAATGCTGCATATGAATTAATACCAGGAAGAAATGAATGCATGTAAGGGAAAAGAAAGCTTGATTAGTTACACAGCTGGGTAAACAGAGCATGGAGATGAAATGGGAATTTAAGAATTACCCCTACCATGGGATTTGCCCCTTCCCCTTATGTTTAAAACTTTATCACAGGTGAAGCCTTCTCTGAAGTTCCTTTGCTTCAGCAAATTGTCTCTTTCACTGTGTACGAAAAACCCCCTCATTATTTTCTGTGCCTCCTACAAATCCCCAAATCCCAGTCTGGTTCTCCCATAGGATGAGTAATCTGGTTACTCTCTTTCAGCCAAACCATGGCCCCAGTGTAGGCATGTTACCGTCATGTTAAACAGTCACCATATCAAGGTATGAAAAATTCTTAATCCAAATCCTGTGTTTCACTCACATTAGCTGTAACACTGAAGAATGCCTTCTGCTGCAAATAAGAAAACGCCCATCTGACAGTGGGTTAAACAAATATGAGTTTATTTACTTCTACTGCTTTTACCATATTTGCTCTTCTTCATCAGGACTTCCTAGTCACAAAAAGCTGCTACAGTTCCAGCCATCACATCTGTATTTAAATCATTAGCCCTTATATAATTACCCTCTGTAATTATAATAACCATTTCACTTCTTTACTTTTAGTTGTGAACAGACATTAACTGAAGTTATTGTCATTATGCCAGAACTTACCATTGTATTTTAAATTAAATAGGCTCTGTACCACCATGGGGCTTGAACTCAGGACCCTGAGATCAAGAGTCTCATGCTCTACCAACTGAGCCAGCCAGGCACCCCAGAACTTACCCCTTTTAATTAGATTAAAATCATGGTTACACATACAGGCATCAATAATGTCTGAAAATGTTATGACTATAACATTTCGTTGTGTATACTTTCCATATTATAATTCTAAAGGCAGAAAGATAGTGTTATTAGTTGATATTTTCTTTATATAGAAAGACCCACAGCTTATTCAAAGCACCAAAAACTAACAAAAGAGAAAGAAAAAAAGAAAGAAAGAAAGAAAGAAAGAAAGAAAGAAAGAAAGAAAGAAAGAAAGAAAGAACTCTCAGATAATTCTGCCCTCCAGCATGGAGATATCCTTAGGCATCTTATCTCATCTAAGTGTACGCACCTAGAAGATTTTTAGACATGACTGTCATTATAATTCTAATTTCCACAAAGACAAGTTCTCTGTCTTCCTTGCCATTTTATTTTTGGTACCTCAAACCTACTAGCATACTGTATGCTGTCAAAAGAATGAATAAATACATCATTTTCCATTAATGCTTTAAATCATCTTTTTCCCCAAAATTCACTTGTTTGGTTTATTTACAAGTTTATGTATTACAAATGACATATAGGGCCATTTTACTTCTGCTTTTGCAGTCCTGATATTCTTTTACAGACTTATTTCTCAGAGAGTATCTAACTGCTGTGAACAAAAAACATAAAAGTTCAAGGATTTCCTGACTTTGAAACATTATGTCTACACATTTGCAATATAAAGGCAAATCTCTGGCCACAGCTCATGGATACTGAACTCATCATCATATATTGAAAATTATTTGGGTTGAAACATGGAAGGTAAGTATTCATCCTAATTTTATTGCAAATAAAAGCAGTATGAATATACCACATGTGAAGAAAGAAAATGATTTTTCATCTACTGCATGGCATGCTAATTTTCAGATTGAAAAGAACATGCATTTAAATATTCTCTTTGAAATCTTCCTGAAATACAGGAAATTGTGGACTTAAAGTAGATATGATTTTTAAAATATACTGACTGAGCATGTTCAGGCTTTATTTTTCATCCCATTTTCTAGCATTTCCTATTTGTATTCAGCTTGTCCCAGTTTGACTTCATGTAATTCCAGTGGAAACCATTTTCTTTCAAATGAGTGCGTTGGAGCTATCAAGAAATCTGGAGGCTTCTCCCCCTGAAAGAATGTGACACTGAGGGGCTGAGAAGGAGCTGTGAATAATTGGCAATTCACACTTAAATATTTGTATAAAGACAAACCAAGTTTTGCCTTTCTTAACTACTATAAAAATGATACCCTGCAAACCATCAATGTGTAGCCTCACCTACTGGCAATAGTACCTTCTTTTGGAACTATCAAAAGCAAAGGGGGAAAAAAACAGCAGAAACAACTTTAAATACACATGCAAGTGAAATAAATATTAAGGCTTGAGATTAACATGATAGTCTCACAGTCTGTTTTCCATGCAGGTATTTGTTTGGAATTTTAAATTATATGTGAGGGCAGCCCCGGTGGCACAGCGGTTTAGCGCTGCCTGCAGCCCAGGGCGTGATCCTGGAGACCCTGGATCGAGTCCCACATCGGGCTCCCTGCATGGAGCCTGCTTCTCCCTCTGCCTCTCTCTCACTCTCTCTCTCTCTCTGTATCAATGAATGAATAAATAAAATCTTTAAAAAAATAAATTATATGTGGCATTTGGTTTAGAATTTTGGATATGGAGTATTTCAGAAGAGACATCACTATCATAACACAGTCATCATGACTGGGAACTGACCAACCGTTTTCTTTCTATTCCCCACGGCAAAATATATATGTGCTCTATGAGTAGAAATTGCTTAATAAATTTAAAAAACAATTGCTAAAATTTTGTGAGGGTTTACTGCAATACAGGAACTGCCTTTGCAAAGGGCTTTACATATATTGATTCTTGCAAAGCTCGCAGTCCAGGTATTTCTTTGTCTCCATGGTATGAATAAGAAGACTGAAGACACGTGATGTGAAGAGCACTGGGTGTTATATACGACTAATGAATTACTGAACTCAACATCTGAAACTAATGATATACTATATGTTGGCTAATTGAATTTAAATTAAAAAAAATTTCAAGTACAAGGTGATAAAGTGACTTGCCTAAGGTCACACAGACAGTAGTCAGAAGTTCTTAATTTCTTAATTTCTGCTTGAGAGGGGTGAATCAATGCCAAGGAACTCTACTAGATACTTACAGGAAATTTGAAGTTAAAGATGAAAAGGAATTTCCCAGTAATTATGTTACTGTTATTCAAGAGGTTAGCAGAAAAAAAAAAAAAAGGTAAGCAAAATGCAGTGGCCTCTCCATAGTATAGATGAAATCTTCATATATTCATGTATTCTTTTTAACAGAGATTAAAATAGCACTAATGGTCAGGAATAGTGGAGGACACAGGCATACAAAATGACAGAAACAACCTAATGGAAGCACCAAGGGGTTTGGGATAGCAGCCTTGGGCAAAACCAGACTGGAGTTGTAAAGGAGAATAGATTATGATATGGAAGTCATGTGAACCTCTGTTTAGTGCAATTTTTGCAGGTTTTCAGGCTTTAATAAGTACAAATATACTTTGGGCTCTGCCAAAATTATCCTTTATGGTACACGGCTGGAAAAATCTCACTTCCAGTTGATATCATTTTAGAGAAAGATCTCTCCTACTTAAAAGTTGAGAGAACTTGCTGTGGCTAATCGTAGCCCATGTTTATAGCGGTCTGTTCATTTTAACATTTACCAATTTTCTTGTGGGTATGCAGGGAGAAGCTATTTTTCTCAGAATCTTGCCATGTGTCAATAATATAGAATCCATGTTACTTCAGATATCACCTTTAAAAAAAGACTGATTACTAGAACAACCAGGAGGTGATTGGAGTTGAAGTAATTTCAGATGATATAAAGGCTAAACATGTAGAATATCTTTAAATGTTCAGGTTTTCCTTCCTCACCTATATCAATCAAAGAAAACACAGTAATAACCCTTTCCTTTTTCAATATTTATAGTTCACTTCTAAAGTATCCCAAAGAGTAGAGCAAGTTACATGCAAAGGTCAGCATCAGCAGTCTAAAAATGCCCCAGAGCGCCTGGTTGTCTGCAGAGCATGGAGATTTCCCCTGTCCTGAGTGAATCAACAGAAACTAAAATAGCAAAACTTTCAGTGTCAACCATGTACTAGCTTTTACTAGGAAATCTGATGAAAACACATTCCTTAAGCTAGAGTCTTTATTGTGGGACCCAAGGAATTTAACAAAAATCCCCTACCCCTGGACAAGCAGAGCAGGACTAACTCCATTTTGTGCTGCACCCGCCACCTGCTGTATGACCCCCATATGACCTGCTTATTGCTTAAGGCGCTGCCCCACCCTAGTCAAGCTGCTGAGCACACCCTTACGGGAAACCCGCTCATATAGGAATGTGGAACCATTAGCTGCCAGAGTGTAAACCCCGCCTTTTGCCTGCCAAACCTGCGCGCCAATTCTGACCAGAATGATAGGCTAGTTCAAACGGTCACTATAGGGTAAATTGTAAATCAACTGGCCACCTGCGTGTGGACCGACAAGACTAAGCAACTTTCTCTGTGTGTTACAATCTCATTGGACACTGGCCCCTATAAAACTGCTATGCCTCGGGATCCCTGGGTGGTGCAGTGGTTTGGCGCCTGCCTTTGGCCCAGGGCGCGATCCTGGAGATCTGGGATCGAATCCCACGTCGGGCTCCCGGTGTCTCTGCCTCTCTCTTTCTCTCTCTCTCTCTGACTATCATAAATAAATTAAAAAAATTAAAAAAAAAAAACTGCTATGCCTCTTAACCTCAGGGTCCAAGTCCCTGCTCTGCTGTGTGGGGTATACTTGGACCCAAGCTCGAGCTTGCTAATAAACCCTCCTGCGCTTGCATGGTGTTGGCCCCTTGGTGGTTTCTGGGATTCACAATCTTGGGCACAACATTTATCTTATACCTTCAAAGAGCCTACAATCCAAACATCATCAAGTCTATTAAAGCAGACACAGGCACACTTCGTTTTGTTTTGTTTGGTTAAATGACGCTGAATTCTTCAGGTTCTTCTGTCAAAAAAGGTGTCTCTGGTTTCTCTTCCTGGTGCCTCTTTGTGCTTGTTTCTCCTCAAGGACCAGTGCTTGGTCCCCTTTCTGTCTTTTTCACTCTCCTGTGGTAACATTGAACATTTGTACAGATGAATCTATGTGCATATTAAATGTTAATCTTGAATCCAGACCTCTCCGTGAACTTCATTCCCAAATGTATTTAAACCTCATAGACATCACCTCATGGATATCTTATTGGCTTCCCAATACCAGTTTACCCAAAATGGCTTTGTTTCTGTCTTACCAAAAAAAAATTGCCCTCAACATTTGCATGTCTAACAATGTTTCCAGTATGTACTTAACCTCCATAGCTCCCTTCATCATCCTGTGTTTTATTTCTCCTTTGGCTGGTTCCTCAGATAAAAACTGGAATATCCTTTGTACCTGCTTTCTTCTCTACCTTCCATCATACCACTTTATTATTTTTTTTAATTTTTTTTTATTTATTTATGATAGTCCCAGAGAGGGAGAGAGAGAGAGGCAGAGACATAGGCAGAGGAAGAAGCAGGCTCCATGCACCGGGAACCCGACGTGGGATTCAATCCCGGGTCTCCAGGATCGCGCCCTGGGCCAAAGGCAGGCGCCAAACCGCTGCGCCACCCAGGGATCCCCATCATACCACTTTAAAATGATCAAGTTGTCTTTCACTCAAAGTATCATTCTAGTCTTCCACCTGGTTCCTCTGTCATATGAATAGCTTTATATTGTCTACTGTATTTTTTAGAAGTTGAATTCAGTTACTAGTACTACTACCTGAAGAACAGTGTCTTAAACAAGATGGCCAGGTATTTCTCTCTCACTTGAATCTGAGGCAGACAGTCGAGAATAAGCATAGCAGCTCTAGAATGTCATCAATACCTCAGCTTCTTCCTATCTCCCTTCTCCATCATTCTTAGAGCATGATTTTCGTCCTTGTGCTAACAAGATGGTGGCTATAGCTCCAGCCATTATAGTTGGTTCCCAATAATAAAGAAAGGAGAGGGGGGGGGGATGTAAATGGCAATATAGGGTAACAAAGTGAGCCTTTACAATACTTTCTTGGAGACTTTACTCAAAAACTTTCCTTTACATAACATTGATCACCCTGGTCTTCAAGGGAAACAGCAAAGGAGTTTTCATGTGGGTAAATTGCCACTCTCAACACATAACTTTCTGTCAGTAAGGAGAACGGAGGAACATATATTGAGTAGGTGACAGGCCTAACTTAATGTTAGCAAAGATAATTCAAGGTATTCTCAATAAAATGTAAATTTAATGAATGTGGTACATTCTCTGTTTTATTCTCTTTTATATCCCCATCACATTGAAAAATGAATGCCATATAAATAACTATTAAATGAATAAATTAATCTAGAAATGAATCTGGAAATAGTTTTTTTCATTCATTCACTTGAAAAACTTATTTTTTATGTTTAAGGTACTTAGAAAACAAAGTTTTGTTTTTTTTTAAGACACAATCTTTGTCTGCAAGGATATCACAGAGTACCATCAATACTAGACAAAGTAAACAGATAATTATAATGCAACAGATATAATGGAGAAAACAGGGAAGAATTTTTAAACATGAGGTGTTATTGGAGATTCAAATGAGAGTGCATGAATTTTTAGTTGGAGGGACAAGAATGTAAAGGAATTACAAGTATTTCGCTTGCAGTTGTACCTCTACATTTAGTGCTATATCTGACACAGAGTTAATGTTCATTAAATATTTGTTTTTAAAAAGAATGAGTTTAGGCATTCAAATTGGCAAAGAAGAAGTCAAACTCAACCTCTTCGCCGATGACATGATACTCTACATAGAAAACCCAAAAGCCTCCACCCCAAGATTGCTAGAACTCATACAGCAATTTGGTAGCGTGGCAGGATACAAAATCAATGCCCAGAAATCAATGGCATTCCTATACACTAACAATGAGACTGAAGAAAGAGAAATTAAGGAGTCAATCCCATTTACAATTGCACCCAAAAGCATAAGATACCTAGGAATAAACCTAACCAAAGAGGTAAAGGATCTATACCCTAAAAACTATAGAACACTTCTGAAAGAAATTGAGGAAGACACAAAGAGATGGAAAAATATTCCATGCTCATGGATTGGCAGAATTAATATTGTGAAAATGTCAATGTTACCCAGGGCAATTTACACGTTCAATGCAATCCCTATCAAAATACCATGGACTTTCTTCAGAAAGTTAGAACAAATTATTTTAAGATTTGTGTGGAATCAGAAAAGACCCCGAATAGCCAGGGGAATTTTAAAAAGGAAAACCATATCTGGGGGCATCACAATGCCAGATTTCAGGTTGTAGTACAAAGCTGTGGTCATCAAGACAGTGTGGTACTGGCACAAAAACAGACACATAGATCAATGGAACAGAATAGAGAACCCAGAAATGGACCCTGAACTTTATGGTCAACTAATATTCGACAAAGGAGGAAAGACGATCCACTGGAAGAAAGACAGTCTCTTCAATAAATGGTGCTGGGAAAATTGGTCATCCACATGCAGAAGAATGAAACTAGACCACTCTCTTGCACCATACACAAAGATAAACTCAAAATGGATGAAAGATTTAAATGTGAGACAAGACTCCATCAAAATCCTAGAGGAGAACACAGGCAACACCCTTTTTGAACTTGTCCATAGTAACTTCTTGCAAGATACATCCACGAAAGCAAAAGAAACCAAAGCAAAAATGAACTATTGGGACTTCATCAAGATAAGAAGCTTTTGCACAGCAAAGGATACAGTCAACAAAACTCAAAGACAACCTACAGAATGGGAGAAGATATTTGCAAATGACATATCAGATAAAGGGCTAGTTTCCAAAATCTATAAAGAACTTATTAAACTCAACACCAAAGAAACAAACAATCCAATCATGAAATGGGCAAAAGACATGAAGAGAAATCTCACAGAGGAAGACATAGACATGGCCAACATGCACATGAGAAAATGCTCCGCATCACTTGCCATCAGGGAAATACAAATCAAAACCACAATGAGATACCACCTCACACCAGTGAGAATGGGGAAAATTAACAAGGCAGGAAACAACAAATGTTGGAGAGGATGCGGAGAAAAGGGAACCCTCTTACACTGTTGGTGGGAATGTGAACTGGTGCAGCCACTCTGGAAAACTGTGTGGAGGTTCCTCAAAGAATTAAAAATAGACCTGCCCTACGACCCAGCAATTGCACTGTTAGGGATTTACCCCGAAGATTCAGATGCAATGAAACGCCGGGACACCTGCACCCCGATGTTTCTAGCAGCCATGTCCACAATAGCCAAACTGTGGAAGGAGCCTCGGTGCCCATCGAAAGATGAATGGATAAAGAAGATGTGGTTTATGTATACAATGGAATATTCCTCAGCCATTAGAAACGACAAATACCCACCATTTGCTTCGACGTGGATGGAACTGGAGGGTATTATGCTGAGTGAAGTAAGTCAATTGGAGAAGGACAAACAGTGTATGTTCTCATTCATTTGGGGAATATGAATAATAGTGAAGGGGAATATAAGGGAAGGGAGAAGAAATCTGTGGGAAATATCAGAAAGGGAGACAGAACATAAAGACTCCTAACTCTGGGAAACGAACTAGGGGTGGTGGAAGGGGAGGAGGGCGGGGGGTGGGGGTGAATGGGTGACGGGCACGGAGGGGGACACTTGACGGGATGAGCACTGGGTGTTATTCTGTATGTTGGTAAATTGAACACCAATAAAAATTAATTTATTAAAAAAAAGAATGAGTTTGGAAGACAAAGAAAAAGGGAGGAAACAGGGGGTATGCCAGTGTATGGGAGCAGTATATACTCCGATATGGAAGGATGTGTTTAGGGTGTTCAGGTAAATTTGAGAGCTTGTTATGGTTGACATATAAGGTCCATGTAGGAAATATGCAAGAACTGAGGTTACAAAACAAGCAGTGGGGAAATCATGAGAAAAAATCTATAATAAGTAAAGGTGTGTAATTTTTAAACTGAAGTGAAAATTGACTTTGACAGATCTGAAGCAGAATATTAGCTAATATGATTTTTGTACTTGAATGATAATTCACATGGTAGAGTGGAAAATGAATTGAAGAGTGTTGGATGGCGGTGGGGAGGGGGATAGAGCCAATAAGGAGGTACAGCAACCAGTAAGCCAGAATGGACAAGGCAATGATGACTACAGTGATGAAGTAGGAGGGAAAAGATGAAAGGCAGTCACTCCCTCCTCTTCACCTATCTTATTCCACAGTTTGTCTTGCCTCTGTGGTATCCCCTTCACTATTTTTTTCCTTCCTCTTTCCACGCATTTTTTAAGGTCCATGCAAATGTTTTCTTTCAAATTTTTCTATTCTCTACCCTAAATTTGGACTAACCTTGCTTCTAAACCTCTCAAACATTTTGTTGTCTTTCTTTCATATTACCTGCAATATTATAAATATGTGCTATGTTTTATTGATCCTTTAGATTTTAAGACATTGGAGCATAGGATTTATGTCTTGCTCATCTCTTTATTTTCCCAGATTTGTGAATAATTTCAAGCACATCATGGACAGTCAATAAATGTTTGAAAAAGAGTGAAGACAGCATGGTTACATAATGCACTATATCAGGGAGCTCTGTTCTAGGATTGAGCTAGTGCTGACTCATTTGTTAGCTTAGTGACCTTGTGGAACAATTCACCTTTCTGGTCAGCAGCCTGAGTGTAGAAGGAGACCATGATGTTCTCCTTCCCTCCATTTATTTGTTTAACAAATATTTATTGGACATCTGCCTCCTGGTCATTGTGTGCAGTTTGGGGAAAACAGGCTAGAATAAAACATAGCGCCCACATTAAGGAAATTTCAATCTAGAATAGGGAGAAAGACATAAACTCTTCAGTACAAGTGACAGTTATAGTCTAAGATATAATTAAGGGCAAGGTGTGTGTGTGTGTGTGTGTGTGTGTGTGTGCATGTGTATGTCTGTGTGTTTATATTAGAGTTCAAAAAAATGACAGAAGGAGGAGAAACATTTTAATAAGCCCTTGAGTGTGGAAGAATGAATAGGATGATGCTGTATAACAAAAGGAGAATTGTATTTTCATCAGATAAAGCAGCATGAACAAAGAATCAGACCCATAAATGAGCATAGCAGCCTGTAAGAATTACTTCCTCTGACTCCCCATGTGGGAGAGACAGAAAGGAGAGAATAGGAGAGCTTAGCAGAGGCAGTAGCTAGGTGCTAGATCATGAAAAGTTCATGGACAATGCCAAGGAATTTAGATTCCATGCTGGTGATCCCAGAAGTTTTTTTTTTTATTTGTTCATATGTTTTCTAGCTAAATTTAAGTACAAAGTGTTTGGATAACCATGCTTCCTGGTTTAAAGAGACTCTGATTTTTTCCTTTCATCCTCGGTTATCCCATCTAAAGATGTGAATGTTTACACATTATTAGTAAGCAGTAAATAGCCGCATTTTAAATTTCTGAATTATACTTTTATAGCTGTGTGGATGTGTGCCTGTCTGTGTTCTGATTCAAAATCTCTTCAAAGCTCATACACCACAGCTGAAAGCTCATGCCCTCTTTTTCTAGTTGCATATAATTGAGAACTCTCTTCAACCTTTGTTTTGTTTTGTTTTTTCATAATATTGAATCTTTGAAGGGCACAGGCCAGTTATCTTCTAGAAAGCCCGTATATTTAATTTTTATGATTGTTTCTTTTATGATTAGATTGGAGCTAAACACTTCTCAGGAAAGCTACATAGATAATATACATCTATGGCATTTTTATGTTTGTCTCATTTTTCTTTTTACTCTTCTCCTTTAAAATAGTTTTAAAAGTCTGCCCATACTGCTACATATAGCTCAGTTTCTCTGCTTCTAAGAGGAGTAAAGTGCTTTTCAGTGGGCTTTCTGTCTCAACATATCACCTATCTGTGTCTGCAGTGATGGAGAGTCAGGCTGCACCCAGCTCATGGTGATCAAAGAAGACAGTGGGTGAATATCTGTGTTCTCGCCCCCAGCACATGGTTTTTAGGAATAGGAGTAACATGATCAGACATGTTTCTGGAAGGTCACACTTGCACCAGTATAAAAGATCAGTCATAAGAGGAGAGAGCGGAGGCAGGAAAGTAGTTAGGAGACAACATAATTAAGGAGAGATGGGGAAGGGCTGGCCTAGGATAGCTCCAGTAGCTGTCACAGTGATGAGGGGGCACTGAGGGACATTATGGAGACACAGTCAACAGAACTATACTTAAAGGTCCTCAGCATTTGGGAGAAACTCTCTTCCCTTTCCCTTACCTCCCAGACTCCTATGTGGTGTTGAAAGGAAACAAGTATGGTAAATGAAATGTTTATGAAAAATGAAGAAATGAAGTTAAATTCCTTACTCATTCACATAGCAAGCCTTATTTTAACTCTAGGGGAAAAGAAGACTATGGCAAAGCAGGAGCATGCGGGAGAGTGGGCTGGTAATTCCCAGTGCTTCTGGGACTCACAGCGAAGCTCGAGCCCTGGGTCAAGTCTAGAGTTTGATTTCTTTTGAAAGTCCAATTATTGCTTTACCTCACATATCCCATGTGTCAAGAGGCCAATTCGTAAAATTTTCCCAGAAGAAGTAAAAGAAAACTACAGGAGCATAGTAGTAAAGAGCATATTCTCGAGGAGTTCAAAGTGGCAGAGTGGGAGGTGCCAGGAATCTGACTCTGACTGGATAACTATTACAGTGGCAGCATCTGTCTGGTGTGACTACTTTGCAGCTCTGGAGTCTCCTGAAAGCTTGCAATCTCTAAGGGAAGTCTTGGATGGTAAACTGCACTGAATTTTGGTCAATTCAGTTCTTTGGGCAGCAGCGGCTCCCTATCCCCCACACCACAGCCCATCCCAGGCAGCCGTGGGAGTGTTCACAAGTTTACATGTAGCTTGCAGGTATCAGGGTAAGCAGTAGAGATCCTGTTCTCCAAATATTGGGGGTCGGTTTTTGCCTTGCTGATTGATGCTTCTGGTTGTGGAGATGTCAGCACAGAGATGGGCAGATATTATTGCAACCTTCACCTCCGTGGTGGCAAACGTCTCTTCTTGATGGTGACTTTCACACGATTTGAAGATTGAGTGCCAGGTTGGTTTTTTTTCACCTCTTCATTTTTCTTTTCTTCGTCTTTGGTATCAGACAATAAAGATTAGCACATCCAAAAGCAATCACATGAGGTACCTGGGTGGCTCAGTGGTTGAGCATCTGCCTTTGGCTCAGGTCGTGATCTGGGGTCCTGGGATCAAGTCTCACATTGGGCTCCCTGCATGGAGCCTGCTTTTCCCTCTGCCATTCTCTCTGGATCTCTCATGAATAAGTAAACTTTTTTTTTTTTTTTTTTTTTTTTAAAAGCAACCACACATAAAGGAGAGTTTAGAAAGTAATTGCGCATGTCCAGGGAAAGTTTTAGGCTCAGAAAAGACCTGTCAATGTATCTAATGCCACTGAATTATACACTTAAACATGATTAAAATGGCATTTTATATGTTATCACAATTAGAAAAGTAGGACATATTCTGTAGAGCCTCAGAGTCTAGGTGCAACCCTGGCCCTGCCATTCACCAACTGACCATAACACGTTACTTCTGCCACCTGTTCTCATAATCGTCAAATGGAAGTAACAATATTCCCTGCCTTATGAGTTATTGTATGAGTTGATTAAGATTAAATATGTAAGGCACTGAGAACAGCCTCATCCATTGTAAGTGCTTAAAAAGAACAGGGAATTGTTGTTTTTCAGAGGTAAAAGTCAATAAAACTGCAGAAAAAAAGACAATTGCTAACAGTTTAAATATTTTTAGCAGGGATTTTTTTATTCTACATTCCTATGGTAATTGTCTTAAGACAGCTACCTCACACATAAATCAACTTTAGACAATTTTTTTCTCCTGAGAAAAGGTCTAACCATCACCTGTGTGTAGAATTGAATGCAGTTTTCACTCTGTCGCTCCTGGTATCTCATGACTTTGTAATATTAATTTTTTAATGTAACATTATTTTCTTTGAATCAGTCTTTGTGGAAAACATTTATCCACATTCTGAACCTCTCTGAACTTCCACAGCATAGCGTTTTCCAAACTTAAGATTTGTAGCTTTTCTAGTAATAAGACAATAATTATTTTTAAATAATAAAATAAGATCATTATAAAGTTTGTGCTTCATTATCATAATTCTTAAGTTTTAGGAGATCTTTGTAAAAGAAAAGTCAGTCTATTAGGATGTGATAAAAAAAAATCCAGGTTATGAAAGTGGGTTTACATGTCACAGGTCTGCTCTGAATCCAGACTTTGTCATTTAAGACTTCTATGTCTTATTTTTTTAAAAAGATTTTATTTATTTATTCATGAGACACACACACACAGAGAGAGAGAGAGAGAGAGAGAGAGAGAGAGAGAGGCAGAGACACAAGCAGAGGGAGAAGCAGGCTCCATGCAAGGAGCCTGAGGTGGGACTCAATCCCAGGTCTCCAGGATCACGCCCTGGGCAGAAGGCAGGCACCAAACCACTGAGCCACCCAGGGATCCCCAAGACTTCTATGTCCTAAAGGAAATTATGTATGTATGTAAAGCTCCAAAATAGGCTGCATTATTTATTAAAATTAAAATTTAAATTTTTTTTACAAATATCTGTGAATTTTCTCTGAAAGAGGATTATGCTTCCCTAACCTAATAACACCATGCTTAGTTAGCCACATAGCTTGGTTTAAGAACCGGCATCTGGTTTCTCCATGTGACATTGGAAGGACAATGTTCTAGATACAAGCTGCTTCTGGTGTGAAGACAAGGTGTAGCCAGGCTATAGCTTGCTTAGAATGTATACTTGGTATGAGTAAAAATTAAAGTGTTGGTGATTTCATAAAACAAAAAACATAGAATATAGATAAAAGAAAATCAGGCTGTACAATACTAAAGGTGAGGATTGTCTTATGAAGTTTTTTTTTAAATTTCAGTTTTATGTGTGTGTATGTATTTGTATCAAGATGTGATGAAAAATCTATTTCTTACTGTGCATTAGTGAAAAAATTGAAAAACAAAATGGGGTTTTAGAAGTCAGGAGGAATTGTTTCTATTTATAGTGCTACTTTAGAAGGCAGAGTGGGATTAATTCACATAATACAAGGTATAAAATAGTCTGTGCATTTCAGGCAAAGCTGTATTTTTAAATTCAATTAGGTCATTGAGTCAATAATTAAGATTTACCTCTATGTATTGCAAATGCAGTTTTCTACCCCTCAAAATGTAATAATTTAGTATGCATTTGTTCCTTGGTCTCAACTATCACATGCAGTTCTGGGGAGTCATATTCTAAGGAGCAGAGATACTACTTGTTCCGGAATGGCTCTGAGGATCTTCTACTTGGGCCACGCAGAGAGGGTGTTTGAATGGGAAATGGAAGGTTCCAGCTGACTTTGGAAATTCATTCCATCTCTTGGGTCCTAGGATTCTGTAGGTTTATAGGCTTCTAGCTTGCAGCAGGGAGCACATGAGGGCTCGTTCTCTCATTGACCTTCTGCTCTCTGTTACTTCACATTATTGACACTGACTCTTAGTTTGGTTTCACATCTTGATGGCACACTATTTTCAGCTGCTTGGCAGAAAATGCCAATCCCTTGTGCATCCATTTTCCACTTGTTAGTTATTTAGGACACGACTAAATTGTATGAAGCTCAAGGGAGAGAATTTAAGGAAAGCATTCAGCATGAGGCTGACATCGTGGTAAAACTAGGGGACTGGAAATCAGAGGAGGCTGGCCACTGATCTGGACTGGATCCCCCACTTCCTATGCACACATGCTGTGCAAGGCACTGGATGGGGTCTCACCTGGGGATGACTTGTCAAGGAACTGAGACTCGGGTCTCCCTGTAGGTGACCTACGGCATCCCTGTGACCTAGTTTCCTCTCTGCCATGCAGGTCTGGCCACCTGCATCTGGAAATAAAAGCAAAGTGCTCAGCTGTGCTTGGAGAAAAACACAGAAGCAGACGTAGGTGGGAGGGATTCTATTCTTTATATGAGCATCTTCACAGGAAATCTAGTGTCGTTGCAAGTCCCATCATGCAAGGGAAGGTGCATTGCAAGGCAGAAGACTTACTGAGGGGCCTAGGATGTGCCAGACCCTGGGTGAGCTCAGAAGGTACAAAGAGGAAGGGAAGCTGCATCCACCTTGATGGATGAGCTTATATTTAGGTTGGAGAGTTGGGTCCAGAAATAGAGAATTTCAGCATCATAGGGCGAAATCTAAAATATAGGTGTACATACAGTGTTGATGAAGGGTACGTAAGTAGAATTTGAATAGTCTCTGGTAATTTCTACAATTTCATTTAAAATGGATATTCTTTTCCCTCTTTTATTTTAGGATACCAAAAAAAAAAAAACTGTTACTAAATGAAATACCTAAGAAGTGTAAGTAATTAGAGTCACCTGCATGTTTGGCTAAGCTAGCATCAACTTACATGGTCCTAGTAGATCTTAATCATTACTTGTAAAATATGATGTTTTATTTACAGATTGATATATTTTATTACATACACAGCTGTCCCTATTATTCTTCTCAAACACAGCACTTTGTGAGTGAAATAAATGACTTGTATACAGTTTTCTACAACTAAAGATGTCTCACAAATATAAGTACATTTTGTTAAAATTCTGCACCTGTCTCAGACTCAGAAGAACAGAATGTCCAAAGATTATGTAAAGAAAGCCTCTGAAGTACAAATACTTCTAACTGGTGAAAATGTAAGCTTCAAAATGGGGTACCTGAATGGCTCAGTCAGTCTCAGGGTTGTGGGATTGAGCCCATGTCAGACTCCATGCTGGGTGTGTAACTTGCTTAAGATTCTCTCTCTCAGGCACGCCAGGTGGCTCAGTTGGCTTACCCTTAGACTCTCAATTTCAGCTTAGGTCATGATCTCAGGATCCTGGGATCAAGCTCTGTGTTGGCTCTCCACCCTGTGGAGAGTCTGCTTCAGGATTCTCTCCCCCCCCCCCGCCCCCGCTTCTACCTCCACGCTCTCTCTCTTTCTCTCAAATAAATAAATCTTTAAAAAAGAAAATCCCTCTCTTCCTCTGCCTCTCCCCTCTACTCTTGTGCTCTCTCTCTCAAAAACAAACAAACAAAAAAATAAATAAAAAATAAAAAATAAAAAAGAACCTAGTAAGCTCCAAGAGGGCAAGGATTGGAGTCTTTTTCCCTTCTGTACCTCAGCACACAGAACCATGCTAGGCACATGTTGTTGCACAATATGTTGTCTAATGAATGTTTATTTCTTATAATTACAAGTTGTACCTTAGTATTATTTTAAATTAATACACACAGCTTTACTTCATCTCTGGACATGTAAAGATTTATTGCCTGGAATGATGATATTGAGTGGTATAAATTTCAGGTCTCAAATTTAGGTGTTCATCAGGTATGGTATTTAGCATTTTAACCACAGTTTATGTTATATTATTATAGGTCCCCTTATTCACATTCTTATTCCATTACTCTTCCTTCTCCCTTGTTCCACTGAGACTAGCTAGTGTGTATCATATTTAATGTCTTTCAAGTAAAAAAGTCAGTTGGGGGTAGGAGGGAGGAACTCAGGAAACTATATTCATATTCAAAGATGCTCTTCCGGGAAAGTTGAGAGCAACATTTAGCCAAACTTATTTTCAGGAAACTATAGCAAAAGACAGCTACAGAACTTTGAATAATATAAGCTGAAATCTAAAGAAAATTAAAGGTGGAATGAGTGACAAATGAAATATACATGCCATCTATTCTGACAAGGAGGAAATGATACAACTATCAAAAAAAATGGGAAACAAAGAGAGGTTAAATGAAATGATATAATTAATTTCCAAATCTTTAATTATCGAGAATCAAAAAATATCAATTAAAATTGATAAATACATTAGTACACGTTTAAGGAATATACAAGTAAAGAATGATAAATGAAGACAATGTGGTATATACATACAATGGAGTGTTATTTAGCCTAAAAAAGGAAAGAAATTCTGATACATGCTACAATATGGATGAACCTGAGGACATGCTAAGTGAAATGTCAGAAAGTAGAACGGCAGTTACCAGAGATTGAGGGAGGAAGGAGAATTATTATTTAATGGGTATAGAGTTTCCGTCTCCGAAGATAAAAAGAGTTCTGGAGATGGATGGTGATGATGGTTGCACAACAATCTGAATGTGCTTAATGCCACTGAACTGTACACCTAAAAATGGTTAAGAAGGTAAATTTTCTGTTATGTGTATTTTAACATAGTTAAAAATAATAATTAAAAAATAGTTCTGGAACAGCTTGATAAATATCTGGAAAAGGATAAATTTGGATCTATATTTCTTACCATGCACTTGAATAAAATCCAAATGGATCAAAATTTAAATGTAGAAATTAACACTATAAGACTGCAAGAATTAAATATGGGAAAAGTCTTCATTGCTTTGGAATGAGGAAAAGTCTTTATAAATAAGACCAAAATGAAGATGCCATAAAAGAAAAAAGAGAGCTTTGAAAACATACACACTGACCTTCAAAACCTTTACATGGCTTAAGAGTAGTTAAAAAGCAAATAATCTACGTGGGAAATATTGCAACTCACTTTACAGGCTGATCTCCATAAATATGCTAAAAGCTTTTCCTAGTCTTTCCTCATTGCTACCTTTGGCCTCCTTCTGCTCCAGGCTGCAATATCCCACACCTCATTACCCAACATAAAGTAGTTCAAGGAAGCCCTGGTCTCCCAAAAGTTTTCTAGCTGTGTTACCTAATTGTCAGGGGTAGTTACTGAGTTATGCACCGGACTCTTCTTCCCAAGTTTTCCGAGTTGATTTTGAGTAAGATAGCCCAAGCCAGTTCATGTATCTGACAGGAATCTGTAGTTAACATTTTATGTAAATTGGTGGCTATTTGATTCCAATCAATATTGGGGTTTCTGCTACCCTAAAGTTGTGTAAAAGTCATCAAGGTATAAAGAAAACTCCTCAAGTGAGGTTCAATTGCCCAGAATGGTCACTTTAATGCTTTCTCTGGACAGTACTAGCTGTATTCCAATCTTTGGTGACCTTGGGCACCCAAACCAATGTCTAAATTTCCTGATGTACTGTACTGCCTGTCCTTGAGGTCAAATCACCTTATAGGTGTTGATCCCAGGAAAGGCCAGACAGACCTATGCTATTCAGACTGGATAAATCTCACTAATCTACCTATCTGCTTCTCCACCCAACTCTGCCTTTGGTCTTCCTTTGTGGCTTCCTATAATTAGTGCAACAGCTCATGTTCTAGAAAAACAACACCAAGAATTGAAAGTTAGTGAAAGCTTGAAAGTAAAGGTTTATGCAAAATAGAAGTTTGAATCAACTATTGCTTTGCTAACAGCAGATTTCTCTAAGGTGAGGAATTATAAAAGGTCTTAGAATATGGGAATGGGGAAATATACAACACAAAAATTAATATTTTAATACACTGGGAAAACTGGACACTGATATCGATAAGAATGAAACTGGAGCACTTTGTTACACCATAAACAAAAATAAATTCATAATGGATGAAAGACCTAATTGTAAGACAGGAAACTATCAGAATTTTAAAGGAGAACACAGGCAGCAACCTCTTTGACCTTGGCCACAGCAGCTTCTTACTAGACATGTCTAGTAGCAAAGGAAACAAAAGCAAAAATGACCTATTGGGACCTCATCAAGACAAAAACCTTCTTCACAGCAAAGGAAACAATCAACAAAACTAAAAGTCAACCAATGGAATAGGAGAAGACATTTGCAAATGACATATTGGATAAAGGACTAGTATCCAGAATCTATAAAGAACTCATCAAAGTCAACACCCAAAAGATAAATAATCCAGTTAAGAAATGAGCAGAAGACATGAACAGACATTTCTCCTAAGAAGACATACAAATGGCACAGACACATGAAAAAATGCTTGACATCACTCATCATCAGGGAAATACAAATCAAAACCATGATAAAATACCACCTCACACCTGTCAGAATGGCTAAAATTAACAACTCAGGAAACAACAGATGTTGTTGAGGATGCAAAGAAAAGGAAACACTTTTGCATCGTTGTGGAAATGAAAACTGGTGCAGCCACTCTGGAAAACAGCATGGAGGTTCCCTAAAAGTTAAAAATAGAACTACCCTATAATCCAGTAATTACACCACTATGTATTTATCCAAAAGATACAAAAGTGTTGATTCAAAGGGACACATGTACCCCAATGTTTATAGTAGCACCATCAACAATAGCTGAATTATGGAAAGACCCCGAATGTCCATTGACTGATGAATGGACAAAGAAGAGGTGGCATATAAATGCAATGGAATATTACTGAGCCATCAGAAAGAATGAAATCTTGCCATTTGCAATGATGTGGATGGAATGAGAGTGTATTATGCTAAGCGAAATAAGTCAGAGGAAGAAATATACCGTATGACTCACTCATACATAAATTAAGAAACAAAATGGATGAGGGCTGTCTGGGTGGCACAGTCCGTTAAGTTGCTGACTCTTGGTTTCAGCTCAGGTCCCAATCTCAGGAGTCAGATTGAGCCCTGTGTCAGGCTCCACACTCAGTGAAAAGTCACTTGAGATTCTCTCTCTCTCTCTCCTTCTATCCTTCCTGTTCATGCTCTCTCTCTCTAAATAAATAAGTAAATAAAAAAAAACCCAGATGAATATAGAAGAAGGGAAGGAAAAATAAGATAAAAACAGAGAAGGAAACAAACCATAAGAGATTCTTAACGATAGAGAACAAACTGAGGGTTGCTGGAGGTGCAGTTGGTGGGGATTGGGTAGACGGGTGATGGGTGATGGGCATTAAAGAAGGACACTTGTGATGAGCACAGGATGTTAAATGTAAGTGGTAAATCACTAAATTTTACTCTAGAAATCAATATTATACTATATGTTGGCTACCTTGAATTTTTTTGAAAGCACACACACTAAAAATATTTGAATATACTGCCCTGCTATAAACATTTGTCTAAATCTTGGAGAAATGACTTAAAATCATGCTGAAGTGGGGCAGCCTGGGTGGCTCAGTGGTTTAGCACCACCTTCAGCCCAGGCCCTGATCCTGGAGACCTGGGATTGAGTCAGGCACCCTGCATGGAGCCTGCTTCTCCCTCTGCCTGTGTCTCTGCCTCTCTCTCTCTCTCTCTCTCTCTCTCTCTGTCTCTCATGAATAAATAAATAAAATCTTAAAAAAAAAATCATGCTGAAGTGGTTTTTTGAGCATCTACTTCCTTCCAGACTCAGTTTTGCACTTTCATATGTTATCTTGATTTATCTTTTATTATCTCTTTTCCTCTCATCCTTGTAATTATCTAAGCCTCTTTCTGACAACACTTGCATTTTCAAGCAAGAAATTTGAGATAATGCCTTAAGATGGAGTTGTGCAAAATCATTACTGAGGTCATATTGGCCAAATTAAAACTCAGCACTTTTTCAATATTTTTAGTCATAGATAATTGAATATAAAAATAAGTGTGTGCCATATATCTTGCTGCTTCAAAAGTTTAGAAGTAGATTTTTGTACTGATTTTAGTAGAATTTAGTTGTTTGTTAAAATATATGCCATATTCAAGAAGAGGTCATTGTAGGAGGTTGTAAATGTAAATTAAAATGGTGCAGCATTTTCTAATTCTTTTATACATCATTTTTCATTTAGCTTTATTATTCTAAACGCTATATTACTGAGGGTTTTTTAAATTGCAGTTTGACAGAATTTAGAAAAAAGATTTTATAAGAGTTACTTAAAAATTTCTGATTTGTAAAAACTGATTTCATTTGGTTATGTTTATAGAGTACATCTCTGAAATCTAGAAAAGATTTATTATTACATAGGAATTTGCATTATTTTAGTTTCTTTCTTGACTTAGACTCTATTTTGGAAAATTTGGGAAACTGTGAACTCAAATGATAACTGGGAAAAGTAACAGGAGCTTGTAGAAACAAAATTAATTTAATGATGATGTAAATCTCACCTACAAAAACTGAAGCCAAAATTTTTATATCCTGACTAATATTATCCAATTTAGCTGTCAACAGTAGCCAATTAATGTGACTGCCAAATCCATACTTTTTTGTATTCATATGCTAACTAGTCTTCAGTGAACTAATAAATAGAACAATGTCACATCATATTTACATGTAACGTCTTATTGTAGCTATTTATAAAAGTGATCCTTCCAAAAATTGAGTCAAATCATGACATTCCTCCCCTGCATGAATCTGTTGAGTGGCTTTGCACCACTGAGCAGAAGTCCAAGTTTTACAGTAATCTTCAACATGATCATCACCTTCTTCACCCTGTATCTTCTCTGACTGCATCTCTTGCTCTGGATTACCAGCTGGTGCTCAAACATACCAGGTTTTTAAATTTTTTAAAAATACACCATAGTTTACAAATATTTATTATTTTTCTTCAATTTGTGGGTTGATTGGACAGTCCTTCTGCTGGTGTCCACCAGGCCTACTCCTGTGGCTGCATTTGGCTGGCAACAGGTGGAGGATGGGCCCAGCTGAGAGCTGGGGTGGCTGGGCCTCACTTTCCATAATCTTTCATCTTAGGCTTATTTGTGCTATGGCAGTCCCACGGCAGTGTCCCAAGAGGGGGAAGGCAGGAGCCATAAGGCCTCCTGAGGCCCAGACTCCAGAACTTCTCCAACATGACTTCATCTGTATTCTACTGACCAGAGTAAGTCCAAAGCCCAGCTCAGATGCAGAGTGGAAAGAAGAGCTGCACAGGAGTTGTGGTCAGATTTAATCTATCACACATGCCACATCACAGAATCCCCTCTGAAATCTGGCTCATCTCATTCCAATGTCCTACTTTTTAAGTCAATCACCCATCCTTCTGGATTGGCATCCACCTCTCTCAGATTTCCAGTCCCTGGCCTCTTCATCTTCCCAGCCTCTTCCTAACTTTTCTTCTCTCTCAATGCGGATGGTTGATGTCCTGCGCATCCTTTCATCTGCTCGCATCATTCCTATCCAGGGAGTTGAAGGGGGTTGAGGTGGCATTGGCAATCCTGAAATCACACAGAAAGAAATAACATTATTCAAATGGACTGGCAGATTGGTTCCACCTGGTCCCAGACCTCAGCTCTCAACTCCATCGGTCAATGCTTTCACTTGTTCCTAGCCAGTTCCTCTTCTATTCCTCTCTAAAACTAGTCCAAACCTCTACAGCTCTACACACTCCTTACCTGAACCCTGTGCCTCACTCTTAGTAAACAGTATTGTCTCCTACTCTGTTAAGGAGACAAAAACCATTAGACATTATTGCTCTCCATGTCCTGTCACCAAACTAACAGTAGTATCTATCTCACCTTTTCCCCCTTCAGTCTCAAAGGATGAGGTTTTTCCTCATGCAGTTCAAATCTCAAGGCTCCTTGATCCTGTAGACCTGCATTTGGATTCTGAGAATCTGAATTGAAGACATACAGAGTGACTAGCTGGTGACAAGAAGTAAAAGCCAAAATGCAGAGAAAAAAGGCAGTAAGCAGAAGACCTGAGGAAGAGTAATTAATAAGCAGCAACTAGGAGAAAGCAGAGACTGAGGAAATGGAAGCAATGAAGCAAAGAAAAGGCGAATCAAGAGAAGGTGTTTGTCAGAGGCCAAGAGCAATAGAAGCAGAGGCAAGCTTTACCAAAGCCAACCTAATAGATGCAAAAAGAGAGGGCTCCAGACCCTCTGCTGAGCTGGAAACTCAATACCCAGGTCACTTCCCAAACTCCATTTCTGGTTTTATGAGCCCAACTGTGTGGTGTTCCTGGAACCTTGTGAGGCTCAGATGCTCAGACCAAGTTCTTGTTTTTATTATTGCTGTGTATATTCTTTCTCACATACACTTTCATTAACCCTTTATTGGTGAGAGTTTGAGCATGAAGTAATTTCTTAGGAAACACAGTCATAATGTTATTTAAAGATAGAGGATGCTTTATTGTCTTTGTGCTGTGGCTCACAGTTTTAATTGTGGCTCATCAGATGGAAGTTCCCATCTTTCTTTGGATACCTCATGGAATTGAATCTTCTCCCTGAGCAATATTTTCTATTTCTTGTCTTTCTTAAAAGACAACCATTTTTATGATGAAATTGGAAACAAGAAATACAGACAGAGTGACCACAAAAACAAATCTCCAGGACCTCCTCTTGGGAGCATATATTCATTTCTAAAATCTTCAAATGGGGGAGGAAGGTGAGAACTTAATGCATTTATTCTCATTGTAAAGGCTGGGTATCAAAATGAATACTAGTATGAGGCTGCTTTTCATTAAATGCTTTCAAGGAAATGTCAATTGTTAGGATAAATATAGAAAAGCTACAGTGTAACCACCTTACAGATTGTTAGTGAAAGGGAAAATTTTAGAAGAAAGATTATCTGACAAAGAAGGAGCTATATTGTTTTAGTTTAAACTCTAGTTACAAGTACATCCCAATAAATTCCAAGTTTATATTATCAGTAATTTCATGGGGAGTAGGTGGCATTTTTGCTTGGCCATGCAGAGATGAAAGATACAAAGGGCACTCCAGATATATGTACCTTTCATTTTGCAAAGAAATTGATGTGAGAAGTCTGAAGTGAGCAAGTGAATTATCAATTGATTGAGAGGGTGAAAATTCATTTTGTGTAAATCCAACATCTGGACTATTTCAGGCACGAATTCTATTTATATACATATGAAATAGGATATAAAAAGGATATATAAATAGGATACATATATACATACATGAAAGATATAGAAAAAGGATATTTAAAAATAAGCTTTGAAGATATTGAGAATTTTGAACACTGAACTACATAGAGAATTTTCTTTTATTCTATAGGCAAACAACAATGGTTCATTGACTTAATCCAAGTGGATTTCATTAAGACAATTTTGACAATACATTTGAGGCTATTATTAAAAGTAATCTGGATGAGAAACATATCTGAAATACCAGAATAGGAAACCCTAAAAGTTTACCTCTCCATAAAAGCAGTAAGAATGCGATTAAAAATTGTCACAACCTTTTAGAATTCAATTCCAAAATTAAGAATTCTGGAAATTAACCCAAGGGTTACAAAAATCTGAGGAACATTTTTTTTTAAGAAACAATGGTTGTGAGGCACCTGGGTGGCTCAGTGGTTGAGCATCTACCTTTGGCTCAGGTTGTGTTCCCGGGGTCCTGGGATGGAGTCCCACATCAGGCTCTCCACAGGGAGAAGCCTGCCTCTCCCTCTGCCTATGCTTCTGCCCCTCTTTCTGTGTCTCTCATGAATAAATAAATAAAACCCTAAAAAAAAAAAAGAAACAATGGTTGTATCTTGGTAAGAATATTATGGTATTTTAACTTGCCCTAGTCCTAGCCCCTTTTTCCCAACTCCAGATAGCTTTGAAGACCAATAACTTTGAAAATACAGTAGTTGTGAAAAGCAGCAGTCTAGCAGCCAGAGCAGAATGAATTTGTAGATCCCCTAAAGCCTCAGGTTCAGAATATTGTTATTATTTAATCTGTTTGGAAGCCCCATAAAAAGGTCCAATCTCAAGGTTTTTCTTTATCTAAGCTAATTCAGAGATTGCTTTGTACACATTGTAAAACTCTATGGGTTTTATAAAAAATGATCAGTGATAATCACTTAATTTTACAACTGCCTTCAATGAAGATTCCAGTTGGGGCAGCCCGGGTGGCTCAGCGGTTTAGCACCGCCTTCAGCCCAGGGTGTGATCCTGGAGACCTGGGATCCAGTCCCACATCGGGCTCCCTGAATGGAGCCTGCTTCTCCCTCTGCTTGCATCTCTGCCCCCCCCCTTCTCTGTCTGTCTCTCATGAATAGATAAATAAAATCTTTTTAAAAAATGAAGATTCCAGGTGGACTAACAAGATGCTTAAAAAAAAAAGATGAAAATTTGGTTAAGATATGTCACAAAGAGGGATCCCTGGGTGGCTCAGAAGTTTAGAGCCTGCCTTTGGCCCAGGGCATGATACTGGAGTTCCGGGATCGAGTCCCACATTGGGTTCCCTTCATGGAGCCTGCTTCTCTCTCTTTCTGTATCTCTTGTGAATAAATAAATAAAATCTTTAAAAAATATATGTCACAAAGATATTTGAAAAACTCTGAAATTTTATCAGGAACCTAGAACATTACATATATAATCAAGCTATGAACATGCCAAGGAAAGACCTGAGAAGGCCCCAGTCTCTCATATCTAGCTGACCTTCAGGCTTGGTGCAAGTGAAAAGCAAAGGCAGAAATAGACTTGTAAACTGCTTGCTGGAGCATTGAAAGGCTGCTCCAGTACATTGGAGACATTGGTTCAAGGTATTTTAAGGAAACCTGTCCAACCATTAGCTGACTACTATAGTAACCAACAAAGCATCAATGCCTACATACCTAAAAGAATACAGACTTTACAAAATTAGTCGAGAAATTTGCTGCACAAATAAACAGCAGCAATAACAATGAACAGCAGTAACAAATCTTGGTTTGGGGGAGAAGGATTCTGAGTTCCAGAGTTGACACATTATTGTTTAGTTTCCAACACGGAATTATGAGGCATGCAAAGAAACAAAAAATTGGTATAGCCTTTACATGGAAATAAAAAAAAGGTCAATAGAATTTGGGCCTGAAGTAGCCCAGATGTTGGATTTACTCAAAATGGACTTTAAATAAGCCATTGCAAATATATTGAAAACTATAATGGAAACCATATCTAAGTAATTAAACAGAAGTGTGAGAATGATGTACTACCAAATATCAATAAGATATAAGTTATTTTTAAAAGAACCAAATAGAAATTCAGGAGCTGAAAAGTACAATAACTAAAATCTAAAAATCACCAGAGGGGCTCAACAATGGATTTGAACTAAAAAAAGAAACACACAGTGTACTAGAAGAGAGGTCAATTGAGACTATCCACTCTGAAAAACAGGAAAAGAGTGAAAAAATATAAATAGAAACAGACTATATATATATGACCTGGTTGGATTTAAAAAAGGAATCTAAAGTTGGTTTAATATATGAAAACAAATCAGTGCAATATAGCATATTAACAGAATAAAGGGCAAAAGCAGACAATCATCTGAATATAGTGAAAAAAATCATTTGATGAAATCCATTACCCTTTCATGATAAAAATACTCAACAAACTGAAAAATAGAAGAATATATCCTTATCCTGTTGTGTGTATCTATGGAAAAGTCACATCTAACATCATACTTAATGGTAAGAACAGAATACTTCCCCCTCTGGATAAGGAACAAGACAAATTTATATATTCTCACCACTTCTATTCAACATTGTACTGGGCATTCTTGCTAGGCCAATTAGTCAAGGGAAAACAAAAACAAAAACAAAACAACCCAGGCATTCAGATTGAAAGGGAAGAAGTATGTTTTTAATCTATATATGACAGTGGAAAATCCTAAAGAATCCATAAAAGAACTATTAGAATTAATAAATAATTTAGCAAGTCCGCAGGTCCAAGATCAATATAAACAAGTCAATTTTACTTTTACATACTAGCCATAAACAATTAGAAAATGAAACTAAGAAAATAATTCCATTTACAAATCATCAAAATGATATGCTTAGGAATAAATTTGACAAAAGGAGTACAAGACTTGCACATGTAAAAATCACAGAACATCACTGAAAGAAATGAAAGAATATCTAAATAAATTGAAAAACATCAAGCCCATGAATTGAAAGACTTACACTGCTCAGAATAAAAAACTCACCAAATTGACCTACACTTCAGTGGAAATCCTGTCAAAATTCCAAGTGTTGTTTTTTTTTTTTTTGGTTTGTTTGTTTGTTTAGTTTTTTTTTAAATAAATTGGTAAGCTTTCCTAAAATTTATATGGAAATCCAAGGGACTCAGAATAGCCAGAATAAGTTAGAGACTTCACATTTTCTGATTTCAAAGCTTACTACAAATCTGCAGTAATCAAGAGTATGTACTAGCATAAAGCTCTATGAAGCTATAGTATTGAGAAATCAAGACTAAACCTTTAGAGTTACAGTCAAGTGATTTTCAGCAAAGATGTCAAGACAACACAATTGGAGAAAGAATTTTTTCAAAAAATTATGATGTAATGTCAAATGGATACACATATTGAAAAGAAAAAAGTTTGACCACTATCTCATACCACATACAAAAATGATCTCAACATAGATTAAAGACTCACATGTAAATTGCTAAGAGCATAAAACTCTTAGAAAACACACTGGAGTAAATCTTGGCAACCTTAGCTTGGTAATGGTTTTTAAGATACAAAACCAAAAGTTCAAGCAACAAAAGAAAAAAAAAAGGATAACTTGCCATTCCTAAGATTGAAAACAAGGCAACAATATATACTCATACTTAATATTTTATTGAAACAGTAGCCAATATAATCAGATTTTTCTTTTAAAAAAGGAAGAAACAAAACCATACAAAGGCTGAATAGAAAAAAGATTTTATTTTTACACTTAATCTTACTCAAAAGGCCAAAAAGCAATTAACTGCTTCTATTTTTAGATGGCATGTTTGTCAATGAAGGCATATATTTTATAGATTGCAAGAATGCTGTAAAAAACACTAGACCAAGGGGGACCTGGGCGGTTCAGTCAGTTAAGGGTCAGCCCTGGGCTCCGGTCATGATCCCAGGGTCCTGGGATCCTGTTCACTGCATTGAGCCCCCTGCTCAGCAAAGAGCCTGTTTCTCTTTCTTCCTCTGCTCCCCTCCCCCTGACTGCCCCCCCCCATGCTCTCTCTCACCATGCTATCTCTCTCTCTCTCTCAAATAAATAAATAAATAAATAAATAAATAAATAAATAAATAAACTTTAAAGCAAACCAAAAAACACCTAGGCCTAATAAGTAATTCACTAAAATTATTAAGATACTATGGTATAATGTAAGTACCTGATATTAAGATTTTTATGGTAATGTAAGCTTTTGATATTAAGCTTTTGATTACCAAGGCACCCATTTCAAAGATACACATATTGCTAGCTATAAGACAGGGCTACTAGCAAAACAATTAAATAAAAAGCCAGGCTATCTCCACCCAGAATTTCTCCTTTTAGAAAGCCCTGGGTAACCTAGATAACTGACCACTTGAGTGACCCTGCTTTTCCCTTTTTGTGCTCTCTCACTCTTTAGTTTTAGAATTGCCAATAAAGAGTAAACTCATTAAACCCTAGACACCTACCCTTCACCCTATTAAAAGCAGAGCCCTGGATTCATGTTTCCTCTTTCTCTACCCACAATTTCACTCTGAGGTCCTTCCATATATCCTCCAGGACCTGTGAATAATAAATCTTATTCATCCAAATGTCCCAGTAGTTTTTGCTGATATGCATATTGCAGCAGCAGCAGCAGCAGCAGCAACAACAACAACAACAAAACCAAGGACTGGTGCAACCTCAACATTGACTCCTGCTGGAAAAATGTCTATAGGAGCTTACCATGAGTGATATGGACCCAATGAATACCTCAGGCATTTCTAGCCCATTGCATCATTACCAGTAGTCTGAGACTCAACACTGCAGATATACAGAACATACGGTAGACAGAAAAAAAAATCAATTGAATTTCTATATACTCTATATGAACACATTAACATTGAAATTAAAGACACAATACCATTTAAAGTCACTCAAAACTGAATGAAGTACTCAAGAATAATCCTAGCAAAATACATAGAGTTTTTGCATACTGAAAATTATAATACACTATGAAAAAATCAACGAGTATGTAAATAAGTGGAAAGACATATCATGTTCATTAGTTGAAAGACTTAACATAGTAAAGATGTTGATTCTCCTTTAATTGATAAATAAGTTTAATATAATTCCTGTAACAATCCCTGCAAGATTTTTTTGTGCATAGTAGATAAGATTATTTTAAAATCTAATAGAAGAATAAGGGAATTCAAATAGCTAAAACATTTCTGAAAAAAAAATAAAGTGGAAAAAATAGCCTAACCAATTTCAAGACTTTTTTTTATTTTTATTTTTTTTATTTTTTATTTTTTTTTATTTACGATAGTCATATATATATAGAGAGAGAGGCAGAGACACAGGCAGAGGGAGAAGCAGGCTCCATGCACCAGGAGTCCGACGTGGGATTCGATCCCGGGTCTCCAGGATCGTGCCCTGGGCCAAAGGCAGGCGCCAAACTGCTGCGCCACCCAGGGATCCCCAATTTCAAGACTTTTTATATATTTACAGTAACCAAGATTCTGGTTGTATTGGCAGAGGGATAGACACACAGATCAATTAAACAGAACAGAGAGCCCTGTAATCACTCTATATTAAGTATAGCCTGCTAATTTTTGACAAACACACAAAAGCAATCATTGGATAATGGATAGCTTTTTCAACAGTGGTACTGGAGCAATAGGTTTGCACTAGGGGTTAAAAAAAAAAAGAACCTTGACTTATACCTCACACTTTATAGAAAATTCACTCAAATGGATAACAGACTTAAATGTGGAATATAAAATTATAAAGCTTTTAACATGAAGCAGGAGAAAATCTTCAGGATTTATGGTTAAGCAAAGAGACCTTGACACTACAGGTAAAATCCATATAAAAATTTTATAAATTGGACTTCATCAAAATACTTTTGCTCTGTGAAAGACCCTGTTAAAAGGATGCAAAAACAAGCTATTGACTAGAAGAAAATATTTACAAAATATATATCCAACAATGATCTAGTATCTAGAACATATACATAACTACTAAAACTGAACAGTAAAAAAGAAAAACAAAACAAAACATTTAAAAACCAACCTAATTAGAAATTAAGCAAAAACATGAAAAGATACTTCACTGAAGAAGATGTGAAACTGGTAGAATGTGTAAAAATTCTATACAATTCTGGGCAGTTTATAAAAAAAAACAAACAACTAAACATACAATGAAGATTAAACAATTTATAATGACAAAAAAACCTGTAAATAAGTAAATGTTGAGAGCAGCTTTATTCATGATAAACTGGAAACAATCCAAACATCTTTAGTTGGCGAACAATTAGACAAACTATAAAACATGGAAATCATGGAATACTTACTAATCAGTAATAAGGAGGAGCAAAGTATTGATACACACAACAATTTGGATGAGTCTCTAAGTAATTATGCTGAATTAAATAAGAGCCAATATCCAAACATTACATATTATATATTCATATTTATTTACATGATTTATACATTTTGAAATGAAAAATTATATAATCGATAACTATTGGTTTCTAATATTTAAGTAAGCTGGATGGGAAGGAGGAGGGAGAGATCTGTGTGGCTACAAAAAAAGTAATCCATACTCAAAAAAACATGAGTAATACATAAGGTGATATAATCCATAATTGTATTAAAGTCAATATCCTGGTTGTGATATATTACTATTGTTTTGTAAGTTGTTACCATTGTGGCAACTGGATTAAATGTACATAGGATTTTGGGGGGGTATCATTGCTTACAACAGTATGACAATCTATAATAATCTCAAAATAAAAAATTTTAAAAAGTTTGTTAAAAAATAAAGTAAATAACAAGAAACACTTTGCAACACAGAATAGATAAAATTGGTTGCAGGAAATAAATGGAGAGAGGATATCTCTATCATTCATTATTTTTTGGTACGCTCGTACTCTATAACATTCAAAATACAGTAATTATTGAGTAACTACTTTCTTCAAGGCATTGAACCTTTCCCTAGGACTACTGTGTTTTATGGTTAATATTTAAGCCAAAAGGCAAAAGAATTCTTATATAGCTTTAAAAATCAACATTGATTTAGCCTAACATCTACACTTTTTAAGGTCTGATAATGTTCGATTAATGAATGTACTGTTTTGCGTCAAAATTACTTTGAAGGAAAAAAAATTACTTTGAAGGGCAGCCTGGGTGGCTCAGCGGTTTAGCGCTGCCTTCAGCCCGGGATGTGATCCTGGAGACCCGGGATCGTGTCCCACATCGGGCTCCCTGCATGGAGCCTGCTTCTCCCTCTGCCTGTGTCTCCGCTTCTCTCTCTCTCTCTCTCTCTCTCTCTCTCTCGAATAAATAAATTAAAAATCTTTTTAAAAAATTACTTTGAAAACTGTCGTTTGGATCATCATTCTTTGAGTCAATAGTGTCCACTTAATACTATCTCAAGTAAATGGACATGGTTACAATAAAAGCAATAAGACTTTGGGTGGTTTAATTGGCTTGGATAGCATATGAGAAATGTATTTCAGTAAATGTAATTGTCAACTCTTTTATCCAAACTAGGAAATTGCTTCTAAATGAAACAATCATTACACATGCTGACCATGGCAAACGAATGGGTTGTTACTATGGAAAAAGCAATTGCAACAATTAACCAAGGCTACCAATAACAGTAATTAATTGTCAGAACTGAAGCTGTCTTGCTGGGGAAAAGGTCAGAAAGTGAAAAGCAAAAGCAAAGGAGCACAAGAGAAATCACAGAGTTGTAAGAGGATTGATGTCAAGTTGGAACAAGGCTGGTGATTAAACATTTAAAGGATGCCCCAATAGAATGTAAATCTGAAGACTGGTCCCAAACCAGGAGATATATTCTCAGTAGGGAAAGATTCACAAACACCTCAAGTGTGTTGCAAAAACTAAGCTGTCTGGACAGAATCTTCCTGAAAGCAGCATGCCACCGAGAAAAGTTTGGCAGAAGGTGGGACTTCATTTAGCAAGAATGAAGGGCAATATTTAGCAAGAATACCCACTTCCTGGCCTTGAGAGACCTGGTGTGTGATAGAATAAGACAGCCCATCTTTGAGAGACCAGCAAGGAAAGTAGTGTCCTTAAGAAAAAATAATTGAAAGCAAGAACATTTCCATTTTGCTGAATATATAACTTGAATTTCAGAGAGCAGAAGTATGGAATTAGAAGGCATAAAAAGGCAACATTAAACAGAAAACAAAGTCTGAGTGGTAATCACTGACCAGTAAAAAATGAACTTTTGGAGATGACTGAGGTAAACCGTGCTGTCAGACATGGTGGCAGGTGAGTGATAAGTGGGCTTTGAACTGTTGTCCATCAACTATGCCAAGATTGTGGCAGCTTATAAAAAGGTGACTTCTTGAAGGTTGTTCGTATAATGATATTTGTAGGGTAGACATCAGCTGAAGACATGACATTTTACAGGCAGGAAGTAGAAATGTTTCTGTGTAGGTTTATTCATTTGGTTTTATGCAAGACATTGCACTAGGCATTGAGGATTTAGTTGGGTGCAAAACAGACAAATCCCTACCTTCAAACAGCTGGCATTCTAGCAGGAAAGACCAAATGAGCACAGATTGGTATCAAGAGCTACTTGGTGGCTCCAGGTAAGTTTTGTATCGTGTATATATGTGTACCTGTATGGCAGTGGGAGGATATTATCAGATACGAAGGATAGCAACAGTGCTTCAAATGAAATAGTAGAAATACATGGCAGCTATAAGAATCCAGAAGAATTCTGTATAGGCCCTATACGTGCTTTTTTAAATTTAATGTAATACAATTGAATTTAACTTAATTTAATTCAATTTAAGTTAATTTAATGTATCTCCTCTACCTATTTACAACTTCATATATAGTCTTATTTCTGGGCCCCTGAATTTAAAGTTGCCCTTATTTCTGTGTCATTTAATTCCTGGTTCAACTCAATTTGTAATTGTGGACTAAACTTTCATTTTTGTCATGCTTCCACAAGTTTTCTTTTTCCACTTCAGCCTGTCTGGATTCTCATGTTTATTTATACCCCTGCCTGAAATTTGTTCCAAATCTTCCATTCAGTTCTTGGTTACAGGATTTATCTCTTAGATACCAATTTCATCCTAATTTTTCCCATGTAGGAACTGGCTCACATCTATTGAGAACTAGACTAAAAAGAATACAGATGACAGATATTAAATAATCTGCTAAATGATATAACACTCCCAAATGTATAATCTTTCCTCTATTTACCAAGACTCCTCACTTCAGAATGATACTAAGTTGATATATCTTTGCATAGGAATTGTCTCATGACTTTTATTTGAATCAATTAATGTATTTTTTAAAAGATTTTATTTATTTATTCATGAGAGACACAGAGTGAGAGGCAGAGACATAGGCAGAGGGAGAAGCAAGCTCCCTGCAGGGAGCCTGATTCAGGACTCGCTCCCAGCACCCGGTGATTAGGACCTGAGCCAAAGGCAGATGCTCAACGACTAAGTCATTCAGGTGTCCCTCCATTAATTAATTTAATGCTTCAAATACCACTGTTATTCCCAAAATTCTTACTCAAACTTTCTCAGGAAACCAATGCTAGTGGTTAAAAAAAAATTAATTTGCTTTCCTAAAGTGTAAAGTATAACTTACTCATTTTGATAAAAAATCTTAAAAAAAAAATCTTGGCAAGTCACAGGGTGAACCAGGGCCCCTGGACAAGATAACATCAGAGAACTAGGCTATTGTCCCTTTGATTACCCTCACTACCATAGTGATAGAAAAGGGAAGGAATTTTTGGAGAAGTAGAGAAATTCTAATATTCTTGCTTATAAATCTGAGTCAATAATTTGGATTCCCATGTGTCCAATAAAATCTCTTAAAATTCTTCCAGCCAGTAAGAGTTTGAATTCCTTCAAGTTATACCAAGACTCAAAAATGTCCACAGTTACTAAAATGGGGGCAGGTAGGGTGTGGGTAGACCTTGTATCCACACGCAGACATCTACTGTCAAAGTGAAGAACCATCAGACCCTTCTTTGTTATTTATTTTTGCTAGTCATGGTATCAAGTTTGTCATATATGTAAAAGAGTTAGGATGGCAGATGTATGAGTGGTACCCCAATATATCAGCAGTGTCAGGGACAAGGAAATGTAACAATAGAATGTGTAAGTGGGGATGTGGACGAAGTTTCAAACTGGGAACAAGAGAACAGGGAGAGTCTGGCAAGGGAAAGGCTAAAAATTGCATCTCAGCTTATGGCTATTGTTGCCAAGGCACATAGGGAGCATCCGTTCTCTGCCCTGATGCTAAGCACCATTCTTTTTTGAGCCTTAATGGAGTTAGGCAGGTGTCTTCTGATTTGCAGAGGAAGGAAGTATTTTACACATGTGAGTTATATGGATACTGCTGAGTCATCTAAGTCCTAATAATGTTACACAATTCATATAATGAATTTTCTTCAATTCTATCATCCCACTGAGTTAAGTCAGAAGGTGTTGGTGTGGAAAAATTTGTCAACAAATATGTCTGAAAATATTGGTTGAATAAGGGACTAGAAAAAAATCCAAGATCCATCTTATCTGATGAATGTACTATTTCAACAGTGAATATACCCATGAGCAATCCATTCTAATGCAGCCCAGTAGTAAAATTGCACCATCTTTTAAAAACACACACATTTAAATTTCTTAAAGCATTGGAAGATTCACTCTGCTTTCATGGCTGATGGGGATTACTGTGGTTGTCAGATTGGAGAAAGATACATATTAATCATGAAGAATTAGAGTAATATATCATGGACTCAACATATTTTCTCTGTCAAAATTCAGTTTCGTTCTCTATGTATAGAGAGGAAATATGTATTTTATTGGCACCTGTGAAGGACTGGTTTTATGTGGGATTCTGTTCATGATTTCATTGGAAATATATTTGTTTGTTTAACACGAACTTACTGAGCACTTACTATAGGTCGAACCATTCTATGTGTTTTAACAAATCTTCACTCACTTAATCCTTACTGCCATTTTATAAGTCAGGTAAAATTACTCCCATTTTATACTTGGGGAAACTGAAGCCTTGAGAGCTTGAGAAACTTCCCTCATTGAGATAGCCTGTGAGCTGCAAATGGAATCTGCAAGGATCCATACTGCAGTATGTATTCATTTTCACAACATTACATCCCCTTGTCCTTTTATTTCTTCAGTTATTGTGATATTCAAAGATTTGAGGTATCTTGGATAATAACCTAGACGGTATTATGCTAATTGAAGTAAGTCCGATTGAGAAAGACAAACACCATATGATTTCACTCATGTGGGGAATCTAAAACAAAACAAAACAAATTAATAAACAAATAAAAAGCGTAATCAGACTGATACATACGGAGAAAAACCTGATGGTTGCTGATTGGGGGTGTGGAATGGGCAAAATACATGAAAGGAAGTAGGAGATACATACAGGCTTCCAATTAGAGAATGACTAAGTCACAGGAATAAAAGTCCCAGCACAAGTAATATCGTCAATGATACTGTTATAGTGATGTAATGGGACAGATGGTAGCTATGGCTTACTGGTGAGCATAGCATAATGTTTAAACTTGTCCAGTCATTAGTTGTATATCTGAAATTAATGTAACATTGCATTTCAACCACACTCAAATAAAAAAATTAAAAATTGAAATGAATAAAAGAGTAACAGAACATTTTTAAAAACTGAGTCAAAAGGGAAAAAAAGAGATTCTAAGTGTCTTTATTAGCTCTGGAGCCCACAGTAGAGCATGAAAAATTGGAGAAAAAAACGGCTTCAGGTTCCAGTTCAATGTGAACTAAATGTATACTATAGGTGCTGAAAAGTACCTTTTTAATCTTAGGCTACTTACATAGTGTCTACATAACAGTAATCACTAGCTCAGCTGGGTCCTGTTAGTAGAAGATCACAACTGGAATACTGTGCTAAAATAGTGAATGGTATACTTAACTGGATTCAGACTAAGATGGTTATTTAAGCACCCATTATATGCACCTATATTGTGTTAGATCCTGAAGCATATACTGTAGTGTAGCTCCCTAGAAAAATGGTAGCATACCCTGAAGATATATGAATGTGGAAAATGAGGGCAAAATGACTAGTAGGGATAAGGTGCTGATGTGATAGTTATTTTTAAATATGTGAATGCCTATAACATAAATAAACTTGTCCACACTCTGAAATTGAAGGGCAAGAATAACAGGAAGAAAGTTTAAGCTTAACATTCATTTAAATTCTTCAGAGTTGATCAACAGTATCAATGGAAATGTTCCAGGTGGAAGATCACCTGATTTGGGGGCATGGGTGATGGTGATGCAGATCATCCTGCTGTATTGGTCACATTAGCTACATTTCTTCCAACCTTCAGACTGAATGGCTCTTTAGGAAAGAATCTGCATAGGACTTAGAATCATAAAACAAGATATAAATTCCTGAGAACTCCTTTTGCCAGATCCATCTTTCTCTGTGCTCACCATATGAGGTACCTGTCTTGTACCTTAAACTACAGCCTGTGAGGCTTCCGAGAACCAGCTTTCACTTCCAAAAGCTAGCTGGAGAGCTACAATAAAGGTCAAAGCCAGTAGAGTCTTCTAGTACAGCATTTTTCAGTCTTGGAATTATTGACATTTTGGGCTGGATAATTCTTTGTTTGGGGGTCATCATGGGATATTTAACAGTATTCCCTGGCCTCAATCCATAAAATGCCAGTATTTTTCTCCACCAATCCCTCAAATAATGATAACCAAAATGCCTCTAGATATTTCCAAATGTCCAATGGGGAATAGAATTGTCCCCGATTGAGAACCACTGTCACGGTATAATTAATTAGGTATAACAAATTTTAAAAATCCATAAAAATATTAACATTAAGAAGGGGAAAATGAGTAAGAAGTTAAAATGTATGCATAATTCTGATTTAACTAATTCAAGACTGTGTTTTGATAAAAGCAACACTATTAAATGTAATTTCATTGTATGTTTCATGGGAGTACTTTAAGAAAAAAATTTTAATTCCATGAATCAATAAGAACTTTTTGTAATTAGGCATTCAGATAGATATGTCTTCAGTGTTGATTAGATGATTCAATTCAATCAAACTCCTTAAATCCTGTCTGGTACACAATAATTCATACTTAAGAGCTTGAAAACACTCAAACTTCCACTGAACATGTTTTTATATACTCTTTTTAAAAAATATTATTTATTTATTCATTCATTCATTCATTCATTCATGAGAGATACACAGAGAGAGGCAGAGACATAGGCAGAGGGAGAAGCAGTCTTCCTGTAGGGAGCCTGATGCAGAACTCTATCCCAGGGCCTTGGGATCACGCCCTGAGCCAAAGACAGATGCTCAACCACTAAGCCACCAGGCATCCCCGTATACTCTTTTTAATGATATATGTGATAATGAAGAATATTGTGTCTTGCTGTTTGTCATATATATGGTTAGTATTTCTGAGATACTTGTAATACTGGATAAGCACCTAATACATGTTTGTGCATAAATTAGTTGAATAAATGTAAATAAATGAATGGATATCTTTTATCAGTAGATACATACCACGTTATTACTATATGCAAAGAATATTAATAGGTTTTATATTTGCAAAATATTTAATAAAATGCTATTGGAGATAAAAGGAAGACAATGTCTCTAATTTGTCTGAGACTTGAAGTGAACAGGTTGGACAACAAAATACTAATAGCATGGAGTAAATGTTAGTTATAGGAATGAAATTTCAAAAGAAATATACTCAGAAAGAAGTAGCAAATTTTTTAACAGGAGTAAAAAGGATACAGAGAGTTCAGAAATCTAGTACTTGTCAATTTGGAAAGGAACCTTCTTAACACAGCTGAATAAAACTTGGGTTCTACCGATAAAAAAAGGGTATTAAGTCTTAATATTGTTAAATTCTTTAAGTTTAGATGCTCATTAACAGCTCAGGGAGAAAAGGTTAGAGTTTTATTCATGTCATGAACACTGTAGAGGTCCAAGATACCTATAACTAAATCTAGAGAGAGAGAGGCATGTATCTAAAAGAGTTATGAGTTGACTATTATTAAATAGATAAGAAGACAACTAAGTTTTCTTTAAAGACTTTATTTATTTATTTGAGGGTGGGGAGGGCCAGAAGGAGGAGAGAGAGAATCTCAAGCAGACACCTGCTGAGAACAAAGCCCCACGTGGGGCTTGATCTCAATCAACACCTTAAGATCAAGGGTTGGAGGCTTAAACGACTGAGCCACCCAGGCATCCCAGAATATAATTAAGTTTTTAAAAGAGTTAAAGACTTAATATACTGACTAAAATAAATATCATCAGTTTGAACTAAAAAAAAATTAAAAAGAGTATGACTATTAAGTACTTAAAGTGGACTTTGGGACCCAAATCTTCTAGAGACAGAAAGCCAACTGAGAAATCTGCCCAGGCCCAAAGATGTCGTCATGGAGTCAAGGAATAAGACTGTCAGCCACCTGAAGATGATACCCCTAGGGAGTAGACTAGGAGCCTAATGAAGGACCTCTTTCCCCAACCCACGGTAAAGGGTAGGGATTCTTTACAATGCTTGCTCAGCGAGATTTCAGAATTGCTAACTCTCTGTAGCACCAGAATGGAGTTGTTTTGTTACTATTGTTTTCCCTCATTCATCACTTATATAGTGTTTATTAGGGACAGATAATTTTTCTTTTTTTCTGATTTTCAAATCAAGAAAAAAACTCATTGGACTTAATACAAATTATTTCAAAGCGCTGGACTTTGAGCTGACTAAAAATAAGATGGAGCTTTTGGGTTTTCTTCCTCCTTGGGGAAGTAAGTATATGTTGCATGTGGAATGGATGGTGACCTAAATATTTACAACCCAAAGAGTAACTTCTGTTACTTATTATGGCAAGTCACAGATATTGGGTGCTTTTATTCCAGTCATGTTGTGGGTTGACTTATCTACCCCTTGAAGTCAGATATTCCTTGTGGCTTGCTTTGGCCAATAAAACATGAATGGAATTGTTGTGGGTTACTTCCAGGAAGAAGTATTAAATCTCAGAACATGGATGCCATATTCTCATGCACTTAATTCTGTTATCATGGAACCTCGCATCAACATGGTGCCTCTATCAACCTTGCCAGTGCACAGAGGGCATGTAGTATGGTTAAGAAGTAAATATCACTATTCCAAACCACTGAAAATTTTCTAATTCAACAATTCATGGTTTTCATGGCATAAAAAAAGAGGCTATAAATAAAAACTACATTTTCATTCATATTTTTCAATTATTTCACTCTAATTTCTTTTCAGGATTTTTTCTGATTACTGAATTGTAAACATTTTTGTCAACATTTTTAAAGAATACAGAAACTTGCAGCAATATAGAATCTGACTTTCAAGTCCCACAAATTGCATAATGCATTAATAATCATTATTGAAAATAATTTTAGAACATTAACACAATTTTTTACTTGTTCTTTTTTACCTCATTAGGCACATTGAATCTTTACTCTACTGTGTAATTGGAGGACTAATCCAATCCTATCCCCCATTTCCAAGCACATACCCACTCAGTAGAAGTCTGTCAATTACCTTACTCCTCCTTTGTACCAGAAGTACAGAAATGATTATTCCACAACCATGTGGACAAAGTACATTGCCCACGAGTCTTAGCTCCCAGGGTATTATGGCACAAAGTTAGTTAAGGCATTAAAAGCAAGAATTTCCTAATGGTTTTATTATTCCATTGTCTTCAGTAAAATAGCAGGAAATGCTGCTTTATTAAATATGGTTCACAATACAATTGACATTTAATTTCTTTTTAAAAAATTTTGTCGAAAATTCAAGAATGTGCTGCACAGTAGTTTTTTCTACAAAAACTATTTCATCAAAAGTGGGTGGAAAAGGTAGTGAATTCAATAAAAAAGCTGATTAGAAACAGAAATAATCAGTTTATCAAAGGGAATTAATTCGAGTATGCTTCTCCCTCATTTTATTTTAGAACTTTTAGTACTGCAATAAAAATACAAAAATTTCTATTTCAACATCAATATTCATTTTCTCTAATATATCTGATCACAAAGAATTCTTTTGTCTCAGTAGGTCTAAGAAATGTTATTTTGTTAAAGTCATCTGATTAGAAAGAAAATGATGTAACTATACCCTGGAAGTAAGTGTAGAAATAAAGTACCATAGTGATATTATTCCAAAACATGCAGTGTATAAATTTATCATTAAATTAAAGGGCATAATGCCCTTAAATTTATAGAAAAGGTTAAAACGTAAGCAAAGGCTTGCTTTAGAGCTATAGAGTGTTATTTCAGAAAATGTCTTATGAGTGAATCTTAACAGAGTAATATTAATGGAACAGTAAGTGGAAGGCTTCAGGAGACAATACTCTGTTGATTTTCACACTGCCCACATTTAAAATTTAGACAGTCACATTTTGTGTCTATAATTTTAAATGACACCTTAAATTAACTTCATAAATACATGCATGATTTATACCTTTTACACTAAGCAATTTTTTTAAAAAAAGTTATGATGCCCTTACTTTCTCTTCAAGTGACACTTTCCTTCATAATTCTGAGTGCTGGGTTCTGAACCTCCAGTTTACTTAGGTTGTATAATAAATTCAACCAATCTTGGACATGATATGGATGTCAAGGGACTAGCTCTGCTTATAATGCTTTTCTTTTTCTGTCTGTTGAATGCCTAGTTATTCTTCATGACTCTATTTACATTCCAACTCAATAAAAACTTTCATAACCCCCTCAGGCAGTTACTTGATATTTCTTCTGTGATCCCATGATATTTTGTTCACAGTACTTTTATAACTTCACATGTTATTATATTCCATCAATAAGATGTCTCTTATACTGTGCGAACTTTGAGGGTAATTACTGAGTCTTTGTTCTCTATGATCCAAATACCTAAAATAGTGTTAGCCACAAGATAGGATTCATGTAGGTTAGATGAATGGATGATTCTATAAATACTCATTTTTATTGTATCAAAGACTGGTAATCATTCCTCAATATCTTGCCTTTTGCCTTTAGTAATAGACACCAAACCCTGAGTTTTAGTTGAGCATATGGTTGTACAGTGAGAAATAATTTCTCCTTACCTGTGGGTTATTCATGTGATAAGCGTTTACCAATGATATTCATGCGTAAGTGATGTGTGCAACTTCTGAGCCTTTTCCTAAAAAGAAATTACACATTTTCTACTTATTTTCATTTCCTTATCCACAGACTAGGTATCAGACATGGTGCCAATTGGGCCACTTTGGCATGTAGACAAGGACCACACCTGAAGAAGAGGGTGCAACACTTTTGGAATAAACTGGATACCTAGAAGACTTCATGAAGCAAGGCCACCTTCCCATGATGTACTGTCTACTTCCTCTTGCACTGTGATGAGAGAGAGAAATAAATATCTATACTGTTTGAGACATAACTATTGGAATTGCTTTGTTATAGAAACCTACCCTATATAATCCCTTCTACTACCTATATTCCGGATGATATACCTGTCCTTTATGCAGGAAATCAGTCCCATGGCAAATACCCTGAGCAACTTTCAGATCTGATGAATATTGTCATGCCCTCTCAGGCTGCAGTAAATCCCACTAGCACACAATGAGCTATGGTACTAGGAATTCATGCCAGTACCTGATAGTGGTACAACTCCAAACAGCAGTAGCAGCTCTAGACATTCACCAGCCAGGACCAGCAGCTCCAGCAGTTCCCAATAGTTGCTTCTCTCGGCAGCTTTCCCAGAGTTTTTCAAGTCTGTTCCTTTGTCACCAGATAACTGTTATCCTTTCAGCATCTAAATGACTGTATCCAGTGATGCGTTAAACATACTTAACTATCTCTCTCTCTAAAAAAAAAAAAAAAAAGCTCCTGTTTGCTGATTTCCACATGTAAATATGTAAATACTCACAGCATGGCCAATTTCATGCCAGCAATGTGACACTACTGATGTGGAATATGTGGAGCTGAGAAAAGCTGAACCCACTTGGCTTTGTAATCTGGTGAAAACAGTCTCCAACACACCACTGACTTGACAGTGTAAGTTATCTACTATGGCAAAACAAACCATCCAAACTTAACAGTGTAAAACAAAAACTCATTCTTTGCTTACAATTCTGGACAGCAAATTTATCTGGGATCACTGTGTGGTTCCTTTGTTGTGTTCCTCTGTGCCACTGGAGTCAATTGACATCTCAACAGGGACTAGGTGGACTAAGATGGCCTCACTCCCATGTCTAACAGTTGATGTTCATTTTAAGCTTGGATACCTTGAGTCTCCTCCCATATATTCTCATACTACAGTGAGCTAGTGTGGGTCTTTACCTGGTGATTCTAGGACAGATTTTCAAGGAGATGATAGAAGAGTAACTTCAGTGCTCATTAAGTCTTTGCCATGAAGTCCCATATTTTTCCCCTACTTGCATTGTATTAGTCAGCAAAAACAAGTCATAGGCCATCTCAAATTCAATACAATAAACCATTTTGATTAGACAAGAAAGCAGTTTAACTGCTAACCTTTTTCCTTTGCATTTATGAGCCCAATTGATATTTGAAAAAATAGCCACACAATTAAGAAGATTACTATAAATTAAAAATGAACGAACAAATCAGAGAATAACAAGTAGTGATAAAGATGTAAAGAAATTGGACCTCTTGCATACTGTTGGTAGGAATGTAAAATGATTCAGCTGCTATGGAAAGCAGCATGACAGTTCCTCAAACAATTAAATAGAACTACAAAATTATCCAAAAATCCACTTTTGAGTATATACCCCCAAAAATTGAAAGTAGGAATTTGAAGAAATAGTTATTCATAGATGTTCATAGCAACATTATTCCCAATAGCCAATAGGTGGAAGCAACCCAAGTATTGATGGGAAGGAAATTCAAACACACATTACAACATGAATGTACCTTGAGGACATTATGCTAAGTGAAATAAGCCCATCATATAAAGAAAAATATTGTTTGATTCCATTTGCATGAGTTACTTATAGCAGTTAAATTCATGGATACAAAAGGTATAATGGTATTTACCAGGGACTATAACAGAGAATTATTGTTTAATAAGTATAAAGTATTTTGAGTTTTGCAAGATAAAAAGAGTTCTGGAAATTGGCTATGCAACAATTTGAATTTACTTAACACTACCGAACTATACCCTTAGGATGGTCAAGATGGTAAATTTTATGTTTTTTGTATTTATCATCATTTAAAAAACACACAGCCACAAATTCCTAGACACCCATTGAGGGGTAGGCTCTCTATCCCTTCCCCTTGAATCTTGATGGGCTTTTGACTCTTTTGAAGCCAGAATGAGGCAGAAGAATGATGCATGAATTGTGATGCTATGTCAGAGAAGGCAATACAAATTCTGCCTTATGTCCCAGGACCCTTCCTTGAGAAGTCCTGAGTTGCCATGTAAAAACTCTGGTGACCTTATGGCCACAATGCATAAAGTAATATCGAGAAGTGATGGTTAGTGCAATTAACGTAGCTAGCTTAAGTCTCAGGAAAAAATCAGCAACTGCTAACCAACTTTTAAGTGAAGATAGCTCTAGAAAATTCTAGTCCTCAGACATAGTTATACTCAGCCCATTGAGTCCTCCTAGCTGAAGCCCCAGACATCAAAAAACAAAAGCAAATCATTCCTCACAAAGCCTGGCCCGAAGTCATGACCCCCAGATTCAGTGAACTTGAATTTTTTTTTAAACCTTTAAAGGTTTTTTAAAACTTCATTTAATAATCTAATTTAATAACTTCATTAATAGCTTCATTAAGTGTAATTCACACACCATAAAATTCATTCTTTACAGTGGATAATTCAGGAAGTTTTAATATACTCCCAGAGTTGTGCAACCATCTCCTCTCTCTAATTTTAGAACACGTAATCACCCCAAGAGAAACTCTATACGACTAGCAGTCACTCCCCATTCCCTATTCCAATTCTACTCTATGGATTTGCCTATTCTGAAAATGTAATGTAAATGGAATCATACTGTATATGTCTTTTTGTGTCTGGCTTCTTTCACTTAGAATGAGGTTCTCAAGATTCATCCATGTTGTAACATGTATCAGTATTTAATACCTTTATATTGCTGAATAATATTCCATTGCATGAATATACCACATCTTGTTTATTCAATCATTAGTTCATGAGCATTCTGGTTGTTTCACTTTTTGGTTATTATGAATAAGGTTTTACATCGATCCATGTTTTCGATTCTCTTGGACTTATACCCATGAGGGAAACTGCACTGTCATATGGTAACTCTACATTTAGCATTTTGAGGAACTGTCAAAATATTTCCCAAAGTAGCTTCTCAATTTTGCAATTCCACCAGTAATGTCTATGAGTTTCAATTTGGTAACATCCTTGCTAATGCTGGTGTTTATCTGTCTTATTTTTGCTATCTGAGTTGGTATTAAATAGCAGGCCATTGTGGTTTTGAATTACATTTCTCTAATGACTAATGAAATAAGCATCTTTTCATATACTTATTGAAAGTTTGTGTATCTTTTTTTAGATATTTAGATAAATATCTATTTAATATACCCATTAATTAACTGGGCTACTTACCTTTTTATTATTGAGTTGTAAGAGTTCTTAGGATATTCTGGATACAAATTTCCTATCAAGATATATGATTTGCAAATATTTTTTCCCATTGTATGAATTGTCTTTTAACTTTCTTGATGGTGTCCTTTGAAGCATTCAGTAGGTCATATGGTCAGATAAATAGATTCACAAAAGTTCTGATTCTGAACAGCTTCTTCAGAAGGGGACAATTTCCTTTATCTGTTGTCAAAAAGGTAAAATTATATCCTTACTAAAACTACATCTAAACTTGGTAAATTACAGAGGTAAATAAATTACTAAAGCCTTTGCCTTTTTATCTTCTGAAAAAGTGCAATGATGAGAATTTGGGGTAAATATATTTCCCCTAATGGATGATAAATTGGTATGTGATTTCATAATAATCCACTGTAAAATATTACTTTATAAAAGAAGACTTGAGAAAACATTTTAGATTAAAGGGTCCCAGCCTGAGCAGAAAAGGGTAAATGCTTTAGTTATTCTCCTCAGTCTTCTTTTTACCACAAAAGATGTGAGCAACGCAGGTTCTGTCCATTTAAAGGAGTTTCCCTTATCAGAGAGACGGCATTCAGATAAATAAATTAGACATTCCATAAAAGACAAATTTTTAATATATGCTGGTTCATAAAAATAGATTAATAAATATAATTTGGGGATCCCTGGGTGGCCCAGCGGTTTGGCGCCTGCCTTTGGCTCAGGGCGCGATCCTGGAGACCCGGGATCGAATCCCACGTCAGGCTCCCGGTGCATGGAGCCTGCTTCTCCCTCTGCCTGTGTCTCTGCCTCTCTCTCTCTCTCTCTCTCTGTGTGACTATCATAAATAAATAAATTTTAAAAAAATTAAAAATAAATAAATAAATATAATTTGTATTACTATGAATTACTATTAATTTGAGAATTCACAAAATTTGGAATGTTGCGTCTTTGCCATGGATTCGGATTTCCACCAGTGAGAAACCAGGTACTTTCCCTTACCTAATTACCTCATTTATCTAAAGGCCCAAATAATTTGGCTTCATTTTGGCATTAAAACTTAACAACTCTCACTTATACTGGAATTAAGTCTTTCTCAAACAAAATTATATATATATATATATATATATATATATATATATTTGTTATAATCCTGAAGTTTCAGATCTATACATTAACATTTCATAACCTAATAATAATACTAATTCAATCATAGAAGGGAAATTTAAAGTATTCCACCTCCTGCAGATATCTAGGACACTAAGACAATCTAATGAGGTTAACTGCTTAGAAAATGAAAGAAGTACTTTTTATTCTATCCAGCTACAATATACACCAAATCTTGACAGTGTTAATAATATCCAATGTCTAACTGAAGTGAGGCACAACTTCAGGTATTTCCCTGTTGCTCACTGATAGAGTAGGAGCCAGTGTTTAGTAACACTTTATGAGCAGCCATTCTTTAATACTCCCTGTCATGTGGAATGTAATAGCAGTAGTTATGATAAAAAATTCCATAAACCTAATAGAAAATTTTATTTCTCAAGAATACTATTGGGGCTGTCTTTTTCTTTTTACAGATAATAGCCCTGACATTAAAGTGAAGTTTTATTTCACTTTAAGTACATAGGATCCTGTCAGTCAAATGTATCTTCAAAATCAAGTTTTAAGATGACATTTTTACTAATTAATTAAAACAGTGTATCATTAAGTCAAATGAACAATCAAAACTGTGTAATATAAGAAATGTTCCTTTAGTATCAAGAATAGACCACTTACTAAATAGTCTCACAAATTATAAGCAAAACAAGCAAAATAAAAAATTAAGTCAGAAACACAGGTTTTCTGAGTGCTATCCTAGTTACCGTGAGGTAGCTAAAATAGTGTTTTATTGATTAAGATTTTCCTTTTCTGCCCTAGTGTGTGACATTGTCTATATGAATTTGGGATCATGGGCTGCTTAGACTTTGAATGAAGACTGTATATGCCACAATCAATTTAATACAAATATGCCTTCAGATTTTTTTTAGCAAAAACTATGATCTCTGAACTACATATATAGGGTAATTTGAAGTGTAATGTAAATAATACATTTTTCATTAGATGATAATGTCTATATGACAAACAGCAGGCAGTTCACTGAAGATGGTTACCGCTCTAGACCCACCGACATGGTGAAAGAAAATTCTGTTTTTTACTTAGAAGCATTTTCATTTTTTTTAAATTAGAAACCTTCCTTAGTCTTCATCCTCCCTCTCCCACTCCCCCTCTCCTGGCAAACAGACAAGTGTCCTTGTTTGTATCATAATTATTTCCAGGAGTTTCACTTTCCTGAGCTTATTTTTACGCCTTCCTTAGATGCTGCCCAAACTCTTCTAACTGCACACCACCAATATATACAGATGAAGAGTTAAGTACTAATAAAATAAGTAAACAATTTTAAAACTGTAAAAGTAATAGTCCAGTATGCATGAGATTAAGTAGCAAATGGTAGTAGATAGTCAGAAAATATTTTGAACTGATGTGGCCGATGTTTTCAACTGATTGAAAATTAACCTTTGATAAGCTGAATTTGTAACATAGCTGAATGATTAGATAGAGCTTTACGGTAAAATGGGCCTTATATAAGATTTAGCTAGAAAGGGAGAACCCAGGTGGATGAGATGAAATAAAATAAATCAACAAAACAGAGGTAGGGACTCAGTGCATATGGGGAATGGTTTGTTAACCAGCCTAGGTAGGATAGAGCAGAGAAATCTTAGCCACAGTTGCACAGTAGAATCATCTAGAGAGCTTTACAAATGCAGCATCTATATCCTCTCATAGATTCTAATTCTGCAGGGCCAGAGTGAATTTCAGGCATCCAATCTATAGCATGTATTTCTTTTAGGATTTTCCAAACCTATTGGATAAATAAGTACATAGTTTAGAAAGCATAGGGAAAACTTCAAGATGTTTCAATATAGATAACTGGCTAGTGAACAGAAATATTTGCTAGACATAGCCAGATTTCATGGTATGTGTTAAGAGTAGGATAAGCAGAGAAGCATCTGGGTGGGTCAGTTGGTTAAGCATCCGACTCTTGATTTCAGCTTAAGTATTGATTTTAGGGTCATGAGTTCAAGTCCCATGTTGGGCTCCATGCTGAGTGTGGAGCCTGCTTAAAGAGAGAGAGAGAGAGAAATATAAGATGCATTAAATATAAATAAGAAGTACCAAGAATGACCTTATATCCTTGAGACACATAGGTACGAAATACATATGAGACTAAACATACAAGAGGCATTGGTTAGTTATGAGGTCTCAATGTGACCACACATTGCTGGCACTCATTCTGCCTTGTATGTCTTTGCCCAAAAAGCACAAAGCAAATCCATAGCAGTTTGCAGGCTAATTGGCAAGCAACAGCTGTGGCCAGGAACAATTGGCCTTGTGTCTATACAAAAGAATAAGACCAAAGCCCCTTCCATCTGTGAATTCAAGCATTCAAAATCTATTTCTAGTCCTCATAACCACACCATTAGTAGGACAAGTTGATGTGGCAGAGAGAGATAAAGCACATACAAACCCTGAATACTTCAGGATTCAGAAAATGAGTCCTTCCTGCTTGTACGCTATCCTAAATGTATTAACTCGACTATACCTTTCCTCTTACTTCTCACTGTATATTTTAAAACTGATTTAATAACAATGCCATTTGAGTATTTTCATTTTGCCTGTGACCTTCTGTTCTGTGACCTCTGAAACAGCCTGCTTGGTAGCCTACTTGGAAGCCACCATACAACAACCTAATTTCCTTTTCAACATAACCAGTTTTTTTAAATATCCCTCAAGTGCTTTTCATTCACATTGGGTTTGAGAATTGCTGGAATACAGAATTTGAAGATCTGAAGGAAAATTACAGAGTTGTGGGATGACTTTATATGTGAGTTTGAGCAATTTATATTCTATTATATAGGATATCTGGAATCTATAAAATATAAAAATAACATTATAAAATTGTGCATCTTAAAGATCAACATGTTAGTGTTAGATACTAGGAACTGGATGATGTGAGAAGACTAGAAATTTAGTAATGAGTTAGAATAGTAGAAAAAGGACATTGTAGTGAAATTGAAGCTGGAATGGGATGACAGCATATAAATGAAAAGAAAGAAGATATCTGGAAGATGGAGTGGATCCTGAAAACCATTCACCTCCCAACTCATACTAGGAAGCCAGTATTAACTAGATATATAAAGACTAGACAAAAACATCATCAGAAAATAAAATTACAGACCAATATCTCTTACCAAGATGAATTCTAAGACCTTTAACAAAATGTTAGCAAAGCAATCCATTAGTATATAAAAAGCCTATACCATGTACAAGAATGATGTATGCCAAGGATGCTATTAATTTAACTTTAGAGATTTTCTCAGTATTCCACTCCATTCTCAATTTTCAGCAGTCCCTGCACAGGTGACAAGGTCCTCACTGGGCCAGCTTGTCCAGGACTATCTCAGTTTTGGCAATCCTAATTCATAGGAACCCTTCCCCAGGAAGCAGAAAGTCCTGGTTTATTGATGATGGGGCCAGAAAGTTGAGAGAAATGTACAAAACTCATAGCTGCAGGCCTTAAAATAGTGGTCAAAACAAATCCTGTTTTTAGCATCAAATAGTACAAGATAGCATACTTTTTATAGCTGCTGTCCTTATGTTTTGCCTCTTGCACCGAGCCATTATTACATCTCTTTGACTGATGTGGCTTAAGTGTACAATTTAATAATCACGTGTGATAACAGTTTGTCTTTGACTTCTCCTGTTGATTAACTGTTATATTTAGTACAAAGACAATGCTACTTTAGTTTTTGATATTGCGGATATTGTGACCATGTTTCTAAAGAGTGAAGAATAGGGCAGCCCGGTGGCTCAGTGGTCTAGTGCTGCCCTCAGCCCAGGGCCTGATCCTGGAGACCCAGGATCGAGTCCCACGTCAGGCCCCCTGCATGGAGCCTGCTTCTCCCTCTGCCTGTGTCTCTGCCTCTCTGTCTCTCTCTCTCTCTGTGAATAAATAAGTAAAATATTTTAAAAAAAGAGTGAAGAATATGAAAGAATTGCAATACCGAAACCAACATGAGGCAGAGTTTACCAAAGGAGGGAAAAAATTGTTACTTGAATAACAGATGGAAGGAACATACAACTGGGTTAGAGAGGTAAATAAGCAAAACAGAGCATACTTCAAAAGAAAATTTGATTTGGACATGTGATAGGGAAGGGGAAGAGAGAGCACACATGATAATTGAATCTTATGAGTCCAGGATGAGAGAGATAAGTATTTCTAAACAAAGCAAAAATCCCATGAAGATACCAATGCTCACTTGAAGATAGTTGTCACTGAATTTGTTTGGGCATAGCACATGAACAAATACATATTATTATACTGTTCCTTTGTTCTATGAAATACAGTAAAGACATGTTTCTGGTTCAGAGGATGCAGCTAAAATGTCCAGTGGAAGAACAAAAGAAGAAATTTCAAGAACAGCCTTGCTGATCCTTAGAATGTAGAGTTGGTCATCTTAACAATGATCATGGTTCTAGAGTATATAAGATGATTTGTTGAGTCACAGCAACAACAAAAATCTCCCTCCCCAGCTCTTAGAAACTTTGGTTTGAAAATGTAGTTTCCAATCACTTTTTTCTTATTTCTATGAAGATTTAAATGAAATGTAAGAAAGTATGAAGCTAAAGATTCTTGATATTTTGTTCAAAGGCAATATAGACTTTGCATGTCTATCCACATATTTGGCAGACAGTAAACAATTAAATTTTGACCAATTTAACCTGTTCTGTAAACTTCTTATGAAGGAAAACTTAAAAAGTTTTGTCTATTAAGTGTTCTACAGATCTTGTACACATCACTGTTGGGGGGGGTAATTTGCTTGTGATGTTGAGGTTTTCATGAAAGTTTTTATTTGTTTTTTGGTTTTCTCAAAATGTACAGAGGAACTTAATGTGATTTATTTTACTTTATTGAGAAAAAAGGATCATCTCCTTAGACATGTGTCGATAAAGTGAAAACATGTTAAAATAGTGCTCTGTCATTAAATCACATTTTAAAAATATGGGGCAAGGAAAATGCCTTCTAGTTTGGAAAAATACTGGAAATAAAAATTAAGAAAATGATTATAGCTAAACCAAAATTTGTATTGTATTTATCCAAAACTGTTTGATGATCTTAAGGAGACCATAGGGGGGCCCAGAAAAGGATTAATTTACTGCACCTGTTATCTGATGTTATGAGTAGGTTGCTACAACTCACAAAGAAAAAGACAACTTTTTTGGAACTAAAACCACTTCAGAATTCAAAAATATGTAACCAGATAAGGGCAATTAATTTAAGCACAACTTTCTCATCAATCCTTTACCAAAATTGTGACTTTTTTGGAATTCAACTTCCAGATGTTCAGATGACCCTTGTATTTTAAAAACATTCTCCTGAGGAGAAGTTTACCTTATGATGATATCCACTGTGCTTCAGAGTACTTAAAAAATATTAGACATTTTAGACATGGACAGCTACTGAAAAGCACTGTGTCTACCAAGACAAGCTTGTAGATGCAAAGTGAGTGAGCCTTTTTTTTTTTTTTTGAGAACTGGAAACTAATTTCTAAGTGTCTAAAAAAAACTTGTTACTGGTAAGTAAAATATTAAGTGTCCCATACTACAGTATTTTTTCAAGAGAATATTTAGTTTAATTTTGTCATACTGGACCATACCAGAAAGCAGAATAATGCAGACTTGATTAAAGCAAAGCTCCATATTAGAATAAAGCTTATAATTGACTTATATTCAATCTTATCATTACACAAAAAAGAAGGATTTTTTAAAGGCTTTGGGCAGTTCAAAGCAGTATTATTGGATGAGGAAATAAAAATAGTATAAATATGGGATAAGAGAAATAAACGGGATGAAAAACACATCGTTGTTATTTCTATTAAACATATAAAACATTTAACTAATTTTTATTCTCCCTTAAAACTCTTTTTATAATTAGATTTTTTATTTTATTAAAATGGAAGGAGATAGGATCCTTAGATATGTGCCTATAAAATGGCTATTACATAATACTATAACCTACAAAATTTGAATATCCAATAGAAAAAATAAGTTAAAATAAATGGTATCAGAGGACACAAACATTAAAAAATATTGCTATATTTTTCTAACACATATCATTTGCTTATCAGTCTTTTTAATTACTATTTGCTGCTGTTAACTAGTCATATCATATCATTCTGTTGATTAATCAAGAGCATTTATGTAACAAAAAAGAAACAAAATGTACATAAAACTATATCATTTAAGTAAACATTAATTTGTCATATTTTCATGTTAAAATATATGACTTACTATTCATAAATCATTATATTAATTGTTGTTCTTTTTTTAATTTCATTTATTTATTCATGAAATGCACAGAGAGAGGCAGAGACAAAGGCAGAGGGAGAAGCAGACTCCCTGAGAGGAGCCTGATGCAGATACTCAACCACTGAGCCATCCAAGTGCCCTGTTGTTGTTCTTGTACGGCTCTGTCTGGGGTTGGCTCTCAGGAAAGTCAGTTATCCTACGCTTGTACTGGAAGGGGAGTTGCTGTCCATGGTATTGCCCTCCCTCAGCAGTAAACTGGTGTTACTTTGTCTCTTGGTGCTGGGTTTTCATGACAGGGAGGCTCTCTGTGGTCTAGATTCAGGGTCAGTCTTAATAGGTCTAGTGAACCTGAGCATTGGTGTTGGGCTTTTTTTTTTTTTTTCCTTAGCATTCCTACCACTCCTATCCAAGACGGGAAACTGTGCCCTTACTCTGTGGTACACCTTGAAGAGGAGAGTTTTTCTTCTCGTCCAGCAATAGCAGACCCCTGCTTAGTAGTGGAACAAGATTCTAGCCCTGCCCTTGTTTCTCAAGAGATGACTAGATTGCAATGTGTAATAAATGCTATCATGATATGCCACTAGATCTGGATGTTGCTTATTACAGATGATAGCCTATGTGGTCTAATTCACCTTTATTCATTATCTTTGTATTTTTCCAATTCTTTGGTCATTACTTCATTTGTGATTTGTTGCACCAATATTAAATCTTTGGGAGTAGATTTAGTTGGGTGTGTTTTTCAGTTATGCAACATATGCATCAAGCTCAATCTCCCTATTAGTCTGATCTATGTGTATAAATCCTATTAGTTCATCAGATCTTCCACTGTCAGAACCATGTAGATGTTTATATAAAATAAATGAATTTTTTAAAGAATAAATTCTTATTCAAGAGGTTTTGAGTAAGGTCAAAGATTCTAAATTTTATTTTATTTTTTTTAAAAGATTCTAAATTTTAAAAACTTCCCTCCCAAAAAAAATAAATAAAAACTTCCCCAAGTGGAATGCTAAAAGGCAGTGCTCAGTATGTTTCAGTTTATTCCTTGTCCTTGAAGACTTGGCTTTGAATGAATACCCTAGGAGTGGAATCAGCTTAGAGATGGGAAGTCTCCCAGACACTAATAACCTATTCTTGCCTTGGCTCCTTGTTGCTGTATCCTGCCTAGAATTAGGTGATTTTTTTCCTAATTTGATGGACCAAATGAGACATGTCTCAACAAGATTGAACGGCAACCCCACATTTCCCTAGCAGAGAATTTTCAGTAATTTTACCTCCTGTTGTACAAGGTAGAAGAGCCAGTCAAATTCACAAAAGTGAAAAGCTGTTAAAACCAATCTGAATGACTATGGCATATTGTTAACTTGGTTTTGAGATTCTTTGTAGATATTTCCTCCATGGTTGAGTTTGCCATTTGGTCCTCTAACACTATTAGAATTATATTCCCTGCTTCTTCTAAGTCATTTTGAAATTCTACTGTTTTGCCAGGTGTCACCTTTTCTTTATATTCTTCTAAATTATGCCTAATATTTACTTGATTTCCTTAAGCAAATGCATTTCTTTAACATTTTTAAGTTCAGTTTGGGGTTACCTGGGTGGTTAAGCAGCTGACTCCATGATTTCAGCTCAAGTCATGATCTCAGGGCAGGGAGATTGAGCTGTGACTGGACTGACACTGAGTGTGTAGTCTGCTTTAGATCATCTCTCTTTCTCCTCTGCTCCTCCCTGCGCCCCACCCCAACTTGCACATGCTCAATGGCATTCTTCCTCTAAAGAAAAAAATAATAATAATAAAAAGTAAGTTCAATTTATATCCTTTTTAGTACACTAGTTTTAGCTTCCAACTATGTTGTGTTTCTTCTTGAGATTTTTTTCTTAACATTTCATTTATTGTCAGTAAGCATTCTAAACAGAGCCTTATCTGAGGATTAGTCATTTCTTCAGTGACATATCTCACTTTATGGGGGTAGGAAAAGATGCTTTCATTCATCTCATTTTTTTATTCTTTAGTTGTAAGAATATATTCTATTATTTATCATTTAAACTGATTATATTAGCTCAGTACTAGATTTCATATCATCAAATTGATAAAAGAAATTTAAGGCTTTTTTCCATTTTTGAAACAAAGTATTTTTATTTCAGCTAGTGTGCTGATAACACTTAGGAATTATGTGCAAATGTGAGTAGCTAGAATAATAAATATGTAATTGAGAATAGCCCTTTCAGAAATAGAAAGAAAACAGTAATTGTTTGGATTACAAGATTTAGGGCGTAATGTTCTAAAAAAAAAGCTATTATTTAGATTTATTTTTATTTCCTTAAAACTAAGCTTAATACAGATTTTATTGAGATTTTCAAATGACTTTATTTTTTAAAAAGGAGGAAATATTAAGGAAGAAAGTAAATGTTGCATGAAGAACTACTACATAAGCTTTTGTAAAAAAAATTGACTGGTCAGTTCAGTTTGTCCTTAAATCAATTATGATTCAATAACAGATTCAACATTTCTCCTTTTCCATTGTAGCTTGACTAAATTGATTTTGTTATTTTGACAGAGTGTGGTTATAGCCTATGCACGGAGCTGATCTGAGGCATCATAAAGAGGTTGCTTTAGTACATTTAAGATAAACCTCTGTTGCATGAATATACTTTTTATTCTCACATTATCTGACATGCGTTATCTTTCACATTGATAGACAAGGTGATGTCATCATGATTTGTTCTATTATATAATTCTTCAATAATGAAAAGAAATGACAAACTTAAAGGCTCCCTAAAGTTATTTGTAAATTTTAAATTGAATGATTATATTTAAGAAACAATCATCTGTCACCGATGCACTCTGAACCCTCCAGATTTTTCTTTGGAAGTTACTTTTAATAATAAAATAAGACTGATATAATTAGAGATCTTGGTAAGGGGGAATATGTGAAATTATAGGACCATTAACAGTTATATGCTATTTGAAGGTTCATGAAACATAGTTTTATCTTTACCTACTACCCTGACAAATATATGCTCATTCTTACACAGATTCTTGCCCACCCTAATATTTAGTACTCTTGGTCATCTTCCTTCTTTTCCCAGCCCTGACACCTTCACACATTGCAAGTAGCCTTTTGCATGTACATGTGGATACTCAGGCATATGTCCAGACTTTCTCTATTCACCTTCCCCCAAATAACTGATAGCTCATAACAGCCCCAGGAATCTGATACAGAAGAAAAGACCATGCAAAACCTACACATATGCTATGGAATTCTGGAGAACATGCTGGAGTATAAGCTGCAGATAAAGGTGTCTTAGTGTCTCCGTGGACTCCTTCCCCTGCGGTGGGATGCATTTAGAGATAGATCAGAGTAGTAGTACGTTTTCATAAAAGGGCCTATATTAGGGTCTTATACATGTTTATGTCTGTCTAATATTTTACAGTATGTGGAGCATCACAAGTAGCCATTTCCAGTAGAATAGCAGAACTCTTGCTATGTGACTGCAGTTCATTACTGTTAATTGAATACCTCTAAGTATCATCTCTTTCTTTCTATTTTTAGCCAGAATCTTGAAAAACCTATTAGCTATCCCTTTCCTTATTTGGCAGTCTAAAAAAACCTGATGATCCAATTAATATTTTCCAGACTTAGTGCATCAGAAATTAAAACCCTAGAATAGAAGGTAGCTTCCTTAAATGCTTCCAACTCCTTAGGGAGGACTATCTAGCACTCTGACTGTCCTGGCAGTGTATGCAAAAATGGTATATACTGTGATAAAGAGTTCTATCAAAATTTGTTGGATTGGGCTTTTACTTGGAAACTTATACAGAAAAACAGATGTACACACATGTTTGTTCTACAGTATATCAGCCATCTCTCTGAAATTCTAATTTTAATTTCTCTTTTTTTTGGTGGTTGTCTAAAGACAAATTTATTCTTTAGATATTTAATTAACATAGACATATGGGGTCAAATGGACTTACACTCAAATCTTGACTCAACTGACCAATTTTGAGATTTGGGACTGAGGGTCAATTCTTTTATCTGAGAACAGAGACTAAAATATTTGTTCTTATGATTGTTCATAGGATTAAATAAGAAAGTATGTGCATGTTTTCTATTTAATAAGTACTCAACAAATGGAATTATTATCACCAGCACTATGGTTATTAGTCCTGATTTTACTTTCAAAATTAGAGCATTTCTGTTAGAACATTTCCTGAAACCAATTACTACCATTGCTTGCATATTTTCTCTGTGTAAAAAACTGTTTATTCGAGTTAAGATTAATAAAATAACCGAGGGCACCCTGATCCACATCATTAAGCACATTATGCCATCCTCAGTGCTCAAAGGTGTATTCTCAGGGCACTACCCCTTTATGAAAAGACATCACAGGGCACCTGCATGGCTCAGTGAGTTAAGTATCTGCCTCATCTCAGGTCTTGATCTCAGGATCCTAGAATTGAGACCCGCATCAGGTTTCCTGCTCAGCAGGGAGTCTACTTCTCCTTCTCTCTCTGCCTCTCTCCCTCTCATGTTCTCTCACTCTCAAATAAACCAATAAAATCTTTTTAAAAAATGACATCACATCAAACTCTAATTTTGACATTCAACTCTCTCTTTACCAGATTATACCAGAGTTCCTCTCCATCTTTTGTCCCACATGCTCCTAATTTCCCCCCCACACCTCTTTCAGTAAAGCAGAGCCAAGGCAAGGGTGAGGTTTCCTGAGAATCAGTGCCAGTGTTCCTAAGGCACAGTATAGCTACAAGTTTCACTATGGATTGCTGAAGGAAAGATGCTGAAATGTTGTCTTATAGCAAAGCTGATATTAAATTCTAGATAGACTCTATCACCAAGTTCTCAACTCAATAGAAATAGGCAGTGAGAAGGAATCCAGGTATTAAGAGTCTTACCTTAAAACCAGGGATTGTAGACGGTAGAACCCCTGAAAAGTCAGGATCTATTTTCATTGCTTTTACTTCCAACTTTTGTCCTTTTGAGCCATGCCTTAGGGATGTGTGAGATTTTCCTCTTGATGAAATGAGGTTGCCTGGACTAGGAATAGTGAGATAAATAGGAGAGGAGAGAGTCATAGAATTTATTGTTGTGAGGGTGAGAAAAAGGGAGAATTCAAGCATCAAGCCAAAGCTTAGGTTTCAGCTTGAGCAACTGGATGAGAGTGGCGCCATTTATTGAGAAAATAGAAGACTTGATAGTGGTGTGGGGAAATTAAGAGTTCTTTTGAATGAGATTAAAACACTTATTATTCCTACAGGTAAATTATAAGTATATATATATTTTTACTACAATGTCATGGGTCAGTTTATTTGTTGATATCCTAAGTTTTTTTGTAATATAGTATTTCACATGATATTATAATCTGTATGGGATAATGACTACATTTTTAAAGTGCTCAAGGTACTTTGGTCTTATTGAAGTATAATAAAATGATTGGTCAAGTGAATTAAAGTAAATAATGGTTGTTGATTATTAGTTTTGTTTCATAACATGTTTCCAGAAAATTGACTTCTAAATTCAGTTCATTACCTTAATGATTAATGTTACCATATGTAATAAATCATAATCAAGTAGAACATGCTTATGGCAGCAAGCACAAGCTTAGAAAGTTTAGATTAACACCAAATACTTTGCTAAAACATTGCCTATTGAAAGGATTAAAAGGATTAAACAATTAATCCAATAAATGATTAAAAAGGGGGTAAAGGTCCAAACCTATCTTTAAAGAACAAGATATTGTAGAGATTTGGGAGCCACCATGGATACTAAGAAATGCCTATAAATATTAAAAGACTAATTCATGATCTTGAAAAAAAAAAGATGTGAGTCAAACACAAATCTATGTCAGGACAAAAGAATAAAACTCAGATCCTAAAATAAGACTTTTGAAAACTAAGATCAGAATTGGTACAATTTAAGAATTGGAACATAAAATGAACTCCTTCTCAGCAAAAGGAATTTCATGGATCTCCTCTAAGACAGTTAATCCAGCCAGACATAGGTATGTGTAGCATCACTGTTTCTTGTGTGCAGCAATCATTAAAGAGATTTTATATTTCTTTGTTACATGGATGGGGTGGTGGGTATGAGATTTAAGGCTATTGTGATTTTGCCAAGGCAATGGAGCTTAAAGTTGGGAGATTGTGCCTTGGAAGACAGACTGATCTGGACCTGAAGTGGATCTTCCATGGTTCCAAATAACCTTAGGCAAATTACTTCTTTTGGGCAGTAGAGTTTATAATGCTTACTTTCCAAAATTTTTGAGTTTCAAATGAGTTTTCATATGTAAAGTGCTTAGCACAGTGCCTGGTGAACATAAGCTGTGAAAAAATAGAATGATTTCCTAATCATTATTATTATTACTATTTTTCTTCTGATTGCGCCAAGTATAACAATGGGAGCCTTATATATGTGGTTTGCCTAGCTCTTCTGGGAAATTAGAACAAGTTCCTAGGAGTTTTATCAGCCTGTTAATCTAAGACATCACAGGAAGTATATTATTAAAGGAAAGGAGGCTGACAGATATGCAGGCTCCAAGCTTCCAAGATTAACACTCTAAAGCAAATAAAACTGTAAACAAGTTTTCTAGGAATATTGTACCAGTTGCAGCAGAAAAATCACTCTGAAATAAGAGACATCTCATTCTGGAACAACTTGAATAGAATAGCAGGGAATCACAATGAGTATGTAGCTAGAAAGATAAGACTAAATTTAGGTAGTTGAGCTCTAAACAAATACTAATAACTGTAATTCCAGGACATGAGAGGTAAGATAAAGGGATTGCATTTCTAGTTTTGGAGGATCAAATCAGGATCAGTGACAGTTAAGGTGCTAGATGACTGGTTAAAGTAGTCTCAGGAACAATGATAATAACAATAAAGACAGAATCAAGTAAGGGAAGACCCTCTCAACAGCTAGAGTATCAGAGAGGAAGCAAGAACACTGACAACAATAGGACAGAATGAGGTTAGCACCTGGGAGAAACTTTAGGATCTGGAACTTCAATTCCCAATAGTTAACAGAGACTAGAACTAATGATAATCAGATATTACTTACTTGCCCATCAAGCTGACATTTAGTTTTGTTTGGGTTTTCTTCATAGAAAATATAATTAAGTAGTAAAACTAATTGAGAAATATGAATTCCAAACAGAATGTATGTCAAAACAAACAAAAGCAAAGAATGAACAACCAGCCAAAACCAAAATCAAAACCCAAAAGACATGGGGGGCACCTGAGTGGCTCAGTTGGTTAAGCAACCGCCTTTAGCTCAGGTCATGATCCCAGGATCCTGGGATCAAGGCCCATGTTAGGCTCCCTGCTCAGTAGGGAGCCTGCTTCTTTCTCTCCCACTTCCCTTGCTTATGCTTTCTCTCTCTCTCCCTCTCTCAAATAAATTAATAAATAAAATTTAAAAAGAAAAACTCAGAAAAACAGAAAAACTGAAGTATTGGATGAAGCCTGATATCATTCTTTAACCTGAAATAAAATACTAATTATATCCAATCTTTTAGTATTTAATGTGATTTTTTTATTTTGTTTTAGATTGTATTGATTTATTTTAGAAAGAGAGATATGGAGAGAGAATCTGAAGCAGACTCTGCACTGAGTGTGGAGCCCCACTCTGGGCTTGATTTCACAAATGGGAGAACATGACCTGAGTTGAAACCAAGAGTTGGACACTTAACTGACTAAGCCACCTATATGCCTGTAATGTAATGTCTTGAAGTGACCAGTCAACTTTTATTAAGCTCTCACATTTCAAATTCAGATGCCCAGAAGTTAACGAGTAAGACAACTCACTAGAAAACCTGGGCTGCAATAATATAAGGACATTTTTAAATGTCACCAAGGAAGGGTGGAGGGTGCAATAGTACCATATTGAATCTACTAGAATATGATAATTTAATAATGCATATTGATTCTTAGAACAACCTAAGCAAACATTTTTAAAATTATAAAAATTAATAAGAAAAATACAATTTGGAGGTGGTTCAGTCAGTTAAGCATCTGCCTTTGTCTTAGTTCATGATCATGGGGTCCTGGGATCGAGCTCCACATCAGGCTCCCTGCTCAGCAGGAGAATAAAAACAGAATAAGGCAGAAGAAATGCCTAAGGGATGACAAGTAAGAACTTTTCACAATTGACAAAAGGAAAAAGTTACAAATTCCAGAAGCTCTACAAACCCCCAACAGCATAAAGAAAACTATACCGAAGCACATAGTAGCAATCTGCTGAAAAAGAAATGCAAAAAATGAAATCATATAAGTAACAAGATAAATAAAAACACATTTCCTTCAAAGAAATGACTAAGAGCAACTATTGAATTCTCTTCTAAAATGGTGAAAGCTAGGAGCACCTGAGTGGCTCTGTGCATTAAGTGTCTGCCTTCAGATCAAGATCTCAAGATCCTGTGACAGAGCTGAGTTGGGCTCTCTCTTCAGTGGGGAATTTGCTTCTCCCTCTCTCTGCTTTTCCTCTCTCTCTCTCTTAAGTAAATAAATAAATAAATAAATAAATAAATAAAATATTTAAAAATAAATAAAATAGTGAAAGCTAAAGACAATAGGATGACTTTAAAAATATTGACCATTCCAGAATTCCATATTGGTAAAAATATCCTTCGAAGATGAAGGACAGCTAAACTAAAAATAAGGTTTCAATAATAGACTTGCACTCCAATGATTAAAAAAAATGGATGTCGTTTTAAGCAGAAGAAAAATGATCAGAGGTTATGTAGGAAGATTAAACAATTATGATTAATGTAGACCAAGAAATGGAAATATTATATAATTTTTAAAATAATCTTTCATGGGTTTACAAAATATAGATGATTAAAATATTTTACAACAATAGCATAAATGCAAGAAGCATATCAGATTTCAAGTGTCTTAAAGTTCTTGTATACCTAGAAAGTAGCAAAAGTAATCATTTATCTTAGAACTCAATAATGCATTTTTATGGATGTATATGTTATAATCTTTAAAGTATGCACTGAAAGAATATTAAAAGAATCTAGAGCTAATTAATTAAATAAGGGGAAAATGAAATAATAAAACATTTAGTTTACCTGAAGCACGACACCTATTAGTATCTTATTGCTACTCTAACAAATCACCACAAATTTAGTAGCTTAAAATAAAACAGATTTAGTATCTTATAGTTCTGGGGGTCAGAAGTCCCAAATACATTTTACTAAGCTAAAATCAAAGTTTTGGTAGGGCTCAGTTTCTTGTGAATGATATAGGGGAAGAATCATTTTTTGAATCTTCTAGTGGCTGCCTTCATTTTTTTGTCTCCTTCCATATTCAGCAACAGCAATAGCTTGTCTAGTCTTGTTCTTATTGAATCACTCTGACTCCACCTCCATTATTATGTGTCCTTCTCTGATTCCCCTGACTCCTTTCATTTATAAGGACCCCTGAGATTATAGTGGGAACGCCTGGATAATCTCTCCATTTCAAGATCGTTCACTCAATCCTTCTGTACATTCTTTTTTACCATACAGAGTGACTTATTCACAGGCTGCAACAATTGGGTGGATACCTTAGGGATAGGGAGGGTGGTGTTATTCTACTTTAGACAACAAGAAAGGAGAACAATGAGAAAAATAGAATTTATAATGATGTATAACTAAAAATTAATGAGAAGTAGGTTTAAACCCAAATACATAAAAATTACATTAAATGTGAATGGACTCAATACTTAAACACAAATATTTTCAGACAGAATATTTAGAAAATCTCATGCTGCTTAAAAATATGTATGTATTCATGCTAATGTATATATATAATTTTGTAAGTAAAAAAAAACAGATAAAATTCATTTTAAGCAAATGCATGACTAAAGATAATAAGAGACATTTTATAATATCCAGGGAGTCAATCCATCAAGTTATAACAGTTCTAAAAATTTAACCTTAAAATAAATTGTCATTTCTTTTTCTGGTCATACTAGATTAGTTCACACTGAAAGAAACTATGGAAACCAGAAAACATTAAAAACCAAACAAACAAACACAGAAATGACTGGAGAGTGATCAAAGCAAAATTTGAGGGTCTGTTAAATTTGAGGTAGATGCACAGTGATATAGCCTCAAATGTACCCACCCATACCTTCTTTTAAAAACAGGGTTGTTGGGCAGCCTGGGTGGCTCAGTGCTTTAGTGCCACCTTCAGCCCAGGGCCTGATCCTGGAGACCCATGATCAAGTCCCACGTCAGGCTCCCTACATGGAGCCTGCTTCTCCCTCTGCCTGTGTCTCTACCTTTCTCTCTGTCTCTCTCTGTTTCTCATGAATAAATAAATAAGATCTTTAAAAAATAATAAAAATAAAAACAGGGTTGTTTCTCAATTTGCAACATGAAGAGTGAAGTTCCGGCGAAAAAGAACAGTTTTACTAGAAAAAATGGAGAAAGTTTGGAGTTGAAATCTGCCAAAACAGCCAAGACCTTTGGGGCAAAATCTTGAAAAAAGAAGGTTCAGTGAAGTGAGCTTAAAAGCCATTTGCAACTTTTCTCTCAAGACACTGACTTAATTCTAAGTTAAAAGTGCACAAAGAATTCACCGACTCCAGATAGAAACAATGACTAGAAGGTTGAACAGGCAAGGAAAAAACTCAGTAGCTGCAAAATTCTTGAGGGGCAGACTTTGGAGTACAAACCCTGCTACCATGGGCAGGTTGGGGGTGGGTGGTGAGACTTGTTAAAAGCCCTGGGCTTTTTGATAAAACTCTCAAAAGACCACACAGTGGACATGAAAAATTCCAGTCCAGTAATAAAATAAAAGCAAATATGTACTAACTCTAAAAAAGCTGAAATCTAACCTTTATGGTGATCAGGTAAACAGCTGGCACTCTAACAGCTTTTGAAGAGAAATTGGCCCTTTTGGAGAAATATAATGCCATCCAGGGCTTTTATATTTTTTTATTTAATGCTTAGTATTAAAAAATAGAAAGCTGTCTAAAATATAGTACCTAAGTAAGTCAAAATCAAAAAGAGAAAACTAACAAAAGAGACACATTGGTGATTTGGTTACTGTAGTGACAAAAAATAAAAGGAATCTAAATAAATTCTTGCTTTTTAAAAAACAAAATTCCTAGAGGACCTGGGTGATTTAGCTGGTTAAGTATCTGACTCTTGATTTAGGCTCAGGTCATGATCTCAAGGTCTTGAAATCAAGCCCTGGTAGAAGCTTTGTTCTGGGCATGGAGCCTGCTTAAAATTCTCTTTCCCACCCCCACTCGTGCTCTCTCCCTCTCTCCCTCACTCTCTCTCTTTCAGTGAATAAATAAATAAAGAATAAATAAGTAAATAAATGTATGTTATTAAAATAAAATTCCTTTTTGTTAAAAATGAAAAATTAAAGACAAATATTAAACTGGAAGGGATGCTGGCATAAACAAAGGCAGATCAGTATTTTTAATCTCTGCACCCCAAAAAAGGAGAATGGGTACTTAAAGTGAAATCTGAATTGGTGTCAAGTAAGGACAATGAGAAGTAGAGGCTCTAGCTATCTCTCTTAGCGAAAGTGTTCTGTGGGGATGAAGGAAGTTTTGCAGTCCCTGACTATATCTAACAAATAGAAAGTGTGAGCTGGTGATCCTGGAACTGCACAAGCTCAGTAAAATGATGAAGAGCCTGAATAGGTATGTGACTGATGGATGAAGTAAAAGAAGAGTGCTACTGGAAGGAAAAATATGGAAGTAGAGTTTTATCACAAGGCATTCAGTGGTTATGAGATAGAGCAAATTTGGCCATTCAAGAAACCAAATATAGGAGACATCATCTCTCATTCCAATTGGAAGCTGAATAATGGGAAAGAAGGAGACACAGATAACACACACACAGGGAATATCAAGAATATTAAGTCTTTGAAAATATATTATTTAATTTATATTTCCAAGGCATCTTCAATATACTTTACATCTTTTTTTTCTATTTTCATGTGGGGTGCAATAAGTAAGCAAAATAGAGGAAATATTCATTTAATGAGCTTCTCAAGTGATAAAAGATATTTTCATTATTAAATATACTACATAAAAACATTTACAGCTAGCATTTTTCTCAATTTTACCCTAATTAATACATAAAAATATTTAAAATAGTTCAACCTTTTTTATAAGATGGAAAATTGTATTTTCTCATATTTAGGAAAAAGTATAGTACCTTCTATCTTACCCTAATTATTATGCTCAGCCTGTATCATCTTATTGAGTTGTGTGGGTGGCTGCTGACACAAGGGAGAGAATTGCTCTTTGATGTAGTAATTATTAGGTGGTAAGATTTTTAGTTACATTTAATTTTACTTTTTCTTACATTTTATAAAATTCCTGCAATTATTTTGTATTGTTTACATGATGAGAAAAATAAAAGTATAGTAAAACAGAGTGTATCTTTGCTTCATTCTTTCTTTCAAACTTGTAGTTTGGCTTTGATTTATTTGAAAAGTTAACAACTCTCATTTCAAGCTATGTCAAGGGTGGTACACTTAATTTTTTTTTTAAGATTTGTTTATTTGAGAGAGATACAGAGACCACGGTAGTGGGGGAAGGGGCAGAGGGATTGAGAAGAGAGAGAGAGAGTCTTTAAGCAGACTCTTCTGAGCATGGAGCCCTAAAGGGGCTAGGTTTCACAACCCATGAGATCTTGACCTGATCTGAAACCAAGAGACAGATACTTAACTGATTGAACCACCTAGACACTCCAGTGGAAGTAGATTTTTAAATATACCACGTTAAGGTTTGCCATGTTATTTATTGCTTTATGATAACCATTCAGTATAGAAATTAAGACAAATTCAGTACAACTTCAAAGTCATATAAAATTTTTTTGAGATTAAAAATACTGGTTTTGATTCCATCCATAAATGTGACATGTCCAGAAGACACATCTCTTTTTGGGGAGGTCATATTTAACACCCTGAGCAATTTTTAGTGCCATGAGGCTGATGAGACAAGGAACATCTGTCAGTCAGTCAGATTATCTGAATCAACTCCACTCCTCACATCCTAAAAAGGATGCTCAGTAATTTCTTATTGAATTAAATCACATTTCAACAAGTGCTAATATGCTAACTAAACTCAACAAAATATTCCCTGGAATATAACAAATACATTGCTGGTTTTCTCGAAAGAGAAAAGTGCACAAATTTTAAGCATACAGTTCAATAATAGATAAAATGATACATATGTGTTGTTAATTTTGTGATAAAATTCAGTGGAACTTTATTTGTAGAGGAGGAGCCTTTTAGGATTTTCATTTGCCCTGATATGTACTTACTTTTAGGGGGTCCCTGCCACAATTGGGAGCCCTCGACTGACTATGGATAGCTGAGGGGCTGGAGTGGGAAAAGAAGATTCTGACAGGAATGGAGGGAGAGATTAAAGAAGGAAGGATTGAAGAGCTACATAAAAAGGACTGAGGGGGGGACTAATGGGAAGATTGGAGATAGTAAAAGGAGGAAGAGGGAAGAAAGGTGATAGGAAGGGAGAGGTCTTAGACAACTCAGTTTCAGAAGATCTTAAATTTCTCAAAGAAGTCAATGCAGTTCCAAATTATCTTTAGTAAAATCATGCCAACAAGAAAGGAAGCAGACAGAATTGGTGCCACAGTGGTAGAGTGAAGGGGTTTGAGAAGGGAAGTTTCTGTTCACTAAGAAGCTCCCACATTTTTAACTAATGGTACCTCACTAACTAAGAAACCTGGGATACTAACCCAGTATCCATCTTACAGACACAGTCCTCACAGCTAAGAATTTCTCACTCAAGCATCAAGAATATCAAGAAGTAAATTCCTACTCAAAAAGAGCCAAGAAGGTTCTTGCTCAAATACTTATCTTCTAACCAAGAAGCATGGGATTCTAACCCAGCCTCGGAGAATACATGCAAAATCTTAAGAACCAGAATCTGCCCTTACCATGGGCTTCAATGGCCTATCATCCAAATCACTAGATTGGATCAGAAGCTAAAGTCACTAAGGGATCCCTGATCAATCAGGATCAGTCAGGAGTGAAAACAAAGCCTTCAAAGTTGAATACTTGGAGTATTGGGTCAGAGGTCTAGGAGTCCAATGATGAATCTGACCCTTTCCAAGTTCTAGGCATCATACAGTAAAAAAAAAAATGATTCTGGTAGTTGTTAAAATGGTAAAGGATACCTTATTCAAGACTATGAAAATAGGGGTATTGTAAGAGGGAAGAGAAGTCTGGCTTACTTCCAAATACAAGGACAAATGGGGATTTAGAGCCACATAACAAGAAAGTGGGTCAGTGAATGGTAAATTACCAAGGGTAGGAGGATTCTTCCTAAAGTAACCTAAAAGGACTCTTGCTATAAAGAAGCAGGCCATGGACTTAGTCATCAAAAGTGGAGGATGAAGAACTTGATTAGCTGTCAAGGAGTGGTAGGGGGTGATTCTTGTTCAATTGACTTAGCAGACTTCTTTGCTAAAACTGGGCCAGGCAAGAAAGGACAGGATAAATGTCATGGTTTAGTCGAGACAAGATCTTAGAAGAATATGACTGAACTATGTTCAAGGAGAGAGTCTTTTTCAAACTCAATAAATGGTGGATGGGTGCATGGATGGATGGATATTAATGGATGAATAAAAGGGATTTCGAGAAAACACTAATAAAAAATTCCTTCAACCTGCTGGGGGAAAACAAGAAAACAAAATATTATTCAAAGCTGATTTGTAGTCATAAAATGTTCATATTTCACTTACCAAAAATAGTTATTAAAACAGACAAATATGAAATGCCACCCACACATTTTCTGCTAAGAAAAACTTCCTGTCAAAATCCTATGAAACACTACAATTAGAAAGGATAAACCTTTGGGCACAGTGAAATTAAAGACTGCAGCACTGGGAACATACAAGGGATATTTCTTGAATCTCATTATCACAGCAACATTTTAAAAATAATTGATAACAACTACTCATTAGTTATTATGTGTCATTTAGGATTCCACAGTTTAACTGCATTCTAACCTGAAATGTTATCTCATGCCCAGTAAAATAGCTTTTATTCACCTCCCTGGTTTGGATTTTGTTGCTTATCCATAGCTTTTTATTGCCCCCAATTAGAAAAAAAATGAAATACAGAAAAATGAAGAAAAAAGAAGGAAAGAAAGAAAGGAAGAAAGAAAGAAAGAAGAAGAAGAAGAAGAAGAAGAAGAAGAAGAAGAAGAAGAAGAAGAAAAAGAAAGAAAGAAGAAAGAAAGAAGAAAGAAAGAAAGAAAGAAAGAAAGAAAGAAAGAAAGAAAGAATTTGAACCTGAAAATTCTTTGCTTTTATTTATTTAAAAGGTGAAATAAAACAAGGAAGTGGGGAGAAGGAAGAGTTGGAGGAAGGAAGGTAAGTAGGAAGGAAAGAAGGAAAAAGAAAAAAGACATCCAGACTTCTCTCAAAAGCCAGTAAACTTCATTTTTCACCTTTAGCCTGTGGGTTTTTCTCTGGCAGTCATAATGTGGTCATATAATTATTTTAATGACCTGCTGGAAGCAGCTGATTAGAGTTGCCATTCTAATTATTTGTTTCCAGAGTCACTCCTTTTAGCTCATTCATGAAAATTGATATCTTTTAACAGCCACTTATTATCCGTTTAAACCTACCCATTTTTACCCAATCTGTTCCTTTTTGGCTTCCAGATTCTTCAGTTTGACCCTGCTATGCACAGAGCATCTGAAAGAGCTCGGGCTGGTGGCGATGGTGTGATTCGCCGGCAGAAATCCTCATGTAGTTTACTTTCATGTTCCATTTTCTCAGATGTCTGAAGGTGAATTTGAAGGGGAAACATCCTAATCTGGGAGCTATGTATTCAAAAAGCTTGTAGAAATGACAAGTGTTTCTACTCCTAGTGTTCTTAGCACTGCATTTGTATGTAAGGGAAAGAAAATCTTCCATCTAATATCTCAAAAGGGAAGTCCTTCATGTAGAAAAGATAGCTTATTTACATTTCAATTCTCAACAGAAAATAATAAGCATAGTGATAATAATAAAAACAATAATAAAATTAGGAACATATACTGTTAAACATCATGATTTTTTAAAAATATTCTATCTACAGAATTATGAAAGCATAAAGAAAATAAGGAAAACAGAAGAAAAAAATTGACTTGAGAAAGATGCAGCACATTTGCTACACAAAGATGCATGCCAGCCTGGTGGTCTGATGGAGAAAATCTGGAATCTGATGAGTTTCCTGAAAATTTGGGATTACATCCTAAACAAGGTTCTGGAAACTTGTGGCTATGGAATTATTAACTAATCCTTATTTTTTTTAAAGATTTTATTTATTTATTCATGAGACACACACACACACACACACACACACACACACACACACGCAGAGAAGCAGGCTCCATGCAGGGAGCCTGATGCGGGACTCGATTCCGGGACTCCAGGATTACGTCCTGGGCCAAAGGCAGGTGCTAAACCCCTGAGCCACCCAGGGATCCCCTTAACCAATCCTTATTATTTGCACTCACTTTATGAATCCTCCCACAGAAATTGAAGATACACAGACATAAATCTGGTACCAGGTATTACATAACAAGATTTGAGATACTGTAAACATTTACTTGGAGATGTCTTGCCTTCAATCCAAGATTTATGAATGACTATTTTTGTAAATATGACACAGTTATTTAGAAAAATAAATAAGTTGCAGCACTCTTCATAATACTAAATGAATGCATCTATCCACTCAATAATTCAACAAATAGACGGAGCTCCTCTTTGTTTCTAGAAATTGTGACAGTTGAGGCCAAGCCCTGACACCTGCACTGCTGCCATTCTAAGGTGAAAGATCCATGACCAAATAAATTCAGTATGAACAGTACAGTAACAATGGAAAAATGATGTGCTGGAGTAGCACAGAGGATATACCCCAAATATCTTTTGTTATGATGTTGATTTTCAACAGAATGTTCATTTTGGTAGCTTCATAGCTTCACTGAAATTTTATTTAATTGATTCAAGAACTATTTACTGAATAACTAGAAATTCAGCAGGCAACCTGATAAAGCAGCCACATTCTCTACCCTAATGAAGCTTCCATTCCAGTGGGGATAAACTGGCAATGAACATGGAGGCAGGTAAGATAATTTATGTTGTATTAAGTGCTAAATATTTTAAAATAAATAAGTAGTGGAACAGGGCCTGCTAAGGAATGAAGAATGCCATAGGATGGAGAGGGAAAGCTTGGGGGAGGGCGTGGGTATTGAGTAAGAGCTGGAAGATGAGAAGCCATCTCTACACATATCTTGGCATAGAAAAAAGCAGGTAGAGGAAACAGCAAGAACAAAGGCTGTAAAGCTAGTTTGACTTGTGGCATAGCGAGGCTTACTGTCTGCTCTGAGCAAGGAACCTCCAGGGGGTGTTTTCACCTAGGCTGCTGCTCCTCAGAGAGTGGAAGTTAAAGATTTTTGGGCAGAGAGATTGGAGAAGCAGCTCTTTAATGGAACCCCCAGCTATTTCATGGTTATTACCCTCAATCGGTTTGGAATCTTTTATGCCTAATAAACTACATTTTGAAGGAATCTTTGCAATGCTATTAATATCCTAGGGCAGTTTGCTGTGGAACAGCAAGAGGGCTCATGGGCTGACATGTCTTTGTCAGGCTTCGAGCATCTGGTTTTGGTTATGCGTCCAGATGAGGAAAATATATGCAACTTTAAGAGAAAAGCAGGAACTGCTATAGAATATGGCAATGGCCTGAGATTGGAATTTCTGATTTTAGTTCTGAATTTTGGCCAACATTTGCATGAGCAGACAAGGGTCATAAATCACATGAACTCCTGCTGGAGAACCCAACTCCCAAAACTCTGGCAGCAGGCCCATTTTATGACCTAGTTGGCAAAGATCGCCCGAGGGCTGCAGTGCGTGCAGCTAGTTTCCTTCATGGAAGGGACTCCCAAAGTTTTAATAAAACTTCATTAAGGGGGGAAAGTAAGGGAGAAGGCAGTCTCTGGAAAATCACAGAGGCCCCAGGACTGAGTAACCAGTGTCCCAGGCCAAGGCAGAGGTGAGAAATTCACCTTTTCCTAACAAATTTTCGGTCTGGAATTTATAGATTGTAATAGATTGTGAATACTGTGGAAATAGATGGGGTATGGGAAACTATTTTAGATGGAAATATTACAGGTACAACTGGCTATGAGATAATAGAAATGTAAATCTTATTTACTTAAACAGATACACATCAGTGCTGCTCCTAGAAAAGGGAGGAGAGGCATTAAATGCTATTCTGGTACACAATGGCTTGCAGCAGGATGAAACACAAAAAGCTATATATCACAATTAATTGCCTTGACTTACACTCAGTATTCACATCTCAAAGTAAGAGATAAATGGGGTGCCTGGATGGCTCAGTGGATAAAGCAGTGAAGCATCTGCCATAAACTCAGGTCATGATCCCAAGGTCCTGGTATTGACCCTGCTCTGTGGGGTTCCTGCTTTTCCCTCTCCCTCTGCTGCTTCCTCTGCTTGTGCTCTCTCTCTCTCTCTCTCCTCTCTCTCTCTGTTAAATAAATGAATAAAATCTTAAAAAAAAGTTAGATAAGCATGATATAAATGTTTCAATCTAAAGACCAGGCTACCAATTTGATAATTATGTACACGAATAACCCAAGCAACGTGTCATTTAATGTCTTTTGGTAATTTGCCATTCACTGACAGAAAGGTATCTGTCAGCAATTTCTTAATTTGATTTAATTAACATTTTATTTGCTTCTTAGGTTTTGCTTGTACAAATAAATAAATAAATGCAAAATATCAATGCATGCTTTTACTTGGAAAAATAGTTCAGAAGTGCTTCACTAATTTTATTTTCAGTCAAGGGCAATTTATTAACCAATGATTTGAGCCATTTTATAGAAAAATATAAACTTGTACAGTTAGGCTATAAAAAAACTTTAAAACACTGTTCGGAAATATGAAATTTCAAATTATTCCTGGAAGAATAAAACACATTTCAGTCAACCATTCATATTTTATAACATGAATATAAAGGAAAAATAAAATTTGTGTTTTATGCCAGGTTACCCAGGAACTTTTTTGGAATGATAATCAAATTAAAGATGAAAACATGAGAGAATACAATAAACATCCAAAACATAGATATTGGACATGGGTCATGTATCTAAATAGTGTAACCATAAAAGAAGAATCTAACTCCTTTCGAGACGCAAGAACTAAATCTTTGGAATTATAGAAACAGAGAAAATTATCATAAATAAATGACAAAACCTGAGGTGTCTGATAGAAAAAGAAATCTATTTGAAATGGTAAAGCCAAAGAAATTTTTACATCAAGGATCATGTCTTGTTTTCAGGACTGAAACAATTCCTGGCACACAATAGGCACACATTAAATTTCTGTGTGTGGATGGAAAGATGGATGATTGTAATATGAACTCGAAATTTTGACACCATAGGAGGTTTCAAATGTTGCTACTTCATTTTTTAATGGCAATCTTTTAATACGTTATAACTTACTTGTCTAAAGCTGAAGATCATGTCATTAAAACCTCAAACTTCCAATTGTGGAAAATAATTTTTCTAAGCCTGTGGTCACATGGCCAAAGTGTAAAGTGCACTGAAAAAATATAATTAAAGATTTGTTAACTAAATCTGCTATTTTGGGCAATTCTACTTCATAAAGTGCCTTTACAAAGTGAATATTTCCAAGATGGAAACCTAAAATTTCAAGTGTTTAATCCAATTAGTTATAGTCATTTACTGTCACACACACATGCAAATTGACACTATTTCAGACTACAGTACTTTGCTCTTCAGGTACTTCCCTCAATGTAAACATGATGCATTTATTGTTGGAATGTCCATCCTGATTAAAAAGCTGCTAAAAATGTTTTAATACTATTTACAGTTTTCTTTTGTAGATTATCATTAGGCATTCATTTCTCATTTGGGAGATAATTGACTATTGACCAAAAAAAATGTGCACAAAATTTATGACTACCTGACCTTGATTTTAGTCCAATATTTCAAACCCAAGCAATATAAACTTCATAATAACCTTGAATTCAACATCATTGGAATTTGATGACCATGATTACAAAAACAATAGTATCAGAAGTTGTTTATCCATGTTAAAATGCAATGTTTCAGTGGGGGATTTCTACCTATTCACTCTTTTTCAGTAAGTTGCTTTACTTTTAAGTTATTGTCCTGAAATAATATATAGAAAACTTATAAAGGGGATATTGTAACACCGCTTTGGTAGAAGAGTTACTGTGATCTGTACCTGGGGAAAGATTAGGAGTTAAAGTGGAGGCCAAAGTATCACTACAAATAAAGTCTGAGAGAAAAAATAGAAAAGTGCATTTGCATTGTTATTCATGAAGTTCAAGATAACGTCAGTTATTATCATAAATCTACGACATGGATGAAATAGATTCTTAGGTCATGTTATACTGGGAAGAGTTTGACTTTCTTCTCATTAACATAGCATCTTTAAAAAAATCTAATAAAACTGGCTCTAAAAGTGACCACAGTTATAAGTACTCTTGAGTCAAAGAGGAATTTCTATTTAAAGAAAATAAATGTGGTTTTATTTTTTGTTTGCATATAAAATTATATAATTTTTAAGTGGACATGTTACCACAGTCTGGGACAAATGAAATGCATGTTTTTTTTCCCGGTACTTTGACATATGTCAAAAGCAATCTTTTCAAAGATTATTTATAATATTAAATTGAGCTTAATGGATGCAATATATTAAAGGATTTGAATTATATTTAAGTCAGCAGAAAATACAGAAATAAGATATCTGATAATACATAAAATATGCATGTATAACATGAAGTAAATATTCATATTATTACTCAAATGATTCTTCACTGACAGCCATTGTGTTTAACTTAATGGCTTGATGAAAAGTCTACATGTGATGAAAAACATATTTCTTTTATTTCTTTCAATTTAAGAGCATTGAATTACAACTATGAGAGAGGATATCTCCCACCTTTCATTAAATATTTATTAAAAATTGATCGGTTATTTGAAGGAAGGTATGCCTAAATTCAAATGAAATAAATATGGTATCATTTCCCTTTATAAGAAATTTCTTCCTCAGTAACTTCACTGAGAATATAGCTGAGAACCAGAAAATGAACAAAAGAAAACTCCATCTTTAAAACTGATAATTGGATGTCAATTTTTGCACTGAATTTCATATACTATTGTCATGAAAAATCTGAACATCTTTGTCGTTAGCCGTAACTAGAACATAACATACCGATCCCAACACAGTATAGATTGGAAACAACTAGCTAGATGAAATTTTAAAAAGACTATTGTTCTAGATGATGTTTATTCAACAGATACATATTTTATTTAGGATTTATGCATGAGAAAGAAAATTTTCTGGGGTAATAAAAGTATTATATAACTATATTGTAGTGATGGTCACACAGTTGCTTAAATCTACTAAAATGTATCAGACTACATTTATAGTGCAGGAAATTTTATACAATGTAAGTTACACATCAATAAAGCTGTTAAGGGGATCCCTGGGTGGCGCAGCGGTTTAGCGCCTGCCTTTGGCCCAGGGCACGATCCTGGAGACCCGGGATCGAGTCCCACGTCGGGCTTCCAGTGCATGGAGCCTGCTTCTCCCTCTGCCTGTGTCTCTGCCTCTCTCTCTCTCCCTGTGTGACTATCATAAATAAATTAATTAATTAAAAAAATAAAGCTGTTAAAAATATATAAATGGGGAGGGTTGTTGGGTAAGTAGAGGTATCATTAGATGGGTATATATACTCTGAGACAAGAATAGTAAATTGAAAATGGTAGAATCTAAGTGATAGGGTAAATGGGTGTTCACTATAAATATCTTCTGAATTTGTTGTATGTCTGAAAAATTTTTATAATAACATTTTTGAGGGAAATAGAGCATAATTAGTATATATTAAGAATATTAGGGATCCCTGGGTGGCGCAGCGGTTTGGCGCCTGCCTTTGGCCCAGGGCGCGATCCTGGAGACCCGGGATCGAATCCCACGTCGGGCTCCCGGTGCGTGGAGCCTGCTTCTCCCTCTGCCTGTGTCTCTGCCTCTCTCTCTCTCACTGTGTGCCTATCGTAAATAAATAAAAATTCAAAAAAAAAATAAACCTATTAAAAAAAAAAAGAATATTATTTAGCCATAAAAACTGAGATCTTTCTATTTGCAACAACATGGATGAACCTGAAGGGTCTCATGCAAGGTGAAATAAGTCAAATAGAGAAAGACAAATACCATATAATTTCACTTATATGTGGAATCTAAAAAAAAAAAACAAATGAATAAACAAACAAAAAGCAGAAATAGACCCATAAATAAAGAGAGCAAACTAATGGTTCCAGAAGGGAGGTAGATAGAGATAGGGGCAAAATGGGTGAAAGGAAATGAGAAATACCTTCCAGATAGGCAATGAATAAGTCACAGGGATAAAAGGTACAGCATGGGGAATATAGTCAATGGTATTGTAATAGCACTGTATGGTGACAGATGGTAGCTACACTTGTGGTGAGTGTAATATAGCATATAGAGTTGTCAAATTACTATGTTGTACATCTGAAACTAATGCAACATTGTGTATCAACTATAGTACAAAAAAAAACACATAGGCATACATACATGCATACAAAAGATACTTTTTAGCTGTCAGGTTATTATAGACTGGTATTTCCCCCCAGGGTTCAGCCTTACACTGTGGGCACTGACCCATCTTCCTACCTTCAAGAAGAGCACGCCAGCTCAGAGCCTAAGGGCTGCTCAGAGTTATAACTTCTACTTTCAGGAAGTAGTTAATCTAAGTTTTAGGGGGCCATTGTGACAATGAAGACAATAAAACATTTTTTGAAATTCTGTCAGCAGTTTCTATCATTTTTGGGTCTTAATATTTCTCAAATAGTGATAAAACAATCAAAGTATAATTTATTTTAGAGTAAATATTGGCAAACTTTTCCTATGTTGGCCAGATAATATAGCTGACCATTGAATGATGTGGAGGGTTAAGGGTGATGATCCCTTGCACAGTCAAAAATCTGTATATAACTTTTGACTCTCCAAAGCTTAACTACTAATAGCCTACTATTGACCAGAAGCCTTACCTATAACATAAACAGTTAACACTTTTTGTATATATATCCATAATGTACTGTATTCTTACAATTACAGCCTAAGAAAATGTTAGGAAAATCATAAGGAAGAGAACATACATTTACAGTGTATTTATCAAAAATAATCTACATATAAGTAGACCCACGCAGTTCAAATCTGTGTTGTTCGAGAGTCAATTGTATATTCAGCTTTGCAGGCCATGTAATTCTTTGCAATAATTCTACTCAACTCTGCAGTTACAATATAAAAGTAGCCATAGACAATTCATAAACAAATGAATGTAGCTGTATTCCAATAAAATTTTATTTACAAAAACAGGCACAGCTCTAGATTTGGTCTGCAGGCTGTATTTTGCTGGCTAATGCTTAAAAATACGATTAACTTCTAATTTTGTGGGGATAGTCTGTAAAGAATGAGTTACCTGTGAAGGAGAAACACAGTTGCTTTGGATATTTAATAGGTTTCCCAGGGTTGTGAAAACAAACCCCAAACTCCTTGGCTTAAAACAATAGAAATGTATTCTCTTGAAGTTCTGGAGGCTGGAAGTCTAAAATTAAGGTAATGAAAGAGTCATGCTGTCTCTGATGTCTCTAGGGGAGAATACTTCTTTGCCTTCTCCTAGCTTCTGGTGTTTTCTAGCAATTCTTGGAATTCCTTCATTTGTAGAAGATCCCTCTAATTTCTACCTCTGTCACCATGTGACTGTCTTTTCTGTGTCTTTATTTCCAAAATGTCTTCTTCTTATCAAGACACCAGTTATTGGATTAGAGCCCACCTTCCTCCGGTATGAACTTAGCATAACTAATTACACTTACAATGAATCTATTTTCAAATAAGATCACATTCTGGGGCACTGGGGGTTAGGACTTCAAAATAAATAAATAAATAAAAATTAAAATTAAAAAAATATATATATATAGAACACAATTCAACCCATAACAAATAGTATTATCATTTGGAAATAAGGAATCATCAAATCCTGTCTTGTCAATCACTATTCCTGATGATGAAGGTGCCTCCCTCAAATGATATATACAGAAGTAAATTTAGTCAATGAGGAAATATAAAAGATTTTATTTTAAACTAGGCCAATGGGGATCCCTGGGTGGCGCAGTGGTTTAGCACCTGCCTTTGGCCCAGGGCACGATCCTGGAGACCCGGAATTGAATCCCACATCGGGCTCCCGGTGCATGGAGCCTGCTTCTCCCTCTGCCTATGTCTCTGCCTCTCTCTCTCTCTCTCTCTCACTGTGTGCCTATCATAAATAAAATAAAAATTAAATAATAAAAATAATAAACTAGGCCAATGCAGCACATCCTGTCCTGATGTGGTCTTCTAAAGTCATCTGCATTGGAGGGTGTGATTCAAGGTAAAGACTCAAACAAGGCTCCTACATCCCCCACACTCCATACTCCTAATTCAGCAGTTATTTATGACATAAAATATACATCCTCCAGATTTCCATCTGGTATACATACTCCTCTCCCTACTTCTTTTCACAGTGTAACTAGCCATGGAAAGAGGTTTATATGTCAACTTTAAGAGCTGTACACTGTACACTGTGCCTCATAGTTGTCTTCTATTTTTCTCCTCTTAGTTGTATTACTTCTATTCTTACTCTCTCTGATGACTGTTCTCTGAATACTACCACACCATCCAAATGTTTAGAGATTTGCCTATAAAAAGGGAGATTGAGAAGTGTTAAAGTCCATCAACAACTTCTTGATTAATCAAATATATATATATATAAAATAGAAAAAGTAGAGCATGTAGATAAAACGAAGAGTCATTCAAAACATTTTATGTCATAAATAATCACTGATTTGGGAATCTATTTCTTGTGTCAGGCAGAGGTTCAGCTCCATGCAGTTGTTTGACTATGCTAAATAGCCTCATATTAGTGCTCTTCCATTCTTTTGGTGTCCATTCTTATCGTTTCTTGTGTCTTTTCTCCATTGCAACTTGTGTAGGCATAGCCAAATAACATTCAGTAGCCTATAAATATAAAAGTGTCATACTTAAATAAACACCTAGAGTAGTTTTGTTTGGAATACTAGCCCTCTGCCTAGCAGAAAATCCATATTTATCTCAGGGAAACATCCTCTTTCTGATATTTCCATGAGCCCTTGGAGTTACTTACCTCTGTTACCAGATTATTCTAGGTGCTCTCCTCCACCCAGGAGTTTGTGGGTATTTTGTTATCTCTTGTGAGAAGCCCTAGGAGGGAAAGAGTTTCCTTGCAAGTCATCAGAGATACTCTTTGCCATTTTGCAGTCCTGCTCCATTCATGACCATCTCTTTCATAGGGTGCTTCCAGACCTTTGGGAGACTTTGTGACAAAATTCTCTCCTTTTTATCTAAGCCATCCATTTTCAAAATATTTCTAATATTGGAAGGTGGAATGGGGAGTAGATTTGGGTTGAGAAATGGTCAAGAGGAGATTCAACCTTGTATTTGATGGTTTTTGTCCAGCATCTAGGCTCTATTTCTCAGATAAGTCTACTCTCAAACTGGCTTTCACTCCCGATGATTTTCCTTCAGAGAACCAAGCTGTTTCATCATTGCTCCTGGATTCCTCTTCTCCTTGTAGATAGACTTTTTATTATTTTCATAGTGCTCTTCTTACTTCTCCCAATGGAAGTATTCAAGTACTCTCTTTTTAAGTTTTTATTTAGTTATTTGAGACTGAGAGAGCAAGAGAGCAGGAGAGAGAGCATAATTAGGGGGTAGAGGCAGAGGGAGAACCACTGAGCTCAAAGCCCAATACAAGGCACCATCCCAGGACCCTGGGATTATGACCTGAGCCAAAGACAGATGCTTAACTGACTGAACTATTGCATCACATCTCAAATGTTCTTTAAAAGTTAGTTTCACAAATCTTTTATGCCTCAGCTTTATCACTGCAAATGAACAAGTTTTTTTTTTTTTTTTTTTTTTTTTTTTTTTTTTTTTTTTTTTTTTTTTGAGAGCACATACAAGTCAGGGTTGGGCAAAAGAGGGAAGGAGAGAGAGAATCCTAAGCAGTCTCCACACCCAGCATGGAGTCTGATGTGGAACTCGATCCCACAACCCCAAAATCGTGAGCTGAGCTGAAACCAAGAGTTGGGCACTTAACTGAGCCACCCAGGTGCCCTGCAAATGAAGAAATGTAACCAAGTGATCTCTAAATGAAGTAGCATATTGGAAGAGAATGAATATTGCTTTGTGAGGCAGATCAAGCCTCTAGTCTTGTTTGCCAAAAGCTTACTCTCTAGTTTGGACAAGTCTAATGGCTTGATCCTCTTCTCTACTAATTGAGAAGGTAGAGCTAATGGATATTTAAGGTCCCTAAATAAATATGGATTTAATTTACATTATGGAACTATTTCATCTTACTTGTTAATCTCAAATTCTTTCCTGAGTCTCATCTGTTGTGTTCTCTCTTCTAAATTGGCTGGGGTGCTTGAATTTCTTTGGCCATTTTGTATCAGAGTTCTCAGTGTATGGTCAACTTCATTATTGAGTTACATGAATTACATTATACTCAGTGATGTTTAACCATAAGTTAAAATATACATAAAGACCAATGTAATAGCCAAATTTTAGGTTATTAACCAGTAGAGAAGATACAACTAACATTAAGTATGACCATAATTTGATAAATAGTAGAAAAGGCAGTTTTTTTCAAAAATAAATATTTTGTACTAATGGCTTTTGTACCTTCTTTCAACATGGGCTGGGACCAGCACTATATACCTTTCATCTTTCACATTCTATTGGATGAATTATGCCACCAAGCTATTTACCTCATCCAAGGTCTCTCATGGAGGAGGAAACCAAATCTCATATCTGCAGAGACATATTGTCGGGGTAGTAGGACGAAAGAAAAGATAGCACAGCTGTGCCAATTCCTCATTGCTCTCTGCGCAAGTTTTCCTTTAGAGTCTTTTTAGTGTGTCAATATAAAGTGGGCAGATTGGAGCAGAACCCCAAGCTTAGCTAGGGAAAGTCTGATATGGGATTTGTCTTCAATATAGAGGGATTTTAATAATTGTCAAGGGTAGCTCCTCAACATGCTTTTCTCAGAGAGCACACAGGGTCAATGGAGGCATTTGGTATTTTGTATATGACAAAATCTTGGAGGCTCAATTTCTGTCACTACACCATGACTACACCAAATGTAATGTCATGTCCCATTACTTATTTGAAGAGTTTCTCTGCTATCTTTAATTCAAAAGTTCCAACATATGCGACTGAATGGTGTTCAGAATTATTTGATCCTTAGATGGTAATATCTGTTTAATTGTTTTGTTTATTTTACTTTGAAGCCTTCCTAATATCAGAAGTAGCTTAACTTTTGCTTTGTCTTGTTTATAAGTTATTTAAATAGTTAATTCAATTTTTGTCCTTTTCAAGCAATGAGCATGAGTCTATCACTCTGTCTGGAAACTATCCTATTGTAACTGCCTCTGAACTTCCTGAACTCTGGCCAGTCAGTTTTGATATGTTCTCCAAAGGTCTGATTACTGAAGATAATTTCCTTTCATTTGTGATAATACTTCCATAATTGCAGTTATAAATGAAAGGGCAGAATGAATCCCTTCAAAACTGGAAACTCACAGATTTCATTATCTTGTGTTCAATGAAATTCAATTTTGTTTCCAATGCTTTTCACACTTTAGGTCACATAAATGAGGCTGCATGGTTCTGTGTCTTATTTTCACTCTCTGCTTTGATCTCTCTTACTTAGGGCAGATGCTGGCTTTCAGGGCAGTTCCTCCTTCTTAGGAAGCAAGCTGCAACACTGATGACAGACGTGGCCATACATGTAAAGGCAGACCGAATGATCAGTGGAATGTAAAATCTAAATAGTTCAATGGCCTGAAAAGAAAAGTGTTTTCTGCATAGGGTAAGAGAATGATTTTTGATCAAGTCATACTCCCCTAAGTCTTCTCCTTCAATGTGATTACTTCAGAGAGAAGTGCTCAGCATTAGAACATTAATTGCTAAAAGAGATTTCAAGAAATAGCTGTGAAGATAGAAGTCAGAAAATCTTATGGCTTTGGGTGTTTTATTAAGCATCTTTATGACAAATTTTCTCATACTATGAAAAAATCACTAATTTACTCTAAAGAGAACAGTGTGACAAATGCAATGATTGTAAAAAGCTTTGAAAACGTTAAACTGGATATGCTTGGGGAAAAAAAATCATACCAGTTCCCAAAATTTAAAGCAGCCTTCATTATAATTCAAAAACTACAGATTCTGTATTGCTGGTATTACTGTCAGCCCTGAAGTTGAGGTTGATAAACCTCTCAGTTAAGTTGCCCATGAACAGTTTGTTGTTTTCAAGCAGACAACACAAAAACAAACAAAAAGCAGCGTTTATTTCAGTGTCTTTGCATTCTAGATTCTAGTAGTCCTTCTAGTACTCCAAATGTTTGAAGCAAGAAAGAACAAAGAGCTCTAAGGGGAAAAGAAGACTCCCCTGCCGTCCTCCCACCAAAGGACATCTAATCTCCACTATTTAACTAGTTTTGTCGATAATGAATATCTCCATAATTTCTAATTATGGCCTCTAAAAGAGTCTCTTGACTTCTTTATAAATAGAAATTGTTATGAATATAAAAGAAAAAGAAAGGGGTTCTTGGGTGGCTCTGTCAGTTAAGTGTATCTGCTTTCAGTTCAGATCATGATCTCAGGGTCCTGGGATCAAGCCCTGCCCTGGGCCTCCTGTTCCTTGGGGTGTCTACTCCTCTTTCTGTCTCCACCTGCTGCTCCCCTTGATTGTACTCCCTCTCTCTGTGTGTCAAATAAATAAAATCAAATCTTTTTTTTTAAGAAATAGACAAAGTGGCCAGCAAGCATTTATTAAGTATCTATTATTTTGTTTCAGGAGGTACCCACAGGAGTATTTATATATGGAAATCGAGGGTAAAGTAAGTAATTGGAAAATAAAGTTGTAAATGGTTTCCCAAAAACATTTCCTCCTCTGAATCACTAATATAATAGCATCTCCATTTAGTTTCCAAACAAATATTTTGGCCTTCTGATACCAGAGAACTACTACTTCATTAATTTAGTAGAGCCTTCTCTTTGAGTCCTTGGAAGCTTTTATGGCTAGAACTTGTGACAAAGGACAGTATTACAGTATTGCCCCCTAATGTGGTTATTGAAGATTTGTAATCAGAAAGGGGACTTGTTCTAGGACTGAAAGGTAAAATAATTATGTAAAAAATACTGAGAGAATCTGAAAGCAAAATCTTTAGGGATATAGATATTTCCCATGTTGTGCATATATAAAAGAAATAAAATAGTAAAGCATCAAGATTCTCATACTAGTAACACTTGCCATTGAGACTGTATTTCAAATGTGATTGTCCAGTTCTGTATCTCTGATTACTAGACTTAGAATCAATAAGTTGATTTGGGAGTTAACAAAATTAAAAATTGGGAGAAAACATTTATTTAGTTGATTTAAAGGCATTTCTTCCTCCCTTTTTAAGGCCCTCCAAAATATTATAACATTGTTGCTTTTTGTATAAAATTATAAGCCTATGCATCTTAAACTTTACTTTTATTTTTTTAAAGATTTATTTATTTATGAGAGAGAGAGAAAGAGGGAGCAGAAGAGAGGGGGAAGGGCAGAGGGAGAACATCCCAAGCAGACTCCTTACTGAGCGTGGAGCCCTGTGGTGGGCTTGATCCCAAGACCCTGAGATCATGACCTGAGCCCAGTGCTTAACTGACTGAGCCACTCTGGCGCCCCTTAAATTTTACTTTTAAAACAATCTTTATCAAGAGTACTTTAAGAAAGCTTTTATTCTCTTCCAAATATGCGCTGCTTAATACTTGCCAAAAATTTCTTATTTCTTTAGGATTAATTTTTACTTAACTAGTTTTTGCTGGGCCCTGAGTCTGCTCTGTCTCTCCACATGCTACTGGGTTTCAGTTTCTGTCTCTGTATCCTTCAAAGGCTATTGCAGAGGGAAAGTCTAGTTTTTTAAGTGGTAAGAGTTCTTTTTCCCCCCAGGGAAAAATATTTTAATTCCACAAATACAAAGACATTTTGACTACAATGCTAATTACCACACATAACCAAATCCATAGCACTAAGTAGCTTAAATAAGATTTGGGTATAAATTATTTAAAACCTCAATAATAACTGTATTATTGCCATAGTTCTTTGGGTTATAGTTCATTACCTTTAAGGCAACAGGTAGTGATACTAATCAAAGTGACTGATGATTTTGTGAGTGAAAAGTTGAAAAGGGAGGAAAAAACTTTGGAAAGTTGCTGTTAACAGAGATCAAGTGACCCAAAGCTTTATACACACACACACACACACACACACACACACACATAAAATATACACATATATTACATATCATTATAAGCCAGTGCTACTGTCTTTTGTGCTACTATCTTTACCTATAACAAATTAATAAGTATTTAGATGATGTCCATAGCCCACAGTGTATTTCTGTGTGTATTTTTGTCGGCTTAACAGGAGCCAATCAATGTTAGAGAAATACCTCACTAAAATACATAGACAAAAGAGATACTCTTGTAACATGTGGGGTATTTAATTATTATTTTTATTATGATAGTGAGCTGAAGTTTTCAGTAGAAGCCTGTGATAGTTTCTCAAGTATCTCTTCTGATTTTAAACAAAGGATGCCTTTTATTGGGTTCTAAAATGAGCATAGGTTTTTCTGATGAGTGAAAACTTGCCAAAATTTCAATATAAACATGATCAAGATGTGGGCCCTAGACATCAGGGACCACATCTGATTTGCTCACGACTATACCCCTATACCCCCAATGCCTAGAACAATGGCCAACTCATAGAAGGTGCTCAATTAATATGTGTTGACTATTTAATAAGTGAAAGTCAAATGTCTCCATGACTGAGTAAGTCTAGGAGTGATTCTGTTTAACTCTTGCACACCCATAATTGGATAAATTAGAACCAATCTAGGTTTAGGTCTCAAGCATATTTGATGTTCATGAGCAAATATTTATGAGTGATAGAACAGGGGACACAATGAAATGTAGTATAAAATAACTCCTGTTCATGTGCTGAAATGTTGGTATAGAAGAAAGACTATGAAGACAAATATAAAAAAGAAGACGAGTCAAGAAAGTGATGGGAAGTATTTTATATGGACTGTTTAAGAAAGTATTCTAGGAGGTATTGAACCTAAAAACAAAAACAAAAAACCCCAAACTTGCTTTAAGTGAAGAAGCAGTATATGAAAACCTGGGGAAAGATCACAGATATGCCCAAAGAATGGTATGCAGAGCACCTGAGGTAGGAGTAAGTTTGGCAAGTCCACAGAACAGCAAATAGATTAGTGTGGTTGGAATGAATGGAACCAAAAGGAGAGAGATAGGAGATGACTTTAAAAAGTAAGCCAGAGTGAGATCACATAACACTGTTTTGGCTTTGAACACAAGAATGATGCAGCATAAGTTGTTTTTTTATGTAAGAACCTGGTAGCTGCATAGAGATAAAAAAAAAGTGGTAGGGAATGGATGTGATGAAGAAAGAAACTTAAAGTTAATTTGTAAGCATTGAGATGAGCTCTGCGTCTGGATCCAAGGATATGCCTAAGTGATACCACATGAACTCAGCCTTAGAATGGAGTGTGGTTTGAAATTTAGCAGGTATTTCAATCCACTTCAGGCACTTACAGGTCTAGTGGTAGTGAAAAAAGCAAAGCTATCTGTGCTTTGTGTTTTTAATCCTCTGAACTTAAATTCTTTTTTGTGTATGGCAATAACTTCTATGCCATGGCCAATAGTTATTCAAAGGATTCTTCTGCTGAATCTTCTGCGACTCCAGTTGTTGGGAATAAAAGGGAAAATATTGCTCTCCCCAAATTGAGATACTGCCATCAGGATGTAGGTATATGTATGGTCCACCTGATAACTTTGTTACTGCTCCAAACTTTCAATTAGATTTTGTACCAGTCTATGATTGGAATCACCACTGTAACATGAGCTGCCTAGGTAAAGATTAATGAGCTGCCTGGAGAGTTGATCCTCAGGGATCTCTTTAATCTTATTTTCCTGACTCAATCTATACAAACCTCTCCCACAATGCAATTAAAATCATTAAATAACACATATCAGGAAAAATAAAGGGGCACACACTGCACATGGAGATTTTTAACAAAAAACAGCATGGGTATCAAGTGTTTTGGCTTCTTTCCCGGTTCAGTAATGATTAGTGAAGTCGTGTGTAGAAAATATTTGCAGCATGCAAAATTTCTGAAGCTGTTGCTAAATCAAAAATGAATGCAAACAATGTGTGGTTTGCAAAGCTTTAATTAGTTCAACCAGAAGGATGACTATTTGCATTGATATGACAGGACCTCTGGATGAATACTTTTAAATTGTGATAGGCCAATCCTGTTACATCATTAAATAAATTACCTCAGTCTGTAAATTTTTTTTTTTGAAAAATGGAGACCTAAAGTTAGAATTGCAGCATTCAATCATTTAATTCTGCAATCATTGAGTAATTTCCCTGTATAAAACCTCTTCCTTGTAAATACATGGACTGTATGTTGATTTTGGATAAAGTGGTATTTCTTATTAGTACATCAAAATTGATCTCAGGGGTGACATAGCCTTGACTCAATATTGCTAACATTCAAAGTGATTCTTATGCAATATATATAATTTGGCACAATCTCTCTAAATAATTCTCCATTCTTAACAGCTCTTGCCACTAGAAGAAGGACTGAAGAGTACTTTAGGAAGATCATCTCTAACGTGAGACACATATGAAGGACACATATAAGTGACATAGAAGGTTTGGATTAATGAAAACAAATATTAAAAATATAGAATGTTATGAAAATGTAATTTCAAAAATTAACTTGAAGTTTAATGTAATTATAAACAAAATTCTGATGGGATTTTAAAATTAAACTTGTCAAGGTGCTTCAATTGTTCATATGAAAGAATAAATGAAGAAGAAGAGTCTCCTAAAACGCTGAGGAAAAGGAAAATGATCAATGAGGTCATGCTCTTTCAAGGATTGCATATATCAAATATTATGATTATAAGATGCAATCAACAAGTCTCACAACAAAATAGCAGAAAAAATAATCCTGACATTACAATAAGTTAAAATGAAAAAAATTGTATCACAAATCAGTGAAGCAATTAGACAAAGAGTGATTAAGTTATTGCAAAAATATAATCAAATCTTTATTCCCATAACTTAACAAAATAAGCTTATTTTTTAAAGATTTTATTTATTTATTCATGAGAGACACACAGAGAGAAACGCAGAGACACAGACAGAGGGAGAAGCAGGCCCCATGCAGGGAAACTGACGTGGGACTCGATCCTGGGTGTCCACTACACTGCTGCGCCACCGGGGCTGCCCAACAAAATAAGTTTTAGATGCATGAAGTTAAGTATATTAAAAAAGACTCATTAATTTTTTTAAATATATGTGAATATATATCTGCTGTCAGGATAGAAAAATATATTGTAAGCACAATTGCCATGGAGTAAATTCCCTGCTAATTAATTTTTAAGTTCAATGCAATTCAATTCAGTTCCAGAAGCTTTTTTGAGAACTTGATGAAATGACCCAAAATATATATGAGAAAATCAAGGTCTTTGAAGATCCACAATTTTTTGAAAATAAAGAGCTAAGGGCTGAGGAAAGATGCTTGACCTTCTAGACTCTATAAAGCAAGACTAATGAAAAATGTTGTATTAACATATGTGTTGACAAACAGACCTGCTTAACAACATAGAAAGGTCAAAAAAGTATACAATGTTGTCATAAATCAGTATAGAAAAAAACTGACTATGTAGCTGATGGTATGAAAAAAATTAGCTCTTGTTCTGAGGAAAGATAAAATTGAACTTCTTTATCACTCACTATATAAGAAATAAACTTTAAATGTATTAAATATGAGAGTAATAGTGTTAGAAAAACAAAATATGGAAAGAATATCTCTGTGACCTCTGGAGAGAATTACTTAAGACCTGAAAAGTAGGGACTGAGCCTGGGTGGCTTAGCGGGTAAGCATCTACATTCGGCTCAGGGTGTGCTTCTAGAGTTCTGGGATGGAGTCCCACATTGGGCTCCCTGCATGGAGCTTGCTTCTCCCTCTGCCTATGTCTCTGCCTCTCTCTCTCTCTCTCTCTCTCTCTCTCTCTCTGTGTGTGTGTGTGTGTGTGTCTGATGAATGAACAAGTAAAATATTTTTTTAAAAGACCCGAAAGTATAAGATATGATGGGGAAGCATGGGGAGATTTTACTGAAGCAAAATTAAGGTTGTCTGTTAGATGAACAACATTACACACAGTGTGAACAAAAATATAATACCCGAGATTAAATGTCAAAAAAACAAGGAAGAATCAGCATGTAGAATATATAGGAGCTTCTGTAAACCAGCAAGAAAATGAGGAGGTTCAAAGGAACAACTGAGCTAAGGATATAAATAGAAAATTCACAGGGTAGACCCCCTTCAGCTAAGAAGAACAGGAAAGAAAAATGTTTAACTTCACTAATAAGTAGAGATATAAAAATCAAATAATAATGAAATACTGCTTAATATCCAGCAGTATGACAGAAACTAGGAAGTTGCATGATATGAAATGCTAGTGAGGATGTAGAGGAAAACAGAGAAGACTTACACTGTAGTGATGAGATTATAACTGAGCAGCAATTTTTCGAAAGCAATCTGGAAGTACAAAGTGAAATTACATATTTATATACCCCGTGGCCCTGTGTGATATCTCCCATAATTATATAATCCACTCCTGGTAAGCTAGCCTAGAGAAATCCTGCACAGAGTCATAAGGAGATATAAAATTATGCTTATCACAATATTTGTTTGTTTATTACGGTAGCAGAATGTTAGAAACTGTCCATCAACCACTAGGAATATAGACAATGAGAAAGGGTGGCTATCCTACTGAGGTTCCCTCCAGAAGCTGACCTCCAGGCAAAAGCCAAGAAAACCAAAATCCCTTTTGAAGTGGAGAGGTAAAACAGGAAAGAGAAAGCAGCCTCTAAGAGATGCTTTCAAATCTGCTATTAATGTGAGCAACTGAAATTTAATCTCACAGATAGGTTCTGGAAAATTGTGGAAAACATATACCTCGAAATACACTCAGCCCAGGAGGAGGGAGCAAAGGTATTTATCCACCACACCCAAGAGCAATTGTTAAGTGGTGCCCAATTGATGTTAACTTCCAGGCACTCTGACCTGTAATGCACCTCAGCAAAGTGAATTCCACAAAACACCAAGGGCAAAACACCACAAAAGTTGCGCATGTCAACCGTCTGAAATTTGTCAGGTAAACACAAAAATGGCAAGAAAATCTGAGGGAATAACAGAATACCAACAGGCACCTGCTACAGTGATTGTTAAGAGACTTACCATTACACTGCAATTATCAATATTTGTATATGGCATCTTGGGTAGATTTCAAAATCAAGGTTGAATGAAAATTAAGAAAAAAAATGAATTTTTATAAAAACACACACAAAAATACTGTATGCTTTCTAACTACACATACACCAAATAGATACTAAGGAAGAAAAAGAGGGGTAATATTTAGGTTGATGATAACAGTCATAAACAGTAGGGCACAATCAATATATTTCTGGGGTTCTGAAAAAAGTTTGCTGTATATCCAAGAAAATCTAACTATAAATAATGAAGCAGGAAAATACCACAAGTGTAATCAAGATTTAAGATAATCTATTGAAAACTTGATGAATCATTTTAAAAAGGAAGACTCCAAGAGAAAAATGAGCCAACGACATGAACAAATAATTTGTAACATTTAAAATCATGAATAGACTAACAAAAGGTAATAAGCATAAAAACTGTACAGCTTATTAGTAATTAAAGAAAAACAAACTATTCAAAAGCAATGAAACTCTCTTCTTTTCACCTCTCAAATTAGCAATTACCTAAACCAATACTTGCTTCCCAGGATAAGACCACAGAGATTCTTTTAGACATGTATAATTTGATACAACCTTTCTAGAAAGCAGACAATATTTTTAAGAACCTTAAAAATGCACTGACCCTTTAACTCAAGAATTTTATTTCTAGGAGTTTAATACAAGGATAAAAATCAAGATAAAAATGCACAATTTTATAACATGATGTTCATTGCGGTGTTAATTTTGGTAGAAAATACAGGAAGATAAGAAATTAATTGAACATCAAACTATAGGGAGATGGTGAAATAAATCATGTTGTACTTAGTTGTTACTAGTTCTGCAGAATCTGTGATGTAGGAGCAGAGTTGATAAAAAACATTCTCCTACCCCACCGTGGTCTGCTCTCTTCTACACAACCAATGTTGGCAATTGTTTGTTAAATAGTTTATCAATTTTCTTTTTTTAAGATTTTATTTATTCATTCTTGAAAGACACAGAGAAAGAGAAAGGCAGAGACATAGGCAGAGGGAGAAGTAGGCTCCCTGAGGAGAGCCTGATGTGGGACTTGATCCCAGGACCCTGGGATCAGCTGAAGGCAGATGCTCAACCATTGAGCCACCCAGGCAACACTAGATTATCAATTTTCTACTAAAACCTGGTTCTACCTTAGTTGTGGTGATAAATAAAAGTTCCCTATTTTCAGGAAACATATATTCCCCTATCTGTGAGGCAAGGAAGGTACTTAACTGAATAAATATATCAACATGATTGTTCATAGAGTGAGTGTTTCAATGAGGGGAGATGATGGCAGGGGGGACATGATTATTGTGAGGGCCAAATTAGGAAATTTATTAGAATGTAATGGAAAGTATTGGTATTATGAAGTATTTTAATGTTATATAGTAAAAATTATATTAGAGAGAACAATAGTAAGTTGGAAATAGGAATTGTGTAACATTCAAAGAGAGTGGAAGAATGGAATGTGTCCATACTTTCTACTTATCTGAGGAATTTCTTAAGGTGGTCTTTATGGATCTTTGAATCCAAAGTATTGCTATAGTCAAACATTGTGCATAAAACCCACTACCACCTTCAACAGACATCCTGTTCTAGGAGAGTAATCTATTCTCCTAATAAGAATTTGGTTCAAGAATAAAAAGTGAAGATTAAGTCAATGGTAAAAAAAATATTTGGTGGAGAGTTTACTTTAGTAAGAGAGTAGGAGAGGGATTTTTTTTTAAATCTCTGGATATAGTTTTTATCTGAATGTGGTATATGGAACTGCATCAGCCATGCACTCAAGGATGAAACTAACGCTGTCCTTGACATAGTAGAGAAATGGGAAGAACCTGAGAGGTCAGTTTACTGCCAAGCAAAAGAATTGACCAACCTCGACCTTAACCAACTTCCAGTAACATCATCTAGCAAATGTTTTTGCCCTTTGAGCCACAAGTTGCAGCTAAAAGCATCCTTGTTGATATCACTGCCAAGGCCAGCTGGCTTTTGCATCTGTCCACAAAGCTACTTTCCACAGATTTTCTCTGACTGCAAATCTGATATATTATCAACAATATCTGGCATCAGACTTAGCCAACGTTTGCTGGGTTTATTGTGCAGGTGGGTAAGTGGCAAGTGTGGCCTATGATTTTGAGAAATGACTTGAAATGGTCCTAAATATCTGCTGACAGGTTCAATTTTGTTTATTGGATGCTTTCATTCGTGGATTTCAAAATGTTACATCAATTAAGAAGTTCTTCCAAGATAAATTAGGGAAGGAATGGATATGGACATGACAATAACATATTTATAGTGGTGTTTTAAAGAGCATTTTCTAGGGATGGGAAATATGACCTCCTTTTTTATATAGCATATGGGTTTGCAATACTGTATATTTTTAGACCCGAATATATCATTATGCTTTTTTTTATATCCAATACAAATTCAGTACTTCCCATTCCTGTTTAGATCCACACTCCATAACCAACAACCATAGCAATGCCAGCCACTTGAGCCAGCTGAGCAGGATCATAACCAAAAGAGAGAAAAAGGAAACGAGAAATTCCTAGCAAGAAGTAAAATGTATGACAAGAAAAAGAATCTGGATTTTACACAAAAATAAAATTCCTTTTGAAAGTAATCATATATATTCTTTAACCTTAAGTAAAGATACAAATCCAGAGGTGGTAAAAAAGGAATGGGATAAAAGGTTTTTTTAGTAATATGAGAGATATCCAGATCTAATATGCCCTCTTAAGAAGGATATACTATGGCAGGCCCTCTTAGTTTATACCTCTCCAGTCAAACCCCAAGCAAACTAATTTCCATTGGCAGGTACAGTGCACCAGTGTGCTCGTACACTGCTCTGCTCCAGCTCAGGCAACAATGAAGGTGTGTAGTTGGCAGAACCACAATCAGAGTTGTGCTTGGCATGAGCATCGATTTGAGCAGAGAGCTCTGATATGGCTACAGAAGTCTGAATTTCTCATGTTTTGTGACTGTGATTCACAATATTCCACCAGATGCAGGGAAATTTGACTTCCCACAGACTCTCTAGGATAAGTCAAATTCCATGAATTCCGTAAGAAATATTTATTTTCAAGTAAGTTTTCTATACAAAACTAGAAAGCCAACCAGCACTCAGGGAGATTGGTTAGTTTTTCTTTACTTTTACATTTAAAGAAGTTGTACCCAGTGGACAGTTTCCTCGGGAGCCCGACGTGGGATTCGATCCCGGGTCTCCAGGATCGCGCCCCGGGCCAAAGGCAGGCGCCAAACCGCTGCGCCACCCAGGGATCCCTAAAAATAGTTTCAGAAAGTAGTAATGAAATATTATTAAGCCTTAAAAAAGAAGAGATCTTGACCTTTGCAACAACGTGAATGAGCCTGAAAGACAATATACTAAGTATAAAAACCAAGCACAAGAACAAAAAGCCCTACAATCTCATTAATGTGTGGAATCAAATAAAGTTGAATATATAGAAACAGAGAGTAGAAAAGTGGTTGCCAGAGTTGGTGATTGAGGGTGGAGTGGGGGAAATGGGGATATGTTGTTCAAAGTGTACAAAGTTGAAATTATGTAGAATAAATCTAGAAATCTAATGTACAGCATGAGGGCTATAGCTAACCATTTTGTATTGAATACTGAAAATTTATTTAAAAAGTAGATTTTAGGTTCATTTATCACAAAAAGTAGTAACTGTGAGGAGAAGATATGTTAATTAGGTTGACTCTGTATTTATGCATATATATATCAATTTATCATATTGTACACCTTAAATATGCACAATCCTTCATTTAAAAAATATATATACTTGCAATTAACAAAATAAAAATAAGTAATAAAAGTCAGGAACATGGAGAATCAAGCTTCCCACTATGTCCTGAGTGTGACTTCAAGTTTGCCCTAGATTTATGCCCTGAAGCTGCCTGGACATAAACAGACATGGGAAAAGGCTATGTCATAAGTCCTGCCTTCTCTGCTGCATCCAGGTGGTTTTGTGTGCTTAAGTTAACAGCTACCTGAGAGCAATTCAGTCTTTCTGGGAGATGGAGGAGGAAGTTGGGAGAATGGCACAAGGGGACACATTTATCCAGAGTCCAGCACACAGCAAGGGCTGAAAAAGTGAGACTTTAACAGAGCATGTGGGAACAGGAGTTTACATTTTCATCAGATGCCAGACTTGCTGCCTGCTTCCCTGTCCATGGCTCTGAGTTGGGCGTGACCCTGAATTTGGCAGACGGTGTAAACTCCCAAGGAATTCTGCTCCGGGGCCATCAGAGAGGCTACCCCCAGTCCAAACAGTTCCCCACTCAGTTCATGCACAGGTCATGAATTTCTTCTGAATGAAATCTAGGCTATTTTCTAGGAAATTTCTTTGAACTAAATCTCTTAAAATGCAACGGTCTTTATGGAATTGAATTTTGCTACACATGCTAGTTCTTGTGCACGTAACTCTGAAGTCTCGCTGCCTGACTCACCACTGCCTTGCTTAGAGACTTTGGGCAAATTACTGTCTGAGTCCTTCATCTGTAAAATGAAGAAAAAAGAGTGGGTATCATCTAGAGTCAGATGAGGATTAGAGGTAAAGTACCCTCACAGCAGAGTGCTTGGCACACAGTAACTTCTCCATAGTCTTTGTATCAGCATTCACACAATTTCATGTTACTGAATTTATTCTTCAAGGGGAAGGGAAAGGAGGAGGAAGAGAGTGCATTTCATGATGTTGCATAAGGCCAGCCTGAAAAGAACCTATTTTTCCATGAAAGATGATGAAAATGAAGACAACAATTATGACTGTCATTTTAAAATTCTTATTGCTGTATTATATTTTTAAGCAAAATGGGAAATGTTTTGTCACATAATTCATTATGAGACTGGTGATAAGTGGCTCAGAACATCTTGAACAAATAAACACTAATCCATAAGAAATCCTCTAATTCACCAGTTAAGAATCTTTATATTACAATTCCTGCATTTCTAGATTTGTTTATATTTGTGTCCTATCAGCATATTTACACCATTGGTTGATCATTTCATTTCAAGAGGATCTCACTGGTGTTCTAGGCTTTGTGTGGACCAGAGGATATGCAGGAAAGGGCTCTTTGCTTCTGGAGCTCCAAGCAACTGGGCTGTCTTTGCCATATGGATCTAGTACAAGCCTCTGGGAGAATGCTTCAATATTTCAATCTAAGGGTCTTCCAACCGACACTATTCTCAGACATATGCCTTAGCTGGCCAAATGTCATCTCTTCTGAATAGGTCAGCCTGCAGCTGCAAAGATCTCTAGCGCTATTGCATCCTGGAGTGGCATGACAGTTTGTGGTGCTCTATAGCTAAATAGAATTCTTAGCTCTTGGACCACAAACTCAGTTATTGACTCGACCAATCCCAGCTTCACAAAAATTAGCAATTTACACTAAAAGGCCTAATGGTGCTACTGAGGATTTAGTAGATCTGAGTTGATTCCCAAGCATTTGAGCTATTTTACAAAACTGTTCAGAGGGAGATTTTATGAATTTAATAAACATAAGCTCTAGGCATAATTGTCTTTGTAATTATAGAGGTATATAATAAAATGTGTATCTAAGATACATATAAATATATATATATGATTAAAATGACACTGATTTAAACAAACATAACAGAAATTGTCTTTTGAGGTCAATACTTTCTTTTCCTTTTGTAATTCTACATTCCTATTACCTAATACAATTTTTGAAGGTTTTTTTGGGGAAATGCTTTTATATTGATTTTTCAGACATATGTATAACAATTTTACATTTATACTTTGGTTAAAATTAATTTTATTATTCAGTTATATTCTTTAATTTATTCATTTGTTTATTCTCTTACTTAACAAATCTTAAAAACAAATCTTGATACAGTTTTCAATGTATCAGCCCCAAATTTAGCACTAGAATTAATAGAAATCAAGATCAAGATGCTCCTATCCTTATATAGTGATGGGCTCATGAAAGCATTGAGAGGGTCTATTTCTAAAATAAATCCCTGTCAGAAGACAATATGGTACAAATGAGAATATTCAGATAAAAATTTGACTCTGAAACTAAAACTGATTCCATAAGTAATCCCAGGGAGCAGTTCTAGTTAGGAATATTCAAACATTATACCTTCCCAGGGTAACAATTTTGAGCTTAGTAAGTAAAGTCTGGAATTTTTGCTCAAAACAAGTACTACTTCTTTATAGCTGCACTTTACTTTTATACATGCATTATTTCCCTCAATAAACCTGCATAACTTTAAAGCCCAGGCGATCTTTACACAGCCTCCAAGATATAGAGCAAAAATGTCACATTTTATCTACTTATGTGGTAGCATAGTTAAGGGATTTCCCTTAAAAGATAAACACATCACTAATGAAACAAACAAACAAAAAAATACAACCTAAATATCCACCTGCAAAATATTCTCATTTTTACACAAGATTTCCAGGTACCTACACATGAAATCAGACTTGAATTCTTCAAGGATTCAGAGACCACAAGTTAGCAGTTATTCCTATTTTAAAGATATCAGGATTAAAAAATAATAAAAATAAAAATAAAAAATAAATTAAAAAAATAAAAAAATAGAGATATCAGGCTTTCTGGATAAGCCCAATCTTCATGAATTTGTTAAATGATGTCATAGATAGGTAATCTTCTGTGAGCTATATTGTTTTAAAAAATGGAAATTAAGACTAATATTTACTGAAAACTAATGGTAAGATATGTAGTTAAGGACAGGCAGCAGTAGGGGAGAAGAGTTGTGAATCTTTGGGAAATAATTCAAATTATACATTCTTGTATAATTCAACCACTTAGGACATCCACTGAACAGGAGCTTTTCATATTTGAATATGCTTGTGAATCTTGGACACAGGGAATGAGAAGGCAGGTCTTATTAAAATACAAATTCTTATTCTGGGGTGACCTATTGACTTTGTGCTCTCAGTTCACTCTTCTGTATTCTATGTTTACCCGGTGGTCTATATTATATTTTTCCAATAGAACGCATCAGGTAGACTACAAGGATGAAGGAAAAAAGAGCTCTTTCTTATCATTTTCCTTTGGGTTTCTTGCCTCCTCTATGAAGGTCAGTCATTTTAACAATACCATTTTACATTGACAGCAGTAATGCCTTTCTGGAGCAGCAACTGAATCCAGTTCAGATTTTCTAACATTTGTTGAACCAGCCTCACTTCACCGCAGGAAGCCGGCACTAGCCCATAGAGTTCTCATTCAGAGATGTGGTTTTCAGATTCAAGGGGCCTCTTGTCCCAGCTGAGATGCCAATGTCAGCTGCCCAGTTGCCTCTCCTCAGGACTATGGGTCTCAGCCAATATGGCCCCTCATTGTTCAGGGTTACCAGTATGTATCAACTGACCAGAGTGCCATTTTTTTTAAAGTAGGTTCCACAATGGGCTTGAATTCATGACCCTGAGATCAAGACCTGAGCTGAGATCAAGACTTGGATAGTTAACTAAATGAGCCACTCAGGGGCCCACTGGCATCCCATTTTAATTGGTGTGGATTTCAGCTCCATGGAACCTCTATGTTCCCAATATTTAATAATTCCAATCAGCCCTGGGACTCAAAGATGCTTTGTACAACTGTTATATCCATCATGTCTCTGTTTTCTTTTTGCTTTTCTAAGTTATCTATGAAAAACTTTAATTCTAGTTATTTCTTAATATAAAATTCTTTCTGCTTAAATGAAAGGTATGTCCCTTGTCCACTTACTAAACCGTGACTGATACTGTAGGTCTGGGGTGAACCTTGATATTCAGCATATCTAACAAGCTTTCAGATGTTGCTAATATTTCTGGTCTAGATGTTACACTTTGGCAAAACAATATGGCTGGGAAATTTATGAGAAATCTTAGTGTATGGTATTTACATATAAACCAAATGGTAAATGTAAACATTGAACATTTATAAGTGCAAAGATTTTGTAAATATTAACGAGTGCCTTCAAATGAAGTAGCTACTCCCAGTGGAAACATTTTGGGATGAGAACAATATGGGCACATTAAGAAACATCTTCAGATCTTGAGAGAAGAGGAATCCAGATAAACTCAGAACCAAATTATTCTCTGACAAGACATTTGTTTCATATGTAATGTGCATACAGGTGGGAATGTATTTGTAAGTGGAGCTTTGTTTAGAAAGGGACTTAATTTGAAAACCGGGAAAAAGAAACCACTGATTGCCTAAGTCTTGAGCTGCTGAACTGGACATGATCTGAAAAGCCATCAGTATTTATTTATTTATTTATTTATTTATTTATTTATTTATTTATTTATTTAATTGTAGTTTGATTTGCCAACATATAGTATAACACCCAGTGCTCATCCCGTCACGTGCCCTCCTCAGTGCCCATCATCCAGTCACTCCAATCCCCCAGCCCACCTCCCCTTCCACTACCCCTTGTTCGTTTCCCAGAGTTAAGAGTCTCTCATGTTCTGTCACCCTCACTGATATTTCCCACTCATTTTCTCTCCTTTCCCCTTTATTCCCTTTCACTATTTTTTATATTCTCCGAATGAATGAAACCACATAGTGTTTGTCCTACTGTGATTGACTTACTTTGCTCAGCATAATACCCTTCAGTTCTATCCACGTTGAAGCAAATGGTGGGTAGTTGTTGTTTCTAATGGCTGAATAATAGCCCATCGTATATATAGACCACATTTTCTTTATCCATTCATCTTTTGACCATCAGCATTTAAATGTATATACCTGTAATGTGTTTGGTAGAATCCTTCATAACCAAATACATAGATACTTAATTATTAAAATAGGATTCAAAAATACATACAGTATAATATATTTGAGAAATAACTGCTCAGTTGATAGGGATAGGACTTAGGAGACGTTTGAAATCCAGTTCTAAGAAGGATCATCAGATTCCAGAAACACCTACCATTAGCTTCTGATTCACCCCAGCAAATGAACAAATTCAAAGACATTCAAAGAAATGAACAAATGAACAAAAGTACAATTCAATGCCTTGTACTAGTCATAAAAGCCTTAAGTTAATTGAAGGCACGTGGCTCAGTGGTTGAGTGTCTGCCTTTGGCTCAGGTCCTGATCTTGGGGTTCTGGAATTGAGCCCCACATTAGGCTCCTTGTGGGGAACCTGCTTCTCCCTCTGCCTATGTCTCTGCCTCTAGCTCTGTGTCTCTCATGAATAAATAAAATATCTTCATAAAAATATGAATGATTCTGTGGCAAAATGTACTCATAATCCAATCTAGTAGATTTGCTGTTATAACCTGATACACCAAGCCATCGGGGCTTCAGACCATCAGGATTGCCAAGTCATCCCAGAGCACCCCAGAAGGGCCATAGAGATATAGAGACCCACCACTCTATGATAAAAGGAATGTTTCATTTCTTAAAAGAACTCAATAGGAATATCTTCCTGATGAGGTGGTTATAGAGCATGGGGATCTACTTTCTATATGGTTGATGGTGCCTTTACAAAATTACATAGTTAAATCCTTAGGGTATGCTAAAAGAACTAATATAACTTGTGACTTTTATAATCTTTCCTTTATTCAGTTACACTGTGGCAGCTCTATAGCATTCTAGAGTGTGGGCATTTCTTCAGTAGATACTGGCAAAAAAAAAAATCATGATAAAGAAAAGCAATTTAAATATTTACCTCGAGGACCAGATAAGTCACTTTGGAATGTGTGTATCTTAGGAGGGCTGAGAAGTCACTGAACATGCCTTGCCAGTCTTTGAGGATATTATTTATTCTGTTTACCAAGCCACTGAACCTGATACCTTGGAAATAGCAAACTTCCAACAATAAGCCTTGAAAAGTAACAAAATATGTATTTAATGAGTTAGAAATCATCCTAGTTCAAGAAATTAGTGTTCTATAAGATAACTCAATACTGTTATTCTTAGGCAGTAAGTACTTTGGAATAATGGAGCCCAGTGAAATAGCTGTGTTGTCCCAACTTCCACTGAAATCTGTTAGTGATAGTGACCAGGTTGGAACAGTATGACAATGAAAAAGTAATCTCTCTCTTAGGAAAGAATACAAAGAGACTAAAATGAATAAACAAGACCTTAGAAAAATAATTTCAGTAAGTTAGAAGATGAAGCATTGTATGTTGGACCCCTTGAAGGAATTATACTTGTATTCCAGATAGTTGTCCAGTTTTCCAGAACACTGAAATATGGAATTATTGACTTCATAAAATGGTCCATTTCATCGTTGATTGTTTTATATTCTTTGATTTTCCTCACAGAAGTAAAAATATGTCTCCTACCACTTTTTGGTACTAGTTCAGCTTGCTAAAGCAACTCATAAGTCAGCAAGTCATTCACATGGCATCATGTCAATATCTGAATATTGCCATGAAGTTCTCTGAAAACTTCTGTCCTCTCACTGACTCATTGCTGGAATCTTCTATCAAAGAACATGGTTTCTGAATCTCTCTCTACCTTGGGAAACAAATTTTGCTTGGCTTGTCTTTTTCAAAGTTTACTGCCTTCCCCAGACTGCTTGGAATGTTGAACCTCTTAGACATATTAACTGAACATTAGATTGATGTCTTTCCCCATGACATAATTTTATAATGCTACAACATCCCTGTGTTTATCTTAATTTAGTATGTCATCCAAAATGTGTATTTTGAAAATGAGGATGGAGGAACATTTTCTTTTGTTGTCGTCACACAAGTCCGGAAACTGTTAGGTAAACTGTATTTTTGTGAATTTATGTGCTTGCTTTCATATAACTCCAATGTTTAACCAATAGATAGTGTTTTACTTGCACTCCAGATCTTCAGCATAATTATTCAAAATAGGGAAAATGGAGAGTTGATTTGAACTCAGATTTCTCTGAAATTTCAAAAGTGAGAATTTTAATAAGAAGCTTTGGGAAAAGGATTGCTAAGAACATTTTTACTATTTAGTCAGTCTTAGCAGTAGAAAATGACAGACATCTTTCTGAATCATGTCTTCATGAATGACAATCATAAGGAAATAGTATAAAAATGTCCCAGAAGCATTGAACATAAAACTAAAATCTCTCTCTAAAGATTTTATTAAAGTTATAATAACCCAATGGATAAAGCCTTTCTTAAATTACCAAAAATAATAATAAAAGTGGCCTGTAAGATTTTGTTTATTTTAATTCACTGTCTACTTCAAACATTCCATGATTGTCTAACATTAGGCTTTTATTTAGTAACAATCAGATCCTTCTCTTTTGAACTACATAAAGTGGGAGACCTATCGAAAGTTCTTACACCTGCCAAATCAATGAGCTTCCCCAAGGTCTTTTTCATGAATTACATCAGTGGTTGCTGTTATGCTTTAGGTGTAACAGTTTGATTTTGAATATGCCTGAACTCAGAAGTCATGACTCTCTCCTTTGTGTAGTTGGAAAATGTCATTGAAGCTGTGAAACCAGTGAATATGTATTTTTTAATATCTTTATATCTGTTCCTTTGTGCCTGGGCTTTTTCTCATTACAGAGGTTTGGAATGCCTTAATGCATTATAATTATCTCATTTGTACTACTGTCACATCTTCAAGTGCTTAGCAAAAAGAGTTAAGGTTCAGGCACAAAATAAGTTACACGAGAAAACAATAATATTAGTGGTTAAAGTCTGACAATCAGAAATGGATCATTTTTCAAACTCATATGAAGCATAATGTTGCCAACAGCATTTCAAGGATTGGTAACATAAATTGATAAGAAATCTGAAGAGGACTACGGTCATACACCAAACTAAAAAAGATAAGTCTTCCCATTTTCAAAGCTTTTAAAGGAATTATGAAACTATAGCTGATATTTTTTGCACGAATGTAAAATCAAAAACTCAATCATAGAAGCTTAAACATCCTCTTGGATTCTAGAAAACAGACTTTTTCCTTAGGCTAGCCTCTAAAATAGAGGAATCAAAGTGGTGGTCCACTCCTCCAACTTGGCTCACATGAGTGCATCTTGCAGAGAGATTTTAAAAATCTTACATACTTGCAAACATTAAAACACTAGGAAATTTCATATACATATACTAGGATTTTCTTCAAAAATAGGAAGATCTGGCAATATAGAGTACTCCTTCCACATGCAATTATCTTCTAGGGCAGAGTAAGTATTATATACTTTAGAGTAGAAAAAACAGTTGTTGGCCATTTAATATTCTTTACCTGTTTGTCTTACTTCCCCTTCCCTATAGGGTAGGGCAAAGAAGAAGATTGCAGAGTCAGTTCCAGCCTATAATTACTATGAGTATAAGGAGGAAGATTTTGTTTTACTTGTTTAGGAGACCAATTTTGGGATGGAACTTTGATACACACTTGATTTAGAGCTATAGATAACCTACATGTCTGGTCTAGAGTAATACTCTTCCAACATGGCTCATCTCACTGCAAGTGTTGCTAGTTTAACTTTAGTTCCACCTAGAAGAACAGAGTGAGCCAGGTGAGAGCATCTCCTGTAGAAAGGGATAGGAGAATCCCGAAGACTTTCCCAAGCAAGGAAAACACTCCAAGTGTGGTTGGAGGCTATGGCCATAGAACATAAATGTACAACTAAGATGAAGTGGGAGCTGAGGTTGCAAAGGAGAAGGTACAGGATAGGAGCAATATAAGATGATGTAACAGGTATATTATAGCCAACTCAATGATAAAGACAGATGAGAATGAAGGAGTTATGTGAACTGAAGAGTTTGGCTGCAAAGAGAAAGCATTCACTGGTGGCAATTTAGAAGATGCCTGGGTTGGGCTCCAGATGCCCATCTGTATACTGAGGTACTCTGCCAGCTGAACAGCTGTGCTAACAGACTGAAACTAGACCGATCTCTTGGGTAGATGGGAGAAAAGGCAGACAGTATAGGAAATAAGCCATCTATCTCTCAATATTCACAGTTGCGCTTTCAATTCAATATTGAATCAATTAAAAAGTCAACATTTTTGAAACCGATTAGAACTTTTCTGAAGTGGTGAAAGTCAATCTTAGTTTCCTTTTTTCCCCATAAATGAATGGAAGTGAATATTCATTTTATTTGGGGAATAATTTTATTTCTGAGATCTACAAACATGAAAAGTACATTATGGACACTTATATTTATGTGGTTGAATTATGGTATGTGGTTGAATAATAGTAAGGGAAACCAAAATGAAATCTGAAAGTAATCATTGCTATAACTGATAATATATGTAATATAAATAATTGTATATTGTGAATAGGCACATGGCATACATTATATTATTTCATCCTTGCAACAAATCTGCATGTTAAATATATATTATCCATATTTTATAGAGAAGGGAGTAAAAGTTTAGGGGGAGCATTCATAACCGAGGGGAAAAATTAGGATTGTAGTCAAAGATGGTCTGATTCTTTCTACCAGACAAAACACTTTCAAGGAAAGTAAAGAGGAACATCAATAAGACAACTGGGGATGGAAACTTGATTAATCTCAGAGGTTAACTTTCAATTTTCACAGTTTTGTTAATACTATCAGTGTATTGGTATATGCTTGAATGTTGCATGGAGAAAGGACTACCTACACTTTCATGAGTAATTCCATGATTTAGTTATTTGCTAAGTCATTTGTTAAATACCAAGTACAAATGTCACCTCATAAAACATTCTAATAAATAGCCAATAATGGTATTGTCAAAATTATTTTGAAATTAGAATCTATAAGTTATGAGATCTTTTTTTCTTTTTTTTTTTTTTTAAATTTATTTATTTATTTATGATAGAGAGAGAGAGAGAGAGGCAGAGACACAGGCAGAGGGAGAAGCAGGCTCCATGCACCGGGAGCCCGATGTGGGATTCGATCCCGGGTCTCCAGGATCGCGCCCCGGGCCAAAGGCAGGCGCCAAACCGCTGCGCCACCCAGGGATCCCCGAGATCTTTTTTTCTTTTTTCCAATTCTTACATCACTTATTTCTTTTTCTTACCCAACTAAGCTGCATTGGACTTCCAAAACAATTATGTATAGAAGTGGTTGAAGCAGACACCTGTTTCATTTCTGGTTTCTGAATTGTATTTTCTAACATTTCATCATCAAGCCTAATGTTTGCTGTAGGTTATAATACATGCCTTTAATTAGGTTAATGATGTTCACTTCTATTTATTAATATTTTGCTACAAACTTTTCATAAAAGGATGTCCTATTTTTCTCAAATGCTTTTTGAGAATCTAATAAAATGATTATATAAGGTGCTATTTTACTCAGTTAATATATTATTATACACCTGTAATTCCTAAGATGATGTACATTGATAATAATCAGTTATATGTTCTCTATATTGCTGCATTTATTTGACCAAAATCTCATTTAAAGTATTTGCATCTATGTCTGTAAGATTCTCCTGTAATTTTTGTTTAGAACTTGTTCTGTTGAGTTTTGCTATCAAAGTTATACAAGTCTGTACAAGTTGGGGTTCTACTATAGAGAAGCAGAACCAATAAGAGATTGTGTATGTGAGTATATATATATATATATATATATATATATATACATAGATAGATATGATTTATTATAGAGAATTGGCTCATATGATTATGGAGCCCAGGAAGTTCCACAATTCACCTTCTGCAGCTGGAGACCTAAGAAAGTTGGTAATGTAATTGCAGAGGGCTGAGAGAATGAGAGCCTAATGTAGATTCCAGACCAAGCCTGAAGGCCTGAGAACCAGGAGCACTGGAAGCCAGGTCTTACCTCAGGCAGAAAGTGAATTTAAATTTCTTCCACCTTTTTGTTCTGTTGAGGCCCTCCATAGATTGGATGATAGTCAGCTGTCAATGAGGTTTGCAGTTTCTGCCTTTCGGATTCTGGCAGCACATCAGAACTGTTGAGTAAGTGATCTAAATAGCTTACCATGGGATTTTTCACAATTTTTGAAGGAGCAGAATTACTTCTTCAGATGAAATCTCATAAACATTTCAATCTATAAGACTCATATACGCACAGACTATGTAAGATGTATAGTAGCTGGGTGGCACCAGGGGCAGCAAAGGGGGTACCCCTGGGTTTTTTTCCTCTTTTTTGTGCTTACTGCAGAGGTACTCTGCAGAAGTTTGGGCTTTGTGAAAACTGCTGCTTGGGTAATCACTCTGACCTGGGAGAGAGTGTAAGGAACAAAATTGAAATACCTGAACAGTGGTAACATCCCCAATGCAATTTATTCAGCCAAATATGATTTATTCTTCTTTGAAGCTCATCAGTTAAGTGACTTTTTAACTTTACACTGAAAGGGATGCTAAAAGGAGAAAAGGATGATGAATTTATTGAGTTACGATCAATGAATACATTATCCATGTTGAAGGTGAGACTCACATCGTCCAGATGTGTTCATTTCTTCAAGGGTGAAAGTGAGGCAGCTCTCGTGCACTCTGTTTTATGAGAACTCTTTCAAGCATGCTTTGCCATTTGCATTCTTATAACATAGGTACTTTTTTGAGAGAGAGAGAGAGACCACACAGGCAGTGGACGGGGCAGAGAGAGAGGGAGAAAGAGAATCTTAAGCAAACTCCATGCCCACTGCTGAGCCCAATGTGGGGCTCAATCTTACGATGCTGAGATCATGGCCTGAGCCCAAATCAAGAGTCCTATGCTTAAATGATACACCCCATCTCATATGTTTTTCACAGCATCATCTTTGTGTGCCACATGAAAATGAATTGCTAGGGAATTCTTGGATTATATCAACCCAAGGTTAAATGACCCACAATGAATATGGCCAGAAAAAGATGATGGATACTTATAATGATAAATCAATTGGCTTTTCTTTAAATATTCAGTGGAAAAAGTATGCACAGTCCTCTCACAAGCATTTTGATAAAAATGATTGTTCACCTTAGGGAAGCTGAAGTTCATTTTATTGTTGGGGAGACTTTCTCTTGCTTTTAGTCTCTAAAAGCAACTGTGTGGAAAATATGCATTTAAAAATCATAAGAGAGGGATGCCTGGGTGGCTCAGTTGGTTAAGCGTCTGCCTTCAGCTCAGGTCATGATCTCAAGGTCCTGGAATCAAGCCCTGTGTAGGGCTGTCTGCTCAGCAGGAAGTCCATTTCTTTCTCTCCCTCTGCTGCTCCTCCTACTTGAGCCCCGCCCCCTCTCTCTCTCTTCCACTGTCTCTTACTCTCTCAAATAAGTAAATAAAATTTTTAAAATGAAATAAAATAAAACAAAATAATAAAATTCATAATAGAAAACAGAATTGCCAAAACAACTGATTGGCTAGCCACTGAAATTTAATTGTACTTTCAGATACTCTAAAATAAATCCCTAATTAATTTTCCTTAATTCACAAAAGCATTAATTTCTATCTACCTTCTTCTATATGGTCTAGGGGAGAGTGATACAGAAAATTTAATTTTCTCTTCTCCAATGATATAAAGTGCATTTATAATTTTGAGAATGCCTACTAAGTAATTATATCCTCTGTTTAAAATTATTCCAAAAATTTGAATTGCTGGATAAAAATTCCTTAGTATTGCATGAGTCACCACTGTCCAAATGCAATGTCTCAAATATGTATTCAGGAATCTCTATTTTTAGGAGAGAGTTGGCATAATGCAAAACATTTCTTATCTTTCTTGGCTCTTGTATACCAACAGAAGAGTATATTTTCTAAATGCTTAAATAATCATTAAAGAGAGATTCTTATAACATTTCTACAAAGCATATAATAGCATCCTTGCCTCAGCAGTAAGGAAATAGAAGTGAAATACAAAGGTTTTGTGAGAGGCTGAAGCTGAAATTTTCCAGGGCTCTCCACAAAACTGCATCATCATCTTCATTCACTGGAAAAAATATATATAGAATGCTAACACATTTGGTAACAATGCTGAATTGAGAATTTGTGTTCTCTTTTTGAGGCTGATGAATTAACTTTCTCAGTCACTGGATGGAGTTTGCTTTCTCTGGAAAACTCTACATTTATGCAAATTTAAAGTTAACTCACATCGGAACCAGACCTGAAAGGTATGTAAAGAAAGACATCAAACTGCAACTTGTGGCAATTCAGAGAAGCCTTAGGTCAATGTGGAGAGTTAAAAGGGCTGAAGATTATTACAGTTTTAAAAAAGACATGAAATCAACATTTTTATTTAAAAAGAAAGTATTGTTTTCTCTTCTTTTTTAAAATTTTTTATTTATTTATGATAGTCACAGAGAGAGAGAGAGAGGCAGAGACACAGGCAGAGGGAGAAGCAGGCTCCATGCACCGGGAGCCCGATGTGGGATTTGATCCTGGGTCTCCAGGATCGCGCCCTGGGCCAAAGGCAGGCGCCAAACCGCTGAGCCACCCAGGGATCCCTTGTTTTCTCTTCTAAGGAAAAAAAAAGTTGAATCAAAATGTTATCAATCGTTGCTTTTGAAATTGGCACTTAATTTAAAATTTACTGCGTGAGTTTCATTGTCAATAGGACTGACTTTACCTATCAAAATACAATAAAATGTTTTTCTCAGCATAATGACACTTTACACTAAAACACAGAATGGAAAGTCTGAATTGATTTTTTTTTTTTTAGTACATCTTTCAACCCCTGCTTTTACACAGAACCTTGAGCCCATTCCCAAACTTCTTCTTTCTTCTATTAACTTTACCCAGCCCTTCATTATTTTTATTTCATTTGCTTGAACAAATCTCGGACTCACACCTATGTGGAGCATATGAAATCACAAAACATGAGCTGCAAATCCAAGTCTGGATCAGCAAAATTAGCTTAGTGATAAGCAGCAAGGACATTTCCTACTGAAGATAAGAAGCAATGACAGGAGAAAGGATGCCTAAGTAAAAGGAAGTCTTCAGCTGAGCCACAGAGCATAATTAGAATTATTCTTTCCCCATAATATCACAAAAACTCTATTAGACACCTTTCCTAAGTAAAAACAGTTTTGCCCACTTATTAGCATCCATAAGCTTATTTGTCTAATAATAATATTGCTATTATAGATAACAATTACTGAGTTCTTACCATGTGCCTCATACCAGATACAAACAACTATGTAGATCATAAGGGCAGTAAAATCAGAAATGAAAGGTAATAGAAGCAGAAGGCCTATTTTTAAAGAATGAGATTTGGACCAAGTCCAGGCAGGAAACCCTTCTTTAATTAACAAAACATACCCAAAAGAGGACAGATGGAGTATCAAAGGATGCTGGCTTTGAGAGTTTTGTGGCAGACTCTGAAGCATGATACAAAGTATCAACACTAGTCAGAAGTTAGAAGTGTGAGGAGAACATAAGAACCAGAAAATAAAAACTTTATATGTATTTCATTAAATCCTAACTCAAAACAACTAACCAAACAAAAAGACAGCAAGTAATATTTCCCATTTTACAGATGAAAGCTTTAAGCTAACTTCATAAGGGCTGGAGAGAATAGAATTTAAATTTAGCTGAGCTTCATTCCAAAACCCATGTTTGGCTCTTAGAATTTTCTCCCTCTGACACCAGTTGGAGCAGAGATACTGCTCTAGCCATCCTAAATAATCTGTTCAGCCCAGTCCTACTGTAAATGGGTTCTGGTAAATACCCAAACCTACACTGTAGTCACCCATGTTACATTGGACTATAGGAAGGTCATTTTTCTAGTTGCTATAAACTGACTTTGGGTCTTTGGTTGGGTTTTACTCAAAAGATTATACAACTGCATGGAGAAAATACTAAAATAAGGTTTTCTAAATTGATACAAATTTGAACAAAAGAAGTTTATGCTAATTGTCATCAAAGTACAACCTCTTTAATCAGATACAACCTCACCTGGGAATCCAAGTAGATGAACGTTTACCATGAAGTAGTATTATTCCAGTTACTCAAATCACAAATCTTAGAATCATCCTTGATTATTTTTTTCTTCCACATCCTTTATTAAATCTCTTAGGAAATTATTTTAGATGTATCTTCAAAATATATCCTGAATGTGACCATTTCTCATTGTCTTCATAGCTACCTCCCTGTTTCAAGCCACTATCAATCTCACCTGAATTACTGCAATAGCCTTCTCACTGATCATTCTGTTTCCATTCTTGACCTTTAATTTCTGTTCTTCATACAATATTCAAGTGATTCTTTTAAATCTCAGGTGCTCCTTAGTTAAAACCATTGACATTCCATGTTCCTCGGGGTATAAGTCAAAATCCTGATAGTGGTTTATATGGCCTGACATGATCTCCACCCTCACCTCCTTTACTCTCCAGGCTCATCTCCAACTACGCTCCCCTTTGCTCCCTCCGTTTCAGCCACACTGGTGTCCTTGCTATTCCTCAATAAGTGAACTACACTCCCACATTACCAATTAGGTAAAAGCTGTTTCCTCTACCTGAAATTCTCCTTCCCCTTAGATACCACATGGTTACCCTCCTCATCTCCTTCCTACCTTTCTTCCTGTTACTTTTTCAATAAGGCCTATCCTTTTTAACTTGTAACATCCCTTACAACCCCTCTTATCATGCTCTACTTAGGTATTTTTGGATTATTATCTCAGGTCTCTAGGAATGTTTCAGGAGACATCTGAGATAATAATTCATATACTTCAGGGGTTTTAAAGAGGAAATTAAAGACAAACCTAACTCTGTTCTAGCATCCTTTTCTACCCTGTTCTACCATCCTTTTTGGCTGTAACAGATATGTATGCCTTTAAAAAATGGCACCCAAAGTATAATTGTTCCTTATACTGCCAATGATCTCATTCCTCATGGAATCCAGATAGCTGCCACTCAGTAAATTAATTTTTATTCCAGAACATTCTTGTCAGGAAATGTAAAATGATATTTCCATAACTGAGTATATTGACTCATCAATATGATAACATAGCTTTCAAAATAACTTCTCAGAATCAGAAAAAAAATTTAATACTTTAGAATTCTGTAGGCACTAAGCATGTATCATTGCTCTATGGATTTGTTCAAAATCCTCTTGGCTGAGAGGGTACATATTTCTTTATATACGCTTATATACATATTTATTTACCATATTCATGTACAGATGTACAGAGAGAGAGAGAAAGAGAGAGAATAAAAAGGCCAAAATCTTTTATCCAATGATAGACGTTAAATAAACTTGATCTGGTTGTTTCCAAGAGTTCTGGAAACTTTGTAAGGCAATGCTTAGAGGAAAAGTTGAAGAAATAATAAAAATGAAGGGGATCAGGTAGCTTTTATTCAACTGGACTGTATTTTCATTTTGTATAACAATAAGTGAGCTTTTATCTGTGGGTGCTTTTTAAACAGACCTCAATACTGTAAGATAGTTTCACTGATTTTAGGTTTTTGATTATATGAAAAACACTTGAACTATTTCGTTTCCTCCCTCACTGAATTAAATTTAGGTTGCCCTAGATTTGAAGCTAATAGGGAAAAAAAAACTTGCTCACTAAATGTGTTTATTCAGTTGCTGCAGCTCCAACTATGCTTTTTGCAGTGAAGTGTAGCACAGCCGACCATACACAACTGCACAAGCACTTTGTCACTCTTGAGAAATAGGCCATTAAGTGGTCACTTCTGTCCCGGAGAAATCAGAATAACCAAGAGTATACTCAGTGCAATGAATAGATTTCAGTCAAGTCAATAGAATTTGGTATTAATTGGTCTCGGGCTCCCATCCTCCATCATAGCCCTTACTCCCAGTCAAGTTTTCACCATTCAGGGAGGTGGCTGAGGGCCTCAGGGATTGGATCCCTCTCCAGGTACTCCATCTCCTCTAGGAATCCACCGCTTCAGCGAGGCTCTTCTCTGGGACACACCTTTTACTCTCAATCTAGTTCTTACCTTTAATTTCACCCTTTAAGACTTGATTTCAACCTGTCCTGAAATTCTTACAATGCCCTCCCCTAAAGTAGACTTTAATTAATCTTGCATCAGGCCTTGCAACTGAAAAATACCCAGGGATCAATTTTTCTTCCTTTATCTCTGTCTCTCCTCCCTTCCTCCCTTTCTCCCTTCCTTCTTTCCTTCCTTCCTTCCTTCCTTCCTTCCTTCCTTCCTTCCTTCCTTCTTTCCCTCTTCCTTCCTCTCTCTTTCTCTCTCTCTTCCCTCTTTCTATTTTCTCAACTCAGAATAAACCAGAGTCCCCAGCCCTCAGCTTTCCTTGAAGCAAGGGGAAGGGTACTTAGATTTCAGACTATTGTTGTTAAGATTCAGAGCAAAGGAGAAAGGATTTCTTATTAGAAATATCTCATCTTATTTGTGACATAGACTGCGATTGACTTCAGAATTCTGGAGTCAATTCCTTCAGTAATAATTTGGCAGAAACATTTAATTCTTACTAATTAACGATTCATAGTTTATTGGTTTTTTTATGTCTTTGCTTTGTTTTGTTTTATTTTAGGTTCTAGGCTCCCTGAGCAGTATATAACAAAGCGTTTTTCAAGTAGTATCATTAAGGTTTTATTAGATGTTGTTCTAGGATAGGTTCAGTGGAAAAATATGTTTAAGAAATGCTAGGTTAAACCAAATTAATACCTTAGCTTCAGATTTTTTTATATTTGTTTGTTTTGCTAATATGTTTGATAAATCTATATAAGGTGATACAGTATGTAGTAATTCTCAAAGTGATTTAAACTAGAGAATATTTTTAAACTAAATGTGAAAAATGATTCTGAAAATACTATCTTAGAGAGTGTATTAATGTAAATATCTTCTTTTTGTAAAGAAAAAGTACATTTAGTTTTTCTGGAATTCCCTCAGTAAGTGATCTGATTTTTAAAAATCATAGTACTATGAAAAATTAGTTTATGAGAGCAAGGGTATGGTAATTACATCCAGATGTCAATAACACTACCATTTATCATTAAATAATAATAGTTTCACATAGCCACCAGACACCAAGCAACATTTTGACAACATTTCCAACGTTAAATATGTTAAATTGACTGAAGCAAGTAAAATTGGAAACAGTTGCCTAGCCATTTGGTTGTTCTCCTCCCATCTTTTAAAAGTAACTTTAAAAAGCACTTATATTATTATTATTATTACTGTTTCTGTGACTGTTGTGGTAGTAGAAAGAACTTTGAGCTTATGGAAAAAGACAAATCCAAGTACTGACTATTACTTATATCAGCTGTGATAAAGATCAAGTAGAGTTTCCATTTTATCCTTTAAAAAATAGTAATATAATTCAATGCCACCAGTGGTGATTTTTGAGATTTCACAACAGATCAGGCCTCATGCCAGATGCCAGAGGTATAAAGGAATAAACCCCAAAGTATACAACAAACCAGTAGGAGAAAACAAACATTATAAAATGGTGAGTGAAAATATATATATGCACCAAATACAAATATAGTAGAGGAGTGAACACCTCTAGGGTTGAAAATAGGGAAAGCTTTATAAGGAAGACCTTGAACTGGTTTTGAGAAATTGATATTTTTAAATTAGGGCATTGAGATGAAAAATAGCTATGACAGAGAGAGAAAGCTTTGAGAAGACATGGTAAAATGAAAAAGCGTGACAAGTGTTGGAAACCATGGATGCTCTTTTGCTGTCAGAAAATAAAGAAAATGTGAAGAGAAATGAGTCTGGAAAGATAGGCAGGGGACAGATCATGAAAACTATTATATGTCAAGTCAAGAAACATGGACTTATCTTCCATAGACTGAAAGGAAGTTTATCTGTAGCCCATCTTTATTTATTAGTAAATTCAAGAGTAAGATACTTAAGAAATATTTTAATAATTTAACATTTTAAATTCACAAAGAACTCCCAAATCACTTTGCTGAACATATATTTACAAAGAACTTAGGTAGTTTTGTTGTTATTAATAATAGGGTAGCTGAGAGTCTAGATTTTTTTAATAACTGAAAACTATATTAGAAGAGTAATATATTTTTTGTCTTCCTAAAGTAGAACTCAGAGAAGTATGGCAAAATCTAATTGTTGGGTATATGAAAACATTTGTCTAATGAGAACAAAAGAAGAATCAGAAAACACAGAAGGACAAGTGGACAAATAGTTGGTTGCCATTCCTTGAATCTCCAAGACAAATGGGGCAATCAGAAAAGCATAGTCAGTTTACATGTTTAAAAGTCTAATTCTGTCCACACTCTTCCCCACAGAGGCCTCAAAGTCCCACCTGTAGCCTGGATGCTAATCCACGCTTCTTAGAGAGATGGCCGCTTCTGTCAGACAATGAGGTTACAGAGAGAAAACTTGTTACTTATTTAACAAGTTATTATTCAACGATTTTAGTGCTGCAAATGGATAATAATTCTCAAATCTCAAAGGATCAGAAAAGTGCTAATGAGAATAGAAACCTAACTACTTTCCTATGCCATCTCCTATTTTAGCAGCTACTCACACTGACTTTTATTTTTATCTCCATTTATATTCGTAAGTTAAATATGGCATGCAAAGAAATACAAGATGGATTTGATGGTGCATGCTGAGAACTAGATAAATCTATAATATTGGTAACTATTAGCTCATCTCATCCTGCTTACTTGTTACTTAATTATTTCATTGTAAAGGTCTTCAGTGAGACATGACAGTAAGCTAGGAAACAAAGATCAAAGTGAGTTTATATAGTAAAGGCAATGGGAAGAGTGTTGTCATAATCAAACAACCTAGGTTTAATTCCCAAAATATAATTTCTGAAGATTCTTCATTGTGTGTTTTTACAAAAAAAAATATATATATATATATTTTTATTTATTTGAGAAAGAGAGCACAAGAAGGGGGAGAATCAGAACAAGAAGCAGACTCTCTCCTGAGTGGAAAGCCCGATGCAGGGTCAATCCTGGCTCTCTGAGATCATGACCTGGGCCAAAGGTAGATGCTCAACTACCTGAGCCACGTAGGCATTCCTGTATTGTGTTTTAAAATAATCTACAAATATACAGAATATTTTGTTTGCTTAGTCTCATACCTACTTTATCCTTCTCTACTCTGCTGAATATTCCAGGTACATGGACTACCTCAACAGGCTCCTTGTCACATACCTTTGGTTTGACTCTAACCAATGAATTTGAAAGGAAAGGAAGGAACAACTTCAAATAAAGACCACGACCCTTCTTTCCAGGTCTTATGTTGAAGGTGGCTGCTAAAATCTAGAAATCCAGTTTGGATTGCTCACGTACTTGAGAAGCAAATGAATAACTTCCTTACCCTGTGAGGAATAAGAAAGTGTTAACCTGGACCATAAAGTCTCATAACAATCTTCAGGTTATCATATGTAGTTGTATGGTATGATGTACAAGGGGAGGTCAGGGCATTGGTAGAGCAATTGGTTGTGGTATTTAGTCACTATGGTGACAGCAGTTACTAAAAACAGATTTTGACAATGGAAGGCTGCTTCTGATGCCCTGGAAAGCACACAAAGGGAAGATGGCAAACTGATAACCTTAACGGCCAATTCAAAACAAGGGTGGGAAAACAAAAATCTCTACTGCTCTCTTTGAAGAACTCCTTTATGTCCTATAGTGAGCCCAAGGATAGATATGGTTGAGGACCAATCTTAGGGTCTGATTGTAAGGGTATAATTCTAGAACCAATGTTGTGAATAATGGCCAAGTCTCTTATGGTAAAATAAAACTATTAGGGAAGAAATGGGAGCCTACCATGTGTGAGAGGGATATTTGAATATACCCCCCAAATTTTGAGAATGTTGAACTCCAAGATTCTTCTTAACTATGGAAGCAGCCTTTACCTTGCTTTCCCTACATGAATGAACCAGCCTTCCACCAAAAAAAAAAAAGTCTTTCAATGATTGAGTTTACAATTGTTTCACAAAGTGATGGTGTTTCCTTTTAAAACCTCATTGCTTCTAGGCTATAGTGAGAGTTACAGAGTTCAGCGCAGCCCAGAGGGAAAAGCACTTAGTCCAGAAGAAAATAGCTTATAAACTGAAAGAGTTAGAGAAGTACATACTGACTTGTCCTCACTGTTCACAACATTCCTGCTAGTGCCACCATCTAGCAATTTACAAAATTCCTTTTCTATTTCCATGGAAAAATTTTATGAGAATATAACATTGCCTCTGACCCAAGGACTCATTTGATAGCAAAGAAAGTGTGTAAAAGGCTCACGTCATGAGATAAAGACTTACATGTGTGTCAGCATCAGAAAGCAGGCACCAGATAGAGTGGGGGAATGATCTAATGAATGCTACCTTAAAAACCCAGATGGGGGGGTCCCTGGGTGGCGCAGCGGTTTGGCGCCTGCCTTTGGCCCAGGGCGCGATCCTGGAGACCCGGGATCGAATCCCACATCGGGCTTCCGGTGCATGGAGCCTGCTTCTCCCTCTGCCTGTGTCTCTGCCTCTTTCTCTCTCTGTGACTATCATAAATAAATAAAAATTAAAAAAAAAGTTAAAAAAAAAAAACCCAGCTGGGGGGAGCCTAGATGGCTCAGTTGGTTAAGGGTCTGCTCAGTTCATGATTCAGGGAGTACTAGGATAGAGCCCCATGTCAGATTCCCTGCTGGGCAGGGATCCTGTGTCTCCCTTTCCTTCTGCTCCTTCCTCCAGCTTATACTTTCTCAGATAAATAAATAAAATCTTTAAAAAAGAAAAATCCAGCTGGGACACTATACCCTGTACAGCTGGGGGCCATTCTATAAAATATGATATATGCCTTAAATTAACAGTCAGTATATGGTTCTGTTCCCCAAAATAGACAGCAGCGGCTTCCAATTAAGGGACTTTTTTTTTTTTTAATTTACCATTCCATGTGATTTGAGGCTCAGTTGGTTTGGAGGGCCTTCTTATAAGGAAGGAATTTTTCTACTGGGGACCAAAGCTATTATTTTGTTAATCTGGAAGTTGACACTGCCTATTGGCAATTTGTAGCCCTTTGTGTCACTGAAGCAATAGGCAGAGAAGGAGGTAAATGGCCATGGAAATTTATTTGAATCACTAAAAGGAAATTGGGGTTGAAATTATGTGATGGGTACAAGGGGACTATGTCTCAAACATTCTCTTAGGCTCTCTTATACTGTAGTCTTTATCAATACAGAACTGCAGTGACCCAATAAAATAAGGAGCAGCAAAGATTCAGGTCATATAGGAATAAAATATTGGGTCACAACTTGTCCAATTATGGTTCTAGAAACCTGTGCATAAGGAGACTATAACGTGGGCTTGAAATAATGGAGTTTTGCTTGTCAAAGGTCTTTTGCATACCTACAATAGTGTGGCCTATTGCAGCTATGGATTATGTTAATTAGTTCCCCCTCCCCCATTTGTGGTCACTGCTTTAAATTTCAGGCATAATTTTAATTGAATTGACTTGACTCTTTTATGCTATGGTAGCTGATAAGATCTTGCCTACTTCCTGAGTTAGAGACACACGTCTTTTCCTCTGGGTGAATGATGAGAATAGAGGCTACAGGACAAAATCAACAGGTTTTGTTTTGTTTTGTTCTTGCATATCCATTATCCACTTTCTGCACCACATCCTGTCTGTCCTCTGAAATGCAGACCTTTTCGGATAGACCAAGGAGTTATTTTAGCCTCTGGCTTCTGATTGAGTTGAGTTTATGAGAGTCACCAGCAGAGGATTAGAGAACTGGCAGAGTGATGGGTGTTTATTTTCCCATCATTTTTCATGATAAGCCTTCAGTTGGCCATTGATACCACCAATGCCCATTGTGCCACCATTGTGCCACCAAAGCCCACAACTCTTGCCCAATCACCCCACCCCAGCTACAGTTTGTCCCTCCAAGTGTTTGTAACTTCTCCTTTTTCTTAACCACTCAGAGGTAGGGTGGTGTTGGCTCCCTGCCAGTTCCAGGGTATCTTGTCATCCTTTGTTGATTTTCCTGAACCCTATCAGCTTCTTTTATAAATTGTTCCTTTATTCAACTTTTCTTAAAGATTCCCATTTGAATGTCCCATGTTACTTGTTGGAACAGTTAATCATTTTATTTTTACTTGTAAAATGCATTTCTGTAAAGAAGGGATTGCCTTTAGCTAATATATCTAATGTTAAAATTTGCGCACTGTTCTTTTATATCAATATAGTTAATTAGAACAATTTTAGTTAGGTCACAGTGAGCTAATTGTCAGATTGATAGGTAAAATTAACCTCCTTTGACAGAGATAGTTTACAACTTTAAGTGAACAGTTTCCTTCAGCAAACATTCACACAAATGTGGTTTTCTATAATAAGCATATTCCAGTTTAAGGTTTCAAGTCAGTAAGCCTTGAAACCAGTAAAATGAATAATTTTATAATAAAGAATAGCTCTTTATTTTATTTTTTCAAACAAGTTTAAAAAGCTAACTTTATGAAAATAAAATAAACAGTAAGTACATATTTAATCTAAATTTTATCATATTAAGTATGTAAATGTTTGCTAACCTCTTCTATTTTTTCTAGCAAGATGAAATGGCTAGCTAGGTGTTTATAAGCTCTTAAACCTACTTACTCTCATTATTTCCTATACTTTTCATTAATATCTGAGGCCTGTAAATTCTGTAATTTCATTTTGTTTTATCACCAAGACACAAATTAAATAATATGGGATTTATAACTTTCTGTTTTAACTACCACCACATAAACATTGGAAAATTATTTACCAGTTTGGCTTTAGTGTGTTTCTTTCTATTTTTTTTAAGATTTTATGTATTTATTCATGAGAGACACAGAGAGAGAGGCAGAGACACAGGCAGAGGCAGAAGCAGGCTCCCTGCAGGGAGCCCATATGGGACTCAATCCCAGGATCTGGGGATCACAATCTGAGTCAAAGGCTGATGCTCAACCACTGAGCCACCCAGGCACCCTAGTGTGTTTCTTTATAAGATAAGAATAATAAAATCTATTTCACAAGAATTAGGGAAGGAATATTTACTTTATATATATTTCATATATATTTATTTTATATATATTTTATATGTATATATTCCCAAAGAAATATATGTGTATATCTCCAAAGAAATCTACAGATTCAATGCAATGCCTGACAAAAAATTCCTATGGCATTTTTCACAGAAATAAAACAAACAATCCTAAAATTAGTAAATAACCACAAAACACCCTGAATAGCCAAAGCAATCTTGAGAAAGAAACAGACCTAGACACATTGCATTCTGATTTCAAACTCTATTACAAAGCTATAGTAACCCATACAGTATAGTATTGACATAAAGACAGACACATAGATTGATGGAACAAAATAGAAACCCTAGAAATAAACCCACACATGTCCAGTCGATTCATTTACAACAAAGGAATCAGGAATATACAAAGGGAAAGGACAGTCTCTTCAACAAATATTGTTGGGAAAACAGGACAGCCACATGTGAAAGAATTAAACTGGATCACTTTCTCCCACTGCGCACAAAAAGAAACTCAAACTGGATTCAAAACTTGAATATATGAGCTGAAACCATAAACAAAACAAAACAAAACATAGCAAAAGCAAAAATAAACAAGTGGGACCACATCAAACTAAAAAAACTATTGCACAGCAGAGGAAATCATCAACAAAATGAAATGGCAACTTACTAAAGGGGAGAAAATAATTGCAATTCATATATCTAATAAGGAGTTAACACCCAAAATATATAAAGAACTGATATAACTCAATAGCAAAACATACAAAAAAATCCAGTTAAAAAGAGGAGAGAGGATCCAAATAGACATTTTTCCAAAGAAGACATACAGGTGGACAACAGATACATAAAAAGATGCTCAAATCACTAATCATCAAGAAAATGCAAATCAAAAACACAATAAGAGGGGCACTTAGGTAGCTTAGTCAGTTAAGTGTCCAACTCTTGATTTCAGCCCAGGTCACAGTCTTGAGATCTGGGATCAGGCCCCACATTGTGATCTGTACTCAGCAGGGAGTCTCTGTGAGGATTGTCAATCTCTCCCTTTGCACCCCTCCTGCTCTCATAAATAAATAAATAAATAAATCTTAAAAAAACAAAAACATGATGAGAAATTACCTCACATGTATTAGAATGATTATTATCAAAAAGACAAGAAAAAAAAAGTCTTGGTGAGAATGTGAAGAAAGGCAAGACTGTGTGCTAGTGGTGAGAATGGAAATTGGTGCAGCCACTATGGAAAATATGGAGGTTCCTCAAAAAAATTAAAAACAGAACTACCATATGATCCAACAAATTCATTTCTATGAATTTACTTGAAGAAAATGAAAACACTAATTCAAAAAGATATATGAACCCCATGTTCATTGCAATAACCAAGACATGGAAACAAACTAAGTGTCCTCAACAGATGAATTATAAAGAGAGTATGATGACATATATATAATGAAATATTTTTATTCTGCCATAAGAAAATAAAATATTGCCACTTATTTCAGAGAAATACAAACTATACAATCTCATTTATATATGGAATTTAATGAAAATGAAACTCAAACTCAGATGAAAGAGAACAGATCAATAGTTACTAGAGGTGGGGGAGGAAAGGTAGCCAAAATGGGTGAAGAAGGTCAAAAGGTATAAATTACCAGTTCTTTTTTTTTAATTTTTATTTATTTATGATAGTCAGAGAGAGAGAGAGAGAGAGAGGCAGAGGGAGAAGCAGGCTCCATGCACCGGGAGGCAGACGTGGGATTCGATCCTGGGTCTCCAGGATCGCGCCCTGGGCCAAAGGCAGGCGCCAAACCGCTGCGCCACCCAGGGATCCCCTTTTTTTTTTTTTTAATTTTTATTTATTTATGTAAACTACCAGTTCTAAAATAAAAAGGCCATGGGGAGGTAATGTGAAGCCTGGTGACTCCAATGACTACTATATTACATGTATGAAAGTTGCTAAGACAATAGATTTTAAAAGTCCTCATCACAAGAAAAAAAATTGTTTTGTAAGTATGTATGGTGATGAATGTTCACTAGATTTATTGTGGCAATCGTTTCATAACATATATACAACAAATTGAATCATTTTATTATATGTCTGAAATGAATATGTTATATGCCAATTATACCTCAATTAAAAAATACCTTGGAAAATGTTATTCAAATAATGAGTTAATAGTAGAAAAAGTACATTTTTTTGTAGTTAAAAAACCAAGATTAGAATCCTAGCCCTTCTACATATTAACCTCTATTTTGTGTTGGACAGTTAGTTACTTCATTTCTCTTCAGCATCTGGTAGAGGTGCTGCCTTACTTGACTGTATTTCAAAAGGATGGCTCCCAAGTCTTTGAGAAAGACACTCCTGGGTTGCAAAACCAGCTACAGCCTGGGAGAAAACATCCTCATTTCAAAGAGGCCGAGAAAGAATTAGCAATTACAAGTTTTCTAAATTAACTGCTCTAAGAAAAGGGAGGTCAGGGACCTGGAGTCTGGAAGAAATCAAGTCTTAAATTTAATCAAGCTGATGAGACCATTAAGGCCTTCTGGGTCAATGATTTTAAGTTTGCATACTCAGAGAATTTTTTCTGAAATTGGATTTTTATTAATTGAAAGCAATGTTGTTTTGAGATAAATATTTGTGAAAGGCTTCAGAGACAAAATCAAGCCTGAGCAGGATTTTATGAATGGGAATGGACCAGCAAGGCAAAGGTATTTATGAGCAGAGGAAACAATGCATGAAAACTCAGAGGCATCAAGACATTTGTATGAATGAAGGGAAGTTAGTTTTTGTTTGCTTATTTCTTCATCTAAATGTGCATAGGGAATCCACCCCACAGAAATGGCCTGTGACTATATAGAACACATGATCTAGAACACACAAGACAGAGGAGATATTTGTACTTTCCTTCCTGCCAGATCCTGTTTCCTCTTTTTCCAATAGGTCATGAAGCTTCATCTTTCATCCTTTTTCCTTGCCTGACTTCCTATTTTAGTATATGTGCTGCTGAAGCGAGCACCTTGCCTGACTTCCTTTGCTTCATTTTATCTATCCATCTAGAGGCAAAATTCTCTTTGCTAGAAGATAGAGCTAGTATCTTCACCTAACTTTGATAATTAGTATCAGTGTGCTTTTATTTATACCCTACAATTGAGATATTTTACTTTTCTATATTGCCACTTGTAGGATATGGCCCCAAACTAAAAGAAAAGAAAATAACAACAAAGCCCAGTTCCAACCCAGTTGCAAGAGTTCAGCTCAGGAAGCGGAATTTCAGTGGCCTAGTCTTGGCTCATGAGCCACACTTTCCCTCTGGAAGCTATCTCCTCCCCTCTCCTCACCAGGTTTGACAATGAACATCCTCCCATGGCCCTTCTCCATTGTTCCCCAGAGGCTCTGGGGTGACTGTACATCAGAGATGAAGTGAATATTGTCTTTGCCGTCACCCACACTCTACCCTCAATTCTTACTCATCTCTCTTGTTTCCTCTTTGTGTTTGCAGAAGTTGCCACCTCCTCTTTTCCTTTATTCAGTTGTTTTAGACCATTTTATTTTCTTCCTTGAGTCTCCTGCTTTATCCTTTTTTTTCTTCCCCTCAAATTCTATGCAGTGAAATGGATTAGAGTTCAACCCTTCAAAACACTAAGAGAGCTCCATGATATTTTCAGAATACTTTTTCTTCATTTCTTTCTTTAGACAGGAAATGTCTCTTTATAAAATTCTCAAACTTCCTGGTAAATATGTAAATTAATTATTCTCAGGTTCTAGAGCCTTCATCAACTCACCTCATCTTCAGGACATTCAGATATTCCATGCTTCTCCTTTGCTACTTCACTAAAATTCTACCTGTGGCTGCTTTTTCTTTCTATTCTACTCTCCTTCCTGGGCTTTCTACATGACCCACTCTTCATTTCTGTTCATAACTGTTTCCCTCCTATTTGTGAAACCAATCCTACCCTCTGTCTACTTTGAGGTGCCAAACTCTTGTGAGATGAGTATAACTGGAAATTATCTTATGCCAACAAGCAAATGAGTTCATGTATGGAAAGTGCAAATATATTCGTCAGTTTCATCCAATATATTTTGTAAAAGGGGAAAGAATTTGTGTAATGGTTTTGCCTTATTGAAGTGAAAATCCCCTAAAGACAAAAGCAGATTGTTCTTTTGATATTTCACACTTAATATTATACCAAGGACAGAGTGGGTGTTACATAGTAAATACTATAGTTTATAGGCATTAGAAAGCCTTTTGAATTTTAACTTCTAAAATATGGACAGAAAAACAATAAAACAAAATATGGACAGAATATTTCCCTTTTATTTTAAAGAATCCAGCCTATTATAAAATTGTACTGTCGACATGTTTACGAACAAAGTGACTGTCTAAATTTCAGGTTAGCAAACCTATGTGTCAATCACAAGTATGAGTCATTAGCACTTGTGACATGAATTATGCTTATTTGCTATTTACCATAGCTCAGTAGTAGAATATAAAATTATATCTATTGTTGCATATTCATCATGAATAAACTAGTGAAAATCAATCCCCAAAAGTGAGTTCTAGGTTTTTCCTTTATTTATAGACACACTGACCTGCTTTTTTCCAAAGTAGAATCTTTCTATACATTATTTCATTTACTCTGTAAATGTTTCTGAGGCATTAAAATATACTAAGCGTTTATCTTATTGAGCTACTTAAAGCCAGGAGAGGAATGAGAGTAAGAGATTTCCTTTAAGATTTGCCCTAGTACAGCTCACTCCTCCATTGTTAACTGGTCCCATATTTTACCCTAAATTACAAAAATTGAAAGCAAATCTTTAAATGTTTCTCTTCAGGTATATTTATTCTCTTTTACACTAAGTTTCTAGGAGGCAAAATATTTCATTACTAAGTCTCTCTGCTGACCTAAAATATATGTTCAATAAAATATTGTGGAACTCAACCAAAAATGAATGTATGATCCCATAGTAGTCTCAAATCCATTTTTGGATTATCATGGCCATTCTAAATCAATATAAAATAGCTGATAATCATATTATAAAGATTGCCTAAACAGAAACTATTGTAATTTAAGTTATGAAAAGAGGTCACAGAGAAATGAAGGCAAGTCTTTGGAGATAATCATTAAGAATATAGTTTCTGGAGCACATAGATATTCTGTGTATCTTAACCTATTGTAAATTAGCTGTGTGACATTGGGTAAAATATTTATGTTCTCACTTGAAAATGTGGAAAGTAGTTCATGCTACATGAGGTTTTAAGGATTAATTGAAATAGTATATTAAAAACACATATAGAGCTGTGACAAATAGTAGCGAAAACAGGATTGTCAGGAATGATACAGAATTTCTAACCCAGTAAAATATTATAGGAGAAACTAAGCTGCTAAGCTGCCATTGTAAAATTTCTGGAATGGCTGTAGAGGGAGTAGAAATACAATCATAAAGATAATGAGGGCTGGATGATAGAGAATATTGATAGTTGAGGTAAAAATTTAGACTTCAATAACAAGTAAGGTAATATACCAAGTAGCGATATATATTAAGATATAAACTTTGGAGATGATCTATTATTATACAATGTGCTGCCTGATGCACTCAATAAAGAGAGTGATTGAAGGCAGTAGAATGTGCTAGGAAGTCCCTGAAGCAAGCCTTGGGTGAATTAGGAAAGTCTCATGAAGTTTGAAGGCTGCAAAAATGGGGAAACAAGTTTGTATTAAAAAAAAACAACAACACTAAGATGGATCCAGGATGGTTTAATAAACTCTGACAAAGCTGGTCTCTGCTCAGAACCATGGATCTCTCTTTTTGAATGCAGTTATCATACTGTGCTGGCAGTATGATACACCAGCCATTATCATAGCTCCACATTGTCTTCAGAAATCAAGAGACTGCTCAAGGAAAGTGCTATTTCCTCTATGTAATATTGCTGTCCATGGAGCCATGGTGTCCATATCTGACAGTGGAAATTTGACCAAGCCCTCACCTATTCTCTTAATAGGACTGAACTTGCTGGAGAAAGAATAGAGCATAACATCTTTTGCAGTTTGTAGGAAATATATGAAAAATCATCAAATGCATGAAGACATATGTGGCAGAATGAAGGTCAACAAAAAGAGAGTTCCAGAAATGGAAAATGTGAAGACAAACTTCATCTAAGTACAAGTTCTGATAAACCAATATTGCTCTGCTTTCTTAAAATCACTATATCTGACAAATGCTATTGGCCTAATGCATCTATTTTAACAAGAATTTTATCAAGGTCTATGAAATTTCTGATATATATGTATCAGGATAGATATAGTTATACATATATACATATAGTACAGAATAGATATAGACATAAATATAGGTATAGATGTGCATATGTACATATATTGATATGAACTGGTGGATGATTGAAAATGAAGGTATAGCTATGTAGGCAAACATACCAGACAACTGTTAATTAAAAGAATCTTGATAACTCAGGGATATTTCCAGTAGTGTAGTATAGACCTTTGTATTAGGACTTATGCTGCTTAATATTTCTGTATGCAATTAAAGCAAAAAGAGGCTTACAATGTTTGTGTAGACACAAACATGGGGAAGAGAGAGAATATATCTGGTTGAAGTTAAAATTAATTCAATAGGTTAGAGGATAAGCTTAAATATCCATCTTTGTCTATATCTATAATAGTAATACACACTGAATTTTTCTAATTTGTTTCTAAAAAACTATCCTATTAGTACAATTTGGGAACATTCTTTTCATGTGATGAAGGAGACCTAGGAAATGTCTTAATCCATCAAGCATTATGGAATGAGTTGATGTAAGTAAAGTCTTACTTTATTGGATTGTAAGTAACCGAAAGCCACTGAAGTTACTTAAGCAAAATAATTAAAGGTATTTGATGAAACCTTACCTGTTTCATGGAAACTGAAAGCACCTGATCCTTGTAATTATAGATAGCCATGAGAGAACTAGTAACTAGAAAGTCATCAGAAACCTCAATAGTCACCCTTCTTCACCTCTTATCTTTTCATCTCTCTATTGTCTGATTCTTTTTGTTCTTGCATGCTGGCTCACACCAACTCTTTATGTACATATCAAAAATACTGGCTTCCCAAGTTTACATTTTATTCCTTTTCTTGATCTAAGCAGTTGTTCACAAATCTCTTAGTCTCGATTCTAAGTTCCAGATAGAAAAAGAATAAGAATTGTACTATCTGGGAGCAGGTGTCTACACTGTCCAATCAGCTACAGCTAAGGCAGTGAGCAAGGTGATAGAGTCATGACTGTTGGAGGATGCAGCTCTTTCATATAAAAGCTTTATGAAGACTGAACACTGTTTTCTAAATCAGGAAGCCAGTTGATTACGTGGTCAGCATGAGACAAAGGGAATGCAGCGAAACATTATCCAGATAGAAACAGGGGTTGTTTTCCCCACTGATAAAACCACACCTAGAATCCTGACTTATTTTAAGAGGGGCTGACAAATAAGAAAGTACATCAACTCCAGGTCAACAATTATTCTTTAATAATTTCCTTTAAATTCCCACAGAAACATATGGGTTTAAATTGTTTTATTTATCCACCAGGGTCGAATGTATAAATAATAATTCAAGTCTCCCTATGAATTTGGTGAATGAATGATGACAAATGTAATTTCTTAGAGTTAAATTATAAATGAACTGTGTATATGGATTAAAAGATCAATTAAACATTCAATAAGAAAAACATAAACAAAATTATCATTTGCTCTATTTTTTACATTCAAATACTTTTTTTGTCCTTCAAGACTGAGATAGTTCCACAGGCTAAATATTTCATCACTCTTTACTTTTCTCAGGAAATAAACAGAAGACCAAGGGATCAATTTTTTGCCTTGATTTATATTCTTGGCTTTATGAAGTCAAGGTTGCATATGATATAACATCAGAAGAGGGCACTCATAGGAAAGTAACCTCTCTCTAAATGAAATATTTTATTAGACGAGGTTTGTGTATTGAAACGAAAGTTCAGGGATCCCTGGGTGGCGCAGCGGTTTGGTGCCTGCCTTTGGCCCAGGGCGCGATCCTGGAGACCCGGGATCGAATCGCACTTTGGGCTCCCGGTGCATGGAGCCTGCTTCTCCCTCTGCCTGTGTCTCTGCCTCTCTCTCTCTCTCTCTCTCTCTCTCTCTCTCTCTCTCTCACTATCATAAATAAATAAAAAAATTTAAAAAAATTCAAACAGAAAAAGCAATGTAAATAAATTCCACTGCTTCATTTATATTAGAGTGGTCCAATTAATGAACTTTAAACAGAAGCTAAAAAAAGAAAAATTATGAGAAATGTGAATAATGTTGATTTTATGAAATGTTACTTTTCATCACATGACATGCATCCCAAAGTTTCTTCTCACTCTTCTCTGTCCGTTTGACTGACTTATTCTTCAAGATCTACCTTCACTTTGAAGGAATGCCCAATCTTCAGACAAAACAACTCATCTTTTCTGTGTTCTATCTTCACTAGAAATTTGCACTAACTAAATTTTTGAACTTATACTGTTTTCAGTGATCATTTGCATACCAGCAAAGTGTAAAATTTTTAATTATTTGCATACCAAGCAAGTGTGAAGACCCTTACATTACAGACCATATTTATTTCCTTCTATTCCTTTAGCGCAGTGTCGGAAACATAGCTAATAACACCATAATAGATATCTATTACTGTCTCACAATATTACTACGAATTTAACAGCTTAAAACAACACATTTACAGTCTCACAGTTTCTTTGGATAAAAGGGGAGAAGACACAGCTTAACTGGGTCCTCCACAAGATTACAATCATGGTGTCATCAAGCGCTGAGTTCTCACCTATAAGTTTGACTGTGGAAGGACCCACTTCCATGCTCATGTGGTTGTTGGTAGTATTCAGTTTCTTGATGATTGTTGGATTGAAGGCTTCTGTTTCTTTCTGGCTATCAACCAGAAGCTGTTCTTTGTTTTTTTTAGGCCATGTGGACCCCTCCAACATGGCCACTTGTTTCTTAAAGCTAACAAGGGAAAGGGGATTCAGGGTTTTTTAGTGAAGAGGCTATAGGAATTGCAGCATTATATATAGTAATGGTACTTGATTGGTTATCACTACTGGCTGATATCTGCTTACTAGAACAGATAACTATGGAAATTATTCATGGAAATTAAGTATAATAAGGCTTAAAATTAAAGTAATTATGAAGGGAGGAAAATATAGTTTAATTAGGCCTTTTTGGCTAGAAATTGTAATTGAGGATTTTATTTGAAAGCAGGAGATGGATTTTGGTAATACATTTGGTAAGGCAGTTATTAATCTTATACAAAATAATCACAATAGGGACATTTTGTAACTTTTGCTGTATTTATTGATTACAAACAAGTTACAGGTCCCATTCTCACTCAAAGGGGAATACACAAGGGCATAAGTATAAAGAGGTGGTGATAATTGACCATGTATGTTTTAGACTCTGTTCACCACAACCACAAAAATTTTAGTTTTATTTATTTTATGTTTTGATGGAATGTGGAGGAGTGTTACAGCTGGATGCTGAAAAGAATGAAGAGAAGATCTCCAGGAGTTACAAACTTAAGTTTTATGGTCTTTGTCATTCTTCTCTTTTGACTCCTCTTTGAAACCATCTTTGTTGTTCTAGCTGTTGCTCTGCCTTATGGCAAAATCCAAAAGATAATGTCAAGAGTCAGTCATGTAGAAAGTTTTCAAGATAAAATGATTTACTAAATTCAGAATGGAAAATTTCTCAAAGAAACTGTGTGATTATATATACTTTGTCTAAAAAATTAGAAGAATGTAAAAATATTTTTAGCAGGTATTTCTGTAATGTAGAACCATGGATGATTTTTATTGCTATTGGTGTTATTTTTCATGTTTTCCATTATATGTATGTATATTTTTTATAACAGAAAAATAAAAGGTGTAATTTATCTACAAGTAAAAAATTTTCTATATTCTATGCTATTAATAATAGTCGGATGAGAAGAGGTATAAATAAACCAGAGTGTCTTTCTTAGTTATACCTTTCTTTTGAGGTGATTGTGCACAACACTTCTTATAATATGCCAGAATTTCTAATGTATTTATGATGGATATTAGTTTTGAACATTAGGCTGTATTCTTGAGGAATATTATTCCAGGGTCACTGGCTTTCTGGGGAGATCTATCATCTATCTATCTATCTATCTATCTATCTATCTATCTATCTATCTCTCTATAGAGAGAGATCTATATCTATATCTAAGATAGAGAGATAGACAGATACCTTCCAAACTTCAGTTAAAAAGAAATGCAACACATAACTTGGGCCCAATGAACCGCCTAATAACTGAGAGTTACATTAAAAAGAAATACAGTTGGGATCCCTGGGTGGCGCAGCGGTTTGGCGCTTGCCTTTGGCTCAGGGTGCGGTCCTGGAGACCCGGGATCGAATCCCATATCGGGCTCCCGGTGCATGGAGCCTGCTTCTCCCTCTGCCTGTGTCTCTGCCTCTCTCTCTCTCTCTGTGACTATCATAAATAAGTAAATTAAAAAAAAAGTTTAAAAAAAAAAGAAATACAGTTAATCAAATAAGTCATCTTAATATAAAGGTGGAAAATACTAAGAGAGTTTTGATTCCTGAAAATTTGTCTAAATTCTCTATAGAAACACACAGAATACTACAATTACTTCCTAAAGTGGGGGAATTATATCTGAAAATAAAAAATATTGATTACAGGCACACTGACAGTCATTTTATAGAAGTCTTTCAACCCTGGAATATATCTATAGAATTTATTGTGGCCTTAAGCAACATGAAATGAAGCTGTGGCTGTCATGTTCTACCTCCAGAAATGTTGCAGGAAACAAATGTCATGACAAAATATTATTGTTATCCTTCTGGTAGGTCTTGGAAAAAATCAAAAGTGAAAAATTAAAAAATTCTGTGTGGACAATTATTCACTGATTTTTTTTAATTCAAAGAAGATATAATTACAATAGCAAATATAACTGCTGTTGTATTCATTATCTCAATTTAGTAAGTGGTGAAAGAAATTAAGTCCTAGCATGGGTTTTCCCTCTCTTCAAAAATAGTGACATTTTGATATCAATGAAATTGTGACACCTCTCATATCCTGATGTCACAATTTCATTGATATCAAAATGTCTTTAAAGTTTAAAAGATTTGGTCTTTAATAGAAATAATCATGAGAATTATCTTGGTATATTCTGTACCATTTTGGTTTATAACATCACAGGGCAAAATAATGAGAAAAATATATATTGGTTTCTATGTTTACTCCCCATACCCACTTCCTAAAACCTTTATAATTAAGGGTGCTAGGATAATCTTTTTTCTAACATTTAATCTTTGACCCCGGTTTCTGATACAGAGCTTTTAAAACTTTTGTAATTTTTTGAGTGATAGGAGCATTTGACACCAAACTCCTAAATCCCTTGGAATTTCCTGGGTGATAAAAATGTCTGATTCCACCAGAGTGGCTCTCGGTGGGCTCTTAAATGGGGGCTGGTCATTAGAGAGACCAAGTCATGATTAAAACTTGGAACTTTCAGCCTCACCTCCCATACTCCATGAAGAGGAGAGGGGCTGGGGATTAACTTAATGATTACTCATGCCTATATGAGGGAGCCTCCATAAAAATTTTAATAGTACAGGGTTTAGAGAACTTCTATGTTGGTGAATGTATCCACATACTGAGAGGCTGGTATGCCCACAGAAGTTCCTGTGTTCAAGACCCTTCCAGACATGACTTTGTTTACTTCTATATTTGGCTGTTTACCTGTATCCTTTATCATATCCTTTATTATATTATAAACTGGTAAGCATAAAGTGCTTGCATGAGTTCCATGAGATGTTTAGCAAATGACTGAATACAAGCAGGAGGATTACAAGAATCTCAAATTTATAGACAATTCAGAGAGAAGTTGTAAGTAACCAGGAAACTTACTACTTGCAACTGGTATTTGAAGTGAGGGAAGGTCTTATGAAACTAGTCCTTAACTTGTAGGGTCTGTACTAGCTGTAGTTTGTGTGAGAATTGAACTGAATTGCAGGACACTCTGCTGATGTCACAGAGAATTGTTTGATGCAGAGGGAAAACACATTTGGTGATCCGGAGTGTCAGAAGTAAAGTGTTCAGTCTGATTAGTAGAGAAGAAATATACAAGGATCTTTTTCATATTATAACAGCCAGTGCTCCACTTTAGAACTTTTTCTTCATTATATTTTATGAGCTAATTTGAGAACTGAGCCAACATTTCTCTAATTCAATTAAACATTTCTTTAATTGAATCAAATCAGAACTATTTTACCATTTTATGAATTAGGAAGAATGCCTAGAACCTCTGAAATTTTCATGCACCCAAGAAAGATAAAAAGAAAAAAAATTATACCCAAATTAAATAAATATATAAATATCACATATTTATATAAGTATAAAATGTATATATAAAATATAATTATATGTAATTTATATTTATATAATATAAATTATATAATTTTATACATAAATACATAGTATATGCATGTGTATATATACATGTATTTGTACATACTTTAAAATACTAAGAGAAAAAGGGTAAAACTGGAATGAATGAGTGTTTAAAAATCTGCAAAATGATTAATTAACATTTTGTCAACTACAATAAGTGGTTAGTATTCATCAAAATTTAATTACACTTGGAAAGAGATCCATTCATTAGAATAAAATCTCGATTGCAGAAATTTCTTTTTGTTTCTTTTTTAAAATTTTATTTATTTATTCTTGAGAGACAGAGAGTGAGGTAGAAACATAGACAGAGGGAGAAGCAGGCTCCTCACAGGGAGCCCAACGCAGGACTTGATCCCAGGACCAGGATCATGCCTTGAACTAAAGGCAGAAGCTCAACTGCTGAGCCACCCAGGCATCCTGATTGCAGAGATTTCTGTTTTTTCTATTATCTGATGTAAACCAAGCTTCCTGTACAAAATGTGGCACTGAGTAGGATATCAATAACATTTTGAAACTAATGAATTTGAAGTGATAACTTTTCTTGTTTACATGAATCACTTGTTTAAAAGTATCCCTATCTACTCACAGTGATTCACAGGCAGTGATACATTAAAGAGGGAACTTGGAGCCTAACAATTTCTAGGCCTAATAAGCAACATGTAAAAAATTGTCTTAAAACATGTCTCAAGATTTCTGGGTAAGATAGTGGAGTAGGATGACCCTAAGCTCAACTCATCCCATTAATATAATCATGTCAGCATAAATAACCCAGAAAATGACCCAAAGAGAGCCAGAACAAACTCTCCACAGCTAAGTGCAAAGGAGAGGCCATGGAAGGGATAAAAAGGCAGAGACAGATCAGAAGCCAAACAGACCTGTGGGAATGTCTGTGGGAGGGAGTGGAGAGAGGAGAGAGAAAACAGCACCACACCAATCATCCCAAGGATGAGGAAGACAAAATCCCATAACATTTGGTTTTGAAAAATAGATGGGCATCATTTCATAGATTCTCTAAGCCCATACAATCAGTGGGCTTAACACCTGGAATATTAAAAATCAGCCAACTCAGGTCTGGGAGTGCTGGGAAGAGGAAACTGAATGCTTACCCTTAAAGAGACAGCTCAACAGGGTCCCACTAAGATACAGAAGCAGCAATTTAAAAAAACACTTGGGGTATGTGGGAGGGAGATTTGTTTACAAATCTCAGAGCATGTGTTGGAGGTACATGGATCATTGGGAGACTTGTCCAGGAACAAAAAACCTGGCAGTTGCTTTTTCCCTACTCCACACCCCAGCCTATACACACAAACATCTGTGGAAACCAACATTGCGCCAATACTGGCTATCTAGCTTGCTAACAGTACACCCTGCCCCTGAGTTCTCATGCTAACATGCCCCCTTCAGCCAGTCAGATGTGGCCAATATTCTTAACACACTGACACAGAAATGAGGACACAGAGGAAGATGTTTCAAATGAAATAATAGGACAAAATCACAGCAATATAGCTAAATGAAATGGAGATAAGTAGCATGCCTGATCGAGACTTTAAAGTAATGGTCACAAAGATTCCCTGGACTTGAGAAAAGAATGGAAGACCTTAGTGAGACCCTCAACAAAGAGATAGAAAACATAAAAAATAACCAATCATAGATGACAAATTCAATAACCACAATGAAAAATGCACTAGAGGTAATATATTGAAGACTAGAGGAAGCAGAAAAACAGATCAGTGACCTGGAAGACAGAGTAAAAGAAAGCAATCAAGCTGAACAGGAGAGATAAAAAAAATAATAATAATAAAAGAAAATAGACTAAGGGAATTCAGTGGCACTCTCAAGCATAATAACATTCACATTACGGTATCCAAGAAAAAGAAAGAAAAAGGGGGACAGAAAATGTACTTGAAGAAATAAGAGCTGACCACTTCATCTGAATCTGGGGAAGCAAACAGAAATCCAATCCAGAAGGCACAGAAAACTCCCAACAAAATCAAGCCATGGAGGTCCATACCAAGACACAGTAATTAAAATGGCAAAAAGTAATAATGAAGATAATTTTATTCTTTTATTTTTTAAAGATTTTATTTATTTATTTATTTATTTATTTATTTATTTATTTATGAGAAAGAGACAGGGCATGAGAAGTGGGGGAGGGGCAGAGGGAGAAGCAGATCCCCCTCTGAGCAGGAAGCCTGATATGGGACTTGATCCCAAGACTCTGGGATCATGACCTGAGCCAAAGGCAGATGCTTAACCCACTGAGCCACCCAGGTGCTTCGGTAAAGAGAATTTTAAAAGCAGCAAGGTAAAAGGAAATCATTAAATACAAAACAAACACCACAAGGCTGTCAGCTGATTTTTTAACAGAAACTTTGGAGGCCAGAAAACAGTGGCATGATACATTCAAAGTGCTGGAAAAAAACAAAAGCAATACAAAAACAAAACTTGTAACCAAGAATATTCTATCCAGCAAGGCTATCATCCAGCGTAGAAGAGATAGAGTTTCCCAGATAAACAAAAGCTGAAGGAATTCATCAGCACTAGACCAGTCCTACAAGAGATATTAAAGGAGATTCTGAGTGGAAAGGAAAGACCTTAAGTAAGAGTAAGAAAAGTAGAAAGCATAGAAGAAGTAAAATAAAATCTACTATTCTGTATATATAAAAGTCAATCAAAGGATTCATAAAATAAAAGGATGTAAAGTATGACACCATATACCTAAAACATGGGGTAGAGGGAGTAAAAAATGAGTTCAAATTTAAGTAAGTGACTATAGCCTTTTTTAAAAGATTTTATTTATTTATTCATGAGGTACACAGAAATACACACAGAGAGAGAGGCAGAGGGAGAAGCATGCTTCATGCAGGGAGTCTGACTTGGGACTCAATCCCAGGTCTCCAGGATCATGCCCTGGACTGAGGTGGCGCTAAACTGCTGAGCCACCGGGGCTGCCCAAGTGGCTATCACCTTAACACAGACTACTAAATGCAGAAGACATTATATATAAACCTAATGGAAACTACAAATCAAAAACCAGTAACACATATGCAAAATAAATAAATAAATAAATAAATAAATAAATAAATAAATAAATAAAAGAGAAGAGAAAGGAATCCAAGTATATCACTAAAGAAAGCCAGCAAACCATGAGAGAAGAGAGCAAGAGAAGAAACAGAGAAGAGCTACAAAAACAACCATAAAACAAATAATGAAATGAAGTAAGTACACAACTTCCATTAATTACTTTGAATTCAAACAGACTAAGCATACCAATCAAAACACATAAAGTGATGGAATGGATAAAAAAGCAAGACCCAACTATATGCTGCCCAGACTTACAGACACATGCAGATTGAAAAGGAAGGAATGCAAAAACATTTATCATGCAAATGAGGGTGAAAAGAAAGCTGGAATTGTAATATTGGATAAAAAAGACATTAAAACAAAGAAGAAAGAAAGAGACTACAAAATCATAAAGAGAACAATCCAACAAGAAGACATAACAACTGTAAATGTAAAACATTCTTGTGTAAATGTGTAAAACATTATTGTTGATGTAGGAATGGGTTAGGGGCAGATGGAGGCAGTCAGGGAAAGATAAGGGAAAAGCCCAGAGTCAAACTCCCAGAAATCCATGAGCTTCCATAAACCCCAAGGACACCAAAAGGCCCAGAGTCAGGGTCCTACCCATCCCAAGAAAACAGAGATAAAACAGTAAAAACAGAGAAAAATAAGAAACCTGGCTCCCTAGCTCCAAAATGTTAGGGAGTATCTTTCTTTAATGACTACTAAATAATTACAGAAACTCACCAGACAACAAAGAAATACATTATTAAGGTATTATCAATGGTCCCTGCTCAAACCAAGACAAGAATCTCAAGGCCATGGGCTCCCTGTCTAGGTTCTCAATAAAAGACTGCCACTAAAAGCTCTCAGTGGCAACTCTGTCGGGACCCCTATAATTTATGAGAGCTTTCTCTGTATCTCTGCTTAATAAACTTTTATCATTTTGCTCACTCTCTATTGTCTGCAAGATTCATTCTTTGACTCCATGAGACAAAAACCTAGCTCTCCCATATCATTGTTATAACAAGAAGATATAACAATTGTAAATGTACCCAACATGGGAGCATCCAAATACATAAGCAGCTAATAACACACATAACAAAAGTAGTCAATAGTAATACAATAACACCCCACTTACATCAATGTATAGATTATATAAAAAAAATCAACAAGGAAACAGTGGCTTTGAATGGCACATTAAGCCAGATGGATCTAACAGATATATTCAGAAAATTCCATCCTAAAACAGTAGAATACACATTATTTTCAAGTGCACATGGAAAATTCTCCAAAACAGATCAATGTTAGGCCATAAAACAAGTCTCAACAAATTAGAAAACATGGAAGTCATACCATGCATCTTTTCCAACCACAATACTGTGAAACTAGAAATCAATCACAGGAAAAAAACCTGGAAAGAATACAAATTCATGGAAGTTAAATAACATGCTACTAAACAAAGAATGAGTCAATCAAAAAATCATACAGATTTACAGATGGCCAACAGACACATAAAAAGATGCTCAACATTACTCATCATCAGAGAAATGCAAATCAAAACCACAATGAGTTATCACCTCACACCCATCAGAACAGCTAAAATCAAAAACACAAGAAACAACAAGTATTGGCATGGAGGTGGAAAAAAAGGAACCCTCTTAGACTTTGGTGGGAAGGCAAACTGATACAGCCACTCTGGAAAACAGTATGGTTCCTCAAAAAATTAAAAGTAGAAATACCATATGATTCAGTAATTCTACTACTGGGAATGAAAGAATATGAAAACACTGATTTGAAAAGATGTGTGCACCTCTATGTTTTTATAGCAGCATTATTTATAATAGGCAAATTATGGAAGAAGCCCATGTCCATCGATTGATGAATGTATAAAGACGTAGTATATATACACAATGAATAATATTATTATTATCCATAATAAAGAATGAAATCTTGACATTTGCAACAACGTGGTTGGATACAGAGAATATAATGCTAAGTGAAATCAGTCAGAGAAAGACAAATACCATGTGATTCCACTCATATGTAGAATTCAAGAAACAAAACAAAGAAAAAAGAGACAAACTAAAAAATAGACTCCCAACTATAGAGAACAAACTGATGGTTACCAAAGAGAAGGGAAGGTGGATGATGGGAAGGGTTAAATAACTGAAGGGGATTAAAAATACTTATAATGATAAACAAAGTGTGTACTCTGTATATATACTTATTGTGTGAGCTTCTATAGTAGCTGACTGTACACTTTAACATAACGTTGTATGTTAACTATACTGGAATTAAAATTAAAAAAATAAAATAAGCCTCCAAACAATATTAAGTAAAAAAAAGAACCAAAAAATGCCATTTCTTGGAAATAAAATGTGCAAATGGTAAAGCCACCTCTAATATTATTGTACCTAGAGTTGAGGTACATTTCCTGAGCCCCAGCAGACCATGTGAGACTATTAGAACAGTGTCCATTAGTTCTGAATGGATTATGTCTTGAATGCAGAAGAAACAGGCTATTTATTTATAATTTGCCCAGAGAGAGACTAGGCCTTATAATTATTTTGCATAATACAAAACACAGAATTAAATGCGATCTAACAAATGATTTCTGGATACAATGTTCAGCATTGTATAAGCACCACATACTACATCAAAATAGATTAAAGCATACCTTAGTCTTGCATTCCATTTGAGAAGATAATAAAACTGTTCTGCAATTGCTTTTTCTTCTTTGAGGGACTACATGGAGAAACCTTTAAAGGATGTCATCATACAGATGTATCTAATTATCAATGTCTCATATTATATTTAAAAACATAAAATTGAATAAATCCAGCTAACAAATGGTAATTTGTATACACACTTACAGTGTGAGCTTCTATAGTAGCTGACTGGTTGATCTTGCATTAGTGACTGATTTGCCTTCAGTAGGCATGGAAGAACCAAAAAAATAAACAAATTTCTTCCCACCTTAACCAGACCTCCACTGAGACAGAAACTAGAAATAAAAATGGCCTCAAGCCAAGCAATTAGTGGAGTTCTCAAGAAAGGAAATTGCAATTTTTGGACGGGTCTTTATGTAGCAGCCATTAAGATGTCTCTGGATCAGCAATGGGCCTGCATATTATTCCCTATGGAACTAAAGAAGCACAGTTGACATATAAAAGGAGATGTGAATTTAAAAAGTCAAGGAACGAACACTTCTATGCCTAATAATGTGATAGACAAATTTCATTAAGGAGTAAGTATGAATCAGGAAATTAGGTCCACAGCTAGAGGTTGTAAATATTGGCAAGGGTTCTGGTTTGTTTGACAAGGCCAATGACTTTTTTTATGGTTATGACACATTTTCTCTGATCACTATGGGCTTTATCACTTCTTATTGTTTTACATGGATTTGGTTCTGAAGTGTATATTACTTGCCTGGACCTCAAAACATTCTAGGCAGATGCTATGGTCTCTGAGATTTAATGTTCTAAGAAGATGCATGTGTATGTGCATTATTTACCCATTTGATTTATACAATGTCTACCCATTGGAAAACTGGAAAAATATAGAAATATTTTTTTCAATCCACGCTGATTGGTACAGGTGGCTGTTTGAGAAGATATTTCCTTTTTGTCCCCATGTATAAGAAGAACTGTAATGTGGGACCCAGAGCACTAGTATTCCTCCCTACTTCAGGAACTGGATTGCCAAAGAAAACTACCACTGATTTTTCTGCTAAACTACCATACAGCTTTGTCTCATTCCCAAGTCATTATTTGTCACTTGGAAATTTGAAGCCTAAGGTGGAAGCAAACGCAGTGAGTTAGGTAGGTTTAAAAAAGGTTCATGAAGAGTCCTACACAGACTGCTAAGGTTGTGTTTTTCAACTTTTCTGTACCTTAGACTCACCTGGGAGGTTTTTGAAAAAAAAATAAAATTGCTTGGTGCCTTCAAAAGCCTCCTCAAAGACACTAATTTCATTGGTCTGGGTGCAATTCAGGCATTTGTATTAAAATAAAAACAAAACAAAACCTCCCCAAGTAATTCTAATGAGTAATCAGAGAAACCTTTGGGTTTTAAGATGCAACCAAGTGGCACTTGAGACCAAGACATACCTTAAACAGATGCTTCAAGAGCAAAATAAATTGAGTTATAATTCTCCCCCAATTCTCCTTTGAGTCCCATCAGCCCCCAAAACTGATATGCCCATTCAGATTTGTGTTTTGGAATTAGAGACCTCCAGCCTGCTTTGCACTCACAGCCTACTGACATCCACATGGAGGATACAGATGTCTACAAACAGAATCATGTCCAGAAGTTCTAGAGAGATCTCTTACAGGGTAAAGGGTTGCCTGTAGAGAGGGTAGGTTTTCTATATATACAATCCTGAGAAGAAATTTCTCACTGGAAAATTTGGAAGTGACATTGTTTTAACCTCCTTGTTCCCAATATACAACAAAGAAATATGACCTTCCTTAGAGGCACAGATGTGTGATACTTATCAGAGCCATAATATCTTAGGAAAAAATTATTTAAAAATAAACACCATACAGAGTGAAAAAAAAAAGTCTGGCTCTGGGATCACATTGCCTAATGCCCAGTTAATATTTCCCCCTAGGCATCTTACTAGCCACTGAAATTTAATACATTCAATGAATTCAATGAATTAACTTTCTTTTCCCATTTCTACACTTTCAAGCCTCAGCTACAGGAGATCCATTTCCTCATCTGCAAAATGAGAGGTTTGAGCGAAGATGCTCTCAAAGGGCCCTTCCAGCTCTGAAGCTATAATCTGCCACGCAATTCGCAGTTCATGACTAATGCTTGTACTCTCCTCTAGAGCTTATTTCTCTGAAATGTACTGCTTTCAAATTATTTAAAATCATTATATTCTTACTGTGTTAATTATATATTGTTCACATTTTTTATCTAACCAAATAAAGCAAATTGAGCATTGTTGTAAATCACTGTAAGATCAGAGAACGAGGAGCGATGAGGCAAGCTCCAGAGGAGAGTTCCCACTCCATGCCACGTCCAGACCCTGGGCCTTGCTAACCTGCCTGAGTCTGCTGAGACTGGCAACAGTAGCCCACAGACCCCGGCAGCAGAAATGAAGCATCCTTTTAAAACTTTCTACTCCACTTTATGCTTCCTAGAACATTTCTAATTTCACTAGACAGAGTGGTTTCTCTGATGAAAACTGTTTCCAGAGCCCTGAGTTCAGAAGAAAATAGCAGTGGTCTCAAGGGGAGTACAGCCCCAGGTTCTGTATTGTATACAGAGCAGGTGAGGCTGTCTGAGGGCAAGGCTGAGCTGGGGAAAAGGAAGAAATCTCGAGCTCCCAACTGTTCAGTGGAAGAGAAGTTTTTGCCACAACCCCCCACTCCTGCTCTCCATGTGATCACAGAGAACCCAAGGTTTTATTTGTGTATCAGAGAAATAAACCTTGAATACAGGTCTAATGGGAAATTGAGAGGAGTTCCAGGACTCTAACATGTTTACTTTTCAAACACCTACCTCTGGGATAGGCATCAAAGTAAGAATCAATAGCTTTTATGTCCTGTTTACTCTTTCCTAGGTAAAGTGCCTCTTTACTACTAGAACATTTTCTCCCTGTCCCTCTAGTTAACACAAGGTATATCAGAATGGATTTCAGGTTCTTTTAGGTGGCTGTCAATTTGTCGTGTTTGTAGCTGTTCTACCCAAATGGTAAAGAAATGTTACTATCTTTTAAGAAGCATAAGTTACAGTTATGTTCATCATTGAACTGTGACTGCCTTGAAGTTAGCATGCATGAAGTATGAAATATTCCCAAAGAATTTTTTTAAAAAGAGGAAATGTGACTTTACAAAGAGAAATAGAACTGTCAAGAACTATAACTGCCTTATACTGACTTGATCGAAAATCTCTTTTTATAGGTAGCTATTGTGAAACCAAATTAAAAGCATTTTTGATGCTTGTGGAACAAGAATAAACACAGACACTTGTACATTTGAATTTTTGCATGTTTTGAAAGCTTAATAGCACAGTATTTTCATGCATCATTCTCCATAAGGACACCAGACCTTCACAACCCACTTACTACTTTGTTCCCTGGATCATTCTTGCTTGGCTATTGTCACCCTGTCCTAGCCTTCTACTTGTATATATTCATGCACCTTTCATCCTTAGAGTGAACCTAATGATTAAAAAACATTTTCTCTTTTGGTAATATTTGTTATTTTATCTCATTCTTTATGCTTATTTTATTCTTTAAGGGAAAAATGATTTTTCCTAATTTCTAAATTTGTAGGCTGCTACCTACTATTCTTATCTTCTGCTCATATTTTACTAATTTTTTATAACTAATATTTGAAATACATAATTAAAACAGTTGTGATGGGTGCACAGCTTATCTCTTCAATCCCAATGGATGGTGGAGACATTTTGTGTTTCCTTGAGTAAAACAAATTCCAGTCCATCTTTTTTTTTTTCTCAAATAGTCTCTAGTTTTTTATTTTGTTGTTTCTTGTAGCCAAATATGTAATGTGATATATTTTTCCAGAAGATATGTCTTATTTTAAAATGTAGAATCTTGAAAGAACCCTAAAATTTTATGATCCCATTTTGGTGTTAGTCGTGTCATAAGGATAGTCATATCCTCCTTGACAGATAAATGCATTATGGCAACAGTATTGTTTTTATTCTCATGTCACAATGTATGCTCAGATTACTGATTTATGAGTACAATGGGAATCTAAGAGTTGTACATTAAATTGTAGGGCAATGAACTTATAAGATAGAGCCTTATTGCTTTATTTGTTCCAACCTCTTCTCCTCATCCCACCTTGTAACCATCCCTGTTTGTTCAGCCATTTTATCTGTATTCATAGTTTTGAACCTCCATCCCCAGCAGAACATGTATTACACAGCGGTCTTTCCATTACTGACTTGATTATGAGATCCTCAAAGATAATACCCATGTGTTGTCCATTTTTGAATACTCAGTATCCAAATGTTTGTTTTTGAACTGAATTACTTTTACCGTTTTATTTAATATCTTCATAACTTAAGCTGAAAATATCCTGCCATTTTTCTACAGAGGTACTCCAGAGATGACGTTATTTATTTTGTAAGATTCTGATACAGTCTTGATGGATTACATTAGAACAAACACCATTCTTTGGTTCTGTGGGATCACATACTTCTGGAGCTTGCACATTTCAGCTACAGAGTGGGAATAGGTATGGGCATTATTTTAAATTTTCAATGTCAGATATATCCTGAGCAAAAATGTGAAACTATGTTCAATACAAAACATAACTTAAGCAAAACATTTAAGTTGTCATTGAGACTTTATCAAATACAATTTAAAGTAACTTAAAGTAATTACACTTTACTCAGAGCTATCAATAGGTGAACTTTTCAAAGCAACTATCACTGTAATGTAATTTAGACATGAAGTTTTCTAGTTATTTGCATAATGATGATGGTGTGTGTCTGTGTGTGTGTGTGTAAGAATCTCTCTTTACCCTGCCTAAAGGTATCCATTTCAAAATCCTTGTCGCCATTTCATGGCTCTAGTTTAGCCATTCCCATTTTCATGAGTATGTGAAACTCTTCCACTAGGATTGACTGACTCCTTGGAGTTATATATAGACTCCACTTTTCCAGCATCCTAACTCGAGACTTGGACAACAAAACCAAAAACCCGAAGTGATGATTCCTTTCTTCTACTAAGAGGTATTTTCTCTTTTAATACTCCTTACTTTTCATTATCAAGATTGTCATTTATCTTTAGAAATCACTTAATTTACCCAGAACTATAGCCACTCAGTTGTAAATACTATTCAATTTACTACTAATAATACAAAAGATCATATACAAATTGTTAAGTATTAAAAAGGAAAAGATACAATTCTTTGTAAAAGATACAATTCTCAGAGACTACAATCTTCTTGGGAAGGAAAATAAACAATGAAAGAGTTAAGTTAGGTAGTTCTATCTGAAGAATGCTCTACTGTATTTGAATATATCTGGAAAAATTGTTTAAGATAGTCTCGGTTATGCTGTGGTAACCAATGACTCCAAAATCTTAGTGGCTTATATCAATTAATGTGTATTTCCTGCTCACATAACACTTCTAATATGTTGTAGGCAAGCTCTGCTATTCATAGTCTTACAGTAATCACACTGATGGAGGCTCCACCTTGATATATGGTTCTAAATTATCAAGGCAATAAAAAAAACACAGTACAGTAAATCACACGGTAACTCTGAAAATCCAGAAATGACATATAATATGTTCTCTCGCTTTCTTTGTACAAATTAGGAGGTATGCATGATGATTATCACAAGTGAAAATGGTGGAAATGTGAGAGAAAAACATTGGTTGAAGCAGCAAGACGGGAAAATCCATATCGTGTAAATAAATATATTTGCTCAGATGCAAAAACCATAGGGATGTTGGACATCTCCATAGACTTTAGAGTAAGGACTTATATAAACCAGTTCAGACATTCAACTTTTCGGTTAGTTTATGTAATTTAAACTACCTTTTTATAAGGCAGCGTTAATTGCTTAGTCCCTATACTGCACATAATTTCTTGCTATAAAGGATATATTTAAGTAATGTGAGCACATTACCACTCATATGAAAAGCATAGGGATTTGTATATAGTGATGATTTTCTGGAAATGTATGAATAAGCTAAAATTGAAATAATGTTTTTCAAAGTTATGAAAATTGTCATTGACTAATTGCTTATTAAATAAACAAAAGCAAAATGTTAATTTTATGCTTGTCTTCCTTTAAGGGAAGGGAGAACTGTAAGGTTACTCAGGCTTATGTCTCAAACCAAAAGTGAAGTGTCAGTGTCACTGCAAAGGTGCTGGGATGTGTGGCCTTCTCTAAGTCTCAGAAGAAGCAAAGGATTGAATATCAGTGAACATGATTCTACTATACACAAACATTATGGGCTTAACGTGGATGGAGGTTGCTGATAAGAAGCAGTATCCGAGGTGAGAGCAGGATATTTTCTGCTTATTCCTAGAAAAGCTTTGCTTTCAGGTCAGGTTTAAATGCCTCTAAAATGAAATTCCCTAATCTTCTTTTGACTTCAGACTATGCTCCAAGCCTTAGTTTTCTTATTTATCAAATGAAAGATTTAAAATACATGCTTACAAAATTCCCTTACAAATACACTATATTGAGGTGTAAAAAACAGTTCCATAGATATGATATGACTCTACATTTATTTTTATAACAGCTCAGTTTTCCAAGCAGAGCTCCAAAATATAAGGAGAATGTACTGATTGAGTGCCTAGCCATAATAAGGGCTTTTGTAGATGTATTAATGAATGCACAGCCAGCTAACATGAGGGTGCTGTTAAGTTTTTATTATTTTGCAGTAGGCTGCAATATTAATAGATTATATTTAAAGAATTTTAAAAGCAAAATAGATTTTAAATAGCACCCAGTCCAATTCTCTTAGTCTAAAATAAAGAACTTGAGGAATTGGGTAATTTAGGGATTTTTCTAAGGTTATACTAGCGACTTCCTCAGTGTACAGCCTGAGAACAAGGTTCTTCTTTCATGTCTGGAAGATGAGGCCACAAACAACTTTCTCCCCCTGGTAGCAATGCAGTCCACACCACCCTTGGTGGCTCTCTCTAGGCTCTCAGGAGCTCTCACTCTTTCTCTTTAATGCTAGATCCTAACTGCAATCAAAAGGTACTTTAAACATCCTTTTTTTAAAAAAAAAAAAAGGTTTTTTAAACATCCCTTATTACACATTATCATAGAATGTTGAAAGTAGATTGTATATATATGTATATATATGTGTGTGTGCTATATAATTATTATATATAACATATATAATTATATATTGTATAATATATATAATTGTGTGTATATATATAATTATTGGTTCTGCTCTACATAGTTACTTAAAATAATGTTTATTTCTCTTCCACCTGATATACCTTTAAGTTTATAGACAATGAGTATATTTTCCATCCCCTGTCAAATGTTTTATTCCAGGCTAACCCTCCTAAATTTCTCTCAAAATGGTAAGTTTTTAGAAGCTTTTATTGTTAGAATCACGTCATTCTAATCATGCTTCCATTTATTAAGAACCCTTTTTTAACACTGTGCTCAGAACCCAGAGCCATGCTCCAATGTCTTCTGACATGTGCACATACAATGGCATCACATTTAATCTTCTGAAAACTATGCTGGGTTTGTATCAAATGATAAACTCTAGATTTGCATTCATTTTCTAGGTAACCAAGTCCCATTGTCAGCTCACAAGAAATGTTATTAATGCAGTTCTCTTCTATTTATTCTTGTGAAGTTGCTTTGTGGATTTTTTAAAATAACTATTGTTACTGCATATTGTTATTGCTACTATATCTCTTCAGATAAAAAAAAATCTTGAACAGAAGAATTGGTTTGGCATAGCTAATTAACATCATTCCTGATTAGGTAGACTGCACCCTTTGAGTCAGGATCTCAAATATAATCCAATGAATAGTAGTCAGGAAGACGAGGCAGCCCTCTCAGAAAGCATATGATGAAGGAGGAGTCAGAGAGGGTTAACTTTACCTTGCAGGGCAACTATATGTATGACAAACATGTTTTCTAAGCTGGTTGTGGTACAATTGGGTAATCTCTGCAGGTCACAATTCCCCTGCCCTGATGCCTGCTTCACCTCTGACCCACAGTGATGGGCACCAAGTTCACACTGGGATTCATAACCATCATGCTTTTAGTCGTTGTAACCATATTCACTCAACTGTAGTTGATTGGTTAAGCTTTGTATATCCAACACCAGTGGGCCAATCAGAATCCCTCTTCTGGGAATCTGGAATTGGATTGAAAAGAGAAATTTAATCTCCCACTAGGTAGCTAGATTTGTAATATCTAAAATTGAAAGCTAATGATGGCCATACTTTCTTGCTTTATCATAAGAACTGAGAAACAGAGAAAGCTGGTGGATCCAAGAACAGAGACTGAGGGAAATGCAATGAAAAAATAAGGATTAGGGGCAGAGAAAAAAATCCTCATGTCATTTAAGTTCCTGATGCAGTCTTCTGTATGAATTTGGCCACATTCCCATCCCTGATGATACAATTATGTAGCTGTACAATTAATCTCTTCCCTTTTTTTCTAGAGCTAAGTCCAGTTGACTTTCATTACAACAACCAAAACAGATGTAAACATAATAGACATTTTCCTGTCTTGTTAAGTTTTTTTTTAAGATTTTATTTATTTATTCATGAGAGACAGAGAGAGAGAGAGAGAGAGAGAGAGAGAGGCAGAGACACAGGCAGAGGGAGAAACAGGTTCCATGCAAGAAGCCTGAGGCAGACTCAATCCTGGGTCTCCAGGATCACACCCTGGGCTGAAGGCAGAGCTAAACCGCTGAGCCACCCAGGCTACCCTGTGTTTTAAGTTTTGTCTTTCTGAAAATATATTACAAGTATCATATTACTGTTTTACATTTATCTTTCATTATTTTCTTCTTTCCAGTTCTTATACTTTTAAAGATTTGGTAGCACATGGGTGGTTCACTCAGTTAAACATCCAACTCTTGATTTTGGCTCAGGTCATGATCTCAAGATCATGGGATCAAGCCCTACATCTAGCTTCTCCCTCAGCAGAAAATCTACTAGAGATTTTCTCTCTCTTCTTCTGCCCCTCCCTCTCATACTCTCTCTCTCACACACAAATAAATAAATATCTCTTAAAAATAATTGATCTCAACAAAGGGGCTTTTATACTACCATTGTCCTTCTGCTATTTTAATCCTTCTTTAGAATTGTTATTAAATGATCAGTTTCGTTTTTTTGTTCTTTCTTTTGTTATCTCAATCCTCACGAATTATCACCATTTTATCTTTCCTTAATTATAAAATGACTCTCATTTTTTGGAGCATTTGTGATATTCCTAGTGTCTACAATATGAGTGATTGTGTTTATCTCTCCTAGGCTACTTAAGGCTCTAAGATGAAGTTATGGCTCCAGTATTAATCAATCTTTTCATGTGTATGAGGAGAATCTATTTCCTTCACTTCTTATTGCTTCTAGTAAGTGAGTAAATTCCCTTATTATATTTTGATGATACATATTTGGATAAAGGGAATAATCACTTTAGAACTAATTCATACAAAGAAGCAAGACATCTTCAAAATTATGTCAATTGAAAAATAAAATTCAATTTTTATTTAACTGACATGAATTATAAAATTTGTATAGATGCTTCCAATAAATATTTGTAACTATATGCTGAAGAGGGATGTGAAAGGAAGGAAGGAAGGAAGGAAGGAAGGAAGGAAGGAAGGAAGGAAGGAAGGAAGTTCTCATACATTTATTTTTTAAACTTATTTTGTCACTCACTGCCCTTTACAAGTTGTTTTTATGGACCATTTGTATGTCATCTTTGGATAAATGTCTGTTCATGTCTTCTGCCCATTTTTAAATTGGATTATTTGGGTTGGTTTTTTTTTTTTGGTGTGGAGTCATATAAATTCTTTATATGTTTTGAATTCTAACCCTTTATCAGACATGTTGTTTGGAAATACAGAATAGGTGATTACCAAAAGGGAGGTGGTTGGGTCATTGAAGAAATACATGAAAAGGATTAAGAATCCAAGTATCTTCATGAACACTGAGTAATATGTGGAATTGTTGAATCACTATATTGTACAACTAAAACTAATATAACACTGTATGTCAAGTACACTGGAATTAAAATAAAATAAAAGTGAATAAGACATTTTATTTATTTTTTTAAAGAATTTTATTTTATTTTTTTTAATTTTTATTTATTTATGATAGGCACACAGTGAGAGAGAGAGAGGCAGAGACATAGGTAGAGGGAGAAGCAGGCTCCATGCACCGGGAGCCCGACGTGGGATTCGATCCTGGGTCTCCAGGATCATGCCCTGGGCCAAAGGCAGGCGCTAAACCGCTGCACCACCCAGGGATTCCTAAAAGTGAATAAGACATTTTAAAAAGTTATTCTTGTGGAGTAATCTTCACCTATAATTGAATAAAAACTCCAACAGAGTTATGACTTTTGTCTTTTAAGCAACGAACATGCACATTGTCAATTGGTTGCAAATACAAATCCAATTCAGAAATTAAAATTTCTGATCCAATCCATTCATCAATCTTCAATCTTGTTCTAAAGGCTAATCACAGCACCATTACCTTATATTGTGTCCACAGACAACATTGGTTTTCTTTCTTACTAGTCTTCTCAATATCCCAAATACAGAAATCATATTTCATATTTTTAATGTGTCACAAAGCCACCTCCATTACAAGGCTTATATAGTACACCCGCTCACACTTACCTTTACCTCCCTGAGGAATAAAGACACAGTGCAGCAACACCTTTTCCAGAGAAATTTTGTAAACACTCTCTTCAGTCTCTAGAGTCTCTTCAGCCAGCATAACTAACACATTCACATCCTTTATCTGGCTGAAGGAACCAAGGGCCATGAAAATGTCTTTGCACATATAAGTTGTGTTAAAGTCATTTTGATCTCTGTTATCCACTGTATTGCTACCGAAGTAAAGATAGAAGAGAAACAATGCTTTTTGCCATTTGACTTTACAATCACTCTAATTTTAAAAATAAAAAGAATCAAAAAATAATTTTAAAAAGTATTTTTATTTAAACACTTGATGTGAAGAATAGTTTATAATATATTGAGTTAATTATTCACTGGTTCCTAAATATGTTTATTTGCAAAGGATATTGATCCTTATTCTCCTTTGCTTATCTTGTTTCTTTGGTAGACCAATCCTATTTACCACCCGCCAACTGGTTAAGTTACTTATACTAGAAAAGAGTGATTAGTCCTCACATCAGATTTAATTCCATTTCTATTAGCTCAGCTATGGCTTTTATTTGATCAAATTTTGAAGAACATTTCCCTAATAATAACTTTTTCTTTCCAAGCAACAATAAAGATGACATTAATGATTTATGGGACACTTCATATTAGCTCTTAGTAATTCTCAGATTTTTTTTCTGTACTTTGACTTAATATCTAATGTAATTATTTATAGAAGGTAGGTTTGGGTTGTGCACTACATTTCCTAGAAAGACTAAAATTTGTGAGACAGGATGACCTCAACTTTGGATTGCAGAACCGAAAAAGAGAGTCATGATGTTTTGTTCACTCATGTTGTATTTTACCTGTAATTCTTTATGTTAATTCAAGCTTTAAGACAAATTGATTTCCCTTCAAAAGCTTAAAGCTCAAAATAAGAAGCCTTAATACTTTAAACCTCACCTAATGAGACTAAAGAACAGTGTCTGGAACTATTAGCATCCCATGCCCTTTGACTTTAGCCAAGCAAAGATTGAGAAATCTGGTATTTAGCTGACAGATTATGCTTCATAGGAATACAATTTTTATTCAAATGACATGATGATCTATGTAAAACGACCTGAAGAATTTACAAAAGTAAAAATAGTCCACTTGGAACTAAGAAACAAATATAGCAAGGTCATAGTATATAAAGTCAATGTGCAAAGTCCATTACTTTCATCTATAGCAGCCATGACCAATTGGAATTTAAAAAAAATTTAAACATATCATTTACTATAGCATCCAAGAAAATGAAATATTTAGGGATAAATCTTAAAAATACATACAGCACCTTTATGTGGAAAACGACAAAACACTGAGGAAAAACTCAAAGATGTAAATAATTGGAGAGATTGTGTTCATAGCTTCACTATTGTTAAAATGTCAATCGTTCCCAACCTGATTAATAGATACAAAGATACAACACAATTCCAAATAAAACTCCTACTGGGTTTTTTGTAGATATCAACACACTGATTCTAAACCTTATATGGAAACACAAAGAATATAGAATAGCCCACATATACTGGAAAAGAACAATGCTAGAAAGCCAGACCAGAATTATCTAATATTAATTCTTTCTATAAACCTTCATTATTCAAAATATAGTGGCATTGGTGAAAGAATAAACACATAGATCAATGAAAAATATAGATGGCCCAGAAATAGACTCACACGAATATAGTCAACTTATTTTGACAAAGATATGAAGACAATTCAATAGAGAAAGCATAGTCTTTTCAATAAATGGTGTTGAAATTATTAGATGTCTATATGCAGAAAATTGAACTTAGACACAGAGCTTATATTTTACACAAAATTAACTCAAAATGGATCATAGGCTTAATTGTAAAATGCAAACTACAAAATTTCCTGATGGAAGTCTCAGAGAAAGTCTATGTGAATTGGGGAAAATTGATAAACACATCCATACAATGAGACACTATGAAAAGAAATGAGCTATGAAGTCATGCAAACACCTGGATTGATCTTAAATGAATAATTCCTAGGAAAGAAGCCATGCTGAAAATGTTATATATTGTATTCCATTTATATGAGATTCCAGAAAAGGAAAAACTTTAGACACGGTAAATAGGTCAGTGGTTGCCAGTGATCTGGGGAGAGAGAAGGTTTGAATTGGTCAAGGACAGGTTATATTTTAGGGTGACAAAACTATTTTATATGATACTGTGATGGTGGATATGTCACTATGCATTTATCAAAATGCTTAGAATGTCTACATCATACAGAGTAAATTTTAGTGTATGCAAACTTTAAAAAATCATTGAGGCAATCAGGATCCCAGGATGAAATACAGATGGTAGCAAAAGAATCTAACTGTACTTTAAATGTATGAAATAAACTTACTAATGAGAGTGAAGGAAAAGTTGCTGACTTACGTAATTTTGGAAATGAGTAGAAACTATATGGCCAGTGACTAAAGGAACTTCACATTATAATTGTACTCTGGCTGATAAACTATTTCCCTCAGGAGTATGGATTAAAATTATAATACTGCTATACATCTATAATGGTATTGGACAATTAAGTAAATGGATGGAGGATAGTTGGAGTCAGCTTTCTCACCGTTGGAGTATGAATGTACAGATAAGAAAGGGGAGAAAGCTTGAATTCTTCATAAGGTAATGAACTACATACATTTGAAGATATTTATGTGAATTATTGTTAAGCTTAATATAAATATAGATGGATACATATAGAAATATTTATAGATATGTGTATTTACCTGTGTTAGTTTACGCACCTGTATCCCCCTGCTCTGATAGCTGAGACAGCCCAGGAGTAAACGTACACCCAGTACCCAGATCTTACTTTCTGATACTCTTCTCCAATAAAATTGACTAAGAAATGGTTGATTCTAGGGCAGAGGCAAAAAATATACAAGATGAACATAGACCATTGTATTACACCAGAAATTAAGGAGATGCTTAGCACAAACACATGCACACACCCACATACAAATGGGAGTATAGTAGTACTGAGTTGTAACCCATAGAATGAATAGCCATGTGTCCGTCCATATTGATATAACTAGATGATTGAAAAAAATAAAGAATTGGGAGATTAAGCAAATTTCACATGCAGTAAAATTCCAAGTAATTTACTACATGAATTATGTAAATCATATAATTATATATTAATTATAATATATAATAACTATTATATATCATATATAATTATTTATATAATCATATAAGCATATATTTATATAATTATATAAATAATATTTAGATGATTTATATAATATTTATATAATATATTTATATGATTATATATTCATATAATTATTTATAATTATTATATATTATAAATTATATAGTTTATGATGGAGTATAATTTCTCCTTAATTTTTTTCTCTTTAATTTTTATGTTGCACATAGAAACTTCTTTCCAAAAGCTACCAATGAAAAGGAGGGGGAAATAAAGTAATTTTACACTTACAAAAGAGTAACTTAACTCACCAAACAAAGAGAAACTGTACAGAAATCTGGCAAACACTATTTCAGCCAAGTTAGCAAGATTAGCATCAGTGGTGGGCATGTACTCCTGATATAATGTGATGAGAAGGTCAGTTTACCTCTATGTTCTTCATCCCCAAAGTCCATGACCCCAATATACTCATGAAAAAAAACAAACCCCAGTTAACAGATATTCTACAAGATGTCTAACCAGTATGCCTCAAAACTGAGGAACTGTCACTCTCTATAGAAGCCTAAAATAAAAAGATATGATGGCTAAATATAATGTGATATGCGGGATGAGATTCTGGAAGAGAAAGAGGATATTAGATAAAAACTAAGACAATTTGAATAATATATGTAATTTGTTCATCATAATGTACCCCTATTATTCATTACTTGGACAAATATACCATACATACTAATGTAAAATAAAAGAAACAATAGGAAAAACTGGTTATAAGTGGGAACTCTTTGCTCTACCATTGCAACTTTCCCGTAAACCTAAAAGTATATTTAAAAACAAACAAAAAGAGTGCTTATGCCAGAAATATGCTTCTTAGGAGTAAAGCCACTTAACAGTCATTTGGCCTTGAGCAATTAAATTTTTATTCCTGTTTCCCCATCTGTAAAATGCAGAGAATAACACACAACTAATATCCTTGTAGAGAATGTTACATAATATAGGCAAAAGGCTTATAGCAATGCCTAGCACATAGTTAGCATTACATACATTAGTTATTGTTTTGTTCTGTTCCTGTCATTACTCTATGCCATTTCTGCTCTACCATTCTGCTGCTCTGGACACATATTCCCTAATATTTTCTCTAGTAGGAACTAAGTAAAGCTAAAGCACAGTGGTTCCTAACTAAGGGCAATTTTGTACCCACCTCACATTTGGAAATGACTGGATACAACTTTGGTTGTCATGCCTGGGTAGAAATAAACTGCTGGCCTGTAGAAGCCAGGAGTGCTGCTAAACATTCAACAGTGTTTAAGATAGGCTATCAATGACAAGTAATTGTCACTCCAAATTGTCAACAGGGCAGAAGCTGAGAAACCCTCACTGGTATATTGCTTCCCATACCAATCTTTTGGGTGGGTACAGAAAATGGAAAGATGCTCATTTATACACTTTAATGATACCCTCAGTCTTCTATCACAGGTCTTTTTTCTTTTTAAAAGATTTGTTTATTCATTCTAGAGAAAGAAAGAGAGCAAGAGCACGAGTGTGTGCAAGTGTGTATGGTGGAGGGCAGAGGATGAGGGAGAGAATCTCAAGCAGACTCTCAACTAAGCATGGAGCCCAAGGCAGGGCTTATCACAGGACCCTGAGATCATGACTTCACCTGAAATTAAGAGTCAGACACTTAACGTACTAGGCCACACTGGTGCCCCACAGGTCATATGTTTTCTATAAATCAGGAGACCTAAGACTCTAAGATACATGGTAAAAGCCTTTTAAAGCAATAACCAAATTAGCACATCTATAGTAAAACCACAGACATATTAAATTAACTGCAGTGTCCTTGTTCTTTTTGAAGTTTTCACATACCTTCTGAGCCAGGAATTGTTGATCTATAGTAAGCTTTTTCCTCATAAAGACACCATAAGCATTAATAAATTTTATTCAAAATAATTTAGGATATTAAAACCACATAACGAAGAACATAGACATAGCTATAATTCCATTAATTTGTGAACAATTTATTCCAATTTTAAATGGGAAAATATCCTGCCTTTAGAAAGTATTAGTATTAGTATTAGTAAAGAAAAAGTCCTTATGTTAAGAACCAAATTCTAGGATATTAAATACAACTGTCTTAAAAGACATTTAAAAACTATTTGTAACCAGAATGTTCCATACTGTCTGACTCAACTTGCATTAACTCAACCAGACTAAAAAGAGTGCAGATATAATGGGAGGCTTTAGAAAATACTAACTCCTTGACATGGAAAAAAATACTAACTTTAGTTGCTTATAGGAAAAAAAATAATTTCTATTGTTTAGTGTTTACCTACATATAAATGTGTAATATGTTTGTTTCATATTAAATATTTATGCAGACCAAGATACCTTGACAAGTTCCTTCTCTCTACCTTTCTCTTCCAAAAGTACTATGTCTTTCTATGGTTATAAATTTAAAAATGTATATATAAATAAAAGCACGATATACAATGAAATATATGTCATGTTTTTAATAAAGAATGTTGTATTTGAAGTTTTCATCAATATTTTATTGACCAATTTCAGAGATTGATAATTAATACCAGAAATTTAGAGCTGTGTATCTTAACTATATGCTGTTGCCAGAGCAGTTCTGTGGAAAATTGTGGAGAAGGAAATCTAAGATATATAAAGAATTTTAAAGACTTTTTTAGTCAATTTCTGGAGTGCTTTATGAACTTTCAAAATCCTTGTCAGACACGGAATGCTGTATCTCTCCAGTTGTCAGCAACTTTCATGAAAACATAAGTTCCTTGAAAGCAAAAATTGTTATTATTGCCCAAAATTAGATTCTCAGAAACTAATTCATTTTTGTAATAAATATTTTAGGATAATGAAATGACTATGGTTCTTCTGGTTCCGGCTGTGACAAACTTACCCCCCATTCTGAAGTACCTAAAATAAGATGAACAAAATAAAAAAAGATGTAAAAATTTATAAATAAAGAACTCTCTGTGGGCACTATACAGTAACCAACACTGAGCTATGATTCTTGAGGGAAGGAAAGCATACCAGTATATTTACACTAGTGCTCTGCCAGAGGGTACTTTCTAAATTGTAGTGCTTCAATACTGATTCACTTCAATACTACTGAGGCAGGAAAAATGGGGGAGGGAGCAGGGCACCAGGAAGAAAGCATTTGCAGCATAGAAGCTGAAAGTATTTACAGAAAAGAAGCTCTAAAAACCTTTGAAAACAAAACAAAACAAAAACCTGAAATATTTCCATTAGGCCTTTGGCCAACTCCTAAACTATGTAAAGATTGGGACTATTGGAGATGAGATAAAGGAAAGATACCGAGGCAGAGACAGAGAGGAAATGTAGTTAAAGGGAGCCTGAGAGCTACTCAGGTATTTGATAGGTCATAAATGTTGGAGAAATGCTGAGGTTCAGGTCCAGCCATAGCGGAGGAATCTTGTTGCGTACATTTACCATTGAGCTGGGATCCCAGAAAATATGTGCCCTACATACCCTACCTATAAAGCACAGAAAAAAGGACTAGAAAAAAGAAAAACAAATAGACCTACCCTAATTAATCAAAAAAACACGCTTCAATAGATAGGATCATCAAGAGCATCACACAATGTAATTGCAGATGGAATATAACTCATCACCTTGAGAGGAAAATATCATCCAGAAATGCTATATTATATCAACCTTAGTGCACTTAATAAATAAAACAATTGCTAGATATGGTGAGGAGCAGGAAAATTTCACTTATAAAGAAGAGTTAAAGCAGCCAAGAGGAATAAAACCAGAGGTGATCCTGATACGGTGATTAGAAACAATAACCTAACTAAATTGAATATGTGAAAGGAGATAGAACTATATGTGGATAAATTGGATGAATTGGTAGAGTATTTCAATTGAAAATTAGAATCTAGAAAAACAATCTAGTGACCATTTTTAAGATACAGAAATCAATATATTCTTCTTCATTTCAAAGAATGTATTGTATTGCTTTAACAGTAGTCTGGACACAGTGAAAGAAATGCTTAACAATCTAAAGGTCAGAAAATGTCCAGAATGAAATTGAGAGAAAAAAAGAATGAAAAAACAAGGATATAACAGAGATGTCAGACATAGTTGAAGATATGTCATATAAGCAATTTGTATCACAAAAGGCAAGGCAAGAGATAGACATATTATAGGAGATAATAAAATGTTAACATAAAGTAAATTCTTTTTTTAAAAAAGATTTTATTTATTTACTTCAGAGAGAAAGCATATGCAGTGGGAGGGGAGAGGGAGAGAGAGAAGGGAAAATAAATAGTGGAAATAAATAAATAATGGGAAAATTTTAAATATATATTCATTGAGAACAAAAGAAGTCAGGAAAAGTAAAATAAGTAACAAAAATGAAATGAAAAAGAAATTACAAACTAATATTACTCTTGACAAAATCATTGTCAAAAATTAGCAAAACAAATCTAGCAATGTGTTAAAAAAGTACAATAATACAAGGTTGGCTCAATGTTAAATAGTCAATTCATGTAACTCATTATATTAACAGATTAAATGTGTGTGTATAAATTTCAGCAGATGTAGAAAAAGCTTTGGATATTCATTCATAATTTTAAAATCTTAGCAAACTGGTACCAGGTAAGAGTTTTCTTCATCCAATAAAGAGCATCCCACTGAAAAAATATACCTACATACTTAATCTTGAAATAATAAGATTAGGAATAATACAGGTTGTCTAGTCTTACTACTTTTATTCACAATTATATTAAAAATCTTAGTCTGTGCATTAAAGCAAGGCAAATTTCACAAAAATTTAGAAGGAAAAAAATTTTGTCTGTAAATAGCATAAATGTATAAGTAATAATTATAAAGAAATATACATAGATGTGAACACATGAGTGAGCGACTATGGGCACTCAAGTTAAAGTGATTTCAGCTTCTTCATCCAAGAAAATTGAGTTATTAATATAGTTCAGAACAAAACTATGAAACATTTAAAAAGAAAGGGCCTACTATCTTTTCATAACCCCACCAAAAACAAAGCTCAATTTTCTTATGATTTCTGTCAATTGATATATTTCCCTATAAGAAAGCAATGCATGAAAATTAATCTCAAGATTTTCTACAAACTTGATTTATGAAAAATATAATTAGTTGAGTTCATTTCATTTGACAGTTATTTTGCCACATGTTGTATTGATTAGATGTGAGAGAAACACAACTTATATTAGGAAAGTTAGCAAACTTTTTTTTGTTTGTTTGTTTGGTTAAGTGTCTGTTTAAAATAATGATTTTATTTTCTTTTTCTAACTAAAATGGAAAGAAGTTGTGTTTAGTCTGCTTGTCAAGGATTCTTAATGATACTTATTATTTAATCTGATAGAGGTTTTCTCCTTTTCACTAAAACTACTTTGTATTTTCTTCAGTACCAGAAATATTTTATAAATGTTGGTATATTACTCCTTATAATGTAAAGGAGTTCTAAAAAATTAATTGCCCATATATTCGAAGACTCAAAGTCAATCTTCTCCAAACAGAGATGCTGTTTCTCCTAGTGGAAAATATACAGGGAACAAATGATGTTCATAGTGATATATGATATGGAGAATAATTAAGCAGGCAAAGGAATAAAGGCCTGGAGTAAAGGGCTTTCTATATGTCACTAAGATGATATTTAAGTTGGTGTCTGAAGGCAATAAAAAAAAGTAAGCCAAGTGAATACATGGGGAAAACATGTTGCAGACTGAAATGAAGACAAAACAGTATTAAATGAATTTAAGACAGGATTGTGTTTGGCATGTTTGAGAGACAGCAAAGAACTCAAGGTGGCTTCTGAGTGTGGGAGTATGGGGGAGAGGATTGGCAGGAGAAGTTAGAAAAGATACAAAGATAAGAATATTCCAGATCGAAGGCAATGTCAAGAACTTAGAATTTGAATTGAGTGAGATGTTATGCCACTGAAAGATTTAAGGAGAAATGACATCACCTAACATATTTTTAAAGTTTTACTGTAGCTACTGTGTTGAAAATAAACATGAGAGAGGAGGTGGAGGCAAGGGTAGAAAGAGGGAGACAAGTGAGGAAGGTATTAGAATAATTCTGGAGCTAGAAAATATGAGCTAGGACCAAATAGAAATGGAGATGATAGACAGTTGGAAGCTAGATATATTCTGGAGGTAAAGCCAATTATATTTACTAAGAGAGTCAACTGTGAAGAATAGTATGCATGGATTTTTAAAAGTTTATTTAGCAATGTTTTTTTATTAGACAATTTATTAGATTTATTCAATGTCTAACAAGATGCAAAAAATGTGAATTGTTTGACTCAATGGCATATCAGTGAAGCCTAGCATATTACCTGACTTGTAGCAAATACTCAATAAATATGTTTTAAATTAATGAATGCAAGTTAGGAAACTGTATATTGTTTATTTCATAATGTGAGTAGAATTAGGCAACCTAATATTGAAATTTTTTAAAAGCTCCTTCAGATGTTAAAGAATGGTATCTAAACTAGGACTTAATAATACCTTGTCAACATCTTGAGATATAGTCAAGGTAGATAAGATAATCAAGATATCCTGTCTTGGAACTGGAACTGAGACAGTGATACTTGGATAAGTCTCGTAATCTAGTCTTACATGAAAGTATCTATGCATTTTGTTTTCTGTCTTAGAATGTTGGTCATTAATATCATGTTTGTATTCCTCACAGAATGATATATTTTTTCAGAATTAAAATACATATGAATTTATATATATATAAAATATGGTAGATTTTCTCCATATAGATAAAAAAATCATTTAAAGACCATTTCATGCTTATCTTTTTAGTATCTCTTATATCAGACACTGTTATCTTCCTCTCAAATGAGTTGTATATTAACAGTGATGAATTTAAATAACTGGCAGTATTAATTTTCCCAGACTTATCAAAAAATTTCAAAAAGTAAAAATTTCAAATACATTTGTTTACTTTTTAATCTTTGGTTAGTGCTATCTAATTCACCTCCCAAATCTTCTGATCATACAGGATCTTGTGATTAGATGAAAATAGAATTAACGATTGCATTTTTTTTAAGTTCTAACACAGTATAAGCTAGCTATGTATCATACATAGCAAAATTTTTCTGTAGTTTTTTGCTTTTGTAATTCCATTCTTTCTGTCCAGGTCCCTACATGCATATACTCCAACTCCACTGTTACACATCTTGATTTGGTAAAACATAGGTTTTGAACTATAACTGATTTATTAGTCTAAAAGTTAGGCTCTTATTCCAATTGGCTAGATGCATGTCTTCTAGTCCCTCTGAGTTTCAGTCTCTTCATCTGAAATACAAAGATTATAAAATATATCCTCAAAGCATTTTATTCATGTATTTAAAATATCTATTAAGTGCCTTCATATCTAATGAGCAATAAATATTAATCTTTCCCTTTCATTTGAAATATATGTAAATAAACACATGCATATACAATTACTATGTTACATATATACATTTGTATATATATAAAACTTACTCATTGTGTAATTATTCTATTAAAATATATATTTGTTCAAATTACATGTGTAATGTTAGCACTAGCATAATATTAAAATGTCTTATCCATTTGACCAGAAATCTCATCTGAAGTAGAGCTTTTGTGTAGTAAATGGTTAGTTCAGACTTTTTTTTTAACATTAGGAATAATACTATGTGGTTGTTACAGTAACTGTTTCCTATTAGATAAGTATTTAATATGCACATTCCATTTAGTCCTAACTATAACTCTTCAAATCCTATGAAATAAGTATTATTACTGTTTTACAAGTGAAAAAATTAAGGTTTAGGGAAATTAACTTATTTGACCAAAGCCACATAACTATATAATGGTGATACTAAATTTAAAACAAATGATTCAAACTCTATAATATTATAATAATGTTATTAATATTACATTACATATAATATATATGTATGTATAATTTAGCAATTAAAATTTCCATGGGAAACAAACACATGTCTTCTAATGAAGGTCAACCCAGAAAGAGTTGTTCTATAAGGCACAGGTTTGAAGAACTCAAAGCAAAATTTTCAGTTTCAAATAACTGAAAGTTTTTAGTTTCATATAACTTTGGGTATTAAAATTCTCAAGCGCCAAGTCAGGAATGCTTGGCTGATTTCAGATACCACTTAGACTTTAGAAAGAAGGTAAATTTCTAAGCCATCTGGTTTCCCCACACATATAAATTTAAGAAGATCAATAAAATTATTTGAAGGGGCAAAACCAGATTATGCTAACATATCTAATTGAGAGTTCATTTTGTTTTATATTATTTTATGATTAAATGATTAATGTCTCATAGGGATGGCTTATTGCTTTTTTCATCAGAATACTAAATGAATAAGATTATGACATACTAGTCACAATGCTGGAGAAAAGTATTAATCATTATTAAATATAATAATATATTAATAAAAGTGATAATTTTAGATTCTTTCATAATTAACTTAAGACAGAAACAAAGAATTCTGTAATCTAATCCATGTCAGCAAAATGTGGAGAAAGAATAAAATTAAAACTAAGAAGCTTTTTTTATTTTTCTTTTTATTGTCATGGTTTTAAAATAGTAGTATTGACATGAATGATTTCTTTTATTACTATTAAAGTTCTCTTTATTGAATGGAATCAGTAAAGTTTAGCTGAACTTAAAATAAACTTTAAAAATTAAAATAATATATACCTGGAAGTATTCATCTTAGTAATACAGAAAAGCCTTTTATGTAAAAATCTTCCTCCTTTCTCTAAATACTATACACTGAAATCAATTAAATTATTAAATTAAGGTTTCTCCATTGCAGAATGGAGGAGTGTGTTAAGAAGAAAGACTTTAATGGTAAATTTAGCAAATTTTATGCAATTTCTCATCAAAATGTCATGTTAATCTGTCTAGACCTAGTTTAGAAGCACACACAGCATAAAAGTTAAGCAAACTTCTAGAAAAGAGACAAAGTTTGCAGAAAAATCATGCATCCCAACACGCACGTACATATTTCTTCTTCTTTAACTCTCACAGGCAACACTCATAGAATTGATAACAGAACAAATTTAAACTGAAGCACAATATGACCTGTTTTAATCGGATTTTGGAAATTTCAAGTTATTATACTTAAGAATCACTCTTATTTTAATATGCAGTTTAAAATGCATACTAATAAGGTAAGTAATTTTAATCATACTTGAAGTCCACAGACCCTAAATACTTGTATACTTTTATACATTTAAAACACGCACATACACACAGACACACACACAGGATTTAGGTTTTTAATCTCCTCACTTAGGAACTGTTTCAGTGATCTCCATGAAGGGTATTTGAAAACTCTTTATTCATATGCGCTGGTTAGAGAAATGTGCCTATGGGCAAAAATATACATTTAAAAAGAGTGTTTACTTCTACAAAGCACTATAAGCTACAACAGAAATACTATTTTATCACAGCACAAACAGCATCATTAATAAAGACCTCATAGAAAAATATTCTCCATGGTTTGACAGTATGAGAAAAAAAATAGACTGTAGCATCCAACAGATCTAAGCTTATATACCAGCTCTCACACATTCAATGTGTAAGAGTTATCTAATACCTCTGTGTCCTTGGGCAGTTCATGCAATGTTTTTAAGTCCTCAGTTTCCTCTTCTGTAAAATAGGGGTAATGATTTCTACTTCACTGGATGTGAAAGACTGATAACAGCATAGCATGAAAAGTACTAAGCACAGTGTCTGCAAAATAAATTTCTAATTCTAGTTTCCTTCCTGCTGGTTTCCTAGTAGCATAAATATTACACTCAAACCTCCTGTTTCTACTACTTCAGATAAATCATTGCATTTTTTACTTCTCCCAGCCTGCAAAATAAAACTTCAGCTTCTATCTAAGGACTGTGGCTTATCCAGAGTTGAAAGCAAAAAACACTTCCTATGAGAAAGTAAGATATCTGTAAGAGTGTGTGCAAGTTTGTGTGTGTCAGACTTTAAGTGAGGTGGTGAAGGAACAGAAGTTAGCATTAAAAAGTATTATATGGCATAAAGAAAGGAAGTTTCTATTGAAGCTACCCAGGGAAATTAAGGAGAATCATCAGGAAGAGAAGGGACAGTAAAAATAGCCTGATGACAAGAGTCTGAATTATGGAATTAAGGAATTCCTTAATTCTAATATGAATAATGACGAAAAACGAGTCACAGTCAGTCTGGGTTTTGATGCCTCATGTAATGTCTAAGAGCTTCTATAGTTACTTTAGAGTTTCAAACCAAATATACTACTTTTTTCCAAATATTAAAAATAAACAACTCATGCACATCATATTACCTAGGTACATAAGCATATTTGTGTGTTTTACAGAGAGACTGAGATTGAGTTGCAAATTAAAACAACAATGAGAAATTTTCATTAAATTGGCAAACACAGAAAAAAAGAACAATATTCAGTCCCTGCATGGGTTTGGTGAGATAGAACTTGCCATTCCATGGTGATAGAGGTATAGATTGGCACAAAATATCCAGAAATAAATTTGGCATTATATATCAATACAATTTAAACTGTTAATATTTCTCCAATTCAATCCATTAACCTCACTTTACCAATATCTTCTAAGGGAATAGTCAGATATATCAAAATTTTATGAAAAACGTATATTTAACTGCTGAAGCAGTCTAAATTGGTCCCTCATGAACTTGAAAAGTGACGCACCAGACCTCCATTTTGGGCAGGCCCTCACAGAGAAGAAAAACATCTGGGAGTAGATCAAAATAGAGACAAAGGTAAAAAAAAAATCTAAACTGAGGTGGAGGAGAAGTCAAGAGCCAAAATATCTCCGAAAATAAGCTGCCATACATTTGAACATTAGAGAAAAACAATAGAAGGGTGGGAGTCATGTGAAGTTACAAAAGTTTTTTTTTCTTTTTTTTTTTTACAAAAGCTTTTCATGAACATGTTTCATCCTCAAATTTTATGGAGTCTAATTTCCCATAAAAACGTGTGATATAAAACTACTCTTTTACAACAGATTTCAATATGAAACTACATCTTGAGATGACATATCCTGAACTTACGAATGCTATCCCAGAACCACAAGCATCACACTGCACATTTTTATCATAAGAATTTTAAGATATGTAGTTAAGCAAGAAGAAAATGGAGAAAATTAATATAGCCTAGGAAAGAATGTATAAGCTAATCATTTTATATCCAACAAAACTGACTTTCAACTGCAAAGGGCACAGACAAGTGTTATCAATATGTAAGAACTCAAAGAATATTGTTCCCATGATGATTACCTAAGAAATCTATGAGGAAACTAGAGAGACATGGACATCAGGACTGCTGGTGAACACTGAGCATATAGTTAGGTCCCCATAGAATTAAGATGAAATAAAGGCCAAGAGGGAAAAAGTATGGTATGCAATGGCTATTTCCTCTGAAATAGAATGAGAAGAGAGAAAAAAATAATATGTTCGAGTAGCCAGAAAAGTGATCATATTAGCACTATTATTATGGGATTATTTTTGCATGCAATATGGGATACGACAAATTATCAATGTTATATTCAAATTCTATTATTCTCGTGTCTTTCAGAAGCATGAGATAATGATGTAACAGAGAAGACATCAAATAAAAGTTCTGTCATCTTGAATTTTAAGTGAAAATATCAATATAAATTTCTAAGATCTTGTATCCTAGGTGTATTAAACTGTAATTGACACTATTTCATACTCACTAAAAAGGGTTGTAATAAAATTTTACATTTACATTAAAAATAACCCTACCTAGAGGTGCCTGGGTGGCTCAGTCAGGTAAGACTCTTTGGTTTTGGCTCACTTCATGATCTCAGTGGTGAGATCAAGTAATGGGTCAATCTCTGCTCAGCACAGGGTCTGCTTGAGATGCTGTCTCTGCCTTTCCCTCTGCTTCACCCTCTGTTCTCTTCAGCTCTTTAAATAAATAAATAAATAAATAAATAAATAAATAAATAAATAAATAAATAAACTTTTAAAAATAGCCCTGCCTATACTAAGTGTAAGTGTGGGAGAGAGATGAGCCAATTGGAGCACTAGTCTTGGTCCAGTGGCAGTGTACACTGATAAAATTTCTTTGGGAAAAAAACATGTGGTAGTATCTGTGGAAGCTGTGATAGCCCATCAGTGTTACTCTTCCATGTAACCATAGCAGAATTGCATACATACACGTTTTCACCAAAAATATGTGTAAATGTTCTCATAGCAGCATTATTGATAATAGTAAAAAACTGGAAACAACTGAAGTATCAATTAAAAGTATAATAATAAATTGTGATATATTCATACAAAGGGATATAACACAATATCATGTGTTTGTTCATGTAATACCCTATTGATTATGCAATTACATGGATGGATTCTGAGATCTACCATTGAGTGAAAGAAATTAGACATCTAAAGATATTACTTTGATTCAACTTATATACAGATTAAAAGCAAACAAAACTAAAGTAAGATATTAGAAATTGTATAATGATTAGTATTTTGGAATTGGGTGTCCTACCTGAATGGGACTTGTGGAAATTACTCTTGTTCCAAGTACTATATTTCTTGAAAGGTGTGGTGGCATTATATGGGGATATTTTCTATATGATAATTCACCAATTATTGGTGTACGACTGTTTAAATTGTTATCAGTAGTGAACTAGGATGCAGCATTGGTAGAAAGGGACATACTGGCCATGTAATTATCTCTGGAGGTTAATGACATAAGAAAAATAGGTATAAGAACTATAATTTGGGTGGGCTTTAGTTGGAGCCATTTTGTTTTAATTAAAGAGGGAGAGAGAATTAGTTTAGATGATTACTTATCAACCCAAGGCAAAGTCTGAATATCAGGGAACATTTAAACATTTAAATGGGAACATTTAAAAAGACTAATTCCTGCCACTGCAAGGCAGATAGTGGATTAGGTTCAAATCTTACTCATTAGACTAGTGGAATTTCAGGGAAGGTTGAATTTTTTCAGTCCCAGCAGGTCTCCTAAGTCAAGGTCAGTGTTCTAATAATGAAAGCATATTTCCCTTAGATTTGGAATAAAAACAATAGATTAGATATAGTTTTGATATCTTTTGAATTGATTAGAACCTTGAAGTTCCAATTTCCCCTAAACCTTCTTAGTGGAAGTAACTTATACTTCTTTGTTAGAAGATATGGTTCTGTTTTAAAAGGGGCTTTGCTTGGTGATCATGCAGAAGATTCAAATCACTTAGAGGCTTTCAAAACCGTTGTTTCCATCTATGCCCCCCACTCTCCCAGAATCTACCCTCATCTCCCTCCAGATAAATAGACCAATACAAAGGGTCAAATATCAGCACAGCCTAGTGGGAAAGAGCCAAGGTAGCTAAGGGATCATAGAGACTGTATGCCAAAGGAGCTGTGGGAGCTATTTAGTGGGTACCATGGGCAACAAGATAATATGAATGAAACTGGATCCTGAATGTGATGGAACAAGGGGTGCTGAACATAAAGCTGGATAACAGCATTTATTAATGTGGAGCATTCTCCCATAACACATGATTTAACACACTGTCAAGGACCCAAGAAGATAGTGCTAATACACTGCTTGGATGACAATTGGAAAGTTTGAAAAAGTGATGGCCCATGCAAGTGAAGTGGAAAGACCAGCGTTGTGTGACAGAGGAGGAAGGTATGAAATGACTTCAAGAAATGGGCATACTACAGTGATATATTTAAGAGCAAAAAAGCTACCAGAAAGCTACAGACTGAGAGAGCCAGAAACACAGTTCATTCACTAGAGCACTAAGGATTACACTAGTGAAAAAGGCACTAGCATCACTCAGAAATGTGATGTACTTCTCCTTTGCAGGTTGGGGCTGACTATCGATGCTGAGACAGAACTGGTCTCTCTGACAGTGCTAATAGGCATGAGCATATCTGAAGATAAAAGAGGTCAGGTAGTGACACTTTACTGTCAAAGCAAGATGGGCATGTTTAACACATTGAACAGCATGGTGAAAGTGGCAGGCAGAGGAAGGCCTGACCTGTAACGATCTACAGAGATGGTTAATGTAACACAGGACTTCCACTGATAATTTACTGGGAACCTAACCAAAGTATGGCTTAATTTCTACAATCAAAAGAAATCAAAGATGAATGATCAGGAGACTTAATGCAACCACACCAATAAAATGTTGTGATCCCTTTCCCAGTTTTCAGACCTGAGTCAGGTGTCAGAGCTAGAATCCATTGATGGAACGTGAGTTTAGTCACCAAAATGAGGGACCAGGTAACACCATAGCAAGAGCCTCTGAAACTATCTACTCTCATGGAAAATAATAGTAGATTAAAAAAAAAAAACAGTAACACATTTTTTTAAGGAATGGATTATTTAGTATCACCCTCAAATATTTGAAGGTGATGGATGTAGTAGTCCTCACCAGATCCCCATATAATAAAGCAGTCTTAGCCCCTAAAAACAATTAAATAGGTTATTATGGATGACAGTAGCTTAATAGAAATAGCTAGGTAGTAGCTCCAATTATAGATGAGCCAACTGTGGTTTATTTGAAAGAGAAGATTAATTGAACCTGAAACATGGAAGTACTGATTTACCTCACAGTATTTTTCACGTATATTCGGAATGATCATGAGAAATAATTAACATTACAACAGTATATATTTATGTTTTTGTTATGAGCTATGTTAACGTTCCAAGGCAATTTGACCTGGACATTCCTCAGATCATCAGCTGGGTCCAGTATAGTGTTTATATCTTGCTGATAGGTGACCAATAAGTTAGAAATAAATTCAAGGAAGAGTCAAGAATCTGCTACCTAAATGCAATTTTATGGATTCAGAAATCCAGGTCATACTGCAATATCCAATCTAAAGTATAAAACAAATCATTAGATCTTACATATCCCACAAGTAAGAAACACAGTACTTGGTAAGACTCCTTGGGTTTTGGATGTAGCATATTCTTTTTTTAAAAAAATATCATTCATTTAGAGCAATTTTAGGTTCACAACAAAATTAAGCAAAATGTACAGGGGTGTCCTATATACCTCCCATTCCCACTCCTGCATAGCCTCCTCTAGTCTCACCATCCCCCACCAGAGAGATATGTTTGTTACAATTGATGAATCTACACTGATACATCATTATCATCCAAGTCCACAGTTTATATTTCAGTTCATTCTGGGTGCTGTACATTCTATGGGTATGGACAAATGCATAATGACGTGTATCTACCATTTTAGTATCACATAAAGTAGTTTCACTGCCCTAAAAATCTTCTGTGCTCCACAAATTCATCCTTCCCTTCCCTTAACCTCTGGGAAGTTATTGATCTTTCTACTGTCTCCATAGTTTTGCTTTTTCTAGAAATCCATATGGTTGGAATCATACAGTGTGTAAATCTTTCAGATTGGCTTTTTCCACTTAATAATATGCATTTACATTTCCTCCATGTCTTTCATGCTTTGATAGCTCATTTCTTTTTCAAACCTTTTTTTTTTAAAGATTTTATTTGTTTATTCATGAGAGACAGAGAAAGAGGCAGAGACATAGGCAGAAGGAGAAGCAGGCTGCTCAGAGGGATCCTGACTCAAGACTCAATCCCTGGACCGGGATCTCGCCTTGAGCCAAAGTCCAATGCTCAACTACTGAGCCACCCAGGCATCTTGATAGCTCATTTCTTTTTGGTGCTGAATAATATTACATTGGCTGAATGTACCACAGTCTATTTATCCATTCACCTACTAAAGGACATCTTGGTTGCTTTCAAGTTTTGGCAATTAAGAATAAAGCTACTTATAAATACCATTTTTGGGTTTTTGTATGGACATTAAGTTTTCAACTTCTTTGGGGAAATACTAAGAACCATGATTGCCAGATCATATGATAAGAGCACAGTTAGTTTTGTAAGAAACTGCAAAATTGCCTTCCAAAGTGTCTATTATTTTTCACTCTCATTAAGACTGCATCAGAGACCTGTTGCTTCATATCCTCAGTATTTGATCTTGTCATTGTTCTGTATTTTGCCAATTCTAATAGGTATATAGTGGCACCCCATTATTGTTTTAACTTTCATTTCTCTGATTACATATGGTATATCTTTTCATAGGCTATTTTCTGTGTGTATATTTTCTTTGCATATTTTGAGTAACAGTCCTTTATCAGAAATGCTTTTTGCAAGTATTTTCTCCCAATCTGTTACTTTTCTTCACATAGAAAGCAGTATATTCTTAACTTAGGAAAATTATAGTCCAAATCAATTTCTTCAATGCCATGAAAGACTTTCAGCTTTGAATGAGACCTAAAGCAGGAAAGAGCTCAAGAGTCCAACCAGTGGTGAAAGAAAACATGCCACTTAGGTCCTATGATGTGGAAGACCTTATAGTTCATCATTTTTAAAATAAAACTTTCACAGTGATGAAATTGTTTCATGTTTTCACTATCTAATAGAATAGTCACTGGTTGTATGTGACTACTAAACACTCAAAATGTGGCTAATGCATCTAAATAACTGTATTTTTAATTTTATGTAACAAATTTAAGTAATCACATGGGGCTAGTGGCTACCATATTGGGTAGTACAATGGATGTATTTGTTGATGGAAAGATATCAAGTAGAGTTAATGATAGGCATACTAGTGAATCACCATGTAGACCATTGTGGTTCTAAAGCAAGGTCATGACATCTACAGGGAAGCAGACACTATACCAAAAATAGTTCTTATCATACTATTCAACTCCATAGAGATGGAACAACAGACTGTGAACTACTGGGATCACCTGGCCAAAGCTTCCTATCATTCACCAGATCATGTCAGATCTAACATATCATAAAGTTTGGTGTGTCCAACAGCAGTCTATCATAAGATGAAAGTGACACATCTGGGATCGTGCGATGAGCAGGGCCAGAATCACTACACAAGGTATACAAGTAGGTTGCTCATTAGGTCATCCCCCATTGTTGCACCAGTTCCTCACGCTTAACTCACACTTATGATAATATGATAGAATATCAATGGCCAGTTAATGGAGGAAGAAAAAAGATGATTTTGTTTGTCTATGAATGGATTGGTTCAGTGGATCTATGTGAGCTATTAATGGACTGCAAGTGCATTATAGCCCCAGCATCATGGCCCTGAATGACACCAGTGAGAAAGAATCTTTCAATGGAAAGAACTCTGGATGATGCATTTGGTCATTAACTTTGGGTGAGAAAAATGGCCTGAGCAAAGAATCTGTGTAGGTGCATAGGCAGGGTGAATTGCCTGGCTGGATGGTCTGGGACCTGAAGAAAAAAATTGGAGAGTTGAAGTTTTAGGGAGAAGAATGCAGCTGTCTATATAAGAATAGGTACAAAATGTGAAGATTTCTGAAGTATGTTAACATCCTTCAAGAGCATCCACTTTAAGTTTGGACTGCTCTGAAGAATCATCTTAACTCAGGGCATCTTAAAGATTGGATGAGGTCTCACTTGCAATTATGAGTCAATATCTCTCTCCAATTCTTCCTTATTTACTTCCTTACGCATTTATCTCTCAGAACTTTCCAAGAAATGTTTAAGTCTTTAAGTCTATTTCCAGGAAACCCAAACTTATTCTTATTAGGAAAAAGGAACAAAATAAAAATATTATAAAGACAATCCTAAAACATTGATAAAAGAAACTGTATAGAGGAGATACAAATAAATGGAAAAGTACTTCATGTTCAAATTGAAAACTTCAATATTAAACTACCAGCTCTTTCCAACTTGATGTATAGATTCAATGTCATCCTAATCAAAATCCCAGTAAAGTATTTTGCTGATATTGATAAACTGATTATAAAATTTATATGGAAAGGTAAGTTTCGAGGAACTTTAATAAAATATTTATATTTTTTACTCAGAGAAACTTTGTATGGTATATATTTGAATGCCACTTTTCTTTCCTCTTTTAAGAATTCCAAAAACATGTAGTTTTTATCTTCTTTGCTGTCTTCCATATTCAGTATATTCTCTATAACAATTTAAGTGTTTTCACTTCAGAATTTCTTTTTTGTGGGACTCGCTTATTCCTTTTTTTTGACTTTTTAAAATTTTTTTGACTTGCTTATTTCTATTCCTTATGTCTCTGTTTATGTTTTCAGTCATTTTTTAAATTTAATTTTTATTGCTTTTAATATTGCTGTCTGGCTAGAAGTTTTGTTTTTATTTCCATTCATTTCTTGAGCTCTTATTTGTTGCCTTCTAACTTTCAACAACTCTGTCTCTCTGTCTCTCGATTTATTTATTTTGAGATTTTTTGAAGGAGGTATATTATTCATCTATTACTGTTATAACAAATTGCCACAGGCTAAAATAAGAGAAATCTATTCCTTTGTAACTCTGGAGGACAGAAGTTTGAAATCAAGATTTCTCTGTTGCCTTGTGGGGAGAATGCCTCTTTGCTGTTTCTAGTCTCTGGTGGTTGCTGGCCTGCCTTGACTTCCTTAGTCTTGCAATTTCATCCCTGCAATCTCTGACTCCATCTTCACTTCTTTATTCTGTTTTCAGAATTCCTTCTGCCTCTCTCTTATGAAGATGCATCTGATTGCATGTAGGACCCACCTTGGTAAGCTAGGTTAAATTCTTCCTCTCAAGATCCTTAACTTGATCCCATCTTTTGCTATATAAAACCATAATCACAGATTCCAAGGTTAGAACATAGAAATATCTTTTTGGGAGAGGGCACTATTCAACTTACTACAAAGATTTCTGCTATGTGCCAACTCTTATGAAGGTCAGTGATGGGTTGAGATACAAGAAAGACCACAAATGAGCAAATAAAAAAATATCATCTAGTGATATTATATGTTATTATATGTTATAGAGAGTCATTAGCTATTGTATATTAGTTGTTCTAGAAGGACATCTCTGAGTTAGTAATAACTCAACAATAATATAAATGAGAAGAAAAAAATCAGAAGTTCAAATAATGAGAGGAGAGCATCCAGGCAAAGGGAAGAGTTAGGGTAAAGGCTCCACAGATAGAACAGGTTAGCCATACTGAGATAATAGAAAAATAAAACCCTATACCTAGAACTTTTTATGGATTAGTAATATCCTATTGTATAAATGTATAACATATCTTCTTCACCCATTCATCTATCAATGAACACCTGGGTTGCTCCTATAATTTGGCTATTGTAAATAATGCTGCAAAAACATAGGGGTGCATATATCTTTTCAAATTATTATCTTCATATTCTTTGGGTATATATCCAGTAGTGAAGTTACTGGATCTTATGGTAATTCTATTTTAATCTTTTGAGGAACCTCCATACTATTTTCCAGAGTGGTTGCATAAGTTTACATTCCCATCACCAGTGCATGAGGGTTCCATTTCCTCCACATCCTTGTCAACACTTGTAGTTTCTTCTGTGTTTGATTTTATCCATCCTGACAGGTGTGAGGTGATATATCACTGTGGTTTTGATTTGCACTTCCATGATGATGAATGTTGTTGAGTATCTTTCCATTTGTCTGTTGACCATCTGTATGTTTTCTTTAGAAAAATGTCTGTTCATGTCTAATGTCCATTTTAAACTTTTTTTGGTGCTGAGTTGTATAAGTTCTTTACATATTTTGGGTATTAACACTTTATTAAATATGTCATTGCAAATATCTTCTCCCGTTCAGTAGGTTGTATTTTAATTTTGTTGATTATTTCTTTTGCTGTGCAGAAGCTCTTTATTTTCATGTAGCCACAATATTTTATTTTTGCTTTTTGTTGAGAATGTTTGCTGATAGAATTTGTGTGCCAAGATTAGGAGTCTTAGTAAAGAGCAGAAAGTTGCTAAGGTTTTAGGGAGCTAGAGGGAACAATATTGAAATTTTTTTTGAAAAATAAAGAATCTAAAGAGGCTGTTGTGTGTGCTTTAGATAAAGAAGGAAACTCAAAGGTAGTGAAACATCAGTGTTATTAAAATAGTCTATGAACACAGAATGCAGACCTGAATTAGAAAAGCAGTGGTAGGAATAAAAAGAAAAGGGTAAATGGAAAGAGGTATCTTCAGATTTATAGGACCAGAAGACTAAATGATGAAAAAGGAGGACTACAGGATACCTAAATATTTAATACTTAGTTGTCTGGGGGAATGATGATGTAATTAATAAAAGTAATAATCATAAAATAATAGCATGCACTTCTACGTGTTGATTTTATCCCTTCATATAATAGAGCTTCTGTTTTTCTCTCTAGCTGTGTATATATTTCTTTCCTCCTTAGCATGCCCCAAATATACATAACACATGTTCACTTCTGCCTCATGACCTTTGCACATGTTGTTTCCTCTGCCACAATCTCTTTTTCCTCATAAACCCATAACCCTCATTCTATTTATATTAGTCTGATTATTTTTATGATCTTGGATAAAATGTTACTTTCTTGAAAAAGTTTTCTCTGATTCCTTAATTCAGTCAATAAATATTTATTGAGTGACAAGTATGCCAGACACTGTTCTGGAAAGACTTAGAGGAGTTGAGACAGGGATGACAGCAATTGCAAAAGCTTTGTTGGAGGAGTGTGCTTGCCATGCTGGAAAAATGACAAGGACTGAGGAGGAGAAAGTAAGGTAGAGAAGGATATCAAAGGGATGATGGAGCAAGAAAGCTTATTGATGGTTTTATACGAACTCCAATAAAAAAATATACAAAAAAAAATAGAAACCGAGAATTACTTGGCTCTGGAAATGTGGGAACGAGGTCAGAATCAGGAGAGATTAATTAAAAGGTGTCTCAGTTTATCAGGTAAAATATAATGATGGCTTGGAGTTAGCAAGATGGAATTACATCCTGAATATATTTTCAAACAAAGCTAACATGATCTTCTGATGGATTATAATGGGGAGTAAAAGAGAAGTTGAGAATGGATTCAAAGTTTTTGTCTTGAAAAACAAGAATGAAGAGATTCTTCACTAAGATGGAGAAGAATGTGGGAGAAGCAAGCTTTGTGGGAAAATAAGTAGTTCAGTTTCGAGCATGTTTTGTGCATGATCTTTATTAGACATTTAAGCATGAATCCTGAGTAGGCAGTTAGATAAACAAGTCTGGAGTTCAGGGTAGAATTCTGTACTGAAAATATAAATGTACGTGCCTATGACAGATGAGAGCTGTTAAGTTCTTCTCTCTCAGCTCCAATTCAAGCTTCTAACCCCTCTGTGATTCTGTAGCTGAGACTCCATAAACTTCATTCCACCTTTGACAGTTGAATCTCTGATACTTTGTATAAATAATTGAGTTCATCCTGGTACATCTGAGTACAATTTATTTCCCGTAAGTTCCAGGTGTGTGAAACTTTAAAGAGCTGAATTATGTTGCCTCATGTTCTTTCCAGATTTATGTCACTGCCAGTTTTTGGCTCAACATATTTTCACCTCTAGCATCTGGCACATGTGCTCAGAGTGTACCCCTTGCCACTCTTGTGTGCCCAGAGAATCAGACCTCTGTGCTCTCCCACTTGCTTAAGGAAATTATGAGTAGCTTAGGCCTTTGGTGGTCCTCTTTCTAGAGAGGACATGGACCTGACTCTATTTTGGTCCAGAGTACTCCATCTGTCATGCTGGTGACTTTCAGGGAAGGCCTTGCTTTTTATTGCTTCCATATGATGCTGTTGATGAATTTTTCTGGTCTCCAATTTGACAAACACTGCCTGCCTCATAGCACACTGGTTTGTGTGATAATAAAGGCCTTTTTTTGTTTAAGACACAAGAAAGAAGAAAGAAAGAAGAAGAAAGAAAGAAAGAAGAAAGAAAGAAAAGAAAGAAGAAAGAAAGAAAGAAAGAAAGAAAGAAAGAAAGAAAGAAAGAAAGGGAAAGGGAAAGAAGAAAGAAAGAAAGAAAGAAAGAAAGAAAGAAAGAAAGAAAGAAAGAAAGAAGAAAGAAAGAAAGAAAGAAAGAAAGAAAGAGAAGGAAAGGGAAAGAAGAAAGAAAGAAAGAAAGAAAGAAAGAAGAAAGAAAGAAAGAAAGAAAGAAAGAAAGAAAGAAAGAAAGAAAGAAAGAAAGAAAGTGCTAGTGGGTCACTGGAAGGTAGGAGTATGGGAAAGGAGCTTAGACTTTTCTAGTTTGTGTCTGATGTCTCTGTCAGCCCCCTCCTCCAAAACCAGCAATTGCTCTTCACTCCAAAGACATTGGTTCATTTCAGTAGCAAGTAGTTTCAGATTACACTTTTCTTCTTCACTCACAGAAACATCTTCATTATACCTCTTTTGAGGTTAAAACACCAAAAATAAAGCAGTGGCCTCCTCCTGCCAGAAGCCCAAGTCCAAGCACCACAGGTCCAAGCTTCAGGCTTCTTGAGGTCTATCCCTCCACCTTTGTATTCTAGACACCTAGCCAATTGCCTGGTACAGAGATGAAATAAATCAATGAATGAATGAGGAATGGATGTGAAATCTGCATTAAATACCATGTATCTTAGCCAAATGATAGGAAGAGCTATTAAATTCATATATTCTTTTCTTTGTTTTTCTATTCTCACCAAATGATCCCACCACGTAATTGCTTGAGGCAGAAACTTGAGAGTCAGTTTTAATTCTTTACGTTCCCTAACAACTCACAGCCAGTCCATTTGCAGATTTTGCAGAGTCAGCCTGCAGATAAATATCAAATCAGTCAACTTATCTCCACTGCCACCATAGAGCACTATTGACTCTAGCCTGGAATGATGTAATTTAACTTCTTAGTGATCTCTTCGCTTCCATCCTGTCCTCCATTGTGACAGTTGATTTTTCACTGTGGTTTTGCATCTTGTCACCTCTCTTCACTGTCTCCCCATACATGTCTTTCTTACTTCCTAGAATAGTCTTCTCCTTTCCATCTCTTGATATTTTCATAAGCTGCTCTCCCTCTTCTGTTCTCATACCATTCTGTGTCCCTAACACTTACTGATGTTTCATATCTTAGGTGAAAAGTCACTTTCTCTTTAGACTTTTTATTCTCTGACCAAGTATTGCTATTATATTCTCTCATATAATTACAATTCTTCTTCATAGCATCTACTTCAATTTAAATTCATTAGTTTTGTAATTATGTGCCTATTGTCATATTATGCCTCTTTAGCCTCCTTTCTAAAATCACAATAATAGTGGGTATTTGTTGTTTCTAATGGCTGAGTAATATTCCATTGAATACATAAACCACATCTTCTTTATCCATTCATCTTTCGATGGATACCGAGGCTCCTTCCACAGTTTGGCTATTGTGGACATGGCTGCTATAAACATCAGGGTGCAGGTGCCCCGGCGTTTCATTGCATCTGAATCTTCGGGGTAAATCCCTAACAGTGCAATTGCTGGGTCGTAGGGCAGGTCTATTTTTAATTCTTTGAGGAACCTCCACACAGTTTTCCAGAGTGGCTGCACCAGTTCACCTTCCCACCAACAGTGTAAGAGGGTTCCCTTTTCTCCGCATCCTCTCCAACATTTGTTGTTTCCTGCCTTGTTAATTTTCCCCATTCTCACTGGTGTGAGGTGGTATCTCATTGTGGTTTTGATTTGTATTTCCCTGATGGCAAGTGATGCAGAGCATTTTCTCATGTGCATGTTGGCCATGTCTATGTCTTCCTCTGTGAGATTTCTCTTCATGTCTTGAACTGGAGGGTATTATGCTGAGTGAAGTAAGTCAATCGGAGAAGGACAAACAGTGTATGTTCTCACTTATTTGGGGAATATGAATAATAGTGAAGGGGAATATAAGGGAAGGGAGAAGAAATGTGTGGGAGATATCAGAAAGGGAGACAGAACATAAAGACTTCTAACTCTGGGAAATGAACTAGGGGTGGTGGAAGGGGAGGAGGGCGGGGGGTGGGGGTGAATGGGTGACGGGCACGGAGGGGGACACTTGACGGGATGAGCACTGGGTGTTATTCTGTATGTTGGTAAATTGAACACCAATAAAAATTAATTTATAAAAAATAAAAAAATAAAAAAATAAAATAAAATCACAATAATATTAGTACCCACTAATTAAGTTTTGAGAAAATTTAATATAATACATGTAAATCACTTAAAATCATGTCTTATTCATTGCAAACACTCAATAATGTTGGCTATCATTTTTATCATCATAATTATTTTTAGGCTTTAAGTTCCTTGAGGGATTTTTTTTAATAATAAATTTATTTTTTATTGGTGTTCAATTTGCCAACATACAGAATAACACCCAGTGCTCATCCCATCAAGTGCCCCCCTCAGTCCCCATCACCCATTCATCTCCTCCCCTTCCACCACCCCTAGTTCATTTCCCAGAGTTAGGAGTTTTCATGTTCTGTCTCCCTTTCTAATATTTCCTACCCATTTCTTCTCCCTTCCCTTCTATTCCCTTTCACTATTATTTATATTCCCCAAATGAATGAGACCATATAATGTTTGTCCTTCTCCGATTGACTTATTTCACTCAGCATAATAACCCCCAGTTCCATCCACGTTGAAGCAAATGGTGGGTAATTTATTTATGATAGTCACAGAGAGAGAGAGAGAGGCAGAGACACAGGCAGAGGGAGAAGCAGGCTCCATGCACCGGGAGCCCGACGTGGGATTCGATCCCGGGTCTCCAGGATCGCGCCCTGGGCCAAAGGCAGGCGCCAAACCGCTGCACCACCCAGGGATCCCCGTATTTGTCGTTTCTAAAGGCTGAGTAATATTCCATTGTATACATAAACCACATCTTCTTTATCCATTCATCTTTCGATGGATACCGAGGCTCCTTCCACAGTTTGGCTATTGTGGACATTGCTGCTAGAAACATCGGGGTGCAGGTGTCCCGGCGTTTCATTGCATCTGAATCTTCGGGGTAAATCCCTAATAGTGCAATTGCTGGGTCGTAGGGCAGGTCTATTTTTAATTCTTTGAGGAACCTCCACACAGTTTTCCAGAGTGGCTGCACCAGTTCACATTCCCACCAACAGTGTAAGAGGGTTCCCTTTTCTCCGCATCCTCTCCAACATTTGTGGTTTCCTGCCTTGTTAATTTTCCCCATTCTCACTGGTGTGAGGTGGTATCTCATTGTGGTTTTGATTTGTATTTCCCTGATGGCAAGTGATGCAGAGCATTTTCTCATGTGCGTGTTGGCCATGTCTAGGTCTTCCTCTGTGAGATTTCTGTTCATTTCTTTTGCCCATTTCATGATTAGATTGTTTGTTTCTTTGGTGTTGAGTTTAATAAGTTCTTTATAGATCTTGGAAACTAGCCCTTTATCTGATACGTCATTTGCAAATATCTTCTCCCATTCTGTAGGTTGTCTTTGAGTTTTGTTGACTGTATCGTTTGCTGTGCAAAAGCTTCTTATCTTGATGAAGTCCCAATAGTTCTTTTTTGCTTTTGTTTCTTTTGCTTTCATGGATGTATCTTGCAAGAAGTTACTGTGGCCGAGTTCACAAAGGGTGTTGCCTGTGTTCTCCTCTAGGATTTTGATGGAATCATGTCTCACATTTAGATCTTTTATCCATTTTGAGTTTATCTTTGTGTATGATGCAAGAGTCTAGTTTCATTCTTCTGCATGTGGATGTCCAATTTTCCCAGCACCATTTATTGAAGAGATTGTCTTTCTTCCAGTGGATAGTCTTTCCTGCTTTGTCAAATATTAGTTGACCATAAAGTTGAGGGTCCACTTATGGATTCTCTATTCTGTTCCATTGATCTATGTGTCTGTTTTTGTGCCAGTACCACACTGTCTTGATGACCACAGCTTTGTACTACAACCTGAAATCTGGCATTGTGATGCCCCCAGATATGGTTTTCTTTTTTAAAATTCCCCTGGCTATTCAGGGTCTTTTCTGATTCCACACAAATCTTAAAATAATTTTAATTTGTTCTAACTCTCTGAGGAAAGTTCATGGTATTTTGATAGGGATTGCATTAAACGTGTAAATTGCCCTGGATAACATTGACATTTTCACAATATTAATTCTGCCAATCCATGAGCATGGAATATTTTTCCATCTCTTTGTGTCTTCCTCAATTTCTTTCAGAAGTGTTCTGTAGTTTTTAGGGTATAGATCCTTTACCTCTTTGGTTAGGTTTATTCCTAGGTATATTATGCTTTTGGGTGCAATTGTAAATGGGATTGACTCCTTAATTTCTCTTTCTTCAGTCTCATTGTTAGTGTATAGAAATGCCACTGATTTCTGGGCATTGATTTTGTATCCTGCCACACTGCCAAATTGCTGTATGAGTTCTAGCAATCTTGGGGTGGAGGCTTTTGGGTTTTCTATGTACAGTATCATGTCATCGGCGAAGAGGGAGAACTTGACTTCTTCTTTGCCAATCTGAATGCCTTTAATGTCTTTTTGTTATCTGATTGCTGAGGCTAGGACCTCTAGTACTATGTTGAATAGCAGTGGTGAGAGTGGACATCCCTGTCTTGTTCCTGATCTTAGGGGAAAGGCTCTCAGTGCTTCCCCATTGAGAATTATATTTGCTGTGGGCTTTTCATAGATGGCTTTTAAGATGTTGAGGAATGTTCCTTCTATCCCTACACTCTGAAGAGTTTTGATCAGGAATGGATGCTGTATTTTGTCAAATGCTTTCTCTGCATCTATTGAGAGGATCATATGGTTCTTGGTTTTTCTCTTGCTGATATGATGAATTACATTGATTGTTTTACGAGTGTTGAACCAGCCTTGTGTCCCAGGAATAAATCCTACTTGGTCATGGTGAATAATTTTCTTAATGCACTGTTGTATCCTATTGGCTAGTATCTTGTTGAGAATTTTTGCATCCATGTTCATCAGGGATATTTGTCTATAATTCTTCTTTTTGGTGGGATCTTTGTCTGATTTTGGAATTAAGGTGATCCCGGCCTCATACAATGAATTTGGAAGTACTCCGTCTCTATCTTTCCAAACAGCTTTAGTAGAATAGGTATGGTTTCTTCTTTAAACGTTTGATAGAATTCCCCAGGGAAGCCATCTGGCCCTGGACTTTATGTCTTCAGAGGTTTTTGATGACTGCTTCAATTTCCTTCCTGGTTATTGGCCTGTTCCGGTATTCAACTTCTTCCTGATCCAGTTTTGGTAGTTTGTGGCTTTCCAGGAATGCGTCCATTTCTTCTAGATTGCCTAATTTATTGGTGTATAGCTGTTCATAATATGTTTTTAAAATCGTTTGTATTTCCCTGGTGTTGGTAGTGATCTCTCCTTTCTCATTCATGATTTTATTAATTTGAATATTCTCCCTCTTCTTTTTAATAAGGCTGGCTAATGGTTTATGTGTCTTATTAATTCTTTCAAAGAACCAACTCCTGGTTTTGTTGATCTGTTCCACAGTTCTTCTGGTCTCGATTTCGTTGAGTTCTGCTCAAATTTTAATTAACTCTCTTCTTCTGCTGGGCGTCGGGTCCATTTCCTGTCTTTTCTCTAGCTCCTTTACGTGTAAGGTTAGCTTTTGTATTTGAATTCTTTCCAGTTTTTGGATGGATGCTTGTATTGCGATGTATTTCCCCCTCAGGACTGCTTTTGCTATATCCCAAAGATTTTGAATGGTTGTATCTTCATTCTCATTAGTTTCCATGAATCTTTTTATTCTTCCTTAATTTCCTGGTTGACCCTTTCATCTTTTAGCAAGATGGTCCTTAACCTCCACGTGTTTGAAGTCCTTCCAAACTTCTTGTTGTGATTTAGTTCTAATTTCAAGGCATTATGGTCTGAGAATATGCAGGGGATGATCCCAATCTTTTGGTGTCAGTTCAGACCCGATTTGTGACCCAGTATCTGGTCTATTCTGGAGAAAGTTCCATGTGAACTTGAGAAGAATGTGTATTCAGTTGAGTTTGGATGTAAAGTTCTGTAGATATCTGTGAAATCTATCTGGTCCAGTGTATCATTTAAAGCTCTCGTTTCTTTGGAGATGTTGTGCTTAGAAGACCTATCGAGTGTAGAAAGTGCTAGATTGAAGTCACCAAGTATAAGTGTATTATTATCTAAGTATGTCTTAATTTTGGTTATTAATTGATTGATACATTTGGCAGCTCCCACATTCAGGGCATATATATTGATGATTGTTAAGTCCCCTTGTTGGATAGATGATATAGTGATGGTATAAGTATGATATAGTGTCCCTCTTCGTCTCTCACTACAGTCTTTGGGGTAAATTTTAGTTTATCTGATATAAGGATGGCTACCCCTGCTTTCTTTTGAGGACCATTTGAATAGTAAATTTATTTTATTTTCAGGCTGTAGGTATCCTTAGGTCTAAAATGAGTCTCTTGTAGACAGCAAATAGATGGGTCCTGCTTTTTTATCCAGTCTGACACCCTGCGCCTTTTGATGGGGTCATTAAGCCCGTTCACGTTCAGAGTTACTATTGACAGATATGAGTTTAGTGTCATCATGATATCTATTTAGTCCTTGTTTTTGTGGATTGTTCCACTTAACTTCTTCTTAAAGGGGAATTTTAAGAGTCCCCCTTAAAATTTCTTGCAGAGCTGGTTTGGAGGTCACATATTCTTTCAGTTCCTGCCTGTCTTGGAAGCTCTTTATCTCTCCTTCCATTTTGAATGAGAGCCTTGCTGGATAAAGTATTCTTGGTTGCATGTTCTTCTCATTTAGGACCCTGAATATATCCTACCAGCCCTTTCTGGCCTGCCAGGTCTCTGTGGAGAGGTCTGCTGTTACCCTAATACTCCTCCCCATAAAAGTCAGGGATTTCTTGTCTCTTGCTGCTTTAAGGATCTTCTCTTTATCTTTGGAATTTGCAAGCTTCACTATTAAATGTCGAGGTGTTGAACGGTTTTTATTGGTTTTAGGGGGGGATCTCTCTATTTCCTGGATCTGAATGCCTGTTTCCCTTCCCAGATTGGGAAAGTTTTCAGCTAGGATTTGTTCAAATACATATTCTGGCCCTCTGTCCCTTTCCGTGCCCTCGGGAACCCCAATTAAACGTAGGTTTTTCTTCCTCAGGCTGTCATTTATTTCCCTTAATCTATCCTCATGGTCTTTTAATTGTCTCTTTTTTCCTCAGTTTCCCTCTTTGCCATTAACTTGTCTTCTATGTCACTTACTCGTTCTTCCACCTCGTTAACCCTCGTCGTTAGGACTTCTAGTTTGGATTGCATCTCATTCAGCTGATTTTTAATTTCTGCCTGATTAGATCTAAATTCTGCAGTCATGAAGTCTCTTGAGTCCTTAATGTTTTTTTCTAGAGCCACCAGTAGCTGTAGAATAGTGCTTCTGAATTGGCTTTCTGACATTGAATTGTAATCCAGATTTTGTAACTCTGTGGGTGAGAGGACTGTTTCTGATTCTTTCTTTTGAGGTGAGGTTTTCCTTCTAGTCATTTTGCTCAGTGCAGAGTGGCCAAAAACAAGTTGTATTGGGAAAAGGAGAAAAAGAGAGAGAAGGAAAGAAAAGAGAAAAAGAAAAAAAGGAAGAAAAAAAGAAGAAAAAGAGAAGAAAAGGAGAAAGAAAAAGAAAGGAAAAAAAGGGTGGGGGAAGCAAACAGAAATCAAAAAGCAAAAAATAAAAATAAAAAAATAAAAAACACGGGGGAGTATCTTCTGAATCTGTAGACTTTAAGTCCCTTGACTTCCCCTGGAACTGGTCCGTTCAGCTGGTCTTCTGGGGGAGGGGCCTGTTGCGCTGATTTTCAGGTGTTAGCACTTGGGGGAGCTGCTCTGCCCCTGCCTGCTGCAGGGCTCAGTGGGGTTGTTTACCCCGTGGGGCCCCAGGAGGAACAGCCCCAGTGGCTATGGCAGCTCTGGAGCCCTGGATTCAGCCTCCGCAGGAACTACGGGGCTCTCCGTCTGCAGGGCCTGGAGGCTCCGGGGCGGGGCCGCTGATCTGCTCAGCTCGGGGCAGGAGCGTCCTCGCTGTCCTGGGCCCTCCCGGCCTCTGCCTGTCCCGGGGGAGGCCGGATCCTGGGCTGTGTCCCGGCGCCCTGTGCTCCGGGGCCTGCGCTGTGGGATTCGCGCTCCCGCCCCGCAGCCCCCTCCCCGGAGCCGCCGCCCGAGCCCCTCCGAGCTGCTCCGGCCCCGCCGTGCGCGCTGCAGCCCTTAGGGAGCTCGGCGCACTCCCCCGGGGCGCAGGTGTCTGTTAGTGTCCCCGGAAGCCCGAGGGCATCCCCGCCCTCCTGGGTCCTGCTCCAACTCCCTGCGGGCCCCTTTCCGCCCGGGAAGGTTGGTGCAGCTCCTGCTCCTCCGGGACGGGGCTCTCCTGTCCTGGGGACCCTCGCCCCGGCCTCAGCCCGGCTCCTCGCGGGGCCCCTCCCCCTCGGAGGCCTTTTGTTCCTTTATTTCTTTTTCCCCGTCTTCCTACCTCGATAGAAGCGCGGACTCTTCTCACTGTAGCGTTCCAGCTGGTCTCTCTTTACATCTCAGGCCGAATTCGTAGGTTTTCAGGATGATTTGAAGGTTATCTAGGTAATTTGGTGGGGACAGGTGATGTGGGGACCCTACTCTTCCGCCTTCTTGCCCCACCTCCTCTGCCTCTCCTTGAGGGATTGGAGTAATTTAAGGCACTTATGAATTTGGTGGGGGGCAAATATAGTGCATGGCATTCTGGCATTGGCCCTTAAAATTCATGTCCTTCCTACTTGCAAAATGTACTCAATTTTCCCATCTCAAGAACGCTAAAAGTCTCAATTAATTCCAGCATCAACTCTAAAGTTTAAAGCCCAATTTCTCATTTAAATATCATCTGAATCAGATTTAGTGCATGGAAACAATCCCCACACGGCTTCTGCAAGGGTCGTGTCTATCCAGCTCTGCTATGTGAAGGTCCTGCTCTTCGAAACATCTCAACACACACCTGCCACTCACATCCACATTCTATGAACTTGGGGCCTATGGTGGGAGTAGCAGCCCTAATAATCTCTGAATCACCTTTGGGGTATTCCTTCCCTTTTCCTGAAGGAAAATACATGTTCACAGTCTTCATTTCATCCTGTTTTCTGTTTCTTTTAGTCCCCATTGGTAGTATTACTGCTGGTATAACCCCATCTCTATTCCTGGCTTCTGTGGATATAGCTGATAGAGTCCATAGTATATGCCCACCCAAATCTCTGGATCAAATGCTTGGTACCCACACTATCAGTGTTCTCTGCTGAATACTCTTTCTCATTTTTGTAATATGAGCAGGCTGAGAATATTCCATATCTGTAAATTCTGGTTATCTTTTATTTAACAATTTCTTCTTCAATCCACCTCTCTTCTAGCATTTTACTACAAGTAGTCAGGAGGCACCAGGCTGTTCTTTCAGTACTACTAAAAATCTACTTGGCTAAATATTCAATTTCATCACTCAAAAGTTCTAGCTTCAGCAAAATACTGGAACACAGTCCAGCCAAATGCTTTGCTACTTTATAATATAGATAGTCTTTTCTAGCCATATTTCTAGTATGTACTTCAAGACTCTTTTACTCTCCACCCATTACCCAGCTTCAAAGCCATTTCCACATGTTTAGGTACTTGTTACAGCATCACTCCTACTTTTTAGTACCAAAGTTTGTCTTAGCTTGAGCTGCCATAAGAAAATATCACAGTCCGAGTGACTTAAACAATGTATTTATTACTGTTCTGTAGCCAAGACCAAGGTGCCAGCTGGGTTGTTGTCTGGTGAGCACTCTCTCCTTGGATCATAAATGGCCACTTTCTTACTGCCCTGCATGGAATTTCTTTGCCATACGGGGAGAAAAAGAGAGGAAGCAAGATCTCTGATGTCTCTTCTTATAAGGGTGTTGATCTCTACATAAAGGCACTACCCTCAGGACCTCACATAAACCTAATTACCACCCATAGGCCTGATCTCTAAATACCATCACACTTTAGGTCAGGGCCCCAATATATGAATTTTAGGGAAACACAATTCAGTCCAGGGCCATACATCTGACTTATTTAAGGTGGTATTTCAGCATCTAGCACAGTGCTTAGAACATTTAGAACATTTTAGTAATAAACAAATAAGTGTTGAAAGAACAAAAGTACAAATGAGTGAGTAAATTGGTGAATTGCTATTGCTATCAAAGAGAAAGAGAAAGAGAAAGAGGGGAAAGGCTCAAGGATGGAATGCTAAAGAACACTTATGCTAAGAGAAAAATAAGAAAAAAAGCCAGAGAAAAGAAAGGTCAGGAAGGGAGAAAGCAAGACCATGAAATGTCTTGGAAAATAAGACATGGAGAGGTTTAAGAGAGGATCACTCAACTGTGTTATAACACAAATAGACTGACATTAGCATTTCTCACTAATTCTTATAAAAATGGTATTAATTCAAATTAGCAAAAGGCCAGGGCTTTGATGCTCAAAATAAATGATCTTAGCAATCAGGTTATCAGTAAACAATCATTTTAATTAAAATGGAAAGCAAATCATAGCATAAGTAATATATTTTGTCAGGATACTAACACCCACTGACACCAAAGGCATTGTTGTTATGATAATAGCATGTGCTTTCTTAACCATTTTATCTGCTTGTGAAAGAGAAATTTTTAGCAATTGTAGGGTTAAATTCACAAGAACTATATAGAACTTGTTAAAGAAGATTGACTAAACTGATTTGTAACTTGCTCTGGTTCATTTAACAACATATAGGTATGTTGTATATGTTATCCAGTTTTTCACATCATTTTCAATAATGGCATCACAATGAATTTTAAACATGAAATAAATATTTTTAGTCATTTTTGGTAAACATGTTTCAAATGAATTGCAATCACAAACCTTTCTGGGTCTAACATGATAAAGATTTATAAATACTATGATTATGTTCTTAGATTTATTTTTTTTTTAGAGAGAGTGTGAGAAAGGGTGGTGGGAAGGCCAGAGAGAGAGGGAAAGAGAGAATCTTAAGCAGGCCCCATGCCCGGCACAGAGCCCAGAACCCACTTGATCTCACATTTTGAGATCATGACCTGAGCCAAAATCAGGAGTCAAATGCTTAGCTAAGCCATATTCTCAGAATTTTTTTTAAGATTCTATTTATTTATTCATGAGAGACACAGAGAGAGAGGCAGAAACACAGGCAGAGAGAGAAGCAGGCTCCATGCAGGAGCCCTATGTGGGACTCGATCCCAGGACTCCAGGACCACGCCGTGGGCCAAAGGCAGACAGGCACTAAACCACTGAGCCATCCAGGGATCCCCCAGAATTTTTTTTAAGTACAATATTTGGGTCAATAGAAAATCATATTTTTAAAGCATTTGACAACTTCTTCAAATAGTGAAAAAAAATACAAGTATCCCTACATCTTCATCAACATGGGTGTTATCATTCTTTTTCTTTCTTCTTTTCTTAATACTATTACAGGCAAATTTGTCATTGTGTGGTTTCAATTTTCATTTATATAACCAATGATGAGTTAATATTAAACAGCATTAGAATGACAATATATAATCCAATTTAGAATTCATTGGGTAGAGAAGAGTAAATATGTTCATTGAATCATGTATTCATTAATTATTTACTAAACTGTCTTATGCTTCAAATTCTGTTTTTAGATACAGAGATAAGTAAACAAAACTGACCAAAGTTTTTGCTGTCAGGAAACTTATGTTGTAGTGGATAAAAAACAATAATAGAAAAAATAATTAAGTTTAAAAGTCAACAATCCTGAGAAGAAAAGTAAACCAGAACAGGATGCATAGATAATTTGAGAAGACAGTTTTAGGTATTCAGAGATGACCTCACCAAGGTGACATTATTTACATAAAGACACAAAGCAGGTGAGAGATGTGGCTTTGTATATAAGGAAGAAAAGAGTGTTGCAGGCAGAGGGAATGAGAATTACAAAGAGTGCAAGGCAGATCTGCTGTCCTGTGGCTTCATTTCTAACGTTCTAGAACTAGCACTGAAACCACTGTGGCTGGGACAGAGGGAGTGAGGGGAGCAGTGGAAGTCAAGGTCAGAAAGGTTTCAGGAGTCTAAAATCAGACTATAATCTCTCAAACTATTCTAGGAACTGTGGGTTCTTATACAATCAGATGGGAATAAACAGGAAGTTTTGAGACAAGGAGTAAGATCAACTGACTCGGATTTAAACCGATCATTCTGGTTGCTCTGTGAATGGAATGGAAGATGAGACTTCAATAACTGTTGCAGTTACCGCCATGAGAGATGATGGTGGCAGGAGGGGTGGTGAATAGGAGTAAAATTGTTGGATATATTTTGAAACGATTTTCTGGAGGATTTGCTGTGTGTTGTGAGACAGAGAATTCAGGAGTAACTTCAGAATTTCCAGATTGAAGATGAGATTAACTGAGATGGAGAAGACTGTGGGAGTGGCAGATTTGGTGGTGGGGAAAGATCAGGAATTTGCTTTTGGAGACATTAATTGTGAAATGCCTGCTAGACACTCAAAGTGTGAAGGAGGATATACAAGTGTGTTGGATATACAAGTGGGCAGTTGTACAAATTCAGGGTGGAGATATATATCTGGGAGGTCAGAAGTCTGAACGGTAAGCCTAAAATGAATCTAAAATTGAGAAAGTAGGAGATAGATAAACCTTCAAGACCTGCAAATAGTTTTTCAGTTTAAACTAGAAAACAGTAATTCTAAGGATAATCACAACATGAAAAAATACTACAGAATTTTTCATTCACATTAACATATATTTAACATTATTATAAATAGAGCACCCTGTAATTGTTTAAAAAATAATAAATGTATCCAGATACATAGAAATATTCAGAGTAGTGCTTGAAAACATAATTCCATAGGATATTACATAGGCATACATATCAAGAAAATATTTAGAATTAATGAAACTTGGTTAAATAGGGAGTGAAAGTAATTCATAATTATGATGCCATGTACAGAAGTTTCTGGGAATGCTTTTGAAAATTATTTAGAGATCAGATTCAAATCTTTAAAATATCTCTCTTATAAAGTAAATCTGCTTACTGAGAAATTTAGAATACTATGTAGTAATTTAAAAAGATGATTTAGATCTAAATGTGTTAACATTCAAGGATAACCAAGGAATGTCAGGTTTAAAGATTTTTTAAAATTTATTCATTTATGAAAGACACAGAGAGAGAGACAGGCAGAGACACAGGCAGAGGGAGAAGCAGGCCCCAGGCAGGAGCCCGACATGGGACTCGATCTCGGGTCTCCAGGATCATGCCCTGGGCCCAAAGCAGACGCTAAACCGCTGAGCCACCCTGGGATCCCTGAATGCCAGGTTTAAAGAAGTTATGTTGTGGAACAGATTTATATTATAGACCAGTTTATATTAACATACCTTCCTATGTGTATAAATAGAAAAAAACTATCTAAAGATTACTCACCAAATAATAAAATAAAATTAGCTAAGACAGGAGAGAAGGGTAGGGGGCGATGGTAAATAGAAGAATGAAAAGGAAGTATAGATTTTTTAAGCAATATTCTTCAGTAATTTTTTATTTTTATTTTTTCAAAGATTTTATTTATTTATTCATGGGACACACACACACAGAGAGAGAGAGAGAGAGAGAGAGAGAGGCAGAGAGGAGAAGCAAGCTCCATGCAGGAAGCCAGATGCAGGACTCGATCCCAGGACTGGATCCAGGACCACGCCCTGGGAGGAAGGCAGGCCCTAAACTGCTGAACCACCAAGAAGTCCCTCTACAGTATTTTTAAAAATGTATTTATTTATAGTAATCTCTATCCTTAACGTGGAGCTCAAATTCATGACCCTGTGATCAAGAGCATACACTCTTCTTCTTGAGCCAGCCAGGTGCCCCTGGTTATTGTATTTTTATACGAACATATGTTCACATATAATATGTATAATAAAAATAAAGGGTTTAATTTTTGTTTTAGAAAATTGTTAGGCAAACATTCTTTTTTATGATTTTATTTATTTATTGACAGACAAGGAGCGCACACAAGTGGGCAGAGTGGCAGGTAGAGGGAGAAGCAGGCCCTCACTGAGGAGAATGCACAGACCTCTGGGATCAGGACCTGAGCCAAAGGCAGATGCTTAATGGACTGAACCACCCAGGTGCCCCAATGCTAAACATTCTTATTATATTGTTACTTTTTAAAGTATAATATCAAGTACATAATTTAATATGTAAATAAAAGTGGAAACATTAGCAACAACTGTCTTTGAGTGGTATGATCATAAAAGTTTTCTATCTACCTATTTTCCTAAATTTTGCATTTTTATGACATTAGAATAATGCATATTTTAAAGTAGGTCTCTTTATTGAAATATATAATAAATAAGCATAATGAATATTAATTAATTAATTAGATGCTCCTTCCCAGAGTTGTGACAAAGAGCTGATTTTCATATTTTAAGAATAATATTTTGAACTTTTAAAAAAGATTTTATTTACTTATTCATGAGAGACAGAGAGAGAGAGAGAGAGTCAGAGACACAGGAGGAGGAAGAAGCAGGCTCCATGCAGGGAGCCTGATGTGGGACTCGATCCCGAGACTCCAGGACACCCTGGGCCGAACAGGCACTAAACCACTGTACCACCCAGGGATCCCTGAAGTTTTTTTAAAATGTTTTTTTAAACTTCTTGGCAGAAATTCATCATAATTCAGGTATTTTGATTAAAGAGCAGGACTTCACAATCAATGGCATTTGCTCAGGATAAAACAATTCCACATGATATATAGATTCCTATGATAAAGTTCCACATATCCTATTAAAAAGTTTATTATGTAATACAATCAACTAGACATACAAAATGAAAAGCTATTTGTTAAATTAAAATATTCATTATTGATTTTAAAACTCAACATCAATGAGAATATTTGCTAATAAGAAAATTAATATTTCTGTATATTAGGCATTCAAAATCATAGTTAAAATGGTGAAATATTATAGACATTCATAGTAAAATGCCACAATATTAACTCTGATTATTTGTCTTTATTCCCAAAAAGTCTTGACTAAAAAAATAAGACTGGAAATAAAACAAAACTGTCATCCTTTTAAAAGCTGGGGAAAAAAAACCTTCTAGACAATATAATTGCAAGCCTACAAAGCACAAAATCAGATTATATACGATCGGAATAGAATGGTGTAATAAATGTATTAAATATCATATCAATGCATGAAAATGAATAGCATCATTATATGTACTAGCAATAACCATTTGGAAAACAAAAAGGAGAAAAGATCCATTTCATAAAAGCAATGTAGCTGTGAGACACCTGGCAATAGCCTGTTCACATATTCTGACAGTACTTTATGAAGAAAAGTATAAAAGAACATGTGTAGAAGAAAAAGAAGACACAATAAATTGAAAAACCTACATGCTCCTAAATAGAAAGAATGACTATTGCAAAGATGTCAGTTCTTTCCAAATGAATTTATAGATTTAGCAGCATTTGGAAGAACAATATTCTGAAACCCATGTGGAAATAATAATGTTTGAAAATAGCTAAGACATTTTTGAAGAAAAATAGATTGATATTAGAAACTGACTCTATAATAAAATTAAAGCTTATTATAAAACCAGAACAATTGTATCAGTGTTCTTCATAATAGAAATGCTGATGAATAATGTGGAGTGAAGCACCAAAATTTTTCTTAGTAACAGTAATGTCATGGGTAGAATTATCCCCCAAACTCCTCAAAAAAAAGTATGTTGAAGTTATCAACCCCCAATACCTCAAAATGAGACCTTGTTTTGAAATAAGATCTTTATAGAATAACCAAGTTAAAATTAGGTCATTTGGGTGAGTCCTAATCCAATAAGTAAGTATTAAGTAAGTAAAAATTTGTAGGCAGACACAGACACATAAAGAAGGTGATGTGAAGACAGGGATAGCACCATCTGAAGATTGGATTGGATTGGAAGATTGAAGCAAGATATCCATAAACCAAGAAACACCAGAGTGCAGGCAAAACATCAAAAGTCAGGAAAGGGCAAGGAATGATCCTAGAATCCTAAGAGTTTTCAGAAGAAGCCTGGTTTCTTTTCTTTTCTTTCTTTCTTTTTTTTTTTTTAAGTATCATTCTTAGCTAGCTTGTAGTAAAATAACCATTTATAAGGAAAATAAAAGTATAAATTATAGAATATTCAAATGACAATTCAAAAATCTGCATAAAAAGGGATGCCTGGTGGTGCAGCAGTTGAGCATCTGCCTTCAGTTCAGGGTGTGATCTCAGGGTCCTGGGATCCAGTCTACATCAGACTTCCTGCAGGGAGCCTGCTTCTCCCTCTGCCTATGTCTCTGCCTCTCTCTCTCTCTCTGTTTCTCATGACTAAATAAAATCTTTATAAAAATCTGCATAAATTGCCTATAAAATTTGCTAATGAAGTTACTGATAGCTATTTATACTGTCAAAAAGAAATGTTTCCAGTTTTTCATATCATTAACCCAAGAATTTTTTGCTAATAATTAATTTCATGGATATAAAATCTGATGAATAAATGACTTCTTTGTAAACAGGCTACTTACTGACTTATTTATTTTAACAGATCGTTGTTCAACCAGAGATTTAAGCAAAGTGAGGCATATTTATGAAATGGAATATTATGCAGCCAATGAATTTAATTGTTCTTTCAAGAAATTTTTATTATCTGCTTTTCACCAGGCACTGTTCTTCATTTTGTTAATTGAGCAGTTGAACAAAACAAAGACTGTCCTTGTAGACTTCTGTGGGGTGTGTGTGTGTGTGTGTGTGTGTGTGTGTATGTGTGAGAGACAGAGAGAAAGAGAGAGAGAGAGAGGTGAGGGAGAAATAGACAATAAGAAAATAAATATATAAGACAAGAAGTATGGGATGCTAGAGTGATGGAGTGAGGCTTTATTTCAATATGCTGGTCAGGGATGTCCTTTCCTATGAGGTGAATTAAAACAGACCCTTTCATGATTGGAGAAGGAAACCATACACACTAAAAGAAAGGTGCTGTGGACAGAAGGATGGCAAAAACAAAGACCCCACAAGGGGGATATGCTTAGCATGTCTGGAGAAGAGTAAGGAGGCCTGTGTGGCTAGAGTGGAATTACCAGGGTACAGTGTGGGAAGATGAGCCAAAGTGAGCTAAGATTGTTTAGCCCAAAGCAAGTAAGATGAAAATCCACTGGTGAATAATTTTCAGCCATAGGAGTAATGCAATACTAAGGGAAAACCTTGAAGATATAAAACCAAATGTAAAAAAATAATCAAAATATATACCAAGAAAAGTATCATAATTATGTGTATGTATATAGAATAGAGTCTTGAAGTAAATGTGCTAAAAGTATCAGGAGTTTTGACTGGTGAAGATAAAATGGGTGCTTTTTTTATATGTTGCTAAATTTTCCAAAAATTTATGTAAAGAAAGCAAAATTAAAGAAAATGCTTTAAAAAGAAATGTACATTCATGTATAGTAAATAACTTTTATAATGTTTAGAGGAAATTTTGTCAACTTGAATCTTTGATTATTTATCTCTCAATCCTCAAAAGTCTTTTCTTATAGATTGCCACATATTATTTTCATTTTCTTTCTTATATTTACATTTTTCTTATTTTTTTAAGATTTATTTATTCATGAGACACACACACACACACACACACACACACATACACACACACAGAGAGAGAGAGATAGGCAATGGGGGAAGCAGGCCCCTCACAGGGAGCCCGATGGGGGACTCAATCCCAGAATTCGGGATCGTGTCCTGAGCCAAAGGTAGACGCTCAACCGCTTAGCCACTCAGAAGTCCCACATTTTTCTTATTTTTATGTATTTTTACCTTTCCTCCTTAATAGCTTCTGTGCATGGCTTAATAAAGTCAGATCACAGTAAATGATGTAGAGCTTAAGAGTAGATTTGTATCTGAACCATGTGAAAATGTTAATGGAGTTGCTGTTTATCAATATAGATTCCTTGCTTTGAGGCTCCAAAATATGAATTGCAATCCCAGTTAGTACACAGCTTCATCATATCAGATATATTCTAATAACTAAAATTTAAGTGTTCTTTTTAGACATTGTGTAACCAATCTTACACAATTTGTTAATAGACCTATTGATCAGAACCCATACAATAACAGGAAAAATCATTCACATTTGTTTGTATCTAGGATTGAAAAGTGTCTGGAAGGTGGAGACCAGGGCTGTGTCCTTTGGAATACTTCAGTAGAATACCATTCCTAATCTTTGGCTCCTATATTAAAGCACTTTGATGATGAAAACTGTCTATAACAGACTATATTCTGGATAATTTTAATGCAGTAATTAAAAAAATTTCAAGAATCTATACAAAACAAACATTAAGTATACAACTATGGTGTAAGCAAGGGCACCTATAATCTTTATAATCAAAGTACTTAAACTTCTTGCTTGAATTTTAGAAAATAAAGCATAAAATACAAAATGCAAAATCTGCATCTTACAAGGTCTACTCCACAAATATGCCTATACATTCCCACTCAATGCTTTCATCTGATGGGAAGACATGAGCTTACTCTGAATGGAGATTGTGAATTTATTTATTCTCTATCAGGGCCATAGGATGACATGGGCACAAGGCAGGAAGACAGAGAAAAAAAGGAAGCAGAGGGATTCATATACTTAGTAGGAATAATTCCAGGTCCCTTAAGAATGGGTTTATCAAAATATCATGTTGTTCATGTTGTACACCTTAAACTTACACAATGTTATATATCAACTATTATCTCAATAAAGCTGGAAAAAATCCCAATGGATTCAGAAGCTAAAATAAAAGTTTACTTTTTTATGACTGAAGACTTGTCTATATCCAGTTCTTACATCTTTTCCTTTCTCTTACATTCATAAAAGGACTCAATTATTCTCTCTATAATTGTAGATGTAAGCCTCCCACACAGCTCTCTTATGTCATTATTTTTATCTATACTTACTAATAGCTCCTTAAACACTTTTTCCATATATTTTTTGAATTCATCCATGAGAACATGTCAGTACAACTCTAAAGGGCTTTGCAGACATAAAAATTCATTTGTATTTAATCTCTAACTTTCTTTAATGTTCATCGAAGCTCAGCTAAAAACCTATCCTTCCATAGGAAGCCTGCTCTTGATCACTAATGAATCAAATTCGGAGCCCTACAGTATGATTGCTTCCCTGCAGCTAGCAAAATGTATAAAGTTATCTTTACCATTATCTAATGAAGCACCTCTACTGGTTACTAAAACTAGCAGAGCCCCTCTCATGAGAGCCACATTATGAAATGGAAATGCCAGTCTTGAGAAATGGCAACTACTCTGCGCCTCAAAAGGACCCTTTATGAGTAGTGTTCACAAGAAAAAAAAAACAAACATGAAAACTTATGCAAAAGTAACTTTTTAAAAAAATATTATTTTATTTTTTATTTTTTTTATTGGAGTTCAATATGCCAACATATAGAATATCACCCAGTGCTCATCCCATCAAGTGCCCCACTCAGTGCCTGTCGCCTAGTCACCCCAACCCCCGCCCACCTCCCCTTCCACTACCCCTTGTTCATTTCCCAGAGTTAGGAGTCTCTCATGTTCTGTTACCCTCACTGATGTTTTCACTCATTTTCTCTCCTTTCCCCTTTATTCCCTTTCACTAATTTTTATATTCCCCAAATCTTTATTAATTCTCTTCTTTGCTGGGTGTAAGTTTTATTTGCTGTTCTTTCTCCAGTTCCTTTAGGTGCAAGGTTAGCTTGTGTATTTGGGTTCTTTCCAGTTTTTCGAGGAATGCTTGAATTGCAATGTATTTCCCTCTCAGGACTGCTTTTGCTGTATCTCAAAGATTTTGAACAGTTGTATCTTCATTCTCATTAGTTTCCATGAATCTTTTTAATTCTTCTCTAATTTCCTGGTTGACCCTTTTATCTTTTAGCAGGATGGTCTTTAACCTCCACGAGTTTGAATTTCTTCCAAACTTCTTGTGATTGAGTTCTAGTTTCAAAGCATTATGGTCTTAAAATATGCAGGGGACAATCCTAATCTTTTGGTATTGGTTAAGACCTGATTTGTGACCCAGTGTGTGGTCTATTCTGGAGAAAGTTCCATGTGCACTTGAAAAGAATGTGTATTCAGTTGCGTTTGGATGTAAAGTTCTTTTTTTTTTAATAATAAATTTATTTTGTATTGGTGTTCAATTTGCCAACATACAGAATAACACCCAGCGCTCTTCCTGTCAAGTGCCCCCTCAGTGCCCATCACCCCCAACCCCAGCCCTGGATGTAAAGTTCTATAAATAACTGTGAAATCCATCTGGTCCAGTGTATCATTTAAAGCTCTTGTTTCTTTGGAGATGTTGTGCTTAGAAAATCTGTCAAGGGGATCCCTGGGTGGCGCAGCGGTTTGGCGCCTGCCTTTGGCCCAGGGCGCGATCCTGGAGACCCGGGATCGAATCCCACGTCGGGCTCCCGGTGCATGGAGCCTGCTTCTCCCTCTGCCTGTGTCTCTGCCTCTCTCTCTCTCTGTAGGGCTATCGTAAATAAATAAATAAATAAAATTAAAAAAAAAAAAAAAGAAAATCTGTCAATTACAGAAAGCACCATGTTGAAGTCTCCCAGTATAAGTGTATTATTATCTATGTATGTCTTAACTTTGGTTATTAATTGATTGATATACTTGGCAGTTCCCACATTAGGGGCATAAATATTCATGATTGTTAGGTCCCCTTGTTGGATAGATCCTTTAAGTATGATATAGTGTCCCTCTTCACCTCTTACTACAGTCTTTGGGATAAACTTTAATTTATCAGATATGAGGATTGCTACCCCTGCTTTCTTTTGAGGAACATTTGAAAGGTAAATGGTTCTCCAACCTTTTATTTTCAAACTTTAGGTGTTCTTGTAGACAGCAAATAGATGGGTCTTGCTTTTTTATCCAGTCTGAAACCCTGTGCCTTTTGATGGGATCATTAATCCCGTTCACGTTCAGAGTTACTATTGAGAGATATGAATTCAGTGTCATCATAACACCTATTCAGTCCCTGTTTTTGCGGATTATTTCTTTGGATTTCCTCTTTCTTTTACAGAGTCCCCCTTAATATTTCTTGCAGAGCTGGTTTGGAGGTCACATATTCTTTTAGTTTCTGCCTATCTTGGAAGCTCTTTATCTCTCCTTCCATTTTGAATGAGAGCCTTGCTGGATAAAGTATTCTTGGTTGCATGTTCTTCTCATTTAGGACCCTGAATATATCCTGCCAGCCCTTTCTGGCCTGCCAGGTCTCTGTGGAGAGGTCTGCTGTTACCCTAATGCTCCTCCCCATATAATTTAGGGATCTCTTGTCTCTTGCTGCTTTAAGGATCTTCTCTTTATCTTCGGAATTTGCAAGTTTCACTATTAAATGTTGAGGTGTTGAATGGTTTTTATTGATTTTAAGGGGGGTCTCTCTATATCCTGGATCTGAATGCCTGTTTCCCTCTCCAAGTTAGGGAAGTTCTCAGCTGTGATATGTTCAAATACACGTTCTGGTCCTCTTTCCCTTTTGGCACTCTTTGGAACCCCAATTAAATGTAGATTTTTTTCCTCCTGAGGCTGTCATTTATTTGCCTTAACCTTTCCTCATGATCTTTTAATTATTTTCTTTTTTTTTCCCTCAGCTTCCTTCCTTGCCATCAACTTGTCTTCTATGTCACTCACTCGTTCTTCTACCTTACTAACCCTCGTCATTAGGACCTCCAGTTTGGATTGTATCTCATTTAATTGATTTTTAATTTTGGTCTGATTAAATCTAAATTCTGAAGTCATGAAGTCTCTTGAATCCTTTATGCTTTTTTTCAGAGCCACCAGTAGCTTTATAATTGTGCTTCTGAATTGGCTTTCTGACATCAAATTGTAATCCAAATTATGTAACTCTGTGGGAGAAAGTACTGTTTCTGATTCTTTTGTGGTGAGTTTTTCTTTCTAGTTATTTTGTCAGTGCAGAGTGGCTAAAAACAAGTTGTACTGGAAAAAGGAAGGAAAAAAAACAAACAAAAAAGAACAAACAAACAAACAAAAAAAAACAAGGAGGGGTATCCTCTGGTTCTCTATATTGTAAATCGCTTGACTTCCCCTGGGGCTTTCCAGGGTGGCTCGGTCAAGAACTTGCTCTTCCCCTGTCTTTCTAGCTGGTCTTCTGGAGGAGGGGCCTGCTGTGCTGATTCTCAGGTGTGTGCACCTGGGGGAGCTGCCCAGCCCACTGCCAGGTGCACGGCTCAGTGGGAGCTGTTTATCCTGTGGGGTCTCTGTTCCCTGGAGGCCCCATCCTCCCGGGAACAGGGAGACACCAGGAGGGACAACCACACTGGCGGTGGCCAGCTCCCCAGCCCTGGAGTCAGCTACTACAGTAACTACCACAGCTCCCAGTCTGCACTGGCCTGGGTGCTCCAGGGGCGGGGGTGAGGATCTGCACAGCTCAGGGGTGCCCAGAGGCAGGAGCGTCCTCGCTGTCCTGTGCCCTCCCCACCTCCGCCTGTCCCGGAGGGAGCGCCGGATCCTGGGCTGTGCCCCCCGGCACCCTGGGCTCTGGGGCCTTCGCCGCTGGAATTGCGCTCCCCGGGCAGTGGAGCCCCCTCCGCGGGGAGCCTCTGCCCGAGCTGCTCCCAGGGCCCCGCGGGGCGCACTCCAGCCCTTTAGGGAGCTCGGCCCGGGTGTGTGGGCCCGGGGCGCACCTCCTCTGTTAGTGCCCCCGGGAGCCTGCGGGCTCCACTGCCCCTCCTGGGATCCTGCCCGAGCTCCCCGCTGAGCGCCTTTCTGTCCGGGAAGATTGGTGAAGCTCCTGCTTCTCCGCGGCTGGGCCTTCCTGTCCTGGGGGCACTGGCTGCGGACCTTAGCCCAGCTCCTCGCGGGGCCCCTCCCCCACTGGATTCTTTTTTATTTTTTATTTTTTCCATCTTCCTACCTTGTTAGAAGTGCGAACTCCTCTCTGGAGCATTCCAGCTGTCCTCTCTTTAAATCTCAGGCTGAATTCGTAGGTTTTCAGGATGATTTGAAACTTACCTAGGTAGGTTGGTGGGGACAGGTGACTTGGGGACCCTACTCCTCCGCCGTCTTGCCCCGCCTCCCCCTCCAAAAATAAATTTCAATATCAACCAACCAACCAACAGATCAAAGTTTATTAAGATCGTGAAAAAAAACAATGCAGAAGAAATGACAGCATGTCAATGAAAGACTCAAATGGAACATATTCCTATTTCCTTCACTTTCACATAATCAAATGTTAATACTTTGATAAACTTAAATTTTAGAGCACAAATAATTTTCAAAATAAAACCATTTGCTTTCCCAAAAAATGACAGTGTGTGATTTCTTTGCTACAGAAATCTGCTGTTTCTTCTTGACCCCTACACCCCTTGCCGGGATGGTTGAGGTGAAAAAAGAAAGAAGATGGAATCCTCTCTCACCCCTGAGAGCAGGATGAAGCATAGGCTTTCTTCCTCTCTGGAACACCAGGAGCTAGATGAGAAAGCCCTTGTCTTGCTGAGGAGTGCGGTGCTCTAGAGGGGCAGGCGGAGAAGACGGTGATAAAGATTATCCAGAAATATAAGCAGACAGTACATATTACTCTACAGAGGAGTCACCAATATAATGAATGCATTCTATTAAGACATAGTAGAAAGAGAGGTGTTAAATGGGTCACAAAATGTTGCCACAAACCCCTCCCCAATCCATGGTGACTTATGCTGCTGCTTAATTCTGTACCCTCTGCCTGTCAAGCCCAAAGTATTTCCTTGGTATTCTGCTTAACTTGCTGACCCAGACAGTTAGTGCCAGTCATTCAGACTGATTTGTATTGGGAAACTTACTCGACATTACACAGATGTAAGAGTTAGAAGGCCTAGTTTCAGTATCAGACAGACCTGAGTTAGTATTGAGTCTTCAGCAGTACCCAGGTGGCTCAGTCAGTTAAGCGTCTGCCTTTCTTCTGCTTTCTCAGGTCATGATCCCAGTCCTGGGATAGAGCCCATCAGGCTCTCTGCTCAGTGGGGAGCCTGCTTCTCCCTCTCCTCCCTACTTGTGCTATCTCAGTCATTGTCTCCATCTCCCTCTCTCTCAACTAAATGAAATCTTTTTTAAAAATCTTCACAGTGTACTAGCTCCATGGTCTTGGGCAAGTCACTTAACCTCAATTTGCTACCTTAAATATGGGGGTAATAGTATCTTCTTCAAAAACTGTTGTCAGGATTTGATCAGTTAATTTCAGGAAAGAGCCTTGTGCACAGCAAATACCAAAGAAATTATGGCTATTATTATTTCTTTATAATAGACTTTCTTCTGGTATACAAAATATTATTTATGTTATACATACCATTCTTCAGGAACTGGTTAGTCTTTAGTTACAGACACATATTGATACATTAACTGTTTCAGAAGTGGTGCTAAACAGAGGGAAGTTATTAGAATTTTTCTCCTAGAGTTTCTGTACTCTTGTGCCTTTTAGGTCAATCAACTGATCAGTGCCTATTTTTTGGTGTTAGTAATAGCTTTAGTAGCCAAATCAACAGATATTTGGGGAAAATGACCATTTCTTCATTCATAAGCAATATAAAAACTATACACACACACACACATATACAGGATAATACCATTATGAAGAACTATATTTTGATCTATGTCCCAATTGAGGGAGGGGGAGAAAAAGTGGGAGAGGGGTAGAGAGACATACTAAAATACTGCCATTTTGTGAGGCGAGTAGAACTTTCATTCAAATCCTGGATATAGACCATCCAAAAAAAGAAAAAAATTAATACTCTTCCATGTATGATTATAGAGGTACATATTTCAAAGAAATATTGGGCACCTGAAGCCATCTGATTGTAATATATGGTTATAATACATCATAATCAAGTATTGTTTATCCAAAGAATGCAAGGATGGCTGAATATCAGAAAATATATCAGTGTAATTGGCTACAGACAAAACTAGCAAACTGGTGATTACTTTACAGATGCAGGAAATCATCTGCTATAAATCAGCATGTAGTATAAGAGAAAAAAGATTATAAACATAAGAGAATTTCCTTAACCTGGAAAATTTCTAATCAAAAACTGACATCAAATGTTTTGCTTACAAATGATATTTGGATATTTGTTAAAATAAAGAGCAAGACAAGGATACCTATTATAAATTTTCTTGTTTAACAGAGTACTGAGGTCCTGGAAAAATAGAAAAAAAAATACAAGTAAGATGTATATGTTTTTAAAAATGAAGACATAAACTATTATTTAAAGAAGGTAAAATAATCTCCTTCGAAAAGCCAACAGCATTAATAACATATTGGAATTAAACTCTATATATTTCCTGGATCAAGATTAACATATAAAAATAAATACTGTTTCCATACACCGGCAATAACAAATAGGTAATGTACCCAAAAGCAAGATATAATTTATAATAGTAGTAAAAATAAATGAAGTGCCTAAGAATTACAAAAAATATACCAAAATATGAAACAGAATCTAAAACTCTATTTAGTAATATAAAAGAGCTCCCAAATTAATGAAGGGAAAATCTATGCTCTTCTACAGGAAAATTTCCAATATTCATAATACGAACATTGCAAGTGTCACAAAATTATTACAGGAAGTCCTAATCATAAATTTGGCTGAACTCTCTTTAATGGATATATTGTTTCATTCATATGAATCTAGAATGGAAATATTTAATGATTTAATTTCATAATATTAAAAAATTCTTCTTCAATGAAAAACAATGAGCAAATTAACAGACTGGGAACATATTGAGAATAAACACTTTAGTGTCTAAAACTGACAAAGAAATAATATCTGAAGTATACTTGAATATCTTTAAATCAACCAGACAGAGAAATACGATTCCAGAATATATCAACAAAAAATACAAATTTACAGAAGAGCTAGTCCAACGGTCCATTTGGTATATGAAGAGATCCTGAAATTCAGTGCTTAGAAATAAAAAGATAATGAGTTATCTATTTATACTAATGTGTTTGGTATATATTTGGCAGAGATGTGATAATATAAGATCTCCCTCATTCCTGTTGTTACTCTTGAGAATATTCTAATAATTACTCACTTTAAAATTACATATATTCTAAGACCTAGTAATCCAACTGTTAAAAAATGTTTCAATCATATCTAAGAGAATATATATTTAAGAATATACACTAGTCTCCCATTACTTGAGAGGGTATTTTTCAAGATCGTTTATGAGTGCGTAAGACAACAGATAGTACTGAACTTTATATACTACTTTTTTCCCAATATACATACCTATAATAAAATTTTATTTATAAATTAGGCACCGTAAGAGATTAACAACAAAAACTAATAATAAAGTAAAACAATTATAACAATATATTGTAACAAAGGTTATGTGAATATGCACTTTCCAACTCTCAAATATTTTATTATACTGTACTCATGCCTTTTTTTATGATGATGTGAGATGACAAAATTCTTATGTAATGAGATGAAGTGGATGAATGATTTAGGCATTGTGATAAAGTGCTAGGCTACTAATGACCTTCAGATGATACCTCAGGAAGAGGATCTTTTTGCTTGCAGACTGTAGTTGACTACCATGGCTAACTGAAACTACAGAAAATGAAGCTACAGTTGAGGGGGGCTACTGTACTTTGCAGCCATCTTTGTATTTACTCAAAGCTGTGGGTAATATAGGAATCCATAAATAACATGCAGAGGAGGCACACCATAAATGCCATAGAGTTCTTGAAAGCAACAGATTTGATGTACACCTTACAAAGTTGAATATATATATATATAAATGATTTGTTAAAATATTTTATTTATTTATTCATGAAAGACACAGAGAGAGGCAGATACATAGGCAGAGGGAGAAGCAGGCTCCCTATGGGAAGTGCAGTGCAGGATCCCAGGATCCGGAATCACCACCTGAGCCGAAGGCAGATGCTCAACCACTGAGCCACCCAGGTGCCCTATATATGTGTTTTATTTATTTTTTTTTTAAATTTTTTTAATTTATTTATGATAATCACAGAGAGAGAGAGAGAGGCAGAGACACAGACAGAGGGAGAAGCAGGCTCCATGCACCGGGAGCCCGACGTGGGATTCGATCCCGGGTCTCCAGGATCGCGCCCTGGGCCAAAGGCAGGCGCTAAACCGCTGCGCCACCCAGGGATCCCTATATGTGTTTTAAATACAATGCTTAGAGAAAAGAGGAAGAAACATTTTTAAAAGTGCATTTTTATACTATCTATATTTTTCAATGACAATATAAAGAAAAATTATGTCACAGATACCTGAAAATGTTACCTTTGGATAAGGAAATGAAAGTGGAACTTGGAAAATGATAGTGGCATACCATGAACAAAAGTCCATTACTAGTGCAATCCTCTGTATCTAGGAGTCAATCAGAAAGAAGAATAAATTATATTATATTAAATGTAAACAAATAAATGCCATCTACAATGTAAGAAAATAATAATTATAGTAAGATATTATAAATTAAGTAAGACTTTTTAAGTACTCTACAAAAGCATAGATAGGTGAGACAATATATGAGGAAACCAAAACAAAGTTTTCTGAAGGATATAAACTTATCTGGTGTTCAGGATTGAGTAGGAGTTCACTAAGTTAAAATGGAGGAGGAGAACATTCAGGATGAAGGAAAAAAATTCACTTAAAGGATAAAAGATGTGTAAGAATCATATATATTTTTTCTAAAGATTCATTTATTTATTTTAGAGAGAGAGAGTAGGGGGAGGGTCAGAGGGAGAGACGGAATCTCAAGCAGACTCTGGCCTGAGCCTGGAGCCCAGCCTGGGGCTCAATCCCAGGACCCTGAGATCATAACATGAGCCAAAGCCAAGCGTCAGATGCGTAACCAACTGAGCCACCTAGGCGCCCTAACAATGAAAATGTTTATAATTAGCCATGATAAATAATACTTTTGTTACTTTTTCAGTACATAATATTTTTTCTTAGAACATGGTAAAGTGAAATTTTAATTTATATGAAGTTATTTTTCATTTATCTTCACAAATTTTGGCCATTTTACAAAAGATAATATGCAAACTCACACGTATTTAGCTAATTTAATTCCAACATTTAATTAAAAAATTATATTCGTTGTAATATACCAAATTACCACTCCACTAATTTTTCACAATAAAAGTTGTCTTTCACACCTCATGATGCCATCTTGAATAGCAGATGCTTTCAAAGATTGAAAAATATCACCACCTGTGAATCATCATTTTCCACTTCATCCATTCACTTAAAAAATTCATACCACAATGTTTAGATCAGATAAATTAAAAATGACTTGTATTTGCTTCCCTGGCATATGAATGTTCTTAATATTTCCCTGCATTTGTACTTTATACTCTCACCCTTTTTACTTCCATAGCCCTTCTCCTCATACCTTTTCTGACTCTCAAATCCATACATGCATCCAGACCTCTCCTCTGAGCCTCAGATCCCAAGTTCTTTTCTATGTTTCTTTACCTACCAAAATCCTGAGTATCTCAAACTCAGCATGCTTACAACTGCATGGATCATGTATCACCCTAAAACTTTCCCTGATTGCATTTTCTATCATAGATAACTAAATGGTCATGTAAGTTAAAACCTTAAAGTCATCTTTCATTCTTTTTCTCTCATATTTCGCAATTAACCACACATTCTACTTATTTCAGCTGCAAATTATTTCTTGATCCAGTTTCTTCCTTTCTATCTTTATTAACATTCCTTCCAGACCAAACCCTTATTATCTATTACTTAGAGGAAGAGTTTGCTAACTGCTCACCCTACTTTTTGCTTCCCCCTCCAACCTGTATTCCAGTGATTCTTCTGAATAACTCTCTGAGAAACAATCTGAACTTATCATTCCCATGCTTAAAGCCCTTCAGCTGACCTTTAACTCCTAAGGAATATCATCCAGGATCCCTGCCAAATTATCCAGTCTCTCACCTATGGAATAATTCAGGATCTTTACATGTTTATGTTACATGGCCCAATTAGCAAATGTTTTAAACACACCCTCATGGTATACAATTCATTTATAATTATATTCTCATACTTGCTAATATGTTTGCACATTACAAAATATTCACCAAAATATGAGAAGTTCCAATATTTTTCTGACACTGACCTCATAGATCCTATTGTGTATTCCTAAGGAGTTTGTATACCTACTTTGGTGAACACTGGACTAAACAGTGTTGTTAATAAAGTTAGGAGCACAGCTCTGATAGCTCTTTCTTCCAGTTAATACCTTTCTATGTATAGTAAGAGATTGTGTCCTTCATCCAAATTAGTCATATTTAAAAATGTGCCCTTTAAACAGAATTATGTTGGGAGCTGAAAGGACTTTAATGGTCAACCATATTACCTTCAAGAAGCAGTATGAAAAATCATATGGAAGATCAGTGTAAATTTATCCCCATAGTGCAAACTAGATAATTCATGGTGCCTCAGAAATGCATGCATCATCTTCATATACAAACCATTACCCTATGGCTCAAGACCATCTTGGTACTTTTTTTTAAATTTTTATTTATTTATGATAGTCACACACACACACACAGAGAGAGAGAGAGAGAGGCAGAGACATAGGCAGAGGGACAAGCAGGCTCCATGCACCAGGAGCCCGATGTGGGATTCGATACCGGGTCTCCAGGATCGTGCCCTGGGCCAAAGGCAGGTGCTAAACCATTGCGCCACCCAGGGATCCCCATCTTGGTACTTTTATCTCTTCCTTCTAACACCTTCCCCTCTAGCTAGCTATTAACTTACCGTTTTTCTAATACTTTATAACTTTTTTATATGCTTTATAACTTTTTTCCTGACTTCAAACTTTTCCTTGAGCCAATTTTCCTACCTGAAAATCTCTTCTCTTTTTTTTCTGACTAGAATAGCACTGAAATATCATCATAATTCTTCTTCTTTCATTACTTCACTCAGCCCTCTTGCTTATACTCAGTCCTCTCTTAAGAATTTTAGTATGGTCTGCTCAAGTCACTAGTGGACAATGTTACCTTGTCTTATATCAGGCTGTCATAACAAAATACCACTGACGGAGTAGCTTAACAATACCACTTTATTTTCCCACAGTTCTGGAGGCTGCAAGTCTAAAATTGGGGCTTCAGCATGATTGAGTCTTATGAGGTTTCATTTTCTGTCTTAAAAATGGTGGCCTTTTCAGTGTGCCCTCACATGGCAGAGAGGCAACATGTGCAAGTTATCTTATGTTTCTTCTCTAAAGTCCTTAATCCCAATTTGAGAGTTAGGGCTTCAATTTTTGAATTTTGAGGAAACACAGTTCAGTCCAAATAATTCCAGCTCCCCCCAAATGCATGTCTTTTTCACATGCAAAATGCATTCATTCTACTCCAAAAGCGCTGAGAGTCTTAATTTGTTCTAGCATCAACTCTAAAGCTTAAAATCAAAACATCTTGTCTATATGTCTTCTAAATCAGATATCGGTGAGATGCAAGGTACACTTTGTCCTGAGGCAAAATCCCTCTCCAGCTATGAAATCATATAAGTTATGTGCTCCCAAAGTGCAGTGGTGGGACTGACATAGGATAGGCATTCCCATTCCAAAAGGGAGAAATCAGAAGGAAGGAAGGGGTGACAGGTACCAAGCAAGCCCAAAATCTAGCAATGAGAATTCCATTAGATCTTAAGGCTCAATGTCTTGCCTTCCAGGTCCACTGGAGTGGAAGTAATATCCCCAAGTCTCTGCCTGGCAGTCCCAGCCCCATAGTTCAGTAAGGTAGTGCCATTTCTAAGATGTCAGGTGGTGGCCACTGAGCCTATTGAAATTAGGAATGACCATGATGATCTCTGATTCATCTTCAATTTCATGTTCTCTTCTTGAAGAATTCCATATGTTCATAGGTGAATAACTTTAGGGTTCTGTCCTGTTGAATCCAAGTCTGTCAGCCTTTTTATACTTTTCTAGTCTCAACAACTTCAATGTTCCTGTTCATGTAATCCCATAAAATCTTTGTTGCATGATAATCTAGCCACATCCTTGATGTTCTTTTCAAAATCTGCTTTCTCACTTTTTATAGTATAGATAGGCTGAGAATTTTCCAGCTCTTTGAGTTATTGTTCTTTTTTTGCTTAGCAATTCCTTCTGCAATCCATCTCTCTCATATTAATGTGGGAAGCAAATGCAAAAGAAAAACTGAATTTCCTTAGTACTTATGGCCCATTAATAGGTTCTTGAAATAGGTAGAGTAGCATTCCTCTAGGATCTCAGCTGCCTCAATATTAATATTTTGCTGACTTCCCATCAAAGGGATCGAGTCTTACGTTCATCCAGCTCCTTGTTCAGTGCAGAGTCTGCTTCTTTCTCTCCCTCTCCCTCTGCCTCTCCCCACCCACACTCATGCTCCCTCTCCCTCCCTCCTATCTCTCAAGTGAATTTAAGAAAATTAAAAATAAAAATTCCTTTGGAAACTTCCTTTATCTCTACCCCCCAAGATATTTGTTAGTAATCATCCTAGAAGCATATGGCCCATCTGAAGGGTCTCATGACTGAGTGTTTACTAAACAATAATAAACAATCTTTTCCTAACAATAATTAGATCCCTCAAGATCCTTGAAACCTTGCTTCCAAATTTCCTTAGAGACTTATGCGATCCTTAATCCCCTCCCCACTTGAAAGCATATAATCAGCCACTCCTCATGATTCCAGTGCAGCTCTTTCTGCCCATGGGTCTTGCCCTGTGCTTTAATAAAACCACCTTTTTGCACCAAAGACATCTCAAGAATTTTTTCGTGGTCATTGGCTCTGAATCCTACCATGTCAAATCACATCAAGCTTGCATTTTACTATAAGCAGTCAAGAGAAACTAAGGTGTTTCATCAACACTTGGCTTAGAAACCAAATATCAGATTTCATTCCTCATAAGTTTACCTTTAGTTAAAACACTAGAGCCAGTTAAGCCAAGTTTTTGCCACCCTTATATCAAGAGTCATTTCTTTTCCAGTTTCTAATAACATAGTCTTCATTTTTATCTGAGACCTCTCCAAATGCCCATATTTCTAGCATTTCCTTTGGAGTTTTTCTAGTCTCTACTCATTCTAGTCTCTACTCAGTTCCAAAACCACTTCCACATGTTTAAGTATTTGTTATAGCAGCATCCTACTTCTTGGTACCAAAACCTGTATTTCTCAGTGATCACTTGACAAACAGACCAACAGAATGTGTGTGTGTGTGTGTGTGTATGGTTGTCCAGTACATGTCAACCCAGGAGAGCCAATGTATAGTTTGAGTACAAGTCAGAAGGCCATAAAGGGTCAATGCCCCAGCTCAAGCAAACAAGCAAGTCAATGGAGTTTCCATTCACTCAGAATTTGTTATATTCAAGTCCTCAGTTGATTAAATGAGACCCTTTCACAGTAGAGACAGCAATCTAATCAGTCTATCAATTCAAATGTGAATTTCATTCCTAAATACACTCACAGACACACATAGAATATGTTTGACTAAATGTCTAAGCACTCCACAGTCCAGTCATGCTGACAAACAAAATTAACCATCACATATCTGATGCCACAAGTGACTGGTGACTGGGCACATTTGTCCCAATTAGAATGTCATAGTTTCTGTTGAAAACTGATGAAAAAATACAGTGCATGAGGCTCCTGAATCTTTAGATTGCAGTAATGGGTGGAGTAATGGAATCATGGATTGCAGTAATGCCTTTCATGCAGCCTTATGATATTGGCCATTTGTTCAAATTCTAACATGTCTCGTCTATTGTCATTCTCAGTCTCCTTCCTTAAAAGCTCAGCTTCAGCATTTTCCCTCTCCCTTCCTTTAGCAAGCCTAGAACTGGCACCTGGTTTAGGCCCATGTTGTCCTGTCCTTGATGAAACTCCTGCCTGGTAATCACTGGCCCCCTCGCAATCATACTGTAGGATCAGCACACTGTACCTGGTCGCACCTGCCCATCTACAAGAAATGTTGAACAGTATTGCATTGTTAGAAGATTTGGCTATTTTATTGATCTGTTACTTTTTCTTCACAGCATTATAAGGATTGTCATATTTTTATGCCTTTCCCTATCAGCTACATTATAGTGTAGGGGTATATAAAATGCCAGATAGGGTAGGCCAGGCAGCTCAGTGGTTTAGCACTGCCTTTGGCCCAGGGCGTGATCCTGGAAACCCAGGATTGACCCCCAGTCGTGCTCCCTGGATGGAGCCTGCTTCTCCCTCTGCCTGTGTCTCTGCCTCTCTGTCTGTGTGTGTCTCTCATGAATAAATAAATAAAATCTTTAAAATAAAAAAAGAAAAAAATGCCAAATAGAAGTTCATTGATTTTATATCTCAAGTATTTTTTTTTTACTATGTACATTATTTGCCACCTTCTCCATCACTGCTATAATTCAGTCTTTTAATATCTGGGAAGCCCCCTCCAAAGGAACACCTCGGTTGGATAATTATTTCTGAGATCTCATTATCAATTGTGAATGACCAGAAACTCTGTTTTAACAAGTATTGAGAATTAATCAGTCTCTTTGGGACACAGTCAAGCTAAGCAAGCACAAAGGACTGATGTATAAAATTGGAATTACCATTTATTCATTTATAATTAAAAAAAAACTCTTTCAAGTAGACTAAATGTCTACATTTAATGTTTAGCATATTCTGTCCCAGTGGAAAAGCTACATGGGTAGTCAAATTAAAATATGAAGATTGCTTGATGAGTGTAATATCAGAACACCAGGAAACAGACAATATAGCAGTGTCCTTGGCAGAGGTAATTAGAGGCTTTCTCTCCTGCTTTGGTGATTTACCTTCCTTGGAGGGCAAACAGTTATGTTTTTTAGGGAGAATACATTTTCACATGAACAATAATATTGTAGACTAACCAAATAGCCTCTTGGAAATATGTTTTGTTTTCTTATAAATATCTTCTCTTATTCATATATTTTTAAAAATACAATAAGTTACACTATAATTTTTAATTAATTATTTATTTATTTATTCATGAGAGACATAGAGAGAGATATGTTTTTTTAATTAATTGAATGAGACCCCCTCATTTTACAGTAATCTATTTGCCTCTAAAGTTGAAATATCACTAAAAATAGAGGTTGGGGTGCTTTAAAAGATAACAGAAAAATCACAGTAAAACAAAAGTCTCTGGGGGCACCTGGGTGGCTCAGTGGTTGAGCGCCTGCCTTTGGCTCAGGTCATGATTCTGGGGTCCTGGGTTTGGGTTTCACATTGGGATCCCTATGGAGAGCCTGCTTCTCCCTCTCCCTATCTCTCTGCTTCTCTCTCTGTGTCTCTCATGAATAAATAAAATCTTTAAAAAAATAAAACAAACATCTCTGGACCACCTTTTGTTTTACAGGTGGGATTATATATAGTTTGTTTTTATTTACACTCAAAACTTACTTCAATTAACGAAGCAGCTTGTATTTATTTTGTCTAGCAACACATTATTCATAATTAACTCTAAAGGAAAGCAAATATACTTTAAAAACCAAGTCAGATAACAAGTTGGAAATTCTCTTAAAATTTTGTTCGCTCATATGAAGGTCTCACTTGAATAGACAACTATCTTCATAAGGAAGACTGTAGATATTCCTATAGATTGGACCAATACTTTCCTTTGAACATTGATCTTCTGCTCCAGGATATGGAGTATGAATTATTAAGGACCTTAAAGTTCCACAGACATAAAATGTTCAAGTATTAATTTTAGCATACGTAGAATGGCAGTTCAATAAAATAACTTAAACATTATCCATAAAATAGCCAACCTTAAGAAATGGAGTTTTTCTGTGAGCATTCCTGTAAAAAAAAATCTGTCATGAAATATATTCCTAAATTATATCCAATGTTTTAAACCAATGTAATTTTGGAAGACATTTGCCAAAAATAATAATTTAAACCATTTAAAACTTCCTGAGCCATTTTTTTCTGAAGTTAGAAAACAGGTTAAATTATATATTTAACTGGCTCCCATGCTTGACAATCGGTATAAACAAATTAATAAAACTATTTTTATTTCCTGAGGAGTAGAGAGGAAAAGATCAGAGCATTGAGATTTGGGAAGGTTGGAGGGAGAAGAAGCATCCACCCAAATCATTTATGAAAGTTTTCAGACATTTAAAATCCTGCTAAGATTTGGAAGTGTCCCCAGAGCACAATTCTAATTATAGGCCATGCAATGATCATGTAATGTGTAAAGGCTTTTTGACAAAGCTTGACCCTGAACCCATTTGAAAGGAATCTAACCCAAAGAGGTAACAAAAAGAAACTAATTGATTGGGATTTAAGCTTTCATATAATAACAATTCTTATATTATCATAATGGCAAAGAAACTTCCATAAGATATTTACTTAATTAATTTTATTTAATTGCACTACAGTAGAATTCTTTGGACAAAAAGAAAAGGGATCACTAGACTAAAATATGCAGGATATGTATCCTTCAATTATTACCTCTTATGTAACAGAAATTTACTTGTAATACACTTCTCTTATCTTGAACATAGGAAAGATATAATTATTATTAATAGAAAATTATTTTTTTATTTTTTATTATTTATTTATGATAGTCACAGAGAGAGAGAGAGAGAGAGAGAGAGAGAGAGAGGCAGAGACACAGGCAGAGGGAGAAGCAGGCTCCATGCACCGGGAGCCCGACTTGGGATTCGATCCCGGGTCTCCAGGATCGCGCCCTGAGCCAAAGGCAGGCACCAAACCACTGCGCCATCCAGGGATCCCAGAAAATTATTTTTTATACTGACACATAGTAAGTAAATTTTTGAACAAATAAAATCACTATTTTTGACACTCTACTATACTCACCTATGTATAGGCACTCAAGAGTTGAGGTCACATTCACTAAACATGGAAAGAAAAAGTTAAAGGTTACTAATGCAAGCATACCTCATTTTATTGATCTTCACAGACATTGCATTATTTACAAAATGATGTAAATCATTTTACAAAATGATTTTTACAAAATACATTTTACAAAATACATTTTTACAAAATGATGTAAAAAACAGGTTTGTGACAACCCTGTGTCAAGCAAGTTTTTCTGCATTTGCTCACTTCATGTCTGTGTCACATTTTGGTAATTCACACAGTATTTCAAACTTTTTTTCATTGCTAGTATATTTGTTATGGTGACCTGTGATCAGAGATTATGACTAGTTGAAAGCTCAAATGATAGTTAGCATTTTTTAACAATAAAGTATTTTTTTAATTAAGGTATGCACATTGTATTTTTTAGTCATAATTTATACTAAATAGACTAAGTATAATGTAAACATACTTTTCATATGCACTGGGGACCAAATATTTTATTTGACTCACTTTATTGTGGTATTTGCATTATTCTGGTGGTCTGGAACTAAACCCACAATACCTCCAAAATGTGCCTGTTATCAATTAATAGGAAATTATAAAAGAACTTCTCTCAGGACTTCTGAGATGCAGTTTCAAAAGCTTCCTTAAATTGTTTCCTATGCTTTAAATTATAGCTTATATATTTTTTAAAGATTTATTTATTTTTTTGAGAGTGAGAGACAGTGCACAAGTCGGGGGAGGTGCACAGAGAGAGAATCCTCAAACAGATTCCCTGCTGGGCTTGGAGCCAGAGGCAGGGCTCTGTCCCAGGACCTTGAAATTGTGACCTGAACCAAACTCAAGAGTCAATGCCTAACCAACTGAATCACCCAGGTACCCCATAGTTTATATACGTATTGTCTCAATAATCAAAATTAGTTCTTTTTAAAGAATTAATTACTCCTCTCCATCTTTCCTCTCCCCTGCCCTCATCAATAATGTCTAGGAATTTCCCTTGTTACTGCATTATGTGTGCTGTCAGCTACCCCATCGACCCTTCTCTGCTTTCATGCCTTGCCATCACAGTGCTGACACTGCTGCTATCTCCATGGAAATGGACACAACTGCCTCTAGTGATGACAACTCCTGATGTCCCACTTCTGCTTCTTTGTGTGTTGCCCTGAGGCTAGCTAGAGTCCCACACCACCACCTCTGACTGAAGTGCTCAAGGAATTAGCTGTTTCTTATGCTTTGTGAAACTTCAGAAAGTGGAAGCTTGGTGAGGTATGCAGTCCACACCTGCCTTCTCCTGGACAGGTGCAGCCTTTTGGTCTAATTACATCAGCATAGTCCATTGCCTCTAATCCTCCAAGTTCCTAGAGGAGGAAGCCAGCCTTGTGCAATCCTAAAGGTCACATTTTCCTGTCTCAGCATCAACTACTCATCATGATACAGTGGCTCCAATAAAACAATCATAATGTAGTATGGTTGGCACAGTCTTTTCGTAAAGGCTTAGCGATTCAAAGTGAAGGCTCACAGACGTTCATACGTGAATGCCCACTGTTTAACTTCTTAAAACTATAGTTTTAAGTTGTAAGCTAAATAATGATGCAATACTTCACAAAAATTTTCTCTATGAGTTGATTTCTAAATAGAGGGTCCCACAGAATACACATATATATGTGCTGCCAAAAATGAACAGCACATTGAAAAGCAATCTTCCCATACCTCAACAGCTTCAAACCCACCTCCACTGGCCCTTTGCTTTTGGCATCCAAGAATACAGAAATAATTATCACCAATGTGAGAAACTGAAAGTAAATAAATAGCAAAGGGCTACTGAAATATGATTAAATGGATAATTAATCAAACTGTCTGTTTTGTTAAGAATAGAACTTGTTAGAAAACCATATTAAAATGCTTTGTTGTTGTAAGAATGTAATAGCAAGCCCCCTTGAGGACTGCATTCATAGCGATAAGCCTGATGTGCTAACTCACACCAATATTTTTTTCTCTCATAATTACAGGATGGAAAAGCTCTCAAATCTTGAATTTAGGTGAAATATGTTTTCAAATTTCACACTTTTTGTGGATACATGAATTTAAAACATAAGGAAACCTTATGCTTTAAGAGAACAAGCTTATTATTGAGGCGTCAGTGTTAGCAGTTTGGTGATAGCAAAAAATGCTACTGCAAATGGCTCAACCAGAAATTACCAAATCTAGCTTAGTTGCATTAATATAAGAATGCAAGTATATATCAAGGTAATTTGTGATTATTTCAAGCCATCTACTGGATTTAGAGACCAAATCATCAGCAGGGCTCACCTATGCACCAGCCAGATGTGACTTCCTACACACAGCTACAGAAGAAATAAAGTTGGATCATGGCAGTAGCCTGAGAATCCAGATGCTCACCCAGAGCAAAAATGGTGAGAATAACTCCTGAAGTATCAATAGAAATGTGATTGTTGGGATCCCTGGGTGGCGCAGCGGTTTGGCGCTTGCCTTTGGCCCAGGGCGCGATCCTGAGGACCCGGGATCGAATCCCACGTCGGGCTCCCGGTGCATGGAGCCTGCTTCTCCCTCTGCCTGTGTCTCTGCCTCTCTCTCTCTATCTCTCTGTGACTATCATAAATAAATAAAAATTTAAAAAAGTTTTTAAAAAAAAAAAAAAAAAAAAAAGAAATGTGATTGTTCAACATGGACAAAGGAAGAATTGTTTTAATATAAGATTGAACTTCTAAAGGGTAGACTGTGGGACTATTATAGGCAAAGAATACATACAATGAAGACACATTATCATGATGACCTAGCCCTGCCATTTGGTCAGAAAGCCTCCAAAGAATCTATATTTACAAAGAAGCATCATTTACGATGACAGATGGATGAAGGATAGAGAACGTGAAGGGTAGGGGACAATTTCCTGGGTAGCATTGTGTGATAAATTCGTATCTGGGTGGAATGCCAGTGTTCTCTTCCAATCACCTCTGAACTGCCTCTCCTCTGGGTCCCAATATTTGCAGTGTTAAGAAACTATGGCTGGACATCACTTTAGCAGACATTCATTATGTGCCTATTATGTCTTATCTCAGACGGAAAATGGATAGCAATTCACTTAATATCTGTTTTGCTTTACTTATGCCTGCTCAATTTTTATTTGAAGAATTCAGGAGCAACAATGTTATGTATATATTTCTTTGCCAGAGTAATTTATCTGTATGTGCCTATGTATCTTTGGTATTTTTTTTTTTTTAAAAGCAGTTAAAACTTAGAATGAAATTGTAGAAACCGAATTCTCATTTCACTTTCTGTTCCTTAAATAAGCAAAAGCATAAAAATCATTATTCTGTGGTTTTCTTTAAACATTTTATATTTTTATTTTGATACATGATACTTTAGTCTCAACATGATTGAGAACCTATTGTATGGCACCAAGAAATTTTTTTTATTTATTCATTTATTTATATTAAATAAGAGGCTTGACTGACTTAATGGAAATTTTCATACCTTGCATGAGTGTGTATATGGGAATAGGATAGGGAATGCCTCATATATTTTTTATAAGCCTAAACACGTATTTTTGCCTTTCTTTATTTAAAAAACAGATATGTTTTTATTTCTTTGAAGCAAAATTGTGTTGCATCACTTATATATGCATCATCACTTTAGCAATTTATAAATTATGAGAAGAAAGATCTACAATATTTATGCTAGTCCTCCAGCAGAAGATAAGAACTCCTGGACCTGCATAGCCCCCGCAGCCTGATCACTCAACAGTGGGATGGTGGTAGTTTGAGATTAAAAAAAATTCAAGCTAAACTTTTCCATGACAGACTTAACTAGAAAAAAAATTAAATTGATGATCTAGATAATTATACAATTTCTCACCTTTCACCTATAGCCATGGCCTTGTCAAATTTATAGGATAAATGAGGGAAAAATTAAAAGTTTGGCATACTTTGGCCTATTAGAACTCACTTTTTTCCTTAATATTAATATGCTGGATGCAGTCTTCATTTATTCTTTGTCTTCAAAAAGCGAGTGCACCAAGACCTCATAGAGTGATAAGAACAAGGCAAAAAAAGGTATGACTAATGGATAAGATTCTTAACACATCCAATTTCCTTTCACTGTCTCCCTCTTTTTCTCTCTGCACTAGCCATCTGAGTACAAGAGTTGCTATATTTAATAATCACACTTTGGGAAAAATGATGACGGTTGTGCTGTCATTTTTTAAAAACTTGAATACATGAGTTATTTAAAAATGAAAGGAGAACTTCAGTGCTTGAGGGAATTTAGGCACCCAGGAGATGGTGTAAGTAAGCAGACTGGTGAGGTAAAGAATACCATTTAAATCATTGACTGAGATCATTTTAACTTTCTAACCTGGAAGCTATGAGGCAAAGTCCTGTGTTTATCCATTCAGAAAGGTAATGGGGCTTTGAGGCACCTAAAACAACCCACAAGGGAACTAAACAGTAACCAGATGTGGCCTCAGTTAGCAGATCCTTTTTACAGTAGCACATTGAATTCCTGCTGTTACTGGAAAACAATTATTACTTTTTTAAATAAGAAGCTAGAGTTCACTTTACCCCATTGCCTCCAGTCAGTGAAACTGAGCTATCAGCTGGTAGAGTCCCAATCCAAACTAAACCATATTTTAAAATTAAAATATCACAAAATAAGAGAAAAAAGTGCCTATCACTCACCTTCAGAGTATGTTAGGAAAATACATTCCCATATGATTTTCCAAGCACTGTACTTCCTTTCGTATTATAAAAGCAACATATAGCTCAGTTTGTGTTGGTCAGCTGGTGTTTTATGGGCAGGAATGCCTTTGTTGCATATTACAGTAGAGCATTACAGTTCAAGGGTTAGAAGGCCTAATTCAAAAGCCTTCTCCATACTTCTGCTGAAGTACAATAAAACACTAGTTTACTGAAAACTGAGTCAACATAGGAACATACAAATAGCAAAGAGAAGGAGAAAGAGTGAGAAAAAGAGGGGAGAAAATTGAGAGGTAAGACCATGAGGTCTATACTGTTGAACCCACTGGTGTTTTTTTTTTTTCTAGGAAAGGGTGATATTGCTAAAAATCTATTTTTGTGAACAATGACACAGCCTAGTATCTTTACTACACCTTCTTCCTTCTTTCCTTTAGGTTAAATACAAAGATAAGTAAAAGACAGGCTATCTGTACATTTTTGCTGTTCTATTTGGTTTATTGTGGTTCAAATAGGACAAATCCCTGCTGTTCTAAGCAATATGCTATAGATTTAGATTTTCCCAAATTTAATTAGCAAGCACATAGCAGACAACTGAAAATAAAAATAGAAGAATTCGGGATCCCTGGGTGGAGCAGCGGTTTGGCGCCTGCCTTTGGCCCAGGGCGCGATCAAGGAGACCCGGGATCGAGTCCCACATCGGGCTCCCGGTGCATGGAGCCTGCTTCTCTCTCTGCCTGTGTCTCTGCCTCTCTCTCTCTCTCTCTCTGCGACTATAATAAATAAATAAATAAATAAATAAATAAATAAATAAATAAATAAATAAAAAATAGAAGAATTCTTTGCAGTGGCAAGTATTTCTCACTTCAAAGCATTAAAAAACATATACCCCAATCAATCGACTAATCCTCACTGCCATGGTTTAGAGACCAAATAGGACACTGACCTAACACTGTCTCAGATTAATCAAGCCTTCAAACTTCCAAGTTTGGGCATCTCGATTGCAGGGCAATAAACCAGAAACCAAAGTAGAATTTGAAGATGGCAGTTGCAGTTCTTCAAACTAGTTATTGTGCTTATGGCCCCAAATGGCATGGTTTAAGTAGGTGGTTCTCCAAGTGTGATCCCTAGGCTGTAAGAATCAGTATTACCAGGAGCTTGTTAGAAATGTAAATTCTTATGTCTCAACCTAGCTCTACTAAATTAAAAACTCTGGGTTTTAACAAACCTCTAAGTGATTCTGATGCATGCTGAAATGTGAGAACCACAGGCCTAAAGCAAACAAGGTTGATAATTCATAACTTTTATCATATGAAAGACAACAGTACTTCTGTGGCTCAAAAATGGACTTTAAACACAGTCTCAAAAGAGAAGTTTTTTAAAAATGACATGAGCAATGTGCAAATTGAGCCCTGTATCATAGACATTTAGTGTGGAGTACAAATGTTAGTGTTAGATAGAATTCTCTCTTAATTAAACACTTTATGTGAATCCAGGGTGAGTGGGTCCCCAACATATTCAGTGTTTCTGGAAGGATTTGTAAAGCAGAATGTATCAACTTCACAAAATTATCTGAAAATCATTACTTGTAAGAAATTTCTGTAACATGTACAGGCATTTAATAAATATCATGGAAATAAAAACAGTGTGACTACCTCAATGTATACAATATTTACTTGGACATCTGTGCGTCAGTATGTTTGTTGCATATTTACTTCTTTACCTTTCACTCTACAGATTCTCTACTTTTCAGAATCTTTTTCTATGAAATATAAACCTAATCACAAACTTCTTCTAAAAATATTAGGAAAGTTTCTTTCCAGCCAGAATTTCTAACCAAATATTTAAAAGTATAAAACATCATTGAGGAGTGAAATAATACAGCTTTCTATGAGAGAAGGTAAGACAACTAAAATAATTATAGTACTTACTATGAATTAAATACTTCAGAATCCACTCAACTTGTAGGCATTGTCCCTGTTTTTACAGATGAGAAAATATGAACTCATGAGGTGAAGCCACTTGCCCAGGACAATGAAACCATAAAGTACCAAAGCAGCATTAGAACTCAGGAAAGTAGGTGTGAAACCAAAGCACATGCTTTTTCTACTACACCAAAAACATTAAGATCAATAACACTAATAATCAGTAAACAAAAGGAATGAAATATTCATCACTTATAGTTTTGTTGTTTACTGTTTTTAATGCTGTAATCCACTTTTGTCCAATGGGAATATGATGTGAGCTACATAGGTACTTGTAAAAACATTCTAGTAGCCCTATTTAAAAAATAAAAACAATAAATAAAAAAAAAGAAAAGAAAAAGGAAATCAAATAAATAAAAAGAAAATGTGGGGATCCCTGGGTGGCGCAGCGGTTTGGCTCCTGCCTTTGGCCCAGGGCGCAATCCTGGAGACCCGGGATCGAATCCCACGTCGGGCTCCCGGTGCATGGAGCCTGCTTCTCCCTCTGCCTGTGTCTCTGCCTCTCTCTCGCTCTCTGTGTGACTATCATAAATAAATAAAAATTTATTTAAAAAAAAAGAAAATGTGACATTTGTTTCAAAATGTATTTTATTTAATATACTATATCCAAAATAGTATAATTTCAATATGTAATCAATACAAAAAGTATTAATGAGATATTTTACATTTTTGTATATTAAATCTTTGAAATCAGTGTATATCTATACTTATACCACACCTCAGTTTGAATTAACTACATGGGCAAGTGGTGATACTAGATAGCTCAGTTCTATTTATTGAATACCTAACATCTATGTAACATAGAATTAGGTTTTACAGTGGACAGATGAGAAAACAGTTTCTATCTTCATGGTTCCTTTAATATTCTTGGAAAAAAATAGGTCTACCATTTCCTAAGACAAAAAGATAAAAAAACTAATAAGCTGTCATGGACTGGTTTCTTTTGTGAGGAATTTTCATTTACTAACAAAAGACATATGACTTCTGTACAGTTAGTGAGGTCCCGATTGAGAAAAATGAAAGAAAAAATAATAATACTGACAAAATAAAAGTGGGGAAAAAAAGATGTGATGGATTTCCAATACCCAAAGGTTAAAATGTTGCAGGTTTAAGAAAAACCTGCAAAAACATTAAGCTAAGATTGGTACTCAGTTAATGAACTGTGAAAACTCCCTTAGCCAAGAAAATGAAAGAAGTAATGGTGTTAAAAGAGTTCCTAGTGGCCTGACCAGAGGGCTTCACATAGTGGTTAATTGCCAGACTCCAGAGGGGAGTAAAACAGGCAGCTCAATTGGCTGCTAGAAGGATGAGTAGTTGGCTTCTAGCCTTCAGAAAGAATGTAAGGTTGGTTTAAAAAAATAATAAAAATAAAGAAATCATGAAAGGGAAAAAAAAGAAAGAAAAAGCAGTTCATCTTTCCTTGGAATTGTAATGTGTATTAACACAGCATCACTTATAAAGGTATAAAATATATTCATATTTCATAATAAGGTCAGGATCATCAAAAGACCATTGACTCCAGCTATCTATCAAGCTGTTACTGGTGACTATGGTCTAGTATCCGAACCAAGGCTCATTCCCAGCTGAATATGTACTTTCCTGTACTGAAAAGTACCTCACAAGCCTCAAGTCAATAGAAATTTATTTATTGAGTATATAGTGGGAGCTGGGCACTGTGCTGGGTCATAAGGGGTCACAAATGAATATGAGTAAGCACAAAAAATCTGAGAAGAAACAGTGAGGACTGTTTCTGCCAGAGCCTGAGAGTATAATGGTATCCAGGAAGGTTTCATAGAAAAAAAGAAGTATGAGGTGGGCCTTGAAGCATTGGTTTTCTTTGGGCAGAAGGGTAGACATTGGTGAAGTGGGGAAAGACTGTTATAGAGAGAAGCTTCTGCCCTGAATTTCCCATCCTGTATTACACACCATTAAAATAACTATGCACCTTGATTTTCCTAGGAAAAATCCAAGTTTATTCCTATCTTGATAGGATTATTCATTTTTCCTTTATTCTCAAAGTGTCTCATTTGAACAGTAAACTTCACAAGTATCAGACTTTACAAGTCTGTCAAATATCAGATCCCTTCTTGAGAAATAAATTCTTTTTCATCAAATTGTAAATGAAGACATATGATTAACTACTATTGATATATGTAACTTGATCAAATGCACGTACAAAGCATGTTTTGACAATCTCATATAGATGTCAGAGGAAGTGACCTAGAAGTGACTGTGCATGTATGCATTGTACATAGCTAACTAAGTATGTATATTATGTCTTGTGTTAAGTGTGATGGAAATTATTTTAAAAAAATCATAAAGAGGACAAGGTTACAGTTGGGGGAATAAATGCTGTTCTATATATGATAGTCAGTGAAGGCCTTTCTCAAAAGGTAGAGTTTAACAAGAAATGCGGATGACATGATGCAGCAAACTCGGGAACTTGGAGAAGTGGCCAGGGCAGAGGAAACATTAAGTGCAAGAGCCTCAAGATGAGAAAAGTCTTGGCATGTTTGATGAATAGTAAGGTGGCCAGCATGGCTGGAGAGAAGGAAATGTGGAGGACAGTGATTATAAATGAAGCCAGAGATATTGCAAAGGGCCAGGTTACAGAAGGTCCCCTAAGTCACAGTGAGCAAATCTGGGTATAGTTTTGGAAAATGTGGAAATGTACTGGAAGAATTCTGAGCAGTGGAATAGCAAAATCGGACTTGGATTTTAGAGGAACCAGTCTAGCTGACTTAAATAAGCATCCCTTAAAGGGATGGGGATGCTTAGTATGCCCCAGCATTTTTGGTTAAAGTTTATTAACTTGGAGATTAGCTTAGAATCGTACTTCATTATTTTCTCTGACATCACTGCTTTATTTCAATATTCTTTTCATTTAAAAAAGTGTTAGCCCATTCCAGTGTAATTATTTCCTGCCTTGCCAAAGCGTAAACTGACAATAGAACTTTTACCATTCATACTCTAGAGTCAGCGAGACTGAACATAATAAGCTCTCCCATGTCCTCGTGCTAGGGAATTAAAAGACATTAGATTCTTAACTTGAAGGAATAAAATGGGTCATTTTCTCACCCTCCCTCCATCCTTTTCTGAAAACCTTCTCTCCTTACAATACTTGCCCTTGAATTTCCAATGTCCCTCACTTTCTATACCTTTCCGGAGTCCAGAGTAACCCATGTTAGCCTATTCTCATTAGATTATTCTATATTCTAAGTCTATCATTTGCTTCACTTTCTGATCACAATGTATCTCCTTTATGGCCTGTCAGCACCATAAAAGGTCTGTGATACTATCATACTTGCAATATAACAAGTAAGCCTGCTTCAGTTTCATGTACACTCCTAGAAAATATGAGAGTACTGGGTCAGAGACGAAAGGCTTTATTACAACATAGCAAGGAGCCTGAGCTTGATGGTCACATTAGTTCCCCTTGATCCTCAAGTCAAATGGAAATGATACCCAGAAGCCTAGGTGGATGCTGTTCACACAGTGGGCTTTTGATGAGAAACTCCAAGCTTAAGAAACCTCAGTCTTTTATATTGGGCTGAAAGCAAACCTAGAGGACCTTTGCTATGATGGAATATAGTATCTTTTTTGTAGTGAACAGAAAGCAAACCCCTGCTCTGGAACAACACTCTATCTTTATCTTCCAAGGCAGTTTACTGTACAAACATTCTTGAAAAGATCATCCAGAACAAAAGGCAGTTAGCCTCTTTTCTTTCAAGACATGAAGAAACATGAGAGACATTGTTTCTCCAAATGGCCTGAAAAGCCCAGCTAGATGAATGCAATTAATGCCAAGTCCAATGTTATGACTAGTACTTGGGGTACCTATATTTTATTTAGCAAAGGATTCTTAGATGTCTAAGGGAATAGAATGTGGTAAAATAAATCTCTGGCGCTAAGAATTAAGTGAAAGTGTAAGGGGAAAGAGACCTTTTTCAATACACTTTGATCTGGAAGATGTAGATTTGTCACCTCATCAGGCAAAAAGTATTAAGAAATCTTGCCTTCTACCAGGAATCTCATTATGTGAAAATATCACATTAATATCCAGGAAGCAAAAGTTTCCCTAATGCTATTCATTTTAAATAAATGATTATTATGTCAATTAACTGGTATATAATTCAATAGCAACTTTCCTTAATTTGTAAATTTTCATGTACACAATATTATTGAAAATAATTTCCTAGTTTACATTTATTTTTAAGTGTGCAAATGTTGGCTCTGTGTTACTTAACTTCTAATGTAGGTTTCATTTTACTTAATATTTACAAATAATTCTTGCATTACATAAATATTTTTCTACTTTATTAATAAATACGTCATTTTCAGATAATGATTGTCTTAAAATCAAAGTTCGGCAGCAATAATCTCATGCTCTTAAAAGAGTCACTGGGTTAAAAGATACTATTTACAAGTTGGTTGAGGAAAATTCTGACATAATTTCATAGTAGTCTAACCTTAAACAAGTGGTACAAATCAAGAACTATGTATCAAAGAGATTGAAATGAGTCTTTTAAGATTCCATCTATGGAGACTGAATGCTATTTACTATATTTTATAAATGATGATTTACCAAAAAGAGCAAACTTTGGAAATATTCTCTTTTTTTTGAAATATTCTGCTATTAAAGTGTCTTTAAAAAATTATCATTAATTAACTCTTGTTATTTCCTTCACCCTTTTGTGATATGCCCTAAACCCTTAAAAGTGACAAGCTAGTATGCACATTGAGACACTACAAAAAGAAAACAAATTAAAATATCATACTATTTACTCTGGTATATAACTTGCCATGTGATATATACAGTAAATAAATATTTTATGCATTATATCATTTAATCATTTAAATAAACCTGAAAAATATTTTGTTTATGATTAACAGAGCTCAGAAAGTTGTTTCTTTCTCAAGGAAATGCAGCTAGATGGTCAAGGAGCTTGGACCCAAATCTTTCCTTATCTAGATGATCAAGTTTGATCAAGTAGCCATCATTCTAAATTATAAGGTCACAAAAAGAAAACCAGGAATTATATTGTACTAAATTCCTTGGGATCTTTTTGATAATCTTTTATTTTCAAATCTCTGTTTTTCACTTATTTGTTAACAGGAAAACAAATAGGGATGCATTTGCATTAAGATATAAAAGAGAAAAGAAAGGAGCTTTCTTTTCCTTCTTCATCAGAATTCAGAGCAGAACCTGGCACTTCAGACTAAGGACAGCCATCGCTTAAGTTGAAGTTAATTGGACGCTCTGTATCTGGTTCTCAAAATACATCAATTAGAAACAATTAAGACAGTATTAATAGAGATTAGAAATAGTTACCTATTTCAGGACTGTTTCTATATAAAAATGCCCTTACATTTAATTCCACATCAGCAAAAGATAGATGAATGTGTAATTGATGGCTGTGACACATCCAAGCTCAAAAAGCCCACATGGATTTTGGGTGCTTAGCAGAGTTAGAGGGCTTCTATTTTTAAAGTAAAGTAGCAAGAATCATGAGTTTTATGCCAAAAGCAGCCTGGTTTGTAATCGATGAAAACATCAACCGCACAGGTTTTGTCATTATGAAGTCATATGAAGATAATAATACTGACAGATAGGAGGAGGGGCAAGATGGCGGAAGAGCAGGGTCCCCAAATCGCCTGTCCCCACCAAATTACCTAGATAACCTTCAAACCATCCTGAAAATCTACGAATTCGGCCTGAGATGTAAAGAGAGACCAGCTGGAATGCTACAGTGAGAAGAGTTCACGCTTCTATCAAGGTAGGAAGACGGGGAAAAAGAAATAAAGGAACAAAAGGCCTCCGAGGGGGAGGGGCCCCGCGAGGAGCCGGGCTGAGGCCGGGGCGAGTGTCCCCAGGACAGGAGAGCCCCGTCCCGGAGGAGCAGGAGCTGCACCAACCTTCCCGGGCGGGCGGAAAGGGGCTCGCAGGGAGGTGGAGCAGGACCCAGGAGAGCGGGGATGCCCTCAGGCTCCCGGGGACACTAACAGACACCTGCGCCCCGGGAGAGTGCGCCGAGCTCCCTAAGGGCTGCAGCGCTCACGGCGGGGCCGGAGCAGCTCGGAGGGGCTCGGGCGGCGGCTCCGCGGAGGGGGCTGCGGGGCGGGAGCGCGAATCCCACAGCGCAGGCCCCGGAGCACAGGGCGCCGGGACACAGCCCAGGATCCGGCCTCCCCTGGGACTGGCAGAGGCCGGGAGGGCCCAGGACAGCAAGGACGCTCCAGCCCCGAGCTGAGCAGATCAGCGGCCCCGCCCCGGAGCCTCCAGGCCCTGCGGACGGAGAACAGAGAGCCCCGAGCCCCATAGTTCCTGCGGAGGCTAAATCCAGGCTTCCAGAGTTGCCATAGCAACTGCTGCTGTTCCTCCTGGGGCCCGACGGGGTAAACAACCCCCGCTGAGCCCGGCAGCAGGCAGGGGCAGAGCAGCTCCCCCAAGTGCTAACACCTGAAAATCAGCACAGCAGGCCCCTCCCCCAGAAGACCAGCTAGAGGGACCAGTGATACTCCCCCGTGTTCCAATACAACTTGTTTTTGGCCACTCTGCACTGAGCAAAATGACTAGAAGGAAAACCTCACTTCAAAGGAAAGAATCAGAAACAGCCCTCTCTCCCACAGAGTTACAAAATCTGGATTACACTTCAATGTCAGAAAGCCAATTCAGAAGCACCATTATACAGCTACTGGTGGCTCTAGAAAAAAGCATTAAGGCCTCACGAGACTTCATGACTGCAGAATTTAGATCCAATCAGGCAGAAATTAAAAATCAATTGAATGAGATGCAATCCAAACTAGAAGTCCTAACGACGAGGGTTAACGAGGTGGAGGAACGAGTGAGTGACATAGAAGACAAGTTAATGGCAAAGAGGGAAACTGAGGAAAAAAGAGACAATCAATTAAGGGACCATGAAGACAGATTAAGGCAAATAAATGACACTCTAAGGAAGAAAAACCTACGTTTAATTGGGGTTCCCGAGGGCGCCGAAAGGGACAGAGGGCCAGAATATGTATTTGAACAAATCCTAGCTGAAAACTTTCCCAATCTGGGAAGGGAAACAGGCATTCAGATCCAGGAAATAGAGAGATCCCCCCCTAAAATCAATAAAAACCGTTCAACACCTCGACATCTAATAGTGAAGCTTGCAAATTCCAAAGATAAAGAGAAGATCCTTAAAGCAGCAAGAGACAAGAAGTCCCTGACTTTCATGGGGAGGAATATTAGGGTAACAGCAGACCTCTCCACAGAGACCTGGCAGGCCAGAAAGGGCTGGCAGGATATATTCAGGGTCCTAAATGAGAAGAACATGCAACCAAGAATACTTTATCCAGCAAGGCTCTCATTCAAAATGGAAGGAGAGATAAAGAGCTTCCAAGACAGGCAGGAACTGAAAGAATATGTGACCTCCAAACCAGCTCTGCAAGAAATTTTAAGGGGGACTCTTAAAATTCCCCTTTAAGAAGAAGTTCAAGTAACTCTGAACGTGAATGGGCTTAATGACCCCATCAAAAGGCGCAGAGTTTCAGACTGGATAAAAAAACAGGACCCATCTATTTGCTGTCTACAAGAGACTCATTTTAGACAGAAGGACACCTACAACCTGAAAATAAAAGGTTGGAGAACCATTTACCATTCAAATGGTTCTCAAAATATACCCTAAAAACTACAGAACACTTCTGAAAGAAATTGAGGAAGACACAAAGAGATGGAAAAATATTCCATGCTCATGGATTGGCAGAATTAATATTGTGAAAATGTCAATGTTACCCAGGGCAATTTACACGTTTAATGCAATCCCTATCAAAATACCATGGACTTTCTTCAGAGACTTAGAACAAATTATTTTAAGATTTGTGTGGAATCAGAAAAGACCCCAAACAGCCAGGGGAATTTTAAAAAAAGAAAACCATATCTGGGGGCATCACAATGCCAGATTTCAGGTTGTACTACAAAGCTGTGTTCATCAAGACAGTGTGGTACTGGCACAAAAACAGACACATAGATCAATGGAACAGAACAGAGAACCCAGAAGTGGACCCTGAACTTTATGCTCAACTAATATACGATAAAGGAGGAAAGACGATCCACTGGAAGAAAGACAGTCTCTTCAATAAATGGTGCTGGGAAAATTGGACATCCACATGCAGAAGAATGAAACTGGACCACTCTTGCACCATACACAAAGATAAACTCAAAATAGATGAAAGATCTAAATGTGAGACAAGATTCCATCAAAATCCCAGAGAAGAACTCAGGCAACACCCTTTTTGAACTTGGCCACAGTAACCGGAGAAGGACAAACAGTGTATGTTCTCATTCATTTGGGGAATATGAATAATAGCGAAAGGGAATATAAGGGAAGGGAGAAGAAATGTGTGAGAAATATCAGAAAGGGAGACAGAACATAAAGACTTCTAACTCTGGGAAATGAACTAGGGGTGGTGGAGGGGGAGGAGGGTGGGGGGTAGGGGTGAATGGGTGACGGGCACTGAGGGGTACACTTGACGGGATGAGCACTGGGTGTTATTCTGTATGTTGGTAAATTGAACACCAATAAAAATTAATTTATAAAAAATAAAAAATAATAAAAAATAATACTGACAGATAAATGTCGGCTGAAGGAGGTCAGCATAATGGCGCATTCCTCCTTTACCACAGGAATGGAAATAGAGCAATACAATTATTCCATCCAGGGGAGAATTAAAGCCTCTTTTTGCTGAACTCCAGAAGTTCTTTCAGCTAGGACCCCTTATATCACTGTAGGTGATGTGCAAGAGCTCAGGCTTGTGATGGGAAATTCCATTACTTAATTATTTCTTGGGACTGGACAATGGAGAATATAAAATGTTTGTAGAAGATCAAGGTCAAATTACTTTTTTTCCATAATGGGGAGACAAGAAAGAAAGAAAGAAAGAAAGAAAGAAAGAAAGAAAGAAAGAAAGAAAGAAAAGAAGAAAGAAAGAAAGAAAGAAAGAAAGAAAGTAAGAAAGAAAGAAAGAAAGAAAGAAAGAGAAAGAAGGAATGTGGGAGGAAAGGGGAGAGGGAGAGAGGATATGTGCTTCTCTCATCAATACAAAAAGGTAGTTGAGCTGACACCGAGGAGATGCTTAATATGTATCTGTGGTAGGGAAGGTATGGCATTCAGATATTGCGAGTTGTGATATTCACACTCCTCATTGCACACCATGTTCTCATCACGAGTCCATGCAACCTTCTCCCTGTTGTTTTATTTTATATTTTTCCCACTCTCATTACCTATCCGCATTCCCCGCTATACCTAGAAGAATCCACATTGTAGCTTGATATTTCTCTACATAGGCATATATCTTTGTATAATAAGTAGCACTGTTCTATTTTGAATGATATTATACTACAAATCTCATTTTATTTATTTTTTCACTTATCACTAGAAATCTAGTCATGTTTTGGATGAGATTGGACATCTCTGTTCTACTGGGTGAGCCCAGTGAGGCATATGTCTCCAGTTATCCTGATTTTATATTATTCGAACTTTAATAAAGCCTTTTATCATATTGCCAATGCTATTTTGCTTATATTCTATTGACTACTAATTTACCACTTTTAGAGAAGAATACTATACCAAGATTCACTAAAGTTGTGTATTAGCATAAACCATCTTACTGTCTCCTCTAAGATACATTAATACTCTAAAGTACATAATTCTGATAAAACATTTGAATATATTTGAATTATTATATTTATTATCCATACTTTTCACTTGTGAAAGAAGTACTGGAAAGGGACAAAATTATTTAGAAAAGCAAGTAGTTTGCCTGGAAAGAAGTGTTGCCAGAGAGTCCAGGCTTCAAAGAAATTGAGCTCCATATTAAAAAGAGAAAGAAAAAGAAAGAAAAAGAAACGTTAAAAAAGCAAACCCCCATAATATAACAAAGATTACCTTACAGTTAGTCAATTTATGTTAAAAGTAATTGTCTTGAAATGTATTTGCAAGTGTTTTCCTATATTTAGACATCACCACAGTGAAAGTCAGGGATAAAGTTGTTTTTTTTTAGGAAGTCAGTCAGTAACTTTCAAGAAAGTCTCAAAGTTTAATTTATTTGGGGAACTAGAACTACACAGGTTTGACCTGCTTTTGGGGGGGGGGTGGAAACATATGTATTTCAATTTGAAAAGTTCAAAGAAATTAATAGGGTGTCAGATTTACAGCCATACTAACAGCCATGAACTTAGGGAACTTAGGGAATCAATTCTAAACAAGTCATTAATAATTGCAGATTTTCCTTAAACCTGACTAGCCCCTTTTTTATTTCCAGAGCAGCATTAATTTTAAATTGTTATGATTGTAAAATAATGCATTTTTCAGAGGTCTTTTTTTTCCCCAGAGGTCTTCTTAGGTACCCTGAAATAATTTAGCTGATTTAAGCCAGATAGACCTCTTTACCTGAATCCACATTTGTCTAAATTGACACCTCACAACCCCAAAACAAAATTCCCAGGAATCTTGTGAGTTTCTAATTATATGTGCTTTCCAGTAGGACACAAAAACCCATACCCTATGGATAGCAGTCATTTATTAATTTATTTGACAAGTATTAAATCAGTGCCTACAGGTCTGTGGCACTATTTTAAGCATTGGAGATTCATCTTTATGAAGAACCAATCTGTATCTGGTCTGGAGAAGTGGAGAGTAATGCAAAATAAAGGAATAACTCAAGTCATTAAAACCAATGATATTTAATTTCTTTGTTTACTTGTTATCTTTCTAAACCTTCAAACCAGATCATACTGACATCTAAGAACAGGGTGAGAAATTATTCTTAAGGAAAGCACAAGTCTAGAATTCAAAATAAACAAACAGTAATTGTGTCATCCTGTATCATCAATCCTTTTGTCTGTCTAGGTCAACCCAACTCCAAGAATTTCTCCCATTGATGGTTTTGCTTTCTGGTGAAATTAATTTTCCTTATTCATAGACTAAATCAATCTGTGTTTCTGGCTGTCCCTTTTCTATCCCTTCTCCTTTGAATAAAATTAATCAGGATAGCCATAAATTTCCTTTACATTAATCAATGAGATCAATATGTTATAGCTAAGTATAGATGATTAAGGTCCAAAAGTTCAGGGATAAATATTGACATGGAAACTTGTTTGATCCTAAGTCCTGAAGGCAAATGAATGCCTCTGCTTAGACTCATAATATTTATTATATTTCTTGGTGACTAAATTTAGAGCAAATACAAAGGTTCTAATTTTTTAGCTAGATTGAGTAGAGCTATAGCTATAAACGTAAAGCCAGAAATTCTCAGAGGTCTTTTAGTTGTATTTTTTTGCTTGTAAGCATGTAAATCTTTATATTGTCTAAGTTATTTTACTCAACTATACAGTTCTAACAAAATCACTAATTATTTTGTGTCTTTACAAGATCTTCTTGACTAAAAATCAGCAACTCAACCTACTTTTAAATCTGAGGTAAGAAAACTGGCTTCTCTTTAATGCTCTGTGGCAGAAGTTTTGAAAACATTTTTCATCTTAATCTCAAAAGAGTATTATCAAAAAAACCCCAGTGTTATTGAGTGGATATCATCATGATTTTCTTGAAGCCACGGCAGATAAAATTAAATAATTTAGGTATTTTGCCTAAATTCATACAGCTAGCATATAGTTTAGCAAGTTTGAGACAAAATTATTGATTTCAAACATCATGATCTTGAATAAAACTCTGGAAAGTTTCTTGGCTTGAAAAGTGTTTAGAATTTAGACGCTGTGTTAATTGCCAGGTCACAATTCTTTTTTTTTTTTCCCCAGGTCACAATTCTTAATCAGAAGTTTGCATTAATTAATTTACCAAGCTCTTGAGATGGGAAAATTAATATTTCAAAATTATCAGTCAGCCTATTAGTCCTTTAGAGTTATATGAGAATTTAATTCTTAATAAATTGAGGAACTGGATTATTTAAGTAAATGCCTTAGATGGGAAGCAGGAGATGTTAGTGTACCCTTAGGTGTATCAGTTATGACCAGGTCACAGATCTGGTTGTATATTCATATCCAGACTTAAAAAAATTGTATCTACTTCTAAGGATAGAAGACAGAACAAGCACCCATATTTTTTAAGCAAAACGCCCTGACTTTATTACCATTTTACCAAACACTTAGTTCAGAAGAAGAAAGTGGTCTTTGTAGCAAGGCATCTCCAAAATTTTCATGTGTTGTCAGTATGCACTAAAGTACAGAAGAGAATATAGAAGCTCATCCCAGCATATGGTTCCAAAGTGATGCTGAATCAGCTACTTCCAGTGAGCATTTCCAACTTTGGGTACTAGCAATGACAGTAGTTAGTATGGCTGCAAGATAGACTGCTGTATTGAGTCACAAAGAGGAGCCTCAAGGTATACATTTTTATAAGGCTGTGTGCAACTGGTATACCTCTCAGTGATTCTAGTACAACCAGCTAATGCTTTGGCTCACAGTCCAAGTAACCCCAACACTTAGTTACAGTAATTCAAAATTTAGACCAATGTTAGCAATGAATATAATAAAACTTTTACAGATGGTGGAGGGAACTGTATGTCTACCCATTTGACCAATAGTGTGATAATCAACTTCTAGGAAGTCACTGAAGAGGGAGAATTAAATCTGAAGACCTCAGAAAGGAATTATTCCAGGATAAGGCAGGTAATAAGTCCTTTGAACCTATATTTACCAAACCGCATTAATCACTGTGCTACTATTATCTCCTCTACTTTGAAATATACCAAAAACATATAATATACATGTAAGTTATATACTAAAAAATAAATCAATATTTAAAATAACTCAATTTAAGAACACAAATTTACTAACACCCCTAAAACAGTTGTACTCTTTTCTAACTCATAATGGAGGCAGTGGAGAGTATGTCATTGATACTATTTGAGCCAAATGATATGAATCATTTAAAGGTGAACCACACCAACAGTATGGATTCCTTCATGGACCATTAATGTGTCTTTGGGCTTTTATTAGAATTTTGGCTTTCACAGGAGTGCATTTATATTTGGCATAGCTATTTAGTACTTGCTATGAGAGATATATATTTTTAAAAATTGCATGTTATTTATTTTTAAATAGCTCCTTAGAGCTCCACCTGTACCAAAAAGCAGGAAACATGGAATGGTCATTCATTCAACACATACTTCCCAAGTGCATACTTATCTAGGCACTGGGGACATAGCAGTGCATAAGTTAGACAGTGACCTTCCTTTAAAGAAGCGCATATTCTGTTTGTTTGTTGGGGAGGGGGAGCTAAGCTTACAAAACATTTAAATTGATACATAAGCAATATCATTTAAGATGATATGAAGAAGTGCCATGAGGTGGTGTGCTAAGGAATGATTAAGGCTATTTTAGATGGGAAGAGAAAGCCTCTGTAAAAATTGATTGACCAGAGGAGGTGTCTGTGGGAAGAGCTAGTGGCAGATCTGAGGCACAGCAGTCCAGGTAGAGAACAAAGTCTAGGAAGGGAGCTTCAGTGTAATAAAATCAATAAAAGAAGGCCAATGTGTCTGGAATGGTAGGCTGTGGTGGACAACCAAAATGAAGTCAGGGGGAGGGAAGGGTGGACAATGACTTTGATTGACAGGAGATGAAACACAAAACCAAAGGCTCTCAAGTGTATGCTCAGGAGCAAGTCCTTGGACTCTGGCTGCTTTTTATCCATGTGCATCAGCCTGTTCTGAGGTAGTGCTGCATTTCTCTACCACTGCCTAACTTCCTAGCTGCTGAATGAGTTGTTCTCTAGAAACATCACTTTCATTGTCGACTGTACTGTGAGTAGGTGGCAGTGTCATTATGTCAGCCTTCATGAAAAAGAAATTATGAAAGGCACAGAGGGTGGGCTCTGGGAAATTCCTGGTTTATTAGCCCAGGAAGAGGGAAGCAAGGAGCCTGAGCTCGTTTTTGCTTATTGCTAAGGTTCAGATAAGACCCAAAGCCCAGGGTTTTAACCCATTCCCTTCTGGTGTGGCCCTAGGAATGCTGGAGATCCGAAGAATATGGCTCCTGCTCAGGTGCAGACCAGGACAGTGATGACACAAATTTCTGTTTGAAACTATCATACGACTCACATTTGAGATGCAAATCATCTGCCATTTGAGTTGCATCCACCAAAATGTTTCCTTGGTAGCATTTTGGGAAAGTGATGGGAATCAAATTGTGAGTGCAGACAATGAAGTGAGACAGAAAATGTCTTTCAAGGTGGAGTTGTCTTTTTTTTTCTCCTCTTGCCCAACCTTATAAGACAGAGACAGAGATAGAGGCAAACATTTACTGCATAGAATGTTTCCCTTAATCAATGCTTCATGTATACTGCACAAAACACTCTTCAGACAGCATGCGTGTTACAGTAAACTCCACAAGGAAAAATACATATATTTTACTTTTACAGGTATCTTTTATGCTCTGCAGCTTGCTGTTTGTATTCAACTAAACAGTTTGAAGGGAACTCTCATTTTTTAAAAAAATCAAGGGATACACTTTATGCATAGCATCAGAAGTCTAATTACCTATTTTTTAGTTATTCTAATAAAGAAAGCAACTGGACCTCTCATAATGTGAGATAAATTCCCTTGTTTTTCAAAGAAAACAAAAAAGTAAGAAACCAATGGTTGGAATCAAATGATTGTGGCAGGCGTGAGCACAAACACAATGCCAGAACTCAACAGAAGCAGGGGGAAAGCTTTTGCCGTGTATCTGCCCCAGAACAAATGCTGGAAGTCTACAATCCAAGAAACTGAAGAGGGAGTTACCTAAAGCAAAAGGTATACTTGATTACTGAAGGAACCCAGTTGAAAACATGTTAGCTCTATCTCTGTTGCAATCAACTTATCTCCTTTGTATACTTTCTTCCTCAGAGACTCCTCAGCCTAATGCATGGTTTTTGAACTCATCAGAGTAGAGCTATCCATTAGTTTCTAGGGTAATTGTTTTTTATCCAACATAAAACTTTACAAATTATAAAAGTCATACAAGAGTTCACAGTTATTATTCATTATGTCTGTAGCTCTCATGAGTTATAAAGTACTTTATAATTGCTTTTTGTTAATTATGATATTAACTTTTTAAAATGAAAGAACAAAGGCAAAATAACCTGGACTACCTTTGACAAATACTAAAATGTAAAACTATTTAGAGTGTTTTAAACATTTAGAAGATAATAACCTATAAATTTGTAATGGTAAGGACCAAATCTGATGAACATTTACCTTCTGATCATTAAGAATCTATAAGCTATTTCACTTTTTATTCTGATTATAACACATGTATAAATTAGTTCCCTTTCAATTGGAAATGCTGCAAGAGATAAAGTCAAATCCTAAGCTTGATTTATTTTCCTCCTATAGTAAATTCTCAAAATGTCCTTCAATAAAGATAGCAAATAAAGTTACATATTATTATACTGACTGGAAAGACAGAGATAAAACTACATGGTTCTTTAATCTACCTGAATCCCTCAATAAAAACAAACAGCAACTAGAAGAGGAAAGGCAAAAACCAAAGGAGCATATCTAAAATGATACTAGGTGCAAGGGAAAAAGAGCCTACAATTTAATTTTAATACTGAACATCAAAGTGAACCAACATAATAACCAAAAAAGAGGAAACTAAAAATAATATAAGGATACAACCATAAAGGTAACAGTTGAAACAAAACTACAATCCATCTTAAAAAGAAAAAGAAAAAGAAAAACAACTAGATAAATCAAACAAAAATAGAAAACTTAGGGAATGAGTGTATTATGTATCTAAGAGGATAAAATATGTGTGTGTATATACATACACACTAGTATATATACATATACTAGTTTAAAAATGAAAGGATAAACCATAATGTATGTTTTAATGGTTTTCTATAGAGGAATTCAGGGAACAGATTTGAAGGGACTAGGGTAGTAACTATGCTTCATTGGTTATTTTTTTTAAATTGACTTTAAAAACATTAGGTATACACAGAAAGTTAAATTTTAAAAAACATCCCTAAAAGTATAAAATGAAATAAATTTCCTTGTGGAGTTTACTGTAACACGCATGCTGTCTGAAGAGTGTTTTGTGCAGTATACATGAAGCATTGATTAAGGGAAACATTCTATGCAGTAAATGTTTGCCTCTATCTGTCTCTGTCTTATAAGGTTGGGCAAGAGGAGAAAAAAAAAAGACAACTCCACCTTGAAAGACATTTTCTGTCTCACTTCATTGTCTGCACTCACAATTTGATTCCCATCACTTTCCCAATATGCTACCAAGGAAACAGTTTGGTGGATGCAACTCAAATGTCAGATGATTTGCATCTCAAATGTGAGTCGTATGATAGTTTCAAACAGAAATTTGTGTCATCACTGTCCTGGTCTGCACCTGAGCAGGAGCCATATTCTTCGGATCTCCAGCATTCCTAGGGCCACACCAGAAGGGAATGGGTTAGAACCCTGGGCTTTGGGTCTTATCTGAACCTTAGCAGTAAGCAAAAACCAGCTCAGGCTCCTTTAGAATGTCATTTTTATATTAATACATGAATTGATCTAGAAACTAAAAACTAAGAGTTGCTGACATCCCAAAAGCAGAGATAATCAGACATTATTTATTTCAAGATCAAACCATCATTTTTAAAAAGATTTTATTTATTTATTCATGAGAGACACAGAGAGAGAGGCAGAGATACAGACAGAGGGAGAAGCAGGCTCCCTGAAAGGAGCCTGATGCAGAACTTGATCCCAGGACCCTGGGATCATGACCTGAGCCAAAGGCCTATGCTCAACCACTGAGCCACCCAGGCGCCCCAAACCACCATTTTTTAAAAAGTTTTGCCAACAATGTTGAACCTAAATCCTATTATTTCCTTGTATCAAACCAGCAATTTACAAGACATACAGAGGACAGAAGAAACAGCAATATGAAACCATAGGAATGTAGTCAGCAAAATCCAGACTTTGCAAAGCTCTACACAGCAAATGATGAGGGTTCTTTAGCAATAGATTACAAGGGGAGACATTATAGAAGAGACCTGTAATATAGAAGGAAATTAAATATCACATTAACTAATTTCAATCTGTAACTTCTTTGTGTCTTGATTTAAAGATAAAAACAAAAAAATAAAGATAAAAACAAAATGTTATGCAGTAATTGGAAATACAAACATTACAATTAAGAAATTATTGTAGGGATCCCTGGGTGGCGCAGCGATCTGGCGCCTGCCTTTGGCCCAGGGCGTGATCCTGGAGACCTGGGATCGAATCCCACGTCAGGCTCCCGGTGCATGGAGCCTGCTTCTCCCTCTGCCTGTGTCTCTGCCTCTCTTTCTCTCTCTGTATGACTATCGTAAATTAAAAAAAAAAAAGAAATTATTGTAAAATTTTTAGCATGATACTTGTTTTGTGATCTAGTTAAAATTTTAATTCAGTACCATTATTTTAGATATATATGCAAATGCTTGGAGATTAATTCATATTTACTTCAAAACAATAAGAAGGGTAGGGGTAGAGGGAGGAAGAGGAGTGGCAGTATAGACCAGACAAGATTGGCCAAGAGTTGAACATTATTGAAGCAGGGTTCACCATGCTATTTTATTTCATTTCCTTTTTTGAATATTTGATATTTTCCATCAAAAGGATTAAAAATACAATGACATAATAAGTTTAAAAGAAACTATAAAGTGCATTTTTCTAATTATTTAGAGATAATTAACTACTTATACTATATAAAATATATGACAACAATGTGAACGATGGCAACCAATTCACTTGCAGTTTTGCAGGGAAAAGAAAATGAAAATAGAAGATAGAAGTTGTGATATTTATGCTATAGGATATAAAATAGGTGGGAAGTTTCTTAAATAAATTTTGCTCAGTTGTGTAATTTATCTGCCTGATATATTATCTCACTATGACCTAGCCTAGTGAGAGCCATGTATTGAAATCTTAATAAATATTTGTTAAATTATGCAGCTGACTTGATCCTAAACAAACAAAAATAATAGAAATCCTAACAAAAATAATTTGATGAACCTGAAGGGCATCAGACATAATTATACTAATACTGTTTGTAATACTACCGGTAAGGACATTCAAACAGTCTCAGTGGAAATGTACCTAAGAATCAGAAATAGAGGGCAGCCCAGGTGGTTCAGTGGTTTAGCGCCACCTTTAGCCCAGGGCCTGATCTTGAAGACCCGGGATTTGAGTCCCACATCGGGCTTCCTGCATGGAGCCTGCCTCTCTCTGCCTGTGCCTCTGCTTCTCTCTCTCTCTCTCTGTGTGTCTCTCATGAATAAATAAATAAAATCTTTAAGAAAAAAAAAGAATCAGAAATAGAGATTTGCAAGTATGTTAAGAGGTTATGTTGCAACATTTCAGATGTTTAGTGTATTTTCACTCTCACTATTACTTATCAATTAGAGACTTCAACCTGCGGCAGAGAAGTTCAAGCTTCTCCTATATACATAAGCACAGAAATTACAAGAAAATTAGGAAGATAAACATTCACATTGAAGATTAAATATATCTTTACTGCATATGATTGTTAAAAATGAACATATTAATTTCAAGTTTGCCCATCATTTTCTATAGTGCTAAAATTCCATAATTCATTCATTTATTCATGCCTTGGTTAACATACATGTATTGCCCTATGTATCAAGAGAATGGTTTCAGTTGTAGAGATTCAGTAATTAATAAGTCACATACTTTATTTGGAATAAATTGTACTAAACGGAAGAGGGCAAATAAGCAAGTAATTACAGAACGATGTGGTAAATTTATGATAGAGATATGCAGATAGTAGCTTATCGTGGAAAGGAGAAAAAGAACCCCTCTCAGTAGTAAATGAAGGGAAAATATAAAGTGTTCCAGCATACAAATACAAGGAGGAAAAGGTCTGGGATGGAGATGAGGGAGAGTGGCTAGAGAGATGCTCAGGAATAATGATTGATATTGTCAAATAATTATTTTGTCAATAGAACACAAAATATGCTACAAGTAATCTTATCCAATCTACAGTCATCATATCAATGTTAGAAATTTAAATCATTTCCACTAGACTATAAACTCTCCATGAGGGTAAGGAGAGTCCTAGCTTTGCTCACCATTTTAGCCCCAACATCTAACACATTTTCCAGCCCCTAATATGCGATGGATGAAAAGTTGTTGAATAGAGGAATGGATGGATAAACAGATGAATGAATGAGTGGATTACCTTCAAAAAAGACTGCAGTCAGCATTTATGATGATTAAAGTCTGTTCTTCTCTTGTATTATTCTTTACCACAGAGCCCTTGAAGTGAGATTTGAGTTTAAATATTGGGCTGGCCTTTGAAATATTAGCAGACATTTCAAGAATAGCCAAATAGTTGAGGAGATGGACTTCATGAATCCTTCAGGAAGGCTTGTCTCTGCAGAGCCCTGATCTTGCTAGTAGACAAACTCTCCAGGTAAACTTTCATGCACGCATTTATCCATTCATTCAATAAATATCTGTTTAGTGCCTACTACATGCTGGCACTGAACACTAGAGACACAGAAACACCCAATCACAATCACAATAACACACAGACAAATGTGCATGCGTACACCTGCCCTCATGGAGCTTATATTCAAGTCAAGGGAGACAAATTATTAACAAAACATATAGTATTTTGTCTAGTGATGAATGGTATGAAGAAAAATAAGGAAGATAAAGGGCAAGGAGAGTAGTGGTAGACTATATGGCCTCACTAGCCATCAAACTGCATTGGAAGGAGGATCCCTCTGGAGGAAGAGATGGTCTGGGAGGCCAATGCATCTTGAATAATGACATTAAACAGGAATTAAGAACCTGAGATGACACCTAGGATCTAGATAGCTGGTGATGGTTAGGCTGTGGGAGTTTTCTTCTGGTGGGAGAAGTGAAGGTAGAGAGAGAAGGTAGAGAGTGAAGGTTTGCTGGGACCACACAGTGTCGTTTACTCCTGGTGTTGAAGGGAGAGGTAGTCCCATATGGAGCACTGCCATTTCCTGGATCACCTCCTGACTCCTTCTATGCCAGTATAGAGGGCTGGGTCATCTGATTGTCTCTAGATACTTGTCTACTTAATAATTATAGAAAACAATACTCTCATCATATCTCCTTCTTCAAATTATTATGACTTGTCTATGTATCCAAAGAAAATACTGTTAACAACAACTATTTGGAGACACACTACCCTGGACCACTCTCTTTCAGCCCATGAATTAGTTATATTGATTGAAAACTTACAGTCCAGGGATCCCTGGGTGGCGCAGCGGTTTCGTGCCTGCCTTTGGCCCAGGGCACGATCCTGGAGACCCGGGATCGAATCCCACGTCGGGCTCCCTGCATGGAGCCTGCTTCTCCCTCTGCCTGTGTCTCTGCCTCTCTCTCTCTCTCTCTCTCTCTCTCTCTCTCTCTCTCTCTCTGTGACTATCATAAATAAATTTAAAAAAAAATTAAAAAAAGATTAAAAAAAAAACTTACAGTCCAAATTTATTTTTATTAGCCCAAAGTTCTAATAGTTGATTAGCTTGACATTCATGATTCTTTCTGATTCTCTAATATCCCTTTACAAGTTTTAGAGTAAATATAATATCTTTATTGGAAGAAGACACAAATTTGTGCTTTGGTCCTGTGAGTCAATGTAGGACCAAAGATAAAGCAAAAAGTAACTTGGCAGGCTCCCCAAAGATGCCAGGATGTGGGAGACATCAACTTTTATATGGACACTGTGGAAACTAATTAAGCAACAAATCAGAGTGTGCTTCTGAACCTTCCTTATCCTTTGCCACATAGGCAGTCAAAATGGGGTTTATAAAAACAAACCTCAGACTAAATCAAGCACTCATTTCAAAAACTATAAATGCTGAGAAACATCTTTCTATAAGACAGAGTGGCACCCTGAAATTTATAGTATGGATTGGAAGAAGACAACAGTGCACCATATGGCAAATTTAATAGCATTGCAAAACAATCTCAGACTTGCCCCTTCACATACCGCGTGGTAAGTGTGAAATGAGAAATATGGGCAACTCAAGTATGAGTTTACAGATGAGGAAGAGCTCAGTTAGGCTGAAGATGTTTAGAGTGGGTTTGGGAAGAACTTAGATCTTTGATGAACAGATAGAAATAGGGAGGGAATTCCAAAAAGGGTGAACAGCGTAAGAAAAAAATAGGAAAGTAAAAAAGTGAACAGCTTATTTCAAATTTATTCTTTTAAACTTGTGGGAATCAGAGAGCTTACAGCAAGAAGGCAGTGGGTTAGGTACTAGGTTTGGATAAGGATACAGAACTCTCAGTGATCTTAAACATAGAGAGGAAACATTCCATCCCCAAAATAGGTTTGTTTCTTTCTTTTTTGCAACACAACCAAATCAAACTTTAGTGCAAGTAACAAACAGAATGTTCTCTGCTGCATTTTGGAAAGTCAATACACTTTCCATGCTTTGTGACTTTAAATACAACCAGAAGAAAGTATCATTCTCCCAGAGCTTGTTAACAGGCCACTTTATAAGACATACACGGTCTTTCAGGAGCTTTAGAAGTGCTGAGCCTGTGAAGTATGCAGGGCCTGTTCCTTTCTCCCAGCACCCTGCTTCTGAATGAGGGGGAAGTTTGGCTCACACACTATACTTGTTTTCACTCCTCCAAGAGAGAAGGTGAGGTCTTAAAGAACAATTAAACACACAGAACTTAGTCATTCCTCCAGGAAAATGAGAAAGGGCAGGCTGTGCTCTGCCTTAGCAAATATGTTTTGAAGACTCTAAAATCCTCTGAGGGGGAAGAACATGAACCGAAACTGTAGTGTTATTCATACTTCTCCTTTGTTCGGGTTTTATGTAACAACTACGAGCCCCCACAAAATCCTGGATGCATCTTGTGCAAGGTATATTTCGGTGAACATAATGAAAATCACATTTTCAAAAGGTATTTTGAGTGTTTCAGAAAATGTCAACTTGTTTGGTAATTAAAACACATGCTTATTAGAAATTGCAAGAATTATGTCTGGGTAGGTGAGAATTTACTGGGCAGGCAATGGTCAAGCTGGTCTTCATTAAAAACAACAAAGGATTGAGAATACTAATACCCAGCACTTACCGTGTACAAAGAGTTTGAATATATTACTTCACTTAAAGGACACAACACCTAAAAAAAATAAAAAAAATAAAGGACACAACACCTACTGTTGGAAGGGAGGATTATTAGAAGGGTGATATTAGAAGGGAAGGTGAGTCTCCAAGAGGCTTAAGTAACTTGCCCAATGACACCAGGGCTGAGCAGTGGCAGAAGCAAATCCCAAATGTAGCACCCTTCCCCACTAAATTCCACTGTCTTTTTGTCTGCTAATAGTTCTGAAGTGAGTGGGCCAAGTTACTAATTCCCTTAATTTCTTGTCCTTTCTGCTTGTTCTATTATCAAGTGATATTAATATTTACCTGCTTGAGATAACTGAATGGAACTGGTCACCATAAAAGATCACAGAAGCAATCGCCAGAGCTAATGCCAGGAGTTCTTTCTGGAGGACCCAGAGTGTGGAGATGGAGAGCTCTGTGCTCAGGACCTACCCAGCACATGTGTGGATTATCTCTCAAGGCCTCCAGATGGCATTGGATACAGACCTTTAAAACAGGAGGAAGAGGACACCTGGATGGCTCAGTTTGTTAAGCAGCTGCCTTTGGCCTGGGTTGTGATCTCAGGGTTCTGGGATCAAGCCCCCTATCGGGCTCCCTGTTCAGCACAGAGTCTGCTTCTCTCTCTCTTTGCCCCAACACCCCTCCTGCCAATTTTTTTCTCCTTTCTCTCTCTCAAATAAATAAATAAAATCTTTAAAAAGCATTAAAATATAAAACAAGAGGAAGATGTTTTCCAAGGCTGCATTGAGTTAAATAACTTGGAGACAAGGGACCATAAGGAAGGCTATCATAGAATTCCTCCCAGTCCCTAAGCCTCATGCATGAGCCTTAGCAAAGACTTGAAAACATTTACTGGATGCTTAAAATAACAGCATTAGTCTTGAACAAACTTTGTCTCTCTTTCCCCTCACCAAATAGACATCATAAATAAGAAATAAACTCAGTGCTGTTCTATGCTCTTGATGCAGGAATCTTCAAACATAATCTTGATGTAATCAGAATAGCTGAAGATAACAATAGGGAAAAAATTTAAAGGGACTCATAAGAGTACTTTTAATTTTTCTGTGTGTGCTAGTATTAGTAGAGTTGATGTTCAGATATAAAATCAAATAGAACAAATAGATGAGAAGGAAATTGTTGATTCTTTCCACAAATTAATATTTATTGAGCACCTCTTGGATATCTACTGTTACAATTTGTATCATAAAAGTAAGAGAAAAGTAGAACCATTGACTACTGCCTTAAAATAATTGAAGCTTCCCACATAAAATGACACTTATCAAGGGGAATGGCTACATATTTTTTGTCATGTCCATTTTGGTAATTGCACAGAAGTTGCACAGAGTCTGACATCACTGTAGGTCATATAGCATAAGAAGCATATGTAATTTCTATTATTTCTTCATCAACTTTTAGTTTCCTTCCATCAGTGAATAAATATCAGGCCAATTACATTGAAAGCAATTTTTCACCTTTCCCTAGGTAATGCACTAGCGTTTATAAATCTTTGAAACAGTTAAATTCATAGGCACTTTATTAACTGGATACATAATCAATTTTTTGTTCCCTCTGCTCTATGGTTTGTCTTTGTATGATCATCTCTGCTACCTCAGTGTGATGAATCTTTCCATCTTGTTAGATAGATATATTTTACAGTGAAGAACCTTAAAAATCCTGATGACTCTTTTTTCTCATCTTTCTCAAGATTCTCCTATACACCTTAATAAACCTGTAATTAAAGCAATTGAATTTAATAAATAATCCTGAGGGCTGGAACACTATCATTTTTATTAGAACAGCTCTTATTGTCCAGAGAGATACTATAAATAGCATCAAATATTTTAAGATTAATATTAGTAAATAATAAGGAATATTAATAAAGATATAAATATTAATAAATACAATATTAATAAACAAAAATAATGTTGACAGTAACATGATAATTGTGTCAGAGTGATCACCAGCTCAGTCCCAAGATTGGTCAAATAGGCAGATTGAATAGACAACTGCTTGCACTACAATGACAAAAGGGTCAGCAAGTATCTGATGCCTCCATCAATACATTCTATAATTACTGTCATTTACATGAAATTCAACCAAGGAGATTTCTTTTTCTTTTTTCTTTTTTCTTTTGAATAAAGTTTAGATGTCCATCCCTACCAAAAATGTTTAAAAATTAAGTTGTATATGCAAAACTTAATATTTAATGTGCTTCCTTCAAAGCACATTTTAGATTCAGGAATTGTAAAATAAAAGTGAAAGGAAGGACCATCAGGGAAATGGACACCCAAAGCGAGCAGAAAGAGCATGCCTCTAAGGGTCAATGTACTGAAGGCCAAACACAAACTTCTGCCAACTCAGAGGTATACTCAAGGCTAACTATACTACAATAAAAGTGAAATATATTCTAAATAATATCTTTTCACAGAACTGATTTTTATCTGCATATTCTAGTGCACTATATATGCCGCAATGCCTATGACTTAATAACTTTCCAAAATTTTGCTCTCTTATTCAACAAACATTTATTAAGTGTCTAAAATGCATCACCGAATACTCTAAATGCTGGGGTAACAATTGTTAACAAGATCGACAAAAATCATTCAAGGGATTTATATCTAGCTTTAAAATATCTCCTTTACACTGAACTTCATCACACTATTTCTTACAGTGTAGATCTATCATAGATAGACCTAAAAGCCACAGGGAAGTTTTGCTTACAGATTCCAAGTAGCCTCTATCTAGCGAAATAAATAAAATCTTTTATCATTTACAAATATATCTTTGCTCTGAATGAACAAACAAATTCTTTCTCTGTACCAGGGTGTCTTCTTCTCTTGTTAAAAATGGACAGCCCAGTCTATATGCATGATGCTACTCCTCAAAATAAACATTTAATGACTTTAAGCAAAGAATATTATTCTGGGATCCTGGAAATTAAGCAGAAACATTAGTGTTATTCCTCTCATTTTTTTTCTCTTTAGTGCCCCATATTGTATCCAAAACATATTAGTTTGTTGGAATAGCCAGAACTGATGCTTAGTTTTCAATGTGAACTAACTGGGAGATAGGGAAGAATTTTTGGTTCCATCCAAGGTTATAGTGAAGATGGAATGCTAGGCAGGCAGGTTTTCTTAATCAAGGTAGTCTATACACAAGGAGTAGAGGTAAAGCTCAATTTCTGCCTCTCCATTTACTATGCCCTGGTGCAATTTATATAATATTTCTAAGTCCTAGTTTCTTCATCTGTAAAATGGACACAGTAAATATACTTACTTTATTGTGGATGTCAGAGGAACCATTGTCCTATCCTTCCATTTGAATTTTGGTTGATCCCTGTAACATCAAGAAAGGACAGTATGGAATATTCCAACCTCTTTAACACTTTTTCCTTTGTTCATCTATACAGAGAAATAACATGCCACTGAATATGGGGAAAGTCTGATATATACTGTCACATTAACCCTGAGTGGTATCATTACATTAAAAAAAGAGAAATTGGGCCTGATTTTATCTCTCTTCAGCTACTACAATCTCTAAGGAGGGCTTTTATCATGCTAACACAGGTAGCAAACCAGACACCTTTTGAAGATCTACCTGGAGGCCTACCTGAATGTCTACTCTCTTTTCTTTTTCTCTGGATCTATCCATTATTTAGGACATTATATTTGTATGAAGTCATGCGGCTTCTTTGTGTATAAAGGTTATCTCTGTATGCTAACTTTTTGGACAGATGTCTCAAGATCCAGCTTTGGGGAAAGAGAGAAGCCTCCTTTTCAATGAAATCATAGCCATAGCCTTCAATACAACCACAAGAATTAGTACTGATGCTATTTTTCACTTTCATTTGGCAGTATACATTGAATTTTTAACTTGTTAAAGAACATAGGATGTAGGATTCCTAAATTTCCATCGAGTGAGAGTGTATAAAATGTATGTATATGAGTTCAAAGGCAAAAGTCTAGTCCCTACAAGAACTGATGAGAGCAGGTGGGACATCAATCCTGGAACTATTGCAAAGGCAGAAGGCCAGGAAGAAAAGCTTGTTACTTAAATGGAGCTACAAGCTGTGGTCTTGGCATCAAAAACAAGGCAAAATCTGAGCTCTTGGAACTTAGGATGGAAAGGAAGAGCAGAATTAGCTGTAAAATTGAGATGCTGGATGAGAGCCCTTTCTGAAGAGGATAACACTTGGCTCAGATCATGAAAAAGTACTGATATCTTAGTGAAGAATTTTTTGACCCTTACTGTAGCCATCTAGAGGTCAGAAAAAGAGGAAGATCATAAGTAGCACCATAAATTTGACAGAGAATCAATCATATTACTGTCTCAAATTGATTCCAATTTAAAATTTCTCTTGCTCCTTTAATATAACCTATAACGGCTTAACTCATGCAATAGTTTTATGTAAGCAATCATTATATATCCTATAAAAATACCTCTGTGTAGATCAGGGTTCTGATATCATATATCCCAAGGGGCCATTCATGAGATGCAAATGGATAAATGCAGTCAGATGCAGGAAATCTAATAAGGAGTGTTGAGTGAAGAGAAGGGTAGAGCTGTAGACCACACAGGGCATTGCTACCGTGCCAGCAATAAAAGCCTCTCCAGGATGTGGTTTCTCAAGAAGAGCCAGAAATCCAGGTGTGGAGAGTTTTTAAAGTATGACACTAACTAATTTTTAATGTTAGCAACTCAATCTAGTTTTAAAAATCATTTTAGTGAGATTATCAGTGACACCAGAGTGAAGCACTAGGGTTGTTATAGGACTGAGGAAACATTGTTCAACTTATTGTCTACTAATCAACTAAGATGAAAATCCATTGTAACTTGGCTTACCATTTTCTTACAGATAGAATTTTAACTAAATGATTTCATCAACCTTTTAATTAATAAGAATGGATATGCCACTTAAGTAATTTCAAATATACTTTATACATTATATTATAATCAGCAATTAAAATGGTAACGAAAAAGGGGGAGGTAGATACAGGAGAATAAGCAGAGGAAGCAGGTTTGAATATTAGAAAAAGAAAGAGGAGGTGAGAGAGTAAAAAGTCAGAGGAGACAAATTATGCTGAAAAGAATCACATCATGGAAGAGGGAAGAAATTCACACAATAGAAAGTATGCAAAGAGAAGTTAAAGAAATTTTGAACTAATATTGAGTTTCACTTTCTTATGTACCTCATTTATTTATTATCTAATAAGTCAAGTTAATAAAAATATATTGAGTGTCTTCAGATGCCCAATACAGTCTAACTGAAGCAGATGTAGCAGCAAAGAAAACCAGGCCCATCCACCCACAGAGATTACATTCTATGGGAAAACAGATGAGGAGAAGAAGAAATGAATATATAATATGTCAACTGAGAGTAAATGATATAGAAGGAAAATATCAAGGCAGGATAGGGAGAGTTCACAGTTAGGAGATTATTTCTTTAGGGAGGTCACCAAGGAAGACCTCTGATAACATTTTAGCAGCAATCTTATGGAAGTAAGAGAGTTGTGCATGAAGTTAACACTGTATACTTTAAAACACCTCCAGGAAGGCAAGAACTGGGTCTGCTTTGTTTATCATAAATTCCGTGTTGTTTAATACAGAATGATGCATTCTGGGAGGAATAACCAAAATAGCCTTCATGGTAGATAGTTAGCCTCTGGACAGTAGGAGCAGGCGATATAGCACATTACCCTGAAAAGCTGATCATTTTAGCCCCATAGGTCTGCCATAACAACACATGAACTATGTGGCTTAAAAAAATAGAAAATTATTTTCTCACAGTTGTGGAAACTATAAGTCCCAGATCAAGGTAATATCACTGTTGGTTTCTCATAAGGTCTCTCTGACTTAGACAACAGACTTCTCACTATGTCCTCACATGGCCTTTCCTCTATGTATGTGCCAAGAGAAAGAGAAAGAGAGAGATCTGGTGTTGTTTCTTTTTCTTATAAGAACACCAGTCATGTTGGATTAGGGACTCTTCCTTATGACTCATTTAACCTTAGATGAGATTATACATCCTTAGCAGACCTATCTCCAAATATAGTCAAATTGGGGCTTAGGACTTCAAACATACTGATTTTGAAGGAACATGATCCAGTCTATAACAGTCAATATATCTTGGGAGATTGATTAGGGTTCTTTAATCACAAGAAATACTGGCCATAACTAATTTAGATACAAAAGAATGTGTAGGCAAGATATGAGGGACAAGGCTGCCTTGGTACCCACTAGTGTTAGGCAATGCAAAACCTATATGATCATAGTCCGTGGCCTTATCCCATAACCTGGGAGAACTAAAGGAAGTGATGAAGAACTACATTTTGGAAGGCCAAAAATCCAAGAAGCTCCAGAGACCTTAAATTTGGAGTATGGTATCTTTTCAGGGTACCACCCTCAAGGTGAATGAACTCCAATCATTTTTAGTCAACCTCCAATCAAGATAAAAATTGAGGGAAGAGAGAGATTGATTGTTCTCAAGTCATGCACATCTCTCTGTAAAAACTGGTCAAGAAAATAGATAGACATCTCTACTGAGTCTTTCTTCAGTAGCTCTGGGATGATGCCCAACACTAAATCAAGGCACTGTTACCATAAATAGGAGGATTGGTCTATGGATAGGCAAAGTTATAACTGGTAAAAATTCTAGTTGGGAAGAAAATGAACTCCGGTGCCAATGTGATTGATGGGAATCCCAACTCTGCCCTGAGTTTGCTGACTCTGTGACTTTGACCAAGTTATTTAATTGATCTGTACCTCAGATTCCTCATGTGTAAATGAAAGAAAATTCTAGGATTTTCCCCTAAAAATGTTTATTTAATTCATTTAAAGAAAAACCTTAAAACAGTACCTGACACTATATAAGTACTCAAAAACATTAACTAATATTATTTTATTGGGGACTGAAAGTCCTTATTCATGATCTAAAGTATATTATGGAGATACCTGGGTGACTCAGTGGTTGAGCTTTTGCCTTCAGCTCAGGGCATGATACTGGGGTCCTGGGATTGAGTCCCACATGGGGCTCCCTCCAGCAAGCCTGCTTCTCCCTCTGCCTATGTCTCTGCCTCTCTCTCTCTGTCTCTCATGAATAAATAAATAAATAATCTTTAAAAAATAAAAGAATAAAGTATATTCTCCTTTAGAAAATAATTTCCCTTGAGATCATTTTATTATGCAATTATTACTAAACATGTCATTCAATTTGATTCAGATTTACTTGGCTGAATCTCTCCCTCAATCTCTCTCTCACACACACACACACACATATACACAGGCACACACATATGCACTGATGTAGGTCTTATAAGTTTTTTCCTAAGTATGTTATTGGAAAATATGCTTATAAAATTGCCTTTGGTAAAAAAATAAAATTGTCTTTGATAAAATCATAGTTGGAAAGGTTCAAACTGGCTCAAAGGCCAGAGATCAAAACAAATAATAAATGTAGTTTTTAACAGGCTAGGAGGAAGCCACAGAATGAGAGTGAGTGCTAGCAATTGTTGCATCAAATTTTTTTTATTCAACATTAGGCAGAGGAATAAATACCAAGTTAATGAAATTTTTACATGATATAAAATTAGGAGGCATTGCAAATGTTGGAAAAGCCTAAGAACCGATAGCAATGAAGCCATAAAGGGAAGAATAAAGAAAATTAAATTCAACTAAACAACAACACAATAGCATGATGAAATGAAATTAAACTGAGACAATAGACTCGTAAATTATAACACTTACTATAGTGTGCTTTGCAAAATTATTTGCATAATCATCTCCACTGCTCATCCAAAGCACTCTAAGACATTAACTCATTTAATTAAAAGAATTTTGAGTATCAACTATGTACCAGATATAGTTGTATTCAGTGTGTTGCACCCAGGAGCAAGTCCCTTTCCAGCTAGTGACGGTACAGATTCAAACTTATCCATCTTTATACCCCTAGTATGTAAGTTACAAGCGTAAAAAATTGATCAAAAAAAGAACCAGAGGCCATTTTCAAGTGATATGCAGCTAAATAAAAGAGGAATACCTATAGTTAAATGTATCTAAAAGGAATATTAATAACATATTGATTAAAACTAGAAATGTGCTATACATTGCTTTAATAAGTGGCCCACATTCTCATTCAATCCTCAAGTAGATTATGGCACATTACCCCACATTATAGTTGAGGAAATTATAGGTGAGTAAGTCTTTCAAAATCACATAGTGAGTCATGAGGCGAGATTCAAACCAAGTCTGTCTGATTTGGTACTTTTAAATCCTCATAATAATTTTAATTTGTAGGAGGTAGAATACATCTAAGAGGAGCTTTATTTAAATCTGTGAATCTCATGTATTTTTACTGAGGATGCAGAAGGTTCTCATGTATACATGGTTGAAAAAACTGTAAAAGAAATTTTCAACCAGTGATCAGCATTAGTGATTATTTCATCATTTACACTTCTTGTCAAGATTTGAGTTAGATTATATCAAACATGGTCACTACTTTTTTATTCTGAGATAAATGCATCGTTGTGAAATATTTACATCCATTATCTCAGTTGGTTCTTACAAGAATTGCAATATAAGTGGTAGATAAGGAAATGAAGTTATGTCTTTTTTTTTTTTAACCCTTCTCCTTTTTTACAATTTGCAAGCTGAGATTTAAGAATGTTGATTGACTTGTCCAAGGGCACACAAGGAAACAAAAGACTTTTTGGTGATCACCATCTCCCCCCAGATTATCTAATACATTTCCTAATTTTGTTTGTCCCCAGAATTTACTCCTTCCAGAGAGGTTTACTTTCCTGTGACTTGTTCACATACATTTGTAAAATGCAAAGAAGGAATTCAAAGATGCTGTGAGATGTTTCTTAGAGTGTGTATATAAGAACGTGAATGTTAAAATCTGAAGTACTCCACAAATGTCGAAGAGAACAGGCAAGAAGTGGACCTCTGGAAAATAGTCTGAAATCAATGAGCAGAATTGCCTTAGAAATCAATATCACCAAAGGAGACAAACGGCTGAAAACTGAGGACAAATTAGAATTGCACACACAATGTAATATAGCACCCAAACAGGCAGTGATTTTCAAAGCTGCATATAAAGAGACATTTGATCTAGGGTGGGAAAATAATAGCCTTTTTCTACAAAGCTCTGGGGAGACCACATCTGATAACAGTGTCTGAGGTAATATAACCCTATCAATAGGGAGGTAGGCAACAGAAATGACTGGGGAGAGGAAGCATCGATTTCCAAGTTAGGCTTAAGAAGCTTAATATGTGTAGATCGGTGATGTAATGACAAAGAGGCCCATGATTTTTCAGCAGTAATACCACTTCTCAAAAGATAGATAGATATTATCGGTCTAATTTATGTGGGCTTATGAAAACAAACCAACTGCCCACTGAGATTTAGGGATAAAGAAAACTAAAGAAGTATCTCCATTCCTCTAAAAAATGATGTTCAAAATAGTGGAAAAAAATGCAAGTAAGCCTTGGTGGCTAAGATTTTTATTCATTTATTCACTCATTCATTGAAGTTTTATTAAATAATTACCCTTGTATTTGGGGTCAGGTAGAAAAATGAGTAAGACTTAAGATCTCATTTTTAATTCAAAATGCAATTGTAAACAAATGCTTTATTAAAAAGTGATATGTGTTGGGATGCCTGGGTGGCTCAGCAGTTGAGCGCCTGCCTTTGGCTCAGGGCATGATCCCGGAATCCAGAATCGAGCCCCGCATTGGGTTCCCTGCGTGGAGCCTGCTTCTCCTCCCTCTTCTTCTGTCTCTGCCTCTCTCTCTGTGTCTCTCATGAATAAATAAATAAAATCTTTTTGTTTAAAGGTAGTATGTGTCTTAACATGCACTTATCTGTGTTGTGATGAAAATAGGTACTATGATAAGGTCTTTTTTTAATGGAGTAGAAAGAAAGAAATTATGTAAAAATTTTCATCTTTTCTTCATTTAACTTTATAACTAATGTTCCCATGTCATTATGCACTCTTCAGGAAAATGTTAATGACTACAAAATGTGTCATGGAATGAAAGTACTCATACCCTACTGACAGAGGGAGTATAGAATAGGGGACTGGGTGGTGATAGTAAGACAGGCCACTCACTCTGTGGGATGCCCCTAGAATGTCAACCTCTCCAGTGAAGAGCTTCACTTTCTTCCAGAAGGTAAGAAGTCTGAGTCCATATTTGAACTCTCATCAAATCCATGGTTTGGCATCATTGGAAGACAGTCAGAATTTGCCTCTATATCATGCATTAGGGGTACTGGATCACTCCTATAGCCTAGCTTTGACACAGTGGCTCATCTGAAGTAAAGATGAAGCATGTATTCATAGATGTGGACAGAGAAGATCCTTCTGCTGGGGCACTCTCTGTGTGTATTTCCCTGACACTGGTATCATTCCACTATTTCTTTTAGCACCTCAAATGCAGTGTATTCACTGCCTATAAACCCTATCAATTGCCATGATCTTTCCTCATGAATCTTGAGGAGGGTAGTAAAGTTAATATTGCTAATAATATCAAAGCATCTCTTTAATAGTAAGTAACACATATATCACTCCCTATTCTATTTTTACGCACTAGTTCATTTCATCCTCAGAATAACTTTAAGTAAAATATTATTATCCCCCTCATTATAGATGAGGAAATTTAAGGTTTAAGATTAATTAGGATTGCTTTGGTAATCTGCCTCAGATCACTCAGCAAGGATGTAAAGGAACCAGTCTGGGAATCCAGTCTTATGTGTGGAGCCTACCTGCTTTACCACTAAGTTACCTGCACATCAGGATTATGCTTATTTGATTAGCCCAGTGAGCAGCATGGGACCAGATTCCCACTAATGGAGCATATGCATCATTGGAGCCAAAGGTTCACCTTTAGTACAAGTTCATTAAGTCAACAATCCCCTTTATTGGAGCCTTGTGCTTTTATCAGAAAAGGAAATAAGGATTTCCAGCTCTGACAACGCCACTGTGACCTCAAAGCAGAAATAATCTCTGGCCCTCACCTGTTCTTACTAATGTTCTCTCTATTGGATCAGCTGAAAGCCAAGTGCTCCAGGTATCTGAGGTAAGCAAATCACACAGTGAAGAAACAATTGAGAAGAACTGGCGTAAATGGAAGGAATGTGGGAACTGTGCAAAAGCTGCTGGGGCAGTGCTGTCATACCTTAAGAAGACACTATACACAACCTCCAGACAAATTCTTGCTCCTTTTCTCACCAGTGTAATGATTGTGCAGGATTCCTTTGTGCCTCCTCTCCTTTGGACACTATATGTGTAATAATATATCTAATATTAATATTCATATGTATTAATCCCATCAATGATCCTATAAGGTATTAGTATTATCTCCAACTTAAAATGAGGAAACATATGCCTAAAGTAATGAAAAAATATTTCTGAGATCATCAAGGGATATGTAACACAGCCAGGATTCAAAACTAGGTGGTTTGGTTCCAATCATTAACTATCACATTGCATTTCCTCTCAATGGCTAGTTAGAATAGATCAATTGTGTTTGTCCAGAACCATTTAATTGATACATTTTGGTGTCTGGTACATATGACAAAAGGAAAATGATTTGTCTGCTTACTACAGATCTAGTATGGAACATTGTATCATCCCTTATGAAAAACACAGCTTTTTCAATTTTGAAAATTGATTTATTTTATGTTTAATAATATATGACTTGGCTTTTTTAAGTCATGTTTTTTGAGATAATAAAAACACAACATTAAAAAAAAAACACACAACATTAGTGATGCCTAGGTGACTCAGCAGTTTAGCACCTGCCTGCGGCCCAGGGCATGATCCTGGAGTCCAAGAGTTGAGTCCCACATCAGGCTCCCTGCATGGAGCCTGTTTCTTCTCCCTCTGCCTACGTTTCTGCCTCTCTCTGTCTCTCTGTATCTCTTATGAATAAATAAATAAAATCTTTAAAAAAATACAACATTATATGGTTATCTTATGGTCTTTTCACACATGAACTTTAATACATCTGCAGTCCAGTCACTGGTCTGTATTAGAAGGATCTGAGGTCACTCTCTAACATATTAAGCAGCACTATGGGGCTTATGTAAATAGACCCAGTTATGTGAAAATATTCCCCTTAGAGAGCTTATTTAAGCACGGTACTCCCAGGTATCTCTACAAAAAAATAGAAGACTTATGCCTAGATCTGTTCGAGATTATTAGCATTAAATTTCACCACTATTTACTGAAATGATGCAAATTTATTCTGACTTTCATTACTTTCAGCTTCCCTGAGGAGCTTAAATCTGTTCTTCATATCAAACTTGTATATACAACTCCACAACTTTAAACAAGTGGTTGGCCTACCCCATCAATATGGCATTTAAATGGCAACCAAAGTTGATTCCATGGAAAGGATATAGGCCAAGAGAAGTCTCAAGAACTTTGACTTGATAATATAAAATTATGTTATCTGTCTTAATTCTATATTTTAAGCACACACCCATTACAAAAATGATCCCAGCATACTCTTAGTAGTTATGCAATCACCCCAAATTCTCTTCATTTGTCTTCAACACAGTCCTCTCTTAGAGCCCAGTCCCCAAGCTTCCCTCCCTTGCAGGGCTCCAAAAGTAAGGAATTTAAACATCCTTACTTGAGGAAATAAATTATTCCAAGCTACAAAATGTTAAAGACAGCTTTGAAGGTAAATACTGCTCAAGACACATAAGGCAAAGGCTTGCAAAAATTATCAGAAAAATAGGTAATTTTGGCTGCAGAATATCATCATGTTTATTCATGTGAGTAACTAACTCCTCAGCCCAGTGCCAGAAGATTATAACATTCTCATTGAAATTTCAAGTGTGCATGGTTATACTCTGCAAGGGACACAAAGGCCTTGGATTTTTAAAAGGATGTGACCCATAATCACTTGGAATAAAGTTATCAAAACTGTGCAGCAATTCATATTACCCTACTCAGGTAATCTTCATTGTCCACATTACAGCAAAGCTTAGGATTTGTGTCATATACAGAACAGTCACTAAAGAATCTCCTTGCATACAGGAGGATTTGCAGCATTGCCACAGACATGAATATAAGATGAAACTTGATTTTGTTACGTTTTGCCAATCATCAGTAAAGATATTTACCTAAATATGTCTTCATGAGGTTTTTTTTTAACAACATGGCTGAAGTCTGAATACTTTAAGATGTAGTTATAGTTAAGTAGACATTAGTGAACATTATGTTATGAGTCTAAAATGTGGCTTCTTCACAGAGATTTTCCACTTATACTCACTTGGAGGTAGCACAATTGACTTTTGAAAGAACTTGAACCTATCACTATGGAACTGATTCCCAAGGTAAGAATGTGTTAACGGATTTCCCAGGGATCCTTTCCACAAGAACCAGGGTGCTTACAATATCATTCCAGTTAATGTTACTTAAAAATAAAAAAAGTATTTTTCACTCCAAAAATTGTAGAGTTAGTATTAACTGAATATGTCATTTTTAAGCTATGTATAGGAACTCAAAGTGACTTATATCAAATGAACACATTCTAAGACAAAGCCTAGATGGCCAGGAATTAAAAAAAAAAAAAAAAAAGCATGCTCACATACTATTGCTTTTAGAGATGGCTCTAGGAATATGGGTATGTTTAAGCCCCCCAAAAGTCAAAGGTTGATGAAACAAGGTCTCAAAGAGCCACATCTCACCATCCCCCACCTCAAAAGCCTGGATCCAAGGAACTGAGAAGTGCCCTCTGAGAATGACACATAGGGAGAAAATAGCAAGAAAAATTAGGAAATCCTTCTTGTCTGATCAGTTAGGAGATTATGCTAAATATGGATGGCATTAAGAAGTGAAGATCAAGATATCACCAAAGAATATTTCAGACCTTATTAGCTGAGTTTCATAGTGATTCCAGGTATGAAAAGCCTGAGTATAGGACAGGAGAAAGATAACAAGGAAAATAAGACATGATAAAAGGAATAGAAATGCTATAATGTATCAAATTTAGGCCTGGGTTACATAGGAAGCTGAGAGGATTTCTCCTGGGGTATAACCCGGCTGAAGATGGTCAGGAAGCTTCTAATATAACGTAAGCTACTTAGATTTATCTCTCTCTGTGGGGCACTCTACAGCAAGAATTGGTAAGATTTTTTTAGGAAAACAAATATTTAAGTCTGAAATCAAAGAGAAAAAAAAATCATGAAAGGCACAAACTAGTTTACCTACACATTGTAGGAGTAGAAAGGCACAGACAGCCTTTTACCAGAGCTCTAAGTGAGCTAGTAACAGAGATCTATTTTCTAATCTGCTGTGTTCTCTAACTTTTCAATCCTCCCAGAAACTTCATGTGGAGAAAAAAGTTTTTTTTTATAGCCTTGATTATAATATTATCTGACGCTGTTAAAACCCTACCCTAATGTCCAACAGAAATCACAGAACAGGCCAAAATTTTGAATGTCCCTAGATTTATTTCACCACAATAAGCAAAATGTCATGACACAGAATAATGGAGAAATGGGTCTCAGTCATTGGATTTCTCATCAGTGCAAGTTTTCCAATTCTGTTCTAGAACATTGTGACTTCATAAGCTTTTCAATAGAAACTTTATCTTACAGTATTCATTCTGGACATAAGATAAAAATGTCTTTTTTGGTAATAGCCATTAAACAGGTGTAAGGCAATTTATCTCATTGTTGATTTGATTTTCATTTCCCCGATGATTGCTGATGTTGAGCACTTTTTCATTACTTGCTGGCTATTTGTATGTCTCTGGAAAGCAATCTATTCAGTTCTTTGGCCCATTTTTCAATTGGGTTGTTTTTTTTTTTCCCTATGAAGTGGCATGAGGTCTTTATGCTGAATAAGGATCCTTTATAAGCTATATGATTTGCAAATGTATTCTTCCATTCTGTAGGTTGATTGTTTCATTTGTGGATTGTTTCTTTTGCTGTATAGCATTTTAATTTGATTTTGTCTACTTGACTTTTGCTTTTGCTGCTTGTGCTTTTTGTGTCATATCCTGGAAATCACTGCTAAGACCAATATCAAGGAGCTATTTCCCTATGTTTATAGAAGTTTTTCATTTTCAAATCTTCAAACTTTTTAACCCATTTTAAGTACATTTTTGCGTATCATATAAGTGCAGGTTCCACTTCATTCTTCTGCATGGTTATTCAATTTTACTAGCACCATTATTGAAAATACTATTCTTTCCTCATTGTGTATTCTTAGCTTTTTTGTTAAAGATTAATTGAACATAAATGTAGGCTTTGTTTCTGGGCTTTCTATTGTGTTCATTGGTCTATCTATTTTTGTGCCAATAGCATATTATTCATTTCTAGAACTTTGTAGAATAGTTTGAAATTAAGTGTGCTGCCTTCAACTTTGTTCTTTTTTCTCGGAATTGCTTTGGCTATTCAGGGTTGTTTTGTAGATCCATACACATTTTAGAGATATTTTTTCTATTTCTGTGAAAAAATGCCATTGGAATTTTGAGAGAGATTGCCTTGAATCTACAGGTGACTTTCGTAGTATAAATATTTTAACAATATTAAGTCTTCCAAACCATGCCAGACGACATCCTTTCATTTGTTTTGGTGTTCTTCAATTTCTTTCATTGAAGTCTTATACTTTTCAGTGTACACATCTTTACTTGTTTGATTAAATTTTTTCCTAAGTATTGTGTTGTGTTTTATGTAATTGTAAATAGGATTATCTTCTTTATGTCTTTCTCAGTTTATTTTGTTGTTTGTGTATAAAACATAACTCTTATCTGTATGTTGATTTTACATCTGGCAACATTACTGAATTCTTCGATGAGTTAGTTTTAGTGGTTTTTTTGGTGGAGTTTTAAAATTCACTATATATGTGATCATATCATCTGTAAACAGAGATGATTTTACTTCTTCCTGTTTGGATACCTTTTTTCTCTTGTCTCATTGCTCTAGATAGAACTACTAGTATTGTGAATAATAGTGGTAAGAGTAGGCACCTATGTCTTGTTCTTGATCTTAGCAGAAGAGTTTTCAACCTCTTATCATTGAGTGTATTGTTGGCTATGAGTTTATGATATAAGGCGTTTATTGTGCTGAAGCATTGTTCCTTCCATATTCAATTTGTTAAGAGTTTATATCATGAAAGAATTTTGTATTTGATCAGATGCTTTTTCTGCATCTATTGAGATGACCATGTAATTTTTCTTTCATTATCTGAATGTGGTATATCACATTTATTGATTTGCATATGTTGAGCTATCCTTGCATCCTAGAGATAGATTCCACTTACCACAACAAGAAATCCTTTTAATGTGCTGATAATAATTAAGTTTGATAATATTTTGTTGAGAACTTTCTCATCTATATTCAGGGGTGTTGGTCTGTAATTTTTTTCTCATAGTATTTTTAACTTGTTTTAGTATCAAGGTAATGTTGGCCTCATCAAAGAATTTAGGAATAGAACCTCTTCTTCAGTTTTTTGGGAAGAGTTTGAGAAGAAATGGCATTAATTCTTCAGATTTTTGACAGACTTGACCAGTGAAATCATCTGGTCCTGAACTTTTGTGTTAGGAAGTTTTTGATTACTGATTCAAATCTCTGCCAATTATTGTTATGTTCAGATTTTCTATTTCTTTTTGATTCAGCCTTGTATATTTTTAGAAAATTATCCATTTCTTCTATTATCAGTTTGTTGGCAGATAATCATTCATAGTAGTCTCTAATTATTCTTTGTATTTCTGTGGTATCACTTGTAATGTCTCTTCTTTCATTTCTAACTTTATTTGAGTTGTCTCTCCTTTTTCCTGAGGTAGTCTAGCTAAAGGTTTGTTGACTTTATTTATCTTTTCAATGAAACTCTTAGCTTCATTCATTTTTTATATTGTTTTTCTAGTCTCTATTTCATTTATTTCTGCTATAATCTTTGTTGTTTCTTCCCTCTGCTAACTTTAGGCTTGGTTTGTTCTTTATTCCAGTTCCTTGAGGTGTAAAGTGAAATCATTGATTTGAGATCTTTCTTTTTTCTCAATCTAGGTGTTTATTGCCATAAACTTTCCTCTTAGAATTGCTTTTACAGCTTCCCATAAGCTTTGATATATTGTGCTCCCTTTTATGTTTGTTTCAAGGTATTTCTTCATTTCCCTTTTCGTTTCTTCTGGACCCATAATTGTTCAGTAGCATGTTTTCTAATTTCCACGAATTTGTGGATTTTCCATCTTTTTTCCTGTTATTAATTTTTAGTTTTACACCACTGTGGTCAGAAAATATACTTGATATGATTTCAGTCTTTTAAATTTTGCTGAGATTTGTTTTGTGGCCTATAATTTGATCTGTTCTGGAGAAAGTTCTGTGTATACTTGAAAAAAATATGTATTCTACTGCTGTTGAACGGAATGTTCTATTTATATCTTTGACTAAATTATGGTTCAAATCCAATGTTTCCTTGTTGATTTTCTGTCTGAATGACCTATCCCTTCACTTTGAGCCTATGTATCCTTAAACCTGGAGTGAGTCTTTTAGAAGTAACACATAGTTAGGACTTGTTTTTTTATTCATCCTGTCACTGTATGTTCTTTGATTAGAGGATTCAATCCATTAACATTTAAAGTAGTTAGGTAAAGATTTACTAACGCTATCTTACTGTTATCTGGCTGTTTTGTAGTTCCATTTTACTTTTCTTCCTTTCTTGCTGTCTTCCTTGGTAAGTTGACTATTGTTCATAGTGGAAAGCTGTGATTCATTTCTTTATCTTTTATGTGGCTATGGTAGATTTTTTTTTGGGGGGGGGTTCTCCTGAGGCTGACCCAAAACATCTTATATGTATCTTATATATTTAATAGCCTATTTTTTGCTGACAATTTATCATACATTGCATACAAAAAACTCTATTTTTAATTTCCTTTTATGTTTCTGATGTCGCCATTTACATCCTTTAATATTCTGTATCCATTAACAATTTGTTGAAGCTATAGCTATTTTTAATATTTTTCTCCGTTAACTTTTATACTAGAGTTAAGTAGTCGATTAACATATCACCATATTACTGTATTAGAGTATTCTGAATCTCACTATATGCTTACCTTTACCAGTGTGTGTTATATATTTTTGTGTTTTTATGTTACTATTAGCATCCTTTTGCTTCAGCTTGAAAAACTCTTTTCAGCATTTCTTGTAAAGTAGGTTTACTGGCAATAAATTTCCTCAACTTTTATTTATTAGTGAAAGTTTTTATTTAGTCTTCAATTTTGAAAGACAACTTTCCTGTGTTTCCTTATTTTAGCACTCTGAAAGCATCACACCATTCTCTCCTAGCCTCTGCTGAGAAATCCTCTAATAGCCTTATGGGGGTACCCTTTCAAGAGAACTTTTTTCTCTTGCTTCTTTTAAAATTCTGTTTGTCTTTAGTCTTAAACAGCTTTTTTTATAATGTGCTTTGAAGAAAATCATTTTGGATTGAAATTTTGAGATGACCTATTAATTTCAATGAACATGAATTTCTAAATCTATCCCCAGGTTAGAGAATTTCTCAGCCATAATTATTTAAATAAGCTTTCTATCCTTCTTTTCTTTTTCTCTTTCTTTCTTTCTTTTTTTTTCTTTCTTTCTTTCTTTCTTTCTTTCTTTCTTTCTTTCTTTCTTTCCTTTCTTTCTTTCTTCTTTCTTTCCTTTTCTTTTTTTTCCTGATGTCCCATAATTCCCATATGCTTTTCTCTATTTATTTATTTATTTAGTTAGTTAGTTAGTTGTTAGTTATTTTGCTCTTCTGATTAGATCATTTCAATTAATCTGTCTTTTGGGTAATTGGTTCTATCTTCTACTTTTTCAAGTCTGTTATTGAAACTGTCTATTGGGGCAGCCCTGGCGGTGCAGTGGTTTAGCGCCGCCTGCAGCCCAGGGTGTGATCTTAGAGACCCGGGATAGAGTCCCACATCCGGCTCCCTGCAAGGAGCCTGCTTCTCCCTCTGTCTGTGTCTCTTCCTCTGTGTGTGTGTGTGCGTCTCTCATGAATAAATAAAATCTTAAAAAAAAAAAAAAAGAAACTATCTATTGAACTCTTCAGTTCAGTCATTGTATTTTTGGGATCCAAAATTATGTTTGGTTTTCTTTCTCTTTGTTGAACTTTTGTTTTTGTGCTGTTTTCCTCCTATTGCTATACTGTTTATTTTTATTCTCTTGTAACACTCAGAGTATCTGTACAATTATTTTGAATTCTTTGTTGGGCAATTTCCGGATCTCCATTTCCTTGTGTCCAGTTACTAGAGGTTTACTGTATTTCTTTTGTAAAAACATATTTCCCTGATTCTTCATGATCTCTGTAGTCTTCTGTAGTTTTCTGTGCACTTGAAAGAAGCATCCATCTTTTCCAAATTTTATGGACTGACTTTGGTAAGGGAAGCCTTTCACCTCCCAGTAGGGTCATGCTAAATTGTGCTTTGACCCTAGGTCTAGTGATGCAAGATGCCAATTGTGGAGACACGTGGTGGCAGTGGGCCCAAGAGGACATAATTTTCTTTAGCTCAAGTCCCTGGAGTCCAATGTATCAACAACTGTGTGGTCCTTGACAAGCACTGTGGGGGTCCTCAGTGGCTACAAGAACTTTTGGGGTGCTAAAATGGCACCTCTGGTCTAGTAACAAGGGATCAGAGCAGGCAGCAATAGTGACTGGAGCCAGTGGTGTGCACACATTCAACTAGGGAGGCCACCTGCAGGTTCCAATGTAGTTGAAGGGACCAAATGTAGAAATCCTAGTAGTGATGGGGCCCAGGGTAAATAACCAGGGCCAGGACCAATCAATCATAGGCTCACTGGCAGCTGCAAAGACCCTGACTTTCAGCCTGCTCTCCTGTGGCTGCACCCTCTCTACCTAGGTAGCACACATCCATGGAGTCTGGTGATAGAGTTAGGCTGTGGGATGCAGGTGCACTAGTGCAGGTGGGCACTAATGCCAACCAGTGACAGAAGGCAAGGTCTGATCCAGACTCACAAGCAGCTGTGGTGCCTGGCTGTTGTGACTTCACATGGCTTCTCATTCTCCCCTGTGGGCATGTAAAACACAAATGTCTTAATCACTCAAGAACAATGTTGTCTACACCTCTAAAGGAATCCATGATGAGGAATACATTACTAATATATTTCAAAAAACATCTCTAATGATGTACATTTTTTAGTATGTACTAGTATATTCATTGCAAATGCATGATATCTGACTTCAACTGAGACCTCAAAATTTTTCTGTTGACTTCTCTTTTCATTCTTACTATTTAGTAAGATCTTCACAATTGTGATTCAAAATCTCCCTCTCTTTAAACCTTGAGTGAGTCCTTCAGCCACTGTTCTGAAAGAAAAAAAGATTATCCCATTCTCTTTTCATTATCATTCTGTATTCCAAGGTTAACCTGTATATCTGTGACCAGAATATCACCCTCTCCCACTTCCAGTAGGATATTTAAGATAAGCCAAATCAAATGCTTGATTAAATTCCTTTCCAGATGTTTCTTTCCCAATTTTCATCATCCCAATAAATTGCATTATTATGCAACCAACTACTCAAGCTACAAATCAAGGAATAATGTCTCAATATTCTCTCAAAACCCAACATCTAATATATTATCATTTCTTACTGATTCTATCTCAAAAATATGTCCCCAATTCATTTACCTGTCTCTATCTCCATAGCCTCCAACTTTGTGCATGCTAACAATTATTCTTGATTAAAGCAAAGTCTTCCCAACTGATATTTCTGCTTCCAACCTTGTTCTAGCCAATACATTTTTCCTTGGCAATTGGAGAAATGTGTATTTCTTATTGTAAATTTTATATGTTAATAAATAGTGCTTTCCTTCAGCATTTAGAATAAAATCTTAATCCTTTATCATGGCTTTCAGAGTCCCATATAATTTTCCCAGGCTACCTTGAGATCTTTCCACTCCTTCCGTCACTCAGATCTTCCCACTCTTTCTTTGGAAATCTCCAATTTCATTGATCTTCCTTTGGTTCTTCAGCATGCTGAGAAGTTTCTTTCCTTACACATTTGAGTGTCTACAATCATATTCTTTGGCCTCATTTATTTATGTCTAATCATCATACCCTATTTGTCACCATTTAGAATCATTCTTCTTATCTTTTTGTCAATAGTTGTATGTTTCCTCCATTAGACTTGTATTCCATGAAGGCAGGGGCTATATTGGACTAATTCACATACACTATCATCAATCAAATGTGTAATAATGGTCAATCAGAAAGATTAAATTAAAGCATATATTGCCAAACACTACCACCAAAGTCATTTAAACATAATAGGGTAGTACATCGAATTTTTCATTTAATAATAAAAGAATTTATTCAGTATTTTTCAGGGTGAAATGTTGCTTAAAAAACTCTATGACCTTAAAAAAAATTGTATTTATTCATTTGAGAGAGAGAGAAAAAAAAAAAGAATGAGCAGAGTAAGGGAAAGTGGGAGAGGAAGAAGGAGACTCCTCGCTGAGAGGGGAGCCAGATGCAGGAATCGATCTCAGAAACCTGAGATCATGACCCGAGCTGAAGGCAGACACTCAACCAACTGACCCACCCAGCTGCCCCTAAACCTGGCTTTCTTTAAGAACAATACATTTAGGTACGTGGGGAAAAAAACAGAGAAAAAAAATGTACAGCATCTGATACCTTTGATGTAGGCCTTCCAAGTCTTGACAGGTTCCCACCTTTTTACAAGAGTTGTGAAGCGGAGTCTCAAAGTTTCAACCCTGTGCCGACAAGCATCTGTAAGGCAAATACAATTTTTTTTAAGAAAGCCAGGTTTGGCAAAGTAATAGTAATCATTCCAGTTTACCTTACAGAGCACTTGTAAGGTTGTAAAGTTCTTCCCTGCAGACATTTCTGCATTTTGATTTTGAGCCTGCAAGGTAGATACAGTAGGTGTTAGCAATCCCTGATTTACAGAGTGAAGAGCTAAGGATCTGAAACACCAAGTGTCTTTTTTTTTAAGATTTTATTTATTTATTCACTAGACACACACACACACACACACACTCAGAGAGAGGCAGAGACACAGGCAGAGGGAGAAGCAGGCTCCATGCAGGGAGCCCAACGTTGGACTCGATCCCTGGTCTCCAGGATCACACCCTGGGCTGAAGGCAGCGCTCAACTGCTGAGCCACCGGGGCTGCCGACACCAAGTGTCTTAACCCGAATTGTCTGGGTAACAGGTGGCCAAGCAGAACTTGAAGCTCATCTCTGGTCACCACATCATTACTAAATTAGTCAATTCATTAAAATTCTCACTAATTCCATATGATTCTGTTGTAGGTGAAGGCTGAGTTTTTAAGAGTGAGACAGCTCTTATCCTCATATCTCTAAGACCAGCCGTTCACATAATTAAGTGCACAGTAGGAGGTCACCAACAAGCAGAATCCTATGTCCTTTCACTGCCTACCCATTCTTTTTTTTTTAAGATAATTTATTTATTTGTTCATGAGAGAGAGAGAGAGAGAGAGAGAGAGAGAGAGAGAGAGAGGCAGAGACATAGGCAAGGGCGAAGCAGGCTCCCTAAGGGGAGCGTGATGTGGGACTCGATCCCAGGACCCCAGGATCATGACCCGAGGTGAAGGCAGACGCTCGCCCACTGAGCCACCCAGTTGCCCCCACTTAACCATTCTTGACTCTGCCCTCACAACATTGGGTCTGATACTGCATATTAATAGTGAAAACCAGTGGGGTGATAAGAATTGCCTCTTGGGCATTTCATGGTAGCTCATTCTTAGAATTACATACTTAAACATGTTTCAGGCTTCCTCTCTTGCCCTTTCTAACCAACAGTTCATATAACTACACGTGGGGTTGAAAACGTACATGTCTACCTTTTGCCCCCCACCTTAGAGCTGTTAATGGCTCCTACTGTAAGACCAAAGTGGACAATGGTCATTGATACAATATTGGGGCCCTCCCCCTTCTTGTGTTTTCATTGTGTTTTAAGTTTGAATTAGTCACCAACATTTACAAATGAGGAGACGAGTACATAGGGCTCTGGATTTGTCTTCTTAATCAGTGGGGACATCTAGCAATGTATTTATATGTCTTGTAATGTCTTGTATTTTTCCACAGTAAATACAAGTAAATACTTGGCTGAAAAAAAAAAAAACTCTATGACCTTGTATACTACATTTTGTTATTTTTTGTTCATTTGTTTGTTTCGAGGAAAAGAAAAAGCATAAACCTTCAGAAATATAAAAAAAAATCTTCCAAGTCCTATGCCATTGACATTGAAACAAGTGTTTTTATGAAGAAAAAAAAAGTGCTACAAAAATGCAGTTCTCAGTATTGTTTGATCCAAAAATCAACACCTAGAATAATTGATGAGCTTGTTTAAATAATAAATTTTTGTAACACTTTATAATTCAGCAAGATATCACAGTTTGACTGGAATAGAGCACATTCATTATGCTCATCTCTATTTTGCTTATACAGAGATTTTATGCAGGTGAATATAATCGAAATAAAATATTTTCAAAAATACTTGACACAATACAACAAAGGTGCTCTGAAGTGTTTTTGTCAGTCTTTAAGACCCCATCACATTAATTTGTAACAAAACATTGACTTCTGAGTTGATGGAACAAAAGCAATAGCAAGAACAATTGCTCCAGGAACAGATTCTCTTATAAAAAGTGAAGATTTATTATGTTATTGTGTTAAAGATGTCATTCTATGTTGCCCAGAAAAGCACAGGTTATAAAGATGTCAAGACCTTTCAAGCAGTATTGGTAAATGTCATGTATTGAAGAATTTTATTAGAGAATGGTCTTAAAAAACAGATGTTTGAGTTTTCATTTTTTTAACTTTTAAAAATAATTTAAAAATTAATGAAAAGTTACAAAAATAGAAAAGGGGACTCTACACATTTTAATCCTGTTCACTGATTTTTAATATTTTTCTACATTTTAACATTCTTTCTATAACTATATCCATATTTAGATCTATGTATATATAATTATTTTTTCTGGGCCATTTGCATTTGGGTTACATACACCATGACCCTTTAGCATTTAATATTTCCGAAGGTTTTCCTACAAGAGTGAAGACTTCAGTGCCATAGTATAAGATCACAAGATCCTATCTCTCTCACTAGTTACAACTATAAAACCTCAAAGAATATAAAATGCAACTATCTGAGAAGGTAAATAACAGGCAGATAAAAGAGAATCAAATTTGAGGAATAATCAACACCAGTATATTTCTGATATTTTTTTCTCTCCTTCCTTTTCCAGCTTTGATCCAAGGAAAATCTAGTAGCTAGAATTACAGAATTGTGCAGAGGATGTAAACAGCAAAAACTTTAAGGGAACATCCTCTTTCTGGCCAGAAGGACAAAAAAAGTTGAGAATTTGGGGTGGATTTCTTTTATGTTATGTCTTTTTTTTCCTTCTCTAGCCCTGCTGCAAGGTAAAATCATTGCAGAGATGTATGGCTGCTGCAGTTTGGGAGATGGAGTTGAGGGCATGTAAAATCTCAAAGTCAGACCTTTATCCCTGGCCAGATGAATCAGAAAAAAATGGGTCGCTGTTGTTAAGAAAAAAAAATATATGTTATGGAATTCCTAATATTTTTTTTCTGTGCCCTCGCAGTTTTGCCCTAAAGAAGACACCTACTCAGTCAAATATAAATGCTCAGGAAGTTAAGCTCTGGGAAAAAGTCCAAATTTCAAGTCAGAGGAACCTAGAAAGGGGGCCATTGCTATCCTGAAATTGTAGGTGAAGTCTTAGAGAAGTTACAATTGGGGAGAAAATTCCATAATTTTGTGTATGAGCCAATACAAGTGCTGGGCTCACCTTCGATCTGGACAAGTGTAGAGCAGGCTCACAAAAGCATAGGAAAGGCTGAGAACCACTGCCAAATCCCAGAAAACTATGAGTGGCTCAGATGGATCAGATCTAATTACCATAAAAAATGCTTTGAAAAATTAGCCAACAACCCAGTCCAGGGCTGGGATGGGGAAGGCAAGAGAGGCAGGCAACCTGGGGCCACAGCTGGCCCCTGCCATCGTCCTTCCCTCAGGTGCTGAGGTGGAAAAAAGAAAAAGAAAAGAAAAACTAGATGACAAAGGAATCACTGCTGGCAGAAGGCAAGAAAGAACTTGTAGAACCTATACAAGTCCATTGCCTGGCAAAACAGCAAGAGCAACAGCAGCAAATCAACTTTCTCCAGAGAATTTGTATAGAATCCCAATTCTCTTAACAAATTAGTCTATGTGTCCAGCATGCATTCCAAAACTATTTGACATTAAAAAACCCAAGAGAATATGATGTATGAACATGACTAACAGTCATTGGAAAAGACAATCAAAAGTTGAAAATCCTGAGATGGCTCACATAGGAATTATAACACAAAGACTTTAAAACACCCTAGTCCCTACGTGAGGAGCTTGGAAGTTACACCCTTTTCAAACAAGAAGCAACAAGTAGACAAACTAAAAAAAATCAACAATTCTTCTCAGACCCCTAAAAGAGAAGAATGCAAGGCAAACTACTGTTTCCAAGATTGGAAAATCCAATAAATGAATACAGGGAAGCATGGTTTAGGGGAGCAGAGACTCAAGAGGGGAAATTTGTATTTCATAACATCAGTGGCTTGAAGATACTGGCCAATTACTTTATAGAGTGTTCTTCAGTTTTGTTCTGCCTGATATCTCTTCATGAGGAAGATGCAAACCATGCATTCTCAGATGCTGGAATACTGCATAAACCATATTGTAACCTTTAGAGGCTGTCCCATTTAGGGGCCCACCATGTCTACTGCTTCTTATTGGCGATGTTGACTTCAATCACTCAATCCGAGTGTCCTCTAGATTTCACACTAAACAGTTATTATTTCTATTCTGTAACTAGTAAGCAATATGTAGGCTAAAACTTCGAGATTAATGCAGATATTCTGATCTTCATCAAACTTTTTTTTTATTTAAGCAACTTATTGTAAACAGGATTACCAAGCACTCTACCATAATGACTGGACCCCTAGACTTAATACTCACTTGTGAATCTTGAAATATTTAGAATTATAATTGCAAAATAATTTTTTTAACTCTGCCTCTTCTTCAATATTTATCAATCAGTATTATATTGTAAGAACAGACATTTATCTAATCTACCTACATAGCTAGCTACCTAATTTCTATTGTGGACTCATAGATTTCTATTTTATTTCTAGATACATATATACATACATATATACTTATCCAGTAATCTAGACTTAAAATGACAGGCTCATTAAATCATTCCTACTGATACCTAAAAGAAGTAATTCTCCTGAAACTGAAACTAGAAAGTGACTACTAAATAATCCTGTGTATAAATCTTCATTAATTACATTTTGCAAAAGGTTTTGATAAAGGTATGATAATAAAATATTTGAAAAACATACTTGATTAACAAAATATCTATTTTGGATTCATGACAGATCTCTTTTAAAACTTTACTTTGTCATGTCTCCCCTCTCCCCAGAGAACATTGAATCTCCATTGCTATAATTGTAGACTATTTAACTGGTTAGATCCACTGAACGTATCATCTAAAATATTTTCTTAATATTTATGTGAAACTAAACCAGAATCCTTGTGAAAATTAAATACATAGCTTTTATTTTTGTTTCTGTGATCTACTGGTCTTGTCAGTCACTCAATTACACATTAAAGAAAAGTCCCCTATTTATGTATTTTATACAATTGTCTCAGGAATAAAAACATTTTTAAAAAAAAAAATGGAGTTCATATTAGTATACAAACATTAACAAAACTCTTTCTTTCCTTCTCAGTGTGAACTTGCATAAAGTTGATTTTTTTTGCAAACACTAATATTTAGTGTTTACAACTTTTAACATATCCTCATATAACCAAATAAAAGGCACATGTTCCTCTTAACCTCTCCTGGGTAGCCACATTAGCAGGCTCCAGGTATGGAAGAAATGAATCCTTGGAAACACTTTATTCTGTGAATATATTTAGCATTTGGGTCCCTAATTTACCAGAATCCCTGAAGTATAAATGACAGCATAAGAAGGACTCTGAGAGAGTTTAAAAACAAACAAGAATCTGAAATTTCAGTTTACTCCTACTTTCCTAGTCTGTGGGGAAACCCAGAATGGAGAAGAACCAGTGATGGAAGTCAGGGCAAGAAGAAATTAGACATTGCAAATGACAGACATCGGCACCATCACTGAAATTTTTCCCTCCAATATGATATATTTTCTGGTTCTTCATTTTGCTTCATACATACTCCTCTCTCCCTAAAAACAAACAAGTGAAAAGCACCACAAAATGTCAAAATGTACATGTCTGTTGTCCCTGATATCTACATTTCTTTTTTTCCTGTCCCTAAGAAATGAAGTAAAAATGGGAGGTACACCCCATTCTCTTGAAAGAGCAGACAATTCTTTTAGACTGCCACTTTGCAACAGAATGTTACCAAGATGTTTCTGCTTTTTAAGCAGCATTTGGAAAATGAAATGGAGGATAGGAAGTGAGATATTTTCAGACTCTCTCCTTAATGTGTTCAGGTTCCCAAAGGATTCTAACTCACCTGAATGCAGTGAGCATGTCTTCTTTGATTAAGGAGATCCAGAGCCACCCTTATTAAAAAGCCTCTCCTTTCCCCTGCTGAGTATTGTTCTTCCTCCACCATCAGTTTAGGGACCGTGTGTTTCTTATCCCCAAAGACTGTGTTTTAGGGATATCAAATGTTTCCTTTTGTTCTCTTACACTTACCCCTTTAGAGTGTTTTCAGCAAAACATATTCAAGCTTTTGATTATAATATTAAAGAAGGTTTACCTTCAATACGAGAAGATCTGTGATTACAGTGTTTAATAAGAAAACTGAACATAGAATTCCCTAACTGAATGGGTATCGTATGTTACCTATTTCCTATCAAAGTACACAAGGATCTAGTCAGCTGTCACAGATGCTCATTTTCCCCTCTGAACCTCAACATTACATTAGGTTGTTTAAACTCTGTAGAATTCTCTTGTCTCTTTTCCTTATTCTTTTTTTCTTCCCCTTTAGCATTACTGTTTCAGAGGAAGCAATATTATTTCTGACCAGATTCCTAGGTTAATACTAAGTCAAATTTCCTTTTTGTCTTGTTTAGGAGGATGTGAAATATATAGAATGAGTTTTTGTTTTGTTTTGTTTTTTTATTTTACCAAAAACATATGTATTCTGTATCATTTGTTACCAGAAAATTCTCAGCTTGGATTTTAAAAATGTGACTTTTACATTATAAGTAATGCAACTAGAATAAAACATGAAGCTGATGAAAATAAAGACTAGAATCAGTTATATTGACCAAATACTAACCAAAAGCTAGTTGCATTGGGCAAAATACAATTCAAAGGGAAAGCTGTTAATAGGAACCCAGAGAAACATATATTAATAAAAATAAACAAATATGATATAAATTATACACTATACATTTCTTAGACTACAAAGAAATCTTAACATTTCTTTCAAATTAGTACCACAGAGTCCATGTTCACTGACCACAATTAAGTGAAATTAAAACTCAAAACCAAATATTGGCTAAAATATATTTGGAAGCTACAAAAATTCAATTTTAAGCAATTCATAACCTAAGGTGGAAATTGGAAAAAAAATTACAAAATATGTAGGCCTGAAATAAAACAGAATTACATCAAAACTCCTGAGTGTAAAAAAGTTACATAAGAGAAAAATGTAAATGCTAAAATGCATTTGATAAGCAAAGTTTTTAATTCTAGGAACTAGACCTATAATCAGCAATCAATTACATTCACAATCACAATAAGGAAATAATTATGTTTTAAAATAGGCATTATAAACTAGTAAAAAGCAATATAGTTTGCACAAAAAAAAATTTAAATGGAGCAAAAAAATCTATCACTATAAGACCCCTGGCAAATCTGATTAGAAGAGTCAATGCTTTTGACTTTGTAGAACCTACATTCTAAAGCAAGTAAAATAAAGTGCCTAATAAATAAGATGTTGGTTTACTTGCACTCCTTACTCACCCCACAGTTGTTGCCTTTGGCATAGCACAGGGAGAGGTAGAAGAGAAGGTAGTTGCCTTTGTATCTAAACAGCTTTGTCTGAAGTTTATTGCATATTATTTTATGACAAGTAATTGTGTTGAAAAATGATTGCCTCTTTAATTCTTTCTACTTGTATTTCAGAGAGCAGAGTTGGCATGCAGAGCCATGATCCATCACATGACCCCAGGCTCTGCAGTTCTCTGTTGGAATAACCAGACTCCTGAGAGTTCCCAGATCACTCCACACTCTTTCAAATAACAGGGTGCTTTTAGTGCAGCACTATCTAGTGTGTTCTGCAACTGGTGCCCTCCAGGAAACTTGCTACCATGCTGCAACAGAGAAGTATAGAAGTGGAGAGGATGCTTACATACCCTCTTACAGCAATCTTACAAAGTGATTTAAGGTTGCAGGAACTAGTGATACTTTTTTAAATTTGGTCTTGTGATAAATAAATGATAGATGATAGATAGATAGATAGATAGATAGATAACTTCCTATATCCTCTTCTTCTGTTTCACCTACTCTGTTAATTCAGTTTTATTATATTTTATGACCCACAATGGAATGCAAACAAAACCAAACCATATTGGCCCTTCACCACAGATACTTTGAGAAGCACTGCTTCAGTAAATTTGACGACTTTCCCAGCAACATTTCTAGCTACTTTTAAGACTCCAATGGAAATAGCTGCCCAGCAACTACTAAGTAAAACAGCAGTTCCAAGTCCAAACACTTGTGACACTCCTAAAATATGTTTTGGTACCTTTTCTACTCTCAGTGACACTTCTTCCCAGCCTTCATCCTCCACATGTGCCTTAATCCCAACAACAAATAAGCTGCTCAGGCACCATGCTGGGCATGTGAGCAAGGCAGTGAGCAAGGCAGATGTCACTCTTGCCCTCAGGGAGTCTATACTTCAGTGGTGACCTTACCTTTTCAACGTTACTGTTGTTTAGAGTCTCAAGCCCCCCTAGTTTCCAAAACATGCTGTCAGAAAGGAAGCCGATGTTGATCTTAGTGTTCAAAATTATCAGTTAAATACGGTATTACTCTACTCAAGGGTAGCTCATGTAAAATATTACTTCTAATTGTAGGGTGAAAAGTTCAAGTGTTTGTTAGGTGAGGGAGGTTCAGTATGATATAGGGATAGTGCATTGCTCGGAAATTATCACACACTTGTAACACTGATTTATCTGGACCAAGCCCAGATTCACTTCCTAATATGTCTTCTATCATCCACATCAAACTCAAGGACCATGGTCTATTTCTATCAGTTAACAGTTAAATTAGTAGTTGGCCTTTACCAGATCTCTTACGTCTCAGATTTTTCTCAGACCTAGAACATTCTAACTCAAAACTTCAGAGACTATCAAAAACAGAAATCCCTAAATTTCTCATTTGTTCTTTTCAATTGCAAGAAAAAAGTCATGTTTGTTCCCAGTCATTGTCAGCTTCTTTCTCCCTAACTCTCTGGGAAGATCTTTTGCTAATAACATACCAGGAAATATACTGCCCAGGAAAGCTTTGTTCTTTTGTGGCTACTGAAGGATCTCTTAGCTAAGAAAATAAAGTGGATGACTAAGTGCAAAACATTCATTAAAGTACTCTCCGAACATGTTTTATATGAAAGAATGATTTGGCTACAGAGAATGATTGGTATGTCAAGAATTTCATTTCAGGCAACAATTTTGTTATTAGAACAAGCTTCAGTTGTCTACACGTTGGTTTTGTTCAGGAGATGTAATGTAAGATAAATACAGAGAACGTCGAATGCTGTTATCTGCCATGCAGTACTTCTATTGTAAGTACAGATAATAACAGTTCTAATATTTTTTTCATTTCCTTGGGTACCAAATCTCCCTCTCACCGCACATGATGCCCTTCACACTGCAGCTGGCTGCTGTGGCCACTGCTGTTCCAGCTGCTCAAGAGACCTGAACAAATAATCCAACACTTTGTCTCTTGTGAAGAGGAAACAAACTCTTATCTTTAAACTCAATCTCTTCCATGTCTTACAAGGAGCAAGTGAAGTGTTTCTTATAGTCCAGGATACCTCAAGAATGAAAGTAATTTAAAATAGAGGTATTTTACACTGTGACCAATTCCCTGAGTAGCTGATAAAAAAAGAAAATAAGGGATTATGAAAGCTAAATTGATGCATATGCCCAACATACTTGCTGTCCCTAGCTAGACTGGTCTGATTTCAAAAGATGCTACAGCAGCCTCACAAGATAAATGTCATTTCTGCATTCAGATTACTGTCTTACAAGAAGTTTTACAGGCAAAGGATTTCTTGCTCTCATTACATAATTGCCAAGCATCACTTTAGAATATGTCTAAGCATCTGAAATACATAATTTCCATGACATAGGGAACTTATCATGTAGCCACACGATATGGTAAAATATATTCCAGTTCAAAGGTAAAGAGATCAGAATGTTGGTTGCAGATTTGCTGGAGCCTCTCAGGTTTCTCAACTATAAAGCAGATTTTGCAACTGACTGCCCCTATGGGTATTACAAAGATACAGGGAGCGGATATTGGGGAAGGCACTTTAGAAAATACAGAGTGCTACATTTCAGTAGTTCTCAAACTCTAGCATTCCTCAGGATTTGTTAAAATACAGACAGCTGGGCTCCATTTCCTGGGTCTCTGTTTCAGTAGGCACAGGATAGGGCTGGAGATTTTGCATTTCTGAGCTTTCAGGGAATAGGATGCTGCAGGTCTGGGTAGCACACTGAGAGTAACTGACATAAATTAATTGCTCTCCAACTACAGTTAGAGCTTCCCTCCCACCCATCTCTGCTTCAGACGAACAGCTAGGCATGTTTTATTTTTATATATTTGCCAATATTGGGATTATGGGTAATACTTCATTTGAAAGAAGGGTTAAAACTGTCACTTTAAAAAAGTATCAAGAGGTAAAACACTGAACTGTACATCTTCCATATCTTAGCAAAAGTGAAATGGAGTTTATATATCATCTACTTTAATCAGAAGGAAAATCTAAACTAAATATGATTTCAAAATCTGGAAACTTAAAGGGCTTGTATTCTTCATCTTTGTTGACCTAGGTTCTTAGAAAATTCCCTATGTAGGACTACTAAGGCACTTGGTTTTAAATCTGAAAGAAACTGTAAGGAGAACCAGCTTTTAGTGTGGTCATATCATTAATACGGTAATATAAAACTAGCTGCCAATTTTTTAAAATACTTCATCCTTTCTGGGGTTTTTATGGGATATTAAGAGAATTAAATGAGTTTAAACTGAAAGACATTATACAATTCAAACTTGTGATCAATTCTTAATTATCATAGTTCATGAAATAAAAATAAACATTAATCAATCAAATGCTTTCCTCCAAATTCCACCAATGACCAAACAATACTTATTCATTCTGAAAGATATATGATGGGATTTTCTTAGTACATATTTAATTATTAATTTAATTGCCTCAATTAATATGAAAAATTAAAAATGAAGTGGCATTGCACCTAGATTTTAGTTTCTATCACTATTTCCTATGGACAGAAACAAGTCTTCTTGCAGAAATGAGTATTTCCATTTTTATGGTAAGAAATATACAAAATGAGCCGATAACATCTTTTGCCAGAAAGAAAGGAAGTTTTCACATAACTAATGAAGTCATGACACAAAATATAGCAGCTAACTTGAAGGGGTTCCCACTAAGCAAGCGTGGTGTAATTTGATCATCAGAGAAAACATTCACTGCAATTGATTAACATATATTATATAAAAAATCCCGTGTTTATATTGATAAATTCTCATTGGCCAATAATGCTGGCTGGCTCCTATGGCACCAACTCATTACATTGAGAAAAAGTAAGGGAAAATGATTAAGCATTTATCCTGTAATTCATGAATAGTGCCATTTCAAAATAGCCTATAGTAAATGAGGAAAATTATTCTTTATGGAAAATGTTCAGCTTTAAAAAGTGCAGAAAGAATAACAGAATAAGGAAATCACCCAAATTGAAATAATAAATCTAAGAAACAATTATTAAGTGGATTCTAAAGCTATTGACTGAAGTGTTAATGAAGAACTTTATCATGGAGAAATCAGGGTGACCACACCTGAACCCACTGATTAACTTTATTATCCATAAAAAGCCTAACAAGACACTTTGAGTTTTAAGAGATACTTCAGAAGCAAGTTGAAAGCATCCATCTAGGAAACATTCTTGCTAAATAATATGTCTGAATCTAATCGTACCTCCATATTTAAGTACCAGCTTATGAAGAATAAAGGAAAAGTGAATAACATCAAATGAAGTAATCAGCCAAACGTGGAAATTGAAACATTCTGTTGGACAAGAGAACTGGCTTCTCCAACAGAGCATACAGAGCTGATTTCTCCAATATTCCAATCATTGACAACATGGGGACATAGGGGTGGGGAGATGACACAATTAGTGTTAAAAAGGAGACATAACCCATAAAATGAGTAGACCTTAACTCCTAAATAATTTCTAACTTGACAAAACAACTAAATATACAATCACATATTTCTTAAACAACTGGGGATATTTTTAGACTAGATGTTGGATGATATTAAGGGAATATTACTGATTTTATTAAGTATATTTATATGCCTTTTTCTTAGAACCTTAAAATGCAAGTATATGAATACAATGTGTGTATTTGTGTGTATATACACATTTTATCAACTTATATACATATTGAAGTCTTTCCTGGTAATGCTATAGTATCTGAGATTTGCTTTTAAAACACTTAAACAAAATAGAATATCAATGGGAGGAAGAAATAGTTGAAACAACATTGGCAAGATGTTCATAATTATTGAAACTGGATATTGATATATAACTATGTCATATAATTGTATAGTTAACATATAATATAATATATATTACTACAAATAATTCATAACTATTAACATATACTATTATACTTACCTATGTGTAGGTTTGAAATTTTCTTCCCCAAATTTGTAAGATATTAGGAAGCAGACAGAGATGATCCCAGATTGACGTAGAACACCAGAAGAATCTAACCCCAGGTTTCCCAAATACCTTGATCGCAAAAGCACTTTGTACTCTTAAAAATTATTGAGTACTCCAAAGAACTTTTGTTTATGTGGGTTATATCTATTGATATTTGCCACTAGAAATTAAAACATAAATTTAAAAATATTTATGTATAAATTCTATATGTCAATGATAAAGTCTTTATATGTTAACATAAATAACATAGTTTTGCTAATAAAATTACTTTCAAAAAATTAGAAGAGTGGGATTTTTAAAATATTTGTGAATTTCTTTAATCTTTGGCTACTAGAAGAAACCTGAGTTCTCCTATTGCTTTTTCCTTCAATCTATTGTAGTACTGTGTGTTATGTGAAATATTTGAAGAAAATGCAGCCTTATAAAAACATATAATTGGAAAAGGAAGGAGTATTTAATAACCTTTTTCAGATAACTTTGAATATTCTTCTGTGAAGTTACAGCAAAATTTGGTAAGTGTTTCTCCTTAAACATTAGTTGCAGTATAGAATCTAAAAACATATCAAAAAAACTTTTCATACTTTATTACAATAAAATCCATTGGTCCACCTTGCACTTTTTTTAAAAAGATTTATTTATTTCTTTGTTTATTTATTTATTTATTTATTTATTTATTTTAAAGAGAGAGTGTGTGGTGTGCGAGTTGGGGAAGGGACAGAGGGAAAGGGAGAGAGACTCCCGGTTGAACAAGAGCCCAATGTGGGGCTCTATTTCAGGACCCTGAGATCATGACATGAGGTGAAACCAAGAGTTGGATTAACTGAGCAAGCCACCTGGGCGTCCTCTATCTTGCACTGTAAATGGATATCTTATTCATACATGATTTTATAATGTCAGGCATTTGTCATTTGAAATATCTTGGTTCACTAAGTTATACAGACTGCCCAAATGTTTTCATGTTTCATTACATAAAAGTTCAAAAAATCACATTTTCAAATGTTACCACAGATATCAGATTTTTTTTTTAAGTATTGGGAAACTGTCAGGCTCACGATGGTGGATAATCTTTCAAAATTCTCAATTTTTTTTCAAAGTTCAAATTTTATCATCGGCAACAAATATGTCTTTTTTTTTAATGGGCTCACTTGTTCATTTTCAAGAAAATATTTGCCTAATATCGAAGTTCTGATAACTGTATTTATCTAAATGTGTGCACCATTAAAAATCAAAACAAAACAAAAACAAATAAAACCTACTATTTCAGCTCACATCTCAAACAATTGCACAAATGCTTTCTTTTGAAACAACCATTCTACCTTGCTAACCAACAGAAGTGTTTTACTCATATATCCTACTTTCTCACACAGAATATTAAAGATTTTTTTTTAATTTATTTATGATAGACAAAGAAAGAGAGAGAGAGAAGCAGAGGGAGAAGCAGGCTCCATGCACCGGGAGCCCGACGCAAGACTCGATCCCGGGACTCCAGGGTCGCACCCTGGGCCAAAGGCAGGTGCCAAACCTCTGAGCCACCCAGGGATCCCCTCTCACAGAATATTAAAGAGTGCTATACTCAAGGTTAGAGACTTACTGAAATTAATAAAATCCCCTGCTCCATTAAGAACCCTTTAAGTGAAAGTATTCATGTATTTTTTTTAATTTTTTAACTATGAGTGCATGAGAGTAAACAAGAACTCCTGGTTCAGTTTCATGCCATTGCTTGGATTCTGGGCCAGGCTATCTGGAGTTCTGCTTATTAACTTTTCTGTACCATCAGTGAAAATGTCAACACCGTGAAAAAAGGCAGATAATACCTTACTATTATTATGAAAGTAGTTTTGACCTTACGTTCCCCCTGAAAAAAAATCTTATAAAACTCCCATAGGTTATCTACAAAATATGTAAATAACAGAATCATCAGTAGAAAATGCTAGTGTAATCAGAAGGGTGATTTACTAATCAACCCTTTCCTCTAAATAGTTTTTAAAAAGTGTTTAGGCTTACATAGAAATGTTTTAAACAGAATTTTGATCTAGAATTTTAAAATTGAAAAGAACTTAAAATTTTATTTCTTGATTAACATACATAACCTGAAAAAATTATTATTATGGGGAGGGGCTCTTTGATAAAAAGAATAAAATGTTTCTTCACACTTATAGGTTGCATATTTCTGATACAGCACATTATATACCAAGAAAAGCTCTGATATACTCATAACGTGTAGGTCATGACCTGAGTTTTATCTCAGGAATATGCAGGGCTAGAACAAAAAGTAAACTGGATCTCAATGGCAGTATGTGGAGAAAGTGGGCATTTGTAGATACGGAAGAGTTTCTTTCTTCCTTTGGGTTCCCTTTCATCTTTGGAGAGAACATCTCCGGAGCTTTCCTCAAACTGTTCACTGATGGTTTTGAATTTTCCTCTCTCTACCAACTTTCTTACCAAATCTTTAGACTCAAATCTAAATATGAATCTTGTATTCTCATTTCTTCTATTATTCCAAATATGGGCTTTTTTAAAACTCCTCTTTTAAAATTTTATATCAAAAGAAACATGCTAATTGAAATTTAATATAACAAAGTAACAATGGCAAGAATTCCTCTTTTTAAATAATTATTTTAAAGAATTAGAGATAGGAGTCCTCTGAAAATCCAATTTCTTTTTTTGTCCCCCCTCTAACAGTGTCACAAAATAAACAGACAAAAGAACTAGTAAGGAGTGAACAGATGTGCAAGGTATAAAACAAACAGCCCATGGGGTGCCTGGGTGGCTCAGTTGGTTAGGCCTTGACTCTTGATTTCAGCTCATGTCATGACCTTGGGATACTGAGATCAAGCCCACCCTTGGGTTCCTCTGTGGAGTCTGTTTGAGATTATCTGTCTCCTTCTCCCACTGACCCTCCTCCACTTCTTCCTTCTCCCCCTTGGCAAATGCAGGTGCTCTCTCTCTGTCTCTAAAAAACAAACAAAAACAAAATCAAAACTAAACACCCCAAGGTCAAGTATTTACAAGGAGTTATATATTTTATATGTACTTAATTAAATGAAAGAGCTGCTTTTCAAAAATACACATATTGAACAAGACACTTTTCCAGTCTAAATCCAAATCCCCTGTTGCTTACTTTGTTTCATTCACTTATTCACTTTGAACAGATTTTCTACACAAAGCTTTATGGTTTCCTTAGTAATAATAAAATTAACCTAGTAAACATAATGCATTTCTATTACAAACTGAAATGTATTTTCCTGTATACTAATTAAGGGTTCATTTACTATTTCTAATCAAAACAGAAAGAAGAAAGATTTGGGCTCTCAGACCCCACACCATCTGCATTTTTAATGACAACAGAAATCAAATTGGCACATTTAGAAATGTGTTCTTTAAAAACATATTCCTCCTTTAAAACTGTAATTTTACCAAGCAGGAATGTTATTAAATATAACATTCAAAAGTACATGTGACTTTGCAAAAGTATTTTATTCTAACATAATTTATAAAGGCATAAAAACTGTATAGTTAATATAAGTGCATTGTTTAGTCAATATCTTTTGTTCCTTCTTAACTTAGATAGAATTAAGCATAAACCCAAGTAAGGTTTTCAGTTGGATCAGATCACCTACTAAGAATTCGCTACTTCTCCTGGTTAGATGATTAGCAAAACATCCTGGGGATAATTTTTTCCTAGCATTTTTCAGGTGGTTACAGATCCTTAACAGTCTCTGTATTTTTTTCTTTTCTTTCCTAGGATCTTCATAAAGAAAAAGAACAATTCAAATACACCAGTTAGTATCACCTACTACCTTTTCCTTAACCTTTTCAAAATCGCATGATGTCAAAAAAAAAAAAAACACACACACACATGATGTCCAATAGAATCCTTTAGTCATTTTTCCAAATTATCCAAACCCATGAACAAGGGGAAGTGTCCTATTTGTTCTACTAGGTCACTGATCTCAGAAATCAACCACTTCTAAAGTTTCATTCACAGTGAGAAGCACCACTAACCAGTAGAAATCATCTTTTACTTGGGGCATTGAGTGTTGCTTCTTCTCTTCTTATTGATTAATGTAGTTAATCACTTTAGGTCTATCTTTGTCTTACTTCATGTCAAATTATTACTAATGTGGAGTCATATGGACTACATGACTTTCTAATAAGGATTTTAATATTACAACAGTTCTTAGGTAGATGTGAGCATCAGAATTACTTAGAGATGTTTGCAGAACAGTCTCTAGGAGTGAGACATAGGTATTTCCAAGATATCCCCAGGTGATTCTAAAGGACACCCCTGCTTAAGAAACAACATGTTGGGATCCCTGGGTGGCGCAGCGGTTTGGCGCCTGCCTTTGGCCCAGGGCGCGATCCTGGAGACCCGGAATCGAATCCCACGTCGGGTTTCCGGTGCATGGAGCCTGCTTCTCCCTCTGCCTGTGTCTCTGCCTCTCTCTCTCTGTGACTAACATAACTAAATAAAAAAATTTTAAAAAAAATTAAAAAAAAGAAACATGTTTATTCTTCAATGGATTATATTCAATACTTTTTTTGACTCATATTTAACTAGGAAAAATTCTTCATGAAAATTTTCAGGAAAATCTAGAATTATTAATTTGAAAAGTTCACTTAGTTTTTTAGGCAAATCATATCTGATTGTGTTTTTAAAATAACATTTCTTTCTTATTGAAGTATAATTTATCTACAGTATCCCATTAGTTTCAGGTGTACAGCATAGTGATTCAATATATTTATACAAAATGAAATGATTCTCATGATAAGTCTAGCTACCATCTGTCACCAAACAAAGTTATTATGTTATTATTGACTATATTCCCTATGCTGCACATTAAATCCCCATGACTTATCTATTTTATAACTGGAAGTTTGTACCTCTTAATCCTCTTCACCTATTTTGCTTGTCCTCTAATTCCCCTTCCCTCTGGCAACCACAAGTTTGTTCTCTGTATTTATGAGTATTTATGTTTTGTTTTGTTTGTTCATTTGTTTTGTATTTTAGATTCCACAGGTAAGTGAAATCGTATGGTATTTGTCTTTCTATGCCCAATTTATTTCACTTAACATAGTATCCTCCAGGTCCATTCATTTTGTTGCAGATGACAAGACTTCATTCTCTTTTATGGCTGAAAAACAATATATCATTGTATATATTTACACCTATTTTATCCAGTCATCTATCAGTGGACACTTAGATAGCTCACATGTCTTGGCTATTGTAAATAATGCTGCAATAAACAAAGGAGCAGATATCTCTTTGAATTGGTGTTTTCATATTCTTCAGATATATGCCCACAAGTGGAATTACTGGGTCATACACTAGTTCTATAGTCAATTTTTTGAGAAACTTCCACACTATTTTCCATAGTGGCTGACTATTTACATTTCTACCAACAATGTATTTTCTCTGCATCCTAATACTGGTTATTTTTTGTCTTTTTGATAATAGTTAATGTGATGGAGGTGATATCTCATTGAGTTTTGATTTTCATTCCCCTGATTATTACTAATGTTGAGCATCTTTTCATGTGCCTGTTGGCCATCTATATATCTTCTTTGGAAAAATATCTGTATAACATTTTAATATTCACTTTGGATGTCTATCGTTAATTGTTACTACACATGAGATGATATGATCTGTAAGAGTAGAAAATGGGTTTGTCTTCCTAATTATTGTATTCACATTCTTTAGCCCAATGTCAAACATATAAAAGGTGCTTAATAAATGCTTCTTGAATGATACAGCATAAGCTTTTGTGTTACAGACCATTTGCCTTTGGTAAGAAAAAGTTTTAATCCAACAATAAAATTTAAAAACTGTTTCTAAAACATATTCCAAACTTTATGATTTGCACAACAGCTTGTGATTTGCACAAATGACATCCATTTGTAAATATTCAAATGGCCCTTGAAGTAGTTACCAGACTTGTTCTACCTGTACAAAAAATTCAGTTTATATAACAAATTATAGATAAGACAAGAGACAAGACTCAGTCACTCATTAAATCTTTTAGAAAATTATCTCACTAATATTTTTGTGAAGTTTGAGCCACACTATTCCTGCCATTATGGATGCTCACATGAAATAAATGTCTTGCAAATAGATTTAAGAACCACCAAGAAACTGCCTTGAAATTTTCATCATCTATCATCATTCCTGAGAAAGTATTGAAATGGTTAATATACTTTCTTACTTGTAGGGTATTTTTAAAAATATATTCTTCAGGGTTCTGAAAATAAAATCAAATATCTGTTGTTGTAATGCTTTTAATTGTAAAACTAGTAATTGATGTTTATTTTTTAGGGTAGTTAGCAAGAGTATCACTTTTACTTTTTAAATGTGCTTTTATTATGGACTGCTGTCTAAATAAAAAGATTTTCTTTGTTGGAAAGTCATAGATTTCTTTCTTCTTAAAATTGTTTTCTATATGAGGTTCCCAAGTTCTATAGAAGCCTCTTTATACTGTGTCAAAGTAATGCACAAACTCAGGTATATATCTATGATGAGTTTGGACATTACCTCTATTTTTAAAAAAAAAAAAGATTTATTTTTATTTATTTATGATAGACATAGAGAGAGAGAGGCAGAGACACAGGCAGAGGGAGAAGCAGGCTCCATGCCGGGAGCCTGATGCGGGACTCGATCCCGGGACTCCAGGATCGTGTCCTGGGCCAAAGGCAGGCGCGAAACCGCTGAGCCACCCAGGGATCCCCACCTCTATTTTTTTATATTTAAAGTTTTTATTTAAATTCTAGTTAGTTAGCATATAGTGTAATATTAGTTTCAGGAGTAGAATTTAGTGATTCATCACTTACATATAACACCCAGTTGTCAACACAACAAATCCCCTTCTTAATAACCATCACTCGTTTAGCCTATCCCCTCCAGCAACCTTCAGTTTGTTTTCTACAGTTAAGAATCTCTTTTATGGTTTGCCTCTCTCTCTTCTTTTTCTTTTCTCCTATGTTCATCTGTTTTGTATCTTTAATTTCATTCTTTTTTATGGATGAGTAATATTTCAGTAATATTCCTGTGTGTGTGTGTGTGTGTGTGTGTGTGTGTGTGTGTACTGGAGACATGTTTAGTGAAGGAAATAATAAAGCTAAAAGACAACCTTCAGAATGGGAGAAGATATTAGCAAATGACCTGATAAAAGGTTAGTATCAAGTTTATAAAGAACTAATCAAATTCAACACCCAAAAAACAAATAATATGGTTAAAAATGGGCAGAAGACATGAATAGACATTTTTCCAATGAAGACATCCAGATGGCTAACATACACATGAAAAAATGGACATTACTCTTAAAATGGAGCATGACAAGGACTTCTAGTTTCTGGTTCTACATGTAGGTACCTTAGAAGCTGCCACTCTATCTGAACAAGTGAAAAGCTGAACAAACTGAACAAACAATTCTTCCTGGAACTAGGGAGAGGAGAGGACACAGGGCAAACCACCTTATCCAAGACTGGAGAGTCAGAAAAGTGAATACAGACAGTAGAAGCTTATTGGAATGGACACTCTTTGGGCAGAAACTGCCTGGACAACCTGTGCCAGGGGTAGGAAAACTTCAACTGTAATTGAAAAATTAACACAGATTGAAGCTCAACAAAGCTAAGTCTGAGAGTTAAAAACTCAAGAGAAATACAGTCATAGAGAACCTACAATTCTACATTCTACAAAATTAGCCTTCAAAAATGAGAAACTTTTCCGGACAAACAAAACTGAAGGGCTTATTACCAGTAGGCATGCCTTGCAAGAAATGTTAAAAGAAGTTCTTTAGAGAGATGAAAATAATATAAGTCTGAAGTTTGGAACTACAGAAAAAAAGGAAAAACTCAAAGAAAGAATAAGTAAAAATAAAATAAAAACTCTTATTTTTTATATTCTTAATTGATCTAACAATGTGTTCAAAATAATAACAATGATGAACCCAATTTTGCATGCATATATAATATGCATATACATATTAGTATATGTGCAATTATAAATATTCATATATATATTCCTTTCTCCTGTCCCTTATATTATATATATATATGCTTATGTAGTATGTTTATATAAAAATAAAATGAATGGCAGCAATGATACAAGGGACAGGAGAAAGGATTTAGGATTATTCCATTATTATAAGGTAATCACACTATCTTTGAAGTGGTATTGAGTCGTTTGAAAGCGGACTTGGATTATTTGTAAATGTGTATTGAATTGTAGGGAAATTACCAAAAAACATTTTAAAAATTAAGTAAAATAGGGATCCTTGCGTGGCGCAGCAGTTTGGCGCCTGCCTTTGGCCCAGGGAGCGATCCTGGAGACCTGGGATCGAATCCCACGTCGGGCTCCTGGTGCATGGAGCCTGCTTCTCCCTCTGCCTGTGTCTCTGCCTCTCTCTCTCTCTCTCTCTCTCTCTCTCTTTCTCGCTGTGACTATCATAAATAAATAAATAAATAAATAAATAAATAAATAAATAAATATTTAAAAAGTAAAATATATGTTAAGAGAAGAAAAGATGCAATCATATAAAATGCTCACTTAAAACCACAAGAGGACAAGAATAGAAAACAAAAATAGAAACAAACAAGGGCAAGAAATAGAAACAGTAACAAATATGGCAAATATTAAACAAGCTATAAAATAATCATTTTGAATGCCAATAGTCTAAATGCACCATTTAAAAGAGATTGTCAGGGCACCCCGGATGTTTCAGCGGTTTAGCGCCACCTTCAGCCCAGGGCCTGATGATAGAGACCCGGAATCAAGTCCCACATCAGGCTCCCTGCATGGAGCCTGCTTCTCCCTCTGCCTGTGTCTCTGCCTTGCTCTCTCCCTCTCTCACTCTCTGTGAGTCTCTCATGAATAAATAAATTTTTAAAAAATAATAATAATAATTAAAGAGATTGTCAGAATGGATCAAAGAACAAGATCCAACTATATTTGTCTGTAAGAAACTTACTTTAAATAAAAAGACACATATAGATTAACAGTAAATGGAAAAATGCATTTGCTAATCAAAAGAAAGCAGGAATACCTATGTTAGTTTCAGACAGAGAAACATCAAAGTAAGGAAAGTTACCAGGAATAAAGGAAAGCATTACATAATGATAAAAAAGCCAATTCTCCAAGAAGGCATAAAAATTCTTAATATGTATGACACTAATAAGAGTCACATAAGTCAAAAACTTATAGAACTGCAAGGATGGATAGATAATGATAGATGATAGATAGATAGATAGATAGATAGATAGATAGATAGATAATAGATAGAGATAATAGATAGATAAAATCCACTATTATATTTGGAGACTATAATACCACCCACTCAGACGAGGATTAATCCAACAGGCAGAAAATCAGTAAAAACATAGTTGAACTCAACAACATAATCAAAACTGTATATAATTGACACCTATAAACTATTTTATCCAACAACAGCAGAATACACTTTTTTATTCTCATGTGGAATATTAACCAAGATAGACTGCAGTCTAGGCCATAAAACACATTTTAACAAATGTTAAACAATAGAAATTATGCAATGTCTGCTCTCAGATCATAATGCAATTAAACTACAACTCAATAACAAAAAGATAAATGAAAAATCGCAACATGTGGAGATTAAACATTACACTTCTAAATTACACATGAGCCAGAGAAGAAACTCCAAGATATATTTAAAAATACTTTAAACTTCATGAAAATTGAAAATTTAGCAAAATTGGTGGGATGCAACATAGTTTAAAAGAAATACTATACTGGGGCACTTGAGTGGTTCAGTTGGTTAAGCATCTGACTCTTGATTTTGCTCAGTTCATATCTCAGGGTCATAAGACTGAGCCCTGCATCAGGCTCCATGGTGGAGGTAGAGCCTGTTTAAGATTCTCTCTCTCTCCCTCTCCCTCTCCTTTTCCCCTCCCCTCTTTCTCTCTTTCTCTCTCAAAAAAAAAAATAAATAAATAAAAAATAAAAGGAAAACTATATATTAGAAAAGAATACAGACATAATAAATATTCTGTTTTTACCTTAAGAAATGAGAAAAAAGGGATCCCTGGGTGGCGCAGTGGTTTGGCGCCTGCCTTTGGCCCAGGGCGCGATCCTGGAGACCCGGGATCGAATCCCACGTCGGGCTCCCGGTGCATGGAGCCTGCTTCTCCCTCTGCCTGTGTCTTTGCCTCTCTCTCTCTCTGTATGACTATCATAAATAAATTAAAAAAAAAAAAAAAAGACAGTGGTTATTTGTAAAAAAAAAAAAGAAAAAAGGGATCCCTGGGTGGCGCAGCGGTTTGGCGCCTGCCTTTGGCTCAGGGCGCGATCCTGGAAACCCGGGATCGAATCCCATATCGGGCTCCCGGTGCATGGAGCCTGCTTATCCCTCTGCCTATGTCTCTGCCTCTGTCTCTCTCTCTCTGTGACTATCATAAATAAATAAATTTAAAAAAAAATTAAAAAAAAAAAAAAAAAGAAATGAGAAAAAAGAAGAGCAAAATAAATCCAAAGTAAGCAGAGAAATCGAATACTAAGAATTAGAGCAGAAATCAGTAAAATTGAAAAAAGGAAATCAATAGAGAATGTCTATTAAAGAAATTGAATCAATAATTAATATTTTTCCAAAACAGAAAGTATCACACCAAGATGGGTTCCTTGGTAAATTCTACCAAACCTTTAAGGAAGAAATTATATCAGTTCTTTAAAATATCTTTCTGAAACATAGGGAATACTTCCTTGCTTATTCTGTTAGACAACACCCTCATGCCCTACATTGATTAATCTAATACCAAAAAAGAAAACTACAGACCAGTACCTCTCATGAACATAGATGCAACAAGCCTCAGACATCTGAGTTATTTGAAAATTAGTTACCCAAAAGTCGTGCACTCATATTTGACCAATTAGAAGTAGCTGGTTCTTTAACTGTCTCACTGCCTTTGTTTTTTGGTCTCATCAGCACAGTGATAGTATTCCACCACAAATATCATGTTTTGGGGGGATTAAAATCTAGAGAATAAGAAACATGAACATAATCTCTTTTTGACCCCGCACACAGACTAAGGCCCTCAACCCTCACAGTACCACCCACTTTAAGACTAGTTTATTCTGGGGATAATGGCCATCAGTGTGCTGCTGCTAAAGAGATATTAATAGGCATCATGCCACTGCAGGGTTTATTCCAGGATTTTGAGAAGATTTAATATAAAAGGCTTTAGCTAGAATTCAAGTTTACATATAATTTTTAAAAAGTTAAACTTCAATAAGCTAGGAACACAAGCAAAATTTCTTACTCTATAAAAGGTAGAACCAAAACAGTACACTAAGCTTCATATATGATGGTCAAAACAGAAATATTCTTACCAAAGGCAGTAGGGATGAGGCAACACTACCTGATATCATTGCCACTAGTCAATATTTCACTGGAGATAAGCTATGCAAAGATAAATTTTAGAAAAAGACACACACCTGTAACTATTCGAAGTGATTAGTATTGCCTTCTTACAAAATCAAATCAAATCAATTAAAAATTTAAATTCATAGGAGCATCTATTATTAAAGTAGCCAAATAAAGATAAACATGTAAAGTAAGTAGAGCTTCCCTGATTAAATATATTTCAGAATTTATAAGGGAATAAAGAAAAATAATCTCATTAAATACTGCAAGAAAACCAACAAAATACATAGGAATAATCCTTAAAAAGTGTACTTTCATGATAAAAATTATAAAATTTTTGAGTGACATGCAAAATCAATCAATCAATCCTTAAAGAAGAGACTTAGCATTAAATGTCAATTTTATGACTTCACTGACATTTCTATTCAGGATCCAAGAAAGATTTTTATAAAATTTGACTAATTTTCAAATTAATTTGGAAGGAAAAATTGCAAAATAATTTCAATATTTTGAAAATCAAAAGCGGGAACAATCTGTGTTGATCTGTATTATCATATATTTAAACATACTTAAAAGCAATAGTAATTTAAAAGATTATATTGGGAAAAAAAGACAAATAGAGAACCAAATTTAAATAATATCCAAAATAAATATTTATATCTATAAAATTTAGTTTATGATTTAGTTCAGGTAGCATTTTAAATTATGGTTTTAAGATGGGTCATGGAAAATAAATGATTTAATAAATAGCATTGTGAAAATGAGTTATCTAGGAAAAAAAACAGGTCCAATCACCCTCTTGCTTGTTTAAGAAACATAATTCGACATGAATGAAGTAAACAAATGTTAAACACATAAAAATAAAACAAAGGAAGAGAGCAGATTTTTGAAATCATCTAAAATGAGAAATGCCTTTCTGTAGATAGAAGACACATAATGTAGAAGTCACAAAGGAGTGGAGTAAACAGATCATACGGCATACAAATTAAAAGCAACAGTGCAATAAGGATACCATGTGCAAAAGGTAAAACACAAGTAACAGACTGGAAGAAAATATGTGCAATGCATTTTGCTGAGAAGAGTTTCTATGCACAGTACACACAGATTGTGAAAAGAAAAGCAGACCAACTGGAAATGTGGAAAGGCTGTCATCAATTGTTCACAAAAGGAACATGCTGGATAATAAGCATATAAAACATTGCTGAATCTTAGCAGTTTTAGAGAATGAAAGTGAGATCATTTTCTAGATTTTTACCAATCTATAAAACTAATAAAACATTTTTTAAAGTTTGAAAATGTAAGTTTTGTTGAGAATACAGAAACAGGGACACAGTCACGCTGTTAGTAAGAAGGAAAACTAATGAAGTTATTTTGGAATGTAACCTACAGGATATATGAAAAATATGAATAACAGTTAATCCCACAACAAATATACACATATCTGCAAAAATATATTTTTTGTTAAATGATATACATTCCACTGCTGTGTATGTCAGGAGAAACAATGAAGGTAATCAAGCCTTCACCAATGTCCAAATGGTATAAAACATTTTAGCATATTCATACTATGGAATATTTTGTGTCCATTAAGGATGATGAGATCAATCTAAACTTACCAAGGTAGAAAGATATGTAAATCATATTACATAGAAGGCAATGCATGTATATACAGTGGTTTCACATTTAAATATGAAAATAAATCTATGCCTGAAGGTAAATCTACACATACAGAGAGGCCTAAGAGGAAGCACACTCCACCTCTGCTGGTGGTTACGTGTATAAAGGGGGGTGACAAGAATAGTTGGTAAGGGAGAGGATCTCATTTTGCTTAATTTCTATACTGTTTAATCTTTTTTTAAGGAGAATGCTTTCATTTTAAAAGATTAGTGCAAGTTATGCACGAGAAAATAATATCTGTCCTTAGTCAAAGCAATTGCATTTGAACCAAGAAAACAGACTCTTAATTATAAAGAACAAACTGATGATTACCAGAAGGGAAGGTAAACGGGGATGGGTTAAGTAGGTGATTAAGGAAGGCACTTGTGATAAGCTCTGGGTGTTGTATGTAAGTGATGAATCACTAAGTTTTACATACAAAATTAATATCACATACTATCTTAACTAACTGGAATTTGAATAACTTGGATGGATTTCTCATTAAGAAAAAAAAAGAAATTGCATTTGGATATTTGCCCACTTATTGTTATGAAAACAAAACTCATATTCTCACTGAAATAGCTACATATTTACAATATAGTTTTAGACTTCTAATAGTTCTCTGTAGAAAAAAATTTCAGTTATAAATTTAAGACTTCCACTGACAAGTTTCTGGAGACTCCATTTTTCTTTCAAGCAATCAATCTTGATTTTATTGATCTTATGACTGACTTACTAGTCTATTAACCAGAAGGAATCAGAAAATGAACGTATAACTGATATGAACAGCAAGACAGAGCTGATGTATTTATTAGTCTAGGTCACATGAAATCTGTGAATCAGTTTCACTCCCTAATATGTGGTTCACTTGTCCAAGGGAAATATATATGTGCCTGACAAAGAAATTCCTACTTAAATTTTTGTATCCTTGTTTCTGAGACAAGAGGTATGATATTCTGTACACATGCATGCGCACACATACACATGTGTCATACACAAAATAGCACGTATAAAGAACTTGAAAATGCACATTGAAATATCTGGAGAAATAATATTTTATTCTGTGCTTATCAGTGTGCTAGCATATTAGATCTGGAGCTAAGCTGTAGAGATTGTGTCCTCTCCTTGTGTTATAGATTAAGAAATGAGACTAGGGAAGTTAGGAGGTTTGCTCAAGGCCATGTTAATTATTAGTCTATGAGGCTGAACTACACACCAGATCTTCCAACGTCTATCCCAGCATTTTTACCATTCTAGCCACTTTTCTTAATGATGACGGAAGTCATATGATTTTTCTTTTCTTTTCTTGCAAAGGTCATTGTTTATTTCTTTTTTTAATTTTATTTTCTTCCAAGGTTTTGTTTAAATTCTGGTTAGCATACAGTGTAGTATCAATTTCATGTGTAGGATTTACTGACTCACCACCTACGTACAACACCCAGTGCTTGCCACAACAAGTGCCCTCCTCAATACCCATCACCCACTTAACCCATCCTCTGCGCACCACCCCTCCAGCAACCTTCAGCTTGTTCTCTATAACTAAGAGTCTGTTTTATAGTTAGCCTTTCTCTCTTTTTCCCCCTTGTGTTCATCTGTTTTGTTCCTTAAATTCCACATATGAATAAAATCATATGATATTTGTTTTTCTCTGACTTATTTTGCTTAGCATAATACTATCTAGCCCTGTCCACCTCCTTGCAAATGGTAAGATTTCGTTCTTTTTTAGGGCTGAGTAATAGTCCATTGTGTGTATATATATGTGTGTGTGTGTATATATATGTAATATATCACATATAATATGTACATACGTATACATATAATATGTCACATATAATATATACATGTAATACTCTCTATATATACCATGTCTTCTTTATCTGTTCATCAGCTGATGGACATTTGGGCACTTTCCATAATTTGGCTATTGTTGATAATGCTGCTATAAACATTGGGTGTATGTATCCTTTCAAATTAGTATTTTACTCCTTTGGGTAAATACCTAATAGTTCAATTACTGGATTGTAGCGTAATTATATTTTTAACTTTTGGGGAACCTCCATACTGTTTTCCATAATGGCTGCACCAGGTTGCATTTCCTCCAGAAAAATAAGGAAGTTCCCTTTTTCTCTATATCTTTGCAATATCTGTTGTTTCCTGTGTTGTTAATTTTAGCCATTCTGACAGGTGTGAGGTGATATCTCATTTTAGTTTTGATTTGCATTTCCCTGATGATGAGTGATGTTGAGCATCTTTTCATGTGTCTGTTAGCCATCTGGTTGTCTTCTTTAGAAAAATGTCTATTCATGTCTTCCGCCCATCTCTTAACTAGGTTATTTGTTTTTGGGGTGTTGAATTTGATAAGTTCTTTATAAATTTTAATACTAATGCTTTATCAGATATGTCATTTGCAAATATCTTCTCCCATCCCACAAGCTGCCTTTCAGTTTTGTTGATTGTTTCCTTCACTATGCAGAAGCTTTTTATCTGGATGAAGTCCCAGTAGTTTATTTTTGCTTTTATTTCCCTTGCCTCAGGCAATATATCTAGAAAAATTTGCTACAGCTGATGTCAAAAAGGTTATTGCCTGTGTTTTCTCCTAGGATTTTGATGGTTTACTGTCTCAAATTTAAGTCTTTCATCCAGTGTGAATTTACTTTTTATATAGTCTAAGAAAGTGGCCTAGTCTCATTCTTTTGCATGTTGCTGTCCAATTTTCCCAATACCATTTGTTGAAGAGACTATCTTTTTCCCTTTGGATATTCTTTCCTCCTTTGTTAAAGAATAGTTGACCATACAGCTGTGGATCCATTTCTGGGTTTTCTATTCTGTTCCATTGATCTATGTGTCTGTTTTTGTGCTAGTACCATACTGTCTTGATCACTACAGCTTTGTAATATATGTTGGAGTGCAGAATTGTAATCCCTTCAGCTTTGCTTTGCTTTTTCTAGATTGCTTCCACTATTTGGTGTCTTTTGTGGTTCCATAGAAATATTAGTATTGTTCCAGATCTGTGAAAAATGTTTTGATGGGGATTGCATTAAATGTATGGATTGCTTTGGGGAGTACAGACATTTTAACAGTATTTGTTCTTCCAATACATGAGCATGTAATGTTTTTCCATTTCTTTGTCTCATGTTAATTTCTTTCATAAGTGTTCTATAGTTTTTGGATTATAAATATTATCTTTTTAGTTAGGTTTATTCCTAAGTATCTTACAGTTCTGTTGCAAGTGCAAATGAGATCAATTCCTTGATTTATCTTTCTGCTGCTTCCTTGTTGGCATATAGAAATGCAAAGATTTCTGTGCATTGATTTTGTGTCCTGTGATTTTACTGGATTCGTGTATCAGTTCTAGCAATTTTTTGGTGGAATTTTTCAGGTTTTCTACATAGGGTATCATGTCTTCTGCAAAAAGTAGACGTTTGACTTCTTCCTTGCTGATTTGGATGCCTTTTATTTCTTTTTGTTGTCTCATTGCTGAGATTAGGACTCCCAGTACTATATTAAATAACAGTGGTGAGAGTGGACATCCCTGTCTTGATCAGTTTTTGCCCATTATGGATGATATTAGCTGTGAGTCTTTCATATACAGCCTTTATGATGTTCAGGTATGTTCCCTGGCTCACTACTTTGTTGAGGGTTTTTATCAAGAATAGATGCTGTACTTTGCCAAATGCTTTTTACATATCTATTGAGAGGATCATATGTTTCTTATTTTTTCTTTTATTAATCTGATGTATCACATTGATTAATTTGTGAAAAATGAACCACCCCTGAACTCCAGGAATAAATCCCATTTGATTATAGTGAATTATTCTGTTAATACACTGTTGGATCCGATTTGCTAGGATCTTGTTGAGCATTTTTGCATCCATGTTCATCAGGGATACTGGCCTAGAATTCTCTTTTTCAGTAGGGTCTTTGTCTGGTTTTGGAATTAAAGTAATGCTGGCCTAGTAGAATGAGTTTGGAAGTTTTCCTTCCATTTCTATTTTTCGGAACAGTTTGAAATGTTTGATAGAATTCCCTTGGGAAGATATCTGGCCCTGGACTTTTGTTTGTCGGGAGATTTTTGATTACCAATTCCATTTCTTTGCTGGTTATCAGTCTCTTCAAGTTTCCTATTCCTCCCTATTTCAGTTTTGGTTGTTTATATGTTTCCAGGAATTTATCCATTTCTTCCAGATTGCCTAGTTTACTGGCATATAGCTTTTCATAATATTCTCTTATAATTGGTTGTATTTCTGTGATGTTGGTTGTGATCTCTCCTGTCTACTTCATGATTTTATTTATTTATATTCCTTCCCTTCTCTTTTTGATAAGTCTGTCTACGGGTTTATCAATTTTATTAATTTTTTTCAAAGAAAGACTCCTAATTTAATTGACCTGTTCTACCGGAGTTTTGTTTGTTTGTTTCTAGATCACTTATTTCTGCTATAATCTTTATTATTTCTCCTCTTTTGCCTGCTTTAGGCTTCATTTATAGTTCTTTTTCTAGCTCCTTTAGATGTAAGGTCAGGTTGTGTATTTGAGATTTTTCTTGCTTCTTCAGATAGGCTTATTTTGTTATGTACTTCCCTCTTAGGACCACTTTTGCTGCAGGCCAGAGGGTTTGGACTGTTGTGTTTTTATTTTAATTTGCTCCCATGTATTTTTTTTTCTTCCTTAATTTCCTGGTTGACCCATTCACTCTTTAGTAAGATGTTCTTTAACCTCCATGTATTTATGGTCTTTCAAATTTTTTCTTTTGGTTGACTTCAAGTTTCATAGCATTGTGGTTTGAAAATATGTATGGTATGATCTCAATGTTTTTGTACATATAGAGCCCGGATTTGTGACCAAGTATGTGATTTGTTCTGGAGAATGTTCCCTGTGCACTTGAAAAGAATGTGTATTCCACTGCTTTAGGATGAAATGTTCTGAAATATACCTGGCAAGTCCATCTGGTCCAGTATGCCATTCAAAGCTATTGTTTCCTTATCGATTTTCTGCTTAGATAATCTGTCCATTGCTATAAGTGGCATGTTAAAGTCCCCTACTATTATTGTATTATTGTCAATGAGTTTCTTTATGTTTGTTCTTAATTGACATATATTCGGGTACTCCCAAGTTGAGGGGTGTAAATATTTACAATTGTTAGATTTTCTCGTTGAATAGACCCCTTTATTATGGTATAGTGACCTTCTTCATCTTGTTACAGTCTTTGATTTAAAATTTAGTTTGTCTGACATAAAGCATTGCTACTCCAGCTTTCTCTTGATGTCTATTTACATGATAAATATTTCTCTATCCCCTCACCTTCAATCTGCAGGTGTTCTTAGGTCTCAACTGTGTCTCTTATAGGTAGCAAACAGATGGGTCTTGTTTTTTTTATCCATTCTGTGATACTATGTCTTTTGATTGGACATTTACATTTAGTCCATTTACATTCAGACTGATTCTTGATAGATATGAATTTAGTGCCATTTTATTGCTTGTTTTGTCTTTGTTTCTGGAGATTTTCTCTGTTCCTTTCTAGTCCTTTTCCTATTCAAAGAGTGCCCTTTAATATTTCTTGCAGGGCTGGTTTAGTGGATACAAACTTCTTTAGTTTTGGTTCCTGAAAAACTCTTTATCTCTCCTCTTATTCTGAAGAGGCAACTCTGTTGATTACCTGCTTTCCTTCTCTGTAAGAGCAATACAGTACCCTCAGGACATTGTACCAGCCTCGTCACGGAGCTCTAAAACTCCAGCTTTTGAGCCCTGCTGGTTGCAAAACTCAGCCCCTCTCATTTCCCAGTCAATGGCATTGAGGAAGTGTTTTCCTTGTGTGATCCTCTGTGTGCCTCTCTCTCTCTCTCTCTCTCTCTCTCTCTCTCTTTCTCTCTCTCTCACTCTCCTCTATCTACAACCAGGGATCCCTCCACTCCACAGCATCTGTGATCCATTTCTCCTGTAAACCACATCTCTATACCTCCTACCTTCCACAATGTGGCCTCCTCTCTTCCCTGAGTTGTGCAGCTTGTAGTCAGTCTTCAGATTGATTTCTTGGGTATTCAGAATTATTTGATATTTCCCTAGCTGCCTCAAGGGACAGGCAAGCCTAGGATCCTCCAACAACTCCACCATCTGAACTCCTCTCCTGATTTTTTCTTAATAAGAGAGTTCTACTTGTACGAGGATGAAAATAAGGTTGTCTTGAATACTAACCTAAGATACATCTTGGGAGAGCCCTGCATCTACAGTAGTTTTTCTAATACAGTTTTATGATAGTTTTCTGCTATTGAATAATTTTAGAAAAGAGCATGAAAATTATATTTTTGGACTATTCTTTTTCTGTAATGCTATGTACATTATATAGGCCATTCTAAAAGACAGAACATTGATGAGGTTTGTGACAATTGTTAAAAAAAAATATATTACTATTACATAATCTACTTTATTGGCCTGACTTTGAGCCATAATCTTTTTTTTTGGAATGTTTAAATCTCTTATTCACTTTCATTCAACAATATCTATTTATTCAACAAACAATACAATATTCCAGGCAATTATCTTCTACAAGTATAACAAGCAGACAAAATTCTTCTCTGTCTAGAGATATACTTATCTCTCATGCTTCATCTAAGACATCAAATCTGTAATGTCACAAGTCAGGTATAGCTTTTCCTGCCTACCCTTAGTTTCATAAAACTTTGTACATCATTTTATCATAGTAATTATTATATTAAATGTATTTGGACACTATAGCTTCTTTCCTAATTTTAAGATGTAAATCTTAGGCAAGTTTGATTGTTTATCTCACTCATTCCCTTTTCCTCGTACTGCACCTAGGCTCTTCATGATATAGTTTCTGACTTGCATAAGATTTTGTCTTTGCTAGAATAAAGGTGTAAAAATCAACCCTTTTTTCTTGCTTGAGCTACCTAAGATGTTCTATAGGGCAGAGAGGCCCCAGTGGCACAGCAGTTTAGCGCTGCCTGCAGCCTGGGGTGTGATCCTGGGGACCCTGGATTGAGTCCCGAGTTGGGTTCCCTGCATGGAGCCTGCTTCTCCCTCTGCCTGGGCCTCTGCCCCTCCCCTCTCTCTCTGTCTCTATGAATAAATAAACTTAAAAAAATATATATATATATATGTATATATATATATATGGCAGAGTATGACCTTATGATATTCTATTGATATTATGTTTCTGAATAGAAAAGGAATTTCATATTTCCAATAAGTATTAACAGTGTTGTATATAAGATATTTCTTATAGCCCATGAATGGAGGAAGAGTATGAGACTGTAATATACCATAGTGAGCAATGGGGGTTACAGGGCTAAATGGACCAAGACTATTTTAAAAAATTAGCTCAGAAGGTAGGGATTAGCTCAGAAGTAACTCTAGCTGAAAAGGAAAATCTAAAAATAAAGTGAGGTTAGAGTGTAATGTAAGGTGAAGGGATAACAAAATTGAATTCATGTCTGCCTGATGACATCAATGAAGATTTTTAATTCAAACTCTGCTACCCAAAAAGATAAGAGTAGCAACAATTGCCATAAAGATAAAATAACAGTTTAAAATATGTCTTCTTGAAATTGTCCATTTTAATATGTTGGATATAAAATTAGTATTTGGTATTTGTGTTAATGTTCTCTGTTAAATAAAAGCTTATGTAAATCTACAGTAAGAGTATAAATTTAATAATTCATATATTCCTAATATAGTGGGAAGGCTGGAATGTGCAAGAAGGTGATATGTTACTTGAACAAGAATGTGGTGAAACAAATTAGCTAAAAGAATATTTATTACAGTCCTATATGAGGTTTCCTTTTTTAGAGAAAACCATTTTTATGTTATAGTTATTTTATTTTTATGTGTATTATTGCTTTGGCATAAATAATGGTAAACTAATGCCATATTCTAGCAGAAAAATTCTCTGAAATCAATCTATGTCCATAAAGTTCCTTCCATTCAGACACAAAAGACTATAGGCATTCTACAAAAATGAATAAGATAATGTTACTTTAGGTTCTGTTGGGCCTATTTCAATTCTGTCTCATGCAATTCTGAACCTACCTGTACTGACATCATGCTTTTGGTTCTATCCAGTTACTTCTACTAGACTTTTGCCCCTAGGAGCAGTATTCTAAGACTGTGCTTTGGTTGACCTTGTTTATCACTGTATTGATCCAGTAGCTCTACCTTGCTCAATCCTTCAGTATTTAAGTTTATTTTTAGCATCTCAAGTACTGCCTTTTATGGGGGACAGTGAGCTTAGAAAAAATAATGATACATGGCTTCTTTTTGAGGCTTGAGCTTAATGTTTCTTTGGCTGGGTCCAGAGTAACATTTAGTCAAGGCTAATTTAGGCCTGCTATTAACATCCTATCCAATGTCCTATGTATTTATACTTGGGATTTATACTCTTATTTATGGGATTCCTGGTCCTGTATGAGCTCCAGGAAATTTTTGACCTGTTGCATTCTTGTGATCCTTAGTGGCATTGGGAAGTGTCTTCTCATTTACTTTGAGATCAATCTACCAAACTTTCCAGGGAACTTTTAAGATCATCAGAGCTTTTTCTCTGGCAACTCCATTTTATCATGTTTTCTGTCCTACAAATCTATTCACCTTTGTTCTCCCAATTCTCTAATGGTGACTTTGTAACTTCAAGTAACTACCAGACATTATCTGGGTTCATCTCTATTTCTGATATGTGGAAAATTTTTCTAGCATTAAGCTATTACAATCATTAGTCTCAATATTTTCATTTCTCTTTTCTAAGCATCACAGTTTTGTGCATCCTGTAATCCAGAACCAAAACAAAAACAAAAACCATTATTTCATATATTTTATCTAGTTTACTCATTATTTTAGAGCAAGAGGATAAATCCAGTCATTGTTAGCCTGGCAAAGCTGGAAGCAAAATCTACCTTCTCTTTGGTTAACATAAACAACCCCAAATTTTGGATATGCTTAAATATGTTAAACTGTATTCACATTTGTACATAAAATTAAAAATATGTGTCTTAAGAATATTTACTCATTTTTTACAAGGGCTGGGTAAAATAAAATAGTGATTATTTTGACCCTATATTCTGTTAAGATTTATTTAATTTTTACCTATAGTTAATTTTTACCTATAGTTTCAGGCCTTTGCCACACACTAACAGTCCCAAAAGGAGGAACTGAAGAAACTCTATGTTAGCAGCTAATTAGTGAGCCTTATGCAAGTCTCTTACATATTAGCTCCTCTCCTTCAGTGGGTGAAGAACTTACCTAATATAAGTACTTTCTAATTTGGACCCCAATGCTTTTGTTTACTCCTCATTAATGCATTCATCCATTGGACACATAGTTTAGGAGCAACTACCAGTCATTCAAACTGTCCCTCAGTGCTGGGGACAGAGCAGGGAATAAGGCAAGATCTTACTCTCATGACATTTGCATCACAGTGGGAGGAGCAAATGAGGGTGGAGAGAAAAAAAAACAATCAGAAAACAAATAAATTATCAAGTCTGAGAAATACTGCAAATTACATAAAGGGGAAGAGATCGAGGAGGGCCTATCTAAAAGGTGACCTTTCACTGAGACCTGAATGGCAATAAGGAACTGGTCATGATAACATTCTTATGAGAGATAAGTCCACAACTCTTTATTTTGACTCAGGTCACAATCTCAGGGTTGTAAGATACAGCCACACATGGGGCTGTATGCTGGACCTGGGGTTTGCTTAAGATTCTCTCTCCCTCTCCCACTGCCTCCCAAACACTGCTCACACATGTGAATTTAAAAAAAAAAAAAAAGAGGGGGCGGGGACAGCCTGGGTGGCTCAGCGGTTTAGCGCTGTCTTCAGCCCAGGGCCTGATCCTCCAGTAAATAAAGTAAATAAATAAAATCTTAAAAAAAAAAAAAAAACTTACGAGAGAGGATTTCGAGTAGAGGCAGTAGTATCAGCTAGACATCTAAGGAAGTGATGAGCTTAACAGAAGAAGAGAAATAAAGTAAAGCTTCATGATCGTGGATTTTCTCCCTCCCACAGTTCTGCCTATTGCCCTCTGAGGTACGCTTCAGAGGCCATAACTTGTTACAAGCCCTGTCTAACCCCATGGACTTGAGGATTGAAATACTAATCACACTCAAATGTAGCCCTCTGTTTCCTCATGATGCTTTCCACTACCATTTTTTTTTTAAGATTTTATTTATTTATTCACGAGAGACACACAGAGAGAGATAGAGGCAGAGACATAGGCAGAGGCAGAAGCAGGCTCCGTGCAGGGAGCTCGACGTGGGACTTGATCGTGGGTCTCCAGGATCACACCCTGGGCTGAAGGTGGCACTAAACCACTGAGCTAACAGGGCAGCCCTCCACTACCATTTTAGAATATTTCTCATGATGATTTGGTCACTTGTTCATCTCTTCGTCCCCCGACAATGCTGTGAAATCCTTTATACTTAAGGAAAGAGTTTGTTTTATTCATGTTGGGATTCAGGACCAAGTTGGCTGCCACAGTATTTGTAACACATTGAGTATTAAAGAAAATATTACATAATTTATTATTTAATTTTGCAATCTACTAATATTAATAACAAATAATACTAGAAAGGTGTTTTGAAGATTGAATGGGTAGTACCAGAATATATAAATGAGCCAAATACAAAATCATAAGCCAAATGGAGATTCTGCAAAAATTCTTATATTACAAAATCTGTATGCCTTAGTTAAGTATATCTGAATTGCAGTAACTATGAAAAGGTAACCAAGAATAACTGAACTGCCACATTTAGGAAAAAAGTTGCTCATTTGAACACAGTAAACAAAACATTTTGTAAGGCATTACTAAATTTGTAAGGTACATCTTGATACAGAACATAGTCTTGGACTCCTTGCAGGAAATTCTTAGAATATCCAGGCAAAAAACCTTAAAGATAATCAAATATCTAAAAACATGTCTCAAAAAGGAATGTGATTTTGAAAAATAAAAATAATTACTTGGAAAAGGGACAACCCCAAGGAAGGGATAGTGGAGTCTGCCCCTGCTGGATTTCCATTGGTTAGGTTCTATTGATTGACTTCAGCTAAAATTTCTCCAATTGATAATTCACTTTGCTTTCATATATGTTCACTTACTTGAGTAAATGACAAAGGATGTTGTTTAGCCAAAAAAAAAAAAAAATCACTCACTAAAACTATATCTTCTCCAAGAGATTTTCAGCATTATCACAACACTTCTCTCCATACATTCGTATTTTCTCCAGTAGCACCCATTGTTGCCAAAATTTGAAACTATGCTTATTTTGAAATCAAATAATAATGGATATTTTACTTCAACTAAAGGTGTGAATAAACTGGCATGTCTTTAAAAAACAAGTCTATTTAAGTATCCTAGGTGGGTGAAGGTAACTTTGGATCAATGTCAGAGAATAATATATTATTCCCAAATCAGCCATGGATAACATTGTATGATCTTGAGAATATATTATCACTTACATTTACTTTGATCCACAATAAAGTACAACATACTGTACGTGTTTCAATTTTATTTTCTAATTTTACTGAGGTCATTAACAAAAAACTAAAATTGCTATGATACCAACTTCATAAGGCATATGATAATAATAATAATAGTAATAGCTAATGAAGATCAAATGCTTACAATTAGCTAGGCACTCTAAGAGTTCTGCATGCTTTACTTCATAAGCACATAAAGGTACCTTTGTTACCTCTAAGATTCACAAATGAGGATACTAAGGCTTAAAGAATAATATTATGTTGCCCAAGGTTATGGAACTAGTAAATAACAGAGCCAAAATTTCAGTCCAGTTGGTTGATTAAAGACATGCTCTTAATCACTAAAGTAACGTGATTATACTAGATTTTCCACTGGCTTCATATGCTTGTATCTAATCTCCCATATAACACACTGCACATATTTGCAGGAGAGTTTATATGATTCGAAAGTATAGGAAGTAGCCAAAAAAAAACAGAATGCTTCTCTGTGTGTAGCTAACTGATCTCTTCTGAAATCAAGAATGTTAGCACCCTCTAATCACCTTAAGCTTACTGGCCCTGACAACAGCAACAGATGGCCTGCCTGAGACTACACAATAGCACGTAAACATTTTGGCAGGAAAGAAATGAGGACATATGAGTGAGAGCAACATCGCCATCACTTGAGAACCAACTCTACTCTTTCTCTTTCAGCAATTATTTGCTACATGAAAATACCATGCATAATATTTTCTGATATTTGGCATATTTTGGTAATAATCATCTTCATAAAGAAATATGTGCTTAGATTAATTGTGGTCTAATGAGAACTTGTTTGAGGAACCAAGCGTTTGTTTTGTGGTCTGGTTTGTGCAGTGTGAAAAGCATTGGAATAAATTAAAGAGAAAGAATGTAAATCTTCCTCTGGAAATATTGAAAATGAGTAAATACGATTTTTTGCTAAGGATAGACATACTCATCCTTTATGTCAACATCCATTTGGATAATATATGCCAACATTAAAATACAAAAACAAAAATCAAAAGGACTTCTTTGGAAATGCCTACTTCAAAATCTTGTTTCCTTTTTTCCCTTTTTCCCTGAAATCTCACAATTCTTTGAAATTCAAAAGCAACCAATTAATGTAAAAGAGGTAGCCATTTCTAACTGAAGTTTATCATACTGCATCAATTATGTTACCTCCAGTTACTATTTCATCATCATGAAGAAAACTAAATATGTATAAAAGTAAGTCATTTCTATTCTAAAAGGAACAAATGAAATACTTTAATTTTTCATATTTTATCCACCTTTTCCTTCTACTCAGAGCAAATGTTATTATCCAGTTGGTCAGAATCTATTTAATTGTCCCTTATTGTTATTTAAAAGTCACTCAAGGCTCTTAAATCTTCTCTGTGAAAGGAGAATCAAAACGAAGAGTCAAATTTCAATGAAGACTCTAAAATCTGCACTCCTTTTCCAAGTAGACCTAAGAAATGAACAAGGAAAGGGCAATGCCAAAGTACACTGGGAAATTTGGCTGAGAACCCACCACTTCTGCAGTAATTAACTGAAATTGTAGGATAATAGTTACAGGGACTATGAATGAGACTTATTAACTTCCTTTTCATTCATCTAATATAAAACTTTCTATTTCATATAGAAACTTTTCAGGTAACTACATTTCAATTCATTATTTCCTTTTATTATTTTAATTAAGTTTTCAAAATGTTCAAGAATATTATGGGCATATTAAAAATGTGTTGCTTTATGATATTCTTTTTCATTTGAAAATTACTAGCATACAAATTTGGAGTTAAGCCCCCATACCAAATCTTCAACTAGAACGATTGGGGATAAATAAAATGTAGAGTTGTATTTATTTGGTTATTTGTTAATATGGGGTCAAAAGTCAAATCTAAAATGTTATTTTGACTTCACTAATGAAATACACTTCCCTTTACTCAATTTTATAAGAAAACTTCTAATAATTTTAAATAAATTAACGTGAACTGAATTTAAAGTAAAGCTGAATAATCAAAAATAGGAGAAATCTTTCTAGAATTATATAATTATACATTTTAAAAAGAATGAAGCCAGAGAAGAGCACTTGAGAAACACTTTGTTTATACCTAGAATAGAATACCTAGAAAAAGTTAATACTAATATCAATATATCAAAGTATTACTAGCATTGCTAATATAAAGCATTACTAACAAAACTATGTTAAGAATTCCATAAACATGGCAAATGTTTTACAACAATATTACTGTGTTTGGTATTTTCAAAAGCAAAACAAAAACTTGAAACATCCCTTGTAATCATTACAAGATCAATTATCCTCAAATCATTCTCTAAAGTTAGTGTAATTCCAGCCAAATCTCATTACCTTAAGAGTTATCTCTTGGCTGCATATTCTATGGCTTTTGTCAAATGTATAATGACAAGTGTCTGCTATTATATAGTATCATAAAGTTCTAAAAATCTCATGTGCTACAATTATTCATAACTCCTTATCTCTCCCTAAACCCCTATCAAGCACTAATCTTTTTACTGTCATCATAGTTTTGCCTCTTCCAGAATGTCATTATAGTTGACAAGTATAGCTTTTTCTGACTAGCTTCTTTCAATTAAAAATATACATAAGATTCCTTCATGTATTTTTGTGACTTGATAGCTCATTTCTTTTTATCACTGAATAATAGACCATTGTCTGAATTTATTCATCTATTCATCTACTGAAGGACGTCTTATTTGCTCCTACATTTTAGCAGTTATGAATACAGCTGCTATAACCATTTGTATACATGTTTTTTGGTAGGCAAAAATTTCCAACTCATTTGGTAAAGACCAAAGAACGCAATTGTGGAATCACATGGTAAGGGTATGTTAGGTTTAGTAAGAAACCACTGAACTGCCTTCCAAAGTGGCTATACCATTTTCCAAAACCATGAACCATGAATTTAAGTTTCTGTTGCTCTAAATCCTTGCTACCATTTGGGGTTTGAGCCTTTCCAATACTTGCAGGGTAGTATCTCATTGCTTTAATTCACAATTCCTTAATAACTTATGACACTGAGCATCTCCTTATATGCTTATTTTCCATTTGTGTATCTCCTGGGAGATATCTACTCAGATCTTTTGCCCACTTTTTAATTGTTACTTCTAATAATCTTCTTCATCTTTTGCCTTCAGCAGTTCAGTATGCTTAAGTGTGATTTCTTATATGTCTTATATGTATTCAGTTTGAGGTTAGCTGAGCTTCTTGAACCTACACAGATATATTCTTCATCAACTTCAGGAATTTTGGATATTAGTAGAAGTGTTTTATCTCCCTAATTCTCTTTCTCTTTCTCTCTCATTTAATTCAGGGACTCTAATTATGTATGTTTAAGATTTCTGAAATTGTCCCACAGAACTCTGGATATTTCTTTTTTTTTTCTTTCTCTGTATTGGATAGTTCTATTCATACATCCTGAAATCTTGTCACCTCCAATCTGCTATTAAGCCCATTCAAATATTTCAGATATGGCATTTTTCAGTTCTAGAATTTCCACTGGCTTCTTATTTAAAGTATCTATTGATGCTGTGATATTCCATTTCTCTCATGCAATAGAGGCAAACTTTCTCTCATATCCATACTCATAGATGCAATAGCTGCTTTAATAATCCTCATCAGTTATTTCCACCATATCATCTCAGGTTCAGTTTCATTGTCTGTCTTTTCTTTTGAGTGTAGATAACCATTTCCTTTTAAAAATATATATATATGGCAGGGTATGGTAGATTTTATCCTGACTCTTGTGAATTATACATTATAGACATTCTGGATTTTGTTATTTTCCTTCAAAAAAGAACTTTTTACTGGGAGTTATCATGTCTTAACTAAAATTCAGACTGCAAATCATTTTCCCTGTGGTGAGTGGCTGTGGTAATTTTACCCCACTTTCTTCAGCGTCAGTGGGCTGCTTGGAATCTACCTAGTACATGTGCAGTTTAGGGGCTACACAAAAATTTGAGCAGAGGTTATACAAATAATTTTGGTCTTCCGTCTTTGTCTCTGTACTTTCCATGATCTATGGTCTTCATTTTTCAGTTTTTGTGGTTGTATCAAATTCTATCCTCTGATTTTTCAAACCTGGAATAATGAAAGTTATTTTAATGACTTTTAGCCAACTAACATAGCACATACTAGGGCCCTTTATGTCTAAAAGGCATAAAAATCTGCATAGTACAGTTTCTGTCTTCCAATTAGTGACCCTAGAAGTGTCTCCCTTTATTCAGTTACTATCCAGTGCCCATAAAGTTTTTGTCATTGTCCAGAGTTCACAGTTTTTATCTGTGGGAGGTTTGGTACAATAGGAACTATTCTTCCATTATAGGAAGACTGAAAATTTTGAAGCTATGATTTTGGTGGGGAGAAAATTGCAAACGACTCAAATTCTATAGGCAGAGACTTGGTTACATAAATTGTAACATAACCACATAAAGGAGTATTGAGCAGCACTCAAAATGAATGAGCTACAGCTATGTGCCATGATGTGGATGACTATTAGTGCACTAATTGATATGGAACATATATCATGCTACTGCAAAAATAACATAAGGTAATCTTGATGACTGAGCACCACAATGGTTTAATACTGTTCACTTTAATACCATCATCAATGTAGAGTAGGATACAGCAAACTTTTTTTGTAAGGAACTATCCATTCCATGGATATTAAGTTTTTCTCTTAGGCTATATCCATAATATGAATTTATGGTAGAATTTCATGATAATTTTCTAAGTTTTTAATTATTATTGGTGAGGTAATAGTTACCTTTGATTTAATTTAAAACAATGTTCAATTTTAAACTGATAACTAGATTAACTGCCTATTAGAATGAAAGGTTTTGAAGTTTTGTTCTTGTTATTTTGTACTGGGATATTTTGTAGGGGTTTTCTTTTGTTTTGCTTTTTATTAGTGGATACTGCAAGTGATATACAAAAGGAGGTTACTGAGACTGCAGAGACCTTGTTGGACAGAAAGCTATGATAAATTAAAAAAAAAAAACGATTGTGATGCTTTAGAAAGGTGGTACTGAAAGGCACAACAACTTCAGCTAGACCAAGGAAAGCCCTTAAGGATACATGCAAAATACAAGGGCAAGAAAGAGTTATTTCCAAAAATGTTTATGCAAGAATAAGTTTTAAAGGCAACCCCAAGCCATATGGACTGTACCTACTATTTTCCTGAGTAGAAGCACCCCAAATGTAGGTGGTACAGACACAATATATGCTTCCAGGAATATATATTCCGGACTGCAGACCTCTTACTTCAGCCCATAACTGCTCATTTCCAGAAAAAATAACCAAATCCATTTTCTTTAAATGTTAAATGGAAGAAAAAACACATTTGAACAGTGTGGAAGAAGAGCAATAAAGTGCTCGACAAAGTGTTGTTTTTTTGTTTTTTGTTTTTTTTTAAGATCAGAGAATGTTGACACAAATGGGATGTTGCATAATCGTTAGCTATTATTTCTTAAACTCATGAAGAGAGGAAATGGAGATAAGCTTTAGAAGCTGTAAAAGGAAATATATAATATACATTTTGAAATAAACCTTATATTTATACTTTTAATAATGAGAATTAGAATAGTTTACTTCATTTTAATATAAGAGAAAACACTAGAACAGAAAATAAATTTCCTTTTATAGAGACATAAAAACACATGGCTTTACGCTTAGGTCAGATTCAATTTAATATCCTCCCATTTATATAAAGTAAGTATTTAAGGGAGAAACAGAAAATTACATTAATCTGGCTCTTGTTTGTGGTTTTAACCAGCATTTGTTATTTTCAAAAAACTAAGAAGAAAAGATCTAGGCTAGTGGCTTTCAAAATATGGGCAGTATAGAATTCTTCCTTCAGATTAAATTTTACTGTAAAGACCAAGATTTAAATTGGTTAAAAACATTGTTCCTCTAGTTTAGCCTGGTGTGCAATGTCTTGGCTATGGTCTCCTGGACCCTCTACCACACATTCAACAAACTATTGAGGGCCCTCAGTGTCCAGGATAAATTAAGCCCCAGTATTAGTCTGCACAATCATTTGTAAAAGGTGATTGAAATGTGGGTAGGGCATGGAAGGAGAGATATTGCTGCTACCAAACTTTATAAAGATCCATATCAATGATAGCTACTTTTTCTGTTTTTAAAGATGTTTATGCAGAAAATATTTAATGAGACCATTATCTCATAATTTTTATTTTTTAATTCATATAATCAATAACTATTCTTTGAGTAATATGCCCTATACTCACCACTTTTTTTAAGATTTATTTATTTATTTGAGAGAGAGAAAGGGAAAGAGGCAGGGACCATCTTAAACAGGCTCCACACAGAACACAGAGCCCAAAATGGGGCCTGATCTCAATACTCTGAGATCATGATCTGAGCAGAAACCAGAGTCTGGTGCTCAACTGTCTGCCCCACCCAGGAGCCCCTCACCATGTGTTTTTTACACATTATTGCTGAAACTACAAGGTAGGTATTTCTCTTTCTTTTCTTTTAAGATTTTATTTATTTATTCATGAAAGAAACAGAGAGAGGCAGAGACATAGGCAGAGGGAGAAGCAGGGTCCCTCTGGAGAGCCTGATGTGGGACTCTATCCCAGCACCCCAGGATCACAACCTGAGCCAAAGACAGATGCTCAACCACTGAGCCACCCAGATGCCCCTGGGTATTTCTATTTCTAATTCAAGATCATAAACTAAGGCTCAGAAAAGATAAATCTCTAAGTTCAAAAAACTAGTGGCAGATCCATTATGCAAAAGTTGGTATCTCTCATATAGAAACATGGCCTATTTTCTTCATAAAATTTTGCCTTCTAATGAAATTTTATCTCTGAAAGACTCAGAATCACCTTTAGTCATCAATAAATAATTTTATCTAATCCAGATACATCGAAAGGCAGAGCTTTTTTTTTTAAGATTTTATTTATTTATTTGACAAAGAGAGAGAGTACAAGCAGGGGGAGTGGCAGGCAGAGGGAGAGGGAGAAACAGGTTTCCCATTGAATGGGGAGCCTGATGCAGGGCTCCCTCCCAGGATCCTGGGATCCTGACCTAAGCTGAAGGCAGACACTTAACTGACTGAGCCACCCAGGTACCTCAAGGCAGAGCTTTTTTAAGCTTTTGAGCAATGTGATAAAAAAAAAAAAAAAAAAGATGCCTATAATGCCTAAATTACTAAAGAAAAAAATAATTCATTGATTTCTTCATGAGAATTGAGATGTTTTTCCAATCACTGACAGAAGCCCCACTCAGAACTTAACCATGACCAAAACATCAAATGATTGAGGCAAAGGTTACTACACTATTAGAGATAATTGGTAAATCCACTTAAGAGTTGCTTGTTTTGGATTTTGAAAACCTGTCAATACAATGAATACATTTTTTTTAAATCTCTTTTTGTACATTATGACCATCTAAAAAAAAGTTTGGATTTTCTTCAACTCATTTTGAAATCACGTTTAATTAATTCTATGATGACAGTAATTAAATAAAAGAACACCACATTGTTATGAATTCTTACTTAGTTTTAGAATTTAAACAGAATTCCTTAGCAATGAGATGAAAAATAATGTTGGTATTAAGCCCTGCTGATCTTGCAATAATTTTGTCTTTGTGGGATGTTTGAATTCTTATTGGAACATAGAGAATAAGACAATAGAAATGAAACAGTGGACACAACTGAAGAAGGCTCGTGTGATATCAGAAAGAGGTGCTATAATTTTCTATGTTTTGTCCAAAAGGTTTATAGGCATTTACTAGAGCATTTGTGTGCCAGGAAATGGAAAAAAAATCAGACATTTTGTAGACATTTGGATTATTACTTCTTCTGTGCTAATACTGTTCTCTGGTAATCTAGAACACCTTGGTCCATTGGTCCAAGTGGTAGTTTATTGGAATCAATAAATGTACTTGTAGGCCTTTTGAATCAAATAAGTGGTGGTTACTCTGGTTCCCATTAAGAGGAGAATGAATATAATAAGCAATTGAGAGAATATCCATAAGAACTCTCTGTTTTGTGACAAATAGTGCTTAAAGAGTGAAGTTCCTGATCCTTACACCTTGCATTAGTAGTATTCTCCAGGCACACAGAACCAATAGGTTGGATGTATGTGTGGATAGATAGATAGATAGATAGATAGATAGATAGATAGATAGATACATATACACATATACACATATACACATATATACATATACACATAGATAGAAAAGGAAATTTATTATCGGAATTGGCTCAGGTGGTTTGGGAGGTTAAGAAGTCCCACAGTTTGTGGTCTGCAAGCTGGAGAGCCAGGAAAGCTGGTGATATAATTCAGTCTCAGTCCAAAAAACCTGAGAACCAGAGGGCTGCTAGAATAATTTCTGGAGTCCAAAGTCCTGTGCACTCTTATGTCTGGGAGCTGGAAAAGATTGAATTCCCAGCTGAAGAAATAAGAGGAAATTTACCCTTCCTTCACCTTTTGTTCTAATCAGGCTCTCAATGGATTGGATGATGCCACCCATACTGGTGAGGGCAGATCTTCTTTACTCAGTCTATTCACTCAAATGCTGATCTCTTCCAGAAATACCCTCACAGACATACCTAGGAATAATGTTTTACTAGGAATTTAGGCAACTCATACCCCAGTCAGGTTGACGCATAAAATTAAACATCATATCCTTCCGTTCAGAAAAGTAAAATATTAGCAGTATCACATGCTTGGTTAAGTCCAAGAGATTTATCTTATCAATAGACAAGAGATAGAGGGATGATGATTCTTATCACATGATTTAACATGTTTTTTGTCCTATGCAGAAGATAGGTAGATCTCTAAGAATGAATGAATGAGTTATCATAAATTCAATTAATTAGTGATTCCAATTGCTAATGTTATTCCACATTATATTCATTATCACATTATATTTATATGGTATCTTCCTAAGCATGTAAATAAAACTCATAACCAATTATATGCAAATATTGATCTGGAATATATTTTTCTTCCTCCATCCCAAAATTCAGCAAAAAACAGGATTTGTTTGCATTAATTTCCTAGGAATAAAATTATGCCTTTATTAACTTACTTCAGTGTCTTGGTACCACTCAAGACCTTTTTATCTTCTTCCCAAGGCTATATACTGTTCTGCTACCTTGATTACAACAGGCTCATAAGACCTGGTGGACAGAAAACAGCAGGTCTGCAAGATGACTTGGTAAGTTGCTATTGCCAGAGGGTGAGAAATGATTCTTATTAAAATACAGGGGCCTGATTCTTCAGTGAACTTTGGGGGAATTTAGAAGTCTGGAAATTTCAAGTTCCTTCCAAAACAAAAGACAATTTGCTTCACCTTGCACTTTTTACTACAAAAAAAAAAAAAAAAAAGACACAACATGTGGTACAACCTTTTGTATTTTACAGGAAAAATATTGTTTGGAGTGTGTTGCTCTGATTCACTTACTGAATAGCTCAAAATTCTAACAGTATAAGAGAGAAATAGAAAAATGAAGATATTTTAACTGATTTAGGCTGTATGCCTGTAGCTCTTTCACTGGGACCTTATGACCTTGGGAATTCAATATTGTCCAAAGTATCTATGTCATACCTGGAAGTTATGTAGTATTTGTGGTAAGCTATAACACAGAGAACCCTGTGGTTTTAGGGTAAAACCAGGACTTTATTAACAAGTAATTATTTTCCTTTAGAGAAATCATCATTGGCTTGTTGCTCCTTGGCCTTGTAGATTGAATACCTGACTATAAAACAAAAAGGCTAGGTAATCTGACTGACCTGTCCATTATGAACTGGGTGTTACCAGATGTTATAAACCAGAAATGTCATGCATGTGCCTCAGAACTAAATCATGAGATACAAATGTGCACATGCTCTGAAAGCACAAGTGTGTTACTTTGACAAGTAGCTCATATTCCCACTCTGCTTATGCAGGCCAAACTTCTACTCCTCCATCAACCCACAGTTGCAGATGGAGGGACATGCTGCAAACAAGGGGGTCAAGTGATTTACTGAAGACCCTTCATGGAATGCTGGAAGTAAGAATTGAAAAGTTGTGACATTTTAACCCCACTCACAAGTTAAGTTATATGGCATCTAATTCTTCTGGCAAAAGAGAAGCAAGCTGAATAAAACAAATAATCTACATGAGTGCATGGTGAATAATTATTTTCACATAGAAGAACTTGGAAAAACAGGTATGTAGGGATTGGTTTCTAGGTTGTTTTAAAAAGAAGTATATGGATGGAACTTTTGGAATGGACTCAAAATGTGAGCATATTATACACCATGTCAGTGTTCACCAAAAGGCCCTTACTGCAATAGGGACTCTCCATACTCAGTCAACCTCTTTTCCAAGCCATCTTACCGCTTGGTTAATGGATGCTATGACCCTGAAGACAGGATCAGAGGTGATGTAGCAATAAGTGTTTATCCACTCCATGGATCACTGGCTTCAGCCTCTGCTGAGCATCCAATTTTCCAGCAACAGTGAAAAGAACAAACCTAAACTCTTAGTATTCCCTAGGGGTATAGTTAGCTACCTGATTGTGGATTGAAACATTAAAATTCTTCCATCATGAGGGGAATAATAATTTATCCTAACTGTACTAAACATTTACCCTGGAGTTAACTTGTCCTTCCAACTGACATGTTTCTTCTAGCAACCCCATCTCTGAGCTTACTGAATGCCTTATTCACAATATTGTTTCTGACCAAAGAACTAACTTCACCCAGATAAAATTAAGGCAATAACCTGACACTCACAGAAATTACTTTGATAAGATACCATATCTATCAAATCACTTGTCCTTAGAGAGAGTTGAAATTGTCTGAATGGAAGGAAGATAGACAATAACATCTAACAAAATTAAGGTGCTATCTAATATGAAATATGTATATTCTCTGAACCAAACTCAGAATATAGGAAACAAAGGATAGAAGTAGGTAGAACTCTCACTCTTATACCTGGTGAATCCCTTACAAGTTAATGTTTCCCATTTACATCTCTGGGTTCTGCCCCTTTGTCTTAGAGCTCTGCCAGGAGATTTTAGAACACAAAGATAAATTATTCCATGAGAGAACTCTAGAATGGTTTCATGAATTAAAGGCTAAAGCTTTCATTTGTCCATTTCAAGCTCTTCCTGCTATAGGACAAAGTTGCAAAATAGAATTATAGATCATTATTTTCAGGAGGAAACAGGTTTCCTGGGGACAGGGCTATAGTATATTTAGAAACCACGGTATACCCTATGGTGCCCCCTAATCTGGTAGTAAAATGTATTGAAAGGCTCCAGAAACTTCAGAAAGACTACAGAAATATCAAACAAGACCACCAATTCTATTCCTGAGAAACAATAGTTTGATTTACCTCATTATGAAATAAACCTCAATTTCCTGCACTAATGGCTGCAAATAAAGTATTGAATAATTAATAAAGAAAGAAAGCATAAATACCAGTGATGGCCTTCTGACAACTGTAGAAACATAATATCTTCATCTGGGTGCACTAGCAAATATAACAAGGAAAAGTTTATTGTGCTAATGTTACAGGGATATTCAATTCCAGGGAAGAAAAAAAATAAGATAGGAAAGGAAAGAAAACAAATACAGGGTGGTACATTTTTTTTAGCTTTTGCAGTTTCTTAAGAGAACACAATTGGTTTCTTGGTAAAGGGTTTTGGAGAGGCCATACAAAACCACCACCTCTAGTCCACTCTGGTTGGGAAGGGGAAGCAATGAATCTGCTGTAGTCTTCACCATCTCCTGGCTTCCACTAGTCAAAGTTCAACCCATAGGGAAGTACAACTCCTCTGTTCTGGGTTGTGTTAGTTAGCTCCTCCGGGTAGCCATTGGGAAACTCAGAGCTTTGGTGGTTTCATTTGGATGGACCTGGACACTAAAGCTACTTTCAGTCTCTAGCACCACAGATCCAACAGTCGGTACAAACCCAGCCCTTGACCCTGAGGGAGGCTGAAACTATGTGTCATGTTGGGAGATGAAAGGAAATTGTAATAATCATACCTTTGTGACCTACTTTGGAGCTGCTGTATTCTGAAGTAAGGCAGGTCTCAGGCTAGAGTACAGAAAGTCAAAGTGGATCTGGGCTAGCAAACAAACTTGATCTTGGGTTCATAGCTTAGGGTGTCTACCTATAGCTTCAATTCTTTCAGTGTCATGAACAGATTAATATGATTTTCATGTATCTTTCTTTTCTCTCCTTTTCCTGTTCTTTTCTTTTTATATATATAGAATGTTATCAGTGGTAGTTAGCTTTAACAACTTAGTTCATAGTTTACAGAATATCAAAAAGCTAAAACTCAAGAAGGAATAAAAACATTATGACCATCTAGACTAGAAGTAGGTTGCTTTAACTACTGAAATGCTTGTTAATTATATTTGGATACAAAGGAAAACAATTTTCTTTGTGTAAGTAGTAACTACATTACTTGGAGTACCTACATTGTGTTCAAACCTGCAAGAGGGAGTATTTTGAATTGGACAAGTAAAGAATTGACTCTAGTAAACACTTTTATTATTATTTCCCAGTGACTTTTGAACATTCCTCTCCTGTTCAGGATATCTTCTATGTTAGATTCTTGCATTTCTAAAATAAAACCCAGAAACCTGCCTTCCTAAAGTCCCCTGCAAGTAAGGCCCAAGCATGGGACATACACTTCATTGATAAAGTACATTTACAGGAGGTTTTCTAGCCAAAGAGAATGAAGGGAAAATGATGCCATTTGGAATCTAATCTAGCAAGCAAGCATGGTAGTAAAAGGTAGAGAGACATCCAGATTCCAACAGCTGTGGTGGCATACCAGTGGCTTTGTCTCATGCCAGCATTTCAAACGGTGATCAACACAACAGTAACAAAGGAGTTGCCAATAGAATAGTATGATAGAAAAATGTGAGTGTTCGTGAGTGAGAGCTTGACTCTCTGATAAGCCACAGATTTTGTGAGCTCCCAATATTTTTTTTAAATGAGTTTTTGGGATGCCTGGGTGGCATCAGCGGTTGGGCATCTTTGGCTCAAGGTGTGATCCCGGAGTCCCAGGACTGAGTCCCTCATTGGGCTCCCTGCCCAGAGCCTGTTTCTCCCTCTGCTTATGTCTCTGCCCCTCTCTCTCTCTCTCTCTCTCTCTCTCTCTCTCTCTCTCTGTGTGTGTGTGTGTCTATCATGAATAAACAAAGTCTTTAAAAATAATAATAAATAAATAAATAAATAAAAATGAGTTTTGGGTATCCTGGGTGGTTCTGTGCCTTCAGCCCAGGACGTGATCCTGGAGTCCCGGAATCGAGACCCACACATTGGGCTTCCTGCATGGAACCTGCTACTCTCTTTGCCTGTGTCTCTGCTTCTCTCTTTCTGTGTCTCTCATGAATAAATGAATAAAATATTATTTTAAAAAATAAAAGTGAGTTTTGCTACTCATACTAAGCCTCAATATAGTTTTGTTATAATTGTTCTACATTACATATATTCATTTTAGAATCATGTGATATTTACATTGGTTTTGCAACTAGATATAAAAACTTTAGATTTTCAAGTTGAGTTTCTTATACCCACATGCGCACACACACACACACACACACACACACACACACACACACACACCTATAGTTGACAAAAATTTTAAGTATTTAAAATTTCAGTATAAAATATGCTGAAAATATGATTTAAAAGCTCTCAACTGTGAAGTTCAAGTTGGACAAAACTTATAAGCCCAAGAGTTACCTGACATATCACATGACATACCACATCAATAATCAGATCACAGAATATGAAGACACAGCTGCAGTTTGGTAGTATGTTAAGCAGAGGCAGAAATTACTATTCTGTATCATTTTGTGGTATGCATCATTGCAGTCTGAAGGCAGATAGCCTAACTTTTGTTTAAAGTGAAATTTAAAATGTTTGTTTTGGGGCATACACACATCTGAAAACAGAATCTTTAAATTACACTGAATTAACCGCAGTTATTCAAAAAATTGAACTTTTTAATAAAATAATTTTCCACAGTTAGAAATATACTTAATTAGAATTATATCTTAAGAGAGCCTAGTTTGTATTCCCTCCAACTTTGCTGAGGGAAGCCTTCAATTTCTCCAGGCAAATTTTTCCTTGAATAAAATGTTAATTCACAGTATTTTCAACCCTTTGGAAGACTGAAGACAGTTCCCTAATAATATGTACAAGAGGAAAATTTGCTATCGAAATCTAGATTTCATATACTAAACAAATTTATATTTCCTTTTATTCACAGCTAAACATCATTTCAAAACCATTTTGATTTCCCATCAGAAAGTCATTGGGTCAACTAAATAGAGAACTTTAGCTAAGTGATAGATATTACTCTTTACATATGCACTCTCCTCTAACCATCATGTAGTGGATGCTTTTTTTGAGAAAATTAAGCCATATTAGAAATATAACAATAGCCAGAAGAATAAAAAACAAACATGATATTTCAGCTTTAAAATATGTATAACATTTTTAGATTATAGAATATGTTAATGTAAAATAATTCTGAAAGAGATCATCTTTAACAAAAAAATTTTAATTACACCATTTATAGTGCATTGGTAGTACTCTAGTTAGGTAAACTTCTGGTTACCTATAAGTATAAATATATATGTATGTACATTTTGGATATGTATTTGTACGCATACATATTTGAAAGATTTTATGTCTGATATGTACATAAAAATGTTTACATTAGAGCATGAATTATCCCTTGATCTATAATGTGTCCCTTTTAGTTCATCATATGGCTACACTATATAAATTAATAAGAAAATGACAAAACCTGATCAAAATTCTAAAAGGCAATTTACAGGAGAATAAATTAAAATCCCTAAAGTTTGACATTAAAATAACTAGTTTCTAAACATAAAAATTAAAACATGATTTGTACTTTTCAGCTGTTAAATTAGAAACCAAAGTAAAATACCTATTTTTGGCCTGGTTATACTGAGAATGAAACTGTAATACCTTGCTACTGGAATGTAAACTGCTAGAACTTTTCTAGTAAGAAACATGGTACCCAGTTTCAAAAACATAAAATTGTCTATTTTCTTTCTGAGTCCTTTGAATCTTATTCTAATAATAAAAAATTTTAAATGTCACAAGATCTACACTCTACCATTACTTGTCATAATACAGATCAGCAATAAGATAAATGTCCAATAATAGCAGATCAGTAAATTACAGTGCAGCTAAGGGCACCCAGGTGGCTTGGTTAGTTAAGGGGCTGTCTTCGGCTCAGATTATGATCCCAGGGTCCTGGGATCAAGCCTCACATGGGGCTTCCTGCTCAGTGGGGAGCCTGCTTCTCCCTCTCCCTCTGCTGCTCCTCCTGCAAATAAATAAATAAATAAAATATTTTTTTTAAAAAATAATAAAATGTGCAGCTAAATTTAAGTTGTTTGCACATTATTTAAGATTTGTCTGTTTTTTTTAAGAGATTGCTCAATAGTTTTATTTTTGTTTGTTTTGAGCTCTGTTAATTGTTTAATGCTAACTTTGTAGAATATTTTGTACCTCTTCCTATTATCTTCATATTTTAAATAAGTTTACATTTCATAAGGAGTATCTTTTACTTCAAAATTTTTAAAGAACTCACTGGAAAAATCTTCTTGACTCCAGACTTTTTCCTTTTTTTTTTTTTTTCTGACTTTTTTTTAAAAACTATTTTCTCTAGGTGCTGAACTAATTTTTTAGGGTAAGCTTTTTAACTTGCATTTAAAGGGAAAGCTGTATATTTGCTTGGTACAAATATTTTGAGACACATCTGAGGGTGTGTGTTTAAAATTTGTTCTGTTAGTGTGTATATTAATTTTCTTGTCTTCCCTTGTTTGTCAAGGATTTAATTATGTAAATGCAGAGTATAAAACAAGACAAAAATTCAACTGCTTTACTACTAGTGTCACTCAAAGGCATGCTTTTTCAATATCCCATCAAATATACCAATTATTTTTTATAGAATATTTTATTTACAGCTTGCTGTGGCTGCTTTTGAATTTTTAGCATGCACTTTTGTTTTATTTTTTCACACAATTTATTTTAAAAAGACAACTCTGCTTCATAACTGTTTCATAACATTATGTATTTTCTATTTTGGAATTGTTTTAAATCACATACAAAGAAAATTTTACTCTTTGCAATAGCATTATCCCATTTTAAAGTAGACATGGTATATGGATTTTCATTTGGAAGTTTTGGTATTTCCATAAAAATAGATGCAGGGAGCAACCCCACAAAGAAAACATTTTTGTTCACACATACCAAATAAGAAGGAATAATCCTTTCTTGATTATAGAAAAATTGTGAGAACAAAAAAACTATTTGAAAGCAACAAAAGAATGTGGGAAAGAAGAGTTACTTCTATGATTTACCTGTAAAAAGTGAATACTCATTTCCTGAATGAAATGTACAGCCAGTATACTGTACACATAAATTCTTATATCATGAACACTTACTCTCTTATTCTGTACCTCTACATTGAAACTTTGCTTTTCTCATATATAATATTTGTATTTTTGTATGCATCTAAGGACTTGTTTCTTATTCATTCTTTTTTTAAAGATTTTATATATTTGAGAGAAAGAGTAAGCATGGGAGAGAGAAGAGTATGAGGGTGAGGAGAGGCAAAAAGAGAGGCAAAGGGAAGGGAGAAGCAGCTCCCCACCAGTCAGGGAGCCTAAGGGGGTGGGAGCTCCATCCCAGGACTCGGGGATCATGACCTGAGCTGAAGGCAAACACTTAAGTGGCTGAGCCACCCACATGCCCCAGTTTCTTATTCATTTTTAAGTGAATCTATGTTAAGGAGTCAGTGTCTGCTTGCTTCTTGGATATTTGGGTAATACTCCAATGTGAGCAATGGACTATAACCTATTTGCATGGCCATTTTATGATTATTCTAGATTTTAGATTATGGCTGGTGTATAGATTACTTTAAACTACAGTCTGTCTAACTACAGTTAGACAGACTAACTCAGTGAATACTGTAGTCACCTCTCAGCCCTGGGGAATACATTCCAAAATGCCAGTGGCCCCCTGAAACCACAGATAGTATGGAATCCTATATATACTTTTCTTTTTTCTATGCATACGTATCTATGATAAAATTTTACTTATAAATTAGGCACAGTAAGGATTGCAACAATAACTAATAAAATAGAACAATAATAACAATATGAAATAAAGATTATGGAATGTGGTTTCTTTTAGAATAACTTACTATACTGTACTTACCCTTTTGTGATAATGTGGATGATAAAATGCCTATGTGATGAGATGCTGTGAGGCAAATGATGTAGACATTGTGACTTAGCCAGTGTTAGGCTACTGCTGACCTTCTGACAGCACCTCAGGAGGAGAATCACCTGCTCTGGACCTCCAGTTGATGGGGAGAGATTGAAACTTGGGAAATTGAAAAGGCGGGAAACTAAAACTTGAGGTAGTCTGAAACCAAAAGGAAACAGAAACCACAGGAGGTAAAACCAAGGATACAGTGAGAACATTATATTCTTACTTTATTTTTTTTAAGATTTTATTTATTTATTCATGGGAGACACAGAGAGGGAGAGAGAGAGAGAGAGAGAGAGAGAGAGAGAGAGAGAGAGGCAGAGGCAAAGGGAGAAGCAGGCTCCATGCAGAGAGCCCGATGTGGGACTTGATCCCCGGACCCTGGGATCATGACCTGAGCCAAAAGTAGATGCCACCCAGGGGTCCCATTCTTACCTTATTTTAGAGAACTTTTAATTTACAGTAGAAATTTACTGAGGCTCTACCAGTGTTTTCCTATTTTGAATCTCAAGTGTGATAAATCTTAAAAGCTTTCTACTTGGTTTTCTCTCTGCATTTAAGAAATAAAAGAACCTGGAGTACCTGGGTGGCTTGATGAATGAAGTGTGAGACTCTTGATATCAGCTCAGGTAATGATATCAGGGTCTTGAGATCAAGCCCCATATTTGGCTCGTGCTGGACATGGAGACTGCTTGGATTCTCTCTTAGGAGTCCCCCCTCTGGCCCTCGCCTTCCCTGCTTGTGCCCTCTGTCTCTCTCTCTTTAAAAAAAAGAAAGGGACTCCCGGGTGGCTCAGCTGTTAAGCGTCTGACTTGGGCTCAGGGGCTCAGGTCCTGATCCTGGAGCCCTGGGATTGAGTCCCACGTCGGGCTCCCTGCATGGAGCCTGCTTCTCCCTCTGCCTATGTCTCTGCCTCTCTCTCTCTCTCTCTCTCTCTCTCTGTGTGTGTGTGTGTGTGTGTGTGTGTGTGTCTCATGAACAAATAAAATAAAATCTTTAAAAAGAAAGAAAAGGAAAGAAGAGTAGAACCTGGAAAAGAGCAAAAAAGAAAAAAAGAAAAGGAAAGAAAAAAACAGGTGTTCTATTTTTAATCCTCCAAATTAAATCAGTGCTAAATCTACTCTCTTGTGAGCTTAGGTACGTAATGTGTAGCATATGAGTACATTTACTATCAACCCAAATGCTTTTGAGAGTGAAAAGGAATCCTTTAAGAATCACTCTAAGATTATCCCAAGCAAACCAGAAAATACGGTTACCCTCAAAATATGTTTTTCTTTTCAAAGCCTTAATTAGTACTCTTTTTATGAAATGCTCTAAAACTTATGAGAAATTTCCTGGAAAATATAATGTTGTCTAATTTTTTTCTTTCCTAATTTTTTTAATGTTTCATGAGTTTGCAACCTTTACTTTCTTAACATTTTGTTGTTGTTCTTAGACCACTTCTTATAATGTTTTAGATGCATAAAATATATAGAATTATAAGTAAAACTAGTTATCTTGAGATGCAGGCCTGAAAATATTAGAAAATAAATTTAGTATAGTAATATATGTGCTGCATTATTAATGCACAATATTGCAAGATCTGGTGGGTATTCTAACTAGCATAATTTTGCAGGAGTTATAAGTGTAACAGTATTTTCAGTTTTATGTTACAGAAAACTATAATTTCAGTTGATAACAAAATAACAGCTAGTGCTAACATTATTGAAATATGTTGCCTCAATTATAAAGATGATAATCTAACTTTCAATTAGACATCAGTGAAAATATACATTTCTTCCCTTCAAATTCAAATACTAAATGAGTGAACACAAGTTAAGGATATTTGGCTCAGAATAACTGCAAGAGAGCTAATATAGGAAAAGAAACTATTTTCCCAACCAGGTCTAATGATTATAGTAGCCTTATAATTTAACCTTTCTATAATTTGTATCTTTGCTTTTCAGAATCACAGAAAAATAAGAAAAATTACATATATATGAACCTTCTTTAATACTTTATTAAGATATCAGACTTATAGCAACGTTCAAGGGCTACATAATTCTGGAAATTAATTATCAAAGTTGCCCAAATAACTTGTCACCTCTTGTTCTTAGAGATAGTACCCCTTATTTACTACATTGCAATGAAGTGGATATAATCTTTCTTTATTATTTGTTTTATCTTAATAAGCTACAGGTATAAAAGCAATTAATAATAGAACTCAGATCTATATCAATCAGTGCTTCAGGTCTTTTCAAATACAGCAGTTTTCTGAATTGAAATGACACATGTTAAACTTTGCTCTAATTAGTGAAGCTGAACCATTTAAATCAAATGGTGATGAACTACAAAGGATCAACTTTGGAAAAGGTCACCTTTCAAATAAAAGTACCGGGCCCTTCTAGTAGGATTTCTTTAAGGTCAGAGATGCCTTGGCTTATTTTCAGAAATCTTTTCAATACAAATTTTTTCACCTAATCTATTTTCTGTTTGTTTTCAAATATAAATTAAACCTCTTCGATCTATCAACTTTTTAAGAAGTAAAATGAATTCACTTGATTGATTCTTTACACAATGAATAGAGAAGTAATTAACAATGAATGGAGAAGTAATTAAATTGCATATCCTTTGCCTAACTATACAGGGCAAATAGGAGAAGATTGTGGACTAAAACAAATACGTGAAAAACGAATGTTTCCTTGATGAAAAGAATGTATGTGGTAGTATCTGGTTTATAATCCCCTCAAACTAACTTTAATATATGCTACATAAATGGAAAGGTAAGAGTCAAAAGAAGGCAACAACAAAACTACTTTGACTAGTGATCATTATTTCTCAAGAACCTAGAAAACATTTCCTGTATGCAGCCAATGAAACAAATTGAAAAGCCCACTTTTGGCCAAAATGCTCTATGTTATTAGAAACAGAAAATTCTGCTTATTTAATGGAAAGTAGAATATGTCTTCTGACTTTGCCTCCTATTAGTGGGTTTAGCCATATAAGCTTTTTTTGTATGTATATATTTTTTATTGGAGTCCAATATGCCAACATATAGCATAACACCCAGTGTTTATCCCGTCAAGTGCCCCCCTCAGTGCCCGTCAACCAGTCACCCCAACTCCCCGCCCACCTCCCCTTCCACTATCCCTTTTTTGTTTCCCAGAATTAGGGGTCTCTCATGTTCTGTCACCCTCTCTGATATTTCCCACTCATTTTCTCTCTTTTCCCCTTTAATCCCTTTCACTAAATTTATATTCCCCAAATGAATGGGACCATATAATGTTTGTTCTTCTCCGATTGAATTATTTCACTCAGCATAATACCCTCCAGTTCCATCCACGTCAAAGCAAATGGTGGGTATTCGTTGTTTCTAATGGCTGAGTAGTATTCCATTGTATACATAAACCACATCTTCTTTATCCATTCATCTTTCGATGGACTCCAGGCTCCTTCCACAGTTTGGCTATTGTGGACATTGCTGCTATAAACATTGGGGTGCAGGTGTCCTGCGGTTTCAATGCATCTGTATCTTTGGGGTAAATTACCAGCTGTACAATTGCTGGGTTGTAGGGAAGTTCTATTTTTAACTCTTTGAGGAAACCACACAGTTTTCCAGAGTGGCTGCACCAGTTCACATTCCCACCAACAGTGCAAGAGGTTCCCCTTTCTCCACATCCTCTCCAACATTTGTTGTTTCCTGTCTTGTTAATTTTCCCCATTCTCATTGGTGTGAGGTGGGATCTCATTGTAGTTTTGATTTCTATTTCCCTGATGACAAGTGATGCGGAGCATTTTCTCAGGTGCTTCTTGGCCATGTCTATGTCTTCCTCTGTGAAATTTATGGGTTTTTTTAAAAGATTTTATTTATTTATCCACGAGAGACAAACACAGAGAAAGAGAGGCAGAGGTAGAGACACAGACAGAGGGGAGAAGTAGGCTCCATGCAGGAAGCCTGACGTGCAACTCGATCCTGAGTCTCCAGGATCATGTCCCGGCCTGAAGGCGGAGCTAAACCGTTGAGCCACCCAGCCTGCCCACCATATAAGCTTTTAACCAACAGTTTAGCCTTTAATATATATTTTTAAGAATTTAGAGGGCTCTTCAACCTTTGCTGCCCTGATCGGAAGTCATATTTTCCTTTTTGGTCTAGGGAATTGGGATAGCCAACACAACCACAGGAAAGTCCAAGAAATGGCTGGGGCTCAGGAACAAGAAGATTTGGATTCAAATGTCAACATGATCACCTTTCCATCTCTGTCTCTGCTTCTCTTTGCTCATCAGATTTCTTCTTTCAGACTGACATCTCGAAGGTCTAGAAACAAAGGACTTGGCACTTTCCATAGATCATGATAAATATTTTGCCACCAGATAATTTAGCATTATCTTTTGACACATTCTAGCCCAAAAATTTCTGAAGAAGAACTCAGGTTAGCCTAGCTTTGGTCAAAAACGAATTGCTGTACATATCAATTACAGCCACCTAGATAAAGCTCCCCAAATGGCATCTTTCTCAGAAGACGTGGTTCAAGTGTAGAAAGAAGCAGCTGCCAAAAATAAGAGGTTGCCTTTAAACTAATGAGCTGTGGGATCCCTGGGTGGCGCAGCGGTTTGGCACCTGCCTTTGGCCCAGGGCGCGATCCTGGAGACCCGGGATCAAGTCCCACGTCGGGCTCCCGGTGCATGGAGCCTGCTTCTCCCTCTGCCTGTGTCTCTGCCTCTCTCTCTCTCTCTCTCTCTCTGTGACTATCATAAATAAATAAAATTTTTTTAAAAAAAGAAGATAATACATGCTCACTGTAAGATATGCAATGTAAAAATAATGATTTAATAGTGATAATTTGGGATTTTTAAAAAAGCAGTCTATTACATACTAACAACAAAAACAAAGAGAAGGGTATAGGAGCATAAAGGTCAACCAACTCCTGTTCTACATAATTAAATAAGGAAAAAATAATTTAATTAAAAATAATACAGGCAAGACTTTTTAAAAATAAAAAAACTAATGAAAATAAAACACACCTCATGGCAAAAAAATAAATAAATAAATAAAAAATAAAAAAATAAAGAAATAGTTTTAATAAACTAAGTTCTATTTTTAACTCCCTTGTTTATAAGAGATACAACTACAATAAAATAATAAATAAATGTTAAAAATGAAATAATGGGCAGAAATTTATCAAACACATTTCAAGATAAATCAAAAGTAGGAAAAGTATTTTAGAAAAAAAAGAATTCAAGAAAAAATAAGTTCAATAGCTGAGTAGATTTTAGAGTGATTGTATACCATACAAAGGTAGAACTCATCATCTAACATCTAAGGAATTTTACATACCAAATAAAAATGCATCAAATTATGCACAGTACAAACTCTCAGAAAGCAAATAAAATATTAATAGAAACAGTGAGAGGTTTAACTATACTTCAATAAACCTTTGGCATAATATGTATAAAGACATAAAGAATGTACATAATATATTAAAATATATAAACTTGGAAATATATTTTATATAAAATACAAAACTATAAAAAATTTAGTAAACTTTGAAGTTTGTATTCTACAAAACTGAACCTTTTCAAGTAGTCATAATCTAAAAAAGAGTAAGTGGCACATTAAGCCACTGGAGCATCAGTAACTTTCTAAAAACAAAAATCACATATTTTTTATCCTGGGTAGTTCAGTCAGTTAAGTGTCTGACTCCTAATTTCAGTTCAAGTTATGATCCCAGGGTCTTGAGATCAAGCCCCAAGTCCAACTTTGTGTTGGAGCTTGCTTAAGAGTCTCTCTTTCCTTTACCCTATGCCACTCCTCACCCCTGCATACACTCTCTCTCTTAAAAAAAAAAAAATCACATGAACTATAATATATTCCCACAATGCAGTAAACCAGAAGCCAATTGCAGAGGGTTAAGAAAACATCACCGTTAAAGTTTAGAAATAAAATATTTTCAATGGTATTGTACTAAATAAAACTCAAAATTATGACTCCAGATTTTTACAAAATGACTAAAATTAAGATTCTATGTTAGATCTCATGGGAAATGAAAATAGGATACTCAAAATGAAGACCTTCAGTATTTTTATAGCAAACAGAAATAAAAAGTAAACTGCATATGCAACTCTATAACTGAGAAAAACAAGACAAATTTAAGTAAAGGAGGAAATAATAGATATCCCAGAGGAAATCGGTAGATTATAAAGAGTACAAAGAAAAAAATGAATACAAAATATTGTACTTTTTAAAAATGAGTGATAACCTGGGCACCTGAGTGGCTCAGTTGGTTAAGCAGGGTCCTGGGAGCAAGTCTCACATCAGGCTCCCTGCTCTGTGGGGAGCCTACTTCTCCCTCTCCCTCTGCTTTCATCTCTCTCTGTCTCTTATGAATAAATAAATAAAATCTTAAAAAGTGAGTGATCACCACTGGCAATTCTAAATGAGATAAAGAAAACCCCAAGAAAACAAAATTAGGAATGAGATAAATGATACAACAAGCAATATAAGGAGATAGTATTTAAAAGAGCATATGAGGTGAAACTTATGCCAGTATTTCTCAAGGCATGGTTCTTAACCCTACAGTTTAGGACTTACCTGGAATATTAGTTGGAAATGCAGTTGATAAGGCTTATCAGAGTTACTGGGTCAGAATGTTTAGAGAGTGATCCAGGAATCTAATCTCTATCAAGTAAATATTATTCACATTAAAATTTGAGAATTATTCCTCTCTACTAATAGTTAAATGTGCAAAGAATTACATTTATTAAGAATACCTGAATCACATGCCCATAGAATGTGAAAAAATGTTGAATAAACAAATCATTAAGAATGTACATAATATATTAAAATATATAAACTTGGAAATATATTTGATATAAAATACAAAACCATTAAGTACTCCAGAGCACAAAAAAGATGGAAGGCACCCAAGTCAAGTTATAAAGAAACAGATCCTTTGTATCAAAGCAGGGTAAAAACAGCATACCAAGCAACCCAGAGACCAGGTTCATCTTAGACTTTAACACAAGAATTCTAAATTCTTTTTTTTTGTAGTTTTTACTTTTTTTTAAAGATCTATTTATTTGAGAGAGAAAACCCAAGAGTGGGGAGAGGGGCAGAGGAAGAGAGAGAATCTCAAGCATACTCCCAACTGAGCATGGAGCCCAATGTGACCCTGAGATCATGACCTGAGCCAAAACCAAGAGTCGTGACCCTGAGATCATGACCTGAGCCAAAGCCAAGAGTCAGATGCTCAACCTGAACCACCCAGGTGCCCCAAGAATTCTAAATTCTTAAGAAATAAAATTCAAGAACACATTAAAGGAATTATCCACAACTAATAGAATAAAATATATCATTTCAATGTATTACATGAACATGTCAGTTAAGAATTTCAACACTTCCATATATCACCATGTGCTCATCAGGACAAGTGCACTCCTTAATTTCCATCATCTATTTAATCCATCCTCCCATGCTCCTCCCCTCTGGTAACCATCAGTTTGTTCTATATAATTAAGACTTTATTTCTTGATCTCAATCTCTCTCTCTCTCTCCTTTGTTCCTTTGTTTTGTTTTTTAAATTCCACATATAGGTGAAATCATATGGTATTTGTCTTTCTTTGACTGACTTACGTCACTTAGCATTATATTCTTTAGCTCCATCCACGTCATTACAAATGGCAATATTTCATTCTTTTTTATGGTTGAGAGATATTCCACTGTATGTATACACCACATCTTCTTTATCCATTTATCACTCAATGGACATGGGCTACTTCCATATCTTGGCTATTGTAAATACAGATTCTATAGGGGTGCAGTATCCCTTTGAATTAGTGTTTTTGTATTCTTTGGCTAAATACCTAGTAGTGCAATTGCTGGATCATAAGGTATATATTTTTAACTTTTTGAGGTACTTCCACATTGTTTTCCAGAGAGTAGCTGCAACAGTATGCATCGCCAACAGTCTATAAATATTTCCTTTTCTCCACACCCTTCCCAATACCTTTGTTTCTTGTGTTGTTAGTTTTAGCCATTTTGACTGTTATGAGGTGATACCTCATTGTAGTTTGTACTTGTATTTCCCTGATGATGAGTATTGTTGAGCATCTTTTCATGTGTCTGTTAGCCATCTCTAAAGTCTTATGTGGAAAAAATGTTTATTCATGCTATGCATGCCTTCTGTCCATTTCTTTTTTTTTTTCTTCTGTCCATTTCTTAACTGGATTATTTGGTTTTGGAAGGTATTGAGTTTGAGAAGTTTTTTTTATATTTTAGATATTAACCCTTCATCAGATATGTCATTTAAAAATATCTTCTCCCATTCTGTAGGTTGCCTTTTAGTTTTTTTGCTTGTTTCCTTCACCATGCAGAAGCTTTCTATTTTGATGCAGTCCCAATAGTTTATCTTTGCGCTTGTTTCCCTTGCCTCAGGAGACATATCTAGAAAAAAGTTGCTACAACCAATGTCAAAGAGGTTGCCACCTGTGTTCTCCTCTAGGATTTTTATGGTTTTGGGTCTTATATTTAGGTCTTTAATTAAAGTGATCTGGTTTCATTCTTTTGCATGTTGCTGTCCAGTTTTTCTAACACCATTTGTTGAAGAGACTTTTTCTGATTGGGTATTCTTTCCTCCTTTTTGGAAATTAATTGGCCATATAGTTGTGGGTTTATTTTTGGGCTTTCTATTCTGCTCCATTGATCTATGTGTCTATTTTTGTGCCAGTAAAATAACATAAAAACTCACATAGAAATTAAATGAATGAGACATTGATGTATGAAAATTTTTCAAGATATATAACAATCAAAGTATCACCTATATTTAAAAAGATAATACAGACGTTAAAATATGAAAATAGTATCATTGTATAACTGGCAAAGATTACGAAGATGATGAATGCTAAAGGCCTGCCATAACTATCCCAAACACAAGCTTGAAAGAAGGATATGACAATTCTGAAGAAGCATATCATCATAATATAATAATCATTTTATTAGACACCAATATGAGATCTCAGCTCAGAAAGAGTCAGTGGGAAGTGCATTCTGTTTATATATATGCTGTGCTGAGCTGCCTCCATGGTGGTTTCTCTGCTGGAATTGGTAAAGTTGGGGAATTGTTCCTCTTTCCATAGTCTCTGAGATTAATTATCAGTCATTACTTTTTATTGAAAACAATCTTGAGTGAATTCTATTTGTTGCAACCAAAAGCACTGATGGATTCAGAAGTAGATATTAGTTTTAGTTGCAGATGACTGATACTTTAAGGAATATATCTGGAATTACTTTTCTGGTTTTGTTGGTTCTGAGGTAGTAAGATTATAATTTATACTATAAATTTATAACAGGTTCTAGTCCAACAAATAACTCATTTATTATCTACTATGATCACCTGATATTAAGTTTCCATTGATGGCAGGACTTTGAATAACCTGATGTCCATTTCTGTAAGATAATATGATGAGCATGAAGACTATGAGATGGACCAATGGCTTCCAATTGCACTAAAATCCTACAAAAATAAAATTCAAAGCTCTGAATTTTTATTCAAGAGAGGCTCAGAAAATCAGAGATTTTCAGTTACTGTGCTAAATGAATTTCTTACCATTTGTAACCACAGGGCTAAAAAATCAAAAATATGAAATAAAAGCTAACATACAATCCTATGGCTTGACAATTTACAGCAATAGCTGAACTGCAACTTTGACAAACTTCTTATATAAATGTTAAAAATGGATAGGGCTCCAAGAGTTGGAATTGAGACTTATGAAAAATATACATAGTAAAAAGTAGTGGTTTCAACTTGAGATGTTACAGCCCAAAGACTGCCATAGCATGTGGATGTACTTTTACTTGGAGATGCTACTGACACTTATCACTTAGGTACAGTGATTTTAAATGCTCTAAAAAAAATGTGAGAGAATCATGTACAGAGAATTGTCTCATCTAAGATGTCCATAGCATTCCATTTGAGTCATATGCTGCCTCCAGTCTGACTGAGCCTCCTGCCCTCCTGGCAGATGTAGTTGTTCCAGTCTTGCTTGAAAACTTTTTAACAGCTCTACCAAAACATTTACCTTGAAAGTGGAACCGGATTAAGTCTAGCCACATGATCAGGAAAAATATTAACAGTGGTTTAAAACAAAATAGAACTGTTTTCCCTTTCATGTAAAAGTAGTCCAGAAGTAGGTAATCAGAACTTAGAATATGTCCTTTGTATTCCCATAAAATGTGTCCCAGGCTAGCATACCAGGCTCCAACTACCTTTATATGCCCCATCTTCAATGTACTGTCACATTGTCTTATCTAATTCTAGTCAGCAAGAGAAGAAGAAGGATGCAGAAGAGTGAACCCTTCTTTCTTTAAGAAACTTCTTGGAAGGACCATGCAGCTTCCTTATGCCTCTCATTGGCAGGACTTAATCAATTAGCAAGTTCTGCCACATAATAGCAATCTAGTATTCTCCATGCCTCCTCTCAAGTTATCCTTGATCATAGACTCTGAGATTAAAAGATTTATGCATCAAGGAAATTCAATATGTTGCTAATTGATATGAGTTAACACTTGGAGAAAATGTGCTAGAATGGATTCCAAGGGTGCTATAGAATGGGAGAGAAACGTTGTATCCGACTGAATTTACTGATATAAATGTATTTACCAGAAAGTTCAGATTAAATATGCTAGCTAAGTACATGGGAGTAGTTTTAACTTGCTCAATTGTTTTACTGAAATATGGACTTCATGGTAGACTAAACAGGTTTGAGATGTAAGCAATTCCTTTTTATACTAAAGATAAAGGAATCTAAAAGTTTATGGTGGAAAAAAATATGTAAATTTATTATGTGAAACATACTGTCATTTTGAAACTAAGAGTACTAATTTATACTGAAATTGGTAGCAATAGTAATCCAAAAGATAACTTTTCACTGTAATACTGTAAAAATCTAGAAGGTTTCTAAATCTTCGATAAGCGTTTTAGTGGGTTATTTTGGGAAGAAAAGTATAGAGGTAAAATACTTGTAGAAGTTACTAATATTAAAATGGGTTCCTTAATTTCAAAGGAATAAAGGAATTTTGGACTGGCAGTGGCCAATTGATGCTATTTAACTAGCAGACCGGAAGTGGGCATCCTAGCCTTTTAAAATGTAACTTCTGTCTTGATAGTGAGGTAACTGTGAAATGAGAAAAAGGAAATATTTATATTATCCCAAGGTGCTTGATTACTGCTCAAAGTAGGGACTGAAATGAGTTGTGTCATCTATCTGTTCAGTTATGTGAATCATGAGTGTAGAAAACCCTACCAAACTCGTGAAATGACATGTAAGAAGCTTTTTCTCATTTTTTTTAATGTAATGACAAGTTTAGAAGATAGATCAGAGCGCTCTACTTCTGTGCACTGCATTTACATTTAGACAAGAAGAGGAAAGGAGGGCAGAGTATAAGATCAAATTTTTCTACCCATCATTTGCTTCAACGTGGGTGGAACTGGAGGGTATTATGCTGAGTGAAGTAAGTCAATCCGAGAAAGACAAACATTATATGGTCTCATTCATTTGGGGAATATAAATAATAGTGAAAGGGAATAGAAGGGAAGGGAGAAGAAATGGGTGGGAAATATCAGAAAGGGAGACAGAACATGAAGACTCCTAACTCTGGGAAATGAACTAGGGGTGGTGGAAGGGGAGGAGGGCGGGGGGTGGGGATGAATGGGTGACGGGCACTGAGGGGTGCACTTGACGGGATGAGCACTGGGTGTTATTCTGTATATTGGCAAATTGAACACCAATAAAAAATAAATTTATTATAAAAAGAGAGGAAAGGAGGGCAGAGTATAAGATCAAATTTTTCTTAACAAGAGTTTTTTAGATTTTTTTCAGGATGTCAAGTACTCTTCAGTTACTTCTGATTCTCATTAGCTGGACTGTGTCACATCGTCGTAGCCGCAGAATTTGGCTAGGAATTCGAGTACAGTATCCAGCCTCTAGCAAAAAACAGCATGGCTGAAGCTGGTTTAAATGGATATTCAGAGAGCAAACCTTCCTGCCTCAGGTGGAAAATGAAGATTGATCAAATTCCATCTCATTTGGGGACCAATGGGATCCCAGGCCCATCTTGTATTATAACTCTAATTTCTGAGAATGTAGTATAAACAGATGAAGTTAAGACTGGCATTTACAAATGAAGTAAAGGCTATTATGGGAGAGCTAGCTAAGAAAAGCCTCTTGAGCTTTCCCTTCTGACCAAAATAATAAACCAAAAACAACATCAGATCTTTGGGGGAATCACCACCAAAGATTGAAAAAAGCTGGAGTGATGATTCCTAGCACATGAACATTTAACTTGACTAGCCTATGCAGAGAGAATGCTCTTGGAGATTATATTTGATTAGCATAAGCTTAATCAGGTGGTGCAGCTGCTGTTCCAGATGGGGACTCTTTCCTGGAGCAGATCACCATAACTCCAAATACCTGTTATGTATTTCTTGATCTGCTTTTTTTTTTCATCTCTATCCCAGTTATCAGAAAACCCCAGAAGTTATTTGCTTTCACATGGACAGCTGCACACATCTAGCATCCTACAGCAGGGCTCTGCCAGCTTATCATAACTGAACCACAAGTTAGCACACAGGAATCTCAATTATCTCCCCATCTCCAAGGCATCATCCTGAATCTACTTAAGTGATGATATCATGCTCAGATAAAATGGTAAAATGAAAAATGCAACTCTACATGCCTTTGTAAGGCACATGTAAGAAGAAGAAGATAAATGGCACTTGAAACTTCAGTGAAGCTAATGGCCCAGAAGCCCAAGACAACTGGGTGATCTTTTTCTTAACCCCTGCTTTTCCAAAAAGGAAAGCCTGGAACATGCAAGTAGTTTGAGAAGTGATTCAGGAAGCAGAAGCGAGAGACTAAGGAGAGTAAAACCAGAAAAGAAGGAGAGCCAATTTATTGAGTCTGTTAATACCACCTGGACCTTCTGAGTTGTGGACAACATACCTCAGAACCAACCACCTAAGAGAATGATTCCTTCATCAGCTCCATCTCCACTGGTCACTGTGTAATTCTAAGTTGTAAATGCATGAGACCTGAAGAGATTTCCACAGGGTCCCATACCATATCATTAGAGTTGCTCCAGGATAGGAAGTAAGAAATATATAATACTGATAGTACAGTTAGACTTTCTGTGGAGGCATAAAATATGCCTCAAAATAGTCTGCTTGAGCATGTAATCTAGCATCGCATAGCCCTAATTAGTTATAAGCTACCCTGGGACATTAATTCCCTTGCACTTCCACATTGCATATGCATATTAATGCAGGTGAGTTTTTGCAGGCTTCCCATGTCAATGCATCAAAAGCATCCAGGACTAAGATTCAAGGTCTATACAAAACAACTGAAGCAAGGGCGTGTTCTCCTCAGCCGGTTCCCAGAGCAGTATCAGGAGCAAAAGTGGACCCAGAAAATGTGAGGTGGTTTAACTAAAGTTTCAGATAAACCCTCTGGAAAGCATTTGCTTTTCACACCCTAACCCAAGGTAGGAGACGTAACACTCTTTGGATTGTCAAGGTAACATGAAATACATTTAGATGTCCTGGTGCAACCCATTTACTGAATGACCCAAAGGCTGACAGTTTTGACTGGGTCCTAAACACAAGAAGGCTCTCTGGTATGACTGGTATGACTATACCACAGATGCAATGCTCTCGAAATACCTATGGCAGATTGTGAAGCTGAAATGAATGATTCTTACAAACCTCAGCAGGAAATTTATAGCAGATGTCTCTAAAGTTTGGAAGTAAATAGTTTCCTCTTGAGAGACAGCTTTTGCTGCTTCTGAACTCCAGTAAAAACTGAATGCCTAATTCCAGGAGTAAAGGCAACCATAAGTCTGAGCAGCTTTTGGTCGATTGGCTATTATCTGATCAAGTCATAAAAAGGGTTTCAACAGAACCATACTAAGTGGATTTCATGTATAGGAGACTGAGAGCAGGTAGGTGCAAACTAACTTCCAAAAGCAAGTTTCTGCTACAAATGCTGTGCCCACACTTCCACTGCCATACCTACCTCAACCCTTGGCTCAATCTCATGAAATTCCCTATAATCAGATCCCTCAGAAGAAAACATTTGAGCTGGTTTTACAGATTTCCATGAGTATACATTGACACTTGTTGGAAGCAGATTTCTGTGGAGAAACAATCTCATTCATGTGACCCTGAAGGACATTGGAAATAAGAAATTCTCACCCTAAACAGATATTCCAACAGTTGTTCTTGTGATCCATTGATTCCTGGAAATGACTAATAGTTTGATAAATGACCAAGAACTTAGAATGACCAAGATTAGAGGAGTGGAAACAAGGATGCTTGAGGACAGGTTATGCAAATAGAATGGATCTTAAATGTAAGAGTATTTTTAGCCAGTGTGGGTATTTGATAAAAATGTCTCCACTACAAATGAAGCTCTCGTAATCCAGTAAATATGATGATCTGCCCTGTGGATGTTAATCTGCCTCATTGTGCAGCCAACTCAATGATTGTTCATTAAGCTTATTAGCAAGGAGTACATGTTGGTAAGAACAGATGTTACGTGACTCAACAACATGAATTTCCCCCTTCCAAGACTCACGTGGCTACTGGTAGGATTGAATATTCAATTTGCCAGTGGCTATGTCTGACCCTGATTTTCTGTTAAGTAACAAACCCTAAAGGGATCAGCCAGCCAGGTAGTGAAATATTAATTTTACAAGACATTTTTTTCATAAATGAGGTAGCAATTTGTCCTCACTGGAATAACACTTCTTATGAATTTGATTTTTTTCTCAGCTTGCGTTTTTTCACTTAATTCCATATCAAACAATGTAATATCCTGTGCAACATTTTTTGTGACCCAGGAACTTATTTTTCAGCAAAACAAGTAACTAATCTTCTTTTTTTCTTATTTCACTGCTTTCAATGTTCAAATTTTATTTTCTCCCTAGGAAACATCTTTGCTATCTCTTTAAGAGATATTTTCTGAAACTCAATACGTTGTTTAACAAAACACAATTACAATAAAGCACAGAACATGTTAAAATATATGTTAGATTTCCTTGGTCCATTGAAAATTTATCTTTACAAATGTAATGAAATGTACAATGATAAGATTGTTGAGAGTCCCTGAAAAACTTAAGCTATCTCCAAATCCCAGGGTATTGTATATTCCCCACTGAGATTCTGATACATAGGCATGAATCTCCCCAGAGGTCACAAGCATCTTTTGAATACCATGTCTTTAAGATGGTTTCTATGGTAATGTAATGGATAGAGCCACAGAACGATCCAGATGCTATTAAATATGTGATTTTTTTTACAGATGGCACATCAGAGACCATTAATATATATACATAGCTTCAATGTCATCTCTTAAAGAGGCAAAAATTTAGCATAGCATGATTGGTTTAAAACTCCTGCAAAATCTATAATGTTATTTTCAGAGAATGTGAATTAACCATGACTGTAAGAAGGAAAAAAATTCAAAACTTTTCTCATGCCCATTATTTTTAAATTCACAAGTCATATTCTGTTCTCTCTTTCCAGCCCCCTTCCACCTGTGTGTGTGTGTGTGTGTGTGTGTGTGTGTGTGTGTATCTGTCTGTCTGTCTGGATAATTGAGGGACATGTTATATCAAAGAAGGTGAAAATTGCTTATGTCAAAAATTGGTGAAACATACTGATCTGATTGTGCAGAACTATTATTCGTATCTATCTTTTCATAAGAAAAACTTAACTATTCTTTATTCTTTTGTAATGATTTGACATTTTTATTAAACATGGCATGCCATTCATGTTCTTTAACCCTGCCTGAGCTTTATATGCTATTTCTAAAAAACCACATGAATTTGAACCATATACTCAAAAACAAAGTAGGCATACTCATGTTTATAATTTAAACAACTAAAAAATAAATAAAATAAAAAATAAACAACTGAATTTTATTGTTGTCCCATCACTGTTTCTTCATGGTACCAAACACCCAATTGATTCAGTGAATTATACACTTACACATATTACACATTTACCTGAGTGGTTGGTATTACACAAACCTTTGTCAGATTATTTTATTAGTTTGTTACATTAATAGGCAAAAGGAGAACTTTTATTCCCTTCAGATTTATTACTGGTTCATTAAATATATGATTATATTTCTCTTTCCCTAGGACATCCACAGAGCAACTAAGAAACCAGATCATCTTCTGAAAGGAGTCAGAACTAGAGGTGGCTGGTTGAGACGGGAGAGGAGTAGCTGGAAAGTGGGAAGAGAACAAGATTATTTTCATATATCATATTACTCAAGAAATGTATAACTAGGCTCCATTCTGTCTACTGATGCACAGCAAAGCCAATCACTGAGACGTCAGGTTTGCAACAAGGAAAGGGTTTATTCAAGCAGCAACTGACCAAGGAGACAAGAGGACAGGCCTCAAATCTGCTTCCCTAAAGGGTGAGAGAACATTTTTTTTTAATTATAGGGGTTGAGATTACGTCATATTGATGAAAAGGGCAGAGAAACTTATAACTATTCAGGAGGAAAGATGGAACATGTGCACGGAGCAAACATATGTAACATACATCCCACATTCACTTTGGTGTGGAGACCTAATGTCAGAACAGGGTAAAATTCAGACCCTAAAGTTAAGAAGTTATCTTAGGACAAGGATAAGGGGCTATGGATAAGGGGCATGCTCCAAGAGCTGGTACAAACTGGATGGGGTCGTGAGTTTATTATCTTGCTTGTTTACAGGCTGGAACCATATCAATTTACTTTGAGTCCGGGCTTCTGTAGAAACAGCTAGTGGATTTGTTAGTGGGGTCTGAAACAACACAATAGCCGATTAGGGGGAAACACTTCTCTGAAAAGCAAGCTTTAAATTTTCAGCTAGTTTCAACCTCATTAGCCATATGGGGCACAGTTTCATTTCCACTTGAAAAATAGAGCAAATGGACTACTGAATGGTAGTCAACAAAGAGAATGTCTATCCATTATATCACATGTGACTTTAACTTAAGAGTTACAAGACCCTTAGGTGATCCTCAGTGAAGAAGTTTGCCAAACTTCCACTCAAATGTTTCTATGACTATAATTTTAGGACTATTTTCATACCAAAATCATGTGTTATTGAAAATTCAACAGCACTCTAAAATTTAATTATTGGAAACAGTTTTATTATTATTAAGAGTAATAAATCTATAAATATATAATTTTGCCTTAGACAAAAACTTCTCAAGGTCTATTAAGTGATAGTAAAGGTGCCAGAGTGAACAGGTTAGGTAAAATCCCTGCTTTCATTTTAATTTAGAGAGACAACCAAACTTCAAATAGATAACCATATACATTTATCTTAATAAAGGATACTATGGTTACTCTTTTATTTCTGACTTTACTTGAGTCTTCTCTCCTTTTTTTCTTAGTTAGCCTAACGGTTTGTCGGTTTTGCTTCTCCTTCAAAGAAACAACTCTTAGTTTCACTGAATTTTTCTATTGCTTCTCTGTTCTCTATTTCTTTCATTTCTTCTCTGATTTTTATTATTTATTTTGCTAACTTTGGTTTTATTTTGTTCTTTTTCTAGTTCCTTGAAGTGTAAAATTAGATTGCATATTTGAGATTTTTAAAATTTAAAATGTAAATTTTTAAAATGTTTACCACTATAAACTTCCCTCTTAGTACTGCTTTCCCTTCTTCCTGTAAGTTTTAATAAGTTGTATTTTCATTTTTGTTTGTTTCCAAATATTTTTAAAATTTTGCGGGGGGATTTCTTCTCTAATCCAATGGTTGTTCAAGAATGTGTTGTTTAGTTTCCATATGTTTCTGAATTTTCCCATTTTCTTTCTGTTATTGATTTCTAGTTTCCTTCCACTGTGATCTGAGAAGATACTTGGTATTATCTCAAACTTCTTGAAATTTTTAGGATTTGTTTTGTAACCTAACATGTGATTTATTTCTAAATAGTGATTTTGTTCAATTCCTTTCTCTTTACTTTTTTATACCTTACTATAGGTTCGTGCGTGTATGTGGTTACCATGATGATATGGAAATTAAAAGAATCATAAATAACTACTATGAATAATTATATGCCAACAAATTAGATAACTTAGGAAATCAGATCAGTTTCTAGAGATATACAACCTACCAAGACTGAATCAAGAACACTCTGTGTGTGTTTGAGAAGAATGTGTGTTCTGTAACTAGAAAGTTCTATATATATCTCTATGTCCATTTGGTCTATAGTATCGTTCAGTTGTTTCCTTATTGGTTTTCTGACTAGATGTTCTATTTTTAGGGGATATTGAAGTCCCCTCTATATTTATATTCCTGTCAATTTTCTCCCTTCAGATTTTTTATATTTGTTTTATATATTTAGAAACTCTGATGTTGGGTTATATGTAACTGTTATACCTTCTTATTGAATTGACACTTTTTATAATTATATAGTGATCTTCTTTGGCTCTAGTAGTAGTTTTTGAATTATAGTCTATTTTGTCTAATATGAGTATTTCCAACTGCTCCCCTTTTTGTTACCATATGCAAGAAATATCTTTTCTATCCCCCCACATCCAGTCTATGGGTGTCTTTACATCTAAAATGAGTCTCTAGTAAACAGTATATCACTGGATATTGTTTTTGCTTTTGTTTTTTTTAATCCATTCAACCAGTCTTTGCCTTTTAATTGGGGAATTTAATCCATTTACATTTAAAGCAATTATCAATATGTAAGGACTTATAATTCCCATTTTGTTAATTGTTCTGTCTGTTATATAGGAGTTTTTTGTTCCTGTCTTCCTCTCTTGATGCCATCTTTTGTTATTTGATGGGTTTTTAAATTTTATTTATTTAAATATTTTCTTTACTTATTTGAGAAAGATGAGAGAGAGATAATGAGAAAGAGCACAAATGGGGAGGAAAGGGAGAAGCAGGCTTTCTGCTAAGCAGGGAACCTGATGCAGGGCTTAATTCCAGGACCCCAAGATCATGACTCAAGCTGAAGGCAGACACTTAACTGACTGAGCCACCCAGGTGCCCCTGCTGGGTTTTCTAAATAGTGATTTTATTTGATTCCTTTCTCTTTACTTTTTTATACTTTACTATAGGTTTGTGCGTGTATGTGGTTACCATGATGATATGGAAATTAAAAGAATCATAAATAACTACTGTGAATAATTATATACCAACAGATTAGATAACTTGGGAAATCAGACCAGTTTCTAGAGATATACAACCTACCAAGACTGAATCAAGAAGAAATAGTAAACGGCAGCCCTGGTAGCTCAGTAGTTTGGCGCCACCTTCAGCCCAGGGTGTGATCCTGGAGACCCGGGATCCAGTCCCACCTCGGGCTCCCTGCATGGAGCCTGCTTCTCCCTCTGCCTGTGTCTCTGCCTCTCTCTCTGTATGTGTCTCTCATGAATAAATAAATAAGATCTTTAAAAAAGAAGAAGAAGAAATAATAAGCCTGAACAGATCAATAACAAACAAGGAAATTGAATTAGCAATCAATAATCTTTCCACAAAAAAAAAAAAAAAAAAATCCCAGGACCAGATGGCTTCACTGGTGAATTCCCCCAAAAAATACCAATAAGATCTAATACCAACCCTTTCTAGACTCTTTCAAAAAACAAAAGAAGAGGAAACATTCTCAAACTCATTTCATAAGGCGGGGATCACCTGATTCCAAAGCCAGACAATTGATAACACAAGAAAACTATATGCCAATAGCCCTGATGAACATGGATGCAAAAATTCTCAAAAAAAAAACTAACCTGTTGAATTCAACTAAACATTTAAATGATGATACATCATGATCAAGTGGGGTTTATCCCTGGAAGACAAGACTGGTTCAATGTACACAAATCAATAAATTTGATATACTATGTGAACAGAATGCAAGACAAAAATTACATGACCATCTCTATGCACAGGAAGAACTTGACAAAATTCACAGAATAAGAACTCTCAACAAAATAAATGCATATGGAACATACCTCAACATAATAAAGGCTACTTACGAACACCACAGCTAACATCATAATCAGTGGGGAAAAACTGAAAGCTTTTCTGCTAAGATCCAGAACAAGGCAAGATGACTACTCTAACTATTAAACACAGTATTGGAAATCATTTCCAGAGGAATTAGGTCAAAAAAGGAAATGAAAAATGAAAAGTAATTCTAAATGGAAGAGAAGTAAAATTATTTCCATATGACATAATTATATACGTAGAAAAACCAAAAGACTACACACATACATATGCACTGAAGGTGTGTGCGCGCGCGCACACACACACACACACACACACACACACACAAACCCCTATTAGAACTAATAAATGAATACAGCAAAGCTGCAGGATACAAAAATCAGTGGCATTAGTATCTAACTAACAACAAACAATTTGAAAAGGAAGCTAAGAAAACAATTGTATTCACATTAGTAACAAAAGGAAAAATACTTAAAAATTAAACAAAGAGATGAAAAACTTGTATATTGAAAATTGTGAAGCGTTATTGAAGGAAATGTAGAAAGGCACAAATAAATGGAAAAGCATCCATGCTCCTGAAGTGGAAGAATTAATTATATTAAAAATAGCTGTGACACCCAAAAACAATCTACAAATTCAATGCAATCCCTATCAAAATTCCAATGATATTTCTTCATGCTAATAAACAGAAAAAAGCAATCTTAAAATTGATAAAGAATCACAAAAGACCCCAGATAATCAAGGCAACTGGGAACTAGAACACAGTTGAGGGCATCACGCTTCTGACTTCAAACAACAGTTGAGGGCAGCCTGGGTGGCTCAGCGGTTTAACGCCGCCTTCAGCCCAGGGCATGATTCTGGAGTCCCAGGATCGAGTCCCACGTCAGGCTCCCTACATGGAGCCTGCTTCTCCCTGTGCCTGTGTCTCTGCCTTTCTCTCCTCTCTGTGTATTCTCATGAATAAATAAATAAAATCTTTAAAAAAAACAACAACAACAACAGTTGACCCTTGAATAAAGTGGGGGTTAGGGTTGCTGACCCCTCGAACAGTCAAAAATCCATATATAACTTTTGAGTCCCCCAAAAGTTAACTCTTAATAGCCTACTCTTGACTGAAAGCCTTACCAAAAACATAGCCAATTAACATATACTTGCATGTAATATGTATTATATACTATATTCTTATAATAAAGTAAGCTAGAGAAAATGTTATGAAAATCATAAAGAGGAGAAAATTACACTTATAGTATTGTATTTAAGGGAAAAAAATCTGTTTTTAAGAAGACCTGTCTAGTTCAAATCCATGTTGTTCTAGAGCCAACTATATACTACAAAACTGTAATAATCAAAATAGCAAGATACTGGCATGAAAATAGACATATAAACCAATGAAACAAAATAGAGAACCCATACATAAACCCACACATCTATGGTTAAATTGATCATCAGCAAAGGTGCCAAGAACACACAGTGGGAAAAGCATGGTCTTTTAACAAATGGTCTTGGGGAAACTGGGTATCTACATGCAAATTAATTAAATTGGGTCTCTATGTCACACCATATACAAAAAATAACTCAAATGGATTGAAGACTTAAATATAAGATCTGTAAAAGTCCTAGAAGAAAATGAAACATTGGCCTTGGACATCATTTTTTTAATATGACACCAAAACATAGACAACAAAAACAAAAATAGATAAGTTTGATTACATCAAACTAAAAAGCTTCTGCAGAGCAAAGAAACAACAAAATTAAAAGCAACCTATGGAATGGGAGAAAATATTTTCAAACCATGTATCTATTAAGGAGTCAATATTCAAAATATATGAGGAATTTATACAATTCAATTCCTCAAATAAAAATAACCTAATTAAAAAATGGACAAAGGACCCAAATAGACATTTCCCAAAAGGTAAAACTGAAAAGATTTAGTTGTATATGAAAAGGTATTCAATGTATCTAATCAGAGAAATGCAAATCAAAACCACAACGAAATACTACCTTACACCGGTCAGGATGGTAATCAAACAGACAAAAATAAGAAGTGTTGGGGAGAACATGTAGAAACAGAAAACCTTGTACACTGCTGGTATGGTAGGAATGTAAATCAAAACAGCCACCATGGAAAACAGTGTGGAGACTCCTCAAATAATTAAAAATAGATCTACTCTATGATGCAGCAACCCTATTTCTGGGTATATATCTAAAGGAAATGAAGTCACTCTTGAAAAGATACATACATTTTTATGTCCATTACAACATTATTCACTATATGAAACAAATATAAAAACAACCTAAGCATCTGTCTATGAATGATTGGATAAAGAAAAAGCAGCATATATTTGTTCAGCTTTTAAAGTGAGGGAAATCCTGCCATTTGCTGCAACATGGATGGGGTTAGACAATGGGGTTAGACGACATTAGGATGAGCAGAATAAGTCAGACACAGAGAGAAATACTGCATGACCTCACTTACATATAAAATGTAAAAAATCTGAACTCTTAGAAACAGAGTAAACTGGTCATTTCCAGGGGCTGGGATTAAAAGCAAATGGAGTAATACTGGTCAAAATTTACAAAGCTCCAGTTATGTAAGATGATTAAGTTATAGATATCTAATGTACAACCTGGTGAGGATAGTTAACAATATGTTATTGCATGCTTGAAATTTGGGAAGAGGGTAGATCTTAAGCCTTCACACACACCCAGACATATACTGGTTAACTATGTAGAGATAATGGATATGATATTTACATAATATGTTATGAATAGTGATTTTTTTCTATTTTCTATTTCTAGTGATATTTTTCTATGCATTTCTACAATGCATACATATATCAAAACATCAAGTTGTACACCTTAAATATACAAAATTTTTACATACCAAAGATATCTGTAGAAAGCCAATTTTTTAAAAACTCAGAATTCTAAGAAAGGTTTATTGGTAAGCCAAAATGAAAGATACACTATAGAAGAAAATAAAGCGAGGAGTTAATGTGTGACATAGTCTTTAGTATAAAGGCAATCTGTAGTTTAGAGTCCATATTTATTGCAATTATAAATTTCATAAAAAGCTCTGCATTTATTGTAATACTACTTTTCTATTTAATGATAAAATTACTTTGTCACCTTAAGAAAGTAACGTATGAGGTTTATATATTTCAGTGTCTTTAATTTAGCAAATTCCGAATATGTTACCAAAATACCAAGACTCAATGTAAATTGGACAAGTATCTGATCTACTGCTCTTTTTAAAACTGTGCTCTTTCACCCCAGGCTGAATTCAATTTGCCATTAATTGCATTCTGTCGACCTTTGAATTGGATCAGGTAGCCTTTATTTGGTGAGCCAGGATGCTATTTTGTGATTCTGTGCACTATTTACTACTTGTACCTTCCACCCTAAAGGCAACTGCAGTTTCGGGAATGAGTTGACATATCAATTAGTTTGTAATCAGTGTATAAAATCCTTTGAGTATTTGAGGCCAGCTTCTGTTCTTACTTAGCCAGTCAGTAGAAAGCCCACCTGAAAAACAGATCCATACGGCACAAAACAAAATGAGAATCTTGACCTCATTGTAAACTGGAAAATAGCCATTGTCTCCAGGCTAGACCCTTCTGACTAAATGTCTTCCCCACGGAAAGCATCCACAGTACCTCCCGCCAACAAGCCTGGAAGTGGAAGTGCTGATGCATCCAAGGAAAGACCACGCAATCTCTGCTTATAGGTATGTGGCATATGTATTCTGGCCCAGCAATTGCCAAGCAAAGAACTCATCACCACCCAAACCAGAGGTTAAGCTTGGCAAGGATATTCAGTTTATCAGATTTAATTTGGTGATATAGGCGTTTTGTGATGTTCTGTGTTTTGTGATGTTCTGATCCAGTTTTGAGGCTCTGGCTGGAGGGCAGTCAGTTCTTCTTGGGCAACCTTTAATTCCAATCCAACCACATCCCTTATGAGTTTCTCATACTCTGAGCCACACTACACAGCCACCCTAATTGCCCTAGAAGCAGGTACCAGACAACCAAAGACAATCCTTTTGCCCCAGAGCCCACTGAAATTATGCAAATTAGCCAATCCTAACCCTGTTTACCCTTCCTCACCTTTCCTTTCCACAGAAAGCATAAAGGTGCTAACTAGCCCATAGTTTCTTCCACCCTAGTGCTGCATGACCCACCCTTGCTTTCCCTGAGGGGCCCTGTGTGGTATGCTGTGTTTTCCCCAGGAAGCTAACAAGATTATAAAATTATAAAATTCCAGTTTCTTATTCTTGTGCTGCATCTGATTTCATTCAAAGTAGTATGGTTCGAACTATCCCTCATCTTCTCAAAGAGAAGAGAAATGTGTGGAAAAGGGAAATGAATTGCCTGGTGTCTCAGAGTTCTTGACAGAGGAGGGTCCAAAATTCAGGTTTCTGATCACAATCTCATCATCCACAGTTCCTTTTTGTAAACTGCCATGACAAGCAGAGATTACCAGATAATAATAATAATAATAATATAGTACTATCCTTGATATACTGAGTAATTGATGCAGGCAGGCTCGGTCTAAGGACCCAAAGGGTGTCCCACGGCACCAGCCAAGAGGGTTCTTCACTACAATCAGGGTGGAAATCAAACACAAACCCGCAGGAAGTGAGAGCAGTTCATCAAAGATATAGAGAAAGCAGATATAGATGGAGCATCCAGGAGACTCCAGAGAAAAAGAGCGGCTTGCCTTTGTTTGGGATCTGAGGGTTCGACTGCGGAGTGTGGTCTGGTGTACATGTGCTCTCACATCCAGGAGTTTGTTATCACAACGGCAACGGCCTAGCTGTCTCTTATAAGTCAATTATTCCTTGGAACCGGGGGTCTTGGCGTCAAGATGTTTAGTGCTGGTGGTCTGGAATATGCATATGATAGATTCGTCTGGTCATTCTCACCTGAGTCTTCCTTAAGTGTTATCTGTTGTGCTGGAAGACTCTGCAGAAATCATTAACTCCTTGTCCTTTACATGGAAGATATCTATGAGGTGTATGGAAAGTGGGGGTGTGGGTCCTAGCAAGAATAGAAGCAGGAAATGAAGTAAAAGCAGATTTTTTATGGAGTCCTTCAGTCTCTCTGTCTCCCAATTACTAGAACTTGCTACTATGTTTGGCACTGAACATACCCAACAGCTCCTCAGGGTGTTTATTCTAAAACTCAATTTGCGCTTGCGAAAACAGGGACTCAGAAAGAGGAGGTGGCTAACACCACACAGCTGCTTTCTCCTTCATAGTATAAGAAGCTATTCCCGGTCACAATTCCAATATTGAAGATTCCAAGGCAGTCCAACAGCCACCACCTTCCTTGAATGACATGAAGCTCATTGAAAACAAAGATTCCTCTTCCTACACTGGCAGAAGAGGGAAAATCAAAGCAAGGAGGAGATAAATGATAGTTGTGAATTATTTAATTTAAATTAACCCACAGAGGCAAATAGCATAATCTTAAATGAGAATATGTACTTTCTATCCCTCCCTCTTTTTCTTCATTTACACACATTCTATGCCCTGTCTTCATATTTATTGAATTCATATGATGTGCTACACACTGTCCTAAGGATTTTGCTTAAAATCCTCCCAATAATCCAATGAGATATTATAATTAATCTATTCTACAGTTGAGGAAACAGAGGCACTCAGCTACTAAGTTAAGCAGTGTGGCACCAGAGCCTGCTCTTTTAGCCACTTTATTAAATTTCTTCTCTCATATGATACATGCTTATAAATCTACTATACCTGTTCATTTCCCCCAGTGACAATACCTACATGAAATATTAAGGAAAATCTAGAAATTATATACAATTCCACTACATCTGTCCACAGGGTCTTTTCTATAATATCCCCAAGCTTTATTTCTACTCTCTGAGCCAAGAGAGATAAAAGACTGCTCCTGAGCTGTTGTTAATAGAATCTGAGCTATGACTGAAGTTGAAACCCAGGGCTTTTCTGGAGAACCAGATTCTCCAGATATCTGAGGAAGGAGACTATCTTTGGAAGAATATACTTTCTCTACTGTGATTCTGGAAAAACTATATTGCGCATTCCAAAGTTAAGAATAAAATCAAGCTGTATATATCTGTGCACGTTGGATTGTAGCACATTTGTGGATACTTGACTTTTCATAGAGAACTTAAGGAAGATTTAGGGAGGAAAGTGTGTGGTATCATGGAAAGAGAGCTGGCATGGGAATCAGGAGCCAGTTTGGGCTGTGTCCACTTAGTTTTATTCCTTCAGTTTCACTTATGTAGGCTGCAGTTCTCTCCCTCTGGGTATTTAGATTGTTAAGGCACAGTAAATTATGCCTTACCCTTCCAGAGTTCTGGAAGACTGAAAGGCAGAGAATCCACCAGGGGACCTAATAGCTATAGGTATTGGGTATCTCTATGGCCTAGAGAATAAGTGGAATCATGCCAGAGAAGGAAACCAGGTGATGAATATCAGGAAGAAGAGGGGATATTCTCTCAAGCAACATCAAAGAGGCTTTCCAGGCATTATTGCTTTGACCCAGCTGGATGCAATGCCCAATCAATTAAGTGTGGCTCTTCTCATGAGGGTATCTCTTCTATAAATGCTCTTACTTCTCACCTCTACAGCTTTTACCCCTTTGCAGGGGCTTTATAGGAGTACCTTAATATAAATAAAAGTCCTCTGCACCAATAAAAAGAAAGCAGTTTTCTGCAAAAATACTTTAGCTCCTCCTACGCTCAGATACCTCTTCAGGGCAGGAGTCAACCAATGACAGCCCACAAACTAAACCAACCTGCTACTTACTTTGTTGAATAAAAAATTGGGGGAACACCGATGTACCTATTTGTTTACCAATTGCCTGTTTCTTTTTTTCTTAAGATTGTGTTTACTTATTCATAAGAGACAGAGAAAGAGAGGCAGAGACATAGAGGAAGAAGCAGGGGGCTCTGCTGGGGGCCTGATGAAGATTTGATCCCAGGACCCCAGGATCATGACCTGAGCCAAAGGCAGACACTCAATCACTGAGCCACCCAGGTGCCCCTCAATTGCCTCTTTCAACAGCAGAGTTGAGAAATCAAGACAGAAATGCATAGTCCACAAAGCAAAAGTACTTACTCCCTGGCTTCTTTTTTTTTTTTGGCTTTTTTTTTTTTTTTTTTTTTTCAGAAAAAGTTTGCAGAACAGAGCATCAGGGAATCTTTTTTTTTTTTTTTTAAGATCTTATTTATTCATGAGAGACACAGAGAGAGAAAGAAGCAGAGACACAGGCAGAGGGAGAAGCAAGTTCCATGCAGGGAGCCTGATGTGGGACTCCATCCCTGGTCTCCAGGATCACACCCCAGGCTGAAGGCAGCACTAAACTGCTGAGCCACCAGGCTGCCCAGCTTCAGGGAATCTTAAAGGTAACTCTAGCTCAGAAAACACCTGCATTCCCTGTCTTCCCAAACTGTTGAGGTGCCAATGTTGTCAGGGGCATCCCTTCAATATTTATTCCCTCATATTCGAAGGGTATCTTCAAGATCAAATAGGCCCCAAGGGAATTTATGTTCTTTCTACTACATCAGGCTTCTAACAGCCATGTCACCTGATTATCCTCCCTGCAGTATGCACAGGGCACCCACATCTCCAAGATCACCTCCACACTGGCAAGGGATGCAGGGATGGGACTTACAGGAAAGCAGGTAATCATAAAAATATCCCACGTGAGCCCCGTGTAGCACAAAAAATGAAATTATATGGAATACATACAAATAGAGCATATAAGAAAATACTACAGTGCATATACATATTGTATAAACTTTGCATATATGCAAATGTATAATATGCAAATGTAATATGTATACAATATTATATAACATATATGTTATACAAGGATATAGAGAAGTGTGTATATGCTAATAATTGTGATGCACTGTAGTATTTTCTTATATGCTCTATTTGTATGTATTTCATATCATTATATATATATATATAAATGAACCATAATATAAAATAAATTTCTTTCTGTGGGTTACCATCAAAAATACTTGTAAATTACTGTTCAGGTGTCTTTCCTCTTCTTCCCACCCCATCTTTCAGAGTTCTTCTATTAGTACACGACTGCATTTGGAGTTGTATCAGATATGTCTTTAAGAATCCAGATAGTTTTTGAAAACCAAAATTGCCCTCTAAGATTGCTTTGCTTGTTCTTTTCTTAATTGTTTCTTTAGATCAATTTAGTTGGACAATTGTTATCTCATTTCTTGGCCCAAACACAAAAGGAAACTTTTATGTTGCGAAATAAAATGCCACTTCAGCACTAGAAACTTAATTACTAATTAATGCCCTTATTTATATCTGTAAATTGATCATTTAAAGTCTATCTTACTGTAACTCTGAAAATAAAAATTGTTTTAACATTTATAACTTTCTGTAATTCATAGTGCACAGGTTATCTAGATCATTGTTTTTAAGCATCTCAGTAAATTGTTCTTTGAAATTGAAGTAGCATATTTGAGGGAAAAAATTAAACAAATTAAATTCATGAGAATGAAAAAAAAGCATTGTTTCTACTGAAGTGAAAATCTGCTCTCACTCTCAGCTGCTGTAGACATTGGCAATGACAATTTCAGTCAAGTGAACTTTATTATATTCTGATGAAATGATAATTCGTGGTTCATGAGGCACTGCAACTTAGACCCTATCTTTTACCAAGACCTTTCATCATTTGCTCCTATAACTACCAAATAACTAATTAACTAATTCACTTAGTTGAACTATGTATTCCTTACTTTGCCAATAACATAATGGCTTTTCTGTCAATTAAGAATCTCAATTTTTTTTCCAACTACAAAATAATCATGACTTTTCTCTTTATATTTCTAGGACCCACATATGAAATTCATCAGTGGCAGTATCTTATCCTCTTGGATGTAACTTGAAGTCAATGACAACTGAGGTCCTTTTTAGTTTGAGAAATCCTTACTTTGGCCCATAAGACACTGTGTGATCTGGCTCTGCCTATATCTCTGTCTGCCTGCTCCAGTCACACAGGTTGACCACCATCTCCAAAAGGGATCAAGCTGTTCCCTGTTGAGGCCTATGTTCTTCCATTCATCTGGAGCATTTTTTTCTCTGCTCCCATTTGCTAGCTCCTACAGACTTCACCTAAAACCCACTTCAGGGAGATTTCCCCAATAATTCCCCATCCTACTCCCTATCATAACACTGTGTTCATTACTTTTCTTCCATGTGTCCCAATATGGTTTTGTCTCTCATTTAATTTTGTCTCATCAAAATATAAATTCCATAAGGACAAGAAACTTTCTGTCCACTTTATCCTTTATATTTTCACCAGATGGCACAGTTTCTAGTACATAGACTTTCAATACATTTTTGTTTAAATAAGTGATTGAAGGAATCATTGAAGTCTTTCAAGTTAACTCAATTTGTCAAACTCTTGAAAAATAATGTTAAAAGTATTATTTCTCTCATGCCTGTCTCCTGCTTTCAGACCTAGATGGGATGCTTTGTATTTAGCCACACTGTAAGAAAAGGATTTTGCAATTGTCTCTCTATCCTATGACACCCAATGATTCAATGTCAAATCAAGAGCAGGGGATTTCCCCATTCATTTCTGGTTTATCACGTCTCTGATTTTCTCCTTTTTTTGACTCACTTTGAATGTGAGTCATTATCCTATTAATCCATTTATTCATATATTTGGTGAGCTTTTGCTACATGCTGAACACTATTCTAAAGGCAAGACCTAGAGCAGTTAAGAAAACAGACAAAATCTCTGCCTCCATGAAGCTCCACTCATATAAATTCCTACACATAAACTTACTTGAAAGTAAGAGCAGTTAATTTGCCTTTATTTCCCTCAAAGTATCTAGCATGTTGGCTTACACATAATGAGTGACTAAGAAACACTTTCTAATATAAAATAACAAAATGTAATAAAACAAAATCTAGAAAATGCTAATCCTATAGAAAGTGATCAGACACCCTCAAGTAGGGCTTAGAGGGCCATGGCTCAGAGAAAAAATAGGATATTATCTTTGACTTTTTCCATTACTACCTTACCTGAATTCACCCCTTTCCAACTCAGAAATACTACACGTCTAGTCAGGTACAGGACCCCTGTGCATTCTGCTTCCACTGTGCCTTTCTTTCTCTGTTCTCACTGCCACTACCCAAATTCTAGACTTTTTTGGCTCATTCTCAATAACAATAACATCCATTTGCCCAATTCTTTCTCCTTCTAACCCATCTTATACAATGTTGTCAGATTGATGTTTCTAAGTCTTATTGTTAATCATTTCAGTAATTTTCCCAAAAGTCTCTGTATCTTTCCAATGCTCATCAAATTACATGCACACCTTATTCTGCTGGTCAACAATCCCTATAGTATACTCTGAAATGATTTTTTAAAATTTGCATTCGTTTATTTTACTTTAAATTATTGATAACCCAATAAATAGAACTATATTCGCCAAACTTCTTGTAACTGACTTCCTATAACACACATTCAAATACACAGAAATATTTTTAAAAACCCATTAAAGAGGGGTGCCTGGGTGGCTCAGTTAGTTAAGCGTCTACCAACTCAGGTCAAGGTCCCAGAGTCCTGGAGTTGAGACTTGAGTAGGTCTCCTAGCTCAGGGGAAGCCTGCTTCTCGCTCTCCCTCTGCCCTTCCCCCTGCTTGTGCTCTTTCTCATGTGCACGCTCTCTTAAATTAATTAATTAATTAATTAATTAATTAATTAATTAAATCTTTAATAAAAAAAATCCCTATTGAAGAACAGTGACTGTTCATTAAGGAAATAGACACCCAATAGACACCCATGCCCCATTATGAGGTTTATATTCTAGATCCATGTACTGCTACCTGTGTGGTCTTTAACAAGTTACCTAATCTTTCTGGGCCTAAATTTCCTCCTCCATAGCAGAAGATAACAATGCCTGCCTCATCAAGTTGTTATAAAGATGAAATGAATTAGTATATGCCAAGCTCCTAGAATAGTGACTGGCACAAAATATACTCTCAAAAAAAGCAATACCTACTCTCAGAATTCTACTAATTTCTCAGGACTAGGAAGTCTCTTTAAACCCCCTAGATGGATTTGATTTTTCTTTCCTTTGGACATTTTCTAGTATTTTGTTGACCATCTTTTGCCATTTGATATATGCTATCACATTTTTTTAAAGATTTTATTTATTTATTCATGAGAGACACAAAGAGAGAGGAAGAGAGATAGGCAAAGGGAGATGCAGGCTCCCATCAGGGAACACGATGTGGGACTTGATCCCAGGAACCCTGGGATCATGACCTGAGCTGAAGGCAGAGGCTCAACCACTGAGCCACCCAGGTGCCCCATTCTCTCACATTTTTGAGATACTTGTAAGTATTTTTTATTCCTTCAATTAAAATGATAAACCACTTAAAAGCAGAGCATCTGTATACATAGTTTATACATAGAGTGTCTAAAATAGTGGCTGGTACACACTTGAAGATTAAAACAATTTTTTAATGAAGTATTTTCACAAGCATGTAACTTGTTTAAAAACATTTGGTGTTCTACACTGTATCTACAAATGTTTTATTTTTATATTTATATATCTACAAATGCTTTAGATCAGTCGTCATCAAAGTTTGGATTAGGTATCTTTAAAATAAAACTATTTGCATAATCTATAATACTAAGACATTTGCCTTTTTCATTATCATTCTCTCAAAGGTATACTCTGGAGTTTCACAGAAGCTTAATGTCATGTTATAATGTGATAATGTAATAGACTGAAGGGAGAAGCAGATATAAGAACTCAGCTGTCTTTTTTAAAACCAAACACTTTAAGAAGGCTTTATATCTTTTGAAAAACCACTGTTCGGGTCAGAACAAAGTTCTATTATCTGGCTAATTCACAGACTTGAAAACCCATCCTCTGGTAATTACCATCGACAAAACAAGTCCTGAAGACAGCTGAGCGGAGGGAGTAGCACATGGAGAATTTATTTCAGTGTTAGTAAGAAGTAGAGAGAAAGGGACATGTGAAAGAAAAAAAAAGGTGGAAAATAATCGGTACCATTTCAAAATGCTTTGCTGATTTTCAGGTTTTCTATCACTAGGTCACTTTAACTCTAGAAGTCTCTAAGGCATTGTGCACAATGCAAATGGAGTGAATTTGAAATCAGAAGATATAAGTTTGAATCTTGGCTCTGTTTATTTCAAGTCCTTTAGGGTCTCATTCTCTACCTCTTATTGGTAATTGAAGATAATAATAATAACTACTTCCACTTATAGATTATTTACTCCCTAGTAAAAGCTTTAGTCTTCATTTTGTTAAAACACAACAAAAAATAAGATATGAATTACTTAGTATTCTCAATTTACAGATAAGAAAATTTAGTTTTATAAAGACAAAGTTATGTGTCATGGTACACAGAAGATAAGTGGGCAGATTTAAATCCAGATAGTATAACTCAAAAGTTCTTATTCTTAAACAGCTTATTATAAAAGTAAGTGAAGTAATTTGTGAGAAAGTACTTTGTAAGCTGTAAAAAATTGCTTAAAGTGATCATTATTATGGCTTTAAGTATTTTGTTTCTTTTTTGTGATTTTATTTCTTTTCAGAATATAAACTTATTAATATTTTTGCTAGCAATTTTTATTAAGAAATAAGATGTATGGCATGTAAAGGATTTTGAGATATCCTCCAGAAAAAGAAAGGAAACCTTTTTGTGGGAGTGAGATTACTCCTGAGTTTCTCAAAATTATTTCATAATGGAAAACTTTTTCCATAACATTAATTTCCATATCAAATCATTAGCATACTGAAGAATACTCATGCTGACCTAAGCATTTCCCCATGTTATTAAAAACACTCATAAACACTGTTTGTAATGGACGCACACCTTTCCTCAAATGGATATAACATGATTAGCATAGTCATCCCCCTCTAAATGGAATAGAATTTGTTCCCAATTTCAGCTTCTATAAATAATGCTAAGATGAACATTTTTGAGCAGTTTTCTTCTGTATGGGACATAAATTCTTCTAATAGTTTTTCAGCTCAATGTCAGACTGATTTGTAGCAGTAGATGAGAGTGCTCATTGCACTATGTCCTTCCTTGCCAGTGCTGATTAATCTCATTTAAAAACAATTTTCCTTATTTGATAGCCTTCAAAAGTATGTACTTAGTATTTTTTCCTGTGAATCTTTCTCAAGTTTTGAAAAGCAACTTATTATACTATGTTATTTTTTCAGCTTTACTGAGGTATAATTGACAAATAAAATTCTAAGATAATTAGGGAGCAAAGTGATAATTTGGTACACATATATATTGTTAAAGGATTCCCTCCATCGAGTTAAATAACACATCCTCCCCTCACATATTTACTTTTTTTTTTTTGATGAGCACACTTAAGTTCTACTCTCTTAACAAATTCAATTATACAATACAGTGTTATCAACTAGAGTCACTGTGTTGTACATTCGGTCCTCAGACCTAATTCATTTTATAAACCAAAAATGTATACCTTTTTACCAACATCTCTTTATTTCCTCTACCTCCCAGCCCCTGGCAACCACTTTTCTACCCTCTGTTTCTATGATTTTGATTTCATTTTTTAAATTATACATATAAGTGATACTATGCAGTGTTTGTCTTTCCCTGGCTTATTTCATATAGCATAAAGGTCCTCCAATTTCATGGAAGGCAAATGTCACAAATGGCAGTATTTCCTTCTTGTTTAGGGCTCAATAACATTCTTTTTATATATATGTCACATTTTCTTTATTCATTCATCTATCAATAGACACAGGTTTTTTTTCCATATCTTGGCTGTTGTGAAAATATTGCAGTGAACATGGGAGTATAGATATCTCTTCCAGATAATGGTTTTATTTCCTTTAAATATATACCAGAACGTGGGTCTACTGGATTATATGGTAGTTATATTTTTAATGCATTGAGAAAACTTCATAAAGTTTTCCTAGTGGCTATACTAGGCTATGTTCCCACCAGTAGTGGACAGGTGTTCCCCTTTCTCCACATCCCCACCAGCATTTGTTATTTCTAGTATTTTTGACAATAAACATCTTAATAGCTTTGAAGTGATGTCTCATTGAGGTTTTGATTTGCATTTTCCTGATAATTAGTGATGTTGCATATCTTTTCATGAACCTGTTGGGCATTTGGGTGTCTCCTTTGGAAAAATGTCTATTCATGTCCTCTGACCAATTTTTTTAATAATAAATTTATTTTTTATTGGTGTTCAATTTGCCAACATACAGAATAACACCCAGTGCTCATCCCGTCAAGTGCCCCCCTCAGTGCCCGTCACCCATTCACCCCCACTCCCCACCCTCCTCCCCTTCCACCACCCCTAGTTCGTTTCCCAGAGTTAGGACTCTTCATGTTCTGTCTCCCTCTCCGACCAATTTTTTATTGAGTTGTCTGTTTGTTTTTGCTATTGAGTTGTATGTGTTCTTACATATTTTTTATATTAATGCCTTATTAGATATATGATTTGCAAATATATTTCTCCCATTCAATGGGTTGCCTTTCATTTTGCAGATGGTTTCCTTTGCTGTGCAGAAGGTTTTTAGCTAGATGTAGTCCCACTTGTTTATTTTTGCTTTTGTTATCTTTTCGTTTGGAGTTAATTCTAAAAGAAGACTGCCAAGGCCATTGTCAAGAAGCTTACTCTCTATTTTTTTCTCCCAGGAGTTTTGTGGCTCCAGATTTTATGTTCCAGTCTTTGAACAACAAATTGTCAAGTAGGTAGAATTTCATTATGAGTGCTCACTGGTGATTGGATTAAGTGTTCTGACATTTAATATTATTTTTGTAAAAGGACTTAGCTACAGAAGCTGAGTATATGGTCATACACACATCCAACAAAATATTAGAAGGGTTTTTGTTTGTCAAGAAAGGTTTTGTGGAAAAATGGGACAGAGAAGAAAGAAGAAGGGGATGGAGCATCTGATTCTCCGGGCCTTTCGGCCTGGCTTTGAGCTCCTATGAATAAGAAAATAAAGAATGAGAAGATGTAGAAACTGTTCACTTTGTTGAAGCGTGAATATGCTGAGTGATTTTTAGGGCTTATATCACAAAATGGAACATGAGCTGGAGAGGAAGACTCTCAGTCATGGAATATAACCCAGCTTTGGCTGAACACTGGAAACTTGACAAGAACCTGCAGTCCGTATCCCCTAAAAGGAGTGTCGAGTATTTCAGCTGATTCCTTTTGCCACAAACAGGAATATGTAGTACATGGAACTACAGAAGAAGAGCATGTTTGCTGTGGAATTTTCATCAGTAAGAGCACCAGCTCTGGAGTCAGCCCGCCTCAGTTCAAAACTTAGCTTTGCCACTTTATGGCTATGAAAACTTGAGCCCCACAATTCTTCAGATTCCTTACCCGTCAACTGAGGGTGCTAATAGTACCTATGGTATATGGTTATTGCAAGGATACAATAAAATAATTCGTAATAAGCATGGCATAATGCCTCATGCATAGTAAGTGTTTAATAAATTGTCATCTACAGTGACTCTCGTTGACAAAAAAGGCCTTGCATACATAAATTTTAGCCCTTTCAGGGTATTATAAAGTAACTAAGGGAAGAAAAGGCTGAGGTCCTGGCTTCTTATAATGAGGGACAGATTAGCCAGGAGATTTTTGTGTTACTTTTAAAATGGGCTAAAAGATACTGTTAATGTTAAAAAAAACATTGACCACAAAGAACTCAAGATTGAATAATTTGAGAAATTAGTCCAAATTTTTAGTTCAAAAATATCATTAAATCCCAATGCTTTCACTTCTCCTTCTCCATAATGTTTATCCTTCAAAATGGAATGTAAAGCAAGAATGAAGACTAGCTATGAATTTGGATGATGTAAGCAGAAAGAGCATCAGAATGGAAGTCAGGAAATGTGGTTTCTTGTCTCCATTCTGTAGGTACCCTTGGGGTAAGTAAGTCATTTTACAGCTCTGAGGATCAGTTACATTAGCTGAAAAATAAGTATACTGGAATATATTTTCTTGTAAAAAGTGTTATACTGTGAAAAAAAATCTTTGACTTGGTTAGAGACACAGAAATGAATCTTGGCTTTACACTTTCTGTCTATGTGATCATGAGGTCACTTTACTTCTTGGTCATTTTACTCCATGAGTGCACTTTACTTCTCTATCTCAGAATACTGAGAAATATATAAATTATAATGCCTTTAGGTTATTTGTTGAAATACCATCTCAAAACAAATTAAAACATGTTATAAATAGAGGTAACCAAACAGTCATGGAGCGGATTTTTTATCTTTAATTTGACTGAATATACCATGTTGGATAAAACTACTTTAACTCATTTGTTTCAGTTCCTATATTAAAGATGAGAAAGTTTTTAAATTGAATATGACCTTTGAGATTATGTACATCAACACCACTATTTTATATATTAGAAAACTAACCTCAAAATCACAGTCAGGGAGCTAGGAGAATTGTATTCTTTTTCATCTCAGTTCTATCTAATCTGATCAAATTCATCTCTTCAAGATCCATCTATACTATGTAATATAACTTAATTCTTCTAAAGAACTAGATACTAATTTTAAAAAGATACTCAAGATTTTGATTGATGGCTTAGAAAAATTTACATGTCTTAATACCCTTTATTCTTATAGTTCACATGAAATCTCATCCATTTTTAAACACCTCAGTAAGTCAGCATGAAACAAAACATTCTTTTTCCTATGTTAAAAATGTAGAAATAAATACATGTGCCTGTATCATGCAATAGAGTCAGAAAAGAAAGTATTCCTATAGAATCTAGCACTGACATGAAAATAAGAAAAAAACTAGTTGCTCATATGTAAGTAATTACAAATCATTTTAATAGTTCACGTCTTCTTAAGCTAGTCTGCCTACTGTCAAAAACCTTTAAATTAGCACAGAACTCTCACCAGCTTTTCCTATCTTCACTGAAATCAAGACTGTAATATATCTGTATATATGACTGCATATATGATTAAATGATCAGGACTACCCTTTGGTAAATAGAAAATGCTATAGAAACTTTTACAAAACATACCATGTTTTATCTGAGAAGTGTTTCTAACTAATAACAAAGTTAGTATAAGTACCCCAAAAGGTAATGAGTTTCTGCTGAGTGTGGAAATTACCTGCAGACTTTTGTTATTGTTGTTCTTGTTTTTAGAGAGAGAATGCAAGTTGGAGTGGGGGACAGAGGGAGAGAGATAGAGAGAGAGAGAGAATCTTAACGGAGCCTGACAAGGGACTGATCGAGAGAGAGAGAGAGAGACAGAGAGAGAGAAAGAGAATCTAAACAGAGCCTGATAAGGGACTGATCTCACTATGTTGAGATCATGAGCCAAGTTGAAATCAAACATCCTAGGCTTAACCAACTGAGCCACCCAAGTGCCCTACCTGTTCTTAAAGTGATAAAGCCATGGAGTTTATGATTACTTACTTCTCATTTCAAAAGCACATCCCCCAAATTCTGAGGATTATGTAGCATTTCCCAGTGTTTTAATCATCACTCTCACACCATTTTATTTATTCCCTTTATACCTTAGGAACAGCAGGCCCCATTTCTGACTGTGAAGGAATTGGAGGCCCATATCAAGCTGTGTGACATGCTTGAATTACAAAGTAACAGAGGGGACTCTAGAGTCATGGCAGAGATATTTATTGCTTAGCAACCCCAGCTGATGTCAAGACTTTTACTAAATGCAGATGGTGAGTAGGACTGTTGAAAATCAAAATTGCATTGCTATAATTCTTTTAAATTGTTTTCAATAAAAAATATTAATTAATTTATCCCTTTATTTGTTTGATTGATTGATATAACAGCTTTTTGGCCAAGCACTAAAGTGGCAATTACAGTTGTTGATCACACTAAAGGGCCATTGAAATATAAAACTTAAGAGAAAAGAACTCCCACAATTTCTCCTGGAAGATAATCATCTATTTTTCTGGATTGATATTCAAGTGCATTTCTCTAATCATTGTTGCTACTCAGAGTCTAGGAGAGTAACAAATGATAGTAGAGTCTTTGAAAGCACACTGAAAATAATGACATATTACTTAAAACTATCATTTATCAAATGCATAATACAGTTCAGACATCATATTTACTATCTCATGTTTGAGGCCTTTCTTTGCAGGAAAAGTAACTGATTATATTCTCATTCATGCTAAGTGGAGTCTCATAGGCTCTTAAGTTAATTTTAAATATGCTGTAGGGAGCCAAATATAAAATATGAAGGATTTCTTTAAGTCAAAAGTATATATCTAGTTTATGTCGCTATAAAAATCATACCTGCTGCTTCCAGGAATTACTACTGTAAAAATATGCTTTACCCATTTCCACATAGCTATATCCAACAATAAAAACTGAAAAGAAGAACTTACTGACATTTTGGATATAGCACCTTAAAATGAAAGCCCAGTATGAGGATAGTATTCCTTTCCCAATCATAAACATGGGCATGTTATTTTTCTAGCTAGCAGGATGCCAACATTAGAAAAACAATAGACAACTCTCTCAGTAGTCCTCCATATGGTACAGGCCAGCAGTAAAGGGAGATATTTCACTCCACAAATTAGCTAGATCTTAATGAACCACAATGCTCAATTAACAAATTATTTATTTAAAAAATTAGGCACAACACAGAGAAAGAAGCAAATAAAAATAAGAACAGATTTTCAGGAGGGTTTTTTTAATCCCTGTCTTTTTTTTTCCCCTTTATTTTCTTTATTTAACTACGTATATGCTTATTTGTTGCTGAGATTTTCAATTTTTTCCTGAGTAACTTTCAGCAGTTTGAGTGTCTTTCAAGGAATTTGTCCATTTAACCTAGGTTAAATAATTGTTGACATACAATTGTTCTCACATTCCTTCGTAATTTTTTTTTACTTCTGTAAGGTCAACCACAACATTCTCTTTACATTCCTGATTTTACTAATTGGAGTCTTCTTTATTTCTTGATTATTTTGCTAAAAGTTTGTCAGTTGTATTGATCTTTTCAAAGAACCAGCTTGTGATTTCACTGATTTTCTCTATTGTTTTCTATTCTTTATTTCATTTATTTTTACTCTAGTTTTCATTTTTTCTTCTTTTTTGTTCTAGATTGTTTTCTTTTTCTATTCTTAGAGTGGAAGATTAAGTTATTAAATCAACATCTTTCTTCTTTTTATTTTACTTTATTAGAGAGGGGGTGGGGGAGGGAAGGAAGGGTAAACAGAAAGGCAGAGAGAGAGAATTCCAGGCAGGTGCCACACCCAGTGCAGAGCCAAAGGTAAGGCTCCATCTCACATCCCTGAGATCATGACTTGAGCCAAAATCAAGAGTCGGATGCCTAACCAAGTGAGCCACCCAGGTGCCCCTTTCTTCTCTTTTAATTTAAGCATCATAGCTACAAATTTCCCTGTGTGCACTATTTTATCTGCATTTCATTAAGTTTCGGTATGTTGTGTTTACAAGATATTTATCTCAAAATATTTTCTAATTTCTCTTCCAATTTCTTTGATCCACTGGTTATATATGTATTTTCACATATTTGTGAATTTAGCAAATTTCTTCTGTTATTGAGTTCCAATTTTATTCTATGTGATCAGAGAACTTACTCTGTATCATTTACATTTAGAGAGATACGGTCTATCCTGGAAAATGTTCTATGTGCACTTGAGAAGAATGTGTATTCTTCTGTTTTTAGATAGAGTGTCATATAGATATCTATTAGGTCTAGCTGGTGTATAGTGTTGTTAAAGTCTTCTGTTTCTTTACTGATCTTCTAACATTTTTATGAAATATTGAAAGTGAGTTTTGAAGTCTTCAGCTATTATTGTTCAACAGTCTATATCTGCTTCCAATTCTGTCAGTTTTGTTTCATATACTATAGGCTCTGATATTAGCATATATGTTTACAGTTATATCTTCCTGATGGCTTGACCCTTTCATTATTACAAAATGTCCTGCTTAGTAATATTTTTTTCCTTAAAGTCTGCTTTGTCTGCTATTACCAGAGCTACTCTCATTCTCTTTTGGTTATTGACTGCAAGGCATGCCTTTTTCCATATTTTTATTTTTTAATGTATTTGTGTCTTTGAATCTAAATGTGTCTTTTATGCGCAGCACAGAGTTAGATCATTTTTTAATTTATTATACTAATTTCTTTCTTTTAGTATGGAGTATTTAACACATTTACATTTAACGCAATTACTAATAAGTTAGGACTTATGTCTGTGATTTTGCTATTTCTATATGTTTTATATCTTGTTCATTCGTTTATTTTTCCAGAACTACATATTTCTGTGTTTTATTTGTATTTTCTATTTAGTGTGACATCACTCTCAAAATTTAATTCTTTAGATATTCTTTCCTTTAGTTATTTGAGCATTTTTAAAATACCTGATCTAAAGCATTTGCCTAATAAGCTCAACATCTGGGCTTCCACAAGGATATTACTATGTATGGGCCATTCTTTCATATTTCTTCATATATCTCAGAACTTTTTGTTCAAATTCAGATGCTTTAAATAGTATAATGTGACAACTTAGGGAATTAAATTATCCCCTGTGCCCAGGGTTTGTTGATGCTGCTGTTTTTTTGCTGCTGTTACTTTCTGCACTAATTCTATAAAGTCTGTATTCTTTGTCATGTCACTAAAATTTCTCCTCAGTTCTCTTAGTTGTGAACTAATGATTGGACAGCCATTTCCTTAAATGCATGGAAACAATAACTCTCCCAATCACTGCTGAGGAGCTATATGTATATTTGAGGCTGTCTTCAACACTCGGCTAGGTAGTTTACAACCCTATCTTAGCCTTTACTTTCTGCATACACAGAGCTTCCAGGTGAGTCAGAGATGAGGGCTACTATAGTCTAAATATTTGTGTACCCCCTCTAAAATTCACATTTTGAAATCCTAACCTCCAAAGTGATCCTATTAGCACTTGGGGTCTTTGAGAGATGATTAGATCACACAGACAGAGCCCTCATGAATGGAACTTGTATTTCTATAAAACCTCTTCTTTTGGGCAGCCTGGGTGGCTCACTGGTTTAGTGCCACCTTCAGCCCGGGGCGTGATCCTGGAGACCCAGGATCGAGTACCACATCAGGCTACCTGCACGGAGTCTGCTTCTCCCTCTGCCTGTGTACCTGCCTCTCTCTTTCTCTCTGTGTGTCTCTCATGAATAAATAAGTAAAATATAAAAAAAAAAAAACCCTCTTCTTTTCTAAGAGAGATCCCTTGCCCCTTCTGTAATGCAAGGACACAGTGAGATGGTGCCATCTATGATGAAGTGGGCCTTCATCAGTCACTGAATCTGTGGGTACCATGATACTGAAATTCCCAGCTTTTAGAACTGTGAGAAGTAGATGTTTGTTGTTTATAAGCCATTTAGTTTATGGTATTTTTATTATAGCAGTCCAAATAAATTAAGACAAGTGTTTAGATCCTTCTCAGGTTTTCTGTTATTGTATATACAGCCCTTGGATATGAGCAGCCCTGAGCATGCAGGTGACCTCCCAGATCCCCAGGAATACGTCAGGTTTTTTCAAAGCCCCCTATGGACATCTCATTTTAAAGATTTTTTAAAGTTATTTAGTTAGCTTATTGTTTGCTCCAATTGTTAACCATCATTTTGGGCAGTCAGAATATTTAACAATTGCCTCTAATTGTTTTTGACAGATGCCCCAGGGAAAAGGCTGTTCTCACTAGGAGAGCTCCAAGTCAGATCAAGTGAAAACAGCTTTGTCAGCAAGAAACATCTGACAGGTAAAATAATGATAATTTTCTGGGAATGGGTCTTTGGAGGAGCTCCAACCTCACTATGCACTTCTAAATGCTGCCAGGCTGTTGGTTTTCACCATGATTATGGGCTATTGTTTTTTAAGGTTACTATAGATCATGACAGGAGGGTATGGGAGTAGGAAAAGTTAAAATTCCATTATAATTACTCTTTTTTTGCAATTCAGCTGCTTTTACAGATTCTGACAAGCCTTAGGTTAATTTCTAGAGTTCTGTAAAAGATTCTGACAATTACTTCCATTGTTCTCATTTTATGGAGAGGAGAATATTCAGAGGTCCTTACTCCACCATTTTTGATGACATATTTTTATTTGGTTTTGATTTGCTTTGTTTTATAATGTTTCATGCACAACATAAAATTATACAAACTTCAGGGTGCCTGGGTGTCTTAGCCAGTTGAGTGTCTGACTCAATTTTGGCTCAGGTCATGATCTCAGGTTGTGATATTGTGCTGGGCTCCACACTCAGGATAGAGTCTGCTTGGGATCCTGCCCCTCCCCCTCCCCCTGCTCAAGCTTTCTCTATATAAAATAAATATAATCTTTTTTAAAAAATTAAACCTCACTTCCATTTGGAGGGTATTACACTGAGTAAAATAAGCCAACAGAGAAAGACAATTATCATATGGTTTCACTCATATGTGGAAACAGCACAGACAGTCATAGGATAAGGGAAGCAAAACTGAATAGGAAGTCATCAGAGAGGGAGAAAAACCATGAGAGACTCTTAACTATAGGAAACAACTGAGAGTTGATGGAGGAGAGGTGGTTAGGGGGATGGGGTAATTTGGTGGTGGGCATTAAGGACAGTATGTGATGTGATGAACACCAGGTGTTATACATAACTAATAAACCATTGCAAACTACATCTAAAACTAAGTATGTACTTTATGTCGGCTAATTGAATTTAAATTTAAAAAATAAACTTCAGTTTACTCTGTTCCTAAGATCTACTCTACAACTAAACAAAAAGAACAATAATAATTGTCACAATAGCTAATACTTATCAAGATCTTATCATGCACCATGCATAATTGTAAATCTTTTATATGTAGTAAGCCTTAAAAGCAGCAATCCAAAAGGTTAAGGTATTTTTAGTATCCTATTTTACAATGTAGAAACCAAAATACAGGTAACTCGCCCATCACCACAGCTGCACTACAAACTAAAAACTGAAGCTTGGAAAAAAATGTCTAAATAAAGTTATCAGACGTCTCTATATACAGTATTCTTTTTCTAGTCTTTTCTTAGAAGACTAATCAAAGGGAGAGGAAGTTTCTTTCATTTAGAAGTTGGTTTGGGCCACTAGTCTCAGATATATCTATAAAAGGAAATTTCCAGACTACCTTTAAGAAAACAGTGCATCAGTAGGACAAAAAGAGCAGTGAATTAGGGCACATCTGGTTACCATGACAATGTGTAGTACCATTTTGTCTACTAATGTATCAATATTTGAAAGTAGCTACAGAATAAGGAGAATACAATTCCTCACCTCTCATGATACTGATTGTTTACTCTCAGATTTTCAGTTTGATGGTTTTAATAACCCTATGACATATAATCTACTCTTTCAGATAATGAAATAGAAACTCTAATAGATTAGGTAATTTATTGAAAATAAAACATTCTGTTTTTGCTATGTGCCATGCAATGTTCCATACACGTTAAATTTATTACTTTCCTCCTCACAACAAACCTGTGAGACAAATATTATTGTATCATTCCCATTTTACAGATGAAAAACCTGAGACAGAGAGAGGTCAAGTAATTTGCCCAAGGTTCCATGGTAGAGCTGAGATTTGAATGCTAGGGATTCTAGCATTCTAGCACATAGCTTGAAATATTACTACAATATAAGATAGTGAGACCACTACTTTGTTACCACAAAATGCCACATATAAAATGTCAATATTAAGCTGTAAAATAAAAATTATAAGCCAAAAATTAGTTTTGTGTCAATATACTCTTTAATCTGATCTTGATTGAGTGATGCACTTGACATTGAAGTTAAGAAAACACTACAGAGACCCAGCAGGCACCATTGAGCTGCTCCATTCACTAGCATATGAACAGAGACACCCGGTGAGGGCAGCAAACCTTGGTGCACTTTACCATAAACTTGGAACTGCTGGATGATGGTGCAACAAATTTCCAGGACAAACTGGCAAGTGGCAAAAGTGTGGCAGGACCCTCCCCCAGGGGATCTGCGTGGGTCTCCACTACAGGGATCTCTGAAATTTAGAGTTTTGAAACCCAGCCATGTGTCTGCAATAAAACACAGGAGTACTATGACACCTGGCAGGTGAACGGCTCAGATGCAGACAGGGTAAAGGTAAGGATATGGCAGAAGCTAGGGACACAAGAGGGGTGATTGTCTGCTCTTATGTGAGGGCTTACTGAAGAGTGACAGTACAAGCTCCCTGATACAGAGAAAATAGAGCTGGACTATGCCATTCCCCTCCATCCCCATCATTGACTACCCTCAGTGAGCAAAACAGCACCACCCAGTAAAAGCCACAGCCACTTACACTAAGCCCCATCCCCCTGTGCCCTGTAGGTTCATCTCCACTAGGGCCAGTGGGCCTGAGAATCAATGCAGCAGGCCCCAGCCCCAGACGACCAGCACAAACTCCCCCTATGCACCAAGTCTATTGATCATAGAGTGCTACAATCAAAGCTTCGGCTCTAGGGGAAATAAGATCTAACTTCCTTTATTTATTTATTATCTATTTTTTGAACCTCTTCTTGACATAGTCATTACTCTAAGGAACAGGAATGCAACAGACTTTCCTAACAAAAAACAACGACCCGGATGAAATGCCAAGACAAAGGGATTCACCCCAAAAGAAAGAACAAGAAGAAGTCATGGCCAGGTATTTAATCAATACAGATATACGTAAGATATCTGAACCAGAATCTAAAGCAATAATCATAAGGACACTAGCTGAGCTTGAGAAAAGCATGGAGGACAGTAGAGAATACCTTACTGCAGAGATAAAAGTACTAAAAACTAGTCAGGCTGAAAAAGATGCTATAACTGAGTGGCAAACCAAATTGGATGTGATAATAATGAGGAGTGATGAAACAGAGGAACAAATCAGTGTTATAGGAGATAAAATTAGGAAAATAATGAAGCTGGAAAAAAGAGGGGAGAAAAGTATTTGATCACAAATGTAGACTTAGGAAACTAAGTAACTCCTTAATGTGTAATAACATTTGTACCGCAGAAGTCCCAGAAGAAGAGAATGAAAAAGGAGCAAGTTTATATGAGGAAATTATAGCTAAAAACTTCCCTAATCTGGGGAAGGAAACAGACATCAAAACCTAAGAAGCACAGAGAACTCCCATTAAATTCAACAAAAGCTAGCCATCACCAAGACATATCATTGTCAAATTCACTAAATACACAGACAAGGAAAGAATCCTGAAAGCAGCAAGGGAAAAAATTCCTTAACCTACAAAGGAAAACAAATCAGGTAGGTCACAGCAGATATACCCACAGAAATCAGCAGGCCAGAAGACAGTGGCAGGAAATATTCAACATGCTGAATAATACATAGCCAAGAATACTTTATCCAGTGAGGCTGTCATTCAGAATAGAAAGAGAAATAAAGAAGGAGATATAGTTTTTCTCAGACAAACAAAAACTATGGGAGTTCATGACTACTAAGCCAGCTCTGCAAGAAATATTAAAGGAGTCTCTGAGTGGGAAAGAAAGACCAAAAACAACAATGACTAGAAAGGAAGAGGAAACATCACCAAAACACCAGCTTTACCATTAACGCGATGGAAATTAATTCATATCTATCAATAATCACTGGGTGTAAATGGACTAAAGGCTCCAATCAAAAGACATAGGATATCAGAATGGATTAAAAAATAAGACCCATCTTTATGCTATCTACAAAACACTCATTTTAGACTTAAGGACATCTCCAGATTGAGAGTGAGGGAATAGAGAACCATCTATCATTGCTAATGGATGCCAAAAGAACGCCAGAGTAGTTATACTTATATCAGACAAACTAGAATTTAAAACAAAAACTGTAACAAGAGATGAAGAAGGACATTATGTCATAATTAAGGGGTCTATCCAATAAGAAAATATAATTATTATAAATATTTGTGCCCCCAACTTGGGAGCACCCAAATATATAAATAAATTAAAAACAAACATAAAGACACTCATTGATAATAATACAATAATAGTAGGGGACTTTAACACCCCACTTATAGCAATGGAAAGATCATCTAATCAGAAAATCAGTAGGGAAACAGTGGCTTTGAATAGCACACTGGACCAAATGGACTTAACAGAGATATTCAGAACTTTTCATCCTAAAGCAGTGGAATACACATTCTTTTCAGGGGAACATGGGACATTCTACAGAAGAGATCACATACTGGATCACAAATCAGCCCTCAACAAAGTACAGAAAATATGAGATCATTCCATGCATATTTTCAGACCACAATGCTATAAAACTTGAAGTCAACAAGAAAAAAATTTGAAAAGACCACAAATACATTGAGGTTAAAAAATATCCTACTAAAGAATAAATGGGTTAAGCAGATAATAAAAGAAGATATTTAAAAAATACATTGAAGCAAACAAAAATCAAAATGTGACAGTCCAAAACCTTTGGGATGTAGTAAAGATGTTCTTAAGAGAGAAGTATATAGCAGTACAGGCATACTTCAAGAAACAAGAAAAATCTCAAATACAAAACCTAAACTTACACCTAAAGAAGGTAGGTAAGGAACAGCAAATAAAGCCTAAAGACATCAGAAAAGAAATAAAAAAGATTAGAACAGAAATAAGTGATAAGAAACAAGCAAACACATAAAACAGTAGAATAGATCAATAAAAATAAGAGCTGGTTCTTCAAAAGAATTAATAAAATTAACAAAACCCTAGCCAGACTTATCAGAAAGAAAAGAAAAAGGACCCAAATAAATAAAATTATGAATGAAAGAGGAGACATCACAACCAACACCACAGATATAAAAACAATTGTAAGAGAATATTATGAAAAATATTATGCCAATGAATTGGGAAATTTGGAAGAAATGGACAAAGTCCTAGAAACATACAAACTACCAAAACTGAAACAGAAAGAAATATAAAATTTGAACAGAGTCATAACTAGCAAAGACATTGAAACAGTAATCAAAAATTTCCCAACAAACAAAAGTCAAGGACAAAATGAGTTTCAAGGGAAATTCAACAAGACATTTAAAGAAAAGTTAATATCTGTTCTTCTGCAACTACTCCAAAATGTAGAAATGGAAGAAAAATGTCCAAACCCATTCTATGAGGCCAGCATTACCTTGATTCCAAACCAAAGTCCCCACTAAAAAGGAGAATTGCAGGCCAATATCCCTGATGAACATGGATACAAAAATTTTCAACCAGATACTAGCAAATTAAATCCAACAGTACATTAAAAGAATTATTCACCATAATCAAGTGGGATTTATTCCTGTGCTTCAGAGGCGATTCAATATTCACAAATCAATCAATTAGATTAATTAAGATTAGTAAAGGAAAGGATAAGAAACATATGATCCTCTCAATAGATTTGGAAAAAACACTTGACAAAGTATAGCATCCATTCTTGATAAAAAACCCTCAACAAAGTAGGGATAGAGGGGACACTTCAACATCATAAAAGCCGTATACAATAGACCCATTGTTAATATCATCCTCAATGAGGAAAAACAGAGCTTTTCCTCTATGGTCAGGATCAACACAAGGATATCCACTCTAACCATTACTGATTAACATAGTACTGGAAGTTTTACCCTTAGCAATCACACAACAGAAAGAAATCAAAGGAAAGAAGTCAAACTTCCACAATTTGCAAATGATTTGATACCCTATGTAGAAAACTCAAAAGGCTCCACCAAAAAATTTACTAAAACCAATGTCTGAATTCAGCAAATTCAGAGGATATAAAATCAGTGTACAGAAATCTGTTGCCTTTCACCAAAAATGAAACAGCAGAAAGAGAAATCAAGGAATCAATCCCATTTACAACTGCACCAAAAACAATAAGATACCCAGGAATAAACTTAATAGAGATAAAAGATCTTTACTCTGAAAACTATAAAACACTTATGAAAGAAGTTAAAGTGGACAGAAGAAATGGGAAAAAATATTCTATGCTTATGGATTGGAAGAACAAACATAGTTAAATGTCTATACTATCCAAAGCCATCCCTATCAAAATACCAATAGCGGGGCACCTGGGTGGCTCAGTCATTTGAGCATCTGCCTTAGACTCAGGTCATGATCCCCGGGTCCTGGAGTTGAGCCCCTCACTGGGTCCCTGCTCAACAGGGGAGTCTGCTTCTCCTTTTCCCTTCAACCACTTGTGTTTTTTTCTCTCTCCCCCTCTCTCTGTCAGATAGGTGAATAAAATCTTTTTTTTTTAAATGCCAATAACATTTTTCATAGAGCAATCCTAATATTTGTATGGAACCACAAAAGATCCCAAATAGCCAAAGGAAACCTGAAAAAGGAAAGCAAAGCTGGAAGCATCACAATTCTGGACTTCAAGATACATTACAAGAACTGTAGTGATTTTATGGTACCAGCACAAAAACAGACACATAGATCAATGGAACAGAATAGAAAATCCAGAAATGGATCCACAGCTAACTGGCCAACTATTCTTTAACAAAGCAGGAAAGAATATCCAAAGGGAAAAAGATAGTCTCTCCATAAATGGTGTTGGGAAACCTGGATAGCAACATGCAGAAGAGTGAAACTGGACCACTTTCTTACACCATACACAAAAATAAATTCAAAATGTACTAAAGATCTAAATGCAACACAGGAAACCAACAGAATCCTAGAGGAGAACACAGGTGACAACCTCTTTGACATCAGCTGTAGCAACATTTTTCTAGATGTCTCCTGAGGCAAGGGAAACAAAAGCAAAAATGAACTATTGGAATTTCATCAAGATAGAAAGCTTCTGCACAGTGAAGGAAACAATCAACAAAACTAAAAGGCAGCCTTTGGAATGGGAGAAGATACTTGCAAATGACATATCTGGTAAAGGGTTAGTACACATAATCTAAAAGAACTTATCAAACTGAACACCCCCCAAAAAAACAAATAATCCAAGTAAGAAATGGGCAGAGATAAAAGTAGACATTTTCCCAAAGAAGACAACCAGATGGCTAAGAGACACATGAGAAGATGCTCAACATCATTCATCATCAGGAAAATACAAATCAAAACCATGATCAGATACCACCTCACACCTTTCAGAATGGCTAAAACTAACAACACAAGAAACAGCAGATATTGCAAAGATACAGAGAAAAGGGAATTCCCTTACATTCTTGGTGGGAATGCAACCTGGTGCAGCCACTCTGGAAAACAGAATGGAGGTTCCTAAAAAGTTAAAAATATAACTACCCTATAATCCAGCAATTGCATTCCTAGGCATTTACCCAAATATATATATTTTTTCAAGTATGTATTCATGTATATATACACACACACATATATTTTCATGTATTCACGTGTATATATATGCACACACATATATATATATATTTAAGAGTTGATATAGATTTTCACAAAAAGAACCATATCCACAAAAGAAAAAGAATATTTCCACATAAAAGGAATTTTATCAAAAAAAGGAATTTTATCATAATCATCTTCCATGATTCCATATGGTCTAGTGCTATGTTCTGTATGATGAGAGCATTTATAAATTGAGGGAAAAGCCAAAAGTTAGATGTAAGCACATTTGCTCCCATAAAGGATTTAAAAATTTGTTAGTGTCACCTGCAAATCTGTTCGAAATGCCCATCTCTTTAGAGAATTAGAGAAGGGATTAGAGAAAAATAAAGAAAGAAGGAAGATGAAGGTAAAATGTGAAATAATCTATTGCCATCACTAATTTAAGACTGGCCAAGTTACTGACAAAGTTGCCTAAGTATTTGAAGAGTCTTAACATGTCAAATAAAATGATGCAGCTGTGAAAGATAGTGTCATCTCCTATGAACTTAATTTGGTTTGGAGGGTGCCTGAATATTGCTGTTCAGGGTACTGGAAAAAAAATAAACATACGTAAAGCTGCATGGAAGGGATCATTCATTGAACCTAAGTAAATAGTTTACTTCACAAAATAGACCTCATCTTTTCACTAACTGATTTTTTACTATGTCTTCTGTTTGCATGGTTTTTTAGTAGTTGGTTATCAGCACATTAAAAAGATGGTATTAGGGATCCCTGGGTGGCGCAGCGGTTTGGCGCTTGCCTTTGGCCCAGGGCGCGATCCTGGAGACCCGGGATCGAATCCCACGTCAGGCTCCCGGTGCATGGAACCTGCTTCTCCCTCTGCCTATGTCTCTGCCTCTCTCTCTCTCACTGTGTGACTATCATAAATAAATAAAAAAAAAAAATTTTAAAAAAAATAAAATAAAATAAAATCTTTAAAAAAAAAAAAGATGGTATTATTCTATTCCATTCTATTTACTTATAATATATGTTCGAAATAACCCACCAGAATATCCCTGAGCAGATTTAAAAGAGAAAAATATATAATCACCTATATGCAGGGAGAAAAAGCTTAGAATTTTCTTCCTGGGGAAGGGTGGAAGCTTAAGTCATATGTTTTTGAAATTATAAAATATCAACTATGACCTACTCTGGTTTTCTTAGCATCTAGTGAGGTTTGGGCATTTAGTACATTTTTGTATTTATTGGTCTTCTTATATTTACTGTGTCCTTATTACACGTATATTTTAACCTATAATCACAAGTCTATATTATATATGTGCCTATAAGCTGTTGCAATGGGTATTTTTAATAAGCCAAATTAATAAATAAAATGTGATTCTTACTTTCGCTGACTCTTCTGATCTATTTTCTCCAATCACAACTTTTATTATTCCTAATATTTTTTTCTTTTTCTTTTTTTTAATTTATGATAGTCACAGAGAGAGAGAGAGGCAGAGACATAGGCAGAGGGAGAAGCAGGCTCCATGCACCGGTAGCCCGACATGGGATTCGATCCTGGGTCTTCAGGATCGGCCCTGGGTCAAAGGCAGGCGCCAAACCGCTGCGCCACCCAGGGATCCCCTGTTATTCCTAATATTAATAATACTTTCTCCCTCGCTCCAAAAAGGCAGTAATAATGTGGATTTTGTATCATATTTTCAAAAATCCAGAAACATAGTGGAAATCAGTGAACAATTCAAATGTAATCATGATGAATAGTTCCTCAAAGCCTAAAAGCTCTTTGGAAACAAGAATGAATTATATGTCAACTTAGAAACAATTATTGTCAGTTTTTCTTTATCTTACAGAAAGGTTTTGAATATAAATCCGAATCTTCTTTGTTTGCTGTTATGAAGATATAGATCTTATCCTCACACACAAGGAATATGGCAATAATATATTTGTAACTCATTGCATATTATTAATCTCTGCTCAAATCTCACCCTTTTCGAGGTAATCTTTCCACTTTAAAATCTCATCATTCATTTATACAGCTCTAGCAATTCATTTATATCACTGTGGTAATAGTTTAGCCTCTATATGCTTATATACATGTTCTTGCATCCTTGTAGATATCATTAGGACTTGGGGCTAAGGGCAAGAGGAGTCTTTTACACTTCTGATATTTATATCTTTCTTTTTTTTTTATTTATGATAGTCACACAGTGAGAGAGAGAGAGGCAGAGACACAGGAAGAGGGAGAAGCAGGCTCCATGCACCGGGAGCCCGACGTGGGACTCGATCCCGGGTCTCCAGGATCGCGCCCTGGGCCAAAGGCAGGCGCCAAACTGCTGCGCCACCCAGGGATCTTTCTTAACACAGTTCCTATGAATTTATTTTATGATTTCTTAATGTAGAGCCAGAATTTTTTCTAAGTTACTAGAGCACTTTTATGACTTTAATTTTTTTGGTTCTTCCTCTACTTCGCCTAGAAGGCAGAAGCTAATATAGCTAATAGCTAATATTTCCCTAAAGGTAAGCACCCCATATCTGGGAGCTGATTAATCTGAGTGGCCTATATGGAGATATTGAACTGACTCAGTGAGACAGTTTCCATAAACAAAGCAGCCTCACTTCTGTTTCGTCAGAAGTACTGTCATTGGGGTGGAAGGGGGTGGTGAGCAATGGAACATTGGTCATTGCTGGTGAAGGACCCCTAAGTTATATACTCAGGTGCCTTCAGCTAGACAGCAGCCAAAGGGGAGAGGAGTTGCAAAAATTGAGATAATAATGTCAGTCATTATTATCTTTGCAACTACTCTCAAAATCATGAATATTTAAAATAATTCATATTTATCAAATCCATATTCCAAATCATATTTAAAAAATCAGTTTTTCTCTCCTCCCTGACAGTTCGAATGTTTTTGTAATGTAAACTCCATATGCATAAAAATAATGTCAGTAAAGTTCCACAGCACAGTAAACTGCATTTAATAGTACATTTTCTGTTAATTTCCATTTTTAAAAAATGGATTATTTTTATGAATTCTATCACCTAAAATGTGTATATAAGAGAATAAAAGTTGAAAAGAACTTATTTATGGCTTGAACATGAGGGGGTCTCAGAGGCGAGCCACATGCACAAGGGATGACAGCCTTGAGGCCTCACATGGCAAAGGAGATTTGTTTCAAGTCAGTTCTTAAAGTGGCCACACACAGACACAGAGAACACTGGCATTTGGACATTTACCTCTAGGCAAGATGAATCTAAGGCATATCCTCTAGAATATTTAAAGTACAGATGGTCATGGTAGAAATTGGCTCAGGCCTGAAAATAGGATTTAATTGACAGCCTTTAAGTTTGTCAACACTCATACTTCCTTGTCCATCTCACAGAGGGAATTCCGATAGCCAGGCAGGCCTTAAGCACTTAGCCAGAATTTCAAGCACTTCTAGTCAGAGAAATTCAATAAGAACAGAGAAAAAAACCTCCACATATCTTGTTGTATCTACCTAAATGGAATTCTGTTTGTCACAAGATTTCACTCAGGTACCTGCTTCCCTTCTTAATGTCTCACAATTGAACATGAAGAAGGGTGTCTGGATGGCCCAGTTGGTTAAACATTTGCCTTCGGCTCAAGTCATGGTTTCAAGGTCCTGGCAAGGAGCCCCACATCAGGCTTCCTGCTCAGTAGGGAGTCGGCTTCTCCTTCTCCCTCTGCTTTTCCCCACAGCTTGTGCTCTCTGTGTCTCAAATAAACAAATCAAATCTCTTAAAAAACTAAACATAAGGAAGAATAATAACCACTATTTGAAGAGAGCTTTTAACTCAAGAAAGAGCCTAAACTAATAAAGGAACAAATGAAGTAATGGAGAGAAGGTGGGTGAGAAAAATAATCTATCCACAAAACAAGAACAAGTTGCTGTGCTGTATAATTAATTACCACAAACAGATGACTTAAAACAGTACAAATTAATTATCTTACAGTATATCTGCTCAGGTTCTTGCAAGGCTGCAGTCAGGTTTTAGCCTGGTCTGGAGTCTCATTTGAAGCTTAGACTCCTCTTCCAAACCAGCTGGTTGGTGAAAGAATTCACTTCCTGGTGGTTATAGGACTGAGCAAGATCCCTGATTTTTTTTGCCAGCCATAGGCCAGGAACTATTCTCATTTCCTAGAGAGCACCCAACAGTTCCTTGTCAGGTGGCCCCCCTCACCTGTTTTTAACACAAATGGTATTAGACCAGTAGAAATTCAGATCTCTGACTACTATCACTGGGCAATGGGCTTCCTTTGAAGGACTTATCTGATTACCTCAAGCCTACCCACTACAATCTTCTTTTTAATTAAGTCAAAGTCTACTGATCAATAACTTAATTGTGCATCCTTTCTTTCATGCAATGTAATATAGTCAAGAAAACAATATACATGGCAGCCTGGGTGGCTCAGCAGTTTAGCGCCACCTTCAGCCCAGGGCCTGATCCTGGAGACCCTCGATTGAGTCCCACATCAGGCTCCCTGCATGGAGCCTGCTTCTCCCTCTGCCTGTGTCTCTGCCTCTCTCTCTCTCTCTCTCTCTCTCTCTCTCTCTCTCTCTCTCTCTCATAAATAAATAAAATCTTAAGAAATATGTATACCACCATAGTCGTAGTTTTCTTCCACACTCAAGAGGAGTTAATTATTTAAGGTGTACATGTAAGAAGCCAGGAATTTTGGAGGCCACCTTAGAAATCTGCACATCACACTTTGGAAAAGAAAAATATCAGGAAACAAGAAAAAACTCTTTATCACAAAATACAGCTGCTGAAAAAATTTCAATAGAAACTTTGAAAGACAATGTTAAGGAAATATAATGAATAAAGAGAGAGAAAGATAAAGAACAAAGAAAACTATGAGCAAAAATTAAGAAATTTAGAGGTATTATATAGAAGATTTAATATTCAACAAATCAGTTTTATAGAGAATAAGGAAAATTCAAAGGAAGAGAGTATTAAAGAAAGAAATCAAAAAAAATTTTCCTGAAATAAAGAATATACATTGCTAATTGACAAAGCCTTCCAATACTCAGAAAAAAAGGAATAAAAACAGATCCATACCAGAGCACACATTATAAAATTTTAGTATAAGAAATAGAAAATTCTAAAGTCTCTAGAAATTTAAATGTGGTAAGTCATGAACAAAAGAGCAAAACTCTCACAAGCATCACTAAGTGTTATGTGACTTTGGAGAAAGTACTTTAAAATTATGAGGGAAAGGGGATCCCTGGGTGGCGCAGTGGTTTGGCGCCTGCCTTTGGCCCAGGGCGCGATCCTGGAGACCCGGGATCGAATCCCACATCGGGCTTCCGGTGCATGGAGCCTGCTTCTCCCTCTGCCTGTGTCTCTGCCTCTCTCTCTCTGTGACTATCATAAAAAAAAAAATTAAAATTAAAAAAAAAAATTATGAGGGAAAATGCTTTTCAAAGTGATTCTCTACCCAGCCAAACTCTCATCACTTGTGAGGATAGAGGAACATCAGGCATTTTCATATATGCCTCCCATGACACCTTTCTTGAGAAGTTCTGAAAAACATCCTTCAGCAAATTCATGAGTAAATCAATAAAGAGAAAGATGGGATTCAGGAAATATAGGATCAAATCAGAAAACAATGAAGAGAGACCTCAATGTGACAGCTTTGTAACTGCTGGAAACAGTCTAGATTATGGGGAATAAACAGAGAGCTACAAAGGGAAAGGTATAAATTAAAAATATTGAGACAGCAAACTGGACATGTGGTAAGTAGACAATTATTATACAATACAAAAACCTCACAAGCGAGGGTTTGCCACATGGCGTGTTACTTTAACTCCAGTGATGTATTTGCATAAACATTGATAAAAGCAATTGATCTTTGATTTAATTTCAGTGTTTGAATGGATAAAATTGAGAGAAATGGAGGAGTGATGGGGAGGTTTAAAAAGCTAAATTTTCATTTTTATTATAGGAAATCAAATAGTAGAATCTAAAAGTTCTCAATCCAAAAAATATTCTGAGAAACATACAATATAGAGGTGCCTGGGTGACTCAGTTGGTTAAGCATCTGCCTTCGGGTTAGGTCATGATGCCAGGGTCCTGGGATTGAGCCCTGCAGGGCTCCCTGCTTAGCTGTGAGTCTGCTTCTCTCACTGTCCCTCCCCCTTACTCATACTCACTCTCTCTATCTCTCTCTCAAATATATAAATATTTTTTAAGAACATAATTTGGAAAAATATCAGAAGAATCAGCTGAGTTAAAACTTTGCTTCTAGGAAAGGGAACAGGATGGGATCTATTCATGATTAGCTTCCTGTTATATTGGATTTGTTCTAATAAAGTGCTATTATATTTTTTGACTTTAATCATATAGAAGCATCTTTTGCAGCTGTTTGTTGGGTCATAATTGAATTTCGATATTCTTCTGGAAATAATACTACTGCAATATTTTGTTAAATAAACACAGAAAGCTTATCTTTTACATGTAGAATTTTACCCTCATATAGGATTTACCCACCCACACAACTAACCAGTTGAAACTTCTGGTTTTCTGGCTTTTTCTGGTGATAATTATTGTCTGCATATATTTTTATTAACTATATTAAATAAAGCCTACGTTTGTAGCATTTGGGAGGTATTAAAGCATTTTCACTTTTATGATGTTAATTATCCTTCCAATTACTCTGTGATAAAGGCAGGGTAAATATTCATTAAATACTAATTATTAATATTAAATATTCGTTCTATTTTATAGATTAAAACTGAGGTTCATAGAGTTAAGTATATACTCAGAATCATGTTTTTTTTCTTAGAAACAATATCCTAACATTAGTATAGTATATTGTTCATCACACTACACTTTTTCCTGTATGTTAGGATATAACACTTTTTTTTACTTTTAATTTCCAGACTCAGTGCCATCTTGATAATCATGGCATTTTGTTTATCTGCCATTTTTATTTCAAAGTTACCACTATATACCTCCACCCAATGTCATTGTGAAAGGCAATTTCCTTGTTTTTATATAATCATAGGTAGGAAATATGTTTCAAAATATACATATATATATATATACTTATAATGCATCTACAATTTTACTTCTACTTTGTCCCAAAAAAGTGCATGAATCTATATTTACTCTACAGAGTTGCTAAATATATTAGAATATATGCCATTCTTAAAAGAAATGCATACACCAAAAAGCATCCACATCTGAAAAAATCAGGAAAATAGGAGGCAAGCATTAACTAATTGGACACTCTTTCAGTCCTTCCATGCTCCATTTCATAATACTCTACACCTCTCATCCTGTTCTAAGGATATTATGAGAGACTGGTACTAAGAACTGTTGGTTCTACCCTTAGAGGGCTGCTAAATAAAAGATTTCCCTTGGAGTCATTTGAAAAATGAACCCAGACAGGAGATAAGAAAGAGGAGAGGTGAAAGTAGATTACAGTAGGGGAGAGAAAAGATAACTCCAGCAGAAAGGAAAAGTAGTTCACTCCTTCTCAGGCAAAATCAGTGATAGTTTGGGATGGTCATAAAGGCATCCTAGCATCACACAGGCAGCCAAACAGCAAGTATATAGTGGTTCCAAGATGGATCCCAGAAGAACAATTCCATTTATCACATGAGAACTTCAGGGAGCCAAAACATCACAAAAATCTGTACAGGAAGATACTCCACATCCTTAGGCATATAAACTACTTTTCAAATACAAAATACATATATATAACCCAAATTTGGCACCACAGAGGAAATGGGCTTGCCAATTTCATAAAGAACAGGTGAATTGATGTTGTTTTACTTTAATTAAATGTATTTAATATAACTCTGGCAATAATTCCTGTCCAGTGTCTCAGCTATTTCCAGTAGTGCCAAGAAAAATGAAATATGCCAACACAGCCCTATTATATAAAGTTAGTTACTTAGAAAATAGTTGCAAACAGCAACAACAAACTGCAATGAAACAATTGCTATTTAGAAAATTTTGTTCATCTGCCTGTTTAACAAACATTTATTGAGTCCTGCCAAGTTGCCAAATAAAAGTGTCAAATAAGGCCTGATTTGGGCGGTTCACACAATGCTGTGGCCAGGAGACTGAGAGATGACACAGAGACACTTGAATTACCTTTAGTGGAAGAGAAATAGAGGAGCCATAGAACATTAAGGATGAATTCAGAAAGACCTAAGACCATGGAGGTCTTGCATGCTTTCCACACTATTTCCCAACAAAGATTGTTGTGGTGACATACTGAGAAGCTTTTATCAAAATTCCAGGCTGGCAGAAGCAAGGTCTGGGCAACCGAACCCACATGTCATCCTGTCTCATGGATAAGCCCTCTGAGATAGTAGGTGTCAGAAAAAAGGTGTAGGTGAAGCTTATTGGCTGATGGGTGAAAAATAATAGGATAGAAGTATCCATCTCCATGAAAGTTGTCAACCAAGAGACTAAGAGAGACCTTGACCCCAACAACATTATCACTGAGCAAGAAGAGAGGCGGAGGCAGTCCTTTCATGATTATACTGGGCAGATAACTCTCAAGGCTGTCCTGTACGTCACCTGCAAGAAGTGCAGCTATGAAGACCGCTTTGCAAAGGATTGTTGGATTGTTTTATGAAACCAGGAGGAACTAAATATTCTCTGATGCCTGCTGAGGAAGAGCAGAAGGAAGAGGTAAAGTCAGCAGAATTTGAGAAGCCTGACCCTATGAGGAATTCTTCTAGAAAAAGAAAGAAGCTCCTTAGGTTCCTTCACTCAATGAAACCTGCCCTGTTTAGAGAATAACAGAGATGGACTCCTGTTGCTGTTGCTGCTGCTAGAAAAGAAGAAAAAGAAATAAAGGAGAAAAGAAGAAGAAGAAGAAGAAGAAGAAGAAGAAGAAGAAGAAGAAGAAGAAGAAGAAGAAGGAAGAAGAAGAAGAAGAAGAAGAAGAAGAAGAAAGAAGAAGAAGAAGAAGAAGAAGAAGAAGAAGAAGAAGAAGAAGAAGAAGAAGAAGAAGAAGAAGAAGGAGGAGGAGGAGGAGGAGGAGGAAGAGGAACAGTAGCAGAAGCAATGGCAGCACAAGGAGTGAGGGTGATAAGAGTACGGGGGGCTTGAGAGAAGAAAGAACCAGAAGATTTGTGCCTTGAAGCCCTGGTTCCTGGAAAGACTCGGTGGAAAGAATATAGTCTCCTATCACACTCATTTCTCTCCCATGGGAGATGGCTTCTCCTCATGCTACAGGTGGGTTTGGGAATTGGATGTCAAAGCATATGTCTGAATGAGTTAACTTATCATTGCTGATCTCTTTGCAGATGACCCTTGCAGCTCACCTGTTCATTTACCCAACTTCTTTCATCCAGCAGGAGGTCCTATTACCCTCTCCAGCTGCCACTGGCAGAGCCAAATTCTTATACAGGAGTTCAGGCTAGAGACACAGGTACTGCTGTGCAGGCAAGTCTGACTGTCGTTGGAGGACAGTGATTGGCCCCTCTCTGTTGGGCCAGCCGTGGGCCAACTGGTGAGTGATCTCTGCAGCCTCTAACACAGAGGGAGGCCTGCAGTATGAGGGAGAACATGGTAAGAGGCAGTGCCTACTTTTTACATTCCCCCTAACATGACTCTACTGTGTGCTAGAACTGACAGCTAAAAAATCATTATGTGCAGTGACTGAGCTTGTAGGTGACATTATGCCAGACTACTGAACCAGGTAGCTCAAGTCAAGATTATTGCATTACTTTGTATTTAGTCCTATATAAGTAGACCGGTTCCACTTCAGGTCTCTGCTTAAATTCCTGGCATTACAAGGGTGGGTAGGCGGGGGGAATGCCAAAGAAAGGCATAATGCCTGCCTTCAAGAATTTTTTAATGAAGAAAGGATCATAATTTTTTTTTTAAATGTAGTGAGATGAAGCATGAAAGAAGGTGGTATTTGGTGTGAAGGCAGCTGAACAGGGCTTCTGTTTTAGGGTTGGACCATGGAAGTCATCCTAGTGGAATTTGCCTTGAGCTGGATTTTGAAGGTAGAGTGAAAGTTTGATTGCAAATTGGGTGGAAAAAAAAGCAGGATGAACAATTTGCTAAGATTATGTTTTGTGTACATAACAAAAAGTCAGCTAGCATAGCATAGCTTAAACCTAGAGGATTTTTTCCCATAATAAATATTCCTTGCTTGGGAACCTTAAGGCTGGTCCAGCTGCTCAAGGAGTGGATGAAGAATTCAAATTCAGCTTGGCTTCTTTCTCTACTAATTTTAGTAGGTGGCTTTGTTCTCTTGGGCACAAGATAGCTGTTTTATCTCCAGGCATCATGTATACATATCAGTCAGAAATAAGGGAAGAAAGGTAGGTGAAGGTGTACCTTTTATTAGGAGAATGATAACTTTTCTAGAGGTCTTAGTGAGTAGGCTTTAGCTGTTTTATTATGTGCCAAAACTTGATCACATGGCTACCCCTACAGGCACAGGAGTCTAGGAAGATAAGTATTTTAAACTTGGCATATTGCCTCCCTCCTCCCACCAAAAGAAAAAATAATAATAAGGTTATGCTAGTAAGAAGGAGAAAATAGATGTTATATAGGAAACTACCACCAGGATTTCTACTTTTGAGAGGATAAAGTAGTTGTATTTTTCCCTATTCTACCTACTAAGTAAAACTCAAAACCTTGGACACTATATAAAACGTGTGTTTTCTTGCCACGATGAAATCTAACTAGAAACCAATAAAATTAGGATAGCAAGAAAATATGAAAACACTTGGAAATTCTGGAAAACTAAATCAATATTATTCAATATCCATTTTGCTTTTAAATTATGTATCAAGGAGAGTAGTCTCCATACTAGAAAATAGGAGAAAAATCAACAGTAATGAACTAAATCCCAACATACACAAGAAGATAGTAGAATATTTCTAGTAGGTCGTTAAGTGTCCCAGAGTATGACTGATAAGTGGTTGGGTAGATGGATATCCCTTCACATTGTACTATTATCTTGTGCTTGTATTTCTTTTCTGCCCAGTTGTTTATAAGCTCTCTGGAAGAACAGCACTAAGGAGAAATTTTGTCTCTTTCTTCTTTATACCAAATATCTTGAACACAGTGACCACTCAAAATTTATAATTGAGGGCCACTGGGTGGCTCAGTGGTTGGGTGTCTGCCTTCGGCTCAGGTCATGATCCCCAGGGCCTGGGATCAAGTCCCACAGCAGGCTCCCTCTGCCTGTGTCTCTGCGTCTCTATGTGTGTCTCTCATGAATAAATAAATAAAATCTTTTTTAAAAAACTATAATTGAGTTGAATAATTGATTAATTAATCCATTGATCACTTGAATGAATTAGTTTCTAGCCATAGAGAATTCATTTATGAATAAACCAATTCAAGTTGATGAACCAATTACCTTTAAAACACTGCCAAGTTTCATAAATTACTTTACTCTTGGTCAAAATCTTTTCATAAAGGACACATGTGTGAAATGAATGAGAAATAAAATCCAAGCAAAAGAAGCCAATAAATGTGCCAAACACAAGCATTTATAATCAAACTTTCAGCTTTCTGACAGTAGGATCAGACATACACACACACACACAAATATGGTCAAACAAATTTTATTATTTAGAAAAAGGATAATACTGTCCTCAGATTTCCTAGGAATGAATCTAATTATAACTGCCAAATGAAAGTGCATATTCAGGCTATGATCATGGAAGCATATGGTTAGATCACAGGAAGTGACGGTAGGCTCTACTAGTCAGAGCACATGTGAAACATAATGATCACTTTTGGCACATCATTTAAAGACATATACTAATAAACTCTAGCATGTTTTAGGGGAATGTGAGTTAAATGGTAAAAGGTCCTGAACTATATCATTCAAGCAATGGATTGAGAGAATTAGTGAGACAAGAAATCCATTAAAAGACATATGAATTATCTAAATATTTTAAGGGCATTCATGCAAATGAGGGGAAATATTCTGGAGGAGTTGAATTCATAACGACATAGTAGGGAGACATACCATTAGTTTCAATATCAGTAAGAGGTCCTAATGGCTATAATATCTCAATATCAGTCATGCTTCCCATAAGAAGTGACCACCCATTACAGACAAGTTAACGAAACCCCAGGTAAGCATTAGCCAAGAATGTTAAGAAATTTCTAGAGGAGCAGGAGATTGACATCAGGTCATTTTAATACTCAAATTCCTCAGCTTACGGTATAAATTACTGGTAGATTTTCATCAATTCTACAGTATTATTTTACTCAATTCTATTTGCCAGTGATAACTTACATTTAACCTACTTTAAGACTAAAGTCTGTAACTTTAAAATGACGAAAATTAATTGGGTCACCCAAGATTCAAACCTAAGACCTGGGCTTCATAAAAACAGTGTTTCAAATAACTCAAGCAGTAAGGCTTGTATTTAAATGGTGTCATGTTTCTTATACAAGACTTATTGGCATCTATGGCTCTCATGCATAATCCTGGCTTATTTTTGTTTAGGGAAGGTATAATTGTCATTGATAGTATTTTTTAGGCAAAAAAATATTCAAAGATGTATGGTTCTATCTAAGACAGTTCAATTTTAAAAACATAAAAATGATAATGGTATACAAATGTATTAAGATGGAAGGTGTGTCTCTTCAGATAATTCTTAGAATTTATATGATAAATTATAAAATAGAAGATGACTCCATTTTTATATAGCTTGTACTCAACAGTCAAAATGTACTTGCCTTCATTTTAAAAATTAGGTGTTTTGGGGATCCCTGGGTGGCGCAGCGGTTTGGCGCCTGCCTTTGGCCCAGGGCGCGATCCTGACGACCCGGGATCGAGTCCCACGTCGGGCTCCCGATGCATGGAGCCTGCTTCTCTCTCTCCTCTCTCTCTCTCTGTGACTATCATAAATAAAAATAAAAAGATTTAAAAAAAAATTAGGTGTTTTGAGAAAAGTAATTATACTTGTAACTATGAATAGTAATATAACCTGAAGTTCTGGAGTTTTAACAACAGCAGCAAAAAACATGAGTCTGGAATATCCAGGACTCAATATCTGGCACCTAACAGAGCAACTCTAAATACTATATAAACACTGGTAAAATGTGGGCATTTGGGTAGCTCAGTGGTTGAATCTGCCTTTGGCTCAGGTGGTGGTTCCGAGGTCTTGGGATCAGTCCCACATCAGGCTCTCCACAGGGAGCCTGCTTCTCTCTCTGCCTATTCTTTTCTCTCTCTCTCTCTCTCTCTCTCTCTCTCTCTCTGTCTCTCATGAATAAATAAATAAAATTTAAAAAACTGGTAAAATGAATGACGGGAAATCTACTTTGGCAAGAATCATGTGCCAGTGTAACACAGAGTTCCTGTTTTCACTCCATTAAGTCTGATTTCCACATATGGCCTCTAGAATAACCAAGTTAAAAGACCAAAGCCTACAGTGAACATTACAATTTATGCACAATGCACAATGTATAACTTTGGGAGCTATCTCTTTTCTTAACATTTTTAAAGAGGGAAACACTCAAGAGAAAAAATGATCTGTATGGCTCGGTCAGTTGGGCTTCTGGCTCTTGATTTGGCTCAGGTCATGGTCTGGAGTTGTGGGATCAGATCCTCCATAAACTGCTGAGCATAGAGCCTGTTGGGACTCTCTCCTCCCCTCTCCCTTGGCCCCCCTCTCTGCAAGCACTCTCTCTCAAAAAAAAAAAAAAAAAGAAAGAAAGAAAAAGAAAGAAAGGAAGGAAGGAAGGAAGGAAGAGAAAAAGAATCAAAGTAGGTGTCATTTAACTTCAAGAAAATCATTATTCTTGACATTTTTGTTACTGAAAGACTCTGAAACATGGGTAACCATTTCTGATAAAGGAGTTATGTTCCTTTATGAAGCCCCAGAAATAAACTCTCAAGGTTCTCTAAGATTTGTAAGGTATTTAGGGAAATATCTGAGTAAACCCGTATTTTCTCTTACATCTTCAAGGAACAAAAACAAACAAACAAACAAACCAAAAAACAATGCCTAATGTGTCTTTTGAGGCTTAAGTAGAAGATTTAATAAATATGTGAGAAAAGCAATATGTGTCCATGAAACTGTTTGTAAAAGAAAAGATTTCCTGAGAAAAGTGTAACTGCAGAATTCCTTCCATCCACTTTCTTGTAAAAATTGCTTCATGCACTGCTGACAAATTGATTAGATAAAGATGGAGGGAGTCAAAAGAAATTCCTTATTGCTTTTGATAAAACTCACTAGAATTATTGAACTTAGAGACAAGATACTTTAAAACTCAAGGCAGTCTTGCTTGATGAGAAAAGCCTAGTTTCAAGGGGAAGAAATAGAGTATTATTATCTAGTACCAACTACCTTGGTGACTTTGGGAAAAGACACTTAATATCCCCACAACCAGGGCTACTGAGCGACAAGCCATCATAATGATTGCTACCACTGAGTTTGTCCATGCTGTGCTGGATGCTTTACTCAACTTCTTCTAGTCTGGTAAATCTGGGCATATTATTTAACTCCAATCTTCAGTTTCTCACTGAAGTAAAGTTAAGGTTAGTTGAGTACTTGTGAAGACTTTAGCACTTAGGATACAGAGTGCCTGGTATCTAAAAACCATTTTATAAACATTTGCTTATTATTATTACCTCTTGAATCATAGCCAAGAAGGAAGTATTATTTAAAGGTGGATATCACAGTAAAGTAATGGCATAGATTAGAAGCCATAACTTTTTTTTTTCATGCAGCCAAAGGGGAAGCCATAACTTTTATAAACAGGCTAACATGTTCTGTTTGGCAGACTGTAGTATTCAGCCCACAGAACGTTTTTATTTTTAGATTTTGAATTATTTCTCCATGTATTAAAATAGATTATACAAATCAATTTCAATTGCCAGCCTTCATTAGAAATGTAAAATAGCTGGGATGCCTGGGTAGCTCAGCAGCTGAGCATCTGCCTTTGGCTCAGGGCATGATCTCGGAGTCCCAGAATCGAGTCCCACATCAGGCTTCCTGCATGAAGCCTGCTTCTCCCTCTGCCTGTGTCTCTGCCTCTCTCTCTCTCTCTCTCTTTCTCTCTGTCTCCCATGAATAAATAAATAAAATCTTTTTTTTAAATGTAAAATAGCTGATGATTTTAGGCCTGCCAACCCAAAGAACAGCCATGAAGGTAAACTTGAAGCCATAATTTTTAGCAAAGCTTCCCAAGTCTTCCACTTTTACTGTTCTCTCCACAACAATGAAAACAAAATAAATATAATTTATCATGGTGCTTGCAAATTTGTGGAACATTATTATCCTTCTTAGATTTTTTTCCATAATTTGCAAACTGATGGTGCCCTCCTTTTGACTCAAGTATACAGACTTACTCCTTCTGTCTGAACTACTGAGGTAAGTGAAATAAAAGTTGTTTTTCAAGTGTGTGCCATTTGTTGGGATGCCTATTATGTCATCCCTTCCTGGGAATGTTTCCTTTATAAACATAAAATAATAAAGCATATATATATATATATATATATATATATATATATATATACATATTTGAACTAATGGGATGCTGTGCTTAATGACTCCTAAATAGAAAATGCTAGTGAGTCTCAAAATATTTACATGCCATCCAAATGTCCTCAACTTAGATAAGTATTCTAATTTATGTGTGTGTTGATATTTAATAGACATATACCATCAAGTAAATTTAAAGTGTATAACTTGATTTAATACACATATATTGCAATGCGATTACCACTTAGCCTTAGCTAACACCTCCATCACATCACATAATTTTTATTTCTTATTTGTGGTGAGAATATTTAAGACTAGTCTCTTCACAACTTTCAAGCATATAATACAGTATTTTAACTATAATCAAACAGTGTACATTAGGTCCCCAAACTTACACATCTTATAACTGCAATTATATACTCGTTGGCCAATATCTCCCCAATGTCCCCAGCCCCAGCCCCTGGTAACCACCATTCTCTCTGGGAGTTTAGCTTTTTTAGATTCCACATATGAGAGATATCACACAGTGTTCACCTTTCTCTGTCTGACTTATTTACTTCTCATATGCCTTCAAGGTCCATACACATTGTCACAAACAGTAGAATTTTCTTCTTTCTCATGGCTGAATAATAGTCCATCATATATTTATATTCAGAATTATTTAATTATTCATCTATTGATGAACCCTTAAATTGTTCCCATATTTTGGCTATTGTTAATAATGCTGTAATAAATGTAGGAGAGCTTTCATTTCTTCAGGATTCATTCAGAAATGGGAATTTTGGAACATACAGTAGTTCTACTTTAAATTTTTTGAGGAAGCTCCATACTCTACCAAAGTGGTCGAAGTTACATTTCCACCAACAGTGCTCAGAGGTTCCCTTTGCTTCCACACCTTCACCTATACTTGTTACCTCTTGGGTTTGTTTGTTTTTTGTTTTTTTTTAATAATAATCCTTTTAACAGTTGTGAGATGGCATCTCTTTGTGGTTTAGATTTACACTTTTCTCATGATTTGTAATATTGAGCAAGTTTTCTTGTTTCTACTGGTCATTTGGATGTCTTCTTTGGAAAAATGTCTCTCTGTTGCCTTGTACATTTTTTACTTTGATTGCTGATTTTAATGTTTTTGGTGATTGAATTGTATGAGTTCTTTATATATTTTGGACCAGATATATGGTTGGCAAATGTTTTCTCCCATTTCATAAGCCACTTTTTCATTTTATTGGTTACTTTGCTGAGCAAAACCTCTTAGTTTGATGTAGTTCCCCCTTTAAATTTTTTGCTTTTCTGATTTGTGCTTTGGTGTTATGTCCAAAAAATCATTGACAAGTTCAATGTAAAGGAGTGTTTTCACTCTTTTTCTTCTAGGTGTTATATGGTTTCAGGTCTTGTGTTTAAGTCTCTAATGCTTCTTGAGTTGATATTTGTGAGTAGTATAAGGGATCCAATTTCACTTTTCTATATATGATTATTCAGTTTTCCCATCACCATTTATTGAGGAGCCTATCCTCTCTCCATTGTCAAATATTAATTTACCATATACGCAAGGCTTATTTCTAGGTTCTCAATTCTGTTCTATTGGTGTATGTGTCTATTATTTTATCAGTATCATACTGTTATGATTACTGTAGATTTGTGGTATAATTTGAAATCAATGTGATGCCTCCAGCTTTGTTCCTCTATCTCAGGGTTACTTTGGCTATTCAGGATATTTTGTGGCTCCATAGAAATTTTAGGATTGTATTCTTTTTCTGTGAAAAATGCCATTGGAATTTTGATAGAGATTGCATTAAATCTATAGATGGTTTTGGGTAGTATGGACATTTTCACAGTATTAATTCTTCCAATGCATGAACACATCATATTTTTCTACTTGTTTGTGTCTTATTAAATTTCTTTTATCAAAGTCTTATTGTTTTCAGTATATAGAACTTTCCCTCATTGAATTTATTCCTAAGTTTTATATTGTTTTGTTGCTATTGTAAATGGGATTTTTAAATTTCGTTTTCAGATATTTTGTTGTCAGTCTATAGAAACACAACTGATTTCTGTATGTTGGCCTTATATCCTACAACTCTGCTAAATTTATTGATTGACTAGAGTTTTTTAGTGTAGTCCTTAGGATTTGTATATATAATATTATATCATCTGCAAATAAAGACAATAATACCTTTTCCTTTCTGATTTTCGATGTCTTTTATTTCTTTTTTGTTGCCCGATTGTTCTAGTAAGGATCAAGACTATGTTGTATAAGATTGGTGAGAGTAGGAGCACCTGGGTGACTCAGTCAGTTAAGTCTGTCTTTGGCTCAGGTCATGATCCTGAGGCCCTGGGATCCCTGCTCAGTGGGGAGGCTGCTTCTCCCTCTCCCTCTGCCCATACTCCTGTTTGTGTTCTCTCATTCATGCTCTCTCTCTCTTCCTCTCTCTCTCTCTCAAATAAATAATAAATAAAATCTTGGGGCACCTGGGTGGCTCAGTGGTTGAGTATCTGCCTTTGGCTCAGCTCATAATTCTGGGGTCCTGGGATAGAGTCCCACAACAGACTCTCCACAGGGAGCCTGCTTCTCCCTCTGCCTATGTCTCTGCCTCTCTCTGTGTGTCTCTTATGAAAAATAAAATATATTTTTTTAATCTTAAAAAAAAAAGACTGGTGAGAGTAGGCCAATCTTGTTCCTAATCTTAGAGGAAAAGCTTTTAATCTTTCATTATTAAATGTGATGTTAGCTGTGGGTTTGTTGTATATGATCTTCATTATATTGAGGTTTGCTTCTTCCATAATCAATTTGTTGAGGGTTTTTAGATGTTCTATTTTGTCAAATATTTTTCTCCATTTATTGAAACGATCGTATGATTTTCATCCTTCATTTTATTAATGTGTTGTGTCATACTTATTGATTTGCATTCATTGAATCACTCTTGCATTTCAGAGATATATCCACTTGAACATGGTGTGTGATCCTTTTAATGTGTTGTTGAATTAAGTTTGGTAATATTTTATTTTTTTTAAATATTTTATTTATTTATTCATGAGAGATACAGAGAGAGGGAGAGGCAGAGACACAGGCAGAGGGAGAAGCAGGCTCTATCCGGGGAGCCCAATATGGGACTCAATCCCAGGTCTCCAGGATCACACCTCAGGCTGCAGGCGCTAAGCCGCTGCGCCACCGGGGCCGCCCAGGTTTGGTAATATTTTATTGAGAATTTTTGCATTGATATTTATCAAAGATATCGGTCTATAGCTTTTTCTTGCAGTCTTTCTGACTTTGGTATCAGGGTAATGCTGGCCTTGTAAAATGAGTTTGGAAGTGTTCTCTCCTCCCCAATTGTTTGGAAGAGTTTGGGAAAGATTGGTATTAATTCTTCTTCAAATGTATGGCAGCATTCACTAATAAAACCATCTGGCCCTGGGCTTTTCTTTGTTAGAAGGTTTTTGATTACAGATTCAATTTGCTTACTAATCTGTTCAGACTTTCTATTTCCTTATTCAGTTTTAGTAAATTTTATATTTCTAGAAATTTATCCATTTCTACTCTACTTTGGTAGAGTATGGAGCTTCCTCAAAAAATTTAAAGTAGAACTACTGTATGTTCCAAAATTCCCATTTCTGAATGAATCCTGAAGAAATGAAAGCTCTCCTACGTTTATTACAGCATTATTAACAATAGCCAAAATATGGGAACAATTTAAGGGTTCATCAATAGATGAATAATTAAATAATTCTGGATATAAATATATGATGGACTATTATTCAGCCATGAGAAAGAAGAAAATTCTACTGTTTGTGACAATGTGTATGGACCTTGAAGGCATATGAGAAGTAAATAAGTCAGACAGAGAACTCTTAGGTAAAGAAAATCTAAACCCAATAACGCTTTTGAAAGGTAACTAGACAATGTTTATTTTTCTTTAATTATAAATTTGGGGTTTTGATACAGGACTGATAATTTTGGGTTCATAGTAGTTTCTTATGATCCTTTGTGTTTCTGCTTTATCACTTGAAATTTCTCTCATTTCTAATTTTATTTGAGAATTCTCTCTTTGTTTCTTAGTCTAGCAAAAAGATTGTCAATAGACTACACTTCATTGAATATTGTGCATCTTAGAGAAATGAAGTATTTTTTAGGTTGGATAACATTTTCCCTTTGGGAAGAATATTAATGTTATTTACCTATTTCTGAAATTTTTCATTAAGGAGTCAGAAATGAAACAATGTTCACACATACACATGCACACATATGCAAGAAGAAATGGATAAAAGTCACTCATGATAATGACAGCTCCTTATGCAAGCAGAACACATTGGGACATACTTGCTAACAGGCACACACCTTGGTAAGACAGCATATATGAATCTTTACCCAAGTCTTTAAAAAATACTATAAACAAAATTCAGAAATTTATTCTTCTACTTAATCTTGACACTCCTTTTAGAATATAAGATCTCTACAAATGTAAAAAATTTCAAAAGATAATAGGCAGTAAAGTATTAGATAAGTTTTTCAAATCTCTATTTATTCTTTAAAAATATTTATTTTTCAATCTGAATTAAATATTTTTCATACACACCTATTTTGTAGACATAACTATCAAAAGAATTTAACACAGTAATTACAAATAATTGTTTCCATAACCCAAGAGAAGTTTGCATCTAGTAAAACAAAATTATTTTCCTTGCACTGATATCTGACACAATTTTTTTGAGCTTTCTGTAAGTCATTCTAAAGTAGGAGTAGGGACAACAAAGTTCTTAATAAGATGACCAAAAAGTCAGAGTAAAGCCAATAATATCCATATATGAAACATGTTGCTAAGATTAGAAAAATAATGTTTTCACTCATGTTTGTGCTCTTTGCATTCCATTAATATTCTATTTGTTTTGGAAAAAATAATCGGGCCCTGAAAGATGCTATGTAAGTGATTATTTGATTCAGAAAAGAGTTATGGCTCCTGAAAGAATATTACCATTGCTCATTTTATAATCAGAGGTAAATTTATAGTATAATCTCTCATATCCACACTTCAACTAGAAATTTGAAACTGATTTCAAAGAATATCATTTATCCTGAATGAACAGGATCTGCTATGTTCCTAGATCAACAATCTTTTTGGAATTTGGATAATTTTTTTCCCAAGCACTTTTCACTTCTACCACTTACTATATAGCCCTGCCAAGTCCCAAAATTTGCTCTTGGTTTTTCTATCTTTTATAAAGTAAGAAATTAGATAATCAATGTTTGCCTATAGTAATATGCATTGAAACATTTTTTTTACCCACCATATATAACAGTTGGGAGCCATTACTTCTTAAACATGACCAGCTAAACTACCATGATGCTCTTCCCGTTAAATGTCACGCTTCTATTCCATATCCCATAATTTGGGCAAACTGGTCATCACAAAGTTCTGGAACCCAGTATATCTGTATCATGCCTTCATCAAGCCTCAAATATTCCAGCAAATGATTTTTCCAACAATACTTTGGTGTTACTTCCTTTTTTAATGGACAAGCATGAAAATCTCTTAGAGCAATTCCATTATTTGAACTGCCATAAAAGTTTTCATTATTGGGACTGCCATATAAGTTTTGTATGATCTTTCACATGAGTATCCCATTCAATACTCCCCTCCAGGCTTGCTTTCATGTCCCTCCAAAGCACCTTCAAAAATCATTCACCATGATTACTTCCTCCCTTCTCTTATTTCTGCCTTAATCAGTTCCATGCTGACTCCTCCCTATTTCTTCACTAGTTTCTCTTTTACCCCATAAATACAATTTGACTTTCTTTTCAAACACTCTTTCCACTTCTTTCCTTTATTTGAAGCCTGACAACACAGTGTTTCTCACAAATGGACTGGTATACAACTCTCTTTACTGGCAGAATGCTCTTGCCACCATCATTCAATTACTGCTTTTTTGAAATTCATATAACTTAAATAACCCACTATCTTCTTTTTCTAATTCATTCTCCAAGCTCCAAGACACTCTACTAAATTCCTCAGTGATTTATACACGTGACAAACTTGTTCTTGGTGGTGGTGGTGGTGGTAGTGATGGTGACAGAAAGTGATGGTGTTGCTGGAGATGGTATTTAAATTTTGTTTTGTTTTACAACTATATTCCTGAGAAACTTCTTAAAGTCCTGGCTTGACAATTTTTGTTACCTTCACCAATGACTTTTGTTTTTACTACACTCAACTTCACTGTTAAATCCCTTCAACAATCCAAAAGTGTTATTACTTCAGGACTTATACCAAATCTTTTACTCCTCATTATCCTCCTCCCTTGCTTCTTTGTCCCTTGTGTGATATTCAAAATATTGAAAGATGTCCCTACCACCTCTAGCATCCCTTACACTTATACTTTTTTATCTTTTACCATTCCCACACAACAAGTTTTAGCTCAGGATACAACCCAGTGTTCTTTTTCTCTTATTGCCACTATTAGATTACACATCATTTCTAGAGGAATAAAGAAACTTCTTCTGAAGACACTGTATTCACCCTTACTGAGTCTTTAAGTACTATTACACAGAGTTACATTAGTATCTTCACTCCCTTGCAGTTTCCTTCAGCTTTCGTTAAGACTCACAATTTAAAATATGTCATCAAACTTCAAAAGTTAATGTCCAAAAATAAACATATAAATTGAATTTAACTTATATTTCTCAATTACTAAATTTCATTTTTAAATAGAATTACTTTCAAAATTATTTTTCTAGAAATATCATTTAGTGAGGCTTTATTTCTAAGGCATTTTTTATTTTAATTACTGTGTTTTCTTTCTACATGATAAATGAGATGATTATGAAAGAAAAGTAATATTTTCATAAAACATCTTAGAAAATATACTTTTACAAATAGAAAATATCACTGTCATGATGATTCATATCTCAAATCTATCCGCTTAAAGTCCATAAAATTAAAGTTCTTATATTTTCATGTTTTAATCTTTATTTATGGTTTTTGACTAGAGGTGTATTTTAATTTCAAGGAGAAATATTGGTCTGTGAATTTGTTAAGACATAGCAGAGTGAAAATACACATTTAATATTAAAGTAGGTTGTTCTCTGAAGTTTAATAAAGGATTGTAGCTGGACTTCTTTTCCAATTATTTGTGGAAACTACACAGTGTACCTTCAGAAAACAGCAATGTATTTCAAATGCCCTTTTATAATTAAAATATAAATGTGACTTATGTAGAAGAGTCCTTTGTATCCCAGAAGCAAACAAAACTGTTTGCTTCCACCTGCACTGGATTATCAGTGCACAGACAATACTTGTATTTAAAGCACAAGAAAATAAGAATAATATATATTTGTGATATATATAATATACATTCAATATTTGAGTGCATATTAAATATCTAATATGCTAAATATTCTATTGTATAATTTAATATTTCAAAAATGAAAAAAATACACCCTTTTTGTCCGTTATTACAGCTATATTAGCATACAGTATTTATGTGTGTGTATACTACATAGTGAGAAGGGAAATGAGATAACTATCTTCTGTGCCAACTTTGAGGAAACTGCTGACCTTATTTTCAGCAATTTTCTGTAAGTTCCACAAACAGTAAGTAATAAAGTGATACTGTCATTCATATGACAGATTATCTTTCTGTTTATTTTCTGAAACTATAGTTTCAGAACTTAAGAAAATATATATATATAATACTTATATTTTTAGAAGCCATTGAACACTATGTAAATAGAAGAAGTAGAGTTATAATCATCTAGGAGCAGCAGATAATTTTTTCAGGAATCTGTTAAGATGACTTCTATTTTTGACAAATAAAAGAAGGGAAGATGATAGTGATTTCTTGTCTGATCTCATAATGTTCATAGAACTCTTAGGTAAAGAAAATCTAAACCCAATAACGCTTTTGAAAGGCAACTAGACAATGTTTATTTTTCTTTAATTATAAATTTGGGGTTTTGATACAGGACTGATAATTTCGGGTTCATGCCTATGCTTCTCTTAAAAATCAGAGTGTCTCTTTTTCCAAAGATTATAGCAATTTACATGATGATCATGTATTGTAGATTTGACCTCTCTCTGAATCAAGAGACACAAACTGTTTAAAAGATTAAAATGTATCACTTAGATTTATTTAGTAAAACAAAAAAAGAAAGACTTTCTCATACTACTCAGCACCTGCTAAAAAGTTCAATACAGTTGTTGGCAGCAGGGAACTCTAATAAATGTTGAACATCTCGGAAGGCAAACCGTGAGCATATAATCCTTGCAACTACCCTGTAAAATGGTTATTATGGTCCCTACTTTGAGGAAACTGTGGTTCAGTAATAATAAATTGCTCAACATGGTAAATTAAACAGACCATAATTAGTAAAGCTGTATTGCAATTCACATTTCTGTATCTCCAAAATCTGGATTTATTTACCAACATTACTGGTTCCCCAGTATCCATATTTCTACCACTCAAGTTGAGAGAAAGAGACAGTAAAAATATAAGATTGCCAAACTCTTTCTTTACTGAGTGTGTCCATTAAAAATCAAACCAGCAATTTTCCTCTCTGATTATGTTGGAAATTTATAGAAAAACAACAGGGAGAAAAACAAAACACAAAAATTCAAACTTCATTTTCTGCCAAAGAAAGAGAGAAATATAATTTCATATAATCTGCAGATTCTAAATTAAATATAACTGCTGATATTAAGCTTAAAGAGAAGAGAAAAAAAATGGAAAGACATGAGGATGAATACCAATAAAACTCAGAAAATACCAGTAAAAATTCACTTTCTGTAGATGGAAAGATTCACCTTGAAATAGTATATTGCCTGCTTGCCTACTTACAACAGATAAAAGGAACCAGGGTAAGCAGGACTATTGGCAGAAGCCCTTCTCCATGCTAATTAGCTCAGAGAAACAAAAATTAGAGAGCTCCATAGAAATCACATAGTTAAGCCAAGGCCATATTTGTTGTCTCTGTGTCCAAAACAAATGTAGTCTTCAGAGTGTAAAGCCTTAAAAAGTTCTCTAACCCTTCCCTTAACACTAAAAATACGGTCCAAGAAATAAAACTCTAAAAGGCCATACACAAAAGAAATTCACAAACATGAAAATTTGTGAACATCTTTGATAGTAAAAATCGGAATACTTTATTCTAAGATCAGAGACAAGTCAAGGCTATATAATGTTGAAAAGGAGTATGGGATACCAATTCTGAAACCACTTGTATACTAAAGTTGAATAAATAAGTAAATATTGCAGATAATGAGAGGCAAGATTGTCACTGATGAAGAAAGAAGTTACAAATAAGGAAAAGGAAAGCATAAGATAAACCCGTAGTGCCGGACTGGAGTCAGATATCAATATGAATAAATATTTAAATTATATCTTCTGATAAATAGATACAGAAATACAGATGTATTTTATACTTATTTACATATTTATTCGCCAGTTTTATGGCACTGAAGGAGCAATGAGTCCTGCTCATACCCAAATCTCAATTTCTAATGCCATTCTCCAATGAAAGAAATCAAAGTTCCTTAGAAAAGTAGTTTTTTTAAAAAATGCATTGCTCTTTTTTTTAATTTAATTTTATTTACTCATGAGAGATACAGAGCTAGAGAGAGGCAGAGACACAGGCAGAGGAAGAAGCAGGCTCCATGCAGGGAGCCCGACATGGGACTCGATCCGGGGTCTCCAAGATTACACCCTGGGCTGCAGGCGGTGCTAAACCGCTATGCCACCGGGGCTGCCTGAAAAGTAGTTGATTCTAGGGCTGGAGTTAAGAATATATAAGTTGAGCTAGGAGCATTTGTGCCCAAAAATAACAACAGTTGTTCTATAATCCAAGACCAAACTAAACATCCATGAGTCTATACTATGTGTCAATCTATGAATAACCAAATGAATAAATAAAGGAATGAATCAATGTAACATTTCTTCTTCACAGAAGCATTCCAATTAATAAATGTAGAAAGAATGAAAGAAATAGAAAATCATCATTATAAAATCATAGTAATAATCATTGTGGTAGAATTCACTAATGGAAGCTAAAATCAGTGTGCAAAGTTTAGGCAGAAACAGAATACTTGCACAATCTCAAGGTATCTTCCCCAAAATATTTAGTAATTACAAAGGAAAAAGTGATTTGCAATAGAGAATCCTAGAAGACCCCATTTAGTCAAATAATAAAGATAAACAACACTAGTAACACATATTGACATTATGTGTCCCCTGATGTTATGCCCTGAGAGGGGAAACATTATCATATCACCTCTGCAGTATCCTTCTTCAAAATGTATAGCCTCAAGCTAATCAAGAAAAAAATATCAGACAAGCCCAAACTTAGAGATGTGCTATACAATAACTGCCCAGTATTCTTCAAAGTGTTGATGTCATGAAAGACAAAGAAAGACTATGGATACAATGATGGGAGGAGATAATGAAAACATGATTGAATAAGAGGTGGGATTCTGTATGGATTCCTGAAACAAAATAATAATATTAACACAAAAATTTGTAAAATCTGAGTAAGTTCTGTGCTTTTAGTATCTGACTGAGGATAATTTCTTAGTTTTAGTAAATGTTCTATGGCTATTTAACATGTTAAGATAAGTGCAAGCTGGTGAAAGATATACTGGAACTCTCTGTATTATATTTGTAAATCTTTTATTAGCCTAAAATTATCTTGAAATAAAAGATAAAGTGTAGAATTTAAAATAAAGTGAAACAAACTTATTCATTATCCAGATGCTGGTACAATCACCTGAGAGAAACAACACCAGTGAATTTAAAATGCAGCATGTAATCAAGAACAACAGTGATAACATAACCACTTTAGCAATTATATTGTTAGTAGCAATATTGTAGTTGCTATTCTGAGATTGTTGCATGGGCAGTATCAGATAAAGCAAATGAGAAATTATGTGCTAATCTGATTCTATCGATCCCAGCATTCTTGAGAGCTAGGATTTCAGCATAGGAGAGCAAAGAGGAAGAGGTTAAGTAAAAAATCTGGTAGCCCTAAATTTAAATTAAAAGTGTTAGTATGAACTTGTATTTTATAGATATTCTTATATGCATAAAATACTTTATATTTATTATATTTATATATGTATATGTTTTTATTTATTTTATATTATATTTTATATAATATAATATATTTATTTCTATTTATGTCCACTGAAGTCTTTGGAAACAGTGACTATCCCAGAGCAAGGAGCACTCCTAGCACACAGATTGTGGACTTCAAATACTATTTTTTCAGTGAAAGGGATCAGAACTCCTTGGAGAAATGAGTGATTCCAGATCTGGGGGAGGAAATGCACAAGATACACTTAGAACACAGATATACCAGATAGCATAGATATACCAGATAGCAAGATGAAACAATATGAATATCAATAAAAATAACAACATCAATGTCTTATAGCTGAGTAACTTCAGCAAAACACCACCCTGGGAGTGGCTTCCCATGCTACCCCATGAGACAGATTCCCAAGCATGTTCTATGAGCTCAGTATCACAGTTACAGCTCTGCTATCCAGTGAGTTCTATGGTCAAGACCTAGATCTTGAGCGTGGGGGCTCTTCCTTAGGCACTCTATCTCAGCCCTAGGGGTAGTGACTGATTATTTTATTTACTCTTTCTATATTCTTTAGAGCTCTGTTTACTTCTTACTGTCCAATTCACTACTACTCCAATATCTTGTTGTACTTAGTAAGTTTGTTACTCTTCTACTGTTCAAATTACTGTGTAGTTTCTGTCTCCTGATTGGGCCCTGGGGAAAAAAAAAGTAAAGTTGATATAAATGGGACCAGATTGATCATGAATAGATAACTGTTGAGCCTGGGTAATAGGCACATGTGAGTTTGTTATACACTTTTGTGCATATTCAAAATTCTCCATAGTAAAAAGATGTCTAAAGGCAGCTTTAAAATTTTTTCTTCAATGAAACATGGATATACATATTAAGTCATAGATAAAAAAAAACTGAAGAGTTCTGCTCCAGTTTTGCCTGCCAAGTAAGTTTGTGCTAAGAAAAGAAAGGTTTACTTTTATGAACTTTTATATACCAGAATTACAAATAAAGTACGGTAACTCTAAATACCCACAGATAGTAAGTGAATTATTCAGGAACCCAGGAGGGAAAAAAAAAAAAAGAAAAAGACAGAAAATTGCCCACTCAAATTAAGGACATTCAAGCAAGGCTTAGTTGAGAAAACTACAAAGGTGAGGGCACTGTAAAGATATTAACAGCAGAGCTGTTCCACCTCGGGATCCAAAAATATGAGAGTGAAGAGCTATGATTTGAACCCAGAGAGAAAAGTTCTATAGAGGAGGCTTCCTTGAAAGATCAAAGGTACACCAATCTGAAGCAACCCCACAGAAGGTCCCTGACTTCACTCTCCTCCCTTGTTTGGGTCTCCTGCTGAACATAACTAGAAGCCAGGAGGCCAGAGACCTGGTGATCTAGTCCACACAAGTCAGCAGACAGAGATGAGGGTGGAGAGTACATTTGGGGAGGTCAAAGAAAAGCTATGACACAAGGTACAAAGGTAGATAGTCCAAAAATACTAATAGTGAATAATACTGAGTTAGGAAAGGATGAGAGAGAGGAAGAATAAGAAACACTAGATATATCATTGTGCATAAAAGGGAACTAAGAGATTAGTGTCCAAAGCAGTAGAAAATGAGGAATGTTGTGCAAATTTATAAAGAAAATCACTAAAACAAAAATGCCATCCTTGTCAAGTATCACCAAGCAAAAGATATTGTCAAATGGTCTTCCAAGGATGTTGTAGCCCCCTAGACACTTACTGCAGTGTATGAGGCCCTATTTTCCTGCAACCTTACAGAGTGTGCCATAAAACTTTTGAAACTCACTAAACTAATAGGTAAAAAGTGGTATCTTACTGTAGCTGACTCCATTTTCTCTTTACTAATATAGGATTCAAGCTATGTCACATACCAAATTTTTATATGTTGTTGGATGTATTAGTGAACTTTCTGTTCCACTTCATTGCTCTATCTATTCATTTGCCAGCATCATCCTGTTATAATTATACAGGGCATTTACTATGTCTTCAGGTCTAGCATGGCAGTATAGTCTCAGACTGTTTTTACTTTGGAGAATTTTTCAAGCTATTCCATTTTGTTTATTTTGCCATATTAACTAATTTGTCCAGTTTAAAAAAAAAGAAGCCTATTGAGATTTTGTTAACATTGTATTAAATTATAAAATAACTTCGAGAAAAACAACTTTTTTATAATGGTTATGTCTTGAGAACATTGTTACAGATGTACACAAATTTTCACTGCCAGGAATTTATCTTACTGATATGGTGCACATGTAAGAAATGTAAGTACAAGACTATTCACTGTGACACTGTGAGAACATGCCATCAGGCACCATAAACAAAGTCAAAAGCAAGTGATGTAATGAAAAAAATATGGACAGCTCCCAACACAAAGGGTTAAACTCCCCAATATACAGTGAGATTTCTATAAATAGCCAAGAAAAATTCCAATAACCCAATAGTAAAAAACCACGAAAGAGCAACTCCTCTTCGCACCAGCCTAAGGCAAATAAACAAAGACATATAGTCCCTAAGGAACCCTTGTACACTGTTGGTGGAAGTTTGAGCTGGTGCAACCACTCTGGAGAACAGTATGGAGGTTCCTCAAAAAAGTTGGAAATAGAGCTACCCTACAACCTAGCATGTGCACTACTATTTACCCCAAAGATACAAATGAAGTGACCCACAGGAGTACCTGCACCCCAGTGTTTATAGTAGCAATGTCTACAATAGCAAAACTGTGGAAAGAACCCAGATATCCTTTGACAGATGAATGGATAAAGAAGATATGGTATACATATATACAATGGAATACTATTCAGCCATCAGATGAAATCTTGCCATTTGCAATGGTGTGGATGGAACTAGAGGATATTATGCTAAGCAAAATAATTCAAAGTAAGACAATTATCATATGATCTCATTCATATGTGGAATTTAAGAAACAAAACAGAACTATAGGGAAAGAGAGAAAAAATAAAACAAGATGAAATCAGAGAGGGAGATAAATTGTAAGAGACTCTTAATCATAGGAAACAAACTGATGGTCTCTGGAGGAGAAGGGGAGATGGGGTAACTAACTGGGTTGATGAACATTAAGGAGAGATCATTAAGTTTCTCATGTTCTCATGTTCTGTTACTAAGACGAGCACTAGGTATAACATAAGACGAATCACTCACTGACCTCTACCTCTGAAACCAATGATACACTGTATGTTACTTAATTGATTTCAAATAAAAAAAAACAAATAGCCCCTAAAAAATGAAAAATTGCTTAAATTTACTTATCATAAGATAAATGCAATTTAAAACTACACTAAGTGAGACTATCAGAAACATTGTTTCTCATGTTTTATTACTAAAAGAAAAAAGAAGTATATAAAATAATCATTCCAAAGAAAATAAAGTACTCAAGTATAAATCTAACAAAATATGTACAGGACCATATGCTATAAATTACAAAATGCTGGTGATATCAAGATAAGAATGCCTAAATAAATGAAGGGATATACCATGTTTATGGATTGGAGAGTCAACATACAAAAGATGTAATTCTCCCCATATTGATCCATAGATTTAACACAATTCGTATTGAAGTTGCAAGGTTATTTATAGACAGACAAGCTTATCCTAAAGTGCATATAGAAACACAAAAGACCTAGAATAGCTAAAACTATTTTGATAGAGAAAAATAAAGTGGGAGAAATTACTATACTCATACTAAATCTTAATATAAAGCTGTAATATTCAATATTTACTATAAAATATTAAGTATTCAAGGCTCACTGTAAAGATAAGCAGTATTCAAGCTATAGTACTATCAGATCAACATATACCAATGAACAAAATAGGGAACTCAGAAATCACCCCCATAAAATTATAGCCAGCTGATTTTCAATAAAGGCACACAAGTGATTCAATAGTGGAAGTATAGTTTTTCTTTTCATTTTTTAAAGATTCATTTATTGAGAGAGAGAGCACAAGTGGGAGGGGCAGAAGGAGAGGGAACAAGAATCTCAAGTAGACTCCATGCTAGCATAGAGCCCAAATCTGGGCTTGATCTCAAGATTCTGAGATCATGACCTGAGCTAAAACCAAGAATCTGATGCCTGACGATGTTACCCAGGTACCCTGAAGGATAGCCTTTTCAATAAATAATGCTTGGACATCAAAGGCAAAAAATTGAACCTTAACCTAAAACCCATATGTCAAGCAAAAATTAGCTCAAATTCAGTCTCAGACTTAAATATAAAACAGAACCATTAAACTTTTAGAAAAAAAATTATCTGAAGAAGTGCTCAGGATCTAAGAAGAGAAGAATTTTTAGACTTGATACCAAAAATATAATCCATGAAAGAAAAATTGATAAATTGGACCTAGTTAAAATTAAAAATGTTTACTGTGAAGACTCATATGAAAAGATTAAAAAGACCAGCTACAGATTGGAAGAAAGTATTTGCAAGCTACATGTCAAATTCCTTACATCTAGAACATGTAAAGAATTCTTAATATTTAACAAAAAAATCCAATTTTTAAATGGTTAAAAGAGATGAACAGGTATTTCACCAAAGATAAGATACAGATGGCAAATAATCACTGTAAACATCACCAGCCATTAGGGAAATTCAAATTAAACCACAATGAGATATTAGTATATATCTATAGGAATAGCTCAAAGACAGAGTGGTAACACCAAATGCTGAAACTCACAGATTGTAGTGGGCATGAAGAATGGTAAGTCATTCTGGAAAACAGTTTGACTGCTTCTCATAAACCAAATATTCACATGCCTTATGACCTAGCAATTTTACTCTTGGGTATTATCCCAGAGGAATGAAAACTTATGTCAACACTAAACTCTCTACACAAATATTCATAGCAGTTTTATTTACAATAACAAAATATTGGAAATAAGTCAAATGTCCTTTTAGTTTAATGGTTAAGCAAACCATGATACATCCTTATTGTGGAATACTATTCAACAATCAAAAGGAACGAATGATTAACACATGCAATGACTTGGATGGATCTGAAGGGGATTATTCTGAATTAAAAAGTCAATCTCAAAAGGTACATACTGTATGTTTCATATATAACATTTTTAAATAACAAAATTTTAGAAAGGGAGAACAGATTAATGGTTGCCAGATTTCCCTAGTTTTATGTGTACACATGGAAAACTGGTAAAATCTAAATATGCTCTGTAGATTGTAGCAGTGCCAGTTTCTTGGTTTTGATATTATAGTGTTCCTATGCAACAGATTACCATCAGGAAAACTGAAAGAAGGGAACAGGGTTTCCCTATACAACTTTTTGGCCCCTTTCTGTGCATTTATAATTATTTCAAAATTAAAGTTTTAAAAAAAACAATGTGCAGAATTATGTGTATAATATGCTATTGTAAAAAAAAATAAAAAATATATATTATGCTATTGTTTCATGGGAAGAGGGTAGTAGAGGTACATACTTGTTTTTGCTTATGTACGTACAAAGGAATTACAAAAGGGTAGCATTTACAGTGGTAGGCAATAATGTGTACAGGTGGGGGCAACTGTAGCAAATGGAAGACAGGTATAGAAATGAATGTCCTTTTTCCCTATTTTGAACTGTACTGATTTATTTTTTTATTCAAATCATTGTCATAGGCAGAAAAATAGTTAAAATGATCATACACAATCTCTATCATCCATAAAAGAACATTTAATACCAAAAAGACTAAAATGATATAACCTTAGATTTAGGTCAGATATTCAAATTTTGTTACTGCTACTTTATGAAAACTTCACCTCATCATTGTTATTTCTCTTATTTTCTGGGGATTTAAGTGCTAGTCTTGGAAATGACACTCAGAAAATACTGCATTAGCTCACAATAATTTTACCCAGGTGCCAGATGAATCTCTCGCTTTTTGGTTTCCATATCCTACAGCTTCAGCATATGTAAAGCATTGTTCTCTTGGACTTTAAAAAAAAAAAAAAAAGAACAAAGGGATTCTTTTTAAAACCTCCATAAATTGGAATAGAATGTGCCTTTCTGCGCCTTAGTGTTTCTTAGGAAATAGACTTGTGTGGTGCTATTTGTACATTTCCCCCCAAGAAAGGAAAACAAAGACAAGGAAAATGCAAATGCCAAGACTCAAAAGAATTTTTGAAAACAGTCAAGAGCAAATAAGGGACCTCAATTAAAAAAAAAAAAAAAGTACAGGCAGCACTTAACCAGTTTATTAACACAGCATGTAAAAACCAGTCACCTGGAATACTAATGGAAATCAGTAAATGTCAGCATGCACAGTGTTGCTATGATGGAAATCTCTGCTTTTTTATTTATCTTCTAGAACAGAGAAAAGGGAAAGTTAGTAACTTAGGCCAATAAAATATGAAAGCTGCTCTGAGGTTATCCACATTCAAAACTGCAATATTCTGCATCCAAACTTTATATATCAAAGTTCATTTCAACATTAGCTGTCTGTACATTTACTCCTCTCACTGCTTCTCTCAGTATATTTACAAAGCAGTGATCAATTTAGCCAATATTTACAGGAGAAAGTCATGGGCTTTAAGTAACTATAAAAGCAAATTTAAGAGCTCTAAATTAATGATTTTTTAAAAGTACACATGGGAACATATAAATGTGTTAGCAATGCAACAACCTTCTATCATTGGGGAAAGCCAAATGTCTTGAATTTCAATGGAAGCAACCCAGTGAGCCAGAGGATCTGCAGGAAGGCTGCTCGGAAGTGGCCACAAGTCTGAGAATGTGTCTCTCTTGGTAAGAACTTTGTTTCCATTTAGACCATTGTGATTACTAACAAGTCTTCGAAGTTTCAGGACAATCAAAGCAATTACTCAGAGAATGATAATGGCTGACCTCATGGCCCCAGGCACTCTTCCCCATATCAGTTTGATCCTCAAAGGTCCCCTCACCAAAGAGAGCTTCCTTGACAGTCCAATAAAGGGCACACACTGTGAACCACTCTGTTTTCTTCACAGCACTTATCACCGCCGCCTATTTTATATTTATTTGATTATTGTCAGTTTCCCCTCAGGGATATCAACTACATGAGGGCAGGGATCCAACGGGTTTGACCCACTTCCATGTACCCAGTGGGAAAAAACAATGACTCAGTAAGTCCTTCTATTCAAAACTCACAATGAGTCTGTAAGTAAAAATAAGGTAAAAATTGTCAAGTCCCTCAGATTACCAGTCTATTCAGTAGGGAAGTATATGATTAAAACCCATGTCTGAGTTCTAAATCCCATGCTTTTTCCAGCAAATCACAGAGCCTCTTATTTTAAAATAATGTGAGTAACTTTAAAACTGGAAATTTTTATCAACTATGGTATTGTGAAAGCTAACTGTCCACCTAAAAAGAGCATGCGTTTTTTATTAGCTTGTTATATAATTCCTTCTTCATGTGTACAAGCAAAAGGCTTTCTTTTTTTCCCCGAAAGACACAGACATACTTAAGATATAATCAGGAATAATATGGAAACAAAAAGAACTTGACCCTCCTCAGGATAATCTTAGGTGTTTAATGCAAAAGTATTAATAAATCTATGAAATTAACTACAACCATTTCACAATTCAGTGAACATTTACTGAGTATCTCTAATTGATCAGACTCTACACTAAGACCATGTAGTTACAAAGAGGAATAAATGATAGTCCACATCCTTAGAGGTTTTTTTGTTTCTTGTTTGTTTTGTTTTGTTTCACATCCTTAGAGTTAAACCCACTTAAAGACATAGACATATGATTGTAATTATAATATAATGTAATTGGAGGTTCTCATATGTTTCATAAGTGATAAGAGCAAAGGGAATCAGTAAGTAGTTCTGCCTAGGAGGACCGAGAAGAAGAGTTGCAGTTTGAGCTGCATCTTCAGAGATGAGTAAGCATTCCCACATCCAATAGCAATAGAGAGAAGAGCATATACATGGGGCTGGTGAACAGCATGTGTGTTCCACAGACTAGGACATTAATACTTCCGGGCATCAGGTACACTGGGAGGTATAGCTGGAGATGGAGCTGTCAGTGAACATAGTAATACTACCTAAATGTTGTTGAGAAAGTTCAACAAGATAATGCCATCAGCCTCGTGCCTCATTAAGGAGTGAATAAATGCTGGCATTTGTCTTGGAATGGAGGATTTGAGGATTTCTATATATTCATAATTCCAAAAGAAGAAAAATACCTCCTGGTACAAAAATAAATCTACTATTTAGCAAATAAGATTCTTTATCAGAGTTTTTGTGTAGTAGAAATGGCACACGTATTATTTATGTGGAGCTGCATTCAAGACCTGAGACTCCAGACGACATTATCATCTGATGTTTTCAGTGAGATCCAATATACTTGACAGGGAGCTTCAGAAGTAATGAAGCAATCCTGTATTTAATTAGAACCAGTCACGATACAAATTTCACTTGCTTAGATAGCAGGTTGATTTTCCAGAGAAGAGGGTGTGAGTTTGGTTTCTTCTTCCATTACTCATGACCTCAATCCTTAGGGAAATGACAAGATAATTTAATTCTCAAACACTCATTTGGGAGTGTCAATGATAGATGATTGGAAATATTGCTCTTCCCACCGCACTGCTTTTCTTATTGGCTCTTCCCTTTCCTTCCCCTGACTTGCTTCTCCTCTCTACTCAGCCCCAAGAAACTGACTTGATATTGGAGCGATAAAACCTGTCACAATAAACGTAATCTTCTGTCATAATCTTTCTTCTTTTTTCTTTGTCTGTTGTTTTTCCTAAAAAATCTCCAGTTTGACACTTGCATGGCAATATTATACTTCTGTACAATTAAGAGCCAACACTAACTGATTCCATTGTTTGTACCAGTCAGCCCAAGAAAATTGCAGTTTTCCTTTTATTTGCATCTCACAATCACCTAATAAGCAGCTCTAATACTGGGCTATTGAATTATACAATAAACAAAAAATTCCCATCATTTAACATTTGTTCAAAGACTTAATGCTGTGAATTCACAAGAGCAGAAATAAGAAGGGAAATGTGCACTTATCCAGTGAATCCAATCAAAGCAAACCACAAATCTAAATTAATTATTCAGGCCACCAAAATCTACTGTTGTTGTTGTTATTGTTGTATTAATGTCTAAGCTATTTGAAAAAAAATATGCTAACTTTACTTGGATGTTTGGCCTATGCTGACATAAGTGTGACTAACAAAAATCCTTTTGTATTCTTTTTATTATTATTATTGAATTGAGAGAGAAAGAGAGAGAGCATGCTCACCTTCATGCACATGTGGGTCAGGGTAGACAGTGGGAAGGAATCTTCAAGCAGACTCCCCACTGAGTGTGGGCCAGAGGCCCAGGCAGGGCTTGACCTCATCACCCATGAAATTGGACTGGAGCTGAAACCAAGATTGAGCCACCCGGGCACCCCTCCTTTTGTATTCTAATTGAAACATTACTAAGTTATTTTGCAAATAAGCAAGATACTTGGTATAGTTGTATTTATCACCCAATCTGAAAGGAAGGAAGGCTTCATTACATAGGGATCAGAAATCACCATCTTTTGGGCCAGAGTGAGATCTTCATGCCAACAGGATTTTACTATCTACCTCTGCACCAATGAACCACCCACATGTGAACCAGCCACTGCATCTGGGATTCTCACCCAGGTTCTTCCTCACCACAATTCCCACTGAGTGTCAGGGACTTGGGGGGAAGCACAGAAGAGCCAAAAGCAGAACAATAGCCTCTGCCTTCTGGGGAGCACTGCCCTTCCACCTCAGGCCCACGACCATGCCAGCATCCTTCCTGACTGCTTTAGAATCACCTCCATACACACTCATTTAATTATTTTTTCATCCCTTTGGAAACAAACAAACAAACAACTCTCTTCATCACTCTGTGCAAAAGTACATTAGGCATTTCCAGAAGAAAAATGTGATCCCCTCAGAGACCAATGTATGAAAATTTATTTTTAAATCATGTAATGACAATGAGACTATAATTGTGCAAAAAGCTTAGAAAATGAGTCTGTCCATTCAAGTTTGCTTTCCAGTGCTAACTGAGAGGTGTTTGGCTCTTACATACCATGGTCCTTGACAGTGACCTTTGCTATTGACAGTCTTCCTAGAATGTATTAATGCACTTTTCTTCTTGAGTAAGTAATATCACTTAGTCTTTTTTGGTGACTCGGCATCTCACAGCACTTTATTAAGAAGAGATAGGTAGCTTCTCTTTTAAGATAACACATTTTTCTTTCACTTGTGTGCTTTTAACTAAAAAACATTTGGGAAACCATGTGAGTGAAAAATGTTTGACCCAGCAGAGTCACACAAGGTCACATATTCCTTTGTTCATTCATTCACACACTCATTTCCTGAGCATTTAAGTGGTTCCTACAATGGGCAAGGCACTGTGTCAGGCTTTGGAATGGAATGGTAAGTAACTCTAAGACCTCTGAAGAAAGAAGTTTGCCTTTATACTCACCTGAGATACTGCGGAGCTCTCCTGAAAGCCCATTCCTCATTGCTAAGTATAAGCATCACTGTCCACATATATGTGGTAGAAAGACTGCAAAGACAGCATAAAGATGACCAAATGTTTTCATCTACAAGGATCAAAGAAAACTCCTGATAAAAAAATTTTAAAGTCTTCTCCCTTAGCAACTTACTAATACACAGACAGTATTATTAATGATAGCCACTGTGCTGTACATTACATCCCCAGGACTTATTTATCTTATAACTGGAAGTTTGTACCTTCCAGTACCTTGCCCAATACCCACTCCTAACCCCTCCCCATCTGCAGCAATTGCCAATCTATTCTCTGTATCTAGGGGTTTGGCTTTTTTTTTTTTTAATCCCACTTAATATAAGTGAGATCATATGGTATTTGTTTTTCTCCAACTTATTTCATCTAAAAATAATACAGTTATATGTCATGTCAATTTTATCTCAATAAACAAAGAAAAGTCTCAGAGGTGATGGCAAGTAAAGTGGAATGAGGAAGAGGAGGAGTTTGTGCATTTAACCACTTTTCTTAATAGCCCTACATCATCTTGCTCTTCATTAACAATGATTTTTAACTTTTTGGGGATCAAGTACCTCATAAGGAATCTATAAAAATTCTTGTCCATTACACTTTTAAAAATAGTTAAAATGGTAAATTTTATGTTATGTATGTATATTTTACTACAATTTTTAAAAGGCTTTTGTCCAGGATACAAAAATAGATGATTTTATGAGATCTAAAGCTACTCTGAAGTCCCCGCATGGACTTTCTGGAGATTTGGGGACACTCTGCTAAGGACCTATGTATTAAATAGAGCTAAGGCAGTTCTTTGATTATGCAGGTGAAATAAGAGAGAATATGTGTCTCATCAAAATGGTGACAAAACAAATCATTCAGATTCCTAAATAGATTTTCTGCTAAGATTTCTAATTTGACTGTGTACTCCAGTGCCCATTAAGGGACATTTGTCTATGTGTCAATATATTTTTGGTTGCCTGGCAAGGAGTTGAGGTTGGTACTAACAGTGAACAGCCTAAAACGCACAGGACAACCCCTCACCACAAAAAACTCTCTGGCCGAAATGTCAACAGTGCCAAAATTAAAAGACCCAGGTCTACACTAATAAGTTGCTCAACTATCTTCTATAAGAAAAGGTTTATGACCTCTAAAATTGTTATGGAGAGAAACAAGAAAAATATAGAGAGACATCCATTTTAATTCAACCAAAAATGTCTTTTATTTTTAATTTTTGGGGCTTTGGAATAGATTATCATCATGAGGCTCTTTCATTTTATAATTACACAATATATTTATTGTTGTCCTTTGAAGGAAACACCAGTTTTACCTAAAATAAAGAATAAAAATATCAATGCAGTGTTAAAACCCTTATTTTTGGTCTACTTTTGATCTAAAATAGGTCACAGGCACCATTTCATAAAAGTAGGGGGATCTCATTTGTGGAATGAAAATAATCTGGCCAGTTCATCTACCCAGCAGTGTCAGCCTGTGGTAGTTGCTATAGCAAATATCTGTGTTTTATGAATACCACTGAGTAACACAAGCGGTCAAAAATGAAAACAGACTTGATTAAACGCAGACTAAGTGACCTTTAAAATTATTTCATTGCCTCTGGACAGTGGCTTGGGTTATCGTGGACCAATAACTACTCAGTATACATTTGTGGTACTTGGGGCTGCATCTGAATAAAGCCAGGCAAGTAGATTGCCACCTGTCAGGCAAGTCTTCCCTTGGAGGTACAGACCCACCAGGTCACATTTAACGTGTAGAAAGCCATAGCGATCATGAAAAAGCAGCGCAGGGCAGCTTATATGTGCTCTGTTCTATTTCCCAGCTGAGGATAGTGACTTACTTACTATCCCAAATTAAGTTTTCTCACTGCAAACTTGAACGCTCATGGTATCTAAAAAGATTTAAAATCTTACAGAAACGGTATAAAATGCAAGCATGCTGTTATCTAAGTTAGCTATAAAGGAGCTCAGGTTTGTTTTCAATAACCCTTACATTTCATTCTTCCCCCAGGGCCTTCACATGGCTGTTTATGACAAGCTACCCATTTTTTTTGTCTAACTAAAAATATGTTGTGGCTCAAAGTTAGCCATTTCTTATTTTCTAATATTCAAAACTCACATTATTTTAATGTTCTGGAGATGTCTGTGTGGCTCAGTCAGTTTAAGCGTCGGCCTTCCGCTTAGGTCATGATCCCAGTGTCCTGGAATGGAGTCCCACATCGGGCTCCCTGCTCAGCAGGGAGTCTGCTCCTCCCTCTCCCTCTGCGCCTCCCTTCCCGCCCCGCTCATGCTTTTTCTCTCTCTCACACACTCTCAATCTGTCTCTCAAATAAATAAATAAAATCTTAAAAAAAAAAAAAAAAAAACAACTATCTCACATATTTTAATGTTCTGGACTCAAATAATCTTTAGCACCCACAAACTAAATCACATTAAGGTATAAATGGGTGATGGTAACTGTGCTAAGATGTGCTAAGACTTCCAAAAGCATTTATATTTTAAAATAATAAAAGAAATGAATTTTTAATTAATAAACATCAGGCAGGAAACAAGGTCATTTTTTTAGCATTTCTTGAATCACAGCATATAAGCAATTTCCAAATAGTATCAATAAAACTGGTTGCAAATCACAAATTTGTACAGATCTCACTTTCAATGATAAATGAGATTTTACGAACACTGAAGCATAGCATGTGACATCAGACCTTAACTCCTAAAGATGGGAAAGGAAGTTGAAAGAAAAATAAATTCTACTGAGCAATTGCGTTGCTCTGAGAACTATCTCAGGTGACTGCACTTACATAAGGTAATCCTCTTAAAGTCTTTCCAAGATAGATCATATTAGCCCCATTTTAGAAATAGGAAAACTGACATTCATGGAGATTTAAAAAAAATGGTCCTAAACTGCATACTAATAATAAGAAAAGAGGATTTTAAACAATTCTGTTGGCTCAAAATTCCAAAATCTTTGGATAGACACCTGGCTCATTTTGTCTGAACAAAAGGAAACCAGCCTCTGATAAACACCTACGATGCTTAATTTCTGAACTAAACACTGCCTCATAGTAGCTTGTTTAATCTTCAGAGACTGTGAATAATACACTATTTTCCACATATTAATAGATGAAGAAAGTGATGCTCAGTGAGGTGAAGGTCACATAATTGGCAAGTAGCAAATCTGAAATTTGAACCAAGGTCTGCCTGGGTCTAGATTTTAATTCTGATTCCAAGTTTACTAAAGCTTTTCTGTCATGTAATCTTCATTTCAACTAAAAATGGATGATAACTGGTATACCTGGGTGGATCAATGGATTAAGCATCTGACGCTTGGTTTTGGCCCTTGGGATTAAGCCCCATGTTGGGAGTCTGGGGATATCTCAGCACTCAGTGGGGAGTCTGCTTGAAGATTCTCTCCCCCTGCCCCTCCCCATCACCCACACTCATTCTCTCTCTCTCTAAAATAAATAAATAAATAAAATTTTTAAAAACTGGGTGATATAATCAAAGACCCAGCAAAAAAAAATTTTGAGCAGAATTTTCCCATTTTTTTTTAATCCAGAACAGAGGCAATTCCACAACCTTTCACACTCACTGTTACAATGTTTGCTCCTTAACAAAAGCAAATCTTTCCTTTATATATAATCTCAATGTTCTGGCTTTAAATTAGCTTTGTGTATACCGATAAGTTGCTCTCTTGAGGATTTATTGGTTTTGTTGTTTATGGCAGTGTTTTAGGATCTTTTGAGGAGTTAAAAGGGGAGAGGAAAAGAGGAAAACAATATAAAGCTTCTGGCAAACAGGGGTGGGGCTAATACAACACATAATTGTAAAATACAAAAAATAAGCATTTATATAGAAGTTTTATCTATACAATGCTAAAACAAACCTAATATTTGAAAACATCCTGTTACTTTCCTGAATTTAGTTTTCACTTAGAAATTTGACTCCATGTAAAAATAGGCATAATGTCCAAGTACCAAGTTTTTGACACACATCTCTCAGTAACTTTCCATAAACGAGAAATACCTCCTGTCACACATTACTCATCAGAGCAGAAGCATCTATATTTAATACTGCCATAACCAGCAGCTTAAATGTACATTTTTATACATACCAATTCCCCTGGAAGAGACAAGTGGGCATGATATGTGCCCTGGCTGGTCAAGGTTGTTAGACACTGAGGGACAGGATTTGGGAGCAAACCAAGAGGAAAATCTGTGTCCCCTTGATACAACGTTGTACTTAAAAAAAAAAAAAAAAAAAAAATCCCTGACATTCTATTATAATTGAATGCCTCAGACTAGCATTTAGAAAACACTATTCTCAAAGACTAAGTGAAATGGACCTAGTAATGTAGTTTCCTTTCCAAATCTGAATACAAATTATTCACCTGGAGCTGTTGCTATAATTCTCTAAATCACAGAATTGAATGAAATTGTTGTTGTACTTTGTTTATAATGATGACAATAATGATGATGATGATGTCACAATAATAAAGAAGCAATAATATCTACACCATGATAGCATTACATGGTGGTTACTTAAGAAGTTTATTTAAAAAAAAAAAACCACCAGCAATAAGTACATTTGCTTAAGAAGTGAGCAAATTCTGGGACTCCTGGGTTGCTCAGCAGTTGAACGTCTGCCTTTGGCTCAGGTCGTGATCACGGGATCCTGGGATGGAGTCCTGCATCAGACTCCCTCAGGGAGCCTGCTTTTCCCTTTGCCTGTCTTTGCCTCTCTCTCTGTCTCTCATGAATAAATAAATAAAATATTTAAAAAAAAAAAGTAAGCAAATTCCCAGCAATGTGTCGTTGCTGGAATACAACTCTAAGTATCACGATTGTACACTAAGGAGAGAAAATATTTTGAATTATGTTTTGTGATGTACAATAAAAACTTACTTAGACAATGACACATTCATTTAACTCAAATAAAACTCAAGTGAAAAAACTAAAGGACTAGATTCTTTATGAAGTAGAGTCATTTGATTTTTATGTCAACCCAGGCTTAGGAACTCAACAGTTTCTCCAGTTTTGTAGGCAGGTGCCAAGAACTTGACAACCATTTTTCATTAATAATTTAAATTACTTTCACGGAAGAAGAAAAAAATGAGCCTTATGAAATATTTTTGGGAATATTGGGGAGGGGTTTTCCTGAAATCAAAGTCTTCTCTAGGATATTAAGTTCCTAAAATGCAATAAGAATAAAGTAATAATATATAGAAAACACCCCTCTTCCACCTTTGATTAAATAGTTACTATGTTTACAAAAGATAAAACTGATATAATATGTAAATGTGTGTGTATTTATAATCCAAGTGAATTTACTGAGTGAAAGGTATTACCAAGGAAATTGTGTCATTTGTCATATGTTGATGATTGTTATTTCTTTGTTCTATTTGTTTTATCTTTTTTGTATTTTTTTTATTATTATTTTATTTATTTATTTATTTTACAAAAGATGAAGCCCTTATTTGGAAGTGACGTGTAAACAAAGGACTGAATTTAAGGGTCATGCTTTGCTGATTCAGATCCAGAAGTAAGTTGTTTTAGGGTAGACTGAGGATCTGAAGCATCTGGGAGAAAGCATATAAGGTGAGACATTTAACAGCTGCTGAAGCTGAGACAGGAGTATTATGTAAACAAGTCAGGAAAACACCACCTATTGTACATTAAAAAGCATATTTTATCATCTGGAAGTTTTGTGTTGCTTTTGTTTTGGTTGTTCTTTACATATATAATCATGGGAAATGACTGATACTTTATAACTAAGCTATGGTTTCCTGTAGATCTTTATTACTCAAAGTGGGGTCCATGGCACCACATCATCAGCATCTCCTGAAAGTCTATTAGGAATGTAGAATCTCAGGCCCCACCCTAAACCTACTGAATCAGAATCTGCATTTTAGCCAATTCCCCAGCTGTCCATCAAATTTTGTATGTCCATCAAATTTTGAGAAGTACCATGGCAAAAAAAAAAAAAAAAAACAAATCCACTTGACTTGCTATTTCATTCAGGGCCCCCTTCACACCCACAGTTACTGTGTGTGCCAAGCATTGTTCTAAAAGCTTCATAGACATATTCTTAGTGAATCTCACCCTAGCCAAACATTGCAATTACCTGAAGAGAATTTTTAAAATAAGAATTTCAGACCGTACACCAAATAATATAATTTAATTAGTCGGAGGCAGGGTCTGAGGAAAGATTTTTTTGAAGGTCCCATGATGAATCCAAGGTACAGCCAAGATTAAAAACAATTAGATTATTCCATTTAATTTTTACCTGCAAACATAAAGGTGTGTACAGAGGAACTTGCTCATGGTTGCAAAACATGGATTTGGACTCCAGTCTTTCTCACATCAAAGACTTGCTCTTGCATTTTAAACCTACCAACATGTTGGGGTTCTTCATGGGGATAGTCTCCTGCCATACTTCCCACTTTGTGATTACCCCAACATACTATGCTCTATGGGAAAGCCTCTGAGGGGCAGGGAAAAACAGAGAGGACTCAAGGAACTTAGGGCCAGGCAAGATGAGGGTGGAGAGGTAAAGAGTCATAAAGAGTTCTTTCCCACATAATTCAGATCAGTCTAATGCCGAACCCATTGAGATTATTCAATGAAATAAGGATAGACTGATGAACGACAGTGGTGATGTAGGTCGTGTAAAACAATCATAAACTGGATTAGCAAATGAGATTAGAAAAGACAATCAGATGTGTGTGCAAAAGTACCCTGGGCACAGTTCCTGACCAACTAACCTACACTTTGTGGACTTTTCTATCACTGCACTCCCATCACGACACTTGTGAGCAAGAGATATGCTGAAACCTAGTTATTCTAATATGGAATGACCAATCAGAGACTGATGTGTGGAATGTTCCCACAGAGTCAGGAAGGATATGAGTCATGCCTTCTTGCATCATTTAGGCAAGCCATGTGTAGATTCTTTTCAGCATTTACCATAAATGGATTCCTATATCACCATCTGTTCACTTTAGGTACAGGAAATGTTATAAGGCCATTCTTGTTTTATAGATTTCTAGTTGGTAGTTTTGGAAAGGATTTTTCCTATCTTTTGAAGTATGAACTAATAAGTCAAAAGAAACTGGCACTTTTTCTTACAAACTACACTTGGAATAGTGTTAAGTCTTCCCTGTGTTGGCTGGCTCAACTCCAGGGATTGGCTCTCTCTCAGGGAGCACTGAAAATCCTAGTATAATCCTAAAATGTGGATGTTGACTTTGAAAGTCAGATTTAACTGACAGATGTGTGAAATGGCACAGAAAAAACTCCCCACTGGGGATCATGAAAATGCCAGGGAGTAACAGTTACTTACAGAAGGAATGGCAATGATATAATCTAACTTGTTTTCTCATTTTATATGATCCATTCTCCAACACAGAAATTTATGTTTGTGATACATAAGATTGTACTCACATCTATATATGCCTCTTTCTAAAGCAAATGCCAAAATCAACACAGACTTCAAAGTCTGCCTTCTGGGAAAAACGGACATATAAGTACACCTCACTTCTGTGCAAAAACCCAGTCCTCTCTTTAAATGGCAAATGACAAATGTTCTACCTTTGCACTATGGATATATCAACCTCAACCCAGCGTTATTCTGAAAAGAAGAACACAGTGATGAGAAAAATCATAGTGGCAAAGGATATATCTAATAATTCACTCTCTTTAATTGGAAAATAAATTCTTTGTCTTCTAACCTCCGAATTCACCCACTGCCACATTAATTAAAGGTCACAATGTTTTAAATACTAAGATTTTAGCATTTCCCAGGACTAGAGATGAATAAGAAAATAATGGGCTTTGCATATATGAAGAAAAATTCTAGGTTTGTTTTAGGGATCCTCCACCTGAATTTGCGGCTCTGAAAAATCTATTTTAAATAAATGATAATAAGCCCCCTCTCTCTTGGCTCATGCGTCTTCATTTCCCTGAGCCTAGAGAAGTCAATACCATCTGCAGTGTCCAGGAAGGAGTTAGACATTGTCAAAAGGTGAACACCTGAATTCTGGAAACAACTCAGCGGCACTCTGCCCCCTGCTGGACTGTTCAAGGACGGACATTGATGAAGGGTGCAGAAGCTTCACCTCCCACTCACTTCTCCACTAGCCTCTGCCCTTGGACCAGTAGATCCCCCAGTTAAAAGCTTTTGCCCCCTCCCCCAAATTATGCATTCATTCGAATCAACAATTTTTTTTATGTATGCAAAAACCCTAGGCTGCCAAATCTGCCCTCCAGAGCTGAAATAAGAACCATAATAGATCCACACGTTATTATTGGTGGTTATCATGGTTTCTGAGTTTTCAGGGATAAGAGAAAAGCAGAAAAGTAGGAAATGAAACATTGAGGGAAAAGATGTAGATGTGGCGGGGGGCTCTGGACTCTGGGAAAAATCTCTACAGACATAGAAGAGGAAGAAGACTTTAAAAGTGAGTAAGAGGATGCTATCGGACATGAAATATTGGGCAATTTCTTCTGGCTGTTAGGGCCACTGCAAACCATCTCTCATGTTTTGGCCTCTGAGCTATTTTTCTATTTTTCACCAGCTGAAGTGGTAAGTGTGAAGACTCTTAACTTCAGTCACTTCTAGTCTAGCCAGGTTTCTCCCATTCAGGCTAGCTTCCTCCCCAGTTCAACCTCTATCAAATAGCCCTCACTTTCTCTATGCTACAGGTGCCATCCAACCAACCACAAGGGAGGCAGTGGGGAAATGATGGCTACCGAGGAAATGATGGCTACTGAAAAAAAAATACTTTTTTTTTTGTGCTGAGTGCCAAAAAAGTGTCAGGTAGTTTCATAGGTGCTTTACATGCATTGGTGCATGCAACAAATTGCAAGTAGGCTGCATTTGAGGAAAGCCACACAGCTATAACATGCTCTATTTGCAATTCAAACCTAAGACTTTCTGATTCCAAAGCTGTTTTTCCGTCTGTTCCTCTGGTGTTCCATCCAAGAGGTCAGTCTCCTCCTCTTACGTTTCCCCAAGCCTGCTTCTAGTCCTGCTTCCTCGGTTCCTGTTTCTGTGTTTCAAGTACCATGGAGTACCTTGGAATCTCACTACCTAGCCTAGAGACTAAACGTTCTCCCTAAAGACAGGGATCTGGAGAACTCTTGTGATGGTGATCTTTACCTTCTTTGCAGAATGGGAGAGCATGATCTGCCTCATTCCTTTTAAATGCTTCCTACAAACTAAATCCTCCCAGTGTGACAGTACTTGCCAGTCTACCACACTATTGTTTCTCATCAATTATTCTCTTTTGAAGGTTCAAAGTCCTAACTGCAACCCAGAATCCAAAGAACCAATCTTTCCATAATAATAGAATCACCATCCACTCTTTTTTTTTTTTAACACGAAAAGGACTTTATTTCATTATTTTCCTAAATTTCATTTCCAATTACACATTTGTTGAAAGGTGGAACACCAAAGGCAATTTTCAGTCACAGCAACTCCATCAAGTACACATAATCTGAGATTTTACTGCTTGAGTGAATTATAGTCCTCCCAGGGCTTCCTGGTTAAAGAAGATAAAACTAAGGTAATAGAGAAGAAAAGTGAAGAATATTATTCTGTAGGAAATTTGTTGAACTCAATAACCATTCATTCATGGGTGCCGTGTCCATTTGTAAAAAGGAAACTCTAAAATTTCTAGAAACACAAGACAATATTGGTATTTTTGAATGAGTATATTCATATATTTGTGTGAAATTTTGTGCAATTCAACAATATGGCAAATGTCATTTGTTACCACAGCCAATGAAAATGTATTTTCATTTCTATGTAAGTTAAACATTTCCATCTCCCATTTTTATGTTCTGCGAAAAAGCCATATGTCTAGTTTATGAAACGAACTATGCTAGATGCAGCAGTAACTGACGAGGAACTTAACAGTCTTAACTACATACCCTTGGGATGAGTACACTTTGCATTATCATGTGCAATGCTGTATGATGATTCTAGATCTCTTAGAACTACAAGGGTTTGCAAGCTTCTACTTCGCACAATATGCCTCAAATTCAGTCAATTCAGCCAAATAATAAAGCAAAACCGCAAGTGGGTAATCTACAAATGACAAACAACCATGTGACTAAATTGACCATGTTTTGTGTGAGGACACAATCATTGTAGGTGCCCTATAAAGACTTCATTTGTAAGTGACTATTTCAATTAATTTTCCCCCCTCAGGCTCCTAGAGGTTGACTAAATTGTTTCTTAGGCCCAAAGAAAACACAGCTGCATAGACAAAAGACAAACATATTGGTGACATATAAACAAATACCGTGCTGTAGGCACATTCCTATCCATAGTAAGTTAGATTTCTCCATAGGAGAAATGTCACAAACAAAAACCCTGGGGATATAACAGAAATATAGGGATTGTCTGATGCCTAAAATTTTATTTTACTTCGGTGACAAGTGTAAATGTTGATCAAAATTCATTCCCTTTTTTACTTAGTTTATGCGTGAACTTTTGAATAGTATATTTTCAAGAGTCATTACCCCAGAGTGAAGGTCTGCACAGTAAGAAAGCAGCAGCCTACTTGAGCTCAATGCATCTATTGTCTGACAGTCTGGTCTGGGGAGCTTCAAGCAGGGAGTGAATCCATTTTACAAAGACAACTTGCTTCTGCAGACAAAAGGTATCAAACTGCAGAAAGCTCTCTGAAGAATGGAGTGTGAATCTTCTTTGGCATATTAAATGCTCCACATTCAAATTCTATTTTATTTTTTTCTCCTTTTTTCTGTGCAGATGATCCTTCAGGGCTACTCCTTTTTATTTAGATAATGTATTTCTCATCTTTTGTTGTGTGATCTTTCCCTGTGTTGGAGAGTCCTCAGAGTTAATTTGAGATAATGACTAAGTATTACTGAAAATTTTAAAGGCAGATAAATATAAACTATTACTGCTATTATATTCATTGAGGTATCAGATCAGTGACGAACTTCCAAGGTTCAATAGCTTGTCAGTTCCCTGATTGCCTGGTTAAGTCAGGTTTGGTTCCATGAGTTACAGGAAAAACAGGCTCAATTTTAGCTTCTCTGAGCTTTTATAAAGTCCTTGCATGACATTTTCTAATAATTTTTGTTCCCACCCAAACTTCAATAGCAAGGGGAAATAAACAAGTTTTTTTTTTCTTCAATATTGTTTTTTTTTTTGGGGGGTTCTTGATGTATTTTGAAGATGTTTGGAAAAAGGAGCTGGTTCTCTCAGTTACTTTATATGTTAGCACACATAGGAATTACAGATGGGAAGGAGTGCAAATGACTATCAGAAAAAAGTCTCATGCATTTAAGATTTTTTTACAAGTCAAAATATACATCCTCCTATCACCCCCATTCCTTAATTATAGAAGAACCATTTCTATTTTATCAGTCTCCTTTACATCCCACTGAATTGGAGAAGGAATAAGGATACTTTCCTTGTTAAGGAGCAGTATATACTCATCAGTGTAATTGACTGCGTTAATAAGAAATATATCAGCAGCTTGGGCTGAGTCACCCATCATATCCTTCATTTATGAGGATTTAAATGTGTAAAAGAACAGGTACATGTAATTAGGAGGAAAAATAAAGCAATCTGCAGACTTTGGCACTAGCACACATAATATTTTGTCTGAGTTGTTAAAAACGTGGTTTGACGATCACTAAATAAGAATTAAAAAAATTACAAATCTGCAGAAAACAAACAACCATAGGTGTGGGTTCTCAGTTTAATGCTCCCCCATCTCCCGTTCCCACCCACCCCCCACCCCATATAGTTTCAATTATAATAAAAATAGAGATCTCGACATCAGAATTTTGCTGTTTACTCTTCCAGGTTTCTCTGCACCATCCAAGCCACACTTAAGGTTTGAAGCACCAAATCCACAAGTTTCTCCAACCAACCAAGTTTAAATAAACCAACTGGAGACTGAAGGACGCCACAGTAACTCTTCTCAAGTGAAGCTGTAACCCAAAGTTCTCCCCCAAACACAGGGTATCACGCGTCTAGTTCAAGTACTGCCAGGCTGTGTGTAGATCTGTCTCAGGCTTCAGACAGCTACAGGGACCACGGGTTCTAGAGGGCATGATCCGTGATACCAAAGCAGGGCAGGGATCCCCCTTCCATGGCGGATTTTTGAAAAGTTACAACCCTCCCTTGTGACTGGCTGCCACGGGGGTGAGCGCCGGACCTGGGGTTTGAGGGCAGAAAGCAAGCCTCCTCCTCGGCAGGGAAGCTCTATCTGCAGTTGGAACAGTTCTCCTCTCGGAGCGCGCTCAGGGCTCCCCTGGCTTCTCAGGATCCACTGCCCAGATCCACTGCCCAGAAGACAGAGCCTCAATCTGACCCAGTAACAGTGAAAGAAGAGTCGACCTACCTGTGGAACCAGACCCAGCATGGTCCCCAAAGGTCGCTCAGGCTACCCCATTGCAACTGACAAGTCAGCTTGTGCACTTAAAGCGTATCAGTTTATGGAATGCGTGTTTGAAGTCCTCATTGGACATGGTATAGATGATGGGGTTGATAAGGGAGTTGAGATAGCCCAGCCACGTGAAGAAGTCAAAGATGGCCAGGTGGAACCAGCAGGCATCCTTGCAAATAGGCATCACCAGGGAGATGATGAAGAAGGGCAGCCAGCACACGATAAAGGCTCCCAGAATGATTCCCAGGGTCTTAGTGGCTTTGCGCTCCCTAGCGGCCATGAGTTTCTTCTTCTCCAGCAGGGCGTCGGAGACCCGCACTTTGACTTGGTTCACGTACACAGGGGACCCGGAGTCGCTGGGCACGTCGGGAGCCCGCGAGTTAACGGAGGTGACCGAGGACGTGGACCCGGGGGAGTCGGTTAGCAGCTGGGCTCGGGTCAGGCGCTTGCCGGTCCTGCTGGGCGTCTGTTTCAGAATCCGGGAGCGGGCTTCCACATAGATGCGGCCGTAGAGGGCGATGAGGAGCAGGGTGGGGAAGTAGAAAGCGCCCACCGTGGAGTACACGGTGTAGAGGATGTGGTCGGTGTTCACCATGCAGTCCGACACCTCCTCCTCGGCTTTGGCTTGACGCCAGAAGAAGGGCGGCAGCGAGATGGAGATGGAGAAGACCCACACGAGCGCGATCATGACCGCGGCCCTCGTGGGAGTCCTTTTGGCGGAGTACTCCACGGCGTCCGTGATGGCCCAGTAGCGGTCCAGGGCGATGACGCAGAGGTGCAGGATGGAAGCCGTGCAACAGGTGATGTCCGACGACAGCCACAAGTCGCAGACCACCTGGCCCAGCGTCCAGCGGCCGGTGACCGTGTACATGGTGCTGATGGGCATCACCAGGATGGATACGAGCAGGTCGGTGACCGCCAGGGAGGCGATCAGGTAGTTGGCTGGGGTGTGCAGCTTCCGGGTCCGGTACACCGTGGCGATCACAAAGGCGTTGGAGAGCGTGGTGGCCAGGGTGATGAGTGCCAGCAGAATGACCAGGAGCACTTTCCAGGGCAGCGCGACGGCGTCCTGGTAGATGTAGCCCTCGGCGCTGCAGTTGTGCGGAGCAGAAGACAGGTTGGCTGGAGGAGCCCCGGTCTGGGAGCCCGCGGGCGGCGGCGGGGCGCACGGAGTGCCGGCTTCTTCCATGTCTCTCCTCGCCAGGGCTCCGGAGCGCAGCCCCGGGGCATGGAGCAAACGAGGGAAAGGGCGGAAGGCCCGCGGAGATGCCACAGTCTGGTTTCCCGGTTGCCAGTCAGTCCCGTGGGCTCCTCAGTGAGCCTCCCACCCCGACTCCCTGCCGAACCCAGGGAGGTCAAGGGCGCGGCAGCCCCGGCAGGCGAGCGCGTCCCCTGCACTTCCCGAGCGCCCGGCGCTGCCGCCGCGCCCCTGCCCGCTGCTCTCCACGCCCCGTCTTAGCCCGGGGTTGCTAAGGACTGGCCCCCCGAAGCCCCGCTCCGCTCCGTTCCGCTCCGAACCGCACCTAGGCGTCTCGCGGCCGAGGCCGCTGCATTGTTTGAGGGGAGAGCATCAAGCCAGGTGGGGTCTCTTACCCCAACTGCTCGGGGCTGAGCCTCCTAACCCGGCGCTCCCGGATCTGCAGAATCGGCCCGCACGAGTTTGCTAGCTGTCGAGACCGAAGCTGGCAGGCCTTCGGGGAGTCCCGGTCTCGCATTCCCGCCCCCCTCCCCGGACCGGGGCAGTCTCCTGCGGCGGCTTCGCGCCGCCGGGGCTGGGTGGGGTGAAGTCTGGGAGCCGCGCTGCGCCGCGCCGCGCCGCGCCTCAGCTCTGCTCTCCCTCCTTTTCACGCGCTGGCCACTCCGGCTAGCTGCCCCGCCGAGACGGGGCCGCAAGAGGGGGGATTCGGGGATAGGGGCTGCGGCTGCTCGCAACGCGCCGCCCCCGCCGCCTCCACCTCGGTCCCCCAGGCACCGCTCGGAGCCATGCTGCTGGGCGCACGGGTCTGGGGGACCTGGCGCGGCACGCGGGTGAGGGGCAGGTGTCTCGGGGAGCTGGAGCAACGCTGCGTGCGCCCCCCCGGGAGGAGCGTGTGAGCGGCAGAGCAGATGGGCTCCTTTTATAGAGTCCGGGTCCGGTCCGCCCGAGCCGTGCAACTCGTGCGGCTCGGCAAGTGCGGACGCCCGCTCCCCATCACCTTCCCCTTTTCTCTCTCTCTCCCTCCTTTCCTCCCGCTCGGTTCCCTCCCCGGCCGAGGAAGCTTCCCGCCGGGTCCTACCGCCCTCTCTCCCCAGTACCCATCCCCTGACCCCACCCCCACCCCCACCCCCACCCCCCAATCCTGACACCCAGGCGCCGCAGTTCTGGCCAGGATCGGGAATGAGAGCGTCCTGTCCTTGTCTCCGTCCTCTTCGGAGCTTGCACCGCGGCCCTCCAGTTAGATCCACGCCCTCGGCCGCGGGCAGGGGCTCACTCCCCGCGTTACCTTCCTGGGCTTCGATTTACCACCCCCCACCCCAGCAGACCAGTGCTAGGCGGAGCCAGCTCCAGGCTCTGACCTCTCCACTCAGGAATTTTATCCAGCCCTACGGACCACACCCAGGTTAGAAGGAGGCGCCAGTAATTATATCGCCTTAGAAGGAAATGGCCAATAGTGCATTTTAAACTTCGGGTATCAAGTCATACTTAACTCTGATGCAATACAAACTAATTTTTCGTATCTGGTTTTAGAAATCTGTGCTTTCCATTCAATGCCTCCCCTTTATGGGCCAACAGGGGAAGAAAAAAAAAAAAAGCTGTCTACAAAAATGTAAAAGTATCACAAGCCAAGCCGAAGCCTACCCTATGTGAAACTAAACCTTCCATTCCATCCTCCCTCTCCAGCTGCTCAGCAGTTAAGTGCCACTGGAAAACAGTTCACTGTAAGCACCTTCCCTCCCCCAGCTTGCCTAGAAAGGAGGTCAACAAAATTCAAAAGAAAAGAGAAAAAAAGGAAGGAAGGAAGGAAGGAAGGAAGGAAGGAAGGAAGGAAGGAAGGAAGGAAGGAAGGGAAAGAGAAAGAAAAGAAAGAAAAAGAAAAAGAAAGAAAAAGAAGAAAAGAAAGAAAAGAAGAAACAGGCTTTTGGACCATCACCACCAGTGTGTCTTCTTTGCTGTCAACAAATACATCAGGTTATCAGCCATATGCGGTATGGAGCAATGCCAGCTCCCAGGTCCCAGGACCTCTGAGGTCCCTGCTGCTTACTTCCTCCTCCAACTTCTCCATTCTCTTCCTCCTCCTTCCTCCTCCATTAGCAGAAACAAATGTGGAGTAGAAGTACAAGTCAGAGAAAGTTTAAAGAAAAGCACCAGGAAAGGGCAATGTACTTTTAGCCCCAAGAACCAAGAGATCTCAACTAGGAGTTTCTAGCACCTAGCTCAATGTTTGGCAGGTGTAATGCATTCAATGACCTCTATTATCATAAGTGAATTTATCAGCTTAAGTGTAAGCATATTTTAAAGAGAATGATTCAATCTAGGGACCAAGATTATCTCGCCAATCCATTTTGTTTAGGAGAATAATTGAGGTCATATGAGGAAGGGCTTTTCACCCAAGGTGACACAACCCTAACCCGAGTTCTCTTATTTTCCTCCTCCCTAAACCAGGTAGGCAAGCAAAAATAGAGTGCTTAATCTGTGCTGGGAATTCTAGACATCAGGGTCTAATGGGATATATATACACAGACCCAGTTTTCAAGCAGCTTACAGAAGGGCAGATAGACAATAACCACATAAACAAGTCGGTAATTAGCATACATTCTTACAACTTTACGTATTATGAAGAAAAGAGCACATTCTTGCATTGAGAGTGAGAGTACTCCTTCAGGTGGCAGGTCTCAAAAATAAAACGTCCTCTGGAACTGGTCTGGGTCTGCAAAGACACTCTGGGGAGAAAAGCAAAACCTCCTTCCTCTCTCTTCCAGTTCCAGGGCCCAGCAAAGCTCCTGCTAACGTTAAGCCTCATTTGCACCACATATTAAGGGGTCCTGCCCATCCTCCAATCCCACCCACCCACATCAGGCGCCTAAATAGACTTCTTTTCTACTTCTTCTTCCTTTTTTTTTTTTTTTTTTAACTGCAGCACTCTTGGAAATCGCGGCAGAGGAAAGCAAGGCAGGCAGGCGAGCCGAAACCACTAGGTGGGGGCGTTGACCAGGATGGAGCAAAAGTGTGTGTGGTTGCCGGTGCGGGGTGTGCCAGGAAAACTATTTTCCTGCTATCTTAGGGGAGCAGGGCAAGATGAGGAGAACTGTTGGAAGGATGCGAAGCGGAGGAAGGCACAGAGGAATTTTACCAAGCTGCAGGCAGCCTTTCCTTTTTAAATTTCGTCTCCAGGCGCGTGCAAAGGAGAAAACCACTTGCTTCTTCTAGGGCTTGGATTCAGCGACTTAGGGAACCTGTGGCTTTCTTCAGCCACTCTTTTCACTGCTTCGCGGATTTCTGAAGCCTGGGGTGGAATCTGCCACCTTTGCGCGCTGTTTGATTTTTCTAGGCTTCGGTTAAGAACTGCATGAGCACACGGAGCTGTCGTGCAGAGGGGATTTAGGTAGGTTTGGTGGAGAACCACGTTTCATTAATTTGGCTCCCTCATTTCCCACCTTTAGCACTTTAAAACATATAAAATATAGCTGTTTGCACGTGGCTGCACGTCTGTGAAACACTCAGGAGAGCAAGGCACCTTTAAAGTCACCTCTGCTTGGGTCTCCCCGACAGAGGAGGGGCCCTTGGGCGCTGGGCGCGCCGCCGGCTCTGCAGTCCCCCGCGGCGCTGGGAGGAAACTCCCTCCGAGTTAGCTGGAAACTCGGCTCACACACCCTGGGCAGGAGGGCAAGGGGGGGAACCAAGAGCTGCAAAAGCTGGAAAAGCTCGAAGTTAGGTGGCAGAGTGCAGCAAAGGTTATTTGGGTTGAAATAAGCTCTTGTTTGGCCACCGGCCAGTAAGACTGCAAATCCGTGTGCCCCACGCGGTGGACCTTAAGCAGAAGCTGGAGACGTGGACGATAACCCTGGAACCTCAGTCAAGCCTGTGATCAGACACGAAGCCTGACGTGGTGGTGACCGGTGGGGGGGGGGGGGACCGGAGAAAAAGCGCCTCTCGGAGAGACTGTGCCTAAGCCAGAAAGATTTGCAACTGCTGATGCAGCGAAAGGCGAGGCGCAGGCTTCGAAGTTGGCAGCGCGGCGCTAGCGAGGCCAAAGGCTGTGACGAGAAGCTCCTTCCACCTCCAGGAAACCACAACAAATAGCCCCTAGAGCTTCCTGCAACAACTCGGTCTTGCCTGGGAGCCGGCCAGCCAGCCAGTGTCGGGGCGCCTGGGTCACGCTTGCAGCACCCCCACAGAGTCTCCTCTGCGTTTCCCAGAAAGTGAGTCTTAAGCACAGGAGCAAAGAAAGTAGTTTTGAGTTAATCCGTGCTTTGCTGCGATAACAGAACAAAACACTCAAACTTCCAGTCACTTTGCTCCTTTAATAAAGGGAAGTGCAATCTCAGGTTCTCCATCCCCACCACTTGAAAAATCACAACCAGTCCCTAACCAGAAAATGTGGGGACCTGGCAAACTACATTTTGCAAGTCCTGCATCCTCAGTCTATGGCCACTGTCTTGGTTTTTGCTTTTGTTTTTTAAACTCCCACCCAGGAAATGGACAGCCAGAGATCAGGAGCTCTGTACAACGTTCTCACCTGTGGTGGCAGTGGGGTTTTTGGTTCCTCTTCTATTTCCTTTGGGAACTATTCCTTAAAAAGTATACTGGTAGTAATAAAATTACAAGTCTTACTTATGTCTTGTTTCAGGGAAGTATGGAAATGTTCAGATGAATGAACATAGACATGTACATACAGTTTTCACAGACCCCTTCTGGGGTCACAGACCCTCTGAGGCTCAGCTCCTTCTTCATAATCATTGACCCCCACATTGGGCACTAGACTTGGTGTCCATGTCAGAGTACTCATGTGTTGTGTGCTTAGAGGGATTTTTAACGCCAAATAACAAAACTAGGTGCTCTATTCCCTAAATGCTAGGCTGCCATAAATTAATCCTGCTTTGTAACTCTGTTATGTGTTTACGTATGGATACAAATATTGTGCATCTATATTTAAGGAAGAATGCCACAATAAATAGAGCGAGTATACATAATTTAGACACTTTCTAATTCCTGTCTCTGTAATAACAGCCACTTTGCTACTTTGAACAGATATCCACAACTCTTAAATTATTACTGGTTCAAAGCTAGCCCAGTTCCAAGCAGTAGAAGACTTAGCTTCCAACTTAATTCTCAATCACATATTTCCTGGCTAAAGATCTAGGTCCTTGAAGAAAATTTCTAACCTAATGCTTCAAGTAATATAAGCAGAGATTGCATGGGCATTGAATTTTTCTTTTTGGAAGGACAGTGAGATTTGGTAATAATAAACCTTTGGATGGAAAACAATGTCGATGAGTCGACCAAACTTAGAAATAACTTGCTGCCTTAATTTGGCAGATCATTAGGGAACTCTGTTAAGGAAGAATTCTCTCCTGAAAAATCAAATAAAAGAACTTAGCAATGAGGTTATCCCCAGGCCTAAAGAAAGAAGCAATAGAAATTGGGTTTTGCCTTATCATCAAAGTAGGAAATTGCATTATTCTGTGTGATTAGTTCCAGTTTTACAAACAAACAAACAAGCCAAGCTAGTTTATTGTTTCTTTGTAACTAATGAACTAATGTAACCTGTAACTAATGAATAATAATCATTAGCCTTTCTTGAGCATCATGAATTAAGCCTCTTGCTCTAGGTTCCACATATATTCTCTCATTTAATTCCTATGAAAGTACTAGGAATTGTCATTATCATTTTCTGTATTAAGTTGAAGCTTAGAGAATTTAAGTAAATTTGCTAATGTCAGATAGCTGATAAGTGATAAAACTGGTTTTCAAATCCAAATCTCTCTGATTTCAAGGTCTAACTCTTTACAAGTAGTCTACACTGAGCCAGCTGTGCAGCTCAGCATTGGTTTCCCTCTTAATCCTGCCTGTACTTTATCTCATTTCATCTATGAGGTAGAAATCACTGTTCATTGCTATTTAAGTCTCCAGAATAATTTTCTATTAGGTGACTTCAAATTTCTCCGGGGGTGGTGATGGTGCTAAAAATCAGGTGTAAGATTGTGCACCATGATTATGTTTAGCCAGATAATCATCACTTCCAAAGTAGAGCTGATAGGTGAGCACACACAGTATATTCTGAAGTCCAAACAGTCCAAACAGAAACTAGGCTAAGCACTTCATCAGAAAGGTTCTTGACTTTCTTTCCTTGTCTCATTCATTACCTTCAGGGTGTGGTTTTACTTTGTCTATCTCATCTACTTTTTTTCTTTTCCTTCTTCCTTCTCCTTCCCTGTCCCCTCATCCTTACCTCCTCTACAACCTGCCCCTCCCACACACATTAAATAACAAAACAATAAATTAAAGATTTTTAAATTGTATGAAAGGAATGTGTTAATACAGTGACAGTTTCCATGCTCCATTTTTAACCACCTTAGGTTAAATATCTGTTAGAAAAATAACCTTAAAAAATTGAATTGCTTTTTTTCCCCTGTGTGTTGAACATATTGACTTTTTCCCCCTAAGAGTTAGGGGGGAAAAGCAAGAGGCCTATTCCCAGTAAGAAAATTATTCAAATCTGACCAACCAGAAATCACAAAGTTCATCTACTTAGAACCTACCAAAACCAACAATATAAGCAAAAATAAATTTAAATTCCAATGCACTAAAACTTTTGCACCTTATGTATAAAAGAGCTCCTCCTATCCTCATTCAGATCTTACTTCTTCTTACTTTATATACACTTCTAACATGTTTGGCTATATGATTTCCAAGGTTGCTGAAAATTAGAAGCATCATATCATAAGTGGATCAGAAACTATGTCAGGTAAGCATCTGAATGCAATACGATGCTACAGCATGTAATCATTATTACAAAATAGGAAAGTTTAGGTTAAACTTTAAAAAACAAAAAACCTAAAATAATGTAAATAACATTATGATTTATGTTAACACATTTAATAGTAAAGAGTATTAACTCACACTTTTATTGCAAGTGATAGAAAACCAGTCTAATCACACCTATAAACAAAGGAAGATATTTGTTTCAGGGAGAGTGGGGTCCCTCAAAATCAAAAGAAGAATTGAGCCACCAAGCTTTGGACCCTGAAGGAATGCAACTGAGCCCAAGGAGCAGCCAGCATTCTGGATCACTAGCAGGACTCCGTTGCTGTTTGTATATTGGCTTCTTTCATCTATTTCATGGTAGGCAAGCTTTCTCCACACTGTTGAAAATCTTTTCCACCATTAATACCTCTTGAGGTTGACTCCCTCAGCTTCAATCATATTGTAGAAACTAATCTGAATCTGTTCCAAGTTCAGAAATTCTGAGAAATGGGTTCTGCTTCTGAAGAACATATAAAGAGACCATGACAATTCAACATTCTGAAAGTAACAACTGGAAAACTTGCAAACTATTCAGTTTGAAAAGTTATCAAAACCAGAATTATATGAACTAAGATTCTGGAAAAGGATGAGTATTTCCCATACAAACTAATGATTGCTGCCTGTTTTGTTTCCTTGAGACATTTGCTAATTCTGGGCACAGGCCATGGATTACACTTGGTCCAAGTAGAACTCTACTGGGAAAAGAGAAACAAGCAGAGATTTTGATAGTCATTAGGATCAGTGTGGCAGTTTGGAATCTAGAAGAACCCCAAATGCATGGCCAATTTCCACTGTAGACATTTGCTATGTGTTGCAGCAAAATAGGAGACCTAAGAAGTAGATAGGAAAATTCTAACAGACAATTTGAAATCCCCCCACAGTTTTGGAGTGCTTAGAAGAAAAAGACCCTCTAGAGAAAAGAGCTCTGCATGAAACATCACTGGTCTTCCCTGAGGAGACATACACCTTTCAGGCTTTCAATCAAAGGGCCAGGATGGCAAGACCCAAAGAACAGGATGAATCACAGAAAGACTGAGTCTAACTGCAAAGCAGCCTTGACTCAGCTCCATGTCTGACAGACTGATATGGACAGTTCTTCATGCATTCTACCTAACTTAGGAAAGAGTGAATACTCTTTGGACAGAACAATATCATTTAGAGCCTCTACAGTACATTTATATACAATATCTGATTACAGTCTTTTAAATGATACATGCATAGTAGTGATAAAAGTGTGACCAATGCTAATAACTGAAAAAAACTAGAACATAGAGGTAAATCCATGTGCAATGCAGATAGTAGAGTAGGCAGAAAAGAACTTTAAAATAACTATGATTAATGTATTCAGGAAAATAAAGGGAAATGGGAAAAATAGATTAAAATATAGATAATTTCAACAGTGAATAGGACTCTAAAAATAGAGTCAAATGGACACTCTAGAAATAAACATCTTGTATTTGATTTTAAGTACTCACTGAATGGGTGTAATAGCACACTCAAAATAGTAACTTCATAAAGTTAAAAAAATAAATGTCTAAACTGAAGCACAGAGAGAAGACAAGTACAAAGAAAAGAACAAGAATGTAAAAGTCTTAGACTGAGTCAGATAACTAAAATACATGCAGAGAAACAGAGGAACAAAAGAATGGGAAATGAAAAGTATTTCAAGAGCTAATTTCCAAGAATTTCCAGAAATGCATTTGTTGGGTGAATAGATCCAACAAAGACACCTCAAATAATTAAAAGAAGCTCAAAGAATTGTGGCCAGAATACATACAAAGAAAGCCACAGCTAAGCACATAATGGTCAAATTGCTGAAAACTCTTGACAAAGAAAAAATTCATCAGACTGCCAGAGAAAAAGACACATGACCTTCACATTACTTTCACACATTACCACAGTAAGGCTGTGGTTAACTTGTTGTCAGAAATTATAAAAGTCAGGAGATAATGTAATGACACCTTATAATAGCTGAAAAAAATTTAAAATTGTCAACCTAGAGTTCCATACTTAGAAGTAATATCCTCCAAGAATGGAGGTGAAACACAAATGTTTTCAGCCAAATAAAAGGTGGAAAAGTTTGTTGACAGCCCAATGGGACTGGATGAGGTAAGAAAGGAAGTTCTTCAGGCTGAATAAAAATAATACCAAATGGAAGCACAAGCTGAAAGGAAGAATGAAGTATGTGGGAGGCTATAAATATATAAGAAAATATAAAATAGTAGTTAATCATGTATAATGATAGCAATGATGTCTTATAGGGTTTATAACAAATGTGGAAGTAAAATATATGACCACAGTAACACGAAGAGCTGCTACCCAAAAAGAATGGGGATAAACAGAGTGAGCCATAATAAAAGTTTTACAATGTTAAAAAAAAAAAAAAGTGACAAGGTATTCAAGTTAAATCCTAAAAAGTCAAGGATGGATTACTGTAAAATTTCTAAGGTAGTAATTAAAAATCGATGCAAGGATATAAATAGAATAGCACAAGTAGTTGATTAATACATAAAAGCTAGAGGAGAAGGAATAAAGAAACAATGAACCACAGGGTATAAAGAAAACAAATTGCAAGGATAGTACATTTAAACCCAAAAGCATTAGTAATTTCATTAAGTGTAAATAGATTCAACATACCAATTAAAATTTTAAAAATTATCAGACAAAATAAAAGAGATTAGATCTACCTATACACTTTCACAGACTACATACTGTAATAAAAAAAAAACACACAGATATTTAAAACCTAAATGGAGATTCCTGGGTGGCTCAGTAGGTTAAGCATCTGCCCTGGCTCAGGTTATGGTCCCAGGGTCCTGGGATTGAGCCCTATCTTGGGAATCCCTGCTCAGTAAGGAATCTGCTTTTCCCTCTCACCCTGCTCATGTTCTCCATCTCTCAAATAAAAATTTATTTTTTTAAAGATTTTATTTATTTATACATGAAAAACACAGAAAGAGAGGCAAGACACAGGCAGAGAGAGTATGAACAGGCTCCATGCAAGGAGCCTGATGTGGGACTCGATCCTGGGAATCAGGGATCAGGCCCTGAGCCAAAGGCAGATGTTCAACTGCTGAGCCACCCAGGCATCCCACAAATAAAAATTTTTTTTAAATATTTAATTAAATAATAGGAATATGGTATGTCAAGTAAACAGTATCCATAAGAAAGGTGGTGTGGCTATTTAATAGAAAAGGTAGACTTTAATATAAGAAACACCAATCCAACAGAAAGACAAAAGAATCTTAATACCATATCCTCAAACTATATAAAACAAAATTTGATGGTACTAAAAGGAGTATTAGACAAGTCCACAATCAAATTTAGAGATTTTAACACAAGTTTCTCAGTACCAATAGAATGAACAGCTGATAAAATGATAACGCCTGAGTGATGCTATGAAAGATTTGAAAGAGTATACTTAATCAATTTCATCTAAATGACATAGAAAACATTATATTTCAACAACTGCAAAATATATTTTTTCTCCAAGGGCACAAAGAACACTTAGAAACACAGAATATATACCAGACACAAATCTCAAATGATTAAAACAGATCTTTCATCAGGGAGGATGAATAGTTGACATATAAGTATATAAAACAACGTCAATGTCATTAACCATCAGGGAAATACAAATTAAATGTAATACCACTACACATTACTTGAATGTCTAAAAAAGAAAAAAAAAGGTACTGACATTATCAAGTGCTGACAAAGATGTGGAGCAATTGGAACTCTTGTTGATGGGAATGCAAAATGGCACTGCCACTTGAGAAAAGTTTAGCAGGATTATTATTCAGTAAAATGTACATTCCAATTCCATTCCAAGTTATCTACCCAAGAGAAGTGAAATTGATGTGCCTGTACATGAATGCTTGTAGTAACCCTATTCATAATTGCCAAAATTTGGAAACAACACAGATAGCTTTTCACCAATGAGTAAACACAAAAACTATAGTCCATCTATATGATGGAATATTATTCAGCAATAAAAAGGAAGAATACTATTCAGCATGAATCAACTGCTGATTCATGCAATAACATGAATGAATCTTAAATGCATTTTGAAGTATAAGAAAGCAGGCCTAAAAATCTACATATTGTACCCTTCCATTTATATGTCACTTGGGAAAATGTAAGTAGATGGGGAGGAAAACAGTTGCCAGTGGTTGTTAGTGGTTGGTGATATTACTCCCGACACCACCCACCCCCCCAGCACACACCCATACCATACCAGGAGGATACTTCAGCTTAGGAGCATTCTTCCCACATAACCCATAACCACTGTCTAAACATGGGCAAATATCACACAAACCCAAACTGTTAGACATTCTAAAAAATGTCTGAGTGGTATTCTTCAGAATATCAGGGTCATGAATGATAAGGAGAGACTGAGGAACTATCACAGAGTGTATGAGACCAAGGAGACATACCGTATAGATACAATGCAGAATCCGTTATTGCTTTCAGAAACAGGGGAAAGGCCATTAGTGAAAGAAGTGATATTCTACTAATTTTAATTTCTCAATTTTAATAAATGTTTCATGATTATGTTAGGTATTAACATAAGAAGAAGTGGAGTCGGGGGATATAAGAATTCTACATTCTATTTTTTAAATTCTTCTATAATTCCCAAGTTATTTAAATTATTTTTTAAGTTTTTAACCTATCTCTTACAGAGCTGAAGGACTTAGGATGATGGCTCAGGGGTAACTTTTAGACTTCCTCATAAATATGTTTTATATAACTATGGTTTTTGAACCATGTGAAGGTATAAACAATTCAGAAATATTTAAAATTAAATACAAACGGAGAGGGTTTTCTTAAATGTATTCTTTAGTTGCTCCCCAAATTTTGCTCAAAGATATTCTTACAGCATATGATGCAATAATATGCATTTATTAGAAGGAAGATTTTACATATACATATATATAGTGAATAAAGAAACATCAAATAAAAGGATTTATGTAGAGTCAGTGATAGAAAGTATTCAAGCATTGGGATCTTATGTTAAGACACCAAAATGAAGTTTCTAATGCTACTGTTTATGAAGTGCAAAAGCACATTGCCTTCTATGCCAACAATAGTTTAGAGATAATATAAATGCTTTACCTTAATTAGACTCTCCTAACAAATATTCTGTGAATGAGTCAGTGTTGTCATTCTCTGCCTTTCCTTTACAGACCTCACTCAGATGGCCTGTTTTATAAAAAGGAAAGAGGGATGGAGTAAGTCATTTTTGTTTTGGGGGTTTCTTAGTATGATTTTATGGCAGCTTTTCCCTAAGCTAAAATACACTTTGAATACATGAACTAATGAATTGGAGAAAATTAATTGGAGGGACCTGATGACCATAGCAATCTTTCTGTTTATTTCCTAAAATCATATTTCTAGGTTCAGCTGAGAATTCAATTGGGAACATGGGGTTTGGGCTCTGCAGATTTGCATTTTATTAATTGTACAGGATATTGAAACATTTCCTTTTACTTGCATGTGCCATTGCATGCTAACTCTGCTCTACTATGTGACCAAAGTTCAGATTCTAAAATTTGACCATGTTTGCTAATGAGGTCTTGTTGTTAACAGAGATACCCAGGTGTTGTGTGCTTGGTATCTCTTCTGTGATCACAAACAGCTGCTCTATTTCTCTGCCATTCAGCCAGCAAAATGATATCTTTACAGTCCATTTTTTGTTGTTATTCTGACTGTCTCAAGTTACATGAGTTGAAAATCCATTTTCCTCCAAAAAATTGCACTAGGACTTATTTTTCCTGTATTGTGCAATTACCCCATGTGTTTAGTGAAAACAATAATCACAAGAAAGATTAAGTCACATTTTCTTTAATACTTTATGGCCATGATTTGCTCCATGGATTTGTCAATGTGCAAATCTACCTCTACTCTCCTCAGGTTCGACTATAAAGCTGGGTTCTGTCAGCTTTATAAAACTCCAACTTCCTTGTATAGATTTATAGACTGATTTCTGACACAGGATTATAGAAACAGCCAAATGCTTCTTTTTGATCAGTACTTCTTACACAGTAAAGATTATTTGATTATATTAGCCCCCCTGATTTTTCTTTTATTTTTTTAAAGATTTTATTTATTTATGTATTAGAGAGAGATGGTCGGGGGCAACGGGAAAGAGAATCTCAAGGTGACTCTGCTGAGCATAGAACCCAGCACTGGGCTAGATCGACCTGAGCTGAATCAAGAGTCAAACACTTAACCAACTGGGCCACCGAGGCATCCCTGATAATGTTTTTTTTTTTTTTTCTTAATCTTGAATAAAAAGTTCTTTATTAAAATGATGATTTCTCTTATTGGAAAATTTTACTTTCCTGCCAAATTTGTGTTCTATACTCAACCTACTATTCTTATTAGACTACATTTCATCATGTCTTGGCCTCTTTGTGTGTTGATGAAAAGACATTTTTTCCCTAGATGTTTTGCTTGGTGCTTTTGTGTGTTAAATTCTTTGTTTCCAGACGCCTGGGTGGCTCAGCGGTTTAGCGCCTGCCTTCGGGCCCAGGGCGATATCCTAAAATCCTGGGATAGAGTCCAACATCAGGCCTCCTGCATGCAGCCTGTTTTCTCCTCTGCCTATGTCTCTGCCTCTCTCTATGTGTGTCTCTCATGAATAAACAAAATCTTAAAAAAAAAAAAAAAATCTTTGTTTCACTAAATAAGGACCTAAAGGTTAAGAACTTCTGAGTACTCTGAATCTCATATGCAAATTTGGTTATCTTTTTGAAGTGATATTTTATTAAGCTTTTATTAATATCAAGCGCTGGGTTTACAAAGACCTAAATGAATGAAATTTAATATTTAAATATCCATGTTAATAGAGCTTTAGGAGCTCTGGTGCTACATGCCTACCTGAGGGCAGATGAATGTCCCATGGCACAGACCTTCCCTACACAACGGTAGCATTTTCACAGCACACTTTTTGGGAAGCTCCAAGTATGTATTCTCATCTATTAGTTATCTTTCTAGCATTAATGGATGCTAGACATTTCCATGATCCCTGTTAAAAATGCTGGTTCAGTCACAGGAAATGGCCTCAACCAATCAGAACAGACCATCGGGGAGGAGTACCGATTCGAGGCCCACTGTTGCAATGTGGAGAGATCTCAGAGGCCCTAGAGGAGGGGACTTAGTGGCTGTGGTAGGAGAGGATCCCACTCAGTGGGCTTAGATGAGAATCAGCAACCAATGTGGAAGTATGTCATATTTCATTCAACCTGAGAAGCCATCAATGAAATGAACCATTATTTTATGTATTAAAAAAAAAGGTAACAAGTGTTCACAATCCTTCCTCATTATTCAGAACTTTTTATGTTATTCCATTGAAAGAGCTCTTTTAGACATATTGAAACACAAATTTTTTTTTATATGTCTTCTGGTGTCTTCTGGTTTCAGGGGTACATACAAACAAGTGAAATTAACTTGTGAAGGTGTATTCCTGAAATTTCTTTACATTAAGAATCACTGTCTTTTGAATCACTTTCAACAGTCATCAATTTTCACATTGTCCCATACATCATCATCTGTGTCACCCAGAGCATTTGGTAATACAACATTTTTTATAAGAGTGCTTATATTAGCTCTGATATGTTTCCCCAAGGTAATATATTATCAGCTTTTTCTCAAGAGGTATAAAAAACAAGTGTAACAAATGATACCCATAATTATGAAATATACCAGTAATCGTAAAATACAGCTTTATTTCAGAGATGTGCAAATCTAAAAAAAATTCATCTTTTATCAATATTCAATTTGATGAAATATGATAAATTTAATGTTTGACAGTTCACATAAAAACTATTAGCCTTGCCTGCATATTCATTACATTTGGTATTTATACATTTATTTTGTGTGAGAATATCAGAATATCTTTCAAATATTAATAGTACATATTCTATTTATAAATATTTTAAACCTATAAGTGATTTTACGGCTATCTGAAAAGTTGGACAAAGATTAAAATTTCATTGTTTATCTGCAAAGAGCCAGAATAAATATTACAAAACAAGAGAAGTTAAATCTCAGGGTACCTGGCTGGCTCAGTTGGTAAAGCCTGTGACTCCTCAACTCAGGGTTGAGTTTGAGCCCCATGTTGTGTGTAGAGATTGCTTTAAAAAGTAAAATCTCAAAAAGAGAGACAAGTTAGATCTAAATTTGCACATTAATTTTGTAAGTCTTAATTCTGGTAATCTGACTCCATAAAAGTAAATTGGAAACGAAACCAAATTGAAGGCAACTAAAAAAGCTAAAACATAAGAAGAAAACTGTTGTTGTAAAAACAAATACAATCACGCAGAAAAGGATGTGTTTGCAAGAAAATGAAGAAAATTTGAGAATTGCTAGATACATTTAAAAGATATGTAAGGGCATGGAATTAAGGTGAGGGAGGGGTCAATGAAAGTAATGTTTACTCTGAAGCCAGAGTTCCAAAGAGTTTTGAATGAGGAAAGAATGTAAGAAAGAATTAAAGTTTTTATTTATTTATGAGAGAGAGAACATAAGAGGAAAGTGGGGGCAGAGATAGAGGGAGAAGTAGGTTCCCAACCCAGGGCTCGATCCCAGGACCAGGAGATCATGATCTGACCCGAAGACAGACACTTACCAACTGAGCCCCTGAGGTGCCCCAAGAATATAAGGAAGCTCTAAAACATTAATACTTGAGTCTAATTAAGAAAATAAAATCAATTAAGAAAATAAATTGAATATCAATATCCAATACTAATTAAGAAAAAACAGTAATGCCACAGAATAGTGAATCAGCGATAAAAAGTATAGAAACTAAGAATATCACAGAATGTAGAGAAAAAGAAGAAAGAGATGAAACAGAGGAGATAGAGAAGATAAAGATCTATGGATATTCTGCAGAAAGACACCAGAAGACATGTAAGAGTCAATAATACAAATGTAGAAAATGTCAATGCATTCAAGGAAATCTAAGTGTACTTATTAAAATGCTTATAAATTCTGGGCCAATTAATGAGAAAAGGCATACATATAAATATAGCCTATCCTGTTTGTTTTATTTCTAGGATTTTTTTTAAAAATCCTGTGAGAACAGATGCAGAGAAAAATAAAACCAATTACCTTCAGCAAGGGAAACAGAGCAGCTAGAGGTTTCTTCCATCAGTACTTCATCACCAGAGAATGATAAATTTCTGCAGAATTTCGAGAGAACAAAGGTTGCAAAACCAGATTTCTATACCCAGCCAAATCACTATTCAACATCGTTATGTAACAGAAAATGAAGACTGTCTTAGGTATGCAAGAAATTGTACACTTGAAAAGAATATCAAAGCTATATTCAACTGAAAGGTTTAGAAGGATATGTGCCAAACTGTTAACCATGGATATTCTTTGTGTCACTTTGTTTTTGTCTTTTGAATGTCTTTTCATTTGGAATGAAGTATGATTTGTTATTATTTCCAAAAATAAAAAAATAAAATCATTTTTATCTTTGGAAGATATTTGTTAAGCAACTTTGTGAGTGTAGAAACTACATTACTACATAGCCTTAATCCTCATAATTTACATAATTTTACATCATAACAGGGAAAAAATCAGTTCAAATTTGACAGTTACTGAAATTGCACTCTATCTCTTAACCCAGAGTAAATTCTGCATGCCAAAACATAACTGAAACACTATTTAAGTGAAGAGCGCTTACATATAGATTATGCTGAAGTATCTAATTTGTAAGCTTTTTAAATGTCTAAAGGAAGTTTTCTCCTTATGTGGAAATTATAGCAAGCATATGGATGTAAAATGAGCAGAATTAGGTTTAGTTTATCTTCAAACATGAAAAACATACCAAAATGACAATGTATTTTAGCCCACAAAGGATGTTTTAAACACATTTCCTTTAGTAGAATATATGCAAAACACTGATTATAACCTGGCTCAAATTTTAATACCTTTAGTAGTGTTTGCTGTGCATCTGTGGCTTTCTGGTACTTAAAAAAAAATCATATTTAGTAATTGCAGTGTATCTTCTATGTGTAGCCTGGAAAATGTGCAGCCTGGAAAATGTTTCCACAAAGAGTGGAATAATTTAAACACTACAGAATTTCACCATAATTTCATCTTTATACTGACTGCAAATTTGAAGGAAATATTTTACATCTCACAATAAAAACTAATGTTTCCTAGAAATAAAATATCAGCTTATTCTAAATTTCCAATTTTCTGAATACTGTATTTAAAATCATAACAATGCTTTATCTGTATTTGAATGTCGTAACTTTTCAAAAATATTTTCTACTGTTTTAGTCTCAAATCTGAAAAAAAATTAGTTTTATATAAAGCCTTTCCCTCCAGGGCACACTTAATATGTTCTTGCCAATTTTACTGTTTTTATAAGGTAGTTTAAACATCAGCAAAACTTTATTATTTTATAGTTGATTATTAATATTTACTAACAAAGCAGAAACTCTAATGTTTTATGGCTTTGTGAGGATGGGTGTCATGATAATCCACTTTCACACTATAGATTCAGGGCCAAGCAAGGTACTGGGATGATAGTTAGAAATTCAGTAAATATTTGTGTCATGAATCAGCAACAGCTATGTTAAAATGGAGCTGGGGGATATAAAATTGATACTTTCTATTCTGAAGACCTTTATGAAGGTACTTTAAAATTTAATATATCTCATCTGTCAATACAAAGTTCCTTTGACATATAAAATCAATATATTACTCACTTTCTGAATATTCTTTTAACTGCTTACACATAGATCTAAGATCTTTTCTTAATTTGTTGAAGTGTATTTGGGCTTATCTAAATATATCATCATGTCAATTCTCCAATTTAGATCAAAATATCATTATTATGTACTAATATCTATTTATTCTCCTAAAGAGAGGATAGAATGATGCTAAAAAGAAAAAAAGAGAGAAAGAAAGAAAATCAAGATATTTGGCTTCTCTTTGGCTCTAGGGAGATTTAATTTATTAGATACTATTTGCTGTTTGCCTACATGATACCCATTCTCCTTTTTCCTTTATTAATTATGTCCCTATTGGGGCACCTGGGTGGCTCAGTGGTTAAGTGTCTGCCTTTGGCTCAGGGTGGGATCTTGGAGTCCCAGGATGGAGTCCCGCATCGGGCTCCCTGCATGGAGCCTGCTTCTCCCTCTACCTATGTCTCTGCCTCTCCCTGTGTGTTTCTCATGAATAAATAAATAAAATCTTAAAAAAAAAAAAAAAGAGTATCCCTGTTGATGTGTCCAGCTGACACAGTACATTTTCTCATCTCCTTTGTAGAGAAAGAGTAATATAAAAGCAGAAATTCTTGACTGGAGTTTCTGGGAGTCCTGTTTTGTGATTAAGGTGGTGGGGTTCTTGATCCCATCTTGAGCAATGAGAGACACGCTAAGGATGCTGAAGCAGAAAGAGCTAAGGTTCCAGATCTTGTGTTTCAGCCCTGAACTGCCTACCTCCAGACTTCTTCAACTATGGTAGGTCTGCTACCAACTGCTATTTCCTATGTCTCAACTAGCAGCCAAATACAATTCCTAACTTACCTAAGATATACTCTTGAGCCTTAGTAAGTATAATATCATTATAGTCCAGTCATAAAATGCTTTGGTTATTCAATTTAAATGCGTTAGTTATAATGCTAATTCAACTCACAAGCCTTTTCTAAGAGATAACTACTTACGCATTTTCCTTCGTTCTCTCATATTTTCTGAGCAGCCAGTCATTAGTGCCTTAGAATTCAGCAGTATACATTTTGAAATGTGTATGTTGAGCTAAAGTACTAAATAATTTTTGTTTAGCCAATGGTAATAAATCAACAATAATAAAACAGCATAATTAACAATTTTTGTACTCATGACTAATTCAATCACATAACTAAATACATACTTCAATGTTACCTAGAATTTTCCTCCTTTAATAAAAATGCATATTTGAATATTATGAATATTTATTTCTCTACAGTTATGAAAGTAATGCACATTATGTAGTTCTTTTACTTTGAAGAAAGTTACAAGATTTTTTTTTTGTTTTTGATAAAATATTTATTAAGGACCCCAACACAGCAACAGATATAAAAGACCTGGTCCCAGACTAAGGGAATTCATGATGTTCTCTCAAAATTATATGATAAAAAGTGTATGACAACTGTTCTATTGTATGTTTTAATTTTGTTTGCTACTTCCAATATTTTTCTTCTTTTTTAAAAGATTTATCTATTTATTTGAGACACAGAGAAAGAGTGTGTGTATGTGAGCAGGGGGAGGGGCAGAGGGAGAGAGTCTTTCAAGCAGACTCCATGCTGAGTGCAGAACCCCATGTGGGGCTCAATCTCATGACCCATGAAATCATGACCTGAGCCCAAATCAAGAGTCAGATACTTAACTGACAGAGCCACCTAGGTGCCCCATTATCAATTTTTTTTTTCTAAGAGATGTCATTGTCAATTGTCCAGGTACTTTCTACCTAGAAAAAAATTTGTGAAAACCCCAAATCTATGAACTAAAATCTTGGAAATGTGTGCCAAAGGGAATTCAACAGCATTATTCATCATCTGGAATCTTAGCTTTAACTAGACACTAGTCAAGAATGCTATCAACTGGAATTTTCTTATTAGACTGAAAAAAAAAAAAACCTAAAAATACCAAGTTCTTCTTACTTGAATTCAAAACTTTGCCTAGAATTGAAACTATTAAAACATGATAAAGTAGTTTCGAATAAATATTTAAGAGTTCTTTATTTTTGAAATTTTAAAAATAAGTAACTTTGAAAATGCTGGCATAAAACACAAGAGAACATTTCTTCCTGGCACATCCAGGCATCTAAATCGATATATGAAGTTTGCCTTGTTTTTAAAATCTAGTTCAAAATTAACACACACATAAGTTTTTTAAACTTTCTTTTTTTGAAAATATTTTTTCTATTCAAGATGTCAAAGTCAGAATCGCCTTTGAAAAAAATATTAGTTGGTTATTTTTCAACAATAGGAGAAGATCTTTGGTTTAGTGTGACATCTGCCCTTTGGGATGACAGTAATTTTATTCTCCTGAGACTGACACACTCTGTCTCTTTGTATTTAAATAGTTTTCAATTTCAAGTGATGAGAAGGGATAACTTTCAATTTCAAGTGATGAGAAGGGATAACTTTCAGCAAGAATTAATAACTCACTTTTTGGCTAAAAGATAGTGATTTAGCAACTCTGCTTATTCTTACCTCTTTTGATTTCCCATAAATAAATGTGTTACCTTCCATGGGTGGATCTGAAATGGCTGCTAGTAAACTCTTTAAAGTGTAAAGCCATCTTGCCTTTAAAAAAGTTCTCCCTCTAGCGCTAGTCTCTTAATTTTAAGGGGATTCCTGATCAATGATTCTGATTTGTGCCTGGGTTTCATTTGACTGTGTGCCCTGGAAGGCTTTAATGCATTTAAATTCAGCAAAATTTTTTAAAAACTTATTTTTTACAAAAAATATACAAAAATATTTTATATAAAATGTATACGAAAATCTACTCTGTGATCTAAAGAACAAAAGTACATGCATCAGTTCATTTGACCAAAATAAAACATACATTTGACGAGTTATCAGTTCTTAAGGGTAAAAAAAAAAAAAGCAGGCATCTGTTAAAAAGTAATATCAGATTAAAAGTTATAAAATGAAAAAAAAATTACAGAGCGGAAAATAATGGCAAAGTTTGAAGTTTGCTGGTCATGTTATCGTTTTGATGAAAATCTGATTGAAATTCATAGCTATTGTACACCAAGCAAAATGTGCAAATGTTTTCTCCTTTTGCTTATTCTTAGCAATATGTATGCTTATGCTCTCTGGAGAAAAAAAAATTCTTCCCACCTATGAAACTGCTCAATTTATCTGGAGAACAATTTTTACCTGTCTCCTTTTTCTCACCATGATGCACACTGCACTGTTTTCTTTACTAAGAGCTTTATCTGAACTTTAAAAGTTTAGAATTAAAGTGGTTGCCATTTTCTCTTTCATCTTTGAAATATTGAATTTAAAGTCTGTTCTTGATCTTGTCTCCTTAAAAAATGAATCAGATTATTAACTAGCTTTTTAAAAATAGTTTAAGTTCCACTCTGTGTGGCTTTGATTTTTAAAGCCATTTACTATGCAAATCAAGGTGAATATAGTCCTTCGGAATTCAACTAAGCTATTACAACAAAAACATGAATTAAAGGTGAATACTTTGGTTAATAATCAGGTTTTTAAGAAATTTTTACATGTAGTAAGTAACCAAATTTCAGACACATTTTTCTTTTACTAGAGTCTGTTTCATTTTTACTTTCTATTATGCCTTTTGCATATTTTGCAATGCTATGAATGTTTTTTCTCATAATTCAGATTTCATCTTATAAAAATCAGAATCCCATAGTGATTTATGATGACAGTTTGGATTTTATTTTCTTGAATTTTTTGTCTGGCCTGGTTCAGTGAACTAAAATTAAGAAGAAGAAAACAAAATCTTAAGCCCTATGACTTCCCCTTTTCCATCATTTTTATAATCTCAGTTTCATTTCATTTGACTGAAAACATGCACCCAAGAAGGAACACTTCCAGTTCAGAATCAGCTCAATACTGATACAATTGACTCCTGGAGTGACAACCCCAACCCCCATTTACCGTGGGTTTTCAAATCATTGAGGTAATATCCATACCTATTTTGACACATACGTTCCTTCACCATGAATTTTATTCATGCGTAACAAAGTTGAAACATTTATTAATGGCGTTGAAAAGTCAATATAACATTCGTGGGTATTTTTTCCTTATCTGTAAAAAAATAACTACCTTCACCAAATTAGCAGTAAAATCTTTTTCATTGCTAATGTTCCATGATTCTATATGCAAAGTAGAGAATTAGAAAATTTGTAAATTAGGATTATATTTGCAACTTTCTGTTAAGGCTGATTATTTGATTAAAGAAAACTGCTTTGATAATCAACTAATCAAAAGTATTTGTTAATTACACTGTATGCTCAACAAAATGATATTAGTTGTTATGACAATTAAACCTCACAGTGATTCTGAGGCTGGGGAACACCCTGAATATGCTGATGCCCCTCACCTCCAAGAAATCTCTGGTGCTCACCAGTGATTGTCTCAAGCGCCACCCAGCATTAGCCTAAGTATCAGGCTTGCTTCAAGAGGCTGGCTCATCTGAATTTCCTACAATTTGCAAAGGTCTCATGTTAACAATTCTTCCATTTCTCTGGAAGTCACTTTCTTCTTTCTCCTTTTTCCTTTTCCCTAATCCACTTTTCCAAAGAATCAATTTCAATGCCCATGTTGGTCTTCCCATATTATATTCTTATTACGTGAGCAATGATGTTCACAAAATCAATTTTGCCTCCTCATTGCCATCTTCAAATTCTTTCATCCAATAAGTATCTTTTTTCCAGCTTCTTCTTATATGAGCACACCATGGATATGCTCGTGAGTCAGGCCTAGTACCTGTCTTCCGCGATCTTGCCTGGCACAGGGTAAGGTAGATGATTGCAAAGCTGTAGTAGGAGCAACTGCACACATGGGTATAAATCATCTGAAGGGAAAAACTGTGTATATTTCATTCACTGTCATATCTTTGTATTTGTTTCCTTGGGCTGCTGTGACAATTTACCACAAACTAGGTAGCTTAAAAGAATATAAATTCTTCTCTTACAGTTTTGGAAGTCAGAAGTCTGAAATCAAGATGATGAAGGGTCATGTTTTCTTTGAAAACTCTAGGGAAGAGTCCTTTCTTGCCTCTTTCAGGTTCTGGTGGCCCCACATGTTCCTTAGCGTGTAGCAGCATAACCTCTGCATTCACATGGACTTCTTCCGTGCATGTATCTACATGTCCTCTCCTCTCATAAAGACACTAGTCATGGGATTTAGGGCTCACCTTAACTACATCTGTGATGATCTTAGTTCCAAATAAAGTCACATTCTGAAGTGCCATGTAAACATGAATTTGGGCGGGACACTACAACCTATTATAGTTCCCAACTCCCAGAATATTTCTTAGCACTCATGTTTAACATAAAATATGTGGCATATTTAATAAATATTTGTTCAGTAGTGAATAGATCACTGAAGGAATAATTAACAAAAGTATTATGGGAGCCTATTTGAAGAGAACTGACTCTGGTCCAGACTGGGTCAAAAAAGGCTCTCAGGAAGATTATCCTCCAAATTAATCATTTTTAGGATGAGTGAGTATTAGGATAAAGGAAGGGATGAAGGAATGGGGTTAAGAGCAAAGTGTCAGGCTATATGGACAGTACATACAGAGACCCTGCACAACAGAAAACATGGAGCATTCTGGGAATTGCAATCTGTGTGACTGATATATGGAACAGCCAGGTGGAAGTGATGAGGACTCATCTGTGAAGGGTCTTATACTGTTCTGTGTGTGTGTTCACACACACACACACACACACACACACACACACACACACAGCCTTCTACCTCTTGTCCTCCAGGAGCAACCTTTTGACAATTCTAAAGTTAGAGATGAAAGAAGCTTTGGACCAGTGGTTCTTAACTATTGAAGAAATGTTCAGTTGTTTTGAGAATCTGATAAAACCTGTGATTCCTTTCCTTAGAAAGATGCACAGATTTGCAAACAAAATCTTGAGAATTTGGAATGTTGGTCTGTGGTCTATGAACTCCAGGATAATAAATTCTTAGTCAAGATTAGCACTGGACAACTGTTCCTCAGAACTGCTTTTACACAAATCACTTGACTCTAAGAAGGTACTTATTGCAGAAATTGAAATTCTAGGGAGAAGCTAACTTGTCATTGGTCATCTATGAGGAACCTGAAACACTAGGGATGAGATTTCCTTAAGAAATTTAATACCTTGGGGCACCTGGGTGGCTCACTCAGTTGAGCATCTAACTCTTGATTTCAGCTCAGGTCATGATTTGAGCCCTGTATCTGGCTCCTGTGCTCAGCAGGGAGTTTGTCCCTCTACCTCTGCTTCTTCCCCAACTCACACATTCTCCCTCCCTCTCTCTCTCTCTCTCTCTCTCTCTCTCTCTCTCTCTCTCTCTAAAATAAATAAATAAAGTCTTAAAAAAAAAAGAAATGTAGTATCTTTTCAGCATGCCTAGGTGTTAGATTTGTTCTGCAGTAGTATAGTGCTATTGTTTTCAATGTTAATCTCTGGTTTGTATTTGTATAATGCATAATAAAAGTAGAACCTGCATCCTGGTGTTGTTTTATGAAGATTCAATGAGCTAGTACAAATTAAGTATACCTGAAACATACTCAGACATGTCAGTGGTTATGATAATCCTCATAATTATTATCATTATCTTTATAATTCTCCTGAAATATTAAAATTTACACTAACAAGATCCAAAACATGAGACCTAACACTGATGCCATCTTTTCATATTCATGCAATGTGATCTGGAGCTCAATGGGCCTTTTACGTCCTCAGAATGTCCCATGTCTGATTAAAATCTGCCGTACTCTACTTCTGGCTATAAAGGCTGACAAAGATTGTTCCCTGGAAGGGCTCAGCCCTGGCTCATTTCAAACCCAGGGGTTTAGGAAAAGAATGGCCTGGCTTAGAGATCAGAACTGATACTATCTTGATCTGGACTCTGAGTTCCTGAATTATGTTCCAGAGTCTTTCTTGATGCTACTACATGGCTCCAGCAACTTTAGACTGTGTATAGAAATGGCTTCATAGGTTCAGGTGTGCCAGAGGGGTTGACTCCATTTTCATTTTTGTCTCCTCTCCTTTTCTCTTCCCTCCTCCATCTTCTCTTCTTCTTCCTCACTTTGTCTCAGGACCTAGATGCTTAGGTCTAGTTACTCTTAGGTTGTTATAGCTCAGACATCCCCTAGTCAAGGAATGCCTTCCCACCCACCCCCACAACAATGGTTCAGAGCAAATCAACTCTTATAGAACTGCTTTTTCCCCCTTTACTGAAATTGGGGTACTTGGAAAATCACAGATTCATTGGCACTTTAACATGTGAGTCCATGTTAATTTGTTATAGATGTCATCATGGAAGTCATATTAAGTCCTGGAAGGGATGGAATAGCATGTGGTAGGCTGGAGAAAGGGAAGATACAAGCAGTTTTTTGAGGGCAATTATAGAAAAATCACTGAGTTGTTCATTTGATCCATTAACAAATGCTCTCTAGCAAACCTCTTCAGGTAAAGGAAATTCTTTAGAAGATGCTGGCTTAATGAAGCTGGTGACTGATATGATTTTTAAAATAGTACTTTGGCATGATTGTAGAGCTAGACCAAAGGCATAGACCAATCCATCCCCTTCTCCTTTTGTGGCTCCAACTCCTTAAATTCACCCCTCAGGTCTTAGCAGAACTGCTGTGAGCTGTCAAATGCTCTTCTGAGCATTCACTCAGACATGGGAAGTGATGCAAAGGTCAGAGGCACATATGGCTCTGGGAAGTCCTATTGACAAAGCAAGAGTCCAGACTGACTTTATAAAGCAGACAGATCCCTCAGTACAGCTGGCCATGTGAATATGCAGACATGGGAGATGTGAGTAATGCTGCTGGAAGGGAAGCAAAAGCAGATATTGTCATAAACAGAAAGCTACTCCTTCATTTGGTCTGCTTCTTATCATCTTTGCTCTCAGGTTCAACTGTAGGTGCCAAGCAATATGTTTATGACATATACTCCTGGATGAGGCCCTAAAAGTGCAAGGTCCCCATTAAACCATAGCCCTACGCCTTCTTTTTGGGGACCATCACAGGGGACTGTGTTAGTTCTATTATTTACTTGACTGCCAATCTAGAAAAAGAAAATTAGCTCTAGTTATGAACCTACTATATGGTGAACCCACTCTCTATACACCATTAGGGAAACTCAGTGCAGTCAGTCAGCTATTATCACCATTCTAGAGATAAGATTTAGGACACGCTAGTAAGTGACAAAACTCAGAAGCCAACACGAGTCTACCTGGTTCCAGTGCCTGGATTTTACCCTTTACTGCTTTCAAATACATTCAGGTGTTCTCTTAACTTCTCTGTTGCCACAAATGTGTAAATCTTGAGTTAATAACTGAACAAAATTTTAGAGAAGCAATCAAGCAGTCAGGAGATCCTAATTTTATTCTTGATTTTTAAACAACTTTGCAAATCTCATTAGACTAATCTGTGAGTGCCATTTCTCTCATTCACTCTGCAGTGTGGTCAGCCCTCAAATGCTAAGAGAAATTAGAATAATTTTAGGTATAGGTTATCATAAAATGATAATCAACAGGGTAGAGGCATCTAATTCCATAACATATTATTTGACAAGCAGGAAAATAGAACTTGCTTATATTATTCTAAAGGTTATACTGTTAAAAAACATAATACTATAACTCTGAAGTCGTACTTCTGTTTGTTCAGGAAGTAAAAGGACATCTGAACAACATATATATAGAATGGTAACTAAGAAATCCACTTGAAAATTTAATTTCTTTCTTTTATTCCCTATCTCACAGACTGGAATATGAATCCCCTAAATAACTGAGAGCTACCTATTAAAATCCTTACCATCATTCATCCCCCAAAAGCAGGGTGAGGCATAATGGGATGATCTAATAAAGTACATTAAACTAATTAGGAAAAGGTTATGTTGTACATTTTCTTCTTAGTATTAACTTGAGACTATTAACTAAAATGTGTTAATGGCAAAATAAAATATATAGCTACATCTCAATTCATCAATTATAACACCAAACAGGTCAGCAGATAGAACATATGGAGATTAAAAAAGATATATTATCACATTCCCTAGAAATTGAAGGATAAGTCTTTTCTTCAATTTTCTGTTAATATGGCACAAAACTATCCAGAAATTGACATAATTCTTTTACAAGTTGTTTTAAACAAAGGGTTGCAAAAGAGGAGGTGGGTAGAGGGGATGGGGTAACTGGGTGACAGACATTAAAGAAGGCACATGATGAGACAACCACTGGGTGTTTACTATATGCTGCCAAATTGAATTTAAATAAAATATATTTCTAAAAGCTGTTTGAATAATGGAACAGAGTTTTTTGTTTTTTTCAAAATCAGTACACAGTTTTCAATAGGATTATTTTTAATATTTATATATTTGTTTTGCAGATGTGAACACATTTCTTCTCATTGGGTGGGAAGATTGTGATTATGTCCTATTTCTGACATAGCTGAAAATATTGTTAATATCTTCATCATATTTCAAAAATATCTCAATGTTATGTGCTAATTCTTAGTAGTAACCAATATTCCTGACTATAATATAAAATCCATCTTTCTGCTGAACTACTAAATTAATGTTTTCATTAATCATTTTCAACCTTTACAAACATTTCTGTTTAGGCAAGATGTGAATTAACACAATGGTTTGAGATGACAGCAGTTATTTCTTTCCTCAGCACATCCAATCAGAAAAGCTCCAGATACATAAATACTGGGAGACACATCTTGGCCCCAGAGAGTGATTGTGGACCATTACTTAGCATATCTGATCCTTTTCCCTTGTTAATAAAGTGATGATAATAATACCTGTTATTTCAAAGGACTAATGAGAGGATCAAAGGGGAAAACAAATGTAAAACACTTACCAAGAGCCTGGCATTTAGTAGGTACTTACCAAATGTGGCTTTCCTTTGCTTTACCTCTTTGGACTTGCCCGTGTCTCTGAACGGGCTCTGTGTTCAGATGCGTAGAAGACTGGGCTCTTGACATCTTTTCTAACTCTTCTTTTTTTACCCTCCACTAGTTCTCTAAATATGAAATGAGCCTTGCTCTCTCCCAGGTTTTTATCTTTTCAATGATAAGATATTAGTTTTCATTACGACTATTTTATGTGCCATTTCCCAATAATGTGTGAAGTTAACATTTTCTACTTCTATCATCACAAGATTTGTGATCCCTTCAAGTCAATTTATTTGGCTTGGCCTCACAGACACTTCCTCAATCTTCCTTTCTATGGAGTTAGTGAAGATTGATAACATCGCCTGAGTGTGGGGGTTCTCTGGCCAGCCCTGATCACTTGACTTTCTCAGGAATCACTCTGTCTTTTGAACAGAAGAATTTTTATATTAAAGTGAATAGTCGAACCAGGAGAAATCACTCTGGATTCAGTTTGGAGTTGGCACGTTATGAGGAGGGTTTTTTGGTTTTGGGGTTGTCTTTTTTTTTTTTTTAAGTTTTTTCAGATGTTCTGGTTTCTACACAAGAAAATTTAGAGCATTTCCCAAATTCTGCCCTCAAGTAGAAGAAAGAATGTGGGGAGCATGCTGTAAAAACAAGGAGTCTGTTGCTTACTTGCTAACTTGTTACAAGGCTTGGGATCACCACTACTTAATTATTCTCTCTTTTTTTTTTAATTCCTTCTTTGGCAGTCACCATTATCGGTCTTCACTTCTTATGCTTGAGGAGGAACATGCCAACAGGAAACACGATTAAGTCCCCGAAAGTCATTATCAGATCTACCAATGGTCTACATTTGTGGACAAACTATAACCCACAATTTAAATCTAGCTATCCCTTGTCCTGTAAGGAATTTTTCTGGAACACAACCAGGGTGATTCATTTACAGATTGTGTATAGCTGCCTTTGTGCTATGGTGGCAGAAACAAGCAGTTACAATGAGAGTGTGAGAATTGCAAAGCCTAAAACATTTCTCATTGGGATATTTAGAGAAAAAGCTTTCTGATTTGTAGTTTTTACAGTAAGATTGGAGAACATTTCCTTATAGGGTGCTCAGAGATACAGGCCTTTTTCTGTTTTTCAGTCCTGTCCTGGGGAGAGCTGGTACTGTGGATTTCAGTGCTCTGGGGTGTGGTGGTGTTGACAGATCTGGGTGTAGTACCAAGTCACTTGACCTCTCCAAACAGTTTCACATAGTGGGCAATCGGTAAATATGACTTGTCCTCTTTTCTCTACAAGGAAGCTTTATGTTGAAAATATCAATGTGTGAGTCCTGCTGATATAAGAAGTTAAGTATTGAATGTCAGAGGCAGATCTTTCAGCACTTAACATCAAATAGTCATTTTTGTAAGGCTCAGTGCTAATGAACAATAAATTTCTTTGCACTTAATCAGTCTTCAGGCATTTACTCAATACTTACTTAGCTTTCTGATGACACTCCAACTAAATTTGGAATGTCAATTTTTTCTTTCCTACTTCCACATCATCCAATGTTGTCTTTAAAATACTTGCTACCTTTTGTCTGTTTCTTGATACTTGTTTGTAATTCCTTTTCTAACATCATTTTCATCATTTCCACATAAAAACAGATGTCCATTTGGGGTGCCAGGGTGGCTCAGTTGGTTGGGCAACGGACTCTTGATTTTGGCTAAGGTCACAACCTCTAGGTTGTGAGATGGAGCCCCATATCCAGCTCCACGCTAGGCATAGAGCCTGCTTAGGATTTTCTATCTCTCTCTCTCCCTCTGCCCCTGCCCGTCTCTTGTCCGTGCCCTTCTCTGCCCCTCTCAAATATATATATATATTTATTTATATATTATTTTTATATTATATTTATATATATATATATTTATTATATATATCAATTTTATAATGCTAGAGCATTTACTCCTTGAATTCCAATTCCTTCACTAACTCTATGTCCATTTTTGTCCCAAAGCAAGATAAATATAATAAATAAACAAATGTGCTGTTACCAAAATTTTTGAATTTCATCTGGTTTTCCTTCCCTAAAGATGAATGGGCTTGAAAAATACTCTAATTGTTTTTATATTCCTCAACACAACAAACGTTTCTCTGCTTTGATACCTGAATTCCATTTATAAAACAGACTTCTCTGATGTATCCTGGGTACAGCATTTAGCTTTACAAATTCAACCAGGTATATCTATCATTTAATTAATTGGGGAAATCTTAATTAAGGACTTTTAATAAGTTCTTAAATATAAAGTCTAACAGAAAAGAATGAAGAAAATAGTCTTCAAAAAACCATATCTGTTTTGTTTTGTTTTTCCTAGGAAAAAGACGAATGAGCCAATAGAGAGTGAATATCCTTATTCCACATGCTGGATGAAGGGCATAGCCATGTTCAGGCAAATCCTCCAAAGGAAGACTACCCCAGGGAATGCACCTGAGCCATTTCTAATCTTTTTGATAAATGCTACTGCAGTTCAAGTTTCAGAATCAATTGGGGGAAAATTTGAAGCAAGGTTTCCTCTGAAGCAGCGGCAGATCTGTTCTAGACAGACATACATAGTAAATCAGAGTTTTCACATTTCATCGGCTGGAACTAACTCAAACTGTCAGTATGTGGCCAGGCAGAAATTGTACAGTTAAAATTGAGGATCACAAACAACATGAACTATAGTATTAGATACTGGAAAAGAATCTGAAGAGCAAGCTCTTAGAGAAAGAATCAACTGGGAAAAGTCGAACTTAATGGTAATATTAAGATTAAGATTTTAATGTTAGTGTACAGATTGCAATATTAAAATGAAGCCAAATAGTAACTAGGTTGCATCAAAAATAATAATAATAGAGTGAACCTCATTTAATTTATTAATCACCAAAAAGCAGTTGCTGAAGGGACATCTAAGGTAGCTCATTTAGTTAAGCTTCTGACTCTTGATCTGAGCTTAGGTCTTGATCTCAGGGTGGTGAGTGTAAGCCCTACATTGGGCTCCAGCTAGGCACGGACCCTACTTAAAAAAAAAATGTAGTTGCTGGAGTATGTGAGTCACCAAGGCTTACAAGAAATAGTAAATATTATTCATAAGAACATATAATCATCTGAACATCTGAATATCTACTGGTAGCTGGGGGTCCAATTGTCTCTAATTTTTAATAAATAAAATAAATTATTTACTGATACAATCAATACGTAGATCTCTGCAACTTAGTTCAGGATCCATATTTATGTTTCCTTAGGATCAAGCTTAGGAGTTCATCTGGAGGCAAGAATACACACACTCCTCTCTCACCTAGGTGGTTCTGAATTTTTTTAAACTAAAGAACACATTTAGAGTAATAATGAGCTTTCAAATTCATCAAGTCCAAGAGAAATATTCAAGTCCAAGCTTTATACTTTAGAGATGAAGTAACTAAGTTTAGATGATGTTTAATGACTTACTGAGGAGATAGCATGATATCTTCTAAACAATTTGGAAGTTGAATTCAGTGAGATACAGGTTTGAATCCTAACCTTACAAATTCAATTTTATTAATCTCTCTGAGCCTCAGTTACCTTCTTTACATTTGGGAAAATAAGAATATAAAATATTCCCCCTTTTTACCACTGGAATAACATCTTTTTTCCTAGCCCACGAATCTCTATGTGAGCTCAAGAATCTCCATTTGTCCCAGAATTAGTTGTCAGATTAGAACTCAGGAAAAAGATCAGTCCTTAGCTTTTTAGTTCAGAAGGCAAGGTCATGTGAGTATTTGACTATAAAATGGGTATTTGTATTAGTTTTATATTATTGCCCTAACAAATTACCACAATAAAATTGCTTAAAACAATATAAAATTATTTTTTTTACAGTCTTGGAGGCCAGAAGTTCACAATATGTCTAATGGACTAAAATCAAGGTGTTGGGAGGGTTTTATTCCTTCTGGAGGCTCTAGAAGATAACATGTTTCCAGAGGCTGCCTGCATTCCTTGGCTTGTGTCTCATTTCTCCATTGTCAGGGACAACAATGTAATGTCTTCAAAGCCCACTCTCTCTCTCACCTTTTCCTGACTTTTTCATCTGTTGAGAATCCCTTTAAGTCCTTTTGAACTGCAACATATTCATAGGTTCTGAGGATTAATATGTATACATTTTGGGGGGAGCCATTATTTTGCCTTCTACAGTGTATATGTGTGCATGTGTGTGCACACAAGTGTGTGTCAGAGAGAGAGAGAGAGAGTGTGTGTGTGTGCTTCACAAACAAGAACTCAGTTTAAATATCCAAGTTCTCATTCTCCAGATTTGCAGTTAGTAAAACCATTTATTAAACCATAAGAATCTTGATTACTTTCTATTGCATAAAAGGAGCCCCCCCTTTGAATGTCCCTCATTGTTTTTCTTGATAAAATATCAGAATTAGAGTAATATTCCTAAGAGGATTTATGAGATATTTATAGCTGTTAAAAAAAACAATGTAAGGGCATCTGGGTGGCTCAGTGGTTGAGCATCTGCCTTTGGCTCACATCATGATCCCAGGGTCTCAAAGGAGCCTGCTTCTCCCTTTGCCTATGTCTCTGCCTTTTTCTCTGTCTCTCATGAATAAATAAATAAAATTAAAAAAAAAAAAAACAAAAATGTAAGCAAACAAACCAAAATGAGATTCCTCATCACATAGGGAAAAATGCTGAGCCCTCTTCAGCTTGATGTCTGAGCTCCTTCATTTCCTAGTCCTAACCTGTCTTCCCAACTTCCTAACCCACACTTTTCCCTCACTCCTCCAGTTTAATGGGAAATCCAGCTTTATTAACCTACCTGCCACCTGCCATTATATATTAGGTGCTCAATAAATACTTTGGAATTGACATGAAAAAAGATGTTCTTAGATTACTAAAAACAAACATTATTTTGTTATTGTTGTTTGGAAGCAACACCGTACTCACAGCATGAGCTGCGGGCCCAGATCCTCCAAAGTGTGTGAAGATAACTTCTAGTGGCACAGTCACGGGAGACACTTGAGCTGCCTCGGCCTCTTGCTCCCTGATCCCATCACCTGCCCTTGCATTTGCTGCCCCACTGCTCCCCACTTGGGGAGCCCCCCCCTTCCTTCGTGTCTGCTCCAAGGCCACTTCCAGAGAGGTCTTCCCAGGCCATATCTGTCCTGTGGGAGACACATGCCCCCAACTGCTCTGTCTCCACTTGCAGGGGGAAGGGCCTTTGTCTCCCCTTTACTGTTTTACCTCCAGCTCCTGAGCCACCACCTGGTTCACACCAGGAACAGAATAAATACTTTTTTGGATGAACAACAACAACAACAACAAAAAAAAAAAAAAAAAAAAAAAAAAAAAAAACAGTAACAAAAACAACAATAACAAAAGAAGAAATAAAAGAATGAAGAATTCCTTGAAAAGACAAAGTCAGCATATTTTAATGAACAGAATGTGTATATAAAATTTCCCCTATTTATTATTACAGAAATTGAAGAGAAGGATTTTCAAGGAAGTCACTTGTTTTCCAGTCTTTTAATTCTCAAGAGGTGGGGGTATATTCTCTCTTTTTATGCTTAGCAGATCCTAAATAATAAGCACTATAGTTCTGATGAAAATTTTGATTCTATGCTTTAAAATCAGTTTGTATTGTTTCTCAAGTCACTATGACCAGAAGTTTTGTAGTAAAAGATTCAATTTAACAGGAAAACAAAACATTTGCAAAGAAGTCAACAAATCTACGCTGGCATGTAACAGGAGACAGATTAAACAAGAATCTGCACCAGAGCCCCTGCTTGTATGCATGTGCATAAAGGAAGAAAACTGCTTTGCACTAGATGACAGAGAAACACAACAGTTAATATTTGAGAGGGGTAAGTAACAATGACTCCAGGTTGCTGAGAGCTGTTACCCAGAATATTCACTGGGATCCTGTGTGATTCACTAGAAAAATTAGGCTTCTCAGCCAGCCCTGGCACCTCAGTGAAGGGATCTGGTAACACTGAAAATAGAATGAAAGGTGAAGATCACCTTTTTTGAGGGAATGATAAATAAGTAAGCATTATGCCAGTCTTCCTACATTAGCTTCCTGGATTCTCTAACTTGAAAAGTATCCTGGAGCCACATCCAAGGTCAGCAGGAAGAAGTGTGCCAGAGAAAGGCTGATGTTGGTAGAAGTGAGGGCCAGGGATTTACTAGAGAAAGACCTGCAGAGGTTCATGCAGGGTTTATATTTGGCTCCAGACATTCAGCTCCCAATTCCCACAATGGAATTTTGAACCTGCACCAAAGTGTGCCCAGGAGCCATCAGGCAAGGGAATAGTGATCTATGACAATGAGACTGTGTTATGATTTATAATAAGAACCATGTATTTGGTTTCTGGCACAGAGCTTCTAAAACCTTTGTGATATGTTCTAAGAGTGAGAAAGGTGTCTTTTGTTATCTATAACAATCCCCTCAACCACATCTGAGTATGTTAATGAGGTGACATTTGGAAAGCCCCTCATGGAAGATGAAAGCTTTCAGGCTGGTGAACCAACACTGTTATTAAAGAGTTGGAACATTCAGCCCCACCCTGCCTCCAGAGAGGGTAAAGAGGTTGGAGGCTGAGTCAGTAAATGGCCAATGATTTAATCAATCACATCTATGTAATAAGTGAGTTATTATTTTAACATGCATTCTGAATATGCTTCTAAATTTTATTCCTCTAAATTGTTTTCTATTAACCAATAACTCTTCTCACTCTGTGGACCTCACTGGGCTTTATCCAATGCCACCTTCCTTCCCATCCCAAACAACCCCAAAACACACAGTATGGAAATGACTATTGTGAGTAAATTATCTCTGTGGTGAAATACATTTTATATTCTCTTTATTTTCAAATATTTCGTTAAGCAAAAGTTACTTTGATTAGTAATGAGTCTGATTCCCTTACATGTCATATCTCACTGTAACTGAACCAACATGAGTTTGCTCCTTGGTAGGGTCACAGAAACTGTACCAGGTAAGTTGTCACACAAAGGAAACTATTTGCAGCAAATGAGGAAATCATGGGAATGATTTCCAAAGCCATGACTCTCTGAGCAAGAGGGGATAGGTTCCCATCATTTAGGGTTAGGATGAATATTTATAAAGGGGCTACTTGTCACCCTATGTAGAGGTGGGCATAAGGTTGCTCATGTGCGATAAGGAAACATGCTATTCACATGAGGCTGAGGCTCCTCCCTGGTTGGAGAGTTAGTATTATAATTATAATGCGGTAAAGGCAGTTGTTGGTCATTCTACAGGTCACTCTATGGTCCATCTGTGCAGGCGCAAATGGAGGTTCCACTCAAACTGTCCTGAGTAGTCTGGGTGGTCTGGAGGTCTTGTCAGAGCTATTGCTATCACTTGAGGGGTGGTTTCCCTTTCTATTGCCTGAGTTAAGAAATAAGCTGGAAAGAGAGCTGAAATAAAAATGTAGGACAAAGGTCAGTGAACATAAGCAGGTGAGCAGCAAAGGTCAGATCTTGGGGTCTAGCTGGTGACATAACCACAAATTTAATGAGTTGGTTACATATTTGGTATGATAATGGCAAAAGCAATTCTTCTGAAGAAAATAAGGGACTTCAACAGGGAAATTTTTGTAAGAGTAATTAGGCCATGTTAAAAAAAAAGATATTATGAAGCAAAAGGAATCACTAACAATTGGAAAAGACTCCAGCACATTAATTTTTTTGTGAGCTTGGAATTCATTATAATAAATACATCTTAATTTATTGACAATGAGATTTTCAACTTAGATAGGAGTAGGATGAAAAACTGATGAGACTTAGTCATGACTTCTTTGACAAAAAGAGTTATGAAAACACATTTTATATAATCAGCTCATATATGTCCTTTCCTAATTCCTCAGCACAGAGGAGAAAACGCACTAATTAGTAATACTGCACTTTCCTGGGAGACATATGTTGAGGTCAATGATTAATTACATTTGGGAACAAAATGCCAAACACTTCAAAGCTTCATTTTTATCAGGTAGTGGATATTGAAAAGACTCTACTTCAATGTCCATTTAAAACTACTAAATATCTAGAAAAGAATGTAATGTGAAAAAGAAAGCATAAGCTATTAATTCTCAAAAACATAATGAATTAAGCTAAAATAAAAAAAGAAAACTATAGAATATATACGATACTACAGCTAATGTGGACAAAAAAATTGATATTGCCCACTAAAACTCCATATCCTCAAATAATAGTTCTGAGATTCCATTTTATTGACTAGAGCTTTGCTAGATCTTTGGCCAGTCGGGTATACTTGCATATGCCTGGACTTGGGCATTATATACTACAAGGATTCTGAAGAACTTAAAAACTTTGAAGAATATTTAGGACCTTAGTGGCATCCAAGACTTTGCCTCATTCTCCCTCTCAAACTGCTCTGTTTGGGACTACACAAAACCTCCAGCATGCTTGATACAAACAGATAACATATTGCTCAAAGTCATTCACACTTTTTATGTCCTGTTTATTGAAACTGAGACCTGACACAGCTGCATACCCCATGCCCCACCCACATTTAAATACTCAAACCAATAATATCCCCAATTCACAGATTATGATTGAATTTGAAAGGTAACATTAGTAACCGGAGGCATAGAAAGAAGGATGGTACAACCAATCTGCACTGTTAGGAAAGAAGATTTTACTACTGACATTTCAGATTGTTAGCGCATTGTGTTTTTGAAAAGCATTATGACTTTTTGTTGAGTTTGTTACTGTTTTTATATTTCCAGCAGACACCACAGCCCCCATTACTGCTGGTGCCCAGAGCGGACTGCTCCCACCCTCCACCCTCTTTGTTTGCCATTGTCAGCATCTCTGTCCAGAGAAAGTATTCCCATTTTCAAAATTATCATACCACATTACTCTCTTCATTTTAACTGCTAAGGGGAAGATGGTTGCTTAATCCCAGGAAGTGTGAGGGAAATGGAAAAAGCTAATATAAAATCAGAGCATATTGTTGGTGCTGCTGTGGCTTTGGAGGTTCAATTCCATTAAGCTCCTGAGAAGTACACAGAAGCCCTTCCACGATGTCCATCTGAATGGTAGGAGGTGCAGCATACAGCCACTGGCTTCCATACTGATTTGTGTAGGACTGCCACCGGACAATCATAATTAATTGTGATGGCTTTTTTTTCTTTTTTTTTTTAAATGTATCATTCTAGCAGTAGTAGTTTTATTATTGTTATCTGTGCGGCTAAAACCTGACTTGAGCCAAGGGGATGTGAATGGAAAGCACCACTTATTGCAAGCTCTTTCACTTGCCAAAGGTGATAGAAGGCATTCACAATGCCTTATAGTTCATAGTGCTTTCTCAAATGCACATACATTTCAGTTTCACAGTAATACTGTGCATTTGGTATATTTATCATCATCATCAACACTATTCCTACTTTAGATGTGAGAACTACTTGCCCTAAATCAGCACAACTAATAATCTGTAGGACAAAGGCTTAACTTCATGCACTCTGTCTACATCATTTATTACTTCTTTAAAAGAAATGACACACAACACATCTACCTTTGCTTGATACTTCCACTATCTATATGCAAACTGAATATTCAAAAAAAAAACCTGATGACCATAGGGTTGGGTTGATTTCTGAAAGTTAATTATAATAATAAAAATAGATGCAGATAGGGGCATGTGGGTGGCTCTGTCAGTTAAGTATCTGACGCTTTATTTTGGCTCAGGTTATGATCTCAGGGTCATGGGATTGAGCCCAGAGTGGACTCTGCACTGGGTATGAATCCTGATTAAAATTCTCTCTCCTTCTCCCTCTGCTCCTCCTCCAACACCCTGCCTGGACTCAAGCACACATATACTTTCTCTAAAACAAATTAATTAATAATTAATGAATTAATTAATTAAAAAAATAGAGGCAGATAAACCTTCATTCAGCCATAGCTAAATGATTCAAAGGATTTGATTTGCCGTGGTCCATGCAGCCCCCTGAGGTACATTGTGGTGAATGAAACCAGCCTTCAAGAGAGGCCTTCAATGTGTGAAGCCAGACTTCAGGATAGGCCTCCAAGATTTTGGCCTCCTGGTATTTAGTGATTCTCTCCTTAGCTAAATAGGCTGATATGTTTAACCAATAGAAATAGCAGAATGTTGACTTCTGAGGCTGTGTCATAAAATACATTGCCTTGCTCTCTCTTAAAATACATACAGCAGCCTATTACCTGCCACATAGTGAAGATTGCTTAAGCAGCCCTGTAGATAAGAAAATGAGGCCTCTGGCCCAAAGCAGCACCAACTTGCCAGGAAAGCTAGTCAACACTGGAAATAGATCTTCCAGGCCCAAACCTTCAAATGACCACAATTTCAGAAGGACCTTGAACCAAAAAAGCCACTCCTGGGTTCCTGACCCAAAAAATCGCATAGCATAATCAATATTTATTGTTCTTGGGATGCTTGGGTGGCTCAGTAGATGAGCATCTGCCTTTGGCTAGGGTCATGATCCCCGGGTTCAGGGATCGAGTCCTAAATCAGGCTCTCATGAATAAATAAATATAATCTTAAAAAGGGCATATATATATTTATTGTTCTTTTAAGCTACTAAGTTTTGGAAGATTTGTTAGGCAGCAATGGATAACTAAATCAGGCAAGAATCTGAAAATACTAGATTTGCACTAGTTTTTATTACTTTGAGAATACCCAGCTGTGCTGCATTCTTAGAACAGATGCATAGAATCAATATTCACAAATAAATTCCATCTTCTAAGACACACACTATGAATCTCCTGCCGGTGAAATTTCCTAATAAGGAAGTAAATTTGTTACAATAATTAACATATCTTTCTTACAGTGCAAAATGAATCTGCTCCATATCTATCTAGAAAATTCTACTCTATAACAAGTAGTGTTAGCACAAGTCTCCAATAATCTGTGTTTCCATGGCTTCCTTTGGCATCTGAGCTAAATAAAACACCTCTGTCAGAATCTGAGTATCCTGGGCTTGCAGCTGACATAGTTTCCAGGAGACCATCAGCTCTTCAAAGTGACAAAGTTTATCAATCTGAGATAATTCACCTGTGGATATATACCTATGTTCTAAAATTATGGGACGGGGTGAAGCGAGAATTAATATTTTTTGTGGAAGACGTTAGTCAAAATGCAAAAATACAAAGTAAGTTTAGCAAGAGATGATTTTTAATAAGAAATTTTAAGACATTGAATAAAAATAACTTGTCTATCATAAAAAGCAAGGGAATCTATAAAGATAGTTGCAAGATGATGCCATAAACAATTATGCTGTAGTACTTTGGGGGAAAATAATAATTGTGAATAATACTAATACCTAATATCTATGGAGTTGTCCATGTGTTAAATGCTTTACACACATTATCAGAGTTAATCCTTAGAAATTAATCTTAAATTCCACCCCTTCTAAATCATTCCCAGCACCCATACAAACATTCTGTAATTTCTCTCATTTAAAAACAAGCTGAAGAAACTTCCTTTGACCACATATCCCCCTAGTTTCATTTCTCAGCTTGCTTTATATCACACTCCTAGAAAATTCCCTACATTTGTTGATTCTAATCCCTGGGATACCCACCCCCACCCTGCCCGTCCTTTTTTCTTGGCACATTTTACAATGATTTTCACATCTACCTCTCAACCAAAACTGCCTGTCAAGTCACTAATGTCTCCTACTTGCCAAAATCCTTTAGCCTATCCTTAAAAATTATCGTCCTTAATCTATCAACAACACTTGCTAGAGCTGATCCCTCTCTCCTTGAAACACTGCTCATTTGGTTCTAGGATGCCGCATTCTCTGGTTCTACTCCTGAGGATTATCCTCTCTTTCAGCATCTTTAGCTGGTTCTTCTACATTTTTCCAGCTTCTAAATATTGGAGCATCGTTGCACTTGGCCCTTGAATATCTCTTTTCCATCCACACTCACTGTCTTGGTGACTTCATTTAGCTTACCATCTATAAACATCATCCATACACTGAGGACTCCCAAACTTATACCTACAGAGCTCACCTTATCTGTTAACTTGAGACTCTTATATTTAACATTCGCTTGGTGTTTTCTCTTAAATGCCTAATAAACATCTCAATCTCAACATATTCAAAACTTGAGCTCCCAATGCTCCCAACTGTTAGTGCCCCATTTCAGTTGATGGTACATCATTCTTTTAGGTTCATAGCTCAGAAATCTTGGAGTCATCATTGCCTCTTCTGTTTCTTCAGTACTCATCATCCAATATTCTGTTGATGCCACCTTAAAAATATGTGCAGAATATGATGACTTTCCAATTCTGTTGTCACCACTCTGGTCCATGTCACTACATTCTCTCAACCAGATTATTGTAATGGTCTCCTAACCATACAACCTTTTTCTATCTTTGCCAACTCTACAGTTCATTTCAACAAAATAGCCTGTTTTCTTTTAGATATGTGGGATCATTTGGCTCTTCTGCTCAAAACATTTCAATGACCTTGCTCAGAGAAATTAAATTTTAAAAATGGCCTACATGACTGACATGATCCCTCATTACCTCTGCCTCATCCCCTACTTCTCTCTCCCTCACCTATAGTATTGCAGCCACATTATCAGACTTGTACTTGGGACATGCCAGCACATGCCTGCCTCAGGGCTTTTGCCTTCTCTATGGCTTCTGTTTGAATGACCCTTCCCTCAAATGTTGCCTGGCTCCCTCATTCATCCCCTCAGGTCTTCACTCAAATGTCTCTTTCTTGGTGAGGAGTTTCTTGACTATAATATTTTAAAGTGGAGATCATACTCACACTGCTTAGCACGCTTATACTTTTCCAAGTCTTAGTTTTCTCCATCATACTTCTCATTATCTAATATGCTACACTGTCACTTTTCAGTGAACAGAAGTTCTACAAAGGGGACACCTGGGTGGCTCAGTCAGTTAAACATCTGCCTTTGACTCAGGTCATGATTCTGGTCAGGGTTCTGGGATCAAGTCCCACATCAGGCTCCCTGCTCAGCAGGGAGACTGCTTCTCCCTCTCCCTCTGCCCCTCCCCACCTCCACTTATGCTCAATCACTCGCTCTCCTGTGTTCTCTCTCTCAGATAAATGAATTAAAAAAAAAAAAAACTTTAACATTTTGTTTTCTACTGTCTCCCTTCTGCTTAGCCTGTTGCCTAATACATGGTACACACTCATTATATGACTACATGAGCTAGGAGTTATGAACAGTTGTATTACTGTAGCTGTATTTGAGTGTAGAGAAAACGGGCCACAGAGCTAATCTGTTGCAAAGCTAGCCATGTCCTGCTCCTTACCACTGTGCACATATTATTCTATGGTGGTGAATAGCAGGTATGACCTGGCATTAGAGAGCTAAGTTCAAATGCAGGTTTCCCACTCACTTTCACTGTGGCTTAAAGCAAATTACTGAGCCCTAAACTTTAATTTTCTTAGCTTAAAATGAGATTTGTAATAAAATCTACCTCTTGGGGTTGCTGTGAAGATTAAATATCCTAGATCTTATTCTCAATTAGGAATCATATACAGCATTGTTGTAAAACCCAATGGCAGTAGTTTGAAAAAAAATATTTTTCTCATGTAACAAGGGTTTTGGAGACTAGCTATCCAGAATTGGTGTGTGCTTTAGTAATTAAAACTTAATATGGATCCAAAGTCTTATATTAAAGTAAAACATAAAACAAACACAAATACAAACAAAAATCCTCATATTCTAAAATGGCAAATAATAATAATAGTTTCAGTTAATGTGAAAAGGGAGTAGATTTTTATTTTCTTTTTCTTACAATCTATTTATTTGAGGGAGAGAGGGGGAGCACAAGTGGGGTGAGGGACAGAGGGAGAGAATCTCAAGAAGATTCCCCAACAAGCATGACATAGGGCTTGATCTAAAAATCTATGAGATCATGACCTGAGCCGAAATCACCAGTGGGATGCTTAATCAGCTGAGCCACCTAGGCATCCCTGATTTTCTTCTTAATTGAACTTTCCTTCTTACCTATTAAGATTTCAAGAACTTGAGTTTTAATTTTGTTATCTATCATACTCTCTCTGCTACCAAGGCTTGTGTCACCAGTGAGTATGTTAACTGTCCTCTAAGTTCTTCATTTGAGTTGTTGATAGAAATCAATAAGCAAGACAGCACAGAATAGAGCTCTATGGTGGGCTGCTAAAGACCACTCTTTGATATTAGTGCTTTAGTGGTGCACTAAAGAACTAGATTCTTGTTCTACTAAGAACCAAAGTAGTTGCAATATTACAATTTGTATTTTCTATTTTTTCTAAATTTTCAATAAATTTAGATCTTGTCAGTTTGCATTGATGAGATCCTAACACAGAATTTCTCTGGCCAAGCTCTTGACACTTAGCTTAATGTCCTTCTCTCTCCTCAATATTTTACTTTCTGGTTTCCTCTAAGACCTTTTACTTATGCTTTGAACCAGGAAATGAGCTCACATTTATCACAGATATAATTAATTATTGCAAGGAATATAGCACAAACCCTGTACCTCACTGGGAAAGTTCTTTGCTTCCACACCTCTTCTCAACTGCAGTGGTAACTGCAGCCTCTAAAAACTACCTCCACTGCCCCTAAATCAGTGATACTGACCTTCATTCAAGTTCCAGTCTCAGTCACCAGCTGCCTACTAAATCCCTCCACCAGGATGTCCCATAGGACTATTAGAGTTATCATGTTCCAATCCATAAGCTCCCCACTCTCTCCTTCACCACCATCCCAATCTGCTTGTCCCTATCAATGATACCATCAATTCTTCAATGTTGTACAATTCAGTCCAGACAAGTACAAATATTTCTTGGGTATGGATGTTCTAGGAGCTGTTCTACTATCTATAGCAGCCAAAGGTAGGCTGCCCCTGAATGTGCTTCTTTGGTGTATTGACTATTCTAAATAGAAGTTAGTTGAGAAATAGCCAACGTAAAAAAGAAAACTGACTGCCCTTCCCTGCTTAGTCTCCAGAAAGCAAGCAATAAATCTCCCATGTAAAAGGAATTCTCCCTGTACCAGGAGGCAAAGAGAAAATTTAGAAGAGAAAGGCTGTATAAACAACCCTGGTTACTTTTTAATAATTTACTACCATAAACCAAATTCTGATTAGAATTCCCAATTGAAGCTCCCAAAGTTACTTAAGTTCTCTGTCCTGTCAGTTCCTCACAGATTTACTGTCTCTTTATCTAAAAAGTATAAAAACTGCTTGCCTTGGTCATTTCTTGAGGTCTCAATTGTATTAGGTAGATTCTCTGTGCACATCATAAAACTTTGTGTTTTTTGCTCTTGCCAATCTGTCCCATAACAATCTAACTCTTAAACCAGCTAGAAGGCCTTGAAGAGTAGAAGGAAACATTTCCCCTCCCCTACACATCCCATATACAAACCTCAGGGCACTTGGTCTAGGGAAATTAACAAACAGAAAATAACTTATTTCAACAAAGTGATGTAAGTAATGGCTTAAATAAACTGAAGAAAAATAGGTATTTGTGTGTGCAGAAAAGGAATATCTGAATATCTGAAGTGCTGTCACTTCAGATATATGTAATCTGTGTGGTTTTACATAGGAGGCCAATCAAACTCAGCACACATATTTTTCAGCATCCACCACAGAGGAAACCTCCCCAGGAAGCCTATTCATCACACCTGTGCTTGAATAACTTCATAAAGCAAAAAGGATACATGATGGGGGCATCAATCAATGTGGGTGGAAGGAGAAGCTAAAACAAACAACCACAGCCCTTTGACCATCCTAATGAGCAGATTCAACATATTTCTGGGTACTGAGAGGCTGAAAATCATGAAAAATATACAGCTTTCTCACAGATGGCTTCAGGACTCATCAAGATCACTAAGAAGCTTCTCAAAATGTCTTCTGTAGCTCATACTCAGTGAAGAATTTGGTTAACATCATGTCATACTGGTATCAGGTATGCAAATATCTCTAGCTCCATGCTATAATGCCAGTCGTCATACACTTATGATGTCATACATGTATGACATCATACGTTTAGCCGTGCCCGATCCTGGGCAATGTGCTCTGAGGAGACAATCAGGAGCTTATAATCTTCTTTTAAAAATGACCCATTCAGGGCAGTTCCGGTGGTGCAGCGGTTTGGCGCTGCCTGCAGCCTGGGGTGTGATCCTGGAGACCTGGGATCCAGTCCCACATCGGGTTCCCTGCGTGGAGCCTGCTTCTCCCTCTGCCTGTGTCTCTGTCTATTTATTCTATGAAGAAATAAATAAAATCTTTTTTAAAAAAATGACCCATTCATTCACATAAACCCGCAAGCAATTATGCAATCTGCTCCATCATAATGTATTTGCATATATGCAAGGAATAAAGTAATAAGGGGACTAAGAGAGATATAAAGTGCAAAGTGTTAAGTACAATGCAATTCTTAGTGGACTATAGGTTTTTAGAGACGATCTGGAAGTTTACATGACAGGCCTATTACAGTGCTTTTGGAATGTGCAGATCCCTGCAACTGCTGTCTCAGTAATACTAGCAGTAACATATCTCGTGTCCTTGAGAGTGCCGGTTCTAACTCTTAAATTTATATTTTGTATTTCTAAACTGTCTTTGCTATCACAGATCTAGTATAAATTAAGTGGAGAAATGAGGATGTAAGAAATAAGGAAGCTGAGAAAGGAAAGGATAAGGGAACCTCAGAAAGAGAGGGCTTGAGTTGATTCAATCAGAAAGGGGTAGTGGTTTAAGAAGCTGGATATGGAATGGTGACTTCCTCACACCATTCTGTAGCTGCCTGCCCACAGAGCTGTGGTTTTTGACCAAGAGGAGATAATTAATGGCTAAGAGATGCCCCAAAGAGATGAGCTTCTCAATTTTCTTAGACCTTACCTTAGCAACAGCTGCCTTTACCAGGTATCCATCAGGCTCAGACTGGACGAGGAGGTATTCAACAGCAGTGTCCTGGGCTTCTGGCCTCATTCACAGACTGAAATTTGGGCAAATAGGGGCAGAAAGAGAAAAGTCATAGATGATCTCCAGGCCAAGAAACTCTTTTAAAGCAGACTAAATCATATGGTTTCCAATATTCAGCATGTGTTAAAATGTTCAGGACTTTTTTTTTTAATTTCTTTTTAAATTTATTTATTTATGATAGTCACACAGAGAGAGAGAGAGAGGCAGAGACACAGGCAGAGGGAGAAGCAGGCTCCATGCACCGGGAGCCCGATGTGGGACTCGATCCCGGGTCTCCAGGATCGCACCCGGAGCCAAAGGCAGGCGCCAAACCGCTGCGCCACCCAGGGATCCCTGTTCAGGACTTTTAATTCACATACTTAGAGCTGTTAGCAAAGTACTTTACACTAGCAATTGAAAGATTGGTTTTGTTGATCCCCAAGACCTCACTTACTTCCTAAACAGTAGGGACTCTAACATGAGAATTTCCTGAAAAGAATGAAAATAAAATATTGAGAGAGGGTTTGAATTGGCCCTCATTGCTGGACTCTTGTGAAGAAGCACAATATTCCTTTAGAAAAGAAATGGCAGGGTAGATTTTCCTCTGGAGCCTCATCAGTGAATGATAAATGAGGCCAAATTAATCCTCTGTTGGTCTTATTTGCTCCCCTCTTTGGAGAAGCTATACTCCCCTACATGACTGTCTATAACTGAAGACAATCTCTTAATTGTTATTATAAATAAATCTCCTGAAGCTTCCAGTTTGATTTGGGGGGTGGGGAGTTCCATGATACTAAGGCTGCCATTCAGTGCCATCCTTATCAAAATAAATTTCATAACTGAAGTGTCTCACATCCTGCTCCACTGGATTTTTCTTCAGGGATATCTCTCCAAATGTAATTTTAGAAATTCTACTCTTGAGTGTCACAATATCCTGCTAATTAGAGGCCATGTACTAATTAACCATTATTTGTAACATAGCCCCTGTCCATTTTTCCCATACTCATTTCCCTTCTTCTCCCCAGAGGTGTCTATCATCAATTTATTACTTGTGCTTTATCTCTAAAGTTTATGCTTAAATTTTTGAAACACTCCATAACAAAGATCACCAGCAACTTCATTAACCAGTGAGACATTAAATAAGCCATTTTATTCCATCTGATATGGACAGTTCCTTTAGCAGGACTATTTTTGTTGAGAAATTTGAACTTCAAATCACTCTATATTCAGCAATCTGACTTTAAATTTGTACAAACCTCACTCAGAAAGGCCACTTGTGGAAATAGCACTGAGTTCCATCATTGCCTTGTTCTACAAGTGTCACAACGCATTTCAAACCTATCCTTTTCTCCTTAGGAAAATTGCCATAAGAATTCATAGCCACTTATGGTCCTATATTATCTCAGGAATAAAGTACCAGCAGCACTAAAGCGGAAGTGGGAAGGTGAAGCCATAATCAGGGGAAGGCAGAGTATGGGGGAGGGGCATCCTCAATCCTTTAAGGATGAGGGCATGGTTAGAGCTGACATGCAATGGGTATCAACCAGAGACATGACTAGAGCCGACATGCATGGGGTATCACCGAGATCTGAGCAGGGTAAAAGTCTTGGAGCAGTCCAGAAACAGAATCCAAGAGCCAAGCTATCATGAAGGTGAGGATAGAGTCAGAATCTCTGGGAAAACTATTTTAAATAATTGTATTCTCTTTTGAAGAACAAAGGCTTCCACTATACACATATGCCAGGGTCATCTTCATCCTATTGTTTATGTTTGATCCATTTCAGTAGAGCATCTGGCATTCATGGGATGGTGAGGGTGGAAGAAAGCCAGATCCTGGAAAAGCTTCATTGGTCATATTCCATAGTTTCTTCTTCCTAGGAGCAGTGGGAAGCTACCAAAAGGTAAAGTAGGCATGGATTTCAGTTCACAAACTGAGTTGTGAGGAATTGTGCTATTTCTATAGTTTCAGTATTCCACTTTAATTTCTATTTCCTATTTTTGCCATTCCACCAGATGGCAAATAATTAATTACTATTAATTCACTAAAATTATATCAATTCAGAGTTCCTTAATCAATGCAAAGTTTCATTATGTCCCAACCCTAAACTTACATCTGCCTTTTAGGAGTGCTCTTTTGTCATCTACATCTAGAGAAATGAATGCTTCTCCATCTTTCTTCATCATTAACCCACCCATGCCATTGTCACTGGTTCATCCAGCCTGAAGGCATTAAGTTGTGAATATCTAAAATGACTCAAAACAGCAAGACCAAGGGGTAGAATATGCAGGATATGAAAACATTATTCTGCTACAAATGATTTTTAAGTGTAGATGGTTATATGATTAGATTTCTCCTACAAAATAGATCGTTGTGTGGATGCTCTGTAGGTAAAGGATGAAGAGATACAGCAATGGATGCAGAGAGCCCTTAGGATATTACAAATAATTTCAAGTTTGTGGTGATATAGCCTGGGCTAGAGTGGTTGAGGATGAGATGGAGGTAAGGATACGCATTCATAGGATATTTAGAGTAAAAATGACAGAATTTGGTAGGAAAGTTTGATATTAGACTGAACGAAACTTAACTCCTTGGATTTCTGAATTGAGCAACTGAATGTGTATGGGTACCATTGGCTAAGTGAGAGAATAGTAGAGGAAGATCTGGGAAAATAGCCTAAGTTGTTTTTGATATGTTGAGTCTAAAAGACATTTAAGAGAATATTAGATAGTGGGGTCAATGTAATGGATGGTAACTAAAAGGAGAAGTATAAGCTAGAAATATAAATGAGACCTCTGCATGAGTAAGGACAGACAGGGCCAAGGTATGGGGCCACAGAATCAGGTTCACAAAAATCCAAAAAATGTGGAGATGAAAGGAAACCAAGATAAATAAACCAGATCATCCTGTCCCAGGTGTCAGAGATGGGGTCTTGTTATAACAGCTACTTGTGACCAACAATTCTGGACCCTAAAAAGGAAGTAAGCTATTGAAGATGTTATCACTAGTCCTTACTCAATGGTGATTTCAATATAGATGTTAAAAGGATTTAGATTTAGATTCACTGGTTGGTTTTCAATAGAGACCAACCTTATAAGCCCCCAGTGGCAACCCTGTTGGGACCCTTCTCACTCCTGAGAGCTTTACTTGTATCCTTGCCTAATAAACTTCTATCACTTTGCTCACTCTCCTTTGTTGGCAAGACTCATTCTTCAACTCCGTAAGACAAGAAACTAGCTCTCCTGCTTCATGAATATAGATTCTATCCATAATGATGGCTATAGGTGAGAGTATTAAAAGGGAGAGTCTACAACAGGAAAATAATGTAGGCATGCGTACCATCCCTTATTTACACTGGCATAAGTTTCTTTTTGACTGATTCAAAGAAGAGTCAGTGAGTACACATGACACACCAAATGTCTTCCTCTGTATTAAACAGTCCGTGGTCCATCACAGAACACAGAAATATCAACACCTACAACTTCAGAGTAAGCCTTCTGTCCACCAAGGTTCTTCATCTCTGGACTAATGAGAGTTTTGTTCTCTTTCATTTCCTATGTTGAGACATTTAATCTCAAGGTTATTAACAGTGAGCATCAAGCTCCCTTTCTTGTACAGTGATAATGTCTGCAACCCGCTCTAGTTGGTCATGATCCAAGTTAAAGATTCAAAACTGATTCCCCACTATAAAAAGAAGATGGTAAGGTTTCTAACATTAAATAAAACAAGAGAAACAATACCTAGAAGAGTTATGGAGCTTAGTAGTGATTTAAAAAAGAAAGGTTACTCAATTGTAAATAGTATGTAATAGATCTCAAGTCTTTGCTCTCCAAGTCCAATTTATCTATCAAACTCTATCCTAGAAAAATAAATATATGCACACATGTTCCCAAAATAAGCACAGCTTGTTTCTTACAAATAAATCTGTGCCAAAAGTCCTAGAATTTCTGATAGAGTAGGAAGTGTGGACTAAGGAAGGATGCAATAATTACTCAACAATTAATCAAATAACAAGTCCTAAAAAAAGTGTTGCATAAATAGTGAGATTTTAAAACTTCCTGTTTTCTTTTAACTATTTCTCAAACAAAAGGGAAAAGATGATAACCTGAAATTTAATGAAAACATGTTATATAAGGCTCTTAAATGGGAGCAAAAGTGATGAAAATAACTAAGAATGAAAGGAGGAACAACGGGTTAGCACTGGGTGACATTTCAAAATATATTTAGGTTGATTTATTTTTAAAAGTTCAAATATTCACATAAATTATACCTAACATTAATTAAACCTACATAATGCCTATATTACCAGTTTCTAGGAATGTAAAGAGAGGTTCTTTGTGTGTAGTGTGTTCAAGAATATTCTCCTCTTAGTTCCTTGGTCATCACAGAATATTGAGATAATGACTCCTGCGTGTCGTACTTCTGAGTAAAGGGGTAGCAATCTGCCCTCACACTTCTTCCACTTAAATGGTTTATATTTCTAGAGTGTCATTGAGATGATGTCAAGGACCAGGGGAGAGAAAACATGGTCAGTGAAACCCAAAAGCCAATGGAGGATGTGTAAAGGGGACCCAAAGCTAAGTGTCATGGTGTATGCTATAAAGCCTAGAAGGGAAGAGGAAGTGAGGGGCAACTAACGTATTCCATGGAGACCTTATAGAAGAAGTGGGGTTCAAAATGTGCTTTGAAAAATTAAGTGCAAAAAGAATGGCAAGTGTTTTGAAGGGGAAGAATTGCATGAGGCAAGAATGACAACAATGGTATTTGTGACTCATTTACAAAATAAGAAAAAACAATAAAACCCAGTCCTATTGAAATAGGAGTTAGTTTGAATCAATTAGTAGGAGTTAAATTAGCAGTAGGATGGAGCAGATTTAACTTCTTTCAATACCAGAAGACTAGTAAAGATAAAGAAAATGTCATGACTAGGGATCCCTGGGTGGCGCAGCGGTTTAGCGCCTGCCTTTGTCCCAGGGCACGATCCTGGAGACCCGGGGTCGAATCCCACATCGGGCTCCCGGTGCATGGAGCCTGCTTCTCCCTCTGCCTGTGTCTCTGCCTCTCTCTCTGTGTGTGACTATCATAAATAAATTAAAAAATTAAAAAAAAAAAAAGAAAATGTCATGACTATAATTGCTTTTATTCCAATGCCAACCAAATTTATTTTTTTTCACTTACAGGGAACAGCTGTATCTTTGGATACATTTCAGCACTTCTATATTCCAAATATTTACATCCCAACAGAGCAGAGATGCCCATCAGGTACCTGAGGAAAGAGGCCACAGCCAAAAGTGAATCAGACAATACCAAATCCTTGCCTTTGGCTGTCCCTCAGGATGATCTGTGTAGAATGTAAAGCCAGTACAGCTTTCACAAACTTACCCATTCATCTCAAATTCTACCTCCACCACCCAAATATATTACAGCTCCTCTCCATCTGTAGAGGACAGGAGTTTCTTCTTATCTAAAGTAAAAAGGAATAAGAGTAATGTAGATGGAAGTTTTATATATTCAGGAGTAAGTAGTGGATAGCTTCAATCAATAGTGAATAGCTCTGGATGAACTTGGATTTGGTATAAAGGATAACAACAGGAAACAGTTTCATCTAAAGAAGATAATAAGTCTTCTATTCAAAAAGAAGAGTCAGTAACTAATGCATGTCACTCATTATTTATTTTTTATGCCTATTTTATGTACAGCTTGAATATTTGAGACTTGGGAAGTAAAGACTCTGCTAGATCTCATATTTTGATCTTCCTTTGAATTTAGTATAAAAATGGAAAGCTCCCAGTTGTTACATAGCTCCTGGATTTTGTAATTTAAGCAAAAAACACTGAAAATAAGGACTTCTTAAATGTACACTACAGTCATATCTATTAAATTACCCTTTTTTCTCATGCTTCTTCTAAGCTAAACTATTACACTTAGCTAAAAGCTTAGTAGTATAATTACAGTGCTATAAAACATTTTTTCCTCTTTTTTTTAAACTAGCATCTTCATCTGGCACATTTCAAGATGCACCATTAAATTATACAACCTGACAACAATTAAGGTTTTTGCTATACTTCACAAAATCAAGAAAAAAATGTGCATCAATTTCAGAGTAAACTATTTTAATTTTCCTAGTACCTAAAGCAATATCTCCAAAATCTTTGAAGATGGTAACATTATTTTGTAAAATCAGTTTTTCATAAACAGATATAATATTATGTCTATTATACATCTTATACCTAATAAAGAACTACTAAAATTCCAAATAATTATTTTCTGATAAAAATCAGAAATATTAAATGAATTCAAAATATATAACTGGTTCACTGTATACAAAACTACAATATACCCTCTCTTAATCCTGAAAAATCACCAGGTAATCAATTTTTATATTGTGTGCATGCTTCTAAAGAATATGCTCTCTCCTTCTTAGGGGGTTTTCCCTCCTCTTAACAGATGAGTTTATTGTCTCCACTTCCAAGCTGTTTTTCATTATTGTTTAGTCTTTAAAAATTATCTTGTTTCAAAATCTAGTCAACTATGTTTGCCTTTTTCACATCATTTGGTATTTTATCATTCTCCTTTGTATGCCAAACACAAAATAGAATACTTCCATAGTCTCTACTCATCTGGTTACCCTTCTAAACAAATATTTCAGATTAAACCATGTCTGTCTTTTCCCTCAAACATGAAAGCTGCAAAAGTAATTCTATAAAATGACTTGTCTTCAAGGGATTCTGAGTTACACTTCCTTAGTCCATAAGCAAATTTTAATATTCAGGGATAAAAAAAAAACATCACTATTAGATTATTTAGCTACTAGTCACAAAAGTATACATAATGATAACATAAAATATTTTAACCACTTATAGCATTAGATAAGTCTTATAATACTCAATTTTATTCTTATCAGTGAAGTAAACATTTGAAAGAGTCTTTTCATATTTAACTGGAATATTTTTAATAGAGAAAATTTGGGTTAGTTTAAAATGTTCTAATAATTTTCACACTGAATTTTATCAAGAGTCATTTCATTTAAATGCAACTAAACTTGACATTTTTAAGTTTTCAAATCATTTAACTGGTGCCTGCTAAACAGATAATAGAAAATATATTTTAATATGAACTGCCATATTGTAAAAATGAGGAAAATACATGGTTATAGCCAAAACTAAATAAAAATTATAAAACTACTTCAATAAAATAATCTTGTAAATGTCTAGTAGATATGTGTATTTTGTGGGGATTTTGTTTTTTTTTATTTTTGTTTTGTGGGGATTTGTTCTTGATATTTATTAGACTAACAATAGCATTTTGGGTAAGTCTTATTAATGCAACATGCAAAGTTCTAGGCAAATGAAATTTTAATTCCTTTACATCAAATGTGCCTGCAATCCGTTTTTTTATTAAAGGGACAATAAGCATTCAGTTAAGAGGCTTGGGAAAAGTATATTATTATTATTATTATTATTATTATTTTTATTTTTATGATAGTCACAGAGAGAGAGAGAGAGGCAGAGACACAGGCAGAGGGAGAAGCAGGCTCCATGCACCGGGAGCCCGATGTGGGATTCGATCCCTGGTCTCCAGGATCGCGCCCTGGGCCAAAGGCAGGCGCCAAACCGCTGCGCCACCCAGGGATCCCAGAAAAGTATATTATTTTGAATAATTGTGTAATATTTTTCTATCATTTAGGACTGTTGAAACATTTTTTTTTATTGTATGATTTCATTTATTTTATTTTTAAAATTTTTTTGAGGTGAGGAGGGGCAGAGGGAGAGTGAGAAAGAGAATCTCAAGCAGGCTCCATGCCCAGTGCAGAGCCTGATGCAGGGCTTAATTCACAACCCCGATATCACGACCTGGGCCAAAATCAAGAATTGCATGCTTAACCAGCTGAGCCACCCAGGTGCCCTTCATTTATTTCATTGTTTATTGATGTATAATTAAAATAAAGATTACATTAGTTTTAGGTATACAAAAAAATAAACTAATAATGAAAAATTAATTCCAGAATCATTAGAACCTGAATTGATATTTTCAACAGCTGATGTGTTTCATACAACCAGAAAAAGCGAAACTCAATAGTTTTGGATTTATTATTTACAGAGGCTCACTCAAAAGCAGCTGTACTACTAAATATGTGTTAAATACTTTGTACTGAATGAGCTATTAAGATAATAACATATCTAGAGAAAAAAAAAAAAAACCTGTGTCTAAGCCAAAATGCACCTTCTTCATGCAGTGATTTACTGAATTGAACAAATGATTCAAATATATTCCTGCCTTAGATAAGATTCCCAGTCTTTCTATGAACTTGGTCCACAAGGAAACACAGACATTTAACAGGGTTCTGGTGATAGAGCCTAATTCTTCAATTACGAAATATGTTTTTGCTTTTACATAGAGTAATTTTAAAAATGAGTTGGTCACCAGGTAAGTGCAGTAGTTAACATAGCAGGAAATTCTTTTTGCAACATTGTCCGAGAGAAACCGTGATTTTTTTAGCCTTAGTTTATAATCTTGGATCCATCAGAAAGATTCTTCTTTTTTTTTTTAACTGGAGTTCAATTTGCCAACATATAGCATAACACCCAGTGCTCATCCCATCAAGTGCCCCCCTCAGTGCCCATCACCCAGTCACCCCCACCCCCGGCCCACCTCCCTTTCCACCACCCCTTGTTCGCTTCCCAGAGTTAGGAGTCTCTAATGTTCTGTCTCCCCTTCCATCAGAAAGATTCTTGATATCCATTAAAAAGTCCTTTGTGGAGATTAAAATGGTGCATGTTGAGTTGTCTTTAATTTTTTCTTCCCATGTACAACATTGTAAACGCATAGAATTCCTCTAGCTAATGCCCTCTAGTGAAGGTCATTTCTGCAACTCTTATCCCCTCACAGCTACTATTTGCCTTCCAGTTCAAATAAATACTTCTGAACACTGCCATCAAACCATCCACTGACTGGCCCAATATAAAATACATGTGTCATGTTTTCTTGCCTCTGAATTGCAGTTCAAAATCCACACTTTGCAACAGTATTTCATTAATGAATTCTAGTTTTCAATTGACAAGTATAATCCCTACTATTCCATTTAACCTAATATCTATATTCTTGAACTCGTATGTTTTTCTTCCTTGTTAATAAATTCCTTAAGAAATAATGTCAACTATTTCTTAAATATGCATTCCAAAATGTGGAAATCTTAAAGTGTTATCCAACTTGTTGGCAAACACTAAGGAAGAAACTTGTAATAAACAAAATGAAAACTTTCCAAGCCTGAGAGTTTACTAGAGAGCAAGAAAAATGGTTGAAATTGGTTTTCCAGAACAGCAACAGTACTTGAGAGCAATAAAAATGTGATAATATTTAATAGCCTATGTTAATACATGATAAAGTCCCTAAATTGTAATTTACAATCAAAACAGTTGGTGGCACTTTGAAACAATTTTTTGTTGACAGCATCTATGTTTCCTGTAAATTCTTAGACAATCACGATAATGTATAAAATCTTTTTTTTTTAAGATTTCATTTATTTGTTCATGAGAGACGTAGAAAAGGGTGCAGAGACCTAGGCAGAGGGAGGAGCTGGCTCCTCAAGGGGAGCCTGATGTGGAACTTGATCCCAGTACTCCAGGACTGTGCCCTGAGCTGAAGGCAGATGCTCAACTGCTGAGCCACTTAGGTGCCCCAATATATAAAATCTTCATAAGTTATTGATTTAGATATATTTTCTATAATCCTATTTTAATACAAATTCCCTTAACATATATGCTTTGAAAGAAAAAATAATAATAATAGCATCTGTGCCCTTAAGTAATGGTACTTATAACTTACATTTTTTTTTTTGCAAGGGTTTTTGCCTGATAAAACTTTGACTTCCCCTTAAAAACAAATCAGGAATCCCCTGGAAACAGCATTTCTTACCCCAGACACAAGATCAGGCTCAGTAAAGTAAATACAGCAATGTGGGAAGGATTGAGGAGACAAATTAACAGCTTCTTTAATGTCCACCAACCCTCCTAGATGTTCTTTCCCATTAGACTGTTATGTCTTGAAACTTCCTACAAAGAAAATTGTTCTTTGGGTTAAAATATTACAGAGTCACTATAATCCTTTTCAAAGGCAAATGTCCTTGAGAGGTATAATGCATTGAGGCTTAACCACTGTTAGCACCAAGAAAACTTTAAATAGAATAGAATCAGTGATTACATAAATAGACATATGTGGAAGGTTTTGTTAGTTTTTGTTGAGGCTGATGAAAGGGATAGTTAATACCATTTCTTTCCTGATTTTGAAACCAAATACGAGGTAGGTTCACACAGATGAAGAACAGACTCTATAAAATTGAATCGAGAATGCATCTTTGACCTCTAGCCAAATATACTTCTAACTAAGCACTTTAACCCAGAATTCTACCAACCCTACTCCCCAATTGCTCCAGAAACTTAAACATGGAAGAGTGGAGGGGAATGTACTGTTCTCTTGGGCAGTGTAGGGACCAAGATAATCAAAGCCAGACACCAAAGTGATAGAACAGATTTTAATCAGCTATATGCTACTGCAATTGGAAGAGGATCCAGCTTGAATTGAGCTCAACTTCAATTTGTTTAGAGATGATTGGTATCTAAAGGAGAATGAGGGCTATCTGGCTGTGACATCTGTTACCCCATTGATGGCCAGGTTGATTCAGCTGATCTGGCTGGCCAGGCAGTGCCCCCTTCCTCCCTCATCACTCCTTGTGCCTCCCTCCCGAAGTGGCACACTCTATGGAAGAGAACAACCTTCCCCGAAGGAGGAGGACCATTCTCTGGTCAAGAGTATGTGAGAACTTGACCTATCCTGCTAGAACCTCCAAACAAGCTCTCAAGATCCATTTGTAGGAGAAGGTAGCGTTGTCAATCTTCCAAGACTCCAGACACATTCAAATGAGGTGCTTTTTGTCAGGTTTAATACGATTGGTAATGAAATGAAATAGAGAGGCCAGGCAAAAATTGGTTGAGGCATGCTTTTAATGGGATGCGCTCTCGCTCTCGGGTGAGGTTCTGCAGCAGCAGGGGAGGGAGAGAGCAGGAAAGTTGCCCCCAAAGGGCGTACCTGCGAGCTTTTAAGGGGGGAGGGGTAAAGGGTTGTGTCTGTATGGGGTGATAACTGCTTATGCCCTTATATGGGGTTTGGGTAAAGTGAGGTTCAGGTTTCCTGCATAGGTCCTATCTCCCTCTGATGTCCTGTCCCTGGGTAGTCTGCTGGTGGTGGGAAAGTTCTGAGGTGGGGGTAACAGGATGGAGGATCCGCTGCCATTTTGTTGGTGCCTCCTGATCCCCCTTGATCCCACTGGCCAAACACTTTTTTTTTTTTTTTAATAATAAAATAAAATAGGAATGAGGAAATAGGGAGGGTAAAAGTCATGGTGGTCAGAGTCAGGGAAGTAGAAACCCTTAAGGATGGGTCAGGGTTATTGCCAATTAGGCCTCCAGTGTCTTTTAGCTGACAATTACTGACGTTAGGATTCTATCCTTTCAAAAACGCTGGGAGACAAAGGCTCTATCCTCCTGGATGATTACATTTCAAAGAAATGGCTTTCAGGTCATTTAGAAAGACTCTCCAAGTCACAGGAGATACATATACATCTCAAAGTGGGGAGAAAAGCCTTCACTGTTGTAAGCCTTTTTTAGTAAAAACTCTAAGAAAAGAAGATTAAGGGCCTACCTCAGGTGTTGGCTAGAACTTGCAGCAAATTCTTTTGACAACCCTGAGTTTGTCCAGACAAAAACCAAAAGGGGGCTGCCTGTTGTCGAAGGGACTCAATCTTAGTTTATTAGAAGCCATGTGAAAATTAGGTCAAGTCACTTAGTGTAGAGCCTTGAATGGAGTGTTCTCCTGAGTTTTTGCAGCTTCAGTAATCCACAAAGAAATACTCAGAAAGTGTCAGGGTTTGAGCACGCTCTGTCCCTCTGCTCAATCTCTGAGGGGCTGGAAGAAGGTAAGAGTCATCTTGCCAATATAACCAGGAAAGCAGACATGTCTATACTTTGGATACAGGCAGAGCTACTAGAAGTGGAATAGGAATAGATCGCCGTGGAGCAATGATTCTCAACTGGGACAATTTTGCCCAAGCAAACATTTAAAAATATCTGGAGACATTTTTATTTATACATCCCAAGAGAGGAGGGGAACTGCTAATGGCCTCCATAGGTAGAGGCCACAAATACTGCTGCAAGGTAGTTAAAAGTAATGTTACCTGTACCCTTTTGAGTTTATGGATGAGATCCCTTTAATAAAAAAAAACAGATTAAGAAGAGAAAAACAAACAGAAGTTGATTAATATGTACATCTCCCATGTATGCATGGGAGAGACCTGGGAAAAAATGAGTAACTCAAAGAGATGGTTTCAGAATCCAAGATCAAATACCAATTTATAAGAAAGACAAGGAATGTAGGCCTCTTAGGGGGAAGTAAATTATTTTTAGGAAAATTAATGAGCCTTTAGAATAATAGATGAGAGACAGGTTAGTTTGTGACGAAGACTGCCTGGGTGTGGTGTCAATTTCTAATTTCCTGTCCTGATGAGTCAATCTCCCTGGTTGATGAAACTCCCCACAAGAATTGTGACAATTGAGTTCCTTTTGGAGAATCTGTCTTTAGGCAGATAGGGGGAATTCAGAGAATGCCTCTTCCTGCATTTTCCGTTTTGCAAGTGCCTGCAGCTCAAAATAATCAATGCACCAAAGTGACATATTTGGGAGTGTCATGTCCTGGGCTCCTACAGTCATATTTTGAGGTGGTACGTTCTGTTACCATTTACTGCTTAACATCCTATGATGCATAAGAGAGCCCTCCACAACAAAAGTTATCCAGCCCAAAATACCAACAGAAACAAGATTGAGAAAATTGTCCAAGATTTTACAGTGCATTTTAATATTCTTTACTCGTATTACTCTTACAATTCCCGCATGAGAAGCATTGAGAGATACCATCATTTAACATAAGAAAGAATTGAGTCCCAGAAGTTTAAAAGATTTTTACAGCATTGCTCATTTGAACCCGGACTTCTAATTATAAATAGATTTATACTCCCTTTTGAAGAGAATAGTTAAGCAAATGAAGTCTCACATTTCTTGGAATAACCTGTTTAAAAGAGGGGCCAAAGTGGAGAGGCTTTTTAATCAAGAAGGCCAAAGAATGACTCTCAGTAGAGTAGGGAAAGGAACCATGAAAGGAAAACTAGTAAGAATTCTAGAGAAAAGCTTCATGAGTCTTTTAGTTAACAAGAATCTGCCATGCCAGAAAAATACAGTAGGAAAGAGATACTTTCCTACACTAACCATATTTGAGACATGTTATTTGATGGAGAAAAGGGACATTAATTATGAACTGCTATTATTAGTGGGATCTGCTCATTTTCCCATAAATTGTATGTGGATTTTAACCTTAGATCAGATCATGCTACTTTTGAATAACAATTTCCTCCCAAAAAAGGTCGGGTTCTCTCTGCTAGTTCATGTGCTGCCACATACTTTTAGGGGTATCTCACAGTTGAGGTACTGTTAACCATGCAGAATTTGTGAGATATAGTTAAATGCAGGCAATGGCAGACACTATTAGAGAAGAGGATCTCTTAAATTGGGAAAGAAGGTATAATTTAGTGAATATTGAATAGAAATTGAAAAGAGAACATGACCAACTTGTTGCTCGGTGTGAAATACATCACAAGTCATTGTTCTTACAAATATAGGTCTGAGCTACGATTTGCACTTCAACAAGTGATGAAATAAAAAGAGTCTCTTCCATTGCCAATCAGTCATTCACTCTTCCAGATGATTGGCACTGTGGCAGTCCAGGTAATTTTGCTAAAATTAGTAAAATTAAGTCCTGGAGGACTTCAGAGGGTAGAAGATCCTGCAGGGAGACAGACTTATAGACAATTGACTATAATAAAACCTGAGAGCTATAATAGTAATATAGGAAAGTAATACGAAACATGGGAAAAGGAAAGGAATAAAAGGCAGTATGTAAAAGTGTATTAATAGTTTCCAGAAAAACAGAACCTTTCTCTCTACATATACATACCCAAACTTTTGTTATGTATATATGTGATTGATGTTGATTAACATGTATACCTATGTATACATGGGGGAGAGAGAGAGACATGTATACATATTGCATACATTTAGAAGGAGAGATTTAGATAGGAATTGGCTCATGTGGTTATATGGAGGCCAAGAAGTCCCATGATTTACCATCTGCAAGCTGGAGAACCAGGAAAGCTGGTGGTGTGATTCAGTGAGAGGAGGTCAATGGTAGATTGATGGTATAAATCTATTTTGAACCACAAAGCCCAAGAAGCAGAAGTACTGATATCTGAGATCAGCTCAAGCAGAAAGAGAGTGAATTTGTCCTTCCTTTGACTTTTTGTTCTATTTTGGGCATCCAGTGGATTGGATGCTGCCTATCCACATTGGCAGTGGACATTTGCTTTACTCAGTTCACCAACTCAAATGCTAATCTCTTTCAGAGCCACTCTTACAGAAACACCAGACATAATATTTTATCAACTATCTGGGCATGCCTTAGCCCAGTCAAGTTGGCACATAAAATTAACCATCACAAGTCTACCCTTTCTCAATTTAACACTAATACACAGTTCCTTAAACCATATTTAATCTCCAAATAAAGATAATAATGAGGTCATAATTCCACTTAATTTGATACAACGAAGTTGTGTAGAACTAATCTGTTCCCCAGAAGTGGATGAAAAGTCTTTGGATAATATTTACTTTCTCCTGCTATCCTAGTGCTTGAGTACTATGACACAAAACTAATAATACTTAAATACTGATATAAAGTCAATACATCTTATTTTACATAATGCAAGACTAAGAGAGGAACAGAAACAAAGATACTGTTTAATACATGTACATGCACACATAAATGTAAGCATAACAAAATAAGGAATACTCATGATAAGTATAGTCCTTGTTTCTGTAACTGATTATGTGGTTGTAGCCAGAATTTTTAACTACCTTCTTCTACTACCCACTCCATATATTCTTAGCCTTCAGTAAGCACATCAGCTGGTCATGGTTCTTTACCTAGTGGGGTGAGAGTCTGGACAATTATTAATCTTTTTATTATTATTTTTTACTGTAAAATTTTATAAAATAAATAAGACCAATAGAAAAGCATAACATTATTTCAGTCCCACTTCATATTTAGCCTAAGATAGTTTTTCCTAAATACTGAAATCCTTCATGGACAAGCAGGGTTCCTGCAGGGAAGAAGATCTCATCTTCAACAAGCAATTTACCTTCTTGATTTTGGTTGTTTGTACTGAATTCTAATTTAAAAAAAAAAAGTAGGTTTCTCTAAGGTGGATACTACAACACTAATCAAGAAAGAAAACCTTTAAGAAGCAGTGCTGTCTGGAAAACAACCCAATCCAAGACAAGATTAGTCTGGAACTTATCATGGACAGACTAACCTTGCCTGGATTCAGTTGTTGTAGTTTTCCATTGACTTTAGTCATGGGCATGGTAATTACCAAAAGATACCCTAAGGAATTGCCTGTGTTCCAGACATACTCTTCTTTACCTCCATTACGAAGTAGCAGTCCATTTCCCTTTTGGTGATTGGGATCAATCACTCCAGCTAACACCATAAATCCCTTCGGTTCCTATTGATTCAGAAGCATGAGGACCCCCAAAGGCAAGCTGGCAGTCTTAATTTCCAGTTCAATGGCATTATTGTTGTGTCTCCCGGTGAAAGTCACAGGAACTTTTAAAAAGCAAAACTTTTGCTAGTGTGTCACTAGGAGTAATAGTGACAACTATTCAACCCCAATTCCTGGACCCATGAAGCCTGGGTGTGGGAGAAACAGCACCATCTATTGGGTGATTCAAAGGGAAACCAGAAAAACTCAGAGGAGAATTTTAAAGACACACAGATCTTAAATCAGATATACTTTAAATTTTTAAGAAAGTAGAGAAGATAACTGAAGGAGAAGCATAAGCAAAGGCAGAGTTTAACAAAACATCATGGTGTGTTTGGGAATGGAATATGTTCCTAAGAGAACAGGATATGTAAATAGATGTTGAGAAAGAGGAGACATGAAGATAGGATGGGCCCTTTGCAGACTGAAGAGAAAAGTTTAATGCAGGTGAGAAATAAATGATAAAGCCTGAACTAACACTGTGAAAGGAAAAGAAGACAATCAAATGTAATTCTTTTTTTTTAAGATTTTATTTATTTATTTGATAGGAGAGCAGAGGGGAGGAAAGGAGAGGGGTGGGGAGGAACAGACAGAGGGAGAGGGAGGAGCAGATTCCCCTCTGAGCTCCCCTCTGAGAGCTCATGCAAGGCTAGATCCCAGGACCCTGAGGTCAGGGCCCACCGAGCCAAAAAGTGGATACTTAACCCACTGAGCCACTCAGGCACCCCAACAATCAAGTATAATTTTAATAGAAATACTCTGTATTTACAAGAGTTCTGACACCAAATGTTGCTTTCCCCCTCATATTAAATCTGACATTAACTACCTAGAGTTAGTGTGGATCCCACAGGTTAAGGGCTCAGTCCCACAAGACTACTCCCACTTCAGATGCCAATTGCAGGTAGTGGGTCTCCAAGTTACCTACACTGCTGCCTAATTTGGCTACAAATCAGGAGTTCCCACAACCCCATCCCTTCGTTTGACAATTTGCTATCAAGGCTCACAGAACTCAGGGAAACACTTTATTTACTATTACCAGTTTATTATAGAGGATATTACAAAGGATAAAAATGAACTGCCAGATGAAGAGGTACATGGGGTGAGGTCTAGAAAGGTCCCAAGCACAGGAGCTTCTGTTCCTGTGTTAATTGGGATACACCATCCTCTGGGCCCGTGGATGTATGCACCAACCCAGAAGCTCTCCAAACCTCTGCATTTAGAATTTCAATGAAGTTTCCGTTACTAAAGCATGATATATTAAACCAGTGACCATTGGTGATTAACTCACACCCCAGTCCTACCCTCTGCCCAGAGGTGGAAGCACAGGGCTGAGAGTTCCTATCTTCTAATCACATGGTAGGTTCCTCTAGCAATTAAACTCCATCCTGCAAGTGTCACCTCACTAGCATAACTTGTGTATGGTTGAAAGGGTTATGAATAAGAAAAGATGCTCCTCTTGTCCCATCACTCAGGAAATTCAACATACACACATACATGTTTATATTTAATGTAACAGAAGATTAGAAACATAGAAAGAGTTTTAATTTCTAAAATGAGTGGCATAATTAAATCAATGTTTAAGTCATATTTGGGATCAGTGAATGTAAGAGAAGATAATTCAGATTTAGGTCCAATCACCATTTAATGATGACCTACTTTTATTTAATTCCTTCACTACATATTTATTAAATGATAAATATTTGTGTTCTAGGCACTGTTTTTGTCCTTGGGATAGCAAGGTATGCAAGGTCCTGGCCCCTAAAGTGTTAGCCAGTTTGAAAAGACAGGCAATATGCCAGATAGTTACAAATGCATGAGAGGAAGAGGCTACTTCAAATGTACACCAGGAGCTAGGAGTAGGATGAGACAATAGATCATTACCAGGAGAAGACAAAAAAATCAAACCTGGATAAATGGAGAAATGTTTATACCATTAGCATAAGCTGGGCAGTGAGAAATGAGCATGGTTCAAAATGGAAGATAGGTTCACTTTGGGACAAATTGAATATGATATGATAGCAACACAATTAACTCAGTAAGAAAAGAGGTTAAAAAAAAATTGCCTAGACCTGTGCATGAGCTTCTGTGAGGAAAAAATATATATATATAAATTTTACCCATAGTGAGTAAATATTCTCCTATGAAATAGGGAAATTGTGATATTAAATCTATTCTAATTTGCATTATATCACAACAACAAGAAATTATTAAAGCCTCCAAATCAAACTTTAGAATGAGTACATTTCACTTGTCCTATATGACTTGTTTTTTAATTAACCAAGCGATCACCCCAAGGAAGACAGAAAAAGCCTGAATCAACATCCTGCAGCAACATGTAAGAAACCATTTCAATGGTGAATGGGCTTACCAGGCAGGTTTTATGATTAAACCAAAGCCACTGAAGTTGTGAAGGCTCCTTCCTCCCATATATTAAAATTAGTTTTTTCCAGGGAGCTGACTACTATAGGCCGGGAAAACCTGACAGTCAAGGAGAGTATTTGCTTCTAACCATGTAAGATGTTCCGACCCTCTATTAATGGCTGGCTCTTCCAGTGCCTTTTTCTCATATCCAAAACAAAGAAACCTCAGAATCCGTTTGGAACCTAGCAAATATCACCCAATTTTCATGCCCAGGTTTGACTGCTAAGACTTCCATTGTATGGGAGATGAGACAAGATGGGCTGCATGTGAGAACTGTCTTTTAGATGTAACCTAATAAACTAATGGTGAAGACATATAAGCTCTTCCTCCTTGCCACCCCCAAATGGGGTATATGCACGTGTGTTTCATTTCGTTTGCTCCTCTTGCTACATTCACAATCTGTTTCTTGTATGATGAGCATCTTGCTGATAGCTGCATGGCTGGTGATTCATCTTTACAATTATTTTTCAGGTAGGATTGGATTAACCTATAAGGTGACCATCCATCTATCTATAGAATTTGAAAAATAATAATCTGTTCTTTAAATTGGGAAAGATAGGCAGCTGTATGGAATCATTATGATCTGCCTCTTGTATCCACACTAACTGGCATCCAGGGCACTTGCCTGACCTGCTTTTTGGAGAAAGCACATTACCGTAGCCTCCTAGTCCTGCATAAGTCAATGTCACTTTAAAACCTAGACGCTGCTTGTGTAGAAACTTTAGAGTAATGAATCCAAATATTCCTCACAATTGGTAAACAGAACCAGAAAAACAATTCAGCTATTAACCATGCTAACATCTGCCAGAATCTTAGCTTGAAAGGTTGCCTCACTGGAGGAAAGGCAACTACTGTCATCAGCTTCCAGCTAATTAATTTAAGGAGATAACTTGCAGTTAGTCACACCATTTGCAATGGTGTCAGGATTTGGGCACATCTGCTAGTTACAACCAAGACAGCCTCATATTCTTTATAATTCAAAGTATGAGCAAGACAAAACACACTTTTTAAATTATCAAGTGATGTTACATGGCTTAAAAACAAAGTGGGGCAAATAAATAGCTAAAAATAACAATCCTCTTTAACTAGGCAAAAACTATTCTCCCCCCAACGACTCATCTTCACAGCTTCACATTATCAGAAAAAGATAACAATATTCACAATCCATATTTATAAGATTTTCAAAAACAGGGGCACCTGGGTGGCTCAGTCAGTGAAGCATCCAGCTCTTGGTTTCGGCTCAGGACATGATAAGGTTGTGCAATGGAGCCCTGCAACCAGCATGGAGCCTGCCTAAAATTCTCTCTCTCCCTTAAACCCTCCACCCACCCCACTTGCACGTGCTCTCTGTCTCTCTCTCTCTAAAAAAAAAAAAAAAAAAAAAAAATTAATCAACAAGTAGCTATGTGTTGTGCGCTCTGCAGCAACACGATCAGGGTCCAGGGTCCCGAGGGTAAGGGGATGAGGAAAATAAAAGAAAAGTAAAGAGATGCGGACAGGAGGGACACAGTGGATGATGTCCAAGCAGTGTCAACCTTATTCAGGGTTCTCACAGTATTATATAGCACAAGCAGAACAAAAATAAAGGAATACCTACATACATGACAAACCCTACTGACACAGGAGGGTCCTAGTTAATAGATAAACATGCTATTCTAGGTACATACACTTTCAAAAGGACAATAGATATGATTAACAGACCAGTAAGAATAGCACAGACCCATATTTAACTTTACCACCAGGCTAGAACACATTATATCAATTGTATTATGTGGGCGATCATGTAAAAGCGAACTCCGGAAACCATTGCTCAAGCCCTTTCTCAAGCGTCAACCAACTATTTGCCCTTTGGGCTCACGAGCCTTATGAGTAAATGAGGGACGCAAGTCCGAGCTTGGTTTGGTTTAGTAACTCTAGCTAGTCCGTGGCCGTCCACAGTTATATCATCAGGAGCAAGTTTCCATGCTGTGCTAATGTTACAAAGACATTTAATCTTCTAAATTAAATCAAGAATAACAAAATTGGTTTCAAAACTCATGCTAACTCAAATCCATTGGTAGTGGCTTCTGGAACACTGTATTTTTAGAGAATTTCATGGCTGTTTTGGGCTCAGTCGGAAATAGTGTCATGATTGATTAGTAGTGGCTATCCTGAGTCTGGGAGGGATGATTACTGCTCCCTTGCTGTCAACTTGCCACCCCAACTTAAAGCAACAACAGACAAGTTTAGCAGTTAGAGCAACGCCATGATAACATGAATGAACAATGATGACCAAAGAATCAGAAAAGTTCAGAATATTCCTGAGTGTCATTAAACCACCTCTGTACTATTTTTTAAAGATTATTTCCTTATTATTTCCTTATTTATTCATGAGAGACACCCAGAGAGAAGCAGAGACATAAGTAGAGAGAGAAGCAGGCTCCCTGTGAGGAGCCTGACACGAAACTCAATCCCAAGACCCCGGGATCCTGACCTGAGCCAAAGGCAGATGTTCAACCACTGAACCACCCAGAAATCTCCCACCTCTGTACTTCTGACACAACATTTATGTCATGTGGATTTTCTTAGTAGTAACTTAATAGGGCAGCATTATATTGATGAAAAGTTTATGAATGTTATTGAGTATTATTGAGTCAAGTATTCAGCTATGCAAATAGACACACACACAAATATACTATATCCTATAAAAATGAGGTTTCATAATCAGTGGTTCTTACACGGCTCCTTTCAGTGGGTTAGGAATATTACCATGATTTTGGAGTAATGAGATTACATCATGTGAGGTGAAAACAAGTATATATAGTTGATAAGCAACTGCCACCAATTTCCTTAAACCTTAAAAAAGCATGAATTTAATGATCTCATGACATTAAAAATGTGTGTGCTTAGGTCAGAGCTCAGGTTTGCAGAAACAGGGTGATGCCTGTCAAAATTCATGACCCAAAAATTCAAGGCAGATTAATGGAAGGAGCCAGATGGAAGGGCACGGACCAAAGCAGCAACCTGCAAAATAATCACACTCAAGTGTCATTACCAGAGCTGGCAGTAAAAGGCAGTGGTGGTCATGGCCTTTGCAAGTGATGGATGTGGGCTGAGCAGTCAGTAAGTGGAGGCTAGTGACCTAAAAACCAAAGGAGTGGTGGACCCAAGCAGCCCCATTCAGCTGAGCTTGATCAACATTGCTTTCCTGTGAGATGTGTTGTATTGATAACACTTGTGAGGGACTTCACCCTTTTAATCAAGTGCCTCAAGACTTGAGTCACAGTCCTGTGATGACAAGGAGAATAAATGGACTTCTAGTCAGTCTATGCACCAGAGAATGCCCAGGAATCAGACATTAAATTATAAAGGGATGTAAAGAACCCAGAAAGAAGTTGGAAATGCGAAAATTTAATATCCTGTCTAATAAATATCTTGCCTTAATGTTTACATTACAATAATTCCTAACTACTGTATTTTTATGTATGATTTTCTTTTTTTCTTTCTCCTTTTTTTTTTATTGTGGTAAGAGCACCAAACATGAGATTTATCCTCTTCACATATTTTTGAGTGCACAATACCATATTGGTAACTATGGGCACAGTGCTTACAGAAGATCTCTAGATTAAAACTGAAAACATTAAGTTTTTGTACAGATAAATCAGAGAAATACATTGTTTTTAATTATTTAGATATTATTATTATTCTAAATCATGTTTACATTATAGTAATCCCTCATTAAGTTAAAGTACTGAAAACATATTTGAGAAATGGATACATAAATATGTATACATATCAATGTATAGAGAGATACATAGATAAATATTGATAAATAAACATACATAGGTGTTCTTTTTATTCCTTAAGAATTGCTAGTGATTTTTTTAGGAATTATTTATACAAATGTATATAATTCTTTTATATTAAATTGTATGTAATATGGTACATAAATAAACTTATAAGCATTTTTTTATAGCAATGCAGAAAAAGAGTGAGAATGATGCCTGAAGGGCAGCCCTGGTGGCGCAGCGGTTTAGCGCCGCCTTCAGCCCAGGGTGTGATCCTGGAGACCCTGGATCGGAGTCCCATGTCAGGCTCTCCGCATAGAGCCTGCTTCTCCCTCTGCCTGTGTCTCTGCCTCTCTCTCTCTCTCTCTCTCTCTCTCTCTCTCTCTCTCTCTGTCTCTCTCATGAATAAATAAATAAAATCTTTTAAAAAAAGAGGGAGAATGATGCCTGAGAAGAACTTGAACTTCCTCAAAAGAGGATTTGGCATGACTAGTGATCCAGCTGCTCTGGATGGTAAAGAGCAGTGAACTGTCACTTTCCATTTCTAGTCATTCAAAGTACCAGTCACTGGCAGGACTGCCCAGCATCTTTTCTCCACCATATTCCTAGTGACTGCCAAAAGAAGCACAACTCTGAAAGGAGAGAGAAAACATTTTAACTCAAACTCATGCCAGTGAGAGTTACTATGTGCCTAAAACATCAAATTGCTTTTCATGTCATTTGCAAAGCCCTAATCAAAACTGAAAAAAGCAAAAGCAAAATGTGTATTGTTAGAGTCATATGAATTTGAAAGACACAAATAATACAGTTGTCCTTACTCAAAGGAAACAAGACACTGAAGGATGAGAAATGGCATTTCTTGACATATTGGAAGGAACAATAATGTGGCACATCAAGGGTCTTTTGAAGGAAACAAGCCAAATATCCCTGTACTCAGCAGAAGTAAAAAGCACAGCAGACTCAAAATGACACAGTACTGCCTTTTTTATTATTATTATTTCAGTTGTTTCCGAGTCATGTACATTTTTGTCTGTTACAAACCAGGGCCATTTCTTTTTTTTTTTTAATTTATGATAGTCACACACACACACACACACACACACACACACACACAGAGGCAGAGACACAGGCAGAGGGAGAAGCAGGCTCCATGCACCGGGAGCCCGACGTGGGACTTGATCCCGGGTCTCCAGGATCGCGACCAGGGCCATTTCAAACAGAAAATTCACTATATTGAAAATCTGCATAAACAGGTGGAAAAGTCTCTGTTTTGCAGCTACAAGGGAGAAGTGGCTTAAAAGATAAGAACTTTTCTAGCTATGGGAATTTTGGATTTATATTACTACCAGCACATCTATTGGGTAAGGTTTGGTCACAAATAGCATGAATATGACAACTGCCAAAGAAATTCTTTTATTTTCTCAAGAACTCGTTACCTAGGTACTTCATTTACTTCTCCATCTCTCCTAATAGACTCCTTTTGAGAGCAGGGAGTGCAACTTAGGTACCTTTAAATCCTGAGAGCCCAGCACAGTGTTTGACCACAATAGCAGGTATATGGTAAAATTTCCATATGTTATTGTTATTCCAATGCAAATTGACCCATGGTCATTGGAAAGAAGGTGTAACTCAGCAACATATTTCGTTACTTTTAGTGAAGCTTGAAAAAGTTTTGTAAGAAGGGAGATGGAAACTAATTGTTCTTTAATGTGATTACACATTACATTTTAATTAGGGACACTTTCTCCTTTATTAGCATGTATAATCGTATGGTTTAAATCAACTGATCCAGGCATAACATTGTTCTTGAGACCCCAGTAATGATCAAAATAGTTTTGAATGAGGATATGGCTCCTCACCGAAGAGCGAGTTCAAAAATCTCAATAGGCAAACTTGGTAACTCATATGAAGGGAAGAGTCCTGTTAACTCATTGGTGTTTCCTTAATGCCTGGCATTTGATGCCTTAATGCCTGGCATTAGTGCTTGGCAAATAGTGGGTGATCATTGCATCTACAGGGACTACCACACAGTACACTTTATTTGCCAGAGAAACAAAAATGGACTGGAAAGTTTTCCACATAGGACACTGGTCTAAACTCCCTGTAGAAATGATGACTTACTGGGGTAAGCTGTTAGTCCTGGAGAACAAGGCACACGTCTTGTACATTTTTGCATCTTTAATATATAGCACAATGCTTGGCACATGGAGCTACTCAAATCTTAGAGAATTCATCTATGAGTAACTCTTCCAGATGAAGTGAAAGCACAGTGTTGTATTCTTTTCTCTCTCAATGTCCAGGATGTTTTTGCTGCTATTCAAGTGTGTGAGCAAGAAACAACGTATACTTTCTAGCTCACTCATTCCCTTAGTGCTCCTTTTTATTTTTCTGTTCTCTTTTATCCTTTGATACTACTAGTGTGGATGACTTATTTAAAGCTGGAAATTTTGTGTGTAAAAGCACCCAACAATAACAAAAACAAACAAAAAAAAATTCAAAGGTGTTTGACCTTAAATTGTATCACATAGTATTTATTCCAAGGATATGTGTTGTGATTGTTTTGAGATGCCACAAACCTTGAAAGTCAAGAGAGCTAATTAAAATAGAATAAATGGAATGAAATGGAATAAAAAGAAACCCGGATTTTCCCCAGTAGTTCTGACTCTTCACTTTCTGAGGCTTTATGTAGAGAAAACAGATAAAGTATACTTGTCCCCATTTCAAAGCTCTGACCCACAGAGGTCACAATGATTTGATCAGAGTGACTTGTTGATGAAGGCTGAAGGGAGATTGAACTTAACAGCAGTGTCTGTCTCTTTACTGTGCCTCAAAGTCTGAGATCAAAAATAAAGATAATAAGTATTTCACTGGGTGCTTGCGAGAAACAAAAGACAAACCATAGCCACAATTCTGGTCACAAGTTCACTGCCCAGGCCAAAAGTCTGTCACTTTCTTTCAAAGTGTAGATCTAATGGCCAGCCATAAGACATGTTTGGTCCTAACAATTGGTTGTTCTCACTGTTTGCAGGTAATGACCCATGACAGAACCAAGGTCATTCTCATATGATTGCTCACAGCTGTGGTCTATACAGCTTGAATAATACCAGTTCAACAGGTTTTAAAGTCCAGAGAATTGAGTACCCTTTTGCAGCCAAATGACAAAACTGTCAGAGTGAGCTTTTTTTCCCTCAAGACATTACCCTGAGCAACGTCTGACCAGTGGAAATGTGGGCCCCTAGGGGAGCCAGAAAGCTAAAATAAGACTCACCGGGTGCTGAATGCTTGTTTCTGAAGAGTCAAGAGAGAATGTGAATGCTTGCCTGTATTGATTTGGCCGTTATCCTCACAGGTTAAAGTTATTAATAAAGTTGGCGCTAATGGCACTAAAAGCAATTCTGTGTGAAGTCTCTTTGCCAAAGGTGGCACTTGGAAAGAAACAAGTATTCCAATCAAAATTAAGGTATCACTGGTAATATAGATACAGATATTATAGACATATACATTATAGATATAGATCAAGTTCCTAATCTTATAATCATTCTAGTTTTTATCCTGGACTATTATTTTTCAGTGTCTCCATATTAGTGCTTCCAAAATTATTTTTTGTTCTCCCTATTTATCAAAATGTGTTTTTTTATTATTTTTCTTATTTTTTTAATTATTTATTTATTTATGATAGTCACAGAGAGAGAGAGAGAGGCAGAGACACAGGCAGAGGGAGAAGCAGGCTCCATGCACCGGGAGCCTGACGTGGGATTCGATTCCGGGTCTCCAGTATCGCGCCCTGGGCCAAAGGCAAGCGCCAAACCGCAGCGCCACCCAGGGATCCGTATTTTTCTTATTTTTTAAAAATTTATTTATCAGAGGACTTTTATGCACATGGTTTTTCAGCAAATATTGCTAAAAGGAAAAAACCCACTCCTCCTATCCTATCACTCTCCTCCTCCAGTCCCAACTTCAGTCCTATTCCCATAAGGCTTCTGCTTTCAGCTCTCCTTGCTATTTCTTCCAACACACCTGCAACTATTAAAGCTTCGAATAATGTCTGTCCTTGGTGCTAACGTCCAGCAAAGACAACACTTGGTCTGTGCTTTGGACATGTCAGTCCAACCACATATTCAGGCCTCTATGAATATTCTGGGTTCTTGTATATTTCCAAAGAAACTTCAGGTGGGAAGGACACTTTCTCTTGTGTTGAAGTATGTTGTCAGGATGGCAGCCATGAGGCCTGCCAAACATGCATCTTGGAACTCAACCTTCTGATCATTCCAGGGTTGGGGTTTATTTACTCCAACTGCGAAATGTGAAGAGACAGGACAGGACAGGAATAGAAGCCAAGATTTTGGTGTCACCCTGCTATAGGATCCTAAGCCATAATCCTACCAGGGGAGAGGTAATGCTCCCCTAGTCATGCAGCATAAAGTCCTAGGGCCCAAAGCAGGCTCCATCTCCCAGAGTCTGTCATTCAGCATTGCTAGATTTCTTTGTGCAGTTCCAGGATGTAATGGATAAGGGAGACACCCTACAACCCCACCACGTACACACATCTGATAACTATTATTTATACATATTTTCCCAATAAAGTTCGACTCAGATGGTCTGGTGTGTGTGCTATCTGTTCACTCAATCTAATTGCTCACCATATGCCTTAAGGCAGTGTTACCTAGCACTCTAAATGACTTAACTGACTTCTAGAGCTTTCATTCTCCCTATATTACAGTCCTTTATAAACCCTAAAATCTCAGAATGAGGAGAATCTGACTGAAAGCCATTGTGCTTTACACAAAATATCTTACTCCCCTACTCTGATTTTAGATCTAATTAACTCCTCTGCCTTCACTCTCTGTCATAGTGTAATGTTCATGTTGATGATGAAAATAATGCTGAGTCAAGTAGATGCTTTCATTCTTTGCTTTTAATAACAGTGCAGAGTTAAAGTGATATTTTCATAATTATGTCATGAATCGTCAGAATTTAAAATGTAAAGGAACTTCTTGTGTACTTTTTTGATGATGTTGTTCATTAAGGGAAGATCTATCGTATCTCTGGTCTTCCAAGCTGTTTACATAGACAGTGGAGAAATGAAGCACCAATTATACTAAGACATTTTGACCGTCAACAGCTCTATTGGTTTCATTTAAATTAGAGGAAAAGATATTATAGTTCCAAATATATTGAAATGAATTAAGCAAAATACTCCATAAGCAAGATACTAGGGATAGTTGGACAAACAGTATTGAAAGTGAGAAGATTCACACTCAAATCTTCAGTCGAGAACAGCAATGCTAGATTTTAATGCCGTGGTATTAAAACCCATCGGGGACAGGCCAGGAGAGTCTGCTGATGCAGGATAGTACAAATACTATATTATTTTTATTTATTTATTTTTATTTTTGGGAAAGAGAGAGAGAGTGAGCAAATGTGCACTCACACTCAACTGAGGCAGGGGAGCAGAAAGAGAATCTTAAGAAGCCTCCATGCCCAGCATGGAGCCCAAAACAGGGCTTGATCTCATGACTTTGAGATCATGACCTGATCTGAAATTGGGAATTGGAAACTTAACTGACTGAGCCACCCAGGCATCCCACAAATACTGTATTATTAATAACAGTTATTAGCAGTTGCTGCTATCTGACACGGTAATGTGTTATTAGTCATAAGAAAAATGCTACAGTTTTGGATTATATATATATATATAATTTTTTTTAAAGATTTTATTTATTTATTCATGAGACACATACACACACACAGAGGCAGAGACACAGTCAGAGGGAGAAGCAGGCTCCATGCAGGGAGCCCAATGTGGGACTCCATCTCAGGTCTCCAGAATCACACCCTGGTCTGAAGGCCACACTAAACCACTGAGCCACGTGGGCAGCCCAGATGATATGGATTTAAAAAAATAAATTAGAGTTGTTACAAGTTTACCCTCATCACTCTAACTCACCTACATGCTGATTGGTGTTGCATCTGCTAGAATGAATTCCACCACCCACCCTCTACCTTTCTTCATGCCTACAGTATAGATTTGTATCACTATAAAATAATTATGACCAGCAGCTTCAAAAGGGCTCTCACACTCTCAAGAATTTCTATTGTTTCTCTGTCAACCCACTTTCCCTTTCCCCATAACAAATCATAGCGAATCTTTCCATTCTCTTTAAGATTCCTCTCAGTCTGTTTTTCCTCCATTTCCCTAACTTCCTACTTCCTAGAGGGGGATAAAAGCCATTAAAGAGGAACACTCTCAGTTTTCTGAAGAAAACCTATAAAACTACCTACATAAGTATCTAACCTCTCCTGCTATGTGAGAGGAGGTTTCCTTCCCCACATTTAAGTCCTAATGTTCTATATGGTCTTTGCATTTCTTCTGCTCATGCCTTTAAGAAACACTACATTGTCAATTACCCATTCAATCCACTTTCTCCCAGCTGAAACTTTCCTATCACAGACATCATCAGATATATTTTATCTTTAAGAGAATTTTCCCTTGACCCCAAATCTGCTTCCAGCCATTTCCCTTTGTCTTTCAAAACCCCCCCACAGCCAACTTCTTGAGAAAGCTTTCTGCACTTGCTGTCCCCGCCTGCTCACATAACCTGTTTCAGTCTATCTACTCCCATAAAGCCAACCCCACAATGATGTCCTCCTCTATTTTAAGATTATTTATTTATTTATTTATTTATTTATTTATTTATTTATTTATTTGAGAGAGTGAACAAGAGAGAGCACAAGCTGAGGGGTGGGGGGCAGAGAGAGTGGGAGAAGCAGACTCCCCATTGAGCAAGGAGCTGGACCTGGGACTCAGTCCCAAGGCCCTAGGGAACATGACCTGAGCCAAAGCCAGATGTTTAACCAACTGAGCCACACAGGTCCCCCAGACAATGATGTCTCCTTGTGGTCAAAGGCAATTGCCAGAGTTTTTGTTTCTGCATGCAATGAAGGAATGAGTATTTAACTTAATCTTCTCACTCTATAAACAACTAGCAGACTGGTGAAAATAAAAGAAGAAACTATGTTCAGGCCTTGTTTAATAGCTACAACAGGACTCTTATTCTGGGGAAAAAGTAGACTCACAAAATGAGACCCACATTTGCCCCAGTTTTCTCCTTTCCCAAACAACCACGGTGAAGAGAGGTTGAGGACAGGAATAGAGAGCAATGGTCTCACCCAACATCCTAAAGATCTCAGCTCCCAGGGCATTTCCTCAAGGGAGTTGTATAGTCCTACTCTCAGACAGCTGCTTTTATTATAGTTTCTCATGGACTGTTTTCCTGTCCTTCAGAATAGCTAGCTATGTCTATTCATAACCACAGTGATGAGTGATATCCCTTGTTTAATGTCTCTCATCCATTGTCCTGTAAGTTTCTGGAGAGCAAGGACTATTCTGGTGTTGTTTTCTACTGGACATCCAGTGCCCTGCACCATGCTGGTTATGTGGTCAATGAAGAAGTGGATGAGTAAACTGATGGATAGATGAATAAATGAATAATGAATGATTTTCAATTAATAATTAATAATTCAGTGTTATAATCTATAAAGTTAGAAACAGAATAGATTGGCAACTTTCAAACATGTTTTCAAAGCAGAAAATACTGTTGAATAAAATCCTACATTGAAGCCATGTTAATCAAAAAAATCTTTTTGAAAAAAAAAACCAAAAAAACAAAAACCCCTTTTGTGGTGGAAGTATGCCTGCTTGAGTGTGCACATGCATGCATGAGTTCTCCAATTTGGGGGGAAGGAGGAGCAGAAGTTACATGAGGATAAATTGGGAGCTGGAGCCCTGTGTAATTGGCCACGATTAGGGTGATATAGGACACAATGTAGAAACCACTGATCTAGATTATATTTATGTTTCTTCTGGATATAAAACTACTAATCAAATGTGTCAACATCGTTATAGTCTGAGGTTGAAATAAACTAATATTCAAGCTCAACTCTGGCTCATTTGTCTCATCAATTCTCAGCATTGCATTCAGTGAACAAGATATTCTATATACAGTCATCACAATCTTTTCTTTAATGAACAAACTTGTATAAATATCATTAAGATGGCCTTTACCTGGGAAAGTAAGAATAAAGCTAAAAGTATTCAGAATGTAAGGGTATTCTATGGCCAGTAATGACGACATGTTATTTCCTTACTACAATGTACCTCTGCTGTGTGATGTTAGCTAGAAGAGGGAAAAAAAAAAAACAGTGAATTACATTAAAAAGCTAAACAAATAGAACCCTAGAAAATGAATACCAATTATCTGTAAACCCTTGATTTCTTATGCAGTGGGAGAGTAGGTACAGGACCTTTGTCAGACTGAACTATTGCTTGTTTCTGCCATTCTTTTGTTCTATCTAGGTGGCTTCTCCTGACTGGCACACTATTTTGTGAGCCAAAAATCCCACTATCTTTCAAGGTCCAGCTGAAATGACATTATTACCATTGGCTTCTCTGAGTGACCGGTATGAATCTTTCCTTGCTCTGAATTGTCATAGGATCTTATCTTTGTCCTATAGCACTTGCCACTTTCTCACTTTTAAAATATCATAATCTCTTAATATAAATATGGATATTTACCTCCTACCTAAGCAGTAAACAGTATGATCCTAGAGATGCTTTTCATAAGCATTTAAGAATCATGCAGGTACATTAAATGCTTCCTTGCCCTTTACACCACTGGAATTGTTATTTTGTGTGAATAACTATTTTTTTAAGATTTTTATTTATTTATTCATGAGAGACCCAGAGAGCGAGAGGAGAGAGAGAGAGAGGCAGAGACACAGGCAGAGTGAGAAGCAGGCTTCATGCAGGGAGCCTGATGTGGTTCTCGATCCTGGAACTCCAGGATCACGCACTGAGCAGAAGGCAAGCGCTAAACTGCTGAGCCATCCAGGAGTCCTAATGTGATTAACTATTTAATGCCAATCTCTTCAATAGACCATAATCTGTATTTCAGCAGAGACAATACATATCTTATTCTCCAGGATATTCCTACAATTTAATACAATGCCAGGTACATAATAGAAATTCAAAAATATATGGTGAATGGGTAAGTAATGAAGACCCTAAGGAATTGTAAGATCTTAGCATTCCTTCTGAATTTGAAATTAAAAGAAGTTTAGTACTGCTTTAGAATACTTTTCTTACATGTTCATTTTTTGGAAATGATGATCTCCTTATTGAATGTGTAATGAGAGTATTCAACAAATAAATTTTGTAAGGTGATAATCAGAAAGAATCCTTATTTTTGTCTTCTACTATCTCTTTAAAATTTATTCATGTAGGATTGGAGGAGTTTTTCCTTTAATAGTGGATGAAAATTCTGGCAATCTTATGATTGTTTCATCTCTCCTAGCTACTACAAAGATTTATGGATTTTTGAGTAGCAAAATTGTACCCCCTTATTCAGAAATTAGGATATATAGTCAAATATATTCATTAACACTTCAATCTGCAGGTAAGATTCCTCTCCCCCATCTCACCTGTCACCACCCACTTCTCCAAGATCAGACTGCACACCACCTGGATAAGATACGGTTTTCCCTGTTTCTTCAGCTTATTCTTCTACCCTTTCTCCCCCATCTGACTCCCACTCCCAGATTAAAGCTGAGGAAGGAAACATGGAAAGGGGAGGGGCAGAAAGTTTTAATTTACATGTATTGTACTAAGATAGTATTGTGGTGTGGCAGGTGTTTGCAGATTTTTTTTCATTATCTCGAGTTTTGTTAAGTATGCTACGGAATCTTCCACTGAAAATATTCAATGGTTCTTCCCATGACAAGTGCAATCTGTTTCCTTGGACTGCCACTCCTATAATCCTGTTTTGAGGAGTATACTCTGGATCCTCTCTGTATGGGTCCCACCACCTTTTATTTTCCATATGATCCTCTTGGAAAATGTACAAAATAGTTCCAAGTCAGGAATCACTACATCTAGTCAGGAAACACACCTCCTTTACTGCTTTCAGTGAAAATATATCTGGTTTCTAATTCCATATGCCTCTGTCCTGCTAAGAAACAATAAATAGCCTTTATTGTGTGAGATCCCAAAGGGTATGATTCCAGTCCATTTGCATTCATAAAGTTGAGAAGATATCAACTAAATTTAAAAAACTGTTTCTATTAAGCCTCTCTCTGTGGGCTTGAGGTGAGAAGAAAGCCCATCTTTACTTCCACTTTGAACAAAATGGGTCGAGTCACATAGCATAGTTTTCTTCATAGACATCCTCCTCCCAAAACCCTTCCTATCCCTAACAATATAACCCTTTTTATATCCTCTGTATATCATTTTTTAAATGTTCCAATAATGGTGTATAACAAACCATCCCAAAAGCAGTGGTTTAAAAAGCAAGTAATCACTGAACTAACATACCTGTAATTTAGTGATCTAGTTTGGACTTGGTTGAGCTGTTCACTCATATGTCAACCAGATTCACTCATAAGTCTATATTCAGCTATAAGCTGACTGATGTAGAATGATTCTACTGACAGGAAATTTTAGCATTATTACATGTGTTTCATTCTCCAGTCAGCTAGCCTATTCATGTTCTCATCAAGAGCAAGAGAGAATATACCTATGCATTCTATTTCCAACATCCCATTGACCATAGCAATTTATATACTTAAGTTTAGAATCAGAGTGAGAAGGCATTATAAAGCTACACATCAAAGGACATGGAAGCATAAAGGGTAAAAAAATCAGGGCCACTAATGGAAGCAATCTCCCACAGTCCAATGTGGTGGAGTCATCTAATCAATTCTTGTCCATAATGGATGTTGAAAAGTTCACTTGGGAATATAGTTGCTAATTTTAATGTACTATTATAAATGCATGCCAACATTTAATTTGGAAAATTAACTAGCCAATTCTTCATAAAATTGAGAGTTTTTTTTAAGGCATGAACAATTTAAGAGTGCACAGTAAAAGTTAAATCACTATACCAATGTAATAAATGGATGAGTTAACAATGGCACAACTGGGTGAGCAGAAATGCAGTTTCAGAGTATCATTACAATAAATAAATAATTGGGGTATTGTTAATCAGAGTACTTCATTACATGCAAGAGACCATCTCTAGCTAATTAAAGAATGAAATAAATTTGTTGTTATAACATAAGAGGATTTACAGATCTGTGGCAAAAGTAGGGAACCAGAGTCAGAATTTGGGCAAAAAAGAATCAAATCAGGGCACCTGGGTGGCTCAGTTGGTTAAGCAACCAACTCTTGATTTTGTTTGAGGTCATGATCTCAGATCAAGCCTTATGTTGGGCTCTGTGCTGGGCATGTAACTGTCCTAAAATTATCTCCATCTCCCTCTGCCTGCTCCCTTCCCTTCCCCCTGCCCTCGCTCATGTGCTCTCTCTCCCTCTTTCTCAAAAAAATAAAGAAGAAAGAATCAAATCAAGGAGCTAGGAACATTCTGGCTCAGATGCTACCATCAGCATCCCATCACTGAAACCTCAAAACAATCATCACAATGATTCATTTCACCCTTTCCCTACAAATTTGCATCAGTCTCTCAAGTTTCAGAGTCCCAGGTAAAAGCATGCAGTTGCTGCATCTGTATCACATGTCTCCATACTGGCTGTCAGAACTGAACAAATGAATGGTTGGGCCCGTAGGCTTCTGTGTGAGGAGCACTAAGTAAAAAGATGTTCAAATAGTAACAACTTGTAAAAGAACCCAAATGCTCATTGAGTGATATAGACCAGAGTAAATTTGGGACTCTATGGCCAGTTTGGAAAGATAACACTGGATATAACTAGAGTATAAAGGAGGAGAAGAGAAAAATTTCAGGCACGTATATAAAATGTAAAAACACTTAAGATCAAATTAAAGAGATTTCCAGCACAAAAAGTATAAAATCATATAATAAAACCACAGACTAAAAATCTGTTTCAGTGTTTACAAAATCTTATAGCCAGGAATCAGATATGAAACAATGATCCTTTTTCCCTATATTTTGAGTTACTGATTTGTATTGGTAGGTCTGGATTGAGAAATGCTGGCACCAGTAAAATCCAAAGCAAGTAGACAAGACAAAACAAAACATGATAAAAGCAATAAACATACCTTTCAATTGGGTATAATAAAATCAAATTGGGATCATGCCTTTATGAAGCTGCCACTGGATAGGCCATAGGGAATAAAGTATTTAAGATTAGTTTTTTTTTTTCTTTTTTTAGCTCTCTAAGCCTGGAGTATCTGGATGATTAAGGGGAAAGAATAAAATAAGCAAATAAATTAGCTATAAATCTGTTCCACAGATATTTCTTTCTACTCTGCCCCTGCCCTAAGGTCTGGTAAATATATACAGAAAGCAAAGAAAACATCAAAAAGGAAAAGGACGCTAAAAGATAGTTATTCGAGTGGCTTTGAGCATGGTTCTGTGACTGTCTCTAGGGGAGCTTGCCTCTTTCATATCCACATGGGGAAAGGATTGGGCAACATGCCATCTATTTCAATGTAGCAGCGACCCCAAGGTGGCACATTCTAGTCTACATGTTTCCTTTGGGTTCACTTGCACAGGTGTGCTAAGGATGAGAGATAAACTCACCTTGGAGTATTGGAAGTCATACACCGTGCTTTCAAACAGTGGTCAGGGAGAGTATATACTTCTCAATGAGATCATGAGTGACACCACATAAATTTTCTCTGACCAGCAACATTCTAAAAATAGGAAAAATGTAAGAAGGAAAAAAGAAAAGATGGAGGAGGAGAACCACAAGCAAAAGGACAGGGAATAGCAGCAGCAGGAAGACTGTCATCAGAAAAAAGCTGGCCTAGCTTTTATTAATGGGGACTGTGAGTCATTTTTAATACGATGAAGGAGGAGAATGTAAGTCTTCAAGCGAAAAGCAAAGCAAAGCAACAGCTAAGAACAGGTTATGTGCGGCTTCCCTAGCCAGTTGTGTGCATCTCTCCCCAACTACCTCTGTGATGTCCCACTGATAACTTGAAATTGGCCGTGATGGAAGTGTTCACACCATGCAAACTGATGCATGTTACAGATCAGAGCTTTTCTTTCCCCCACTCGGAGAGCCGGTAGTTAAACATTTATCATAACACTACAGGCTGGAAATCACAGAGTGGGAGGAGTCCCAGGAAAAAAGATCAGTGGGAATAGTGGGAGCATACACAGCATCTACTCACTGAAGTCTTTTTTTTTTTTTTAAAGATTTTATTTATTCAGTTGAGAGAGAGAATGTATGTGAATGGGAGGAAGAGAGAAAGAGAGAGAGAGAGAGCACAAGCAGGAGGAGGGGCAGAGGGAGAGGGAGAAGCAGGCTTCCCCCTGAGCAGGGAGCCGGACATGGGACTGGACCCCAGGACCCCAGGATCACGACCTGAGCCGAAGGCAGATGCTTAACCGCTTAACCAACTGAACCGCTCAGGTGGCCCCACTGAAGCCATTTTGTAGCAAAGGAGCAAGTGGAACAAGTAGCAGCAGTATCCAGAAGCTGTAAGGGCCAAGGATGATACCTAAGGTAATCAGATTTATATTTAAGCCAAAGCAACACTGATGACCACATCCATGGTTTAGAATTTCAGTGAAATTCTGGTCAAATAATTCTATTAAAGTGATGCGGTGTTTGGGCCTGCTAGGGTCCAGGATGCCATGTGCTGCTCTCGGGGATGTGTCTGGACTCACTGTATTTGAGAGGCCCCACTGAACAGCCGCACCATGCTACATTGCAGTCTGAAGTCCTATATCATTGGATGTGGACAAAGTTGATGATGCTTTATATTGGCATGTATATCCCAAATCTAGACAATTCTTGCTATAGAACAGGAAATATAGAAAAGCCACTATAATGGCCTCAGTTTATCTCTTGAGATTAGTAACAACAGCTACATACATGAAATTCTGTATAAATAAATAAATAACTTTTCCTCTGCCTTATTAGGTTCATTTTTGTTCATTTTGTTTACTTACAAAAATATTTTTCATAAAATAATTTTATGACTACCTCCCTAATCAACATCATTTTTATCAAGCCACTACATGGCTAATTTATTAAACAACATCTTAAGTAAAGTTATAGAGATAATTTCATTTGCATGAAATAACCATGAGGAAATTATGCAATCAAAATGATGTTTAAGCTTTATTTTCACTGCGTAGAGAGTCAGCCCTACAAGTACCTGTGGTTCTGCTATCTCTTTTGGTTCCCCTGATTCACAGAGAGTAAACTTTACATGTATCCTTGATGAAACACCTTTAAAAGATTAACCACGGCATGCATCGTGACATGTATGTAACATTTCTTCATATCTGCTTGCTCTTAGTGGGTAATTTCTGTATTTCTTATCCATAATTTATACGTATTTATATTTTTTCAACCATGTATCAAGAAAAATAAATAGATTTTTTTAGGCAGTAACATAATTCATGTGGTGGAATCAAACATTTATGTATGAAGAGCCTGTATTCTCAATTAGGTTTAAAGTTCCTACTGTGGAATATATGTTTTCTCTTATATTCAAATGCTTCTAGAATTTTAGCTGTATAAGGCACCACAAATAGTACAAAATCAAACTCCTTATCCTGAAGATAAAGAAACTGAGTTCCAGAGAAAATGGGAGCCACAAAATCGAACAGAAATATGTTTAAAGTCATGAGTTCTTGCTCTGCAGAAAACATGAGCCTTAAATTTGGGACACAAAACATAAACTTATAAAAGTTAATACAAGATCCTCAATGCATGCTAACAACTAAAGTCAACACCCCAACAGAAACCTGTAATTAAACACAGAGAATTATTTTCATTTGCCTCTCTTGTGACACAATTTTGAACAGGGAATTTACTAATAAATTCAGAAAAAATGTTACAATAAGAAGTGTTTTGCATGGTGTGGAGACCAGACTACAAATAACCTAGTATATTTCACAAAAGAATGGTACTATATGAATATTGAATAATTCAACAAAGGTATGTGTGGTATTAGTATGTGAGAAAACAGAAATATGTAAGGAAAAACAAAGAGTATGAAAGGCACAGAGCTCCTTTTGAGAACACAATAGAACCAAAGACAGCTGGAGGGTGAGGGGAACAGGGAAATGGTTAACCATGTGTTGCTTTTAAAAAATTGCTAGGAAGGATGTTTTCTTCACTTGGTGCCAGAAAAAAGCTAACCAAATGGAGGTTAAATGGAAAAGCAGGAGTTAGGAATTGGAAGAAGCAGGAAGAGAAAACGGAAACAAAGGTATAGATGTTATAAAGAATGTTGGAGGCACTGAAAGAAATTGGTAAGTGTGGAAGAATTGAGACTGTGGGGAGGATGAGACTAAGGGTCCTTGAAAATTTTAAATTTGTATCTTTTATACTACAAAGTTTCTCTATTTAGTTTCTGTGTATAGTTCTTTAATTAATTTTGAATTTATTTTGATATGTGATAGAAGGAATAGAGTTAATGTAATATTTCACAAGTGAATATTGGTCAATTGTGCCAACAACATATGTTGAATATGTTACACACAGAATTAAAAGAACACTATTTTCATATTATAAACTTCCTCAAATTTCTTTCTCTTTTAGAAATTATGCCTTTCCTGGGGTTCCTGGGTTAAATATTGGACTCTTGGTTTTGGCTCAGGTCATGATCACAGGGTCATGAGATAGAGCCCCACATAAGGCTTTGTGCTGAGCAGGAGTCTTTTTTTTTTTTTTTAAGAATTTATTTATTTATTTATTCATGAGAGATACAGAGAGAGAAGCAGAGCCATAGGTAGAAGGAGAAGCAGGCTCCTTGTGGGGAGCCCGATGTAGGGCTTGATCCCAGGCCCCGGGGTGAAGCAGGGGGTCAACCACTGAGCCTCCCTGGTGCCCACTGAGTGGAGAGTCTTATTAAATTCTCCTTCTACCCCTCCCCTCGAGCTCTCTCTTCCTCTCTCTCTCTAAATAAATACTTTTTAAAAAAGAAATTATGCCTTCCCACTAACTTATTTGACTATTGATGTGCAAATATTATATTTATTACTTTAAATGTAATTATACATTTTGATGAGTGGTAAAGCAAGGTAGTACTCATTTTGGGGAAAAAATGCCATTATAAGCATTTTCCTTTATTCCTGAACTTGAGAATGGACAGTTCCATAAAAATATTTTGAAGGTCTTGGTTTATATGAGTACATTAATATGTTGTTAACAATCCTGTTCTTCTTATAAGAAAATTGTGGATTAATTTATTATTTATTTTATTTATTCCTGTATAATATGCATCAATATAATTTTATTGATTTCTCTAGACACGTCTTGTATGTGAACATTAGCTCTCTTCATACATATTTTTCTGTTTTGTATCTATTGTGAATGGAATTCTTTTCCCACATATTTTTAAATTATATTTGATGAATAGGAATATATTAAGTAGATTTTTAAGTATAGGATATTACAGAAAGCGCACAAATCATAAATGCTCCACTTAATATATTTTTGCTAAGTGAACTTACCCATAGAGTCACCACCTTGCTCAGAAAATAGCAGAGTAGTACTCCAATCTTAAGTCTTCCTCATAACCTTTTCCAGTCATTATTCCCACCACTCAGTTAATTACCACCCAGACTTTGGTTAGTTTTACTTATTTTTTTAAATTTATGTAAATGGGATCATAAAATCTATGCTTGTATGTATCCGGCTCTTTTTGTGCAACATTATGCTAGCAAGATTCATCCATGCAGCTACACAGAGCAATACTTTGTTCCTTTACTGTTGGCATTTGAGCTCTCATCAGTTTTTAGCTATTATAAATAACACTGCTGCAAACATATATATTTTTGGTGTATTTCTGTTGGCTTTATACCTAGAAGTAAAATTTATGTAATTGATAATTCATATATAGCCAGAGTCTTCCAAACTTGTATCCATTTTGCTGCTGTCAGCAATGTATAAAAACTCCACTTCTTTAATGTTCTCACCAACTATTGTTTGTTTGTTTGTTTGTTTGTTTAAAGCCATCCTGGTGGGAAAGTAGTGATATCCTACCATGGAATTAATTTACGTCTCCTACTGGAGAGAGAGGGAGATGTATTTTCACATGTTTATTGACCATTTAGAAATCTTCTTTGTGAAATTCCTACTCAAGAGTTTTGCCCATTTTTCATTTCTTATTGATTTGTAGAATTTATTTCTGTATTTTATATATATATATATATATATATATATATATATATATATATATATATATCCTTCATCAGATAAATGTATTGTCAATATTCTCTACTCTTGGGGTTGCATTATTGCATAGTATAGTAAGTACCTCTATCACAATACTACATACAAAAGGTGATAAAGGGCATCATTCTCTTCTCGTTCTTTCTACCAGGAAAAAAGATTTCAATATTTCATCATTCGATATAAAGTATATTGAAGATTTAAGTAACTATCCTTTATCAGAATGAGGAATCTCCCTTCTATTCCTAGTCTAGATAGAGTTCCTATCATGAATAGGTATTGAGGGACACCTGGGTGACTTAGCAGTTGACCCTCTGCTTTTAGCTCAGGGTGTGATCTCGGAGTCCTTGGGTCAAGTCCCACATCGAGCTCTCTGCATGGAGCCTGCTTCTCCTCCCTATTCCTATGTCTCTGTGTCTCTCATGAATAAATAGATAACATTTTTTTAAAAATGAATAGGTATTGAAGTTTAGCAAGTGATTTTATTTAAAAATCTAGGTGATCATTTTCCTTTTTCTTTTATTAGTGTCAAATGGCATTGATTAACTTTTAACAATTAAAATAAAATTTAATTCTAGAGAAACCTCACTTAGTAATGATATTTGTGATTCTTTTTATATGTTGGTAAATATGTTTAAGATTAACCTATGTTCATCAGAAACATTGGCCTGTAATTTCTTTTTCTTTTTAATGTACCTTTCAAGTTACAATAATGAGAATATATTAGCTTAATTTTTAAAAATGAAAGTCTTTTCTCAGTTTCTATCCTACAGAAAATTTTGTTTAATGCTAATGTTATTTCTTCTAAAACTATATTTGTTTATTATCAGTGAAGCCATCTAAGTCTGAATTTTGCCCCTTAGTATAGTTTTCAATTATGGCCTTAAATCTTGATTGGTTAAAAGCTGATATTTAATATTTCCTAGTGCTTAAAGTTTGGTAAGATATTTTCTATTTTCAAGGTTATTTTTTCCATTTAAATTTTCCTATTTATCCACATCAAATTGCTCATAGTATTCTCATTTTATTTTCTGAATACTTGTATCTCTGCATTTTTTATGTTGATAACATGTGCCTTCTTTCATTTTTCTTGATCAGTCTTTGGTGGTTTATTTTCTATTTATCTTAATTATTCTCTTCTTTATAGCCTTTGGATTTAATTAGATGTTATATTTTTACTCTTTACAGATGTATTATTAATTATTGATTTACAGACTTTTTCCCTAACATATGAGTTGAATGCTATAGATTTTCTTCTGACCAACAATTTAGCTCCTTTTCACAAGTTTTGATATGCCATATTTTATTTTCATTTAGTTCAAAACACTATTTAGACTTTCATTCTGATTTCTTCCTTGAACCTTATATTACAAAGAAGTATACTGTATTATGACTAGAGAATTTCTTCCAATGGAAATTGATTGAGATTCTTCTATGTGACCTAAAGTATGATCAAAATTGGTGGCTATTTCAAGAAATTTAAAAAAATAATGTATGTTCTCCATGTATTAAAGACCAGTCTATACATATTTATTATCTAGGTCAGTTTTAATTGTGTAAATTGTTTTTAAGAGAAATACACTAAGAATTTTGAGAATTTATCAGTCCTTAAAGATGATAAATGTTTTCAGTTCTTAAAACTCAGTATCATCGTGGTTTGGGTTCTCCACTAAAATTTATTTTCTCTCAAAATTTTGAAGATATTAATCAAATGTTAAAATAGTAATATGATTACTACAATGTAAAATACATACAATATTAAAATAGTAATATGATTCCAGTTCCTTTCCATTAGTTTTTTTTCTCTTTTCATTTTGCCTTTATATTCACTGTGCTCTGAAATGTGAAACACATTCCATGATGGATCCACGTATGATGTTTTTAAATTTATCTTATTTATCCCTTAGAATCTTTTTAATCCAAGATTTCAGGATTACATTAGGAGGTAATGTCTGGGATGTTGTCTTTTATTTTTCTTTACTTCCAGTACTCCATCATTACCACCAAACATACAAGCACACATCCACCACCCCCCCCACACACACACACATACACACCTCATGTATTTTACTTGTAGGACTCCTATCAGATATTTTGGAAACATTTTATTACATTAACTATGCCTTCTTAAAATCAGATTTTACTTTTCTTTTGATCTGGGACAATCCTTCCACTTGCTCTTTCAACTGATTTATTCCCTCTTCATCTAAGTTCATTCTTTATTCTGTTCATCTCTTGAATTTTTATAGTTTGAAGATTGATTTTTCTGTCACCTGTCTCCCAATCTCTTGTGAAAGGGAAGTAATCTTTCTAAGTATACCAATCACACTTATTTTAAACCTTTCTCTTTGCTTGCTTTACACCATTGCCCAGGCTGTGGTTTTATCACTGAGTTTGTTGCCTGCCTTTCATACATTGATTTTTCTCAAAGCTTGATAATTCTTGATTTCATCTTATCATTGTATTTAGTAATTTCTATATGCCTGTCTATAGGGTGTAAATTATGAATAGGAGATCTTTTCTTCTTTGAGAGTAGCAGTGATATAGAATGTATGCAAGAAATGATACGGAATTAACTTGTTATCTAGTTTTGCAGGTTCTATCTGCCTCCTAAAGGTTGTTCATTGTCTTGGTCACTGTCTGCATTTCAAGTTCTAGCTCCCACCATCTGTGATTTAGCATGAACCCAACATTTCTGCTGCTTGCTGCTTGACAAGGGAGAATAAAAGGGCAGGCTGCAAGAGTCAAGCCTGGTTGGAGTTTCATATTTAACCTCTCAATATTTGCTTCTGACTTCCTTCAGTCATCACTTCCATTATCTCTGAGTTTGGATACCCTGCTCCTTGCATCATATGCAACTTTGGGGAGCTTAATTTTTAACTCTTTCTCCATCTAGCCAACCCATTTATTTTCTTTTTTTCAAAAACCCTTCTTACATTTTGTCTTCTACCAGGCTTATAGATGTTTGTAATTCTTTTTCTGTAATTTCAAGCTATCACAGTCAGTAGGGAGTGTAGAATATGTGTTCAGCATTCACCCTGATTGAAGCCATAGTGAAACGGCACAAAGTGGAGACTCTTAATCCAGTTCTATGACATGAAACAATTCTTGTCCCACTACATTGTGCAGTAACACTTAAAAGGCATGGTAAACATATAACATTGGTAACTAGAAGGGTAATTTAGCCCTCCTGTTCTCACTGGATTGATTAACTTTTACAAGTTTACCCCTCAGTATGTCAGAAGCATAATTTTTCTTTTAATCCCAAAGGCAAGAGTTCCTCATGTAAAATCAGATCAATTATGAATTTACTTGATGCTTATAAAAGTCCCTGGAGGCAAGAAGGCTTATTTGCTAGCTTTGCTTTTTAATGCAAGTAATAGAGCCAATCAGCAATATTCCTGTTGAACATGGAGCACAAAATTTATAGACTCTTTGTTTACTATACAGAAGGCTTGCTGAATATAAAAAGACCTGCCTTTTATTTATTTGGTGATTGAATTATTATTTCCATTAGCAGAACAGAACTCCTTTGCCATCAAAACTATTTTTTTAAAGTACACAGCATATCTGATTCCAATCTGAGATCATTTTATGTTGATATTATTTATTATTAGAATTATTGATTAGATCAAAGTTAAGGACAATTCAAAACTCAAAGCTCTCTGTCTCCATTTTGATCTTTCTCCTGGCTTTTCTTTACCACCTGTCAAGATTTACTAATAGCCAAATAAAACCACTGTATTCATCAGGCACCAGGATTTGTAACATATGGTTACAAATTATTTTAGCTAATAAGACAAAGGCATATAGGTGTATTTCTCCTTGCTTGGATTTACTTACACAACCAACACTTAACAAGCTTCTTTCAGAGAACAGGCTGAGTTATTTGTATTAATGTTTTACAGGATGTCATGTTACCTCTACCAGTCATTTCTTCCCATTTGAAATAAGAATATAAAAAATTTTTCCCTCAAATTAGTACCAAGCCACCCCTAGAGATGCCATCTGTTTTCCAAAAAATTGCTTATGGTATTTATTCTTTCCTTTCCACTTTTGGTTCTCCTTTTTTGGAAGTCAAAGTCTAATAAAAATGGTCCAAATACTTTTTCCTAGGAGATCACTGAAGCCAAATTCCCCCTGTAACACATATACTCAACAAAATAAAGCACTAGGTCTAGATCCTTGTAGAGCTCTACCATGGTGCTCTAGACAAATATTCAAGTCATTAAGACAATTTTCCCCAGAAGCTCCTCAAAACAGGATTTAGATAACCTTGAGAACAATTGGATAATCCTGCCACTTCAACTTTCCAGAACAGCAAGCTTGTCTATTAAAAACTTGTCATGGATTGGCATTAAGAAAATTTGTTCCATAATGATTATTTATGTTACACAGTCTTGGTTTGAGCAGAATTAATGGAAGAAAAGCCCAGAAAAATAAATTTAGCTTTGTCTAGCTGTCTGGCTTGATCTAGGTAAAAACTTTCTCATACCTATGTGTTTGAAAAAAGCTACACAGGTAATGATAGATTGATTTCTTAGCCCTTAGGATTCAGGATTGGTCCCAGAGTCTAGAGACCCTATATAGTTGACTTCTGGTCATTCCATTCTTACATCCCATCATGTTGCATTATTCCATGGGTTATCATGACTGGGCATAGATTCTGAAGCACTCATCTAAATAACTACTAATTGAGTGAAATCAACAACTAATGTACATCAATGGTGAGAATTTTGTCCATTTCTAAAGTAAATCAGGAAAGTGAGGGGGAGGTGCTGTTGTCAATTATCCAATTGCTCACTACTTAATCAGAATGAGTGAGAAAGAGATGAAGTGTGCAAAATTTTGAGTAATTCTGTACTTTATCATTTCAGTTTTTGGAAAATAATTTCTTCACTTTTAGGGACAAAAGTCACCACCATTCTGGCCATAGAGACACACTGTCCTCAGGGGGTGATGTTGTATTATAGTAAAACAATGCAAGTATTACTAAGAAAACCAGATTTAAAAAAAAAAGATTTTATTTATTTATTCATGAGAAACAGAGAGACAGAGAGGCAGAGACACGGGAAGAGACACAGGCAGAGGGAGAAGCAGGCTCCATGCAGGGAGCCCGTCGTGGGACTGGATCCCGGGACTCCAGGATCATGTCCTGGGCTGAAGGTGGTGCTAAACCGCTGAGCTACCCAGGCTGCCCAAAAACCAGATATTTTTATCAGCCACTTTCAAAGCAAAATCATTAAACATACTACACAGTGACTCGTATGAAAAATTCTTTATAAGCAAGCTGTAAATTTTCAAAAATGGTTTAATATAACTCCTCTTATCTTTATTAATACTTAACTTTTTAATTTTTTTCACATACATATCCTGATTAGAATATACCTTTATTATTTAATCGGTTTGTTGTAAATTGAATTTAAAATCTATTCCTAGTAGTTTGCCTTTTATTCTGTTTCACTCAGCATTAAAATGCTCCGTTGCATTTTGCTTACCTGCCAAGGCTAGATCAGGGAGCAAACTGCACTGCCTAGAACACAGTAGAGACTCAATAAATGGGTTGACTTACTGACTGATTTTACTTTCTTTTTTCTTCTACTCTCTAACAGCCCCAAAGACTCATTTCTTCACCCTTCAACATAGAAAACAACAACAAGGAAGTACAAAGCTATCTTCTAGAGAATTGGCACTAAAATGATAATTTTCTTCTAGTTCACTACTCTTCCTCAGATGCATTTTTTTCCTGATATTGAAAATCTCTTTTTTAGTTAGTTCTCCCCGACCCCACCCCTCCTTATCAAGCGGTAACTACTGGTCTAATTTCATACAACTAGAAGATTGCTTGTCCATCAACCTGCCATTACTAACAATGGATGTAAATACAAACTGCCTCAGGTAAAGGAAATATAACTCTAACAACATAACAGAGTATTTTCAAGCCATAAATAGGGTTTTAAAAGATTTCACCACAGGCTTCAGCACTGAGAATTTCTTCTTGGTCAAGCTAAGTTATATCTGGGCTGTGAAAAGTTGTAAGATGGAATTATCAAGGAGTAAAAGGACTGTGTGATGTAATTCAGTAGATGTTTATGCTAAGGTAAATCATAAGACATTAAATGGGTCTTGAGCAATCACAAGTGTTAAGAATTTTTAGTGTGATTTGAAAATTAAGGTAAATGTTTTGGACAACAGTTCCAAGGGCAATGCAGTCTGTAATTAACAGGTTCAAATATGAACAGCATAATCATCCAATAATCCAACTTAGAGCCTTTCAGAGCCTAAAAAATCCAAGTGTCACCTAAGTTAAGAACCAACATCTGCAATAATATCAAAGCAATAGAAAATATGATTTCCTCTTCTAAAGGTATAAGGGAGAACGATCAAGTATAGCTATCTCTGCACCTGCTGGTGAAGCTCTTAGAGGGAGGGGTGATATAAATTTCTTTGTCCTCCATACTTTTCCCAGGATTCTTCTATAATTTCAACATAACAGGAAGTTAGCTCACACAAACACTGAAGGATTATTAATGCCCATTTGAGAATTAGACTGAGCCCTCTCCCTGCCCTTGGTAGCTCTGATGGGTATCAGTGGACAAGAATTGGGAGTCGTTGCTCAGTGTTGAAGAGAGGAGGGGTTGCAATGAGCTACAGATCCCCAGGTGAGCAATAATCTCTGAGAGACTTAGCTCTCCTAGCAGGTCAAGGGTCAAACAATATGTGAAATTGTTCTGTTTTTATAAATTCCCACAGTGTAGGAGCAATGCTGCCTGGAGATCAAAATCCTGTACTAGGGGAACCTTTGAGAGTCCTGCTTTTTCTACAAACTAAACATGGAAAAAGTATAACATTCGTCGTTTAAAAAAAGAAAAAAGACAACTGCTTGAAATGTAGAATAAAGGAGGAAAACATCCTAAGCAAACTGGGATGCTTTGTTAAAAAACTGTGAGGCCAATTTTTTAGATGTAGGAATAGAATAGTATCTGAATCTTTTAAAAGAAATGCCTCAAAGGAAAGTAGGCCAGTTAATATATGATGAAGAAGAGGCAATTAATCATGACTAAAGTAAAAAGAGACAAAATATAAAATTTTAATAAGAAAAAAATGTCTGAAATGATCTCAAAGAAATATAGCAGTTGGAGAGAAAAAAAAGCAGCAATTAAAATAAAACATATTTAAAGCATGCATGCTTAGAGAAATCTTCCAGATTGCACACATCTAAATGTGTTAAGTGAATTAGTTGCAAAATAGCCTTAATCACAAGGTGATGAAAAGAAAATAAGAGTGGTTTTCAAAGTTAAATTGTAACAAATTATACAAAAATAAATAAAGCCAGGTAGTAAATACACAAAAAAATTTATACAGAAAAATACTTACGTAAACCTTTATTAAATATCAAGAAACATATTTTAAAGGTAACACATGGGCTCAAAAAACCGTATTTATAGAAGAAGATGTAGAAGTCACACTAAAGAGAAATAGTTCTATGGAACAATTAAATTTTTGTGCAAATTTTCTGAGGATTCCTATTTTCCCTTCTTCTTTTCTAGCCCACATTTTCTGCTTCAAAGAACTCCTGGAGGATAGTTGAGAGCATTAGAATCAGGTGAAGAGAAGGGAGCCACAGATATTGATAAGATCTTTGGAGAAACAAAAAGTATATATGGTATAATCACACAAGTATTTGGGGCTTCAGTGTCTGAGATTCTGGTCCTATAGCCATCATTATTGTTTGTGATCTTTGAACAAATCTATCCACTTCTGTGAATTTCAAGTTTTGTTTTTCCATCTATAAAATGAGAGGAGTTGGGCAAGATATTCTCCAGTGTCATTTGTTCTATGTTATGCATGGTATTGTAATTTTTTATCAGACTTGTCACACAAGCATTAATGGAATATTGATTGAGGCATTGCAAAGCTTTTGATAAAGCTTTGTATGTAAAAAAAAAAGGCTGGAAAATTAAGTAGTAGGGTCACATTTACTTAAAAAAAAAATGCTGAAATAAGTGCTAAAATGCATTCATTGTAGGAAACCACTCTAGCAATGGCCATAGGATATATAATGTCTTGGTGAATGTTTTTCATCTATAGCTTTTAGGATACCATGTTAGATTTGAAAGAGGATTATAGTATTAAAATAATATCTCTCCAGAGTAATAAGTTATCTGAAAAGAGAAAAAGAAAGATTCTAAAATAACTGTGGACCAAGAAGTAAAATTAAAATTGTGATTTATTGTTTTTATTGATTATTATATAACTATTAATATGCCACTTTTTTCAGGGTATACCTTGTATAATGAGAACTGGAAAATTAGAAATCATGAACACCAATTTCTATATAAGGAGCATGCTTTAGTCTTGAGCAAAAGCTTTTAGACATCTACACAAAAGTAATTTTTTTTTATTTTTTTACAAAAGTAATTACTGAGGTCACAGTGGTGAGATTTCAGAAAAAGAGAAAGAGCAAAGAGAACACCAGACTGATCCCAGAAATGTCTCTCTGTATGGTACAAGAAGATACAGTTAGGAAAAAGGGAAATCAGAGAGTCAGGAACCCGGAATTCCGATGAAGGAATGGCTAAGACGATAAAGAACAGCAAAAAGATAAAAGGAAGTCATTGCGATATGTTCATGGAAATAGAAACTTTTTTCCTACAACCAAACCATCTTGGCAATGTATCCTCTCTTGTTCAGTAGGAGGAGGATGAGAAAGCTGTCATGGACACGCCACCTCCTACCATACTGTCTGCTCTCTTTACCTTCTCTTCAGAAACCTGGGGAGCTGGGGCATTTGAGGAGTTCAGTCAGTTAAGCATAGGACTCTTGGTTTCAGCCTAGGTCATGATCTCAGAGTCATGAGATTGAGCCCCATGTCAAGCCTCATGTTGATCTTGGCATGGATTCTGTGCTCAACACAGTCTGCCTAAGAATCTTTCCCTTTCTCTCTCTCCCCCCTCCACCTCACATGTGTGTGCTCTCTCTCAAATAAATAAATAAATAAATAGTCCCCGAAGTCTTTGAGCTGACTTCCAAGACTTAGGCATATAAATATCACTTTTGAACAAAGTGGTGGTAGCAGAAATAGCAGTGGATAGGAACACAGACAAGAGCATTAGGTCATGGAGAAGCTCCATGACACATTAGGCTGAAAGCAGCCACACTGGGAGAGAGGTCCTGTTTCAGAACCTAGAGCACTGCAGGGCAATTCATGCAACTTGGCTTGCTTCTCAGATCAACAACTTGCTTCACTTTCTCCATTTTTTCCCTCCTTTTTTTTATTTTTTATTTTTATTTATTTTTTTTTTAGCTTCTCCAAAGGACCTCTTTCACTCTGTTTCTCAGTCTTTCTCTTACTCCTCCTCCTTTCCCTCTGTCTCTGCCTCTCTCATCCTCATCAAGAAGTGCTTTCTCCTTCCCAGAGAAAAGTCATAGGGTATTCCAGGCTCTTAACCTTCTGGTATGTCACCACCGTCAATGAAAATTCCTACATAGAGGAAAGTCCTAAATATTTTTACTTACATGGAATGACTATTGAAATGTTAAAAATTTCAGGGATCAATCAAAGGCAAAAATACATAGCAAAAATTCACGTTTAAATTTTAATGACTTTTTAAATAACCACAAGGCTCATCTTTAAGGTGAAGAGTGTACAGATGGTTCTTTGCTGGCACAAATTGTTCCCTATGTTTGTAACAGGTTTTTGTAAGTACTTTTGATTGACAGCAACCAGTTGTGTTACAAAACAGTGTGACATCAGGTCAATCATGATGAAACTTGATAATGCCACATCAATAATGTGACATTTTATGCTGTAGTTTGGAACAAATTGCTGTAAGGGAAGAAAGTGATATTTAGTAATGGATGAATATTCTAAACAAATGTTAGCTCATTACATTGTGGCCTTTGTTGATAATGTTTGAAGCCAATGGCATAATACCAGTGACTCTCAGAATCCCTAATGACTCTTAGATTGAGAAATAAATATGTTCTCCAATGCAGGACATAGCATGCCCTATTGTTTTCATAAAAACCACTGCACTATATAATATAATTTATCTAATTTTACATCAAATTATTAGATTCATTTGGATACATATTTCAAGAGTACATAAAGAAGTCCTAAAGACTATTGAATGCCCTATAACCACAATTATGAGATGAACAGAGCAGGAAAAATTGACAAATCTTCTATAGGGCAGATTACTCAAATAAGCAAATCACTACATAAAATAGAGCTGACCCATTCCTGGCTCCATTAATTAAAGTCATTGTGTGCTATTCTTGTTGTCTGTGATGGTTATGCCAGCCTGAACATAGTAGAGATAGAAGGTTTAGCTTAGCTGCAGAAAATCAACTAGGAAAACAAGTCACAAAGGGCCAATAGGAAATATCTGGCTTGTAGAAAACTTGATCCAGGAGCAAGGTGGGGAGAGGTAGAGAGGTAGTGATGAGGTGGTGGCAACCAGTAGAGATGAACTACGGTAGGGAACCCAGAATTGTCTGTTGGAGAATTTGATAAATTATTTATTCATTTTATTAATTATGTGTTAATTTTATTAATTCTCTGACATGTCTGATGGGAATCCTCTTGCGCACCTCCTCATCCAAATCTTCACTTAATTTCATATTTTAGTTGATATGTTGAGGAGGTGGATCTCTTTGGGAGATGGGACATCATGCTTAGAGCAGTTTTGAGCTAAGTGACCATAAATTCTAAAGCCTCTAATGGAAGTCTCATGTAACTTATGTCCTTGCTTTTTTGCAGTACCAATTGATTTATTGTTGTCTGAATACACCCATTGCTCTCCTGCTATTGTAACTTGAATCTTCTCTTCCTGTGAGCTGAACCTAATATATCCCTTCAAGTTGCATACGCAATGCTATATTGTCAATTTATTGAACATCAATTATATGTCAGACAGTGTTCTAATTTCCTAACTGGATTTGAGCTCTTCCTCCCTAACATATACGTAGCATTTTGTAAGTACATTTCTGATGGTACTGTAAACAAACTGGCCTGTATTTTGTCTGGTATTAAGTTTGAGGTAAGGATTATTTATCGTATAGCCTCTGAAGTGGCTAACCCAGTACTCAAAAAAATGTTTTTAAATTGAACAAAAAATTCTACACTGTTAATAAGAAACACAAAAATTAGTTTCCTTTTCTCTGCCCTGCTCTCTGAAAACTATCTTTAAAATAGATAAGGGGAAATGTTTAAATTTAAATATTTAATTTGAGTTTTCATACCCTCTTGTGAGATAAATTTATTTTAATAATTCCTTCGAACCATAGCAATGGGGCAGCTATTTCTTCAAAAGGAGAGCATGATCTTTTACTCTTGCCTATTATCTTTTATAGGGGGCAGAAAATTAGCCTCTCTGAACATCCTGTGTTGGAAGGCAGTTGATTATACAGTAGGCACTGTTTGTGGCTGCATTTTATATTATACCTTTGTTGGCAAACAGGTTGTTCTTTTTCAGTAATTGAATAGGAGAATATATTCAGAGTTATATTTTATTTGACAGCTGTTTTCTGGTAGGAGCTTCTTTTGCTCCTTTGATTTCTTTGTCTATTTTTTTTTTCTTTTAGTTCTTCCACTTTGGAAGCAGTTAACTGACAACTGCACTGAACTTGCCCCAATATCATTTATTTTGTAGTTCACTGTCCTGACAGAGACACAGAAAATGTGTTTCACATAGTGTCCTATACATTATCCCATTTCTTTTTCAGGCTCAGACATCAGCAGAAGACAATAGTGATTGATTGGAGGCTCAAACGCCCTTGAGTTCTTCTTTCACAAAATTAATCTTTTCCTTTGCATGTAAAAACTCTGTCTCATACTGCATCCCTGCTCTTATCTGAAAAAGAGAGAAAAAGGGAGAGAGACAAAGAGAGAAAGAGAAAAAGAAAAAAGAAAAGAAAAGCAAGACCGTAACGGTGAACCAGGGCATGAAGGCATATGCATTCCAGTTTGGGTTATTTTCTGTGAAAGTAACAGAATGTCGGAGCCATTTACAGACAAAGCTCTAAGAAAGACCCCTTAAATTAAGCATGCTTGGATCTACAGCTTTTGCATACAAATAGTAAGAGGAGTATTTCTTAAATAAAAATACAATTATTGTTGCATCTCCATTACCATGGTACTTCAGATTTTGTCTACTGGTAGCTGTTGGGGAAACTCTGACTTCCTGTAAACAGAATTTAAGGTTTCCTGAAAGACAAAATAAAATGGAAAAAGTGCATTGCTGAGGATGTGAATTTCTTTCCTTAACATTAAACTCATGGTCAGTGCAAATGTATATCCAGATGTCTTATCTCAAACACAACAGGTCAAATTCTGAAATAAAACTACATTTTTCAATTTACTGGACGTCTCTGCCATTTATAAGACTTCTTAGATAATTTTGGCTTCCATTCAGCATTCTCCATTTCATGGTGACTGTTCAAAAATGTCAATGTTCATTGAATACACATTTATTGAGCATCAATTATATGTCAGACAGTGTTCTAAGCATAAAAATAAAGCCCCTGTCCCTCAAGGTGTTCAGAATTTTGAGAGTTAAAAAAAATAGAAATAAAAGATACTATTGAGTCCAGTCACGGTGGGTAGCATGTATTGGATGAATCCACGTGCTTATACCAAATATTAACTCTTGAGGAGACAGAAAAGGAACTGTGGGTGACAGTGGAAATAATCAAAGAGAAAAAAAATTGAGGGAAGTCCACACTTAAAAGAAAGGAATCATACTGTGTTCAAGCTAGATTTGTATTATTTACCCCCAAGGATTCTCCTTAGTCCATACAACATGAGACAGATAAACAGAAGCAAACAGCCACAGCTGTGTGAAGAGACACACTTGAAGTTTTGAACTGGTGGAGGGGCTGGATATTTGAGGGACAAATCTCAGAAAGGAAGATCTATGGAGAGGAGAGCCCAAAATCTGTGTATAAATTCTCTTAAATCCTTGCTTGGTTCTTGAACAGTACATGTGAGAATTAAATGGAGCCCAGGAAGAAAACAGTGACCGAAAGGCTGCAAGAGCTTGGCAGAGCTCTCAGTACCTGCTGCTCCTGCCAAAGGAGACAAAGTTTAGACTTTCAAATTTCACACATTAGAGGGGAATGGTAAATATCTCATACTTCTAATTGAAACCCCAGAAAAGCATTGCCTTAGGAGTAAAATAATATGTATATTGTAGAACTAAAAACTTTCCATAGGCCTAAAGATAAAAACTAAAGTAAATCCTCCTAAAAAAGTCAAAACCCAAGCCTCTGAAAACTTAATCCTTGATAATATAATAACCTACTAGAAAAAAGCTAAATAATTATCACAGCTTTATACCACATAATCCACAATGTCTAGTATTCAAACAAAAATGATTAAAAATGTGAGGAATAGGAAAACGTGATCCATAGGAGAAAAATCTGTTGATGAAACCTCACTGGCAATATTGATGATGGGTTTAGCAGAAAAATGTTTTTGTATACCAATAATAAATATACTAAAAAATCAACAAGAAAAAAAATGGATATAATGGGAGAAGAGTTGAGAATTTCAGGAAAAATGAAACTGCAATAAAAATTGGTAAGCCTAGAAATAAAAATATAATATGTAATTGAATAGAATTGAATTAGTCATATATTGCACAAAACAAACAAACAGACAAAAACAAACAATCTGCTTGTGAACTTGAAAATAGCTCAAAGAAATCAACCAAACAGAATAACTGTGAAAAAGATGCCAGATAGATATTTGGGCATACACAAAGGGATGAAGAGCCTTAAACATAGCAAACATGTTTGTGTATATAAAATATTTTATCTTCCTCTCTTTTAAGCCAATATAATAGCAATGTATTGTGGGATTTAGAACATATGCAGAAGTAAAATGCACAAGGAGAATAGGACACAGGCCAGAAGTTTAGTAGGTGCATATTGCCTTAATTTTTTTTATACTTTAAGTGAAAAGGTAGAACTTCACTTGGAGGCAGATGGTAATAAGTTAAAGGGTTTGCTATGAACCCTAAAGCAACCTCGAAAGAATTATTCAACCAAAAGAGATTAAATGAAATCACAAAAATATTCAATTAATCTGAACAAAGACTAAAGAAGAAAAATAAGGATCAAAGGAGAGATGAGAAAAGAAAATACTAACAGCAGATTTCTGCCCTCCCATGCATATTAATGATCAAATTAACTATAAACAGTCTAAATCCTTCAACTGAAAAAAGGAACTTACCAGATTGTAAGAGGAAAATGCAAATGCAGGCTGCCTATATAAGTCCACTATAAGTATCAAGGCATGCAAAAGTTGGAAGTAAAAGGATAGAAAAAGATTTACAAAGTTAACTCTAATTTTAAAAAAAAGTCAATTCATGATAGGAAACGATGAGAAAACCAAATACAAAGCAAACAAAAGAATGGAAATAATAAATAACGGAGTGCAAATCAATACAAACTAAAGAAAATCTATCATTTCAATGGATGCAGAAAAAGCATTTGACGGAATTCAACATCTATTTATGATAAAAGCTCTCAACAAAGTAGGTAAAGAGGGAACATACCTCAACATAATAAAGGCCATTTATGACAAGCCCACAGTAAAATCATACGCAATGGTAAAAAGCTGAAAACTTTTCTTCTGAGATCAAGATCAAGACAAAGATGCCTGTTGTCATTTTTATTCAACATGTAATCTGAAGCCCTGGTCAGAGCAACTGGGCAGGATAAGGGTATAAAAGTCATGGAAACTCCTAAAGACTCCACAAAAAACTGTTAGTGCTCATAAATGAATTCAATAAAATGGCAGGATACAGAGTCAACATTAACAATATCTGTTGAGTATCTATACACTAATAAACTATCAGAAAGAGAAATTAGGGAAACGATCCCACTTACAATTTCATCAAAAAGATTAAAATACCTAGGAATAAATTTAAATTAAGAAGTGAAAGACCAATATACTGAAAATATAAGAAAGACACTGATGGGGAAAAACTGAGGAAAACCCAAATAAATGGAAATATATCTTCTTTAATGGATAATAAGATTTAATATTGTTAAAATATTCATACTACTCAAAGCAATCTACAGATTCAATACACTTCCTCATAAAATTCTTTTGGTAGTTTTCACAGAAATAGAACAAATAATCCTAAAATTTGTAGGGAACCACAAAATACTGAATAATCAAAGCAATCTGGCCAAAGCTAGAGGCATTACAATCCCAGATTTCAAACTATACTACAAAGCTATTGTAATCAAAACAGTATGGTATTAGCGCTTATGCTAATCAATGGTACAGAATAGAGATTCCAGAAATAAACTCATGCATATATGAACAATTAATTTACAACATATACTTGCCCTCTGATAGCCATTTCACTTCTAGTTATTTACTTAATACCAATGAAGACATGTGCCCACAAAAAGTCCTATACAAGAATGTTCATAGTAGCATTATACATAGTATGCAAAGACTAAAAAGCAACTCAAGTATTTATGAGAGGAGAATGGAAAAATAAAGTAGGTAAATATATCCATTGAGATATTTCTAAGTAATAAAAAAGGAATGAACTACTGATACACACAACAGGTAAGAATTTTAACTGCCCCCCGCCAAGAAAAACCCAAGCATGAAGGACTACATGTTCTATTACTTCCTTGTATGAATTTTTAGAACAAGCAAAATCATGGTATAATATCAGAAATCAGAAAAGTATTTGCCTCCAGGTATATGAGAAGAAGGAACTTTTTAGATAATAGATATGCCATGATACAAACGGTGGTTGAGCAGGTATACACAAGATCTGTGCATTTTATTGTATGTAAATTATATCTAAGTAATAAAGTGCTGATAAAAATAAGATAGCTTGATATCATAATGAACATATGATATCCAAAAACAGAAAGAGGGTTTCACTTACTGTTCCTGAGGGAAAAAGTGGGACAGAAAAAGCTTCATAGAAGAAACAATACCTGAACTGAAGGTTGAATAGGAGTTTGCCAATAATGTAATTTGAGGAAGAAAATTACTAAACTTAATGCACAGCATGAAGCTATGGAAGCTTGTGACCTGTTTTGGAAGCAGATCTGAACTTCAAAGAAAATAGAATGGCTTTCTTCTGATTTCATCACCCCTATTGTGGTTTTACTTTCTTTTCTTCTTTGTCTTTTCCTTCTTCTCTTCTTCCTCCTCCTCCTCGTCCTTCTCACAGTTCAGGAGTTCCTCTTTATGGCTTACAAGGTGCCACTGCTCCAGCCCTCTCAAACTAAAGGAATATAACTTAGTGGAAGGCCATGTGCTTAGCATCTATGAGGTCCTAGTTTCAATACCCAATTCCTTTGTTCCTTTCTGTAGGCCTGACAATTTCCATGAGAGCTAGGTAGGGCAAGGGAGTATTATCCTTACTTTATAATAAAGAAATAAACTTAGTCCCTTTCTCTTCAATGCAGATCCTGTTATCTACAACAGACATCCAAATCATCTCTCTCAAAGTACTGTAAAAAGCAAAATAAACAGTCACCACAGCAGCTCTTTATAATATGCTTCCAGATTTCACTGTCCTTAAACCCACATTTACCATAAATAACATATTCTAGAACATAACCATATTTATTATAATATTAAATTTTAAACTTTTTTTACCCTTAATACTTTACCTTACCAGCTTTTGAGTAAAAGTGACACTCTGGAAAGATGTGATATGCTTGTTCTTTCACTTTCATGTCAAGGGGTACCTTGATACCAATGCCAAAGAGTGAACTGTGGAACAACAGAAGTAAATATTTAAATGTTCTTCTGTCCTGACTCTTGCTTATCTGCACCCTCTCATCGACTGCCATCCTCCCACTGCAATATACTCCCACAGCACAGGAAAACTTATGGTCTTAAGGATAGACACTGATAACTTCCAGAATGAATCTCAGAAATAAATGTTGGATATTTGTAAAAACTGAGTGACTTTCTTGACATAGGACTGTTATGAAATTGTCAGCTCTGCTCCCATGCAGGATCAAGAAATAAGAGAAGAAATAGAGATAGTTTGATTCTTTGTAGTAAAAAAAAGTTTCTAACTGAAAGTCAACATCGTAAATTGAACATGTGACTAAAGCAATAATACAGGAACTTCTAATATAAAAATCCATTGGAGGGCAGCCCCCTGTGGCACAGGGGTTTAGTGCCTCCTGCAGCCCGGCTTGTGATCCTGGAGACCCGGGATCGAGTCCCATGTTGGGCTCCCTGCATGGGGCCTGCTTCTCCCTCAGCCTGTGTCTCTGCCTTTCTCTCTCTCTCTCTCTCCTCTGTGTGTGTGTGTGTCTATGAATAAATAAATAAAATCTTTAAAAAATCTAACATTATAAAAAAATCTATTGGAATTCTCACAGTTTGATGATTTTATTCTGATTTCTTCTTTGTCTTCCTCTCTTCCTCCTCTTTTTTTGTACGATTTTTAGGTTACTGATTTCATAAAATAAACATCTGTTTGGCTGAAAAACTTGGCATTGTGTTTATGTCAGTTGTCAGAATTCAAATAGATTTGAATTCAATTTTCCTGATGTCTCATCTATTCTTCTATAAGACTGTATATCTTTATCCATTGTATATTTATTTGGATAAATGTTCATAAGGCTTGTCACTGGGTTCATCATCCTATAGAGCACCTAGAAAATTTTCTACCTAGGAAAGAAGTTTAAAAGTGCTCTAAGGGAATGTTGTAGGGTTGAAAGAAAAGAATCAGAAGCCTTTGACAGGTGCTGTGATTCTCTTCTGCAAGGGGCAAACTTGTAGCAAACCCTTAGCCTCCACTTAATATAAAGACATCCTGCTACCAGAATGCACAGCTGAGCATTCCATTGGCACCCCTTAGATTCAATGTTACCTGCTTTCCATTATCAGTGTTACCTACTTTCCACTATCTGTAAGTTTTCCAGTTACCCAGGGCTGCCCACTTCAAAAGCAAAGGGATTTTCATGAATGCTTTCTCAGCAGAAAACATCACATGTTGTTATTACCTGTGATGAACAATTATTTTTAAAAAAGATTCAAACAATAATTTTAAAGTCTTATATATTGACCCATGTAGTTATCATTTCCAGAGCAGTTTATATCTTTGTGCAGATCTGTACTATGTGTTCTTTTCCTCCCAGCAGAAGCATGACCTTTAATATTCTTTGTAGGACAACATTATCTGTAATGTTGAACCATTCCAGATGGTTCTTTCTCTAGCCTTAGATAGTTTCTACACACATATGATCTGATCACTCTTCAGCTGAATACTCAAGGAGTCATCTTCAGATTTCTGGGATTTTCTCTCCTTTCAGTTCTCTCTTTTTCAGTACTCCATCCTGAAAACTCTAGCCATCTTAGCTTTCCCAGCCACTTGGGTCCATCTTATGTCATAAAGACATAAACCCTCACATGAATTTCCTCTCCCATGTCTGCCTTCTCCTCATAGAGCTCAGAAGCAAACCCAAGTGCTAAATCCAAGGAGCCAGTATGCAAGACTGACAACAGGCTATCTTCCCCATGCAGGCTTTTTTTTTTTTTCTTTTAAGACGTATTTGTTTTAGAAGGAGAGAGAGAGAGAGCATGAGCAGGGGACAGAGATAGACAGAGGGAGAGGGAGAAGCAGACTCCCCGCTGAGCAGGGAGCCAGACACAGGGCTCCATCTCAGGACTATGAGAGCATGACCTGAGTCAAAGGCAAAGACTCAACCATCTGAGCCACCAAGGTGCCCCACCACCACCACCACCACCACCAACACCATGCAGGTCTTGACCTAGACTCCCCAACAAGATATAACCTTTTCTTTTCTGCCTATTATGAGTTGAATAGTGTGTCCTCCAAAAAGATACTTTGAAGTCCTAGTACTCAGTACCTCAGAGTGTGACCTTATTTAGAAATAATGTTGTTGCAGATGCGATTAAGATGAGATCATCCTGGAATAGGATGAGTTTTTAACAAAAAGAACTGGTGTCCTTATAAGAGACCATGTGAAGACACAGGAAGAGAATATGTGAAGAGACAGACACAAAAGAGAATGTCACAAGGCCACAGCCAGAGACAGAGAGAGGAATGATGAAGCTGCAAGCCAAGAAATAACAAGGATAGTCAGCCACCATCAGGAACTACGAAGAAGCAAGGAAATACTTTATCCGGAGAGAACACGGCCCTGTTGACACTTTGATTTTGAGCTTCTAGCCTCCAGAACTGTGACAGAATACATTTCCGTTGTTCTAAACCACCTAGTTGTAGTACTTTGCTAAGGCAGCACTAGGAAACCAATAAACTGCCTAAAATACTTAACCAAATTTACTGTTTAGGTCCATACCTAAGACTTTCCCAAAAACTATCAGCTATGTCTGAACTCCATTTGAGCCCAGTCTAGATTCATGAGCAAGAAGGAAAAGTGCTTAAGCTCTAACCAGTAAATGTCAGGAAAATTTCATAGAGGAACTTATCTTTAACCTGCATCTTATTTTTTGGTCAGATTTTGCCCTCCATGGGTAGTATCTAAAAAAATGATTCCAGGTAGAGGGAATAGCATGTGTATTTTTTCTAATCTTTATTTCTGTCAGTAATTCAGTTTAAAGGACCAAATCCAACAACACTTTATTTTTTCTTTCCTCTCTCACTTTCATAGAGTAAATTTAACTTCTCTTTCGTTTGGGAATGGAGACTTTTTTCACATAAGAATAATTGATCAGGTTGGGTAATCATAGTTTAGATAATGGAACATTAGAAACTGTAACACTCCACATAAAGGCACAAATTGATCATGCCTCTGTCAAACAAACAGAAGCCTGTGGTGAAAACCAACTCGTGGTAAATTCTATGCATTTGCATTACATACATAAATTTAAGATAAATAAAACCTCAAAAAATTATCATTTATCACAGACTATTTTTGCAGCTTTATTTCTTGATTTTCAGAATAAGTGCATTTACAATATATCTCAGTGTAATTTTTTTAAACTTTTGATATGGATGTAGCAAATCAAATCATACTAAAACCTGCTAGCAATTTATCTATTACAATCAATAGGCTCCTCCTGCCCTTGGGATAAACGATTATTGTTCTTCTCTTTATTGTTCCTGTCTTGGTGAAAATAAGCTGAGTAGAGCTTTACTTTAGTGGAGATATTAAAACATAGCTACAAGACAGAGGTTTATTGTACATGAATTGATAACAATTCCCATTGAAAGCCTAAGGCCACACTAACTTTGGGAGTATTCCCATTAGTCCTCTTAAAATATCATTTACCTGCTTATGGATTGATTTCATGCATTTTAACAATGTAGGGGTAATAACACATTTCAATTATATATTGAATTGAAACATGTCAGTGTAGGGTACCTGGGTGGCTCAGTCAATTAAACATCTGCCTTTGGGCTTGGGTCATGATCCCAGCGTTCTGGAATTGAGCCCCACATCAGGCTCCCAGCTCCACAGATAACCTGCTTTTCCCTGCCTCTGTCTCCTTCTCTCTCTCTCTCTCTGTCTCTCATAAATAAATAAATAAAACATTTTTTTTTTAAAAAGAAAGAAACATGTCAGTGTTGAATAGACATGAAGTGACTGTTAAGAAGATGCCAACATCTTTCAAAAGAATATTGGATAATATACAAAAGCATCGATTTTATTAAGACTTTTTTTTAAAGATTTTATTTATTTATTCATGAGAGACACAGAGAGAGAGACAGAGATATAGGCAGAGGGAGAAACAGACTCCCCACAGGCAGCCTGATGTGGAACTCGATCCCAAGACCCCAGGATCACAACCGAAGCTAAAGGCAGACGCTCAACTATTGAGCCACCCAGGTACCCCTATTAAGACATTTTTAATTCTTCATCAAATGCATAGATAATAAGTTTTAGAATTTTCTTTTCAATAACATCATGCATTACCTATGAAATAAGATGTTGCCAAGGCTATTTGAAATAAAACAAAACAAAAAATTATTTTTTTTCTGGCAAAGAAAATCTAATAGCTAAGTATCTTAACAATTACATGGCCCTAGTAGCTAGCATATTGCTGATATTTTAACAGAATAACTAAACCAAATTTGATAATGAAGGATTTGAAATGTTTTTGTACTTAACAACTGAAGATAAAATGTCACCAATGAAGTTGAAAATTAAAAATCAGACTCAATAGTCAAAACTAAATAAATTTTCCTGCTTTTAATTCTTGGACAGATTATCTGCCAGAGTCAGGCACTGAAGGAGCTAAGGTTCTTAATGGCCACATTAAACATCTTATAATGGTATGAGATCTTTTATTAGTTTCTGCCAAACAGTAAAGATTCAAACTTGTTGAGAAACAAGTCATTATCCCTTTTCAGATTCAAGTCTGACCCACTGAGGGATTCACTAGATACATGTTAGTGATTTGAGTCTGAAACAGTTATTTCATGATTACTTATATTCTCTGACTTCTCCAAGTCTCCTCGGCAGCTTAATTGAGGACTTTGTGGTTCTTGTTAGTTTTTTAGTGACCTAGCTAGAGGAAACATTTCTTGATATGTTGCTTTCAACACACACACACACACACACACACACACACACACGAACACATACATTCACACTCTCACACAAATAGCAGTTTAAATGTTCAGTCTATTATAAAGCTTCAAGTATATCATTTGAGGAATTAGATTCCTCAAAAAGTTCTTACTGATTGCTAGCAAGGTTTTTATAAATTTAGATTAGTAAAATTCATTTATAGTTATAAAGTACTTTAAATGATAGATGAAAGAGAAAGAGTGAGAGAGCAAACACATAGTCAACTTCAAAACAATAGCATTACTTAACCACTGCTTACTCTGGTCCAGCAAAGACAGCATTCCAAACTTCCCAGGAAAATGATGATTTGGTACCCTTTCCTTAAATATCTTCAGAAGAACAAACATCTGGTGAATAAATTCTAGTTACTCTCAAATTAAAACCTAAAAGCTTCTAACATCTACTCTATATTTCTCACGTTCTTTTGCTCTGTACCTTCTGCCATGACCTTTAATAGAACTGAAAACCACTGTCAGAGACTAGACTTCAGAATGAAATTAAATCACTTCTCTACACTTTATCTTCTTAAGGCTAGACAAAGTAAATCTCTTTAAATTTCAATTATAGGACTATTTTACAGTAAATAGTTCTACAGTGAATAAGAGAAATCAAAACCTTTTGTCAGCAATGACCTTTACAACCCTGAGCTGAATATTAGACAAAGCCTACCATTCCCACACCTGGCTTGATTAGGAGAGATAAGCATGATGGCCTGCTCCCTCTATAAATATGATGAAAGGGAAAGGATTATAGATTATTCTCAGACCTGCCCTACGCAAGAAAGATCAGAAAGTTAGGACTGAAAATTATATTAGACCTACTGTTCTCAGACCCATTAACTTAATAGGTCTTAGGGAGCATGTTCTTCACTTGGATCCCAGGAGCATATGACTTCATCTCTGGGGGTTATTTCCAAATTCTCTTCAGAGCTTCTACAAAGAATGTTCTCTTAAGAACCTTTAAGAAAATTGAGAGCTCTATATCTCTAAGCTAATATGGCAATATAAAGATTTCTATTCTCTCTTGTATGCAAATATTGGGAAAAAATCCTTTTAAAACCTGTTTATGAGTATGATATCTTTCACATATATCAGATACAATAGTTTTGTCTCAGGTTCAAAGTTTAGGTTTTTGCTCAGCTATTAACTCAAGGCTAATTACTGTAGTTTCAAGGTGCCTGTTGCTCACAAACATCTTCTCTCCTACTGTTTGAACTTTTAAATGTCTCTCTGGTTCTGCACATTTTTTTATTCCTTTAAATGGCTTTGATCAGTTGAATTAAAAGCCAGCGGGTTTTAGCTACTAATGCTATCACTAACATTGTAAAAGATTTTGAGATTCCTGAGTAAAGATGATTTCTTATTTTGTATAATTAGTACAGATGCAGCGAGTTGCACTAAATCACTCCTAATCAATTTGCATTTCTTGGTTGAAAACTCTCATCTATAGTCCAAGAACACATTGATATTTCATGTGTTAGAAAACAGAGAGACCGAGTTTTCTCATCAAATTTTAATTTTTCATTTTAATTACATACCTCATTCTCCCAATATGCAGAGAAAAAATATTTTAGTTCATACTTAGAACTCATACAGACATGTAGAGGGTTAGAAATGTAGAAAGTAAAATTTAATGTATTTCTGAAAATAAATTTAAATAATAATCCACCGGGATCCCTGGGTGGCGCAGCGGTTTGGCGCCTGCTTTTGGCCCAGGGCACGATCCTGGAGACCCGGAATCGAATCCCATGTCGGGCTCCTGGTGCATGGAGCCTGCTTCTCCCTCTGCCTGTGTCTCTGCCTCTCTCTCTTTCTCTCTCGGTGACTATCATTAATGAATAAAAATTTAAAAAAAATAAAATAAAAAAATAAAAAATAAATAAATAATAATCCACCTTTCAACCTTAATAGAGAACATTTTGAGACTGTATAGCATTTTATGTGTCCATCCAAACTAATTGAGCATGTTGACAGTGAAAATAGACATGATTCATTTTATTACTCTATTTACTAGAATTATTGAATATTGTATTGTCCAGATTTGAACCCTATCAACACTGGAAGTTCTTACCAAAAATGTACTAAGATAACAAAAATAATCCAAAACTATCCTGAGTGAAATATGGAAACCTTTATATAAACACTAGAATCAACAAAATTTTAATCTTCCTCATATAATTCGATAAAGGTAAATTCTACCAGCCTAACATCTAAATATTTATAAACCTAGAAAACATACTTAGACTTGAGGCAGATACTGTTGGTCTTGATAATAGAACCCCAGTATTATTTAGGCAAGAAGAGACAATAGGCCCAGGGAAGCCTTAGGATGTGAACCAGCTTGATGCTATATTAACTATAAATTACAATGTAATACTTCATTACTAAGAAATACACACATATGTATACACATGCACACAGGTAAGCTCCATGTGTACAGTGCATGGGTATGTATTATTTTTTGTATACTCCAAGGGCTGTTAGTTATCATTTGAAATACTCTAATCCTGGCCTAGATAGTCAGAATTTAAAAGATTCTAATCAGGTGTATACAGTTCATGCAACACTTAACTATAGATGTTTGCACTACTGTTCTTTCTTTCTATTTTTTTTTATGTGGGCTCCAATGCAGGGCTTTAACTAACAATCCTGAGATCAAGACCTGATCTGAGATCAAGAGTCGGACTGATAACTGACTGAGCCACCTAGGTGACCCTCACTACTGTTATTTCTTTAAAAAGCACCAGAGGGCTTGTTAGAAAATATTTTTTTTCATTTGTTGCATAAGTGTTGTTCAAAATGCGTGGATTGGCATTTTCATCATTGCATAGGATGGGTATAAGAACTTAGTGAGTTCAATAGCCTATGGTCCTCAGAAATAAAGCTGAGTCCTTAACTTTGGCTTCAGAACTGTGTTAGAATGTTTCCGGAGAGTTCTCACACCTGACCTGACTAGAAGGCTGGCTGAACTCTGCTCTGCCACTATAGTATGTTGGATCTGCCTCACTGAGCCTATCTGACAAAGTATTTTCTTTCAAGTGTTTAAAAAGATAAAAACTGAATTACAAAATTTATTTTAACAGTTTTGTTCCTGTTGGCTAATAGATGTTGGAGTGAGTAGCCAAATTTAGTCTAAGACTTGTTCTTATTGTAACAAATCACTGTGATTAACAAGTTTTTTTTTTTTTTTTAAAGGTTGTGTGGTAGCTTTTCTGTATAACTTCCTCTTTGAGGTTCCCAGATCTTCCAGAAAAAAAAAAAAAAGTTAATATGAATGACAACTCAGGGTCAAGTCAGCAAAACTGAAACCACCACAGCTATTTTAAGAGTGAATTTTATATAGAGAAATGGTTAACTGGAAGGTTTTCAAAGACTACAAGACAAAAAGGGAATTGTGAGATAAAAGCAATAGAAAATGTGGAAAGCAGTCTTCATCCCCAGGTCTTGGGGGAACAAAGGGAAGAATTCAGTTTGTCAGACCCTAGAACATGGGAACAGATCTAGATTCAAACCAAGGAAAACGAGGCATTTCCTGGTGTTGATAACTGTGACTAGTCTAGAAATGTGGAATACAATCTGAAGACTGGACCCAATTACCTGGGGAAGAATCATTGCCTGGAGCTGCTAACCAAGAAGTTTCCTATCCTTTTTCTATCTTCCGGCCTTCTAGGCTGCCTCTAGTGCCCTCTGCTGTCAGCCTAACAGAGAGGGAGTTGGCAAAGGGGAAATGTTAGCAGCTTTAGCCCCAACTTCACAAAGCAGTGTTCATACTCTTCTCTTAACTGTGGGGGACAGATTCCAAGACCCTAGTGAATGCCTGAAAGCACAGATAGTACTGAACCCTATATATGTTTTTTTCTTCCTCTACATGCATACTTATGACAAATTTTACCTTATAAATTAGGCATAGGCAATTTATTTACCTTATAAATTAGGAGATTAACAATAATAATAATAGAACAATTATAAGTGTAATATACTGTAATAAAAGTAACATGAATGTAGCCTCTCAAAATATATTATTATATTGTATTCATCCTTCTTTTGTGATGATGTGAGATGATAAATGCCTCCATAATGAGATGAAGTGAGGTGAATGACATATGCACTGTGACGTAGTGTTAGACTACCAACTTTTTGATGATATGTCAGAAGAAGGATCATCTGCTTCCGTATGGTGCTTGGCCCTGGATTACTGAAGCTGCAGAAATAAAAACTGGATAAGGGGGGAAAACTGTATAGAAGAATGCGTTTGAGGCAATGAGAAAATAGCTTAATAATAGCACATTGGCTTTGGTCACTTTGAAACACATAAAAATTTGACTCCCCTTTGGCAATGATTGTTTTGGGGGACATCATGTAAACCAGTTTTGACTAATAGAAGCTGTAGAAAAGTCAGTTGGGGGTACTTTTCATGGTGAAATATAGGGCTTATAGAGTACAGTTTATAAAAAAGATTTTCTGAAATGTATAATTCAGGTTTAAAGACTAATAATAAAACCAAACAGCTTATACTCAAAACCCAACTTAAAAAACAGAACGTTTTGTGCCCTAAAAGCATTTCCTTGATCTCATACTTCTGTCAACTCACGTGAAGGTAATCATGACCCTGAAATTTGTGTTAGTGTTCTTTTTCTTTTATTTATAGTTTAATCCCTTATTTATGTATTGTTTTAAAATGTTTTATTTTAGATAAAGAATCCTGAAATGAATCCACACAAATAGGGATGACCAATTTTTTAACAAAGGTACAAAGGTAACTTAGTAGACAAAGGAGTGTCTTATCAACAAATGGTGCTAGAATATTGAAATGTTTGTCCAAATGTGAAAAAGAAACATGAACTTGAATCCATACTTCTTGGCATATAAAAACCAATTCAAAGAAATTATAGACCTAAATAGAAAACTTAAAACTATAAAACTTTCAGAAGAAAATGTAGGAGAAAGTCTTAGTGAGCTCGTGTTAGACAAAGATTTTTTATATATAATACCAAAAGCATAATCCATACAAGAATAAATTCTTAAATTGGACCTCATCAAAATTAAAGCACTTCTGCTCCTTGAAAGATACTGTCAAGAGAATTAAAAGACAAGCCCACAGACTAGGAAAAAATATTTGCAAAGCCTATATTTGATAAAGAACTTGTATCCAAAGTATGTACTGAACTTTCAAAACTCAGCAATAATAATATAAAAACCCAAACATCAAATTTAAAAATGAGCAAAATATTTGAACAGGTATTTCACCAAAGGATAGATGGATGGCAAATAATGATATGAAAAGATGTTCAATATCATCAGTTACTATATGAATTAGGGAAATGCAAATCAAAACCACAATGAAATATTACTTCATACCTATCAGAATGCCTAAAATTAAGAAAACCAAAACCATGCCGGCTTTGGGAAAAGATGTGGAGGAATTAGAATGTTCATATTCTCCTAGTAGAAATGCAAAATGGTGCAATCTTTCTGGAAAACAATTTGGAAAAATCTTAAATAGTTGAGCACACAACTAACAATGATTCAATCATCCCACTTGAAGAAAAAAGGAAATAAATGTGCATACAGAGAGTTGTACAGGAATGTTCATAGCAGCTTTATTTCTAATAGCCAAAACTAGGAAACTATTGAAATATGAGCCAACAGGTGAATGGATAAAATACATTGTGGTATATCCATACAATACTATTCAGCAATAAAAAAGAATGAACTACTGCCATAATAACAGCATAGTTGATCTCAAAATGATTATTCTGAGTTAAAGAAGACAAATCAAGAAATAATCATACTATATGGTTTTGCTTACATAAAACTTTTGAAAAGACAAACTAACGCATAGGACTAAAAGGCAGATTTGTGATAAGAATGGGGGATGTGACACAGAAGGAGATGAAAAAGAGGAATTACAAAGGGGCAGAAGGAAATTTTGGGAGTGATGAATATGTTCACTATTTTGATTAATGGTGATGGTTTCACAGATATATGCACATGTCAATATGTATCTGATTTTACACTTTAAGTATACATAGTCAATTAAATGTCAATTTTGCCTAATAATGCTGATTAAAATAAAAATGGATTAAAGATCTAAATGTAAGACCTGAAACCATAAAAATTCAAGAAGAAATCATATGCAGTAATTCCTTTGACATTGCCCATAGAAATATTTTTCTAGATACGTCTCCTCAGCCAGAGGAAATAAATGCAAAATCAAATGGTTGGGACTATACCAAAATAAAAAGCTTTTGCACAGTGAAGGAAACCTTCAATAAACAAAACCTTCTCCTTGCAGAATGGGAGAACATATTTGTAAATAATATATACACTAAGGGGTTAATATCCAAAATACATAAAGAACTTACACAACTCGATACACACACACAAAACCCTCAAATAATCTGATTTTAAAATGGGCAGAGGACCCAACAGACATTTTTTCCAAAGAATGCATACAATGGCCAACAGACACATGAAAAGATGCTCAACATCACTCATCATCAGGGAAATGCAAATCAAAACCACAGTGAGATATCACCTCATATCTGTCAGAATTTCTAAAATCAGAAACAAAGAAACAAGGGTTGAAGAGGATATGGAGAAAATGGAAACTTATGCACTATTGGTAGGAATGCAATCTGGTGCAGCCACTGTGGAAGACAGTATAAAAGTCCCCGAAAAAATTAAAAAGAGTTGCCATATAATCCAGCAATTCCACTACTGCATATTTACCCAAAGTAAATGAAAACACTAATTTGAAAAAATATGTGTGCCCTTATGTTCATTGCAGCATTATTTACAATAGCCAATATATGGAAGTGATGTATGAATGGATAAAGAAAATGTGGTGTATATATATAGTATATTATATATATATTTATATATGTATTTTTATATGTATAATGGAATATTACTCAGTCATAAAAAGAATGAAATCTTACTATTTGCAACAACATGTATGTGCCTAGAGGGTATAATACTAGTGAAATAAATCCAATAGAGAAAGACAAATACTATATAACTTCACTCATATGTGGAATTTAAGAAACAAAATAAATGAATAAACAAAGAAAAAAGAGACAGACAAAAAAAAACAGACTCAAAGACAGAGAACAAACTGGTGGTTGCCACAGGGGAAGTGGTTGAGGGGATGGGTAAAATAGATATGAGGTATTTAGAGTACACTTACCTTGATGAGCACTGAAAAATGAATAGAATTGTTGAATCATCATATTATAGACCTGATACTAATATACCACTATATATTAATTATATCTGAATAAAAATAAAATGAAATTTTATTTTACCTGTTTTTGAACTTTACATAAATGAAATATTGTAAGAATTCTTTTGTGACTTGCTTCTTTCATTTTACATTATCTTTTTGACATTAACCCTGTGGGCTATAGTTTATTTTCATTTGAGTACAGCATTCTTATGTATAAATGTATTATAAATGTATCACAATATATCTATTTTGCTGTTGATATGATTTACAATCATTCTAGTTTTTGGCCATGATGGACAAAGCTGTTTTACAAATTCACGTGCTTGTTTCCTGGTGCACATTTGGAAGTGTTTCCCTAATTTCTGAGTCAAATGTAGGATGTTTACACTCTCAGATTTTCTTGGGAATGCAAAACTGTTTTCCAACATGGTTGTTTCAATTTATATACCCACAGGCAGTGGCTGTGATTTCTTTTAATCCACAAATTGACCAACACACATGATATCACCTCATTTTTTAATAGCTGCCAGTCTCATGTGTGCTACTGTCTTCATCTCCTCTGGCTGCCATAACAAAATGCCATAATAGACTGTGTGGCTTAAAAACAAATTTATTTTCTCACAGTTTTAGAGGCTTGAAGTTTGAGATCTGGGTGCTAAAATAGTCAAGTTCTGGTGAGAGCTCTCTCCCTAGCTTGCAGATGGTTACCTTTTCAGTATGACCTCACATGGCAGGAGAAGGATCTCTTTCACTTCTTCTTTTTTTATAAGGCCACTAATTGCATCATGAGAGCACTACCCCCATAAACAAATGCAACCTTAATTACCTTCCAAAAGCCTCATTTCCCAATGGCATCCCGTTGGAGGTTAGAACCACAACACATGAATTGTTGGAGGACAAAAATTCAGTCCATCGTCACCCTGGTTTTAGAACTATTAAATAGGTTGAACCTCTCTTTTATGTGATTAGGGCCCCCCCCCCTTTTTTTTTTTTGCCTCTCCTATAAAATCAAATCTTTTGCTCATTTTTCATTTGATTGTTTATATTTTTCTTATTACTTGATAAGTATTACACTGAGTATATGCCTATCTGAATTTATGTCTTCATTGGATATCTATGTTATAAATATTTTTTAGTTTGTGGCCTATATCTTCACTCTCTTTATGTCAATTTAATCAATAAAATATGTTAATTTTAATAATAGTTAAATTCATAATTTCTATGATTTTTAAAATTTTGTGTGACTTCTTAAAGAGTTCCTCCTTCCCTAGGATAATGTCATAAAAGTATTAGCCTACATTATTTTTCACAACGTTTATAAATTGCACTTAATGCAGTGGGAATTAGGGATTTTTGTTTTTTAAATCAATAACCCGTTAACGTGGTCTCTGACCAACTATAATGACTATGAACATAGTAAATGCTGGGTGGTAGATTAGAAAAATGTCAAGATCCTTAATCTTTGATGATGTCATTGAATCCCTTAAGTAAACCCTGAAATCATCTATTTCCAGACTGCTTACTATGTAAAATAGTAATGTTCTTACTGCCTGAGCCACTCTTGTCTGAATATTCTGTTACTTGTAGCTAAGCTCTCACTGTTTGATAAAAGGTGCCACAATTACCTGGGCACTTATTCCTAAGTGTGACCTGGAAACAGAGCAGAAAAGTCAGGACAAACTAGCACAATCCTGATCTGGTTGGTTTTTTATCTTGTTCCTGGAGTTTGCATGATGCATTTATTGCCACCTAATTGGGCCGATTACCTCCTCTTTGTTGAAGACCTTTCTCTGATTATCATTATGACATCCAGGTCCAAAAGAGAAAAGTACGCAGTAGGTGTTTATTGTAAAAGAAGACGCAGTTTCAGTACTGAATGCAGGCTTCCTTCACCCTTGGCTCCTTGTTATCGATACTGAGCATCAGCAGTCTCTTCAAACAGCTCCCCTGGAGCAGCCTTGATCATGGAGGTTGGCAGGATCTTAGAGAGATTTAAGGCACTATTAGTAGCACACATGATGCCATCCTGAGAGCACTGCATTTGGCAGAACGTTATTGCAACCGAAGGCCTAGATTAATGTCTTCTGAAGCTGTAAACTTGTTGAAAATGCACCTGAATTCTCAGAAGTACGGAAATGAAGATGTAAGTAAGCCTGGGGTGAGTGTTTAGCTTTGCAGTTTATTTTCTGCTTAACAATAATGGGAGAAGGAGTAGCAAAGTACTATTACTTGTGATTCATGCGGCAATCCTCTAATACGGCAGGTGAACAACTTTGGGAAGACGAAGCTGTTTGCATCTTTAGACCCAGGAGAGTGATCCTCCAGATCTGAACTGTGAAGATTTGACAGTGTGAGGCATCAGACCATTTAGAGAAACCCATTATGTGCAATTTGTTCCAATTAATATGAAAGCCTACCATTTCTCCAGAAGAACCTCCTAGTGTAAGCAGTGAATGGATTGATATTTTACAGATTCTGTTGATTAGGTTAACCAGAGCATAAGGCATTATGACTATCAGTCACCAATTATTATGCTTAATGGGGATAACGAAGTCTTTCATTCTCCAGTAAAATAGCCTTTTTGGCCTGACCTTTAAAACCTCAAGTCACTTTATTTTTGTTCAATTCCTTTTGTAGGATATGACCTCCAAATACAACTTATCAGGTAGCAAAGTTTGGTGATAAAGCCCGATTCAAAAAGAGAGGCAGGAGCAGAGCACACACCATAATATTGGGAAATCAGGGCACCAGGGACCTAGGCCTGACGATGCTAATGTACCACGGAAACTTAGGGAGATTCTTATCTGTGCCTCCTTTTCCTCAGCCATTCCCTAACAGCAGAAGTTGAGCTCAATTTCATCTATGAAATTATATGTGTTAATTTCCTTCATTCTGAAGTCTACAAACCCATAATATTATGCTTCCTTTGTTCATTCCCTTTAAAAATTTCCATTAAACACTTAATAAGATCCCATCTCTCTTAGAAAAATTTTCTTGGTTTTTGAAGATATTTTCGAACTCATAATCTTGTTACATCTGAGAGTCTCTGTAAATGTGAGGTTTTGCTTAGAAAACCAGGAAAAAATGTCAGTATAAACTGACATTTAAAGTGAGCAGCTCACTTAGAAAGCACATGTGTATAATATTCCACAGCCATGTATATAATATTGTATTAAAAGAAGTGGGAGGAAGGGTTCTGTGAAAATTCCGTAGTAATAGAATCAAGGGCGTCGTGGTTACCAGGTATGGCAACCTGCAGGTGTGCCACTAATAACCCCTGCCAGAGACAGCCAGCTGGGAGGACCAAGCATCACAGGGGCAGCAAACTGGGCAACTCATGCCCAACATCAGACTTCTTTCATGAGAAATCTTTGCTCTTGGGTTTCCTACAGGCCTGGCAGGGACTCTCTCGGAGTTGCACTGCCATATGTTCTTTCTACTCCATTCCTTTCTTCCTCAGATGTCAGATCTGCATGATCTGACATGATCTGAAAATCATGATCTGAAAGTTTTCCCTGTATGTTCTTCCTCTCTCTCCTTTATTCTTTGTAGGCATTCCCCCTGCCTCTGTTAAGCTTTTGCACATCCAATTCCATCTTGATGTTTGCTTCTTAAAGGATCAGCATAATATATATGACTACTTGGAATAGGGAATATTCCAGACTCTCCAGCATCCAAGTGTGACCATGTCACTATGTAGCTATAAGTGCATACGATGTGTACTAACCTTAAAGTGATCCAACAGGAGTTTGGCCTCCTCCTCTTCATGTCCTCCATCCTGCTAGCTAGAATGTAGGCAGAATGGTTAGGTTCACAGCAGCTAACTCAGACCATGAAGTAGAAGCAATATATTTTGGATTAGGGATACAGATCCCTGATGATATAGAAACTGTCATATCAGCCTACATGACCCATGTTTACACGAGAGAGAAAAATAGTGACATTTTCGCTTTTCTATCAAACAGCATGATGTAATCCTAACTCATACAGGTCTCTACCCTTCAGGGAGGTGGGGAAGAAGCAAATAAAATACTAATTAAACAGGAACCAATGCGTAGTGGCATAGAATAGTGTGTCTCACACACACAAACACACACACTAAAATTCCCAGGAAAGGGGGACACGACTGCCACCTAGAACACTTGGGAAGGTCATAACCTGGACTCTGAAAGACTATTAGATATAGAAAGGAGGATTGTAGACTGGGAAAACAACCTGAGTATACCACATTTTAGAGTTAGAGAGAGACTACCCTGAATGCAATAGAAATGATCTGTTGACTAAAAGTGCAAAATAGGGGTGCCTGGGTGGCTCAGTTGGTGGAGCGTCTGCCTTAAGCTCAGGTCATCATCCCAGGGGCCTGGAATGGAGCCTGCTTCTCCCTCTGTCAGCCACCCACCCCCCTCAACCCCGCTCTGCGCTCTCTCCCTCCGTCTCTCTCTCAAATAAATGAATAAAAATCTTTTTTTTTTAAAGTGCAAAATAAAATAAGGTGGGGAAAATCTTGACAACTCTGCTTAGACAATATATCCTAAAGAAACCTGGCTGGTTATTTGCCTTTTGGCTGAGATCTATCCCCTGCCCTCCTCCAGTCTGCTGTGTATTACAAGGGCCTGATCCCTGAAGCCACACTCATCATGCTTCTTTGTCTAAAGTCTTCTTAGCTGGGTTTGGTCAATAGGAAGTACTGGCTGGACTCTGGAGAACAGGAAGATAGACAAAACCAGGGTATATCTTTATCTGACTCTTAATCAACATCTCCAATGGTTGTTTTGTCTTCTCAGTGATTCAAACTTCTGCTGCACAGCCCTGACTCCTGGGCTCAGACATACTCTTTCTTCTCTGTGTCCCTCTTTGCCATAGGGGTCATATTGGCTTCCTGCAGTTGCTAATCATGGTATCATCTCACTTTTCCCCATTTGTTCTTGTAGCACTCCTGACACCTTCACAACCAATTTCCTGTGTTAAATTCCTTCTATGAATTACCTGGTTTAGCAGATGTTGTTGCCACCCTGTGCATATGCCTGCATTCGTTTATATACACCCACAGCCGCTTAATGTAAATATCTATATTGATTGATCTAAAGGTTTTACTTAAGCCACAAAAGCACATTTGGTCATGCATAAGGAAAGCCAAAAGTGACAAGATTCAGTGTCCCCAGAAGTGGACAATGATGAACAGGGACTTGGTAAATAAAAACCAGATTCTTCAACCTGGGGCAGAGGAAGATGGATAACTCTAAGTTGTACACCACAGTGTTTCTCCTATTTCCTTAGGGGGATGGAATTCCAGTTGTCCAAGGTGGTAGCTGTACTGATCACATACACTTTATATTGGCATCTTTCTCCTGCCTGTTTTATTTCCCCAATTGTCTACCAGTTTACCAAATAAACTATTTGCATTTGAATCTTTGTCTCAAGGTCAACTTCTGGAGAAATCCAAACCAAGACAACTGGCTTGATATCTTTTGATATCTCAGGCAAGATACTAAATAATGCAGAACCCTTTCTTGAACCTGTATGCCCACCCATCTTCCAGAGCTTTCTTTGAAAAATTTTAATCCTACTAGCACCTACTTCATAAAGTTGAATTGTCTATTTATATTTCTCATGTCTTCCAGAAACTGTAAATTGTAATTCCTCCATTTAGTACTTTTTCTGGCACAGAATAGAACAAAAGAATGAATGAAGAAACAAGAAGAAAGAAAGACCAGGATGGGGGAAATTCTCACCATTGTTCTCAACACAGTGCTTAGCAGGTCAGAAGATACTCAATAAATATCTATTAATGGAATTAATAACCAACTGGATTTGGCTATAACTAACTTGGAATTTGAGGTTGGAGATTCGGGGTTGGATGAATTCTTTGAAGAATTGCATAAACATAAGAGAGAATATTGGTATTGGATAAGGTAGTCTTATAGCAGAGGACTACCACTGGCAAATTTGAATGGAAAAATATGAAATATAAATTTTAATAACATATGTTTTTATGATTTCTTTGAAAATGACATGAGTAAAAAATCAAGGAGCTATCCAATATGTAATGATGAGAATTTCAAAGTCAAACCAAAATAGAGCATTTAGACAAAGAAGACTAGATTCTGATACAATATTTGAAAAATTATCTACAAATAGCTTCATGAATGATACAATGAACTTAAAATTTATGCGAAATTCACTTTAAGATTAGTTTCACCATCAATATGATTTACAAATCACAATTCTGTTTTCTCAAAAATTTGCTGAGAAGTTTTTGAGAGGTCATATTTTAGCAGCCTTAAACTTTTTTTTAGTTTTTTAAAAAAGGATTTAGAAGAATTATCCCCTACTCCCTTCATATTTAACCCAAAGTATAATAAATCAAAAAGACATTTGATTATTAAAAGTTTCTACTGGGTGGGGAGGGGCAAGATGGCGGAAGAGCAGGGTCCCCAAATCACCTGTCCCCACCAAATTACCTAGATAACCTTCAAACCATCCTGAAAATCTACGAATTCGGCCTGAGATGTAAAGAGAGACCAGCTGGAACGCTACAGTGAGAAGAGTCCGCGCTTCTATCGAGGTAGGAAGACGGGGAAAAAGAAATAAAGGAACAAAAGGCCTCCGAGGGGGAGGGGCCCCGCGAGGAGCCGGGCTGAGGCCGGGGCGAGTGTCCCCAGGACAGGAGAGCCCCGTCCCGGAGGAGCAGGAGCTGCACCAACCTTCCCGGGCGGGCGGAAAGGGGCTCGCAGGGAGTTGGAGCAGGACCCAGGAGAGCGGGGATGCCCTCGGGCTCCCGGGGACACTAACAGACACCTGCGAGCGCAGGAGAGTGCTCCGAGCTCCCAAAGGGCTGCAGCGCGCACGGCGGGACCGACCGGAGCAGCTCGGAGGGGCTCGGGCGGCGGCTCCGCGGAGGGGGCTGCGGGGCGGGAGCGCGAATCCCACAGCGCAGGCCCCGGAGCACAGGGCGCCGGGACACAGCCCAGGATCCGGCCTCCCCCGGGACAGGCAGAGGCCGGGAGGGCCCAGGACAGCGAGGACGCTCCTGCCCCGAGCTGAGCAGATCAGCGGCCCCGCCCCGGAGCCTCCAGGCCCTGCGGACGGAGAACCAAGAGCCCCGAGCCCCGTAGTTCCTGCGGAGGCTGAATCCAGGCTTCCAGAGTTGCCATAGCAACTGCGGCTGCTCCTCCTGGGGCCCCACGGGGTAAACAACCCCCGCTGAGCCCTGCAGCAGGCAGGGGCAGAGCAGCTCCCCCAAGTGCTAACACCTGAAAATCAGCGCAACAGGCCCCTCCCCCAGAAGACCAGCTGGACGGACCAGTGATACTCCCCCGTGTTCCAATACAACTTCTTTTTGGCCACTCTGCACTGAGCAAAATGACTAGAAGGAAAACCTCACCTCAAAAGAAAGAATCAGAAACAGCCCTCTTTCCCACAGAGTTACAAAATCTGGATTACAATTCAATGTCAGAAAGCCAATTCAGAAGCACTATTCTACAGCTACTGGTGGCTCTAGAAAAAAGCATTAAGGACTCACGAGACTTCATGACTGCAGAATTTAGATCCAATCAGGCAGAAATTAAAAATCAATTGAATGAGATGCAATCCAAACTAGAAGTCCTAACGACGAGGGTTAACGAGGTGGAGGAACGAGTGAGTGACATAGAAGACAAGTTAATGGCAAAGAGGGAAACTGAGGAAAAAAGAGACAATCAATTAAGGGACCATGAAGACAGATTAAGGCAAATAAATGACAACCTAAGGAAGAAAAACCTACGCTTAATTGGGGTTCCCGAGGGCGCCGAAAGGGACAGAGGGCCAGAATATGTATTTGAACAAATCCTAGCTGAAAACTTTCCCAATCTGGGAAGGGAAACAGGCATTCAGATCCAGGAAATAGAGAGATCCCCCCCAAAAATCAATAAAAACCGTTCAACACCTTGACATTTAATAGTGAAGCTTGCAAATTCCAAAGATAAAGAGAAGATCCTTAAAGCAGCAAGAGACAAGAAGTCCCTGACTTTCATGGGGAGGAATATTAGGGTAACAGCAGACCTCTCCACAGAGACGTGGCAGGCCAGAAAGGGCTGGCAGGATATATTCAGGGTCCTAAATGAGAAGAACATGCAACCAAGAATACTCTATCCAGCAAGGCTCTCATTCAAAATGGAAGGAGAGATAAAGAGCTTCCAAGACAGGCAGGAACTGAAAGAATATGTGACCTCCAAACCAGCTCTGCAAGAAATTTTAAGGGGGACTCTTAAAACTCCCCTTTAAGAAGAAGTTCAGTGGAACAACCCACAAAAACAAGGACTAAATAGATATCATGATGACACTAAACTCATATCTGTCAATAGTAACTCTGAACGTGAATGGGCTTAATGACCCCATCAAAAGGCGCAGGGTTTCAGACTGGATAAAAAAACAGGACCCATCTATTTGCTGTCTACAAGAGACTCATTTTAGACAGAAGGACACCTACAACCTGAAAATAAAAGGTTGGAGAATCATTTACCATTCAAATGGTTCTCAAAATATACCCTAAAAACTATAGAACACTTCTGAAAGAAATTGAGGAAGACACAAAGAGATGGAAAAATATTCCATGCTCATGGATTGGCAGAATTAATATTGTGAAAATGTCAATGTTACCCAGGGCAATTTACACGTATAATGCAATCCCTATCAAAATACCATGGACTTTCTTCAGAGACTTAGAACAAATTATTTTAAGATTTGTGTGGAATCAGAAAAGACCCCGAACAGCCATGGGAATTTTAAAAAAAGAAAACCATATCTGGGGGCATCACAATGCCAGATTTCAGGTTGTACTACAAAGCTGTGGTCATCAAGACAGTGTGGTACTGGCACAAAAACAGACACATAGATCAATGGAACAGAACAGAGAACCCAGAAGTGGACCCTGAACTTTATGCTCAACTAATATACGATAAAGGAGGAAAGACGATCCACTAGAAGAAAGACAGTCTCTTCAATAAATGGTGCTGGGAAAATTGGACATCCACATGCAGAAGAATGAAACTGGACCACTCTCTTGCACCATACACAAAGATACACTCAAAATAGATGAAAGATCTAAATGTGAGACAAGATTCCATCAAAATCCCAGAGGAGAACTCAGGCAACACCCTTTTTGAACTTGGCCACAGTAACCGGAGAAGGACAAACAGAGTATGTTCTCATTCATTTGGGGAATATGAATAATAGTGAAAGGGAATATAAGGGAAGGGAGAAGAAATGTGTGAGAAATATCAGAAAGGGAGACAGAACATAAAGACTTCTAACTCTGGGAAATGAACTAGGGGTGGTGGAGGGGGAGGAGGGCGGGGGGTGGGGGTGAATGGGTGATGGGCACTGAGGGGTACACTTGACGGGATGAGCACTGGGTGTTATTCTGTATGTTGGTAAATTGAACACCAATAAAATTAATTTATAAAATTAAAAATAAATAAAAGTTTCTACTGAAAACCCAAGCATAAATCTTTATGATAGTCTTATGCATTTCCAGAATCAGGTCCTTCAAAAACTTACATTCCAGATAAATAATTATGGACAGATACAACAAAAGCCTGCTGCTAAATTATAGGCATCATAAGATAAAAGTACACTCTAAATACTGTCTGTTTGGGTTTTTTTTAAGATTTTATTTATTCATTTAGAGAGAGACAGAATGAGGGAGAGTGTGCACGGGTGTGTAGAGCGCAGCTTGGGCATACAGCAGGTGCACAAGTGGAGGAAGGGACAGAGGGGGAGGAAGGAGAGGTACAAGTGGACTGGGCACTAAGCAGATCCCAAGACCCTGAGATCACAGCCTGAGCCAAAATCAAAAGTTGGATGCTTAACCGACTGAGCCATCCAGGCGCCCTGTCTGTTTTTAACAGACATTTCCTAAGATAAAATTTTATGTCCTGAATCCTGGGGAAAGCCAGACATCATTGACACTGACTCTTGATGAAAGAAAAAAAATCAATCTGAAAAGATTGCTTACTGTTTAAAGCTACTTGTCTGCCTGTTTCAGGCTCCAAGGTAATTCTTTGTTTTTGTCTAAGAATTCTCATTCCTGATGAAAGCACCAGAGAGTCGTATATTTGGATAAATAACAATAGCAGCCTGTCCCAAGGCAATCTTCAATAATGTGATCTATGTGTTAAGGCATTTTTACCTAAGTGTTAACTCTCAAGAGGGTTTGGCACAGAAAGTAATTATCTCCAGTATTCATTTTATTGTATCAAATACATTGTTTTACCAATTTATACAAATCTATTAGAAACTATTATATATTAAATATAAATAATAGATCTACTAAAACATATCACTATTAAAAATAATGGTAACAGATTTAATGTATATGGAGCATGTGAAATTCCATGAGAAATTTTCCAGAAAAGAAAGTCCACTTCCTGGATCAGTCCACATCAATTCAATCTTCTTCCTGACACTCACAACTTAAATTCAAATACACCATAAGAGACAGATAGAAATGCATCATCTTATTTTATTCCCTACTTACTCATCCCCTTGCTTTCTATTTTATTTTATATTCTAATAAAGCTTCATCTGGTAGAAAGAGTTTTTCCTGCAAGTTGATACAATTGTTTCTATTATTTGCCTGCCCATCACCATTGTCATCACTGTCTGAGACATTAATAAATTTTGAATATGAGAAAATGACCAGCAACTCATGGAAGTAGTCTACAGAACCAGTCAAATTAGGTTTTACAAAATTCCCATTAAGGTACTTGCTTTGGCAGCACATATACTAAAATTGGAATGATACACAGAAGATTAGCATGGCCCCTGCTCAAAGATGACACACAAATATATAACTCCCATCAGGTATCATTCCTTTTAAACAATCACATAGGTTTAATACTGATGTTGGAAGAGAGTGTAGAAATCTCTTTCAACATCTTCAATTCACAGATGAGAAAAGTGAGACACATAAAGTTTAAAATGACCAGACAAAAGTCAAGTTATTATTGCAAGTTATTAATGGCAAAGCACCCAGTAACCAACTTCTCTGCCTCCCATCTCTGGAAATTTTTTCATTATAGAATCATCTTGAGTTTTTCAGCTTTTAAGTTATATGTTGCATTTTTTGGCTCCCCTGGCTAAAATTATTTTCCAAAAGATGATTTTAAATAATATTTCATTGATAAAACTTTCATTTGATACTGACATAAGATTATTTATTCAACTAATTTACTAAAAAAATTTTTATTGAGAAAGCACTATTCAAAGTTCTGAGACTATGGAATTGAACAAAACAAGCAAAAATCCCTGCCTTCATTGGAACACATAATCCTAATTACACTTTGCTATTTATAATTGTCATATTCTTTCTTGGTCAGCGAAATTGTGTTTTTGGCTAGAATAGTTTCAGACCAGGAGTTTTTGTCATTTCTGAAGAGAAAAAATCTAAATAACAAGAGCAGCAGTAGTTATCCTAGTTTCAAAACCAGAATTACATTGTACCGATAAGAGGATAAGGCAAACAAAGTATAGGATAAAGACAGGGACAGCTTTCACAGCGCCAGGCTTGTGGTAAATCAAGAGTCTGGCTGAAAAATATCACTGAAATGCAACAAACATTTGTTCAGCTCCCATGTGACAGTTAGCCCTGTTATCTTGTTTTCTATTTAATTACAAGTACCTAGAACTGTGTGTGCCACATCATAGATGTTCAATAAATATCCTGAAAATGAAAGAATGGGTAATGTAAACCAGATATTGTACTAGATTACAGAGATACAAAGATGAATAAAATACAGTCCCATCTTGTAAGAAGCTCATAATCTCATAAGGGATCATAAATACAATATTTATTAAATGTTTTCTATTAATAAAACACTATGCTAGGCACTGCATTAAGGAAAAATAAAAGCAAATACAACACAATCCTTCTCTCAAGGAGCTTACTTTACAATAAATATTTTCAAAAATAATACCATGGACAGATTCTATTTCTTATTGATTGGAGTCAGAACAATTTTCTTGGGGCAGCAATATTTGCGAGTCCATGACTTGAGTTGGACTATTACTACCTCTCTGTGTTCATTCTCGGTAAGAACCTTTTAAGAAGGCTTGGTCAAATAAGAATTGAACTAATCGAAGTCCTTAGAAAGGGAAATAACCAAATACCTAGATAATGTTTAAGGTCCTTTTTGGCCTATTGTATAATAGTCCTCCCCATATTAGCAGACTTGTTCAAAATGAGATACAGTTCCCAAAACATACTGTTCCCTGACAAGTGGTCCTTGTCTCGACCACGATTGTTTTCTCTGTCAGAGGTTATCTCCCAAAAATCTATCCTCTACTGGGTCTCTCCAAGGCTACCCCCAGGTTGATTTGCTAAGAAGATTCAAAGAACTAAGCAACACAGTCATAATCTTGGTTGTAATTTATTACAGTTAAAGAATACAAATAAAGGGACCCCTGGATGGCTCAGTGGTTAAGCATCTGCCTTTGGCTCAGGTTGTGATCCCTGAGTCCTGGGATCGAGTCCCACATCAGGCTCCCCGGAGGGAGCCTGCTTCTCCCTCTGCCTATGTCTCTGCCTCTCTCTGTGTCTCTCGTTAATAAATAAATTTTTAAAAATCCTTTATAATAAATAAATAAAAATCCTTTAAAAATTTATAAAAATCCTTATAATAAATAAATAAAATCCTTTAAAAAAAAAAAAGAAAGAAAGAAACTCTGTCCAGGATTTTTAACGGGGACTGGTCACTTAGGCACCCTCAGCCTCACTCCCAGCACATATCAAATTTTCAGACTCTCAGAAGGAAAACAGGTGTCAGCAAAAGCTGTATTATTTGTACAGATAGTTTAGGCATAGTGAAACATTCTTATTAGGGCACAGTAGGAACACTTCTAAAATCTAAGTCTCCAGACACCAACGAAGGGCCAAATTTGCAAGCAGGATTTTGTAAGGATAGCAGTCTCAGCCTTGCTCTGTTGATTCTTTTCTGTGTACTTTGTATTCTCAATTCTCAACTATGGTACTCATGAATCCAGACTCAACATAAACATCTTGTAGTAAATACTTCCCTAAGACAATCAGAGAAAATTAATCACTCTCTTCCTTCTACCACTACTATAATGGGTGTATAACACAATGGTAACTGTGACATGATCGATGTGTTAATTAACTTGATTGTAGCAATCATTTCACCAAGTACACTTGAAACTTCTTGAAATTTATGCCATTAATCTTATCTGATTTTTAAAGTTTGTGACAGTCTTACAAGGGTTATGGATAGTATTCTGATAATCTTTTTTAAGATTTTATTTATTTATTTTTAGAGAGAGAGAGAGTGCATGAGCAGGGAGGAGACGCAGGGGGGAAGGAGAGAGAGAATCTCAAGCCAGCTCTTCACTGAGCAAGAGCCTGACTAAGGGCTCCATCTCATGACCCTGACATCATGACGTGAGCCAAAATTGAGTCAGAAGCTTAAATGACTGTGCCACCCAAGCACCCCCAGTCTTATTAATTTTGTATCAGTATGACAACCAAAAACTTTAAGTGACAGCAATAATTGAAAGGCAAATTTAACACAAGTGACATAAAAATTATTGAAAATTAAATTGCAATCTTTATTCCTCTGACCAGTCTCCATCAAAAAAATTATGAATTTTCATGTTTTCAAATAGTACAGGTATGGAAAACTAAAAATATTATACTTCTTTCCTTGCATTATCTGAAATAAGAGGGTAAATATTCACAAAATCACTTAATGAGTATATTAAATTTACTGAGTCCAAAATTTATAAATTACTGAAGTATGAAATATATAGCTTTGTGATCATTTATTTCTTGCCTAGAAATACAGCTTAATAAGTTACTTAGTCCTGGAGAAATTGAATAAAAGTTATAGAATCAGTCTTAAAGAATTGTGTAACAACTCCCTAATGCTTGTTTTGCATCAGAATGCAGAAAAGGCTAGAAAAATTATAAGTGCACACTACTGCTCTGTAAAATCTTAGTCTTGTGAGATTGTTAAAAGTAAATTATCATTTGACTTGAATCTTCCTTAGAATGAAAATACAACCAACAGAATCAGAGCTTAAACTGAGAATTAGTCTAGGCCCAAAATATGAGTAAAAGATGGCCATTCTCTTCTCACCTTGATTTTTCTCACATATTTTATCCTTGGGAGATAAATCAGCACCAACAATGATAGACCACATAAATTGTTTAGTAGTTGTGCTATGCTTTTGCCTGATATAAACCTATGAAGATATTTCAGAAATGAAACATCATCTTCTATGGGAACACAGAAGAGTTCACTTTGTTACAAGTAAGTGCTAGGGATTGTCAATCTAAACTTAAACAACCCTTAGGAAAGGAGAGGTGTCTCCTGAAGTTTGGAATATTGTGTACGGTTTAGACCTATGTTTGTTTTCAGCTGCATCTGAGAATAAGAACTCAAACCATATTCATAAATCACATAGTTTAAATTTTTGGATACCAAGGGGAAGTGCCAAACATGAAATCTGTCGACAAGCTACTAATCCCATAGCTGTTCCTTCATGCAGGGGGTGACTTCAAGATGATTAAAATTATCACAAGTTCAGAAGAAACTTTTCTTATTTTACACATTTACTTTGTTTTTGTTTTTCAATATCTATTTGATCAGAACTATTTAAATCATCTTCTATACAGGAACAAATTAAATAAAAGACATTCTTATTTTTAGGATATTAGAATTTTAGAGTTCCAGAGATTCACAGAGATTATATGATCCAGGTATTTTGTGGGAAAAATGAGGTTTCTAGAAGCTAAATGCCTTGCTCAAATGTTTTGCAATTTTTCTTTTGTGGCTTGTCTAGACTTTGTCTAGTCTAGTAGAAGGCAGTCCAGTAAGAAATTCTACAGTCTAAGAGGCTGACCTTCTGGCTTATTAGAAGAGGCTGAGCTTCTGACTTATTAGATCTGCCCCTTCTCTTCTCACTGTAATATTCTCTGTCAATTCAAGGAGTGCTTTATTATGTATGTATGAGAACTACCTTGACATATATGGCCTGATAGAGCAATGGGTTTCCATCTCAAAATAAATAAATAAATAAATAAAAAGAAAGTTGTTTTTTTTTTTTAAATAGAACATGAAATTTTAAGACAAGCTAGCATGTAGCTACAAGCAGCCTAAAGCCAATGGTGTCTATTACTCAGCCTGCAGAAGACAGATACATGGCCTTAATCATTACATTATACAACTAACCTGACACATGGACTTTCTACATGATTCTATTTTACTCTGTTTCCACTGCCTTCCAGTGAATGCCTATTATATTACATGTGCAGAAATATTAACATAGGGTCTGGCAATTTGTAATTGCCCAATAAAATGAGGCATTCTTTTCATCACATTATGGAAGACATAGAGATAAAGATTGTATAACTTTTACTTAAATAATACAAGAAACTGTAAAAATACTCTCTGAACTGTAAAACTAGAAGCCATAATCCATATAACCTGGAAAGTATCCATTTTCAGGATGCTCAAATAATGTGGCTAATATTCATTTTCATCACTGGAGTCCGGGTAATCACAAGAAAAAGTGAACTCCGTGTTTAGCTCCGTGTTAAAAATGTCTTGAATGTAAAGGAAAGTAGGTCCTGTGGGATCATCACTCCCGTTCTTGTTTCTGAGCTGATTAATCTTGCTTTCTCTGACAAGTCCCATCCATGGTACTAGAAGGTCTAGGTTTTCCCTCTCATCCTTTTTCTTTTTCTACTCTCTTTCCTGCCCTTTAGTCAATCATCAGCTCCTTCTGAGCAGATGTGAAATGAATATTTCTGAGGCAGTGGGAAATGAATATGGTGGCCACGTGGTGGCTTTCACCTACCCCTTGCCTGTTAAATCTTCCTGGGGTCCTTCTGTGTTCTTTTGAGAACAGCCGTCCCACACTAGTCTGTATTACTTAGGTTGGCCTGACCTATACCCCATTCTTACCCTTCTTTCTTCTCCATCCCCACTTCAGGAACGCACATGTGGCCCAAACAGAACAATCATCATGTTTCATCTCTCTGGAAACAGTGAATGGGTCAGAGATACATATTTGACTTGACTCTTCTGAAATTATTTTTTTAAAGATTTATTTATTTATTTATGATAGACATAGAGAGAGAGAGAGGCAGAGACACAGGAGGAGGGAGAAGCAGGCTCCATGCCGGGAGTGCGACGTGGGACTGGATCCCAGGACTCCAGGATCGCGCCCTGGGCCAAAGGCAGGCGCCAAACCACTGAGCCACCCAGGGATCCCCCTCTTCTGAAATTATTATTATTATTATTATTAATTTTTTATTTATTTATGATAGTCACAGAGAGAGAGAGAGAGGCAGAGACACAGGCAGAGGGAGAAGCAGGCCCCATGCACCGGGAGCCCGACGTGGGACTCGATCCCGGGTCTCTAAGATCACGCCCCCTGGCGAAAGGCAGGCTCCAAACCGCTGAGCCACCCAGGGATCCCCCTCTTCTGAAATTATTAAGGAAAGGGAGGTCTCACTTTGCTGGTAGGGCGGAGTTATGAGAATGTTGGCATGGAGTTCCTAGCAGACATGTCATTATAAGGAAAGAGCATTGCCAAAAGAGCATTGTGAAGTCACATATGGGAAATCAAAATTAAGAGAGTGAGAGACTTGGCAGCAAAATTTGAGCACCTAGAACCCTGGATTTTTTTCAGTTATGGCAGCAAATAGATTTTAGTTTCACTCTAACTTTTTTGAATTGGGTCTCTACTATCTACAAGAGAATAAGTTCTGAGAAATACACTTTCTTTCTCTGGATTCCACCTTAAGTGCAATTTAGTTCTATTAACAAGAAATTCAGAACTATGTCTCAGCCAGTCCTCTGACAAGAATGAGTTAGGTTAAGTGCTTCTAGCTTGAAACACCTTTTAATGTAAACAATCTTTTGAAGTCTACAGTCTATTTTGTCTATTCTGGGCCAACATATTCTTGAAAAGAATATATCTAATCACTGAGTGGTGAATAATACATTATTAATTATTTTTAATATAATATCATTAATAATATTAATACTACTAATATTAAATTACTCAGTTTATTTAGACACTAAACTTATTTCATTATTTGGTGCATATTTGGATACTATTGAAAATGAAACTATGAACATCAATTACTTAATAAAATTCCAATTTAAATTCACAGACTTGAAATGAGAGTTGGTATACAAAATATGTAAAATCTAGTCAAACATACTATGGCATGCAGGCTTTTTAACATAGGATTCCAGAAATTATTGGAAGTAAAGAGCTTGAAGTACAATGCAAAACAGATATTATATTTATTTATTTATTGTCATATTTAGTACTAAGAGAAGGATTCGTGATTTGTAAAGAACTAAGCAAAATTTCTACTCAAAACTATTATCTTTAAGAAAGTAAAGGACACAGAGAATGTAAATGTACCCAGTGTGCAAATACACAGTTATTTTGTGTTTAATTTGAAGAAAGTGAAAACCAAAAATCTTACTTATGAAAAAGAAATTACAATTTTAATTAATTTGTTATCTTTCTCTGAAAGCAGAAACAATTTACTTATGATTTCCTTACACAAGAAATCTTATAGAAGATATATTTAAGAGTAATGTGATACATAGTACATCTAGAAAAAAAATTAGTCTTTTTTTTTTTTGTATGAGATGTTAGGTACCAGCTTTTTTGATGTCTATAATAGAGGCTGTAGAATTCAGTATTCTCTATCCGTTTAAAAGAGATTTTTAATTTTTCCCAGTAAAGCCAACAGAAGGATTTGTTTGTTGAATCTGTAGTCTGGGATGAAAATTAACCATGCTTTGTATATATGAAAACTTATATAAACCAAATTATAAAAGATATAGCCCTTATATAATCTTTATCCTTGATGTATTAGGAAATTGTACTGTCCTCAAGTGGATTTTTTTGTCTGTTATACATGTGATAGTCATTGATAACTACAGTTAAGTAGTTTCAATGAAGTAATACATTCAGCTATTCACGTAACAAGTATTTAGAGAGTGACTAGTATCCATTCAGAGCAGTAAACAGACCAAGTCCCTATCCTAAAGGGGCTTACATGTTAGTAGAGAACGACAGCAAAAAGCAAATATCAATTTTGTAAAATCAGATAAGGATAAGTGCTATGGAGAAACATAAAGCAGAATAAGAGTATGATAGTTAAATTTTATGGGTTAAGTTGGCTAGGCCATCATTCTTGATTATTATTTTAAAGATTTTATTTATTTATTCATGAGAGATACAGAGAAAGAGAGAGAGAGAGAGAGAGAGAGAAGCAGAGACACAGGTAGAGGGAGAAGCAGGCTCCATTCAGGGAGCCCAATGTGGGACTCAATCTGGGGACTCCAGGATCATGCCCTGGGCCAAAGGCAGGCGCTAAACCACTGAGCCACCCAGGGATCCCCGCATTCTTAATTATTGGTCAAACACCAGTCTAGACGTTTCTGTGAAGGTATTTTTTAAGATGTGGTTAACATTTAAACCATTAGTCTGAGTAAAACAGAGTACCCTCCTTAATGTGTATGGTCCTCATCCAATCAGTTGAAAGCCTTAAGAGAAAAGATTGAGGTCTCTTGAAGAAAAAGAGATTCTGCCTCTGGTCTGCCTTTGATCTCAACATTGCAACGACTCAGCTCTGGATCTCCAGCCTGATGGCCAAAGAATATAGTCTCAATAGCCTATAGATTTTGGACTGGCCTGTCCCCACCATCACATGAGCCAGTTTTTAAAAATTAATCTTTCTCTCTTTCTCAACCTGTATACACACATGCAAACCAAATATTGCAAGAGAAATGGGAAGGGCCATGGTGAGAAAATGGCTGCTATTCTACAAAAGGTAACAAAGAAAGGTTGGATGAGGTGATATTCAACTAAAGGCCTGAAGGAAATAAAGAAACTAGCCATGAAGTCATCTGAAGGAGGAGTCTGAGACGTGAGAATGGTAAGTACAGAGGCCCTGAGGTAGGAGGGTGCCCAGTACTCAAGGAACAGCATAATACCCATGTGGCTGAAGAAGAATGAATGAAGTAGAATGGTCCAAGATGAGTTCAGAGGAACTTAAAAATACTGAATTTTCTCTGAGGAAAATAGTGAGCTTCTTGAGAGTTTTTTCAGCAGAGTAGTAAATATGCTCTGAGTCCTGTGATCAAAGAGTGAATCTGAGTGCCGTGATGAGAACAGAATCAAAAGGACAAAATGCAATAATCTGGGTGACTGATGATTGTGGATTAGATTAGGATGATATTACTGGGCTAGTAACAGGGATTACTTTCTTGATAAAGTCTGTATCTAGAGCTGACTATATTGGATCAGATGTGGAGTGTGAGAGAAAAAGAGGAGTCAACGTTTTTGACCTGAGCAAATAAGAATATTAGAATAATGGAGTTGCTATTGATGGAGATGGGTCATATTGAAGGGAGGAAAACAGGTTTTGGTGGAGAGATCCACTATTAAAGTTTTGTTTAGGCTTAGATTTGAGTTGCTGATTCATCCAACTGGCAGCTGGTGGCAAGTGGGGCTCAGATAATAGGTTGTGAGTCATTTGCTTTGAGACCCCATTTATTAACCTAGGTTTTACTAACTCTCAGGGGGCATTTTGGGAAAATATTGAGGCTTTTCAGTTGTCATAGTGATTAGGGAAAGTAAAATGACATTTAGAAAGGAGAGGCCAAAGATTCCAGGATTTTCACAATGCACAGCACTATCCCTACAGCTTCTGAACTTCCCTGGATTTTTCATAATTCTTGAATGTCTTGCTGGAGTCAATTCTGGTGAGGTTAAGAATTTATTTTCTGATATTTTCTGATTTTTTTTCAGGAATTTGACTGCTATGCAAATCAATAGAATATTGCACATTGTTTTGTACTCAACTTCTCAAGAGTTTTTCATATCAGAAAATGATGTGGTCGGGGCAGCCCAGGTGGCTCAACAGTTTCGTGCCACCTTCAGCCCGGGGCCTGATCCTGGAGACCCAGAATCTAGTCCCAGGTCGGGCTCCCTGCATGGAGCCTGCTTCTCTCTCTTCCTGTGTCTCTGCCTCTCTCTGTGTGTGTCTCTCATGAATAAATAAATAAAATCTTAAAAAAAAAAAGAAAAGAAAATTATATGATCAACAGAATCATCATTACTATTATTTGAGATAATAACTGGCCTGTTGTATTCAAATATATGGTGGGAGAGTTTTGAGACACTTTTTAAAACATACTTAGAATCAAATACTATTAAATTAATGAAGATACATGAAATGGAAGGATCTTATAAAATATTATTAATAAATATAAAATATTTAATCTCACTGGTATTCTTTGCATATTAAATGTTTTATAGCTCTATAATAAGAACTCTGTTCTGTGAAATCACTTGTTGAAAGTTTTCCTGAGTGACTGCTACTTTTTCCAGTTCATCTCCTATTTCCAGGTTCCTATCAAAGAACACGGTCTCATGATCTCATTAAGAACTAGAAGCAACGAGTGGACAAAAACACTGTATTTTATGTGATAACATTCATATGCCATATGGAATACTTTTACACAATTCTTAAATAAATATGGCCCAGCTCATTTATGAGACTATCAAAGTATCATATTTTTCTCATTTCTGTCTCTTTAATAGTCTATAGTTTGACTAAGGAATGTATTTCTTACTTTAAAGTTATTTACCTCTTATCATTAAGCAAACCTCAGTTCTTTTGGTTTTTCTTTTTCTTTTTTTCTTTTTCTAACTGTAGTTTTTCCTTTAGCATCCACCTTAAACCTTTGATTCCTCATTTACTGCTCCTCCTGCTACAGAATAGCTTCTGGTCTTCTTATTCATCTTACAATCCAACTTATTTATCACAAATCATTGCAACCACTTGTTTAATTCATTATATATCTTTTAGCGTCACAAGGCCTATCCATTTGTATGATGAAATATATAATATTTTATTATTAGTGTATCTTATTTTATTTTAATTTTGTGTTACACTTACAGCATTATGTTGACTTTTATTAATCATTTGTTTTGGTAGGTTATATTATCCTTGGGTTAAGTTTTAAGATAGAAATATAGAGGCATTACAAATAGTTGTTTATTACACAGCATAGCATTTGATAGAGATAAAAACACTCAACCTAGGAAATAAGTTGCTATAGTAGTCAGAGTTCTCTAGAAAAGCAGCAGTCTTTTGTTCCACTCAGGCTTTCAGTTGATTGAAGGAGGCCCACCCACATTACGGAAGGTAGTCTGCTTTACTCACGCCCACTGAATTAAATATCAATCTTACCCAAAACACAGTCACAGAAACATCTAGTATAATGTTTATCATGTTTTCCCCATTATCTCAATCGTTATACTATATTTTAATATCTGTTTAATATCTGTCTCCTTCAACAGACTGGAAATTCCAAGAGAAAGATTATATTTGACTTTTTCTTCACTCTACTCTTACCACTTCACAGAGTGCTTGGTATATAGTGGGAACTCTATTTGCCACTCTGAATTTCCATATTTCATCAAGCTAAAATCCTTTGATGTTGGTGTTTTCTTGAAGCTTTTTACACAGGTAATGACTGCTAATTAGCTGAACATGATCATATCAGAATTGTAAGATGCATCCCAATTTAAAAATGCTAAAACATTTTCAAATAGGCATCCCAGAATTGATAAAATGTGGTAGTTAATCACTTGAGCCCACAGATCCCAGCTATTAACTCCTCATGTGGGGTGTGAACCACAAAGAGGTTAACTGATAATGATTTGAGTATTTCAATATTTTTCCTTCTGATTTTTGACATATTTGAAATTATAGACTTACTACAAGTATTACAGACTACCTTCTTTAATTTCCCCTAGGAAGCAGAATGCCTTATTGTGAATTGCTATTCATATTGTTGACTCCACAAAAGGCAGCCCAGAGATGCAACTGCCATAGAAAAGGAGGGAAATAGGAGCAAGTGCTAGAGGTTAAAGAAGACAGTATACAGTGTGCACTGGCCAGAGGTCACTTGGAACTCTCTACACAACTTCAGACTCTGAATACTCAATCTTTTACCTGCATCCTATTGGGCAAACAGTTTATATTTCTTTTACAATTGTGGTACCTTGTATTTGAAAAGGAAAGTGGTATATATTCCAAATAACATTTGACATGAGATATCGAGAAAAATATCATGAGCCATCACATATCCATTTTTTCCAAATATCTTCAAGTTCAGATGTGAACTCTATAGGATAAAACTATTTTGAGTTGTGGAAGTTGTTATCTTTTTTCTCATGGTGAACTTCCATGGTAATTCTAATTCCTTTCCCATACTTTCTCTCCCCACTTCAAAAGTTATAGGCCATTGAATGAGTATATCACAATTTGTTTATCCATTCAAATGTTAATTGACATTTTGGTTGTTTCCAGTTTTGGACTGGGAACATTTTTTGTGGCAAGATATACATAACATAAAATGTATCATTTTAACCACTTAAGTATACAGTTCGGTGGCAGTAAGTACAGCCACATCATAGTGTAATCATCCCCACCATCCATCACAAAAACTTTTCATCTTCCCAAACTAAAACTCTGCACATATTCAACAATTATTCCATTTTCTTCTGTCCCCTCAATCCTTGGCAACTTCCATTCTAATGACTAATGACTACTCTAGATACATCGTATAAGTAGAATCATACAATATTTGCCCTTTTGCAACTGTTTTATTTGACTTGGAATAATGTCTTTGAAGATTGTAGGATATGTTAGGATTTCCTTCCTTTGTAAGGCTAACTAATATTTCATTGTATGTATTTACCACATGTCATTTATCCATTCTTCTGTTGATGGATGGTTTCCTTCCACATTTAGATTATGTGAAAAATGCTAGTGAACATGGATATACAATTGTCTGGTCAAGTCTCTGTTCTCAGTTTTTGGTATTATGTACTCAGAAAAGAAATTGCTGAATCGTATGGTAATTTCATTTAATTTTTTCAGGAAATTCTATTTTCCACGGTGGCCACACGATTTTACATTCTCACCAGTAATACACAAGCGTTCTAATTTCTCCACAACCTCGCCAACATTAGTTATTTTCTATTTTTATTTTCATAATAACTATCTTAATGTTATTAAGTATGAGATAGTACCTCATTATATTTTTAATTTGCATTTCCCTAAAAAAATAACAGCAAATTGCATTTCGTAGTGGTTAGTGATGATAAGTATCTTTTCATGTGCTTATTGGCCATTCACTGATCTTCCCTGGAGAAGTGTCTATTCAAGTCCTTTGCTCATTTTTTTGGTAAGGTTTTGCTTATTTTTCTTGTTGGAACTGAAGACTTTTGGATTTCTTTCTTTTTTTTCTTATTTTTATTTATTTTTATTTTTTGGATCTCTTTCTGCAAGGGTAGAATATTTTTTCTTTACCTCTGTTATTTCTGTACTTATGTTTGTATGTTTCCTTTCATTGTTGATCTGTGAAAGTATTAATCTTATTTTAAACACAGTAATGCATTTTTAATGTTCTTTTTTAAACTTGTTACCCACTATTGTTATACATTTGAATCAGAGGAAGAACTGTAGATTATTAACTGCAAAAAGTTGAATTAGAATTTTTTTTCCACATATAGTTTTTGAGGGATTTGAAAAACATATTTATTATGGTCACTTTAAAAAATATTTGTATAAGTAAATACTAAGGAAATAAATATCCAATACATGAATATGAATACTTCTAAGTGAACATAATCTAATTATTCCAGAGAGATCAGTAGTATATAAGAAAAGAACAGAACATCTGGCAGAGATGTCCAGATAGAAAGGTGGGGAGTGGTGGGGAGTGGTAAGAGATAAAGCACACTGGCTCCACAAATACTCAAAGTGTTGTTCTATTTTATCAAAAATCAAAAAGCTTTACGGCAAGATTTCTCAACCCCAACCTTATTGATATTTTAGATTAGATAATTCTTTTTTTTTTAAGATTATACTTATTTATTCATGAAAGACATACACAGGGAGAGAAGCAGAGACCTAGGTAGAGGGAGAAGCAGGCTCCTCCACACTGGAAGCCCAAAGCGGAACTCAATCCTGGGACCCCAGGACCACGTCCTGAGCCAAAGGCAGATGCTCAACTACTGAGCCACCCAGGCATCCCCAGATAATTCTTTATTATAAGAATGTCCACCAGTGCCTTGCAGGATATTTATCAGTATCCCTGGTTTCTACTCAAGAGTTTATTTATAGCATTATCCTCCTAGACATGACAATCAAAAATGGCTAAGGATGTTGCCTAATGTGACCTGAGGGTAAATTTTTCCTGGTCAAGAACCACAGCTTTAGGGCTGTGTTACTTTAGGGTATGAAGTATACTTAGGTGATTTCTCAATAGAGAGAAAGTGGGTTCCCATTGGCCAACATCACATCACACTCCGGTCATAGGGTAATGTAAGGTATTTAAGCCATATAGACCTTTGCTTGAATGATAGATGGCACTACAGCTTTACTCAACCATGTTACCTTCCAGGCTTTTTTCTTTAATTACTACAAACAAGGATAGTAATGCTGTGTAACCACTCTATATATACATGCTAAAGTACACAGAGAAAGATCTAGAGAAAGTGTAATGGAAAGACTTAGAAAAAACATCTAGTCAAATTAAGTAGGATATTCTAAACTAAAGGACACAGAAGAAGTTAATATGGTGATGACACCTGGAAGATTAACATCATCTAGGGCAGAGAGATACTTCACCCTAGAGGTAGGTTGGGAGACAATCTGGTGGTGATGGAACTGGTGGGAAGATACATATCTGGGGTTGATAATACAAAAAAGGAATGAAGTAACATCAGAACTGCAGAAGGCCTGAGTTCTTTCTTACAGATGTAGCCTTACATATGTACGGTTGGGGTCATCCTACAAATAGACTTGCCAGAAAATATGCTGGAAACTTTTTACCTGAGCCAGATACCTGTCATCAACCCTAGAATTATTTTATGCATGATATATAGTCAGGCTTGAATGAACTTATTTATTACCAGCCTCCCCAAGCTGCCAGAGCCTGGTCCAAGTAGATTCAAGAATTCCTAGGTATGGAACTAGAACCAAGGCAATTTACCCAGAAGTCTATAAGAGTCATGCTAACAGATCTTTGACCTACAATTGAATCTCAGAGAGTTTTGCTTTGAGAATTAAATAGAATTAAATGAAACAGTGTGAGGGAAGTTTCTAGTTCATGAAAAGTAGCTTAATTATTATCATCATTACTGTTATCATATTATTGTTGTCTTTAAAGTAGTACAGTGCAAACACTTGGCATCAAGATTACTGGTGGAAATGGGTCCCCAGCACTGACTACTGGACTGTCTTTAGCAATAATCTTGTAGAAGATCAGAAATTAGACTGTCTTTAGCAATAATCTTGTAGAAGATCAGAAATATTCTAGAGAATATTATTTTATTATTTTAAGATTTTTATCTATTTATTTGACAGAGTGCATGTGTGCACAAGCAGGGGGAGCAGCAGAGGGAGAGAGAGAAGGTAGCCCACTGAGCAGGTAGCCCAGTGTGGGGCTCCATCCCAGAACCCCGAGACCATGACCCAAGCCAAAGGCAGATGCATAACCAACTAAGCCACTCAGGTACCCTAGAAGAAAATATTTAATGAATTATTTCTGCTTGACAACTTTTTAGCATGTGTCCAGCAAAGAAATAATTGGGGAGTAAGAAAATCTGGATAATTTAAGGAACAGAGCAAGATTTTAAAACTAAAAGAAATAGAAGTATCATTTAGGTCTTTAAAAAAATGTTCAGGAACATGTGTACTCTGATAAGTTTAGTGATTTCTCTTTCAATATGTTCCTATGGTCACTAAATTTCTTAAAGCAGATTTTTAACAACATTTTGAGTAGAATTACTTTGAGAAAGTGGAGGAAGATGATTCAAGATTTCTTCTCAGAATTTTAGTTCTGCAGTTTGTGAAACTCAAAGGATGAGAGGCTGTATAGTCACACTTCGTTTTAAACTATGACAGCTATAGTTAAAAGTACTATGTGTTTACTTTGTGTAAACGGCTAATTAACATGACATGACTTGTTCTATACTTTAAAATACTGTGTGTTTACTTTGTGTAAACCGGGCTAATTAACAGTAAGTGATTTGTGAGGTTTTCTCCAGAAGTTGCTGATAAATATCAAGGAAAATGATTTAACTTAATCTTCATGTATCACTTGCAAATTTCAAGATTATCTTTAGCACCTTCTTTCTCATCTGGTCACAAACTAAAAATAACAAATTGCTATAAAATCAGGGGAAAATGAAGAAATTATGACATTTCTGCATTTAATGCTAATGAGCTATCAGAATCATAAACTAATTTTGTTAAAGTAGATACAATTGATCTGTCTTAACAACTTATTCCAAGAACGTGGAAAGGAAGAAAACTAAGATTGTCACAAGAGAATTAATCATGAAGTGTCCAAAATGGAGTAAAACAGAGGTATGTAAAGTCACTTAGTGTTGCATAGTAGGTCCCAGGCCAAAGAAAAAACATGTGTCATTTGGAAAGAGGGTGAACAAACTAGGAGAGCTGAAGAAGAGGTGAGATGGAGAGCCTATACTAGCTGTGTGTACAGGTCATTGCTTCCCAAAGTTGGGATGTCTTGGCCCAATTCTTCTGGCATCTCTGCCCTGCTAACATGTACCTACTGTGAAGGCAACTATATATTCTATGTCATCCAGTATATAATTCATTTATCTAATCCCCTTTGCTCTAATTTCATGTTCATCAAGCCACTATTTAATTATAATCTGGTATTATAAGCATGCTAGTGTGAATACATGGATTCCTGTGAGAACTGCAAAGAATAAATTGTGGTTCTATCTTACACATTACAACTTGTGAGCTTGAGAGACATAGATTTGCTCCTAAAAGATGTATGACCCTCCTTCAGAGACTGATAGATCAAAGTTCTGATCCTGAATAGCAGCAATCTAGCCTCCAATCTGTGGTGGATTCACTAAGATTAATGCCACTTGGTAATGTTTCTTGACAGCTTCCAGGTGGTTTCCCTAGGTTACAGCCAACTTTCCAACTTCCTGAAAACATCTACACAGTATATTAGCAGTTTTCTTCAGAGAAACTAAATAAACAGGCATATTGATATTACTCTGTATTCATGAGTACTGATTGCAGTTTAGCTCCCGAGACTACTTTGGTACTTTTCCATGCTTCTCATATCAGCTCATTCTTCCAATTTCTCAGGGAAATATTTCCCATCTTTTTCACTCCCCAACAAACATCCCTTATCAATCGCTTTCTATGGATAACCTTCCTTCACACTCTCCAACAAAAACAGAAGACACTGGCAATTTACTCATCTTCTCATTGCTTAATCCACAAATTTATCTTAACCTGTGGCTATTTCAGAGGAAGGGGTCTTCTATTCAGTCTCAGAGGTGCAAGTCTTTCTACCAGGGGTCAAATTTATATGTTCTTGGATTTCATCCCAATCAGCATTCTTAGGATTTTTGTTCCATCAAGTATCCTGCCTCCTTTATATCAATCTCTGATGGCTCTACTGGGCCCTCCCTATCAACATTCAAATATGCTTTCTTTCTAATTAAAAACAATCGAAATAAATAAATGAATAAATTAAGCGATAAGCTTATCTCTGCACCCCATATGTCCCACCAAACCATTATATGGTCTCTCTCCTTGCTTTCATAGCCAAGCTTCTCCAAATAATGACCTTGGATTCTATCCCTCTCCATTTCTTGCCTTCCTTTTATGCCTTGACCCATTATATCATAACATCCCGATTAAGCGCTCACCTTGTATAGTTAACACTGACTTCAAAGTTGTTGCATTTAGAGAAATGTTATGTTTTTCATAACAAGGGATGCCACACTATTTAAGACAGTGAATAAACCTCCTCTTGGGATATTATTCCCTTCACTCCTGTGCCTCTCCACTCTGCTACTCCTCTGGCCCTGTTTTTAGGCTCCTTGTTTTGTTTTGTTTTGTTTTGTTTTCTCCTCTACCAATATTTAGAAGCGAACTAGAGAAGATGGACTTGAAGTCTGAGCTAATTGAGATTAATTCCTAACAACAGCAGTTGAGTGGAGGTTAGGGCCATTCCTGAGATGGGAAATACTAAAGGAAAACAAAAATTCTTAGAAATGGAAGGAGGAGCCCTTTACAATGGATTTTGGTCATATTGGTCAGCATGTGAAAAAAGGGATTGGAATTCAGAAAACAGAGTGGAGATGGATAAGTGTAAAAATTTTCTGCTGGTAGATAATGTTTGAAAGTCTGCAATTAACAACATTATCTAGGGAATGAGTACATGGTAGTGCCTAGTAAGATGGCCTGATACCCAGTTCCAGGACATTCCAAAATACAAAGTTTCATAAATGGTATTTAGAGACTGGAAATGGATAAGACCACCTAGGCAAAATATAAGGATTCTAAAGATAAGATGCTGAGGATCAAGTCCTGGACCCAGCAAAATTTAAAGGCTGAACAAAAAAGGAGACTCCTGAAACAGAATGAGAGAGAGTAGCCAATGAAGTTTAAGTATATCTTGGAGATTGAAACTTCAAGGAAAGAGAAGGAAGTGTTTCATTTGAGGAAGGAGAGGGTGGAAGGAGACGAAGGAAAAGAAAGAAGGAAAAGCAGAAGGGAGAGAGGGGTGTTATAGTTTGATTTGCGTCCCCAGAAAAGATATGTTGAAGTTATAATCTCTGGTACTTATGAACGTGACCTTCTTGGAAAAGTCTTTGTAGATGTATGGAGTTCAGCTGAAGTCATAGTGGGCTAGAATGGGTAGCTTAGAAGGGGAAATTTTGGACCCAAACGGAGAGGGAAGACAGCCATGTGAGGAAGAGGCAGAAATTGGAGCGCTGTTGCCACCAGCCAAAGATCTCCAAGGATGCTCCAAAGATTGCTGGCAACTACCAGAAACTAGGGAGAAACAAGGGAGGACATTCCTCAAGTGCCTCCAGAAAAGAGTGTGACCCTGCCTACAAATTAAAATTCCAGCCTCCAGAGGATACTGTGAGAGGATACATTTCTGTTGTTTTTAGTCCCTAAGTATATGTTAATTTGTTAGATAGCATGAAGAGACTTGAGTAAGGGAGAGGAGAGGCTAGGCAGGGGAGAGACAGGTAGGGGGCAACTCGACTAGGCTCATGCTGGAGGCTCTGTAACCAGGTTCACAGAAATCCCAGATGTGGAGAAATATTACAGACAAGATATTAGCCAGAGAGAAGGGAAGGTAACAAATCCACTTTGTTTGTTCTGAATATAGATGAGATATATTCATAATATTTACAAATCCACCTTGTTTGTCAAATGTTATAGACAAGATATTTACTAAGTTCTCTGGTCAGTGTTCTATAAGACTAACCATAAAAGCCCTCAGTGGCAACCCATTTGGAGCCCCTCTAATTCTAAAGAGCTCCTTTTTTCCCCTTTCTGTTCTCACATTCCCTTAATAAACTTTTACTTTCCTTCACCTATTGTCCAGGAGATTCATTCTTAGACTTAGTGAACAAGAACCCTGCAACCTTGCAACAAAACTAATACAGCAATGGAAGAACATCAAGTTGACGTTTACAATGTAACAGCATTGACAAAATTTTTCTCTCTTTGCAGGGAGGGATACAAGTTTTTATTTGATTTCCTGTATATAATTATGTATTGTGTTTTGTAGTCATTGGTTTTCTTCCAAAAACTTCAAAATTTCCTACATTTTAGTGAATGTTAAAATAGAAATTCTTTCTTTATGTCCTTGAAACAAAACTCATTGCAAAATAAAGTACATTAAGTAAATCAGGGGAAGAAGAGCATGAACTCTGTATTCTCTAGATACTAAATACATTTTATTTTCCTTTTGTGCATCATTCATGCCATGTTTCACAGACTTCATGAAGACCCACAGTTTTTGAAAGTGTTCAAGAAGCGTTAAAGGATGAAAAGATCTTATAGAAAATAACAATAATTATGACTTTCTTTGCTTTTGCCTCTCATTTTCTGCATTGAGGAGGAACTCAAATTATGTGTAGTTACAGGAATGCTGGTCCTGAATATGAATACTAGCAAAGAAAAAACTCTGATTCACTTTTTTCAAGTTTAAATTAAGAGCAATAGTCATTTCCAAAGAGTAGTATGTGTTTCTGATTATAAATGAAATGCATGACTGTTAGATGCAATTTAGAAGTCCAGATAAGTACAGAGACAAAAAGGATGATCATTCACAATTCCTACCACGTTAAACAAACTCTATTAACAGTGGAGTGTTAGCAGTGTTTCTAGTACTTTACCTATGCACATAATTTTTACCATGGTTTAGTTTACACTGTATATTTACTTTGGAGTCCTGGGTCTTCACTGATAATATTGAATTCTAAGAATTTTTCCATATCACAAAAAGATTTTTAAATCATTTTGATACAGGAAAGCTAGGTTCTTGTCTCACAGAGTCAAAGAATGAATCTCGCAGACAACAGAGAGTAAGCAAAGTGACAGAAGTTTATTAAGCAGAGAGATAAAGAAAGCTCTCAGAAGTGAGAGGGGTCCCGACAGGGTTGCCACTGAGGGCTTTTAGTGGCAATCTTTTATTGAGAACCTAGCCAGGGAGCCCATGGCCTTCAGATTCTTGTGCAGTCTTGGTTTGCACAGGGACTATTGGTAACACCTTAATGACATATTTGTGGTCTGGTGAGTTTCTGTGATTACTTAGTAGCCATTAAAAGGAGATACTCCCTAATATTTTGGAGCTAGGAAGCCAGGTTTATTATTTTTCTGTTTTTACTGTCTTTGTTTTCTTGGGATGAGTAGGAGCCTGACTTTGGGCCTTTTGGTGTCGGGTTTATGGCAGCCCACAGATTCCTGGGAGCCTGATTGCGACCTTTCCCTGCCTAGCTCCATCTGCCCCTAACTTGTTCCTACATCAATTTTTCATGGTGGAATAGTATTCTATGGTTTAGGGCTCTCATAATTTATTTAACCACTCTCTATAGTAACATATTTAGGTATTTTGTTTTGTTTTTTACATTATTAAACATGTTGTGATGAGTACACGTAGATATTTCAGTGCCCACATATTTTGCTATTTCTTTAGATGTGGAATTATGGCTTTGATAGTAATAATATGTTGAATGACAAGTATATTAACATTAAAAATAAAAATAAAAAAATTCTTAATGGCTTTTATTTTGAGGAGATATATATATATATATATATATATATATATATATATATATATATCCTAAAGTTTCCCAGGAATCAATGCCAATCATTAGCTCTCAGTAAAGAACTTCTGCACAAAGAGCTAAGATACTCCTCCACCCCCATTTCGGAATGGCAAAACAGAATACTCTGGAATCCACAGGCACTAACTGATGAAATATTGTCATCTTCTATTAATTTAGGAAATACCATTACACATGGAATTTCTCCATAACATGCCATTACAATTACAATTGAAACTGGTTCTTATTTCTCTTGCTACCAGAGTAAGCCACTCAGCTGGGATGTCTAAATTATTTGTGCAAAAGGAACTGTGGATATGTGTATATAATTAAACTATGAACTTCCACAACCATTGAAGAATGTTTTTAATTATAATCTCTGGGTGATTGCTTTGCAAACCACATAAATTATTTAATTTGAAAATGCATGAATGACCTTAGACAAATCACTTGACACTTTAGTTTCCTGAATGTAAAACAAGTAAGATAATAATTTGTGAGGGGCAAATGGAAACATGTGAAAGAATTGACTCATTTTTAAAGTTCTCACTCCTACCATTATAAACAAATGTCTAATTATCATAATTTGAATATTTAGAATTGCCAGTTCTTCTAAATTCTATCTACTGTAACACTACTTCTAAATTGTTTTATTTTTTCCCCATATTCTTACATAAGAAGAGAGAAAGTGCCAATAACATATCAGTTATACTTCGAAATTCATAAAATCTTTATGTGAAAAAAAATCACTGAAGCAGTACTACAGGGATATTACATTCTGGGCTACTGTTAATAACTCGTGTGGAATATTGGAATATTCAACAAATATAGCATATCAAATCCATAATCATTCCCAGAGGGATTGTCAGAGTAGTTTTTTTCCCCATCAGTCTAATAAAGTTGACAGGAAAAAAAGCTAAATTCATAAAACATCACAGTATAAACTTTCCAGTCTCCTGTAAACATATTTTAAAAACAATTTAGTAGTTTGTTTCCAATCAAATGATAGAATATTTATCTGATCTTTGGAAATTTTATTCAAGATGACAAGATTTAACTTAAACAAGAATCCATAAATTGAGAAAAATATTTTGTAGAAAACTCCAATAACTTAAGTGATTTGATTGACATAAACATAGAATCTGTTATATTGGCAAACAAGCAGCTATAATGTCTCTTTTTTCAAAGAAAAGTTCTACCAAACAAAGTTATTGTGTCTTAATGGCAACTATTCTATTGATAGAAACTTTAAAATCTGCTACATTCCTTAGGTGTTGTGCTGTTATAAACAGGTCTTTATTAACAAGTTTAGTGAACAGTAATCCCAAACTATCTTGATTTACATTATTCTAGAATATTATTTAGAATATTAGAATTTAAAATGTGACAGTTTTAAAGCTTTCCTACTACCTTTGTCTTTTTTTCCTTTAATTTCTATTGTTTTTGTCATCTCTACTATTTTTTCCATTCAGTAATCTGGTTGCTTACTTTGTGACAGCTAATCTTCTAAACTAGAAGTTTTAAAGCAAATCTTTTAAACCAAAGCTTGTAATTTTCTCATTTGAATTGCTTTAATCACAACTCTATATGGCCCACATTAATTTTACCCTTATGAGTCTGACTTCTTTCAGCTATATCACATGAACAAAGTTACATGTCGTGTGTTTGTCCATAAATGAAAAAAAAAAAAAAGATTCTACTCAGTTCCTCTTCTCATCTTTCCCACCCATTCATTATTGTTACTGCCTTCAAGCAAGCAAATCAGTGAGAACCTTTGATCATTTTTCTTTCATCTCACTTGGCTGAATTTACTTTTCCCTTCAGGAAACTTCTAAAATTTATCCTTTCTCTGTAAAGCTATCGCTGGGAAAAACCTCACATATATTTTAATGTTACGGTTTTGGTTCTTGCAAATTTCTCCTTCATGATATATATCCTATCAAACCCCAGGGTGGATAAAATATCTATGTAAAAGTAATTTATTTCCATTAAAGTAATCATTTAATGCATTCTCTCATTCTTTCAGATTGCATAACTATTGCATTTTTTTTCATTCTTAAGTTGTTTTTAATTGTACTCTTGCCATTTGTTTTTTCTAATCAATTTCTTTATTGGTTTTGTTTTTCATTTGGTATGTATCTCATTTCTCTCTTCATACCTACTTATTTCTGCTGTTAAAGCAATGAAGACAGTTTGGGTGGTACAAACTTTATTTAACATTGTATGAAGTAGGACAGTCTCCCTTCATAAAACTGCCAGATGAGGCAAAGGCAAGAATCTTTCATAAGGTGAACAATAGCAAACAAGGAAGAAGCAAATAGAAAATATCTGATTGACTGGAGCGACAGAGTCAACCTTGCATTGAATCTGTAGATTGCTTTGGGTAATATAGACACTTTAACAATATTTGTTCATCCAATTCATGAACATGAAATGTCTTTACATTTGTTTGTGTCATCTTCAATTTCTTTCATCATGTTTTATAATTTTCAGAGTACAGATCTCTCATCTCATTGGTTATGTTTATTCGTAGGTATTTTTTTTGGTGTAATTGTGAATGGGATTATTTTCTTAATTTATCTTTCTACTACTTCATCAAAATAAAAAGCTTCTGTACAGTGAAGGAAATAATCAAAACTAAAAGAGAACTTACTGAATGGGAGTAGATATTTGCAATGACACATCTGTTAAAGGGCTAGTATCCTTTAAAAATATGTAAAGAACTTATACAACACCCTAAAAACAAATAACCCAATTAAAAAATGGCAGAAGATGTGAATAGGCATTTCTTCAAAGAAGACATGTAGATGGTCAACAGACAAATTTAAAGATGCTTAACATTACTCATTAGTGTTAAAACAAATTTTGGGGCCTGAGATGGAGCTGCCCAGATAGCCATGTTAGGCACTTAGATAACTTTTGTACTTCTGTAAATGCTTCTCCTGATCATAAATGTAGCATTTTCAGTCATCCAATCCCCAAACCACAAGCCAACTCTGGGTTCTATACTTATTTCCTCATTCCCTCTCATCCCAAACAAAGTAGGGTACAAGATGGACAACAGACAAATGTAAAGATGCTTAACATCACTCATTATCATGGAAATGTAAATCAAAACGACAGTGAGATATCACCTCATACCTATTTTTTTTTAATTTTTATTTATTTATGATAGTCACAGAGAAAGAGAGAGGCAGAGACATAGGCAGAGGGAGAAGCAGGCTCCATGCACCAGGAGCCCGACGTGGGACTCGATCCCGGGTCTCCAGGATCGCGCCCTGGGCCAAAGGCAGGCGCCAAACCGCTGCGCCACCCAGGGATCCCCACCTCATACCTATTAATATGACTAAAATAAACAACATAAGAAAAAAGTGTTGGCAAGCATGTGGAGAAAAAGGAACCCTCCTGTACTGATGGTAGGGAATGCAAAATGGTGCCACCACTGTGGAAGACAGTATGGTAGTTCCTCAAAAAAATTAAAAAGAGAATTATCCAGTATTTTCACTATTGGGTCTTTATCCAAAGGATATGAAAATACTAATCCAAAACATATATGCACCCCTGTGTTTATTGCAGCATTATTTACAATAGCCAAATTGTGGAAGCAGCCTAAGTGTCCATTAATAGATGAATGAATAAAAAAGATGTGGTATATGTATACAATGGAATATTACTTAGTCCATAAAAAAGAATGAAATCTTGCCATTTGCAACAACATGGATGGACCGAGAGGATATAATGCTAAGTGATTTAAGTCAGTCAGAGAAAGACAAATACTAAATTATTTCACTCATATGTGGAATTTAGGAAACAAAACAAAGAAGAAAAAGGAGAAACAAACCTAAAAGCAGACTTTTAACTAGAGAGAACAAACTGATAGTTACCAGAGGAGAGAGGAGGTTGGTGGGGCATGAGTGAAATAGAAGGGGATTAAGTGTACACTTATGATGAGCACTGAGTAATGTATAGAATTGTTGAATCACTATATTGTACACTTAAAACTAACATAATACTATATTTTAACTGTGCTGGAATTAAAATTTAAAACAAAAAGAAAAAAAGAATAGTACCTATTTAATAAGATTGTTGTGAAAATTAAATGAGAGACTAAGCATAGATGCCAGAAGAGGTTTTTTTTTGGAAGGCATCTGGGAAAGATCTTCCTTAATCTTAAATGAAAAGAAGTCAACTTCTTCCTAGCCAGTCTTGAACAAGAAACTATGTAGCCCCAAATCTTTATGACAGCTGGTTGATAACCACAGGATCTGGCTGAAACTGACACTAGGGAGAGGTGAATGGAGAGTTTGAAAGAGTCTGGTTCCCTCAAGACATTGCTCAGCTGCTGTAACAAATAATTCTGAAATCTACTCTAGTTATGAACATCCTGTCATGCTATTTGTACTTATTTTTTAAGACAGTTTGAGTTGAGGTTTCTGTTTTTTTTTTTTTTTTTCAAATGAAGACATTTTAACTAAGCATATTTGGTGAGTTAGAGAATTCACAAGGAACAGAAGTGCCATAGGCTATGGGGGCATAGGTCAGAGAGAATCCAAGTCAAAAGTGAGCCCTATAGATACCTGGATTACCCAAGTCTGTGGACCACTGGAGGCCAATGCAACCCAACTCTTGGAGCTAGCCCAATGAGTCCCAGGAGGCATATTGCAATGCTTCAAAAAATAAAATCAGTAATACAGTAACAAGATTATATTATTTTAGTAAATTATTCTAAGCCTAACCTATTCTCTGGTTCTTAAGAGCTATGCTGTGGGGACTGGTTTTGTTCTTATAAATGAGAAATTTTTATTGCTAGCAGTTAGTAATGAGGATTGAGGCACATATAACAGAAGAAAAGTATTGTTATAATTTTAGTTCATGAAGCTTTGTATTTATACTTTTATCAATAAAAAAGGAGAATGGACTTTAACTTCAAAGAACAGGGGCACCTGGGTGGCTCAGTGGTGGAGCATCTGCCTTTGGTTCAGGTCGTGATCCCAAGGTCCTGGGTGGGATCAAGCCCCACATCAGGCTCCCCACAGGGAGCCTGCTTCTCCCTCTGTCTATGTCTCTGCCTCTCTCTGTGTCTCTCATGAATAAATAAATATATTCTTTAAAAAAATAAAGCAGAATCTGGAAGGTTTGGGTTATCAAGGGATGAACTCTTTAAAGGACATTTAAAGGATGTATTTTTTTCTTTTGCTTACTGTATCTAACATAGATATGTTAAGCTTATAGCTATTTGTTGAATCAATGAGTAAAGAGGATTATAAAGCGAGGATCAAAAGAGCCAAACTTGTGAAGCCATAGAACTGGCAAAACACAAAAAATGAACAAGCAAGCAAACCTTGTATTCAGACCGCAGTTAAGTGTTGTGTCTATTAGAACACTATGAGCTACTTACACTCAAACATGTCTTTGGTAAAAAGATAATGGACACATGCACTGATGTTCTGAAAAATCAAATCTATTTCTATTATAAAGAGACAGGAAACACTTGCCAGCAGAAAAATCATTTGACCTAATTCAAAATTTTAATGTATTTCTTTTTTACTTTCAAGTTTCTCTTTTCTGCTACTGCTCAAAAGTAGTCAGACTCCCTACAAAGTATACAGCATTTTTGGTAACTATATTCAAGGCCTTTGCTACATTGAGTGAATTTGATTCTCCTTTATCTTCCCTGGAGCTAAGCCAGTGGTAATATTCTACTCAATAGTCTACTCTGGAAAGAAAAAAAAATTCAAAAAAATTTGGATAAAATCATTATCCAAACCATTTATTATTAAAAATTCAGGAACAGTAAGTTATCTCAGCAATTTTTTTATTTCTCCTAAAAAATGTCTTCTAAGATTAATACTTTCTGAATGATTTTTCCCTTGTATCCCAGGCTTTCTTTTCTAAATGTGATGAATAACTTTGTGTGAGTCTTTTCACTTTACCTGTAACAAAGCTGCCAAATAGCAAAATAGAATTGATTCAAACAGAAATGCATTCTTTTGCTTGCATTCCTATTTTGAAAAGCAAATATTGTATAAAGGAAGTGCATTTTTTATTAAGCTTTCTTTCTTTCTTTCTCTTTCTTTCTTTCTTTCTTTCTTTCTTTCTTTCTTTCTTTCTTTCTTTCTTTCTTCCTTCCTTCCTTCCTTCCTTCCTTCCTTCCTCCTTCCTTCCTTCCTTCCTTCCTTCCTTCCTTCCTTCCTTCTTCCTTCCTTCCTTCCTTCCTTCCTTCCTTCCTTCCTTCCTTCCTTCTTTCTTTCTTTCTTCTTTTTCTTTTTTTGTAAGCTTTCTTTTGATAAGCCAGTATGAACGGATGTTGGTAGTGGAAATTCATATCAAAAAAAGCAGCTCGTCTGTGCTCGATTATTAAATTTTTTAGACTTTGTAACATGCTTATAATAATGCCTGATCACAGAGCATGTGCTCTGTATGGAAAACAAACAATATAGACACAGTAGCAGAGTCATGGATGTATGGTAATGAAAGGCCTAAATTCAGGGAAAGAACCATAAATTTCTAAATTTGTGATATACTAATCACACGAAAAAATGTTATTTTTATTTACTTTTGATAACAATTTACCATATAATGTTATTTATTTTTACTTCCATATATATATAAGTATTTTTTTATTATTTGTCTTTTAATTTTTAGCAAACATTATGTCTCTGAATTCTGTTCCAAAAGAAAAGGATGCCTTGGCTCCCCTCATTGATGCTACCACTAATTCCTTTCCTCATCAGTCATTAATAGAGACTCTAAGAACTAGCCATTCTCAAAGGTTAGTCTGCATAAGAACCACAAGGGGTAGGAGCACTTCTTAAAATATAGGTTCATTCCTCTTGACAAGACGGGGTTTAATATGGGTCCAGTTTTAAAACTTCCCCAAACAGCCTCTCACCCTTAAATAAGACACTATCTTTATTCTTAACTATTCTTTAATCACCTCTAATTATTCGGAAATTCGTTCTGTGTACTTCAGTTTAGTTTAGCAAATATTTAGTAGCCATCTACAATGTACAAGACACAACCCTAATACATCCTTATTTTGTTTACACTATAATGGAAACATTTTTCATTGACTATTTGTATTTTGTCTTAATCTACAGTTCAAAGCAAATGAAAGAATTATAGCTTATCAAATTTGATATTAAAACATGACTATTTAATCATATTTCATATTTAATAATCTGTACTTTTAGATTGATTCAGCAAATTAATTAGCTACTTAGGTGATATAAAACTTTAATGTGTTGAGTTATGAAATTTTAATATAGCAATTTTTCTGTTCATAGTTATTGTATGCTTCTGGCAATAATTTTCAAAGTACAAAACACTTGTACCTAATTTTCTCTTCTGTTGTTCTGTCCTAAATTTAAAAATAATATTTCAAATCCAAACTTCTAAAATAAGTTGAGCTTGTGGACATGGTAAACAAAAGTCACAATCCAATGTATTGCCCAGAAAAAAAGTTGAATACAGTATCATAGATGGTCTAAAATTAGAATGATACTACCTACTTTCCCCACTAATACACATACATTCATTCACCCTGACATTATTCACATATTACCGATGGCTCTAATGGACAAGCACCACAATCATTCTGTAGGAGTCTTGAATATAGTAGGGGTATTAACATGTCTTATTTATCTGTTAATGGCTGTTAACATATTGGACATTTTCTGTGTGCTAGACTCTTTGTTGTGCTTCAAGTGAATTATTCTCATCCAATGTTCACAATAACACTATTAGCACTTCATTTTGTAGATATGAAAAGAGACTTGGAGAGGCTAAGTTTTCCAAGATGGCACAGCCAGTGAGAGGCAAAGCTGGCATTTGCATTGAAGTTGTCTGACTCTAGAATTTGCAGATCTACTACAATGTTGAAAGGCATCAGTACCTTTGAAACTCTCAACTCAGTTGGTGGAGGGTGAGTAATTAATTAGGTAGAAGATATGTGCCTTGATCTTAAAGCAGGATTGGATTTCAAATAGGATTTTCCATACATCCCTTAACATTCTCACAAGGCATGTCTGTCTTATTATTCACATTCTAAAGATGTCTGGACAAGAGTTCATATAATCGACAGAAGAATAAACTAGTTCTTAATATTGCAGCTTACCAGACTCTTCAACCTCCACTGTTATCTCTTACTATTGTATATAAAAACCTGAGTGACTTTTTTACTTTTTATCAGGACTCACTACATTTACTTCATCAAAATATTTCAAATGGAAATTAGATGTTTTAAAAGACATGAACACCTATTTGGAGCAACACATTAAAATATTAATACTTGCACAGATTTGATTTTAAAAGTGGTTTCTAGAATATTCTTACTCCTTAAGTCTAAAACACATGCATAAATATTTCAATGAACATTTTCCTGTTTTTTTTTTTTTTTTTTCCTGTCCTCTACAGAGATGCTAAAGTAAAGCTGTGCACGGGGCTTACAGCCAAAGCCAATATGCTGGGCCCCTCAAAACTGGAAAAGATCATTGTAGATGTCAGAGACTTCTTTAATAATGCACAGAGACTTAGCAACTCTATGAAGTGTTAGGACAGGAACAATTGTAAATGAAGTTTTAGCTCTTTAAAAATACGTTTTCACATTGTTGCTCCATCTGTTCCATTAATATGCCCTATCAAACTGAAAACGAACAAAAGGAGAGGATTTGCTTGAGGATGGATTTAAAAGCAAGAGCAAGAAATGGATGAAGACAAAAAGCTTCTGATGAGTTTACCATGGAAGCAAACACTCACCTCCAGCTGGGATTTTAACATTTGTTTATCTGGATGAGGCATTAGATAGTATAAAAAGCAATCCTCAATAGGGTAGCATTTCTAAAAGATAATCAAATAGTGAAATCATTGAGGACAAAGAGCTTTAGTTATCTCAAGATACAGTATCAGACCTTCAGTTTTAACTCTTAAAGTGAATTATTATTCATGAACAAAAGCTACTGATTTTTCAGCCTACCGAGAACATCTTGAAAGGACAGGTAAGAATTAGAATAAATAAGAATACTATAATTTCTGATGAGCCTACAAGTGCCCAAAGATCTTCGCATAATAAATAATTGGAGACAACTTTTGTAGCAGGGAACTGACTACTAAGTAAGAAAATGAACATTTAGATGTTAATTTACCACCATTGCTCAGTTTATTTTAATAGCATATATCAGGGATATGAATTGAAAAGTTTTGGGGGATTTTGTTTGTTTGTTTCAAAGAGATAGCTATTTAAAATTACAGTAGATACACTTTGACACAAAACCAGGTATACTAGACTCCATGAGGCCTAGCACTTTCTCCCTTGTTTCTCTTCCCTTGGCATAACTTAGCTTGTCTTATCAGAATTCACTTACGATATTGTCTTTTTCTAAAAATAGCCACTTGTAACTCCCTCTCCCAATCTCAGCCTGAAGTCCATTCCTGTGCTGCCCACAACACCTAGTGTCTGCCCCACTAAAACACATGCTACACTGTGGTGCTTGATAACTGTGTTCCCTGAGAGGCTGTGAGCTCCTCATTGGCAATTTCTTCATTGTTTGCCTAGTGCTTTGCATGACCCCTTACAGGTGTTCAGTTTTCCAGTACTGGTCACCGAGAACTGAATATACAGTGTTTCTAGTCTCTCCAAGGCCCCATGGCACAGCAGTTTTGTATATATTCCAGGAACAACTAAGGCAGCCTGATTATTAGAAGCAATATGCCAAAACACTTCAAGAGCAGTAATAAATTAATTACTTAAATTCTATTTACATTCTGCATTGTATATTTATCAATTTTTCTTGTAATAAGGTCATATGTGACTTTCTCTTTTTTAAAGATTTTATTTATTTATTCATGAGAGACACAGAGAGACAGAGAGGCAGAGACATAGACAGGGAGAAGAAGCAGGCCTGATGTGGGACTCAATCCAGGGACTCCAGGATCACCCTCTGGGCCAAAGGCAGGCACTTAGCTGCTGAGCCACTCAGGTGTCCCTAACTTATTTTTTAAACAAAGACCGTGGAAACTTTTTTTCCTAGAAAAATAGTGGGAATTGTAGAGGCTATGCAGAAGGATAAAGAGACAACTTCAGAAATTTGAAGCAGATTGAAAATTAGTAATATGGTCTGAGGTGCGATTAGAATTTCAGGGCAGAAAGAAGTTTCTGAGGTCATCTTACCCAAATCCTTTATTTTACAGATAGGTAAAGTGATTTTCCCAGGGTCACAGTGCAATAAATAGCAGAATATAGATGGAATTCCAGGTGCTCTGACTCTAAATCCAATGTCTTTTCCAGGATATCACAGACCCTTCAGCAGTAAAAATAGAAACTGCGAGTTTCTGGCTTTAAGTCAGCAACCAGACCAACATATGTTTATTGCTTTGTATAATGTAAATGAAGAAAACATCTGTTGCCATTTGTGATGCAAATTCCTTCCACCATAATAAAGCAATACCACTGGAATCAAATGAATAAGTCTTTACATAAAATCATTTGGAAGAGGATATATAAATGAATGAATGTGGGCCAACTACTAGAATACATAAAGATATGGTTTTAAGGTACTTTTTAAGGTACAGTTAGTTTCAAAAGTCACGCACAGGGTTTGTGTGTGTGTGTGTGTGTGTGTGTGTGTGTGTGTGTGTGTGTGTGTGTGTTTGGGTTTGGGTTGGAGGAGGTGGAGGGGCAATTGTTATTGCTGGAAGAAGCCAGATTGTGTCTACTCAGAGAAGCAAAGGGAGGGTCAGAAATGGGTTGGACCCTTAGTTTTGCTACTTAAAATGCCTGAGTGGCTTTGGGTATGTCACTTCACTTCTGTGATTTGTTAATGGAAGGCAAATTAAATAAGAATATCTATTTCATAGGGTTGTTGAGAAGGTCCTTAGTAAAGAGTTAGGCATCAATAAACAATACATAGTGTTGTTACTTGTGATTGTTTTCATATTTCAGATTTGCAGCTTAAACAGTCTTGGTTGAAGTTTGTACCCAGACAATGAAGCAAAAGTAATATGTATAATTTGTCTTGAACATAATAACTATGTAGATTCCTTTCTTCCTCTTCTCTTGGGCTGTATATCATATAAAAAACTTGATACTGTTGGTTATCCAAGCTTCTCTCTGAATAAAAAACTGGATTTTAGATAATCGTAGCAGAGCTCTTTAAAATTTATGCTTTGAGGACACAAGAAAGGTTATTTGTAGTGGTTGTGTATTTTTTCAATTTCTACTCCACTTTCTAAAACGAACCTTATTTGGAAGAGATGTGCTCAAAGGTAATGGTTTTCCATGTGATTTTGGAGGCACAAAGCATAGGCAAGTAATTGGGAAAACTTTACTAGAAAAATTGTGTTCTTTTGGGAGACCCAAATTTACTTATGAATTCTTATTACTGAGAATAAAAGGAATTGAAGATTTTCTTTTGGATAGCAGTTTTCTGTACTCATTTGCTAATGCACAGAGAAAACACTGCAATATGAATTACAGTAATCTATTTACTTTTATATTTGGAGCTGGTAAAAAATCTCTATGTAAGTAAGGTAGAAAAGAAAGTGATAATAATAGCTAATACTATTTAAAACAGTGTGTGCTAGGGTGCTGGAAACTGAGATGCTATGTAAGAATTATATCATTTATTATGAGTACAATTATCATCGTCTCCATTTTATAGATCAAGAAATTGGGATCTTAAAAGCCAAGCAAATTTACCCTGGGTCACTTGCTACTCAGAGGCAAACTAGTGAACCAAACAGGCAGTTTCCATTCAGAGCCCATACCTATAATCACTACATTGTATGATTTCTATCAATGTAAAAAAAAAAAAAAAGACATTCATCTCAACTGAGGATAAAACAGATGTATTGCTAGATAAAAAAATATAAGAGATGGGCTTTTCCTCAGTGAGTTTAATACCTATCTTCCCGACTCCTTAGGCAGCTTATATGTCTTACTGTAGTTGTCTATGTAGTCCATTCTACACTCCTCCTCCAGGAGATTTGCCACTACTCTGCTTTCTTTCTTCCCAGAATATACGTTTTTCTTCTTTCAAATAATCTTAATGTTCCTTTCTTTAATGTTACATCTGAATTGTTTTACACAGATTAATATTTCTATTATTAAATAAGATCAGAATATTGTCACTTTAAAATTTTCCCATTATTAAATCATTTTTGTTTGCATTTTTGACTTACTAGCATTCAATTTTGAATATTTCTGCCTAATTCTTATATTTTGTTCATTTAAAATTAATGCTTTAAATATGCATCTATTTCATAGCACCTATTTTGCCTTAACTTTCATTGCTAGCGTGTGTCATCTAGTCTTTCATTAAGTCACTCAATGGCAACAGAGCAGTCCACGCTTTTGCAAGCTTTCTTTCATTTTCATAGAAGCCTTTCTTTTACGTGACTCTAAAGACCCTTTTCTAAATTGGTAACATGCTTAAATGATTTCTAAGATTAGCCCAAACTCCTTTTTTCACCTCATATTTTCATAGAGCATCATTTTTTCCCTAATAGACCTAAATCCCTTCCATGGTGTTTTTAATTCTGGTAGATTAGCCTAATTTGTTTTTTATATCTTTTCACCAGTTCAGGTGGTAAAACTGTGCATCCTTTCAATAAAAAAACCCACAAAATACTGAAATTCACTAATATTTCCTCAGAGGAGTACTCTGAGGAAAAAAAACCCCTAAAACTGAGTTTGGAATCACATAAAATAGAAATCAATATTCATATGAAAAAGAATTATTCACTTTACACATAGATTGGGGGGGGCATATTTCTTCTAAAAACCTAATATTCTCTGTAAATTCAAAATATAAATTTTCTATAAAATACTTTTAAAATTCTTCTTGAATACAAATGTTTAAGTAAAGTTAACATACTTTAATTTGGGGAATAATTATTTTTACAGTATGTGATTTTAGGTATGTTAAAGAGATGTTATTCATAGTTGTAAAAGCTTCCTTTCCTCAGCCATATTCTTAATCTTTCCACTTTTCTATAATTCTATACTTTAAAATACAAAATTAAATGCCTTAAAAACATATACTGGTTATTTTTTTTCATGAATTTGATGTGGTTTAATCGTCTTAAACACTTGGAAACTTTTATGGATTTTGTTCTTCTTAAAGTAGATACTAACCATTTTGACAAAGGTTGGGAAATGCTATAAACTGTTATCTGGACTATGCTAATAATTATATAAATAACAGTATAAATTATTAATTTTGTGTTAACAGTAATTGAATTATTGAAGGTAATGATAGGCAAGATTCATTCTGTACTATAATGTTAATTCTAGTGACCATGAGATCATAATCTGCTGAATATTATGTTAGGGTATTAGATCAATTTGAGAAAAATTTTGGCCATAGAATAGTGAGTGGTGACAAATGTGGATATGAAATTAAAGTAGGCATTAAAGTTGTCAGGTAGAAGTCTAACCAAAAGACCTGGCTCTAAAAAAGTCTGACACAAAAAACTCATAGAATTAGCTGTCCCAGATACCACTGAGAATGTTAAGACATTAGTGGATAGAACACTCTGAATAAGGACTAGAATTAAAAGCAGCAGCTAAAGAGGGACCCAGCTAAAGAGGGCTTCCTCGTTGGGCTAGAATAAAAGGATTAAGTTTATTCACTTTGGAGTATGACAGGATTGTGTAGGAGTCCTAGCTATCCTGTGTACAAACTGAATGTTGTTGGATGAATGAACCAACCTAAATTTTAGTTTCCTCTTTATAAAATAAGGATTAAAACCAGTACTTGGCCCATAAGGATTTTGTGAGGATTAATTAAATGAGGTAACCCATGATTACCTGGCATATTGGGGTTGTTCAGTTTGCTACCTATCTTATCTTAATGGTAAAATTTGGCTTCCTTACTAGACAGCAAGACCATTAAGGACAAGTACTTTTTAATACTTGGTATGTAATATGATAAATGTTTCTGGAATTACTGAATTGAACACAGCTAATAATTTTCTCCTGTGTAAATGGGTGTTGACCTAGGGATTATTGAAGTTTCTGTTTCTTGATAGAAAGGCTTACTACTGTTTCCATAATTGTATAAGATAATGCAAATTACTTTTCTAACAATAACATTTTCTAACAATAGTTTTTTAAAAACATACTTTACATTCTTATTTGAAATTTTCAGATACTCTGCTCTTTATGGTTAAAGTAGTCATTTAAAATTAATATTGTTTCTTGATTATGTTTTTTAAAAGATTTATTCATTTATTTTAGAGAGAGAAAGGGCAGGTGAGCATGGGTGAGGAGTGGCAGAGGGGGAGGGAGAGACACACGTGAGCAGACACCACGCTGAGGGCAAGTGGGATGTGGAGTTGGGATCTCATGACCCTGAGAAGACCACCCAAGATCTTGACCTGAGCTGAAACCAAGTCTGTTGCTCAACCAGCTACACCACCCAGGCACCCCTCTTGATTACACTTTTTGCATTCACTTTATCCATTTTACTTATTTTAGATTGACATTAAACTGGCTAATAATAGCTTAGTATTCTCCATTTAAGGTTTTATATTTTGCATAGAGGTAAACCATTTTCTATGTTTTTATATGGATCCTAAACATTTCTACATAGGTACCATTAATCTTTCCTCTGCTATGGATGGATTGGCATTTAATGAGCTTGTTTTATTGAAAAAAAAAAACTGTGACATGAGAGAAACATAATTTTCTAAGATTCTCTGCTGTCTCTTTACTGAAGCCCCCTTCAAATATTCTGCATTTACCTGCAGTGAACAACAGGAAGAGATAAGAGAGCTTAGATACATCTTTACACATTTTCACTTTACCCTTCTTTATAAACTCTTTTAGAAAAGTTGTTTGGGCCATGGCACACATAGCTGAATTGCAACATTTCTGGAAAAGTAGCTGCTAAAAGGCACAGATTAAATATCTTAAGATACTGGAAATCCATTTATTTCTTTATTCAACAAACATGTACTGATCATTTATTATATATTCCCACTAGGGATGAGTAACACAAAAACTAGTATGAAACGTTGCACAATTTTCATGAAACTTATTTCCCATTATACACTTTTGTAAGATTCATAACCACTCCATCTTCAGAAGCTCAAAGAAAATTGTAAATATACTCAGGTTAATAAATATCTATGTAAGGCTTAATGAGAAAGGGTACACCTTTATTAAAACTGACTGTAGTTTTCCAATAGGATTTCGGTGATTGCACTATATTTTGATAGTTTGTTTACCCATTTGCTTTAATTACCACACTACACTTGCAAAGGGCAATAATCATGCCTCACTCAGTGCCTGGCAGAAGGTAGTTCAATCCAATTTGCATAATGAATGAATGAGTGGAATTGATGCGCATCTCACACATGCAGTACACAAGGCAACTTTGCAACATTTCCCCTTTTGACTCTTGATTATCTCTGTGATAGATGAACTAGGATTGGATTTTACATTTCTCAAATAAGAACTGTAAATGCAGTAAATCATTAATCTAGTGTTCATTAATTTGGAGTTCAAGATAATTCAGTCTGGGCTTACCTGAAATTTACCTCTGCAGGACTGATGAGGACTGATAGATTAAACTAATTACAATAGACTTAAAATCATGGACTCCTTTTAATGGGCAGATGGTTAGAACAGTGATGCTTAACATTTTAAAGAAACGTACAGGGCAGCCTTGGTGGCTCAGCTTCGGCCCAGGGCGTGACCCTGGAGTCGCAGGATCAAGTCCCACATCGGGATCCCTGCATGGAGCCTGCTTCTCCCTCTGCCTGGGTCTCTGCCTCTCTCTCTATCTCTCATTAATGAATAAATAAAATCTTTAAAAAAATTACAATAACGGATCGCAGGCAAATGTATGTCTTATTAAAAAAGGTTCATCCACTTAGGAAAATAGGCTCAACAGACCTCCACGTAGAAATGATCGATAATTGATTCTATAAATGTGTGTTGAAACTTCTACCCACTAGCCACCACGCACTGTGTGCAATACTAAAGAAGACTACAAAAAAAAAAAAAAAAAAAAAAAAAAAAAAAAAAGCCTGTCCTCAGAATACTTAAAATCCAGTTGGGATTCTAAAATAGGTAAGAATGTTAGATCGAGGTAAAGGAAAAAGTGACTTGAGAATATAGATGAAAAATACAGCATAAAAGGTAAAAAGCGAGCAAATTCACTCTGTACTAATCATAACTTTCTGTGAAGAACAGAAGTTTAATTTCACCTTTGGAAAAAAGGACCATTGTCTCGGAATTCTATCTTTTCCTCAGGTCCCGGAGGTGCCCCCTCCCCCACCCAGGCGACTCCTTCCACCACGAGTCCCTGTGAGGATCTCTTCTTCTTCACGGTCGCGATTCCACCACTTTCCGGCCAGCAAACCCCAGGGGGCACACTCCTTCGCAAAACGGCGGGGCGTTTCCTCTTCTTCCGCCGAGCCCTCAGGAAAGAAGTCCGCGACGCCGGGCCGAGCCTGCTCGGGTGAGCGCGCGCCCGTCCGCGCCCGTCCGCGCCCGTCCGCTCCCCCGGGGCCGAAGCCCGCGGTTGCCAACCAGCAGCCAACCGCGCGGCGGGCCGCGCGGGCCGCGGGGCCTTCTGGGACTTGTGGTCTCTGGGCCCCGCCCCCGTTCGCCTGCCCCGAGGCTGGAAGGCAGCGCGAGCTGGGCAGCGTTCCAGGCTCCGGGTCTGCGTCTGCGCCCGGCCGCGAGGGCAGGCGCTCGGGCTCCCCCGGCCCCTGGTCAAGCGCTTCCTTCCCCGCCTGCACGGGCTCCCCGCGGAGGGCGCCCTCCCTCCTCTGCAGGAGCCCCGAAGGTAGGTGGGGAAGCGCCCCGCACACCTCCGCTGTCCAGCCTGGTCGGCCTCGCCCTCCGCCCAGGTGGCCCGGCCGTGACCTGAGTTCGCGCCTCTCGCACCGCCGTGTGGAGTTGCGCACACACTTGGGGTTTCTCTTCACCTCATTACGTCGATCGCGCCTGCACCGGAGCTTCCGGGGCACAGAAATTCGTGGGTGTCTGTGGCGTGTTCCACGCCTCTCAGCGTATTTAAGTCTATTTGACCATCAAAATAGTTCCCGAGGCTTCAAGGAGAAGGCAGGGCCTGTGTTTAGAAGCCGTTGGTGGAGTTGGCAAATCCATTCAGTGAGTAGATCTTTGGTCACCCGCTTTCTGTTGGAGGAACTGTATAAAGTGCTGTAGGTGTCAGAGATGGCGCACGCACGCCTTCCTCGCCCCAGGGCCTCACAGGCTTGCGCGAGGGAGGAGCAGGTGATTGCTGAAGGAACCTTCAGAGGAAAAGGTGACGTTGCATGAGAAGGATCTGACAAAATGCTGTGGGACACAGAAGCTTCGTGGAGAAGAGAAGGCGGCACTTGAAGGAGGCAGAAGTACCAGATATTTGGGAAATAGGGGAAGACGTTAGGAATTCATTACAGATGAAGGGGTTAGTAAGAGTAAAGGCAACATGGAAAAAACAGAATGTCTCAGTGTGTCTGGACTGTTAGAAGTGGCAGGAAAGAAGACCGGAGAAGTAGTTTGGACTGAGTTATGAAAGGCTTCAGGTAGCTTCCTAGTCTGGAATCACAGAAACATGTGGACTTGAATTTCATTAGGGCCTATAGATTATATAAGGAAAGGTATTGTTTAATATTCACAAAATACTTAAAATGAAAAAACACATAGTGACGTGGACTCTGTTCATGAGCAGGATATATTTTTTCAGTAGCAATTTTTTAAAAACGATTTTATTTAATTATTCATGAGAGACGGGGGGGGGGGCATAGGGCACAGGTAGAGGGAGAAGCAGGCTCCCTGCAGGGAGCTGTGTGGGAACATGATCCCCACCTAGGATCATGGCCTGAGGCGGAGGCAGATGCTCAACCTGCCGAGCCACCCAGGCGTCCTAGTAGCGGTGTTTTTGTCAAATTATTTACACACACACTGATGACTTTCTTGGGCTTGTTTGTATTGCCTTTTTCCTATTTAAAATCCTGAGAGGGGATCTCTGGGTGGCACAGCGGTTTAGCGCCTGCCTTTGGCCCAGGGCGCAATCCTGGAGACCCGGGATCGAATCCCACATCGGACTCCCGGTGCATGGAGCCTGCTTCTCCCTCTGCCTGTGTCTCTGCCCCCCCCCCCTCTCTCTCTCTTTCTCTCTCTGTGACTATCATAAAAAAATTATAAGAAAATAAAATAAAATAAAATAAAATCCTGAGAATTTACAGTGTATCATGTGGCCGCAATGAGATTCAGTCACTTGGCAAAGATTTGTGAGCTGCTATCCACTCTTCTTGTTTTTATTTTGGAAGACTTACTGCTTTAAAAGGGTTTTAGATCAAGTGCGATAAAGAACGTGTTTAATTTGGAACATGTATAATCTGGATGACTTTTTTCATGAATGATGGAGGGAATACCAGTATTTGGAACTGGCTTTCCAAAACAAGTATTTTGGAGGCTTTGTGAAAGCTTAGAAAATGCTATCCTAAATATGTTTTCTTTTTGCGTATATAAAGATGTTAGGAGTCCAGTATATCGTGGGAAAGATCAGAGAGAATAGTTTAGTTCTTTCGCGGGGCAATTGCATGTCACCTGTATGTTAAACTACTTGAAAAAGATACTTGAAGTTGAAGGTCAAGAGTCACAATTTAATAGAGCCAGTTAAATTAGGCCTGGTCACTTTGGAGCTTTATTGAGGGAAGTGCATGACTCTGCACTGTGAAGAATAGATTGGAAGGAGTGAAGAGATCAGTCAGAAGGTTGATGCGGTAATGAAGACAAGAGGTATTAATGGTTTGAGGAAAATATAGACACATCTTTAGATTCGGTTATAGAATTGACAGGGAATTGAATAGAAGGATAATTAGGGGAGAAGTGCCACTAAAGTTAGAGAGCAAAGTGTTTTAAGAATAGAGGAGTGGCCAATAGGGTCATATTAGTGGTCTGATGGTGCTGAGGAATAGAATGAGGATTTGTGAATAGACATAAGGTTTAGCAATTATGATGTCATTTGTGACCTTGGTAAGAACAGCTAGGTTCAGCAGGGGGGTTAAAGAGGGCTTCTTTTCTTTTTTAAAGCTAGGAGCAATCTGAGCTTGGTTGTATGTTGAGAGATAAAAGTCAGTACAGAAAAAGAGATTGTGAGAGCAGAGAGATGGTTGGTAGAGATGATAAGGATTGAGGTGCAATTAGGGTACCTTCTTAGAATATTGTGTATGGTGTGTAAGTACAGGAAGATGTTGATTTTTTTTTTTTGAGGAACATATCAAAGAATAACCAGAGCTTTCTTATATGCTTGCACAGTACCTAGGATCCAGCTTGCTAACCTATTGATTCATTCATTAGGTCAGTCATCTGATATTTTTTCAGATGTATTAGGTGTAGGGATTTCTCCTATGAGCAGACAGATAATGAGCTCAACGGAACTTGCTTGTCACTGAGGGATGTAGACATTAAAACTAATTAAAGAAGGAGTTATCCAGTTGTAGTTGTGGTAACTGATGTGAAACAAGAGTATAGGAAGTTAAAAGTGTATGTATAAGAGGGAGTTGCCATGGTCTAAGGAAGGCATTTTCAAGGATAGAAAGGTACCTAAGAGATCTCTCCTCCTTTCCCCATTCTCTTTCTGGTGTCATCTCATTCTTGGTTCTCTGTTTGTTGTTGGGCTCAGTCTCTTTTCTTGAGCACTTGATGTGTATTTTATCAGTGGCTTGGTGGGGTGACAAAACTTTCAGGAACCAAGGCTTTGCAAGGATCTTTCTCAGTCTAGTTTTTGCTGCGTTATAGTGACTAAATGTGAACTAAGTGTCCGTTTAATTTTATTCATGCTACATTGATTACCATTAGGGAAAGAAGAGGGCTTTTGGAATGGCAAATCAACGGTCAGCCACAGCCACCACTGACTTAGCCTCTTAACATCTTTTGGAGGAACCACAACCAGTATGGATCCTGTCACTTATTAGAAGTTTTTGGTAACAGCCAATGAAAGCTAGGTTTTGTTTTCTTTCATTTAAAATGTTAATGTTCTCTGGGACAAGTGATTGGAGAAAAAGCATCCATTTATGTTTCCGTCTGTAGGAAAGTGAAGGTACTATTGTTGCTATGATTTTGCATTTATATAGCATTTGAGTGTTAGCTAAGTGATTTTCCTTTTTTTTAAAAAAAAAAAAAGATTTATTTATTTATTTGTGATAGACATAGAGAGAGAGAGAGAGAGGCAGAGACACAGGAGGAGGGATAAGCAGGCTTCATGCTAGAAGCCCAACATGGGACTCCATCCCGGAACTCCAGGATCATGCCCTGGGCCAAAGGCAGGCGCCAAATTGCTGAGCCACCCAGGGATCCCACTAAATGGTTTTCCAATCAGTTTTTTTGTTCAATTTAAAAGATAACCTAAAGTCACCCTGGTCCAAATTTGTTTGGTATTATTTAGAGAAAAGGATCTTTTGTAAAAAAAAAAAAAAAAAAAAAAAAAGGGCCTTCTATGATATGGAAAAACTCTGATCAATCAAAAGACTAGATATAATCTAAGACAACGTGGACATTATCTGAAGACAGCTCTCAATAGAAGACATTAGCCACATGATACCTTTTTTTACAATGAAAGAAGACAAATAAAAAACAAAAAGAAATAAAATCCTGCAGGAAGCCAACCCTCTCATGATTTGGTTTGTGACTACAGTATTCAGAGATGTTTTATGAGTTCTTACATCTATGTTCTTAAAGCATTAGGTTTTATTTAGAGCAAATGTTGGCAAACTTTTTCTGTGCAGGGCCAGATAGTAAATATTTCAGACTTTTCAAGGCCATGCTGTTTCTGCAGCAACTGCACAACTCTGAAGTTGTAGTACTAAAGCAATAGACAATACATAAGAGAATGGCCATGGCTATTTCAATAAAACATAGTTTATACAAACAAGGCCACCCAGATTTGGACTGTGGGCCATCGTTTGCCAACCTTAGATCTATAGCACTTCTGAGGTTCTTTTACTGACTAGGGTGTTACAGATTGGAATGATTGATAATCATCTCAAATCTCTATGAAGGCAGAGATGGACTTGTCGTGCTAACTGTTGTGTCCCTGTGTCTAGCACAGTGCCTGACAGGTAAGACATAATTAAACATATCTGTTGAATGAAGGAATGAGGAACAAGGCTACTGATGGAAAATTGCCTGACCAAGTTTGGGTAGATGGTTCTATATTCATATTTTCAGGTTCTGTAACATGTATTCTATGGTACTACAATTTTGGGTACAGCAAATATGTTGCAGCTGAGTGCTTAGTTCAGAGAATAAATCCAGGAGGATGCCTGAAGAATCAAAAAGAGCCAGTGATACAAAGTGATGGTAAAGAACAGTAGGTCTATGAGTCCACCAATAAAAATGAATACTACATCCTTTAGAAGGGACCTGAGAGAGGGACTATATTCCAACTTCTTACCCAGGCTAGGGCTTTCATTGTTTTCCCTGTTTTGTGTGCCTTGCTAGCATTTGTGCTGTATATTCTCCTCTGGTCCTCCAGATTTCTCCACTCCTCCATCCTGCAGGTTCATACCAGGACCTGCTCCCTGCACAGTCCTAACAATGATCCTATAAGGTTGTCCTTTCTCCACCATACTCTCTCTCCAAGTTCTGGTAACTGCTTCCTCCTCTCATCCCTTTAAGGCCTAGAGGAAATGAAGGATGACTTTGCCCCTTTCTGTTGTTGCTGACTCTCAGGTTATTGTGTTACCCCCTTAAAAGTTGCCCACACTTTAAGAAACAGTCCCTTTATTAAACTCTCTTCATATTACCCTAATTGTGTTACTTTTAGCTTTCTGTGTGGACCCTGTGGTTATGGTGTTCATACCACTTTTTCAAAGGTACCTATCATATGCAACTGAATGACTTTTAAGCCCTCCATAGTCAGTGACTATGGCTTTTATTTCTTATAAGCATAGGATCTCAGGGTGAAAGTGGTCCTGGAAGGTGATCCGTTTAACTTCTCTGTTCAGTTTGGGTAGATTCAGCTCCATTCTTATCAGAGTTTGTAGCACCTGAGCACTTTCCACAACAAGGAATTTACTCCTAATGTTCTCTTACATGTCTTTAGACACATCTGACTGGTAGGATTTGCATATATAACTTCCACACACTGTCCTTGTCTTGTTCCTTGGGGTTTCATGGAATATGTCCAATTTCATTCCTCTGTTCTTCAGACAGCAGGTTTTTGAGTTCCTTTACCATCTCTGTTTACAAACAGGGTGCCTAGAACAGAATCTCTTTTACTACATGCTGTCTGAGCTTAAGGATGATAACTTTCTTGGAAGGGTTGCCGCCTCCAATGAATAGGAGAAGCATTAATATGTCCTCTTTCCTTGCTTTGCAGATATAAGAGGGGATGTGATCTGACTCCACTGCACTGCACTCCACACTCCCCACCTCTGCTAATTTAAGTGTTAAATGTCATACGAACAACTGTCTTTGACAACAGCTTAGCTTTTTCCTTTACTGAGTTTATATTTAAAAGCTATCAAGGGAGTAATTTACAAATTGTAGGTCTTGAAAAGGACTACGTCTACTATCCAGTTTTCTTTTGCTTTTCTTTAAATCTCAAAAGCACACTGATCATCCTTTAATTACTTTAGGGGGCATGATTTGAAATATTTCACTGAACTTTTTATTTAGGTTTCAAAACTGAACAGCATATATCAGAGACTCACAGATCTTTTAGAATTTTGTCCCTTTTTTTCTGGGCATTCATTCTCACTTATGCTCATTGCTGTATCTCTTGCATTTGGGAAATATAACAAAATATATTGAAATGCAGTATTTTCTGGTTAATAATCAAACTGACTTTAAGGAAATGTTCTGAAGAAGGTTCTTAAGTATATCATTCATGTATGTCAATTTTTATAATGAAAGTCCAATTTATTTTTTAACAAGCTTCCAAAATATCGGTCAGCTTAATTCTTCCCTCTGACTCATTCAGTGAGTTCATTCCCCGTTTCAATTTTGATTAGATTGGTTTCACCGTGACAGAACTCAGGAAAATAAATCCTCTTATATTTAATGTGTGCTTTGGTTTAATCTGGATGAAGAGAAAAATGAAAACAACCCATTAGAAAGTAATGTTGATTGTTAGAGAGATATGACTTTCTTAATCTTTAATATAATTGTCTGGAAATAATATTTCAGAGGCTGCTTGCTGATTGCTTCTTTTCCTATGCCTTTCTTCTGTTTTCGCGAGTATCTGTTTCTTACAATATTAAAAAACAAAACATACTTGTGATTCTTTTCAGATTCTTCAAATGGGTTTTACAATAGTTGGTTGTTTATGATCCATTTCTTTTTATCTTCTGGAACAATGGTAGGAGAAAACCATTCTCTTCTGATCTGTTTGTGTACTTTATCTAAAGTTCTATTATTCATGCATTAGCTTGTATTTTATTTATTTTCTTATTTGTTTGCCTCCTCCAGTAGAAGAAAGCTCCTGAGGGAAGGGGCATACTTCTCTCAAATGCCTGGCACAACCAATAAATGGTGCTGAACGTTTGTTGGCAGAATATAAATTGATCATGGCCAATCCAGCATTTTCTTATAAAAGAAAGAGGGAACAAAACACTTGTGTAGTTCTCAAGAAGTTGCTGCTTCCTAAAAAATTATTTCTCTTATAAGTATGGCTCTTAAAGAATCTCATTTTTATAAAGATGATTTTGTCTTTTAATTAAAAAAAATCATTCACCGGGATCCCTGGGTGGCGCAGCGGTTTGGCGCCTGCCTTTGGCCCGGGGCGCGATCCTGGAGACCCGGGATCGAATCCCATGTCGGGCTCCCGGTGTATGGAGCCTGCTTCTCCCTCTGCCTATGTCTCTGCCTCTCTCTCTCTCTGTGTGACTATCATAAATAAATAAAAATTAAAAAAAAACTTTTAAAAATCATTCACCATCCATTTATTTGATAATTATTAAGTACTATTTTGTGTATATAATGAATAGATTTTAAAAATTATGTATATTCCCAATAAGCTCGCTTCATCAAAATCAATTTCCCAAAACCAAAATTATGTACTTTAAATGCTGCATCCATGCAAGTAACTGTAGTATAACCGTGCATTGCAAATGAAGGAACCGTTTCAGCTCAAAGACCCCATAGTGCATTTCATACTAAATTGCTGATGGTAAATAATAGACAAATTCCCAGTTTCCTAGTAAACTCCAAAAATAAGACTCCTGCACAAAATTGCTGAGAAAGGCACTGCTTCAGAGTACATAGCAGGAAGTTGGCTTCTTTAATTATTAATGTGCTTATCTCATTTCCATCACTCATTGATAAAAAGCTAAGATTCAGTATAGAATTAAAGCAACGACTTCAGAGAATAGGTCATATTGTCTGAGTAATTGTGTTGTCAGCATTGTTTTGTACATATTGTACTTCCCAGTAATTTCGGTACGTAGTTTTGACTGGGGTCCATTCTTCACCAGCCATTCACCACTAATACTGGAATTGTATTGAAGTCTTCCCTCACTTTGTCTCCCCATCTCCAGTCTGACAGCAAACCCTACCGTTCCTCAAACATCTTTCAGAGCCTCTCGTCTTCTGTGTGCTTACTTTCAGCATCCTGGCCTCATTCTCCTTCCAGCCCTTTGGTGTGTGATGAAAGTAGTCCCGAACTCCTTCCTACCCAGGACAGTCTTCTTCCTGAGACCCCACTGGGATCATTTCACTTACCCACTCAGAAGACTACACTTCTTTCCATCTATCCAGTCAGCCCTTCCTGACTAACTCTCAAGATCCCAGTTTCCCTATCTTATATTATTTCTGTTTATTCCTTGAAATGCCATATTCTTTAGCCGAGGAGATCCATGTCTTCTCCTGTAAATACATATACCATTATCTGCTGTATGCTCTTACTGTCCACTCCATCTGAAATGCTCTTGTGCCCCCTTTCCCTCTCTGAATTCTATTCATCCTTCAGATCTCCCAGACCTGCCCTAGAGGTCCTTTCTCTTCCTGTTCATGTTAGCCCACGTGTGTCTCTTCTCTGAGCTTTTAATAGATTTGTGATCAGACCTATGGAAGTAAAGACTTGGGAAACAGTGGGAAACAGTGGGTCTGGGATTGAATCATGGCCACATACTAGTCTCAAGTAGAACAAGCATTGCATTGAGTGTTACTTGTGTACCTTATGAATTCATCGGGGTCATATGCCTTAACTAGTTTCATCTCAGTAACTTTATACATTAAATCTATCTTGATTCCCATTTTACAGATGAGCAAACTGAGGTACAGAGAGGTTGAACAACCTATCTAAAGTCACTCAGCCACTAAGGGGCAGAGCTGGAAAGCTTGGCTCCTCAACCTGCTCTCCTACCTCTATGCTATTCTTGCCTCATCAAGATATATTTGAGATGAGTTTTGATGGGGATTTTTAGGGTTGACTGATACTCATATTAGTCTTTCTTGTCTCACTGGTCAGTCTTTGGAGGAAAAAATACCTTATCTAACAGAGTTAGTGCACCTGTGTATATATATGCATATATATATATATGCATATATATATATATATATATATAGTGTGTGTGTGTGTGTGTGTGTGTGTGTGTGTGTTTTGCTGAGGTGGTGACAAGCTGAGATGGGCATTGAGGTAGGTACAGGATGACCAGAGGACCATTCAGGAGGCCTACTCCAGGTTACACTTAATTCCTACTCCCAAGCCCAGAAACTAGATTGTAGAAAGAAGGCATGCAGAAAGATGAACATTAGAAAAACAGTTTTTCCACTTGTTAACTAGATATCCTTGAGAAAGCTGCCCTCTCTGAACTTTAATTTCCCTAGCTCTGAACAGTGATACTAAATTGTACATCAGAGAAATATTAAATGAGATAAGGAAATGAAGAAATTAAATGAGGTACTGGATGTAAAGTGAATGCATGGTGTCCAGTATCCAGAGGTCTCTGAGAGATATCTATGTTTTCCTTTGAGGCTTCATACTCTAGCCAGGCTTATGGATTTCCTCATCCCTGCTGATGCTCTCCCCTTTGCCTGTATAACCAAACAGGCCCTTATTTCCACATTGCTAAATCTTCTTAACTTCTGCTATCTTCCCTTAGGTATTGTCTTCTTCATGAAACTTCCTGTGATCCCTTAGCTGTCATAAATTTCCCCTTTCTGTGAAGTATTTCACTTCCAACTCTTTATTATAGTCATTCTTGTACAGTATGGCTTAATCTTCCACACTGAGCCCAGCGTTAGAAATGATAAAAGGTGAAGGCATAGTCCATGTCTCTGATGAGCTCAATTGCTATCAGGTAGGGGAGAGAGACCCCCATGACTGTTGATACAACCTTGTGGTGAGAACATTTCCAGAATGCTATGGAAATGCAGATGAGCGTACAGTTAGCAGAGCCAGGATGAGGAAGGAAGGAACAGGTAATCTAGAGGATTTCAGACTAGGGCAGTTTGACTGGGCCTTAATGGATGAGTAGAAAGTCTGCAGGCAGGAGGTGGGGAGAGGATGTTTCTGTTAGAAAGCAAACATCATGGACAAAGGCGCACCATCCTGAGAGTATATACTTTGGAAGCCATAGAGTCCTCTGTGGCTAGATTGCCCACAGGCAGTGGAGAGAAGTAAAGCTAGAGAGTAGCAGCATTTTTGGTTCTTAACAAATCAGTTGCATGACTAGAGATCTAGCTTAAAAGTAATTTTGAAAAAGAATAGATTTTTAATTGTTTCCTCATTATGCCCATTTGAACCATCATAGAGCCTGACTGTTCAACAACATATACTATTGTGGGCACATTAAGAGAAAGGTTCAAATGTTGTGAATGATTATGTTCATTGCCAAGTTGGAAGTTAAATGCTGGGTGTCACTGAAGAGGGGTTTTGACCAGTCAGAGAGTAACCAAAGGAAGCTATCAGAATGATAAGAGGCTCAATATTATGTTATGTATAGGAGACTTTACGGGTTTTTGCTTGCTTCAGATCTTTGGAGAGTGATTCAGAGAAGTGGGCTTTATACTGTTTTGCTTCCAAAGGTGGACCTGGGATTCATAAGCAGAAGTTACATCTGGAAGGAATTTCTAAGAACTGATTATTAGGTAATCCAATTTTTAATACTCTAATGTCCATGGAGACTAGATTGGACTCCTGATTCTGTCATTGGTTGACAGACTGGATCATTTCTTCCAGCACCAAGCTCTTGGGAATCTGTGACACATGTTCAACATAGCTCTGATATTAAATAAATTTTATTATACTTAAAATCTATTAGAATAGATTATCTATGTCAAAGTATGCTAATTTAATGTGTCTACATGGCAGACAATATAGAAAGATAAAAGTTTTAGAGTCAAATTGTATCTTCATTTCTTACTATGTAATTTTGAGCAAGTTACTCCCTGAGCCTGTTTACATGTCGATGAAGCAGGGATAGGCTTATTAGAAGGATCAAATACAATGATGGATATGAATCTATATACTGTATACTATATATTTGCCTCACGCAAATACTATTTTTAAAAGTATATGTCTTACTATGACTTTCTAACAGCACTGAGCATCCAGAAATAAAATATAGTGACATTGTCCAAGTATTTTCTTTAAAAAAAATTTATTTTTTTATTTATGAGAGACAGAGAAGGCAGAGACCTAGGCAGAGGGAGAAGCAGGCTCCTCGCAGGGAGCCCAATGTGGGACTCGATCTCAGAACTCCAGGATCATGCCCTGAGCTGAAAGCAGATGTTCAACCACTGAACCACCCAGACATCCCACCCAAGTATTTTCTAAAGTGGAGACTTCCTTTTATCATTGAGGTCCAGTCTTCAAAGTTTTCTCAATGAATAATAAATGTCAGTTTATCCAGAAGGACACAAAAGTAATGGCAAATTAATCTAAAATCATAACTCACTTTATACCATTGCGAAGCATCTCCAGATTCCAGCAGATGGACACAACGTTCTATGGTTATTTCTCCTTTATTTTCTATGAATACAGACATTTATTCATAAAATACTTGGCCCAGATAAGAAATATCTGGAATACTTGTGCTCACTAAGAAGTAATTTAAAAGTAACAATGAGTTTCATAGTTTAACTCCTTAATTTTCACATAGAAAGCATACATAAATGTGAGTGCATGTGTACGTACACATGTACACTTGGGTACATACATATACACACATTAAATAAAAGTGCATATTGTTAGGTATTCTTTCTTATGCTGAAGACTAAACTTTTTATTATTTCAATTAAAAAATGTTGATTTTTCTTTCATTAATTTTAAATTGGTGTATCAGCTGTATAAAAGATGAACTTTTCTGTATATTTCCTGTTAATAGAGACATAATATGAAATTATTACTCTAAGAAGCTGACTGTTGGGATCCCTGGGTGGCGCAGCGGTTTAGCGCCTGCCTTTGGCCCAGGGCGCGATCCTGGAGACCCAGGATCGAATCCCACATCGGGCTCCTGGTGCACGGAGCCTGCTTCTCCCTCAGCCTGTGTCTCTGCCTCTCTCTCTCTCTCTCTCTCTCTCTCTCTCTCTCTCTCTCTCTGTGACTATCATAAATAAATAAAAATTAAAAAAAAAAGAAGCTGACTGTTTAAGTATTCATTATTACTGTCAGTTTCATCATGTTGTAATTTAATATGCTGTTACAATTCAGCTTTGGACATTGAACTCTTCTTGCTCATGAATAAGAATAAAGATAGAGATGGAGAAATTTGTACACGTTACATATATATAATATATATACACACACACACATATACATACACATTTTCTACACAGGCTCTCCAGTATATGTACCTGCATAAGCTAAATATCATTGAGCTTTTACTGTCTGCCAGGCACTGTGTTCAGTACTTTACATGGATTTTATCTCATTGAATTCTCTCAATAACCCCTATGAAGCAGCTTCTGTTATTTGCCTCCTTTTTCAGATAAGCAAATTGAGGCTTGCCAGGGGTTAAGTGCACAAAGCTTAGAAGACTGGATTTTAGAGAAGCTGTCTGATTTCCCAGCTGGAAATTTTCACTGTACACTGCCCTGCCTGGTGCTTGTGTAATCACGGACTCAGAATTGAGTAAGACCAGTCAGTCCACATAGCTTTCACATCAGTTTTGAAATCTGTCTTCATCTCAGAAAGATAGCCATTCAGCCTCTGCTTGAGTAACTCCAGTAATTGGAGTTTTATAACTTTGCAAGACAGCCTGTTCCATTGTTGGATAGCTCCTGCATTGGATATCTTATTCATCTATTTATTGGAAACTTGTCTCCCTGTAATTTCCATGTATTAGTCCAGGTTCTGCCTTTTGGTGGATTATTGAGCTCCTCTCTTCCCTCTTTGGTCTAGCATCCTTTCAGATGCTGTGTGCCTGGAGTCTTCTCTGGCAGTTTGGTGGTCAGTCTCCAGAACCCTTACCCTTATAATCACACTTTCTGACAGTCCTGTCTAATCAATTGTTGCCGACAAGTTGTGGTACACAGAATTGGACACAGCAGTGTGGCAATTGGTAAGCTGGAAAGACTTTTGGACTGAGAGGTAACCCTAGGTTAAGGTATCAGCACTGTTAACTGTGTGACATTGGGCAGGTGGCAATAGAACTGAGCTTCACCTCATTTGTAACACAGGAATAATAACTGCCCTACTGTACAGCATTAAATTGAGGGTCATCACCTTCCCAGTGGTGCCAAGAAGGTGGTCTGTACATAGCCCTTGCCTCAGGCCTGTTAACTGCCCTCTATTTGGCCTGCTCTTCTGTGCCCTTCCATGTTAGCATAACTGCTTCCCCTCACTTCCCTTTGCATCTTCGCTCAAAAGTCAGCTGCTAATTGCGGCCCTTCTTGACTACTGTATTTAACATTGTAACTAACCCCTTACCTTCTCTCTCCATCTTACCTGCATTAGTTTGCTCACCTGTGTTTTTTGCAATTTCACATACATGTATTTTACTTACTTAAGTCCTGATTCCTCCCACTAGAATGTAAGCATTGTGAGCTCAGGAGCTTATCTGTTTCCATCACTGCTTATTCTCTGGACATAGCAGGCGATCAAAAAGTACTTACTGAACAAATGAATAGATTACCATCATGCTTCTGTTTCTGATGTGGTCTGACCCTCAAAAAAGCACAATGAGATGCTTCCCAGTTTTTTTTAACAGAAGAAAAGTGTAACTGGCATATTTATAAATTGTTCTTTTAATGTTTCAATTTCATAAGTTAATTGGTCAGTTAATTTCCTTGTGCTACAAGGGTATTTTCTGACAAAATAGTTATCTGAGCTGGACTCCTGGGGTGAAATATTAGAATTTTCAAATTAAGAAATGTTATTGAAAGTGAAAAAAAATGTAGTTTATCATTGTCTTCAATTTCTAATGAAGCAGGATCACAGTTTGGTGGGTATGCATTTTTATTTTAAAGTAACAACAGCTCACTGAATTTCCTGTTTCTGTGCTCACTGTAGCTATTCACCATCCTGATTTCTGATAGTGTAACTTAAAACCACAAGACCTTTGTCTCAAAGTAATCACAGCCCTAACTAAATTTTTGGCTGTTTCTGTGTTAATATGGGTTTTTTGAGTTAGTGGGTGAAGGGGAATTAACAGGACAAAGTAGGCAGAAATGCAGATGTTTTTAGGCCCTACAAATGGGAGAGAAGGGCAAGAGGGATGCTGGGATTTCAGCTTGCCTCCCAGCTGGAAGAGAGTCTAGGAAACATGTTACCTACTCAGGGTTGAGTTAGGAAAACTTCATTCATCTATTTAAAGTAGATTGTGGGGTTAAGACTACTGGGGTTGCAAGGAATGCCGAATTTCCAGAATGATTGCTGTCTTTTGTGGGTTAGTGACTTGCACATGATGCTCGTTGGTTGCCTGCTCTTAATGGACTGAAACACCTGAAGTCAGCAAAACGTCTGTAACAGGTGATTTGTCTATTGGCAGGCTGAAGAGGGAAGAATTTCCTCACAGCAGAATAGTGTCGTGGGATATGGGGGGGGGGGGAAGATACTCTTTCTTTACCCAAGAGAGTTGACTCTAGATCTATGAATTATTGACATGCTTTCTTGTTGTTGAACATTTGCACGTCTACTGAGATCAAATAATACTGTCACCAGTGAGTACTTTGTCAAACTGTTCTGAATTTAATCTGCAGAATCATTTTTGATAAGAATGCCTGAAAAATCCCACAGCTTCTTATTTAAACTTACTTTCAATTTGCTTTAAAGTATATTTTAATCACAAAGGAACTTTCAACAGAATGCTATAAATCTATCATTCCTAAATACCGAAGTGTTGCAAGTATACTTGGCATGGGAGAACAATGTCCAAATGAATGGATTTTATTTATATCCCATGTTTTAAATGAGAAGGGGGATATGTTTTAGAAAAATCTGTATTTGTGGTAGATCTATGAAAATGTCTTTATGATTTTACAAAATATATGAGAATTAAACAAAATAATTCCACTAGAGACACCATAGGTTCAAGGCCAATGTAAACTTAATTAATAACAGCAATCATGAAAAAAGCTTTTGTTAAGTGAACAGTTACCCTTGCCTAGGGAAGTAAGCATTTTGGGCACAGAATTGACTAATTGTTTTTCTGGTTATATCAGAAGTGCATTTGGATTCAAGCTTACTAATTGAGTGTCAAGGAGGACATTGATCAATGGAATGGTTAAACTAATAAAATTAGGAGAGCACAAAGTTAGGAATTGTGTGGTTCCAAGACTCATTTCTCCCCTCCAAATAAGTAGTAATGTGATAACATAACTACAATAATAGTACCACTATCAGTAGTGGCAAAAATAACAATGCTTGAGTGCTTACCATATGCCAGGTGCTCTCTTATAAGCTTTACAACCATGTCTTACTTTAGTCTTTAAACAGTCTTATGAAAATGTTATTAATGTATTTTTAGTTTTATGGGTAAAGTTAGATGTGGAAATTACTTTGTCATTCAGCTGGCAAAGGACAGAGCTGGATTCAGCTTGCAGTCCCTGCATTCTGAAGTCTGGGCCTAAGGTCCTCTGCTACTCAATCCAACCGAGTTCAGACCTTCTTGTTTGGAATGGGGGAGTTATTGGTGGAGGAGTGAAAAAGGGGAAGGCAATATAGTCCATGAGTTCCAAGGAACTTAATCCTACAGGAAAGGAAAGACAAAAGCAGATGGGTACTGATTAAGAGCCAGCATCAGTGTTTCAGGTGACAGGTACTCCAGTTGTTGAGAAAAGGGAGAATCATGGGCAAAAATAGGGAAGGCCCTCTGGAAGAAGTGGCCTTTGGCTTATGCCATAAGTGAGGTAGCAGCTTTTTGCCACAACACATTGTATTCTTTGGTGTTAAAGTTCTGCTAAGAATTATATGAATGGCTCCCTAATCGATTTTTAGCTTTGTTTATCTTTAAAGGGGTTTTGGGATCCTTTAAGAAGTTAGTTCTAATATGTGTGTATGGTTGACCCTTGAACAACGTGGGAGTTGGAGGCACTGATCTTGCCATACAGTTGAAAATTTGCATAGAACTTCCAACTCCCCCAGAACTTAACTATGAATAGCCTACTCCTGTTGACTAGAAGCCTCACTGATAACAGTCGATTAACACACATTTTATATGTTATATACATATTACATGCTGTATTCTTAAAGTAAGCTAGAGAAAAGAAAATGTTATTAAGAAAATCATAAGGAAGAGAAAATGCACTTAGAGTACAGTGCTATAAAAAAAACCATGTGTAAGTGGATCCATGCAGCTCAAACCCATGTTGCTCAGTGGTCAGCTGTGCTTTCAGTGTTGCCGTTCACTTCTGAAAATGGGTACAATTTATTGCCTATCCCTTCTAAAATGTGCAAGCAGATAATAAGCTAATCTTAGTATTAGCGTCTTAGTACCAGCTCATTCATGTTGTCTTCTGTATAGATGTGGAAGAAACAGTTCAGCGAGTTGTTTAGGAAGAACTGGAAGTGTTCTATAAGATAGAGCAATGCTGTATAAAGACAACTTTGGATATTTCAGGGTCACACCGCAATAAATACTTTCTTCAGCAATTGTGTTGGGCTGACTGTATTAACTACATGAATTCTTTATTCAAATCATATCTTTGGGCACTTACTTTAAAATCACTATAAGATCAATAATCCCAACAGAAAATAAAATCTAAAATACATATATGCTATAACATCTTAAGATATACAAAAAAGAATAAAGAATAATACAGCAAACATCAGTATACTCAACTTCCAGCTTAAAAAACTAGATTTTTACAAGGTAGAAGAAACCCTTCCTCTTTCTGATTTTAGCCGCTCCTCCCCGGCAGAAATAATTATAATGTTAAATGTAAAATGTATCTCCCAAATTTCTTCGTACTTTTTATACATAGTTATATTTCTATATATAGCATTATTTATATTAATTATATCAAATTATATGCATTTTTAATTCTTGCTTTTTTCTTTTACTTAGGAGACTCATTCATTTTGATGTGTATAGTTCTCCTTCATTCATTTTTTATTGCTCAGTAGTACTTGATTGCATAAATATACCACAACTTATTTAGCTATTTTTCTAGCAAGAGATATTTAGATTCTTTATAATTTTTATTATAATAAAGTTTGAAGAGTTTTGAACATGTCTTTTTGTGAATGTATGTGACAATCTTTCATATATTTGCAGACCATTTTCTTTTTTTTTTTATTTTTTTTTTTTTTTTTAGTGTGACAAATGTTTATTGAGAGCTCACTAGGTGTGAGACCATCTTAGAACGCTTGGCAACCACCGACAGACCCAGCCACTCCCCTCAAGGCTCATACAGCCCAAACCACACTGTGTCCAGCCCAACACAGGGCCTGGTGTGTCCACAGTCCCTGACCTCACTGCCAACTGCCAGCCTGGTGGCTCTTCCTTGGGGTCCCAAAGGCCCCTAAAAATCAACATGAGTTAAACTTGTCTTCTAACTGGTCACCAAAACTTCGCAATTCTACGTCTTAAAAAGCTATCTTGTTTCATCCTTCCCCCTACCCCCGACCCCATACCCTCACTGCCACCACCCAGGTTCATTCCAATTGACAGGATCCATGTGATTCTCCCCATCTTCACGGTCACCACTCTAGACCAAGGGACATCAATTCCTGCCTGGACCACTTCAGGAGCCTCCCGCAGCTTTCCGGGCTTCCTCCAGGACCAACCTCCCATCCATTCCCCACAGAACAGCCAATATCTAGGGACTCAAGTCCCATCATTTCCTTTCCCTTCCTTTTTTTTTTTGCAGACCATTTTCTTAACTTTTCTGTGACTTGCTCATTTATCTCTTTTGCTCATTTTTTCTTTACTGACTCACAGTCTTTAGATGTTATGATTATTCACCCTTTATTGACTGTATGTGTTGAAATTTCTTTTCCTAGGCTGTGGTTTGTCTTTTAACTTTTTTGCTGTTCTTTTCATGAACAGACTTTTTAAATTTTCATATAGTAAAATTTGTCATTTTTTTCCTCATTATCATTTACTATATGTCTCTAGTTTAAGAAATCTATATTGGGGAAATAAAATTTAATTTAAAGGTGCTCCTTAAAGCTAAAGATGAAAATATCAAGAATGGCCTTCTTAAAAAAATGAGAGTCGGGGATCCCTGGGTGGCGCAGCGGTTTGACGCCTGCCTTTGGCCCAGGGCGTGATCCTGGAGACCTGGGATCGAATCCCACGTCAGGCTCCCGGTGCATGGAGCCTGCTTCTCCCTCTGCCTATGTCTCTGCCTCTCTCTCTCTCTCTCTGTCTCTGTGTGACTATCATAAATAAATAAAAATTAAAAAAAAAATAAAGACTTAAAAAAATGAGAGTCAAAATTGGGTCACATGAAGTTAACATATCTTTTATCCCAATATCAGTTTATCCAAAACACATCCCACTGTTTTACCATATCTACTAGGTATAAATTTTCTGTTCACAGTTAGTGTTTTGTTTTATAAAATGAGAGTTAAGGAGGGAGAAGAAGCCATGGATAAAATATCAGTATTCACAGAATTCTGATTATCAGTGGATATATGAATAAAAACATTTCACCTACAGTAAAGAGATCACTCATATATGTGCATGTTCCTTTGAAAGCACGTAGTATGAAAGCTCATGGTAACCATGAATAATTCAGATGGGCTTTTGCTAACCATGATGGAAGAGGAAGCAGAGGCTTTGGATACAATGTCAGTAAAGTAATCCTGAGGTTTTCATTCTTATGGCTGTTTTCATGGCCTTTCCAAGCTTCTCTACTTACTCATCATCATCTTTTTGATAAGTTTGATCTTGTGTAGTGATTTAATGACCTTAGTTACACAGTCATGGTCTAGCCAGGCCAAATAGAGCTATCAACCATGCAATTTAGAAGCTAAACTACCTTGACAACTTGGGTTGTCAATATCCAGAATTCCTGAAATCTTTTTGTCTTTCCTGAAACCACTCGCAAATACAAGGACTTTTAATGGGGAGATCCTCATACAAACCATTGTTTTATGTCTTGATATCTCTTAATTTACCTTTCATCAGGATAGCAATGATTTATCTTCATTTTTATCATCACTGGTCATGAATTGTAGCTTTGCTTCACTATGAAATGGTTGTTAACTATTGTAATGATTTACTGTTAATAATAAAATTACTGCTGATTTCAAAAGAGGGTAAAAAACTCCAGTGAAGAGTGATATTTACATGCTTTGTAGTAAAACAGTGATGTGGTTTGGATGTTGGCTTGGGGTATTCCAGGCATTCTCTTTCTTAGAAACTGTTGAGTATGATTTAAGAATTTTTGAGTAGAGAGCCTAGACGTTAGGATGACCCCATGGGTGTCATCCCTTATACTCTGATTTTATGATTTTTTAAAAAGATTTTATTTATTATAGAGAGAGAGAGAGAGAGTGTGTGTGTGTGTGTGTGTGTGTGTGTGTCAGAGCGTGAACAGAAGGACAAGGAGAGGGAGAGGGACAAGCAGACTGTGCTGACTGTGGAGCCTGACACCAGTCTTGATCTCATGACCCTGATCATGAACTGAGCCGAAATCAGGAGTTGAACGCTTAACCTACAGAGCCACCCAGGCACCCCTATACTCCGAATTTGGTTAAATCTCTTATCAGATTGAAGTATGGTTAATTTTTAACTATCCTCTGCCCTTTATCCCCTCTTCCATTATTATGGACGTTAAAGAAAGCAAGGAATACATCTAATTCATCTTTGTCTAACCAGATTCTAACACAGTTTTGGCTTCCATTCTTATATATACTTAATTTGTTTGTGGAACTGAATTGCTGTCACTGAGTTGCAGTTGCCATACAACAAACAGAATGGTTGTTAAAAGTCTGACCGCATGGTAATCTTTATGTGTAAAAATATAAGGTTAGGGGTCTATAGAATGGCAATTACTTAGGCTTATGGTAAAGACCTTTGGGTCCCTTCACTTTGCTTACCCAAGAAAATTCTATGAGAAATATTAGGAGGCTTATCTTAAGATAATTGATTCTGGGGATATAATGTACAGCATGGTGACTATAGTTAAAATCTCTGTATCATATATTTGAAAGTTGCTGAGAGACACGTAGGAAACACTTATTAAATGTTGGGTATTATCAGTTTTGGGGTTGGGAGGAATGAAGCTCTGGTTAAAGTAGGTTTTTACAAAGTTGCGCTTTACAGGATATGAAGCATCTCTCCTTGTCAGCAGTCTAGTCAGATATGTATTGTTCATATTCAAAGTGGAGTTTAGACCTTTTCATTTAACAGAGTATTAGGGTGCAGTTCCAGTATGGGTGGGTTATCAACAGCCAAGGCACATGGGAATTTCAGGGGTGGCTGCTGATATACAGCAAAGAGTATGTGCCCTGATATTAGACTTGAGCTGTAGGATTAAGGATGAGTGTATAAAAACAACTTTTTGAATTTCAGTTTCCTAGTATGTTAAAATTGAAAAAAAATATGGCATAGAAGAGTGGAAGGTAGAAATACTTCACAAGTTTATGGTGTAATAAAGAATGAAACTGCCTAAAATAAGAGCACTTTCCATTGTTTGTTTTATTCTTGCTTTAGGGCTGACAGTCATAGCAGTTGGGAATGGACCATTCCTTAGAGAAGGTAATTAGAACCTTTTGAATGTGCTGTTATTTTCAGGGATAAGATATGACAGTGGATCTTCAAGTGTAGTCTTCAGACCAGCAGCATCAGTATTACCTAGGAATATATAAGAAGTGCAAATTAGGGCTAACTCTAGACCTGCTAATTTAGAAATTCTAGTGGTGGAACCTGGGAATCTGCATTTAATGAGTCCTCCAGGTGATTTCAAGGCAGGTTCAAGTGTGAGACCTACTGAAATAGGATAGAATCAGAGGAGGAAATACTCATTCTGTTGTTTTTTTTTTTTTTTTTGGACTGCTTTTTATGCATTCATGAAGAGCCACGTTTCTGTGTGAATTATCTTTCTACCTGTTGCTTTTTGTTGGCCGTCCAGTCTCTGAAATGTAGCAATAGATACATGTGGTCAAAGTGGTTAGTTTTTTTACTTAGCCTTTTGTCATGTTCTTCCTTTAAAGGATTTTTCCACGGAGGGGGACACTTGACGGGATGAGCACTGGGTGTTATTCTGTATGTTGGTAAATTGAACACCAATAAAAATTAATTTATTAAAAAAAAATAAAGGATTTTTCTTGTCATTTACCATTAGGTGGTAGAAAAACATTGGGGCCACTGCACTTTGGATTATTTTCTTTCATATATACACAAATCAGTAGCCAAAATTTTGAGGGAACCTCTCTTCAGATTTCCAGAACTCTTACTCTATATGATATAATAATACTCCACCCTGACCAATTCTTCTATGTCTGACCTCTGAATTCCCATCTCAGTCTTAGTTCACTGAGATAGTCAGGATCTGCCTGGGTTCCACCTCCTTGTATTGTGGCGTGCAGACTGCCTTCAGGCTCTCAGCTGGTGCAGTGTGGGACTCACCTTGTTCGTATGCCTTCTGTAGAAGATTATTATCCTGCACTGCTTTCTGTCCAATATTTGAAAACTGTTGATGGTGTATTTTTTATTTTGTGTTTAGTTGTTTTATGGTAGAGTTTAAATCTGGTCCTTTTAAACTCCATCCCTGTAGAAATCCCGTGTTTCATCAAGGTAAAATTCACATACAATGGAATGGAGAGTATTATGTGTACCATTGATGGCCCTGACAACTTAGCACACCTGGGTATCACACTCAGCCTCATATCAAGATATAAAACTTTACCAGAACCCTGGAAAATCCCGTCAGCCTTCTTTCCAGCTAATCCCCTTGCCCTTCCCCATCTTCCCATAATGAAACATTATTCATATTTTGTCTGCCATTGATTAGTTCGTCCTAGAACTTCATTTAGATGGAAACTTCGAGTATGTACACTTTTGTGTAAATCATTATTTACTCAGGATAATGCTTTAAGATTTATTTATAGTGTTAAATGTATCAGTAGTTCATTCCTTTCTATTGCTAAGTAGTATTTCATCGTATGGGTATACCAAATTTGTTTATTCATCCTGTTATTGATGAACATATGGGCTAGTTCCAGTTTTTACCTATTATGAATAAAGCTGCTATGAACATTCTTGTGTAAGTCTTTGTGACATATGTTCTTATTTCTCTTGGGTAAGAGGGTATTCATGGGCTATAGGGAGATGTATGTTCAACCTTCTAAGAAACCTTAGAGTGGAAGGTGAAACCTTTTCCAGAGATGGTTATGCCATTTTGCATTTCTACCAGCTATAATGAAAGTCCCAATTGCTTCACACGCTTTTTACTTTTAGCTCTTCTTGTGGATGTAAAGTGGTGTCTCACTATGATTTTGATTTCTGTTTTTCTTATTGGATAAGAATAATAATAGTGTTGAATACTTTTCTTTATGGTTATCAACTGTTTATCAAACTATTTAGTTTCTTTTATGACATATTTACGTCTTTTGACCATTTTTTAGTTGGATTGCCTCTTTTCTTAATAATCTGTTGAAGTTCTATATATAGTTGTATCCAAGTTCTTTGTCAGGTATAAATAGTGAATATTCCCTCCTAGTTTGTGATTTTGCTTTTTGTTTTCTTAATGATGTTTTTTGATGACTAGCAGATTTAATTTTGAGGAAGTCTGTCAATGTTTCTATACTGATTAGTGCTTTTTATGACTTTTCTAAATCGTCTTTTCTGCCCTAATTTACTCTGTTTTCTTCTGGTTTTAGTGTTTACATTTAAGGCTATGATTCAACTAATTGTGTGTGTGTGTGTGCGTGTGTGTGTGTGTGTGTGTGTGTGTGTAAGATCTGAACAGATGGCAATGTCATTTTTTCCATGTATTTAATTGTTCTGGCATTATATGTTAACCATACTTTAAGCTTTACCAATTGCCAAGGTGCCCTTATTGAAAATGAATTGACTGTGTAAGTATGGATCTAGTTCTAAACTTATTTTATTTCATTGATCTGTTTGTCTGTCTTTATTCTAATGCTACCTGATCTTGATTCCTTTGCCTGTATGTTAAGTATTACAACAAAGCAGTTGTAACTTTTTCAGCTTTGTTCTTTTTCAAGCTATTCTACAATAAAATTTAGAAATAATTTATAAAGTTCTACAAGGAAGTTGATTGGAATTTTGGTTAGGATTGTGTATAGAGGTCAACTTGTGGAGAATTAAGATCTTAGTAATATCATATCTTCCAGTCCATATATATATATAATTTACTTAGAGCTTTAGTTTTCTTGGACAGTATTTAATAGATTTCAAGGTAGAAGTCTTTCGCATCTACTGTAAAATTTAATCCTAATTATTATTTTTAAAATTGTAACTTAAGTTGATTTTATGTAAACATATAATAGATTTCTGCATATTGATCTTGTGTCCTGAGACCTAACTAAAGTCACGCAATTCTAGTAGTTATTTCTTTTAGGATTCCTGAGGGTTTTCTGTAGACATTCATGTTGTATGTTAATAATAGAATTTTACTTTTTTCTTTCCAATATCCCTATATTTTTCGTTCTTTCTGTATTTCACTGTTATCTCTATTAAAGTATTTAGTAGAAATGAGAAGAGTGGCTTTCTCTGCTGTGTTTACAGTCTTAGAGGTAAAGCATACACTGTTTCATCATTAAGGATAATGTTTCCTGTGGATTTTTATAGGTCTTTCTGGAATGGCCTGCAGCTTCTTCTGATATTCCTTAATTGGTTAGGGGTTGTTGTAGTGGTACTCAGTGGGACGGGAGGTAGGTAACATGCATACGGTCGAATTGACAGGTTCTTTGTGGAGAAGAGCATTGTATTGCTACAGGATGCACATTCTGTGGTGCCTCTGTCTGATTCTGGAGGATACAATGCCATAGTACTAGGTTTGGAGTCTGGGCAGAAGCCGGTGGGAGCACACTGTTGTAGTGAAAGCTTGAGGACCAGTTCTGAGTGATGGCTTACCTACAACAAAGACTATATTGCCTCTGTGTATTCGTTGTCTGGGACAAGGTGAGGAGCTGAGATTAAAGGGATAAAAATTCAGAGGACATCATGTGCTAGAAGATGTCGAGAATCAAAGTGCTCAATATTTGTGAAGTAGTCTTTCTCTTTTAGTAAGCTATTTTAGGCTAGTAAAAAGTATAATTCTGTTTTATTAAATGTAAATCTAAGTGGAATGTAAAAAATATATTAGATTTATTTGTAAAATGAAGCCGTATTAGAAGCCATGAAGCCTGGGGATCCCTGGGTAGCGCAGCGGTTTGGCGCCTGCCTTTGGCCCAGGGTGCGATCCTGGAGACCCGGGATCGAATCCCACGTTGGGCTCCCGGTGCATGGAGCCTGCTTCTCCCTCTGCCTGTGTCTCTGCCTCTCTCTCTCTCTCTCTCTCTCTCTGTGACTATCATAAGTAAATAAATAAAAAAAAAAAAGAAGCCATGAAGCCTTGTCATTTGCTCTCTGAAATTCATGGTGGTCACCTTGGTGAGATTTAAATGAGAAATAGATGAGAAGATTTAGGGTACTTTTTCTGCCTTAAAGAAAATGTTTCTGTGGGGCTGCTCCTACTTTCTGGAGTTCATGTCTTAGGGGTACATAGAAGGGAAATAGAATAAGGTATTATGTAATAGTAGTTAGAAAGCAAATCTTCTATCCTAATGTGTCATTTATAAAATAGGACTTCTTTGAATAGGGCCATTTACTTTTTCCAGGGGACTCCACCTCACCACGTCTCCTCCTTGGTCTTCTGTGCTTCTTGCACCTGGGGCCCTGGCTCAGCTAGTCTCCAGAAGCCAGCTGTTCTTCTCCCCTGAATTGGCTGAACCTCTCTCAGTTTCCTCTTCTAGTTGTTTCTTTGGCTTCCAGTTTCATCCTATAGGCTTCCTCATTTTATGACACCTAATTTTTCCATTTCCAGGGTGAAGCCTCATAAAAATTCCAAATTTGTGAAATTTCTGGATTTGAGTTCTGTAGATCATCAGATGTTTTCAAATATCCTGTGAGAACAAGATGTTTGTTTTTGTGATAAGGATTATGTCCATGTCAGTGTGTGAAATACCAGTGTAACTAGGAAACACATAAAATTCTTCTGAATTATATTTTAAAGTATGTGTTAGTAGGAGATACCAGGTTCTTTTCCTTTCTCTGGATTTACACAGTGGAGGAAGATGATTGAGGATTGTGCTATATGTACATGACTTTGCATTTCTTAATCAGTGTACTTTTTTGCTGACTTATAAAATGTGATGCACCCTTTCCACGTGAAATTCTGCAGCATTCCTTGCTAGAATCCAGAGAAAACCTTTCCTGTGACAAAAAAAGAAGCACTGAGGAGTCAAAAGGGAAGGTGGGGATTTACATAAAAAGAAAACAGTTGTTAAGAGATTCTGTAAACAATTAAAATCTATGATTAATTAACTTTTTAGCACGAGGAAAATGATAGGTAGTTAGCCTGTTTTGATAGAAATGAAAAAAAAAAAAGCAAGTGTCCTTTTATCTTTACTAGCCTCTTGTCATGAAAAGATTCTCTTTGCTGGGAAGGATTTTAAAGGCCCCTTAATAATTAAGTGGAAAGATTTGAAATCTTGAGTAACTCCTGATTCTTTTATGTAAAATTTCACATGATGTTAATCTGCTGAGCACTTCACAGTACAGTGTGTGCTGAAACTGTAACAATAATTAGAGAATTTTTCAGCTGGATCTAATCCAAAAATCAGATGTCAGACCTTGTCCAAACTTTACTGAAACTAATTATCCGAAAAGTCTTATAAGTATCTCACTGTTCAGGCATTGCCAGAACTCTGCTGTACCCCAGAGTGGTATTTGATAAATGCATATTCTATCATCATAGCATGTAGGGACTTCATCCTATACTCATTTTGTCTTATCATATCATTTTAATGATTTAGGGAATGTTCTTCAGTTTCTTGCTTAATGGGCAAGACAAGTATTTCTTGTAGGGTTCACATGAGATAAAATCTGGCTTTTTCCCTTATAGCTTACTCTCTCCTGTAAACCTGTATATGAACTAGATTTTATGTTTCTTTAATTTTCTTAAGAATTATTTTGGTGAGAGCATTTGACAAAATACAGCATCCATTCCTGATCAAAACTCTTCAGAGTGTAGGGATAGAGGGAACTTTCCTCGATATCTTAAAAGCCATCTACGAAAAGCCCACAGCAAATATCATTCTCAATGGGGAAGCACTGGGAGCCTTTCCCCTAAGATCAGGAACCAGACAGGGATGTCCACTCTCACCACTGCTATTCAACATAGTATTGGAAGTCCTAGCCTCAGCAATCAGACAACAAAAAGGCATTAAAGGCATTCAAATTGGCAAAGAAGAAGTCAAACTCTCCCTCTTCGCCGATGACATGATACTCTACATAGAAAACCCAAAAGCCTCCACCCCAAGATTGCTAGAACTCATACAGCAATTTGGTAGTGTGGCAGGATACAAAATCAATGCCCAGAAATCAATGGCATTCGTATACACTAACAATGAGACTGAAGAAAGAGAAATTAAGGAGTCAATCCCATTTACAATTGCACCCAAAAGCATAAGATACCTAGGAATAAACCTAACCAAAGAGGTAAAGGATCTATACCCTAAAAACTATAGAACACTTCTGAAAGAAATTGAGGAAGACACAAAGAGATGGAAAAATATTCCATGCTCATGGATTGGCAGAATTAATATTGTGAAAATGTCAATGTTACCCAGGGCAATTTACACGTTCAATGCAATCCCTATCAAAATACCATGGACTTTTTTCAGAGACTTAGAACAAATTATTTTAAGATTTGTGTGGAATCAGAAAAGACCCCGAATAGCCAGGGGAATTTTAAAAAAGAAAACCATAGCTGGGGGCATCACAATGCCAGATTTCAGGTTGTACTACAAAGCTGTGGTCATCAAGACAGTGTGGTACTGGCACAAAAACAGACACATAGACCAATGGAACAGAATAGAGAATCCAGAAATGGACCCTGAACTTTATGGTCAACTAATATTCGACAAAGGAGGAAAGACGATCCACTGGAAGAAAGACAGTCTCTTCAATAAATGGTGCTGGGAAAATTGGTCATCCACTTGCAGAAGAATGAAACTAGACCACTCTCTTGCACCATACACAAAGATAAACTCAAAATGGATGAAAGATTTAAATGTGAGACAAGACTCCATCAAAATCCTAGAGGAGAACACAGGCAACACCCTTTTTGAACTTGGCCACAGTAACTTCTTGCAAGATACATCCACGAAAACAAAAGAAACAAAAGCAAAAATGAACTATTGGGACTTCATCAAGATAAGAAGCTTTTGCACAGCAAAGGATACAGTCAACAAAACTCAAAGACAACCTACAGAATGGGAGAAGATATTTGCAAATAACATATCAGATAAAGGGCTAGTTTCCAAAATCTATAAAGAACTTATTAAACTTAACACCAAAGAAACAAACAATCCAATCATGAAATGGGCAAAAGACATGAAGAGAAATCTCACAGAGGAAGACATAGACATGGCCAACATGCACATGAGAAAATGCTCTGCATCACTTGCCATCAGGGAAATACAAATCAAAACCACAATGAGATACCACCTCACACCAGTGAGAATGGGAAAAATTAATAAGGCAGGAAACAACAAATGTTGGAGAGGATGTGGAGAAAAGGGAACCCTCTTACACTGTTGGTGGGAAGGTGAACTGGTGCAGCCACTCTGGAAAACTGTGTGGAGGTTCCTCAAAGAATTAAAAATAGACCTGCCCTACGACCCAGCAATTGCACTGCTGGGGATTTACCCCAAAGATTCAGATGCAATGAAACGCCGGGGCACCTGCACCCCGATGTTTCTAGCAGCCATGTCCACAATAGCCAAACTGTGGAAGGAGCCTCGGTGCCCATCGAAAGATGAATGGATAAAGAAGATGTGGTTTATGTATACAATGGAATATTACTCAGCCATTAGAAACAACAAATACCCACCATTTGCTTCAACGTGGATGGAACTGGAGGGTATTATGCTGAGTGAAGTAAGTCAATCGGAGAAGGACAAACAGTGTATGTTCTCACTCATTTGGGGAATATGAATAATAGTGAAGGGGAATATAAGGGAAGGGAGAAGAAATGTGTGGGAGATATCAGAAAGGGACACAGAACATAAAGACTTCTAACTCTGGGAAATGAACTAGGGGTGGTGGAAGGGGAGGAGGGCGGGGGGTGGGGGTGAATGGGTGACGGGCACGGAGGGGGACACTTGACGGGATGAGCACTGGGTGTTATTCTGTATGTTGGTAAATTGAACACCAATAAAAATTAATTTATAATTAAAAAAAAAAAGAAAAAAAAAGAATTATTTTGGTGAAATTTTAAGGGTATACCATAGAAAGGTGTAAGTTTAGAGGGAGTAGATTCACTGGAAGTAGACAAGAAAGGATGTGTCACAGAGTTAAGAGAGACTGATGTAACCTTCAAGTTAACTATTTAAATTCCCCTCCTAATCCATTCTCCCACTAGTGCCATGCTCCCTAGTATGTAATTGATAAAAACTTACTAATGAGAACCTGGGTAGCAACCTTCTGTGACTGCCTGACCTATATCAATATATTCATTCACTCACTCACTCACTCACTCACTCACGCGCTCGTTGACGTATTTAGTTGCCAGTCCACATTCATGGCATTGGGAATACAGTGGCTCGTAGCTTCCTGGTTGCTCATATTGGACAGTTTTTAAAGTTTTTCAGCCACACCTTCAAAATCCACTGTGTCCTTTGCATTAGTGGAAGGAACACACCAAACTTATCTGAATAAAGGAGCATGCATCTATTTGATGACATGAAAAGGCCTGAAGTCCATAGGCTTTGTGGAATTTGGGGAAAGCTGATCAAGGATGGAGATTAGAGAATTTAGGGGACGAAATTCTCATTCCATTGGGCCACCTGGGTGGCTCAGTGGTTGAGCGTCTGCCTTTGGTTCAGGTCATGATCCTGGAGTCCTGGGATCGAGTCCTGCATTGGGCTCCCCATAGGAAGTCTGGTTCTCCCTCTGCCTATGTCTGCCTTTCTCTGTGTGTCTCCCATGAATAAATAAAAATTAGGGGAAAAAAAAGAATTCTCATTCCATTAACTGTGTTTCCTCAATTCTGTAGACACTCTTGACAGTTTCAAATTTATGAGTATGTTGAATGTGCAATTATTTCATTCTTACCCCACACTTCTTCCAACCTGGAGTTGAACTGATGGTGTGTTTTACAGTTGAAGACCTTCTAGAATTGGGGACGTGAGTGCTACAGGCTGGAACTTCTCATCACAACCATAAAATGACTTGAGGCTTCATTCAAAACTCATCTTCATTTTCCCTATAATTTGTAATTTGAAAAATATAGAATAGGGAAAATTTCTGTAGGATTAGTATTAAGACAGTTTTTCCTATTGTATATAGCATGTATATAATGTTTATCATGGAAAACTTGAAATTCTAGAAAAGCATAAACAAGAAAATGAAATCAGACTTCTTCAACTCATAGTCAGTGTTTTGTTTGTATTTTGGTGAATAACCCTGGTCTTTCTCCTTCCCTCCTCCTTCCCTCTTTCTTTTCTTTCCCCCTTTGTTTTCCTCCCTGCTTTGTATCTCTAAATCTATCAATATATCAATCTCTGTTTATGGATCCTCCATTCCCCCAAATTTCCTAGTTTACTCTATTTATTGTTTTATGACATCATGAGGGAAGTATTTTCCCATAGTTTTAAATATTAAAAATTTTTTTTTCAATTTAATTGTATATTACAATTTAATGCATCTCTATTGTGAGATATTCAAGCTGGTGACAGATTTTGTTTTGTTTTGGTAATTACAAATATTCCTGTAAGATCATCTATGGGCATAGCATTTTGTATCTAGCCCTGGTCATGTTTTTAATATCTTAGAACTTGTATTGGTGGTCTAACAGGGGATAAGTATTTTGAAGGTGTCAGATACACATTAGAGAAATACTCTTCTGAATGGTTACCTAATTTAAATTTCTTATATAGGAATGATCTGGAGTTTTTAAGTTCATGGAATTTTAATCAGTGATCTTGGAGAGGAAAGAATTTAGAATTCAGGATTATAATTCAAAACAGTTTTGATAGTTTAGAGAATTGGTTAGTTGATACAAATTGAAATTCAATAGGGGAAAATGAGGTTAAGAAAAATAAGGTAGATAAAAATTGCCCAAATACTGTTTGTAGAGTATCTATTTCTTCATGCACTGCCTGAAGGAGAATACAGGGGTCATAAGGAATGTGACTAGATTTCTCTGTAGCCCAATGGGGACGTTGGCTTGTTCCCAAATGTAAAGAAAAAGAAAGCTCATTCGAGCTAATGCTGTATTCTAAAAAGACTGTTAAAATTTTGTGTTTTCTACTGTTAAGAATTCAAAGACACTAAATACCTTCTTGGGGAACATTTAATGTTCATTTTAATTATTTATGTTAATCATTTGAGCATAAATTGAATTTTAAAAAGACTATCTGAAAGTTACTACTGATCTTTCCTCAATTAAGTAGAGAATATGTTTAGGAAGCTCTTATTTTTTTCCATGAAATTTCAGGGGAAATAGAATTATCTTTACCTTGCAAATGGTACTTTGAGGATAGGAATGCTATTCTTAGATAAAAATGGCACGTGTTTATAAACACACAGATATACACACACACACACATACACACTCTAAAATACAAGGAAGCAGTTTAAAATGCCTGCTTCTGCTTGGTTTAGGTTATAGTTCTATATCTGTTTTGAGTGTAATTTATGTGGTCGAAGGCTGTACCAACATATGTATTAGCAATCATTTCTGTTCACTTGTGATACAGTTCTAATTATTGTTCAGACAAGGGACCTTGGGATAGTTATAATCCAGAAGGACTTTATATATAATTTGATCTTTTTTTTGTTGACTGACATTCAGAATGATTTTAAGACCCTAAACAAATCATATGTGATGACTTAAAAATCAGAACATTTAATTAATCAGCTTGCTTAAATCAATTAATTAAATATCTTTGCAAGATGACAGGGAGTTTGCTCTGTTTCTGTTATCCAGAGAATTTTGTCCTCTTATGCTAATAAATAGGGTTTTTTTCTTTTTAGTTTTTAGCCTAGATTTCTACCATTGATAATTGAAAGTCAGATCCTTTTCTAACCAAACGACTTTAAATTCACTACTTATTATTTTCATTATTGTTATTATTGTTATTTTTAGTGCTGATCCATTTAATGGTAGGCTTACTTCTCTATCAAGAGGGCCATCTGTGCTCTGTGCCCTCTGCACATAGGTGCTTTCCTAAAGTATTGAGAGGCAGAGAGTCTTGGCTCCATCACTGACAAGCAGATGAGGGATGAACCAGACAAGTGACATGGTTGCTGTGAAAGCCAAAATAAGTGCAGCTATAATTTTAATTAGTTTGTTCATCTTAACAGCATCTAGTCCTGGGTATCTTATACAGCTGTGAAAGCCTAAAAGTGTAGCAGCCATACTTTGCTTTTGGAAATCTCTTCTCTTTTTTTTTTTTTTGAAGACTTTTTTATTTATTCATGAGAGACATACAGAGAGAGGCAGAGACATAGGCAGAGGGAGAAGCAGGCTCCTTTAAGGAGGGCTTGTTGCGGTACTTGATCCCAGGACCTGGGCATCACAACTTGACCCAAAGGCAGACATTCAACCACTGAGCCACCCAGGTGTCTTTGGAAATCTATTCTTGATGAATTTTTTTCTAATTATAATTTGGTATATATTTCATTGCCAAAAATTAGGAAAATTTAGAGAAGTATCTGTAAGAAAATAAAAAAATCACCAATAATTAATGTAGTAGAGATAGATCCTATTTACACTTTTGTATATCCCAATTTTTACATAATTGGGATCCTACTATACACATAATTTTTTGTCCTCACTGTTTTTCCACTCAGCATATCATTAGTACTTTCTCATACTAATAAAAAATATCTCCGAAAAACCCTATTTTAATAGATAATATTCATTTGAGTGGTCATACCATTATTTACTTAACTGGTTGTTGGTCCTAGTTTTCAATTATAAATTATTTTGTGATGAACATTTCATACATGTTTTTGAGTTGATCTCTGATTATAATAAGACAGTATTATGCTTCTTCTTAGGTTGTGTATTTTCAGTGCTAAACTATAGAATATCAGATAGGTACACAGTTCTGTAGGTGGTAATAAACCTGAAAATATTTAATATGGTGGTATATGAACTGTTCTTTGAAGAATGCGCAGCCAGGGTTTTGTCAGCTATGAGAACCATGGTATTACAACTGGGGAAAATTCAGGAGCAGAGATGTGGATGGGAATGAGCTTATTACGCAGTGTGCATCTGCTTGTATGAGCATGATTTAACCACAGTGGAAGGAAAGGTTTGAGTAATTGAAGAAAATAAAGTTTGAAATGTGGAGTAAAGATTTGAATTTGTTAGAATAGATGTGGCAACCAAAGGTCCTAAATTTTCTGGGACCATTGTACTATTCATAACCAATTTTTATGTAGCACATTTTATGTGCAAAGCTCCCCCTTGTGGAGGCCCACATGGGGTTTATACTTCAGTATGAGCCATAGTATTCATTCAGTGAATGCAGTGGTCTGTCATGTGTTCACAAATACATTTCTAGAGTAAGACTGGGATGCAGTGCTGGTTTGGAAAATCTGCTCGTGGTGGCAATTGGAAATCTTTGGAGGTGCAGAATCAAGGCACAGCCACAATTTAAATGATGCAAATATTTTAAAGATTGTTCTTTAGTATAGATTGGAGGGGCCTGGTTAAAGGCAGGAATAGTAGCAAATAGGTCATGGTTCATGAAGGAATGCAGGACTGAGAAGCAGGGACTACAAGACTTTAGCAAAATGGGTTGGAGGAGAAGGGTTTACATTTAAATGATTGAGTCTAGTGGTTCTGATTACAGAGTTGACTCCCTTCAAAATGTAAAAGCCTCAGTGCCCTTCCCAGATTTGCTGGATCTGAATTTTGGGGAGATGGGACCAGATATATACATATGTATTTATTTTAAAAGCTTCCTTAGAGACTCTGATATGTGCCTCTGGTTAGAAAACACTAAATGAATTAATGTGTGTTTTTTTCCACCCCAAGAATTTGTCAAATTGCCTGAACTGACTCTTTTCAATTTAGTACACTTAATATGCATGTGCATGCATTTTTGTTTTGCATATTTTTTCATACTCTCTAGTTCCTGAGAAATTTTTTTGCCGTTATTTGGTGTCAAGTTGTATTACAAACTTATTAATTAGTGTTACTCTGCAAAATCAATTTTGAGCAAGTGAAATGCACTGCAAAAATTAAAAGAAATTTCTACAGCTTTTTTTCTTACTAACTGATAGGGACAAAAGCCAGGATGGATGATCAAACATGGTATTTGAGAACATCAAAGCTGGCTCTGGCCTTGGCAATTATCCGCTCAACACCAGCAGACACAAGCAGCAGAGAATACACAGAGCACCTTGCGAAGGTGGTGTCTGAGCAGGAGTCAACGTGGAGATCAAAAGTCCAGGTCTTGGAAGCTGAAGTTCTGCAATTACGCCACAAACTTCTTCTAAGCAGAATGTGTGCAGAAGTGTTTAAGAATGGTGAGTATATATGTATATAAAAAAAAATAAAACAAAAGAGTGGTGAGTATATGAAAATGTCTTTGGCAATATATTATTCTGGGTTTTTAATTTTTTTTAATTTTTATTTATTTATGATAGTCACACACACAGAGAGAGAGAGAGAGAGAGGCAGAGACATAGGCAGAGGGAGAAGCAGGCTCCATGCACCGGGAGCCCAATGTGGGATCCAATCCTGGGTCTCCAGGATCGCGCCCTGGGCCAAAGGCAGGCGCCAAACCTCTGCACCACCCAGGGATCCCTATTCTGGGTTTTTTGTTGACTTTTTTTTTTTAAGATTTATTTATCCATTTGAGGGAGGGACAGAGGGAGAGGGAAAACATCTCAAGCCGACTTCACCTGAATGTGGAGCCCAGTGTGGGGCTGGATCTCATGACCCTGAGATCATCAGCTGGGCTGAAATCAAGAATCGGTAGCCCAACTGACTGACCACTCAGGTGCCCTTTTATTGTTTACTTTTTTAATTTAATTTTTAAAAGATTGAGTATAGATGACACACCGTGTTACATTAGTGTTAGGTATACAGTTTAGTGATTTATTTTTTTTTTATAAATTAATTTTTATTGGTGTTCAATTTACCAACATACAGAATAACACCCAGTGCTCATCCCATCAAGTGTCCCCCTCAGTGCCCGTCACCCATTCACCCCCACCCCCCGCCCTCCTCCCCCTCCACCACCCCTAGTTCATTTCCCAGAGTTAGAAGTCTTCATGTTCTGTCTCCCTTTCTGATATTTCTCACACATTTCTTCTCCCTTCCCTTATATTCCCTTTCGCTATTATTCCTATTCCCCAAATGAATGAGAACATACACTGTTTGTCCTTCTCCGGTTACTGTGGCCAAGTTCAAAAAGGGTGTTGCCTGAGTTCTTCTCTGGGATTTTGATGGAATCTTGTCTCACATTTAGATCTTTCATCTATTTTGAGTTTATCTTTGTGTATGGTGCAAGAGAGTGGTCCAGTTTCATTATTCTGCATGTGGATGTCCAATTTTCCCAGCACCATTTATTGAAGAGACTGTCTTTCTTCTAGTGGATCGTCTTTCCTCCTTTATCGTATATTAGTTGAGCATAAAGTTCAGGGTCCACTTCTGGGTTCTCTGTTCTGTTCCATTGATCTATATGTCTGTTTTTGTGCCAGTACCACACTGTCTTGATGAACACAGCTTTGTAGTACAACCTGAAATCTGGCATTGTGATGCCCCCAGATATGGTTTTCTTTTTTTAAAATTCCCCTGGCTGTTTGGGGTCTTTTCTGATTCCACACGAATCTTAAAATAATTTGTTCTAAGTCTCTGAAGAAAGTCCATGGTACTCTGCGCCTTTTGATGGGGTCATTAAGCCCATTCACGTTCAGAGTTACTATTGACAGATATGAGTTTAGTGTCATCATGATATCTATTTAGTCCTTGTTTTTGTGGATTGTTCCACTGACCTTCTTCTTAAAGGGGAGTTTTAAGAGTCCCCCTTAAAATTTCTTGCAGAGCTGGTTTGGAGGTCACATATTCTTTCAGTTCCTGCCTGTCTTGGAAGCTCTTTATCTCTCCTTCCATTTTGAATGAGAGCCTTGCTGGATAAAGTATTCTTGGTTGCATGTTCTTCTCATTTAGGACCCTGAATATATCCTGCCAGCCCTTTCTGGCCTGCCAGGTCTCTGTGGAGAGGTCTGCTGTTACCCTAATATTCCTCCCCATGAAAGTCAGGGACTTCTTGTCTCTTGCTGCTTTAAGGATCTTCTCTTTATCTTTGGAATTTGCAAGCTTCACTATTAGATGTCGAGGTGTTGAACGGTTTTTATTGATTTTAGGGGGGGATCTCTCTATTTCCTGGATCTGAATGCCTGTTTCCCTTCCCAGATTGGGAAAGTTTTCAGCTAGGATTTGTTCAAATACATATTCTGGCCCTCTGGCCCTTTCGGCGCCCTCGGGAACCCCAATTAAACGCAGGTTTTTCTTCCTTAGAGTGTCATTTATTTGCCTTAATCTGTCTTCGTGGTTCTTTAATTGTTTATCTCTTTTTTCCTCAGTTTCCCTCTTTGCCATTAACTTGTCTTCTATGTCACTCACTCGTTCTTCCACCTCGTTAACCCTCGTCGTTAGGACTTCTAGTTTGGATTGCATCTCATTCAGTTGATTTTTAATTTCTGCCTGATTGGATCTAAATTCTGCAGTCATGAAGTCTCGTGAGGCCTTAATGCTTTTTTCTAGAGCCACCAGTAGCTGTATAATGGTGCTTCTGAATTGGCTTTCTGACATTGAAGTGTAATCCAGATTTTGTAACTCTGTGGGAGAGAGGACTGTTTCTGATTCTTTCTTTTGAGGTGAGGTTTTCCTTCTAGTCATTTTGCTCAGTGCAGAGTGGCCAAAAAGAAGTTGTATTGGAACACGGGGGAGTATCACTGGTCCGTCCAGCTGGTCTTCTGGGGGAGGGGCCTGCTGTGCTGATTTTCAGGTGTTAGCACTTGGGGGAGCTGCTCTGCCCCTGCCTGCTGCCGGGCTCAGCGGGGGTTGTTTACCCCGCCAGGCCCCAGGAGGAACAGCAGCAGTTGCTACGGCAACTCTGGAAGCCTGGATTCAGCCTCCGCAGGAACTACGGGGCTCGGGCTCGGGGCTCTCGGCTCTCCGTCCGCAGGGCCTGGAGGCTCCGGGGCGGGGCCGCTGATCTGCTCAGCTCGGGGCAGGAGCGTCCTCGCTGTCTCGGGCCCTCCCGGCCTCTGCCTGTCCCGGGGGAGGCCGGATCCTGGGCTGTGTCCCGGCGCCCTGTGCTCCGGGGCCTGCGCTGTTGGATTCGCGCTCCTGCCCCGCAGCCCCCTCCGCAGAGCCGCCGCCCGAGCCCCTCCGAGCTGCTCCGGTCGGTCCCGCCGTGCGCGCTGCAGCCCTTAGGGAGCTCGGCGCACTCTCCCGGGGCGCAGGTGTCTGTTAGTGTCCCCGGGAGCCCGAGGGCATCCCCGCCCTCCTGGGTCCTGCTCCAACTCCCTGCGAGCCCCTTTCCGCCCGCCCGGGAAGGTTGGTGCAGCTCCTGCTCCTCCGGGACGGGGCTCTCCTGTCCTGGGGACACTCGCCCCGGCCTCAGCCCGGCTCCTCCGGGGCCCCTCCCCCTCGGAGGCCTTTTGTTTCTTTATTTCTCTTTCCCCGTCTTCCTACCTTGATAGAAGCGCGAACTTTTCTCACTGTAGCATTCCAGCTGGTCTCTCTTTACATCTCAGGCCGAATTCGTAAATTTTCAGGATGGTTTGAAGGTTATCTAGGTAACTTGGTGGGGACAGGTGATTTGGGGACCCTGCTCTTCCGCCATCTTGCCCCTCCCCCCTACAGTTTAGTGATTTATATGTTATGTTGTATTAACCAAAAGCATGGCGACCATTTGTCCCATTATGTTGCTATTACAATATCATTGACTGTATTCCTTATGCTGTGCCTTTTATTCCCAGGGCTTAATCATTCTATAACTGGAGGACTGTATCTCCCTCTTCCCTGCACCCATTTTGCCTAGTCTCCCAGCCTCCTCCCCCTCCTCACAACTTCCTCCCCCTGGGAACCATCAGTTTGTTGTCTATATTTATGAGTCTGATTCTGCTTTTTGTTGGTTTATTCTTTTTCTTTAGATTCTGTTTGTGATTGGAGTCATAAGGTATTTATCTTTCTCAATCTGATTTATTTCGCTTAGTGTAATACCCTCTAGGTCCTTTCGTGTTGCCTAAAATGGCATGATCTCATCCTTTTATATGGCCATGTAATAGTCCAGAGTGTGTGTATGTGTGTGTGTGTGTATGTGCATGTAACATTTACCTTATCCATTCATCTATTGATGGACACTAAGGTTACTCCCATGTCTTGACTATTTTAAGTAAAGCTGCACTAACATATGGGCGCATATATCTTTTCTTGTTTGGATTTTAGTTTTCTCTGGGTAAATATACAATAGTGGAGTTACTAAATCATATGATATTTCTGTTTTTAATTTTTTGAGGAATCTCCATACTGTTTTTCACAGTGGTTATACCAATTCTGTTTTTTTTTTTTTAAGATTTATTTATTTATTTATTCATGACAGACACAGAGAGAGAGAGGCAGAGACACAGGCAGAGGGAGAGGCAGGCTCCATGCAGGGAGCCTGATGTGGGACTCGATCCCGGGTCTCCAGGATCACACCCCGGGCTGAAGACACTAAACTGCTGGGCCACCAGGGCTGCCCACCAATTCTGTTTTTATTTCATCTTCACAATTATTTAGAAATTGTTTAGTTTCTTAAACCTAGACTTCTTCTTTTTGCCCTATAAAGATTTTTTTACCTATAGTCATTCATTAAAAGTTTATTGTTACTACCCAATGAATGAGGCTACATTAGATGCTGAGATGAAGAGTGAAAATATCTAGATGTGAAGGCAATAATGTTTAAGCTTACTGGATACAATTTAAAATCTCATTACTGAACCTTACTATTTTACTATGTATGTTATGTTGAGTTTATATTAAATAATTCATCTAGCAGTCATATATCAAGTACCAGCTATGGACCAGATATGCAGTGGGTGATGGGACCCCAAAAAACACATAAGAGGAGGTGCTGTCCTTGCCATTAAGTACCTACCATTTAGCAGGGAAGAAAGATCTATAAATAATTAACCCAGCAAGATAAATGCTTTAATAAAGATATTGACAAAGCAAAGAGCAAGAAGGCATTCATTCTGCCTGGTTTTTGAAAAGACTTCTCAGGTCTGGTCCTCAAGGATCTATCTACTAGTTAGTGGTCACAGAGCATGCAGCAAGAGGCAGGAACATGACCAAAGGCAGAGCAGTAATGTTCCATTTAGGATACTGCTAGCATTACTTTGCAGAAGTGGCCAGAACACCATGAGGGAGAACAAAGAGAAGTGAATTGGGACCAGATTCAGAAGGGCCTTGAATGTCAACCTAAGGACCATTTTAGTTTATTTCCTATCAGTAAGTTGATGGTACACATTTTATTGTCTCCCTAGGACCTTTGTGAAAGTGAAAATAGGGAACTGTAAGTGATTATACTAGGACAACAGGACTCACCTGAGCATGCTGGAACATGTGGTCACTCCATTCATCAGCAATCATATAACTTTTTTGATGCAGAGGATTGACTCTCATATTGGGATTGGGGAATAATTCTGGTGATTTATCAAGAATGTAAACCAGATCATGTGACTCCTTTGCTGAAAACCCTTCCCTGGTTTCCAGTTATGTTTCACATTAGATTCAGGCTTGTGCTCATGGCCTGTGATGCTGTGGATGATTTCACCTCTATTTACCTCTCCCACTTTGTCTCATATGACTTCTGCATTATTTACTCTGCCCCAGCCACCATGGGCTTCATTCCAGCCTTAGACCTTTGTTATGTTCTTCTCTTTGAATGTCTTTGTGGCTGGCTTCTTCCCTACCTAGAGATCTTATTCTAAATGATACCCCTCAATGACCATTGTATATACATAGCACTTTCCACTAGTTTTTCTTTACCCAAACATCCCCTGTAGATTATTTGTTTGTTTATATAATTGTTACCTTATCTCCTGAGCTAGAGTTTAAGTTCACTGAGGAGTGGGTTTTGATTTGCTTAGCACTTTCTACTCAGTGCCCACCCCAAAGCCTCACACACAGCAGGTGCTCAATAAATATTTGTCACATGGAAGTGGGGCAGAGAGGATGTTTCTGACCATAGCAGTGATTGGAGACAAGGAGACCAGTTTTAAACATACTTACCAAATCCCATATGAAGAATGATGGATTGAAATTGATCTATGATAGTGAGAACTAAAAGGAGGTCAGACATATATGCATGATTTTTAGAATAGGCCTTCAGATATTTGTGAATGGTTTCAGAGAATGATTAAGGGACATAGAGGCATTTGGGATAATGAGGTCTCCATTCTCAGTTTACTGAATTTATTGCAATGCTTTGAATCTGGATAGTGAACACTGAAATAAATTTATAGGATAAAAAGTTCAGGTTTGTCTGAGTGTAGGCCATTCCCTCAATATACAGGGATTACATAGAAAGAAGGTAGAGGGATGGTCCTTAAAGTCAAAAGGGATGTGTAGGCTGTAAGTAAATATATAGACTTAGGATCCACTGACATTTAATTCATAGTTGAAGTTCTAGCTAAAGATGAGACTCACGGGGAGAATTGAGCCAGGGGTAGGAGCATTGGGGATCCCAACATCCCAGAGGTGGGCAGAGGAAAAGCAGCCACGGAAGGAATATGATTATCACATTAGGAGTGTGCAGGTGTGGTACACAGATGATTGCTGTGGTAATAGGGTACTCACTAACTTTAATTTTGGGTATTATTGGGAAATATCAGCTAATCTAATACCCAGATATTACTAAAATCTCATTATTATGTGAACAAAAATGGTGTTACACAATTCGTAACCACATTTTGGACTCTCTGGAGTTTTTCTAGGTAATGGGCTCTTTTTATTCAGTGAATGCAAATGCAATCAGTAATTTTTAATTATTTTATGTGCAGTTATATGATTAATATAATGCCTATACACATAATACTTTCCAGTGATTTTAAACAGACTCTTATAAACATCTGTGATATCAGAACTGTTGTTTACTGTCAAGGGTCTGTTTATACCCCTGCTCTAGTGGTATGGATGATTGGTTAGGAACATGAACATGCCTGACAGTGAGAGCCTAGGTGCGAACTCGTTCTCACACTGAAAACTTGCACTTACAGTGCCTGTGAGAGAAATTTTCAAATACCCTACAATTGAAATCAGTTTTACTTGTAGCAGGAGCAATAGGTAAAGAGTTTCTGTGCAGATGTTTGCAAGTTACTTGTCTCTCCATCTGTTTGTTAACTTAAACTTAAAAAATGAGGAATAAATAGATTAAAATAAATAGAGTCACTATTAAAGGGGAAGGAACAAAACCTGACAAGGGGGAAGATATTAGATTGAGAAAGAAATAAAGAAGGAACACAGTCATTATTCAAAGATAGGTAATTTGAAAGACTGATGTGGCTTACTCTAAGAAAACTCCATACCTGAGAATCAAAACTATATTATAGATATATTTATATGATTGATTATTTTTGTCTGGAATTTTCAGAGTTGCTTTGCATATGCAACCTTTCTCAAGTGTTTAGACCCTCAGTAAATGTTGAATGGAATGCTTCTTGACAGATTGAGGGGGTGGAGAACTTAATTTACAGCATCAACTATCCATTGAAGTAACTGAGCCACCCAGAATTCAATAAAGCAGAGCTGAAATGGCAAAGTAAACAAATAAAAAATTATGATGTAGTGTATATACAGCATTTCAGGAACTCAGCTATTTCTTTATTCTGATTTATTCTACATCTTCTTAGAAATATACTTCTTTATTGCATTTATTAAAGGAATAGACTATACACAGAAAGGATAAATATAACGTGCTCTTAGAATTATGCCACATTGTAATTTTACTTACATGCTCCTTAGTAATGGGAGAAAGGATCAAGGAAGCACAGACAATCCAGTGACACATTTCTCAAAATCATTTTGGGTGATGTATGGCAGGCACGGTTAGTTGTCTGCTCAATATCTAGCTTCCTACTTCCTTTCTAAAGCACTCCAATTTTATTTTGGCAGAGATGTGCTTATTCCCAGTGGGTTAATCCATGAAAGGCTCAGATTTGTTTTGCCAATATTGTTCTAAGGTTGGGCAGGGGCCAATGAAAGGTAAAAAGCAATCTTCTGAGCCTTTGATAAAGATTTGCCTCTTTGTATAAAGAGATTGGTACTCATAAGAGAGAGCAATTAAATTTTTTTTTAACCTCAGCTACTTGTTTTCTGCATGCAGCACTGCCAATTGAAAATAAAATGCCTGGATCTGGGGTAGTCAGTTTGCAACTGTGAGACAATATTGACAAATTAATGCCAGCATGCTAAGGATAGTGAAATAGCTGGATGAAAAGAATGTGGGTCCTTCTTGATATTGCTGAGCAATCAGAGCAATGCTGGGATTATTTTATTAGGAAAGTTTTAAAAAGACGAGGGTGTAAGCCACTGTAATCCATGTGTTCCCTTCCTTGTATCTGAGCACATCCTAATTTGTGGAGGTGGGGGAAGGGGTAGGGGTCATGAATCGTTTAGAACCGCACTATACTTTTTTTTTTGCCAAGAGTCTTCTTGAACTATAGGGGAGAAAATGAGTGAGAAAAACTATGTTCTTTAATCTAGAACAGCTTCCTGTTAAAGGCAGCCTCATAATATTGGCAAGAGTTTCACCTGTGTCTGAGTAGGTAGGCAAGGGAGACCCAGAGCATCGAGATTGGCCAGGAAGAGGTTATTGGCTGTTCTTAAATGTTGACTAGGGATTGAATGAGACATGGTGTTGGGAGCAGGGCCTTGTTAGTGGGTATAATGGTACAGAACTTCAGTGAGCAGATTTAGGATTAAAACGAGTGTGTGTATGTGTGTGAGAAAGTAGGGCAGGCAGGGGAATCTGGACAGTTACAATTAAATAGTAATTTAGCATTCACAGGAAGGAGGTATATAGATGAAGTGTCAGGTCTGTGCTTTTTCCCCTACAATTTTATGTATTCAGTGTCTTCATAAATGATAGACTACTGGGTAAACAACTGGCTAGAGTGAAAAGAAAGAGAAAATGAAACCAAAATAGTTTAATGATTTCCATGTTTATTTAGTAAATGTTCATCGAATACAGGGCTAATTGTGGAGTGCTTGGGGATGGGTGGTGGTGGTGTGCACAGCAGCACAATTATTTTCAGCTGGACTTAGCTCTTCTGTGTTTTAGGTCCTGGGAAATAACTGGCCACATGGCTTTAGGAGCTTCCCTCCCCTCTAGCTGACAGTGCTTAAGTTTATCCACCTCCTTGCCTGTTGTCCCTTTTATTGCCTTATACTCTCAGGATCAAATCCTTAGCATTTGCCTGCCCTAGTCCCTACTTCTCATGTTGTGTGAATCTGGATTCAGGAAAATGCTTTTAGCCAGATCAGTGTTAACAGGGGTCAGCAGGGGCTGGCTATCCTGGTTGCCGGTGTACACCTTGCCAGATCCAGCATGGAGCTCATCTTTGTCTCCCAACTAGTACTTTTCTGGTCCAGGCCCACTCAGCCTCTGTCCCACCCCACCCTGTCCCGAACCACATACTGAGGAGACATCACAAATAACTGACCTCCAGTCATAGTTTTGGAGCTCAGCGTTTATATGTTGGGGCCTTCATTGTTCTACAGGTGCTGAAAGAACATGGGAAATGAATGCATAAGCATTTCCCGTCTTAGTTTTTACATAAGCTTTTATAACAAATTGTCAAATAGGATGAGGATTTCCTTAAAATTGCAGTTGATTTAAAACATACATGCATAATGTACATAAACATCAGGAAACATACTGTTAAATTAATATGGATTCTAATGAAAGGTTTCAAATTTAAAGTATAGTTATAAGGCAGCCCGGGTGGCTCAGTGGTTTAGCACTGTCTTCAGCCAAGGGCCTGATCCTGGAGACCTGGGATCGAGTCCCATGTCAGGCTCCGTGCACGGAGCCTGCTTCTCCTTCTGCACCCACCCCCCTTCTGTGTGTGTCTCTCATGAATAAATAAATAAAATCTTAAAAAAATAATAAAATAAATTTAAAAATATAGTTATAATTACATATAAGGCATGCTTTACTTGTTATATATAAAATTGAATTAATCTTTTGATATGAGAGACCATTAACATACAAATAAACGAAAGTTAAGTAGTTAAAAAAGCTCAGAATCTTAAATGGCTTTGATAGTGACAAGGCAACTGTTTAGAAATGTAGACATCTCAGTTATCATAAGATGAGCTGGCTCTGGTAGGAAGGGTGGGTAAGATAGGGAGTGGGAAGGGCCACACATGTACCAGCTAGGTCCTAGGCCTGGAAGAGGCAAGCTTCAGAGGTTGGACTCCGGTGAGGGCAAGTTCCCACAGTGTGCAGTGTTCCAGATGGACATTGTCAGCCCTGCCACATCTCTTCCTGGCACCCCACTCTGAGTCCCACTGTGTGATACAACCATCTTTTTCTCCTAAGCTGGCTTCCCAGAAGGTATCTTGAATGTCCAGGTAATCTAATTAGGGCACGTCTACTTCTTATGTATCTGTGGATTCTTCAAACTTCTGTCCATTCCACCACCACTCCCTTGGTCCTTCCTGATTTATCTCAATTAGACTCCATGTTTACAGTTGCAGCCTAGACACTTTCAAATCTGTGTTGCAGCCCAGACTCAAGTCTTCTCATTTCTTTTAGGATTAATAAAAAACTCTTAAAATAAGCTACGAACTTCTCCACAATTTGATGCTTGCTCCTTCTCGAGCCCACCCTGTCATCACTATGTCCTCCACATTCTGCACTGCAGCACATGAAATGTCTTTCACTTACTTGAATCTACCTTGTTCTCTTCCAGCTCTAGGCTTTTACACCTGTTGCTTCTCTCTGTAGGAGATAGTCTCCCAACCCCCTTTGTCTGGTTGTGCATTATTCTTTTTTTTCTGACAGTTTTAATACCCTTTCTGCCTTTGCTGACTGCCTTCTTAGACAAGATTAGATTCTCCTGCTGGGGGAATCATACTATTCTGTATTTTTCACAGCATTTGTGAGCCAAATTATAATTGTTTAAGCAGTCTGTCTTCCCTGTAGGACCTAAACTCTGTGCTTGCAGGAGTGTGCTTTTCCTCATCACTGCTCTCTTTCTACATTAGCACAGTGCCTGGCATGGGGTGGCAGGGTGCTTGGGGTTATTTGTTGAATGAATAAGTTTAGACATGGTTTATCTGAGTGTTAATACCTGGAACAAAGGGGCCTGGCTGATCTGTCATTTCCGGGGATCTACAAAACCTCTACAATGCTGGGAGGAGGATCAGGAGGGCAAGACCAAAGCATACTAGGGAAGGAGCACTAAGGTGGGATGAGTATCAAGGCTCCTACCTTTGAGAGCCATGTATTCATACTGTAGTTTAGTCAGAATCGAATAAATGAAGAAATGAAGAGTGACAATTTTGGGTTCTCACCTATGGAACAAAAGCTAAAACTATTCTAAGTTCCTTTGCATTCCAGGATCTTTTCTCAGTGTAATTTTTTTAATAGTTTAACATGTAGTAAAGTTTAATCTGTTCCATGTACTTAGGATTATATTTATTTTTTGCAGGTTTTGTCTACATGTTTAAATGCCCTGCTGTTTGTATGTATTTGATTTTTTAGATTCTGTTAGAAATCTAAAGGTACCATTGAGGATTTTGAATTTGATATTTGAATCCTAAACATCTTAATTTTTTTTTTTTTAGAATACAGTGTGGAGTAGAATCCAGTCAGATAGCTGTGGTCTGTAGTTTAGACAGGGAAAATTAATGGAGTAATATCAATTCCATTATCAAAGCAAGAAGGAAATCAGGTAAATAGGGTAAACAGGAGTAGGCTTGAGATCCTGCAATACTGATAAGCTCCCAGGTGATGTTGATACTGTTGGTCTGAGGACCATAGTTTGAGTAGCAAAGACTGAACTCTCTTGGGGTGGAGTTTGTTTGTGAGGGAAAGAGATAGGGTGTTAGTTGAGGAGGAGGCAAGGTGGAGAGAAAGTGTTTTTGTTGTTAAGATGGAAGAGATGTCCGCACACTGGTACTTTGGTAGGAAGGAATCAGCAGAGAGAGGAAAGTGAAAGAATTGAATGGGAGAGGATACTAACAGAACAGAGGGGCTTGGGACCTGAAACCCAAAAGAAATACAGAGCACAAGTGGTGGGCCTGGCCCTGGACCTCAAGCCGGGGATGATATGTTGTTTTGAGACTCTTTTGAGGAGTAGGAGTAGGTGCTTCTTTATTCATGCTCCTGCTGAGTTCATCCCTGGCAGCTGTCCTTCAAAGTTCACTTTTGTTCCCTTCTCCTCCTCCAGTGTCCCTTATTCTTAAATCTGACTATTGTTTTGTTGTTGTTTCTAGCTGCTTTTTGATTTTCATTCTGGCATTACTTTGCGTGCTGCTTCAACTCTTATCTGAGCCATCCCCACCCCCTGCCTAGGTTGTAGAAAAAGAAATGAGGAAAGGAGAGTTAAGTAACATGCCAAAGGTTAAAAGAGGAGGATGTGGAGTGGAATTCTTGTAAAATGCTAGAACTCTCTAGTACTTTAAGGTGCTTTCTTAAACCAGTGGTTCTCAAAGTGTGATCCCCAGACCAGCATCATCATCATTAGGTGAGACCTTGTTAAAAATACAGATTCTCAGAGCACACCCTTTACTCACACAATCAGAAACTCTGGGGGGGGGGGGGTGGGGTGAGGATCCCCGGGTGGCTCAGCAGTTGAGTGCCTGCCTTCGGGCGTGATCCTGGAGTCCCAGGATGGAGTCCCACATCAGACTCCCTGCATGGAGCCTGCTTCTCCCTCTGCCTGTGTCTCTTGAGAATCACTGGTTGAAACAAATTAAAGTGAACTATATATTCAGAGAACATAGAAAGACTTCTCCAGAAAATGAGTTGATAAAGACCTATCCCCTATCTAAACTATTTGAGTGACAAATCAAGAGGGATTTGTAGGCCAGCCTCTGCAAGATTTCATAATACCAATGGATAATATTTGACCCTGGTTGCCAAAAAATTGAGAAAGTGTTCTTTTAGAGCCTAATAGAGCTGAGGCAGAAAGTAGAAATTAGAGAAAAGGTGTAAACAAAAAATAGTAACATTAACATCATCCTAACAACTATGTTTCATACCATTCAATGAAGGGTGTATATAAATATAATAGGATTCCAAGGAATGTGTACGGTTGATTTTTGTTCTAGGAAAACTTCTCTTCCCTCTTTGTCCCCCTTCCCCTCTCTCCCTCCATCTTTACTTCCCACATCCCTTCCTAATACACACTGATATGCTCTGTTACAGAGGAGCCTGGATATATATTTCCTAGTATATAAGATGTGCAGTGATATAAGACAGCCCCTCCCCTTTCTGCAGAAGAAACATCCTTTTGAATATCTATTTCAAGTAATTTTAAAGACATCTTGTAGGGGAAATTTTGGGAATTAGAAATGCAAGAGGTTGTATCCTAAAAATCAGTAGAAAATCTTAAATTCTGATTAAACTATACTATTTTACCAATCCTTAAAAAGTACATAAAGTAACATAGCTAAAAAGAAATATATTGCTGTAAATGAATGCTAGCATGCTGTAGGCAATAAGACAAAACACATTTACTCATAAAGTTTTGTATCATGCCCATGGAAATATAAACACACGTACTTGCATTATATTCTGGGTCCTACCGAGAACTAAATAGCTAACTTCGGTACAAAATGAATTTGAATGAATTCCTAAATTGACTGTGAACATGAAGCAAATGTCTCAGTCAAAGTGGCAGAAAACCAGCAGCAAAGTGCAGTGCCTGGGAGTATGTGTAGGGGAGGTGCCATGTACTTGGGACCCCCTTGGCTCTTCTGTGATTTCTGTAGTAGCACTCATTACAAGGAGGGGCAACATTACTCTTATCTCATACTTCAGGGAAATGGTGGTCTTTTCATTCAAGTTTCCTGTTTTGGAAACATCATTTATGTGAATATTAAAGTTTAAATTGCTTGTTAGCATTTCTTTGAGTGTGAGAAAATGCATCAGAGAGTGCTCAGCTTAGGGTATGTGTGCTGTGAGGGAGACACAGGTTGTGAGCTGTTCTCAGCCTTCAGCGAGTCCATTGTTTCACATCAATTATTTTATAGTCAGTGTGTGATAATTTTTCTTGTTTTCCATCTCTCTCATTTCTCTTAGAGTCAGAAATGTTGCCTGTGTATCTTTAATACATCCAGACCATGTTTGCCAAGTTTTATGCTTGAAATAAACAAGGCAAAGATTGTGTCCAGAGAAAGATGGTTCTTAATGCTTGCACAAGCCTCGCTATAAAAATTCCTCATTACTCTTTTGATTAGTAAGTCACGTGAAAAACAAAGGCTGTGTTGCTTTTGTGCCCTCCCTTGGTGCTTGATTCAGTGAGATCTTTTACACAGTTTTTCAAAGTTGTTTCTGGGCTTGATAAGGCTAAGTTGTTTCTGGGCTTGTTTCTGATGAGGCTTATAAATATTTGTAGCAGAAACAATTTTCATGAGCTAAGGCAGGCTTTTCTATGTAAAATGCAATGTAAGATGTGAAATGTCAACATTTTGTATCAGTTTGACAAATAATCACATGGTAAGGAAGTAACTGATGAAAATTGAACAATGCTTCTGATCCTTCTATATATTTTTTACTGTATTTGAAGTTTTTCTAATTCATCAGTAAAGCAGATCATGTAGAATTTGGGCATCTTTCCTCCCTCTCATCATTATGCTAATAACAGATTCCTTTTCCCATGGAATTTAGTGTCATTTATCCATTCTTTCTGTAAAATAATATTTTGAAGAAAATAACCTTATTTTTCAACCCAGGTCATACAAATTAGATGGCATTTCTTGTATTTTAATACTTAATTTTGCTAATAATTGTGCCTTTAATAACTCCAAAGTTATTTCCACCTGTGTATTTTATGAAGTGTTTATCCTCATCTGATTATTTTTTATCCTATGAACCGCAAGGTATCTCATCATATCTGTAATTTCCAAGCAGGAGTTAGTCCAAAGTAGGCCAAGTCTATGCTGGTGGGCTGCTTTGTGTGGCTGTGCAGCTCTCTGATGTCTGATGGGGCGAGTGATACAGCAGGAGCTGGACCCAGAGAACTGTATGCCTCAGTGATCTGTACTTTTCCAGTTCCTCTGAAATTTTTCTTTAAAGAAGTGCCTTGACTATGCACAGGCATCTATGATTATGAACACACTGATAATAAACTTAGCCGCTCAATTACCTTTTTAACAGCAAATCCCATACAAATCTAGGCCTTTTGTACCTGTAGGTCCATGTGATAAAGAAAAGTATTAACCAGAGTTGAACTTTTAATTTAAAACTTTATTTTTGTTTTTAAAATGTCTTTGTGTGTGTGTGTGTGTGTGTGGTTTAAGATCATTTTATTGAGGGGCAAGAGGCAGGGAGAGGTGGGGGGCAGCTACAGCCCCCCGGCCCAAACAGGGGGAACAGACCTCCTCCCCACCCCCTGCCCTGCACGTGGCTCCCTCTATACTATGGGGGGACTTTGTGCAAACTCTGCCCAGGGGCGGGGGGAGGGTGGAGGGTGGGTGTGAAATGGCAGTGACTGGGGCTGGCAGCAGCGCTACTGGCCACTGGGTGGCTTGTAGGGCTCCAAGAGGAGGGCAGAGAAGGTGTTGACCTTGTCCGCCCCTCTGCACCTCGTGGGGCAGCAGGGGCAGCTTCATAATGTGGAAGTCTTCATACAGGTCCTCCATCTGGTCCAGGTACGTGGCCTGAATCTTGTGGTGGGCCTCACACATCTTGCAGGGCTTCTTGGGGTCAGGGAAGACGAGGTGGTTGACGATGATGTTGTGGGTATCGATCTTATATTTGGTTAGCTCCTGGATCAGCCTCTCTGTCTCGTACAGGGACAGGAACTCAGCAATGCACATGCAGATGAAAATGGTCTTCTCAGGGTCCTTGAACTGTTCACCGACGGAGCGGATGACAGGCAGTGTCTCCTCAAGCTTGGAAGCTAGTTGGTCTGCGTTCATGTCCCCCAGGCCCAGCATGTTGCACATCTGGGAGATGAAGGGGCTGATCTGGTTCTTGATCTGCATGAGGCGGTCTAGGCCCCGCTCCATGATGGTGGGGAAGTTGAGCAGCCTCAGCGTGTGGCCTGTGGGCGCCATGTCAAACACCACCACTGAGAAGTTCATGCCCTTCACCAGCCTCATGACCTCTGCATAACTCATGGCCTCATCAATGCCAGGGAAGGTGCTCATGGCCTCCTGCATCATCTTCTTGCCCATGCTTAGTATGTTGTCCTCTTCAAAGAACTCGTCGGGCAGTTCAGCCACACCAAGGCTGGGGTCAATCTCCATGGCGAAGAGGTTGTCATAGCCTTTGACCTTGGAGAACTTCTGGTCAAATGCATCAGAGATGTTGTGGGCTGGGTCAGTGGAGATGATCAGAACACTCTCCTGCCCCTTGGATAGCTGGACGACTAGGCTGCAGCTGCAGGTGGTCTTGCCGATGCCACCCTTGCCCCCGATGAAGATCCACTTAAGGCTGTGCTGCTCGATGATGTTGCTAAGCATGGGCTCCAGTGGCTCCACATCAGGTACATCCTCGAACTCCTCTGCCTCAACACCCCACCCGGCCATTCCTGCCGCCATCTTGGAACCCTTAAAATGTCTTTCTGAAAGGCTTTGCCTCCTTAGTGTTGGTAGACATAGGCTAGAGTTCTAGGCAGTGGCCCTGAACCCTAACCATACACTAGAATCACCTGGGGGGCTCTTAAAAATCCCAATGCCCGGGTTTCCCCCTAGGTCAATTATATCAGAATCTCTGGGGGCTGGACTAAAGCATCAGTATTCTTAGACTGTCTCTAGGTTATTCTAAAGTATAGCCAGGATTGAGAACCACTGGTTTAAGGCAAACATTTATATTCTGTATTTAATTCACATGCCCTTATTACTAGTTTTCATTGTTAATCCCACCTAGTTTTAATTCCCTTATTTTACTAGGGTTTTCTCTGTAGTATGCTGCAATCCTTTATTAGAAAGAGTAGAAGACCTTGGTTTTGGCCCTTTGAGGGGAAACATCTGATTAATTTCCTGTAGTGTCCTTTAACGTGAGATTTGAGAGCATGGATGGCTGGTGCTGGTGAGAGGGGATAGGGGTCTGTGGACAGCTGGGGGAAGGGTCTTTCTTTAGTTGTCTTTGGACATGTTTGGATGTGCTAGTGGCATGGATGGATGGGTTTAGAACTTAGTTGTTATGCTATAAACCTTGAGGTAACATGGTTGTAATTCATGATTCTGATTTTAATACTGTTAACAACTTTACCAAGATTCTCAGCTGTTGGGGCATCTGGTTGGCTCAGTGGTTTAGCATCTGCCTTTGGCTCAGGTCGAGATCCTGGGGTCCTGGGATCAAGTCCTGGATCAGGGGCTCCCCTGCAGGGAGTCTGCTTCTCCTTCTGCCTATGTCTCTGTCTCTCTCTGTGTGTCTCTCATGAATAAATAAATAAATTTTTTAAAAAAGAAGCTATTAAAAATTACTTAATTAAGAAAATATCTTTTACATCTGTAGTAAATATTTTTTTTCCTCAAACTACTTGAAATTTTCTATATTTATTGGAAAGTAGCAGACACTCAGTTTTTATGGTATGATTATCATGGAATTACTGACTTACCAAAAGACATCTTGGAAGTAAATAGAAATGATGTGATTGTAACCACCATTTTGACACATACACATTTGAATAAGGAAAGGGCAATGCCTAGAGCACCCTGCTTAATATAAAACAATTTAATGCACGACTGAATAATCCTTACCAAGGTCAAGCATGCAGGAAATGCTCAATGTTTAATTTAAGAATGCACATTCATAAATGAAGGAAGAAAGATCCAACAAAGGGAAAGGAAGTAGTGTTGATGGGAAAGGTTTTGGATGATGATGAGAAGGATAATGACAAGCAGATGAGGTTAATGGGGAATGCTTGGCACCAAGCTTCCTAACACATGTACAAAAAATAAATACCAGTTTCCTTCCTCATTGGTCCTGATAGTCCTTTTTTTTAAATATTTTATTTATTCATGAGAGACACATGCAGAGAAAGAGAGAGAGAGAGAGGCAGAGGGAGAAGCAGGCTCCATGCAGGGAGCCTGACGTGGGACTCAATCTTGGGTCTCCAGGATCAGGCCCTGGGTTGAAGGCGGCACTAAACCACTGAGCCACCTGGGCTATCCGCCCCTGTAGTCTGATGGGAATTGGCTTTGATTGCTTAGCAGCAGAACCTTTTTTTTTTTTTTTTTTTTTAATTTTTTGGACGTGAGGATTTTGTTGTTTAATTCTGTCTTTCAAAGACCTGGATCTGTCTGGTTTAGCAAATTATACCAGGGGAAAGAAGAGAACAAAGGTTTAAGGGTGTGTGAGGGCTTTTTCCTCCCAGTAGTACAATTGTTCTTAGTTCCAGTCCAGTAGCAGAAGTGGAAGATCCTCAGGCCTGGCAGTCTGATTTCTTTTGGGAGTAAACTGCTCAGAAAATTTTGTAGGAATTCAGCTGATATCCTGTTTAATTATTTTGAGAGATACATTAATAGAACTTGATTTTCATTCTCTGTGTCTGTATTGTTACAGGAAATTCTAATCTCCTGTCTGTCCCGTTTTGACTTCTCAGTCATAAAATTTTCAGTGTTCTCCTTCCACAATGGACCCTATGATTTCTCTCTTGTGAGGAAAACATCATTGCTCCTTGACTGTTTCGAGAGCTTTCTATAGGTCTATAGGTTGCCACTTTATTTTTTGCCTCTGTGATTTTTCCTAAGATCAGTTAAAGTTATATTTTAAACAGTGCATAGTTTTCTGTTGTCTGGGAACAGGTTACATTCAGATTCTTTTCCATTGTGAACCCAGAATCTTTTGTCAGCCCTGTACCCTACTCTCCTACACCCCTGGTTTCCCTCTGTTCTAGCTATACTTTTCTGAGCCATTGCTCAGGCCTCTCCTTCTGTGCCCTTGTTCATGCAGCTTCCTGGTATGAAAGGCTGCTCCAGTGAAAGCACTGTGATCCCATGATACCTGTCCTGTAGGAAATCTTTCTGGCTTTTCCCCAGTTTGAACTAATTCCTTTGTGTTTCTATCCCAAATGACCTGTACCTCAATACCTCTTCTTCCTTTTAAAGATTTTATTTATTTATTTATTCATGAGAAACACAGAGAGGAGAGAGAGACAGAGACACAGGCAGAGGGAGAAGCAGGCTCCATGCAGGGAGCCCGACATGGGACTCAATCCAGGTCTCCAGGATCACGCCCTGGGCTGAAGGGGGCGCTAAACCGCTGAGCCACCGGAGCTGCCCTGGGTACCTCTTCTTGACACTAATGCCTTTTGCCATTTAGTAGAATTATTTGTTGGGCTGCCTTTTTTTTAGTTCTTGGATGTTAGGAGGCATACCAATTAAGTATATGACTTTTGGCCTTATCTATATGTTCTTATTTACCATTTGGGTCCCCCTAGCCCTTATTCCAATGCTTTTACATTGGAGCGTTCAATATAGTAATGTAGTATGTGTTCTGTGAAATCATCTATTCTGACAAGGCAGAATTTATTTTGTTTGGTTTGTTTTCTCCCTGAAAGGTGTGTCTTAATTTCATTTTTAATGTTGAGATTATGTTGTCCTTTGGTCAAGTTTATTTAATTTCCTAGGCCACTGATTTTTACAATAAGTGATGGGTGAATGAACCATAATACTAAAGCTGTGCTGTACTGCTTTATAACTTGGCCTCACAAGTTATGAAAACCAGAACCCCTGAGAATGGACTTTATTTTCAGGATTATCGCAATAGTAAAAATCAGTGGAAATGAGTTTTGCTTGGTTGGCAATAAGGTGTCTGCAGAAAATTGACTCTGAGCTCTCCTTTTTTTCTACTCATAAGACTATATTTCAATCGTAATTGACAGTATAATTGACTACTGAGCTGTCTCTGACTATGCCTCTTTTTCAGAATTAAGAATATTTTTACTTTGTCTCCTCATGCTAGAGAACACACTGTATGGAATTAAGTGTATGACTTTTGGCCACATCCATATGTTCTTACAAAGTTGTCATTTGTGGCTCTACTGACAGACTATACTTAAAAATAAAATGTTAGCTGTGGGAATGCATATGTCTCCAGACTGTTGTATGTGAGTGATTCTTGGTCTTCATAACAAGCCTGTAATTAATTCATATACTTAAGGCATATGATGAGCTATTTTTTTTAATATGATGAGCTATTATGTCATCTGTCAAACATTGTATTCCATGTGAAATGAAAGGGACCTAATTCCTAGACTCAAAATTGGCCAATTACAGTATTTTTCTATTTCAGGACTGTCAGTCTGAGAGTATTATCAATATTTTCAAGTCTTGTGAGTTTTTAAAGGGGTCATTTATGTGATTCTACATTGAAATCTTTTGCCTCTGAGCTTTCATGATGCTTTTTTTGTAATGGTTTTATAAAATTCATTTAGCAGAAATGGCTGATTATGAGGTCAAAAAGTATTTTGCAATAATTTCTTTTTGGTACCTGCAAGATTCATTGTCAGATTTCTTTTGGAGTGACATCTCTGTATGAAAAGGAGTGCTGATTTCTGAGCCTTCAAAGGTCAGTGAGGGTCCTGAAGCAGGTTCCTCTCACCTGGGTTCTCTCACCTGGGTTAACAGACATGATGGAGACTGCTAGCACTCTGAGAAGATCGACATCAAGGCTTTGAAAGGCATCCTTTGAAAGGATGATAGGTGTGTGTTATGGCTTAGAATCTCCAGCACTTGAGAGAAACATTATCTTTAGTCACCAAAGCTGAAAATTAAAGGGGATTGGATAAATGTTTTGGGGAAGCCTAACTGTGTGAAGCTATATGTTTAGCATTACCTGGGAACAGACTGATTTAATGATTCTGAAATAAATAAGAAGGGGGTATTATAAGGTACTATTTCCCCCTCATGGGTATAAATAGTATTTTAAATGAAACTAGCAAAATAACTGTGATTGCCTCAATTTTGTGTTTTATTTACCTCTTTATCATAGAAAGCAATTTCCTTAGGATCTATGATCATCAGTAATGTTTTAGAGTAAAACACTGATTCTAGTCATGCACAGTATCTATTTGATAGTTATTTTTTTTTAAAGATTATTTGGGAAAGAGAGCATGCACACAGGGCCATGCATGAGCAGGGGTAGGGGCAAAAAGAATCTTCAAGCAGATTCCCCACTGAACATGGAGCCTAACATGGGGCTTGATCTAATGACCCATGAGATTGTGACCTGAACTAAAACCAAGAGTTGGACACTCAACTGACTGAACTATCCAAGCACACCACTATTTAACAAAGCCTAGACTTCATGGACTGGTTTCAATATATCACATGTAAAAATTAATAATAATAAAATCTTGAAACCAAAACCCATAACCATGAGCCTATACAAGGCAGGCTTTAAAAAACATTCTAGTCAGAGGAAGGCCTTATTTCCAGAGATGCAGTTAAGGCTCAGGCTTAGACCATCCCTGGAGCACTTACCTGGTTGAGATCTCTTTCTGCTTAATCTGAACAGATGTACATCAGTTACACAAAAATATGTTTGACTCCATATTAGGCAGTTCAGTGGCCACATACAGGCAGTGCCTGTAATCATAGATTTACAAGTTGCATGGTACTTTTTAAGATGGGTGTAATTTAGAGAATGGAATTGAAACATGAAAAAATTGGAGAGGTGAATTAAAATGAGAGACTTCTCGTTATGCTTATGCAGGTGTGATATAGTAAACATTATAATTTAGATGTGGATGCTTATGGGTCAGAAGATTACAGGTAACTGAAAGTCAGTTTAAAAAACCAACTTATCTTTTTCAATACAATATTGAGGATCTTCTAAAATAGCTCAAATAGTCAACAAGTAAGTACTTAAATATATGATGTCTACTCAGTACTGTGCTTGACTTTCAAGGTTGGAAAAGAAGTAGTTTACTTGCTACCTCTTGTGAGTTTACTATCTGGTTAGAGAGGCAAGATCTCCTGAGGTAGACAGATAGAAGGACACTACATATTATGTATATAGTTTCATTTGGGGTTATATTTATTCATGGTTTTTCATTCATTAGTTGATTCATTTCTTCAACAAAAACTGCTCTCTGGGGGTTGTGGTAAAAAAGAGAAGAAACAGAATCGATATTTCTGTGGAGAAGTTAGACAAAAACAAACAAACTGACAAGCAGGAAAAGTTCTGAAGAAGCTGTGAAAAAAATAAACCAGGTTGAATGCCTGTGGATGGGGCAGGGCTGCTAACAAACTGGGTGGTCAGAGAGATTTCATTGAGAAGGAGGTTTTTGAGCAGGGTCATCTGAGTGGCCCCTGAGGCAGGAACTAGCTTGTATATTTACTGAGCAGACAAAGAGCAGAGGGAGTGAGATGAGACCAGACAGAGGCCAGGAGTACAGACTATGCAGAGCTTGTTCCAGTAGGTAGGACTTGAAGCACAGTGGGAATCCTTTGGTGAGCATGAAGCAGGAGCTTTGAACTTTTTGCTGTGGTTGCTGTGTGGAGAATGTAAGTGGGAGGAGAAGCAGACTGCTGTGTAGGAGTCCAAGGCTGTGGTCCATAAGGGATGTGACACTGGCTTAGATATGGTTGGAAGGAGACAGCTAGAATGTATAAGGCTCTACTTTTACAAAGTAGAAAATACAGTGGCAGGGATGTCCTTGAAAAGGAAATAGAATACCAGCTGAACCCTGAAAGATTAAATGTGAATTAAACATGAATAGATAAAGAGGGAAATAGACATTTCTGGAAGATTTGAAGATGTCATGAATGATCCACACACTCCTCTGCTGTCCAAAGAAAGCAGAACAAATATATATATTAATCTAAGATAGTGGTTCTTACACTGCAGTCACCTGGGGAGCTTTAAAAAATATTGATATCTGGGTTCTACCCGAGATTCTGGCATGATGCTCAGCATGGAATGTGGTCTGGTATTGGAATTTTGAAATGTTCCAAAGTCACTTAAATGTGCAGGTAAGGTTGAAAACCACCACTGTAAGATCTCATAAGTAGGAGACCTGTAGCTCAGCAAGAAACACGTGAAGCAGGCTGAGTGCGTAAGTTTGGGAGTAGTGCAAAGCAATGTTCTTGAGGTTTACTCAATTATGAGACTCCCCTGAGATGTTTATTTAAAATACAAGTTCCTGGAGCCATCTCCTGGAAACACTGATTAATTGTACCTAGGAATACTTAATTTTAATACGTTTCCCCTATGGTGCTATAGGTTGGGAAAAATTGCACTGGATAAAAGATCCCAGTGATTCTGATTTTTGATAGAGTAAAGTAGATAGACACATCAGTGAAAATGAATGCCAACCTCAGTTGTCTAGCAGGGTGGGCTTGGGGGACCATGCTGGCTTGAAGGTAACATGTCAACAGTACCCATGTGAGCTGTTGGAACTCTGGTCAAGAGCTGAAGTCAAAGCAGTGACATCAAGGGCTCAGTGTAAACAAATTCAGGCAAATTCTTTCAGAAAGAGACTTGGTCAAGGGGAGCTTGGAGATGTGTATGATCTCAACAGGAAAGCTAATAGGGATCAGATTGTAAACTGCTGTATCATTGGGCATTCACAACATTGGGAAGCCAGTGAATGGGGTGTATTGCTGATGTCCATGATTGTATTGTTTTTACCAGCTCTACTTGGCATTCATAACATCTACACTGATGAATGCAAGTTATGCAGGTGGATTCATTGGTTCATGTGGTAAAAGGTTGAATTTTCATGGGTTTGATGTTATTCTGTAGGTCTGTAATATATGTGTTCATGGTTTCTCAACATGACATTTCCTGTTTGTTAGGAAATGAAATTAGGACTGCTTTTTACTTATACTGCATATCTTTGCCCCCAAATGACTGAATCCAAAGAGAAATTGCTTTTTCTTATCAGCTTCTAATTTTGTCCTAAAAACTCTTTCCCATTAGAGTGATTCTGTTGCTCATTTATTCAGCCCCTTTTTCTCTAGTAGCTGTTCAGTATAAACAATGTGGAGAATGTAGAGAGATAGGTGCCCGTAGAATCAGACACTCTATTGGGAGCAAGATCACATCACTAATTACACCCAACGAGACTATGGTCCAGAGAAAGATAGTGATGTGTAGAGGAGAGAGAGTGATTATTTTGACTTAAAGAATAGGACTTTTGAAAGTCTTTTTGGAGGATGTTGCTGATTTGAAGGATGGGTAGGATTTAGAAAGCTATGAATACTAGGGTATTTCAGGCAAGAGGGAACAGTGTAAAGCACAGACATAGGAATCTGCTGGCAAATGATCTAATTTGACTGTGGCATACAGAGCATGAAGAGGTGTTCTGGAAAATAAGATGAAAAACTAGGTTGGAGCCTATTAAGAGGTGTGACAGTGGAAAACATGCTTTATTCTGTAGGCAGCGAGGAGCCTTTGGAGATTTTCCAGTAGGAAAATAGAAGGAAAACTAGCATTTATTGGGTGTGTGCTATATATGTGCCAACCAGTATGCTTTCTGAAAGTGGTTCCTTTAGGTGATCTGACACATAGGTTATTTGGGCACAGTAATTGGGCATTGGGTTTAGGGTTGCTTGGAGGAGGGAGGAGCTGGAGACAGGAACAGCCCAGTCATTGCCCGTATCTTACATGTAATCATTTTGGCATGGGGAAAAAGGAGATAAAATAAAAAAGGTGTTTATTGATATAATAAATTTCTTTTGAGATCTCTCACTCAGTATTCCAGGTTCTGAGATATGGTAGTAATAAACCAGTCAGTCCAAGACTGTTGTGGAGTGCAGATTTTGTGGGTGGGACAGGTTATACTGGTAAGAAATGATCAGGTAGTGACAAGTGAGATTTAGAGAATTAAAACAGGGAGATGTGACAGAGACTGGTGTGGTGGCTTCTTTAGATTGGGTGGTCACATAAGGTCTCTCTAAAGAAGTAACATTTTAACAGATACTGAAATGATAACGAGGAACCAGCCTTGAGAAAATTGGGGTTCAGAGTGGGGAGAGCATCCCAGGCAGAAGGAATGGCCCTGAATGGGAACAAACTTAGTGAATCTAAGAACAGAAGAGTGAGGCAGGATCAATATTACTTGTCATTGGAATGTACATGGGGATTTAGGAAGGAGTCAGTGTTGACCCTTAGGTTACACATGATGGAGACAGGAAATGGTAGCGGTGTTTTCAGGGAATTGGGCCAAGTGGAAGTGAAGGATGCAGTTTCTTTTGGACTTACGTGTTTTAAAGCGCTGAGACCTAGGGACTTGAGCTTGGGAGAGGAGGTAGGATTTAGAGGTAGAAATTTGAAAATCATCTGCCTGACAGAGTTCTTTTCGGCTCTAGGAATGGTAGGGGCGCCCATGAAGTTGGAATAGGAAGAGAAAGTCAAAGACAACAATGAGGAAGGTTTAAATTGGCCAGGTCAGTGGCTTGGGAGAGAGAGATGGGGACAACCAGGAAAACTCAGAGTCTGGGCACTCAGCATGGGAGGAATTGCACTGTCAAGTAGTCCTGGACCAAGCTGACACACAAATGCAGTGTTTTGTCTTGTGAACGTAATGCAGTGAAGACAATTCTGTTAAGATGAATCATTCCATTGGCTTATAATTTCATGCATTTGACATTGCTGTCTCTCTTGGTATTCAAAACTAGAATTATGATGCCAGCTGCTGGAGTGGGATTAAATAAAACTGCAGGCTTTTCTTTGTCAGCATTTCTCAAATGTGCTTTGCGATATGGTAAAATACATCCTTCCAGAGGCAGAAGACAAACAATTCCTTCAAAGTGAAACATTGTCATTTCAGAATTGTGTGGTACTTTAAAATAGCAGTTTCTGTTTGACCACCAGGTGGCGTGAACACTACTTTTAAATTGTTTGGTTCATCAATACATATGAGTGACTATTATTAATACCAAAAAATCATAGTTGGTGTTGACAATTTATATATGCCTGAGATAACATTTCAGTTCATTTGAAGAGATGCAATTTGATCTCACTTTTTGTTAATATATATATATTCTACATATTCACACCACCAACTATGTAGGAGGGCAGGCATCAGGCAATAGAAATTCCCAGATTAACAAACTCTGTGTCTGTCTTCAAGAATCTCTCCCTTCCAAGAACAGGTTGATGAGTGCAGTAATGGAAGTATGTGTAAGGTCCATGATAGCCCAGATGGGGAATGATTTCCTCTGCGTAGGGCAGAGCAGGGAAAGTTTCACAGAGCATTTGAATCAGGATTTGAAGAATCAGTCCATCTCTGGGTTATTGTATCAGAACATATCAGTGGGAACACCTTGTGCAAATGCAGAATTAGATGAATTAGTTTGGTGTTTTTTTGTAAACTGTAAGGGTTTCATACTACTTACACATAAGTAAGAGTGAGGATGGAGACAAGGCTGGAAAAGTAAACAGGGTCCACACAGTGAAAGAATCTATGGGCCAAGCTGAGGATCTGAGAGGACTCTTATCTGGTAAAGGAAGCCTTTGGAAGGTTTTAAGGATGATAATCCTGTGATCAGATTAGTATTTCAGCAGGATGACTCTTAGGTCAGTTTAGAATATGGCCTAGAAGAAGACAGAATCAAAGGCAGGTCGATCAGTTAGGCAAGGGTGTTGCAGTGATCAATTCAAGAGATATGATGGTGTGAACTAGAGCAGGGGAGGGGAGAAGGGAAGAACAGGTTCACATATGTAATGATGGTTAATTTTATGTGTTAACATGACTGGGGTCACCTAGTGCCCAGTATTTGGTCAAGTGTTATTGTAGATATGTCTGTAAGAGTATTTTTAGACATGATGAACATTTGAATAGGCTGAGTAAAGCAGACCACCTAGCCTAGTGTGGATGGACTTGATCCAATCTGTTGAACTCATGAAGAGAACAAAAAGGCTGAGTAAGAATGAATTCCTTCTTCCTGACTGCTTGAGTTGGGGCATTGGTCTCTTCCTGCCTTTGAACTTGACCTGAAACATTGGCTCTCCTTGGGGCTCGAGCCTTTTGGCTTTCAGACTGGAACTTACACTGCCAGCTCCTCTTTATAGGCCTTTTTAGTCTCACTGGAATATAATGCCATTGCTCTCCTAGGTCTCTGGCTGGCTGACTGCAAATCTTAGGATTTTTCAACCTCCATAATTACGTGAGCCAATGCCTCATAATAAATTTCTTTTCTCCCTCTCTTGTGTATATATCCTATTGTTTCCATTTCTCTGGAGGGTCCTGACTAATACAGGTACAGAAGGTAGAATCAGCAGGACATGGCATTTCAGTCTATGTGGATGGTGGAAGAAAGTTGCCCAGGGTGATCCCTCAGTCGGGCCTGGTGATTAGAAGAATAGTTTTGCTCTTGGCTGAAATTGGCTGTATTATGCTGTACAAACAAGAATTGTATGTTTATGTGTGCAGTGCATGAGATGATTTGTACAGTTTTATAAACAAAAAGTTGATGGAATTTTAAAGGTGTATGGATGTTTTTTAGATAGCTGGTTCTATGGGTCTAAATTTATAACTAATGTAGGGACTGTAGAAATGGGTGACAAAAGGCATCAAGAATTGATGTGGATGTGACAATTTGGGGTGCAGCAGAAAATACATTTGATTCAGGGGTGGGATGTGTAGCTGGTGGGCACAGCTCTGTTTTGTTGAGTATGCTTGAGATCTACTCATAAATGGTAAGTGGGATTAGGATGGAATTTAACAATTGGAAGAAGATGAAGAAACAAAGGTCCAGTGAAATGGAATTGTAAGCCTGAGGTCCGGGGTATAAAAGAGGGACTATAGGGTATTTTAGACAGGATCTGTAATTTTAATTGATATTTTATGCACTTTTATATATGATGTCATGCTTTAGCATAATTTAGATTCTTGGTATCTATTATCATTTAAAAATAATAGATAATATTTCTGAGCATTTAATATGTGCTGGACTCTGATCAGGATCTGTGTATATGTACTTTACTGTCTCTTTAAATCTAATGACAAATATGTTAATTAGATTATCTCCAGTAACTTGGAGAGAAATTACAGTCCTCAGTCCCTTCAGCCCAATAACAAATTAAGAGAGAAACATCATTTGACTCCTGCTTCACCTTAGTCCCTTCTGGAAAAACAGAAATTACAGAAAGTTGCAGTAGCATGGCTTCATTTTCTCTTCTCTCCTTTGGGTACAATGCTTTGTTAGTCAAGCTTCAAGATTTATTTTGAGAAAAGTCATCCAAGCAAATGAGTAGAATCTGAGTAGAATGAGTTCTGTAAGACCCATTTAAAGAGCCAGGGGTATGTACAGAAGCTGGCATGGGAACACACAAGCCTTTTGCTGTGGTTAGAAGATGATTGGACTTGGAACCGAGTAATTGGTTTCACTTCTCCCTCTGTGGCTTTTCTTAGACCTCTTAATCAAGTTGAGCCTGCATTTCCTTATTGGTAAATTAGGGATAATAATAACACATGTTCAAGGGTTGTTGGGAACAATTGAATTATTTGATGTGAAAGTGCTTTGTAAAGTGAAATGTGAATATGAGATTCTTCTATTAATTTTGACCGAGTGACTTTAATACTGTAAGCCATATTGCATGAAGGCTCACTGTGGTCCTTGCTGGTGGAGTTTATGCATTACTTTAGGGCACCGAGAGGACATTGCTCTATGTGTGGTTTCCCACATTGGCATCTTCAACATATGCCCTCATCAGTCTTTTCTGCAGGTGTAGAAATGAAGCAGCCAGGGAGTGTGATGGTCAGTGTATATTCCTATGCCCAGAATACATGCACTTGTAGAACTATTCCTGGCAAATATGTACCTATCAGCACTTGAAGGAGATGGGATGGAATGGTTATGACTTGCCAGGAGATAACGCCAATGAGGAGTAAAAAGCAGAAACAAGAAAACAGCTTTTTGCTTCCCAGTCTAGTTGTTGGTAGAATTTATTTTATGTCTTCTGTAAAATCATCATCCATGAAGTTCAGCTTACCTTGATGGAAAGTTGAGTAGGTTCATGAAATATTTAAACTTATGTTCACTTCCTTAGTGAAGAACCATTTTGAATTCCATGAAAGAAAAATATAATCTATCTAAATAATTACTGTAATCCCTCACCCTTTTGTGAAGGGTGAGAAGTCATTTCAAATACTTATTCTTGCTCATAAGAAAAAGAAATTGTCTGGTGGCTTAAAATGAGCAGGCTGTGTGCCTGTTTTAGTATAGAAATAGTCACATATAGTTAAATGCTTCACCAATAGTTCGCCGTTTGGGTTACCACCACATTTATGAACTTACTGCGTTTTCCCCTTACCACAGAGTACAGATACTGTCGTGATAATTAGCAAGCACATAGTTGCACATTTCTGGTGGTTATAGCAGACATTTGTTAATTGAATGAACTCTAAATCAAAGCCTGATCTTCTCATTTTGCTTCATCATCACCTTCTATTTGTATTGAGGGACAAAAGAGCAACAAATCAGATTTCCAATGTAAGATGAGGAGGGTTCCTCTTATCATTCTTCCCATGCCCTGATCAACCAGTATCCCCTCATCTCTAACTTTAAAAAATGACTCTGGTGAATCTCCTTTAACTTCCTGTATGCTAAGGGTATTTTTTTTGTATTCTTTTTTTACATCTCCTATACATTTTCATTCTCTTTCTTTTAGCCTCAAAGGAAAAAAAATTACTTCTGCATCCTGTATCGTTAAGTACAACCTATCCACTCGGGTCTTTGACTCAGTCTCCCCCTGCCTTTTCCAAGGCCAGGCCTCACCTGGCTTTTTAAATTTTTCTTATAACTCCAAATTTTGCTTCTGTGTTGTTTTTTTCTTCTTAGTCTATAATTGCTCAAGCTTCTCCTAATTTGACATGCCACATTTGCCTGCAATTACTCTCCCATTTTATATTTTCCTGATCCAACTCCTCAGAAGCCTCGGCCAGTCTTCTCTGACTTTCTGCCCAGTCATTCCTATTGCCTTCTGGCCTCTGTCCACCACCCTGCCTGAGCAAGGCTTTTGTGGATCCAATCACTGGTGATTTTCTAATGAGTAATTCCAACATATTTTTTTTTTCAGCTTTGTATTTTATGGACTTCTCTACTGCATGTAATTCTCCTTGAAACTTTGCCCTTGATTTTCATAACACAGTCATTTTTATTCTTTTTGTACCTCTTTAATTGTTCCTTCTCTGTCTCCTTAATTATTTTTATTCTCTAGTCAGCCCTCAAATATTGATACTCCTCAAGGTCCCTCTTTGATCTGTTCTAGTCATTTCTCATGCTCTTTCCAAGTGATCATAACCATTTTCATGATTTCATATACCACCTACATACTGATGACTCCTAAAAATGTGTTTTCAGTCTGGACTTTTTCCCCACCCTTAGGCTCATGGGACCAATTTCTAGGTCAGTCTCTTTGCCTAGAGTTTCTCCAGTTGCTTCGCAGTTTATAAGACCAAACCTGAACTCCCATCATTTCTCCTAAGCCAGTTTTTTTTGTCTGTGTTTTTACCATTTCAATTAGTAGTGCTGTCATTTACCTGGTCACCTGAGTCAGAAACAAAGGAGAAATTTATTCCTACCTCAACTTCATTGCCCATACCTAATCAGTTTGCTGGCTTCTAGATTATATTTTGATGTTTTATATTTGTTTCCTTGGTCAGCCCCTTCCTTTCTTTTCCACAGCAACTGCATGGTTCATTTCTTTCATCATCTGATATTACGACATCCTTCAATGTCTCATTGTGTCCTCCTCAAATCTGCCTTTCATGCAGCCAATAGAGGGAGTGATCTGTGAAATGAAAAATAAAGCCATTTCTCTTTCTTGCATTACACTATTTAGTGTCTTTCATTGCTGGCAGCAATATTTCCCAGCCTTGGTTTCATAAATATATGCATGTACTTTAGAACATTCAATGAGAATTTCTCAATTTTGTGTGTATATTTTACTGATAATCATTTTACAGACAGTAACCTTATTTGTGTTTATGATGGCATCTCTGTCAAAGAATGACCTAAAATTACTAGGTTAGCTTTAACTGCAGTATCTCTCAGTCAGTATCAGAAGATTCTGATCCTTCCAAGGATCTATGAGATCTCACTCTACCTATCCATCTATTTATCTCTCTTGATACAGATGTAGGTTTGCTTGAATAATTATAAGTACACACACATATGTATAAGTTGTTTACAGGTACTTATTTTTATATATCAGGTATACATGTGGATGTGTAATTTTTCCAAAGGGGTCTTACATTATTTAAGTTTGAATTACATTCACTCTTCCTATATTCTAAGCCTATTATATGCCTTCTAAGATCTTTGATGAGCTGACCTCTACATATTTCTTTCTTTTAGTATCTTGCTTCATATTTTCTGTAAATGAACATCAAACTACTTATGGCTCCTTATACACACAAATGCTTTTATTTTCCTTAAGTCTATGCTTTAGCTCTTACCTTTTGGTATATGGAATTATCTTCCTGCATTCCCCTAACTTTTAACTTGGAATGCCTACATTTGCTTTATAAACTAGTTCCACCATCACCTCTTCTAAGGTGCACTAATCCAACCAGGGCACGCTGTTCGGTGGTCCTCCTGTTTTCCTAGTGCCCTGAGCACATCTCTGTCTCTGTATACATCTTATTGCCCTGTAGTTAGTTACCTGTTGGAATCTCTACCAGTTACCTCCTTCAGGTCTTGTGGTTTCTTCTCTGTGTCTTTCAAGAATGGCACATAGTTGGATGAGAGATAGTGACCTGAAAAAATATGGGGGAATCACCTTTACTTTCTACTGGAGCTCATTCTATAGTCAGCTTAAGCAATTTCTTTCACAGTTTTTCCTCTTTTTGATTTTTATGCTACTAGTTTTTAAATGTTTAGTAGGTTTTTCCATGCTTCATTTAGTATTTTAAGTATTTTAAGTTAGAAAATATGTCTAGTTTTATTGTTGTTGTTGAGAAAGAACAAGCACAAGCAGGGTGGTGGGGGGAGAGGGAGAGACTCCTAAGTAGGCTCTACATTCAGCATGGAGCCCGACATGGGGCTTAATCTCACAATCCTGAGATCGTGACCTGAGCCAATTTCAAGAGTTGGACACTTAACCAACTGAGCCACCCAGGTGCCCTTCTCTAGTTTTTATATGAAGAAATTGACAGATAGATAACACTTATTCCTTTCTGTTTCAGGAGACTCAACTTCCCAGTTGCAGGCTCAGGAACCTGGAAGTTCTGAAAATACATTAAGTCAGCTGGAAGATTCTGGGTGTGATTTATCAAATGAGGAGAGGAGTGAACCTTCAGAGATGCCCCAGCATTTTGTGGAGAGCTGCACCCCCACACCCTTTCTGCCCCTGCCCATTGTGAAAAGACATGGTGCCACTGTGGAAAATCCTCTGTTTTCCCACATGCAATTCTTGCAACGTCTACTTGAACTGAAGAACTTGACAGAATCAGGGAGTCTGAAAACAGACTTAAGCCACTTTGAAAATGACTTTTCCACAGTATCTGATTCTGTTTTTCAGTTGCTGGATGGCCTGATCACTTTTTACCGTAAACCCAAATTTCCTTTTTCAAGCTTTTGGGCAGATGCTGTTGATACTTTAGCTGGATTGATCAGTGATTGTCACTTATCTAATCATATTCTTAAAAAGTGTTCCAAGAAGTTAGAAGAATTTGAGAAAACCCTACTACAGGTTATTTTAAGGAGCAACCATTTAAATCGGGTAAGTATTAAATCTCTTATTTTCATGAAATAATATGCCAATAATTTTGGTAAACATTCCCATTGGATGTTGATTGCTGTCCCTTAAGACTTGTGGTTCAGAGGCTCCAGGTAGACCTTTTGCAGCCATCTGTCATGCCCCCTTCTCTGGCCTCTGCTGCAGCATCGTTCTATTATCCATAGATGGCTCTGCTTCCAGCTTGTGCTTCTCTACTTAAGTTATCTTCCCTGTTTTTTATTGCTGTCCTTGAATTCTTATCTTCTTTTTCCCCCTTGCCTATATTTACTTCCTATTGCTCATAAAGTCTCAATATTTTTCAAAAAACCACTAGCATTTAATGGTTTCCCAATCTATAACTTCTATGAGTGTTAAATTCCTCATGATGGATTACCTGTACTGTATTGAATTTGTTCTTTTTCTGGCATTAACTACCAGATGCCTGGAGGTCAAAGAATATTTTTCTTTTCTTTTAGAATTTCCATTGTAAGTGGCATAATGCCCCACGGACCCTCTGCAGTTGTGGATTAAATGAGTAAATCGGCTGAAGAACACTAATATAGGGCTTTATTTTTTTTTTTCTTATTTATTTAAGGTAACTTAGTAAGGTTGACTCAGGGATTCTTTTTTAACAAATGACATTGAGGTAACCTGCTGTTGTTTTGCTGTTTGACTTGAGACATAATGGATAGTTTCTTTTTTGTATTACTTCCTATCTTCCTTAGTATCTGATCCTTTGTTTGGGAAACTCCAAATGTATTCACATTTTAATTCTTCTAATTGACTACTAAAAATATCACGAGGAGACTAAAAGGTCTATCTTAACTTATTAACCGGTGTTTCACTGCAGGAAAAAAATTGTTAGACCTTGTTTCTTTTGATACATCATTGTCAAGTGTTTGTCCTTACTGCCATTATCTGAATTTTGTATGGTGTAGGCTTTACCTGAATTTTTAAAACTAACAAAATTTGATCTAATACCCTAATTTGTTGCATATACATTTGTTCTTCTCTGTTAATGTATGGTTTGACCAGTATTATAGAAAACATTATGATTAAGATTTTGGCATTTGTGAAAGGTGAATTTTCTGTCTGGCAACCTGAAATTTTTTTCTACCTGATATGATCAATCAGGAATTATATATCAGATTTTTCATAGTAGTATCTGAGGTATATAATCTGTTTTCCTCACCATTAATAAATATCTCATATTTAGGGACGCCTGGGTGGCTCAGTGGTTGAGCGTCTGCTTTTGGCTCAGGGTGTGATCCAGTAGTTCTGGGATCGAGTCCCTCATCAGGCTTCAGGCATGGAGCCTGCTTCTCCCTCTGCCTGTTTCTCTGCCTCTCTCTCTGTTGTGTCTATCATGAATAAATAAATAAAATATTTTTTAAAAATATCATATTTAATGTTTAATCTTTTTGCATATTTTTGCTTTCTTTTAAAATTACTTTAAAAAGGTTTTATGTTGACTTGGAGCCTTCCAGGTACTGGCATTTATATTTTTTATCAGTTAACAGATTGATGCATATATATTTTTCAGTCTATTGTCTTTCACTTAAGGATTAGAATACCCATAAGTAGCCTTGAGACTTGGATGGAGGGAGTATGTAGAAGCTTGTGATGGTATGGGTGGATCTGAAGTGTATGTGCTGTACCCAATTTGCCTTGGTGCAAGCTGTTGTTGAATAGTTGGTCAGCAGTGGGGGAGTGAGTGAATGAAGGGCTTTGGTCTTTTTCTGGAGAAGTAATTGTTGCATGTAGTGAAAGTAGAATCATAAAATTGCTCACTGCATTTAAAATTAAGATGGTGATTCATAAATAAGTTTTAATGATATTCTCTCTGGGAATTTTTTTTTCTTACCAGTAAAAGCTTCTTAGATTAAATCATACAAACTTTTGTTGTCTTTATTACCATCATCATCATCTTCCAGATATGTTCACAAAGCTTATTTTTTTAAAAAAATGACTAATGATTGCTCTTTGTAAGTGCTTTTTTCTGTCTTTTTTTTTTTTAGTTTCAAGAAAGAATATATTCTGATATGAAATATAGGATAGCTCCTATTGCATTTTTTATTGTTACTATTTTTGATTAATACAAAATGCCATGGTTTAGAAAAAAAATCTGCTTCTTTGGGAAAACCTTGTTTCCATGATTGGAAATGTTTAAATTGTATTGCTTAGAAACGCCAACCCTGCTATTCATTTTGTTAAAGTTATGTCTGTGCAATGTGCTAGGAAAAGTTGTGGTATGAATATTTAATAGTCTGACAGGGATTTCATGTATTTATAAATCATCTATAACCAGGTTTTAAATAAAATATATATTTTTTACATATTCTCAATACATTTAGTAGTAAAATTATTATGGCCATAGCTTAGTTTTTCTTTAACGATCAACAAGAAGTTGGCGTCTTTCAGAATCTTAAGGTTATTAGTGGGAATGTCAGTTATGTCAGGGCTATATATATTAAGGAGATAGAGGATTGAAATGAGACACCATGGAAATTGTTTTGAAAAATTCCCTAATTATAGTTTGTTTGAAATTATTAAGTTTTGGGGGAAAATAAGTTTTGGGAAAATACATGTATGATTTGTGATTTTTTCAGATTTGGATAAATCCTATTTATTTTTGTGCTATAGTATATGCTATCTTTACTTAATAACAAATTTTTAGGAGTTGTTATCTTAGTATTATGTCTATATCATATTTTTAGGATAACTGTGAGTGTGGAACTAGAAGGTAAAATCCACAATGACATATTTGACAGGTGTCTTGGAACCATATGGCTTACAGAGGTCTGCACTAGGCTTGCTCTGGGGGTCCTGGGAAGCAGTCTTGACTTCACTTGCCTTCTGCTTATAGGCCCTGGTATGGTATGTTCTTCTTTTACCTGCCTCCTTGCCTTGGGGTCAGGAATGTTTGCCTTTGAGATATTTAATGCCCTTTGTTTGATAGCCTGACCTTTCCTGTATTTCCAGACCTCAGAAAATGCTTATTTCTACGATCAGTTATTTCTTCCACTTATTTTTTCATAAGCCTGGATACTGTCATAGAAGTTAAGCACCAGAATGATCCTTATGATTCTATTTAGATTTTGCAGGGTCTCTGCTTAAATTTTAATTTGTTTTGAAGAGACAGGAAAGATTATATTAAGTTAAATATGAAAATCTATAGTTATCTTTGAGCTTTTAGGTACTTAGCATATGTCACTAAATCTTACAGATACACTAGTGAGTTACTTAGAAAACGTTCTCTTCAATTTCTTATTTTTTTTAAATTTTATTTATTTATTCATGAGAGACAGAGAGAGAGAGAGAGAGAGAGAGAGAGAGAGGCAGAGGCACAGGCAGAGGGAGAAGCAGGCTCCATGCAGGGAGCCTGACGTGGGACTCGATCCCAGGTCTCCAGAATCACGCCCTGGGATGAAGGCAGGTACTAAACCGCTGAGCCACCTGGGCTGCTCCAATTTCTTATTTTTTAAACCATAAAACAACTCTTGGACATATTAGTTGTGAAATTGAAAAAAAAATTGACTCCCAAGCAGATATTAAATTAGAATCTTTTGTATATATGGTAGTCAGAATAATGATCTGCCAAATATGTTCACATCCTAATCCCTGAAATCTGTAAATATTTTAAGTTACATGATGGGATGAGGGTGGAAAATTAAGGTTGCTGATCATGGGATGAGGAGATTAGCCTGTGTATCCATGTGGACCTAGTACTCACAGGGTTTTTGTAAGTGAAAGAGGGAGGCAGGAGAGTCCATGTCCGAATTGGACAGAAACTTAAAGATGTTGGCTTTAAAGATGAAGGAAGGAGCCATGAACCAAGAACTGCAGATTGGAAAAGGCAAGGAACTGGATTTTTCTTGAGAGCCTTCACAAAGAATGCAGGCCTGGCAACACCTTCAGACTTCTTTTGGCCCAGTGAGACCCACTTCAGACTTCTAACTTCTAGAACTGTGACTAAATAGATTTATGTTGCATTATGCCAGTGCAGTTGTGGTAGTTTGAAATGGCAGCAACAGGAAATAATACACGGTGCTTAATACTTTTACATCCATTATGTCATTATATATTTATAAACAACTCTGTGAGATAGGTATGGTTGCCATTTGTTAGATAAGAAAAATGAGGCTCAGAGAGATTTGCCCAAGGCCTCCAAACTAGTTAGCCCTGTGAACACTAAGCACCTACTGTTAGAGTTGAATGTGGCACTGCTTTCCCTTTTCATTCTTTCTTCTCAAAAACCTCAGATTTGGTAAAACTGAACCAGATTATAGGATATATGCAGATATTGCTTATATAATCCCCACTGCTATGGTCTGTATGTTCATCCCTTCCTGTCTGGATTCCTGAAAGGAAATTAATTTCCTTTCAGCTTCCTGACTCACCTGATCCTCCTCTAACCCATTCTCCTCAGCACTGTCAGAGTGATCATTAAAAAATGCCAAAGATCCTTTAGGGGCTCCTCTTGGACTTACAAGAAAGCATGCATTCTCTTGATGGGCATTGAGTAATGTATGGAACTGTTAAATCATGGTGTTGTACACCCGAAACTAATGTGACACTGTAAGCTACACTAGAATTAAAGAGAGAGAGAGAGAGAGAGAGAGAGAGAGAGAGAAGACGGAAGCAGGCAAGCACACATTCTTCACCGCAGCCCGCAAGGCCCTTCTCTGCCTGGCCCCTATCCAGCCTGTTTGACATTGTCTTTCTGTGTTCCCTCCTAACCATTCTTCACTCCAGTCAGATGGAATTATTTGTAGTTTCAAGTACTTTCTCTTCTCTTCCTAGTACCTGTCAAGTCTCTTGGCCTGGGACAGCCTTCTTCTCTCTGGTTAGTTCTACCTATCCTTACAAATTGAGCTCTAGGGTTAGCTCCTCAAAGAAGCCTTCCCTCCCACCCACCTTCCAACTTCTTTTCCTTTTGCAGGTTAAATATCTCTCATGTAAAATCACCACAGTGCGCATAACACTGTCCAATAGCTACTGACTTGTTATTCTCCTCCACTAGAATCTGTATTTGTGGCTATATGCCGGGCCTTCCTCCGTTTAGATCCTCAGGGCTCACCTTGGTGCCTAGCAGTGGGCTGAGGGCATCTCATTATAGCCTGGAGAGGGTGGAAGTACTAGGCTTCCCAGTTGGCCTTTGCTCATGTGAGTGGGGTGGGGCACAGTGTTTTTTCTGTGGCGTTTGGCTGTTTGTTTGGAGATTATCTCTGAAAGCCTTCCATCCTGCTAGGCAGCCTCTTCTCTGCCCTTTGGCTTTTGTTGTTGTTATTTTTGTTTTGTCCATGCCCATTAACATTTCTAGGTCGTTGGCTTTTTTCACTCCAAATCTGGGACATATGAGGCAAAAGGAAAACCATGGAACTTACCATTTTGTCCTTTTGTCTTAAGCTGGTCTGTTAATCTTCTCAGGTTTGACTTATAGATAATGTCCAGAGTTTTCAGTTGTACTTAGTGAGAGGAGTGGAGATAAGTAAATCTACTTCCCAGGAGTGGAAACCTATGAATATATTTTTATTTTTTTTCTTTCTTTCTTTCTTTCTTTCTTTCTTTCTTTCTTTCTTTCTTTCTTTCTTTCTTTCTTCTTTCTTTCTTTCTTTCTTTCTTTCTTTCTTTTTCTTTCTTTTCTCTTTCTTTCTATTATTTTTTATTTATTCACTAGAGACAGAGAGAGAAAGAGAGAGAGGCAGAGACACAGGCAGAGGGAGAAGCAGGCTCCATGCAGGGAGCCCGATGTGGGACTCAATCCTGGGTCTCCAGCATCAGGCCCTGGGCCAAAGGTGGCACTAAACTGCTGAGCCACCCGAGCTGCCCTATGAATATATTTTTAAAAGTCAGACAATATTCTATACTTACAACAACAAAGAGCTAGTCCTGTGGCACACCCCCTCCTTAGTATCACCCCTCAGAGACCAGCACTACCAGATCTTGACTCCCATTCTGCCACCATTACACCTGTGTTTTTAAATAAAAGGGGTACCCTGCTGTTTCTCAGATTTTCTCTTTCTTTCTTTCTTTCTTTCTTTCTTTCTTTCTTTCTTTCTTTCTTCTTTCTTTCTTTCATGTATGTATGTATTTAAATTTTTATTTTAGGTAGGCTCTACCTCCAATGTGAGGCTTAGACTCATGACCCCGAGATCAAGTGTTGGATACTCTACCAACTGAGCCAGCCAGGCACTCCAGTTACTCTCCTTTTTATCTGTTCACTTTGTATCATGGAAGAGAAAAATTTATGTCTAATGTAGCTGCCCTCCTCTACCTACTCTCCAGACATAGGTTTTATCATAAGTTTCAGCTAAATCAATATTACATATTTATGCTATTATAAGTATGTAATTTTATTAGCATGGAGATAGATACTACACAGTGATTTCATTTCCTATTTGTACAACTTTTTTCTAAAGATAATTGCTCAGAATTACTTTTTTCCCCCTATTTGCTTAGTTTTCTATGTACCCATAATTGATTCTTCTTTCAATCACTGTGATAGGGTTATAAACATCTTCTCAGTGTGGCCAAACAAATTAAACCATTTATCAGGTCCATCTCTGTTTAAAGAAACATGTCCAGCAGCCCTCCATCTTCCTGTTCTAATCTGGGCTGATGTTCCCTATGTTTTCTGCTCAGCATTACGCCAGGGGCTTCTTATCCTTTAATTGCCACCTTGGAATTCTCTGCTGCTTACTTGTGTTGGATCTCATAGTCCTGGATTTCATATATTCTGTTTCTTGGTTTATAACTTCATTTGGTGATGTATATTCTTTATGAGCTAACTTAATATGGGTTTATGGGTTATAAACTTTTAAAATATTTGTTTATTTAAAATATTTTATTCTAACTTTAAACTTTATTGATGGATTAGAATTGATTTCCCGGTTGGAAATCAATTTTCCATTTTAAGACATTTTTCTGCTAACTTCTATGTTCGGGTGTTGCTAATGAGAATTCCACCATAACTGTGACTTTAATTCCTTGAATGTGATTTAGTTCCCCACCTTCCTGTATTCCCAGAAGCATTTAGCATCTCTCTTATTTCCATTGTTTTGTAACTACAGGGTGGTGTACCTCAATATGGGTCTTTTAAAACTCCTTTTCATGAGTTCTTGGTGGGTTTCAGAGTCTGATATTTCATGCTTTGGTTCTGATTTTCAAAAAATTTTCTTGTGTATTTCTTTTTTATTTTTTTTGTATATATATTTTATTGGAGTTCAATTTGCCAACATATAGCGTGACGTCTAGTGCTCATCCTGTCAAGTGCCCCTCAGTACCCATCACCCAGTCACCCCAACACCATGCCCATCTCCCTTTCCATTTCCCTTCCCAAACCACCCTTTGTTTGTTTCCCAGAGTTAGGAGTCTCCCATGTGCCGTCACCCTCACTGATATTTCCCACTCATTTTCTCTCCTTTCCCCTTTAATCCCTTTCACTATTTTTTGTGTTCCCCAAATGAGAGAAACCATATAATGTTTGTCCTTCTCTGATTGACTTATTTCACTCAGCATAATACCCTCCAGTTCCATCCACGTTGAAGCAAATGGTTGGTATTTGTCATTTCTAATGGCTGAGTAATATTCCATTGTATACATAAACCACATCTTCTTTATCCATTCATCTTTCGATGGATACCGAGGCTCCTTCCACAGTTTGGATATTGTGGACATTGCTGCTATAAACATTGGGGTGCAGGTGTCCTGGCGTTTCACTGCATCTGTATCTTTGGGGTAAATCCCCAGTAGTGCAATTGCTGGGTCATAGAACAGTTCTATTTTTAACTCTTTGAGGAACTTCCATACAGTTTTCCAGAGTGGCTGTATCAGTTCACATTCCCATCAACAGTGCAAGAGGGTTCCCCTTTCTCCGCATCCTCTCCAACATTTGTTGTTTCCTGTCTTGTTAATTTCCACCACTAACAGGTGAGGTGGTATCACATTGTGGTTTTGATTTGTATTTCCCTGATGGCAAGTGATGTGGAGCATTTTCTCGTGTGCTTATTGGCCATGTCTATGTCTTCCTCTGTGAAATTTCTGTTCATGTCTTTGGCCCATTTCATGATTGGATTGTTTGTTTCTTGGGTGTTGAGTTTAATAAGTTCTTTATAGATCTTGGATACTAGTCCTTTATCTGCTATGTCATTTGCAAATATCTTCTCCCATTCTGTAGGTTGTCTTTTAGTTTTGTTGACTGTTTCTTTTGCTGTGCAGAGGTTTTTATCTTGATTAAGTCCCAGTAATTCATTTTTGCTTTTGTTTTCCTTTCCTTTATAGATGTATCTTTCAAGGAGTTGCTGTGGCCACGTTCAAAAAGGGTGTTGCTTGTGTTCTCCTCTTGGATTCTGATGGATTCTTGTCTCAGATTTAGATCTTTCATCCATTTGGAGTTTTATCTTTGTATATGGTGTAAGAAAATGGTCTAGTTTCATTCTTCTGCATGTGGCTGTCCAATTTTCCTATCACCATTTATTGAAGAGACCATCCTTTTTCCAGTGGATAGTCTTTCCTGCTTTGTCAAATATTAGTTGACCATAGATTTGAGGGCCCATTTCTGGGTTCTCTAGTAGGTTCCACTAATCTATGTGTCTGTTTTTGTGCCAGTTACCCCACTGTCTTGATGATCACAGCTTTGTAGTACTACCTGAAATCCGGCATTGTGATGCCCCCAGCTCTGGTTTTCTTTTTTCAATATTCCCCTGGCTATTTGGGGTCTTTTCTGATTCCACACAAATCTTAAGATGATTTGTTACAACTCTGTGAAGAAAGTTCCATGGTATTTTGATAGGGATTGCATTAAATGTGTTAATTGCCCTGGATAGCATTGACATTTTCACAATATTAATTCTTCCAATCCATGAGCATGGAATATTTTTCCATCTCTTTGTGTCTTCCTCAGTTTCTTTCAGAAGTTTTCTTTAGTTTTTAGGGTATAGATCCTTTACCTCTTTGGTTAGGTTTATTCCTAGGTATCTTAGGCTTTTGGGTGCAATTGTAATGGGATTGACTCCTTAATTTCTCTTTCTTCAGTTTCATTGTTAGTGTATAGAAATGCCACTGATTTCTGGGCATTGATTTTGTATCCTGCCACATTGCCAAATTGCTGTATGAGTTCCCGCAATCTGGGGATGGAGTCTTTTGGGTTTTCTATGTAGAGTATTATGTCATCGGTGAAGAGGGAGAGTTTGACTTCTTCTTTGCCAATTTGAATGCCTTTTTTTTCTTTTTGCTGCCTGATTGCTGAGGCTAGGACTTCTAGTACTATGATGAATAGGGTGAGAGTGGACATCCTTGTCGTGTTCCTGATCTTAGGGGAAAGGCTCCCAGTGTTTCCCCATTGAGAATGATATTTGCTGTGGGCTTTTCATAGATGGCTTTTAGGATGCTGAGGAATGTTCCCTCTATCCCTACACTCTGAAGAGTTTTGATCAGGAATGGATGCAGTATTTTATCAAATGCTTTCTCTACATCTGTTGAGGGGATCATATGGTTCTTGTTTTTTTTCTTGTTGATATGATCTATCACATTGATTGCTTTACGAGTGTCGAACCAGCCTTGCATCCCGGGATACAACCCACTTGGTCATGGTGAATAATCTTTTTTTTTTTTAAAAGATTTTATTTATTCATGAGAGATAGATAGAGAGAGAGAGAGAGAGAATAAGATATAAAATGTTTATGTCTTCTTTGTTCCCTGCTTTGCCTCTGTTTTCTTCTGGTCTTGATTTCCCCATCTGGTTGATCACCATTTTTTTCATTTTTAAGGCTTTTTGGTGCCTTGAGTGAACCTGGGAAGACGGGTAATATGTAAGAGAGTCACGTGACAAATAAGTTGTAGAAGCATGCTGAGTGGTATGCAAGCTCTTCCAGAAGAGGCAGTGAGGTAGGAGGAAGCCTGGAGAGCCCTGGAACAGGTTTGCTTTGGGAAGGAGTAGAACTTAGCAGTGAATGAGCCTAACTGATGGAGAAGGGCCAGGTCATGAAGGCTCTTGATGTTATGTTAAGCACTTGAATATCTTAAGATATACAGTTTAAAATTGCATGCATGATTTTGTATGTAGAAGCCTATGCTCTTTTTCCTAAAAAGTGCTTATAGTTTTTATAGAAGGATATTGTGATCCTCAAAAGTAACAATGTCTGGGAAATCATTAGAACTGGTTGACACATCCTGCTCAAATAAATCTTTTTTTCTCATCTAAGTTCTACCCAAATTCCAAAATATGGCTCAAATTTCACTTTACTCTTAAATTATTTCTTATCAAACTGATCCTGAAATGGGCTTCTCTTCTAAACTTCTGTGGTGACTATGGTCTACATTATTCACTTTTCAATTTGCCACACGCTGTTTTATTTAAGCTTATCTAGTATGGCTTGGATATTTAACTTTTCATATGTTTTCATCAGAGAGATTAACAGGTTAAGTTAGAATCCCCAACTTTTATTTACTAGCAGTGACCTGAGACAAATTAACTCAAGTTCCACATCTAAAGATGAAGATAATAAATATGATTATTTCCTAGGGCTGTTGGAGATTTTCGATGGGCAAATGCAAATGAAGTGCTTGGCCTAATATTTGGTATCATATAAGCAGCTAATATATATTTCTTGTTGTTACTTGTATCTTGAGGAAGGGTCGAATCTTATTCTCTTCATTATTGCTAGTACAATGCTGAGCTCATGTTGGAAGCAAAATGAGGCATTTTTTGTATTGAAAATAAGACGCTGAAAGTAAATGACAAGTTATGGTTCATATGTGCCTATAACTTAAATACCACCTTCTGACTTTTGGTCAAATTTTTGTGTATAGTACCTTCCTTAGCAGCACCTCTGTCTTACTGGCACTGTAATAGCATTCCTGAAGTGCTTCTGTGTACCAGGTAGCTAATATCATCTGGTGATGTCACTAATTATCCATCCACAGTTGCAGCTTCCCACTGACTGATGAGCTGAGTAGACATCGTGGGCTTTTTTTCTTTCTATATTAACTATAGAAAATCCATTGTACATTAATTATTTGAGTGTCATGGTTTCACCTACCCTTTGCATCAGTCCCTTCCTGTAGAGCTATATTGGGTTGCATCTCTCATATTGTCATTGATTTTATAGTTGACAAGTCCCTCTTAGACAACCATTTTTGCTTAGCTCACCAATGATGCGGCCTTCAGAAAGCATGGGGTAAATCAGAAGATACATTTCATGAAATCAAGTATCTTGTTTCACCAGTGTGAACCTCTTTAAGTTGTATTTTAAAGCTCATTCATGCCATGATTATATCAACCAGTAGAACATACTAACTTTTAATTTAATTCTGTTCAGGTAGCAACATTTGTTATCTATTTCTCTGCTGTGAGTTAGGACATCATTTTAGTAATGACGTAGGCTTTTGCTCCTGAGCTGACTTTTCCAAAGAGCCTTATGTTCTGCTGCTTTTGTTTTGTCATAGGTGTTCATCAGTTTCTTGCTGTTTGCCTTAAGGATTTTAAAGGCTACTCACAGTGTGTTTTGTTCTCAGATATTCCTGGGGAAATAAAAATGGAATTAAAGGTTAAGGCTCCATGCTCCATTTCATCTTCATGCAGAGCTGTATTTAAATAAAAAAATAAAAAAAAAGGAAAGAAAAATCTGGGCTAATGTTCCTGCAGTTGTACTTTAATTTAATAAGCATTTACTGAAACAAGTTGTATCATAAACTCAGATCTTAATACTTATTTTGACCACTGCATCAGTGTATAAATCAAACATTCTTTGGATTTTCAGAAGTGTTTGACTTTCAGTGCACACACAGAGGAAGGAAGAATAGACAGAGCTGATCTCTGTTCAGTTAAGGTATACTTGATATTCCAGTATCTCTTCCTGAGATCATTAACAGCAGTCTACCTTCATATTATACTTTATAGTTTGTAATACTTTCACCTGGGATTTATTACTGGTTCTGACAACAACTCTGTGTCCTGGTTGTTATTATTACCTTCAACTCATAGGTGAAAAATTTGAGGGCAGGTGGGTTAAAAGACTCACTGAAAGCACTTAATTAACCAGTCATGGAAGACCTGGGTCTCAAACCTGTGTGTCCAGCCACAAATTCTTCCCTCATTCTACTATATCTCATTTCCATCTTAACTGAAAGAGTAATTTTTGTATACTTTTGTCCCAAATCCAAAAGAAATGAATTGACTTCTATTAATGAGTTAAAAATTATTAGAAATCAAAGACCTTACCAATATTTATCATGATTTTATGAGAATATTTATAACTTGCTTGGATAAGTTACTGCATTTTATTTTGTGCAGAAATTTATGTTTACAGAAAGTGTAAAAGAAAATAAAGTACTGTGTATTACATTATAGGATCAGCTGTTCCTCATTTTCTTTATTGGCTATAAATAACAAATCTGTTGAAACTTTATAATCGCATGTAGAATCTAGTTTCTAATTGAATATAAACTATGTGCTTTTGCCTGTGTCTACATAAAAATACAAATGTTTTCATCTCTGCTTTAACAATATTGTGAAATACACTTTAAATGTTCTAGAAGCTTTATAAATGGGATTTTGAAGCTATCATTTTTTAGTTCAGTTTTTCCATTGAGTTCAAAATCTGCTTAGAGTAACCCCCTCCCACTCTGCCTGTATTTATCAATAGTTATGAGTTGGGAAAACTTAAATCATAGCTATCAGATGTGAGGCCTGGAAAAATCAAACATTTCTGAGAACATGAAATTGCCTCTCATTTATTTATAGATGTAATGGTTTTACAGCAGAACATTTTGAGCATACAAAGATTAACCATTAACCCACTTACTTGTTTTTTTTCCATGGTACTTTTCTAGGGCTAGGTCTCTAAAGTAAAGGGATTCCTCTCATGTGCTGGGTGCTATCATAGATGCTAGATATAGTCTGGTAGACGAATGGGATTAGTCCCTGCCAAAGGGAACTAATGATCTAGATAGCCACTGAATAAATGAACAGGTAATGTAAACTGATACAACAGGTATTAAAAAAAGAAAGAAAGAAGAAAAAGAAGGAAAGAAAGAAAGAAAGAAAAAGAGAAAGAAAGAAAAAGAAGAGGGTACAATGGGAGAATAAAAGAGAAGACCTAATTGAAATTAGTGAGACTTGGAAGGTTTCATGGAGGAAGTAGCTTTAAAATAGAAGGAGCAGGAGTTTGGGGTAAGGACTTTCAAGACAGTGGTCATAACTTGTTGCTCAGACAGGATGAATCTGAGTAATTTCTTGAAGGGGGGCAGTGTGCTCAAGTTATGAGAGTGAAAGGCAGAGAGCTGCATAATGCATAGAAAAATACAGACTGCAATGTATTGATAGGTTGCCTGCTATATTAATTTCTTAGGGGTGCTGAAACAAATTACCACAGACTTGATTGCTTTTAAAACAACAGAAATTTTAATTTTTACCCTTATAGTCCTGGTGGCCACCTCTGAGGTAAAGGTATTGACTTGGCCACGCGCCCCCAGAGATGCTAGGGGAGAAGTAGTTCCTTGGCTTTTACAGCTTCTGGTGGCTGCTGGTATTTCTTGCCTTGTGGCTACATCTCTGTTTCTTCCTCACACTCCCTTTCCTACTGTGTGTCTAATCTTCTTCTGTCTCTATCTTCTAAGGATCTAAGTAAGGGCATTTAGGGACTATGTAAACAACCCAAGATTATGTCTTCCTTTCAAGATCCTTATCCTAATGGCCTCTGCAAAGACCCTTTTTCTAAATAAGATGGTGATATTCACAGGTTCCCCAGGACTTGATGTGGATATCTTTTGGGGACCAGTTTTTACCCTACCACAGCTACACAGCGTTTATTTTTCACTCTTACCCTATGATTTTATTAAAATAGCTATCCCTTTCAGAAAAATATAAAATACCTATCCCTTTCTCCATACAGGAGAGAAGTGCATCTACCCCCATAAGCCCTTGGTCTAAGGCTAATTCTAATTTCATCTCCCAAGCCAGGAATAGGCTTCTAGGCATTTCAGACCAATGAGGCACCACAAGAGTCTTCTTTTAGGCTTCTGGAAAAGTTACTCCTCATTTTCTGAGAGATTCCCAAAAGCAATTCTCCATCTTTTTCTCTGCCTAGTGTCTTGTGAGGGCATAAAGCTAGAACTCTTACAGTCATCCTGCCCCCATCTGAAGGGCAAATATAAAAGGAAAGTAAAGCCTAGAGAATCACAATAAATCTGAACCAGACCCAGGTTAAGTCAGTCGTGCAGCCAACTCAATCTCTGCATTTTCAACCAGAGGAGTCAGTGTATTTTGTTAGCATTTAAGATGGTTTGAGTTGGAGTTTTTGCAACTTGTAGCTCAAAACCCCTTTTGGATAGGCCCATGGTAAGGGTATGGATTTTGTTTGATATATAATGGGAAGTAATTGATGTAGGTTTCAGAACCTCACTTTGGATACAATTGGGATAATTGATTAGAGAGACAAGAGGTGGAATTAGAGAAACCATATAAGTCATGTAGTAGTTCACAGAGTGTGGATGGTGGTTTAATCTATGATGATAGAAGTAGAAATGAAATGGATGTACATATTTGAAATCTATACTAGAGAAAAAAATATATATCCTGGAAGATTTCTCATTAAAGTTGATAGATTGAGACAGACGTCTGATTTGACTACTACCATAATTAAAACAATAATAAAGGACTTGTCTTTAAAAGGCATAGCCATGGAAAATGAGAGACCAAACTACAGCAACAAAATATTACAAACTAGAAAGGACTGGGACAAAATAGGTAAATGCCTTATCAGATCCAAGAGAACAGAATCAAAAGGAAGAGTTAAGAAAGCTATTAACCAACCCAATTTACACAGTAGAATCTATCAGAAACTCAGAAATTAACTCTACTTGTTACTTCCAGAAAGGAGGTCAGGTATGGAGGATAAGGAGGATTGGTCAGAACTGTGCCTCAGAAGTACTTAGAACCCTGGATCCCCTCTCCTACTTCATATAGCAGGGGTATGCCCCTGACACAACTGAAAAAAGACTAAAGATTTGGTTTTTGTAAATAGTTTTTTTTTAAGGTATTTAATTGGAGAAATTACACAGAATAAAGGGTGAAGGTACTATATTTTAAAAGTGGAGATTGGGCAGCCCAGGTGGCTCAGCGGTTTAGGGCCGCCTTCAGCCCAGGGCCTGATCCTGGAGACCCAGGATCGAGTCCCACGTCGGGCTCCCTGCATGGAGCCTGTTTCTCCCTCTGCCTGTGTCTCTGCCTCTCTTGCTCTGTGTCTCATGAATAAATAAATAATATCTTAAAAAAATAATCATCACTAAAAGTGTAGATTAAGTGAACACGTATGTACAGTTGCTGATACTTTCCCAACTTTTTCCCCCTTTTGGGCTCCAGACACTAGCAACAATCTTTAACTCTCAGACAGCCAACAGGGAGTCTTTTCTGGGAAAATTGAATATCCCAAGAGGAAAAACATAAACATACTGATGTCAGAAGTTCTCTAAAGGAAACAAAGCATCCAAATCTTATATAGCCACCTAACATGCATTAACCCCTACACAAAACCCAGTGGCCTTAAGATGCAGGAATAGCAGATTTCTGAGGAAAGCATCTAACATGAAGGTTAGATCTTGAAAACAACTTAGTGGAACCAGAAAGCAGAGATGGAATGTATGTGAATATAAATGAATATACACTATATACACATATTCTCAGAAAGATAGGAGCGTTTTTGTAATCATGAAAAAAGAAAATGGTGCTTTAAAATAAAATTTTTAGGGGATAAAAATACTGTTTTAAAACTTAAAATTTGATAGTAAATAAAGGTTTGGAAGTCTAGGTAGGAAAATCTTCCAGAAAGTAGAAAATATGAAAGCAAAGAAATTAAACTAGATGGCCAACTTGGGGAACCCAACATTTGAATAATATATGAGTTACCAAAAGAGAGAACTAAAAGAAAAGAGGAGGAAATCTTTGAAGATACAATTTAAGGAATTTCCCAAAAGTGCTTTTATAATCAAAGTCTACCAAGTGCCCTGTCCTTGGATGAAAATAGACTTATATTAAGACTATCGCTGTGAAAGTTCAGAATACTGGGATAAGGAAAAGATCCTATATGCTTCCAGAGAGAAGAAAAGAAAATACAGTTCACAAGCAAAATATCAGGAATGCAAATATTTCAGATTTTTAAAAAGCAAAACAGTGGAAGAATTGAAGACAATGGAACCTTCCCAAATAATTTTCAGGAAATTTATTTCCAACTCAGGATTTGTTATCTAATTAAACTATCAAACAAGTATAAAGAAAGGCAAGTGAAGATACTTTTAGGCATATCAAGTCTCAGAATGCACCACCCCTGTACCCTCTCTCAGGACACTACTAGATGATCTTCTCCAACCAAATGAGCTAGCAAACCAAGAAAGAAGACATGAGATATTGTGAACAGAAGAACAACACACGAGAGATGGTGCTGAAAGGGAATTTCAGGATGCCAGCTAAACCTGGAGAACAACCATTCTAATTTGGAGTAAGTCAGAAGATTCCAAGAGAGATGCTTCAGGAACATGAAATTAATAGAATACAGACTATGTATGGACATCTTCAGAGCAGACTAAGACAACTAATGAAGAGTTTGAGGGTAAATTTTTATTAGGTGCATAAAAAATTAAGCCAGTGAATAAAACAAGACAATTACTAGTTTCAGGAAAAATTTGTAGAAAAGGAAAACATATATAGTAATCTACATGGTTTGGCTGCACATAATTATGTAGTTACAATAATATAAACACTGAGCAATGATCCACCCAAAGTTGTGGATGGAAGTGTGTGTGTGTGTGTGTGTGTGTGTGTGTGTGTGTGTGTGTGTGTAAGAGAGAGAGAGGGAGCATGTAAGCGAGTAGATGAGTTCAGGGCAAAGAAAGATAGTCAAATCAAAACTTCTATTGTGGAAAATAAATACTTTTTGAAAATTACGTTATTTAGAATAATGCAGGTAAATACCCAAAAAATCTACTAGAACTTTCAAATGGAAATAATGGTGGAAGGGGGTAAAGTACCACCAACTTTAGGATAAATGCTGTAAACCTATCTGACAGTATATATGCCTGAAAAACTTTAATAAAAATAAAAATGAAAAAAATATGTTGGAGCATCCATAGGATTTAGATTTGGATTCAGTATGAAGGAAAAGTAGACATCTAACATATTCTAGGTTTCTGGTCATTAACAACCCAACCAGGTGAGTAGTAGTGTAATTTACAGATTTGGGGAGGACTGGATAGGTGCAGGCTGAGGGAAGGCGGGGAAGAGTAAGTGCCCTTTCAGGAGTATGGAGTTTTATGATGATTGCAAGATGACTATGACATGGGAATGCAAAGCAAGGTAGTTGATCAGTCTGGATCTCAGAGGAGAGAACACGCCTACAAATAAATTTAGCCCATATCAGCAGATAGAGATTTATAAAAACCTATGAGAAAATAAGCCACAGGTAGTAAGAGAAGAGGACCCAGGACTGTAGGCCTGCGGAGCATCCAAATTGGAGTGGAGCAGAGGACAAAAAGAATTAGAAGACTGGAAGGTAGGATAAAAAGTAGAAAGTACTGTCATGAGAGTGAAGAGGGTTTTTCAAAAAGAAGGAAACTGTTGGTCTTGCTGTGTGTTACTCAGAGATCTAATAAGGGGAGAACTGAAAAGTGTTCCAAGTCATAAGCATTTCATATTGTCAGTATGTAATGGTGGTACAAGATCATTTGGTACTGTTGTCATAAATTTGCTGAAGATACTTTCAAATCTTAATGTGCTGGGGTCATAGTATTGCTTACCCTTTGAACAGCTCAATTTTTTTAGTATAGATAACCTAAAAAAATAATTTTAAATTGTGTCTTCTTTTAAAATATTTTGTTAACATATTTAGATATAATTTTGGGTGGCCTTAAGACAGATAAACCTTTTGGTGGTTCTTTCCTTAGTGAGTAGGGAAGGATGTTACTTTGTTTTTACTATAGCTGTCTTTTTGTTGTTCATAATTTTCCCCTTTCTTGGGTTTCTGTCTTTCAGTTCTTTGTCAAAATGCTATTTTCATTCCCCCTTAGTTCTACAGTTTAATTCCTTAGTTTTGCACTTCAGTTCAGAAACTTTTAGAAACAGACAACAAAAGAATATGGCATTGAGATGGCTACAGTTCATGTTCATACAGGGGAAGTCAACCAATAGGGATGTTTAGGCGGCAGCCAACCAATAGGAATGTTGCCTGGAAAAGAATAGGCATTCCTTGCCTAAAATGCTCCTGAAAATTCTGATTCCCAGTCACTCCCAAATAATTTCAAATAGCTTTCATATCATCTCAAAATAGTCATAGGTGTTTCTTCATTAGAGTAAAATAGAAATGTGATACCCACATGTGTGATATCATATGATAATTCCTAGATTGCTTTTATAAAACTAAATAGACATTTCCTTCCCTTTACTTTGCTTTTTTTCAAATGCCTATGATCTGTCCACATCAGTGTAGTTTTCCTAAATATTGTGTGCTGTTGTCTCTCCTATAGCACATGAATGCTTACTCCTATATACATTCAAACTTTACTACTTGAAATGTGGTCCAGAAATCAGCCATGTTGGTATCATATGGGAGCTTGTTAGAAATGCAAAATATCAGACCCCTATCCCAGATCTACAGAGTCTGATTTTGCATTTTAACAAGATCCCCAGGTAATTCAGATACACATTAAAGTTTGAAGGACACTGCATTGAAAGACAAATTTTGATTCTGGCTCCGCACTAATTACAGCCTACATTTATTGAGTTCTTGCTGAGTGCTTTGCATAGATCAGTTCACTTAATCCTTATAACAACCTCAAAAAGTATTTTTTATCATCCTTCTTTTACGGATAAATTGACACATAAAGAGGTGACATCATTTTTCCATGAGCACAGCTAGGCAGACCCTCGATCTAACTCAGCCAGTCCTATTCAAGAGGCTTTCTTCTCAAACAAGGTAGTGGCTGCCTTTCCAAAGCTATGGTGTCCTTACTGCCAGCTCCTAGGAGCCCAGCACTTTGCGTTCCACTGGTGTGGGTAATCTGTCCTTTAAACTCAGAGAATCTCTTTCTTCCCCAAACCGTAACTGCAGAAATCTTTGAGAAGAATATTCCCCACCTGCCTGCCCTGGTTACTGGATTGTTTAAAGCTATATGCGTGGATTGTATATTTGTTGCATGTCAGCCCTGCAGAGGCACAGGCCACTGGGGAGGACTCAGAATGGGGTTTGGGAGAGAGAAGGATGTGATGAATGCAACCTGGATTCTGAGATTTGGAATTCCTTTAGGAAATAAAAGTCAAACTGCCAGTTAGGATTAAGGGAAAGGTGAGAGAAGAAGAGAGACCCTGAGCTCTTTTGTTCTAGACACCCTAAACAATGAAAATAGGTAAATCTTCAGTATCAGCTTAGGACCTCTTGTGAGTTTAGACATAAGGAAAGGATCTTCATCTCAGAAAAAAAATATTTTCTTCATTTACTCAGGTTTTATTTTTTATATATTTTTTTATTTACTCAGGTTTTTAAAGCAGCCTTATTGAGTGATAAAATATACTCATTGCACATACTTAAACACGTTGGTCAGTTATCATCTCAATTTTGTTTGAAGTTTTTTCATGGAAGGAAATTTTTTTCTCTTATACTACAGAATGCAAAAATGAAACTATGTAGGGGAGTTTATAACACCGTGATTGAGATTTGGCCCAAATGATACTGATCTTTTGAAAATTAAAGTGTAATTGGCATACGATATCATACTAGTTTCAGGTGTACAATATAGTATTTGATATTGTTGGAAAGTGGAGATTTCCCTCAAACTAAGAAGGCACTTTAAGGCCGGAAAAGAGCAATTGCATAGAGTGTACACAGACTTTAATTCATGGTAGTTTTATTGATAGGGAAGATTGGACAGAGCATGATCTGGCCAGCTGTGCAGCTATTCTTCCCAAAGTCCAGACCTTATTCTACAGACTTGATAGAGTGAGGGGATGTGCAGGGGGATACTGTAGTGAGATCATAGCATTCACATACACTTCAGAGGGTCTGCATGCACCTGGCATGCAGCTAGCATTTAGCGGACCTGGTGGTGCTATCTGTACATAAGGAGGGGAAAAGACTATGTAACTAACAGATAGATGGGGGGGGTGCAAAGCAAGCCTCACCCTGTATTCTGGTCTTGGCAGGCATTTCTAAGGTATGTTATTAATCTCCAAGGGGCCCAGAACATGTAGCCCCACGAGGGGTCACTGAGTGGTCATGAACAAGATGGAGGCCAACTATGGAGTTGGCTTTGTCAGCATTCCTACAGTTATTTATATATATTACAAAATAATCACCACGATAAGTCTTGTCACCATCTGTTACCATATATAGTTTTAATAATATCACTCAGTATATTCCCTGTGCTGCACATTATATCACCATATCTTATTTAATTTTAAAACCAGAAGATTGTACTTCTTAATCCCTTTACCTGTTTCATCCATCCCCTCCATCCCTCTCCCTTCTGGCAACCATTAGTTTATTCTCTGTATCTATGAATCTGTTTATGTTTTATTTTGTCTGTTTTGCTTTTTAGATTCCACATCAGTGCAAGGGAAAACATACTGCATTTGCGTTTCTCTGTCTGACTAATTTCATGATACCTTTAGGTCTACTGTGTTGCAAATGGCAAGATTTCATTCTTTTTTAAGGCTGGGTGATATTCCATATATATACACTACATTTTTATTTATCTAACGATGAACACTTAGGTTGCTTTTTATCATAGCTGTTGTAAATAATGCTGTAATAAACATAGTGATGCATCTGTCTTTTTAACATTGCTATTTTTGTTTTCTTTGAATAAATACCCAGAAATAGTATTCCTAGGTTATACAGTAGCTCTAATTCTAATTTTTTAAGGAAACCTCATAATGTTTTCCATAGTGGCTGCATCAATTTATATTCCCACCAACAGTGCAGGAGGGTTCCCTTTTCTCCACATCGTTGCCAACATTTGTTAATTCTTGTCTTTTGATACTAGCTATTTGAACAATTTTGACGTGATGTCTTATTGTGGTTTTGATTTACATTTTGCCAAAGCTTAGTGATGTAGAGCATCTATTTTATATGCCTGTTGGCCACCTACATGCCATCTTGTTAAATTGACCGTTTTATCAATAATATAGCCTGCTTTTGTCTTTTGTTACAGTTTTTTTTTTAAAGTCCATTTTGTTTTATATGAGTATTGCTACTCCAACTTTCTTTTGGCATGGAATATGTTTCCATCTCTTCACTTTCAGTCTGTATGTGTCTTTAGATATGAAGTGAGTCCCATATAGTCAGCATAGAGATGGGCCTTGTCTTTTGATTCATTCAACCAGCTTATACTTTGATTAGAGAATTTAGTCAATGTACATTAAAATAATTATTGATAGGTATGTTCTTTGCCATTTTGTTAGTTGTTTTCTGTTTGTTTTGTTTTTCTCTATTCCTTTCCTTTCTTCTTCTCTTGCTCTGTTCCCTTGAGGTTTGATGCCTTTCTTTGGTGTTATGTTTGGTTCCTTCTGCCTTATTTTTGTGTATCTATTATAAGTTTTTGTTTGTTGTTACTATGAACTTCGTATATAATAATCTATATAGCAGTCTTTTAAATTGATGGTCGCTTAAGCATGGATGCATTCTAAAAGCATTTTCTCCATACATCCCCTTTAGTTTTATGTTTTTAATATCCTATTTCACATTTTATTTTGTATTTCCCTTAACCGATTATTGTAATTGTAGTTGATTTTACTACTGTTGTCTTGTAGCCTTCATATTAGTTTTATAAGTGGTTGATCCATTACCTTTATTGTATGATTGCCTTTACCAGTGAGATTTTTTTCTTTGATATATCCTCTTATTTCTAGTTATGCCCTTTTCTTTTACACTTAAAAATTTCCTTTAACCTGTACCATAAGGCCAGTTTATTGGTGATGAACTTCTTTACCTTTTGCTTGCCTAAGAAACTCACTCTCCTTAAATTCTGAATTATAACCTTGATAGGTAGAGTATTCTTGTCTATACATTTTTTTCCTTTAGTATTTTGAATATACTATGCCACTCCCTTTTGGTCTAAAATGTTTCTGCTGAAAAATCAGCTAACAGCCTTAGAGGGATTCCCTTGTACATAACTAGTTGTTTTTCTCTCTCTTGCTTAAGGTTCTCTTTTTATCTTTAACTTTGAACATTTAATCATAGTATTTCTTAGTTTGGATCTTTTTGGGCTTATCTTGTTTGAAATTCTCTGGCCTTCCTGGACATAGATATGCATTTTCTTTTCCAGGTTAGGGAACTTTTCAGCCACCATTTGTTCAAGTAAATTTTTTGTCCCATACTCTCTCTCTTCTCTTTCTGAGACCCCTATTATGAATATTAGTATGCTTGATATGTCCAGAGATCCTTTAAACTATCTTCATTATTTAAAATTCTTTTTTTTCTTTTTGTTATTGTGATGGTTTATTTCTACTACGTTGTCTTCCCAGTTACCAATCCATTCTTTGGCATCTTCTAATCTGCTGTTGATTCACTCTGGTTATTTTTCATTTCATTTATTGTCTTCAGCTCTGAATGATAATTTCTTATATTTTCTATCTTTGTTTAAATTTTCTCTGTCTTCATTTATTCTTCTCCCAAGTTTTGTAAGTATCTTTATGACCATTACTCTGAGCTCTTTATCAGTTAGATTGCTTATTTCCATTTCTTTAAGGTCTTTTATGGAGGCTTTGTCTTGCTCCTTTGTTTGGAATATATTCCTCCGTGTCCTCATTTTGCCTGACTCTGTGTTTTTTTTTTTTTTTTTTTTTTGTCTAAATATTAGGCAAATGGATTACCTCTCCCTGTCTTAAAGATGTAGCCATGGAGCATAATAGCCCCTGGTCACCAGAAGCATAATATCACAGGCTGCCTCCAAGGGGAAAGGGAAGCATGCCACTGAGATTTGGATAAAGAAAGATTGGGGCAACTTCCCTAATTTCCCTGTTTTAGCCTCTTTATTATCATCTTTAAACAAAATAGTTGTATAAAGCTGTGGTTGAACTGGATGTGTGATAATTGCTTATATATGCTCTTCCCAGAAAAGTAACAAATTGAATATGAGCTTTGAATAAATAACTTAGTGAAGACATGTAAGATTGCTTACTTTTTTAAATCAAAAGCCTAGAAACTTCATATTTAGAGCAGTCTGTGGCTAAATACATCTATTGCTATAGTAAGCTCCCATTTAAGCTGAGTTAATACTCCTTAGGGGATTTACCTGAAATTCAGAAGGAGTCATTAAATTTCTTTGTAAATCTGTCCCCCCACCACTTGTCTGGTGCTTAGACACTATGCTTAGTCTGTGACAAGTCTATACCTAAGGGCATAAAAGGGACAAATGGCAAAATAATTTTTAAATATACCTTCCTGGGATCCCTGGGTGGCGCAGCGGTTTGGCGCTTGCCTTTGGCCCAGGGCGCGATCCTGGAGACCTGGGATCGAATCCCACGTCGGGCTCCCAGTGCATGGAGCCTGCTTCTCCCTCTGCCTGTGTCTCTGCCTCTCTCTCTCTCTCTGTGTGTGTGTGACTATCATAAATAAATAAATAAATAAATAAATAAATAAATAAATAAATAAATACCTTCCTTCATTATAGATAGCTTGTTTTATTTTTCAGATATGTTCTTTTTATTTCCACAAATCTTAATAAAAACCATGAAGAATCTGATGAAGCTGATATCTCTACATGACTGTAATAGTTTCAGATGCTAAGGAATATAGGAAAAAAAAACATAATATATATTCCATTTTTGGCCTTGTAAATAATTAAAACCAGAATAGCCCTAGAAAGGTCTCTAATTTCCTTCACTGGGAGTTTTACCTTGTACTCTGGAAGTAAGTTGTTCTGAAATATGAGATCAATTTTTTTTCTAAAGTAAGTTTTCTTTTTAGTCATTTTCATGAATATTTCTGTTATTTTATGATAAGCACTTGTTCTTGAAATTCATGAGATTGAACAAAATACTAGGAAGTAAATGTTGCCAGTCTGGTCTTTTTATTGCTTCTGAATAAATTCAAATAATAAAATTAGAATACTTAAACACTAACACATGCTATATTTAAACCAAGATTTGTATGTGGTTAGTTGCAAATCCATGTTTATTAATGTTTACTTGGTTTCAGTCTTCTTCCAGGAGATGAATTCCCTAGAAAACAGTACTGAAACTTCTTTTTTTTATAGCAAACTAATCGTAAATAATTAAATTAAGAGAAATCAAGTTGGACAGAGTTATAGAGAACTTGAGTGTAGAATTTGTCTTCAAATAATATCTAGTAATTGACATGAAATTAGCAGTATTCCTTAGCCTTTTTTAAAAAATATACTGGTGTCTGAATCCTCTACCAGATCTATTGAAATGGAATCTTCAGGTGTCTCATAGTTTTAAAAGTTTCACAGGTGATTCTAATACTTAATATGATGGAGAACCACTGAGGTATGGAGGCAATATATTTAAAAAGCAACACACACAACTGAAACAACAAAATGTCTATTATTTAGATGACTTAATGTGGGTCCTGAGGTTTTCAAATGCTGGAATGAGTGCTGATCTTTTAGTGTGATGTTTATGTGTCTTCTGGCTTAAGCTGTTATTGAGGAAAAGCTGTTAGCTGAGCAGCCATCTTATTGCTCATGCTGGTTGTTTTGGCAACTTGGGTTGACATAACCTGACTCAGCAACCAGGAAAGATTTTCTGTTTATGGACAAATGCTATTTAAAAATAGATTAATGTATCTCAATGCATTTCTAATCTATGAACATGAAGTTTTATTCTTCAGGAATTAATTAAATACTGGGGGAATTAATACTGAAGAATACTGTAGGAATAAATACTGTAGGAATAAATACTGTAGGAATAAATACTGTAGGAATAAATACTGTAGGAATAAATACTGAAGAATTCTTAGGTATAAGAGTGTCAATTAAAGCTGTCAGAACAACAGTTCAATCACAGGGATTATTAAGAAGCTCTTTTAAAATTTGCAGTCTGGAAAGTAACAGCATATGACTAGATGCTGATCATTGTTAAATGTAAATGTCAAATTAAATTGACTTGCCCTAGGTTGGTTTCTCAGACTGTCATACTTACTTGTATAATTTCTCCTTTTATACACCATGATAAAGAAAGAAGAAAATAGAATCAGCCAACTGGGTTCTGTTTAGTTGCCATTCTAGGCAACCCTTATTAGTCCTATTTCTCCTTCTTCCTAATGAGCTACTTGTACAGAGTTTCCAAGAAATCAGCTGCAAGGCACATTGCTTACATGGCGATTAAGGCTTATTAGAAGCTGTCCATATTTCTTTCTCACATCCCAGGTACTCTTATGAATAACACACTGGCACTAAAGTTCCTCAAATAAACATTTGAGTTAAGATAATATAGAATATAAGAAATCACTAGGGATTTGGAGTGGGAAGTGAGAGTGTTTCACTTACTAGTAAGTCACATAATCTCTGTGCTTTTGCATTTTGCCAAATGAATTAGGGAAGACAAAATGATGTTTTTGGAAGCACTGTAAATTTTTGAAGTTGTATGCAAATACTATTTATTTATTATTAAACTCTGTGCTCTCTAAAGTGAGAAATGATATATAAAGGCCACATTCTTCATTAAAATCCCAACTACAGATCATAGCTTAGAGATAATAGGCCTAAATTGGTATCCAGAAGTATCATATTTTACATATTTGCAGTAACCACTAGGGAATGAGAGAAGGCATAGTAGAAGAGTAATAGGCCACTGAGAAGGAAAATAGTAGGACACAGACTAGAAATACCTCACATTTCACTATTTCTTCATTCTTATCCGATTCTGCTGCATTATTCTGTAAAGGAGTTAGATAGAATGAACAAACAAAACCAAAACATTATGGAGGGGATTGTATACGCATGTGCCATTGGACATTTGCTGTTTTATTTATATGAGAATGTGGGAGAAATTGCTAGCACTATATTTTGGGGGTGGGGGAGGTGAGTAGAGCTTTCAATTCACTTTTCTTTATAAGGAAAGCCTTTGTCCCAGGGTTAGAAGAACCTAGCAAACAGAGCTTTAAGAAAATGGATAAGGAAAAAAATGGAGAAAGAAGCAGCTAGATAGAAATGGGGAACTTAAGCAAGGAGCTGCCATTCTCTCTACTATAGTTGCATATAGTAAGTAGTCATCAGTTTTGTTGGTTTGTCCAGAGATCCTCAGTTCTCACTAAATATCAGAAGTACCCAAATAGATCCCATTAGATTTATAGTGTTAGAATCTTAGATGGCACCTGTGGCATATTTCAGTATAATGAGTAGCATCAAAACATCTTAGGCACAGCCAGTGTTTAATCTTGTTTTTTTTTTTTTTTTTTTTTTTTTTTTTGCCTTTGATAAATCTCTGTCCTTTCAAGTATCCACTATTTCTGTTTCAAAGTAAAAAGAATTTAAAAAAAAGAGAGAATCACATGAAAATTATTTGGTTAAACGGTTTTCTTATTTTTTTTTTTTTTTTTAAGTTAGAGCTGTGACAGAGAGCTCTGGCAATTCCCTTCCCAGGAAAGGAATTCACTAAGAGGGGGGAAAAAGAAGAGTGGGATTGAAAAAGTTTTTGTTAGCAATGTATAAATTAACCAAATTTTGTGTGATTGTCACAGTGACAGCTGACAGTTCATGAATGGTTATTTAATTATTAACAAGGTCTCATTAAGAGAAAATTGTAAGCATAGTAAACTTGGTTGTATAATATGCAGAATAACATATGCAGAATCAATGCCTTTCTTTGAGGAATCTGAGTAGGGACCAACTATGTTAATAAGCACCCCAGCATTGCTACAAGTAGACATGTTAGATAATTACTTTCAACCATTCCTATTTTAGAGTAAGACATCATTTTTCCAAAGAAGACATACAGATGGCTAAGAGACATGTGAAAAAATGCTCAATATCACTCGTGAGAGAAATGCAAATCAAAACTACAATGAGATATCACCTCATACCTGTCAGAGTAGTAAAATCAACAGAAGAAACAATAAACGTTGGTGAGGATGTGGAAAAAAGGGAACTCATGTGCACTGTTGATGGAAATGCAAACTGGTGCAGACACTCTGGAAAACAGTATAAGGTTCCTCAAAAAAAAAAAAAAAAGAAAAGAAAAAATAGAATTACCATATGATCCAATAATTCCACTACTGGGTATTTACTCGAAGAATATGAAAATACTAATTCATAAGATATATGCATCTCTATGTTTATTGCACATTACTTAGCCAAATAATAGTGAAATTATGGAAGTAGCCCAAGTCTCTACAATAGATGAATGGATAAAGAAAATGTGGTATATGTATACATATATACATGTAATGGAAATTATTCAGCCATAAACAAAGAATGAAATCTTACCATTTGCAACAACATGGATAGATCTAGAGGATATAATGCTAAGTGAAATAAGTCAGAGAAAGATAGTACCATATGATTTTACTCATACATGGAATTTAAGAAATAAAATAAATGAACAAATTGAAAAAGAGACAGGCATAAAACAGATTATTAACCATAGAGACCTGATGGTTACCACAGCAGAGATGGGTGGAATAGGAGAAAAGGATTAAGAGTACACTTATCATGATGGGCACTTAGTAATATGATACAATAAAACAAGAAAAATAAGTGTTGAGGATTAAAAGAAATAGGTAAAACTATTTGTGTCCATATTTGTGGTTAATATAATTATATACTTAAATCCAAATCTATAAATTTAAAAATAACAGAATTTAACAAAATTCTTACATGAAAAGTCATTATTCAAATTCAAGGCTTTTTAAACCAGTAATAACCAATTAGAAAATTGGATAGGAAAAAAGTTCACTTAGAGTAGCAATGAGAAACATACAGAGATAAACCTAGAAAAGGTATCTAAGATCTCCATGGGGAAAAAATTAAGAATATTAACAAAGGACATAAAGTGAGTAAACAGACAGCTGTGCCATGTTTATGAAAAGGAAAAACAATAGGATGAAGATGTACAAATATATATTTATTTATGGTGTGTATATAATATGTGTGTGTATGTATGGTGAAAATTTATGTTCTGTGAACTAAATGAGTTAATTTATAAAAGATTTCAGTCATAAAGTTAGGGGAAGCTTCCTACTTCTGATAATGGAGCTTTTTTATCCTCTGCATAAAATATCTAAAATTGATTAAAAGAACCCAGAAAATTAACTTACACATGGAGGAAGATAAGTGAACTATAAATAGGATAAATTCAAGCAGAGACATACCTAGAGACAATATAGTAAAACTACTGAGATCAAAATCAAAGAGAAAAATATTTAAAGCATCAAGAGAAGAAAGACACTATGATAAGATGAACATCTAGCTTTTCATTAAAAACAACTGAACCAAGAAAGGCACTGGAGTGACATAGTCAAAGTGTTGAAAAAAAAGAAAAACAGCTGATAACCAAAAATTCTATTTCCTGCAGATTTACCTTTTAAAAATTAGGGCAAAATAAAGACATTTCCAACTAACTCCAAGTGGTGAGAATTTGTTGGTAGCTCACTTGCATTTCAAGAAATAATGAGAGAAGTTCTTTAGGCTGAAAGGAGATGGGTGCAGATAGTAAGTAACATGAATCCAGGGAAGAATGAAGAATACTGGAAGTGGCAAGTATGTAAGGAAATACATTTTTATTTTTTCTTCCATTCAATTCTTTAAAAAATTATTCTATAAAGTAAAAATTATAGACACACACGTATGTACAAAATACTATGTTGTGGGTTTATAATATAAATAAATATACCTAGTATTATAGTGGAAGAAAGGTAAATATGCTAAACTGGAGTAAGCTTACAGTATTTTACTGGAAATAAGTCAGCACTAACTTGCAAATTATGAGAAATTAAAGATGCATATTGTAATGCCCACAACAATGCTATGAACTTACTCAAATAAATATCACCAAGCAAATCACAGATAAAAAATACACATTTGACATGAATGAGGCCATGAAAGAGGAATACTAGACCAAAAAGTGAGACAAATACAACCAAAAAGGCAAGATGGCAAGCCTTAATCCCAACATACATATAATCAGGTTAATAGTTATTTTTATATGTTGCATATTATTTATCTAATCAGTAAAATAATTAAATATTAGTTAATAGTTGAAATGCATTCCATGTGGAGGACTGAACATTCTAATAAAATACAGAGATTGTTAGATTGAACAAAAATGTAAGATACAATCATATGCTATCTAGAAGTGAGGCACTTTACATTCAGACAAAAATGTGTTGAAAGTAACAGATTAAAAAAGAATCACATTAATAATAAGCATAAAAGAGCTAAAGTGTGTACGTTAATATTAGACAAAATAGGTTTTAATAACAATACTAGAAAGAGGGGCATTTCATATTGATAAAAGTGTAAAAGTGTCAGAAAACTTCAGCCAACAGCAGGATGCACATTCTTTTTTAAGAATACATGAAACAGGGATGCCTGGGTGGCTCAGCGGTTGAGTGTCTGCCTTTGGCTCAGGTCATCATCCCACAGTTCCAGGATCGAGTCCCACATCGGGCTCCCTGTTGGGAGCCTGCTCCTCCCTCTGCCTCTGCCTCTGTCTCTGCCTCTCTCTCTCCCTCTCTCTCTCTGTATCTCTCATGAATAAATAAAATCTTAAAAAAAAAAGAATACATGAAACATTCATGAATATAAGGTATACACTAGTCCCTAAAAGTATTTGCTTGTAAAGAATTTTTATAACAGCTTCATTTATTATAGCCCCAAATTAGAAACAGCCCAAATGAACATTTGCTGCCTGTGTGTGAATAGATGAAATATGGTATGTCCAGACAATGAAATACTATTAAACAATAAAAAAGCACAAGCTACCTCTATATATTATAACATAGCTGAGTTTTATTTTTTTTTCATAGCTGAGTTTTAAAGACATTATGCTAAGTGGAAGATAACCAGACAAAAAGGATTATGTACTGTATGATTTCACATACATGAAATTTTTAGAAACTGTAGTGTCTGACCAGTGGCACTGTTGGTAGGGGTGTGTGGATTGAATGCTTCATATCTTTAACAGAATTATTTGGAGTAGAAATTTGGAGTTAGAAATGATCATTTTGATACTAGACAGTGATGAATTTTATAAATAGTCTTTGATAGTCATTATTTAAAAGTTCAAATCAGTGGAGCCTAGTCTTATTGATTTACTCCAGTCCTCTAACCCCCCAACTTTAGATCACTTTTTAAAAATTGACTCTGGTTATTTCATAATATGCATGCCTTTTAATTTTCATTTTGGATCAGGATTTTACAAATGTTTATTTTTAATAGATTATTTTGTTTTTATTTTTATCATAGTTAAAAATTTATCATAGTTCCAAATTTAAAATAAGAGATGAGTCAGATTGAAAAAAATCTGGTTCAAAACATTTTTTAAGTATTTTGGAAGAAATTTCTTTAACAGAATAATCAAATTCACTTATCTCCCAGCTTTGTTTCTTTTTACTACTTTTAAGTGTATAGCTTAAGGGTTGTCTTTTTCCATAATTTAAGATTATTCCCTAGGGATGTTTAGATTTTAACACTGACTTTTATTCAGGGTAATTCTATTTACTTCTTAATGAAATCAAATTGGCATATTAATACTGAAAACAAATTGCTGAAAATTGCTTGGAATTTACTATTTCTGTTTTGGATATAAGAAATATGGAGGTGGTAAAAATTTCATGCCATATTTTCCAGGGATTATGGCTGTGCATTTAGCTACAATTCAACCTGAAAATAAGACATCAGCCTCTGTCATATATTTCTTATTTGACAAATGTAAAAAGAAATTCTGATTTTTAGTGCAAACTTGAAAGGACAAATGGCCATTTAGGTTCTAGTTGCAGAAATATAGCAGTGCCTGTGCTACTCTGAAAAGAATATGAGTATTAAAAATACTGCTAAATAACATGAGTGCTTATTTCCTAGCTATTTAAGCGATAATATGAGATCATCAGGTTAGTTACATATTCTATCAGGAATACTGCTTATGGACTGGACAATTGTTTGGGCATAGCTCTCAGGATATCCTCTTAAAATACCAGGAGTTAGTCATATCTGGACCAGGCATTTCACTAATTTTGTATCTTAGTATGTTCTGGTATGGTAACCGAAACTAAAAATGAAGGAAATAAGTGTGGATACCTAAGCATCTGGTGGAAAACCTGGAATACTACCACCTGGTCAATAGAACAGCATTCCAGCTCTTTTTGATGGAACTTTCTGCAGTGATGGAAATGTTCTGTACTTGAGCTGTCATGGGGACTACATGAGCATTAGTGCAACTAGTATACCAAAATTACAGCCATTCTGACTTCATGCTAGCCCTATTGGACTTGAGTTAGGAGGAATTGTATTAACAGAACATAAGCAGAAGAAATACAAGCAAAATAATTAAGCTAGAGGCAGTTGACACTTGGTATAGCTTAACTACGGATGGACCAAAATGGAATTTTGCCTTTTGAGCTTGCACAGTCCAAGTACTTATACATAGTGTGTACTCTATGAGTTTTAGAGTCAGACGCAAATAGCAAAATTTGGTGAAGTAGACAAACTCAATCTGGCTAAACCAATATATTCAGAATTGGAAATAATCCTCAGATTCCAGTTAATCTTTTTAACATCACTTAAAATGTTCCCCTATCCACAGATCATGCCCGAGGGTGGATTTAGGTGGCTATATTTGAATCTGCTTTCTTCTTGGTTACAACTAATAAGTTTATCAGAGAAGGGTGCTTAATTCAGACAGAGATAGATATGCTCTCCTAGGGATTTAGAGTTGAAAAAGAGCCTGAGTCCACTGATGGCAAACACTACAGCTTCAGAGTTAATACAATCCAGGGATTGTATGTTATGTTATATGCTATATGTTATATGTTATATGTTATATGTTAAGTTGTGGGGAAAAATGATGGAATCCAGATTTTTGAGATGAGAATGGAGTGAATAGAAAGGTAGAAAATTAAAATAACTGGTTCCTAAGAGAGGCAGAGAAACTCACCATTGATGACTATTTCCCATGGGCCTCCCTATTTTTTCAGCACATTTGCCCTAGCCATACATTTATTCCTTTCCTGGAAAGCCATTTCCTCTTCCTTTTTTATTCTTTCTCTCTTTGTCTCTGTTCTTTCGTTTTTTTCTACATTTTTTTCTAGAAAGCAAGATCTTTTTTATTAAATAAGTTTCAGGTTATACCTTTGTAATTCAGCATCCATATACTGTTTTATATTTAATGTTGTAATGAACATGGAGGGTGCATATATCCTTTCAAATTTGCGTTTTTGTATCCTTCAGATAAATATCCAAAAGTGGAATAATTAGGTAATATGGGGTATTGTTGTTAATTTTTTTAGGAATTTCCAGACTGTTTTCCACCAGTTTATATTCCCAAGAATGTATAGTTGTTCCCTTTTCTCCACATCTATTCCCATGATTTTTCTTGTCTTTTTGATAAAAGCCATTCTAAGCGGTGTTAGGTAATATCTCATTGTGGTTTTGATTTTCATTTCCCTAATAAGTATCTTTTCATGTCCTATTGTCAATATATATGTCTTCTTCGAAGAACTTTCTAGTCAGATCCACTGCCCATTTTTTAATTGATTTTTGTTATTATTTTGTGTTGTAATAGTTCTTTATATATGTTAGATATTAAGCTCTTATCAGTTATTTGGTTTGTAAATATCTTCTCCCATTCAGTAGGTTGCCTTTTCATTTTGATATTGGTTTCATTGCTGTTTGGAAGCATTTTAGCTTGATATAATCCCATTTGTTTATTTTTGCTTTTGTTTTCCTTGCTTCTGGAGTCAGAACTACAAAAATGTTACTAACACTGATATTAGGGAGCTTACCACCTATATTTTTTCAGAGGGTTTTATGGTTTCAGATCTTTCAGTCAAGTCTTTAATGCATTTTGAGTTAAATTTTTTTTTAATTTTTTTATTTATTTATGATAGTCACAGAGACATAGGCAGAGGGAGAAGCAGGGTCCATGCACCGGGAGCCTGATGTGGGATTCGATCCCGGGTCTCCAGGATCGCGCCCTGGGCCAAAGGCAGGCGCCAAACCTCTGCGCCGCCCAGGGATCCCATTTTGAGTTAATTTTTGTACATACTGTAAGACAGTGGTCTAATTTCATTCTTTTGTGTATATATGACTGTGAGTTTTCTCAACACCATTTATTGAAGACACTGTCTCCATTGTATGTTCTTGACTTCTTTGCCATAGATTAATTGTTCATATGTTTAGAGTTATTACTGAGCTCTCAGTTGTGTTACACTGATCAGTGTGTCTGTTTTTGTACCAGTACCATACTGTTTTGACTACTATAGCTTTGTAATGGAGTTAGAAAATAGGGAGCATGAAAACTTCCAGCTCTGTTGTTTCTCAAAATTGCTTTGGCTTTTCAGGATCAGGATCGTTTGTGGTTTTAAGTAATTCTTAAAATTTTTGAATTATTTGTTCTAGTTCTGTGAAGTATGCCAGTGGCATTTTGATAGGGATTTTATTGAATCTGTAGATTGCTTTGGGTAGCTTAGACACTTTAACAAAATAATTCTTCCAATTCATGAGCACAGACTATCTTTATATTTATTTGTTTCTTCAGTTTCTTTAATCAGTGTCTTATAGTTTTCAGTATACAAGTCTTTCACCTCCGTAGTTAAATTTATTCCTAAGTATTTGATTTTTTCAATGTCATTATAAATGGGATTGTTTTCCTATTAGTTAGATAGTTAGATAGTTATTGTATAGGAATGTAACAGATTTTTGTATTGATTTTGTATCCTGCCACTTTATTACTTCTAACAGTTTTTTGGTGGATTATTAAGGATTTTCTATATATAGTATCATGTTACCTGCAAATAGTGGCTTTTATTAATTTTTGCTTTCATATATTTTATTAGTGCCATTTCTTTTTGGCTTAAAGAAGTCCCTTTAACATTTCTTCTAGGGCCTATTTAGGGTGATGAGCTCCTTTAGCTTTTGCTTATCTGGAAAGTTCTTTATCTCTCCTTTAATTCCAAATGATAACCTTGTTAGGTAGTATAGTGTAGATAGTAAGTTTTTGGTTTTGTTTTGTTTTGTTTTGTTTTGTTTTTTCCTCTCAGCACTTGGAATATATCCTGCTATTCGCTTGTGGCCAGCAAAGTTTCTGCTGATAAGTCTGCTAGGTAGCGTACCGGGGTTTCCCTTGTTCATAATAATTCCTTATTCTCTTGCTACCTTCAGAGTTCTCTCTTTATCCTTAACTTCTACCATTTTAATTAGAATGTCTCTTGGTGTGGATTTCTTTGAGTTCATCTTATTTGGAACTTTTTGGTCTTCCTGGACCTGAATGTCTGATTCCTTCCCCAGGTAATGGGAAGTTTTCATCTACTATTTCTTTAAATAATTGTTCTTATCCTTTCTTTCTCCTTTTTTTTTTTTAAGATTTTATTTATTTATTCATGAGAAACACAGAGAGAGAGAGAGAGAGAGAGGTGGAGACACAGGCAGAGGGAGGAGAAGCAGGCTCCATGAGCCCGATGCGGGACTCAATCCCAGGACCCCGGATCACACCCTGAGCTGAAGGCAAATGCTCAACCACTGAGCCACCCAGGCCTCCCTCTCCCTTTTTTAAAAAATATATTTTATTTATTTATTTGAAAGAGAGAGAGAGAGAGAGAGAGAGAGAGAGAGAGAGGGAGCATGCACAAATGGGGGGGAGGGGCAGAGGGAGAAGGAGGCTTGACACTGCGCAAGGAGCCCCACACGGGATTCAATCCCAGGACCCTGAGATCATGACCTGATCCAAAGTCAGATGCCTAACCAACTGAGCCACCCAGGTGCCCCTCTTTCTCTCTTCTTTTTGTGAGGCCTCTATCATGTGAATGTTGTTCCACATGATGTTGTCTCAAAGGTTTTTTAAGGTATCTTCACTTTTCTTAATTCTATATTCATTTTGCTGCTCTGAGTTCCATTGCTTCATCATCCAGCTTGATGATCCAGTCTTCTACTTCATCCAGTCTGCTGTTGAACCCCTCTAGTTTATTTTTCATTTCATTTATGACTTCTGTTTGGTACTGTCTTATATTTGTTATCTCTTTGTTAAAGCTCTCACTGTGTTCATCCATTCTTCTCCTGAGTTCAGTGAGCATCTTTATGACTGTTACTCTGAATTCCTTACCTTTGGTTTGTTTAGTTATTTTTTAGTGGTTTTGCCTTATTCTGTCATTTGGAGCATATTTCTCTATCTACTCACTTTGCCTAACTCTTCATGTTTGTTTTTATGCATTAGTTAAGTCAGCTACTTCTCTCAGCCTTAAAGGAATGGCCTTCTGTTGATGTCCTGAGGTGTCCAGATGTGAATTTCCCTGGTCATCAGAGTCTGGTGCTCAAGAAATATCCCTTATGTGGATTATGTGTGCCCCCTGTTGTGGCAAGACCACTACTATAGTGTGTTGGCAAGTGGGGCTGGGTAATGAGTGGGCCTAGGCCCTGGCCTGGCTCCTGTGTGTAGCCACAATTATTGGGGCATATTAGGAACCAGGGCTGGTCCCTACCCCAGCTGGGATCCATCTGCTCTGATGATTTGGTGGGTGGGGCTCCCGTTGGAGCTTCCCTGCTGGTGCTAGCAGGTTAGAGGAGAATTTTTAAATCTCCCTATAAGCCCAGTATTTGTAAAGTAGACTAAGATCATGAAAATGGCTCCTGCTAGTGTCTCCATCCCTGGAGATGATTTCTGCTGTTTCCTGCCTCTCTAGCAGATGCCTTAAGGTTAGTAAATGGGTCTCCTTTACCTATGGTCTGTGAGCTTGTGTGTGTGTGTGTGTGTGTGTGTGTGTGTGTGTGTGTGTGTTGGTTTTTTGCATTGAGGGAATCTGTGCATGAGCCTTTAAGAGTGATTTTCCAATCTGTACAGTTTTACAATTTTCCTGAATGTAATCTACATTGATTTTCAAACTTAGCTGTTTTGAGGGTTTGTCTTACCTGTGTAGGATGTGAGGTTTGAGGTGTTTCAAACGGAGCTTGAATCCCTTGCTCCTCAAGGAAGAGTTTCATGCCATTGATATTCTTCCCAAGTGTGACTCACTGCAGCTGGGATCTTTTTTTCCCTTGGAGTATCTGTATTTCTGCCTCTTTTTCTGTCTCCATGCTGTTCTTGTTGTGGGAGGCTTTGTTTATTCAATGTTCAGGTCCTTTTCAGAGGGACTCATTCCATATGTAGTTGTAGATTTATTACATCCATGGGAGAAGGTGGTTCTGGATCTTGCTATGCCACCATCTTGAACCTAACCTTCCTTTTTTGCATTTCTAATATAATTTTCTCTCTGTTATCTAGCCCCATTAGTGGTTCACATCACTTGCTGTGTGTTAGAATTATTTGGTCAATTTTTTTTTTTGGTCAACTTTTGAACATACTGATGTCCAGGACCCACCCCCAGATGGATCAAAATATATAGGTGATGAGATTGAGGCACTGTATAATTTTAAAAGCTTCCCAGGTGATTCCAAAGTATATGCAGCTTTGAGAATCATTGCTCTGTACGTGATAGTTTTCTAGTCTTCTGAGATGAGTCATCTGTTAATTTTATTTAATAGAATTTTATTCACATGCATGCTTTAGATGTCTTAATTTTAGCACGATATGCCAATCAGATATATTTTATGGGTCATTTTGGTCAGCAAAGGTTTTATCTGTACTTTCAGCATCTCTATTAGGCATATGACACTTTAACTGTAAAACAATTTGAAATCCTATTTGGCAATGTGTTTTTTTTTTTTTTTAAGATTTTATTTATTCATGAGAGACACAGAGAAGCAGAAACACAGGCAGAGGGAGAAGCAGGCTCCATTCAGGGAGCCCGATGTGGGACTTGATCCTGAGACTCTGGGATCACGCCCCGAGCCAAAGGCAGATGCTCAACCACTGAGCTACCCAGGCATCCCGACAGTGTGTTATTTGTAACTTTTTTTTTTTTTAAATACAATGAAGTACAACAAAACAAGAGAAGATATTTTGATCCTGGATGAGAAAGATAAGATTGTTCTATTAAAGAGAAATTTTCTTAAGTTGGAAAGGTAAAGAATAAGTAAAGAATGAGAAGACCTAGACTCAATTCCTTCTATCCATGCCATCTCCTCAGCCTTCTGATTAAATTGATCTGTAGTGCTTTGAATATGAATGAAATGGTATTCTGCAGACTATCAACATTCCCTGGTATATGTTCTTCTTATGCAAGGTGAATCATTACAATTTTATGAGATTTCAAACCTCCTACTTTAGATAACACTATGTTTATTTATTTTCAAGTAGGTGTTATTATATAAAAATGGATATTTGAAGAATCTTCTATGTATGATTGGGTTAAAAAACTTTGTTGGAGGAACATTACTGTTCAAAGGCTAAGTAAAAGATAGGTGAATTTTGAATTCTAATTTTTAAATTCTATTTAATAATTAGAACTTTACATTCTGGCGAGTACTTCCTATTTTTACAAAACAAAGGGAAAGTAAGTCTCTATAAGCAGTTATTTAGCACTAGTAGATTAGACCAGAAAAATAAATATTTGGAATTAAATACGTTGCAGGTTTGAAACCAGGATTACTGCTTCAGAAAATGAAAATTCTAAAAGAATGAAAGCAGATAGGTTTCATGAAGTTTTTAAACATATTCAGGTCTCTTACGTAGATAATAAATGCTGTTTTCCATCTCTCCTGAGAACAGGACAAGAAAAAATCATTTTATTCTATAGCATAAGGGACTTATAAAAATTATTTTCTGACAGCAAAATTTGTTAGGCATTAGAATAGATTACCAGGGGAAGTTGTAAAATCTCTTTCTCTTGAGGTCCCTAAAAATAGAATCATTTCTCCTTTTTCTTGGTATGTTAAGAATGCTTCTTCCTAAGAGAAGAAGGATGAATAGCTTGACCTCTAACTATCCCTTTTATCTGGCCTATGTCAACTTGCTGTGTGTGAGTAGAAAATATGGTCAAAAACCTCACTGGGGTCTTGAGGAAAAAGAAAGACTAAGGAATAACTTTAGAACAAGGCATGTACATAACATGCATATAACTCATGCTGTTAATTTCTATGAAGTCCTGTTTCTGAATATTTATTGCTTTGGACTTTAAGATATAAGTTTTTATTAGTACTATTTAGTTGTTTTTTTCCCTAGAAGTATAATATCTACTCTGAGAGGCTGAAATGACAGTATTCATGGTAACTATGCTTTTCGGTGTTTTGTAGCATCCAGAAATCCCCTCAGTAGACCATTTGATTATAGGTCAGCAGGGTCAGTAATGATAGGGACATAGAACTTAGAGAATCTGTAATACATGATAATTACCTTCATACTATTTTATACATATATCTATGGGGTGGTGTTAACACTGCTAAAATTCAGGGTAAGCATAGCATTTAGAGAAGGCTTCACCTACAGAGTTATATTTGTTCTGGGTATTGGAGTATTAATATGTCCTCAACCAAAGGTTTACCAAGTCTGTGGCAATGCAAAAAAAAAAAATATGGAAGAGCTTCAAGAGCATGGGATTTTAGTAGGAAATACCAATATAATAGTGGTTTAGGGTCACATTAAGTGCTTTGGATTACTATTTTAAAGGAATTTTGTGATTAAGAACCCTGGATTGCTGTTTTAAGGAATTTGATTGTTAACATAATTCAGTGGTTGGAAAATTGTGCTAATGGGTAATATCCAGCCTGTCACCTGTTTTTGTAAATACCATTCTATTGGAATACATCTATACACATGTGTTTATGTATTATCTATGGCTGCTTTTGACTACAGTGGCAGAATTGGATAGTTGCAACAGAGACCTTATGGGCTACAAAGCCTAAAATATGTATTATCTGACTCTTTACAGAAAAAGTTTGCGCACTTCTGTTATAGATGATAATTTTGCCTTGTTCTCCCTGGGGAATGATCTGATCAGATTTATGATTTATGTAACTGGCTTGGCAGCACAGAGAAGATACTGGTTTCTTATTATCCGAGTTCTTTGCAAGTAGGTATACTTCATAAAGATATTTTGAAGAATGAATGAGTGAATAAAGGAATATATTCATTAGGACATATTACAGGATCAGAATTAAATTCATATTTCAGGTGGAAAACAATAAAATTCTGAAATAAGGAGAGTGGCAAGAAAGATAGGAAAGAGAGAGTCTACACTAAAATTATTTGAAAAATAGAATTAGCTATACTTGTCTTGATCAAAATTTTAGTAAACCAGTCGCTTGTTTTGCCAATGGCTCTTATTTTTTAAGTTTTTGGTTGTCAAAATTTTAAAATATATGCAAAATAGGGAGAAGAACCATGTAGTGACTTCCAAATCTCAGCAATAAGCAACATTTGCCAATCATATTTTTTCTATCCTCACTCCTAAGAAAATACTGGTATGGCTGGAGTATTCTAAATCAAAATTAAGCATTAATCTAAGGGTAGTCCATAATGGTAATAAGCCTTTTGATACTTTTGCTGCAGGTAAGAGTACATAGTCAATGTTAGTTGTTTGCCCATTTATCTTAAAAAGTGGCTGCAGCAGTTCTTGTCATAGAGTAGCACAATGATTCTCACCCTGGGAAGGTTTTCCAAATTATACATTCCTGGGCTTATCCCCAGACATTCTGATTTTGTGGTTCTGACATGCTGATGAGCACCAAAGGTTATGAAGCACCAAGTCAGTCAAAAACCATGGTTCCATGAGCTACCTTTATGGGTTTTACAGAATGTAGGTGCTAACTTTTTGACTATTACATCATTTGGTACCTGTCAGTACTAAGGCTGTGAACATTAGACTACGTATAAGTCTTCTTTTTTTTTTTTTAAGATTTTATTTATTCATTCATGAGAGACACAGAGAGAGAGAGGCAGAGACATAGGCAGAGGAAGAAGCAGGCTCTGTGCAGGAAGCCTGATGCGGGACTTGATCCCGGGACTCCAAGATCATGCCCTGAGCCGAAAGTAGACGCTCAACCATTGAGCCACCCAGGCGTCCCGTGTAAGTCTTCCTATACACAGTATGAACATATATGTCTCCAGTTGTCTGTTTAGTTCTGATGATTGCCTGTTGTCCTGGAGTAATTGTTAATAGCACTTGGTTTAACTCTCAAAAGGATACCAATTGGGGTAACTGATTAAATATGAAAAGTGATCATTCAGTAATATGAAAAAGTATCCCGTGGACTTTTAAATCATGGGAAATATATGAATGTTTATCTAAAAATATAGTGGAAAGCCACTGAAACAGAAGAATAATGTGGTTCAGTTTATATTTTTAAAAGATTAGTGGCCAGAATGTTGAAGAATTGATTGAAGGGCAGCAAGGGTGTTCTGACTTTCAGAGGATGGCACCAAATGGGGATGCCATTCAAATGAACTGTTGGCTATACAAGTGTGAAGTTGAGAGAGTAGTATGGATCAGCAATCAGTGTGGGAATCATTAGTTTCCAGAAATACTGACATGCCTGAGATCAACTAAGAGAGTGTATAAAAAGATCAGAACTGGCTCTGGGTCAGTCTAGCATCTTAATGTTTGTAATAAGAAAACAAAGGACTGGCAAAGGATGAAAACTTTGAGAGGAGATTGTTTCAAGGAAGGAGTTTCATCTCTGTTAGATACTGTTGTGAGGATGTCACAGGTTGAATTCCTTAGGAAGTAGTTTCTTATTACAAAAAGTGTAATATGCAGGATGTTTATCTAGAAGACCTCTGGGATCAATATCTGTGGAAGAGAGGGTTGGAAGTAGAATTAGCAGGAGAAATGGATCTGCATTATAAGCCCAATAGTAATGGTGGCCGACACCCCCTCCCCCACTCCCGCCCCAGGGAGCTCTGGAGCTAGAATGGTCCTTAAGAGCTGTCCTGAGTTGGACCAAATGGGCAGCTCATTATATTCCCATGAGAATGTGAGTCACCCTAAACAGGGGTATGACTTTGAGTGAGGTGGCTCTCTACAGCTGAGGAAATGTCTGAAGGAGCTGGCAATTGAAGGATATTCATTTTATAAGAAAAAATCCTGGAGTTCAGAGAGGCTAGGGGATAAACTGAGAGTAAAATAAGGCTAAGAACCACATCTTTTGATATATTTTGCCCTTGTCTTTGCATCAAATCAAGCTGACCTACTAATTGGCTGATAGTAGGGAGGCCTTAAATATCTGATCAAATTCAAATAATCATAATGTTGCATTATGCAACATAGAGTTGCCAGATGAAATATCTCAGACATGCTTATACTAAAAACTTATTCTTGTTTTTTCTGAAATTCAGATAGTCTGTATTTCCTGTATTTTAATTTGCTGAGTCTGGCAGATCTAGTTGTATGACACAGTGAGTTTCAGCTGCCTTTGTAGTTTGTGCTAATAAAAAGAAATAATCTCCTGATAGCATGTGCAATTGACAACACTATAAGACCTGACCTGCTAAATATAAGATCTATATTGATGGGCATGAATAAACGAATGTAAGTTAAAGTGAGCTAAGTCAGTACATGCTGAGCAGGTTTGGTGTATGTTGTATATGTTACCCACTATCAGATATGGAATTTTGTTAATGTCCACCCAATCTTCTAGGTAGAGAAGAGACATGACAAGATGGCTTTAATGAGTGTGGAGGTGTACCTGGCAGATGGTATAGCATTTTGTAGTGACAAGCAGCAAAAATCTGGTGTTAACCACTCAAGTGGTTAACACTTGAGTGGATCTTCAAATCTTCCTCTTGGCCACCTGTTGGGGACTCTAAAAGCCTGCTTAGGCCTCAGAGTGGTAAATGTTCTGGAAAAAAGGGAATAGGAGCAATTTATCCCAGTTCACCATGGTTAGATACTGATCTGTAGGCCAGCTGCTGTCCAGAGAAAAAAATCTTTAAGAGTTTGATCATGGAAGTAAAAGTATTCGTGAGCTTGGACAAGTGGTAAAGAAGATATCTGCCTGGTGTCAGAGAATAAAAGGTAAAGGTAAGTTATTCAATACATTTCACAAACATTTGTTGTAACAGCAGTGTTCATGTAAACCTTATATTAAGCCCCCAGACTATTATTTTAATAATGTAAAACATAATTAAAACTGAGGCTTTGGGGACTTTTTTAGTATTCAGTCCTATAAACAGAATCTTACTATTATTAAAGGGAAATACATGTCATAGACACCCTGAATTCTTAATCAAAGTTTAACACATAAATAGATCACAAAATATAGAAGGAAGTGTCCACAAGTGAAATTTTTTACTGTTATATAAACAGCAGTATCTGTCCTTATTTGTATTTTTTATTTTGGATATATAAATGGTTTCTTTTTATATTGTATGAATCCATGATCTGTCTCTAGATTAATGCATTTGAATATATCTTCTTGATTAGGTCACTTGCTGGGAATAGAAAGAGAAAGGAAAAAAATCTGCTTAAAATCAGAACTGCTTATATTGAAATTGATTGCATGATTGGATATTCAAGAATATTTAATTAAAGCGCTGTTGTACTCTAATTTTATTTTAACAATTGATTAAAACTGTGTAAATAGATATCAGAGACATCATTCCATTGTTTACAGATGTATTCCAGTGTTGGAAAACAAATTTGTTTAAGCATGCATGTGTATTTGGTAGTTTGGCATGTAGTTAAAAATACAAATTTGTATCAGATTGTGAAATGGTCTGGATTTGAGTCCTAGCTTTCCCATTTATTTGCTGTGTGACCTTGGGAAAGTCACTTCACCCTTCTGAACTGCAGTTCCCTAATCTTGTAAAAGAGGATGAATAAATGTGTCTATTGGGATGCCTGGGTAGCTTAGCAGTTGAGCATCTGCCTTTGTCTCAGGGCGCGATCCTGGTCTGGGATCCATTCCTCATGGGGCTCCCTGCAGGGAGCGTGCTTCTTCCTCTGCCTATGTTTCTGCCTCTCTCTGTGTGTCTCTCAGGAATAAATAAATATAATATTTTAAAAAATAAAATAAATGTGTCTATTTTGTAAGGTGGTTTTGAAAATTCAGAGTTAGTCTAGAGAGAATATTTAGAATGCTGTCTAGCTTGATAAACTCTAAAAAGTATGTTTTAATGTTATCATATGTTCATAAAACTCTTTATGATAAGGTTTACAGCTTCTATGGGTGATGAGGTAATTTTGAGATAGTTCATAAAAGAGCATTTGAAATAGGTCACCTTAGAAGTAAATCTTAGTACATTTTAACATTTTGATAGATAATAGGAAGGTACTTGTATACATGTAAAGATATGCAACAGTTAGCTATATATATATATATATATATATATATATTTTTTTTTTTTTTTTGCTAATTTTGGACATTCACAGTAACTATTTGACATGTGTACTTGATTTCAAGATCTTTCTTTCTGGCACTTAATAAACTCTTACAGTATATTAAGTCATGTATTTTAGGATCCTGAGAAATGCATCTTCTTGAAAAGAAGGTACTTACATAATGGTAATGAACAATCTTTTTTTTTTTAATTTTTTTTTATGATAGAGAGAGAGAGAGAGAGAGAGAGAGGCAGAGACACAGGCAGAGGGAGAAGCAGGCTCCATGCACCGGGAGCCCGACATGGGATTCGATCCCCGGTCTCCAGGATCGCGCCCTGGGCCAAAGGAAGGCGCTAAACCGCTGCGCCACCCAGGGATCCCCGAACAATCTTTTTCTATTACAGCTAAAACATACTGGTTATAGGTTCTCTTTCATTTATTTTCTGACTAGTTGGTTTTTAATTTGAGGTTAATAATATTCATGAATAATTCTTGAAAAGCTCAATACTGAAATATACAAAAATTGTTATAAATTCATATCAGTATTCTTTGGGGTTGTGAACTCATCAATAATTATTCATTGGGGAATTCACAAACATTCCATATTCCTTAATTATTACAAGTTTATGCAAAATACTAAATATTTGAGTATACAGTTCATACTGCTCAGTGATTATTAATGTATTCATTTTGGTAAGAAAAAGATTAAGCAGGTAGAACTTGTGATGGAGAAAATAAACAGATACACTAAACTGTCTGCATAGATTATTCTGTCGGGAATTGTGTCAAGCTGTTATCCTTGATTTCTCCTGTAGTCAGAAAAGGCAGAAATGACCTGTTCTTGAGGTTAGACATCTACTGGTGACACAAATTTTGACTCCTTGGAGGTAGGTGGTGGGTGAGTTTGGAAGCAAGATATAAACATGAGGATGCCTTAGATGGGACAGATCTCTGGTCAGTATCCTCAGAGCACTGCAAAAGAGTGTTTGTGTTGCCTAGTCTCTGGATCTTTCCATGCAGTGGTGCCTACTCATTAGGAGAGCAGGAGACACATGGGCTGTTGATTCTCAATCCCCTAAAAGATTATCAGAATAAAACTGTTGATAAAGCCAAATTTTCTGAACATCCTCTTGCAGAGTCATGTAGTATTTCCAAATGAGAAAATTAAAGAAGGTTATTTGTCATTTACAAAACTTTAGAGTCTGAGTCATGATTTTCAGGTGGGTCTTGGCCAAATGTGGAACTGATTGGGACTGGAAGTAATTTGTGATGTAATAGTTTTAGATTGATGGGTATAGATAGGTGAGGATCCCAAAACAAGTCTTCTCAGGCAAATTATTTTGATTGATCACAATCTTATCTCCCAGAACCAATTATTTTCTGGAATGAGCAGTTTTCAAATGCCTGGACTTGGTATTTTTTTCTTATAGGGACAGAAAGGAAATCTTTATACTGGTTGTTTAACATAGGGGCAGGAAAAAACCCTTGGTTTTAGTTTTCCACATCAACCTAGAGATAAGGTCCCTTGCATTTGCCTGCTTAAATTCACATGTATATACAAACCTACCCCCAAGACAAACAAACAAACAAAAGAATTATACTCTTCCCCCTACACTTCCTTTTTTTTTATTTTCTGCTCTTTCCAGATGCAGGCCCAGTACCTTCTTTTGGACATTCTTATGGGGCCACCCACTTTGAAACCTTACAGAGCCCTTGAATCCTGATTCTTTTCATAGTCACATCATCAGAATATGAAAGAGCCTTGATTATCAGAGTAACCTTCTTTGTTCCCTGCCTCCAGAACCTCTTCCTTTGAACTAGACCTCATAGTGGTTAATTCTGAGCTCTACAAATGATTTTCTCTTTTTGCTGTCCTTTTTAACCACAGTTGGTGTTAAACTTTTCTACTCATACTTCCAGCAGAGGCCTGTTCCTCTTTATGTGTTTGTTTTTAAAACACCATTGGATTTACTTGTGTATTTTATTTAAGTGTGCATCAGAGTGATAAATTTTAATAACATTTGTTGAATGGACTCAAAAGTGAGACTAGAGAATCTCCTATCTTTGAGATATTTCAATATGAGAATTTTCCATGAGATTTTCACTTTAAATTATAGAAACCCATTAGCCAAAGACCACCAGATTACACCTACAACCAAAGTTAGGGGTATTCTTGCTATAGTTTACCCAAGAGGAACCTTTGGGTATATTGCAAGAAAGGGGAGTTGGGAGAAAAATTTTTTTTTTTGGGGGGGGAGAAATTTTTATATAGGGTTTGGGTTTGGCTATATGACTCTATGGAGAAATTAGGAAGTGAAAACCAGCTCCAGATTTGAATACTATCAAACAGCCCAGCACAGTTCAGCAAATGAGAACCTCAGGAATCTTTGGGGAGGAACAATAATTCTTTGTTTAGGGAGAAACAGAGCAGGGCCCAAGATTCATAGGTCAGAAAGCAGAAATTATGCAAAAGGGGGAACTGTAAGTCATTTTACAACTATGCTATGACCTGGCTACATCCTGTTAGAAAATTGTTTTTGTTCTGTTGGAAACACTGTTATGTCTGATTGGCAGCTGGGTTTATTTCTGATTCCTCAAAGTGTAATCATGCTGTTAGATGATAGATAACATGTATAAGATATTTATATGTATATTGTGAGGATTGTACAAAAGAGGAGTTCACTTCTTCCTCCTCTTAAACCCCTATGCCCCCTGTTTTGGCCTAATTGTCTCCAATGGTGTTACTTTTTCTACTCTTTAACAAACTTTCCCTCTCATTTTCCTCCTCTCACTTTATATCCACTATCCTTTGACTCCCTCCAAATGGGCTGCATAGTGGAATGCTCTTCATTCTGAGGGTTATATTGCTAATTATGATTAACCAGAAGCTAACAAGAGGAACAAATTTAGGCAAATAAGCGCCAATATTCTAGGTCCATCCCTTAAAAAAGGAGAGTACTTGCAGCCGTGGTTTGTAAACACTGGTGGTCTTCAATTGTTGATCTGTTCAATCAAGTAAATCAGTGTAAGTTAAGAGACTAAGATTTAGTCCTTATTTAAAACTTTTTAAATAAAAGCTTTATTTTTAAAATAAATTTTGAACATTTATTTTAATGTTATAGTAGTCAATTTGAGTAACTGTTATATAATTTAATAATTTAATATACATAAAACATCATCATCTTGATCTCTATATAACTCCTGCATATAGAGTCAAGAAAAAATAAGTCAGGGATCCCTGGGTGGCGCAGCGGTTTAGCGCCTGCCTTTGGCCCGGGGCGTGATCCTGGAGATCCGGGATCGAATCCCACGTCGGGCTTCTGGTGCATGGAGCCTGCTTCTCCCTCTGCCTGTGTCTCTGCTTCTCTCTCTGTGTGTGTGACTATCATAAATAAATAAAAATTTAAAAAGAAAAAATAAGTCATTGAGCATTTTTGAACATTTTTGGAAGATGATTTATTTCAATTGAGGTATAATTGATATACAACATTACATTAGTTTCAGTTGTACAACTGAATTCAATATTGCATATATTGTGAAGCGATAACTGTAATAAGTCTAGTTAATATCTGTCATCAGACACCATTCCAAAATGTTTTGTTCTGGGGCAGCCAGGTGGCTCAACACCACCTCGGGCCCAGGGCATGATCATGGAGACCCAGAATTGAGTCCCACATCGGGCTCCCTGCATGGAACTTGCTTCTCCCTCTACCTGTGTCTCTGCCGCTCTCTCTCTCTCTCTATCTCTCTCTCTCTGTGTGTGTGTGTCTTATGAATAAATAAATGAAATCTTTTAAAAAACAAAAACAATGTTTTTGTTCTTATGACTGGGTCTTTTAAAATTTAATCTTTCCGATATGTAATATGTGATACATGTTTTCTTATTAACTATAGTGGCCATGTTATATATTACATACCCATGACTTATTTAGCTAGAAATTTTTACCTATAAACTCCCTTTACTCATTTTGCCCATTCCCCACCCCCATCTCTAAAAACCATCAATCTATTCTCAATGAGCTTGTTTTTGTTATTTAAGATGCCATTTATGAGATCATGCAATATTTGTCTTTCTTTGTCTGATTTATTTCACCTAGCATAATTCTTCAAGGTCCATCCATGTTGTTGCAAATGGCAAGGTTTCCTTTTTATGGCAGAATAATATTCTATTGTACGTATATATAACGCATTTTCTTTCTCTGCTCATGCATTGATGGACACTTGGGTTTTCTCCATATCTTTGCTATTGTAAATAATGCTGCCATGAACATGGGGGTACATATATCTTTTTGAGTGAGAGTTTCTGTTTTCTTCAGATAAATATCCAGAAGAGGAATTGCTGGATCATATGGCAGTTCTATTTTTAATTTTTTGAAAAATCTCCATAGTGTTTCCCCTAGTGACTGCACCAATTTATATTTACACTGACAGTACAAAAGGGTTCCCTTTTCTCGAGATCTATGTTAACATTTATTATTTCTTGTCTTTTTAAATCATAACCATTTTAACAAGTGTGAGGTGATACTTGATAGTAATTTTGATTTGCATTTCCCTAATCATTAGTGATGTTTAACATTTTTTTCAAGTACCTGTTGGCCTTCTGTCTGTCTTTGGAAAAATGTCTATTCAGAGTCTCCGCCTACTAATCAGATTGTTTTATTGCTGTGAAGGTGTTGGGAGTCTTTATAGATTTTAAATATTAACCCTTTAAGCAATATAGGACTCGCAAATATTTTCTCCTATTAAATAGGTTTTCTGTTATTTTGTTGATGGTTCCCTTTGCTATGCAGCTTTTGTAGTTTGATGTAGTCCCACATGTTGATGTCTACTTTTGTTGCCTTTGCTTTTGGTGTCAAATCCAAAAAATCCTCACCAAGACTGATATCAAGGAGCTTACCATCTATGTTTTCTTTTAGGGGTTTACTAGTTTTGGTCTTACATTCATGTTTTTAATCCATTTTGAGTTAATTTTTATATATGGTATAAATGGTCCAGTTTCATTCTTTTCCAAGTGCTGCCCAGTTTTCCAAACACCATTTATAGAAGAGACTATCCTTTCCCCATTGTATATTCTTGGCTCCGTTGTCATAAATTAGTTGAACTATATATACATGGATTTATTTCTGAGCTCTTTATCCTACTCCATTGATTTATTTGTCAATATCATATTCTTTTGATTACTGTAGTTTTATATCATAGCTTGAAATCAAAAAGTGTAATGTCTCCAGTTTTGTTTTTCTTTCTCGAGATTGCTTTAGTCATTTGAGGTCTTTTGTGGTTCCATATAAAAACTAGTATTTTGTTGAGAATTTTTACATCTGTATTCAGGGATATTGACCTGTGATTTTCCTTTCTTGTGATATCCTTGTCTTTTTTTTTTTTTTTAAGATTCTATTTATTTATTCTGTGTCTCTCAGGAATAAATATCTTTTTCCATACCATTACTTTGATTTTCCTTTCTTGTGATGTCCTTGTCTTTTTTTTTTTTTTTTTTTAAGATTCTATTTATTTATTCCTGAGAGACAGAGAGAGAGGCAGAGACAAAGGCAGAGGGAGAAGCAGGCTCCATGCAGGAAGCCTGACGGGGACTTGATCATGGGTCTCCAGGATCATGCCCTGGGCTGAAGGTGGCACTAAACTGCTGAGCCACCCAGGCTGCCTGTCTGGTTTTCATAGTAGAGTGATGCTGGCCTCCAAAATGGAGTTTGGAAGTGTTCCCTCCCATTCTGTATTTTGGAAGAATTTTAGAAGGGTTTATATTAATTCTGTAAATGTTAAAATTCACCAGTGAAGCTGTTTGGTCCTGGACTTTTGTTTATTGGAAGGTTTTTAGTTATTAATTCAACCTCCATACTAGTAATCATATGATCAGATATTCTGTTTCTTCATGATTCAGTCTTGGAATGGTTATGTTAATAGGAATTTACTTCTTTTAGGCTGTCCAATTTGTTGACATATGATTGTTCATAGTAGTCTCATATTGCATTTCTGTGGTGTCAGTTGTAATGTCTCCACTTCATTTTTTATTTGAGTCCTCTTTTTTCTTAGTGAGTCTAGTTAAAGGCTTATTAATTTTGTTTATCTTTTCAAAGAACTACCTTATTTTCATTGATCTTTTTAGTCTCTATTTTCTTTATTTCAGTTCTGATCTTTATTATTTTCTACTAGCTTTGGCTTTGTTCTTTTTTTTTTTGTTTGTTGATGTGTAAAGTTAGGTTGTTTGAAATTTCTTTTGTTTCTTGAGGTAGTCATTTATTGCTATTAAATTCCTTCTTAAAATTGCTTTTGCCATTTCTCAGAAGTTTAGTATGTTGTATTTTCATTTTCATTTGTCTCATGGTATTTTTATTTCACTTTGATTTCTTTGTTGACCATTGGTTGTTCAGTAGCATGCTGTTTGATTTCCAAATACTTGTGAATTTTCAAGTTATCTTCTATAATTTATTTCTAATTTTATACCATTATAGTAAAAAAAAAGATGCTTGATATGATTTCAATCTTAAATTGGTTAAGACTTGTTTTGTGACCTAACATATGATCTGTTCTGGAGAATGTTCCATATGCAATTGAGAAGTTGTTTTTTTTTTTTTTTTTTCTTGCTTTTGGATGGAATGTTCTGTATGTATCTCTTAAGTCCACCTGATAACTGTCATTTAAGCCAATTTTCTGTCTGGATTATCTATCCATTGATATAAGTGGTATATTAAGTTCTTCTACTATTGTATTGCTCTTTCTTCTTTTAGGACTGTTAATATTTGCTACATATATATTTAGATACTCTTATGTTGGGTGCATAAATATTTACAAATATTGTGTCTTCTCTTGGATTGACCACTTTATCATTTATGTAATGCTCTTATCTTTTATGTGTTTTAAGACTATTTCATCTGATGCAAGTGTAGCAACCCCAGCTTTCTTTTGATTTCCACTTGCATAGAATATCTTTTTCCATCCCATTACTTTGAGTCTGTGTGTGTCCTAACGTCTGAAGTGAGTCTCTTCTAGGCACCATATTAAGGGTCTTATGTGATTTTTCATTCAGCTACTGTGTGCCTTTTCATGGAGAATTTAGTCTATTTACATTTAAAGTAATTATTGATAACTATATGCTTACTGCTATTTCGTTAATTATTTTCTGGCTGTTTTGTAGCTACTCTGTCCCTTTCTTCTCTTTCTTTCTTCCTTTGTAGTTTGATGACTTTTTATATTGCTGGTTTAGATTCATTTTTCATTACCTTTTGTGTCCTTTTGTATGTTTTTGCTTTGTGGCTATCCCAAGACTTCCATATCAAAATTTATATTTATAATGGTCTGTTTTACGTTGACAACTTAAGTTTGGTCCCATTGTAAAGTTCAACATTATTTCTTACCTCCCCCACCATGTTTTATTTATTTTTTGATGCTATATATTACATCTTGTGCATTCCTTAATTGATAGAAGTATAGTTATGTTTACTACTTTTATCTTCCAACCTTCACAATAGCTTTAGAAGTGATTGATCTACTACCTTTCCTATTTACCTTTTCCAGTGATATTATTACTTTTGTATATTTTCTTATTAATTAGAGCCTCAGTTTAGAATAAATTCTTTTAACATTTGTTGTAAGGTTGGTGCAGTTGTGATGAACTCCATTAGCTTTTACCAGTCTGGAATACTCTGTCTCTCCTTCAATTCTGAATTATAACTGCTGGGTAGAGTATGCTTGGTTTAAATTTTTTTTTCTTTCAGTCCTTTGAATATACTGTGCCACTTTCATCTGGCCTGCAAAGTTTCTGTTTTTTTTTTTTTTTAATCTATTTATTTATGATAGTCACACACACAGAGAGAGAGAGGCAGAGACACAGGCAGAGGGAGAAGCAGGCTCCATGCACCGGGAGCCGGATATGGGATTCGATCGCGCCCTGAGTCAAAGGCAGGCGCCAAACCGCTGCGCCACCCAGGGATCCCAAAGTTTCTGCTTTAAAAGACTGCTTTTAAGACTCTCTCCTTGAGTTTAACTGTTGACATTTTAATGATAATATATCTGGTGTGGGTCTCTTTGTGTTCATCTTTTTTAGAACTCTCTGGAATTCCTGGGTCTGGATGTCTGTTTCTTTCCCTAGATTAGAGGAATTTGTAGACATTATTTCTGCAGCCATTATTTCTTCAAGTAAATTTTCTGCCCCCTTCTCACTCCTACCTCTGGGACTTTATGCAAATGTTATTCCTCTTAATGTGTTTTATAAGTTGCTTAGGCTATCTTAACTCTTCCCCCCTTTAAAATTCTGTTTTCTGCTCTAATTGGGCAAGTTCTGCCCTGTCTTCAAGTTCATGAATCCTTATTTCTTCCTTATCTTGTCCTCTATCGAAGCATCTAGTGTTTATTTCAGTACAGTTATTTTACTCCTCAGCTCTATGACTTCCATTCGGAACCTTCTTATGTTTTCTATCTTTTTGTTGAAATTCTCACTCTGTTCACCCATTCCTCTCCTAAGTTCAGTGAGCATCTTTATGGCCATTCCTTTTAACTCTTTATCAGATTGATTCCTTATTTCTGTTTCATTAAGGTTTTTTCCTGAGGTCTTATCTTGTTCTTTTGTTTGAAAAATACTCTCCTTTTTCTTTATTTTGCTTAACTCTTCTGAGTTGGTTTCTTTGAATTAGATGACATAACCACCTCTTCCAGTCTTTTTTTTTTTAAATATTTATTTATTTATTTATTTATTTATTTATTTATTTATTTATTTATTTATTTATGGTAGACACAGAGAAAGAGAGAGAGAGAGAGGCAGAGACACAGGCAGAGGGAGAAGCAGGCTCCATGCCAGGAACCTGACGCAGGACTTGATCCTGGGACTCCAGGATCATGCGTTGGGCCAAAGGCAGGTGCCAAACCGCTGAACCACCCAGGGACCCCCCCACCACCACCACCTCTTCCACTCTTGAAGGGTTGGCCTCATGTAGGAGATGAACCTTATTGTTCAACTCTGTCCTAGCTTTTGGTTGACTCTCAAACACTGTGATTATCCAAGAAGACTATTTTATTTTTAATAGCTCCTGGTAGTTTTAAGTATGCCAAGACTGGTGTCCCAAAGGGAAGGATCTCAGTTAGCATCTTGATTCAGGTTTCATTGAGTGAAACCCAGACCCTCAGGTAGAAGTTTTTAAACAATGAAAATATACGTAGTCCTGTGGGAACTAAAGCATAAGGCCCACTGGTCCCCAGAGCCATATTATATGAACATGTCCCTTGGATGGCAGTCACAAAAATCCGGGCTCCACATGAGCATATATGCTTTTTTTCTGAGAGGTACTGGTGAGCTGTAACAAAGCACAACGAGAGTCCAAAGATGGCATTCCTTGGCCCTACATTTCTGAGAACATGACCATGGCCCCTAGATGTTGGTCAAACCTGAAGTCTTCCCCTAAGGCCAAAGCTTCAGGACTAGCAAGTAGGTCTCTTTCACAGAAAGACTGATGGTGTTTCAGTTTGTTATCAGTATCCTAGGGCTGGTAGCCCGCTAAGAACTGTCTTTGTGATCGTAGTCCTTTCTCTTCTAGTCCTATGAGACCCAGGAATGCCAGTGCCCCTGGCCACCAAAGCAAGGCAGTTCAAGGATTATCCCTTGGCAGCAGACTTAAAAACTGGGTTCTAGATATGTGTAAGAGCTCCCCTCTGAAGGATGCTGTTACTCTGGTGACACACAGCAGAGGGATAGTGTGAAAACAGTGCCTGCCTTCTAGTGTCTCAGGAAAGGTTTACGGTCAGCCCTTAGATGTATGTTTAATTAGAAGCCTGCTCCTCTGGCTGCAACTGTGAATTTAACCTAATAGGCCTCATTCACAAAAAGATTGAGCTCCTGACTCTGTTGCCTCTTGCTGTGCTCAAGATTGGTAATCACTTACAAACTCTTTCTCTGTTGGTTTCCGTCCTGTGGGATGTATGAGCATAAGCCCTACAATCCACCAGAGCCAGATGACTCAGAGGTTTCCCTGGATAACAGCTACTAAAATCAGGGCACTAGAAAGGGGTATAAGATCCTTTCTAGCAAGGAAGATACTAGCAAGCTGGAGTGAGGCAGAGAGAGAGCATAAAAGTTATGTTCATTGGCCTCCATTCTCTGAGAGCAAGTCTGTAGGCCCCTACAAGTACACCAAACTAGAAGCCTGCTCTCAGTCCAAAGGTCCTGAACAAGCAAATAGGCCTCTTTCTGGAAAGGGTTAGGGGTGTATTTCAGTCTGTTATCTGTAGTGCGCAGTGAGTAGCAGTCTGCTAAGAATTGAATTTCCAATTGTTACAGTCCTGTGTACCCAGACACATAGGCTCCTCAATCTCCAGAGCCAGAGGTGGTAAAGGGGCAAGTTTGGGTGGCAGCACAAAGACCAGTTCATCATATGTAAATACCCAAGCAACACGTGTATAGCAGCTCCCCCCTGGGAGATACTGGTGCTCTGATGTGTGGCAGACAGGGTTTGCAAAAATTACACTGACTAAAAAAATGGGGGAAAAAAAGGGAAGGGAAGGGAAAGACATTCACTGGTCTTGTTAGCAAGGCAGAGAGAGAGCAGACAGATGGTATCCACTAGCCTCCGTCCACAGAGAATATCTCAGCAAACTTCTGTTCCTATAGCCGTGCTTCAAAATTAGAAAATGAGTCTCTTTTACATAAAATCTGAGCACTTTTCAAAGGGTTGCTTCTGCACTGAGCTCTGGGGCAGGTAAGTCTCTAGGCTCTCTACAAAATATGTCTTAGCTCCCCATAACCTTGTGGGTCTTATGAGCAGGAGCCCCACTGGTCCTCAAAGCTGGATGTTTTAGGGACTTGTTTCTCAGGTGACAGACTTAAAAGTTGAGGTATCCAATGTAAGGTAGGAACCCTTTGTTCTTCTGGGAGAAGCTTCACGTTTTGCGTTCTCTTCTGATTTTGGTTCACAGGGTGTGGGGGTTTATGGTAAGATTGTGTCTCCATCATTCCTGCTGCTTCAATATAATTTCCCTCTTTTTTACTTGAGATGAAGGGGTCACTCTGCCTATTTTTTAGTTATTTTTAGAGGAAGTTGTTCCTTAGATAGATGTGGATTCACTGTGTCCATTGGAAGAGGGACTTTCAGGATCTTCCTGTGTCTTGAACCAGAACCCCATGCTTTTGTTGTCTTTAGCTTTTTCATGGTGAAAATAAGCTCTGTTTAGTTATCATTAGTGATTATGTTTAAAACTAGCTCATTTTGTGTAAAATATATTAGATTGAGATACCAAAAGCTAATGTGTTTTAAAAGACAGTTTCAAATTTAAAGAGATTTCCTAGTGACTGGTATCTGGCATTCAGTACAGATTTTCTCTTCAATGCCTAGATATTATTATTTCTGTTATGATTTCTGTTTAGCAAATCATCCCATAACTTTCTGGCTTAAAATAATCATCATCATTTTATTATCTCGCAGAGTTTCTGTGGGTAAATAATTTGGGAAGGTCTTAGAGGAGTCTTCCATAAAATTGCAATCAGACATGGTGTGGAGATGGAACAGATGGTTACTGCTCTTCATGTAAACTTGTGGTCTCTCTTTTCATGTTGTCTTGAGTCTTTCTATATGAATTCTGCATGTGGTCTAGTTTAGACTTTCCCACGGTATTGTGACCTAATGGCAGCTGAACTGGTTACATGGTAGCCAAAGTTTTCAAGAGTGAGTATCCAGTGACTAAAGCAGAAGCTATATGGCATTTTATAATCTATCCTTAGGATTCACATAGCAATACTACTTCAACTGATTGGCTAGATGCAGCCTACCCGGTTTCAAGAGGAAGGAACATAGGAGTTGGCCTCTCAATGGGAAGAATTTCAGAAAATTTGGGGCCACCTTTTTAAATCACCACAATTATGCACAATGGTTGTTAAGGCAAGTTGGTGGAGTGGATTATAGTATAATGTTTAAAATGGGTTAATTCCTTAAGAATAGGGAGAGGCTCACCCTTAGAACCTTTTCAACTATGGATATGTGAGAAAGAATGAAGAGAATTCAACAGCAGTCATTGGCAGAACCTTTTTTATTTTTTCTATTGTCAGCCTTATTCCCTTATTCCCTTGGTTTAACTCATATTTAGGATAGTAGAATATGTTACTATGTCCCTTTATATTCATTCTTAAAAGATTTGATACCCAAAACCCCGGTATAGTCTTGCTGAACATTTAATTTTGAGCAATGTAGTTGCGTACAAATATTATACATTGTTCTAGCAGATGTGTATCAGTCTAAAAGCATTTGATGGATTAGTGTCTGGTTTTGGTTACCTTTGATCAGTTACTCCTATAATGACAAAGGCTAGTACCAGTGAAAACATTCATCAGTTTTAAAAGATAAGGTCACTTAGGGTACCTCAACCTTCCAGGTGGGGCAGATTCTTGTCAGCAATTAGATATTTGAGCACCTGCAGGATTCTCAGTCTTTCTTTGTGTTATGATCTGTAGTTCGAGTGGAAGGCTGCAAAAAACCTGTTATTGTGCAGGTCCATCAATTCATAGTCATGTAATTAAAATTTTAAAGCAATCTTCAGTAACTTAAAATACTTTATGGCAGCCCTGGTGACTCGGCAGTTTAGCGCCACCTTCAGCCCAGGGTGTGATCCTGGAGACCCGGGATCAAGTCCCACATCAGGCTCCCTGCATGGAGGCTGCTTCTCCCTCTGCCTGTGTCTCTGCCTCCCTCCCTCTCTCTCTCTCTCTCTGTGTCTCCCATGAATAAATAAATAAAATCTTAAAAAAAAAAAACTTTAAAAAACCCCATAGTTATTTGGTTAGAGTTCTTCATAACAAAGTAGAAAAAATGTGATATGATTCATATAAGAATAGGTTGACTGGGTGTGATAATCCCCAAATCTCCGTAGTTTAGTGTGATGTAAGATTTTTCTTTGGGTCTAGATTCTAGGCAGGTGTTTTTGAGCAACTTTACAGATGGTTCTTTAGGAACCTGACCTTCTTTGTTGTTGTGGCTTCACATCCCCTCAGTTCTTGGAGTTCTCTGCCAGATTCTCTCCATGCAGCCAGAGGGAAGCGGAGAGGTGATATTGTGGCGTGTTTAATGGGCTGGAAGTGGTGAGCATAACATCCCCACTGCAAAGGAAGTTGGCAAATGTTGTCTAACTCTGTTTGGAGGAAAAGAGAAGTGATTCGGTGATCAGGTAAGCAGTTTCTGCCACAGAATTCTTCATTTATCTATTTCAAAGGAGTTTAAGTTCTAATGAATATTCTAAAGACATAATAACCATTATATTCATATAATAATGCCCAGAAGTATAATGGTGCCTAAAGAACAAAGTCAATATTTATTTTTTACTCTCTGTAGTCCTACTACACTACTCCTTGTAGTGTCCTTGATTTTGTATGAAAAAGAATTAGGCTGACTTATAGCCTGAAGGGGTAAGCAAATGTAGTCTTTAAAAGATAAATATGATGATGGTGGCATTCAGGTGATGGCAAGAATATCATCAGGACAAGTTGGAATTGAACATTAAACAACAGAATATTCCAAACAGTGGTATTCACAATTATAGTCTGTTTGCAACTCAGAACATCATTTAAGAATTAAACTGTTCAAATGTGTCCTTGAAGTCAAGTTAGAGTACTTACATTAATAATCCATCTTTGGCTCTTATTGGATCTGAAGCTTTGACTTAGTATTTTTAATAACAGAATCAAACTGGATTGGATTAAGTATGAATCAGTTTCAAAATTAAAAATGTTAAGCTCAAAAATTGCCAGTGACAGTTTAATTGTTTAATACTATTAATAATAATTTAAAATATCTACTTATAAAATATTGAATAAAAAGTCAGGTAGAGAATTAAAACATGTAGGCAGGGTAGTGTTTCAGTTTAATATAGCTACTTTCATTGTTTACGAAGTTACATTGTACTTTCAGTTAAATGCCACTCCAAGGGAGAAAAACAACATACATTGCTACAATACTAGTCAGGAGGAGAAAATAAAATTGACACTACCTAGATGAAGACAGCAAGATTGATATTAGAGATTTTAAGAATGAAAAGGAATAAGTGATCAGTTGTTACTCTAGAATAAGTAGATATCAAGGGCAAAACAAAGCAAACTTTTATAAATAAGAAAAAGAGAACTTCCTAGTCTAAAATGTCAATAAAAAAAGAATCAGTAACCCTTTTTTGTTAATAAAAATGTCTTGGTCATAAAATATTAGCTCCATACTTCAAGTGTTCAACAGAAGTGACATAAAAGGTATTAAGGAGACGCCCTCAAGGGCTCTGAGCCAGTGCTGTATATAGTGAGGGCACATTTGGAAATTAGTTTTGGCCTCTGGTGGACAATAAATCTGCCTCAGCTCCATAGAAATCAGCCCATAGACCAAAGAAAAACGAAGACCCAGAGGATGAGAAACAAAATCAAATCAAGCCCTGGGAGTTAGAGGAGATCATCCTGAGGCATTTCCAAGCCACTCTCCTGACATGGCCTCTCAGGCATTCTCTGCTGGGTACCTGCACACACTGTGGAAGCCCCTGACCCCAGACTCTGACTTGGCTGCATCTTCAATGCATAAAAGATACTTTATTGATACTTTAGAAAAGCCACCATTACTTCCTGTTTCTATAATCACCATCATTTGTTTTTCTTGTGTTTTCCCAATGTAAAAGTACAAGGGACTATATACAGAGTCCTGATGAAAAGATAGGTGGGTTCTTGGAAACAGCTGGGTCCTAACCCAGCTGTAAACAAGTCCTCAGTTGCTGCCTTTCTCTGTAGGATGGGGAGGGGGCAATGGAGTATCTAGGTGAAATAACACTAACACCATGAGGAAAATGTGTTTGAGAAGCCAAAAAAACATGTCCTTGAGCTTCAAATTATATTTGAACATGTTTATACATGTTTACTTTTCCATGTAGTTTCTTAGGATTCTGCTCCTAGACAGGATTCCTGCTTTATTCTCCTCATTAGAACAGCACTCAGTATCACCTCGCCAGAAAACCCATTGTTGAATGTGGTGGAGGCCTGAATCTTCTACCAAATTTCTTATTGAAATCTTCTTATAAAGACCCGTAACTTCCTGAGCTCAATATCTGTCATTTCCTTATGTGTTTACAAAAGTAGGATGACTGCATTATTAATTATTAAACCTCTTTATTACAAAATATAACTTGTACAGAGAAAAGTGCTTTGTTACACATTCATACATATATTGCTAATATATTATTAAATATATTTTCATCTATTGTCAATATATTAAATATTTTTTAACAAATATTTAAAAAATGAACACCACTGCAACCCTCTCTCTAAATGCTTTTCTGACTTTTATGCTAATAACTTCCTTTTTTTGAAATAGTTCTATCACTTATGTGTTTCTCAAGATCATAGTTTAGCTTTGTCTGTTTTTTTTTTTAATTTTTTTTTATTTATTTATGATAGTCACATAGAGAGAGAGAGAGAGAGAGAGAGAGAGGCAGAGACACAGGCAGAGGGAGAAGCAGGCTCCATGCACCGGGAGCCTGACGTGGGATTTGATCCCGGATCTCCAGGATCGCGCCCTGGGCCAAAGGCAGGCGTCAAACTGCTGCGCCACCCAGGGATCCCAGCTTTGTCTGTTTTTGAACTTTTATTCTTTAGTGTCTTGCTTTGCTTTGCCAAATGTTATATCTGTAAGATTCACTCAGATTCAGTGAAGCTGTGATTCATCTTGTATTCACTACTGAAAGACACTGGGTTTGTGTGTATGTTTTGGTTTTTTCTTACTTTCTTAAATATTCTTGCTTACCAACAGTTTACCTATAGCTTAATTCTGTCCTTAGGTGTACATATGTTATCCTTGGTATAAGTGAGGTACTGGAAAAAAAAATAAAACAAAACTCCAGATTAGGTTCAGAGAAGTCCCCAGAAAGAAACTTGACGGAACCTGTCTTTCTCTGCTGTACCCTTTTGAAAGATGAAACTCTCTGTGAGGATAGAAATAGGAAAGTTCCATGAGTGGCAAGGACCATCCTTGAGTTTAGGATCCTTGGATTTCACTTCTTACATTCTGGGTGGCCTGAGCTGCCTGATACCGAATCTTCATCAGAGTTGTCTTTCTGTTTATACCTTTGTTGACCAAAGTTCTGCTTGTCACTGATGGCAAGTCACATTGTCTCTGGACTTTGCCTGTGCTCCTTTCATCCCCCATAAATCTGAAGGAAGTTTGCCACATAGAGAAAGCAATTATTAGCCTTTATATACCATAAAATCTTATTTCTCTAATCTTCCTCCTATTACTCTTAATTATTTTTTTTTATTCTTCTTCAAAAATTATTTTGTTCTTTCTCTCTCTTTTTTTATAGTCCAGCATGATGCAGACAGACTAACCCTTAGGGCCCAGGTATCAGGTGAGAGAGAGATCCCATATATGCCGTGGCTTACCATGTCTTTTAGTGCATCATTCTGTAGTGCTTCTCTTTCTTTCTCAAGCAGGTCTGTTTGGCTCACTGTCCTTACTGTACTGATACTGACTTGAACTGCATTGCACATGGATTGCAGATCTTAGCCTTAGACAGAGTGTAAGAACCTACTCCTTAGTATCTGTCAACAGAGTCATCGATGCTAACAGATCAAGACTTTTTCAAAGTGTTATTGGGGCCTTTTTAAAAAAAATATGATTGCCATACGTCTGGACAATTTATATTGCTCCATAGCCTCTGTTTCAGGATATTCATTATATTTTGGTACTTTTATGTTTACTGCCTTTTCATTTGCTATTAATGCTTAAAATTAGATATACAGTAAACTTTTCTAGAGTCACTAATTTTCTTTTAGATCATATCTGAAAAGCAGTAGAGGATCTTTTAACTTAGGAGCTTTACTTTGCAAATCTTTTCACAAGGTAAAAAAGTGATGTGTCTCATTAAAGCATAATATATGAGTTAAATTTATATCAGTATAATTGGTTTCTTAATTCATGTTTTCTTTAAACAAATACCAACATCAATACAACTCTAAAATTGAATTAATTTTCACAATCCTTCTTCTCCAGAAACTTAAAATTTCCTCCCTGCTCTTAGAAAATATACATATATTTTTCTACTTATTTGTGAAACCATCACTTGATATTTTTATACCTTTATTTTTTTATACTTTCTACTGTATATTATAATGTCAGTGTTTTATGTTATTACATAATTGTGTTTGTGATATTTAGTGGATGCAACCTAATTTTACCAATTCCCACATTGTTGGATATTTAGCAGTTTAAAAAATAAAATTTCAAGGATGCCAGGGTGGCTCAGCAGTTGAGCATCTGCCTTTGGCTCAGGGCGTGATCCTGGAGTCCCAGGATTGAGTCCTACTTTGGGCTCCCTGCATGGAGCCTGCTTCTCCCTCTACCTATGTCTCTGCCTCTCTCTGTGTGTCTCTCATGAATAAATAAATAAAATCTTTAAAAATAAAATAAAATTTCAATGTAAATATACAGTATTTTTATTCTTTCATATTATTTAAATATTATGTTCCAATTGAATAAATATAATACAATCTTTTTGAAATTGTGAAATCTTTTTAAAATTGTTTATTTCCTTATTTTGGGGTATAGAAGATTTTTTTCATGTATTTACTATTTATGTTTACTTGTCTGTGAAATGCCCATTAATGTTTTTTTGCTGTTAATCTATTAGGTGTTCAGTAATGTTTTAACTGGTTTAAATTTTTTTTTTTATTAGCACCATTGTTGGTGGGGTTTTCTTTTTGTCAGATTAGTAGGTTTTTTCCACACTTTATTATTTTTTTTTTTAGTTAATGTTTTGGCACTATAGCTTAAACTTTTCATATTCTTTGTCATATTCATTTTAGTTCTCAAAACTTAGAAAAATTATGACCTGCCCAGAATCCTAATGGATATTAGTTTTATTTTCTGTTATTATTTCTGGGGTTTAAAAAAAACTTAATCCCTTAATCTACTTAATTCAGTTTGATGTGAATATTATGATTAACCAGTGAACACTCCAGATTCTTTCCATCCAAAGTTTTCTTCACTTTGCCCTTTTCTTCCCCCAGTAAGTACAGTAACCTATGATGTGGGAAATGCTTATAAGTGATCATGTAGAACTAAAATTTGGTTCATAATTTTCCTGAAAGAGGTCTAACAGTTAGTGCCTTAGGGAATAATAAGAGTCTTCCTTTTAAAACTTGGGATTAGTATTTCCTAGATATGTTTTTGTATGTGTGTGTTGGTTTCAGTGTATCAGTTTTGTTTAAAACCTGAAGAAGTCCTTCTGTTTTCTATATCCGATCTTTTTTGGTTCTAGGAAGATTACTTTGAGCTTTGAGGATTTATTCTGCTTCATTTGTTATATTTTCTTCTTCAGGAACTTCTGATTTTCAGGGCACCTGGGTGGCTCAGTGGTTGAGTGTCTGCCTTTGGTTCAGGTCGTAATCCCAGGGTTCTGGGATTGAGTACTGCATCGGGATCCTCACAGGGAGCCTGCTTCTTCCTCTGCCTGTGTCTCTGCCTCTCTCTGTGTCTCTCATGCATAAATAAATAAATAAAATCTTTAAAAAAAGAATTTATGATTGTCACAGTATATAACTTTTATGTGAATCTGCTTTTCTTTCTTTCCTTCATTTATTTATTTCATGCACTGATTACATTATATATATATATATATATATATATATATATATATATTAGAGAGAGCATGAATGGGAGGAGCAGAGGGGGAGAGAGTCTTAAGAAGACTCCGTGCTAAATGCCGAACCTGATGCTGGACTCTGTCTCACAACATTGAGATCATGACCTGAGCTGGCACCAAGAATTGGATGCTTAACTGACTGCACCACCCAGGGGTCCCTCTGATTACTTTTGTGTTAGCTTTTTATTATGCACTTTTGGAGACTGAAACCTTATTTTTTCCTATTTTTTTTTTCCCTCTCACTGCGCATTCTAGTTTTACTAACACATGCAACAAACGGCAGTTTCGGAATATATCTTTTGATGTAGATTAAAATGAAATATAAAAGTATGTCTAAAAAAACCTCAAAACAGACATTAGCAAAGGAAACAGGCCTTTTCACAATACCAAATAATAAAAGATTCCTGGGACCATTTTCCTCTTGTTTTAACCTTTAGAAGCCTCTTCAGTATGGCTTTAGAAGCATTGAATTAGCTCATGTTTTATTCATTACAAAATGGCTTATTTTCTTTTGTTCTTGAAGAGCAGTTCTGCTAGGTATACAATTATAGATTAATGCATATTTTCTCTAAATATTTCAAAGATAATATACCAAAGACTGTGACTTTTATTGTTGCTATTGAGGAATTATGTTGCCAGTCTAATTTTTCTTTTCTGTTAGTATACATTATGCTTCTCTTATCTGTGAAAGAGAAGTTCTTGTTGTTCCTTAATCCCAGAATACTTTCTTCCTTTATATTTTTCTATATTGTTTCTTCTCCAGATGTGTCTCTCTAAAAAAACTCTGTATAAACACATATTATACCTTCTCATTCTATTGTCTAAATCTCTTAACCTCTTTTTTCTTTCCTACATTAGAATTTCTTTATATCCATCTCCAGCTTATGACTTTTCCCACTCCCTGTCACAAATCTGATATTCTCTCATTCACTGAATTTTTAACTTTAAATTTTTTATTTCTTAGTTCTAGTTGCTTTCATCTTTTCAAATCCCCTTGTCATTTCATTCATAGCTATTTGATGAGCCTAATTAATACCTGATGTATCTGGAGATCCAAGCTTGTTCTTTATTACACTCTTTGGTTTTTAAAAAGATTTGTATTATTATTTATTTTAATTATAATTATTATAATTATAATTTATTATGGTGTTTAACAGATGATGGCTTATTTTCAAGTTTAATATTACCCCATGTTGGGATCCCTGGGTGGTGCAGCGGTTTAGCACCTGCCTTTGGCCCAGGGCGCGATCCTGGAGACCCGGGATCGAATCCCACGTCGGGCTCCTGGTGCATGGAGCCTGCTTCTCCCTCTGCCTGTGTCTCTGCCTCTCTCTCTCTCACTGTGTGCCTATCATAAAAAAAAAAAATTAAAAAAATATTACCCCTTGTTTCTCTGAATTTTATCTGTGGATATTCTGAAAAATTGGATGGTTTTGCCAGGGCTTTTCTGGTGAATTTTACCAAATATTTATAGAAGAATCGGGAAAGAAACCATAGGAGCTCTTAAGGATAGAGAACTAACTGAGGGTTGGTGGAGGGAGGTGAGTGGGAAATGGGCCAGGTGGGGGATGTGTATTAAAGAGGGCACTTGTGATGAGCACTGAGTGTTGTTGTATGTAAGTGATGAATCACTGAATTCTGAATCTACTCCAGAAACCAATATTATACTGAGTGTTAACTGAGTAAAATAAAAAAAAATAATAATGCCAATATGTTTTGGAGTACGTCAAAGAAAAAGGAACATTTTCAAACTCATTATACAAGGCTACCACACCCTGATGCCAAAGATGCTACAATAAAAGAAAACTACAAATCAATATCACTAATAATTAAATATGCAAAATTCTCAACATATATTACCAAATTGAATTCAATAGCACGTTAAAAGGATCATACACCATGATCAAGTGGGATTTATTCCTAGGATGCTAGAATGGTTCAACAGACACAAATCAGTAAATGTGATACAGCACATTCATAGAATGTAAAATACAATATGATCATCTCAACAGATGCAGAAAAGACATTTGATATCATTTCATCTAAAAAACTTTCACAAATTGGATATAGAAGGAACATAACTCAAATATAATAAAAGCCATATATGACAGGCCCACACTTAATGGTAAAAGTTTGAAAGCTTTTCTAAAATCAGGAATAAGATAAGGGTGCTAACTCTCATCTTTGCTATTCAAAAGTCCTAGAAGTCCTAGGCAGAGCAAGTAGATAAACAGAAATAAAAGGCATCCAAATGGGAAAGGAAGAAGTAAATATTAACTCTTTGGATATGAAATGATCTTATATTTAGAAAATCCAAAACAGTTAGTACTACATTATCAATATACAGAAATCAGATGCATTCCTATACACTAACAACAAAATGTCTTAAAAAAGAAATAAAACAATCCCATTCACAATAGCATCAAAAACAATCAGGACACTCGGGTGACTCAAGTTAGGTGTCTGCCTTTGACTCAGGTCATGATTTCATGTTTCTGTGATAAAGTCCTGAGTTGGGCTCCCAGCTCAGCAGGGAGTCTGCTTACCCCACCACACCTCCCCCTCTGCTCATGCTATCTCTTTCACACTCTTTTTCTCAAATAAATAAATAAATTCTTTAAAAAAAAAACAATAAAATAATTAGGAAAAATTTAACCAAGGAACTGAAAGGTCTGCACATTGTAAAGTACAAAACCTTGATGAAAAAGATTGAAGAAAAAAATAAATGGGAAAATATCCCATATTCATTGATAGGAAGATTTTTTTATTCTACTCAATCTGTCCTTCCCTGCTCCCCTGCAACCATCAGTTTGTTCATTATATTTATTGGTCTATTCCTGTTTGTTATTTTGTTTTTTGAGTTTACACATGTAAGTGGAATCATGCGGTATTTTTCTCTGTATGACTTATTTCACTTAGGATAATATAGTCTAGGTCCATCCATGTTATGGCAAATGGAAAGATCTCATTCTTTTTTATACCTGAATAATATTTCATGGTATATAGAAATATGTTTATTGAAGAATTATTTATAACAGCCAAGATATGGAATCAACTTAAATGTTCACTGATATTAGCTATTCTGATAGGTGTAAGGTGATGTCTTACTGTGGTTTTGACTGCATTTCACTGCTTATTAGTGATGTTTCGCATCTTTCCATGTCTGTTGGCATCTGTGTGTCTTCTTTGGAAAATGTCTAATCAGGTCCTCTGCCCATTTTTAATCAGATTATTTGTGGTTTTGTGTGTGTGTGTGTGTGTGTTGGATTATATAAGTCTTATAATATTTGGGTTATTAACCCCTTATCAGATATATCATTTGCAAATATCTTTTCCCATTCAGGAGGTTACATTTTTGTATTGTTGATTGTTTCCTTTGCTGTGCAAAGGCTTTTTATTTTGGTATAGTTCCAATAGTTTTTGTTTTTGGTTCCCTTGACTAAGGAGACATATTTAGAAACACATTGCAAAGGCCAATGTTCCAGAGATTACTGCATATGTTTTTGTTGAGGACTTCTGTGGTTTTGTGTCTCACTTGTAGATCTTCAATACATTTTGAGTGTATTTTTGTGTATTATATAAGAAAGTGGTCCAGTTTCATTTTGTTGCATATAGCTAGCTGTCCAGTTTTCCCAGTGCCATTTACCAAAGGGACTGTCTTTTCCCCCATTGTGTATTCTTGCCTGTTTTGTTGTAAATTGACTGGATATGCATGACTTTATTTCTTGGTTTTCATCCTGCTTATGTGTCTGTTTTTGTGCTGCTGCTATACTTTTTTGATTACTATATCTTTGCAATATAGCTTGAAATCTGGGATTGTAATATCTCTAGCTTTGTGCTTCCTGAAGCTTGTTCTGGCTATTTGGGTGGATTGGAAGAATTGTTAAAAGCTACCTGCAGATTCAGTGCAATCCATATAAAACTGGAATGGCATTTTTCTCAGAAATAGACCCCCACCCTCAGCCACTCCGCAGCCTTGGCTCTTCCATAATCTCTGGGATAGCATCGGGTATGTGCACGTTTGCATTGCATGTGTCCAGAAGGAGAAAAAGAAAGAGAAAAGGGCAGAAAATTTATTTCAAGAAATAAGTAGTGGCTAAAAATTGCCCTTACCTGGGGAAGGCAACATGTACAGGTCCAGGAATACAGGGAGTTTCAAAGAGAATACCAAGACACATTATATTTATATGTTAAAAGTTAAAGAGAAAATCTTACAAAGAACAAGAGAGAAACAACTAGCTATATGCAAGGGAACCTCTGTAAGGCTATTAGCTGATTTCTCAGCAGAAAGTACAGGCCTAAAGGAATGGCATTGTATATATATTTAAAGTGCTAAAAGGTGCTTTTAATGTGTGTAAAAATAAGGAACCGTGAACTTAAAATACACTGATACACACACACACACACACACACACACACACACACATAGGCTGTTATACATGAAACTCTTGGTAATCACAACCATAAACCTATAATAGATACACAAAAAATAAAGCAAAAGGAATCCAAATATACCCCTAAGGAAAGGCACAAAACCACAATGGAAGAGAGCAAAAGAAAGAACAGAAAACTATAAAACAACCAGAATATAATGAATAAAGGGGGATAATTACAATCTTATTAGTAATTACTTTGAATATAAATGGATTAACTTAAATTATCCAATTAAAAGACATAAGGTGACTGAATGGATAAAAAAATATGTTTTCTATATGCTGCCTACAAGAGACTTGCTTCACATCTAAAGATACAGACTGAAAGTGAAGATACATAAACAAATATTCAATGCAAATGGAAACCAAAACAAAGCTGGGGTAACAGTACTTGTATCACACAAAATGGACTTCAAAATAGACTGCAACTGAAGATAAAGAAGGGCAATATATGATAAAGTCAATGCAACAAGAGAATACTAGTAAATGTTCATGTACCAAACATAGGGAGCACATAAATATTTAAAGCAAATAATAACAGACCCTCTGGGATGCAGCAAATGTGGTCCTAATAGGGAAGTATTTAGCAATACAGGCCTACCTCAAGAAGCAAGAAAAATCTCAAATAAACTCACCTGACACCTAAAGGAGCCAGAAAAAGAACAAAGTCTAAAGCCAGAAAAAGGAAGGAAATAATAAAGATTAGGACAGAAATAAGTGATATAGAAATTAAACAACAACAACAACAGAATAGATCAATGAAGCCAGGAGCTGATCTTTGAAAATTTTAATAAAATTGATAAACCTCTAACCAGACCTTCAAGAAGAAAAGAGAGAAGACCCAAATAAGTAAAATTACAAAAGGGAGGAAAAATAACAATGAACACCATTAGAAATACAATTATAAGAGAATATTATGAAGAACTAGCAACAACAAATATGCTAACAAATTGGACAACAATTATAAGAGAATATTATGAAGAACTAACAACAACAAATATGCTAACAAATTGGACAACCTTGAAGAAATGGTTAAATTCCTACAGACATATGAACTATGAAAACAGAAACAAGAAGAAATAGAAAACTTGAACAGACTGACAACTAGCAAAGAAATTGAATCAGTAATCAAAAAATTCCCAACAAACAAAATCCAGGGCCAGATGGCTTCACAGGAAAATTCTACCAGACATTTAAAGAAGACTTAATAATTGGGATGCCTGGGTGGCTCAGCGATTGAATGTCTGCCTTTGGCTCAGCATGATCCTGGGATTGAGTCCCACATTGGGCTCCCTGCATGGAGTCTGCTTCTCCCTCTGCCTCTCTCTCTATCTCTATCTCTCTCTCTCATAAATAAATAAATAAATAAAATCTTAAAAAAAAAAAGACTTAATACCTATTCTCAAACTAGTCCAAAAAATAGAAAAGGAAGGAAAATTTCAAAATTCACTCTGTGAGGCCAGCATTACCGTGATACCAAAACCAGATAAAGACTCCACTAAGAAAGAGAACTACAGCCAATATCCCTGATGAACATGGATGCAAACAATATTGATAAAACACTAGCAAACCGAATCCAACAACATTTACAAAGTCATTGGGATTTATTCCTGAGTTATAAGGGTAGTTCAATATTCACAAGTCAATCAATATGATATACCACATTAATAAAAGAAAGGATAAAAAAGGTATGATCATTTCAATAGATGTAAAAAAAAAGCATTTGACAAAGTACAACATCCATTCATGATAAAAACCCTTCAACAAAGTAGGTTTAGAGAACACATACCTCAACATCATAAAGGCTATATATGAAAAACTCACAGGTATTACCATCCTCAATCAAGAAAAACTGAGAGCTTTTCCTCTATGGTTAGGAACAAGACAGAGATGTCTATGATCACCACTGTTAAGATGGTACTAGAAGTCCTCGCCACAGCAATCAGACAACATAAAGAAAAAGGCATCCAGATCAGCCAGGAAGAAGTCAGACTTTCACTATTTGCAGATAATATGATACTCCATATAGAAAATATTAGCTACTCCACCAAAAAACTGCTAGAACTGGTAAACAAGTTCAGTAAAGTGCAGGATAGGCTAATATCCCTGATGAACATAGATGTAAAACTCAACAAAATATTAGCAAACTGCATTTAACAATATATTGAAAGGATCACACTACATGATATTATGAAATTTATTTCAGGGATGCAAGGATAGCTTAACATCTACATATCATTCAAAGTGATACAGCACATTAACAAAACCAAAGTTTATAATCATTAGATCATTTCAATAGGTGCAGAAAAAAATGACAACATTTAACATTCCAGTTATGATAAAAACTCTCAACAAAGTGTTTATAGCAGAACATACCTCATTTTACAGCTAAGATCATACTTAATGGTGAAAAATGGAAGGCTTTTTTATTTTTTTCTAAGATAGGAGCAAGACAAGGGTGTCCATTCTCTCTACTTGTATTCAACATAGCATTGGCATTTGTAGTCATAGCAAATTAGGCAAGAAAAAAATATATAAAACATTGAAATTGGAAAGGAAGAACTAAAACTGTCAGTCTTTGTTGATGACATGGTACTATTCATAGAAAATCCTAGAGATAGAACAAAGCTAGAGGTATCACACTCCCAGATTTCATACTGTACCACAGAGCCATAATATTCAATAATAGTATCCTGGTATAAAAACCAACACATAGATCAATGGAGCGGAATAGAGAGCCCAAAAATATGCCCATGCTTATATAGTCAATCTATGATGAAGGAGGCAAGAATATATATTGGAGAATAGGTAGTCTCTTCAGTTAATGGTGCTGGGAAAACTTGACAGCTACATGCAAAAGGAGGAACTGGACCCTTTCTTATACCACAAAAATAAACTCAAATTATCTTAAGGACTTAAATATAAGACCTAAAACTGTAAAACCCCTAAAAAAAATACAGGCAGAAAGTTTTTCAACATTAATCTTAACAATACTGTTTTAGATCTGTCTCTTCAGTCAAGGACAACAAAAGCAAAAATTTTAAAATGTGACTACATCAGACTAAAAAGCTTTTTCACATCAAAGGAAACTATCAACAATATAAAAAGGTAACTGAATGAATAGGAGAAGATATTTGCAAATGATACATTCAGTAAGGAGGTGACATGCAGAATATACAAAGAACTCCTACAACTGAATATAAAAAAAATGTGCTGTGAAATTGGTAGAGGACTTAGACATTTTTCCAAAAAAAAAATTCAGATGGTCAACAGGCACATGGAAAAATGATCAAATCCCTAATCATTCAGGAGATTCAAATCAAAGCCACAGTAGATATTACTACACCTCTCAGAATGGCAATCATCAAAAAGACAAAAAAAAAAAAAGGCAAATTTTAGGCACTGTTGATGGGAGTGTTAAGTTGGTGCAGGCACTATGGAAAATGGAATGGAGGAGGTTCCTAAAAAATTAAAAATAAAACTACTGTATTGTTCAGCAGTACCATTTGTGAATATGCATCTGAAAAAGATGAAAACACTAATTGGAAAAATATATTCACTCTGTTCATCACAGCATTACTTACAACAGTCAAGATACAGAACAACCTTTGTGTAGAATGGAATATTGGTTGGCTGTTAAAGAATGAAATTTGCCATTTTGCAGCTACATGGATAGATGTAGAGGGCGCTATGCTACGTGAAATAAATCAGACAGAGAAATACAAATATTACATGCTTTCACTTAAATATGGATTCTAAAAAGCAAATCAAATGAACAAATGAAGCAATATAAAGATTCATGGATACTGAGAACAAACTGATGGTTATCAGAAGGGATAAGGACTGGAGGCTGGAGGAAATTGGTGAAAGTGATTAGGAGGTACAATCTTAATTTATAAAATAAATAAGTTACGGGGATATAATGTACAGCATAGGGATTATAGCCAATAATACTGTAAAAACTGGTGATAAATGGTAACTAGACTTGTGATCATTTCACAGTGTATATAAATATGAAATTATGTTCTATAGTGAATATAACTATATATAGTTATATAATCATATAACTAATATAATAACTAATAATATAATAATTTCAATTATTATTAGTATATATTAGTTGATATACTAATATAATATTGTATATCAACTATAGTTTGATTAAAAAAAAGACAGGTAGAGATGGAACTGGGACTGAGCACCTGCAAAGCATACAAACAAAAACCAAAGCACAAGCAATAAAAGCAAAATTCAACAAATGGGGCTTCATTGCACAAAAACGCTGCACAGCAAAAGAAACTATCAGCAAAAGAAAAGGCAGCCTGCAGAATGGGAGAAGATAGATAACTCTAACAGCTCTATCAAAAATATAGTCCAATTTTAAAAATGGGCAAGGGAACTGAATAAACATTTTCCAAAGAAGATATACAAATGGCCAACAAGTCCATTAAAAATACACTAATTCTCAGGGAAATGCAAATCAAAACCACATTGAAATGCCACTTCACATCTGTCAAAACAGCTGTCATCAAAAAAACAAGATATAACAAATGTTGGTGAAGATGTGGAGAAAAAGAAACTCTTGTGCACTGGGAATGTAAATTGGTGCAGCTACAATGGGAAATGGAATGGAGGTTCCTCAGAAAATTAGTAAAGTTAGAAGTATCATAAGATTCAGCAATTCCACTTCTAGGTATATATATCCAAAGGAAGTCAGGCTCTTGTAGAGATAGCTGCACTCCCATGTTCATTGCAGCATATTCACAATAGCCAAGATATTGAAACAATTTAAGTGTCTATCTGTAGGTCAATGGATAAAGATGATATGGTATATATATATATATATATATATATATATATATATATATATATATATATACAGTGGAATTTTATTCAAACTTAAGAAGGAAATCCTGACATTTACCAAACACGAATGTAACTTTGAGAGCACTATGTAAAAAATAAGTCTGAGAAAGACAAATACTGTGGATATTACTTCTATGTGGAGTCTAAAAAAGCTGAACTCACAGTAGAATGGTGTTTTACCAACTCTGCGGGGCATAGGAAATGGGAAGATACTAGTCAAAGGGTACACACTTCCAGTTATAAGATAAATAAATTCTGGGGATCTAATATACAGCTCGGCAGTTACAGTTAATCATACTGTATTATGTATATACTTAAAAGATACTAAGAGAGTACATCTTAAAAAGAAATTATGTGAAACGATGGCTGTGTTAACACTGTTGTGTAATCATTTTACAACATATAAGTTCTCTAATCATCATTGTACATCTTAATATCATATGCCAATTATATTTCAATAAAGCTGAAAAAAAGTGGTTTTGTATTTGCATCTTCCAGTTGCAAAGAGAAAGTTAGCTTACTTTCTCAGCTTAGGGTCCTGGAGTACTCAGTAGTGTAAGTTTGAACTGCAGACTCAACAGAGACCTACCTGGCTTTGCACATTCTTAGAGGCAACTATTACTAGTCCTACTATTGGTATCCTTATTACTAATCTGGAAGTTTCTTTTGCTGGGACATAGATGTTTATCAGCACATCTTTCATTAGTACTTTAGCTCTCTAAGTTTAACCTAAGGAATATTAGACTGTTTCCCACTTTGGAAGGATCCAGGCATTAGTTGAGAGTCCTGTGCAGCTAATATTATTTACCAACAAGACAACTTCTGTGTATCCATTTCTGAAAGTTAATTGTCTGATTTTATCTTATTTTTATTTCCCCTTTTTCTTTTGGCCTCTGAGAATCCCCTTTTCTTTCTGAAGAATTCAGTAATTAATATATTTACCTTACCTAATGTTAAGAGACATTAGCAAGATCCTATAAATAAGGCAAAATGTTGGTTGCTTATCTTGATAATTTAGGGCATTATCTAACAGGCTAATCCAAGGATTATTTAGATGTCTGAGGATGTATTTTGTCATATCCCTGATTTTGTGAAGTTCCATATTAACCCATAATTCCTGCTGGTATAGATGTAAATGATTTCTGTACACAAAAATTTTGTACACACACATACATACACACACAAGTAGAGGATGTTTTAGGGTTTATCCTGTAGTATATTAACCAGATTTTTATCTAACATAACAGTATTATTCTCATATTTTTTCTTTAAATCCACTCAGTTCCCAAATGTTCCTTACTGTCATTAATAATGTAAATACACTTTTGACATGTATTCACTCTAAATTAGCATGAGAATTGCATTTTTAACTTTTGGAAAGCATACTTTCACACCAGGATCAAGCTGGATTGCATTTTGATAGCTTTTTAAAGTATCTTGCCAATCATAAGCAGAAGTAACTACTGAAGCTAAAGTAATCTTATTTTATTCTTCATTGAATCTGAGTGACAATGGGGACCAGCTCAGTCACTGGCACATGGACTACACTCAGTCAGTATTTGCTATAAAGAAATGAATGAATGTATAACTATTTACTTTAGGCTATGATAGCTTTAATTTTGTCATGTCTTATTTAGAAGCATGGTTTTTCATGAATAATTTGCTACTTCATGAGAATCTTAATACACCTAGTTATTTTTAAAATATCATTTCATGTAATTAATTGCAGCAGTAACTTTTACTCTAAACTATGTAATGTATTTACTTTTATATCTATACTTTTTCATATAAATGAGAGCTTTTGAAAGTTTTTTTTTAATGATTTACTTCCAATGGAGTCTGGGTTGTTAACCTTTACTCTTAATGCACTGAAGTTTTAAGATCTTTGTATAGCAGGCTCTGTTCTACAGCACAGAACAGCTCTCTGATCCTGAAGAGCTCCTGCTCTGATTCAGAAGGGCTAGGGGAGTGGCAGGGCCCTTTATTCATGCCGGGTGAAATATAATGTTAGATACTTTAGAAAGTAGGGAACACTTAGTGCATCGTCTACCCAGATTTAGGGCTGATACCATCTGTCCTTGTATATCTGAGTCTCTTTTCCCCTACTGTTCAGCTCGCGTCCAGTGCTGGTCTGTTAACAGAAATTGATGGTGCACAGTCTAGCAATTGTGTTTCCTTAATTCACTGTGGTAATTGATAAACATTGTTTTCAGAATCTGGAAAGTGGTTGCAAATTTTCCATAAATGTTCCTGGGAGCTGTCCAAATTTGTATGTCTTCATGAGAGATTGGGATATGATGGCTTTGGGAATGCAGTAGTTAACAGCACAAGGGGATTCTCTAATTCTTATGTGTATTTGATCTAACTTTGAACAAGTTACTTAGGTCCCTGTTATTTAAATTGAGATTATACCTCCTCACAGGGTGATTTTTAAGGATTAATTCATATAGTATGTAAACACTGAGCACTGTACACAATGCAAAATAAAAGCTTAAACATTATAGTATATTTATATTGATATTGTTTTCTGCTACTCCAGTGTCACACTTTCATGTAGGTTTTACTTCACTGGCAGCAGAGATAATAAAAAGTTAAAAAAAAAAAGATTTAGATCTAATGATAGACTCTGGCTCTCACAATGTGAATTTAACATTTCTGAGTGTCACTTGCTTCAATTTTAAAAATGGAAAATGTCATGATCAGTGTTGTTGGGATACTAGATGGAGGATCTCAACTCTTTTGTCTAAATTTTTAGGCAGAAGAAACCAGCATAATTCTGATTATTCCAGTAGTTTTTAGTTGGTTTCACTTAGTTTCATTCATTAGTAGTTATATGAATAGATAAAATGGAAATAGAAGAAATGGGTCAGTCTTCTAATGCATATCCAAAGGCAGTCCTTCCACATACCAATATTTGTCACTTGTTCAGTGATGATTATATACCTTTGACCTGAAGTTGTTTTCTTAACATTTATTTCATAGAATTCATTTGTGAACCTGTGAGCACTCAACCTCTTTTCTTCTATTCTTTTGTTAAATATGATTTGATTTATCTAATATTAGTGATGCATGTACATCTTTAACCAAATGTCAGTGACTCAACAATAGAAACCACTTTGATTAAATGAGAAAGCATATGGTTTCTACAGCCCCCCACATCCTTTTGACCACATAAAATGTCACATTTTTATTATTTACTTTTGACTTCCACTCAAATGTCACACAGTTGCCAATAATAAGGAAATGAATTTTTTTTCTATTTGTTGCCTTTGAGAAGTATTTCCATGCATTCACTCATTTATCTTTCAAAACAAGCCTGTGTAGCTATTTTTATCCTCATTTTACAGGTGAGAAAACTAAGCTACAGAGAAATATAGTAACTTACCTGTGGTCCCATAGGTAGTACATTGCAGAGGCAGGCTTGAACAGGCAGTCTGAGCTCAGCTCTTAATAACTACATTATCCCACTTATCAGAGATAGGAATAGTAGTAGTAATAGTTGTAAGAATAGTAGTAGTAGTAGTAGTAGTAGTAGTAGTAGTAGTAGTAGTAATACCAGCAACAGAGAGATAGATAGGCAAGGTGCATCAAGTTTCGGAGTCTCAGCTCTTAATAACTACATTATCCCACTTATCAGAGATAGGAATAGTAGTAGTAATAGTTGTAAGAATAGTACTAGTAGTAGTAGTATTAGTATTATTATTAGTAGTAGTAGTAGTATTAATACCAGCAACAGAGAGATAGATAGGCAAGGTGCATCAAGTTTTGGAAGCCTCCTGATAAGTATTGAGATAGAATTCTTGGAGAATATATGGATGATTACAGAATTGGTGTATTCCAAGTATTCATGAAAATGCTATACAGCAATACTATTTTGATAATGATAATTCTCTTAAAAATTTCATTTCCAGGGGGATCCCTGGGTGGCGCACTGGTTTGGCGCCTGCCTTTGGCCCGGGGCGCGATCCTGGAGACCCAGGATCGAATCCCACGTCGGGCTCCCGGTGCATGGAGCCTGCTTCTCCCTCTGCCTGTGTCTCTGCCTCTCTCTCTTTCTCTCTGTGTGACTATCATAAATAAATAAAAAAAAAATTTAAAAAAATTTCATTTCCAGTGTTTAGTGGCTAGTGGTAAATTTTTTTTAAGCAAAATGGAATTGAAGGGGATGCCATATGTTATGTTTTTACTTCTCATCTGTAACTTAGGTTTATTGTTTTATCTTATTCATTGTAGGAGGAAAGTATAGTTAATTCCATTGTTTCCAGTCCAGGGTTTTGCACATGTTTAAGAGACTATGTATGTACTCAGGAATGTTAAAAAGTGATTGATCTTAAAATTAAGATAATTCTATTTATAATAGCATGCAAAATAACAAAATCTTTGGAATAATTATCTGAAGTAGTATAAGATATCTTTGCAGAAAACTACAAAACATTGTTGAAAATAATTAGAAAAAATATTCCATGTTTATGGAGTCTAAGATTTAATATTATTAAGATGAAAATATTTCTCAAATTGATCTAGAGATTCAACATAATCCCTATCAAAATCCCAGCCACGTTTTTTTTTTTTTTTCCAGAAATCAACAAGTTCATGCTAAAAATCACATGGAAATGAAAGGGACCCAGAATAACCAAAACAATCTTTTAAAAAGAGAAAAAATTGAGAAAAAAGATTCACATGTCCTAATTTCAAAACTTACTGCGATCTATGGCAATCAAGACATTGTGGTTCTGGTCTAAGGAGAGACATATATATTAATACAGTAGAACTAAGACTCTATCAGTAAATCCTCACATTTATAGTAAGTTGTTGATTTCAACAAGGGTGCCAAGGCAATTTAATGGAATAAATTCCTTTTCTCAACAACTGATGCTGAACAACTGGACATCCACATGCAAATGGCCCTTCTACCAAAATTAACTCAAAATGGATCATAGACCTAAAGAGATAAAACTATAGACTCTGAGAAGGAAACAGATGAGTAAATATTTGTGATCTGGAGTTAGGCATCTGTTTCTTAGATATGCCACCAAAACCCAAGTGCCAAAAGAAAAAAAAGTAGACAGACTTTTGTGCTATTAATGATACCATCAAGAGAAAAGACATTCCACAGAATGGGAGAAGATATCTGCAAATTATATATCTGATATATAATTATCAGATATATAATCTGCAATTATATATCTGATATCTAGATATATCCTATATCTAGACTACATAAAAAAACTTTTACAACTCAACAATAAATAAATCTACTAAAAATAGCTAAAGAATTTGAATGGATATTTCTGTAAAGAAGATATCCAAATAGCCAATAAACTCATGAAATGATACTCAAAAGTACAAGTAATTAGGGAAGTACAAATCAAAACCACAGTGAAAATCCACACCCAGTAGGATGGCTGAAAAGGAAGGAAGGAAGGAGGGAAGGAGGGAAGGAAGGAGGGAAGGAAGGAAGGGAGGAGGGAAGGAAGGAAGGAAGGAGGGAAGGAAGGGAGGGAGGAGGGAAGGAAGGAAGGGTAAGCGAGTGTTCATGCAGAATGAAAATATGGAAAAATTGCAATCATTAGGGATATCAAATGGTACAATCACTTTAGAAAACTGTCAGTTCCTCAAGAAGTTAAATTCAGAGTTATGTTATTAGGTAATGCTACTCCAAAAATGTGTATCCAAGAGAATTAGAAATCTATATCTACCCAAAAACTTGTACATGGAAGTATTATTCCTATTAGCTAATACATGGAAACAACTCAAATCTCCATCAATTGTTGAGTGGATAAACAAAAGTGATATATCCATACAATGGACTATTATTTAGCATTTAGAAGGAATGGAGCACTGGTATATGTTACAAAAATATATGAACTTTGAAGAAATAATTATTCCAAATGAAAGAAGTCAGACACAAATACCACATACAGTGTAATATCATTCCATTATATGAAGTGTCCATATAGGCAAATTCATAGAGACAGAATGTAGATTAGTGGCTTCCAGGGAATGAGGGACTGAGGGAATGGAGAATAGATGTTGCTAATGGAATTTCTTCTTGGGATTCCAGAATTACATAGTAGTATTGTGTTGACTATGCAATTCTATTAACTATATAATATGTATATCTTTCTATAGATAGTGCATGTGTGAGCAAGAGAGAGATTTAGATTTATTTATATATTCATATATAAAATCAAAAAAGGTATTATTTAAACATGATCAAGTTGCAAAAGTCCTTGCTGGTTGATCCCCCAAGCATGCAATCTCTAGAGTCTCAAAGGAAACTTAACCTCTGCTTTCCAGATAAATTAAGACAAGACATGGTGAATGATCAATTACTTTTGATTTTAGACTTTTTGTCCTTCATAAGTATTTAAAAGCTATAAATTTGCTTCTAAGAACTTCTTTAGCTACACCACAAATGTCAATATGTTGTATTTTTATGTAGCAGGGTTCAGGTAATCAACAATCAGTGGAGTGAATGTTCAGAGTGCACAGTGTCCAGTGCAGTGGGGGCTGCAGAGAGATTGACCCTCCAGGTCACAGGAAAGCCATAAGGGAGGTGGCATCTTGGTGGGAACACTTTGGGCTGCAGGTGAGCCACCCTGATACCTGTAGGAGTGGGCAGGAAGACTTCAGATTGCCAGTTTCTATGTAGAGAGGATCATGGGAGGGTTATGCCAGGGCAGGCTAAGTTTACAAGGTCTCCAAGAGACCTAAAGTTCTGGATGGGCAGCGGAGGGCTGAACTCTGACAGATGTCTTCATGCCCATACCATTCACCCATTGTGCAACATCCAAAAAACAGAGGAAAACCTCTTTTACCTATAATGCCCCTTCAGCATCCTCCACTGAGAAACCTAATATGTTGCTCATATAGAGGAGAGATGCTTTAAAGAATGCTGTGTATTATGGAAGATCATATTTTGACAGGTGAACTGGGAGCTGAGAGGTAATAAATTGATAACTGGATTATGCCTCTATTTCTTATACTCTCATTGTCATATGTATCACATCCATATACAAGACATATTATATATATTTTTAACTTTAAGCTGTCATATGTGTTTTAAAGAAATTAAGGAGAAAATAATCCTTTATATTTACTCAGTTACTATTTTTGACACCCTTCATTTCTTCCTGAATATTCAAATTTCCCACTAGTATCACTTACACTAAGCATGAAAAAATTAATTTCAGTATTTCTTAATACTATGGTTTGACTGGTTACATTTTCTTAATTTTTCTTTTATCTGAAAATATTTTAGCTTCTTTCTTGAAGGATTTTTACTAGTTGTAGAACGCTGGGTGACATTTCTTTTCCTTTCAGCACTGTAAAGGTATCAATCCAGTTTCTTCTACCTATCATAATTTCTTATGAGAATTACACAGTTATTTGAATTATGTTTCCTAAATAGAAGGTATAATTTTTCTCTAGATACTATTAAGTTTGTCTCTTTATCTTAGATTTTCAGGAATTTGGCTCTGATATGCGTAGGCATTTTTTTTTTCATACTTATTGTGTGGAGTTCATTGAGATTTTGCATTGTGTACATTTATGTCTTTTTTTAAGATTTTATTTATTTATGAGAGACATGGGGGAAGAGAGAGAGACAGAGAGAGAAAGGCAGAGACACAGGCAGAGGAGGAGCAGGCTCCATGCAGGGAGCCTGATGTGGGACTTGATCCCGGGTCCCCAGGATTACACCCTGGGCTGAAGGCAGTCACCAAACCGCTGAGCCACGCAGGGATCCCCAACATTTATGTCTTTCACTGAATTCTGGAAGTTTTTAAATATTTTATTTCTTCAATATTTTCTGCCTATTCTGTCCCATTTCTTCTGGATTCCTATTATGCTTATGATAGACCTTTTTTTATATTGTCACATATGTTTCCAAGATTCTGTTCATTCCTTGGATTGCATAAATTCTGTTAAACTATATATTCAAGTATTCATCTTCATTCTGCTCTTAAGCTCATTTGCCTTGAATTTTTTATTTCACAAACTCTTGACTCTCTGGTTCTTTTCAATGGTTTTTCTCTACTGGTAATTTTATCTTTTCAGTCACTATTAGCCTTAAGCACAGTTCTAGTATCTATCTTAAAATCTCTTTTTGTAAACCATACCACAGAATCATGGTTGCTGCTGCTTCTGCCATAATTGAGGCAGCAAGGAAATAGAAATTTCCAAAGCTGTCAGTCCCCAGAATTATAGCATTTCATCATCATGTCATCATCAGGCATTTCCTGAATCAGGAAGACTCTTCCACTATAGCTGTTCCAGAATCCTGCTGCATCTCCTACAAACTGTATCATTATTCAAAAAGCATGCCCTACAACCTGCCTTTGACTCCAAATAATTTTATGTCTTATATAAGATTGACTGATTAGGAAAATTTAAATTATATCCAGAACCCTCTCTGAAAGACACGTTTAGAAATAGTTTTAGCTGCTTTAGCACAAGAAGCTTGCTTGAAGAATACTCAAATGGTTACTCCAATATGTCTGCTATAGACTACTCTTTTATTATTCAACATTGTGTATTCCCTTTTTCCCTTATTCAGACCTCCCCAAAATATCAATAGCAAAAACAATGTACTTTGAAGACATAATGTACCAAAGCTCTATAAAAACAAAATTCTATAGATCTCTTCTCAAAAGGAAGGAGTCAAAGTCTCAATCATTTCATGTAATATGATATGACTTTATGTGATGATGTGATAATCATGCCTTTGCTAGTTCCATCACAATTCTAGTTTGATATGTTGCAGTTCATGAACTAAATTGTAAAGTAAGCCACTGCCAAAATATCCTACCCATACACACATGCTCACACACACACACACACACACGAAGAAAAAAAATAACCTTTAGGGGCCTTCTGCGGTTATAAGTTCACAATTTGTATTGACTGTCTTCCTCCGTTGCCAATTACATTCTCCCTTTGTCCTTAGCCAGAACCTCAATTAGTTGGATTTACCCAGGGTTTCATCACCCCTGAAGGATTTGGCCTTTTGATAGTCTTGTTTCCTGAGTTGTCTATAGTATGCTATTTATTTATACTAGTTGCTCAGTAATACCAGGCAACCCCAGGCTTCCGAATAAAATATTCTCTGCTGCCATTGTGTTTTAAATTCTGTTTTCCTCAACCAGAGACCAGTTGCTCCAGTCTACACAGGAGCCCCCTTTTTGGCCATTGGCAGAGTTGTAAAAGAACTCCATATAGCCAGGTGGAAATCTCAACCTCTGGTTCATGAAACAATTGTTGGGTCCTTTTGTAGGAACCATTTTTACTTTCTTATTTAGACCTCTAAAACTTAATCCTGGGGATCCCTGGGTGGCGCAGCGGTTTGGCGCCTGCCTTTGGCCCAGGGCGCGATCCTGGAGACCCGGGATCGAATCCCACATCGGTCTCCCTGCATGGAGCCTGCTTCTCCCTCTGCCTGTGTCTCTGCCTCTCTCTCTCTCTCTGTCTCTCTGTGACTATCATAAATAAATAAAAATAAAAAAATAAAAAAAATAAAACTTAATCCAGTGTCACAGGGTATGAAGAATACTTTACCAGTGAATCATTAGATATAATATTGAGTTCCCAGGCTCTTTTATACCTTGGTTCCTGAATTCATATATTCTGGCTATCAGGGAAAGCACATCATATATTGGTCATTGGTTTAGAACATAAATTTCCTATAATTCAACCTTATAAAGAGTAGTATTCTAGTTGGAGCTAACTGCTCAAGCAGTGAGCAGTTTCTCGTTTTATTTCCTGCTTGATCACAATTTCATATATAGTACATTTACTTGATGATGGAGTATTGCTGTGTATACCTGACACTGTTCAAATGAGCAGCTTTGGGCATATAATCATTTGATGTCACATGATGAGGCAGTCATTTAATCTCCAGTAGTGCCAAATTTTATATATATATATAAACATGTATAACTATATTATATATATAAAATATGCATAACTGTATTATATCTCTTTATAACAATATATATATGTTTAATATATGTCATACATATATATAGCATAGTTATAACTGTTATATATAAATATATAGTAAATATATATTTTATAAATATATAAATATATAAATATATAATATATAATATATAATATATAATATATAATATATAATATATAATATATGTAAATATATTTATGTAGTTGTATATACAAATATATGTAATGAATATACTTACATATTAATATATATACTATATTCACTATGATATAACTATTTACTTGTCAAGAAAGTTATATATACGGGGGTGGGGGTGAATGGGTGACAGGCATTGAGGGGGGCACTTGGCGGGATGAGCACTGGGTGTTATTCTGTATGTTGGCAAATTGAACACCAATAAAAAATAAATTTATTATTAAAAAAAGAAAGTTATATATACAAATAGATTTTTAATGAATATATTTATATATATGTAAATATCTATATCTATATATATATATATAATGTTATATTTACTTGTCAAAAAAGATTTGACTTTCTCCCCAAACCAAGGGTTCTCCTTTGTGATTTTCTCATTAGGGTCAACTGCAGGCTTCATGTAGTTACTGATCAGCTCCAAGAACATTGGATATTATCAGTCATAAGGTCCAAGTGGCAGAGCTTCTCTTCAGCTTAGACCAGCTAGAGCTCTTTATACTACTCTGGGCTCTTCTCAGAGTTTATAGACATGATTTACTCAATATGTGCATCCAGGTGGTAAACCCAAATGAATATATGTTGCCTCACATATACACAAATGCTCATCACTTATTATATATTTTAATTACTGATAGGAAATATACATTACAGCAACTTCTGTTTCACTTTGGAAGTGGTATTCCAACATGTATCAGACCCAGAAATGTCCCAAGTGTATCAGGTACTTGAATCCTGGGGTTTACTTTATCCTAATATATGTATTTTACCAGTGCCTTTAAAATAATTGCCATATCAATATGATATATATATATATATACACAGTACACTACCATAGTGTCCTGTGGAACATTTTGATTGATCAGAATCCTATGAAACTAAATAATGACACAGAGCCAGCAAATTGACATGGCCTTAAATAGGACAGAAAAGTATACTGATACCTCCTAAATGAATGCACACTGCTTCATTTTATCCTTATTGAGATAGTAAAAAAGAAAAAAATCCCAGATTAAGACCTAACAAATATCAGAAGCAGTGTTGATTATGCCAGGAAAGGAACTACAACTAGAATATCACTATGAATTAGAAACACCCTTGATGAAGTTTGTGCTTATTCACTGCCATCCTCCAAGATCTTTCTATCTTCTACACAGGTCAAATAGACAATACAACACATATGTATTGAGCATGTGGTAGGAATCTCCGTCTCTGCATATTTCAAGACTGGAACATCAGCACTGGGCTCTGTGAATCCTCCAGGGGAGTATGTAAATGTAGATCAAAGCACATTTGGTTTGGCTGAGTTTACAGGTATTTGAGGAGGCTGAGTTTATAGAAATGACTCCCTAAACCACTGGGCCATCAAGGTAGCATGCTACTGCTTCTGTCAGGATTAAGAACTTGCAAAAGCAGGGAGCCTCTAAACCAGCTGCAAGATAAGCCAGAACCATGTTATCTCTGCCACAGTCTGCATCAACAGAATGCATACCATGTGTACTGCTTCTCTTTTTCAATAATGCACTTCTAAATCAAGGTCTCAAATGAGTACTTCTGATTGGCAGAACTCAAATAATATCCAAAATTCGAACTGCACAGGAATCTGGGGAAAATTATTTTTAGCTTCCAGTCCCCGCAATCATGGGAATATGAGCTAGAACAAAAAAAGATGGCACGTGTGTTGAGTGAGACCTTCCATGTTTCTACCACAGTAGCCTCTCCTATAACATTGTAAGCCTTAGCTTCCATGCTACCCTCTTTCAAAAGTTCCACTGTTTTTACAAAAGGGCAAGTGTCAATTAAAATGTAAGGAAGAACAGAAGCCATTTTTATAAAAATGTTCATATAATTTTAAGTTGCCTTAACAGTTATATACTTAGTCTTTGTTCTCTTATGAACTTCAGTCATACTGGGGAGACCATAACAATTCCTATCTAGATTATGGAAACGGTCTTCATGATGAACTTTTCTTTTGAGCAGTGTTCTCTAATAGGATTATATTAACCCTAGGAAAACAGATTTTATTTCTAGTATTTAACTTTCCAGGGTTCAACAAATTAAACTCCTGTAACCATCAGTGCTTTCTATTACCAATGTACATTGTATTAACATGTAACACTTATTGAATACTTACTAGGTGCCTGGTACTATGCGCAGTGGAGCTAAGATTTGACTCAGGCAGTGTTAGATTCCAGACTCCACAAACTAACCCCGTGACTACCCTCATAATTTTATTCTCACTCTCTAAAGTACCTTTTATTTTACTGTGAATTTTTTCTTGACTTTATCTCCCAAAGACTTAAATATTAAGAAACGAGGTAAGTAAACAACTAGAGCATCAGAGAACTACTCAACAGATTTTTTTTTTTTTAGAGCTTAAATAAGGGTATTCTTTTTTCAGGTTCAAAGAAAAATGTAAAAAATCTGCAAAAAAGTGGCACTGGAGAATTACAGAGGGTATGAGTCTTAGCCAGTTACATTATTAAAAAGCAACAATGAAAATAACTGTGATTTCCTATGGTAATAGATTGATGAGGTTATTTAGGATTAAGTTGACAAATTGACTTAGAAAACTATTATTAAGAACTAGTTATGCACATCCAGATTTATAAGAGAAATTTCTTTTGAACTTTATAATCTGTTCACTGTTTTGTTGTCATTGATTAACTTTTACATTAGTGAAGTATCAATTTGAGAAATATCTACATTAAATGTTTATCTTAAAGGACACAGGTGGCATTTCCTCTTTTCATGTGGCATTATTTAGCAATGTCATTTAAATTTTATATACAAAAGCAGTGTCTCCTCAATTTTATTTTGATCTCATATAGAACAATGGCAAGATAGGTGCTGTTTCTTTGTTTCAAGACACTTTTGAAGCCTATCTCTAAGATATTTTAAGGGATATATTTAATGAAGTTCCAGCTATGAGTTATACACACCTTAATGTGATTAATAATCAAATGGCCTTGGGCAGCCCCGGTGGTGCAGTGGTTTAGTGCCACCTGCAGCCTGGGGCGTGATCCTGGAGACCCTGGATCAAGTCCCACGTCAGGCTCTTTGTATGATGCCTGCTTCTCCCTGTGCCTGTGTCTCTGCCTCTCTCTCTCTCTCTCTGTCTCAATAAATAAATAAAATCTTTAAAAAAATAATAATCAAATGGCCTTTCTCCTAATAATTATATGGGATATAGTTTATTGTCTCCCATTGTCCTTTTACATTTATTTAGTGGTGAGTACTTTTTGCTGCCTCTAGGTGAAAATTTAGAGTTCTGCATTGTTTTCTCCTCTATCTAAAGTGCCTCTCCTTTGACTTAAGGAGAACAAAGAAGTCCTTCCCACCTGTCTCTAGTGTGGAGGTGGAATTCATAGTGCGCCAATATCTATCCCAAAAGATATCCTCAAACTCCATTCTTTTACCTTTTATATATATCTATACCTATACTTATATCTAGTGGGTAAGGGCTTAAGGGTCTTATCTACTTAATCCATTCTCTATATGGTCTATCTTCTAAATATAATTATTTATTTTGATACTTCAACTAAAACTTCCATTTCAGCACTTTGTGATATACTTCAAAATATTAACTGCTATAGAAAATTTTATAACTTACATAAGTTATAATTTGTCTATTTCATAATTTGCTTAAGAATGATACAGAATTGGGATCCCTGGGTGGCGCAGTGGTTTAGCGCCTGCCTTTGGCCCAGGGCGCAATCCTGGAGACCCAGGATCGAATCCCACGTCGGGCTCCCGGTGCATGGAGCCTGCTTCTCCCTCTGCCTGTGTCTCTGCCTCTCTCCCTCTCACTGTGTGCCTATCATAAATAAATAAAAATTAAAAAAAAAAGAATGATACAGAATTATGCTGACACCTTTTGTACTCCTGACACTATAGATTTAGTAATAAAGTCTTAGAAATTGACCACTAAATATATTTTGACTTGACTTGATAGTAGAAATCTATTCATTTGTATCTTTAGTTTCAGGTGCAGCATTTTGTGTCTCAGAGTCTGGTAACCCTGGGAAGTTGCAGCTTGTTGAGAAAATCTATAATATCTCTGCTTTTATCAGAAGTAAACAGCTTCACTGATGTTCTGGCTACCATCAATCAGGTACATGTAGCCTGAAACTGTAACTCTTATTTATGGTTAATGCAGCTATAGACTTTTCTTTCTTTTTCTCCTCTCTGTGCTTCTTGCCAGTTTGATATTTTAGTTATTACCTTTTTTTCCTAGAGTATGTGAATACTATTACTGTCTACTAAAATTATAAAGATATTTTCAGAAAAATACCATCTTATCATCCCTACATGGATACGTATGCCAGAGGTGCCACTGATGACAAGGAATGGTTAGATGAATGGCCTGAAATCTAATTGGGCAGCATGTTCCTAAAGCAAAACAGTGAGAAAAAAGTGAATGGGAGAAGATGCTAACTAGAAAAAAAAGCCTCTCACCAGTGGTTTTTATTTTTAATTGCTCATGAGAATCATCTGGTTAACTTCTAAATATCCCATTGTGAAGCCATATGTTAGTTCAGTTAAATGGAGGTCTCTGGGTTTAAGATGCAAAGTATTAGCATTCTTAAAGCTCTTCAGGTATTCCTTGTGCAGCTAAGGTTGAAAACTCATGCTCTAGGCCTCTCATATCAATGCTGATATTGTGTTTAAGGAACAGACGTCATTCTCATATTTTAATGTTGACCCTGGTATATTATGTGTTCACTTTGTCAACTGTTGTAATGGCATTACCGTCTCTGTGATAGAATTAAACACAGTTAAAAGAAATCAGAGACAGGCAAAAAATGTTTTGGTAAAGAAGAAAAAATTAATTAGAAAAGATATTATGTATATAATTTTAAATCGTGTTTAACCAATTACCTACATCTAAGTTCCCTACATTTAACAATATATTCCAAAAATATTGTATAATCTAATTGAATTCAGTGAATGACATGATAAATCATCTAGGCAGCAATTTTTCAAGGGATTACAAATGGTGAACTCTCTTTAGTACCCCGTGAGATATTTTTAAGTAATTGTTACTGATGTTAAGGAGCTAAAAATCCATTTGAGAAATAGTGAGGTGCTAAAATACTTGACGGTGTTTGTAGGCTCTGCCATCAAGGAAGTGATCAAGGTAGTTTGCAGTTCCCTAAGAGGACTTGATGGAAAAGAAACAACTTGAAGCATCTATATGAAAAGCAGAAGATAACCGACTATAGAGGCATTGGGTGGAATTTTTAAAATGTGTGGCCAGGGATGCGTGCGTGTGGGTGGCTCAGTCGGTTAAGCATCCAACTCTTGGTTTTAGTTCAGATCATGATCTCATGGGTTGTGAGACTGAGTCCTGAATGGAGCTCTGTGCTCAGTGGGGAGTTGGCTTGAAGGCTCTTTCCCTCTGCCCTTCCCCCAACTTATTCGTGCTTGACTGCTCTCTCTTTCTCTCTAAAAGAAATAAATCTTTTTAAAAAATAAATAAAAGGTGTGCCCAGCATTCTAAAAAAGCAAGGTAAGGTCATAGAATTTAAAAACAGGAAGCAGTGTGGGAAATGACTTTGATGAAGTCAGATTATTTGTGTGGAAAGTAACAAAGTACAGACAAGAAATTTTATTTACATTCTCATTTAATCTTTACAAGTCTCCATGAAGTAGTTGTACTTTTTGCCTAGTATATAGATAAATCAAACTTTAGAGTGTTTAAGCAACTTGACTAAGACTGCAGAAAGAACATATTTTAAATCTGTAATTCAAACATAGATATTTTGATTGTAAAATTGCTTGAGAATAAGAAGAACACAACAATAACTATTTTTTGGCAGGTAATAGTGTGTTAACATGCTTTAACAACTAAAAGGCAACCTACGGTATTACATCTTTGCAAATGACATAGCAGATAAAGGGTTAGTATCCAAAATACATAAAGAACTTATAAAACTTAACACCCAAAAAACAAGTACTCCAGTTAAGAAATGGACAGAAGACATGAATAGACATTTTTCCAAAGAAGCTATACATCAGGTAGCCACCAGTCACATGAAAAGTTGCTCAGCATCACTCATCATCAGGGAAATACAAATCAAAACTACAATGAGATATCACCTAACACCTGTCAGAATATCTAAATTCACAACACAAAAAAACAACAGGTGTTGGTGAGGACACAGAGAAAGGGAAACCCCTCTGTCTGCACTGTTGAAGGGAATGCAAACCGGTGCAGCCACTCTGGAGAACAGTATGGAGGTTCCTCCAAAAGTCAAAAATAGAACAACTGTATGACCCAGCAATTGCACTACTAGGTTTTTGCCCAAAGAATACAAGAATGCTAATTCAAAGGAATACATGCACCCTGGTGTTTGTAACAGCATTATCAACAGTAGTCATGCCTTTTTCCATGTCACCTTTCCACATAAACAGGACACTCTACTTTTGTTAAAGTTTAAAAATAAAATACATTGATAAACTAGCTTTCAGTAGTATAAAATTTTAGTAATTCCTGATCAGTAGGCTGATTCTATAAAAATCACATACCATCTAGTTATCTAGAGAAATCTGTAAACTTATTAACAAACTTCTTATAAACAAAACAGAAAACTTACTAGAACCATGTCTGTTGCTTTTGATAGAGATATTCATCCCATGGATGCTTTGTAACTATTTTAGTTTGCTGACTGGCTTTTCCTAGATGATAGCTGGTTGAAGAGGAGGAAAACCACTCAAAGGAATTACTCACAAAGCTTTACAACACAAGGTCCCAATGGCATAATGATTGAGAAATTAAAATCAATATCTTGATTTTGTTCTCAGTTTTGAACAGCCAAACAATGCATGCCCTTAGAAAATAAGTCAGCAGTTTATGGAATCCTACAGAAGCTACTTTTTCAAAGTCTTTTCAAAATAAATAGAAAACCAAGGTGATTATGTCACAAGATGGTAAATATACAGTCATCATGATAAGAAAAATCTGTCACTCCAAATAAAAACTCTTAATTTTAATCAGTTGATAAAGACTCCAAATAGGTATACACAAAATATATACTTGTCAAGATTTTATGAAAGTGTTGTCCTTAGCATCATATAACAATTTTTTAAGACCAAAGAGAACTGCATTTAAGTAAGCATAGCTATAGAAAAGGATGGCAAGATAAGGATGCAAACCCACTTTCTCAAAAATCTGGTTCACAGATTATGGAAGAAGATATTAAAATTAATACAAATATATTATCTACTCTAATTTTACTTAAGTAAAAAATAAGTGGGACAATGTGCATATGAGTTGCAGAGGACAAGTTAATATAAAACAATGTCAGTGAAATGAAAAGAACTCAAATGGTCAGGTAGTAACAGAAAATATGACACAGTTGATCTTCCAGACTCTGGAGTCAGACTTTCTGAGTTCAGTAATTGGTGCTATGCTGACTGTGCCTATGGGCTGATTACTTAAAGCCTCTCATCTTAATTATCCTCTTTTGTAAAATGGGAGAAATACTACTTCATAGTGCAGTTGGGAGAATCAAATGACATGACCAGAAAATTAAAATTAGTAGCTATCTATTATAAACAAAAAATATATGTAAAAGCCTTGGAGAAGTATAAAATGTTTAAAATAGTGTTTGCTACATAACAAGGCTCCATAAATACCTATGGTAATAGTTATTAGATTTCTAATTTTTATGCAATAGGATCTCTCCTGCATCTGACATACTAGTTCATTAGAAGTTGAATCAGATACATACATATTATTATATTATACTATATGTTCATTTTGCTTTAGTGATTATTTAGAAAGCTTTCCATCATTCGAAACTAAAACTGTTTTTCATACAGTTATTGGTGACAGCTTAGCATTCATTATGATAGGAACAAAAAGAAATAGTCTTTAAAGTGAACTAAACAGTGTAAAATCATTGAAAAAATTGTATCATTATATGTACTTTGAGTTCAGATTTTAAAAAAGAGTGTACATAGCATTTTTAATTTTGAGTGTCAATCTGGAAATAACTCAAATTCCTACTCACAGGAGAATTAATAAATAAGTTATCTTAAACATATTCAGTGGAATGCTGAATTCAGTATTCAATCAATGATATATATATAATAGCATAGATGAACCTAAAAAATACTAGGCTAAGAAAAATAAGTCAGACATGGGGCACCTGGTTAGCTTGGTCAGTTAAGTATCTGCCTTCAACTCAGATCATGATCTTGGGGTCTTGGGATAGAGCCCCATGTCTGGCTCCCTGCTCACTGGGGAGTCTTCTTATCCCTCTCCCTAACCCCTCCCCCCTCCCTGCTTATGATCTCTCTCTCTCTCAAGTAAAAAAATAAAATATTTTTTTAAAAGAGAGAAATAAGCCAGACACAAAAGAATATATGTGGTATGACTGCATTTCTGTGAAGTTCTAAAATTAGGCAAAACTAATATATGGTGAAAGATATTGCAGTGGTGGTTGACTTAGGGAATGGGCCTGGGATTGACTGGAAAGGGGCATGCAGGACTAGGTGTGAGTGTCTGGGTGTTTGCAGTTGTCACTGTTCATCAAAATGTGCATTGAAGATCTGGGCATTCCACTGTGTGTGAACTATACTTAATTTAAAATATGTTTTTTGAAACATATTAGCAATTCTGGCCACTGTTCAGTGCATTACTCTGATGACTGACAATATCGTGCATTATTTGTGTATTTATCAGCCATTAGTATATCTTCTTTTCTGTGTTCAAATTTTTTGCTTGTTTTTATATTGAATTGTCAGTCTATTCTTTCTCAATTGGATTATCTTAGTTGTGTCTGAGATCAATTAGCTATATGTGGATGGATCTATTTCATGATTATCTGGTAGCTTTTTGGTAAACTAAGATTTTCTGCATTCCTGATCATATTGACTCTAAATACAGTTTTACTTCTTCCTTTTTTTTAAAGAAGATTTTATCCATTTGACAGAGATTCCTTAATTTCTCTTTCTACTCCTTCATTATCAGTGTAAAGAAATGCAACAGATTTCTGTACATTGATTTTATATACTACAACTTGACTGAGTTTGTGTATTAGTTCTAACAATTTTTTGGTGCAGTCTTAGATTTTCTACATAGAGTATCATGTCATCTGCAAATAGTGAAAATTTGACTTCTTCCTTGCCGATTTGGATGCCTTTTATTTATTTATTTTTGTTGTCTGATTGGTGAGGTTAGGACTTCCAGTGCTATGTTGAATGGCAGTGGTGAGAGTGGACATTCCTGTCATGGTCCTAACCTTAGGAGAAAAGTTGTCAGTTTTTCCCCACTGAGGATGATATTACCTGTGAGTCTTTTGTATGTGGCCCCATTATGTTAAGGTACATTCCTTCTATCCCTACTTTCTTAAGGGTTTTTATCAAGAAAGGATGCTGCATTTTGTCATATGCTTTATCTGCATCTATTGAGAGGATCATATGATTCCTATCCTTTCTTTTATTAATGTGGTGAACCAGAAGACAATCCAGTTAAGAAATGGATAGAAGACATGAATAAACACTTTTCTAAAGAAGACATCCAGATGCCTAACAGACACAAGAAAAGTTGCTCAACGTCATCATCATCATCATCAGGGAAATACAAATCAAAACCACAATGAGATACCATGTCACACCTATGAGAATGGCTAAAATTAACAACTCAGGAAACAACAGATGTTAACATGGATGGGGAGAAAAGGGAACCTGTTTGCACTGTTGGAGGGAATGCAAACTGGCACAGCCACTCTGGAGAACAGTATGGAGTTTCCTCAAAAAGTTAAAAATAGAACTACTCTATGACCCAGCAATTGCACAAGTAGGTATTTATGCAAAGGACACAAAAATGCTGACTCAATGGGGCACATGCACCCCAGTGTTTATAGCAGCACAATAAACATAGGCAAATTATGGAAAAAGTCCATATGTCCATGGACTGATGAATGGGTGACGAACATGTGGTATGTATACACATACACACACAGAATATTCAGTGATCAAAAAGAATGAAATCTTGCCATTTGCAACAATGTGGATGGAACTATAATGTATTATGCTAAGCGAAATAAGTCAGCTAGAGAAAAGCAAATACCATATGATTTCACTCATATGTGGAATTTAAGAAACAAAACAGATGAAGATAGGGGAAGGGAAGGAAAAAAGATAAAAAGAGGGAGGGAGGCAAAACAGACTCTTATAGAGAACAAACTGAGGGTTGCCTGGAGGGGAAGTTGGTGGAAGATGGGATAAATAGGTGTTAAATAGGTATTAAAGGGAACACTTGTTGGGATGAACACTGGGTGTTGTATGTGGGTGATGAATCACTGCATTCTGCTCCCGAAACCAGTGCTGCACTGTATGTTAACTAACTTGAATTAAAAAAAAATAGTTTCCCACATTTACTTCAGATTCTGTATTTTTAAAAGACTATTTAAGAGTATGGATATACCAAAAGACGATCTTGTGTGGGCTTTGTGTGCAAAATTTTTTGTATATAATTTTCAAAACCTGTATATTTGGGTAACTCTGTTCCTTCAATACTTTGTTCTTCCTTATAACTTGACATTACAGTTTTCAAAATCTATCACTGTTAATACATGAAGACCTAATTTATTCATTTTAATAGCTATATTCATTTTTGATCTAGACTATCCAGCCATCTTTTACAAATGGGTGCTGTTATTTCCAATTTTTGGTTATTACAAAAATGTTAAAATGAGCACAGAACTCCTTTGTCCAGTAGCCTGCTATATCTTAGAAAATACACATCTTTAGCTTTACTCAGTGACAAATTTCATTTCTCCACCTAATCACTAACACCTGATGTTGTTAATTGTTTTTTAGTTTGTGTCAATATATTCAGTATGAAACATCCTATTGCTTTTTAAATTTTCATTTCCCTGTTATTGCTGAAGTTCAACATCATTCATGTCAATTTTCCTTTCATGTTTCCTCTTATATTAAACTGACTTTCATGTTATTAGCCCAATTTTCTATTGGATTGTTTATCTCCTTTTCTTATTATCTCCTTTTCTTATTATTTCTTAAAATTTTTCTTATTATATAATCCTAGTATTCATCTTTTATTTTTTTATAAATTATACAGATTTATTGGGGGAATATCATAAACCTGTTTACCATGTCATAAGCTGAAATACACCTTCATAATGAAATTTTCTTTCTTAGCTGACTCAATTTCATAAACAATTCTCTTAGCACACTGAGGCCTCAGGAACTTGACAGTGAGTTAGGAGGAGGAAAATAAAGCTGCTGGTTCTTACTGGGAATATGCCAAAGGGGAAAGAAAATAAGGCTGATGACTAGATTTGTCTCCTCTAGTAGGCCTCCTGGCATTTGCTGTTAGGGGGATATTTTATTCTATTTAATGTCCTTAGTAGAAAATTTCTAGCTAAAGAATTACTTATACTAAAAAGACTGAATCTAGGAGACATGGCTTCTTGAAGATCATCATATTACCTATAAAATTCTCTGGATTATGAAATGGAAATGTTTACCAACTTAAAACTCCTACTGTGTGAAAAACCTTGTAAAATCTCACTGGAGGACTTTATCTGTCATTCAAAGACAGAGAAACATGTCTCAAACAATGACCCTGTGAACCACACAGGATATTCTATATCCCTTTCTACTTCATCTGTGCCCTCTGATTGTCTATATGTTCAAAATTATTTGTAATGCTTGTGTTGAATAAATATATCTCTCTGATTCATAGAATTCAGTTTGGTAGTTCAATCATGAGTTTGTTCACAAATGTCAGCAAATGTTTTGCCAGGGCTAACACTGACCGCCCCCCCCCCCCCGCCCTCCACTGGACCTCTACATCATTTACTCTCTGTCTTGTTTTGGCATTCTCTCTGTGCCTATCTGATTTTACTTGGCACTTCATAGAAACTGTCTTTTGGTTGATTTCAGCTTTATAAAATGTTCTCTTTGCCACCTTCCTGCTTATCCTCATATCAAGGTCAGCAGTCGGTTAATAGGGCCCAGTTTGGAGCTAGATTGGAGTTAGGATTCTTTAACATTCATATAAAGTATAAACTAAGCATTTATACCTCTTTATTTTCTTTCTTTTTAAAAATTTTAAAAAGATCTATTTATTTGGAGAGAGATTGAGAGACAGAGTGCAGGGATTTGGGCCAGAGGGAAAAGAATGAGAGAATCTTAAGCAGACTCCCTGCTGAGCATGGAGCCCAGTTCAGGGCTCAGTCTCATGACCCTGAGGTCATGACCTAAGCCAAAATCAAGAGTGGGGCACTTAACAAACTGAGCTACCTGGGTGCCCCCCATTTTTAGTTTTATTTAAATTCCAGTTAGTTAATATAGTGTACAGTGTTTCAGCATTTCATAGTATACAGTGTTTCAGTGTTTCATAGTGTACAGTATACTAGTTTCAGAATTTAGTTACTCAGCACTTACATACAACACTTGGTGCTCATCATAATAAGTGTGCTCCTTATCCCCATCACCTATTTAACCCATCCTCCCACCCACCTCCCCTCTGATAATCATCAGTTTGTTAAGAGTCTGTTTCTTGGTTTTCTTCTCTCTTCTCCATGTTCATTTGTTTTGTTTCTTAAATTCCACATATGAGTCAAATCATGGTATTTGTCTTTCTCTGACTGACTTATTTTTATTAGCATAATACTCTCTAGCCCCATTCATGTCATTGCAAATGGCGAGATTTCATTCTTTTTTATGGGTAATATTTCATTGTATATATATTCACACCACATCATCTTCATTGGATCAATGGATATTTAGACTCTTTCCACAAAAATATACACATAGCTCAGTGGAACAGAGTAGAAAACTCAAAAATGAACCCACAAGTATATGGTCAATTGATCTTTAACAAAGCAGGAAGAAAATACTCAATGGGAAAAAAAATCTCTTCAATAAGCAGGAGTGGGAAAACTGGACAGCAACATGCAAAAGAGTGAAACTGAACCACTTTTTTTACACCATACACAAAATAAGTTCAAAATGGATGAAAGACCTAAATGTGAGACCTGAAACCACAAAAATCCTAGAGGAGAACACAGGCAGTAATCTCTTTGACATCGGTTATACCAACTTCCTACTAGACATGTCTCTAGAGGCCAGGGAAACAAAAGCAATAATGAACTATTGGACTTCATCAAGATAAATAACTTCTGTACAGCAAGGAAACAACAAAACTAAAAGGCAGCCTATGGAATGGGAGAAGATATTTGCAAATGACATATCAGGTAAAAGATTAATATCCAAAGTCTATAAAGAACTTATCAAACTCAACACCCAAAAGACAAATATGAGAAACTATTAACAAGCATTGAAAATATATAGTGGACTCAAGAGCTATGCTTTTTGTACTTGTGAAATACTTTTATGTTGAAAATCTTTCAGAATTAAAAATATAAAACAGGGGCAGCACCTGGGTGGCTCAGTGGTTGACTGCCTTCAGCTGTTTGTGATCCCGGGGTCCTGGATCAAGTCCCACATCGGGCTCCCTGCAAGGAGGCTGCTTCTCTCTCTCTACCTATGTCTCTGCCTTTCTCTGTGTGTCTCTCATGAATAAAATCTTAAAATGTATATATATATATATACATATATATATATGTATATGTATATATACAGATTCTAAAATAAAAGTCTCCCTGGGTTTCAGAACTGTATTGATTTAAAATGAAACCTCAGTTTTTAATGGCTTTTTTACAGAAATGTTTTTCTCCTTAGATACAGTTCATAATTCTAATCAGCATGTTGTTGGGTGTAGTAGCCAAGCTATTAAAAATTAATAATGCTTTTGGAATATTGATAAAGATGGGGTGAAATCTGAATTTAAAGTATTCTGTACATATTAAATACTTCAGAAACCTAATGTTTACAAAGTAGAAATTTCTACAGGACAGTATTTTTTTTTTAATTGGAAGGAAAGTATATTAGCAGAAGAAAACTCAAAAACTTTGCTGCCTACATCAGGGAGCATTTTTACTATTCAGATGTCTGTTTAACTAACTTGTTAAATAAAATAAAAGCTAATCAATTCATTTATAAAAATGGAACATGCAAATTAAACATTCTGAATCTGTAATGAGTTTGTACATACTTTCTCCAAAGTAAACTCATTTTCTTTATCAGGGCAAAATGTAGCAACAAAATAAGCATTGTTTAATAAGATAAAGAGAAAAGTAATCATAGCTCTGAGCAACAAACATCTGACCTATTTTGGTTCAACCATATTATTTTCTGAAATTTTGCATATTTTGATCATATCTAAGATCTAGGAAGCCTGGCTCTGTAAGTAGTCAGTCCATTAGGGAGAAGAATTTGCATCAAACTGTGTTTAAGTGGACAATATAGAGATTAGGGGTTCTCAGCACAGGATTTTCCTTTTCATTTTGGATTGTTTAACAAAAACTTACAAGAAATTCCTGATAATGAACTCTATTTTAGATTAATGCTGTTTCTCCTTTACCAGTGTTTTTGATGCAAATATTTAAATACTAGGTAAGGATGGAGCAAGGCGTAAAATTCTCCAAAATATGGGCAGCCTAGGTGGCTTAGCAGTTTAGCACCACCTTCAGCCCAGGGCCTGATCCTGGAGACCCGGGATCAAGTCCCACCTCGGGCTCCTGGCATGGAGCCTGCTTCTCCCTCTGCCTGTTTCTCTGCCTCTCTCTCTCTGTGTGTGTCATGAATAAAATCTTTTTAAAAAAATTCTCCAAAATACACTGTTGGCCTAAATATTTCTACATGCTGAATGACTTTTTGAAGCTGGTGTTTATGAAGAAAAACTTCTGTGAGCTCAACTGGCAACAAATTTGAAAGTTAGCTGGAACATTTGCCACACATAGGCTAGATCTTTTTAAAAGAGGTCACCAAGTGTAAGCTAAATCATTGTGGCTAGGAGCATGAGCTTTGGAATCAGATGCCTGGCTAAAATGGCATGTGATCTCTAAAGTAGTCTCTTTTGTCACCAAATCAAACCTGAAGGCTCTAGAATGAATTATAAACTTAAAGGCAATACAGAAGAGAGGAATATGTTAAATTAACCATGAAGATGCAGTTGATAAAATCCAGACTATGTAGGAAAAATAACTCATCATCTTCAATAGATAGACTGCATTATAATGAGAAAGTGGACAGTGAGATGGGCAGAAAAAGAGGAAGAAAGAGCCTGTATTTTAAGAGAGTAACCTATTGCTGTATATCAGAGATTGATGAACTATGGTCTGTGGGCCAAATAAGGCCTGCTGCCCGCTTTTGTAAGTAAAGTTTTATTGGAACACAGCCATTCTTATTCATTTATGCCTAGTCTATGGCTGCTTTTGCACCAAAACAGCAGAGTTGAGTAGTTGCAGCAAAGACCATATGGCCAATAAAATATCAAATATTTACTATCTGGCTCTGTACAAAATGGTTTGCCAATACCTGCTATGTATAAATCTTAATTATATACTGATTTGAACAAACTAAAAACATATAATAAATTAGAAGACATTTGGGGAAAGTTGAACACTATATAATTATATTAGGGAATTGTTAAATTTTTTAGATGTGATAATATTGTGGTAATGTTTTTAGAAGATCCTTATCTTTTAGAAGTAAATATTTAAGAATTAAATAAAATAAAATAACAATACTTTTAGGCCTGAATATTTTTTCTTAAAATAATGACAGCAGTAGTATCTATCACATACATTTTTGTGGATCTCATTAATAATCCATATTTGCATTTAGCATATAACACTATGTGTCCAGTGCTGTTACCTGCTGTTATTATTACTATTCAACAAGATATAAAACTTAAAATACAAAACTCCTCTGACATTAATATGCCTTTATAAAATGCATGATATTAGAACCATCTTCAAGAGCAGTTTTTCAGGTATTATGTTTGACAACTGATGGTCTCTAAACCATTTTCTGTGGAAGACAGGCATGGGTAACTACAAAGATTGTTGTTTTACTCTTTCTCCTGAACATAAACATTGGACAAATATTTAAGAAACACTTTGAAGAGGTGCCAAATTAGTCTGGTGGTAATGTTTGAATTTCCTTGTGTTGACTACGGCACTGAGGACTGAAGAGGCCTGAAAGATTTATCACAGGAGGCCAGAAAACACATTTTTCTTGCTTTATGATTTTGCTTTTGCATAACGAATAATACTTTAAATTCTTAAAGTTCAAAATCCAAAATGTGACTTACTTTGCATTGGTGGTATAGTGTGAGCATAGCTACCTTCCAAAATGTGACTGGATGAGATGGGATATGTCATTACAGTCTATTTCCTCCTGATTGAAACTTAAAAACAACTACCTACCTGAGGACTCTAAAATGTAAAAAACAATAGTATGTGAATTGTTAAAGAGGGTAATTGTTAAGGAAGAAAAAAAACATGCAATCTGTTCCCTTTTTTTTCCCTCTTTTATCTCCCAGATATGATCCAAGAGTAGCCTCACTCAAGTAAACAGTTCTTGAGAGTATCAAGAGCTTGGACAGAAACATAGCTTTCTGGCAGGCAGACTGGGAACAGAGCCTTTATGAGTTGGAGACTACAGCAGGAATCCTTGAGATGCTCAGTTTTGCTTTTGTTTTCTCTCTAGTCTCATCAGTAGTGTTCATGGTCATTTAACTGTGCATAAGTGGCAGGAATGGTTAAAACCCTGAAAGAAACCAAAGCCTTTCTGGCAACAAATAATAAAAAAGAGAAGGAAATGATGCATTGGGGATATAAATTCTGGTTATCTTCTAGAACATTAGGCATCACTTTTTTTTTTTCCTGTTTTGAGGCTGATTTTCACAGAATTGACTATCACAAGTTTGTGGGGGTGGTAGGATGTTTATTTAAAAAATTGCCTTTTAGAAAACTTTTGATGTTTTGGACAATGTGCTTACTTCAGATAAATGCTTTAAGGTTGAATGGCATGTAAATGGTGTCTATTTAAAGTAATCCAGCAATTGCATTACTAGGTATTTACCCAAAGAATAGAAGAATATCAATGGAAAGGGACACATGCACCCTGATGTTTATAGTGGCATTACTGACAACAGTCAAATTATGGAAAGAGCCCAAGTGATGTAAAGATAAAGAAGATGTGATATATACATATATATAATGGAATATTACTCAGCCCAGAAAAGAATGAAATCTTGCCACTTGCAACAATGTGGACAGAGTTAGAGTATTATGCTAATCAAAATAAGTCGGTCAGAGAAAGACATATACCATATGATTTCACTTGTACATGGAATTTAAGAAACAAAACAAATGAGCAAAGGGGGAAGAAAGAGATAGAGAGAGGCAGACCAACTGTAGACAGAACAAACTGATGGTAAAAAGAGGGGAGGTTGGTGGGGAGATGGATGAAATAGGAGATGCAGATTAAGGAGGGCACTTGTGATGAACACTGATATTGTATGGAAGTATGGAATCACTAACTTCTACAACTGAAACTAATATTGCTCTGTAGGTTAAGTATCTGGAATTTAAGCAAAAACTTTTAAAAAAAGAAAGTGAGACACCATCACAGTATTTCTGTGGAGTACAATTTTCACTTAAATGATTTTGCTGAAAAGTTAACACTGGAAGTTTTATTTTTGTCTAAAAGTAAAATTTCCTTAGATCAATTAAAGATGCCTTATTTTGCACAATCTTCTCTATTACCATAATATTCTCATTAAATGTTTGATAATTTTAATTACCCTTCTTTCTGTTTCAATTCAAAGCTACAGGCCTGTTAAAAAAAAAAAAAAAAAAAAAAAACAACCAAAGAGAAAGCTGTAAAGATGTAGGCAGACATTTCCTTATAAAACCTATTAAAGAACAAGTAGTTCAGACTAACCATTCAAATTTCTATCTAGTTCATGCTAGAGGGCATAATCAATCAAAGATAAAGACCAGGATGATTTATCATTCAAGGTCATACATTACTGTATACTTGTGGATATTATAATGGCCTCTGTGCCCTAATTTCAGAAGCCATATCTGAAGGGGCTGTGACAGTGCAACTCAAAATATGAAAATGAATTATTTTGATTTCTTAAAAATGACAAGCTGACATTTTAAAGTAATTATTAATTTATTCATGATTTGATCGTGGGTGAAGACAGAGATATAAAAGAATTGGCAACATGGGTGGAAAGAGAATGGAGTGGCAGTTGGAAACCTTGGGTTCTATTCTAGCTCTGATATTAACTAGTTTAGCAGCTTTGGAAAATTCACTGCTCTGAGCCTAATTCTAAAATCAAATGGTGTTGCTCTTTGGTGGTAGGCATATATATTTATCCCAGGGAGTTGAATCAAAGACTTAGGGTAGCAGCCAACCCAACATATGGTTCATGGGTACTCTTTAAACATATTGCATCATGATCAACCCACTATTCTGGCCATCTTACCATTTTAGTTTGAGGAATGTCTCCAGGGTTACATAGAGCAGATGCCCACACAAAGCATAGCGACATTACTAATGCTTGCTTGAATGGCTCATGAAGCTGTTTGTCTTTCTCCTGACACAATCATTATCCATAGCTTTTTGAATCATGATACTAATAACTCCTTAATAGTAAAGTTTGTGATCACAAAGCATAGCCTAAAATGTAGATTTGGAATTCCTGATTAATTTTACACCTGCAAACAAAGGCTCCCTGCTACATTGAAAGGTCACAGTGAAACATCTTCCAAAGCCTTAAAAACATACCAGAAGCCTTCTAGCAATGAGTGAATGCAATGGGGTTAATTTTCTTTATCTTGAAGATCTAGAGTAGTCATTTCTCTGTGAATTGATTAAACTTTCTCAGTTCTCTAAATTTCTGCTTATTAATTCAAAAGTTTGTGTTGCAAATTGAAATCTTTATGTTAAAGTATGATGGGGTGAATATAAAACACTAAATAAATACACAAATCAGTAATTTGGCAAATTTTTTATTCCAAAATTTAAATTATGTAGTGAATATACCAGAGCATATTATTTATTATTATATTTGTATCAGTAACCATGCCTGAATGCATCCCCTAATCCTTGCCACATTTGAGGAAAGGCATTAAAGGCAATGGTTTTGTGTGTGTGTGTATATATATATATAGTATATATATGATATATATCATATATATGATATTAATTTATTCCAATTTATATTTTATGAATATTGAAAATGAAAGGGAGTCCAAGGTCTCCAAACCCTATCCCTAGCTTCTTAGAAAAAGCATTACAGGGATCCCTGGGTGGCGCAGCGGTTTGGCGCCTGCCTTTGGCCCAGGGCGCGATCCTGGAGACCCAGGATCGAATCCCACGTCGGGCTCCCGGTGCATGGAGCTTGCTTCTCCCTCTGCCTATGTCTCTGCGCCTCTCTCTCTCTCTCTGTGACTATCATAAATAAATAAAAATTTAAAAAAAAGGAGAAAAAGCATTACATACAAATGGTTTTATTACCTATGACTACTTAGCATACAAGACATAAGACCAAACATCTCACAATTTAAAATAGGTATGAGCTGCATCTCCAACCTGTGTAAGGGTAGGTTTATGACTCAAAATGTTTCGAAAGTCCTTGCCCTTTTTTCCTATCCACTGGGAACCAGGTGAAGCAGGTGGGAATTCACACTTCTGCTCTTTGTGTGGGGTTTTTCTTGCAGTTTACGTATTCACAGAGACTTTTGAGGGCTTCAGCCTTATGTGGATGCCTCAGTTCCAAAGTCTCATCTTTCCTTTAGAATTTTAGTTAGCTTATGATTTTTCCCCATTTCACATTCCACTTTTTTTTATAATTCGATATGTGTATCTTTTTATCTTTTATTGGCTTTCACCTTTTCATAATGGTGAGCCAGCTTCCCTCTGTTTATTCTGGTTTCTAAGTAAGTCATTTTCAGCCTTTTCTTCCTCGTACTAAGGGATACTACGCATTTTTCTCGTATCATTTCTCATGTTATCTGTGTTTTTGTTTGTTTAATTGCCTTTTTCCTCTGCCTTTATCTTCTGATGAGAAAAGTATTATTGAGTCTGAGAGATGCCCATGGTGGTTGCCCCTGTCCCTGGTCGCTGTGCATTCAGGTAACAGAAAATCTCCCATTCCACTCTTCTGCTGGAGAGACTGTGGCACCCGTTCAGTTCTTTTCTCTTACCCTGACACGGAATCCTGTGTCCTTGGCCATAGAGATGGTGAGCTTCTAAGATCCAATAAGACCAGAGTGCTAAACATTGACAATTTCCAAAGCTTTTGTTCCACCTTGCTGTCTATCCAGTATCCAGTATCCCCAGCCTGTTGTCTGGCAAGTACAGGAAAATTTTTGGAAGGCTATGAACTAGGCTTCTCTGTCCAACTCAGTCAGTCTCTGGCATAGAGTTTCTTTAGTGAAAACTGGAGGACTCTTAGAGAAACCATTTTTAACAAGAATTCCTATCACCTTTAAAGTTTCTGTGCTCTTACCAGAAGTTGAAAGGAGTTAGGGAACATTTCCTTCCTTATTTGTTTATTTTGGTGAGTTAATAAAAAAAGAAAAATATGCTTAAATTTAAAAAAAAATTGGTGGTATTCTCTCTCTGAGTTCTGAAATGGTGCATAGAATCATTATATACAGGATCAAACAGTGGTGGAAAAACCAGGTGCACAGTTCGTGTCACAGTTCTGTGCCTTAGATTATAATTAATTCAAGAGAAGTTTTGAGCAGAAAATAAAGCCAATTATTTCCTCTGCATTTGGCTGTGGTAACAACAAAATGTCAATTAAGTATGATTAATTTTTACTTTTTTTCAATAAGCATGAGAATGTGTTGCTGCAGTTTTAATGGCTGTCATGATGAGGTCTATTGGAACTGAAAGAAATCATCAGAGTCACAGTAGTGTCATGAGAAAATTCCAAATGTATTTCAATAAAATATCTTTTCCTGATTGTTTTTCTTTTGCTCCCTGTGGCAAGTAAAATTATATTTGTTCTGAACAATTTTCTGACACAATTAAAACCTAATTCCTTCTGTAACCTAATCATCACAGCAAGAGCACCTATCTCCTTCCTCCTAACTTTGGTAGAGATTCACACGTTTTATTGGAAATAATTATGGTGCTGTATTGTTTTCACGTCTTTCGCTTTGGACTGAGGTTGGTGCAAATGTCTTATCCATAGTTTTATTTCTACAACTCACTTAATGAAAAGAAATGTGTTGACTGAATGAGAATTCTTCACTTTAAGTAGAAACAAAGCAGCCAACAATCAGCAATTGTCACTGACCCTGAAACTCACATCACTTGTTTTGTAACTGTAGTTCACTCAGAACTGAAAAGGAAAAAGGAAAGAAAAGAACATTGGAATTTGTCCTCACCATGTCCACTTTATGCAGAAATCCTTTGCCTCAAAAGAATGATTTCAGGAAGAAGACTAATGTGTGGCTATCAGTATTTTTCTGAGAAGGTAGGCTATGCATGGCACATATTTAGTACATTAAAAAGTACTTACTAGAGGAATGGAAAGCAACAATTTAACAACAAAAAGCAAAAACAAATAAGTGGGACTACATTAAATTAAAAAGCTTCTGCCCAGCAGAGGAAACCATCAACAAAATGAAATGGCAACCTATGGAATGTGGGAAAATATTTGCAAATCATATCTAATTACGGGTTCATATCCAAAATATATAGGGAACTCATATAACTTAACATCAAAAATCCAAACAATCAAATTAAAAAATGGGCAGAGAAACTGAATAGACATTTTTTCCAAAAAAATCTATAGATATGTAGTGGGTACATGAAAAAGTACTCAACATCACTAATCATCAGGGAAATGATCCACACCATAAGGAGAGATCACCTGTTAGAATGACTTATCATAAAAAAGACTAGAGATAACATGTGTTGATAAAAGATGTAGAGAAAAAAGAATTCTTGTGCACTATTAGTAAGAATATAAATTAGTATAGCTACTATGGAAAACAGTATGGAGGTTCCTCAAAAATAAATAAATAAATAAATAAATAAACAAACAAACAAACAAACCACCATATGATTCAGCAATTCCGCTTCTGTGTATATGTCCAAGGGAAATGATATCAGGATCTTGAAGAAATATCTATACTCTCATGTTTATTGCAACATTATTCATAACAGCCAAGACACGGAAACAACCTAAGTGTCAATCAGTGGATAAATAAAACATGATATATACATACATACACACACATACATTCACACCAACACACACACACAGTGGAATATTATTCAACCATAAAAAGGATTGAATCTTGCTCTTTCCAACAACATGATTGGACCTTGAGGCATCGTTCTATATGAAATAAGTCCTATTATATGTTAAATCTGAGAAAACTGAACAGCTTGCCAGAGATCGGAGTCGGTGAATGGGGGAAGCAGTCTAAAGGTACAAACTTCCAGTTATAAATAAGATAAATTCTGGGGATATAATTTACAGCAACGTGACTGTAGTTAACAATACTGTATATTTGAAAGTTGCTGAGAGAGTAAATGCTAAAAGTTATTATAAGAAAAAGAACTTTGTGAGGTAATAGATGTTAACTAAACTTATTGTGGTAATCATTTCATGATATGTACATATATCAAATCATTATGCTAAACACCTTAAAGATACATGTCAATTATATTGCAATAACATGGGGAAAATGAAAGCTTTTTAAAGGTATAGTGATAGAGGTGTCCTGGATGGCCTACAGGTGTCAAACAAGTCGAGTGAATAAAAGAATACAGAAAAGGACAGCTATATTTTGCCTGTAGAAGTTTAGAATTTAAGGTTTTAGAATTGAGGCACTTCCATTTGTTGGTTATATGGTAGGTGTCAAGTTCACTGTAAGGTGACTAGGCCAAGACATTGTTTGTCAGGGGGCCCTAGTTGGTTCATCCAACAGGTATAGGAATCAAGATGACAGCAGCATGTAAAGCAGAAGGAATGGGCCTGAGAGACATGATCACTACCTACAAGAGTTCTGGGCATATATTATATCAACAAATAAGTGAAAGAATGAAAATTCTTCGTACGGGAGGTCAAAAAGAAACATTGGTAGAAAGATTTATACCTGCTGTGGGCAATGGGTTCAAATTCTGCAATAATTTCTGGGAAGCTGAGCTTGGTTGGTTGTGATACAGCACACTCAAAACTTCTGCCATATTGTCCAGTGCCCTTCCCAACTAGATTGCCACCTTCTAAGCTCCTCTCACAAGGAAACTCTAGAATTGCCACAGTTAAGTGCAGAGCCAGGTTTCTGTGAGGCCAAAGTGTCCAAAGTTAGTCTCACCTGTAATCATGATTTGCGATACTAGTTAGAGTATTTCTGCTCTCATTTATTAAGCACATTATTGAATATGAACCATAGATTCTTTCAAAACTATATTCTTGTCATTATTATTAATCTCATATTTATTGAGCTGTTACCATGAGGCAGGTCTTGGTACTGAAAGCCCTGGGTGGTAAGGCATGTAGGACACTCACAGTTTAATTGTGAAGAGAAATACTTGTTTCAGCATCCATACCAAAGTAGGCCATGAATAAGCATTTTGAATGAGCACATAAATAAAACAATTGTTGAAGGAACAGGTCTGCATCTTATTTAATATATTTATATGGAGAGATAATGTTAATATTTTAATATAGAAAGCAAGTCCAAAAAGATTTAAGAAAAAAAATATGGTGGCTGGACACTCCCCTTATAGGCTCATGGAGAGAAAGGATTTAAGGCCCTGAAGTGAGGATGGGATTGAAGAACATTTCAAGTCAGCTGAGGGTACTGATGGCACAGCACGAGGCCTGGCTATGTCAGAAGGATGGATTGGCAGAATGAGAACTGCATTCCTGTTCACTCTGGGGAAGAATCATATTTGATGTTTTTGCTGATGCTTTCCTTGGAGGTTATAATTTTAACTATAATCCATAGTTTATAGGTTTTTATAAATATTTTCCTGAAAGTACTCAGATGTTCAAAGAATGCAAATAGGGAAAAATGAGGCCTCCAAAGACATTTACAAAGAAAGGCATCTCCTTTATAGTCTTGGTGATTACAGATCCATAGTGCATAACACAGAATAGACTAGGGATCCGGTGGTGCTTGGCATACCAAAGTGATAATTTTATGTGACTCTCTGCAGTGGTACATGAAAACCTCTTTGACTCTCAGTGTGTGTTTATTCCTAAGAATCTGATGTTTTTGTGGAATTGCTCTTTTACACAATATTACATTAACATTTGAGGCAGTATTTCCATAAACATTCATCCTATGTGGGAGATTGATTTTAAATCCTTCACCAATGAGCACATCTAATGTTCAAATGTGAAAGCAGTGATAGAATTTAGTAAAAAGTAATAGCAATTTTATTTCCATTTTCATCTTAAACATACACAAAATGATTAAGCAGCTAAGGAGATAACTGTATTATATATTCTATTTTATTTACCCTTTACAAGACTTGTATACTGAAAAGCACCTACAGAAGTTGAAAGCAGGGATTTGGGAAAGGAGGAAATACTGATAGCTTGTAAAACTCTGAGCATTATTATTATTATTATTATTATTATTATTATTATTAAATAAGAGTTGGTTAATCCTTTAATGGCCTAAACATACAATCCAATTCAAATATTTCTTAACTTGCTTATTTGCAAAACAGCCTAGGATATTTTTTTAAAGATTTTATTTATTTATTCATGAGAGACACAGAAAGAGAGAGAGAGAGAGAGAGGCAGAGACGCAGACAGAGGGAGAAGCAGGCTCCATGCAGGGAGCCCGACGTGGGACTCGATCCCGGGTCTCCAGGATTACTCCCTGGGCCAAAGGCAGGCGTTAAACCGCTGAGCCACCCAGGCTGCCCTGGCCTAGGATATTTTTTAAAAAAGAATTGAACATCTAAGTTCTATTCGTAAGTGGACTAGATTAGGTATTCAAATATGTAATGAAGTTCCATCTTCAGAGGTTTAATCAAGTTCTCTCCCTTGACGTGAGTCTTATACTGTTTTGTTTCTTTTCTATAGAAATAAAAATGCCTTCTCAGGTTGGTGGCTTTATGGCAATAGCCTTCTGTTAGGAAGCTGAACCTTGGCTGCCTTCTATATCAGAAAACCTCAGAGATTCATGGGATATATAGCAAGTGTTTAAAAAAAAAGGCTTTGAAAATAGAAATGCATAAATTAAATCTTACTTTATTATTACATCTTTCTTCAGATGGTGCTATAATCATCCTAAGGACAACCTTATTACTTAAAATATTCATGCTATAAAACAAAGAAAGCTTTTAAGATATATTTTTATTCAGAAAAAGCTGGCACAGTGCTTTCCTTTTTTGAAAATAAATGAGTATGAATAGCTCCAGGTATAGACCAGTTTAGATTTGGCTTACAATATATGTGACTTAGAATTTAACCTGAATCAGAAAGTATGTTTTTAGTGCATCCTACATGCAATGATCTACATCAGATGTCTGTGACTCATGAAACAGAAAAACACCCACTGTCTGTGGTCAAGGAATCAAAAAGTTCATTGCTATTTGTATTTCTAACAGGCATCATGAGTGCATCTAAAAGATGCTTCTGAAGTATCCAAGTTGCTGTCATTTTTTTATGTTGATCTAGAAAAGATCTAGAGGAGCAAGCCATCCTTATTCAGTAAAAGTCAAATAATTCACTTATAAGAAGTATTAGATGTAAAGCGTATATATTGTCCTAACAATTGTGTAAGTTTTGATTCCATTTTGAATCAAGATGGGATATAAATAAATACCAAAGAAATTATTTAAAAAAAACTTTTTTAAAATAGAATTTTTAAATATTCATGTTTGAACTACAGATGGGAAGCAAATGATTCTTCATTATGCTAGAACCTATCTAGCAGGTGTTCAAAGGCCTTTAAAGTCTTCCTGAGCAATGAAGTACATATACTGATAGCATAGAACTGATATAGACATATCAAGTTAATGCTGCCTGCAGTGTGAAGTAAGAGAACACAAGGGATTGGGCTGTCATGGAGCCTTTCCAAGTAGAGAGTGTGCAAGTGGCATTTGTGTCCTCCAGAGAGAAATATTCCATGCACCTTTGAATCCTCAATACCTTGTAAGAAGTAGGCAACAAATACTTGTTTCTTAAGATTTGAAAGATTTGGCTTATAACACAAATGAATACATATTTCTTAGTATATATCTTATATCTAAGATTTGATGGACTTTAAAGAATGAAAATAATATAGAGACAAAAAATGGGAGAGAATTGTAGAAATAGAGAAGAACATGAGCAAAGCAGATGAGAAATTATTCTGGGTGTCAACTTATTTGAAATCCTAATAATGACTTTTCATATTCTGTTATCTTAAAACCCATTGGTTTAGCTTGTACTTTGAATGGACCTTTTATTCATCCATTAGTCACTTGGAAAATAATGGTTCATTGAGTGATGTAAATATTCTAAATGTAGACACATTCTATTGCACAATATCTAAAAAGAATCACAACTCTTAATATTACCACTGATCTCATCAGAAAAGTCTTTAAATATTAGGAAAGCTTCCGGCCCTTTGTGATGGATACAAGTTTTTCAAACTTCCGATTTTTACTATTTTTACTTGAAAGCTTCAATTTATCATTGGTAACAAATAGTATAATTTGTTTTCTTTGAAATGACTGTTTCACTTCATAGTTTTCTGTTAGCTGTTTTTCCAAGTAGAAATGGCGGTCCAGGGCAGCCCCTGTGGCGCAGCGGTTTAGCGCCACCTGCAGCCTGGGGTGTGATCCTGGAGGCCCGGGATGGAGTCCCACGTCGGGCTCCCTGCATGGAGGAGCCTGCTTCTCCCTCTGCCTGTGTCTCTGCCTCTCTGTGTGTCTCTATGAATAAATAAATAAAAATCTTTAAAACAAATTTAAAAATGAAATGGCATTCCATATAAAAAGAAATTAATTTGGCTCACAGTTCAGTCACCCAAGTCATGTTTCTTGTGAAAACCATCATACTTAAGCATGAAGCAGAGTGCTTTATACATACTGTTTTATCACAAACATAAAAAATTGTTCATTCAAGAATTGCTTTTTAATAAAATTAATATTTTTCACTGTCCTATCTAAGACGTTCTTGAAACTGGCATTTTGTTATTTTGTTTTGTTTTTTTTATTTGTACACTTTTGTTTTACATTCACACTAGGTGATAAAGAAAACAATACCTACTTGTATAGTTTGGTACCACTGCCTTGATTTGGTGCTAACATGCCCATGATTGATCCATTATTACTTTCATACAATCAGTAAAAATTATTTGTCTTTTTCACAAATAGTGAAAGACAAATATTTTTAAAATTTTATTCTTACAGTTTTAACCTCATGCCCCATCTCAAGCGGTGTATGGGCCCCCAGCAGTTTGTGAACCACACTTTGAGAACTGCTCATGGAGAATAGAGATAGGTAAAGCCAATAAGAAAGGTTAATGCTAACAAAAGCAAGGTTCCCTAATATTTAAGTATTAGGGCCCTAGAGCATTGTGCTCTAGAGGGTATAGCTCCTAAATCATAGAGCTGCAAAGGAAGGGAAAGACCATCTTGACTCATCCCTGCATTTTTACTTGTGAATGACAACTCCAAGGAGGTTCTGTGACTAGCCCAAGGTTGCTCATTTTACCAATAGCAAAAATTAAAGTACTGTGCTAGCTCTGCAATGTCAAAGTTTTGTGGCCTTGGGAAAAAAAGCCATCTGATATCTCTGAATCTCAGATTCTTCGTTTTAAGTCAAAGATAACAAATATCTACACTACAGACCTTAGAAGGCTATGAAAAGCATATGAAACAGTGGGTATCAGGAGGCTTTGAAAACTATACTGAAACTCTATGGCAGATCAAGGTCAGGGGAATTCTTATTCTCTGGAAAAATACTAATGTTCAGTGTCTTTCAGAAGAGTTAAGTTCAAAACATGACCTTGCATGTGTCATGTGAATTTTCTGTATCAGGACAATAAAGTTCTTTTAGAAGATGACAGTATGAAATAATGAGTATAATCTAAAAAACTATAAGAAGATCTGCTTTTGATGACTTCCATTCTTCAAAGACTAGGCAAAATTTTGTTGGAATATCCAAGTAAAGAGCTATCCTGTTTTTTTGTTAATTGGATTTTCTATTTAACTAATAACATAATTAAGTATTTTCTGGACAGTCTTTGAGAATGCAGTACTTGTGAATGTCAGTTCTCACTGAACTTCAGCTGAATTAAAAAGACTGCATTGAGTGATTCTGTGTGATCACAAACTCCTTTTTAAAAAATAAAGCCTACTTTCTTCCAATTCTTATTTTCACATTTTTCCCCAAAGCACAATATCGGGGGTGGGAAGAGTAAGTTAATAGAAGGTTGTAAATCATTTGGATTCTGGTTAAAGTTTTTATTTGAGAATTTGCTCTATTAAAAACATACTATTAAATTTACCCTTTAAATCTAAACAAGAGATGGTATCACTCAAAAACTCTTTGCTTCAATTTTTCAGGTTAAAAAGTTGGCCAGTGTATTTAGTATAAGACTTTGGTCTGGAAATATTCTTCTTTTAAAATCAAATAAACAGATATTAATATAAAAAATGACTAATGTGCAATGCAAAGTTAGTATCAGCAGTAGTTGTAGAGTGGTAGACTATGGATGATTTTTTTTCACGTTGTTAGTCTAAATTCTCTAAATTTTCCATTATACTAAGTCTTTTTTAAAATAGACTCTATGTTTTAGGGCAGTTGTAGGTTCCCTCCAAGATTGAGAGGAAGGTACAGAGAGATTTCTCATAAACCCCCTTGTTTCCACTTACATGTAGCCTACCCCATTATCAACATTCCCTCACCACTGTAGTAAATTTATTACAATTGATAAACTGCACTGACACACCATAGCACCCCGAGTCCATAGTTTACATTAGGGTTCACTCTTGTTATAGTACATTCTGTTGGTTTAGACAACAAATGTGTAATAATATTTATCCACCCTTGTAATATCATACAGTATAGTTTCATGCCCTAAAAATCTTCTGTGCTTCACTTCATCCTTCTCCTTTCCCCTAACTCTGGCAACCATTGATCTTTTTTACACTCTATAGTTGTACCTCTTCTAGAATGTCATAGAGTTGGAATCATACAATATACAGCCTTTGCAGATTGGCTTCTTTCACTTAGTTATATGCATTTAAGTTTCTTCCATGTCTTTTCATGACTTGATAGCTCATTTCTTTTTAGCACTGAATAATATTCCATGGTTTGGATGTTCCATTGTGTATTTATGCATTCACCTTCTGAAGAAAATCTTGGTTGCTTTCAAGTGTGGACAATTATGAATAAAACTTCTATAAATATCAATATACATGTTTTTCTGTGGACATACGTTTTGAAGAGCTCTTTCTATATTTTCAATAGCAGTCCTTTATCAGATGTGTCGTTTGAAAATATTTTCTCCCAGTCTGTAGCTTATCTTCTTCTTTTCTTGACATTGTCTTCTGCAGAAGTTTTTAATTTTAATGTAGTCTAGAGTATTAATTCTTTCTTTCATGGATCATGCTGTGTGTCTTTTTCAATAAGAAAAAGTGTTTTTTCTTTAAAGATGAAAAAAATTGTTGGAAACAAACATAATGAGGAAAGAAAGGAAATAATTTTGGCCAAAATATGTTTGCACTAGTAATAGCCATTTTCCAGTAGCTTATGTGAGGAGGTTTATTTAGACTGACATTTTGGTCTGGCTTGTTATACTCATGACCAAGCACAGAGGAGGGTACTAATCATAACAGGGGAAAGTGGTAGCATTGATGGCCATGGTAGTATAAATATGCCCTGACTGCCTGCTGTGTGCCAGCCCTAAGCTACACACTTAACTTATGTTGTACCTTTTAATCCTCAAAACAACCCTCTGGTGTAGGTATCACTTTTTGCCATTTTATAGGTGAGATGATAAATAACTTCTGAGATTAGGAACTAGTATCCAAGCTGGAATTCAAACCTTAGTGGTTTCAATGCCTCATGATTTTAAGTATCAACCTGTGCTACCTCAATAATAATAAAAATAATATTAAGAAAATAATAATAGCATCTATTGTTTTTTGAACCCTTCCTATGTGTGGGACCTGCATTAGATACTTAAGAAAATTACTGCATTTAAACATTACAAAACTCTCTGAAAGAGATATATTATTTATTATAGCTCAGGAGCTGAGGTTCAGTGGGGATAGATAAATGACTCCAAGTCACATGGTTAGTAAGGCTCAGATCTATCTGACTCCAAATTCTAATTCCTTACCTGGTATACTCTATTCTTGGAAGAGGAACAAAGCAGATAAATTTTAAAAGTTTTTTATGCTTTGCGACAGTGATTGGATTTACAGAGTAAAGATTAAATGGAGGAAAACCCTTCTATTAATGAAAAGGTAGTTCCAAAAGAGTCTCCCGATTTCCACTATGAAAACAAATTGTATTATTAAGGAAACACAACTGGGTTGGTTTATTCATCTCAGTAGAACAGGTAATGGTAATTGAGACAGTTGGCTTAACTAAAATTTTAACAAAGTTCTTTAACAAAGAATTAAAATTCAAAATATGTACTGTGCATTCTTATGAGTAGAATTTGCTGTCTTCTTCTTTCAGTAGGTTTTCATTCTTCTAATGATTTTACCCTAGATATCAATCAGTTCTTCACCCACCTCCCACAGGACTTTATCAAAAATGTTTCTCTTCCAATTATTTCCATTCCCTGGCACCTCATTAGTTATGGGGTAAAATGCAAACTTCCTTTCATGATAAATAAAAGTCTATGCACTGGCCCCATCTACCTTTCCAGCCTTGTGTCTCACAGTGTGCACTGAAAAACAGTATTCTCTTTCTTAAATGTGAGCTTTGGTTGATCCTTAACCCCCGCCACACACACACCTTGAGGGCCTTACTTAACTTCAGCCTTGATTGCCTTTGTTGACTTCTCCTCATCCTTCAAATTCAACTCAGGTGCCTTCCTGGCCCTCTTCATACTTTGTTGCGTACCCCTGTGCTATGTTCCAAAAAAAATCTCATCTATATATGCCATTGTACACATGAAAAGTTACCGAAATTTATTAGGAAAGACAGGTTATGTGAAATTAGCATTGTTACCTTCTTGATAAATGGAGAAATGAGTAAGGGAAACAGACTACTGAGAATCCATTTAGGGTCATGAGCCCATAAGCATGTTTGCCATCAGAAGATAATAAAATGCCCTTTGACTTCCAGCTGTGTGAATCAAGGTAATAATCCCCTAGACTCCTTCATGGCTACAGAATGTAGAGTACATGAGCATGGTTAAAGCCTGGCACTGTCACTCACAGTCAGATAGATTTGGGCAAACCAAACTTTGAGGCTATATTTATAAGGATGATGATATTAATGTACCTATCACATATGGATATTAAAATCAGGTATGAAAAAGAACATTGGAAACTCTACAGTATGATGCAAATAAAGGTCATTAGATATAAAGAAGAAAATATATGGCAAATAGTGAAAATTCAGTAAATGAATAGATGTATTACTTATTCACAGTATAAAGAATTCAAAGAAAATACTAGTCTTGATGTTTTTAGAATATCTAAAAATTATTTTGTATAATAGATTAGTAGATTACTATTGTTGCTTTTACATTACAGAGAAAATAACAAGTGTCTCAAACCGAATTTTAAGTGCTGTGCTGTCTTTTTCAGTCCAGCTGATTTGTCATACATCTGATGGGCATCATAAAGATTTCTAGGACTCTGCGGTTACGTGACTCATGTTCTATCCATGTATTGATAAGTTTAATTTCCTCTTCCTAGTGCAGTTTACAACCAACCTGGTGAAATTCTTAAAGTTTTATCAAGATTTTCACTAGGATTACAGTGATTCTTTAGTTTAATGTCATGAAAATTTTTCCATAATTTTACGTGGATAGTGACTAAAATTATAAGAGGAATCACCTTCAATTCAAGCATATTTTTAGTTGTAATATATATACTGCATGAATGATCTTACCTAAAATTATAAAGTTACTTCAGTTATCTAACAGAAAGCACTTTGTTTAGGAATCTTTATCATATCAACTGGAAAGAACTGTCATTGGATGAGAAATAATATGACTTTGGTTTCCATTGATATGTTGTTTTTTAACAAAAGAATCAGACCTAACTTCTTTTCTTTACCATCAGAAGATAATAAAAATAAATAAATAGGTCACCTGATAAATGTACCTGGTGCTAGATAATACACAAAACTTCCCCACAGATGAATATACTTACTAATGATCAGAGGCATATTCAATTCTTCAGAACATTTAAAATTAGTCAGCATTTTAGTAATATTGTTAGAGGAATAACTATAAGGCCAAAAATGATCATGTATTAATAGTCAATTTAACTTATTTGGTATAGGAGTTTAAACCTATATATTTTATTTTTAATTTATTTTTATTATTTTATTTTTGAGAGTGTACTCACACTTGTGCATGCATAAGCAGGGAGGTGGGGAAGGGAGGAGGGGGAGGGAGAGAACGAACCCTAAGCAGACTTTATGTCCTGCATGGAGCCTTCCATGGGGCTCAATCGCACCACCCTGAGATCATGACCTGAGCTAAAATCAGGAGTCAGATGCTTAACTGACTGAGCTAACCAGGCATCCTATAAACCTATTTTAAAGCAATAAATTTATATATGCATATAGTAATTGGGAATGTTTTCTTATTCATTGAATTATAATACTTAATGATCCTACTAGATCAGATTCCCATGAACATTTATTGACTGACCATAGTGTTTGAAAATACCAATTACCTTTCCAAAGAAATTAAGAAAGGCTTTAAGGGACTGCACTTAGGAAGAAATGTTTACTCAATATAAGAATCTTTTTAAAAGTCTAATTTAGATCTAAGAAACAAGTAACATCTTTGACTAGCTGGTAAAATTTGGTCTATAGCATGTTTCTTTCTTTTTAATTCCTTTCTCTGTATTTCCAAGGCAAGTTATTTTTGAATTTCTAACAGCATCTCTTTCTTCTGCCTACTGGAAGGGAAAGCCTTGGATTCAGTATAAGCAGGATGAATTTTAAGTTTTTGGTAATCCCTCGTAACCTAGTATTCTGAATTCTTAACTCTAATGGGAAATAAGTAGAATTCTAGTAGACTTTGGTGAAGGAAGAATTTTTATTGAGGCTACCCACACAAAAGAATGAATCATGGAGAAAGCAGTCTCTTGATTTCAGCTGATCCATTTCAAGATCCATTTCAAATACAAGACTTAGAGATCCCATACCCACATTTTAGAGATGAAGCCTTTGGGCCCATCTTTCTTTGGTATTAGTTTACTTGTGATCCAGGCTGATCATTACATCTCATATATGCACTTGCTCAGAAGCCAGTGCCGATCCTATAAACATGAATTGACTCTACCAACTTTTATTCCATTTAATATCAGTGCATTATTAAACTCATATACTTCCAAGAAGAATAACAATACAGAATAACCATCTTAAAATTTCCAAAATTCCTTTTACATCACTTAACTAATTGGATTCTCACAATAATACAACCATGTGTAGAACAGGCAATGTGATTTTCACTTTGCAGACAAATAAACTGAGACTATATCCCTTATTAGCAGCAGAAATTACGTGTTTCTAGATTTTCTGACCCTATTCACTCCACTGTTCTATTATAATATATGCTTCCCTAAAAGTGATTATGAAAAGTCTGTGAAATGAAATTTGAATAAAGTTGGAAGAGGATAGTTGATAGCAGCTGCTCTGTGTACCTAAATCTGTTATTTAGCTGACTTATGATTCCAATGAAAAATAGAGCCATAATGTTGTTTAGAAAGATTCAGCAAGCATTTTTGTCAGTCTTCCTTATTTAAAAACCTTCTGGAGGGGTGCCTGGGTGACTCTGTCATTAAAGCCCTGAATCTAAGCTTAGGTCTTGATCTTAGGGTTGTGAGTTTAAGCCCTGCATGGAGCTCTATGCTGGGTTTGGAGCCTACTTAAACAAACAAACAAAACCCTTCTGTTCACACTTAGATCTGAGTGCTAATGGGGATCATCAAGATGGATTGAAATGCTATACAATTATTTTACTTAATAAAGAATCATCTTTTCATTATAATAAACTATATCTCTCGTCCCAGGCAGTTTCTAACAATGCCTTTTATTATATTTCATAGCATTATATCAAACCACTTATAGAATGAGAATTTTTGTTTCGCATTTAATGATGCCTCCATGACCCTGTTAAAATGTATGTACATAGACACACATATACAGTGTACATATTATATACATCTATATTGAATATCAGTATCTCCAAAATAGTTCAAAACTTTTCACATCTTACCATCTCCTCTGTTAACCACCACCATAGCACATGCCACCCTGCGTCACATGGATTACTGAAATTGCCTCTCCAGAATGCTCTCATATTGTCTCTCTTTTCACTATAAATATTTTTTCTGTTCCTTCTCTTTTTTTGTACATGTTCTTTAGTCTTCACTGAGGATTTTCTTTTCCTGTTCTTCTATTTCTTTTTCATGTTGTGTGCATTCCTACTCAGCATTTTTCCTTGTTATTCCCTGTGTTTGAATGCTGTTTCTTCATATCTCATCATGTCCACTGCTCCTTGTCTTTCACATTATTACTCAAATGACAGTATCACCAGCTTAGAGAGAGGGCTGTCCTGGAAGTAGCATCTGATATAGAATTCTTCTCAATTCCATTACCCCTCCAGAACTTATGTGAAGTCATCTTTATATATAGTAATTGTCACTTTATCTGTAGGAATGGCCTTTGCTCTTTCATAATGCTATCTCCATTTGTCTGTCTTGCTCCATAGTTCCCTTTTGATTGGTTGCAAATATTTACATGGTAACAGAATTATCTGCCTCTTAAATAAGCTCAATAAAATTTGCCTATAAAACTGTCTAGGCCTGGTTCTTTCATTAAATTCTTTTTTTTTTTCATTTTGTTCTTCAACAGCATCTCTTACTTTTTTCATGGCTGTTGGGTTTTTTAACTACTTGTTATGTCAATTTGTGTCAATTATGTCTTCCTGTAAAAATCGGTCATTTAATAGAAATTTTAACTTTTGTGCCACAAAAATTTTTGTAATGTTCTCTTGAAATTTTAATACTCTTCATTTATTTTGTTACATGTGCTTTTCCTTCTTAGTTTTAGTTATTTGTTTTCTCTGAGCATCTGCATATATAATCATACAAATTTGGGTTCTAGAGTCAGGCAGACAGGAATTCAAAACCTGATGGTGGCACTTATTAGTAAATGAGTAAACATAAGCAAGTTAATTATATTCTCTAAGATTTGTTTTTTTCATCTGTGAAAATTATTAGATTACTTATCATAAAAGTTTATTGTGAGGATTAATTGGTGATATACATACAAACTAGTCCAGCAAACTATTTACACACAGTAAATTTTACCTAAGTTAGCTCTTGCATCGTTTTGATTCTAACTAGAATATTTATTAAAATAATTATCAGTATTTTAAAATTACACAGTTATTGTGCACACTTCAAAAAAAGTATGTTAAATCTGTTTTTAATTCTTTAATTCATTAATTTTTACTTTTGACTTCATTTTTCTTGTTGCCTGAATTACATTTCTTTTGTTTTGTTTTGTTTTTTTTAAGACTTGTATTGGGCAGCCCGGGTGGCTCAGCGGTTTAGTGCTGCCTTCAGCCCAGGGCCTGATCCTGGAGACCCGTGATCGAGTCCCACATTGGGCTCCCTGCATGGAGCCTGCTTCTCCCTCTGCTTCTCCCTCTCTCTCTCTCTCTCTCTCTGCCTCTCATAAATGAATAAATAAAAATATTTTAAAAAAAGACTTGTATTTTAACTTAAAGTTCCTTTCAAAGAAAGAAAATTCTATTTTCAAGAGTTTAGGAGACAGTATAGGATAGTGGTTAAGCTTAAAGTTTTGACATAAGACTTCCTAATTTTCAATGCTAGCATCACCTCTAACCGGGCTTCACTTGTACTCTTCATCTTTAATATACAGACAATAATAATTAGTACTTCAAGGGGTGGTTGGCAGCATTAAATTAACAAATATAAGTAAAATGCATAAAGCGGTATTTGTAGTATTTTAATCTTAACTATTATATTTTGGTTATTTATATTTTTATTATTAATTACTATTTTATTGAATTCTGGTGAGATCATAGGGCCTACATGTTTACTTAATATATCAAGTTTTACATAATATGTAGGATCAGCTTTTATAAGTATTTGATAGACAGTTGAAAAAAAACTATATTTTTATAAGGCTATTTTATAATTATTTAAAAAAGCCATAAAATGTTATAATATTCACATTATATATAGCTCTCTTTTGTTTGAATCCTCAGTACCCTGTCCTATAGCTTGCATCATCATCTACCAGTTGGGACTCTCCAAGCCTTCCACACCCCTCTTCATCTTGCTAGTTAGAAGAGGATATTCCTCATTTGTATTCACCTAGAAATGAAGTTTGGGAGAATTAATGAACCATCTATGTGATTTTTTTGCCATATTGGCATCCCAAAAATATTTACTTATTTTTTCTTAACTTTTTTTTTTTTTAAAGATTTTATTTATTTACTCATGAGAGACACAGAGAGAGAGAGTCAGAGACACCGGCATAGGGAGAAGCAGGCTCCTTGAAGGGAGCCCCACGTGGAACTTGATCACTGGTCTCCAGGATCACACCCTGGGCTGAAGATGGCACTAAACTGCTGAGCCACCGGGCTGCCCAAATGTTTACTTTAAGGAAGACTGAACCTATGATATGTTAGCAACTGTGTTTCATAAGTGAAGCTTCTCTTTCTAGTTGTGGTTTGTGATGGACATATATAGGCAGAAATGGGAGAAATCCCTAACTTCTAGGAAGTGCATGTAAGTTGTAAGGCTTTTTCCATGAACATTTAATGAGTTTTCACTCTGTATCAGGCATTAGACTAAGTGATTCTGAAGCTTTATCTCATTTATCCTATCATCACCCCCATTTTATGGATATTAAAGCTGACGACTAATGCAGTTGTAAGTATCAGATGGGAATTAAAACCCAGGTCTGTCTGATTGTAACCTCATGCTTCTAACTTCTGTACATGCCGCAGATGATGAGAAAGGAAGATAAGAGCACACCTGTGGAGTTGTTCTCTATCATAAAGTCAAAAGCAGACAAAGCTTTTGAACAAAGCAATCTAGAGAAAGAATCTAAGACTGGATAAGTAATCTAGTCTGCTCTGGAGTAGCTGTGTGCACCTGATCCTGTAATCGTCCTTAAGAGTCCAACCAGCAGTGCTCAAATGAAGCACAGCATGGCCACTGCAGTGGAAACAAAAGGGATTGGCAATTGGAAGAATAGCACCTGTGCTTCATGCAGCCCCTGCTCTTGTTTGAGATCTGCTCCCTTATTCTTGGAACATGTCTTGCTGTTGGATGCATCTGCCTCTTGACCTAACCCAGTACCTTATGCAGAGGAGATCCTCAGAAAAGTTACCCATTCATCCACCATTTACATACTGAATGGCAACCCTATGTCAGAGACTGGTTTACATGGTGGAAATATTGCAATGAGCAAAAACAAAGTACTTTCTAGACTTTACATTCCAATAGAGGGAGCCAGAAAAAAAAGATACCTATAAATACAGTCAAATAATAAGTGCTATGAAGAAAAATAAGTTGCAATGAGGAGATGGAACATTATGGAGCCATGTCATTAGATAGGGTGGTCAGAAGTGACATTTGAATACTAGCCTGGATGAAGTAAGGAAATAGACTCTGAATAGTTGATGAAGAAGATATCAGGAAAAAGAGGCTGCAAACACAGAGGTCTTGAGGCTGCAGAGTGCTTGGAATAAATATTTGATAAATGCATGAATGACTGATTAGAAGAGTGTGAGTGGGTACATAGGAAGTATCTGTTGAATTGGGAGATACAGGGGTGAATAGACTTCCCACCAATCCTCCACCACTCCTGGACATTCTGTCTTTTCAAGTCCCTGGAGGACAGGCTGGTATAAATGTGGTACTGCTTTAAACTGATTCCCTTCAAATATAAACATTTTAGTGATTTAAAATCCACATTTTGAATGCCAAGGAGAATGAACAAAAGAACCATCAATTAAGTTTTGAATAGTTACACAATACTGCTAAATGTCACTTTATTTCATAGAGCAATATTCCAAACTATAAAGTTAAATGGATGTAGCTTTTACTTTCTTTAGTTCTGGAATAACTTTTTAAGGCACTTAACAGAGAGGTTTAAGAAGAGTATTAGGAGAAAATAGGTAATTACATGTCATTCAAACTGTGTACAAACATGAACATTACAGAGCTAGTAAAACTGTAATTATACAGAGTGAAGCTGTTTTTCATCCAGTAGGTACATTTTAAAAGTTTTTTTTTTTTAACAGCAAAGAAGTATAGTTTCTAAAGGAAGCTTGTATCTTGAATTTGTAATGAATATGTGCTTATCATATTGCATTCTAATAATAAATTATTGAACTATTCCTTTTAAAATAAAGACTACAATACAGTTGTTTTAGATTAAGTTTTGAACTGTGGGTTTGGTTTGAGGTTAATTAGCATTTTTTGGCAAAAATTTATGAATTATGTTTAAAGAGAACTTCTATAGTAATCATAACACATCTCCTATGCATATTTATATATTATATGCTTATTACCATGAGTCCAATTCCTTAACATTCAAATAGAACCCTACCTTGTTTCTTGATAATCACAATTTCATAGGTGGAGATGGTTTACAGGATTTACATGCCCCTCAGCCAGTTTTTCTTCTTACAAACACAGAGACAGAACTCAAGGGAGAGCAAGGATTTGTTCAGGATCATACAGCAAGTGACAAAGTCAGGACTAGGACTGGAAGCTTTTGACCTTTGGTGTTCTTTTGTCCTATTTTAAAAAATAAAGAAAGAAAGAGCCATAAGTCCTTTTAAAAAAAAAAAGGTACTTAAATTATAATCATCCTGTAGAATATGTTCATTTTGAATTTATGTAATTTGGTAGATTTAAATACAGATACCCCAACACACTAGAAACAGTTACTATCATAGAAATGTTTATGTAGGAAAGCAAAATTGCTTTGTGAGCCCTGAAGAAGGCAGGAAGGTAGATACCTTGCTTATTTTCAGTTTGCCTACTTTAAAGGCTGAAGGGCCATACCTAAAGGATGGGGGTTCAAATTATGCATGTGTACACATGGACCCAGTCATCCAGTCCAATTTGTTATCCTCTCTGCCCAGAGTGCTTTGCCCACTTCCCTTCTCAAAGGTGGCTCCTCCTTAGGTTCTCTATTCCCCTGATGACAAAGCCATGGGTAACTCCCATCTCCTGATTTTATTGCATTTATTATTTTATAGTATTCACTCTTCTGTGTATACATATGTGTGTGTTTAGTTGTTTATTTTCTTTCTTATTTACTAGACTACTTACTAGACTGTAAACTCCAACAAGGCATGTTCTATTTGGTTCACTGCTAGTTAGAGGGTCTGTGCTTTAGGTAACATACAGGAAGCACCTAGGAAATGTTAAATGAATGAATGACTGCATGAATAAATGACTTCGTGATTAAGTGTGAAGGAGTTGTGATCAAAGTAGTTAAAGAATGGCTTTAGTTTTCTGCCATACTTGACACGACTATAAAAGATGTAGAACCCTCCATGGCATATTGTAATTCTCTGAAATTGTAGAACAAACTTTGAAAATGTCTGTCAATTGGACGAAGAGTAGTTTTAGCCAGTCAGTGATTTGTAGTGCTTCAAAAGATCAGAAATTCTGAATCCTGAGCAGGAATTTTCTTTAATCACTGAATCAATATTGCTTCATATTGTTTTATATTAAATCAACGTCTTATGGCAACAGAATTTAACACTTTATGAATGTGTAGAGAATTGAGAATGCATTAAAATACATATTTTGTGATAAAATGCACATGATACAGCAAGAGAGATACATATAACAATCTGCATTTGGGGGAGCTCTAGGCCATATGGAATTTATCAAATGATAAATTTGATATTACAGGGATAATTGAATTGAGATCCTCATTTTTGACAAACTGTAATCCAAAGAGATTAGCTGATTTACCTATTTCACATCCTTTTTCTGGAATGTGATGATATAAATTAATACATAACTAACTTTTCTTACACCACCTAGATACTGGAATTTATGATAACAGAACACAGGCTTCAGAGCCATAGAGACCTGGAGGAAATCACAGCTTCATCATGATCCAGATTAGCTTGATGGTTTCTTTATAAAATAGTGATAGTATTGCCATCTAATCCATTACTGTTTAACTAAAAATTCCTATGTCAAGTACCGAGCATATTGTCCAAACTACAATTGGTATTCAATAAATATCAGTGTCCTGGGACTCCTGGGGGGCTCAGCAGTTGAGCGTCTGCCTTTGGCTCAGGGCGTGATCCCAGAGTCCTGAGATTGAGTCCCACATCAGACTCCCTGCATGGAGCCTGCTTCTCCCTCTGCCTACGTCTCTGCCTCTCTATGTCTCTCATGAGTAAATAAATAAAATCTTTTTTAAAAAGTTAGTCTCTTCTACCTTTTCTTAAATGTCACTTCTTTGATATAATGTCTAATATAATAGGAAATCCACAGTGTTGCGGCAAGACAATCTGTTTATTGATCAATTAAACCTATTAAAATGTCAATTATCATGACTTAGAAAAATGTAAGAAAATACTATAACAACTCAAGTGACAAAATGTCTCAGGGAATGGTTCTGCAATTAAAAAGAGAAATAGAAAAAATGTGAAATAAAGGGAGGAGAGGGAGGGAAAGAAGGAAAGAAAAAGGGAAATGCAGCATGAAAATTTCAAATGTTAGCATAAAATATAATCACACCTAATGTTTAATGTTACTAGCTACAAACAAGAGCTTGTATATATATATATATATGTATATATATATTATATAAAGTTGACCCTTGGACAACACAGGTTTGAACTGGGTGGGTCCACTTATATGAAGTTTTCAATAAATACAGTACAGTACTGTAAATGTATTTTCTCTTCCTTGTGATCTTAACATTTTCTTTTCTTTAGCTCACTTTATTGAAAGAACACAGTGTATAATGCATACAACACATAAAATACGTGTTAATCAGACATTTATGTTATCAGTAAGGCTTCCCATAAATAGTAGACTATTAGTAGTTAAATTTGGAGGGAGTCAAAGTTATACTTGGATTTTAGACTGTGCAGGGGATCAGCATCCCTAACCCCAGCATTGTTCAAGGGTCAGCAATATATATCTCCTTCTAAGTCTCTTATGATCCTTCCAAGTTGTATTGACAACAGCCCCTTAATACATGGCTTTGCTCAGATTTCCATGGCCAAATATTTCAGAAGATAATCTTTTGATAGTTGAAATGCCAGTATTTAGAAGAAAGAAAAGGTCTACCATTTTCCATGTTATCCAGTTGATGGTGACTGACAAGGGAAGATTTCCTCACCCACTTAGATTTGCCAGCCTTTTTAGTTCACATCCATACCAAATAATGGCTCATAGTTCAGACTTGAATAACTATCTTAAATATTAATTAACCAGAAATGTCAACTCTGGCTATTTGAAAAATGAGTGTTTTTAAAATATTGGGTGCTGTGACTGAAAGAAGCATTGATCAAATCTGTTTTCCTAATGGTTTTATTTTAGAGAGGGTAAAAAATGCTGTGCTCTAGGAACCAAATAGTCAACCATCTTTTTTTGGAAAACTCTCTTGAGTATAGAGCACTGGAAAAGGCACTAGAAGTTGTGAGAATGATTCTTTCTTTCTCTCAAAAATCTTGCATTCTTGGCACACACACACACACACACACACACACACACACTAAATGATTTTAAGTAAGAACAAAAAGACTCCTTGAAAAAGATAATCCATGGGACAACTTTTCTGAAAACTGCATTGTGGAGGTAGTCCAAGATGGTGGCCCAGGAAGAACCTGAACTCACCAGCTCCCAATGACAAACCAGAACTACAGCTACATATGAAATAATTCCCACAGAAAAAGAACTGAAAACTAGCTGAACATCTCTTTCCACAAGGGATTAAAGGACCACACTGAGATGAGTGGGAGAGGCAGAGGCACAGTCTCACCAAAAATCCCACTTTAGACACTCAGACCACAATAGGGAGGGATCTCAGGGGGTCAGAGCTCACTCCTGAAGAGTGACAAGTTTGTGCCCCACATTGAATGCCCTTGAGACCTGTGACCAGAAAGAGGAGGATCAAAAAATGTCTGCCTTTGGAAATAAATAAACAGAGTTTATATCCAGGAGACTCAGGGGCCATGAGGATCTCAGATAGTCTCAGGGCTCATGCCTAGACTCAATTTCCTGAGACCCAGCACAAAGGCAGCAATTTGAGCAGTGACTGGAATATATGTGAGATTCATTTGCTGATAGTAAAGCATCTTCCAGGGGGCATAGACCAGGTGGGACTGACTTTGGGTAAATAGGTGCTGGTGAGCACCATTTTTGTGCTTTCCTTTTACCATGCTAGTGCTGGCAGGTATGCCTGGACACAGCTTTGCTAAAGCCAAGGGTGTGGCCCTGCCCCAACATCCTTTCCCTACATTGCAAAAGCTACAAACATGGCAGCCCCCAGTCCTTTTTCTTGGGATCACTAAAGCTATGGGTTCCCACTCCCAGAACTCTTCCCTAGCCTTTTAAAACACCAAGTGTGCTACACCCCAGTGTTCTTCCCCTGCATCACAAAAGCTGCAGACATGCCCTGCCCTCAACATTGTTCTGCAGCATTGCTAAAGGTGGTGGGAAAGCACAGTCCATACATGAGATTCCCCTCAATTACCTGGCTCTTGTGGCCAGAGGAGCTTGTGTTCCTGGGCCCCATGGAATTAACAATTGGAAAGACCATTCTGGTCAAGATAATCATACCCAAGATGGTGCACAGACAGCAATAGAAACATCTCCAGTCTGTCTTTGAAAAAGGCCCATTTGTCTTTGAAAAAGGCTTCAACCTGAGAGATGGGCTTTAGCTTTGCCACATATTTGGAGGCTACAGAGGTACTCTGAGGGAATATAGGCAGACAGACACCATTATTGTACCTTCCATTGTCCCTGCCACAGTTCACTGCCCAAGTCCTCCAGAAAGCTTATATGCTACCACAGTCTTCCAGAAAGTAGCATATACACTCAACTGAAGCCCTGATTCTTGCAACTGTCATCCAGGTGATGCCTTCAGATCTCATGATCTGGAGTACAAAGGGTTTATGATTGCTATTCCACATGACTTTGTATATTTGCATTAAAAAAAGATTTTATTTATTTGACAGACAGAGAGAGAAAACAAGCAGGGGGAGCATTCGGCAGAGGGAAAGGGAGAAGCAGGCTCCTGGCTGAGCAGAGAGCCCAATGTAGGGCTCAAACCTAGGATCCTGGGATGGTGACCTGAGCTGAAGGCAGACAACTGACTGAGCCACCCAAGTGCCCTATATTTCCGTACTTTAAAAGCTGCTGCTTGAGGATCTGGCTTCCAGTCAGCCTGAAATTAGGTGCAGAATGAGATCCCACCTTTGGGAACAAGGACAGGTGGTGGCACACCCTAAACAACTGAGAGCTATCAAGAATAAATCAGGCTACTCAGTCACATAGGTTTGAGAAACAACCAAGAGGTAGGGCAAGGTTCAATAGCAAGGTTTATTTCCATACAAGACCACTTCTTCAAGACTAGGAGAGGTAGCTATTATACCTAACACATAAAAAATACAGGGAGTCAAGTAAAATGAGAAAACAGGAACATGCTCCAACAAAAGCACAAAACAAAAATTCAGAAAAAGACCTTAGTAAAGTGGATAAGCAATTGATCTGATGAAGAGTTCCAAGTAATTGTCATAAAGGCGCTCACTGAACATGGGAGAAGAGTGATAACTTCAACAAAGAGATAGAAAATATAAGAAAGTACCAAACAGAAGTCACAGACCTAAAGAATAAATAACTGAACTGAAAAATTCACTAAAATGGGTCAATGGCAGACTGAAACAGAAGTTTCCAGTGACCTGGAACTCACCCAAGCAGAACAGTAAGAGGGAAAAGAGAATTAAAAAAAATGAATACATTAAGTGGAATAACACTCATATTTTAGTGGTCCAAAAGGAGAAAAGAAAGGGAAAGGGGCAGAAAACTTATTTGAAGAAATAATGGCTGAAAACTTCCTAACCTGAGGAATGAAACAGATACCATATCCAGGAGCATATAGAGTTCCAAATAAGATGAACCTAATGAGATCCACACCAAGACACATTATAATTAAATGTCGAAAGTTAAAGATAAAAGGAGAATCTTAAAAGCATCAAGAAAAAACAACTTGTATGTACAAGGGAAACCCCATAAGATTATTGCTGAGTTTTCAGCAGAAGTATTGCAGACCAGAAGGGAGTGGCATGATATATCAAAGTGTGAAAGGAAAAATCTTCCAACCAAAAATATACCTGGCAAAGTTATCAGTCAGAATTGAAGGAGAAATAAAGAGGTTTCCAGACAAACAAAAGCCAAGAGCTTATCACCACTAAACCACTCTTACAAAAAAAAAAAAAAAAAAAAAGTTAAGAAGACTTTGTTAAGCTGAAAAGAAAAAGTTACTAATAACAAAAAAACATGAAAGTAAAAATCTCACTGATAAAGGTGAATATAAAGTAAAGATGGTGGATTAAACCCATATAAAGCTATTACAAAGGTTAAAAAACAAATAGTAAAAGTGATTATAATTATTGGCCAGACGATACACAAAATAAGATACAAAATATGACATTAAAAAATGAAAGGGGATAGTAAAACCATAATTTTTTAAATGTATTCAATTTTAAGTTGCTACCAACTAAAAATAGACATATGTATATATAGGCTGTCATATATGAACCTTATGGTAAACACAAAGCAAAATAGTAGATACACTAAGGATAATGAGAAAAATATAAACATAATACTAAAGAAAGTCATCCAACCACAGGGAAGAGAGCAAGAGAACAAGAACGGGACAGAGAGTAATTACAAAACAGATAAAAAAAAATTTACAAAATGGCAGTAAGTACATACTTATCAATAATTCAATAATTACTTTGAATGTAAATGGACTAAATTCTTCAATCAAAGTGGGTGAATAGATTAAAAAGCATGATTCATTTATGTAATTGCTTATAAGAGACTCACTTCAGTTCTAAGGACACATACAGACTGAAAGTAAAGGATAGAAAAAAATATTTCATATAAATGGAAACTAAAAGAAAGCTGATATAGCTACACTTATATCAGACAAAATAGACTTGAAAGCAAAGATTATAACAAAAAACAAAGAAGAATATTATATAAAGGGTACAATCCAAGAAGAGATCATAATATTTATAAAAATTTATGCACTCAAATTGGGAATATCTTAACATAAAGCAGATATAAATAGACCTAAAAGAATTGACAGTGATGCAACTAAAGTAAGAAGAAATATTAATGTTCCATTTACATTCATAGATAAGTCATCCAGAAGAAAATCAATAAGGAAACCCTAGCTTTAAAGAACACATTAGACCAGGTGGACTTAAAGATGTATATAGAATATCCCATCCAAAATAAGTGGAATACACGTTTTTCTTGTGTACATATGCAATATTATTTGGAATAGGCCACATATTCAGCCACAAAACAAGTCTCAATAAATTTAAGAAGATTGAAATCATTGCAAGCATCTTTTCTGACTACAGTGGTATGAAACTAGACATCAGTTATGAGAAGAAAACAGGAAAAAGCACAAATATGTGGAGATAAATCATGCTGCTGAACAACAAATGGATCAATGAAGAAATCAAAGAAATCTAAAAATACCGTAAGATAAATGAAAATTGAAATACAATTCCAAATTCATGAAATGTGGCAAAAGCAGTTTTCAGAGGGAAGTTCATAGCAATAGAGGTCTACCTCCTAAAACAAGAAAAATCTCAAATTAACACTCTAACTTTATAACTAGAAGAACTAGAAAAAGAAGAACAAATGAAGCCCAAAGTTAGTAAAATGAAGGAAATAATAAAGATCAAGGGGAAAATAAATGAAATGCAGACAAAATAAAACAGTAGAAAACATCAGTGAAACTAAGAGCTGGCTCTTTGAAAAGATAAACAAGTTGACAAATCTTTATCTAGACTCACCAAGAAAAAAGAGAGTGGGTTCAAATAAATAATACTGGAAACAAAAGAGAAGCTGCACACCTGCTATTACAGACATAGAGGATAATAAGAAACAACTGTGAACAGTTATACAGGAACAAAATGGACAATCTAGAAGAAATGGATAAATATTTAAAAACATACAATCTTCTAAGACTGAATCACGAAGAAATAGAAAAATCTGAAAAGACCAGTTGCTGGTAAGAGTATTGAGTCAGTAATCAAAACCTCCCAACAAACGAAAGTTCAGGACTCTACAGTTTCACCGGTGAATTCTACAAAATTTTCAAGTAATAATTGAATACCAGTTTTCAAACTCTCCCAAGAAATAGAAGAGGAGAGAACTCTTTCAGACTCATTTTTTCTTTTTCTTTTATTTTCTTTTTTTTAATAATATAGTGATTCAACAATTCTATAAATTATACAGTGCTCATCATGATAAGTGTACTCTTTAATCCCCATCCTCTGTTTTACCCATCCTCCCTCCCACCTCCTTGTGGTAACCATCAGTTTGTTCTCTATAGTTAAGAGTCTGTTTCTTGGTTTGTTTCTCTTTCTTTTTTCCCACCTTTGCCCATTTGTTTTGTTTCTTAAAGTCCACACATGAGTGAAACCATATGGTATTTGTCTTTCTCTGACTTATTTTGCTTAGCATTATACTCCCTAGCTCCACTCAAGTTGTTGCCCTTCCAGACTCATAAGGCTACCATTACCCTTATTCCAAAACCAGGCAAGGATACTGCACCACAAATTACAGGCCTATTGCCCTGAGGAAATTAAATGCAAAAATTCTCAACAAAATATTAGTGAACTGAATTCAATGTATTAGCCCAATTGTACACTATGATCAAGTGGGATTTATTTAGGCATGCAAAGAGGATTCGACATCTATAAATCAATATGATATACCATATTAACAAAATGAAAGGTAAAAATCATAAGATCAGTTCAATAAATGACAAAATTCACCATTTATAAAAAGAAACAACTTCTCAGTATGGTGGATATATAGAAAACACACTTCAACATAAAAAGGGGCATATATGACAAAGCCACAGCTAACATTGTACTCATCAGTGAAAAGCTGAAAACTTTTCCTCTAAGATCAGAGTAAGACAGTGATGCCCATTCTTAACATTTTTATTTAGCATAGTACTAGAAGTCCTAGCCAGAGCAATTAGACAAGAAAAAAGAAAAGATATTTAGATTGGAAAGAAAAGAAATAAAACTGTTCTATTTACATGTCACATACTATATATAGAAAACCTTAAAGACTCCACAAAAAAGAAACCTGTTAGAATAATAAATGAATTCAGTAAAGTTGTAAGATGCAAAATTATTGTACAAAAATCTATTGCATTTCTATAAACGAATATGAACTATTATTACAGAAATTAAGAGAAAATCCCCTTTACATTGCATCAAAAAGAATATACTAACCTAGGATAAATTTAAATGAAGTGAAAGACCTGTACATTGAAAACTGTGTAAGACACTGATGAAAGAAATTGAAGATGGCACAAATAAAAAGAAAGATATTCTATACTCACAGATTAGAAGAATTACTATTTTCAAGCAATCTACAGATTCAGTGAAATCCCTATCAAAATTCCAATGCCATTTTTCACAGAACTAGAACAAATCTAAATTTTGTATGGAACAAAAAAATCCCAAATAGCCAAAGCAGTCTTTAGAAATAAGAACAGTGGTGCCTGGGTGGCACAGTTGATTAAGCATCTGACTCTTGGTTTTGACTCAGGTTGTGATCTCAGGTTTGTGAGATCGAGCCATGCATTGGACTCTGCACTCAGAGTGGAGTCTGTTTGAGATTCTCTTTCCCTTTCCATCTGTCCTTCACAGTACATGCACACATGCTCGCTGTCTCTCAAATAAATAAATATTAAAAAAAAAAGAGCAAAGCTGGAAGTGTTACACTCCCTGTATGACACTTCAAACCATATTACAAAGTTATAGTAATTAAAACAGTATGGTATTGGCATAAAAACACACCAAATGAATGGAACAGAATAAGCAGCCCCGAGATAAATCCATGAATGTGGATGGATTTATTTGCTATATAATTTATGACAAAGGAATCAAGAGGGACTGTCTCTTGAAGCACTTTGGGAAAACTGGGCCAGCTACTTGCAGAAGAATGAAACTGGGCTACTGTATTTACACCATACACAAAAAAAAATATGGATAAAAAACTTGAACATCAGATCTGAACTATAGAACTCCTAGAAGAAAAAATATTCAGTAAGCTCCCTGATAGAGGTCTTAGAAATAATTTTTTGAATCTGACACCTAAGACAGAAGTAACAAAAACAAAAATAAATAAGTGGGACTGCATGATACTAAAAAGTCTCTGCACAGTAAAGGAAGCCATCAACAAAATGAAAAGGCTACCTAGTGAATGGGATAAAATATCTGGAAAACATATACCTGATAAGGGGTTAATGTACAAAATATATAAAAACCCATACAACTCAATAGCAAACCACTCCAAATAGTCCAATTAAAAATAGCAAAATATCTGAATAGATGTTTTCCCAAGAAAATAGACAGATGGCCTACAGGTACATGAAAAGATGCTCAACATCACTAATCATCAGGAAAGTGCAAAATAAAATCTCAGTGAGGTATCTCTTTACAATCTTCAAAATGCCCATTCCCAAAAAGACAAAAATAACAAGTGTTAGCAAGAATGTGGAGAAAAGGGAATCATAGTGCACTACTGAAGTAAATGTAACCTATAGAACTACCATATGACCCAGCAATTCCACTTCTAGGTATAGAGAAAATGAAATGAAAACATTAATTTGAAAAGATATAAGCAGCTTCATGTTTATTGCAGAATTATTTACAGTAACCAAGATATGGAAACAAAAAAACAATGGATAAATGGATAAAAAAAGATGTGATATGAGGGGAAAATCTTACGAAGTTTATATTTTTGTGACTTCTGGGGATCCCTGGCTGGCTCAGCGGTTGAGCACCTGCCTTCAGCCCAGGGTGTGATCCTGGAGTCCCGGGATAGAGTTCCACATCATGCTCCCTGCATGGAGCCTGCTTCTCCCTCTGCCTGTGTCTCTGCCTCTCTCTGTGTGTGTCTCTCATGAATAAATAAATAAATAAATTTTTAAAAGACGATATTTTGTGACTTCCTTAGATTATCTGCATACCTTCACATAATTTGCCTTAATTTCAAGACATATGAGTATATTACAATCCAGTTTAATTTTCTGGATTAATTACATGAATTAGTACAAACCCCCAAGAGCTGAAGGTATAGTCCCCATCAAGACTGTCCTCACTTCAGACGCCAACCCCAAGACCATGGGCCTCCAGGTTGTCTGTGTTTTTTTTTCATGGAGTGTGAATACAGCACCCTTTTCATTTATCAATTTGGTTACCAACAAGGAAGATCCACCTGGTATCACTTTCAAGAGTTTTTACCAAAGAGTCATTCTGTAGAAATGATTGAATTGCTGGACACATGACAGAACTGTCTCTATCCTCTCCCCTCCCTAGAGGTCAGCCTGGCTCAATGCCCCAATTCTCTAAATACATGGTTGATGTTTGAGATGATAGCTCCTGTTCTTACTCTTCTTGTTAGCATAATCTCAGGTGGGAGCCATGGACTCACTATGAATGACAAAGACAGTCCTGTCACTAAGGAAATTCAAAGGATTTAGAGGTTGTCTCCCAGGATTGAGGTACAAAGACCAAATTTTTCACTACACAATGCATGCTTACTAAATAGTTTTACTACACTTTTATGAAAAATAATATACCTTTAAGCCAAAGTTCTTTTTTTTATGAGAGCCTATATAGGTTTTCCCATAATTGTTTCAAAACTATGTATATAAAATGTTATTATTGCCAAAATATACACTCTCATGGATCATGAAAATAAATAATTATGGGCAGCCTGGGTGGCTCAGCAGTTTAGCGCCACCTTCAGCCCAGGGTGTGATCCTGGAGACCTGGGATCAAGTCCCATGTCAGGCTCTCTGCATGGAGCCTGCTTCTCCCTCTGCCTGTGACTCTGCCTCTCTCTCTCTCTCCTCTCTGTGTATTCTCATGAATAAATAAATAAATAAATCTTTAAAAAATAAATAAATAAAATAATTATGTCCATATTAATTATATGTGATTATATACGCACATAAATATATTTATTCATGTGTGCATGTGTATATACACACACACACACATTTTCCTAAAATAGTTTGGGTTCTCTTTTTCTCTAAATGAGTTTTCTAAAAACTATATCTTTGAAAAGATAATACTAGTATACTTTCTAGTATACCTGCTGAGAGTAACTGTTTTGTAGTAATTTTCTATGGATAATCCCCAGAAACATATTCGTTAGGCTCAAGTAGGTAATGTTATTTGAGAGTATGTCACATCATCTAACATCAGTAGAAAAATTAAGTATTCTTCATGAAAAAATTTACCACACAAATAAGATACTTCTTAAATTTTATTTTAACATTTTAATGGAACTCTGTGGTATGTTTTGACTACTTACTAAATAGAGCAAATCAAGCATCACTTATGCATTTTCCAGATTCATCATCTGTTTTTGAATTGTGCTGGCTGTTACATACTTGGCAACACATTCAACTCAAGCATATTGAACTCTTTTCCCATTCTAAAAGATCCAGAAATGATCATGTCTGAATTTTAGTTTTTTCTAACTTCTCCTTTGCTATCAATTCTTGCTCTTTTTAATTTCCTCTGGTAGCATTTCCTGCTCTGCCCTTGTTACCTTAAGAATTAGCTCATAGTGTGAGCTGAGGAAATAATAAGTGAGGACCCAGTGACTCTCCCTGTAGAGTCGCATGCAGTCTACCAGGAATAGTTTCCTGGTAGCTGTTTCACTGGCTCAAGAGACTAAAATTCTAAGATGTTTGACGTTTGGAATTTAGACATCCAGATAAGTGAGACTCTATTCCCAAAAAGTTATTTTACAAGGAACTACTGTATTCTTTTATATATGTAACATTATGAATTAGAATACTAAAAAGCTTTTCAATTGAACATTCATTTTTTTCTTACTGAAGCCACTTTCCTTAAATATTTGGAGGGTTTTTGTTGTATTAGTAAATATATCATCTTATATAAAACTTTAATATCGTTGTTATATCAGATCCAGAGTTTTTATTTAGGATTGAATTTAAATAAGGAATATGTCACTCTTCTAAAGTTACCATCATAGTTTCTTAAAAAGGTAAAATTTTTTGGAATTTCAGACTCAAATTAAGAAACAAATATCATTACATTTAAAATGTAGTTAATGTTTATTTTAAACATCTTTGAAATTAACCAATGATAGTCAATTTATTGGGCACATTTTTTTTTCTGAAAATAACTGCTTATAAAGTATATATCCAGGTCTATATACTGTTGGTTAATTAAACTAATTGATACGTCTTTTAAATGTATGTATCTCCCCAGAATACTTGATTTTATTTTTTATAGGTATCTGAAAAATATATTTGACACCTGTGTATTATATGCATACTAAATTGTTCTACTTGCTTTGTTTTCGCTGCATTTAAGTTACTATATGAATTTCCTATCATGTATTTCATTTCCCTCTAAGCCATTGCTAGTTTAATTTTCCAAAACAGTAACATTTAGAATTTTCCATTGAGATTATTTGCTGAGTGCATTCATCATGCTTTTTTTTACTGTTATCCATTTAGCAATGCCACTATAACACTGTAGACATGACTCTTACGATATATATCACAATATATTGTGATTGTTTGCATATTTAACCTCACCTTAAATTGTGATGCCTAAGGATATGAAGCCATACTTCTGTAACTTTGTGTAATTTCCATCTCAACCTCATGGTTGGCAGTAGCTAGGGAGGAAATGTTATTTGAATGAGAGAGCTAATGGAAGCCTCAGTTCTCTCTGGTTCTATACCCCCTCCCCCCTTTTTTTTCCCTTTTTTTTTTCAGGTAGGGACTGTCACCAGCTCCTAACATAAGAACGCTTTCTCTGGGAGTTACTTAGCATTTTTGTGACAGATTCATTTCCCTAGCAGCATCTCAGCGTTAAGATAATGAAAATAGTTAAAACCAGAAAAGTTATCTCATAGTTTGAAGTCTACTTGCTTCTCCTAACCTTTTGGCATTACCTACAGATCTTGTCTTTTCAAAAATTTCTCTAGAGTACTTTCAGATAACAAAATTAAAGTTAAGTTTGAAGAAGTATTTCAGGTAGTAGTGAAAACAATTAAATGTATATATATTTTAATAAAAAAAATACCTAGAGAAAAGGTAACATTTAAAATATTTTTAAACATGGGATCCCTGGGTGGCACAGCGGTTTGGCGCCTGCCTTTGGCCCAGGGCGCGATCCTGGAGACCCAGGATCGAATCCCACGTCGGGCTCCTGGTGCATGGAGCCTGCTTCTCCCTCTGCCTGTGTCTCTGCCTCTCTCTCTCTCTCTCTCTCTGTATGACTATCATAAATAAGTAATAAAAAAATATTTTTAAATAATATCACATGGTTATAGTATGATTGCTCTTTCTTTAATCAGATATTATTGTATTATGACATTTCCTTGTTCTTACAAATAATTTATCAAATTCATAAAACTAAACACTTAAAATGGGTCCATCATACTATAGATCAATTATATCTCAAATAGACGTATTTTTTAAAAAGGAGAGATAGTGGTTGGTTCATTTTTAAAAGAACAAGAATGTATCAAGTACCTTGCTCTCGGCCTGGTCTCTACAACAACAACAACAACAACAACATAAAATGTTTTTAAGAACACAGAGTTTTAGTCCATTGTGTTTCCAAACTTTTCCATATGTTGTGCAGTTTATCAAGCTCTGATAAAGTGGTTTCATTATTGAATTACTGGTGATACATGTTGAAAATAGGAAGACAAAAGGGACAAGCATATTGACTTTTAATTTCTGTGATTCCAACCCTATTTAGTTGGCCTTTGGGGGATACTTGGTAGATTATCTGAGACCATTCTGATTTGGTTTTCAGTTTCAAACCAAAATTATTACAAAGGATCTGGTCACTATGTCGTCTTTGATTTTAGGCTTTGGATCCAGTGCTCTTAAATACATAAACCTTAACACAAACACACATTTCTCACTTAATTTGTCAACTTTATCAAAAGTTAGATACACAGCCTCTAGGAAATTATTTTAACCTCTGGCTTTTGCCTAGCTGGGCAGTCATTGATGCTACTCCAACAAATCTGGCTCCTGCCTTCTGCCTCATTGGGCAGCTTTTGATGCTGTTTTGGATAATCTTTATTTAAAGTCCTGAAGAAGAATGCTTCATGTCAATTTTACCCTCATTGGCTATTTGGGCATTTGTTTTCCATCAGTAATGGCCATCTGGATCTGTTTTTAATATGTATCAGATATTTCACCACTTTTGATTTCTTTTCTCAAGCTCTGTCTTAATGACATGATGGAAATAGTTTAACTTGGTGAAATAGTACATTTTCTCTCAAGAATACTACTTTTGTGTGTCATGATCTGTGTCTTCCTTCAGGAAAATGAGTATTAAACATTTAAGTGGCACAGACCTCAAGGAACCAAACACATGAGTCCATTTAGTCTGGTTCCACTGCCTTAAAGAATCCTGAGGTGTGGGATATTGTAGAGCTTGGTGACATCTTTCCCCACACCTCTCTATGCTCTCTGCCTATCCTTCGCTTCAGTGCATTTTCACCAGCCAGAGACAGAGGCCCTTGTGGTAGTAGCCAAACAGGTGTTTTACCCATACTGATAAAAACTTTCAAGTCTTCTCTCCAAAACTATCCCACCATTCCCCTAGGACTAAGTGAGCCTGAAATAGCCCCACTCATGACTAAACTAATTTCCTGAAATTTAGCATCTTCTCACACCCTAGACTCAGTTCTCTTTAGAATTGTTTTATCACCCTTACAGGTAGCATGCACTCTGCATTGCCATTATTTATGTACTTCTTTGTCTTCTGAGGAGTATACTAGGAATTCTTATATAGGTAGGGATCTTGTCCTATTCAGCTCTGCATTGCCAGAACTTACCACAGGGTACAGCACATGAGAGTACCAAATAAATGCAATAGGAGAGAGTGAGGGTGCAAAGCATGCAGAATCAAAATTTTAAAGTGCTAAGTACTCCTAGTTGAATTAGTGCTAAAGGAATTTAGCTGCTTTTATTCCAGTCTCTCAACTGTCCTTTCACTTAATAGACTCTTATATGATAACCAAATTATCTGGTTTGTACTGCTTTGTCAAGAACTACTGTGATGGAAGTCCAAACTAGTAAATGATCTGTTTGCTTCTCAAATAAATGTACTGGAAATGGATTTCCAGCCTTAGATGAAGTTTCATATTTTGGTATAAAATGGTGAAAATTGTCCTATGAGTGGGATTGACAACTCTATAATGAAGAGTACAGATCCTGAGAAAGCAGTGAAGTTTCAGTGTAAAGCTGTTTAAAGTTGGCTCAGGAAATCTATTAGAACAGAAAAATGCTGGGGCAGCCCGGGTGGCTCAGTGGTTCGGCCCAGGGCAATCCTGGAATCCTGGAATCAAGTCCCACATCGGGTTCCCTTCATGGAACCTGCTTCTCTCTCTCTGCCTCTCTCTCTGCTCTCCCTCTGCCTGTGTCTCTGCCTCTCTCTTCATATCTCTCATTAATAAATAAATAAAGTTTTATTTTATTTATTTTACCAAAGTTTCCTTGGTACAGAAAAATGCCATGTCCACGTATTAGGAAGTCCCTATTCTTTATGTGAAGAAATCTGAGAATTAGAGTCTGTGTGGAATCTATCTTACCATATCCACCAGTCTGCTTATTCTGATGACCAAGAAAATGATAAATAGGAGTCAAAGCGCAGGATATTTCCATGGAGAAAAGTGCAGATATAAAATTTGTAAGTACTTGGGATTTAGTCTATGACATTATCATGTTTGTTACCAGAAGGACAAACTATTAGGAATCAAACTCATTTTTACCAACTTGCCTCTAGGATAGACTTGAACAAGTTGATCTATTTCACACTAGTCAGATAATTAGAGGATATAACATCATCAGCAACAACAAAAGACAATCAAGCTGGTTGTATAGGTATCATGTCTTGTTAGGGAATTAGAGGCAAGGACTGAGCTGATGGACCATTTTACAGTTGTACGTATCACTTAAGACTGCATTTAATGCATATGGACACTATCTGCATAGCCTTCTAATTTCAGAAAGGCTCTAAAATAATTATCTCACATTTTAGTTTCTCAGCATCACCTTTCTATACAAAAAAAGAATGCTCTGCTATTGTTGTCTCTTAAGGATTTCCTTGGTACAGGAAAGTAGATGAAGACACATCTTTAGGTTCTTCACACAACTCTAGGTGAACAATTTCCAGCAAGCTTGAAATGCTTTCAAAAATTGACCACAGTATAATACTTGAGTATAGCAGTAGCCTTCCTCCAGGTGCAGGATTCCTTTTAGATAGAGACTATCTTTTTCACATTGGGTAAAAATATAACGATAATGAGGTACCTGGGTGGCATAGTCAGTTACACAACCGATTCTTGGTTTCAGTGCAGGTCATGATCTCAGGGTCCTGAAATCAAGCTCCATGTCAGGCTCTGCTTGAATTTCCTTCTCCCTCTAACCCTCCTGCTCATTTTCTCTCTCTCTCTCTCTCTCTCTAATAAATAAATAATTCTTTAAGAAATATAACAATGATTGTGATAATAACAGATAATATATAATGTTTATTTGAAAATGTGCATGTTTTAATATGTAAATATGTCTGTGTCCTGTGCTGGGTTTTGAACATGTAATTTAGTCTTTTTTCTCTCAGCAACCCCAGGGAGGAGTTAACCTATGTTATTTCCAAATTTAAATAAGGAAAGCTAGGTTTAGTGAGGTTAAATAACTTGCTTAGCTCACATAGCTAGTAAATGGCACAGCTGGGGTTTAGTAAACAATGAATGTGTGTTCAGTTGATGGCCTTCCTTTACAAAACAAACAAATAAACAAACAGGAAAAACAACCTTGCTTAATAAGATTCTATTTTCTCAAAGATTTCAACCAACAGGGGCCTCTGCCACACCTGTTCTTTTTTTTTTTTTAAGATTTTATTTATTAATTCATGAGAGACACACACACAGAGAGAGAGAGAGAGAGAGAGAGGCAAAGACACAGGCAGAGGGAGAAGCAGGCTCCATGCAGGGACCCTGATGGTGGGACTCGATCCCAGGACTCCAGGATCATGCCCTGGGCCAAAGGCAGGCGCTAAACCGCTGCGCCACCCAGGGATCCCCCACACCTTTCTCATCTGTAGTCTCAGCCTAGATATTTTTGTCAAACAAATACAAATCACCCTTTCCCTTTCCGTGATCCTTGTCCAAACTCCTTGCCCACTATAGGCCATTTTCTTTTTCAGTCTGTTCATTTTATTACTTTATTATATAATTTCAGCCTTAAGAAACAGATTTGTGAAAAATAGGTAAAATTGGCTAATGAGAAAGTCATTATTTTTAGACAACGCTCATAAAAAACATTTAAACTTTTGTTATGTATCTTTCATGAGTAGCTTGCATCCTTGAATTACTTCCCATATGAAACATGGCAAAATATCAAAATTACAAATGTTAGTAGTTTCAGTAGTTTAGAACTTTTCATCTAAGCAACCCAAATTAAACATAAGCCTTTAGAACCAGTCTCTAGGATTTAATTTCTTAGGCAGATAATCATAGCATTATCTATATAAGGCAAAATGGATTAATACCCATTGGATCCTTTTTTATTCTTCTTACCTGTCAGTCTGATCAAACGATGATTCACCAGTCTGTACGCCTTACTCCTTTTGAGCCCTGGCTCACAATTCATCTTAAGAAATTTTTCCTAATTATCTATACTCTGCTCTGATCAGCCTTTTGCTTTATACACCTTTGGTATGGTTTGGCATCCAGGTTATGGGGGACAGAAAAGGATATAACACCATTTTTGCAGAGACATAGTTTTAAATAGACGTATGCTTCTATTGCAATCATAAGTGCACTGATTTTAAATATACATGCATGGGCACCTGGGTGATTCAGTCAGTTAAGTATCTGACTTTGCTCAGGTCAGGATCTCGGCATCCTGGGATCACATGGAGCTTGGCATTCAGTGGAGAGTCTGCTTCTCCCCTTCCCTCTCCATCTGTCCCTCCCCTTTTCTCTTGTTTTGCTCTCTCATATAAATAAAGCCTTTTAGAAATAAATAAATAAATAAATAAATAAATGTGCATTATTTATGATGTGCATATGGTTTTCCTACTCTGTTCTCAAGCACTGTGGGTAGCATGGTCATGCTCAAGATTGTGATGGGTCCCAAGCTAAGCCCCTGCTTATTTGGTAGTTCTTTCAGGGCTTTCTCCTGTGCTTGAGAAGCTGCAAGCTGCTTAGTAAAGTGGTGATAGAGGGTTAACTTCATCTTCCTCAACTCCTTCACTGAAATCTACTGCCTTCTTTGCTTTCTAGTAGATTAAAAAGGCTAAGTTATTAAAACTCAGGGATAAGTTTCCCACTTAATTATCATGATGACAACTGACCTTTTTCCTGTAAAGTATTATGTTTAATTCATTCTTTTAGAGACTACTAATTTAAGTTGTATCTTACTTATTGCTTCTGTCCAATAAATTCTGGCATGGAGGATACTAAGCCAATGGTATATTTATATTCAGTGAACATTTAATTTAACATTTGGGTTATTCGCCTATACTCTTTGACTTGATTTTCTGCCCTGTAATGATCCAATTTTTTCCTTCTCCTCTTGCTCTTGTAGCAATAAGAAAAACATTGTGTTGTGTTTTCACCCCTTCCATAACAGCATGCATATTTCTGAAAGTGTCAGACTTCACCTTTGTATGCCTTTGGCTAGCACACATAAATTATCAAACTGTAGAATTTAATGAACTATCACATTTTTTGGTATTAAATATGAACATCTAAACTGCGAGCTACATCTCAAATGTATAGTACACTTCCTTACATTATCTACTGTCAAGAAATGTGACTTTGTTATTGCACTTTATGCATCTCTGTCCCTCCTATGGTAGAGACAGCAGAAGGCAGCACCCTCTCAAAGCAAAGAAACCCTTAGAGCCCCCTTCCTGCCTAGCTAAAGTCTCAGGGTTCCAATTTTAAAAGACCAAAATGGAAGAAGGGGATCTGGGCATAGTGCAGGAAGGTACAACCATCCTGCATAGGTATATTGAGCTGCCTTATGCCTCCAGAATCTGGCCCTTCTTACTGACACATGGGTGGCCCTCACAAGCCTCACAAGCTCACAAGATGGCTACTCTGCCTCCAAGCAATGCATTGGTATTTCCAAGCAGAAACAATGGTGAAGAGGGAAGGCAAAGCTGCCTTCTACCAGCCTTTGCCTACTATTAAAGAGCTTCCCCAGAAGCCCCAAGTGGTTACTTTTATTTCCATCTCTTTGAACAGAATTAGCCTCAAAAGAGACTGAAATAGACATTTTTAGTTGATCTATTGCCACCCTGAGCAAAACTGGGTTTCTTTTGATGAAAAGGGAGGAAGAATTAGATTTGGAATAAGCAAGTAGCAGTGGCTGCTTCAAGGATAATAAGTCTCTACAAAAATGTCCAGTTAACCTTGACTGAATCCCAACTAAAACAATAATTAGGAAATTGGCATTATGAGTCGATAGCCTAATTTCAGAATATAAGTTTTAAAGTGAAATTTAGCAGCATATAAAGAAAATATTTTTCACCACTGAAAAAAAATATTTGGAGATTTTAACTTTCTGAAGCCTAGCTTTAAGAATAGAAAAATAAATGTTTTGATTCTGAAAATACTCTACAAAAATATCTGGTGATTCTTCTACCCAGAAAGCATTTTCTCTTTTGAAGGTCCCCTATTATATAAAATGGGATTAGGTAATAATAAGTAGTCATGGGACTCTAGCAGCTTCATCTCAAGGTTCCTTCAATTCTTAAAGACCTGGACTGAAAGATAAGGTGATAGCATTTTTTTTCAGATATATACAGCCATCTTGCTCAGATTTAGGGGTCATTCAGTCTTCCTGGCAGGATGTTCAGGCAAAACATTTGATTATTTTCCTGGTAAGCATGTTCCACCTGTGTTGGGTATTTTCCAATACTGATGTGATTCAATCGAGTTTGATGCTTAGTATAAAAATAACACCAGCATACAGTAGACTATTACCTTACTAACATTTATTTTTGTTTTTATTCAGTTTATTCACTAATTCAGAAAGTGTCTGACCATATGATTAATCAGAGCAGGCAGCTGCCAGTGTGATGAAGTCTGGGAACTACGGGAAAGAGCTCCCCCACAGACATGCCATTTTAGCATGTTGAAAGGAAAGGGTGCTAAGGCACATGTTGGTTAAGTGCATACTGTCCCTAAAGAGAGAGAGTTAGTTTCAAATTACCCTTCTATAACTGGTAAGATCTTAGAGTAAAAGAATGTATCAAATGATTTAGTATAGTCATTTAGGATAGTGGCAGATCCCAAGACAGATAAATTCTGGTAAGAGTAAAAGCGAAGTTCAAAACAGCATAGAGATAGGGCACTACAGAGGGGCTCCCAGCCCACCTGGAAGTAGAGCTAAACATACCCAAAGTAAGAATCTCAAAGCCAATGGAAAGATACCAAGACACACTCTGCCTGCTTCACACTCTTGCCCTGAAATTGCTTGGAATGCAATGGCATTTATCAGAAAGGAGAAATTCCCTTATTCTGTGATAAGCACAATTTGACAACTTTGTATTGTTCATAAAATTATGTTATACTTGAATACCAGGGTTAACTAAAAGTTAATCTAAATCATTTCAAAAAAGAATAGCCATTAGCCACAAAATGCTAATGTATTTTAAGAGCCCAGTAGGATAAATGCTGGAATATATAGCTAATATTATCAATAGAAACCTAAAACCATTGCAACACTCCTGCCTAGATTATCATTATACAGACAGTACCCTGTTGTAGTTAAAGCTTCAAAGTGAATGAAATAAATGTGCCTTTTTAGAATAGAGTTTGTATTTCACTGCCACCTAATAATAATGTTAATGTCTAAATAGGTTGAGCAGGTATGTTTATAACAATAGTTCCAAGGAAGAATTATCTGTTAACTCACACAGGATTTGGACCATCTGTGGTCATTAGTGAGCAGGTTGACAAGTATTTAAGTATTGCTGACATGATCGGGTTAAACACATTTTTTAGTGTTTTTTTGTTTTTGTTTTTGTTTTTTTTTTTGTTTTTAGTTTTGAAAAGGAAAGTATTTGAAAAGTACTTTAATAATGAAAAATGTCACTGTGATTCTCCTTCAGATAGTAACCAGTATGTATCTATAGTGGTTCATTTTACATTACTGTAATCACTGTTCAATTCAAAACAACAAATGTATATTGAGATCTACTATTGGCAAGAAAGACATTGTTTTAGGAATCATAGAAACTATAGTGATGGGAACACATATACTTGCTTCTCTTAAGCATGTTTGGAATCTAAACGGGTGATGAAATAAATATAACCAACTAAATATAACCAACCAGAATGTAAGGCAAATAGTTCAAATCTATAAAATTGAGGGGCTCGGGAAGGGCTCAGTGAATATGTGGCATCTGTGACAGGCACTGAAGGCCAATCAGCATCCTAGTAATTAGAGATTGATAATCAAGGCCATTCTAGATTAAGAGAATCAGCACATAGATATTAGGTATATTCACTTAAGAATGTGGAGTCCACATTCTTAAGTGGACATACAGGCAGTTAGGATGTAGTTCTTATTACAAGCACTTTAAAAGAAAGTGTCAAATAGAAAAAGCAATCCTAAAATATGTATGAAAACAGAAAAGAACCTGAATAGCCATAGCAATCTTGAGAAAGAAGAACAAAGCTGGAGGCATCATGCTTCCTGATTTCAAACTATATTACAAAGCTGTAGTAATCAAAACAGTATACCAGGATGCCTATTACAGTATGGAATAGGCATAAAAACATGTACATAGATCAGTGGAGCATAATAGCTCAGAAATAAACCCACATATATATGATCAATTAATTTATTACAAAAGAGCCAAGAAAGTACAATGGGGAAAGTAGCCTCTTCAATAAATGGTGTTGGGAAAACTGGACAGCCACATACAAAAGAAGGAAACCGAAACACTACTTAAAATCATACAAAAATAACTAAAAATGAACTTGAATTAAAATTTAAAAAGACTTGAATTTAAGATCTGAAACCATAAAATCCCTAGAAGAAAACATAGGTGGTAAGCTCCTTGACATTGGTCTTGGAAATCAGTTTTTGGATTTGACACCTAAAGCAAAGGGAAAAAAAAGAAAAAGTAAAAAGAAACAATTGGCATTACATCAAACTAAAAAGCTTCTGCACAAGAAAGGAAACCATGAACAAAATAAAAGGCAGCCTACTGAATGGGAGAAAATATTTGCAAATCAAATACCAAATAAGGGCCTAATATCCAAAATATATGAAGGACTTACACAAGTTAATAGCAAAAACAATCCAATTACAAAATGGACAGAGGATCTGAATAGACATTTTTCCAAGCAAGACATATGTATGGCTAACAGGTACATGGAAGGATGCTCAACATAACTAATCATCAGGGAAATGCAAATCAAAACCACAATGAGATATCTCCTCACACCTTTCAGAATGCTATTATAAAAAGAGAGAAATCATAAGTGTTGGTCAGAATGTAGAGAAGAGGAAACCCTTGTGTTCCCACTATCAGTGGGAATGTAAATTGGGGAAAATATGGAAAATATTGTGGAGATTCCTCAAAACATTAAAAATAGAATTACCGTGTGATCCAGCAATTCCAGTTCAGGGTATTTATCCAAAGACAAAGAAAACACTGATTCAAAAGTTTATATGTATGTCCATGTTCATTGCAGCATTATTTACAATAGCCAAGATATGGAAAGAACCTAAATGTTCACTGATGGATGAATGGATATAGAAGATATGGTGTGTGTGTGTGTATTTAAATATATATGTATATATTTATATATGTATTGTGCACATACACACACATTACAATGGATTATTATTCAGCCATAATGAAAGAATGAAATCTTGCCATTGGTGACATGTATGGACCTGGAGGGCAATATGGTAAATGATATAAGCCAGACAGAAAAAAATAAATAAATGCCATATAATGCAGTTATATGTGGGATGTTTAAAAAAAACAAAACCAAGCTCATGGATCTAGAGAATGGATTTTTAGTTGCCTGAGGTGAGGGCTAGGGGGTGGATAAAATGGGTGAAGAGAATGGAAAGGTACAAATTTCCAGTTATAAAATGAATTTAAGTCATGGGGATATATGGGGATCCCTGGGTGGCTCAGCAGTTTGGTGCCTGCCTTCAGCCCAGGATGTGATCCTGGAGTCCTGGGATCAAGTCCCACGTTGGGCTCCCTGCATGGAGCCTGCTTCTCCCTCTCCCTGTGTCTCTGCCTCTGTGTGTGTGTGTGTGTGTGTGTGTGTGTGTGTGTCATGAATAAATAAATAAAATCTTAAAAAAAAAGTCATGGAGATATAATGTAGGTATGGTAACTATAGTTAATAGCATTGTATTGCATATTTGAAAGGAGCCAGGAGAGTGGATCTTGAAAGTCCTCATCACAAGAAAAAGGATTTGGTAACTATGTATAGTGATAGATGTGAACTAGTCATACTGTGGTGATCATTTTGCAATATATATAAATATCAAATCATTATGTTATACCTGAAGTTAACATGTTAGGTCAACTATAATTCAGTAAAAAGAAAGTATATATTTAACTGTTTATAGAATCTCCTTGTTATGGAACACATTCCTCTGAGCTCTATAAGAATGTTTCTTTTTATTTATGTATTATTAGAGTGAATAGATTTGGGGAATGTTTCCAATACATGTCTTTTTTTAAATTTTTATTTATTTATGATAGTCACAGAGAGAGAGAGAGAGAGAGAGAGAGAGAGAGGCAGAGACATAGGCAGAGGGAGAAGCAGGCTCCATGCACCGGGAGCCCGACATGGGATTCGATCCCGGGTCTCCAGGATCGCGCCCTGGGCCAAAGGCAGGTGCTAAACCGCTGCGCCACCCAGGGATCCCTCCAATACATGTCTTAATAAGCAAATGATAAAGCCAGTTTACATATTTAATTCCTGTATCATGTTATGCTTTCCATTTCCATTTTTTTAGCCCTTCTTTTTTTAAGATTTTATTTATTTATTTATTCATAGAGACACAGAGAGAGAGAGAGAGAGAGAGAGAGGCAGAGACACAGGCAGAGGGAGAAGCAGGCTCCATGCAGGGAACCTGATGTGGGACTTGATCCCAGGTCTCCAGGATCACGTCCTGGGCCGAAGGCAGTGCTAAACCACTTCACCACCCGGGCTGTCCAGGCCTTACTTTGATTCAATTGATTTTCAACCTTCTAGGGCCAAACAGTAACTTCTTAAGACACATCTACATTTTTCCTCAAGATCAAGTATGTGATTCCACACAATCTAATCCTATTCCTCATTGATTTGTATAGTCTTAGAATAGATAATGTCTGGTCTCTTAGAGATCATAACCGAGTAATATACATTGAAACAAACTCTTAAAACCCTACCTCAAAGATCCTTATGTTATTGGCAGGCATGTCATCCACTGGAAGTCTTTGCCACGACCCTGAATTCAACACACAAGACACCGTCAGGTATTCTCAGATTCATCTGAGTAATGAATTATAGCAGTGAAACAGAGATAGGATTTTGATCTCTAAACCATAGAGAGAAAAAAGTCATTCACTAAGATGGCAAAGTTTTTGAAAGAAAGTAAATGTTCTCCTTTGTTCTCCCTCCATCCCAAAGGAATAGGAAGATGGACAGTGTTAATTATATCAACAGTAATTTAATTTTGTCCAAAAATTTAATATCTTTATTTGACTATTTCTGAGCTGAACTACAACTAATATGTTTTTAAAGAAGTTTGTTGTTTATTTGCAGGTGCAAGCCAGTTATGTGACACGCTATGAAAATATTTTCTCCCTCTTCTGGGTTCTGGAGCAGCTTCTTCAAAAGGAAACCAAAGAAGGCAACACTTCAAGTGTAGTGCATGATGACCAAGAAATCAAGAAATTTCTTCAAAAGCATGATGAAAATATTTCCCAACTCTCTGATGCATTTCCTTTATTTACTCTTTATTTATGGAGGCTGGGCATTCTCTTGAACTCAGTAGAAACGGTTGAAAGTAAATCACTTCCTTAGCAATTTACTAAATGTCAGAAGCATACTGAAGTATGAAGATCTTCTGCTTAAAAGATTTTCAAGATTTTTTAAATGACTGTTTTAGGGACGCCTGGGTGACTCAGTGGTTGAACATCTGCATTTGGCTCAGGGCGTGATCCCAGAGTCCTTGCGATTGAGTCCCTCATCAGGCTCCCTGCAGAGAGCCTGCTTCTCCCTCTGTCTATATCTCTGCCTCTCTCTGTCTCTCATGAATAAAAAATAAAAATAAAATAAAAATAAAAAATCTTTTTTAAAAAATGAGTGTTTTAAATGGATTTCCTAATATAATCATTAATTCAGTAGTTTTAAATTGTATATAAAAGATTATGAGTCATATTTCTATACTAAAATCAGCCAGTTTCAGTTGAGAATGTCCTTATTTCCGTGTAACTGTTTTTTACCATAGTTACTCAATATAGTCTAGTTCTATTCTCTATAATGGACCATTAATTGTCTATCTCATAAACAATATTTACATTTTAAAAGATTTATACATAATAGATACTAAAAGGCAATGGAAGAGATCTTAAAAGTTTTGTTCATCAACACAGTCTTTAAGTGGTTATAAATGGAATTTTTAAAACTTTTCTTACAGAGTTGCATTTACAGAAGATCATTGTCTGTCTTCTTAGAGGATGACTCTTTAACATTTATAAACCTAATAGCCCTCAATTTCATAAAATCATATTTGTCAAGTTCTTTGAAAGTACTGATTCATCATTTAAAATGTTTGGTTTTCAAGTGTTTGTTTTCATTCTGTTTATCATGTGTAATACTTCTGTTATTGTTAAAATGTAGTTAAGTCATTTATAATTAAATCATTAAGGATATTTTTACAAATCTAACATCTGCCCAGAAATGTACTCATCAAAAGTATATTTATACTTATTAAAAATATTAGTTAAATATTCCAGTTACACAGTTTCATTGACTTTATTTCAATTATCAAATTCATAACAAACTAGCTTAATGAGAACACATTATGTATTTTCCTATAGTGCAATTTAGGGCACAACAAATATAGATTTACTTTGTAAATTATGTGTGATATTGTTTCATAAGTTAATTACCATTCCTAAATGCCTTTTTTAAAAAACAAATGTATATAAAATCATATCATCACCTGCCACAGGTTTTTTTGGAATTATTTCTAGCTTTCTAGAAAAGAAAGCCTTTTTAAAAATAAAACTTAATGTGTAAGTCACCTATTGTGATGAAACAAATGACTGTAAAATCCCAGTGGCACACAGCAATAAATATGTTTCAAGTGTCTATGGGTCAGTCACTTGGGGATTGAGGCATCTGACCTGAGTTCTGCTGGAAAGCTCTGCTCAGGTTGCAGATCCCACAGGGGTAGGCTCTTTATAATATATTGGGCTTTCATCTCTTCCACTAGTGGTCATTCAGGGACCCAGGTTGAGAGGGAAGCAGCTACTCAGGGCAGTTTCTGTGGCAATGGCAGATTGGCAAAAGGAAGAGGGCTTAGTTGAGAAATGTTACACTGTGATTGTCCACATGCATTAGCCAAAGTACATCAAGTGGTCAAGCCCAGAGAAAAGAGGCAAGGAAGGACCATCCCAGAATGGGAGAACTTGCAAAGTTACATGGCAAAGGCCATGGATACAGGAGAGAATGGAGAGTTGGGGCAAATAATTTACTGTAGCATACATACTAGTCAAACATGAGAAGGGTATTCCAGATCCTGAATTAAGAGAAATTTTTATAGTATTTGATTCTTGGGATTTGTATAGTCGATGACACCACACAAAATGACATCTCCCCACCCTCACTCTTAATGATTAGACAAAGTTGGTAAATATATAAGCAACAGCAGTGGCCCTTGACCCACTGCAGCCAGCCAACATAATGATCCTAAGAGGTCTTTTGTAACTAGAACAGATTTCTTAATTCTAATAATCTTCAAAGCTTCATGGTCTGAAAATTAGTCTAGAAAATGTATTTATTTTAGAGGGACAGACAAGATGTTGGGATCATTGTTCACATACAAAATGGAGATATATATTATTTCCATCTGATACTATTTTTTTAAACACTTAACTTTTTTTAAGATTTTATTTATTCATGAGAGACACAGAGAGAGAAAGAGGCACAGACACAGGCAGAGGGAAAAGCAGGCTTCATGCAGGTAGCCTGACTCAGGACTTGATCCCAGATCCCCAGGATCATGCCCTGGGCTGAAGGCGGCGCTAAACCGCGGAGCCACCAGGGCTTGCCCTTAACTTTTAATCTATTATATGACACCTAACCCTTAATTATCCTGTGTTTCAGTCTCTAACAGTGTTAACTGTGCAGCACATTTAGTATTGAAGTCTCAATCTGCTGGTGAAAAACAAGATAAAAGGAAACGTATCAATTTCAAACAAGTGATGTATGATAGAGAATGAATGATTTAAACTAGAATTAAAATGATTGAAGAATGTTGTAGCAATTAAGATTTGATTAATGTCAAACTCTAGAATTAAAAATAAAGAGGACCACAAGGTAATCCTAAAAATGGAAGAAATGATAAAAATGATACTAAGTGCTGACATTCACATAATAAACCTATAACACTCATGTAGTATAGCTATAATAGGCGCCAGGCAGTGCCGTAAGTGTTTTATGTATATTTACTCTTTTTAATTCGCCCAACAGCCCTATGTGATAGGTAGCATTATTACGTGCATTTTAGAGAAGAGGAATTCTGGCAAAGGAATGTGCAAAGGTCACACCACCAGGACCTGGAAGACCTAGATTTCACCCCCAGGAATTCTATCTTCCAGTCCACACCTAATTAATCTGCTACACTTCCTGTTCATTATACTGATACTTATAAAAATTTCACAAATACCATCTCTTGGCAGTTGTCATTGAAGCTTTATATGCCCTTAACTACAAATCTTACATCATTGCAGTTACGAGCAAGCTGGCTTCTTAGCCCCTGCAGAGCGGCTGTCCTATCTACCACCAACTCGGAGCAACAGCAGATTTGTTCTTTTCTACATTGTAGCATTTTATTATAGTAAAGACTTTTCAGGTAAGTTACAGATCCTCTTTGATCAATTATGTTCTAAAAAGTACAAAGCTCTCTTTAAAGATGGGGTAGGTGAACTATCAGGCTGCAGTGCTCAACCCAGTGGGGGAGAAAACAAATCAGATTTTTTATCCTTGGATCTATAAAAAGATATTGGTGTTATCTATTGCAATCTTTTACAAACTTTTACTTTTCCATTATACTTGTTGGCATCCTATAGATAAAAGCAGTTATCTGAGAGAGGCAAGGAAAAAAGGCATTTACATTTCCAAATATTTATGTGACTTTGAGGATTTTTAAAAAATACTGATGGCTCTGGCTTATAATAACTATGTTTTGTTTATTCATCAAATATTAAACACCAACTTTGTGTACAAACCAGTTATTAGCACATATAAAATAAATATAATAAATTTTAGCTTTTATCAAATTTATAAAGCAGAATTTTGTTTCAGCGGTCACTATAATGACCCAACAACATCAATAGCTTGTATTTGCTGAAGGAGATAGAGTGATAACATTTACCTAATTTAAAAAAAAATAAAAAGAATTTTTGTTATTGAAAGCCAATTCAATTTTAAAAATTACTTATAGAATTAGACAGCACTAAATTCATCTGGTCAATGAACTAGCTGCTCTTTTAAGAACTACCACTCAGAAAAAAAAAAAAAAAAACTGCCACTCAGGGACCCCAAATTTGTTACTCATTTTAAATGAATCAGGAATAACTGAATTTCCCAAAGTCTAATACTTTGAAATTTTAAGGTACATTGAGAGAAAACTAAAAAAAAATTGCAGTTAAGTAACTTGGGATGATTTAATTTCTACTTTCTGAATAATTTCATATATATTAAGTCCTCCTATTCAGCAAAAAACTTGATGGTATTTTTCTTTAAATTATTACAATCAACTTTATGAGTTTATTTATACTTTCTGCATTAGTCCTGGTATAGAATGATGAACATGCAGAGAGATGCAGACATGATGTTACTTTACTCTTAAGATACCCCCAAATAATACCAGAATGTTCAACTTCTTCCCAGAGTTCTGTTTTTATAGATGAGGTAAATATAGCTTAGTTATAAATATATTATTCTATTTCTCAGACCTAGAGATGAAATCCCACCTTCTTTAAATGCTTCTGGAATATGGTGTGATAATAAATAAATAATTAATTAATGATTGCTTATTCTCAACTCTTGTGTTTAATTTACTTCTACCATGTGGCATCCTTACTACATTACTGTGAGCTCCAAGTTGCTTAAGGACAGCACCCCTAACATACTGAAGGAATAGAGCTATCACAGCTTTAACTTTAACGACATAACTACTAAGACATTTTCATGAATGATTAAGGATTTCAGGAGCATTAGAAATGCCAGACACTCAACCAGCAGGGAGAAGCATGTATTTGTTATTTCCCTCTCACACACTGAAATTCAACATTCATTTTGTAAAAAGAGATTCAATCTTTTGCAACTAATTCTAAAATTTGGGGGGGGGGCGGGCAGAGGGGTCTCCTTTCTTATATTTTACCTTGTGATCTTTAAGGGATCCCACCACAAACATTGGCTACATCGTTGGTGCCTTTTGCCCTAATTTGCATCAGGGATATGGAGCAGGCCCCAGAACTGCCGTGCCATGACCATCCTCTCTTGGAGAGCTCCAGTGAGGGTGTTCTGAGAAGAGTAACCTCAGGTCTCTAAAATGGGTGGCTCCTTCACTTCCACAGTGGCCCAGGAGCAAGAAGTAGAGTTCACCACAGCTGATCAAGCACCTTATCTTGCAACTTGATAACATCTAAGAAAGAGCACGTTTACTCCAATTATGAAACAAAACAAAAAAACTGAGCTGGAAATAACTCTATAGAAATGTGAGGATATCTCTAACTCCAAATGAATACTGATATAATTCCCATGTGTAAACTTAATAATTTCTGAAGCCAGTATGGTCTTGGTTCATGAGGTACTTTTTAAAAAATATTTTATTTATTTATTCACGAGAGACACAGAGAGAGGCAGAGACACAGGCAGAGGGAGAAACAGACTCCATGCAGGGAGCCGGAGGTGGGACTCGATCCCGGGACTCCAGGATCATGCCCTGGGCCAAAAGCATACGCCAAACTGCTGAGCCACCCAGGCTTCCCGGTACTTTTCTTTTACACAGAATCTCTTCCACATAATATCATATAATCCATGTGCCTTTGTGCCATCACTTTATTAAGGCTGGTAATTAAAACCGGCATACTAAAATTGGCATGTGCTAGGCATGCCATCAGGTTCTTTAAGTTATTATTTTGCTTATAATCCTTCTAATGATCTTTGAGGTTAAGTATATTATTATCTCCAGGTAGATGGGGAAGTAAGCACAGAACATGTAAGTAATTTGCTCATGGTCACAGGACTGGGGAAAAAAAAAGAAATCAGAGCCATGATTAAAATAGGCAACAATAGTTGCCTATAGCAAATACATGCTTCTCCCTGCTGGTTGAGTGTCTGGCAAAATCAATAGTCTGTACTCTCAGCACTCAGGTACCCACAGCTGCTGTGCCCTAACTGCGCAAACGTAGAAACTTTTGCAGAGAGCAGAGAATAGTTACTCTGATAGTTAAACTCCAGTTTGCATCCTTTTTAAAGAGTTCTTAGACATAGGCTTCATGTACTTATGATAATTATAGTAGTGGGAAATTTACACTCTATTAACTAAAATTGGATGATGGAAAATATTGTTAAGTTTGGTAGAATAAAAAATGCAGTAAGACCTAGAGATTTCCAAATTGGCATTTACTTAAATGCAACAGATATAAATTCTGCTTTAGTATCTGATTGTTTTGCAAATCAGTGTAACACTTTCTAAGTAAATGGAAGTTAAATCTTCCCAAGTGCAAGGATCAAGATCAGACAACCATGTATGGATTAGAGTTAATTCCTAAGTCTTAGACATGGAAATAAATAATACACATGAAGCATAATTTCTCTTTACGCTCCAAAATCATACTTTTTTGTTGTGAGTATAAAGAAAAATATCTCTATTTCCTGATTAGAATTGATCAGTATAATCCTGCTGACAATATTTGACATTTCTGAAGCATCTTATGATGTAGAAAGAAAATGTCTTTATAACTCTTTACATCGCAGGGGAAAAAAACCTATAAATAAATAATGAAATAAAAACATCTCAGGGATATGTCCTCAAAAGAACTTTAGGCAGCTCTTATTTACTCATTTTCCTTCATTCTGGGGAAGAGAGATGTGAGGATTTTCCTTGCACTCAGCCTTGTCAATCAACACTACATCCCAATTTCATTAGAGAGGCTTTCTGTTTTTACCATATTGAAACAACAGCAAAGCCCAGAAGAGAACAAGTTGTAAAAAGGCAGGGTGTAGGTTGTGGGGGTAATGGAAGAACAGAGAACAGAGGGCCATTGTGGCCAAGCCATATTGTGACTTAGGACAACTAATTTCATACTCTCGTGTTCTCATTATAATATAGAGCATTTGTTTTTCAGTTTTAAAGTGTCAGGAACAAAGAGTTCCTTTGTATTTCTTCTCCGAAATGTGTTCCTTCAGAATGTATGCATAGATGATTAGAATAAAATTGTTAAATGTAACTATGCATTATTACTAAATGTTATTGCCAAGCACTGGGAGTTTTGTCTCTTTCCTGTTGTCATGGAGATCTTTTGGTGATAAACTTTTTTACACATCTTACAAGGTTCAATACTTGAGAGTTAAAAGATGAGGATATCACTCTATCCTTGTTATACAAATAAAACCTCAATCGCTTGTTAATTTTTTTTTCTTTTTGAGAGAGAACACATCCATGAGCACATGGAAGGCAGGAGAGGGGCAGAAGGAGAGGGAGAAAGAGAATCTTTTTTTTTTTTTTTAAAGAGAATCTTAAGCAGGGTCCCCACCCAGCATGGAGCTGGAGATGGGGTTCCATCTCATGACCCTGAGATCCTGACCTGATCCTAAATCAAGATTTGGATGTTCAACTGACTGAGCCACCCAGGTGTCCCTCTTCATTGCTAATTTTAAAAAGGAAAACCTCATCACATGATTATTTGTGTGAATGAAATGAAGTAATGTGAAAACCACTCTGTGAACTCTGAAGTAAAAAAGTATAGTGTTATATAATAAACACCATATAAGTATTTATCTTTATATTATTTTCTCAGGGTTTTTGGGTTATTTTCTCATTTAATCTTCATAGCAACCTACAAAATAGGTAGTACTATCATACCTATTAGTCTCCTAATACAGATGAGGAAACAGGCCTAGAGAGGTTAAGTGACTTGTCAAAAGCCATAGAGGTAGGAATAGAGATAGTGTTAAATAACACTTATTCATTCCTAGTTCCTTCTATTCCAAGTCTTTTACATTAATTATAAGTGAATTCATAGCTGAGTCATGCAGAAAATTAATCCCTGCCTGAGTCTTTCCCCGTTCAACTTAAATTTAAGGGTGACTATGATGGTTATGATAATCAATAAATATTAGCCATAATTTCTGCATTCTAGAAACTGTGCAACATGCTTTATTAGATAATTTAATTTGATGACCTGCCATAGAGAAATCAGTCTTTCAGGGGTCTTGATTCAGTAAGACATAGTGGTATATTTAAGAAACCTCTTTCCTACCAACCAGAGAGCTCAGGAATGAATTTCATAACTCTGTATCTGAGGCAAACAAATTATTTGTACATTGTTCATGCGAGACTTTGCACCGTGGCTCTTGATTGTTATTCTGGTTCCCCATTGACTGAGGATTCTCATCCTGAATGGACCAGGACAGTGGATAATAGTTCTTCTTCTGGAAATAACATCTTAATTTCTTTTTGTGTCCTATGTCCTTGCCCCATTGTGCACAGTCTTTAATACTAAAAAATCAAGATGCCTTTTTCCTAGCTGAAAGGTATTTGCATGACACCAGTTAAGCCATTTGGAAATTCCCTCTCTGAAGTCTGAATCCTATGCAGAATCACTGAAATCAGCTGTAGCTTATTCATTATGGCAGCAATAAATAATGAGATTGTTGAGCAATCTTTGCTGCTAGGCTCCCCAAACTGCCTGCTTTCTGCCTCTCTCTAAACCTGATCCTTTAGCTTTTCAGTTGAATCTTTAACCTAGCAGATTTTCTTTGTTTTTCTGTTTATGTTAACCAGAAATGATTTCTGTAGCTTAGAACTGCTATCCCTAATTAATATGCCCATTGAACTATGGTCCTGTTACCCCTGTTTGTTCCTATGGGTGTTCTCCATAACATGGCTGGACCATTCTTCCAGTATTTTTCTCTTATAGTTCCTCTAGCATCTAATGACATTCCAGCTATTGGCTAATATCTACATCAATCATAACAGTTCCTGTAACTATAACTTTGGTAAGTTACTTCTTACTAAAGACCACTACTCCTTGAAACATAAGCTACCATGCACCCATCATCTTCCAATCTAACCTGCCTGATCTGAACTCTAGTTCTGCATGTCCCATTGACCTTGTGATTCCAAATGCTGATGACTTCACTGGCAGTCCATTCTCCTTCTGCAAACAGACACCATTTACCTATGAAACTTACAATCTATGAGCATAAAAGAGCTTATTAAAGAAATGCACCATTCACTTCATTGAGCCCTCATTCATACTTTCTAGTTTGTGTATTTAAAAATGTTCTTGAAATTTTTACTTAAAAGAATCTTGATACTCTCTAGTTATTGCCCTCATTTTATAGATGACAAAGCAGATATTAGAAAAATTACACAGTAAGACCAAGCCACACATAGTTGACTTAGTTGACTGGCTGAGCTAGAACTGCTTTGGTACACTACACTTTGAACACTTTGGGAGAGTCTTTCAAAATATAGACCCCGGGATGCCTGGGTGGCTCAGCAGTTGAGCGTCTGCCTTTGGCTCAGGGTGTGATCCTGGGATCTGGAATCAAATCCTACATTAGGCTTCCTGCATGGAGCCTGCTTCTCCCTCTACCTTCGTCTCTGCTTGTCTCTGTGTGTCTCTCATAAATAAATAAATAAATAAATAAATAAATAAATAAATAAACAAATAAATAAATAATTTTTAAAATAAAATTTAAAAAATATAGACCCTGATGTGTAACACAGTTAAATACTATATTTCTGGCAAGTAGTAAGTGATCAATAATTATTGACTACATTGCTGTATTGTTTATGAGTAACTATTGATTTCCTCATTCTCTCTCACACATGAACATTAGAAGCCTTGGAGAATATTCTGCAATGGCAATCAGTGTCCCAAATTGTGAATGATGTAACTCATGTAGATGAGTGAATAAAAGACTGAAGCACCGATTACCATTTCAGTCCAGGAAACTCTCCTTTCCTTTATTTCAGAGTCAATGGCCTAATACAGAAGTGCAATCTAGTTATATGGTTAGGTGTACTCTCCGATGTAGCTATCTTATTTTGAAATGTTGTTGCCTAAGTAGAAAATGAACTGAAATTTAGAAAGTTTCCTTAGGGAAAAAAGAATGTTACCAATTGCAAGTAGGTATAACTCCAATAACAGTACGTGGTACATTGTATTCACCTTGGATTAATATGACTTTTTTTTCCCTGATGAAAAATCTTTTCTCCATGTATAACATAATTTTTGTGCAAAATATCCCACTTTCTGTTAACCTTATAAGTGAAATTTTGTGTCCCAACTACTTTCTATTGTATAGACTGTCAAAAGAAACTGAAATTTTCCACCCTTAACCATCAGTTATTACAGTTTTTAACTAGGTTACTAAAGAACATTTCTACAACAAGAATTGTACAGCTATCAGTGACAAAGTATCATGTATTTCTTTTTCCAAAAGACAGTACTGTTTAGAGAAAAGAATGTTTTAATGAAAGTTATATATATTGCACAGACATAGTGAAAAAAGGATATAGGACTTACATATTTGGCTCATGTAATTTTGATTGACTACTGAATAAATGAATGAACAAAAATAGTGGCATATCACTTATTAATTCATGTGAGGTAATTTTGGTGGTAAGAAAAAAGAACCAGTAAGCCAATACTTACTTTTTCAGACAATACTGATTTCTACATTATTCTTTATATTTGAAAGTACATTAGGGCTCTTACCAGCTCAAGAAAATGAAGAAGGGGGTTAACCAAAATGGGCAAGAGCATCAGTATATGAAAAACAAGAATGTGAAGTAGGGCTTAGTCTGCTTTTGCTTCACTTTCTACAATCACTCTTCACTGTTGGCTGCTTCAACTCTTTAATCATTCAAAAAACATATAAACCCTTTTTGCTCAAAAAAAAAAAAAAAAAAAACCCTTTTTGCTCATGGACAATTCTGCTGACAGTGCAAAGGAAAATTCATAGCAAATATTAATGTGCATTCAAAAGGATTATACACAAAAATATTTTATCTATATTTTCTCCTCAAAATGGAGCAAGGAAAACATAGCAGTTAATGTGATCAATTATGGCAGAATGATGGCAGAATTTATTAATAGTCTGAAGGACTATCATCAAGTCAAGCTGCTACTTAGAGGTAATGTGGAAAATCCATTAGAATGTCAAAAAGCATATATTGTTGAGGCAATGTTTACAAGCAGGATACACTTCTGAATAGGCAATTACATAACGAAAACTAGATTTGATCCCTGTTGCCAGAAGATTCAACATAATTTGAATTTCAACAACTTCATTTTGAACATAAAATTACTGGCATCCTAGTAATTATGAAAGTGATTAAATGGGTAGAAATAATATAAAAGCATTTAATATATAACATTTTATAAACTATTGAAAATCTAAAATGCTAAAATAAATGTTAATAAGGAAAGAAGCAGTACAATTATGAGTACAGAGGTCTTTGCTGAAAATTGTTTTTTATGATGGAGTAAACATTTTAAATATTTCTAGATATAACTGATTTTTGTTTATCCCCTTACAGCATCATACACCTGTCAAATGTTGAGTTATTACTGTGCCAGTGTAACACTTGATTTAGAATTAAGATGATCTACTTCTTAGAGACTACAAAAAAAACAACCCAAAAATATCATGACAATGAGATTCACAAAGTACAAGAAGGCCCATTTATAAGTAATTTTGCTACATTCATCTACATCTGAACTCTTTCAATCCATATATAGATCATGGTATTTTAAAACACCATTGAAAAAAAATTAAAAAAATAAAACACCATTGAAGAATAAATCATCTTTCTATTTCTTTTATTTTAGTAGCTTTAAAATATAAAAACTAAAACCTGACAATATTCAAAATAAATATAAACAAATATCTTACAAGTATCCCATGATGTGCTAATTGTATTTCTAAGTATATACCCAAAAGAAACCACTGTATTTGGGCAAGAGGGAACATTTATTAATTCAAGAATGTTCAATTACACTGTTTGTAATAAATAGCAAAACCTCGAATGTTCCTATATTAAGTGGGTAAGTAGTGTTGTCTTCACTCAGTGGAATATTATCCAGCAGTTAAAATAAGAGAAATACATTAATATGCACTAATGTGCATGAAAGTAAAGTCAAAGATTCATCACTCAAGGCTCATGATTACATATAACATGAAAGCCTTTTTGTACAATTAAAAATAATTAAAATAAAAATATGTACTTTTATGAATGCATATATACAATAAACTATATAAAAATTTAAATTTAAAAAATTTAAATTTTTTTAAAAATTTAATTTATTTTAAAAATTTAAATAATTAAATAGGATTCAGAACAATGCTTAAGAGAAAGGCATTAAGCAAAATAAACCAAATAGTTACAATACAGACTATTGTCAAAGACTTCTTTGGTTTGTTTTAGATTTGTAAATGGTTTTTCTAGTATAAAAAAAGATAACTAATGAAATAAAGAAAGGAAGGAAGGGAGGAGTTAGGGAGGAAGGAAGTCAGACAGGCTATGAAAGGGCCAACAAGGACAGTGTATCATAACCCCAGAATCATGATTGATTTAATTCTGTGCATCTGCAGAACAGAAACCACATACAAAAGCAACAATAGAACTAAGATACAAATTATATATATATATATATATATATATATATATATATATATATATATATATATATATTTGGTTTTTGGTATAAGACAGTGCACTTAATTCTTTACCTTATGCAAATTGAAAAGACCAATAAATAAATCTAATTGTATACTATCATGTGTATTTAACCAGATAAAGAAGGAATTTAAGGAATAATTTCAAATTTTGTATAAAGTATGTTAGGTAAAGCCTGCTTTATATTAAGCGGATTAGGTCTCATTTAATTATTCATATTAGGTAATAAGCAGCTCAGATACTTTGACCACAATTCAGGGCTACTAGCTGACCTATGAAGTAGTCAGAGTTATTCTAACTTATTAACCTAAGCTAGTTAGGAAGGGATTTATGTAGGCATGCAAGAAGGTAAAATTAAGTTGCATCAGAATCTCAAGTGGGAGCTAATTGGGGATAAATAAATACATCCTTAAGTTAATATGACATAAATAGAAAGTTTGCTGAGAAACTCCTCAGTCTTTCTATAAAGACCTCTTTGCTTTTCCTAGAGCTTTGGACTGAAAAGCATGCTTCAGATTTGGTACACCTTTAGTGACATACAGAGCTACTCCCCGGAACATAGGCTGTGGACACTTATCTTGGTGCTTTCCCTCCGCCTTGCTCCAGCTTGCCAGTATCACACAGAAAAGATCTCATACACTCATCTGGAGTCCAATTTTTTGACTGCCACCCAGGAGACAACCTTAAAATCACCTGAATCTGGTTAAGAGCAGGCCTTAGAGTTATGGTCCACAGGAATGTAGATATTTGCATATATTTATTTATTTTTTTTTAATTTTTTTTTTATTTTTTTTATTTATGATAGTCACAGAGAGAGAGAGAGAGGCAGAGACACAGGCAGAGGGAGAAGCAGGCTCCATGCACTGGAAGCCCGATGTGGGATTCGATCCCGGGTCTCCAGGATCGCGCCCTGGGCCAACGGCAGGCGCCAAACCGCTGCGCCACCCAGGGATCCCGATATTTGCATATATTTAAAAGGAGGGGTATAAAGGTTTAGCCAGAGTAGTCAGCCTGACTCTAAGTGCTGAAATTCTACCGTTAGGACATTGACAGGTACTGGCACATCCTAAACTATAGGAGCTATCAAAAACTAACACACTACTTGAACAAGCACACAGGTTTGAGACACTACAAAGAACCGAGGCAGAGGTGAATGAAAAGGTTCATCTCCTATATGAAGTCACTTCTTCAAGACCAGAAAAGGAGGTTGTTTCATCTATTGAATAGAAACCAACACAGAGAGTCAAGGAAAATGAACAAACAGGAATATGTTACAAATGAAAGAACAAGATAAGACCTTAGAATAAAAACCTCAGTAAAACAGAGTAAATAATATACCTGATAAAAAGGAATGGTAATGAAGATGCTCAACAAACTGGGGAGAAAAATAGACAAAAACAGTAAGAACTTGGGGCAACCTGGGTGGCTCAGCGTTTTAGCACTACCTTCAGTCCAGGGCATGATCCTGGAAACCCAGGACCAAGTCTCACGTTGGGCTCCCTGCATGGAGCCTGCATCTCCCTCTGCCTATGTCTCTGCCTCTCTCTCTCTGTGTGTCTCTCATGAATAAATAAATAAAACCTTTAAAAAAAGAAGAAAGAACTTTAAAAAAACAGTAAGAACTTAAATAAAAGTAAAAAAAAAGTATCAAATCAAAGTTACAAAGCTGAAGAGTACAGTATTGAACTGAAAAATACCATACAGGGGTTTAATAGCAAAATAGATACAGCAGAAGGATCAGTCAACTTTAAGACAGGGCAGTGCAACTCATCTAATCAGAGCAGCCAAAATTTACAAAGAATGAAAAAAAGTAAATAGGTCAAGGTACTTACTAAACAACATCATACAGACTAACATTTTCATAATAGGGGTCCCAGTGGGAGAAGAGAAAGAAAAGGGCAGAACTTTGTAGAAATAATGGCTAAATGCTGAAAACTTCCTAAACTTGGGGAAGGAAACAAACATTAAGATCCAGTAAGTCCAGACAGTTTCAAATAAGAGGAACACCAAGATATGGTATGATTGAAATGTTAGAAGTGAAAGACAAGGAGAGAATCTCAAAAGCAACAAGAAAAAAACATATAAGGAAACCGCCTTAAGACTATAAGCAGATTTTTCAGCGGAAAAATTGCAGGTCAAAAGGGAGTAGATCAATATATTCAAAATACTGAAAGAAAACAACTTGTACCCAGGAATAATCTACTTGGCAAGGTTGTCATTCAGAAGTGAAGGAGAAATAGAGTTTTTGACAGAAGTAAAAACAAAGAGTTGATCAACATTAAACTGGTGTTACAACAAATGTTAAAATGACATCTTTAAGCAGAAAAGAAAGGTTTCTAATTAGAAACAATAACATGTATGAAAAAATATATCTCACTGAAAAGTTAAATATTTATTTATTTATTTATTTATTTATTTATTTATTTTTGATTATTCAGGCAATGTCCTTTATTTTTTTAATAAATTTATTTTTATTGGTGTTCAATTTGTCAACATACAGAATAACACCCAGTGCTCATCCCGTCAAGTGCCTCCCTCAGTGCCTGCCACCCAGTCACCCCCATCCCCCACCCACCTCCCCTTCCACCACCCCTAGTTCGTTTCCCAGAGTTAGGAGTCTTTCATGTTCTGTCTCCCTTTCTGATATTTCCCACTTATTTTTTCTCCTTTCCCCTTTATTCCCTTTCATTATTTTTTATATTCCCCAAATGAATGAGACCATATAATGTTTATCCTTCTCTGATTGACTTCTCTGATTGACTCAACATAATACCCTCCAGTTCCATCCACATCAAAGCAAATGGTGGGTATTTGTCGTTTCTAATGGCTGAGTAATATTCCATTGTATACATAAACCACATCTTCTTTATCCATTCATCTTTCGATGGACACCGAGGCTCCTTCCACAGTTTGGCTATTGTGGACATTGCTGCTAGAAACATCGGGGTGCAGGTGTCCCAGCGTTTCACTGCATCTGTATCTTTGGAGTAAATCCCCAGCAGTGCAATTGCTGGGTTGTAGGGCAGATCTATTTTTAACTCTTTGAGGAACCTCCACACAGTTTTCCAGAGTGGCTGCACCAGTTCACATTCCCACCAACAGTCCAAGAGGGTTCCCTTTTCTCCACATCCTCTCCAACATTTGTGGTTTCCTGCCTTGTTAATTTTCCCCATTCTCACTGGTGTGAGGTGGTATCTCAATGTAGTTTTGATTTGTATTTCCCTGATGGCAAGTGATGCAGAGCATTTTCTCATGTGCGTGTTGGCCATGTCTATGTCTTCTTCCTCTGTGAGATTTCTGTTCATGTCTTTGCCCATTTCATGATTGGATTGTTTGTTCCTTTGCTGTTGAATTTAATAATTCTTTATAGATCTTGGATACTAGCCCTTTATCTGATACGTCATTTGCAAATATCTTCTCCCATTCTGTAGGTTGTCTTTTAGTTTTGTTGACTGTATCCTTTGCTGTGCAAAAGCTTCTTATCTTGATGAAGTCCCAATAGTTCATTTTTGCTTTTGTTTCTTTTGCCTTCGTGGATGTATCTTGCAAGAAGTTACTGTGGCCAAGTTCAAAAAGGGTGTTGCCTGTGTTCTCCTCTAGGATTTTGATGTAATATTGTCTCACATTTAGATCTTTCATCCATTTTGAGTTTATCTTTGTGTATGGTGCAAGAGAGTGGTCTAGTTTCATTCTTCTGCATGTGGATGTCCAAATTTCCCAGCAAAAAGGTAAATATTTAGTAAAAGCAGTGGATTAAAAACTTATAAAGCTTGTCTGAGCATTAAAATGCAAAAGTAGTAAAATTATATCATTATAACAGTTAAGGGATACACAGGATAACAAGATATAAAATGTGATATCAAAAGCATAAAACATGAAGGGGTAATAATGTTGAGCTTTACAATGGGATCAAACTTAAGTTGTCATCAACTTAAAATAGATTATTATAGGTAAAAGTTGTTAGATATAAACTATGTTAACCACAGAGTACAAACACATAAATACAAAAAGGAGAAAGAGAAAGGAAAATAAGCCAAGCATTAAAGAAGGTCATCAAACCACAAAGGAAGGAAGAAAGAAAGAGAAAAAGAAAGGAATGGAAAGAACTGCAAAACAGCCAGAAAACAATTAATAAAATACTAAGAAGCACATACATGCCTCTTAATTAATTTAAATGTACATGGGATAAATTCTCCAGTCAAAATACACAGACTGGCTGAATGGATAAAAACACAGGATACTGGGACACCTGGGTGGCTCATCAGTTGAGCGTCTGCCTTCAGCTCAGGATGTGATCCCGGAGTTCCAGGATTGAGTCCCGCATTGGGTTCCTGCATGGAATCTGCTTCTCCTCCCTCTGCCTATGTCTCTGCCTCTCTCTGTGTCTCTCATGAATAAATAAATAAAATCTTTAAACAAACAGACAAACAAAAAACCACCACAGGATCCATCTACCTACAAGAAACTCACTCTAGATGTTAGTACACATAAAGACTGAAAGACAGGGTCAGTCCGGGTGGCTCAGCGGTTTAGTGCCATCTTCAGCCCAGGGTGTGATCCTGGAGACCCAGGTTCGAGTCCCAGGTCGGGCTCCCTGCATGGAGCCTGCTTCTCCCTCTGCCTGTGTCTCTACCTCCCTCTCTCTCTCTGTGTGTGTCTGTCATTAATAAATAAATAAAATCTTAAAAAAAAAAAGAAGACTGAAAGACATACTTCAGATCTAAAGACACCTGGAGATTGAAAGTGAAGGGATTGAAAATATTTACATGCAAATGAAAGTGAAAAAAAAACCTGGGATAGCAATACTTATTAACAGGTAAGTTACCTTGAAAACAAAGACTGTAACAAGAGACAAAGAAGGACATGGCACTACATAATGATAAAGGGAATACTCCAATAATAGGTTATAACAATTATATATTGTTATAATATATATATATATATATATATACCCAACATGAGAGCACCTAAATACACAAAGCAAATATTAATGTATAAAGGAAGAAATTTGAAGTAATTCAATAATAGTAAGGGACTTTAATACTCCACTTACATTAATGGATAGATCATCCAGACAGAAAATCATCAAGAAAACAGTGGCTTTGAATGACACTTCAAAACATATGGATCTAACAAATATATTCAGAACATTTCATCCAAAATAGCAAATTACATATTCTTTTCAAGTATATATGAAACATTCTCCAGAACAGATCACAGATTAGGCCACAAAACAAGTCTTAGTAAATTAAAAAGGTTGAATTTACATCATGCATCTTTTTCAGTCATAAAAGTATGAAACTAGAAATCAGTCACAAGAAAAATCTGGAAAGATCACAAATACATTGAGGCTAAATAAAATGCTATTAAACAATGAATGGGACAACCAAAATATCAAAAAGGAAATAAAAATATACATGGAGGTAATGGAAATGAAAACACAACAGTCCAAAATTTTGAGGATGCACCAAAAGCTGTTCTAAGAGGGAAGACTATAGCAATACAGGCCTACCTCAATAAATAAGAAAAATCAAACAAATAGCTTAACTTTACACTTAAAGGAGCTAGAAAAAAAGCCCCACACTTATTAATAAAAGGAAAGAAAAAAATATGAATCAGAGTAGAGATAAATGATTTAAAGACTAAAAAACAGAAGAATTAGATCACTGAGACCAGAAGCTGGTTCTTTGAAAAGATTGACAAAACTGACAAAACTTTAAGAAGACTCATCAAGAAAAAAAAGTGATTAAATAAAATTTTTGAAAAAGTGCGAGGAGTCAAATATATAAAATTAGAAATGAAAGAAAAGAAATAACAACTAACATCACATACCACAAAGGATTATAAGAGAATACTATGAAAATTGATATGCTGGGATCCCTAGGTGGCACAGCGGTTTGGCGCCTGCCTTTGGCCCAGGGCGCGATCCTGGGGACCCGGGATCGAATCCCACATCAGGCTCCCGGTGCATGGAGCTGCTTCTCCCTCTGCCTATGTCTCTGCCTTGTCTCTGCCTCTCTCTCTCTCTCTGTATGACTATAATAAATAAATAAATAAATAAATAAATAAATAAATAAATAAATAAATAAATAAATAAATACTTGATATGCTAACAAATTGGACAAGCCAGAAGAAATAAACTTCTAGAAACATGCAATCTTCCAAAAATGAGTCAGGAGGAAATAGAAAAATTGAACAGACTAATTACCAGCAATGAAATAAATCAGTAATAAAAAAAAAAACTAACAAATGTCCAGGACCAGGTGGCTTACTGATAAATTCTATCAAACACTTAAGAGATAATACCTATCTTCTCAAATTATCTCAAGAAATAGAAGAGGAAGAAAAGCTTCAAAATCATGTTATGAGGCCATAACATGGATAGAAAAAACAGATAAGAACACTAGAACAACATCAAACTACAGTTTAATCTCTGATGAACAAAGGTGCAACAATTCTAACAAAAATATTAACAAATTGAGTATAACAATACATTTTCAAAAATCACTCACTATGATCAAGTGGTATTGCAGGGATGCACAAGTTGTTCAATATTTGTAAGTCAATCAATGTGATATATCACATTAACAAGTGAAAGCATGAAAACTATATGATTACCTCAACAGATGCAGAAAAAGTACCTGACAAAGCACAACATACATTCATAAAAGTAGCTTAGAGGGAAACATACCTTAACATAATAAAGGCCATCTATGAAAAACCCACAGCTAACATTATTCTCAATGATGAAAAACTGAGATTCTCTCTTCTAAGATCAGGAACAAGTCAAGGATGTCTATTCTCATTGCTTTTATTCAGCATTACACTGGAAGTCCTAGCCACAGCAATCAGACAAGTAAAAGGAATAAAAGGTATTCAGATTGGTAAGGAAGAAATAAAACTTTCATTATTTGCAGATGATAGGATACTATATATAGAATACCCTAAAGTTTCCACCAAAACTACAATAACTGATAAATAGATTCAGTAAAATCACAGGATAAAAAATTAGTATACAGATATTGGTTGCAATTCGATACACTTTCTGCTAACAAAGACCTGTTTGAACAGCTGCTATCAAAAAGACAGGATAAAACAAGTTTTGGTGAGGATGTGGAGGAAAAGGAACCCTCATGCACTGTTAGTGGAATACAAGCTATTACAGCCACTGTGGAAAACAGTATGAAGGTTCCTTAAAAAATTAAAAATAGAGTTACCATATGATGTAGTAATTCTACTACTAGGTGTTTACCCAAAGCAAACAAAAACTAATTTGAAAGGATATATTCACTCCTATGTTTATTGCAGCATTATTTATAATAGCCAAGATAGGGAAGCAACCCAGTGTCCATCCACAGGTGAATAAAGAAGTGGTGTGTGTATACACACACATACAAACACACACATGATGGTATATTATCCAGCTTTAAAAAAAGAATGAGATTTTGCCCTTTGCAGCAACATGGATTGGCCTAGAAGGGTATAATGTAAAGTGATTTAAATCAGACAGAGAAAGACAAATACCATATGATTTTACTCATAGGTAGAATTTCAGAAACAAAACAAAGAAAGAAAGAAAAGAGAAAAACAAAAAAAAAATTTAAGTACAGAGAACAAGCTGGTAATTGCCAGAGGAGGTTGGGTGAGGGGATGGGTAAAATAGATGAGATTAAGAGTACACTTAATGTGATGAGCACTGAGTAATGTATAGAATTATTGAATCATGATATTGTCCAACTGAAACTAATATAATATTGTATGCTAATTATACTTCAGTTAAAACTTTAAAGTTCTATAGAGCCTGATATTTTGAAATAGAGGGATGGAACTCACAATTATAATAGCACCTATCTCTTTTTCAAGGATGTATCTCTGATTGTGAAATAGTTTGGATATCACTAATTCATCATTCAATGAGTGAATAAATGATATCATTAGAATATAAAGATGACAATTCTGGGTGACAAATACTCTCTACTTAAATTGAGTCAACAGATTAATTGAAACAGCCATTATCATATCAAAGTAATCAGTGAAAATGGCTTCTGCCTGGTATGATCTGGCTTGATTGCAAAATTAATGAGGGCTCTGTAACATACATATATTCTCCCTCCCTTGCTCTCTCTCTTATAGCCCATGAAACTGTGGCATCAAAAGCTACTTTAGAGATTATCTGTGGCCATATTTGTTATAGATTCACAATGTAAAAGATTCTCCATTCATTTGTCCTTGCCACTTTACTTCAAAGTTGTAGAAATATTCATAGTTTTCTACTGAATTATACCCTCCTTCTTCCATAACATCAGGAAGAGGATTTTAAAGGATATTTAAATGTATTATAAATCAATTTTTGGAAGTAAGGAAAATAAAATGTGATACTTCCAAATTTTTGGAGATTTATTTTATAACAGGTGATGATATGGGTACAATTTGATATCCCAACATATTACTCACAAAGATAGCCAATTGTATTTGCTCTTTGAACCGTCTGCCTTTAAAGAAGAAGAAAAACTAGCACATATTAAGTGCTTGCTACAATACTATACTAGGTATCCTACAAATATTCTCATTTTATCTTCACAGAAATTCAATGACATAGATATTTCATTGAATTCTCAGATGATAAAACTGAAGCTCAAGGAGACTAGAGTCATAAACTAAACAGTGGTAGAGCTACAATTTAGTATCTTAACTGCCTTACTTCAAAATTCATACTCTTCATAAAAGACAGAGTGGCTGAATGGATAAAAATGCAAGACTTATCTATATAAGGCCTATAAGATGCTCACTTCAGGTGTTACTACACATGCAGACTGAAAGTGAGGGATTGGAAAAAGATATTCCATGCAAATGGAAACAAACAAAAGAAACTGTAGTATCTACACTATACTTACATAAGTTAAAAACAGACTTCAAAATACTGTACTAAAAGAAAAAGGGCATTACATAATGATAAAAGTGTCAACCCAACAAAAAGATATAAAAATTGTAAATATTTATGTACCCAACATGGGATCACTTAAATATGTAAAGGAAATATTAATACACCTAAAGAGGGAAAATGACAGCAACAAAATAATAAAGGACTTTAATACACACTAATATCAATGGATAGATCACCTAGACAGAAAGCTAATTAGGAAACAATGGCCTTAAACAACACCTTAAACCAAATTGACTTAACAGTATTTATACAACGTTCCATCTAAAAACAACAATACACACTTTTCTTAAGTACACATAGAATACCCCCAAGACAGATCATATGTTAGGCCACAACACATGTCTTAATAAATTTGAAAGGACTGAAATTACATCAAGCATCTTTCCAGCAATGGTATAAAAACTAGAAATCAATTATTCATGCCCGTGAAGTAAATCCCACTTGAACATAATTTATGTTTTTAATGTTCTGTTGAATTTGATTTGCTAATATTTTGAGGATTTTTGCATTTATGTTCATCAGAGATACTGAGCTATAATTTTCTTTCTTTGTGGCATATTTGGTTTTGGTATCAGGGTAGTATTGGCTTTGTAAAAAGAGCTTGGAAGAGTTCCCTCCTCTTCTAGTTGGCTTTTTCTTCTTTCTTTTATTTTTTGGGGGAAGAGTTTGACATGCACTAGTATATGTTATTCTTTGAATGTTTCACAGAATTTACCAGTGAAGACATATGGTTCTTTTTTTTTTTTTGTATGTGTTTTTATTGGAGTTCGATTTGCCAACATATAGCATAACACCCAGTGCTCATAACACCCAGTGGTCAGCCTGTCAAGTGCCCCCCTCAGTGTCCATCACCCAGTCACCTCATCCCCCTGCCCACCTCCCCTTCCACTACCCCTGTTTGTTTCCCAGAGTTAGGAGTCTTTCATGTTCTGTCACCCTCTCTGATATTTCTCACTCATTTTCTCTCCTTCCCCTTTAATCCCTTTCACTATTTTTTATGTTCCCCATATGAACAAAACCATATAATGTTTGTCCTTCTCCAATTGACTTACTTCACTCAGGATAATACCCTCCAGTTCCATCCACGTCGAAGCAAATGATGGGTATTTGTCGTTTCTAATGGCTGAGTAATATTCCATTGTATACATAGACCACATCTTCTTTATCCATTCATCTTTCGATGGACACCGAGGCTCCTTCCACAGTTTGGCTATTGTGGACATTGCTGCTAGAAACATCGGGGTGCAGGGGTCCCGGCGTTTCACTGCATCTGTATCTTTGGGGTAAATCCCCAGAGGTGCAACTGCTGCTCGTAGGGCAGTTCTATTTTTAACTCTTTGAGGAACCTCCACACAGTTTTCCAGAGTGGCTGCACCAGTTCACATTCCCACCAACAGTGCAAGAGGCTTCCCCTTTCTCCACATCCTCTCCAACATTTGTGGTTTCCTGCCTTGTTAATTTTCCCCAGTCTCACTGGTGTGAGGTGGTATCTCATTGTGGTTTTGATTTGTATTTCCCTGATGGCAAGTGATGCAGAGCATTTCCTCATGTGCTTGTTGGCTATGCGTATGTTTTCCTTGGTGAAATTTCTGTTCATGTCTTTGGCCCATTTCATGATTGGATTGTTTGTTTCTTTGGTGTTGAGTTTAATAAGTTCTTTATAGATCTTGGATACTAGCCCTTTAACTGATAGGTCATTTGCAAATATCTTCTCCCATTCTGTAGGTTGTCTTTTAGTTTTATTGACTGTTCCTTTTGCTGTGCAGAAGCTTTTGATCTTGATTAAGTCCCAATAATTCATTTTTGCTTTTGTTTCTTTTGCCTTCGTGGATGTATCTTGCAACAATTCACTGTGGCCGAGGTCAAAGAGGGTGTTGCCTGTGTTCTCCTCCAGGATTTTGATAGATTCTTGTCTCACATTAGACCTTTCATCCATTTTGAGTTTATCTTTGTGTATGGTGCGAGAGAGTGGTCTAGTTTCATTCTTCTGCATGTGGATGTCCAATTTTTCCAGCACCATTTATTGAAGAAACTGTCCTTTTTCCAGTGAATAGTTTTTCCTGATTTGTTGAATATTAATTGACCATAGAGTTGAGGGCCCATTTCTGGGTTCTCTATTCTGTTCCACTGATCTATGTGTCTGTTTTTGTGCCAGTACCACACTGTCTTGATGACCACAGCTTTGTAGTACAAACTGAAATTTGGCAATGTGATGCCCCCGGCTCTGGTTTTCGTTTTCAATATTCCCCTGGCTATTTGGGTTTTTTTCTGATTCCACACAAATCTTAAGATGATTTGTTCCAACTCTCTGAAGAAAGCCATGGTATTTTGATAGGAATTACATTGAACATGTAAATTGCCCTGCGTAGCATTGACATTTTCACAATACTAATTCTTCCAATCCATGAGAATGGAATATTTTTCCATCTCTTTGTGTTTTCCTCAATTTCTTTCAGAAGTGTTCTGTAGTTTGTAGGGTATAGATCCTTTGCCTCTTTGGTTAGGTTTATTCCTAGGTATCTTATGCTTTTGGGTGCAATTGTAAATTGGAGTCACTCCTTAATTTCTCTTTCTTCAGTCTCATTGTTAGTGTATAGAAATGCCACTAACTTCTGAGCATTGATTTTTGTATCCTCAACACTGCTGAAATGCTGTATGAGTTCTAGCAATCTCGGGGTGGAATCTTTTGGGTTTTCTATGTGTAGTATCATATCATCTGCCAAGAGGGAAAGTTTGACTTCTTCTTTGCCAATTTGAATGTCTTTTATTTCTTTTGTTGCCTGATTGCTGAGGCTAGGACTTCTAGTACTATGTTGAATAGCAGTGGTGAGAGTGGACATCCCTGTCGTGTTCCTGATCTTAGGGGAAAGGCTCCCAGTGTTTCCCCATTGAGAATGATATTTGCTGTGGGCTTTTCATAGATGGCTTTTAAGATGCTGAAGAATGTTCCCTTTATCCCTACACTCTGAAGAGCTTTGATCAGGAATGGATGCTGTATTTTGTCCAATGCTTTCTCTGCATCTATTAAGAGGATCATATGGTTCTTGTTTTTTCTCTTGTTGATATGACTGTTGGTTGCTTTACAAGTTTGAACCAACCTCCATCCCTGCATCCCACCTGGTCGGTGAATAATCTTCTTATTGTACTGTTGGATCCTATTGGCTAGTATCTTAAGAATTTTTGCATCTTTGTTCATCAAGGATATTGGTCTATAATTCTGCTTTTTGGTGGGATCTTTGTCTGATTTTTGGAATTAAGGTGGTGCTGGCCTCATAGAACGAGTTTGGAAGTACTCCATCCCTTTCTATCTTTCAGAACAGCTTTAGTAGAATAGGTTTTGCTTCTTCCTTAAACGTTTGATAGAATTCCCCTGGGAAGCCATCTGGCCCTGGACTTTTGTGTCCTGGGAGGTTCTTGATGACTGCTTCAATTTCCTCCCTGGTTATTGGCCTGTTCAGGTTTTCTATTTCTTTGTATCCAGTTTTGGTAGTTTGTGGTTTTCCAGAAATGCGTCCATTTCCTCTAGATTGTCTAATTTATTGGCATATAGCTGCTCATAATAAGTTTTTAAAATGGTTTGTATCTCCTTGGTATTGGTGGTGATCTCTCCTTTTTCATTCATGATTTTATTAATTAGAGTCTTTTTGGTTTTTAATAAGGCTAGCTAATGGTTTACCTATCTTATTAATTCTTTCAAAGAACCAACTCCTGGTTTTGTTGATCTGTTCTACAGTTCTCTGGTCTCTATTTCATTGAGTTCTGCTTGAATCTTTCTTAAGTCTCTTCTTCTGCTTGGTGTAGGTTTTATTGGCTGTTCTTTCTCCAGTTCCTTTAGGTGCAAGGTTAGCTTGTGTATTTGAGTTCTTTCCAGTTTTTTGAGGGATGCTTGTATTGAGATGCATTTCCCTCTAAGGAATGCTTTTGGTGTATCCCAAAGATTTTGAACAGTTGTATCTTCATTTTCATAGTTTCCATGAATCTTTTTAATTTTTTTCTAATTTCCTGGTTGACCCATTCATCCTTTAACAGGATGCTCTTTAACCTCCACGTGTTTGAGTTTCTTCCAAATTTCTTTTTGTGATTGAGTTTAAGTTTCAAACCATTATGGTCCGAAAATATGCAGAGACAATCCCAATCTTTTGGTATCACTTAAGACCTGATTTGTGACCCAGTATGTGGTCTTTTCTGGAGAAAGTTCCATGTGCACTTGAGAAGAATGTGTATTCAGTTGCATTTGGAGGTAAAGTTCTGTAAATAACTGTGAAGTCCATCTGGTCCAGTGTATCATTTAAAGCTCTTGCTTCTTTGGAGATGTTGTGCTTAGAATATCTGTCATTTGCAGAGAGCACCATGTTAAAGTCTCCCAGTACTAATATATTATTATCTAAGTATGTCTTACTTTGGTTATTAATTGATTGATATACTTGGCAGCTCCCACATTAGGGGCATAAATATTCATGATTCTTAAGTCCTTTTCTTGGATAGATCCCTCTTATCTCTTACTACAGTCTTTGGAATAAACTTTAATTTATCTGAGATGAGGATTACTACCCCTGCTTTCTTTTGAGGAGTATTTAAATGGTAAATGGTTCTCCAACCTTTCATTTTCAGGCTGGAGGTGTCCTTAGGTCTAAAATGAGTCTCTTGTAGACAGCAAATAGATGGGTCTTGCTTTTTTATCCAGTCTGAAACCCTGCGCCTTTTGATGGGGTCATTAAGCCCATTCACTTTCAGAGTTACTATTGACAGATATGAGTTTAGTGTCACCATGATATCTATTCACTCCTTGTTTTTGTGGATTGTTCCACTGGACTTCTTCTTAAAGGGGAATTTTAAGAGTCCCCCTTAAAATTTCTTGCAGAGCTGGTTTGGAGATCACATACTCTTTCAGTTCCTGCCTGTCTTGGAAGCTCTTTATCTCTCCTTCCATTTTGAATGAGAGCCTTGCTGGATAAAGGATTCTTGGTTGCATGTTCTTCTCATTTAGGACCCTGAATATATCCTGCCAGCCTTTCTGGCCTGCCAGGTCTCTGTGGAGAGGTCTGCTGTTAATCTAATATTTCTCCCCATATAAGTTAGGGATCTCTTGTCTCTTGCTGCTTTAAGGATCTTCTCTTTATCTTTGGAATTTGGAAGTTTCACTTTTAAATGTCGAGGTGTGAACAGATTATATTGACTTTTTTGGGGGGGAACCTCTCAATCTCCTGGATCTGAATGTCTGTTTCCCTCCCCAATTAGGGAAGTTCTCAGCTATGATTTGTTCAAATATTTTTTTTCTGGCCCTCTGTCCCTCTTGGCACCCTATGGAACCCCAATTATATGTAAATTTTTCCTTCTGAGGCTGTCATTTATTTCCCTTAATCTTTCCTCGTGGTCTTTTAATTTTTTTTTCTTTTTTTGCCTCAGCTTCCTTCCTTGCCATCAACTTGTCTTCTATGTCACTCACTCGTTCTTCTACCTCATTAACCCTCGTCGTTAGGACCTCCAGTTTGAATTGCATCTCATTTAATTGATTTTTTTATTTCAGCCTGATTAGATCTAAATTCTGCAGTCATGAAGTCTCTTGAATTCTTTATGCTTTTTTCCAGAGCAACCAGTAGCTTTATAATTGTGCTTCTAATTTGGCTTTCTGACATCAAATTGTAATCCAAATTCTGTAACTCTGTGGCAGAGAGTATTGTTTCTGATTCTTTCTTTTGTGGTGAGTTCTTCTTTCTAGTCATTTTGCTCAGGGCAGAGTGGCTAAGAACGAATTGTATTGGAAAATGGAAGAAAAAGAAAAAAAAAGAAAAAGAACCAAAAACAAAACAAAACAAAACAAAATCAAGGAGGGGTATCCTCTGGTTCTATATAGTGTAAATCCCTCCACTTCCCCTGGAGCTTTCCAGTTTTGCCTGGCCAAGAACTTGCTCTTCCCCTGTCCTTCCAGCTGGTCTTCTGGGGGAAGGACTTACTGTGTTGATTCTCAGGTGTCTGCATGGCTCAGTGGCGGCCCCACTCGATCCCAGGCACAGGGTGACACCAGGAGGAACAACAACACTGGCAGCGGCCAGCTCTCCAGGTCTGGCCTCAGCTCCCTCAGTAACTACCGCAGTCTCTTAGTCTGCACTGGCTGAGGTGCTTCCTGGGGGCGGGGTCGCTGATCTGCACAGCTCAGGGGTGCCTGGCTGCAGGAGTGTCCTCCCTGTCCTGCGCTCTCCCTGCCTCTGCTTCTTGTGGGACCACAGGATCCTGGGCTGACCCCCAGCGCCCTGGGATCCTGGGTCTGTGCTGCTGGAATTGTGCTCCCAGGGTGCTGGCTTCTTAAGGCAGCAGGGCGCAGCCCCCTTGCCCAGAGCCGCCCCCTGAGTTCCTCCTCGAGGCCCTACCAGGCAGGCTCCAGCCCTTTACCGAGCTCTGCCTACAGTCTGTAGCATGCTCTCCTCCAGGGCATACTTCCTCTGTTAGTGACCCCAGGAACCTGGAGGCCCCACTGCCCCTCCTGTGGTCCTGCCTGGTTTCCCTGCTAAGCACCTTTCCATCCGGGAAGAATCCGGTGTGGATTTTTAAAGTTCCCGCTTCTCTGGGGCTGGGCTTTCCTGTCCTGGAGGCTCTGGCCCTGGAACCTTAGCCCGGCTCTTCACAGGGCCCCTCCCCCACTTGATTCTTTTTTATTTTTTTCTGCCTTCCTACCTTGTTAGAAGCGAAAACCCTTCTCTCTGTAGCTCCAGCTGTTCTCTCTTTAAATCTCAGGTTGAATTCATAGGTTTTCAGGATGATTTGAAAGTTATCTAGGTAAGTTGGTGGGGACAGTTGACTTGGGGATCCTATTCCTCCACTATCTTGCCCCGCCCCCTGAAGCCATCTGGTTCTTTTTTTTTTTTAAGATTTTATTTATTTATTCATAGAGACAGAGAGAGAGAGAGGCAGAGACACAGGCAGAGGGAGAAGCAGGCATCATACAGAGAGCCTGATGTGGGACTCGATCCAAGGTCTCCAGGATCACGCCCTGGGCTGCAGGCGGCGCTAAACTGCTGCGCCACTGGTACTACCAGCCATCTGGTTCTGAAGTATTTGTTGGAAAGTTTTAGATAAGTAATTCAATCTTTTTACAGTAATTGATCTATTCGGATTTTCTATTCAGCATGATTCAGTCTTGATAGGTTGTATGTTTCTAGGAACTTATCCATTTCTTCTAGGTTGTCCAATTTGTTAGTACATAACTATTCATAGTGGTCTCTTATGATCTTTTGTATTTATTTGGCATCAACTATAATATCTCCTCTTTCATTTCTTATTGTATTTGAGACCTTTTTTTGGTGAGTCTAGGCAAATATATGAAAATTTTCTTTATCTTTTCAAAGAATCAGCCCTTAGTTTCATTGATATTTTAATTGTCTTTTCAGTCTTTATTTCATTTATTTCAGCTGTGACTTTTGTTATTTCCTTCCTTCTACTATATCACTTTTATTCAATAGTATTAGAGGATCCAGCCAGAGCTATTAGGCAAGAAAGAGAAATAAAAAGGTATCCAGATTTGAAAGGAAGAAGTAAATCAGTCACCATTTGCAGATGGCATAATATTATATGTAGGAAATCCTTTTTTTTTTGTTTTTTTTTTAATGTAGGAAATCCTAAGGACCACATCAAAAAACTGTTAAACTAAACAAATTAAATTGCAAGTAACAAAATCAATATACAAAAACATGTGCTTTTATACAGTAATTATGAATTATCAGATAGAGAAATTAAGAAAACAATCTTGCTTACAATTACATTACAAAGAATATAATACCTGTCACATTAATACCTGTATATTGAAAATTTCAAGACTTTGATAATGGTGAAAGACACAAATATATGAAAATACATCACAAAAAATGGGTAGGAATTATTATTATTAAAATGTTCATATTACACTAAGCAATCTATAGATGTACTGTAATCCCTATCAAAATTCCAATGGCATTTTTCACAGAACTAAAACAAACAACCCTAAAACTTATATGGAATCATAAAAGTCAGACTAGCCAAAACAATCTTGAGAAAGAAGAGCAAAGCTGGAGGTATTAAGCTCCCTGATTTCAATCTATATCACAAAACTTTGGCAATTAAAACAGCATAGTTTTGTCATAAAAACAGACACATATATCAATGGAAAAGAACAATGAGAAAAGGATAGCCTCTTCAATAAATGGTGTTGGGAAACTTGGATAGCCACATGCAAAAGATATTGGATTTCTATTTTATATCATACAAAAAAAATTAACTCTAAATGAATTAAATTCTTGAATATAAAACCTGAACCATAAAACTCCTACAAGAAAAAATATTCAGTAAACACCCTGACATAGGTCTTGGCAATGATTTTTTGAATGTGACACCTACAGCAAAAGCAACAAAAGCAAAAATAAACAGGTGGAACTACATCGAACTAAAAAAATTTCACACAGCCAAAACTATCAATAAAATGAAAAGGCGACCTACTGAATGGAAGAAAATATTTGCAAATCATATATCTGATAAGGGGGTAATAACTAAAATACATAAAAATGAATATGACTCAATAATGAAAAAACCCACTCAATCATTTTAAAATGGGTGGAAAAGTAGATATTTTTCTAAAGAAAACAGTTGCTTGAAAATATAATGTCATTAGTCATCAAGGAAATTCAAATCAAAATCACAATGATTCTTGCAACCAGCAGGGCTTAAAGCCTGGAGTTTTCAATTTTAGCAGGTTTTTTTTTTAAGATTTTATTTATTTATTCATGAGAGACACACAGAAAGAGGCAGAGACACAGAGGGAGAAGCAGTTTCCATGCAGGGAGCTCAATGTGGGACTTGATCTCAAGACTCCAGGATCATGCCCTGAGCCAAATGCAGATGCTTAACCACTGAGTCACCGAGGGGTCCCTCAGCGGACTTGACAGGGATAGAACTCAGAGCGTATTGCACTGTTCTTAGAGACAGGGCAAGGAAACAACCTGGGGGTGGACAGTGTGGAAATAATCTGGGGAATGCCTCGGACAGGGGTGGTGGTGGTGGAGGTGATGGATTGTTTGTTTCTCTTGGAGTGTGTCCCTGAGAGGCAATGTTTATAAAAACGCCTCTCGAGGAACAAAGGAATTGGTTGGTACCATTTCCTTCCCCATCACTCAGAATAAACACAGAGCCACCAGTGAGAAGCACAGCACTGACACTGGCTGCCTAATTTGCATACACCAAGCTCCACCTCCTTCTCCCCCCCCCCCCATGTTCTGGCATATTGCCTTTCTCAGTCAAGCTTGCCTCCTCAGCACGGAGGGCCCCTCCCCTCTAACACCAACATACCCCCTGCCCATACAATGTCTCCCAACCAGAGAGTTCTGCAGGGCCTCAGTTCTGGTGGAATTGGTGTCAGGTCTCATTTCATAAGCAGAACAGAGCATATATTCAGGCCAGGGATCAAACACTGCTCACAGCAGGCAAGGAGAGCTTCTGCAGATGCCTGACTTGAAGTACAGAGCAGCCAAAACACAACAACAGAATGTACACAGCACACACCAGAGACACTCTCTGAAGCACCAGGCCTTGGGCACTACTTAATATCTTCTTCATAAGGCCATTAACTTTCAAGAGCAGAAGACATAACTGAATTTTCTAAGAGGAGAAGGCAGAGACTTAGACAAAATGCCAAGATGGAGGTATCTATCCCTAATGAAAGATCAAGACAAGGTCATGGCTAAAACTCTAAGCAAAACTGATATAAGTAATATGCTTCACAGAGAATTTAAAGCACCATCATAGGGATGTTCACTTGGCTTAAGAAAAGAATAGAAGACATCAGTGAAGCTATTATCATGGATATAAAAGAATTAAAAAAATAATCAGAGTTGAAGAATGCATTAAACAAGATTAGAAACAGTCTTGGTGCAATGAACAGCAGGCTAAAAGAAGGAAAGGAATAAATCAGTGACCTAGAATACAAAATAATGGAAAATAACGAAGCAAACAAAAGAAAGAATAATTATGCCACACAAGAAGAGACTTAGGGAATTCAGTGATTTCATCAAATGTAATAACATTCATACTCTATAAGTCCCAAAGGAGAAAAGGGGAGAAAGAAAAAACAAGGGGCAGAATATTTATTTGAGGAAGTAATAGCAGAAAACTTTCCTAATCTGGGAAAGGAATAAGATACCCAGATTCAGGAGGCACAGAGAACTCCCACCAAAATCAGTAAAATCAGGCCAACACCAAGACATATCATAATTAAATTTGCAAAATACAGTGATAAAAAAATCTTAAAAACAGCAAGACAAAGGAAGTCCTTAACTTACAAAGGAAAATCCATAAAGATAGCTGGAAATTTCTCAACAGAAATGTGGCAAGCCAGAAGAAAATGACATGATATATTCAAAGTGATGAATGGGAAAAATCTACAACAAAAAAATTCTATACAGCAAGGCTATCATTCAGAATAGAAGGAGATATAAAGAATTTCCCAGACAAATAAAAATAAAGGAGTTCATGACCATTAAACCAGCTCCACAAGAAATATTAGAGGATATTTTGAGTGCAAAAGACCAAAAGTCATAAGACAAGAAAGGATCAGAGAAAATCTCTGGAAACAATGACAAAACAAATAATGGCAATAAATACATATTTGTCAGTAATTACTTTGAACATAAATAGATAAAATGCTTCAATCAAAGGACATAGGGTGTCAAAATGGATAAACAAAAGAAGATCCATCTATATGCTCCCCACCAGAGACTGATTTTTGACCTAAAGATACCTGAAGACTGAAAATGAGGGAATGAAGAAACATTTATCACACGAATGGATGTGCAAAGAAAGTCAGAGTAGCAATATTTATATATTAGACAAATGAGACTTCAAAACAAAGACTATAAAAAGAGACCAAGAAGGGCATTATATAATCATAAAAGGGACAATCCAACAAGAAGATATAACAATTTTAAGTATTGATGCACCCAACATAAGACTATCCAAATAAATAAAACAATTAATAACAAACATAAAGGAACAAATTGATAACACAATAACAGTAGAGAACTTTAACATCCCACTTATATCAATAGATAATCTAAAAAGAAAATAAAAAAGGAAATAGGCTCTAAATGAAACACTGGACCAGATGTACTTAACACATATTCAGTATATTCCATCCTAAAAGAGCAGAATACACATTCTTTTCAAATGAACATGAAACATTCTCCAAAATAGATCGCATATTAGATCACAAATCAGGCCTCAACAAATACAAGAAGAATGGCATCATACCATGCACCTTTTCTGACTACGACAATATGAAACTAGAAGTCAACCACAAGGAAAAAAAATCTGTCAAGACCACAAATATATGGAAGTGAAACAACATGCTACTAAACAATGAATAGTTCAACCAGGAAATGAAACAAGAAATAAAAAAACATAGAAACAAATGGAAATGAAAACACAACAGTCCAAAACCTTTGGAATGCAGCAAAAGCAGTCCCAAGAGGGAAGTATTTAGTAATACAGGCCTACCTCAAGAAGCAAGAAAAATCTGGGGATCCCTGGGTGGCGCAGTGGTTTGGCGCCTGCCTTTGGCCCAGGGCGTGATCCTGGGGACCTGGGATCGAGTCCCACATCGGGCTCCCGGTGCATGGAGCCTGCTTCTCCCTCTGACCTATGTCTCTGCCTCTCTCTCTCTCTGTGACTATCATAAAAAAAAAAAAAAAAAAAGAAGAAGCAAGAAAAATCTAAAATAAACAAATTAATCTTATGCCTAAAGGAGCTAGAGAAAGAACAATAAACAAAACCTAACGCCAGAAGAAGGAAGGAAATAATAAAGATTAGAGCATAAATAAAATATAAACTAAAAAAAAAGAACAGATCAATGAAACCAAGAAATGGTTTTTTGAGAGATTGGATAAAATTGATGAACTCCTAGCCAGACTTTCAAAAAGAAAAGAGAAAGAACCCAAATAAATAAAATCACAAAGGAGAGAAGGGAAAAGACAACCAATACCACAAAAATACAAATAATTGTAAGAGAATATTATGAGGAATTAACTATAGGCTAACAAATTGGACAACCTGGAAGAAATGGACAAATTCCTAGAAACATATAAACTATCAAAACTGAAACAGGAAGAAATAAACAACTTGAGCAGACCCATAACTAGCAAATTAATTGAATCAGTAATCAAAATCTCTTAACAAACAAAAGTCCAGGACTCTTGTCCTAGCTTCAGTGGTGAATTCTACCAAACATTTAAAGAAGACTTAATACCTATTCTCAAACTATTCCAAAAAATAGAAGGGGGAAGGAAAAATTCTAAATTTATTCTGTGAGGCCAGCATTACCCTGTCACAAAATACTAGGTAAAGATTCCACTAATAAAGAGAACTACAGGCCAATATCCCTGATGAACATGGATGCAAAAATTCTCAAAAAATTAAATCCAACAGTACATTAAAAGAATCATTCACCATGATCAAGTGGGATTTATTCCTGGACTTCAGAGGTGGCTATAATATTCACAAGTCAATCAACATGATATATACCACATTAACAAAAGAAAGGATAAGAACCATATGATCTTTGCAGTGGATAGAGAAAAAGGATTTGACAAAGTACAACATGCATTCATGATTAAAGAAAAGTCAACAAAGTAGGTTTAGAAGAAGCATACTTTAACATAATAGAGGCCATATATAAAACACCCACTACTAATATCATCCTCTGGGGAAAAACTGAGAACTTTTCTTCTATGGTTAGGAACAAGACAAGGATGTCCACTCTCACCACTATTATTTAACATAGTACTGGAAGTCCTAGCCATAGCAATTAGACAACACAAAGAAATAAAAAGCATCCAAATCAGAAAGGAGAAAGTCAAACTTTCACTAATTGCAGATGATATGATACTCTATATTGACAACTAGAAAGACTTCACCAAACAACAACAAAAAACCCCAAAAATCCAAAAAGAAAAGAAAAGAAAAGAAAACAAAACAAAACAAAAAACCTGGCTTGAACTGATACACAAATTAAGTAAAGTCACAAGATACAAAATAAATGTACAAAAGTCTATTGCATTTCTATACACCAATAATGAAGCAGCACAAAGAGAAATTAATGAATCAGTCCCTTTTACAATTGCATCCAAAACAATAAGATACCTAAAAATGAGCCTAACCATAGAGGTAAAAGACCTGTACTCTGGAAACTAAAATGCTAGTGAAAGAAATTGAGGATGACACAAAGAGATGGAAAGATATTTCATATTCATGGGCTGGAAGAGCAAATATTGTTAAAATGTCTAGTATCCAAAGCAATCTACACACTTAATGCAAATCCTATCAAAATACTATCAGCATTTTTCACAGAGTTTGAACAAAACAATTCTAAATTTGTATAGAACCACAAAAGACCCCGAACGGCCAAAATAACCTTGAGAAAGAAAAGCAAAGCTGGAAGCATCACAATTCTGGGCTTCAAATTATATTACAAAGCTGTAGTTATCAAAACCCAATGGTACTGGCTCAAAAACAGACACATAGATCAATAGAACAGAATAGAAAACCCAGAAATGGGCACACAACTGTATGGTCAATTAATCTTCAACAAAGCAGGAAAGAATATCCAATGAGGAAAAGACTCTAGTTTCCAGAGTATAGGTCTTTTACCTCTATGATTAGGTTCATTTTCAGGTATCTTATTATTTTGGGTGCAATTGTAAATGGGACTGATTCATTAATTTCTCTTTCTGCTGCTTCATTATTGGTGTATAGAAATGCAACAGACTTCTGTACATTTATTTTGTATCTTGCAACTTCACTTAATTCAACAAATTAATCTTCAACAAAGCAGGAAAGAATATCCAATGAGGAAAAAAACAAATGGTGCTGGGAAAACTTGACAGCAACATGCAAAAGAATGAAACTGGACCACTTTCTTATGCCATATACAAAAATAAATTCAAAGTAGATTAAAGAGGTGAATGTGATACAGAAAATCCTCAAAATCCTAGCAAAGAATACAGGTAGCAGCCTCTTTGATATAAAACGTAGCAATTTATTTCTAGGTATGTCTCCCAAGATAAGGGAAACAAAAGCAAAAATGAACTATTGGGACTTCATGAAAATAAAAAGCTCTGTACCCAAAGGAAACAATCAACAAAACTAAAAGACAATCTACAGAATGGGAGAAGATATTTGTAAATGACATATCCAGTAAAGGGTTAGTATCCAAGATATATAAAGAACTTATAAAACTCAACACTCAAAAAACAAATAATACAGTTAAAAAATGGGCAGAAGTCATGAATAGACATTTTGCCAAAGAAGACATCCAGATGGCCACTAGCCACAAGAAAACATGCTCAACATCACACATTATCAGGGAAATACAAATGAAAACTACAATGAGATATCACCTCACATTTGTCAGAATGGCTAGAATTAACAACATAGGAAACAACAGATTTTGGCAAGGAGATGGGAAAAGGAGAGCCCACTTGCACTGTTGGTGGGAATGCAAACTGGGGCAGCCACTGTGGAAAACAGTATGGAGGTTCCTCAAAAAGTTAAAAATAGAACTACCTTATGATCCAGCCATTGCACTCCGAGGTATTTACCTAAAGAATACAAAAATACAAATTCAACAGGATATATGCTCCCCAATGTTAATAGTTTATAGCAGCTTTATCTATTCCATAATAGCCACATTATGGAAACAGCCCCAGTGTCCATTGACTGATGATGGATCAAGAAGATGTAGTATGTATATGTATATATGTATATATTCCATATATACAATGGAATATTAGCCAGCCATAAACAAGAATGAAATCTTGCCATTTGTAAGGACATGGATAGAGCTAGGGAGTATAATGCTAAGAGAAATAAGTCAGTCAGGGAAAGACAAATACCATATGATTTCACTCATATGTGGAATTTAAGAAACGTTAAAAAGTACAAAATGAAAAAGAGAGAGAGATGTAAACCAAGAAACAGACTCTTAACTATAGAAAACAAACTGGAGGCTAACAGAGGGGAGGTGGTGGGAGATGGGGAAAAGAGGTGATGGGGACTAAGGAGTGCACTTGTTGTCATGAGCACCAGGTATTGTTTATGCAAGTGTTGAATCATTATATTGTACACCTGAAACTAATATTACACTGTATGTTAACTAATTGGAATTTAAATAAAAACTTAAAAAAAATGCACAGTAAGATATTGCTTCATATCTGTTAAAATGGCTATTATCAAAAAGACTAGAAATAACTTTTGGCAAGGATGTGGAGATAAAAAGGAAAAAGGAACCCTTGAGTACTGTTGATGGGAATGTTAATTGAAGTGGCCACTATTAAAAACAGTAAGGAATAAATTTCTAAAAAAAAAAAAAAAAGTTATCCTATTACCCAGCAATTCTACTTCTGGATATTTATCCAAAGAAAACAAGAACACTATTTCAAAATCCAGCCCCCATATTCAATGCAGCATTATCTATAATGGCCAAGATATGGAAACAATGTAAGTTCCCATCATACACAGACGCACACACACACACACACACACACACACACAGTCACACAGAGGAATATTCAGTCACATGTGAAAACAAGGATAGATCCTGAAGGCATTATGCTAAGTGAAATATGTCAGACAAAGACAAATACCATGCAATATCTCATGTATGCAATCTAGAGAGATAGATAGACATAGTTACAGAGAACTGATTAGTGACTAGTGGCTGCCAGAGGTGGCAGGGGAAAAATGGGTGAACTGTCTTTGTTTAAATAAATAGAACAAAAAATTTAAAAAGTATAAAGTAAAAGAAACTGTGTCATTTACATTTAAAGGCCATTAACTTTCTGTTAAAACACTTAAAAGTATTCTCTAAATACTAACAATAAATGTGATCTAGTTTCACTGTTCATAAAAGAAGAAAACGTAAGTGTGAAAATACAGGATACATTAGAAACTACATAGATGAAAATATTTCAGATATGATCTCACAACTTCTCTAAGTGTTTGCAAATATAACTTAATATCCATTGAAAATTATTTTACTTTCTCTCTGTTACCTTTATCACTTTAAAGTATGACCATTTTCCAGACAACATAACTGATACCCTTTATCATAATGGCTTTTGGTAATAGGAATCATCATATAAAAGTACAATACTGATATGCTCAGCACTAACCTAACACTAGGAAGTAAAATCCCTGCATATGCAGAGAAATATAGTTTTTTTTATTTGTTTGATTTGTAACCTTGATGGCCTGGGTCTCTGTGAACACAGTAAAACCTTATTTGTTAATCATATCAAGATACTAGTTATTGCTTGATACTAGACTGTAATGTCTTGAATAAATTGGCCTAGACTCCCTATTTAGTTATAGTATCAATGACAAGATGGCAATACAAGATTACTAAACAACGTGAAGTGAATTTGCAACCCTACTTTAATAATTATTTTGCAAGAAATATTTATGAACCATTTTCCTACATTATTCAGAATGCTGGAGTAGATTATTGAAACCAAGATATTTTTACACAGCTTTGCCTTTGTCCTGAGTACTCCTCCACCTCACATATATCCTAATTCCAAAATCTTCCAAGCATTCAACAGAAAGGCCCCTTCCCTAAGAAACAGTCCCCTGTTACGGCTGGTCAGTTTCTGCTCTTGCCTTCTCATGACCAGTACTGAGTTTTATCATAGCATGTGCATATGTATGTCCCACTGACAAAGACAGTGGCAGGTATCTTATATCTCCTAGTCTCTGAATCAGGATGAGAGCAGTGAGCCATCTTCTGCATCCTACAACCACTTGTTGAGCATTCCTGGAGAAAATAACAAAGGAAGACCTAATTGTGCCATTATATATTCATTGTTATCAATTTCAGCATACCGTAACACCGAGTCTCTTCTGTTTTTCTCATTACTTTATTCTCACCTCTGCAAGAACTCTTCCAAAACACCTCTTCTTTCCTCTGATCTCTGAGGTCTCCTCATTTCCTCTCATTCTCAGCAGATCGCCTTGTCCTGTACCTTACATAGAAATTAGAAAATACAGGAATTCCTTTAAATTCCTGCTACCAAACACAAACCTATCACATACAACCATATTCTTTTTACTAACTTTATAATAAAAAACATGCGTTTGTCTCCTCCTCTCAAAGGTGATGAGGTTACCTAAATTTTGCACCACATTCTATGTCCACAAGAAACCTGACCCATATATCATGTCCTTTATCTTTATACTTTCCCAATTTTCCATACACAAACAAAAAGCCTCACTGAGCCCCACATCTTCCTCCAGCCAATATTCCACTTCTCATCAAAATTAAATAGTTTGTCTATAGTGCCTCCATTATTTCCCTACCATCCTCATTTTTTCAATTCATGGCAATGCCTCTCTGATAGGGTTCTTATAATGATGAGATGAAGTAATCAAGTAAAAAACATAATAAAAGATCATTATTATTCACCCACTGCTTTCAGGAGCATTCAACAGGATGACCATTCTCCTCTTGAGATACATACTTTGGATGCAATGATCCATATTCTCTGTATTGTTTCCCTACATTTCTGATACCTCTTAATCCTGATCTCTTGTTTTTCTTATGCCATTTTCTTATGGCCATGTTGTGCCATGTGAAGTTCCTCATGAGTCAGTTCTCAGATCTTTTTTTCATGCTACACTTTCTATGAGAAATATTTATTTCCCATGGTTTCACTGACCACAATTTTGCTGTATAGGTCAGAGTACCTAGTTGCAAACAGCTATATACAAACTAGCTTACGTAGAAAAGAAATTTATCCATACTAGGATGCTCAAAAAATCTTAAGGAAGATTAGACAGGTTGTAAAGCTAATCTTGGAAACAGTACCTATACTAGAGAGATGTGTTAGTGAAAATACTGTGGTTAATTCTGGAGAATGGGAGGCTTTTACAACTATGCTTCCCCTACTACACACAAGTTCCTCACATTTCTCATGTATATATCCAAGTGTCTCAAAGTTGTGTCTGATTAGAGAAACTTAAGTTATGTGGCTATTGGGATGCCTGGGTGGCTCAGTGGTTGAGCATCTGCCTTCGGCTCAGGGTGTGATCCTGGGATCTGGGATTGAGTCCCATAATGAGTTCCCTGCAATGAACCTGCTTCTTTGTCTGCCCATGTCTCTGCCCCTCTGTCTGTGTCTCTCATGAATAAATAAATAAAATCTAAAAAAAAAGAATTGTATGGCTATCCTCACTCAGAAGTATAAAGAGTTAACAAATGTTGAATTTTCTGATTCCTAGCTGAAGAAGATAGGATTTATAGAATGGAGATCATAGAAAATAGGGTGAGTATTCTAAGATATTAGATGATCAGAAATGGCAAAAGCCCACTTCAGTTGCTCTTATCTATCTGACATTAATATATATCTTTCTTCCCAACATAATCTTTCAGATAACAATTTGCTCCCACCTATCTTATTGCAACTACCTATGAACAAATATATCATCACCTTCTCAAGAAGAAAGATAATATTTCATCAATCATAGTATTCATGGTAGATCAGTGAATTTCATGACAGTTGGCCAACTGATTAATTTCTTTTACTGAAAAAAAAGAGTTCTCAGGCAAAAATGTATGAAATATCTTAACAGTGAATATGAAATCCCATAAAGTCTGTGAATGGTGTTGCTGTAGGAAGTAAGATGAACATGAAGGCAAATATAAATCCAAATGAGGCATTTATCCTACTAAGGACAAACTATTTCTAGTCCATAATGTAAGTAACCCCCATGTAATTAATTTACTGCCAAGAAAGATACCTTTCCTGGAGTAGAACCATATGGAAGGTTTAGGATTGTTTCCTGCTGTGGGTAAATTGGGTAATCAGCAGTCATATGTCCAAGAAAGCCTTGTTGTGGGAAATCTATGTAAATCTGCTGTCCTTGTCACCATGGTCACTTTGTTATTGAGTGTACTGGGCAAATATTGCAGTGGCTGGGAAGGAATCAGACCTACAACCATATATCAGGTCATTTTGTTCAACTGATTATTGAGAGCTTGTTCCACAGTGAGAATCTTTGACGGAGTATTCACTTGGGATGCAAATGTTGTCAATCTCTCAGCCCATTTTGAATTAGTCCATAAATCTAATCCCAAATCTTTAAGTTTGTTTCATCTGAATGCAGACCACCTGATCAAACTATCTCTCATGAATCAGTATAAAGCTAACCTTCAGTCATCTCTCTCTCTCTCTGTAGACTAAACAGAAATCAGAATATGTCCCTTCAACTTCTATATTTTGAGAGGATTTTCCTTTTCTACCAACATTTATGGCCACCCTGCATGGGTTTAATGTAACAGCAGTCCAGTTCTGATTACTGTTAGCATATCATGCTGAGTAAACTTAAGTTAGACTCAAATTATCTCCTTCTCGGTCCATTTATTATAGGACCCCCTCAAGAGCCACACATGTGAGTTGACAGAGGAGTGGCAGAGTAAAACAGTAGGACACTGGGAATATGAATTGACAAAGAATCTCTCCTTGACCAAACTCTAGTCAGGTCCTCTGAGCCCTCTTCTTGCTGAGGCCTCAACTTTGGCAACAAAGATTACAGACTCTCAGCACAAATTATTTTGTCCACCCATTACACACACATACACACACACACAGATACACGTCCCACATTAAAAGACCTGAACAAGCACTAGCATAATTTCTAGCATAATTTCTAACAGCTCAAGGCAGTATCCTTAGGATGACCCTAACCCCGTTAAAGTAACTGCTTGCAAGAAACCTCAAGGCTGCCAAAAGAATTTTTTCCATTTTCTTTCTAGTCAATACATCATCAGGTAGGCCTCTGACCTTCCTTTCTTAGAGCATTTGCTAACAAAGGCTTACCATCATGAATTCTTCCTCTGTCCACATGTCTCCTACAACTCAGGATTGTCTTCTCGAGGGTCTAAAAATCATTCCTTTGAAATAGTATCATCAGGAGGGATACTCCTAGACTCTGATAGGAAAAAAATCCTAATTTCAACAATTGATGACTAACAGACAGCTGGCCTAATTGCATTTACATTGGCCAACATTTTATAATTTTTCACCTCTCTGGTTCTGCTCAAGCCTCCTTCCTTCTCCCACTTTACTCTTTCTTTTCTTTTCTTTCTTTTTTTCTTTCTTTCTTTCTTTCTTTCTTTCTTTCTTTCTTTCTTTCTTTCTTTCTTTTCTTTCTTTCTTCATTGGCTGGGTATAGTCTATTTTACTGATGGTACACGACAAAGTAGGGCTCTCCAAGCTCCTCCCATTCTTCAGGGGATCTGGGATGGAAACTGATAGAGGTCACTATTCACATAGAGATTCTGTGTTTTGGGGAATGACTTGGGGCAAGGACTCCTCAGCAGCTGAAGGCCTCTCTCTTCCTCTTGCTCTCACAGGAACTGGTGGTCCAGAGGGTTCTTGCTCCTTGGAGATCATAAAGCCTACCACCTAGTTGCTATAGCCAAATTCATTGTCACATCAGGAAATGAGTTTAACAGAGTGGTTTTTGAGAGCAATGCTAGCATCAGCATCAAAAGTGGAAGAGTGTCACTGTTAAAGTCCTCAGTATAGCCCAAGATGCCCTTGAGGAGGCCCTTTGATGCCTGCTTCACCACCTTCTTGATGTCATCATATTTGGCAGCTTTCTTTAGGTGGCAAGTCAGATTTACAACTGACACATTGGGCTTGGGGACACAGAAGGCCATGGCCAGTGAGCTTCCTATTCCACTCAGAGATGACCTTGCCTGCAGCCTTGGCAATAGCACTAGAATCAGAGATTATGTTCTAGGAAGCCCTTTGGCCATTATACCACAGCTTCCCAGAGGGGCCGTCCATGGTTTTCTGGGTGACAGGGATGGCACAGACTATGGTCATGAGTCCCTCCATGATATCAGAGTTTCATGGATGACTTTGGCCAAATGGGCCAAATAGTTGATGGTGCAAAAAGCATTGCTGACAATCTTGAGGGAGTTGCCGTCCTCTCATGGTTCATATCCATCACAAACATGAGGGCATCAGGAGAAAGGGCAGAGACAATGACCCTCTTGGCCCCATCTCTCAAGTGAGCCCCAGCCTTCTCCATGGTAGTGAAGATCCCAGTGGACTCCACAACATACTCAGCACCAGCATCACTCCATATTGGTGGGATCTTGCTCCTGGAAGATGGAGATGACATTTCCATTGATGACAAGTTTCCCATTCTCAACCTTGACTGTGCCATGGAATTTGGTATGCATGGAATCATACTGGAACATGTGGACTATGTAGTTGAGGTCAGTGAAGGTGTCATTGGTGGTGACAATATTTACTTTGCTAGAATTAAAAGCAGCCCTGGTGATCATACACTCAATATGGGCAACTGTTTAGTCTGACCTTCACCATTGTGTCTCAGGGGTGCAGCTGGCACTGCATCAGAAGATGTGGCTATCAAATAGGGAGGATTAGAGCTGTCATTCTTCCTTTAAAATGTCCAGTCACCTTTGTAAAAATTGAAGTTGAGCTTGATTTACCTTGTACCACCTTTTCCCCTATTGCAATAGTATATTCTTAATTAAAAACTCTTCTTGCCACTTAAACCACTGTCCAGTTTTGTTTATCTTTGATGAAAATATCTGCTCATGCAATTTATTTGTGCTTCAGGATCTGCTTGAGGTCAAACCTATTTACATGATTTCTAACTGATGGATTATTGCTGGGTATAACCAGTTATATAGTTTAAACTAATACCAAGTTAATTAGTTAATTAACTAAACCAAGTTAATGAATGTAAGATCAGGTAATTTGTTGCTCTACTGTCAGGTGTTCAGTGCCTATAATGATCTTGCTTCTACTAGAAAAACAGAAACTATCAATCAAAAGGAGAACAGTTACTTGCAAAGTGGTCACATATTTGATCCAAAACCTTAGATACCTGTTCTATGATTCTCCTAGTAAGGCTTGACACAAGCTTTATACCATCTCCTGCCACAGATACTTTGGGCACAACTGCATCAACTGTCATAAGGCCCACTAGGAGGGTTGCTTTCATGGGTTCTGGTCCAGTTGAAAAGCCTTTTTTTTGCTCAGTCTCCCTTAAAAATATCATCATTTTGAGTCACATTGCAAATAATCAGTGATCAACCCAAAAGTAGTGTTAACTTTCTCCAATATTCAAAGAAACCCATTGTAGCTCTTTCTTAGAAATTTATGGGACAAAACATAGCAACTAGCCTTTCATTTTGAATAGTATATTTTACCATGTACTATACCACAGAATATTCAGAAACTCCATAAGGTGGCAGACTCTTGTATTTTCATGGGTTTTATTGCCCAAACTTCAGCATGCATACATGTCTTACCAAAGAAATCTAATGTACTTACTCTCCAATTTCTTTCCTCATGGTGTTATTAACATAGTAAAACTGGATGATGCTCTCTGACATTGTGAGATCAAGGCCCTTCTAGAATAAATATGGCATAGAATCATAGACATAATATAGTTTTGAGGTGAGTTAGTAAGGGTCTACTATTGTTTATACTAGAGGAAAGCAAATCACTTTTGTTTTTGTCTGGTTATTAGAATAGAAGAAACCTGTCAATAGCTGCATTCCACGTGCTATTCCAAAACTGTTTAGATTTCCTCTTAAAATAAAACTGAATCTAGACAGTAGTTGAAATTAGAGGTAACACCTACTTAAATGAAGGAAAATCTAGTGTTACTTTCCAAGGCCTATTTCCTACTGTGTAGGTGATACAAGCTAACTGAATGAGGAAGGGAAAGGTATAACCATCCCTTTGGTGGGAATATGAATCCCTATTATTCCAAGGAAGGTATGAAGACAACTTTCATTTTTAATTTTTCTTCATTTTTAATTTTAAAGGCAAAGAAAAGGCCCAGGAACATCCACTTAGCCAACCATAATAGAATTGGTTCATGCGTTATGACTCCAATCCATGAATCATTCTAGTTACTGATTTTAATCATTTCAACTATCAGTAGGAACTAAGGAAATAGCAAAAGGATGTGTGTATAAACTCCCTGGGTGTACTTTGAGTACACTCACAATGAACCTCCATTGTTAAGGACTGAATGTATCCTTCCCCAAATTCATATGTTGAGGAGCTAACCCCATGCCCCACCCAATATCATGGTGTTTGGAGGTGGGATCTTTGGGAGATAATTAGGTGTAGATTAGGTCAGGAGGCTGGGCTGAATCTGCTGGCACCTTGATGATCTTAGACATCTTGGCCTCCAGAATTATGAGAAGTAAATCTCTTATTTAAGCTACCCATTCTATGTATGATATATTCTTTTTTTATAACTTTTTTTTAAAGATTTTATTTATTTATTCATGAGACACACACACACAGAGAAAGAGAGAGAGAGAGAGAGAGGCAGAGACACAGGCAGAGGGAGGAGGCTCCATGCAGGGAGCCAGACATGCGACTCGATCCCGGGTCTCCAGGATCATGCCCTGGGCTGAAGGCAGTGCTAAACCACTGAGCCACCCGGGCTGCCCATATGTATGATATATTCTTATAGCAGCTAGAGCTGATCTGACTAAGATAACTATTAATCACTTGGCATCCAATAACCCCAGCATTGTTAGTAAATTACAGAAATGGTTTAGGCTCAGCCAGCACTGTCAAACCGGAATTAGGATCCAATACTTAATGAAATGTTTAGGTATTTCTCTTTCCCTTTAATATACAGTTGGCCTCATAAATGGTGCAAGTCTCTTAGAGAAGAGTAGCAACAGTCAAGAATTATTGACAGCTTAATATATTCAAGGTACTTTTCTAAGTGTTTTACACATATTACTTTGTTTAATCCTCTTATCCAATGATCATATAAACTCCATTGGAATCATAAAATTGCATTTTAAATGCAATGTCTCAAAGGTCTACCAAGAACAATCATTGTGCTTTTAAATAACACTGAGTCTCTCCTTCCCAAATATTTCAATCAATAGCTTTTTGCAGTCTTGTGGGTTATATCAGAAAATCAATTTAGGAGTTAGAATAACCTATGATAAATTCACTAAAAAATTTTTCATAATTTTTTGGATTTATCTTCTACTTTATTAACTCAAGGAATAATAACATCTTTACCTCCTTCAGCATAAGCCAACCTTATGTATGTTTCAGTCAAGAAACCAAGAAACCAATTACAATTTCTGACTGACCCTAGCTGTTGATTATAGGCAATAAGGAGCGACAAGAAGGGGCATAGGAAAAATTTGCTCCCTTTGCAAGGTACTTATCAAAGGGGTCCTGAGGCAAGGCCTAAATTGGGACAGAGATTTTGTTTTGCTGCAAAGACACTCCAGGATGTTAGGATGTTCAGGGTTCTCCAAAATGCCTCTTTTTAAATTCTGGTGTTCTATTCTTTTCCATTCAACATGCTGTTACTAAGAAATCTGACAAAGACGTAAATTCAACCTAATCTGAAATTCAGCAACCCAGAGTATCAGATAGGATATTTTATTCTTGGGTATGTCAGTCCTGCTTTTGCAACAAAAATTTCTGACACAGACACAGAAAGTCTCCAATTCTCCAATTATCCTTCTCTGCCTAGAGCAAAGAACTTAAAACTTGGATCTTATAATTTCCTTTTGCTAAGCTCTGCAATATAACTAGAAGGACCAGCCTTCCTTCTCTTCCTTGTAATCCTGTCTTTCCTACTCTTTCTATATCAACAGCTATCTGTTTTTTTCAAAATCTTGTCTTTAATAGCCATTTTATTTTACAGGATAATTTAAGTAACTCATTCACATATTGTGTCATTAACTACCACAGTTCCCGGCTCTGAACTAACTATATCTTCAGTGCCTTCAAACCCAATCAGCATAAACAATCCATTCACAAATTTTTATTTCCTTGATGGCCTATTGTTTCCTGTCACCAAATACCATATTGGTCAGGAGTCTTAATTGCAAACATTAGAAAATATTCTAACTTAAGGAGAAAATTAATATTTAAAGGGATATTATAGAGCTCATATAAATTAGAGAAGGGCCAGAGGACAAGATTCTGAAGATACAGGAACGATGACACCACAGCACAAAGGCTGCTCTGAAAGAGGTATCATGGCCATGCCACTTCGAACTGACTGCCCTTAGAATTAGATGCCTGATATACCACTCCCTTCCTTCCTCCAACCATGAGAAAGAACCAAGGTGTCTGTCATTACATGTGCCAGGGTGTGTATTCCTCCTTTCATGGCCAACTTTTCACAAAGATAGCTTTCTAATGTGCATTTCAAATGGGTTCAAATAATTGGAGAAACTGAAGTCACATGCCTGCATCCAAAACTGCAAGAAAGTCTGGAATATAATTATTCTGTTCTCTGCCTTGGAAAGAAAGGTTAATAATATGAAGAATTACCAAAATATGGAGAATGTATTGAACCACATTAATTGACAAATATCTACTAGATGGGCCATATGTTAAAATCACCTAAAATGATAGCATTAAGCCAGTGGTAGTCAAGACTTCACTCAGAGTATTTCTGGATCTCTTTCTCTTCTTTGATAATAATTTGAACTACACTTACCTCCCTCTAGAATTCAGCAGAGGTCAAATAACTTATCCTGGCTGATGAAGTGTAAATGGAAGTGACAAGTGTCACTTCAAGACAGAATCTTTTTGAGCTGATATGTTTCTACATACTCTCTTGCCCTGCCACAGTGAACACAAAAGACCCCAATAGATATGGTATCTATAATACCATATGATATCATAACAAAATAAGGAGGCTTTGACCAGCTTGGGTATCTGAGGGAATAATCTGAGAAAGTTCCCTTCTCAACCTGCAATGGACGTGTAGCAAAAGCAAAAATAAAACTTGTTCTAATTTGCTGAAATTTTGCTGTAATATGCCCATGCTGATTGATAAGAAGCTCAAACCTCTCTTCAATTATACTTTTTATATTATACATTCCTAACAGCTTGGAAGTCATGACACAGGGCTATCACAAAAGCTCTTAATTCAACATGTCCAAAACTGAACTCATGAACTTCTCTATCAATTATTCTTCCTCCAGCATTTACTGCCTCAATAAATCCAACAACCATGTGTTTGCTCAATCTAAAAACGTAAAAATCTTTCCTGATTCTTCCCATTTTCTATTACTTATATGCTATCAATTTCCAAGTATTATGATTTCCTCTATTTCTATAGTCTTGGACCCCACTTCCAAAAGCCCAGTCCAAAAAACCATCATCTCTTCTATGATTTAATGAAATAGGCTCAGATCAATTTGTGGATATTTATCACTGCTTTACAACCAAGCCTTCACACTATAGCTAACATATTCTTTTGTTTATTTTTCAATATATTGTTCAATATTTAAAATTTCCTCACTGAAACCCATCAATAACTTCTTATGTCTTTTAGTATAACGTTGAGATTTCTGACTGGGATCTTTAAGGTTCTGGATGGTCTAGACTTTTGCTCATCATGGTTTCACTCTCTCCTCCAGAATTACTGACTGGCATTCAGTTCTTAAGATGTGTCATCCTCTTTCCCACCTCATAGCTTATGTTCCTATTATTTCCTCTATCTGAAGACTTTTCTCCCCAACTACTTCATTACATCCAAAACTACTGTGACCATTATCTTGCTACATCCACCCACTCTCCTTGCTAATGCCCATGCATTTCTTAAATCTTTGCTGAACACTATTGTCTTAGGAAACATGCCTTTATTCTTTGATCCTCCAGTTATATTCCTCCGAAGAAGTCCATACTTAATGTTCACTCTTGACCTCCTGTTGTTATAATTCATTCAGGGTTTGTTTTCCACAATAAAGTTCCACAATAAGGAAAAAGTTGCACAATAAAGAAAACCTTGGCTTGTTTGTCATTGTTTCTTCAATGCCTAACACAGTACAGGTAGGTCATTGGTATTTTTTTGAATGAGGTCATTTTTTGAATGAGGGTTCAAAGTTGAGTGAATGAATGAATGAGTGACTTCTAGAAGATGCTTTCACAGCCTTACCATACTTCCAGTTTCTTTTCTTTTTCTTTCTTTTTTTTTTTAGCTTTTTTAACTTGGAAGATTTTTTAAAATGTCTTGTTGTTTGTTGTTTACATCACATTATCTGCCCATCTGTTCTTTATTTTTTGCATTTGTTCTACTTATATTCAGTTTACTGCTTACGTTGAGAATCATTTTGGTTTCAATCTTCTTAATTGTTTGGAAACCAGGGATTAGTCTGTTTATTTTTCATACCTCATGCTGGCACAAAATGCTGTTTTTTTTTGGCTGCAGGTATTTCAAAAACTATTAAATGTCCTTTATATCTGGGGAGATAGAGAAGAAAACCAGAAATTCTGATACTTTTTTTTTCCCTCAAACTAAAAGGAAGCCTGTTTTGGAATAAAAATATTTGCAGTTTAATCCATGTGAATGTTATAACCCTTACATCCAGAAAGTATTTCAGCAAATCATTCAAATATTAAAGCCTAGATTTGAAATAACATCTATTGAAAATCACTTTTAGTATTTAATGACTGATAATGTCTCATTAATAAAAACTCCATTGTTTAAATAAATTCCAGCTACTAATCTTTTTATTAAAAATCTAAGTAATGAGACAGAAAGTAGAATAGATAAATTTTCATATAGATTAAGTTGGGTGCATATGTGTCTGAAGCATAATCCATTGATGCAGTGTAGGAGAGGATATTTAAAAGCCTGTTCAAAGTGTAATTTATGAATTTTCCAGGATATTTGGTCTCCAATCAATAAATCATGAGCCATTCGGGTTTCTTAATGACTACCATGTTTGGGAAAGATAGTAGCAATTTGGCAGGCCCACAGATGATTTTTTTTTCCACAGATGATTTTTTAAAGTGAATCCAAATTCTCCACAGATCCCTTACCTTCCATCACAGTGTTTCTTTGAAAGGTGCATTGGAGTTGTCATAATGTGTTCTCCCATATGTTGTTGAAGAACTGAGAAAACTGCTATAAAATGCAAGTTTAAGGGCATTAATGGATTTTCTCTTGAAGCTACCTGGATATTGTTCAGAGAAATAAAGCAATAACATGTATTGTGGCAGACAGAAGGAAGAGGACTTAAAAAGTAATTGCAGTATGGTGTTCTGACATGTTTTAAAATAACACTTTGTTGTAATTAAATAATGATCTGCAATGATTTATTTTTCTATATGAAGAGAATTTTAGAAGACATAAATTTAGGGGCAAATATATGAGTTGGACATCACTTGGATTTTTATTGTGGACAATACAATTTGTCTAGCATCACACCCAGGTCAAAATCTTTTCAAGTATTTTATTCCAAGTAAAGAGGTTTACAGCCTGGCAGATTCCATAGTATCATAGTTATAATCTGAAACCTCTTAAAATCTCTCATCTATTGAAAGAAATTTAAAATCTCTCCAGTATATCTGCTTTGCTTATTGTAGTTCACACTCAGGGAAGATTCATTTTGTGCTTCTTCTGTTGGGATATGTGTCACTATCCAGCGATGTGAACTCTTCTAGAGACAGGACATAAGTGTCGATATCTAAATTAACCATATATCTCTGATTCTTTGATTTCTGGGGCCTTGCTGACCCTGGAGAGACTGCTCCTCCCATGGCTAGCCAATTCTTAAAGATCATAAACTACCTACCTGAGAACACATCTTTTCATATGCAAACCAACTAACGCATATCCCCCACAGCCTCCTTTATGTGTTTTTCACAAGGCTTTCTCACTCCAGGCCACTATCCACCTGTCCCAATCACCCCAAAACTAGATACTCTATACCCTAAGGCCTGTGGAAATTATTCAAACTAGCCAATCCTAAATCTACTTACTCTGTCTCACCCATTTCTTATTATGGAAATCACAATGAAGATTATTACCTATGTTTTCCCCTAGTCCCTCTGCCTCCTACCTGACCCTGGTGCTTCCCTACACAGCCCTCCATGGCGTGATAATTAAGTGCCCTTTCCTCTTGGGTTCTGTCAATTTAATGATTTTTTCAAGTGCTATTTTTCTTTGGTGTGTTGGCCTCACCAACTTGAATAATAATAAATCCTATGTTTAAAAACACTATCCCAGGTTGTACAATATTCCCAGAGATACTAATGGTCATTCATTTTGGTCTGAGTGAGCATTTCCATTCTGAGTGGTTTGAAAGGTGCCGACAAGTTTTCGAAATCAAACTGTGCCCAACCTCCTCAAATTTATACCAGTCATTTTAACTAGATAAAGGAATGATATTATTTGAAAGAGGTAAGAGAGTTATCTTCCCTTAGCCATGTCTCATAAGAAAATCATCTCAACTCGTAGGGGTCTAGCAGAACAGAGGTGTAGAGAAGAATGGGCTGTAACATGTGGGTCTATTTATGAATGAGGAAGAAGTAAATATCCTGAAGTGTGAGCCCTCAGCAGCCAGGGGGCTAACTAGCAGAGGAAGGAGATGAAAAAAGAGGGTAAAACCCTTCTGACAATTTCACAGTTTTAAATGAAGCTCAATCTTGGCAGTATGTTATCTCCAGGCTTTTCCTCTTTCACAATTTGATATTTTCCTAAAATCATTTTTTTTCATAGCACAACCATCTGGGTTTTTGTTTTTTTGTTTTGTTTTGTTTTTTAAGATTTTATTTATTTATTTATTTGAGAGGGCAACAGAGAAAGCAGAAGCCGGGGGATGGGGGGAGGCAGAAGGAGAGGAAGAGGGACAATCAGACTTCCCGCAAACAGGGAGCCAGACTTGGGGCTCAATCCCAGGACCCTGAGATCATGACCTGAGTCAAAGTCAGACACTTAACTGACTGAGCTCCCTAGGCACTCTCACAACTATCTGTTTTGATTAAAAGAGATATTTTACAATTGGTACATTTTGATTTGCTGATCTACTGTGCCTTACCCTCACTCAAATGGAAAAAAAAAGTTAAAGTAAAAATGTCTTATCCATATGAGGTAAAACTTGCATTAGAACTCAGCTCTACGGATAGGTTCAAGGCTCTGGTGATTTGAAAGAAGTAGGCAACTCAGTGTTCCAGAAACCTCTTAAATTTAGACTTTTGAACTCAGAAACCAATAACAAAGGCTCTCACACTCATTTCACCAATCTTCAGTGAAGATCTCCTGGTTTGGTCAACTTCTCATGAACACTTCATAAAATATATCCTACCTGACCCACATATACTTTATTCTCAACAAAGAAACCAAAGTGATCCTATAAATCAAGTCATATCACTCCTCTGCTCAGAATTCTCCAGTGTCCCATATATACTAGGATAAAAGACAATATCCTTACATCACCTACAAGGTACTCTACTCTCTTGATACTCATGCTTTGTCTGACCCTATTTTTTTTCACTGTCCTCCTTACTTCCTCTGCTATAGCCACTCTGTCCTCCTTACTATTTTAGAGAATTCTGGGTATGCCCTCGCCTCAGGTCTTCTCCACTGTTGCTTTCTATATTTGAGCAATCTTTTCTTAAATATCCATTTGTACCCAGGAAGTTGAAAATGGTTAGACACAAGCACACAGCTTCACATTCCTGAGGTCTTTTCACAAATGCTGCCTTTTATATGAGGGCTGCTTAGGACACCCTATGTTAATTTGCAAACTTCCCCTTAACAAACACCACCAACTTTCTTCTCTGCTTTATTATTCTTAACATTTATCAACTTCTTACAACCACATATCTCATTTATTTTATTTTATTTCCTATCTACTCCCACTAGAATATACAACACTAGAGGTAAAAGATTTTGTTTTTTTGCTCCTTGTCTTATGTCCCATATAAAGCATGCTAAACAGTACCTGACTTATATAGGCTTCAGAAATAAATAATAATAATTGAATAAGTGAAAGATATTGTGCTAGATGCTTGAAATACAGTAAGGTGTGAGTAGCTATTGCTATTCTTAAAGAACTCCAAAATACAGGTGGGTGACAGAACAGATGTTAAATTAATCCTTTATCTTCAACATACACCTGTAAATCTAAGTTGTTAGGAGAAGGAAAGGTAAGTTGCACCAAAGTCATGGTGCTGATGACATTTAGACCTCCAAGGACTGAAAACAAAATGTTACTATATTTTGGAGGAGATAGCACTTCTCCTGGCCACTGAAGGATGACAGTGACAGGGAACCATTGCAAATATGACAAATGCACATTCAGGTCAGCCAGATATAGCCCTATTTTAAATACAGCAATTCAAAATTCAGATGGATAAAGATTCTTTTCATAAAAATGCTCTAAATAGTACTCCTGATTTTTTTTAATATTTATATTTGAAATAAATAATTTAAAACTCTTTGCTCTAGTCTTCTTTTCCTGAGTTCCTAACCATGTGTCAGGCACTGTACTTGGAGCTAGTTGAGACAAAAGGATGGAGAGGACTGAATTGCAAGCCTGTGCAAGTAGAGAGCACACCAGTCTGCTCATGAATAACTTTAATAGAATGACAAAAGATCTCATTCCTTAAAACTCCTTAATCACCAAAACTCATTAAAACAGCATGCAAATTCTTATGGAGACACTTGTCACCAATAAGAAGTTTAGGAGAGAGCACAGAAAAGTGAGGCATTATCTGGCATTCAAATCACTCTTGTTGTTGTTGTTTTCCAATGCTTAGCCTCAAAGAAATTCCACTGCTCTAATTCAGTCTTCTAACATCAATGACTACCTTACCTATACCTTCTAGGTACACTGAATTTAATTTCCCCCAAGCACACTAAGCCCTGAGTTAATTTAATTTAATTGATCACATTATTGGGAACCTACTTTTCGTGAAATTTCTTATCTTCCCTTCCTTATCAAATCCCTGCTCATCTTTTATACCCTAGTCACATGTTACCTCAGTGAATTATTCTCTGAATTCCTCAGCTTGTTGCTCGCTCCACTTGCCCATCTGTGCTTTCATAATTTGCAAAATCATTTAACTAGTATTAGATGAGTACTTCTGTACTGAGCCCATTGTTAGAAGCTGGGAATGCAAATGTAAAGAAAAACAGAGAGAAAAATCCCTTCTTGCCTGAAATTTAAAATCTGGAAAGTAGATTGTACCATAAAGAAATACATTGTCAAGTAGTGATAAATGCTATGAAAAATAAAATGGTACAACATCACAGACTCTTTCCCTGACTTCCTCATTACTATAGAAGGATGGAGTAGTCAGAAAGGACTCTAAGGAAATAGCATTTGAGCAGAATTGAAGGGAGTATGTCATAAAAAAATCTAGTGGAAAATTACTTCAGGCAGAAACACTCACAAAGGCCCTGAGGCAAGAACATGTTTGGGAGCTCTAAGAGCAAGTAGGTCAATGTGTCCTGGACAATGTGATAGTGGGGAGAGTAGTGAAGGAGAATTGAGCCAAATCCATGTAGGGTCTTCCAGGTTATAACCTTACTAAGTTAAGGACTTAGGAATTTATTTTAAGCAATAAGAGGCCACAGAAAGGTTTAGACACAAGAATGACACAGGATAATCCTGCAAGATTAATCTGGCCATTCTGTACAGAATAGAAATAGGGGTCAGGAGTGGAAACAGCAAAATGAGTTGAAAGGAGATTACTGCGGATGGTGGCACGTATTTTGTATTAAGTTGTTTGTTTTTTACTGTAAACTGCTTAAAGGTAGACCTTGATTTATTCATTTTTTTTAATTGTCAGTATCTAGCAATGCCTGGTGTATACAAGATGTTCAAAAGGTACTTACAGAAGAAAGTGAGGAAGAAAGGAAAGGATGGTAAATAATAAGCAGATAATGGGTTTTAGGATTTTCAACTCCAGTTTAAAAGAAACTCAGATGAGAAAGCATCCTCTTTCCAAATAGCAACACAGAAAGAAAAAGCCTGGGCAGCCCAGGTGGCTCAGCAGTTTGGTGCTGCCCTCAGCCCAGGGCCTACTCCTGGAGACCTGGGATTGAGTCCCACATCGTGCTCCATGCATGGAGCCTGCTTCTTCCTCTGCCTATGTCTCTGCCTCTCTCTGTGTGTGTCTGTCATGAATAGATAAATAAAATCTTAAAAAAAGAAAGAAAGAAAGAAGAAAGAAAGAGAAGAAAGAAAGAAGAAAGAAAGAAAGAGAAAGAAAGAAAGAAAGAAAGAAAGAAAGAAAGAACAACCTCATTTTGTCAGTGAAAGGCACAAATTTGTTTTTACATCAAAAAAATTAAAAGTGTTAGATCCTACTCACATCCTAACACTAAATAAATATGCAATCATGAAGAAGGATTTATTCTGCAAAGACTGATCAATTCGTTTTAAGGAACCAATTTCTTATAGGAAACAGGAAGGAAAAATGGCTTCTATTTATTGCAGATGGGTAATATCTTTAATAGGAGAGAAATAATTATCCCCATCTTCTCCCTTAGTGGGTGGCACTGTGCTCTCTTGGGCTTTCAGAAAGTCAAGGTCATGGAGCAGATGGTCCATTATTGGGGTAGACTGAAACAAGATAAATCTCTCATCTGAAATTAGTTTAATTTGGGAAGAAAATTTTCACTTTCACACATGTACTTGAAGTTGGCATAAAAATGAGAACATGTTGAATTTAAATCAATTTCTCTGATACCTTATGTTTTCTGTTAACTGTTAAAGCATTAGTTAAATGCTTTTCTACTGTATTTGGCAAAATCACAATGAAGAATAAACTTCAATTTCAAATGCAATTATTAATCATCCCCAAAGCATTTTAAGCAAGATGGTGTTTGGTACTTCATTTTACAACCCCAAGTCAGGCCCTGCCACAAGAAATTTAACTTTGGATCAGTTTCACTCATAAATCAATCTCTTCAATAGGACAATCAGGAGGGGATCCCTGGGTGGCTCAGTGGTTTGGCGCCTGCCTTCGGCCCAGGGGTGATCCTGAAGTCCCATGTCGGGCTCCCTGCATGGAGCCTGCTTCTCCCTCTGCCTGTCTCTCTCTCTCTCATGAATAAATAAATAAAATCTTAAAAAAAATAGGACAATCAGGAAAAATGGGCAAGTGTCACAGTGTCTGAGTCATTTGACTACACTGTAAAATAAAAAAAAAAATTAAAGCATGTGATTCACCTTACCTAGAAATGTGATAAGAACATCTTGATAAGTAATTTGCGATGGCTATTCTGTCTCTCAGAAGTTGGGGTTAAAAACATACCCACACTCGGACATAGGCTTAAAGTACACATTCAGAGATGTCTGAGCATTCAAGAAACTTCCACTTGGAATATCCTGAATCCCTTCCCAAATTAAACTAATTTCAGATGAGAGATATATCTTGGTTGGGTCATGAGACATAGATGAACTGGAAGAGAATTCTATTTAATGTGGGGTCTGAGTTACTTGGAAGAATGGAGAAAGTACATCTACTTCTCATAACCCAACCAAGATAAAATTTCTTAGAATAAATAGATTTAGACTATCTTAATATATCTTGTTTAATGGTCAATAATACTTCTTTGTGACTAGCTATTTTAAGATTAACTTAAACTACTGTGATTCCTTCATCCTTTTTGCCTGGCTACATAGCCAGTGTCTGAAAGTTTTATTTTAGGGTTGATCTGAAAAATAATAAAAATATATTTCTAAGTGTATACATGCTCATGCTCACGTGTGAATGCTTATTTGCCCTCTCCCTTAAAATCTAACATCAGTAAATACAGTAAGTTCTGTAATTTATTTTACATCTTAAAATATTACCCACTCCTTATTTTAGGATAAGCTTCTTTAACCCCTTTGTAAAACAGAGTTTGCCAGGCTTATACAGTGCTATGCTGATTTGTAATTGATTTTGAATATTTGGCAAAATTGAGCCAAGAATCTTGAATTCTTGTCAATCTTTTGGCAAATTAAGTTTAATTTATAAATAAGAGGGAAAAAAATCATTGAAAGCTGTTTTAAGAGGCAGATTTTTACTCCAGATTCCTTGAACCAGACACTTGGAGTCTCTGTAGACTGAGTGCTTATTCTGATTTCTAAGTTTCTTCTACTGACAATTTTTATTTCCTAGATAACACTGGTAGAAATTAAATGGTTCATTGCTTTGGGGGAAATCTTACTCTTTGCTCAATGGTTTATATATAAGGTATTTTTTCCTCCCTTGCTTTTCCTTCCATTTGACAAGCTTCAGGCAGAATTTAAAGCAGGAATCCAATATATTTAAGTGGTAGAGTTATAAGATAGAAATGGGCTTTCCATAGAATTGTTCCTTAAAATTTATTGCTCAACAGTGCCCTCTCTTATCCCAATAAGTAAAATGAAATATGTAAGTTGTCTCTTCTCAGCAGAAGAATTACAAAAACTAGAAAAATCAACAATATAAGCTTTGAGTAATATGTAATTATATCAGCATGTAAGCTGAATACCAATAATATGTGCTCAATAGGCAAAGATTGGTTCAAAAGTAGGAAATATTATTATACTGTAAGAATGTTTTGACAAGAGAACAATGGGTAAGAAATGGTAATAAATTTTGTCTTTATAACTAAAGTTGCTTTTTTCCCTCAAACTTTTGTTTTCACCTTTCAAGACATTTAAAGTAATAATTTCTCACAAAAATTATAAAAATAATGAACGTCTTCTAAAAGGCAAGGTAAAAGCACTAGGTTTACTTCACTCAGAGAAGAGCCTGAGGGGTTGACTTACTTTCAATCATTTGGAGCACTATTCTAGATACCTGCAACCAGTTGTCTTTCATTGCCACAAAGGGCAAACCAAAAAACAATGGGCTAAAATTTTAATGAAACTGTGTAAGGCAGTGGATCATACTCTTAGGTGTATATTAGCTCACCTGAATGCTTTAAAAAATACCAATGCCCCAGAATAATTAAGTTATCTTGAGCATGATATTTTTTAAAAGTTTCTCAGGTGATGTTAATATACAGTTCAGATTGAGAACAGTGATGTGAAACAACAAGATTCCATGAAATGCACTTCACTGGAGTATATTAAAATTTGAGCAAGTGAGGTACAGACAAATAAAACATGCCCAGCATTCTCTAAAAATTCTTGTGTTCAAGTCCCATCCTTATAAGAAGCTCACACATTTTTTCCATATCTATGATTTCTGAAGGATAAAAATGCTATTTGGGGTCCAGAATTTAGACATGGATTTGAGGTAGTGTTCCCTGGTTCCTGAAAGGGGTTACTCATTATGAAACCAAAAGCAGCCTCCTAAAATGAACAAAAACAGAAAACTCTTTGGGTTACTAAGTAGCTCTGACTCTGTACTTTGAGATTCACCTGCTCCTTAGAGTGGTATCATTTTTTACTATAGTGCCAACACTACCTTTCTGGGCCCTAAAAGGACACTGGCCTCATTCTACTTCCAGCAGTTTGGCTCAACTCTGTATCCTTTCCCTTTGGAAGCAAGCTAAAACTTTCAGAAAGAAGAATAACAGGCCAAGAAGAGATAATCTAGAAAGCATAAACCCAGATATGTGGACACATTTCAAAATTGTATTTGTGTCACAATCAACTTATTTGCCAAACCTGTCCCAATTCACTCATTGCATTAAAACAACTATATTTCAGCCCACCAATACAGGCACAAGTGTAAACATCTGGGTAATTTATTTCATTAGCTTTTACTTTACCTATCCCCATATGGTACTTCATAGTCCTGCCACATAGGTATCTCTTCCTATTCTACTTGATGTCCTGCTGGTTAAATGCAACACCCAACATAAGAAGATTCAGTGCCTTAGTTTTTAGGAGAAGAAAACAGGATGATGAAGAGAAGAAGGAGAGGGAGAAAAGAAATGAAGGAGAAGGAGAAGGGAAAGAAGAGAAGAAGGAAAGATGGTGAGGAGGAGAAATGGGAGAGCAAAGGAAAGAAATTTAAAAATAAAAGTGACCCAACTCTATATTTTCTGTAAAAACCTACTTTAATATAATGATTCTAGTATTTTAAAAGTATAGGAATGAGAAAAAGATATGCCATACTAACACTAATCAGAAGAAATCTGGAGTAGCAATATTAATTTCAGGCAAAAAGGATGTCAGAAGAAGGAAAATATTGAGAGATATAGAGGAGCACTTTATCATGATAAAGAATCAATTCTCCAAAAAAACTTAAGAATCCTTAAGTTATATGTGTGTGCATTTAACAAAAAATGTGAAAATACAAGAGGCAGAATTTTTCAATGGGTTCCAAGATGGCAACATAGAATGACCCTAAACTCACATCCTCCACAGACACACAAAATCTACAACTACACAGAGAGTAATTCCTCCTAAAGAAGAACTGAGGGCCAACCTAACAGCACAACAAAAGATAGAGAGACCGCATAAAGAATAGCAAGACAGACAGAGACATGGTAGTGCAGGGAACTCCTGCTCCATACACTACAAACTGGCCCATACCACTTCTGCTCCAGATGGCTGGCTTGGGCACTCCTGGCTAAGAGGCTTTGGGATCTCCTGGCTCATGCCTGCTTTGGCTTTAGCCACCCTACCAAGGTATTCCTTGCACTAAGTGCTCTGGGAACCCTTGGCCTACACCTGTGTTGATTCCAACCCTGCCAGAGCACTCCCGTGTGGCACAAACAGACATTCTATAACCACACCTCATCTTGGCTCTGGCTACCCCACCAGAGCACCTACCATGCTGAGCAGTGCCCATGCTTGTACCCATGTCAGCTTCAGCTATCATGCCAGGGCACCCTCTACATTGAGAGCCTAGGGAACACCTCAGCCCTCACCCATGTTAGCTTTAGCTGAACTGCTGGGCCACCCTCTGTGCAGAGTCTTGAAACCCATGTGCTTGCACTCACTTCAGCTTCAGCTGTTCTGCCAGAGCATTCTCTTCATGGAGAACCCCAGGACCACTTTGGCCATGCCCACAATAGCTCTGGCCATCTCCCAAGGGCAGCCCCAGCATGGAGTGCCCTAAGACCCTCAGCCCACAGAAGCTACAGTTTCAGTCATTAGGCAAAGTCACCGGTACACACAGCCTACAAAGGGAATAAAAGACCATATTCTCAAGTTTAGAAGTATCTGTTCCTCCTAATTCATATAAAGAAATACAGAAAGTTAAGCAAAATAAGGAGATAGACAAATTTGCTCCAAAGAATAAGAAAAAAAAGATAAAAAGCTAAATGTAATAGTGATAATTAGTATGTCTGATAAAGAATTTAATGTAATGATCATAAAGATGTTCACCAGATTGGAGAGGAGAGTGGAAAAACTCAGTGAGAACTTCAAAAAAGAGATAAAGTGTACAAAACAAAACCAAAGTTGAAGAATTCATAAATGAAATGAAAAATACACGAGATGGAATTAACAGTTGATTAATGGAGGCAGAAGAATGGATTAGCAATTTGGAAGACAGGGTAATGGATGGAAAGCACCCTAGCTGAAAAACAAAAAGACAGAAAAAATAAATGAGGATGAATTAAAGGATCTCTTGGACAACATTGAGTGAACAAACATTCATGTTATAGGGGTCCTAGAAGAAGAAGAAGAAGAAGAAAGAGATAAGGGCAACAAACTTATTTGAGGGAATAATAGCTAAAAAATTTCCTAACCTAGGAAAGGAAAAAGACATCCAGGATGAGGAATCACAGAGAGTGCCAACGAAGATGAGCCCAAGGAAGTTCACACCAGTTAACATAATAATTAAAACATCAAAGATTAAAGATAAAAAAGAGAATTTTAAAAGCAGCAAGAGCAAAGCAAAAGGTTACATACAAAGGCAACCCCACAGGGCTATCAGTGGATTTTTTATAAAATCTTTGCAGGCCAGAAGGGAATGGCATGATATATATTCAAAGAGCTGAAAGGAAAATGATGTATGATCAAGAATATACTATATGTCAATGTTATCATTTAGAACTGAAGGGGACTTAAAGAGTTTCCCAGACAAACAAAAATTAAAAGAGCTCATAACCACCGAACTAGCCTTAAAAGAAATGCTAAAGAGATATCTTTAAACAGAAAAGAAAAGGCCTTCTGTTGAAGTAAGAAAATTATGAATAAAAAGATGCAAAATATGATAATATATACATAAAGTGTAGAGGTAAGAATAAAAAAAGAAGTTATTTTAGAATGTGTTTTAATTTAAGTGACCATCAACATAATATAGACTACTATATACTTAGGATGTTGTATAAGAACCTAATGGTCACCACAAACCCAAAACTTAGATACACAAAAAAATAATGAGAAATAATGAGAAGTCTAAGCATAACAATATAGAAAGTCATCAGTCACAAGGAAGGGGGGGCAAGAAAAGAAAGGAACAGAGAACTACAAATAATACAGAAAAGAATTTTTTAAATGGCAATAAGTACATATCTGTTAATAATTGCTTTAAATGTAAATGACCTAAATGTTCCAATCAGAGACACAGAGTGAGGGAATGGATTTAAAAAAAAAAAAAAAGATGCATCTATATCCTGCCTACAAGAGACTCGCTTCAGACCTAAAGACACATACAGACTGAAAGTGAGAGGATGGAAAAAGATATTTCATGCACATGGAAGCAAAAAAAAAAAAAAAAAAAAGCAGTATAGCAAAACTTAGATAAGACAGACTTTAAAGCAAAGACTGCAAAAAGAGACAAAGACATAACATAATGACAAAAGGATCAATCCTACAAGAGGATATAATAATTGTAAATATATATGCACCCAACACTGTTACACATAAAGGATATATTAAAAGACATAAAGGGAGAAATTGACAATAATACTATGGGATTGTAATGCCCCACTACAATCCATGGATAGATCACCCAGGCAGAAAGTCAATAACAAAACAGTGTCTTTGAACAATATATTAAACCAAATGGACTTTATAGGTATATAAACAAAACAAAACATTCTATCCAAAACCAACAGAATATATGTTCTTTTCAAGTGCCCATGGAATATCCTCAAGGATAGATCACATGTTAGGTTACAAAAGAAGTTTCAATAAACTTAAGGAGATTGAAATAATAAAACATCGTTTCTGAACTCAACAGTATGAAACTAGAAATCAATCATGAGGGAAAAAACTAGGAAAAACATGTAGAGGCTAAACAACATGCTACTAAATAACAACTGGATCAATGAAGAAATTAAAGAGAAAATAAGATATAGGAGGAAGGGGGACAAGATGGCGGAAGAGTAGGGTCCCCAAATCACCTGTCCCCACCAAATTACCTACATAACCTTCAAATCATCCTGAAAATCTACGAATTCAGCCTGAGATTTAAAGAGAGAACAGCTGGAATGCTACAGTGAGAAGAGTTCGCGCTTCTATCAAGGTAGGAAGACGGGGAAAAAGAAATATAGAAACAAAAGGCCTCCAAGGGGGAGGGGCCTTGCGAGGAGCCGGGCTGAGGCCGGGGCAAGGGTCCCCAGGACAGGAAAGCCCCGTCCCGGAGAAGCAGGAGCTGCACCAACCTTCCCGGGTGGAAAGGGGCTCGCAGGGAGTTAGAGCAGGACCCAGGAGGGCGGGGATGCCCTCGGGCTCCCTGGGACACTAACAGACACCTGCGCCCCGGGAGAGTGCGCCGAGCTCCCTAAGGGCTGCAGCGCGCACGGCGGGACCCGGAGCAGCTCGGAGGGGCTCGGGCGGCGGCTCCGCGGAGGGGGCTGCGGGGTGTGAGCGCGAATCCAACAGCGCAGGCCCGGGAGCACAGGCAGAGGAACAGGCAGAGGCCCAGAGGGCCCAGGACAGCAAGGACGCTCCTGCCCCGAGCTGAGCAGATCAGCGGCCCCGCCCCGGAGCCTCCAGGCCCTGTAGACCGAAAGCTCCATAGTTACTGCAGAAGCTGACTCTAGGGCTCCAGAGCTGGCCGCCGCCACTGTGGTGGTTCCTCCTGGGGCCTCATGGGGTGAACAACCCCCACTGAGCCCTGCACCAGGCAGGGGGCAGAGCAGCTCCCCCAAGTGCTAACCCCTGAAAGTCAGCACAACAGGCCCCTCCCCCAGAAGACCAGCTAGACGGACCAGTTCCAGGGGAAGCCAAGGGACTTACAGTATACATAATCAGAAGATACTCCCCCGTGGTTTTTTTTTTTTTCTTGCTTTTTGATTTCTGTTTGCTTCCCCCACCCTTTTCTTTTTCCTTTCTTTCTTTTTCTTTCTCTTTTTTTCTTTTTTCTTCCTTTTTTCTTTTTTCTTTCCTTCTTTCTCTCCTCTTTTTCTCCTTTTCCCAATACAACTTGCTTTTGGCCGCTCTGCACTGAGCAAAATGACTAGAAGGAAAACCTCACCTCAAAAGAAAGAATCAGAAACAGTCCTCTCTCCCACAGAGTTACAAAATCTGGATTACAATTCAATGTCAGAAAGCCAATTCAGAAGCACTATTATACAGCTACTGGTGGCTCTAGAAAAAAGCATAAAGGACTCAAGAGACTTCATGACTGCAGAATTTAGATCTAATCAGGCAGAAATTAAAAATCAATTGAATGAGATGCAATCCAAACTAGAAGTCCTAACGACGAGGGTTAACGAAGTGGAAGAACGAGTGAGTGACATAGAAGACAAGTTGATGGCAAAGAGGGAAACTGAGGAAAAAAGAGACAAACAATTAAAAGACCATGAGGATAGATTAAGGGAAATAAATGACAGCCTGAGGAAGAAAAACCTATGTTTAATTGCAGTTCCCGAGGGCACCGAAAGGGACAGAGGTCCAGAATCTGTATTTGAACAAATCATAGCTAAAAACTTTCCTAATCTGGGAAGAGGAACAGGCATTCAGATCCAGGAAATAGAGTGATCCCCCCTAAAATCAATAAAAACCGTTCAACACCTCAACATTTAATAGGTAAGCTTGCAAATTCCAAAGATAAAGAGAAGATCCTTAAAGCAGCAAGAGACAAGAAATCCCTGACTTTTATGGGGAGGAGTATTAGGGTAACAGCAGACCTCTCCACAGAGACCTGGCAGGCCAGAAAGGGCTGGCAGGATATATTCAGGGTCCTAAATGAGAAGAACATGCAACCAAGAATACTTTATCCGCAAGGCTCTCATTCAGAATGGAAGGAGAGATAAAGAGCTTCCAAGACAGGCAGGAACTGAAAGAATATGTGATCTCCAAACCAGCTCTGCAAGAAATTTTAAGGGGGACTCTTAAAATTTCCCTTTAAGAAGAAGTCCAGTGGAACAATCCACAAAAACAAGGACTGAATAGATATCATGATGACACTAAACTCATATCTTTCAATAGCAACTCTGAACGTGAATGGGCTTAATGACCCCATCAAAAGGCATAGGGTGTCAGACTGGATAAAAAAGCAGGACCCATCTATTTGCTGTCTACAAGAGACTCATTTTAGACAGAAGGACACCTACAGTCTGAAAATAAAAAGTTGGAGAACCATTTACCATTCAAATGGTCCTCAAAAGAAAGCAGCGGTAGCCATCCTTATATCAGATAAACTAAAATTTACTCCAAAGACTGTAGTGAGAGATGAAGAGGGACACTATATCATACTTAAAGGATCTATCCAACAAGAGGACTTAACAATCCTCAATATATATGCCCCGAATGTGGGAGCTGCCAAATATATCAATCAATTAATAACCAAAGTTAAGACATATAATAATACATTTTTACTTGGTGACTTCAATCTAGCGCTTTCTACACTCGATAGGTCTTCTAAACACATCTCCAAATAAACGAGAGCTTTAAATGATACACTGGACCAGATAGATTTCACAGATATCTACAGAACTTTACATCCAAACTCAACTGAATACACATTCTTCTCAAGTGCACATGGAACTTTCTCCAGAATAGACCACATACTGGGTCACAAATCGGGTCTGAACCGATACCAAAAGATCGGGATCGTCCCCTGCATATTCTCAGACCATAACGCCTTGAAATTAGAACTAAATCACAACAAGAAGTTTGGAAGGACTTCAAACATGTGGAGGTTAAGGACCATCCTGCCAAAAGATGAAAGGGTCAACCAGGAAATTAAGGAAGAATGAAAAAGATTCATGGAAACTAATGAGAATGAAGATACAACTGTTCAAAATCTTTGGGATGCAGCAAAAGCAGTCCTGAGGGGGAAATACATCGCAATACAAGCATCCATCTAAAAACTGGAAAGAACTCAAATACAGAAGTTAACCTTACACCTAAAGGAGGTAGAGAAAAAACAGCAAATAGATCCTACACCCAGCAGAAGAAGAGAGTTAATAAAGATTCGAGCAGAACTCAACGAAATCGAGACCAGAAGAACTGTGGAAGAGATCAACAAAACCAGGAGTTGGTTCTTTGAAAGAATTAATAAGATAGATAAACCATTAGCCAGCCTCATTAAAAAGAAGAGAGAGAAGACTCAAATTAATAAAATCATGAATGAGAAAGGAGAGATCACTACCAACACCAAGGAAATACAAACTATTTTAAAAACGTATTATGAACAGCTCTACGCCAATAAATTAGGCAATCTAGAAGAAATGGACACATTTCTGGAAAGCCACAAACCACCAAATATCTATAAAGACACAAACTACCAAGATCTATAAAGAATTATTAAATTCAACAGCAAAGAAACAAACAATCCAATCATGAAATGGGCAAAAGACATGAAGAGAAATTTCACAGAGGAAGACATAGACATGGCCTACACGCACATGAGAAAATGCTCTGCATCACTTGCCATCAGGGAAATACAAATCAAAACCACAATGAGATACCACCTCACACCAGTGAGAATGGGGAAAATTAAGAAGGCAGGAAACCACAAATGTTGGAGAGGATGTGGAGAAAAGGGAACCCTCTTTCACTGTTGGTGGGAATGTGAACTGGTGCAGCCACTCTGGAAAACTGTGTGGAGGTTCCTCAAAGAGTTCAAAATAGACCTGCCATATGACCCAGCAATTGCACTGTTGGGGATTTATCCCAAAGATTCAGATGCAATGAAACGCCGGGACACCTGCACCCCGATGTTTCTAGCAGCAATGTCCACAATAGCCAAACTGTGGAAGGAACCTCGGTGTCCATCGAAAGATGAATGGATAAAGAAGATGTGGTTTATGTATACAATGGAATATTACTCAGCCATTAGAAATGACAAATACCCACCATTTTCTTCAATGTGGATGGAACTGGAGGGTATTATGCTGAGTGAAATAAGTCAATCGGAGAAGGACAAACATTATATGTTCTCATTCATTTGGGGAATATAAATAATAGTGAAAGGGAATAGAAGGGAAGGGAGAAGAAATGGGTAGGAAATATCAGAAAAGGAGACAGATCATAAAGACTCCTCATTCTGAGAAACGAACTAGGTGTGGTGGAAGGGGAGGAGGGTGAAGGGTGGGGGTGAATGGGTGACAGGCGCTGAGAGGGGCACTTGACAGGATGAGCACTGGGTGTTATTCTGTAGGTTGTCAAATTGAACACCAATAAAAAATAAATTTATTATTAAAAAAAGAAAATAAGATATATGTAAGCAAATGAAAATAAAAACTTAATGGCCCAAAATCTTTGGGATGCAATAAGTTCTAAGATGGAAATTTATAGGAATTTGAGGGAATTTGAGGTTTTCTTCAAAACAAGAAAAATCTCAAACATTCTAACTTTATACCTCAAGAAACTAGAAAAATCAGAAGAAAACCAACATTAGTAAAAAAAAAAAAAAAGGAACTAATGAGGATTAGGACACAATAAATGAAATAGAAACTCAAAAAACAATAGAAAAGATCAATGAAATCAAATCAAGAGCTGGTTATCCAAAAGGTTAAACCACACTGATAAACCTTCAGCCAGACTCATCAAGAAAAAATGGAGAGGACCCAAACAAATAAAATACAAATCAAAAGAGAAGTAACAACTGACACCATTGAAATTCAAAAAATTATGAGACTACTCTGAATAACAATATGTCAATAAACTGGGGAACTTAGAAGAAATGAGAAATTCCTAGAAAAATACAATCTTCCAAAATGGAATAAGGAAGAAACAGAAAATCTGAACAGAGATTAATTGGTAATCAAAAGTCTAGGTGTCAAAAGTCTAGCCCAGATGGCTTCAAAGATCAATCCTATCAAACATTAAAAATGAGTTAATATTTATTCTCCTCAAACTATTCCAAAATATATATAAAAAAAGGAAAGCATGCAAAAGCATTCTACAAGGCTGGCATCACCCTGATACCAAAACCAAAGACATTTCAAAAAAAAGAAAACTGTAGGCCAACATCTCTGATAAACATAGATGCAAAATCTTCAGCAAAATGTGAGCAAACTGCATTCAACAATACATGAAAAGAATCATTCACCACAACCAAGTGGGATATATCTTAAGGATACAAGGATGGTTCAATATTTACAAATCAATCACTACGATACACCACATTAACAAAATGAAGGATAAAAATCATATGATCATCTTGATAGATACATAACATAATAAAATTTCTCAACGAAGTGGGTTTATAGAAATATACCTCAACATAATAAAGGCCATATATGAAAATTTCATAGCTAACATCATACTCAATGGTGAAAAGCTAAGAGCTTTTGCTCTAAGATTAGGAATAAGACAAAGATGTCTACTCTTACCACTTTATTCAACATAGTACTGGAAGTCCTACCATAGCAGTCAGATAAGAAAAAGGAATAAAGAGTTGGACATTCAACTGACTGAGTCACCCAGGCACCCGAAGAAAACAATCTATAATTGCACCAAAAAGAATAAAATACTTAGAAATAAACTTAACCAAGGAGGTGAAAGATCTGAACTCTGAAAACTATAAAACATTGATTAAAAAAATTAAAAATAACACAAAGAAATGGAAAGATATTCCATGCCCATGGATTAGGAGAACAAATATTATTAAAATATCCAATCTACCCAAAGCAATCAATAGATTTAATGCAATACCTATCAAAATACCAATAGCAATTCTCACAGAACAAGAACACAGAATTCAAAAATTTGTATCAAACCACAAAAAATTCCAAATAGCCAAAGTAATCTTGAAAAAGAAAAGCAAACTGGAGGTATCACAATATCAGTTATCAAGATATATTGCAAAGCTAGTAATCGAAACAATTGGTACTGGCACAAAAACAGACATATAGATCAATGGAACAGGGTAGAGAGCCCAGAAATAAGACCATATTTATATTATCAATTAATCTATGACAAAGGAGGCAAGAATATACAATGGGGAAAAGATAGTTTCTTCATTACATGGTATTTGGGAAATTGGACAACTACATGCAAAAGAATAAAATTGGATCACTTTCTTATACCATACACAAAATAAATTCAAAGTGGATTAAAAACCTAAATGTGAGGCCTGAGACCATAAAGCTCCTAGAAGAAAACATAGGCAGTAATGTCTTTGACATAGACCTTAACAACATTTTTCTAAATATGTGTCTTTACCCAGGATCGAGTCCCACATCAGGCTGCCTGCACGGAATGGAGCCTGCTTCTCCCTCTGCCTGTGTGTCTGCCTCTCTCTCTCTCTTTCTCTTCTCTCTCTGTGTCTCTCATAAATAAATAAATAAAATCTTTAAAAAAATCCCAGATCTTCCAACTTATAGCTGTGTGCACTTTGAGCACTTGCTTTCTCATCTTAAAAAAAAAAAGAAAAAAATAAATATGTGTCTTTAACCAAGTGAAACAAAAGCAAAAATAAACTATTGTGACTATACCAAAATAAAAGCTTTTGCACAGCAAGAGAAAACAATAAAATGAAAACACAACCTACTTATTGGGAGAAGATATGTGCAAATAATATATTTGATAAGAGTTTAACATCCAAAATATTAAAGAATTTATACACTTCAACACACATACACACAAATCTGATAAAAAATGAACAGAGGACTTGAATAGACATTTCTCCAAGAAAGACACAAAGATGGTGAACAGACACATGAAAAGATACTCCATATTATTAATCATCAGGCAAATGCAAATCGAAACCACAAGAAGACACCTTATAGTTATCAGAATGGCCAGAATCACAAAGACAAGGAATAACAAGTGTTTGTGAGAATGAAGAAGGAAAGGTTTTCTATTGTACACTGCTGGTAGAAATATAAATTGGTACAGCCACTGTGGAAAATATTATAGAGTTTCCTCAAAAAATTAAAAATGGAAATGCCATATGATCCAGTGATTCCAGTACTGGGTATTTACCCAAAGAAAATTAAAATGCTAAAATAAGTATACTTCAATAAAAAAAAACAAGTAAATGCTTGAGTTATATACATATATATGTGTGCGTGTTTATATATATATATGTGTGTGTGTGTATATGTGTGTGTGTGTATATTCACACACACATATATATGGTAACAGATGTTAACCAAACTTATTATTAACCACTTACTTATTGTGGTAATGATTTCACAATATACGTACAAATCATTATGCTGTACAACCTAAACTTATACAGTGTGGTATGTCGATTATATCTCAATTTTAAAAAGAAAAAAAAATGAGGCAAATATGATAACTGAATGGAGAAATAAATCCATTCTTAATTGAAAACCTCAACATCTCTTTCATTATTTGATAGATTAAGAAGGCAGAAAATCAGTAAGAATATAGGTGGCCTAATTAGCACTACTAATCAACTTGATCTAATTGACATTTACAGAAGATTCATTCAATAGCAGAATTTATATTTTTCTTAAGATTACATGCAACATTCACCAAAACATGCATTTTAGGCCATCAGACACATTTTAATAAATGTAAGGGAATAGAAATCATACAAAGTATGTTTTCAGACCACAATAGAATTAAGCTAGAAATAAATTACAGAGCTGGAAAATACCAGATATTTGGAAATTAAATAACACATTTCTAAATAACTGATAACTCAAAAAAGTCCCCAAAGAAATTTTAAGATATTCTTAACTAAATTAAAATTAAAATTCAACATCAAAATTGGTGGTATGAAGCAAAAGCAGGACATAGAGGGCAGTTACAGTTTATATTAGAAAATAAGAAAGATCTAAAATAAAAAACCTAAGAGTTCACTTTAGGAAATTAGAAAAAGAAGAGCAATTTTAAGTAATACAAATTAGAATATAAATCAATGAAAGTAAAAACAAGAAACCAGTAGAGAAGACTTTTAAAACTCTAGTTCTTTGAAAATACTTCAAAATTAATAAACTTCTAAGTAAGCAAATCAAGAGAAAATTAAGACACAAATTACCAATATCTGAAACAAAGAGATCAGCACTACTGATTAGAAAGTACTACAAAAGACTTTTCTTCTTGCAAATTTTATCATGTCCATAAAATAAACAAATTCTTGGAAAAACATAAACTACCAAAATTCATACAAAAACAAACATAATCTAAATAGCTTTATACTTAGTATTAAAATTGAATCAGTAATTTAAAACCTTTTAAAAAGTAATTACCAGGCCCAGATGTTTTCACTGATGAATTCCACTAAATATTTAAGGAAAAAGTGTACCCATTCTCCATAATCTTTTCCAGAAAATACAAGCAGATGGAGTATGTTATAATTTACTCTCTGAAGCCAGAATTACTTTAATATGTAAAACAGATGACATTACAAGAAAAGAAAGCAACAGAAAAGTATCTCTCATGAACACAGATGCAAAAATCATTAACAAAACATCAGCAAATAGAATCCACCAATATGTAAAAAAAATTACACACCAGGAACAAGCCATATTTATTCCAAATACCTAAAGCTGGCTTAACATTTGGAAATGTACTAGTATAACCCACCATGTGAGCAGGCAAAGATGAAAAATAAGAAAGATGCTGAAAAGCATTTGACACAATCCAACATCCATTCATGATAAAAACTCTCAATACTCTGGAACAGATGAGAAGTTTCTCAACTTGATAAAAAAATGTCTACAAAAGAAACTACACTTAATATCATAGTTAATGATAAAAGACTGGAGCTTCTCCACTAAGACTGAAAAAAAGAGATCATCCTACCATCTCATACTGAAACAAGTACAATAAAACAAGAATATAAGGGAAAATTAGACTACAAAGAGAAAACTGTTTTTATCTGTAGATGACATGAGTATAGAAATCTCCAAAGAATCTGTAGAAAAACACTTCTGGGACTAATAAGCGAGTATAGCAATATCACCTTATACAACACCAATATATAAAGCTCAGTTGCTTTTCTATATTCCAGTAACAAATAGCTGAAATTAAAATTCAAAAGTACTACTTACAATAGCACAGAAAAGGAAAATGTATAAATTTAACAACATGTATAAAATTGTATGCCAAAAATCTCCAAAACACTGATGGAAGAAACAAAGATTTAAATAAATGGAGAGATATTCCACATTTCTGTAATGAAAGACTCAATATTCTTACAATGATAAGTCTTCACAAATTGATCTGTTTATTCAACATAATCACTATCAAAATTTGAACAAGCTAATATACAAGTATCAACATTCTGTCTAAAATTTATATGGAAAGGCAAAGGATATAGAAAGAATAGTAAAATATTGAAGAATAATAACAATGGAGGACTCACGCTATTTGATTTCAAGACTTATAAAGCTATAGTAACCAAAGGAGTGTAAAGGATGGCAGATGTTAGGAGCCAGGTTTCTGTTTTGGAGTAGGAAGTTATAGATAAGTAGGGGGAGAAGTCTAGAATGGCCCATATGGTAATTGATTACAGTTAATGACATCAGTATAAATTCATGTGTAACTTAATATAAATATTTATAGATAAGTGTATTTATAGAAATGTGTATAGATATATACATATAGTTATATGATTACATATAGTTATATACATATAGTTTGCTCTGTCAGCTGGAAGAGTCTAGTAGTGTTGACACTCAGGTAGCAATTAGCACAACTAGGGAACAGATGTTGGATTCTAATACAATTCTCCAATAAAGGAAGTAGGGCTTCTTACAGAAATGACCTCCTAGAAGGCTGTGTCAGTGGATATACAAGATGCACTTGGATAATGATGCTTTAAACATCAGGGCGCATATATCCTTTTGAATCAGTATTTTTGTATTCTTTAGGTAAATACTTAGTAAAGTGATTGCTGGATTGTAGGTTACTTCCATTTTTAACTTTATGAAGATGCTCTATACTTTTTCCCAGAGTGGCTGCTCCAGTTTGCATTCCAACCAACAGTGCAAGAGGGTTCCCCTTTCTCCATATCCTCATCAACATCTGTTTCTTGTGTTGTCGAGTTTAGCCATTCTGACAGGTATGAGCTGATATCTCAGTAGGTGGGGGGATGGGTTAAATAGGTGATGTGGATTAAGGAATACACTTGTGATGAGAATCAGGTGATATATGGAAGTGTTGAATCACTTTATTGTACATCTGAAACTAATATTACACTGTTAACTAATTGGAATTTAAATTAAAACAAAAAAAATGCACTTGGAACATCTTGTAATGGTAAAAAAAAAAAAAAAAACAAACCCAAAATATAAAAAATAAAACCTCTAAAAAACAGAAATGAAGCACAAACCAAAAAAATCCATAATGATGCTGTGTCAAAGGGAAACAGAAGTCAACTGAAAGATCCCCCAAAAGCCAAAGCAGAATAAATTGAATAAAATAACTTCTACTGGATGATAATTCAAAATGTAAAATAATTATTCATGAGTCCATAAGTGAATGACTGAATAAATAAATCAAGAGAATAGATAAATCTCCCATCGAGAATAATTCCAAATAATTTATTAATAATAAATTAAAAATTAATAAATAAAATTAATAATGTATTATATAGTAATTTATTAATAAATTATTTGGAATTCCTCATTCAAAGAGGTGGAACCCAATTCCCCATTCCTTAGTGTGAACTGTGTATAGTGACTTCTTTCCGAAGAGTATATTTTGGAAAAGGGGATAAGAATAACATTATTGTGGTGAAATATGAAAAATACTATCTCAGCCAGGAGCACAAAGGTAACATCAATAGTTGATAAGTCATATTGATAGAATGTACCCTTAATATGTATGGTGAGAAGAGTGCTTTAACTCTGTGGGTTTTCTCCCCCAAACCTATCACTGAGAAACTAGCACAGCCAAGAGGAAGTAGGAGATATCACAAACATATGTGGCATCCTGAATGGGATTATGAAACAGGAAAAGGATATCTGGAAAAATTAAGAAAATCTGAAGAAAGTATGGACTTCCATTAATAATGTACTAATATTGGTTCATTAGCTGTAACAAATTACTAACTATAATAATATGAGATGTTAATGATTGAGAAACCTGTGTATAGGAGATATAGGAACTCTCTGTACTCTCCTCATAACTTTTATGTAAATCTAGAACAATTAAAATGAAAAGTCTATTTTAAAAAAAATTGAGCAAGGATTTTTTGTATCCCCTATTTTCCACTTTAGTAAAACATCAATAAATAGCATAAACATGAAAGAAGAGAATTAAAGAGGAAAATAGGAGTCTTCAGTTTGAGAAGTGTTTTATGGCTTAAAAAAATGTAGTTCCAAATGGCATGAGTCATAAAATTGGACACATATATGTAGGAATTGGACCTAATAATTTTTATATTTATTTTTGCATATATAAAATGCCTGATATTTTGAGAGAATAGTTTGATTAAATAGCAAAAATCATAACTACAGATTAACAAAAAGCACTGTGAACAAGACTTTAGACAGTGTTTTATCTACTAACAGGCCTCTGGTCAAATATTTGGGATAAGTAATAATACCACAGCTCTTAAAACTGACAAAATCATCACATCAAAAATAGGTGAAAAATTATAAGCATTGACTTGACAAATCTAGATATGCTTGAAATAGTCCTTTCTCAATTCTGACCTTCCAACAAAAGTAAGCACTATTTCTATACTCTGCATATTCTGGCCTAAAAATGAAACTTCTGATTCTGACAGGTGGTAGGATTTCTCTTCCTTTGTAATAGCTTCTCAGCTTCTATTAAGATTTGCCACAATTAGAATGATTCCTACTCTCCCTTTCCCTGTCATGTCTCTAGAAAGGTCCTCCTATTTCTTTTTACAGTATGGAAGTAGAACTACCTTGCCTTTTTATTAGTTTAATCCATTTGCATGTGAAAACAGAATCCTATAGACACAAATGACACCCAGTGCACCACAAATGGCACTCAGCGCACTTCCAAAGGAACAGTATCCTCTGGATTGAAGTGGAAAAAGCAGTATCTGCAGACTTTTTAAAATGTTTAATCTAAGATCTAATTTCATTTAGTGATAATATTTATATAGAATACCAATGAACTTCTCCCACTGAAATAGTGACTGTTTCTCAACTGGGATTTGGGATTATATGCTTCCCAGCTTTTTCCTTGAAATAGCTTAGTCTTTAACCATGTTTAAATGGGAAAGCAGGAGAAAATACCTTTTCAAAGTCAATTTAGGTAAAACAATCCTTTTCTTATGTGAGCTCTGTAAAGATGACATAATAACCAAGCTGGAAGTGAAAATACAAGATGGCCCTGGCTCCCAAAGAAAATCTGATTAAAATGGAAAAGTTAAACTTACTTATAAATATCAAATGTTTTTACCATAGGAACAGAAGTGCAAATAAATGAGAGCTGTATGAACAGCTTCACTTTACATAACTGACATTTACTGAGAATTTCTCATATGTCTCACTGACCTTAGCATATATGAAGAATTATACTTTCACAGTTTGAATTATTTTTGAATGAGCTGAATGTAATATTTGGCTACAATAAATAAACAGATTACTTCTGATTTTTAAGAAAAAATTTTAGAACTGTCACTTTTTATTTCCTTAAATCATCTTATTGCACTTAGAGCCATCTGTGACAGGAGGATAAGTTACTATTTTCATAACATCTTATAGAGATAACCAGTATGTCTGTGCAAATTTACACTACCCTATTTTCAGGTTCATTTACAATATTTCATAAGAATAAATGAATACATTATTAAGATATTGAGACGTCTCTAAAGGTGACTTAGAGAATAATTGTTAAGAGTGGGAAACAAAGCAGGGGAAGCTATTCCACCAGATAGATATTCATGACTCACTTCAGTAGTTTGAAGTTATCTTTAAGAAGTGACCGCTCAGTCATAGATTATACTTGCTGGTCATCCTTGTATGTCAGTAGGGCCTTGTAATTAATTCCTGCCAATGGAATGTGAGCAGAAGTAATATGTGATGCTCTTGGGTCCAGGTAGTTTTGAAGTAGAAATAGTTTTTTTATAATCTCTTCCCCTCTCTTCTACCTAAATATCAATCCAAGAAGATCTTGAAAGACATTCGTTGATGATGTTACAGCCTCCAATACCCTGGATCCCTGAATGACTATATGAAGTAGAGTATTCCACTCTAGCAACCAAAAGCACCTGCATAGTGCAATGAAACATAAGCATTTACTGTATGAGGGCACTGAAATCTGAGAGTTGGCTTCTTCAAATGGTAAGCATAACCCTACCTCATATAGCAAAGACACACTTTACCACACCTGCAAAAACATAACCAACTGCTTCGCAAATCCAGGATAATCTGGATGTACAAAGGGTGGGGAAAACTTGCACACTGGCCTATAATTAAAACAGTTAAATAAAATCATACAAACAAATCCCAAATAAATCAGTTGTTTTAGGTATATTTTTGTTTTTAAAAATGAAAGTTACCATAGAATTTTTTCAAATGTTTTAAAGATTTGTTTCCTACAGCAAAACAGATCTATGTTTAGTTAACATTATCTTTAAAGATTGTTATCACTTTTCAAATCATAGTGACATTCCAGGCTTAGTAAAATAATATTTATATGATTATAGAATACACTTGTTATTAGAGATACGAACATAAAAATTGGAATTGCTATTAGGAGTATCACTTTCTAATACATCTAGGATTGTAAAAGGGTTTGAGAAGGATATCTGTTTCACTTGCCACTAAAAAGAAGATGGTGTTTATTAACCTGGTTTCCAGGGAATTGCTATCCCTCAACAGAATAGCTCTTTTAAAGATCTGCTTTTCTATGACCTACCTATATCCATGCTGTCAGCTTATACTTTATGGGGGCTATATTCAGGACCCCATTAGAGAAAGAATGTGGGACAGATTAGATTTTCAGGGGAATATGGATCTTGTTAGCATGTTAGCTAATCCCAAATGCTCCAAGAGCATTTGATGGAGTAAGACACTCAAAGCACATAAAGTCTATGCTTGGGTGTCTTTTTTTTTTTTTTTTTAATCAAGTAGTCATTTCTTGAGCCCTTTTATATTCTCCTTTCATATTCCTCTCCATCTGCCATTAGCACTGTTTGGTGGGAATAAAAAAAGAGATAAAAGTATCAATAAATGAATTTTTGCTACTTTTTGAACTTCAAGAAAAATCAGAAAACAGGAAAGAATTTACAAAGGGTGAGGTTTCACTCTACTTGTAAGTTAAGAAATCAGCCTGTCAGTTTCATGGATGCTACCAAAAGACACAAAACACTTAAGTCAGAGACAAAGGAACTTACTATTTTCACCATTGTCAGTAATCAGAGCATCAGAAGTTATTATACTTCCACAAATCTAATTTCCAGAGTTTTTGAGTCCAAGCCAGTAGCAAAGGAAGATCCTAAATTCACTTATTCCCACGGCCACAACAAATCACCTATATAGGGAGTAATTCTCCCTGAAGAACTGAGGGCTGATTAAATAGCTTCTGTTCAACAAGGCTAGAAGGACCACATTGAGAGGTTTAGGAGAGATAGAAACACAATAACATGGCACCTCCACAGTACCACACACAATAGGGAGAGATATCACTGGAGGGCCAGCACACAGATTCACCCAGTTTAAAGCACAGAAAACAAAAACAAAAACAAAACAACAAAAACCACAAACACACACACACACAGTAGTTTAATGGGAAACTACTATAAGCGACTTACCCTAGAATATTTGCTAAATGCTGGAAAAAATTGCTGGAACTCTCTCTGGGGTCAAAAGTGCTAGAAAGTACCATTGTGTACATTTCTCCTTCACCTTGATAGTGCAGACAGGAGTAGGGTCTAGGTGCTCTAGCCAATCTGCTAGAGCCACTGCAGTGAGTTTGAGACTCTAGCCCACAACTCCAGCCATCCCCCACTAGGTGGCTTTTGCCTGCACCTGCTCTAATTCCATCCATCCCACAAAGGTAGCTTTAGAATGGCATTCACTGGGAAATTTCCAGCCATCCCACGAAGGTAGCCTTAGAATGGCATTCACTGGGAAATCCCCAGCTGTCCCACCAAGGCACCCCCTGCACAAAGCACACTGGCTATATCCACTCCAGCTCCAGCTGGAGCCATCTCACAGAGTAACCAGTGTATCCTGGAAGCCCCCTGGCCCACATTTGCTCCAGTTTCAGCCATCTCACCAGGGAAGCTCTGGTACAGACTGCCCAGAAACATCTGGTCAAAGGCTAATGAAGCTCCAGCCATCCCATTAGGGTGACCACACAGCAAAACACTCTGGAATTCCTGGCCTACACCTATACCAACTCTAGCCAACTAACCAAACTCACCAAGCACATGCCATCAACAGTTGGGATATTCCTACACAAGGCCACTACTTTAAGACTGGAAAAGGTAGCTATTCTACCTAATTCATAGAATAAAATACAGAAAGTCAAACAGAATGAGGAAACAGTAGAATATGTTACAAATGAAAGAACAATACAAACCTCAGAAGAAGAACTACATGAAATGGAGATACCCAATCTGCCCAATAAAGACTTCAAAGTAATTGTCATAAAGATGTTCACTAGTTGAGAGAAGAGTGGATGAACTCAGTAAGAACTTCAACAAAAGATAGAGAATATAAAGATGAACCAATTAGAGCTGAGGAATACAATAATTAAATGAAAAATATAATAGATGAAATCAACAGTAGATTAAAGAATGCAGAAGAAGGGATAGTGATGGGCAACCCGGGTGGCTCAGCAGTTTAGTGCCGCCTTCAGCCCAGGGCGTGACCCTGGAGACCTGGGATCGAGTCCCACGTCAAACTCCCTGCATGGAGCCTGCTTCTCCCTCTGCCTGTGTCTCTCTCTCTTTCTCTCTCTGTGTGTCTCTCATGAATAAATAAATAAAAATCTTAAAAAAAAAAAGAAGGGATAGTGAACAGCAAAAAGGAAAAAGTATTTTTTTAAAAAATAGGTAAAGAGACCTCTGAGATATTATCACATGTCCTAACATTTGCATCATAGGGGTCCCAGAAGGAGAAAAAAGAAATGGGCAAAAAAATTATTTGAAAAATAATAGCTGAAAATTTGCTAAACTGGGTAAAGAAACACTTTCATGTCCAGGAAGCACAGAATCCTAGATGAGATGAACACAAAAAGATATACACCAAGACATATTATAATTAAAATAGTAAAGTTAAAGCAAAAAAAAATCTTAAAAGCAGCAAAAGAAAACAAAGAGTCACATACAAAAAAGCAATCATAATGTGGAGGCCGAGAAAATTAAGGCCATTCCACCTTAAGCTCAGCGTTAGCACAAGTACAGCCATCTCAGGCCCCTGTGAAAATGAACTGAAATTTACATTACTTCAGTTACAGGAAAAAAAACAACAACCCCAGTTTACAGTTTAACGCCTTAGAAAGCCCCATATTAGAATGAGAACAGAGCCAAAGCCAGTGGCAGGAAGCCCCATATTAGAATGAGAACAGAGCTCAATGCCCTTGAAAGCCCCATATCAGAATATAAACAGAACTTGAGAAATTCCTCCACCCCTTCTGGAGGTCCCCTAGACCAGCCCATAAAACTAAGCTGGAACCCACCTCGGGGTCCAAGTCCCTGCTCCGCTGTGTTGGGCATACCTGGACTCAAGCTCGAGCTTGTAAATAAACCCTCGTGTGTTTGCATCGGTGTTGGCTCTTGGTGGTTTCTCAGATAGGTAATCTTGGGCACAACAATAAGACTATAAGCTGATTTTTCAGCAGAAACTTCACAAGCTAGAGAAAATGGCATGGTATGCTTAAAGTGCTGAAAAGGAAAAAATCTACAATCAAGAATAGTCTACCCAGCAAACATATTAATCAGAGTTGAAGGAGAGACAGATGCCCAGACAAACAAAAGCAATTCAGAACCATTAAATCAGCCTTATAAGAAATGCTAAAGGATCTTTAAGTGGAAAAGAAGAAATTTTAAAATAGGAAAAAAATCTCACTGGTAAAAGCAAATATATAGTAAAGGCAGTAAATCAGCCACTTAAAAAGTTAGTATGAAAGTGAAAGAATAAAAATAGTAAAATCAACTATAGTAAGTGTTATGGGATACACAAAATAAAAAAGATACCAAATAACATGCTAAAACATAAAATAAGATGGGAGGATAAAAATATACTGCTTGTAAAATATGTTCAAGCTTAAAATAAACTGGTATATATAGATCAATATATATATGAACCTCATGGTAACCACAAAACAAAAAACTACAATAGATACATAAAAAAGGAATATGAAGGAACTGGAAAGAACACTAAAGAAAACAATAAAACCACAAAGGAAGAGATCAAAAGAAGAAGAAAGGAACAGGGAATAACTACAAAAATTACCAGGAAACAATTTACAAAATAATAATAAATACATACCTATCAATAGTTACTTTGAATGTAAATTGATTAAATGATCCAATCAAAATACAGTGACTGGATAAAAGAAGAAAGACCCATATATATGCTACCTATAAGAGACTCACCTCATATCTAAAAATGTACACCGACTGAAAGTGAAGGGATGGAAAAATACATTTTATGCAAATAGAAACAAAAAGAAAGCTAGTGTAGCAATACTCAGACAAAACAAACTTTAAAACAAAGACTGTAAAAGACAAAGGACACTACATAATGATAAAAGGGTCAATCCTAAAAGAGAATATAAAATTAGTAAATATTTATGTACCCAACATAGGAACACTAAATATATGAAACAAATATTAACAGATATAAGTGGAGAAATTAAAATTAATATGATACAAGTGGGGGACTTTATATCCCATTTACATCAGTGCATAATCTAGCCAAAATAATTAATGAGGAAACATCAGGCTTTAACAACACATTAGACAAGATGAACTTAATAGATATATAAGAAATTATATTCTGAAGACTACAGAATACACATTCTTCTCAAGTGTACTCAGAACATTCTCCAGGAGAGATCACCTGTTAGATCACAAAAGACTGAAATAATATCATCTTTTCCAACCACAACAATATGAAACTAAAAATCAATAACGAGAAAAAAAAACTGGGAAAAACACAAATATGTAGAGGCTAAATAACATGCTACAACATGAAACTAGTGGATCAATGAAGAAATCAAAGAGGATATAAAAAATAACCTGAAGCAAATTAAAATGGAAACACAACTTTAAAAAATCTATGGGATATAGCAAAAGCACTTCTAAAAGGTTATAGTGATATAGGACAACCACAAAACAAGAAAAATCCCAAATAGACAATCTAACATTATATCTAAAGGAACTAGAAAAAGAGGAACAAACAAAGCCCACAGACAGGGAGAATACGGAAAATAAAGATCAGAGCAGAAATAAATAGAGATTTTTTAAAAAAATACAAAAGAGCAATAAAACTAAAAGCTAGTTCTCTAAAAAGATATGTAAAATGGATAAATCTCTAGTCAAACTTATCAAGAAAAGATGAGAGGACCCAAATAAATATCAGAAATCAAAGAGGAAAAGCTGTACTTGGTACCATAGTAATATGAAGGATCATACAAATAATTATACACAAACATAACAGACAACTTAGAATGAATAAATTCCTAGAAACATATAATCTTCCCAGACTGAATCACAAAGAAATAGAAAATCTCGATACATCTATTACAAGTAATTAAATTGAACCAATAATTAAAAAGAAAAAAAAACTTACTAGAAAACAAAAGTCCATGAGCAGATGACTTCACAGGTCAATCTAACAAACATTTAAAGTACAGCTGGCACCTATCCTTCTCAAAGTATTCCAAAACACTGAAGAAAAAGAAAGGCTTCCAAATTCGTTTTAAAAGGTCAGCATTATCCTGATACTGAAATCATGCATATACATTACAAAGAAAAAAGAAAGAAAGAAAGAAAGAAAGAAAGAAAGAAAGAAAGAAAGAAAGAAAGAAAGAAAATTACAGGCCAATATCTCTGATGAATATAGATGCAGAAACCTCAACAAGATATTAGCAAACTAAATTCAACAATTCATGAAAAGAATTATACTGCATGATCAAGTAGCATTTATTCCAGGGATGCAAGGATGGGTTAACATCTGCAAATCAATCAGTGTTATATACCACATTAACAAAACAAAGGATAAAAATCATATGATTTCAATAGACACAGAAAAGCATCAGACAAAATTCAACATCCATTTAGGATAATTCCTCTCAAAAAAGTGAGTACAGAGGGAATTCACCTCAACATAATAAAGGCCCTATAATACAAACTCAGAGCTAACATCGTACTCAATGAAAAAAAGTTGAAAGTTTTTCCTCTAAAATCAGACACAAGACTTGAATGCCCATGCTTGCCACTTTTATTCAACATGGTACTATAAGTCCTAGCTATAGCAATTAGGAAGGACAAAGAACTAAAAGTCATTCAAATTGTAAAGGAAGAAGTAAAACTATCACCCTTCACTGATGACATGATAGTATATATAGAAAACCCTAAAGTCTCCACCAAAAATTAATAAATTAATTCAGTAGAGTTGCAGGATACAAAATTAACACAGAAAGTGTGTTTTAGTGTCTCTATACACTAAAAACAAGCTATCAGGAAGAGAAATTAAAAAAAAATCCCATTTACAATTGCAAATAAATTTGACCAAGGATGTGAAAGACTTGTACACTGAATCTTATTAGACATTGATGAGAGAAATTGAAGAAAATACATATAAATCAAGACATATTCTGTGACTATGGGTTAGAATAATTAATATTGTTAAAATGTCCATATTAACTAAAGCAATCTACAGATTCAATAACATTCCTACCAAAATGCCAAGGGTTTTTTTTTTCATAGAACTGGAATAATCATAAAATTTGTATGAAATCACAAAAACCTCAAATAGCCAAAGCAACCTTTAGAAAGAGGAACAAGCTAGAGGTATCATGCTCCAGATTTCAAAGAGTGCAGAAATTCAAAAATCAAAATAGTGTATGCCTGGGTGTCTTAGCAGTTGAGCATCTGCCTTCAGCTCACAGTGTGATCCTGGTCTGGGGATTCAGTCCCACATCGGGCTCCCTGCCTATGTCTCTGCCTCTCTCTGTGTGTCTCTCAGGAATAAATAAATAAAATATATAAAATTTTAAAAAATCAAAATAGTGTAATAATCATAAAAAAAGAATAAACTCCTACCATTTGGGATGTCATGGATGGACCTAGAAGGTATTATGCTAAGTAAAATAAGCCACACAAAGACCAATACCAAATGATTTCACTTATATGTGGAATCTAAAAAATAAAACAAATGAATAAATAAAACAAAACAGAAACATACTCACAGATACATAAAACAAACTGTTACCAAAGGGGGCAGTTTTGGGGCATGGGCAAATAGGTGAAAGTGATTAAAAGGTTCAAAATTCCAGTTACAAAATAAGTCAGGGGGATGTAATAATGTACAGTATAGGGTATATAGTTAATAATATTGTAATAACTTTGTATTGTGACAGATAGTAACTAGACTTATCATAAGATCATTTCATAATGTATAAAAATATTGAATAACTATGATGAAGCTAATAGAATATTGTATGTCATTTATACTTCAATTAAAAAAAACTAACTTCCACTTCAATTTAAAAAATCTAATTTCAGTGAAGATGTGAAGAGGATCATGTAACACTGGTACACACAATGGACTGCCTTATAGGAGAGGGACTCAGCTTAGAGAATCGGAATCTTTTGTAACAGACAGCATGCCAGTTCTCTGCTCTGGAGGGTAACACTATTATCTTTCAAGGCTATAAGTGAGCCTATCTTTGTTCCAAATACATTATTTCTCTTTAGTATAAAAACATTCTTGAAAAAAAGTCAGATAAAAGGGTGCAAACAAGATCTCACTCTCAAGATTATAGAAATGCAAAGCTCATAGACGTGAGAATTCTCTCTCCCTTTCCTTAGTATCTATATATTTGTATGTTCTGTACTCTGTATAAAGCATGGCAAGGTTAATTTAGAATAGGGATTAATACTTATTTTTGATTGATTGAATTACTATCACCAATCAGAGATTTATTTAAATATATACACTTGACCCTTAAATAACATTGGTTTGAACTATATGGGTCCATTTATTCCCAGATTTTAAAAATAAATGCAGCATAGTACTGTAAATCTATTTTTTCTTCCTTATTTTCTTAATAACATTTTCTTTTTCTTAGTTATAAGAATATTGTATATAATACATATAATATACAAAGTATGTGTTAATCAACTGTTTAGGTTATTGGCAAAGCTTCTAGTCTACAGTAGTGTCTTGTAGTTAAGATTTTTAAAATTACATGCAGATTTGTGACTACACAGGGGGGTAGTACCCTCATTTCTCTGTTGTTCAAGGGTCAACTGTGCAAATATATTTGTATTACATATTAAATATACATTTATATTATATTTTAATTTACATTTTATATACTTATATTTTACATATTAACATACATAAGTCAAATATTTTATATATTTATTTATAATTGTAGATTGTTAATTCAATCAATTAAATATCTACTAAACCCCATTCTACATAATTAACCTTGCTCTGCCTTACTTCCCTAACTTGTAAGACTCAGATAATAAACGTATCCATTGATTGCATTATTTTGAAGTTTAAATGAGACTGCATGTAAAATACCCAAGATTTTGCTTGGCTTATATATACCAGTTCAAAAAATGTTAGCTCTACTGTTTTATACTAATATAGTGTTTATATTTTATCATGTTATTCAAATCATCTGTTGATTTTTTTTTAAGATTTCATTTATTTATTCATGAGAGACATAGAGAGGCAGAGACAGAGGCAGAAGGAGAAGCAGGCTCCATGCAGGGAACCCGATGTGGGACTCGATTCCAGGACTCGGGGATCATGCCCTGAGCCAAAGGCAGATGCCCAACCGCTGAGCCACCCAGGTGTCCTCAAATCATCTATTGATTACTACTTATTTTACTACATAATTATTAATAGCTCTCCATCTAGGGCAGCCTGGGTGGCTCAGCGGTTTAGTGCCACTTTCTGCCCAGGGCGTGACCCTGGAGTCCCAGGATCCAGTCCCACATCAGGCTCCCTGCAGGGAGCCTGCTTCTCCCTCTGCCTGTGTCTCTACCTCTCTCTCTGTGTGTCTCTCATGAATAAATAAATAAAATCTTTAAAAAAATAGCTCTCCATCTATACAGATATAAGTATGCATATATATGTGTATATATATATATATATTATGCTTTGTGCATTTCAAATGTATTCTACCTATAATTCTATTCTTTCCTACGGAATACAGAAAATCTGTTTATTATTATTATTATTGACTCAAGTAGATTCAAGTTGAAGTGTTGAATCAAGTTAAAATAGAGGAATAATACTAGACTATAACATTTCTGCCCTCTCAAGAAACAGGTCTTGAAGTAGCATATTAATTCTCTTTTCCTTTGTAGATTGAATCCTTTTAATAAGCTGTGATCCACAAGATATAGGAAAGGAGATGCAGTTTGTGAAGGAAACAAAACAAAACAAAAAGGACATTTATTGAAAGCACTATGATTTTCCCTTCAAAGAGTATTCATAAAGAACCTATTAAAAGAGTGAAATCTTCCATTTTTGTGAGAGAACACATTAGGATTTTCTTTCTGTGTGTGTGTGTGTGTGTGTGTGTGTGTGTCTTTTTAGTCCTGCATCTACCAAGAATCTCCTTTTTAATAACAGGGCCAGGTCATGCCGTAAACTATATGCTACTGTTTGTGGGATTTCTCAGTGGTTTCAGAACACTTTTCACTTTTCACAGAATAAAAGCTTAGGAGGAATGGAAAGGTCAGGTTATAATGAATTAGTGCTATTAGTAGTTTATATACGGGGTGGGGACAGGGACAGGCAGGAGTAAATTATTAATGGAGACAGCAGTAGGGTAAAGCCTATTGGATTTATTATTTGTTAAATACTCTGCATTAAAATTTTCTCTCCTTGGTCTTTAAAATCACCCTCAGTAGTCTGAGCCTCAACTGAAATTAAACAATAAAACTAACTTGCTGGATTTATTTAGGAAAAGTCAAAATGGCTACCAATTTCCCCAGGTTATTTATCCTGTCTTTGTGCAAAGAGCACTAGACAACTAAAATAAATGAATGTGCAGCTGCCAGTTTATAATGAAGATCACGCCATCACTATTGTCTACTAATTACAACCCAAGAGTTTAATTAAGATCTAATTACTCATGTTAGTACCATATTGCCTTAATTGTCCTGCAAAAGAGGTGAATCCATAGATAAAGTCAATAGTGGGTCAGTCATCCACCTGGCCTCGGAATGTATGTAGCTTTTGAGGGATTTTCACAGCATACATCATGGATTTACTAATGCATTTCCCTCTTATCTTTCAAAAATAACATTTTTTTTGTTGGAATAAAGCCCTTCAGTCTCCCAATACTCCCATTTAATCCTCATTTAAATAAATAAAACATTTTAGGATGACACTTGTTTGTACAATTTGAAAGGATGGAAATGTGCAGATAAATAGAGTTAACTGTTGATTTTTTTGTTTAATTCATGCTTTAGCCTAAACAGCTTAAGATGATTATTGTTTCCTGGTATCTACACAAAAAGAAATCCTCCCACAGATCTAACCTGCTGGGATTATAATCCAAATCTATATTGTTCCAGTTCTTGTAATATTTCACCAGTAGAAAAAAAGTGCAAGGGGCCCTAGAAGTTTGCTAGAAGAAAGACTACATACACTTCCTCTCCCATTTCACTCTGCTTTCAATTCATAATGTCCAAATAAAGCAGCAGGAAATGCTCTTTAAAATTTACATCTCCCTATTAGATAATATAACCTCTTAAAGTAGTATTAAATTGTATTATAATAATTTATTTTAATAGTATTGCATGGATGTATAGGAATGAGGGATTTCTATTACCTATAAAACAAGTTGTGTTTCCTCCTGCTTAGGAGAAGTTAGTCTATATATTCATTGAACTATATCAGCAGTTAGTAATCTTGACAGGAAAAGTACATATAGCTCTCACCAACCTCTCTCTCACCAGGTTACCGATTTTATTCAGAGAATCTCTATAAGTAGTTGCAATAGCTTTGATTCATATGCACAGTTTGGTTCCCAAAGGGTCTTTGGATTGCAGGTTATTTCAGTATATGTTAGTAATCTCTACTGGTTAGGGGTAAATAGATGGGTTATATGTTTCTTTCTTGTCAAGATTGCTAATGGATGATGTTTCAATGAAGATGTAAAAATGTATCAAAGAAAAGGCTCATTTAGGTGGCTCACAAGACTTAAAACTACAGCCATAGTCTATGATTGTCATATAATTCCAAAAAAGGGAGAACTGAATAGAAAAAAATGTTCCCTTTGGTATTATGATTCTTTTTTATATTTCCCAAATTGGAAACCTAAATAAAAATTGTCAGCCTATGAGTAAAAGGAAAGCATCTTATTCCTAATGTGATGAGGCAGAAACAAATTTTAACTAAGAGTCACATAAAGGAGAAAATCATTGGTATTATGGTTTTCAGGTTTTCCCATACAATTTTACTGTGTGAAAAAAATTAATGAGGGTTAGGAAAAGTATGAGAGAAATTTGCAATCACAGATCTTTCTGTTAGTAAAATTGAAAATAAGGATTACTGTCCATGTCCAGAATCATAAGACCATTTTTTCTTTTAACAGTAACAAAAGCATCAAAAAGGGTGTGGGTTTTTTTTTTTTTAAAGATTTTATTTATTTAAGAGAGAAAGAAAACAAGTAGGGAAAGGGGGAGGGAGAGGGGCAGAGGGAAAAGGGAGGAAGAAGCAGACTCCCCACTGAACAAAGAGCCCCAGAATCATGACCTGAGCCGAAGGCAGATACTTAATGGACTGAGCCACCCAGGCACTCCAGAGTGCAGTTTTTAAGCAGCAAATTTAACTGTCTACTTTGTAGCATTTAATTTTATTTCACATCTATTAAGGGATTACTTTAGTTCATATCAAACAACTTGGATATATAAGACATAGTAGAATAGGTTTATATTGTGGTAATACTCCATCCCCAAATCTCAAGGTCTTAAAATAATAGTTTATTTTTCACTCATGTAAAACCTACTTTAGGTTTTGGAACTCTCCAGGGTGCTGAATTCCATGTGCTGGCTCAGAGATACAGGTTGTTTCAAACTTGTAGTTCTGCAATTAACAACATGTGACCTTTACTCTTACCCTGAAGGGAAAAGAGCAGAACTGGAGAATCATGAAGTGTTTCTCCCTGCCTTAAATAGGAAATGACATTTATTGCTTCAGCTCACATTTCATTGTCCAGAAGTAGTCACAAGGTCCCTTCCCACTGCAAGGAGCCTGGAAGATGTAGAGGGACAAATGACATGTTTGCTGAGCATCAATGTCTTTGTTGAACTAGATCACTGGACATTTTAAGAATCAGCTCTGAAAAAAGCACAAGGTTTCTAATATTTTCTTCCCCAAAGATTAATTCTCAGAGTCTACATGAAAAATGTTTTATAAGGTAGGGTAAGATTTTGATTTTGTAGAATTTATATTGTTGGTGGAGAAACAAACTAAAAGGATGAGAGGCTCACAAATAAATTAGGATCCACCAATTCTGTGCTGTAGTCTTTACTGATTTTCTTCCTTTTAGCTAATTATTCTTCCTGGGTAGGAGTAACCACAAGTATTTCCTACCAGATTATAAGAGGAGCAGCAAGCATAACATTGCTGTGATAGAATGCACTTTCTGCCTGTCTCTTTCTGACTTTGCTTTTATTTCTAGGGTACAAGATTATCCCTTTAACATCCCAGTACAAGAAACTGATTTTATTTATTTAATTAATTTATTTTTTTAAGAAAGTCTTTGTTTTATTTTTATTTTATTATTTTTTAAATATTTTATTTATTTATTCATGAGAGATACAGAAAGAGAAAGGCAGAGGAAGAAGCAGGCTCCATGCAGGGAGCCCGATGTGGGACTCGATCCTGGGACTCCAAGATCATGCCCTGAGGCAAAGGCAGACGCTCAATCCCTGAGCCACCCAAGCATCCCCAAGAAACTGATTTTAATGTATAATTCACAATTCTGAGAAGCTTCATAATGAACTATTAATTTTCTCAAAAATAAAATTTGTTCATGCTAATAAAAGTGCATTTACTTTTATTGTGACTCAGAATGTCAATTCAAGATGTAAATTTCTTTAATTAAAAGTCATAGGTTGATAAGTTTTTTGTTTGTAATTAATATTTTGAAAGAATACAGCATAATCTTACTAGATGATGCTGATAGATAGTATAACCTATTTTCAAGATATGATAGATTTTCTATATGAAAAGACCTCCCCTACTTATCTATAGATGAGTCATTGTAGTGGATTAAATAGTAGCTTTCAAAAATAAAAGTCTGTTTGTTGGAATGGACTCTCTTCCAAATAAGATTCTATCTGGAAAGAGGGTCTTTGCAGATATAATGAAATTAAGGATCTTGAGATGAGATTATCTTGTATTAGGATGGGCCCATGAGAGGCACACCCAAAAAGACCATGCAAGGACAGGTAGAGATTGGAGTTATGCTCACAAGTCAAGGATGCTTGGAACCCCCAAAGCTGGAAGAGGCACAGAAGGATTCTCCTCGAGAGGCTTCAGAGGGAATGCAGCTTACCAACACCTTGATTTCAGACTCCTGGCCTTGAAAACTGAGAAAATCAATTTCTGTTGCTTTAAGCCATCAAGTACATGGTAATTTGTTATGGTAGCCCTAGTTTATTATAGTGTCCTGGAGCTTCTGCCCTTCAGAACAAATCTTTGAAGCTGCTTCTGTGAGAAAAACTGTTCTGTGTTAGAATCACATATTTTGGGAGACTCAGCCAGAGCTGAGGAGTTAATGAACACCAGGTTCTAGCCTGGGCACTTACTTGCTAGATATTTAAAATGTTTTTCTGTCCTACATTTTTTATTAAAATAGTGATGACACTTTTAAAATTCTATACTAAAATCCCTTCTTTTCTCCTTACTAAATAAAAGAACCCTCTTTGAAAAAATGGGGGAAAAAATTCACTGCCAAAATGCTCTGAAACTGAATTTAGGGTCATATGGGTGGCTCAGTCTGTTAAATATCTGCCTTCGGCTCAGGTCATAATCCCAAGGTCCTGAGATCAAGCCTCACATCAAACTCTCTATTCAGTGGGGGCCTGCTTCTCCCTCTACCTCTGCCTGCCATTCTGCCTGCTTGCACTATCTCTCACTCTCTGTCAAATAAACAAATTCTTTAAAAAAAAAAGAAAAATGAATTTAATTTGTAAGTAAGATTATTAAACATGCAACACTGTGTAGGTGTAAAAAGAATACGGCTAGGAATCACATTTCTCATGATTTGAGGCCCGCTTGATAGGAAATTAGGAAAAGAAAATTCTTCACACTATTAAAAATACCTTTGCATCACAATTTTCTGTGTATCTTTAATGACTTTTGAGAAATATGAGAAGAAAGAAGCTATGAGTTTCTCTTAGAGAAGTTTCTCTAGTCTTTGAAAAACAAAACGGCCACTAATATATGACCTATGCTTATACGGGTAGGAAAATTAAAATTAGTTCATATTCTCAAACTCAGATTAGCTAAGTAGAATGGATTTTTTGGATAGCCTTGACTCCACTTACTTGATTGTCTGGAGGAGCAACTGTACTGCAATTCCCTGAAGCCACTTTGTGGCCCCTGTGACTTGAAGGTAGAGAGCAGCCACATCCCTAATATTCAGAAGGAGACTCACTGCTGACATTTGCAAGGTCAAGGCCAATAACCCAAATGGGAACTCATAGACTTTATGCCAGATTATTTTAGAGATATACATTAAGCCAACAAACTCAATTTGAATTCTCTTCCCATTAGTCTCTCTTCAGTATAGGACGGCGAACTGGAAGGAATTCTGGTTGGTTAGTTTGGCAAGTGCATAGAGTCTAGGTCTAGACCTACCAATATCATTAAGTCTTTCTGCAGTTCTTTTCCCCTCCCATCATTCTCATTGGAGCCTGCAAAGTCTCCTCGCAGTTTCCACCCCTGTTCATGGATTGTCCAATTTAATTTTCTGTTATTTTTGGGCCATGTTTTTTTTCCCCCTGCATTCCAACAGTCATTGGTATTATGTGAGTTGCTATTAGAAATTAGTCCCTTCCCACATATATTTTGAGATTCAAGAGAATTCCTTGTTACTTTGTTATGTAGTAGGTGTTGTCCATGGGCTTTTTATTTATTTGCCTGCCTAAACAGTTGCTCTACCAGTTTTTGAGGGGGGATTCAAAAAAATAAAAAGACTCCACTCAGGATTCTTGCTTACTGGAGAATGACCTACTTGAGCCTCATTTACCCTATCTGTAAATTAGGGATAATAATAGTAGCTATCTTACAGGATTGAGATAAGAAATAATATGAAACACATACATTTTTAAACACTTGCCCAAAATTAGAATGTGATGATATTAACTTTTATTTTTGGTCATTAGGTTCAAGCTCCTTCAGAACCTTCTAGATTCTTTTTACCATGAAATTCCAAAGAAGCTTTTCTATATGTTTTCAGAAAATATAGCAGATAAGAAACTGAAAACTAACAGGTAGTAGGAGGTGCCATTATTCACAATTGCAATTACATCAGAAAGGTTCTTTGACAGCCTACTATTTGAGGGAAGGCACAGAGGTAGAAAGCAATAAAGAACTATATTATTCTTCAGTACCATAATGGACACTTATACTTTTCACATAGAGATTATAGTGTTGTTAGGTAATAGCTTGAAAAACATTTAAAGTTTCCTTAAATAAAACTGCCAAAGTTAACTCCATTAAAAGTTTTTTTAAAAAACTTGACCACAAAACAAAAAACCCATTAAAAATCACTTTGCTACTCAAAGTTGTAGTGAAGGACAAATCATGTGCCATTAGTCACGTAAAACATCTCTTCCACTGCCATGCAGAAGACCAGTGTAATATGTGATTTCTATCCATCTAACCCCTAATAGCATTATTTTAAGGGAGTATAAACTCTATATCAAATTTTAGCTATTTGCAAAATTGATCAGTTTTGTGGTAGAACCCTATTATTCCCAACTGAGGAGACTGATACCAAGAGATTCAGAGTTCAATGCTAACATCCCTTTTCATTCTACTATGCAACATAGTGGCATTTTAATGATTTCAGGGGGTTGTCTTGGGGTTGTTTGCCTATTGAGAGCTCTTTTAATTTCCCTAGAATGTTAAATAACTGAATAGTAGAAGCCAACATCTGAGCCCTGGTTATGACTGGCATGGGAACACTGAAGATTGGTGTCTCACATGAAAACCATCAGTAAAAATTAGCTAATGCCCAATTTTCTGGCTGTGATTCTGAATGACTTATGTAGTGTGTGTCCTCATGTCCCCATCTGTAAACAGTGATTGGCTCACTTCATATAAAAATCTTGAGATTCTCACAATACAGGTGGCTCAGTGAGGAAAGAAGAAAAGGAAAGGGAGCCATGGGACACTACAGGAAAGGATGGGCCACCTGATACTTATATAGAATCTGACAAGCTAGGAAGAAGCAGCTTGCTATGAAATAGGAATTAGGAAAGGAAAGAAAAGGATGGGCAATTGGGGTTTCATGGTTCTCAAATTCTCAGCAGCACTTAATAAAATTAACAATATCCCTTCTTCTTTCAATGCTCTCTTTCCTATTCAGGTCCAATACATCATGGATTGTTCTCCTAACCTCTCAGACTACTCCTTCTCTACATGATTTTGTTTTTCTTTGTGGTCCCTGATTCCCTTCATTTTTCTTTCTGCCCTGCCTTTCTGTCTTGCAAACTCACCATCATTATGGTACTTTTACATGATATTTTTAAAGCTGGTACTTTGTATTTTGCCTTTTAATTATTTATTTGTTTTAGTATATTATCACTCTCACTTTGAAATACTTCACAGGAACAACAAATCATGCCATTCTAATAAGGGGAAAAATGACAATATTGAAAAATGTGAATCCATTTAAATTAAGAACTACAGCATGGAGAAGGAAAGGATAAACCACAAAATGGAAGAAATATTATCCATGAAATATTAAAATTACTATAAATCAATGAAATGAAAGGAGACAATTCATTAGGAAAAGACCCAAACAGGTCCTTCAATGAAAGAAAATTCTAGTGGTCAATAAACAAGAAAAGTTACTGCACCTCAATTATAATAAGATAAATTCAAATTAGAATGATTTTGAAGGAACATTACCCATTCACTAGATCAGTAAAAATTAAAACATATAATATACCAAATGTTGGTAGGATGTGGTGAAATGAGAACTCACATACCTACCAAATGGGAGTGTTTGGTGTTTAGCCACTTTGAAAAGTAGTTTGATTTATCTACCTAAGTTGAAGATTTTCCCTGATGCCCCATTAATTCCACTTCTAAATATACTCCTAAGTATAAAGGACATAAATGCACATAAAAAGTGATGTGCAAGAGTATTCATAGCAGCATTATGTGTGATAGCCCTAAAGTTGAAATAACCCAATGTCAAGTTAAAATAGAATGAAAATGTATTTTATAATTCTTTTTTTTTAAGTTTTTTTTAGGAATTTTATAATTCTTATTGTATTCATACAATGGCATTCATAGAGCAATGTAAATAAATAAACAATGTCCATATGCAATAACATTTGTGATTACAAACAATGCTGAGCAAGTCTCAAAATAATGCAGAGTATAATTTATACAAAGTTCAAAAACAAGCAAAACTAAACTATATTGCCTTGGAATACATTGATGGTGACTCTCTAAAGAGAAGGAAGGAAATAATGATTATCATAAAAATCAGGATAGCATTTCCTCTGGTGGGAGGAAGGTCATTGTAATTAGATGGGACAACAGAAGGTAGGCATCGAGGTGGAGGGAGTTTCTATTGTATTGGCCAAGTTGTTTTTTGATCTTTTGGCGGTAATAGAAATAGATGTTTGCTTTATAATCCTTAAACCTCTCACAATTAAAAAACAAAACAACCATGCACAAAAAATAAATATAGTAACTGGCCTCTAAAGATGATCTCCCAAAGAACCATGCACTTATTATCATCCCCTCCTCTTGAATCTGGGCTACCTTTCACCTACAGAACATGGTGAAAGTGATAGTACGTGACTTCTCATGTAGGTCAAAAGAAGCCATGTAGCTTTTACTCCATATTCTCCTAAAATGTTCATTCCAGGGAAAGCCAACTACTTTGGAAGAAGACTGACTACTCTGAGGTTGCCATGCTATGGAGATGTCCAAGCTAATCATCTGGAGAAGCTTCATGGAGAGACAGATGTCCACCCAGCCTGAAGCTACTCCAGCCGTCTCAGCCCAAGCACCAGATACATGAATGAAGAAGTCTTTATATAACTCTAATGACAATTGTATGAGAGTCTCTGAGCATCTAGCTGAGTTCAGTCAACCCCCAAAACTGTGAGAAATAATAATAATAATACACTGATATTTTAAACCACTAAGTATTGGAGTGTTTTGCTATGTAGCAATAGATAACTGGAACAGAATGAGAGTGGAACAATTGGAAAAAACAAAGTGGAGAATTTATGTTGTAACTAATCAAGATAAAAAAAATCTCATATATCTAAATAATAAATATTCAGCACTTCTTGAAAGATGGATCACTCATTTATTTCAACAAACATATTCTTTTCTTAGTGACAAACTTATATTTTTAAGTGTCCATTAGACATCTCTATGTAGATATCCTGTTGGGCTTTTTAACTAATAACCTGCCCAAAATGAACAAGCCCCTCCCCCTGAAATTGGCTCCTTTTCCTAAGTTAATATTTCTGTTAATGTCTGAGTAAGCCTGACTCATATTTATATTCTCACTTAGTTACATTCACTTATTAGATATGAAGCCCTATAAATACTACTTTCATCTATGCAGTTAGTCATTCATTCCTTTAACATATAACCAGTCCTACTAAGTTTCAGACACGAAACTAGGTGCTCAGCTACAAAAGTGACTAACCAGTCATGCTTCCTGCCATCATGGGACTTTCTACAACATTCTTGCAGTAACCTTTCCCATTTCATTTCCACAATCTCCACCCACTTTCTAGGCTTTATTTCCTTTCACTTAAACTAATGGTCAATTTCTTTACCAAGAGAACAGATTTTTCTGTATGCTTTTCTCACTGGTCTGGTTTAGCCATGCTGCCAGATTGATCTTTGTACTCCAATTACTGTATTCCTTCAGAAAAGTGATTCACTGATATAGGATTGATCTGCTTCCTCTTCCTAGAACTTAAATGTAATATTTAATGCAACGCTTACATAGCATCATCCTTCCTTCCTGATTCCTGTTCATCATTCAAAGCACATCTCTAATGTTACCACTTCTACCAAACCTGTCCTGTGTGTGAGATATCCTTTTGTTCATTTCAAATCAGTTTATTGAGAGGAGGCATACTGTGTATTTTGCAGTGTATCATAGTCACATGAGATGAATAACTGTCCTCCCCAAACTACAAATTTAATCGTCTCCTATCTGGAATAGTCTTTCTATCAATAGTCTAACTTATTTGACCCTAATTTGACATAGTCCGTTTTCATAGTCTATTTTCAATTTAATAGAGTTTATAACTGGTAAATGCATTGCATCAATGTTAAAGTTCTGTCCCTGCAAGGTGATATACTTACAATTTCAGTTGCTATGAATATAGAGATATGAAAAGAATCAGATGTCTTAGAAATTTCTACGTGAATTTATATTAATGATCCTGCAAATTGATAAAAAAGATAAAGTGTAATTCAAATATCCTATTTTCAATTTGTTCTACAAGAAAGATGGCTAAAGCTAAAGAACATGGCCCTTGGGGGATCCCTGGGTGGCTAGGCGGTTAGTGCCTGCCTTCGGCCCAGGGCGTGATCCTGGAGTCCCAGGATCGAGTCCCACATTGGGCTCCCTGCATGGAGCCTGCTCCTCCCTCTGCCTGTGTCTCTGCCTCTCTCTATCTCTCATGAATAAATAAATAAAATATTTAAAAAAAAGAACATGGTCCTTGCTACCTCACAGACATGCAGAAAAAATATACTAGACTTAAAAAAAAATAAAGCCTCTTTTGCTCTGCAAACTTTTCCTAAAATATTTTTATAAAGCCAGTTTAATGAACTATTATTTAGTTATAGCTTTTTCCTTAGTATCGTCTTTCTGACTTTAAAAGCTGTTCATATTTTCATGTAGGACTCATTCCTACTTTCCAAATTTTAAAAATTTAAGTCTTTGTTTGTAATTATACCTTAGAAAAAGAAATTCCTGAGTATTTGACTGGTTTTTCAACCACACAAACCCTCTCCAGTACTATCCTTTTAACAATAAAAGCTGCACAGATTTTCACATGGAAGTCTTTTTTACAGACGATTTGCTTAAGCCTTTGTACAAAATCATGTCTTAAAAACATAACTTCCAATGATTTGACTGATGTTTTCAACCACACACATCTAATAAATGCACCTGAGGAAGCTGGTGAAACAAAGCTCATTTGTTTTAAAGACATCCATAAGATATAGTGCACCACAGCAAACTTAGGGAAAAGGAATAACAAAGAGAGTAAAAAATTCTCTCCTTCCTAAGAACTCTGCATTTAATGTTTTCATAGTTTCAAAAGCAAAGAGCAATCTTTTAAAAGAACATCTTTATCCTAAATCTGAACAACTATATTTCATTATAAAATATGAATATCTAGATGTTATTAAGTGTGTAGTAGGAGGCTGCCTGATTTGGGGGTGAACATAGGGCTTAAAAGAGAGACTTCTATACTTCACAATAGACTTTGGAAAACCTGAGTTAGTTTACTTAACTTCTGTGAGATGGTCTCAGCTTCCTTCTCTGCAAAATGTGGATAAGAACTCTTACCTTCAGGACTCAGATAAGAATTAAATAGGATAATAAATGGAGAGGTGCCTTAATCAGTTGGTTAAGCAGCCAGCTCTTGATTTCAGCTCACACCCTAATCTCACAATCCTGGAATCAAGCTCCAAGTCTATGCTCAGCAGGGAGTATGCTTCCTCTGCCTCTACCCTTTCCCTCCTAAATTAACTAATTAATAATTTTTAAAAAGATAATCAATGGGGAGAACAGATGATCTTGTGATAGCCATTGCAATCATAATAATAAAAAAAAGATTCCTGCCATTCAAAGAGGTGGATGTGATTAATCATGGGAGGTGGAATGCGGTGCTTAGAAAAGATCGTACTCCATTTTATTATTTAGAAACACACTAGGAAAGAGAACTATGTTCATGTTTCATAAAGCCATAAATAATGTGACATCTCTGAAGGAAACATGACAGAACTTCTATGCATTAACACTAAGTAGTCCTGTTCCTTGAAGCCATACCATTCTGTTTGTCCCGATGGGTCATGGTTGAACCCTATGTGTCACTCTATACAACTCATCACCAGGGTTGAAGTGAATGCTCTTCCCTGTTATATATTGGCTGCATAACTGAATAGAAACATGGTCAAAAACTTGCTTTGCAGAGGCCAGATACTTCTATTAGCTAACTTGGATGTTGTGCTTTTTACCTCTGCAAATTTACCTAAATATTTGTCTTTCTCTGACTGATTTATTTCACTTAGCATAATGCACTCTAGCTCCATCCCTGTCATTGCAAATGGTAAGGAATTAAAAACAAAACAAAACAAAACAAAAAACAGGTGAATTTAGGGGAAGGCAGTGAAAAAGAAGGAAGCAAAGCATAAAGGATGCTTGACTATAGAGAACAAGCAGGATTGATGGAGGGGAGGTGGGCAAGGGGTGGGTTAAATGGGTGATGGGTATCAAGAAGGGTACTTGTGATGAGCACTGAGTGTTATATATAAGTGATAAATCACTGAATTCTACTCCTGAATCAACAAAAAAACCAACAAATAAGTAAATAAATTTATCTGGATAACTGAAGAATATCCCCTAACTATGCTCTATAAATCAAGTAAGAATATGAATGGTAGCTAAAGCTGAAGTATTTCTATATTTCTACTTCTAGTCTCGTGGTTTCAGTTCAACTTTTTGCTGATGAAATGAAGGCACAAATCCCCCAAATATCTACTTCACTGGGTATTTCATGGGCAGGGAATATATGTAGGAATTGTAGGGATGGCACTATATAAAGATTGAAAATTTGCTGTCCCTAACAGTTCCCTAAATCCAAGACAAATGTAGCACATTTTGTCTCAGAGCAACCACTTTTAGATTGCTAGTATCCTGACATCTACCAAGAAAGGCCTACTCTTTCCTGGAATTTGGGGGAAACCTGCAGGTTCCCTTTATATAGGAAAGGCAACTATCTCTGTGGCATGGAAAGTAGGCAGGGGTATTTTCAAACTTTGTTTATAGTTTAGAAAACGAAATTCTTTGGGATAGGGAGGAATTAACATTTATGAGAAGCTGTCTAGCTTCTGTTATTTCCATAACTTTTACTAATGACCAAATTTTGCAGTGTGATAGGCTAGTTATTTGATGAGTAGGCGGCATTAGAGCAAGAATGAATAGTGTATCAGTGGTAATGACACTATCATTTCATAATATTTGTCTGCTCTAATAAACAGCCATGATCAAATTTCAGGAAAAACATGCCTATATCTTGTAGAAGTCGAGAGGGCAACCAGGGAACATTTCATAGAGGAGGTGACAATGGACACATGATGAAAGGAAGCAAAGTCATGATGCTTTTGACTAATCTTCAATTTTCTTGCTCATTGTTCTTTATGTCACCATCTAGGCCTGCATAAAATATGCATTTTCCTTTTCACAAACCTTTCTATCTACTTAGCTTCCTCTCCAACCTCAAGGCAGCAATTACTAGTAGCAAGGTCATCTAGAGACAAAATTATAGCTATCTCTTTGGAGTTCTTCCTACTTCAAGCACTATTTCCTCAACTGATAATTCTGCTAAGTGGACTTCGGTAAATGGCACTTTGATAAATAGTAAAGCCCCTTTCCTTCTCCTTTTCTCTAATACATTTCTAACATCAAGCTCTTTAAAATCATATGAAGTATCTTTTACAAGTGTCTCCCTCTTATCAGACTACAAACATTCAGAAGGTATATCATTGACCACTGCAAATGGTGTTACATGATTTTTATTCCCTTAGTGCCCATAGTTCTTGGTCATGCCACTTCAAAGAATGAAGAAGTAGAACAGATGAAAAGTGGTGGACAGCAAGGCAAAGTTTATTGAGAGCAGCAGTATAAAGCTCCAGGAGAGGGAGGGGGTGCCGAGAGGATTGCCTTTTTGGTCTCCAAATCTAGGCGGCTTTGTAAGCTCTTTTGTAAAACTATCTTGGGCATCCTGAGTGTGCAACCTTGTGGGTTGGCTGCTAAGGTGTGTCAATCAGGGTGTTTATCATGCACTTGTCTACACTTCGGGTTATTGTTCATGTGTTGATGGTCCTTTGGGCTGATATCTGGACACCAACTGCCTGAACTTGTGATAGTGACCAAAGTTTTATGGTTATTTGTTTTGTTTCAGGATGTTTTGCAAAAGTCACTTCTGCAGAGGCTGCTAGGCAGGATGCTAGTGCAGTCTTGTCTAAGCTGTAAAACAGGATGCTAGTGCAGTTCTATCTTAGCTATCCCAGAAGACTGCCTGTCTTCTTGTTGAGGACTCTGGCCCTGACTACCTAATTGTTCAACTAACTCCTAACAATGGTACATGCATTTTGAAAGAAATCAACTGAAATTTCAACTTGAAAAGCTATTGTTCCTTGCCTCTAATCACTCCTTTTATAAATCTTTCCTCTTTAGCTATCACTCACATTTCTACTTCCAAATAGTCTCAGAATATTTCATCTATATTCTGAACGATTTTCTGTCTTTCCAGAATCCAGACTCTTAGGATCGCATCCTTCCAACTCCCAACAAACTTATGGAATTTCCCAGAGCTTTCATTCTTCTTATTTTTACCAGCCCTTGTCTGATTCTATGCACATTCACAGTTATTTCCTCCAAGTCCAAATCTGAATTCAGATGGTGTAAGTTCAAGAAGAAGCACTTTCTTTTACTAGATTTGACACATTGGACAAGATGGTTTGCTTCTCCAAGCCTCAGTCCCTTTTTGGATAAGATTTGATTATTAATAACTATGACACTTACAGAATTATCATTATGAACAACTGAAAGAGAGGTTGTAGAGTGCTAGGGACCCTATAAGGTACTGTAAACTTTTGTAAGCTCTTATTGTTCTGAGAGAGTGAATGTATCAGCAGACATATATAGCCAAACCATATATGACAATAGAACTTTGACACACAGCCTCTGTAGCAACCACCCCAGCAAGCCAAACAATCCCTGTAGTAACTTGCTCCAAATGGTCACAATGTGTGCAATAATTGCTCACTTCCCTAATTTTTGCCAGTGCTCTCCATTCCTAACTCGAACCAACCAGAGAAAACCAAATATGTTCCCCAAACAATCACACAGGACTATTTCTTCCATAGTAAATCCACCAACAACTTCTGAATAAGAGCATTCCTAAAGCCTTGTTTTTCCGGCTTCTAGAAATCTCTGCAATTCTCTCACCTTCCTGCAAGTCTGACAAATCCAAGTAATAGAGACTGAATCCTGGCAAATCTACATAAGTTGCCTGTTTATTCTCTTTTGGGTGGTCTTTATATATATTTTTTATAATACCTTGGTATATATTTAAATTTACTCCCATTGAACTTGAGAGTATTATATTTTTTTCTCTCAGAGAAATCTATTCGAGTGAATAAAACATTGGCTTAATGTTGATACTTATTAAGCATCTCCTATATAAAATGTGATGGCTCCCCCCAGGATTCCAAAGAAGACTAATTTATGTAGAACCATAAACTATATAGTGTCATGGAACACATTGGCCTTGTCTGTAAGATATGATACAGAATACAAAAAAAAAAAAAAAGAAAAAGAAAGCCAACACTTCAAGACAAGCTAAAAATAGTATCATATACATGCAAAATCAGTGATATAGGCTATAAATGCACTAATTTCAAAAAGTAGATGTCACTATGCTTAGCTAGGATGTAGGAAGCCTTCAGCAGGAAATTAGATTTGAACTGAAATTTGCAGGAAAGTTATAAATTTAGGGTGGTGGCAGAAGGTGAACAACCCAGGTAGGGAAACATCTATTAGTAATTTCCAGGACAGGAGTGTACAAAACCTAATAGGAAAAATGGTCATAATTAAAAGAGCAATAATTAGGAACAAAATGAGATACAAGGATGTGGTGGCAGTTAAGAGTATAAAATCATTCACAGAAATGTAAGCTTTATCCTGAGAAGCTCCTAAATGTCTGTGATCAGGGGTATAATACATGTAGATATAATTCCAAATTTAGAAAGTCTTCATTCCATATTTATATTAACCTCTCAATATATGTTGGGAAAAGCCCCCCTCCCATTTTGAGTTCTACTTATAATAATTTATAAAAGTATCATTTTGATGTAACTAATTTTAAAATATTTTACATTATCAAAGAATTTCAAAATTTTGAAACCATGCTCTCTAACTTTCTTGGGAAAATGCCTTTTAATACTTGTGTAGTTAGAAAGCATGCAGAGAGCAAGACTTTGGAGAGCATAAAGACATTATGCATATTCATTTCATTACATTGGACTTTATTTGAAAGCCCATACTCAGCAAAACTTCCATTAAGAATTTTTCCATGCTGAGGATTACAAATTAATATGTAGTAAGGTTTTCTGGTGGATAATTATTACAAACAACAGCTCTACACAAATAAATATGTTATAAAATACAGCACAAAAGCTTACAAACAACCTGAAGAAAAAGTTCTGGTTTATAGTATTTGCATTTTTCTGAAATAGAAATGCCACACTTTCCAATAATTTTTTTAAGATAAAATTTCACTTACTGGTAAATGCATTATGATGATAATAGTTCTGAGGAAGCAATCTGAATCTTAGAGGCGAGAAAAAAACCAGTATCTTTTGGGGGTTCTCATTAGCTCACCAACCTCTGACCACTGAGATATGTCCTTCATTGCCATAATCTCCTTCCCTCATCACCTGTTCTCCAGCATCATAGCCAAGTATGTCTCCCAACTGTGATCTTTTGGATGTCAAAATCTCTATTTTGATGCATTTTATCTTTTAAAACTTCTAAAATTGATTTTAAAGGTAATCTTATCATATGTTCAAAGTTTTATTTCAGTAGACTATCAATTGCTTCTATCAAACTGCTCTCCAGATATTCAGTTTGAGAAATATAGATAAATCACAACATATTATTGTTGGGTGGAACCTATTTTGTTTCCTTTCTTGTCCCCTTTCCTATTTCTGGGTCCCAAGCACATACTGAAGATCCTGAACTCTTCATATTGCAACAGGATATTGAGAGAATGATTCTTCCTCATCTAATATGAGAAATGTCTAGAAGTAAATCTTTAGTGTTGAACTAAACCACTGACAATCTCAGTGAAACTAATATCTAGAAGATCAGTGTTCATGAATCTTTGATGCCCTGAAAATGGGAAGGAAGTTTCTCTCTATAAAAGGGAAAATTTGTTTTATTGGCCAAAAGAAGAGATGACTTGACTATAAGGTATCCTGAAAATCTTAAAAAAAAAAAAAAAAAAAAAGCATCCTGAGAGTCTAAAATGTTGGTCATAGATCCACTTAAGAGATGAAGGCGGGATCCCTGGGTGGCGCAGCGGTTTAGCGCCTGCCTTTGGCCCAGGGCACGATCCTGGAGACCCAGGATCGAATCCCACGTTGGGCTCCCGGTGCATGGAGCCTGCTTCTCCCTCTGCCTGTGTCTCTGCCTCTCTCTCTCTCTCTGTCTCTCTGTCTCTCTGTGACTATCGTAAATAAATAAAAATTTAAAAAAAAAGAGATGAAGGAAAAAAGAGAGAGAGAGAGAGAGAGAGAGATGAAGGCAAATTATATAAACTTGAAAATCCACTATCGACACACCCTGCAACACCCACCCCACAAACACCTTATGGCTTGATATATAGGAGTCAAACTTGATTCAAATATTAGTTCTCTGTACATTCTTCTGGAATCTCCATGTGCTCAACAGACCAAGAATAAGATTGTTTTGTATTGTATTGTACCATTTCCCCTTGAATGTTTATGTATGAATTATAGGAGTAAGCTAGGAGTTTCACAGTAAATCTTTTCTAATAGTTATTAAATATCAATATGTTGAATATCTTTTCTCCATGGGGAGAAACAAAGTTTGGTAATAGAGAAATACATACAGAAAAAGTATAATGATGGTTGGGGAAATAAACTAGCCATGTGTGATAGATACATAAAATATTTTGCATTCAAAAATTAATACTTGCATAGTTAACATTTCTGATAAAATGATAGCAAACACAGATAATATAGAAAAGTTTTTTAAATGTAAAGAAATGAACAAAATTCAAAGATAGTAATGAAGAAGAGGTTTAGAAGTTAAAAAAAATTGAACTACATATTCCCTCAGATGATCTATAACAAAAAGAATAAAAGGCATTACTAATGAGAGGGGAGAGGTCAGCAGAGTGGATTGTCAATCAGAGCTTAGTCAAAGAAAAGTTCGAAAGAAAATTTAGCAAATCACAGGAGGTAAATAGTTACAGACAGATAAGGCTTTAGAAGTAAGACACCTGAAGAGAAAAAGATAAAAGGAATGGGGGGGGGAAGCAAGTAGGGATACTGATAGATAAGAAATTATGTATGTATAGAAGAGGGAGTCCAAAGGAACTCTGAAAACTGGAAATGATTTCATATATAGGTTAACAGGAATTCAGTAGCCCAGTAAATTGCCCCTCACATCCTAGGAGCTTATCATATAGTAAGGATGATAACCACAATAACATATATTGAGCATCAATGTGCTGATGTGAAAACCAAAGGAAAGTCATATTTTTACCTATGAAAAGTGGTAAATATATGGAACCACAGAATCCCAAGGTCGAAAGCATCTGAAGGGTGTAAGTTGCTTGAAAGTCATCTACAAATCATCTTCCAAAGCTCATTCATTACCTTCTAAAGCAGTCTATTCTGGTCAGAACGGTCTATCAGATATATCTTCTTTGCACTAAGCCAGAATCTAGCTCTGTGTATCTATGACTCGTTGAGTATAATTCCTAGACCACACGAAAAGACTAGAGCCTTCCACATTAGATCCAGTTGTCTCTAACATGTTAAATACTTCAGGCTAACATACAGACAAATCTCCAAACCATGCCTATAACTCATAGTTTTAAAGTTTGCTACCAGCATGGGTATCCTTTTTTGAGCATGCCCCACTTAATGTAAAATTCTTAGTACAGTTTGATTAGCCTTCTGGAAACTATTGTTTTATGAATGTAGTGTAAATCAACCAAGTTTTGCAATGAGCCTATCATACTGTTAATACTTACTGAATTGATTCAAGTTAAAAACACGTTGGTGAAAAATAAAATAAAGTAAAATAAATAAAATAAAATAAAATAAATAAAAAATAAAAACACATTGGTGTTAAGCCATATTTACTTGATCCTGGGCATAGGGGAGTAGTTTTTTTTTTTTAATTTCAGTTGGGGAACCTTAGATTTATATCTGATGATGTATTAATTTATTGGTCTATTGTTCTGCTTGAAAGTATTTGTTTTGGCTCCTCATTCAGTAACTAGATTATATATGTTGTTCAGTAATGTCTTCATATCATCTAATAACTGGGTATCATTCACTCATATGATCAAAACAGGGCAGAAGACAGGGCAAACCATTATAGATGTTACTTTGGGGTTCAAACATGCCTAGGTGTATGATAAACCAAAACACATTTCTTCTCATATATGCAGAAACATGCATGAAGAGGAGAGGATGGTTCTATAATCTGGCATATTCTCAAACATATTTTAATTTATATTTATATTAAAATGCACAGATCAAGGGGGCTAGTTATACCTTATTTCTAGGAGTATATAGATAGAAACAGAATATATGTTTTTTTTTTTACTTCTTATTTTTTTTTTATTTTATAAATTAATTTTTATTGGTGTTCAATTTACCAACATACAGAATAACACCCAGTGCACATCAAAATACCATGGACTTTTTTCAGAGACTTAGAACAAATTATTTTAAGATTTGTGTGGAATCAGAAAAGACCCCGAATAGCCAGGGGAATTTTAAAAAAGAAAACCATAGCTGGGGGCATCACAATGCCAGATTTCAGGTTGTACTACAAAGCTGTGGTCATCAAGACAGTGTGGTACTGGCACAAAAACAGACACATAGACCAATGGAACAGAATAGAGAATCCAGAAATGGACCCTGAACTTTATGGTCAAGAATATATGTTTTTTAATCATCCATCTATTATATGTCTAACTAATTATTAATGCATCCACCTAATTGTCCAATGTTTTCATTTTGTTTAGCTACTTGCCTTTTGTACTTTAAATGCTCCAATTTATTTTAATGAATAGACTCAATTACACTGTAATTTATACCAAGTGTTAGCATCTTCTATTTGCCTTTCTATGTTTACTTGCCACCCTTCCCACCTTCCTTTGTATCCTGGGATGCTGGCATGCATGGGCCACATCAACAGTCTGCTTCTGGCCAGAATTCTGATGGATACATTTATTGATGCCTTTTAGATTGTTTGCAATATTTTACTACTTCAGAAAATTGCAGTGAACATCCTTGTACATGTATCTGTGTCCAACTTAGGGGACTATTTCTGTAGGAAAATTCTCTAGAAGGGGAATTTATGAGTACTTATGTTTTTTTTTTTAAGATTGATGATTGATTGATTGATTTCAGAGACAGAGAGAGAGCATGAGCAGGAGAGACAGAGGGAGAAAGAGAATCTAGAGCAGACTCCTTACCCTGAACTCCTGGAGCCTGACTGAGGGCTTTATCACATGACTATGAGATCACAACCTGAGCCGAAACCAAGAGTTAGATGGTCAATGGACAATGCCACCCAGGTGCCCCTCTTTTTTTCAGATCATTACCAAATTTATCATTTTTTATGTTGCAAATTTGTACTTACAATGACCCTGTGTTGGTGGGAGTAAAAACTGAGCTCTTCTGTGTAGCACATGATCCATACGAAGTATTAAATAATTCATTCTAGAATTGTTCCTTAGTTTGATGTAAAAAATCACCAGTTTTTAGAACCCCTTTCAAATGTTTTAAGAAAAGTTGGAAAATCATGTTTTCTAAGCTTGCATTTCCATTCTCTGTCCTCTTTCCACAATCCTTGCTATTATTCTGACAGATCTGCCTTTCCAAGTATGTCTCTTAGTCCTGGGATGTGACTCTTCTGCAGCATTAATACAAAGACTGGAGTGCTTACCAAGTCTCTTTAACTTAGAGGGATTAAACTCTGACTTCCTTTCATTAGGAGGCTGTTAACAACATTGTTCAACACTTTTAGCTTTCTAGATATTATTCTTCCTCTGGGCTCACAGCTCATGAGTCCATCAAATGTGGGTAAAAAGTCTGAATGAAGATTTTTGGGCTTTCCTGTCTGTAGTTCACCTTTTCTGGGATACTGGCTCCCTGATTCCCAGCTTCTGTGACAGCCCTGAAATCCAAATACACAATAAGACTGTGACTTTGTGCTGGAGTGTTATCTTTGGTTTGCTGTGGGGACTAGCGAGTGGCCCAAGGGAAAAATCAATATGACCTTCCAAGGGTCATACCCTCTCTAGCTTCTGCATGCATTAAGATATTTTAAATAGTTCCTTTTTTAATGTTTTGTTTAGAGCTTATTATTATTGGCAATAGGGTAGTCTTAGCAAGCTTCTCTACCATTACCAAAAGCCAGAATTTGGTACGTGACCCTTAAAAATGTTGGCATCTCAGAATTTTTAGAAGTAAAAGCCTAGGTGCTTATGTGAATGTTACAACAATTTTTGTTTAAGTCTTAAAAAGTGAGGAAAGCAGGGATACTCAAGAGTTAAATAAAGCTTGAGATAAATGGGATTCTATTTTATCATCTGTGAAGATAAAGGAAACTTATGCCTTAAAAATAACAGAACATTTAGTTACTAAGTGTATAGACTATTCTAACAATTATAATACACTTTAAAAGTTTATAATTCTAGTTTGTCTCAGAAATTCTTACATAAAACAAAACAATATTGAAATAGCTTTACAGAAGTTTAACTGAATGGTTTCAGAAATGAATGAAACATTAGATGTTGGTCTTGCATTTTTAGAGAATGCTGGCCTTCACTTCAGAGGCATATGAAGTTCTCTAGATGGAGGACACTGTTTTATAAAGTGGCTAATATGCCAGAGGCTGTACTTTTCCATGTACTCACTTATTATCTATGAAGAAAGGCTTTATTAAACTAAATATATTAGTTTAAAAAAGATTAGAGAAGGTATTGAATTTAATGGAGAGAGAAATTGCTTTTAAGCATACTTTTGCAGAAGTATACATTTAAGAGCAATTGAAAGACTATTTTTTAAAATTTTATTTATTTATTCATGAGAGATCCAGAGAGAGAAGGCAGAGACACAGACAGAGGGAGAAGCAAGCTCCATGCAGGGAGCCCATCGTGGGACTTGATCCCCGGACTCTAGGATCATGCCCCAGGCCAAAGGCAGGCAGTTAACTGCTGAGCCACCCAGGGATCCCCTGAAAGACTAATTAGAAATCATTTTTATCTTTTCACTAAAGCATGAACAATAATGTAAGTATGGTTTAGGATCTTATTAGTTTATTTATAATTCTAGTTTTTAGCATTTTCAAGTTGCTTTCCCCTCCTGTGTACTTTCACAGATGCCACGAATCTCAGAGCTTATTGTGATTCTTAGTTGACATATCTGTACCCTCTGATTGCCTCTGTCTTACTCAGCTTCCTGGTCCTTAAGCTTAACATGGTGCCTTAGATGTGGTAGATACAGAGTAAAATTGGACTGTTTGCATATTTATTTTTAATGACTACATAAATAGAGTGAATATATCTTTAAAACTTTATGATCAAGATTTCTACTGTTTCAAATTGGTATTCCACAATTAGACCGATGAATATTTTTCTAGATATTTTAAAGGAAACTCAACTAAACTTAATTATACCAAAAGCTCAGAGAAATCTGACGCTATAGAAGGTAGGCTGCAGAAGTTCTGTAAAAGGCAATTGTATGCCAGGCTGGAGGTAAAGTTAGGATTTTACTTGAATATTACTCTACATCCATCTTTCATCGCTCCCCTGTTAGCTCAGTGGTTCTGCCAAGGTCAGGATTGTAGCGCTAGCCTCTGCCACCTCTGAAACCCGATTTGCCGGCTCTTAGTTCAATCACATTGACCTCACTTACATTCTGTACAAGTCAAAATGCCCATGTAGGATATCCACAACTCCCATAAAGACTAGATACTCTCCCCACCCTCTGTTTTATGCATTCTTCCTGTAAAAGCATACCACTTCTGTATATCAATCAGTTTAGGACCTGACGTTTATTTTCTGGGGATAAAAAAATGAAAAGAAGTTAATGTCAATTGCAATAATAATAATTTCAATAAATATAAAAATAATAACAGCTATCATCTATAGAGCATATGTCATATACCAGCCTCTTTTCTATGTGCCATGGCTCAATGTTTTCCAACCTTAATCTAAGAGCCCCAAACATATTTCTCTATACAATAAGAATATACAAGTTGTTAGAACACCATGAATTCATATCTCTCTACCAGGATCTACTGGACCTCTTTATAACAGCAATTATGACTAAGAAATGCCATTCTAATTGACTCATTTTCTTTTAAATATGTTAAAACCTAAACTAGGTTATAGAGAAGTCCAACTATCCTGTGAGCCTTTTGGTTTCTTCCTTTCTTTTTTTTTTTTTTTAAGATTTAATTTATTTATTCATGAGAAACACAGAGAGAGGCAGAGACATAGGCAGAGGGAGAAACAGGCTCCCTGTGGGTAGCCTGATGTGGGACTTGATTCCAGGACCCTGGGATCATGCCCTGACCCAAAGGCAGATGCTCAACCACTGAGCCACCCAGGTGCTCCTTTTGGTTTCTTTAGAATTCTTTGTACATATCTTTTCTGATCCTTATATGCTGATTTCATGTTTGATTCTCCACAGGTACATTGCCTATATTTCTAAGTTCCTTGTAGGGAGGAACTGCACTATTGCAAACTAGCACAGGAACTCTCCTTTCTTATATAGTTTTGATAAGACTCTAATAATGATAATAAAATAATTATTACTGTATTAATTATTATATATTATTATTAACTTACAACATTAAGCGCCAGACACTGTTCTATGCATTGCAGATGTTGAGCATTTTAACCCTGACAATAATCTTTTGAGATAGGTACTCCTATAGTGCTATAATCCTCATTTTTAAGAAGACAATGAGGCATAAAGAAGTTAACTACCATAACCAAGTTCAAATAGCCTGTAAGGAACAGAATCAAAATTCATACCAGGCAGCTGTCTCCTCAGTAATGGAGGTTGATCTGGGGCTTTCTTTTTATTAAAGAAATATCATTTTATTTTTTTCTTGTTATAATGGCAGGTGCCCTTCATTCAACGAGAAAATTCATACTTGTGACTCAGAACTAACCCCCCTTTTTTGGTCATTTTTACATAGAAGCCTGATTAAATATACATGTAGCCTAGATAAGAGATGTGGAACAAATGTGGAAATTCTGTTTAAATTAGAAAGATAAACCATGAAAGTAGGATAGTGACAGGAAAGGGAGACAGAGAGTAAAGTGTAACTTTTTGGGAACTAGTTTTTGAGAAGTCTCTGGTGTCTGCTTATTTACTCTTAATACATTAAAATTATATGTTTTAGCAAGACTTTTTTATTAAAGATTTTATTTATTTATTTATTTATTTATTTATTCATAAGAGACACAGAGAGAGAGGCAGAGACATAGGCAGAGGGAGAAGCAGGCTCTATGCAGGGAGCCCAGTGTGGGACTCGATCCCGGAACTCCGGGATTACGCCCTGAGCCAAAGGCAGATGCTCAACAGCGGAGCCACCCAGGCGGCCCTAGTAAAAGATTTTTCTATTCTTCAAAATAACTCCAGGAGAGGTTCAGATATGATCTAATATTTTAATTTTAATATTCATAAACGTAAAAAATTATGAATGCAAGGGAGCTAAATTTTAGTAGAACTGAATTAATTTTGGATGCTTTATTAATGAAATGACAAAGTGGCATAAAGAAATCTGCATCTAATGGGAAGTATATAATTAAATGTTTAACATCAACTTTCAGGAATAAGAGTTATTTTCTTACTCTTTTTCTCTAACAAGAAAGTAAAGTGATGAATCACTAAATTCTACACCTGAAACTAATATTACACTTTATATGAACTAACTGGAATTTAAATAAAAACATGAAAAAGGAAAAAAAATGAAAGAACTGAAGATCTAAACAGCATTTTAATGCTGTTTAACAGCATTAAATCTGTTAGATTTAACAGAAAGAGACAATATTACAATAGAAGAAAAATATATAATATGGAGGAAATGAAAGGCTTGTTGAAAACATCAAATCTTGGGACGCCGGGGTGGCTCAGCGATTGAGCATCTGCCTTCAGCCCAGAGCGTGATCCTGGAGTCTTGGGATCGAGTCTTAGATCAGACTCCCTGCATGGAGCCTGCTTCTCCCTCTGCCTGTGTCTCTGCCTCTCTCTCTCTGTGTCTCCCATGAATAAATAAATAAAAATCTTTAAAAAAAAAGAAAAAGAAAACATCAAATCTAGGAAAACAAAAGACAGTGTATACAATGGTTGTGTACCAGTGTCTCATTGTAGTTTTAATTTGCACCTCTTTAATGACTAACAATACTGAGTGCTTTTTTATGCTTTTGTCATCCATTTACCTCTTGTGGTGAAGTATCTGTTCAAATCTTTTAATGATGTTTTAGAAATAATTGGATGATTTGTCTTCCTATGCTTGTTTTCTGAGAGTTCTTTATACATTCTAGATAGAAGTCCATGAACAGACATATGACTTGAAAATATTTTCTCCCAGCTAGTAGCTTCTTTTCAGTCTCTTAACAATACCTTCAACAGAGCAAGTTTTTCATTTTATGAAAACATTTCGCAACATTTTAAAAAGTTTTACAAATCACACTCCTGGAGATGTATCCAAGAAATCTTTGTTGAATCTAAGGTTAAGATTTTGCCTTGTTTTTCTCTAGAAGTGTTATAGTTTGTTATACATTGGATTTGTGTTCCACTTTGAGTTGATTTTATACGTGGAATGAGGTAAAAATTGAGGTTATTGTTTGCACTGGATATTTGATTGCTCTAGTACTCTTTGTTGATAAGACTATTCCTACACCATTAAATTTCAGCTCAATAGCAAAAGAAAAAAAATCAATTTAAAATTAGGCAGAGGAATCAAATAGACCTTTTTCCAAAGAAGATATCTAAGTGGCTTTTTTCTCTTAATATGAGCGTTTAATAGGATAAATTTCTCCATAAGCACAGCTTTATCTGTGTCCCAGATATAGTGACACATTGTATTTTCATTTCAATTCAAAATATATTAATTACCTTCTGAGCTTCCCACTTTGATCCATATATTATTTACAATAGTATTATTTAACTTCCAGTAATTTAGGAAGATTTTCTTATTATTCATATCCAGTTTAATCTATTTTGTTAGACAAAGAACACATTTCCTATGATTTTAATTCTCTGAAAGTTCATGTTATGAGTCTATTTTGGTAAATGTTTCATGTGTATTAGTAAAACTTAGTTATTATGCTGATGCTGGATGATATGTTGTTTAAATGTCTTTTAGATCAAGATTTTCCATTTCTTCCATCAATTACTGAAAAAAGAATGTTAAAGTCTTCAGTTGTAATTGTGGACTTAACTCTTTGTTAATATTTTATCTAAACACAGTAACTAAGAGACAGAGATTGTTAGCTTTGTTAAAAAAGCAAAACCAAACTACTGTCTGCCAGAAATCCACTCAAAATATAGTGAAAAATATGAGCTAAAAGGAAAAAGATGGAAAAGTTATACCACAGAAACACTAACCAAAAGGAGAGACAAGTGGATATAATGAGTAAATTTCAGAACAAGAAAATTACCAGAGATTAAGATTAAGATTAAGATTAAGAAACGGTGTATAATGATAAAAGATACAATTCATCATGAAGACAAAACAGTCCTAAGTGTGTATATATCTAAAAAGAGCTTCAAGATACACAAAGCATTGTTTTGTTTATTGTTTGCTTTTATTTTTGAAGCCTTTTAAAAATTGAAGTATTATATATATATATATATATATATATATATATATATATATATATATATATATTTTATGCTGCCACAATCAAGGCATACTATTGGTACCTTACCCTAAAAAGTCGTCTTCTACCCTTTGCAGTTTATCCTACACCTTGCAGCCCATCGCTTTCTCTCTCCTCCCCCTGGTCTGAGGCCATCACTGATTGCTTTTGCTTATGCAATTTTCATAATTTCTACAATTTCATATGAAAGAGATCATTAGAGATAAATGAGATAAGAGAGATAAATGACCTCTTTTATTGGATTTCTTTTACTAATAATGGTTTTTTATATTAGTGAATGTTGTGGTGTCCATTAATATTTTATTCCTATCTCTAAGTAGTATTGCATGTCTTGATCGTGCTGGTTTACTGTTCAACAATTGATGGATCTTTGAGTTGCCGCCAGTTTTTTTTTTTTTCACCAGGTTTTAATTAATATGAATGATCCTGGTATAAGTACTTGCAAACCAATCTTTGTGGTGATAAATGTAATTTCTCTTGGAGAAATACCTAGATTGAAATTGCTTGGTTTTATGAAAGTACAGGTTTAACTTAAAATATAGCCATTTTGTTTCCCAAATGTTGAATTTTTAAAAAATGCTTTACCATTTTGCCTTCTCACTTGCAATGCAGGACAGTTCCAGTTGTTATACATCATTGTCAATAACTGGTATTAATAGGCCACTGAACTTAAATCCAGTGGGTGTGTAATGCTATCTTATTTTTATTTTAATTTGCATTTCTTTGATGTCTGGTTATCATATACTTATTGGCCATTCTTATGTGTTTATATATTCTTTATGTAATGTGTTCAAATCTTCTGTGCACTTTGGGGGAGTATATTTGCCTGTTTATTATTGAATTGTAAGAGTTCTTTCTATATGAAGGATACAAAGTCTTTGCTAGACATATGCTTTATAGATATTTTTACCAGTCTGTGGCTTGTTCTTTTGTTTATTTAATTCTATTTTTGTCAGAACAAAAGTTTTAATCCCTAATGAAGTTAACTATCATTTTGTTCATATTTTATGCTTTTAGTGTACTATCTAAAACAAAACAAAACAAAACTCTCTAAAAAAAATAAATCTCTACCTAACCCAATTAAATAGTTATTTTCTCCTCTTTTCTTCCAGAAGTTTAATAGTTGATATCTAACATATTTGTCTATGGTGTAAGATAAGGACAGAAGTCCATTATGTTTTCCTTATAGATCTTCAGTTATTTTATCACCAATTTTGAAAAGATAATTTTCCCCACATTGAGTTACCTTGACAACTTTGTTGAAAATCAGTTGGCTATATGAGTTTTTTATTTATTTCTGGACAGTTCACTCTGTCCTATTGTCTTTAGGACAATCCTTTAGCCAACAGCATATGGTCTTGATCACTACAGCTTTATAGTAATCTTGAAAACAGGTAGTTTAAAACTACAATTTTATTTTTCAAAATATATTTTTGGCTTTTTTAGGTCCATTAACTTTGTGTATTTTTTAAAAGTTTTTGAGTATTTTGCTATACACAACCTCTAGGTATACAAATACAAACAAACTGGGGGGAAGTGCATTTGTATAATTGGAGAAAGGGACCACCATATATTTGAAGAAGGGACATTTGACCTCAAGAAGGATAGAAGAAATATGAAAAAAAAACTGCTGAGAGAATGTCTAGTTCAATTTTGAGAATGACCACCACTGTCAAAATAGAAGAAGAAACCTCAAGCTGCTCTACATGTGTGCCAGGATAAGAAAACTGGGATAGGTAGACATAAAAACTACTATGCTTTCTAACCTGCCTATTCCCATATGAATATGTGCTCAAGAGAAAATCCTTAAAAATTAATATATTTCTGGGTCCACATGTAAATAGCTTGGAATTTGCTGTTTGACTTTAACTCGGTAAAAAACTGAACAAACTAAAAATATCAACTTTTCTTGGATCTGTAAGAGAGAGGAGAATACACAGCAAACTGCTGCCACCATTAATGGGAGTGACAGACAGGAGATTATGAGGAGTCACAGCTTACCAGAGCAGAGAATCATGAGAAGAAATTGCTGCAGGAATCTGTGCCTTAGGAAAACCTGAGTTATGACTGATGAATTGCTGGAGGTTCAGTGTGAGAGTTAAAAAGTCCAGAGGAATATAGTCATAAGGGAGTCCCATAATTGTGTGAGATTTTCTTCCAGGAGCTCAACCAAGTTTTCACAGTGACTATCAGAAAATTCCCCTAATGCTGGCAGGAGAGGGGAAAGTAACAACTCTGAATTAAACCAGAGCACTCTGGTCTTAATAAGACATGCTCTCAGGAGAGTTAAAGAGAGCCCAATCTACCAGGTTATTGTTAGAGCCGAATCTGGACAATTCCATGTGAGGGAGGGGAAACACCTAATTCCAGTCAGCAATGGCCCTCCCAACTTCAGAACACATTAACCATCATGTCTTAACTAATGAGAAAGGAATAGAGTTCAGAAACACATGGAGTTTACTATGTAGAGGCATAGGCTCAAAAAGGACTGAGACCTAATCATATAACATGTCTCATCCTCCCAACATCAACACCACATTACTAAAGGCTTGTTTACATTAGTTCCTTTTGCCCAGTAGATCATGTCTGGCTATCAAGAAGAAACTACAAGGCACGATAAAAAATAAAAATCACGGGCAGCTCTGGTGACTCGGCCGTTTAGTGCCGCCTTCAGCCCAGGGCATGACCCTGGAGACCTGGGATCGAGTCCCATGTCGGGCTCCCTGCATGGAGCCTGCTTCTCCCTCTGCCTGTGTCTCTGCCTCTCTCTCTCTCCGTCTCTCATGAATAAATAAACAACCTTTAAAAAAATAATAAATAAATATAAAAATAAATAAAAATCACAATAAAAAATCACACAGATGAAGCATCAGAACCAGAGCAACAGCAGGGATGTTGGATTATCAGACCAGAATTTAAAACGACTGTGATTAATATGCTTTACTGGACTAAAAAACTTTCATTTTTTATTCATAATTAGTCTAGTAAAGAACAATTTGTTTAAAATAACAATAGCAACAATGTATTTAATTATATATGCTTAGTATACACACATGCTAGGGATATTTTAACAATATTTTTTTCTCCCAATCCATGAGCATGGATTAATGGAGTATCTTTCCACTTGTTTGCGCCATCTCCACTTTCTCTCATCAATGTTTTATAGTTTTCAGAGTATGTCTTTCATTTCATTGGTTAAGGTTGTTTCTAGGTATTTTATTATTTCTGGTGCAGTTTTAAATGGGACCGTTTTCTTAATTTATCTTTCTGCTACCTCACTATTAGTGTATAGAAACACAGTGGATTTCTGTATATTCATTTTGTATCCTGAAACTGTACAGAATTCATTTATCAGTTCTCACAGGTTTTTTTGTGGACTCTTTAGGGTTTTCTGTATATACTATTATGGCATCTGCAAATAGTGAAAGTTTCACTTCTTCCTTATCAATTTGGATGCCTTTTATTCCTTTCTCTTGTCTGATTGTGGTGGTTAGGACTTCCCATTATATGCTGAATATAGTGGTGAGAATAGACATCCTTGTTTTGTTCCTGATCTTAGAGGTAGAGCTCTTGGTTTTTCACCATTGATTAAGATGTTAGCTGTGGGTTTTTCATAGATACTCTTTATTGTGAAGAGGTATGTTCCTTCTAAACCTACTTTGTTGAGGGTTTTTCTGATGAATGGATGTTATATTTTGCCAAATGGTTTTTTTTTTCTGCATCTATTGAGATAATCATATGGTTTTTATCCTTTCTCTTGTTAATGTATCACACTGGTAAATTAGAGAATATTGAACCACCTCTGCACTCCAGAAATAAACCCTACTTGATTGTGGTAATTTTTTTAAATATATTGCTGGATCCTATTTGCTAATATTTTATTGAGGATTTTTGCATCTATGTTCATCAGAGATACTGACCTATACAGTTCTCTTTTTCTGTCATGTCTTTATCTGGGTTTGGTATCAGAATAATGCTGGCCTCATAGAATGAAATTTGTAAGTTTTCCTTCCTTTTCTATTTTTTGGAGTAGTTTGAGAATAGGTATTAACTCTTCTTTAAATGTTTGGTGTAAATTACATGTAAAGTTGTCTGGTTTGGGACTTTTGTTTGTTGAGGGTTTTTTGATTACTGATTCAATTTCATTGCTGGTATTTCAAACATTCAAATTTTCTATTTCTTCCTGATTCAGTTTTGGGAAGTTATGTTTCCAAGAATTTATCCATTTCTTCTGGGTTGACCAATTTGTTGGCATATAATTTTTTTCATAATATTCTCTTATCTTACAATGTTCATACTACCAAAAGCAATCAACAGAATTAATGTAATCCCTATTAAAATACCAACAGCATTTGGGGGGGGGGCATATTTAGAGAAAACAATCCTAAATTTTGTACAGAACCCCCACACACACACACACAAAAATCAAATAGCTACAGCAATCTTGAAAAAAAAAAACAACCCCAAGAAATCCCAGATTTCAAAGTATACTATAAAGCTGTAGCAATCAAAATAGTATGGTGCTAACACGTAAATAGACACATAGATCTATGGAGCCAGAATAGAGAGCCCAGAAATAAACCCATGATTATATGGTCAATTAATTGTTGACAATGCAGGGAAGAATATGAAATGGGAAAAAGATAGTTTCTTCAACAAATGATGTTGGGAAAACTGGACAGCTACATGCAAAAGAATGAGACTGGACCACTTTCTTATACCACACACCAAAATAAACTTGAAGTGGATTAAGGACCCAAATGTAAGACCTGAAACCATAAAAGTCCTAGAAGAGAGCAGAGGCAATAATTTCTCTGGCATTGACCATAGCAAGATTTTTCTAGATATGTCTCCTGAGACAAGGGAAATAAAAGCAAAAATAAACCATTGAGACTATATCAAAATAAAGTCTTCACAGCAAAAGAAACTGTCAACAAAACTAAGAGACAACCTACTGAATGGGACAAGTTATTCACAAATGACATATCCAATAAAGGGTCATTATCCAAAATATATAAAGAACTGCTACAACTCAACATCAAAAACCCCCAAATAAGCCAATTAAAAATGGGCAGAAGATATGAACAGATATTTCTCCAAGACATACAGATGACCAAAAAAACACATGAAAAACTCTACATCACTCATCATTGTGGAAATGTAAATCAAAACCACAATGAGATATCACCCAACACTTGTCAAAATGACTAAAATAAAAAACTCAAGAAATAACATGTGTTGGCAAGGAGGTGGAGAAAAAAGAATTGTGTGCTGTTGGTGGGAATACAAACTGGTGCAGCCACTGTGGAAAACAGTATATACAAAGAATTAAAACAAAAAATTAAATATGGAACTACCCTCTGATCTAGCAATCACCCTACTGGATATTTACCCAAAGAATATGAAAACACTAATTCAAAAGGACATGGGCAAAGTTATATTTATAGCAGCATTATTTACAATAGCCAAATTATGGAATCAGTTCAAGTGTCCATTAACAGATGAATGGATAAAGAAGATGTATATAAATATAATGGAATATTACTCAGCCATAAAAAGAATGAAATCTTGCCATTTGCAACAAAATGTATGGATCTAGAGACTATAGTGCTAAGTGAAATAAGTCAGTCAGCAAAAAAACAAATACCATATGATTTCCATATGTGGAACTTAATTTAAAAAAACAAAAGAGGGGATCCCTGGGTGGCTCAGCGGTTTGGCGCCTGCCTTTGGCAGGACGCGATCCTGGAGTCCCAGAATCGAGTCCTGCGTTGGGCTCCCGGCATGGAGCCTGCTTCTCCCTCCTCCTGTGTCTCTGCTTCTCTCTCTCTATCGTCAATCAATCAATCAATCAATCTAAAAAAAAAAAGAAAAGAAAATCAGAGAAAAACAGAAAACCAGACTCTTAAATATAGAGAACAAACTGATGGTTACCACATGGAAGGTGGGTAGAAGGATGAATGAATTAGGTGAAGGGGATTAAGAGTATCATGATGAACACTGGGTAATGTATAGGATTTGAATCATTTTACTGTATACCTGAAACTAATATAACTCTGTATATTTATTTATACAGGAATTAAAGATACATGCTTATGTGTATTGATATGCATATGGAATGAATGACAGCAATGATACAAGGGACAAGGAGAAGTGATAGGATTATTTTGTTATTATAAGGTACCCACATTACCCAAAGGTGCTACAATTTTATGTGAAAGTGGACTTGGATTAGTTGTATATATATATTGAAAACTCTACGGGAAGCCCTAAAACAAGGTAAAAAGAAGTATAACTCATAAGATAAAAGTGAAGGAAATTGGAATTATAAAATGTTTAATAAAAACCACAAGAAGCAGAAAAATAGTGGAAGACAAAATTTTGAACAAAGAAAAAATAACAAACAAGAAACATAAAATAAAAATATGGTCAATTTAATCAAACTACATCAATAATCACTTTGAACATTAATGGTCTCAATGTACCAATTAAAAGACAGATTGTCACAATGGGTCAAAGAATAAGACTTAACTATACACAGTCTACAAGAAGTCCACTGTAAATATAAAGATGAATACAGATTAAAAATAAGTGGATAGAAAAAAATATACCATGCCAATATAGATAAAAAGAAAGCACAAGTAGCTATATTAATTTCAGACAAAACAAATCAAAGCAAGGTAAGTTATCATGGATAAATATGGGTATTATATCAAGACAAAGGGGTCAATTCTCCAGGAGGACATAACAATCCTTAATATGCATACTCCTAACAACAGAGAGTCAAACTGATAGAACTACAAGGAAAAAAATTCTGCTATCATAGTCGGAGGCTTCAATATCCCTCTACCAAAAATGAACAGATTTGGCAGTCAGAAAATTAGTAAAGATATAGTTAAACCAACAACATCATCAATCAATTGGACAAGATGACATTGAAAGACTAATTCCTCCAAAGATAAGATACATGTTCTTCTCAACTTCACATAGAATGTTTACCAAAACAGACCACTTCCTTAGACATTAAACACACCTTAAAAAATCAAAAAGAACAGAAATCAACGTTTGCTATCAGACCACAATGAAATGAAACTAGTAATGAATAAGAGAAAAGTAAATGGAAAATCTCCCAAAAATAGAAATTAAACAATACACTTCTAAATAACACATGGGTTGAAGAAGAAATCTCAAGGGAAATGTTAGAATATTCAAGTCAAATGAAAATGAAAAAAAACAATTTATCACAATTTGTGAACATAGTGAAAGCAGTGCTTAGAGGGAAATTTATAGCATTGAATGCATATCACAAAAGAAGAAAGATATAAAATCAACAATCTAAGTTTCCACTATAGGAATCTAGGGAAAGAAGAGCAAATTAAATCCTATATAAGCAAAAAAAAAAAATTAGTAAGAATTAGAGCAGAAATCAATGAAATTGAAAAAAAAAAGGAAAAATACAATCAGGAAAACAAAAGGTTTTTTTTTTTTTTAAAGATCAATAAAGTTGATAGGCCTCTAGCGATGCCTCTAGCAAGGAAAAAAGAGAGAAGATACCAGCTATTAATATCAGAAATGAAAGAGGGCATACCATTACATATCCCATAGATGTTAAAAGGACAATAAAAGAAATTATGAAGAGCTACATGTCCACAATTTGATCACCTAGATGATGAAATAGACCAATTCCTTCAAAGATACAATTAGTCAAATTTTACACAAGACAAAAATACGTGATATGAATATGCATATATTTATTAAAGAAATTGAATCGATAATTAATAACCTTCCAAAACAGAAAGCACCAATCCCAGATGAATTCAATGGTGAATTCTACCAAATATTTATGGAGTTGCACTAATCCTCTACAATCTCTTTCAGAAAATAGAAGCAGTGTAAATACTTCCTAACTTCTTTTCTGAGGCTAGCATTACCCTAGTACCTAAACTGGACAAAGACATTGCAAGGATATAAAACTACAGACTAATATCTCACATAAACATAGATGTAAAATCCTAAAAAATATTAACACAATATTAGCAAATTAAATCCAATAATTTTTTAAAATATACACCACAACCAAGTGGGCTTTATCTCAGGTATGAAAGACTGGTTTATCATTATAAATCAATAAAAGCAATCCATAACAACAACAGACTATAAAAGAAAAATCACATGATCATATCAATAGATGCAGAAAAAGTATTTGATAAAATCCAACAACCATTCATTATTAAAACAAAAACCTCTTGGGGCACCTGGGTGGTACAGTAAATTGAGCTACCAACTCGTGGTTTCAGCTCAGGTCATGATCTCAAGGTTGTGGGATTGAGCCCCACATGGGCTCTGTACTCAGTGTAGAGTCTGCTGGAGACATTCTTGCCCTTTCCCTCTGCCCATCCCTCTCACGCATACTCTCTCTCTCTCTCCTTCTATGAAATAAACAATTAAATCTTAAAAACAAAGCAAAAACAAACAAACCAAAAAACCTCTTAGTAAACTAGAAATATGAGCTAACCTCCTCAACTTGATAAAGAATATCAATAAAAATTCTATAGCTAGCATCATACTTAATGGTGAGAAACTCAATGATTTATCACTAAGATCAGCTATAAATCAAAGATGTCTCCTTTCACTATTCCTTTGCAATATAGAAGTACTAGCTAATGAAATAAAATAAGAAAAGGAAATAAAAGTTGTACAGGTTGGGAAGGAAAAAATAAAACCATCTAGAGTCACAAATGACACGATTGCCGATTTGGAAAATTCCAAAGAACTGACAAAAAACCCAAAGTAAACCAATAGACAAAAATCCTCTTGGAACTAATAAGTGATCATTACTTAAAAAGTCAATTGCTTTCCTATATACCAGGAATGAAATATTAGAATTTGAAATTAAAATCACAATACCATTAACATTAGCAGCCCCCAAATGAAACAGTTATGTATAAATCTAATAAAATATGTAGAAAATCTATAGGAGAAAAACTACAAAATTCTGATGAACAGATCAAAGAACTAAATAAACAGAGAGATATTACTTGTTCATGAATAGCTACTCAATATGGTCATGATATCTGTTCTTTGTAATTTAATCTATATTCATTGCAGTCCCATCAAAATCCTAGGTTTTTCTCCAATATTATATTGTAGTTTCACAGTATTGCATTGTAATTTACATTTGTGATCTATTTTGAGTTAATGTTTGTGTTTGGTTATAAAGCATGTGCCTCATGCACAAAAATCTGCCTATAACTTTTGATTCCCCCCAAATTTAACTACTAGTAGCCTACTGTTGGCCAGAAACCTTACTGGTAACATAGTCGATTAACATATTTTTTACATTATATGTATTATACACTGTGTTCTTACAATAAAATAGGGAAGAGAAAAGAACATGTTATTAAGAAAATCATAAGGAAGAGAAAATACACTTAGAGTACTGTAGGTATATTTGTTGAAAAAATCTGAACATAGGTGGGTCAGGTGGGTCATAGGCAGCAGCCATGGGAGGCCTGGCCCACAGCCTGATGGCTTCAGGTCAACAGCAGTGAAAGCCGGGTGGGCCCATGGCTGGTGACAGCAGCCTCGAGGCACAGCACAACTGCTCCATCTGCCTGTAAGTACATCACCAGCTGTGAGTATTGGTAGCTGTGGCCACGTGTGAGTATGCCTGCTTCCAGAAGGCCATGGGGCCAGGGTACAATCGCAGGGAGGGATCTGTGCTCCTCTGCTTTCTCAGTGCAGCCCTGGAGACCTATATGCAGAGAACTGGAGAGAGAGGGCAGTAGGAAACAGGACTGCCTCTCAGTGCCATCTCTACCCTCTGGACACATTCCTCTACTTCAGCCCAGCCTCCTGCTCACCAGCCCCAGGCTGAGCACTCCAATAGCTCACAGAGTGACTGGTAGCCCTGCCAGGTCCTGGGTCATCAGGGGCTGCTGACAGCCTCAGAGTGTCCCTGGGGAGTCAGAGGGCAACAGGCATGACTTTGGCACCGGTCACCTTCCATTCAATCCAGTGGAAACTTGGACAGTTGCAAATAAATGCCTTGTAGCTTTTGCTGTGAAAAAAGAAAAATCTGCATATAAGTGGACCCACACAGTTCAAACCCCTGTTGTTCAAGGGTCAATTATACAGTACTGTAATATATTTTCTCTTCCTTAGGACTTTTTTTTTTAACATTTTCTTTTCCCCAGCTTACTTCATTGTAAGAATACAGTATATAAAACATAATAACACACATAATATGTGTTGTTTATGTTATCAGTAAGGCTTCTGGTCAACAGGAGGCTATTAGTAAGTTTTTAAAGGCTATTAGTTAAGTTTTGGGAGAATTGAAAGTTATACACAGGTTTTCAACTGCATAAAGTTTGGTGCCCCAAATATACATTTGTTTATATATACATTGTTTCAGTGCTAACTGTATATGTATATATGTGTGTACATATATATCTGATGTGGGAAACAAAAGCAGAGGAAATGTAGATAAAATTAAATGTATAACCTGCAACCCATTGAGGCAGGCAGAGTATAATGTTCCTCCAGGAAGCTCACAGCTGTCATAATGTTAATGCTTTGCTAGAGGGAAAAACAACCTGGTTTGACAATAGCCAGGACTTAGGTTTCCCCGTGAGTCTTCGTTAGCATATGAAAATCATTTTGAAACTTCCCTCATCTTTACTCCTTCCAACCCCAAAGTATATAATCAGTTCCTCACAGTTCTAGGGCAGAAGCTCTTTCTGCCCACCGTGTGCTTTAATAAAATCACCTTTATGCACCAAACGTGTCTCAAGAATTCCTTCTTGACCATTGGTTCCAGACCCCACTAACTTCACCAGCTTTCCCAAACTGTATCACATCCACATCCACATCCACACCACACACTCACGTATATTTGTACATACCACATATATTATGTGCTATGCAGTATTTTAAGTGTTATGCCTATATTAACTCATTCAATCCTCATAACAATACTATAGCATACATCACCCTCATTTTATAGATGAAGAATAGGAAAATAGAAAGATTAAATTTATAAAGCCAAGAAGCGGCAGAAACCTGATTCACATCCCAGCAATCTGGCTACCAAATACCTGTTCTCAATCACATCCCATTTATTTCCTCTGGGATTATTTACCTTGTGAACTTCTACTCTCTACGCTTATTCCTGAATATATGTTTAGCTGAATATACTATAGGTGATAGTTATTTTCTCTTAGCACCTAGAATATTCTATTACTTTCTGGAATACATCAATGCAAATAAAATACTGCTATACATGCGATCATCCTTTATTTTTAGCTAACCTCTTTTCTCTATGTTAGTCTTTAAGATTGCTTTTGCTTGTCATTTACGTCTTACAGTTTCAATATAGAGTATCTAAGATATGTAGTTTTTATATTCCTATACTGGGTTCTTAATTAGAGAATTCATATATATAGTCTAACTTTGAAAATAGTTCCTCTGCCATTGTTATCTATATATTCTAGTTGACTCTTAACAACACAGTTTTGAACTGTGCTGGTCCACTTACAAATGTATTTTTTTTCAATAAATATACCTACACTGTAAATGTATTTTCTTTTCCTTATAATTTTCTTAATAACATATTCTCTCTAGGTTACTTTGTTGTAAGGATATAGTAAATGATACATAGAACATAGAAAGTATGTATCCATTGACTGTTTATGCTATCAGTAAGATTTCAGGTCAGCAGTAGGCTCTTAGAAGTTAAATTTTTGAGAAGTCCAAAATTATATGTGAATTTTTGACTCTGCAGGAGTTGAGGAGTTTGGGAGCCCCAAACCTGCATTGTTCAAGAGTCATGTGTGTGTGTGTGTGTGTGTGTGTGTGTGTGTTGTGTGTGAAGAGATTGAGAAATACATACAATTCATATATATGTACGTGTATACTATATATATGCATTATTCAATATGTACATATGTGACATATGTACATACTGCATACATAATGTAGTCCATAGAATATATATTAAATTCACACATATATTTTATCTATCCTAAATGTTTCTTGAACATATTTCTCTTTTATAGGACTTTTAAAAGCTCCTTTTACATCTACCAGCTGTTGTTCCATTTATTCTTATATTAAAGATATCTATCACTTTAGTTTTTGTTTTTATTTTTGTTTTGGGGAAGGGGAGAAGCCTAAATGAAAAAAAGTCATTTTCATTGACGTATGGTTTTAATCCTAGAGTGATAGAACATTGTTCACTGTCTTTCTTGTATTTGTTTTCCTGATGTATTTTGGAATTGTTCTAAGCAGATTGACCTTGAAAGTGGGGTCTTGCATGGGCTCCCCATAACATGTATGAGGCTGAAATACAATAGTGAGTTTAAGTCACTGAGCATAGTTCAGGGCACATAAGCTTTCAATAAGCCCTAAGACTTTTCATTATACCTACTATCTGTCTAGCTCTTTTTGTTTTCTTTCATCTGGCCCCCAGGAATCTCATTCTAGAACCTCTTGTTAAATTGGAGAGTTGCTATAGGCTCTGGCTGTTGGGCAGTTTGTTAATTCTGTAACTTGATAAAGCTTTATTGGCCTCCTTTTATGGGCAAAGAGGCACATCTTAGCTCTGGTTTCAGAGTAAGTGCTTTTCATTCCCTGCCCAATGCAGGTCACTTTTAGCCTTTTACTCGACAGTTAAACTCTCCACTCCCTGATGCTACTTCCAGATCCACAGCTCAATGGACCCACAGTTGTTCTGTTTTTTGTTTTTAAGATTAATTTCTTTATTTGAGAGAGAGAGAGACAGAGAATGAGAGAGCAAGCATGGAGAGGGGCTGATGGAGAAGGAGATAAGCAGACTTTTTGCTGAGCAGGGGAGCAGGGAGCCTGAGGCAGGGCTGGATCTAAGGACCCTGAGATCAGGACCTGAGCCAAAATAAAAAACTGGAGCTTAACTGAGTGAGCCACCCAGGTACCGCAGGCCCACAGTTTTTCCAGGATTTTCTACTTTGTCTTCCATTTTCACTTTTAGTATACTGAGACATTTACCCCATTCGCTTTCTCCATCTTTGTTATGTGATTAAAACTAGCAGGTCAGGGACACCTCAAGCATAAACTTTCAATACCATATTGCTTAAAAATCTTATCAATTTACTTTATAAGTTTTACTTACAACTTTTAAAATATTGTGTTCTATTCCATTTTACTGAAAATAGTTCCTGATAGTTTGGCACTGAGTCTAAGGCAAATACTTCCAATAAAAACATATACTTTGAATTAATTCACTTTATCTGAATCTGGCCAACACAGTACAATATTTCCTATTTTTAAGAATGATAGCTCTATTTGCATTCTTTACTTTACTGAGCTTCTATTTAATAAATGGTTTCTTTGCACTAATTCCAGGGCTATATTGTTGCCATTTTTCAAGCAAGACTGCAGAATACCTTCATTTTTCTATCTGAGAAAAATTTGATTTGAATCAATGAATGCCTCCATAATTATTTTCATGACAATGAAATTCTGAACATTAGTTTTATTAAAGTGCAGTACTTCAGAAGGAAACATGTACTAATTATCAAAACAAAGTATTTTATCTTTTTGTGTATGTATGTTATTAAGTATGAATTTCTTTTTGGTGGAGGTAAGTGGGGATGGAAGACAACATTTTACTTATTATGTAGCACTCATAAATGTTACATGAACAGCTTTATATGAACAATTTTCTAATTAAGATGTTTAGGGGCCTGGAATATTTTTATGATAAAAAAATCTGTTTATATTTCAAATGAAACTGCATATAACCTTTATTCAATATGAATATTGCCTCAGTCTCTAAAATCCAGTGTCCACACAGAAGTCCAGATCACTTGCAGACCCTACAAGGAAGTGGAATGTATAGGTTTTTGTTTGGTATTGTCATCAACTAGGTTTCCATCAGGTATTAGAGATATTTACAGTAGTAAAGTATATGCACGTGTCTTGTGTACTCTTCTGCATCTCATGGACCTTAATAAATACATATAACTGGAATAAATACTTGTGATTTTCAATAGTAATAGTTAATAGAGAAAGGGAAAATGTTCTATTTCATTCTTTATCATTGGTATGGACAGAAGGTATTTTGCTGCCAAGCCATAAGGATTTTTTTTTTTCCTGGTGACTCTAGCGAAGCAGCATCCAGTCCAATTAAAAAGCTGTTCTTTCCCTGTTAGTTTAAGAAGTCAGCACCCATGCTTCACTGTGGTGTTCAGCTCTCAGTTATTAACAGCTCTCTTGACATCTTATTAAATTGGAGAGGCTTTCAGACCCAAGATTAAATGGCATGTATGAATCTCTTTATATTATTTGAGATATATATTCTATCCACATAAACTACTGTTTCTATTATCTTAATTTTGTATAGCACAGTAAATTATGTGAATTATTAGTCCTAGGCCCGCAAAGAGGGTCATTTTGCACAAAGGAAGTGGCCACATAATAAAAAGGTCAAAACAAAATCACACAAGAAAATTCTCTAATCATTAAAAATACTTTCTTTTTTAATTTGGAGGAAGATGAAGCACATCAGACATTAGCTATTTTCTATCATAATAAGTCTTTCTATGATATATATATATATATATCATTTACTATATCCTTACAACAAAGTAAGCTAGAGAAAAGATGTTATTAAGAAAATTATAAGGAAAAGAAAATACATTTACAGTACTGTAGGTATATTTATTGAAAAAAATACATTTGTAAGTGGACTGGCACAGTTCAAAATTGTGTTGTTCAAGAGTCAACTAGAATACATGTTGGAATAAATCACAAATCTCAATTCTACATGATAGATACCCTCTTCCCAGCAGTACAAGTATGCTTGTATTACCCATAATTAGAAAGGGAATTCTTCTCTTTTAAAATTTTACTTTATCAAGGTATAATTTACACACAATATAATGCACATACTTTATAGAGTTTGATGAGTTTTTGTAAATTCATACATGCATACATATACACACACTGATGTGACAATAGTATATAGAATATTTTTATCACCTGCCAATATTCCTTCATGTCAACTAGACTGAATCCCCAATCTTTATCCTTGGCTTCAGCCAATTGCTAATATACTTACTCTCTATCACTAAAGATTAGAATGTTTCCTAGACTTTTACACAAGTGGGTTTATATAGTATATATCCTTTGCTTTGTTTTTTTTTAAGATTTTTTTTATTAATTCATGAGAGACACACAGAGAGAGAGAGAGAGGCAGAGACACAGGCAGAGGGAGAAGCAGGCTCCATGCAGGGAGTCTGACGTGGGACTTGATCCCGGGTCCCCAGGATCACACCCGGGTCACCCAGGATCAGTGGTACAGCTAAACTGCTGCACCACTAGGGCTGCCCAGTATATATCCTTTGTATCTGGCTTATTTCAGTAAAGGTATTTTTTAAAATAAACTTTTCATTATAGGATGATTTCAGATTCACAAGAGAATTGCAAATATGGTACCTCACACCCTGTTTCCCTTATTAAAATCTTACATTAATTAAAATGTAATTAATGTAATTAATATGGTACACTTGTCACAACTAATGAACTTATATTGGTACATTCATATTAATTAAAGCCATATTTTATGTAAATTTCCTTCCTCTTTAACCTAAGGTCTTTTTTTCAGTTATAGGAGCATGTCCAAAATATTGTATTACATTTAGTTATAGCATTTAGTTGTCATGTCTCTTGGCTGTGTCACTTTTTCAGATTTTTCTTGTCTTTGATGACTTTGACATATTTGAAAAGTAATACTCAGATATTTTGAAGAATATTCCTTAACTGGGATTTGACTGATGTCCTCACGCTTACAACATAGTTAGGAGTTTGGAGTGGAAGACCACAGAAGTAAAGTGCCACTCACATCACATCCTATCAACATGATTTCCACTGTTGAAATTAACTTTAATCACCTAACTGAGGTAGTGTTTCTCCAATGTAAAGTAATTCTCTCCACCCTGCCTGCCACCTGTCACTTCCCTACCGTATTCTTTGGGAGGAAGTCACTAATTTCAAGCCACACTTACAAATGGGAATCATGCCCATATCCTTCAGCATGGAGAGTGAACATAAATTATTTAGAATTCTGCATAGATTTATTATTTTCTATATAATTCTTTAATAAGTCACTTATCAGTATGGACTCATGCACATTTAGTTTAAACTTGAGTTACATAACTGTTATTAATTTTGTTCCCGTTTTGGCCACTTGGAGCTCTTTCAACTGGCTCTTTTTCCTTTTGATATACTCCTATCATTGTGGATTTTTGTTTTTATTTTTGTTCAGTTGGGTTTTTGTTTTTGAACACTACCATAATTTCTGTCACACAAGATTCTCCAGCCTTAGATATTCTCTGCTGTAACCCCGAATCTGCCATTTTACCTATAAATGCATATTGACAGCATGTACCCTTAATAGAATGGTATAAGAATGATACTTTACCTCTGTGGTTTTCTCCCAAAACCTATAACCACAATCGAAACATGAGAAAAATTGGAGGATGCTATTAAATATGAAGAGCTAGATATCCTCATTTACTGGGTTATATCATTACTTCAGGGCTTTCTCTGTGGATATACATGTTATCAACTCATATATATTTTATATCTATCTATCTGTATCTATATTGAACTCTATGTAAATTTGTATAATGTCTGCACTCTAATCCATTACTATATGGATAACTTTAGCCATTTCCCTTTGCTTATTAGTAAACTCCCACTCCAGCAATGAGAAACTTGATTTAACTGATCAATTCCAGTATACATATATACATAGAAGTTTCAGAATTGTTATTCTATACTCCTGGAGAAACAACTTTATTGATTAAATTGCTGTATATAGTTCCTTTAGTCTTTGGTTTTAAAGTGTCCACTGAATTCCAAAGTTACTTAGTTCATCACTTTTTCCCCTTTACCCTTTTCTTTTTCTTTTTTTTTTTTAAGATTTTATTTATTTATTCATAGGAAATACAGAGAGGAGAGAGAGAGGCAGAGACACAGGCAGAGGGAGAAGCAGGCTCCGTGCAGTGAGCCTGACATGGGACTCGATCCCTGGTCTCCAGGATCACACCCTGGGCCGAAGGCAGCACTGCAGTGCCGAGCCACCCAGGCTGCCCTTCTCTTTAACTTATAATAGCAAATTTGGCCTGGGACTCAACAGACTATTTCAATTAATACTGTTTTCATTCTGACATTATTCTGTCTTCAGTTAAATTCAGAGCAGCTGGTGTATTCAGAAACTGAAGGGAAAGCTGTATGTGAGTTTTTTGGCCAAAAAGAGTATTTTTGTTTCCTCTGTAGTGTTGTGAACATGCTCATTCTTCACCTGCAAAACAAAACAACGCTGTGCCTCTGTCATTTTATAGCCCAAATCATGAGAAATGTTTCTTTTGGTTCAAGGGCAGAGTTAAACTGTATGAGAAGAGAAAACAACCTTGATAAAATGTAGCTTCATGAAGGAATAGTACTATGAAGAATTGAAGTCTTTGAGTTGAAGCTTAATCTGATCAATTATAGGTGTAACTTTGAGCATGGTGCATAGTAGCAGCTCAATAAATACTTGCTGAATAAATATTAAGTGCAACCAAAAAGTAATAGGGCAGGTCTTGTAGGTTGTCATGTTATTTTACAGTCATGGTTTTCATATTTTGTTATAGTTGGTATAACAAGGATCTTCTACAAAAACAAATGATGTTCTTCTTGTCTGATTTTAATGCCATTGATTTTTGCAGCGTAAAAATCATGAATTTAGGAGAGAGACGGTCTCTGCTCTTCTTTAAGTCTATGTCCTTGGGCAAATAACCTAATTTCTATATGCCTCAGTATCTTATTTTGTAAAAATGGGAAAAAAATTAAACCTAGATAAAAAACTCCTGGGATTTTAATGAGGATTAAATGAAATTATGTGAGCAGAGCAATACCTGAGATACATTAAGTGCTCAAAAGATAGGCGCTATTGTTATTTTTGAAATGAATTTGTTCTATGATGTTGAGAGCTATTATCTTAAGCAACATAAAGTGTAGTGGGTAAGAGTTTGAGGTTGAAGTCAGACAGTCCTGGTTCCAACTCCTTGCTCCATCTCTTACTAGTTTTGTGACCAAGTCAAATTACTAAGCTTCCTTAAAGCTCCATTTCTATACCTGTAAAATGATGATAAAAAGAATTTACTTCATCAAATTGTTCTAGAAACTCAATTAAAGAATCCCTATAGATGTATAGTAGAGGAGATAAGATTTACTAAGTGTTCAATAAATATTAGTTATTGAAGCTTTTATTGGCAACACTCTGCTGATGGTAACACCTGGTCCTGCCTCTGACTCCTAAATGGACTGTCTAAAACTCTTGCTCAGCCAGTATCTCTTCTGTGAGCATCTGAGGGAGGGCTATCTTCAACCATCTACCATGTTATTCATAACTGGAATTCAGCAGAGTTAATCAATTCTTTCTTTCTTCCTTTCTTTCTTTCTTTTCTTTCTTTCTTCTTTCTTTTTCTTTCTTTCTTCTCTTTCTTTTTCTCTTTCTTTCTTCTTCTCTTTCTTGCTCTTTCTTTCTTTCCTCTTTCTTTCTTTCTTTCTTTCTTTTTCTCTTTCTTTCTTTCTCTCTTTTCTTTCTTTTCTTTTCTTTTCTTTTCTTTTCTTTTCTTTTCTTTTCTTTTCTTTTCTTTTTTCTTTTCTTCTTTCTTTCTTCCTGGATTTTATTTATTTATTTGAGAGAGAGGGACAGAGGGAGAGAGAGCATGCAAGAGTTGGGTGAGGAGCAGAGGGAGAGGGAGAAGCAGACTTCCCACTGAGCAGGGAGCCCCATGCAGGACTGGACTCCAGGACCCCGTGATCATGACCTGAGCCAAAGGCAGACACCACCCAGGTTACCACTCTTCACCTGTTTCTAATGTTCTCAGTCAGTTCCTCTGCTATTTATATCCCATAAACTTTTATTCATTCCTATTCTAACATATGGATCCCACTCCCTATTTTCTACTGACACTGAAACCCTTAGTCTCTTTGTATAATCAGAACCTATTGTTACTGACAGAATCCAAGTCATCCGTAATGAAGCACTCACTAAAGACTAGGCAATATATGTACATGATCTCTGACCCCCACAAAGTCCTGAAAAGCAAATATCTCCAGTCTTACTTTACAGATATACAAGCTGAAACTTGGAAGAAAGAGAAAAGATGAAGTATAAAATCAGGTCATGATCAATGTACCAGAATATCACTCAAAAAACAATCTAAATAATCAATCAGGACTCTTAAAAGTTGTACCATATATTCATGACTCAGCCGGATCTCCAGTCTATTTCTCCTATATCTGTCCTCAGACTTATCTATAAAATGTTAGCACATGCTGATTCCTGTCACAATACCTGGCCCAATAATAATTGTGTACCATGTTAAAAGAGCCTAAAACTTTGAAGTAAGCAGAGGATACAATTAAAGGAGTTTTATTTTCACTAGAAGATGATGCTTGTCTTCACAGAAGATTTATAATGAGGACATTCTCAAATAATGCAACCCATTGCAGCAAGTCTGAGGACAGCGTATGGTCGCATTACATTAAGTCACATCTCTGATTTCTTTAGTAAGAGTTTTATAGTTATCTGGATATAGATCCTGGACATATCATCTTAGATTTTTACCTAATTATTTCATTTTTTGGTGCTAATGTAAATGGCATTGTTTTTAATTTCAAATTCTACTTGTTCACTGCTGGCAGATAGGAAAGCAATTGAGTTTATACATACACATTTAGTATTCTGTGACTTTTAATAATGGATTGTTAATTCCAGGAAGGTTTTTGCATGTGCGTGTGTGTGTGTTGATTCTTTCTGATTGTCTACATAAATAATCATGTCATTTGTGAGAAAAGATTGTTTTATTTCTTTCTTTCCAATCTGTATGCCTTTTATTTCCTTGTTTTGTCTTATTGTACTAGCTTAGATTCCTAGCTAGATGTTTAAAAGGCATGGTGAAATGGAGCATTCTTGTCTTATTTGTGATTGGGAGGGGATAGTATCCAGTTCCTCATCATTAGGTATGATGTTAGCTATAGATATTTTGTCAATACTCTTTATGAACTTGAGGAAGATCCCTCCTATTCATTTATCTTAAATGTATGCCAGATTTTGCCAAGTGCATTTTCTGTCAGTTAATGTGATCATTGATTTTTCTTCTTTATTCTTTGATGTGGTGGACTTTATTGAGTTTTGAATGCTGAATCAGACTTGCCTAGCTGGAATAAATCTCAGTTGGTTGTAGTGTATAACTCTTTTTATTTTATTTTATTTTTTGTACTCAATTTTGCTAAATTTTGTTAAGAACTTTTGTAACTATACTCATCAGAGATATTGGTCTGTAGTTTTCCTTTCTCGTTATTTATTTATTTACATAGTTTTGATATTAGGGTAATGCTAACCTCATATAATGAGTTAGCAAGTGCTCCCTGTCTGTATTTTCTGGGAAAGATTTAAAAAACTGGTATTGTTTCTTTCATAAATTGGCAGAATTAACCATTTAGACAATACGATCTTGCTGCATTCTACCTAAGAAGCCTTTTAATTATTGGTTTAATTTCTTTAATCGATATCAACATATTCAGATTATCTCTTCCTCCTCATGAGTTTTTTCAGTTTTTAAAAAATTATTATTATTAAAGTATAATTGATATACAATATTATATTAGTTTCAAGTGTACAATATATTGATTTGACAATCCTATATAATGCTCACTGCAATAAGTGTAGTCATTGTCACCATACAAAGTTATTAAGATATTATTGAACATATTTTCATTTCTTTTTAAAAAAAGATTTCATTTATTTATTCATGAGAGACACACAGAGAGAGGCAGAGACATAGGCAGAGGGAGAAGCAGGCTCCCTGTGGGGAGCCTGATTCGGGACTTGATCCCAGGACCTTGGGATCATGACCTGAGCCAAAGGTAGATGGTCAAACACTGAGCCACCCAGGTGCCCTCAAGTTTCTCTGCTGTACTTTTCATCTCCATATCTTATTTTATAAATATGTTTATACCTCTTAAACTCCTTTATCCATTTTGCCCATGGCCCCACTGATGTCCTCTTTGGCAACCACCAGTTTGTTCTATTTTAAGAGTCTAGGGGCTGGGGGATGCTTTTCTTGTTTGTTCATTTGTTTTGTTGTTAGATTCCACATATAAGTAATATAGTGTGATATTTGTTTTTCTCTATTTGAATTACTCCATTTAGCATAAATAGAACAGAACTAGAACAAACAATCCTAAGTTTTGTATGGAACCACCAAAGACCTCAAATAGCCAAAGTTATTTTAAGAAGAATGAAGCTGGAAGTATCACAGTCCCAGATTTCAAGATATACTACAAAGCTGTAGTAATCAATACAGCATGGTGCTGGCACAAAAACAGACAATTTGATCAAGAGAACAAGCACAGAGTCCAGAAATAAACCCATGCTTATGTGGTCATAGTCTCTTTATATATATATATATATACACACACATATACACATAACCACATTTATATGGTCTTATCTTGAAAGATATCTATATATCTATATCTATGTCTATATCTATCTATCTCTTATTCCTTCCTTAGTTGTATTAAGTACTGATGAGCCCAATAAGGCATTTTTGCCTCTGTGTTCCTATATCCAGAATTTCTTTTTTATTCTTTCTTTGAATTTCCTTCTCTCAGTCTATATTACCCAGCTGTTCTTGCATGTTATCTACTTTTTCCATTAATATATTTCCATTCTTAACATATTAATCATAATTACTTTAAATTCCCTAACTGATAATTCCAAATTTGTGTCATATAGGAGTCTGTTTCTGATGTTTGCTTTGTCTATTCACACTATGTTTTTTTTTTCATTTCATTTTAGGATATGAATTAGTCATAGTTCTCCAAAATAAACAGAATCAATAGGATGTTCTTTCTTTCTTTCTCCTTCTTTTTTTCACCTGTCATCTATCCGTTTATTATAAGGAATTATAAGGATTTGACTCAGATGATTCTGGAGACTGACCATTTTCAAAACTGCAGTCAGCAAGCTGGAGACATGGAAAGGCTGATGATATAATTCTAGTTCCAGTCCAAAAGCCTGAGAACCAACAGCTGATGGTGTATAGTCCAAAAGCCAGTAATCTCAACACCTAGGAAGAGGTTGAGTCTAAAAGCAGGAAGAGACTGATATCCTAGCTCTGAGGCAGTCAAGCAGAAGGAATTCTCCCTTACTTTACTCAGCCTTTTTGTTCTAGTCAGGCCTTCAGTTGATCCATTGAATCCTGTTCACCATAGGGAAGGCAATCTGCCTTACACAGCTTGTTGATACAAATGTTAATTTCATCCAAAATGCCCTTACCAACATACCAGGAATTATGGTTTACTAAGTATCTGACTACCCCCTGGCCCAGTCTAATTGATACATAAAACTAAGCATCACAGCACACTTTGTAATTTTTTTTGCTAAAGCTGGAAATTATGTATTAAATAATAGGAACTGAAATAAACAGGGTTGTAGTATCAGATTTTAATTTTACTAAGAGTTGCATTATGTTTTTTTTTTTTCAAAATTTGGTATGCATTTTACTTTTTTTGTATATATAGTCATATAAACATACACAGGCGCACACATAAAATAACAACTGACACAGGACTGCTGAGATGTTCTCCCAAATGATATCTTTGCTATCAGTCTTCTTATCTATTTTAACTATTTTAATCTAATCTCTTTTCAAACTGCCAATATAGTGATCTTTCTTACAAAGTATATTTCTTTCTCTTTGGTTCTAAAATTTATAATGCAACTCCATTATTTATAGGGTGGAATGATGGAATGATTCCTTGGCATGGCCTGCAAGGATCTTTATAATATGGCCCTCCTGACCACTCCAGGTTAATTTCCGAGACTCATCACTAATCTCACCACTAAAATCCTGAATGGTACTTTGGTGTTTTTTCCATTCAGCTGATTTTTCTTTCTGTTTTTCTGACCTTCTATATTTTCTATTCTGCCTAGCTGTCTGATTTATATCCTAATTCTATTCCTCTGAGATTCATTTTTTTTTACTTTTATAAATTGATTTTTATTGGTGTTCAATTTACCAACATACAGAATAACACCCAGTGCTCATCCCGTCAAGTGTCCCCCTCCGTGCCCGTCACCCATTCACCCCCACCCCCCGCCCTCCTCCCCTTCCACCACCCCTAGTTCATTTCCCAGAGTTAGAAGTCTTTATGTTCTGTGTCCCTTTCTGATATCTCCCACACATTTCTTCTCCCTTCCCTTATATTCCCTTTCACTATTATTCATATTCCCCAAATGAGTGAGAACATACACTGTTTGTCCTTCTCCGATTGACTTACTTCACTCAGCATAATACCCTCCAGTTCCATCCACGTTGAAGCAAATGGTGGGTATTTGTCGTTTCTAATGGCTGAGTAATATTCCATTGTATACATAAACCACATCTTCTTTATCCATTCATCTTTCGATGGGCACCGAGGCTCCTTCCACAGTTTGGCTATTGTGGACATGGCTGCTAGAAACATCGGGGTGCAGGTGCCCCGGCGTTTCATTGCATCTGAATCTTTGGGGTAAATCCCTAACAGTGCAATTGCTGGGTCATAGGGCAGGTCTATTTTTAATTCTTTGAGGAACCTCCACACAGTTTTCCAGAGTGGCTGCACCAGAGTTGCATTATGTTTAATGTTTATTGTAGCTACAACTGATGTGCAGAACAAAGGCAAAAGAAAATGTTGAAAAAATTAAATTTCCTTACAACTTCTAGCCCATTGACAAATACTTAAGCTGATTATGACATTCCTCCAGGAACTCCCAACTGTCTTAATGATAACATTTTGCTAAAGGCAAAAAGCAACCTTAGCTTAAACAATAGCCAGACTTTCAGGATCCTGTAAATCTTCTTTAACATGAAAATCCTTTTGGAAACTTGTTTTATCTCTGCTTCCCCCAATTTAAAAGTATATAATCAATAAGCTCTTTCTACCCAAGCCTCCTGTCTGTGTGCTTAAATAAAACCACCATAAATATCTCATGATTTTTTTCTGGACCATTCCCTCTCAGACCCCAACATCAAATCACATCAGTCTGGTGCTCAGTGTGGGGACTGAGTATTCTCATCTGGACTCTGAGCCTTGATGTAAACTTCCTCTTCCTTTAGTTTTATTTCAGAGACTTTTCAAGAGTATCGTCTGATTGGAACACTTCCATGTGCTCAGGCTGCAATACTCCAGTCCATGACTACTCTATGGGAGAGAATAAAAAGCCTGCCTTTTGCCTGGAAGCTATTACCATGGCTAGAATGGCAGTAAGACCCAGAAACTTGATGCTTTCTCTTTTTTCCTACTCTTATACAAAGTTATCTTTCTTGGGCACAGGACAGCCACTAAGTCACTAGAACAGCTCTCAATCTTGATTATTGTGTAGGATCTCCTCCTCATTGGTCTAATGTGATCTCTTTCACATCTCTGGTCTAGCCACTTCTGGCCATGAGACCTCCACTTGGAGCTGGCTGAAATCAGTACCAGTATGAATTAAAACTACTGGGAACCGTTTCCTAGGGAAATTGCCTGTAAGGATTACATGTGTTGGAATATGGCTTAGATTATGATGGATTTCTATCCTTACTGCTTTCCATCAAAGTCCCCTACTAACTACCTAAATTACAAAATTGGGTAATTTCCCCTTGCAAAACTTTTATTGTCTTTTCCATGGGTTAAAAACTGTGGATTCTTCAAGGCACAGCATAGCAAGGTATTTTGGTCCATTCACCAACACCTATTTGAAGTCTAGAACACAATGGGAAAGCAGTTTGGTAGGAAGCATACTGGCTTCCCTCTTACAGGGTAGGGTGGTGATCATAGCAATTTCATTCAAGGGATGCCTCTGGCTGTTTTGACATTGGGAACCTCTGACATATCCTGCATAGGATGCCACCGGGGAGTCCGGGCGATTTTCTTGGTAATGGACCTTCTAGGCTTCCTCAGTTCTAAAGGACTCTCCCTTAGGATGCCTGTTAACCCACTGGAAACAATTTGGATTGCAAAGATTAAAAACAAAACAAAAGGAAAATTGATCTTCTTCTATAACACTGCATGGGCTCAGTACTCCTTAGGAGATAAGGAAAAATGATCTATAAATAGGACATCAAGCTTATATATGATTTATCAGTTAGATCTCTTCTGTAGGAAACAGGGCAAATGGACAGAGATACCCTAGGTCCAGGCCTTCATGGCTCTAAATGAGGACCCTAACCTACACGCCTCTTGCAGAATGTGTTTGGACACTAACCAGGCTAGTAACTCCCCTCCTGATATATTGGATGAATATCTAAATAGGCTTCCTCCTAGCTAATCCAGGTTGCTGGAGGAAACACAGACCATCCCTAAGGAAGGGGATACTGACTCTCTCACTGTTCTTCCTAGTAGATCCAGGTTACTCTTGTAATGTGGAGATCTCCCACTTATTCATTTCCTATGATAATTGAAACCAATTAATTGTCTCTCGTTAGTCTTGGAAAGGGGATTTTAAGGAATATTCCCAAGCAGCTGACAAAACTCCTTTTGTTTCAGGAAAGTTCCCTAGCTTCTCTAACCTGACATGGACTGCCTTTTTCCACTTGATAGAAGGAACATGGGTCTGCTAATCTACCCTAGCTGACAAGTTTTAGGACTAGGACTCCTCTTTCTCTGCCCTCTGGTTTTATATCTGCCTTTTAGTCTTGTCAGCACCTCCCCTCTTCTGCCTTCCCCTCCCCCTCCTGTTTCTGTACGGCCTTGGCCTTGGGTAGGACCTACATAACTGGCTCTTACTCCATCATGGGTGCCTCCATCACCATTGGTTCCTCCTCGCTGTCAAGGAGTAAAGAGCTAACCCTTGGACTTACACTGCTCACTTCAGGTTTCCCCACCAGTGCCCCAGGTAAAAATTGACAGTGGGAAATAAATTGATTGACTTTTAGGTGGACCCAACTGGAACATATTCGGTATTTTAACTAATTTAGTCTGTTGGTTTAATTGAACAGGTCTTTGTAGTTATCAGCATTTTATATAATACTTTTATTCTACCAAGGTTTACTAAAGGTCAAATAAACTTGATTTTCTGTTGCAGTTTGTCAGCAAAAAAATGTCTTAAAATGATTGTTAACTTTATCTGTCTCAGCGTTTTCATGGGTAATTGTTAAGATAATTTCAAAGCCTTTGGTAAACTGAAACTTTAAAGTTTTGCTTGGATGAAATTGAGTTCATTGGACATCTAAGTCTTTTCCAAATGAGATAAAATACTAAAGCATTGATTACTAAACATACACTTTATCAGCTTTTGACTTCTTATTGCAGAGAAACTAAGGATATTTGAGTCTGTTGGAAAACATGCTTTATGCTTAATTGATTCATAAATTTGCCATTTAAAGAATTCTGATGTAACAATTCAGTTGGTTACTACTTAGTTTTCACTGGAGTCTCAAGTTTCTAAGAGTTAAAATTCTGCTAAATATAATTAAGACTGATGAAAATAGGGAAATCTTTGAAAAGAAATTTTATATGCCTTGAGGTTGGACTAAACTTGAAATGAATGGATTTTAAAAATACACTGGTACAAGATTGAAATTCTGCTTTGTCTCTATTAAAATCAAAGTTTTCTTGGACCTTGATGTGCTCTTGATAAGAAAATGTAAACAAGGTTTTTTTTTTATCCTGCCTTCTCTTTATCTGCCCAGAAAAACTAGTTTCTATGTTTTGTCTTTATCAGGTCCTTGATTATCTGTAATCTTATTTAAGCCTGTGTTTTAAAACTTTGAGGATTTTAACAAACTTCCCTGAAATTTGAATTGTAAATGAAGTCTCTAATTAGGCCTTTTTATTTGGTATGTTAAGTTACTCCACAAGCACTGTTAAACAAATGATAAGCCTTGGGTTATGCTGTTTGAGTAAATTCTATAACTATTCTAGAAGTTATAAGCAATTTCTGAAAGTTTTAATATGTTTAGGTAAAGGCCATCACTTAATATTGTGATTATTGAAGTGTTATGTATCACAGAAAAAACTGAATTTCCTTGTCAGCTATACTATAATGAATTCTCATCAGATCTTTAATAATGTCCATTCTTGAGTCTTTTGTCATTTGTAGTTATTATTCTTATTCTCCTGTGAAATGTGTTTCATCTTCAAGGAGATTTATAAAAAGAGCTTTTGACGAATACAGGAATTGATATCTTCAAGATCATAAAACTAAAATGTGTAAGAATTTCTAGAAGTAAAAAGGCTGCATTGAAACTGAGTAAGAATTAGTAACATGGGACTAAATAAATTGCAGAATATTTTTATAGTTTTTGTGACTCTTGTTTGAAATATTGCTAGTTCTCTAATATTTGCTTTTCCCGATTAAAGGAACTTTCTCTTAAAATAACTATGATTTACAGAAATGAGATAAAGTATTTGTGAACAAATTGAAGCATTTAACTTTTCTCTCTAACCTGAACTCCCTGAAATTCAGGAAAGTCTTAATGAGTATTCTTTCTCTCATGGTAATTACAATTATTTGCGTAAGTTCAATAAGAATTTGTTCCCCTTGTAGCAGGATATCATTGGAAACATTGATTATTTTACCAAGGCTTTGACTGGAATGCCATACATGAGAGACATGCATGAACTCAGATATGATCAGACAGCTTTAAGGAACTAAGATTGACTTTATGGAGCCAATAGAGCCCCTTAGAAATGTTGGCCTGTACTTTGCTTACAGAGTTCCCAGCAGCCTTACCAGGTGAGTAAAGAATGTCATCCTGGCAGATGCAGGAACCTTGAGATATTTTGGTGACTTTGAGAAGAGGAATTCACCCAAGTCTATAGGTATTACAGGCATGTCTGATAGCAAGTGTTTGCCTTTGGCTTCTGGCCTAGAGAGGCTACTAAAAGTTCAATCTAGAGATTCCTTATAAAAATTTCCAGGAAAGCAGATTTTACAAGGTCTATATAATCAATCACTGGTTTTACTGAGCTTATTTTAAATAACTAGGTCAAGTTTATTAAAACTGGACTTGTTTTACACATGAATTAGTCTTGGGACACCTGGGTGGCTCAGTGGTTGAGTGTCTGCCTTCTGCTCTGGGCATGATCTGGGAATCTGGGATCCAGTCCTATATTAGGCTCCTTGCAGGAAACCTGCATCTCCCTCTGCCTGTGTCTCTCATGAATAAGTAAATAAAATCTTTAAAAAACAAACAAATTAGTCTTGGTTTGGCTATCTCTGAATAAAAATGAGGGTGATTATAGAGAGAAAATGTTTCAATAACATCTTGGTAGATATTAAATTTTAACATGATTTCCTGAATTCTTCTGGTTTCCTTAACTTATCTAGCTGTCACTCTTGAAACTAAGGTTTCCAATCTTCTTCCATTCTCTTGACTTAAAGTCATTGCAAACTAAAACTGCCCTTATGCCAGGACCTGTCCATCATACTTATATAGAGCTGTTCAAATTTATTGATGTTGTTTATTCTAAATGCAGATCAGACTTAAAAGATTTTCCTCTTGATAATGATGATGACAGTTGGGTTTTCCCCATTTGCCAGTGATTCCTCAAAATTAAGATATTGTTAAGGCTAGACATCAGACATGAAGGGCTTCTTGATGGTTTCATCCCTTAGCCACATTTGTTCCAGGAGCTGCCTCTATTGATGTAAAATTGCAAATTAGGGGCTTTAGCCAAGCATACAATGGCCACCTTTAACCAAGACCAATATGCAGTCACCCACAAATTCAAAAGATGGCCCTCCAAAACTAAATGGCTCTTGATACCCTGGCTGTGGCTCAAGGAAGAAACTGTGCTTTATTAAAAAAAGTATTATGTATATATGTATATACTCCAGATTACCACAAAATATGACAGGGTTATTAGAAGACATGAATACTCAAATAGGCACTTTAAATGATCCCTCTGTCTCCTTTAATGATCAGTTAAACTCCTGGATTGGAAGGAGTTAACTACCAAAGGACTCTTTTGGTCTTCTCTTTCTTCTCGTTATTCTAATTTATATTATATTATATTAATTATATATATTAGAGTAATATATTTATAAAATAATATATTTATTTTATATTAGATATATTTCTAATGATCAAGGTTGATCCATAGGTAGGGACTTCTCTACACTCCTATTCAACAGGAAGAAGTTACAGAAGATAAGACCTTATACTGTCAATCTTAAAGATTTAAAAGTCAAAAATGTGGAGAATAAAGGTAAAAGGAAATGTTGATAAAATTAAATTTCCTTACACCTTGCAGCCCATTGACAAATACCTGAAAGCAGCAGAGTATGACATTCCTCTTAGGATCTCCCAACTGTCTTAATGTTAATGTTTTGCTAAAGGCAAGAAGCAACCTTAGCTTGATAATAGCCACATCTCCAGGATCCTGTAAGTCTTCTTTAACATGAAAATCCTTTTGGAAACTTCCTTTATCTCTGCCCATCTATTCTCCCACCCTAACTTAAATGTATACAATGGATAGGTCCTCACAATACCAGTGCAGCTCTTTCTGCCCACAGGTCCTATCCCTATACTTTAATAAAACCACCTTTTTTGGGTAGCCCGGAAGGCTCAGCGGTTTTAGTGCCACCTTCAGCCTAGGGCGTAGGCTCCCTGCATGGACCTGCATGGAGCATGCTTCTCCCTCTGCCTGTGTTTCTGCCTCTCTCTCTTTCTCTCTCTGTCATGAATAAATAAATAAAATCCTAAACAAACAAAACCCAAAACAAATAAAGGCCCACCTGTTTTTTGCACCAAGAATGTCTCAAGAATTCTTTCTTGACTGTTTGCTCCTAGACCCTGACATCAAATCACATCATAAGCACCATAGGTTCCACTGAGCTCCCGTGTCCTTATTTTTTTCTACCTTTCTGTCTTTGGGTTTCTCCAAGAACCCCTTAAATTGAATCTGTCTTTTAAAGCTCTTTTAGCTATAATCTACTGTTATTCTGAAGTCCTGTTGATATGGTGGCAAGACATTAGGTGAAGGAAGGGGAAGTGTTCTATAATCTTCTGAATTAAATCTCAGTCTGTTAGTGGGCCTATGTTCCTGGGATGTGACTTTCATATGTATTTCTTATTTTTTTTCTCTCTCTCTTTCTTTAGGGAAGACAGGAAGGCCAAAGCTGGATTTAGCTAGTTGCCTTTTCCTCAGGTAGATATGGTTCTGGTAAAGTTGTTTCCCTTGGGAAGAAGTTCTTTTTCATGCTCTGAATATATTTCAAAATGCTTACCTTTCCCCTACTCCTGCCAGGACATGAGGGGATTTGTCCCTGATCTTCACCATGAGAACCTAGCTGGATTCCTGGAGGTAAAACCCATAAAAGTGTGCAGGTCTCTTTATGATTGTAGCCCCCAGGAGTTTCCCACTCTTATGCTACTTAGTCCAGACTAAGCCTTCAACACTTTGTCCAAATTATTTAAGTATTTCAATTGTTTCATGGCTATAATATCTTCTGCTCTAGGTAAGCAGATCTTAGTTGAGATTCTCTATATTAACCTTTCTCTCTGGATTTCAGGGCTTACTCTGGACTGCCTAATTCTCCAATCAGTCCAAGAAAAGTGGTTTATTTTCAGTTTTTCATGGAAGTAATGACTTTCAAGCTCTTTATACATTGAAGTTGAAAGTGAACTTCACAGCTTCTCTACCACTTACTGTTTGGATTACATTTAAAAGGAAACCTATAGCTTCCATATTTTTTCTTCTAAATTCTCTCTATCCTGTGCCATAAGATTAATGATGAATTTGTTTTCAATATCTTTAATTCTTTGCATTTTATTAGTCTCTCCTTTGGTGGTGGTGGTGTATCCTACAATTGTACATTTCAAAATATAATCAAAACATTTTTTACAAGCAGAAGTTACAGTTAAATATAAGCATTAAAGTATAGTTCATCATGTTTTGAAATTTAAGAACAGAAGTTTTTTTAAAAAGATTTTATTTATTTATTCATGAGAGACAGGGTGGGGGTGGGCAGACACACACACAGGCAGAGGGAGAAGCAGGCTCCTCGCAGGAAGCCCAATGTAGGACTTGATCCCAGGACCCTGGGATCATGCTCTGAGCCAAAAGCAGATGCTCAACTGCTGAGCCACCCAGTCATCCCAAGAACAGAAATTAAAACATGAGGAATAAAACAAAATTCAGGCTGTCATTACTTCTCATTTTATTACTCATCTAAATTTTATGGACTATTTAGCAGATAAATATTATTGACTGGTGACACAAGAAGCAATAAGCACTCATAGAAATAGATTAATAAATACTGATTTTTAAAAGCAATTCATCTATATAAACTCTTTATTGGTAGCAAATGATAAGGCTAAAGACTGTGTTGTTTTTATGCTACGGATTATTATGCAGATAATAAAATTCTAATTCTAAATTGTAAAAGAATGGGAATATGCAACTTTTATTTCTTCTCAGAGAGGTAATATTTTAATTTTTTATTTATCATTGTCCTTCTGAGTAATATATCCATATTCACTTCAGCCTATGGAATTTTACAACTAACTTTTGTACAGGTATTGCATTCATATAATTCAAAAATTATTAACATAGGGCATAAAATGTCTTCTCATCTTTATTTCTATTCTTTTGGCTTCTGTTCCTATGTATTCACTCTAATTAGTATTTAAGTACAAATAAAAAATCCAATATTTGCTCACAGATTTGCTTAGATTTTGGCCAAAGAATTAAAAGATTCCATTCCCATTAACTTAAATGGGGAAGTAGTGCAGATTTGTGCAAAATGTTCAGAAATTCTACGTTGGATATTTATGTTTCAGATTTCTATAAGATATCCAAGAAAACAGATTGCATAGGCAACTGGGCATGTTGATGGAGTCTGCCGTAGAAAATCAGGTTAGAGACATATTTTTGAGAGTTATCCTCAGTAATCAGATGGTAGTTAAAGTCATGAGACTAGATGAGATCACAGAGAGTGTCTTTGACAAAGAGAACCAAGCATTGAGCACAGGCACTATGACATTAAGCATGAGGATGTGGGGCAAGCTGTAGAGACTGAGATGGGAACAAGTACTAGGGAGAACATTAGGAGAGTGTGATTTCCTGGAAGCCAAGGGAAGAAATAACTTAAGGAGAAAGGAATGATCAGCTGGATGATTATTTGACTCAGCAACATTAAAGTCATTAGTGATCCTGACAAGAGATATTTCAGTGGAGAGAGGGAGGGAAAAGTCATGTTGGAGTAGGATCAAGAAAGAATGGAAGAAATAGAAATAGAGATATCAAATATGATAATTTTTGTTAAGATATTATTTTTATCTTCTAATCTATCAGTTCATTCTAGGTGATCCTCTAGCTTAATTAAAGTGATGAGTGAGCTGATGATGGCTACATAATCTTTACCTAGAATACTCTCTCTAGAAAAATTTCTGCACCTACAAGGTGCTTTCATAACTAGCCTTCTGCCCAGACTGCTTCCTCTCCTGGACTCTGTCCTTATGTCTTTTATGCAGCCCCTTTGTATCTTATGTCTCTTCTGCTGCCTCAGGAGACAGTATTTTCCAAGCTCTTAGCAATTGCCTCTCTTTGCTTTCAGGGATTACAGTATTACTTTCCCCACAAGAGATAATGTTTGTCCTCAATGGCTTATTTTTAGTCATATCTGCATCATATCTAGAAATTCTTTGACATTGGTGGCATAATAATTTTATGCCATAAAAAATAATTTTTACATAATGTCTAAGACTGATGTAATTTCTCCACTAATTTTAATCATTTTTTAGTCTTTGTTGTTTAATTTGTAGGAGGAAGGCAAAGACATAATGATCATCTATGTTCATGCCATATTTCCTGTAAATTTGGCTCTATAAAATCATATTTCCATTACTAGATAACTGATCTTGGGCAAGTTAATAAACTTTTCTAGAACTCTGTTTCCTTATCCATAAAGTGAGTGATGACACAGACAGGGTTACTGTGAAAATTTAAATGCTTGGCACAAGTTAAACTCTCATTAAGTTTCTGACACTTTGAAAACACAGAAGGATATTCAAGATATATGAGCATCACTGTTTGTTATTGGCAGTCCTAAGGGCATCTTTAAACACAGGGAGAAGACAGGTTGATTGAACATACATGCAAAGAAACATTTTTTTCCTTATTTCAGAGAAGCATTGGGAGGAGGTACAAAGAGGTACATTTTATTGCCAAGATTTAAAAAAAAAAATAGTTCTGGAAAAATTTGCAGAATTTTTGGTATAAATAGGACACATTACATAATCATGTTATGAAGATTAAAAACATGATAGCAGAGGACCAGGAGGCATACTGCTCTTGGATTCTGTGATTAAAGGAAACATTTTTGTGTAGTCCTAAAATTAATTTAGAGTACTTTCCATGCCTTTAGGCATATGACAGAATAATGTAAGGTCACAAGCTTTAAAGATAGCAATCATCACTGAATCCAATTTCTTCACGCTGGCTACAATTTAGTTGTTTTTCCTTGAAGAACTGTTCTAATTCAGGGAATTAATAAGCAAAGCATAGTATTTAAATCTTCCTGCCTTACAAATTATATTGCAACTCTTCAGTGAATGTAGAATACTAGCAAGATTTATCTTTAATTAGAGAATCTTAGAAAAATAAAAACATAGTACATCTTGTTTTTAAATTTTAAACATCAAATGACCCCAAAAGCTGATTTCTGTTTTATTCAACATATTAATTCATTTTCTAACATCTTTAGGAAGACAATTTTGTTTTTAATGTCAACAATATGAAACAATTTTGAAACTGAAAGTAAAAATGTTTGTATTGCTGTATTTATAAATATTACTATATCATGGTTATGAGAATCTGATTTTTTCAAAATAATTTTACTTTTAAAAACAAAACAAAAAAAAACAAAATAATTTTACTTTTAAAGTTTCAAAATATTTACAAGTGAAAAAGTTAGGAAAAGGAAAAGTGGAGAAAAATGGAGATTCATTCTTTAATCTATTTAGCAAATATTTATGGAATGGCTATTCTCTGCAAGTTCCTAAACTATGCAAAAGGACTTACCATTTTATGGAAAAGCCAGTAAATAAACAGACAATAAAACAATTTTTAAAATGGCTGTCTCAGAGGTAGTTTTGGAAATAAGAAGTCTGAGACCCAGACAAGGGAAAGCAAATTAAATGTGGGTACATAGTGATGGCTTTCCAGATCCTGTGCTGCATGTTAGATGTGAAGGATGTGGGAAGGGCATCAATACAGAGAGGAACAGCTTTTGCAGAAACTCAAGATGTGAGGAAATTGGTGTAGTTGGAATAAAGAGTAAAAGGCAGGGAATGGCAAATTTAAAGCTATATAAGTAGAACCCTGATCAAGAAAAATATTTTTTGAACAAATGCCATATGATTTTAATTCATATGTGGATTTAAGAAACAAAACAAACAAGCAAAGGAAGAAGAGAGAGAGAGAGAGAGAGAGAGACAAACAAGAAATAGACTCTGAACTGATAGAGAACAAACTGATGGTTACCAGAGGAGAGATGGGGGAGGAGGAGGATGGGTGAAATAGGTCATGGGGATTAAGGAGAGCACTTGTCCTGATGAACACTGGGTGACATATGGAATTATTGACTCATCACTATATTGTATACCCAAAATTAATGTAACACTTAATATTATGTGCACTGAAATTAAAGACTTTAAAAGTAAAGAAAAATGTTTTTTTATTGCAAGGAGTCTTGATTGAATCCTTGACAGGTAAAAGTTAACTTGTCAGTGTCTGATTACTGAAAGAGCTGCTTCTCTGACAGATAATGGCCATCCTAGAGCAAAACAGCCTGATAATGGCTGATAGGTCAAGATAAGAACCAGAAGGTGATCATATAATTCAGCAACATAATGTCATTAATAACCTTGACAAGATTTAAAACAGATCCCATTAACCAAGTCAGAGAAGTAGACCAATGAACCTAGAAGAATCTCTAGGTTGTATTAAAGGCCTACCTATGGTTGATAACCATGAAAATAAAAACTATATAAAGATACACACTGTAGATGGAGATTTAAAAAATCATTGAGGATAATAATCTAAGTTCTTACTATTTTTTTAAAAAAAGATTTTATTTGTTAGAGAGAGCCTGATCAGAGGGAGAGGCAGAGGGAGAGAGAGAAGCTGCTGAGCAGGGAGCCGTACATATGCTGCTGGGGCTCCATCTCAGGAGTCTAGGATCATGACCTGAGCCAAAGGTAGACACTTAGCCAACTGAGCCACCCAGGTGCCCCTCTGTTTTTTCACTATTACTTTTCTTACTATTAAAAACTCTTTCCTAAAGGGGTTTAACTACGGATTTCTGTAGACGAGGTCTAAACTGCATAGGCAGCTTCATCCTTAGAATTCAAGAGTAAAGTCTTGTATGATACTGAAAGTAAACATCATCTTCAAAAAACATGTGTTTATCCATCTTCAAAGGTAAGTCATAGGAAGAAATGGTTTGTGGAGGCTTTGTTGGTAACAGTGATGTGGTCACACTTGCTAGCTAGTGAATAATCTGTCTCTCAAAACTCAGCAAGTACATAATATAACTTAGGGAGTAATTAGTTGTAACATGTCTAAAAGGTTGGTGACAGAACACTAAGATGGCAGCTCAAATATATAAAATGTTAGAGGTGAATGTACATTAAGTAGAAGTCTTCAAAGTAGTATTCATGCATGTTACAGGGTTTACAAAATGGTCAACAGATCCATGAGAAGGTTAAACAAAGTGTTCTAAAATACACTTCTAAAAATACACATATGAGTTTGTATGCATACATATACACCTACACGCATGTGAATATATATATGTATACACACATATTTATTTTTATCTGGAAAAAATATTACCCTTTACTACCATTTAATGCAGAAATTTACACTGACTTCTTAATTGGTCCATGGACAAATAGCTGCCACCCTCTAGGAGAAGGCTGATATACTAATATATGAAGGGTCTGGCATAGGCATCCTTATCTCCTTCTCTTTCATCATATTGCACAGATTTCTCTTTACAAATAGAGTCATTCTAAGCAGACAGAGGACAAACAACTATTCAAAGATTAGGAAATACAAATGAGCAAATCTATTCAGGAAGGTATGAACTATCCAATGCTATAGGAAAGTAGGGAAAATGCATATGAGTGAGGAGATGCAGTGGAAGTACAATTATAAATGTTGTGGTATTCATATTAAGGCATAATTTTTCCACCATTATATGTCTCTCCATTCAAGAAGCTAGTGGGCTCTGTGCTTAGTGTTTTGGGGGTGGAAGAGATATGGAAGAGAAGAAAACAGGACAAACCCAGTAAGTCCTTTTAATTTTTTATTTCCAGGACTTATATGCATCAATTAGGGACAGGATTCCTTGTATAAACAATATATATTGAAGGAAGCCAAGGGGAACAAGTAGGCTCCTATCTATGACCCCGTAAATAAAAAGATATCCCTTGAACTGTAGAGAGAACAGACAGCAGAGATACATAGAGGATGGAGAGGGAGGAAGGGGAAAAGTGAGACAAACATGAAGACAGAAAGAGAGAGGTATTGGTGCATCTTGTGAACAGGACAGCCTTTTGGCAGATCACACAGGATCTAGCAAGTCAACACAGAGAGGTGAGTGGTGTGTCTAGGAAGATGGAGCCCTGGACAATATCTCCAAATTACTGTGTTCCATCTGGCACAGAGTAGTTCATGTCACTGGACCTGGAATAGTCCAACCAACTGGGTGATATTTCATTGTCAAACTATTGTAGCAAAGCCAAGGAGTATATTGTCCTTCCCTCAAGTCTTGCCTTGACACTGCATAAAACTCTAGTACTGTAACAAATCTCTGGGAGGTGAGTATGGGGAGTGGTGATGACCCTCAAAGGAACTGAGATGTTTCATCTACAATAATAAAATAGAGATAGAAATTAAGTTGAATTATGGAAAATTAAGTTGATTTTGAGATTAGATATTTAATAGTAATTGCATTATTCTAATAGAGGAAGTAACTGATAACCATTATAGGAGTTTAAGTGCAGGAATTTAGTATCATGGTTCTTTTCTTTTTTTGTTCTTTCTTTCTTCCTTTTTCTTTTTCTCTTTCTTTTTTTTTTTTTTGTCTTACAACAGTGTATTAGAAAGAATGTAGACAGTTAAAAAAAAAAAAAAGTCCCCACTGTCATCAACATAAATTGAGGCTTTTGGCCTGGGACAAGCTGAAACCAAAAAAGAAATTTAAAAAATCCAATAGTGTATCAACATTATTTTCACTTTTCTGCTATACTGACAGTGCAGATACAAATTTGGTCTAAATGTATAGACTCTTAAGCCTTTCTTCACCCTCCGTCCTAAGAGATGTAAAAGTTTAAGGGTTAAACAGTATGAAATGTACAGGCTTCAAAATCATCCATGTTAGGGCATTTTTGCTAATTATGGCTAAGATACATCTGCAACACTGACAAATGATTACTTACAATAACATGAAGTAAATTTTTTGAGAAATAAAACATTAGTAGAGTAATCCTGGAGGATATACCAGAGGAACAAGTTACCAGTTAAGGTATCAAACAATTTGTTTGTGTCCATGTTCTAAAATCCAAAATTTAATTATCTTTCTTCTAAGCCAAGAGCTTCCTATCATGTCAGTATCTATGTTATGAAGTAATGGAAACTGGGATGAAATGTTTTTATTTATCATAACTTCTGTATTAATTGCCTAGTACCTGAACAGCATCATGGAAGTCTGGGAAAAGTTCATGCGTAAGGTTATTGCCTTAGCTGACTTAAAATTGCCCCCATTCAATGGTACTATCAACCTTTAGTGAAGCCCTTAAAAAAACAAACAGGTTGAAAAAGATTAGGAGAGGCAAATATAGCATCTGTCTTTAGAGCTATCAACTCAGGAATTCTCTCAATTATGAAATCTTGCAGAGAAGTTATTTTTCTTTTTCAAATTCTGGTGATGACAATATTCCTTACTCCAGAGCTGGCATTTTTACATCATCTCTGTCTTGTGAACCATCATCTGCTCCATCTACTTCTGATAAATCTGCATCCTCATCACCACTCCTGTTGTTCATCATCTCAGAGGAATGATCAAAATTAGATATGTCTTCATCTGAATCATCTTCCCAGTCGTTCCAATTATTGAAGTCCACACTAAGTCAATAAAAGTTTTGCCCTTTCTTTTGTTAACCTTGATCATGACTGGCCAGATTAACCTTTTTGTAAACAACATAAAATCGATCTGTCTTGGGATGCCTGGGTGGCTCAGCAGTTGAGCATTTGCCTTTAGCCCAGGGTGTGACCCTGGGATCCAGGATCGAGTCCCACATCGGGCCCATGGCAGGGAGCCTGCTTCTTCTTCTGTCTGTGACTCTGCCTCTCTCTAGCTGTGTCTCTCTCGGATAAATAAATAAAATCTTTTAAAAAACCTGATCTGTCCTTTAATGCTTGGAATAATTTGGATCAATCCAGAGAAAAAGATCAATTTAATGTAAATGTTTAGATTTATTACTTCCTCGAAAATAACTGAATATAAGTTTGGATTTTTCAAAATTTACATTAACATCTTACTGTCTTCAACACAAAATTTAATGAAGACGACGTCCCTTCAATCATACCACTTTGAAGAAGCATGCGGCATGGTAAACCCAGCAGGGGTACAGGTGAATGGGTGGGGTAGGGTATCTCTGACTCCTCTGGCTTCCCTTAGGCGATAGCATCAACAGGCTTCCTGTGGGTCCCCAGAATGCATTGTGGGGAGAGCACCAACTCTGGTCTTGGGAGAGGAGAAACATCTCAGCATCACAGTTCTCTATAGAAGATTATCATGGAGGAGATATGAGAAGTTAAAAATGGCAAAACATGCTTGTGGCAAAACATGCTTTTCACGGTGAGTGAAAAGATACATTCTTTATTGTACATTAACAAAATTGGGCCTTTACTCTAAAAATCATTTTCTCCTTGAGGTTGTATATAGTGTTCTAGGACTTGAGGCCAACAGCGTGAGAGTGAAGTGAATCAGCTGGCTGTGTATTTTTTTCCAAATGAAGCACTGGAGGGGCTGATTATACTGATTTGGGAAGGAAAAGGGGGAAAAATGAATTGAGAATATTGGCAAGGATGTATTTTAATGATAAGCCATAGTACTTACTCAGTAAGAGGGAATTGTCAAAGAAAACTTGCACCACAGTTAAGCAAACAAGAATATCCTTAAAGACTTGCTACAGGAGAGAGATACTGAACTCTACTCCCCTGAACCAAAAGGTAGGAGGGAGGGGTGCCTAGGTGGCTCAGTCTGCCTTTGTCTCAGGTCATGATCCCAGGGTCCTGGGATTGAGGAGCACCTTGGGCTCCCCTACTCAGGGAGGAGTCTGCTTCTCCTTCTCCCTTTGGCCCTCCTCCTCCCCCCTGCTCCCACATGCTTGCTTGCTTTCTCTCTCTCTCTCTCAAATGAATAAAAAACCTAAAAAAAAAAAAAAAAAAAAAAAAAGTAAGAGGCATTTAAGTGCTGAAGTGAGCTAGTGAAAAAGTACTGGAGACTAGGGTTGGTCAGTGGAATGTGTCCAGTACACTGAATCATTCCTGAGTTTGAAAAATGTTTTTCTTTGTGATTAAGCCACCTGTGTTTGCTAATGGGTACTTATCAAGTTAGGCTTCTATCCTCCATTGAGAGATAGGGGTGCTATCTTTCTTGATGATTACATTTCAAAGAGATGACTCCTAGGTCCTTGAGAAAGACATTTCTGGGTTGTAAAACTGGATAGAGGCTGGGAGAGGATTTATCTACATTTCAAAAGGGGAGAGAAAGAATTCAAAATTCCAAGTATTTAAAATAAATGTTCTAAGAAAAGGGAAGTTAAGGGCCTATAGTCAGAAAGAGACCTGTCTAAAGTTTAGTTAAACTAAGGGGAATGTTAAAGCCATCTTGCTCGGAGTTAGTAAAAAAAGGTCATGAGAGACCTAGAAATCACATTAGGATAAATGGATTATAGCTCCCTATTTGGTCAAATAATTTTAGGTGGTAGCCACTGTCGGGAGTTAGGCAGTATAGGTCGTAGAGAGTAGTGACTTTTTTTTTTTCTTTTTTAAAATCCTGTGACAGTAAGCTTTTCTGCTCCAGGAAGAAAAAAAGTTAGTATATTAGAAACAAAACTGGGTTGCATGTAGGGCAATCTGACATTTGTTTTCAGAATTCTTATTGGTCCTTTTTATACTTGAGTAAATCCTCTGATGCAAGTAAATTAACTTTGTAAATTGTACCATAATCAATAAACCTCAAGAAGAAGGGAAAGAAAATAATCATTTAGGGTACAGACACCAAGTATCCATAGATATTCAATATTTTCTCATGGATTACCTCATTTAATCTTCACAACTCTTAGAATTAAGTGAGAATTAACCCATATTTATGGATGAAGAAACTAAATCTAATGCAGTTTTAAAAAGTTGTTTGACGTATTAATCCTGCTCAGTGTTGTTTGATATTAATGAAGACCTCTTCATTGTCATTGTCACTATAGAATATGGAACTATGATTGTGAGACAGAATGCTCCCTATAGAAACAGCAGATCAAAGTTACTGTCAACTCTCTTCTCTCTGATGTGATCACTTCCACAGTATATTTTTCCAAATATATATTTTCTTAATAAGTATTTTATTCAAAGACAACCATTGTGTAGATTATTTTTACTCCAGGAAGGGTCGCTGCCAACATCTTGTACAGATATTTTTTTAATACTAGCATAAGGAAAATGATTTCCAGCTGTTAACCAAAGAATATACGAATAAGAACCTAACTAGTAAGTTTGCTAAAGTACTTTTTTACTTGAAGCTTCACATTTTAGAAAAATTATTTACTTTGGTATGCAGTTTACATTCTGTTGAGGAATTTTTCTATCCATCTTTAAACTTGATAATGTACAGGTTACTTTCATTTTAATAACATTCTAGAGTGGTCATCAGGCTAGTATCTTGCGGGCTTCACCTCAACATGGATATTGCAAACATTTCATCCTCACCTCACTTAGTTTTTGTTATTGTTGTTGTTCGTTTTAGAAAAGCAGAAGAGAAATGCTCTGGCAAATTGCCACTACTCTATGGGGATTTCATAAGAATTTGAAATGATATTTGCCAAGTGCAAAGCACTAGATGAATACACAAAGCAATGCACAAAATTACAAAGAGGAGACTCAAAGGGGACTTTACAACTTTACAGCTTTGTACTTACTGACTTTGATTTTAATATCATTTCCAAAAGTAACTATTTTGCTTATGACTTTATTTTGAAATAACACATTATAAGTAGGAAATATAGATACCACATAGCATAGATAAAAGTGAAATTGTGTATGCTCCAAAAATCCTAATGGGAATGTTCTATTACATCAGCTAGGCTAATCTGGAACTACATTTCTCAGAATCATCTTCCCTGTATAGTCCACCTTGGCATTGGCCACAAGAGAAATTTGCATAGCTTTTGGACCAATAATCAGCAGCCATCAATTCCCGAAAGCCATCAAACTCATCACAGTAAGAGGCAGAGAAAGATAGTTGTGGAGGGGCTGGTGGGTCTCAGTTTACCCTCACTCTGAATTTTGCTCCTCTTTCTGACTATTGGCCCTGCTGAACCATAGCCTCCCAGGCCACAGCAGCCTTGGCTGTGAATTCAGAGAGGCAGTGACTATGAATAGTCAACGGCTTTCTTGATACCAGCACCCACTGTAGCTTACTACAGCAACTGGATGTTCCTTGTTTCCAGATTTCCTGTAAGCTTTAACATGGCCCCCTGTGCCCAATGGTTCAGGAGAATTGCTTAGTGACTTATAATGACTTAAAATCTTTCAGCTCCCTCTGTGGCCACTTACATCCTCAATTCCCCCTTTGATTGTGTAATGTCTAATTCTGATAATAAATTTTTGATTGCATAATACTTATAGTGTTTCTGTTTCCTCCATTAAAGTCTGACTAATCTATTGAGAATATTTGCATTAGTGTTCACTTATACATTTCTAGTGTTTTTATCAATTAATTCTGTCAATGTTTGACAGTCATTTTTTTAATTCTTTATCCCTTCTTCCTTTCTCTTTTTCCTTGCTTCTTTTCCTGTTTGTCTTTATCATAAAGGAAGCAGTATGAGAGCAGAGACTTATGTCTTGTTTCTCCAACATGCCTCCTTCACCTGTAACATATCACCATTGTTTCTTGTACAATAAATTATTGTTAAGTGACTTGAATAAATAGTATTAAAATGAAGTGATTTAATAATCAAATTCTTCTGACTGTCTTCCTAATGAACATTCTGATTAATTATTTGAATCTGAGTTCCAACCACTTTCATCAGTCTCCCCATAGTTAAATGCAACCCAGTGTTATGTAAACATAATACAATTTGCCTCCATTTACAGGAATGTTCATTGCCTTCTAAAAATAATTATGTGATTTTCTAAATTTTTGTAAGTCTTTTTAAAAATAATTGTAAATCTAAATATCATTTATAAAGACTAAATTTAGATTAAGAAGTGACTATTATTACAAATTACATTTGCTCTGTTTTCTTTGTAAAATACTTGGCTTTCTTAAAATCCTTATGCTTAAAATCCTTATGCTTTAGGTAATACAGTGGCTAGAAATAGTATATTAGCTCACTTAAAAAAACTTTAAGTCAGGAAAAGCATTTAATCTGGATATTGCAGTTATTAAATGAAGAAGTTTGAGACACTGATTTTTTTTTTAAATTGATTTATTCATGAGAGACAGAGAGAGAGGCAGAGACATAGTGAAAAGGAGAAGCAGGCTTCATGCAGGGAGCCCAATGCAGAACTCAATCCTAGGACCCCAGGATCACAACCTGTGCCAAAGGCAGATGCTCTACCACTGAGTCACCTAGGCATCCCAAGACACTGATTCTCTGTTTATCTAAAATGTAATTCTGTGTATGATCAAATGGTTTTGTTTTTTAAAATAGGAACATGTCATTTTTCAGAGGAGTTAAGTCTCGTTTCAAAAAAACATATCTGCAGTAGTGTTACCTTTTTATTCGAGGCCAGGAACATTGACATAGAATTAGTAAAAACACTAATGGAAATGGGCACAATGAAAAGAATCCTAAAATTCTCAAGACACAGTTTATCTTTGTTGATGGTTATTATGGCTAATCAGAGACTTCTAATCAAGATATTTTAAGAAATAATGTTAGGACTTGGATACAATTCCTAATTTACATGAGCGAAGTAGTTACATGACATTGGCTTGCTTGTTGGAAATCTCTTGAAGCTTGTTTTCTGATACATTAATAATCCATAATAATAATCACATCTACATTTAAGAAATTACAAATATAAAAGATGCTATAAGAAGTAACAATATGAATGTTAATATAATTATTACTAAGAATTATTGGTCCTGTTGGCCCTGTAAGTTTTTATTTCCAGGTGTCACCCTAATTCTGCTATTTACCTTTGATAACTCTGTCATATGTGGATCAGCTTCAAATTATCTCGTTATTGCCCACATCTTTTGTTCAAATGAGAAATTTGTAAGAATTATCTAGCTGAATTAGTCATAAAATCAGCATGGACTCACGACTTTAGGTACTAGCACTCACCGATCTATTTTACTGGGACCCCCAAAATTACCTTCCTTTTCCAGAAGGACAACATTGCAAATGTGAGCATGTTTAAACTCTGCATTATAATTAATCTCTAAATACAGACCCTTTCCACCTAAAAGAAAATCTTTCCTTTCATCTTTTACTTATTTTTATGCCAAGAGCATTCTGTACTACTGAATTAAACTAGTACAAAATGAGGCATTTTTGTCCATGTATTTTCTTTACTACTCTTAATTTTTCTCTTTTCTTTGTAGGCCTTCCATTATTAAAACTACAAGGTTAAAGTGTTTTGCTCCAGGGGAAATAATGCACAAAATATTTCAGTATTTGTTTTAAATTCTCAGCTCTGAGTTCTAAAATATACTCTTAATCTTTTCAACATAAACAATATCCTTGAAAACATTTTGAGAGTGATAAGGATTTATGTAATCGAAAGTGTCAAGGAATGGAGAACCTGCAGCATGAAGTTTATGCTATGAATTCCAGAGTAAGATAAATGCAAGGCATATCAGTGTGACTAATACCAGCTGCTGGAAAGAGTAGATCCAATACATATAAAGGCCTAAACATAGTAGGATATATTTCTAGTTCACTTAACTATCCAATGCAGGTGTTTTAGTTAATAGGAGCTCTTCTCCATGTGGGGAACCAGGGACTCAAGCTCCTTCCATCTGGTGGCTCATGCATCCCCTCACACCTCCTCTATATCTGAAACACAGTCCAATCAGCTGAAGGAGAAATTAAGTGGGAGAAGAAAATCACCTGCTCCTAAAAAGCTTTGTTCCCACATCATTTGCACTCATTCCATTTATAAGAACATTCACATCAGGAAACTAAACTATGGTGTTAATCTAATCCGGTTCTTGACTGTATAATGTTTTTCTATGTTAGTAAATGAAAGCATTAAATTATCATATGTTAAGAGTTATCTTTCAATGTCTTATTGGCTCTTGGAGGAGATTCTATATCACCAGCTAGAATGCCTCCAAATGGAGCAATTAAAAGGAATAAAGACTTGCCTCCAAGGTAAGATACTTGATAGTGGTGAGGCGACCTATCTCTTAGAGAAAAGTATTTTAATATCTTTTGTCAGTAAGCATTTGGTTCTGGTCAATCCTTAAAGATTTTGGTATGTGCTTGCTCTTTCCATTTGAACATAGCTCATGTTTATTATCTCTGGTGCACTAGATATATAAGCTTTTGAGAATAAATGACTTAAAAAGATTGTGTCTGACCTTTGCTCCCCATCTAGTATTCATATGTGAGATGGAAATGTGGCTGCTTAAGTGTCTGAACTTTTCAAATGTTCTGTCCTTTGGCTCTATTCAGGAAAATAGGCTTTTATTTCTGTGTTTCTTGAATTATTATTAAATCCGTACTGAGTAATCTGATCCTTGAAAGCTAGAAATTGAAAATCAAGAATAAAAGTATACTTCAGTTGAGACCCTAAACCCTGATTTAGGAATAATTCTAAAAATGTTCTCCAAAGATTCCCGTCTCTGGTTATTCAATCAAATGCTGATCTGATTATTTCTGTGAAGGAACTTTGCAGATTAAATTCAGATTATCAACCAACTAGCCTTAAGAAAGGGAGTTTATCCTGGTAGTATAATCTCATGCACTCTTAAAATTAGAAGAGGAAAATATCAAAATATGTGGTGGAAGACAGCAGAGGAGCAATGCGGCCAAACAGAATGTCAGAGACAGTCAAAGCATGAGAAGAACATAATCCACAATTGCTGTCATTGAAGATGGAGGAAGGGGGCTCCCACCCAAGAAATGCAGGCAACTGCTAGAAGACATGGCTGACTCCCAGTCAGTAGCTAGCAAAAAAAACAGAAACCCTAGTATGACAGCCACAGAAAGCTGAAATCTGCAGCCTCCTGAACTAGCTTGGAAGTAAATTCAAATCTAAAGTCTCTAGAAAGACATGCAGTCCTGGCAAGAATTTTAGCTTTTTGAAATCAGAAGTAGAGAACAAGATGAGCAATGTGCCTGCACTTCTGATTTACAGAACTATGACATAATAAGCAGCTCCTGTTTTAAGCTGCAGAATCTGTGGTAACTTGTTACATCAGCAACAGAAGAATAATATCTGCCTTTATGGGCCAAGAAAACCAGTATTTTACATTAGGTAGCACAAACTAGTGGAGTGGAAATGACCCACTGGTGCTTCCTGAAATTTTAAAAATCACTTCACCAAATGAGGTTTTTAAAATGGTCACTAGAAAACATGTAGTGATTATCAGAGCCCGGTAATACAGTTCCACAAGTATCTAGGTCTTAGGGGATATCAAGGCAAATATACAACATTGTTTGAATTTTAACCTAATGTTCAGTACCTATAGAAACCTCATTATATTACAGTGATAATCTAGCTGATTCCCAATTTCCCTGGATTTTATTGCAGATGTATATTTTAAGGCTTTGTAGACTAATGACTTTGGTACCTATTTTTACCCTTTCAAATTTCAATTCTTTATTTGCTCCATGAAATCTTCACATCCCTTACATTGAATTACATTGACAAAACTGCCTCCAGTTCTCAGTGATGATCCATTTGGAGGCAACACTGCACTCATATTTGAAAACACTTTCTGAAGAGACATCTGATATATAAAAGTGCTTTAAAAATCAATGAACTTTTAGAAATGGTGACAAAATGATAAAGCAGCAAACTTCAAAATCTCAGTGAAGGTTTTCCTTTGTAACAACAAACGTTTATTAGGAATCTACTGTGTGTCTAGGACTTAAAAAACTTCTAGTATATAACAGAAAAACAAAATCAGGTTGGAGCCAGAAGATCTAGGTTTGAACGAAATATTCAACCTCTTACTATATGTAACTTTAGGTAAGTCACTGAATGTCTGGAACTTCAGTGGTCTCATCTGTCAAATCAGAACAGCAATAATTTCTTCACAAACTAACCATGCAGAGTGAGTAAAACCATGCAGAGGAACATGTCTAGTTGGTATTTATAACAGGCTGAATAATGGCCCTGAAAGATATAAGGTAATTTCTGGAAACTGTAAGGAAAAAGGATCTTTACAGACCAAGTTAACATTCTTGAGATGGAAAAATTATTCTGGGTCATCTGCATAGGCCCAAATGCAACCACCAGCAGCCTTAAAGAAAAAATAATAATAAAAAAAAAAAAGCAGAGGATGATCTGACACAGAAGAAGAGAAGGTAGTGTGACCATGGAGGCAGATGAGAGGGAGGTGACCCATAAACCAAGAATGTCAGCTGCCGCCAGAAGCTGGGAGAAGCAAGGAATGCATTCTCCCCAGGAGCCTCCAAAAGGGAGTGCAGCCCTTTTGATACCTTGATACCATCCCAGTGAAATGGACTTTGGATTTCCAGTGTCTAGAACTGTGAAAGAATATATTTATGTTTTATTTCTAGTTACCAAATTTGTTGTAATTTGTTATGGAAGCCACAGGAAACTAACATAGTGCTCAATGAAAGTTTGCTTTCCCATCTTCTGACAAGTTTTTGTCTGTGTCCATACTACTTTATTGGGACTTTCATTCTATTTTCATCATGGGAAATGAGATATCCATTGTAATATAACTGTGGTATAACTCTATCATCTAGTTGTCATTTTGCTCAATACACTCATTTGGTTAAAATTATTCCTACACATATTTATTAACAACCAATTATCTGCTAACCATTCACTGTATTAGGGAACACAGAGGATGACAAGATAGACAAAGGCCCTCTCCTGAAATAATCTGTAATGTGTTTTAGTAGTTACACTGGTGTAAGACAATTTGCACTAAATAGGTTAAAAATTTCCAGAAAATCAAAGGAGGGAAAGATCAATTCCTACTAGAGAATTAGGAGAGGCTTCATGGAAGAATTCACTTTTGATCTATGTCTTCAAGACAGCTATACTTTATGCAGGTACAGAGATGGTGTGGGAAAGAACAATAAACAATGGATGAACTAAGATCAAGCTTAATCAATGGGACCATCAAATATGTCCAGAAAAATGTGGGAGGAAAGGCTATTTAACCAGAGAAGTAGAAAGATACATTCATGGCAAACAGTCTCTGGATATTGTCTAATCACTTCATATATTTTAAAATCAAGTTCAGTCCCTTATTTTTGTAAATCTCATGATGTTTAATTTCTGAACACTGGAGACTCTATGAGCTACAAAAAGCTTTTGGAGACTGATATGGGGGACTAGCAGAAATGTCCTCAAGAAATTAGCTAGATCATGTCAGAGAATAAAAGCTCACAAGTAGTTTTCTGAATATTTCAAATGTTTCTTTTTTAACTGTCAAATTCCTATGTGAATTTGATACTGAATGAAAGCAGAGAATACCAAAGTGTTCCAGTTTGCCTGCATAGTTTCTCCCCATTGTGTTTTAATATAAAGACCCTATAATTTAAAAATGTTTACATTTCTCTTCTTTTCAGGAAAACATGTGGAGCCCAAAGCAGTAATGCCATTATATGATTTTAATTTAAAAGTCTGTGAAAGAGGACAGCATTCAGGATGCCTGGGTGGCTCAATGGCTGAGTGTCTTCCTTCAGCTCAGGGCATGATCCCAGGGTCCTGGGATTGAGTCCCACATCAGGCTCCCCACAGGGAACCTGCTTTTCCCTCTGCCTATATCTCTGCCTCTCTGTGTGTCTATCATGGATAAATAAATAAAATCTTAAAAAAAAAGACAGCATTCAAACAGCTGAAGGCATGGTTTCAGCAAAATGCATCTTGATGGTTTTTTTTTTTTTTAGTGTGACTTTTAGGTTTTCTCACACCTGAATGTTCTTTAAATTGATCCACTGCTGTGGATGTTTGGGACTAAATTGGAAGATCAATATTCATTATCTTCTGTGTAGACTATCTCTTGTTTTACCCTGATGTAGACTAAGTCAAAAGAGTAAAGGAAGAACAGCAAAACCATCTAGGCAGGTGCGGGGGAGAGAGCCATGGAAGCAAGGAAGGGACATTAGACAGTTTGTTCAGGAGCTCATGCAAATCAACAGTGGAAGAAAAAAAAAATGTGAAAGTGAGAAGATGGAGGGAGAAATCTAGCTACACTTAAAAAGTAAAGTTTCACTACGAAGTTGGTTGGACAGATAAGTTTCTTCTCCTTGATCAGAAAGGAAAATGAGGGATGACTGGATGGCTCAGTGGTTGAGTATCTGCCTTTTGCTCAGGGCATGATCCTGGGGTTCTGGGATCGAGTCCTGCATCAGGCTCCCTGCGGGGAGCCTGTTTCTCCCTCTGCCTATATCTCTGCCTTTCTTTCTGTGTCCCTCATGAATAAATAAATAAAATCTTAAAAAAAAAGAAAGGAAAATGAACTCTCATATATTCAAGAATGACTGGCTGTTCTGATACATATTTCTAACATGTTTCTTTGGCCCGTGGTTGTGCCAGCTGCAGAATACAGTTGTGCAGCCTTAATTATTTTGAAGATAACTGATTAAATGAATAGAGAGCAGGCTTTCACAGCTGTATAGGATTTTATAGTTTACATTCAGTAAATATAATCACACTTGATTTTCACAGTAATGTAAGCATAGCAGGCATTAGGTCCACTTTATAGGCCAGGAAACCATAGATGGTGGTTTGCTGAGGGCACCTAACCTCTAATTTGTAAATCTAGGACTTCAACTTAGATTCAGGGTGTTTCCCAAACTGATAACTGATTGCTGTCTCCAAAAACTGATGCAGCAATTGTTTGATGAAAAGCATTGGTAAGCATCAAATAGTGTCTAATAATAACAGTTAATATTTTAAGTGTACTTTTTATGTGCTTTATCCCCACAACCACCCTACTGATGGACAAATTGAGACAGGACGAGGTTACAGGGTACCTAAAGTCATATAGGTAACATGAAGCCAGGATTTGAGTCCAGTGAGTTAAGCTTCAGAGCTCATGTTCCTAACTACTAGGCATATTGCTTCAAATTCAGATACCTAAGAAACAAAATTACTTTAAGTCTAGTTTCTACTCATAAACTAATAAACAGTCACTCCTAAAATGCTATGCTTGATTTAATTTTGGAAATGTTTACATTTTGCTCCATATCAATGCATGGCCAGAAATATTCAGGCAAATTAGGATAGAAAGGTGATTTGAGCTACTGCAGACACCCAATTTAGATAATTAAGACTTCCCTATTTCATTTTGCTTGGATATGCAAGAACTAGCCTTTGTAGAATATATAGGTTACTTTGAAAAAGCTTAGGAAATATTTCTTATAATCAAAAGCTAAAGTTAATGAGGAGAGATAAAAAATTTCATCTGTCTTGTTAATATTTTCTTTATCATTTCTGGCATCTTATCTGTCTGGATTTCTCATGTAACAAGTGGGTTCTATGGATAAATTTCAACTTTCTACTTCACTTACCTAGGATATATTTCCCAATGCCAATCATTTACATTTGAATAGTAGAGAAGAGTGCTATAATATACAGATATCATTTATCTTTTAAGATTAAAAAAGCTGATTGGGACACTTGGGTGTCTCAGTGATTGAGCATCTGTCTTTGGCTCAGGTCATGATCCCAGGGTCCTGGGATTGAGTCCTGCATCAGGCTCCCACAGGGAGCATACTTCTCCCTCTCCCTGTGTCTCTATGTGTGTCTCTCATGAATAAATAAAATCTTAAAAAAAAAAAAAAAGATTAAAAAAGCTGGCTCCCTGATGTTGAGTGGGGCCATGTGGCTTGCCTGGCCGATGAAGTATAAGTTTTCATCTTAAAGTGGTCAAGCAGGTCCCCTTGTGAGACATAAAGAAAGGGAAGCACAAAATGAGTGACTGAGCCTGGCATTGCTCCATGTTAATGGAAAAGTAAAAATGGGTTGTAGGGGGAGGCTGGGTCCAAGATCGTGATGTACGAAGTCCCTGAACTCACTTCTTCCATGGATACACCAGATCTACACCTACATATAGGGCAGTTCTTTATATATAGAGAATATTTCCTCCTGAAGAAGAGCTGAGGGCTAACTGAACAATTTCTGTACAACAAAGAACAGAGGGACTACATAGAGAAGGGCAGGTAAGATAGAGATATAGTAACCACAGGAACTGCAGCTCTGGTGTTGTGAACAATGCAATGGGGAGGGATAGTACTGAAGGGATGGGTGCAGAGTTGTCCACCCTGAGGCACAGAAAAAAAAAAAAAGCCTAGGTTCAAGAGGGCATTTAGAATTTAAAATGAACCACACCTTGAATGCCTGCCAAAAGGTGGGGACTTGAATATTCTCCATCATCAGAGGGGCTGGTGAGTGTCATTGTTAAGTTTCTCTTAAGAGCACAGATAGAAGCAGCATTCAGGCACTCTAGCCAGCCTGACACCAGCTCCAGCTGCCCTGGTGCGCAGAAAAAAAGTCATGATTAAAAAACAAAAACAAAAACAAAAACTAGAATATAAAAGAAACATCCCTAGAAGAACTATAGGAGTGCTCTCCAGGGTTGAAAGGGCACCAGGTCACCCTTGGATAGTACCCAAGATCGTGATGTAGGAAGTCCCTGAACTCACTTCTTCCATGGATACACCAGATCTACACCTACATATAGGGCAGTTCTCTGCAACTCCAGCCAACTCTCCAAAGCACTGTAGGACATACTAGGCCCAGACCCACTTCAGCTCCAGATGACTCATCAGAGCACCTCCTCTTTGAAACACCCCAGGACTTTCCAACCTGTACCTGCTTCAACTCCAGCTGTCCTGCTAGGGCACTGCCTGCATAGACTGCCCTGGAACCACCAACTGTATGCCTGGCTTTAGCTCTTGCCATCCTGCCAGGAAGCCCCCTGCATTGAGTACACCAAGACAACCCTGCCTGTGCCCACCTCAGCTCCAACAGTCCCACCAACATGCCCTATGTGCAGAATGCCCTGAGACCTCCCAGCTTGCACTTGCTTCAGCTCTAGCTGTCCTGCAAGAGTGCCCCGCCCCCATGAGGAATGCCCTAAAACCCCATGGCCTGAGCCCACTTATGCTCCAGCCCTCTCACCAAAGTGCCTTGAGTGTGGAGCACTCTGAAAAGCCCTGACCCATGCCCACATCAGCACTAGCCATTCTACAATAGAGTCTCTGATGCAGAAAGTCCTGGTACTCTTAGCCAGCCAAAGCTGCCAGACATATGTAATCTATATAGGGGATATAAGATCAATCCTTTAAGACTAGGAAAACTAGCTGATCTATCTAATTCAGAGAAACAAACACAGAAAGTCAGACAAAATGAGAACACAGAGAAATATGCTTCAAACAAAAGAACAAAACTCCAGAAAAAGAATGAAATGAAACAGAGATAAGCAGTCTACTTAATAAAAAGTTCAAAGTAATTGTCGTAAAGATGGGCTGGAAAGAAGACAGATGAATTCAGTGAGAACTTCAACAAAGAGAAAATTTAAAAATAACCAATCAGAGTTGAAGAACACAATAGCTGAATAAAAAACACATTAGAGAGAATCAACAGAAGATTAGAGGATGCAGAACAGTTCAGTACCTGAATTGGTACCCTGAATAGGGTACCTGAATTGGTTAAAACACACACACACACACAAACAAAAACAAGAGCCATCTATAGCCTGCTAACAAGACTCACTTCACACCTAAAGACACATGCAGACTGAAATTAAAGGAGACAATTACTCCACACAAATGGAAGCAAAACGACAACAACCAAACAGAAGAACCCAAAAAGCCTAGGTCGCAATACTTATACCTAAGTATAAAAAGTGAATATTAACAGACATAAAGGGAGAAACTGATAGATACAATCATAATAGAGGACTTTAACACTCCCACATCAATGGATAGATAATTCATACAGAAAACCAATAGGGAAACAATGTCTTTGAATGACACATTAAACCAGATGAAAAGAACAGATATACACCTCAAATAAAAAGAACTCCAAATAAATAATCTAAACTTATACTTAAAAGAACTGGAAAAAGGAGAACAAAGTTCAACTTTAGAAGAAAAGTAATAAAAAAGAGTGAGAATAAATGAAATAGAGAATAAAAAATAGAAAACATCAATGAAACTAAGAGGTGATTCTTTGAAAAATAAATAAAATTTATAAGCTTTTAGCCAGACTCATCAAGAATAAAAGAGAAAGTTTTACTTCTTCCTTGCTGATTTGAATGACTTTTATTTCTTTTTGTGTCTGACTGCTGTGGCTAGGACTTCCATTATGATGTTGAATAAAAGTGATGAGAGCAGACGTCTCTGTCTTATTCTTGACCCACAGAGGAAAAGCTCTAAGTTTTTTCCCATTGAGGATGATAATACCTGTGGGTTTTTTCATATATGGTCTTTGTTATATTCAGATATGTTCCTCTAAACCTACGTTGTTGAGAGTTTTTATCAATAATGGATGTTGTACTGTCAAATACTTTTTCTGCATTGATTGAAATGATCATATAGTTCTTATCCTTTCCTTTATTAATGTGTTGTCATCATGTTGATAGTTTTACCAATATTGAACCACCCTTGCAACCCAGAAACAAACCCCACTTGACCATGGTGAATGATTTTATAAATCTATGATTTGGTTTGCTAGCATTTTATTATGTTTGCATCTGTGTTCATCAGGGATATGGGCCTGTAGTTCTCTTTCTTACTGATATCCTTATCTGATTTTGGTATCAGAGTAATGGGGGCCCTATAGAATGAATTTGGAAATTTCCTTCCTTTTCTTTTCTTTCTTTTTTTTTTTTTTTTGAATAGTTTGAAAGGAATAGGTATTAACTCTTCTTTAAATGTTTGGTAGAATTTACCTGTGAATCCATCTGGTCCTGGACTTTTGTTTGTTGGGAGTTTTTTGATTACTAATTTTTTTTTCTGGTTATTGATCTGTTCAGGTTTTCTATTTCTTCCTGTTTCAGTTTTGGTAGTTTATACGTTTATAGGAATGTATCCATTTCTTCCAAGTTGTCCAATTTGTTGGCATTTTTTGTTTGGTTTTTCATAATGTTCTCTTACAAAGGTTTGTAATTATAATTGATTCCTGTGGTGTTGGTTGTTATTTCTCCTCTCTTATTTGTGATTTTATTTATTGGAGTTATTTTTCTTTTCTTTTTGATAAGTCTAGCTAGAAGTTTAAAAATCTCATTAATTTTTTTCAAAGAAAATCACCTCTGGTTTCATTGACCTGCTTTAGTGTGTTTTTTGTTGTTGTTATTGTTTTTTTTTTTTTTTTTTTTTTTTTTTTTTAGTTTCTATGTCTTTTCTTTCTGCTCCAATCTTCATTATTTCCTTCCTTCTGCTGGCTTTAGGCTTCAGTTTTTTCTTTTGCTAGCTCCCTTAGGTATGAGGTCAGGTTATTTATTAGAGTTTTTTCTTGCTTCTTGAGATAGGTCTATATTGCTATATACATTCCTCTTAGGACTGCTTTTGCTGATCCCAAAGTTTTTGGACCATTGTGTTTTCATTTTCATTTGTTTCCATGTACTTTTTGATTTCTTCTCTGATTTTCTGGTTGACTCATTCATTCTTTAATAGCTTGTTGTTTCACTTCTATGTATTTGTGGTCTTTCCAGATTTTTTTCTTATGGTTGACTTTTAGTTTCTTAGGCAAGAATATACAATGAAGAAAAAGTCTTTTCAATAAATGATTTTGGGAAAATTGGATAGCTACTTAGAAAAGAGCAAAACAGGACCACTTTATTACACCATACATATATTTAAAAACTTAAAATAGATAAGACCTAAATGTGAGACCTGAAACGATAAAACTCCTAAAAGAAAAGATAATGCAGTAATCTCCTGATGGATACATGTCATTATATATTTGTCCAAACTCACAGAAAGTACAACACCGAGAGTGAAACTTAAGATAAACTATATTAGATGGGTGTGCCTGGGTGACTTATTTGGTTAAGTGTCTGTCTTTGGCTCAAGTCATGATCCCAGGATCCTGGGATTGAGCCCCACATCAGGTTCCCTGCTCAGCAGGGAGTCAGCTACTCCCTCTCCCTTCCTTCCCACACTCTCTCCCACTCATGCTCTCTCTCTCTCTCAAATAAATAAATAAAATCTTAAAAAAAAACTATGTTGGGTGATTATGATGTGTCAGTGAAGGTTCATCAACTATAACAACTATACTAACTCTGGTGAGGGATATTGGCAATGGGGAAGGTAATGCATGTGTAGGGGCAGAGGATATATAAGAAACCTCTTTACTTTCAATTTTTCTGTGAACCTAAGACTGTTATAAAAACAAATAATGTTTTTTAAAGAAGTACACAATTTCTTTTAAGATTTTTTTAAATAAATTTATTTTTTTATTGGTGTTCAATTTGTAAACATACAGAATAACACCCAGGGCTCATCCTGTCAAGTGCCCACCTCAGTGCCCACCACCCAGTCACCCCCTGCCCACCCCCCCTTCCACCACCCCTAGTTAATTTCCCAGAGTTAGGAATCTCTCATGTTCTGACTCCCTTTCTGATATTTCCCACTTATTTTTTCTCCTTTTCCCTTTATTCCCTTTCACTATTTTTTATATTCCCCAAATGAATGAGACCATATAATGTTTGTCCTTCTCTGATTGACTTTTTTCACTCAGCATAATACCCTCCAGTTCCATCCACGTCGAAGCAAATGGTGGGTATTTGTCATTTCTAATGGCTGAGTAATATTCCATTGTATACATAACCCACATCAAGAAATACACAATTAAATTGCTGTCTACCTCTCTATCATTCTTCCCTTGTCCACATTAGCCTTACCTCTGTTTCTAGATCCTTTCTTCTGTTTCTAAATCACATTAAGATAATTTCTTCCTCAGGGATTTTACCAAAAGTGATTCTTCTGGTTGGCATGCTTTTTCTCTAGAATTCTAGATGTCTTTTTGTTCTTATCCTTTACATCTCAGATAAAAGTTCTTAAATATGCATCTAAATTATTCCTTTCCCCCTCAGACTGGTCATTCATATTTCATTAACTCTCTATATTTTTGTACTTATTGCTATCTGAAATTATCTTATTCATTTCCTGCTCATCTGTCACCCCCCATACCCTCTAATTCCACAGTGATTATCAATGAACTTTAGATTTTATTGTATCCATAGCTATATCCTGGGACCTAGAATAATGCTTGTTAATTAGTTAGTGTCTAAAAATGTTGGTTAAACCAGTATATCTGGCAACATTCCATTCTTGAAAAGCAGGAATATGGTATTAGTCACTCTTGGATGGGAGATAAGTAGAGTGGATCACAAATGTCCAAACTTTCTCACTGAATATGGAGAAATATTTGAGGTATCAATGAATATAATAATTTCTGTGCCTCATGTTAAATTAAATACAGGTCTTTGAAGGCTGTGGGTTTATTTTGCTAATAATTAAGCAATCTTTTTTATTACTGTGTAGAATGGACAGCCAGGGCAAAGACAATATTGAGGTAGGTAAACTATGTATTATTTGCCTTTAATTCCTCTTTTTGCATCATGTTCTTATCTTTCTATAGCCAGTTATCTTTTAACTCCAGGTCTCCTACTGATTACTGTAACTGCTCTTTTTATCAGTGGAAAACTTCTCTGATAAATCCGTATGACTATTCTTGACTATAGAACATTCGTTACTCCCTGTAGGAGAAAGGGAAATTGATCCCCTTGGAGCATTATATGTTATTATAAGATGAGCAAACTCTGCTCTCAATTTTGCCTGAGCAATAAGTCCTTGAAAAAGTTATGGAAGGCACTCTAGATATGAAGTTATGTGAACTAGCTTCTTATCTTACTGATGCCACAAACTATTAAGATAGTTTTTGCTTATTCTTGGGGGACTTGGTTTACTCATAAATAGGATAGGAAGATTAGATTATCATTAAGTTCATTTCAACTCTAAAGTAAACTCTAATACAGTTTTTTAATATAACATTCATATTCCCTCACTAATCTTACGTGCAGGGACTATTAAATTGAAAGGAATTAGGAAGTGGTAAATATTTGCAACTACATTGAATATAACAAATCATCTAGTATGTTATTAGAGAAATCCAAAATTGTTTCTGATAATTTTTCAGCATGAATAATTATTCATTTAAAGAAGAGATTTTTATCTGTGCATTCATCCTCTAATTTCATTATTGTCATTTTAATAAATTAGATTTAGAGCATTGCAATTGCTATTTTGAGGCACTCAATTAGGGAAGCAACATGTTGAGAATACATCACAAATCTGTGATTAAAAAACACTTTACTATGCTCTCTAAAAATCAGTTTCTAGTTATATTCTATGAAAAATAATTCTAAGAAGTTCAAAATATACTGTGTATGAATTGGAGTGGGAGTAGAAGCAAAACTAAAATGCTACTCTAGATTTGAGAACTAGTTCACCCAAGGTGTCTGGTGTTGCCTATGAGCTTTTGGCAAGTAACATCATCTTCATTATCTCTGCTTTGATATGGGCTTGGTGTCAACCTTCAGATACTGAAAATACTCTTCAGATCTATGACAATAAAATACAGTCTAGAAAAAGTGACTGTATTTTAGAATAAAGAAAATATATTTTATATTCTTGGATCCTCATAAGGGAATACTCTAAAATGGTTTCCTACATGACCGAATAGTAGGCTTCTGATCTGAGCTAGTCTGTTCCCTGAAATTAGATGAAAGAATTGTCAGTTAGTTTTGTTTTTATTTCTTAATCTAAGGGGGAAAAAATCTCATTTAATTCACAACTACTCTCTTGTTTTGTTACCAGCATATTTAATACATATGTGTTTATTTATGTATATATAGTCTGTTAAAATATAAGGCATGAAACTCTATTTTAGAAGCAGGATTTGTTAGAAAGAGAAATCACAAGAAATGTTTCATTGTTTTAATGCACATTAACAAATGATCGACCACCTTTCCACAACAAAGCTATTTATATGAGTCTTTCTGGTTATCTGAGTGTGTAGTTAATATTCTATTTTCATGGCAATTATGATAGCTTTCATTTTTTTTCTTAAAGATTTATTCACTTATTTTAGAGACAAAAGGGGGTGGAAAGGGGCAGAGGAAAAGAGAGATTCCAAGCAGACTCTAAGCCAGGAGCAGAGCCTGATACAGACAGAGCTCCATCTCATGACCTTGAGATCACCACCCTGAGATCATGATCTGAACCCAAAACAACAGTTAGATACTTAACCAACTGCACCAACCAGGTGTCCCCAAAGTCTTAGTTTTTTTTTTAACTTCACCTATCCATATTTTTTATAGTCTTGGCTGCCTCCAGACACCAAACTGGGGCTTGTCATGTTTCTAGGACATAAATGGTCAAAAGATATTTAGAAAGCATTGGGAGAGAAAAAGTAGAAGCAGTATCTCCTTGCCTTGAACAGAGTAGTGTCTTAGAAAACAGTGACAAGCTGGATAGTTTAAATAACATTGGTGCATTTAAGTGCAGCTTGTTTTATTTTCAGTAGGGTGCTGGGTGAGACCAAGTGCAATGAGAGCCTGACACTGCAGGACTGGCCATTTCATGATGGTATGGCATCTTACATCCCTTGTGAATGCAAAGTACCCCAAAGAGTCCATTGGTTCACATTTTGCTTCAAGGCAACAATAGTTCCCAACCTAGGACTAATCAAAGATAGAGTGATAACCTATTATTTCTTTGTATGGAAAGAAGTTTTTGACATGAAAGGGAAGCATTTCAAAGAAAATTGAGTTACCTGAAAATGGTAATGTCAAAGAAAGAGGAAATTAAAAAGTAAAACCAACACCAAAATGTTTTTTGAAATTCTTAGTATGCTTCTGAACTGTCATAGAAAGATAAGACTAGTACCGTGAAATAGAAGTTGAACAATGAAAATAATTAGAAGCAAAAATGAGTTCATTAAAGAATAAGGTGGTATGGTATCAGTGAGATCATAATTTGAGATATCAAAACATATGTGGAAAAGATACACAGATATTTGATGTATATGAATTAAGATTAAATTTAGCATGAAAAGAGGAAATTTTTTGGTTTCTGTGTATTGCAAAAGTCTCCTAAAATGATATTTAGGATTAAAGGTCAAATAAAACACCTGAATAACCTGTAGTAAGGGAGAGCATATACACTATTGCATTACTCATGACCCAAGGAAATCAATTATAATGTCTTATTCTAGAAGCAAGACATTAATCTCATGTAAAGATGATATTGATGATAGTGTAGAGACAAGTTTTTCTTTAGATATTCTACTATTTTCAAGAGTCCTCTAAAATTCTATATATATTCTTATATATATATTCTTATATTCTGGATAATATATATGTATATATATATATATATATACACACACACATATATATATATAATCTGTATAAAGGGCTAAATCCTTTAATAAAATCTCCATTGAACCTTTAAGATGATTGGTTCTCTCTGTTGATAAAATGAGAAATCTTTAAATTCCTTCTCTATAAAGTCTTCCAGAAAGCTCTAGCTAGTGAGTTTGCTACTCCTCAGGTTAGAGAGCTTAAAGTCTTCAATTAATCATGCACTCTCAGGAGTAAATCCAAGTTTTGTTGGGCCTGAAGCCTACGTATTTGGGGAGGGAGATTTTTAAGAGAAAGAATACAAAATTAAAAATTTAACTACACTATAACTGGTATGGCAGATATTATATGAGTTTTGGTATCTCAAGTAAACTAAAATTTTTGATACCTGAAAATGAAACTTTGCAGTGTCTCCAAAGTGACCAGAAAGGGACATCAAACATGAGAAAAGGTGATCTGACCTTTTTTGTGCGTTTGAAGGTCATATCGGAAGAAAGATAAAGATCTTTATCTATCCTCTTTGTTCTTATCCTTCAGTAAGGGAGTTACAGTTACTTATGAGTCATGTATTTTTAAGTTATCTTACAATGAGTTGGTAAACTCCTTGGAGAGAATTGTTTATGCTTGCTTATATTTGTACATTTGATATAATGCTTTCAGTATTGCATCTTCTCCATAAATACTGGTTGATGACTTCCCTTGTACTCTGTTTACTGTCAGATGGCCAGTAGGGGATGAGGGGTAGTGTTCAGAGAACTGACTTAGCAGAGACACACAGCTAATTTCCTGCATCTTGTGTCATTTTGCTGAAATAAAAATGCTTTCACAATTCTGGAAAGGCAGCATTTTCTCTATTCCTTTTAGGCATTTTGAATATATAGCAGTGAGGGGTTGTTACCGACAATCTAACCATTGCTGAATAATGAAATCCATATGGACTCTCCACAGGAACAGGAAAACTCAAATTTTCACTGAACTGTCCCATAATCTGATTCCTAGACCTAGACACTGAATTGCTGGTGATAATGCAATTATGTCCCAGCTTTGAAATGTCAGCTATCAATTCTTCCTTAGCACCTTTTGAAATGTGACGGTTTCTCTCATTTGAACCAATTCCTCAGCTCTTTCATTTAAATGACTTCCTTTGATGACAGTTCAGTATTGTTTTGAAACATTTGGTACATGTTTTAACTAAGGAAAATTTCATGGTCTTTATAAAACCATTAAACTAAAATCATAAGAATTCCTGAGCACATCAAAAGAAGGAGCTCAAATAGGATCTGCAAAAGAAGAACCCAGGACATATTTAGTGAAGCCAAAGGGTTCATTTCTCCCTGGCCATTTTTACCTAAATCTCTATTACAAACACTGCGGTTTTCAACATTACCCACATTTTACACATCTTTTAGAACACTAATATATTGTACTTTTCATCAAAGCTATACAACCAACATTTGGAATGGAATATTAGAATCTTTAATAAACAGGGGCGCCTGGGGAGCTCAGTCAGTTAAGCCTCTGACTTCGGCTCAGATCATGATCTTAGGGTCCTGGGATGGAGCAGCATGTTGCACTCACAGCTCAGTGGGGTATCTGCTTCTCCCTCTCCCTCTGAGGGTCCTCCCTCCTGTTCATGCACAGTCTCTCTTTCAAATAAATAAATGAATAAATCTTAAAAAAAATCCACAATTATCACCTAAAATCTCACATAACTTTTGACATTGGACACTGATGTCTCCATGGAGGCTGACTAAGTCAGTGATCAGACAAACATGAACTGTCAAGAGAAAGCTCACTTGAGGCCTTTCTACAATGGGATTGTTTTCACTTAAATAACTAATTTTTGATATCCAAAATTTGAAGAAATCCTAATTTCTTAAAACTGAAGTTTGTAATAATCTAAAAAAAAATGTAGGCCACTTTTTTCTATACTTGAGCCTCATTATATTCTTCCCATTGAACTTTTCACAGTTGGCTGTGTTCTGCACAATAGAACTGAGTCCTACTGGGCTTTTAGATACTTGAGTTCTTTTGTGAGATGTGTACTCCAGGTATAATCCTGGCTTCACTAGACATATCACTTGAGAAGTATATCTTCTTTCATATGTAAAGGAGTTTGCTTTCTGGTCAGTTATTGATACTGTCATCTTATTTGGTGAACAAACTGGGAAAGATTTCTCCAGAATCAGATTATCACTAAAACCAGACACTTAATGCTTGAAGTTTGTTCCTGCTCAATCAGCAAATCATACGGGCTAGCCACATGGCTTCTACTCTTCTGTTGTTGAAAACCCATGGAGCCTAATCTAGCTGGACGTAACGGATCTGCCATTATACAAACAGCTTTTGGTATATGTGTTGCCAAAGCAAGCACTACACAAATAGCCTTTGACATTTCCATGGCATTCTTTATACTTCCCCTCTTTCTCAATGAGAGAACCAATCTCCTTAGATATGGAAGTCTAAGGTTCCAGTACACAGATATTATCTTTATAGGTCCTCAGAGAACTCACCCCCTTATATCCCTCACAGGAGGCTGGAGTTTCCCTCTCCATGTCTTTCCTGCCAGTCCAATCTCATCATTGAATGAAATCTCTGAATAACAATTTTGTTTCTCCTGATGTTTAACCTTGGCCACTGCCCCAAAGTCCTGAGCACTGACAATCACACTCTCCCAGAGCAGATTCTCTGTGTGGGCAGATCCTCAGAATATCCCCTGCTCCTCAGTGCTCTTCCTTCAGAAATGGCCTCTCTTCACTTCCAAAATTCAGCATAGTCATCCATTTTCACTTTTCTATATGAAATATTTTATGTTAAAATCATGTACCATCATCTATATATTAGATGATAGTACATGACTGTGTAACTCAATTATTAGTTGTGACACAATTAATATAAATGTAAAGATAGTAAAATCTGCCTCTTACTGAACCAAGTCCCAAAGGATCACAAGGTAATTCCTTCCTACCTTTTCCCCATGAACTCACTCACACAAAGAAGGGAAGAGCATTATCTCAACACCATTTGAGATCTTATAGGCCAACCAAAAATATTGCATTTTATTACCCTTTCAATGACTCCACATTTTACATAATTTAAAACCTAACATAATAAAAATGAACTGAAATATTTCACGATTGTTTTGAAGAGACTTTAAAGCATGAGAGATTGATTTTAAAAGTATAGCTTGCCTCCATGATGGATATGAAACCACTAGAGAATATTTACATCAACAAAGAAGATGCCTTCCAACCACAAGATTCCTATTCAATATCATATATATATATAGTCACTTTTTATGCTCAATATTGTATCAGAGGTACCATTGAAATTATCATGAAATTAAGTTCAACTTAATTATACTTGAAAAATTATGCATGAACTTGTGTTTTAAGGAAGAAATAATAAGCAATACACCAGTAATTGCCTGAAACACTTTCAATAATAACACATTAATTCTCATAATAATTCCAAGAGATCAAGACTATTATTATCTCCATTTTACAGTTGAGGAAATTGAGGCATTAACAGAGAGAGAGTCACAATTTGAAACCAGGCTTGAATCTGGTTTCAGAGTCCACGTGCTTAACCATGAAAATAAATAAACTCGGCCCATTATAAAATACTTTTAGGCATGAATTAAAAAAAAACAATATAAAATGGGTCAATGCTTTGAAAAAAATTATAGGTAGTATGACACATCTCTAAGTATATAACACTTACTAGATTTAAAAAGAATAGAAATGCCAATCACCTTGAACTGACTAGAATAATCACAAGGAAAAGCTCTTTGCAAAGTGAAGGAAGAATGAATTCAGATGAATACATCTGAATGTAATTCAGTTAAAGTTTCACTATCTCCACTTTACATATAAGATCTTACAGACACTAAGAAGTAAAGATCTGTCCTATCATTTGCAGAATAATTCTGAGTATAATTATATCGATTACTGTGTATGTTTTCAAACCAGGTCTATTCTTTATAGAGGAGAAGGGTAGAATTTACTGCCCATTAAATTCTGGGATGCCAAATATATATTCAAAAATGTAATGCTCTTATTTGTTCATTTGTAGCTGCTCTGACAAAGTCTATGACATTAATAATAAATGTAACAAATATTATTGCATCAGATTGAATATTTACATTAAGTTTAAAAATTGTGTAAATCTAGGATGCCTGGTTGGCTCAGTGGTTGAGTACCTGCCTTCAGCCCAGGGCGTGATCCTGGAGTCCCAGTATCGAGTCCCACACTGGGCTCCCTGCATGGAGCCTGCTTCTCTCTCTGCCTGTGTCTCTCATGAATAAATAAATAAATAAATAAATAAATCTTTTAAAAAAATTGTGGAAATTTGGAAACATTTAATAACAAGATTAATTTTTACCTAGAAATATTAATCAAGATAATCTGAATGTCAAAGCCAATACATGATAAATTGATTAATTCGATTTCTAAAATGTAAACACACATTCTTACTAAAACAAAACACTCAAAAAATAATGTTTACAGAAAAAAAGTCCTGATCCCTAACATTAACACTGACTTTGTAAAACACTTTTTCTTAACTTCAGTTTTCCAATATGAGAAGGGGAATGAAACAATTCTCTTAGTAGGAAATGCAGGAAATTGCAGAATATTGCATTTAATGTACTGAAAAAGCTGTTTTATAGAAGAATGAATGCACGCTCTGTACTTTAGGGTTATCCATGTTCAATGTCCTCTGCTTACCCACCTGATTTGACTTTTGCTCTTTCTAGTTAAAGAAAAATGCTGATATTCCAATTACCATAAATATGCAGACAGGCATTGTTAAAATACATACAAAATGCTTGAGTTAGCTCTTCAGACTGTAAAAATGAGGTTGAATAGATAATTGAATAGAAAAATAAATTTAGAAATTATTGAACTATTGCTAATTATTTAACATGATAATTCAAAGGTAAATGATACTTTAATTCCCTTCATGCAACAGAGAAGAAAGAGAAAAATTTTTGTTATATCAGTTATTGTACTTTTCTTCTCCAGAATATCTACATTTGATCCTGTTTTTATAATTTCTATCTTTTAATTAATTCTCTATAATAATAATAATAGTAATAATAATTCTCTATCTTGTGACATTGTCATCATACCCTCCTTTTCCTTCTTTCATCATATTTAGGTTTTACTTATTTTATTTATTTATGTACATATGTATGTATGTATGTATATATTTATTTATTTTAGAGAGAGAGAGAGAGAGAGTGTGTGTGAGTGAGAGGAGGGGAGGAGAGGGAAAGGGAGAGGGAGAAAGAGAGTCTTAAGTAGGCTCCAGGCCCACCATGAAGCCCCATGCAGGGCTCATCTCATAACCCTGAGATCATGACCTGAGCTGAAACCAAGAGTCTGCTGCTTAACCGACTGAACCATCCAGGTGCCCCATCATCATATTTTGTTTTTAAAACATTTATAATATCTACTTTCATGTTTTTAAAACATTTATAATACCTACTACAATACTTACTTTGAATACCTATAATACCTACTCAGATGTCAGGTATTGTCATTTGCAGAGCCTTCTCAAAGGCAATTTCTATTGCTTGCTTTTCTCCTCTGTGTGGGTTACGTTTTCCTGTTTATTTGCATGTCTAATTTTTTTTTTTTTTTTTTTTTTAATGGGAAGCCTATTTCCTTTGCCCTGCCCAGCCTCTGATGTTGCTTCTCAAGTTCACAATACCGTGTCAGGCAGTACTTGGAGGATTTTCTTTGTCTCTTTCCCTGATCTCTGCTAAACTGTCTGCCTCTGTAGGTACCACATGCAGTTGTCAGCCTCTGAGATTTGCTGGTTGATTTTCCTATTGTTTTTAACAATGCTCTAGGACATAAACTGCTTTCTAGTCTCAAACAGTTAAATTTGGGTCCTGTTGCAGGAGGCCAGTCTTTGAGGTTTGTTCTTAATCCAGGAGGGTTATTTTAGCCATCTTTTCCCTGATTCTCTCTGGTGAATTTGTAGCTGGTTTATAGTTTAGCATGTTACTCTCATGGAGCTGCCAGCTTCCTCTTAAATACTTATTACCAAAATTTCATTGTTTTTGAGGGTGTCCTTAGGCTTGGCCTTCCCGAAAGTCAGAAATAAATTCCCTCCAGGAGAGCTTCAGATCTGTTTTTATGGCCTGACTCTGTCCCTGTGCCACTTTTTAGGCACCGGAGGCAGGCAAAAGCCCACTTTTCTCAGAGTGATACTTCTGCCTTAGGACAGTGCTGGGTAGAGGCCAGAGCTTCTGGTCCTCTCTTGTGCCTCCCTGGCTGGAATCTCTGACCTACAAGAGAGTTGGGCTAAGAGTAAGAGGGGCCCAGTATTTGGTTCCTACACCTGGGTTAAGGTTTCTACTCTATTAGTGGAGATTGGGCAGACAACAAGAACCCCAGACTAGACCTGTCAGGTGCTGTTCTCTGGTACAGATCTTCTCCAACATGAAGCTTGTTAATGGGATAGCAGATGGGAAGTGTTGGTGGCCTTCCCATTCTGGGCAGGTACTACAGTCCTTGACTGGGCACAAAGGAGAGAGGGAGCCCCATCTCCTTGGATGCCACCAATTGTGAATGGAGCTTCCATCTCACAGAGCTGGGCTGTGGCTAAAATGCCACAGATTCTCACTGTCTTTGGTGAGATTTAGATTTTTTTTGATTAAATGTATCTTCATTTGATGTCCCTAAGGATAATTTACAGGTATCTAGATCAATATTTTTACCAGAAATAATTCAACTGATGCAAGAGTCCCATGGAGCTCCTTACATGGTTTGGAGTTACTTTATATTTTAATGTTTACCCTGTTGGTGGTTTAAAGTACTAATGGAATCAATTTTATTTTCAAGAGCATTGTGCACAATTAGTTAAGCATTTAATAAATATAAATCATGATTGGAGAAATGAGTGAGATATAGCATTCTTGAGCTGTTGGAGAATTATTGCTTAATAGACTATAAAAGTTCTTTATAATGATAAGATAATTTGATGAGTATCAGGTATTTGTTCACTAATTTATAATAAAATAATTCATGACCAAAATGGACCAAATACTTTATTTTTGTTTTAAAAAGTTTTAAGAACCGAAAGAGTGAACTGCATTTTATGGCAACTCTTTACTTACCTCTGAGAAAAATATGTCCAACCAAAAATGAAACCTAACCTGTCCAACTGCCCTGGGAGCAGGTCAGTCAGTACCAGCATTTCAGGAGGGGCCATTCATAACCAAGCACGGGTTGAACTAGTTGAAGAGCAAAATAAAACATCTATACATTTTGCCAGGGCAGACCTAGGAAAATACAAAAATGAAACTCCATTTTTACAGTAATATATTAAAGTCTGCTGTGTCAATATGTTCCAGAGAGGCCCAGGTACAGACAAGTTGCCAAAAACTAAACATGTTTTCCAAGAAAATTAAAAGCAAATACATAATATCTGAGATTTTTAAATAAAAGGCTCTCTGTACAACATACTGTGGTAAATTGTGAGTGCTTTCCATGGTTTGCTTTTCAAGTTTTACATTTTCAAGCTGTACTAAGTTTTTAAGCCCTAGTTGATGGCCAGTTGAGGGACTGGCACAGATACAGGCATAAACACACACACACTCGTGTGTGTTTACACACACACACACACACACACACACACACACCTGAAACAGAGACAGGGATTGCCTAATATATTTGGTTGGCTTCTCTAAGATTTTTTTTTAGCTTTTAAAAAAATTTAAATTCAAGAAGTTGCTGTGACCAAGTTTAAAAAGGGTGTTGCCTGTATTCTTCTCTAGGATTTTGATGGCTTCTTGTCTCACATTTAGATCCTTCATCAATTTTGAGTTTATCTTTGTGTATAGTGGAAGAGAATGGTCCATTTTCATTCTTCTGCATGTGGCTGTCCAATTTTCCTAGCACCATTTATTGAAGAGACTGTCCTTTTTCCAGTGGATAGTCTTTCCTGCTTTGTCAAATATTAGTTGACCAGAGTTGAGGGCCCATTTCTGGGTTGTCTATTCTGTTCCATTGATCTATGTGTCTGTTTTTGTGCTGGTACCACACTGTCTTGATGATCACATCTTTGTAGTACAACTTGAAATCCAGTATTGGGATGCCCCTGGCCTTTGTTTTCTTTTTCAATATTCCCCTGGCTATATGAAGTCTTCTTTGATTCCATACAAATCTTAAGATTATTTGTTCCAACTCTCTGAAGAAAGTCCATGGTATTTTGATAGGGATTGCATTAAATGTGTAAATTTCCCTGGGTAGCATCGACATTTTCACACTATTAATTCTTCCAGTCCATGAACATGGAATATTTTTCCATCTCTTTGTGTCTTCCTCAATTTCTTTCAGAAGTGTTCTGTAGTTTTTAGGGTATAGATCCTTTACTTCTTTGGTTAGGTTTATTCCTAGGTGTCTTATGCTTTTGGGTGCAATTGTAAATGGGATTGATTCCTTAATTTCTCTGTCTTCAGGTTCATTGTTAGTGTATAGAAATGCCACTGGGGGATCCCTGGGTGGCGCAGCGGTTTGGTGCCTGCCTTTGGCCCAGGGCGCGGTCCTGGAGACCCGGGATCGAATCCCGCGTCGGGCTCCCGGTGCATGGAGCCCGCTTCTCCCTCTGCCTGTGTCTCTGCCCCCCCCCCTCTCTCTGTGACTATCATAAAAAAAAATTTAGAAATGCCACTGATTTCTGTGCATTGATTTTGAATTTCAATTTCTGTAAGATTTTCTGTGTGTATGTATGTTTTGTGTTTTCACTACACCATATCTGTATGTCTCATTGGAAATTTCTCTATTCATCATGTTTCAAATTATGTGTGTGTCTTCATTTTGAATGTAAAAGCATTAAATATGGAAAATTCTTACTCATTGCCTCTTCCCTCTTCGTTTTAATTTCTCCTTCTTCGGCTGAACATTTTGATTCCATTATCTGTATGACTTGTTTCTGTATCTTTTATCCTTGTTTCCACTCCATGTTGCATTTCAGTAATCTCAGGTCTATACTCTGGTTCATTTATATCTTTTCATCTGAGACTAATTTGCTCTTTAATCCACCATTGAGTTTTGAAGAATTTTATTTTTCATTTCCAGTCGTATTTAACTATTTTTTGAATGTGCCTTTTTTTTTCATCTATCCTACTTATGATTGTTATTCGCGTTTTTCTCTTTAATCACATTATATCGAGTTATTGGAGTATTACTTCTCCTATTACTTGTTATTGCATCTCTTGCTTCTAAAATTCATCAGATTGCTGTTTAACTCTAGAATATTGGAGCTTGTACTTGTGTTTACCAAGACTGTAAAGGCAAATATTTCAATCATTAAGAACTTAAAAACAAAATAAAACAATATCCCTTTGTCTATTAAGGAACTGCCTAGCAGAAAGGATAGTCTTTCCCTAAAGTCTAAGTCATAAGTGGGTCTAATATACTGGATCTTAATTCTGAAAGCCTTTGAAAATGTGGTGAAAGCAATAGCTCCTTCCTGTGCAGATATACTATTAAATAAAAAGACAAGATTTTAGAGATTATAGGAACTTCTAGGGAGTCTATGACTATGGATGAGAAACATTCTAGTGCATTTTGCCTAATGTACCTCAATATCTATGGTTAAGGAAGGTTGCTTCTAAGAGAAGAATTAAGCTATTTATGACATAAATGTTTCATAATACACTCACTCAAAAAGAGAGATAATTTTCAAAAGATTTATAACTTGCTAAGAGATAAAACTAAGGTACAGAATTTATTATTTATTTATTTATTTATTTATTTATTTATTTATTTATTTATTTATTTATTTTCCTAAGGTATAGAGTTTAAAGATTATCTCAAATATCAAAAGCCAGAAGCAGAGATGCATCAAAATATTTTTAAATCTTAAATCTGGCTCAAGTTATAAAATTTATCCTCAATTTGTATTAATGATGTGACCTTGGAGTTTTCATAGTAAAAATAATAAAACCAGTAAAATGTAGAGACATTTTCAAATTTTATCCTCTGTCATTTCATATATCTTCATCCACTCAAATACAAATATTTTTGAGCTCTCCTGCATAGTTATTAATAACAAGTCAGATAGATTCTCTGCAAAGATTGAGTAGAAGACATTGAAAGAGGTAAGAGGTAATGTTAAATATTAAAATAATAAAACAGTAAACATTTGCTGATTTCTAAGTTCTGTACTGTTATTTGTATGCATTACATCAGTAAATCTATAAAATGACCCTAAGAAATTCCCTCCCATATGTTACAGATAAGAAATCTGAGGACAGAGAGGGTATCTTGCCTATGGACAATAAATGGTAGACTTTGGATTAAGCCCAGACAAGGCGACTTGGGAGGTGGGTTTATGGGAGGTTTTCCAGAGGAAGCAACATCATAACTAAAACTTGAAGAAGTAATATTATAACTAAAACTTGAAGCATTATAGTACAAAAAATGAGATGGGGGAAGGATATTCTAAAAATAAAGAAGCATGTGAACAAGCCATGAGGTCAAGAAAAAAACATGGCATATTTGAAAATTTTAAACTGGTTAAGTCTAGCCTGTCAAGATGTGCCAGGCTAGAGAGAGTAAGGGGAAGATGCTCAGGAGCTAAAAGGGCATTATAAAAGAAATGTTGAGCCTTGATAATGAGGTTACCTTATTTTACATGCAACATAGAATTTCACATTGGTTTCAAGTGGAGGGATGGGCAATAGATTTGAGGGGAGTCAGATAAGTTTAGATGTGACTGAATTAATCCAAATGAGCGACAATATTTAAATCCGGGTAGTCACTGTGATGGTAGAAAAAAGCTGGACAGCTTTGAGAATAAAAGAATAGAAAGTAAATTGGACAAGACTTCTAATTTCTTGGATATCAGAGTAAAAGAAGACTAAATAGGTGTGGATGATGCTCAGTTTTCCAGCTTGATCAACCAGGAGAATGGTGGTGCCATGAATGAGGACCTAGAACACACAAATAGGAATATATCTGGAGAAACAGGATGATTTTCCTTGCTTTATAAACATTCTGACTTAGGTGATTGGTCAATGCAGGGAGAGTTGTGCCAAAGGGATTTTGAAATTAAAGAGCCTGGAACTTGAAACGTTGACTGGGGACTCTGCAAACCAGAGATAGCAGAGTGGATGAGACTGCAAAAAGAAGGGTTGAAATGAGATGCAAATTATACCTAAGACAGATCCTGGAGTAAAACACTCTGAAGGACAAAAGGGGAAGAAGAGCTTGGAAAAGGGCTGATAGGGAATGAGGTAATCTGGAAAAATAGGGCTGAAAACACTATGGGAAATGAATTTTAGATTTGTTAGTAGCATTGTAACAAATTTAGAAGAGCTCCAACTTCCCCTTGTTATTTATTATAAAAACCAGTAGGGTACTAAATGTTGCTTCAAGCTTTGTACCTAAATTGGTACTGGCAGAGACAAGCTTAGGGAGTATGATAAACCAACGAATGCAATGCTTTATTTCTTTATGTATGTGAAAAAATTATCCACTGCAAAGAGAAAACAGAAGCAAGTAAGTAGGATCCCTAAGAGAAATAAACTGTATTCCTCTATTAGGAAATGAAGTAGATATAGAGGATTCTTTTTACAGTCTTATCACTGTGGGGATAATCTGGATGAAAAAGCAAGGACCAAATTAAGTACTGCATCAAAATACAAGAAAAAGCCTCAAAGCATTAGGGATTGTTGCTCTAGCTCTTGATTTTTAAAAATCAACTGTTGATATCTAATTTTGATCATTATTTATTTAAAGGTAAACATAGCCATAAATTTGTTTTTAATATAGAGTTCTTTATGATATTAAAGAGTAAGATCATATTAAAAAGCAAATATATATCAACAACTATTTGATATTTCTTTGGAAAGGGAAACTAGTATCCCTAATATCTTTTCTCTTCCCCATTCATACCTTTCTTTTTCCATATGGTTACACATTTCTTCCATATACACAGTTTCATACATTTTTTCCTTAGATTGCTGAAATAAGGAACCAATTTGCTAATTTAGGCTTTCAATATTTTAATAATGAAGACCCAACAAAAATGTTATAATTTACCATAACCACTAACATAAAGCATATAACATATAACAAATAGTTAGCCTTTAAATATTTAGAAATCTATAATTCTCTAAAACTAATATATGAATTCAATTAGGTTGCAAAAATAATCCTAATAGTTTATAAGGGAAGGTCAAGGCTAAGAGATGCATATGATTCAAGAAGACTGCTTCGATCAACTTAAATGTTTCTGAAAGGTTGAATATAAATATATTGAGAACAGAAATGTTTTCTGTTGGTTTTGGCAATGATGATCTTGGTCCAGGTCATTGTTGACCTTGGCAAAGTGAATGGTAGGAGCAGATCTTTTTTTTTTTTTTTTTAAGATTTAATTTATTGGGACGCCTGTGTGGCTCAGTGGTTGAGCGTCTGCCTTCGGCTCAGGGCGTGATCCTGGGGTCCCAGTAGGAGTAGATTTTGGACATCAGAGGTTTGACTGAGTGGATTTGAAATGGCATTATTGTGGGCACCTGAGTGGCTCAGTAGTTAAGCATCTGCATTTGGTTCAGGTCATGATCCCAAGATATTGGGATGGAGTGCTCCCTCTGCCTCCCCAACTCTCTGCTTAGTGGGGAGTCCGCTTCTCCCTCTGCCCTTCTTCCCTGCCCCCTCTTGTGATCTCTCTCTCACTCTCTCTCACATAAATAAATAAAATCTTAAATAAAAAGAAATGGTGTTATTGCTAATGGGATCACTTTGGAGAAGTATGCTTATGTGAATAAAGTGGAAGCAGGATTTTGAAGATAGAATTCCTAAAGCATGTTTGTAGGCTAGTGGGTATAATGCCAATGATTCAGATGAAATTCTTAGTCATTTATTACAGAGTATAATAATGTAAATTCTATTGTAATTAACATCTTGGTAAAATCTGAGAAAGACCATGGGAGAATCTGTGGACACTGTTCATTAATAATTACCAGACATGCATATATTTATCTTCATTTAAGGATATGTAAACAAAGAGAAAACATTCTCTGTAATCCATTACAATGGAATTTACATTATTATACTTATAGCTGATGATGAAGTTGTTTTTCACAGCTCCTAGATCAGTTCCCAGTATTCATTCATTTATCCACCCATCCATTCATCCATTCGGCATGTTTTTGTAGGCTTACTGTGTGCAAGAAATTAAAGGAAGGTGGACCTTCCAGACTAAGACATCTGAATTCCAGTCTTCTGTCTCTCTCTTACCTATTATGGTATCAACTAATGCAGAATATGAAGAGCAAACAACTAAACAAAAAAACTCACCTCCTAAATAGACTACCTCTTCTCCTTTGCCTCCACAAATAGAAACTATAACAAAATTATTATAAGATTAGAAAAATTTAACTTTGTGAATAAAGTTAAGAGGCAAAATACAAATTGTGAAAAATGTTTATAACATATGGCAAAATATGGCTGATATTCTTAAAAGATCTTAAAAAACAATTGGAAAAGAAAGATTATCAGATCAGAAAATGATGAACAGGCAGTTCCTCACAAAATAAAAAAGTAGATAATAACTGTTTAACCTCCTAATAATCACAAATTAAACAATAATGAGAAAACTCATTTTCCCTTTTATATTATCCATGAATATGAATAATATTTAAACCTAATGTTGGTGAAATATTTAGAAACTGACACTTTCCTATAATGCTAAGGGGGAGGGAATCATTTGGTACAACCCTTTTAGAAGACAGTGTTGAAAACATGTATTAAATTTTACAGTGTGAATTCTTTGGAACCTAGTAATACCACTACTGAAAATGTTTTATTAGGGAATGCATCAAAACTTTATGCAAAGATTCATGAAGAGAGTTCAGAGCTATGTTATTTATAATTGCAAAAAACTAGAAATACTTGATTGCCCTTCAATATGTATATTGAATATTATATTCCAATAATATATTCTAATATAACAAATATTTGGTTAAAGAAATGATGATCTTATTATCTCCTTAATACTCAACATGGGAAGAATTTTCTATTAATTTGACATTCTATGAACTTCACTATTCATTTTAGCTCTGTGTCCTCACAAATAATGGTCTCTGCTAATGATGCTTTGTGGCCAAAACCTTTTGATGATCTCTTTGGCCCTGCTGTCATCTTTTCTTGAGTGTTTAAGTGATATCATTCGGCATCAGATATTCTTATGTCTCATTATTTCCACCAAATCAGAGAGCCCATTTTAAGGGCAACATCCTCCATCTTAATTCTTCTCAAATATTATGGTGCTTATTTCACCAATGTGCATTTAATATTTAATAATGTACTAACATGGTACTTATCATCCTACTTATCCTGGACCACTTCTTTCTTTTTCTTTTTTTAAAATTTCATTTATTCATTCATGAGAGACACAGAGAGAGAGAGGTAGAGACACAGGCAGAGGGAGAAGCAGGCTCCATGCAGGGAGCCCAACATGGGACTCGATCCAGGGTCTCCAGGATCAGGCCCTGGGCTGAAGGTGGTGCTAAACCACTGAGCCACCCAGGGATCCCCTCACTTCTTTCTTTTTAGATAGCACTTATCACCTTGTGGTATATTTTGCATTTACTGATCTGTCATGTTTATTTATTTATAGTATGTCTCCCCTTCCCTCCATCACCACTAGAAGGTAAGAAAGCATAGATAAAGATCTATGTTTTGCCCACTGATAAATCCCAAGTGTTGGAATATTTTCTGGCTCATGGTTGCACCTTAGATATAAATTAATGAATGAAAGAATAGAAGGAATATAGACTAGCTATGAGAAGGTTTTCTGAACCCTTTCAATTAACATGGTTAGAGAGTGAGTGACCGAGTCTCACATGATACTTCTACTCCATCAATCCTGTTTCTCTCAAGTTTTGAGTGCCTTTCAAGGAATCTCTGGTATTATATAGTTTTGCCAAATTTAAGTATGCTATTAGAGTTTCTATATTTCATTTTTTTAGGCAAAACAAATTTATTCTCTCCCAAATACTCTACGCACTAAATTCAGAATCTATCTGTACAATAAAGTATCAATCCTGCCCAAAGAATGGTTTAGAACTTGATTGGCTCCTGACTTCTATGCATATTGTCAACATTATCTGTAGGAGAAATAACACTGTTCACATGACTACACTGGTAGAGGACAACTGGAAGCTCCACACTTGCTCTCTTTTGATTTCTGCCCAATGGTCATTTTGTTGATTCCTTTTCCTGATTTTAGTTTGTATGCTTTTATTGCAACAAACTCTAACAATGAGTATAATAGCTTTTCTGAGTTCTGTGATTCTTTTTAGTGAATTACTGAACCTAAGGATAGTCTTGAGGACCTCTTGAATTGCACTATGCTAAATGTAGTATTATTAATAAAGTCAGACTAATCTCCCCTTGGCTTAGAATAATTAGAGTTCATCACATGCATATTCTCCAGGTTTGTGTTCATGTAACTTAGCAAAATATTTCACTTAACTTCCAGCAAAGAAGAGAAAGTTATGAAAATGTGACTAGTTTAATAAATTGAAGAAATGGTCTAAAATTGTTAAATTGAGATAAGGAAAGGCTAATTGTAGGTCCTTTCTCGATTCCTCCTCTCCCAGCTCCTTTCCTGATGGTGATATACAGAAGTAGATGAGAAAAGAAAAATAAGGACTGTAAAAATCAGTAAACCCCAAAGAAGAAGTTCTAGAAAATAGTCTGAGTTTGGTGTTGAAAAGAAAAATATACCATATTTCTCTAAACAAAAGAATTGTTCCACTCTACTTGTCATTAATCAGATCTCATTAAAAGTATTATATTGAGATTATATTTCAACATTACAATAGAAAACTGCTTTAGTGTCATAAATAAAATGGCAAGTTTCATTAAATAAAGTATTTGAAAAAAAGTTCATGGAACTGGACATGTTCCATCTATCGGGAAAATAATATTAAAACATGGTTATTTAGTGAAACATAGAAGATAATTTTCAAGGAGATTTGGATAACTTTTTTTCTGGTTAATAGGAAGATGATTATAAACTTAAACAAGAAGAATTAAAATTAATCACAAGAGATTTGATGGGGTAACTATACGTATAATTTCATCTAATATATTATACAGGCTTGGTCTATTTAATATTCCCTTGTGATTTAGCTCACAATAACCAGTAGCTCGGGGCATCCATCTACTTACCTACAGCAAGAAAAGTATACTTCAAAATATATTTGTAAACATGTATGTAGAGAATACTGGTAGTGATCCTGGAGGGATATTATTACTAACATGCTCCTAGGATTCTTCTTGACTGCTTAATATTTTTGCCAATAACTTGGTTAAAGGTTTCTCCATGTTATCCTGTAATTATTAACATTATTATCTGTCTTCTCTTAAAGGATTCTAATATCTGGAAGGCTAGAAATTTGTCTTATCAGACTTTGCATCCTTACTACCTAACACGGGATCTTATTACACATTTTAGATGCTCAGTGAATGCTTAATACCAAATAACCATGATAGAATTTAATAATAGTCTAGGGAAAGGAATATTTCAAAAAACAAATTTTAGAAGAATAAAATTAAGTTTCTACAAATGGCTCCAAAGGTCAAATTTCATGACTACATAATGGAGCACATGGTTTGGCAAACTGCATGCATTAAGTGAAGGCCAAGGAAGTTTTAGATGACAGCACAATCTTAAAATGTCACAAGCATAACGCCACTGTCTAAAACTAACATTAATTGAAATATAATACCTAGGATGAAAGTATTTCTAGTTGTTGAGTGCCAATTATGGCACAAAATGAAGTTTAGGATTCAGTTTTATATGCCATACTTTAAAGTTGCAAAATAATTTAATTGTTGAGGTAAGAAAGCACAGGAAGCAAGGGATTGCTAAACAGGAAATGTGTGGAAGAGCTGAAGGATTTGGACTGATTATTTTATAAAAAGAGAACGTGCATGGGGAAACAGTGATAGTAACTATTTAGAGTTGCTGCATGGCAAAGGGATAAGAAATTTTTCCATGTAATCTCTTTTTTTAAAAAATTTTTATTTATTTACGATAGTCACAGAGAGACAGAGAGAGAGAGAGAGGCAGGACACAGGCAGATGGAGAAGCAGGCTCCATGCACTGGGAGCCCGACGTGGGACTCGATCCTGGGTCTCCAGGATCGCACCCTGGGCCAAAGGCAGGTGCCAAACCATTGCGCCACCCAGGGATACCCCATGTAATCTCTTAAGGCAACAATAGGATTATAGGTAAAGATATATATATATATATATATATATATATATATATATATATAGTCTATTTTTTCCAATCAATAGAAACATTTTTCACAGCAGTCAGATGTATGGGAAAAGAGACTGAGTGTAATTAATTCCCTACCAATGGAACTGTCATATCTAAACAGAAGATCCACATCCACTTAGAAGCAAAAATATTGGGATTTAAGAGAGATAAGCCAAATGACCTTTAAAATCTCTTCAAATCTTCTTGAAATTCCATAACTAAATACATTTCTCATCAAATATTTAACCTTAGAACAACAATAGCTAACTAGCTAAATACATACATACATATATACATATACAGAACTTGGTTCCTGTGTCTTTACTTCTTGACAACGTTTTATATGTTCTCTCACAAAGCTCTTATCATGCCAGATGTGTATCTGTGAGGCCATTTTTAACCAAAATAACTAAGTAAAAGTCTTTGGAGAGAAACTACCACAAAGTGTTGCAATACTTATGGCTGAGTGGTTTACGATAAAGGAGGAAATAATGCTTTCTTAAAATCTATTTCCCGTTCTCTTTCTAAAAACAACAATAAATATCAGGCAAGGTCAATACCAACAGGCCGATATTTTGAAGGAGAAATCCTTTACTTAAGGTAGAAATCACTCTTCCAATACTGGACAGACACCTACTCTGTGCCAGGCACTGTGATAGACATATAGTAAGCCATGATAGAAGCCCATCTTCAAGGAACTCATCTTCAGGGGGAAGGGGCAGATATATAAAAAAACAGCTGTCAAAATAAGTGAATGGCTCTAAAATAGAGATGTATATAGGAGGCATAGAATGGCCAAAGTGATAAGGTAACTTGAAGAAGTCCCAGGAAATGTGCATGGAATGGACAAGTCTGGGGACAGAGATGGTGTGCTTGGCAAGGACTGGGTAATGATACAAGATAAATGATTTTGGACTTCTTAGAAACATTTCTCACAGTGCTCTTTGTTATACCAGGTCCTCATGACCTTCAAGTGTGCAGCATGACAAGAGGGAGATAATGAATACTGAGTACTATATTTGAGTCACAGCTCTAACAACCCTGCAGTACAAAAGCCTCTTTAACATTGCTGTACCCATGTTTTCTAACTTAGATGCTCAAAGAACCTTAAAAAGATGGGTGCCCTTTAACATCTGTTCAAAATATCCGTGGAAAACCATTATTTTCTCTCATAGAAAATAGGGAGTCTGGGGTTTACAATAGGGTTTTAGTTGGGACACAATATGAACCAATTTTTATTTAGCAAGAAGTCCCATCTTGATTGCTTAGTGGAGGATGGACATGGAAGAAGCAAAGAAATAATGCAGGTAGGAAAAGATCAAATCTGGATGGTCAGCTTCTTATTGCCAGCAATTAAGGCTTTTATTTCTGGATGTCAGGTACCACCACTTCATACAAAGTCTCAGCTCTCAATACATATCTTCTGTTTTGTTTCTGGGTTTTTCTTTTTTCTTTCTTTGAGGCTTTGGAAAATAGTTTTTCAAAAATAACCCATATCAACCTTATCAATTTTAGATAAACATCTTTAATGGGGTCAATGTGTTTTCTCTTAAAATTACTCCTGAGTATATATGTTTGTTTTCATATTCTCTCTCCTTTGCATATTTTGGATCAAGTGACTACCTGAAGACGTGGCTACTTTAGTAGATGTGGTTCACCTGCAAAACAGACAGGGAGAACCAAACAATTCCCCAGAGGCATGTTCCCTAGGTGAAGGTTACTTTTTGGTCCCTGCTTCCATGCACTTCATCATTCCTTGTTTTGATGCATCTCTGGGGTCTGCTGCCTCACTGGGACTTAATTTCCATTCCCTGAAATCTTGACCTTTGACCTGATTGGCTCTGCATTTTTGCGGGGACAATCCTTTCCCTGTTGCTGTCTGGTTTATTTCACCGGTATTTTCATTCTCTTTGGTACAGTGTACTGAAATGTTCAGTATATTTTAAGCCCACAGTACTGACTCCTGCCAGGCCAAGCTTGTGTCCCTCAACTAGTAAAAAACAGAGTCAGGACAAATACCCAGACAAAGGATATCTCTAATATTTGAATAAGAAAGAGAAATCATCCCCAGTAATAACTAGAGGTAGGTATTTTTCCAATGGAAATATGAACTTTTTAGAAATATAATTGGTTAATTAATATGACTATGGCTTATTTTTTTGGAGCTTACTTTCGAAGCAACTTAGTCTTGGTCTAGATTCAGCCAAAGCTCAAACAAACATTAAAGCTCAAACAAACATTAAAGCATGATGGCAACACCTCAGAATATGACATTATGAGTAAGAAAGAAAAACAACAAAAATGAACAAACTCAAAAAAGCAAGCAACTCCTGACATCTGAGAATTGTCTGATATTCACAACTAATCCATACTGTCCTCATGTTGGATATAAATAAACAGAATACCAACCTCAGACAAGGTTACTCTGAGATCATTACCAAATGAGACAAAAACAGTACCTATTTTGGTCTCTGCTACCAGCAAAATATAAAATCTAACCCTTTTCCAACTACTATGAGGTACTGGTGCTTCTCCATCAGTACAGCTTTATCACTTAATCTACATAAGATTTATTGAGATACCCAATCATAGAATCACCTCAGCGTCCTGATAGTATCCAATCGAGAATGAAGCTCTGCTTCCTTAGACTCTCCCCCAGATTACTTCACCTTCAAATCCCAAATCCTATAATAGCTCATTTCTCTTCTTTTTTTTTAAGATTTTATTTATTCATATGAGAGAGAGAGAGAGAGAGAGAGAGAGAGAGAGAGAGAGGCAGAGATACAGGCAGAGGGAGAAGCAGGCTCCATGCAGGGAGCCTGATGTGGGACTTGATCCCAGTACCCCAGGATCATGCCCTGGACTGAAGGCAGGAGCTAAACCGCTGAGCCACCCAGGGATTCATAATAGCTCATTTCTAACCTCTCACTGAAGTACTCTACAGGAGGCCCAGTTGGTGTGGGTAAGGACCATCATGGCATTGTGTAGGACCAAGTTGCCAAGTGGGGTGGTTGACACTTTTCTATCTTCTCTACATTTACTCAAAGCTTTTGCCAATTGGCAAGGCAGTAGCACTGTTCTGATGTTTTTTTTTTTTTTTTTTTTTTTGTTGATTACATTTCTTAACTGTTCTAAGAACATAACAGAAAACTCAACTGACAGATTTGGACAAATCTTGACATTGATTATAAGTTGTGTGCCTGAGATTTCTCTTTAACAAGTCTCCTGAAGAGTTGAATGCTAATCTTTTCAGCTAACTTGCTTTATGTTACATTGTTATCAATCAATCACGCTTGTAATTGACTTTTGCTTTTATAACAATTCTAATACTTATATGACTTTATGGATGATCGAGCTCACTTTTGTTCTAGCTTCCTCACTGAATACCAGATAACCCAGGAAGACTGTAAGTCATAATTTTAAGAAACAAAGTAAAAAGTTTCTTTAAACTAAAACATTAAACTGGACCAAAAAATACTTAAATTGCCTTAAACATACCATATGAGTAAACAAAATCTTAAAAAAATTCTATGCTTTCAGTGAGTACATACATCTACAAATAAATATAGATTCTCTAATATATCAGCAACTACCTTTGATGGATATTGTCCTCAAAAGCTAATATTAATCAACAAATGCTTTGAAGCCATTTGAAGGTTGAACAGTTCTATGTCCTTGTTAGAATTAAAAACTAATTTCTTAGAAATTGCTACCTCTTTTGTCATTTGCAGAATATTAATAATTTTTCCAAGGGCCTTTATAATCAAGAAGAAACAAATAATTTTATCATTATTTCAGACAAAATAAATCTCTAATTACAACATAGGACACATATAATTAGATAACTAAAAAATATGATAATTTGCCTAGAATTGATATTTGACAAAAAACCTTTAAGACCTATTGTTTTATACCATACCATAACTATGAGTAGTGGTAAATTTCTAGGAATGCTGAGTCCAGATAAATTAGGGGGAGAAGGGATCCCTGGGTGGCCAGCGGTTTGGCGCCTGCCTTTGGCCCAGGGCACGATCCTGGAGACCCGGGATCAAATCCCACATCGGGCTCCCGGTGCATGGATCCTGCTTCTCCCTCTGCCTGTGTCTCTGCCTCTCTCTCTCTCTCTCCCTCTGTGTGACTATCATTAAAAAAAAATTAGGGGGAGAAGATCTAATCATCTAAATTTTAATTTCTCAAATAAATGAAAAAAACAAAAATAAATATTTACCTTTGGGAAAATCTTTTTTTTTTTTAACCTTTGGAAAAATCTTATAGCAGCTCAGATAACTGCTTTATTCAGACTCTATTCCATTTATTCCCTAAATCAAAAGTAAAGGTGTATGTAAGTGCTGTTAATTTGGAAAATCCTTGACTTATCCTAATATTTCATAGTGAAAATTCAATGTATATATTCCTTTATACATACTTATTTATATCATCATAAACTTCTTGTACCTAAACAACAGGAAATCAAGCTTCATAAACCAAGCAAATGAAGCAAAAAATAGAGATCTACCTCAAATTTTGTCCTTGGTATAGGACAATTGGTATAGATGCAATTTAGCATGGCAATTACATGGCAAGCTCAAGGTTTGGAGGCATAGAGAGAGTTATTTACTCTGCTCTTTGCCAAGGTATACTTGCAGAAAATGTGGGTGAGGAGTTTGAGAACAACATGTAGGATGGGGTTTGAATTGCTAAGTAGAAATATTTACATCACTTTCTGTGGAAACAAATGATCTTGGTAACTGATATAAGTTGTTACCTGCCAACTCATGGACCCCAAACATTTAAAGTTTCCTCTTATCTCAACTGCCTGATGTGGACCAGAGAAGACTATGCTTCTGGATTCCTTTAGCAGAATCACAGGGCTGGGAGAGATTTCCTAGCTTCTTGAAATACTCTAAAGCAAAAACTCCTACTTTAAAATGATTTATTTATAGTATTTTCTTAAAGATTTTTAGAAATTATCATTTTTGCCCTCCATTGAACTTAAATTCCAATGTTTATCCAAAATATATGTTGGAAACTTATACTTCCCCTGTTTGTTTTTTTTTAATTCTCTCACATTTTGAGTCAAGTTTCAAGTGGAAATGATTATCTCCAAGTGTAGTTAATAGTTTATTTCTGTCACATTGTCTTACTTGATTCTTCCTGATTTTATAAAATTGATAAAGATTTTTGAAATAAAAACTTATCTGCTTTCAAATGCTATCAAAGCTATTTAGTTGTAGTACAAATCATTAATTAGTAAATTAAATACATATTTTTGAGTTCCTATGTTCCAAGCTCTGTGTTAAACACATATTTTTCTGACATATAATTTAGAATCTGGAAAGAAAGACAAAATTCACCAGCCATAACTAAACATAATTAAGTAAACAAATGTGTTAAATGTTAATAAAAGTAGCAAAATAAAAAAAATGTATTAAACAATAATTCTCATCCTAATTGTTATAACTGTGCTTTTTGGAGATGGAACTGTTCGTTAATGAATTATGAGAAGTAATCTCAGGGTGAAGGAATCTAATGATGTCAAAATCTTTCAGGCAATAATCAAACCAGACATTATGTTGTATGCCCTAAAGTCAGAGTGTACTCTGAAGCCTCTGCCACCACAATGACAGTATTATTTGCAGGCATGCTGTTTGCAGAAGGCATTGTGGTGCTGTACTTCCAAAGTTTGAACACTTTAATGAAATGAAACAGAACAGTAGAACAGTAGGAAACAGTTGGGATATTTAAAGAACAAACTTAGCACAGCTACAAATATAGACACTAAGTGTTTTACAACCAGTATACTAATCAGTGCTGAATAAAGAAACTGGCTTATCCAGAATAAAGTGGCATGGACATTCAGTCAGATAAATGCACACAATGAAGGGAGCATGATCAACATGGGACAGAAATATGTGGGACTAAGATAGTCCAGATATTCCAGATATTTTGGCAAAAGTTTTTTCTAATAAACATCCTAGAGAAGAAAAATCATGGACAAAAATTATTTTGTGGTATTAGGTGTTATATGTTATTAATTATCTTTATAAATAAAAAAAGCGTGGCAAATGTGATTTTAATTATCCTTCAGCAATTGTTTTCCCTTTCTTCTTTTATGCTAGGACAATTCTAACTGTCCAGAAGAAAGCTTTCCTTGTAGTTAGGTGTGGCTGTATGATTAATTCTGTCCAATGGGATTTAAACAGAAGTGTCAGCTACTGGTAAACTTCCTTAAGATTTAGTTGATCCCCTTCTCTTTGTCCCCTTTTCAGAGTTTCCATCACTTTGCTCCCTGGAATGCAGATACCACCATCCTGGACCATGGGGTCAAAAGCCACACCTTAGAGATGGCAAGGTGGTATGCTGCAAAGATTCTGAGTTTTCAGACACTTCCTGAGCATAACTGCCAATCATCCCTGGACCACTGATTACCCTGGATTTTGTTTGTGTGAGAGATCAATTAATTTCATCTTATTTGAACCACCATTATTTTGGCCTCTCACTTGTAGCCAAACCCAATCGTAATTTAATAAAATTTGTTCATGCATTTATACACAGATGTATATTTGTTCATAAATGTAGAGTTTTGTATAGTGAATATTTTTTCAATATATGTATCTTTTGTTGACACTTTTACAAGTTAAGAGAATGCTATGAACATTGGTGAGCATACTTGCACTAGACAAATCCAACCAACATTTGTAGTCAATATTCATTTTGAGAAAATGGACTAACTAAGCAGTATTACGCTATGACTAAGGCAAAATAATCCCTTGCTCTGAATCTTATGCTCCAGGGCACCCCACAGATGACACAGATAGGCACACACATACTATTAAAGGACATACATACACTTCTGCCATGCAGCCTTCTGCACTTAATGTGGCAGACTGTCCCTGAGAATCCTAAATGTTCGCTTTTCTGATTAACGGTATTTAGACACTAAGAAAACATTTCTCTTGATTTCTTCCCCTATATCCTCAAAATAAAAGGCAGCTACTCTCAAATGTCACATATGTCTATGAATATAGTGCTATTTCAGAGTGGTAGGAGGATTGAAGTAGCAGAGTGTTTAGGTAAGAGGAAAAAAAATCCTTACCATGAATTTAACAGTTCCTGACATAACAATATTTAATTTCCCCTTTGGGCTAAGAGTCATTTTCTCATTTCTCTTTTGGTTCCAATGCATAGTTCTCGAGGTACTTACTAATTACCATGGTATTTGCAACACTGCATATGGCACCCGGGGAATATCTTTTTTCTTCTTTTTTTTCTTCTTTCTTTCTTTCCTTCTTTTCTTCTTTCCTTCCTTCCTTCCTTCCTTCCTTCCTTCCTTCCTTCCTTCCTTCCTTCTTTCTTTTTCTTTTCCTTCTTTTTTTGGTATATTTTCTATTGGAGTTCAGTTTGCCAACATAAAGCATAACACCCAGTGCTCATCTTGTCAAGTGCCCCCCTCAGTGCCCATCACCCAGTCACCCATCACCCCCCACACACCTCCCTTTCCCAGAGTTAGGAGACTCTCATGTTCTGTCTCCCTCTCTGATATTTCCAACTCATTTTCTCTCCTTTCCCCTTTAATCCCTTTCACTATTTTTTACATTCCCTGAATGAATGAAACTATATAATGTTTGTCCTTCTCCGATTGACTTACTTCACTTTTTTAAAGAATTAAAATTTTCTTAGATTTGTATAAGTACAGGTATATATAAAAAATATGTCTTAATGCCATTCTTGTTATTGCAACTAGATGGATATTGAACATTAGAATTGGAAGATTATTTTTAGTGTTCAATGTTTATTTAAATTGAAGTTTTTCCATTTAATTTTTAGTACTATAAGAAAAAATAAGTTTTTTGAAAATATACATAAAATATTTTTATCTTCTAAATTGAAACATGTACTGTAATTTACTTTAATAAAATAAATTTCTACTTTAAGTACAATTTTACTTCTTTTAATATTTTTAGTAGAACAAAAGATTATAATACAATAAATAGGGACATGGTCTCCTGCTTTAAGATCCTCACGTGGTTGACTTTTGGGACTTTTTAGTTTCTATATTTTGTCACTTTCCTCAAGTTCTCTTCTTATGCTGTTTCTCACTATTTAGATTTAATATATCTTACTAATTACCTTTAATCCATCCCTAACTGTTCTCTTATTTGCCTTGACTCTTACTCATGTAATGATAAGGAATTGTGAAATGAATAAAATCAGAAACTAGAAGGTGAAAAAAGAGATGCAAAATAATTGTGGAAAAAAAAGAGAAAGAATTAGAAAAGAATGGAGGTTAAAAAAGTGGTGAAACCATAAAATTTAAAAATAGCTCTCCAGAACACTTTGATAAATGAAATAGACTATAAGCAAGAAGCTAATAGCATTCTGGAATGGAGCAATGCAGAGTGAAGTCTTGCCTAGCAGGCAAGATTTATGCAGTCTTAACTCCACTCTGTAAATTTGTCTAGACCAACAAGACCCCAAGACCTGATCTTTACCGCCCACCTGCTTGTACCCGCTGACCTGTATTTCACCTTTTTTCTTAAGCTCTTCTTTCCAGCTTATCTCTCTCTCTCTCTTTTTAAGATTTTATATATTTATTCATGAGACACACACACACACACACACACACACACACACAGAGGCAGAGACACAGGCAGAGGGAGAAGCAGGCTCCATGCAGGGAGCCCGATGGGGGACTCGATCCAGGGTTTCCAGGATTACACCCTGGGCTGCAGGCGGCGCTAAACCGCTGCGCCACCTGGGCTGCCCTCCAGCATATCTCTGAAGTTAAGCAAAACACCCAATGGGCATAGATCATCCTGTGATAGAAACCAAAACCACTCCTTAAACAATAATAGCTGCCCTGATGAGGAACTCTGGTGGCTCAGGTCACCCAGACCAGTTTGAGCTAGACCCCCCAACTCGCATCTTTGTAGTTGGGACCATGGAGTTAAGGACAGTTCCTTTTATCTCATTATAATGCTAAAATATCCACCCAAGGAGGAATATAAGCTTCATTTACATAACATACAATGTGTGTATATGCCTATTTCCTTAAGGCAATTGTGTGACCTTAAATCCCCCTCTACACATGATAACAGGCTCTTCTAATTCATCCTAATTCTTCCCCACTCAGTTGCAGAAGGTGAGGCGGAGGGGGTGGATAGGGCAACTGGGTGTTTGTTATACTATATGTTGGCAAATTGAATTTATTTTTTTTTAAAGATTTTATTTATTTATTCATGATAGTCACAGAGAGAGAGAGAGAGAGGCAGAGACACAGGCAGAGGGAGAAGCAGGCTCCATGCAGGGAGCCCGACGTGGGATTCGATCCCGGGTCTCCAGGATCGTGCCCCGGGCCAAAGGCAGGCACTAAACCGCTGCGCCACCCAGGGATCCCGGCAAATTGAATTTAAATAGATTTTTTAAAAAATATTTTGATAAGTAAATAAACACTCATCCTAACCCTAACTAAAAGGAACCCATTCACCCTTGCTCAGGGAGTGATGGTTTTGAAAGTTATTCCTGGTGATCTTATTGAAATTAGAATTAAGTAATCATTTGTGCTATTATTTGTTGCCCATTTTCGTCACTTCATTCGTTCTCTGAGAAGGCTAGGGGCTAAGACCTCGTTCTCTTGTAATGCCCAGCACCTAGCATAGGACCAAGGTACATGAATGCCTTGTTACATTTCTAGGGCCTAGAAAAGAAAGCTGATTGCACTACTCCACTGCATCTCATCTACTTTTCCAGGCACTGTTGTGTTTCTGATGTTTGCTACCACCTGCCACTTTGCCATCACCCTCCAGAACTCTACCACTGACATCCTGAGGCCTTCAGGTGCAAACTGATGTTTTGTTCTCAGGAGTCCTCCAGACTCTGAAGCAATTAATTCTGCATTCCTCACAAAAGTATAAAGAATACCTCTCAACTCCTTTTAAATCACATTTTGCACCCTAAATGTCTTTTTAGTGAAATTAGCTTTTTTCAGCTTTTGCAACAGAGTTTCAAGTCCAGATTATTTTGCACAAATAAGGTCCTGTACAGACTTATTCCACACTTCAAGTGTGGAGCCCTTTCATGAAAACTGTGAATGGAGAAATTGTGTTAATTTATTGAGACTTTTAGTTGAAGTAAGTCCAGTTTCTTATTTTTTTTTAAATGTTAACAATTCAGCACAAACTATTAAGGTGGTATAATGTTATAGGACACATTTATTTTCTCAGAAGATTGTCATTTCTGTACCTTGAAGAGCCACCTGGGGAGGACAAGGAAGCCTTGAAAGGATGTGTGTGAGGAATAGTAGGGGGTCACAGGCTAGCTAATGTGTGGCTGCCACTGTTGTTTTTAAACTTGAAGAAGAGAGAACCAGCAAAAAGCTTTGAAAACCTTTGGTTGGGGGAGAGAGGGAAGAAATGAAGTGACTGGATAGAGAGAGTCACTTTCTGGAAAATAAGGGAGACATTTCAAAGGAGATTTTATTAAGTTCTAGTGTGGGAGATATAATGAGACTTCTTATCCTCACATCCTTACAGAAATCTCTAGGGGGAAAACCTGCCTTTTTAAAATTTATTTTATTTTGTTATTTTTAAAGATTTTATTTATTTATTCATGAGACACACACACAGAGAGAGAGAGAGAGAGAGAGAGAGAGGCAGAGACCCTGGCAGAGGGAGATGCAGGCTCCATGCAGGGAGCCTGACATGGGACTCGATCCCGGGTCTCCAGGATCAGGCCCTGGACTGAAGGCGGCGCTAAACTGCTGAGCCACTGGGCTGCCCAAATACCTGCCTTTTTAAAATGTGTATCATATCGAATCTGGTTCTAGAATTGTTTTGAGGTGCAAAACCACCTTTAAGATTCTAGCAGAGAAAGAAGAGAAGCTGTCTACCAGGGCTTATCACATCTGGGTTATATACATCTCATGGAATTTAGTTAATCTCCTTGTTGAAGACCAGGTTTTCACCTTAGCCATAGTACAAACTTTAAATATCATGACTTTGCACAGGCTTTCAAGGCACAGGATTTCTATAATACATTCTTTTGGTAAACACATATTAATTTCATGTATTCTGGCCCTAATGTTTAAAATGTTAAACTACTCCCCTTTCATAAAAAAATGAAAGAAAAAAAAGTCTGATATATCTTAAGTTTGATTATCGAAAATTCATTCCATGTTTTGTTCTACTTGAGACACACTTAAGTTTTTATTTTCAACAGTCTAGACAGTCAGACATTTCATGACTCTCCAAACACGAGTTAACCATTTTTCTAGTTGTTTTACACACTCTCAGTCCCACAGTGCTCTTTTTGGATGCATTTATTTGTTTCAATGATAAAAAGCAAATGGTTGTGCCTTAACTAACATAATTTCATCAAGAAGCATTATTCCATGGTTTGACATTCTTTTTTAAGCTTTGAGCCATATTAATTGTTACTGCAAAATAGTGAGTATGATGTATCAACTGACATTTTACATAAGTGCAAAGATATCAATTCTTTTTTTTTTTTAAGATTGTTTATTTATTCATGAGAGACACAGTGAGAGAGAGAGGCAGAGACATAGGCTGAGGGAGAAGCAGGCTCCCTGCAAGGAGCCTGATGTGGGACTCGAACCCGGATTCCGTGATCATGCCCTGGGCCAAACTCAATCATTGAGCCACCCAGGTGTCCCGAGGCAAAGATATCAATTCTATCATAATTTCATCATGCAGGTTTTCCAAGGAATAGAGAGTAATTGCCGATGCTGCCGAGGTAGTAAGTCAGATAAAGCCTGGGACTTGGCAGTGTGGAGAATATTGGTATCCTAAATGAAAAATGTTTTACTAGGGTGGTGAGGTGATGGCCTAATAGGGGAGAGTGCAAAAGTTAATGGGATGAAGAGAGAGTAAGTAGAGACAATAATGTGAGCAGTTTTGCAATAAAGGGAGCAGAGGAGGATGGCAATTAGAGTGTGCCATTAAGGGAAGGTGTTTATTAAGATGAGTGACACTGAAACAATCCATTGCTTTGTTGGGCAAACAGACGCTATTCACCTGGAGCATTGCTGGCTTGGGTTCCATAAGGATTCATCAGTACTCATGCCTTACATTGCTATTATTTGAGTATCATGTGTGCTGCTGTGAATCATCCAAAAGACAGGGAAAGGGTAGTGACATAGGAAAGAGGAGCTAACTGTAGCATCTAAGTCCCTGGGTAGGTGAGAAGCTAATGCCAGCATGGCCAGGTTAATCATTTTACCAGCAGCGAACAGTGACAGGCCCAGATCCAGGGAGATGGGAAGATGAGAGATTTCCCTCTGGTTGCCTTGTTCTTTAAGCTTGAGAAACTAGTCAAGGTCATCAGCTGAGGGTAAGAAGAAGAGATGCTGGAGGTTAAAGGAGGGAGTAGAAGCCTGCAGGGGAAGTAGTCTCGTCAGGAAGCAGCTTGGTAACTGTCAGAGCAAGAACAAAGAAACTTTCAAAGAGGCAGGTAAGCACACAAGGGATTTTATGATAACAGACTGAGTTCCAAAGGAGCAGTGAAAGCAAAGTTTATAGGACAGTGATTTTCAACACTAGCTACATTCTTGAATCAACTGGAAATTAAAAATATACCAATGCCTGGGACACACACAAGGTACATCAAACTTAAAACTTTGGTGTAGGTCCCAGGTATTAGGCTTTCCTAAAACTCCTCACAGGATTTAAGGTGCACTCAGGGCTGGGACCTGGCTGGGGGCCCAGCAGTGGTGGGGGAGCAGGGGCATGAATGGATAGGAGAAGGCAGAGGAGAGAGGGACAACCTAGACATCTTGATTGAGAGAAGGTGACTGTGATATAATAAATGGGATGTTCTTAATGATTTCTTCATTAAGAAAGCTCAGGGCATTTATAAGTTGTAAAGCAAAATTGTCATAGATACTCATGGCCCTTTTCTTTCAGGATTTCCATTTTAAATAAAGGAAAATACGTGAGAAAGCCAAAAAGTTTGTAATCTCTGATGAATATTTTTCTTCCAAAACTGGTTGTCTTATTGGTAGGTACTTGACAAAATAATGTTTTATTTATTCATTTTTGATATTTTAAAAAACCAAGAATAACATTTATCCTATTAAAGAAAATATGTATGATTGGAGTGCCTGGGTGGCTCAGTTGGTTAAGCATCCAACTCTTGATTTCAGCTTAGGTCATGATCTCAGGGTCATGAGATTGAGCCCTGTGTCTGGTTTGTGTTAGGTGTGGAGCCTGCTTAAGATTCTTTCTTTCTCTTTCTCTCCCATTATTCCCTCTTCTTCTGCCTCTTCCTCACTCCTGGGCACACGTGTGTGTGCTCTGTCTCTCAAAAAAGAGAAAATACGTATGATTTATTTAAATGAATTCTCATTTCTTCAATGTAAATGAAATGTTTATATAAAAAATATCTTCATTTGCAAATAAAATGTTTATAATAATATGCATTGTAAAATTAGATCTGTCTGAAAGTTTCTCTTAGAATTAGATCCTCATCAACTTTAGTTGACTCATCATAGGTGTGAATAAGGACAGAGCAGCAGTTCAGGAGTCTCCCAAAACAGCCAAGTGTGGGGGGAAGATTCAGAAGGCTGTAGATGTGGACACGTGGGACTCTCCAACATCTGCCCTGAATTTCTAGCAGTAAAATTAGCTTTTTGTTATTAAGATTTTGCTTTGTGTTATGAGGAAAGTTGGGCTCTTTTATTTTTTTCCTACCCTTCTCTTCCCGCTTTCCTCCCTTTCTTTCTTCTTTCCCACCCTTTTTGTCCACTTGTTCCCAGATAATCCATTCTAGTTAAGACATAGGATGACCTGCACTGTGGATAGGCACAAATTTTCTTTACCCCCTCAGCTGTTTGGTTCTTTCTCCTAGGCAGTATTTGGAAAAGCAGGGATTTCATTTTCTTTTTCTTTATATCCTTCATGGATCACAGTAGGATCCTGACACACATGACCTACTCAATATAAAAATTAGTTGAATGGATAAGGGAACGAATACCCACCTCTGATCTTGCTCTAAAAAAACAGCCTTCAAAGTAAATAGCTATGATCTCCACTGGCCAAACCAATGTTTTATCTAAAAAAAAAAAAAAAAAAAAAAAAGCCTTAACCTTTTATGTTATTATCATTTGAACTTCTTTAAAGTACTTTATAATATAGCCTTGCTGTTTCCAGTTAGAATGGAGTTAATTCCATCCTTTCTAGATAGGCATTGGCCTCCATGATGATGAAACCCTATTTCAGGAAATGGTTTTGTTTATTGTGCTAGCTAGCAGCCCTCATATTTAAAACAAATTAACGTTATTCTTAAGAAGGAGAATAATACCTTCACTATTAGTCAGGTATATGCATCACTGCTCTGAACATCTTCCTGACCAGACATTGATTATACCTGATGGTCATTCCTTCAGTGTGAAATGAAGCAAGAGGAGATCTGGGTGCTGATTTTATGGGGGCCTTTGGTGGGATATTTCTTCACTAGGTCTAGAATAGACCACCCCACCGTCCCAAATACTTGCATTTAAAACAGCTAAAAGTGGAAGTTTAAGAAAGACAAATCTTTCTTCTTGTGAGCCCCTCTTTGGGCATATGAGGCTCCATCACAGATTTAGCAGGCTAAGTGGCAAGGTGCCTGCCATCGACATTTGTTCTGGGCTCATTCTTTGGCTTCTGAGCCCAGGTCCCTCTGGATTTGTGGACACAGCCAAGGAGAAAGACAATAATCCAGGCAGATAGCTGTCTGGCATAAAATGTCACATGCCACAAGTTAAGCAAAAATGCATTTCTCTCATCTGTCCTAGAAATACATTACTGTGGCACAACGTCAGGAAATGTACAGAAGTCACTTTGATTCTGAATCCAAGACAGTTTCAACAAGGCCTTCACCATAGTAATAGGATTTATTTTTCCTGAGGCAGAAGTAGAATATTGAACAAAATTATAGCCTTTTTGGCAATGAGGAAAGCGTTTAAGGATCAAGAATATTCAACCATATGCCCCTCTGCCAAAATTTTATTGTTGAGGAGTTGGACTGAAATCCTAATGCTGTACCAATCAATTCCCAAAATCACAAAATAAATGAAAAGCGACACTCTTTTATTAAACTTTTATAATTAAGAATTTTACTGAGAATGGACAAAGCTTTGAAAGCTGATCATGTTGTTTTTAAAAGTTAATTTATGCCTTTTTAGCTCTTTATCTAATTGTAGGGTATAACCAAACTATGTACAATGAAAATCTGAATGAAATCAGTATCATCTGTGTTTAGTGCTTAAAAGGCTGCCTTTTACCTTTCTGTTTATTTCAGGTGTACCACCTCAAAGATTATTCATGATGAATTTTAGCTTTAATGTATTCTTTGGAATTATGCACCTGTGATACTTCATAAATTTATGCACAATAATAACACTTCGCATTTTTATGAAGCTTTTCATCTTCAAAGCATATTATGCACATTAGGAAATTCATCATCTCAACACACTTATGAAGAAGGTAAATATTGTTCTCCTCATTTTACAGATAGGGAAACTGAAAGAGACAAGTCATCCATAGACATAATTAGAAGGGGGCTTTAACTCTGCAAATGTGGTAGGGTTAAGAAATATTTATATTCTATCTTAAAAATTAATAAAACTCTTAGAGCATACAACTATTATCTTAAAATTTTTCTGTACCTGAATCCCTATACATGCCCCCAAAGCACTTATTCTCCCAATATGGTATGTAGTTTAAAAATAAGAGAATTTATCCATAAACCAACTCAATTTCCTCATAGTTTTCTAACTAGGGTCTAAACTTTAAAAATGAAAAGTTTACTTATTATGTTTAATAGTAAGAGGACTGACTTGTGTCTTGGTTCCTGCACTTAACTTACCAAACTGGTAAGCATTTTCTTTTTGACAGATTTTTGTGGAAAGCTGAGGATTCTTTATGTTTTAAGAAATTTCCTATTGAGACCCATTCAAAATGCAATCATCTACGTTAGTAACTTCAATATTTAAGGCATTAGGCAGTGGTTATATATTCTGTTGTAGTCTTAATCTTATATAAAGCATTTAAATACAGCTCTTTTCCAATCATGTTTGCTTATCAACATGCATCGCTCATATCTGTGATGATACTTATTCTATTTTATGACACTGACATATGAATTTACATAAGATGCCATGTCCTATTGAAATGGTTGTTTTCAGAAACAGCCCAAATTAACTTTAAACTGCAAGAAAGATCACCAGTGTCTTAGGAATATACTTCAATAAAGAGCTCTCTGTCTAGGTTTTATCAAAGTGTTTATCAGAGGGAACACCACCTACCAGGGAGCAAAGGAAACTAGACTGGGCAAAGGGAGAAGCTGAAATGTAATGTAGTAACCATAGACACTAAGTGGTGGTTCGAAGCTGGAATAGCCCTTAAGAGTCGTTCTAATTTGAGGCAAAGGGGCTGGGTCTTGTATCCCAAAATCAAGGAGCCATTGAATTCTGGGTGACCCTGTAGCAGAAGCATAATCTGGGTAAGGCAGCTCCTTTCAGTCAGAGGGAAATTACCAGAGGAAATCAGTGCTGAACTTTCAGCAGCCAAAGTATCCACTACAATAATGCACTGGGTATCACAGTAAAGAAATGTTTACTCTGATTCCCCAGCCCCGAGATAAAGCCTGGGTTCCCGAAAGACTGTCATCATGCTATTGTACCAATGCAGCTTTCAATTTGGCTGATAGAAGTGAAGATGAAGTGTAAAAGACTGTGAGGGTGGGCTCACAGTTCTTCTGTGCAAAAGTGTTGCTAAATCCCTCTCCTTAGCACACTGGGAATATATAATTTGCTGGCCCAAGGAACCATGACCAAGACTTTGAACCCAGAGGACTGAAGCTGGAATAAATTGTTCTATAAAATGTTGCTTGAGAAAAAAATCCCCAGAAATATAAAGCTGAACCCAAACTGAACCCATGTAGTGTCAAACACAGGGAAAACAACTCAAAGATAAAATCCTAGGGGCAGGAGCTGGCAGGAATAAATTCAGGAAGTGAATGTAATTAAAAATGAATGAGCAGAAACTGGACAGAAAAGAGCATAACCCTGGCAAGCTGCTGTGAACTGTTTTGGAGTATCTTTAGCCTGACCTCAGTGAATATTGAGCATAGGTTATGGTTTAGGGCTAGTGCAGAAAAGTGATGGGGGTAGACTTTTATGGAAAAGGAGTTCTGTATTATAAAAGAAGGCCTTTACTTGCTGAGCTCTCATCAGTTATTAAGCTTCACCCAGAAAACACATAATATCAATGAGATGAAGAAGAAAGGGAAGTTCACACATGTTCATTAGAGAGCTGCGGGGGAGGAGAAGTGAAATTAGGATCATGAATCATATTACAGTTTTTATGGAACCTTTCTCCTCCCATCATCAGGAAATCCACAGACAAGATCTAGGTGCTTTGGTAAAATAAGAATAAACAGCTCTGTTCCTTAATCTCCTAAAGGAAGCAGAACATTCACATCTCATTGATAAGCCTTCGCCATTTTGAAGCAGAATATTGACCATGAGGTCAGCAGAGAGATTTCTGCTTTTGATTTTCTTGAAAAATGTCAGACCTTTTAAACTGCTTTGATAGAATGAATGCTCTGAAGCTTAGTACAAAGAAAGCAATTGTTCAAAGAAGTAACTAAAGGGATCAGTTACAAGGAGTGTGTAAATGAGCTTTTGGTGGTTTAAAGAGGTCATTCCATTGGACCTGTTACAGGCTCTTATAGGGCTCAGAGAATTTACCAAAGTAGGAAAGTATTTCAAACACTAGTTCCCATTAAATTGATACCTGTTTTTATTCAGTGCATCTGACCCCTGAGCTTAACAATGACTCTTGGTGAGTAGAAGCTTAAAATGCCATTCTGTAGCATAAAATATCAGGTATGTGGGTGTTACAAAAGCATTCTGTCTCTGTGATGGGATGGTTCTGGGAAGAGTTCACTACCCGCAGGATCTTTTATCTGTGCCACAGTTCCTGGCAAGGGCAATTTCAGAGATGCCTTCATTACACATGAGTGGTGAAGTCAATGCGTGCTCTTTGTTGGGAGTTTAGTGGACAAGTAGTATGTGGTCGGAGTTCCTGGCACAGTTTGCCCCAATTAGTCCTCTGTGTTCACGCCTCAGCAAGGAAGCCCAGAACTAAAATAGGAGGAGGAGATTCTCATTTGCAGGCACAGTAGAACAGATAAAGTAAGTAGATGACAAATATTTAAAATGAACTAAGGTAGGAGATAATACAACTGTTGAAAGATGTGGTAAATTGGAGGAATAGTGAATGCAAATTTTCAGAAAAATTCAGTGAAATGCCTTTATGCAAATTTTAATTTCTCAGTAATAATAAATCCTTACGATACAGTGAAAAAAATTAACCAAGAGTCATACAATTTCATGGCTGGAAGGCCTTCATGATGGCCTTGTTCTCTTTTTTTCTAATGAAGAAACTGAAGTACAAAGTGATAAATTAATTTGCCCAGGGCATCTCAGCTTGTTAGAGGCTTGCTTGGACCTAGAAGCAGGTTTCCTAAACCCTTCCAGTCAGAGTTCAATGTTACCCTGCCCCCAAACTTGGACCCTCACTGGAAGAACTGCCTGTAAGGTTATGACTAATAAGGGAGTCAAGTCTGCAGATCTGCTTTATCTGAATCTCAGTCATTGATAAGAAGATGTGCATTTAACTGGGATTAAAACATTATAAGCTTAGTAAGAAAATATATAGTTTACGTTTTTACCAAAATAAAAACAGATGCTCTTATTGGCATCAGTTCCCTAAATTCAGAACTCTCATTATATCCTTTTCAGTTCTCTCATTGTGGCAGATTGAAAAGAACTGAGAATTCTCTAACATTCCTTCCATCAGAAGGTGGGGTCTCTTTCTCCTCCCACGGATCTGAGATGTGCTGTGATTGTTTTGGCCACGGACATATGGCAGAAGTAATACTCTGCCGGGTATGGGGCCTACCTCAGATAGCTTTTCTTTTCCCCCAAACTTTAGAGAGTCATGGTCCATGTTTTAAGAAGTATGGCTACCCAGCTATATTAGTTTTCCAAGGCTTCTTTAACAAAGAATCACAGCCTGGTGGCTTCAACAGAAAATCATTGTCTCACAGTTCTGGAGGCTAGAGGTCCAAAGTCAAGGTGTTGGCAGGGGTGGTTCCTTCTCAGGGCTGCAAGGTAGAATCTTTCCAGGCCTCTCTCCTTCGCTTGCAGACAGCTGTCTTCTTCACGTCTCTTCACATTGTCTTCTCTGTATGTTTATCTATTGTCTAAAGTTCCTCTTCTTGGGGCACTTGGTGGTGGTTCAGTCGGTTAAGCAACTGTCTTCTTTTGGCTCAGGTCATGATCCCGGGGTCCTGGGATGGAGCTCCAAATCAGACTCCCTGCATAGTGAGGAGTCTGCTTCTCCCTCTCCTTTGCTGCTCCCCTTGCTTGTGTTCTCTCTTTCTTTCTCTCATATAAATAAAAATAAAATATCTCCTTCATAGATGGACACCAATCACTGGATCAGGGTCCATCCTAATAACCTCATTTTAACTTAATTACCTCTATAAAGACTCTATCTCCAAGTAGGGACATTTGAATTTAGGGGGACATCAAACCCATAACACAGAACCCATAAGAGTAGCTGAAGAGAGATGTTATGGAGAGAGCCTCACCTTATTTCCATCCTTACCAAGGTACCATGAAGATATGTGAAGGAACATAAAACTTGGCAGCTAGTCAAGAGTTAGGCTTCTTTTGATTCAAAAGGCATAAAACTCAATTCACACTGGCTTAACCATAAAGGAACTTAATTGACTTACCTGACTGCATAGATCAAGGAATGGGTTAGCTATATGCAATATTGGTTTCAGCAGTTCAGATGAAATGTTATCAGAGGCTAGCCTGTCCTAGCCTCTCTACCCTTCATGTGTCTCATTCTTCAGTTCCTCATAGTGGCAAAATGGCTGCTAGGAGCTTCAGGCTTATATCCTTCCAGGTCTGAGACAAGGGAAGATCCAGAACCTCTCCTCCAATATTTTTAGAAAAAAAATGTCTCACTACATCTCACTATCTTTGATTTCATCACGTCTATTCTTACTCCAATCATTGTAGCTAAAGAATTAGTTGTGCAGATTGTACAGACTTGAACCCCACATTTGCCCAAAGCCTTACCTGAAATGTAAAATTGGGGCAAAAATGATGGGGCAGAGCAAAATCAGCAGTGTAGTGTCAGCAGAAGATGGGAGATTAGGTAAAGGGCTGCAACATCATGTCTATCAAACTATGATTTGACATATTATCAAGTTTTGACTTTTTATAAACTCTTTTGTTTCAAACTTCATATGATTTTTTGCACTGCTCTTGCAGGCTGGTAGTAAAAGTTGACTGCTATATAATGTGTACCAACCTGCACTGATATCACAGTAGGGTTGTTTACTAATATCAGTGTGACAGATTAACCCAGTGCTTTTAGCACTAGGTAATCTAGTTCAACTAAAAGCTTAAGTGAAACACAAACTGATAAAAATTGAGCTTTTAAGGATAAAGTTGGGGCAGGTGGGGATTCTCTATATCAGCCTCCTTGTCAAACGATCCTGTAGATAACCCTAGAATACTTCAAATAAACCTCTGTGCTCCACACAGCAGCATTACTAGAGGGAAACAGGTGGTCTTATTTGCGTTTCAAGATGCTTTTCTTCCTTCTCTCTGAAGGCTGACAGACATCACAGGAGAATTATGTGCTAAATCTGAAGAAAAACATGAGTGACAATAATTTTGCAGGTGCCCTTTATCTAAACAGTCCTACTCTGAGACTATGAGGCATTTGCAAAATTAACAATCTCAAAGCAGGGCACTGGATAAAAAGTGACTTGAGAATGTGACAGACCCAAGGGCAAAGTATAGCTCTTTTCCCTTGCACTGAAGAAAAGACAGAAGGATGTAGAGGCAAGTCTAAACCGATTTCTTCACTTACTCATCATGAAAGACAAGGGGCTTTCATGTCAAGCTGGATGCAGCAAATAAAGGGGAAAATGAGAAAGTTGGAGAAGAGATGCCTCTACCAGAGGAAAAAGTTCCTGGTCTCCCTATTGATCCATGAGACATCAAGGGCAAGAGAAAGCATGAAGTCTGGTTTCTGCCCTTGACACAGTAGCTCCTGCCTTCCCAAACCTGGCTAAAATGTTGTCCTGGATTTGGAAAAGTCGGATTGGTGAGCTTTACTTCTGTGAGGAAGAATAAGGAAGAATATATCCCGATGTGGATAAGGAGGGAGAGGTATCCTGTTCCTACTCCCCCATGTGGGGAAGGAGCAAGGGTCCTCTCCTCAGTGGAAAGAAGACAAATTTGAAGAGCAAGAAAATTTTCCCCAAGAGTCTGGCTCCAAATGGCCTTAGAAAAAATGTGTACGCATTGGGAATTAGGGGTGGGTTCTGTTCTTGGTTAGTGTGGTATACAGAATTATGGCTCCAAAGACTATATATGCCCTACTCCCAGAACTTGTGAATATGTTACATGACATGGTAAAAGGAAATTATGGTTGTAGATGAAATTAAGTTCATTAATCTATTTACTCTAAAACAGGGAGATTATTTCAGATTATCCAAATCGGCCCAATCTAATTACACGAGCTCCTAAAAGTGGAAAATGGAGGCAGAACAGGGAGATGGAGACATGCAACATAAGAAGGAATCAACTATGCTAGCTTTGAATATGGAGGAAGGGGACTATTATGGGCTAAACTACATCTCCTCCAAATTCATATATTGAAGTCCTAACTCCAGTACCTCAGAATGTGTCTGTATTGGAGATAGGACCTTTCAAGAGGCAATTAAGTTAAAAGCTGGCCATTCAGATGGGCTTTAATCCAATACGACTGGGGGCCTTATAAGAACAACAGATTAGGACATAAACACACCATGTGAAGACACACAGAGAAGACAGCTATCTGCAAGCCATGGAGAGAGGTCTCAGAAGAAACCAATCCTGCCAATAATTTGTTCTCAGCTTTCTAGCCTCCAGAATGGTGAGAAAATAAATTTCTGTTGTTTAGGTCATTCATTCTGTGGTATTTTGTCATGGTAGCCCTAGAAAATGAATACAGGGGTAATTAGCTAAAGAAATATGTGAACTCTAGGACCTGAGAGTAGCCCTTAGTTTACAGATAGTAAGAAAATGGTAATCTCACTACTCAAACTGCGAGGAACTAAGTTCTGCCAACAACTTGTACAACCAGCAAAATATATTCTTTCCTAAAACTCCCAGAAAGGAATGCTACTTGAGGACTCCTGGTTTTAAATTCAGTGAAACCTGTATCAGACTTCTGACCTACAGGACTGTATGATAAACCTGGCTGTTTTAAGCTCCTACATTTACAGTGATTTGTTATGACAGCATTAGAAAGAACAAGGTATTCATTCACACAAAAGGCTTTTTTTTTTTTTTTTTAAGCATTCAAGGTGTTATTCACAATCAATCAATCAAACCTCTGATTATTTTTAAGGGCATTCTTCCTCAGCCACTTCAGCAAAAACCAAAATTAGAGATGGGATTGACTAGGAATAATTTGTGGAAAAACCTCATATCTAATGGCGTGAACTCCTGAGATAGACATGGGAAAATAAGGTGCTTAAGAATTTTAAGTCAGCAAAAATACTGCCAATTTGGACCACACAGGACAGGGCTAGCATAAAGTGAAACAAGGCTACTGAACTCTCAAAATGCCACAGGCAGGAAATAGGCTGATAAATCAACTCAGCTGCAAGCACGTTATCCTTCATGAAAATGGAAGGATGACCAAGGGGTGAAGGGATGATCCCAGAAGGTAGAGCCAGGAGCCAGAGAGGATTACACCCAGTTCGTGAGACCTAATGAAGTTTGGCTGTATTTAGAAATTCTCTGGGACCAGTGACTGGTTTTTTCCTTCCATTTTTTCCCTTTCCAACCATAATGTCTATAACTGTTACTTTGTGCCTGTCTTACTATTGCACTTTGGGACAGATAACTGATTTTCTAGTTTTATCGGATTACAGATGGAGAGAAATTGTGTCCCAGGATGGATTATACCTAGAGCTTCACCCATAGCTGATTTAGATGACTTAGGTACTGAGATCTAGGACTTCAGAGCTGTTGAGATTTAGATGACATTCTGGATTTTAAGCTGGTGGTGTAATGAGATGAGACCTCTTGGGAGCTTGGAATGGGATGAATGTGTTTTGTATGTAGGATAGATCTAGAGGGTAGACTGTGGGCAGAATAATGACCCTCCACAAATATTCTAATTTGCTACAGTGGCAATAGAAAACTAATGGCCAGTGATCTACTTCTCTGTGATCAGTGCTAGAATCCTAGGACCTAAGAGCAGGAAGCACCTCAGCATCTAATTCATGTTCATTATTATCCAGATGCTGATTCTATGGACAAGGCTGATGAGAGCTGACTCTATGTGACATGGGTCATTTCTGTCAAAAAAAAAAAAAAAGAGAGAGAATGTTTATTTCCCTATAGAGTAATTAAGGTCTAATTATCCTCTGTTTTCAGAACCTTCTTGTATGTGTGTAGGTCCATTCTCTTTGGCCCAGCTCCTCCAGCACCCTCTACTCCATTCTAGCTGCCATCAGTCTAGTGCCTAGTGAGACTCAGCACTGCCTCAGCATCCCATTTCCAACATAAATACTTTTAGCTGGCTACGCATTTCTTCCACTTATTTGACAAAGTGATCCCTATAAAGTCAGTAATATGTTACTCTTGAGAATTTTACTTTTTTTTTAAGATTTTATTTATTAATGAGAGACAGAGAGAGTCAGAGATAAAGAGAGAGAGAGAGAGAGAGAGAGAGAGAGAGAGAGGCAGAGACACAGGCAGAGGGAGAAGCAGGCTCCATGTAGGGAGCCTGATGTGCGACTCGATCCCAGGTCTCCAGGATCACACCCTGGGCTGAAGGCGGCACTAAACCGCTGAGCCACCAGGGCCGCCCGAGAATTTATTTACTTTTTAATAAACACTTAGCAACCCCCTCCAAAATGAGATTACCCTGCAAGAATTTCAAAGATAACAATCTTTCATCACATCACTCAGCGGAAACTACTGCTTTGTCCTCCTGAAACTTTTTCAACTAATGGATATGGTACCTTGTTTTTGTGTTCACTGTCATTTCTTGGTTTTCTTAGATTTTTTTTTTAAGATTTTATTTATTTATTCATGAGCAACATAGAGAGGCACCACATAGGCAGAGGGAGAAGCAGGCTCTGTGCAGGGAGTCCAATGTGGGACTCGATCCTGCGACTTCAGGATCACACTCTGAGCCAAAGGCAGATGCTCAACCGCTGAGCCACCCAGGCCTCCCAAACCTCCTTCTTAAAATAGGGTTTGAGCTTTGCAATCATTTTAGCTATAATCCACTGTCCTAACCTGGGAGCCCCATTGATGTGGTAGTAAAGTGGAGGTTGAAGGGAAAGTCTTCAATAACCTTAGGATTAGGTCTGAGTATTTCAATGAACCTCTGTCCCCCAACTGTCAAATTCAGAAGTGCTCTTTAGCTTTCCTCCCTCCCTTATGTGAGACAAGAAGGCTAGAGATGACTGAAATTGGGTATTTCTTTTCATGTCAAAGGCTAGAGAGGGATGAAGGTGAATATTTCCCTTCTCCCAGATCAGATAGCTGTTGATAAAATTGCTTCTTTCCCTTGAGCTCAGGCTTTGTCAAGGAGAACATGCCTCTTGGGGAATATCTCGAAATGGTGGCTTTTCTAGTCCCTCTGCTAGAAGCATGAAGAGAATCTTGTCTGATCTTCATTAGGAGAGCCTGGTAGGGCTCTTGCAGGTAAAATTCACAAAATAGGAAGGGTCCCTGGGAACTAGGCCCCAGCGTTTTTGTTTTGTTTTGTTTTTGTTTTTGTTTTTTTTAACTCTCACACTGCCCATACTGAGCCTCTGGCAACTTAATTAGTTTGTGTTTTACGAGTACTGCCTCCAACGACTGGTTTCTGCTCTTAGTAAGCTGTGATCCTCGGTAACTTTTTCTCTCCAGTTCTTGGAGTAGCAGTTTACTCTGTGACCTCAATTCTCTGGCAGATCTAAGAAAAGTTGTCGATTTTCAGTTTGCTCAGCTTTTTTCTTGTCGTGAGAGTGGAAGTGATGACTTTTAAGCTCTTTGCACGTCAGAGTGGAAACTGGAACACTCTATATTAAAATGGGATCAAACTGAACATACTGTTTTTTGTAAATATTTTCATGTTGCCAGATATATTCACAACCTCGATGTTAATATTTGCATAATATCCTCTTATATAGATACACCATAATTTGCTCAATGTTAGACACATAGTCTGTTGCCTATTTTGAACCATTTTATACAATCTGGAAGTGGAGCAAGATTGTGATGTATCTCTGTGCCTATCTATGATGATTTCCATAGAATCTTTTCAAGTATTTCTATGAAGAAATTAAATTTAGTGTGCTGGAAGATTTACTGAGAAAAACAAGGAAAGGAGATGGATCCCTATATCTATCTTTGGGTATTGTCCACCTCCTCTTAACTTTCCTTTGGTTGGTCCTGTCATCTTTCCCCCTCATTTACCCATGTGTCCACTGCCTTCTGGCCACCCAATACCCTGGGACGGAGTTCAAAGGACTTGTGCCATTTAATGTGCCCTGTGTGGAGATGGGTATTTCTGGGAATACTGTGGAGGATGGTTACTACTTCCTCCATTTCAACCTCAATAGCATAAGGAGGAATGTATCCAGAAAGCACCTGAACACATTCTTTTTAAGATTTTATTTTTTAATTGAAAAATAAATCCATGGCTACATGTCCCCAAACCTCCTTTTGCTAAGTTTTTGGGAGGTAGGCACAAAGGATACTTCTAGGGTCCCTTAGCACTTCCCACTGACTCTTAAGGACAGGAGAACTGCCTGCCCGCCTCAGTTCTGCTGCTGCCAGTTCCCAAGGAATCTGTTTGTCCAACTCCCTCTTCAAGCACTCTCTTCATTCACCCCAGATTTACTGTCAAAGGAAGGAAAAGAGGAAGAATAGCTAACACACCAGACTTTCCCTACCCCTCGTGAGGGACAGCTCACAGAGCATCAAAATCAGCACCAAATGGGGATCCTTGGTTGGCTCAGCAGTTTGGCGCCTGCCTTTGGCCCAGGGTGTGATCCTGGAGACCAGGGATCAAGTCCCATGTCAGGCTCCCTGCATGGAGCCTGCTTCTCCCTCTGCCTGTGTCTCTGCCTCTCTCTCTGTCACTCATGAATAGATAAATAAAATATTAAAAAACAAAAATCAGCACCAAAGCTCACAGAAACATCCAGAAATCTCAAAATCAGTGCATGATGTATATGGAGTAAAAACACTGACACTTCATCTTTTGCTTAATATTAAGAAAAAGTTGAGCCATACACACCTTAAAAAGGGGGAAAGTGTCATGACAATTCTACTTTAAAATCAATTTCTTTTTTTTCTGCTTTTTAATGTACATTGAGTGCTTATATACTTAAATATCAACCATTTAAAATGACCCAAGCTGAATGTCATTTTCATATTTAAGTAAAAATAGGGTACTAAAAATATAGCACTGACTCTAGTCACAAGGAAGATGTTTGAGGTTTTGCTATGTGACAAGAATATAAAGTATTTCTACATGTATAATTAAATACACAACAGATAGCAAAGCATTATCCCTGGAAATTAACATCAGACAAATGACCTTGAATGTTTTCAAATGTTATAAGTTGATAAGTCTGGCTATAAAAATAAACATAATTGGGTTGTAAAACATATTTAATAATTTAAAATTTTAGAGGAAAAGGTTAGCAAGAGAGCCCCGTGAAAATGGGAATATATTCCTGAGAAGCAGTAGAGCTGGGGTTCGGGGGAAAGGGGTCCTTCCTATTCCTAGACCTCCTTTTTTCCCCTTTAATTGTATAAGAACACTTAACATGAGATCTACCATCCTAACAAAATTTTAGGTATACAATTTTGCATATTCATTTGGAAACCAAAGGTTTATGTGGGAAGCCACACTTCCTGGCTTCCCTGTTATTTCTATGTGTGGAACTGAGGCTTCACCAGAACCAAGCAGTCAGATAAGTGACTCTATAAGTGAAAATTCAGAGTCTCACAGCATGTAGAAATGTACCTTTTCTTGCTTATCAGTGGATTGTTGAGCATTAGGGTGCCAGAGTTTGGAAAGTGAATCTGGGAGCATTCTATCACGACTGAAGTGCCTCTTTTAACTTCCAGTAGAAACTACTTCAGCCTCATAAACATGCATGAGAGTCATGCACAGAGATGTGCTTCTGAGAGTCAACATCATTCTCCTATAATCTTCACATTTCATGTTAGAACAGTTACATTAATATTTTGACCTGCTTACATTGTTTATTTTAATGATGAATCTCCTTTGCATGCCACCTTTCAATGCTGAGATTTTTCTGATCCAACAACCTTTTCATACCCACTCAACTTTCAAACTAATAACAAAAGAGTTAGTACCAGTTCCTCCCCTCCCCCACCACCAAATGTTGAAAACCTTGTCTTTTAAGTGCTCTCTAAGAGACCAATTCAGTCTTCTCTTTGATTCCTTTTCAAAAAGCTTCAACAGGGAATCCTACCTAATTTTTGGGATTATGTAACATGACAAAGTTTTTGTATATGATTTATAAGCATCACAACCATCTTGGGTAGAAGCTATTATCATTTTAAACTTATAGTCTTGATAGAGCCAAGTTTTAGTTACTTCTCTTTATTCAAACAAGTAAATACTGTAAGACCTTGTACCTTTGGAACAATGCTCAAATTCTTCCCCAAAAGAAAAGAGCTTCTCAAGGTGACAAATAGCTTCAAATATCACAATCCAAATAGCACTTAGTGTATTTAATATGGTGTTTTGCTCTACCTCTGTTCACTGATATGTAGGAGAAAATGCAGCTTGGTCCAAGTTAAAGTAGTTTGTGCTTCTCACTGATCTGACCCCTAGAGACAAAAAGCCCTTCCCCCTTCTTCCCCACCCCGTCTCATTTTCTCCTGAATGGATCCCATCCTCCAGGTCTCAGTCTAGGGTGTAAGATGATTCTTTCCTGTCTTACCTTTATTGGGATGTTACTTTTTTCTTCCTATGGGCAATGATAATTAAAATTAGCATTTTTGAATTCCTTATTAGATCCTGGTGCTGTTCCGAATGCTCTACACATATTAATACCATAAATCCTCACAAAAACCCTACAGGGAGGCTAATACCCTAGTCCCATTTTATGACGTGAGGAAACTTCAGGAACAGAGGTGTCACACAGCATGGCCAATAGTACTTCCACTATTCAAAATGGAGCAATTTTATTTCAGAATTTTACTTCTTAATTCTGACACTGCTGATCTACCATAGCCACCTCACTACTCTCTCCCTAAGACTTCTGTTCTTCTCTACTGTGATCTTTCATATTATCTCTTTCGGAGGACTATACCTCTTATCTTCTTCCCTCTTGAGGTGGCTTTAAATGGTAATTGAAATATCTTGTTATCTTAAAAAGATTTTGACATTGTTGAGGATGGGAAGTAGAGGTATGATTGCGAGAGCTGGGATCTATACCCCTCATCTTGAATCTGGGGGTCATGGTTGGGCAGGGTCTTTATTGCAGCATGTCAGTCTGTCCCCCCTTCTCTCATTCCAATATCTTGTAGTGTGTGTGAGGTATCTGGTTTCTGTAATCATTTTCCTCCTTCCTTTCCAAGGTCTCATTCTCCCAAATAGTATCCAGGAGAGAGGATAGGAGAAGTAGCAAACATCTTTTGTAACCAGACACTCAGCAGTGGTAAGCAGCATTCCCTGGCCACCCCCAGCTCGGGCTGGTTCTCTCTGCTGCTGTTGTGGAGTTCTACATGGATCTTAAGTGTGCTTTAGCTTCGTAACAGCACTTTCTGTCACTAAGGACCCCTCAGATAGGGGCAGGGTGAACTTCCTTTAGCCTTACTAGAACAAACTCTCACTCCCTATCTGGTGGCCTCACCTTGCTTCAGTCCCTTGGAAAATTCTAATACAAAGTGAAAAATACCTTCACTTGTTCACTGTACATGTGAATATTTGACAGTCAGTTGGCACAAAAGAGAACCCATCTATACTTTACTTGAAACTGTAATTCGTTTCGGCACTAAATTCGATTTTGTTAATTCTTAAAGCTATAGAAGCTGTTTGTATTCAATGAATGATAAACATAGCAGAAAATCTATTAGTATTCAGAGAGACACAGTATTTCATTTAGGCTTGCTACAAGTCTGTCCACTATAGTATATACAATGAAAAATAGTAGTTTAGGCTGCATGCTCCTCTCATGTAACTAAAGTTGAGATCTCATTACTTGCAGACCTACAGTCAATTAACCTTTCATTTTAAGGGTGAGAGAAATAAGATATAAAGATGATCTATCTGAGAGTGCATTTCGACATGACTGCATACAGGTAAACATGCTTGGGAGTAAGTATAAAGTCTCTGAAATGCCATCCATATCAAGTAAAGATTCCTAAGCTTGCTTTCTAAAGAAAATTCTGCTTTACTGAGCTTACTATGCCATCTGGAGTTGGCGATGTGCCTTAGTGTGCCCTGGTTTCAGCTTCTCTCTATCCCATACCTGCTGTGTATTCAGCACACACTGGCCAGCTATTCTACTTCCTGATATGTCATTGATAACCTTCCCTCTTCCTTCCTCCCAATCCTCCCTCCCATGTCTAATTGTGAGGCTGTACTTCTCTTGCCTTCCTGTGTTCTTAGAACACAAATAAAAACCTTGGCTTATGGCAATTAGGAATATGCAGGTTTTGTGTGTGTGTGTGTGTGTGTTTGTGTGTGTGTGTGTTTTACAGAATCCATGTCCTTGTTGGAAATGGCCTGAAGGAAATAATCTGCAACAGTATACAATGTTGCTGAGTGAAATGAAGCATAGTTCCTAAATGAAGTCAGACACCCATAGACAAGATTCAAATGAAAAATTGATTCAGTGTGAAGAGATGGAATTCATCTGAATGTACACCATGCACAGAGCCAACATACAGGATACTGTGGATATTCCACACAAATGAATCCAGAAACGAAACTTTTCTGTTGTACTCTGCCCATGATTTTGCCAAAAACTCCAAGAATCAACATGATTGAAGCTAGAATCATGGCAGAGCTTAAAGTACTTGTCTATTATCTGGTCCTCTTTCCTGCTATTACAGAAGAAGAGACTGATGCAGAGGTGCTGAGGGTCACCTGGCCAATTTGTGTTAGAGTTCTCAGGGCTATCTGTCACGCTCCCTACACTTCATTTCACTTCTCCAACTGTGTTTTATAACATACCATACTGATGGGTAATGCTCAGTTCTCCACATTTCCAGAAGTCTTTCCTTTTCTCTACCTTACCTTTTGAAAAATAGCAGGAAGGGGGCACCTGGGTGGCTTAGGCAGTTAGGCGTCTGCTGTCAGCTGAGGTCATGATCCCAGGGTGGTGGGATTGAGCCCCACATTGGGCTCCCTGCTTCATGGGGAGTCTGCTTCTCCTTCTCCCTCTGAATCTGCCTGCCAGTCCCCATGCTGTGCACTCTCTCTCTCTCTCTCTTTCTCTGTCAAATGAATAAATAAAATCTTTAAAAAAAAAAAAAAGGAAGGGAGGCCATGATCCATAACTCTTATTAGGTGTCTTTCCAAATGCCACAGGGTTTACAGATGGCGACTGGAAGCCTCTGCCAGTGTAGAAAACATACACTGTGTTATGCGAGTTTTGCAGATTCTGTGTAAAATCGGCTACCATTTAGAAGACATTTCCTTGACTATGCATTCCTCTCCATCAATTCCCAGGTCTCTGACTTCAAAAGTGTTTTTTTCAAATGCCTGCCTTAAAGAACACCATACTATTTACAACATTTCCATTGTACCTTCTGAACTCCTTGCTTCTTCAGATGTATTCTGCTCTAGGTGTGACCTTGAAGTATAACTGCCTTGTTCAATCAATAATAAGTTTTTGACCACTTACTGTGTGTACATCTTTGTGCCAAGCACTGCAGGGGGATCTGAAGAACAAGGAAAGCATTCAGAGCTTTCCATTTTTCTTAGGCGCATAAAATTAAAATTTACAAACTAATTAGAGAACAATTAAGAATTGAACTGTGAAAATTAATGCAGTAGAACATGACTGAGAAATGTAAAAAGACATGTTTGTTTGGATTCCTTTGAGAAAACTCACAGTGGAGTTAAGACACAGATTGGGGCCTGAAGGAAGAATAGAATTTAGTGAGAGAGAAAAGAAGGGGCATGGCAGAGGGGAGGTGAGCATGGGCAAAGTCTGAGAGGTGGGACTAATCACTGAGGACAATGACAGCTTGTAGTGCATATGAGTGAATAGCCAGGTAAGCAGGTATAGCACATTTGCACATGAGGGGTTTATGGACTAGGCAGTGGCATTTGAAATTGTCATAAAAATGACCTAATAAAGAACTACAAGAATTATGCTATCTGAAGCGCAGCCTGAAGACCACCCACCTAAGAGTTTGTGCTATGCTCCTTAAAATTGTGTATTTCCACAACCACTACTACAGTAAGGATGTAGAATGGTTTCTTGGGTCCAAACCACTCCCTAGTGCTATTCTTTCATGGTCATGCCCATCCTCTCTTCCAATACATGTGTAAAAATTCATAGAACTTTACATCAAGTCCATTTTACTTGATATTAATTTGAAGCAAAAAATAAATGCAAGATTGTCTTTACCTATAAAAAATGGCATATGTCTGAGCTCCACATCATGTTGGACAAAATCAGAACCTTTGGCATTGGCTCCAGACACCTACATTTTTTTTCATACCATTGCTTGCAGTGATAGAGGGTGATCTAACCTATGTAAACACCCTCCACCCTCCCTGCCCTTCCTCCTGCAAATATACCTCATGGAGGTCTCCTTCTTCCAGGTGAGGCTGGGCTGGTGGGTCTGTTACAATGCCTGTCCATGGCTGAGCTGTAGGCCAGGGACTGCCTTTCTGTTCTGGGTAGTGGCACTGTCCTGGATCTTCTATTTCTTGGTTTATTGTTCCATTTTCCTGGACTTCCTAAGAAAATGTTTATGAGAAAATGTTCTAAGAAAATGTTCCTGAGAAATGTTGTTGGAGGTCTTGTCAGTGTGAGAAGGTTTATATTTCAGTTGCTACATTTGGTTAATAATTTGTACTTTGTACAAAATTCATGAATGAAAATTATTTCCCTCAAAACTTTGAGTGTATTTATCCATTATCCTTCAACATTGGTGTTACTTTTCCTTGCCAACCCTATGTTCTCTACTTCCTAAAAGTCATTTACTTTCTTTTCTAAGATGTTCAGCATCATTTCTCATTTCTGAAATTTCTCAGATACTCCACAGTAGTATATCTGGTGGTAGGTCTCCCATACATTCATTCATTGATTCATTCATTGTGTTAGGCAATTGATGGATCCTTTTAATCTGAAGGCTGGGGTCCTCATTCAGTCCTGGAAACATCTCTTACATTTTTCCTTTGATAGTATCTGTCTTTTATTTCCTATATTCTCTTTTTTGGACTTCATGTAGGGACATGTTATTGCTCCTTTAAAACTTCATCTTTTCTCCTTTTTTTCCCCTCTTTGGCCATTGTCCCATGCTGGCAAATGCTGATTACAGCTTTCTTTGTCTTGCTTCATCAACCAGTATCCCTCTGATAGTTGTATATTTATTTCTATTCATGTTCTAATAAGTTACCCAAACATTGTATCTCAAAACAATAGAAACTGGGCCCTCCGAGGGGCTCAGTCAATTAAGTGTCTGCCTTCAGCTCAAGTCATGATCCCAGGGTCCTGGGATCAAGCCCCACATTGGGCTCCCTGCTCATCAGGGAGTCGGCTTCTCCCCCTCTTCTGCCTCTCCCCTGGCTTGTGTGCTCTCTCTCTCTCAAATAAATAAATAAAATCTTTAACAAAACAAAATATAAATTTATTATTTTATAGTTCTGGAGATCAGAAGTCCAACAGGTGTTTCATAGGACTAAAATCAAAGTGTCAGTATGGTTCTTTCCTTTCTGGAGGCTCTGGAGGAGAATTTGTTTCCTTGTTTTATACAGCTTTTATTTATTTTTATTTTTAAAAAGATTTTGTTTTATTTATTCATGAGAGACACACAGAGAGACAGAGAGAGAGAGAGAGAGAGAGAGAGGCAAAGACAAAGGCAGAGGGAGAAGCAGGCTCCCTGCAAGGGCCCAATGTAGGACTTGATCCCAGATCCTGGAATCATGCCCTCAGCTGAAGGCAGACGCTCAACCACTGAGCCACCCAGGTGTCCCCCTATCCAGCGTTTAGAGACTGCTTACATTTGTTGGCTCATGACCCTTTCCCGCATCTTCAAAGCCAGCAGTGTGTCATCTCTCTCTCTCTCTGCTTCTATTATGTCTATCTTTTTTTTGTCTTTCTCTCTGTATGTGTCCAAATCCAGGAAGATTCTTTGCTTTTAAGGACCTATATGATTAGACTTGTCCCACCTGAATAGTCCAGAATAATCATCCCATCTCAACATCTGTAAATTCAATCATATCAGCAAAGTACCTTTTGCCATGTAAGGTAACATATCCATACATACTAGGAATTATGGTATGGACATAATTGTGGGCTATAATTCTGCCTATCACAAAGTATCTATTAGAAATTTATTGGACTCTGTGTCTGCTGATATTCCTCTTCTATTTTCTTCATTGTTGTTGGCATGTATATCACTCTATATAATTCATACTTATTTTACTGTAGTTTGGGCAGGAAGAAGTAAATGGATAAACTTAGTCTGACACTTTGACTCAGAAGTGTTTCCCCAGGATTCTGTAATGACTATTATTATTTAAAAACCACTGTTGAGGTGCCTGGGTGGTTTAGTTGGTTAAATGCCTAACTTGGTTTTGGCTTAGGTCATAATCTCAGGGTCTTGAAATCGAGCCCCGTGGCTTTGTGTCAGATTCTGCACTGGTGTGGAGCCTACTTAAGGTTTTTCCTCTCTCTCCCTCTCCCTCTGTACCCCCTTCCCACGCCCCTACCCCTGCTCATGCTCACTTTCCCTCTCTTCAAAAAGAATTACTGTCATATGGGCCCTTGAATATAGGGACAATAAAATGAAACATTAAAAAAATTTTTTGGGAGTATATTTTATATTTTCAAAACTACCTATTACCTATTATTTGCATTATCCTCTTGATTCATCTCTGAATTTAAACTTTATTATAAATTGAATTACTTTAAGCTATTTAATTATGATTAATACTGTCCCTCCAGCCTAAATCTTATCAAGTCTTCTTGTATGTATTTAGCATTTTAAAGTATTCTGTATGTGTGTCTGAATGCTGACACACTTCGTGTGTGTGTGCACGCACATGTGCAGGTCTGTGTATATTTCTAAGGGGAAGTCATACTAGAGTGGTACCAATTAATTTGCTAGAGATAAAAAAGTTTCTTTCAAAATAACTTTTACACTTAGGATGAAATATGGTTTGTTGTAAAATATTTAGCCCAACTGTATAGTTTAACACTTTTTTAAGTTCTTGTTGCATTTTAAATTTCTTGTTAGAAATAATGCATTTTCACTAAAACTTCAAAGTACCCTACTATTCTTACCAGAAACAATTACTTTCAAAACTGTAGTCCATAGTACCCTACACTACTGTGAGATGTTGTGCTCTTAGGAAAAAATGTTCTGTGGGCAAATAATTTGGGAAAATGACTTATTTTATAACATGTCCCCCCTTGATATTTACAAAGTATATTAAGTGAAATTATACATCAGAACAAACACATTTTAAAAAATCTTTGATCAGCCAAAAATATTTTAAATATATTTGATCATAATTTTTTTAATTTGAGGATTATCCCCTAACAGCTCACATAAAACTATATATCCCAGAACCACAGGTTTTAAAATAATTTAAAAAATTTTTGGATTTGAGGATTGTCCTCTAACAGGCTCACATAAAATTATATATCTCAGAAACATAGTTTTTAAAATAATTTAAAAATTTTTAATTCCAGTGTAAGCATAGTGTTACATTAGTTTTAGATGTATAATACAGTGATTCAACAATTCTATATGTTACTCAGTGCTCATCAAGATAAGTGTACTCTTAATCTACCTTATCTATTTCACCCATCCTCCACTGACCTCCCCTTTGGTAACCACATTTATTCTCTATAGTTAAAACTCTGTTTTTTTGATTTGTCTCTTTGTTCATTTTGTTTCTTAAATTTCATATATAAATGACCCATATGGTATTTGTCTTTCTCTGACTTATTTCATTTAGTATTCTACTCTCTAGATCTATCCATGTTGTAAATGGTAAGATTTTATGATTTTTATTCTTTTTTTATGACTAAATAATATTCCTGTGTGTGTGTGCGTGAATGTGTACATATACATATCATACCTACTTTATCCCTTCATCTGTCAATGCTCACATGGGTTGCTTCCATTTTGGCTATGCAAACAACGCTGCAATAAATGGTGCATATATCCTTTTGGATTAGGGTTTTCGCATTCTTGGGTAAATAGCCAGTAGTGTGATTACTGGATCAGAAAGTGGTTCTATTCTTAATTTTTTGAAGAACCTCCATACCTCCATACTGTTTTCCAGGGTAGCTGTATCAGTTTGCATTCCCACCAACAGTGCAAAGGGATCCTTTTTCTTCACACGTTCACAAACACTTGTTATTTCTTGTATTTTTGATTTTAGCCATTTTGACAGGTATGAAGTGGTAGCTCATTATGGTTTTGATGTGTATTTCCCTGATAGTAAGTGATGTTGAGCATCTTTTCATGTGTCTGTTGGCCGTCTATATGTCTTGGGGAAATATCTGTTCATCTCTTCTGTTCATCTTTTAATCAGATTATATTTGTGTGTGTTGCATTATATAAGTTCTTTATATATTTTGGATACTAACCCTTTAGAAGATGTGTCAATTTCAAATTATATTTGCAAATATCTTCTCCCATTTCAGTAGGCTTTTAGTTTTGTTGATTGCTTCCTTTGTTGTACAGAAGCTTTTTATTTTGATGTAGTCCCAATAATTTATTTTTGCTTTTGTTTCCCTTGCTTCAGGAGTCATATCTAGAACTATTCTGCTATAGCCAACATCAAAGAGGCTACTGCCTGTCTTCTCCACTAGGATTTTTATGGTTTCAGGTTTCACATTTAGGTCCTTTATCCATTTTGAGTTTATTTTTGTATATGGTATAAGGAAGTGGTCCATTTTCATTATTTTGCAGGTAGCTGTCCAGATTTCCTAACACCAACATAGGTTGAAAGCCCTGTTGCAGCTTATCCCTCTAATTGTGCTAAATAATTTGACTTAATCATTTATGAACACAATTCAGAGACTGATAACGGGACATGGTTTTCAGTTAGAAGGGAATTAGAACCTGTGTTTCAAGGCATGTGATTATGTCCTCTGTTGTCTTACCCCGGGTTCTTCCATTAGCAGATACTCATGAAATGGTATCCATTCCCAGAGCTGCCATGTGAAAGCCCAGCATGAACAAGTTTTCAGAATTACTCTGTGGGCAACAGCACATTTTCCCTCTTTATTCTACTTTTCTCTTCAATGGAATGTTGGTGTAGCACTGAGGTATAAGAAAAAGCAGAAGAATGTGATAGGACACAAAACGCTTTCTTCAGTTTGACTCTCATCTCTAGCTCAGTGAAAGTACCAGCCATCCCTCTCCCAAGCAATATTTTGAAAACAGTCCAGAATCAGTTTATCAGCTATTTATTTGTACTTTTGTTTCAGAAAATATTTCAGAAGATTTTCAAAAATATATAAATTATAATATGTTATCATGAATATTATATGTGACTTACATTTTTACCATGATTGAGCCATAATTTAATATTATATTTTCCAGAAACCAACTGTAAACAAGGAATCCTTGTCACTTAAGAATCACAACATCCATTGGATAAAAATAGATCAACTGCTTAAGAGAATTATAACTATTCTTTAAACCAGAGTCAGACAGAATTTTATGCTGGGGGGTTTTGTAAGGAGAACATTTTTTGATTTACTAAACAGCACTGTCATAATTCAACAAATTTCTTATGGATCCTTCTGATAGCACTGTCAATAAAAGCTGATATAATCACACCTAAATATAATTTAGTAATAGCAATTCCTGTGGGGAAGAGGTATAGTTGTAATTTAGTGTTAATTAGATGTCTAGTTTTTGGCTGACCTTGAAGAAGGTTGAATTCCCAGCACCCAACTCATTGACCTAAATTTTGTAGCAGGTGTCAACAAATTTTTGTTGAAGGTGATAATTATGTATTAAAGAATGCATAGGAATACTTCTGCTTTTACAGTGCTCACACTAGTATCTTGTTATATAGATCACTTCAGATCTGCTACTTTCCATCCTATACTCATGGGCATAGAACAAAATAATGTTTACTAGCTAAGGTACAGTGTGAAAGATTGCTCAATTTTGGCCAGCCTATATTTCATAATCTCAATCCCAAAAGCACAAAGTTGATTTTTCAAATATTTCTTTAAAATGTCTATAGATTTATCCACAAGGCTTATTTCCAATGCCAGTAGATGTAATATTCCAAGATTCATGATGGTTAAGCATATTGACCCAGTTCATTGAGCTAGCAAGGAGCAGAGCTGGGACCTGACTTCACATTTCACGATCTTAGTGTGCTCAGGCAATGTGCTAAGAGAGATCCTGTAGGTATTTAACTTATACTTTTTCTCTCAAAGAATGAGCAGAAAAGGGCACTGCAGACAGAAGGAGCCTTAACAACTTCACAGACAATAATTCTAGAAATTCAGATATTTTAAATCTGCTTTGATGCCTCAGGGTCTCAAATTTCATCTCTGCTGTCTTGTGAGCTGGCCTTTCTCAAGGCCAGCTTTTGTGTCATGCTTCAAGGACAGCCTGTCTGATGTACCTTTTGAATTCCAGGGATGCTGACTTTCACAGGAGGACCTACATCCTTTCATTTATTTTGTGTGCTCTCAGGTGGTATTTAAGTTGACAGCCAGGTCCTCAGTCTTCTTCTCAAGGGATTATAGGTGTTGAACTACTTTCATCTTTCTCTGTGTATTTTTTTTTTAAGTGATAAAGGATCAAGATGGGTCTCCATCCTTCTCTCTCCCCTCTAGTCCCCTGGCATTCTCAGTGATATGCTAGTTGGAAAATCACACTTCTACAGTAGTGGACAGATAATTGAAATTCAATGCATCAGGGAGAAAAATCAGTTCCAAAGGCCTATTTCACTGCAAATTCTTTATTAGGATTTTGGCCTTAGATCTGTACTAGTCAAAATGGGGGGAATTCAAAGAGAGGAACAGGATTCCCTACGATGCTCTGAATTGAAATAATTACATCCCGAATCTGTACATCTAAGATGGCCTGCTTACCTTACACCTTGCACACATCTCTCCAGTTTCCTGTTCTTCAGATGTTCTTTTTGATGTCAAATCCTCCTGCAAAGCATCTTTAGCAAACACCACTTGAGGGTTAGGCATACAGTGTTTATATTAATTTGAGAGCTTATCAAATGTCTTTTTTTTTTAATTACTCCAAGCAGGCTGACAACCCGTCATCCCTGTCATAACTGTTTCTTACATAATTTCCTCAGGCATACATGTTAACAGGTTGCATTTTGACAACGAAGACAATCTATCCTTTTTTTTTAATGGGAAATCTGGCTTTAAAAAAATATGTTCTCATCTGACAAGCATAAGATTGACATTAGCCAGAAAGAGAAAGTCTAATTTTCTGATTCACTGAATACAGTAGACATACAATGGAGCCCAAACTCACAATGTTATAAGATTTTGAAGAATATGAAAGGTAAAAAGACATTGTTAATTTTCTTTGTATCTGTATATGCCAGTGCTGGGGCAGTAAAAGAACCTTTAAAGGAAAGAGAATGGGAAAAAGAGGTCTGCAGTGTAAATTGATAAGTTTGTGAAGTCTATGAGGTATAAGCGAAATATTGATTCCTACTTCCCACATTTCAATTTTTTAGGGGGTTTGGCTTTGTTTTTGGCTATAATTAAACTTCATAAAGAGATAAATAAATAACAGGTAATAGAAGTAGTCTTCAATGAAAGGAAAAAAATTTGTGTCACTCAGCTCAGGAAGAAAGCTAATAAAAAATAATAATGCATTAATATGTACATGTAAAGCAATATATAATAGAAAGGTATTAATATACAAAAAGGCTTTGATATTTGTATTACTTTATAAGCTATATTTGCAATATTAGGAGTCAAGAATCTGATAGTGAGATTGCTAAAGTTCCTTGAAGTCACTCAGAAGGTGCCAAGGCAACCAGTACATTTTAAATGCACAATGTCTAACATTCAACCTAAAAAATTACAGGAAATACCAAAGAACAGTTAAAAGAGAGAAGCCAGATAATAGAAAAAGAAATAAATTCAGATAATGTAGCTATTAAAGTTACTAGACACAGACTTTGAGATAACTGTGTTTAACATGTTAAAAAAACTATTATAATAAGCTGAAATAATTAACAAGAAAACTGGAATATATAAAGCACAATAAATTAGAAAATCTAAAAACTTAAGAATAAATCAGCTGGATTTTAAGAATCAATGCATGCATTTATCACAGCTGAAAGAGAATTAGCAAACTTGAAGGCAGAAAACATTCAGACTGACACATAGAAAGTAAAATAATGGAAAATATGAAAGAGAATAAAGGATATATGGAACATGGTGAAAAGGTCTTTAGGAAAAGGTCATATATGTAGTTGGAGTTTCAGAAGTGAGGCAGAAAGAGTTTCAGGGAAGAAGCTTTGAAGAGACAGTGGATCAGATTTCTTCAAAATGGACAGAAGTCATCTGGTGGTTAGATTGTTAAACTCCCTTGAAGCTAGGCCACTGAATCAAGAAGAGTTAGGAACCCTATGGAGGATAAATAAAATGAAAATTCTACTTAGGATTATATACATTATAGTAAAAACATTAAAAAACTTTTTAAATGGTAAAATCTTTAAAGCCACCAGATAACAACATACCAGATCAAAAACAGGACTGAAGGCTGAAGGTAACAGAAGAAATGGAAGCCAATGGACAATAGAATGTCACCTTCAACATGCTAAAAGATCACTGCCATCCTAAAAGACTACACCCTGTGAAACTATCCTTTAAAAAAATAATCAAAATATGGAAAAAATTAAAGAAACATCAAAGGGATTTGTTTTTTCAGTAGAATGAAAATAATCTTACATCAAAAAGTAGAATTGCAGGGAAAAAAGAAAGTACTAGAACATGTAAATATGTGGGTAAGTATAAAAGATCATTTACTTTTTAAGATTTTATTTATTTATTTATTTATTAGAGACAGAGAGAGAAAGAGACTATAAGCAGGGGGGGGGGCAGAGGGAAGGGAGAAGTAGACACCCTGCTGAGCAGGGAGCCAGATGTAGGGCTCCATCCCAGAGTCCCAGGATCATGACCTGAGTGGAAGGCAGATGCTTTAACAGACTGAGTGACCCAGGCACCCCATCATTTACTTTTTAAAGACTAATAATAAACCTCAGAGAATCAAACATATATGTAGAATGAAAATGTATGGCAATAATAACATGAAGATGAGAGGGGAATAAATGCAGTTTCAAGTTTGAAGGCTTAAGCATTACCATAAAATGGAAAGATAATTTATGTTCCATGCTGATAAATCAAGGATGAATGTTATAATCTTTAAGATAATCTGAGAAAATAACCAATAAACATGCAACTTAAATAAAATCAGAGCAAAAAGAATAATAAAAAAAAGTAGAGGATCACTGGTTGCAGCCACAGTGGAATAACTGGTAACAGACTCATCCTTCCACCATAAACTACCATTATATCTGTACAAAAATATATAACTATTGCAGGCAATGCATGGCAACCAACATAGGGCTAAGAATTTTGAAAGGTAGAAAGCACATAATATTAGCTCATATTCACTCAGGATTTTGCCTTGAAAACATTTTCAAATATGGCTCAGGAAAATATAGGCCAAGCAGAGTGGTGGTATCACTTGGTAGAAGAAGAAGAAATCTGATTTGAAGATGTTCAAGTAAGTGGAGTCTGGGGACAGAGTAATGCAGAGGAAGAATCTATTGAGAAGAAGCCCCAAAATTTTCCATAAAAACATTCATAGGGCCTTTATTTTCTTCTAAGCTATAGATTTGCAAGGCAAAAACTTGAATTGGCACTTCACAAAACAGTTTATCCAAACAGCCAATATGCATATGATACATTTTCAATCTCATTAGTCATCAGAGGAATGCAAATTAAAATGACAGTGAAATATCATACACATCCACCAGGGTGTCTACAATTAAAAAGACTGATAAGATGAAGTACTGGTGAGGAATTGGAACACCTGGAACTCTCAGGTAGATGGGTAAATTGGCTCAACCATTTAGGAAAGTTAATTGGCATACATAATCACCATAGGAAATGTAAAAAGCTGTTCATACATGAATTTTCTTAATAATCCAAACTGGAAACAACCCACACATCTATCAATAATAGTATGGATAAATAAGTTATAGGGTTTTTTTTTAAGATTTTTTTAAATTTTATTTTTACTTATTTGAGAGAGAGAGAGCACAAGAGAGCAGAGAACACAAGCAGGGCTAGGGAGAGAGAAGAGGGAGAAGGAAAATCAGACATTCCACTGAGCAAGAAGCTGGATGTGGGGCTCCATCCTAGGACCACAAAATCATGGCCTTACCCGAAGGCAGGTGCTTAACCAACTGAGCTATGCAGGCACCCCAGTAAGTTGTAGTTTAATCATGCAAAGGAATAGCTCATCAGTGTGTGTTGATAGAAGCCAGATTAGTTTTGTCTGCTTTGAACTTTATTTAAATGGAAGCATGTAACATGTATTCTGTATGTCCAGTATCAATAACGTGGACACATTTGTGTTTTGCATATAGAAATACTATATTTTTTCTCATTCCTGAGAAATATGTATTTTTTATGTACATTTCTATTCTACATTCTTTTTTTATGATTTATTTATTCATTTGAAAGAGAGAAAGAGCACGGGGAAGGGCAGAAGCAGAGGGAGAAGCAGACTTCCCTGCTGAGCAGGGAGCCTGATATGGAGCTTGATCCCACCTGGGATCAAGACCTGAGCTAAAGGGAGATGCTTAACCCACTGTGCCATCCAGGTGCCCCTTGTTCTACATTTCTTTGTGTGTGTGTGTGTGTATAAAGTATATGTATGTTCTATATGTACATACATACAAAATATACTAAATATACATCTTGTGCTATGTTGTGTATATATATAATATGCATATAAAAAGTAAAATGTACATGTGGCTCCACAACTGGGGATACTCACAGCTCTTAAAACCTGGTCTAGTTTCTTCCAAAATGTCTACTGTTCATGAAATTCTCTGCAAGCTCAGCTTGGAGGATCATCACTCCAGGCTCCTAAGTGCATACGGGTCAGTCAAAGTGTACACCGCTTTTGATGCTGAGTGTGATACTCTGAACATTGAAATGGCCATCAAGAGCAAAAGTGTGGATGAGGTCAGCATTGTCAATATTTTGGCCAACCACAGCAATGAACAGAGACAGGATATTGCCTTCACCTACCAGAAACGGGCCACAAAGGAACTTGAACCAGCACTGAAGTCAGCCTGGTCTGGTCACCTGGAGACTGTAAGTTTGGGCTTATTGAAAACACTGGTCGGTGTGATGCTTCTAAGCTGAAAGTCTCTATGAGACTGATGAGAACTCCCTCACTGAGATCATCTGTTCAGCAACCAAGCGGGAGCTTCAGAAAATTAAGTTAATATATAAGACTGTCCTGGGGAAGGACATCATTTCTGACATATCTGGTGACTTCTGCAAGCTAGCTGACAGTTGCCCTTGCAAAGGGTAAAAGTGCAGAAGATGGCATTGTCTTTGATTATGAACTGATTGGCCAAGATGCCTGGGATCTCTATGATGCTTGGGTGAAGAGGAAAGGAACTGATGTGCCCAAGTGAATCAGCATTGTGACTAAGCAGACTGTGCATCACCTCCAGAAAGTATTTAGCAGGTGTAAGAGTGACAATCCTTATGACACGCTGGAGAGGATCAAGAAGGAGGTAAAGGAGACCTGGAAAGTGGTTTCCTGAACCAGGTCCAGCACATTCAGAACCACCCCCCCCCCCCCGTGTTTTGCTCACTAACTGTACAACTCCATGAAAGACAAGTAGACTTGCAATAAAGCCTTGATTAGAACCACGGTCTCTCAGATTGAAGTGGACATGTTAAAAATAAGGTTTAAATTCAAGAGAGAGGCTAGCAAGTCCCTGTACTTGTATTCAGCAAGACACCAAGGGTGTCTACCAGAAAGCACTGCTTGTACCTCTGTGGTGGAGCTGACCAATGCCCACCACAGGATGAGCATCCAAAAGTGGTGCTCCTTTGTTTCCAGCTAACAGTTCTAGAAAATAGCTTGTAACTAACAGTCCCCTTGTGCCCATCCCTGAGAGGTGACATTAGTACTGCCCCTCCCCAACCATATTTCAGCGGCCTAAGCACTTCCTGCCTCTCACATCTCGTCTTTCCTTTTAGCCAAAGAAATGAACATCCCAAGGAATTGGAAGTGCGGTCTATGCTGTGAAACACTTTGCCTCTTGTGTACTGTGTCATAAACGATGAATAAATGGAATTTTTACTTTATAAGAAAAGTAAAATGTGCATGTATGTATGTATAATATATATAATAAAATGCATACAAATAGAAGATGTATATGATAAGCTTATTTAAAATGTTACTGTGTTTAATATTCTGAGGTTTACATTAAATAAAATACTAGATCAGAAGAGTTATGACTGGTCAGCTAAGAGTTAATTACATGGCATGAACAAGCAAATGAATTGATGAAATCTGTCTGGGCATTTTCAGGCAAACAATGTAGGGACCAAGGGCAGGCTACCCCAAGATGGGCCACTTTGGAATGAATATATATTGAGCTATTACTAATCAAAACTGGGATGCCTGGGTGTCTCAGCGGTTGAGCATCCACCTTTGGCTCAGGGCGTGATGCCATGGTCCTGGGATCGAGTTCCACATTGGGCTCCCTGCATGGAGCCTGCTTCTCCCTCTGCCTGTGTCTCTGCCTCTGTGTCTGTCTCTTATGAATAAATAAATAAAATCTTAAAAAAAAAGTTAATGAAAACCCAGCAAAAGCAGGAAAAGCTCTTCACCTGATCTTCAACTGCCAAATTTACTTTGGTAAGGAGAGCCTCTACTAGGAAGCGAGCTATTAACAGAGACTCTGTTTTACCTAAGAAACTTATCTGCATAATAGGGCAAACTTTGTTTTTTTAAAACATCTCTTCTCACCTTCCTGCTAATGGCCTTCCCTTTCCGTCCTCAGAACCTCCACCTCTCCTTAGCTCACATGAGTTTCATGTTGCCTCATTTTCTTTGTAATTTTATGTCTGTGTGGATTCCCCATATGTATGCTATTAAATTTTATTTTTTCCTGTTAATCTGTCTCATGTCAATTTTATTCTAAATCCATCTAGAAGGACCACAAGGCAGAGGAAGGTTTTCCTCTCCAACAATGTTCTCACTGAATGTTAAAAACCACCATAATTCCCTTCTTTTGCAGTAATGAGAATGATAATTTAACAGATGAACTTCCTTTTGTTCTATTTTCTAACTTTTCATTCCTCTTTTTCACACATACCACATCTAATCTATCAGATGCTTTGCCAACTATACTTTCAAAATATGTCTTGAAGATGACTTCTCACTAGGTCCATCACTACTACCCTAGTCCAAGCCATTAACCAAGTTGGAAGAATGTAGGGAAACCCAAGGGATAGAAGCACTACCCAGGATGTGGTAAACATGGGGCTCAATCCCACTCCACAATTTGCAGAGGGAAAAGAAGGGGGCTGTTATGGAGGGATGCTTGACAGGAATTTGATCTTGACTTAGGAATTAAGCCAGCTGGAGACAGTCACTCTTGGGAAGGAAGACTGAGGAATATCCTGAATTTACCTTTCTACCTCAGTTGTTTGTTCATGCTCCCATTGACTGAGGCCCACCTGAGGCCATCTGTCAATAGAGACTTTAATGTGTTCCACAGAGGCCATCTAGGCATAGAATAAGGCAGAAGTGGGTGGAGAGAAAGTCTAGTGTAGGGGAATGTGTCCCTTAATGGAAACTTTCTATTACACTGCTATTTCCTTTTATTCCATTTTCTGCAAAGCAGCCAGAGTGATTTCCCTAAAGTCTAAGGCAGAACATGTCATTGTTTTCCTGAAGACCTTCCAGGTCTTCCAGTTTCCATGCTTTCCAGTTTCAAACAGAGTAAAATATAAAGTCCTCTTATTGGGCTACAAGGCTGTAAGGGACCTGGCCCCATCACTACTTCTTTGGCTTTATCTCTAGTCATTCTCCCTCTTGAGGAAGATCCCTCAGTAACATGACCTCTTTTCTCCTCCTCAAGTACATCAGGCTCCCTCCAAAACCAGCATATCTGTCATTAATATTCTCCTTGGATTCCTCCCCCTTGCCTTCCACATATATGTATGGTTCTTTACTTTCTTCAGTTCTCTGATCAAATATAAAATTGCTTTTGAAATTACTCTCAAATTCTGCTTTATTATTTCTAGCAGTTAACTGCATCTGGCAATTGTTTTATACTTGTTTGTTCATTATCTTCGCCTCTACTTTGGACTGCAAGTTTTATAAAAGGCGGGACATATTTTTTTTCTCTGATCTATCCTTAGATCCTAGATCAGTGATCCACATAGTAGGCACATGCATTCGTGTGGAGAAGTTAACTTCTATAATGAACAACCACAAATAATTACTATAATAAAACTTATTTCTCACTCATGTCATGATCCAGTGTAGGTCATTGGAGGATAATTACTAAAGCATCCTGACCGCTAAATGGCAAACAATCTATAGATACATCCATATAGGTACATTATGAAAATGGTTCATATCATGGTTTCTAAGAAATTCCTAGCACCTAAAGAATAATAAAGCTCTGAATACCTTCCACCTTATTTTTAAAGGGTTGATACCTTCCTTACTCCCAGAACACCACCTTAATTAAGTGAGGGAAGAAGGGAGAGAGAAAGTGAGAAGCAAGGTATTTATGTATCAGCATATGTTAATATATTCATTCTTTCTTTTTCTAATTACCTATGATGACACTAGGGAGCAGAAAAGGAAGTCATTCTCCCCTCTTTCTGAATAATATAACTATATCTGAAAAATTTCATTTCTTTGAAATCTCTTTGGAAACCACTGGGTCATTCCTTTTGTCAAGGCATCTCCTTGTACGTGCTCCTGAAAGAGCCTCTGAGTTCATTTTTCATATAATATATATTCTAATCAGTGTGACATCCAACTGTGAGTTGGATTTTGATTTCTTTTATTGATCTAGAAGCTTTTTCTTTATTGTCATTTGTCAATCAATAACTATTTCTAGGATTCTTTAAGAGAACTCATTTAATTTTTGTGGCATAAGCAATGTTTCAATAGGACAATCAATTTTCTGCCACACATAATAGTACAAATAAGTACTTAAAGGAAAAACGTCCTTGAAAGAGAAAAAGAGTCACTACTTTTATATCTCTAAGTTAAAAAGATTAATGGTGAACAGTGTCATAAAGTCTTAAATCAGAAAGTACATAAGTACATATATAACAAGTACAGACATAAGTAGAAAGGAGGTTACAGGAAGGCACAAGACAAAATCCTTGCTCACAAGGAACTACCTTAATAAGCATTTAACTTTATGAAGAGTGACTAGTTTTTAAATAAGTATGCAATGGATCCAAGTTTTGTGTTTTTGAACAGAACAAGTACACTCACGTAGATTCATTCCTGCCACCATCTCTAAGGTGACCTTAAGAATTTATTTCATTTTAGGTCAACTATCTAAAGTGAATGGCTCTGTGAGTCCCTTTGTCCCTACCCACCCATAGTAGCTTTTTCCAGTTTTCTCATCAAGCAGAACAGTTTTCCTAAACAGTAATATAATTTTCAATTGTCTCACCACCAGTATGATTTAATGGATCATACTAACTTTCATGTTTGAATTTTTTTGTGTGTCTTCAAGAAAATATTTGTGTTCTCAGGAGACAAAACTATGATATCTGCATCATATCTGATGTTTTCAAAACAAGGAAATATGTGCTTGCTAAGCTAAAAAGATAGAAAGAAGAGAACTCTGGCATTGGTGACCATTTTACCCAAGCACCTTCACAGAGCCCCCAAATTGTAAATATCATACAATATACAATAGGACATTTCCCAAAGAAAATATAGCAAATGGGTTCCAGACCTTTAGTGGTTTTCCAAACATAAAACTAACTGTATGAGATTTTTAACTTTTGTTCCTAGAATAAAAGCTACTATTTAGAGCATTTTGGTGACAACATGAAATATATCTAATGTGCAATGGAATTCAACTATCATTTTGCAAGAGGATTTTTGTGTATGCGAAAGAAGAGATCAGTGTAGCCATACTAAAGGATAGATGCTAACTTCCCACTGTACCCAAGAGATGCCTTCTCACAATACAGGCTAATAGTAACTCTAAGTTACTATTAGGGGTAGTAAACTGGTAGGGTAGAAAACTGGTGCCCAGCTTTCAGTAGACCCTATGACCTGAGAAAATTAGTCTAAACATTTCCTAGAATCCTTTGCTCCTAAGCTCAAGCTCATGCTTCCCAGAGGGAATGAACTTGAATTTTTTTTTTTAGCTCAACATTATACAGTTTTTATTAAAATAGAATTATAGCTGAATAGCCAATTTTTCATATAGCACATTTACCCTTTGCATCTTTGGGGATTTTTCAGTAGAATAGAGAAAAAATTAGGATGGTTTAAATCATTTTCTAAGTAAGGTGACTTCTTGAACTGAACAAATTAAGATATATCTTAATGTCAAAACGGGAAGAACTTGGCATTGCCACGTGCCATATCTCTTATCTTAGATTTATCAAATATTTCTTTGATCCCAAGGTAGGATAATGAGAGTTCATAAATAACATTAAAATGTTTTCTGAGAGAAACACAACTGTATCCATGATGAGTTACTAAGATAGAGAAGTCATAGGAAGCAGGATTGGGTTCTATACCAAAGACACTTGGAAAGACATTACTAGAGAAGCTACCCAGAAACCTGGATCTAAGGTTCTCAGGAGACTGATGCCCTAAACAACTGTTTACGGAGTTTATCACATCCTGCACTCCTAAGGTAAGCTTTGATCATTAGTCCTCCAAAACAGAAATGTACAAGTATCTCTGAGGCAGTGTTTCAATTCCACCAAAGCACTTGTTTTTTTTTTTTTTTTTCTGGTTCCTTTGAAAAGACTCTTGATCTTGCCTTTTCTTTTCTTTTTCTAATTATCTTCAAGTTGGAGAATTGTCCACTGTCAACTTTGCTAAATAAGTTCCACATTCTTCTGCATCCTTTCCCATTGCATTTGATGTTAGAAAGCAGAATTCTCCAATATTTCTACTTTGGGGACTCAGTCAAGCCCAGATAAAATTGCAAAGTCAGTGAAATTTATCTACAATGCTCTAGAGTCCTGTTTTTGTTTTTCTGTCTTCCTTTTGGATAAGAGCTGTAAGAGAGGTGATATCCCACACTGTCTGTATTCTGTATTCACAATAAAACACCACGAGGCTGCTATAATTATTATTCCCTTTTTGTGTTTACCTATTAGCCACCAAGTAGGAAATAGCTCAAGGCATATTTCTTAAATCCAAGATTCAAACCCCATTGTGGTCTGACTGTAATACTTGGCTGAGCTGCCTCTCTTTTCTGTTTGGACTTTCTCACCCTGCACTACCATCCCCTGTTAATGTCCTGCCTTCTCAGATGCCATCAGTGACCTTTAAGGCATTTTTTTCACTTGATATCTGAACTGAAATCCAAATTTACCTAATTTGAGCTATGCCAAGCAATGGCAACATGCCAAGTATCTGAGCAACAATTTCAAGAAAAGGAACTAATCACTGATACTAAATCACTTGTTGAATTTTATTTAGGTGGGAGGAGGAGTCTGGAACTCTAAAATGAATCAAGATTTTGGGTTTATGGTATGAAGATCTCAGTCTACCAATTGTACTGTGCAAATTTGATATTGGCTTATGGTGAGTTAACTCTATCTGCACCAAGGAATACTCCCTTCTTTTAAATCTGTCTCCCTCCTCTATCACAATCCCCTCATATGCATAAGCTACTGAAATTTAAGAATTTTTCTAATGAATTATAGATGCCTCAGCAAAACTTTTCAGGCACTGCAACTTTTGCTAACACATTTTTATTCTTGCAGCATTTTCCTTTCAGCTGAAGGCTTGAACATTTTGGACCAGTGTTTTTCAAACTGTGCTCTCCCAGGTGAGGACTGCCATCCCTCCCACCCTACCTCTGGCAGGACAGTCAGGCTTTTAGATCTTCATATTTTCACCATCACACTAAGAGTTCCAGGTAAAATATCTTGAAATCTTGAGCTAGATGGTTGAGAATTTAAGAAATTCTTTTTATGATATGATGACATTGTTTCACTAACACATTTTGACATTAAGTCATCATTGCTATGGATTTCTGAAGTGTATATTTGCAATGAAAGAATTAGAATTATTCAAATCCTATTCATAAAAATATAGGCTTTATAATACATGTGAATCCCTACATTACAAGTTATAATAATTTTTAAAATTTTTCAATAAAGAAAAAAGGATAATATTATTTCACCAAGCTGCTTTAACAGTTTAGTTTTTATGTGTTTGTTGTTGTCATCTGTTTTGTTTTTATTTTGGGGAGAAGGGCAAATAATATGGCATATCAAAACAATTCAAGCTCTGTCAAAATTAAAATGTACACTGTTATCATATTTGTATATGTATGTGTTTTTCTTAGCTTAAGACCAAAAATTTAAATATAAAATTTACTGAAGTTAGAAAACAGAGATTTACTGTGGTTTCATTAGAAAGATCTGTATATTTATTAATATTCCTGAGGAGAGCAAGGATTCACGTGAACATGTGGGCTAAATGCTATGGGAACTTGCTATGAACAAATATTTACAATTTCATGAGAGGTGAATTAATAGTAGAAAATATATTTTGTTTTTCTGAGGAAACCAAATAGAAAAATGAGAACAAAATTCTCAGTTATCAAATACTATGTATGTGTGTATACTTGTATATGTCTGTGAGGTTTGTGAGCTCATTACAAGTAGAATATCATCATTGTTCACTTTATGTTCTAGAGATTTTTGCCAAACAGAAGACTATTGAGACCTTTTACAATTTCTTTTAAGGATATTAGGATGTCATTTCCAATGAAAGATTATGTATTATATTAATATATTAATATTTCCAAATCATATGTACTTGTATTCATTCTCTGCAGACTTTCTTTTTTTTTAAAGATTTTATTTATTTATTTATTTATTTATGACAGAGAGAGAGAGAGAGAGAGAGAGAGAGAGAGAGAGAGGGGCACAGGGAGAAGCAGGCTCCATGCAGGGAGCTGGACGTGGGATTTGATCCTGGGTCTCCAGGATCACACCCTGGCAGTGCTAAACCACTGGGCCACTGGGGCTGCCCTCTGCAGACTTTCTAAATTATTTATTTCTTAAACTCTGACACACTTTAATCTTAGAGAAATTACAGCCTTTAAATTTGTAAAAGAAATCTTCACATACTATACTTTGATTTCCTTTAAGTATAATGATACCACCTGCCCTAGTAGAACATTCTCAGTTCAGCAATTCTTTTACCCTTCACAGTGAAGGAAAATCTCATGATGAGTAAGTATCTAAATTCTAGGTATTCCATGACAAGAACAAGTTATTTGGACATGTTCTAACCAAATCCTGGTTTGCTGTTTTTGTTCTTATTGTTGTGCTAGTTATGGTGGTATGCTTTATTTTTAAAATAAAAGAAGATTAAGTTGAACATACAATAATAAGTCTATTCCTTCTTGTAGAATTCAATTCTTTACTAGAAGTCAAATCCATTCATGTAACCCAATGGCAGTCCTCTCCAGGACATGTCAAATAATTAAAAATATAATGGTGAATATATACACCAACAACCACTCAGAATAAATTCTATCAAAACAAAAAAACTTTTATGAAAAACAAGACAAAAACACTATCCTAAAGGAAAAATGCCCCACCCCATATACACACACACAGCGTACAGATGACGTGTTTTAGCAGATGATCCTGCTAAATAACCCTGACTGAAGCCATTACAGAAGAACCTCTTAGAGAAAATAAAGTCAAATAGTCAAATCCACGGAGAGGTTCAAAATTCCACCATGAATACCCTAAATGTGTGTCCTAAATTCTGAAAAGAAACACTGGGAACCATCAGATTGAAAGATCCATATGGGTATGATCTGGCAAAGCCAGGATAGCCACCTGATAGTATCTGATAAAACTTGCACAGTTGTCAAAATCCTCTGTAAGATGACTCATCACAGTAAAGACAAAATGACCACAATATTAAGCACTGGTAGATAAAGTATGTAAAGATAAATATATATAGCCTCATCTGTAGCTAACATAATCCTAGAAAAAAGTGTAAAGGCAAGACAGAGACTGGAACTGTGCTCGAAGGCAATATTTAAGCATTTTAAAAAAGATTTTATTTGTTTGAGAGAGAGAGAGAGCATGAGCAAAAGAAGGGAGGTATAAGGAGAAGCAGGCTCCCTGCTGAGCAGGGCAGGGCTCAATCCCAAGACCCTGGGATCATGACCTGAGCAGAAGGCAGATGCTTAATTGATTGAGCCACCCAGGCATCCCATATTTAAGCATTTTCAGCTGAATTTTATATAATGACTTCCCTCTGGGTGATGTATATTTACAAATATTAGAATGATTATTTTCTGGAAAGTCAAAATATTCCCTTGTTAAAACAGCCACAGCACAGATTGTAGCTAAAAGATACTGAATATCCTATTCCTACGTACAACATTCTATCTATTTTATCCAGTAAAACAGGACCATTCTATCAGCACAGGTATTCATGAATTCTGTAAGGATTTGTCCCTTGCTCAAGAATATTGACCATCTTCATTATTGTGAAACATCAAGTAGCAGAAAGGATCTTAACAGAATGGGTAAGCTATGCCAATCCAGTTCTAATAACCAGACATCTTCAGAAAACCCCACATATGTTTACTGTTGACCCAAGATCCTCAGAATAAGCAATGACTATAGAGATTACAGATTTTACAATCAAGACCATCAGAAGCAGATTCTCCTAAATACCTGAAACCGATTGCATATTTTTGTTCATTACCCTTTTATTTGTATTTCTTTCTTTACAAATTTAAGTTTATACACTTGTGATTTATCTCAGGTTTCCCTTGTTTATATTTAAGATTTCCTAGAGCCAATCACCACAACTCTTTAATAGCTCATTCAAGCTATTGCTGATCACCCAATTTGAAAAAAAAAAATCCTAAAGACAATATATTTACAGCTTTACCAAAGTTCTCTCACAGAGCCCCCGTGTTATCTGTTCAAGGACAAAAATAAAGGCTCTTCAATGTTCATACAAAACCAAGTCTTTTGTCTTGTAAGTCTATCAGTTAGGCTACTCCAAGTAGATGATTCCCCAATATCTTCTGTTGAATTTTGGACTTATTTTAAGAGCCTAAAGGCATGAAAATCCTTTGTGGGGAAATAATAACTAGTGGAACAGATCATAGAAGTGTTAGGTAACTCAACATGGGCAAAAAGGTTTGGTGTGTAATTTGAATGTTGTAGTAAGTAATGGCAACCAAAAGTAAGTTTAAATTCCTTATAAAAATAATTGGATAACTTAGGATTAGCTACTCAGATATGCCATTGTTAGCATATCTTATTGTATCTGGATGAACAAAACTCAAATGAATCAATCTACATCTATGTGAAAAAGAAAGTCAATTTGGTTATCTAAATAAAGTAGACTTAGGGAGTTACTGGGATCTACTTTCATAACCAAGCCTGGAAAACCACAGATTGATTCCACAGTTCCTTTCTGCCCCACAGTTATTTTTGTTTTTCTTACAGTTATTTGATATCTGTTGACCATAAAAGTGTATGTGTTTGCATACAGTCTCTTCCCTGATAGATAATTCAACAAAAAACACAAAAACAAAAGGAATATGATCATACTGATCAATAGTCAAACCAAAAATCATACCTCCATAAATAAACCTCACCTTAAAAGAAATCTACAAACAAATCTCATTTCAAGGAGAATCAACACCAGTGGTGAATATCTGAGCAATTCATGATGGTCTTTACTCCAGTTGGCTGTGACAGAACCAAAAGGGGGCTACCATGAGTAAAACATTTCCTACACTCTAGAAAAACACTGATTTTCTGTTGCCATGGTAATAGAGCAACGAGAACTCATTTTTCAAAAAATTTTATTATTGAAGTATAGTTGAATCATAACTCATTTTTAACTTGCTTAATAAAGAAGTGATAGCCTTCTAGTCATCAAAAAATGAACCACTGGATCCAGTTTTAAATTCACTTAATCAACCAATGACAACTCACTTTAGTAAACATGGTTATACAAGCCAAACAACCAGCAAAAGACTTCCACTTCTGAAAGGCAGCCCATGAGAAAAAGACTCATTCCGATAAACATGATTTGGAGTGCTAGACAATCAACAACAGTCTTATTGAAATAACCATTTATGTATGGTAATGTTAAATTACTCCTGACTCTAAACTTCAATGAATTTATCACTGAACTTTATGCTTCCCAAACTTTCTTTTTTTTTTAATTTTTTTGTTTTTTTATTTATTTATGATAGGCACACAGTGAGAGAGAGAGAGAGGCAGAGACACAGGCAGAGGGAGAAGCAGGCTCCATGCACCGGGAGCCCAATGTGGGATTCGATCCCGGGTCTCCAGGATCGCGCCCTGGGCCAAAGGCAGGCGCCAAACCGCTGCGCCACCCAGGGATCCCCCAAACTTTCTATATAAGACTGATACTCAGGTCTGATTAGAGAGACAGTGCTTGACCAGCAGAGCTGCTTCACCTTAAAAAGCAATAAGTTCGGGGGCACCTGGGTGGCTCAGTGGTTGAGCATCTGCTTTGGGCTCACATCGTGATCCCAGGGTCCTGGGATGGAGTCTTATATTGGGCTCCCTGCAGGGAGCTTGCTTTTCCCTCTGCCTATGTCTCTGCCTTTCTCTCATGAATAAATAAATAAAATCTTAAGAAAAAAATTAAATTTTTAAAAAGCAGTAAGTTCATCTGTGTCTGTGTTTAAGATACTAAATTATGGCTTAATCCTTTTCATGGTAGTGGTTACATGGATGTATATACATTTGTCAAAACTCTATAAAAATCTGCGATTTTTATTATATATGTTAATTATACCTAAATAAAAATGAGAGAGTAGTAGGAATAAAACACAGAGGCAAAAAGAGGCAGGCATTTAGAGTTGAGATGGAAACATGGAACACTGCTTATGTGACCTCTCTCACACCCACATCAGCAGCCCCCAAAACACCTCTATGATCTCAATGGGATCTACAAAGCATAGTCTGAAAATTGCTATATACATGGCAATGACAATGTAAGTAGGCATGGAAAATATAGTGTAGAATTCTTCATTAATGATGTTTTGACTAATTTGGAAAGGCTTTAAAAGCATGAACAAAAATACAAGACAAAAATGACATGAACATGGGGAAAAGGGATCAGAATTAATCTAAGATTGCTTATTCAAAAGGAAGTAGACATATTGATTAGTTTGGTAAATCAAACTGTATGTTAAAAAATTCAATAGTAGCACTAAGTTAACAACATAAAATATATAATTTCCATTTCAGCAGAGGGAAAAGAAGAGAATAAGAAAATCTAGTTAATCCAATAAAAGGAAGGAAACAAACAAAAAAGAAGCAAAGATAAGTAAAATAAGTCAGACTGAGGGAGATAAATACCATTTCACTCATATACGTGCAATCTTAAGAAAAATGAATAAACAAACAAAAAGCAGAATCAGACCTGTAAACACAGAGAACAAACTGATGGTTGTTTGGGAGGGTTGTGGAAGGATGTGTATAATGGGTGAAGGGGACATCGAGAGACAGGCTTCCAGTTATAGAATAAGACAGGAATAAAAGGCACAGCATAGAGGATATCCATGGATACGTAACAAAATAGTGTTGCGTGGTAACAGATGGTAACTACATTTCTGGTGAGCATAGCATAATGTTTAAACTTGTGGAAGTACTGTATTATACACCTAAAATGAATGTAAAATTGTGTGTCAACTTTACTCAAATTTAAAAAAAGAAGCAAAGAAAATGCACTATCAATGGTGTGCTAGAGCCAGCTCACAGCATCACTAGCTCTCAACAGCGGCCAAGCACAACTTTTTACACTCCCAAGAGCAGACCTCATGGTGGTGGCTTCAATTCTGACATGTTGATATTATTTACACCAGGGAAATAAGCAAATGCTACAAATCAGGGCTTTTGTTTCGCAGAGCCAGTTTTAAACATTTACCAATATACCTCTGTGCACAGTAAGTAGAAAACACAACTACTATTAACACTAAAGATAACAACAAGATTATGGCTTAGTAATATTAATATCTAATCAAACTGGCTCTATGCCCAAAATAGAGCATTTCTGAGGTAATTATTTAGTAATACAAGAGAATATAAGGATGGATTCATGGAAGGATGTAACAATCCTAAATTTGTGTACAGTTAACATATCTAAAGCAAAAACAATCATAAGAAGAAATGGAAAAAGTGGTACTTAGATTAGAGAAGCAAATAGAATAAGCTGGGAAAATAACTATATGAAAAAGTTGTACTGCACAAATAAGAAGCATGATTGAATGGACACATGTAGCCAATAATTACAGAATACAAATTATTTGGAAGCACATATGAAATATTTGTTAAATTACCATAAAAGAATTTTCAAGTAGCTAAGAATTGATATATAAATCCTATTTCATAATCATATTTTCATAAAAAGAAAAATTAAGAAGAAAGTTGAAATCATACATTCAAAACAAATATGTCATGGGTCAGAAATTAAATTTTCATTGAAATTTAGGAAATGCACTACAATAAAAGTACTACATTACAAAATCCATGGGATTTTTTTTTAAGATTTAATTTATTTATTTATGAGAGACACAAAGAGAAAAGAGGCAGAGACAGAGGCGTGGAGAGGTAAGCTCCATGCAGGGGGCTGGATGTGGGACTTGATCCCAGGACCCTGAGATCAAGACCTGAGCTGAAGGCTGATGCTCAATTGCTGAGCCCTCAGGCATCCCCATCAGATGTTAATCAGGAAGTACTTAGTGAGACATGTACAGCCTAGAATGTGAAATATTAGCTCATTTACTTTTAGTCTTTATTTTCTAAGTGCTGATCTCAAAAGTCAGAGAAAAAAAAAACTGAATACATTTAATAGAATTAGAAAGAATGACACTTTTTCTAGAAAAAAATCAAGTGAACCAAACTAACTAAAAAATGGATGCCAACATCTCTATCACTATTAAAAAATCAATCTCCAAAACAGTCATAAAGAAATATAGAGCTTGTAAACAAAAAACATAATTGCCATTATTTGCAATCAGTATGATCAATTACATAGAAAAATCCATGAAAGTGTACAGCAAATTAGAGCTAATAATATTTTCATCAAAATTATTGGATATAAAGTCATTATAGAAAGTCAATAGCTTCCTATATATCAGCAACAGGCATTTAAACATGTCTAGAAAATATCCGTTTAAAAATAACAAAAAACCTGGAAGGTACTTAGGAATTTAACTAATAATGATGTTTATTTACTACAGATTCATCTGTAAATTCAGGATAATTCCAATAAAAAGCGTCCAGAGGTTTTTTTTTCATGAAAAGTTGTTTCTAAAATCCATAATGGAAGAAGAAAAGGCCAAGAATAACTAAAACAGAAGCATATAGAAAAAAAAGTATGATGCTATTTATGTAAATATAATTATATAAATCAATTATATATTTATATACATTTATATACATTTAGTAATACATGCATATACACTGAGTCAAAGATAAACATACATGACAAGTACTGATATTTGAATAAGGGAGAAAAGAAAATATAATCAGAGGATCTATCCATAATGATTTAATTTCTGGAAAAACATATACAAAAAATACAGCAAAAATTAACAATTATTAGATTTGATTTTTGATACATGGTGCTTCTTATAATGCAAACTATGTTTTTGTTTAAAGATAATCTAGATAAAAATAGTAAAATTGAAAAAGCCTGAATTGAAGGTTGAGAATAGGTAACACTGAGCAGAGTGTTCTTTTTTTTTAATTTTTAATTTTTAATTTTAATTAATTAATTAATTTATTTATTTATTTTTATTTATTTATGATAGTCACAGAGAGAGAGAGAGAGAGGCAGAGACATAGGCAGAGGGAGAAGCAGGCTCCATGCACCGGGAGCCCAATGTGGGATTCCATCCCGGGTCTCTAGGATCGCGCCCTGGGCCAAAGGTAGGCGCCAAACCGCTGCACCACCCAGGGATCCCCAGAGTGTTCTCTTTAAGGAGTTTAACATCAATAAGAGCAGTAGTCAGAGAGTAGCATGAGGTCAAAGAAAAGTCCGTTTGTAGTATGGGAAAGAGTGGAGTATGTTTCCATGTAGATAAATAAAAATATTTTACAATACTAGGGAAAGATATAGAATTGATAGGGCCTTGAGCATTGAGCACATTGAATCAAAGACACAAGTGAGAAGAAAAAAGAACAGAATGCCTCTAGTAAGTAACTTTACCAGAGTAGAGAAAGAATTAATGGATGAGAAAAATGGCTCTAGAGCCTTTTATCTGGAACAATAACGAAGATAAGAATAGATGTGAAATACTATGTTTATCTCATTGCTAAATGGTAGGATAGTGGAGGAAGGAAATTAAGATACACTGTTAGGATCCCAGGATCACTTTGGGAAAGTTGAAGAAAACAATCTCCACAGCATTCTAAATACTTATTTTTATTCATTTTGGTTATTTATTTATGTATTTGAGAGAGAGAGAGAGAGAGAGAGAGAGTTCAAGTGAGCACATGATGGGGGGAGGGGGAGAGGGAGAGAATCTTCAAGCAGACTCCCCTCTAAACTCAGAGCTTGACATGGGGCTTGATCTCAGGACCCGTGAGATCATGACCTGAGCCAAAACCAAAGGACAGACACAACCACCTGAGTCACCCAGGCACTCCTCCCTGGCATTTAAAGGTCATGGTTCCTAGTCCAGAGTTTCAGTCTCCTTTGCATATGGTAAACTTCCAAGTTTTTCTTTGCACTCCTCCTGGAGAGAGTGATTTTCTCCATACTACAAGTTTTTGACACACTGGAGATGTTAGATACAATATAGGATCTTAATTTTCCTTCCAATCTCCTAAAGAGATTGGAATATAATTATGGGATTTTTTTCTCGATCCAAAGAGAAACGGACCAAATAGTTTGGGGTGGTACCATTTATACAGGGACACCTTGTGATTATTCTTGTTTAGTAAGGCAAAAGCCACCACCCACACATCTCCTTTTAAAGTTAAATGTTGCCCAGAAGTTGAGACTTGAGATCCAAAAGAGTCAGGCAGACCACCCAGCTACTCTGGCCATGACGGTACTGGGTTAATGATCTCTAAAATAAAATCCTACAGTCTAGTGACTCTGCCTCTGTGGCTATCTGCCCCAGTCAAATGGGAATAACCATCCAATACCTTCTTAAGAGAAAAAACTCACAGACATCCTAGTTATTTTCCCCAGCAGGAGCAGGTAGCTAGATATTACAAAACACTAATTCATAGAAACTTAGAGCTAGAGTAGACCATTGTGAGCCTAGTGTTTTCTTCTGATAGGTGAGAACGTTATAGTCCAAGATCAAGTTAATGGCTTGCTTAACGGAACACACTGATTAGTGGTGTCACTCAAATGTTCTCTCATAGGCTACAACTTAGAAAACTTGCTTCTGATATACATCTTTGTTGAATTAAACTGCTTTCTGAAAAGTCTGTATGCTTTTTACATAGCTTTACATTTCACAGGGGTTTACATAGAAAACAAGGGTGCCTGAGTCGTGCAGTGGATTAAGCACCAGACTCTTGGTTTCTGCTCAGGTCGTGATCTCAGGGTTGTGAGATCAAGCCCTGGGTCGGGCTCCATGCTCAGTGTGTAGTCTTCTTGAGATGTTCTCTCCCTGTCACTTCCACTCATGCTCTCTCTCTGAAATAAATAATCGTTTTAAAGAAAATTTTTAAATTAAAAAAATAAACAAATAGAAAACTTTACATGATTTTTGGCATGAATATTTAAAGAGGCTTCAGCCCAGTGGTACTGTGATTATACATGCATAATCACATTTAATACTACAGTGGTTTTTGCCAGTTTATTTCCTATCACACATAACAGAGCATTGGCTTTGTGAGAAAATGTCTATTAAAGTTCATTATCTTTCTCTGTTTCAAATGGGGCTGTGGAAGGAAGATATCTTAGGAGAATAGAACCTCAGGCCAATTCCATGCACTGCTTAGTCAAATTGAGTATGTCCTAGGGGTTTACAAAATTATACTTAGGTTTATGACTTAGAGGTTTCTGTTGGGGATGCTTGACAACTGTTGATGGATTTATAAACCGTGATAATTTGGAATAGGTAATAGAATAGCATAATAACAATCATTGCTTCTTTTTAACCTGAAAGTAGTAGCTAAAGGGCTATTCTTATTTTGTAACTTTCTGAAATATTTACGTTTTTGAGGCAACTGTGAAAAGCTTTTTAATGCATCTATTGAAATATAAAGGGTGCAAATCAAAGAAACAGTCTCTTAAAGCATGATCACATCCTGGAAGAACCATCTGGACCTCTTCCTTTAAGATTTCTTGTGTTTGTTCCCAGTAAAATTGTAATTTTATTTTAGTCTTACAGACTGCTCTATCTAGGACACTATTTGGGATGCTGGGATTTCAGAGTTTTAATTTTGTTTGTGAAAAAAGAGAAAGGCATTTGACTGCTGGCCTTTGATAATCAGGGTAGAAAAATGGCCAATCTGAAAAGTAAAACACAAATTGCTTCACATAAGAAAATACTGTTAAAGCAAAGCTGTAACAAGGTGGAGAGTGAATACAAATCAATCAAATGCTGAGTGAAGTTTGGCTTTAAGGGAGTAGAAAATAAATAACTCCAACTATCTATGGTTGCATAGATTCTACAGTGCTCCATAACAGCAAGTATTTAGACTATGGTATGTACAATGTCCATATTGTAGATGTGTGATTTTATTGCATTTTCCTAACAGACAGGGGGGTAACTATCATTGGGAAAAGATACCTTTTCTTAATCCAAACAAAATATCACATAGATTAGTATTAGTATAGGAGTCTCAAACCATTACTCTAATAATCAATTTCAATCTCCCTATTTGTGCATGTGTGTATGCGTGTAGTTTTTATAATCTTAAAATCTACCTATTACTTAAAGAGAATTTTAAAAATAAGTTAAATAATGTAAGAATTTACCTAATCTATCATTAACTATAAGGACATAACAAATATTTACCCCAAATCATATATATATATTTTAAGATTTTAATTATTTATTCATGAGAGACACAGAAAGAGGCAGAGACACAGGCAGAGGGAGAAGCAGACTCCATGCAGGGAGCCTGATATGGGACTCAATCCTGGTACTCCAGGATCACACCCTGAGCCAAAGGCAGACGCCCAACTGCTGAGCCACCCAGGCGTCCCCCAAATCATATTTTAAATAGAACTTTAAAACAGCTCCCTGAAATAAACATTATGGAGTTAGTGAAATTAAATCTATATATCTCAAGTGCATAAAACATTGTGTATCTTTAACTTCCATCTTGTAAAAAACCATGGCATACTAGGAAATTTCATTCAGAAAAGAATACTATTCATTTTTCAAAGGAAAAAAGGAGAGAGATTAATCTGAACCTCTTGTTTTGACAAAAAAAAATGTTTTCAAGAATTTCTTACTGAAGTCCACAGTGAGTTGAAGAAGTAGAAATCATTAATGGCTAATATTAAAATTTTATTTGAAAATACTACTTTTTTCTGAGTACTAGAAACATCTAACTCTAAAATTCACTTTGTACAGCTTACAATAATTTAATGAAACCTAATGATCTATTAGAGAGGGTGGAAAAACAAAGATATCCTCTGTTGTATTTTATTTTGCCTTTAAGGTTATCAGTAACCTATAAACTAGTCAAAGCTAAATTGGATCTCTAAAAGGCATTTTCTATAACAAAACCAATTACTTAGTGTTTCCATTTAAATGAATAATGCAATATAGGCAAGGAAGAAGAACATATAAAGACCACAGACTTTTAAATAATGAAAATACAGTCTGAAGAGTCACATGCATCAGTATCTAGGATGCCAAGACATGTGTCTATGGTCATACTTCTTTCAGATTGTGATCATGCCACTGCATTTATACTAGATCTACATCAGAGACCAAAGGCACCACTGTACCTGGATCTAGGGTTGTATCCATCACTCACTATTCCCCTAACGTTAGGTGAGCTATTTTACCTCTCTAAGGTTCTCTATGGAAACCAGGAGTTAACAACAATAAAATCACACAAAAGATTTTCCCAAAGTATGTTCCACAGAATATTTGGACAATGATATAAGTAAAACTCCTAAGATTTGTAGAGCTCTTTCTCTTCATCTCTTGCTTCCTTTGTCCTAAACTGCCAACTCCAGGAACCTTTAGCAGCCCCAAATTACCATCTTTCTACCACTCAGATTCTATTTCTTTCATCTACTGAGATCAACACTCCCTATTTGGGCTTCATTTCCCCACATTATAGCATGAGACCACCTGCAGGAAGAACATCTGGGTGCTTCCCCCATCTCAAGTTTCTGAGCCATTTATTGGGTTTATTTAATCCATTTAATTAGTTACTTCTTACATTCTGAACAATTTTATAGATGTAAATGCAAGAAAGCAATTCTGATGATAGCCATTCTGTAATGACCCACAGCCAGATGTTTCCATATAAGCATTTCTATGAGCTCACTCTTTCTCCCAAATTAATAGAGTGATTTGAATCTACTAAATAGAGATAAATAAAGCCATGCAGCAATTGTTCAATCTAGCAGTAACGATAGCTTTGTTTAGCATAATTGTGATGGTACAGGAGAAAAACAAGCATTTGTAAAATATGTAGAAGATAATATTGATATCATTTGGTATTTGATAGCACATAACACTAAAATAAGAGGGAGTTTTATTGAATGGCATAGTTTTCTGGCTTGGACTACAGGATGGGTGGTAGAAAGCTGGACCATCTTTCAAAATGGTTACAATAAATTTGAGATCCCTGTGAGATATCGAAGGAGAAATAATGGAAAATAGAGCAGAGTTACAGTAATAATAATAACTTTGAGAGTTTCTTAATCTTTTACTCTAATTATTCTACTTTCAGCATACTGCAGTTTGTTTTTTCATTCTACACTCAATGAGCTCCATGACTATGTTCTATAAATAAAATCATGTCTAACTTTTCATTTCTGTAATACCTGGCATACATAAAACATGTCTAAGGCAATAAAGGTTGGAGAAAGGAAATAGAAGATACAGGAGAGATTAAAGAGGCAGAGTTAACTAAAATTAATAAATAATAATATGTAAAAAGTTAGGACAAAGGAAGGAAAATAAAATAACTGGTCAGTTGACAGCATTAAGTATCTGGATCAACGGTGGTGCCATTCATCAAAATATAGATTATATGAGGACAAACAGTCTCGGGTGTAATGAGTTTTGTTTTTGATATGCTGAGTGTATAGGATGCCCAGGTGAAGATGGAAGGTAAGCAGTAAGAAGCAATGGCCTGAAGTTTATAAAGGAAATCTTAGCTACAAACACAAGATTGGAAATCAGCATGTGTGACAGTTCAAAAATGTAGATGATTTAAACCAAGTATAAGGTTGAAACAGAGTTCTCAGTGGAACATTGAGGAATGCCATTACTTAAGGTATAAAGTGGATGAACTCACTGAAAAGCACTGAAAGGTCTTGAGAATGAGTAGCTAGAAAGGGAAGATAGAAAAAAAAGGAGAGGAATGTCATATTTCATTGATTTAGAATTTTACAATTTATAATTTCGTCTTTCTTTCGTTGCTAGTTTGAGAGCAGTAAGTTTTGGAGTTACATCTTTGAAGAAAGTAAAAATTTAAGCCAAATTCTTCTCCTTTCATTTATCTTGGCTGTTTAATACTTTATCATTTAAAAAAAATTTTTATTGGAGTTCAGTATGCTAACATATAGCATATCACCCAGTGCTCATCCCGTCAAGTGCCCCCCTCAGTGTCCGTAACCAGTCATCGCAAACCCCCACCAAACTCCCCTTCTACTACCCCTGTTTTTTTCCCAAGGTTAGGAGTCTTTCATGTTCTGTCACCCTCACTGATATTCCCTACTCACTTTCTCTCCTTTCCCCTTTATTCCCTTTCACTATTTTTTATATTTCCCAAATGAATGAGACCATATAATGTTTGTCCTCTGATTGACTTACTTCACTCAGCATAATACCCTCCAGTTCCATCCACGTTGAAGCAAATGGTGTGTATTTGTCGTATCTAATGGCTGGGGAATATTCCATTGTATACATAAACCATATCTTCTTTATCCATTCATCTTTGGATGGACACCAAGGCTCCTTCCACAGTTTGGCTATTGTGGACATTGCTGCTATAAAAATTGGGGTGCAGGTGTCTTGGTCTTTCACTGAATCTGAATCTTTGGGGTAAATCCCCAGCAGTGCAATTGCTGGGTCATAGGGTAGCTCTATTTTTAACTATTTGAGGAACCTCCACACAGTTTTCCAGAGGGGCTGCACCGGTTTACATTCCCACCAACAGTGCAAAAAGGTTCCCCTTTCTCCACAACCTCTCCAACATTTGTTGTTTCCTGTCTTGTTAATCTTCACCAATCTCACTGGTGTGAGGTAGTATCTCATTGTGGTTTTGATGTGCATTTCCCTGATGGCAAGGGATGTGGAGAATTTTCTTACATGCTTGTTGGCCATGTCCATGTCTTCTTTGGTGAAATTTCTGTTCATATCTTTGGCCCAATTCATGATTGGATTGTTTGTTTCTTGGGTGTTGAGTTTCATAAGTTCTTTATAGATCTTGGGTACTAGCCCTTTATCTGATATGTCACTTGCAAATATCTTCTCCCATTCTGTAGGTTGTCTTTAGGTTTGTTGACTATTTCTTTTGCTGTGCAGAGGCTTTTGATCTTGATGAAGTCCCAGTAGTTGATTTTTGCTTTTGTTTCCCTTGCCTTCATTGATGTATCTTGCAAGAAGTTGCTGTGGCCAAGTTCAAAAAGGGTGTTGCCTGTGTTCTCCTCTAGGATTTTGATGGATTCTTGTCTCATATTTAGATCTTTCATCCATTTTGAATTTATCTTTGTATATGATGTAAGAGAATGGTCTAGTTTCATTCTTCTGCATGTGGCTGTCCAATTTTCCCAGCACCATTTATTGAAGAGACTGTCCTTTTTCCAGTGGTAGTCTTTTCTGCTTTGTCGAATATTAGTTGACCATAGAGTTGAGGGCCCATTTCTGGGTTGTCTATTCTGTTCCATTGATCTATGTGTCTGTTTTTGCGCCAGTACCACACTGTCTTGATGATCATAGCTTTGTAGTACAACCTGAAATCTGGCATTGGGATTCCCCCAGCCATAGTTTTCTTTCTTAATATCTCCCTGGCTATTCGGGGTCTTTTCTGATTCCACACAAATCTTAAGATGATTTGTTCCACTCTTGAAGAAAGTCCATGATACTTTGATAGGAATTGCATTAAATGTGTAAATTGCCCTGGGTAGCATTGACATTTTCACACTATTAATTCTTCCATTCCATGAGCTTGGAATATTTTTCCATCCCTGAATATCTTCCTCAGTTTCTCTCAGAAGTGTTCTGTAGTTTGTATGGTATAGATCCTTTACCTCTTTGGTTAGGTTTATTCCTAGGTATCTTATGCTTTTGGGTGCAATTGTAAATGGGATTGACTCCTTAATTTCTCTTTCTTCATGTTGTTAGTGTATAGAAATGCCACTGATTTCTGGGCATTGATTTTGTAACCTGCTACATTGTTGAATTCCTGTATGAGTTCTAGAAATCTTGGGGTGAAATCTTTTGGGTTTTCTATGTACTGTATCATGTCATCTGCAAAGAGGGAGAGTTTGACTTCTTAGCCAATTTGAATGCTTTTATTTACTTTTGTTGCCTGACTGCTGAGGCTAGGACCTCTAGTACTTTTGAATAGCAATGGTGAGAGTGGACATCCCTGTTGTGTTCCTGATCTTAGGGGAAAGGCTCCCAGTGTTTCCCCATTGAGAATGATATTTGCTGTGGGCTTTTTGTAGACAGCTTTTAAGATGCTGAGAAATGTTCCCTCTATCCCTACACTCTGAAGAGTTTTGATCAGGAATGGATGCTGTATTTTGTCAAATGCTTTCTCTGCATCCACTGAGAGGATCATATGGTTCTTGTTTTTTCCCTGGTTGATATGATCTATCACATTGATTGCTTTATGAGTGTTGAACCAGCCTTGCATCCCGGGGATAAATCCCACTTGGTCATGGTGAATAATCTTCTTAATGTACTATTGGATCCTACTGGCTAGTATCTTGTTGAGAATTTTTGCATCTGTGTTCATCAGGGATATTGGTCTATAATTCTCCTTTTTGGTGGGGTTTGGTTTTGGAATTAAGGTGATGCTGGCCTCATAAAATGAGTTTGGAAGTATTCCATCCCTTTCTATCTTTTGGAACAGCTTTAGTAGAATAGGTATTGTCTTTTTTAAACATTTGATAGAATTCCCCTGGGAAGCCATGTGGTCCTGGACATTTGTGTCTTGGGAGGTTTTTGATGACTGCTTCCATTTCCTCCCTGGTTATTGGCCTGTTCAGGTTTTCTATTTCTTCCTGTTCCAGTTTTGGTACTTTGTGGATTTCCAGAAATGTGTCCATTTCTTCTAGATTGCCTAATTTATTGGCGTATAGCTGCTCATAATATGTTTTTAAAATTGTTTGCATTTCCTTGGTATTGGTGGTGATCACTTCTGTTTCATTCATGATTTTATTAACTTGAGTCTTTTTTCTTTTGTTTTTAATAAGGCTGGCTAATGGTTTATCTGATCTTATTAACTCTTTCAAAGAACAAACTCCTGGTTTTGTTAATCTGTTCCACAGTTCTTCTGGTCTCTATTTCATTGAGTTCTGCTTGAATCTCTATTAACTCTCTTCTTCTGCCGGGTGTAGGCTTTATTTGCTGTTCTTTCTCCAGTTCCTTTAGGTGCAAAGTTAGCTTTTGTATTTGATTTTTTTTTCCAGTTTTTTGAGGGATGCTTGTATTGTGATGTATTTCCCTCTCAGGACTGCTTTTGCTGTATCCCAAGATTTTGAATGGTTGTATCTTCATCCTCATTAGTTTCCATGAATCTTTTTAATTCTTCTCTAATTTTCTGGCTGACACTTTCATCTTTTAGCAGGATAGTCTTTAATCTCTATGTGTTTGAAGTTTTTCCAAAATTCTTCTTGTGATTTAGTTCTAGCTTCAAAGCATTATGGTCTGAAAATATGTAGGGGACAATCTGAATATTTTGGTATCACTTAAGACCTGATTTGTGACCCAGTATGTGGTCTATTCTGGAGAAAGTTCCATGTGCACTTGAGAAGAATGTGTATTCAGTTGCATTGGATATAAAGTTCTGTAAATATCTGTGAAGTCCATCTGGTCCAGCGTATCATTTAAAGTTCTTGTTTCGGGGATCCCTAGGTGCTTCAAGCGGTTTAGCTCCTGCCTTTGGCCCAGGGCATGGTCCTGGAGTCTGGGGATCGAGTCCCACATAAGGCTCCTGGCGTGGAGCCTGCTTCTCCCTCTGCCTGTGTCTCTGCCTCTCTCTCTCTCTCTCATGAATAAATAAATAAAATCTTAAAAAAAATAATATTCTTGTTTCTTTGGAGATGTTGTGCTTAGAAAATCTGTCATTTACAGAAAGTGCCATGTTGAAGTCTCCAAGTATTAGTGTATTATTATCTAAGTATGTCTTTACTTTGGTTTAATTGATTGATATACTTGGCAGCTCCCACATAGGGGCATAAATATTCAGGATTCTTAGGTCTTCTTGTTGGAGAGACCTTTTAAGTATGATATAGCGACCCTCTTCATCTCTTACTACAGTCTTTGGGATAAATTTTAATTTATCTGATATGAGGATTGCTACCCCTTCTTTCTTTTGAGGACCATTTCAATGGTAAATGGTTCTCTAACCTTTCATTTTCAGGCTGGAGGTGTCCTTAGGTTTAAAATGAATCTCTTGTAGACAGCAAATAGATGGGTCCTGCTTTTTTATACAGTCTGAAACCCTGCGTCTTTTGATGGGATCATTAAGTCCATTCATGTTCAGGGTTACTATTGAAAGATATGAATTTAGTGCCATCATAATACCTCTTTCAGTCCCTGTTTTTGTGGATTATTTCTTTGGACTTTCTTTTACAGAATTCCTCTTAATATTTCTTGCAGAGCTGGTTTGGTGGTCACATGTTCTTTCAGTGTCTGCCTATCTTGGAAGCTCTTTATCTCTCCTTCTATTCTGAATGAGAGCCTTGAAGGATAGTGTTCTTGGCTGCAGGTTCTTCTCACTTGGACCCTGAATATATCCTGCCAGCCCTTTCTGGCCTGCCAAGTCTCTGTGGAGAGGTCTGCTGTTAATCTAATACTTCTCCCCACATAAGCTAGGTATCTCTTATCTCTTGCTGCTTTAAGGATCTTCTCTTTATCTTTGGAATTTGCAAGTTTCACTATTAAATGTTGATTTTTTATTTATTTTATTTTATTTTATTTTATTTTATTTTATTTTATTTTATTTTAGGCGTGGATCTCTCTATCTCCTGAATCTTAATGCCTGTTTACCTCCCCAATTTAGGGAAGTTCTCAGCTATGATTTGTTTAAATACACTTTCTGGTCCTCTGTCCCTTTTGGCACCCTCTGGAACCTCAATTAAACATAGATTTTTCCTTCTGAGGCTGTCATTTATTTCCCCTAACCTTTCCTCATGATCTTTTAATTGTTTTTCTCTTTTTTCCTCAGCTTCCTTCCTTGTCATCAACTTGTCTTCTATGTCACTCACTCATCTTCTACTCATTAACCTTTGTCATTAAGACCTCTAGTTTGGATTTCATCTAATTGATTTTTTAATTTTGGCCTGATTAGATCCAAATTCTGCAGTCATGAAGTCTCTTGAATCCTTTAGGCTTTTTTCCAGAGCCTCCAGTAGCTTTATAATTGTGCTTCTGAATTGGTTTTCTGATGTTGAATTGTAATCCAAATTCTGTAACTCTGTGGGAGAGAGTATGGTTTCTGATTCTTTCTCTTGTGGTGAGTTCTACTTTTTAGTCACTTTGCTCAGTGCAGAGTGGCTAAAAACAAGTTGTACTGGAAAAGGAAGAAAAAAAAGAGAAAAAAGGGAAAAAACAAAAAAAGAAAAAAAGAACAAAAAGCAAAAAAGAAAATAACAAAAAAACCCAAAACCCACAAGGAAGGGTATCCTCTGGTTCTATATACTGTAGATCCCTGGACTTCCCCTGGAGCTTTCGAGCGCTGTTAGGTCAAGACCTTGCTCTTCCCCTTTACTTCCAGCTGGTTCTGGGAGAGGGGCCTGCTGTGTTGATTCTCAGATCTGTGCACCTGGGGGAGCTGCCCCATCCCCTGCCAGATGCACGGCTCAGTGGGAGCTGTTTATACTGTGAGGCCTTTGTTCCCTGGTGGCCCCGGCCCTCCCAGGCACAGGGTGACACAAGGAGGAATTACTCCCCTGGCTGCGGCCAGCTCTCCAGCCCTACAGTCAGCTCCCACAGTAACTACCACAGCTCCCAGTCCCCACTGGCCTGGATGCTCCGGGGGCAGGGGGTGCTGATCTGCACAGCTTGGGGGACCCGGGGCAGTAGCGTCCTGGCTGTCCTGTGTCCTCCCGGCCTCCGCCTGTCCCAAGGGGAGGGCAGGATCCTGGGCTGTGTCCCCTGGCGCCCTGGGCTCTGAGGCCTGCACTGCTGGAATCGCGCTCCTGGGGCCGTGTAGCCCCCTCCATGTGGAGTCGCTACCTGAGCTTCCCCCAAGGCCTCACCGGGTAAGTGCTCCAGTCCTTTCCCACGCTGGGCCCCGGGGTGTGGCATACTCTCCCCCAGTGCGCACCTCCTCTGTTAGTGACCCGGGAGCCTGGGGGTTCCACTGTCCCTCCTGGGATCCTGCCCCAGTTCCCTGTGAGCGCCTTTCCATCCGGGAAGATTTTTAAAGTTCCTGCTTCACTGGGACTGGGCTTTCCTGTCCTAGAGGCTGTTGCCACCTGGCCTTAGGCCAGCTCCTCGTGGGGGCCCTCCCTCCCGGATTCATTCATTCATTCTTTCTTTCTTTCTTTCTTTCTTTCTTTCTTTCTTTCTTTCTTTCTTCTTCTTTCTTTCTTTCTTCTTTCTTCTTTTTTCTTTCTTTCTTCTTTTTTCTTTCTTTCTTTTCATCTATCTATCTATCATCTATCTATTATTTATTTATTTATTTATTTATTTATTTATTTATTTATTTATTTATTTATTATTCCATCTTCCTACCTTGTTAGAAGCACAAACTCTTCTCTCTGTAGCATTCCAGCTATTCTCTCTTAAATCTCAGACCGAATATATAGGTTTTCAGGATGATTTGAAAGTTATCTAGGTAAGTTGGTGCAGAGAGGTGACTTGGAGGCCCTACTCTTCCACCATCTTGCCCCGCCCCCTACTTTATCACTTTTTATAGATTTACTTATCTATTTGAGAGAGAAAGAAAACACAAGCAGGGGGAGCGGCAGAACGAGAAGCAGGCTCCCCACTAAGCAGGGAGCCAAAGGGACCTGAGCCAAAGGAAGATGGCTTAACCAACTGAGCCACTCAACTACCCCAGTTTTAAATACTTTAAATGCAATATTTATAATAGATTTAAACATCTTCTTATTGTTTCTGCATCACTCAGAAAGGAAAACTGTTTTAGTGGATATTTAGGAAAAAATGTTGTATATGGCAGCAATATTGCAGTTTTGAATATTTTTGTTACTGGGTAGAGTTCTTTTCCTCCACTTCTAAGACTGCAAAGTGCAGCTTTCCATGGCATACATTTGATATGTTTCCATTGCCAATGAAATTAATAGTCCCATATTTAGCACAGCCAATACTGAATTTTTCAAAATATTCTTCTTGAAATGTACTTCCGTAAACTACTTGTTTCAAAGAGCTCCTTTTTTTAAATAGAGCAAAGTCTTCCATAATCTCCCTGGTGCCACTCTGAACTTATTCATATTCTATTTCTTCAAGCCCAATAACACATACACAGCACTCTTGTGTATATGTACATGTACCCCACTCTTTCACTATGGACTAGAAGCCAGGCAGCAATTTTTCAGTCATGAGATAAATTATACAGTTCTTTACTCCATGGTCCATTTGCTTCAACAGTCATTGTTTCCTCACTAAGAAAATCCACTTCTTTCAACTCCCATGGTTAGCCAGTACCATTGCTAGTGATCAGTACAAAAGTTCTGGATTAACACAGAGGAAGGAAAACATTAAGGAGATTTTCTGTTCATATTCTTGAAATTAGATTGCTCATCCTTCACTGAATTAACAGCAAGTCTTTGGTCCTCTTCCTTTTTTTTTTTAAAGATTTTATTTATGTATGTATGTATGTTTGTATGTATTTGAGGGAGAGAGAGAGCAGGGGGAGGAGCAGAGGGAGAGGGATAAGCAGACTAGGTGCTAAGTGTGGAGCCTGACATGGGGCTCCATCTCACAACCCTGAGATCATGACCCAAGCTGAACTCAAGAGTCAGATGTTTAACCAACTGAGCCATTCAGGTGCCTCTTCCTTTATATTTTACACTTTTATGTTTAGTTTCTACAATCAGTAGATAAAGTCAGATTTTACAATTGAAGATTTCCATTGTAATATTTTCTGTTCCACTTCCTCAAGTATTTACCCTCTAATCCCTCTGACTTTAGGATGTGGCTTTCAACCTCTGACTTTGCCAAATAAGTATCTTCTAGTTAGGATTTTAACAATATTTATATATTCTTATAAACATATGTTGTTTATTTTTGTCTAAGCATATGAGAATTTTTAGAAATAAACAGTTAACTGGTAAATTTAGCAACTAGTGTTTCTTCCAATAATGAGAAACATCTTTGAAAAACATTTGGACTGAAAACTTCTTGAATCACCATGAGAAATTGAAATAACAAGCAAATTATTTGGGTTGGTAAAACAAAGTTTGCACATTGGACATGCCTAAAAAAGAAAAGCTCAAAGTCCTAAAATCACATGTTCATCTTTTGGTGTGCTTTAGGTTGTATGAATTATTTTAAGAGGAAGATGCAGGAAATTTGAGTTTTAGATGAATCTTACTGGTTTTAACTGGTCACACAGAGAAGTCACATAAATAGGGGGTATGGAAAATTGCTGAAGGGAATGAAAGACAACATTCTTTTGCAAAGTGTACCTCTGCTTTATTGAACTCACTCCTGTTCTCTCTTCTGTTTGTTTAACCATAGGGAATGACTTTTTAAAAATTATTTTTAACTTTGATTAATTTCTCTTTGCTTCTCTGGATAACATGCAAATTCAATATATCCTTCCACAGAGCGTTCACAGAGTTGCACCTGTGACAAAATAAAAGAGGTTTCCCACTGCTCTGGCATGTTGCCAATTACTGCTGACCTAATTCCTAATACCTATTAGGAATACCTAATAGGTATTCATATCCAAGGAAGCAACTTATAAAGTGAGCTTGACTAGGGAGAAAAGACTATTTTTTTCCTGCCCACCAGGTGTTCAATGAAATGATATATTTTGGTGTATCTGCTATTTAGTCAATTAAAAAAATATATTGCCTTTTTTGCATGAACAAAAACCTCTAACTTCCAATCTGGATATGACCAGGTATCTTTTCTCAAGAGAAGAGCTAAGATTACAGGTATTTAATCTTATACTGTAACATTTAAACATCACTAGAGATGCCATCCAGCCAGAAACCTCTCTACTCTCATCTGTCTTCAAACACAATTCTAATAAAAGTTATTTTACTTCTAAAAAGACTCAGAAGATTTCCACACCACACTATCAGGGGTCAGAGTAATTAAAGATGGAGAACTTCTCTTATTTAAATCTAAGGAACATCTGAGGTGAAAATAGTTGATTCTCTAGAAACGAGAAGCAGGTTGGCCCAGGTGTTCTGCTTTGTAAAGAGGAGTTAAGGATCACAGGGGTACATGTCACTTTCTACTTTACACTTTCTAAGTTTCATCATCACATTATATTATTGCCTCTAACACACATATCATGAGGTATCACACGATCCACTGGGACTAAGAACATGATAGAACTTCTATTTCTACTTATTTTTTTATCTCCTCATTATGAATGATATTACAATGTACATAAGTCAGTAGAAAATATATACATATTCATATATTGGTAAGTGGATATGAATATACATTTAAGCTTGAGGAATGCTAACCTAGACTTTTAAAATTGCCTCCTAATCCTGCCTACGAATCATACTCCCAGCCCAACCATCTTTCTCAATTTCACTGGGGAAGACTTTAATGCCTCATCATTTTAGCTCTCTGTATAGTTGTTTCTGATGGATTGCTAAAGTTTACCATTTTAGGACCCTTTGTAGCCAGCCCACTCTAAATTCTAGTCTTAGTCCCAGCTATATTTCTTAGAGGTCTCCCTCCAGGGCTTCAGTGCTTTTGCTGTATTAATGTTCTCAGAATTGTCTGAACATACTTTGACATTCTTCTGTCTGTTGGAAAACATTCATTTTGCCTGAATGTCCTCTACTAAAAATTGTTTAATAGATATAGCCCACCCAGATCTCAATAGGTAGAACTGAGATTTTTTAATACTATATAATATGAAGCACATTTAATTCTCTATAAGCATTTACGCCTGTGTAATGTATTTGTGTTTACATCTCTTTCTCCTACTCTAAACTGTAAGCCCAAAGAAGGAAGGGCCAATTTTTTTAAAAGATTTATTTATTTATTTATGAGAGAGAGAGAAAAAGAAAGAGAGAGAGAGAGAGCGAGAGAGAGAGAGAAAGCACACAGAGGGAGAGGGAAAAGCAGACTCTCTGCCGAGCAGGGAGCCTCATGCAGGGCTTAATCCCAGTATCCTGGGATCACGACTTGAGCCAAAGGCAGACACTCAACCTTCTGAGCCACCCAGGCACTGAGGAAGGGCCAATTTTCAATTATAGTTTTATTTCTCAAGCATCTTACTTGATGCTAATTCACATAGTTGGTTTTTAGAAAGTATTGTGGGATTATTTCAAGTAGAATCAATAAATAGTAATAAAAAATAAGAAATGTCTTACCAGTTATTTGCTTCTTCTAAAATAAAGCCCCATATGCATTTGCTATGAATTTATATTGCTATTTATAGGTCTTCCAATGCCTCTAGCCTTAGAAATAATATTTGAAAAGATTTCATGGACACTCAGGGGCATTTTCCTAGAAAAATTATCTTTGTGATGACCTTTGGAAGTATTATTTGAAAACTCTCTAGTTATGTTTTTTTATATGTCAATTATTTTATTTTATCTTAACTCAGAGGGAAAGCCGTCAGGGAAGTAATTGAGTCATAGTTTATGAGTTATGAGGCTGAAAAGATACCCCTGGAAATTTATACATAAATATGTCATCATCATCGTAGTTGCCCCTGGTGAGTGTGTTACATTTAAATAAGAACATAAAAATCCATCTTATTTACAATGATGGTTTTATGAAGTTCCCCTTTAGCTTAGTTTTGTCTTTCATGGAGCTTTGTACAAGTCTGAGAATTCTCTTCCCTAAAGGTCCATAGCAAAGCAGAGTAGAAATGTGACTCCCTTGGGCTTTATTGACAATATATTCCCTAAGGTTACAAGTCTCCAGAGTTGTTCAGATAGAAAATAAAATACCAGTTGGACATACTTAGTACAATTTTTAAAAAAGATTTTACTCATTTATTTTAGAGAGAGGGAGAGTGCATGCCCATGCAAGTGGGGGGAGAGGCAGAGGTAGAGAATCTCAAGTCTACTCCCTGTTAAGCCTGGAGCTCATTGAGGTGGGGCTCAATTTCACTACTCAGGATATTACAACCTGAGCTGAAACCAAGAGTCCTAGTTCAACTGACTGAGCCACCCATGTGCCCTATTCTTACTACAGATTTCTATAATACTTCTTTTTATGTTTTTAAAAAGATTTTTATTTATTTATTCATGAAAGAGGGAGAGAGAGAGAGAGAGGGGCAGAGACACAGGCAGAGGGAGAAACAGGCTCCCTGCAGGGAGCCCGACATGGGACTCAATCCCGGGTCTCCAGGATCAGGCCCTGGGCTGAAGGTGGCGCTAAACCACTAAGCCACTTGGGCTGCCAAATACTTCTTTTTAGTAATTAATTATCTGGCTTTCCCAATCTCTCAGTAGCTTTACATTTTTATAGATGATGTAAAACCTTACTATTTATAGTTTCATGTATCAAACGTTTTATATGTAACCCTTTACAATTTACACTATTATCTAATTTTTAAGTAAATGTCATTTTAGCTTATGTGATACTCATACAAATTTAAATGTGGAAGACACACAAAATACTTCTTTTATCAATAGGTATGATGATGATGATGATGATGATGATGATGATAGTAACGGTGATGATGTGATGGCAATGATGCTAATACACTTTCACACGTTAATTGTCATACAATGGATTAAGTGCTTTCATGAATTAGCTCATTTAATTATCCCAGCCAGTCCATGTAGAAACTAATAGCATTCCACATTCTAAAATTAAGAAACTAAGCTTTAGAGAGTTAACGGTTTTGCCCAAAATAGCTTATAGCAGACAGATCTTTGATTCTAATTGAGACTGACTCCAAAGCCAAAGAGGCTAATGACAGCATATTTGAGTTTTTATTTTCCTCAAATGTCAAGATGTAGGTTTAATTAATTTGAGTTAATAAAGCAGAATTCCTTGTGGAATTCTCCCATGCAAACATTAGGCTTTTAGGCCATTGGTTTGAACACATTTAAAAATAATCCTTTATAACTTCAAGATATATTTTGTCTGAAACATTTTGTTTTAAAAAAAGTGCTTCTTAGGGGCACCTGGTTGACTCAGTCAGTTAAGCATCTGCCTTCAGCTGAGGTCATGATCTAAGGGTCCTGGGATGGAGCCCTGCATCAGGCTCCCTGCTCAGCAAAGAGTTTGCTTCTCCCTCTGCCTCTGCTTTTCTCCCCTACTCCTGCTCATATTCTCTCTCTCAAATAAATAAATTTTAAAAATATTTTAAAAATAATAATAAAGAATTGCTTCTTACAACACATAAAATAGCCAGGCTGCATTATTAGGCTCTCTCTTCTATTTAGTTTAATGGCCTATTACCTTAACCCTCATTTTCTTTTCTGAATATAAAATCTACTTTAGTTAATAATATGTATAACTGAAAAATAATTTTTCAGACTAGCTCTTGTGCTTAAAGATAAAGGTGATAGAAGGGAGGATAAAACTAAACATCAATGAAAATGAAATATGTATTTTTTGAAAATGTAATTATAAGAATTATTCATTAGTGTTTTTTCTTAATATCTCAAAGCCTCCTTCCTCATCTTGAAATGATTATAATAATATTCACCTCATTTAATAGGAAAAGGAATAACAGTTTTATAACAGTTATTATAGGCTGGATTGTCTCCCCTCAAAGTTCACATATTGAAGGCTTAACCCTCAATATCTCAGAAGATGACTATATATTTTTTTAATTTATTTTTTATTGGTGTTCAATTTGCCAACATATAGAATAACACCTAGTGCTCATCCCGTCAAGTGCCCCCCTCAGTGCCCATCACCCAGTCACCCCACCCCCGCCCACCTCCCTTTCCACCACCCCTTGTTCATTTCCGAGAGTTAGGAGTTTCTCATGTTCTATTACCCTCACTGATATTTCCCACTCATTTTCTCTCCTTTCCCTTTATTCCCTTTCACTATTTTTTATATTTCCCAAATGAATGAGACCATATAATGTTTGTCCTTCTCCGATTGACTTATTTCATTCAGCATAATACTCTCCAGTTCCATCCACGTCGAAGCAAATGGTGGGTATTTGTCGTTTCTAATGGCTGAGTAATATTCCATTGTATACAGAAACCACATCTTTTTTATCCATTCATCTTTCGATGGACACGGAGGCTCCTTCCACAGTTTGGCTATTGTGGACATTGCTGCTCTAAACATCGGGGTACAGGTGTCCCAGCGTTTCACTGCATCTGTATCTTTGGAGTAAATCCCCAGCAATGCAATTGCTGGGTCGTAGGGCAGATGACTATATTTGGAGACAGGGTCTTTAAAGATGTAATTAGGGACGCCTGGGCAGCTCAGTGGTTGAGCATCTGCCTTCAGCTCAGGGCATGATCCTGGGGTCCTGGGATTGAGTCCTGCATCAGGCTCCCTGCAGGGAGCCTGCTTCTCCCTCTGCTTTGTCTCTGCCTCTCTCTGTGTCTCTCATGAATAAATAAATAGAATCTTTTTTTAAAAAGATGTAATTAAATTACAATGAGGTTGTTAAGGTGGACCTAATCTGACCGGTGTACTTATCAGAAAAGGGAATTTAGATACAAGGAAAGATACAAGGGTCTGTGCGCTCAGAGGGACAACTATGAGAAGAGGTAGCAAGAGGGTAGCTACAAGATAAGGAGAGAGTGCTAGAATAAATCCTTCACTTACAGCAACTTGATCTTGAACTTCCAGTCTCCAGAACTGTGAGAAAATAAGTTTCTGTTGTTTAAGCCACCCAATCTGTGGTATTTTGTATAGCAACCCTAGCAAATGAATACATATATGTATACAAATATGTGTGTGTGTGTATATATATATATATATATATATATATATATATATATATAAAACTAGTAAAAATTGGTGGTTATTATTGGTCTTGATGTTTATAACCTATGACCTAGAACAGCGTGAGGATATAGAAGGTATCTATTAATGAATTTATCGTTTCACGTATATTAGTTTTGTCTTCCCTACTGGATTATACACTCTTCCAGGGCATTAATAACTAGATAACTACAGAATGTGGCACAGAATTGAAGAGAAAATGGATACGAATTGTATTACAGAATCCTTGTTTCTCTAGTGTATATTTAATTTGAAAATTATTTTAAGTCAGGTTTATTGAGGTATAATCTAAGACCATAAAAAGGTTAAATATGTGAGGTGACAGGTATGTTAATTAACTGAATTGTGGGAATCATTTTACAATGTATACATATGTCAAATCATTACATTTTGTACTTCAAATATCTTACAATTTTGGCAATTATACCTCAATAAAGCTGGGGGACAAAGAATTTAATGTATATATATTTCCCTCTAAGCTTTAATTTCACTCAAAAAATTTTTGTTTTATATTAACTCAAATACATTCTAATTTCCCTTTTAAAAATTTTTGAAAGATTTATTTTAGAGAGAGAGAGAGAAAGAGAGTGCATAAGCGGGAGGGGCAGTGCAGAGGGAAAGGAGAAGCAACAGGGAGCCCAACAGGAAGCATGATTCCCTGACCCTGAGATCATGACCTGAGCCAAAACCAAAAATTGGATGTTTAACCCACTGAGCTAACTGGGTGCTCCCCTTTTTAAATTTTTTATTTGAGTATAGTTTGACATGCAATGCTACATTAGTTTCAGATGTACAACATAGTGATTCATCAACCTCTATATTATTCTATATAATATAGATACCATCTGTCACCATACAACACTATTAAAATATCTTTCTATATTCCATAAATGTTGGTGAGGATGTGAAGAAAAATAAACCTTGGTTTTATTAGTTCCATTACTGGTGGGACTGTAAATTGGTGCAGCCACTTTGGAAACAGTATGGAGGCTCCTCAAAAAATTAAAAATAGAAATACCATATGATTCAAAAATTTCACTACAGGGCATTTACTGAAAGAAAACAAAAACACTAATTCAAAAAGATATCCCAAGTATCTACTGATAGATGAATGGATCAAGAAGATTTTATATATATTATACATAATATACACATACACACATATAGATATGTACAGACATACACATATAGACACAATGGAATATTACACAGTCATAAAAAGGGTGAGGTCTAATTTCCGTTTTGGTTTTTTGTTTGCCTCACTGATTTCTTGAAAATATGTTTAGCTACAAGATTTTTTTTAATTCAAAAAAGTTGGGATATATTTAAATATCTATCTACTCCTCATTTAAATTATTTAATTTTGTTGTTTTCACAGAATATTTAAATATTTTTAATTTATTGAAACTGTTTCTGTGCTCTAATACATGATCCATCTTGGTTAATGCTCCATTTCTACTTTAAGAATGTGTGCTCTGGGTTCAGTTACCTATAAATATTAATTGGCGCAAGTTGGTTGATAACATTATTTAGGTATTCTATATCATTACCTCCTTGAGCTCACTAGTTTCATCAATTACTGAGAGAAGTGTCAAAGTCTCATTAAAATTGTTAATTTTCTGTTTTCACTTTCAATGCTCTCAGTTTTTTGGTTTTGGTAAGGTGAGGCTGTTATTAGCTACAGAAAAATTTAGGATTGTTATGTATTTTTGAACTGACATGCTATCATTATAAAATGCCCCTCTTTGTCCCTTCCTTATTTTGTAGTCTATTTTTCTATTATTAATATGGCACCTCCAGCTTTAGTTTTTTCATAATTTCATAGTTCATGTTTTTCATCCTTTACTTTAGACCTACTTGTGTCTTTATGTGTAATGTGGATTTTTTTATAGGCAGCATGTCTTTGGATCTTGCTTGTAAATCTGATAAACTCTTTCATTTTTACTTTTTAAAGATTTTATTTATTTTTGAGAGACACTGAGAGAAAGGCAGAGACATAGGCAGAGGGAGAAGCAGGCTCCCCTCAGGGAGCGCAATGTGGGACTCAAACCCAGGACCCTGGGATCCTGACCTGAGCCAAAAGCAGATGCTCAACCACTGAGCCACCCAGGTATCCCACAAACTCTGTCTTTTAATTGGGTCATCTGGACCATTTGCTTTCAATATAATCGTTGAAACTGTTGGATTTAAGCATGCAATTTTTTCTATAATTTTTTCTGTTTTTCTCAATTGTTTTTGGTTCTCCTCCTGCCCCTTTCCTGAATTATTCAGGTATTTTTTTTTTAATTTAATTCCATCTCCATTATTGGCTTTGTAGCTCCATCTCCTTAATAAAATTAGCAATTTCTCTAAATTTTATGATACATATCATTAACTTGTTACATCCTCCTTCAAAAATAATATCATACCACAAAACATATGTAAAAAATTACACTAGATTATCCATGTGCTATTCTTTATATATCACTTATTCAATATTATAAACACAACAATCTATTACTTGGCTTTTAGACAGTTATTTTTAAAAGAGGTTAAATGTAAGAAAGAAATGCCTTTATATGTACTTTTATTTGTACCATTTCTGACACTCATTTATATGCTAGATCTAAGTTTTCCTCAATTGTCATACCCTGAATGAAGGAATGTTTTCAAACATTTTTCTGGTGTAAGTCTACCAGTAAGATTTCCCTCAGCTCCTTCCTGTTTTTCTGAAAACTCTTCATTTTGGCTTAATTTTTTGAAATTTTTTTTACTCAAACTTCCTGGTTGAAAGAATTTTAAATTCTTTTCTGACTTTGAAAGATGTGACTCCATTACATTCTGTCTTACATAGTTTGAGACAAGAAGTGTGTTGCAATTCTTATCTTTGTTTCTGTATATATATTTTTTGTTCTGTCATAGTTTTCTTTTTTGCCTTTTTTTTTTTAGCAGTTTTACTAAGAAGTATCTATTGATGTGTGCATGTGTATTTATGTGTATGCTTGATTGGATTCTCTGAACTTCTTGCATCTGAGGTTTGTTACCTTTCATTAATTTTGTAAATGCTATTTTCTTTTCAAATACTTTTTTTTCCTTCCTTATAATTTCTTTGTTCCCATGTGAGATTCCACTGAGGGTAGTTCTTTCCTACTCTGCCCCTAATCTTTCTTGAGTATCCAGTGGAAGTCTATGAAAATGAGATGGAAAGTGAATGTATACTTCCATTGGGCCTGGACTTCCCAGAGGTTCTAAACTTTCATGCTAACCCCAACCCAACTTTTAGTAATAATATACTAAATTGTGACTGTTTTCTTCTCACCTGATTTTACAGTGGCTGTCTCTTCATCTCATATTCTGCCAAAGAGGAAACAATTAATTTGTGCTATCTCTCCTCAGAAGGGCCTACCACTCTGGAATTTAGTCTACGAGCTTGCCTCAAGACCTCAGCTCTGATAATTTCAACAAAAAGTTTATAATTTTAAAGATTAGCCTTTTCTTTGCAGGACCAACTTTTATTTTTATTTTTTTAAGGACAAACTTTTAAAAGTAAAATTAATGAAATATGCGAGATCAAGATACAAAGATAGAAATCCAACTTAGAAAAGAGACCGTGGTGGGAACAGCTGTTGAGAAACATTGGAGACCTTTCACAGATGCATCAGAACCTCACATTGTAAACAGGATTTTTTTCGCAGGACCAACTTAAATTAGCCTTTTCTTCAAGTTCAGGTGAGAGTAACATTCTTTGCAGCTTTTTTACATCCTGTGTGGAAGTACAACTTCCTATTGAAGATCTTTTGAGGACTTTCCAAATATAGTATGAGTATCTGGTATACTGAGATAGTAGGATGCAGAAAAAGAAAAAAAAAGGTAGTTTTTATGGATAAATCCCATAAATGTATTAATATGGTTATATCTTGTACTTGAAATTTGTAGTTCTTTATGTTGTATCTCTCAATGATTGTGTTAAAAGCCTTTTAAAAGTTAGAAAAAAACATGTTTTAAAGTTATTTTTACCTCATCTAGAATTCATTATTTCATTGTAATACTTTTGGTACAAACTCATCATATTAGAAATTGAGTTTGCATTATGAGGGGACACCAGAGAATCAAGACTTAAATTTTCTAAAGTAAGAATATGTAAGAATAATTTTTCTAACCTCCCAAGTGCCTCCAATACACTCTGAAATTTACCAGATAGCCAGAAGGAAGACACAACATTATACTTCTAAAATAACAAACAGAAAATAAATTCCATTGTACAATTAGATGTGTGACCCTCAAAAATACACTTTTTAAAAACTATATTGTTAAAGTAATGGCATTTGGCATGCTGAATATTAGATCTATCAACCCATTGTATCTTTTCACTAGAAAAAGACACAGTGAAAAATCAAACAGCAAGTGTATCAATGCTTCAGTCAAGAATAACTCTGAAGAAAGGAGGAAATGTATAAATGTATACACACACACACACACACAAGGGGCTACTAGTGGCTTGAGAAATTCTAGGAAACCTATGTCAAGAATATTCTCTTATCAAACTTCACACTGAAAATGTTCCCATGGGAAGAGCAAGGACAGGTAAGTACTACATCTTTTAAGATCTCAATGCAAGGACTACTTACTCTCCCAAACAATCTTTTTTGGTTCATTAGGGGTTGGCACAATTGCAATAAAGTATTTTGTTACATTATCCAAAAAAAGACAATCTGAGAAAATATCGGATTGCTCAGAAGGCCCTAATTTCCTGGAATTTTTGTAAATCTTCTAATATCTTCACAACAACTTTCTAACTTTTTGGTAACATGAATATAACCACAAATCAGCAAATTTATTGGTATTACCATGTTGCTAAATATTCCTAACTCAACCTTTCTTTAAACGTGGCCAAAAGAATAGGAAATTTATATTCCTCCAATTTCTTTGCTACTCCATGAATTTTAATAAGATAGAAATCAGCCTTCTCTGCACACATTTTGGGAAAACCTAGCCTTTCTTCTATAGTCCATTCTGACAACATGAAAAAGGCCCAAGAGGAAGTGAAAATGGCTACTTTCTCTCTTATTGTAATGATAACACCATAGGTTAGTTTACTTACAAGAATAGAATATAAATGGTAAATAGCAAAAGGTAACTAGACTCTCTCCTAAGATTAGTAACAATTACACTGCTCATTGCTCTGCTGTTGTGTGTCTGTGTGCATAATCTCCTCTGTTCAGTTCCGTTTTGTGATCCCCCCTAGTCAGCTGCTAGTGATGTCATGAGTGTTTCATACCAAAAAAGAAAAAGTCAGATAGAGGATTACAACCACATAATCATATTGAAACACAACAGTCCTTTTGCATAAATACAATACAGCCTCCAGGCTGGACTGATTCCAAGCCTTAAGTGTCTGAGAGGAGAATGTTCTTGGAAAGAATGGATTTTTGTAATAGTCTTAATAGCCACAGTACCATTTCTCAAGTCCTAGACACTATGGTTGTGTGGCCTCTAAGGACTTTCCTTGCCAGGTACAGTGTTAAAATAGGTACTATAAGATATTTTGTGTGAAATGAAAGTATCCCTAAGAAGGGTAAATGCAATATTATTCAACCCAATTTGAAACATTTTTAAAAGACTGCTATAAGTACTATAACACCATAAGCTTTGTCCACTAGGCATTGAGTGCCTGCTATTTTGACATATCACTGAAGAGACAATTTGATTCTACACTAAAATGTCAGTTTTTTTTTTTTTTGAAAGAGTGAGAAAGAAAGAGTATGTGCAAGCAGGGGGGAGGGGGCAATGGGAGAGGGAGAGAGAATCTCAAGTTGGCTCCACACTCAGTGCAGAGCCCAACATGAGGCTTGAGCTCATGATCATGAAATCATGACCTGAGCCATAATCAAGAGTCAGACACTCAACTGAGTCACTCAGCTGCCCCAGTACAGGATTTAAATAAGTTTATATTTGTGTACATATATTTTCTTTTTTTCTGAATTTAGGGAGGTATGAAGAACAAATGGGGCAAAATTTTTGTGCCCTTATAATTGTATATGCATAGTAGCAGTAAATACATCATGAAAGAGAAAAGCAAAAGGGCAAACAATACTCTAGTAAAAGATAAACTTTTTTGTAAGCTGGAAATGAATTATAAGTACAAACTAGTGAGGAGAAGGAAGCCAAAGTCTTGGTGAATCTCAGGTTGAGAAGGGAGTAGTAGACTGAAGCTTACTTACAAGGGGTTAACAGGGACCAGAAGAGCATTTCCTATGCCTGATGTCTCATTTAAGAAAGAAACTAAACACTGCTGCTGATGTCCACTTGTGGCTAGGGCTTATATGAACATGTGGGCTGAAGCAATAGGAGGATTATAAACACCATTTCATAAATTAGAAATAAACCAGGTCTGGCTTTGTAACAAGCTGGATTCAAAATATCCACAAGGTAGGAAAAAAAACAAAATGATAAACCTGATTCTAGATGCTGATTCCTATGAAACATGGCTTCAGGGCAGCCCAGGTAGCTCAGTGGTTTAGTGCCACTTTCAGCCCAGAGTGTGATCCCGGGGACCTGGGATCGAGTCCTATGTCGGGCTCCCTGCATGGAGCCTGCTTCTCCGTCTGCCTGTGTCTCTGCATCTCTCTCTCTCTGTATCTCTCATAAATAAATAAATAAATAAATAAATAAATAAATAAATAAATAAAATCTTTTAAAAAAAAAAGAAAGAAAAAAACATGGCTTCAGAAAAAAAAAATCACATAGTAGAAGGGTGGAAAGGATGGAGGGGAAGGGAGAGAGAATCCTTTCCGATCAAAGTGAGCCCACAAACCAAAATTTTGAATTGTTTGAATAAAGATTCACACATCAATAAAAAAGCAACTGAAAATCCACAACTTGAACACAAATTTGCTTGATATGAAGTGAAATTATAGGTGTTGGGTGGAGGCTCTAAGACAAGGAAGAAATTATCAGCATTAAATAGAAAAATAATGAGAAATTTTTCTTTGTGTCTAAAAATATGAGGATCATTGATTCAAAACCCCTGAAAAACTTAAGCCTTCAATAACTGGGAAGATAGAAAGCATACCCAATGAACTAACAGATCTGGCCAAAGAAACATGCAGGCATAATATTGAAATTGACAGCTGCCTTTCTGTGTATGTCTATGACAAATATGGGATGAGAGAGAGCTAAAGAGAGAATAATTCATCTGGCAAGCAGAACTTAGAGGAAATATAAAGAATTTAGACATGCTGGATTACAAATAAAACCATTTCATATTTCTAGACTTCCCAGCTCTGGTCTTAGAGTAAAGATTAAATCAAGTGTGTGGCTATAAGACCTTTAGTTAAGAGAACAGAGAGATTTATGGCAGTGCCCAGTAAACCTTCACAGTAAAACAAAGACTTTCTAAGAATCTTAAAAGTATTCTCTCAAAACAACCTCACATATAGCTCAAAGTAAATAGAGGTCTATTTCTAAAGAATCATGGATATGGCTTTTGGCATATTGAGGACATCTCAATTAGATTTACAACTGGTCCAAAATATTTTTAAGGGAGTTATAACAGGCTCAACTATAGAGAATAGAGAGAGTTCAAAATAAAAAGAAGCCTTTGGGATCCTAAATTCCTATGGTCAGGAAATAAGCCAAGAATTCCTTTTAAAGAATTACTGGACCCTTACTTTGGTTCATGTCTTTATCCTAGAAAGGGAGGCTCTGGCAACATGTGTATGGCTGGATTTCAGAATTGCTGTTGACTAGTGATTGTTATATATCACATCTCATTTCTCCCTTTTTTGATTGGGTATGGCTACTATAATTATTCTGTCCTTTTATTACAATTATATGTTGAGTGTATAGTGTATGAGTGACTAGTTCTTTTTCTTTATTAAGTTTCTGAATCATAGTGGCTCTCCCTGAAGAGCTGTATATGAGGAGTGTCATTTATCACTTAACCTGTTGCATATAATAATGCCACAATCCGATAAAATTGTGGGATTATAGGGAGAGACTATATTTTTCCCATGGGAAAATATGAGCCATTTGGTCTAGATGATGGGTACTATAACTGACTGTTTCTGTAATACCCCCTCCTGCAAATAACACTCGTCTCTGTCCACACTCTATTGAAATATCTTTGTAGCTTCTCCTATTAACAGGTGGATCTAGTTTTCTACCACCCTGATTCGGGGCTGGCCTTATTCTTTAACTAATAAACTGTGGGGGAAATTAAGTTATAAAAATTTGAAGTGTAGGCCTTAAGAGACCTTGCAACTTCTGCTTCCAACCTTTTGGACTGATTCCTTCATCATATGGACAAGCCAAACATAACCTACTAAAGGATGAGAGGCTCCATAGCTGAAGAACAGGGCACCCAGCCAACAGTCATCAACAACTGCCAGACAGATAAATGAAACCATCTTGAAACTCACTTCTCAGTTGGGCTAACTGAACCTGCATGAGTGGATCCAGGCAAGATTAGTGGAAGAATCACCCCATGAAGTGAGTGATTCTCAATCAAAATTGAAGGATTGTGGAGAAGTAAATGATGGTTTTAATCATAAAGTCTGTTTGGGGGACAAGGAGAGTAGTTATTGTAAGCAATGGATAAAAATGATACCCAAAACTATTAAACTAAAATCTAGCCAACACCTAAAGAAAATTAGTGAATGGGAACATAATACAGAACATTCTTTCAGAACAAAACACAAAGTGATTTTTTTTTAATATGAGAGAAGCATGAGATATGAAAACCAATTTGAGAGAGGCATTCAACAGGACTAACAGGGGTTTCAGAAGAAGATAATGAAGGGAATGTCATAGTAGAAACATACAAAGAGATAATTTTTGGGAATCAAGTTATGAAGTTGCACTCCATATACCAAGGGGATATATAAATAAACCCAAACCTAGAGCATATTATAGTGAGACTCTGGCGCATAAGTATTAAAAAGAATGTATTTTTAAATAGCAGAAAGAAAAGACAGGTTGCCTCCAGAAGAACATCAAAACAACAAAAAAACTCTTTCATTGCTATAATAAGTGTCAAAAAATAATGAAGTAGTATCATCAAAATGTTCAAAATATAATTCAGTGTAGGGTTTTATATCCAACTAAACTATCTTTCAAGAATTTAAGCAAAATCAACAAATGCTTCAGAAACACAAATGTTAAGAGTTTACAGTGCATAGAATATCACAAAGCTAACATGTAAAGTGCATATTTAATTTTTAGATAAAGTTAATCCGGAGGAAAGTCACAGAATATTAAGAACATCACTGTGCACAGAAATAGATAAAACACATAATTGAATTTAAATACCTACTAACTAAAAATAAGATAACTGAACTTTGCCATTTCTATGAGAATGCAAGTCCTATGATGATTTTGTTTCTCTCTGAGATATAAGCTTTAGTGTTTGTAACATAGTAAGGTTCAATAAGTATTTATTAAATAAAGACTATATAGGTCCTGAGTCATGAGAATAAAAGGTACAGCATAGGGAATTTAGTCCATGGTATTATAATAGCAATGTATGGTGACAGGCGGTAGCTCTATTTGTGGTAGGCATAAGGTATAAACTTGTCAAATTACTATGTTGTACACTTGAAATTAATATACTGTGTGTTAACTAAACTTTAAGAAACTTTCTTTCTTTAAAAAAAAAAGACTTTGGGATCCCTGGGTGGCGCAGCGGTTTGGCACCTGCCTTTGGCCCAGGGCGCGATCCTGGAGACCCGGGATTGAATCCCACGTCGGGCTCCCGGTGCATGGAGCCTGTTTCTCCCTCTGCCTGTGTCTCTGCCTCTCTCTCTCTGTGTGACTATCATAAATAAATAAAAATAAATAAAAATAAATAAATAAATAAATAAATAAATAAAGTCCTTGAAGAGAATAAACTACTGCAAATCTAGATTTAGCAGAGAAAATAGTCAGCTATACATTTAAGTAATTAAAAATTCCACTAAAAATAGAAATTTGACCTACAGAATTCAATAAAAGGCAGAAAAGGAGAGGGAAATGCAAAAAAAAAAAAAAAGCAAAGAAACATTAAATTCAAGCAGAATTAAAATATATCAATTCCACATTAATGTAAATATTTTAAACTCATCTACATGTGATCAAGATTACAAAATTGGAGGAAATGAACAGCAGTGGTATTTGTTACTCACAAGAGAAATAACTAAAACAAATATAAAAGAAAGTTGAAAATAAAAAATATAAAATGTGTAACATCAATATGTAACTAAAACAAAATTAATAAAATAGTATTTAATAAATCATTAGTATTGATAATGCAGTATGAAATGTAGCAGCCATTAATTTTCAACCTCTGCATGCTTTGCTGCAACTTACACTTACCCTCTTTAGTGGCTTGCCTTTGAGCACTGTAGCAAATTAACTCTTGTAGAGAATCAGAAGTGGTTGGTGGTCTATGTTCTACCCCAGGGATGCTTTCAGCTAGTGCTCAACTGTTATTGGACATTTTTTTAAAAGATTTTATTTCTTTATTCATGAGAGACACACAGAGAGAGGCAGAGACACAGACAGAGGAAGAGGGAGAGGCAGGCTCCATACAGGGAGCCCGATGAGGGACTCGATCCCAGGTCTCCAGGATCACTCCCTGGGCTGAAGGCAGACACTTAATCACTGAGCCACCCAGGCATCCCCTGTTATTGGACTATTAAAAACTCAGTTCTTTTGCCATAAGTCAGGATACCCTCTGAACTATAATTCATGCTAAAGTTCACCAAATGATTAAGCAGTCTGAGATATCACCAAAATTGTATTCTTTCTGGGCTGCTTCCTTTTCCTATTTCCTTCATATTCCTACTTGTTTTTTCTGGGGGTACTTCCTTAGTAAATTGCCTGTATTTGAATCTTTGGCTCCTTATCTATGTCTGTAGGAACCTATCCTAAGACAACCACATAATATTAGTTTAAGAAGTAACTGAAGTTTCACTTATGCCTATGATGTAGAAAGTTGGAAAGAGTATTGCTCCAACACTAATAAACTGCCCCATAAACTACAAAACCATGACTTTTCTTCTTCTTCTTTTTTTTTTTTTCTTAAATCATGACTTTTCTTAAACCCAATAGAGAATTGAGATCTCAGGGCAACTAATTATCTTGAAATCCCAGAAAATGTGTCTCCATGCAGACAGGACACATACCCTGAAACACACATGGCAAAGCATGAGAAGAAGAGACATCAGTGCCATACAAATCACTAAAAAGAACTTATCCATTTTTTAAATGAATTTATAAAATCCATGTATGGGCTCCTCTGGGAGCCACAGACACAGGGGCATTCATACTACTTGCAATCTTTCCTCCACAGACCTTGGCTAGGGCTCAAAGAAGGAATGAGGCATATTGGGAATAAGGGAAAACCTCTCATTATAGTGCAGGTTTGGATAATGAGAGTATACAACACTGGAGGAAAGGTATAAATTCCCATTTAAAACCTTCTCCTCTATAGAACAAAAGCCTTAAATTGCTTGGAAGTTACAGCACAAATCACCACTCCAGGCACACTTAAAGGTGAAGTTGGGAAAAGGTAAAAATAAGAAGTAACTTCTATCTCTGGAGTAGGAATAGGAAAGTGTCTTGGGACAAAACCACTAGAGGTCTCCTACCACTAGGGGAGGGGCAGGAAACTCACATGAGACTTACTAATGATCCATAGCAGAGTTTGATTTACATGGGTAGCAAGGCAGGTTTACTAAGGAAATTCTAAACTTGAGACCAAGTGTACTTAAGTTTTAAACTGGACCAAAATAAGAAAAAATCCCTCTGCCCCATAAAGCAGAATCACAACACAAAGTAATAAATACTAGCAATCTACCACTGGTGAGATTAAAGACATAGGAAGATCCCCTGTCAGGAGCAAGTACAAAAGGGAAGGCTAAAAGCTGAGGACATATGGGAGAATTAAGAAAAAAACACTCTGGTTCCATACAAATGTTACAGAACCAGAGTGTCTTCTTCTTAATTCTCCTATCCACTAAAATTCGTGTGGAATCACAGAAGATTCCAAATAGCCAAAGCAATCCTGAGAAAGAACAAAGCTGGAGGTATCACAATCCCAGATTTCGAGATATATTACAAAGCTGTAGTAAAGAAAACAGCATAGTGTTGCACAAAAAGAGACACAGAGATGAATGGGACAGAGAAGAGAGCCCAGAAATAAGCCCATGATTATATGGCCAATTAATCTGTGACAATGGTGACAAGAATATACAATGGGGAAAAGGTAGTCTCTTTAATAAATGGTGCTGGGAAAACTGCATAGCTACATGTAAAAGAATGAAACTGAGCCACTTTCTAACACCATACACAAAAATAAACTCAAAATGCATTACAGACCTATTTGTGAGACCTGAAACCATGAAAATCCTAAAAGAGAACACAGGCAGTGATTTCCCTGAGATTGGCTGTTGCAGCATTTTTCTAGATGTGTCTCCTAAGATAAAGGAAACAAAAGCAAACTTAAAATATTGGGACTACATCAAAATAAGAAGCTTTTGCACAGCAAAGGAAACCATCAACAAAACCATCAACACCTAGGTGTCCCTAAAATGGGGATTTTAAAAAGCATCTGATTCATATGGTTTTTGTGCAGATTTAATGAGATAATGGCATTAAGTGCATACTTAACAAAATTTCCAACAGAGCAAGGATTTAGTGAAAAAAGAGTAGTTGTAGCACTATTAAGTTGGACACTTAATTAAAAGTTTGCTAGTTTACTCCAAAGATTCCTGAGAATATATATAAGCCTCACCTTTTCCACTCCAAGCTGATGATCACCACCCTCTTGCTTCTTTTGCTATGGATTTTTCATCAGGAAGGGGAGATGAAATGGTAGCTAAGCTTCTTTCTCTATTAGTATTTTGGGAAGGCTTTTCCTCACAAAAAAGTCAGAAACTTCATTGTAGTGTATATCTATGTTGTTATCATAGAACTCAAAATTCAATTTTCCAGTATTTATCTTATTTGTATTTGTCCCTACCATAAAACCAAATAGGCTAGATAGCACCACATATCAATTTAAAATATTATTTGCAAAACACTTTGAATCTTTCCCTTGAAATCTATACCTCTTTTATAAATAAATTTCAATTAAAGATGTTTTCATACACTAATCAGAGATACCCAGTTGCAATGATGAAAATTGTGCCTAAAAATTTGAGATTATCATTCAAGAGGCAGAACATGGATTACAGAATCAACTTTCTTCTACCAATATTTTCAAAGTTTATACCTCCCTTTCATTTTTATATTGCTTGAGTGAGTTCTCTTGATAGTATGCCTTGAAATGCAGTCTTCAATTAATAAAATATATAGAATTCAAGCAACAGAACACGCACATTTGTATCTACCTTAGATTCTCCTTTTTTTTGTAACCAGGCTACATTTATGATATGGATGGCATTGGGCAGCTACTTATAACCAGTAGAGATATTGTGTATATCTAATATATGACACCTTGACCTTACCCTTGACATTGTCCTTTTCAGGACATTGGTTCAACAAATACCTACTGCCAACTCATAATATGCTAGGTATTGCTGATACACTGGTCAACTAAAGAGACAATTTCCTGTCCCCAAGGAGCTGACAGAGGGGAATAATTGCCAATTAATTATCATTGTAATGAGCATCCAAAGAAGTATAGATCATTATGGGAGCCCATGGCAGGAAACCTAACCTAACTCAGTCCAACAAAACATAAAGAGGCATTTTAAGCTGGTGCCTCAAGGATGGGTAGGCTTCAGCTTTTCTACATGGGGATGAGGGGGAGAAGCTGATGAGATTTTAGGCAGAAGAAAAAAAAATAATCTTGATGGCTCACTCACAAGACTGAATTTATACTTTACAATGTTAATTTATATTCCTCCATCCAGAACCAGGTAAGGATTGAGGAAGGCAGAATGACTGGATTAGCTCATATGTATCATATGCTTTCTATGTGCCTCCAAAATGCTAAGCTCTTCCTATTTGATACCTTATTTCCTCCAAGCAGCAGCTCTATGAGGAAAGTGCTATCATTCTTTCCATTTTACTCAGGACAAAATGAAAGAGCAAAGAATTTATACTGCATATAAATTTAAAGCCAGGAATTCAAATATAGGTCTGCCTGGCATACACTCTAAACTCTTTCCACAACACCTTTGCACATTTGTTAGAGGGAAACAGAAAAAAAGTTATACCCGGTACAAGCAGAAAATATTATCCTGAGGAAGAGGAATGAGGGGAGCAATGCTCCTGTCTGCCTATTTATAATCTATCCATATCCTCAAAAACACATGCCAGAGTCTATTTGCTTGTTTAGAGAAAAATGTGTGAGGATTCTTAAAGAATCAATACCAGGAGGTACCAACTGTGCAGCCTATTACAGATGACCAAGATTTGCTATCGAGTCCGACTCTTCTGTTCTCTTATAAGGTGTCTGTCAGCTCAAAACCCAAAGTACTTCATTTCCAACAGAAATGACATTTTCCCAAGGTGAAATTGAAGGTGATCCTTTTCAAAATACAAAACGTTTCATACAAAAGACATCTAGCTTCCTCTCGAGTCATGTTATATCAGTGCTTCCAACAGTCATATTGTGCAAGACAGTTCTCTTAAAGCCCAAAGTTGTTTTTATGTTTGGAAAGAAGAAAAGAGAGAAAAGGGAGGTGGAGGGAGGGAGAGAAAGAAGGAGGGAGGGAGAAAGAAGAGAAAGGAAAAGAAAAAGAGAAAAGCAAAAAAAAAAGACTATTTTAGAAGAAAAAGTTTCACAAAGATCAAGATAAAACACAATATATCCCTAAATTTCAGTGAAAAGCAAGCTTCAAAATTCACACAAAAACATCATTGGATAATCATATTGTCAGAACACTTAATTTCTCTCATATCACTTAAGGAGATAGGACTGATGATTCTCAGAATGCACTATTCACACAAAAGCAGCCCATGAATCCACTCATCTTAAGAGTTGTCAACTTTGTGTTTTAAAACTCTTCAATCACATAAGAATAGGCATTTTCTGCATCTTTTAGTAAGTCAAAAAGAAAGACAATCAATACATGTTTTTTTAAGCCAAAAAATGTATGTTTTCATTACTGAGAGAAGTAAAAAAAAAAAAAAAATTCTAACAGCAATAGTGGCATTAAACTTAACATCTCTCTTTTTCATTTATTGATAAAATATTTTTTCTTATATAGCATATAAAACATTTTGAGAGTTTTTTCCCCTTTTTACTAAGTCTTCATAATAATCTCCCTGGGATTCAGTTCTAAACTCTTTGGAAACTACTGATATGTTAATTGGCTTTTAAAATTCTCTTAAAATTATAAATTTCACTTAATTGCTACATATGGCCTTTCCTTTAAATATTAATGACTCTCCAACGAGTAATATCTATAAATAAAACCAGGCTTCAAAAGCCGTCTCTAGTAGTGGAATGAAAATCTAATAGATTTTGCTTACCTGCCACTACTGAAAAACCAATACAGAGTTGAGGAAATGTCATTTTGTTTTGGAGAGTATAAATAAACAGAACAAAATAGATGTGTGCTTTGGCAGGCACTGCTAAAAAATAGTGCAAAGGAGAGAAACAAGGTCAGACAACCATGTCTCCAATTCAGAAGCTGGGAAAATACCAATAGTGTCATTAGAATGGGGAACTGTTCTAAGAGTTGAGGAAGAGAGGAGGACAAGTGCTAGTCTAGTCCTCTCACTTGACTGACACAGAAACAGAAGGAATGGAGGGCCACATTTACATAACCAGGCAGATGAACATAAACATTTAATATTCTACTCTTCTCAAAGCCTTTTGTTTTATCCTGTGGGTAACATCATCCCAAATTTATAGATAAAATAGAAACAGGGACACTAAATTACTTCAGTGAGACCTCAAAAGCAAATGAGAATAACACTAAAACTTGGGACCATACAGCAAGCTTCCTGGATGAGGTCTTGAGTTGTCCAACACACAGAAATGGAACTCTGTCTTTATCTATCCATCCATCTATTTATACTGCACTAGATCAAGAGCTCCTAGGTGTAATGTGTTCCTTCAGGGTATTTGCATCATAAAGAGGACTTTGATCTTCAATTACCAGTGTGGACAAATTCATTTACAGGGGTCAATGAGTCCTTGATTATTCATTATCTAAATGGAGAAAAAAAGCTACAACTTAAACTCTCTGAATATAAAATTTTCTGAAAATAAATTGGAAACATTTTGCTACTTTAGCAAGAACAATTCAATAAAAGCAAATACATAAATTATAAATTTTGACTAAAAATAGATATGAGACTGATTAATCTATTAAGTGACTTACTTTCTGGTAAACACAGTAGGATAAATTCTATCCCCTGGACAAGCAAGTGTTAAGAAAGTGAGATTTAGTTGTCAATTCTATTTTGGCTCAAACCTGACTCCATCATTAATTTTTACTAATTTCCATGATCTCTCACCTCCCAGTTAATCATGCAGTATCATCCCAGGTCACCACATATCTCCTTATACCCATCATAAACTCTCAATAATCATGAGAGCCTTTTCTCTGCCATATCTACCACTTAACAGATTTCAGTTATCTTTCAACTCAATTAGCTCCATATATAGTCATAAATCATGGCTAAAAATATTTTTTGCTTTCATATTTCTCTCATACACTATTACTTCTGTTACTCTGCAATTAAAGATGGACACAACATGTGTGAAAATACATAAAAAGGGTTTTATACTGATCTTTACGAAATAAAGACTCTAAAACTGGAGTTTCAGTGATTAAGAGTACATCTCATTGTAATTTTCAGCTAAAATAACCAAAATAAATATTTAGAAAACAGAGCTTATAAAAATTTCAGAAATATTAAGATTTTTAAAGTGATAGAGGCCAAATTATTTGGACTTTATATAAATAAAGCTTAAAGAACTAAAAATCAAAATTTTCATTTAATAAAAAGATTTTAAATATAAGTTAATTTCCTTTTTCTCCCATGTTCTTATTCTCCTCCCATTCTTATTCCTAGTTTTATGATATTCCATTCATAATTTATAAATGGAAATGAATCTCATTGAACACTGTGCCCCTTTGTGCTCCTACTGCATTTTTTTACACAATTTCAGCAAAACTTCTTGAAATAGGTATTCATATTCACCAGCTCTTCTTTCTCACCTGTCATGCACCCAAGCCCTTTTAATCAGGCTTTTATTCCCACCATCCCACAGAAGCAAGTGACACCCATATTATCAAAATCAATAGCTACCTCTCTATCTTCCTCTTTTTCTAATTAATTCATTAATTTTTAAAATTAAGGCTTTACACTTTTAGACAATATTAGGATCACAGCAACTGTGAGGGGAACATACAGAGATTTCCTATACACATCCTATTCCCACATGTGTATAACCTCCCCTATTATCAACATCTTCTCACCAGAATGGTATCTTTATGATTGATGAACTGACACTGACACATCATAATCACTGGAAGGTCATAGTTAACATTATGCTTCGCTCTTGGTATTGCATATTCTATGGGTTTGGACAAATGGATAATGACGCATCCACCCTTATAGTATCACAGAGTGCATTTTCACTGGGCTAAAAATCTTTTGTGTTCTATCATCCCTTTCTTCCCAACCCCCAGCAATCACTGATCTCTTTATTGTCTCCATAGTTTTGCCTTTTCCAGAATATTACACTGTGTATTAGAATCATACAATATGTAGACATTTTAGATTGGCTCCTTTCACTAGTAATATGGATTTAAGATTCTCCATGTGTTTTCTTGGCTTGATAATTCATTTCTCTTTAGCACCAGCACTTCCCTGTTGTCCTTGTTCCAGATTCTGGCCGTTCTAATAGGTGTTTTAGTGGCATCTCATTGTTGTTTAATTTCCATTTCTTTCATGAGATATGATGTTGAACATCTTTTCATGTGCTTGTTTGCCATCTTTATGTCTTCTTTAGTGAGATGTCTGTTAGGGTCTTTGGCCCATTTTTAAAATCAGGTTATTTTCTTATTGCTGGGTTTTAAAAGTATTTTGGTATATTTTGTATAATAGTCTTTTTTTTCTTTCAAGTTTTTATTTAAATTCTAGTTAGGGAGCACCTGGGTGGCTCAGTCAGTTAAGAGTCCAACTCTTGATTTCAGCTCAGGTCATGATCCCAGGGTCCTTAGATGGAGCCCTGTATCGGGCTCCCTGTTAGAGTCTGTTTCCCCTCTCCTTTTGCTCCTCCCCCCACTTGTACACATTCTCTCTCTCAAATAAATCTTTTAAAAACATTCTAGTTAACATATAATGTAGTATTAGTTTCAGAGGTAGAATTTAGTGATTCATCACTTACATATAACACCTAGTGCTCATCCCAACAAATGCCCTCCTTAATGGCCCATCCCTTTACCACATTCCCCCTACCACCTCTCCTCTAGCAACTCTATTTGTTCTCTATTGTTAAGAAGCTCTTATGGTTTGGCTCCTTCTATGTTTTTATCTTAATTTATTTTTCCTTCCCTTCTCCCATATTCATCTGTTTTGTTTCTTAAATTCCACATGAGTGAAATCATATGGTATTTGTCTTTCTCTGACTTATTTCACTTAGCATAATACCCTCTAGTTCTATCCATGTCATTGCAAATGGCAAGATTTTATCTTTTTTGATGGCTGAGTAACATTCCATTATATATACACATGATCTTCAAAGATGTGGTATATTTTGAGTAATAGTCCTTTATCAGGTATCTTTTGCAAATATTTTCTCCCAGTCTGAGGCTTGCCATTACATTCTCTTGACTGTCTCACAGAGCAAAAGTTTTTTATTTTAATTAAATCTGGCTAATCAATTCTGTCTTTCATGGATCTTCCTTTTGGCATTTTATCTAAGAAGGCAACACCAGTCCCAGGACATCTGTGTCTACCCTTTTCTTACTTACTCCATCTCTTAACAGCTTGCAACATAGTTGGCCAGTTGCTCATGTCCTCTTTCTTGAGACACTCCCTGTTTTTTGCTTCTTTGATACTACATTCATCTGTCATAGTCAGTACTCACTCTAATCACTTTGCTCACTATATCTCCTTTGATTGACCTACAAATGTTAGAGTGTATCTGTGTTCACCTCTAACTTTCCTCTCATCTGGTCCCATGGCTTTACTTTCATTTTCATTCCTTCTTTTCTACATGTGTGTCTTGACCCCCTAGTTGAACTCCAGATTACTAAAACCAGTTGCATACTTGACCTTTCTACACAGATATCCAATAATCATGTAAAATATGGTCATACTAGAATTACTGAATTCCTAGATCCATTCCTATCCAGTCAGCTGTATCTCAGTAAATGGAAAACTATTCATTCAGTGGCTTAAACCAAGAACAAAAAGGTCTTCCCTGGGGTGCCTGGGTGGCTCAACTGGTTAAGCATCTGACTCTTGATATCAGCTCAGGTTATGATTTCCTGGGTCATGGGATGGGACCCCATATAGGGCTCCACACTTAGCATAGAGTCCCTTGTCCCTCTCCCTCTGCTCCTCCCCCTATTTACATGTTTGCTCTCTTTAAAAAAAAAAAAAGTCCTCCTTGATTTTTCTCTTTTCCTCATCTCAGCCATCTGATCTACAGAATCCTATAATTCTATGTCTAAAATCTCCTGAATCTATCTACTTTTTTCATTTGCAACGCTAATACTCTGGTTTTGCCACTATAATCTCTTTATTGTACTACTGTGATCATTTCCAAACTTCTCTCCCTCCCTATAATCCATTACCCACACAATAGCATAAATCATCTTATAAAATGTAAACCAGATCATGCTTAAACCTCCAATGGTTTCCTTTTGTCCATAGTATAAAATCCAAATCCTTTAATATGTCTCACAGGCCCTTTATCATTTAAATCTTGACTTTTCTGTGGATTTCTCTCCTTGCTACTATGTTTCTTACTCTCATGATACAGTTATCTTTATCATCTTTTATTTCTTTAGACATGCCCAACCTCAATCCAGTTTTAGTATCTTAATTCTTGCTCTTTCTTCTATCAGAAATGCTCTGAACTAGATTTTCTCACAGTTGCTTCTTCGTTATTGAACTCTGACTTCAAAAGTAATCAGAGAAGTCTCTCCCATCACCCACCTCACCTAGGACCACAGTCATTCTTTTTAGCATAACTTTTGTTTTCTTCATAGCTCTTATAACAATCTGAAATTATTTTAATTGGTGCTATTGTTATTGTTTATTGTCTGTCTCTATGTCCCTACTACAATATAAGTTCCAGGAGGACAAGTATCTCATCTGATTTATTGCTGTTTTCCCAGCTTTGGGAACACTGTTTGGCACATTATGGGGATTCAATATATTTTTTAAATGAATGAATTAATTCACTGAATAGGCAAATTGATAAGGGGCCATAAAAACTATGATCTTGGGATCCCTGGGTGGCGCAGTGGTTTAGCGCCTGCCTTTGGCCCAGGGCGTGATCCTGGAGACCCAGGATCAAATCCCACGTCAGGCTCCCAGTGCATGGAGCCTGCTTCTCCCTCTGCCTATGTCTCTGACCCCCCCTCTGTGACTATCATAAAAACAAAACAAAACAAAACAAAACAAAACAAAACTATGATCTTGTATGTTTTAGTAGTGAATCAAATCTAGTTGAGTTGCATAAGGTCATAAATCAAAGAATCTGAAAGATCTTTATGTCTGTTTGCACACATAATTGATTCTTTATAGAATTTATGGCCTTAATTATATTGTGAGACAACAGATACTAGGAGATTGTATTTACTTGATTTTGCAAATGAGCATATTGATGTATACAGAGAGAACAGTCAATTCTTTAATGAAGTCAGATTTCTGAAGTGCTAACTTAATATTACACTACTGTGCTTTTTCTAGAAATGTGGCCATCTTCCACTGAAATTACACCCATCCTAGTGTAATATTCAGGAACTATAATCAAGATCTAAATTACTGATACAGAAGATAGTCCAGGAGTGCAGGCTAACTTAGATTAAGGTATATCATTTCTATTTTTTCTCTCTCTCTTTGAAGATTTTATTTATTTGACAGAGAGAGACAGAAAGGCCACAAGCAGGAGAGGGGGGCAGAGGGAGAGGGAGAAGCAGGCTACCCATGGAGCAGGGAGCCTATGCAGGATTCGATCCCAGGACCCTGGGATCATGACCTGAGCCGAAGGCAGACACTTGACCCACTAAGCCACCAAGTTTCCCATATATATCATTATTTCTAAAACACTACTTTGATTTGATTATTCTCTGTTCCACAACCCACAGTAGCATCTATTGGCCACTTTGACTTTGTTAATTGGCATATGCTAGAAGTAAGTTCTATCAAAAGTAGTTATTTAATAGATGTTTGTAAAAGATTACAGCAACATTTATAACTCTCCAAATCTGACTCTTTCCTATTTTCAGTCCCAAACACAGGGTGAAAATTAAAGTAAAAACATTGAACAAATTAACTTCAGCATTGCATTACTTTTCAATGACTGAAATAATTCTGAACTGTAAATAAGTGTTTTACGTCTTTCTTATACTTTCTTTTTCTAACTAGAACACATATTGAAAAAATTATTACTGTTTTTTCACACATTCCTAGAGCATGCTATATAGAGTTGATCGTCTCAGAAACAACCCAGTGAATATTAGCATCTAGAAATCCCATTATCTGACCCTGAGATTTAAAATCATGGTGATACAGGTGCTTGCTAGGAAATACAAATATTTGGTGGAGGCAGGGGGAGTGGCAGGTAGTTCTAGAGAATTAGTTGTATCACAGGAAGAAAACACAGTATGCTTCAGTGCCCTCACTTGAAATGTTGAATTAGTGACATCTGGTGCTTACTTACTCCCAGGAGCAACAGTTCCAGGATGTCAACCCATTGCATGGTTCGAGTGTTGGGGTTACCAGGAAGACATGACTCACACAGGCAATGGATGGAATATCACTTTTTCTCACATAGAGAAGAGACAGAGCAAGATCAATAGTGAGCATCTGTGCCCCATGGTCAGCAGATCTCATCCCATATCTAACATAGGAAGAAGGTCTGCCTGCATCCTTTTTATCCTGTAGGTGAAGGGCCCCTCCCTCCCCAATAGAACAGAGAGAGCAACCATATCAGTATACACTTAAGCTGAACAGAAAAGTTCACACATTAGACCTGGAACAGGGAAAGATAATTCCAAGCAAAGACAAATACCCAGCTTAGACTATAAGGGTTTTTTTTTTTTTTTAATCTTTCTGCAAGAAAATGTTCCAGGCCCATTGGAACAGCTGTGTGGGGTTTGAAAGACTACTGACTCATGAGTTCCCAACAGAAAATGTAATGACTATACTCGGTGTTATTTTATAATAACTGAGGGCCAGATAACTAACTGAAGCTTCTTTCTCAAACTCTACTCCCATATATCTTTTTCCCTACTATTCTTCTTTACTATTTAGGAAGCAATAACATCTTTCTAGACATCTGTTCCTTAGGAAGAGGGTTGATATAGTTATGGAAAAAATATATTGGATTTATGTTCTAAAATATGCTCTTCAGAGTTATAGTGAAGAAAATAGTCTTGAATGAAAAACTATATTTAGTCTATATAAGCCAGATGGTTAAGACAGAAAAGTCATTTTGTTTGTTCTATTTCTGAATCTTGATTTTAAATATGAAGAGTAAAATACTAAAAGCAGAACTTAGGTAGAACTCTCTAAAAATAAATATATTAATTTCAGTAATACTAGCTGTTATAGCAAACAAGCTCCAAGTTTATATAGCTTAAGTCCACAGAAGTTTATTTCTTGAATGTACATTCATGAATGAGGGTGTTCCTGGTTGGTAACTGTAGGTGACATGAGGTGGAGCTCTGCTTCCTCTAGTCATTCATGGTTACTGAGAGGATCTGTCTTTTTAGGTATAGGTCTTTTAATATCACCATGGGCACTGACATCTGACCAGGAGGAGGGGGAAGAAAGTGTTGAGATTGTACACTGCTCCTTAACTGCCTTAAGGGTCTGGGAAGAAAATTAATGTCTTCCATTTGATTGTACAGTAGTTTGGTGGCTTAAAATACATGCTCATCTAAATACTGAATATTGCAGCATTCATAACCATCTCAAAAACTTTGGGATTTTAATAATTTTCTCCAGTGATACTTGACAATTAGAAAAGAATATGGTTTTAGATTCTTTTCATTTCAGAATTTTATTTAGTAAGATATTTTAGTCATTAAATTTTATTTCCTAATTAATGTTAGATTCTGCTACATAATCAAGTTGAGGCTTTCATATTTGAGGTCACTGCTTTGTTTTCTTCTTCCATAACATCTTAATGCATTTTGTGTTTTTCTTCCATTTGGCAGCCATGCATTCTTTCACTGGATGTTCCTTTTAGTTGATAATGAAAGAGCATTTCTCTCATGGTTGGTAACCATGTGGGCCTCTCACTCAACTGCAGTGTTAGTGGATCTTGTAGATATCTGTCTGTCTTCAGGCACCCAACCCTTTCTCAGTTGCTTTTGAGAGAGCTTGCCTCTCTCTTTCTACCTCCAAATGGACAACCTTTAGATCTGTCCAAGATATTGCCTCTTCTCTTTATTTTGGAGTTGCCTCCAGTTGTCTTGTTATATTTCCATAGCACTTCCAAAGTGTAAACTCTAAAGAAGTTTATTTTAAATCAGACCCTAATGTATAAACCCTTCATAGTTGGTGAAAATATGTATGGAAGTTTTCCCATGGAAGATAGATAGGAACTTAATTATTTCTCAACAGATTCACTCAAGTCAACATCCACACAGCCTCCCTGACACAACAGGCCATTCCATTTGTATACCTCGAAAATTTGGGGTCTCTTCTCTGACCAAAGTGGTCTTTATTATCCCTTCTAAGCCTCACTTTCCCCAACCTTGAGACTTCCTATCCTCAGTGGTAGGTTTCCTTCCCAAACTGATCTGTCTTTTGTAGAAAATTTTATTGTATTTATAAGAAATACCATTTAATGGGCTTTATCATTTCCCTGAGAATTAACAATAAATCCTTACTAAAGATCCTTGAGGGTGAGAGTATTCTACATATCTTTTTTTAATCTTCCAAAACAGTTGGTATAGTGCTAAGTTCATATCATCTTGCAGACTAATCAAGCCACACAAAAAAAGTAAAATTGAGTGTGACTATAGTTAGTATGTTACTGTGGCTCTTTTGAAGAATAAGAATGGATTTCTGAAATAGGAATGTATAACTCATCAATACAATTATGACATTTTAAGCTTCTGTACTAAAAAATATTCCTGCTAATCATGAAAGGAAATAGTCTTTAATATCTAATTATATGCTTTCTTTGATAAGAAAAAAAGTATGATCTCATATTTTATGATTTTTTTACTTTATAAGTTGACTGCAAAAAAGCCACAGAGCACTGCAATATTATACCTTTATTCTCTCTCTGCAGTGAGTAGAAATTGAAATTTTCATAATTCCTTACTATAAAAAGGGTGTTTTCAGGCACAACGTAGTTTTTACATTTAGGCTGTTGACAGTAACTTCATAGCACTTGTAGAGATGATCATTCCTCTTGTAAAGGGGGGACATATTTTCTTCTAGGATTTGTACTGAGTTCCAAATTTCATAGTAAATTTCACTAAGACTTATTGTTTCTTACAGGTATTTTATGAGCTAGCTCATGTGTAATTTGTTGCTTCCCAGTAAATTTCTGCCAATAGTTACTTGAAAGGACTAGCCCCTCTTCAAGCACAGGTAGCTTGGCCCCAACTCAGCCACCAAGGTACTGATTAAAAAGACTTAACCAATCAGTGTAAACACGCTTCTCTTCATTGAGATGTACATAGTTAGAGAATAAAATCAGAATCCAGACAGAGTTAGGGATCATTTGGTTATAAATGTCAAAATTTATTTTAAACTCCTTAGGTAGAAGGAAAACTTACTGGTTCTTTAATTTAGTAGGAAAAGAAGGGATAAAGTTCAAAGGAAACCAAGGAATCCAAGGCAAACTGGACTCAATCTCCAATTCTCATCTCCATTTCTTGCTATATATTACTTTAATTCTGTTACAGTAAGAAGATGGCTGAAGCTCACTTTGGTACCAAGGTAAAAATTCTAATTAAGTGCTGTTACTGACATTCTATGGATTAAATCTTCATTAGTTGTTGATCAAAGGATGACTGGGATGGCTGCAGGAGGTTAATGGCAGTACTCCTCACCAACACATAATTATACTTGGAATAGAGGTGCATGGGCTTTACATTTGACATAACAAATAATAGACAGTTGCTGTCGGAACTTACAAAAACTTGCAATCAGCAATAAAAGGGCATTTATAAATTGACACAAATGATAAAATGGTAGTTTCACTTTGGTTTAGTATTCTAAAAATGTATTAATTACTAAGTAGCACATTTTTATAATTACGTAATTCAAGGAACCAGGGATGAAAGAACATCCTTCAAATATATTTAGTGTGATAGCTGCATTTCTTAAGTGTTCTGTCTTCAAGTTATAAAGTCACTGATGAATAAAACAAAATCACTTAGAATTTTGTCTATTAAAAAAAGACCTATTGATCCTAATAAAGAATTCATATCTTTTGATGGAAAAGTAATGTTAAGCTAAAATGGGCTCTCATATAGATAGCTATTTAAGAGATCAATAAAATAGTGATTCAATTAAATAAAAAGTTAGCTAAACATCAATTTTTATATTATAATTTTCATTGTTTAATTTACTTCAAAGTTATTTTTCTGTTAAGGTGAGAATATATTTTGGACAATTAGAAACAGATTATCTTAAAATAATAGGGGAATAAAGTATTTACCTACATAACACTATATTATTTTTCTCCTTAGCCCAACCAGAAAGAGATTTATTTCCTTGTGAGAATTTTCATCAGTGCTTCTTGGGTTGTCCTCTCACCAATCACGAATTATTCACTATTGCTGATTATGCATATTTACAAACATTTTAGAATGTAGTAGACACCTTAATGAACATCTTTTTTTCCCCATAAAATGTATTATGATTAACTTTCCTTTATAGGGTTTATTCATCCAGAAATATTGCTGAGTTCTTAATACCATAAAGGCTTGTCCTACCTGGAGATGGAGGAATGAATATAAAATAATCAATAAAGATAAGCAGTGTTCAGAGAACTAGGCTTACTAGACTCACTGCCTGAGTGAGGAACTCCCCCTCAGTGGTAAACCCTTGCTGTGACTCACTTTTAGTTGGGGCTACCAGAGAGCAGCCAACAAAAGCCCTGCTGTGATTGCTCTAGTCTGCCGCCTTGAGAAGTCTATGAACACCTCAGTGATATGCTTGACATTGAGGGTAATCGTCTCTCTGCACCACCAAATAAACAATTACCAAATCTTTCCTTTGATTTATGTGGAACTCACACATTACTATAGGACAGGTAGATCATTACAATGAGAAACTGGAATCTGGGTACCCCCCTCTCAATTTTGCCAGATTAGAGAGTTTCTCTAGACTAGAGTCATCAGCTTTCCAATATTATTTTTGAGAGCTTTTGTAGTGAAGGGCAAGCACTGAAATGGAGCAGGATCTCCTAGGAATACTGAAATTAGATCTGCATATTTTCTTTTTTATTCTTTCATTTTCTTTTTATGAGAGATACTACAGCATGTTTGCAGGATTCATGGAAATTGTACAGAGAAAGAGATCATGCTGCTAAGGAAAGGGAAAACTGTAGGAGCAAACCTCTGATAAGGTAAGAAAGGATAAGGGGCTCTAAAGCACAGGTGACAGGTGGGGATTCAGAGGATGGAGGGGCCTCGTCCACCTGAACAGGGGATGGCAGCAATAGGGCAGGTGCTGGTACAACTCTCAATGTGGTGATGGGAAGGTAAGGGAGGTGCCTTCCAATAGCTTCTATTTTCTTTTTCAACTAAGTATAAGACAGCTGTATCTTTTACAAGACAATGAGGAGGGTAAAGGGAGGCTTTAGAAGAGAGATGGTACAAAATAATCATCCAGCATAGTGTTTCTCAAATTATCCAAGGTAATAGACCATTTATTTTTAATTTCCAATCCACCATGGGCAAATGCTTTTATAAAATGAAATAAAAATGAAATACCAGAAAATTTAATTTTTAAAAAGTCAGACAAAACTGAGATAAGATTTTAACGTTAGGTTTGGGAGAATTAAACTTACTCCTTGAAATCAACTGTCAAAATTCACTTGTCAGGGACCACTAATAAATAGTTTATAAACGTGAACCAGTTTCCGGAAAACTCTCTAAGGAGCACTGATCTAGGAGAGAAAGACTTGAATCTTACTAGGAATGCTTTGTAGAATTTCCAGTATCACACAAATATTTAAGTGTCGTCATTATGAATTAAATGTGACGCCAACTATCCTGATTATGTTATTTTTCTGTGCTAAGTTCAGCTGTGTAGAGTACAGACAGGAATAAGCTGGATGGTCAGATTCAAAAGGAGTTGGACTATTGCTGGTGGAGAACATCAAAGTCAAAGATGACAGGGCTTTACAAGGGCCAGATAGACCATAAGAAATGTGGACACTGAACAAAGAGTATAATGGGATGCAAAGAGGAATGATGGTTAGTAAGAAAATTATGGGGTTAGTGGACTAGAAGCTTCAATATTGAGGAATCTTATCAGTGGAATTGGAAGATGGGGGTATTAGGATGGAAAGTGAGATGTCTGAAGTAAACTTTCATTGTTTCTAGGAAGAGCAATGACTAAGAGGTCAATTTAACAAGTAGCAGAAGAGAATTGGGATAAAATACCATTGGAAGGATTGGAATGACAATAAGAGTACAGTGGAGAAAGGGATTTGAGTCAAGAACTAAAGACTACTGAATACAGGAAAATTCACAGAGAAAGGGAAGAGATTAAACAAATATCATGAATATCGAAGAATAGCAAAGTTTTGGCAAGATAGGGTAGAAAAAAATTATCTGGAATTATGTTGAAGAAAAAAAGAAACCAATTTCACTTCCTGGCCACAGGAATGGCCTCCATTCTGCAGACACAATTCAGTCCTCAGACCTATGTGCCTAGTTATTACACCATATTTTCAAGGGGCCAATGGTCTGTTCAAATCTCTTACAAACAAATAAGACAACAATAATACTACTTATGGAAAATGAGCAATGAACTGGAACAGATCATTCATAAGCACAAATCTCTTCTCTTCTTTGAAATGCTCATCATACCTGTGGTTGAGTGCCTGGATAGGTTTTTGTGCAAAAGCCTAATTCATTAAATACAATAAAAAACACACTAAATACAGTAAAAATCTTGGTAAAAATAGTAACATCCAGGGTGGGAAAATTATTAAAGAGAGTGTCAGACTGCTTATCAAACTAAATGGAAATTTTTATTAGAAACACATACCATTTACATATGTATATTTTTAATTATTGTGTCTTGTACAGACTAATTTCAATTGAAAATGACTATGCAGATCACTCTGTAGGTCACTGGTTAAAACAGGGTGAAATAGAGAAGTTAAAATCTATCTTTTCTACCATTTTATCCAGATTGCTGATCTTCCATTATGCTGGCATAATAAATGATTAATATACCATGAAAGCATCAAATAGTTTACATAGAATAAAAGACAAGTTTAAATGTTATTTTAATATCACTCCTCTGTATTTTTAGTTCATAATTACTGAAGTGGATATTCACTATGCTACTTTTTTTTTTAAAGATTTATTTATTTATTTATGATAGACATAGAGAGAGAAAGAGGCAGAGACACAGGAGGAGGGAGAAGCAGGCTCCATGCCGGGAGCCTGATATGGGACTCGATCCCGGGACTCCAGGATCACGTCGAGGCCAAAGGCAAGCGCTAAACCACTGAGCCACCCAGGGATCCCCTCGCTGTGGTACTTCTTCCATTACTTTCAAAGTTATCTCTTACTGATGGAAAGACTATCAAACTCTTGTCATCAATATAAAAAAAATTATTTTATTTATTATTTTTTTATAAAAATATTTTATTTTATTTTTTTTAGAATTTTTTTTAATTTTTATTTATTTTATGATAGTCACACAGGGGGAGAGAGAGAGAGAGAGAGAGAGAGAGAGAGAGAGAGAGAGAGAGAGAGAGAGAGAGAGAGAAAGAGGCAGAGACATAGGCAGAGGGAGAAGCAGGCTCCATGCACCGGGAGCCCGACGTGGGATTCGATCCGGGGTCTCCAGAATAGCGCCCTGGGCCAAAGGCAGGCGCCAAACCGCTGCGCCACCCAGGGATCCCTATAAAAATATTTTAAAATATGGTTCTCTCTCCTCCTCTTTTGACAGACAGCCATATCTTCCGGATATGAAGGTGAAGGTTGGAGTAAATGGGTTTGGCCATAATGAATGCCTGGTTAGCAGGGATGTTTCAACACTGGCAAAGTTGATACTGTCGCCAGTGTTGACCCCGCCCACAGCAAATTCCATGGCACAGTCAAGGAAAACCTGTCATCAATGGAAGGTCCATCCCCATCTTCCAGAAGGAAGACCCTGCCAACATCAAAAGGGGTGACTGTGGTGCTGAGTGTGTTGTGGAGTCCATTGGGGGTCTTCACCTCCAAAGAGAAGGCTGGAGCTCACTTGAAGGCCATCGTCTCTGTCTCTTCTGTTGATGCCCTCATGTTTGTGATGGGGGTGAACCATGATGATTTTGGCTACAGCAACCAGGTGGAAGACCTTCTGGTCAGCAGGGAGCCTACTTCTCTCTCTCCCTCTGTTCCTCCCCCCATTTGTTTCTCTCTCATAAATAAATAAATAAAATCTTTTAAAAATATATAAAGAGAATCCTACAATATGGACAATTTGCAACTTGCTTTTTCAACTGAGCATAAAGTTCTCAAGAATTGATGTTGTAACATGTATCAATATGTCATTCCTTTCTTGGTCTAGTAAAATTCCATTGAACAGGTTAGCTTTTTACACAAAATCAACTAATTTTGCTCCAAAGTCATTTGTCTCTTTTTGCTAATAATGGAAAAGACAAATATTAAGGAAAAAGCACATGGAAATAGGTTAATTAGACAATCAGCTTCTGAAAAATTGGTTCTATTTGACATCTTCAGGCTCTAGGTAAGTTCACACCTGGAATAGATCATTAAAACACTTTGGAAGCCCCCCGCCCCTTTTTTAAACCTTTGTACATAATCACAACTATAAGGAAATAATATTTATTTGGTGTTTTACTCACAAGTGGTACCTTTAGATTGTTGAATAAACATATTTCTCTACAACTAAAAAAATTAGAGGTTTCAATCTTGCTTACTTGACCAACATATAAAAATTCTTTCTCCTTTACTATTTTATGCATAGGCACTCAGCTTCTCTGATAACAGAGTTCTGGTTTTGTCTTTTCACAGAAGTATCTATTTTCTATAATTCATATCATAACTATTTCATTTTCGCACTATATTTTGTTATAGATTAGCTGATATTTCAACAGTGATAAATACTTCTCCTCCAATTTCCTCTCTTTCTAATTTACTTTTACCTTAGATTTTGTATTGTTTTTTGATGACTATGAATTAAAAAAAAACAATGACTGAATACTGAACTGAATATTACAACATAGTTAGCAATATTTCACTGGAATATTCACTAAAATGTATTATTCAATCTAAGGTATATAGACATGTATTAAGACTATTTCTAGACTGAAACATAATTAAGTTGGTACTGAGGCATTCATATCACGTTATCTTATTTGGGACCCCCAAATGAAAATTCTATTGTGAGAACTATTTGAATAATATGTTTAGCATCTACTTCACAGTTCTTCATACCAGTGATTGACTAATAACCCATGACACTGATATTCACATTCCTTTCAAAATCAATGCAAAAAACACATTTTTATAAGTTGGTACTTTTAAAATTAACTCAATGAAAAAGGTCACTTTTTTTTATAAAGAGTCTATGAAGTTCTGAGTTACTTTAAAAATCTCAAAGAAATTATCTTCCTTCTTTTTCTATTGAATAATTCCATTTTTAAAAATTGAGAACTATTATTTAATATACTACAGAGAATATTTTCTTCTAATTTCTCCTTAAACTTGGAGAAAAACTAACATTTTATACTCCCAATATTATATTCTTTAGTTCTTACTTTAAAATGTATTTAGGGGTGCCTGGATGGTTCAGTTAAGTTGCTGCCTTTGGCTCAGGTCATAATCCTGGGGTCCTAGGATCAAGCCCCAAGTCTGGCTCCCTCTTCTGCTGTCCCCCAACTCTGCTCTTACTCACTTTCTCTCGTTCTCACTCTTGCTCTTCCAAATAAATAAAATCTTTTTAAAATGTATTTTTAAAATGTATTTTAAAAATGTATTTATTTTCCGCTTGGCTAGGAAAATTTTATAACTACCTTCTTTTTAAAGTGTTTATTATAAAGATTTTATTTCATTTGAGTTATGTTATATTCTGTATTTATTTTAAAACACAGAGTATTTCTAAAATATGTTTTTAACTCTTTCAACTATATTTCTTTGCTCTAATGCAACAAGAGCCCAATTCCAAGCACCTGACAATATAGTGCTGTAAACTGACTTAGTATTTTGTGTTTATCTGTTCAATTGCATTCTTTAGTCATCAATCCTATAACATAAACACCAATCCTTCTTTTGAAAGTTGCCTACACACTACCAAATATATCTATGAATTGCACAAACTGACCTATTGAATGTATGCACACAGCTGGGTATTTGAAAATTATTTAAATTATTAATTATATTACATTACTTGATGTCTAATATCATAGCTAGTGAGAATTGGAACTGCCAGAAATAAAATGTGACTGTTTCAAAGATTATTTAATAATTGTTAGCCATCTATCTGGTGCCTCTATATTTTGGGGTTGGGTATCTATGTTTAAGTGTGACAGCTATAAAAACCCCTTATTCTCTGTGTACCTTGAATTCACTTAAGTAGAATCAAGTATCTAGAGAAACAATATTCAAATATCTCCCTTTACCTATCTAAGAGAGATAGTCAGCAAGAATTAGCAGGAAAAAAATTAGGAAATTAGAATCACAAGTCTGTGTGCCAGGGCCTTCTTTGAATTTTGAAGAGTGGATTAGTCTTAGGCAAGTCATATGATTCTGAGATTTTTATTTCTTCCTGTCCACAATAAGGACAATGAACAAGAAAATCTTTGAGACCCCTTTAAATTTAAATTATCTTTAACTATACTGTGAAATTGAATAAAGGAAAACTCATTTAAAATAGAGTGGGGGGGGGGTTGGGGTGGGACTCTCACAAACTACCATTCATCATCAGCCCCAGACTCCTATAGGAAGAGCAGTGCCTTGCATTACCAACAAGAAACCTATACTTTACTACTCCAGCAAGAGTTAGAAAGATTTTCTCCTTGCCCAGCAACAGCCCATCCAGAGACACACAGTCACAAATCAGTCAATGAAAAGGCACTACGCTTTGAATTCCCAGTTTACACCTATGAACTTTTTATTTGTTACAGCCCATCCCAATTCCCCCACTTTCCTCTATAAAAGAGCATTCCTCTCCTTTGTTCTCTAGATTTGCTATGGTTTTGCCATAGCTTGCAAATGCAATTTTTTGTTATCCCCAAATAATCCATTTTGCTAATAATTGGCTATTTTATTTTTAAAGTTAACAATACACAGTTAATTAAATAAGGAGGCTGTTAGACTGATGTGACTCTAATGCCATGGTGGCCTGCATAAGCATACCACAATCTAATCCTGTGGTTATGAAACCAAAATGTGATAAGGACAGCCAATCATAAGCAGCTAATCAGGCTTTAAGCTAGAGTCAATCCATAATTTCCTTACTTTGCATCCATCTTTTTTCTATAGGTATCTCTGTGAAGGAATGCTCCTAACCATTTGCAGTTTGGTGTTGCCCAATTTAAATAAAATTTTCTCAAATAAATCCTTACATTTTTAATATGCCTCAGTTTATTTTTTTAACAACACTTAGCTACCTGAGCAAGAAAGGTTTAAAGGGCAAAATTTAGAAGAACATTAATGCAAGAGAGAAAATGAATACAAAATAATGTTCTGTTGGGAGCATGGGAACTGGCAGGAGTGCATATTTACATAAACAGTATTCATGGTCTACAATATATATATACATTTAATCTTATTCATCTGTAAATAATAATTTATTCCATTAACCTTAACTAAACTTTTTTTTAAAAGATTTTATTCACTTATTTATTTGAGAGAGAAAGAGAGAGAGCATGGGGGAAGGAGCAGAAGGAAAGGAAAAAGCAGACTCCACACAAAGCGCAGAGTTCAATGTGGGGCTCAATCTTACAACCTGGAAATCACGACCTGAGCCAAAATCAAGAATAGGATGCTTACCTGACTGAGCCACCCTGGTGCCCCTCAAATAAATATTTTTAATTATATTGTTAAATTACTTAAACAAGGAAGCCATTAGATGAGGTGGCTCTAATGCTATGGCAGCCTATGTAAGGAAACCAAAATCGAAGTCTATAAATGCCTCAAGTTTACAAAATCAAAACACTAAGGACAACCAGTCATAAACAGCTTTAAGTCATAGCCAATCAAATAATTTTCTTTCCTTGCTCTTAAACGTTCTCTATATGTCTATCCCTCTAGCTCCTGTGAGCAACCACTCCTACTAAACACTTTCAATTTGGCATTGCTCAATCTGGATTGATTTTCACTCAAATAAACTTAAATTTTTAATATGCTTTGGTTTCTCTTTTAACCCTTCAATGTCTCCCAAAATTAAAATGGAACCTTTTGGTTATTTGCAGAGCTATGCACATAAAGAAGTGGGACCTGGGATCCCTGGGTGGCTCAGTGGTTGAGCATCTGTCTTTGGCCCAGGGCATGATCCTGGAGCCCCAGGATCGAGTCCCACATCGGACTCCCTGCATGGAGCCTGCTTCTCCCTCTGCCTGTGTCTCTGCCTCTCTCTCTCTCTGTGTCTCTCATGAATAAATAAATAAAATCTTAAAAAGAAAAAAAAGAAGTGGGACCTATCTTAAAACTACAATAAAGTTTCTGTTTTCTAGAATAAGACTGATGAACAACCCCACTGTAAGAATGAGGTCTAACTGTGGTACATCCAAGAAATGAATTTCTCTCCAAAGACAAAAATATATGTCAAAAATACAGAAATCTGTATTTTTGTTTATATGGAAAAATAAATAGTCTGTTAAGAGGATTACAATTTTAAATAGAATAATATACACAATTGATAACCTAATTTAGATGGTTGTTTAGGAACATTTTTATTTTTTAAAGGACCAAACAAAAATAGTTTGCTTCACACCCACATCTCCCATGGCTCTCAGATAAAGGTTTTAGAGAAAAATGGCTATTTGAATAAAGAGAATTCATTTATTTTTGTTCTAGTGTAATGATAAATATTAATCATTTATATTTATTCATATATTTAGATCTTTTTAAACAAAAACCATCAGTTTGATACTTGCTTTCTCAGTTCAGATTAAAAGCTACGGAGAGTTTGAGGAATTCATGTAGTTTGTAAATATTTGCTTTTGGAGACAAATGATAGTAATTAAAGAAAATGCTGTGTGTTTTACTGAATGAGCAATGTAAAAACATTTAGGCATGTAGATTCAATGGGTAAATCTCTTCATTTTAACAGCATTTTACTATATTACATCCTTAATGAAAGTCTTGATTATTGGTGATTGTACTGTCACAAATTTATACTCAAGTTAAATTAGCTAACCATATTTTCTTATCTAATTAAATTATTAACAACTATTAATCATACTATGCCTGGTACATCTCCCATAAAGAAAAACTGCAGGAAGAATAATAATGTTTTGAGTATAATGTCAAATACCATTTGGCTTCATGGGGTATAATCTAATATTGGATATTAAAAGGTATGTGTGTATATGTCTATCTTCCTTCCAGTGGAAAGAACATGGACTATCTTTTCAGATATCTTTGGATATGAATTTAAGGATAATCTTCCTTGGCTGTGTGAAATTATGCAAGTTATCAAGCTCTTGAAACCTCAGTTTTGTGTTTGTTTTAATCAAAACTGGAAGGAAATACAGACATAAAGTACCGGTAATCCTAAAGATTAAATGACAAATTCTCATTTCAAACTTCCCTCTTTATGTCTTCTATTCATCTGTCAAAATGTTTTACTCTTTATTGCTCTTCCACACTCTCCTTCATTATTGCTTGTTATTTCTCTTCACATGCCAGAGCCTGAAAGATCTTCTACCACAAAACAAAACCCGTTCCCATTTCCTGTTGAGCTCACAATTCAACTACACCTTTCAGCCCCTCGAAGTTAAGTGCAGCCACGGAAGGTAGGCAGAAAAGCCCTACTTCCATGTCTGGCCCACAGATGTCTTCATGTCATTTGCTGCTCTCTTTTCCACTCATTGGCTTAATGTACGAGACTCAGAGGACAAGGAGGAGGGCAGTTTCAAAACCATAGATGAAAGGTGCCTGAGTCCTCAAACGCTGTGTGAATACCAGCATTGAACTGTATGTAACCAAAAATAGATTTCTTTTGTATAAAGCCACCAAGAATTGGGATTATTTTTACATAAGCTCATGTTACCTTGTTTTGTGCAGAAATCACTACCTTGAACTGAGATGCTGTGGTTGCACTGACTTAGTGATCAAGGGCTGTTAGCAAGAAAACTTCTATGGAAGCGAGAAACCCAGAGTGCCACACTATGCTGTGATAAAATATTTGGCAAAAATGCTACCTGCATTTTAGTAGGAAACCATATGCCTATACCTCTAGAGAAAGAAGCTGGAAAACAAAATGCTAGGCTTTCTACTGTATTAGCAATACAGAAAGAAGAAATAACCTAAGGCAAATAAGGAACAACCTGCAAATTAAAAGAGAAAAAAAAAAGGAAATAATCCAGAAATCTGAGATCTCACAGAGTCAAAAAAAAAAAAAAAGCTTTTATACCTCAGACAGTATAAAGTAAGATTAAGAAAGGTTTTAGCCACAAAACCCACATTAAGAATCAGCCATGTAGCAAAATTCAGACTAATGCTTCTCTACCTAAAACATTGGATCAGATAGCCCTAATTACTTGAGAGAGAGAAACATATGTGAAAGAAGGCTTAAAAAAGATACAACCAGTCTTAAGAGTCATGCTTAGTAAAGAATTTTGGATATAGTTAGTGGCACAACAGCATATAGAATAGCTTAGAAGCCCATAAATCAAATATCTAATTAGACTATGTAAGGAATTTTTGAAGAAATTATACTGCCCATGAAGCCATAAGCCTGTATAAAAACAAACACACAAAATTTGGCAATGTTGATATTTAAATAGCATTCAAGGCCTCTAGATGACATGAACAAGTAAGAGGCTGTAAAGCTATAAAACCACGAAACAGACAAAGCATAATTCCCATTACTTACTTTAGATTTTTGGCCAAGAAGGAGAATGAGCACGAAAGTTGCTTTCAGAACACCAGATGAGGGAATGCCTCTCAGGAAAGCAGAATCAAGTCTAATCAGAGCTGATTAGGAAGGACTGTGCAGATGTAGAGACAGGTAGAGCCAAAGGATCCTATTAAGTCTGAGTTTTGAACTCTTGAAGGTCACATGCTGAATATCTTCAATAAACAATTACATGAGCAAGAAACAAAAGTGATAATTTGAGGGTGTGTCAGCCCCCCCAGGGGGCTTGTTAAAATGCAGATTGCTGTGCTGCACCCCATGGATTCTGATTCAGGCATTCTGGGCAGGAATCCAAGAATTTGCATGTCTAACAAGTTCCCAGGTGCCACTGATGTTTCTGTTATGGAGACCTTTTGGAAACTACTGATGTAGATGTAGGTTTCTCAAAGAAATCTCAGATTTCTTGTCAGCCATAATAGCTAGTCTTCGTGTAACAGATACACAACATAACATTTTGTATCCCTTCAAATCCTCTGTCTCTTCAAATTTGTGCTGCCGAGTTTTGCCTCTATTACTTTTACCCACTCCCTGTTCCTCTTCTTTCTTTGTTCATTCTCTTTTTCATTTCTACTTTTTTTCCATTGACCTAACCTCCTTATAAAGATTCTCTGTGGACTGAGTTACAATGTATGTCTCAAAGTAAAAATTTCCAAAGTAAAATAGACTGGAAGAGTCTATTTTAAATACTCTTCTTAAAAGAAAGTTATCATTAGCTACTTAAAGAAATCATGTGCTCTTAAAATGGTGCTCTACTCCTTACTAGATATGTCACCCGAAGCAAGAAAGACAAAAGTAAAAATGAACTATTGGGACTTCATCAAGATAAAAAGCTGCACAGTGAAGGAAACAGTCAACAAAACTAAAAGGCAGTCTGTGGAAGGGGAGAAGATATTTCCAAACGACGTATCTGATAAAGGGTTAGTATTCAAAATCTATCAAGAACTTATCAAACTCAACATCCAAAAGCCAGTTAATAATCCAGTTAATGGCAGAAGGGCAGCCCCAGTGGCTCAGCAGTTTAGCGCCACCTTCAGCCTAATCCTGGACATCCGGAATTGAGTCCCATGTCAGGCTCCCTGCATGGAGCCTGCTTCTCCCTCTGCCTGTGTCTCTGCCTCTCTCTCTCTCTGTGTCTCTCATGAATAAATAAATAAAATCTCTAATAAAGTTAAAAAAAAAAAAAGAAATGGGCAGAAGACATGATTAGACACTTTTCCAAAGAAGACATCCAGATGGCTAAGAGACAACATCACTCATCACCAGAGAAATACAAATCAAAACCATGATGAGATACTAGCTCACACTCTGTCAGAATGGCTAAAATTAACAACACAAGAAACAACAGGTGTTGGTGAGGATGTGAAGAAAGGGGAACCCTCTTGTACTGCTGGTGGGAATGCAAACTGGTGCAGCCACTCTGGAGAACAATATGGAGGTTCCTCAAAAAGCTAAAAATAGAACTACCCTACAATCTAGTGATTACACTACTGGTATTTACCCAAGGTATACAAAACTACAGATTTGAAGGGGTATATGAACCCAAATGTTTGCAGCAGCATTATCAACAACAGGCAAAGTATGGAGAGAACCCAAGTGTCCGTTGACTGATGAATGGGTAAAAAAGATGAGGCATATATACACAATGGAATATTACTCAGCCAGCAAAAAGATGAAATTTTGCCATTTGCAATGATGTGGATGGAGCTGGAGTGTGTTCTGCTAAGTGAAATTAGTCAGAGAAAGGCAAATATCATATGATATCACTCGTATGTGGAATTTAAGAAAGAAACAGATGAACATACAGGATGGGGGGAAAGAAAGAGAGAGGGAAACAAACCATAAGACTCTTAATGACAGAGAACAAACTGAAGGTTGATGGAGGGAGGTGAGTAAGGGATGGGTATTAAAGAAAGCACTTCTGATGAGGGGGGTGTTGTATGTTAGTGATGAATCTTTGAATTCTACTCCAGAAACCAATATTGCATGATATGTTAACTAACTAGCATTTAAATAAAAAATAAGATAAAATAGTTAATAAAAAAATAAACTGCTCTGTATACAGCTGATGTTCAAAGATGTCTCTTTAACAATCATATATTGCTTTACTAATCAAACTCCAAGAACTTTCAGTTTTCTTGGAGGGAGCCAGAATGAACTCTCAAATGGGAAATAAGCGTTAAATAATTTTTCTTGCAAAATGACAGTTGCTTGTACTATTCTCTCTTGAAAATGATTGTGGTGAGAAAAACAAAGACAAGAGAAATGTAGCTTAAGTTAAATCTCTTTACACTTTGTAGCCCACTGACAGATGTGTGAAACATGTAGAGTGTGACATTCCTCAAGGAACTCATAGCTGCCTTAGTGCCTTCAAGTTTATGTTTTATTAAAGACTAAAAGTAACCTGGGGCATCTGGGTGGTGTACTTGGTTGGGTGTCCGACTTTTGGTTTTGATTCAAGTTATGATCTCAGGGTCATGAGATTGAGCCCTGCATTTGGCTCTGCACTCAGTGCAGAGTCTGCTTGAGTTTCTCTCTCCCTCTCCTTCTGCCCCACCACTCACTCATGTGTTCTCTCTCTCTCTCAGTAAAATAAACAAATCTTCAAAGAGCAAAAGTAACCTTAATATAAGCAGCTAGCCTCTCACAGTCCTGAAAGCCTTGCTTCCAAATTCCTTAGAGACCTAGGCTATTCCCTAACCTCCATTAACCAGAAAGTTTATAACCAGTAATTCCTCACAATCCCAGTGCAGCTCTTTCTGCTCATGGGTCCTGTCCTCTTGCTAGAATAAAACCACCTTTTTGTACCTTAAAGCATCTCAGTAATTCTTTCTTGACTGTTGGGTTCAATAATCTATCAACAGTAGTAGCATTTTTAACTATATATTAGAACATTTATATTAATTTTTAAAAACTTCCTCTCTGAGAGTTCAAGTAAATGTGTTTAGCAGTCTTTAATGTGTGCAAGATTTTTCTTGTATCCATCCCAAATCTCTTCTGTTTCAGTTGTCAACCTTAAAAAATAAAACATCCAGTTATTATGTCAGCAAAATTAGTTTATTCAAGAATGGCAGAGTAACTGCAGTTCAGGATGTCAAGAAGACATCACATTTTTTTTTAAAGTAGGCTCCATACCAAGCATACAGCCCCAAGCAGGGCTTGAACTCAGGACCCTGAGATGAAGACCTGAGAGCTGAGATCAAGAGTTGGATGCTTATCTGACTGAGCCATCTAGGTGCCTCTAAAGACAACACTTCTGATGTATAATTTTCTCATGTTCAAAATAAAAGAATCTCACAAACTCCTGGATTGTGCCAAAGTTATCAAAGTTATTCATGCCAGCACGGGCAGTTAACTAATATTTTAAAGACTAAAATTACTAGGCTCTGAAATATTCTTTGTTAGAAATTGTTGAAGATGTTTTAATGCATTTCCAAGTTTTCACTATAATATAAAGCTTCTCATTTTATAGTTCTATATAACCTAGATATTTAAAAAATGCTCACTACATATCTTATTTGTAAATAATCCACTATATTGCTGAATGTCAATTTTAAAAAGTTTTTATTTAAATTCTATTTAGTTAACATATAGTCTGATATTGGTTTCAGGAGTAGAATTTAGTGATTCATCACTTATATATAACACCCAGTGCTCACCACAAGTGCCCTTCTTAATATCCTTCACCCATTTAGCCCCTCTCCACCCATGTTGTATGTCCATCTACTAGGATAATGTAACTCTGATTTACACAAAACTTAATCATTTAGGTCTTCATTTTCTCAGATCCCTTTCCATGACTCAGATCTCATTTACAATCCTCAGACCTCCTATCTTATACTTACCGCTCAGATTATCTTTATTCCAGCCAAGCTACTCAGTCATGTTTTTCTGAAATAAGTCTTTTTGCATTCTCTCCCATGCTATGTATTTCTTTTGAAAGGTCAATTTCCTTCTCCTAGATTCATGGAAATTTTATTTCTTTTTTTTTTTAACTTTTTTTTTAAATTTTTTTATTTATGATAGTCACACACACAGAGAGAGAGAGGCAGAGACACAGGCAGAGGGAGAAGCAGGCTCCATGCACCGGGAGCCTGACGTGGGATTCGATCCCGGGTCTCCAGGATCGCGCCCTGGGCCAAAGGCAGGCGCCAAACCGCTGCGCCACCCAGGGATCCCTGGAAATTTTATTTCAATAATAAATTTCAGTCTTCTCTGTTATTTGTAGGGCAGACTTGGGTTAAAATTTGGAATTCTCCCGAGTATTTTCTAAAAAGGTGATAATAACAAATGTGGCAGTTAAGTAAGATTTATGGAGAAAAGATGAAAAAGGAACTACATAACTAAACTGAGTTCTAGGATGACAGGAGTTTTATCATGTTCACCATGTTATCGCCAATGTCCAATACGGCAAGTTTTTAACAAACAGTAAAACTTTTTTTTTCTTAATTTGGTACAAAAACATTTAATCTATACCATACATTGTTTCTTTATGAATTTTAATTCAACAAATAATCATTGTATATTCGCTATGTGTTAGATACCATATTAGACAGTTGGCATAAAAGGACAAAAATATATAATACCCATGTTCAAGGACTTTTGAGTTTCCATGGGAATCTGAACAAATAAGTTGGCAATAACAATATAATTCTGCTAGAGTTATGATAAAAGAGGTACAGTTTTTTATGGGAGCATTTAAGAGACATAATCTTAGTTCTTAGATTGGGCCCATGTAAGAAAAGGAGGAATTTACAAGAAAAGTGAAAGGGGGGATCCCTGGTTGGCGCAGTGGTTTGGCGCCTGCCTTTGGCCCAGGGCGCGATCCTGGAGACCCGGGATCGAATCCCACGTTGGGCTCCCGGTGCATGGAGCCTGCTTCTCCCTCTCCCTCTCCCTCTCCCTCTGCCTATGTCTCTCTCTCTCTCTCTCTCTCTCTCTCTCTCTCTGTGTGTGTGTGTGTGACTATCATAAATAAATAAAAATTAAAAAAAAAAAAGAAAAGTGAAAGAGATATTAATTCTAGGGAAGAAACAGCAGGTACAAAAGCCTAAGGGCAAAAGAGGGTGTAAAGTGTGAGTAACACCAAATAACTTAAAATGGCAGGGGATCCCTGGGTGGCGCAGCAGTTTGGCGCCTGCCTTTGGCCCGGGGCGTGATCCTGGAGACCCGGGATCGAGTCCCACGTCGGGCTCCCGGTGCGTGGAGCCTGCTTCTCCCTCTGCCTGTGTCTCTGCCTCTCTCTCTCTCTCTGTGTGTGACTATCATAAATAAATAAATAAATAAAAAATTAAAATGGCAGCCCTCAGCACATGAGGAGAGTAATAATTAGAGATAAACCCAGAGAGTAAGGAAACACGACATCAGAAATTACAAAAGCTGCATAAGAGGGTGTGCACTTTAAGACTATTGAGGGCATATTGCAAGGTTTTAAACTGAGAATGGGAATGACATCATCAGACTTCAACCCTGGACATTCAGTCTTTTATGAAGGGCACAGAGTAAGTACGTTTCATTAGAACATGGAGAAAAAAGGCAGGATAGTGTATTGATTCACAGATGCATTATGTGCATGCGGACTGAGTCATTACCTTACTTGTGTTTAATTTTACCCACATGTGACAATCAACTCATCAATAAATTTTGCTCTATGTGTTCCAAAGTAAGGTGAAGAATGGAGGGAATCTCTCTCAGTAAGAGTGGACTAGAGGGAGCTAAATCCCAGCAGCAGAACAAGTGAGGATGCTGTTGGAATTTTTATAAACTGGTAACTGTGGGAATGAGAAATTAAAATATGAGAATTTACAATTAATTGGATGTTGGAGTGAGGAAAAGGAATGAACCAAGGCTTATTTTAAAATTTAGGCTTGGTAAATGGTTGCTTCTCAGAGTATATTTATCTTCACAAACTAAAGTGTAAGATCTTGGAGGTCAGAGACTATCTCCTTCCCACCGAATATATCTAGTACAGAACTCTCCTAGAGCAGGTCCTAGTGAACAGCTGTTGATTGGCTATCTCAAGTTTGAGAGTGGAGACATATTTGAAATTCTGTGTGTGTTGCCTTCTTTCCTCAGAATTTGTGCAGTTCAGTGAGACTATCCTGAAGCAAAATTTTTAAAGATGAATATGAACAGAAAATAAGTTGAGAGAGAATAGAATCCAGCATGTCAGAAATGAATAGCACAAGCTTTCTTTCCCTAGGATTGGAATTGTAGGCCTGCAGAATGAGGTTTTAGTTACTTTATTAATGTCTATAAGCCATACCACCCTCAATGTGCCCGATCCCATCTAGTTACTTTATTAATGTGTGTTATAATCTATTGTGATGTCCTCAAAAATCACTACTCATGCAAAGTTTGAGTTCCACTTAAACATTTTATCTTGTATGTGCAAATAGTGTTTTTAATAGAACAATGAAAAATTAGCAAAGGACTATCTGATACAAGCAATATTCATTTGAAAAATAGCATCTGTGAGAAATGTGAATTATTTTATCAATGCAACATTACTAGATTATAGCTCTGAGTGGATGTTTAGTGAGATGGCATACAGAGCAAAACAGCAAGTGCCACAAAGAAGGTGGTATGAAAGAAACTGAGCTGACTTCATTTAGCAGCCTGTAAGATTAAGTTCTGCTCCCTATCCTTAATGTAAATTATATTCATTAAAGCCCATGACATTGTACATGTTTGTGGCCAGCACACAAATTCGTAATATGCCCATACCCTTCTGTTTCTATAAAATGAGATGTTTGCTTACTGAGTCAATTATCTCCCAAACTGTTGATGTTGATCTTATTAATGATTTCATGTAGGTGAAATTTTATTTGTTTACATTACAGATTATTGTGGTTACATTTTGAATAGACAGTTAATGAACACTTTGTAGAACAATTTTGAAAAGATATTTTAGATTCATAAAAACAAAGTATGTAATCTCTGTGCAGAGATTAACATATATACCAAAATTTAATGCCTGGTTCTTTTCACAGTAAAACTGCTGAAGCTGGGTAAATGGTTTCACAGCTAGGGACCACATTTCCCAGCCCCCTGGCAACCAGCGTGGGTACTGGACTCCATTCTCTTTAAGGAAATACAGCAAGATTCATACATATTAATTCTCCAGGTCAGTTCTAATTTAAAAGTCAAGTTGCCTGTCCTGAACTGCTGCTCTTTTTCCTTTTGGCTGTAAGGATTTGAGTAGTGACACAGTTTGGATCACAAGGTGAGGACAATGTCTGAACAAGAATGAGAGGGAGGAAACCTCCATCTTTAAGATTTCATGAAGCAGAGCTGCCCAGCTGGTTAGACTGTTTTTGGAGAGAGAAATAAAATTCTATTTTATTCAAGCTGTTGTATTTTGGACTTTCCTTTGTTACAACTACTTAGACTCTATCCTCACTAAGACAAATTCTTACCCAGCAACTCTTCTGCTAGGAATATAACATAAAGAATAATGTATGTGGGAAGTTCAGTCAGTTAGGCATCTGACTCTTGATTTTGGCTCAGGTTATGATCCTGGGATTGACCCTACATTGGGCTCTGTGGAAGTGTGGAGCCTGCTTGGGGTTCTCTCCCTCCCTTTCTCTCTCCACCTGCTCCTCCCTCACTATTCTTGGGAACACATACATGTTCTCTCTATCTCTCTCTCTCTTTCTCTCTCTCTCTCTCTCTTTTGAAGAAGAAGAAGAAGAAGAAGAAGAAGAAGAAGAAGAAGAAGAAGAAATAATCTTACATTGAGAAAAAAATAGCACTGCTGTGTAACTTTATTTTCTGAACCCAAAAAGGAGAACAGAGAAATTTTAGCAAATTAAAAACAATGAGCTTTTTGCAATTTTAATAGGGCCTATTCTAGTAAAGAGGAGAAATTAAGAACACCATCACTTTGAATTCTCAAGAAAATTTGAAAGAGAAAGATTTTTATCACATCCCTGATATTGAAATAAGTTCTTTTTTATCTGTAATTATCCTATGAAATTTCCCAATTATGCCAATAAGGGACACAGACAAATGACCATATCTTGAGGAAAGCTATCAGTAATTATGCCATATGAGAGAAAAGAAGAAAAAATTGGGAATACCTAGCCTAAAGAAGAAATAATTTATGCATAAGATGTTAGATTTATCTAAGTATCTCAAAACTACTTAGCATAATATGAATTACATATTCGGAATTAATCAAGGACATAATTAGAGCCAGTGATTGGAAGCTAAAACAAAACAAAACCCCACAAATTTCAGCTCTACAGAAAGATGATTTATTTCTAATGGTATGAATCTTTACTAAAATGAAGAGCTAATTGTCATTAGTAAAAAGGAAGAGTAACTACCATTTGATGGAAAGTATTCAGATAGAAGGATGGTATCTAAGGTCCCTTTCAATCCTGAAATTCTATGATTCTTTGCTAATATGAAAGGCAGTTTTTCTTCATCAACGTCAGTTGCTATGACTTTTCATGATTTGAAAATCTTGAATAGAAAATTTTGTTTATGCAATTGTTTCAGCTTCTTTTTTTATAGCAAGAATAGGAACTCCAGATAAGGCTGCTTTTACTTCCAAATCCTAAATCCAATATTGGGGAAGTTATTCCTGCTGTGTAAGACTTGGTTTTCCCATTTCCAAAATGAGGTTAATGATAATGTCTAGCACCTAGGGTTTATGAATGTTAAATAAGAAAATTCAACTGCTTAGCATAATTCTATTAAAAAAATCAAGAATACTAGGTGTTAATGTATTCTCATTGATTAAATCTGCCTATGATTTATTTTTACTTTCAAACATCATGTAAGTAGTCTGTTTGCAAAGAAGCTATCCATTTTTTTTAAAAGATCTTATTTAAATCTTGAATGAACGAGAGCAAGAGAGCTCATGAGAGAGCACAGGCAGAGGGAGGAGTAGAGGGAGCAGCAAAAGGAGGGCCTAAGAGAGAGGGACAAACAGACTCCCAGCTGATCAGGGAGCCCTCTGCAGGGCTCAATCCTAAGACCCTGGGATCATGACCTGAGCCAAAGACAGATCCTTAACTGACTGAGCCACCCAGGTGCCCCACAGCTACCTATTTTTTAAAAAAAGACTTCCTTTTTTTAGAGCAGTTTTAGGTTCACCACAAACTTAAGAGGAAAGTACAGACATTACCTGTAAAGGCCCTGCTCCAACATGTGCCTTCTCCATTATAAATATCCCCCACCAGAGTGATACATTTATTACCACTGATGAAGCTATACTAACACATCATCATCACCCAAAGTCCCTACTTTACATACCATTCTCTCTTAGTGTGGTACATTCTATGGTTTGGACCAATGTATAATGACATGTATTTGTCATTATAATATCATATAGAGTCCTTCCACTGCCCTGAAAACTGTCTGTGCTCTTCTTATTCATTTCTCTCTTCCTCTAATCTGTGGCAATCATTGACCTTCTTACTGTCTTCGTAGTTTTGCCTTTCCCAGAACTCCTATCATTGGAATCATACAGTAAGTGGCCTTGAAGATTAGGCTTATTTTACTTAGTAATATGCATTTAATTTTCTTCTATGTATTTTCATGGCTTGATAGCTCATTTCTTTTTAATGCTGAACAATATTCCATGGTCTGGATGTTCCACGCTTCATCTATTTATTCACCTACTGAAGGGCATCTCGATTGCTTCCAAACTTTAACAATTATGAACAAAGCAGCTATAAACAACTGTGTGCAGGGTTTTGTGAGGACATATTTTCAGCTTCTAAGAGCCATCCCATGTCTTCTTTATTCTTTTTCCTATCCCCATTATGATCTCAGAACAGAGCATAAAAACATTACTATATTTATAGTCATTCATTTACTCCTTTTTTTTTTTTTTGTTCCCTTACACCTTCAAAACAATCAAAAGCTCTTCTTAGCTGGTCGGTCAGCTTCCATAGGGAAAAAAAGAGTGGCTTCCCAACACCCCCCCCCCCCCCGAAATTAACAGAAAATACAAGGTGAAAGCAGCCTTAGATGTCAAGTTTCCTTCTCTGTATTTCTTTCTTCTAAATGATCTCAGCCATATAATTCTTCACTGCAATAATGTTTTCAGACAGAATTTTTTAAATATAATTTTTCTCCAGAGTTTCTCTTTGTCCCCATCAGGAGGATGGGCCTGAAAATTTGATATGTCTTTACTGGACATCGAAGTAAGGAATGCATGTTTTTTATTGCAAAATTCAAGTCTATATTCTTTTATCCTAGAAGTAAAGTCCTTGGGAAATATCCATTCATATTTATAATAGTAGCAAAGTTTTGTTCTTTTAAAACTTCCAAGATTGAAAAGAGTTCACATTTGTTTAGTGACTTAAAGCTTTCAAGATACTTTTTATATGTAGCACTGCTGTGGTCCTCGCAACAGCATATCTAAAGCAGGTCAAATATTATTTTCTTTATTTTTTAGAAAAGGGATTGGAGATATATGGATATTAAATGACTTGCTCAAGTCCACACAGCTTAACAAAACTTAGAAGTACTACATAAAATAATCAATCTTGTAATTCCCATTGGAAGTCTTGTTCCACACTACCAACTCATCCATGAACACACGGAAAAGAACCACTGAAGACAAACTAAACAACAAATCACTAGAAAAAAAAGTGACAAACCCCTATTATATGGTTTTTTTAAACAAACATTTCTTCTCTATAATTATAAAACCAATTATATCTATGCATAAACATTTTGACCATATTTTGTTCAATAAATGTACCTTTTTCATGCTTAATGCTTTACTTAATAAGAGAAGAATTAGGGGATCCCTGGGTGGCTCAGCGGTTTAGCGCCTGCCTTTGGCCCAGGGTGCGATCCTGGAGTCCTGGGATAGAGTCCCACATCGGGCTCCCGGCATGGAGCCTGCTTCTCCCTTTGCCTCTCTCTCTCTCTCTATGTCTATCATAAATTAATTAATTAATTAATTAATTAATTAATTAATTAATTAAAAAAAACAAGAGAATTGCTACTTGCAAAAGAATAGTTCAAATGTTCCTTCCAAATTAAAATTATGAAAAGTTAATGCCTACTAATTTACTTGAACACTTACAACCTACTTTAGTAATCTATTCTCTGAAAATAGGTAGAATTCATAGTGCACAATTCATGGTAGACTTTATAAAGTCACTAAAGGGTATAAAATTAGGATTTACTTTAATCTTGCAGTGCATAAAAAAATAGCAGTAACATTTTTATATATCTGTCCTATTAGAAGGTTCTACAAATAATGTGATAATAGTTAACACTTATTGAACACTCAGTGCTATAGCTACATAGTTCTGAATATTTCAATCATATATTTAATTCTCCCAAATGCACTATGAAAAGCATGATTAATATTCTCACTTGACAGGTTAGAAAATGCAGGCACATACTAGTTTAGTAACTGGTGCAAGGCAACACAATCAATATGTGGTATAGCTGGGATGTAAGCCCAAGCAGTGTGACTTTAGATAATCTACACTCTCAACCATTATACTAAGCCACTTAGGTATGGGTATTCAAAAAAAAAAAAAACAAAAAACAAAAAACAAAAAAAAATATCATACGTGTATTTTATTACTTATCCTGTCATGTAGCAATATATTATGATCACATTTCCACAGCATTTAAGGACTGTTGCCATTAGAATTTCCTTAAAAGTTCTTCGAAAGTAAATCAGTACTTCTTGCCTCAAGGCTTTGCACATGAGATTCTCTGTTAGGAATGCTATTTTATGCTCAACTACAGAATACAAATTATCTGATGTTTGAAGAATCATTTGGATCCAAAATTCAAAGTTCTTTAATTCAATAACTAAATCAAAATAAGCTACTTCTTTAGAAATATGAAGGTAATATGTACTCAATGGTTTTAGTATAGATTTAGCCATATAATTTTACTCCCTCTGCCTATGTCTACACCTCTCTCATGAACAAATAAATAAATAAATCTTAAAAGAATATAATGACACTGCAGTATTATATTACAAAATTAAGTGCACTAATTTGGAACACAACATATTCCTGATATGTCTTGTAAAAGATAGAATAGATACGGAAAAATATCTAAATATGCTTTTTACAGAACTAAACCAAATTTAATGAACTAATTTTACATATACTGTCAGATGAATTGCTGGTGTCATGAGCTCTTTAGAACTACAAAAAATTGTTCAAAGATATGATATAATTATATATTCAGAATGAAATTCAAAATTTGGTATTTTAATGTAAGATTTGTATTTTATTAATAATTTCTACATAAACAGTCTAGGTTATTTAAAAAAAAACTTGGTAGCATATCTTAACTCCAGACTAAGATGATGACATAGGAGGCTCCCAAATTTCCCTCCTACTGTGGAGTCCTGGGAGGAAGTGTAAAAATGCAAAAATGTAGAACTTTTATATGCATTTGGAGTTGTTTTCTCCAAATGTTTAAAATGACCTGTTATAACTATGAGATTTTTTACATAAATCTCATGATAATCACAAACCAAAAACCTATACTAGATACACTAAAAATAAAGAGTAGGAAATCAGAGCATAGTACTGTGGAAAATTATCAAATCTCAAAGAAAGAGAGCAAGAGAGGAAGAAAGGAATAAAGGAACTATAAAACAACCAAGAATAAAGGAACTATAAAACAACCAGAAAACAATGAACAAAATGGCAACAGTAAGTCCATATCTATCACTAGTTATTCTAAATGTAAATGAACCAAATTCTACAATCAAAATATAGAGTGGTTGAATGGATAAAAAAGACCCAGCTTTGTGCTCCCTACAAGAAATTCACCTCAGCTTTAAGGATACACAGATTGAAAGAGAAGGGATGGAAAAAAAGATATCACATGCAAATGGAAACCAAAACAAAGCTGGGTAGCTATGCTCCTATGGACAAAATAGACCATAAGATTATGAGACAAAAAGATTATCATATAAAGATAAAAATATCAATTCATCAAGGATATAACAATTACAAATATTATGCACCAGGGATCTCTAGGTGGCGCAGCGGTTTGGCGCCTGCCTTTGGCCCAGGGCGTGATCCTGAAGACCCGGGATTGAATCCCACGTCGGGCTCCCGGTGCATGGAGCCTGCTTCTCCCTCTGCCTATGTCTCTGCCTCTCTCTCTCTGCGTGTGTGACTATCATAAAAAAAAAAAAAATTATGCACCCAACACTGGAGCATCTAACTTTACTAAGCAAATAATAACAGATTTAAAGCAAGAAATAAACCACAACACAATAATAGTGAGGGACTTCAGTACCACTTTTTCAACAATGGTTAGATCACCCAGACAGAAAATCAATAAGCAAACTATGGACTTAAACTTCCCATTACACCAGACAGACCTAACAGACTTTTACAGAACATTCCATCAAACAGTAGCAGAATACACATTCTTCTCAAGAGCACATGGAACATTCTTTAGGATAGATCATATGTTAGGCAACAAAACAAGTCCTAACAAACTTAAGAAAACTGAAACCCTATCAAGCATCTTTTTTCAACTACAATGGTATGAAGTAGAAATCAATTACAAGAAAAATAGAAAATTAACAAATATATGGAGATTAAATAAAATGATCCTGAAGAATCAATGGGTCAAAGAAGAAACCAAAAGAAAAATCCAAAATCCTCTTGAGACAAAAAAAATGATAATACAACATACCAAATTTTAGGGATAGAGCAAAAGCAGTATTAAGAAGGAAGTTTATAGGAATAAACACTCACACTAAGACAAAAGATTTCAGGCAAGCAATCTAATATTACTTCTCAAGGAACTAGAAAAAGAACCAAATAAGCCCAGAGTCAGTAGAAAGAGGGAGATAAGAAAGATCAGAATAGAAATGAATAAAATGGAGACTAAAAGATAATAGATAAGATTTTTTGAAAGAACTTAAAGCATAGTTTTTGAAAAGATAACTAAATTGACAAACCCTAGCTATACTGAGAAAAAAAAAAGAAGACTCAAAATGATAATGAAAGAAGAGACAAGAGATATTATAATTGATTACACAGATATACTGAGGATTGTGAGAAAACTACTCTGAATGAATATGCAAATATACGAATAATTTGGGTAACCTTGAAGAAATGAATTAATTCCAAGAAATATAAAACCTATTGGGACTAAAATGTGAGTAAATAGGAAATCTACACAAATTACTAGAAGATTGAATCAATAATCCAAACCTTCCCAACAAAAAAGCCTAGGGCCAGATGGCTTCATTGACAAAGTCTATCAAATGTTAAAAAAACAACACTAATTCCTTCAAACTCTTCCAAAAAATAGAAGATGAGGGAATACTTCCCATGTCATTTTAAGAGGCCAGCAATATCCTGATACCAAAACCAGACAAGGACACTACAAGAAAGAAAATTACAGGCCAATATCTCTGACAAACATAGATGGAAAAACCCTCAAAAAATATTAGCAAACCAAATTCAACACTATATTAAAAATATCATATACCATTATCAAGTGGGATTTATTCTAGGAATGCAAGGATAGTTTAACATATGCAAACCCATAATTGTGATACACCACATAAACAAAATAAAGGATAAAAAATCATATGACCATCTCAATAGATGCAAAAAAAGCATCTGACAAAATTCAACATCCATTTGTGATAAAAACTCTCAACACAGTGGGCACAGAAGGAACATGCCTCAACATAACAAAGGCCATATATGACAAGCCCATAGCTAAAACCATACTCCATAGTAAAAAGCTGTATTTTCTCTAAGATCAATAAAAAGACAGATGCCCATTCTCCATTTTAATTCAAATGGTAGGGAAGTCCTTGCCTGAAAAATTAGGCAAAATAAGAGGGAAAAGCCATCCAAATTGGAAAGGAGGAAGTAAAACTATCTCTGTTTACAGATGCCATAATCTGTATAGAAAACCAAAGATTCCTCAAAAAATTATTAGAACTAATAACAAATTCAGAAAAGCTGTAAGATACAAAATCAACACAAAAAAAAAATCAGTTGTATTTCTATTTGCTAACAGAACTACCAGAAAGAAAAATTAAGAAAATAATCCCATTTACAATTGCATCAAAAAATATTTGGGAATCACCTTAAATAGGTTAGAAGTCCACAGTGAAAATTAGAAGCAGTGATAAAATTAACCGAAGAAGAAACAAACAAATTTAAAGTTATTCCATGTTTATAGATCGGAAAAATTAATATTATTAAAATGTCCATACAACTCAAAGCAATCTACAGATTCAATGCAATCTCTACCAAAATTGACATTTTTTCACAGAAATTGAAAAATCAACTCTAAAATTTTTATGAAAACTCACAGACCCTGAATAGCCAATGAAACCTCGAGAAAGAACAATGTTGAAGGTATCACACCTTCTGATTTCAAACTATATTACAAAGCCATAGTAATCAAACAGTGTAGTATTGACATAAATACTGAAATCACAGAGATCAACAGAACAGAAAAGAAAGCTTAGATTTACTCATGCATATATAGTCAATTAATTATGACATAGGAGCCAATAATATACAATGAAGAAAGAATAGTCTCTTCAATAAATGGAGTTGGGAAAACTGGACACTAACATGCAAAAGCATGAAATGGGATCCCTACCTTACACCACACACAAAAATCAACTCAAAATGGACTTAAGACCTGAAATTGTAAAGCTCCTAGAAGAAAAGATAGGCAGTAAGCTCCTTGGCATTGGCCTTGGCCATTAATTTTTTCATTTGACACCAAAAGCAAATATAACAAAAGAAAAATAATAAGTGAGACTACATCACACTAAGAAGTTTCTGCATGGCACAACAAACCATCAATAAAATGAAAAGGCAACCTACATAATGGGAGAAAATATTTGCAATGCACATAAGCAATAGGGTTACTATCAAAAATACACAAGAACTCATAGCACTCAATAGCAAAAAAACAACCAATTTTAAAAATGAACAAGAACCTGGACTGACATTTTTCCTGAATAGACATACAAATGGCCAACAGGTATATGAAAAGGTTTTCAACATCACTAAACATCAAGGAAATGCAAATAAGAACCACAATAAGATATCACCTCACACCTGTTAGAATGGCTAGTCTCAAAAACACTAGAAATAACAAGTGTTGGTGAGAATGTGGAAAAGGAAAACCCTTGTACACTGCTGATGGGAATGTAAATCAGTGCTACCACTGTGGAAAACAGTAAAGAAGTTCCTCAGAAGAATAAAAATTGTACTAAAAACAATGAAAAGAAACAAAATAAATGCTTATAACTCCCAAATTGGTATCACTGATATTAATTGCTCCCTGAAACGTACAACTTATTTATCCAACTAACCACAGGACAGGGCAGTAATCTTAAACTTTATGTGTTCAAACCAGAATGTCTGACACCTCTTCCTGTTCCTTTTATAGCTTTTTCCATTTAAGCTAATATAAGTTCCTTATTTCCAATTATTCGGGTCACAGGCCTTTGAGTTTCACTTGTTCCTCTTTTTCTCTCAATGGTCGATCTTTCAATAATTTCAATAGGTTCTATCTTCAGAATTTTTCCACAATACACATGCTCTCACTGCTGCATTGCTGCTCCTGTTAAAATATAAGTTCTGGGCACCTGGGTGGCCCAGTAGTTGAGCTTCTGCCTTTGGCTCAGGTCATGATCCTGGGGTCCTGGGATCGAGTCCCACATTGGGCTTCCTGTGGGGAGCCTTCTTCTCCCTCTGCATCCTTCTCTGTGTCTTTCATGAATAAATAAATAAAAGATTAAAAAAATAAGTTCTATTTTTCCTCTGTGGTGATGGTTTTGTAATCTACCCGAGAAAAAGTCATTCACTGTGAGGACCTCTACAATCTGCCTGTTCTTCCTCATGCTCCTCTATGACTCCCAGTGCTCACCTCTATGACATCATCTGCTACTCCTTTCCCTCTCGATCACTCCAATCCTAGCCCAATGACATCCCACATGAGGTCCTCTCCCACCTAGAGTCTTCATGCTTGCTCTTCCCTCTGCCTAAATGTTCTTTTCCTACATGTCATACTTCAGGTCTACTCTTGTATGTCCTATGCATCAGGACTCTTCTGACCACATAAAATTACTGTCTTTCCAGTTCCTATTGTTGTCTTCTTCTACATTCTTTTTTTTTCTTTTTTAGCATAAATCACTAACACATATTTTTTACTTTTTTCTTAAATTTACAAGGATCTCTGTTTTAGCCACTGATATATCCCTAGTGCTGTTTGGCATATTGTAGGTACACAATAAATATGATGAATAAAATGCCATATTAGAAGTCATGAGGAAGAGCTAGGAGAGTAAAGTATAGGATCATTTCTTGTCGAAAATAGAAAAGGCTTCAAAGGACAAGTTGCATGTCAACTGCAATTAGATTATGAGTTAGGTTTGGGTGTGAGGACATCGGGTGATACCTGCAGATGGAGGTGACTGTGTATACAAATTCAAAAATCCTGGGAAATAATAGAGGCAACAAGATAGTTATTCAATTTGGGTGGGGTGTAGAACACACAAAAAGAACAGGGAGGTAACTTAGGGCATGTAAGGTAAACAAAAAGCCTATCTGAATCTTTGGAGTGAACAGTATAGCTCCTCCCTTCCTTGAGCAAACAGGTGGATCTTTGCAATATTGCATTTAGATATGAAACCTGTACTAAGAAGTTAGGTAGAGTAGTTGTAATATCTTCCTCTTCCATAATTGTGCTGGTGACAGTCTTTCTGCTTATCAGGCTGACTGAGGGAAAACTGAATTAACAAGCCTCATTTCTTATTGAGGTGGACTGAATATTTTTTCATGCTTACTTAGGGAATGTAAATTTCAGTTCCAGAATTTTTAAACTACACACTATTTTAAGTAAGCCAGAAAATAATTATAAGCATATAAAAATAAATGTTTTTACCTGTACTCTAAAAGATGTACAGGTAAATATTTCACTAGAATTGCTCTCCTATACTTAGCATATGAATTTGAGTTTGGGAAAAGCAATCAGTAGACTTATATAATTAGGTTTAAGAGGAAACAGTCAGAGGGATCCCTGGGTGGCTCAGCAGTTTGGTGCCTGCCTTTGGCCCAGGGTGCGATCCTTGAGTCCTGGGATTGAGACCCGTGTAGGGCTCCTTGCATGGAGCTTGCTTCTCCCTCTGCCTGTGTCTCTGACTCTCTCTCTCTCTCTCTCTCTCTCTTTCTGTGTCTATCATGAATAAATAAATAAAATCCTTAAAAAAAAAAAAAGGAAACAGTCAAGCAAGAAATTCCTCTCATGGGCAACAATCTCTCTACTTTCCGATCTTTACTTCTTTATTTCTGCTTGGCTCAATACAGAAAAACTCTAGCCTTAATTCTCCAGGACCCCTGAAGGCATTCTCTTCTAACAAGATTACTTTTTCCTTTGTATTCATCTTAGCTGTTATGAAATCAGGGACTATACCTTTCATTGCTTCCCGAATTTTCCCTCTCTCATCACTTTTTTAAAAGATTTTTTTATTTACTCATGAGAGACACAGACAGAGGCAGAGACACAGGCAGAGGGAGAAGCAGGCTCCCTACGGGGAGCCTGATGTAGGACTCCATCCCAGGACCCAGGGATCACGCCCTGAACCAAAGGCAGACACTCAACCACTGAGCTACCTAGTTGTCCCTCTCATCACTTTTTTAAAATAAGTGATAAGAAATCATAAAAGCATAAGTTTTAAAAAAAAAACCAACCAAAAAAAAAAAAAACTCACTGGTAACATGGTCAAATAAAATGAGAATACCAAATGGCACATGCTTCAAAATAACATTCGGGGCTTATATATCTGATTAGCTGAGCTTTTTTTTATTTGAGAATAATCTATTCATCATAAAGTAATTCACCTGGCATATGTAAACATGTCATATAGATCATCAGATTAATAACTCTGTATTAAAGATGTAGATAGTAATTATTATTATAAATAATTTAGGCAGGCATTTTATATGAATTATCTGATGTGATATCCCCACAACAGCCCTCTGAAATAGGGTACATTATAACCCCCAATTTGCAGATGAAAGAAATGAGGCAAAGCAAGGTTAAGTTACTTAACTTGAGATCACAAAGCAAATGAGGCGGTAGAACCAGGATTCAAAGGCCATCTGATCAATACAGAGTACATACTTTTAACCATTCCACTATTCTGCTTGCTTTCTATAGTATACAGTTTCTCCAGGTATTAAAAAGTAAAAGTGACAGCTGACATTAATTAAGTACTTCTTTGTCAGCTATTTCATGATATTCCCTCTAAGCTTTACAACAATCACACAAATTGGAGGTGAGGGATGCAGGTGAAGGATGAAAGACTCAGGTCAGTTTACTTCTCACTCCAGAGACTAGAGTCCTATTTTCCTTAAAAAATATTGGAAGACTATCACTAGACCAGTAACATTCAGCAAGTATATTTTTGTAAAATCACAAAGCTCATTGCATTTCCTTGGTGAAAACCATGACTGAATTAAGAAAGAGAGTAAAAACATATTCCATTATCTCCCCATTTTCAAGGCCCAGCTCAATTGCCAATGCCTTTATTAAGCTGTCTTCAGTTTCTTGATCCCCAAACCTAACTAATATTATATTTCAATTCAATTAAAGAGAAGCAATTTTAATAGATTGGGGAACATATATGCACTGTTAAACCAGTATGGCTTACAGTGGGAGTTAGACCTATTACACTCTCATTTGTAAAACCGCTGCTCCTTAAAGTCTGACTCTTATGACACATATTCTGCTTAGGAGTAGCATGATCATTGTGCTTGCCTCATCCTCTCTTGCAGATTTTAAGTAATTAAGAGCAAATGCTGTTTTAGCCTCATCCACTTTTTTTTTATCTCCTACAATATTCAATACAGTGTCTGGCATATTATATTTGCTTGATAGTGGTTGTAATCTTGGTTGTGAGGAAAATTAAATCATCTTATCTTTGATTATCAATTATTTAATAATCTTTCAATGGCTAGAATGAATAACTCCACTCTGTTAGCTTCTATAGCTCAATAATTTCTAGACACTTCCTTTTTTTGTATTTATTTATTGGAGTTCGATTTGCCAACATATAGTATAACACCCAGTGCTCATCCTGCCAAGTGCCCCCCTCAGTGCCCATCACCCAGTCATCCCAACCCCCCACCTGCCTCCCCTTCCACAACCCCTTGTTCATTTCCCAGAGTTAGGAGCCTCTCATGTTCTGTCATCTCTCTGATATTTCCCACTCATTTTCTCTCCTTTCCTCTTTATTCCCTTTCACTATATTTCACAAGTATATCAATCAATTAATAACCAAAGTAAAGACATACTTAGATAATACACTAACACTGGGAGACTTCAACATGGCACTTTCTGTAAATGACAGATCTTCTAAGCACATCACCAAAGAAACAAGAGCTTTAAATGATACACTGGACCAGATGGATTTCACAGATATTTCCAGAACTTTACATCCAAATGCAACTGAATACACATTCTTCTCAAATGCACATGGAACTTTCTCCAGAATAGACCACATACTGGGTCACAAATCAGATCTCAACCGATACCAAAAGATTGAAAATGTCCCCTGCATATTTTCAGACCATAATGCTTTGAAACTTGAACTCAATCACAGGAAGAAATATGGAAGAAACTGCCTGTGTCTCTGCCTCTCTCTCTCCCTCTCTGTGTGTCTGTCATAAATAAATAAATGAAATCTTTTTAAAAATAAATAAAAAAATAAAAAGATTCACGGAAACTAATGAAAATGAAGGTACAACTGTTCGAAATCTACGGGATACAGTAAAAGCAGTCCTAAGAGGAATTATATCGCAATACAAGCATCCTTCAAAAAATTGGAAAAAACTCAAATACACAGGCTAACCTTGCCCCTAAAGGAGCTGGAGAAAGAATAGCCAATAAAACCTACACCAAGCAGAAGACAGTTAATAAAGATTTAAGCAGAACTCAATGAAATACAGACCAGAAGAACTGTGGAACAGATCAACAAAACCAGGAGTTGGTTATTTGAGAGAATTAATAGGATAGATAAATCATCAGCCAGCCTTATTAAAAAGAAAAAAGGGAAGCCCAGGTGGCTCAGTGGCTTAGCACCACCTTCCACCCAGGGCCTGTTCTTGGAGACCCGGGATCAAGTCCCACATCAGCCTCCCTACATGGAGCCTGCTTCCCCCTCTGCCTGTGTCTCTGCCTCTCTCGCTTTCTCTGTGTGTGTGTCTCTCATGAATAAATAAATAAAATCTTTAAAAATAGAAAAAATAAAAAGAAAAAAGATTCAAATTAATAAAATCATGAATGAAAACGGAGAGATCACAACCAATACAAAGGAAATACAAACAATTTTAAAAATGTATTATGAGCAGTTATATGCCAATGAATTATAGTATATAGATGAAATGGACACCATAAACCATAAACTACCAAAACTAGAACAGGAAGAAATAGAAACCCTGAATAGGCCAGTAACCAGGGAGGAAATTGAAGCAGTCATCAAAAACCTCCCAAGACACAAAAGTCCAGGGTCAGATGGCTTCCCAGGGGAATTCTATCAAACATTTAAAGAAGAATCAATACCTATTCTACTAAAGCTGTTCTGAAAGATAGAAAGGGATGGAATACTTCCAAACTCGTTCTATGAGACCAGCATCACCTTAATTTCAAAACCAAAGACCCCACCAAAAAGGAGAATTATAGACCAATATCCCTGATGAACATGGATGCAAAAATTCTCAACAAGATACTAGCCAATAGGATCCAACCGTACATTAAGATTATTCACCATGACCAAGTGGGATTTATCCCCGGGATGCAAGGCTGTTTCAACACTCATAAAGCAATCAATGTGATAGATCATATCAATAAGAGAAAAATCAAGAACCATATGATCTTCTCAATAGATGCAGAGAAAGCATTTGACAAAATACAGCATCCATTCCTAATCAAAACCCTTCAGAGTGTAGGGCTAGAGGAAACATTACTCAGTATCTCAAAAGCCATCTGTGAAAAGCCCACAGCAAATATCATTTTCAATGGGAAAAAAACGGAGACCCTTTCCCCTAAGACCGGGAACACGACAGGGATGTCCACTCTCATCACTCCTATTCAACATAGTACTAGAGGTCCTATCCTCAGCAATCAGACAACAAAAAGAAATACAAGGCACTCAAATTGGCCAAGAAGAAGTCAAACTCTCCGTCTTCACAGATGACATGATACTGTACATAGAAAACCCAAAAGACTCCACCCCAAGATTGCTAGAACTCATACAGCAATTCAGCAATGTGTCAGGATACAAACAAAATGCTCAGAAATCAGTGGCATTTCTATACACTAACAGTGAGACTGAAGAAAGAGAAATTCGGGAGGAGGGGCAAGATGGCGGAAGAGCAGGGTCCCCAAATCACCTGTCCCCACCAAATTACCTAGATAACCTTCAAACCATCCTGAAAATCTACGAATTCGGCCTGAGATGTAAAGAGAGACCAGCTGGAATGCTACAGTGAGAAGGGTTCGCGCTTCTATCAAGGTAGGAAGACGGGGAAAAAGAAATAAAGGAACAAAAGGCCTCCGAGGGGGAGGGGCCCCGCGAGGAGCCGGGCTGAGGCCGGGGCGAGTGTCCCCAGGACAGGAGAGCCCCGTCCCGGAGGAGCAGGAGCTGCACCAACCTTCCCGGGCGGGCGGAAAGGGGCTCGCAGGGAGGTGGAGCAGGACCCAGGAGGGCGGGGAGGCCCTCGGGCTCCCGGGGACACTAACAGACACCTGCGCCCCAGGAGAGTGCTCCGAGCTCCCTAAGGGCTGCAGCGCGCACGGCGGGGCCGGAGCAGCTCGGAGGGGCTCGGGCGGCGGCTCCGCGGAGGGGGCTGCGGGGCGGGAGCGCGAATCCCACAGCGCAGGCCCCGGAGCACTGGGCGCCGGGACACAGCCCAGATCCGGCCTCCCCCGGGACAGGCAGAGGCCGGGAGGGCCCAGGACAGCGAGGACGCTCCTGCCCCGAGCTGAGCAGATCAGCGGCCCCGCCCCGGAGCCTCCAGGCCCTGCAGACGGAGAACCGAGAGCCCCGAGCCCCGTAGTTCCTGCGGAGGCTGAATCCAGGCTTCCAGAGTTGCCATAGCAACTGCAGCTGTTCCTCCTGGGGCCCCACGGGGTAAACAACCCCCGCTGAGCCCTGCAGCAGGCAGGGGCAGAGCAGCTCCCCCAAGTGCTGACACCTGAAAATCAGCACAGCAGGCCCCTCCCCCAGAAGACCAGCTGGACGGACCAGTGATACTCCCCCGTGTTCCAATACAACTTGTTTTTGGCCACTCTGCACTGAGCAAAATGACTAGAAGGAAAACCTCACCTCAAAAGGAAGAATCAGAAACAGCCCTCTCTCCCACAGAGTTACAGAATCTGGATTACACTTCAATGTCAGAAAGCCAATTCAGAAGCACTATTCTACAGCTACTGGTGGCTCTAGAAAAAAGCATTAAGGACTCACGAGACTTCATGACTGCAGAATTTAGATCCAATCAGGCAGAAATTAAAAATCAATTGAATGAGATGCAATCCAAACTAGAAGTCCTAACCACGAGGGTTAACGAGGTGGAAGAACGAGTGAGTGACATAGAAGACAAGTTAATGGCAAAGAGGGAAACTGAGGAAAAAAGAGATAAACAATTGAAGGACCATGAAGACAGATTAAGGGAAATAAACGACAGCCTGAGGAAGAAAAACCTACGTTTAATTGGGGTTCCCGAGGGCGCCGAAAAGGGACAGAGGGCCGGAATATGTATTTGAACAAATCCTAGCTGAAAACTTTCCCAATCTGGGAAGGGAAACAGGCATTCAGATCCAGGAAATAGAGAGATCCCCCCTAAAATCAATAAAAACCGTTCAACACCTCGACATCTGATAGTGAAGCTTGCAAATTCCAAAGATAAAGAGAAGATCCTTAAAGCAGCAAGAGACAAGAAGTCCCTGACTTTCATGGGGAGGAATATTAGGGTAACAGCAGACCTCTCCACAGAGACGTGGCAGGCCAGAAAGGGCTGGCAGGATATATTCAGGGTCCTAAATGAGAAGAACATGCAACCAAGAATACTTTATCCAGCAAGGCTCTCATTCAAAATGGAAGGAGAGATAAAGAGCTTCCGAGACAGGCAGGAACTGAAAGAATATGTGACCTCCAAACCAGCTCTGCAAGAAATTTTAAGGGGGACTCTTAAAATTCCCCTTTAAGAAGAAGTTCAGTGGAACAATCCACAAAAACAAGGACTAAATAGATATCATGATGACACTAAACTCATATCTGTCAATAGTAACTCTGAACGTGAATGGGCTTAATGACCCCATCAAAAGGCGCAGGGTTTCAGACTGGATAAAAAAACAGGACCCATCTATTTGCTGTCTACAAGAGACTAATTTTAGACAGAAGGACACCTACAACCTGAAAATAAAAGGTTGGAGAACCATTTACCATTCAAATGGTTCTCAAAATATACCCTAAAAACTATAGAACACTTCTGAAAGAAATTGAGGAAGACACAAAGAGATGGAAAAATATTCCATGTTCATGGATTGGCAGAATTAATATTGCGAAAATGTCAATGTTACCCAGGGCAATTTACACGTTCATTGCAATCCCTATCAAAATACCATGGACTTTCTTCAGAGACTTAGAACAAATTATTTTAAGATTTGTGTGGAATCAGAAAAGACCCCGAACAGCCAGGGGAATTTTAAAAAAGAAAACCATATCTGGGGGCATCACAATGCCAGATTTCAGGTTGTACTATAAAGCTGTGGTCATCAAGACAGTGTGGTACTGGCACAAAAACAGACACATAGATCAATGGAACAGAATAGAGAACCCAGAAGTGGACCCTGAACTTTATGGTCAACTAATATTCGATAAAGGAGGAAAGACGATCCACTGGAAGAAAGACAGTCTCTTCAATAAATGGTGCTGGGAAAATTGGACATCCACATGCAGAAGAATGAAACTGGACCACTCTCTTGCACCATACACAAAGATAAACTCAAAATGGATGAAAGATCTAAATGTGAGACAAGATTCCATCAAAATCCTAGAGGAGAACTCAGGCAACACCCTTTTTGAACTTGGCCACAGTAACCGGAGAAGGACAAACAGTGTATGTTCTCATTCATTTGGGGAATATGAATAATAGTGAAAGGGAATATAAGGGAAGGGAGAAGAAATGTGTGAGAAATATCAGAAAGGGAGACAGAACATAAAGACTTCTAACTCTGGGAAATGAACTAGGGGTGGTGGAGGGGGAGGAGGGCGGGGGGTGGGGGTGAATGGGTGACGGGCACTGAGGGGGACACTTGACGGGATGAGCACTGGGTGTTATTCTGTATGTTGGTAAATTGAACACCAATAAAAATTAATTTATAAAAAAAAAGAAAGAGAAATTAAGGAATCAATCCCATTTACAATTGCACCCCAAAGCATAATATACCTAGGAATAAACCTAACCAAAGAGGTAAAGGGTCTATACCCTAAAAACTACAGAACACTTCTGAAAGAAATTGAGGAAAACACAAAGAGATGGAAAAATGTTCCATGCTCATGGATTGGAGGAATCAATATTGTGAAAATATTTATGCTGGGCAATTTACACATTCAATGCAATCCCTGTCAAAATACCATGGATTTTCTTCAGAGAGTTGGAACAAATCATCTTAAGATTTGTGTGGAATCAGAAAAAAACCCCAAATAGCCAGGGGAATACTGAAAAAGAAAACCAGAGCCAGGGGCATCCCAATGCCAGATTTCAGGTTGTACTACAAAGCTGTGATCATCAAGACAGTGTGGTACTGGCACAAAAACAGACACATAGATCAATGGAACAGAATAGAGAACCCAGAAATGGGCCCTCAACTCTATGGTTAACTAATATTCGACAAAGCAGGAAAGACTATCCACTGGAAAAAGCACAGTCTCCTCAATAAATGGTGCTGAGAAAATTGGACAACCATGTGCAGAAGAATGAAACTGGACCATTCTCTTACACCACACACAAAGATAAACTCAAAATGGATGAAAGATCTAAATGTGAGACAAGAATGCATCAAAATCCTAGAGGAGAACACAGACAACACCCTTTTTGAACTTGGCCACAGCAACTCCTTGCAAGATACATCTATGAAGGCAAGGGAAACAAAAGCAAAAATGAACTATTGGGGCTTCATCAAGATCAAAAGCTTCTGCACAGCAAAAGAAACAGTCAACATAGCTAAAAGACAACCTACAGAATGAGAGAAGATATTTGCAAATGACCTATCAGATAAAGGGCTAGTATCCAAGATCTATAAAGAAGTTATGAAACTCAATACCCAAGAAACAAATAATCGAATCATGAAATGAGCAAAATACATGAACAGAAATTTCACCAAAGAAGATATACACATGGCCAACAAGCACATGAGAAAATGCTCTACATTGCTTGTCATCAGGGAAATATAAATCAAAACCACAATGAGATATCACCTCACCCAAGTGAGAATGGTGAAAATTAGAAGATGGGAAATGACCAGTTTTGGAGAGGATGTGGAGAAAGGGGAACCCTCTTGCACTGTTGGTGGGAATGTGAACTGGTACAGCCACTCTGGAAAACAGTGTGGAGGTTCCTCAAAGAGTTAAAAATAGAACTATGCTGTGACCCAGCAATCAGCTCAGGTCTTGATCCCAGGGTTCTGGGATGAGCCCTGATTCAAACTCCTTGCTCAGCAGGGAGCCTACTTCTCCCTCTCCCCCCAACAGCTTCCCCACATCCCCTCTGTCTTGAAGGATAAATGAAATCTTAAAAAATAATATTCTTTGATAAATACATGAAAAAATAATCTTTGGCCCAAGCAGAGGAGGAGAAGGGAATGCTTACATAATGATCCTTATGTCCAAAGTCTACAACTTTGTGAGATATGATAATGGAACACAACCTTACTGGACTTGGCTCCAAGAGGAGAAAAGTATAATCACATGCTTTTCCTCATGTAACCAAGACAAAATTTTGTCCTATGTGACCCAGAAAATCCCACTCTGAAAATGAAATTTAGAGTGGTCCTAGTTGGATAACGCTCTGTTATGCCTGGCCAAAGCTAACTTCCTTTCCCCTTGGAGAAATCTACACTCGACTCAGGCCTCTCTGGGTTGTCATACATTAAAGCCATACAAATATCAGTTTTATGTTTCAGATTACAGAACAGAGGAGAAAATAATACATAATAAGCAAGTGTTACTAGAAACAACAGAGAGTGGAACTGAAAAAACATGACTTAAATAATTGTGGCTGTCAAATTTAAAATCTAAAAGAAGTGTGATTAAAAATATTTAAACAGGGATCCCTGGGTGGCTCAGTGGTTTAGTGCCTGCCTTCTGCCCAGGGCATGGTCCTGGGGTCCTTGGATCGAGTTCCGCATCGGGCTCCCTGTATGGAGCCCGCTTCTCCCTCTGCCTGTATCTCTGCCTCTCTCTCTCTCTCTCTCTCTCTCTCATGAATAAATAAAATCTTTTTAAAAATATTTAAACAAATAAAAGGGAATTTAAAATATCAAAGATAACAAGGCTAACAAAACTTATCTGGAATTTATTTTAGAAGACTATATTGTTCAGAAATAAAAAATAATGCAAATTAAAAACTCAGTAAATAAGCAGTAAATTAGACACAAATAAGAAAATTAGTGAACTGGATCTTATATGAAGAAATTCTCTAGAAATACAGAAGAGATATGAAGTATCTCTTCATATCTCTTTCTACATTAATTGATAGAAGATACAGAATACCCAGATTCAGGAAACATTATAAAACCTCCACTAAGATAAATATAAAATGATGGACACTTGGACACATGTTTATATATATCAAAATCAAAGAGATGTTTCATGCAAGTATTTAAGAAGAAGAGAAAAAGACAAATCAATTACAATGAAACAGCGATTAGAATGACATCTGATTTTTAACAGTAAAATATGCCACAAAAAGTAAAATAATATAATAAAAGTACTGAGAATAAATATAACTTAGTCTTAATCCTGTGCCTAACTGAACTTTAAATAAAGAAGAATTTCAGCTTTTAATGTTTATGGGTCCAGCTTCTGGGTTCCCAGAGAAGCTATGCTTTAACTTTTACCAAGGTCAGGATGACTTAACCAAACTTCAAAGCATGGGCTCTATTTCTGCCCAGAGCACACATTGTACATCTGCTTCATTAGCAAATAACTAGCAGAAATATTTCAACCTAAAAGTAGGAGTAAAAATCTCCGTAAGTTTCCATACCTCAGAAGCCTGTAATCTTGCATAGCATAAGATAAACTTTCAGTTTTCTGGAATGTCATATGTCATGATGATTTCATAACTTTTATGTAACAAAAAAAGTATATAATTCTGTATTAAACATCCCTTCTCTGAAACACTCTCTTCTTTGTGAAGTATATGTACTCCGGTAGCTGTTCTAACTTGAGCTCAAATAAAACTCTTCTCTTTACAACTTCAAAAACGTTTTGTTCATTTTGCATCAACAGTTTCATTTAATAATAAGGATGAAATAAATATATTTTCATAAAAATGTAAAGAGAGTTTGTTTCCACTAGACTTTTGCTGAAGGAACTTTCAAGATTGTACCTATGGAAAAAGAAATAAATCTGAAAGTTAGCACTGAGAGCAAGAAGAAATGGTAAACAAAAAACCTGATAAATGTGGTTAATTTTAAATAAATATATTTGTATAAAAATAATATTGTTGTACAACATAGGAGATAAAAACTAGTGAACTAAATTATTTGAATAGTAAGGCAAATTTGGAATTAAAGCCCTTGTGTTGCCAGGAAGAAAGCTGAGATTTTCATGAACTTTGGCTTTAGGTCAAATATGTACATATTTAAAGTTAAGAAATCACTGAAAGAAAGGTAGCATATAACATTTCTATTAGTAAAAAAAAAAAGGGAGTGGTAAAAGAATTTAAAAATCTAAAATCAACTAAGCATAAAAAAGTATATTTAGGTAGAAAAGATTAAATTCAGCCGGAATATAGACCATTCATAAACTTACATGTACCTAATATAGCCTCAAAATATAGAAAGCAAAAATTTACAGAATTATTGAGTTGATAAACCCACCAAAGGTAAGATATTTTTTAAACAAAATTCTCAGCAACTGAGAGATTGATAAGGTAACAATAATAATAAATGATGATATCATAGATTTGAATGATTTTGTTTTTGCTTTTTCTTCAGATAATAACTTATCTTGCATTTCTTTTAGTCTCTACCCAGATTGTACTTCCTGAAAAGTGTTATCTATGGTATCTGGTCTTCTTTCCCTATTCCCATTATTCTTCATTCTCTATCCTAGGTTAATTTGTTTTTATAGATTTTTAATTAAATAACTGTATGCCAACATTTGTGTATGTCCTTTCACCTTTCCTCCTCATGCCCAGAACCAGCCTGCTATAGTGTAAGGTATTTAATAAATATTTGTTGAATAAACAGACTTGGGGTCTTGACAATGTTGCTCTCTTGTTCTCTTTGTGGGTAAGCTCTTCCCTTCCTTTTCCCTTTTCCTGGCAAACTCCTACTTGTCTTTTTAGCATTCAGCTTTCAGATTCCTCAAGAAATCTTGTCTTGCTTCCCCAGCTAGATCCCTCTGTTTTATATTTCTATAACACTTTATAATGCCCTTTTGTAAATTCATTCAATCATTTGCTCAACAATTATTTGAGTACCTAGTATGTTCCAGTCCCTGTTTCAGATCTTAGTGATGCAGTAGTAAACACAGCAGACATAATCTCAACTTCTGTGACATTTATATGTAGTGTGGTGTGGTTGGACCACTGACAAGAAGGAAACAGGTAAGTATATGGTACTTCATAAAATTCTAGTGTGAGGAAACATGAAGCAGGATTAGGGAGATGAGAGAGCCAAGAAAATAGTAGATATAGCTCTGTTATATAGAGGGGATGAAGTCAGAGACTTTTTCTGGACTTCTTTTGACAAGTGATGCCATTTATTTTTTAGATTTATTTATTTATTCATGAGAAACACAGAGAGAGAGAGGCAGAGACAGGCAGAGGGAGAAGCTGACTCTCTGCAGGGAGTCTGATGCGAGACTGGATCCCAGATCCCAGGATCACTCCCTGAGCTGAAGGCAAACGTTCAACCACGGAGCCACTGAGGCGTCTGACAAGTGATGTCATTTTAGTTTATAGGCTTATCACTGGGATGGCAAAGGGGAAGGGGAAGGGACAGATATTCATAAGAACCTTCAGATATTCTGAAGGTGCAGCCTCAAGAACAGCTGCAAAGTGGCGCCAGGCTGCCCAGGCCACTCCAGGATGTTCAGGGCTGGGAATTGGGAGTCTTAGTGATTCCAGGGAACAGCCTCCCTCTAGGGCTGGCAGAAACCCTCTCCTGAAAGACCAGAGGGGTTTCCTTGCAGCCCAAGGATCCCAGCCCCAGGGGTCAGACCCTGGCCTGGGTGGCACCCATCTGTTTGGTGGTTCCAGCTCAAGGACTTGTTGCAACCTACCCAACTCAGCAGAAGGTTACCTAGCTCTTTCCTGTGCTGCTAAGGGGTTGGAGCAGGCGGGCCCCAAGCAGTCAGGTCACCACGCCAAATCTCTGCAAGCAGACTTTGTGACTGTGACTGCTGAGGGCCATCTGGGCTACCTCCTGGGAAGATTGTGTGGACGTTTTTCGTGGAGCTGAACTGAGCACTCAAGGTAGGCTGCTGCTCTTAGCTAAGAACTAAAGAATGATGCTAAAACTTGATATTTTAAGGACTTTGGCTTTCACTCTAAGATACTAAAGTTTAAATAGGCTCTTTTGTAGTGGGGGTAAAGTTAGAGGGGAAATTAGAAAGGCATTGAAAGTTTGCAGATCAGAAACGGTGGTTGGGATCAGAGTAGTAGCAGGAAAGATAGTGATAAGTGGTCAGATCTGCCTACATTTGGAAGAGTTAGCCAGCAGAATTGGATGACAAACTGAATACTAAATGTGAGAGAAAAAATAGTCTATGATGAATCAGGGGTCTGGCCTGAGTATGGGAAAAGATAAAGCTTCACTTTCCTGAGACTGGGAAGACTATAGAGGAGTGTATGTTAGGGGGACTGTGTTAGCAGATACAGATTTTGGACATGTTGAGAAATCAGACACCTGAATGAAGTGTTTTGAATTGGAACCTGAATATAAAATTCTGGAACCAAAGGGAAAAGTCCAGGATAGAGATACAAATAGGAGAATTATCAATACATAGATGATATTTTTTTTTCATAGATGATATTTAAAGCCATCTGCAGGATGAAAAAAAAAAAAACCCATGACTCAACCCCTGGTAATTCCAGCATTTAAGAATTGAGAAGATGAAGAATCACTAGGTGGGGAGGATAAACCCAAAGAGAGCAGTGATCAGAAGCCAAGTAAATGACTGTTTTAAGAAAATGGGAAAAACATATTCTAGTGACAGTATGAACAACTTTTTGGAGAATTTTCACTTTCTTTCTTATTTTTTAGAACTCCACTTTCAAAGGCAGCAGACAATAAAATACCTGGAAGGAGAATCCTCAACCTGCTTTATACTCCTGTGTTTGTAGGAATGATAAGGCTCATGCTATGGTAAGAGCTATGTCTATCCTGTTGACTACTTTTCACCTAGTACAATAATTGACCCAAAATAGAAGGGTGATTCAATATTTCTTGAGCAAATAAGAACCATTTCTGTTAAAATTATGATCCAAAACTTGTTATGGTTTAACAACATATTCAATAGATGTTGTTTTTTTCTTTTAAATTGGAACAAAAATATACATTTTGACTTTGGTAGAAAGTAGATATGATCATGCTACATCTACTTCCCTAGCTGACTTAATTATGCTAAGTGCTGCATAACATTTTTATTTCAGAAAAACTGTGCACTATGACAAGTTAATTTGCTAAAAATGTTAGGTGCAGTTAGCTTTAATTATCTATAGTAGAGTTTTTCAAATCATGGAGAAAAGAAAGTAAATATATTTTTCTTCAGCAAAATAGACTTTAAGTTCGGAGAGCATTGGGAAACCATTAGGTCTTTTTTGCCTTGTAAACATTTTTATTTTATTTAAGCATAATAGACATGTAACATTGGTTTCAGATGTACAGCATAATGACAATACTTGTATGTATTGGGAAATAATCCCCACAGTAAGTCCAGTTATAAGCCATCACCACACATACAGAATTTTTTTTTCTTGTGATGAGAACTTTTAAGATCTTCTCTCTTAAACTTAGAACTTTCAAATATGAGTACAGTATAATACAGTATTGTTAACTGTAGTCACCATGCCATACATTATCTCCCCATGACTTATTTATTTTGTAACTGGAAGTTTGTACCTATAACTAGAAGTTTGTACACTTTTATCCCCTTCACCCGTTTCACCAACCCCCATTCCCTGACAACCATCAATCTGTTTTCTGTATCTATGAGTTTTATTTTTTTAGATTCCACATATAAATGAGATCATATGGTATTTGTCTTTCTCTATTTTTATTTTACTTCACATAATGTCCTCAGAGTCCATCCATGTTGTCCAAATGACAAGATTTCATTCTTTTTTAATGACTCGATAGTATTCTATTATATATATAAAGAAAATGTGATATCTATATCTATGCATCCATTTGTGGACATTTAGATTGTTTCCATATCTTGGCCATTTTAACTAATGCTGCAACAAACATAGGGGTACATATATCTTTTTGAGATAGTGTTTTCATTTTCTTTGGTTAAACATCCAGAAGTGGAATTGCTGGATCATATGGTAAGTTCTATTTTGAATTTTTTGAGAAACTTCCATATTGTTTTTCATGGTGACTGCACTGATTTACATTCCCACCAACAGTAACAAGGGTTCTCTTTCCTACATGCTAACTAACACTTGTTATATCTTGTCTTTTTGAAAATAGCCATTCTATTGGATATGAAGTGATATCTTATTGTGGTTTTGATTTGTATTTCCCTGGTGATTAATGATATTGAACATCTTTTCATGTACCTGTGGGCCATATGATGTCTTCTTTAGAAGAATTGCTGTTCAGTTTCTCTGCCCATTTTTTAAATTGGATTGTTTTATTATTGTTATTATTTGTGATTGAGTTGTATGAATTCTTTATATATTTTGGATATTAGCCCCTTATTGAATATGTGTTTGGAAATAATTTCTCCAATTCAATAGGTTGCATTTTCATTTTGTTAATGGTTTCCTTTGCTGTGCAGAAACTTTTTAGTTTGGTGTAGTTCTATTTGTTTTGGTTTTTTTTTTTTTTTTTTTGCTTTTATTACCTTTGTTTCTGGACTCAGATCTTAAAAATCAGCACCTAGACCAATGTTAAAGAGCTTACTGTGCTGTTTTGATTACTATAGCTTTGAAATTAGGAGATGTGGTGCCTCCAGCACTGTTCCTTTCCTAGGTTGTTTTGGTTATTCAAGGACTTGTGGTTTCATACAACTTTTAGGGATGCTTTTTCTATTTTTTTGAAAAGTGCCATTGAATTTTGATAGGGATTGCTTTGAATCTGTAAATTGCTTTGGGTAGTATGGATATTTTAACAATATTAATTATTCCAACCCATGAGTATGGAATATCTTTTCATTTATTTGTGTCTTCATTTTCTTTCACCAATGTCTTATAGTTTTCAATGTACTAGTCTTTCGTTTCCTTGATAAATTTATTGCTAATTTCTTCTTTTTGATGCAATTGTAAATGGGATTGTTTGCTTAGTTTCTCTTTCTGATATTTGATTGTTAGTGTGTAGAAGTGCATTAGATTTTATGTATTGAATTTGTATCCTTAACTTTGCTGGATTTTTAAAATTAGTTCTAACAGTTTGGTGGAGTCATTAGGGGTTTCTATGTATACTATCATGTAATCTGCAAATAGTGACACTTTTACTTTTTTTCCAATTTGGAAGCCTTTTAATTCTTTTTCTCGTCTAATGCTCTGGCTAAGACTTTCAACACTATGTTGAATAAAAGTGAGAGCAAGCATCTTTGTCTTGTTCCTAATCTTAAATGGAAGAGTTTTCAGCTTTTCACCATAGAGTCTGATATTAGCTGAGGGCCTGTCATATATAGACTATATTTTATTGAGGTACATTTCCTCTATACCTGCTTTGTTGAGAGGTTTATCATAAATGAATGTTGAATTTTGTTAAATGCTTTTTTTGCATCTATTGAGATGATGGTTTTTATCCTTCATTTTGTTAATGTGGTGAATCACACTGATTTGTACATGTTCAACCACCCTTGCATCCTTCGAATATATCCCACTTGATCATGGTGTATGACCTTTTTAATGTATTGTTGAATTTGGCTTGCTATTTTTGTTGAGGATTTTTGCATTAACAATATTGTTAATGCAATCAAAATTAGAGAAAAATATTTTTCTCATGCATATATGAATCATTTATGAAAACTGACTATGAATGCTCCATAAAACAAATTTCAATGCATTTCAAGAAATGAATTCCAAACAGTTATCACTGATCACAAAGCATCTCACATAAATAAGAGACAAAAAATACTAAGATAAAAGTATTAACACATTTCTAAATAAATCATAAAGAAATTATGATGTGAACTATGAAATACTTAGAACTGAATCATACAAAAGTACAAAATACCAAAGTTGTAGCATTCATCTACTAGAGCCCTAATGCATGCATAATAAATTTTATTTTTTTAATAATAAATTTATTTTTTATTAGTGATCAATTTGCCAACATACAGAATAACACCCAGTGCTCATCCCGTCAAGTGCCCCGCTAAGTGCCCGCCACCCAGTCACCCCCACCCCCTGCCCTCCTCCCCTTCCACCACCCCTAGCTCGTTTCCCAGAGTTAGGAGTCTCTCATGTTCTGTCTCCCTTTCTGATATTTCCTACCCATTTCTTCTCCCTTCCCCTCTATTCCCTTTCACTATTATTTATATTCCCCAAATGAATGAGACCATATAATGTTTGTCCTTCTCCGATTGACTTATTTCACTCAGCATAATACCCTCCAGTTCCATCCACGTTGAAGCAAGTGGTGGGTATTTGTCATTTCTAATGGCTGAGTAATATTCCATTGTATACATAGACCACAGCTTCTTTATCCATTCATCTTTCGATGGACACCGAGGCTCCTTCCACAGTTTGGCTATTGTGGACATTGCTGCTAGAAACATCGGGGTGCAGGTGTCCCGGCGTTTCATTGCATCTGCATCTTTGGGGTAAATCTCCAGCAGTGCAATTGCTGGGTCGTAGGGCAGATCTATTTTTAACCCTTTGAGGAACCTCCACACAGTTTTCCAGAGTGGCTGCACCAGTTCACATTCCCACCAACAGTGCAAGAGGGTTCCCTTTTCTCTGCATAATAAACTTTAAAAGGATAAAAACAAGGAGCTAAACATCCAAAAAGTAAATACTGATTCTGAAGAAACAGGAGAAAACAACAATAATAATAAGATCCAAAGCTCATAAAATATAAATGTAGAATAGAAAGAATCAACAAAGATAAATACTGAGGATTAGAAAAGACTAGCAGAATAGCTGAACTTCAGGCAAAATTGATCCTAAAAAGAAGTAACAAATAAATAAATATTGTTATTGCACGAGTGATCATAACAGACACAGCAAGCATTAAAAACAAGAAAATAGGGACACTTGGGTGGCTCACTGGCTGAACATCTGTCTGCCTTTGGCCCAGGGTGTGATCCTGAAGTCCTGGGATCGAGTCCCACATCAGGCTCCCTGCATGGAGCTGCTTCTCCCTCTGCCTATGTCTTTGCCTCTCTCTCTGTGTCTCTCATGAATAAATAAATGTTTAAAAAAAAAACAAGAAAATACTATGAATAACTTTTTATCGACAAATTTGAAAACAGAATTGACATGTTCTCCCCAAAATAAAATTTATCATCGCTAATTGAAGAAAAATGCAAAATTGTGCAATCCTGTGACAATTAAGGAAATTGTATCAGTGGATAAAGACTACTCACTAAGTCCACTCACTCCAGATGATTCTAATTTTATACAAACTATTCCAGAGATAAATGAAGCACTTCTAAACTCATTTTTTAAAGATTTTATTTATTTATTCATGAGAGACATAGAGAGAGGGGGGGGGCAGAGACACAGGCAGAAGGAGAAGCAGGCTCCATGCAGCAAGCCTGATGTGGGACTCGATCCCGGTCTCTGGATCAGGACCTGGACTGAAGGCGGTGCTAAACCGCTAAGCCCTTAAACGGCTGCCCTTAAACTCATTTTATGATGCTAGTTACAACCTTGCAAACATACATGAATTTGTATAAAAATTAAAGATTATAGCTAAATTTTATTAATATAATAAATAGAAATTTATTTTATAAAAATGTTGGTAATCTGAATCATGTAACATGTATCTGAAAAAGTGCTGATAGCACACATTATTGTATAATGATTTACTACAGTAGTACATGAATATTCTAACATGAAATTCCAAGTACTTTATGTAAAAATGGTGATATAATACTTAAAATGTAGAAAAATGGAAAATATTATCTTTTTTCTTTACCATCACCTTACCATTACCTTTCCTTGTCCTTGCCAGCATATTAGGGAAATAAAAGGCAAACAGACTTTATTCAAAGACAATATGAGTATTACATGGTAATCCCAGTGCAATACTTAAATTTGATAAAATTCAAGAAATTTGCACATATAAGGTCCACATATGCAACTATATATACATACACACCCACCAATATATATTCATATATTCCAGCAAGAAACTTTTAAGAAATGTAGTTTAAAAATATGTAAAGTATCAATGACACAAAAGATTAATTGGAATACATTTAACAAAAGTTGTGAATGATCTTTATGGAGGAAATGCAAAATTATATTATAAAAAGATGTAAATGAATAAAAGTTATACTATAATCATGGATAGAAATACTGTAGCAATGCCATCAGTTTTCCATAAATTGGTCTGTCTTTTAACAATTAAAATCAAAATTATATCAAACCGAGAATCCTGAGAACATCTTTAACTTCTGTAAGAGAATATGGAAACACCAAAAACCAAATATAAAAATGGGCAATTTATAGAATAGGAAGCAAAAAATGGTAAAAAAAAATATAGGAAAAGAGTCCAATATCAACAATAATTAGAGAATTATAAATTGTAGTCATAATGAAATACCATTTCATGCTCATTATGTTAATAATTAGTAAAAATTTAAGTAGAATGATAGTATGTGGTCCACAAAGATGAAGAAGCAGTTAGAATTCTTATATATTCCTTGGTTAGTATAAATTAGTTATGTTGCCTTGGAGAACAATCTAGCTACATCTAGGAAATTGGTATTGTGTGTACCTCACAATTAAGCAGTGCTGCTAACAGAAATATGTACAGTATGCTTATTTTAGCATTGTTTGGATTAGCAACAAATTAGAAACAATCTAAGTGTAAATATTCATAAACTGAAGAATAAATAACTTTTAGGATACTAATGTAGTTGAATATTATATAGCATCAAAGTATAAATGAAAGAGCTAAATATAACAATATTGTTAATTCTTTCCAATATAATATGAATGAAAATAAATCTACAAGTTGTGATTCAGTTTATAGAAAATTTTAAAATAGGCAGAACATTACATATTGTTTAAGGGTATATCCATATTAAATAAATATGAAGAAGAAGTGTGTGGAAATTGAATAAACACAGACATAGGAAGGGAAAAGAAAGCCATTGGGAGGGAGAGTCAGGGGGCTCCAATTGTATTAGTAATGTTTTATTACCTAAGTGGCTTGGTGAGTGTATAGGTGCTTATTTTATTAGTCTCAATACCATTTTTATATGTCTCAAGTGTTTGTTAATGCATGGTTATATTATAGGAAAAATGTGTATAGGAGAGAGGGAGAATGTAAAAGAAAGGGAAGGGAAGTTGGAAATAGAGGTCACAAAGGGGAAGAGAGAAGAGGTTACACAGCCAGGAAGAGCACCAGCTTCACACTTCTGCACAGAATCTGGTGGCAGTGAGACTTGGGTTTAAATTCCAGCAGAGGGATGCCTGGGTGGATCAGTGGCTGAGCGTCTGCCTTTGACTCGGGTGTGATACCGGTCCTGGGGATCAAGTCCTGAATCAGGCTTCCTGTGAGGAACCTGCTTCTCCCTCTGTCTGTGTCTCTGCCTCTCTCTTTGTGTCTCTCATGAATAAATAAATAGAATCTTTAAAATCAATCAATCAACCAGTCAGTCAATCCCAGCAGAAACATGTAGTATTAGTGTGATCTTAGGCAATTTACTGAACCTCTCCAAGCCCCATATTCTCATCTGTAAAGTAGGAGAATTACAGTATGTACCTCATCAGCTTGCTGTAGTGATGAAATAAAGAAATACAAGTAAAGCATCTAGCAGAATTCCTAATCTATGTTAAGTATTCAGGAAATCTTAATAACTATTATTTTTTTATTTTATAAAGCACAATTCAAGTGATATCTCCTTCCCTCAGCAATACCTTCTATTTGGCAGTTAAAGTACAATCTGTAAAGTATTTTCACAGTTATCTGATCCATATGGCATCTGGGAACATAGGGAGAAAGCTATCCTAGAAATGAAGTGACTTGTTTAGGTCTCTTATGAACTGGACTTTGAAATCACTCTCCATGTTCCCAAACTAGTGTTCTTTCCAGTCTGTCATGATGGTTACCTTTATAGGTGATGATTTCCACATGGGTAGAGTTTATTTCTTATTCTGTTTTGGTTTGTATTCACTATTGCACTTCCCTTAGAACTCTTCAGAGTGAGTACTTTACCAAAATAGAAAGGATGGATGAAAATAGAATTAAACATTTTTATCACAGTGGATTTTGAATTTTCTCCAATTACCAGTACTTACCAAGAGTTTTAAAGCAAGAGTGAAACAGTAGACCAAAACTGTGCAACACTTATTTCAGGCAAAAGATTGTGTTGTCAGTAGTGGGTAAGGTAAAGAAAGGGTGTGCTCAGTAAACTTTGAGTTTACATAACTATATTTTTATGCCTATTTCACACATCTGTGGGGTTTATCTGCTCTATTCAGTCAGCAAAAATATGTTTGGGAAGTGTATCAGAAATGAATCAGCGATATAAAGGCAAGAATTAAAGTATTGATTTGGGCACTGAGAAGGAAGTTGGCCACAGTATGAAATGCAAGGGCAAGGCCAATTACACTTTGAACTGATACAAAAGGCTGCCTTGCCAATGAAGGAAGAAGGAAAAGACCAGAGTTTCTAGGTGTTGCATGAAATCTCTCACAAAGCAATTAGCCCTCACATAGTCCCAAATGAGACCAGGTGTGGGCTAATGTGTACTTTCTTCAGTAACTCACTTATTGCAGAAAAAAAAAAAAATGGCTTCCAAAACACACCCAAATAGCCACAGTGTGATGACAAAGCCTGAGAAACCAGGACAGGTAGAAGACTTGAAAGATGAATTCCTGTCCCTAAGGTGGCCAACCAAAATGTTCTGTAAATGACAGTGATTGAGATTGAGATGCTATGGAGCCAGGGCACAAGCAAGGACAAAAACCAAATCATCCTATGGATGGTTTTCTACATGAGAGTGGACTCTATCTGCAGATGTCTTCTTAGCCACCAAAATGGGAGTGATATTTAGCAATTTCTTTACTTCAGAAAGAGTATTATTAAAATAGAGCATAAATCATTAAATATATGTTGAAAAATTTTAATACTTTTCCACTTTGTATTCATTAGATGGTACTACTGATAATGGCTACCTATAAATGTGGATAACTGAAAAATTTGTAACCAATACTTTTTAAAGATAATACACACACTGCATACTGTGAATGAACACAAAAATATATTAAAATGTTCAGACTCTAGCCTTCTCTAAAGGATTTCACATATTTTTGGCATATTAATTGGAGTTTCTTATAGAAATGATAAAAAATTTAGGGATTTCAGGCTAAAAAATATTTTTGTTGTACAGAGATCTCTGTTGTAATGGCATATTTTGAAATGGGGTTTGACTGGCATGAGAAATAGCTGCTATAAAGTCATACCCTGAATCCAAACACTGAAGAAGAGAATATAATTTTCCCATGTTGAGTAAGAGCAATCATTCATCTTATTTTACTTTTCACTGTAAGGGGCTCAAATCTCAGTTGAATGAGAACTTCCATAGAAAACTGTTTGGTAGGGAATCAGGGCTCTTCCGCCATGTTAAATGCCTGGTTCCTGAGGGAGATATCTATCTTCTCTGCTTCAGAAATCATTTGACATCTGTAAGTGGGTCTAGAGGTACTGGCTGGTTCCCAAAGCTTTCATTCATTTTTCACTAAGGAAATGTAATATTAATGTAATTTTGGGCTACATGAAATGAGTGAAATAGAGTACAATAGTGTAGTGTATGTACTATTGGCATTTCTATTTGGTGATATTTCTTTGCTTTAACTTTAACCTCATCCTCTTACTACTACTCAATGAGATCTAGCACTGTGAGCAGGAAGTATTAATCACCTACCTGCACATTGAAAATATGGAGCTGTTCTTTATGTAATGAAAAAAATATTGTGGGAAGAATTTTTCTTAGCTAACTGATAAGGAACTTGAGTTTCAGAATAGTAAAGAGGCTAGCCCTCTGTGTAAATTTTGGAAAATGTATTTAATGGGGAAAATAATTCATAATTCTATCACATGAAGCTAGCCTTCATTAACATCTGGGCTTCTTTTTTTTTTAATTGGAAAATGACCTCTATATTTAACAATACTCTACTTTTTATTGAGTTCATAATAAATATTTCCTATTGTTCTTCACAAACATGACTTTAATGGTGTCCTGGTGTTCCATTTTATAGATGTACAGAGATTTGCCAAATGAGTCACTTTTTGTCATAAATTTAGTTTTTTACCCCTACATTTCACTCTGCTGTAATAACTGTCTTTTTTATGTAAATCTTCTTGAACGTGTCTGAATAAATTTTCTTAGGGTTTAGTTAGGATAAATTTTTGAAGTGGGATAACTAGATATAAGGATACAAACATTTCCAAATACCACCAGTACACATTTTGAAACTCTACTGATTTGAAATATTTTTATTACTATATTTATTCATGCATTTTTTTGTTTCTTTCAGCAAAAACATGTGAGTCTTTTGATGTGCAAGATACTGTGCTCAATTCTAGGAATACATCCCTGAATTTGATTCTCTTACATCTAGGAGTTCACATTCTACTGGGAGAGACATAAAAGACAGCCAATTACAATTCAGAGAGATAGCAGCAATGTTAGGATATCATTACCCATGAGAGCAAGTGAGAAAATATAAATAGTTTTAGGCCTAGTGTTACAAAATCATGAGAAGCAGCCTTCATGTGAGGAGATGTAAGATCCTCAGGGAAAAGGTAGGTTTGATTAAAGAGATTAAGAAAACAGAAGTGTTTCTGATAATAAATTATGAATTCCAGTGGGCTCAGTCAAAGAGTTTCAAGATTTGAGAAAGAAACTTGTGAAAGGGAGAGATGGTGCAGCCTTTTTTTGTATAGAGAAGGAGTTATGAGAGTGAGTTGAGAATCTGCGGATTTTTGTGTAGCAACATAAACAGGATCAAAGTGTACAAAGGATTAGTTCCAGGTGCTACCATGATTGTTGAGTTTCTATGAAAGGACTCCCTGCATCTCTGAGGAGGAGGCAGTTTTCTTTAAAGCACATTAAATATCAGAAAAACAAGAATATTTCATGAAAATTGAAATATTCTTTCCTTTAGGATTCTCTCATCAGCATGACCTTTCTTCCTATGGTGTATTATCTAACTTTACTGTGTTTGGAGGCATCTTGTTGCTTTGGGTTTAAAAGAGAAAGAGCTGGGGCACTTGAGTGTCTCAGTCAGTTAAGCATGTGACTCTTGATTTTGGCTCAGATCATGATCTCAGGGTCATGAGATGGAGCCCCAAGTCAGGCTCTGCGTTCAGCGGGGAGTCTACTGGAGATTCTCTCTCCCTCTGTCCCTCCCCCTGTGCACAAGCTCTCTTTCTCTCTCTAAAAATAAATAAATGAATACATATTTTAAAAAATAAAAGAGAAGGAACTGTTCAGTAGAAGGAGAATACTTTACTTTCACCTTTCATTCTGGGATCCTTGTTCTATCAGAATTGTATAGTACAAAGATGACTTCCTCTGATGAAGCTCACAGCTGCCCATTTTTTACTCTGTCATCATAAGCCCAAATGGTAGAGGCAGCAGTAGCATGACTGAGGTTTTCAGTTAGGATCAACTGTAGTCTGTGTCTGAGGAAGGGCAGAGTTTAGCTTATAAAGATATCCAAGAAGTGAGCAAAATTCATACTGATGTAACTGGGTTGTTAAACAAAAAAATAATAATTTTATAATGAATTTTTTAATACAATTGTCAGTACACCATCAAAATTAGGAAAGGGGTACCTAGAGATGTCCAATGAATCATCTCTATGCCAAACATAGTTTTCCCTGTCCCCATTATATAATTGTAGCTGTATATCCTCCTCACAATTGGGATCAATTTTCTCTGCCAGGATGTTGCCATTCCTTGTACATTGTTCCTTTGGCTGCTGGACTCTTGCTGCGCCTATGGTAGAAATGTTCCATTTGGTGAGTCAGGTCTTTCACAACTCTAGAACATAGAGTTGTGAGGATGGGAATCAAAATTTTCTAAGTAGGCCACAGAGAGTGTGCCTAAGCAGAGTCTCTCCAGGTTCTACCTCTTGGATACTGGGCCTTTGTATTATACCTACTGGTAAAAGCAAACAAAGCAAAACAAATAAAAACAGTTGCTGATTTAGGATACATTCTGTATCTTGGAGGGTATTTCCCTATGTTTGCATGATATCTTCAAGTTGGACCCTCAGCTGTCTTTGAAAGGCAATTGCATTACTCTGTCAGGTGATGTGGCATGTTATAGGACTAGTTGATCTCATTTTTGTAGGCCCAATGTTCACTTTTTGTTCTGTAAAGTGGATTACTTGGTCTAAGTTAGATGGGATAGAATATCAAAAGATCAAATACTCTCTAAGCTCTGAGACAGTGGACCTGCCTCAGTCACTATGCGGTAATGAATCACTCCCTCTTCCGAAGTGGAAGATGTTCAGTGTCATCAAATGGACACCCAGGGGCTATTGACCTATTAGAGAAATAGTGCCATTTGGGGAACTCTATGTTGGTCTCCCTCCAGATGGCAGATTGAACATTTAGTAGTGGCAACATCTATATACACTTTGGTGAGTGGAAGCTCATGTTTGGGGGTCCAAGTATAAATCCTCCATCCCTATTCTCATGATTATTCCATTTATGTTCATGTTGTACAAATATTAGAGTACATGATGACAGGGTTAATTAACAGATGTTTGAATTGTTATGTCTACTTGGAGATTTAGTGCTTTTCCTGGTGGTGGATGTTCTCTGGCAGGGAATTACAGATGACACAAAGATCTTCACACCTTGCTCACTCTCATAGCTTATTCACATGCCTCCTGTCCCCAGTATTTCATTTTTTTTTTCTTTCCAGGCCCCTGACCAAGAAGCTGAGCTATTTTCTACTGTCCATAAATCTATCTATCTATCTATCTATCTATCTATCTATCTATCCATCTATCTATCTAGTCTTAGGCCACTCTTCTCTACACAAAACTGATGACCATATGCACTGCCCAAAGCACTGCCCTTTGGGAGAATTACCCCTACTGCTGACTTTCAGGGACACAACTGAGCAGGACCATTTGTGGCAGTACTTAATTTCTGGCTTTTCACAACATCAGAGCTGAAGCACATCTGTGAACCAACCTTGCTCTTTTTCCTTCTCTATCACTTTCGACCTGATGGAGAGAAGCCATGAATACAATAGATGGCATAGGGGTCTCTGCAGTTTACTTGTGCTCCCTGGTCCCAGTATGCCCAATTCTTTATGTACTATTCCTGTTTGATGATGGATTACTACTGCCCTGCTCATTCATATGACTTGATAGGCCTGGGGAAAAAAAAAAACCCAGCTAATACATTCTGGCTGCTTGATCTATCTACCAGGATCCCATAGTATAGCAGTGATAGTTATATGGTTATTCAATAGTGTATAATTTCTGTTGAAGATAGTCTGGTCTTGCTCTAGAACCCTAGGGACATTAGTTGTGATTCTCCCATTTATTGTTATAAATTCTATGCAGAACTTTTCACCTGTAGTACCTCTAAGACCATAGGGTCTTCTCATTAATATGGCTCATCAGAAAAGGCCACTAGCATTACAGCTTGGATTTATTGCAGAGTATCTCCTTGCTTTGGGCCCCATTAAAAGCAGCCTTCCATGTCACTTAGTAAATGTGTTGGAGCCATATTCCCAAGTGTAAATTATGCTGCCTTCACTATGTGAAGAGGCCTACCAGGTCTTCTAGTGATGGAAGATACCAAACACAATAATTTGAATCTTACTTTGAGAAGGGAGATTTATGGTATGTCCCTGATGATGGGACCATTAAATATTCATTGATGAAATAGGCATCTAAATCTTTGTAGAATCTTTTATCCTATGGAGTTCATTTGTGTTACCAAGGCCTCCAAGATACCTCTTATTTATTCTTATTCTTTTCCAATTAAAATGATGTCTATGTGATGTTCTGCAGAAGGTCCAAGACTGATGGTCTAGGTAACTTTGGACTATTTAATGACAGAGGGTAGGAACATTAACATAGCTTTGGGGCAAGACTTCAAATGTATACTTCAAATGTTTCCATTGAATGTATGAACTCTAGTTTTCTTTCCTGTTAACTTTGAAAATAAAGCATATAGAAAAACAAATGCTTTGTGCTACATTCCTAAGGTTATGTTAATTTGCTTCAACAAAAATATCACATCTGCATAACAGTTGTAGTTGAGGTTACAATTTGAGTTTGTAGTAGCTGGCTGGCTCTCACCCTCTAGGATCCACCTGGGTATTGTAGAGGCAAAGAATGATGAATTGGATGTGACTACTGTGGGGTGCACCATCCCAGTGTCCTGTAAGTGTTTAAAAATGGCGTTAATTTCTCCCATTTCTTCTGACATATAATATTGTGCTTAATTTAGTATCTTGGCCAAGGGATGAGGCTTCAGAGGTTTCTACTTGACTTTCTTGCTAACTCTGTTCAGAGTAAGAACCCAATGTGGGAATTTGGTCAATGATTAAGTGTTTTCATTGCAAACATATATCTAGAAACTACAAAAATAACCAAATAGGTCTATGGACCTAAGACTCACTGTGGGCTAGTCAGTACCAGGAATTCACATGATTTCCATATAAACCCTTTCTGACTATTCTAACAAAGGGCCATGATGGCATTTCAGGTCCTTTAGTCAACTTTGACTAAAACTAAAACTTGACTCCAAGTTTTTGAAATATCTGGGTATTCTCCATTCTATGGTATATGTTCACCCAAGGAAATGACCATAACATACTTTGTGGAAGGATTGGGAAAATCATCATGTAACCTTTCTCTGGTTTTGTGGGGTTCTTTTTCCTGAGGTTTTGTACCTTTCTCTAGTTAGTGGCTTCCAGGTCTAAAAACTGACCTAATTCTAGAAACTGGGCAAGGAATATGATATCTTATTGAAGCAGCCACTCTCAGACTTCCAATTGTTTATTCTTGATTTCCATTCATTGTACAGATTAAGAATTTTCTAGTTGGCTGCTCATCTGTTTTACCTGCGGAACACTGTGCTCTGTATACTATCACCATAGCTTTGTGTGGGTGTGTACCCTGGTTGCTACTCCAGTATTGTTGCTCATTAAGATAATTGGATCAACCTTACTTGTAATGCTTAAACACACCCAACTGGCCTCTTATATTTGATGATGTTATCATCCTCATTGCTATCAGGAAGCATTTTCTTAGATAGTTCTTTTTTTTTTTTTAATAAATGTTTATTTATTCATGATACAGAGAGAGAGAGAGAGAGAGAGAGAGAGAGGCAGAGACACAGGCAGAGGGAGAAGCAGGCTCCATACACCGGGAGCCCGATGTGGGATTCGATCCCGGGTCTCCAGGATCGCGCCCTGGGTCAAAGGCAAGCGCCAAACCGCCGCACCACCCAGGGATCCCTCTTAGATAGTTCTTAATGTGATTCCAAAGTGGTGTCCTGTTTAGGAACCATTGATTTGACATATTATATGATTTTGACTTTAGATAGGACATTGCATCTTGCTTGCATATGTCAATGGAAAAGACAGTCTATAAAATTGTACTAATTATTTCAGATCAATTGTTTTAAAAATAATCCCGGATTCAAGACATAATAGAGTTACCTACTGATCAGGAATACCTATTTTGGATTATGTTTGAATCATTATATGTTTTGGTTCAATTTGTTTGTTAAAGTAACCTTATGCTAAATAATTCAAATTGCAAACTAAAAAAAATAGGTCTCTTTCATAAGAGCTTTTTTCCTATCAGATTCTACTCTTGATGTATGTGTATAATACATGTTTTAAATATAAATAATTTCATAACTTTTGGTCCATTTCCTTTTAGCATATTTAGCATTTATTTATCATCTGTTATTGAGATTATTTGAACCATATATTCTGTCTTTTTGTGCATTGCTTGTTTCTCTCAACTTTGGGTAAAATACAAATTAGGTAAATACACTTGTGCTTTTCTCAGTTTTCATTGATAATACTGTTGAACAGGAAAGGGGCATAGGCAGAACTCTGCAGTTTACCTCCTTCTCAGTGATAAAGATCCATTAATCAATATTTTGGGGCTGCAGTTGCTCAACCAGCATGATCCACGTAATTGTTCTGTCACTCAGCTCACATTTATTTTGTCCACAGGGAATCATAAAAGAGTTTGTCAGATGCATTGCTGAAAAAGAGAGATACTATGTCTACAGCATTTCTTTTGTTACATCAAAACAATCATAATAGTTATCCTGCAATAAGGAGCTTGCTGAGTACTTTATTTAATGTATCTCATTTAATTGTCAACACACTTTTAGAAACTGGTTACTGCTATTATATTCATTTTATACATAAGGAAACTGGGGGTAAAGAGGTTTAGTAATTTGTTTATAGAAGCTCAGCCCCTGACTCTTTTTGACTTTAAAGACTGTTGCTAGAATTACAATTGTATCAAAAAATTAATTGATAGGTAAAAATCTCAAATCATTTTGTGCAACTTAAAGTTACCATCATAGTATACACTTTTTCTCTATTTTATAGTTCTAAATTTCTGAGGTAGTTCCTAATTTACTTGTATTCCTAAAATTTTTGTAGGAAAGGATAAAAAGTAGAAGTTCCATTTAGTTAGCACCAATATTTTAAATAAAACATTCAGAAAGACACCACTAGAAAACCGATCTTCTAGAGATTCCTGAGACTGACTGGAAATACAATTAGAATGAAATAGACTTATCTTGATACATATTGCAATACTAACACTTTTCTGGATGTGGGTACTGCTAATAGATTGATGATGTTCCAGTGACTTTGTCATGTATCTTAAAATTAAACATTTTGCCACCTTTCATGTTACTTTTACTAGGTATTCAAAGGCAATTTTATAATAATTAACATTGTTCAATTCATTTAATGATCACAGTGCAGACTGCAGCATTTCTTCTATTTATTTTTATGAAGTTGTTAAATTCTATATTCCTATTAACTAATATATGTTTAATCAGCATCTTTTAAAATAGACAAAAAAGGGTGTCGAGAACTGGAAACATAAGTTTTTAATGTTTTTGTAGTTCTCGTATCCTATTGTACAAGCTTTGCCATAAGAGAAATTAATTGTATTAATTTCGTTTGAGACCACATTTGTTTTTCTGCTATATAAAAGTTATCTTAACTTAGTAGTTAGAATGCTTTTTAAAAACATAACATCAGGAGCCCCTGGGTGGCTCAGTTGGTTAAGTATTAGACTCTTGATTTCAACTCATGTCATGATCTCAGGGTGGTGAGATTGAGCTGGGCATGGAGCCTGGTTAATATTCTCTCTCTCTCTCTCTCTCTCAATCTCATTCTCTCTCTCTCTTGCCTTAAGCCCCCCTTCCCCCACTGCTTGCTTGTGCATGCTCTCTCTCTTTTTAAAAAAAGTGACATTGTTTTGTCTGAATTCAGATGGAAAAAGGGGCTCCATAGTATTTAAACATTTTTTAAATTTAATATTGACTAGTAAAAGAGATCTATTCTGTATAGAGTCAGACATAATCCCTAGGTTATCATGAAGTATATTTCATAAAATTGAGAAAAAAGACATGCATATGCTTTGTTAGATATTTTAAAGGAAAAATATAACTAAATGAGGATTCAAAATTTTGTAAATTAACTTCCAAAACTTAGAAAGTCCAGATATTAGAGAAAAAAGGTAAGTTTAAAAAGTCAATTCTCTAATAAATTCATATATCAAGGAAATATAAGCAAAATGTGGACAGGATATTTGCTATAGTATTTTCTATAGCAGTTTTCATGAAATTTGGAAGTGTATTTATTTTCATGCCTGGATATTTTAGAACAGAATTTAATGGATCCTTTCATATGTTGATACACAGTATAAATTTCTCAGAGCAGTATATAGTATACAGTAATCCTCATATTTGTCTGACATTGGGAATCTTATTCTCAGATCATTTTTACAAATCAGTGGCCCACTTTGGGGAATACTGCTTTAGTATGACTATACAGGAGCAACATGAATATATAAGAATAGTGTTAAAATATACATGTATATACATGTGTAACATGTGTCACAGCATAACCCACTTTAATAGTATTTCACATAGTAGGAATAATAGCAAAGGAGGGATAGGTCTATTTTGGGGAGCAGGTAGTGAATATTAATAAGTGACAGTAATACTAATATTTTATCACTCCTGCTAGTAAGGGCTGCTCTTACATCCCTGGGTGGCTCAGCGGTTCGGCGCCTGCCTTTGGCCCAGGGCACGATCCTGGAGTCCCGGAATCGACTCCCGCGTCGGGCTCCCAGCATCGAGCCTGCTTCTCCCTCTGTCTGTGTCTCTGCCTCTCTCTCTCTATCTGTGTCTATCATAAATAAATAAATATTAAAAAAAACATTTACTTACAATTACATACAGAAGGAAATGGAAGGTACGGGAAAATTAAGAAGTTTTTAGAGAACAAAGACTGTAAAAGAATTAAATCCTGGGACTTTAAAAGAATTTTGGGATGTAGTCTTGGTGCTAGTATCAGAAAGTTTTGAAGAATCATGAAAAATATAAGAGATGAGAAGTGGGTCAATGTGGAATACATACTCAGAAACAATCAACAAGTGAATTTAAGAAAATGACATTGTATCAGTCACTTAACCTCTCTAGGCATTGACTATGAAATGAAGTAATTATTCCAAATGATTTCTAGAGTTTCTTCCAGAACTGACATTCTATGTTTTTGTGTTTCTGAAATTTTTGTAAATTCCTGGCAAGAACTATGATAAATTTTTAAACATATGGAGCCTGTGTTTATGTGAGTGTATGTGCACTTAGAAAGGCATGTGGGTGGGTGATGGGGAATTTCTGAGTTAGTGGTGCCAGACTAGACAAGCACATTCTTCCAAATTTTCACTAAAATACACATGGAAACACACACAAAGAAAATAGCAAGAGAACTTAGAATTGCATAAAATGAATATTATACAAAAAATCCAGGGAGAGTCCACTGAATTAGCAATGTAGGTGGATTTCAAAGCACAGTCTTGGACTCCACAAAACATATACTCTTAATCTCTTAACGTAAGTCGAGTAAATGACTTGGTGAAAAGTTAAGCAAAATATGAGGCTATCTACAGCAGACCATAGAACTCAGAGATCCAGGCATTATATTAGGTAGATAATTACCTGGCCATCTTCTGAATCTTCTGAAATTGCCCTTGCAGCCATCAAGAACCAGAGTCATGCTACCATCATAGGCTTCTCTTTGTCTATGTCTCTTTAAATTCTTATTCTACAAGACCTTTAGATGTGAAAGAGTAAATGTGGAAGAGGGAAGAAAGGACCTAATTGTATTATGGGATGTTAGTTTAGTGAAGGCAAAGGTTAAAAGAAGAAGCAGAGAAAAAGAAAAACCATTGTATACCACAAATTTTTGCAATGACCTGTGGGCTATAGATCTTGGAAGGTCTTGCACCCTACATTGGAGACTTTTAAAGAAACTGAGATCATTTCTTCCATTACTCGAAACATTCCTCTTGATGCTTACTTCTTATCTTTCACCTCAAAAACAACCTTGGATATGATAATCAGGATTAAAAAGCATCCCCCTAATGCTTCACTAGGGTTTTTATATTTAACATTTTAAAGCTCAATACATGTTAGAACAATCAGAGAGACTATTTTTTTCTTTTCTTTTCTTTTCTTTTCTTTTCTTTTCTTTTCTTTTCTTTTCTTTTTTTCTTTCTTTTCTTCTTTTTTCTCTTTTCTTTTCTTTCTCTCTTTCTTTCTTTCTTTTTTTTGCTCTAGAGAGGAGTAACTAAAGGAATATACATTCAATGCAACATGAGAACGAAAACTCTTAACATAACTTCTAATAATGAAATAAATTTATAATGTGTAAGTCCCTATCACTGAATATTTCCATTTGAGGATGGATGGTTTATCAGGCTGATGGGTGTAATTCCTGTAGTCAATGAAACATTCAACTAAATGACTCCAAAGTCTGTTCTAATTCTAATAGTTGAATCAATAAACAGCCTCATAAACTTGTGTCTTTCCTTTATGCTTCAAGAGTACAGTATAAATCAAACTGAAGTTGTCTATTAGAGATTGTTGTTTGGAACTAGTTGAATATCTGTGAGGATTAAAAGCTTATGTGGCACAACTATGACCCATCATTTAAAGAAACCTCAAAACTATTTAATCTACAGACCTACACCCATAGTGTACACAAAAGTATCCAATCGGTGATATTCTAATTTCAATGATTGCCTAAATATCAGAGATATTTAATTGAGAAGAAAAATACAACAGATCCATCAAGAGCTGAACGTCAGATATTGGAAGACAATTGCAAAGATGGAACCAGCTCAGTGTACACCAGTCATAAGTATGATAACTCACAGGCACTAAAGCCACATAACACATTCAGTATATGTTGATGCAAACAAGAAAGTAGGGGAAATATGTTCTCGTCAAGATAAAAAAGAATAAGGTCATGTTGTTAATGTATTGATTCACAGTAAGCAAATCCCTGTCCAAGTGCTGCACCTAGGTTGTTCCTACAGTGTGGGGACCAGTGAGCAATATGGGAGTCCCGCAGTAATACATCAGGATGCAGCTTGTATGACCACGTAGACTGTGAAGATTTTAATTTTAATGAAGCCCAGCTCTCAATTATTTCTTTCATAGATTGTGTCTGAGTCTATAACTTTAATTCAATTCTTTGAGACTATTTGGGCCAGAATTTTTCTTATCTGTGAGCAGATTGATGAAGAAATCATATTCATTTTCCTAATACTATATACTATATTGTATTATATGATTAAATGCCTGCATGCCCCTTTCTCTCTTTGGCAAAAGAATCACCGTATATCCCAACTCCCTCAAAAAGTGGTCTGAATAGTTCTAGCCAGGATACCGACTATGTGGTTAGAGTAGTTCAGCAAATGATCCAAAGGGACTATCAAGATCAAGGTTCCCTGTTCCATAGAGCAGAGTACAGGAAAAGCAACGGAGGTGTGTTTGGGCTAGTCTTTGAGAAAGAAATGAAAGTCAAAAGTTGGAAACTAAATTCAAATGCTAACCTAATAATAATGAAACAAGAACAAGAACAACTAATATAAAAACCCAGGATTTTTCCTAAACAGTTGACTACTTTAATGTCATTTTCTTCCTTCTTTTGGTATGGAAATGAGCCAGGCCACCTTCTATAGTCAGGGCTGGAAGTCATTTATAAGATGTATAGTTGCATGATGTATATTTAAATATACATATCATATTTATATAATTATATGAGATGATTGGTAGAAATACATATGGATTGGAATAAATGTAGAATATATGGATTGTAAAGCATAGTATACTAATTTGCTTGACAAATACAGAGTCATTGTACAGAAATGCACAGTTGCAATTGAAAGGACATTATTAGCAAATGCCACTTAAAGGAGGCAAAAGTCAGCTGGAACTTGCAGAATAATTTTTTTCTTTGTTCTGGGACTCATTCTTTGTGGTAACTGAAGAATACTAATTTTTTTAAAAAATATTTCATTAGTATAATATTTATTCTTTATCATTCAAGGTAATATTTTATTTCTTATAACAAAAAATAAAATCAGTTGAACAGTTTTCAGCATGATCTGTTAATTTTGAATGGAGAATAAATACAGTAGGTAAATGCATATGCTATATAATGTAATTCTCTATAAAATTCACAGTTAGATGTATTTGATTATGCAAAACAAAGCAAGATAATACCACCAGAAAGCTTCTTATTTAAAAACACAGTAAATATAAAATTCTCACGCATTAAACATTGCAAACTAAAAGTAAAATAAAATAAAATTTACAGTGGCTACAATCAATGAAGCAATTTAGAGAATTCCCATTTAGAATACAGGTACATACTGACATGCAGTAAACACAGTCATCTACTCTTTCTGCTGCAGAAATGATCTGGGATTAGTTCTTTAATCATGATCTGTACACATTGAACACAAATTTTGTTTGTTTATTGCTGAACTGCTGATAATTGTTATGTTAGTTGATTGCTTAGTTTCTATCAGCCCTTGCTTTCTGTTTCTTTTCACAGTAACAGGGTGCAGTGGTTCTTCCTGTTACAGGTGATAAAACTGGGGCTTCCACAGGTTCAGCACTTGCTCAGGGTCACAGACAGTAAGTGTCACACTTGTCTTAAAACTAGGTCTCTATAGAACATTGACTTTTCATAAGTACTTTGTATTGCTCTACTCTTTGAATTACTCTAGCAGCAATTTTAAAAATTAAAAAATGAAAAACTGAGGTTCCAATTACAAATATGTATCTTTATCTTGGTAAGTAGCAGGGAAATTTGTGGGATCCTGATTGCCATATCAGAATATTCAGAGTTAGTCTCATACAGGATAGATCTTATTGCCTCTTTATGAGATTGGAAGCAACACTGCATTTTTGGTTTTTTTTTAATGATAGTTTAATATTTGTTCTCACTGTCTAAATTTCTACCCTTTGCCCTGATATCATTGCCATTCCTTTTACCTAGAGTACTATTCTCCTTTGGAATATTACCAATATGGAATAATTTCTTTGGAAGTATGTCCTACCCTTCCATCAAGCTCCATTTTAGATACCACTTTCTCCATTCAAGTTCTCCCTTTCCCTTAAATAAATGTAAACTTGGCTTTTCTCCAAATGAGAATTAGTACTTTAGTATTCTGTGTTTTAAAAAAGATTTTATTTGTCTATTTGAGAGAGAGAGAGAGAGAGAGAGCACAAGCATTGGGAGAGGGAGAAGAAGAGAGACAAGCAGATTCCCTGCTGAGTTCAGAGCCCCACATGTGACCTGAACTGAAATCAGATACTTAACTGACTGAGTCACCCAGGTACAGCTTTCTTTCAGTATTTTAAATTGTCTACTACATGGCAGGCATGTGCTAGAGGCAAAGGACTTTTTTAAACATTGAAAACATGTTCTCTTCCCTCTAGGAAATTATATTTTGGTTGAGAAATAGATACATAACCCCTCCCCCCCCAAATGCAACAAAATGGCTTGTACTAAAATTAAGGTTATATATGATTAATTGCCCAATCTGGGTCATTTTTGAGAGTGAAAGGGAAGGTTAATAATTATACTTTGACAATAGGTATGACCTGGGACTATCCTGGCAAATCTAAATGGTCATACTACATTTATGAACCTGTTTTTCTGGTGAAGGTGATTTTAGAAAGAGGAGTAGCTAAGCCCAGGGAGGGAAGCTTGTAATGTTTATTGCTTTCTGTCTCATATTACTTCCATTATGCATGCACCTTATTTTTATCACCAGACTGCAAGAATTTTGAAGGTGGGCTCTATATTCTATTCATCATCTCATCTCCCACTGTGCTCACAGAACACTGCCTTGTAGGTGGTCACTTAATATGTGTTGAATGGATGCATTAGTTTTCCTGTCATGTATCAATGCTGTCTTTCTGCCAGTTTTAGAAATGTGCAGTCATCATTCTCAGGTACATTTCTACTGTTTGTACATTTTGGCTATCATTTACTTTTTAAATTCATTTTGCTATTTGCAAAGTAATTTATAATGTTTATTATTGAATTCTTCACAAATTCTATAATTTGTTTGCTACTTATTAACTGTATGTGGAAGAAAAGAACTAGAATCATAAGTCAACAGATGGTGAAAAAAATAGTCAAATGAGACAATTGGAGGATAAATTGTACTTTGTGAGAGGAGGAAAAAAAGACAGTAAAGGAAGCCATAATTTTCAGAATTCTGGTAGCCACTCAGACAGCCTCTTAAAACTAGAACTCCTAATTTTAAGCTTGAGAGCGAGTGACTGCTCATTCCATCCCAGTAGGTTACGTCCCAAGCTCTGTGACAAAGATGGGTAGGAATTTGGTCTTCTCATCCTTTCTCTATAGCTTTTAAGGGACCTGCCACTTGTTTAAAGCAGCCCACCTTCCCATCTTCCTGGGTAATGAAACTTGCACCATATAAAAAAAAAAGTGGTGGAATGCAAGATCCATACTGGAAAAAGCTGTAGAGATGATCCAGCACACCTTTTCATTTCACTGGAGTTTCAGGAGTGGCAGGGGATGATAGAACTGGAATCAAACAGGGAAGGTGACTCAGCTAAAAGGAAATGTATGGTTTCCAGCAAACAGATCTTGAGAGTAATATTACAGATTTATAAACAGATTTTGACAAATTAATAAAAAGATGTGTTGATTTACAATTAGTTTCTTATAAATAATGATTATAGTCTACATTTTCAAGAACACTAATATTCTGTCAAGTACCTGAAACCTTTTTGAGCCCTCTCTGACCTCCTAGAGCAGAACTCCATGATGCAGAGGATTAAAGTCTGGATCTGGAACAGTATCTTTAGCCTTGATTCTGGGCTCGGGCAATGAAGAGATGCACCTGCATTAGACAGGAAACAGCAAGTGTCTGGACTTGGCTTCTCACTAAGTAACCAAATCCAAGAAGACACACTTGGGCAAGGGCCAGGATCAGCTGAAGGCAACTGAGTAGTAACACATGCAAACTAGCTGTCTCTCTATTGTATTTCTCTAACCAGAGTCAATGATCAGATGGACAGAAAGTATTGTAGATAAGAGCCTGGCATCAGGCTCAGATAGATGAATTCAAAACCTGTGTCAACAACTTTTGAAAAGCACCTTAACGTTTTTTACACTTTAGTTTTGTCATTTGTAAAACAGCAATAATATTAGTACTCTTAGAGATACTGTAAATATTAAATTAGATGAACGTGTGTAAAATGTCTCACATATAGTGTGCACTCAATAAATACTGTGAATATGAACATTATTACTCTTAATACTACTACCTGGTGTTCCAGAGAAGTTTTCTAGTATAAAGAAGGAGGGGCAACTCAAAGCAAGGACATACACAAGCTAGGAATTAATGGATCGATTCACATATTCATTCTCTGTACTTGTTCTATTTACCGAGTTTTAAAAGAATGAAAGAGTATTGTTCCTTAGTATCTTTTCATGATTGTAAGAAAGACATTATTCTGGCCGTGGTAGTAAAAAACAGTATTATGAAATAAGAAATGAAAAAAGCTGCTTAAAAATGATAGGATATGGAAAAACAACCTTAAAAAGTTAAGTGAGATAAGTTGTCTTTTCATAGTTGGGCTCCTTCATGTTTAGAACTGTTTTCACTTTGGAAGTTACAAATTTCTTATTTTCAGAATCCTGAGGGTTTTTTAAAAACTCTATTAGTCTAGGGAATAGAGGGGGTGCAGCAAAATCTGAGTTAATTAATGTCAAATTGTTCATGCTCTAAAGGCAGAAGTAATTGGTGCAATTCTGTAAATCTAGAACAGTGTCTCTGGCAAGTAAACATTCTTCATTTTGAAGATTAAAGGTTTCTCAGCAAATTCACTTAATGGAACCAAAAGGATTAGAGATCAAGTACTATACCTCTGATGTTATTCAACACGGCTCACATGGACACTGGGGCCACCACTCTTGGTGTCCCTCAGGTTAAATCTTGTAAGAGCAGATCCCACTGCCACAAAAATGTCTGAATAACCAAAAGTCACTGGAGCTAAGTGACGGCACTCTTACTGCAATTGTACCAACAAAGAAGCATCAACCAGGGAGTAAGATCTCTCTTGGAGTTTGTGGTAATAGGATTGAGCGATTGAGCTACATCTTGCTGCATAATTCAAAATGAAAATGGTGGAAAAGCAACAATGAAATAGTGAAGTGAGAGATGGAGGTTGCCATATCCTTGGCAGCAAGAGAGGAAGTAGCTGCCTTCATTTAGAAGAGCTCAATGGACCAGCTGCTTAATCAGTGTCATTTAGGTACAAATTTTGCAAATATGAGTAAAAGGTTTTGATAACATAACAATGTAAGTCACTGAAATAACAATGATGTTAAAAATGTATGTTGTTGGCTATAGCCGAACAACTTCAGAAATCAATAGTCTTGAGTAAGCGTTTTTCAAGACATGTATAACCTAGCTTTAGGGCAACACACTTCTAAAATCAAGTGCATTCATCAAGAGAATAAAAAATAGATTCAAATATGAGATGAGGGAGCAAGTTAGCACTTGAAAACATTATGCGATCTACTTGAAAAATTGCTATAGTCAACTTCCACTGGTGATAATATAGGAGAAAGGCAGAGGAAAAGAAAGTCCGACTGAGAGGGTAGAATTGAATATATTTGCTATGATAATGAAAGCATCTTTGATAACCAACAGGAAGTACATTCACATTATCAAATCTGGCATTACCTTAAGTCATTTCTTGCTGCTTGACATCTTTCCTGTAACTTCATTTCTTGGCTGGTGGCCCTAACAGGTGGCTAAGAGTAAAGGGGATGTCAACTCAACAGTCTACAGTTCTTAATTAACAGAAGCCCTCTGAGGATACCCAGTCTCTCACTGACATGTGGATGAAAATGAGTTTAATGTGTAAAGCAAAAATGCTGCTTTTTTGGCTTGAACTATTTTTTCTAAAATACTAGCTCTCTTTTTTTGGCAAAAGAATTCTGTGTTGATTCTTGGTGTGAATATTTTGGTTTGTTTAGCACAGCCTATTCATAATTAACAGGCAATATATTCATATCAGTAAAATTTAATGAGATAACCATTCTGAACAAGAGTTAGAATTGTAATGTACTCTAAACCCTCACTATTCAAATGTGTCTTCAGAGTAACACATTGGCATCATCTAGAAGTATATAAGAAATGCAAAATCTTAAGCCTCAGACTTAGTGAATCAGCATTTTCCAAGATTTCCTTTATATTGATTGATTCTTATGCATATGAATTTAAGCAGCACTGCTTTAATGTCAATAAGGCTTTTCTATAATTAATTTATGTACCTTAGCAGTTTGTTTAAGATATTCAGTTATGTCTCAATTTTTAGAAATATATTAGAATATTTTTATAGAATTTATTTTTCTGACTTTTAGTTAACCTGTAGGTTGAATTATTTACCTTTGAAACTTAGTTTGAATGTAATATTAATATAATTTTAACTTTTTTTTTCTTCTTTTTTAAGAGTTTGGTGTTTGATTTGTTTTTTCTTGCTTGGGTGTAAGAAGCATAGGTAATTATACTGAGTAAACACAGAGTGAATTGAGGAAAACTTGAACCTAAAAAGACAAAAAGTATGCTGATCTTTTAAATGAAGTTGCTTACTCAGCTGATTTCAAGGATATAGGGAAGTCCTAATTTCCTCAAATGTTTCCTAGTCAATATTTTAGACTAATGCCTCGAGTTTCTAATTTGTCTTAAGATATTTATATTTGCAAATATACCCAAGCATATAATGCTATAGGCAAATAATTTCCAAAATATATTCTGAAGTCAGAATGTGTATTTTTGGTATCTCACTTTGAAGATCAAAAGTTTAGAGGACTTAATTCTAATTCTGTCTCAGAATGGTTATCTTTGGAATACATAATCTATTAAATTCAGAATCTATTGCTTGGTATATAGGCTCCACTTTGCACGCACGTTAACAATTTAAAGACTGAGAAGCATTATATTTTGTTTAGCCCAACATTAACCAAACCACTTATCCTATCATAATATCTATTGAAATCCTATTGGACCCAAAGAGAAAAAACTCTGATATATGTTACTATGAATTATTTTTACTTGATTATGAATGAAAGGTACGAGAGTGAGTTCTGATGAAAGGAAGGACAGTAGTCATTTAAGCAGAAGGGATATAAATTGGTGAGGGTATGAGCACAGACAATGTGAAGGTTAAGTAACTAATTTTATAATCTAGAGTCCTATGCTTTGGCTTTGTACATAAAATGGAGCTTAGGATGGGTGGATTGTGTGTGTGTGTGTGTGTGTGTGTGTATTTTGTGTTAATAAAGATATATGAGTAAAGAGGAGCTAATCAGAGAATTTGCTTTTCTCTTATTTTCAGTGAGACTTAACATCTTCTTATGTATTTAAGATATTTTAGATCTTTATGTTTTTTTTTCTTCTGTGAACTATCCAGTCATGCTTTTGCTCATTATTTCTTATATTGTTCATTGTTTTTGGGAGATCTGTAGCAGGTTTTTATGTATTAAGAAAATTAGCCCATTATCTGTAATATAAGTTGTCAAGTATTTTATAGGTTGACTTTTTTTATACTGCTTTTGTTTCGTGATTGCTTTTTATATTTACATACTATCATTTGTCTATCTTCTACATCTGAGTTTTGTGTCATAGTTAGGAAGGTTTTATTCTCATGTGATTTCTTGTAGCATGTTTACAAAATGTTTTCAGATGTTAATTGTTGACTCATCAGGCTTCTGTTTTGGTGTAAGAAGTGGGATGAGATAGACCATAGTATTTTTTCCCCCCAAATATCTCTCCAAGTTTCTCAACACAATAGTTGACTAGTACCTTTTTCTCTGCTGATACACATTGCAGAGACCTGGGGAACACCTGGGGTCTAGGAAGGGACACAGAAATCACTCTAGGCATTATAGAGCATTTATGTAGGGAATGTGTTACACAGGGGGAGGAAATAGTGGTACCAGATAGAGGACAGAGATTAGCAACAGCAGGACGCTGATACCACTCCCGCTGCTGTAGTGATAAGGCAAGAAGTTAGTGATCAGAACCCAGAAGTCACTGCTTCCTTTGAGAGACAGAAATTTAAAGAGATGTTCATTTGAAACTGTGATCATGGGGGTAGTGGCTGTCCCACAGGATCAGGAGCCATGGAGGGAGAATACCTGAGACATATCTTGGACTTTTCTCCCTTCTTCCCTGCCAGCCTCTGCCAATGCCTTTTGTTGCATGAACCCAGCCAGAAGACTGAGGGCACAGGGCACAGAAGACTATATATACACAGGAGTCTGAGAAATGTTGTATGCTACTCACATAAGAGAAAAGCAAATGTGGGAATTTTGGAATATCAGAACAAAAACTCAGTTCACCAGCATACCATCTATTTTGCTCCATTGTCTACCGACTTAAGTGTCAGAACTACAATTTTTGTGGCAGTTTTATTAAATATGTTTTCCATCTCAGAACACTAATTCCTCATTTTTCTTCAAGTAGAATTTGCCTGATTTTCCCAAGCTTTTTTCTAAATGAAATTCATGACCAAGCTTGTTTATTTCTAAAAATATCCTCTTTTATCATTATTGTATTCATATTAAATATATAGATTAATTAAGGGACAAACAATATTTATAGGATCTTAAAGATTAATATACAGTGTATCTTTCTATTTATTCAAGACTCGTTTGAGTTTCTTGTTTGGGTTTAAAGTTTTCTTTGTATAGATTCTACATGTTTATTTCTAAGAATTTCCCCTTTATGATTGTTTCATTACTATTATTTTGGGACATTTTCTTCCATAATATGTTTTATCTGGCTGTTGATGACTATAGGAAGTTGGGGCACCTGGGTGGCTCAGTGATGACTATAGGAAGTCTATGTTGTGTATTACAGATTGGTCATTTTGTGACCAATCACCTTACAGAATTGTTTGTAATAGTTTTTAGTGGATTCTCTTGAACATCTTACACGTCTACTATTATCAACTATAGACAATTTTATTTTCTTTCTAAATTTTATAATTCTTAATTCCCCTTTTGTCAAATTTTGTTTGCTAGTTCCTCTAGAACAGTGTTCAAACATTTTGGTAATAGTAGCCATCACTGCCTGGCTCCTTATTTGAATAGGAATGATTTATCAAGCACAGTTACTTCTAATGGATTCTTTTTTTCCCATTTCTCTCCACTGGAGCAATTCAGAGATCATCTGAATTCAAATTCTCAATTATTTTTCCCAGAATTATGTGCAAGATAATCCATATGCAAAGCCTTTTGTAGGGTAGGTCCCTGACAAAGTTCTTTTTTCTTTTTCCGTGTTAATTAATTTATAGTTTCTTACATCTTTTGGGAATGATTTTGGTATTTTATATTTTTTTTCTTGGAAATCATTATTTCCACATATGTTTTAGGTTTCATTTGCATAGATTTGAGCAATGTGATCCCAAATTATTCTTTTAATTTTCTATGTCTGCTATTATTTACCCAATATCATTTCTTATTTTGTGTACTCCTTTTCCTCCTTACTTCTGTGAGTAAATTAACAGTATTTTGTCTTTTATTCCTAATCAATAGATACATTCTTAATTATTTTTTAGTTTCATCTTCTTTTTCTAATTTATTAATGTCTGCTTGAGCCTTCCTTATATCTTTTTTCTGCTGATTTTGCCCTCAGAGTGGTGTAAACTTTGAAAATCTGCTGTTTGAAATCTGTAACTGCCAGAGTACCATCTCTGAATGATCATATACTCATTGTGCATTCCTCACTGTAACTAGAATCTTTTTCTCAAATTCTCTATTATAAGAGTATATATGTCTCCTGGATTTGACAAAGATGAGGTTTGTCTCTATTTTGTTCTACTTATTATTTCCTAATTTTGCAAAAATGTTTGTTTCTTATTATTCTAATTGTTTTGGTATGATTTACCTTAGGAGAAAGGAGTGGTGATATTTTTCATTGACATCTTAAACCTGGAAGTCTTCTTTAATAAGTAAATGTTAATTTTTTTCCCTAGAGCCTCTTAGTTCCAAATACTTTTCTTTCACTATTTCAGAACATCCCTAACAAATATTTCTGTCACTTAAGAATTTCAAAATTATTTATTTTTAAATAAAGCTTTACTTTCTTCATGAATTTTTGGAGAATTTTGAATTTGTAAATAAATAATTTAAAAATGTAGAGTGGATCTTATTAGTTTTATAAAATGTTATGTTTCTGGTCATAAGGGAAAAAATTTAGATCATTAAAATACTATTGATAGGGCAGCCCTGGTGGCTCAGCGGTATAGCGCCGCCTTCAGCCCAGGGCGTGATCTTGGAGACCGGGGATCTTGGAGACCGGGGAGTCTCATGTCAGGCTCCCTGTATGGAGCCTGCTTCTCCCTCTGCCTGTGTCTCTGCCTCTCTCTGTTTTTTTTTTTTTTTTTGTGTGTGTGTGTGTGTGTCATGAATTAATAAATAAATAATATTAAAATATCATTGATAGCTGTTTTGTCTTTCTGAAATTTAGGATTTCACCTTGGTAAATTCTTTTCAGGATCAAACCATTTACTATTTAGTTGAGTGACATTTCCTACAAATATCAAGAAAATTTAAATTTTATAATACTATTATTTCTTGCTTATGTAATAGATTTGTGATTGAGCTCAGAAAATGTTTAATTCAGTAGTTATTGACTATGAGATCTTGTCAAAGTTATTTAAATATCCTGGGCTTCAATTACTTCTCACCTTGTTGAAAATTTATGTATCAAAATCCTTGTTCTTCATGAATCCTGATCATGAATTTTGGAAATTTTGTTTATTTAATATTTCTGTGTGCCAGAGACTCCAGTAAAAACAACGAATCATTTAATCCTTACCCCAACTTTATAAGTAGATATTTATTTTTGACAGTCAGCTGTTATTCATGCTATGACTAACTGGCAGCTCCTCAGGCTCAGTATATTACAAACTAAATCCCATCCCCTGCCCTTTGGAATCTGTTTTCTTCCCTCTTATGTTCTCTTTTGCTTCTAATGTCATTACTACACTTCCCTGGTCATCCAGGCTCAAAATCTAAAAGTCAATATAAATGCCTTCTCTTGCACTATATACAAAGCATATCATATTTGTTTTTTTTCTTAATTGTTATTACCATCATTATTATTATTCTTCATCTTCTTCACTTCCTGCAACTATGATGACAACCTTTTCATCTTTTTGGAAGCTCTGTTCTCGTCATGGTATTCTGCACAGAAAGTTTCAATGTCTCCACACTTCCTATAGCATTAAATCAAAATGCCATAGGAAGGATCTATGGTCCATGGTGACTGGTTCTAGTCTAGTTTTCCAACTTAATTTTCTATCATTCTTCTGGTAAGGATTAGCTACTTAAAAAAAATACTTGACACATCTTGAAACCTCAGGAAGAAGAAGTCTTATGTAAAGATAAAGAAAATTAGGGAGTTTATAGAAGACAAATTTATCCCCAGACTTGCAATGGTGCATTTTTTAATCTTAGCATTTAATTCATTCAAGCCAACATTTGAACCTCAAAGTCTTCCCAGATACCAATTTACCCTAGAACCAAGGCCATTATAAAATACCTGACAGAAATTGCACAATCTTTATTTTTGTATATTAACTTTTCAATAAGAATTCCGTGCTCCCTTGAACAAAACCACTGTGTACATGTGTAAAATTCTGTTTGTTGTACCCTAAAGCAGACCAGACATAATATAGTTGGAGAAGATCCAGGCAAGGCCAACTAATAAAAAATTGAGGCATTTTTTCATATGAATGCAGAACAATAAGGCTGGAATTCTTCAGTGAGGAAAGGGAAGCTGGTGAATTTTATGGCAAATGCATGCAGTTATTAAATAATGGTGCTCATTAATCCTGGAGGTGGTAAAAGCAGAAACAATAAATAAATTCTAGAGGGATTCTGATCCATTCATTGATGATAATGACAGAATTGATGTATTAAGGTAATCTAGCTTGAGGGATTTAACAACTTTATGAAGGTAAATAATAGGGAATAAACATGTCAACCCACAGAGCATTTCATGAAGTCATTTCTTTATTTATGTAAGAAATATTTTTGAACACTTACTATATAGTAGAGTCTGTGCTCAGCACTGGTGATGAATAAGACCACCAAGGTCTTTGTCTGGTATAAAAAGGAGACAACAATAATACAGTAATACAAAGTGACTAGTGAAGAAAAATAAAGGGTGAGTAATTAAAAAGGAAAAATAAAGGGTAATAAGGAAGCACATAAGAGGGTCCCCTTGTGTACCTCTGAATCCTCAGAGATTTTCTTTGAAGCTGCATTTGTATGGACTACAGAAATTTTTACCTAAAAGTATGTGTTTTTATGGGTGTTTAAGAAACTGAAGGAAATGAAGATTGTGGCCAATTGACTCTAAGCATCCTCTAATAATCCCTTCCTCCTGGTGTATAATCTTGTGTAATCCCTTCCCCTTGTGCATGGGTAGGACCTACGTCTTGCTTCTAGCCAATGGACTATCTCAAAGATGATGAGATGCCACTTTTGCAGATCTGTTACATAAGACTCTGGCCTTCTTCTTTTATCAAATTATATCCTTTGTTAGTTCTGATGCAACAAGCTGCCATGTTGCATGCTGTCTTATGGAGTAGATTGCATGCAAGGTATGGAGAGCAGCCATTGGCTGGCAGCTAGCAAGGATCTAAGGCTCTCTGTCCTACAACTCAAAAGAAAACTTCCCAACGACTGCATGAGCTTGGAACCAATCTTTCTTCCATTGAACTTTCAAATGAAACATTTTGATTTTAGTATTATGAGAGATTCTAAGCCCTAGAAGTCAGCTAAATCATACCGGATTTTGACTCACAGATTCCATGACATAACAAATGTGTGTTGTTTTAAGCTGTGAAATATCTGATAATTTGTTATGCAACAATAGATAGATAATACATTGAGGATGACAAAGTACTTTCACAAAAAGCACCATAGTCAATCTTGTGCTGCCATAGATTGGAAAATATTTATAATATTTTAGATGATAGATAATTGTAGCCAAATGATGGTGGAGTTATCAAGAGAAATAGATATATTTGAGAGAAATTTACAAAGTTGAATTGAGATGATTTATGATTAATTTGATGAGGAAGTTGAGGGAAAGGAGATGTTTAAGGTGAAACCCAAATTTAGCTTCAGACACTGAACAAAACAATAGTGCCAATCACCGACAGTAAAACAAGGCAAGGTCAGTAACTGGAGTTTGAATCAATGTATTCTCTTCTCCAGTGTAGTGGTCCTTTTTTTTCTTTTTTTGCACATCATCTCATAACAGGAAAGTGATACAGTATGGTATTGCTTATATGAATCACATACAAAATATTTATAAGATACAAGTCATATTTGTGAGAACTTGTGAAAGGACCATACACTGACATGGCAAATTCTGACACTTGAAAGTGAAACACAAGATAATTGAAAGTATCCAGAAACTGTTGAGGGTCCAGTGGCCTTATCTGCAGACCACATCTTTGCATGCTTCCAGTCTTTACCAAAATGTGGGAAATCCACATAATGATCAGGGAAGTATATATCAGAAATACATGTCATAACTTAGTTTTTTTTATTGTTCTACAATAATGTGCATTTGAAAAGTCATCTACCTCATAGTCAAGGAGTTATGTGTTCAAAAAGATAAGATCACATAAAGGGAGAGATGGCCAAGAAAATCTCAGTGGTTTATATCATGGCAAATGAATACAGAGTAGTGTCATCTTCTTTTAAAAGATGAAACCCCAGGAATATGCTCTACAGAAATCTTCATAGCTCATTCTGCCAGTGTGTGAACAGTATAGGTACTGACAAAGACCCATACTTGAGTAGGTGGAAGCATCAGCTACTATCTTCATGTAGTTCAGTATGTTATTAGCAGAAGTGGGTTTTTTGTTTTGCTATCTCCCTATTGTTTTGTTTTGGGTTTTTTTGCTTGATTATCTTGGCAGGGTGTATGGACAGAGGCAACTAAACATCAGTGCCATACAACTGGCACAACATAAGAATAGGTTCAGAGGTTCTGTAGTTTATAATTGCATTATTGAAACTACTTTTAGGTTCTGCATTTATGATAATGGTAGAGTTTTACCTTCAGGTAAAAAAGGGATATTCTTTTTTAAAACCTCTTCATAATAACCTTGAAATATTAAATTCTGAGTGACAAATCTGTTCGTTCAGTAGGTCAATTTCTTTTGTGTAGTACATTCAATTGATAATGAAGCATAATTACTATGACTGGAGTGAAAATTTGGAGATCCTAAAATACAAATTATACTACTTATGAAGTAGAATTATCCAATTTTTATACTTCTTTTTCAAATTCAAACATTCTCAAGGCCATCAGATATATTTGTTTTTGCAACTTGATACAGCTTCTGGCTAAAGTTAACTTTCACTGGAAACTTCAGAGAGAATAAATAGCCTTAGACAAATAACATTCTGTAGCACATAGGGTATATTAAAAATGATTTCAAAAGAATTATTATATTCTTTCAAGGGACATCATGTCAATATGTCTTCGAAGCAAAAACATGTCTACAAATTCCATAGTCAGTTCACTATGTAGTCAACACTTGAACTCTGTAGAACTTTTCAATTTATTCTTGAAGGGAATGGCTTTTGCCATAGCTTTCTGCCTCGGTTATAAACAAATTGGACTGGAAAATAGTGTATTCCAACCGTAACTTTTTCTCCTCTAAATCCCAGACCTATTTCTTCAAGGACAGTGTCTTAGAGAATAGAAATGTTACCTGCAAGGCAGTATTTATTTAGCTTAGAAGAGGTGGTTCCATTCAACAAGGTATTACTGCATGTTAAATTTCAAGTCATCCATTTTAACCAAGCAATACAGAAAACAGAGTTTGTCTATCTATCTATCTATCTATCTATCTATCTATCTATCTATCTATCTATCATCTATCTACCTACCTACCTGCCTTTCATCACCTACTCTTTACTTTCTGGTGATTTATCAAGAATGCCCTTCCCACCCTGTTGGCCTGGCTCACTTCTGCTCACTTTTGAACTTTTAGGAGTCTCAGGCATTCCCTGAACCCAGAGATTCTGCTAAGTACTTTACTCTGTATGTCAGTAGCATCATGGGCATGTGTTTGTCATGGTTCTTGTCCTATTGTAGGAATAGTAGCTGTTGTGACTTTGTCTCTCCAGTTAGTCTACAGTCCCTTGAGGAAAAGGCAACATATCATCTCAGTAGCCTGTACTAAGAACTAAGCATAGTTCTTGACATCCAGTCAATAACTGTTTGCTGTTCTGAACTGAATAACATTATTTGTGTATAACTAAATAGGTTGTAAGAAACAAAAAGTAAAATGCGGTGAGCAAAGCAAATTATATGCTAGATATACCAACCCCTGAGATCTATTTAAGAATATCTCTCCCTAAGCACTACTCCCAGTACTTCTCATCAGCTACTCCTTTTTATTGATTAATTGAACTTTGTTGATAAAGCAAATGCTTTTGAGAAGGTTAGCATATTTGGATACTCTGGTGAATACATGTGAATTTGTTTCTCAGGTTTATTGTGCCAAAGGCAAAAACAAGACAAAACAAAGCAAAAAACAAAACTAGATAGGAGAGCCAAATTTTGAGGAAGGAAGTAGTTTGGCAGAGAGAGAAGCCTTGGGCTAGCCACCGCAGTAAGCCAGTCAGGGGCAGTGTGAGGGAGGGTCTTTATGATACACATTTATTCAAACTTGTCAGCACATGAAGGTCTGATAAATCAGTGGACTGGCTTTATTGCTCCAGCCAGAGACTCTGAGCATCTGCCTCTCAGCAACAAAGCAAATTCGTAGAGCAGCACTTCTCTGAAATAGCGTGGATATTCACTTACTCCAACACACACCCCTAATAGTATGGGCAACAGGGAACTGTTCCACCTCCACGTACAGTTGGTAAGAAACATGAAAGCTTGTGATATAGGGACAAATGATGTTAGGACATTTATTTATTCTTTCTCAGTGTGACTTCTGCATATGAGGCAATTCAGTGCTTTCTCACTCTTCACCAAAATAATCAGTGGCCACAATAGGTTATGAGCTAAAACACTTTTAGAATAAAAGACAGAAATTTGACACTGCTGTTGTACACACTCTGAAGGATCCACCTTCCAGTGTGTGCAATTCCAATCTGGTACAAAAATGCCCTGATCCTCTGCTTTTTCTTTTCCTTTTTTTTTATAAGATTTTATTTATTTATTCATGAGAGACACAGAGAGAGACAGGCAAAGACATAGGCAGAGAGATAAGCAGGTTCCCTGCAGGGATCCTGATATGGGACTTGATCCCCGGACTCTGGGATCACTCCCTGAGCCAAAGGTAGGTGCTTAACCACTGAGCCACCCAGGTGTCCCCTCTGCTTTCTCATATACTGCACAAGCAGAGTGTGCGTTCTCTAAAGCATCCTTCCATATATTCACTGAATCACTTTTTACTGCTCGATGTTTCAGCAATTCCCTCCTCTCGTTATTATATTTTTCTTTTTCTGCTAGATCTTTCCCATAAGCATAAATGTATTATTCTTTCATCTCAAAAATCTGCCTTCCCTTGTGCCCACTTCCTTAAATATCTGCATAATCTAATTTTCTCGTCAACTTCTAGCCTTTGCTGGAATATCACCTTCTTGAAGAGGCTTTTCTTCATCACACCCTTTAAAGTTGCCACTTACTCCCATCATTCATCACATTTATTCTGTACCTATTTTTTTCTCATAGCATTTATCATTCTATAACCGTGTGGCACACTTATTTGGCTGTTTTGTTTTGCTGATATCCTCTTACTTAAATAAAGCTGCATAAATAAATAAATAAATAAATAAATAAATAAATAACTTCCTGATATTAGTAGGTACTCAGTAAATGTAGAATGAACAAATGCATAAATGGTGACACATTCATTTCATTTTTTAAAAAAAGATTTTATTTATTTATTTGAGAGATATAGAGCACAAGCAGTGGCTGGGGGAGAGGCAGAAAGAGAGGGAGAAGCAGATTCTCTGCTGAGTGCAAGTTGGGGCTCCTTCCCAGGATTCTGAGATTATGACCAGGCACCCTTATTTCATTTTTTGAGAGACCCAGTCTTAAGGTTTTCATTATAAAAATAAAATTTCTTAACAGTCATCCTATTGCTGTTACAAAAGTTAATTTCATTGCTTATTTGCATTCACCTTTGTTCCGCAGCGCCTGATTCATTCTTGGTTCTAGAATTTCCATGTTTTCTGGATTGTATGCTCTGCTGGCTATTCCAGGTAGAATATGAAAGGGGCTTCTAGATCAACAAAATTATCTACCATGTATTATTATAAGGCAGAAGAAACAAAAGTTCTTTGAGGGCTTTTAAGAAGGATTTCTCTTGCACCTAATAGCCCTCATTCAGAGATTTCTTCTTTCCAGGTGCTGTGTTCCCCTTTGGACTAGGCATTGATAGAGAGCTTAATACAAATTAATTGTTCATGAAGCTGCCCATCATGTTTAAAGGAAACTGTCTAGTGTGGTTCATATTTGACTTGAATCTGTAGAGTAGGTCTTCATTAATTCTTGGTTAAACTGAATTCAATTCACTACTGAATTTCATTCATTAGCTAACAGGGCTGAAGTGCCAGAGACAAGACTAGAAAGAGTTGGTGAAGGACTTGGGGGAACGTTATCTTAATGTGATGAAAAGCTCCAACTTTAGTAAATATTTTAAAATGGAATATGGGACTAAAATAGAAATATAAAGGTAATCTTACTGCACAGTTGCTATTTTCATAAATTTCCTCTTTTTAACCATTTGGTATTGCTTTTTAAAGACCTGTGCTGACTCTTAATTACATCTTTCTCCCTCTCCATGCACACACATGAAAACTTTGTATTTTCCATATATGACACTTCCTTCCTGTCTTTTGCCAGATCTAAAAGAGAGTTCTTTTAACTTGGAAATAGGAATATGTTTCTGTTTTAAGATACTACAGAGAAATAAGAAATAACACTTTATTTCCCCCAGACCCTATTCTCAACTCTGTTTTTACATTAAAACTATCTGAAAAAAGAATTTTTTTTTTCAAATACCAGTTCATAGGCTTCATCTCAACCCAACTGAATCATAAGCTTATGAAGTGTAGCCAGGCACTAGTACTTTTATAATATCACAATTCCTGTTTAATAAATTCCTCTTATTAACGGACTGTGTACTTTACTACTGTTAAGAGTCTGATTTCCATACCTCTGTCACTCACAACTTGCTGGAACATCTTACTATCATATTGCTTCATCTGTAAATTTTAAAAATTTGCACATTTTCTCAAAGATAAGAGAATATCTTGAGGCATTTATTCTAACCATTATATTTATTATAATTTTCTCAGAAAAGCATAGTGGCAAACAAATGTTCCTTGAAATAATATTCAAAATCCTTTTGTGGTTATATTAAACTTGCAATGAGATAGAATTCTGGAATACTGTAGGTTATTTTTAAAAGAAAGAAAAAGGTTACATTCTTTCTGTCTTGTTGAAGTAATTGGCTCATCCACTCATAACTACTTGCATTGCCAAGGTCAAATTTGAGAATAGGTAATGTCTTAGGGTACCTACTAATTTCCATGCATCCACGCATTTTTTTTTTTTTGAGTGAATAATCACACTCTCTAAAACTGCATTTAGATTCTGGGTAGATAAGAATGGTAAATCATAAAGCAGTAAGTACCCAGAAGAAAAACTAGGTTTAAGTGTTTTATATTGTTTTTTTTTTCTTTCAAGTACGTGGTGTGATGAGCCCTGGGTGTTATACACAACTGATGAGTTATTGAACTCTGCATCTGAAACTGATGATGTACTGTATGTTGGCTAATTGAATTTAAATAAAAAAGTCAATGATAAGCTACCAAGGGAGAGAATATGAAGGTGTGGAAATGTTGTTTAGAGTAAGATAAACCTCAGTTAGAATCTCATGTGTTTCATTCATAGCCACAGCAGTGCATTAGCAAGCCTGAATTAGAACACCCCTTGCCATCTCCACAGCTATAGCCCTCAGCTGAAGTAGCAACATCAACCATCTGGATTATTGCAACAGTTCCCAGCCCTCTCCTACCACAGAGTGGAAGTCCTTCCATATTTTGTCCTTCAAGAACCTTCTCGGAGGAGGGGCAAGATGGCGGAGGAGTAGGGTCCCCAAATCACCTGTCCCCAACAATTTACCTAGATAACCTTCAAACCATCCTGAAAATCTATGAATTCGGCCTGAGATGTAAAGAGAGACCAGCTGGAATGCTACAGTGAGAAGAGTTCGCGCTTCTATCAAGGTAGGAAGACGGGGAAAAAGAAATAAAGGAACAAAAGGCCTCCGAGGGGGAGGGGCCCCGGAGGAGCCGGGCTGAGGCCGGGGCGAGTGTCCCCAGGACAGGAGAGCCCCGTCCCGGAGGAGCAGGAGCTGCACCAACCTTCCCGGGCGGGCGGAAAGGGGCTCGCAGGGAGTTGGAGCAGGACCCAGGAGGGCGGGGATGCCCTCGGGCTCCCGGGGACACTAACAGACACCTGCGAGCGCAGGAGAGTGCTCCGAGCTCCCTAAGGGCTGCAGCACGCACCGGAGCAGTTCGGAGGGGCTCGGGAGCGGCTCCAGGGAGGGAGCTGCGGGGCGGGAGCGCAAATCCAACAACACAGGCCCGGGAGCACAGGGCGCCGGGACACAGCCCAGGATCCGGCCTCCCCCCGGGACAGGCAGAGGCCGGGAGGGCCCAGGACAGCAAGGACGCTCCTGCCCCGAGCTGAGCAGATCAGCGGCCCCGCCCCGGAGCCTCCAGGCCCTGCGGACGGAGAGCCGAGAGCCCCGAGCCCCGAAGTTCCTGCGGAGGCTGAATCCAGGCTTCTAGAGTTGCCATAGCAACTGCGGCTGATCCTCCTGAGACCTCACAGGGTAAACAACCCCCGCTGAGCCCTGCAGCAGGCAGGGGCAGAGCAGCTCCCCCAAGTGCTAACACCTGAAAATCAGCGCAACAGGCCCCTCCCCCAGAAGACCAGCTGGACGGACCAGTTCCAGGGGAAGTCAAGGGACTTAAACTCTACAGAAATACTCCCCCGTGTTTTTTTTTTTCTTTTCTTTTTTCTTTTCTTTTTGATTTCTGATTGCTTCCCCCACCCCCTTTTTTTTTCACCTTTCTTTCTTTTTCTTTCCCTTTTTCTTCTCTTCTTTCCTTTTTCTTTTCTTTTTCTTTTTTCTTTTTCTCTTTTCTTTCCTTCTCTCTCTTTCTCTCATTTTCCCAATACAACTTGTTTTTGGCCACTCCGCACTGAGCAAAATGACTAGAAGGAAAACCTCACCTCAAAAGAAAGAATCAGAAACAGCCCTCTCTCCCACAGAGCTACAAAATCTGGATTACAATTCAATGTCAGAAAGCCAATTCAGAAGCACTATTATACAGCTACTGGTGGCTCTAGAAAAAAGCATTAAGGACTCACGAGACTTCATGACTGCAGGATTTAGATCCAATCAGGCAGAAATTAAAAATCAACTGAATGAGATGCAATCCAAACTAGAAGTCCTAACGACGAGGGTTAACGAGGTGGAAGAACGAGTGAGTGACATAGAAGACAAGTTAATGGCAAAGAGGGAAACTGAGGAAAAAAGAGATAAACAATTAAAGAACCATGAAGACAGATTAAGGGAAATAAATGACACTCTAAGGAAGAAAAATCTACGTTTAATTGGGGTTCCCGAGGGCGCCGAAAGGGACAGAGGGCCAGAATATGTATTTGAACAAATCCTAGCTGAAAACTTTCCCAATCTGGGAAGGGAAACAGGCATTCAGATCCAGGAAATAGAGAGATCCCCCCCTAAAATCAATAAAAACCGTTCAACACCTCGACATCTAATAGTGAAGCTTGCAAATTCCAAAGATAAAGAGAAGATCCTTAAAGCAGCAAGAGACAAGAAGTCCCTGACTTTCATGGGGAGGAATATTAGGGTAACAGCAGACCTCTCCACAGAGACCTGGCAGGCCAGAAAGGGCTGGCAGGATATATTCAGGGTCCTAAATGAGAAGAACATGCAACCAAGAATACTTTATCCAGCAAGGCTCTCATTCAAAATGGAAGGAGAGATAAAGAGCTTCCAAGACAGGCAGGAACTGAAAGAATATGTGACCTCCAAACCAGCTCTGCAAGAAATTTTAAGGGGGACTCTTAAAATTCCCCTTTAAGAAGAAGTTCAGTGGAACAATCCACAAAAACAAGGACTAAATAGATATCATGATGACACTAAACTCATATCTGTCAATAGTAACTCTGAACGTGAACGGGCTTAATGACCCCATCAAAAGGCGCAGGGTTTCAGACTGGATAAAAAAGCAGGACCCATCTATTTGCTGTCTACAAGAGACTCATTTTAGACAGAAGGACACCTACAACCTGAAAATAAAAGGTTGGAGAACCATTTACCATTCAAATGGTTCTCAAAAGAAAGCAGGGGTAGCCATCCTTATATCAGATAAACTAAAATTCACTCCGAAGACAGTAGTGAGAGACGAAGAGGGACACTATATCATACTTAAAGGATCTATCCAACAAGAGGACTTAACAATCCTCAATATATATGCCCCGAATGTGGGAGCTGCCAAATACTTAAACGAATTATTAACCAAAGTAAAGAAATACTTAGATAATAATACACTTATACTTGGTGACTTCAATCTAGCTCTCTCTACCCTTGATAGGTCTTCTAAACACAACATCTCCAAAGAAACGAGAGCTTTAAATGATACACTGGACCAGATAGATTTCACAGATATCTACAGAACTTTACATCCAAACTCAACTGAATACACATTCTTCTCAAGTGCACATGGAACTTTTTCCAGAATAGACCACATACTGGGTCACAAATCGGGTCTGAACCGATACCAAAAGATTGGGATCGTCCCCTGCATATTCTCAGACCATAACGCCTTGAAATTAGAACTCAATCACAAGAAGAAGTTTGGAAGGACCTCAAACACGTGGAGGTTAAGGACCATCATGCTAAAAGATAAAAGGGTCAACCAGGAAATTAAGGAAGAATTAAAAAGATTCATGGAAACTAATGAGAATGAAGATACAACTGTTCAAAATCTTTGGGATGCAGCAAAAGCAGTCCTGAGGGGGAAATACATCGCAATACAAGCATCCATTCAAAAACTGGAAAGAACTCAAATACAAAAGCTAACCTTACACATAAAGGAGCTAGAGAAGAAGCAGCAAATCGACCCGACGCCCAGCAGAAGAAGAGAGTTAATTAAAATTCGAGCAGAACTCAACGAAATTGAGACCAGAAGAACTGTGGAACAGATCAATAGAACCAGGAGTTGGTTCTTTGAAAGAATTAATAAGATAGATAAACCATTAGCCAACCTTATTAAAAAGAAGAGAGAGAAGACTCAAATTAATAAAATCATGAATGAGAAAGGAGAGATCACTACCAACACCAAGGAAATACAAACGATTTTAAAAACATATTATGAACAGCTCTACGCCAATAAATTAGGCAATCTAGAAGAAATGGACGCATTCCTGGAAAGCCACAAACTACCAAAACTGGAGCAGGAAGAAATAGAAAACCTGAACAGGCCAATAACCAGGGAGGAAATTGAAGCAGTCATCAAAAACCTCCCAAGACACAAGAGTCCAGGGCCAGATGGCTTCCCAGGGGAATTCTATCAAACGTTTAAAGAAGAAATCATACCTATTCTACTAAAGCTGTTTGGAAAGATAGAAAGAGATGGAGTACTTCCAAACTCATTCTATGAGGCCAGCATCACCTTAATTCCAAAACCAGACAAAGACCCCACCAAAAAGGAGAATTACAGACCAATATCCCTGATGAACATGGATGCAAAAATTCTCAACAAGATACTAGCCAATAGGATCCAACAACACATTAAGAAAATTATTCACCATGACCAAGTAGGATTTATCCCCGGGATGCAAGGCTGGTTCAACACTCGTAAAACAATCAATGTGATTCATCATATCAGCAAGAGAAAAACCAAGAACCATATGATCCTCTCATTAGATGCAGAGAAAGCATTTGACAAAATACAGCATCCATTCCTGATCAAAACTCTTCAGAGTGTAGGGATAGAGGGAACTTTCCTCGATATCTTAAAAGCCATCTACGAAAAGCCCACAGCAAATATCATTCTCAATGGGGAAGCACTGGGAGCCTTTCCCCTAAGATCAGGAACCAGACAGGGATGTCCACTCTCACCACTGCTATTCAACATAGTATTGGAAGTCCTAGCCTCAGCAATCAGACAACAAAAAGACATTAAAGGCATTCAAATTGGCAAAGAAGAAGTCAAACTCTCCCTCTTCACCGATGACATGATACTCTACATAGAAAACCCAAAAGCCTCCACCCCAAGATTGCTAGAACTCATACAGCAATTTGGTAGCGTGGCAGGATACAAAATCAATGCCCAGAAATCAATGGCATTCCTATACACTAACAACGAGACTGAAGAAAGAGAAATTAAGGAGTCAATCCCATTTACAATTGCACCCAAAAGCATAAGATACCTAGGAATAAACCTAACCAAAGAGGTAAAGGATCTATACCCTAAAAACTATAGAACACTTCTGAAAGAAATTGAGGAAGACACAAAGAGATGGAAAAATATTCCATGCTCATGGATTGGCAGAATTAATATTGTGAAAATGTCAATGCTACCCAGGGCAATTTACACGTTCAATGCAATCCCTATCAAAATACCATGGACTTTTTTCAGAGACTTAGAACAAATTATTGTAAGATTTGTGTGGAATCAGAAAAGACCCCGAATAGCCAGGGGAATTTTAAAAAAGAAAACCATAGCTGGGGGCATCACAATGCCAGATTTCAGGTTGTACTACAAAGCTGTGGTCATCAAGACAGTGTGGTACTGGCACAAAAACAGACACATAGACCAATGGAACAGAATAGAGAATCCAGAAATGGACCCTGAACTTTATGGTCAACTAATATTCGACAAAGGAGGAAAGACGATCCACTGGAAGAAAGACAGTCTCTTCAATAAATGGTGCTGGGAAAATTGGTCATCCACATGCAGAAGAATGAAACTAGACCACTCTCTTGCACCATACACAAAGATAAACTCAAAATGGATGAAAGATTTAAATGTGAGACAAGACTCCATCAAAATCCTAGAGGAGAACACAGGCAACACCCTTTTTGAACTTGGCCACAGTAACTTCTTGCAAGATACATCCACGAAAACAAAAGAAACAAAAGCAAAAATGAACTATTGGGACTTCATCAAGATAAGAAGCTTTTGCACAGCAAAGGATACAGTCAACAAAACTCAAAGACAACCTACAGAATGGGAGAAGATATTTGCAAATAACATATCAGATAAAGGGCTAGTTTCCAAAATCTATAAAGAACTTATTAAACTCAACACCAAAGAAACAAACAATCCAATCATGAAATGGGCAAAAGACATGAAGAGAAATCTCACAGAGGAAGACATAGACATGGCCAACATGCACATGAGAAAATGCTCTTCATCACTTGCCATCAGGGAAATACAAATCAAAACCACAATGAGATACCACCTCACACCAGTGAGAATGGAGAAAATTAACAAAACAGGAAACAACAAATGTTGGAGAGGATGCGGAGAAAAGGGAACCCTCTTACACTGTTGGTGGGAATGTGAACTGGTGCAGCCACTCTGGAAAACTGTGTGGAGGTTCCTCAAAGAATTAAAAATAGACCTGCCCTACGACCCAGCAATTGCACTGTTAGGGATTTACCCCGAAGATTCAGATGCAATGAAACGCCGGGCACCTGCACCCCGATGTTTCTAGCAGCCATGTCCACAATAGCCAAACTGTGGAAGGAGCCTCGGTGCCCATCGAAAGATGAATGGATAAAGAAGATGTGGTTTATGTATACAATGGAATATTACTCAGCCATTAGAAACAACAAATACCCACCATTTGCTTCAACGTGGATGGAACTGGAGGGTATTATGCTGAGTGAAGTAAGTCAATCGGAGAAGGACAAACAGTGTATGTTCTCACTCATTTGGGGAATATGAATAATAGTGAAGGGGAATATAAGGGAAGGGAGAAGAAATGTGTGGGAGATATCAGAAAGGGACACAGAGCATAAAGACTTCTAACTCTGGGAAATGAACTAGGGGTGGTGGAAGGGGAAGAGGGCGGGGGGTGGGGGTGAATGGGTGACGGGCACGGAGGGGGACACTTGACGGGATGAGCACTGGGTGTTATTCTGTATGTTGGTAAATTGAACACCAATAAAAATTAATTTATAAAAAAAAAAAATAAATAAATAAATAAATAAATTGTTAAAAAAAAAAAAGAACCTTCTCTATGCAGTAGTCAAAGTAATTGTTCTTGTTGTTATTGTTTTCAGCTTTATTGAAGTATAAGTGACAAATAGAAATTGTATGTGTTTAAGGAGTAAACTTGATGATTTGCTATATTTTATACATGTGAAATGATCACCACAATCAAGTTAATTAACATATCCATTATCTCACATAGTTGCTTGTTCTTTCTTTCTGTCTTTCTCCTTCCTTATTTCCTTTTTATTTTCTTTTCTTTTCCTCCCTCCCTTCATTTTTCCTTCTCTCTTTTCGTTTTTTCTTTCTTAAGTGGCAAGAACACTTAAGATCTATTCACTCAAAAATTTTCAAATCTATAAATTACTATTGTTAACTATATTAAAACAATAGATCCATATTAGGCTGAACAGTAAGATGTCCAGAATGTATTCATCTTGTAAAATTGAAAATTTATACCTTTGATGCCTCTTCTCATTTTCCCCTTCCCACTGTCCCTAGAAACCACCATTCTACATCTACACTCTGCTTCTATGAATTTGACTATGTTAGATTCCACATATAAGTGAGATCATGCAGTATTCGTCTTTATGTGTCTGGCTTACTTCATTTAGCATAATGTCCTACAGATTCATCCACATGCTTGTGAATTAAAGAATTTCCTTCTTTCTTAAGGCTGAATCCTTTTAAAGCATAAGTCTGACTGCTTAAAACCATCCATTTGCTTCCTGTTGTAATTAGAATTTTTTTCACACTCTTTATTCTGGCTCTAAAGTTCTGATCTCATCTTCCACCCCCTGCTCCCTGCTATGTACACTTGAATCACACAACTGTCTCTGGAATAGGCTAATTCTAGAGCAAGGTAGAGATGAAAGCAGGGGCTTATCTCATGCCCTTATCAGGCAATGACATATTCAATATTTTGCAAATCTGTTACCTCTTTTGTGAAACATGTTTTTCTTTCATGAGATCATGGAAAAGTCATTGGAAGTGTCTAGAAATTGGGGAGGGGCAAGATGGTGGAGCAGTAGGGGTCCTCAAATCACCTGGCCCCACAAACTTAACCTAGATAACTTTCAAACCATCCTGAAAACCTATGAATTCGACTTGAGATTTAAATAGAGAATAGCTGGAATGCTACAGAAAGAAGGGTTTTCGCATCTAACAAAAACATCTAGGGTGAAATTTACTTGGGTTGTGGTGGATATTCTTGACTCAGGCCCCTCTTACAACAACTCTGCACTGAGCAACATGACTAGAAAGAAGAACTCACCACAAAAGAAAGAATCAGAAACAGCCCTCTCTCCCACAGAGTTACAGAATTTGGATTACAATTTGATGTCAGAAAACCAGTTCAGAAGCACAATTATGAAGCTACTGGTGGCTCTGAAAAAAACCATAAAGGAATCAAGAGACTTTATGACTGTAGAATTTGATCTAATCAGGCCGAAATTAAAAGTCAGCTAAATGAGATGCAATCCAAACTAGAGGTCCTAACGATGAGGCTTAATGAGGTAGAAGAAAGAGTGAGTGACATAGAACACAAGTTGATGGCAAGGAAGAAAGTTGAGGGAAAAAGAGAAAAACCATTAAAAAATCATGACAAGAGGTTAAAGGAAGTAAAGGATAGCCTCAGAAGGAAAAATCTACGTTTAATTGGGGTTCCAGAGAGTGTGAAGAGGGACACAGGGCCAGAAAATATATTTGAACAAAACATAGCTGAGAAATTCCCTAATTTGGGTATGGAAACAGGCATTCAATCCAGGAGATAGAGATCTCCAAAATCAATAAAAACCATTCAACACCTCAACATTTAATAGTGAAACTTGAAAATTCCAAAGATATAGAGAAGATCCTTAAAGCAGTAAGAGACAAGAGTTCCTTAACTTATATGGGGAGAAATATTAGATTAACAGCAGACCTCTCCACAGAGACCAGGCATGCCAGAAAGGGCTGGAAGGATATATTCAGGGTCCTAAATGAAAAGAACAAGCAGCCAGAATACTCTATCCAGCAAGGCTCTCATTCAGAATAGAAGGAGAGATACAGAGCTTCCAAGATAGGCAGAAACGGAAAGAACATGTGACCACCAAACCAGCTCTGCAAGAAATATTAAGAGGAACTCTGTAAAAGAAAGTCCAAAGAAATAATCCACAAAAACAGGGACTGAAAGAGGTATTATGATGATACTAAATTCATATCTTTCAATAGTAACTCTGAATGTAAATGGGCTAAATGATCCAAATCAAAAGATGCAGTGTTTAAGACTGGATAAAAAACCAAGAACCATCTATTTCCTGTCTATAAGAGACTCATTTTAGACCTAAGGACACCTCCAGCCTAAAAATGAAAGATTGGAGAAACATTTACCATTCCAATGGTCTTCAAAAGACAGCTGGGGTAGCATTCCTCATACCAGATATATTAAAGTTTATCCCAAAGACTGTAGTAAGAGATGAAGAGGTCACTATATCACACTTAAAGGGTCTATCCAACAAGAAGACCTAAAAATCATGAATATTTATGCCCCTATGTGGGAGCTGCCAAGTATATCAATCAATTAATAACCAAAGTAAAGACATACTTAGATAATAATTCACTAACACTGGGAGACTTCAACCCGGCACTTTCTGCAAATGACAGATATTCTAAGCACAACATCACCAAGAAACAAGAGATTTAAATGATACACTGGACCAGATGGATTTCACAGATACTTACAAAAATTTACATCCAAACGCAACTGAATACACATTCTTCTGAAGTGCACATGGAACTTTCTCCAAAATAGACCACATCCTGGGTCCCAAATCAGGTCTTAATTGATACCAAAAGATTGGGATTGTCCCCTGCATATTTTCAGACCATAATGCTTTGAAACTTGAACTCAATCACAAGAAGATATTTGGAAGAAACTCAAATACGTGGAGGTTAAAGACCATCCTGCTAAAAGATGAAAGGGTCAACCAGGAAATTAGGGAAGAATTAAAAAGATCCAAGGAAACTAATGAAAATGAAGATACAACCATTCAAAATCTTTGGGATACATCAAAAGCAGTCCTAAGAGGGAAATAGATGACAATACAATCATCCCTCAAAAAATTGGAAGACCTGAAATACAAAGGCTAACCATGCACCTAAAGGAACTGGAGAAAGAACAGTCAATAAAACCTACACCAAAAAAATAAAAAATAAAAAAATAAAACCTACACCAAGCAAAAGAGGAGAGTTAATAAAGATTCAAGCAGAACTCAATGATATAGAGACCAGAAGACTGTAGAACAGATCAACAAAACCAGAAGTTGGTTCTTTGAAAGAATTATTAGATAAACCATTAGCCAGCCTTATTAAAAAGAAAGGAGAAAAGATTCAAATTAATAAAATCATGAATGAAAAAGGGGAGATCACAACCAATACCAAGGAAATACAAACGATTTTAAAAACGTATTACGAGCAGCTATACGACAATAAATTAGACAATCTAGAGGAAATGGACACATTTCTGGAAAACTACAAATTACCAAAACTGAAACAGGAAGAAATAGAAAACCTGAACAGGCCAATAACAAGGGAGGAAATTGAAGCAGGCATCAAAAATCTCCCAAGGGCCAGATGGCTTCCCAGGGGAATTTTATCAAACATTTAAAGAAGAAACAATACCTATTCTACTAAAGGTGTTCTGAAAGATAGAAACGGATGGAATACTTCCAAACTGTTTCACGAGGCCAGCATCACCTTGATTCCAAAACCAGACTAAGACCCCACCAAAAAAGAGAATTATAGACCAATATCTCTGATGAACACAGATGCAAAAATTCTCAACAAGATACTGGCCAATAGGATCCAACCATACCTTAAGGAGATTATTCACCATGACCAAGTGGGATTTATCCCTGGGATGCAAAGCTGGTTCAAAACTCATAAAGCAATTAACGTAATGGATCATATCAACAAGACAAAAAACAAGAACCATATGATCCTCTCAATAGATGCAGAGAAAGCATTTGACAAAATAGAGCATCCATTCCTTATCGAAACTCTTCAGAGTGTAGGGATAGAGGGAACATTCCTCAGCATGTTAAAAGCCATCTACAAAAAGCCCACAGCAAATATCATTCTCAACGGGAAAACACTGGGAGCCTTTCCCCTAAGATCAGGAACAGATAAGGATGTCCACTCTCACCACCGCTATTCAACATAGTACTAGAAGTCCTAGCCTCAGCAATCAGGCAACAAAAAGAAATAAAAGGCATTCAAATTGGCAAAGAAGAGGTCAAACACCCTCTTCACAGATGACATGATGCTGTATGTAGAAAACCCAAAAGACTCCACCCCAAGATTGCTAGACTCATACAGCAATTCGGCAGTGTGGCAAGATACAAAATCAATGCCCAGAAGTCAGTGGCATTCTATACATTAACAATGAGACTGAAGAAAGAGAAATTAAGGAATCAATCCCATTTACAATTGCACCCAAAAGCATAAGATACCTAGGAATAAACCCAACCAGAGAGGTAAAGGATCTATACCCTGAAAACTACAGAACACTTCTGAAAAAAATTGAGGAAGACACAAAGAGATAGAAAACTATTCCATGCTCATGGATTGGAAGAATTAATAGTGTGAAAATGTCAACGCTACCCAGGGCAATTTACACATTTAATGCAACCCCTATCAAAATATCATGAATTTTCTTTTTTTTATTATTCTATTTATTCATGAGAGAGAGAGAGAGGGAGAGAGAGAGAGAGAGGCAGAGACACAGGCAGAGGGAGAAGGTGGCTCCATGCAGGGAGCCTGATGTGAGACTCGATCCTGGGAATCCAGGATCATGCCCTGGGCCGAAGGCAGCCCTAAACCACTGAGCCACCCAGACATCCCTATCATGGACTTTCTTCAGAAAGTTGAAGCAAATAATCTTAATATTTGTGCAGAGTCAGAAAAGACCCCAAAGAGCCAGGGGAATATTGAAAAATAAAACCATAGCTGGGGGCATCACAATGCTGGATTTCAAATTGTATGCAAAACTGTGACCATCAAGACAGTGTGGTACTGGCACAATTACAGACACATAGTTCAATGGAACAGAATAGATAACCCAGAAATGGGCCCTCAACTCTATGGCCAACTAATATTTGACAAAGCAGGAAAGACTATCCACTGGAAAAAGGACAGTCTCTTCAATAAATGGTGCTGGGAAAATTGGACAGCCACGTGCAGAAGAATGAAACTAGACCATTCTCTTACACCATACCCAAAGATAAACTCAAAATGGATGAAAGATCTAAATGTGAGACAAGGATCCATCAAAATCCTAGAGGGGAACACAGGCAACACCCTTTTTGAACTTGGCCACAGCAACTTCTTGCAAGATACATCCACGAAAACAAAGGAAACAAAAGCAAAAATGAATTATTGGGACTTCATCAAGATCAAAAGGTTCTGCACAGCAAAAGAAACAATCAACAAAACTAAAAGACAACCTACAGAATGAGAGAAGATATTTGCAAATGACCTATCAGATAAAGGGCTAGTTTCCAAGACCTGTAAAGAACTTATGAAGCTCAACACCCAGGAAACAAACAATCCAATCATGAAATGGGCAAAAGACATGAAGAGAAATCTCACAGAGGACGACATAGACATGGCCAACACGCACATGAGAAAATGCTCTGCTTCACTTGCTATCAGGGAAATACAAATCAAAACCACAATGAGATACCACCTCACACCCATGAGAATGGAGAAAATTAACAAAACAGGAAACAACCAATGTTGGAGAGGATGTGGAGAAAGGGGAACCCTCTTACACTGTTGGTGGGAATGTGAACTGGTGCAGCCACTCTGGAAAACAGTGTGGAGGTTCCTCAAAGAGTTAAAAATAGACCTGCCCTACCACCCAGCAATTGCACTGCTGGGGATTTACCCCAAAGATACAGATGCAATGAAACGCCGGGACACCTGCACTCCGATGTTTCTAGCAGCAATGTCCACAATAGCCAAACTGTGGAAGGAGCCTCGGTGTCCAACGAAAGATGAATGGATAAAGAAGATGTGGTTTATGTATACAATGGAATATTACTCAGCCATTAGAAACGACAAATACCCACCATTTGCTTCAACGTGGATGGAACTAGAGGGTATTATGCTGGGTGAAATAAGTCAATTGGAGAAGGACAAACATTATATGGTCTCATTCATTTGGGGTATATAAAAATTAATGAAAGGAAATAAGGGAAAGGAGAGAAAATGAGTGAAAATATCAGTGAGGGTGACAAAACATGAGAGACACCTAACTCTGGGCAACTAACAAGGGGTAGTGGAAGGAGAGGTGGGTGGGAGGATGGGTGACTGTGTGACGGGCACTGAGGGGGGCACTTGATGGGACGAGCACTGGGTGTTATTCTATATGTTGGCAAATCAAACTCCAATTTAAAAATACACATAAAAAACCAACAAAAAATAAATCTGACAAAAAAAATCACACACACACACACACACACTCACAGACACACACACAAAGACCTTAGCTGAAAGCAGACAATTAACTGATTGACTGAGCCACCTAGGTGCCTCATTCTTAAAGACTTAAAAGCCAAAGATCTAAGTTTGTGGTAGAGCCAAATATCCTCAAGACAGCCTGGCATTCACTTTTGATTTTTAAACTATTTTGTAGTAGCCCACTATTTTTTTTTTTTTACTGAGGATTTTTTTCCCTTTCTTACAGGCACAAATTTGTAATCTAAAAGTTGTATGCTGTAATTTTTCAGTCTGTTGGTGTTTTGTAATGGGGAGTTTTTAACTGAATTGCTGCAAGCATAAATCTATAACCCTGTCTATGTATGACACAAAGATATAGATTGAAGATACTTACCCTGACATCATGGAAATCTATTCTTTTCCAGCACAAAATAGAGGGAGAGAGTATTCTCCTATGCTTGACTATGTACTCTGGTCTTCTCTTTTCTCTCTTGGCATAAAGGATAAGGAACAAACTAATTATATAATTAGATTATTTTACAACAAACTTTTGCATAATCCAAGTATTGCATGTATATCAATAAACAGAACTAGGACATAGATATTATGAATTTTTAACATATTTGGTTTGAAAAATAAGCAAACAAATGTCAATTAATGCCAGTTTTACTTCTGTTTTGGATTCAAGAAATCAAGTCTCCAAAAGAATATCCAGCAGAATAACTCCATAGGGATTCTTTCCTCCATGCAAAAGTCATAAATATTTTTTAAAAATCTGCTCTTTGCTATTTTCAATTAAGATATTCAATACTTGCCCAAGGTAAGTGATGACAAGTATTTTTTCCTTGTTTATAGGGACAAGTCATTTTTATCATTTTTCTTCAAGAGAAAGAAAGTATTTCCATCAAACAAGTTTTGTCACCTTTAATCAAAGTGACAGGATGAACACTCTTGAGAGCTAATGATTGACAAGACAAGTTTCAGAGATATGACAAGGATTTGCTACTCTAAATTACTTTTGATGCACGTCTCAATGTAAGGTATTTTCTCTTCATCAGAAGATATGGATTATAATATCATCAACTATTAAAGCAAAAATCATTCAAAACATCTTGTTACTCTTCTGTTTGCATTAATGACAAAATAAAATTTAGATAGTTTTTACTTTTTCATTTACTTAGTAAAAAATATACACAATGTAGCCAAGTGTAGGGTTTTCTGTTTTTCTAGTGTAAAGAGAAGTGAAATCTGACCTATCCTAACCTGTGTTGAAGAGATCAACATGAAATAGTATGATGAAATAGAAACATAATAGACTTAGACATTCACATCCTGGCTCTGCTATTCACTACTTAGGTGACCTGGGAAAATACTGAACCTGTTCCAATTTCAAGTTCCTCAATTATAAATATTATTTTTTAAAATTGAAATGCCTAACTGATAGAATTGTGGTGAGATTGAGTAGATAAATCACCTGGAAGGTAGGCTTTTATCCATTATATTTTTCTATGAAGGGTGTTTATGGAGGAGAAAATACAAACACACGTACATACACATACATACACATGTATGTGTATTTATATACATAGATTTATGTATACATATATTTATGCATATATCTTTGTGGATGTGTTTGTGTATGTATACATCCTTTAGGGAGCATTTCACAAAAAAAATGTTCAGTGACTCAAGAAATAATTAATGAACAAAAAATTGGATTAACCTGTTAACCTCTGAATAAATCTTTCCTTGGGGAAGATATGCTCACCCTTTTAAGAAGGATAGGTTGTTAACAGAGTTAGGGAGAAATTACTTCAGTTCTGATGAAAAATAGAAAACCCACTGGTGGGGATCCCTGGGTGGTGCAGCGGTTTGGCGCCTGCCTTTGGCCCAGGGCGCGATCCTGGAGACCCGGGATCGAATCCCACATCGGGCTCCCGGTGCATGGAGCCTGCTTCTCCCTCTGCCTGTGTCTCTGCCTCTCTCTCTCTCTCACTGTGTGCCTATCATGAATAAAAATAAATTAATTAATTAATTAAAAAAATTAGAAAACCCACTGGTGGGATCCCTGGGTGGCGCAGCGGGTTAGCACCTGCCTTTGGCTCAGGGCGCGATCCTGGAGATCCGGGATCGAATCCCACGTCGGGCTTCCAGTGCATGGAGCCTGCTTCTCCCTCTGCCTGTGTCTCTGCTTCTCTCTCTCTCTCTCTCTGTGACTATCATAAATAAGTAAAAATTAAAAGAAAAAGAAAACCCACTGGTGATAGAGCGAAAACTAGATTCAAAAAAAAAATGAGGAAGAAAGAGAGAAAAGAAGAGCCACAGCTGTTATTTTATTTTATTTTTTTTTAGATTTTATTTATTTATTTATTCATGAGAGAAACAGAGAGAGAGAGAGAGAGAGAGAGAGAGAGAGGCAGAGACACAGGCAGAGGGAGAAGCAGGTTCCTTGCAGGGAGCCTGATGTGGGACTTGATCCCAGGACTCCAGGATCACACCCTGGGCTGAAGGCAGATGATTAACCGCTGAGCCACCCAGGTGTCCTGCCACAGCTGTTATTAACTGCAGTATAATGAAGTCTTCACAAATCATAGTTGAGATGGCATTTTGTGATTGAGGATTATTTGAAAGCATCTCAACTGCAGTGATCATTAGGGGATACCCAATTCATACGTATATTTAACAATCAATATCTGAAGGGGTTTTTAGCTGAAGATTTTCTAAAATAGCAGAAGCATCTGTTTAAAATGCCTATGTAATAAGAATTATGCACTGTTCACTATTAATATGATGAGTGTAGCTAATTACATAGAACAAACTACAAAGCATATCAATGATGCTTTGATATAAGCATCCTACTTCTCTTCTCAAGAAACATATAAAAAATACCTTTTTGTGTCACAAGGTCAAATGCACACAGAAGCCAAGCAGGTACCATAAATGTTTCAAAGGGATAAATATACGATAATAGAAAGTGACATAATAAATGAGAGCATTAGTGCCACATTAAAGCATTTATATTCAAATTTTAAAAACCTATGCTATGCAAACAAAGCACACCTTTGGGTAAGATACAGTAGAGGATGACCAGTTGCTAGCCTGCTTTATTCAAACAGGGCTAGATTCTCCTGTTTGATTGATCTTCCCACACCTGACCCTTTCTTGCCATAAGCTATCCTTTTTTGAAATGGTAACTCTTTTTATCTAAATCATTTTTTAAAAGATTTTATTTATTTATTCATGAGAGATACAGAGAAAGAAGCAGTGACACAGGCAGAGAGAGAGAAGCAGGCTCCGTGCAGGGAGTCTGACCTGGGACTCAATCCTGGGTCTCCAGGATCACGCCCTGGGCTGAAGGCAGGCGCCAAACTGCTGAGCCACCCAGGCATCCCTATCTAAATCATTTTTAACTAGTTGCAAAGCGGTGTGCTTTTGTTTGCAGTTGAATAAAGTTTGCTGTTATGTAGAATCCTTCTTTTAGCATCTACTGTTATTTGCTAATTGTGCACAATTTCTATCTCTTTATGCAGTCTTTCTAGAGATACTTTATTGGCTGTCTCTGTCCCTTCTGACTACTTTCAGTGCCAGCAGCACCAGAGCTGTTCTCTGTATAAGAGAAATGAACGGTCCTGATTTGGTAAAAATTCTGCCCCCATACAAAACCTTTCACCCCTATCTTTTGTACAGAACTGTTCATAATGTGATGCTTTGGCTTACCACCAGAATGCATTTTTACTGACCATAATGGATCAAAGTTTTTTAAAAGATTGTTTAATTTTTTTTAATTTTTTTGGATCAAAGTTTTAATAACAGACATAGTCCTTGGTCTTCTAGGCAAAGTTCCTCTTGTTAATATATATAGTCCTATTGCTAATATATATAGTCCTATATGAAAGCTAATTATTTTCTCAGACATATGAGAAAAAGAGAACTTGATTTAACAATGGAGGACTGGACAGTGAAGGGCCTGGGTATAAAAATTTGTCAGAGTTTGTAAGGCAATTAGAAAATATTGCTTTGAAAAAAAAAGAAAATATTGCTTTGGGTTATTGTAGGATTTAAAAGACCAACATTCTGGACTTCTGCAAAAGGGCAGCGTAGGAAGATACTGAAATTACCTCCTCCCACGGACACACCAAATCTATAGCTATATATGAATCATTTCCCTTTGAAAAAGATCTGAAAACTAGATGAACAGCTTCTCTACAATAAAGGATAAAAACTATATGGAGAAAAACATAAAAAACGCCACCCCAATACACAATGGAGAGGGATTTCACCAGTCCAGTGCTTCTACTGGAAGAGCAAGAGGTTAGTGCCTCACACTGAGCATCCCAACCCCTGGGATCCATACCAAAGAGGTGAACCCCCAGAATGTCTGGCTTGAAAAACGAATGGGGCTGATGTCTGAGTGATCCAGCTCGCTATAGAAAACCGAGATTCCTCTCTCAAAGGAGTGTTGTAAAGTCTCATTTGTCCAAGAACCAGTGAAGAAACAGCAGTTTGAAAAGTGCCTAGACTATTTGTGAAGGAGATTCATTTACTAATCTAAAATCATCTTCTGGAGGGGCAGGAGACAGCTAAAACTCCCTGGAGACCGAGATGCTGGCAGACTTCATTTTTGTGTTCTCCACCTACACTACTGGCATAGGTAGGTGAACTTGAACACTGCATCCTACTGCCACCTTACTAACGATTGGGGGTGAAATTTTCACACAACACTGGGGTATCAAAGGATGAGATTTCTCTCAGACTCTGAGTAGAAAGAGAACAGTGTTAGGCTTAAAAACAAGATCCCCACAAAGTAACCAGAGCTGTTTGTGCTATGAGCATTTCTAATGCCAGTTTGTCTGCAAGGTAGGTCTTGGAAGTTATTTTATTCATATTTTAGAAGTTCCTTTTTCTAACACAAAAAGCAAAACAACTCAAGGAATTATCTAGCAAACTGACACCAGTTTATATGTAGCTAGTAATACTATGCAGCTGGAAGAAACAGTAACCCTGGGGACCAAGAGAACTTAAGGATGCCTCGTCTCAATGCCAGTTAGTTTTTGATACTGAGCTAACATCTAAAGCCCAAGTAAGAACCAAGGCTAACATTTCAAGTACAATCTCAGTGATTTTTTCCCATCCTTTTTCATTGTTTCCATGTTTTTAGAGTTACTTGGAGATACACAAAGCCGAAATTGCCATCAAATTGACAAAAAAAATATTTTTAAAAGCTTTACTTTTTTTTTTCAAAGAGGGTGCAATTCAAATGTGTATTTTTTTCATCTTGGCATAATCAGGACAGCCTTATACACACACAGATTAAATCAGAAATGAAAATCTAACTTCAGGTTGAAACAGTCCCCAATCTCACATATAACACAGCTTAGTCTATTTTTCATAGGAACTGAGTTTATTTCAAAATCACAACTTCCAACAATGGTATATGTTCTCCAGGGTTTCTTCTTGAAAGGTACTTGATTTTTTTCAGATTGTATTTCTTTTAAACAGAAACTAAATAGTAACATAGCCGCTCATTTATTTATTGATTGCTTCATATTTTCTGCAAATTTTTTTGAGCCTTCACTAAATGCAGACACAGTGCTAGAGATATCAGTATGAAAAAAGGCAAAGAAACTGCTTCATAGAATTGAAAACCTCTCCTTCCTCATTTCTCTTTTATGCAAAACCTGGAAAAAGAAGCAGTTTTTCCTTCCTCCTTTCTTCTAGCCCTTCCTTTTTCTTTCCATCATCTTTTTTTTGTTTTGTTTTTCCTCTCCTTTTCTTATTCATTCATTTTCTTTTCTTTTACAAATATTAGAAGCCTACAATATGGCTAGATACTATCCTAGGCACTGGGTCACCTGTAGCATGAAAGCAAGTCCTAGCTATCTTGAGGTTTTTGGGTTCAGGAGGATACTATAAATACACAGGTGATCAAATGGCTAGCATAATTATATACTAGATTATCATCATAAAAGAGTACTGTCTATCTCTAATAGAGAATAATGAGGGTTCTAATTTGAATAATTTGGTGAAGGTCTGTCTGATGAGATATTTAGCTGAGATTCTGTGTGTGTTTAATGAAGTACAGTTGACACACAATGTTAATTAGTTTCAGGTGTGCTACATAATGATGTTATACTATGTTCACCATAAATGTAGCTATGCACTCTCTATAGGTTAAGATTTGAAGAAAGAGACAGAACCAGCCTTGGAAAGGATTTAGGAATAACTGGCAAGTGTTCCACACAGAATAGGTAACTGCAAAGGCCCTAAAGGTGGAAATAATATGGCATGTTTCAGAACCTAAAAGGGGAGAAGAGTTGAAGCATAATGGCCCAACAGGCAGTTTCAGAAGGAGGCGAAGACCAGATAATGCAGAGAGACATGGGCTACTGTAAGAAAATCAGACCTTGGGACACCTGGGTGGTTCAGCGGTTGAACATCTGCCGATGGCTCAGGGCATGATCCCGGAGTCCCAGGATTGTCCCACATTGGGCTTCCTGCATGGAGCCTGCTTCTCCTTCTGCCTGTGTCTCTGCCTCTTTCTCTGTGTCTCTCATCAATAAGTAAATAAAATCTTAAAAAAAAAGAAAAAAGAAAGTGAGACCTTATTCTTATCAATGTGAAGCCACTAAATGGGTTCAAGCATAAACTTATATATAGCTATATAATTATAGTTATTAATAATAAGAATACCAAAATAATAATAGCTCACATTTTCATAGCACTTCTCACATAGTGGCAAGACAAAGAAAGGCAATAATACTGCTGATCTGCTTCTTTGGATATTATATAACCATAATACTAACCTAGAAGGTAATGTTTTGAGCAAGTGGAATGTTTTCAACATATTTATTATTTTTTGTTTGTTTCAAGTTTTTATTTAAATTCTAGTTAGTTAACATAAAGGGTAATACTGGTTTTAGCAATAGAACTCAGTGATTCATCACTTACATACAACACCCAGTCCTCATCACAAGTGCCCTCCTGAATAACCATCACCCATCTAGCCCATCCCCTGCCCACCTCCTTCCATCAACCCTCAGTTTATTCTCTTAGTTAAGAATCTTTTATGGTTTACTTCCCTTTTTTAATTTTTTCCCTTCCTTTATGTTCATCTGTTTTGCTTCTTAAATTCCATATATGAGTGAAATTATGTGGTATTTGTGTTTCTCTGACTGATTTAGCTCACTTAGCAGAACACACTCTAGCTCCATCCACATCATTATAAATATCAAAATTTCATCCCTTTTTATGGCTGAGTAATATTCCATTGTACATATATACCATATATTCTTTATTCATTCATAAGTTGAAGGACATTTGGGCTTTTTCCATAAGCTATTGTAGATAATGCTGCTATGAACATTGGTTGGATGTATCCCTTCGAATTAGTATTTTTGTATCCTGTGGGTAAATACCTAGTAGTGAAATTCCTGGATCATAGGGTGTTTCTATTTTTAACTTTTTGAGGAACCTCCATTCTGTTTTCCAAAGTGGTTTACCAGTTTGCATTCCCACCAAAAGTGTAAGAGGGTTCCCCTTTCTCTGTATCCTCACCAACACCTGCTATTTCTTGTGTTGTTAATTTTAGCCATTCTGACAGGTGTGAGGTGGTACCTCATTGTGGTTTTGATTTGTGTTTCCTTTATGATGAGTGATTCAACATATTTTAAAAAATATTTACAAACATATTGGCTGGTGTTAATCCTTCAAATAGGCAGAGCTCACTGCTGGTCCATGGTGTCCAAGATGACAATACTTGTGTGATTGTCTTGTGACTACAAGGAAACTGGAAATGTCATGGGAACATAGGACCAGGCCTCTCACTTCTTAAATCCTCCCTCTATACCCCCTCACTCACAATGAAGCTAAGCACATTGAAGGACCCTGCAGATTAACTGGTTGAGTTGCCTCTTCACTCAGAAAACAACATCAACAGAAGACAAGTGGCTGCTACCCTCATTTCCTCAGAAAGTACAGCATGCAGCATTTGATCAATTTTGCCTCAGAATGAAGCTAGTGTGGATAGCCTATAACACTGTACTGTTAATTCTGTCAGATATCAAAGGAAGTATACATTAGAAGAGAGGAATGTAGGATTATGAGCTAGGGAAATGGGCCTTTGGAATTTAAAAGAACAGAGATTGAATGCCACATGGGTGGGTACAAGTGATAACTTAAACTCCTTTGGGAATTCCAGTCACAGTTTCACATTAGCTGTCCAGAGAAGCTCAGAATTTTTATTTTGCTGCTATGACCTCTGGAATTACTCTACTATCAACAAATACATCAAAATATAACCCATTCAGGTAAGAATTTCAATGTAGAGAGAACCTTACTGGACATGGTGTGTGAAAGGAAATGAAAACAGTGTATGTTTTCTGACTTTCTGCCTTTATCAAGTTATCAAAATGATCTAAAATGATCTATAATTATTTCAGAGTGCAGCACATGACAATATGTTCTATTTTAACTTTCTGGAAATAATATAGAAAGTTTATAGCAGGACATGAGTCTATGGAAGCAGGGACCTCTCCACTGCAGCAGTTACTTGGAACTACACTTTCTCTAGACAACAAATGCCCAGGTAGCTCATAAAATGACACCTCCCATTAGATTCTTTGGTAGCCATGTAAGTTCTACTGACCAATAAATAATCCTGAAAAAACAAACCACAAACTACAAATGAAAACAAAGAACTAAAAGGTTACCTCTACTTTTGAAATAAATATACATGATTAGAAGCTTTATCGAAGTATTCACTATACCTCTGTGATTATGCCTAGAAAAGTAAATATTACATTAAGATTGTATTTTTGACCATATCCTCATATGGGCTGTTCAGCATATTTGCTATGTGGTGTTAGGTAAGTAAACTGAGATTTAATGCCAGATTTCAGGTTGTACTACAAAGCTGTGGTCATCAAGACAGTGTGGTACTGGCACAAAAACAGACACGTAGGTCAATGGAACAGAATAGAGAATCCAGAAGTGGACCCTCAACTTTATGGTCAACTAATATTCGATAAAGGAGGAAAGACTATCCACTGGAAGAAAGTCAGTCTCTTCAATAAATGGTGCTGGGAAAATTGGACATCCACATGCAGAAGAATGAAACTAGACCACTCTCTTGCACCATACACAAAGATAAACTCAAAATGGATGAAAGATCTAAATGTGAGACAAGATTCCATCAAAATCCTAGAGGAGAACACAGGCAACACCCTTTTTGAACTCGGCCATGGTAACTTCTTGCAAGATACATCCACGAAGGCAAAAGAAACAAAAGCAAAAATGAACTATTGGGACTTCATCAAGATAAGAAGCTTTTGCACAGCGAAGGATACAGTCAACAAAACTAAAAGACAACCTACAGAATGGGAGAAGATATTTGCAAATAACGTATCAGATAAAGGGCTAGTTTCCAAAATCTATAAAGAACTTATTAAACTCCACAGCAAAGAAACAAACAATCCAATCATGAAATGGGCAAAAGCCATGAAGAGAAATCTCACAGAGGAAGACATAGACATGGCCAACACACACATGAGAAAATGCTCTGCATCACTTGCCATCAGGGAAATACAAATCAAAACCACAATGAGATACCACCTCACACCAGTGAGAATGGGGAAAATTAACAAGGCAGGAAACCACAAATGTTGGAGAGGATGCGGAGAAAAGGGAACCCTCTTACACTGTTGGTGGGAATGTGAACTGGTGCAGCCACTCTGGAAAACTGTGTGGAGGTTCCTCAAAGAGTTAAAAATAGACCTGCCCTACGACCCAGCAATTGCACTGCTGGGGATTTACCCCAAAGATGCACTTGCAATGAAACGCCGGGACACCTGCACCCCGATGTTTCTAGCAGCAATGTCCACAATAGCCAAACTGTGGAAGGAGCCTCGGTGTCCATTGAAAGATGAATGGGTAAAGAAGATGTGGTTTATGTATACAATGGAATATTAGTCAGCCATTAGAAATGACAAATACCCACCATTTGCTTCAACATGGATGGAACTGGAGGGTATTATGCTGAGTGAAATAAGTCAGTTGGAGAAGGACAAACATTATATGGTCCCATTCATTTGGGGAATACAAATAATAGTGAAAGGGAATAGAAGGGAAGGGAGAAGAAATGGGTAGGAAATATTAGAAAGGGAGACAGAACATGAAGACTCCTAACTCTGGGAAACGAACTAGGGGTGGTGGAAGGGGAGGATGGCAGGGGTTGGGGTGAATGGGTGATGGGCACTAAGGGGGGCACTTGATGGGATGAGCACTGGGTATTATTTTGTACGTTGACAAATTGAACAGCAATAAAAAATAAATTTATTATTAAAAAAATAAATAAAATTTTCATGCACATAATGTTGGAAACATATAAAGTCACTCAAGAGGTCTGATGACTGTTTTACAATTAAAAACTAACCTTACCTTCATAGTTAGAAATTGTGTTTATGATGTGTCATGGAAAAAGCATTAAAGTGGAATTCAGAAATTTAGGTTCTTATCTGCATCTCTCACATTTTTATAGCACAACATTTGGCAAATTATGTAACACTTTATATCATATTTAAAAAATGTTTGATGCAACGAGTAAGAATCAAAGTCCTTGGATATACAGGGATGCCTGGGTGGCTCAGCGGTTAAGCACCTGCTTCAGCCCAGGGTGTGATCCTGGAGTCCTAGGATCAAGTGCCACATCAGGCTCCCTGGATAGAGCCTGCCTCTCTCTCTCTCTCTCTGCCTATGTCTCTGTGTGTGTGTGTGTGTGTGTGTGTGTCTCAGTGTCTCTCATGAATAAATAAATAAAAAATATTTTTAAAAAGTTCTTGGATATACCTGTTTAAGAAATATAATTTTATGTATTTGTTTATTCTAAGTCAGTTTAATTTTTATTTCAATGGATTAGTAAAATTTAGTCTTAATATATTTCTGTATTTCCCTCTCAATTTCCCCCAGGTTGTACCTAAATTTCAGAAGCCTTACATAGATAGAGTCATGGGGTGTGTATGTGTGTCTGTGTGTGTGTATGACTTGGGGGAAAGCATGATGTGGGGCTATGTTTTAGCCCATGTGGGCTACTACAACATAATACCTGAGAGGGTGGCTTGTAAATAATAGAAATGTATTTCTCACCATTCTGAAGGTGGAAAGTCCAAGATCAAGGATCCAGCAGATTTGGTGTCTGGTGAAAACCTGGCTTTCTGGTTTATACATAGCTTTCATCTTACATAACAGAGGGAATATGAGAATTTTCTTGCTTCTCTTTTGTAAGGGCACTCATCCTACTCATGAGTGCTCTGCCTTCATGACCTAATCATCTCCTACAGGCCCCACTTCCAAACACCATCACATGGGGATAGAAATCTCAAAGTACAAACCCGATAGGTACACCAGCATTCAATAGATAGCGGGATGTATCAGAACCTTAATGTAAGGCGACCAAAAATTGTCTAATTACTTTCACTCTTGTCTAAATGGATGTATCTGTTATCTAGCCCTCTTAGCTTGCTGTAAGGCCTCACTTATGCATATCCATTAGATTATCTCTAGTCCTGAGGCTGCTGTACACGTCTATGCCCTTCAGAGCTGGAGTGGAATCATTGCTATGTTGCCAGGTCAAACTGGGCCACTGGAACTCTGGAAGGCTTCATGATACAGGCCTTTTCTTGTTGATGCCTCATAGCCTGGGAGCTCTACCCAGAAAAATGGAGATCTGGTGTTCATTGCTATCAGCAACCTCAAATCCATTTGGACTTCTTTGGAACTTGGCATAGGTGGCAGAGCACAGGAAATCCCTCTCAGGGCCACCAAAATTTCTACTTCCTGATTCCTACCCCTTCTGCAGAAAGAGAAATTTTACCTAAGTTAGGTTTGAGGAAGTTCTGTTCTTACTCATGATACTTTCTTCCTATTTGTTTATTCTTTAAGTTATTTTCTTGCTATCTAGATGAACTGAAAATAGAATTTGGGATGATTAGGAAAAGGCTTTAAGATGAAACAATGACACTACTTAAAAAATACCTATAGTAAAATCTGTTATCTTATATAGTTAGCTAATGAGGTATGCTATTTAGATTTCCTCTGCTGTCCAAAAGTAGAGCATTCCTATGAAAACTCAGGTGAAGAGTTAAGTAATTACTATTGAATCAAAGTGAAGATACTCTTCAGATTTCTTTCAGTTAGGGAAAACAGGTACCAAGGTAGGTCTTTCATAAAAGCAGAGTGGAATGAAGTGAACTTTTGGACAGTGGGGGAAATCCGTGTATAATTTTATTAATCCAGAGTTCACATAGTATTCAGAATATATGGATCTCTAATTTTCACAAAATAAATACAATACAGACACAATAAATATTTGGTTATGCAAAGTTTATATTTCTTTGAAATCAGAATCAGATCAGATCAGAATATATGGATCTCTAATTTCCACAAAATAAATACAATACAGACACAATAAATATTTGGTTATGCAAAGTTTATATTTCTTTAGTCATTCAGAGGCAATACAGAACCATCTATGACTTTTAACAAATTAATTAATATGTTACATGAAACATAAATATTAGTTAAGGTTAACCTCAAATAGAATGAAAGAATGTTTAGTCTATAGATAAACGAAGTAATCCAACAACAAAAAATATGTACATGAGATGTGAGTAATTTGGTTGAACAGAACTTTATAAGTGAATGGATCCACTATGCATTGCTTGACACTTTTAACATAAATAAAACAAGTCAGTCAAACTAAATCCTTTTTGTAAGAAATTGAGGATGTAAATTTGGAAAAAATAAGTGAAAGTGTAGGAAATATGAACATAAATGGACTTCTTAACTCTAAGGAAAGAAGTTATGCCCAAATCCAAAGAGTTGAGTTAATAATAAAGTGGAAGCTTAAGCCTATAAATCCTCTAGGTAAGTTGAGTTTAAATTCATGAACTCTAAACAAACATTCAAAATGTTTAATTTATAACTGTATTCATTAACATAAAATCAATAAGTTGATGACAGTTGATTATTCCATGAAAAAACAAGTGTTATTTTTGCTGCATTCAATCAATCACTTAGCTTTTATAACACTCTACAAGTGTTACACACTGTGGTGGGCATTAAAGACACAGACACTTAGGACAAAATACACTCCTTGAAAAGACTGATTCAGGAAACCAATAGTAGTGGAATTCTGAAAAAGATGGTGAGTAGGAGGACCTTAAGTTCACCTTGTTCCACAAATACACCAAGATAACACCCACATCAGGATAAATAAACCAGAAAATTACCTGAAGACTGGCAGAACAGATTCTTCACAGCTAAACATAGAGAAGAGGCCACATCAAAAATGGTAGGAAGGGCAGAAACACAAAATGACCTGCAAGACTATGTGCAGGAGGGAGGGACACTGTAAGCATGGTAAAGGAAGAGGAACAGATCCTACATCAGGTATTCCAGGCACTCCAGGCACAGGAGACCCACACTGGGAATACAAACCTCCATAGTATTTGGCTTTGAACACAAGAGGAGCTTAACTTGTGGGTCTTTACAATCAGTGGGGCTTAACACTTTGAAATTTAAAAATTAGCAGCTCAGCTCTGAGAGAACCAGAGGGCAATAGGAAAATGAGTCCCCACTCTTAAAGAGACAACATAACAGCAACCCTCATGAGATACAGCGTGGAATCGGCAATTTGAAGAATGTCTCGAGTATAAGGGAGATTTATTTACTAATCTGAGAGCATGTGCTAGAAGGTGCAAGGATCTTTAGAAGACTTCAAAAGCAAAAGAACTGGTGGGTGTTACTTTCCTCCCCAGCCCCTCAGCCTAGATGTATGGACACCTGCAGGAACCAGCTCAAACACTCCAACTAGCTTGCTAACAACACTCCCTGCCCCCATGCTCTCCTATGGACCAGCCCCCTCCACCTCACTCTCAGCTGGAGTCCACCCAAAGCATCACCATAACGTTGGCAGTGTGCTTGCAGCCTTAACAAGGGTCAGCGCCACTCCAAAGTGACTTCTGCCCTGGAGACAGGGGAAGATAACCACACACATCAGTTTCACTAAACGAATATTTAGGCAAGAAAATCAAAATAGGTTCAGAAAATGGCACTAAGGTGACAGTAAGTGCTGAGATTGTACCTGCCATCCTGTAAAGGGTAAGAAGGGCAACAGATATATGGTGAGGATTTGATGTGGCAGGAGGTCCATCTGGAATTGGGAGCAAATACACCATGAAGTTCTCCAAATGGGTGTTTCTTTTTATTCCCCTTCTGCAGCACAGCTACATGTTCTAGATTTCTCACTCACTGAATGAAGTGGAAATAAAACTACATTTCTAAGTTAATCTTTAGAGTGAACCATTCCAAATAGATACCATAAAGTGCTGTTGGGCAAAAAAATAAAATAAAAACCCAGGGAAAATAACTGTTCAGACTTACTGGTTTGGGCTTTGGCAGTAAAGCAAATTCAGCTTTTGGAAAATTATGTTTATCTTGTGTATTTTTCATGTTCTTAATCCTGGCCGTTGTTTGGATTGTCATTTCCTCAAAGGAAAAGATAGTGTAAATCCTCATACATCTGTACAAACACAATTCAATACTTTGCACATAATGAATGCTTAATAAATAATAATGCTTCTCCAATTTATTTAAAAAGTAGAAAACTCAAAACTAAAAACAGATCTTTCAGAAACTGGCAACTATACTTTCCCATTGTCATCTTAGTTCTAGCTCTTCATTGTTCCATACTCAAAGACAGAGAACAATAGAGGTCATTCTTTTGATCACTGGACAATTACTGATTACCCACCATCTGACAGGCACAATGCCACAGGGACACAGTGATGATCAGATCAAATTTAGTGAGTCCTTTATAGCACCGAGTCCACAGTCTACTTGGAGAAACAGCCTTGAGTTAAGTAATTATACTAATAAGTATATATCAATAAGTTAAGTAAATGTCCTTAATATAAAGAACATTTTTCCTTAGACAGAAAAAAAAAAAGACTGAAAACAATGCCGGGCAGACATTTTTATGGAGTTCCTATGTAGCATGACATTTTGGAAGAACTGCAAGCTGTTTAATAGTGCTAGCACACAAGGCTGGATATGATGAGCTTAAGAGGGAGTTGGAGAGGTGGGTAAACCAGAACATGTCCTGCTAAGGTATCTGGACTTTATTCTGTAGATCATGAGTATGCACAGTCTTGGGCCTTTCCTTTAATAAAGTAATCATTCTAATTTGCCATGTAACTTACAAACTATTCACTTATAAATTTCCATATTTAAAAAATATTTACCTAAATAAATAATAGCATTAATAATAATAATTTTGTCCCACTCTCAAAAAAATATTGCACTCCTATTTTGTTCTAATTTATTTAGAATGGAATTTTTTTGCTCTTAGGCAATATTTCAGTTATACATACAGACACACATACATACACAACCAATCCATCTGGAAATTTTCCCCTTTGTTTTGGAACCCAAATTGCTCAAATTGCATAAACCTTAAAAAGCAAGTTTTTTTTCCATCCCCTTTTATCCCCAAACACTTTTAAACTAAGCTGAAAGTAAAAAATTTATCACTGTAAGAAATACAAACTGAATATAGTTAAAGACACCAGCTAGAGAATACAAAATATTTTTCCATTCTGTGGAAAAATACAAAATGTTAAATTTTAAGTGAGAAAAGAAAACTGTTCTTTTATATCAACATAACACTAGAAAATAGAAATAAATATTTAAAATAGACTTTATTATAACAATGATAACCAATCTTAATCCTTTCCTCAAAATAAACAATTTTGATTAAAATATAAACACAACCCAGAGTTTGAATGAAGAAATTTTAGTCTTGAATTCATACTCTTTTTTTTTTTTAAGATTTTATTTATTCATGAGAGACAGAGAGAGAGAGAGAGAGAGAAAGAGGCAGAGACACAGGCAGAGGGAGAAGCAGGCCCCACAGGGAGCCCAATATGGGACTTGATCCCGGGGACTCCAGGACCATGCCCTGGGCCAAAGGCAGGCGCTCAACCGCTGAGCCACCCAGGGATTCCCCCATATTCTTTTATATTAGTTGTTACCTACCTTTTTTTTAAAGTGGGGAAAAATTGATGGGCATATTATTTCATTTGCTTTTATGCTAACCTGCTTTATTGTCCATGTTAGCAATGTAAAAGTGCTGGCTAAATATTTTCTAATAAAAAGAGTGACTGTTCAAATAACATAAAAGAAATGTGTGGAACGTTTTGGAGGGAAGAGTCGTGGAGTCAGAAGCACCAGAAATTTGGGCCTTGAATGATTGGAAAAACTGACAGCTTTCAGATTCTGACAATAAAAGAATGGATTGAAATTGGCTTTGAGAGACCAAACTCAGTATACCTTTCCTACCAATAAAAGGAAATAGGGAAAAGATCAGATTATAAGGATAGCTGACACATATGTTCCAGAGAACTTCAAGTTAGCTTCTGATATTTAGGGGAAATGCATGGAATAAGAAAACAAAGAAGTAAAGAAGACTCTAAAATCATAACTCATGAACTGATTGGAAGCAAATAGATCAGAAGTCTACTGCATTTTCAAAGGAAGGCTTATAAGATTGTACTACAGAATACCTTGGATTGTTCCAGATTTAAACAAACAAACAATACTGTGGGCCTTCAACGCTATGGGGGGAAAAATTGGTTGAGAAAGCTTTTATTGAGCATAGTTGCTAATTCCTATTTCAGATAAACCAAGTATAATAGAAAAGAAACAGAAATAGAAAAGGCAGAGCCAAAGAATAAGGAGAACAATAGATACAGGAAGTCTTCTAGAGCAGAACAAGAAACTTAAGGAACCTCTGCCACCTCAGGGTAAAATGTCTTAAAATGTCTGTTCAGTGGATTTGCAGAATTGCTTACAGACTAGTGACTGCTATGTGCCTCCCAGTTTTCCTTTTCCTCTGTGGAATTTATTACAAATATATAAAATAAGAAATTAATTCATAGTTAACTCACCCATGAAGATTATTTTTTGTCATCAACTATATGTAATATTAAAATATGCATTTTTAATAAAATATTAGCAAGCATCAGCAGGTAAATATTTCTGAGGTTTCAACAAAGGCATTCTACGTAAAAGTCACAATTTTGGGGCACCTGGATAGCTCAGTTGGTTGAGTCCAGTTGGTTGAGTCCACAAGAGTTGTGTCCAACTCTTGATCTCAGCTCAGGTCTTGATCTCAGGGTATTGATTTCAAGTCCTGTGTTCGGTCGCACAATGGGTGTGGAGCCTACTTTAAAAAAAGTCAAAATTTCTCCTTCAGAACATGCGAAAGATGGTGATATCTTCGGAATATAAGTCAGCATGAATGCCCCAGAAATCTTCCTTGGTTTGACTGCATCTAAAGACCATTCTTCCGCAATCAGGATGTTAGACTTGAAATGTAAGGCAGTATGGTGTAGTGAATTGATGATATTCATTGAACATAGTTTTCAGAGTCTAATGGTGTTAGTTCAAATTCTGTCTCTAACAATAACTAGTACAATCTCTTAAAGTTCTTTATGTCCCATTTTCCTCCATTTTTTAGTATGGAGCAATGGACCATAAGGATTAAATATGATAATATATGACACATGGTAAATGCTCAATAGTTGGCTTGGTATAGACAAAGGATAGTTACTATAAACCCTCCTATTGAAAGAGAGACAATGGGAGGTTTATAGGAGTCACTGGTCCTCAGCAAATGTGAAATCCCACAAGGCACATCTTGCTAGTTCCTTCATTAAGACTAAAAGCCAGGTCTTGGTTCTTTGCTATACATGCTGGGCCCTTAGTTCTGGCCCTTCCTGTCCTTCTTTCTTTGTCAGGAAATGTAACCTGTATTTACAGCTGAGTAATTTATCAATTTGTTTCCTGTATGTAAAATGGGGGATCCAACTTCCTCTTTTTATTCTGTTTCTATCCATTTCCAATCAAGCTAGCAGTGTTTCTGCTCATATAATTCTCTTAAAATTTCCTTGGTCCCTTATGAATCATATTAGGGGTTTGCTTAATTAGATAAAAGCACACTCAGAGGCCATCTTCAAGATGTTTTTTTACCTTTGGACTAAGTTGAGGCAATGAGAAACAAAACTCCATTGTTTAACTGAGTAGTTGTCTTAGTTACAACCTTATATCTTTCTGAGGTTTCAACAAAATATTTAATAATCACATTTATTTTGTTTTTAAATAATAATTTCCTGGCTAGAGAAAATAAGCATTTATTTTCCCTCATAGTTTCTGAGACTCAAGTAGTCAGGGGCAACTCATCTGGGTGATTTTGGCTAACTGTCTCTTATGAGGGTGTAGTCAAATGGGGGACAGAGATAGTTACCTGAAGGCATGACTGGGGATGGCAAATTTATTTTCAAGGTGTATCACTCCCTTGGCTAGCAAATTGTCATTGTTGGCAGTGAGCCTCAGTTCATTCTCACATGTCCCTTCCCACAAGACTACTTGAGTGTCCTTATGATATGACAGATGGCTCTACCCAGGGTAAATGATCCAAAAGAGGACAAAATAGAAACTGAAATATTTTTTATGACCTAGTTTTGAGAATCATACAAAACCACTTCTACAGTATTCTATTTTTCACACAGGTCATCCATGATTCCCAGTGGTTAACACACCAAGACACAAACACTAAGAGAAATGGACATAGGAGGCCATCCTGGAAGCGAGCTCCCATACTGCCTTCTAGTGATAGAAAATAGATATTAAACAATAAATATCATAAGTAAAGTATATGGTATGGTCAAAGATGTTAAGTACTATGAATGGGATGAAACAAAAAGAAGACCAGGGTTAGGTAAAGGGGAGAGCAGATAGTGTAGGCCTCATTGAATAGATGATAGTTCTGTAAAGACTTGAAGAAAGTAATTTTATAATACCAATATTCTAATAATATACTTCCATGTTTTATTTATTTCAAAGATTATCATATTTTCAATCAGAATCAATTTAATGTATTAAGAAAATATATTTCTTGTTATGTCTAAGGCTATATACGAAGCTTATGAAAGCTTCTTTTCAAGGATTTGGTGTTCACAGGCCTTGTATAAGAGGATTACAAGTTAGCAGTAAAAGGATTTACAGTAATCCTTAGTGATCTGTTATTTATTTGTGGATCTTAACCATTTTTAAAAGTCATTGAGCTATTCCTCTCACTTAAAAATCAGCCTCTGATATTTGATGCATATAAAAGAATGCATATAACTAATGAAATATAATAATAGAATGAACACACATGAACCACCAACCAAATTAAAGGCTAGCATATTGTCTCTACATTTGAAGTTCTTTATTCCTCCTTAATCATATTCTCTATTTTACCAACCCTGAGGTATTTGTTATCATTAACTTGAGTTGATTATTTCATTTTTTAAAACACTTTTACCATATATGTGAATAGTGATAAAACATTATATATTCAGTTTGCTTATTTTGGGGCTTATAAAAATTATGTTTTGCATATAGCCCCCTGAATTTTTTAAAATAGCATTTTCTGTCTAAAACTTACTTGTATTATTGTATATACTGTCTTTGATTAAAATTTAATTTATGTACCATATTCCATTGTATGGATAGAACACAATTTATTTATACTTTCTCTTGCCAATAAACACATAGTTCCAGTCATCCTTGCAATTAAAAATAATGATCCTGGGAAAATTCTTAGACAGCGTTTTCTAAGGTTGAACTTATTGCTTCTCACTCTTTGGTTAAGATTATGTGACTAAGGTAGAAGTGAAGCTGGTCAACATACCATTTACAGTAATATCTATAGAGATATTAAAAATAGATACCTAGGAATAAATGTAACAAAAATTTTATACTTTTTTGTAGACAAATCTAAACCTTTAATGAAACAAATAGAAGTCAAATAGAGATGTATACCATGTTCATCAATTGGTGCAAAATTTCAATTCTCCTTAAATTAACCTATAGATTAATTTTAATTTCAATAAAAATCTTACCTAGTTTAAAATAAATTCCATCAGCTGATTATAAAATTAATTTGAATTTACAAAAACCTAAGAACAGTTAAAACACACTTAACAAAGACAAATAAGTTTTGGGAACTTGTCCTATCCAGATATAGTAAAGTTCAAAAACATCTGATTTTCATTTTGTATAATGATTACTTTATTTCCCTTAGACAGATGTATCCTTCTGGAAAGAACAATATCAAATGCATGTAGACATCTTAGCTTCACTGTGTATCAAACTTGCAATGAAAAACTATTCAAATATATGGTTAGCATGTAAATAAATTTTCCCTTAATGAGACTTTAAATAACTACAAAGTAAAATTATTAAATTAGTTATATGTATGACTTTTAATGATTTTTTATCAGGGATATTTGTTTAATTTACAATAATAATTGACTGATGGTATTCTGATAATGTCCCCAAAGACTCTTCAGAATCTTTTCTCTGAGGTGACTGTCAGTGCCAAGCTGTGTGGTCTGAGAGATCTAAATGCCTTTGATCACCAGTCCTAAAGAATGTGGGAATAAGAACAAAGTCTAAACTTTCTGTAATGTGATGCCAGACCCAACAGAAGCTCCATCACTTCACCAGAATAAATGCTTTGATCTCTCCCACCATAATAGAATCAGAGTTTGTACTGAAATGTTTCAATCTCTCCTCTGGCCAGGCAATTTTCAGTATGGTTGCTTACTAAAATCAATAATACATACCAGTTTATAATAAATAAAATTTTCTGTCAGAATACAGCTTTTGTATATATATAAATGGACATGAATATGACACATGTTCAAATGGCTTACAAGAAGAACACAAAAACCAATGCTCCAGCTACATGCACTACACATTTTAAGTTTTAAAATTTCTGGTAGTAATATTTGCTTTTTTTCTTCAAAAACGTTGCACTTTTTGTGTGATTTAATTACTTTCTCTAAGAAGCCTTAATTAACCCCATAAGGAATTCACCACCGTCTCTTTGTATGATGCTAGTATCCCACAGACACATCTAGCATAGCTTTTGAAGTTCTTTATTCCACCAAACTGTTTACATGACTGTTTTTCCTTACAGATTGTAATCTTTTGAGAACACAGATGGCATCCTACTCATCTGTGTACACCACCTACAGGAAAGTAAAGGGCATTCCACTCAAGGAATGTCAAATCTTTGAACTCATCTCCACTGCCACATCAACCATAACACATTCACTTTTTTTTTTTTTAAGATTTTATTTATTTTATTCAGGAGAGACACACAGAGAGAGGGAGAGGCAGAGAGGCAGGCTCCATGCAAGGAGCCCAATATGGGACTCGATCCCAGGACTCCAGGATCATACCCTGGGCTGAAGGCAGGAGCTAAACCGCTGAGCCACCCAGGGATCCCCTACGTTCACTTTCATAATCAATTCTTTCACAGCTTCCTCTAGTTTTACTTAAAGACCTTTCAAGTGTCATTTTCCAGAAAAACATTATGTGACCTTTCGTTCACACCAATTTATGATGTCATTGATCCATGCTACATTTACTTAATTTTTTCCACAGGTCGAGCACAGTGCTTAGTACTAGGTATATAAATATGAAGAAGACACAGCCTGCCCTTAAAGAATTCAAAGACCAGTCAGAATACAAAAACTAATAATTGCAACACAATGCAAGTGCTATAACATAGAAAGGAATGGAGTGACATACAAACATATTTTGTGACTAGCTCTGGCTATGTAAAACTCAAAGAGCTTAATGAATTAGCAGATTTTGTCAGATAAAGATGAAGGAAGCAAATTTTTGGAAGAATGTGTGCAAAGACACGTAGTCAAGAAAGGATCCAGGGATCTAGTGAATCAGGAGCTGCTCTCTATGTTTGGAGCACAGGGTATATGTGGAGAGGACACAGATTGGAAAATTAGCCATAAGACTAGAATAGATCTTAGTGGCAATGTTAGCCTTGTGCAGAGGCCATGCTAATCCTCTGTATTATTCCCATTTTAGTACGTTGCACCGCTGAAGCGAGCACTTAAAGGCAATGTTAAGAAAAGTATACTTTATTTGTGGCAACATTAACATAGAAGAAATTGTTAAACAAGGCAGAAACATGATCAGATTTAGCTTAAGGAACATCATGATGATGGCAGGATGAGGACAGGTTTGGAGGTGAGGAAAGTTTGTGGTAGAAGAAACAATTAGGAAGCTTTTAAATCTTCTAGGGAAAAGATGAGGGGAACTTTCAAATGGTGGAGGCATTGTGGGGTACAAAGACTAATTTGTTTGATGTTAATGAAATAAACTCAACTGAACAAAGTAGAAAAAAGAATAGGATGGAGGAGCTAAGGGTGATTCCTTGTTTCTTCTATGGTACACTGACATGAGAAGAATCTCTCTAGGTTTAAATGTTTGGGGTATCTGGAAAACAGACAGGCAGACATGTCAAGTAGATAAATGTATCTGGAATTCAAGAGTAGAGTTGAGACTCATTGATTAGAAGTCATCCACTTATATTTGGTAATGAAAGCCATGAAAGTAGATCAAATCATCCAAAGTTTATAGAGAAGGTAAAAATGAAAGAGAGAAAAGAGTAGACCTTGAGTCATCCACCAACACATAAACAGTGGTCAGAGGACAGAGGAAAAAAGCCTTTGAAGAATCCCAGACAAACCAATCAAAATGATAATTAAAAGCCATGAGAGAATAGGCAGCTACTGTCAAAAACTGAAAATCTATCAAGTGGGAAAAAAGCTTAGTTTATTTGTCAGATAAGAAGGAACTGCCATAAAGCTTGGAAAAGCTATTCAAGACAGAAGTCATAGACTAGATTACAGAGGTTTGAGGGGCAGGCACAGAAGACGTAAACTATGGGGCTAAAAAATCAAGATGTCAGTAGGGCTGTGGACTACAGGGACTACAGGGACCATCCATTTGCTTGCCTTTTCAAGCTTCTAGAGGCTACCTGCATTCTTTAGTTTGTGGCCTCACCCTCCATGTGTAAAGCCAGTATCGTGGCATTTTCAAATCTCTCTCTCAATCTCTCTCTCTCACTCTCTTTCTCTTTTATATCTCAGCTACCATTGTCATGTATCTTCTTATCTCCTCTCACTCTGACCTTGCATTTCCCTTTTACAAGGATCTTGTGAGTAAATTGGACCAACTCAGGTAATTCAGGATAATCTCCTTATTTCAGATCCTATACTTAATCATGTCTGCAAAGTCTCTCTTGCCATTTAAAGTAAAATATTTACAAGGGCCATGTTGACATTTGGGGGTGACCATTATTCTATTTACCACACTGAGTAAGTATAGATCAATTAAACTAGGGAAGGACAATCAACTCCTCTTCTTTTAACAGAAGGGAAGGAGACCAGAGTATATGATGTCATATGCAGGTACAGATGCAAAGTTGGCAACTGGTCCTGTGTGTTGGTCATACATTCTTTTTGGAAGTATTGGGAGGGTGAAATATGCCATTGACAAAAGGAACACATTTTTGGAAAACCCAATGAAGTCAGTTGCAGAGAAAATAACAAGGAAAGGTGAAGAGACCCTAGAGAAACATGCAGGAGCTCCAATGGAGCTAGAAGACCTGTGTGGAGCCTATTGACTTAGCAAAGAGATTTGTCAAGCAACACTTTGAAGGCTGGGAAAAGAATCAAAGAAAATGAATAGCTGGATTCATCAAGTGATGGATGTCTGAAGAGTGGCTATAGTTGGGAAAATAAGAAGGAATGAAAGCAAGAATCCTGGTATCATTGAAACCACTGATTCTAGCATTAGGCTTGGTCAGGTTCACTCTTCCCCAATTTTGAAATTTTGTAAAATCTGTTTAATATACAAGATGTGTGTGTGTGTGCGCGCGCGCTTGTGTATGAGAGAGAGAGTGAGCGCACGAGAGAGAGAGAGAGAGAGAGAGAGAGAGAGAGAGAGAGAGAGATTCCCGAGCCTTGGAAATGCAAAATTCTTGTTTATAGTAATGACAGATCAATATCCTCATGTATTCAAATTTCAAAATCATGTCAGTAACCAAAGTAACTTGGTGGAGGTTGAAAAATAAAAGTAGATTAGAATGGCTAATAAATCCATCCTCATTCTTCTAGTACATTATATTAATTTAAATTTTTCTGAAACCTGTTTTTGACAGGCTGATTAATTTTACTGAAAGTTTATTTAACAATATTAAAGTGAATCAGCAAATAGAGTTTTCCCACTGGTAGAGATAAAAAATAAAAAATATAATTTACTACATAATTATCTGGTAATTACTTTGTCATCAGATACCTGTTATAAGAAATTTAACTCTATCTTTCATGTAATCTGTTCCATTTAGTTTAACTTTGGGTCTTATTATTCTCATTTTATCAGTTATAATTCATTAAAATATTATGCCAGTTTCATTAGCAGGTCAAAAACTGTCAGTCAACATTCTAGAAAGCCACAATCATTTCATTATTGAATATTTTACTCCTAAATTTCCCTAACTAGGAGTATACTGACAAGTTTTTAATCAACTATGAAATGTTCTTGTAATAATTTGTTCTTTTTGGGATGCCTGGGTGGTTCAGTGGCTGAGCATCTGCCTTCAGCTCAGGGCATGATCCTGGGATCTGGGATCGAGTCCCACATTGGGCTCCTTGCACGAAGCCTGCTTCTCCCTCTGCCTCTGTCTCTGCCTCTCTCTCTCCGTGTTTCTCATGAATAAATAAACAAAATCCTTAAAATAATAATAATAATAATAATAATAATAATAATAATAATTTGTTCTTTTCCTTAAAGTATTACATTATGTTTTGTTTTTTAAAATATCCTACTACTTTTCAATTGTTCTCTTCTTGCCCTCATTTACACAGACAACGAAATAGATCTAATGAATTTTGAATATTTTAAACCACTTAGAAAATCAGGTGCATGTTAAAATCACATAAAGAACTTTGCAAAAAAACAGATAGAGATGAGGTTAGTAAATGTCTTGGAAGAAAAGGAATGCCATACTCAGGGCCCAGGATGAAGATTACTCGTAGAGAGTTGGCAGTGGGGATAGATCAGAGGCAGGGGCTCCAGAAAGGAACACATACCCATAGCCAGTGTGCTAAGTAATATAGTCCTGAGCCAAGATTATGGCCACAAACATGGGAAGACTATTAGAAATGGAAGAGAAACATGTAAAATATGCTGAAAAGAAGCTGACCTAACCATCTCACAGAGTTGTTCTGGAAACAATGCAAAATTTCAGAGGGAAAAATTGAGAAAAGTCAGAATTCTTCATATGTCTAAGTCTTCACATTATTCATTATGTAAGAGCCCATTTCTCTCTGAGGGCTCTGTGCTTCACTTGAAAGATTTTGTGAGAAGAGTTCATGCCTGCCACCACAAACTTGTGCAGTCAGTACTCACAGCCTGCTTTTGCAATGGGATATTAAAGTAGATTTTTATTAGTTACTGCTTTAAAAAACATTATCTACATATCATCTTTTAAAAATTAAAGCTGTTTAAGAAAACTATTTGTATTGTTTAAATATTTACATATATAACATCCAATACTATACTCTGAGCCACTGTCTTTTTTGGAATAAAATTGCATGCCAGTACTCATAAATTTTGCTAAATGAAAAAAGTGGCATTTCTATCTAAATGAATTAATAATTAAAGTTAATAAAATTTTAAAATGTAGCACAACAATATAAGTATTCAAATTTAAATATTACATAAATTTTTACTATTAAAGAATAAATAAACTAAAATATAACAAACTTAGTTGTATCTAATGTTCATTTTAGTTTTTCATCAAGTTTTCATGCCATGGAATTAGCCATCTTGTCTCGTTAGGGCTTACATCTGAGAGTAATCGACTATGACTTTAGGAGTTTGAAACTGAATGAGGGATAGTTAGAAAACAAGGCATTAAATTTTTTGAACCCTTAGTCAACAGATAGTCATATTGGCAAACTGCATTGTTAAGGTAAAACTGCTGAAATAAGCATATTTCAGAGAGTGTCAGTTTTAGAGCAATCATTGTTACTATAGTAAACAAGAAAAGTAAACTGTATCACAATAAAATGTTTCTTCCCAGAGAAAAAAAAAGTACCTTTTATATGTTTGTATGTAAATATCTGGTAGTTCAATTTCATATTTTTTACATCAAATCCACTTTAAATGAGCACTCAAATTTAGCTTTTGATTCAGCAAGAAGGTGCCACTGCAACATTAATGAATCCCTGGGATCCCTGGGTGGCACAGCGGTTTAGCGCCTGCCTTTGGCCCAGGGCGCGATCCTGGAGACCCGGGATCGAGTCCCACGTCGGGCTCCCGGTGCATGGAGCCTGCTTCTCCCTCTGCCTGTGTTTCTGCCTCTCTCTCTCTCTCTCTCTCTCTCTCTCCCTCTCCGTGTGTGTGTGTGTGTGTGTGTGTGTGTGACTATCATAAATAAATAAAAATTTAAAAAAAACTTTAAAAAACCGTATTCCTTGGGGCTATCCATTTCACTAGTCTTTAAAAAAAATGAAATAAAGTAATAATACAAAATAAAGTATTTCCTCACCTGTACATACATTAACCTCTTAAAGTTCGTGTTTTTTTAAAGATTTTACTTATTTATTCATGAGAGACACACAGAGAGAGAAAGGCAGAGAAAGAGACAGAGGGAGAAGCAGGCTCCATGCAGGGAGCCTGATGTGGAACTCAATCCCTGGGCTGTGGGATCATGCCCTGAGCCAAAGGTAGGTGCTCGACCACTGAGACACCCAGGTGTCCCAATCTTTTAAAGTTTTGATAAATTATCATAATAAGACAGTATAGCTCATTTTAAGTTAACCTAATTTATATTTAAAAATGTAAACTAGAAAAATTCAGAAAGTAATTTTCACATCTCAAATTTCTTATTTTATTGAGGGATCTCCATTGGTTTCCTTTGATTACCCTATTAGTGCATTTAAAATATAATAAACAAAAAAAGAATAAAATATAATAAACAAAAATAAATAGATATAATAAAAATATGATTAATATTTCCAGAAGCATCTAAAATGAATTTGTATTCTAGTTATTGTGTGTGTCCATTTTATTTTTTTAAAGATTTTATTTATTTATTCATGAGAGACACAGAGAGAGAGAGGGAGAGACACAGGCAGAGGGAGAAGCAGGCTCCATGCAGGGAGCCTGATGTGGGACTCGATCCTGGGACTCCAGGATCACACCACGGGCCGAAGGCAGGTGCTAAACCGCTGAGCCACCCAAGCATCCTTGTGTGTGTCCATTTTAAAATGTGGAAATGAAGAATACGTTTTACTAAAATATTTTTTGCTAATTTTTCCCAATCTATTTTCATTAAGATAATGTTATATTGTCAAGATGATGCCTCTTACTTCAAGATATTTCAAAGTGGATACCATAAACAATATGAGCAATACTGTTGGATTATTACATCTGCTTATACTTTTAAGACCATATCATCTCTTTAAAGGTGAGGTAAACCTGTGTAATATAAACCTCACACCTAAAAATTGGTGATTCAATCATAAATGTCTTCATTTTCTTGATTTTCATTTTACTGAGTTTATTACCTAATTCACAAATAGCATTACATTAAATATTTAACATAACTACTTCTATAAAATATTTCAGCCTAAAGTAAAACAAATTTGCAATTCCAACTTCATCCCAGACTGGATATTTGTGAATCTGAATTATTTTTAAAACTTTTCCTTAAATGCTGATTGGTTTCATTGCAGATACCAAGAGAACAGAAGTTAAATTCCTTATATTTCTACTTTCCTCATTCTCTCTCTCTAGGTACAATTCTTTCTCTCTTGAGATAGTCCTAGAAATGATAGAGATGAGATAATAATAGAGTTTTCTTTCTATCTTCATAGGTAGTTATATTCTGACCCCAGAGATATAGGAGAGTTTTCACAGTAATTCTGAATTTTTCCAAAATTCTTTTAAACTCTAAAGAGAATGTCCAATAATAAACTCAACAACTATAGTAGCCAACTTAATTTACCTAATCTTCAATAGTCAACTTGACAAATGGTATTTTCAATATATTTAATTGTATAATTATACCTTTTTTTCCACTTACAAGTCGATGCATTCAGTGAATGTTTGCACTTTTCTTTCCAAGATGTTTATTTATTCCAAAAGGAAAAATAAAAAGGTTTATTAGTGTATGAATTCCTTTTGAACGTTTTATTGCTTTTCTCGTTACTCTTTATAGTTATAGCTCAGAGTATGAAATTATATATTTATTAACATATTAGGCAAAATTCAACCTAACTGGCACATTAAGAATGATTTAAAATCTGTTGTGTTAAATAACTGAAACTTTTTGAGTACAAATAATAGTTTATTTTCTGGCTAAAAAGAGGAATGAAGCACATTCTCCATTATAAATATAATAGGAAGAATGTAGTTTTAGAGCTATACAGACTTTGGGCAGTGACTTTGGGCAGTTTACTTGATTTTTTTTTGAACATCAGGTTTTTCATTTTTAAAATGGGGATAAAATGCCTACCTCATAGCACTTCATAAATAAAAATACACCACTGGGTGTCTGACACATAGTCTTATTCAATAAATGAACACAAAGGAAGATGAGGGAAAGGAGATTATTATAATGAAGCCATTGCTATCTGAAGTCAAACAATCCCATTCCCTCCCTCCAACACTTCTTCATTCACTCCCCTATCAATAAAATTACCTACTTCCTCAAACGTGGCCCTTCTCTCCATTACTGCAGAGTTTCTCAAAACTAGTGAAGTCTCTCTGGGTTTGTAAACTCTTGACTTAGCCTGATGGGTAGTCAAGAATTTGACAGATTCTAAAAGTCCAACTATTTTTATTTAGAGATATATATTACATTAATAGAGTCAACCTGGCTTCAACCTCCTTCTTCTCCACATCTGAGTTAGGCCCAGTATTTGGGATGCAGTGAATCACATCTAGTTCCCTAGAAAAGGTCAAGATGACTATGTACATTATAATGTTTTATTTTCTCTAGCTTCTCCCTAGACTCAGAGAAGTAGAAAGTCTTTGTTTTCAGCAAGGAGTAAATTCCCTCTACAAAAGTATTTTGGTTGCTGCACTTTAGATGGATATTAATTACTTTTACATGTTTTGACTACAGATATTTGCCTCAATAAACTCAGGTAGTTACAAAATCAGCTTTACAAAGTCCATTCTTTTCCATGCTTGTGGACAACATGCAGGCCTATGTGGAGGCTGAGAAAAATTAAGGCCATTCCAACTCAAGTTTAGCATTAGCACAAGTACAGCCATCTTAGGCCCCTGGGAATAAGAGCTGAACTTTACAGGAAAAACTGCAGAATGTCCAAGGCAGGGAATCCCATATCGGAAAGACAATAAAGCTCAGAATGCCCTCGGCAGAGAATCCCATATCAGATCTTAAGAAACTCCCCCACCCTTTCCCCCACATTGGAATGGAAAAAAATTCCTCCACCCCTTCTGAAAATCCCCTAGACCAGCCCATAAAAAACCTAACTGTAACCCACTTCGGGGTCCAAGCCCCTGCTCTGCTGTGTGGAGTATACTTGGACTCAAGCTCCAGCTTGTAAATAAACCCTCGTGTGTTTGCATTGATGTCGGCTCCTTGGTGGTTTCTCGGATTCGCAACCTTGGGCACAACAGCCTACATTTTTCTCAAAAAACTATGGCCTAAGTCAGATCCATCAGGAAACAGTGAATGAGAAACAGAGGTATATGCAAGAAGGTTATTGAGCAAAGCTTTTGAGACTAATACCTTTGAGAAGAATGCAGGAAGCCACAGTGAGCAGAGGGAGAGGTTAAATCATGATGAGCTTGCAGAAAAGGATTCAACTGAATTCAAAGGCAGTTTCAGAGGTAGACTAGCTTTTTGGAGTCAGAGTGAAGGTAGAGGTCTGGCCTTTTATTCCACATTACTGGTCACTTCCTTCGGTGAGGCTGCTCCCCATTGCTGAGGGCAATTGCTGGGGAGGCACTCAGCTATGAAAAGTTCATAATAAACACATCTGGCAGTTTGGAGAATGAGTGCTTCATCCTAAGTGGATGTATGAGTGGCACACTGCAAAATTCACTACTTACTGCTAACAAACCATCATTTACTTTTAGTGCTTCAGAATAAAATATTTTGGGGGAATTGAAAAAAAGCATATATATTAAGATGAAACAGTCTTTGTCATAGTGACATTTCAGTAACTTTACCAGGTGAAAATATAACAATCTTTAGAGGGAATTTGTTTCTTTACCCACATGACAAACTGGGGTTTCAGGGGCCAACCTGCACATATAACAACTGATGATCACAAGCCTTGCTATTCTATAGCATTAAGGATTTCAGAGAGAATCCTGACCATCTAACAACAGTAAGAAAGCTGAGAATGGTGGATCTTAGTGAGTTGAAGACTTGGGGAATAAGTCAGGCCAAAAGTGACTAAAAAACTCCAGGTACTCTAGATTTCAGAAACCAATAAGCCTTAAGACTATAGTATAAACTGGGTCATATCTTGGTACTTATATCTGCAATCCTAATTCACCAACAGCTGTTTCTACAGCAGTGTTTACCAGTGGACTCCTCCTGCATATCAGTCGCATAGGATGTTCATGAAAGGAGGTTCTAGGTAAAATATGTCTGGGAAACTTACCATTCCAAAATCCCCCTTAAAGACTGCAGTGTTTGTTAGGATATCAAAGTCTCAAGAAGTCAGTCTGCCTATTTTTTTTTTACCTTGTCATTTTTCACATTCACACAATTATACTATCCTTTTTCATGCAACCTTTATTACCATACAAAAGAAATCCTGTCCTGGAGAAATGAAGCTGGGTTATCCTTCTCCATGTAATATTAAAATGTCTTAAATGCTTCAATTAATCTACAGGCTGCTTTGCCAGCACAAAATAAAAATATGCTCTTGTGGATATCCTTTACTGAAACTCCTCTGGGAAATTTAGGCAAAAAAGCAATTGCAAATTTAATGTCAACAAAATAGTTCTTCTGTCAGTGAGTCGCATGTGTCTATAAACTTTTTCTTACCTATTCAAATAGTCCATTAAAACACTCTTCACTTTTTCATATATACAAACACTTGAATTTTCAGAATGTTTAAGTGTCTATCACTGTAGGAAAAGCCAGAAGGAGCCTTCCTGAGTTGAGATGGGATGCAGCCATAATAAACCAACAAACCCTTCCAACATAACATGACATAGGCAGAGAAAATGTGCCATGTGGAAGAAGCAGGGCTTTGTAGTGACATGAAAAAGGGATCCAATTCCGACTTCATTCCCTTGCTGAGTAACCTTGCCAAACTGCTTCATTCCTTTGACCTCAGGTTCTACATATGTAATATAAAGATGATATCATCTATCTTGAAAGTTATGCTGGAGGTTAAATGAAATAACATTTGTATAGGGAAATAAACTCAATGGGACCTTGCTTAACAAATACTACTGTTTCTTACCTACCCTCTTGTCTTATTCCTTCCAGATGATTCAGAGGAAATGAGGGGTAGATTTTTCCAATAATTATTTTCTTTATAATCTCCCTTTATTTCAAATTTTCTAAATTCATAATCTTATTGATAGTATAGACAAGAATCAGAAAGGACATTGAAAGGGAAAACATCAGGATAGCTTGAATCAGAAACATGATCATGAGGAGCTTAGACACTAGAAAAGACAAATGCCTGAAGATTTCCCTTATCCAAGGTTTGTCCCTTACCTTCTGTCTCTTGAAGGTTTTTGTAAAAGAAGAAAGCCGTTTGACCCTTTATAATTTTTGACATTTTGGGGGATCTCTGGGTGGCTCAGTGGTTTACCACCTGCCTTTGGCTCAGGGCATAATCCTGGAGTCCCAGGATCGAGTCCCACCCTGGGCTCCCTGCAGGGAGCCTGCTTCTCCCTCTGCCTGTGTCTCTGCCTCTCTCTCTCTCTCTGTGTCTCTCATGAATAAATAAATAAAATCTTTAAAAATACAATTTTTGACATATTTCCTAATACAGTTTGGACATTTCATCACTAATGGGTAGTTAATCATAGCACTCTATTTCTACCTGGCAATTAATAATAAATCCATTGTAGAGTTTGAGTGTCTGTGCACTGACTGCATGAGTGCTCATAATATAAAATGCAAAATAAGAGTTAAAATCCACTACTCTTCACTTATCACATTGGCAAAAATCAGAAAGTTCGATAACATGCTGTGTTTGCAAAGGCTGATGTAAACCAAAATTGGCACAACATAGGGAAGACAATTTGGTAACAGCTGACAAAATTTAAAATGCATCCTTTTGGACTCAGCAGTACCATCTCTAGCAATTTATTGTGTAAATATTCTCTTGTGTGCAAAATAAAGCATGTTCTAATGTACAGTACTGTTAGTTATAGCAAACCCTAAAAATAACCTAAATTTCTATCATTTAAGAACTGATTAATTAGTTTAGTACATCTATAAGATAGAGTAATATTTATAATTAACTGTATACCATTTACAATACTAGTCTTCAAGATATAAAGTGAAAAAAGCAAGTTAAAGAATATCAAAAAAAGTAAAATGCATCTACAGTCAATAGACATAGATTATTTCTGGAAAGACATCTAAGAACCTGACCGCAGTTGCCTTCAGGGAAGGTATATGGTGACTAAGAAGGCCTTTATCTTTCCCTTAGCTTGATTACACATAGACAGGCTAATTCCTAACTCTAGACTCCTGCTCACCTTTTTCTTAAAACATTTACTTAAGCAAACTTATATCTGGAAATTCTTTATCTCTTTGAGATGTAAATCTTTTAAAAAGTCCTTTGTCTGTTTTATAACCCAAAACTGTCTTTCTCAAGGACCTGGGAGTCATCTCTAAGAAATGTAACCATCAAGGAAGATAGACCCTATCTCCTAATTTCTATGGAAAGGTAGGAGACTAACACCTAGGGAGGTGACTTGCTCCATGTTGTAAAACTACCTCCTGTCATAAAAAGTTTAATTTTCCCTTGGGTAAGGTCAATTAGCAAACATAGGTGGCCTATGATTTCTTAAAAATTCTCCTACTCACCCTCTCCCCCTTTTTTGGTAGAGTTGAGCTCAAAGTTTTAGCATCTTTCCCTGTTGCAATAGCCTTGAAATAAAGTCTTCTTTGCATGTTTAATGTATCCGATGCACTTTTTGCTTTGACATTGGGATATAATATCACTTTTTCATATATACAAACATTTGAATTTTCAGAATGTTTACATGTGTATTCACTGTAGGAAAAGCCAGAAGGAGCCTTCCTGAGTTGAGATGGGATGCAGCCATAATAAACCAACAAACCCATCCAACATAACATGACATAGGCAGAGAAAATGTGCCATGTGGAAGTAGCAGGGCTTTGTAGTGACATGAAAAAGGGATCCAATTGCAGCCAACTTCAAGAGAGAAAGTTACTTTCCATTTAATACCTTTTTGATATTTTTACATTTTTACCATGTGCATCGATTATCTACCTATTCAAAATGTTTCAGTTAAACAATCTAGCAAAATCCTTAGTGTGGTTTACAGCCTCTGGAAATACAGGCTAAGTTATCCTGAAGAGATTCATCCAGTCACCTTCAGCTTTGAAATACTCTGCAAAATATTTTATAGGGAAAAAAACCTCTTCCAATTAAACAATGTGAACTGAAACTAAAATGGGAACATGTCCTTAATTCTCTCAAATAGTGCTGTTTAATACAAAGAAAGTGTTTTAGCTTAGTTGCATGAAAATTACAAGGAGCCCTCAATGAGAACTTCTAATATTTTCCGGAGATGCTAGGTGTACAATTATTCCATATAGCTATCCTATTTGGGTCACCCTAAGCTCAACTTCCACTTTAACTATGGAAGCCTGCGAGCTACAAGTCTGTATTCAATCAAGTCATTTACTTTGTGATGATTTATATTCAAAGCAAAATAAGAAGGGATGAACACTCATATTTACAAAGTCAGTATAATCCATTTTTTAGTGACATCTTTCAAAGACAAGTTCTGAAATCTACAGAGAGAACTAATGCTATCAATTTTTATGGTCAGTTATATTAGTCCTGGTTTTAAAAGTCAGGTTTTTTCTTTAAGAGGTAAATTTCAAACTCAGAGAACTTAGTAAGTAATTAGTTTGTCAATACTAAGGAAGTGTTCCCATAATTAAACTTCTAGGAGGTAGAAGAAATTTAATTTGTATGTATTATGTAGGAGCATTTTAATACTAGAGCACTTTAACACTACTCTCATAGGAAGATGGCTTTTTTTCCTTTACCCTATATTATCATCATCTCTGTGTTGTGGGGTATCTCTCTTTCCCATCAGAGTCATTTTTTTTTTAAGAAAGTGGATAGGATAATTGGAAAATACTTGTAAGTATATTTCAAGGTAAGGAAAGAGACAGATGCCCTTTGAATAGTCTATAACCTTTAATGTTTGATTTGTATAGCTTGGAATCCCTTCACAGTGAGAGACATTACACTATCTGGAATTGACCAAAATGGAAAGTAAAGCAAGCTGCCACCTGGAATATGCATTACCTCTGGGGCTTCATCCTCCAGGACTTCCTCAGGATCCATGCTACATAAATCATGGATTAACAGCATGCGTTACCTGAGAACTTGTTAAAAAAACAAGATTCTCAGGCCCTAACCCAAACTTCTTAATCGAAATCTGCACTGGACGGGTATCTGGGTGGCTCAGTGGTTCAGCGTCTACCTTTGGCTCGGGTCGTGATCCAGAGGTCTTGGGATCCAGTCCCATGTCAGGCTCCCAGCAGGGAGCCTGTTTCTGCCTATGTCTCTGCCTGTGTCTCTGCCTGTATCTCTGCCTTTCTCTCTGTGTCTCTCATAAATAAATTTAAAAATCTAAAAAAAAAAAAAAATTGCACTTTAAACAAATCTTCCAAGTGATTTGTATGCATATTTAAGAGTGAGAAGTAATACTCTAGATCTGAATGTCCTCTCCCCTCCTACTCAGCAAACATGAACTATGACAGAGCCTTGAAGAATTATTAGACCAAAGAGGCCTTGCTCGTGGCCTCTCCCTTCCATTCTAACTAACTGGCATGTTATTACCAAATGGTCTTCTCAAAATATTGTTTGTGATATGCTCCTCATAGCAACTATAATAACATATTCATTTGTGATATATATTTTTTTAACTTACAAAGTGCTTTCAGGTAAATTAAGTTTGTTCTCATAACAATACTGTGAAATAGGTTGTATTAGTTCCAGGTGAAATGCATTCTCGGGAATGTGCCTAAAATCAGTCATGAAGTGAGCAATGGAGTCAGGCCTCACTGTTTTAATTGCTAATATTAAATATCACACTTTCTCCCTCGTTTCATGCTGGACCATTCCCCTGTCCTAACCTTCAATGATTCCCAATTGCATATTAAGAAAAATTCAGCCTGCTGACCCAGTCTGGCCCCACTGACCTCTTCCACCAACTATGTCAAAACCAACTTTAAGTTGGCTTCACAACCCAGATGTATTCACCTAGCCCTCCTTATTCACCCATGTCCCTTTCTAAGAAATCAACACCATTCCAATTTTTTGAAATGCAGCTAAAAGATCATTATTAAACGAGAAGGAATATAAATCATAAAGTGTTCTGAGTTACCATAAACATTTTCAGGTCATCAACATTTAGGAAATCTGGATATGCATTAAGAAAACCTAAAATAGCACATTATAGTTCCTTTGGAACTAGAGAAGTCTCAGGTCCTCCTTTCCTTAAGAGGTAAACTTCAAATTCAGAGAACTTAATAGGTAATTAGTTTGTTAATACTAATACGTAATTAATTTGTTTATATTAAGATTAAAGTTGTCTTAGTCTCTTCAAGCTGCTATAACAAAATACCACAGACTAAGTGGCTTATAAACAACAGAAATTTATTTCCCATAGTGCTGGAGGCTGGAAGTCCAAGAACAGAGTGTCAACGTGGTTGAGTCGGGGTCATAGACTTCTTGTTTTATTCCCATATAGTGGAAGGGGTTAGGGAGCTCAGTGGAGTCTTCATTCGTAAGGGTATTAATCTCATTCATGAGGGCTCTGCCTTCATCACCTAAACAACTCTCAAAGACTCCCCACCTCTGAATGCCATCACCTTTGGGGGTTAGGATTCCAACATATAAATTTTGGAGGAACACAAACATTCAGAGCATAAAAGATACCAAATAAGTTAATTATCAATTATTTGAAAAGACATTTACCATTCTCTGTGAACATGACTGTTGTCTGCTACTTATATACCAACTGTAAAAATGACAGAATTAATCTTTCTTGTTGGATAGACTTCTTTATTATGATATAGTGTCCTACTATATTATTATAGTCTTTCGTTTAAAATCTAGTTTGTCTGATATAAGGATGGCTATTCTACCTTTTTAAAAAATGTCCATTAGCATGATAAATGGTTCTCCACCCCCTCACGTTCAATCTGGAAGTGTTTTTGCATCTAAAATTAGTTTTTTATAAGCAGTATATTGATGGGTCCTCGTTTTTATCCATTCTGATACCCTATGTCTTTTGACTGGGGCACTAAGTCCATTTACTTTCAGAGTAATTATTGAAAGATATGAATTTAGTGACATTGTATTACTTTAAGTTGCTGTTCCTATAGATTGTCACTTCCCTTCTGGTCTTTGTCACTTTTGGGCTCTCTCTCCACTCAAAAGATCCCCTTTAATATTTCTTGCAGGGCTGGTTTAGTGTTTATAAATTTCTCTTATTCTGTTGTTAGGAATGCAAACTGGCACAGCCACTCTGGAAAACAGTATGGAGGTTCCTCAAAAAGTTAAAAATATAACTACCCTATGACCCAGCAACTACACTACTAGTTATCTATCCAAAGCATACAAAAATAGTGATTTGACGGGGCACATGCACCCCAATGTTTATAGCAGCAATGTCCACAATAGCCAAACTATGGAAAAAGCCCAGAAGTCCATCAATAGATGAATGGATAAAGAAGATGTGTGTGTGTATATATATATATATATATATATATATATATATATATATACACACACACAATGGAATATACTCACACACACAATGGAATATACTCAACCATCAAAAAGAATGAAATCTTGCCATTTGCAATGACATAGAGGGAACTAGAGGGTATAATGCTAAGTAAGTCAGTCAAAGAAAGACAAATACCAAATGATTTCACCCATATGTGGAATTTAAGAAACAAAACAGATGAACATAGGGAAAGGGATGGAAAAATAAAATAAGATAAAAACAGAGAGGAAGGCAAACCATAAGAGACTCTTAACTATAGGAAACTAACTGAAGGTTGCTGGAGGGGAGATGGTGGGGATGGGGTATTTGGGTGATGAGAATTAAGGACCACACTTGATATAATGAGCACTTGGTGTTATATGCAACTAATGAATCACTAATTTTGTTCTCATTTTTGAAAGAATTTTTTAAAGATTATAAGAATCTAGGTTGACAGGTTTTTATTTTTTTATTTTTTTTTTGGTTGACAGGTTTTTAAAAATATTCTATTTATTTATTCATGAGAGAAACAGAGAGAGAAAGAAGCAAAGACACAGCAGAGGGAGAGACAGGTTCCCCACAGGGAGTCTGATGTGGTACTCGATCCCAGGACTCCAGGATCATGCCCTGACCCCAAGGCAGAGACATTCAGCCACTGAGCCACTCACTTGGGTTGACAGTTTTTTCATTAAATATTAAAGCTGTTGTTACACTGTGTTCCATCGGACACATTTTCTCATGAGAAGTCTTCTGCAATTCTTAACATTAAAAAATTAAATTTTTTTTATTTTTATTTTTTTCAAGTTTTTATTTAAATTCCAGTTAGTTGGGGCATTTGGTTGGCTCAGCTGGCTAAGAATTTGCCTTTGACTCAGGTCATGACCCAGGATCTTGGGATCAGGCCTTGTGTCAGGCTCCCCACTCATTGAGAAACCTGCTTCTCCCTCTGTCTCTCTGCCTGCCGCTCCCTCTGCTTGCGCTGTCAAAAAAAAAAAAATCTTTAAAAAAAATAAAAAGTAAATTCTAGTTAGTTAACAAACAGTGTAATATTAGTTTCAGGTGTAGAATTTAGTGATTCAACACTTACATACAACAGCCAGTGCTCATCCCCACAAGTACCCTCCTCAGTCCCCATCACCAATTTAACCCATCTGCCCACCCATCTTCCCTCTGGTAACCATCAGTTTGTTCTCTATAGTTAAGAGTCTATTTTTTTTGTTTTCCTCTATCTCTCTTTCCCCCTATGTTCATTTTTTTTGTTTCTTAAATTCTACATATGAGTGAAATCATATGATAAAGATCTTACTCTGAATTATTTCACTTAGCATAATATTCTTTAGCTCTATCTACGTTGATTATTATTTATTTATTTGAGAGAGAGTGGGGAAGGGGCAGAAGGAGAAGGAAAGAAAGTCTTAAGCAAACTCTGTGCAAAGCATGGAGCCCAACACAGGGCTGGCTCTCATGACCCTGAGATCATGACCTGAGCCAAAACCAAGAGTCAGACATGTAACCAACTGTTCCACCAAAGCATCCCTGAGATACTTATTTCTAATACTATTCTCCAGTTTAAAAAATTAAGCAGAGCTCCTTTAAGTCGTGAACATCAGTGCTGAAGAGGAATGGGAAAATAAAATATGAATTTGCCTAAGAGGTACCAGGAAGTAAGGAAATGATAGTGGTATATCAAAAGGACATAGACACCACAATGTTTGACCTGGAATAATTTGAACACTGAGAGGGGGAAAATAGACCAGTCTCTCATGTGCAAGAATTCCAAGTAACTTACATGGATATTCTGCTTAAGAAGATGGAGTTTAATTTCCTTTCACACATTCTTGCATGTGGTTATGCTTAGTGACTTGCTTCCAAAGAGTAGTACATGGAAAAAAGCCCAAAATATAACTTTATGGTGGAGAAACCTGGTAAACACTACCTAAGCCATGTTATCAAGTTTAACATAATCAGTGATCATTCATGTTGGTAGCATGTACCCTTAATATATAAAGAAATGAGCATGGCACTTCACTTTTGTGGTCTTCCTTTCCAAATCACATAACCTCAGTCTAACCATGAGACAATCAGATGAGGCCAAAATCAAAGCACAATCTACAAAATACCTGGTCAGTAGTTTTCAAATTGTCAAGGCCATCAAGCCCAAGGAAAGCTAGAGAAAATATCAGTGACCAGAGGACTCTAGGGAAGTATCACAATTAAATGTTATATGGTGTTCTAGATAGCCACTTGAAACAGAAAAATGACAATAGGTAAAAATTAATGAAATCTAAATAAAGTGTGAAGTTTAGGTAATAGTTATGCATGATTATTGTTTCTTTGTGACAAAGGCACTGTAGTAATTCAGATACTAATAATAGAGGAACCTGGATGAAGAGTATGTAGGAACTCTATTATCTTTGCAATATTTATGTAAACCTAAAATTATTTTAAAAGATTTATATAATTTTTTAAAAGATGGGAAAATAAATACTCTTTTAGACAATCTAAAGCTGAAAGAATTTGCCAACAGACCTGTTAAAATATTAGATAAATTTCTTTAGACAAAAAGAAAATGATGCCAGATAGAAATGCAAAACTACATAAAGAAGTGAAAAATATTGAAAATGATAAACATGTGAATGAGGATTTTAAAATGTAGTTTTTGCCTATCTAAAATTATTTAAACAATAATTTATTGTGTAACACAATTTACTATGGATTTCAACAAGGATAGAAGTAAAAATTTCCCAAATCTTGGGGAAGATATAGACATTCAGGTACATGAAGCTCAAAATCTCAAAGCAGGATAAACCCAAAGATTACCCAGAGAAACATCATAATGAAAGTCTCAAAACCCAAAGAAAAGAAGAGAATTTTAAAAGCAGCATAAGAAAAGAGACTCATCATATGTAAGGAAATGTATATGGATATGAGTGAACTCAGCAGAAATCTTGCAGAACAAGAGGGAGTGAATAATATATTTAAAACATTCAAAATGAAAAACTGCAACCAAGAATACTATACCTGGCAAATCTGTCCTTCAGATACTAAGAATAGATAGATACATTTCAAACAAATACAAGGAGAGTTCATCACCACTAGATTTGCCTTAAAAGGAATGCTAAAGGGAGTTCTTTTTTTTTCGTATATATTTTTTATTGGAGTTCGATTTGCCAACATACACCATAACACCCAGTGCTCATCCCGACAAGTGCCCCCCTCAGTGACCATCACCAAGTCACCCCATCCCCCACCCACCTTCCTTTCCACCACCCCTTGTTCGTTTCCCAGAGTTAGGAGTCTCTCATGTTCTGTCACCCTCACTGATATTCCCACTCATTTACTCTCCTTTCCTCTTTAATCCCTTTCATTATTTTTAATATTCCCCAAATGAATGAGACCATATAACATTTGACCTTGTACAACTGACTCACTTCACTCAGCATAATACCCTCCAGTTCCATCCACGACAAAGCAAATGGTGGGTATTTGTCGTTTCTAATGGCTGAGTAATATTCCATTGTAGAAATATACCACAGTTTCTTTATCCATTCGTCTTTTGATGCACACCGAGGCTCCTTCCACAGTTTGGCTATTGTGGATGGATTGCTGCCATAAACATTGGGGTGCAGGTGTCCTGCTGTTTCACCGAATCTGTATCTTTGGGGTAAATCCCCAGCAGTGCAATTGCTGGGTGGTAGGGCAGTCTATTTTTAACCTCCACATGGTTTTCCAGAGTGGCTGTACCAGTTCACATTCCCACCAACAGTGCAAGAGGGTTCCCCTTTCTCCACATCCTCTCCAATATTTGTTGTTTGCTGTCTTGTTAATTTTCCCCATTCTCACTGGTGTGAGGTGGTATCTCATTGCAGTTTTGATTTGTATTTACCTGATGGCAAGTGGTGCGGAGCATTTTCTCATGTGCTTGTTGGCCATGTCTATGTCTTCTTTGGTGAATTTCTGTTCATGTTTTTTTCCCATTTCATGATTGGATTGTTTGTTTCTGGGGTGTTGAGTTTCATAAGTTTTTTATAGATCTTGGATACTAGTCCTTTATCTGATAGGTCATTTGCAAATATCTTCTCCCATTCTGTAGGTTGTCTTTTAATTTTGCTGTTTCTTTTGCTGTGCAGTAGCTTTTGTTCTTGATGAAGTCCCAATAATTCATTTTTGCTTTTGTTTCTCTTGCCTTTATGGATGTATCTTGCAAGGAGTTGCTGTGGTCAAGTTCAAAAAGGGTGTTGCCTGTGTTCCCCTCTAGGGTTTTGATGGATCCTTGTCTCACATTTAGATCTTTCATCCATTTTGAGTTTATCTTTGTGTATGATGTAAAAGAGTGGTCTAGTTTCATTCTTCTGCACGTGGCTGTCCAATTTTCCCAGCACCATTTAGTGAAGTGGCTGTCCTTTTTCCAGTGGATAGTCTTTCCTGCTTTGTCGAATATTAGTTGACCATAGAGTTGAGGGCCCATTTCTGGGTTCTCTATTTTGTTCCATTGATCTATGTGCCTGTTTTGTGTCAGTACCGCACTGTCTTGATGACCACAGCTTTGTAGTATAACTTGAAATCTGGCATTGGATGCTCCCAGCTCTGGTTTTCTTTTTCAATATTCCCCTAGCTATTCAGGGCCTTTTCTGATTCCACACAAATTGTAAGATGATTTGTTCCAACTCTGTGAAGAAAGTCCATGGTATTTTGATAGGGGTTGCATTAAAAGTGTAAATTGCCCGGGGTAGCATTGACATTTTCACACTATTAATTCTTCCAATCCATGAGCTTGGAATATTTTTCCATCTCTTTATGTCTTCCTCAAATTCTCTCAGAAGTGTTTTGTAGTTTGTACAGTATAGATTCTTTACCTCTTTGGTTAGGTTTATTCCTAGGTATCTTATGCTTTGGGGTGAAATTGTAAATGGGATTGACTCCTTAATTTCTCTTTCTTCAGGTTCATTGTTAGTGTATAGAAAAGCTACTGATTTCTGGGCATTGATTTTGTATCCTGCCACACTGCCTAATTGCAGTCTGAGTTCTAGAAATCTTGGGGTGGAGTCTTTTGAGTTTTCTATTTACAGTATCATGTCATCTGCAAAGAGGGAGAATTTGGCTTCTTCTTGGCCAATTTGGTTGCTTTGTATTTCTTTTTGTTGCCTGATTGCTGAGGCTAGGAATTCTAGTATTATGTTGAATAGCAGTGGTGAGAGTGGACATCCTTATCTGTTCCTGATCTTAGGGGAAAGTCTCCCAGTGTTTCCCCATTGAGAATGATATTTGCTGTGGGCTTTTTGTAGATGGCTTTTAACATGCTGAGGAATGTTCCCTCTCTCTATACACTCTGAAGAGTTTCGATAAGGAATGGATGCTCTATTTTGTCAAATGCTTTCTCTGCATCTATTGAGAGGATCATATGGTTCTTGTTTTTTGTCTTGTTGATATGATTCATTACGCTGATTGCTTTATGAGTGTTGAACCAGCCTTGCATCCCAGGGATGAATCCCACTTGGTCATGGTGAATAATCTCCTTAAGGTATGGTTGGATCCTATTGGCTAGTATCTTGTTGAGAATTTTTGCATCTGCGTTCATCAGGGATATTGGTCTATAATTCTCCTTTTTGGTGGGGTCTTTGTCTGGTTTTGGAATCAAGGTGATGCTGGCCTCGTGAAACAGTTTGGAAGTATTCCATCCATTTCTATCTTTCAGAACACCTTTAGTAGAATAGGTATTGTTTCTTCTTTAAATGTTTGATAGAATTCCCCTGGGAAGCCATCTGGCCCTTGGGAGATTTTTGATGCCTGCTTCAATTTCCTCCCTTGTTATTGGCCTGTTCAGGTTTTCTATTTCTTCCTGTTTCAGTTTTGTAATTTGTAGTTTTCCAGAAATGTGTCCATTTCCTCTAGATTGTCTAATTTATTGTCGTATAGCTGCTCGTAATATGTTTTTAAAATCGTTTGTATTTCCTTGGTATTGGTTGTGATCTCCCCTTTTTCATTCATGATTTTATTAATTTGAATCTTTTCTCCTTTCTTTTTAATAAGGCTGGCTAATGGTTTATCTATCTTATAATTCTTTCAAAGAGCCAACTCCTGGTTTTGTTGATCTGTTCTACAGTCCTACTGGTCTCTATTTCATTGAATTCTGCTCGAATCTTTATTAACTCTCCTCTTCTGCTTGGTGTAGGTTTTATTGGCTGCTTTTTCTCCAAGTTCCTTTCGGTGCCAGCTTAGCCTGTGTATTTGAGTTCTACAATTTTTTGAGGGATGCTTGTATTGCGATGTATTTCCCTCTTAGGACTGCTTTTGCGGTGTCCAAAAGATTTTGAATGGTTGTATCTTCATTTTCATTAGTTTCCTTGAATCTTTTTAATTCTTCTCTAATTTCCTGGTTGACCCATTCATCTTTTTGCAGGATGCTCTTTAATCTCCATGTGTTTGAGTTTCTTCCAAATTTCTTTTTGTGATTGAGTTCAAGTTTCAAAGCATTATGGTCTGAAAATATGCAGGGGACAATCCCAATCTTTTGGTATCAGTTAAGACCTGATTTGTGACCCAGGATGTGGTCTATTCTGGAGAAAGTTCCATGTGCACTTGAGAAGAATGTGTATTCAGTTGTTTTTGGATGCAAAGTTCTGTAAATATCTCTGAAACCCATCTGGTGCTGTGTTATCATTTAAAGCTCTTGTTTCTTTGGTGATGTTGTGGTTAGATGATCTGCCATTTACAGAAAGTGCCGTGCTGAAGTCTCCCAGTGTTAATGTATTATTATCTAAGTATATCTTTACTTTGGTTATTAATTGATTGATATACTTGCCAGCTCCCACATAGGGGCATAAATATTCATAATTTTTAGGTCTTCTTGTTGGAGAGACTCTTTAAGTATGATATAGTGTCCCACTTCATCTCTTACTACAGTCTTTGGGATAAACCTTATCTGATATGAGGATCTGCTTTCTTTTGAGGACCATTTGAATGGTAAATGGTTCTCCAACCTTTCATTTTTAGGCTGGAGGTGTCCTTAGGTCTAAAATGAGTCTCTTGTAGACAACAAATAGATGGGTCTTGCTTTTTTATCCAGTCTGAAACCCTGAGTCTTTGGATGAGATCATTTAGCCCATTCATGTTCAGAGTTACTATTGAAAGATATGAATTTAATGTCATCATAATACCTATTCAGTCCCTGTTTTTGTGGACTTTGTGCTTCCTCTTTCTTTTACAGAGTTCCTCTTAATATTTCTTGCAGAGCTGGTTTGGTGGTCACATGTTGTTTCAGTTTCTGCCTATCTTGGAAGCTCTTTATCTCTCCTTCTATTCTGAATGAGAGCCTTGCTGGATAAAGTATTCTTGGCTGCATGTTCTTCTCATTTAGGACCCTAAATATATCCTGCTAGCCCTTTCTGGCCTGCCAGGTCTCTGTGGAGAGGTCTGCTGTTAATCTAATATTTCTCTCCATGTAAGTTAGGGATCCTTTGTCTGTTGCTGCTTTAAGGATCTTCTCTTTATCTTTGGAATTTGCAAGTTTCACTATTAAATGTCAAGGTGTTGACAGTCTTTATTGATTTTAGGGGGGAACCTCTCTATCTCCTGGATCTGAATGCCTGTTTCCCTCCCCAAATTAGGGAAGTTCTCAGCTATTATTTGTTCAAATATGATTTCTGGTCCTCCGTCCCCCTAGGTGCCCTCTGAAACCCCAATTATATGTAGATTTTTCCTTCTGAGGCTGTCATTTATTTCCCTTAAACTTTCCTTATGGTTTTTTGTTTTTGTCTTATATCCTCAGCCATCTTCCTTGCCATCAACTTATCTTCTGTGTCACTCACTCTTTTTCTACCTCATTAACCCTTGTTGTTAGGACCTCCAGTTTGGATTGCATCTCATTTAGTTGATTTTTAATTTTGGCTTGATTGGATCTAAATTCTGCAGTCATGAAGTCTCCTGATTCCTTTATACTTTTTTCCAGAGTCACCAGTAGCTTTATAATTATGCCTCTGAATTGGCTTTCTGACACTGAATTGTAATCCAAATTCTGTAAGTCTGTGGGAGAGAGTACTGTATCTGATTCTTTCTTTTGTGGTGAGTTCTTCTTTCTAGTCATTTTGTTCAGTTCAAAGTGGCTATAGGAGTGGGCTGAGTCAAGAATATCAACCACAACCTAAGTAAGTTTCACCCTAGATGACTCTGCCAAGGTCGAAACAGAAATTGAAAACAAATATCAGAATGAATTAAAACAAAAGGACCACTAATGTGAAAAAAAAAAACAATTTTAAAACAAAGTAGTAAAAAATAAAAGGCCAGGATTCCTAAAGAAGAGAAAATAAAGAAGAAAAAAAAGAAAAGAAAAAGAAAAAAAAGGAGAAGTAAAAGAAGGGGGGACTGGGGGATGGTGGTGACAAAGTTGTAGTGGAAGGAGAATATAGTCTACCTGAGGGGTTCTAGAGGGTGATCCTGTTGTTTCTGAGTGTATTAAGTTCTGTATGTTAGAAGATGCTCAGTCCCAAATTTATATAAACCAGAAATACCTATAGAGGGCCCCAACATTGACCACCAAAACATAAGTGAGATAAAAGAGGGGGGCAGAATGGGAATGAGGAATCTCACAGAATGAACCAGCATGGTATACCACTTGGTTCTGGGTTCATGCTGGTCATTTTTTAGAAGGCATTAACTTCCATCATTGTAGAACAAAATGAGGCAGAGAAAACAAGAAACACAAAACAAACAAACAAACAAACAAAAAACCGTATCTTGTATATTTCTCCAAATTAAGTTGAGTATATTGAAGGGAATCAGAAATGGAAAATATATCTAGGACCTGTAATTGTAGAAATATGAAAGTCAAAAAGGAAGAATCTTAAAAATGAAGAGGTGGTAAAATATTGTAGTTAAGGTGGGAAAAGAGAAAAAAATAGGAAATTTAATATATAAACGGGGTGGTACTGGAAAAAGGAAGAAAAAAAAAAGGAAGGGTACCCTCTGGTTCTATATACTGTAAATCCCTCGACCTCCCCTGGAGCTTTCCAGCTGCTGGGTCAAGAACTTGTTCTTCCCCTGTCCTTCCAGCTGGTCTTTTGGGGGAGGGGCTGCTGTGCTGATTCTCAGGTGTGTGCACCTGGAGGAGCTTCCCTGCCCCTTGCCCCCGCCCAGGTGCCGGGCTCAGTGGGAGCAGTTGACCCCGTGAGGCCCCCGTTCCCTGATGACGCTGCTCTGTCCCAGGCACAGGGTGGCACAGAGAGGAAGAACCACACTGGCGGCGGCCAGGTCACCAGCTCTGGAGTCAGCTCCAGCAGTAACTACCGCAGCTCCCAGTCCACACTGGATGCTCCGGGGGCGGGGGCGCGGATCTGCACAGCTCGGGGGCGCCCAGCGGCAGGAGCGTCCTCGCTGTCCTGTGCCTTCCCCACCTCCGCCTGTCCCAAGGGGAGGGCAGGATCCAGGGTTGTGTCCCTTGGCGCCCTGGGCTCCGGGGCCTGCGCTGCTGGGATCACGCTCCAGGGCCGCGGCTCCTGAAGGCAGCAGGGCGCAGCCCCCTCTACCTGGAACCACTGCCTGAGCTGCTCCGGAGGCCCCGCCGCGCTCCAGCCTTTTACCGGGAAGGCCCACATCTGTGGCGTGCTCTCCCCCGGGGTGCACTTCCTCTGTTAGTGACCCCAGGAGACTGAAGGCTCCACTGCCCCTCCCGTGGTTCTGCCCAGTTTCCCTGCTAAGAACCTCTCTGTCCGGGAAGAATCTGGTGTGGATTTTTAAAGTTCCCACTTCTTTGGGGCTGGGTCTTCCTGTCCTGGAGGCTTTTGCTGCCCAGCCTTAGCCCGGCTCCTTGTGGGGCCCCTCCCCCACTGGATTCTTTTTAATTTTTTCCCCCCTTCCTACCTTGTTAGAAGCGCAAACTCTTCTCTCTGTAGTGTTCTGGCTGTTCTCTCTTTAAATCTCATGTTGGATTCATAGGTGTTCAGGATGATTGAATTATTTAGATCTAGGTCAGCTGGTGGGGAAAGGTGACTTGGGGACCCTACTCCTCTGCCATCTTGCCCCGCCCCTAAAGGGAGTTCTTTAAATTGAAATAAAAGAAGGCTAAATAACATTAAAACATATAAAAATATAAAGAATACTACTAAAGATACTTATGTAGTTAAGTTCAGAGTACTCTAAAACTCTGTGGAGTATAAATCACTTTTAACTCTAGTATAAAAATTCAAAGATAAAGATATTAGAGACAGCTATAACTACAATAATTGCTAATGTATACACAATATGAAAAGATGTATGGTGTGACACCATTAGTTTAAATGTTGGAGAAAAGTGAAAGTATAAAGTTTTGTATGCAATTGAAGTTAAATTGCTAACGATAGATTTAAAATAGACTGTTACAACTATAAGATTTTTTTAAAGATTTTATTTATTTATTCATGAAAGACACAGAGAGAGAGAGACAGAGACAGAGACACAGGCAGAGGGAGAAGCAGGCTCCATGCAGGAAGCCCGACATGGGACTCAATCCCGGGTCTCCAGGATTGTGCCCTGGGTGGAAGGCAGGCAGGGAACCACTGAGCCACCCAGGGATCCCCTATAAGATATTTTATGTAAGCCTTATGATAAGTACAGAAAAAGAAACCTTGAATAGATACACAACAATAACAAGAAAAGAATGAAAGCATACCACTATCAAAAAAATCAAGAAAGAAATCACAAAGGAAAATAGCAAGAGAGGAAAAAAATTACAAACAGAAGACAATTAACAAGATGGCAATAGTAAGTCTTTACCTATAAATAATGTCTTTAAACATAAATGGATTGAATTCTCCAGTCAAGGTAAAGAGTGGCTAAATGGATTAAAAAACAATACAGAGACACCTGGGTGGCTCAGTGGTTGAGCATCTGCCTTTGGTCCTGGAGTCCTAGGATCGAGTCCCACTTTGGGCTACCCATGAGAAGTCTGCTTCTGCCTCTGCCTGTGTCTCTGCCTCTCACTCTGTGTCTCTCATGAATACATAAATTAAAAAGAATATAAAAGAATACAACATGATATCTACAAGAGACTAACTTTAAGAACATACATAGGCTGAAAGTGTGAGGATGGAGAAAGAGATTCCATACAAATGGTAACCAAAATAGAATGGGGTGGAGGGATACTTAAATCAGACAAAATAGACTTTCAGTCAAAATTGAACAAAAGAGGGAAAAAGAAAGTCACTATATACTTATAAAGGGATTAATTCATCAAGATGCTGTAACAGTTGTAAATATACATACACCCAACATTGGAACATGTAAATATAATAAGCAAATATTATCAGAACTAAAGGGGAAAACAGCAATAACATAAGGGGGCTTTCATAGCCACCTGTATCAATGGATAGATCATCCAGACAGAAACACACACACACACACACACACACACACACAAATAAAAAACAAAACAAAACAAATACTCCAGCAAGCTGGAATAGCACTAGAAACCATATAGGCCTAGCAGATGTACATAAAACATTCCATCCAAAAGTAATAGAATATACATTCTTCTCAAGCATACATAGAATATCAGGATAAATCACATCTTTGGTCACAAAACAAGTCTTAATAATTTAAGAAAATTGAAATCATATCAAGTATCTTTTCTGATCACAATGGTATATAAAACTACAAATCACTACAAGGAGAAAACTGAAAAAAAAAGCAAATATATGGAGATTAGACATGCTACTGAACAACCAATGGATCAAAGAAGATATCAAAAGCAAAATCCAAATGAAAATAGAAAAACAATACACCAAAATTTATGGGATGCAGCAAAAACAGTTCTAAGAGTGCTGTTCATAGCCATAACTGCCTATGTTAAGAAAAAAAGAGAGTTCAAATCCCTATGTAGAAGGAGTTGGTCCCTTTCTTTTCTTTCTTTCTTTCTTTCTTTCTTTCTTTCTTTCTTTCTTTCTTTCTTTTCTTTCTATTTCTTTCTTTCCTTTGTCTTTCTTTTCCTTTTTCCTTCCTTCTCTTCTTTTTCCTTCCTTCTTTTTTATCTTTTATTTTTAAAGGTTTTATTTATTTATTCATGAGAGACAGAGAGAGAGAGAGAAAGAGAGAGAAAGAGAGAGAGAAAGAGAGGCAGAGACACAGGCAGAGGGAAAAGCAGGTTCCATGAAGGGAGCCTGACGTGGGACTCAATCCCAGGTCTCCAAGATCACACCCTAGGCTGAAGGCGGCGCTCAACTGCTGAGCCCCCGGGGCCATCCCCTTCTTTTTTTATATTTTTCCTTCCTTTCTTTTTCTCCTTCCTTCTTTCTTTCCTTCCTTCCTTCCTTCCTTCCCTCACTTCCCTACCCATCCCCTCCCCTCTCCTTTCTCTCCCTTTTTTTTTTCTTTCTTCTCTTGGAGTTTATAATCTCTTGCTTCCTCCTGTGTCTGTCAATGGTACTTCAGGTTCCCTGTCTTGCTCTCTTCTGTTCTCTGTAGGCTAAAGATTTCTAGAGTGTGCCATATTCCATCAGTACTCCAAATCAGGCAAGACAAAAACCAGTCCCTTAGAAGTCCCCACAAAGTTGGAATGTTTGATCCATGCATCACTGTTCCCTTTCCCCTGAGAAAGAGGACACCAAACTATATCATCTTTTGTCTATCACATGGGTTCTCTGGAATCACATCAAAATGCCCAGCTATCTTTTGTTCTCATGGGTTACTAGGCATCTAGCATTTAGTTTCCAAAAGCATTCCAAGATAAGTGAGGCAGAAATCAGTACCCCAGTCAGCCCCCAAAAGCTGGAATGTTGGACACATGACCCAACTCTTTCCCTCCCCAGGGAGAAGCCATGAGTTGGAGGCTTTCTCCCACTTGTTCCATACTGAGTTGGGGAGGACTACCATACTGAGTATGTGCTGGCACAAACCTTAGCTTTTGTTTTCAATGACCCTCACTTTGCCCTTTCCTGTCAGCACTTAGATTTAGGCAGAATAAAAATTAGTCCCTTGAGCAGCCCCCTGAAAACTCTGTAAGTTTGGTACATGTTTCAGTCTTGAGGGAGATGCCAGAAGCTGAGACGGGTCCCACGGTAACACCGCGCTGAACTGAGGACAAGGATTGTGGCTACTGATTGCCAGGATTTTCCTACTGGCTTTGATGTAACTAGTTTTGTGTTTACATGGGGTGTAAGAGCCTCTTTACTGGTATCTGTATTTCTCACAAAGGGAATTTGTCTATGTATTGTTGCTGGATACTGATTTCCATGGGAGGAAGGAGAAACTGGAGCATCCTGCTGACATTGTTACCCAATATATGCTGTTATTATTCTTCCCTTTCAACGTGTAAACTGTGAGGAGATGGGACACTTTCTGCTGGCCACTTGGCCTAATGGGCTAAATAGTAGAGCAGAGATTAAACCTAGGTGTCTGATTCCTAAGCTTAGGCTCTCAAACCACTATGAACTACCATCATCATATACAGGGATGTATTAGAGGGGAAAACATGATTATGATATTTGTTTTAAAAAATAATGATTCAAAGTATATCAAGGATGGAAAGGAAGGAGATGTTTGAGATTTTTTTTTAAGATTTTATTTATTTATTCATGAGAGACATAGAGGCGGAGACATAGGCAGAGGGAGAAGCAGGATCCCTGCAGGGAGCCTGATGCGGGACTTGATCCCAGGACTCCAGGATCACGATCTGAGCCAAAGCCGAATGCTCAACCACTGAACCACCCAGGTATCCCAATGTTTGAGATTTCTCTAGCCCTCCTCCATGACTTAGTACTCTTTTGCCTAGACTTGCCAATTATTAACATTACGATAATTACTGGTCTATTTTTCAAACGTTTCTAATAAGCACAGTTCCAAGAAAAGTAATGGCTTCAGTTATTTTCAGATAGGAGGCCAAGGTTATTTTAAAATTATATTATTCACATATTCTTAATAAAGGCTTCTTGCTTTGGAAATTATGGCTGGAAAATATGAACCAAAATGTATCTGCCATCTGTTACTGCTAAGAAAAGATAGAACTACACCTCATTTCTCTCTGAGAAGTGTCTTCATGACTGACAGGAAGCTCTATTGTTTATATACTATAACTCAAATTCATTTTTCAAAAGACTGCCTGATGAGCCATTTGGAACAGAAAAATCTGAAAAACATAGTACTTGCTGGAACAGATGATTAGATTCAGAGTGATCTCTTGATATAAGCTTTTTGTTTCACTTTACCTAATTCCAGACAATGATTCTATTTTCTTTCCATATGTTATCTTTTGGAGCAAAATAAGGATAAATTATCTTATTTCAAATATCTCTAACAATTTAGAGATATTTAAATGTATCAACATCACCACATGGTCAAAATCATAGTGAAGAATCATAAAAAAAATTGAGATATGTCAGGTGGCACCTGAGTGATGCTATTGGTTAAGCATCTGACGCTTGGTTTCAGCTTAGGTTGTAATCTCAGGGTCTGGGATCCAGCCCTCTTCACGCTCCAAGGAGAATCTGCTAGGATTCTCTCTCCATCTCCCTCTGCCTCTACTGTCCATGCTCTCTCTCTCTCTCTCTCTCTCAGTTTCTCTCAAATAAATACATAAATAAGTAAATAAAATAAATAAATCTTAAAAGATAGGTCAGAATAAACAGATGAGATGATTTTCTAACATATACAATACTTAAAAATCATTTCAAACAATTTTTAAACATTAAATTTTGATATTTTCTTTTAAAATATTTTACCAGTGAATTTACTCAGTGGTTTTTCCTACAGTAACAGAAAATTTATAGAAGATCAAGATACTTAGTCTAAAGACAATAAATACTCATATATTTATACAAAATACATCTCAAATTTCTTTGACATTTTGAGTGGAATACAAAGGTAGAAAATATTTCCTACAAACTAAAAATTATAAGTCTGATAATAATTAAGAATGCAACTTAACCTCAACTATCCATACAGTACATATTCTACTGCTGCATATAGTTAGTTCCAAGTTCTTTTTTAAAGTTCTGATACCTATTATATCATTTTAATTCTGCTCCACATAATAACTATTTTAAAATCCAGAGCAGTAATTGTCATACTAGAAGGCCTTGTTAACAATGTAGATCCCTGAGACCACTGTAAGAGGTACTCTGTCAGTCTTAAAGGACAAAACAGGCACCAATTTTAATTAATTCAACATATACTTATTGAGCATTTGTTATATACCAGGCACAATTCCAGGCTATGAGGGACACAGCAGTGAACAAAAAGACCAAGATAATACTCTCATGGAGTTTACCTTCTAAAAGGAGAAGGTATACAATAAACAACACAAGAACAAAAAACTTAATAGAGAATATGTCAATAATAAATCCTATAAAGAGAATTAAATCAGGGTAAAGGGATTGAGGGGGTCAGAGGGAATACTTCTTGATAAGGAAACATGGGAGTAGAGTTCTAAAGTTTATGATGGAGTGAGCCACACAGACATCCAAGGTAAGACAGAAAATGAAAAAAGTCCATAGACCCTGGGATGAGACATGATGACCTTTTCACAGGAAATGGGAATGAGTTAGAAAAGATTTTAGCAGGCTGCATCATGTGCATTTTTGAGATCATAGTAAGGACTTCAGATTTTAATCTAAGTGAATAAGAAGCAGATGGAAAATTTCACCTGACATGAATTTTGAAAAATCCCCCCCCCCCCCTTTGCAAGAGTGATGACAAGGACACCATTGGAAACTACTGCAATAATCCAGGCAAATGTTAATGGTGATAGAGCAGAAAGGATTTGCAAGAATGCCAGAAAAAGAGGGGAGTTAAAGGCTATACCAAGATTTCTGGTAAAGGCCTCTGGTAAATATAAAGTGTCAGGTGGTGACACTGGTAGGCTATAGGAAGAGCTGCTGTATGTTTTAGAGGAGGAAAGGGATGGAATCAAGTATAATTTTTCAGTTTAAGTGTAAGGGGACACTTAAATGTTCACATAGAAATGACAAATAGGCATTTCATGAGCCCGACTGATATTCAAAGAAGTGATCAAGATTAAAGATAAATACAATGGAGTCATCAACATGTTATTGGTGTTTAAAGCACTGTGACATTAAGAGGTCAGGAAGATAAGAAAGTAGCCAGGGAGGTAAGAAAGTGTATGTTGTGGAATTCAAGTGAAGAAGTTGTGATTGCTGATAGGTAATCTAGGATACACCCTGAGAAAGGATGAGCAGACTTGGAGGCCACTGAAACTCAACAAGAGCAGCTTCAATGGAATGGTTGAGATGATATTCTGAGGAGAATAGGTTCAAAAGAGGGGAAGAAGGAGAGGCAACAAGTATGGACAACAAGAGTGGTTTCAATTTAAAGGAACCTGAGAAATGAGATATGTACCTGGGGTAAGACATGAGATCAAAGAGGATTTGTGGATTTTTAAATGACTTTTAGTATGTTTTGTAAATATTTCACAGGGGATGATCTGTAAGGGTAAGGGAAATGAAAGACAAGAGGAGAAAAGGGAGAAAAGTAGGAGCAAGGTAGTAGGTTGGAGCAGATGGGCACCAGTGCGCAGAGAAGGGATGAGCCTTAGATAGAACAAAGCTTCTTCATATTGAAAAGACTGAAGGCAGAATTTGGGAGCACAAATGTATGTACATGCATGTAGTTTCAGTGATAAGAGATGAGATTTCTTTCTTTATTTTCCTGATTTTTTTTCTCAGTAAAATAACAAAGTTATTAACTAACAGTGAGGAGGTGGAGGTGGGGTTGGACATTTGATGAAAGAGGAGAAGGTGCAAACTAATTGTCTACAAAAGTGGAAAAAGTGAGTGGATTAGGGGAAAATGGTAGGATTGCTCGGCAGCACTAAGAACCTCTTTATCATTAGTCATGAATTTTATGAATTTTTTTCCCAGCCAGGTGAGTTTGTGTGAAGGCACAGAGAATGCCAGGTGGTGACAGAGGCAGAGATTGTAATGATTCACTTACAAGCCAAAGAATGCCAAAGGTTGCCAGCCCTCACTAGACGCTGAGAGAGGCATGTAATGGATTCTTCCTCAAAGTCCTCAGAAGAAACCAACTCTGCTGGCACCTTGATTTTGGATTTCTAGCTTTCAGAATTGGGAGAAAATTAATTTCTGTTCTTGTAGGTCACCTAGCTTGTGTTACTTTGCTTTGGCAGCATTGTGAAATACAGGTGGCAAGGACAAGCATTAGTGAATTCATTATAAATTAGGGATGGATTTTTCTCTGAACATATGAATTTTCACTTGCGGGTATAAAATTTTGTCCATCAAGTGCTTATCCTAAATGCAGCCTGAAATATGCCCCAATCATCTTAAGAGAATTGTTATTTGTTAATTCAATTTTTTATATGCTTTCTTTTTTGGATCTTTTTATAATGAGGTATTATAAAACATAATTCCTATCCCTGAAGTATCTCACTGCATGCACTTTTTAATTCTTCTTATCCTTACTGTTTGCTTCCTGTCTTTAAATCTGTTCTCTATACTTGACCAAGCATTTCCTTACATGACTTTTAAAAGCTAAAATGATTTAATTAATAAAAAAATATGAGCATGCATTAACACAAGAGCATTAAACATATGTATGCATTACCAGTGCAATTTATATGTTATTAAAATAAAGTTACCGAGGCTAATAATCTAATAGAGATGGAAAATTTGTATTAACAATACATAATTTGAAGTAATACTCTAAAATCCAGAGTGCAAATTCTAATTAGCATCCTGTAATTCTGCTACAAAATCATTGACTTATAAAATTCAGATATCAGCTTCATCTTGCTAACAATTCGTGCAATAAATTTTCAGAAGCAAGATGTATAAATTCAAGCTGATATATCCTCCATTTTTCTAGCATATATGTATAGCACAAAATTAATATATGTAAAAGCCTCACTTAACTGATAACAATTTTCATGTTGCAAACATTCATCAAAGAGGTATGAAGGTCTTGCATCTAAAACTTTTTGATGATTGTGTTCCACATTTAATAATCATCAAATTTAAATGAAGCAAATTATTATTCAATACAATGAAAAGAACCTGACTTCTGATATGCTGTAATGACTATATTATAGTAAGTAGTATTTTCTGTTTGTAAATACTAAGATCTCTTCTTTTTTTCTGCAAGACTTTTAGATCTAATTATTTTCTTAGAAGCTAATATTATTTTATAATGGTATTTTAAAAATCTTATGGAGTTAGTCAATGACCTCCAACTTAATCATCTGGTTTTAGCAAAGGATGAGAAAATTGCCTTTAATTTTAATTCTAACTAAGCACATTTTAACAATGATAGCAAAGTCTCTTTACATGAAGTGAAAATTTAGCAACTTAACATGGTAATTAGTATTTATAACTAAACTTTCCTATCCAGCTTCTATTAAAAAGGACTTTATGAGCGCAGGGTAGTGGATGAAGAAGAGAAAGAATTAATTTTAAAGATTTATATTTCACTGAAGAGTAGACTGAGCAACCCAAACTAATGACCAGTTAAAATTACTCCTCTAGTTGTATTTAGTAAACAGGTGCAACTGAAATCTTAATTTACAACTTCCTTTTATCAAGTTCTTCCTGGATGATTTGTCTTAAATACTCTTTTCTGTATATAATTAACAACAGGGACACTATTCAGAAGATTTGTCAGCATAGTCTGTATCATAACCCTGCAAAATATATAGCAGAAGTTTAGATAGGAATGCTTTGCATTAATGCCAGGAGTTACTGGAAGAGAGAGAATCTCCTCTTCAGGGGACAGTTTAAGACAATGCATGTTCTATTTAACTGAAGAGTGAATTTTTTTTTAATTTTTATTTATTTATGATCGTCACAGAGACAGAGAGAGAGGCAGAGACACAGGCAGAGGGAGAAGCAGGCTCCATGCACCGGGAGCCCGATGTGTGATTCGAACCCGGGTCTCCAGGATAGTGCCCTGGGCCAAAGGCAGGCGCCAAACTGCTGCGCCACCCAGGGATCCCCTGAAGAGTGAAATTTTAAAAGGTTCTAGATAACTTCTGAAGATTTTTTTCGACTTTGTAATAATATCCAATAATTTTTACTTATAGTCACATATAAAGGACAGAGAATGTTATATCATTTAATAGCTATATTGAAACTAAAATTTGAGTACTTAGGCTTACATAGACAGGAAGTATACCAACTTTCAAAACAATGAATTATATTAAACCACATACTTAGGCAAATAACACTTCCCCTCCAAGTATTTGACCTCTCACCCTTTTATTCCCCAGCTTTTTGAGGAATACCTTGCAAACAAAAAATTGCACATAATTAGTGTATACAATTTGGTGGGTTTGAGCATATATTACATTACATTATTATATTACACTTATATTACCATCACCATAATAAAAGTAATAAATATATCCATTAACTCTAAGTTTCCTTGTGTCATTTTGTTTTCTTTTGAAAGGAACACTTAGTATGATAGCTAATCTTTTAAAATTTTAAGTGTACGATACCTTATTGTTAACTATTGGCACCTTATACAGTAGATCTCTGGAACTTACCCATCTTATATAACCATAATTTTATACACATTGAACAACAATTCCTCAATACCTCTCCCCTCATCCCCTAGAAACTACCATTGTATTGTTTACTTCTATATGCTTGACCATTGTAATTACCTCATTTAAGGAGAAGCATGCAACATTTGCCCTTCTGTGACTGATTTAATTCTTTTGGCATGTCTTCCAGGTCCGTCAATGTTATTTTAAATGGTAGGGTTTCCTTCTTTTTAAAGGCTGAATGAATTCCAGTGTATGTATATACCACATTTTCTTTATTCATGTGTCTTGTCGATTGATAAAATTTGAGTTGTTTTTATAACTTGGCTATTGTGGATAATGCTGTAATGAAAACAGAATGCAGATACCTCTCTAAGATCCTGATTTCAATTATTTTAGGGATTTACCCAGAAATGGGACTGCTGGATTATACGGTAGTTCTATTTTTAATTTTTTGACAAACTGCCATACTGTTTTCCATAATGGCTGCAGCATTTTACATTTTACATTGGAACCCTGCACAAGGGTTCTAGTTTCTACACAACATCATCAATACTTTCTTTTGCTCTTTGACAATAATCAACCTAACAGTTGTGTGGTGATATCTCATTTGTGGTATTGTTTTGCATTGCCCTCATCATGAGGGATGTTGAGCATCTTTTCTATGTCTGTTAGCCATCTGTATGTCTTCTATGGAGAAATGTCTGTCCATGCCTTCTGCCCATTTTAAATTGGATTATTTGGGAAAAAGGGTTTGGTGTTGAGTTGTATGAGTTCTCTACATATTTTGGAGACTTTTTATTGGGTATATGACTTGCAAATATCTTCTCCCATTCCATAAGTTGTCTTTTAGTTCTGTTTTATGTTTCCTTTGTGGTGCATAAGCTTTTTATTTTGATGTAGTCCCAATAGTTTATTTTTGCTTTTGTTTTCCTGGCCTCAGGAAATATACCTAGAAAGATGTTTCTATGGCCAATGCCAGAGAAATTACTGCCTGGACTTTCTTCTAGTATTTTTATGGCTTAAGTGAATGGACTCTCATTTAAGTCCTTAATACATTTTGAGTTTATTTTTGTGTATAGTGTAAGAAAGTGGTCCAGTTTCATTCTTTTGCATGTAGCAGTCCAGTTTTCCTAAGACCATTTATTGAAGTTACTGTCTTTTTCCCATCACATGTGCTTGCCTCCTTTGTCAAAGATTACCCTATGTCTTCTTCCAGAAATTTTATGGCTTCACGTCTCATGTTTAAGTTTTTAATTCATTTAAAGTTCATTTTCCCTTGATGCTTGACCAGATCCTTTAGCTAGGACATCAAATATATTTGCTTCTTTGGCCAGGTCAACCAAATTTGCCAAAACACGGTAGACAGAAATCTAATCTTTTCTTCATTTCTTCATTTCCTATTTGTTGTATTAATTAGTAAATATGTTCTTGCTATATTAACTACTAAATATGCAGCATTTGAAGATAAATAACAAAGGATTAAGTTATTTGTTTAATAAATAGTAAATAAGGCCTTTGTTTTCAGGGTAGGGTTAAATCATTTCCATTAAAGAGGCCCATTAACTTTTCAAGCTATCAAGCCTCCATATCCAGTTTCCACAGCAACAAAAATCTATTTTCTACTCTTGTTGATCTTCCAACCAGTTTAAAAATATAGCAAGTGTACATAACACCAAAATACTCCAGAATTTTCTGCTACAATTTAACCAAACTTTAGTTAACAAGGATATCAACTATTCTACTTTTAGATTTTCTTGTATTTACTTCCTTTAATTGAGAAATTATATTTATTGTTCAATTAATCTTTGTACAAATTATGTTAAAAGTTGGTTACAGAAATATATGGAAATAAATAGCAATTCTAAATTTTATAAAGACTACTTGTAATATATCTTGGAAATAGTTTAGTGAGCTCACCATGCTCTATTGAACCATATCATCAATTGAAATTGGTAGGATGAAGGCTTAGAATTTGAGTTGGAAAGTTTTTATCTTGAGCCCACGGGGTGTATTTATGTAAATATTTTTCTCATTCCAGTTGTTCAGTTTTCATATTCTACACATAATTTTGCACTTATGTTTTAGGTAAAACCATGCTTTTAAATCTCAGAAATTTAGTTGTAGTTGCCATTATCTCATTCAGATAAGAATTCTTATTGTCTGGAGAGGAGGATTTATTTGTTGGTTGGGTAGGGCTTGAGAAAGCTGAATTTCAGAGCTCTAGCATTTACATTATTTATGAGAGGAGTTAAAAATAAAACTGGCCATCTAAAATCTGTACCCACTGAATATGCCATATGTAGTGCTTCAAAAACTGTTCTGTTTGTACTGGGTGATTGTAAAGAGACCAAAATGAAGAAAGCGGGAATGAGTGCCTCAGGTAAAGCATGCAAATAATGAGGACCATGTAGAGGGTTGAAGGCAGTAATAGGTCACTAAACTTAGATAAAAAACAATCATCTCCATCAGCCCCAATTATAATACCAAAATGGAAGCGAGTGCTATAAGGTAGAATCCTTTTACTCCTAGCTTCAACAGCTTTTCTTTGCCCAAAAGAAATTAAACAATGTTTAATAACAAATTGATAAACTAAATTATAATTGAACAAACATAGAGCAAAAGATGTTGGAAAATGTGACCACAAAAAACATTTTACAGGAAGAAAAGATATGTAGGCTTTTGAAAAATAATAGTTATCAGAGAGATGATGCATTTAAGACAAACAGCACACTAACATTTCTTGTCTTTTAAGTAAAAATGATGCCTTTAGTGACACATAGTCAGCGTTATTTTAAAGATTTTATTTATTTATTCACGAGAGACACACAGAGAGAGAGGCAGAGACACAGGCAGAGGAAGAAGCAGGCTCCCTGAGAGGAGCCTGATGTGGGACTCGATCCCAGGACCCCAGGATCACGCCCTGAGCTGAAGGCAGATGCTCAACTGCTGAGCCACCCAGGCATCCCAGTGAAGGTTATTTTAAAAGTTGTCTTACACAGCATTGCTTCTTGCCAAAAACCCTGGAAAACTCCATCTGTTTTGCATTTGTTTTCATATCTGGTACCAAATCCTGGCCTGTTGACTTTAACTTCCTTTAGAGTGGGTTTTTTGTTTTGTTTGTTTTGTTTGTTTTTTATGTCTTAAACACTCCCCTGTTGGCTTTCTTTATCTTAGCTTTCCTGTACAATGATAGCTATAGTTTCTTCATTTTTCACTTCACTGGTTGCTTTGGCTGAAAACTTTCCAATTCAACTCTCAGGCGTGAGAAATCCCAACTTTAGTGAATCTGGCCTCAAGCTCCTGACAAGGAGATCAGAAATTTTAAAACATTACTTTTTGAGAAGGGAACGTGAAGGACATGTGCATTTGGAAAGAAGAGAATTCAGCAAGGGTTTTCATAACAATAGGGGGGTGACCGTTTATTTTATCACCCAAGCCGGGACACTGTTGAGAGTAAAATGAAGCACTAACTAAACAGGATGCCAGATAGAATGTATAAACAGAAACTTCTAGGACAAACTGGGAGTGAATGGTTACTTTAGCATTAAATGAATCTAAGACCACACCAATTCTTTCAGAAAGAAAAACCAAGGCAGGGAAGAGACTGCAGAGTAACCCACTGTCCTTGTCAAGGAAGCCAGACATGACTTCACATACAATTTGATAGAATCTTAGGCATTAAAACATCCTTGGGAGTTTAGTCTTCAAAAACTTGTAAGGAGGAAGCACACTCAAAGGTTAGGGCTCAAGTTAGAAAAATGTAATAACTTCCAAGAATGTAATCCAAGTCACCTGAAACACAGATGAATTTGACAGATGAATTCAACCATAGGTGATACATTATAAAAATACATTTTTATAACAGGATAACAATATCCCACATAAATCCATTATGTTTCATATAATAAAACATAAATGGAAATTTGATTTTAGAAGTTATGAGAGGCATTATTGAAAGTGGATGACTTGTGATATTTCAAAATTTCTCCTTCACTAGCTTTAAATTACTGATGGGCTGTGTCTAGTGGCAAGACAGACAAATCATAATGTTTCCTGTAAGCCAGATGTTGTAGTAATATAGAGAAATGGATATGTCAGTAATAATTCCTAAAGCTGCAATAATAAGAGGAACTGTATTCTTGTGATTGAAGCTTCCTGCCATTGCTACTGATTCTATAATATCAGTAGACTGTTTTTCACTTTTCTTTTGACATTCAACTAAATCTTAAACTCGATTATAACAGTCCTAAAGAAAAGGCATTTCAAATTCTATCAAAATGGTTTTGTTTTTAAGTTTTTCTTCTAAAATAAAGCTCACATGTAGAAAAACAATTTTGCAGGATAAACCACGTGGTATTATTGCATTATTAAAGATACATGGGAGGTAGAGCCTCCTCATATTCCATGTCACCATAAATGCAATTTTAATCTTAGGTATTTAAGTGCTAGGTGTCTTTTAACAATAAGTGAAGCTGTCAAATGTTTGTTGATCTCTTAAATAGAGGTCTGGACTGGAGATAGAAATTTAGAACACATTAGCATATTAATATTACCTAAAAGAAGTGGAAATGGATAAGATTTGACCAGGGACTGTATATAGAGAGTGAATAGCAGCTCAAAAACCAGAACACTGGGGAACTAAGCAACAAAGAACTTTAACACTTAGATATCAGATACAGGAAGATAAGCTAGGAAAGGAATGGATAAGAAATTTTCTGAGAGAAAAAAAGAGCCAACAGAAAAAAAAAAGTACTTGCTTCAAGAACAGAGTAGTGAACTGTGTCAAAGGCTATTAAATCATCAAGAAAGATAAGGACAAAAATACATTCTCTGGATTTGGCAACAGGGGATTAGTTTGTAACCATGGCAAAAGCTCTTTCAAAGAAGGACGGTAACAGAGATTGGAAGGAAGTGAATTGAGAGGTGAATGAAGGTTGGGGAAGCAGAAACAGATGAGTACACAACACTTTTAAGAAGCGTGACTGTGAAACTTACTGGAAAAATGGAGAGGAGAAGTGGAAAAACAGAGAAAAGAGCTGGAGGGGGTTGAAGGGGCTGAGATTAAGATGATAGCTTTTGGTTGTACGTGTATAATAAAAATCCAGTAGAGAAAAGACGATAATACAAAAGCAAGAGGAAGTATGTGAAAGAGAAAAGTCTTCTGAGGGCAAGAAAAGATCAGATTGACCCAGGACACAAATGGAAGAGTGTGTCTTGGGTAGAAGAAAGGACTTCCCTATAATTTTAGGGGTACATAAAGGAACTGACAGCACCATTACATTTGTGAGTTTACTGATAGAGCATCTTTAGGAGCTCCTATAGAATGGTTTCTACTTTCTTAACAGTAATAAAACAAAGTCACCTGCTGAGATTGGTAAAAGTGAGAGGGAGTATGAGGAGTAAAGAAAAAATAGAAAATCACCATGATAGCCAATGAAGATTAGTATTTCAACAAAAAAAGAAAACAATAATTATATAAATTATTTTTCTCCCTTCATTGTTGTTGTTTGAGAAAAAAATAGCTTTGAATAGAACCCATGGAAAATCCAGAATGAAGTAAATCATGTTTGTTCAAAATCAATTAAGGGGTAAAGGGAGTATTTCTGTAAGTCTACAGTATAAGAACCAGGATATCCATAATCCTTACTCCTTTGGTCCAGAGTAAGTATTTACATTAAAGGATCATAGTGAGGGGGCACCTGGGTGACTCAGTGGTTGAACGTCTGCCTTTAGCTCAGGGTGTAATTGTGGGGTCCTGGGGTGGAGTTCTGCATCAGGCTCCCTGTAGGAAGCCTGCTTCTCCCTCTGCCTATGTCTCTACCTCTCTCTGTGTCTCTCATGAATAAATAATTTTTTAAAAATCTATAAATAAATAAATAAATAAATAAATAAATAAATAAAATAATGAGAATGGAAGTGTATTGCTGCCCTGTCTTGCTCATCTGAAAAGAAAAGGTAATAACACTCCCTTTCAACAGTCTTTCCTCTTGTTTCTTTTTTTTTTAATTGCAGTACAATTTTTGTTGAGTTATATAACATTATATTAGTTTCAGGTGTATAATATAATTCAACATGTGCCTACATTACAAAATGATCACCACAATAAGTGTAGGACACTTTATATGCTTCCTACCTTAAGAATTCATTTTGGGTACCTATGTCCCTGACTTCCTCTCACTTTTTCTTTCTACTATATTAGTTTAAAGCATACAGCATGATTTGTGTTTTACATATTTGTGACATGATAACTACAATAGGCTCCAATAACATCCATCTTATCACATATATACAATAAAAAGAAAGAAAAAACAATAAAAAGAATAACATTTTTCCTTATATTGAGAATTCTTGGGATTTACTCTCTTAACTTTCCTACATATCGTACAGCAGTGTTAGCTCTACTTATAATGTTGTACATTACATCCTTAGTATTTATTTATCTTAAAACTGAAAGTTTGTACATTTTGACTACTTTTCCTCTAATTCCCCATCCCTTCACCCTCCACTTCTGGTAACCACAAAGTCTGATCTTATTTTCTATGAGTTTGGTGTTTTGTTTTGCTTTTAAAGATCCACATACAAGTGAGAAAACAGTATTGTCTTTTTCTGATTTCTTCTACTTAGCATAATGCCTTCAAGGTCAATCCCAACCTTGTTGTTCCAAGTGGTAGGACTTCATTTTTATGGCCAAGTAATATTCCATTATACATAAACCACAACTATTTTATCCATTCATTTATCACTAGAGACTTACACTATTCGAAAGTCCTGGCTATTATAAATAATACTGCAATAACATGGAGGTGCAGACCTCTTTTTGAGTTAGTGTTTTCATTTCCTTTTGCTATATCATATAATAGGTCTTATTTGAGGATCCTACATACTGTTTTCCACAGGGCTGTATCAATTTACAATCTCACCAATATTTCACAAAGTTTCCCTTTTCTTCACATCCACACCAACATTTATTATCTCTTCTTTTTGGTGCTGGCCATTCTAACAGATATGAGGTGATAACTCATTGTGGTTTTAATTTGTATTTCCCTAATGACTAGTGATATTGAGTATCTTCTCATGTATATGTTGGCCTTTCATATATCTTCTTTAGAGAAATGGCTATTCAGGCCCTTTGACCATTTTTTAATTAATTATCTAGGTTTCTGCTGTTACATTTTTATATACTTTGGATATTAACCTTATCAGATATATGGTTTGTAAATATTTTTCCCATTCCATATGTTCTTTTTTCCTTTTTTTGTTCCTGTGCAGAAGCTTTTTAGATTGATGTAATCCCACTGGTTTATTTTTTATTTTGTTGCTGTGCTTTAGGTGTCATATCCTAAAATTCATGACCAAGACCCATGTCAAAAAACTTTATTACTATGTTTTCTCCTAGGAGTTTTATGATTTCAGGTCTCACATCTAAATCTTTAATGCATTCTGAGTTATTTTTTGTGAGTGGTGTAAGATATGGGTCCAGTTTTGTTCTTTCTTTCTTTCTTTTTCTTCTTTCTTTCTTTCTTTCTTTCTTTCTTTCTTTCTTTCTTTCTTTCTTTCTTTCTTCTTTCTTTCTTTTTAAAGGTTTTTATTTATTTGAGAGAGTGAGAGAGAACATGTGCAGGGGGAAAGGGCAGAGAAAGAAACAGACTCCCCACTAAGTAGGGAGCCCAATGTAGGACTTGATCCCAGGACCTAGAGATCATGGCCCAAGTTGAAGGCAGATGCCTAACCAACTGAGCCCCCCAAGTACCCCAGTTTCATTCTTTTACACATGAATATCTGAATACCCCAACACCACTTATTAAATACTGTCTTCTCCATTAAACATTCTTGACTCCCTCATCAAATATTAGTTGACAGTATATACTTGGGTTTATTTCTGATCTCTCAATTCTGTTTCATTGGTTTGTCTGTTTTATGCCAGTAACACACTGTTGTGATGGCAAAAGCTTTATAGTATGGCTTAAAATCAGGAAGTGTGATGCCTCCTGCTTTATTCTTTTTTCTCATGATTTCTTTGGCTTTTTGATCTTTTTGGGTTCCACATAAGTTTTAGGACTTTTTTCTGACTTCTGTAAAAATAGATCATTGGAATCTTGAGAGGAATTGCATTGAATCTGTAGATGGCTTTTGGTAGTGTTGACATTTTAACAATGTTAGTTCTTCCAATCCAAAAACATGAGATAACTTTCCATTTATTTGTGTTCTTCAATTACTTTCATCAATGTTTTATAGTTTTTCAAGTAGAGCTCTTACATCTTCTTAAATTTTTTACTATTTTATTGTTTTCGATGGTATTGAAAATGGGATTATCTTATTTATTTCCTTTTCAGAAAATTCATTGTTTGTGTATAGAAATGCTACTTATTTTGCACATTAATTTTGCATCTTGCAACTTTACTAGATCCACTGATTATTTCTAGTAGGCTTTTTTGTGTGCTGTGTAAGATTTTCTATATATAAAGTCACTCATTTGTAGATGTAGACAATTACTTCTTCTTTTCCAATTTTGATGCTTTTTATTTATTTTTCTTGCCTGATTGCTCTAGCTAGGACTTCTAGTACTATGTTGAATACAAGTAGTGAGAATGGGCACCCATGTCTTATTCCTGATTTTAGGGGGAAAGATTTCAACCTTTCACCATTCGGTATGATGTTAGATGTGGGCTTGTCATCTATGGCCTTTATTTTGTTGAAGTATCTTCATTCTATGCCTAATTTGTTAACAGTTTTTATCATGAACATTTGCTGAATTTTTTCAAATGTAGTTATTTATCTATTGAGACGACCATATGATCTTTTTTGTCTTTCTATTTATGTGATGTATCATACTGATTGATTTGCATTGTTATATAATCCATGCATCCCATGGATAAATCCCACTTGATCAAATGAATGTGCTTTTAATGTGCTGCAGAATTTAGCTGGCTAGTATTTCACTGAGAATTCTTACATCTATAGTCATCAGGGATATTGATCTGTAGTCAGTGACATCCTTTTCTGGTTTTGGTATCAGGATAATGCTAACCCCTAAAAATGAGTTTGCAATTACTCCTTCCTCTTTGATGTTTTGGAAGAGTTTGAGAAAGATTCCCATTAATTCTTCTTCAAATGCTTAGTAAAACTCATCAGGGAAGCAAACTCATCCTGGGCTTTTCTTTTTTTGGGAGATCTTTGACTATGATTCAATCTCCTATTAGGAATTGATGTATTCAGAGTTTCTTTCTCTTCTTGATTCAGTCTTGGTAAATTGTATGCTTCTAGGAATTTTTTCCATCTAGAGTGTCCAGTTTACTGGTGTAGGGTTGTGCCTAGCAGCCTCTTATGATCCTTTGAATTTCTGTGGTATCCATTGTAATGTTTTCTTTTTCATTTTAATTTTATGGATTTTGATTCTTTTTCTTTTATTCTTTGTTAGTCTAGCTAAGGGTTTGTAATATTTTTTATCTTTTTACAGAACCAACTCTTAGTTTGATTAATCTTCTCTCTTTTTTTTCTGGTCTATATTTCACTTATTTTTGCTCTAATCTTTATTATTTCCTTTCTTCTGCTAACTTTGGGCTCAGTTTTGTTTTCTAGTCCTTTAAGTAAAAAGTTAGTTCATTTATTTAGGATCTTTATTGCTTCTTAATACAGGCATTTACTGTTATAAACTTCCATTTTAGAACTGCTTGTGCTGCATCCCATAAAATCTAGTATGTTGGCTTCTATTGTTGTTTGTCTTCAAAAACTTATTTCCCTTTTAACCTCTTTGATCCACTGGTTGTCCAAGAGAGTGTTGTCTAATTTCCATGTGTTTGTAATTTTTTTCCAGTTTTTCTCTTAATAATTTCTAGTTTCATGCCACTATGGTGAGAGAAGATACTTGGTATGATTTCAATCTTCTTGTTAAGACTTATTTTATGGCTTGACATATGGTCCACTCTAGAAAGCATCCTATATGTGCTTAAGAAGAATGTGTATTCTGCTATTAGTGAATAGAATGTTCTGTATATGTCTGTTAGGTTCATTTGGTCTATAGTATTGTTCAAATCTGTTTCCTTATGATTCTCTGAATGATCTATTCATTATTAAGAGTGGGGTGTTAAACTAGAGTCTTAAGTAAATTATGTACCACTATTACCCTAATGCAGAATCTAACTTTGACTATATATTTACCATCACCAGTGAGATTTACACTACCTTTTTATGTTTATATGATGTTAATTAAGATTCTTTTACTTCTACTCAAAGAACTCCCTTTAGAATTTCTTGTAAGGCAGGTATGGTAATAATGAACTCCTTCAGCTTTTGTTTGTTTGTGAAGTCTTTGTCCCTTATTCATTTCTGAAGGTCAGCTACATTGGTATGAAATGTTTGGTTGAAAGTTATACTCTTCCAAGACTTCCAATATTGAATATGTCATCCTATTGTCTCCTGGATTGAAAAGTTTTTAGAACCTTTTAACAGTCTTGTGTGGGCTCCCTTATATGTAACTTCTCTTTTCTCTACGTGCTCTTAAAATTCTTTCTTTGTCTTTTACTTATAACAACTTAATTATAATATGTCTTGGTGTAGTTCTATTTGAATTCAACCTATTTTGAATGCTTTGGGCCTCATGGATCTGTAGGTCTATTTCTCTTCTCAGGTTTAAGAAGTTTGCAGTCATTATTGCCTTAAATATAATTTCTGTCTCTTTCTCTCTCTTTGCCTTCTGGAATTCTTATAATGTGAATATTATTTCTTTTCATTATGCCCCATAATTCCCATAGGATTTATTTTACCTTTTTTTTTTTTTTTTAGAGAGAGAGCGTATGCTTGAGTGTGTGTGTGTGGGGGGGGGGTTTGAGCTGGTCTCTCTGTTCAAGTATCACTATACATAGGGCCGTGCAGCTTCTCAAATGTTCTGGTTATATTCCCTGGTTGGACAGGCTGAAGGTTGTACTCAGTGATGAGCAGAGCTATGAAGTAGATTCCTTACCTAGGTGCAGTGGGAAAAGAAGTTCTAAAGATGGTAAAGCTCTTTGGTTACTGTCTTAAGCCAACCCACAACCCAAGTTCCATGACTAAACAGGGTGACTGCCTGCAGTCTGCAAACTATCAACTCTGTCTGACTACTTCTTGGCTCAAATACTACTGGGCTGCACTGCTTCCAGGAGTGGCCTTGTATTCTTACATGTGGACACTCTAGTCATAACATTCATTCCATTTTCCCTCTTCTTACAGCCTTCAGTTGGCCTCTCCTTGTGCCTAGAGGCGCGGAGAGAAAACAACTGGGGAAAAAGCACATTCAGAACCTGAAAAATGACTTGGGTAATTTGGCAGAGAATTCAGAATCCTGAGTATACGGAATGTGACCCAGGACGGAGGTGAGAGATCACAGGTTTCAGGATGACATGACTGCTTGATTCTAGCTCATAGGGAAAGGTAATCAGACAGAGCTCTGAAGAAGAGGGCCAGGAGAAGAGCCTGCTGTCATCCAGATCTAAGGATAGTACTGATTGCATAGTCATGCATTCATTCCTGTCATGTGTATCCCTCAAAGTGGATGGTTAAAAGATATGATCATTTTTTATTTGGAAAAAAATCCTATTTGATACACTAAGCATTGCTAGTTATTTATATTCCACTGAAATGTATAAGAGTTTTTCCTTTCAATCTTATAAAAAGTATGATAAATTTCTTACTAATATTTTGCTGAACTAATGTTTGAAAAACAATACTTCATTGTTTGTGTTCATATTTCCCTAAGTAGTGGTGAACTTTACATTTATAATATATTCTCTTATGAACTGCCTCTTCACATTCTTTGTCTTTCTTGGGAGAATTATTATTTTTATTTTTCAGCCAAAAATTTTCATTCTTTTATTCTATTGTCCATTAATTTCAGCATTTACCTTTACTGATTTTGTTCTCCAAATTTATTTTTGTTGTATTACATTTAATATGTTTCTAGTTCCTTAAGGTGATCACTGGTTTGTTTTAAATTTTGGTTTTTAATTAAAGATTTTAAAGTCTAAATTAGCCTAATTTTTATTAGCCTAATTTGTTTTAGCCTAAATACAAGCATTAGCTATGTTACATTGGTAGTCACCAAGTTATTCATATTTTCATTAATTTCTATATAATATGAAATTCAATTTTCAGTCCATTTTTGATCCAGGAATTTAATTTTTAAAGGGGTTAATGTTTTCTAACTTGTACATCCTTTGTATTAACTGAATTATTCTGAGCAGAGACCACGGCTTTCAAAAGCACTATTTTCAGGAATGTATCATGATGCTTTTTGTGACATAATATCTGATTAATCTTAGTAAATACTCCATTGGCAAAAGATCCAATGTAGAATATGGATAGGAAAAGCATGTGTTTGTGCACATAACTAATGTACATACTGCAAAAAAAATAAGTGTTAAAGACTGCTGTTCCAAAGAAAGGCCACTAAAGGTATAAATATAAAAATTGGGTTTGTGCCAGGTTAGCTTAAAAGAATAGAAAAAGATAAGAAAAATAAGCAGAGATCAAAGGACCATCTAAGATTTTAACATATATATCCATCAGGAAAGAAACCTATAATTATTAAACACAAACAACAGTGTTCCAGCATTGGACAGACTGGGCTTAGGGATTAAGGATTCTCCCAATGGGAAAATTAGATTTCAGGGACAGGAAAAACCTCTGACAAAATACAGAATGTAAGTCAGCACAGCTCAAAGCATAAAGATAGACTTGATTTTGAGTTAGTAATTGGAAGCTTCTTGTAGTTTCCCCATTTATGGCACAATCATTTCTAGAAAAATTAGCAGAAATAATATGATCTTTCCTCATTTCCTTGTTTGAAACTATTTTTAAAATTTTTATCTTTCTGTTTAACAGAACACTACTAAACTTGAATTGTACTTTTATTTTATGTGAAACAAGAAGGCACAAGGAAAATTGTTCAGTCACCATAAGGAACAGTCTTAAATGGAAACACTCAAAGAACAGATTATAGCAGCAAGAAGTTGCAAAGTACATAGCCTTAGGTCCAGATAGACGTGGATTTCAATATAATTCTGCCACTTTGAATGTTTATAAGTAGCAATCTCCTGTAAATATTTGGTTAGTGAGAGGGAACCATCTGCTATGGCACTAATGATGAAAACATACTTCCTGCCCCTCCTCCCTATACTACATTGAGAACTCATTAAAGTATACTTCTATTGGTTGGCTTCTTAGTTCAATATAGTAACGTCTACTTAAAGCAACTGAGCTTATAAAGAGCCTTATGCAGTTCAATGGTCTTCAATCCACTCAACATAATGCTGAAGAACCTGAAGCAGAATTTTTCAACCTCAACACTAATTGTATGTAGTCACCAACTGTCCTGTACCTTACAGAATGTTTAGCAGCATCCTTTGTTTCTACTCTGGTTTCTAAGTAGCAAATCACTTTGCTGTGACACTAAAATGTCTTCCGACATTGTAAATTGTGCCCTAGGTGGTACAAAATTGCCTATGGTTGAACCACTGACATAGTTAACAGAAATAGCTATTCGGTTTTCCTCCATTAATGGAGAAGAATTAAGATATTATTCTCTGTGAAGTGGACATTTTATACTGATATTTATAGTGTGTGTGTGTCTATATATATATATATATATATATATATATATATATATATATATATTTGAATTGTGTTGTTCAAAAAAAAAAAAAAAACAACAGAAAAACAGTAGCCAAACTGTGGAAGGAGCCTCGGTGTCCATCGAAAGATGAATGGATAAAGAAGATGTGTTCTATTTATACAATGGAATATTACCCAGCCATTAGAAACGACAAATACCCACCATTTGCTTCGATGTGGATGGAACTGGAGGGTATTATGCTGAGTGAAATAAGTCAATCGGAGAAGGACAAACATTATATGGTCTCATCCATTTGGGGAATATAAAAAATAGTCAAAGAGAATAAAGGGGAAAGGAGAGAAAATGAGTGAAAATATCAGTGAGGGTGACAGAACATGAGAGACTTCTAACTCTGGGAAACGAATAAGGGGTAATGGAAAGGGAGGTGGGTGGGGGGTTGGGGTGACTGGGTGACGGGCACTGAGGGGGCACTTGACAGGATGAGCACTAGGTGATATGCTATATGTTAGCAAATTGAACTCCAATAAAAAAAAAGTAGAGTCACCATAGGAAAAAAATATATACATATATATATACACAGTTTATATACACAATAAGTCTCAAAGAAGACATCCCCCATTATAATTCTATACATCTTTAATATAGGATGCAGAAACACACTGAATTTAAGGAAGTATAATAAATAGCCACCATAAGTTGATCTCTTCTAAAATAATCATAGAGCACCCAGATAAAATAGCTTAATAAATTAACCAAAATTTAATTTCACATGTTCATCTATTGAAATTTATTGAAATTAATTCAAATCTTGGAATTGGGAGGAGATATTTTATTGCTTCTTTGAACAACCTAACATTCTTGGATACTATTATCACCATTGCAGGAAATTGCTACCCCCATGTTGTCACAATTCCTGTAGATGGAAATTATAAAGGATCCATTGAGGATTCAGAAAAGATACTTACCTATAATCAGTATGTACCTTGAGGAAATTTAGGAATTTCAATTCATTCATGATTTCAGGTAACTTTTTCCATGTGTTGGGCACAGAAATTAATTTGGATGCAAATGTCAATGACAACAAACCAGCTGTAGTTCATTTATGTTGAAAATTCAGCTAAAGCTGGTGGAATTTCAATCATAAATAGGCAGATTGTGCTATAATTTGCTATCTTAGTAAGTACTAAATAAAATAATAAAATTATTTTACTGTCATTAGAGTTAGTAAAACAGAACTTTAAGTAGTGGAATTTTCCCAGAAATTCCAAGAAGGGATATCCTTTGTTAGACAATTAAAAATTAAGTTAATTACATTAGGCAATAGAACTGAGGGACTAAAAGAAGCATAATAAATAATCGATGATAGTGGGTAGTGGTATCCAATACTGCATGCTTGTGATATTATATACAAAACTATTTCTTCTAGGAGATGATTCAATCAAACAATCTTTCAAACAAGAAAAACTCTTCTCTGAAGTATTCAGGGTTTTTTTTTTGTAATACATATTAATCTTTAGATGAAAAGTTCTCTTTCTCTACAGAGAGGATGTTATTACTTTTAATTCAGAAGCTTCAGTAAAGGATCACAGCTAGTCCATCATCTTTCATAATGTCAATGACTAGTCTGATTTGAGAATGGATCAATAACAAGTCAAAGAAAGGATATGTCAGAGGTCATTGCTAACTTAAGAATTACTTTCTGGATTTATCACAACATGAGAACTAATGGATAGCTTTGACAAGTGTTTTTAATGCTAGCTGTGGAGACCTGAAAGGTAATAGTAAATTAACTGGATTTGCATTTTTTAGTACTTCATGAAGAAACACACCATATTCTTTAATAGATACTAATCAAAATTAAATTTTCTTATGTATTTCTTGATAATGCATTACTCTCTCTAAAAATCCAGTGTCTTAAGATAATTCAAAGGTGTCAGATGTATGATGAAATGACATTTGTGGGATTGCTGATATATTTCAGGAAATAAACTAAAGGTCAAAAATATGTCATAATTAAAAAGTATCAATATTAAATGTAAGTGAAACATAAGGAATAAAGGGTTGATATAGAAGCAATATGAAATCCTATTGAGCTATGTATTACAAAGCTGTGATCATCAAGACAATATAGTACTGGCACAAAAACAGACACATAGATCAATAGAAGAAAATAGAGAACCCAGAAATGGATCCTCAACTCTATGGTCAACTAATATTCAACAAAGCAGAAAAGAATATCCACTGGAAAAAATAAAAAAAGACCATCTCTACAATAAATGGTATTAGGAAAACTGGACAGCCACATGCAGAAGATGAAACTGGACCATTGTCTTACACCACATGCAAAGATAAACTCAAAATGGTTGAAATATCGAAATATGAGACAAGAATCCATCAAAATACTAGAGGAGAACATAGACAACACCCTTTTTGAACTTGGCCACAGCAACTTCTTGCAAGACATATCCATGCAGGCAAGGGAAACAAAAGCAAAAATGAACTATCGGGACTTCATCAAGATAAAAAAACTCTGCACAGCCAAGGAAACAGTCAACAAAACTAAAAGACAATCTACAGAATGGGAGAAGATGTTTGCAAATGACATATCAGATAAAGGGCTAGTATCCAAGATCTATAAAGAACTTATCAGGGCAGCCCCAGGTGGCTCAGCAGTTTAGCACTGCCTTCAGCGCAGTGCGTGATCCTGGAGACCCGGAATCGAGTCCCACGTTGGGCTCCTTGCATGGAGCCTGCTTCTCCCTCTGCCTGTCTCTCTCTCTCTCTCTCTCAGTGTGTGTGTGTCTCTCATGAATGAATAAGTAAAATCTTAAAAAAAAAAAAAGAACTTATCAAACTCAACACCCAAGAAAGAAACAATCCAATCATGAAATGGGCAGAAGACATGAACAGAAATTTCTCCAAAGAAGACATGGCCACAGCACATGAAAAAGTGCTTCACATTACTTGCCATCAGAGAAATACAAATCAAAACCACAATGAGATACCACCTCACACTAGTGAGAATGGGGAAAGTTAACAAGACAGGAAACAACAAATGTTGGAGAGGATGCGGAAAAAGGGGAACTCTCTTGCACTGTTGGTGGGAATGCAAGCTGATACAATCACTCTGAAAGACAATGTGGAAGTTCCTCAAGAAGTTAAAAATAGAGCTACCCTATGACCCAGCAATTCCACTACCAAGTAATTACCCCAAAGGTGCAGACAGGACACCTATACACCAATGTTTATAGCAGCAAGGTCCACAATGGCCAAACTGTGGAAGGAGCCAAAATATCCTTAGATAGATGAATGCATAAATAAGATGTGATACACACACACACACACACACACACAATGGAACATTACTTAGCCATCAGAAAGGATGAATACCTACCATTTGCTTCGACATGGCTGGATGAACTGGAGGGTATTATGATGAGTGAAATAAGTCACTTGGAGAAAGACAATCATCATATGGTATCATTTATATGTGGAATATAAGAAATAGTGAAAGGGACTATAAGGGAAAGGAGGGAAACTGAGTGGGGAAAAATTAGAGAGGATGACAAACCATGAGAGACTTCTAACTCTGGGAAACAAAGAAAGGGTTGCGGAAGGAGAGGTGTGTGGGGGGATAGGGTGACTGACAGGCATTAAAGAGGGCACTTGATGGGGTGATCACTAGGTGTTATACTGTATATTAGTAAATTGAATTTAAATAAAATATTTTTTAAAAATTCTATTGGGCTTTTTCTACTAATAGATATGGACACATCTGTGACATTATTATGCTCCATGGTAGTTCAAAATATATTTACAATTGTCTCAATTGTTGGTATTTAGTAGATATAATGGTATTACTGAATTCAAGAGAGTTAATTGATACCATGAAGATTAAGAGATTAGGAAGAGACAGATGGAAAGAGAATAAGTTAAAGTCTAGTAAAATAGGATAGCATAATATTCTATTAAAAACACATATTTTACTGAATAAAAAAATAGAACTTGAGCAGGTTAATAGAGTGATGATACTTTATGCCACCCCCAACTAGAATAGAACTGGAATTTCTAGATAAAATTAAGTCATCAAGCATTTACAATTCAAAAAAAAATGTGCGTAAATAAAATATCAGAAACTTAATTTCCAGTTAAGGCAAACTAGGTCATTCAAATTAACACTACCAATAAAAACAATAGCAAAAGATAAGCTGTTCTTACTTTTTAAATAGCATCAGTAGTATTAAAGAGCTGAACAGTTAGGTACACAATCTGAATTAATTGAAGAGCTTTTGATGTTCCTTTAAGTTTTCATTTGAAGAACTTAAAAGTTCAATAATCTATCTCTGTATATCAGTTACAAATCAAAAAAATAGATACTTAAAATTTCATCAAAAAATAAAATAAAATTGCATCAAAATTTTGAACTACATAAAAGTAAACTACAGGAAAAATTACAAAATTTTACTGAGAAATAGATAACTTAATAGATAAACTTAATAACTTAAACAGATATAGAGATTCATTATTGTCCTCATTTTGCTTCTCTGAGACACCCCTCCTTCTTCCTTGTACTTCTTCAGTTGTTTCAACATTTTTCTAATAAATTTTCTAAATAAATGCTCTAATGAAACACCTGGAGTGATTTCTACTTTCCAGGATGGACACTGACACAGCATTTTGCAAATAAAATGAAAATTATAGGTGGATTAATTTCAAAAATATGAAAGGCAAACCAATAAAACTTTTAGAGTAAAATATAGAATAATGTTTTTATTACCTCAAGGAGGGGGGAATTTTTCAAACAAGACAAAAGGACCATTAAGCATAAACAAAAAATTGATAAATTCTACTTCAATTAAATCAAAACTTTTATCAGAAGACACTGAAAGGAGCTAAATGAGAGTAAGGGATTTGAAACTCCTAAGTAAGAAAAAGCTAGCATGAAGAATATATGAAGAACTTCTATCCTTCTGTAAGTCAATACAAAAAGACCAGGAACCCATCAGAAAAATGGGCAAATTATTTGAATGGCATTTTACATTTACAAAAAGGAAATCCAAATGATAAATGAAATTATGAAAAGATACTCATTGGCAGTTTCTAATCTCTGAGGATTTCTCTTCCTCCTGCTCTGCTCCTCCTCCCTTTCTCTTTCCGTTTGTTTTTTTCTCCTGCCTTCTTCTCTTTCCCCTTTCTTCTCCTTATCTTCTCTCTTCTATCCCTTCTCCAATTCATTCCTCCTCCTCCCTCTTTCCTCCTCTATCTCCTTTACCTCCTTCTCCTCACCTTCTCCTCCAGGTCACCCTCTTTTTCTTTTTTCTCTCCTACACCATTTAACTCTTCTGTAACCATCCCCTATTTGAAATCCTGAGAGAAATTTTGTTTTCAAAAATTCTCATAAGTTTTGGCATGAATTCTAATCATGCTGGGGCCAATATTAAATTACATAAATTTTCGTTTAAATTACAAATAAAGGAAAACCCCTTTGTTTCCTTGACCAATGCATTTATTCAACAAACATTTACAGAGTAATGATGGTAGAGTTGGATCCCTGATGGGTTTTATATAAGTTCATAAGGAAAAAAAGAACTAAAAGAAAGGTAAGAAACAGAATTGAACAAATGGTAATGACTTAAAATTTCCAAGTCTTAGATCTTTCATCAACAATATGAGGATAAATACAAAAACTCACAGGACTGATATGAGGATTTAGTTTATTATAATGCATCATTTTAGAAAACTCTCATTTGTCCTTGTCTCTCATCTTCTCCACAATCTGTTTCATCTGTCTCAGATGCTGGTCCTTTATTATCTTTTATTTGCTACATACCAAACTTCTGTTCATTTTTAAAAAAGATTTATATTTATTTATTCATGATAGACACAGAGAGGGAGAGAGAGGCAGAGACACAGGAAGAGCGAAAAGCAGGCTCCATGCAGGGAGCCTGACGTGGGACTCAATCCCAGGACTCCAGGATGGCGCCCTGGGCCAAAGGCAAGCGCCAAACCCAGGGATCCCCTTCTGTTCATTTTTTAAGGCTCAACTGAGAAATTATCTATTCAAGTAAGGGTTTTCCAATTTTTTCCAACTTCTCTAGGTAGGCTTAGTGTTCTTTGGGTTTAACACTCTTATCTACTGCTCTTATACAACTTAGTTGCACTTTCAATACCTGTCATGTTCCTATCACAGGAAATGTACCTTCTTTATCTATTTTTTAAATTTTATTTATTTATTCCTGAGAGACACAGGTAGAGAGAGAGAGGCAGAGACACAGGCAGAGGGAGAAGCAGGCCCCATGCAGGGAGCCCGACGTGGGATTCAATCCCAAGACTCCAGGATCACACCCTGAGTGGAAGGTAGGTGCTAAACCGCTGAGCCACCCAGGGATCTCCCCTAGCTCTCTATTTCTTACCATGCCTTTCATATTGCCTGATGGGTTACCAATAAATGTTACTTGAATAAATCAATAAATAGAGTTTTAGCACTATCCACCTAAATTTTTGATAAAATATTAGACCTACAAAAAATTCAGTGAGTTTCATATCCTGGAAGAATTAAGAAATAGTATTAAAAGGACAACTGATAATAGTGAAAATGTAAAGAATCCAGAGGTTATCATCAGAATTAGTTTGGCTTTTTTTCCACAGATTTCCCAAGTGGTTATAAATGATATCTGTTTTGGAATCAGAAATTGTTTCCTGGGAACTTTTGTATGAATGTTTACTTAGAAGAGACTCTTCATTAATATTAGCACATAGTAATAGATTTTTCATCCATGGATTTCAGGAAACGAGATTCAAAGGAATGATAAGCAAATAAAGAATATTGAGTGCTAAAAGCAATTAACTTAAACAAACTCTGATTCTTAGTTTACTGTTATTACCCATTCAAACAAAATTTAAATTTTAAGAAAAACTAGGCAGACATATTTTGCTCTGGAAGACAATTTTTAACCTCTGCAGTCTTTTTAGTTTCTAAGTAGCAGATAGTATTGGATAGTTTAAAAGATGTATTTTCTTGGTGACCACTATATTACCGTGTTTGGTTTTGAGGTTTCTTTCATCTATGCTTCCGCCATCATTCTGGACATTTCCTTTATATCATATTTTCCGAATCAATAATGTTGTACATATACATTTAAGCATCATTTTGTTCTCTAATTCAAATACCTGTAGGCAATGACAAAACTAGACATTTTGAGTAATTAAGCATATATTTACATTGCCAGGAAAGGTTGGAAATTGAGGATTACATGGAGAGAAACTAAAGACTTATTTTGTATTTTGTTCTAGGTACAATATGTGAATTTTAAAAGGGTGTTCTCTCAAATCAGACCAAAATGAGTTCTGTGAAAATGCAGTCTAGGGATACAAAGCTTGAAATCTAGAGTCTAACAAACATGGATTAACATTCTATACCAACCCCCTTGATTACTATGTATCCTGTGAAATATCCTTAACTTTTACATTTGCAAGCTGGCAACAATAACACCGACCTAGTAAGGCTAGGGAATCTAAGTATATGTAAAACCACAGGGACTGAACACAGTGTCAGGGAATAATACTGTTGTTGCTATTGTTATAACTGATTACAGAAAGTATCATTCCAGGTGACTTACAAGGTTTTGACTGGTAAAATGACTGGTTCTAAACCTCAGTCTCCTGTTTCCAGACTCTGGAATCCAGACTTTATCTGTTAGGAAGTGCTCAGCTACAAAAATGGAGTTTCTGACTCAACTCAGATAAAATAAAATATTCTGCTGCATCATAATTAAGTTCAGAGGTAGAACTGCCTTCAGGTTTGATTAATTAAGAAGCTCAACTTAGTCATCGAGAATTCAGGTTTTACTGAGATGATCATTTAATTTTTTCTGTCTTTCTATTAATATATCATATTGATTTATTTGAATATGTTGCACCATCCCGCTTGGTATAAATCCCACTTGATCATGGTGAATGATTCTTTTAATGTCCTCCTGAATTTGGTTGGCTGGTATTTTATTGAGAATTTTTGCAAGTCTATTCATCAGGGATATTGGCCTATAGTTTTTGTTTTTCTGGTAATGTCCTTTCTGACATCAGGGTGATGCTGACTCAAAATGTTTCCTCTTCTTCTATTTTTGAAAGGGTTTGAGAAGGAATGGCATTAATTCTTCCTTAAATGTTTATTAAAATTCACCATGTGGTTCTGGAGTTTTCTTCATTAAGAGATTTTTCACTACTGATTCAATCTCCTTACTGGTAATTGGTTTATTCAGACTTTCTATTTCTTCCTGATTAAATCTTAGTACATTGTATGTTTCTAAAAAATATATTCAGAGAATACATTTGACAAAATTCAGTATACATTCATGATGAAAGCTCTCAGCAAATTAGGCATAGAATGGATGTATCTCAAACATAATAAAGGCCACTTATGATAAGCCCACGGCTAACATCATACCAAAGGTGAAAGGTTGAAATCTTTTCAACCACCCAAGACAAGGGTGTTCATTCTTACCACATCTATTCCACATAGTACTAGAAGTCTGTACCAGAGCAATCAGATAAGAAAAATAAATAAAAGGCATCAGAATTGGAAAGAAAGAAGTAAAATTGTCTCTAGAATTACAGAAAATCCATAACACTTCACACACACACACACACACAAAAATCTATTAGATCTAATCAAAAAATTCAGTAAAGCTGCAGGATACAAAATTAACATAAAAAATCAGTAGAATTTTCATGTATTAATAATGAATTATCTGAGAAAGAAATAAAGAAAAAAATCCAATTTACAATAGTAAATTAAACACATTAAACACTTAGGAATAAATTTAACCAAGGAGGTGAAGATCTCTACTTGGAAAACTATAAAACTATGAAAGAAAGACACAAAAAATGGAAAGGTAACTCCCTGGTTTAGTGTTTAGACATAGGGAAGTAACTGAATTTGCTGATATTTGTCTTGTCACCAGGTGTGTTACTTACTTTTTTTTTAAAGATATTATTTATTTATTCATGAGAGACACACACACACACACAGAGAGAGAGAGGCAGAGGAGGCAGAGACATAGGCAGAGGAGAAGCAGGCTCCATGCAGGGAGCTTGATGTGGGACTTGATCCCAGGACTCCAGGATCACACCCTGGGCCAAAGGCAGTGCTAAACCGCAGAGCCACCCAGGCTCATGTTTATGGATTGGAAGAATTAATATTGTTAAAATGTTAATACTATCAAAAGCTATCTAAAATTCAATGCAATCCTTTTTTAACAGAAGTAGGAAAAAAAATCCAAAATGTATATGGAACCACAAAATACCCTGAACAGCCAAAGCAATCCTGAAAGAAAAAAAAAGTGGGAAGCATCACACTTCCTGATTTCAAGCTATACTATAAATCTATAGTATTTAAAACAGTATTGTACATGCACAAACACAACAAATACATCAATGGAGCATAATTGAGAGCCCAGAAATAAACCCGTGCATATACTGCCAACTAATATTTGACAAGGGAGCCAAGACTACTCAGTGGAGAAAAGTCAATCCCTTCAATAAATGATATTGGAAAAAGTGGATATTCACATGTAAAAGAATGAAACTAAACATTTATCTTCCACCACTTACAAAAATTGACTCAAAATAGATTAAAGATTTATGCATCAATAGATGAACATCTTTATATGCTAAGTGAAATAAGGCAAATATATGATTTCACTAATATGCAGAATCAAAAAAACAAATGAACTTACAAAACAAAACAGAAACTGGCTCATAGCCACAGGAAATGAACCACTGGTTATGAGAGCAGAGGTATCATGCTAAATGAAGTAAGTCAAAGAAAGAAAGACAAATACTGGTATGATCTCACTTATGGGTGGAATTGAAGGGGAAATAACACCAGAAACCAGACTAATAACAAAGAGAGAGAGAGAGGTCAGATTTGTGGTTACCAGAGGTGAAGGAGGGATAATTGGCAGTGGAGGAGAGGTAACTGGAAGAAGGTGGTCAAAAGGTACAAACTTTCAGTTATAAGATTAATAAGTATTAGGGATGTAATGTACAATATGATGAGTATAGCTAACACTGCTGTGTGATATATAGGTAAGTTGTAAGAGAATGTATCTTAAGAGTTCTCAACATAAGAATTTTTTTCTTTTTTTGCTTTTTATTGTATCTATTATGTTAACTAAATGTAATTGCAGTAATTATTTCACAATATATGTAACTCAAACCATTATGCTGTACACCTTATACTTATACAGTAAGAGGTGTCAGTTATATCCCAGTAAAATTGGGAGAAAAGAAAGAACTCATGTTCTTTCTATCTCTCTACCATACATGGGATAAATTCCATCCTATGGCTGCTTATTTTTATGGTTTTAGAATGGCTGCCAGAAACAATAGGGCAAAATCATCTTACTCAAGTAGGGAAAGAAACAGAGAGAGATCAATTTATTGATTCCAGGAACCCAAGCAATACTCTCCCAAGCAATACTCTCTGCTCTTATTTCCTTTCCTCCTTTTCTTTCTTTTTTCCATCTATTCTGTCCACCCTTCTTATTTCCTCTCTCCTTTCTCTCCTCCTTTTTTTCTTTCCTTCCTTCCTTCCTTCCTTCCTTCCTTCCTTCCTTCCTTCCTTCCCTCTTTTCTCTTTTTTCCTATTTCTTTCATTCTTTTTTCAACAATTATTACTAGGTATCGACCATAGGCCTGTCACTGTTCTAAGTTATGGGGATACATCAGTGCACACAACTGTCAAAAATATTCTCCTCTTACAGCTAACATTCTAGTAGAATCAAGTTGTTAAAAAAAAAAAAAAAGAATCAAGTTGTTCCCACAACTAAACAAACCTCTGGCCAGAAGAATGAGATGACAATGATGACTAGAGACTAACCAGTTAGAGTGGAATAGATGTTGGGGAGTCTATCACATTGGCTCAATATATCTTGAAACAACCTTGGGATCTCTTGTAGACATCAAATCTTCAAGCACCTCACAGTCTATGGAACTTTTTATAAATATATGCCTTATTTTCTTCTTCTCAGACAAAAAAAATAGTTCTTCAATGGTGTGTACTACATAGTCATTGCCAAACATATTAGTTTGTTTTATGTGACAATATGTTGTTAATAAAATTTAAGCTCATTTGCTTTCTTTGGTTGTCATTTTAAAATCCCAGACCTTGCATTTATCTTGGTTTATTATGTAAAAATAATTTAATGTTTTAATCATAGACTACATGATATACTGTAATGGTAATCTTTAAATGCCCATTTCATTAAAATTTTATGTTGCACACAAGACCTATAAGTCCCTGCTGCTACAGCAAATCATTTCATAACTTTATCTAATAACAATGTCTGGTGGTGATTTTCAATTAAATTGAGTTACTCATAATGCATCAGATTAAGTGGATCTGAGCCAAATGTTGTTGATCCCACTTACAATGTGGTTTTGCAATCACGCCAAAGTAGTTTTGTCTCAGTTCCTACCAAATTCTAATTCCTACTAGAGAAAAGCAACATGTGAATAGCTCAGACCTAAACTGTAAGTTTTTTTAAGGGCTCATATTTCATTCATTCATTTTCAATCCTTTACTGAGGCAATTAAAATTCTGAGTTTGCTATCTTTTCTAATGTTTTGGATTTTTTAAATTTAATTTCATTTATACCCACTAGAAATTAACCAGAATAAAATTGTCTAGAGCAGCTACCACCTTTCTTAAAGATATTATGTGGAAAGGGAGAAAATTATTATCTTTAAAATAAGTGCACAGGGAGAGGCGGGATTTGCACAGGGTGGTTTCCATGGGCTTTTCCAATTCTCACTTTCCCATAAGCTGCAGGACTCTAACATACCTGAATGTTGTAGGTGGTGGGACCATCTGACCTAAACTTCACCTAACAAAGTCATATGATTATGTAAAAGTTGTTAAGTATAACTACAACTTACAAAGTCAAAAGTCAATCCTACAAAAGCAATTAGTCTATACTCCAGAGGCAGGGAAGTAATACAAAAAAGAAAACTCTAAAATTAAGAGATAACACATGTGGCCAATAATATGAGAGGGATTTTAGCATTTAACTTAATGATAATGAAACAGATTTCTTCAAGAGGCACCTAATTTCAAAGATAAGTTGTAACTCCTATGCCACAATATGTTCTACAAACAAGTCAGGTTTTCACAGAAACTATTTACAACAGAAGTTAAAGAATTATAAAATTATTTCAAAGAAATATCTCAGTATATCCACTACCTCAACTATTATTGGTACTATCACTCATTTAAAGATCATACTGATGTATGGGTAGGCAGATCTGCCACACAACACATAAGCTTAACAAAGCAGCTATTTTCTTTTGTCATTGGTAGGACATCATTTTAATTGACTAATGCACATGCCATACAGGTTGATAAATATTTCAAATATTATCTCTGTACATTCTGTCCTATTGTAAATAATGTATATTGTTTGCAGTGACTAAAGTAGCAATTTATTGAAATGCATCACTTAAATATAACTCAGACATAAAAATCTATGATAAAATCAATAATCCAAATTGCTGAGAGATTTCAAAATTGAAAGACCATTTTCATTCTATTTTATTTCAGTCTGTGTCAACTAGATAATACAAATCACCAACTTTACCCTACAGAACCCTGCACTATTGGGTATAAATCGTGTATTAGTCTGCTAAGACCACCACAACAAAGTATCATGGGCTGGGTGGCATAAAAAAAAAACAACAAAATTTATTTCTCACAATTCTGGAGGTTAAAAGTTCCAGATAATGGTCTGGCAGGGGTTAGTTTCTGGTGAGAACTCTTTCTGACTTTCAGACATCTGCCTTCTTGCTACAATACTCACACAGCCTTTGCTCTGAGCATGTGGATATGGAGAGAGATCACTCTTTTCCTCTTATAATGCCATCAATCTTACCAAATTAGGGCCTCACCTTTATGACTTCGCTGAACCTTAATTATCTCCTAAAGACTTTATCTTCAAAGGCAGATAACTAGAGATTAGGGCTTTAACACTTGCATTCAGTTGGGGATGGGGAGGTACAAAATTCAGTCCACAGCAGGTCAATAAACTCTATCCTATCATTCCAACTACTTTGGAATCCACAAATATTTTGTGGGAACTATTTTATTAACTTGGCTAAATTCAAGTAAAATACTTTTTTTTTCAGTCTTCAAATATTTTTTATTGGAAGGCCATGCGTTGCCTTCATTTATTGTATTTCAAATCGCTGTACATTTACTTTTGTGAAAACACTGCCTGCATTTTCTAGTACAAAAAAAGCCTAAAAATTGTTTCAGGAATGTAGAGAAATATCCAACTTAAATAGAGAAAAAGTGCAACATAATTACTGCTGCACTGCAGTCATTTCTGCATTTCCCATGTTTCTTAAATAACTATCTTGTCTGATAACACACAATATAAAGAGCAATTATGAAAAACAGACATTTACATATACTTCTAAAGTCTTATTGAGAATATCCTGTTGGCATTGGATAACCAATCAAAGGCACAGCTGCAGTAGCAGGATATGCACATGCCTGTTGGTTCATACCATTGTGCATATTGGGAACATTACTTCCATATTGCTGAGTGCTATCATAACCATTCTGGTAAGTCCCTGTTGGATTACCAGTCCTAAAACTGGTCTGTATACCAGCAGACACAAAATTACTTCCAAAGCTCCCATTGGTGTAATTTGCAGCACTGTAAACACCATTCTGAGTTTTTGCCCCAAAATCTCTCTTAAGCAGACTAGAGTAACCTCTGTCATAATTTTCCCTGTCTCTAAAGGTATTAAAACCACCCCCTTTGCCCGCAAAGTATCTGTCCCCACGGTCATCCTTCATGCCTCCTCTACCCCTTGAACGACCTGAACCTCTGTCTTCGACCAACTGAAGCAACTTGGGATTAATTGCTTGATTAGCTTCATGAAGCACAGAGATAAGGTCGCTCACTTGCTTTATGTTATTAGGTGTAAAGAAAGTGTATGCTGTGCCTGTTTTGGTACTGCGAGCAGTTCTTCCAATTCAATGAATATAATCCTCTGAGGACTTATGGTAGTCATAATTGATGACAAATTTCACATCTTCCACATCTAGCCCTCTGGAGGCCACATCTGTAGCAATCAGAATAGGAGCTTTTCCATGTTTGAATTCATTTAGAACCCAGTCACATTCCTGTTGACTCTTATCACCATGGATACCCATGGCGGGCCACCCGTCTCTCCTCATTTTTCTAGTAGGCTCATCACATCTTCTTTTGGTTTCAACAAAAACAATGGTTTTATTCTCCTTCTCACTCATGATCTCTTCCATTAGCACCCGGATACCTCCACTTGACCCTCTCAAAAGCCAACCCATTATCTTACTTATAGACGTGTAAGACAGCCTTGTGGGAGATGATTTACACACCACACAACTCACCTACTTAAAGTGGTGGTTTTTAAAACATTCACAGTATTGTGCAACCATTGCTACAATTAATTTCTGACTGTTTTCATCACCCCCAAAAGAAACCTTATACTCATTAGTAGTGACTTGCCCATTTTTCCCTCAATTCCCTATTCTGGACTTTTCGTGTAAAGGGGATCATGTAATATGCAGTATTTTGTGATTTAACCTCTTTCAGCATAATATTTTCAAGGTACAATCACACTGTAGCATATATCAATACTCCAAAAAAAAAAAGAAAACCTACCAAGTAGTTGATCTTGTATGACAAACTTATTGACATAGGGTAAGATGGGTATCTAGATGTTGAGTGATGGGACTTTGTGTCTACAGGATCTAGTAAAATGATAGAAACAAATCAAAGTTCACACTCCACTTCTGTGGATTACTTTATCAGGTATAATAATCATCCTAAAGTTTCACACAATAGTGAGCCTTCTAATGTGGATTGACAGAGAACTATTATGTAGAAACTTAATGTGCTTTAAGTATAAGAAACACAGGGATAGAGTTATAATTTAGCAATAAATCTGTGGGCTTAAAACAGACACTTGGTTATTTTAACAAACATAAAGATGACACAGTAATTTATAGTAGAAACATCTCATAAAACAAATAAAATGAGTACCACTTTCTAGAAGAGTTGCCCAAAAATGTGGAAAAAATGAACATATATATGGAACTATTCACCTTAGCGATTGAATAATTTCTCATAGATTCATTAGGTAAGCCACTACCATATTTTCTAATTAACTCATAAAACATGCTCTTCTGGACATTCTTCCCACTTAGTAAAGACTTTTGTCTTTACTAAAGACATTTATTAAACATTGAATTGTATTAACATACTTGTATTTATGCTATATTTGTTATATTAATCATATCATATTTTCCTCTTCTTCCTTTTAGATCTATAGTCTTGGTGACCTCAGAGGAGGAATGGAAATAAATTTGAAAGTATTGGTTTATTTTATTATGTGGTTTTATATTTTTGGAGATTACATACAATTTGGAGATTACATACCATTTGCTAATGATTATGGGCTATTAAGATTATGGATCCAAACAGAGGTAACCAATGCAAGGCAGGGGAGGTATAGGTATTTACACCTACACTTTGATGGAATGTTAATAGCACCATAAATATATGTGCTTACTCTTTTGACAAGGATGACTAGGAAAGTATTATAAAATACTTTAGGAGATACCTGGATTTAACATGAGTATGGACCTGCATCACAGCAGAACTGCTGCTGTTATGAGCACACATAGGAAATCCTTATTATATAAAATAAAATAAATAAAATAAAATAAAATAATAAAATAAAAAGTAGTTAATATTTTCATCCTGAGGGGCCACTTACAATTGGGGTCCAGAGTCACAGTTTCTGTAGAGGGAAAGCTAGATCTAAAATTTTTCTACTGACAAGGACATTTGAGTTTCAGCAACAAATTACTATTATGAATGAATCAATAAGGCGTATATTATCAAAAGACAGTTTACACCATATTTTTCAATCATAAATAAAATCATTATAAGAAGACTTATGCATAGAGAAAACAACAAATGATGTTGCAAATTGAATTCTTTTTTTTTATAAATTAATTTTTATTGGTGTTCAATTTACCAACATACAGAATAACACCCAGTGCTCATCCCGTCAAGTGTACCCCTCAGTGCCCGTCACCCATTCACCCCCACCCCCCACCCTCCTCCCCCTCCACCACCCCTAGTTCATTTCCCAGAGTTAGAAGTCTTTATGTTCTGTCTCCCTTTCTGATATTTCTCACACATTTCTTCTCCCTTCCCTTATATTCCCTTTCACTATTATTCATATTCCCCAAATGAATGAGAACATACACTGTTTGTCCTTCTCCGGTTACTGTGGCCAAGTTCAAAAAGGGTGTTGCCTGAGTTCTCCTCTGGGATTTTGATGGAATCTTGTCTCACATTTAGATCTTTCATCTATTTTGAGTTTAACTTTGTGTATGGTGCAAGAGAGTGGTCCAGTTTCATTCTTCTGCATGTGGATGTCCAATTTTCCCAGCACCATTTATTGAAGAGACTGTCTTTCTTCCAGTGGATCGTCTTTCCTCCTTTATCGTATATTAGTTGAGCATAAAGTTCAGGGTCCACTTCTGGGTTCTCTGTTCTGTTCCATTGATCTATGTGTCTGTTTTTGTGCCAGTACCACACTGTCTTGATGAACACAGCTTTGTAGTACAACCTGAAATCTGGCATTGTGATGCCCCCAGATATGGTTTTCTTTTTTTAAAATTCCCCTGGCTGTTTGGGGTCTTTTCTGATTCCACACAAATCTTAAAATAATTTGTTCTAAGTCTCTGAAGAAAGTCCATGGTATTTTGATAGTAAATTGCCCTGGGTAACATTGACATTTTCACTATATTAATTCTGCCAATCCATGAGCATGGAATATTTTTCCATCTCTTTGTGTCTTCCTCAATTTCTTTCAGAAGTGTTCTATAGTTTTTAGGGTATATTTTGAGAACCATTTGAATGGTAAATGGTTCTCCAACCTTTTATTTTCAGGTTGTAGGTGTCCTTCTGTCTAAAATGAGTCTCTTGTAGACAGCAAATAGATGGGTCCTGCTTTTTTATCCAGTCTGAAACCCTGCGCCTTTTGATGGGGTCATTAAGCCCATTCACGTTCAGAGTTACTATTGACAGATATGACTTTAGTGTCATCATGATATCTATTTAGTCCTTGTTTTTGTGGATTGTTCCACTGAACTTCTTCTTAAAGGGGAGTTTTAAGAGTCCCCCTTAAAATTTCTTGCAGAGCTGGTTTGGAGGTCACATATTCTTTCAGTTCCTGCCTGTCTTGGAAGCTCTTTATCTCTCCTTCCATTTTGAATGAGAGCCTTGCTGGATAAAGTATTCTTGGTTGCATGTTCTTCTCATTTAGGACCCTGACTATATCCTGCCAGCCCTTTCTGGCCTGCCAGGTCTCTGTGGAGAGGTCTGCTGTTACCCTAATATTCCTCCCCATGAAAGTCAGGGACTTCTTGTCTCTTGCTGCTTTAAGGATCTTCTCTTTATCTTTGGAATTTGCAAGCTTCACTATTAGATGTCGAGGTGTTGAACGGTTTTTATTGATTTTAGGGGGGGATCTCTCTATTTCCTGGATCTGAATGCCTGTTTCCCTTCCCAGATTGGGAAAGTTTTCAGCTAGGATTTGTTCAAATACATATTCTGGCCCTCTGGCCCTTTTGGCGCCCTCGGGAACCCCAATTAAACGTAGGTTTTTCTTCCTTAGACTGTCATTTATTTGCCTTAATCTGTCTTCATGGTCCCTTAATTGATTGTCTCTTTTTTCCTCAGTTTCCCTCTTTGCCATTAACTTGTCTTCTATGTCACTCACTCGTTCTTCCACCTCGTTAACCCTCGTCCTTAGGACTTCTAGTTTGGATTGCATCTCATTCAATTGGTTTTTAATTTCTGCCTGATTGGATCTAAATTCTGCAGTCATGAAGTCTCGTGAGTCCTTAATGCTTTTTTCTAGAGCCACCAGTAGCTGTATAATGGTGCTTCTGAATTGGCTTTCTGACATTGAAGTGTAATCCAGATTTTGTAACTCTGTGGGAAAGAGGGCTGTTTCTGATTCTTTCTTTTGAGGTGAGGTTTTCCTTCTAGTCATTTTGCTCAGTGCAGAGTGGCCAAAAACAAGTTGTATTGGAACACGGGGGAGTATCACTGGTCCGTCCAGCTGGTCTTCTGGGGGAGGGGCCTGCTGTGCTGATTTTCAGGTGTTAGCACTTGGGGGAGCTGCTCTGCCCCTGCCTGCTGCGGGGCTCAGCTGGGGTTGTTTACCCCGTTGGGCCCCAGGAGGATCAGCCGCAGTTGCTATGGCAACTCTGGAAGCCTGGATTCAGCCTCCGCAGTAACTTCGGGGCCCGGGGCTCTCGGCTCTCAGTCCGCAGGGCCTGGAGGCTCCGGGGCGGGGCCGCTGATCTGCTCAGCTCGGGGCAGGAGCGTCCTTGCTGTCCTGGGCCCTCCCGGCCTCTGCCTGTCCCGGGGGAGGCCGGATCCTGGGCTGTGTCCCGGCGCCCTGTGCTCCGGGGCCTGCGCTGTTGGATTCGCGCTCCCGCCCCGCAGCCCCCTCCGCGGAGCCGCCGCCCGAGCCCCTCCGAGCTGCTCCGGCCCCGCCGTGCGCGCTGCAGCCCTTAGGGAGCTCGGCGCACTCTCCCGGGGCGCAGGTGTCTGTTAGTGTCCCCGGGAGCCCGAGGGCATCCCCGCTCTCCTGGGTCCTGCTCCAACTCCCTGCGAGCCCCTTTCCGCCCGCCCGGGAAGGTTGGTGCAGCTCCTGCTCCTCCGGGACGGGGCTCTCCTGTCCTGGGGACACTCGCCCCGGCCTCAGCCCGGCTCCTCGCGGGGCCCCTCCCCCTCGGAGGCCTTTTGTTCCTTTATTTCTTTTTCCCCGTCTTCCTACCTTGATAGAAGCGCGGACTCTTCTCACTGTAGCGTTCCAGCTGGTCTCTCTTTACATCTCAGGCCGAATTCGTAAATTTTCAGGATGGTTTCGCAAATTGAATTCTTAAGTATAATTCCATAAATGTAAGCGAAAAGAAAGTTTCCTTAAAGAAGTTTATTAGAAGATATTTCCATTTCAGTAGCACAATTACCCTTTGCACATCATGAAATTCCACAGCTCTCTGAACACAGACCCACACCTCCACATAGCTGCCAAAGCCAGGACCCTGTCTGCATCTGTAGGTATGTGGGCATGTATCCATGGGAGTCTTACTACTCATTCACCTACACCTGGACTGCATATTCTCTCTCAGGACATTGATGTTTTTGCTCTCAGTCCATAAATACTCATCTCATAATCTTATCATCACTTTTCCTTGCCCTGCTCCTATCCTTTCATTTTTCTCCTATGAATACCAATATCTTGCCACTCATAACTCAGTCCAAATTTTCTCACTCATTACACTCTTGCCTGGTTTTCTCCACCATTTTCCTCCTCTTGTCCTTACTAGTAGCCTTCATCCTCAGAGTCTGCGTCTCCTTCACCTCTTTTAATAAATGCCTCTTTTTTTCTAAAGTCTTTACTTATCTTTATTTAAGTGCACTTGAACTAAAATCTAATGATGTATCACCTCACTGTCCTCTTCTCTGATGATTACTTTCTTCCATTGTCCTCCATTCAGTAGGCCAATAACCACTTTAGATCATTTAATCAATCCATTGTCTGCTACTCTTCTAAACTCCTGGTCATCATTTTATATATATCTACTGCCCTGCAGGTCCATTTCCAGCTTCTCAGCTGATGGGCATCTCTGCAGAGTACTTTGTCATCATCACAGTGATTCAATGGCCATATCAATAATTCCCCAGACTCTTTAACTGTCTTCAGACATCAGATATCTCCTAGATATGACAGACACCTACTTAAGTAGGCAGTTCCTGTGCTATTCCCATATTTTAATATATTTTGGGCAAATTAGGAAGCTTCAGCTGTACATTTGTTTTCTGTTGCTACTGTGCCAAATGACCACAAACTTGATAGCTTAAACAACTGACACATATTCTCTGCAGTTCAGAAAGCCATAAGTCTAAAATGGCCTCCTGGGTCTAAAATCAAGGTATCTTGATTTTTTCTAGAAGCTACGGAAAGAATCTGTTCCTTGCCTCTTCTGGCTTCTTGTGGAAGCTATCACTACTTAGCTAGGGCTGTACAACATTGTCATCACATTGCCTTCTCCTCTTCTATCATCAAATCTACATTTGCCTCCAATTTATAAAAACCTTGTGATTACAGGTATGGCCCACCCAGATAATTCAACATAATCTCCCTTTCTCGGAGTGCTTAACATAATCACATCTACAAAGTTACCTTGCCATATAAGGTAACATTCACAGGTTCTCAGGATTAAGATGTGGATATTTTTAGGGGCAACTATTCGGCCTCCCCCAAGCTAACTGGCGCCAAGCACACCATGCTAACCATCAGGAAATATCTTCAGTGTCGATGGCAGTAACAGCACAGATAGGGAGGCACCTTTCCAAATAATGTTGGCATAGTAGGGTATCATTAGGCACAAAAGGGAAGGAGGAGACAGTGGCAGTGGCAGGGGCATTAGCAATGTGTCTATCCATCCATATCGTGATCATTCTGTGTGATCTGGCTGTTCTGGTAAACACAGGATTAACAACTTCATTTTTCTTTGTTCTGGTGTCCCACAATGGCCAATTTCTCACACTGTCCTTCCTGCATTTCTTCTCTCCACCTAAAATATCTTTCTTTTCAATCTTCTACCTATTCCAGTGCTAAGCCATCTGAATTCCCAAAGCTTCATTGAATCCCTCTCTACCCTTTCCCTCATATGCTGGTCTAATTTCTCCCTTCTCTAAATTTCTGGAATCATAAGCACATAGTTTAACATTTCTTACCAGTTGTGATTATATATATTCATATAATTATATATATCTCAGTTGTATTTTTCTTTCTTTCTATAGAAACAAGTAGAACGTTGTACACATAAGAGGGACACTTAGCAAATATTGCGTCATTCATTGATAGATTCAAGTAGCTCATGAGGTTAATTGGAGAAATACAGAAAATTATAAAATTCCAGATCATTACATTGTTGTGGTGAATTTAGCCAAATGTCCATAATAATAAGGTAAGATCATATGTATATGGGCTCTAAATAATAAAAATAATGAGAATAATAAATTTTTTAAAGAGTTTTGATTTTAAATAAAGAGTTCAATAAAGAGGCATTTTAGATAATGCTGCTGTTAATATCCATATTTTCACATAGCAGCTATAACTATAATTACCATAAATATTTTTTTAGAAGTTTAGGACTAAAAATTCTGGTTTATGAAAGTAAGTTTATTACAAGGATGAGATAACAACTCCACCTGGCACCATTGTCTATATCGTTCAGGAAAATTTCTTCCACAAAGAACCTGATTAAATACTTGATACTGCTCTTATAAAAGCAGCTTTTTTTCTAGACTATGCAGATATTAGGTTATATACTTAACCAAGAAATTTGATTTTTTTTAATCCTATTATGCATAAAACTAAACTTTAGGCTATTCTGAGCATGGGCTTCATTTGTTCAGGATAATTATTTCTCCATGATACAGACATGTATAAATATACAGATCTACATATACAGCCCTAAAGAAAAAGAATAAATAACTGCAAAAGATGATTTTTGAAAAATCATTATTCAGATTTTTAAAAATGCAAATGAAAAATCTGTCTCAATAACAGCCAAATGGCAGTGAATCTTAAATATCAATTTGTAATATGTCAAAGTGACTTACATTATTTCTTCTTAGTACATAAAAGCCATTCTACAGAGGGCTTTGTTCTTATATTTTGTATTCTGTATTATAGTAAAATAAGAAAAAATTTCATCTCTGTCTCTTACATACAAATAATCACTTATCCTTAACTTTACCATTAATCCTAGATATGTCAATAATGATTTTCTCTAAACTTAATAAAACTACTCTGTGATCCTTTCTAAAAAATAACTACAAAAGCTTGCATGAGTGTTTCCACTCAATATGTTTGTCTCAAATTCAGTTTTTAACTATTTGAATTTTTTTTCATTGTGTAGTACATTTTGAGGAAGGAAATTTAGAATTTTAGCTATTACAAAACTCTTGTATCTTTGATTCTAAAATGAGGCAATTCCTTAAATGAAACATAAGAATTATAAACTGATAGAAAATGCACAGAGAGTAATACAGAGAAAAATGGAGAAGACTGTACGTGAGCCGAGGAAAAAATATTCTGACGTGAAATAGCCACAAAACAGAGACACAGAAAAATAGAAACATGATTTGGTTCTTCATTCCCGTATATCTCACAAGTTTAGGGCAGGAAAGCTCCTAAACCAGAGAATGTAAAAAGAAAGTCCTAAAAGTTGCATTCACAATCGTTTAAAATAAAAGTGGAAGAAGTTGCGTGGACACAGTGCATTTCAAAATAGAAATTATGACACAGACAGTAAAAAGTGATAACAGAGGAAAAGAAAGCATCTTAAAATCAAAAGCTAATTACTCAGTATCTAAGTTTATGAGCAGGAATATAGCTTGCTAGGATTTTTCAAGTTAATTAAAAAAACACGTTTAAGTGTTTTCACTTAAATTAGCTAATAATTTTAGTGAATTAAACAATTCAGAAAATTAGCTAATAATTTATCTATTTTCATGTTAACCCGCAAACAACATGTTGTTGGAATATATCCAATTGTAACTTAGTTCTGGTATAATTGTTGTCATTACTGATTAGAAAGGAAAAAGTGACTTAAAAAATCCCTAAGCAATAATGCCTAAACAATTACTTGTAAACTACCAGTGCCACTCATGAAAACTGCACATATATCAGAATAACTCCAGATTTGAAAGCAGATGAATCTTAAGAATTTAAAACACCTTCTAAGATGAATTTTATAGAGTAATCAAATGTAGCCTCTGACTTCCAGATAAAGGTTCCTGAATAAAAACATGCATTATTTTTACTTCCTACTAAAACTTGATTAAAACTTCAGTGGAAGTCTTTGGAGCTCTTTGAGAAAGATGCAGTTACAGGTCCAGGGGAGCTCTGGGCACCAGCTTCCTACTCCTAACTCACCACTGTTCACTTTCCCTTAGGAACAAATGGGTCAGGAAACCATGCAGCAGCCATGGCTTTTAAAGACATCGGGAAAACACTCGTGGAACCAGAGGTGGTGTTTCACCAAATCAGAATTACTCTAGCCAGTCGCAGCCTAAAATCTTTGAAGAAGTTACCTGCTGACTTGATCAGAGGAGCAAAGGAGAAGAATTTCAAATTGAAAGGACCAGTTTGGATGCCTAAGATTCTGAGAATCATTGCAAGAAAAAGATCCTTGTGGTGAAGGTCCTAAGACTTAGGATTGTTTTCAGATGAGTATCCATAATCTACTCACTGATTTGCACAGTCCTTCTGAGATTGTTAAACAGATTACGTCCATCAGTATTTGAGCCAGGAGTCTAGGTTGAAGTCACCGTTGCAGATGCTTAAATCAACCTTTTAAATTAGTTATCAGTTGTTAAAAAAGAAAAGTATTTCAATGAAAGTCTCTTAAGATATAAATCCACTAAAACATATTGAGAGAAGAAAACAGCAACTAATTTAAAAGCTGGAAGGCAAATGGAAAAACAGTTAACTTAGCACATTGAGAAAGGTGAATCTTAAACCCATAGTATAAAAAGTCAAGAAGCAATCTCATTTAAACATAGAGACCTAAATACCTAAGGAATTGGTAGAGTAATATTTTTAGAAATGGATTAAATGAGCACTAAAAGCATAAGATTTGTTGAAAACTTACTTAAACAGCATTAAGACTTAGCTCTCCTTCTCCGTTCCAAAGTCTATAGGTTACCATTTCTCTCTTAAACTAGCAGAAAACTACAAATATATTTTTGACAGCTTTACTGAGATAAATTCATATATCATAAAATGTACCCATTTAATTCAGTGGTTTATAATATATTCATAGTTGTGCAACTGTCATCATAACTTTAGATCACTTATTACCCCAAAAAGAAACTCAATACCCATTAGCCATCACCCTCCAATCCCCCTTCCTTCCAGCTCTAAGAAATCACAATCAAATTAATTAAAATACATTAAATTTTAAGGTAATTAACATCTAATTAATTAATTAAGATTAATCAAAATTTTATCTCTGGATTTATCTAATATGGACATTTAGTATAAATTGATTAATTCACTGTGTCCTTTTATAAACTTCTTTCACTTGGTATGTTTTAAGGTCATCTATGTTGGAGCATGTGGCAGTATTGTCCTTTGTATTGTCAAATAGTACTCCATTGTACATATATATCACATCTTATTTACTTGTTTTATCACTGATGGACATTTGAGTTGTTTTCACTTTTTTATATATTATGAACAAAACTACTATGAACCTTTGTGTATAAGTTTTTGTGCAGACATGTTTTTATTTCCCTGGAGTATATACCTAGGAGTGGAATTTCTGTGACATATGGTCATTGTATGTTTACTCTTTTAAGGAACTGACAGACTGTTTTCAAAAGTAGCTGCACTACTTATATCTCCACCAGCAATGCACAAGATTTCCAACTTCATATCCTTACAAAAACTTATCTTTTTCATTTAGCCATCCTCGTGGGTATAAAATGATGCCATTGTGTTTTTATATGCATTTTAGAGGGTGTGTATTTTTTGAGATAGTACCAAAGTCTCTTGTCCCAGGAAGTTTCACACATAAAGCAGAATTAAGTGAAAATGTATATACTAACATAGAAAGCTCTATTCTATTTTTTTACTCTGTCTCTAAAACTCTGGCAGCTATATATATATATATATATATATATATATATATATATATATATATATATCACCAAGCTGGTAAATGGGCAAAATCTTCAGGTGTCTGAATAGCTTAGGATAAAGAATATAAGACACAGACACCAAACATTTCCAAAATAAATATCCCACAATAAATTTAAAAATTGATAAGCCCCAATCATACAGTCAGAACTTCCCATCAACTTTTAACTTGCTCTAATTTTAAATATGTGCTTTCAACCAAGTATTACCAGACATTTTAAGAAAACCTATAAAGTCAAAGACAAACCAAGCAAAACATGAAAGAAGCAATTTGGATTAAAAGAAAAAAATGACAATGCAAGGAGAAGAAAACTTAAAAAAAATGATAATAAATCTTCACTACTATTAATACCCTGAGAGAAATAAGTTACTGCATCCGTAAAGCATGCTATATTTAAAAAAACACTCAGAAAACAAAAAGTAAAAGCAGCCGTAAAGCATGCTATATTTAAAAAAACACTCAGAAAACAAAAAGTAAAAGCTCTTAGGTTTACAAAAAGAAGAGTAGAGATGAAAAAAATCAGTAGGCAATTTGGAAGAAGGAATTGAAAAAATTTCCTAGAAAGTATGCCATAAAGGCAAGATGATGAAAAACAGGAGAATAAAGTAAAAAATAGTAGAAGGTCTTCATTAGACTCAATATCCAATTAATAGATGTTCCAGAAAGAAAGAACTGAGAAAAATGGAGAAGTCAATTAAATTACTCAAGAGATTTTCAAAGTACAGTAAGATATGAGTGCTCACTTTGAGAGAGTCCAGAAAGCACCCAGTAAAAATATTAAAAATAGACTCATTCAGAGGTTCAGAGGCTTGCCACCATGAAATTTCATAACACTGGAAACAAAGGTATCCTTCAAGATTTAAAAAAATAAAAAATAAAAAAGGAAAGACAGGCTTTCTAGAGGCAATATTGAGGCAGTGAAGAGTGTAGTAAATTTTTTATAATCTTCTCAAACCTCCTCATACAAAAAAAGCAGTGAAAGAACAATTAAAGCACTTGAAGAAATGATATCTTCAATAAAACCAGGTAATAAGGAATTCTCCTGAGTATTCAGATGAAGCCAAAATACCAAAAACAACACAGGTCTTCTAGCTTCAACGGCTATACAATGTTATTGGGAAAGAGATAAAAAGTGAAAGGATGTTATAAAGCCACAGGACACAGTAACCACCAATAAATACCTAACCCTATAATGAGAGGACCACAGACTGAATGGAACTTCATGTGAATAAATTTGAGAACAGCTAATAAACTTTGAAGAAGCCCTTCAAATAAGTAGTGGGCAAAGACTTCTGGGGCACCACTAATGGAAAAACAAGAAATTCAAACAATGCATAAGAGACCAAACCACTAGTGGAATGCAAAAATATCCAATTTTGTAGAATATCCATCCTTGTAGAAGGATGATCTACTCTTAAGTGAAACTACAGAAACAGAAATCACATTAGGAAAGGGAAGAAACACTGGGGAGAGATAAAGCTCGGATACTGTGTGGCAGAAGAGATCAACAGAGCATACTGTACTGGAATAGCAAACAAGAATGTTTAACAGTGAGATTACCATGAAAAGCAAGGCTGGTAAAGCTCTAGACAGTACAGTAATAGAGACAAGAAACCTACATGAATCAATCAGGCTAAGCCTCACAAGGTGTATAAGTGACTAAAACATGTAGATAGATGATTGATACTGATAGAGAGAGAAATTGAGAGAGAGAGATAGAGATAAATATAGATTAGATAGACAGGAAAGCTCTTGAACCACAAGGGACATTATCTACCATGGCCAAGTCATACCTCCCATATAGAGACAACCTCCTAATAATCCAGGAAGTGCTATCTCATTTAAACATGTGAAACAAAATCACAATCGAATGAGAGATATAATATATAAAGATTGTAAAACTAAAGATGAAAATAATCCAAATGATGTTCCAGCAGCAGACAATTGAAAAATATTAAGAAAAATATGACTACAAAGAAAATGAAATTAGCATATTATTTAAGAAAGGGATAAAAGACATTAAGAAAATGATCAAAGCTCTGGAAGAACAGCATTGTCAAAATTAGAACATCTCAGATAAAATGACCAGTCAACAGGAGGTTATACATTTTTTAAAAAGATTGTATTTATTTATTTGAGAGGGAGAGAGAGAGAGCAAGTGCACTCACAAGCAGGAGGAAGGAGAGAGGCAGTGGAAGAAGTAGACTCCCTGCTGAGCAGGGAGTCCAACAGGGGGCTTTATACCAGGACCCTGAGATCATGACCTGAGCTGAAGGCCTACGCTTAACTGACTGAGCCACTCATGTACCCCAAGGAGTGTATACATTTTTTTAAAAGGCTAACAGAATTCATGAATAAACAAAAAGAAAATGAAAAAAATTAGAAATGACTAAATTTTAAGAAATACAAGAATATATAAAGAAATACAAGAATATATAAAGAAAAATAGGAGAAACAGAGGAAAGAAGAAAAAAGTGACTGTAATGAAATAGAAATAAAGATACAAAGGTTTTTCAAATGAAAGATATAGAAGACATACAAAGAAAGGTTAGGTATAATTGAAATACTTAAAGAAGGAAAACATAACAATTGAAAAAATTAAAAATTTAAAGTGCAAGGTAAAAAATTTTTTCTTCTGGAAAAAATACAACAATGCATAGCACACTGAGCACTTGTGAAGTATAACCCAGCAGAGTCAACATCAACTCATATGTAGTAAAGTTACTATTGTACTTTAAAGATACAGAGAAAAAAACCCATTCAGACAAAAACACTAAGTGACTAATGAGGGGAAAAATATGTTAGTTTGGTTTCAGATTTTTTTAAAGATTTATTTATTTATTTATTCATGACAGAGAGAGAGAGAGAGAGAGAGAGAGAGAGAGAGAGGCAGAGACACAAGCAGAGGGAGAAGCAGGCTCCATGCAGGGAACCCGATGTGGGACTCGATCCTAGATCTCCAGGATCACACCCTGGGCTGAAGGCGGAGCTAAACCATTGAGCCATCGGGGCTGCCCTGGTCTCAGATTTTTCAACGTTTTATAACCTCAGAAAGTGGAGCATATCTCAAATCGGACTCAATCTTACACTTTCCACTTTAATTTACAATTAAATTTCTTTCCTACTAAGCCTCCAGGCTCCTTTGAAGGTCATTCCCATCATTCTATACCATCATGGAGTGGGCTCAATACTGGCCCCCCAAAAAGTCCCGGTCTTAATTTCCAGAGCCTGTGAATGTTACCTTATAGGACAAAGATGTGATTGAGTCAGGGATCTTGATATGCGGAGAGTATCCTGGATTATCTAAGTCAAGTACACCCTAAATATAATAAATGTCCTTATAAGAGGAAGGCAGAGAGAATTTTTACAAAAGATGAGGAGAAGGTGGTAGGACAGCATAAGCAGAGAGTTGAGTGATGTGCTTTAAAGACAGAAGGGGATACAAGCCAAGGAATGAAGGAAACCACCAAAAGCTTTAAAAGACAGGAAATAGATCTTTTTGTTCAAAGCCTCCAAAAGGAACCAACTTTGTTGACACCTTAACATTAGTGTAGTAAAAGTGATTTTGGAATTCTGACTTCCAGAACTGTGAGTAGTAATTCTTTACAAATGCAATATGAAACTAATATACCCCATAGTCAGCTACAAATGTTCAGGTCATTTAATCTCACTTCATTCCTAGAAGATTATAGTACCTAGTTTAACCTCCTACTCTTACCTCCTACACTATCTCAGCAAATAAGTCATCATTCCCGTCAGTCCAGTAACAGGACCTCTTATCCATAATCTCAATTTCTAGGATCTTAATCACGGACCACCACATTCTGTTTTTCCATCCCATTTCTTGCTCCCTCCTCAACAATCCTTTGATCTACCATAAATTCTAACCCATTAATTTTATCTTTTTTTCACTGCTTTTACTAGTCTCAAGTTCTCCACTCCTCCTTATCTGGCTGAGATTTCAAGATCATTCATCATAATTAGTCTCCCATACACATTCCCTATTATATCCTGTTGGTAAAATTCCTAACCCAGTTAAATAATATCTGACCAGTCTGTAGTCTGTACTGGCAGATGAGCAGATGAATAAATGAGGAGAATAGATATTTTGCTGATTGCTCTAAAATTTATACCTACTATCCCCAACTGAGCCTTTAGAGTTGACTGCAATTCTACTTACATTTTCTTTTACTTTAATCACTCATTTTCCTACATGTATATTTCAACACACTAAAATGAGAATCCTATGAAGGCAGAAATGTATGTTTTGTTTACTGATGTAAGCACAGAAATAAAATAGTGCATGGTACATAGTAGGCACACTTATAGAATTAATAAATTGATTTTATATCTTTTATCTCTACTCTCAGACTCCAACAGTTCTACCATTTTAATTTTTAGGTGGTGATTTTGCTTATTTTACCAAGAAAATAAAAGCAGTCAGAAAAGAAGGCCCACACAAATATAATTATATTATTTTTTACAAAGGTGCAAAGACAATTTAATGGGAAAAAGGAAGTCCTTTATTTATTTTAGAGAGAGAGAGAGAGAGTGTGTGTGTGTGTGTGTGTGTGCATCAGTGGGAGAAGCAGAGGGAGACAGAGAGAGAATCCCAAGCAGCCTCCATACTGAATGTGAAGCTGACTCAGGGCTCAATCCCATCACCCTGAGATCACAACTCAAGGGGAAACCAGGAGTCAAGATGCTTAACTGACTGTGCCCTGGAGAGTCTTTTAAACATATGGTGCTAGAAAAATTGGACATGTATATGGAAATAAAGAGAGAGAGAGGAAGAAAGAAAGGAAGGAAGGCAAGAAGGAAAGAAGGAAGGACCTCACATGTAAAGAAGCTAATACAAAATAAATAATAGATCTAATGAAAACAAAAAATTCTAGAAGCAGATGTAGGAGAAAAGTATTTTGATATTAGGTTAAGCAAAGATTTCTTAGGTGTAGCATCAAAACCAAAATCATATAGAAAAATGAATTAATACAATCAGATAACAAAAAGAAATAAAAGGCATTCAAATTGGCAAAGAAGAAGTCAAACTCTCCCTCTTTGCAGATGACATGATACTGTAAATAGAAAACCCAAAAGACTCCACCCCAAGATTGCTAGAACTCATACAGCAATTCAGCAATGTGGCAGGATACAAAATCAATGCCCAGAAATCAATGGCTTTTATATACACTAACAATGAAACTGAAGAAAGAGAAATTAAGGAGTCAATCCCATTTACAATTGCACCCAAAAGCATAAGATACCTAGGAATAAACCTAACCAAAGAGGTAAAGGATCTATACTCTAAAAACTACAGAACACTTCTGAAAGAAATTGAGGCAGACACAAAGAGATGGGAAAATATTCCATTCTCATGGATTGGAAGAATCAACAGTGTGAAAATGTCAATGCTACCAGGGCAATTTACACATTTAATGCAACCTCTATCAAAATTCCATGGACTTTCTCACAGAGTTGGAACAAAGAATCTTAAGATTTGTGTGGAATCAAAACAGACCCCAAATAGCCAGGGGAATATTGAAAAAGAAAACCAGAGCCAGGGGCATCCCAATGCCAGATTTCAGGTTGTACTACAAAGCTGCGGTCATCAAGACAGTGTGGTACTGACACAAAAACAAACCCATAGATCAATGGAACAGAATAGAGAACCCAGAAATGGGCCCTCAAGTCTACGGTCAACTAATATTCGACAAAGCAGGAAAGACTATCCACTGGAAAAAGGACAGTCTCTTCAATAAATGGTGCTGGGAAAATTGGACAGCCACGTGCAGAAGAATGAAACTAGACCATTCTGGGGATCCCTAGGTTGTGCAGCAGTTTAGCGCCTGCCTTTGGCCCAGGGCGTGATCCTGGAGACCTGGGATCAAATACCACGTTGGGCTCCCGGTGCATGGAGCCTGCTTCTCCCTCTGCCTTTGTCTCTGCCTTTCTCTCTCTCTCTCTGTGTGACTATCATAAATAAATAAAAAATAAAAATAAAAAAAAGAAACTAGACCATTCTCTTACATCATACACAAAGATAAACTCAAAATGGATGAAAGATCTAAATGTGAGACAAGAATCCATCAAATTCCTAGAGGAGAACACAGGCAACACCCTTTTTGAACTTGGCCACAGCAACTCCTTGAAAGATACATCCATGAAGGCAAGAGAAACAAAAGCAAAAATGAACTATTGGGACTTCATCAAGATCAAAAGGTTCTGCACAGCAAAAGAAACAGTCAACAAAACTCAAAGACAACCTACAGAATGGGAGAAGGTATTTGCAAATGACATATCAGATAAAGGGCTAGTATCCAAGATCTATAAAGAACTTATGAAACTCAACAGCAAAGAAACAAACAATCCAATCATGAAATGGGCAAAAGACATGAACAGAAATTTCATCAAAGAAGACATACACATGGCCAACAAGCACACGAAAAAATGCTCTGTGTCACTTGCCATCAGGAAAATACAAATCAAAACCGCAATGAGATACCACCTTACACCAGTGAGAATGGTGAAAATTAACAAGACAGGAAACAACCAGTGTTGGAGAGGATGCGGAGAAAGGGGAACCCCCTTGCACTGTTGGTGGGAATGTGAACTGGTACAGCCCCTCTGAAAAACAGTGTGGAGGGGATCCCTGGGTGGCTCAGTGGTTTGGCGCCTGCCTTTGGCCCAGGGCACGATCCTGGAGTCCCGGGATCGAGTCCCGTGTCAGGCTCCCGGCATGGAGCCTGCTTCTCCCTCCTCCTGTGTCTCTCTCTCTCTCTCTATGTGTATCATAAATAAATAAATAAATAAATAAATAAATAAATAAATAAATAAATAAATCTATCTTAAAAAAAAAGAATTGGAACCAAAAGGCTACAAACCATATGATTTCATTTTTATGGCATCTTGGAAAGACAATACCATAGGAATGGAGAACTAATCAGTGGTTTCCAGGGATTACAGGGGGGGTGAAGGGGTAACTAAAAAAGGGGCAATACGACAGTATTTCTTAGTGTATCAGGGTGGTAATAACAGATACAAAACTCACTCATTTGTTAAAACCTTAGAACTGCATACCACAAGAGTGAATTTTAGTGTAAGTAAATTCAAAAATAAAAGAAAATGAAAAAACTATTACTTCACATCTCCATCACCAAATCTAATCACTTATCCACACTTGTATCCATATTCATACTCTGCCTTCTCTGATACTAAAATGGATAAGCTCTTTTTTCCTGCTTTTGAATAGAGACAACTCATCTCAACTTCTCTTGCCTGTAGACTGACATATATACCATTAGCCCCTGTGGTTCTCAGGACTTCAGACTTGAATTGAATTATACCACGGGCTTTCCTAGGTCTCCAGCTTATAGGCACAGGATTGTAGGATTTCTCAGTCTCTATGATGATGCCACAAAATGACTGAATTTTAGAGATAGGGTGCAAAGGAGAGACAGCAAGGTGGCCAAAACACACATCCCAAACTTAAATCCCACTCAACAACAATTTGGCATTCATCCATGGTCAAAAGTGTCTTTATCAGAGCTGTGGTATCCAGCACCTTATACTGAAGGATCCAGGAAGAAGACTCTTCTAAGGACCTCCTCCATGGCTTGCTTCCTTACATCCTCAATGTCTGCTCAAATATCTCTTGATCACATTATCAGAGAAGGCATCTCTAATAATGGCATTTGACATTGCACAACGGTGCCCCACCTCACTAACCCCTTCTTTTTTTTTAAGATTTTATTTATTTATTCATAAGAAGAGAGAGACAGAGAGAGAGAGAGAGAGAGAGAGAGGCAGAGACAGGCAGAGGGAGAAGCAGGCTCCATGCAGGGAACCGGACATGGGACTCGTTACTGGGTCTCCAGGATCACGCCCCGGGCTGAAGGTGGCGCTAAACCGCTGAGCCACAGGGGCTGCCCTCACTAACCCCTTCTTAATTTTTCTCTCAAGGGCTTATCACCATCTGATGAACTACACATTTAACTTCTTTATTTATATTTTATTTCTTCTCACTGGAATGTAAGCATCTGGAGGCCAGGATCTTTACCTCTTATTCATTGCTCCATCTCCAGAATACAGCATAGAATAGAAGGTCACAAACTGTCTTGAGGAATAGGCGATGTCACATTCACTTTATAGTTGAGAAAACCTAAGACTCTGGGAATTTATGCAACTGCTCAAAACCACACATTATGCACTGGCAACCCCCAGAAGCCTAAAAAAGGAAGTTTCCTCCCTTTTTCATTTTGCCTTTGGCCAGCTCTGCAAAACCATCATTGTTAAAGAGAAGAAAAAAAAATCATGTGAATAATTGCCCTTCTGTTGTTCTTTTAATATAAAAATATCAGAAGATATTGAAAGAGCTGGAAATTTTTTCAAATATTAACAGCTTTTGACCCATTTGGTATTTATGTTGAGTATCTAAAATGAAATTCATACAAAGGAAGAGCTGTGCATGCCAACTTGTCTCATTTCCCTCCCCCTTTCCTTTCTCTACTTGTCTTGTAGCTTGATTCACTTCAGTGGAATAGTACAAATAATTAATCAAACTGTTTGGTATGGATAATGAACAATCAACCCATGTGAGATATTCAGAGTTTGAAAAGTGCAAGGAAATTACTTTGGGAGGGAGATGAGTCCAAGGGCCACATCAGCAAACTGTGAGACTGCATAGAGATAGGAGTAATATGGAGAATGCAAGCCAAAACTCGTGCCAGAAAACTGTCCTGGAAATAAATGCTATTATTGTCTTGTGAGATGCTGCACTAAAAAACACAGACCACAGTTTCAGCTAAAACTGTTAAAATATCTAGACTATATAAGTAAGACCACTTTCACAGTTTTGATTCTATACCATTATGAATTTTTGTTAAAAGTTTAGGTCTGAAATTTATCTAAAAGTCCTTTTAATTCCCAAATATTTGCTCAATAAGTTATACATCTGATACCAAGGTATTACTACATTCATTATTTATTTTAAGTAATTGATGCCTTAACAGCCAACACCAACCAAACGATGAATTTAGATAAAAATTTGATGACTACTGAGATGGTTGTCACCTATTTTATTTTAAAAAATAGTCTGCACTGCACTTCTTCGTTTCACTTTAATTCTGGGAGGACTGACAGGACTGGGTCAGTCAGCTCACTGCCAGCCCACACTGGCCTGTCTTAGCTGGCTAAATTTCCTTGAGTAGTGAAGGGATGGAGAAACAATAGGAAGGTGTTAGATATTGTTCAGTCCTACTAGGGCACAGGACTCTGAATTGTTCCCACAAAAATGTCCAGACACTTGAAGAAAATAACTAGTGAAATTTGAGCATCATGTAAGAGAAAGAATAAAAGAACTCAGTATAGACTTCTTAGTAGTTGAAGAATAAGCTCTGTGACTGGTCTAAGACTCTTAACACAACTCTGAGAACTCTGGATAACCAACTTTGAATTCTATTCATCAATCCTGTTCATCAATGCCTATTCTGCAGCGTTAGGTTTAGGAGCTTACCTGGACAAGGATTAGTCAACTTGAGGAGGACAAGGCTGATAAATGAGAGATGTGTTCATGCATGAATGTTCTGCTCTGGTTTAGTCAGCAGTCACCTTGTATAATCCTGAGATAAATACATGAGATAAATACATCTAGCTCAGAAGAAATGGTCCTCTCAACACACATTCAGACTACTTTAGGTATAGTAGTAGCATGTAGACATGCCCCAGACTCATACCTATCTGTATAATGCTAACTTGGGGAGTGGGTGCTTTTTGGCAGTTGTGCTTTCTGAGGTTCTGATGGGCTCTTGCTGACTCAGACATTGACATCCACAAACATCTACCCTGCTATTGTCTGGAAGCTAACACCTCCATAAATGTCCTGAGGACTGTTGCTGACTGCACCAACTTCCCTTTATATAATTTAGAAAAGGAAATCTTATTTTATTGACCCAACAGGTGTGCTTATCTTTCTGCCAGTACATATCTGCTGAGGCAACTGACAGTTGTCCATACAAAGTTTGTGCTTGAATATCAGTATTTTGCATTGAGGCTTCAGCTCATGGGAAAAGAAAAGCCCTGTTTTTTTTTTTTTTAATTTATGATAGTCACAGAGAGAGAGAGAGAGAGAGAGGGGCAGAGACACAGGCAGAGGGAGAAGCAGGCTCCATGCACCGGGAGCCCGACGTGGGATTCGATCCCGGATCTCCAGGATCGCGCCCTGGGCCAAAGGCAGGCGCCAAACCGCTGCGCCACCCAGGGATCCCGAAAAGCCCTGTTTTAATATCTTTTACACACACAAACACACACATTAAGTAAGAGATAACTTTATACATACATACATATGTATTTATATACTATAATACATTCAAAGTGGTTTCTAATTGCTTTTAAAGTGGGAATAGTGTTATAAAGGAAAAAATTACAGGCTTGAGTAGTTTATTAAACACATATTTTTTTCTATAAAAATATATATGGTTTGGAGCAATGTAACCTAACCTTTATAATAAAAATTTTTCAAGCATTTTAGTTATAAGTTTTCATATATTCAAACTATTCTAGGAAGGTTATGAAGTACAACAAAGTGTCATTAAATGCAGCAGCAGGTTTCGGTGATGCCCCCAACACTGTCTCTTAGAAATTTTGTGTGAAATTGAGTCAAGAGCTGAAAGCTGACTCTTCAAACTACTAATTTCAGATGTAAGCTTTCTTAACTCTACATGTCACAAAATATTCAAGCTAGCTTTGCCAGAAAATCGGAAATCTTAGCATATGTATGAAATGAAGAAAGAGAATTTTTAGAAAACATATTGCAGTTTTATACTAAGCCCTAAAATGGACTAAACTATTTAAGATAATTGGCTTCAAGAATAAATCAACAAATGGGATTTTGAGCTACAAAATATGGTTATTTAAAATACAAGGAATTCTCTTATCCACAAATACAGTCAAATAACACTGATCTTTGTTATTCACTCAGCTTTAGATAAAATGTGTGCCCCAGGATAAAACTCCCTCCAGCAGAGGCACAGCCTACAAGCCATGGGGAAAGAGAGCTAAATGAAATTATCAATCCTGCACAATAAGCCTGAAAAGAAAAGTCAGTTCCTCCCTGTTTTATTCCCAGGAAAGACGGAGTAACACAGGAACAGAAAGGACAACTTTCAAGTTTGTACAGGCACATTTGTGGCACCTTTTGGCCATTGTCCCAACCAGAACAGCCACTTAGACTACATTCTTTAGGTATAGGGCATTCCTTCAGGCTCTACACTCCATACTTTGCTTTGCATTTCTACTTTCATAGGGTTTCTCCTCTTTCTGTCCTGTGCCTTCACATATGGAATCATCTCATCTGCATAGCTACATCACAAGAAGTATCTGATGGAGACTCTGCATGGCCTCATCACTTCCATGATTCCCCACACTGCTGCCTTTAAGGAAGTGATACACTATACATCCAACTAACTTCCCTAGGATGCCCAGTGCTCAAGTCCCATCTGAGAAGTGGGATCTGATGAGTTATTGTACTTGAACATTTCCAAGGCATAATTTTCCTTTAAATACAATGTGTTTCTCAAAAGAAAAGAAGAGCTGTGAGAAGAGTAGGTGGTATGCTAAGAAAACTTGATATTCTAACAGTATATTTCAAACATCAGTGCTTGTTCTTATACCCCGTATTTGTACCTTTGTGTTCATCTTCTTTCTGCCTTTCACAGTGGGTGCACGGCTGTATGCCTATATGAACATTCCTGTTCTTTCCCTATTTTCATTCTTCTTTTCCCTTTCTCTTCTACCCATGACCCACTAAGCATTGTAATCAGCTAATTCTGAGGTTAAAGGATTAATGTTCCATACCCACAGGCAAAGACTGTGCTTCCTGTCATCTAGTAGCACACCACTTCCTAGGGATGAGATAGGAAACCCAATGTTCCTGAATCAAATAACTCTTACATATCCCAGCATCTAGGCTAAAGGAATCATCCACTCCACCTGAGGCAGTCTTATGGAAAAGTATTTATTTAATCATTTAGAAGCAAATAGAATCCTAGAAGTAAAATTATTCTCAAACATCCATTAAATTATCAAAAAAGGAACTAGTCATCTTGCCAAGTATATATCAAGCAATACTTTTAGTCACTAATAGAATTGAAGATTATTTATTAAAAGAATTATGGTTTATGAATGTGATTATTATACTGTAGTATTTTTTAAAAGTCAACTAATTACTCCAAAAGGATGACAAGGTCTAGGCAGTACAGCAACATGCTTTCTTGCTTTCTTTCTTTTTTTAGCAATATGTTTTCTTAAATAAAACAAAGACCATTAGTTTTGACAATCTTTCGGCTAGAATACTAATTAATGCAGCATTTGTGTAACAGTGAAGAAACACTACCAAAAATATACATATATGTATGTATGTATGCATATATTATATATATTTTATAGATGTAAAATTGTTATGGTTAACTATTTGAATTTTGTTAATAAAAACAATACTGAGAATAGCCTCTTTTCAGCTTCACTTACATTAAAAAAAATGATATGCAAGAATCTCCTGTCTTTCCTTTCATGTAAATCTAAAGTATACAAATACACATACATGTGTTTTTTATTTTAAATCTTTTTAAGGTCTGACTTTCCTACTATGAACCAGGTACTTGCATGTACACTAATCCTCATGAAATCCTTCACATTAGGCTTTATTATTTCTATTTTATTGATGAGAATGATGAAACTTGGAACATGTAGATAACTTGCTGAAGTTCACACATCTAATAAGTGGCCAAATAGGGCACAAAACCCATGTCTTCCAAATTCAAATCCTGTTTTTCCACCATATATGTTATCCAATCATATACATGCAGGTATTTTATTTTGTAAAATGAAAAAGGAAGAGAAAATGGTCTTCGGAAAATCCAAACATAGAGGTCTTTCCTTTCTCATTCTGTGTCCCTAACTCCCCTTTTCTGGCTATATCATTTTGGCACTGCAGAATATTAACACTGCCCAGGAAAGCTCAAGGAAGTCGAAGGTGAGAAATGAGGATTCTCCTACATCATTAAATACTTTCACGGTTACTCCATTTGACTGGCAGATACAAAGAGGTTTCTCCATGACATCCATCACGCTGCCTAGAACTGTTCCCAGCTTGGTCTCAAAGACAAATGCTTAAAGTTAATCATCTGTTTGCCTCTACTTTTCCTTTGGAGACATTGATCAAGCTGTGTTGACAGAGCTGTGATGAAATATCAGGCTCTGGGAAATGCTGAGCTGGCTTTGAATCTACCATTATTTGAACACGAGTTTTGAGGGACATCTGTCATTTTTCTTTGGCATTAACTGTCCTCTTCAATATGAGGGCATATATGTTTTAGTCAGAGTTGTAGATTCTATGAATGCTTATCATGAAGTTTATGACGCATTGGGCTATTATTGTTGCATGCTAACAATAATATCATTTTATTTTTTTTAATTTTTTGTTTTTTTATGATAGTCACACACAGATAGAGAGAGAGAGAGACAGAGACACAGGCAGAGAGAGAAGCAGGCTCCATGCACCGGGAGCCCGATGTGGGATTCGATCCCAAGTCTCCAGGATCGCGCCCTGGGCCAAAGGCAGGCGCCAAACTGCTGCACCACCCAAGGATCCCCCAATAATATCATTTTAATAACCAGAGTTCAAAGAACCATAACATTGTAGGACTTTGGAGACAGAAACTTATTCATGCTCTGTTACCTGAACAGTGAAACAGAATTCTTTCAAATTTTTTTATGTGTTGTAACATCTTCCATTTAATAGAAAGCATCACATTATTCTCTGTAGAATTTAATGGTTTGAGTTTCAAATGCATTTTAAAGTCATATAAGTATGCTTTTAATAGTTGAAAAGATACTAAGTAGTTGTTAGTAAAATAATTGTTTTCCCTCATTTATACATATGAGGAAGTATGCAGAGTTTTATAGCCTATGGAGAACTGAGTCATGCCACTGCACCAGAATATTTAGAATGTAGAATAATTTACATTGGACTCATGAAGAAAAAAGAGCTTCAACAAATTATATACACTAGAAAGAAAAATGCCATGAGTCAGCTGGATACTAGTTCTGGGGAGACTATCTTCAACTCTCAAATGTATAACTTTCCAATTTGTTTAAAGTAAAATCTTAGAATGTGAAAATCCTATTAGAAATATTGCTCAGGAAAAAGAAGGAGAAATACTGCTTAGGGTCAAAAAGCAGATTGAAAAAGGCAGTTACCCATAAAATATCAGGGTTATAATACTTATATACTTGGGAGAGTCCCAGATGCTAGAACTTGAGGGCAGTTAGAAAGAAAGAAAATGTCCTTGCTTTCATATTCATACAGAGCCATTCCCAGTAAAATAAAATAAAATAAAAATAATAAAATGAAATGATTTTAAAAATTTAGCAGGCAAGTTGTATTTCCCCCAATGCCCTCCTTCAGGTATCTCTCTAACCACTTCCTAGGTGTTCAGTGTCATCATATTCCTCTCACAAAAGCTCCCAACTATTTAATGATGAAAACTTATATAATAATCTCCAAATATACATTGAATTTTATGAAAAAAGAACTTGTAGTTGCTTGTCTGACCACTGCATTGACTGAGTCTATATCATTTTTGCACTATGTGCAATGACAAGACTCTACTATATAGTATCTTAAAAGTTCAGATACTGACTTTAATTTCCTCAAAATATGTATTTAACATTTCTGTGACTTAGGTTTAGATGAATAGAAGAAATAAAACGCTGACATGTAGTTTACTACTTAAAACTAGTTCTAAAAAGGTCTCATAATATCATTTCATTGAACTTTAAAGGACATTATCTAAGAGTCTTAAGCCAGATAGTGACAATATGCTAGCATATTCAAGAAAAAAATTAGAGGACAATGAAAAGATATTTGTCTTATATGGCATTAAAATTTTTCTAAAATTTAAAAATGGATAACACTCAAATGTACATTCTCTATTTTTGTTTTTTGTTTTGAAACAAATTATACTTGTATATGTTGTTCAGTATTTAATCTTAGAGACAATTACATTTCAACATAAAATTATTTCACCCTTTTGCATAATATACAATTCAATTAATCACCTTTTATAATAAATTTCATTTTAAAATATTAAAAAATAGCAAGCATACAACAGTTATTATGCTATTATGCCTAGATATAAAAACTAAAGAATAGAATTTGATGTCTGGTATGATAATGTGACTTCTGTCCAGACCAACCCTCTGGTTCACACTAACAATTGTAAACTCTGGGCAAAATACAAAAAACAACTACTTAAGAATTCCAAAGAATAAACAAAAGCAAATATACTATGGAAGGTAGTCAAATTGAAGAAATAACCTGAATCTCCTCCCTCCTTGTCACTGTGGCTTTTCCCTGAAGGTGAAGGGACAGTGCAGGCAATTAAATAAGGGGAAGAAATAGTGACATATTTGTCCATTAGGGATACAAAATAAAGACATTTTCAGAAAAACAAATTGCTTCCAGCAGATCTGCCCTACGAGAAAAGTACTACTCTGGACCAGAATGGCAACACAGAAAGCTCCTAAATTTCCCTCCTCACATAGATGCACTGGATATAATGCTACACATGGAACAATTCTCTCTGAGAGAAATTCAGGAACTAGCTGAGTGACTCCTATCCATCATATGACTCAGAAAATACATCCATCGAAATTCATAGGAAAAGCTGAGAAACACTCTCATCAAAAACCTCACCCTTGGGACGCCTGGGTGGCTCAGTTGTTGAGCGTCTATCTTTGGATCAGGGTGTGATCCCTTGGTTCTGGGATTGAGTCCTGCGCTGGGCTCCCTGTGAGGAGCCTGCTTCTCCCTCTGCCGGTGTCTCTGCCTTTCCCTCTGTGTCTCTCATGGATAAATAAATACAATCTTTAAAAAAATGGCAATCAGCTTCATTTGCAATAGCATCTAAACCATGAAATACTCAGAAACAAACCCAGCTGTTTGTTCATTTAAATGGATGCCAGTCAACATGGCCCTTCACTCATTAAGGATGCACCACCAACCAAGGATTAGCAGATAAGCATTTTCCTTTTACCATTGAATTGCCTTGTCACCTTTGTTTACAAGTATTTGACCTTATTTTTCAACTCTATTGTGTTCCATTGATCTTTATGTCCACTTACTCACTAATACCAAATGCTCTTGAAATCTGTGACTTGAAATCATGTAGTGTAAGTGCTCTTCTTTTAGAACATTCATTTAAATGTTCTTTTAAACATTCTTTTAAAACATTCATTGGCTTGGAATTAGGCGTTTCCATACAAATTCTAAAAATCACCTGTTTCTTTCTACAAAACACCTGCTGGAATATTTTATTGGGAATGCATCAGATTTATAAATCTATTTGGGAAGAATTAACATATATTAAGTCTCCTAATCCATGAACATGGTGCATCTCTTCATTTATTTAAATCTTCTTTAATTTTTCTCTATAATGTTCTATAATTCTCACTACAGAAGTTCTCATTTCTACCTCTCTCTCAACCAAAACATTCACTCTACATGCTCTCTTCAGACACTAATTCATTTAGGGAGAACTCCAAGGGATGGGAGTGCAAACACACAGCAAGCTTTCAAATTGAAAACTCAACCACAGACAACACTTGTCTTTGTGTGTGCTGACTTTAAACACGAAACATCCCTGGAATTGCTTCTCTTGCAATAGTTTTCCCATTTGTTTTGGTTTATGTTGTTCTCTTCTCTTGTTTCTCTGAGATCCCAATGCCATCTGCTTTCTTATTTTCAGCAATTCCTACAAAGATCTTATCTGCTAACAGCTTTCTCTCCTTTACATCATAGTGCTATAGGTTATTTTTTAAATAAATTCTCTGCAAGTTTAAGGATTTTAGGTGAGGAGGGATGCACACATATCAGCTCAGTCTACCATTATCACTATACAATAATTTAATGAGTAATTTTCAAGGTTTATAAGATGTAGTGAAATGTGCACTTTCACAGTATTATTAGTCATGAAAACAAATGAATGTACATTTTGTACAAATTGTTACAAAAAACACAAATGATACATAGTGAGCCTGTACTTTTGTAAAACATATAAATGCGTTTTAAACATTCATACTCTTTATAAGTATTTTTTTCTCTTTATAAGTATTAATACATATTTTAAACTTTCTGTTACAGAATCTATGCAAAAAGAAAAAAATCATAACCTTGAACAAGGCTATTTACTTAAGCATTTTTATAAATGCAAAATAAAAGGTACATCCAAGATATCTAGCATAAGAACAATAGTTAAACAATGTGCAGCACATCTATGTTAGAATAAATACAGAAATTAAAAATTATAAAATTCAGAAATATTTAGTGTTATGTGAGAATCTTCATAATATAACTGACAAAAATCTGAAATTTTTTACACAATACTGTGTCAATTTTTTCATATATTTAATTATGTGCTCAAATTCTTAAAGGATTTGAAAGAAATATATTAAAATGTAATTGGTACCTGGTTGCTGAATTACTTTAAATTAATCATTGGATACTGTCTTCTATAAAATTTAAAAAAATTATTTTACAAGTTTCTAACACTAGTACATATTCTTATATTCAGAAAAAAGCCAAGCATAAAATTATCTCTTTTTAAAAGATGAGTTTATTTTTTAAATATTTTTAATAATTGGCCAAACAAATCTATTCCCCCAAGCTTCCAGTTAATCAAGGTCTGTGCTCTATTTATTGTTTTACTTATAATGAAAGCTATTCAGTCTCTCATGGTCAAAATTTTATTTTCAAAGTAATTTCTAGTTCATTCTATTTGTCATGATGATGCTTATTATTACCTCTGCATGGGGACTCCTTCAAAATTTTCCTCGTGCTACTAAGAAGGATTAATACAAAGAAACTCCACAAATGGAGATTAACAATAACTGAGACCTCTGGATAAAATAATTTTACACCCTGCTTTCTACTAATGAGCTTTGAACACTTAAAACTGCAGGCCTTAGAACTGTGGTCCTTTGTGGCTTCTCTTGTCTGTCATGAATGATTAAGTGGCTTATTAAGACAATTAAGTTTGGACCTCTAACTAATCGTTTTTGTTGCAACACAATATCCTATTACACATCCCCAAACCTTCTGGGGCTTTTTTTATTCAAAGTTTCAGCTAAACTATAATAATGAAAATCAAGAAGGCATGGTAATTAATTATCAAGGATCAGCTCATTTGAAGCACCATCTCTTTCCTTCTTCCCATCCTCCATTTCCCTCATGTCAGAATATGACTGTAGACAAAAAGTTGTAGTGAAAATTTAAATTCTCTGTTTTTATTTAAGATGATTAAGTTAAACTTGATATGGTTTCTGGATAAACAGACTCCCTCCTCACCCATGTCTTATGTCTGGCTAACTTCCTCTCCAACAGGCCTCAGAGTAAATGTCATTCCGAGGGGAGGGTCTTGCAAGCTCCCATCTGTTGTCACAATCACACTGACATAGTCATTTCTGCTGGATTTTTAAAACCAAGAACCCTACCTCCCTTGTATCCCATTGTCCTTCTAGTACCTAGCTCGGTGTCTGACACATGGCAGGTGCATGATAAAAATTTTAAGAATGGGTTAATCATAATCCATCATTTTCTTATCACAGTTTAGTCAAATATAAGGACACTTTATAAAAACAAGTTTTTTTTCAATCTTCAGCTTTAGGAGTTAAAAAAATTCTTTAATCCTATATGCAAGGCAGAGTTAAATAATTGGAAAAACACTGGATTAGTGTTTGGAGGCATATCTGCTTGTTCTGGCTGTCATTTCTTAGTCACATAATTTTGGCTAGTCAGTTAAACTCTCTGAGCCACAATTTCCTAATCTACAGATTGAAAATAATAATAGTTCCCTGCATGCTTCACACAGTTATTAAAAGGATCAAGAGAGAATTAATTTGAAATTACAAACTCTGAAATACTATCCAAAAGTAAGAGGCTGTCATAACAGTCTTTATATATGGAGGCTCTACACTTTTACTGAATACCTCTCAACATACATACAAAAAAACACTTTCAGGTGAAAATTAAAACCATTAATAACAGTCTATTGCAGCTCACTCCAATATTACACCTTTGTTTAAGCCACTAATCAATCTATCATCTAGGTAAAAGAATTGATTATAGCAAAGACACAATACGACACAGAGTTTAGACCAAATTAGAGTAATGTTTCCCAAACAAGAACAAGAAGTTTCACTGTGCTTTATATGGAGAAGTTTCAAAGGAAAGAATGAAGTTGAGCCTCACCAAGGAAAAAGTGTTCTGTCTTTCCTCTCTCCCACCTCCTTTCTTAATCTTTTATCTCAGAGGTTTCAGAATTGAATTTATGATGATAAAATCAAGCAATGAGTTCTGGCCATCAGACAGAAAAGCTTAAAACCTAAATGTCACCCACAGTCAACGTCATACTCAATAATGAAAGATTCCTCTAAGATCAGGAATAAGAAAAGGGTACCCACAATCGATAGAATGAGGAAAATATTTTTAAAATTTCATTTTACTTTCTTTATTGGAGTTCAATTTGCCAACATATAGCATAACACCCAGGGCTCATCCTGCCAAGTGCCCCCCTCAGTGCCCGTCACCCAGTCACCCCAACCCCTCCCACCCTGCCCACCTCTCTTTCCACTACCCCTTCTTTGTTTCCCAGAGTTTGGTATCTCTCATGTTTTCTCACCCTCACTGATATTTTCACTCATTTTCTCTCCTTTTCCTTTATTCCCTTTCATTAATTTTTATATTCCCCAAATGAATGAGACCATATAATGTTTGTCCTTTTCCGATTGACTTATGTCACTCAGCATAATACTCTCCAGTTCCATCCATGTCAAAGCAAATGGTGGGTATTTGTCTTTTCTAATGGCTGAGTAATATTCCATTGTATACATAGACCACATCTTCTTTATCCATTCGTCTTTCGATGGACACCGAGGCTCCTTCCACAGTTTGGCTATTGTGGACATTGCTGCTAGAAACATCGGGGTGCAGGTGTCCCGGCATTTCACTGCATCTGTATCTTTGGGGTAAATCCCCAGCAGTGCAATTGCTGGGTCGTAGGGCAGGTCTATTTTTAACTCTTTGAGGAACCTCCACACTGTTTTCCAGAGTGGCTGCACCAGTTCACATTCCCAACAACAGTGCAAGGGGGTTCCCCTTTCTCCACAACCTCTCCAACATTGGTTGTTTCCTGTCTTGTTAATTTTCCCCATTCTCACTGGTGTGAGGTGGTATCTCATTGTGGTTTTGATTTGTGTTTTCCTGATGGCAAGTGACACAGAGCATTTTTTCATGTGCTTGTTGGCCATGTGTATGTCTTCTTGGTGAAATTTCTGTTCATGTCTTTTTCTCATTTCATGATTGGATTGTTTGTTTCTTTGCTGTTGAGTTTCATAAGTTATAGATCTTGGATACTAGCCCTTTATCTGATAGGTCATTTGCAAATACCTTCTCCCATTCTGTAGGTTGTCTTTTAGTTTTGTTGACTGTTTCTTTTGCTGTGCAGAACCTTTTGATCTTGATGAAGTCCCAATAGTTCATTTTTGCTTTTGTTTCTCTTGCCTTCATGGATGTATCTTGCAAGAAATTGTTGGGGCCAAGTTCGAAAAGGGTGTTGCCTCTGTTCTCCTCTAGGATGTTGATGGATTCTTGTCTCACACTTAGATCTTTCATCCATTTTGAGTTTATCTTGCTGTATGGTATAAGAGAATGGTCTAGTTTCATTCTTCTGCACGTGACTGTCCAATTTTCCCAGCACCATTTATTGAAGAGACTGTCTTTTTCCCAGTGGACAGTCTTTCCTGCTTTGTAAAATATTAGTTGACTATAAAGTTGAGGATCCACTTCTGGATTCTCTATTCTGTTCCATTGATCTATGTGTCTGTTTTTGTGCCAGTACCACACTGTCTTGATGACCACAGCTTTGTAGTACAGCCTGAAATCTGGTATTGTGATGCCCCCAGATATGGTTTTCTTTTTAAATAATCCCCTGGCTATTTGGGGTCTTTTCTGATTCCACAGAAATCTTAAGATGATTTGTTCCAACTTTCTGAAGAAAGTCCATGGTATTTTGATAGGGATTGCATTAAATGTGTAAATTTTACGAGTGTTGAACCAGCCTTGCATCCCGGGGATAAATCCTACTTGGTCATGGTGAATAATTTTCTTAATGTGTTGTTGGATCCTATTGGCTAGTATCTTGTTGAGAATTTTTGCATCCATGTTCATCAGGGATATTGGTCTGTAATTCTCCTTTTTGGTGGGGTCTTTGTCTGGTTTTGGAATTAAGGTGATGCTGGCCTCATAGAATGAGTTTGGAAGTACTCCATCTCTTTCTATCTTTCCAAACAGCTTTAGTAGAATAGGTATGGTTTCTTCTTTAAACGTTTGATAGAATTCCCCTGGGAAGCCATCTGGCCCTGGACTCTTGTGTCTTGGGAGGTTTTTGATGACTGCTTCAATTTCCTCCCTGGTTATTGGCCTGTTCAGGTTTTCTATTTCTTCCTGCTCCAGTTTTGGTAGTTTGTGGCTTTCCAGGAATGCGTCCATTTCTTCTAGATTGCCTAATTTATTGGCGTAGAGCTGTTCATAATATGTTTTTAAAATCGTTTGTATTTCCTTGGTGTTGGTAGTGATCAGAATGGGAGAAGATATTTGCAAATAACATATCAGATAAAGGGCTAGTTTCCAAAATCTATAAAGAACTTATTAAACTCAACACCAAAGAAACAAACAATCCAATCATGAAATGGGCAAAAGACATGAAGAGAAATCTCACAGAGGAAGACATAGACATGGCCAACATGCACATGAGAAAATGCTCTGCATCACTTGCCATCAGGGAAATACAAATCAAAACCACAATGAGATACCACCTCACACCAGTGAGAATGGGGAAAATTAACAAGGCAGGAAACAACAAATGTTAGAGAGGATGCGGAGAAAAGGGAACCCTCTTACACTGTTGGTGGGAATGTGAACTGGTGCAGCCACTCTGGAAAACTGTGTGGAGGTTCCTCAAAGAATTAAAAATAGACCTGCCCTACGACCCAGCAATTGCACTGTTAGGGATTTACCCCGAAGATTCAGATGCAATGAAACGCCAGGGCACCTGCACCCCGATGTTTCTAGCAGCCATGTCCACAATAGCCAAACTGTGGAAGGAGCCTCGGTGCCCATCGAAAGATGAATGGATAAAGAAGATGTGGTTTATGTATACAATGGAATATTACTCAGCCATTAGAAACAACAAATACCCACCATTTGCTTCAACGTGGATGGAACTGGAGGGTATTATGCTGAGTGAAGTAAGTCAATCGGAGAAGGACAAACAGTGTATGTTCTCACTTATTTGGGGAATATGAATAATAGTGAAGGGGAATATAAGGGAAGGGAGAAGAAATGTGTGGGAGATATCAGAAAGGGACACAGAACATAAAGACTTCTAACTCTGGGAAATGAACTAGGGGTGGTGGAAGGGGAGGAGGGCGGGGGGTGGGGGTGAATGGGTGACGGGCACGGAGGGGGACACTTGACGGGATGAGCACTGGGTGTTATTCTGTATGTTGGTAAATTGAACACCAATAAAAATTAATTTATAAAAAAAAAATGTGTAAATTGCCCTGGGTAACATTGACATTTTCACAATATTAATTCTTCCAATCCATGAGCATGGAATATTTTTCCATCGCTTTGTGTCTGCCTCAATTTCTTTCAGAAGTGTTCTGTAGTATTTAGAGTATAGATCCTTTACCTCTTTGGTTAGGTTTATTCCTAGGTATCTTATGTTTTTGGGCAATTGTAAATGGAATTGACTCCTTAATTTCTCTTTCTTCAGTGACATTGTTAGTGTATAGAAATGCCACTGACTTCTGGGCATTGATTTTGTATCCTGCCACACTGCCAAATTGCTGTATGAGTTCTAGCAATCTTGGGGTGGAGTCTTTTGGGTTTTCTATTTACAGTATCATCTCATCTGCTAAGAGGGAGAGTTTGACTTCTTTGCCAATTTGAATGCCTTTTGTTTCTTTTTGTTGCCTGATAGCTGAGGCTAGGACTTCTAGTACTATGTTGAATAGCAGTGGTGAGAGTGGGCATCCCTGTCATGTTCCTGATCTTAGGGGAAAGGCTCCCAGTGTTTCCCCATTGAGAATGATATTTGCTGTGGGCTTTTCGTAGATGGCTTTTAAGATGCTGAGGAATGTAGGGAAAATATTTTTAAACAATATGGGTTAATATCCAACAAATAAAAAAAACTCCAACAACTCAATACCAAAATAATAATAATAAATCCAATTAAAAATGGGCAAAATATCCGAATAGACAGTTTTCTTTTTTTAAGTGAAGTATAGTTCACATACAATGTTATATTAGTTTCAGGGCAACTACATAGTGATACAATGATTCTATACATTACACTATGCTCACGATAACAATAGTTATCATCTGTCACCATATAACATTATTACAATATTATTGATTACATTCCCTCTGCTGTCCTTTTCATCCCTGTGATGTTTTATAACTGGAAGTTTGTACCTCTTCATCCCTTCACCTATTTCACCCATCCTCCCTTATCCCTCTGGCAAGTACCATTTTGTTTTCTGTATTTATGATTCTGTTTCCACCTTGTTTTGTTTTTTAGCTTGAGCATGAGTGAAGTCATGATAAATATCACTTATAAATATCACTTAGCATATTATCTTTTAGGTCTATCTATGTTATCACAAATGGCAAAATATCGTCTCCACATTAGGCTCCCTCCCCAGTGGGGAGTCTGCATCTTCCTTTGTGCCTTACCCTGCTTGTGTTCCCCCCACTTCCTCTTTCAAATAAATAAATAAAGTTTTTTAAAAAAGGAAATCTTGCCATTTGCAACGACATGGATGAACTCTGAGGGCATTATGCTAAGTGAAGTGAGTAAGAGAAGGACAAATGCTATATGATCTTACTTATATGTGGAATCTAAAATACCAAACTCATAGAAATAGAAAATAAGTTGGTGGTTGCCAAAGGCAGGTGGATGGAAGTGGCAGAAACAGGTGTAGGTGGTCAAATAGTATGAAGCTTCATGTTATAAAATGAATAAGTTCTGAAAATCTAATGTACAGCTTGATGACTACATTTAACAATACTATGTTGTATACTTGAAAGTTGCTGAGAATAAATCTTAAAAGTTCTCACCACACACACACACACACACACAAACACAAATATACACACACACACAATGGCCATTAGCTAATCTTACTGTGATAATCATTTTGCAATATATATCAAATCATTGTGTACATACTAAACTTACATAACGTTATATGTCAATTATATCTCAGCAAAACTGGAAAAAAACACTAAATGTCAGTACATTGAGAATCAATCCATCTTTCAGGGAGTAAACTTTATCCACCTAATGGGCAGAGAATGACGTGTAAAATTAGAATTCCAATATGTAAATAGAAATATGGGCAGGGGGGAGAATCCCTGGGTGGCTCAGCGGTTTAGCACCTGCCTTTAGCCCAGGGCCTGATCCTGGAGTCCTGGGATCGAGTCCCATGTCGGGCTCCTTGCATGGAGCCTGCTTCTCCCTCCGCCTGTGTCTCTGCCCCTCTCTCTCTCTCTCTCTCTCTCTGTGTCTCTCATGATAAATAAATAAAATCTTTAAAAAAAAGAAATATGGATGTCCTGCTTTCTTAAACACTCACATCAGCATAATCAGCTCTTTCTCCCAAAGGCAGGCCTTCAAGGACAGTCAGCCTTTAATGGGCCAGGTCTTTGGTGAGAACAGGACCACAACAAAAGTGAGTTAAATAATTCAAATAATGGCCTGAAGCATGCATTTTTCACAAAAAAACCATTGGCCAATATATTCTTTCTGGTTTAGAATGGACATAGCCGATGTTTGCCCCCTGGGTCAACTTTTCCTGATTTTATTGCTGAATAACATCCTCATTGACTATTATTTTCCTTTTAGACTTATTTATGTCTTCAGTCAAGTCTTGCTCTGACCCTGTCAGTAAATTTATTTTTTTTCAGATGACCACATATCTCTGTTCTGATACACTATCCATTGATTTTATAATTTAATTCTTAAAGGACAAACTCATTACCTCTATTTATAAGCTCTTAAGGGTACTTTATAGCTACCCCCAAGGACTACCTCAATAAAAACAAGAAAGAAAACATTAGCCAAATATAAGCTGAGTTGTCTATTGTTAAAAGACTGAATTATTAAGCCAGAACTCAAATATGGGAGAAAAATTTTTAAGTTATACCTGGCAAAAATCATATTAAAATAAAACTAGATCTTAAAGGCTTTTTTTAAATATGACCTATTTTAACAAATGATATAAGCAGATCTTAGGCAACATGGAATAACTTTTCATTTAAAGCATTAATATGTGTAATGAAGAAGCAAAAGAATGAAAAATCAATTTCTTACAGCTGATTAATTTATGTTGAGATTGATTTCCATTTATAATTCCCTATTATTCGTCTTTTTCATTGATATCTGACTGCTCATTTATAAAGCATATTACCTTTGATAAGCTAAGTATCATTAATTTTAATAACAATAGAAAAATATTGAAAACATACTTGGATTACCAATCATCTCATGAATAAGACTTTTGATAAGTCAGAACCTGTGTAAAAAATAATATAAGCAATAGTACAATTCAAATATTCACAAATTTAATGTCTGGGATACAGATGTCAAAAAGTTCTAGGAGCACACAATTCAAGAAACAAGTTCTCATTTTGTTATGAATTTTTATAGATTATACTGTCTTACCTGAAGTTAGGATGAGAGGCATTCTAATATCACATTAATGTAATTTGGGTTATTGCCATGGAAAGTACATTATATATCTATATTATAAATCTCTGTTTTAGAAAAATGTGCTCACATTTTTAATAGATGTCTCCTAAAGAAAGTAGGATCTTTTTTCAATAAAATATAAAACAGAAGAGAAAAGCAACTATGATCCAGAAGAGATGTTTTTTGCCTCTGTCCTAGGTTACAGAGAATTCTAGTGACATTTTTATAATTATCACACTCACTGTAATAGGAGCATATGTACCAGATGAGTGCCATCAGCATACTTGTCTTTGAGATGTTTTAATTCAAGTCCATTTCACTATTTATTTATGCCCAGACTCATCCCACAGCAGATTTATGTTTGTTTTTTATACCATTTTGGATAGCATGCAAACATCCAACATTTTATACTTTAAGGGAAAGTTGCTTTCTAATATCTCTGTAGGATAGTTCTTAACCCAAATGAAGCCAAAATTTTCACACATTCAAATCTATATGCTTTGGGGGGGGAGTGCAGGGATAAGGGGAATTGGAGGTGTTTATCAAATTCCTAGTCCCTAGATGTTTTAGCCTTGAAATCAATCATGTTTCTGAACCAGATTAATCCCACCACCCTTAGCTTCCATTAATGCAATATAACCCCACTTTGCTAGTCATTCAAGTTATCAGCATCATGGATTAAAAAGTCACAGAGTTTTGGAATTTGAATAATTCATGAGAATAAAAGGTACAGCATAGGGAATATGGTCAATGGTATTATATAAGCATTGCATGGTGATGGACAGCAGCTACACTTGTAAACATAGCATAACATATAGAGTTGCTGAATCACTATGTTCTATTTCTGAAGCTAATGTAACATTGTGTTTCAACTATACTCAAAAAAAAAAGTCACATAGGTAAACTTCACATTAACTTCTCCTTGAGATCCTTGCTTTTATTATTTCAGTTAAACTTTTTAAAATGTTTGTCTTCTGTCTCTGTACTATAGTTTAGGATGCACATTAAAATATATATTCTTTAGACTCAAGAAGCTCAAAGTCTATGGAGAAATACAGATGCTCATCTACTCAAATAGCTATAATACAAAAGGAGGCAACGATGACTGACCATGGTAGCAATGATGATGATGATAGTGATGATGATAAACACCACTGGATGAACACTTACTCTGAATTGGACAGCCCTCTATGAGGTTTGCATGCATTACCTACTCAATAAAGTAGATGTTAACAATTTCATTTTTACAGTAAAGGAACTAAGAGAGAGATTTGCCAGAGACCACAGAACAAGTAAACCTAATCCTTGAGCCCACTTTCTTTTTCACTTCTAAATTGAATACCTCTCTAACAAAAGCACCATAAAATGTATAAACAAAATGCTATAGCAATAGTAGCTGTAATTAATACCATGAATATTAGGATAGGGAGGTGATGTAACTGATGAGAATAAAGGTGGGAAGCTTCATGGAAGAACTAAAATTAAGCTAGGTTTGGAATAATGTGTAGTGATGCTTCACAGGGAAAGTCTAGGAGCAACACAAGGAAAGGAAATTTAAGAGCAAATGTTCTATTGAAGAAAAATGCAAGGCATATTAAAGACTAATCATAGAATGGTCATTGGAGGATTTGAAAGGAGAGTCTAGGGCAAAAAGTGCAGTGAAGAAAAAATGAGCCTGGTTAGAAAATTAAGTCTTAAAGAAAACATTAATAAATTTTTGCTTTATTTGGTAAGCATTAGGAAGCATTTAAGATTTATATTTGTAAGTAAGATGCCTCTTATTTAAGGATTGCAGAGGGAAAACTTTGAAAACAAGGAGATGAATTAGGAGACTATGCAATCATGCAAAATTGGTAATCCTTAAAAACAGAAGAAAAGAAGTGCATATGAGAGATACTTCAAGGAGGACTCAGGTAATCTCAATGACAGATTAGGGGAAGAGAGGAAAGTCAAGATTTACTCAGAAATTTCTGTCCTAGACTCTCTTGGGAATCACCAATTCAGAGTATGTAGGAGGTGGGAGCCGAAAATCAAGGAAAAAAATGGATTTTGGTTTGGATGTATTGAGTTTAAATTATTAGCAGGATATCCATAAGGAGATGGTTAGTGGAACTTGGACATTAGAGGGATCCTGTCTGTCATGGTATGATCCTGAGAATAGATAACTCCCATAAAATAGCACAGAATCAGAAAATTTACCAACTTTTGCAGAATGCTTACATTTTAAGAGGGGATGTAGAAAGAGAGACTAGAGTGAAGTGAATAGTCAGAAAGAAGAACCAAGTCAATAAAATGCACCATCACATAAATTAAGGGGAGATTTCTTGGAAGTGTAAAATCAGCGGAGTTTAATGCTGTGGAAAGATTCCATGTGAAGATAATGGAGGATAAAAGCAAATTATGAGGAAATGTTCTCTTCATATCCTAACAGAAATGATGGAAAGAATTGTTTCAGTAAGGTATTAAGAATAGAAAACAAGTTAGAAAGTCAATGAGACGTGAGGAAACAATGAGTTAAACCCACTTGATGACTCCTTCCCACTGAAATATTCTCAAATAGCAACAGTCTATTGGTTCATTCCTAGATTTGTTGGTCTTCCTACTTGGTCTGGACTCAAGGTCCAGTCACTTTAACTGTTTACAGGGATAATTGAATTTTTGACCCTCTCACTTGGTCTCCATAGTCCCTCACCAAATCCTGCTCTTGCTTACCTGAAATCCTGAGAATAGGGTCTTCTTCACTCCAACTTCTAGACTATCTGAAATAAGTGAAGAAAACTATGTTACTATACAAGTGGATCCTTCATACGTTTATTTTTTTGACAAAAGCTGAGTCATAAGCACTGTTCAAAATCTGTTACTTATCCCCAGCTGAATGAAAATCAACACAGGGACAAACAAATTACCAATTACTAATTACCCTAATTACCCACTTCTTAACTTTATGCATACTTCTAAGTTCCAGTGTCCTCATGCTAAACTGGGCATAGTAACAGTTTTTTTCAAAGGTGATTGTTAATGTTAACTCAGTATATACAAATTACTTTGATTAGTTCATAACATATAATAGGCACTTAATAAATAGCAGTTGTAATTAATACCATGAATATTAGGTAGATCATTCACTACAGTGTATGTCTCAAAGCTTTTTATTCACCTAACATATTCCTCCTTTGTTTTCATGTGAAGAATTATTGACAATTTTCATTCATTTAATATTTATTGAGCACCTACTATATTCAAGGCATATCTCAAGTATGCAGTATGAATAAAACAGCCAAGGATCCTAATCTCAGAGAGTTTACTTTCTGGAGGTGCTGGTGAATACTAAACAACTAAGGAAATACTCAGAACAAAATAATTTCAGGTAGTAGTAGACATAATGAAGAAAATAATCAACTTGGTAGAATAAAAATGATGGTTGGGGGAAAGGGGAGGATGATTATAAATAGATAAGAGCCATAAATATAAACTTGTCCAACTCAGTTCCTCCACATTTTAAATTTTTTCTCAAAGTCCAATTGTTTTTTCATGTCTTCTTCTTCTATAAGAATAAGATTTGTTTTTATTCTTTGTCCAAAGTCAAACCTTGTTGAATTCATTTTATATCTTTGTCACCAACTTTCCCTTTAATCTCTTATATATTTACTTTCTTTTTCCAATGATTTCTTTCACTGAATCTAGAATTATAATGAGGCATAGGAATTATTGTGTATTTCCTTTAGTAAACCTATAAAGTTGAAATTCAGCACCTCTTTTCTCCATAATATATTAATTGTATTTCAAATATTTTACAATCTAAACCAATTCTAAAGTTGACCATTTGAAAGACATATTAGCAATGGAAATATAACACCCTGTACTAGCAACACATGCAATTAATACAGTAGGGAAAAATTGGAAAAAGAACTTCTGAGAGAAACCAACTTTGGGGAATCTTAAAGGTGGAGAAAAATAGCAGACCTAAACCTTCTGCAGTCAAAAATAAAAATGTTTGAAATAGTACATAGCCAATGGGAAATTCAAGATTCAAGGGGGCTGATCTCTTTTTTTGTAGGTACGTACACAACACAGAATCTCATGCCTTATCTTATATCATACATAAGTGATCCATATATAAACCCAACCTGTGAAAGAAAAAATGCTAGAAATTTCTTCTAATAATATAATAACAAAAAACGCACGGAATTTTTAACAACTACAACTATTAGCTCAGTTTTAACTTTGTGTCCATATTCACAAATGCCCTACAGATATTTCTCATCTTTTCTTCTACTAAGGTGTGCCTTCTTAAGCAATGCATACTTAGACTCAGAAAAGTAAATACAAAAACTGCCAGCTCAGCCAGGTGGAAAAAAAGAAAAATAGAGTATAATTGAATAAACCGTCTGAATAGAATAACATTCACTGCTGTTTATTAATCTCTTTAATAGCTTTTTCCCTGAAGAAGGAAAAGAAGCAAGACTTTTCGGAGCACTCCAAGTAACTTAAGCTGCTGGCTCAGAGAGATTTACCCGTATAAATCTTTCAAGCTTTGTTTCTTTAAGAAATGGCACTCACTGTGTAATTTGGCTCAAAATCTGCAATCTTGCAAGTGTAATTTCCTTGCAGTCTTAAGTGACGGCAAACTTAAGCTGAGCATTAAATGTGGTGTACAGATCACGTAGAGACCTGAATATACTTTAGTTGCTAAACTAGAGAAAAATCGTCAGGAGACAAGACAGAAAGAGACAGACAAGGATACCAGGACAGATGGGGAAGGAAGAGAGTAAAAGATCTCAGAATTCTTCCAGCCCATTCAGCTGATACCCAGGAATCAAACATGGCTCTGCACCTTCCATGGAGCTATGACTAGAGCAGGCAAAGTCTTACATAGGTATCATTGTCTCTCAAATGTCTAACTTGCTTTTGTTTGTTTGTTTGTTTGGTCTGGTCAGAGTAGTTTACTCAACTGCCACATGACACCATTCCCCATATGGGCTAGTCTTGCAGGGAATAATAGACAGTGAACATCTATTACTTCCTCTTTCCAATATCATCTGTGAAAGACCACAAAGAAGAGTGAAGGCTACATCCAGGTGGAAGAGTTTCCCATGATCAACCTTCAAATAAGATGTTGTAGGAACATTTTTATCCATTTCACACTGAAGACCAAGCTCCCAAGTAACCCCTTCTGCAGCTGCCTCTCTGTACCTGCCCTCAGAGAGTCCATCACAAAAGAAATTCTGAAAATGACACATGAATTGCATGTAGCTGGCTGGCCCATCATGTCCTTTATGTAGTTGAATTTATAAGGTGACACCAAATTAACAATAGTAAATTTCCAATTTGGGTGCTTCCATCTCCCTCTCCTGAATCCTGATCCACTGGCTGCCAAAATGAGAAGGGGTCTTGGGTAGAGTGCTTGGTCATGAGGAAAGCTTGCTATGGTTGGCCCAACAGATGGATAGAGTAGGGAAGGTTTTACTTCTTCACAATCAGAATGACATCCTTGTCCTCCACACTATGGTCTTAACCCACTTTTGGGGGATTGTGTTTCACAGACAGGACCCAGACCAGAGTGTATTTAAATTCTTTGATAAGATTTTTGTGACTCTTCATGCATATTTTAAAGAAACATATCACTAATATTAATTATCATATACTAAATTATACCAATAGAGACAGATAATACATATCATAATGTTATTATAGGGAAAACAGTCCACAGACCCTTTGGTTTCAGTCTCTTGTATTAATAATCAATTTCTTCCATTTTTGTCCTTTTCATCAAAGAACTGGTTTAAAAAAAATGGTGAAATGAAATAAATGGTCACATCTAGGTGATGTTTCCTTAACGAAAAGCTTACTGATAAAAATATATCTGAAAGAGTTCTGCTAAAGAACTTATTTACTATTTCATTCAATATGAACTATAGAAGGATGCATACATATAAAAATGAGCTAACTGGAGATTTGAGCAACAATATAGGCAAAATAACTGTCAATTTCTTTCTAAATTATTTCTCTGGTATGCAGTAAAGTTGTTTGTTACAAGAAATTTTCTTCAACTGCTCTTCAGTATATCTGTTATTAATTTGTACTCATGGTTTTGAAGAGATGATGCAGAAATTCTAATAAAAGCATAAAATATTTTGATAGTTTTGAGAATGCTTTGCAAGGTGAGACTTCAAACTTTCCCTCCAGGCTTTAAATCCATTTCTAACTGTCCAAGGGAAAACATATAGTTCTAATTTTCATTCTGCTTCCTGAAGTTCTCAATTCTCTTTCCTTAAATTTCTTCATCAATTCTGTATTCTCTCCCACATTTCTCCCCCTGGCCACACCACTCATGGGATTACCTCTTTATCACTGTCAGTAACCTCAGGACTCATTAAAGATAGGATGCAAAGTTATTTTGGACAAAGGAAATTATCTCATTAAGAATTGTAAAAATCTACAGATACCAGGTTACAGAATTTAAAATATGGTACCAATTTCAAGCTAAAAGAGAAAAAGAGGAAGGAAAGGATAAAAGGTAAGCAGGCAAACTGTAAGAAAGGACTTCAAGAATTAGACTCCTCTGCCTGGGTTCTCATTTATCTTTTTGTTTCCTCTCATTTTCCTGAAGCTTATTCTGCAGTAATTAATGTATACACATGTTAAATCATCACATTGTATATCTTTTTAAAAATCACATGGTTCAGGGGCAGCCTGGGTGACTCAGTGATTTAGCACCGCCTTCAGGCCAGGAAGTGATCCTGGAGACCTGGAATCAAGTCCCATGTCAGGCTCCCTGCATGAAGCCTGCTTCTCCCTCTGCCTATGTCTCTGCCTCTCTCTCTCTCTCTCTCTCTCTCGAATAAATAAATAAAATCTTTTTAAAAAATCACATGGTTCAATCTGAATATATGTCATTTTTTTTGTCAATCCTACCGTAATAAAGCTGGAGGAAAAAGAGCACAGATATTAAGAATTATATTTTTTGAGCAGCTATACACCAATAAATTAGTCAATCTAGAAGAAATGGACGCATTTCTGGAAAACCACAAACTACTGAAACTGGAACAGAAAGAAATAGAAAACCTGAACAGGCCAATAACCAGAGAGGAAATTAAAGCAGTCATCAAAAACCTCTCAAGACACAAAAGTCCAGGGTCAGATGGCTTTCCAGGGGAATTCTATTAAATGTTTAAAGAAGAAACAATACCTATTCTACTAAAGCTGTTCTGAAAGATAGAAAGGGATGGAACACTTCCAAACTCGTTTTATGAGGCCAGCATCACCTTAATTCCAAAACCAGACAAAGACCCCACCAAAAAGGAGAATTATAGATCAATAGCCCTGATGAACACAGACGCAAAAACTCTCAACAAGATACTAGCCAATAGGATCCAACAATACATTAAGAAGATTATTTACCATGACCAAGTGGGATTTATCCCCGGGATGCAAGGCTGGTTCACCACTGGTAAAACAATCAACATGATAGATCATATCAACAAGAGAAAAAACAAGAACCATATGATCCTCTCAATAGATGCAGAGAAAGCATTTGAACACAGCGTCCATTCCTGATCAAAATTCTTCAGAGTGTAGGGATAGAGGGAACATTCCTCAACATCTTAAAAGCCATCTATGAAAAGCCCACAGCAAATATCAATCTCATTGGGGAAACACTGGGAGCCTTTCCCCTAAGATCAGGAACATGACAAGGATGTCTACTCTCACCACTGCTATTCAACATAGTACTAAAGGTCCTAGCCTCAGCAATCAGGCAACAAAAAGAAATAAAAGGGATCCAAAATGACCAAAAAGAAGTCAAACTCTCCCTCTTTGCAGATGACATGATACTGTGCATAGAAAACCCAAAAGACTCCACCCCAAGATTGCTAGAACTCATACAGCAATTCGGCAGTGTGGCAGGATACAAAATCAATGCCTAGAAATCAGTGGCATTTCTATACAATAATAATGATACTGAAGAAAGAGAAATTAAAGAGTCAATCCCATTTACAATTGCACCCAAAAACATAAGATACCTAGGAATAAACCTAACCAAAGAGGTAAAGGATCTATACCCTAAAAACTATAGAACACTTCTGAAAGAAATTGAGGCAGACACAAAGAGATGGAGAAATATTCCATGCTCATGGATTAGAAGAAATAATATTGTAAAAATGTCAATGTTACCCAGGGAAATTTACACATTTAATGCAATCCCTATCAAAATACCATGGACTTTCTTCAGAGAGTTGGAACAAATCATCTTAAGATTTCTGTGGAATCAGAAAAGACCCCGAAAAGCCAGGGGAATATTAAAAAAGAAAACCATAGCTGGGGCATCACAATGCTGGATTTCAGGTTGTACTACAAAGCTGTGGTCATCAAGACAGTGTGGTACTGGCACAAAAACAGACATATAGATCAATGGAACAGAATAGATAACCCAGAAATGGGCCCTCAATTGGGTCAATTAATATTTGAAAAGCAGGAAAGACTATCCACTGGAAAAAGGACAGTCTCTTCAATAAATGGTGCTGGGAAAATTGGACAGTCACGTGCAGAAGAATGAAACTAGACCATTCTCTTATACCATACACCAAGATAAACTCAAAATGGATGAAAGATCTAAGTGTGAGACAAGAATCCATCCACATCCTAGAGGAGAACACAGGTAACACCCTTTTTGCACCACCCGCAGCAACTTCTTGCAAGATACACCCATAAAGGCAAGAGAAACAAAAACAAAAATGAATTATTGGGACTTCATCAAGATCAAAAGCTTCTGCACAGCAAAAGAAACAGTCAACAAAACTAAAAGACAACCTACAGAATGGGAGAAGATATTTCCAAATGACCTATCAGACAAAGGGCTAGTATCCAAGATCTATAAAGAACTTATGAAACTCAACAGCAAAGAAACAATCCAATCAAGAAATGGGCAAAAGACATGAACAGAAATTTCACCAAAGAAGACATACACATGCCCAACAAGCACATGAAAAAATGCTGTGCATCACTTGCCATCAGGGAAACACAAATCAAAACCATAATGAGATACCACCTCACACCAGTGAGAATGGGGAAAATTAACAAGACAGGAAACAACCAATGTTGGAGAGGTTGTGGAGAAAGGGGAACCCTCTTGCACTGTTGGTGGGAATGTGAACTGGTGCAGCCACTCTGGAACACTGTGTGGAGGTTCCTCAAAGAGTTAAAAATAGATCTGCCCTCTGACCCAGCAATTGCACTGTTGGGGATTTACTCCAAAGATACAGATGCAGTGAAAGACCGAGACACCTGCACCTCCCAATGTTTCTGGCAGCAATGTCCACAATAGCCAAACTGTGGAAGGAGTCGGTGCGCATCAAAAGATGAATGGATAAAGAAACTGTGGTATATTTATTTCTACAATGGAATATTACTCAGCCATTAGAAACGACAAATACACACCATTTGCTTCGACATGGATGGAACTGGAGGGTATTATGCTGAGTGAAGTAAGTCAATCAGAGAAGGACAAACATTATATGGTCTCATTCATTTGGGGAATATAAAAAATAGTGAAAGGGATTAAAGGGAAAGGAGAGAAAATGAGTGGGAAATATCAGATGGTGACGGAACATGAGAAACACCTAACTGTGGGAAATGAATAAGGGGTGATAGAAAAGGAGGTTGGTGGAGGGATGTGGTGACTGGTTGATGGGCACTGAGGGGGGCACTTGACGGGATGAGCCCTGGGTGTTATTTGTTGGCAAATCGAACTCCAATAAAAAATATACAAAAAAGGGATCCCTAGGTGTCTCAGCAGTTTGGCTCTGTCTTTGGCCCAGGGCCTGATCCTGGAGACCCGGGATGGGGTCCCACATTGGGCTCCCTGCATGGAGCCTGCTTCTTCCTCTGCCTGTGTCTCTGCCTCTCTCTCTCTCTCTGTCTTTCATGAGTAACTCAATAAAATCTTATATATATATATATATATATATATATATATATATATATATACACAAAAAAAAGAATGATATTTTTTGGCATTCTTGAAATATATTCTACATAGATACTTGAATAAGTTTGCTTAGCTATATAATTTTAAGTTGAGAACTATGTTCCTTTTAAATTTTAAGTTATCTTTCTATAATATCCCAACTCCAATGTTGTTTTCAACAATTCTAATGGCATCCTGATTCCAGAGTCTTTGTAGGTAAATGTGCTTTGTTTCATTTGTTTTGCCTTGTTTCCATTTAAATTCTCTCTTTGGAAAATTTTGAAATCCTCTGCTTTTTCTGAGAGTTCATAAAAATGTACTTGATGTGAATCTTTTTTTGCTGGGTTCCTGCTGGTTTCTTTTCACCTGGGGGCCTTTGTAGTGCCGTTCTGGAAAGATTTTTGTGTTCTCTTTCTTGAGCAATTTCTAAATGTCTGCTTTCTCTGCTCTCTCTTTATGCAATATCTATAAGCTGAATGTTGAAACTCTTAGATTAATTATCTAATTTTATTACCTCTTTTCTTCTATTTTCCATTTCTTTATCTTTTGATTCTATTTTCCAAGGGATTCTCTCAAGATCTATTAGATTTTTCTAAATAATTTTATCTTAGTTTACAGGAAGTTTTTCTGATTCTGTTTCTTTACATAAGCATCAGACTTTAGCTGTTTGTTTGTTTGTACTGGATGTTCTATTTCTTGCCATTCTGAAGATTTCAATTATAACAGTTGCTTTTGCATAAGTGTCTGCTATTTTTCCCTGCATTGTCTCTAAGTTTTGTTTTACTTTTCTTTTTTAAAATTTATCACACCAATGTGTTGCTGTGTCTTGCGTATAGAAGTCCAGAGATTTGCAGGTTCAGTTTTCCCTGCACATTAATGGGGGAGAGTCACCTCATCTCCAGGGAGAGAAGATCTGGGGGTCCAACTGCACCTTACACAGATTTTTCCATTCCAACAAAGTGTTACTAACTTAAGGAGCCATGGAACATCCTGACAGTGAGTTTTGCAAGCTGCACTGGTCTTCCGTAAAGTCTACTATAAATAGCAAATCCATACACTGGAAACAAAAAGGACAACAGCCATAATATGATTTCTTGATATCTGTCTTGGTTTTTTCTTGGTGTTTATGCGCATGTGGCATTCTCCCTTTGGTCACTACATTCCAGTCACATTGACCTTCTTTCAGTTCTTGTAGCACTTCAAGTTCTGTCCTGTGCTTATTTTACAATTAAGACAATAATTCTGCATATAAACTATACACAAATGGATAAAGACTAAAGGAAGGAGTAACAACCAAAAATGCATGACCAAATGAACAGAACCTCATGGCTTAAGGAAACATAAAAATCTATAAAGTATCTATTCTAATAATTTAAAGTAAATCAATTCTTTGTTGACTGTTATGCCAATCTACCACAGGAAATTATATGAGCAAATAGTATACTCAGAAAAGGATGCTCCGGGGTTCCGTGGGTGGTGCAGTGGTTTAGTGCCTGCCTTTGGCCCAGGGCGCAATCCTGGAGACCTGGGATTGAATCCCACGTCGGGCTCCCGGTGCATGGAGCCTGCTTCTCCCTCTGCCTATGTCTCTGCCTCTGTGTGTGTGTGTGTGACTATCATAAATAAATAAAAATTAAATAAAAATAAAAAAAAGGATGCTACATAAAGGCATACTGATTGGATGATTTTTTTTTAAGAATACATCCATAGAATTCCTTTAAATAACTTGTACCAAAAGCTATAAAGCATTGACTAAAACAACATTCACAAACTTGGTCATTAAGAAAAACAAAGACATGAAGAGAAATCTCACAGAGGAAGACACAGACATGACCAACATGCACATGAGAAAATGCTCCGCATCACTTGCCATCAGGGAAATACAAATCAAAACCAAAATGAGATACCACCTCACACCAGTGAGAATGGGGAAAATTAACAAGGCAGGAAACCACAAATGTTGGAGAGGATGTGGAGAAAAGGGAACACTCTTGCACTGTTGGTGGAAGTGTGAACTGGTGCAGACACTCTGGAAAACTGTGTGGAGGTTCCTCAAAGAATTAAAAATAGACCTGCCCTACGACCCAGCAATTGCACTGCTGGGGATTTACCCCAAAGATTCAGATGCAGTGAAAATCTTTCCCAGGTTCTGGTGAATTTCAGTTCTAGTTCCTATCATGATGCCCTCATTACCTTTCTATCCTTGAATTCATAGGAAAATCCAATATCCTTCTAGTTAAGCTCTTTTTCTATAAAAAACAAAATACATCAATTTATACGAAGGCATTGTTACTATTTTATTGATTCCAAGACACATCTGACAACTGACATATAAGTGTTATCATTAGTATTGAATGGAATACCAGGGTCACGTTGCAAATTATGTGTCCTTTTACACTTAATAAAATACAAACTCTGACATCAATCTTTATTTAGTAAATTATATATTCTGTGTCGAACTCCTGGTCAAAATCTACGGGATAAACTAAGGAACTATGTTTTGATTCAAAAAATGAGGATGATAACTTGACCTTTTAAAAATGCTGAGTAGAGGGAGGGGCAAGATGGCGGAAGAGCAGGGTCCCCAAATCACCTGTCCCCACCAAATTACCTAGATAACCTTCAAACCATCCTGAAAATCTACGAATTCGGCCTGAGATGTAAAGAGAGACCAGCTGGAACGCTGCAGTGAGAAGAGTCCGCGCTTCTATCAAGGTAGGAAGACGGGGAAAAAGAAATAAAGAAACAAAAGGCCTCCGAGGGGGAGGGGCCCCGCGAGGAGCCGGGCTGAGGCCGGGGCGAGTGTCCCCAGGACAGGAGAGCCCCGTCCCGGAGGAGCAGGAGCTGCACCAACCTTCCCGGGCGGGCGGAAAGGGGCTCGCAGGGAGTTGGAGCAGGACCCAGGAGGGCGGGGATGCCCTCGGGCTCCCGGGGACACTAACAGACACCTGCGCCCCGGGAGAGTGCGCCGAGCTCCCTAAGGGCTGCAGCGCGCACGGAGGGACCGACCGGAGCAGCTCGGAGGGGCTCGGGCGGCGGCTCCGCGGAGGGGGCTGCGGGGCGGGAGCGCGAATCCACCAGCGCAGGCCCCGGAGCACAGGGCGCCGGGACACAGCCCAGGATCCGGCCTCCCCCTGGGACAGGCAGAGGCCGGGAGGGCCCAGGACAGCGAGGACGCTCCTGCCCCGAGCTGAGCAGATCAGCGGCCCCGCCCCGGAGCCTCCAGGCCCTGCGGACGGAAAACCGAGAGCCCCGAGCCCCGTAGTTCCTGCGGAGGCTGAATCCAGGCTTCCAGAGTTGCCATAGCAACTGCGACTGTTCCTCCTGGGGCCCCAGGGGGTAAACAACCCCCGCTGAGCCCTGCAGCAGGAGGGGGCGGAGCAGCTCCCCCAAGTGCTAACACCTGAAAATCAGCACAGCAGGCCCCTCCCCCAGAAGACCAGCTGGACGGACCAGTGATACTCCCCCGTGTTCCAATACAACTTGTTTTTGGCCACTCTGCACTGAGCAAAATGACTAGAAAGAAAACCTCACCTCAAAAGAAAGAATCAGAAACAGCCCTCGCTCCCACAGAGTTACAAAATCTGGATTACACTTCAATGTCAGAAAGCCAATTCAGAAGCACTATTCTACAGCTACTGGTGGCTCTAGAAAAAAGCATTAAGGACTCACGAGACTTCATGACTGCAGAATTTAGATCCAATCAGGCAGAAATTAAAAATCAATTGAATGAGATGCAATCCAAACTAGAAGTCCTAACGACGAGGGTTAACAAGGTGGAAGAACGAGTGAGTGACATAGAAGACAAGTTAATGGCAAAGAGGGAAACTGAGGAAAAAAGAGACAATCAATTAAGGGACCATGAAGACAGATTAAGGCAAATAAATGACAGTCTAAGGAAGAAAAACCTACGTTTAATTGGGGTTCCCGAGGGCGCCGAAAGGGACAGAGGGCCAGAATATGTATTTGAACAAATCCTAGCTGAAAACTTTCCCAATCTGGGAAGGGAAACAGGCATTCAGATCCAGGAAATAGAGAGATCCCCCCCTAAAATCAATAAAAACCGTTCAACACCTCGACATCTGATAGTGAAGCTTGCAAATTCCAAAGATAAAGAGAAGATCCTTAAAGCAGCAAGAGACAAGAAGTCCCTGACTTTCATGGGGAGGAATATTAGGGTAACAGCAGACCTCTCCACAGAGACCTGGCAGGCCAGAAAGGGCTGGCAGGATATATTCAGGGTCCTAAATGAGAAGAACATGCAACCAAGAATACTTTATCCAGCAAGGCTCTCATTCAAAATGGAAGGAGAGATAAAGAGCTTCCAAGACAGGCAGGAACTGAAAGAATATGTGACCTCCAAACCAGCTCTGCAAGAAATTTTAAGGGGGACTCTTAAAATTCCCCTTTAAGAAGAAGTTCAGTGGAACAATCCACAAAAACAAGGACTGAATAGATATCATGATGACACTAAACTCATATCTGTCAATAGTAACTCTGAAAGTGAATGGGCTTAATGACCCCATCAAAAGGCGCAGGGTTTCAGACTGGATAAAAAAGCAGGACCCATCTATTTGCTGTCTACAAGAGACTCATTTTAGACAGAAGGACACCTACAACCTGAAAATAAAAGGTTGGAGAACCATTTACCATTCAAATGGTTCTCAAAATATACCCTAAAAACTATAGAACACTTCTGAAAGAAATTGAGGAAGACACAAAGAGATGGAAAAATATTCCATGCTCATGGATTGGCAGAATTAATATTGTGAAAATGTCAATGTTACCCAGGGCAATTTACACATATAATGCAATCCCTATCAAAATACCATGGACTTTCTTCAGAGACTTAGAACAAATTATTTTAAGATTTGTGTGGAATCAGAAAAGACCCCAAACAGCCAGGGGAATTTTAAAAAAAGAAAACCATATCTGGGGGCATCACAATGCCAGATTTCAGGTTGTACTACAAAGCTGTGTTCATCAAGACAGTGTGGTACTGGCACAAAAACAGACATATAGATCAATGGAACAGAACAGAGAACCCAGAAGTGGACCCTGAACTTTTCTGGTCAACTAATATATGATAAAGGAGGAAAGACGATCCACTGGAAGAAAGACACTCTCTTCAATAAATGGTGCTGGGAAAATTGGACATCCACATGCAGAAGAATGAAACTGGACCACTCTCTTGCACCATACACAAAGATAAACTCAAAATAGATGAAAGATCTAAATGTGAGACAAGATTCCATCAAAATCCCAGAGGAGAACTCAGGCAACACCCTTTTTGAACTTGGCCACAGTAACCGGAGAAGGACAAACAGTGTATGTTCTCATTCATTTGGGGAATATGAATAATAGTGAAAGGGAATATAAGGGAAGGGAGAAGAAATGTGTGAGAAATATCAGAAAGGGAGACAGAACATAAAGACTTCTAACTCTGGGAAATGAACTAGGGGTGGTGGAGGGGGAGGAGGGTGGGGGGTGGGGGTGAATGGGTGACGGGCACTGAGGGGTACACTTGACGGGATGAGCACTGGGTGTTATTCTGTATGTTGGTAAATTGAACACCAATAAAAATTAATTTATAAAAAAAATGCTGAGTAAATCTAGTGGAGTTTAGTAATGTGAAAGAACCAAATATATTTGTTTTTCATGTATTTCTTCATTTTCTCTTTCACCTCCACAATTTATTTTGACATAAATGGGAGCTATACCTCTCGAAGGACTAAAAGGAAAAGAGCACTCTTCTGCCAAAGAGCACTTCTCTCTCAGAATACATCTAGTCTGGTGAGAGTCCCCTCGAGTTTTGTCCTTGAAGTAAGGAAGCTTTCTAAAGATGAATTACTCAGGGTGGGCAACTCTGTCATGGTGTGAGTTTGTCTATGGGCATGTGTTTAAGCTAACACATATAATATAAATCCTGCATTTAAGAGCCTGTGTGGGAATTAAATTTCCAACTCAAGATACAGCTTGAAGAAATAATTATCAATCCAGTGTGCATTTGTGCTTAGAAATGTTTAGTGTATTGTAGATGAGCTGCCAGGTTGTTAGATTACAACATGCCCAGAATTAGAAAATGATTCATATGAACACCTGCGCTTCAAGGAATAAACATATTAGCATGAAGTAGCATGAAATAGAGTTAAAGGACTATCTAGTAATTGACTATGTGTAACATAATTTCACTGAACCACATAATAACAATAATAACAATAATTAATATATGTATAATACTCTATTGTACTAAAAACCTCTTTCATATATTTGAATATCACCTTACTAGAATTTCCCAACAACCCTGTGAAGTATATATTCACTATAACTTACTAAAGAAGCATCTGAAGTTCAGAGATGCTAGGTAATTTGCTTAAGCTTGGAAATGGAAGAAACTGAACTCAATCCCAAAATTCTTGTATCAAAATCTGTTGTTCTTTTACTATATAATACTGCCATCTAAAGTAAAATACTTTTTAAACTAGCAAGGATACAAATCACTTTAACGTTGCTTTTTTTTCTTTTCAGAATGAAGTCACAATCTACAACATGGCTCCATAACTAAGCAACCAACATACCATAAGGTATGAGATCCTGCATACTACTCCCTGTGCTGTCCAGATAAAGACCTGTTTTCCAAGTCCGAGGGCTTTGCTGCTCATCAGGCATTCTCCCAGAGTCAGTAGCAGTGTAAGGCATGAGGTCAGCTCCAGGGCAGTTGGTAACTAAGAACCAGGATTAATAAACAGGAAAGCTATAATAAGCTGTATCCACAGCATGGTCAGAGAGGCCCACATACTATTTTAAGGCCATAGCAAGAGTAATAGGAATGCTTAAAGAATATTTTGAAAATAAATACTCAGTGCACAGAAAGAACTATAAAAGAATAAATTTCTATTATTTTAAGCCTCCCCCGCCCCCTGCCCTGCAAGACTACTTAATGCCTCCACACTTCCTTGAAATTCCTGTCTCACTGTGGCCACTGATTTTAAACTATTATATCAAGAACTTTGTCAAATCCCTGCTGCACTGAAATGTCTGTCTTAAACAGACTCAAAAAAACCTCATATATATCCTTGCCTTCACCTCTATCCTCAGAAATCTTACTAAGACTTCAACAAGATATTCATCTCTACCAGGTTAAAAATAAACGCAGTTTTGTTTTATGTTGATGCTCTTTTTTGGTGAGTCAGCAGTTGACATTATTATTATTATTATCATTCAGATGTCATCTGTATAACTCTATGATTTCTGAATGCTGCCCAATGGGCTCTGGGACACTGCAGTGAACTCACAGGTGCAGTGGGACATTTTAAATTTTTGAGGAAAATGCAGCCATCTCCAACATCTGCCAGACACTGTATAAACTATTTTAACATTAGATCACTATGTTCCATTTGATACATCATATCTTTGTGAACCTGGGTTTTCAATGGTTGCTATGATAAAAGTCAAGTATTGCATGAAAGTTAGTGTGGAAAGGAAAATGAGGGTTGCAGTGATACCAAAATCTGAGTGAAATGTGAAATTGTGAAGTGCCTAATGGGCACATAAATTCCATTAGTAAGCAATTATGGCTATTTCCTAATGAAATAAAAATGTTGGTTTTTTTTCAGTGTATGTGCATTATTTATTCAAATGGATATTAAGTTGTTAGGACTTATATATTTATTAAGTGTTTAGACATAACTACCTAATAAAAGAAAGTTCACTTTTCTTTTGGCTTAGGGGGTATCATAAAAAAAATCACCAAGATACTAAGGGTACTGGAAGCAAGCAAAGTTTAGGAACCTCTGCTCTAACCTATTCTTTGTGCACACTGTGGCTATATGGAATTTAAAGAAAGATTCCTAACTCCAGGGTAAAGTTGACTTTGTGCCTCTCTCTAAGCTTCAACCCTACCAATATTTCCATGGATTTCTCTCTCCTTTTGAATGTTCTTATATAAATTTCTAAATACCCAGAAGTCCCCCTATCTTGAGGAAAGTTCTCATGTTAATTATTAGGAAGATCAAACTTACACACACTAAACATGGAGCTACCTCACTCTGGCAATTTAATTCATTCATTCATTCAACAAATAAAAAATGGAATAGCAGATACGTGTTAGGCATTGTTCTAGGACTGGAGATACACTGGTTAGCAAATTTATTACATTAGTAGTTCTAATGCCCTAGCAGTTCATTTGTACTTGGCTAAACATTTCAAGCATAAATGCACACAGGGATGATCATTATTTCTGAAGTAGGTGTCTAATCCAAGTTAACAGCAGAATTTTCAGCAGAGAAATAGAGACATACCACCTATTTTCTTCATAGTAAACCAGGAATGGGGTTGGTTATGAAATTTTCAAATGTGTTTTTTCAGCTTTGAGAGAAGCAAACACATGAATGACCAGTGCTATTTTCTCCAGATTTCCTGCTTTGCTACTTATGCTTTTCAAGAGTTTTCAAAAAAATTATTTTCTTTAACAGAATCTAAAATCAGTTCTGGTTCATTCAGCTCTTCTATGAGAACCAACTGATGGTCTGTCCTATAAGTCCAGCTAATATTTTATCTTGCTGTAGCTCAAATTTTATTTTTACAAGAAAAATAATCATTAATATTATAACGTTCTAAATTATATTCTGAATATATACTGAATTTTGCTTCCCCTACACACAAAAAATTAAAAAAACATATATATTTCTAAATACATAGAGAACTACATTTCAGCAATCAATAACAGTCTAATGAAGGTATAAATAAGTTAAATTCTTACATTGAGGTTCCTAATTATTCTGTCTATATCCTACTTCTTCATAACAAAGTCAGATTAAGTAGAGAGGAGCCCACCAAAATGATGCTTCATTTCCAAAACAAATAGACAAGCAAAAAACAACTCAGAGCTTTTGTACAAGGAGCTCCTGTTTTGCTTGACAATAGATCAATAAATGGAGTTTTGCAAACCCCAATGAGCAGAGCAATGCCCTGTTAATCTGCAGGACACATTCAAATGCCCTAAAGTCCTGTTATTATTATAATTTCAAAAAAAACAGAATATGGTATTTGTCTTTCTCTGACTTATTTCACCCAGCATAATACTCTCTAGCCCCATACATATTGTTGCAATGTGGGTGGGAAAGATTTCATTCTTTTTTATGGCTAAGTATTATTCCATTCTAAATACATCTTCTTTAACCATTTACCACTTTGATGGGTAACAATTCCATAACTGTTGATAATGCTGCTATACTCATCAGATGCATGTATCCCTTCAAGTCAGTAGTTTTGTATGCTTTAGATAAATATCTAATAGTGCAATTGCTGGATCAAGGAATGGACTCAAATATACAGAACAAACTGAAGGTTACTGGAGGGAAGAAGGGAGGGGGAATGTTAACTAGAGGGAATTTAAATTAAAACTTCGGGGGGAGGGCAGCCCAGGTGGCTCAGTGGTTTAGCGCCACCTTCAGCCCAGGGCGTGATTCTGGAGACCTGGGATCCAGTCCCACATCGGGTTCCCTGCATGGGGCCTGCTTTTCCCTCTGCCTGTGTCTCTCTGCCTCTCTCTCTCTCTCTCTGTGTGTCTCATGAATAAATAAATAAAATCTTAAAAAAAAAATAAAACTTGCGGGGGGGACCAAAATAAAGGAACATACCATTCCCTGTGAAAGTCAGAACAAAGCGTGCTCCCTTTTCACTCTTCTTTGCATAATAGTTTCGGGTAAGGATAGGGGTGCTCAAAAACCTTTGGCTCTCAAAGCTATGGCACACCAAGAACAAGGTCAGTAATTTTTAGAATATACCTTTCTTCCTCATACCTAAGTGGTAGATATACAATAAGAGAATGATACAGTGACAGGACAGGGAGTCACCAAACCAGTGACCCTTTGTGACAATAAATGATTCTTTTGTTTCCTCAGGGAAACCAGGGAATTAAGCTTCAGCAAAAGAAACAATTTTAAGTCCCACAGACTTAAAAAAAAAAATCCCTAATGTCTCCTAATTTAAGGCTGGAAGAACTCTATATGAAATTCTGTCTGAATGAATCCTCTGAACCTTTAGGGACAAATTCGCAAATTAGATATTGAATTTGCTCTTCTGTTTCCTTGCTGAGCAACACACACCTAGGGGGAAGAGGCTTGGATGAGAAAGAGCCTGCTTTTCTCAATTGTTTCCAATATGTTTCGATCCTGAAGTCTTACCTTAAAAACCTTTAATGTCAAAGGAAATTAATAATAATATGCACCGAGGGTTAGCCCTGAACCATTTTTAAAGTCAGATGTTTTTATTCCCAGTATCCTGTCTCCTCTTTCAAAGTGTTTGTAAAAGAGCTCTCCCCATATGGACTCAGTGACTCTTGTCTCTTCCTCTTCTTGCTTCCTATGCCCTGCCTCAACCAGACCCACACGTATATACCTTCATATAAATTCAAATCACTGTGCCACTTCTCCTAGGGATTTTAGGGTTAAACTTTAATTCCAGAAATGATTAAATGGCTGTGACTCCCCACTGAGGAAATAGTAGGCATAAATGAAATAGGTAAGAGAGTTACTAAAATTGCCTTTCTGCTAATGACTCATAAAAACACAGAGTTAAAAATATTCTCTCTGTTTTTATCCCCAGGGGACTCTGTACTGGAGAAACTACTTTTGATAAATTTCTTTGCCTTCAATTTTTTTTTCTGTATCTTAGCTTCATATACACTTGTTAATATTTAAAATTAAAAAAAAAACCGACCTACCAGAGTCTAGGTTCACTTCAGCCTTACTCTAGGCTGCCTTTTGGCAGATTCTATGAATCCAAAGAGGATGCTGACTAAATGGTTTCTGAACTGGAGTGTGCAGCCCAGGTCCTGATGGCTAGATAGAGTTCTAATTCCACCTGTCTATAGAGCTGCTACAAGGCAGATGCTAGTTGTGGCCAATATAGTAACACAATAATGAAGTTCAATTTGAAAAACAGATGCTTAGCTTCCAAGATGTGCCCAACACTTCACATGTAAAAAACTTAGAAAGGCTCCTGGCAAATGGTATGACCTCAAAATATGTTACTATTACACACAGATTTATGCCTTTTCTGAATATACTGATGTTTGATATTTGGTTTTACTACCTCTCTCTGTCTCAGCACTATGTTCTCATTGGAGTCAAATTCAGCATCATCTTTAGATACTGTTAACAAAGGTGAGGTGAGTCCCCAAAAAAGTGGATTTCGATGATGTGATTTAATTCTCCCCAGGCTCTCACATTGGGGAACTCAATCCTTCAGCCCAGAATATGTATTTCCATGTCCGTGGGCTGCTGGAGAAATGCTATGTCACGTGTTTAAATGAAGGACCTCTGATGACATGTGCATCCTATTGAGTGAGAAACAAAAAGTTGTTCTGAGCTTTGAGAAAAGAAAGTGTTATTTCCTGAAATTCAAGGCACTGTCACTTCTCATAATGAATGATACAATGTTTTGATCCACTTTTGAGTAATAGGGACAGTAATGGGAATTCACAGTTCTCAATGGCATAGTGTACACATCTGGAATTTCATTCCTACACCTACCACAGTAAAGGAAGGCTTTAAAACTTCTAAATATATATCCAAAATAATTGAAATAGGGATTTGAACAGATACAGTGTGCCAGTGTTTATAGCAACATTATTCACAATAGCTAAGATGTAAAAACAACTCAAATGTCCATCAATGGATGACTGACTAAACAAAATGTGACACAGGCATACAATGGAATATTAGTCAGTCATAGAAAGGAGTGATACATGTTACAGCAATAATGAACCTTGAAAGTATTCTAAGTAAATTAAGTCAAACACAACAGGACAAATGTTGTATGATTCCTCTTATATGAGGTATTTAGAATAGGCAAAACTTACAGAGACAGAAAGTAGAATACAGGTTACCAGGAGAGGCGATTACCAGGGAGGAGAGGGAACAGGGAGTTATTGTTTAATGGACACAGAGCTTTAGTTTGGAATGATGAAGACATTCTCCAGAAGGAGAGTGGTGATAGTTATATAACATTGTCAGTATATTTAATGAAATTGCATTGTATACTTAAAATGGTTAAAATAGTAAACTTCATATAATGTATACTTACCACAATATAAAAAAATAATTTTAAAAAGTAGTACTTCAGGGCTTTCGCGACAACATCATTCTCATGTTCTATTGATTCAAAGTAAAATTGAGACAGTTGAGTGGTGTTAAAGATTGGCTGCTATTTGTCAATGCTAGAATTGTTTTATGTTTTTTTTGTCTCATGTTCTTTTTTTGCAATACATACTCAACACTCTTTTTTGTCCATTGCTTAGTTTAGGCCTTAATCATTTGTTGTGTATATTTTGTACTAGACTGCAAAAACCTCTTACAGGCTTCCCAGTTACTCATTATTCATTTTTATTGTGAGCAAAATCACAAGTCTGATCTTATATTTTAATTAACTTCTGTCTTAATTGCCTTCAATAGCCCCTATAACTTGAATATGATTAGTCAAATACTTTAGGACAATGTCTAATTCTCCCCCACATACTCAGTCTATTGCATGACCAATAGCACCAACCTCCTACTCATCACCACATTTCTGACAGCTGGACTACTTGTCACCCTGCCTTCTCCATTCATGCCATTTACTATATGTGAAATATATCTCCTCCCTGCAATTCTCCCTTTATGATGGCATCCGTCTAAGGTAGCCTGAAACAGCCATCTCTACAAGAGGAATATCCATGACACTTGGCCCTGAGAGTTTTTCTCCCAACCAAAAGCCCTCTTTCTATGAAGAGGTTAGAAGAGCACAATCACAATATGGGCCATGATTGCCATTTTCTTCCATTTCGGGCCATCTCCTCATTTCATGGTATTGCCTTCCTTCGAATACAACATCTTCAGTCAGGTTTTAGTGATACGTTTCTTTCCCTTGGGAGTAAGTTTGCTGTCTCTTTAGCTGACTTGTATATTTTTGTTTCAATCCATTAGGTGTTGAATGCCAGTTTCACTTTCTGAGGGCAACACTACCTATGCTTGTATATCAATCAGTTCACTATCATACAATGCAACATCCTAGCCCTTGCAATATTTAATACATGTTCCCATATAAATTATTTTAGGTTATTGGTTTCATGGAACACTGCCAGGTGTTTTATTTCCTTATCCCCAGTGCCTCTGAGAATAGCTGAAATATATAAACTCTTACATTAATGTGATAGTAAGAAATGTGTTATCAGACAAAAATAGTTTATTGATTATTCTGTAGATGTTAAGAATTAGTGAATTCTTTAAAATCTAAACTTCATTGCAGCCAATAACAATTTGTTTACTCATTCAACAAACATTTTATTAAGTACCTGTTAGGCACCATTCTAAATTTGGGGACAACAAAAATAAATACGATGTGGTTCTAGCTGTCAAGGAACCAAGGCAGTAGAAGAAGTACAGATGTAAAGACATGCAATTCGGGACGCCTGGGTGGCTCAGCGGTTAAGCGTCTGCCTTCCGGCTCAGGGCGTGATGCTGGAGCCCGGGGGATCGAGTCCCACGTCGGGCTCCCCTCGTGGAGCCTGCTTCTCCCTCTGCCTATGTCTCTGCTTCTCTGTGTGTGTGTGTGTCTCATGAATAAATAAATAAAATCTTTTTTTAAAAAAAGTAAAGACATGCAATACAATGTTTTAAGTGAAATGACAGAGTTATTCACAAAATACTGGGTGGGGTAAGGGTTGGTGAACAAAACCTAGTCTGAACATCCATGACAATTCTCCTATCATTAAAAGACCTTAACTCATAAACTGAATCTTTAAGAATTAATGCTGTTATAATATAAAGAATCATACTGAGGCATCACATTAATCATGAAAAATTCTACTAATTTGAGTAAAAGTATTTTACCTATCACCCATTGCCTAGTCTTTGCCCAGGGATCTTATAGAAGAACAGGCATAAATGGAGGACCCCATGTTTCCTTCTTTTGTGGTTGAAGGCATTTTCTTATTCTTTACTCTTGATCAACACTGAAAATAGAAAAGCTAGGATATACACCTCCAGTATACAAAATTTAAGTAGTTTGGGACTCAAATATCTGATATAAGACACCATAAAATTTGGCCATGGTTTATTCAAGATAGAAAGGGACAAGACAATGTCTTGAAAGGGATAGGAACAAAATTCTCCCTGCCCATTTTCACCATGAATTTTCCTGATAATGAGAAGGGCAGCCATTGAGGTAAAATGGAGAAAACATTCAGATAAAATTTTTGTGAATGTTTCTCTGTCTATATCAGGTTTGAATCCAGACTTTGCTGACATGTAGGGCATGTCATGTGGAATATCATGTGACTACTATAATCTTCTCATAGACTCTGCCTAAAAATGCCCTTTGACTTATTTTATATTAAGTTACCTCAGAGCCACAAAGGGTCACCACCATAAAATATTTGGAATTAGTTCCTGGTAGCCATGGCAAATAGGAATCTGTTAGTCAAGGAGGTAAAGGGGTGAGAGCATTTCAGACAGAGCAAAGACACAAGGTGTGGAATCACACAGCCAACTACATACTATAGGGCAGGTGCTAGATGGAAAGATTATGCAATTAGAAGCAGATAGAGGCTGATGGGAGCCTTTTATTCCACAGTAAGAAAACTGGTACTGTAGACAATTAAATCACATTGAAGCCTTAACAAGGATAGTTAATGTCAGATATGTGTTTAAAAAATTTATTTAGTCTGTTAGCTGTTTAGAAAATGGAATTGAAGGGAAACAAAAGCAAAATGCCTAGAGACCACCTAGAAAGACCACAAGAGTTCAAGAAACCACTACAGAAGCAAAAGAAACAGAGAGGGGGGCACATATTCAAAGAATACTTAGGGATTGAATACTTAGGGATTGATTGCATGTGGTTGGTGGGAGAAAGAAGTCTCAAGAATTGCTCCTAAGTTTTTGGTTTGGTTAGAAGAACTAGATTGGATGGTGTTATCATCAACCAAAACAAAATTGGAAAAGGGAGGATTTCATAGGGGAAAACTAAGAGCTCTGTGTGAGTTGTGCTGCCTTTGAAGGGCATATAAGACATACAGCTGAAGGTGTTAGGTGAAGAACCCAGACATAAGAAAGATTTGCCAGCAATAAGCATATAGGCAGTATTTAAAACTATGAGGTCTGATAAGATCAGCCTAGGAGAGTCCCCTAGATGGAGGGGACAGATTGGCTGAAAATAGAAAATGTACCCTAGGAGGACAGACACAAAAAAAGATTGAGTCCAGAGGAGAAAGACAGAACACTACAATGTGACAGAATTCAAGTTTTGAAACTGATAGTTTAAAGACAACAGAGAAGCACCTGGGTGGCTCACTTGGTTAAGCATCAGACTCTTGATTTCAGGTCTTGATATCAGGGTCGTGAGATGGAGGGGCTCCTGCTGAGCGCAGAGTGTCTGCTTGAGGTTCTCTCTCTCTCCCTCTCCTCTTTACCCCTCCCCACACTCATGCTCTCTCCAAATAAATGAATGAATGAAAGAATGAATGAATGGATACATAAATAAAATCTTTAAAAAAATAAAGACAACAGAGATCAGCAGAATCATATTCAACAGAAAAGTCCAATAGTATGTATAACGAAAATGCCTATTTGGCCATTGATGGCTTTTTGAAAAAAACAATTTCTATAAATTGGTGGAGGCAGAAGCTGATTTTCATTGGTAATAGAGTACATGGAAAGTGAAGGAATGGAAATAACTTTTCTTCTGCTGGTGTGTAAGAATGTAGAGCTTTGTTATTCCAAGTTCAGCAACACAGTATTCTAAGGTCCCAGTTCAGAGCCTGAGTCTTAAAGACACTTTGTGGTGATGGTAATGATGGTGGTGGTGGTGATGGTCTTTGTTTTTTATTTTACTCTCCACACCTCCAGTTACCTGGACTGTAAGTTTGTTCATCCAACTTTCTGGGAGGCAGCAGATAATACATAATCTTTTATCTTCCTACAGATAAAATATATTACCACAGAAAGAGCTCCTCAGAGTTTGCTTTCATAGTTACTCATCATCTTGTTCTCCTCACTTCTTGCTTTTCTTGTCTTTCAGAGAGACAGAGAGAGGAGAGAGGTAGAGAGAGAAAGAAAGGAGAGAGAGAGAATGAGAACCTTTCTCCTTGGGTCCTCTGTAGTCCTGTAGTCCTTCTGACACTCTGACACTCCCTAACACATAGACAATGAGCCCCATGACTGCAGGAGCTATGAATATGTTCCCCACCAACCAAGAAGTACTTAGGTATGAATAAGTGAATAAGTAATGCATCTCTGATGACACTTATTACACATATTTTCATGTTCCTTTCCTTGTCTAGATTTTAAAATCCTAGAAAGCAGGAACTGCCTTATGTTTTATAGCATTTTTGGTGCCTCGCACCCAACTGCAAGCTGGGTAGTTAAGGAATTTTTCTCAGTGGTTGAATGAACACATACAGAATTATGTAAAACAGAAGAGGGAGTACTCAGCACTGTGAGACATACATCCAAAGAATAAAAATAGTTCCTGCTCTTGGAATAATTGGAAGAATTAAACTAACATACATGAAAAAGTTTGAAGAAAATGTTAACACCGATGCTGGCCATAAAAATATTCACGGAGACTAAAGATCCGTGATCTCTAGAACTAGCAGAAAGTTTAGAAGAAGAGGTAAAATTTTATTTACCCCTTTAAGAAGAGATTGACTTTAAATAAGTGAAGGGAATATAAATTCACTATCTGGGTTGGCAGTGCCAAACTGCAAGATAATCCAGGATTAACCCAGCATAAAGTGATGGAGAGGGCAAGGGGAGCCCAAAGTAGATGGGACAGGGAAGAGAATGGCACTGCGAAAAAAATGTAAGCTCTTCTCTTTGTTGGAGAGGTAGGAAAAGATGACAGAGGGTCAATGAATATATTTCAAGACCATATTGCTTTCTGCATGTGTAGAGAAAATACTTTGTACCTACCAATCACTGGTTTGAACCCAAGTTTCTCCTCCTAGTGTCATGGTAGATCTAGTGCAACCGACTTGGCAGGGGCCTCATGATTTTCCCAGTCAAGTGTGCAGATGCTGTGATGAATATGGAAGGCAGTCTGGGAGAAACAGACAGGAACAGATTTATTTTTTAGTAACATTTATTTCCTCTTGGCTCATCAATATTGATAAAACATAGCATGAAAAGACAGAAAAGCCTCTCTTCTCACCAGAGAAGAGATGGGATGGAATAAAACTGAGCAAAAGTTTGAAAGTATTTAAGTGGAAACTCTTGCAATGCTGCTAAACTCACTTCCTACAGACAACAGAAAGTTTCTGAAATAACTAATAGGAGTAAACCACACATGAATAAAGAAGTCACCAAAAGTCAGCATTCTTCCCCAAGTAATTTTTCTAATTAAGAAAAAAAGCCCATTCAGTAATAATGTAACAAAATCTTAATTGTGCTATTTATGGTGTTTATGAGCATTTGTTCTATTTTGAAGGCTCATCTATGAATTCCATTTTGGCAGTTACTGGAATTTTAAGAGAATATATTCATTCACATGAATATATTTTTCACAGGGTTTTAGTTTGCCATACTCATTGTAGCCAACAAAGAAATTACCACCTTTCATTTTAACAGTGCTAGCAGTGCCTGGCATATAGTAGATATTCAATATATATTTGTTGAGATCAATTCTGAGGAGATTTATTTGCTTTTCAGCTAAACATGTAAAATAAAATGACTAACTTCTAGAAAAACAACTTTTTCCCCCATACTCTCAAATCAAATTTTCCATACTCCCAGAGTTTAAAATTTGTTTTGTTTTCTTTGTTTGCAATAACAATAAGACATAATCATAATTTCTTATTCTGCTCTCTTTTGATTGTAAGTTGCATAAAATGAGAAATCTTGACTCTTTTGTTTGCTCTGGCATATGATTAATTCTCAATAAATATTTGCTAAATAAATGAACAAATAAAATTGACCTTAACATCCATGTATGTGTATGAGAGAGAAAAGAAAGAAATATTCTTAGTAACTTTAATATATGGACACATTTATTTATCTTCCACAACCTAACTGTACTCATAATTTGTTTGAGACATCTCCTTAGACTATCCTGCTTAGAACTACTCAAATGATGTTTTTTAACTACCAAAAAATGAACAGAATTAGGATTTATCTAATTCTAAATGGACTGGACCCAATTCATAATCTTTAGGAATTAAATGTATCAACTAATTCCTTTTATTTATTAATTATTGAAAACTTAACTTGATTTCTGAAAATTTGTGATGGAATTCCAAATTTAAAAAACAAACAAAAATAGCCACAACAAAATAAGCATCAGTCTTGACTTAATACTCTTAATTGGATCAAACTTGTTTTTAAAGATTTATTTATTTATTTACTTACTTACTTATTTATTTACTTATTTATGAGAGACACACAGAGAGAGGCAGAGACATAGGCAGAGAGAGAAGCAGACTCCCTCACAGGGAGCCCGATGTGGGACTCGATCCCAGGACCTCAGGATCACGGCCTGAGCTGAAGGCAGGTACTCAACCACTGAGCCACCCAAGTGCCCCTCAACTGGGTCAAACTTAAATAAGAGAGACTATTCTACTCTATTAGAATACGAAAACCTTATTCAGGAGCCAAATAAAATGAAAGAGAGTGCTTTTCCAGAAGTGCTTCATCCCAATTCTCATAAAACTTGTATTGGCTATCCATTATTTGCTGCAGTTTGGACACTTTTTAGGCTTTGGAATGATTCCTTCAGCAAAGAGGGTTGCAAAAAGCAGTATGTAAAAAAGATTATTAGAGTTGCTCAAGGGGCATGAAGGGGTGGGGGTGAAGCCATGAAGATCTAAGGAATCCTGCTTTGCACCAGGAAGTGAGGGCTAAAAAGAGCTTGGTTTTAAACACAGGGCACACTAATGAGACTGCCCAGGTGACCTTCCAAGCTTCAGAATTCTCATCTGTAAAATGGAAAATATGACCTATCTTATGGAATTGTTACAAGATTTAAATGAGGTGATTGAAGTACTCAGTGTAAAGCCTGAGATGCAACAAGCAGTCACCAAAAGGTATCCTGGCAGAAAATACTGGCATTCCACCCCTCTCCTTGGATTTCTATTCACCATTTTAGTGTATTTCACCCACCAACTCCCCTTTAGTGAGCACTTACATTTGCTTTTGGGAGAACCCAGGCAGGGAAAGATGAAGTGCCTGGAAATTCCCACCCCCATGGCCCTTACCCAATGACTGAAAAGCACTGAAAGGAGTATTTAAGGCTTACTTTTTCATTATTACTACCCTACTTCAGGATTAAGCTAAAGCCATCTCTAGCACTTTACCTTAAAAAAAAAAAAATTACTCCCACGTCTTCTTGCTTTTCGCTGTCCTGCTGTCCACTCCTTTAGAGATCTTCCTGAGTGTGCTTCTTTAACAAAACATTTATACATGAATACCCTCTTTAGGGCCAACCCTGGGCTACACAGCCTGAATTGAGATCAGTTGATGTTTATTAGCATAGCATACAAGATACTGAATAAAAACCCCAGCCTCATTTTCAGATACTTAGCCCCATGACATCCTCTCCATGACTACTGTAACTCAGCCCCAAGGAAGCCTTGGGACTCCCAAAACACCATGAATGCACATGACTCTCTTTTTTTCTGTTTGAACTGGAGGGTATTATGCTGAGTGAAGTAAGTCAATTGGAGAAGGACAAACAGTGTATGTTCTCATTCATTTGGGGAATATGAATAATAGTGAAAGGGAATATAAGGGAAGGGAGAAGAAATGTGTGGGAAATACCAGAAAGGGAGACAGAACATAAAGATTCCTAACTCTGGGAAATGAACTAGGGGTGGTGGAAGGGGAGGAGGGCGGAGGGTGGGGGTGAATGGGTGATGGGCACTGAGGGGGACACTTGATGGGATGAGCACTGGGTGTTATTCTGTATGTTGGCAAATTGAACACCAATAAAAATTAATTTATTAAAAAAATAAAGAAAAAAAATAAAAAAATAAAAAATTTTAAATTAAAAAAAAAAAGAATATCTTTCTCTGTGAGAAATGCCTAGTCATCCTTCAGGACCCACTTCAAATGTTCCCTTCTCCATGATATGCCCTGAAATCCCAGCAGAAATAATTCTCCCTCTGTGAGTATCCTTAAATTTTATCTATATCTCTTCTACAAAATACATCATGTTGTATTGGTTGAGTATGTCTGGGAATTTTTGAGACAAGTGACTTCATAGTACTCATTTACTTTTGTATTTCATCCAGTTCCTCTCCAGCCATCCTTCCACTCACCTTCATCCTTGTCACATAACATGTCCAAATGACCAGATGCGGTTTGGAATTCCAAACTTTCAGCAAGCACTTAGAATGGTATTAGAGGCCATGTATCACATCTTACAGAACATTCCTTAGAGGTTCTGGGGTGGCCCTTCAGAGCTGAATACATCACAGATTCTTCAGTGAAAGAAATGAGTATTTACATTAAATAAGATAAATAAAAAATGCATATAGCTTCATATCTATTCAGGTCATGCTTTGCAACTAAGTGAACTCGGGTTTTTTAGAACTTTTTGGATTTCGGATTTAAAATACAAGGTTATAGACCTTTAATAGAAGCTCAATATGTGTTTTGAACTGGACCCAAGAAAACATCTTCTCATTGATGTTTCCACTAAATTCCCTTCCCACTTAAAGTTATTTAAAGTAGCTTTTTCTAAAGCTCCTGGATACAACTGTTTTTTTGTTTTTGTTTTTGTTTTTGTTTTGTTTTGTTTTGTTTTTTACCAGAAGCCGAGATGAACTGCCCAAATGACTAGATTTCCTTACTCAATTCCTGGAGAAACAGATTATACTGTTTTGCTGCTTCCCTGAATGTCAGACCTGGGAAGTAAGGTCTTCTATGTTGATATATAAAAATTCCAGAGCCCTGGAACAGTCAAATACAATAATTTACAAAATCTGAGGCTAGCAAATTGCTTAAACACGTCTTTCCTTTGGTTTGTACTTGGCTAATAATAATCTCACAAAAGAAAACTAAATCCCCTAAAGAGATGGAATCATATTTGATGGCCAGAAGCATTTTAGAGGGCACCTAAAATCCCTTCGTTTAATAAATGATGAAACCAAGGCTCAAAGATGTTAACTGACTTTCTCAGGTTCACATGGTAGGTTAGTAGCAACGCTGAAACTAGAATCAAGATCTCTAGAATGAGTCCCCTTTTCTCCATGTAATCTTACCTCAATAAAATAGGAGTTTTTATGACTCTGATCCTTTAATAAGCCTGCTATCCCAAAGCCACAATTCTCCTATTCCATTCTTTGAAAAACTACACTGCATGTATGGCACACTTCTCATTCTGCATACCAAGACTGTCATTTGAAAACACTGATAATAGTAGCTTTCCCTTTACTGAGCCTATATAGCATGTCAAAGTCTCCTCTTGAGGTTGAATTAAAGGAAGATTTAAATGGAAGAAAATATTACCACAAGCAACTGTGGTTCTAACAGGCATACATTAAAGGCTTAATAAAATTATTTTTAAAATATTCTTAGTTTTTTTCAAATTATAGTGAAATAAAACATCTTAGGCTTATAATCAAATTCTTAATATGATTCCAGCATTCAAGACCCTTATAACCACTATATTGAAATAATGTCAAAGAAATAATGTATTTAAATGTTACACACATTTTAATTTGCTATCTCTGTAGTATCACTTAAATGGGGATTTTAGATTAAATTCTAATCATGAAATTTAAATATGAAAGATCAGTTCAAGGAAATAGCTATTTTAATGTATATGCCATAAACCTTGAACATGATTTTAAATATCATCACCTTATTTAAAGGGCTGCAAGTATTAAGCACCATTAAACTTCAGAAAGAAGTAATATTTTTTTTTCAGTTGAGTTTTATCTACAGAAAAAATTAGTTGCAGTGATGGAGAAAGAAAGAACTTTGCATCTCTGTTTCCTATCACATTATAATATCCAGCAAGAGGATTTCCTCCTTCACTGGCCACCCCCTTCCTTCCTATTTTGGGGAAAGTGAAAAGAAAAAGGACAATAGTGCAGTTGTGAGTTCACACCTGCCCAGAGAATGTGAATACACAGGAGATGTGAAATAAAGAAATGAAAAATTTAAAACATCAATTTCCTTCGACCTTAGGTCATTTGAATTACAAACAAAAGAATCTAAAGATGTTCTCCCATCAGTTTCTTCCTTTTAAAAAAGTAATGATTATCTTTAGTGAAAACATGTGAATGAACCCCTAGAGCAAGTCTAAGTTACTATTGATTGGAGGTAAAATAAACAATTAGCCATCCTAAAGCCATCCTAAAGTTTGATGTCTTGTCATCAAACCACTGACAACAGATTTAGTCCCTCTCATACCTTATAAAGCAGAGCTCCAAATGGATGGAATAAATACCTGAAAGAAAATACTACAAGAATCCAAGAATTAAGGTCTGCCCCACTGAACCTCCTATGGACAAGAGTAATCAGAGCACTAATTCTTTCATAACCATACCAAGTCTCATTTGGGTTTCTTAAGAGAATGGTATAGCTTCATGTTTTCATTTGACTAATGATCAGATTTCCCAACCAATGTAATTAGAACAACTAGGTCACTGAGCACTCTTAATTAATGAGAAATTCAAAGCCAATTTCATATACCATCCAGGTTTAATTTTCCATTTACCCTGTTGCTATTAATTTGAAGGCAGTAAAATCACTCTGAGATGTTTGGCCAAAGTAAGATGTTTCTACTTAAATTTTTTTTAAAGATTTTATTTATTTATTCATGAAAGACACACACATACACACACACAGAGAGAGAGAGAGAGAGAGAGAGAGAGAGAGAGAGAGGTAGAGACACAGGCAGAGGGAGAAGCAGGCTCAATGCCGGGAGCCTGATGCGGGACTCGATCCCCAGACTCCAAGATCACACCCTGAGCCAAAGGCAGGAGCCAAACCTCTGAGCCACCCAGGGGTCCCTCTACTTAAATTTATCTTTAAATGGCCATTGGTACTTAACCAATAGTTGTATCCTCCCCCAAAATGCATACACTTCAAGTACCTCTGTAACCACGTTATGTGAAATTATTTATTCTGTTGATTACAAAAATAGCCAGTTCAAAGTGAGAAGCACCAACCTGAAGTGTCAAGGAGGCAAAAATAATGTGGAGAAAAGAACAAAGTAAAAAACTGCAAGGGTTTTTGTTTTGTATTTTCCCCTTCAATACCTAGGAGAATAGTGGGCACATACAAGGCATTCTGTAAAATTTACTAAATGAATAACTGCCTTGTTCTTTATCACTCACTCTTGCCATATAGTCCCAAATATTGCCTTTGAAACTCCAATAGCCTTCTCTATTGCCCGGAGAGGCATCAACCCCACAGTATGTTACCACAGAGCACCCATCTACAAACCACCTCTACTATCACCAACATGAAACATCTGCTAGCCCAAAGCAGACATTGCACGCAGTATATTAAGCTGGCTTCCATAAAAGTGGCCCCCATTTCAATTCAGATGCTTTTTTATGCCCATGTAAACAATTGAGATTTGATATATAGCAACCTGGATTCAATCAGGAGATAGAACCCACAGAATGGGTTAAACAGAGGAAGATTAATATAAAAAAAATAACCTATGATAAAAGAGTGACTATAAAATATAAGGAAACTCTATTTGGTACTCTAGGGATAGGGGAGAAAACCCAAAGAACAAACTTAGAAGCAGGGGGTCCCCTTCCCAAGGCTGGGGTTTAGACCTCATGGAGACTGACACCCCCACTTCCATTTGCCGCAGCAGAAAACAGCAGGAGAGCCCATTCCCTATAATATCCCTCCAGAGCCCTTTACTGAGAAAAGTTAATAACATGCTTACCATGAAAGAGAGATGGCTAAGGGAATTGCCTCTATTATCACAGGGCATATATTAAAGAGTAAATTGGGAGCTAAAAGGCAATAAATTAATAATGGCACAGACTGTTACTTCAAAAAATAACATGTGCTTGTTTTTGTGCATGGGCCAACTGACATGTACAAACATAAGTCCCAATAGGACATAAAGCAACCTCTGGAGAACTGCTCCCTGAGTAAGCACCTCCCTAGAGGTTACCTCAAAGTTAACTCTCAAACTGGAGACAGGTCTAAACTTATAACTAAGTCAGGTTTGAAAACATTTCTCCTGAAATATATCCAGACAGGTCCCTATAATAACCAATTGTCCTAAACAGCAATAAGACTTTACCAACAGTAAAATGATTATTGTAATCATTAGAGAAGCAATTCAGTCCCATTCTCCTGATTCTGACATTTATGCAGACCATGAAATTGTCAAAGAGACATTGTTGGGTTTTTTTCCTTTGTTACCTAAAATTACACAGTATTTCAATAATTTGATTTTGTTCTTCACCAATGAAAGTCTCACACATACCAAACTACTTGCTACATCCATTGCAGTGTAAAAACCAACCCTTATTGTTTTGACCCTAGGGTCAAAGGATCCTTTGATTCTCAGACATGTAGAAAGTATATATTCCTCCAACAACAAAAAGCATTATAATCTATTAAGTTAAGAATTGGCAAACTCTCCAGTGACTTTCTATATATCCGAAATTATAATAAGGGAAACAATACAAACATTTTCACTTCTAGAAATTCCCTTCATCTCCAGATCTTAGAAACAGGTTCCTTAGGAAGTCAATTTAAACTTTCATGCACAACCTTTGGCTTTCCTGAAAAATGGCAATCCCTGACAATTGCAAGACTCCTTCAAAACTTTAAGCATAGAAGAGGAAAGAAAGAGGAGTCAATGTTTACACTTTAAGATAAGCCAACTCTAGACTTTGTATATCTATCCATCTTTCCCTAGGAGAAGTAAATAAGAAACTCTTCAGATTACTTTGACTCTGGAATTTTGGGAGGATCCCCAAGGCCAGAGTCATAAAACATTATATATTCTTTTGTGACATGACCTGAGGAAAAAACTCCAATAAAACTTATGGAAATATGAGTGTAAAGTTAAGTTTTTCCTCTAAGAATAAATATCATCTTGAAATTTTAAAAAATTAGTTAATAAAAAGGAGGTCCCCGTCTTGAATTTTCTTTTTTTTTTTTTTAAAGATTTTATTTATTTATTCATGACAGACACAGAGAGAGAGAGAGAGGCAGAAGGAGAAGCAGGCTCCATGCAGGGAGCCTAATGTGGGACTCGATCCCGGGTCTCCAGGATCATACCCGGGGCTGAAGGCAGTGCCAAAGCGCTGGGCCACGGGGCTGCCCTTGAATTTTCTGAACTAATACTGATTATAGCAAACTTCCTCAAGCATCCCCTTAGTACGTTTCTAAGTGTATTTCTTTTTTAAGATTTTATTTATTCATGAGACACAGAGCGAGAGAGAGGCAGAGACACAGGCAGAGGGAGCAGCAGGCTCCATGCAAGGAGCCCACTGTGGGACTTGATCCAGGGACTCCAGGATCACGCCCTGGGCCGAAGGCAGGTGCCAAACCGCTGAGCCACCCACAGATCCCCTCTAAATGTATTTGTTTTAAAATGTTTTCACTTGATTAGCCAGATACCATTGTGGGGGAAGATTTCAATTTCTCTTTAAAAGAGGTTTAATAATTTTTTTTAATTTTTAGAGATTTATTTATTTTTAAAGGAGAGCATGAGATGGGGGAGGAACAGAAGGAGAAAGAGAGGAAAAGGATCCTCAAGCAGATTCCTGAGTCAGAACCCCCACATGGGGCTGGGTCTTAGGACCCTAAGATCATGACTTGAGCCATAACCAAGAGTCAGCCACTTAACCCACTGCACTACCCAGGCGCTCCTGACAAATTGCTTTTTACTGCCCAGGGAAGGTCTGAAAAAACTTGGTAAAAGTTAATAAATCATGCTCTTGGTTTGTAAATTTTTATATTTTCAACTGTTAATTTATTAAACAGTTGTCAGAACCTCCATTTTCTTACAGCCCCAGGAACCCTTCCTTGTGCAAATACCTGCAACAACAATTAATGAAGCACTAGAGGCAAAGAACATATGTTTTGATTAGTTATGCCATATGCACAGCACAAACTCCAACGAGGTAGCTGGAAAAGAGTATACCACTTAGATCCTGACCTACAGGTGTGTTAATCTCTACTATTCAAACTCCGGGCTCTTTTTAACAAATTGACAAAAAGCAGCTGCCCTTATTGATTTCCAGTTATCTATCACATGATTTAAAACCAGAACCAGTGAGTGTACATTTCTTGAGAACCAGATAATGGCTAGAACTGTTTAGTTCTACTGGAGGATTAGGCTATACTCAAGTTTAAGAGCTCAAGAGTGTTACAGGTAAAAAATGTTCATTGAGTAACTACACGCTATGTATCTATATGTAAGTGTAACACGATGTTAAATTTGACTTTTCCTATTGTCTCAGAGTTTCTGCAGAATAATCAGTGAATATCACTTAATGGATGACATGTTAATATACCAAGAACTAGTCCTGAAACCCTTGGCTATCACTCACTTTTGAGTATCATCACCAAAAAGGAAAGAGAAAGAGGCCATTTGCCACATCTAAAAGATAAGGAAGGTAGCTTTTGAGAACCACACAGAAAGCTGGAGTTTGGAGTGTGTAGTCTAATGACTGTCACCTAGAAAATTCAATAGTCAGGAGGATGGCTGCAGTGTCCACTAAAGATGAGAGAAGAGATGGCTAGGATGGGAATAGGTGTGAGCTACATTTCCACTAGCCGGAAGGTGAATGTGCTTATTTCCTGTGGACCAGATATGGGTCTGACAAAAAACACACCTAGAGGAAGGTATTCACAAAATGATTCCAACAAAGAGTCTCATACGATGGATCTCTAGAGAGAAGCTTTAACCATTATCGAGAACAAAGATCTACAAATACAGCCACCTAAAAAACAAAACAAAACAAAACACTGCATAAGAGAAAGTCAGTATTTGGACACCTGCTCCAATCGAGAGCATTTTAGTAGCCAAAAGAAATTTTTGAAGTAACCCAGTTGTATACATCCCTTTTCCTCCCTTTACCTAAGTCATCCCTTCTCTATTGTCCCCTAGGCCAAAAGGCTACAAGCAGGGAAGGAGGGAAGGAGGAAAGTATCAGAGGGGGTAATGAAAAAGATAGATTGCAGTCTTCATCCCACTGCACAGCTTGGAACCTGAGTCAAACCTGACCTGGAGGAGAGTCAAGCCTGGCATATATACAAAAGGATGTATACAACTGGGGTTGTATAAGATTTTTAAACTTTGATATCTGACAAGACTAGACTTTTCAACTCTTGAAAAATGAGATATGGTCTAATGGAAGCTGGATGGAAATCATATCTGTCATTGGAATCTCTAAATGAAGTTTCTTATTTCTTCCCCACCTCTCCAGTGAATCTGTGGGTAAGTCACAACCCAAACGTAATAGTGGATCTTTATTGCTGCAATCTAAGGAAAATCCAACATAAAACATGCACATCAACAAAACATGCAGCAACAAAAATAAGAAAGAGACAGCAGGAAAACCATATTTTTTCCCAGTGTCCAGCACTGTGCAGCATGAGTTGTTTGGTCTCTGTGTGGGAAGTAGCCCAGTACAAACTGCCATATGGATGAGAAGGATCTGAAGATCTTCTTGCAGGAGAGGTAGGAGTCCTCAGATAAAGGGCAGGGAGTGAAGACAAACTCACAGGTCTGGTGGAGCCTGGAGGTCCTGAGAAGCTGGCTCCTATCTCAGGCTCCACAGGAAGTGGAAGGAGTGCCTGCTAGTGGTGTACCTCACCCTTTAATATGGTGACATTTCACCACACTCCCTTAGCAGAAAAACATGGTTCTCTATCAATCTGAAAGTATTTCTTCCTTGTGTAAGGGCAAGGCTGTAGAAGGAAGGGGAAGATGAAAGAAAAGTTTTCCCCGGAGGGGCAGAAACAGCTCCCATAACCTTACTTGATGGTTTTTTGGAAAAAAATGCTTCTAAAAATAGACTTGGCTCTTTTGTGAAATGACACTTAAGAACTAGAGTGAATAATTTGCCTGAAATCACCTGATTAATAGCTCTATTCCCTACTTCCCTTTTTGCTCTGAACACTTAATGTTTGCTAATGATGCAATTCCATTACCCAAGGTTCTGACAATTTAAACCTCATCATGTAGTCTTCCGACCTACTCTAAGTCTTAAATAATAAGACACAAATACCTATTTTATGGGCAAAGTTCATAAGAGAAAATAAATGTATTCCAATTCGTGGTAATACAAACTCAATTGCATTATTTAACACCTGTGTGAAATTCACAATCTGAGTCTGGACCAAAATAACACAAATTAAGTTTCTAACTCCTCAGATCCTTCACTTATATCAATGATAATGACAAAGAGAACACACCTTTACTGAGTGTTTATCATGAACCAAGCACTGAGCTAAGCACTGTATATACTCCATACTGTCTATATACTTTTTATACTCATAACAATCTAGAATCCATTCTTTTTTCATCTCCTGGTAACAGTTTACCAATTATAAATGACTTATCCAAAAACATACGGCTACAAAGTGGTCCAATCCAGGTCCTTAGGCTTTATACCAAAATGCCTCTCATTAGAATATAGGATATCTGGAGAGTTTTGATTCTTAGATTGCTACTGCTAGAGCCTTAAATTGGTGATATAAAAAGGTATGCATGCCTGTTTCAGTTGTTTTCTTACTCATAATTACCACCTAAATATGACAGGTCATTTTGAGCTATCTTAAAGCCAAGAATAAATTAAAATGACTGTTTAAGCAGCCCTTTATCAGTCTTCCAGGAACCTTTGGTGAATAACATTACTTTAAGCTAGTAGTTTAAAATGTTATTTTATTTATTATACTGAATATTTACTTCTGTGTGGGCAGTACAGTTTTACTGTGTTTTATATTTCTGATAGAAATTTTACTTTAATTAGAAAAATGGAGAAAGGATTTTAGAAGGTGATATTTTGGTGTGTATGTTGTCTTGCTATGTTTTAAATGTTTATATCAAATGGTAACAAAATGTCTTCTGCCTTTTGCTGTATAAGTGTATACATCCTGCATTCCCATCAAGATCTGAAGAACAAGAACCTTATACTTCACTTCATGACAACTAATACAGAGAAATCTTAAAGGGTGTTAAATAAAGAATTGCTTTATCTCATTCATAAGGATTCAGAAGAGGAATAATATGACCCCAAAAAGGTAACAGTAGATCAGGAATGACTAAAAATGTTTCAATTGGTATTTCCTATATCTAAAGTATACATAGTCCAGCTCTACCTCCTGATTTCTTTAAAATCAAACAGCTTTGATGGAACAGAGCATGTCCTAGGGGCATCCTCTGAAGACCTGTTTGGGCCACTGGCACCCTACACTGCCAGTTCTAGAGAGGATTAGCAGAACCAGAGGACCACAAGATACCAAGGAGGGCTGGCCTATGAGTTCACGTGCTTCTTCCCTATTCCCTTTCTTTCCTCTCAGCCTCCATTCAGCCTCAGAGAATTCACTGAAAGTCAGAGCTGCACTAAGTGTCATTGGACAAAAAAGCCCCCTGAGTAATTATATCAGAATTAATGCACATCCTTCAGTAGCACAGCCGGGAGCTCATAGTGGCTCCGGTGTCATCCTTAGATGACCTGCACCAATTCCCTTCTCCTTTTCCAAACCTGAGCAAACATAGGACTCTTGAGGCAAAATTAGAGAAGTTTACTTTGGGCGATGTTGCATGGGTCCCTATAATGCCTCTGTCCCCAGATGCTGCAGCAAAACATCAGCAGGGTTGGAGGCCCTGACTGGTTACTTACTGCTCAAGGGAATTTCTGAGGTGCTTTTCCATCTTTACTGGGGAACACACCAGAAATTCTCCTCCTTGGCTCACTTTCTAAGCACCTAAATATGGTTTAGTAAGTACAAGAGCTGAAGCAGTGCATCTGACTCCAATGTATTTCCCCAAGGCACTTTTCCTGTGCATGTCTCGGTGAGTAGGATGAGCTGAGCTGTCAGGTTTGTGTTGATTCTACTGCATGCAGTTCAAGGCACAAGCCTACCTCACAGAGCCCTGGAATCTTCCAGCTGCTCCCAGGCTCTTCCCCTCCCTGGCACATGAATATAAAGGACACAGTCATATAGAAGGCTAAGTCTTGGAGAGGTAAGTAAATGTCAATTGACATTTCAAAGGTGTTTTTACTTGTTTCAGGAAAACATATCATTTGCTCATTAAACACCCATCTACAATCAGTTCTGATGCAGAATAGACCTTGATCCTCCTCTCACAGATTTGCTTGAGAGTTTTAAACCCTCCTAATGTCAGGCTGGCTCACGTTTGACTGGCAAAGTTTTTAGCTGAGTATTCAGCTGCAATCACCACTTCATTTGATCATTTAAATAGAAGAATGACTTTTTTTCTCTCGACTCCTTTAATCTTCTCCTTATTAACAAAAAGGCCTTAGGTCAGGCGTTGGCAGGGATATGAAATGAATTACTGATCTCTTTGGAGAAAAGCTCTGTATAAACATAAGGTATTACTGCATCTGACCCTTCTAAAACCAAGCCTTCTGCCCTTTACAAAACTTTCACCTCCTTTAGGGCTTTATGAATAATTGAAAACACCATGTTTGTGTCTTCCTAAGTACTTCCTACATAGTCTTACAAGATAGTATAGTAGAGTGGAGACAGATTGCCTGGGCTCATATCCCAACTCTGGTAATTTCAAGGCTTCTTAACCTTTCTGTGCTTCAGTCTCCTTACCTGTAAAATGGTCATTTAATAGTGCTTGTCTAATAAAAATTTGTTGTGCAGAATGAGTTAATATATGTAAAGCATTAGAACAGTCACTGGCCAGTGCACAAGTTTGGATTCTATAATGTTAGCTATGATTTCCCAGAACAATCTGTCTAAAACTGAGACAAAGCAGGGACTGGACTCAGGTCCCCTCAGCCCTAATTGCCAAATGCAGCATTCCAGAATAACCAAGTCTATGCCAGGAATGTGGAGGGAAGATGTTTACTGAAAGAAAGATATTTCCTACAAAGACTGGCAAAAATCAGACCAGTCTGTGCCAAGATGCACCCTAGTACTGATCTTTCACCAACTTATAACACTAAAAATCATGCCTGGGGTGGAAATTTAACATACTAATTAGATATGCAACACATGAAGCATAACCTTTAAATGCATAGGTACCAATAAACCCCCACCTCTTCATGCTTAGACCTCACCCTTTTCCCACCTAAGTTTACTTTTCTTTTTAAAGAGATTTTATTTATTTATTTATTTATTTATTTATTTATTTATTTATTTATGAGAGACACACAGAGAAAGGCAGAGACATAGGCAGAGAGAAAAGCAGGCTCCTTGCAGGGAACCTGATGTGGGACTCGATCCCAGACCCCAGGATCATGACCTGAGCCAAAGGCAGATGCTCAACCATTGAGCCACCCAGGTATCCCTCCCACCTAAATTTCTTTAAAAAACTCTTCCTGACCTCTCCTCAGGGAGTCTGAGGATTCTTTCCTTTGTGCTGCCTCCATTGTGCTCAAGCATAAGTCCTAATAAAGCCTTGCCTGGAACTCTGAGTTGGCCTTTTACCAATTTCTATTGTTTAAAGAGCCCAAAAGCCCAGTTCAGCATCAAAATGATCTATCTTAAAAATCCAAAGTGAGGCTAAACTCTGGATTTTTACTCTCTTGGGAGTTATTCATCATCAGGATGTGTCAGCCTCAGTAATCAGCTCCACATATGTCACCTTGAGAAAACGGTTTTTTCTTGAGTTTTGGTTTCCTAGTCTGTAAAATGGAGACAATAGGGATGCTTATTTCATAAGGTTGTGCCTAGCAAATGAAGCAAAGAATGGGAACCTGTGTGGTGAAATTCTGAGACCTGTCACCTTGCCCAAAGCCAGAAGAATAAGGTCTGACAAGTGAAGTCAGGTAATATAGACCAAAAAGGGGTTGTTCTTTGCAAGGCCACAGTATTAATGATTAGGTGAACAAGCTCTAGCTTTGGATCTCCAAAAGGCTGGCATAGAAATGATTGGGAAATTAAAGTCAGTATAGGTCAGCAAGGAACAGAATACAGAAGAACAACTTATTGGAGCAAATAGGAGAATATTCCCAATATTTTTTGTCCTCAAACAAGGCCCTTCTCATATACAATACTCCCTCATATTTCCAATTATGTTACACAAATATGTGACAGGATGAATAGTTGAATGCTGTCTTAAGAAGAGCTAGGTTCTCTAGGGAAGAAAGAAAGGAGACTGAAACATTAGGGCTTTCGCAGGAAAAAGGGCAAAGGTCACAGTCTATGATTTCTAGATGACTGGCACCATCCTCCCTTGCCCTATTTGAATCCTCAACCACTCCTCTCTCTAAGGGGAAAACATTCCAGAGCTGGCCAAAGGGCCCTACCAAATTTGGGCGTTGGACACAGGAATTTGTCAAACTGGCCTCGTATTTACTAACATAGAATTCTGCTAACAGGCATTATTCAGGATTCAAAGGTTAAGTTCGAAGGAGGGGCCTGCTCTGTCCTGGTCAGGACCACTTCTGGCAGAAGTATTCTAGGCCAGTGCATCTCAGTCTTACTTTCCACCTATCTCACCTAGGAATCTTGTTAAAATACAGATTCCTACTCAGTAGGTCTTCACGAGGCCTGAGATTGAGTACTTCCAGGGAATGTTGCTATTGTAGCTCCAAAGATCAGATTTTGTGGAACAGGGGCCTAGTTCTCTGGGTAAGTTCCTCAGATAGAAAGAGTTTTGACAGTGAGTGACCTCAATATGAGAGCTTTTGTAAGAGCTACAAGCTCATTTGTTGTCTTGTTAGATCTCTTTGGAACTCTCTAAAGGCTGAAACAGTTTGCTCAGTTTCAGTCTCTAGGGAGGGGACAAATCATTCTCATTTTTTCAAGAAGTTGTGTATGGAAAAGTAAGGTATTAGACTTCCCTGCAGCTCTTTCTGAGACCTCTGCCCACTAAAATCTTAAAAAAAAAAAAAGACCAAAGAGCTCTTTAGGGTATGTTTTCCACACGTTTTCGATGATTAATTGAAGACACCATATTTATGTCTTCCTAAATTCTTCTTACACAGTATTAGAAGGTAGTATAGTAGAGTGGAGACAGATTGCCTGGGCTCCTTGTGGAATCCTGTCACTGTTTCTACAGATTGGAAATGTTAGATCAACCCTAGTGGTCAAATCAACCACTGGGCTGGAGCCAGAATACCCAGCTGTCACATAATGGGTTTGACAATAATCTCTAAGGACTCGTTATGCTCTGAGGAGACATGACTCTAGTTTCTGGTTTCTTCCATCAAAGTATGAGGCATTTTTGTTTTAGTTACTGTTTGTTTTAATCAGAGTTAATGCACACTGCTCAGAAAAAAGAAGGAAAGCAATACAACCTGCCCATCCTTTAGTGGAAGAGATGGCACCTCTTCTTGCTGACACCTAGTTATGATAACAAATTAAAATATGGCATGCAATTAACCAAGGAGGGAGAAATACCTCCTGCAAAGTCAGCTTTAAAAAATTCTGCACAGAGTCATATGAATTCATTCATTTTCTGTGGTGTAGACAAAATTAACTTTTCTTTTTACCTTGAACACTAGTGTATAATCAGTTTGAACAACAAAAAAAGATATCTAAGTATACTCAACAGCTTATCTTCACCTCCTTCAAGTCTTCATCCCCCTTTTTTGCCCAATAATAACCATTATCTTCTAATAGAATACATAATTTAGGTGTTTCTTATGTTTATAGTTTATTAACAATCAATGCGCTAGAGTGGACCTCCACCCCACAGGGGCAGGGATCTTTTTTTTCATTGTTTACTGAAAACCTTAGAGTTGTGTTTGGCATGTAGGATGCATTAAAAACAAAACAAAACACCTAAAACAAAACACCTAAAATTTTCTAAATCCAAGCTCCAGAAAGTAAGTCAGATATGAAGAGAAAGGAGAGACACATTTGTGCATATAGATTAAATATGTATAATATGCATTGGACCTGCTGGATGATTAAAAGGTTTCAGAGTTTTACAATAAGCTTTACTCTAAGTAGTCATATTAACTAATGTCAAATGTTTCATTGAAAAGATATAATTCAAACAGAAAGAAATGGCAATATTTGCAGTAAAGCAGATTACTATAACTAATTTAATGATAGAGCAGCAGGGTTAGATGAGGGAAGACCTTTAATTTCTTCCATATTAACTGCAGACATCTACCTTATTCTGTTTGTCAGTATTTTTCCATCTCTGAAGACAACAGAATTTTGATAGCCTTCCCAATACTGACAAAGCAAAGCCTACTACCATCAAGGACTCTCACCGTGCACAAAGAGGCAATGGTGGAGGTAAAAGTGGACAGTGTAAAAGTGTAAGCAATGGAAGAAGCTCATGTCACCTGCACACAATAACTGAGCAGGACCATCACTGTCTCTGTTGGTTTCTCCAATCAATGAAATTTAGGTACACAGCATTCATGTCCTAGGCTTGTTTCAATTTCCTACTATAAAGTCCTTCATTCGATCATCTTCTGTATACTAGTGCCTTATGAAAGTTCTCTTTCATGCAGAATGTATCAGTTTAGGTAGCTGGAGAAATGTTCTTTTTATTACTGCATTCATCTCCCTGAAATCCATTTAATAATAACTACTATAATAATATCTTGAATTTAAACAGTGCCGTTACCACTACTTTCTCATCAGTCAGTAGCTATTTCCTCAATAGTTTTCCTCTCAATGCTTACATATAAAACAGAAAGAAGTAGAGGACAGAATTATAAATACTACTTTATAGGATAATTTAGTCAAATATGGCGATGCCCAGAACAAATTACTGCAGACCATTTTGTGATTCATAGCTTTTGGGCCAAACTGCTCTATAAAATCCAAGCTCAATAAAAGCCAGAAGGCCTTTGATAAGGGATGATCTGCTACAACCACATACCATCAAGAGAATGCAGGGATACACATTTTCCATGTGACACCATGGCATAGAGGAAAGAGCATTAACGTTAGAGTCAGAAAAACCAAGAGTGAAACTGAAATTTTTGCTCTATCCTGACTGACTGTGACCTTGATTAGGTTTCTTAACTTCTTTAAAAGTTAGTTTCCTCTGTAGAAAATTGAAGTGCAGATTAAATTAGATAATATAAACATGCAGTAGACAGTAAAAAGCAGTTGGCATTTTTACTATTCTCTAAATCTCAAAGGTAACAACTCTAAAGCTTCTATGGTGTGTTCCTGTTAAGAAAAATGGTTATTACCATCATTAAACATACATTTATTGAGCATTTAGTGTATGATAGTTTTCACAAGAATAGAATATATGTTCAGATAGGTTATCTTATTACCTTATCTTATAGATAAGAATATAGAAAATCACAACCTTTCAGTGACCTACCTGTAAGCTTCTAGAGGTTTCTCACCACAGTTGGAATAAAATCCTGACCACTTGCTCTGGCTCACCAAGCCCAAGAGCTGGCCCTTCCTCCCTCTGTGACTCTGTACTGCCATATCCTCACCCTAGGTTCCCAAACTCAATAAGTTTGTTCTCTCTGTGTAGATTCCCTACTAAGGGCTTACCCCTTACTTCAACCCCCATTTTTGCAAGTCTATCTCCTTGTCATTCAGATCTTAGAATAAATTCCATTTTCTAAGAGGCCTTAACAGCCAATGGATAGTAGCCACTGGGTCATTCTCTGTGATATTACCTGATGTTAATTTTCTTCAGTTCTTACCCTCTGATTATTGTTCTTATTCAGTTATGCATGTTTGCTCTTCCCTCACCCCTGTCACACACACACACACACACGGACACTCCAATGTCAGCCCCAGGATGCTGAGAAGGAAACTTAACAGCTGTATTCACTTCTGTATCCCCAGTTTTTAGAACATTTCCTGGCACATATTTGGTGTTCATAAATATTATTGACTGACTGCATGAATATATGAACAAGTAACCTTAACCTCTTTGATGTTGAGAGGCTTTCCTTGTGTTCAAGCAAAACTCAAATTTAGTCACTTTCTCCAGTTTACTTGTCTATGGGCACAGAGAACAAAGAATGCAACTCATATATAGAATATCCTTTATTTGCTACAACATAGTAACTAACTCACTGCTTAGATTTGGGAATGCAAGCACTGAAAGGATTACTTCACATACACATATCCACCTCATTCTTCTCTTTTGTGATTGTTACTTATCATATATTAGCTTCTCTTCCAGTCTTGGTTTATGCAGAGAGTATTTTTTATTTCCCACCGCCCCACCGTGGACCTCACCATTCAGCTTCCTCCATGTGCCACTATGAACCTTTGAAGTCTGCACCAGGAGGACACCCAGCACTGACAACGACCAAGCACTGACACCCAGCACTGACAATGACCAAGCACTGACAGACACCCAGCACTGACAATGACCATATCATTCTAGGCTCTTTTTGCTGCTCCTGCACTTCCCAGTTCTGGATAAGCAATGTCTATGCCCGGCTGGCAATGTTTCTGTAATGCTGCCTTATGAGATAAGAATATCTATTCTACTGGGTTATAATGGGGATTAAATGAAGTAATGCATGCAAGGTGCATGGGAACACTTAAAGATTGTGCCTAGTTCTGCATATGTGTTGTAAAGAAATAAATGGATTAATCAAGAAAGAGAAAAATAGGGTGCCTGCACAGCTTAGTTGGCTAAGTGTCTGCCTTTAGCTCAGTTCATGATCCCAGGGTTTTGGGATCGAGCCCTGCATCCAGCTCCCTGCACAGCAGGGAATCTGCCTCACTCTCTCCCTCTTCCCACTAGTGCATATGCTCCCTCTTTGTCAAGTAATAAATAAATAAAATGTTTATTAAAAAAAGAAAGAAAGAGAAAAGTATCAGAAACGTCTCAAAGTTCCAAGAAGCAAAAACAGTTCTCTGGTAGACACAAATTTTCCCTGCCTAGGGTGTTTTAATAAATAATTAACCTTATAGCTATTTGCTTATAGCTAAGAGAAGAATCGTGTCATATAGCAATAAATTATTGCTCTAATATAAGGAACAAAATAGAATAAGGTTTGTATTTTTAAAAGGTATATATTTTAGATTTTTTTCCAAAACAATTCAAACAACTTGCAAAGATACTGTCTTAAGTAAATCTCCATACACCATGGGCCCTTCAGAGCACACTTAATGCAGCTAAGCAGTAGAAGCCCCAAAACAGATAAGGTAGCAAAGAGGGTAAGATTGGGACAAGGACATATATGGGTAATGAGATTCCCTTCAAAGGAGTAGCACAGTTGCCCAAAGTTAGAGAGCTTTTGTTTTAATTATAAATATTATCAGTTCTAAATCAATTAAAATTATGACAGGATAGAGAACTATTTTCAGTGTACAAAATTAAGAGCATCCAGGAGAGAGACAAACAGAAAGTAATTCAGAAACAACTCTCTTTGAATTTGTTTCCAAGTGTTCTTATGAGAGAAGTTTAAGGTAGGTCAAAAGTTCAGCCAAAAAAAAAAAGACCAGAGATAAGTGGACATACCAGTAATATCTCTGAAAAAATTGTCTAAATATTTTTTTCTTAATTTGGTTCAGTTAATGCTTATTTAGTCCCTACTATATATAATACCATTACTGCTTCTCCATTATGTACCTTGTGATTCCCAAGCCATCACTCAGTTGAAACATTCACAATTTTTTTAAGCTTTCAATTTTGGCTTAATAGTTTTCTCTCGTTGATTTTAGATCTGAACTTCAATATTTAGATAAAAAAAAATGAAACCTGAAAATTCAACCAACCTTGCCAAAGGTAATGTTCTTTCTTATCCTTTTCTTTTTCTAAAGTTGTAATTTCTTTCTGTTGGTTCAAAAATTCTATGATATTCTCACAAAAACTCTATTATGATAGATTATTATCACTATTATGATATATGCACACAGTGTACTTTTAAAATTCATTTCAACTTAAACAGAAAATGAAAGGATAACAATGAGGACTTATTATTCACATTGGAGACCACTTCACAAAAGGATTCATCATAGGTTTCCATTAAACATAGTGCTTCTTTCATGAAGTTATATTATTCAATTTACAAAATTGAATTTTCATGAATGTGAAAATTACCCAAAGTGCAGTAAACCATAATCTTTGGAAATCACTACATTTCATGATAGATCAAATGAAATAAGCCCCACAAATTTCTATTGAATTTTAGTTTGAGGGGTTTTTGTTTGTTAAGGAAATTCAAGAGTTCATAGCTTCATTTAAGCATCATAAGATGCTCTTAATAGGTAATGCTGAGGAGGTAGGTCAAGGTAATGTAACCCCCCTCCCCCCCCCCCAATGAGACACGGTGGGGGAAGAATTAACATGAGGAGGGGAAAGAAAAGGAATAAACTCCTGGATACTGTCAAGGTTCAATACTCTGTGAATATTCTCATGTTTATCCATGATTAGAACTTTTTGAGTAAAGATTGCTAGCCACCCGCATTAAAGGGTAACTGAATAGAGGCCCTAAAAATAGAAACTTCTAGAGGGATCTCTTAACTCTCCTTGAAGCCATCTACTTGCCTTTCATGGTGCCAAATAAGATCTTCCCCTCTTCTCTCCAGAGAGGAGTTGCTTAAACTCTAGAGCAAGAGTCTCTGTACATCTTCTGAGGGGAGGACAAGCAGATGTGCCAACCACTCTATATAAGATCTAAGATTCATAATTTTGGGGTTCCTCTTCTGTAGTGCATGTACACGGATCAGGTCTTAATTACAATGCTGTGTGGAGAAGTGGAGCCTGGGGAACTGGCACTAAATGCTCTATGAGAAGTAATTTGTATATTTTCTGATCCAGAAAACTTGTGTTTCCTGTCAGGATAAATAAACAAATATAGACATTTTAAAAATTACAGATAAAAAGAATCTGTGGATAAAGAAATGTAATTAAGTTGAGGGCAAAGGGAAGAACCCTTTTATATAGATCAGAATTTCGCCATTTTGGCACTAACTTTTGAACAAGCTAATTCTCTGTTGTTGGAAACCATCCTATGCATTGTAGTATGTTTAGTAGCACCCCTGGCCTCTATCTGCCAGATGTCAATAGCTTCCTTCCTGTCGAGACAACCAAAGATAACTCCAGACATTGCCAAATGCCTCTTGGAGTGCAAAATCACCCCTGGTTAAGAACCACTGATATAGACATATTACATGTCACTAACTATGGCCTCAAATTCAAAGTAGGCTTCAAACATGGCCTAGTAAGTGGCCATAGCGCAACCGCCTTTCTCCTTTTGTTTAGCAAACATTACCCTGGTATTAGTTTAGGTCATTAAATTAAAGTTACTCTATTCCAAAGCGATACTTTAGGGGATTATCCTATTTAGAATGGTAGCTTTCCTAGGATAAATTATGGAATACATTATGTGATTTATAAAAGAGAATGGTCCAATTAGCTAGACAGTAATAATCCAATTAAAAAAAACACACTACTATATAAAGTTTTTTGCCATCTACAGAATTTCAAGGTTGGAAGAGATATAACTACTCATCACTTCTGACCATACTTTTATCTTTTTTAAGTTTTTACCTAATTTTTACTTAATTCTGGCTAGTTAACATACAGCATAATATTAGCTTCAGGTGTACAATATAGTGATTTCATACAATAGCCAGTGCCATCACAAATGTTCTCCTTAATCCTCTCACCTATTTAATCCATCCCCCACCCATTTCCCCACTTGTAAGCATCAGTTTGCTCCCTATATGTAACAGTATCTTTCTTGGTTTGCTTCTCTCTCCCTCTCTCTCTCTCTCTCTCTCTCTCTCTCTCTGTCCCTCTCTTTTTTCCCCTTTGCTCATTTGTTTTATTTCTTAAATTTCACATTGGAGTGAAATCATATTGTATTTGTCTCTCTCTGATTTATTTCACTTAGCATAATACTCTTCACCTCCATCCATGTCATTGCAAATGACAAGCTTTCATTCTTTTCTATGGCTGAGTAATATATATATATATATATATATATATATACATATACATATAATATGTAATTATTATTATATAATTGCAATATATATTAGATATAATAGGTGATTAAATATAATATGTATATGCCCTACATATAATATGCAATTGAAGCCATAGTAACATACCTATGTATATGTGTTATAGATATATAGATATATATATCTCTCCCACATCTTCTTCATCCATTCCTCACTTGATGAACACTTAGGCTGTTTTCCATAATTTGGCTATTATAGATAATGCTGCTATAAACATCAGGTGCGTGTATCCCTTCAGATTAGTATTCTTTTTTTTAATAAATTTATTTTTTATTGGTGTTCCAGATTAGTATTCTTGTATTCTTTTGGGTACTTAGTAGTGCAATTGCTGGATCATAGGGTAGTTCTATTTTTAACTTTTTGAAGAATCTTCATACTGTTTTCCATAGTGGCTGTACCAGTTTGCAGTCCCACCAACAGTGCAAGAAGGTTCCTCTTTCTCCACATCCTTGCCAACACCTGTTTCTTGTGTTATTGATTTTAGCCATTCTGATGTTGTACTTTTGATTTACATTTTTCTGATGCTGAGTGATGTTGAGCATCTTTTCACATGTGGTCATATATGACCATACTTTTAATGCTTTAATATTCTTCACAATATCCCTGGTGAGTTATGGTCCACACAGTGCTTGAACATCTCCACTGACAATTGCTTCCTAGATAATTTGGAATTTTAGAATGTACTTCCTTAAATTGAGAAAAAATTATCTCCTTTTAGCTTCAATCACTGATGCTATGGGTCATTCAAACAAATCAAAATATCTTCCCACATGAAAGAATATAACATATTTGTATTCAATATCATATTTCTCCAATATCTACCACTTTGGGATTAAATACCTATAATTCCTCCAGCCATCTTTTGTGTAGCAGTATTTTAAGTCCTTCCAACTTCTTGACCCTTCTCTGAAATATTTACAGTTTCTTCAAGTACCTTTTATAATCTGGTTTCCAAACTGAATGCCATACTCCAAGTGTGATGAACATTATACCAAAAGAGCAGAAAACATGTCCCCTTTCTAGATAGTACATTTACTTTAATGTAGTCTAAGATAGTTGTGTTTGGCAATAAAGCAAACAGAAAAAAAAATGATAGAGGGACTTATAGTCAGTGATGTAATTTTGATGAATAATAAAGAAAATAGAGATTCTGTTGTTTCTGTCTTCTCTAAAAAGGAAAATTATCTCTTGAAAGAAAATTTTTAAAGCAAGAATAACTTAATCTCTTAAGTCATATTGAACTTACTCCCTATTTCAACTAGAAAATGTCCCCTTCATATGTGTGCTGCCAAATCCCCTACTAGCAGTATTTGGATCCAAGTTTATAATCTTACATTTAGTTTCATATCAGCGAATCTTTGTAATAATATTTTCTAGATTTTTATTTAACATTAACATTGAACTCCCAAGTCTATAGATATAAACTCTGCATTTTTCATGCTTTTAGAAAAATGCAACATTTTGCTTGTTCCTCTTTTCTATCATCTCATACTGCTGTTTACATTCACATACATACTCAACCTCTTCCATAGCCGTCTTCTATGATATTTTTTCTACAAAACTGACTGAACCGTTCAAATGGGGGTGATTTTACCATCAATGGACTTGTTCAAACATAGGCTCGATATCAGTTACTAAGAATTCTCTTTCAGAAAATAATTCACTTTGATATAAAAAACAAAGACAAATATATATTTTCTTTATTATTAAAAAATTATACCATTGATGTCAAGCAACACATCAATTCTTTATTGGTTTGTTCTATTGCCAATATAACACATTAATGTCTCTTCTGATGTTCTCATTTTTCTGAGGCTCAATTTCTGAACTCTAGCCAATGTTATATTTGACTCAAGATGTTTTGGGAGATGTAAATAAGAATCAACACTGAGCCTGAAGCACTGCTCAAAATAAGGAAGAAGTTGTCCAAGAAACTAAACAGGAGGGCAGCCGCTTGGCCCAGCGGTTTAGCGCTGCCTTCCGCCCAGGGCGTGATCCTGGAGACCCGGGATCAAGTCCCACGTTGGGCTTCCTGCATGAAGCCTGCTTCTTTCTCCCTCTGCCTGTGTCTCTGCCTCTCTCTCTCTCTCTCTCGAATAAATAAATAAAATATTTTTTTAAAAAAGAAACTAAACAGGATATTAAACTTCCATGATTGCATAAATATATCACATATACTGAATAATTGTCTTTGTTTCACCTACTAAAATATATAGGCTTAAAGTTTCACACTAGTTTACCAAAAATTCTTTAAGTCCTCAGGCAAAGAACTAAAATTAAGAGGTCTATCAATAGGAAAAGTTAAAATCCCTTGGAAGCAATACAAAATAAAAATGTTGCGTTTCTATATGCTAATAATGAAGCAGCAGAAAGTGAAATTAAGAAAATAATCCCATTTACAATTGCACCAAAAAATAATACAATAGCTAGGAAAAAAACTTAACCAAGAAGGTGAGAGGCCAATATTCTATTTTTTTAAGGATTTTATTTATTTATTCATGAGAGACACAGGCAGAGGGAGAAGCAGGCTCCACGCAGGGAGCCGGCCGTGGGACTTGATCCTGGGTCTCCAGTATCACGCCCTGGGCGGAAGGTCATTAAACCACTGAGCAAACTGGGCTGCCCTGTATTCTAAAAACTATAAAATGTTGATGAAAGAAATTGAAGACAACACAAATAAATGGAAAGGTATTCCATGCTCATGGATTGGAGGAAAAATATTGGTCATACTACTGAAAGCAATCTACGGATTTAATTCAATCCCTGTCAAAATACCAACAACATTTTTCACAGAGCTAGAACAAACAATCCTAAAATTTGTATGGAACCACAAAATATGTTGAATAGACAAGGTCATCTTGAAAAAGGAAAGCAAAGTTGGAGGTATTACAATTCCAGATTTCAATGTATACTACAAATCTGTAGTAATTGAAACAATATGGTATTGGCATAAAAACAGACACATAGATTAATGGAACAGGATAGGAAGCCCAGAAACAAACCCTTGATAACATGATCAATTAATCTTCAACAAAAGAGGCAAGAATATACAATGGGAAAAAAACAGTCCCTTCAGCACATGGTGTTGTAATACGAAAACTAGACGTCTAGCTACATGCAAAAGAATGGAAGTGGACCACCTTCACCATATACAAAATGAAATTCAAAATGAATTAATAAGGACTTAAATGTGATACCTGAAACCAAAAAAAAAAAAAATCCTAGAAGACAGCACAGACAGTAATGTCTCTGACATCAACCATAGCAACATTTCCCTAGGTATGTCTCCTGAGGCAAGAGAAATAAAAGCAAAGATGAACTATTTGGATCACATCAAAATTAAAAGCTTCTGCACAGCAAAGGAAACTATCAACAAAACTAAAAGACAACCTGCTGAATGAGAGATGTTTGCAAATAACATACCCAATAAAGGGTTAGTATTCAAAATATATAAAGAATTTATGCAACATAACATAACTAAATGATCTAATTAAAAATGGGCAGAAGACATAAATAGACATTACTCTAAAGAACACATAGAAATGGCCAACAGACACATGAAAAGATGCTTGATATCACTCATCATCAGAGAAATGCAAGTGAAAAACATAATGAGATATCACCTCACACGTCACAATGGGGCTAATGTTGGTGAGGATGTGGAGAAATAAGAATCCCTGAGCACTGTTGGTGAGAATACAAACTGATGCAACAACTGTGTAAGATGGTATGGAGGTTCCTCAAAAAACTAAAAGTAGAATAACCCTATGATCCAGTAATCATACTACTGGATATGTACCCAAAGAATATGAAAACACTTGAAAGGATATATACACCCCTATGTTTATTGCAGCCTTATTTACAATAGCCAAATGTGTCCATTAACTGGTGAATGAATAAGGAAGATGTGGTGCGTATATACAGTGGAATATTATTCAGCCACAAAAAAGAATGAAATCTTGCCATTTGCAATGACATGGATGAAAGCAGGAAGTATTATGCTAAATGAAATAACTCAGTCAGAGAAAGACAAATACCATATGATTCACTCATACATGGCATTTAAGAAACAAAAAAAAAAATGAAAATGAGGGAAAAAAGAGAGACAAAGAAAGAAACTCTTAACTAGAGAGAACATACAAATGGTTACCAAAGAAGCAGTGGGGGGGGGGGGGATAGGTGAAATAGGTGATGGAGATCTGAGTAATATATAGAATTCCTGAATCACTGTATTGTACACCTGAAACTAGTATAACATTGTAATTTAACTATACTGGAATTAAAATTCTAAAAATATATATCCTGGAAGCTTTGAAATGCCTGATAGATATTGTCTGATATTTGTGCGGGGATGGGGGTGGGGCAGAGAAAGCCACTTCTCTCCCCACACAATATCAGATAACATACATGACAAAAATGCAAAATGACTCATATATAGTCACCATCTATTTCTATTTATCTTTCTTATACTTTTTTTTCTTATTTTTTTAAAAGGCAACTTAAGGACCACTGATACTATATAAAAGTTTTCTTGAACAACCCTATCATTCCTTTAACATCTTTAAGTTAATTGCTTAATATTCTGTAATGCCTCCCCAATACTCTATACATTTATGAGAGATAGCAATGACATCTGATCTTCCATATATACCTGCAAGCAACAAAGAATAGATAAATTTGCTGAACTGAGCCCCCCCACCAAAAGCTATACCTATAGTAAATGTTTGAAAGGTAAAGTTATTTTATGCACCAGTATTTTTGCTTTGTAGTAATAATCTGTCAACTTTTAGCAAACAGTATTTTCCTGATTAGTTTTTGTTCCATTTGCTGTCCCTGATAGCCTTTTAATTAGGTTGCTTGCTTGTCAAATGCCCGTTTGCTATGCTTATTCTCCTTCATGTATTCAAAAATAATCAGGGCAGGTGTTGTATAAATTGTATAGGATGACATGCTGTCATGATCAATTGCTAATTAATTTCAGATTCTTTCTGCTCCTGTGATGTGGGTGCACTCTCTCAAATGAAAAACAATAAACAATTATTAGACATTTTGTGTTTGTTAAAGCATTTCATAATTCATAGTAGAGATTAATTTTTAAGTAAGTGTTTTCATCCAAGTGTTTGCAGACTCTGTTGTCTAGAAACTATTGTTGATCTTATTTTTTATTCTAAGAAGACAGTGATTGTTACTAGGCAACATATGAATATATGGGGAGAAAAAAAATTCACCTTGGATAGAACTCCCATGTATGGTTAAAGGAGAAACGTATTAAAGAAGAGTCAATAAAAGAGTCCTTCGTGTTTTGGATAATAAAAATATATCACCCAACAACTATTGAGCTCTTTCTATGTACCAAGTACTCAATATATATCATATCATTTAACTTTTACACCAACTAAATGGCATTGGTACTAGCATAATATAGATTAGGAATCTGTTGTGCCAGTAGACCACTTATGTACTAGGGCTTCAAACGACTTGTGAAAAAATCACACAGCATTCACTAAGCAGTAAGCTTTACTGGAGAAAGGGAGAAATATAAAAGACAAGAGTCAGCACAAAGAAGGCATGGGTTCCCATACACTCATTATCTTATAGTAAGTCTTGTCAAGCAGGATATTGTGCTGAACTCTTGTAACTCTTGTGACTCCGTATTCTTTACAGAGGGTATGTATGATACAGCAGTTGGCTCAAGGAGAAATAATCAGACCATGTTTTAGGTGTGGTCTGGTTTAGGGTACCAGCAGTTTATAGCAGTTGTCTGGAAGTGAGCTCCCAGGCTCTAGAAATCTTAAGGCTTGAAATATCTCAGCCTCTTCTATAATAGAAAGTTCCCAGAGTAGCTGCTCCCACTGACAGGAAGGGAGACCTGGGTCTCAGCAAGCAATTTGTCCAGGGAACTTGGAATGAATAGCCCCTGATTACCTTTGGATTGTTTTTAATTGAATCACATAAATTAAGTTTTAAGGAGATTAAATTACTTACCCAGGATTGGAAGACAGTTGAATGATATCATTGGAGTGCCAGAAGTAGCAATTGGCCTAGAATTGTGAATCTGTGAAACTATTTTTTTGGAATAATACAGTCAAAAACTGAGACCGTTTACTATCAACAGACTACAGTGAATACCTACCAAGATGTACTCTAGGTAGAAAGAACTGAAAGCAAAAAGAAGTACCAGATGCAAGAGGAAATGATGAACAAGATGATTGACAAACATGCAGATAATTTTCAATTGTCTGAATTAAGAAATAAAATGAAAACAACATCTAATTTGTGGATTAAAAAAGACAAAAATAATGGGCACTAATACTACATAAGTCAGGATAGGATGATTGGAGTCTATATATTTCAGGGTGTATATGTCTTTGGGAGAGAGATTTTGATAATATTTAGACTCAGATATGTATGGTAATATTTCAAAAATATTAGAAAGAGAAATAGGTATAGTTATGAAACAGACCAGGGAACACAAATAAGGCAGGAGAGAATGACAATGGTTCCAACTGCAGTCCTAACAGAGCCGAGGCAGTACAGTGAGAAGGGAAGGAAAGTATAAGAGCAAAGTAAGGAGAGATGGCAAATGCACATTCTTAAACCAAGTTCAGATCAGAACTGAGGAATACGGAGAATTTTTGAACTTCACAAAAAAATGAAATTTAAATTAAGATTTCACTGGGATTTTTTGACAACTAAATATGAGACTATTCTAACCTCTCAGTGAAATGGCGAAAGCCATGAGATTTGTCTGAGGAATCTCCCTGAGATGAAGCAGGAAGAGCCTGTAGTGTTTCAGGATTTGGGAGGGAAGAAATGAATACTATTTCATAATTGCACGTCACCAGTCCAGTTTAACGTTAATTAATTAAATGTTAACAAGAAATAGCTCCCAACATGCTAGGATCTATGAAGATCACAAAACAGCACAATGTGTGAGACAGATTAGGGGAGAAAGCAGCATTCGTCAGAGTGGAAAGCAAAGGTTTTTCTAAGGAGGAGACCTGGTGTGCACCATAGACTGTGATAGGCACTAAAAATGCAGCCATGAAAAACAAAGATGCCATAGGAAGAAAGGGATGAAAAAAAGCATAGAAAGACCTCCTATCACACAAACACAAAGTGATGTCAAATAAACTGATTTGTTTGAGAAAAGAAAGGAGATGAAAGAGACTGGAGCATTATGAGCCAGGAGCAAATGGGTAAGACATGGATTAAGAAAGGTAAGGAAGGCCAGGCTGCCAAGGGTCTAGTAGGCCATGATAAGAAAGTTGGTACTATTGAACTTGTTATGGGAAACTACTAAAATGTTTTTAGGCAAGAGAGTAACATGATTAAAAGTTTAAGCTCTGGCTGCAAGGTGGAAAATAGATTTGAAAATTGGTTCAATAATGGACAGAGAGGGACTGGTTTGAAGACTCTCTGGTGGACGGCAAGAGATAAAGAAAAGGTGATGGATAATTGAAGATATAATTTGGAGGTATAACATGCAAATCTTGTCAACTAGGTGTGGGTAATGAAAAGCACATGGGTATCAGGATAAAATCTAGATTTTTGATTTGAGCAAATGAAAGCATGATGGCATCATTTACTAATAGAGAATAGAGGGAAATAATTGGGGGGTGGGGCAAGTAGGGAAAATCAAAACTGTTTTGAGCAAGTAAAGGAAGACACATCCAATTTGGAATAAGTAAAGTGATATATACACCTAAGTGTATATATCAACTCCACAGTTGGATTTATTAATCCAAAAAAAAGAAGATAAACATTTAGAGCATATTGGGAAACATAAATTATTTAAAGGATAAAAGTGGTTTAAATTACCAATGAATGACCTATTAGAGAGCAGAAAAGAAAGGGAAGTGGAAGGAAAGGAAGGGAGAGATAAGGAGAGGAAGAAAAAGGGAAAATAAAACAAGAGAGCCCAGTTAACTTTGGGACATACTAACATTAGAATTTGGACAAAAATAGAGAGGCAGGGACTGAATAAATGGAAAGAAAATCAAGACAGTAGTTCATAGTCAAAGTTAAGGGAAGAAAGCATTTCAAGAAGAATGTAGTATACATATGCTGTTGAGCAACCAAGTATTATAAAAACAAAAACATATCCACAATAAATTTTCACAACAGCCCTGAGGTAATTATTGATACTATCTCTACTTTAAAGTTGAGAAAACAAGAGCTTTAGAAATATATCATTTAAAAAGTAAGTTCTGGAGACAGGATTATAATTGAAGCGGATAATGAAAAAGAAGTTTATCATAAGGGGGTAGAGATTGAAAAAGAACAAAAAAAAAAAGAAAAAGGAAAAGAACATATAGAAGGCATAATTTGGGAGAGGGAGCATTTTAAGGAAGTGATAAGAAATTGAGTCCAGAATAGGGTTCAATAAATTGAAACATTGCTCATTTTATTTGAAATTGAATGATTCATCCATCCACCTGACACCTTCTGTTTATCTACTCTGTGCCATACATTGTTCTAGGCTCTGGACAAACAGAGGCTGCCAAAATCATGCCTCTAGTGAGAGAAGCTAACAATAACCAAGTAACAAATAAATAATATTATAGCTTCTGGCAGTAACTAATGCTAGGAAGAATAACAAATCAGGGGAAAGGGAAAGGTATGATGGAGAAGCAAAGGCTATTTTCAGTCAGGAGTTGTCAGGAAAAGCATACTGAAGGAGGTAATACTGGAGCAGAAACTCAAATGAAGAAGAGTGAGCTATCTATATAAAACCAAAAGCGGTCTATCAGCAAGCATAAAGGGCCAGGAGTGAACTGAAATTTGATCTTTTTGTCAGAGGAGCCAGAATGTCTGTGTATCTGGAGAAGAGTGAATCAGAAAGAGTGCTTTGAAAAGAAGGCTGGACTATGTGAAGGAACTGAATCACATGTGGCTCAATAGGCCATGGGAAAAGTTGTCATTATATTCTAACTGTAATCTCTTGTAAGAATTTTGAGGGTGGGGCTTTGGTCTAATTTATACTTGCAAAGTTCATTCTATCTGCTGTGTGGGAAATAGACTTTGGGAACAAAAACAGATGCAGGAAACTGTCCAGGTGAGCCATTTGATATGGCTTTTCAGATATAACCCAAAGCTGTAAATTCTCATAGATTTTAATTATGCATAGAGTCAAAATGTACCTAACATATGACAGGCATTTGTTGATTAAGTAAAGAAGTTAAGATTAGAATGAGGTAAGTTTGCCACCAGCAACAAAAGCATTTGAACCATAATTAACTGCCATGGCTTTATGGGCATTTATCCAGACCCAATCTGTGAACTTTATTAGCTTCACTTTATGTTTGCATAAAATCTAATGGGGTGTTTTATTTTGTTCTTGCAGATACTCTAATTGTAATATATTTTGTAGGGTATAACCATCATTTACATGGATGCTAAGATATAGCATCACTTGCATATATTAAGGAAAAAAGAGAAATACTGTGAACTATTTAAATATTTTCATATAACACTGTATTTCAGTATTAGAGGAGAGAATAAGTATTAAAACATATGGAATAAACAAACTTATGTTACAGAATAACCCAATAAAAATCAAATGCATTTCTAAAACTAGGATCTCATTAGTTTCTTTTTATTAGTTTTCTAAGAAAATATAGAAAACTTCAAGAATAGTAGAAAAAACAGCTAAATATAAACAAGTTTCTTTATAGAAAATTAGAAAATGTTTTTGTAATCCTGTGTGCCTAGGACTAAGACCTATTAAAACTCCAAATAATTAAAACTAATCTTATCTTACCTGAAATTCTATTTTATCCATAGGGGTTCTGCATCAGATTTTAGTAAAGAGGATTATTTCTAAATAGGACTATAATGATATATTTTTATTGATACAGCAATGTTCCTCAAGCTTGTACAATTGTTCTCTGACTCAAAATGATTGAAAATAGCTTCAAAAGACTCTAATGAGTTTAAGGAATGCTATAGATTATTTTTTCAATGCCCTTTTCATGGAGGATGGGTCCAGAGATGGAGAAAAATTAAATAGTTGTGGGCTCTTACTCTCAATGAATCTAGAGAATAAACATTGTTGAGGGAAGCCCAAGGAAACATCTTCCCATTTACTGGGGAATGTAGACTCCAGGCTATCTAATTAACTAAAAATGGAATATAGTGCAAAGAGCATCTGACATACTCCATTAAGCATTTTCCCAAACTTCACAATTATTTTGCATTAGCTTGGGAGTTCTAATTTTAATTTAATTTTCCCCCAAACATACACTTGGCTTTCTTACATTTGCACCACTGTTATGAGAGAGCTTCCTACTCAGTCATGGGGCAGAGGGAGAGCTCACTAATTTAGACAAGGAGATTATAGTCACTAGGTTGGGGTAAGTGGAATTTGGAGTATTTTCAAGTAAATTAATCTTAATATGTCTGAATAACAAACACCTGAAACTAAAATATTTTAAATTTCTTGGGTAACTTAATTTAATCTATAAAATATTTGTATTAACATCATTCTATGAAAAAAATGTACTTTAAAAATGCCCCAAAAAAGAAAAATATATGTCTCAAACAATTTAAATACACTTTGAACAATCTTCTTCTACAAGGAGGCAATATAATAAAGACAACTGATACCCTCCTTGAGAGTCCTGTGGGCTTTTGTAAAGTATATGAACCTCAAGTTATTTAACAGTCTGAGCCTCAGGGTTAACATCTGAAAAAAAAAGACAATAGTAATATCTAATTCATTATATTTTTGTGAAATCTAAATAAAATAATGTTAAACAGAGTATAACTTTTGGTATTACAATAGAAAGTAAACATGAGTTCCTTTTCTGTCCATTCACTGAAATGATTGGTTTCAGGTTAATGATTTAGTTTCAGGTGTTTGTATATTCAGACATACATCCACAAGAAATATAATATGAATTAATAAAGCATTGCCTTGTATGAAATGCTATTGATAAAAGATTGAAGTCATGTTTGCATAAAAGTGATGAAAGTATGTCCTATTCCTACTTATGCTATAAACATGAAATAAATATGCTGAGGTTATAGACTATGGGAGGGCAAGAAACAAAATTAATAGAAGCAAAATCTAAGGTATAGGAAAAGAGGAAAACTGGAGGGAAGATGAATCCTAAATAGTGAAAATGGCTCACACTGTAATCATCTGAAGACTGGAGGAAAAGAACCAGGAGAAATACACCAGATACAATAAAGGAATAGCATTTTTAAAATTTTAGAGAGAGAGTGATAGAGTGCATGAGTGGGGAGAGGGGGAGTGGAGGACGGAGAGGGACAAGCAGACTCCTCACTGAGCACAACGCTAGATCAGGACCTGTACTGAAACCAAGAGCTGGCTGCTCAACCGACTGAGCCACCCTGGTGCCCCAGGAATAGCATTTTAAAATATAAAGAACCTTTATAGATCAATATAATGGACATTAAAGCTTCTATGGAAAATGTGACAAAGACAAAATGACAGCTTAAAAGAAAAAATAGGCATTAAACATATGAAAAACTTTTCTGCTTTTATAGGAATAAAGTAACCTAAATATCATTTGTCACCTAGCAAAGTAGTAAACCTCATAATATAGTAATAGTAATAGTAGTAATAGTAATAGTAATAGTAGTAGTAGTAGTAGTAGAGGAAGAAGAAACAGTACAGTAAAACCGATGCTCTTACCAACTGCTGATGTGAGTGTAAATATGCTATACGTACACCCTTTCTTGGAAGCAACTGCAAAATATCTATTGAGAACTGTTAACAAGAGTTTGTATTTTCTAAGTAATTCCACTTCTAAGAAAATAATTAGATGAAAAAATTACATGTAAGGATGTTATTTTCAACACTGATTTACAACACTGAAAATTATCTAAATATCTCAATTAAGGATTGAATAGAAAAAATGGTAAGTAAGCTACGATATCTGTACAGTAGACCATTAAAGAACCAATAAATATATTCCTTTGAATTTTTAGAAACAGGCATTGTTTTCCCTTCCCACAAAAACATAAAGTGTAATATTCTGGAAATTATAGAATCTTGAATAGATACAACAAAATCTTGTCATAACTTTGGTAAGAAAAAATTGTATCTACTAAACTTAAGAAGACAGAGATGGGGAAAGGAGAACAGAGATTTAGGAAAGTGGATCTCTGTGCCAAGGAAGCACACTCATGAGTTAGAGCAGTCATTTATTTTTATTTTTTTAAAGATTTTTTTTTTATTCATTCATGATAGACAGAGAGAGAGAGAGAGAGAGAGAGAGAGAGAGGCAGAGACACAGGCAGAGGGAGAAGCAGGCTCCACGCCAGGAGCCTGATGCGGGAATCAATCCTGGGACCCCAGGATCATGCCCTGGGCCAAAGGCAGGCACCAAACCGCCGAGCCACCCAGGGATCCCCAGAGCAGTCATTTAAATACCCATACTAACCAATATATTAGGCTACTAATTTAAAACTTAAATTGACATTTTTTATTCATAAAATACATTGAGAAGAAATGAATTCAATGTAACTCTTGAATTAAGAATATGAGCTTTGAGGGACACCTGAGTGGCTCAGTTGGTTAAACAACCAACTCTTGGTTTAAGCTCAGGTCAAGATCCCAGAGTCAAGAGACAGAGCTGGGGCCTCTCCACACTCAGCAGGGAGTCTGCTCAAAGATTCTCTCTGTCCCTTCACCCACTGACATGCACACACTGTGCATGCTCTCTCTTCCTAAAATAAAGAAATGTCTTTAAAAAAAAAAAGAATTTGAGCTTTGAGTTCATGCAGTGCTGGGATTGAAAGTCCATTCTTTCCAATTGTTGATGATTTAGGAAAGTTATTTAACTCTTCCAAGTCTTAGTGTTCAACTATAAGACGACCTATCATACCTGAGGAATAGTGTTAGGATGAGGTTTGGATTAATGTCTAATTGTATGTAAAGTATGTAGCCTATGGCTAAAAAGATGGCAGTGATTGCTAGTGTGGTTTCATGGCATTTATTATTACCCAAGCCCCAAAAAAACCATTTATTTAAAAGCCTTTGATTCATTAATTCTATTCACAATTCTTAAAGACCACCATTTGTCAGGAGCTATGTGCACAGCTTCCTGGATGTGAAGATAAATGAGTTACAACCTTAGTTTGCTGCCTTAGCTCTATCTGGTAGTGTGCTAACTAGGGCAAAGGATGCTACCATCACCTCTGCCTTTAAAGCCCCATATCCAGAAGAGTAAAAAATTATAATATAATAGTGAAAGTACCATTAGAGAATGATGTGAAAATGGCTTTAGGAGCTCAAAATAAGAATAACTACCTTGACAATGAAAAAAAAAAAAACCTTCAAAAACTGAAGGCAACTAGAATATTCACTAGAATAGATTTAGAATAGATTTTTGTATCTTTCCCTGTGACTGAAAATAGCATGTTCTCACTTTTCAAAAAAACAAAAAATGAAGATACCTGGTTTGTTTTAGAGGTGTAAAGAAAAAAGCAATGGCATTTTATTTGTATGTCATGTCTACAAATAAGGAAATATCTGACATTTAGGAATTGTAACGATCCCTAAACAAATTTCCATTCAAATTGCCAAAATATATATAAAAGCAGAAGTCAGCAGAAAGGAGTAAGAAGAACATAGGCAGGTTTGACAAGCATCTAAAGCATTATTGTTGCAATAGGGTCTTATATACAATTTCATCTATATCATTCAGCAAGTTCTACTGCAATTACCTAGACAGAGTGGCTGCTGGAGAGGAAAGCAGGGAGATGTTTCAGTGCTCCATTCTGTTCCTGCAATTACTTTGCCGTAGATAGCACCCTAGTTTCAAGGGGAGACAGTGGAAGGAGATGCGATAAGGTGTTAGCATTTAAAGGCATAAGTGAAGGATAACTTTTAACAAAGAGAAGTTTCAAGTCACAAGGAATTTATTTAAGTATCTTATTAAATGAAATGTCCTCTGCAAGCTTAAAAGAATTTGGGCTCAATCCTGGTAAGTAGAGAGATCTGTGAGTTCTGATGTGGAGGGTGGAACCCAGCTGGGGAATTCCCCAAGAGAAAGGGGAATGGGTAGAAAGGAACTTATCTCTGGTTTAAGCTGGACTTCAAGTGGTAGCCATGGTGGAAGTAACCACTATGGTGACTGGAGGTTGGGGCAGAGTGGAGCTCAACCAGAGAGAGAAACAGCTGGCCAGGGCTGGCATATTTCTCAGGCTCAAACACATGGGATGTTGTTTAGAGTAAGGAATCAGCATAGCTCACTCCTGGGAGTTTCCAATTTTATCCACAAACATTATACAAGGAAGGTACTACTGATCACTAACCTGGTTTAAGGTCCTTCCTATGGAGCTTCTCACTTCTGATCTCATTAGTTCTCTGTCCTTCCTTGTGCTTATGGGTATCTTGGGGTATTACAGGTAGGAGAGTAGGGGAAATAAATGTGTTTCCTGGAATTGTAGAAAAAGTAAATGTAAGCAAGAACATATGGTGTATGAGGGATAAAAGGGAAGCTGAGACTGAGAAGATGGACTGGTGCATGGTTAGAAAAAGCCTGATTAGTCACCACCAAGTTTAGATTTTAATTGTTCCATAGGCAATAAGAAACTAGTGGAAGGGTATCTGCAGGGGAGTGATATGCTTCAGCCAGGCATTTTGAAAAACGTAACTATGGAGGGTATTTGGGTAGGGTAGGGAACAAGCATTTGAGACAAGGAGATCAGTTAGGTAACTATTACTATAGTTAAAGAAAGAAATAACAATGTTGAACCAAGACAGCGTAGCAGTAAAGGGAGAGAAAAATAAAGAAAAAGTTTGGGAAAGAGAGCCTTAAATGTGAGAGAGAGGGACAGGAAGAAGTGACAATGACTAATGCTTTTAATCTAAGCAAATATAAAGCTAGTGATGCCATCTATACAGGATGAAGGAAGGAGGTTGGGGGAAAAAGGTAATGAATTTATTTTAAAGTATGCTGAGTGTGGAGTAGCACTATAACCATTAATGGAAAACAAAACAAAACCAAAAAACCCAAAACTTAAATTTTAAGGCCATTTTTTATTCCCATCATGTAGATGACTAAAGGAAATCTTAATGTTTTGAAACCTCAAAGCTAGGTGGTGATTTCTTACATTACAAAAGGATTCTTTATTCTGTACAAAGTGGTTCCCCTTAGACTCAAATCATAATTTTGCCCGATGCATCAAAACTATGATTGATTATTTAATATTTAGTTCTAGCAATAAATAAGAAGGTATTACTTTGTGATAGAATAATGTAAATGCAAACAAAAATTCCCTAGAATAAAGTGAGGCGATAATGAGAGGAACAGAAGGAAAGGAGAAGGCGAGGTGAGGAGAAAGGCAGAAAAAGTCACAAAGGGAGAACTTGAATCTAAAGGCAAGAGTAAACAGGAAGAGCAAGAGGGTGAAGCATCTACACTTTGTAGATGGGTAGAGAATCATACTTAAGGAAAAAAAGAAATACTCTGATGTAAAAGATCACACAGAGCACCTTTCTCCACTCCAATACTCAGTTTGTCCTGTGTGTTCTTGAGAGTTAAAAGAAAAGCCTCCTTCAGGGAGAAGCTTTGAAATCATCTTGCAATCTCTAAAGCCCCAAATTCTGCCCTTTAATAGCACTGTGACCTCAGGAGAGTGGTGTAACCTCAACCTCAATGTCTGTATGTGTGAAACAGAGATAATGCCTAAATGACTGATCTGAAAATTGAATGAGATAATGTAGTTTGGTATCTGGCACATGGAAAGCATTCAACAAATGGTAATTATTATTATGAATAAGAAAAAATTCATACATGGTTCCACATAATTTCATATTCCACCTTTAGGTATTTTTTTTTATAAATTAATTTTTATTGGTGTTCAATTTACAAACATACAGAATAAAACCCAGTGCTCATCCCGTCAAGTGTCCCCCTCCGTGCCCGTCACCCATTCACCCCCACCCCCCGCCCTCCTCCCCTTCCACCACCCCTAGTTCGTTTCCCAGAGTTAGGAGTCTTTATGTTCTGTGTCCCTTTCTGATATCTCCCACACATTTCTTCTCCCTTCCCTTATATTCCCCTTCACTATTATTCATATTCCCCAAATGAGTGAGAACAAACACTGTTTGTCCTTCTCCGATTGACTTACTTCACTCAGCATAATACCCTCCAGTTCCATCCACGTTGAAGCAAATGGTGGGTATTTGTTGTTTCTAATGGCTGAGTAATATTCCATTGTATACATAAACCACATCTTCTTTATCCATTCATCTTTTGATGGGCACCGAGGCTCCTTCCACAGTTTGGCTATTGTGGACATGGCTGCTAGAAACATCGGGGTGCAGGTGCCCCGGCGTTTCATTGCATCTGAATCTTCGGGGTAAATCCCTAACAGTGCAATTGCTGGGTCGTAGGGCAGGTCTATTTTTAATTCTTTGAGGAACCTCCACACAGTTTTCCAGAGTGGCTGCACCAGTTCACATTCCCACCAACAGTGTAAGAGGGTTCCCTTTTCTCCACATCCTCTCCAACATTTGTTGTTTCCTGCCTTATTAATTTTCCCCATTCTCACTGGTGTGAGGTGGTATCTCATTGTGGTTTTGATTTGTATTTCCCTGATGGCAAGTGATGCAGAGCATTTTCTCATGTGCATGTTGGCCATGTCTATGTCTTCCTCTGTGAGATTTCTCTTCATGTCTTTTGCCCATTTCATGATTGGATTGTTTGTTTCTTTGGTGTTGAGTTTAATAAGTTCTTTATAGATTTTGGAAACTAGCCCTTTATCCGATATGTTATTTGCAAATATCTTCTCCCATTCTGTAGGTTGTCTTTGAGTTTTGTTGACTGTATCCTTTGCTGTGCAAAAGCTTCTTATCTTGATGAAGTCCCAATAGTTCATTTTTGCTTTTGTTTCTTTTGTTTTCGGGGATGTATCTTGCAAGAAGTTACTGTGGCCAAGTTCAAAAAGGGTGTTGCCTGTGTTCTCCTCTAGGATTTTGATGGAGTCTTGTCTCACATTTAAATCTTTCATCCATTTTGAGTTTATCTTTGTGTATGGTGCAAGAGAGTGGTCTAGTTTCATTCTTCTGCATGTGGATGTCCAGTTTTCCCAGCACCATTTATTGAAGAGACTGTCTTTCTTCCAGTGGATCGTCTTTCCTCCTTTGTCGAATATTAGTTGACCATAAAGTTCAGGGTCCATTTCTGGATTCTCTATTCTGTTCCATTGGTCTATGTGTCTGTTTTTGTGCCAGTACCACACTGTCTTGATGACCACAGCTTTGTAGTACAACCTGAAATCTGGCATTGTGATGCCCCCAGCTATGGTTTTCTTTTTTAAAATTCCCCTGGCTATTCGGGGTCTTTTCTGATTCCACACAAATCTTACAATAATTTGTTCTAAGTCTCTGAAAAAAGTCCATGGTATTTTGATAGGGATTGCATTGAACGTGTAAATTGCCCTGGGTAGCATTGACATTTTCACAATATTAATTCTGCCAATCCATGAGCATGGAATATTTTTCCATCTCTTTGTGTCTTCCTCAATTTCTTTCAGAAGTGTTCTATAGTTTTTAGGGTATAGATCCTTTACCTCTTTGGTTAGGTTTATTCCTAGGTATCTTATGCTTTTGGGTGCAATTGTAAATGGGATTGACTCCTTAATTTCTCTTTCTTCAGTCTCATTGTTAGTGTATAGGAATGCCATTGATTTCTGGGCATTGATTTTGTATCCTGCCACGCTACCAAATTGCTGTATGAGTTCTAGCAATCTTGGGGTGGAGGCTTTTGGGTTTTCTATGTAGAGTATCATGTCATCGGCGAAGAGGGAGAGTTTGACTTCTTCTTTGCCAATTTGAATGCCTTTAATGTCTTTTTGTTGTCTGATTGCTGAGGCTAGGACTTCCAATACTATGTTGAATAGCAGTGGTGAGAGTGGACATCCCTGTCTGGTTCCTGATCTTAGGGGAAAGGCTCCCAGTGCTTCCCCATTGAGAATGATATTTGCTGTGGGCTTTTCGTAGATGGCTTTTAAGATATCGAGGAAAGTTCCCTCTATCCCTACACTCTGAAGAGTTTTGATCAGGAATGGATGCTGTATTTTGTCAAATGCTTTCTCTGCATCTAATGAGAGGATCATATGGTTCTTGGTTTTTCTCTTGCTGATATGATGAATCACATTGATTGTTTTACGAGTGTTGAACCAGCCTTGTGTCCCGGGGATAAATCCTACTTGGTCATGGTGAATAAGTTTCTTAATGTGTTGTTGGATCCTATTGGCTAGTATCTTGTTGAGAATTTTTGCATCCATGTTCATCAGGGATATTGGTCTGTAATTCTCCTTTTTGGTGGGGTCTTTGTCTGGTTTTGGAATTAAGGTGATGCTGGCCTCATAGAATGAATTTGGAAGTACTCCATCTCTTTCTATCTTTCCAAACAGCTTTAGTAGAATAGGTATGATTTCTTCTTTAAACGTTTGATAGAATTCCCCTGGGAAGCCATCTGGCCCTGGACTCTTGTGTCTTGGGAGATTTTTGATGACTTCTTCAATTTCCTCCCTGGTTATTGGCCTGTTCAGGTTTTCTATTTCTTCCTGCTCCAGTTTTGGTAGTTTGTGGCTTTCCAGGAATGCGTCCATTTCTTCTAGATTGCCTAATTTATTGGCATAGAGCTGTTCATAATATGTTTTTAAAATCGTTTGTATTTCCTTGGTGTTGGTAGTGATCTCTCCTTTCTCATTCATGATTTTATTAATTTGAGTCTTCTCTCTCTTCTTTTTAATAAGGTTGGCTAATGGTTTATCTATCTTATTAATTCTTTCAAAGAACCAACTCCTGGTTCTATTGATCTGTTCCACAGTTCTTCTGGTCTCAATTTCGTTGAGTTCTGCTCGAATTTTAATTAACTCTCTTCTTCTGCTGGGCGTCGGGTCGATTTGCTGCTTCTTCTCTAGCTCCTTTATGTGTAAGGTTAGCTTTTGTATTTGAGTTCTTTCCAGTTTTTGAATGGATGCTTGTATTGCGATGTATTTCCCCCTCAGGACTGCTTTTGCTGCATCCCAAAGATTTTGAACAGTTGTATCTTCATTGTCATTAGTTTCCATGAATCTTTTTAATTCTTCCTTAATTTCCTGGTTGACCCTTTTATCTTTTAGCAGGATGGTCCTTAACCTCCACGTGTTTGAGGTCCTTCCAAACTTCTTCTTGTGATTGAGTTCTAATTTCAAGGCGTTATGGTCTGAGAATATGCAGGGGACGATCCCAATCTTTTGGTATCGGTTCAGACCCGATTTGTGACCCAGTATGTGGTCTATTCTGGAAAAAGTTCCATGTGCACTTGAGAAGAATGTGTATTCAGTTGAGTTTGGATGTAAAGTTCTGTAGATATCTGTGAAATCTATCTGGTCCAGTGTATCATTTAAAGCTCTCGTTTCTTTGGAGATGTTGTGTTTAGAAGACCTATCAAGGGTAGAGAGAGCTAGATTGAAGTCACCAAGTATAAGTGTATTATTATCTAAGTATTTCTTTACTTTGGTTAATAATTCGTTTAAGTATTTGGCAGCTCCCACATTCGGGGCATATATATTGAGGATTGTTAAGTCCTCTTGTTGGATAGATCCTTTAAGTATGATATAGTGTCCCTCTTCGTCTCTCACTACTGTCTTCGGAGTGAATTTTAGTTTATCTGATATAAGGATGGCTACCCCTGCTTTCTTTTGAGAACCATTTGAATGGTAAATGGTTCTCCAACCTTTTATTTTCAGGTTGTAGGTGTCCTTCTGTCTAAAATGAGTCTCTTGTAGACAGCAAATAGATGGGTCCTGCTTTTTTATCCAGTCTGAAACCCTGCGCCTTTTGATGGGGTCATTAAGCCCGTTCACGTTCAGAGTTACTATTGACAGATATGAGTTTAGTGTCATCATGATATCTATTTAGTCCTTGTTTTTGTGGATTGTTCCACTGAACTTCTTCTTAAAGGGGAATTTTAAGAGTCCCCCTTAAAATTTCTTGCAGAGCTGGTTTGGAGGTCACATATTCTTTCAGTTCCTGCCTGTCTTGGAAGCTCTTTATCTCTCCTTCCATTTTGAATGAGAGCCTTGCTGGATAAAGTATTCTTGGTTGCATGTTCTTCTCATTTAGGACCCTGAATATATCCTGCCAGCCCTTTCTGGCCTGCCAGGTCTCTGTGGAGAGGTCTGCTGTTACCCTAATATTCCTCCCCATGAAAGTCAGGGACTTCTTGTCTCTTGCTGCTTTAAGGATCTTCTCTTTATCTTTGGAATTTGCAAGCTTCACTATTAGATGTCGAGGTGTTGAACGGTTTTTATTGATTTTAGGGGGGGATCTCTCTATTTCCTGGATCTGAATGCCTGTTTCCCTTCCCAGATTGGGAAAGTTTTCAGCTAGGATTTGTTCAAATACATATTCTGGCCCTCTGTCCCTTTCCGCGCCCTCGGGAACCCCAATTAAACGTAGGTTTTTCTTCCTCAGACTGTCATTTATTTGCCTTAATCTGTCTTCATGGTCCCTTAATTGATTGTCTCTTTTTTCCTCAGTTTCCCTCTTTGCCATTAACTTGTCTTCTATGTCACTCACTCGTTCTTCCACCTCGTTAACCCTCGTCGTTAGGACTTCTAGTTTGGATTGCATCTCATTCAGTTGATTTTTAATTTCTGCCTGATTGGATCTAAATTCTGCAGTCATGAAGTCTCGTGAGTCCTTAATGCTTTTTTCTAGAGCCACCAGTAGCTGTATAATAGTGCTTCTGAATTGGCTTTCTGACATTGAATTGTAATCCAGATTTTGTAGCTCTGTGGGAGAGAGGGCTGTTTCTGATTCTTTCTTTTGAGGTGAGGTTTTCCTTCTAGTCATTTTGCTCAGTGCGGAGTGGCCAAAAACAAGTTGTATTGGGAAAAGGAGAGAAAGAGAAGGAAAGAAAAGAGAAAAAGAAAAAAGAAAAAGAAAAGAAAAAGGAAAGAAGAGAAGAAAAAGGGAAAGAAAAAGAAAGAAAGGTGAAAAAAAAAGGGGGGGTGGGGGAAGCAATCAGAAATCAAAAAGAAAAGAAAAAAGAAAAGCAAAAAAAAAAAAAAAAAAAACACGGGGGAGTATTTCTGTAGACTTTAAGTCCCTTGACTTCCCCTGGAACTGGTCCGTCCAGCTGGTCTTCTGGGGGAGGGGCCTGTTGCGCTGATTTTCAGGTGTTAGCACTTGGGGGAGCTGCTCTGCCCCTGCCTGCTGCAGGGCTCAGCGGGGGTTGTTTACCCCGTGAGGTCTCAGGAGGAACAGTCGCAGTTTCTATGGCAACTCTGGAAGCCTGGATTCAGCCTCCGCAGGAACTTCGGGGCTCGGGGCTCTCGGCTCTCCGTCCGCAGGGCCTGGAGGCTCCGGGGCGGGGCCGCTGATCTGCTCAGCTCGGGGCAGGAGCGTCCTCGCTGTCCTGGGCCCTCCCGGCCTCTGCCCGTCCCGGGGGAGGCCGGATCCTGGGCTGTGTCCCGGCGCCCTGTGCTCCGGGGCCTGCGCTGTGGGATTCGCGCTCCCGCCCCGCAGCCCCCTCCGCGGAGCCGCCGCCCGAGCCCCTCCGAGCTGCTCCGGTCGGTCCCCGCCGTGCGCGCTGCAGCCCTTAGGGAGCTCGGAGCACTCTCCTGCGCTCGCAGGTGTCTGTTAGTGTCCCCGGGAGCCCGAGGGCATCCCCGCCCTCCTGGGTCCTGCTCCAACTCCCTGCGAGCCCCTTTCCGCCCGTCCGGGAAGGCTGGTGCAGCTCCTGCTCCTCCGGGACGGGGCTCTCCTGTCTTGGGGACACTCGCCCCGGCCTCAGCCCGGCTCCTCGCGGGGCCCCTCCCCCTCGGAGGCCTTTTGTTCCTTTATTTCTTTTCCCCGTCTTCCTACCTTGATAGAAGCGTGAACTCCTCTCACTGTAGCATTCCAGCTGGTCTCTCTTTACATCTCAGGCCGAATTCGTAGATTTTCAGGATGGTTTGAAGGTTATCTAGGTAATTTGTTGGGGACAGGTGATTTGGGGACCCTACTCTTCCGCCATCTTGCCCCTCCTCCCCCACCTTTAGGTATTAATTCATTGCCCTTCCCAGCTGTCTTTCATTAATGAAAGTCCACCCTGGGAAGAATAACCTCTTCCAGGTCCTAACATAGTGTGGACTATAATCCTTCAATTGATCCCATTTTCTAAGCACAAGGAGGGACTTAGGATAGCTTGATTCCAAAACTACATATAAAAAAAAAAAAATAAACAACACCACCTCAAAAACCTACAGGGGTAATGGAGAAAACACCATTTAAGAATGGCATGGCCTGGAGGGGATCCCTGGGTGGCTCAGCGGTTTGGCACCTGCCTTTGGCCTAGGGCGCGATCCTGGAGTCCCAGGATTGAGTCCCACGTCGGGCTCCTGGCATGGAGCCTGCTTCTCCCTCCTCCTGTGTTTCTGCCTCTCTCTCTCTCTCTATTATGTCTATCATAAATAAATAAATAAATCTTAAAAAAAAAAAAAATAATGGCATGGCCTGGGGATCCCTGAGTGGCTCAGCGGTTTGGCGCCTGCGTTTGGCCCAGGGCGTGATCCTGGAGTCCCGGGATCGAGTCCCGGGATCAAGTCCCAGATCGAGTCCCGCATCGGGCTCTCGCCATGGAGCCTGCTTTTCCCTCCTCCTGTGTCTCTGCCTCTCTCTCTCTCTGTCTATCATAAATAAATGGATAAATCTTACAAAAAAAAAAAAAAAGAATGGCATGGCCTCCCCCAACATCAAATATAACGAAAACAATTAATATGATTCCTGACTTTCTCTTAATAAAATCATTGTGTATGAGACACAAAATTTCAAAGAAAATTATGAGAAGGAGGCACAGAGTAAAAAGAGTATAAATTTTAGCAAGAAGTGCCAATGAGAGTGTAGAAGACGTATGAAATGAAAATTTGACATTGTGCTCAGGATTCTCAAACGTAAGCAAAGATATCAGAGATGAGTTAGGGGGAAAATCCTCAGAAATTAAAGAACAAGTCTGAGTCTAGACACCAGTCTACAAACAAAGGACTCCAGGATAGAGAGAGGATAGAGTTTAATGAAAAGACCATCCAACCACCAGTAAAAGTGGATACCTATTGGATTTCCCATCTAGAATTTCATTGCTTCATTTATGTTTCTTTTTTTTTTTTTTTTTTTTTTTTTTTTACTGAAAAAGTAATATTTACTGGTATTTCAGAATCAACATTAGCTGTCAGGAGAATTTCCACATATCCTCCTTGTCAAACTTGTTCAAAATACCTTTAGGGCTCTTTTTTTTTTTTTTTTTTTTTGAAACTGGACCACTCTCTTGCACCATACACAAAGATAAACTCAAAATAGATGAAAGATCTAAATGTGAGACAAGATTCCATCAAAATCCCAGAGGAGAACTCAGGCAACACCCTTTTTTTTTTTAATTTTTATTTATTTATGATAGTCACACACACAGAGAGAGAGAGAGAGGCAGAGACACAGGCAGAGGGAGAAGCAGGCTCCATGCACCGGGAGCCCGACGTGGGATTCGATCCCGGGTCTACAGGACCACGCCCTGGGCCAAAGGCAGGCGCCAAACCGCTGCGCCACCCAGGGATCCCGGCAACACCCTTTTTGAACTTGGCCACAGTAACCGGAGAAGGACAGTGTATGTTCTCATTCATTTGGGGAATATGAATAATAGTGAAAGGGAATATAAGGGAAGGGAGAAGAAATGTGTGAGAAATATCAGAAAGGGAGACAGAACATAAAGACTTCTAACTCTGGGAAATGAACTAGGGGTGGTGGAGGGGGAGGAGGGCGGGGGGTGGGGGTGAATGGGTGACGGGCGCTGAGGGGTACACTTGACGGGATGAGCACTGGGTGTTATTCTGTATGTTGGTAAATTGAACACCAATAAAAATTAATTTATAAAATAAAAAAAAGAGCCCCATTTATGTTTCTTTTACAACAAAATTGTCTCTCAATATTGATTCATGAGATTCTATAAGCTATTTTTGATGTTACTATATTAATAATTCTTCAGATTTCCTGTAGCAAAAATGGATATTAAATTTTAAAAAATTCAATCTTTATAAAGAGAAGATAATTTTAAAGGTGAAAAGAATTTAATAAAAATAAAAAATGCTATCATAAGTTTATAATACTACATGTGCCCACTTCCCATTTTAAAGGTGATTAATTCATCAATTTGTGGAATAAAGAAATCAAAACTTGATACCATGTACTATAATCTCTGGTGTTATTATAGTATCATGTTTTTAAACTAAATGGGGGCACCTGGGTGACTCAGTCAGTTAAGCATCTGCCTTCAGCTCAGGTCATGATCCCAGGGTCCTGGGATCAAGCCCCACATTGGGCCCCTGCTCCATGGGGGTCATGCTTCTCCCTCTGCCTGCTGCTCCCCCTGCTTGTGCTCTGTCAAATAAACAAATGAAATCTAAAAAGTAAAAATAAATACACCCTAAATATAACATTTTTTTCATCATGATAAGTATATCTTTAATCCCCTTCATCTATCTCACCCCCCCCACACACACACACACCACCACCTCCCTTCTGGTAACCATCTGTTTGTTCTCAATAGTTAACATTCCATTTCTTGGTTTGTCTCTCTGCCTTTTTTTCCCTTTGTTCATTTGTTTTGTTTCTTAAATTCCTCATATGAATGAGATCATACGTTATGTCTTTCTCTGATTTCACTTGGCATTATATTCTCTAACTTTATTGTAAATGGCAAGATTTCATTCTTTTTATGGCAGATTAATAGTTCATTATATGTACAAACAACATCTTCTTCATCCATGCATCTATTGATGGACACTTAGGCTGCTTCATAGTTTGGCTATTCTGAATATTGCTGCAACAAACATAATGGTGCATGTATCCATTTGAATTAGTATTTTTGCATTTTGGAGGTAAATACCTAGTGGTGCAATTACTGGATCATAGGGTAGTTCAATTTTTGATTTTCTAATGAACCTCCATACTGTTTTCCAAAGTGGTTGCAACAGTTTGCATTCCCATCAACAGTGCACAGGGTCTATATCCTCACCACCACCTGTGGTTTATGTTTCTTTTTTTTTTTTTTTTTAAGATTTATTTATCCATTCATTCAGAGAGAGCGAAGAGAGAGGCAGAGACACAGGCAGAGGGAGAAGCAGGCTCCACGCGGGAAGCCCGATGTGGGACTCGATCCAGGGTCTCCAAGATCACACCCCGGGCTGCAGGCGGCGCTAAACCACTGCGCCACCGGGGCTGCCCTTCTGTTTCTTATTTTAGCCATCCCAACAGGCATGAGGTGATATCTCATTGCAGTTTTGATTTGCATTTCCCTGATGATGAGTGATGTTAAGTATATTTTCATGTGTTTGTCAGCCATCTCTAAGTCTTCTTTAGACAAATGTATGTTCATGTCTTCCTATTATTTAATTGGATAAGTTGGTTTTTTTGTGTTTGTTGAGTTATATAAATTCTCTGTATATTTTGGACACTAACCTTTTATCAGATATGTCATTTGCAAATATCTTCACTCATTCAGTATACTCTCTTTTACTTTTGTTGATAGTTTCCTTTGCCGTGCAGAAACTTTATTTTGATGTAGTCCCAAGAGTTTATATTTGCTTTAATTTCCTTTGCCTCAGGAGATATATCTAGAAAAATGTTACTATGGCCAATGTCAGAGAGAATACTGTCTGCGCTCTCTTCAAGGATTTTTATGGGTTCAGGTCTCATATTTAGGTCTTTAATCCATATCGAGTTCATTTTTGTGTATGGTGAAAGAAAGTCGTCCAATTTTAATTATTTTCCATGAACCTGTCCAGTTTTCACAACACCATTTGTTGAAGAGATTTTTTCATTGTATATTCATTCCTCCTTTGTCAAAGATTGACCATATATTTGTGGGTTCATATCTGGGTTTTCTATTGACTCTATTGATCTGCATGTCGATTATTAGGCCAGTAACATGCCATTTTCATTACTATCACTTTGTAATATAACTTGTAATCTGAAATAGTGATATTTCTAGCTTTTCCTTTTGCAAAACTGTTTTGCCTATTCAATGTCTTTTGTGGTTCCATGCAAATTTTAGAATTATTTTTTTCTAGTTCTGTTAAAAAAGCTATCGGTATTTTGATAGGAATTGCGTTAAAGCAATAGATTGTTTTGGGTAGTATGGATATTTTAACAATATTTTTTTCTTCCAATCCATGAGTAGAGCATGTCTTTCCACTTCTTTTTGTAGGTTTAAATTTCTTTCATTAGTGTTTTATAATTTTCAGAGTACAAGTCTTTCACCCCTTTGGTTAAGTTTATTCCTAGGTGTTTTACTGGTTTTGGTGCACCTGTAAATGGGATTGTTTTATTAATGTCACTTTCTGTTGCTTATTAGTGTATAGGAATGCAACAGATTTTGAACACACTAATTTTGTATTCTGTGACTTTACTAAATTCTTTTATCAATTCAAGTAGTTTTAGGGTGCAGTCTTTAGGATTTTCTATGTATCATATCATGACATCTGCAAATAATGAAGTTTTACTTCTTCCTTACCAATTTGGATGATTTTATTTCTTTATGTTGTCTAATTTCTGTGGCTAGAACTTCCAGAACTATGTTGAATAAAAGTAGTGAGAGTGTTCCTGACCATAGAGGAAAAAGCTCTCAGTTTTTTCACCATTGAGTAAGATGTTAGCTCTGGGTTTTTCATATAAGGACTTTATTATGTTGACATCTGTCTCTTCTAGACCCACACTGAAAAGAGTTTTTAGAGGGATCCCTGGATGGCACAGTCGTTTGGCGCCTGCCTTTGGCCCAGGGCGTGATCCTGGAGACCCAGGATCAAATCCCACGTTGGGCTCCCAGTGCATGGAGCCTGCTTCTCCCACCGCCTGTGTCTCTGCCTCTCTCTCTGTGTGACTATCATAAATACATAAAAATTAAAAAAAAAAAGAAAAGAGTTTTTAGAAATGAATGTTGTACTTTGTCAAATGGTTTTCCTGCATCAATTGAAATAACCATGTGGGTTCTATCCTTTCTCTTATTGATATGATAAATCACATTAATTGTTTTGCAAATATTGAGACACCAGTGCATTCTGGGAATAAATCCCACTTGATTGTGGTGTATGATTTTTAAAATGTACGTTGGAATTGGCTTCCTAATATTTTGTTGAGGATTTTTGCATCTATATTCATGAGAGATATTGGCCTGTAGTTTTCTTTTTCTTTTCTTATCTTTTTTTTTATTTTTTTTATAATGTCGTTACCTGGTTTTGTTATCAGGATGATACTGGCTTCAGAATGAATTTGGAAATTTTCCTTCTGCTCCCATTTTTTGGGATAGTTTGAAAAGTATAGGTATTAATTCCCCTTTATTTTTTTAAGATTTTATTTAAATTCCAGTTAGTTAACATATAGTTAATTTACAGTAAAATTAGTTCAGGTTCAATTTACTGATTCAACACTTCCATACAACATCCAATGCTCATCACAAGTTCACTCTTTAATCCCACCTTCTTTAAACATTTAGTAGAATTTGCCTGTGAAACCATCTGGTCCTGGACCTTTGTTCTTTAGGAATTTACTGATTACTGACTCAATTTCATTGCTGGTAATTGATCTGTTCAATTTTTTTTATTTCTTCCTTCCTTAGTTTTGGTAGATTATATGTTTCTAGTAATTTATCCATTTCCTTTAAGTTGTCCAATTTGTTGCCATATAGGTTTTCAAAATATTCTATTACAATTGTTTATACTTCAGGATACCCAGTTGCCTCTGTGGTTAAGCATCTGCCTTTGGCTCAGGATGTGATCCCAAGGGTCCAGGATGGAGTCCTACATTGGGCTACATGCAGGGATCCTGCTTCTCACTATGCCTGTGTCTCTGCCTCTCTCTGTGTGTGTCTCTCATGAATAAATAAATGAAATATTTAAAAGAAATTGTTTATATTGCTGTGGTTTTTGTTATTTCTTCACTTTTCTTAGACATTTTGTTTATTTTGTTTTCCTTTCTCTTCCTCTCTGTTTCTCTCTCAATGACTCGGGCTAGAGGTTTATTAACTTTATCTTCTCAAAGAATTAGCTCCTGGTTTCATTGATCTATTGTTATTTTTAGTTTCTATATCATTTATTTCTGCTCTAACCTTTATTATTTCCTTCCTTTTGCTGGGTTTGAATTGTGTTTATTCTTTTCTAGCTCTTTTAGGTGTAAGGTTAGATTGAGATTTTTCTTGCTCTTTGGAAGTAGACCTATGTTGGTACAAGCTTTCCCTTAAAGCCATTTTTGTTGCATCCCAAAGATATGGGGCCATTGTGTTTTCATTATCATTTGTTTCCATGTAATTTTTAATTTCTTCTTGGATTTCTTGGTTGACTCATTCATTATTTAGTAGCATGTTGTTTAACCTCCATGTATTTGTGCTCTTTCAGATTTTTTTCTTGTGGTTGACTTCTAGTTTCATGGTGGTCTGGTCAGAAAAGATGCATGAAAGGACTTCACTTTTTATGAATTTGTTGGGACTTCTTTTGTGTACTAAGCGATCTAGTCTGGAAAACATTCCATGTGGACTTAAAAAGAATGTGTATTCTCCTATTTTAGGATGGAATGTTCTGAATATGTCTGTTAAATCCATCTGGTCCAGTGTGTTATCAAAGGCACTGTTTCCTTGTTGATTTTCTGGTTAGATAATATATCCATCAGTGTAAGTGAGGGGTTAAAGTCCCCTAGTGTTATTGTATTACTATTGATTATTTCTTTTATGTTTGTTATTAACTGTCTTATGTATTTGGGTGCTCCCTTGTTGGGTGCATAAATGTTTATAACTGTTCTCTTTTTGTTCCCTTTATGATTATATAGTGTCCTTCTTTGTTCTTGTTACAGTCTTTTTTTTTTAAGATTTTATTTATTCATTTGATAGAGAGCATAAGCAGAAGGGAGAGGCAGAGGGAGAAGGAGAAGCAGATTCTCGGCTTAGCAGAGAGTCCAACACAGGATCTGATCACAGGACCTGGAGATTATGATCTGAGCCAAAGGCAGACACTTAACCATCTGACCCACCCAGGTGTCCAACAGTCTTTGTTTTAAAGTCTATTTTCTTTTATATGATGCTGCTACCTCAGCTTTCTTTTGGCATCCATTTGCATGATAAATGTTTCTCCATCCTCCCACTTTTCCCCTAGGTGTCTTTCAGTCTGAAATGGGTCTCTTGTAGACAGTAAACAGATGGGTCTTGTTTTTTAATCCACTGTCACTCATCCAATGTCTTTTGATTGGAGAATGTAGTCCATTTACATTCAGTATATGTGCTGCCAAAGTGAGCATAGTCCATTTTCATTCAAAGTAATTATTGATAGATATGTACATATTACCATTTTGTCACTTGTTTATGGTCATTTCTGTAGATTTTCTCTGATCCTTCTTCTCTTGCTCTCTTTCATGGTTTGTTAGCTTTCTTTAGTGATATACTTGGATTTCTTTCTCTTTACTCTTTGTGTATCTATTACTGGTTTTTGATTTGTGGTTACCATAAGGTTTGTTTTATAACATCTTCTGCATAAGGCTGTCTATATTAAGTTGATTGTCACTTAAGTTTGAATGCATTATTTACTCCTCTGCCTCCCAAATTTTAGGTATACAGTGTAATATTTTGCATCCTTTTATTTTATTAATCCCTTGACTGATTTTTATGGAAATACTTACTTTTACTGCTTTTGTGGTTTTTTACTTTTCATACTATCTCTTCTGGTCTTTCCTTTCCACTCAAAGGGAACCCTTTAATATTTCTTCTATGGCTGGTTTAGTGGTCATGAACACCCTTAATTTTTGTTTGTCTGAGAAACTCTTTTTCTCTCCTTCTCTTCTGAATGACAGCCTTGCTGGATAGAGTATTCTTGACTGCAGATTTTTCCCTTTAGAACTTTGAATATGTCATGCTATCCCCTTTCTAGCCTGCAAAGTTTCTGCTAAAAAATCTACTTATGGGGTTTCCCTTGTATGTAACTGTCTTCTTTTCTCTTACTGCTTTTAAATTTCTTTCTTTGTTGCTACTGCTACTTTTTGCCATTTCAATTACTATGTGTCTTGGTGTGACCCTCCTTGGCTGAATTTCGGGGGAGATCTCAGTGCCTCCTGGATCTGAATATGTTTCCTTTCCCAGATCATAAAGTTTTCAGCTATTCTTCAAGTAAAATTTTTGTTTCTCTCTCTTCTTCTGAGAACCCTATCAAGCAAATGTTATTATGTTTGATGGAGCCACTGAATTCCCTAAGACTATTCTAAATTTGCATAATTTTCTTTCTTTTCCTTTGCTCAGCTTGGTTACTTTCCATTATTCTGTCTCTAGGTCATTAATTAGTTCCTCTGCTTCATCTATCCTGATATTTATTCCATCAAGTGTATTTTTTTATTTCATTTATTGTGTTCTTAATCTCTGATTGGTTCTTTTTTTTATCTCTGTGTTGAAAGTTTCATTGATTTCCTCCACTCTTTTCTCAAGTCTTTATGATCATTACTTTAAATTCTCTATCAGGTATATTACTTATATCCATTTCACGTAGGTCTCTCCCTGTGGTTTGGTTCTATTCTTTAATTTGGGACATATTTCTCTGTCTACTCATTTTTTTCTAACTCTCACTGTCTGCTTTTTATGTTAGGAAAGTCAGCTATTTCTCTTATTCTTAATGGTAATAGCCTTATGAGAAAGAGGTCTACTAGTGCCCTGCAGCACAGTGCCCTCTGTTCCCCAGGGCCTGGCACTTCAGGGTATATAAATATAATTTTAAATTCTATTTTATTGAATATACATATACTGTGGCACACTGTTTGTATTTATGGTCCTAACTCTATCTCTGTCATTGTGTGGGGTGTTATGCTTTAGCCCTTGACCCTGAGCTTGTTCATGTGACCTACTTTGGCCAGATTAGCAGACATGGTATCAGGCAGAGACTTGGAAAACCTTTGAGAATATCTCCTAGCTTTGCCCTAGGGTTTCCATTTGTGGACCTATGTTCTCACCACAACTGAGCTACTCCTTTACAGGATAAGACATGTACAGAAGGGTTGCATCTCCCTTCATCCTATCTGAAACATTCCTAGTCCCAACAGTGCAATTAATCCAGAGCTACAGTACCTGAGTGAGTCCAGTCAAGATCAGCACAATCTTCTAGCCAATCTATGGACTTATGTGTAATAGTAAGTGCATGTTGCTTTAAGCCACTGGTTTTGGTATGGTTTATTAGTACTATGCCAATTGCTCATTGATTCCTATACACATCCACACACACACATTTGGTTACCTAACCAGAACTATAAATTCATACTTCTTAGTTTCCATCTTAGCATTATATACTCTGAACATAGTTAAAAGTTTTTTGAAATACTGATTGATGAATGGATTATAGAATATGTTAACCAAAAATTTTAATGTATTCAAATGTTCTAGCAGTGATTTTTTTTTTTTTTGGATTCAGAACTCTTTCACTTTCAAATATTGTTGGGGACCTCAAAAAGCTATTGTTTGTGTATATTATAATTATTTATATCTATTGTATAAAAGTTTAAAACTGAGAAATATTTAAAGTGCAAGAATAAAAGACATGATAGCCTCACAAGTCATGTGGTTTCTGGGAAACTCCACTTTATACTCTTCAGAAAATGAGAGTGGAAAAGTCAAATGAGTTAAAATTTGCAAAGGACTTAAAAACACTACTTGACAAATAGTAAGTGATATATGATGTCAAATAAATAAAAGTATGACATAGCTAGTCTGTGTTTGTTTCACTACTGTATACTCTTTACAATCATCAAGCATGAGATGATTTACAATAATATGTCAGCTGAGGAAGATATTTAAGTTTCAAATAGGGACTATTACAGTATCTACATTTCTGCACAATGAAGGATTCTTTCCAATGCCAATTTAATTAGGATGTTACTTTCCTCATCAAAAAGCAAATCAGTTAAAAATCCCTGCACTTCAGAGACAAAACACAAAGGTGGTTGAGTGAAAAATACAGACATTGCTCAAAGCCACAGCAAGACACGAATAAAGAAATAAGCTTTCAGTTATTATAATTGATTAGCAGCCTGTATTTTGCAGATTATGTAGAGGGATACAAATCCTGTTGGTTGCCATTCAATATCCATTATTTCATTCTCCCTTAATTATAAAACCCTAGTTTAATTCAGAGTGGCAATGTTCTGTTTTTTAATTGTCTGGGCTTGAGATATGCTCTAGTGTGGACTAGAGCCCCAAAAGCCATCTCAGACCACAGGAAAATCTGAAGCATGGAAACCAGACATTGAGAATGAAGAGCATGACATAGAAACTTGTATTTATGATGGAAAATTAGAGTCACCAGATACTAGGGAATTGCTTTCCTCCAGACTTCTTTTACATGGAAGAGAAAGAATCTTCTATCTTTCTTAAGCCACTCTTTGGGATATTCTCTTAGTCACTTATGTATAGCTAACTTTATCTTAAACAGATACAACAGCTAAGTGATAATAAATTTTTTGAAACTGAACTCTAAAAAGTCATGGAAGTAAAGACTGGTAACTTTAAAAGAAAAAGGTAAGACAAACATTTGATTGAAAGTTTTCAATAATTTCAATTGATATTAATTAGGAATTAATAGTGAAACTTCACTGTATATCATTTGGAGTAAAGTGTATGCAACTATTCTTTATAGTACCATGGATTATATGTATTTGTCATCTCACAGTTCGTTTTCACTTAGTCTAAATTAAAAAGTTTGGATTGAACAAAAAGGCAAAGGAAAGGCAAATATGCTGCTCTTTGCCTTGGCTATGACATTCATCTTCTCTTGCCCTCAGATATCAGCATCTCTGGTTCTCAGGCCTTTGGATTTGGACTGAAATTATGTCGCCAGCTTTCTAAATTCTCCAGCTCGCAAATGGCGGATTATGGGACTTCTCAATCTCCAAAATTGTGATCTAATTCCTATAATAAATCTTCTTACAGAGAGAGAGAGAAAGAGGAGAAAGAGAAAGCAAGAGAGAGAGAAGTATAGGTATAGGTATTGTATTGATTCTGTTCCTTTGGAGAACCTTGACTAATGCAAGAACAATAAATTTTTAAATTTACATTGCTCTTCCATTTTGTTATTTCTATTTTTTTAAAGGTTGTATTTATTTATCCATGAGAGACACAGAGAGAAAGGCAGAGACATAGGCAGAGGGAGAAGCAGGCTCCCTGCAGGAAGCCTGATGCAGGACCTGATCCCAAGACCACAGGATCATGACCTGAGCCAAGGCAGATGCTCAACCACTGAGCTACCTGGGTGCCCCATTTCTATTTATTTTAAGATTATTTATTTTAGAGAGAGACAGAGTGAATTCAAGTGAGGGGAGGGACAGGGGGCAAAGGAGAGAGAATCCTCAAGCAAACACCCTGCTGAGTGGGGAGCCAATTGTGGGACTTGATCCCAGGACCCTGAGGTCATGACCTGAGCTGAAACCAAGAGTGGGATGCATAACCAAATGAGCCACCCAGCTCTGCCCCACTCCAAATTTTGTTATTTGTAAAGGCAGTTTGTCAAAGCTGTTGAATAAAGTTTTTTAAGTGGAAAAACAATGGTTGAAACAGAAAAATACACCCCAAAATATTATTTTTATTTATAGTTTCCTAGTGAATTATTTTCATAACATATGGAGGTGGAGAAGAATATTTGAGGGAAAAAATGTGTCTAAAGCTGAGGAAAATACTTCAATCTATTGAGTAGGTATTAGCAGGAACAAAGATATGAAGTTGCTATATATTTCTTTCTTCAATCCATCTTAAATTTTCTCATATTTTAATTTCCTTATCTGAAAGATGCAAGCAGTATTACAAGCTAACTCTCTTGTTCCAGCTGAAGGATACTTGATGAAAGAACATAGAAAATGTTTGAGCTCTATTCACAGACATTTGCACCAAGAAGAAATCTTAACTTATTTTCTGAGAACAGCCTTTACAAAAAGTGGCATAAAGAAAAATATTATATTGAGAAGGGCTTAAGTAAATTAATTCCAAAAAGAAGTCCTCCAAATTATTAAATCATGAAATTTCAAAACCTCTAGGATTTAAGATAATCCACAATTATTCATCTGAATTTGGTTCAAGAAGAGTTTTACTTTGAGGAGACATACGAGGGAAATGATTCCCAAATTATAACTGATGGTTTTACTAAGCAAAGAGCAAGGTTATAAACAAAGAAACAAAGAAACGCATAAAATGTTCTCAGAAAAACTACATAATTTCAAGTGTTTGGGGAGAAGAGTATATTATGTTAATATTTCTCATTATTGAGGAAATCCTTATTGTTTGCTTTTTACCCAATCTCTCTAAACTTCCATGTTTGTTTACATATTAATATATAAGAACAATAAAGAAATGGCTATAAAATTTGTCAAAAGATCAAGGGGGCTAGAGCTAATACCACAATGGTGGATAATATTGACATAACCATATAAAGTTGCAATTATTTATCTATTTTAAAGATGAGAAAACTAAGGCTTGCAGGCATTAGGTAATCTCACCTTCATCACAATTCAACTACTTTGAACCTAGGTTTCTAGGAACCCAGATATCACTCTCTCTATTATGCCACATACTGAGTCTTTTGGTCTTTTCCCTCATGGACAACAGTTTCCCCTGGGAGAAAGAAAAACACTATTACACTATTTATAAGCACAATAGATAGCATAATATAAGTACAAATGTAATAAGATATAGGCATAAACAGGAAGGGGTATAGAATAACAAACTACTGGATTATAGGGAGTGAATCTAGAAAGATTTAATACTGAAGAAAGCATCTGAGTATAGTGTCTTGAAGTACAAATCATGAGAGGTTAGAAATGGGAGGATAACCCAGGTTAATATGACTATGAATGAACAGAGGTAAAAAATAATAAATGACATTTACATAACACTCTCCCTATGCAGATCATAAGTACTTTACATATACTAATTCATTTAGCTCTCACCATAACCCTATAAGATGGATACCATAATTATCCTCATCACAAAGAAAACACTGAGGTACAAAGAAGCTAAGCAATTTGCTTTATGTCACACAGCTGGAAATAAACATTGTCAGGAGTTGAAACGTGGCTATATGGTTCTAAAGTCTGGACTCTTTACCCCTCCCAGTACCAAACACAAAATTTCCTTAAGATTGAAAAATAACCAGGAGCTGGTAGAGTGTAGAATGAATGAAAGAATGAAAAGACTAAAGAAGTGGATGAGGGCTAGAGGATAACAGCCTTGAATGCCATTCTAAGGAGCTTAGTTTTCATTCTGTAAGCAGTGCATAGAGTTCTCGGAAACAAAGGCATCATATTCAGAACAGTGTTTAAAATTTTTTTCTCAAATGGTGAGAAAACAGACTGCAAGCTAAATAATAGCAGTAGACATCTCAGAAAAATCATTGGAAAATTTCCTTGATAGTTCAAGGAAAAATTGAAGGCTTGAGCTAATCTCACTTGGAAGGAAAAGATGTCATGAAACAAGACACATCATACTCAAGACTTCTCTGAAATTGCTTTTCCCTTTGGGATCTGGAAAAGTACTCAACAGAAGAAAATAATCTTGTTAGCATTTTCCACAGCATCCTATTTTTATTCAAACCAATTCTGGATCTATTGTTATTTCAGTGGAAGTTATCAGAAAGAAGCCAAACAAAATAATCTCCATTAATAAAATTAATAAGACTTGCTTTTGGCTCAGGTCATGATCACATGGTCATGGGATTGAGCCCATTTTGCGCTCTGTACTTAGTGAGGAGTCTGTCTACTTCAGGCTCTTATTCCCTCCCCCTTTGCTCCTTTTCCTGCTTGCTTATGCTCTCTCTCCTTAAAATAAATCAATAAAATCTCTAAATCTTTTAAAAAATCAATAAAATAAAAAGAAAGAAAGGGACCTAACTCTAACAGTATAGATCCTTTTTCATGAGCAAGAGCGTGAGTATAATAAGATGACCTAACAATTGTTTTAAGGTTTGAATGAAGTAATATATGGAAAGTGCTTATTATAGGGCCTGGCACATACTAGGCACTTAAAAATAGTACCTGTCATATCATCACTATTATTATTAGACCTTCACCTACATCCTATTTCTTCAGCCCTATCTCTTCCCTAAAGAGTGCTGTATACTCACCAGTCACTGCAGAGAAGGGTGTCAGTCAAGAGACTTTAAAGTCACCATAACACTATAGCACTTCCTTTTGTTAAAGAGTTATTTATTTATTTGAGAGAGAGAGTGGTGGGGGGGGGGTAGAGGGAGGGAGAGAATCCTGAATCAGACTCCCCACTGAGCTTGGAGCCTGATGAGGAGCTCAATCCCATGACCCTGAAAGCCTGACCTGAGCCAAAATCAAGAGTTGGAGGCTCAACCAATTGAGCCACCCAGGCACCCCAGCACTTCCTATTCTTTAAGTGCTTCAGGTGTTTGTGTTGTTTTTTTTCACCAGAAAATAAGGCAGTTGCTCAACCATATGGTCCAGAATATGACAGGTACTCAATAAATGTACTCTCTCAAAAGGGTAAGCAAAAACGTGTCCCTTCTTCCACTCACCTGCCAATTAAACAGTTAGGAAAAAGAAGGGGGAAAGACACAAAGGTAAATCTTGAAAAAACAATTTTATTCCAAAAAAGGAATAATTATGATAACATATACAGCTATACTGATCTATATAAGAAAATAATGCAAACTAAGGTAGTGTTTTTTGTGGAAGAAAGTCTATGAAACAATAGAAAATCTATGTATTGGTCTCTCCACCCCATTCCTGGCAAAGAGATCCTAAAATTCTTGTAGTTTCCTAAAAGATAAGAGCACTGGGGTTATCTTTTATTCTAATATTTGGTCTTTGTTCCTGGTTCCTAATACAGAGCTCCTACATCCCTAGGAATGTCCAGGGTGATAGGAGTGTCTTTTGTTCTAATGAGGCTGTTCTGGGTAGCTTCAGGATGGGGCTAGTGACCAGAAAGACCAACCCATGATTAGTGATTAGATACTTGGACCTTGTAGCTCTACCTCCATCCTCTGGCTGAGATCAAGTTGATAATAAATTATGTCTGTGTGATGCGGGCTTTGGGGTTGGTGAACACATCCAAATGCTGGGAGAGTGGTATACCCTAACTCCATAGAGACAGAAGCTCCAACACTCGAGACCCTCCCAGACTTTACCCTATGTAACTCTTAATCTGGCTACTCATCTTTATCTTTCATTGTATTCTTCATATTACCAGTAAATTGTTTCCTGAGTTCTGTGGGCCACCATAACAAATTATTGAACCTGATGAGAGGTTCATGGGAATCCTGCTTTACAGCCAGTAAGTCAGAAGCACAGGTGACAACCTGGAATTGTAATTGACACCTGAAGTGAAGGACAGTATTATGGGACTGAGACTTAACTTAGCGGGTCTGTGCTAACTCAGGTTAGTGTCAGAACTGAATTGAATTGTAGGACACCCATCTGGTATCAGAGAATAGTTTGGTGGGGAAAACTGATACATCTTGTCACAAAAGTGCTCTGTGTGAATTGAAGAGAAGAAACACAGGAGGGTTTTTCTTTTACAAAGTCCAAATGACTTGTTTGTTTAATGAGACATCATCTGAAAAGAAAAATGTGGCTATATATCTATTGGTCGAGGATTCATCACCGACACACACACACACACACACACACACACACACACACACGATACTCTAACCAAGTCCTTGTGAAAATCAGATGCAATGATTTACCTCCAAAGAGTTCTCTGCCTGAGTCCTTATTGTATAGTTTGCAGAAAAGTATAGTAAGATGCAGTCTGTATGGCTGTTTTAGAAGAGATTGAAAGAGCATCATTTCAATGAATATAGTTTGTTTTGCCCAATATTCTGTAGGTAATAACTAAAAGGAATAACACATCATAGAAACTATGTTTTTTTTCAGAATGTTTTCACACTATGAAAAGCTTATAAAGAATTATATTCTGAGAATCTGGTCATATTTAATTATCAAGGAGAGTACCCTACCCAAATTCAATAGTACTGAAAAATGTCCAGCCTCAACTCTCAAGTTGATTAATTATTAAGGAAAAATTCTAAATTTGAAGAGAAAAACCCAGAGTGGTATAATTTTTCAAAAGGCCAGCATAATTGCTTCTTGCATTATGTATTGAATCCCTTACAGCCAGCTCCTATTTGGATTACATTTCTCCAATTATAATTTTCTCCATAACTGAATGAGGTGTTTATCTGAGTCTCCCTTTCTTGAATTTTGTTATGATTCATTAGTGACTACAAATCCTGCTTTAATATTTAATTAAGATAATTGTTTAAATTTTTAATATAACCTAACTCATAAGTTGGAGTTTAACATTACAGGCAATAAATAATGTTTTAAGCAATAAGACAAGACAACAACAACAACAACAAAAACAAGTTAACATTGTAATAAAATTGAGCTATTCAATTATACATCCAAAGATTTTAGGTAATTTTACTCAGCTTTGCATGGCTACAGGTTTTGTTAAGCCCTGGAAGCAAACTCTTGCCAATTAGACCATAAAATTAAGAGACTCCCTTCATAAATTCTAAAGATATAAACAAATATTATCTTGAAGGTTGAATTGTTTGTCATACAGCTTCTGTTTTCACAGTTTATCCCTCTTCTCTAAAATTTCAAAGTATTTAAAAAACATTTTTTAAATATCTGATGGGCACTGAGAAGGGCACTTGATGGGATGAGCACTGGGTGTTATACTATATGTTGGCAAATCGAACTTAAATAAAAACAAATCTAATAAAGAAGTAAGTAAATAAATAAATAAATGACTGACAAAATTGCATATTGACATAAACTAATGCAAAGCTCTAATGACAAGCAAAATTTATAACCACCAAACTTGAAGACTAAAATAGTCAATAAATCAGTAAGCACTTACTAAGGTCTTACCTTACTCTGCCTACAATGCTAGGAGGAAAATTTTAATACACAATACCTAACACCTTAAATAAGTTGCAATCCAGTGATGGTGGTTGGTGATATACATCCTGAATTTAATATTAACATTTACTCTAAGATGCAAAATATCTCAAGTCATATGGTTAAGGAAATTAGCAGAGAGAGTAAGCAGTAAGAGTTCAGGAGGAATATTGGAAACTTGTGAGACTTAGATGGCATTTTGAGAACAGATTCTGTTCTTTTCATCTCTGTAACAGAGTACTTGACATAAGATATTTGTTTCATAAATGTTTGTGGAATTACATCCAGTTACTATCCATAGGCAAAGACATTTCACTTAAGTAAAATGCACAAAGGCTGGAGGAATGGGGGAAAGAATAATTATGAGCAAAGAATCCTAATTCAGTGAGTCAGTTGGCATTTTGAGGAGTGAGAGGTAAGGTTGAAAACATCAGCTTTTTTATCATTTCTCCTTCTCTGATGTTTTTGCTTGTCCACATCTAAGTTTTCTGATATTTCTTTCCTGAATATTTAGTCTAGCTTACTTAGTCCCTTAGCAAGTTCTGACTAAGGCAAAAAGTACATCAACAATCTCAGTCCTTTTATCTGATGAGTCTTAAAATTAAGTCATTCTCAAACCCAAACCCCAAATCCACCAGACTCCTATACTACTGCTGCTTTATCTCTACCAGTGAGATTCTGGACCTCACCTTCAGATAAAACCTAGCACCTGTTTCTTTACCCCTTTGGGAATATCTCTTGCCTCTTCTTATTTTTGATAATCTACCTTCTCCACCATTTCTTCTGTATATTAGAACCTGATATTATTCTTAAACTGCTGGCATAAATCACTTCTCATCCCTCTCACCCAGTGGTCTCTGGTACCAACTACTGGATTCCCTACACAAGGATCCTACCAGGTTGAACCTTCCACCCCAGCCTCAGCATTACAACTGAGATGACTGGGCATTTTCTGAGGTTGACTGGTGTCCCATCCTCAGAGCAATCCCTAGTGCAGGCTCTATATCCCATATCTCTCCTGTCCTGCTATGTGAATCTTGAATTAATTTTCAACTCTGTCCAATCCCTGCCTTCTGTGATGTGCTACTACAAACAAACATTTATGTTTTGTCCCTAGGTGGTGAGGCTTGACAGGAAAGCTAAGTTGGAACTGGGTTTCAGAAAGTATTGAATACCACATAAAAGAATTTGGATATGTCCAATAATCAAAGGAGAGTCTCTGCATAATTCTGAGGAGAGATATGGGACGAAGAATTAGGAATTTAGCACGATTAATATGGAAACTGATTATAGTAAAAAGAAAAAAATCTGAGATTGATATACACAGCCTAGTTGATAAGATGGGTCCACTTTGCTTCCTGTTACATATGCCATTGCAATGATGGCCATCTTCTTCTGGTACTTGATTAAAAGTTTTTAAATGATTAAAATTAGCTGTGAAAAGTTGCTAAATTATTATAAAGAAATTTCAAGTAAAATAGTATTATTTTGGTTGACATTAAAAATAGCTACATATGGAAAGGTTAATCACTAGTAAAGAATTGATTGTTTTGGAAGAATTTGAGAATAAAGCTTTTCTGGAATATTTTCTAAAATAAAATAGAATGTTTTTAGAAGGGTAGATCAATTGGGTATCTTCACCAGGAAGTTCACCATGTTAATATAATTCTGCAGCAAAGCTTGAGAATAGATGAACTATATTCTACCTCAGGCTGTTATATAGTATACTGTATACTCAAAAATTTGTTAAAAGGCAGATATCATTGTTCTATGGTTTTTATCACAATAATAAAAAAAATCAATTTGTTTCATGCTTTGAGATGAACTATGTTTGTGTTTTCCTCTGTGAATAGGAAAAAGAACATGTGTCAGTGAATGTTCTTTTCCAATCATATTATGTAACATTGTTTTCTTCTAAAATGGCTTTACTTTTATTTTCTTTTTCTTTTTCTTTTCTTTTTTTTTTTTTTTTTTGACAGATCCTGCCACAGGTTTATTTGTACAAATAGCACAGGAGGACACCAGGCCCATGCAGACAGAAGCCCAGGGGTCATACCAGTCCTTCCGTCCTCACACTGGCAGGCAGAAGCCTCTACACTGGAGCCTTTGTGGGGGCCTGGGCACCTTTGGGAGCCTGCGCTGCAGGAGTAGAAGCAGGAGCCGGAGCCGGGGTCGCAGCTATAGCCTGGGCCTTGGTTTGAGCCTTGGCCTTGGCCTTTGGCCAGCAGACCTTTGGCAATGTGGGCACGAGCATGTTTCCCAAGCTTGGGGTGAGCGATGTAGGCAAGTCGATTGAGCTTGCGGCTGCCACCCTTTGGGATCTTGGGCTTGACAAGTGCCTTAATAACCTCAGCACGCACAGTCATGGCCTTGGCATTGTTGGCCTGCATCTTCAGGCCCTCCTTGTTGTGCTTCTTGGCAAAGCGCATGTTCCTCAGGAACTTGGGGTCTACCCCCTTAAGAGATTTGTATCTTTGTGACAAAGATACCATGTGACTTTGTGACAAATCTTGATGCCATTTCTGTGCCGTTTTCATGACTGGTTGTGCGTGGTGTGGTTCTTGGACTTGGCCATATCTGCACCAAAGCCCGCAGCTCTTGATTTTCAAAATAACAAATATTTTCAATATATACATAGTATTTCTTAATGTTATGACAAAAAATCTAAAATAAATGATCAGTTTTCTGTTTAAATAATCCAATCACAAATAACACATATTTTAAATGGATATCAGTGTTTACTTGCTTTGTTAAAAAACATATTTTTAAATATAATCATAGAATTTTCCAATGCTTAAAAAAGCAATGGAGCAAGAGGCAGAAAAAACTAATATGTCTGATTCTTAAACAGCTGACTTTGCTAACTGATTTATTATTTCAATTCTCCAATTAAAATTGATTCTTGAAGCTATGTTTCAAATTATCAATAGAAGTGAAAAATGGCTTCATATTTGCCTAGATTTATTTAGTCTAGGATTTGAGTACATAATTCCTTTTTTTAGTCTCATTTAAGCAAGTTACAAATAGATTCCACATAATTATAAACCTGAGAATATGCAGTGTAATTTATGTTGAGGTATAGTTCAGGTAAATAGAAAAGGGATTTTTATCAAAAGTCTATGTCATTATTTGGGAGTGTTAAATAAGTTTAAAGGCAGGACTATTTTTCTGAGCCTCTTCTCTTAAATGAGAGACCAGGGGACCACCTTCCCAGTATGGTCCTGCAGAACTGATAGGTAAAGAAATGCACCTCTCTCACAGGTTGGGGATTCCTAAAACCTGAGAGATGTGAAAGCCATAAATGAGGACAGTAGGTCTAGAAAGGTAAGAAATAAGACGACTTGCTTTAGAAACCAGAAAGGCAGTTATAATCATCATTTGCATTCACCTGGTTCATTCACTGTTCACTGGTACTTAAAGTGCCAAGATCAATGTTTTATTCATCTTAGTAAGTCAAGCTTTTAATAGAGAGCCTCAAATATAGTAGATGCTTAACACGTTTAATTACTTAAATAAAATGTATTTATGAAGACCAAAGAAATGGATTGTGTGAATTTACAATTAAGCACTTATAGATAAGTATATATTAGATATAGGTACATACATGTATATACACATGCATTTATATAATTTAAAATTCAGAGTGAAGCTTGTGTTAATCACCAGTCCCTCCTCAACAGGGAGTGAAGACCTGAAGTTTTTGAGGCATATACAAACCTAAAGCTGATCTGGATCTTTCTCTTTTTTATTGTCTTCTGATCTCTTTTTTTACATTCATCCCATTTCAGTCTATACTGCCCCAGTATATCCCCAGCATCAATGCTGATGTTTCTATGGCCAACCTGCTCTCTATTTCTCTTCCTTTTTACTACTGCAAAAACCTATGCAATAATAATTTAAAAAATCCAGCACTGCAAATTTTCAATAAAATCACAACAGCCAGGCAGCCTGGGTGGCTCAGTGGTTTAGCGCTGCCTTCAGCCCATGGCCTGATCTTAGAGTGCCGGGATCCAGTCCCACGTCAGGCTCCCTGCATGGAACCTGCTTCTCTCTCTGCCTGTGTCTCTGCCTCTCTCTCTCTCTCTCTCTCTCTCTCTCTCTCTCATGAATAAATAAATAAAATCTTTTAAAAAATCACATTAGCCTGTCGTTCTGCCTTTCCAAGTGACTTCACAATAACTCTGCCTTATTCTTCATGTTCTAGTAATAACAAGTTGTAATAACCTTCATATCCCATGCTATTTTTACATCTTCATACTCTCATACAGTACTTGCTTGTTAAACCACACTTTCAATTGTTACTCAGCTAACCCACTCCTAATTACCTTCCCCTATAGCCCTCAAAATCTTTCTTAATGAGCACTGTTATTTTAAACTTGGACATGGTTATCAGGTGTTAACTATTTTTCATGCATAATTCTGATATTGTCTTGAATATATACAGATTAATATAATGGCAGATAGATATAGATACAAAAGTTGTTATATATTGATATATATTAGACTTCATATTCTTCTAAAATTTATTTTCAGAAGTTTAATCTTTTCATTTGTATATTTATAGCTATATATCCATAGAATACTTTAATGTTGTATAACTTAGATTTTAGAGTTGAAAATTATTCCATAAGTTGTCTTCTTGAAGGTTGAAATTTTCAAGTGTTAGCAGATAATATCCATGAGAGATGAGGTCTGATCTTTGAGTTTATCATTCCCTATCTTGACAAATAGCAGATTATATCATTTTTTATCTCACTGAAATCTTCTATTGATAAGTTTTTTACCTTTGGCTTTGAATGGAATGCCTAGGATACAGTTGGTACTAAATAATCACAGATTAATTAACTAAACAGAAATGACTTTTTTTTTTTAGTGCCTTCATGTGTTATCCATCTGTCAAATGAGAACATAGTTTATATAAGCTCAGATTTGGGAGTAAGATAGATCAGAATTCCATTCTAGGCTCCACAAACAGCCATGTGTTCTTGGAATAACTACTTTGATTTATTCTCCTGTCAAATAAGGATATAATATGTTGAAATTATTGAATATCGTGTTCGATACATATGAAAAACATTTAACATAATGCCCAATAAATTTGTGCATGGGTTAATCCCCCAAAAGCTCTATGTGCTCAATGAGGGTGGAGTATAGAGGCAAGAAAACTGAGGGTCAAAGAAGTTGACCAAGTTGCAGAGAAAATAAGCAGCAGAGCTGGGATCCAAATCCAGTTTAATGGTGCTTGCAATCTGAAGGAAGTTTCAATTATTACTGTAAGAAACATTATTGGAATTTCCACTTCAGTGTTCTCTTAAAGGATACATGCTGCTGAATTCCAGTTCATTTGTCAGATCTCGTCTCCCCCAAAATCGCTTTAAATCAGAGTTCGCATCATTTTTTAGCATTTCACACTCTGCCCAGTATGTTTATAATTGGATGATCCTACTGATAAATGATAAATGATCCTACATGAGCCAGCATATGAACATCTCTGACCTTCCTCTGTCATTTCCTGTGAAGAATTCCTCTGAAGTGCCTTGTATGTGCCCTCTTTCATAGCAGATATGCATTGATCCAAGCATCCTCTATGTCTAAGCTACCATTTGACTATAAATAAACACTTTTAAAACTTCTTTCATCATTTTATCCAGGTCATTGTTAAGTACCACATTTTAATATAATTATTTCTTTTTAATATCTGCCTTTTTAGCTTGGTAGTGAGCTTCTCAAGGATGAGAACAATTTCTTCATCTTTCTAGATGGAGCATCTATTGTGGTGCTTGCCATATAGTTGATGCTCACTAAATATCTAAACGCCACTATAACAATCTCTAATAGTTATGGTTTTCTTATTCTTTATTAAGAACCCTAAAGAGCAATACTTGCCATATTTTAATGATCCTGTCCACTTTATGTCTTACTGAGAAATTTTATTGTCCTACCTCAGAAGGGAAACATAAAGAATTCCCAAACAGTTGTTGCAGAAATTGCTTGGGTTTCATGCCACATTTCCTTTACTAGGTAAAGGAATAAGCACAGATTCCCTGTATTTAAGTGAAGTCTCAATCATTATAAAACACACTGCTGGGATCCCTGGGTGGCTCAGTGGTTTAGCACCTGCCTTTGGCCCAGGACGTGATCCTGGAGTCCCGAGATCGAGTCCCACATTGAGCTCCCTGCATGGAGCCTGCTTCTCCCTGTGCCTATGTCTCTGTTTCTCTCTCTCTCTCTCTCTCTCTCTCTGTATCTCTTATGAATAAATAAATAAAATCTTTAAAAAAAAACCGCACTGCTTTCTTAAGAATGCCTCTTTTGGAATTTTTAGTCTTCAGGGGCAAGATAGGGTCGGTTGGAGACAAATAGTGTACAGTACTCAACAAGAGAGAGACATAAACTTCCAGTTATCAATAAATAAATTCTGAGGATGTAATGTATGACATGGTGACTACAGTTAACAATACCGTATTATATATTTGAAAATTGCTAAGAGAGTAAATTTTAAAAGTTCTCATCACAAAACATTTGTAACTATGTGACGTGATGGATATTAACTAAACTTATTGTGGTAATTATTTTGCAGCGGATACATATATCAAATCATTATGCCATATACCTTAAACTAGTACGGTGTTGTATGCCAGTTTTACCTCAGTAAAACTAGAAAGAAAGAAAAAGAAGAGACAAGGGCTTTTTATAGCAGTGTTTGGAAACTATTATGAAGAGCTGTGGATATAATACATCACAACTTTTTTTAAATCTTTTCTGTTGTTCCTGGAATAATTTATACCCCTTTATCATACCACAGTCTTTATCTTCTATTACCTCCTCTGACTACCCAAGAAATAATTTCCTTAATCGTGTAATGGTATGCTACTGAACATTTATAAAAAGAAAAAAAAATGAGTGGAAACATTTTATTTTAAAAAATGGTACAGACCACATGTAATTAATTTATAAAAGGGTCCTTCATCTTATTTTGCTAGGACTTGCTATACTCAACAAATACTGGCCCTCTGAGTCCTGCAAAGAAAAATATACTAAATTAGTTATAAAATTTAAAGGCTAAGCACAGGGCAGCCCGGGTGGCTCAGCGATTTAGCGCCACCTTCAGCCCAGGGCGTGAATCCTGGAGACCCAGGATGGAGTCCCATGTCAGGCTCCCTGCATGGAGCCTCCTTCTCCCTCTGCCTGTGTCTCTGCCTCTCTCTCTCTGTGTCTCTCATGAATAAATAAATAAAATCTTAAAAAAAAAAGAAAGTGCATACTAATTTATAAAAAAAATAAAGGCTAAGCACATATAAAACTGAATATCTTAATTAAATAAAATTTAGGACAAAATTAATGGCACCTTTTTTTCTGGTAGATTGAGAGTTAATAACAAGATAGAAATTGCCTATATGAACATAACAATAATTCACTGTTGTAGAACTCAATACACATAAATGTCTCCCCCAGTAGCTTCAAACTGTATAAAGATTTTTTTTTAGTCTATCCCTTCCTTTCCCCACTATATACATTTTAATCCTTTAGTAGAAATTTGGTTTAATTAGATATTTTGTTAATACATGTTAACGGAAAAAAATGGATATAAGATGAGGGGGTTTTGTTTGTTTTAGACTATCTCTTGAGTGTGGGTGCTTTAATCATGTGACAGAACCAGGTTCTGTGCCTTTTCACATTATTTGTCTGGCCCCGTCCTCCCCCAGCTTAACCACCAAGCCACCCAGGCATCCCTTCTCCCCGAGCTTAATGGAACAATCCATCTACTGTTCTTTTTCCTTCATTCTTTCAGTCTCTCCCCATCTTTACTCCTGGTAGACAGAAAGTCTTCATGTATAAGAATATATCAAAATTATCCTTTGAGAAATTGATATTAATAAAAGGATAGTCAGTTTACTTTATTGATGTTCCACTTAAATATTCAGGATACCTGGACATCTTCTTAGAGATAAATGAGCTTTGGCTACAGGGAAACTGAACTTACTTAAGAGGGAAGAAGCAAAGAAAATGAAAAAGGTGACAGATAAGAGAGCTTCCAGTGCCCTGAAAAAGCGAAACTAGCTCAGAGAAGTGACCTTGGGAGGACACATAAAATTTTTTTTGCACTATCCTGGACTCTGTGTATTTCTAAGTAGCTCCACATAAGATTAGGTCCATTCTGAAAATGGGCTGAGTTGATAAGTTTTTCCAGCTATTGCCAATATATATAATCAGCACAACTTCACTCGTAAGTCTATGGGACAGGGTGCTACTTGCCCACAACAGATAATGAAAAGGGAAAAGTCAAGACTTCAACAAGGGTCTGTCTGAATTCCAAGTTTGCATTTTTTCCTCTCTGTATCTTGCTGAAAGTTTTATTTAGAAGGTAAAAAAAAAAAAAAAGTCAGAAGCAGAGAAAATAAGGGACAAAAGTAGCGGGGCTCAGAGCTAATTTGAGCTTTTCCTAATGAGCAGATCAAGGTAGCGTTCAAAGTTAGAGCCTGTTTGAGGGAGAAGGAAGAGCAGAGAGGCAAAGATCAGAATGAAAACCTAGTACTCTAAGACAGGGGAGATAACACAAAATTGAAAAGACCTTAAAGTCAAACTTTTCTTTTGAATTTTCCTAAATTACAGCTGTCCCTTAGTCCCTCCCCTCCCAAATCCAATAGAATCTATCCCAAGTAACTACCCTAATTCAGCCTAGCCTACCCTCTAATCTCCCTCCCTGGATTCTGCCTAAAGTAAGGTTTCAGCCCAAATAGTTGTAATTCCTCCCAACAGCAGTGGTGATTTTATACACTGTGACTGAGGGAAGCCTTTCAGCATAATAAAGAGCTCAGCTCATAAACTGGTTTATGCTTTTAAAAAACAAACACACAAACTGGCTTATGATGATACAAATAACCCCTTATGCAAGACATTGCTCCCAAAAGCACAGATTATTTTAGACTTTGAGGTTGTTACAGAAAGCAAGTTTGATTTACCCTATTTCAATTATATTTGCTTAATGCCTTCCAATTTAAGAGATTTACAGAATCTAGGAAATCAATAAGCAATAAAAAATATCTACTGATCATGGTGAACATGACAAAGCAAACAAAGAGATGTCTACATTATCCAAAAAGAAGCTACTCCTCAAAAGAGGGTGTTTTTTTTTTGGGGGGGGGGGTTGCCCTTCTAGAAAGAAGTTTAAATTCAGAAAAGTAGAAATTCAGTATTAAATAACAGACCTTCAGATATCCCATTGCAGAGGTCCTTCTCTCATCTTTAATTGGAACTTTCAAAGTCTGGACCATCTTCTTAGTATCAGTAATTTATTTAAAAATATATATTAAATATCTGCAGTGTGACATCAACATATTGAGAGACTTGGCAAATAAATAAATATATATATATATACACATATATATGTATAAAAATTGTATTCTTCAAAGACTAAGATAAGTAAAAATAAAACATGATATTTGATCATCTAAAGAAAAGAATTCTATCTTCTCTATCACAGTTTCTCATAATTTCTGAAAACTACTTAGGTATATCTTCCACTGCATCTAATGTTTGTCCTTGATTAAATATAAAACTAAGAATAATGGCTTTTATAATAAGAATCATAACCTTTGAATAATTAAACAAGTTAAAAACCAGCAGAGTTTTTGTTAGATAATATCCTCATAATCCAAACATATATCTCTCCTTTTGCACCACATGCCAATGGTTCTTAGAAAATAAAGCATTACCTTCTAGCCTCTACTAGGCAATATTAAGTTTTCTCAATAAAATCTAGCCTTGGGTTTCATTAGTTTCTTGTTGGTAGCTGAAATTATACAAGGGATGAGATCCCAGGAAAGTAGTGCAGAACAAGAAAAGACAAGAGCGAGGCAAACTGGATTCAATCGAAATTTGAGGAAGTGGCACAATTTAACTGATATAATAGTTCAGGTGACATAAGCAAAATTATTTCTCCTGTATTCATTTCTTTGGGATGAGTAGCCCCTAAACTTTAAAAGTCTCAAAGTTTCCTCCACTATTAAAAAAAAAAAAAAGTGTGGAGTAGGGATCCCTGGGTGGCGCAGGGGTTTGGCGCCTGCCTTTGGCCCAGGGCGCGATCCTGGAGCCCCGGGATGAATCCCACGTCGGGCTCCCGGTGCATGGAGCCTGCTTCTCCCTCTGCCTATGTCTCTGCCTCTCTCTCTCTCTCTCTCTCTGTAACTATCATAAATAAATAAATAATTTAAAAAATTAAAGAAAAATAAAATAAAAAAAAGTGTGGAGTAGCTGGTGGCAGAGCTGGAATAAAGGAGCTAGTGGTTTAGGAAGCAATTGCCATCACACTCAAAGCTGTGATCCTGATTGGAGGTCTCAAAAGAGGACTCTCTTCAGACCTTTGTCTTTTGAGATCCCCAAACCCCTGTTTCCAGTGGTGGGGGTCCCAATGACACAGTACCACATTGAGGCCTCTGCCCAGGTCTCTGTGATGCAGGAGATTCTGCTCATTGTCTTCTACCACCCTGATGAACCTCTCACCCAATTTCTAGAGGCTGTCCAGTAGGAGTTTAACCTTCCAGTCAGATACCTGCAGGAATTTGCACCCCTCAGCACAAGAGGTAGTCTCTACCATTCCTAGGACCAGATCCTGGCTGGGGTCCTGAGGCCTTCTTGGTGCTCAATGCTGATGTCTGCTCTGACTTCCCCTTGAGTGATGTGTTGGATGCCTACAGACACCAGCCTCACTCTTTCTTGCTCCCTGGCACCACAGCTAATGGGACATAATCCCTCAACTATAGCTGCATCATAGAGAATTCACAGACACACAAGGTCCTATACTATGTGGAGAAACCCAGCATTGTTAATGACATCATCAACTGTGGTATGTATCTCTTCTCTCTGGGAGCCCTGAAGCCCCTTGGGGATTTCTTCCAATGTAACCAGCAGGATGGGCAACTGGGGGACTCTTCAGGTCTGTGGCCAGGGGCAGGCACCATCCACCTGGAACAGGATGTGTTCTAGTCCCTGGCCCAGCAGGGCCAGATCTAGCCATGCCCCACTGATGGTATCTGGAGTCAGATCAAGTCCACAGGCTCAGCCCTCTATGCCTCCTGCCTCTACCTGGGCCAGCACCCGCTCACTTACCCAGAACAACCGGCCAAGCACACCCCAGGGGGTCCATAAATCTGAGGAAATGTTTATATCCACCCAATAGCTAAGGTGGCTCCCTCAGCTGTGCTGGGCCCTAATGTCTCCACTGGGGAGGAGATGACCATAAGCAAGGGTGTGTAGCTCCAAGAGAGTGCTATTCTCCACAAAGCCATGCTAAAAGGAGCACACATGTGTTCCACATACCACTATGGGCTGGGGGAGCACTGTAGAGTGTTAGGCCCATGTGGAGGTACCCCAATGACCCCAATCCCAACAACCTGCGAGTGCACATGAACAAGGGAGATCCTCTTCAAGGGTGGGAAGCTGCTGCCTGCCATCACCATCCTAGGCTGTTGTGTCCGGATCCCTATTGAGGTGCTTAGCCTGAACTGGATTGTTCTGTCACACAAGGAGCTAAGCAGCAGCTTCACCAACCAGGTTATCCTCTGAGGGGGACTACCAGAAGGCACCTCTCCAAGTCCTTCTCGCTCCTCTTGAGACTACTGCCTGCATGGCTCGCCTCGGTCCAAAAGGACCAGAGGAAGCCAGGCAGGATCTTCACATGCCAGGAGCAATGTGAGTGGCCAGGACACTCCTGGCCTCCCTCTCCACTCCCCAGGGAACCTTGTTGGGGCGGGGGGGGGGATGTTGTCATTTTGACCTCCTATAGTAGGATTTAAAATAAAGCAATGAGAAATATTTATATAAGAATTTTCTACAGTGCAGCTCAGCACTTTGGATTAAAGCAAAAACACAGCCATTCCCTATTCTTTTTTTTTTTCTCTTTAAATACAAAACTTATGGTTCTGCCATACGCTTTCCCCTTTTCCAAGAATGGATGTTTTCTGCTTTTCATCCATTACTAATCAATCTTCAAACAGACTAAATCCAATGATTATAACACAACAGAGTGGGAGCAGAGGACTAATATACGAAACAAAGGTTTAACAATGTGCTATTTTCACAAAGAAGTGCTAAGTCTCTCTTCAATTCATCCTCCTTGGGAACAAACAGAAAGTGACTCTAAACATTTGGGTTTGGTTGTTTTGTTTTGTTTTGTTTTGTTTTCTATCTTTCCTTCTCATTTTCTCTGGCGAGTACCTTCCACTTATTTCCAGGTACACATTAGTTTACACCACTGACAAAGCAAAAAGAACAGCCTTGAACCCCCAATAAAACAAAGTTCTGTTCTTATCACTTTCCTGTACCATGCAATTTTTCTTTAATTTATGCAATATGTATCATTAGTAAGATCTGCTATCTTTGTATAGTTTGTACACACCCGCATGAAGTCGGTCCTACGTAAGACAATGCATAAGGCTATGAAAGTGACTAGGAAAGAAGGCAGTTATTCCATGCAGGGGACAGACAAAAGATAAACGAGTGGACTGAAAGTCCTCTATAAGCTCCATCCAGCTCTGTGCTGCAGGTTTCAGAGCACAAAGCAACATTGCACAGGGCAAGCACTGGGCCCAAAGCCTCTGACTCTAATTAATAAAAGAAAAGTCTTCCAAGGTAAGAAGTTCCTTAGCCCAGCCACATTGACTAACTCACAAACTGCTTATGATCCTTTTGGGATCATCTTCCAGGATCCAGTAACAGATGGTTCAGAAAGTAAGAAGTTTCTCTAGGAATGGGGTACTGATAATAGCGCAGCACACACAAGTCAGTTAACAAACTGATCCTGATGAACAGCAGTTTGAAAACTTCAGCCACTATGACAAATGTCAAATGATGGAAATTCCCTTTAGAAATGACTTAAAACACCGTGTCTTAAAATATCAGAAAGCCCAGGATTACTCTCCACAATGTCATGATGCTCTGCCTTCTACCAGTATAAGCACAAGTGTTTATAACCCATATCAAGGAGGAAAATCAGATCTTATTTCCACTTTTTCCAACATGCTGATATTTCCTATGCAAAGTGATTAAGGAGATGTTATTAAATACACATACAATGATAAATATCTCCAAGACATTTTGTGATCCCCAAATCCAAGTGTGGATAGCTTCTACAACATATACCAGTAAGGTAGTAAATTATAACTGAACAATTTAAGTGACTTAAATCCTTAATGATTCTATAAAAAGAAGACTAGAGTATTATATAAAACTTTACAAATACATTCTGCCACCAAATAATCTCTACCCACATTATATTACATCATTGCCTGATAACATTAACCATGAACTTATATATATTTTTGATTTCTATAAAAACCAACAAAGCTGTGGCAATAAACGTGTTGCTTGCCCTTATTATCAAATCATTCATTTCAGGGCAGTGAGTCTTGTTTGAGAGAGCATATTCATAAGCAAAAATTCTCTGCATGATGCATTGAATAAGGCAATGGGCATTTTAATCCTATTTCTGGTGAATTCTCATGTCAATGGGTTAAGAAATTAACATTTACTACTGTGGAAGCATCTACCATGTGCCATATGCTTCAGGAAGTTTCAACTGCTCATTCATGAGTATAGAAATGTTTGTGAGAGCTTGTGAAAAATGAAAATTCCTAGGCCCCAGTCCCATGAATCTGACTTAGTAGATGGGACTAAGCCAGGAAGTATTCCAATAAATAATTACAATGCAGCACACATCTGAAATCCTGACAATTATGATTTTAAAATGGTATAAAAGTGTTTTAAAAGCAGCAGGGCATAAAAATAAAATTAAAATAAAATAAAAGCAACAGATGTTTACAATCTTAGGCAGACAGAGGTAAAAAAAAAAAAAAAAGACTGATAGTTTAATAAGGGACTTGGTTGTTTAAATCTTGGTTCCTTTGACCTGCAGGCAGGGTCTCAAGCCCAAGGATTCAGACTTCAGATGAGATTCAGTTTTCTGAAGAAACTCTTGGGAAATCACTGACTTTTCTGTTCTTAACAATGGGTGAACTTGACATGAATCTCTCCTATCTGTAGAGAGGAGCTGAGCAGGAAAAGAGTCAGCCACTGATAACATTTGATACTTTTCACTCTGTGGGTCAATGACCAGAAGTGCAGCAACTGAATTTTCAGAGATGGAAAAGTTGAGTGAGAAAGTAATTGCAGAAACACTTGGCTCATCTTGCATTATTGACTGGAGACTGGGGGCTCCAGAACAAAAGGCAGTAGGCCTGGCAGCCCGCATAGAAGCAGAGAGGCAGTGGTATGAACCACAGACCAAGGAGAATCTGATTCTCCATAGCTAATCCAGAGCAAGCAAAAACTGCCTAGAGTTAGAGCCAAAGTTCTGGCCTTCTAATTAATTAAAACTAAATATCAAATCACAAATGGGGACCAACCTTGTCAGCTGTGCATGAAGACAAACTTATTTTCCCCCAGCATCCTTCCTACTTAGTACACAAGGGTACAGGGAAAGAGGTAGATGATATCTCTATTTAAATCATATTATTTAAGTCATTCTGTACTTCATTAATAAAACTGTGCAGCAAGATCCTCCACTGTCATCAATAATACTATTAAGGCTCATCAATGTGTTTGGTAAAGGCATTTGAGAAATAAAACCAGCAACCAATGTTTTGAAGCCACTAGAATACAAAATAAATACGACAAAAACAGAAGACACTAAGAGACTCCAAACCTACTTAACTACTAGTAATCTTGTTTGGAATGTTACATTCTTCACAAACTTGGCCTCAGGTTTGTTCAAATCGCTCTTTCTTGAACTTCTGCAGTAAAATGTGCATCAGTGATCCACATTGTCCTCATTGACCTGTTGTTGCTCAGTACTTTCTTCAACCATACCCACAGCAAAACCCAGCACCTCCATCTATCTTACTGAACTGGGAGCCCTGCCACACCTCCCAACCCTTCATTCTGTCCAGTACAGTACTGACTTTTAATGCAAGTTAAAAAGCATCTCAATGATCTAATAGATGGAGGAGAGCTCTTTTCACTCTTATGGAGCTCCTAGTCTCCTAAGCGTGCCACCAAGTATGGCAGTGCTGCAGACCTCACCCTTTAGATCTATAATTTAACTAACAGAGTGCTAGTAAAAAAAAAAACAGAAAGCACTCAGTTGGGATTCATAGGCTTTTAAGCACTGAAACTGTTATATTCCCTGGCAAGTTTAATGTTCCAAATGCATCTCTTCAGTGTCAGTCCAGCCCTCCAACAGGAAAAAGCACAAACAGGGAAAAAGGGGAAAATACTGAGATATTTCTCTTTGAAATGAACGGCAGTGGAGATCTACATATTTAACAGCTGTGGGATTATGCCATGTTTCAGATGCCTTGGTAGCAGTGGGTTGACAATGGCAGGGATGGGGATGTGCAGTCCCTGTCTTTGTGTCACAAACAAACAAGCTGATAAATACATAGTCATGAAGAGTGATAAGCCCTATGATGAGAAAAAGAAAACAATGTTATAAGTAATAAGAACAATCTGCTTAGAATGGTCTCTCTGGGGAGTGGACATTCAGGGTAAGCTGTGCTAAATTGATAAACCGTAGGGAGTGAGGGAAAGAGTATTCCAAGCCAAGTGAACAGCATGTGGAAAAGCCCTGGATGAGTAACAGCTTGATACATTTCGGGAACTGAAATAAATGGCAAGCATGGTTGGAATATAATGTGCAAATAGAAAGACAGGAGCTGCCGTGGGTGAGTTGGAAAAGAGCCACTTAGGGCTTACAGGACTCTGGATTTCATTTGAGCCACAATGGGAGCCACTGAAGGATTTTAGGAAGAAGAATGACATATCCTGAGCTCCAATTTTTTAAAAGATGTATTTATTTATTTTAGAGACCGCATGCATGCAGAGGGAAGGGGCAGAGGGAGAGGGAGTCTTATCAGACTCCACACTCAGCATGGAGCCCTCCACACGGGGCTCACTCTACAACCTCGAGATCACAACCTGAGCTGAAACCAAGAGCAAAGTGCTCAGCCAACTGTGCCACCAACTAGCCTCCTGAGTTTCATTTATTAAAGTTCATACTGCTGACTATGTGGAGAAAGCAAAAATAAAAGCAAGTAGAGAAATACTGTAGGCAGATAAATATGGCAAATAAAGTGATATGACAGAAATGGAAAGAGAGAGAAAGAGATAGGTAAGTAGACAGAGAAATGTAATTAAAAGTAAAATCTCCTCCCAGAAAAATCTCTTCATGAAGACAGGAAAGAAAGAAAACACTTTTGTTATTGAATAAGCATTAATATGATGCACATTACAGGCAACTTGCTAAGAGAATGCAGATGCAATGGAATCTCACTCTTTTAAAGAGCTGAGCAGACACGACCTATTCCATACGTGTTCTCAACATTAGCAATGAGTGGTCTTCAGTAAGAAGCCTTGACAGCACCATTTGTCACACAGTTCATCCTACATTCACCTAGTAACTAGGGTGGCCATACATGTTTGCTAATTGGCTTTATCCAAAGGAAAAATAAATTCATATCATCAGGAAAGAGATAGCTTTGCAACTTGCGGTGCGGCACTGCCAAATTAGATGCCTACTCTCCCCCGGACAATGGAAGACAGGGGCAATAGCTCCTGTGATGTTTACATTTCAAAGACATGGTTCCCAAGTCTTTGAGAAAGACATTTCTGGATCATATCTGTAAAGAGATTATCTGTTAAAAAGATTTATGTACATTTCAAAGAGACAGAATTTATAAGTTTTCTAAAGTAAATGCTCTCAAAGGTGGACAGGGGGGGATCCCTGGGTGGCGCAGCGATTTGGCGCCTGCCTTTGGCCCAGGGCGCGATCCTGGAGACCCGGGATCGAATCCCATGTCGGGCTCCCGGTGCATGGAGCCTGCTTCTCCCTCTGCCTGTGTCTCTGCCTCTCTCTCTCTCTCTCTCTCTCTCTCTCTCTCTCTCTCTGTGACTATCATGGATAAATAAAAATTAAAAAAAAAAGGTGGGCAGGGGGAGTAGTTAGTCTCTTCCTTTATTTTCAACAGATAATTAAACTTATTTTTAATTTGTTTTGGCCCTTACAAGTGATGGATAGATAGAGAGCTAGATAGACAGATTTGAGATTAATGTATTTGGGATAGATGTGAGGACCGAAGAGGGAGGAGAAACTAAGATGACCAGAAGTTTGAGCACTTACATCAGGTATACTGAAAAGAACGTCTCTATGTTCTAAAACACATAAAATGCACATCTGCAGTTTGAAGTGGCTGTCCCATGTGAATGTGATGAAAAACACAAGTAGATGCAGCATCTCCAGGAGACTAATTTCATAAAGTTGCCTCCAACAGCATTCAACACCCAAGAACCAAAGTGCTCAGCTCAGCAATTATGCAGGCAGCCAGCCCCCTAAAAGAGCAGCCACATATCTGTAATTTGGACATGTCCTCGGGACTATCACTAAAACAGGCAAAGGACTTGTTCCAGTTATTAAGGGATTTTCTCTCAGCAACAAACTCAGTCTTCTGTCCTCTGCTTGGATAGGCTGAGTGAGACTTGGTGGGCTCCACTGCTCCTTTAGCCTGTCCCTGAGTGCTGTAAGGTTTTATTCAACTGAAGCGTTTGGGTGGGTGGGAGCAGTTCAGAATAATATGCTCCTTAATAAGAGACACTTTTACCTTTTCTTGAGCTCAGCCTCAGCTCTAATGATGACAATTATAAGAGTAGTCATCTTGGTTAACACTTAGTGACTGCTTATTATGCTGTACTGCTAAATAGATTAGCTCATTTAATCTCTTTTATGGTGCAGTGAGGCAAAAACCCATTTAGTAGATGAAGAAAGTGAAGCACTGATTGGTGAAATAGTCAGTATGCAGCTAGGATTTAAAGTCAAGTCTCCCTCTGACAGACTGTCTGCGGCTGTTTAGTGTTCCTGGTCTCAGCAGATAAGTTTGCTACCTGCGGCCTGGGAATTTCTGTAGATCCTGTGCTTCCTGTGCTCTGTGGAGTTAGAGCCTCAGTGCTTTCCTGTCTCCTGTGTGAGAATGAAGCCTACATGGATGGAAAGTATGTCTTGTACACTATGGTTTCTCTGGAGCCTAGTACTATACCTGGTACCTAGCAGACACTCAATAAATACTTTATAAATGAATTAATTACACCTTTTTAAATGTTGGCTTCATAGTTACTTATCTCAGCATTTTAAGTATTTTATTATTTCCACATATAACTATGCCAATTCAAACATCAAAAGAATAACTTGGGACTATATGATAGGATTATAGGAGAAAGGAACTATAGAAAGCTAAACAAGATTTTTAAATTATGTTTAAGATTATCATCTACCATGTTTCATCTAAAGAAATCTCATGCCTTTGGCATTCTCCCAGATGTATTCCCAGTGAAGACAGTGTTAAGATGTTTAAAATGAGTTTGGGGGCTAATAGATTTGGTTGAAATCCTGGCTCTCTTCCTCCTGCTGCTAGTGTGACCTCAGTTATTAAGCTCCTCTGTGCCTCAGTTTCACCAGCTCTACCTAACAGAATCTATCCCATATGATTGTTGATAAGGTGAGTTAACATATGTAAAGCCATTAGAACACCATATCTGGCACATAAACATGCTTATTATTACTTTTACCTAGAAGATGTAACAAAAGAGCTCAATAACTTCAGTAATGTAGCATTTGTGTGACCTCAAGATGGTTTCTTAAGCTGAGCCTGTTTATTCATCTATAAAATATATATGATTAATTCATACCTTGAAGCAAAATTGAGAGTCCTTTATGATTTTATTTCTATAAAGTTATAAATGAGAATCCTACCTCTTAGGAGGTGCTAAATAAGCAGCAGGTATTAATAGTAAAGATGAACTTCTCAGCTAGCTGAGAAGAACTTATGGAAGCTCAAAAGTCAGATTCAGTCACTACACACAGGGATATAGCCAGGCTGAAGCTCAGGTCTGAGGGGAAGATGCAGAATAGGCAGGGTAGTCAAGCACACAGTGGAATAAAGCTACAAAAAGGGAATGTGTAAATGAGAAGGGCAGAAACTCTCAAACTGACCCCTCTCTAAACTACTCCCCTAAAGCACTAACAGTAGACAAGAGCTAAGGAAGAGAATCCTGCAAAGCAGACTGAAAGAAGAGATAAGAGGAAAACCAAGGACATATGGTAGCAACTGAATAGGAAAGAAGAAAGGGGTTGAAGAGAAAGGACTTATCCTAGTCAAGGTGGTCAACACCCAAGAAGTTAGGAGGATAAATCCTGATGATCATCCATCCACTGGAGAACACCTACCAATCAGGACTGGCTACATAATTTGCAGGGCTCACTGCAAAATGAATATGCAAGCAAGCCAGGGGCAGCGAAGTCTATCTCCTTTCCATGACCTAACACATGTTGGACCAGGGATCCCCAAAGAAATGCATTCTCCATGTGAGGATGAGCTGTGTACCTAGATGGGGGTTAGCAAAAGGGCCCTGACATATCATCCCACCCTCCACCCCAACTGACCATGGTGCTGCCTGCAGGAGGAGAATAGCTGACATCTTACCCTCCCCCATCCTCCCACCCCCATGCTCATGGCCAGGTGACCACTGAGTTGGAGGGCAACAGCAAATGCAGGCCCTCTTCTCCAAAACAACCAACCTAATTGCCCTCTGGGGCAGAGTGACCTCAGTCTCTGTGCAGGGTGGTGGAGCCAGCTAATGAGAACACCTCTCAGGGAGACAGAAAGACTGGAAGGCAACCTCACGCAAGAGTTGAAGCTCCAAGTCCCCAAAGGATACATACAAAGCACCCATTCAAAGGCAAAATTATTAAGAATTTCAACATAGCCACCACAGATCGTCAAATTTCAAATCTGGGTGCCATGTGCAACTTGCCCTGGTCTCACACCCAAGAGGCCTGCCCACAATTGGGAGGTGGCTGTCAAAGTATTAGGTAGTCATTGAAGAGGGAGCAAGAAGTACTAAGTTAGCATAGTTGACTGGTTTAAAGAAAGTTTGCGAGGAAGAGGATGTCAGAGCAGTAGGAAGAAAATAAATTTTTAGATTAAGGAGGCAGGATGGGAAAGGACCCAAAACTCAGGTCAGGGGTTGGCTTCAGTTACAAAGGCAGGGGTCATTAGTGTCTAAGTGGAAATAGAGAGGGCCTTGAGAGTTGCGGGAGAGGAAGACGGGAACAGAACCAACAACATTTATCTCTGATCAAGACACTCAAATATGACCAACACTGAAGTACTGGCAGTCAAAAAAATAGCATTAAAGAAAAGCATCAGTGGAGAAGGTGGTCCCCGACATGACTATCTAATATACTCACTTGGACCAAAGTCCCACAGAAATTTGGCCTGATTTAATTGGTCAATTAAGAACATTATGTCCATGACAGATTTTATTTCTGCTGATTTGCTTTCCTCAACGTTCTATTCATAAAATCAGTTTTAATCTTTTCCCAATAAATTTCCCTGCACATAACAGTACCACCTGCCAACTTTTGAATGCAGTTTTTATTTTAATGGGGTAGACACTTTTTCCATGCCCTAACTTTAAATTGAACACTGTTTACTGCTTTGTTTAGAGGCAGCAAATTATAGTGGAGACTGGGTATACAGGGAAATCAAATGTCAGCTACTAAATGATCACAAGTTTCTTTTAAATGTTACCACTTGTGTGGGAGATATCAGAAAGGGACACAGAACATAAAGACTCCTAACTCTGGGAAACTAACTAGGGGTGGTGGAAGGGGAGGAGGGCGGGGGGTGGGGGTGAATGGGTGACGGGCACGGAGGGGGACACTTGACGGGATGAGCACTGGGTGTTATTCTGTATGTTGGTAAATTGAACACCAATAAAAATTAATTTATAAAAAAAAAAAAGTAAATGTTACCACTTGTCTTAATGGAATAATCGGAGAGTCAATATAATGGGCCAATCCCTAAATTCCATCGTTCTGCTCCAATAAACATAAAACTCTGACAGTGACAGCACTCCTCTGACACTCTGCATGCAGTCACAGGAAATACTGCTTATTGATGCTATTACTTAGGAACCTTGGAAAGAAAGAATATGTCAGTGCTTCTGTCCGTCTCTCTCTCTCTCTCTCTCTCTCTCTTTCCACCTCTCCCTCTTCCCTCTTTTTCTCTCCTGTGCTCTCTGTCTTTGCTTTCTTCTTTCTTGTTTTGTTTTTCTTACTCTTTCTCTGACACTCTGAAGGTTCAGTGCAGTTTAGCAAACCCAAAATTTATCACTATTTTGAGTTGTCTCTTAGTTTGTCCTCTAAGATCACTTAAATTTAAAAAATAAATTTTTTCAATGTGAATAGAAACAAAGGTAATTATTTGTACAAGCAAGTAGTCACTTAGTAGTCATAATAGCAAAGTATTTGTAAAAGCTGGTTCCTTTGTCTCAAACAGTGAAAACGTAGCAGGTTCTTGTTTGATAATCTTTTTTCCTTTTATAGTTTAGATCTCCTTTTCTTCAAAATGCATGGTACATCAAAATTTTAGATAATTTTTTGAATCCTCAATTTTTGAAAACCTCACAATGGTTAACCCTCAAAATCTATGAAAATGTGGAGTTGCTCTTCATTCCCAGTCCTGAATTAAGCATCTACAATCTAAATATACAAATCCATTCAGAGTCCCTCTTTTCCTATAATTTAGTTAACTTTTTAGAGACAAAAAAACAATCTGTTGACACTAGAATTTTCATTCCTGAGAAATTCTCATATATATATGTATATACATTTTGCATATATATTCAAGTTCTTTTTCAGATAATGACTTGATTTGTATAAGGAGGGAAGACAGAACTGTGAATAAATATAAATACCATTATTTTTTCAAGCTCTAAAAGTAATACCCACTGAACTCTGTATTTATCCATACTTCTGTCTGCCCCACTTATACAAATAAAAATCCTGAAAAATTACTATCTTAAAATGTTTGCACAATGTTGGGTATATGTGTCTATGCATATACACAATATCACATGTGTACATATATACACATGTTTAAGCATATTAGGTATATATATACAAATGTAGATAGAGAATAGAATAGAGATATAGTTGGGTCTCCATAATGATTAATAAAGCTATAAAACCAGGAAGCCTTGGTGGCTCAGTGGTTGAGTGTCTGCCTTTGGCTCAAGTCATGTTCCCAGGATCCTGGGATCGAGTCCCACTTCGGGCTCCCTGTGGGGAGCCTGCTTCTCCCTCTGCCTATGTCTCTGCCTCTCTTTCTGTGTCTCTCATGAATAAATAAACTCTTAAAAAATATAAACTATAAAGCCAAGTGCATTTAAAGGGAAAATTGAATTAAGCAGTACTACTAATATATAGGAATTTCCTGAATGCCTATGGTGTATTACCAGTATGGAAATATACTGGAACTATCTTGTAATTTATGCTGATGTTGCTTTTCTCATTGCTGCTTTTGAAAAGCCCATATAAAGCCTGATTTCTCCGTACATATTTCACCTATGAGAACAGAAGAATTTCCCAAATTGCAAATTTTCCATACATGCACTAATTTCTTCCTAAAGGCCCAATTTACTAGTAATTCAGTATTAACATTGGAACGGACATGAAAAAGCATAGCTGGAGCAAAACAATGACCATACCTTACTTAGCCAGTTAAATCCTCAGCAGCAATAAAGATAACACAGAACTCAAAAACAGAAAAATCTTCAATCAGCACTGGGAATAAAAAAATGAAAGAGGCAAAGTGGTTTAAAATAACCTCATAATTGAAAAACCGGAAATCTAAAGACTTTCGCCTTACTCTTTCCTTCATTTTCTCAATTCTGCCCTACCAAAAGCTAAATAAACTTAATTTCATACCTAGGTTTCCTCTTAGACTATTGTTTTTGAATCTAGGTGAATTCAAATGAATGCCAATTATATATCCAAGACTGACTCTTATTCAAAGGAGGGAAAAGCGATCAGCAAATGCTGCAATTGCACTTTCATGCTGAAGTTGTACATCCAAGTAACTGCTATTTGCAATAACTACAGAAAAGCCTATTTTCTTGATTATAGCTGTTAGTAAATGAAAACATATTTACACTTCACAAATATGTTAGGAGTTTCACAAGTCTTAAATTTCAGAGAATATCAAATTATCCATTTACTAATTAGCATTTGAAAAGCTATTTGCATTTGTTTGCTACTGATAAATATTTAGTTATACAAATATATAGTTATTACATATACAACAGGAAAATTTAAATATCTAAATTTCTATATGCATAGTTGTCTCTATAGTTAATCTAGAACTTATGACTCCAACATAGACTCACAAAAATATTCATGCACCCACTGATTGTCACTGGAGGTTATAGCCTAACACAGACAATATAGACAAATATACTAAGAAATTAAAATACATCAGAAACAAAAAGTGCTATGAAGAAAATTAACATGAAGACATATGAGAACAGCTGGATGGTTAATTTAGCTGTATGGCAAACAGAACTTCACCTAACCTCACTGAAGAATGTAGAAGGATATAACTAATCAACTGCCAAGATTGATGTCAGAGGCAACCACAAAAGGTACTGCTAAAGAATTACGTAAAACAGAACATCAGGATGACTTATAATGTAAATACTAACAATGTAAATACTAGCATGAATTGAATATCTGCCAACCAACTGTAGGATAATGTATAACGACTATAGCTTGAATAAGAAGAGCTGAAAATCAATTACTGTTTTGTAGCCACTTGCTGGCTATCTGTATGCACTCAGGATAATTTGTTCCTACACCACAACAAAATCAGTTAATTCTCTATTTATGAATTGGCATGTTCATTTGGGTCCTGAATTCTTCCTTTTTTTCCCCCTCTCAACAGGAGGTTAAGGAAGGTCTCTCTGAAGAGCTGACATATAATATGATATCTGAAAATCATGCAGATGATAACCAAAACTCAGGAGATCATTTCAGAGAGAGAAGAGTCAGTTGAAAACAATTACTTTGAAAAATAATAACCGTCACCAATGAAATGATATCTCCTTTATCTTTGACTTTTGACTGCAATATTTTGTGTATTTAGTGTTGAAGGAGAATAATTCAGGCTGATGAAAGTAAGGCATTCTTTTTTTAAATTTCCCACAGCAGTCCACATAACTTATTCATAAGGAAAGCTTTCCTTGCGTAACTCTGGATTTTACGGTAAAATAGGTTGTCATACCACATAATGACCTCCTCTTTGGTTCTGATTGAGTTAACTTTTCTTAAGCGCCCATGCACAATGAAATAAAATATGTATAATAATACACATAATATATATGTAAAAATACAATACAGATACAGATAAATAATACAATACATAATGTAATAACTATCTTCATATCCTCATAGTATAGCACAAGACCTTGCCCATAAAATATGTTCAATAAGTGTATATTGAATAAATAGGTTAATTAATGACTGATTTCTGTGAGCAAAGTGTCCCAGTGTTTTTTTCCACATTCTAGAGCAATCCCACAATATGCAAGACAAGGATATTTGAAAATTAAGATCTCTAAACTGTGTCCATTATGATGGGTAAAATGCACAGACATGAGTACCAATAGTTCTCAAAGAAAGCTAATCATAGGGATGGTCAACTGGGTGATGGGCATTAAAGAAGGCAAGTGATATAATGAGCGCTGGGTGTTATATGCAACTGATGAATCACTGAGTTCTACCTCTGAAACTGATAACACACTATACATTAACTGAGTTTAAATAAAATTTTTAAAAGTAAAATTAAAAAAAAAGAAAGCTAATCATTCAAATCACCTTAAGAGCATATTTTTTTGTAATATCAGGAGACCCTGATTCAATAGATCTGATATGGGGTCACAGAAGTGGTATTATCAAGTTTAATAACCACAATTCTATGTGGTATGAATGCAGGGCCACTGAGAGGACCTCTTAGCGTGAATAGCTCCTCAAAGATTCCTCATTTCCAGATAATCTACCATTTGAGGCAGTCTCCTCTTTAAAGTGCAACATGTAAGTCTAAGAGAAGGATGTATATTAAATCATTAAAAACTTCATATGTGCTAAAGATATAGAGAGAGGGAGAGAGAGATTCTAGAGCTTTGTTCTGTAAGGCAGTTCAGTTATTTGGTAAGAGTTTGATCTTCTTAAAAAAAAAGTTTGATCTTCTTGATACTTGCCTTTAAAGTTTTTTAAGGTAGGTGCAGAGCAGTATATAGTCTAGGATTAATTTTTCCTCACTACTTAGGCAATGCTCTTCTGAATATTCCACCCTATGCACCATGAGATATAGTTTTCCACTCTGGCTGGTGGGAACATAATCTCTTCCCAGCTTTTTGTGATCTCTGTATACTGCTCCTTTTTGGACAATTCTTTCCCCAACCTCAGATAGTTTCTTCACATGCTGAAGACATGCAGGATGCCATCTATGAATCACTGGAGCTCTCTCTCTCTGCAATGCTCTTCATTCTCCAGTATTAGCACCTGAGAATTCTAGTTACCCTGGGCTTCCCTTAACTTCCATATTTGTCTCCTCAACTCAAAAAGACAGTTGGACTCCACCTGGTTCTCTACTTCTGCAGAGCAGCCTAGAAGCCCTATCTAGGCAGAAAGCTGGGGTAACTGTAGAAGTCACCACATTTTTGTTTCCCTTCTTTTAGGAACCACTGTCCTTCCTTGCCTGATAGCCAACTGTTGTTTCATATATTTCATTGAGCTTTTTAGTTCTTTCAGTTCTTTAAATTGGTTCTGTTGCTGCATCTTGGCTAGATACAGAAGTTTGTGATTTTTTTTCAATATTCCACTTTGACAGAGTGGTGGGGGACAGTATTAGAGGTTTCCATTTGGCTTTACTTAATATGATAGCTTGATCACCACCAACCCCAGGTGGACTCAATGTAAGGTTTTCTTCAACTGCCAAATATGTCAATCCCAGTTGAACATTCAAGTATGGAGTAATGACCACAGTGAGGTCACAGACCCAAAGGACCCACTGTAGATTAGATATTGCTAAGAACACTATTATTTCCTGCCTCCCTGCCCCTCACCTTTTCACCTCCCTAATAGGTGAGCCATGGTGACATTTTAAAGCCTCCTGTGTGCAACAGCCCTAGAAATGTCTGGGTATTCCCCTTTCCTCACTGTATAATCATCTGAGAAAATAACCGTATGAACCTTTTGGGAAGAAGTGGGAAAATCATTATAGTATATATCTCATAATGTTGCAGGTTCTACATCCCGGAGACTGACCACCTCTACAGTCAATGGGTATTGGGTCTAAATATTGTCTCTTGTCTGTAAACATTACAAGACCATGTAATTTTATTGAGCTGACCATTCTTGGCTTCCTATTCTTGCTTTCTTTCATTTGTTCACTTAATTTTTATTTATTTTTGACCAATAAAAATTGTAGGTGTTAAAAAACTTAATATGAATTACTTTAGTAGATTATTTTAAAGAGCTCAAGGGGTACCTGGGTGGCTCAGAGGTTGAGCATCTGCCTTTGGTTCAGGTCATAATCCCAATGTCCTGGGATCGAGTCCTGCATCGGGTCTCCCCACGGAGAGCCTGCTTCTCTCTCTGCCTATGTCTCTCCGTTTCTGTGTGTGTCTCTCTCTCATGAATAAATTTTTAAAATCTTAAAAAAAAAAAAAGAAGGATCTCGGGAAAACTGGAGGGGTGACAAAAGGCTGCAAAGGAAACCCAGAAAGTATAAAAGGAAAGCACAAACAAATGCAGACAAGAAAACAATTTACCAGAATCCAGGATAGCCCTCAATTTTTTCTCTTTGATGTTTAAGCTAAATAATGAAAATCTAAAGAGAATAGAATGACCAAACCAGTGGAGATTGCTGATTTGCTCTATCTTACCATACTCAAATATTCATTCATGCATCAGGTACTATCTACAAATTGACCAAAGCATAGCAGAGGGTGAGTGAAGCTGTAAATGTTGATAATCCTGTTTGATCAAAATGACCAAATTTCATTTACCATGCTCATTTAGAGAAGAATGCCATCTCAAAGCTGCATCAGTCACACTAAGGAAGAAGCTAATGTTCATTCAGCCTGAGAAGATACCTGAAGAAAGATTGATAAATGCTGCTTTATTAGGATTCTCTTTAAAATTCATTTCTTCTTCATCAGTGATTCACTGCTTTTTTTTTTTTTATCCTGATTCTTAGGTCATCTCAATAAACATTTGAAGAACTTTCACTGAGTAATAAAAGGAAATAATGTCTGAAACAACTTCTCTTAAATCATTGTTGATGCTTGAAATTGTACTGAAGCAGTTCTCTTTAGCCTCCCTACCTTGTAAAGAAGGTATTTCATACTGATGCAATAAAATCACAAGGGACACTTTAAATTTTGTGTACCTCAGTTTCCCATTCCCTTTCTGCAAACTGATAATAAAAATATATTCTACTTAATAATTGTTTTTATATTCAGACGGTGAAGGCAACTTAGAGAATACCTAATTCATCCTTCTATTTTGCAGATAAGTAATGTAAATTCATGAAAAATGTAATTTTGCAGGTAAATAATGAAGTCAAATTCATAAAATGAATTGTCCAAGGTCACATACCAAGTTGGAGGCAAAGTAAAGGTGATATTAATGGCAAAGCCATACTCAATTCAAGATACTTTCTTATCTCTAGAATTAAATTTATATATTTTAAGCCATTTACTGCATACTAATAACTGCAAAGCAATACTGAGAACAGAGCCATATTTTAACAGAGCAGTGAGGCGAGTGATTGCATTCAGTTTCAAGGTAATGGCTTTTGTTTTTACTAAATGATGATAGGACTTGCATGTTAGAAAATAGAAGAGCAGTTAAAAAATACGTTTATCAAATTAATTGCCAATACATACATATGGCATAACAGTTTTGGTGGTGGTATATTTTTAGTTTGAATGGCAATTGTCTAATCTGTGTTTTGGTGTACTTTTATTTGCAAATACCCTATTTTTAAAAAATTATGTTTATGATAGAACTTCATATTAGTTTTAGTCATAAAGTTCTTCAGATTTCAAAAAGATTTGATAGCTCACTGAAATTTTTATCACACTTCATAATAGATGTTATGACAATCCACTTGATACAGTACAGAATATCCATGGGCTGAGTAATAGGCACAAACTTAGGTAAAGGCTATAGACATTTAAGAGATTTGGCATCATTCATTTAAAAATGTGCTAATGCTCTCACCATGAAGGAAGCTGCACTTTACGAAATTATAAAATGATTTCCCATGAGTCATGCTAGCTCATCTGCCATAAGTAGAAGCAGCACTTATGATATGTTTTAAAGTTTTCTTCTCGTGTCAGTGTTCTCAGTTGTTTAAGTCATGAAGCCCATTACATTCCTTCTTAGATGAAGGTCAAAGCAGGTATAGAGGGATGCCTTGGTGGTTCAGCAGTTGAGTGTCTGCCTTTGGCTCAGGGTGTGATCCTGGAGTCCTGGGATCCAGTCCTGAGATGGAGTCCTGCATGGGGATTGAGTCCTGCGTCAGGACTGAGTTCTGCATGGGGCTCCCCAAGGGGAGTCTGTTACATCTCCCTCTGTCTATGTCTCTGCCTCTCTCTATATCTCTCATGAATAAATGAATAAAATCTAAAAAAAAAAAAAGGCAGGTATAGAAAGAATCAGGAAGGACTTTTTTCCAAAATGATAAATTCCTGGTTTGGTTTTCTTTTTTAAGATTTAGAGACATGTGTTGCAGGAGAGACACATAGAGAGAGGCAGAGACAGCAGCAGAGGGAGAAGCAGGCTCCCCACGGGGAGCCCGATGCAGACTTGATCCCAGGACCTCAGGATCATGCCCTGAGCCAAAGGCAGATGCTCAACCACTGAGCCACCCAGGTGTCCCAAATGCCTGGGCTTTTAAAACCAATTCTAAAAGTAATGCATGAATGTCTGTTATATGAAGTGAATTTAACCTCATGCAGGATTTAATCCAGCTTCAGCCTGTTTGCAAGGAGAACTCAAAGGATGAGTTATACCTCAGAGCTGTCCCAAAAAAGGCAAGGGGTCTGAAGTAAAATGAGAGCTCTAATAAACACATAAAATTAAAGATAATAATTATGTGCTTTCTTCAGCAATACATATGCAAAGATTGGAACAATACAGAGAAAACTAGCACAGCCTCTGCACAAGGATGACATGCAAATAAAGATTATGAATTTTGGCCTTTGCCAGTCTTTTCACCCACACCTATATCCTTCGGAGTTCCAGATGGACTACTTATCCATACTGTTTCAGATACATTGGCCTAGCCAGTAGAAGCCCTGGAAACTGGTATAATTTCAAATCAGCCATCAGGTAGTCAGATGGACTCCTGAGCAAATGATCCATTATTGCCTCGGACTTGTTAGCTTTGGAACAACCTAAAAACCAGTGGCACTCTCCCTTCTAAAGACGGGTTCAAGGTCTCATTTCCTTCATCACTCAGTGTTAAGACCAAAATACAGGAGGTCCTCAGTGCTAACAGAAAGGCTTTAGGGATGTTAAAAGTTCTTACTTCTTTGTAAACAGCCTACATTTAGAGATTCCTTTTATGATCTTTTCTTTAGGATTGTTTAGTGCTCTCATTTTCTAGTCTCTCTTCTCCCATGCATCTGGAGCAGTAGGATGAGTTAGTGCTTTCTACAACCAAGGAGGAAGATTCTCACTTTTAGAAGGCTAAACAGGGATCAGAATGAGGAAAGAGGATACGAAGTGAATACCTTAGGCTAATTATCCTAGGCTTCATGGAATATTATCCATAGGAATGATATTAAGAAAAGTCAGTGAAGGTAAGCTACTCTTTCAAGAAAGTCAGAGAAACAAGGGCTGGAGATGAGACAGGTAAATTAAAATGTAAAGGATCAAAGTATAGAATTGTTCTACTCTGCTTTATTCCTAAAGTAAAGATTACTCAAATGAGTTAATTTGCTGAGAGGGAAAAATTAGTAAGAACAGACAGTTGGAAGGTAGAAAATCAGGGGTGTAACTGACAACTTCCTGGAAGAGCCTATATGGGAATAGACCAAAAGTATAGATAAAGAAGTCAACCTTAAAATGGAAGAATCTTTCTTCTTCTAAGCCTAGGGATAAAAAGGGAAACTAATGGGCCCCTGGGTGGCTCAGTCATTTGAGCATCTGACTCTTGATTTTGGCTCAGGTCATGATCTCAGGGTTGTGAGATTGAGCCCCACCACTTTGGGCTCCACAGTGGATGTGGAGCCTGCTTGGGATTATCTCTCTCCTTCTCTTAAAAAAAGGAGGGTTAGAATTAAACAGAAAAAATGTGAGGGTGAAAAAGAGAAGTATACACAAATCTCTCAGTAAAATAAGAAGTTTATCTGCTAAATGTGAGCTAGGTCCTGAAGACATTGAGGACTTAACAAATATGGAAAAGTTTAGGTATATTTGACCTAAAGAGGTAATAGAGAATTGTCAAGGGACTGAATTAACAGTTCACTAATAAGTAATAGCAAGAACCTACACAGGGCTAGAGAGCTTGAATTTTTAATGCATTTACTCAATGTAATTTTATGACCAAGTGTTAGATCCTAAGAAGGAGAACTGATGAAGTGATTGACTGGTTGCCTAGATTTGGGGCAAGGGGTGGGGGATAAAAGGTCTAGGCAGAAACTTCTGGGTAACAGCAAGAGTGCAGTGGCATTGGATGACCACTGAATCCATGTTGGGTGATAGAATGGGAAAGGATTAGAAAGAAAGAAGAACCAAGTTGCTGGATGACATACTGAAGGCTACATTCAAGAAAAGCAAAGAGCTGGGAGAAGTAGCAGTCAGGGAGTTTAAATCAAATGAGGATATTTTGTTGATAGGCAATACATACATGTCCTGAAGCCAGACTTTCAGGGGCCAAATCCTAGCTCTACCTCACTAACTGTGGAGCTGGTGTAATTAGGACTGTTTTTGAGAACCCATAAATGACTACATGTAAACTATTTAGGTCAGGGTCTCCAATATAGTATCTACTTGATAAATTATCTATCACTATATTCCAGAGTTTGCCATTGTAGAAGTAGCATAACCCCAAATGGTGAAGCATAACTCAAAATGATGAGGTATAATTTCAGATGATGTATGGTTTTGCTGATGGAGAGGCATCACTGAAAATAGATGGCTTTATGTTATCAGAGAGCTGAAGTTCAGTGAAGGTAAAAGTCAATGGGTTTAAGGAAATAATTTATGTTCTATTTTCTGGAACTCTACTATCAGTAAATAGGGATGACAAAGGATACATTAATGTTGATAAATGGAGGAGTATTTAGTTGGAAAAAACCTAAATTACTGTTTCCTTTTCAGATTATTCTTACATTTGGATTCCTCAAAACATCAGCATTATATATGCCTACCTGTCAAAAGACACATGCAATTAGTTCAAAATGAAAACTTTCACATTTCTGAGTTGTCCTGTCTCAATACTGGAATGCCCTCTTTGCACTGTCCTGCCAAGATTTAGGAGAGTTCTGAGCAAGTCGACTTGCAAGACCATGAAACTCTCTCATTTAAACTGAGATGTGAGTTTGACATGCTTCTTAATAAAATATTACGAGAATTTAATTCCAATTATGGGTTAATATATATCTTGGATGCATCTCACAAAATTAAAATGGAATTGATATACTAATTAGTTTCAGCAAATCAGCATAGTACCATCTATACCTACTGGCATACTAAATATCATCTCATGAGCAGAATGACAAGAGAATCACTTCCAATCAGAACCTCATATGATTTCAGTGCGATTTTATCCAATTGATTAATTGTATAATGTCCTTTTATGTTTATTTTTCCAACAAATAGGTATCTAGTATTACAGCATATGTTAGTTGCTACCAGGAATAAGTGATAAAAATTGGAGCAAAACTTCCTACCTTGGAACTTACATCTATGGTAGGGGCAGACAAATATATATATACTATATATATACTAAAATACAGGCCAGAATGGATAAGTGGAAATACTAAAGAAGAAGCAATTGATTCCACAGGTGATGTTCGTAGAGGTGATATAAACACAAACATTCAGGGGATCCCTGGGTGGCGCAGCGGTTTAGCGCCTGCCTTTGGCCCAGGGCGCGATCCTGGAGACCCGGGATCGAATCCCACGTCGGGCTCCCGGTGCATGGAGCCTGCTTCTCCCTCTGCCTGTGTCTCTGCCCCTCTCTCTCTCTCTCTGTGTGTGTGTGACTATCATAAATAAATAAAAATTAAAAAAATATATTAAAACAAAACAAAACAAAAAAACACAAACATTCATAGGGTAGAGACTCTCCACACTAATGACCAACACGAGATTAAACATGTGAGGGTGTGACTTGGCGAACATTTATATGAGTCAGCATGTGTCCTTGCAAATTCCTAGCCTATTCAACAGCCCTCTCTGTTGACCAACACTGTGTGAAATTCACACATTTTATAAAACTTCTTAAAAAGTACTGCCATCTCTGGCCTCACCTTTTTATTTTTTTTAAATTTAATTTAACTTTATTTCATCATGATAAGTGTACTCTTTAATCCTCATCCTATATTTCCCCCATCCACCCACCCACCTCCTCTCTGGTAACCATCAGTTTGTTCTCTATAATTAGCAGTCCATTTCTTGGTTTGTCTCTTTTTTCTTTTGCTTATTTATTGTGTTTCGTTTTTGTTTCAAGTTTTTTTATTTAAATTCTAATTAGTTAACATGTAGTGTAATATTAGTTTCAGGAGTAGAATTTAGTGATTCATCACTTACATACAATACCCACTGCTCATCACAACAGGTGCCCTCCTTAATACCCTTCACCCATTTAATCCATCCCCCATCCAACTCCCTCCAACAACTCTCAGCTTGTTCTCTATGAGTTAAGAGTCTTGGGGTGCCTGAGCGGCTCAGTCACTTCAGTGTCCAACTCTTGATTTCAGCTCAGGTCATGACCTCAGGGTCATGAGACTGAGCCCTGCATTGGGCTCTACATTGGGCTTGGAGCCTGCTTAAGATTTTCTTTCTCCTTCCTTATCCCTTTACCCCCACCCGGAAAAAGTCTATTTTATGGTCTGCCTCTCTCTCTTTTTTCCCCTTATGTTCACACATGTTTCTTAAATTTCACACGAGTGAAATCATATGGTATTTGTCTTTCTCTGACTGACTTATTTCACTAAGCATTATACTCTAGCTCTATCCATGTTGCTGCAAATGGCAAGACTATATATATATATATATATATATATATATATATATATATCCATTCACATATTGATGGACACTTAGGCTGCTTCATAGTTTGACAATTCTGAATATTGCTGCAACAAACATAAGGGTGCATGTATCCACTTGAATTAGTATTTTTGTATGCTCAGGAGGTAAATTACTGGATCATAGGGTAGTTCTATTTTTAATTTTATGAGGAAACTCCATACTGTCTTCCAAAGTGGTGGCAATAGTTTGCATTCCCACAGTCATTTTTCTCTACATCCTCACTAATGTTTGTGATTTCTTATATATTTTTTTATTTTAGCCATTCAGATAGACATGAGGTGGTATCTCATTATAGTTTTGATTTGCATTTCCCCAATTATTATTGATGCTGATTATCTTTTCATGTGTTTATTAGTCATCTGTATGTCTTCTTTGAAGAAATGTCTGTTCATGTCTTTTGCCCATTCCTTATTGGATTATTTGAGTTTTTTTTTATGTTGAGTTGTATAAATTCTCTATGTATTTTGGATACTAACCCTTTATCAGATACACCATTTGCAAATATCTTCACTCATTCAGTAGGTTGTCTTTTAGTTTTCTTGATAGTTTCCTTTGCTTTGCTAAATCTTTTTATTTTAATGTGGTTCAAATAATAATAGTTTATTTTTGCTTTTATTTTCCTTGCCTCGGGAGACATATCTAGAAAAACGTTGCTAAGGCTGATGTCAGAAAGATTACTGCTGGTGGTCTCTTCAAAGATTTTGATGACTTCCTGTCTTATATTTAGGTCTTTAATCCATTTTGAGTTTATTTTTTTTAATGGTGAAGAGAGTGGTCCAGTTTCATTCTTTTCCATGTAACTGTCCAGTTTTCCCAGCACCATTTGTTGAGGAGACTTTTTCTCATTGTATATTCATTCCTCCTTTGTTGAAGATTAATTGACCATCTAATTATGGGTTTATTTCTGGGTTTTTGTTCTATTACACTGATCTATGTGTCTATTTCTATGCCAATATCATACTGTTTAATTACTACTGCTTTCTGCTTTTGCAATATAACTTGAAATCTGGTACCTGATACCTCTAGCTTTGTTTTTCTGTTGTTGTTTGTTTGTTTTGTTTTGTTAAGACTTCTTTGGCTTAACACTTCTTTGGTCTTTGCAGATCCATACAAATTTTAGGATTATTTGTTCTAGTAGTTCTGTGAAAATTGCCATTGGTATTCTGATAGGGATTGCATGAAATCTGTAGACCGCTTTGGATAATATAGACATTTTAATAATATTTGCTCTTCCAATACATGAGCAGGAAATGTCTTTCCATTTGAGATTTAATTTTCTTTCATCACTGTTTTAGTTTTCAGAGTATAGGTCTTTCACCTCTTTGGTTAAGTTTATTTATTCCTAGGTGTTTTACTGTTTTTGGTGCAGTTGTAGATGGGATTGTTTTCCTAATTTCTCTTTCTGCTGTTTCATTGTTAGTGTATAGTAATGTAACAGAATTTTTGTACATTGATTTTGTATCCTGCAACATTACCAAATTCATCTATCAGTTCTAGTAGGTTTTTGGTGCTGTATTTAGGGTTTTCTATATACAGTATCATGTCATTTGCAAATAGTGAAAGTTTTCCTTCTTTCTTACTAATTTAGATGCCTTTTATTCCTTTTTCTTGTCTGATTTCTGTGTCTAGGACTTCCAGTACTGTGCTGAATAAAAGTGGTGAGAGGGGACATCCTTCTGTTGTTCCTGACCTTAGGAGAAAAACTGTGGTTTTTAGGTATGATGTTGGCTGTGCGTTTTTCACATAAGGACTTTGTTACTGTTGAGGTATGGTCCCTCTAGACCTCCTTTGTTGAAGGTTTTTATCATGAATTGATGTTGTACTTCATCAAATGCTTTTTCTGCATCAACTGAAATAGCCATATATGGCTCTTATCCTTCCTTTTATTAATGTGATGTATCATATTGATTGATTTGTGAATATTAAATCACTCTTGCAACTTAGGTATAAATCCCACTTGGTTGTGGTGCATTATTTTTTAATATATATTGTTGGGTTTGACTTACTTATATTTTGTGGAGGATTTTTGCATCTTCATTCATGAGAGATATTGGCCTGTAGCTCTCTTTTTTTGTGGTTTATCTGGTTTGGGTATCAGGGTAATAATCATCTCATAAAATGAATTTTGAAGTTTTCCTTCCCTTGTATTTCTTGCAATAGTTTGAAAAGAATGGGTCTTTTTTTTTTTTTTAAGTATGGGTCTTAACACTCCCTTAAACATATGGTAGAAATCACCAGTGAAGCTGTCTGTCTGATCCTGGACTTTTATTTTGGGGGAGTTTTTTGATTACTGATTCAATGTTGTTGCTAGTAATCACTCTGTTCAAATTTTCTATTTCTTCCTGATTCAGTTTCAGTAGGTTATATGTTTCTAGGAATTTATCCATTTCTTCTAAGTTGAAAATTTGCTGGCATATAGGTTTTCATAAATATTCCGTTAAAAATGTTTGTATTTCTGAGGCGTTAGTTGTTATTTCTCCACTTTCATTAGTAATGTTATTTATTTGGGTCATGTCTCCTTTTTTGTAATGAATCTTGCTAGAGGTATATTGATTTTGTTAATCTTTTCAAAAAAACAGATCTTGGTTTCATTTATCTGTTCTTTCGTGTGTGTGTGTTGTTTTTTTTTTGTTTTGTTTTGTTTTGTTTTGTTTGGTTTCTATATCATTTATCTCTGCTCTAATCTTTATTATTTCCTTGCTTTTTTAGAGTTTGGGTTTTAATTACTCTTCTTTTTATAGCTCCTTTAGGGGTAATGGTAGGTTGTTTATTTGAGATTTTTCTTGCTTCTTGAGGTAGGCCTGTATTACTATAAACTTCCCTCTTAGAACCACTTTGGTTGCATCCTGAAGACTTTAGATTGTTGTATTTTCATTTTCATTTGTTTACATGTAATTTTTTTATTTCTTCTTTGATTTCTTGGTTGACCTATTCATTGTTTAGTAGCATGTTGTTTAACTTCCATGTATTTGTGGTCTTTGCATACTTTTTCTTGTGGTTAATTTCTAGTTTCAGTGTTGTAGTCAGAAGAGATGAATGCAGTATAATTTGAGTTTTTTTTTTAATTTGTTGAGACTTGTTTTGTGGGCTAATAGATGATCTATCCTGGAGAATGTACCATGTGCACTTCATTTTTTTTAAGATTTTTATTTATTTATGATAGTCACACAGAGAGAGAGAGGCAGAGACACAGGCAGAGGGAGAAGCAGGTTCCATGCCCCAGGAGCCCGACGTGGGATTCGATCCTGGGTCTCCAGGATCGCGCCCTGGGCCAAAGGCAGGCGCCAAACCGCTGCGCCACCCAGGGATCCCACCATGTGCACTTCAAATGAATGTGTATTCTGCTATTTTAGGATGGACTATTCTGAATATGCTATTAAATTCATCTGGTCCAGTGTGTCATTCAGAGCTACCATTTCCTGGTTGACTTTGTTGATTTTCTGTTTGGATGATCTATCCACCAATGTAAGTGGGATGTAAGGTACCCTACTATTCTTGAATTACTATTGATTATTTCTTTTATGTTTTTTTATTAACTGCTTTATGTATTTGGGTACTCCCATTTGGGGCATATAAGTATTTATATTATTATAACCTCTCATTGGATTGTGTCCTTTTTTGTCTCTTGTTACAGTGTTTGTTTTTCTATTTGGGGGCACCTGGGTGGCTCGTCAGTTAAGCCTCCATCTTGGTTTTAGCTCAGTTCATGATCTCAGGATCCTGGGATCAAGATCCATATCAGACTGCACTCAGTAGAGAGTCTACTTCTCTGCCTCTCTCTCACTCTTCCATTGCCCCTTCACCTACTCTTGCTCGCTCACTCACTCTCTCTCTCTCTCTAAAATAAATAAATGTAAATAGATGATAGATAGATTGATAGATAGATAGATAGATAGATAGATAGATAGATAGATAGATGAGCATTGCTACCTTGGCTCTCTTTTGGCATCCATTTGTGTGATAAACATTTCTACATCCTTTCACTTTCAATGTGCATGTGTTTTTAGGTCTGAAATGAGTCCCTTGTAGGCAGCATATAGATGGATCTTGTTTTTTTTATTCACTCTGTTGGCCTGTCTTTTGATTGGAGCATTTAGTTCACTTACATTCAAAGTAATTATTGATGGATATATATTTACTGCCATTTTGTTACTTGTTTTATGGTCATTTCTATAGATTTTCTCTGATCCTTTATTCTCTTGCCTTCTTTCATGGTTTGTTGGCTTTCTTTAGTGACATACTTGTATTCCTTTCTCTTTATTCTTTAAAAATTTCTTAGTGTTTTTGGTTTGTGGTTATCATTAGGTTTTTTGTAACAACTTCTGCATATAGCAGTCTACATTAAGTTGTTGGACACTTAAGTTTAAACCCATTCTTTACTCCTCCCCCTCCCCACATTTTAGGAATATGGTGTCATATCTTACATCCTTTTACTTCATGAATCCCTTGACTGATTTTTATGGAAACACTTACTTTTACTGCTTTTGTGTTTTTTACTTTACAAACTATCAATATGGTCTCCTTTCCACTCAAAGAGTCCCCCTTAATATTTCTTCTATGGCCGGTTTGGTGGTCATGAACTCCTTTAATTTTTGTTTGTCTGAGAAATTCTTTTATCTCTCCCTCTATTTGGATAATAGCCTTGCTGGCTATCAGGTATTCTTGGCTGCAGATTTTTCCCTTTTAATACTTTGAATGTATCATGCCATTCTCTTCTAGGCCCCCCACTTTTAGATATGAGTGTATAGACAGTAATAGGCAACTTGCTTTATAAATTTGATTTGAATTTTTGATATTATAATTATTTTATTCAAATATCAGAATAATCTCTCATTTTAAGCATCACTCTTGGCATTTAAAAAAATTTTAATAATTTATGTCCAAATACAGCATGTAAATATCATTATATACACCATTAATATTTGAATGAATGTCAAAGATTTGTACTTAAGTTTTTAGTTGACAACTTTTTTTTTTTTTAAAGATTTTACCCATTTATTCATGAGAGACACAGAGAGGCAGAGACACAGGCAGAGGGAGAAGTAGGCTCCACGCAGGGAGCCCGACACGGGACTCGATCCCGGGGCTCCAGGATCATGTACTGGGCCAAAGGCAGACACCAAACCGCTGAACCACTCAGGGATCCCTCAGTTGACAACTTTAGATTTAGTTGCCAAATTTTAGTTGCCAGCTTAAAAAAAGCTAATGGGTATTCTGTCTCTTAATCATAGGAAAAGAGCTATTTAAAAATTCCAGAAAGGAGTGATTTATGTAAATAATTAGTCTGGGGGCAGTTCTGTTGTTCTTTTCCTTCTATCACAGCCTCCTTTTTATTCAGTCATAAGATTGTTTAGTCAATCCCAGCAGAGGAATTGCCAAATGCTTACAAGTTATATGCTTTTCTTGCTGTACAAAACCAATGCTATAAAATACCCATTCTACCCTGTATAACCTTTCTCCTCCATTTTCAGAGACTCTGCTTTGCATTTCCATGACCTCTTCCAGATAGGGGACATGCTGACAAGCTCAAATCCATTATTCACTGATCATAATATATTGGAGTCTTAATATGTCAAATGTCATACCATGCCCAGAAGAAATCCACATCTAGATTTCTTTACATTACAAAAACTAAACTTCTGCTTTCATTATCTAGCAATGTTATTGCAGATTTCAACCTGATGTCATCCTTTGATGTTACCTGATCTTTTCTCTTTCAACAGTGTAATTGCTTCTTACTTATAAATTCAGACAGAAATTGGCACCCTGATTCTTATGCCAACTCCCACTTCTGGATCTGTTTAACTCATATCAAAAACTACTGAAGGTTTTGTTTTAGTTTTTAAAATTATAACCAAAAATTAAAAATCAAATATACATTCCTATTTAATCCGAAGACAAAATAATGCTCCTGAAAGAATTAGAAAGATTTCCCAAATTCAATAGAATTGGAATTCCAAAGTGTCCAAAATATTAATGAAGTTATTAGAGCACATAATTAAAAACTTTAATTATGTTATAATGGTTTTTGCTAATAAAACATAAAGGGGCAAACAGAAAGACCTCTTACTATGTTTACTTACAAAATTGTAAGCAGTTATATCAGGAAAATGGTTAGTGAATGGCTTTTCAACCTGAAATCTGTCATGAAAATTATACCTGGGTGGCTTTCCAAGTGCACATCTCCATAAAGATAACGCGATGAGTCTTGCTGTCTTAGAATTGAGGAGTTCAGAGCTACTAAAGATTAGTCCTCATTTTCCTCCACAAAAAGCACCAGTGAGAACAGCCCTCCTCTACCTGAGTATATAATAAAAGAAAGATTTATCTATTAGATTTGCAAATATATTTGTAGGATGTGCTACTTCAATACCTCATACTCCTCTCGCTACAAAAAAAAATCCCTTTATCAAATAGAACAGGGAGACTGGCACTGATTTGACTGCTTCCTTGGTCTGGATTTATATTAACCTCTCGTCAAAGAAAAGGGAATGATAATTCTCAAACATTTGTGGTATTAGGGAAGGATACTGAATAACCTAGACATTTGATGTTTTTGGTTGTCCCTAGATAAAGAACTTAGAGTGTATTTTTCCTAATGGGGCCAGAAAAATAATTTTAATCTTTTTACATTAAAATTAAAACTAATGGTAAGTATTGATAGGGGAGTAAAATGTTTAGTTACTTGTTAAGTACTCATGTAGGAGTGAGTTCCCATGCTCTTACCTATGGGCCGCAAGTGCTAATAGAAACCAAAGACAAAAAAAGAAAAGGAAAACTCACGTAGCCTAAATTAGCCGCAGTTGTTTCCACAGAGTAATCTATAGAAAAATAACAAAATGGACTGCTTTAGTTTTATGTTTTTTTCCCTTTCAAGTTTATTTGAAGGCTGTGGTAAGACAGTGGAATATTTGAATGAACAGACACTTGAAGTATGGAAGAAAATGAAAAGATTTAAAAATCCACATTTGAATAGTCCCTTCAATTAGTAATTACTAGAATATAACTACTTAGTTGATTTTTAATGAAGATATTTTAATTTGATTTGGTCTTGACTTCCAGATTTTGATGTATATACCTAATTCACTAATATTCAAAAGATACAATGCAAATCTATTCTTATTTATATATCTATATATAATTATTTACTTATATATTTATACTTTATATACATAATTTTGTTTTATAACTTACTATTATATATGTAATTTAATTACTCAAATTTATATATATATACACACATATATATGTAACTTATCATTTCATTTCTCACAACTGCCATTTGACCTTCTGCCCTCTAAGTATGCTAGCACAGAGAAAAATCAAATCCTAGAGATGTATACAATCAGTATAAAATGAAATTCACTTTCTTTTTTTCTTCCCATGCAGGCATACTTTACTCTCCTGTTATTTTTTAGCCTAGATACCATGGGAATAAAAGCAATCATAGACCATGCAGTCAGCAAGTACAGAACACTAAACAAACACTTAAGATTATGACTAAAAGGTTTGGTCAAAAATAATCTTCCCTTGTGGCTTTTACTGTCTCCTAACATTCCTATGATATCATTTACTATAAAGTTCATCTACCCAGATTTTCATCTAAATTCAATAGCTCAAACATCAATGACAAAACAAAAATAAAACCATCACAGCCTTTTGAATCACAATCAAACTTATTTCTTTTAATACTGCTGATTATGGCAGTAGACATAGTTTCTCCTAAAAGGATTAGCATACACCTGAAAATAGATCATTGTACCCAAAGATCTGCAGAAGTTATCCATTTTTTTCTGTTTCTACTATCAAGGTACCTTCTTCATCACATGTGCCCACACACCACCCTCTCTGTACCTTGCTATGTTGGCTAATACCATCAGCATCCTCTTGAAGACTGAGACTTCAACCTCACCAAATACTGTGTCTTTTCTCTCATAAATTCTGTCTGCATTCTACATTTATCTTTCCAGCTTAAGTCCAAGCATCCATTATCACTCCCATCTGAAATATATTAACAACTATGCGGTTAGTTTTTGTTTCTAATTTCTCCCCTTCTGATTCATCCTGTGTTTTGCTGCCACCAGTTGCATCCTTAAAACAATGGCTTATAGATTCCCTTTTCAAAATTCCTACATGGTTTTCCATTAAATACAAAATAAGGGACACCTGGGTGGCTTAGTGGCTGAGCATCTGCCTTCAGCTCAGAGCGGCTCAGGGCATATCCCGGGGTCCCAGGATCAAGTTCCACATCAGGCTCTCCACAGGGAACCTGCTTCTCCCTCTGCCTATGTCTCTGCCTCTCTACGTCTCTCATGAATAAATATATAAAATCTAAAAAAATTAAAAGTAAATAAATAAATACAAAATAAAATGCAATCTCCTCAACCTGGAAATCAAAGCCTTCTACAATGTGGACTTGGTTTTCTTAACAACTATTTGCCACTAGACACAAAATGGACACGCACACACACACATATCCCATACTCTTTCCATTCCTTCAGTCTACACTTTGCTGTGTGGCTTTTATTAAGCTATTATCACAACTGTAAAGTTCCACTTCTTCCTAAGCCTTCTCCCTTCCTCAATAACCGGTTCAAATGCTACTTTTTCTCATCTCCATTAGTTCAAATAAATCTTTTTCTTGAATTTCCATTTTCCTTTATTTGTACTTCTATTTTGATACTGAGTATAATTTCTCCTATAATGTATTTGGACATATCCATATACATTATATGTGGATTATTGAGTTTCTTAAAAGCTGGGAACTATGCCATAGTAGTCTTGATCAATTAGAGTTCTAAAAATAGTGTTTATTAATTTCTATTTCAGAAAAGTTATTGGGCAATGATATTTTCCAAATAAGGAAGATGAGAGAAGAACTTTATTTTAATTTGTTGATATTTTGGCTAATTATAAAATACGAACTGGATTACAGGATAGGGCAAAGGTTAGATTAATGCAACTGTGGAAATACTTAGAAAAAAAAGAAAAAAAGAGGTGCCTAATTATTTGACTCTTTATGAATTTTTTTCAGTAAAATATAACTGAGTTCAGCTATTCTTCCTTTCCATGTAAGACAGAAAAAAAAAAGTCTATTTAATTTAAAATGCACCAGAGTCTCCTCCTGACTACTTCTGTTTCTCCAACAATGTTGCCAGTGAAGAGCATATCACAATTAAGGATAGAATGGATTTAAAATCTGAAACTGAGGAAGAATATTCAACAAACACATGAATTATTCTTATTATACTACTTCTACAAGTCAGTTATGAAAAAATATTATTTCTGGGGCACCTGGATGGCTTAGTTGTTTAAACATTTGACTTGATTTAGGCTCAGGTCATGATCTTGAGGTTGTAAGATTCTCTCTCTCTTCCTCTCAAAAAAAATTTTAAAGAAAGATTATTATTTCTTCAATTTCTTTATTTCTTGCGTCTTTAGTTATTAAAAGTTCTTAATGGATTAAACCAAGGTTGACTTCTACAATATTTGAATACTACTCATTCTTCCATTCGCAGCCAAAAATCCAATTTCCATGAACATTTCCATGTTTAACCCCTCTGGGTTAAGGCATACAGTTAATTGAACTTAACTAAAAATATAGTTTTCTAGAATCATAAAGTTAGATAATGATTAATTCACTAATTTTAGAGAATTTGGTGTTTATTCAAAACATGTTTCTTGATTGATTAATAGGGATAATTTTATTCATTTTAAAAATGAAAATCATACAGTCACAAGAAGAACAGAGAAAACTAAGCATTATTATCACACAATGAATCGTCATAGCACATCCAACTCCAAAACACCTTTGTAACTTTAAGAATCTAGGTGACTTGCTTGTATCAGCTACTATATCTAATGTAGGTCCCATATTTTGGAGAATATATTTTTCTGGATTTTTATTTTTTGGTAGGGGGTAAAGGGGACTGCAGTGTGGCTCAAAATTGCATAAATCAAGTCTCTTATGGAGTTTCAGTTGAATGCATAGGCCCTTTCCCCGCATAGAGAAAACTAGCCATTGTGACATTGGGAGGTATTTTGTCACTTAACAACCTACTGTAGAAGTAAACAAGAAAGTAAATTTTTCATGTCTTTTTTTTCCTAAGTATTTCACTGAGACCTACAAACCATTATATTGTAAATATATCCTTTGGCACATAACCAATATATTTCTTTGAATCTCTAACTCCAGTAACTTCTGTCTTTGTTGAGAGGACAGCATGTTACCAGTGCCTTCAGTGGTCTATAATTTATCTGTATGACGTTTTGCAGTACAGAGAATTGTCTACAGGTCTTTCATACCTCTGATTTAGAGCAAAATAAGGGCTATATACAATGCGAATTTTAACACCTGCTATTATGAAGGGAATAGAAATGAGCTCAAAAGACTGTAATTTTTTTAAATAAGAAATTGAATTGATCTCAAAGTAGAATACGGGAGTTAGAATTATCAGCTCAGCCTTTAAAAAGCAATGAAAAGTGAATGATAAACTAAGACAATCACTTGTACTATTGCTTTATCAACTTTCAGCTTTGGAAGGGAACTGTTAGAGAGAGCACTGGATTCTGTAAAATGAAACAGTACTTCCCTAAAAGGGCTGTTAAAAGGATTCAATGAGATTACATTTCTAAAGCACATATCCTGACACATATGAAAGGAAAAAATAATAAATAGCAGCTGAGAGAAGTAATAGCAACAGTAATCAGAAGATCAGGACTCCAGTGTCATTTTCATCACCTACTATTGGCCTTGAGCAGGTCACTTAACAGGTCTGATCCTCAGAATCTTCACAGACAAAAATAAATTATAACTCCTACTCTACAAACCTTCCCCATATTGTTGTGAAATCAAGCAAGAAAATTATATGGAAGTATCTTGAAAAGTACAACTAGTTGGAGAATATCTCATTACATACATGTAATAGTTCAACGTCACAACCAATAAAGAACACATTTCTAATGCATCTCTGGAATATAATCATTCAGATCATGCTTGCATATCAGAGTAATTAGTAACTCACTACTTATAGTTCCAGACAGCTTGTGGCAAGCAAGGACACGTCCATAGACATTGAAGCATTTGTATAATTTCCTTATCCCTCTTCTTTCTAAGTTGGCTCATGACCTGCCTTAGTGGGTAATCAATGGTATCTAGAGTTAGAAAACAAGGTCATGGGAAACTCAGGAAAATGGAGGTTTTTCAAAACATTAAAAATAAGAGTTACCTTATGACCCAACAACTGCACTTCTAGGTATTTATCCAAAGAATACAACATAGTGATTCAAAGGGGCACATACACCCCAATGTTTATAGCAGCAATGTCCAAAATAGCCAAAATATGGAAAGAGCCCAGATGTCCATCAACAGATGAATGGATAAAGATGTGGTATTTATATATTTTGGAATATTACTCAGACATCAAAAGGAATGAAATCTTGCCATTTGCAATGATATGGATAGAACTAGAGAGTATTATACTAAGCAAAATAAGTCAGAAAAAAAGAAACATCAATGATGTCACTCATATGTGGAATTTAAGAAACAAAACAGATGAACATAGGGAAAGGAACAAAAAATAAGACAAAATTAGAAAAGGAGGCAAAACATAAGAGATTCTTAACTACATGAAACAAACAGGGTCACTGGAGGGGAGGTGGGTAGAGAAAAGGGGAAACTGGGTGATGGGCATTAAGGAAGGCACATGATATAATGCACACTGGGTGTTATATGCAACTGATGAATCACTAAACTATACCTCTGAAACTAATAATACACTCTATGTTAATTAATTGATTTTAAATAAAATTTTAAAAAGAAAACAAGGGAATGAGGATGCATCCCAAAGTGTTTCAATCTTCTCATTAGAGACAGTCATAAACAAGAGTTGACTACATACATAATTAAAGATAAAGTATATGAGAGTAGAAGGGAAGAGAAATATATGAGCAATTACTGTTTTCCAAGTCCTATCTTGACATTATAGACAATATCAGTGGGGTTTATTTTATTAAGGAAATGATTGGTGTTCCATTAAAATTTATTTGGTAATCCCATTCTATCTGGCCCTAACGAAAATAATTTGCTTTCCCTTTCAGTCATGTGTACCTTTTGTTAAATACACAATGAGTAATATAAAATTAGTTAATCACATAGATGGCAAAGCCATCTGTGGCTTTTTCTGTTATCAGAAAAGATAACAGTTGCAAATGCTTTTAGGTTCTGCTAATAACAATGGATCTCTAAGAATTAGTTAAGACATTAGAAAATGGAGAGAGATTAGATCAATCCTTCATTTTCGGTGAAGCTTAATCGGCATGTTCATCTGTGAAATGGGTTGCAGGCTTAGAAAGGACCCAGGCACTGATTAGAACTGTTGCAGTGGAATAACTCTTAAAAAAAAAAAGATTTTTATTTATTTACTCATGAGAGACACAGAGAGAAGGCAGAGACACAGGCAGAAGGAGAAGCAGGCTCCCTGGGAGGAGCCCAATGCAGGACTCGATCCGGGAACTCTGGGATCACGCCCTGAGCCAAAGGCAGATGCTCGACCAGTGAGCCACCCAGGAGTCTCAATAACTTTTCTTCAATGATCCATTATGGAGCTGTTTATGCATAGAAAGAAGTGCTGCTCTTCACCTTAAACGTAAATAATTACACTCTAACTATAACGTAGAAGGAATACATAATAGTATGTTGCTATTTTGTTATTAAACAGTCACCTAAATGTTATGCTATTTATATGATTACATGCTGGATGAGAACATTTATTTTACAAAGTCCCTCCATAAAAAAACTTGGAGTATTTAAAAAGTGCCAAATATTTTAAAATAATGCCCTACTAAGTAGAACTGAAAACTGAAAAAAGCAATGAAACCACATCGAGCCTGATCAGATACTCAAGGCTAAAGAGGATGAATGTGACTATGAATTAAAATTACCACAAGACTAAACTTAGACAGATATCTACTTTGATCCAAAAATTTTCCTAGTATGGGGCTGGTTGTGTGATAGACAATCATGAAAGAATCTAAGGCTTTTTTAGAGATGAACATAAAAGGAGTTCAGTGCTAATGTCTTAGTATTAAATATATTTGCCTTATTATTCAGAGTCAAGCAAGGTATTAATGGAATCCACAATTGAACTAAAAGTGAAACAAATTGAGAAGTTTAATTGATATTGAAGTTTGGAAGAGTTGACCAGAGTTTTGAAAGAAACTTTTAAAATTGTCATCATCAAGTAAAGATGATACATTTTGATCTGAGAAAACCCCTGACTTCCTCCAAAACCTATCCCCACATAGAACCTTGCTCTAAACATTACAAGAATTGAAACATGGTTGATGAATAAAACATTTTAGAATACAGAATATTAGAACAAACATATTTCTTCTCAGCTGATGTCGTGGTAAGTAATAGCCTCAGATTAAAACACAAAAATATAATTGTCAACATAAAATAGTATGTATTTTAAAAACAAGTTTACTGTAAAAGGAAATGAATGAAAACAGAAGTTCAATAGTCAAATTCACTAAAATTATACTAGTTTTCTATCTATACAAGTTAGGTATGCTCAAATAATTGATTTATTTCAAAACTGCCTGAAAGAAAACCAAGTTGGATCTGGCAATTCTAATGCTACTTTCTATTTTTCAAATCTGAAATGTATACTTTTTTCCATGTGTATCAGGGGGCCTGAGTGGTATATTGCCTCATATACTAGATGTAAACACATGATAGAACCTTATATATGAAGGAGGCCTGAGAGTTCCTTACTGTGGCCTGAAGGATATTTTGGCAGCCTACAGGAGATCACATTATTCAAGAAAGGTGACTGCAGGATCTTGGTTATCATTCCAGCATTTGCCTACTCCAGCCGCCAGTCAGAGCTCATTGCTGTACATGACACTGGGCCTATTTTCCCTCATTGGAAAAGCTCAATGACAGGCAAAGGTCAGTAGTAGAACTCACAGATTTAAAAATAAATGACCAAGCATTTTATTCTCTCTGCGATCCACCTAAATTAATAAGGCAATATTTCACTTTGAGTGTCAAATATTAATAGAGAAGCTTTTATCTCTATCAGAAGCATGAAAAAGTTGTCTTTAGATTTTTAGATTCATATTCTTAATGCTCATTTGTCCATGGTCAGCTGTATATCAGAGTTGACTGCATATTAGTTGGGAGGAATGGAATTTTGAAATCACTAGCATGAGGGCTTAAGGTGACGTAACTTTAAAGAAAGACAGTCAAATCAATCATTTATGTGCAAGACGAAAGTTCCATGTTAATAAGATACTACATTGTATTGCATTTACAAACACTTCATCTTTTCCTCCCAAAGTTCATACACACAATACATACACACTTATAAACACATATTGTGAGTGTGTATGTTGGAAGAGAAGGAAAAAAGAGAAATAATTTATTTTTGGGAACAAAACAAATAATTTTTAAAAATTAGTGTATATATATATATATATATATATATATATATATACTAATGCCATACTATTTTATGGAATTAGTATCTTGTGGGATGGGGGATAGCATATATTTAATCAAAGAAGGATCAGACACTGGACAACTAAATTCAAAGGCAGACAAGATAGTCAAAGAACTGGGATTAGCACTTGAATCTTGTAAGTGTAACGAAGTTTCCTTTATACTTGATTAGATTCTCTTCAGAAAGTATTATTTCAAGTTGATAGGATGGTATTGTTTAAACTCCCCTGTACTTAAACAAAGTGATGCCTTCTAGTGGCTCTCTTTAAAACAGCATTAAATTGAGTTTACAAGGTCATCTTTACTGAAAAGATGGAATACTACATATTGAACACTAAAAATTCATCTCACTATCAGGATATAGCGGAAAAGGATTACTGAATTACAAGTATCTAATACATTGCTGCATTTAAAGAAGTGAAGATTAGTATCACAGTCTAAGCCTTTGACCTGATCTACAGCTGTCACTTAGATATACTATGTACATTACTACCACAAAACTCAAGAAATAACTATTTGGATTGATTATAAGTAAAAGACATCAGACTTTTTTTTTTAATTTTAATTTTTTTTTAATTTTTTTTATTTACTTATGATAGTCACACAGACAGAGAGAGAGAGAGAGAAGCAGAGACACAGGCAGAGGGAGAAGCAGGCTCCATGCACCGGGAGCCTGACGTGGGATTCGATCCCGGGTCTCCAGGATCAGGCCCTGGGCCAAAGGCAGGCGCCAAACCGCTGCGCCACCCAGGGATCCCCCTTCCATGTTTAAATAGCTATTTATAATTTTAAGTTTTTTCTCTGTAAATGATATGTAGAAACTACAAATAAACCTTAGGCTAATAATACTTCCCCAAATTTGTCACAAAATATGTTACTATTGTTATATGGGAAATATCATACTCTAGCACTGATTTTGATTAAAATCAGAGCACATTTAAAGGGAAATGGAGAGCCAAGGGATTTTGGTTTCCAAAGTTTTGTTCTATTTTAAATAAGTGGTAAGTTTAAATTTATGTAAATAAATACATATAAAATATTTGCATGGAGGTAAATCTTTGTTTCCTATGTTTTGCAGCCTATATTTTTAGGTTATGTCACATTGGAATAGGGCTAAAATTCTCAAAGAGTTTTGCTTTGGGATGAGATGTTTCTTGGTTCCACAGAGGGCTAATATTCTCCTGAAGGATGTTTCCATGTTAAATATCATTCACTAATGTCAAAACAAACTACTCACAAAGTCAAAGCTTGGGGAACAAACACAAGAAACAATGAGGAAATCAAGAAATAAATGTTTATGAGCTAAGGTTATTGGATTCCTTGCTCTACTAAACAAAACTTATAGGAAAGGAATCTTTTGTCTTCTGCGCAAGAGACAAATTTCAAAGATTTTTTTGTCTTATAGCTAGCTGTTCTCTTCATCACAAACTGAAAATACAGTAAATACAATAAAAAATAGGCTTCATTATAATTAGTGGAAATTCACTATGCATTTCATTACTTTCATGTAGTACAGTCAGACACGCAATAATTAATTGATCATTATAGTCAACAGTGTCTCTAGTTAGGAATCATCATTATATTAACATTTTCATCCTACATCTTAAAATTAGAAGCAAATCAAGTTATTTTTGTAGGTAGAGCAGAGTCTCTTAGATATTTCCCAATGTCTACTTTCACTTTCTTTCTTAGTTGTACCCTAATTTTATTTCAGGGTATTGCTATCAGCATAAAAATTACTTTTCATCTCTTTGGAGCTAAGTGACTATATTTTATTCTATTTCTGTATGCTAAATTTATTGCAGTTCAAAATTATATTTCTATGAAAAATCTATCAAGTTCAAAATTATATTTTCTCCAAACATTCAGACTTTTATTCTTGACTGACTATTTGGACAAAACAGCATCCTGGCCTTTTGCAGTTTCTGGTCCAAGTTTCCAAAACATGCCTAGTATGCGGACACTGAAGCTAGAAAAGTGTAAAATCAGTTTCATATTTTGGTTTGTATCTAACATACTCTGGTTCTTTACTTTTCTGTTTCATTTTTTTCTTTGTGATAATTTTGAAGTTTAATATTTCCATGAATAGGAAAAACCTCAGTATAGAATGGGAACCCAAAGAATAGTCCCAAGAGATCAATTCTTATGTGGGGGTGAGGCAGGAAGAGGATTTCTTTATCTACTCAGCTTTATTGAGATATAATTGACATATAAAATAGTATAAGTTAAGGTGTACAAGGTGATGAATTGATATATGTATATATATATATATTGCAAAATAATTATCACAATAAAGTTAATTAGCATCTTCATTATTCAGTTACCCTTTCTCTTTGGGGTGAAAATCTTTAATATCTACTGCCTTAACAACTTTGAGGTATATATAAAACAACTGTAATCACCAGGTTGTAATTAGATCCCCAGAACTTACTCAACTTTTTACTCTTTGATCACATTCACCCATTTCCCCCACGTTCTCAGGCCTGGCCACTAACCTACTCTGTTTCTATAACTCAGGTATTTTTTTTTAATTCCACATATGAGTGAGATCATACAGTATTTGCTTTTAACTTATATCACTTAGAATAATGTTCTCAAATTTCATCCATGTTGTCACAAATGGCAGGATTTGCTTTTGTATAGCTGAATGTTATTTTTTATATACATATATATCTCACATTTTTTAAATCCAATCATCTGTTGGCAGATACTTAGGCTGTTTCCTTGTCTTGGCTGTTATAAATAATGCTGCAAAAAACATGGGAGTGAGACATCTCTTTGGAATAGTTTTTTCCTTTTTTTCAGATATATGCCCAGAAGTAGGATTGCTGGATCATAATTCCATTTTTAACTTTTTGAGGAATCTCCGTACTGTTTTCCATAGCAGCTATACTAATTTATACTCTCATCAACAGTGTACAAATGTTCCCTTTTCTCTGCATGTTATTTATTACCTTTTTCATATTAACCATTCCAATAGGTTGTGAAATGATACCTCATTTTGGTTTTGATTCATGTTTCCCTGATGATTAATTATATTGAGCACCCTTTTAGGTACCTATTGGCCATTTGTACATCTTCTTCAGGAAAATGCCTATTCAGGTCCTTTGCCAATTTGTAATAGGATTATTTGTGGTTTTGCCGTTGAGTTGCATACATTCCTTATATATTTTTATATTAACCCCTTATCAGATATATGAGTTGCAAATATTTTTTCCTATTCCTTAGGTTGTCTTTTCATTTTTTTTATTATTGCTTTTGCTGTGCAGACCTTTGTAGTTTAATATGGTACCACTTATTAATTTTTGCTTCTGTAGCTTGTGCTTTTGGTGTCATATTCTAAAAACCATTGCCAAGACTAATATCAAGGAGTTTTTCCCATATGTTTTCTTCTAGGAATTTCATAGTTTCAGTTCTTATGTTTAAGTCTTTATTCATTTCAAGCTAACATTGTGAGTAGTATAAGATAGGGGCCCAAGTTCATTTTTCCACATGTGGCTATCCATTTTCCCAAAAGCATTTATTGAAAAGATGATCCTTTCTCTATTGAGTATTCTGGTTTGTCAAATATTAGTTGACTATATTTGCAGGGGTTTATGTCTGTGTTCTTGATTCTGTTCCATTGGTCTATGTGTCTGTTTTTTCTGTTTTGATTACTATAACTTTATATTATAGTTTGATATCAGGACGTATAATTCCCCCAGCTTTGTTCTTTCTCAAAATTGCTTTGGTTATTCAGAGTCATTTGTGGTTCCACAGGAAATTTAGGATTGCTTTCTCTATTTCCATAAAATTGCTAATGGAATTTTGATGGAGATTGCACTGAATTTATTGATGGCATTGAGTACTATGAACATTTTAATAATATTAATTTATCTTATCCATGAACACAAGAGTATCTTTCCATTTTTTTTGTGTCTTCTTTAATTTTCTTCATCAGTGTCTTATGCTTTTCAGTGCACAGACCTTTCACCTTCTTGGTTAAATTTATTCCTAAGTATTTTGTTATTTTTGATACTATTGTAAGAAGGATTGCTTTATTTCTTTTTCAGATAGGGTATAGAAATGAAATTGAATTTTGTATGTTGATTTTGTATCCTGCAACTTTACTGAATTTATTAGTTCCACCAGCTTTTTGGTGGTGTCTTTAGGATATATATAAGATATGTGTTTAGGATATTGTCATCTGCAAACGGAAATTATTTTACTTCTTCTTTTATGATTTGGATGCCTTTTATTTCTTTCTCTTGACTGATTGATCTGGGCAGGACCTCCAGTACTATGCTGAAGAGAAGTAACGAGAGTGGGCACCCTTGTGTTGTTCCGGTTTCTGAAGGAAGAGCTTTCAAACTTTCCCCATTGAATATGATTTTAGCTGTAGGCTTGTTATATATGGTCCTTATTATGTTAAGGTACATTTATTCTATACCCAATTTGTTGATATTTTTATCGTGAAAGGATGTTATATTTTGTCAAATGCTTTTTTGTCTCTATTGACATAATTATATGATTTTGATCTTTTATTCTACTAATGTGATATACCACATTTATTGATTTGCATGTGTTGTACCAACCATTCTTGCATACCAGGGATGAATCTCATTTGATCATGACATATAATCCTTATAATGTTCTGTAGTATTTTGTTGAGAATTTTTGCCTCTATTTTCATCAGGGATACTGGACTGTAGTTTCCTTTTCTTGTAGTTTCCTTTTATGGCCTTCATATCAGTATAGTATTGGCCTCATAAATTGAATTTGGGAGTGTTCCTTCCTCTCCTATTTTTTTGGAATAATTTATGAAAGATTGGGGTTGATTCTTCTATAAATTTTTGGTAGAATTCACCAGTAAAGTCATCAGGTCTTAGGCAGTCTTTGTTGGGAAATTTTTGATTACTAATTCAATCTCCTTACTTGTTACTGGTCTGAACAGATTTTTTATTTCTTCATGATTCAGTATTAGTAGTTTTGTTTCTAGGAATTAACTGAATTATTCTAGCATTCTAATTTGCTGGCATATAATTGTTCATAGTAGTCTCTTATGAAGCTTTGTATTTCTGTGGTTATAATGTCTCCCCTTTCTTTTATAATTTCATTTACACTTTTACTTCCCCCACACACATTTTAAGTTATTAATGTTACAATTTATATTTTTATATTGTGTATCCAATAGTAACTTATTGTAGTTATAATTATTTTTAATAAACTTATGTTTTTAACTTTCAAGCTAGAGTTATAGGTGGTTTACATACACCATTAGAGTATAATAATATTAGAGAATATGAAGTTGACTATATATTTATCTTTACCATTGAGAGATTTTTTAATTTCCAAAATTCATTTTACATATTCTCTTTCGAATAGAACAAGTCTCAAATATTTCTTCAACCACAGCTCAACAGATATATATTATTGAAAATGCATGTTACCCCTTCAAATTTGGAAATGAATAATATATAAATTTTCTGTGTGTGTGTGTGTGTGTGTGTGTGTGTGTGTGTGTTTAACCCACATTTTCTAAGCAGAAAAGGGGGACTGCAAATTACAAGGATCTTAGAGCTATTTGACTTCAATGTAGACTGCAAATAAGAGTAGCTCTCTATATCTCAAAATACACAACACCTGGGTTTATTCATGACTTTTTAAATGGAATGTTTTATAATAAACATGGAAAATGTGATGACATTGAATAGTCTTATTTTAAAGACTATGTAGTATTGGGATATTCTTTTCAAATTATTTTTTTCTTTTCAAATTAGAATAAAGTGTCACATCAAGATATATTTTTCCTATCAATAAGGGGAATATATATTTTTAATATACTGGTTTTTCTTTATTCTTTTTTAATTTAAATTCAATTAATTAACATATAATGTATTATTAGTTACAGAGGTAGAGATCAGTGATTCATTAGTCTTATATAATACCCAGTGCTTATTAAATCATGTGCCCTCCTTTTTTCTTTTATCATGTGCCCTCCTTAATGTCCATCATCATCCAGTGAGTTTTATAGTCAAATGTGTATGTGGGCAGGGCTATACATTGTACTCCATTATGGCTCCTGGTCAAATGCGGTCTCAGGTTTGTGCTCCCTGATCAGATAGTACAACTGGCTAGACTCCATATTCAAGTGGGCTACTGGCTATGCCCTAAAGGTGGACAAGGCTACACACAGGGCTTTGCAATTGTATTAACTATTGGTTGTGCTCTGTTCTTGGGTGAGGTCACTGGTCAGGGAGCTCACTGGCCAAGGCGCTTCCAACTATATACCCTGCAGTGGGTGAGTATGGAGACTAGGCTCCATGGTTGGGCTGGGTTGCTATCCAGGCTCATTGGTTAGGTGGGGCTGCAGGCTATATAGCTCAGTTAGGTAGGGTCACCACTGGGCTCCCTGCCTGAGCCTGGCCACACAGCAATTGAACAGGGTCATAGCTTGGGCTCTGCTGCTAGGTGGGTTTGTAGCTGGAGTCCATGAATGGCAAACTATCAGCTGAGCTCTAAGGCTATGTAGTTTTACTGTTCAGGCTCCCTGGTTACAGGGCCAGAGGCTATGCTCATCAGCTGGTCAGGGCTGTGGCTTGGACCTCTGCCCAGGTGGACCATAGTATGTTCTTCACAGCTGCCAGGCATCTATGGCCAATTTTCTCAGAGGAACAAGACTGGAAGTTATGCTCAGCAATTGGGCAAGACTCCAAGTTTGCTCTCCTGCCAGGCAGGGCCATAAAATGTGTTCCATAACTAGTATGGCCTATTGGCTGGGGATCCAACTCAGGAAGAATGGCCAACTGAGCTCCCCAGCTAGACAGGGCCACCAGCTTGGTCTGCAGATGGTCAGAGCTGCTGATTCGCATCTCTTTTTGGATGCCACTGCAAGCAGAAATGCAGTCCACTGAGGTCGGACTGCTGTTTGCTGTAATTGGTACCCTACTTCTCTGTCTCTAAATGATCTCCAATGGTCAAGCTAGGCAGATTCCCCCAGTGATCCTCATAAGAGGATACCTGAATGGGCCTCCTAGGAAGCATAATGCAGTGCTGAGAAAGTTTTATGTCTACCTTGGGTTCTCTTTTTCCCATTGAAGAAACCATAGGTCCAGGGGACACTCTTGATCAATGAGATTTTGAGTTGGAGGAGGAGTGATGTGATCAAGTTTGGGAAATACTTGGTTAAATAAAATTAGGGATACTTCTGTAAGATTTCTCCTTAATATACTAATCCCCAAGGGGAGTATTCATTCAGTATCTTACAAACTTATTCGAGACCACAACTTTTTTTCATGGAATACCTTGAAGGATGTTTTCTGTAGAACATGCTTAAGGGAATGCTACAGTATTCACTCAAATAAAAGAAACACTAATAGAGTATTCACTAAATGTTAAAAATTAGAGATCCACAAATGTGTAAGATACCATCTTTGTTCTCAAAGACTTTGCTGCCTATTGAGGATCCAAATATTAAACAAATAATTACAGTGCAGTTCAGGAAATGCTAAACTAAGGTATACAAAATGATCAGTACTAGTTCAGAGAAAAGAAAAATCAGCTTCAATTAGGGTGAGTAGAGGTAGGAAATCAGAAGGGAGGCACAAAGGAGAAGATTCTTAGACCATATTTTGAATGATGTTTAAAAATTTTCCATACAGAAAGTGTAGAGACAGAGAGATTGACCTCTCTATAAAATAGAATTTGGGTTTTAGAAGCTACAAATTTTTTTTCTTTGAGAGGTCAAGAAGATATATGGTTAAAGAAGTAGGCAAAATTCATATCCCTAATCTTGGATGACATATAAAGATCTATGAGAAACAGGGTTAGAAGCCAAATTAGAATATATCACATACCATTTGTGATAGCACCACACAAAATGATAAAGCAATCAGTAGTACTTCTGTTTCCTATGAGAACAACTTTGAAAAATAAAATGTAACAAACTCAGAAAAAAAATGGAAAATTTTAGGTAATAATTTACATTGTAGTATCCTTTGTGTGGCAATTTTCAACTTATTTTTTGGATAAGGAATGGAAAAATGTGTTGAAAACATGGTGCACAAGGAAAAGTAATTTTTACTTTAGAAAAAGAACATAGATTTCATGGGGTAGAGGTTTTCCCAATCTCCCCGACAAACTACAGATTTCCACAACATTAGCCTGAAAGCATTTGGAAGCCCAACCAACAAACTGCCTGGCACAAAGACTGGAATGATACAAAGCTAGAGATGGGAAAAACATAAAATAAAAAAGATGTTTTGGAAACCATGTATAAACTAAAAACCCACAGACTCCTCATAAACAGTTATTAACGTATTTGGCATTTTATGTTACAGGATGATGACAAGGACTCTGTTAAAGGCTGCTGTGAGTAAGATGTAGAAACATTAACAGATATACTTTCTGATCATAATTTTCAAACTCTGCTTAATTTTTGAAATATTTCCTCTCCTCTTTCATTAATTTTCCCCCAGTAACCCTCCTATTTCTAACTGATCTCTAAGCCGTCTGCCTACTCCTTAGTTTTTCCAGTATCGTTCCCTTTACTCAGCCTATAATAGTAACTGCACTTGGATGACAAACGCTCTCTGTTTTAAGACCTCTTAATCTTCTTCTCTTTTACCTAAAAATGTCTTTAGACTTTTATCAATTATCAATCCTTCCCCTTTTGTCTTAAAAGGACAAATGAAGTCACTCCTTTCTAAGGCTGGCCTTTCAGTCTGTTACTTTTGCTCTCATTTGATTTCCAGGACTTGCTTCATAAATTCTTTTTTTTTTTTATCAACTTCACTCCTGTCTTCCCTGTTGGCCTCTTTCTTCATCTACAAATATGCTAAAGGTTCTCCAATTCTAAGTAAACTGTTCCTCAACTCTGTCCATCTACCTTTTTCCTTTTCATTCCTGTGAAGACTCACAGAAGTAATTCTCCCTCAATGCCATCATCCTTCATTGTTCACTTTAACCTTCACCACAGTATAATTTCTATCTATACCATTTCACTGAAATTTTCCTAAAAATCACAAGTAGGTACAATTGCCAAATCTCACAACATTGACTCTTTTCCTCTTGCTTTACCAGAAGGATTTGACTACATTAAATTTCAGTTCCTTAGTGAGATTCTTGCCTCCTCTGGCCCTAGTGGCCCCAAACCTCTTTTTCCTCTTTCTTTACTTACTTCTCCTCTCACCAAGTATATCATGTATATCTTAAAACTCTGTGCTCTTCTCTTTTCTCTTTTGTATACTCTGCTTATTTGGGCCTTTATTCTCTCACATTAGAATATGATAACAACACTTAAATTGGACAGAGAGTCCACCACAAAATCAACCGAAGGAGGTGATACCAAGTCACATAATAATTAAAATAGCAAAATGTATTGATAAAGAATTTTAAAAGCAGAAGATAAAAGAAAACAATTGCATACAAGTGAAACTCCATAAGGCTATCAGATTTTTTCAGGAGAAACTTTGCAAGCCAAAAAATGAGTGTCATGATATATTCAAAGTGCTAAAAAAAAAAAACCTCCAACCAAAAATACTCTATCCACCAAGGTTATCATTCAGAATAAAAGCAGAGATATAAAGAGTTTCCAATGTAACAAACATTAAAGGAATTCATGACTACTAAACTTGCCCTGTAAGAAATGTTAAATGGACTCTGAGTGGAAAGACCATAAGCATGAGTAAGAAAAATAGAAAGCACAAAAGCAGTAAGATTATATATAAAAATCAGCCAATGAATTCACAGAGTAAAAGGATACAAAGTATGCCAAAAATGTAGGGAGAAAGGAGTAAAAATTTTAGAATGGGTTTAAACTTAGGTGACCATTAACTTAATATAGACTGCTATATGCATAAGATAATATATGCAAACCTAATGGTAATCACAAATCAAAAAATGTTAATTGTTATCCAAATAATAAAGTGAAGAGAATCCTAGTATACCACTAAAGAAAGCCAGCAAACCGTGACTTTAGAGAGCAAGAGAAGAAATAGAGAAGAACTACAAAAACAACCCTAAGACAAGTAACAAAATGTCAATAAATACATACCTACCAATAATTATTTTGAATGCAAATTAACTAAATGCTCCAATCAAAAATTGGATGATGGGCATTAAGGAGGGCACATGATGTGATGAGCACTGGGAGTTAGACACAACTGAGGAATTACTGAGCTCTACATTTGAAACTAATGATGTACTATATGTTGGCTAACTGAATTTAAATTAAAAAAAAAAATACAGCTGGGCAGCCCAGGTGGCTCAGCGGTTTAGTGCCACCTTCAGCCCAGGGTGTGATTCTGGAGACCCGGGATTGAGTCCAGCGTTGGGCTCCCTGCATGGACCTTGCTTCTCCTCTGCCTGTGTCTCTGCCTCTCTCTCTCTCTCTCTCTCTCTCTCTCTCTCTCTCTCTCATGAATAAATAAATAAAATCTTTAAAAAAAATACAGCTGAGTGAGAAAAGTCAATTGGAGGACAATCATCATATGGTTTCACACATACGTGGAATATAAGAAATAGTGAAAGGGATTGTAAGGGAATGGAGGGGAGTGAGTGGGAAAAATTAGAGAGGGAGACAAATCATGACAGACTCCTAACTCTGGGAAACAAAGGGCTGCAAAAGGAGAGGTGCGGGGGGGGGGGGGGGGGGATGGGATAAGTGGAGGATGGGCACTGAGGAGGGCACTTAATGGAATGAACACTGGGTGTTATACTATATGTTAGCAAATTGAATTTAAATTAAAAAAAAAACATACAGAATAATAGAATGGATAAAAAAGCAAGACCCATCTATATGCTGCCTATAAGAGACTCACTTCAGACTTACAGATACATGCAGATTGAATGCAAAGGGATAGTAAAGCATTTATTATGTAAATTGAAGTGAAAAGAAAGCCAGAGTAGCATAACTTATATTGGATAAAGTAGATTTTAAAGCAAAGACTGTAATAAGAAATAAAGTAGGACACTATATAATCATAAAGAGAACAATCCAACAGGAAGATAGAACAATTGCAAACATTTATGCACCCAACATTGGAGCACCTAACTACATAAAACAGTTAATAACAAACATAAAGGAAATAATCAATAATAATTCAATAGTAGTAGGGTACTTTAACATCCCACTCACATCAATGGACATATTATCCAAAGAAAAAATCAACAAGGAAACAGTGTCTTTGAATGTCACTCTGTACCAGAGGGATTTAAGAAAAGTATTCAGAATGTTCTACCCTAAAACAGCAGAATATACATTCTTTTCAAGTGCAAGATGGGACATTCTCTTCTCTTTATTTAATGAATAAATCATACATTAGGCAATATATCATTAAGTCTCAGTAGATTTAGGAAGTCTGAAGTCATACCTTTTCTGACTACAACACTATGAAACAATAGCAGTCACAAGGAAAAATCAGGGAAGTACACAAATACATGAGATTAAATAATATGCTACTAAGCAATGAATGGGTCAACCAAAAAAGCAAAGAGGAAATTAAAAAATTCATGGAGACAAATGAAAATGAAAACACAACAGGTCAAAACCTTTGTGATGCAGCAAAAGCAGTTCTAAGAGGAAAATTTATAGCAATACAGGACTATATCAAGAAACAAGAAAAATCACAAGTAAACAATATAACTTTACACCTAAGAAATTAAGAAAAAAAGTAAAAGAAAACCCAAAGTTAGGTTTGAGTTTTGAAAGAAGATCAGAGCAGAAATAAATGAAATAGAGACTTTAATAGAAAAGATCAATGAAACCAAGAGTTACTTCCTTGAAAAGATAAAGAAAATCGATAAACCTTTAGCCAGATCCATCAAGAAAAAAAGAGAAAAGGGGCAGCCTCGGTGGCCCAGCGGTTTAGCGCTGCCTTCGGCCCGGGTGTGATGCTGGAGACCGGAGATCAAGTCCCATGTCAGGCTTCCTGCATGGAGCCTGCTTCTCCCTCTGCCTGTGTCTCTGCCTCTCTCTCTCTGTGTCTCTCATGAATAAATAAATAAAATCTTTTTAAAAAGAGAGAGAGAAAAAAGACTCAAACCAATAATCTCAGAAATGAGAGAGAAGTAAAAACTGACACCATCAAGATACAAAGGATCGTAAAAAATTATGTACCAACAAATTGGACAACCTAGAAGAAATGGATAGATTTCTAGAAACATATAATCTTCCAAAACTGACTCAAGAAGAAATAGAAATTTTGAACAGGCCAATTACAGCAATGAAATTGAATCACTAATCAAAAAACCCCCAACAATGCAGCAAAGGTGGTCATAAAAGGGAAGTATATTGAATATAGATAGGCCTACCTCAAGAAGCAAGAAAAGTATTAAATACACAACATAACCTTACACCTAAAGGAGCTAAAAAAAAACAGCAGAAGGGGGAAATAATTAAGAGCAGAAATAAATATTATAGAAATTTTAAAAATAGTAGAACAGAGCTACAAAACTAGAACCTGGTTATCTGAAACAATTAACCAAATTGATAAACACTGTAGCCAAACTTATCAGAAAGAAAAAAGGCCCAACTAAATAAAATCACAAATGAAAGAAGAGAGATCATAACCAATACCATAGAAATACAAACAATCATCAGAGAATATTATGAGCAATTACATGCCAACAAATTAGGCAATATGGAAGAAATGGATAAATTCCTAGAAACATATAAATTATCAAAGCTGAAAGAGGAATAAATAGAAAATTTGAACACACCCATAACCAGCAAAGAAACTGAATCAGTAATAAAAAAAAATCTCCCAACGCACAAGAGTCCAGGGCTGGATGACTTCCCAGGAGAATTCAACAAACATTTAAACAAGAATTAATAGCTGTTCTTCTTACTTAGCTATTCCAAAAAAGACCCCATTAAAAAGAATTACAGACCAATACCCCTGATGAACATGAATACAAAAATTCTCAACAGGATATGAGCTCATCAAATTCAACAGTATATTAAAAGGATTATTCACCATGATCATGTGCGATTTATTCCTGGGCTACAATGGTAGTTCAATACGCATAAATCAATGTGATATACCACATTAATAAAAGAAAGGATAAGAACCATATGATCTTCTTGGTAGATGCAGGAGAACTATTTGACAAAATACAGCATCCTTTCTTCATAAAACCCTCCACCATGTAGGAACAGCAGGAACATATCTCAATATTATAAAGGTCATATATGAAACACCCACAGCTAGTATCATTCTCAATGGGAAAAAATCGAGAGCTTTTCTCCTAAGGTCAGGAAGACAACAGGGACTCCCACTCTTACCACGTTGTTCAATATAGTACTAGAAGTCCTAAACTCAGCAATGAGACAACAAAAAGAAATAAAAGGCATCCAAATCAGCAAGGAAGAAGTAAAATTTTCACTTTTCACAGACAATATGATACTCTCTGTAGAAAACTTCAAAGATTTCACCAAAAAAATTGCTGGAACTGAAACATGAATTCAGCAAAGTCACAAAATATAAAATCAATGTGCAGAAATCTGTTGCATTTCTATACACCGAAAAATGAAGAAGCAGAAAGAAAAATCAGGTTGATCTCATTTACAATTGCAATCCCCCTTAATAGTCCAAAACACTGTGACTGGCATATTATACATGTATAAAAATACCACCTATTGGGGCATCTGGATGGCTCAATGGTTGTGCGTCTGCCTTTGGCTCAGGTCATGATCCCAGGATCTTAGAATCAAGTTCCACTTCAGGCTCTCACAAGGAGCCAGCTTCTCTCTCCGTCTGTATCTCTGCCTCTCTTTGTGTCTCCCATGAATGAATAAATAAAATCTTAGAAAAAATATATGGCCTATTGATGTATTTGTTATCATCCTTACTTTATAACTTCATATCTATAAGAATACTTGATATGAATCCATACCTTAGAAATCCAATGCAGCTTAGCTAGAGTTCAACTACTTTATCAGATGGTAAATGTGTTAAAGTTCATATAGTGCCTTAGGTAGAAATAATCTGATTTTTGGAAAGCAAAATGGAGAAGATTGTTATATAAATAGATAAATGATCTTTTATGTCAATATCGGACATATTTTGAGATTTAATAATGCAGCAACTGTTATTAATATGTACACTTTCTTGTGTCCTATTTTCAATTTTAATAAAAAATCATTATTGTTCATACTTATTTAGAGTTCCTGTTTTCACATCTTTTGCTCATGTTCTGTCCTAATTTATACCTCTAAGATAAATTCATTATTGTGAAGACTTAAAGAACATTAATAGGGATCCCTGGGTGGCGCAGCGGTTTGGCGCTTGCCTTTGGCTCAGGGCGCGGACCTGGAGACCCGGGATCGAATCCCATGTCGGGCTCCCGGTGCATGGAGCCTGCTTCTCCCTCTGCCTGTGTCTCTGCCTCTCTCTCTCTCTCTCTCTCTCTCTCTCTCTCTCTCTCTGTGACTATCATAAATAAATAAATCAAAAAATAAAAGTTTAAAAAAAGAACATTAATAAAGTTATGATTCTAAAAATATCACACTCTCTTGGTTTTTTTAAATCTTTTTTTAAATTTATATTTGTTTTGCCAACATATAGTATGCACTCTTATTGTAGACATTTTGGAATATACAAAAAGTAAAAGAAAATGAAGATCTTCCATATTTATATTGCCTGTGAGATAATCACGCCTAGTAACCTAATGTGTTACTAGCATCGTGTTCTTCATCTACATACAACAAAACTGAGATCACAACATATGCAACTTTATATAGTTTTATTCCCTCAATATTATATCATAACATATACTCATGCCTTTAAATATTTTATAAATACCATCTAATGCCCTCAGTACATTCTATCATGAATGTATCACATTGTATTCAACCATTTTTCTATTTTGGTGTTTTAAATCATTTTCTATTATACTACTACAAAGAATGCTATGATGAATATCTTTGTACATAAATCTTATGCTTCAGATAAAATCATAACTTCATATTTTGATTCTGCCTTGTTTACAGCTTCATTTAGATCCTAGGTTATTTAGGTCATTAGAGTATGCATTTGAGAATATAAAATATTGGGCTAGGCAATCCACTTTGGTGTCAGTAGAAAGAGGCTGAAGAATTTTATAAATTAGATACCATAAAGGTCCCAAGAAGAGAGCATTAGCTGCTTAGGTTGAAGGTCCTGTTTATATTAGAACTATACATGTTCTGTACTTTGTCATCACAAAATTGAGTTTGTCTCAATGGTTTGTAGAAAAGGACAAAAAGAAATTTTCTTTAAACAGTTTGCTCTTAAATACAATGATTCTTCATCATCACCTATGGAATATAACAATTTTCCTTGAGGCTATGAATACTGCAAGTCTGGTTTTACATGTTTGTTATAAGAAACTGAATTTACTATATTTTTTTAAAGTAAATTGTATTTATTAGGATATATTGCTGTAGGTGATTGAATTTACTTCCCTAAGTTATAATACACACACTGGACGATAATGATTAACTCACTGTCTACAATATCACTAGTTTTATTCTGTAACTTTGCCAAACAGTGTGAATTCACTGAAAGTTAGAATCATTGTCTTTCGCTTATTCCCTACATTCTGTTTGAGAAAATTTAATTATTCCAACAACAAAAACTCTTTCTTCATCAAGATACACTCTCAAAATTGGAATAGACAATCCTATGAAATTTCAAGGCTCTTTATACTTTTTGCCAAAGAGATAATTTAAAAGTTTATTTATTCAACAAATTCACATTGAGCATGGACAATGCCAGGTAAGGCACTAGTTAGTAGGGACACAGTCCTCTATGAACAAAATATTTGTCCCAAATCATATTCCCAGTAAAAATGGATGAAAGTGTCCATGGCACTATGCCTTTGCTAACACTAGGAGTATCATTGTTTTAAATCTTGATGATTTAATTTGCCAAATAAAGCATATTATTTTATTAATTTATCTATTATTACTACTGATGTTAAAATTCTCCATATATCAATTTTCTTTTTCATTTACTTAGTTTTCTCCTGGGATTTTTAATGTAACTTAGTCATAGGAGAGCAAATTATATATAAAGAATGTCTATTCTTTATATTATTTATGATACAGTTTTTATCAAATATATATACATTCTATTATGTTACACTTGGAAGAGTTATTTCCATCTATTGCTTTTTCTTTATGTTTTCCATTGTTTTATGCTTAGAAATGCTTTTCCCATCCCAATATCAGACATATATTCACTCATACTTCCTTCTCTCTCCCTCAGTTCTATCTCATATTAAATCTTTCATCTCTCAGAAAGTAACTTTGTAGTATAGTATAATATAAAGAGCTAGATTTATTTGTTATCAAAATTCTTATGAGCTGACTACAAATGAACTTGTTAACATTTTTATATCCCACAACAATTATGCTACTTTTTCTCTTTGTATGCCTATGAATTTTAATGTAGATATAGATATATTATTATTTGTGCTTCCCAGTGAAAGAAGACCAAGACTTTCATCTCCATGATAGACGTATATTAATTTTAAATTCCATTTTTTGGCCATTCTCTCTTCACCAAATAGCTCCCACCAGAAAGAAGATGATTGCTTGTCAGTTTATGAGTATTAAGGAATGAGTAAAAATCTTTCCTCTTTTGTCTTGCTGCTGTATTTCAGTCCTAACTATGTCTTCGTTAGGAGTTCAAATAATCACATTAAACTGAAAAAAGAGTTGCCATGCAGGACTTTTTCTCCTACTGCATCATTTCCCATGACAAAGCATTTATAACCCAACCATAACAGATAAAATAATGCCAGAAATTTCAGTCATCAAAATGCAAAAAATGTTACTTTCTTTAATTTTTCAGTAATAAGATTTAATTTCTAGGCAGGGCCTCTAATGCATCAGAGAGCAGTAGCCTCAATCAGGTCTCTTCACCCACTCCTTTCTTCCCAAAGTTTGCTTTAAGTTACATTTGTGAATAATCCTGAAGCATATAGGATGGGCCAAGGTTGGGGTGAAAGTAGGGGGTAGAATCTTGTCCTCAGTAACACTGTCATCCTAGTACCAAGCATTTTCCAGTCTAGTAATAATATACCTCAATATGTCATCTCTTGTTCCATTAAAGGCCCTCAAATATGGAGACTCTCCTTATATGACTGCCATCTTGGCTCATGAGTTATTCTTTTGGCTGCATGACTAGCTAGATCACTCTACTTAGTTATTCTCCCTGGCCCTTCAGTTCATTCCACTGCCCTGCCTGGCATTATTCTGGGTTAATGGAATTCTGTGAGCTGCCTACAATGTGAACATCATTCTCAACAGTTGCAGAAAGTATTAGCTCTGAATATACCATTATGCCATAACTGCACTAGAGTACTTTATTTTGAAGTCTCTACTGCTCTCAAATTCCTAAATCTCCATTTTAGTTTCAGTTATACCTCAAAACACACACACACACACACACACACACACACACGTGGGAAGGATAGGGTTCTAGGAATTTCATTCCTTGCAAGTTAAAACTCTATCAGCTTTCATTCACACAATACTTCCTTCCACCTTTTTCTAGGCTTGCCAAATTTGCAGGACTTTTGTCTACATTTGGGAGTGAAAAATCTACATTTGACTCAGAGTTTCTCCTAAATCCTGAATTCTCTTCGGTACGATTTTCAATCTGTGAAAACTTTTTTTTTTTTTTCACTCTTACCAGTGTAAAAGTTCTAATTAATTTTCTTATTGATGTTTGAGCCTAGGGAAGATTAGAAACAGTTCTTTTCTTTATCCTCACTTTCATTTATTTGTATCTCAATACTCCTGTTCAGTCATATCAAGCAGAATTTTTAGAAAATTAAAAGAGGAGCAACAAACCAGCCTGAAGGCCAAGAAGGAAAAGAGGTAAAATCCAAAAGATGGCACAGAAGAGAGGAGTTTAAGAAACCAAGGGGCAGAGGAATAGGTACTGAAGAGAAGGAGTCTCTGCAGAGGTAAGAGACTTACAGACAGATCCAAAGATGTCTGATTCTAGAAATAAGAAAGACTCTTAGAAAAAGATCTTTGAGAAGTAGGTAAGACAAGATCAGTAGAGTAGAGAAGCATATTGCCCCACTAAAGGAAAGTCTGTGTAGATTAAAACAATCAACTTAAGGCACACATTGAAAGCATTTATGCCCAGCTCTGACTTTGAAATATGCACCTACATAATTGAACATGCAAGGCTTACAGAGACTAAGGAGTCCAAATGCATTTAGAACTGATGATAAAAGGATGCCATGGAAAGGCCTGTACTTTGTATGATATCATTAAGCAAATATACAGATAGTAACTCATTATTCCTAAATAAACATTTAATAAAATGGAAGAAGGAAGCTTTAATTTTCAGTTTTTGCTAATTCTTGTGTCAAATTAAAGATATGCTCATATTTCATTCATAAGAAGATTCCAAAAAAAAAGAAAAGAAGATTCCCTGTTTTATGTTTCTCCCCCCGTTTTGTTTAGTTTTCAGAATTCAAATTTTCTAAAAGCTTACTTGAACTTCATTCACATCCAACAATATGACTCTGACAACTAAATATGTTTTTCTTATTACAAAATTCACTTTATGGATGAAATTCTAAATCAGTCTGAAACAGAGTCATCTATGTCTCTATTTTTAATGGCCACATTTTTAAAATCTAATCAAATCTAATAATACTTTATAAAATTGTACAATTTCCCTTTACTTTATGAAAAATCAGTCTTGTGACTTAAATAAGCTTTGGGATTATTTTTATTTATATCTCAATAATTTCATTGTTTAAACCAGAGAGCTGATATCAAATATTAATGCCAGTTTAAATCAGGCATATTTAATATACCAAACTATTCCCTCTTTCCAGTTCCTAGAAGCAAATGGATTCTCTTCTGTTTAGATATGCTCATCAGAGTGGAGATGGAGGTTTTACTGAATATTTGTGTTCTTTTGGCAAGTAGCATTCCTTTCTTCTCTTCTCCCCCCTTATCACTTCCTTCCCATTCTCTTCTCAACTCTCCTCTGTACCACAGAAGAAACCACTTCTCCAATTCCCCTGTCCCTAGTATTCTAAAGACAGTTAATGGTCTGCCAATAATCTATTTGCTCAAGATTTGGGAAAAAAGGTTGGAATCACTCTGAGTTCATCTCTCTTTTCCAGCAGGAGCTATATACATGGATATCTCAGATATAGATATTCCCTTGCCTTGGGGTTGAAATGGACTGGTCCAGTGCTAAGGGATATTGCTAATGCTCTATACCCCCAATATAAACATCTAGAAATTACTGATGAAAAATTTAAAAGGACAAAGTTAGAATAAGAAAAATATTTCTAATTAACTGACTCAAAACAGAGATCAAGGGATGCCTGGGTGGCTCAGCAGTTGAGCGCCTGCCTGCCTTTGGCCCTGGGCGTGATCCTGGGATCCGGAATCAAGTTTCACATGGGGCTCCTCTATGGAGCCTGCTTCTGCCTCTGCCTATGTCTCTGCCTCTCTCCTCTGTATGTCTCTCATGAATACATAAATTTAAAAAAAAAGCAGAGATCAAGAGTTCTACAAAAAAGGCTATTGAATTGTCCTGAAACCAGACCAAAATATAAAATAATATTTCTACCTCTTATGGGTTTCATAAAGGCAGAAAGGCCTAAAGACAGGAAATTTTCTCAGCTGTCCCAGAGTGATCTGTTCCTTGGAGCAATGAGGTAAAAAGGGTTAAAGTGGGGGAAGTCGGAGAAATGCTACTCCCTCAAATCCTACATTGGGTTAGATTCCCTAGAAACAGAGCTTCAGACAGTAATACTTGTACAAGAGTTTTTAAAAAAAATTTTAAAAAAAGAAATGAAGATGGAAACAAGGAAGGAAGAAGATAAATCAAGACATAGTTTTAGCTGAAGTCTAGTCTTCATCCGATCCCAGAAGGCCATGAATGGATCCAGAATTTTCCACCTGGAAGGGTGGGAACTAGGCTTGGCTGAAAAACACTCAAATGGCAGTTGGGAGATGAGTCCACCTCTCTGGTAGAAATCTGGATGGGCACCAAAATCTACTGCAAACCCTATAGTAGAATTATCTTTTGCCCACATGCAAAAGGCATATACACCTGTACTCACTAACACTCAGCAAGACCTCAATCCATGTCCTGTCATTAAATACATTTCATGCCTAGAATACCAATGTCAGAGGAAAAATCAGAACAATCCAATTGCTAATTCTGTTCAACTTTCCATAAATAAATTATTTTTAAGAAGTTGGTAAGATTTAGATGTTTTTTGAAAGCCCAAAGGAGTAAGTGTTACCAAAGTTATATTTATACAGTTGCACACATTTGATCCAATACGAAGTTAGAGAATAAAATTAATCTTTAAAAAGAAAGTCAAGGAAATATTAAATAGTACCTTTACTATAAAAAAAATAAGATTTCTTACAAGGTATACCAGTTCTTGTAAGGTGGAAGGGGGAATACTGAGGGAATAACCAAACTATATTCTCTGTTCTTCTTACCTAAAAGATGTCAAAACCAGGTGGAACAAAAAGGTAGAAAGGTTGATTTTAATTGGTAAAGATGATCTCTATTGCAAAAGATTTAATTGGTGCTGTGTAATTTCAAATCAAGTTTGCAAGTATGCTGTTGTGTTATACTGGGAGATATCAATCTGAAAACTGGGGCCCTGATATGATTATGCCAATTTAATAATTGAGTAGGAAATGTGTCTTCTCTTTCCTCATTAAGCTCCTGTAAAATTGTTTTCTGTAATAGCTGTATTATTGTTAATAAAAACTAAGCCCTTCTCATTTGATCTTTTTATAATATTTTTTCAAATAAGAAATTTATATTTCCAAAATAGCACATTTTTCCCTGACTTCTTGATACCCTGAGCATGTCTTTAGCATGCCTAAAGAGTGGCTGCACAGGAAGGGGCAGAGGTGGTGGGGCACAGAGTGTCCAGATACTCTTGAAACCACTGCCATTTAGCACAGCAGAAGGGTGAGAACAGAGGAACTCCTGGCCACCATTTGTATAGAGATGATGCACTATGAAAAGGAGGAAAGGAGAAAAGCCCATGTAGGTAGAAATTGCAGGAAAGCTTTGAGGAAACAATTGAGAGTGGGAGTTAACAGGGGAGAGGCTCAGCACAGCTGTTGAGGTATGGGAGCGATAGGAGAAAAAAGGGAATTTAAATATATGCAGCTGCAGGTAACAAATCCTCTTCTCTGAGTTCTTAGAGGATCAGAAAGTTTAGAATTATCTTTAATTACTTCATCTGTTGGACTGCCTTTCTTTTGGGATACAGGATTACTTTTTTCATGTATTCATTCAATCAGCCAAGTATTCATTTACCCAACAAATAAATATATTTAGTACCTGCTATGTTCCAAGCTTTGTTCTAGGCACTAGAAATATAATGATGAAAAAAATGAAACAAAATCCCCTAGCCTTATGGAGTTAACACCTTAGGGAAGAGAGACAGACGATACATAAATCACAAATCACTGAAGGCATTTAGTAGTATGTCAAATGGTGATTATATTTATAATACTATAGAGAAATACTAGACCACATAGTATAGTACATACTACTATAGAAAAATGCAAAGCTGGAAGGCGCACATAGGGTGCATTGAGGAGGTTAAAAAGTTAAATAGCATGTCAAGGAAAGCCTCAACTAACCTCTGGATGAGGTTGCTTTGAACAAAGTTCTGAAGAAAGTGAGTTAGCTAACTGGATACATTGTAAGAGTATTCCAGGTGGAGAGAACACATGCAAAGGCCCCAAGATCAGGGCATGCCTGGAATACTGTTAGAGGTAAGATTTTCTTCCTGCTTTTGGTTATATACATTTGCCTTCTAGTTAATAACACTGACAGATAGAAGGTAGCTCACTATTCTTGAAATGGACTACTACCCATAATAGGCAAAGAAATTTATTTCATTGATTAACCATTTACAAAAATAGAATAAATAGAAGAGAAAATAACAGAGCACCAAAGTACTTTTAATTGAAAGTTTTATTTCAATCATGTACGCATTTGTGTTCATGTGGTAGAGAGGAAGGGTATGAGTATGATGGGTTGCAATGTAAAAAATATTTCTTACGATGTATCTTTGTCAAAAATGTCAAAGAAATACAGAACTAGCTTGTCTTTCCTTGTAAAAGATTTAAAACTCTTAGTTTTTATCTATCTTCAAAGCAGTGATTTCAATATAAGTGGAAGTTCCCCAAAAGTAGAAAAAGTGGGACATTTCAGTATCATTTGGGACATACTACCCCTTACCCAGAAATTCTTATACCTCTCTATCCTGATAAATAATCACTTTAGTGATCCATCACAAATACTGAAAGCAGTTTGTCACAAATGTCCTCTAAGTAGAGGCCTTACCACTCTAGATAGTCATGGTCCTACCTAAGCTAAATCTAGCTTCCTTATCACAAATATTGCAATGAGAGTCAGAGCTCTCAGACTCAAGATCCTGACATAGACACTATCGCAGAGAATGATGACCATTACTTCCGATAAACTGGGCTGGTAGGGCTTCCCTTGCCTAATCTCTCTGAATGCATACCTGCAGTGTACAGTCAGTCTTTCACCTATGCCTGTCCACATATGAAGAGCTGAAAAGGTCTTAAACATATCTAGGTCTCTATTTTGAGGAAAGCAAAAGTACTGAAAAGACCTATGTACACAAAAATATTTGCACTTGTTTTACTTTATGTTTATCCTGAAATTTCACTTACAAGCCCATTTGTTGTCCCCAGAACAATTAACCACAATATTTACATACTACATTGTTCCTTACTTCTTTGCTATAAAATAAAAATATCCATTCTAATTGACCTATACTACCTATAGTCCTTATGAACTCTTACCTACTACCAGTTTCACAAAGTTTGTGTTAACCATTCAATCTTATTTTTTGCTTCTCTGTTGGTATATTACTATCTTTTAACCAGATAGAAATTTTCAATAATAGTTTTTAGCTCTAAAGAGATACTGCTTAGAGATGCCTGGGTGGCTCAGCGGTTGAGAGTCTGCCTTCAGCTCAGGGTGTGATGCCAGAGTTCTAGACTGAGTCCCACATCGGGCTCCCTGCATGAAGCCTGCTTCTCCTCCCTCTGCCTGTGTCTCTGCCTCTCTCTCTCTCTCTCTCTCTCTCTCTCTCTCTCTGGGTCTCTCACGAATAAATAAATAAAATCTTTAAAAAAGAGAGATAGTGCTTAGTATTTTTATTAGTGAAATAGATAGTAGTATCTTGTACATAGTCATACATCCTTAAACCATAAGTTCTGGATCAGCATTTTCTTTATATTCTATAGACTTCTTACAATGTTGTATATTATCACCATCTACCTAGTTCCTCGTGTCTTCCAAAAATGTTTTTAAAATAATAATAACTGCTCACATCATATTATTGTACTATGAAAAAGGCAAAGTCATGGGTCATGACTAGTGGAATTGTTCCATTCTACAAATACAATCCCGTCTGCATGGCAATCCTACCTTGTGGATATATTAGTACTGGAAGAAAAACAATTCCAAACATATGCTCTCCTAACATGTCAATTACAGCATCATAGAATGCAATTGGCATTGTAAATAATTGTCAACTACTGTGTGTTTGCATAGTTTGACAGAGAAATCCTACTAATTTTGAAGTTTTAATTATTTTCTGTTATGTGGAGCATTAAAACAGATACATAATTTTGGGGTGCCTGGGTGGCTCAGTCAGCTAACCATCTGCCTTTGGCTCAGGTCATGAACCCAGGGTCTTGGAATCAAGCCCCACATCTGGCTCCTTGCTCAGCAGAAAGCCTGCTTCTCCCTCTCCCTCTGTCTGCATTTCCCCCTGCTTGTAAATAAATAAATAAAATATTTTTTAAAAAGATACAGAATTTTATAACCTAATTCTAGAAAAGAAATATGAGAAACAGGATGGATTAAGATTCAAATACTGAAAAACAAATATCAGATGTATAGTTAAACCTCTCCTCCACCAGCCAGTACATTAAATAAATTTTGGCTATCAGGAAAGATTAGGAATAAAAGCATACATAGAAAAATCAATATTACTAAATGTGTTAAAGCCTTCACTAAATTTTATAATTATATGTGTGAAGCATTTATTTATTGTTTTTGTTTTATCCACTCAGTGAAGCAAGTAATAAGTGGTTTGGTTAGACTACTATGCCACTAAACTAAATAGAGATTTGTGTTTGAGGAGCCATATTTGCACTTGGATTCAAAAAAATCTTTGTAAATACATTTCTCCAACATTATACATTCAGTTGTTCACTATTAGAGACCTTACTTCTAAACAAGCAAATAGAATAAAAGAAAGGCTGTAGAGTGTCTTGAATTTAAAAACTTTTAAATATTCCAAAAAAATAAAAATAAAAAATAAAAACTTTTAAATATGAAATGTGGCATAAATTTCCCAATAAATGTAACCTATTTTACAGGAGCAGTATGTGTTTTATTCCTCTGAAATTATTTGCTTATCATTTTAAATTAATCAGGAAAATTTTCCAGACTTTTATTTAAAAAAAAATGGAAGAAAACATGAACAGGACATACTCAATGTCTAGCAAGAAAATAGAATTATAATATTTTCGTATATAATGCCCTTAAAATTGTGATGTTTGCTTGATACTGTCACTGCCAGAAACAAAGTATACAAATATTCATTCTTAAATTTTCTCTCTACTTTTAAAAATAAAATCCATCTGGCCTCCTTAAGAACTAGACTCCCTACCCATTCTTTAATTTTTTTATCCAATTAAACACATACATATTAATCAAATCATTTAGTACTATAAATATCTGGCCTCAGATTGTAATATAGATTTCAAATTACAAAGAAATAGAGGAAGTTATATAAAGTATAATTGAAATTCATTGACTCATAAGCAGATTTTTTTTTCACTAAGCACCACTCTCAGTGGAAGTTATTGTTTTCTTGTAACCAAGTCCTGATGAAACCATCTTCTTACAAAGACAAGCAGGTAGTCTGAGGAGCAAGGTGATTGCAGAGATCTCTCTTCCTCATCCCCCCCCCCCCACACACACACACCAAAATGCAAATTTCTTCTGTTCTCTGGGAAAAGAGTCTATCCTATTTGCTTTCATTTTAAAAAGTTATTGCTTTCTTGAAAATATAAAATTGAAGTAATTCCCACTTATGCCTGGCCTCTGAGGAGTTGAGGATACCCAAGGGACTTTGATAGTAAGATTAAACTGTGTTCACAAAGGCTATACCAATTGATTACCAATTTTTAGTCTTAGAACACAATAAAATAAAAAGAATAAAATACTCCTAAACCAAATGCAGCATCTCATTGGTGAATAAGCAAGAACTTTGATATCTTACTATACTTAAGGGTCAGGGTTATTACTATCATTTTTTCACTGCATACTACAGTAGAAATACTAAGTACATATTAAGCTAAATCTGTATAGACTCCACAAAATATCCTGGAAGTTAGAATTTTAAATATATCTCTTAAGTTAGCTGATTTATTAAGTTATTTCTATTATTGTTTCTAACTTAATGAAGGAAAAGTGAAACACTCTGGAGCTATGCGAGTTCTCAAATTCAACATAAATGGGAATATTTTGAAGTGGAAAGCATAAAACCAAGTATCACATTTGGAAAGATATGTCACATGTTTTGCAACATGTGTGGTTTCAACATGTGTGGTTTCAACATGTGTGGTTTTTCAATATGGTGGTTGGCATGTGCCATACAATTGTCTGCCATGGTTCAATCCTCATGCCTTGCTTACTCAGCGTATGACCTTGGGTAGAGCTTTTCTCTTCTCAATGACTCAATTTTCTTATCTTCAAAGTGTGGATAATAACACCTCATAAGATGGTTGTGAATATTCAAATAATTGATGTGATCCTTGATTTCTCATTTTTCTCATCCTTTATTCACTTGATCACAAGGTCCCACTTGCCTTCCTCTGAACGTATGCCAAGCCTTTCTACTTCTCTCATTGTTCTCCATGCCCCACTTCATTGAGGCCACCATCATTTTACAGATGCAAAGCCTAATCTCCCTGCATCTACACTTTCCACCACCAAGCCATTCTCCAGTGTAATCATTTTAAAAGATTTAATCAAATCACATCCTTTCCCTTTAAAAATTCTTTAATGAGCTCTTCTTAGTGCTCCTTAAGAAAAAACTAGACTTTCTAAACAGCCAGCATTGTCCAGCATAATTCATTTCCTCCTTATCCTCCAAAGTTGCCTCCTCTAAGTCTGCCCCCTCATTCATTCACCATTCTCTTGTCTTTCCTCACATCTGTAAAAAATCCTTTGCAGTCATGGGATATGCTCTTGTCCAAGACTGTAATCCCTTCTACCAGCCCTCCACATGAACATCTCCTTTTTATTCCTGAAGTATCTCTTAAATACAGCATCTCCTTATACATGTCTTCCCTTACCATTCTATTTAAAGTGGACATCTTATGTTATTCACTATCCCATTGCCTTTAGTACCAATTGTCATAATATTTATTTATATTTAATTATCTTATTTATTTGTTGTTGTTGTGGTCATCTAGCTAGTTTCTCCAATCAGAATACAAACTCTTTAGGGATAGGACATCTTCATTCTTCTATCTTCTGTACTTGGTATGTAGTACATGCTTAACAAATAAGATTGAATAAAGAAAATTCTTACCAGCATTTGTGATACTTGTAAATGCTCAATAAGTTATAGCTGTTATCCTGAGAATAATGCTTTTATTTATGAAAATTACATAAATTATCATGTAAAAGAATGCACATAAATAACTTAAGAAGAATATTTCTATTGATATAGTAAAATTTTACCAACTAATGAATAAATGCTGTGAGAGTGGACTGCAAATGGATCGTATCATACAGTATTGTACTTTGAGATACTAGGAAAAAAGGTTTAATTCGATGGAGATACTGAGTTTCATCTTTAAAAACTGACGAAATAAGAGATGAATAGGTAGCAGATACAACCTTTGTTGTTTCCTCATGGCTATGTACCCAACTCCACCATAAGCTCTTCATGGATATGCACAATAGTACACACACAAACACACAGACACACACACACATTAACATGTAGCTGAGCTGATGGTAGGTGCTCAAATAATTGTTGAGTTGAACTGAATTTGATAAAAAAAAAAAAACATAACAGAGACAATGCCACAGAGAAAGAAGATTGAAGATTTATTACTGGGAACCACACAAATGCTTGCCCACTTGCACAATAGCTTAGACCATGGTTTTTCTGATTACTCAGTGATTCTAACCAACTGGCCAGAATTAATAGTTTATTGACTCAATCACAAACAATAGTTGTTTAACCAAACATCAAACTTGTAGAAATAATTACTCAGAAAAATTCCAGTTTACCCAAGGTCTATAATGGTCCCTATGCATGGATCTCTCAAAATTCAGGAAACATGTACTTTAATGTAATGTGAGGTGATAGAAATGCTCTTGGATGGGAGAAAAAGATGAAAATGACAGGGGAGCCTAAAAATGTGCCTAGACTTGATTGGAGCAAAAAAGAGAGATATTGTCAGAGCACAGAAAGAAAAAAAAAATAATGAAGAGAGACTGTAGCTGATAGAAACAGAATCAAGTAACTAGATAGTTTTGAGGTAAAACACAATTTCAATTACAGAAAACAAGAAGAGTTCAGAGAAAAGCAGAAATAGAAGGTACAAAAATAAAAAAAAAGTTTTGGGAAGCTTTCATCATACTAAGTATTCAAAATATCCTATTTATCCCTTATTTACTATAACATAAAAGAATATGCTTCAGTTTTAAAATTAAGTCTTTGATTTTTTTAAATTTATTTATTCATGAAAGACACACACAGAGAGAGAGAGGCAGAGACACAGGCAAAGGGAGTCCCGACGCAGGACTCGATCCCAGGACTCCAGGATCACGCCCTGGGCAGAAGCCAGGCACTAAATCACTGAGCCACCCAGGGATCCCCAAGTCTTTGATTTTTAAGAAGTTGGTAAATTTTGCTCAAAAAAATTTACGTTTCAAGAGAAGAAATCTAGATAAATGACATTTCTGAGATCTTACAGGTGAAGTAAAAAGTGCATTTTTAGATGCAAAAACTTTCATTAATACCTGAAGACTTCTGTGCTTTTTCAGAAATTTTGTAGAATAAAATATACTACATATATACAGCATGTATAGAACTGAATGGTTTCCAATATTCTCGCAGTTTTCAAAAATCAGACCCAAGTAATATCTCCTTTAATTAAACTTCTCTTCATAGGATCTCAAAATATATCATTGCATGATAAAATTCCTTTGTTACACCTTCTTAGGTGATAATAGATGTTATATCTATTTTGTAGAATAGGAAATGGAACAGAGTTTATGAAACTTCTCTAACTTAGCAATGAATCAAAGAAAATAGTTATGATCTCATACTTGAAGACCCAGTTCACCAGATCTTTTCTCTCTCTTACTGCTGATAACTGAAATTAATATAATATTGAGCCACCCATTAGATTTTTACTTTTTCCTTATATACGGTATTATAAAATAAGTCCAATGAAGTGAAAATTTTAAAAATAAAAGTCAAATTTTATATTTTATCATTAACTTAAAATAATTGTGTTCATTGGGAAATGTAGCCCTTGGGCTTTTCTAAAATAAAATACATGAAAATGGACACACATACTTGGGGGTAGAATTTACGACTGACTCTTCCCTTTCTTCTTAAAACTCATACACTTGGACTTCCGGCCGAAGTATCTAAAACTCACAGATTACTAATTTTAATCCCCCATGAATCTGCAAATATATACTCAGCATCTCTGGTACATTACTACACATTATAAAAAGATTTTTCTGAGAAGTTTGTTAAACATCCAAGCACCTCAAGTGTTCTAATCCAGGTAATCTAGGGACCCGGTTGTAAAAATACTTGATCTAGTAGTTGACACAGATATAAAAACAAGAAAAATACATAACATAAGAAGAACAGATAGCTATCAATGCACAACAGATGTTGCTACATAGTGAAATATCTGGGACAATAGAGAGTACAGGCATAGTCAGTGCTTGTTCCACAGGGTTCAAGTTCTCCCAGTTACTTAATTAAATAATTCTATTTGTTTTCTTCTCATTGAGGTTTAAGGAACCAAGCATAACTAAACAAATGAAATGTCTGCCTTCCTACTTTCCACAAAAAAAGCCTGGGGAAAGTATTCTTCAGACTAAAACTGAACTAAATTCTGAACTAAATCCAAGTGATAGATCCAAGCCTTCTTCTAGATTATATTGGAAAGAACTACTTCTGGTCTTGAAATTTATGAGCAGCAAGGAAAATATCTCTCTTGTATTCTTCCTTCAAAAGCTATACTCCTTTACTTAAAATTTCCCCAAAAAGTAGCTCTCCAGTGCTTTCAACTTCTAATTCAAACTCCTTAAAATGATATACAACGTCTTCATGACATCTCCTTTTGATGATACAAAGATTCGTTTTTGAGCATTACATCACCCTGACACTCACTCCAGTCAAAGGTAAGATGTTTTCAGATTTAAAACAAGGAAATGAGTTGGCTCACTTAATAAAACCCCTCAGTGAAATGGGCTTTAGAGTTGGTTGATAAAGTGCTTCAGTGATAAGATAAAGAAAGTACTCCCAGTATTAGCCCCTTGGTTCAAGTCTGCAGGAAAGTCCAATTATTATACAAAGCTGCAAAGTGTTATAAAGAAATAAGAGGTATAATCCTGAAAAAAAAGAAAGATTATTGAGGTTGGACTAAAGAAAATAGGTAAAATAGTACAAAATAGATCTTGTGTTCTCTAATAATTTTAAAAACAAGTGAACAGAACTATTTCAGAGCCTACTGAGATAAAAGAAAAAGGAGATGACCATGGCTAAACACAAAGAAGTGGGCTAGGAAAGGAAATATTTATACATTTGGAGAGCAACTCATTGAAGAGAAAAGGGAGAGAAATGAACTTCATTTCTTATATTTTGGACCAAAATAATTCGAACATACTTTGGTGTCGTCGATTGACAGATTTAGGACAAACCAAATAACATGTACTGAACATTCTGAAGGAAGTTTGCAACCTTGGAATTCTTCCAGGTGCTGAGATAGTCCATTCCTGAGAGAGGAGTAGTCATTAAAATGAAGACCTACTAACAGTGGGGTATGAAGGGTTCAGAAAATACCCTCCTCTCCACTGTTGAATCGCTTCAAATTAGCTAATATCCTGCTAATATCCCTAATAAGCCTGCTTCTTTAGCCTAAAATCCTACAGATGACCTGTCTGTGGTGAGAAAGAAGCAGAAGTAAAAAAGTCTTTCCTATGGCCCCCACTGAGAATGATGGATGATATTCATGGAAGACTGAATCAGTTAAAAGTAAACAAATTCCTCAGAGTGCAGAGCAATCTGCTTCTGATATTAAACTACAAAACTTCAAGCAAAGTACTTGTTGGTATCCTCATCATAGTAAGAAATGTTATCATCAATTTAAAAAAAAAACTTGGGACCCCGGTTACCGCCCCCTCAGGAGCCACCATGTTGGTGATACCCCCCCGGACTGAGCGAGGAGGAGGAGGCTCTGCAGAAGAAATTCAACAAACTCAAGAAAAAGAAAAAGGCATTGCTGGCTCTGAAGAAGCAAAGTAGTAGCAGCACAGCCAGCCAAGGCGGTGTGAAACGCTCACTGTCGGAACAGCCTGTGGTGGACCCAGCCACGGCAACAGAGCAGGCAAAGCAGCTAGTGAAGTCAGGAGCCATCAGTGCCATCAAGGCTGAGACCAAGAACTCAGGCTTCAAGCGTTCTCGAACCCTAGAGGGGAAGTTAAAGGACCCTGAGAAGGGGCCAGTTCCCACTTTCCAGCCGTTCCAAAGAAGCATATCTGCCGATGATGATCTGCAGGAGTCGTCCAGACGCCCCCAAAGGAAATCTCTGTATGAGAGTTTTGTGTCTTCCAGTGATCGGCTTCGGGAACTGGGGCCAGATGGGGAGGAGGCAGAGGGCCCAGGGGCTGGTGATGGTCCCCCTCGAAGCTTTGACTGGGGCTATGAAGAACGTGGTGGTGCCCGCTCCTCGACCCCCCCCCCCCACGAAGCCGCAGCCGGGACCACAGTCGTGAGCGGAACCGGGACAGAGACCGTGATCGAGAACGGGATCGAGACCGTGATCGGGACAGGGACCGCGATCGAGAACGAGAGGGCCCTTTCCGCAGGTCGGATTCGTTCCCTGAACGCAGGGCCCCTCGGAAGGGGAATACTCTCCCCTCTCCCCATGGAGAGGACATGACGCCCACCCTCCTTCGTGGGGCCTTCTCTCCCTTTGGAAACATCATTGACCTCTCCATGGACCCACCCAGAAACTGTGCCTTCGTCACCTATGAAAAGATGGAGTCAGCAGATCAGGCCGTTGCTGAGCTCAATGGGACCCAGGTGGAGTCTGTACAGCTCAAAGTCAGCATTGCCCGCAAGCAGCCCATGCTGGACGCTGCCACTGGCAAGTCTGTCTGGGGCTCTCTCGCTGTCCAGAATAGCCCTAAGGGTTGCCATCGGGACAAGAGGACCCAGATTGTCTACAGCGATGATGTCTACAAGGAAAACCTTGTGGATGGCTTCCAGGGAATGGAGCTGGATTCCGTGTGCCTCATCTGCGCCAACACTTGGTCTCAATAAAACACTGAGGTGGAAGCTCAAAAAAAAAAAATAATAATAAATAAATAAAAACTTATCTTTTAAGGTTTTTTGCCAATATTCCCATTAAGCATTTTTAACACAGTCATTTCATTACATCCATTTCTCTATGTTGAGGTCTAGAAAAAATAAGTATATGGGATTTTCTTTTTCTTACATTGGCAACATTTATCCTCCACCTATCTTCTTACAAAGTACAAGCATGGTTCAGCTTCAATAGTAGACTTTCAATCTGCAAATTTGTCCCCAACTTTATTATTTCAGAAATAATATTAACTGATATACTTAAGAAGGTAAACATGCATGTTTAGTTTGTTTTTTTTTTTTTACTAGCGCATGCAGGACATATTCACTGCATGATGAAAAATTAAATACAGCATATTCTAAGAGATTCTGCCAAAATGTCACTCTTTATGTTTTCAATGGTCTTCTCAATGCTTAATAATTTCACTAATATATGGTCTTCTTTAATCTTGTCTTACTTATTACCTGCTGTTAAAAGGGTACTAAAGCAAGCTAAAAGTTTGACAGGGTTTTTTTCTTTCCTATTTTGAATGTGTCAAATTTCTCTCAGTCTCATGGAGTTTGATCTCCATTCAGAAGTCAATTAGGCTAGCACTAAGTCAAGTCATGTCTATTTTTATTGGCTCATAGAAAAATAGAGTTGGAAAGAACCTTGAAGGACACCAATGACTGTCCCTAAAACAGGAATTTCCTCTTCTGCTTTTCTAGGGAACGGTCATCAAGACTCTACTTGAACATGATCAGACATGAGGAACTTTGTTTAGTGGGTATGGTGATTGCTAACAGACACCCTTCTTGTCCAGCTGCCAGATTGCTAATAGTAAACAGCCTTCTCCAAGGATTGCCTCAGCTGCATAGAGCTGCCTTGACCAGCACCCATTTCTGGATACCCACAGTCAATGATAAATATAGAAGTAAGAAGGCCTAACTATCTTGGCCCATTTGAAAACAATTCTGAAAGGTCATCGGGCTCCATTATAGTTCAACTTCTCATGCAAAGTCCTTTCTAATTTCCCTGATTTCCAAAAGCATTTTTCTTTTTTAAAAACTTTTTCAGGGAATCCCTGGGTGGCTCAGTTGTTGCGGCCCAGGGTGTGATCCTGGAGTCCCTGGATTCAATTCCACATCAGGGTCCCTGCATGGGGCCTGCTTCTCCCTCTGCCTGTGTCTCTGCCTCTATCTCTCTCTCCATGTCTCTCATGAATAAATTTAAAAATCTTTAAAAAAAAATTTAGTATAGTCGACACACAATATTACATTATTTTGTACACACAATATAGTGATTCAACAAGTTTCAACATTATCCTATGCTCACCACAAATGTAGCTCCCATCTGACACCATACAATACTATTACAATATAATTGACCTATGCTATGCATTTTATTCCTGTCTTAATCATTCTTTGCCTGGAAGCCTGTATCTCCCACACTCCTTTATCCATTTTTCCTATCTCCTTATACCTTCTTCCCTCTGGCAGCCATCAATCTGTTCTCTGTATTCATAGATCTGTTTCTTCTTTTTGTTTGTTTGTTCATTTGTTTTGTTGTTTTTGTTTTTAAGATTCCACATATAAGTAAATATATGGTATTTGTCTTTCTCAATCTTACTTATTTCACTTAGTGCAATACCCTCTAGATCCATCCATGTTGTCACAAATGGCAAGATCTTATCCTTTTGTGTAACTGCATAATATTCCATTGTAAGTGTGCATGTGTGTGTGTGTGTGTGTGTGTGTCACATCTTCCCTATCCATTTGTCTACTGATGGACATTTAAGTTGTTTCCACATCTTGGCTATTGTTAATAACATTGTGATAAATATAAGAATACATATATCTTTTAGAATTAGTGTTTTTGGGTTTTTTTTGGGGGGGGGTAAATACCCTCTAGTGGAATTATTGAATCTTATGGTATTTCTATTTTTAATGTTTTAAGGGAACTCCATACTGTTTTCCATAGTGGCTATAGTAACTTAATCCCCACCATTAGTGCATGAATAAGGGGTTAATATGCAAAATATATAAAGAACTTATACAATTCAATACCAAAAAACGATCCAAAAGAATGGGCAGAGAACACAAATAGGCATTATTCCAAAGGCACTTTTCAATAAATTCCCTGCACACTAAACCCTGTCTAATAGACTGCTTCAAGGGAACCCAAGCTATAAAGCTACCTTTGCATGTAGCCTCATCGATTATTGGCTTTGTTTTAATTCTATTGGATCCATAAAATGCCTCCTACATTTTTACTTAGAGAATCTTCTCCTGGGGTGCCTAGCTGGTTCAGTCAGTTAAGCATCTGACTCTTGATTTCAGCTCAGGTCATGATCTTAGGGTTGTGAGATCCAGCCCCATGCTGGGCTCATAAGCTGGACATGGAGCCTGCTTAAGATTCTCTCTCTGCTCCTCTCCCCTTGCCCCCCTCTATAAAAGAGGAAGGAAGGAAGGAAGGAAGGAAGGAAGGAAGGAAGGAAGGAAAAAGAATAGAAAGGAAAAGAAAAAGAAAAAAGAAAACCTTCTCCTATCCTCAGAAACAACACAAATATGAATGGAATATTCTATTGTTTGAAAATTCCTTTAAATATTTGACTTTGTTGGAATTTCTTGAAACATAAAGAAATAATAAATATCATGACAGTATAACTACATCAATACTATTATCAACATATAATTTGCAATTCTTTCTCTATTAAAAAAGAAATTTACTGCAATAGAATATTATTCAGCCATAAAAAAGAATGAAACTTTGTCATTTGCTTAAACATGGGTAGACCTTGAGGCATTATGCTAAGTAAAATAAACCAGAAAGAGAAAGACAAATACTGTATGATTTCACTTAAATGTGGAATCTACAAAAAGAAAAATGAAAAACTAAACCAAGCTCATAGATACAGAAAACAAGAAATCTGAAAACATTTCCCACATCATTTTCTACTTGCCGCTTTCTTGAAATAGGAATATATATACTTAAAAACACATAGATACAACAAAACTCCTCTGTGTGATAATTTTACATAGATTTCTGCTCTCTAAAATATGCCTTAATCTTCCCTTCTAAATACATGTATTTTCCCTCCATATTAAACAATTCTCTCTAAGTTTATAGATTTAGGTTTAAAATTTAATGAGGTAGGGCAGCCCGGGAAGCTCAGTGGTTTAGCACTGCCTTCAGTCCAGGGCACGATCCTGGAGACCCGGGATCAAGTCCCAAATCAGGTTCCCTGCATGGAGCCTGCTTCTCCCTCTGCCTGTGTCTCTGCCTCTCTCTCTCTCTCTCTCATGAATAAATAAAATCTTTAAAATTAATTAATTAATTAATTAATTAATTAAAATTTAATGAGGTACTTACTAGTAGGCAAGTTTTTTAAACTCTGAGTCCCTATTTTATAATCCTAAAAATGTAAAAATACAGCCTACAAGTATGTTTTGAGGAAAAAATAAGCTATCACATGTAAATTGACACAGTAGTTAAGAGCACTGGAGTCAGATGTCTGCATTTTAAATGCAATAAAGTTACTTAACTTTGCAAGATATCATTTTTTCTATACATAGATTGGAGATAATAATAGCACTTCCTTTATAGCTATGGCTATAAATTTTATATTTATATAAATGAAATAATCCACATAAATAATTTAGTAGAATGACTGCTTAACTATTATTAGCTGCTATTTATTTTTTTTAAGAACCTGGGATACAAGAGACACTCAATAATTGTTGGTGCTATCACTCTCCTGTCTATCACCAACCACTCTTTTACCTTTAACTATTCTCTACGGAAAGTACAAATGTCCTTTAACTGTGTTGTTCTTATCAATAGATGGGTAAGGGACATATGTCTTTGGTTTTTGGCAAATAACCTTAATACCCTAATTTAGAGCCCCTTTAATGCTTTAGTCCCAATTTTTTAGGATCTTTCTGAGGATGTTTTTGAAAACTTCATCCAGTATAACACCATCCACTGATGCTAAATGAGACCTAAGGTATATGGACAAATAAATGTATTTAATATTTATTGCCTTAGGCAATTTATCACATAGGCAACCCATGTAATAATTTATTTAGCATAACCTGAACTATCTCTTTCTACCTAAAGGGTAAGTATTCTTCAAGAGATATAATTTTTAAGGAATATAAGCATATTAGTACATATTTTAATGATTCTCAACAGCATGAATGGGATTTAGGAGGGGGGAGGAAGTCTTTGTGATCAAACAATCTTTCATGGCTCATCAGAGCTTTTACTGTGTCATTTTCTTTAACTCATACTCATTAAAGTTGCTGTTTTCTTCCTTAATGAACTACTCTTACACAAAATTCTGCGACCAGTTATATACTTTTAAAAATATGCATTATCAAGGCACAAGTTTACAAAAATACAGTTATTAAGTGTTAGTATTTTAATCCCAATCTGACACAAACACTAACTCTGCTATTAGTCATAAATGTTCTCATTATTCTTTACAGATGAGTAGGCACTATAAAAATAAGTCAAATACCACTTTTTTTAAAGTTTTTTTTTTTTTAAAGAGTGTGCATCATGAACCCCACAGGATAAAGGGAGGGGAGGGGTGGAGGGAGAGAGATAATCTTAAACAGGCTCCATGCCCAGCACTGAGCAGGAGGCAGCACTCTATCTTATGATCCTGAGATCATGACCTGAGCCAAAATCAAGAGCTTTACTGACTGAGCAACTCATGTGCCCTGCAAATACCATTTATTAATTCCACTTCAATTCAATATGTTTGACTTCACAAATTTTCTTCAAAACTAAAAATGATGATTCTGAATTAAAATAAAAATTTTCATTTTCCCATCATGCCAAAGTTTCAAATATTCTCATGCTAAATGACAGAACATTAATTTTGGAGTGAGAAGTACCCCCACAAACTCTCTTATGCTAATACTAATTAAAATTTCTAACTCAAGGTAAAGTTAGATCAATTCATTCAGAAATAGAGGCATCTATTGTTATTCTGAATGGCATAATGGAGATAGATTAATCAAACCTACATCTATACATACATAATCTCTTTAAATAACTAATTTCTAGATGCTTCAGTTTCCCATTATCAATAAGAAACAATATTTTTCCTTCTAACAAACTTGCAAGTTTGTTTTAAAAATGAACCATTTCCATCAATTATGAAATTAAAATTCCTCAATTAACAGAACTATAAAAAAAAACCTTGAGTTTGGGGAAAAATACTTTAAACAGGAAGAAATTATAAATGGCGAACTGCAAGGAGAAATAAGTTTGCTATTATATTTGGAGACTTCAACATCCTTCTTTCAGTAGGAATAATTCAGACAGAATGCAGAATGCAACAAAAAACCTAACTGTACTTATTACAAATGTATAAAGCAACCTCACTGAAAGGGATGAGGAAAAAGGTACTAACTCTGGAAATGAATGGAATCTGTAAAACTAAAGTCAAAAGGAACTGCACATAAGCATTCTACTCTGATAAAGCTGTTCCCTTGGATGTACAGATTAACAATTCTGACACTGCATACATGTACACTGCAACTGAATAATTAGATAAGTGGATGGCAGTGACTGGGAGTCAGATTTCTCACTACTGGAGTGGAAATTCACACACAAGAAGGGGAAGTAGCTGTAATAATGGATGTAATAATGTATTAGAGTTGGAGGCATCAATAAGAACTCATATTTTACTGGTTACATATAGATATATGCATGTGTCTGTATACATGGGTTAGTATATACACATATATTTATATACTCTGTCAGCTGAGGGGGCCTAGAAGCAATGGCATCCCATAGCAACTAAGAATACCTAAGGCCCAGGAGTACCTGGGTGGCTCAGTCAGTTGAGTGTTTAACTCTTGATTTCAGCTCAGATCATGATCTCACAGTCTTGAGATGGAGCCCTGCATCAGGCTTCATGCTCAGCATGGAGTCTGCTTGTCTCCTTCCCTCTGCTCCTCCCTCTGCTCCTCCCCCTGCTCCTCCCCCTGCTCGTGTTTGCTGGCGGGCGGGCTCTCTCCGAAGTAAATAAATAAATAAATAAAATCTTAAAAAAAAAAAGAATACCTAAGGCCCAGATCTGGGTTTCTTTTCTTTTCTTTTTTTTTTTAAAAAAAAAAAAAAACATTTTATTTATTTATTCATGAGAGACACAGAGAGAGAGGTAGAGACAGAGGCAGAGGGAGAAGCAGGCTCCCTGCAGGGAACCTAATGTAGGACTCGATCCCAGATCCCAGGATCACAACCTGACCCTAAGGCAGATGCTCAACCACTGAGCCACCCAGGTGCCCCCAGATCTTGGTTTCTAATACTATTTTTCTGTAAAAGGAACCAGAGAAATGACTGATTCTAGGACTGGAGCAAGATATATACAAGGTCAGCTCTTGTACTGACAGAAAGAAAGTTCCTATGGCATATTCCAAAAAAAGGCAAACCATAATGATAAGGGTATTTCAAATAAGTACAGGAGCTAACTGAAAGAGATTCCAGTGGCCAAAGTGGAGCAAAATTGGATTATTGTCCAAAGTATATAATAAATATCATGAGTCCATACTGATATAGATAAATGGTTAAATTAATCAGTGGAGAAAAGACAAATCTCCCTTGCAGAATTCTAAAATAAATTTATATAGATAACTCCACCCTATAGGAGGGGGAAGCAAAACTCCTGGTTCTTTAAGTATAGGCTGCCTGTAGTAACTTCCTTGAGGAGAGTACAGTATGAAAAGGGAGAGAAAAAAGTAACTTTAAAGTAGAGAAACTGGGGATCCCTGGGTGACTCAGCGGTTTGGTGCCTGCCTTCAGCCCAGGGCGTGATCCTGGAGTCTGGGGATTGAGTCCCACATCAGGCTCCTTGCACGGAGCCTGCTTCTCCCTCTGCCTATGTCTCTGTGTCTCTCATGTATAAATGAATAAAATTTATTTATTATTAAAAAATAATAAAGTAGAGAAACCTAAAAAAATCACTATTTTAGCCACATGATCAAGGTCAACATCAATAGTCATAAATCATGTTGACAGTATAAAACCTTGATATAATGTGATGAAAATAGCACTTTACCTCTGTGATCTTCCTACTGAAAACCCGTAACCCCAGCTAATTAGGAGGAAAAGTTCAGAACAATTCCAAAAAAGGGACATCCTACAACATACCTAACACTCCTGAAAATGGCCATTGTCATCAAAACTAAAGCAAGTCTAAGAAACTGTCACAGCCAAGAGGAGCCTAAGAAGACATAACAAATAAATGTAATGTGGCAACCTGGACGGGACCCTAAGGCAGAAAAAAAGTCATTTAAAAAGGGATAAATGACATCTAAATGGCCTGCTACTTTAATTACATTTGGAAATCAAAAGATACATGAAACAAATGGTAATAACCAAACTGAGCTCAAATTATGAACTGCTGGGTCTTTTTTTTTTAAGATTTTATTTATTCATGAGAGACACACACAGAGAGAGAGAGAGAGAGGCAGAGACACAGGCAGAGGGAGAAGAGGCTCCACACAAGGAGTCTGATGTGGGAATGGATCCCAGGACTCCAGGATCACACCCTAAGCCAAAAGCAGATACCCAACCACGGAGCCACCCTGGACTAAGTCTTATGCTTTCACTGTTTAACAAAGAAAGCAAGAGAATAAACCAACTAAACATTCACTTCATGATAAAACAAAAACATAAAAAAATAAAAATATAAGGAAAACAAGGGAAGGAGTAAAGCCTCAAATATTTTTTAAATCCATGAATAACAAAAGAAAAAAAATAGATCTGGCAAAAAAAAAATCTAAATTTTATTTAAAATGTGAAACAGACATACCTCCAGCAAGTTGGTTTACTTTAGTTTTGCTTTGTAAAGGAAAAACACTGGTATACACAAGCAAAAGAAGAAATGGAATATAAGAGATAAAATTGTATTGTTTCGCATTATTAACAGGTAGGGAACCTGAAGGAATTTTAGATGCAAACCCTGCAATGCACGACCTTATAAGCCAGCCCAGCAAGTATATAAATAACTTGTAGGTAAGACAACATTAAGTATCACATGAATACTTACACTACAACTATAAGTAGAGTGAGCTTTATCAGGAGGAGAAACAAGGATATTTTAATAAGAAGAAAGCCACGTACAGAGGAAGGTTCCATGAGCAATGGATAATCAGTAAACCAAATCACGGTGACATCAGGCAGAATGGATTCAGTGTAGATGGAAAGCCAGAGGGTTCTGTTCTGTATTGCAGTATCTGAAATGGATACCAATTAAAAAGTGACTGGATGCCCAAAGTTTGTCAACAAAATAGCAGGTCAATTTTCAAAAAACAGAGTAAGAGAAAGGGAAAAAACAGAAGAAATACTAAGAAGGAAGTTGAACCAATACAATCTGGTTCCTCCTCAGGAGGCATTATCACAAGAATTCCATTCCATTAGGGTTCATAGAGTCATATCATTTTAGGACTGATGAGTAGCTCAAGAGATATTTTCTGAATTCCCCTTATTTTACACATGGGAAATATGTTCCCAGATGAGGAACAAGGAAAGTCACACATTTAACAAGAAATTCCAGACTCCAGATTTGGAGTACAGTTATTATTCCATTATACAGTATAACCTCCTATTTACTCCAATAAAAGATACAATACAAAGTATTGCTCCATGATTTTTCACTTTTTTTTCCATTTCTTTATTATATTTTTATTTTTTGTATATCTTGAGCAGCACCTACATTGCTGCGGGGAAAGAGAAGAAAGGAAAAGGGGGTGGGGGGAAGGAAGCTATCTCCAAACTCCATTTGGTTCAATTTCTACAGGGCTGTTTCTGCTGAACCCAAAAATACTGGGAGTCTTGAAACAGTTTGAGGAACTTCAGCAGGTCCATCTTGATTCTTATTCAAATGTGTAAATCTCCTCAAAGCCCCCAGTGACAAAATGTAAATACAATTTTTGCCTTTCAATACAAGATCAAGACATAATTTAAAGTTCTTTGTAATACTCCTAGCATCCCAGTCCCCAGGCCTCTGAGAGCACTTAAGGACACAAACCTGCCACTGGCAACACTTTGCAGTTCAATTAAGCTGGAAGTAGAAAGTAATTCTAAGAGTCTGAATAGGTTCTTGATGAAAATATTGGTTAGGAAAATGATTGTGCCCTCATGCCTATCTAGCACATCTGGTAGGAAAGGATTGTTACTTTATTTGCATTCTGTGAACAATTTAAAAAGTAATTTGCAGTTTGGGACAAACAAAGAAATGTGAAAGAGCACTGACTGACTGAAAGCTTTCCCATTAAAGAGTAAAACTGACTAAATTACTTTAAAGTACTTTTTTTTTCCTTAAAAGCTTCTTTAATTGAGTTCTATTACTTTATGATTTATCTTGGCTTGATATTTACCTTCGCATTAAGTAATTTTGCAGAAATTCTGGTGGAGGGAACTGTACTATAGAGAAAAGGGTTAAAAGGCACGAAAGGGAAGAGTTGTACAAAGATTAACTGGGCAAAGGAATCACCATAGACCCTACAGGGAGGTAAAGAGGGAGGAATAGAGAGGGGACAGAAGAAAGCTGACACAAACAGAACAGAAAAGAAGGCAACACAGGGGTGAAAGGAACCCAAGCTTGCTCTTTTAGCAGGAAGGTCAGGAGGTGTGAGCAGAAGGTTTGCTAATCATCCTGGCAGATAACCATCCAGGGAAGTCCACATCATCATCAATGGTGCTTCCTCAAGGACTGAACAGACTGGAGGTCTGGTCCTCAGCTAGAGTGCCTTGTGTATGAAGATGAACCAGCCTTCAGGCACAGGGCTGATAGGCAGGACATATACAAATTTCAGATTTTGTTGACCTAAAGAACTATATTTTCCTTAGGAAATTTCTGACTTAATATTTGGTGTATTTCATTTCTAATTGCTGAGTAAAGTTACATTATAGGATAATTCTGCTGGAAAGTGTCTGGAACTCAATTTCAGATGTGCTCATGTGTTTTAGAAGTAGTGGCTACATTCTATAGCAGTATCTGTAGATAAGGAAATGAGAAGGAGGCAAGTTTGTTAGGAACAGGGTTTAACCCTATGGCAGTAACAAACAGAGGAAAGTATAACCTGCTGAGTTGCAATAAGGTACACTCTTATTTTCAATATTTCCCCTGAATCTGACATACTTTTCCATTAATTCATCTAGGGAGAACAATCACAAGACCTATATACCACAATCTATACCCCTTCCAATCCCTCTGTAGACATTACCAATTAATCACAGAGCCTCAGGCAGGGCTCAGTTTCATCACAGCATTCAACTGATAAGAGCTGGCATGAAGTCAAAGAAATCAGCTTGCCACCTGTGATCTATTTGGCTATCTTCTGAGATACCTTACTCAAAAATTAGTAATTAGTAATTTACTCAATCCAAATATTTAGCACTGAAAAATAAAAGTGAAACTGGAAAAGTTTAGAAAACTACAAAACCCTCTTTAAAACAGCTATGAGACTTCTCATAGTAAGAAGTTTTTTTTTTAGAAATTCTATTTTTAATTCCATTTTTTCTATAATAAACATGCAGTTTTATGGCATTTAATAACCTTAAAAGACCTTCCACATACAGATTTTTTTATTTTTATTTTTTTATTTTTTTATTTTTAAAGATTTTATTTATTTATTCATGAGAGACACAGAGAGAGAGGCAGAGACCTAGGCAGAGGGAGAAGCAGGTTCCCTGCCAAGAGCCTGATGTGGGACTCCATCCCAGGACCCTGGGATCACGACCTGAGCCAAAGGCAGGTGCTCAACCACTGAGCCACCCAGGTGCACCCTACATACAGATGTTTAAATCTGATTTTTATTGCAACCCTGTGGGATAAGAGGAGGACAGAATTAAAAGCAAGAAATGGCCGGAAGATAAGAAACAGGCTCTGGTTATTTCCCTTTGAGGATTTTGAAAGGCAGAAGTATTTCTGTTTCTACAACGAAGGAAGGAGCTTGTGATTTCTCTTCATCTCAGTTTAGCACTAAACAATCTCTTCGACCTGCTTTATTTATGTGGACCTGCCATACCCATGCTTTTTCTTTGCATTTCAAACTCTGTATTTCTGAAGCTAAGAATAAAATTGAAATCACAATTGTTCCAAGATCTGAAGCCAAAATTTGATCTTAGAAACATAAACAATCACCAAATTAATATGCTTGAAGAATACTTCTTCCACACACTTTTTCTATAGAGAAAACCAGATACATTTTTCCTAGATCTAATACATTTCAATGCAAGTGATCTTAAGTGTAGGAGATTAAACCAGACATTTGTTACCACAGATTGACATCAACAACATCTTTGTCCTCTAGAACAAAACAAAAAACAACAACGAAAAAGAATCCCTCTGAGTTAATACAGAAATCCTTTCAAAATTTCAATACCCTGCCCCACTCCAGTCACCATAATAGGTGATCCCCCTGCGCTCCTTGTAACTTGGTTTTTAATTGCTAAATTTGCTATTTGTATATACAACTGTGATATCCTTTATCATGACGATTCAAATTACAGATGGTTCTAAAAGAAATAAGTCCAGCCTCAGCATAAACAAAAACCTAGGATAGAAAACCCCACAGATTCAATCAAATCAATTTTCTCTCATTTTGAGATGTACCTTCTCTGGATACATATTTTCTCATATGTCTACATAAATCTTCTCTTAGGATTCTTTTGTGAATTATTGCCAGCAAAAATGCAAACTCATGAAATCCACCTTATAGAAATACTAGTTACATTAAACAAATTGATCTCACTCCACTTGAAGTGCCTACCTTATTTTTCTGTGTCTTCCACTCTAGGACTTCTATCTTAAATTTGAGAGATTAATAACAAAGTTGAAAATGCAGTTTCTAGGAAATGTTTCCCCTGTCATTGTATTTTTACTCACAAACCACTGGAGAATAGGAAGCCTAGAGCCAGGATGAGGATGTGACCATGCTGTCATTTAATGATGAATAAAAAACAATTCAGAAATGTTTCCTTTTAAACACAATTTGAATGATGAGGGGGAGATGTAGCCAGAGAAGTAAGCACCCATGCAGACAATTGACAAATTTACTTAGTTGGCACATCAAAATACTTAATGCTGCTCACAAAACTTCATTCCTTTCCAACATTTGGTTAATGTGAGATGGAACTAAAGGGGAATAAAATGTTTTTATTTGTGAAAGTGGATACTTGCTCAGCGAACACTGGGAAAATTTAATTGTATTTTTTCATCATCAATTTAATATTTATTCACTGATATGGGTAATTTTCTAGTAGAATAAATAAAACATTATTTTCCAAGATTTACTCATTTGGTAACTTTTTTTTTTAAATGAACTGATTTTTTTTAAAGATTCATTTATTTATTCATGATAGACATAGAAAGAGAGAGAGAGAGAGAGAGAGAGGCAGAGACACAGGAGGAGGGAGAAGCAGGCTCCACGGGATCCCTGGGTGGCGCAGTGGTTTGGCGCCTGTCTTTGGCCCGGGGCGCGATCCTGGAGACCCGGGATCGAATCCCACGTCGGGCTCCCGGTGCATGGAGCCTGCTTCTCCCTCTGCCTGTGTCTCTGCCTCTCTCACTCTCTCTCTGTGACTGTCATAAATAAATAAAAATTAAAAAAAAAAAGAAGCAGGCTCCACGCCGGGAGCCCAATGCAGGACTCGATCCCGGGACTCCAGGATCGCGCCCTGGGCCAAAGGCAGGTGCTAAACCGGTGAGCCAACCAGGGATCCCCTCATTTGGCAACTTTTTCAAAATATTTTATATTGAAGAAAAATAGAGTTGGCAAAAGTCCACTCATTATTTGGGAGTTTTGTGTATACAATGCTTGGACATCTGGCTTCAACTTTTTTTTTCTTTTTTGGATTTTCATTGAAGTATTTATTCTATTCACATTTAATTTAATTATTGATATATCAATATCAAATATCTTACTATTTGCTCTCTTTTTACTAACTAAACTACATTACTTTTTCTTTTTTATCTTATTTTAATTCCAGTATGGTTAACATACAGTGTTATACTAGTTTCAGGTATACAACAAAGTGATTCAACAATTTTTTAAAAATATTTTATTAATTTATTCATGAGAGACACAGAGGGAGAGGCAGAGACATAGACAGAGGGAGAAGCAGGCTCCATGCAGGAAGCCTGATGTGGGCCTGAGCCAAAGGCAGATGCTCAACCACTGAGCCCCCCAGGTGTCCCAATTCAACAATTTTGTATATTCCATAGCGCTCATCAAGACAAGTTCTTAGGGATCCCTGGGTGGTGCAGCGGTTTGGCGCCTGCCTTTGGCCCAGGGCACGATCCTGGAGACCCGGGATTGAATCCCATGTCAGGCTCCCAGTGCATGGAGCCTGCTTCTCCCTCTGCCTATGTCTCTGCCTCTCTCTCTCTCTCTCTCTGTGACTATCATAAATCAATAAAAAAAAAAAGACAAGCTCTTAATCTACTTCACTGATTTCACCCATCCCCACTCTCACCTTCCCTCTGGTAGCCATCTATTTGTTCTCTATAGTTATGAGTCTGTTTTTGATTCCTTTTGTTGTTGTTGTTGTTCATTTGTTTCTTAAAGTCTACATATGAGTGAGATCATATGGTATTTGTCTTTGACTTATTTCACATAGCATTATACTCTCTAGGTCCATCCATGCTGTTGTAAATGGCAAGATTTCATTCTTTCTTATGGCTGGATAATATTCCATTGTGTGGAATATTTTTGTGCCAGTACCATACTGTTTCAATTATTATAGCTTTGTAGTGTAACTTAAAATTTGGAATTGAGATACCTCCAGCTTTAGTTTTCTTTTTCAAGATTGCTTTGACTATTCAGGGTCTATTATGGTTCCATACAAATTTTAGGATTGTTTGTTCTAGTTCTGTGAAAAATGCTGTTGGAATTTTGATAAAGATTGCATTAAATCTGCAGATTGCTTTGGGTAGTATGGACATTTTAACACAATTTGTTCTTCTAATATATCAGCATGAAATAGTTTGTGTCATCTTCAATTTCTTTCATTAATGTTTTATAGTTTTCAGAGTACAGGTCTTTTATCCCTTTGATTAAGTTTATTCCTAGGTCTCTTGTTTTACATACAATTGTAAATGGGATTGTTTTCTTAATTTCTCTTTCTGCTGCTTCATTATTACTGTATAGAAATGCAACAGATTTCTGTACATTGATTTTGTATCCTGTAACCTTACTGAATTCATTTATCAGTTCTAGTAATTTTTTGGTGGAGCGTTTAGCGTTTTCTATATATAATATCATATCATCTGCAAATAGAAGTTTTACTTCTTACCAATTTAGATGCCTTTTATTCTTTTTCTTGTCTGATTTCTATGGCTAGGACTTCTAGTACTATGCTGAATAAAAGTCATGATGAGGGACATCCTTGTCTTGTTACTGACCTCAGTTTTTTGCCATTGCATATGATGTTAGCTCAGGGTTTTTCATATAAGGCCTTTATTATGTAGAGGTATGTATCCTCTAAACCTATTTTGTTGAAGGTTTTTATCATGAGTGGATGTTGTAATTTGTCAAATTTCTGGTTTCAACTACTACTACCCATGTGACTTTGGGCAGTCCTTTAATATTTCTAAAGTTCTAGCTCTAAAGGTACTGATGGAAATTATACTCTTCTCTCTTAGAATTGTGCTAAGTGCTAGCACATAGTTGCCCTTTGGGAACAGAGAGAGGATAACATAATACAATGGGAGCAGAATGATGTTTAAAAAAAGATCCCAGTTTCAAATTGATCCAATTCAAAATTTTTCAAGCAGAAGCTTTTTTCCAAAGCTACAGACTCTAGGGATCTCAGTCCTATTTACAAGCAAGCCTGACAGCTGAGAGGAGAGATTGGGTATTGGGGTTTAGGATGGTTAAAGTGAAATGGAGACAAAAATCAGTAATTTGTTAGTTTGTCTATTTTGCATAAATTTCCATGCAGTCAATTCAAAGGTCCTTAATTTCAAATGTATACAATGTACTCACTCATGCTATACAGATTCAAAATTCAAGTCACAACATGAAAACATGAATAACATCTAATCACACAACAATGAAGGGGAAATTTTCTGAGACTAGAGCTGAAGCTGAAGGCAATGTGCTTGAAGGCCCTTTATTATTCTGTGTGTGTCACTGTGGCCTGAGTCTATAATGTTAGGATCCTCAAGAACACAGCTGAGGACAATCATCTAAATTGACTATGCTACATGGGTTGGAAGGTAACAGGTACCACAACCACAAAGAGTACCCAGTAGATTTCCTGATGCCTCACTAGTATAAACAGTCATGGATAATAGTTTCAACTCTTTGAATGTTGATTTCTTTTTTAACTGAGGAAAAAAAAACAGCATTTGAATAAAATATTTCAGTATGTGAAACCTAATTTCTCCAGAACTGTCCCTGGGCTCAAAGCCTTAGCCTTAGAGAAGTGACTAGCCAAACAGAGAACACCACTTTATTCTGTATCCCTAAATTCCCATTAGGTACTGATAACCCAATATGGGTACTGTCATACCCAGACTCACTGATTTAATTTGACAAGAAAGCAATGATTCTAGTGCTCAGTGAGCTGTCAGAGGCTTAATACCCAGGATCTGTGGCAAATCACCAGCCACTGTACCATGAAGGAGCTTTTGAGATTAAAGTGAACATCATGACCTCACCTCTAGTTGAGATTTCCCATTATCCTGTCATCTCCACTGGACACTAAAACCATTGGCCTCCCAGCAGTAATGTCCTTTTCTTTCTGATCTTGCTTTCTGACTCTGGCCTCAAGCTATGAAGATGATGGAAAATAGAATCTTTTTTTCTCTACATAATTCTCTTTATCTGATGAATATAGTTTAACATGGCGGGGAAAGAGACAGAAAGTGAATATTAACATTAAGAGGCAGCTGTTAGGAACACAGCTTTGAAGTTGAATTCTGAATGCTGACCCTGAAGTTTGCTAGTTTTACCTTGGACAAATTACTTAGGTACTCTGTATCTCATTTTCTTCATCTGTAAAATGTAAAATTTCTAAGAAAGAAAGGAAATTGTTGAGGTAAATCAATTACTGGGTATATATTGGACATGATATGTACATTAGCTTTTATAGTATTATCATTATTACTCTTATAGTATTATTACAGAAACATGGGGTGTTGAGCATAAAGGCAATAGATTCTTAAGTGCAAAATGTAAAAGAAGTTTGAAATATTTATCTAGGAGAATTTTAAGCAGAAAAGTCTTAGCAATAAGAAAAGAAAAATAAATGTACATTTATTAAATACATATTATTTTTTAGGAATTCTGTTAGTCCCTCATATGTTATCTTGTTTCATTTTCAAAACAACCCTGCATATTAAATGTTGCAAGTATCATGACTCTACAGTAAAGAAAACAAGCCTAAGAGACTTTATGTCACTTGTACAAGACTACCCAGTTTATTTAAGGCAAAGATGAGATTCTAACACAGGTAGATTCAACTTCCAAATTCATATGTTTTCATCAAGCAAAGATGCCTCCATAATATACTCTGTGAACACCTTCCATCTAGTATGTGTCACCTCAGATAAATCAATATGCCTGGTGTGAAGACAGAGCAGCTTAAGTTATTATGAAGCACTTATAACAACTGCAGTACTTTCAACAAAGAGAATACACAGCAATTAACATCCCTAACCACAAGGGAGGTAAAGAGCAGGCTCATTTTAATTGTTACTAAACCCCATCACCTATCATATCTATTCTTTTACTACTTAGAAAAATACCCTTTGCAGTACATGTAAAAGGAATATTAAAGAAGTCAACCTTTATAAAACCCCTTTTTTCACAAAAAGGAAATGTTATAGGTGTCAATTAATTCAGCAATGTGCCATATGAGAACAAGGCTTGCCAACTCCTGGTTTGAGGTTAATATTTCACTATCAATAGAGCAACTTCCTATCAGAGGGTTTCTATGGGCTTTATAATTTTACAAACAATCTAATGTCACTGCAGTCAATGTTCTTCCTTTCCTAAATGACTATAAATTCTGCTTGAAATCACCAGGGAAAAGACACAATGACTGTCCCACTGCTTCATCAGTGCTAGATAGTCCAGTCCACACTGGACTCCAGCTGTACTTTTTTATATAACTGTTATAGATCTCATCACAATATGGCATAATTATTAAAGTATAACCCTGTCTCTCCAATTAGCCAGCAGGTGACTTGATGGCAAAGACTGTCTCATCACCTCTGAATAGTTTCAGCTCAACAACTATTTAATGAACTTGTACTTTGTGGCAGGATCCAATGTAAATGATGAGGCTATAAAGATAAATGAGACACAGCACCAGCCCTTGAGGATGCTATGGACAAATGGAGGAGGCAGACACATTGATTGATCATTTCATTTCAACACAACATGGGAGAAGGCATGAGTATGAAGTGGTAAGAGCATGAGCAAGCAGGCCCTGAACCCAGCCTGGCTAGTTCAAAGAAGACTCATAAAGGAGGTGAGGAATTAGCCATGACCTAAGGATGTGTACTTCTAGTTATTAGTGGAAAGAGGCAGACAGCAAATATTCAATAAAAAAAAATCCATAAAGGAAGGGAAGGAGGGAGAAAGGGAGATAAAGAGACAGGACTAGACTAACAAATCCTTTTTATTTCCATCAAAGATCTGGGTGTATATTTTGACAGGTTCACCACATTTTTTAAATTGCTTTTAAGCAATTTAAGACCTAGAGGAAATGCTCCTACTCTTTACTCCACAACTTCTCATGTTCTTTTACATGATGGTACATGTAGCAAATGATGTTTATGTGGCTCACTGGGTAAACAGGAGAGGCTATCTGTGGCTGGAGGTGACCTATCACTCAGGCCCCAGCCAGCTACACCAAAGACTAAATGGATCAGTGTCTCAGCAAAATGCTAAGCCTCTTGTAGCCCATCATTGTGCTGAAGCAAACAAGTTTGGAAGTATGTCCTAAACTAACTCCTCACCTATTTTCTTCACCCCAATCCCATCCTGTTCCTCCAGGAAACTTGCAGGTGAATCACTCATATATGATCTTCCATTCAATCTTTAAAGATCATCAAATCTCCTTTAAAGAAGTCCTCCTTCAACCCTATTCTTCCTTGAAGTACCTCAACTATATTATTCTTTTTAAGTACTAACCCTGCAAAAAGTTTACTTCACTTACTGGCTTCACTTCTTCTCTTCAATCCTGTCCAACACAGATAATATTCTAGATACTGGAGTAAGACTGTCAACAAGAGGCCAATGTCCCTATTCTCAAGAAGCTTAATTCTCTTGAAGGTGACAGACTAAACAACAAATATATGCATAAGATAATATCACATAGATAAGTGCCTTGAAGAAATATAAAACAAGGGGATAGGTAAGGATGGTGGCGACTACTTTAGACAGGTAGTCTAGGAAGGCCTCTTTCAGAAGGTAATGTGGGTTTTTTTTTAAAGATTTTATTTATCTATCTGAGAGAGAGAAAAGAATGTGTGTATGATGGAGGGTAGAAGGCAGAAGGGGATGGAGAAGCAGACTACTTGCTGAGCAGGGACACACACTCTCAAGGCACATTCAATCTCAGGGCTCTAGGGCTCTATCCCAGGGCTCTATCCCAGGACTCTGAGATCGTGACCTGAACCAAAGGCAGATACTTAGCTGACTGAGCCACCCAGTCACCTCAAGAAGGTAGTAACATTTAAGCAAAACATTGAAGGAAGAACAAGAGAAAGTCAAATGCAATATAGAATAGAATTCCAGAAAAGTTCAAATATCTTGATGTAAGAACATGGTGGTTATGTTCAGAGAACAGCAAGGAAGCCAATATAGTATAGCCCAGCAGGCAAGGGAGAGTATTAGGAGATGGGCATAGAGATCAGAGGTAGAAGGTGGTCTATGTGGGGTTTTAAGGGCCCTGGTAAAGACATTGTATCCAATTCTACATGTAACTGGAAGCCTTGAGAGGGTAGTGAGCAGGGAGTGAAATCTTTTGACTTACTATTTGGTAAGAATTCCTTTGACTGTGAAATTGAGAAAAGACTAGAAGAGGCCAGCTGCTGCAGGATCTGCAGTGATCTGGGCAAGAGATCAGAAACTACAGGCAGGAGATTGAAAATGCTGGATTCAGAATATACTAATATAAAACTTCTAGAACTTGTTGAAGAATGGATGTAATATATGAAATAAAGAAGTGAAGGATCACTCCAAGGTGTTTACTCTGAAGAACAAGATGAACTGTGCCATGAGGAAGACAAGGAGCTTAGAGAGTATACCATGATGGAAGGAGCATCTGTATGAAAATTGCCATAGACAAGAATGTTGACAGGAGTCATCATCAGGAGAGGATTTTTTTTAATTATTTAATTATTTATTTATTTATGAGAGAGAGAGAGAGAGAGAGAGAGAGAGAGAGAGAGAGGCAGAGACACAGGCAGAGGGAGAAGCAGGCTCCATGCACCGGGAGCCTGATGTGGGATTCGATCCCGGGTCTCCAGGATCGTGCCCTGGGCCAAAGGCAGGCGCTAAACCGCTGCACCACCCAGGGATCCCCCAGGAGAGGATTATGGATGACTTCAACTAGGAGAAGCAGCTGAAGGGATTATATAGTGTCCCTCTTCTGCTCAGAAATCTGTATCTTCCCATTGTTACTGCTTATAGAGGGCAAGAACTATGTCTTCCTTGTCTTCTTTGCATCTATATTTGGAATGCCCCCATACAACCTGGGAACTCAGTATTTGTAAAACAATGAATGAGTTGAATGAGTGAACTATACAATAAAATATATGGCTCTTCAAATTTATCACTTATCTCCCACGACCCCATCAGCTACTTACTCTCCAGCCCCATACTACGCCACATTTCTGAACCTACACTGCATTTTTCCATATTCATGCTAGTCTTGCTCAAGAGTACCTCTTAGCCCAGATGATTTCTCCTATCCTATCACCTATATGCCTTTTGAAAATCTCCTCATGTTGCAAAACTCTGACTTCATGTCCTCTAAGAGCACACTCATCCCCACTCTTGTGGCAGGTTAGTCCGGCCTTCTGCTCTGTGCTCTATTAGCATTTAAAATGGCACTTATCTCAGCCTTCCTTGGATCGGAGTTTACTTTTGCTATGCCTCCAGATTATCAAATCCAGGACAATAGAAAGTTATTTTAATTTTTATTTCTGCCTACCCAGTTAAACATTTTTCAAAATTCTTTGAGGTTGTACCACAAATTATAATTGGATACAACTACAATGAATTTAAAACAGACAGGGAGAGATCTCTTGCAGCTAAACACAATTAGTGTAATATCTGTACTTTCAAATTATTTTGCTTAGGGAAAAAAATCTGAAATCACAACTTGTTTGTTAATGAACATTCTGTGTTTGAGGAATGCAAAGCTCTGTTCACTTTTGGATGATAAGGATCCTGAAGCAACATGCCTGTCTTACAGCCTCATCCTCCACCCTTACTTTGCATCTACCCAACCCCACCCCCCCGAGTATCCCTGAGTTCCACCAGGCTCAACTACTTGCTATTTCCTGCACATAATCTAATAACTCTCTGTGCATGTTCCTTCCTTTGGTTAACTCAGCTTTTTTATTTAGTTCAAATTAGTTCAATTTAGTTTAAGATCTTCTCTGCCAATGGAGAAAAGTTGAGCACAGAATCTGCTGTTCCTTCAATACCTTCTACATAATTCACTTAGGAGTACTTTTCCTAATACAGTGCTTATCTATCTTGACCTCTATCCCAACATACCATTGTGAATCCTTCTAGGTGAGAGTTTGTGTCCCATTATTTTTGTGCCACCAGGACTTAGTATTGTCTAGGGAAAAGTAAGTGCTCAACAAATAATTGTTGAGGTGAATGAACCCTGAGAAGCTCAGTTTGCAGCCTCAGAGTTCTCCAAGACAATTCTGCCTTTTTTATTACTGTTTCTTACTTCAAAGATAAATTTTGATTGTTGATCATAGCTACAGGCATGGAGATACCCCCTGCTCCATGGCTTTATGAAACCCACATTGCTATGAGCTACCCTTTTGCCCCAGTAATTACAGGTGCTTTCCCCACCCCCAACCGCTTAATCCTTCCAGCCCTTTCAGTTACTTATTGTGTTATCCAGTTGTGTAATCAGCCTGGATCATAAACTGTTAGCAGTTATTTTTTAACGTAAATTATTTCTTTGTCTGCAGGTCTGTGCTGTATGTGGTGGGGGATAGGGGAGGGGGGGCGTGCAGGATGGGGATGAAGTATTTTCTTGTGAAGCATAGTAAGGAGTTTTATAGATAATCATTTGTGATCTAAATACAAAAATGCATGCATCCTGGAAGTAATTAACAAAATAGTTTTGACCTAATTATGCTTAAAACACAAGTAGTTCCCAGTTTTGAGCCTAATAGATGCAGCTAGTCTGATTCTATGCTGACCCTTTGGTTTCACACTCAAAGCCAACTAACTTCTCTAAGTTTGTTTATTCCATTATGAAAATGGCTCACTATGACTAGAAAATCAACCTAGGATTGTGGAAGAACAGAACAAGGGATCAGGACTTGGGCTCTTCATTGCCAAAGTCCCCTGCCTCTCCCCAAAATACATGCACAAAACTAAATTCAATGAGTATCAAGTGCTTGCAAGACAGGAAAATTCTGCTCTAAAGTTTCTGATGAGGAAGAGAGCACATGCAAACATTTCTTTCTCAGTTAAGGAAAGGCCTCCCTTATTTATTATCTCATCAATAAGCCTGAAGACAGGATTTGCTTTTCACAAGAAAGAAAAACTATCTTACAGAGAACATTCAAGCTCAATGCCAGATCAGCTAGTTATTTACTATACAAGAATAAGCACAGAGAAAATGCCAACAAATAAGAAGCAATACTAAAATAGAATTAGCCATGGATTCCATTAAGATTCTTAATTAAGTCTCTACCTGGCACTCAGTACTCAAATATTTTTTTTAAATGAACAAATGAATGGGGATCCCTGGGTGGCTCAGCAGTTTAGCACCTGCCTTCGACCCAGGGTGTGATCCTGGAGTCCTGGGATCTAGTTCCACATCAGGCTCCTTGCATAGAAACTGCTTCTACCTCTGCCTGTGTCTCTCCCTCTCTCTCTCTGTGTATCTCTCATGAATAAATAAATAAAATCTTTTTAAAAATAATGAACAAATGAATGAATGAGGGAATGAATGAATGCATAAGTAGTAACTGTATATGCAAAAGCCAATTCTGAGCAGGCCCACAGTCCTAGGTATAAACAGCCTAAAGGGGAATTAACATTTATTGTGCTACTAAAACTCTCCCACTCATTCCTGACAGTAGTATATTATTATCTCCACAAAAGAGAAAAAACAAGTTTAAGAAATGTGTTCAGGATCATATGTTGCCTAATAGGTGGCAAAAGAGGGATTAAACCCAGTTTTGACTGTCTTCAAAGTCCATGCTCTTATAACTACCAAAATGATTTTATGATTTCCCAGTAGCTAAGCCTGGATTTAATGATGACCTTGGGGCATTATTTGCTCTCTGACTCAAGATTTGAAGCAAATAGCTATTTTGTATACAGTTATAAGATATGAAACCTGAGCATCCTGGGAGAGGGTATGGAGCTGCCATCAAAGAGGTCTTCCAGGCAGGTAAACTAAACCAGTTCTTTAATATAGGCATGATTGGTTTTCTGCTGCAATGCAATCAGGCATAATTTATTACTTTAACAACTATAAATTATTAATACTTGCATGTACTCTCAAAGTATTTCAGAGGTTAGCTGTTGGAGTGAAAGAAGAAAATTAGACAGGCCTAAAGCTGCTCTGAGCCCTTCTGGAGTGTCTAATCTTATCAGTTCTCCATCTATGAGTGTCACTTACTGCTCAGGGATTTACCAGGTCCACTAAGATTTATTTTCCCTACCTGTCTCTAGAGCCTATAATATGCAGAATGCTGAGTGCTCAGTCCCAAACTGTCACCCTCATTTGGCTGAATTTACAATATGCAGAAATTAACTTTGTTTAATAAGTATCCCTAATAGGTATGAGATATCAGGCAATTACAACTTCAAATCAATTGATTCAAGCAGTCCCCTCCTAACTCTTTGGTGGAAAGAATATACTATAAATGTGATAGTTCTAATGGATGAAGAAGAATGGGTAAAAATTTTGGAGACAAAGATAGAGCAGGAAGACGTGCCACAGGAGAAGTAGTCAAGGGGCAATGAGAAATTCAGAAATCCTAGGTTTCTTCCTCCAACCTTGACATTGACATCAATCTTGCATAAGCATGTTTATGAAAGCAGGAAAATAAACTGGTTATAAGAAGCAACTACTATGGCTTAAGTGAGCAATATACAGACTGAGTTAGAGCCAAGCTTTCTAACCAACATGCTTTCACTACTAACCCCCTCAGGTCTCTGACCCTTAAGGACAGCAATTAGGAGTAGGTGTTCTTGCTGGAGCAGCTGAGCCCTGATGGAAAGGTTGTGGGAATAAAGTCAGAGCATGAACTTTACAGTCAGGAAAATATGGCTCTGCTAGTTTACCTTCTATGTGATCTCAGATAGGCAAGTTAATATCTCTGAATGTTCCAATTCCATCCATACACGTAAAAATACTTGCATAGTGTCATAAATATTATGTGAAGTTAAATATGTGAAAGGCTTAGCAGTTTCAGACCTATACAAGCACTTAAAGAAAGATATTTGGCTAATTAAACCGTTATAAGCATTTACTACTATAATATAACAGTGAGGTTAAGACTGTTCTAGTTTGGGGGATGCCTGGGTGGCTCAGTGGTTGAGTGTCTGCCTTCGGCCCAGGGCATGATCCTGGACTCCAGGGATCGGGTCCTTCATTAGGCTTCCTGTGTGGAGCCTGCTTCTCCCTCTGCCTGTGTCTCTGCCCCCCCTCCTCCACCCCCCCTTGTGTGTGTATGTTTCCCTCATGAATAATTAAATAAAATCTTTAAAAAAAAGACTGTTCTAGTTTTTCATACACTTTTTGACTTTTTTTTTTTTTTTAATTTTTTTTTATTTATTTATGATAGTCACAGAGAGAGAGGCGCAGAGACATAGGCAGAGGGAGAAGCAGGCTCCAGGCACCGGGAGCCCGACGTGGGACTCGATCCCGGGTCTCCAGGATCGCGCCCCGGGCCAAAGGCAGGCGCCAAACCGCTGCGCCACCCAGGGATCCCGACTTTTTGACTTTTAACCATGTAAAACTATAAGTCAGATCTTATTGCACTGAATTGCACTGAGAGAGCCTAGAGGGGTATAAATGGAAAACAAAGATTTCCTGGCTGATAATCTTCTGGTAGAAATATTGTGACGTAGTATAGATGTGAAGGGCAGTGTATGTGTCAGTAATGCTCCTAGGGTGGATGTACCAGGGAGGGGTAGGATGTTACTATCCCTTTCCTTGATCTTAATTACCTACAACATCCAAAATGTCTACCAAAGCAGAGTTGATGAATGCTCTTACTGATGGCTATCTTGAAAATTCTGGCCAGCAGCCCACTGGGGACTTAAGTTTCAACCAAGTCACCAAGAGCTAAATCACAGGGGTGCAAAAGGCAAAAAAGCAGTTTAAATTGTATTTTCATCAGTACAACAACCTCATTAAAGGTTTAAAAATGTGTTTGTTATCTAATAAAATGTATATATGTAGTAATCATTGCTTCTATCGCACAGATTCAAATCTGCAACATTTTCTTTCCCTTTTTCTGATTTTAATACCAAAAAATTAGTTTTGATTGGTTTCTTTTATTAGATTCTAAAAGTTCTGGGCAGCCCAGGTGGCTCAGCGGTTTAGCGCCACCTTCAGCCCAGGGCCTGATCCTGGAGACCCGGAATTGAGTCCTGCATTGGGCTCCCTGCATGGAGCCTGCTTCTCCCTCTGCCTATGTCTCTGCCTCTCTCCCTCTCTCTCTCTCTCTCTCATTAATAAATAAATAAAATCTCTAAAAATAAATTTAAAAAAAATAAAAGCTCTTTAAACTCTGGTCAGCATTAGCAGCCTAAGAAAGTTTGGAGGTAGCTTTCATCCTTCCTCCAATGTATTTTATCCTCAGGCTTTACTATACTGTGGTTGTAGAAATGCAACTTTACCCAATTACAAAGGTGCTGGGTGGCGAATGGAAAAGTTGAACTAGTTCTCTCTGAAGGGAAAGATAATAAAATCTTATATTGAAAATTGCCTAAGAAAAGACTTCTCAGTCAATATAAGGAGAAGGAAATTCACATAACTATGCAAAATATCATCAAGAACTAACAAGTATTGTCCCTCTTTTATATATTTCATTTCAGCTCTCAGGAAAATTCCACTGTCATCCACTGTTATTGAGATGATTTTCTTGGGGGCACCTGGGTGGCTCAGTGGTTGAACATCTGTCTTTGGCTCAGGATGTGATCCCAGAATCCTGGGATCAAGTCCCACATCAGGTTCACTGCAGGGAGCCTGCTTCTCCCTCTGCCTATGTCTCTGTCACTCTCTGTCTGTGTCTCTCATGAATAAATAGAATCTTCAAAAAAAAAAAAAGATGATTCTCTTTATAGAAGCTGCTAGTAACTATTCCAAATCTAGGGAAAACAGTTCTCCTATGCCAGATTTGTGTACAAACTCTTAAAAAATTTCAGAATAAAGCAACATTTTCCAGATTGCTTGCTCCTCCATGAGGTTTAGAAGATACATCTAGATATCATAGACTTAGTTTTTTTTTAATTTTTTCATTTATTTATGATAGTCACACAGAATGAGAAAGAGAGAGAGGCAGAGACACAGGCAGAGGGAGAAGCAGGCTCCATGCACCGGGAGCCCGACATGGGATTCAATCCCGAGTCTCCAGGATCGCGCCCTGGGCCAAAGGCAGGCGCTAAACCGCTGCACCACCCAGGGATCCCTAGACTTAGTTTTTAAGAAAATTATTAATGGGTATCTCTCTATCAGGTCAAGTACAGGAGCTGCTTTTGCTTTCACAGAAAATACATTCAATAAAAATTAACACCTTATTTATAAATTCTTAATGGGTTAGTCAAAAATATTTTAATGATTGCAAGGATATAATTTTAGTCTGTCACACATTTTCTGGATAAAAACAGAAGTGATATTCTCAGTTTTAATTCTGGATTGAGTAGATGACAGAGTAGATATAATTCTGGACAGAGTAGATAAGGTAACTTTTAAATAGCTGTACAGTGGGCAGGAACAAAAGATATAGAAAGGAGCGAAATCTCTTTCCATTTGCCTGAGTGAGACAATAAAGAAGCATAGTTTAGATCAGACCAATACTTCTCTTCACTAGGTAAGCTGACAATTCTGGGAAACTTCAAAATATGAAGCCACATAAATCAGAAAGTGTTTAATGGTGTACATATTTTCAATTTCTTTAGTGTAACTCCTTAAACATTAGCTAGGAATATGACTTAAGTACACTAATGTAAAAACTAAAGCATTGCAAAAACTTACCCAGATTTTTTTTCTATAGCTGAACGCTGGGAGATAGATCCAAAGTCCTGAGCCACAGGGAAAGCACTCATCCAAAAAGACTAATTCAAAAAGGTATTAGCATTATGGATGTGTCTACTGGCCATTTAATAAAGAGGGCCTTTGGGGGATAAAAAATAATTCATCCAGTTATAAAAGTTCACCAAAATACAACTTATTATAAATTCATTCCCCCTAAAGCAGTGACAGCTAATTCAGTCCCTTCCATAAGAAAGCTACAGAACAACTGGAGACAGAGCACAATCTATGAAAAATGTGAAGAAATGAATGAATGATAAACACTAGAATTTCCCTGGTTTTTCCTCTCCCAAACATAACATTTGGGCCACCTCAGAAATTCACCAAACTGTCTTTAAATGCATTTGACATTTTACCTGTTTAAAGGTGTTGAGAGGGAAGGGTCCCAGAAGGTAAGAGGCTAAATCTGAAAAACACTGGGAAAGGCTGCCTTTATCCACTTTTGTCTCTAACACCATCCTGGCAGAGAAAATAAAGCACTCATTTATAAGGTTACTTCTTTGATTTAAGGTTTGGCCTCCATAAGTCATCTCATAAAATGTAAATGAATTCCTCGAAAGAAATACACAATAATGTTAATTCACTGATAGAATAACTTATAAATCCATGTCTCAAATTAACAGAGGTGAGTTTACTATTAAAAGAATGGAACAAGGGCAAGAGTATTTTGGAGGCTAGAAATGGTAGCCTTAAAAACATGAACTGAGAATAGCTGAGGAGAGAGGGATATGGCTAGATGAATAGATTGTGACACGTTCTGGAAAGTCAGTGGGTTGTACCAGGACCTGACACTTGGGTTCAAGAGGGACAGACAAATGAAAAGAGGAAAGACTTAATTTTTATCCTTTTCACCTTCTTTTCCTAGGGATGGTGCCAGGTATAAAGCTAGGGCAGAGTCAAACAGAATTCCTTCCCTAAATTTCTCTTCAGACCCATAATGTAATTTTGTCTTCTCTCTCCTTTTCTTTCTTCATCTTTCTGCAACTACTCACCCCCCTGCCCAGAACATGCTGCTTCACACATTTTCCACACTGAGTTCTTGCTTTATGCCAGGAATTGTTCTTAGTGTTTTCATGTCTCATTTAATGCTCGTAGGAACAGTCAGAAATTATTTTTAATAACTGGGCAGGGGCAATGCCTGGGTGGCTCAGTTGATTAAGTGTCTGCCTTTGGCTCAGATCATGATCTCAGGGTCCTGGGATTGAACTCCAAGTTGGACTCCCTGCTCAGTAGGAAGCCTGCTTCTTCCTCTGCCTCTCCACCCTCCCCTGCTCATGCATACGCTCTCTAATAAATAAATACAATCTTTTAAAAAAATGATAATTGTACACATCGGTTTCTTAGGCAGATTAAATAAGAAGTACTTACAAAGGTGTTCAATCTATACCACTTGCCTCTATTTACCTTACCTTTGCTCTTATCGCTGTCCCTTGGTGATTAGGAAATCCACTGTCCAATTACTTACCTACCAAGTCAAGCTAATACCTAGATAACAGATTTTTACGTCTCAGACTGGTTCCATTATCTTTCATTACCCTCTAAAATCATTTTAGACTTTCAGCTTCACCTCTTGATGACAATGCACGCCCCTGCCAGAGAATTGCTTACTCTGAGGAAACAAAGTCTGAATACATCTTTAACCATCCTCTCTCCCTCCATTTTAGCACTCCACTGACTTGTTTTGTGTCCCAGGATACTCTTTGGACTTTATGGAGTACTCCACCACATTTTTAAATCAAAGAAAATATTTGAACATTCTTTGTGCCTATAATTCTGTTAAAATCAGTCCTTACGTAAAGCTCAGAGGCAGCTATGGCTAGATTCATGTCTGCCATCTGTCATATTCATTTTCTGATAAAGAATATTTAGAGCAATGAGAAATCTTGGGGAAGACATTTTCATTAGGTGTGTTCTACTGACATTTTACTTGAGTTAACTACTAGTTGGATGGAATTTTAGCCAAGTCAGAGGCTTGAAGGATTGCTCTTAATAACATGGACCTTCTTCCAATCCATTCAGGTCATTCCTACCTCAGGCAGAGTAAAGATCTCAGTCACCCTAGCACCAAAGTGTGTTGATTGTGCAGAGACTTCTCTCATTTTACATTCATAGGAAACTGAGACTGGAAATAAATCTAGGATATGCTGACTAATTCTCCTGGCAGATATCAGCTTTTAACATGCATGAGATATTCCCACTGTCATTTGCCTGAAGGGCGTCAGAGGGAGAAAGGGAAATGTACTTCCTCAGAGTGAGCTTAGTCTAAGTTCTCACACAATCAGTATTATTACATTTTCTTGGGTTCAAGGCACAAGGAATTGTGATTGATACATAATAAAAAAGAAAAAAAAAATCTGTCAGTCTTTGACCACCACATTTCAGTACACATCAGAATGGAATAGTTCAGAGGCAATCAGCAATTTCTTCTAACAGGATTCAATGGCTTAAATAACCAACCAGACATTATCTGATGAGATAGACTCAGTTTGCACAGTTTCAGTGCATCCCAGTGCTCTGAGTGTAGCACCTTCTTGCTGATATAAGCACCTATGACCACCATAGGACTTGAATTGTTCATCATTACTCACCTTCTACAAAGGGAAACTGGAGTCATTGCTTATGTTCATTCATTATCTCATTAATTACCAAAAACAAACCCAAGTCATTTGTTTCCTCTGCAAACTAACCTAATGGGCAGCCAGCTGCAGTTGTTAGAGAGAAAAGCAAAAGGCAAAGTAAGAAGATAATTTTTAAAAATTTGAATGAGTTAGAATTACCTAACAAAATATAAAAATACTTACCAAAAGAAAAAAAAAAGAGGAACAGTGGGGACAATGATGACAAGGTATACCTCAGAGTCTCCAAAAATCCAATACTGATAAGTTATCTAAACAATCTCAATGATAGTGTGCTCTCAAGTAGAAGAACACCTCAGCTTTACAAAGCAAAGTAATTTCATTTCATTATTCTGTATGACTAGCATGGAAATGAGCAAAAAATATACAGAGACTTGGTGTCTCTGATTGTGATAGTTCATCATCAAATCAGTAGTCTCTTTGTATTCTTAATGACTTAGGAAAAAATAATAAAAGATTGGATTAAATAGCATTAAGGACCTTCTTAGTCTTGAAAAAAATATAATGTCATATAAAAGTGGATACTTGGCTAATTTGAAAATGGAATTGAAAATTCATTTTTGTGTACCTTTAAAACTTTGATAGTTATTTTTTGATAGTTATTTAAAGTTGCATTTTTAAACTACTTCTTGTTTTGTTCTAAAAAGGAGATTTTTTTTTCCATTTCCCTCTGAAAGTATTCCCTCAAACAAAATTTTTATCTGAAGTTCTAAAAAATATGCTGCTCTGTCCTCTTTTTTTATTATTATTTTGAATTACTTCTTCTCCTAGCTTTTTTTTTTCTCTTCTGATTTGAAAGCAGAGTTGGAAATTCTATGAGAAGTGGAGGCTTTGAAAAATAAAAAACTGTATAGCCTTTGCTCCAACTGTTAATAAAAATGCAGCCTTTTTTCTAAGTGCTTTTGCTTGTGGAGGCTCACTTATACCAAACTAGTGTAAGTGAACTAGTCCCCCACCTCCAACTGAACAGACATTAAAAATCTGTCAGTAGACATTTCTTAGTGTGAAATGCCTCAAAAAGGCAACAGCAAATCTACTGTCTTCACTGGAGATATATCTGCTATGATGTTGATTCTCAGCCTATTTCAAGAACCATTTAGCCCTGGGGACTGATTATAAGCTACCATATCTTTCATAACTAAGTAGCTTGAATTTTACCATCTTGGCACTGAACCTAAATCTATGCCAGCTAGAGACCTCTTATGATCTCATGGGTGAATTCTTTCACAAGAGATACTACCAAGAGGTTGTGTGCATTACAAGTTAGAGCACAGGCTCTGTGATCCTGGCTCCACCCCTTATCAGCTCTGCATCCTTGAGCAAGATTTTTAATGTCCCTTTGCCTTAGTTTCCCCATCTGTACATGAAAATTATTCTGATGAAAGAAACTAATTCACTTTAGGAGAGTCTATGGCACAGAGGAAGCACTCAAAAGCAACAGAGACCGAGTTGATATCACATGTTCAAAGGGCAATGAATTATGCTATCCTACCATAATTCCTACAATTTCTCTTTTACAAATCTCTTGACAATATTAATCACTCTATAGAATGCTTGCTTGTAACTGTTTGATAGGAAAATCTGCTATAGAGTAAGAGCAGGTCCCAGAGACAATCTGAAAGGTTCTTATTTTCCTTCATCTGACAGCAGCTCTGTTCACAGATACAATAAACTGGCCCTATGAGTCAATGGATCCAAAAGGGTCAGTTTCAGATATCCAGATTCAAAAGTGTTGAGCTTGAGCCTATTAAAGTGCGCAGTTCCTTCAGGGTAATTCAGCAACTGGGAGCATTTTCAGTGGTTACACTCTCTAGACTAAGCTTCATGCTTCCATCTAGTATAGTAGCCCATGCATAGCTAAATTATCTTGTTTACAACCTCAATCCCTAAGTCAACTGAAAAATACACACCTATAATGATAACAATCTCCCAGTAAGCCAGATACTTGGAAGTAAGCAGTATGTTTGCTTAGAGTCTCATGAATCTGTTTTAGAATCCTTCTCTACGCTGTGAGACTTTGGGCAAATTACTTCCCTATCTCAGTCTGAACTTTTACATATGAAAAATGTGGATAAGAAGAGTTACCTTGCAGTATTCACTATGAGAATTCAAGATAAAATATTTAAAGCTCCTACTACAATTCTTAACAAAGAATAGATTTTAAATACATGGTTATTACTTTTATTATTAGTATTATCATGTAGGTGAAAAAATAGCATATATGATTCCCTTATCCCTGAGGAACTCTTGGATGGATATGATCTTAGTGAAGCTAAAGGAGTAGAATAAAAATAAGAGGAAAAGCAATCCCAGTAAAAAATGGGAGAGAAATTAGATATGAGAGTCTAGGCTTAATAAGCTTGTCTTTATGTATATCAGGGGCCACAGACCTTTTAAAAGTCTGATAAAATCTAAGAACCCTATCTCCAGAAAAACAAATCCACACACTAACACATAAAATTTTATAGTTCCAAGAAGTCCAGAGCATGACCTATGAGAGGCTATACCAGTGTTTTCCAAACTGTGCATCTCATTGTGGGTAAAAGCAATTTAATCTGCTTGACCAGCTTATTTTAAAGAAATACATATCCTTATTTATATCTATAGAAAATAATACAACAATATTGGAAAGTATTACATTTAATAGTATTTTTTGATAAAGCCTTTGTTGTGTGTGTGTGTGTGTGCGTGTGTGTGTGCATGCACATGAACTAACAGGTACACTAGATCACAATGTTAAATACCTATCTTCTACAAATTATGGTCAAAATGGTTTGAGATATACTGTTTAGGGTGATTACCACAACTATGTACCTCCAAGACAGTTAACTCTAATGAACCCACCCATTCTTTTTCTTTCCTTTTTCTTTTCTTTTCTTATTTTTTTTAGCCTAAATGCTATTTATTGAAAGGAGAAGAGAAGAGAGAGTACAGGCCCCCTACATACAGGATGGAACAAAACAAGTAGTGCAAATGTGCTTCCTATGCAGCATATTGTCTTGCTGCCCTACTGAGCCAACGTGTTGTTGATAGGCATCTTCAAGAAGTGAACTCACCCATTTTTAAACTCTTCTGTGATAAATTACTTAAGTATCCAAACCTTCTTCTCATCCTTCAGACATAATAAGAATATGAACTCATAGATATTCATGCCTATTATTAAATAATAGGCATTTTACAATAAGAATGTATATTCTTTTATTGAACAATATAGAGCTATGATTTGAGGAAATTGCAGTGTCATAAGCCCTATGTATGTATAAAAGCCAAAAGAAGTTCCAAGTAATGTACTGAGCACAATGCAATTGTAGTATTATCAATAAGAAGATTTTGAAATTTAACATACACCTTTTTGCTTTGTGTAAGGAGCAAACAATTAGGCAATATATTAAGAAATCTAAGGAGTGCCTGGGTGGCTCAGTCAGTTAAGAGTGTGCATTTGACTCAGGTCCTGATCAAGCCCCACATCAGGCTCCCTGCTCAGAGGGAAATCTACTTCTTCCTGTCTCTCTGTTCCCCACCCTCCAACTCATGCTCTCTCTCTCAAATAAATAAATAAAATCTTTAAAAAAATAAATCTAGATCATCATCTGAAACTTTTATAAATGTTTTCAGAAGAATATGAGGGAAAGGAGACATTGAGCTCTTTTCAAACATATCTATAAAATGTGAAGTCATTCTAACAAGGGGAGCCTCTCATCTATATGAAAATGAAGAACCAGATAAAGAGAACACTGTTCTTCAAGTAAGTAACAAAAATCAAAGGACTGGATGCTTGGAGGTATGTTCTATAGAAACACAACACAGGAGGAACCACTGTGTTACAAATGGGCCACCAAGAATCACAACTGCTTTCACATTTACATAATAACAATCCACACAATAAATGTCCTCCACTCTTTCTCTTATTCCTCAGACCTTTTAAGAAAATCTCCTCAGTGTTCATGTTCCTTTCCATCAGTCATTTAAAGCTTATCATGCTGTCCTCCTCACTACAAAGTCTCACTCTTAAGATGTAAACCATGTAAACTTAAAGCCAAAATGTTGTGGAATAGAGTATGTATAAGAAAAAATGTTAGTCTCAATGTTTGTCCTAATATTGTTACTAAAATGATGGAAAAATATATTCCTTCAGAATTTCCTAACGTCTCCATGTTTGTGTATCAAAGACAATTTACAGAGAAATCGAAGAGGTAGGGATGAGAAATGGCCTGATCTCTTCTGAATTCCTCTGCCAAAACCATGACATATATGGGATAAGTTACAAGAGGAAACAACAGGGTACTTGGCAGTGAAGGAGTCTGAGGTGAAGGTACGCCATAGTGGTAGCAACCTCACAAGATGTTTTCCCAGTATAGCAACAATAAAAAAAAATCTACATGGCTTCATAAGATAGATACTGTAAAGGATGGTCTTAACTCTTAAATGTGACTAGTCTTTTTTATTCTTCTTCTTGAATCAGCAGTTTAGGATGGATACAAACCTAAAAAAACTAGTGTCACAGAAGGTGAGGAGGATATTATTAGCACAAAATCTAGAGTAGAGTATGGCTATAGTCACTAAAAGTGGTAGGTCTTCTAAAACTGAGGAGCACGAAGAGCTTCAACACTGACAAGAGCCACTATGCCAGTTAATACACACATTATGCATTAAGAACACATCATACTATCAGCTTACAAAAAGCAACAGGCAAAACGAACAACAAAATTATATCTAGCAAAATAGAAACACCTCCAAGTACAAACTGGCTCAGACAATCAAAATTTTAAAATAGGTACAGAGGTTCTTCACAATATCAAAGCATTGAAATAATAAGTACTAAGGTATTAAGATAGAGTAAAAAAGAACCAACATTTCCAACAACTGAATAACATGACTAAAAATTATGGTGTCACACCTCCCCCTACCCCAGACCAATAAGCATAATACAACTAAGAACAGAGATATATTGCTAGGAGAAGGGCAAGAGCATGGAAAGAGGCCCTCACAGGTGGCACAATGTAAAGGGAAAACCTAAAACTGAAAATGGAGCAGCCATTTAAAATAATGCTCTGGAAGACCAGCCCCCGGCAAACACAAAGTAACATGAAAAGAAGCTGAATCCATGGAGAACTGAGAATAATGACAGGAACAACAAATCCTAACCCCAACTCAACACCTGACTTGATTGACTCAAAACCCCCATGGGTGGCTCAGTCAGTGAAGTGTCTACCTCTTCATCTCAGCTCAGGTCTCCATCTCAGAATTGTGAGTTCAAGCCCCCCAAAAAATTAAAGGCAGAATAGAAAGACAGGAGTACTTATATCCTGGTACAAAAACTATTCACTTCCGTCTACTATTTACACAGGACATCTGCCTTTCAGCAGTAAATTAAGAGACATACAAAAAGCAAGGTGGAGGGGGGGGGAGCCTAGTACACTGTCAGGAAACAAAGTAATCAATATAACCTGACTAAAATATGACACAGATGCTCAAACTATCAGGTAAGATTATAAAATAATTATATTACCAGCTCTAAAGGAAGGTAGACACATAATGCTATGCATTCATCAAAACTCACAGAACCACACAATAAAATAGGTGTATTTTACTATGTGTAAAATAACACATATTTTTTTAAATATGGGTTCAAAGAATTTCAATACCGTGCAAGAAAATTTTTTAAAATTGTAAGTGAAAGTGAAATAGGCTCTTTCACGGGCCTATTTTTATAATAATAAAAATGTTTATATATATATAATATACATAATGCAAAGAATAAAAATGGGGCAAAAGTACAACAGAATACCAATGGTGATCTTCTATATGGGGCAAAATAATAAATTATATTTTCTGGTTTCTGTTTTTCTGTGATTATCAAAAGAATATATTTTTAATAGGAATAATATTTAAAAATACATTATGGTTTCATCCTATAACAGTCTAGAAAACAAGAAAACAAAGTTTGCCTTGTAAGTTTTACAAGGTCCAATCTGTATGGTTATAATTGAAAGTAGATAAAAGTAAGACAAAATGGAGTAACATGTAAAAAGACATGGAAATGCATTGCTTTGACTTTTTATTCAATAAAAAATTAAGGTCTTACATCAATAAGCCATTTGAAATATCCCACCTTTACTTTCTTCTTCCAACAGGAAAAAATTTACATAACAACTAGAACAAGAGAAAATAAATGTACTCTTTTCCTACTATATCAGGGAACTCTGGAACAAATTTTAAGAGATATAATACTAACTCAATTAATTGGCAGATATAGCCTTCACATGATATAAGCCCAATATTTGTTATGTACTTATGAGATTTTTATCATTCTTATATAAATTTATGGTGAACAACTAAATTGATATGAAATATTAAAGAAAATTGACTAAGAATTTAGTAGAACATATTTACAAAGATTACAGAACACAATATATTCAAAGAAGTCCAAATGAATACTTTTTATAAGAATGTATTATCGGGGGCACCTGTGGCTCAGTCAATTAAGCATCTGCCTTCAGTTCAAGTCATGATCCCAGATTCCTGGGATTGAGCCCCACCCTGGGCTCCCTGCTCAGCGGGGAGACTGCTTCTCCCTCTCCCCACTGCTCGTGCTCTCTCTCACTATCTCTCCCAATCTCTCTCTCCCCCAAATAAATAAATAAGATCTTTAAAAAAAAAGAACACATTATTGATGATCATGACCAAGACAAGGCTGCCTCTTATGCCCACAAGAAATGCTTTTTTACCATAAATGAGCTGTCAGTGAGAAGAACAAGTAGGATATTTCTTTTTTGCTTAATAAGTTTAGATATAGGGGATCCCTGGGTGGCGCAGTGGTTTGGCGCCTGCCTTTGGCCCAGGGCGCGATCCTGGAGACCCGGGATCGAATCCCACGTCGGGCTCCCAGTGCATGGAGCCTGCTTCTCCCTCTGCCTGTGTCTCTGCCTCTCTCTGTGTGTGTGACTATCATAAATAAATAAAAAAATAAGTTTAGATATAGACAGGTAAGGGTGGGTCTGGAAGTTCAACAATGTCCTCCAGACCGAGACTTTTTCCATCGTTCCTATCAACCATCATCAGCATGTTAACATGTTTAGCGTTCTAACAGTCTCACAGATCCAAGCATCACAACCACATTCACAGGCAGAAACAAACTGATAGCCAAGCTACTCTCTCCTTTTTAACGGGGAGAAAAAATTCTTCCTCCGACCTCACAGCAGAAATTCCCTTTATGTGGCACTGTGTAGTACTGGGTCAAGTGAACCCTTCTAACTAACCAAAAGGAAGTGTGGGAGACTTTTATTTTATGGCAAAGGATAGCACTGTCATGATTGGATTAGACAATGGCACATTGCTTTACCACAAATTCAGGGCTATATAAGAAGGAAAGATATTGTTGTTGCATTGCATCTGCCTCACATCTGTAATTATATACCCCGTCCTACACTGAAGTAACAGAAAGCTGAATGTGAGATTTCTACAAAATTCCCACCTACTAAAAATACAGTTTTCCAAACTTTTGTCCATTCCTATAATCAATGTTTTCAAGAATAGGCTGTCAATATCGTGTATAGTATTTCCTACATTTTGTCTGATTATATAATTTCACTTTTCCTCCTAATTCACTCAGAAACATCCAGGTGAACAAGTAACTAAAATTCCCCTTCAGGTCTTAATAAAGTAAGAGAGGGTGTTTTACTAAACACCATCTTCCATTACCTTCTGTGAAAGGACAACTCTGAGATGGAGATCAGACCATGCCTGTGTGCCAACTATATCAAAGATGCTGCCGGAAGGTAAACTGTTCTTAAGACTTTCCAGAACTTGAGATGAGTTGTTGCTGCCACCTCCAGAGCCTGGGAAAGTTCTTAGCAACCTTGGCAACACTCAAGATAGCATAGAAGATAATCTAAACTGTAGCCCCACAGGCTCAATGGCAGCCATTCTTGGGTAGCCTCCATGAACTCTATGGGGTTTCTCCTAAAGTCCGAAGGGTCCAAAAGCACCAGGAGATCTTTAGATTCTCATCTTCCCACCCTTCTTTGAATTGTCACAGATACAAAAAGAACCAACCACTCTCTCATAATCTGGAGATTTTCCTCCAGTTAAGAATGGAGAAGTAATGGGGTAGGGGAAATATGGACATGTATGGAAACAGAAGCAAGAGGTAACTCAGACTGGAAAAGGCTGTCAGTATTGTGAAATACTACAAGGAAGAAGATGAAGCCAAAGAAAAAAAGTCATTTAGCAATTCAAACTTTTAAAGGGAAATTTCTATATAGAAGCAGAGCTTGACACCAGAATCTGAGGGGATGGGAAATGAAAAAACGACAGATTACTTTTTCTAACTATTTTGGTGAAGACAAGAAAAAATAGAGTGGTGATTCAACTAGATCTCACTGGCAAGTAAAGAAATATGAAATGGATGTTTTCCTATACTCCAGACCACCAGAGAGCTCAACCAGTCATTTGATTCTCTTCTAGAACATTTTAAACACATAAATTACCATCAAATGCTCATTCTTAATACTAATCACCCAGTAAAATGCTTCACAGATAGATGAATACTACTGAAAGTCTTTTCTTAAATGCTAACAAGAAATAACATGAACATTCCTAGTCTATTGAAGGGGGAAAAAATGTATGTAAGGCAAAAGTAAAGAGAAGCAAACATTTTCCCTAGGGAAAATTAATGGTTCAAAAGTCATGGCTATAACAAGAGTGATTGCTGACCTAAAAGGTGAAAAGAAAACTCCATTAGTGTGTTTTTTTCTTTCCTCTGAGCTGTAGTGCTCTGTCCCTTGAGAATGCTAAGGGAATCTTTACAGCATAAGGGCTTACCATTTATTGCACTGGCACTCCAGTATTGCAGTTTTTCAAATAAAGGCCCTTTTGCTGTCCATCATGGCATAGTTCAAATAATTCAGTGTTTCTTACTCAGTATTCAGGCCGAAGTCTTAGACCACTGCAAGATGCCATGTGGTATCTTCACATGTAAGCTCATCTTCACTTTAGTCAGTGGGTTCACAGACCTGGGGCTGTATGGGATACCTGCCAGGTTCTTAAGTCATAAGTAGTGTATCTAAATCAAATTCCTCTTTGCTTTCCAGCTTTCTAGACAAATCCTTTTCCTTTGATCTCCAAAAATGTTAAGAAACTATGTACAATAATGCAGATATGACATAGCCTTTCTTAGAAGACTCCCTTCCCAAGTTCACTAAAAACTACTGGAGAGGGCAGCCCAGGTGGCTCGGTGGTTTAGTGTCGCCGTTGGCCCAGGGCATGATCCTGGAGACCTGGGATCGAGTCTCACATCAGGCTCCCTGCATGGAACCTGCTTCTCTCTCTGCCTGTGTCTCTGTCTCTGTCTCTGTCTCTCTCTCATGAATAAATAAAATCTTTTAAAAAAACTACTGGAAGAAAAAGATATTTTTGTGATGCTTGCTATAGCAAATGCTCAATAAGTAATTGTTAAAATAAAACTGCATTGTCAAACACCAAAAGTACAAAGACTGCTTCTTCTACGAGCATGTTTCTCATCTCAGACCATTGCTGTCTATATATTTTTTATTCTGAGTCTTATCTGATACCAAAACTCTGATATAGATCTGCAAATAAGATATTCAGGAATGGGGTGCCTTGGATGGCTCAGCTGGCTAAGTGTCTGCCTTTGGCTCAAGTCATGATCTCAAGGTCCTGGGATCCACCCCACATCAGGCTCCCTGAGGGGCAGGGAACCTGCTTCTCCCCATCTCTCTCTCTCTCTCTCTCTCTCCCTCCCTCCCACAAAGGTGTATATATATATATATATATATATATATATATATATATATATTTATATATTTATAAATATATATATATTAATATATATATTTGTCCAGGAATAACTAGTATCAGCTACCAAACTGCTATGCAAATTCTTAAGCTTTTGGCAAGCCATTGCATAACCATCTCTTCTTAGCTTGGCAGATGGTGATTATGTATTTATTGGAGACTGGCAGAGTGGCTGAGAGCCTGAGTTTGTATCACACCTCTACCACTTACTACATAGCCTTGAACAAACTTTTTAAAGTCCATTCACCTCAGTTTCCTCTTCTGTAAACAGGAATAATACCTTCCTTGGAAAGATGTTATAGAAATTAGATAAGGTCTTAGGGGAGTACCTAGCTCAAGAAAAAGTGTTAAAAATATTGTTTATTATAAATAGGATAATATAATTCTCCCATTACTTTAGTAATTTCATTTTGACACCTTCTTTCTAGAACTTAGTCTTCACTTTCTCAGTCCCAGCTTGGACTTGCCCCTGAAGGAAATATGTTTAAAAGCCAAATTCCACCCTTCTCAACAACAACAAATAAAATGAAATATTATCAAAGATTTTGCTTTACTTGGTTTGGGACAGGTGTTTTCCTTTAAGTAGACAAGCAAAAAATGAAATATTCACTCCATATATCTTGGTTTACCATGCCATGGATTTGGACACCTGGCTATCATAACAGCAGCACCTTAAAAATTGAGAGAGAGGAAATATGGCAAAAGATTACATTTCTTCCTTTCTAAACGCCACCAGGTGCCACTCACCATTCAACATTTAGGCCTTATAAAAATTCGTCTGATTTGTACAGTAGTTTGTTACTTTAAAAGCACTTTCTAATGTAAGAGCTCTCTCATCTTTTTTTTTTTTTAAAGTAGACTTCATCCCCAGTACAGAGCCCAACACAGGACTTGAACTCATGACTCTGAGATCAACACCTGAGTCAAAATCAAGAGTCAGATGCTTTAACTGACTGAGCCACTCAGGCACCCCTCCCTCTTTTTTTAAAAATACCCACAACAGAGGCACCTGGGTAGCTCAGTCAGTTAACGGCCTGACTTGGTTTTAGCTCAGGTCATGATCTCAAGGTGCTGAGATGGAGCCCTGTGTCCAGCTCCACACTCAGCATGAAGCTTGCTCATCCCTCTTCCTCCCTCTCTGCTCCTCCCCTGCTTTCTCTCTCTCTCCCTCCTTCTCACTTTCCTTCTCTAAAATAAAAAAATAAAAATTAAAAAATATTTTAAATATCTACACTAATTCCTGGAAATAGAGAAATAAACTATCACTCATTCTTTTCTAAATTAGAAACCTAAAGCTGCTAGAAGTCATATTATATCCAGGGTCATACTGCTAGCTCCAGATCATGCTAGAAAGTGGTTGGACAGGGAGTTGAACCAAGGCTTTCTGTCTCTAAGGCTGATATCCTTTGAAATTTTCCCAGCTTCCTTCAAAATACATTGATTAACCAATAAGAATGACGTATATACCAATCCTTTAATTAAACCCTTTTGGAAACACTGAGGTAGTTAAATAGTGACCAAATCAATTGATGCTCTTGCAGCATCCTAGGTCACTTGCCAGAGTCTTGAGTCAGTTCCACAGTTCTCTACATTTTATTGATAACTCAGAAAAGGGAATTAATGAGTATATTCTTTAAGTATTTAAAAAGTGCTTCTAGAACACAAAGAAATATGAAAGATTATAGTTTTTAAACCTATCACATGCACTCAGGAATCCTGCTCATACTCTCATCCAGAGCCTGTAAGCTAGCAGGACTTTTTTTGTATCAAAAACTCCATCACCCAAAACACATTAAAACTATACCTGAAGGATAAACATGCTCCAATTAGTAATATTAAGTTTTGAGATTATTTTAGATCAGTTAATCATTAAAAAATAAGAATTGACTTATTTCAATAAGCCACTGGGTGGCTTAGGTTTTCAATAAGCCACTGGGTTCAGTAGGTTAAGCATCTGCCTTTGGCTCAGGTCATGATCCCAGTGTCCTATACCAATAGGATCTCCCTATGACAATCCAGCAATGTCATTTCAGCTAATATCACTTCATAAACCAATATAATTTAATAAACCCTTTTAACAAGACTAACTGTAGTGGTTTTTGTTATTAGCAACCAAGAAACCCTGACTGAGGTAGCACCTATTCTAGATATGGCAAGAAGCACGTACTCAACAAATAATTGTGCCCCATCATACAATCTAATAATAGTTAACTTTTGCTGGGTACTTACTCTGAGCCAGAAAAAATGAGAAAACTGAAGCAGAGTGATTGTATCAATTTCCAAAGATCAGGGGCACCTGGGTGGCTCAGTGGCTGAGTGTCTGACTTTGGCTTAGGTCATGATCCTGGGGTCCTGGGATCACATCTCATGTCAGGCTCCCTGAGAGCAGCCTGCTTCTCCCTCTGCCTCTCTCTCTTTCTGTCTCTCATGAATAAATAAATAAAATCTTTAAAAAAAAATTCCAAAGTTCAAAGGGCTAGCAAATATAGAACTCAACCAGATTGGATCATCAACATCATCATCATCATCATCATCATCAAATAAAAAATATATTATATAGATAAGGAAACTAATATTGGAGGGGTGAATAACTTTCCAAGATTACAGAGTTCATAAGCAAAGCAGCCATGGTTTCATATGATACTACTATGTTTACTTCTATTTTCAATCATAGAGCAATAGATCTTATCTTTTGAATAATACCTACAAATTATAAGGACAATTTAGATCATGATTTCTAGAAAAATTCTGTTTGGCATCTTTCAATAAGAATAATTTAAAACTCTCAAACTATTTACTGTGAATGGAATCCTGTCTTTTAATCTTCAAGTTGTTCTTTAAAATGAGTTCATGCTAGTGGCATATTTTATAACTGAAGAGTAAGGAATGAAGTCATTATTTCTTGATCGATCCTGATACCCTATTATCTTCCACTTTGGAATTACAGACTCTAAATTATACAGTCAATAAATCTCATAGGGTTCATTGTAGTTATAGATTCTAGACATCAATTCCTGATTCTGGTACTTTTGTTGGTTAGCTCTCTATCTAGATAGCACCAAACAAGTGAAAACAGCATTATATATGAAAGGTCCTTTACTCCCAAGAGCTATTTCTTATCTTTGTTATTACACACTAACTCTACTAAAGTTATTAAGTATGGCTTCAGCACTCAGGATACTGGAGCCGTTGCTATTGTCCCAATAGCAAAATGGTGAGAGACTATCACAACACATAGTAGGCACTCAATAGATGTCAACTGAATTTTTTAATAAATATTTATTATACCCATGCTACTTTGTACTGAAGATCATGCTGAACACAATCTACACATATTGTTTTGTAACTAAAAACTTTTTTTTTCAGCAAGGAAGACAAAATTTCAGCTTTGAAGGTTCCAAGTTAGAGGCTTGAGGTAGGAGTGGAGGATTTAAAACTTTACCTTATCAATTTCTTCCTTTTGTTCTTGCTGTCATTCCTGGAAATACAATAAATAGAAAATAAAAGAACCAGAAACACAGAAGCACAAAGTTATTCAAAGTATTCACATTCACCTTAGAAATGGGAAACCATAAAACTTGAGAATATTTTTAGTCTTTTTTCAACCATAATCAAATTTGACTGATCTTAGGGACAATTTGGCTACCTGCAACACAACACTTGATGTTCATTTGAGACATCAGATTTCTCTTGACATCTCCAATATATGAATGACACAGCTGTGCATATAGAATGCCAAATCCACAGTTTCAAAAACAAAAATCTAGACAACAATCTAACTGAGAAAAGGATGATAAACTCATTTTTTACTAAATCCATTTGATCACTTGTCTTGGCTTCATTGTTTTGCAATAATTTTTCAGTTTAACAACAAAAGGAACACCAAAAAGGTAGCAAATCTCTCAGAGTCATGTTGGGACAGTAGAAGTATATAACAGAAGATTGCCAAGTCAGGAAAGGGACATTTCAGAGAGTGAACAGCAATCAGAGCTTCTAAATCTCCTAAAGACAACACAGCTTGAGATTTGTTGCTCCCTGACCTGTAACAGCAGAGAGTATTTGATCCTTGAAGTTTGAAGGTAAGCATGTTCATGACTGAGTTGCACTACCAAAGATGCCCAGTGCTGAAGAAAGGGAGACAGGGTACCCGGTGCAACAAGGCTGGGAACAAAGAAGGAACTCTTTGAAAAAAAAAGATGATGAGAGTTGAATGAAAATGCCAACAAAAAGGGACTTTGTTTCCTTGGCTCTGCATATAGATGATCACCCTCAGCTAATTATGCTAAATGCCAAGATGTAAAATCTTCCCTGCAGACCGATAAGAGAGGTGTCTGAGGAAATACTGGTAGGATGCTTATAACACAGTTTCCAGAGTAGGCTTCAAAGGGAGTTATAAGTAAGTTGTGAGAACACGAGCTGAAATCAGTGCTGCATATGCAAGGGAAATGTTTAACTGTACCAAGATTATCTGTTCTTTTACTTGTTTGTTCCAACAGGAGATTCATCAAAGCTTAATTGAAACATATAGTTACATGAAAGGACATGTTACATGAAAAGAATAGACAACTAGGATTTGAGTAAGATGTCCCAGCATTCCTTGGTCATTGACAAGTTGTTCTTAGTAAAAGAAATAAAAGTCCTGTTTTTCCTTCTGCTTATTTTCCTCCCTCCTAATTATTAACCAAAACTCCGAATCACCAATATGAGTTATTATTTTGATTAAGTTGGCATTTAATAGGAATAATATACTTACACCTCTCAAAGGGAATTTTCACACCAGAAAGACTCTTGTTAACCAAGATCAATTTCTAATTAGCAGATGATTCTCCCTTCACTCTCCTAACAACAGGCTTTCAGACTAGAGGGACTTTTTTTTTTTTTTTTTTAGAGGGACTTTTTGTCAGCATTCTTCAAAATATACCTTGGAGTTGTCTGCAAGTGACTAAGCCTAACATTAGCTGTGATCAGTACATTAGATTTATAACCTGAATTCCCTCTGGTACTAATTAATATTTGAAAAATGGAAATATTTGATAAAATTTTCATCACTGAAGTACAGTAAGTACCAACATTTACAAAAGACTTTGAGCCTCACTGAAAATTAAATGAGGTGAAATAATATCTTTTTATCACCATATGAAATTTAGAGAAGGTTCTAGTCCAATGTAATTACATATTTTTGTAAAACACATAAAATTAAAGTTTTAATTACTAGAATCAAATTAAAAATTCATATGTGGGCAACCCCAGTGGCACAGTGGTTTAGCCCGCCTGCAGCCCAGGGCGTGATCCTGGAGACACTGGATCAAGTCCCACGTCGGGCTTTCTGCATGGAGCCTGCTTCTCCCTCTGCCTGTGTCTCCGTCTCTTTCTGTGTGTGTCTCTATGAATAAATAAATAAAATCTTTTTTAAAAAAAAAAGATTGTAAAAATTTATATGTGAACATGATACAATGTATAAACTTGTCAAATCACTAAGCTGTACACCTGAAACTAACGTAATATTGTGTGTCAACTATATTTAAAAAAAACTCACATCAGTGTTTTTAAGAATCCTAGAAATAGTTTACAATATTGCATCTTCTCATCTCCCCTTGGAAAGTTAATTTCAAGGAAAATAGAAATCTATTATTATTATAATTTATATCATAAAAACTTGACTCTAAATATATTTATTGAATAACTCAGACATCTTAAAAATGCTCATCTCAGGACAAGACATGAAATATTACAAGATAAATACCAAAAGAGAACCAAACCTAGCATACCTGTTTTAGATATGTGTTTTTAAATAACAGAAATATTTTTTTAATCTCAAAAGGTGAATAATTTTACATTGTATCTACAGCCAAAACCTAGGATAATAATTAGGGCTCTACTAAGTTATAGTTCTAGTCACTATTTCCTACACTAAAATATGATGATTAATTTTACATGTCAATCTGAAGGCTGTATAGTGTCCAATCATTCAATCAAACATTATTCTGAGTGTGTATGTGAAAGTGTTTCCAGACGAGATTAACATCTGAATTGGACTACCTTCTCTAATGTGGGTGGGGCTTATCCAATCAGTTGAAGGACTATATAGAAAAACAAGCATGATCTTTCCTTTTGAAGAAGAGGGAATTCTTCCTGCCTGACTGAGCTAAGACACTGGTCTTCCCTGAACTTGGGACTCAGACTGAAACACTGTCTTTTCTTGAGACTAGAAAAAGGCACTGAAAGAAGCATATTGTTTCACACATGTGCACAAACATCTAAAAGGAAGGACGGGGCACCTGGATGGCTCAGTCGGTTAAGTCTGACTCCTGATTTCAGCTCAGGTCATGATCTCAGTCAGGGTGGTGAGATCAAGCTCTGCGCTGGGCTCCACACTGGGCATGGATTCTCTCTTCCTCTCCCTCTGCCCCTCTCCCCACTGTCCTTTGTCTCTTTCTCACAAAAAAAATTTTCAAAATAAAAAAAGAACTTATTATAAACCACTGTATCAAATATTTAAATGAATAATAAATTTTCTTTAAAGGTTCTTCACTATTGAGAAAAAGACATACTAGTGAATAAGGATTGTTGGGCATATTTGAAGGGAAAATACAGTAAACATCTGCATCTCACACCAAATATAAGACAAACTAAAGAGCTAAACCCAGGTAAAAATATAAAAGTGCTAGAAAAAAATACAGAATATTTTTTTTAGAGTTTTCTGGTGGACAAGGTCTGCCTTGAAAGACTCAAAACTGAGGAGTCAAAAAGAAAGACTACTAAGTTGGATTACATAAATTGCTAAAGTTCTGTGCGACAAAAACACTTACCCTATCTAGTATAAGAACAAACCACAATCTTCAGTTTGAGCCCAGTTAATTACCATTGACTCTGGAGGAGATGCTTTCATTGGCAGTTCCAGCAAATTTTTCACTCAATATACGATACAAGCAATTATATCTGTTCCCCATCTTCTCAACCAGTCATATCTTGCCTTGCAATCACAGCACAAATTAGAGAGGCTATCTCCATGAAAAATATCATATTACAAATATTAAGTTAGATATGCAAGTGAATTCTTATTGAAATTGAGAAAATAAATCACAACTTTTAAAATTAAGAAATGATATACAACACAAAATTTTTTAATCTAGGAAAATAACCTATTTTAATTAATTAAATGATACTATATATTTTCCACTTTTTTTCCTATTGATCACATTTTAGGACAATTGTATACTACTAATTTCTAGAGAAAATAAAATAATTTGGTCTTTTTTTTCTATGAAAGTTGATGGAAATTTATTTTGTTAACAAATTTATAAAGCTTTTTTTCCTAGCTTCATAACAATAGACATCAGAGAACACATTCATATTTACTTTGGTCATGAATCTGTATGAAGTAGAAGTTTTCCAGGAAGTCATTCCTACACAAGAAGATCTAACAGTAGATTAACTATAAAAAAAAAGTGACTGAGAATTACATGTAGCCTAATAAATCCAGACTGAATGATGTCCATCTCATTTTCCCTTTAGCCAGATCTCAAAACTCTCCACAATAACTCCAAATCCACCTGATGAGAGAAGAAATGAGATGGCAGGAAAATTGGGGTAAAAAAGGGTAATAGTTTTAATTGAATATGGTAAAAATGTCTTACTTTGCAAATTTCATCAAAGCATAAAACCATACAGAAGCAGTAAGAGGATCTCTCCCAGAGCCTTCGAAGGTGTCCTTCCCAGTGAGAGGCCTGAAACTCAAGCATTAGTAGGTTAACAGTGAATCTATCTCTGGTTTCTACCCATGACAGGCCAAGTGAAAAGGAGCTGGAAGGATGAGAAGCAAATGAATGGCAGAAGCAGTGATTTTAAGTCCATAATCACAAGGCAGCATATATGCAATTCTAGGCAAGTCGTGGGTGGGAAGACAGATGGTTGGTGGTGTGAAGTAGAGAAGAGAATACAATCAAAATGAAACACATTAGAATGTATCACTGAGAGTAGGAGCCATGTGAGCATTTAATATACATCATCATATTACAGATATACATGTATGGAACATATATATGATGATGAATTCTCCTGAGAGGAAGGAAAGAGAGAGGAGGAGACTGATGCTGGTTAATTACGTTACAGACACGATTCTGCTTAACTCTCCCAACAATCCTGAAGAGTGGTTATTGTTATGCCTATTTTACAAATGAAACTGAACATCGAGAGGTTATATAACTTTCCCAAGATCACAGCTAGTAATTACTAACCCTGACCTCCACCCACCTTTGTGCCATACTGCTCACCTTCATTGGTATACTTCGTGTACCTCAGACAGCAAATGCCAAAGCATAGGAATTTTTCAGTTCAAAGCCACAGACATTCAAATGGGCTTCTGAAAGTGGTCAAATTAATAGAGAAAATAAAGCAAGTGATTTGCACTATGGTCAATCTTGTGTAACATTAAGAACAAATGAGAGAGGACTTGCCAAAAAATGGCAATTAACTAGCAATTCTGTCCTGCAGCTTTCAATCAAACTTTCTACCTGAAGTCTGAGCTTCTTCCTGTGTAATGAAATTTGACTGGAGACTGTGAGTTTGAGTCAGGATGGTACTGATGAGCAGAGTCTACCCACCTGGCCAGAGATTTCCAGAAATTTCTTATAAAATGCAGACTCCAAGCTGGCCAAATTCAAAGTGTAATTGACATGTGAAAATTAAGTAGACAGATATAAAGAAGAAGGGGGTTAACTACATAAGTGAAAAGTGGCAAGAGGGTACAAATACAAATCTTCATATAAATTCACTTAGAAGAAATAAAAAAGGAGAGATCTGTGAGGTGAATTTGGGGATTTAAAATGTCAGAAAGTATTTAGAAATCACAAAATCATTGTTTTTTTCATAATCAGAAAATAGAGGCAAGATTAAATAACTCATTTACAACTTAGATAACTTGGGTCTATTTTGTCCTTTATTGAAATAATACTTTCAGTGATATCTATTTCTAGAAATGAGATATATGTGTGTATAAGTATATATGTATATATATATGTGCATATATATAGTATATTACAAATACATGGTGATATTATAAAAGCTAAGAACAAATATTTAAAGGGCAGATGATTAAGAGGGGAAATTAATGTCTAAAACAGAACTTTGAACAACCAGTGACAGTAGAGGTAAATAAGTGAAACTGTATAATTCACTAATATAGGCATATAAAAGAAGATAGTTTATAAAAAATTAAATCCCTCTATTCAGTCAGAAGAGAAAAAAAATGAAGGTTTTATTATACATAGATGCCATGGAGTGAAACCAAATTTAGGATGATCATAAAACTACCTTTCCTTTGCTGTCCCAAGCATTTGGAAGTATAACAAATTTCAAGATTAAGCTGCAGAATCTCCTTTAAAATTGTATTATATATATTTGAAATCCATATAGTCACATGGAGTGAAAGTTAACACCTACATTTCATGGATACAGCTAGCTCTTTAACTATTTTCTCAGATGAGGGTAACACTAAGGAAAACAAGAATCTACCTGGAAAATTACCCCATTTAGAAAAATAATTAGAAAAATTATATCCAGCAAATAAAAGCTAGGGAAAATGTAATATTTTGAGGGTTTATTTCCTTTTCTATTTTTAATATACTTTATTTTTTAGAATAGTTTTAGGTTTACAGCAAAACTGAGAGGGCAGTAGATAAATTTCTCAAAAACTTTTGGCCCCACTCATGCATAGCTTCTCCCTTATGGACATCTTCCACCAGAGTGGCAGATTTGCTACAACTGATGAACATACCATGATACCTCATTATCACCCAAACTCCATAATCTACATTAGGGTACACTTGGCTTTGTATATTCTATGGGTTGGACAAATGTATAACGACATGTATCAATCATTACAGAAAATATTTTGACCTTTTTGAAATCTAATTTACAGGAGTCCCCCCTTATTTGTGGTTTTGCTTTCTGTAGTTCCCCTTTCAACATTTTCAGTTATCTACTTTCAACTACCATCCAGAAGCAGTCTGATAGTCAGAAGGTGACTACTAGCCTAAAGCTATGTCACAATGTCTATGTCATTTACCTCATTTCACCTCATCACATAGGCATTTTGTCATCTCACATCACTTCAAAAAGAAGGGTAAATACAGTATAATAAGGTATTTTCAGAGAGAGAGATCACATTCATACAACTTTTATTATAGTATATTAATACAATTGTTCTATTTTATTATTAGTTATTGTTAATCTCATACTGTGCCTAAATTATAAACTTTATCATAGGTATGTATGTATAGAAATAAAATATATATAGGATTCAATATTATCCCTGTTTTCAAGCATCTACTGGGGACCTTAGAATGTATCCCCCATGGCTAAGAGGAAACTACTGCATTCATATTTTAACTAAAACTATGGGATGTGTTTTTTCTAAATCTCTTTCCAGATACATAATATCTAAACATGATAGCTACTGGTTTTGTTCTGTATTTTTAGATAGATCAAGCTACTTTGGCTAGGTAATCTGTCTATTCAAGAAAGAATCAGTGTATCTACTATAATAAAATAAAATATACCTACATATAAAACTATATTAAACATAATTGAATATTTTATTGTAATGGTAATTTGGGCAGGAAATTATCAGAAACTCCCAATTACCTTTCTACAAGGTGGCTATGGCAGTAATTTAAATATCTTGTTGACAGAGACCTTGTTCCCCAGATTCACTCCAGTTAGTTTAAGAGTTGACTAATCAGATAGCTGGGCAGGTATAGTTATTTGTCTCTAAGCTCCCAAGGACAGCTTTTTAATTGATTCATAACTACTGAAATCTCATGTATTATTAGAGAAAAGACTTGTATGAATGAAAATAGAATGGGGGCATCATGTATGGCTAGAAGAGCTGTCATTCTCAGTGCAAATCGGGGGGGAGTTTGAATGGAAGCTTCCTACACTCCTGTGTGATCAAGGCAAGGCCTTCAGGGAGTCCTCAAACCAAAGATGATAGAGGAGTCCTTTATCTGAGGTGGAGCTGTCTTAGTATCCCTGCCATACTCAATTACTGATTGCAGTAAAAAAAAAAAAATCCCATTTGGTGCTTTACATAATATATTAATTCCAGCATGCTCACTTCCCTTTAGCCTCTTTCTTCTAACCTGTAATACCTGCCAGGACAACTTGGGCATTTCTACTTCATTGAGAAGAAGCCAACATTCCATGTTTCCATTAGCCGTCTCAATAGCAAGTTTGCCTCATCCTTTGTGGTCCTTGCTAGAGTGTACTGTAAAGTCCTGTGACCCAAGAAAGTGCTCCCAAGTCAAAAAGTCCTAACAAGACCATTAAAACCTCCACTGAGAAGATTTTCCTGGCTTTAAATATACCCAGCCTAACTACTGCAGCCACAGTCTAACAGAGAACAAAAGTAGGTAAACAGTGCCCATTACAGAGCTCAACAGGGCTCACTGGCAAAATTAACCCCCCTAAGGAAGCATCATTCTCAATATCATATGGAATATACCAGTAGATCCCAAATCTGGTTATTCATCAAAACTACCTAGTTAGATTTATTTCTAGTACTGATTCTCAGCTCTCCTCCTGAATGTACTGAATTTAGACTCTTCAGAAGTAGAGTTCAGTAAGCTTATCAGTAAGATAAGCTGAAATTAGTTCTTGTGTGGATTGATTAAATGGTTTTGAGGAAAATTCCATAAAGGCATTTCAAAAATAATTTTAAGCAAGGGAAAAGTGTTGAATAATATTTTTTTAAAAGATTTCATTTCTTTATTCATGAGAGACATAGAGAGAGAGGCAGAGACATAGGCAGAGGGAGAAGCAGGTTCCCTGTGGGGAGCCTGATGCAGGACTCCATCCCAGGACCCTAGGATCATGTAAGGCAAAGGCAGCTGCTCAACTACTTCCACCAAGGTGCCCCTTGAATAATAATTGACTCTTGTTTCCTATGCATATTTTAATATATTTTATGCTAGTGTTTTCTTAACTTAATAATAAGAAAGAACTTGCTTTCTTGGTAGTAGATATCTAAGTAGTCTCTTTCCACTTTAAAAAATAGAGGTTTAACATCTTGACCTCCATGACTATAGATAATCAAGACCATAGCATTACAATCAATTGATAGTAAAGAAATAGAATATACAATTAATCTAGTGTCCACTGATGGAATGGACTTTCAAGATATTTACTCAAGTAAGTATAATTATACTTGTGATTCTTTTGCATTTTGTGAACATAGTATTTGTAGAAGTTTTAATACAAGATAGATGAAAAACATAGTCCATCTAAAATCAAAATCCCAGCAGTATAAACATATACATTTTGTTTCTCTGGTCACACAAATGCAAGAATTCCCTACAATCTCCAAAACAATCATTATATTGATATTTCATGATTAAATACACATTTACCTGAAACAGCTTCAGGAAAATGTGATACAATTTTTAATACATCCCTAGGCATATAAGTAGCTTGTATTTTCATTGAATCACCTCTAAGTTCAACAGCAATCTACATGGAGATTCAATACAGGCACAAAAAAGCAAAGAGTAGAATTACAGTAAATCATGAGATACAGTAATTCATGGTAAAAAAAAGGAAATCTGTATATGATTAGAGAACCACATGCCTCTTACATAACTAAAGCCTTTGTATATAGCCCAGTTTGTGTTACTATAATCTGAATAGCTTATCAGATTTTTATATTAAATTAGTATCATTCATTCAATATTTATTCAACATATACCTATTGGATGGACGGATGGATGGATGGATGGTGAATGATAAAGAAAAAAATTAAATGGCATGTAATTTCAAAGAAATCATGTGGCAGCATGGTTAAAACATGTGCTTTGAGCCAGATATACAGGGATTAAATCTCATATCCATTTACTGACTGTACAATCTTAATAAGTAACTTAGATTCTCTGAGCCTCAAGATTTTTGCCTGGCAATTAGAGATAGTAATATCTTTTTTGTAGGCTAAGAAGATTGAAGAAACTAATGAGGAAAAAAACTACAAATTACTACACCTTATACCTTATTACCAGTCTCCCTCTTTTCTTCTGACAAATGTAAAGCATCCACGTCTAGCACCATTGAGTGTTTGGCATTTACCATTGATTGATAACATAAAATACTTTTTACACTAGACCTACAAAAGATAAATAAGTTCTGTCTCCTCTTTTAACTTTTTAGTCTTCACAGAAGTATGCTTATATAAAATAAAAAGTAAAGACATGAAGCCATACATGGGGATTTTCTAAGTCTAAACACTAGTCTTGAGTAACATTAAAGAATATATAAATTATCAACATGAGGTTTATGTATCAGTGAAAATCTGGGTTCAATAAATTTTGCCATCTGCCTGCAAGACAAGTTTATTAAATGCCCCTATAAAATTTATGTTTCTAAATTATTCTGTTCAGGGATGATCCCCGGGTGGCTCAGCAGTTTGGCACCTGCCCTTGGCCCAGGGCAGGATCCTGGAGTCCCGGGATGGAGTCCCGCATCAGGCTCCCAGCATGGAGCCTGCTTCTCCCTCTGCCTGTGTCTCTGCCTCTCTCTGTTTCTATCATAAATAAATAAATAAATCTTATAAATAAATAAATAAATAAATAAATAAATAAATAAATAAATAAATAAATAAAGTATTCTGTTCTCCTTTGCAAACATTTACATTTTGTGTTCTTAATATATTATTTAACATCCTTTTAACTGGCAACAGGTTAATTATCAGCTTCCCTAAAGCAATCCTACAAGGGGGAAGTAAAGTTAAAAGTTAGAGTATGAGAATACTAGAGTTTATATCAAGACTATCTGATCATAGGTAGAAGAGGAGGGACTTGGATGATGCAATTTGAGAGGCAAAATTATAGACTCCCTGCCTACAAGCATGCCTCCCACCACCACATGTCAATATATATCTTAATGATTCCTTGTTTTCAGGAAATTTATTTATTTCTAATAAGCCATTTGGTTGCAGTACACATATAGAAGTCACATAGACAGTACATCCCATGTAACTATCACCCAGTTCAAGTAACAGAATATCACTGGCACTCTGAAGCACTGCTCATGTCTCCAGAACTTAGATATCAATACATTCTCTTCCTCAAAGAGAGTCATTATCCTTACCCTTAATACCACAGATTAGTTTTGGAACTTCAAGCAGATAGAGTTATACAGAAAAAAATCTTTTATTTCAGTAAGTGTTCTGATTCTGAGATTTGTCCATGCTGTTGTGTAACTGGTTCATTTTCAATGCTATATAGAATCCCATAGTAAAAATCTACCACAATATAAGTATCTGTTATCATACTGTTGATGGGCACTCATATTGTTTCATTATGAACTGGTTCATAGTGCCACTACAAAAACTGTGCATGTCTTTAGGTGCACATATGAATGTGTGTCCAAAGGGTATATACCTAAGAGCAGAATTGCAGGGTCTTTGGATATATGCAACCTTAGTAAATACTGTTAAAGAGTCTTTTAAATTCATTCTTATCAATTCATTCTCTTAGCAACAATATATGAGATTTCTACTTAATCATTATCTTGGGCAACTCCTGTTATTTTCAGTGTATAAATCTACCCATTAAAGTAGGTGCAAAGGGTGTCTTGTTGTAGTTTAAAGTTTTATTTTACTGATAAGTAATAACATTGAAAAAAAAAGTAATAACATTGAGCACATTTTCATACATTAAAAAGACTTCAAATTTCCTTTTTTTCTGTACTTTTAAAGGTTTTTATATATTTTTCTATTGAGTTTTTTGTCTCTCATTGGCTTGAAAGAGTTTGTACCTATTACATTACGGAGACAAGTCATTTGCTAGAGATATGTTATGTACTTAGTTATGTTCCTTAAAATTCACATATGGAAGCCCTAACCCCTAGTACCTTATAATGTGACTGTATTTGGAGATGTATTCTAAAGAGGTAATCAAGGTTAAATTAGATCTTTAGAATAGGGCTTTAATGCAGTATAACTGGTATTCTTATAACAAAAGGAAGAGACACCAAGAATGCTTGTGAAAAAGCCACATGAAACACAAGAAGCTGGCCATCTGCAAGCCAAGGAGGCAGAAACCTCAGGAGAAATCAGTCTTGCTGGCATCTTGATCTTGAACTTCTAGTCTCCAAAACTGTCGGTCAAATAAATTTCTGTTGTTTAAGTTACTCAGTCTGTAGAATTTTGTTATGGCAGCCCTAGCAAACTAATATACACATTAAAAATATCATTCACAACTCTATGGCTCACTGTTTCACATTGTTAATGCTGTCTTTGGATAAGCAAAAGTTCTCAATTTTAATAGTTTTCCTTTATGGCTAGTGCTTTTTGTTATGTTTAAGAAAATACAACCTACTCAAATTCATGAAGATATTCTCCCAAGTTTTTTTCCAGAAACATTTTTATTTCCCTTTCACATTTACAGATATAGTAATTAGCTTCATCAGAAGCTAATATTTAATATGGTAGGAGATAAAGGCCAAGCTTCATTTTTTTCCATATGAATAACAACTGGCCTTGCAACTGTTTAGTGAAAAGACTTTTCCTTTGCCTACAAATAAATATATGTATAGACTTGTTTCTAGATGTTCTAATCTGTTGCAGTAATCAATCTGTATTTGTATCAAGGCCACCCTGTCTGAATTATGATACCTTTACAATAATTCTTCAATTCTGACAGGGAAGTCCATCAAATTTGGTCTTCTTTCAAGATTTTCTCAGCCATTCTTAAAAGTTTGATTTCCATAGTTTTAGAAACAGCTTGCCAATTTCTGTAAAATACCCCCCAGGAATTACATTAAATCTACAGATGTGATATATCGATTTGAGATAAGTGACATCTTTAAAGCAATGAGTCATCTAAGCCATCAATTTAAGTATTTCTTCTTCCATCAATTTAAGTTTTCTTTAACTTCACTCAAAATATTCTGTAGCTTTTTGTGTACAAGTCTTACATTCTTCATTAGATTTAATTCTAGGTATTTTGTGTCTCTTGATGCTATTCCAAATGACATGCCTTACTTAACTTTGCTTCTTAATTTTCTGTTACTAGTATAGTGGACTCTTACAATGTGAGGGTTGGAGGTGCTACCCCTGCACACTTGGAAATCTGTGCATAATTTTTGACTCCCAAAAACTTAACTACTAATAGGATACTGTTGATTAGAAACCTTGCCAATAACATAAACAGCTCATTAACACATATTCGGTTTGTTATATGTATTATATACTGTGTTCCTTTAATAAAGTAAGCTAGAGAAAAGAAAATGTTATTAAAATCACAAGGAAGAGAAAAATACATTTATTACAGTACTGTAGTATAAAAAATTCATGTATAAGTAGACCCATGCAGCTCAAACCCATATTGCTCAAGAATCAACTGTATATAAAAATAAAATTTCATTTTTATACAGATTTTGTATCCGGTGAACTGGCTAAATCACCTATGAGTTTAAAAAATTTATGTTAAAAAAAATTTATGTTATTTATGTTGGATTCTCTATTTCTGCAAATATGTAATCTGTGAATGATAACAGTTTCATTTCCTCCTTTTGAACTTCCTTTTAACTTCTACTTCTACTTTTTCTTGCCATAGTGCATTGACTAGTCTAATTTCTCCATTACAATGTTAAATATAAGTGGTAAAAGCAATATTCGACCAATCTTGTGGGGGTACTTTCAATATTTCATGACTAGGTGTGATATTTGCATTAGATTTTTTGTAAATATTCAGTTAACAAAGTTGCCTTCTATTCCTAGTTTACAATAAATTTTATCAAATGCTTTCCATCATTCTATTAAGGTTCTCTCCTTATTCTGTTAATGTGATGAACTATACTGATTGAATTACAGTGATACATTTTAGATGTTAAACCAGTTTTGCCTCCCTACAATAACCTGCACTTAGTTATTACATATTATCCTTCTTATAGATTACTGCATTCAACTGGATAATATTTTTTTAGGATTTTTACACCTCTTCATGGGAGACATTAGTGTGTAATTTTTCTTCCTTGGAATGTCCTTGTCAGGTTTTAGTATCAAGGTTATGCTAGCCTCACAAAATAAATTAGGAAGTATTCTCTTTTCTGTTACCTGGAATTTATGTAAGGTTACAGTTATTTGTGTTCTAAATGTTTATAAGTTGACTGTAAAGCCATCTGAGCATACAGTTTTCTTCAAAATGTGGGAAGTTTTCTAATTATATGTTTTTAAATTTAATTTTTAAAAATTCCAGTACAGTTAATGTATAGTGTTATATTTGTTTCAGATCTATAATATAGTGATTGAACAATTCCATATATTACTCAGTGCACATTAACATAAGTGTACTCTATCTCCTTCACCTATTTCAATCATCACCCTACATACCTCTCTAGTAACCATGTGTTTGTTCCCTATAGTTAAGAGTCTGTTTCTTGGTTTTTCTCTTTTTTCCTTTTATTTATGTGTTTTGTTTCTTAAATTCCACATATGAGTGAAATCATATGGTATTTGTCTTTTTTCACTTAGCATTATACTCTCTGGATCCATCCATGTTGCTGCAAATGGAAGATTTCATTCTTTTTTATGGCTGAAGTTATATATCTACATAACTTCTTCCTTTTCCATTCATCTACTGATGGACATGTAGGCTGCTTCTATGATTTGACTATTATAAATAATGCTGCAATGAACATAGGGTGGCATACATCCTTTCAAATTAGAGTCTTCATAGTCTCCCAGTAGTGTGACTACTAGATCATAGGGAAGTTCTGTTTTCAATTTTTTGAGGAACTTCCATACTGTTTTCCACAGTGGCTGCAAATGTTTTGTGAACATTTCCACCAGCAGAGCACAAGGTGTCCTTTTCCTCCACATCTTTGCCAACACTTGTTTCTTATGGTTTTTTGTTTGTTTGTTTGTTTGTTTGTTTGTTTGTTTTTTGACATTCTGACAGGAGTTAAGTAATATCTCATTGTGGTTTTGATTTGCATTTCCCTGATAATAAGTGATGATGAACATCTTTTCACCTGTCTGCTGGCCATCTGGAGAAATGTCTGTTCATGTCTCTTGCCCATTTTTTAATTGGATTATTTGGGGGTTTTGGTGTTGAATTGTGAAGTTCTCTATATATTTTGGATACGAACCCTTTATCAGATAACTTATTTGCAGATATACCTCCCATTCAGTAAGCTGCCTATAGTTTTATTTTTTTGTTTCCTTTGCTGTGATGAAGCCTCTTATTTTGATGAAGTCCCAATAGTTTATTTTTGCTTTTGTTTCCCTTGCCTCAGGAGACATATCTAGAAATATGGTAGTATGGCTGATGTCAAAGAGATTACTGCCTGTGCTCTCTGCTAGGATTTCTATGGTTTCAGGTCTCATATTCAGGTCCCTAGTCCATTCTGAGTTTATTTTTGTGTATGGTGTAAAAAAGTGGTCCAGTTTCAATCTTCTGCATGTAGCATTTTCCCCAACACCATTTGTTGAAGAGACTAACTTTTTCCCACTGCATATTCTTGCCTCCTTTGTTGAAGATTCATTGACCATATAGTTGTGGGTTTGTTTCTGGACTTTCTATCCTGTTCCATTGATCTATGTGTCTATTTTTGTGCCATTATAATACTGTCTTATTATAGCTTCGTAGTATAACTCAAAATTTGGAATTGTGATTACTACAGCTTTTTTTTTAAGATTGCTTTGGCTATTCAGAGTTTTTTGTAGTTCTACACAAATTTTTGGATTGTTTGTTCCAGTTCTGTGAAAATGCTATTGGAATTTTGATAGGGATTGCATTAAATCTGCAGATTGCTTTGAGTAGTATGGACATTTTAACACATTTTAATTTGTTCTTCTGATCCATCAGTATGAAATTGTTTATGCCATTTTCAATTTATTTCATCAATGTTTTATAGCTTTCAGGGTACAGGTCTTTCACTTCCTTGTTCAAGTATATTCTTAGGTATCTTATTCTTTTACATGTTGTTGTAAATAGGATTGTTTTCTTCATTTCATTTTCTGCCACTTCATTATTACTGTACAGAAATGCAACAGATTTCTGCACATTGATTTTGTACCCTGTGACCTTACTAAACTAATTTATCAGCTCTACTAGGTTTTTGGTGCAGTCTTTAGGGTTTTCTATGTACAGAAAATCATGTCATCTGCAAATAGTGAAAGTTTCACTTCTTTCTTACCAAATTAGATGCTAAAAGTTCTTTTTTTCTCGTATGATTTCTCTGTCTAGGACTTCCAGTACTATGTTGAATAAAAGTGGTGAGAGTGGACAATCCCCGTCTTGTTCCTGAACTTAAATGAAAGGTTCTCATTTTTTTCATCATTTAGGAATGATATTAGCTGTGGGTTTTTCATATAAGAATTTTATTATATTGAGGTATGTTCCTGCTAACCCTACTTTGTTGAGGTTTTTACTATGAATGGATTTGGTACTTTTTCTGCATCTATTGAAATGATCATATGGTTTTTATCCTTCCTCTTGTTGATCTGATGTATCACTTTGTTTTGTGAATATTGAACCACCCTTGCATGCTAGGAATATATCCACTTTATTGTGGTAAATCATTATTTAATGTATTAGTAGATTCTATTTACTAGTAGTTTGTTAAGGATTTTTGCATCTATGTTCATGAAAAATACTGTCTGCAGTTCTGTTTTTGTAGCTTTTTTTGAGATTTTTTTTTAATTTTTAAGTAAACTCTACCTTTAAAGTAGGGCTTGAATATACAGTCCTGAGATCAAGTGTCTTATGCTTTGCTGATTAAGCCAGTCGGGTACTCCTGTAGTGTTTTTATCTGGTTATGGTATCAGGGCAATGCTGGCCTCATAGAATTAATTTGGAAATTTTCCTTCCTCTTCTATTTTCTATTTTTTGGAATACCTGGAGAAGAATAACTATTAACTCTTCAACTCTTCTTTAAATGTTTGGCAGAAATCACCTGTGAAGTTGTCTGGTCTTAAACTTCTTTCTGTTAGGAGTTTTTTACATTTTTATTACTGATTCACTTTCATTGCACATTATTGATCTTTTCAAATTTTATATTTCATCTTGGTTCAATTTTGGGGGGTTATCTGTTTCTAAGAACTTACCTATTTTTAAAGGATATCCAATTTGTTGCTATATAATTTTTCATACTATTATCTTACAATCCTTTGTATTTCTGTATGTTGGTTGTTATTTCTCCTCTTTCATTTCTGATTTTGAGTCCTCTGAGTTTTTTTGATGAGTCAAGCTAGAGACTTATCAATTTCGTTTTCAAAGAACAAGCCCTTGGTTACATTGATCTGGTCTGTTGATTTTTAGTTTATTTCATTTATTTCTCCTCTAATCTTTGTTATTTCCTCCTTTTTGGGGCTTGGGTTTTAACTGCTTTTCTTTTTCTAGCTCCTTTAGGGGTAAGGATAGAGTTGTTTGAGATTTTTCTTGCTTCTTGAGGTAGGCCTGTGTTGCTATAAACTTCCCTCTTAGAACCACTTTTGTTGCATCCCAAAGACTCTGGGTTGTTGTATTTTCACTTACATTTGTTTCCATGTAATTTTTTAAATTTCTTCTTTGATTTCTTGGTTGACCCATTCATTGTTTAGCAGCATGTTATTTAACCTCCATGTATTTGTGCTCTTTCCAGATTTTTTGCTCGTGGTTGTTTTTAGTTTAATTATGTTGTAGTCAGAAAAGATGCATGGTAAGACTTCAGTTTTTTCAAATTTGTTGAGACTTGTTTTGTGGGCTAATAGATGATCTATTCTGGAGAATGTTCCATGTGCACCTGAAAAGAATGTGTATGTTGCTGTTTTAGGATGGAATGTTCTGAACATATCTGTTTAGTCCATCTGGTCCAGTGTGTCATTCAAAACCCCTGTTTCCATATTGATTTTGTTTGGATGATCTGTCCATTGCTATAAGTGAGATTTTAGAGTACCCTACTATTATTGTATTACTATCAATAATTTCTTTTATGTTTGTTATTAACTGCTTTATGTATTTGGGTGCTTCCATGTTGGGTGCATAAATATTTATAATTGTTTTATCTTCATGTTGGATTTTTCCATTTATAATTATATAATGTCCTTCTTTGTCTCTTCTTTTAAAGTCTATTTTGTCTGATAGAAGTATTGCTATCACAGCTTTCTTTTCACATCCATTTGTATGATAAATTCTTCTCCCTCAGTTTCAACTTGCATGTGTCTTTAGGTCTGAAATGAGTCTTGTAGGCAGCATACAGATAGGTCTTGCTTTTTTTTAAACATTCTGACACCCTATGTCTGGATGGAGAATTTAATCCATTTATATTCAAAGTAATTATTGAGATTTGTTGCCATTTTGGTACTTGTTTTGTGATTGTTTTTGTATCTGTTCCTTTCTTCCCTTGTTCCCCTCTCTCATAATTAGTTGGCTCTCTTTAGTGATATACTTGTATTCCTTTCTCTATTTTCTGCATAGCTATTACTGGTTTTTTATTTGTGGTTACCATGAGGTTTGTATATACCATGTTCTGCATATAGTAGTCTATATTAAGTTATTGGTCACTTAAATTTGAACCCATTCCTTATTTCACTACTCTCCCTACAACACACTTTTTTAGGTATATGGTATCATACTTTACATTCTATTTTGTGAGTCCATTGTCTGATTTTTACAGATGTACTTATTTTTACTGCTTTAGTTTTTCTTGCTCTTACTTATGGTCTATCCTTTCTACTCAAATTGTCCCTTTAACATTTGTTGTAGGTTTGGTTTACTAGTGAATTATTTCTTTAACTTTTATTTGTCTGGGAAACTATCTCTTCTTTTCTGGATGACAGATTTGCTGGATAGAGTATTCTTGGCTGCAGATCTTTTCCTTTCAGCCTTTGATTATATCATGCCACTTCTGGCCTGCAAAATTTTTGCTGTAAAATAAGCTGGCAAGCCTATGGGTTTCCCTTGTATGTACCTTTTTTTTTTTTTCCTCTTGATGGTTTTAAAATTCTCTGTCACTACTTTTTACCATTTTAATACTATTTGTTTTTGTATGGATCTCCTTGGGTTGATTTGGGGGGAGGGATCTCTGTGTCTCCTAGATCTCAATACCCATTCCCTTCCACAGATTCCATAGTTTTTAAGCTATTATTTCTTCAAATAGATTCTCTGTCTCCTTTTCTCTCTCTTCTCCTTCTGGGACCTCTATAATGCAAATGTTATTAAGCTTGATGGTGTCACTCAGTTCTCTAACTCTATTCCCATTTTGTACAACTCTTTTGCTCTCACCTACTCAGCTTGATTACTTTCATTACTGTATCCTCCAGGTCATTGATTCATTCTTCTGCTTCCTCTAGCCTACTATTTTTAATTTCGTTAGTGTTCTTTACCTTTGATTGGTTCTTTTTTATGCCTTTGTTAAGGATCTTACTGATGTACTCCAACCTTCCCTAAGTATAGTGTCTATATGATAATTACTTTAAGTTCTCTATCCAGCACATTACTTATCTCCATTTCACTTAGATCTCTTGCTGTGATTTCTGTCCTGTTCATTCATTTGGGACACATTCCTCTGTCTCCTCATTTTGTCTAATTCTCTGTGTCTGTTTCTGTCTGTTAGGAAGATCAGCTATATCTCCTACTATTGAAAGTAGAGGCCTTATGATAAAGAGATCCTATAGTGCCCCACAGTGCAGTATCCCCTGTTCACCAGAACCTGGCACTTCAGGGATGTCTCCTGTGTTGCATATATCCTATTCTTATGGCTTGCCACTTTTTCCTTCAGTACAGACATCTACAGTGGCTCTCTTTTCCTATTTTGGGCAGTTTTTGCTCCAGTCGTATTAGTAGGCCAGTATAGGACTACCCTGGGCTTGAGTTGATTCAAACCAGGCATTTGCCAGAAATGCAGTAGCACCAAACTGCAGGGTACTTTCCCTGTGTTGTTGTGTTGTTCCCTGGGAAGCTTTCATTGGTGGGCAGAGCCTGCAGTCAGATCAGCTATCTGTCACCACTCTTTATACCCAAAACTTTTTCATCATCCCAAATTGAAACTCTGTACCTATTAAATAGTAACTGTCTGTTCCCTCTTCCCCTCAACTCCTGGTAACCTCTGTTCTATTTTAATTTTCCTATTCTAGGTACCTTGAATCAGCAAGCTGATACAATATTTATCCTTCTGTGTCTAGTTTATTTCACCAAGCATAATATTTTCATGGTTCATCCATGTTGTAACATGTATCAGAACTTCACTCTTTTTTGTAGCCGAATAATATTCTACTGTATGCATATATCACATTGTGTTTATCAATTTGTCTGTTGGTGGACACTGGATTATTTCCCTAATGACTAAGTGAATTGAGCATCTTCTTCATGTACTTATTGTCTATCTGTATATCTTCTTTGGAGAAAAATTTATTTAAGTCCTTTATCAGTTTTTGAATTGGGTTGTTTTAGTTCTTTATATATTCTGAATATTACACTCTTATCAAAGATATGATTTGCAAATATTTTATCCCATTTTATAGGTTGTCTTTTCACTTTCTTGATTGTATGGCCTTTAATGCATCAAAATTCCTAATTATGAAGTAATATTTATCTATTTTTTTTCTTTTGTTTCATGTGCTTCTGGTGTCTCATCAACTTTTTAATACCTGTATTAAAAATAGTGTCATCCTTATTTTCATTACTGATACTAGTCAATTGTCTTTATATTATTCACAAATGTTGCTAATAGTTTGTCAATTACACTTATCTTTACAAGGAACAAACTTTTGGTTTTATTTATTATTCATTTTTTAAGTTTAGTAAATTTCTTCCCCTATCCTTTCATTCCTTCAATCTTTTTAGGTTTAATTTTCTAATTTATTAAGATACTTAGTTCATTGTTTTTCTGTCTCTCTTTTTCTAATATATGAATGTAAGACCATACATTACTTCTAAGCTCAAATTTCCCTACACCCCACAAGTTTGATGTATTATATTATCATTATTATGTAGTTAATACATGTTATAACCTTATTGAAATGTACTCTTTCCTATGGGCTATACTGCTTGAAAATATTAGTGAAAATAGTGGAAAGAGGAACTCCAAAATTCTGCTCCTTCACAAAAGTGATGAAAAAAATAGTGCCATCTCCATTTTCATTCCCGATATTGGTCAGAATCAGTTTTTCAAAACCCTGGAACTTAGCTAAAGGTTGTAATATCCTGGAAAGCACTTATTCAAGAAAAATAGTCAATTTTGATAAATGGTGTATGTGTAATTGTAAAATCATCCATTTGGTTATGGTTGGTATAGTGCACCATATATGTCATTTAGGTAGAGTATATCAACCATTTAATCAAAATTATTATAGGCTTACTGATTTTTTTGTCTGTATATTCTATTAATTACTGAAAAATAAAATTTCCTACAATTTGTATTAGTTCTTCTATTCTGTCATTTTTTATTGTTTTTGATGCCATATTATTTTTAGCACATACAAATTTAGAAGTGCTTAATCATCCTACTTTATTTTTTTTAAGATTTTATTTATCTATTTGAGAAAGAGCACACGTGTGTGTGTGTGTGTGTGAGAGAGAGAGAGAGAGAGAAGAAACATACCAGGGTGGAGAGGGCCAGAGAAAGAGGGAGAAGCAGGCTCCCTGCTTGGCAATGTAGGGCTCGATCCCAGAACCCTGAGATCATGACCTGAACTAAAGGCTGCCACTTAACTAACTGAGCCACCCAGGTGCCCTTCTTCCTATTTCTTTGACCATTTTATCATTTGAAAACATCCATTTTTATAATAATTATAATTATTATTATTATACAGTTCACCTTGTCTGATATAACTTTCTTTTTCTTAGTTTCACATTGCATATATTACCCATCATTTCACATTCAAACTTAGTGGCCTTATGTTTAAGTTTCAGTCCCTTAAAGCAGCAGATAGTTGACAGGATTTTTTTCTGAGACTGACAATCATTGCCCTTCAGATGAAAAATTTAGTCTATTTATATTTAATATAATTACTAATATATCTAGGTTTAAACTTATCACCTTATTGTTTCTTATTGTATTTGCTCTATATGTTTTCTCTCATTTCCTACCTTCTTTTGGATTACTCATTTTTTTTATTATTACTCCATTTTCACCTTTCTTAGCCTTTACTTTTTAGATTTCTCTACTTTCTATTAGTGGTTACTCTAGAAACTACTTTCTACATCTTCAACTAATACAAATGAATAACTTTACTAGTTCCTGAACAATGCAAACTCTCCTTTCTTTTATTTTACTTACTGTTATGTATCCTAGATCTACATACATTTTAAAACTCAAACATTATTATTGTATAACCAATATTCACTTTGATTTACCTTTATGTTTACTCTTTCCATTTCTTTTAATTCCTACCTGAATTACCATGTGTCTGTACTAAATTATTTTCCTTCTACTTGTTACTATTTCTTTCAGGGCAGATCTTCTGGGAACAAGTATTTTCCATATTTTGTAGTTTTATTTGTTTTTTGTTTTACCCCAATTGTCTTTATCTTAATTCTTTAAATATTTGAAGGATATTTTCACTAGGTTAAAGAATGCTAGGTTGGAAGATATTTTCTTTCAGAACATTATGAACTTTTTCATTGCTTTCTGGATTTGATAATTTCTGTAGAGAAGTCAGCAGTTAGAGTTATTGGTACTCCTTTGAAGGTAATTTTCCCCTTTTGTTCCTGGCAGCTTTTAGATTTTTTCTTTCTGTATTTCATTATGAGTAGTTTTATCATAATGTACCATAAGGTGTGGTTTTCTTTGCATTGATAGTGCTTAGAATTTGTGATGCTTCTTGAATATATAGGTTAAAGTGTTATACTTTGGATACTCAATTGAGTAAAAAATACTCAATTTCTCATCAAATACTGTATCTGCTCAATTGTCTCACCTCTTTCTGAGACTCTAATTACACATACATTAGACCTTTCAACTATGTCTTATATATCTTCTGTACTATTTCTGTTTCCTTTCCATGCTTCAATATGAATATTTTCTGCTGACTCATCCTCAAATTCACTAATTTTTCAGCTATGCCTAATTTGTTGTTAAATTCACCTATTGAGAGTTAAATTTGTTATTTTATAATTTTATTTTTTTCCTGTTTTTTAGTTCAAATTCCCTATTAAATTTTGAACATGTTAATCACATTTATTGTTAAGTCCATGTATGATTCATCCAATACCTGGATTGCCTATAGGTTTGCTTGTTTTGTCTGTTTTTTCCACTTGGTTTTTCTTTTCTTTTCTTTCTTTTTTTTTTTTCTTTTGGCTTTTCATTTTTTGAGCCTGGTCTTTAGTATGTTTAATAAGGTTTTTATTCACTAACAAGCATTTTGAAGGGACAGTTCGAAGGAATAAATTGAAGTTTAAAATGTCATGTACTTCCAAAGAGTATTTAGTTATGGTTCTATTAGAAAGAATGGAGGTTGGGATGCCTGAGTGGTTCAGCAGTTGAGTTTCTGCCTTCGGCTCTGGGCATGATCCCAGAATTCCAGGATTGAGTCCCACATCAGGCTCCTTGGATGGAGCCTACTTCTACTCCCACTGCCTGTGTCTCTGCCTCTCTCTCTCTCTGTAAATAAAATCAAAGAAAAGAAAGAAAGAAAGAAAGAAAGAAAGAAAGAAAGAAAGAAAGAAAGAAAAAGTTGATTACCTTAATTCAATCATAATTAATCTATTTCAAAGCTGAGTTTCAACCCTTGTGATGGTTCTTTCCAGTTGGCCATTACTCTTAGAATATAGACCTTCAGGCTTCTCAAATACAGCTTGCATAGTTAATAAAGTCTCCTGCTCGTTAATGGGCACTGAATTTAAATTTTTGTCTCCCCAGTGAAAAGAAATAACTGAGGGCCCTGCTTAGATTCTTAGTCTTTTCATGAGAATTTTCAGCTCAGTTTCTCAACCTCTCAACTGCTGCTTCCAAATTAGTAAATCTGCAAAAGACAAACATTGCAGAATATTAGGCCAATCTCAAAGCATTCTCTTGGAGATGTCGGCCTTCAACTCCTATTGCCTTTTGACTCTCTAATGCTTTCAAACATTTTCCCAAAACATGTTTGTGATTTACCTAGCATTCCTAGTGGTTCTCAAAGAGAAAGTAGGTCTGAATCTATGCTACTTTATTATCTAAAAAAAAGAAGTTGCCTATTCATTTGTAAAAGGGCCCACTTAAAGTATATTGATACAACAATTGATTATCTAGCGTTTAGAGTAATGACAATAAAGCGTTATATTTTTTTCAGGGAAAAATATAATTATTAATATATTTCATATATCACATACAAATATATGTTCACTGTATAACTTTGAAAATTAAAAAACCATAAAGGAGCACCTGGGTGGCTCAGTCAATTAAGTGTCTGATTCTTGATTTCAGCTCAGGTCATGATCTCAGGGTCACAGGATCAAGTCCCACATCTGGCTCTGCACTCAGCAAGGAGTCTGCTTGAGATTCTCTCCCTCTTCCTTTACCCCTCCCCCTGCTAGTGCTCTCTCCATGTCTAAAATAAATAAAATTTTTTTAAAAAAATACCAAAAGAAGAAAGTAAAATCACCCACAAGTCGACCATCAAGAGGTAAATCCAGCTAGCTATTTGATATATATTCTCTTCTGTGATTTTACTCTACAATTTTTCCCCACAAAAATATGATTATGATATATAGTTTTATAATCTTTTTTTGTTTAAAATATATTACAAACAACTTTCCAAGTCATTAAATATTTTTTCCTGAATTTTTTGTTGTTATTGTTTTAGGCAGTACCACAGTTTAATAATAAATTATCAGTATTGGACATTAAGGTTGTTTCTCAATTTGAGTTTTTTATAAACAATATTTAGATAATCATCCTTATATATGTATGAAATATTATCTAAATATAAATTCCTATAACTGGGATTACTGTGTCAAAAGTACAAACATTTTAAGATTTCTGGTACATATATGTAGCTAAATTGCTTTCTATAAAATTATATCAGTTGACTCCCTTCAAGAGTATATGACAGTGCCAATTCCCCTAGACCATCTATCACTGAATAAAATCCATTTTTATTGCCAATTTGGTAGATAAAAATGGGTTTCTTTTATTTGCACTTTTGGTTGGTGGAGAAATTTGCTTAATAACTTAATTCTTAATTAGCTACAAGACTCATTTGCTAACCATATAGAATATAGTATTAGGAGCATTGAGAATTACCCTTATTCTTTAGTCACAGCATTTCCTATTGATCTAGTAATATTATAAGTTATATACTGCCATGGTTTGAAGATTTCTGGTTATTTATGCTTGAATACATATGCTATGTAACTGCAATGAAAAGGCCATTTATTCAGTACCATCCCATCATCCTCTCTTCCTAAAAATGCATCACTATTATACTAATATTATTTTCACAAATGCATGAAGAAAGCAGAGGAGACTCTCTAATCATAAGAAGAGCACAGAAAGAGATAAGCAAAGTGGCACAAAGAACAATAATTAAATAATCTGGAACCAAATTACATCAAATCAACAAATATTTATTGAAGCTCTATATCTTTTCCAGTCTTGATCCTATATTAGTTTGTATTTTTCCAGGCTGCTAACAGGCAACTTTATCTCAAAAGTATTGTTAGGCTTGGGGTCCCTAGGTGGTTCAATCAGTTAAGCATTTGACTCTTGATTTCAGTTCAGGCCACCATCTTGGGGTCATGAAATTTAGCCCCACATCAGTCTCCATGCTCAGCAGGAGTCTGCTTGAGATTCTCTCTCTCCTCCTTCTCCTGCTCCTCCCTCACCACCCCCCACCCTCACTCTCCCTCTTTCTAGAATAAATAAATAAATCTTTAAAAAAAAACATATTGTTAGGCTCTAACATGTCTGCAAGTGGCATCTTCAGATTCTCCTATTGCTCACTAGTATCAATCACATGAAATTATGTAAACCCCTACCCTATAGAGAAGCAAGAGGCAAATTTTCCTGCCTGGCTTTTCAATGCCATCACACTCAGCCACCATAGCAATAGCTACCATTTCCATTTCCAGTATAATAACCAAAAAGGAGACCTTGAGTTTCTCTCAAAACCCAGATAGTGCATTATACATTTTCCATATCTTCACAAATTTTTAAACAAAACATTTTTACTTTTATTCCTGATTTTTTAAAGATTTTATTTATTTATTTGAGAGAGAGAAAGAGACAGCGAGCATGAATGGGGGAGAAGGGCAGATTTAGAGGGAGAAGGAGAAGCAGATTCCCCACTGAAAAAGAAGCCCAATGCAGGGCTTAATCCCAAGACCCCAGGACCTGAGCCAAAGACAGATGCTTAACTGACTGAACCACCCAGGTGCCCCTGCCATCCCTAATTTTCAAAATGTGCGTTATAATCAGAATACAAAGACTTAAATCCAAATACAGTATCATCATATGACAGTGTCACTTCATTGCATTTAAGAAATTGATTCCAAATTATAAAATTACAGATAAAAGTTCAGTAAGCAGCATAGTATAGTGGTATCAGACAACTTGAATTCAAATCCTGATTAAGCATTTATTAGATGTGTGGCCTTGGCATATTTTTAACACCTCTGTGAAGAATAATAATAAGTACTTTATAAGGTAGTCATGAGCATTATATGGATTCATACATGTAAAGTACAGTAATTCCTGGCACATAGTAAGCACCATTAACCTTTTATTATTATTACTATTATTATGAAATAATAAGGGATTACCTGTGAGCATTTAGGGAAAAAAAGTAACAATTATCAGCAATAAATATCTATTCACAATAAATTATCTTTTATTTTATACAACTACTAATTCAAAAGATGTATACACCTTGCTCATTCCTTCTTTTAAAATTTCAGTTTTTACCTATGGAAAACAAGCTAAGATAATTTAGGAGGCTTTGTTAAAGGGACCTAGGAAGATAAGATATTAATTCAACAATTAAAAAGCCTGAAGCCTTTAACCCTGAAGCACCCTGTTTTTTATTTACTGATGACATGTCATACAATTATAAAAGAAGTCAGACTAGCAAGAAAATGCCTTCAGGGTCTCATGGAGCAAAGACCCCTCCAAGGCCTCCAGACTCTGAGTGAAGATTAAAGACAGCAGTATTCTATTAAAATAGATGACAACTGTCAATAAAAAGAAAAATAAAAGGGAAGTGGTGGTATCTAAAAAAGGCAATATTTTACCGTCTTGCTTGCTTTATTTTTTTCTTCTTCTTCTTCTTCTTGCTTGCTTTATATGTTAGATTTTATCTTAACCATTCCTGTAGGCTCTGAATTTATTCATATGTCAACCTTACATATTCAAAGCACTGATGTGTGAATAAAGAAGTGCTTCTGTGTGCTTGTGTAGGTGTGTATTTTAAACAAAACTGGTTTTCTTGATCCTTTTCTTTAGATCCTGAATTCTCAATAAGTAACCTTCTTTAAAACAACTCTGTTCTGAGCAAATATGCAAGCACTGCCACCTACGGGTAGCTACCTGTTTTAAGGCAGTCAAGGCACAGAGATTGCTGTGACATTTGAATGCCTTTCTAAAGTGAAACAACACACAATTGAGCATTATGGCTTAATTTCTGAAACCGTCCATCACCCCATACTCTCTTGAGAAGTAAGTAATCACAAGAAAAACTTCCATGAAACTTCCCTTCAGCCTTGCTTATAGGATCCTTAATCTTTCTTCATTTCTCTTGTCAATGGCTTTTCATCCTGGTTGCTATCCCTTTCTACAGCATACTACCTGTAAAACCTATTCTAAATTATAACAAGCTCTATTTTTAAAATTACAAATATAGATTTAATTTGATGCACTAATGCCATCAATTATTCTTTGGTCTTTAATTAGATAATGAATTTCATATGAATTTTTTCTCATAGATTAAAAAAAACCCATTCAATTCTATTCTGTTTCTCTCGTCAGTCTCCAGCCATTAAGTATCTGTCCTAGTAGGACTGGCAGGAGCCTTGAGTGGCACTAGATTCTAGAATCTTCTACCTATACTAGCACACAAACCTTTCATAAAAGAGCAAAATAACACAAAAGGTATTCACATTTGGCACCTCCCCTACACAGTCTTGTCTTTTAATTTCTTCTCCTAAAACCATTAAAGCCCAATAAAAAGATTTACTATCTCTTCTCTTTCCACTTTACCTATTTATGCAGGCTTATTTGGTCCTAGACTTACCAAATCAGCCAAAACAATTAATTACCTGAAAGCAACATTAGACTGTGTCCTATGATATTTGCCTCCATCTATCATTAAAGAAAATTAGAAAGCCAACATATTGGCTACCATTTCCCAGATTGTGCTGAAAGTACAGGCTTTGAAATCCAATAAATGTTCTTATGAGCAGAACTAGCTAAATAATTTGTGAGGTCTAGTGTAAAATGAAAGCAGGGGGTCTCTTGTTCAAAATACCAGGAGAAAACTATTCAAGTTATTAAAATGTACAGTTTCTTCCTTTCTTCTATGGTCTCTCTCTTAATTTGTTATACTGTTTTTATTTGCTACTTAATGTCATTCTAAGTTTTAAAAAATTAAAATTGTAAATTATTATCCTGACTTCTACCATTCACATTTACCTTATGCAATAACAGTTTTTAAATACAACAGCATATAATGATATACAGAATCACTGAAATTACACAAATGATATTTCCTAGTCATCCATACATATGTAATCCATCCTTAGCAGAAGAGTGGAAACACTATACAAAACTAACTTAACTGCTTTTATTTCATTTCTTGGTACCAGTACATTCTACCAACACTCTCTACCTTTGGCATACTATTAAGTAAGGGCTGTCAGCACCCCTACTTGTACATAGGCATAATACTTGTCTGAGTTTCACTGAACTTCCATGCATTGTTCATTCACTGGAATTCTATGTTCATGGAGCACGTTAGTTCCATTAAGTGAATGGAGTGGCAAGGTAAGGTAGACGCACTTAAGTGCATCACCTCTGTGCATTGTTTCCCTGGACTTCACTTACATAACACAATCTCAAAGATAAAATTATTAACAATTTCAAGATAGTGACAACAAAGTATTAAACCAAGCATTGGGCCCTTCTGAACATAGGGCCCTGTGTGACTGCACAGGTCATAAAAAATAGATAAAATCTTAAAAAAAAAAAAAAAGAACATAGGATGTGTTCTAGGGCCTTCCCAAGCAAAAAGATTTTTTTATCCCAGATTTCAATAGCCAATCTAATAATCATTCATAATTCATAATAAAAACCTTTTTGAACATGCAGGAAATCAGAATTTTATCTTAAGTGAACCCTTTTCAAGGAATAAAAAAATGTATTTTAAGAGAATAGAAAAATATTCTAGCAAGACAAAGAAGAAAGACTAGGATCCCCCAAAATAACTATTCCTGCCCCAAAAGAGCAGTGAAGGGATATTCCAGGATGACAGCCACATAGCTGTTTTAGAGAGACCTAGTAAAGATTAGATCCAGGGTGGGAGTGGAATGATTCAGGGAAAAGATGATAATAAATAAAACAGAGAATATGGCTGGGGGTCTGGGAAAACCCAAGGATAAAACAAAGACATTTGGTAAAGTGTAAAAAGGAGAATCTATTTAAACAGGAACATTCTCCACTGAGTGGCATAGGGGTAGTAACTCAAATCCCACAGACAAAGAACTACAATAGTGTATCACTTGGCTCTACAATGAAGCATTTGCATGTGTGCCTATGTCAGTTCTGAACTTTGATGAAGCAGTAGTCAAGTCACAGAAGTGCAAGAGATATACTAGGTGGGAATGCCTATGAAAGATAAAGGGGTGGGGGAATTGGAATAAGCAGAAAAAGGTTCCACTGTTCAATATAGGTCTGATACCTGTAAAAGGAAAAGAAGAAAGAAGTAGGCTTGGGTAAGAAGAGTCCAAACTACAACATTACTTAAAAAAAAAAAAACCCTCTCAACTAGCCCAACAGGGAGCTAAAAAAGCCCTCTGCATTACTCTCATGTTGGACAGCAATGGCCAGCGTCTAGAACCCCCACCATGCTCAATCACTGACTACAGTTGCCCAGAGAGAGTCAGGAAGAGTGTATTCTGTGCTTGAACTTTTTAACAGCTCTCAGACAACACAGCTGAGTGCACTCCTTGATGCAGAAACCCTCTTAAAAAGAGAACTAAGTGGCAAGCTTCCTCCAATATATATAACATTCTGACCCAGACCTTAAAAGACCCCACCTCAAGGCTGTATCCAATTATTGCATCAGCTCAAAATCCAATTGTTTTCAATGATATGCACTCCTTTGTGTCAAGTCCAGAGATGATTTAAAAAAAAAAAGGTGGGGGGAGTTTCTTATCCAATATACCAAATCATAGGGGAAGTACAGGATAACCACAATAAAAGCTATCTAATTATCAAATATCCTTAGTGATATGAAATTAATTTTATGTGGAAAAACCTCATGAAGGCCATTCATACAGATTATTTTCTTATTTACATTTAAATAACACAGTCATGTGCTGAGCACCTCTCAGAAGCATTGATAACTGAGACTAATCACTTTAATATCCCTGATTTCTTGCCTTTCCCCAACAGGGCAACTATATTCTGCACCAAGACCTAGGACAGGAAACAAAGGTAGGTTCAAGGACCAAAAGGGTTCATGATAAGGTATAAACTATATTAAAAACATATAAAAAAAATATAAGCAACTGTGTATCTTTAAAATTATTGAATATGGACATATTTTTATTACATAAAACTTTTATGTGATATGTATACTTAAAAATTCATCTTAAATTTGAAAAAAAAAAAAAGGTCTTATATTGTAAAAATTCCCAGAGCTTGTGCCTTGGTTAGCCAATCTAGAAGACATCAGTTCTGCTGTTTTCTTGTCCATTCTCCTCATAGGTTTCTGGTTTTGTCCTCTAAGGGTTTCTTTCTTGTCTGTTATCCTCTAGATAACATCTACTTTAAGTTTGCATATTTGGAAGCTGCTTTAGAGGTCAAAAGAATCACAAGCTTCTGCAGCCCAGGCATGTGGAGTATTAAGCAATAACATTCCCTCAAAAACTCACTAAGCTTCTAATCTTTTAGTTTTCAAGGGATAAACATAGCTAAACACAATCACAAATGGTCTTAAGGCTTGAGGATGGACATTTTATTTACTAGCTCTTGCTATGCTTATAACACTCTCTGGTACAACCAGCAGCTATTGGAAGTCAACTGAGACATGAGTGGCAAGGCAACATCCTTCATCTCATCTCCTCAGCTAGAAAGATTCCCAAAGTCTGACAGTGATGCTTGAAAAGGTTTGGGGCCCTATTCCTTATCTTCTGGCAAAATTGACAGTTCTATAATTGCTTGAATTTTAATTACAGAATCAGTTTACTTTTCCAGCTGGGCAAGGCCCCAAATTACCAAATCCCCTCATCTGAGATTGCCTCGGGCATAAAGGCTCTCAGCAGAGTTATATTCCTTTCTATTTCTACTTGCAAACTAGCTATAGAAATAGCTATAGAAATAGCCTGAGTTCTCCTCTCTATTGTAGGGCCTTCTGAAAGAGGTAAGACACAGTCAACAGACATTGAATTTTTCCTACCATTTCCCCCTAGAGTTCTTGGCTCACGTGGCCCATTATCTGCCAGTCCAGGTATCAGAAGTATACTTGCCACTGTGTCGCGGCCGGCGCGAGAAGGTCCAGATTCAGGAACCGAGGGCAAGGGGATGAGAAAGAAACAAGAGACTAAAAGTTCATGGGATAGGAGGCTCCATGCAGCTGATGGCTGCAATGGACAAGTTTTATTTTTGCATGTAGAGTTTATATAGCCTCCGTAAGCAGGCAGCTTATTTCTTTAAGGAGAAGTACATCTCACGCACAAACATACATTGTTTTTAAAACTAACACCTGTTATTTGTTTAGGCAATAGAGCATGAAGGCCACATATAGACTAAACAGTGAGGTTTGTTTATTAAGTAATGTCTGCCAAGGCGGTCATGTGTCAGGCCACCTCCTTGCTTACTTTATGGGAACTTGTCTCGATAACATTTTAAAGGAGAAGCAAATATGTACATTTACTTCCATAAGGGGGAAGAGCTAGGTGAAGCCCCAGCAGGTTGGCCAGGTATGACAAGGAGCCTTTGCTCAACCCAAAACCCTGCCTCGCGCAGCAGGACTGCGGGTTGGCTAGGGACAACAGGGAGCTTTGGCTCAACTTGGAACCTTGCCTCGCACCGCGGGACCGCTCCCAACACCACTGTTTAAAAAAGAAAAAAAAAAAGCCACCTTTTAACATGTGCAACATCTATATCCTTGAAACCATCAAGCAAATGCACCTATTTAAGTTTCTGTTATATGTAGTATCCCAAATGCATATAACAAATCATAGGTTAATTAGGATATAGGTTTAGCTGCATGAAAGAGAAACCTGAGTTAATGTACTCTCATATGTACATTTGATAAGATCATTTCTCTCTCACATAGCAGCAGGATAGAATTAGGGGGGACAAACAGTGTAGCCCCTTCCATTAAGGACATGTCTTTGAAAGTATCACATATCATTTTCCCTCACAAGCCCTAGCCTAGGACATATCACATAGCCACAGTGAAGTGAAAGGAAAGCTGGGGAATGGATGGCCATGAACTCCACTAAGTATCCCAACGTTCTCCTGCTGGAGAATGCAGGAAAAATCCCTGAGAGATGGGAAATTGAGGATAATAAGTCTCTTCTGCCATTCTTCCCCAAGTCTTGTTCCCTATTCAACAGAGAACATCCAGGCTAATTCTCCTAATTTACTTCATCAAGACTAAAACTCTATTGTCCAGCACATAAGAAATTAATTTCTCTATGCCCTGACTTCAAGGATCTTTAATGATACTTTTTTCAAAGCCAAGCTCAAATCTCATCTTTTTTATAAAATCTCAAGCTGTTCCAGCCTGATCTCTCCATTCTCTGTACTGTCAGTGATGCAGTTTAGCATTTCATTATTCTCTAATTTTTAGTATGCGTATGTTTTGTCCATAAAGAATAATACGGTCATTAGAAGAAAGTTCCATGATTTATCATCCTTTTTTGGTTTTGTCCTACAACACATATTAAAGTGTAATAGTATAGAGATTGTTTAACAAATAATGATCAATGGACCAGAATCTTGTCATTAAATATTCAAGAATTATAACGGCAATAAATGGAAGTACAACAAAGAATCTTTATTTTCTTTAATATCATAGTTTGGTAAATGTACTATCTGGGGTTAGATTCTTACAAATAAGTTTCTAAAAGTTCAGAGACATTATTTCATTTTAAAAACATGTATTTCTGAGGTACCTGAGTAGCTCAGTTAGTCAAGTGACCAACTCTTGATTTTGGCTCAGGTCATGATCTCGGAGTGGTGAGATCAGGCTCCATGCTCAGCACAGAGTCTGCTTGAGATTCTCTCTCTTCCTCACTCTCTACCCTCCTCCCACTCATGCTCTCTTTCTAAATAATTGAGTTCTTTTAAAAACTTAAAAATAAAACATGTATTTCTTCTCTTTATTAATATTAAAGTATAAAATTAGAAAAAAAATACCAGAAATATAAGTAGGTAAATAAAATTATCTTTAATCTCTTTAATCATAGATTATACCTCTTAATACTTGAGTACATATTCTTCAATGAAAGATATGATTTCAAACATTTCAATAAGCATTCCATACACAGAGTTTGAATTGTCAGTTATTAGAGCATTTCTTAAGCAACTTTAATGATTTTTCTTACTTGTATCTAACAGGACTTCATCAAGCCTGCTAAGATTCTTCTCTCTATACTACTTTTACCAAGGCATATGCTTAAGCTGATTTCATTCTTTCAGGATTTGCTACAGACAAATTCATGGCTTTCAGAAGTGTAGTGACAAATGATACCCATCTATAGTCATAAAAAAAGCATAGAGTATTTTATGTGTTTCATTTTTCTAGTCTGGGGCAATAAGCATCAATAATATAAATTTTCAAGCAAAAAGGGATACTTATATTATATATGTTTTCATATGTTTTATAGTCTTCACAATTCCTGGCAAGGGAAAATAAAATACATTTTCTCACCTTTCAAATAAAATTTCCAAAAGATGTATTTTCTCTTTAGGATGTTAACCATTAAATTATATCTACCCCCTCTTATCTACATCACAGATTTATATGAAAATAAATGGAGAAATAAATTTGAAAAAATTTTGAGCTCTTGAAAGGAATAACATTAATTACATTATATAAAGGTGAAGCATTACTTTATTTACAAATTCAAGATTTGTTTTGAAATAGAAGTCACTCTACCTTTGTATTATATGTATATAGATATTTCTCAGAATCATTACTTTCCATATCAGAAGTCAGTTTATTGATTTCTTCCCTTCTCTCTATACAGAGTCCTCAGATCCAAAGTATTTCATTGAAATAACCTCTTCTCTATATTGAGAAATAGTACATCCCACTGAGAATGAAAGGCCACCCACTTGTTTCAAAGGGGGAATCACAAACATGAAGATTGCTTATGAAAAACTTGAAGGGAATGAACCCACAGTGGGCAACAGAATTGCAAAAACAAACACTAGGCATGATATAAAATTGGAGGCAGTACTATCCTGATAAATAGCTCTATTCCATTATTTTTTACTTATCAAACTGTTATTACTAACTTAATATTTTCCATATTGGCATTTGATGATATTAGAAAACCAGAGAAAGAACTGATTCCTAGGCAAAATGTGAGTAATTATTTAATAATATTTAATAATGCTGGTGGTAAGTATATGGGTATTTATTTTATTACTTACTAATTTTCTGTAGTTTTTTATAAATTGGCATAATAAAAAGTTGCTTTGTCCCACGGTTTCAATCACTTCCATGTCATCAACTATGTCAGCTCCTTCCCGGCCAGAACTAGGGCCAGCAAAGGAATTCACTTTATCACTCATACCTATTAAAAATGATCCATCTGATGTAGTGTCTAATTTTAACTGAATAAGCCAACTAATAGATTTCCAGATAAGGGAAAGCCCTGCCTTTTTAATCTCTTGCCTCTGTGCAATTTTTGTGATCTATTTCAAGTACACATCACACATGTTCATTTGCTCAAGCAGTCTCTAATACTCTCTAATGATATCATTTACATCCATTCCCCAAAAGGATTTCTTGGGAACTTCTGGCTTTAGGTTCCCAGATCTCTATATAAGAATACACCCTTTTTGTAGATATATATTTCTTCCTGCCTCATAAGACCTTTATTTTGATAGTCACATTGAAGAAGAAGGACAACATAGAGGTTTTATTCAAATAACTTCATCTGGCCACCCAAAGAGTATCTTACACCTTAAATTGATCTTGAAAATAATTTCAAATGACAGCAAATATTTATTGAGCACTAACTATTGTCCTAGCTCTGGGATAAGCACTTTAGTTGCATCTTTTCATTTAATTCTTACAATAATAATGACACTATGTTTACTATATCTGGAGAGAAAATTTATTTCTCAGAGAGCTAGCATTTGTGTTATTACTGTGTTTTTGCAAGATTTAGGAATTTACAGTGGTGCTAGCCCTAGTCACTGGGTCTTATTCGAGGTGCCTTTCTTGCACATTCAAAGCTTCTTCATTTCTATTTTCCCTATGACACCTCTGTGATAGCCTCTGCCTCTCTATCAAACTGCTTAGGCCTGTTTACCCACATCTGTTTAGGCTGCATAACCAACCTCCACAGATTTCTGTTGTTTGTCTTATCCACTAGATTCCTCCAATGAACTCTCTTACTGCCACCCTCTACCCTAGGCTGCAGCCATCTATCTTTTCTATACAAAGTGGATGAACACAGACTTCAGTCTCCCAAGGAATTTTTCATGGAGTGTTATTGTCGATGTTAGTTCCTCAAACCCATTTTTATGTCTTGATTCTACAGTTTCTCCAAGGCTGATTTGAAGCGAGCAAGTAGACCACTCTGGCTCCTTCATCATCCTCAAAGGAACCAGAAATCTTGATGTTGTGTGTTTGTTTATTATTGAAAGCTACACTTATGGATGAAGCCACAGTTTTGTTTCATTAAATAAGCACTGCCCATGTAGAATTTCAAAAAAACTACATGGGCAGTGCTTATTTAATTAAACCCAGAGCCAACTGAGGCCACGTGATGAGAGGAACAAGCCTGTGGACAAGGCACACACAACATGAGCAGTCCATCTGTCTAAATGATCCTCCTTTGGGCCAGAGTGTACTTAAAAACAACACAGAGAACAGACATGAAGTCACAGGTCTTCTCTGCCTACCTCAGGCTGCTGGAAACACACATACACAATGCTCTGAGCCACTCATGAAACTTAGTTACAGTCTTAAGTTCCGGCCTGGAAACTTTTGTAGAACAAGCATCAAGTAATTTTGCTAGCTCTTAATATCTGAAAACTTTTATATTAAAAGGGGAAAAACTCTCTTTCCCACTGTATCAACTGCACATTCTTCCTAAGCTTCCAGGGACCCACTTAAACCAAATACACGTTAAAGCCAGAACCTGTATTGAGCTGCAACAGTGGTACCTCATAGGCCTGGGACTCTATTACAATTGCTGTGGTCAGAATTTAATGAAATGCCCTCTACTCCTCTACCACCCATAGCTATAGCCTCGCTAAGGTCTGCACTGCATGGCCCCCATACTTGTTGAATACAGGTTAGTTCCCTAATATTTGCAAAAGATGTAACTCTGCTTTAATTGAGCATCTCACTTTTGACTTAGACAAGGACTGAAACATATTCACTTAAAGCAAGTTTGGTCCACATTAAAATGCTACTTATATAAAAACAGTCACTCACCAATGGGAAAAGCTTCCATAAGCTACCACATTCATCAGGGTAATACCTGCACCTATCACAAATGAGAGAAAAGACTTCATAATTAAAGCCATAGACATTAAAGGGATAATAAATATTATGAATAATTTCATTCCAGTAAATCAAAAACTTACAATAAACTAGATGAAAATGCTTTTTAAAAAATACAGCATACCAAACTGTCCCAAGAAAAACAAAATCCAAATAACTACATAAGGTATTTGAATTTATAATTATTTTCCACACACAAAAAAACTTTAGTCCAGAATTGTTTCACTAGTGAATTCTATCAAACATTAAGGAAGAAATAAAACTAATATCATACATTCCCTTTCAAATAACCTAAATAGAGGAGATACTTCCCAACTTCTTTTATGAGGTTAGAATAATCCTGATTCCAAAACTGGACAAGAATATATACGGAAAAAAAACTATGGGATTAAAATGCTTAAGAACAGGAAACAAGCAATAAAACTAAAACACAACTATGGAATGCGAGAAGTTATTTGCAAATGACATATCTGATAAAGAGTATCCAAAATATATAAAGAACTTAAAAAACTCAACACCCAAAAAACAAATGATTCAGTTTAAAAGGGGGCAGAATAAAATTAACAACAGAAGAAATGACTGTTGTTGCTGAAGATGTGGAGAAAGTGGACCCTCTTACCCTATGGTGGGAATGCAAACTGATAAAGCCACTCTGGAAAACAGTATGGAGGTTCCTCAAAAAGCTAAAAATAGAACTATCCTATGATCCAGCAATTGCGCTACTAGGTATTTACCCAAAGAATACAAAAACACTAATTCAAATGGGTATATGCACTCTGATGTTTATAGCAGCATTATCAACAATAGCCAAATTACGGAAAGAGCCCAAATGTCCATCAATTGATGGATGGATTAAGAAGATATACATATAATTGAATATTACTCAGCCATAAAAAGGGATGAAATCTTGCCATTTGCAATGACTTGAATGGAGCTATAGGGTATTATGCTAAGCAAAATAAATCAGTCAGAGAAAGACAAATACCATATGATTTCACTCATATGCAGAATTTAAGAAACAAAACAAGCAATCATAGGGAATAAAAGAGGCAAACGAAGAAACAGACTCTTAACTACGGGGAATAAATTGATGGTTAACAGAGGGGCAGTAAGTGCTGATAGATTAAATAGAAGATGGGGGTTAAGGATAACACCTGTTGTAATGAGCACCAGGTGTCTTATGTAAGTCTTAAATCACAAAATTAGACACCTGAAACTAATATTACACTATATGCTAACTAACTGGAATTTAAATAAAAACTAAAAAAAAAGAAAAAATGCTTAAGAATATAGACAAAGAAATCCTCAATAAAGTAGTAGCAAATTTAATCCAGCAACATATAAAAAGGATAATAAGATATGACTAGGTGATGTTTATGCCAGGAATGCAAGAATTAACATAGGAAAATCTAATCAATGTAATTTCCATTACCATGGTAAAAGAGAAAAATATTGAACAATTCTCTCCTAAAATCGGGAATAAAGTATATGCTTTTACCACTTCTGTTTCACAGTGTATGGAATTCAGTTTAAAAAGAGAGGCGCCTAGGTAGCCACGTGATTGAGCCTAGGTAGCTAAGTGGTTGAGCATCTGCCTTTGGCTCAAGATGTGATCCCAGGGTCTGGCGATTGAGTCCTGCATCAGGCTCCCTGCAGGGAGCCTGCTTCTCCCTCTGCTATGTCTCTTCTTCTCTCTCTCATGAATAAATAAAATCTTTAAAAAGAGAAAGAGAAAGAGAATAGGTGCCTGGGTAGCTCAGTTGGTTAAGCATATGCCCTTCTTCCCTCTCTCATGAATAAATAAAATCTTTAAAAAGAGAAAGAGAAAGAGAATAGGTGCCTGGGTAGCTCAGTTGGTTAAGCATATACCCTCAGCTCAGGTCATGATCCCAGCAACCCCACCTGCATCAGGCTTCCTGTTCTCTCTCTCAAAATCACTCACTCTCTCTCAAATAAATAAAATCTTTTTTTTAAAAAAGACAGAATTGTCAGAGACAGAGGCATAAATTTAAAAGGAAATGTAAAACTGTTTATTCAAAGATGAAATGATTTCATAGAGATTTCAAAATCCTAAGAAATCTTTTTAAGATTTCATTTATTTGTTTGTTTGAGAGAGAAAGAGAGAGAACACAAGTGAGGGGAGGAGCAGAGGGAGAGGTAGGAGCAGACTCCCTGCCGAGCAGGGAGCCCAATGTGGGGCTCAATCCCAAGACCCTGGGATCAAGACCTGAGTCAAAGGCAGACACTTAATCAACTGAACCACCAAAGCGCCCTCTCCCTCTCTTTTTGCCCCTCCCCATTCTTGTTCTCTCTCTCTCTCTCTCTCAAATAAATAAATAAAATGTTTTTAAAAATTAGAAAAAAAATAATTTTACCACCCTAAAAATACTCTGTGATCCACTTATTCTTCCTTCCCTCCCACAAATCCCTGGCAACCACTAATCTTTTTAATGTCTCTATAGTTTTGCTTTTTCCAGAATGTCACATAGTTGTAATCATAGAATATATAGCCTATTCAGATGGACTTCTTTCACTTATAGCAATATACATTTAAGGTTCCTCCATGTCTTTTCATGGCTTGATAGCTCCTTTCTTTTTACTGGTAAATAATATTCTATTGTAGGATGTGTCAGTTTGTCCATCCAGTAACCTATTGGAATGCATCTTGGTTGCTTTCAGTTTTTGGTGATTCTGGATTAAGCTGCTATAAACATTCATGTGCAGGTTTGGGAGTAAATACCTAGAAGCATGATTTCTGCATCATATGATGAGCCTATATTTAGCTTTGTAAAGAAAAGTCAAACTGTCTTCTAAAAAGGCTATACCATTTTGTCTTTCCACCAACAACAAATGAGATTTTCTGTTGCTCTGTATGCTTGCCAGTATTTACTACTGTCAGTGTCTTACATTTTATCCAAGAACCTATTTTTTTTAATTAGAACAAGTGAATTTAGCAAGATTGCTGGATTCAAGGTCAATATGCAAAAAATGTATTTATATATAATAACAAACAACTAGAACATATCTAAAGATACTATTGATAATAGCTTTAAAATGCTTAAGAATAAATATAATGAAAAATGGATGAAGCCTCTACATTGAAATCTAAATATTTCCTGAGAGAATTTAAGGGCAGCCTAAATAAATGGAGATATATGACATGTTCATAGATTGGAACTCAACATTATTAAGATATCAACACTTTTTTAAATTGATCTACATATCCAGTCCAATCCCAATCAAAATTCCAGGAAGACTTTTTAAAGAAATTGACAAGCTCATTCTAAATTTATATATAAATTCAAAGGTTCATTGGCTTCTGCTGAACCACTCTAATCTCTTCTTTCATGTTCACATGGTGTTTTCCCTGCAATGTACATAACTGTCTTTGTGTCCAAATCCTCTGTTTTGAACACCAGATGTATTGGATTACCACCCACCCTAATGACCTCATTTTAGTTTGATTACCTCTGTTAAGACCCAAGTAAGGCCACATTCTGAGGTAATGAAGGTGAGGACTCCCAAAATATTTTTGGACGGATATAATTCAACCAGTAACAGAAGACAAACATGTACCTAGCCTAGGATTCAAAGTCAGGTAAAGAGAAGCCTAGCTAGACAAAAGGAACTACAAGTTGGCTGCTGTTTCATGTCAGCAAGAGAACCAGCAAAGAAGCAATAATGTACTACATTATTGCTTTGCTCCAACTTTCCACAAATAAAAAGAAGATGGCTGTTTCTTCACATTTGTATCCCAGATTCTGTGCAAATTCCCTCTTGTGGCCCACACTAATCAGAACTATACAGGACAGGGAATCCTGGGGGGTAGTAGTTATAGCTTAGGTAAATTGCCATAACACAAATGCCCTGCAAATTCATACAATTCAGTGCAGACAGAATAGAGCTTTCTAAAAATGGATAAAATGTTTTAGCTGACCTTTTACAATATGTTATACAAATAGCCAGTGAACACATAAAAAAGGCATTAACTCTTATTAATCTTAAGAAAATGCAAACAAAATCACAAGACAACTACTAAAAACAAAAAACTGATAATATCAAATGTTGATGAGGATAACTTTTTAAGTTATTTAAACTTGAAACACATAAAAATATTTTATCCAGCCAATATTTTAAGTGGACCTTTATATTACAGCAATCATAATGCTAATTTGCTTTTTATATTTTATTCTCTTAACTACCAAATAAAGTGAGTATAGCAGTTGATGGGCAGAATAATAGCCTCCCAAAATGTCCTCACCCTAATCCTCAGAACCTGTGAATATGTTAGAATACAAGGCAAAGGGGAACTATGATTGCAGAGCAAAGTCAAGTTGGTAATTGTCTCGCCTTAAAATAGAAAGATTATTTTAAATTATCCATTTGGACCCAGTATAATCATAAATTCCATAAAAGAAGAAGAGGAAGGCAGAAGAGTGAACGTCAGAGAGATGCTACAGTGCTAGCTTTGAAGGTGAAGGATGAGGCCAAAAATCAATAAACGTGAGCAGCCTCTAGAAGTTGGAAAAGATAAAGAAATAAACTCTCCCCTAGAGCCACCAATATGGAATAAAGCACTGCTTTCATCTTGATTTCAGCCCCATGAGGCTTATGCTGGATTTTTGACCTATAAAACTGTGAGATAATAAATTTGTTTTTAAGCTGTTAAGTTTGTGTTAATTTGTGATGACAGCCATAGAAAACTAATATAAGCATATATTATTATGCTCATTTTATAGATAATAAAATCAACACAGGACCCAAAAAAATTACAAGCAGTGAGACCCAGACTTGGGTCATATCTATTTTGATATGGAAGTCATATATATTTTCATTCCCGAAACTTCATGGACTTGAAATGAAAAAATATAACATGGGAGTACTTAAATAAATACTTCCTCTGCCCAAAGATATGTCAGCTATCCACCAAAAAGTTCAGTTAAAGCATTTAGCCCAGGACCTATAAGACATGAGAGCCTACCACATATATCAACAATTTTAAACAATTTTTAATTAATTATGTTAATGAGTTCCCCCTAGCTTGATGCCTGGAATCTCAGTTTGTAAGATATCAAGTAAATGACCCTGAACTTTTTCAAGAACTGGAAAATGATTCAGAGAAGTAAAATGTTCTATTTGGACAGTAGGTCAAGTGTCAAAGTTAATACATCTTTTTGAGAAATTGACTTAACATGTTAAATTATGAAGCAATCTAGACTATCCCCTAGGGCTGATGCTTCTTCTCAACAAAATAAGTTTAGAAGTAAATAAATATAAGGGAGAGAGCAGCAGCTCTATATTTCAACTCCATGGAGCATAATTCACATGAAAGATATGTGAGTAGTGACTACAGAATTCTGTAACGCAGTGTCTCTGAGGGGTCAAGGATAAAAAAAAATATTTTTCAGGACTGTATATTGTTCTGCCTGTCATACTCACAAACCCTGTCCTTATCTGTAGATGGAAAAGGTCATCAGTTTAGCACTGTGATTTATGGAAGGAAGAAGGGGAAATCAGAAAGTATGAAATTCTACCTCAGAGTTATTTCTTTGGATTGAGGCTATTTTAACTCCAAATAACTTTTTATTACTTTATTTTATTTTATTTTTGACTTACAAATTTTATTATTTGTATTGTTTTACAATACAAATTATTGTATTATTGTTACAATAATTGTATCAATTATTATTATTTTACTTTATTTTATTTTTATTATTATTATTGATATTTGCACAAATACTACTGATTTATTATAGAAAAATTTTAACACAAAGGAAAAAATCCATAATTCCATTATTGTAGGGGCCTCTTCCAGCCTTCTTTAGTTAGTACATACCATCATCTATCTCTCCCTTAGGAGTTGTGGCCTCTGAGGTCACTGAGATGATGATATCTAAGAGATATTATTGTCCCCCTGATGCTAGTATAGCCTCATAAGGCAGGCAAAGACACCACCAGTCAATCTCAAGGTATGTATGTCATACATGTATATCAAGAAATCACTTCTCCGAAAAAAAAAAAAAGAAATCACTTCTTGGGGCACCTTGGTGGCTCAGTCCATTGAGTCTTTGACTTTTAATCTTGGCTTAGGTTGATCTCAGTCATGAGTTTGAACCTCGCATTGGGTTCCATGCTAGGCTTATAGCCAACTTTAAAAAAAAGAAAGAAAGAAAGAAAGAAAGAAATCACTTCTCATAAAATAGTATTTCCCAATTTTCTCAAGTCCTGCCCAAACAACACTTACCCCTAACTCTATATTTTATATTATTTGATAGGGGTAGAATCTTCATCAGAAGAAATGAAAGGAGTCAGGAAATTTCATCTCTAATTCAGAAATGCTTGTGTTTGAGCATCACACTCCCATCTTCTTGAGAGCTCTTGCCATCCAGTGAGGTTTAGCATCTTCCCCAAAATACTTAATCCAGGCTTTAATAATAACTCAATACCAAGTGGGGGATAGCTGGGATTCCACCCCACAGCCAGGATCAATACAACGGATATAAACGCATATTAAATAAAGGTCACATATTGAGTTAGAGAAGATGAAAAGCCTTCTTAAGCAATAAGGAAAGATAGGTTTTCATGAGTGGGCCAGTAATAGAGGGATTAAACAGTGAGCTTTAAAAAGTCTACACGTGAGGGCACCTGGGTGGCTCAGCTGGTTAAGTACCTACCTTTGGCTTGGGTCATGATCCCAGAGTACTGGGATCAGGCCCCAAAAAGGGTTCCCTGCTCAGCAGGAAGCCTGCTTCTCCCTCTCCCTCTGCTGCTCTCCCTGCTTATGCTCTCTTGCTCTGTCAGATAAATAAATTGAATAAATAAATAAAATCTTTTTAAAAATATATTTAAAAAATAAAAATATCTACATGTGAAAAACTTAAGAACAAAGGGAAGAAGACATCAAAATATCCCCAATCCCAAATGATTATTCTTTCTTTTAAGCCTCTAAAATATATTTTGTTACGAACACAAGAATTAAAATAAAATTATGATTTTTCCATGTTAATAAATATAACTCTCCAATATGAATACAGAGTAATCTAATTCATGGATATAATGGTTACAATTTACTTAGCCAGTCTCAACTGTTAGACATTTAAAGCTTTCCCAGTTTTTGCTATTATAAGAAAAACTACAATAAAAACACCAATATGTAAGTCTTTAATACCTTTCATTATTTTATAAATTTTTGAACTAACAAGTATGTGTAATTTTACGGGTTTCATTACACATTACATATATAATTATATGTTATATATTTCATATTGACTTCCCAAAAGTTTGTACACTCATTTGTACAACACTGCATTTGAATATTTGCTTACTCACAACTTTCCCATAATTAGGTATCATAATTTTGAATGTTTAACTAATTTGATAAGTATACAGTGGTAGCATCTTATTTTATCCACTGGCCAATCCTTGCTCTAAGGGATTCAGAAGTAGCACTTGCAGAAAAGCAACTACTGGGTTAAAGGGATGCAAGTAATGAAGAGCTAAGAATTTTGAAGAGGGCAGAGCTACTACAGGAACAGATACTCAGAGGGGAAGAAACTTACCAAAGGGCATTTGCCATCTGGTCTATATAAGTGTCCCAGCCAGTAGGGAGACAGCTACCAGAAAGTGTAACCACAGCTGCCACTGAAACAGCTGCCAGGTGGGAGGCAGGAGCTGGTCCATGAAGGCCACTGAAGAGAGCCCCATTGGGCCATCTGCACACTGATCCACTGACTTCCACAATGAATAAAAAGAAATGAGTATTGGAACTTGTAAGAAAAGTGCCTTCCTGCTACCATCACCGTGACAAGGTCCCCACAGCACCCTGTATTAAGAAAGATTGACATCAAGCCAGCTGGCAAAGGAGAAATATTAACAGGGTTAATAGTTTCAAAAGCAGTTCCAGTTTCACAAAGCAGTTCCAGTTTCACACAGCAGGGCACAAAATGGTGATTTGGGACTGAGAGACAATTAATTAAAAACTGGTATATAGATATAAGATTTTCTGAGTGATCCAGCTTGATTCAATGGTAAAGCTTAAACAATATAAAGGAACAGAAACTTAGCATGACCTTTTAATCTAAATATCAATAGTCTTGGCAAGACTTTTGATAGAGTCACTGGTAAGTGTCCTAATTACCAACTGTGGTAAATTGATTTTATGAATGATTCCAATTTTTCACTTCACCCTTTATCCACATCTTTTGCTATATATCCTTGAAGTTCTATTCCCCAAAAAGTCAAAATTCATCAAGGTCTTGCAACTTGCTTTAGCCAATGAGATATTAGCAGATGTGATACAAACAGAAGCTTGAAAAAAATATTTCTATGACTGTTTGCTTCTTGCTGTCTGCCATTGCCATGAAAACATGTCCAGACTGGCCTACTAGAGGACAATAGATATATGGAGTGAAGCCAAGTCATCCAATGGAACAAGAATCAACCAACAGGCTGTCAATGCCCCATCATGGGAGAAAGCCTCAACAAGAGTTGCCTAACTGCCCTGTGTAGCCAACTACTGAAGCTGAGCAAGTTCTGTAAACCCCAGCCCAAGCCAGGGAAAACTTACATATTTAGGAGCTAAATATTGTTGTAAACTACTGGGGCTTTCAGTTGATTGTTAAACAGCATTACAGTGATAATATATAACTGATACCCTGACCCTCTGTATGTTAATAGAAGAGAGTAACATGATTTGTGCACCACAGGTATATGGATAGTTGATGTTTCACTATGAAAGTTGAGATTGTTCCCGGTTTTCCCACATTAAAAACATCCAACCTCTGCTTTGGAGTAATGAGCAGGTGTATTAAGGTAGGGTGAAAACTTTTCTCAGGAACCATTTTTGAAGTTTCTAGGCATAAGAGTAAACTGCTGCAGGATCTGCTGAGCCATAAAAAAGGAACCCAGCATTTGCAGGCTAGAGGAATAGTTCCTTTTATCATTAGTTCCTCCAGTTTATCACTCCCTAACACAAGCATATAGACATCCAAACTCACCAAGATCAGCTAGTCCACCACTGTCTTATCAATGTGTAAAACACATTATGTGAAACAGAGAAACATAAAAACTGGTTTACATTCTTAATAGGCCATTTCAAAGATTCTACTATCAATAGGCACCTCTTTGCCACAGGTACTCAAGATCCTCACACCATGCCCTGGCAGTCTCGGGGCCTCCCATGCTTTATCTCCCGCCCATCCCTCGTTCTTTCCAACCAACCATATATCAAATCTACTGGGACTATCTTCAAAATTCACAATGATGGAAATTATAGTGACTGATTATTTAGGGACAATTGTATCTTACTAGGGAGAAAACAGAAATGGTAGACATCAGTTTAAGAATAAGAAAGAAGATGAGTAGATATCTGGAGGATTAGAATACCTCCCTGGCATCCTGAGCAAACACAGCCAACGGAAAGGCTGGCTCCATGCACATGAGACCTATATGGTCACGTAGTGCCCTACAGTTAGAAGAACCCCAAACCTGGCTTATGGCTGGGCTCTGTATTTTTATTTTGTACTATGGACCTTCCTAGGGCCTCTGCATTTTCATTTTGCACTATGCCCCACAAATGATGTAGGTCTGCTCTTCACCAGATGTGTTCTCTCTTGTACAAAAGAACAGGTTTCATGTCTGGAAATCATTTAATGTACAGTCTTCTAGGTGCTACTGACCTAATAAGCTACTGAATTCTAATCCTCTGGTATCTTAAACCTCAGTTTTTTCTTCTTCTCCACAATCACCTATATAACAGTGCATACACTTTTATAGAGTTGAAACAGAATATTGGTAAAAGTCTGAAACTTATCTCTGACAGGACTGCTTTGATTTCTCCCAAAACAGAAGACATTTACCATTAATACTCCAGCACCACGTTAAATGTACAGCTGGGATTACTGTATATATCCTTCTCTCTCTTCCCTTAGTTTCACATTCTGTTCTGTGACAGGGCAAATGGAGATCTAAAATTTAATTTTTCCCTAGAGGTAACATTTTATGTACTATTTGTTAAACCTACATTCTGTGTCAGGTATCTAAAAGAACACATAAAAAATGGTCTCTTTCTAAAATAGCTCTTTCAATTACCTCTCAGTGTAGTACCTTCGTAACTCTTCCAGAGGCCATAAAACTCAAGGACCAGACTTTCCTAGAAGTTTCATTACTGCTGCTAGGTAACAATGAACCTGCTCCACAGTCTCTCTTTGTTGTCGCTTATCTTATGGAACATTCCCCTAAAGTCCATTCACACCTATCTATATATGGAAGAAAAACCCAGCCCTTGAACCTTGGTTCCCCCTATTTACAAATGGATGACACTGACTATCTACCTGTTTAATAAAATGACATACAAGCTCCTATCCTTCTCAAAATATTTCCACCACTAACCTGCTAAAGAATCTAAAATTCCAATCTCTAGAGTCATTCTGGTATTGAGTACTTTCACCAGAATGATTCTGTTATAGTACAGTTGATACGTGAAAGAGGCAATATAATCTATATGATATTCATCAGAAAATAGTTAAATATGAATGTCTCTACTCCTCCATGAGCATCTGTTCCATTTGCAGAAGAGGACAATAAAGTTTGGGGCCCATCTTTTTGCTATAAGTTGAAGGATCACATACTTATATACCAAACAGGAAGTGGCTATTTCAACCAGGAGGGATTTAAACAAACTTCCCATTGAAATGGCCCCTAGAGCCTAAACTGTAGCAGAGAATGCAGATCTTGGTAGAACACACACACAAAAAAAAATGCAGCCGCTGGTAAGAAAAGGAAGAAGGAAGACAAAGAATTTGAGCTACAGTGAAAACTGAAGAGCAAAGCAAGCCACAAATCTACTTCTACATTAATAGGAAATTTAGCTGCCTAAAATTTAAGACCATTAAAAAAAAAAAAGGAAAGTCTTTTTTTTAGTGTGAACTTTGAAATTACTGATGGAATTATAGGCTGTGGGCTGACAGCAAATAATAAGGAATCTAAAGGAAAAAATAAAAACCAGTGCAAGCATGACAGAGTAAACTATTATAGAGTACACAAAAGATATCAGGATAACTAAGACAACACAAGATGTGGACAAGAGACCAGAACAAAGACTGTTCCTTGGGCATATATATCTAGGATGAACTGACACATCGTAAATGAATGTTTGTATTTTTTAAATTAATACATGTCAAAATGATCTTAAATTAATGTTTAGCACTCATTCTACAGTCTATGTGTAACCACTACACAAATTTTGGTTGTCTTCATAAACATGTTAGTTTTAAATTCCAACAAATCTTTAGTATTGAAACATCAGCATAAAGACAGACCTACTGACTACTGGAAGTCATTCCAAAAGAGAACAGGAAACAGAAATGCAAACTCCATCCTCCAATTACAAAATGAGAAAAGGATTCGTAAGTTCAGCAAAAGGTAAACTGGAATGCAGGAAGCTTTAAAAAAAAAAAAAAGGACTTATTTGTCTGCAAATCTCAGAAAACGTTGAAAAATCTTAGTGATTCAAAGTTACTGGCCCACTCAGAGAACAAGAGAGAGGAGGATGACTGAGGGATCATATATATATACAAACAGTATCATGATAAGGCAAAGTGGAAGAAATCTGCTCTGTAGTGTGAGCACATCTGAAGTTACTTGGCTCTGTTAGCTGAAGTGATATAAAGATTAATATAAGGCATATGCACTCAAGCTTATTTTATAAGGAAATTAAGTAGCACTTCCTTGTCTGGGGGAAATTCAATTCCTCTAAAGATGAATAAAATTAAATAAAAGGCAGCAGAAGATTTTCTTTTAAAGATTTTATTTACTTATTCATGAGAGACACAGAGAGACAAAGACATAGGCACAAGGAGAAGGCCCCCCGAGGGCAGCCTGATACAGGACTCAATCCCAGGACCCCAGGATCATGACCTGAGCCAAAGGCAGATGAGCCACCCAGGTGAGCCACACCTCAACCACTGAGCCACCCAGGTGCCCCTCCAGCATAAAATTTATATGAACATATTAATAGAAAAATAGAGAAAAGGAACATGAAATACCAATGACAGATAAAGAATATTCATATTAATGTTGCCATGGGATAGAAGCAAAATGTAATTAAATATAAACCATGGATATAAACACTTAGTAAAACAAATGTCTCTATAAGTAAGACTTCAAAACAGAATTATGCAAGGTCAAGGAAGACATAGTGAAACAACAAAATTAGTTTAAAATTAATTCACAAATCCACAAAAGAAATAAGAAAGAAAAATAAACCCATTCCAGAAATTAAGACCACAAAATTCATTAAAAAGAAAGATAGGCAGACTCAGGTACATGAAGAGCAGGATTAAAAGAATTAATTTAAAAAGAAGAAGAAGAAGCTGAAGTGAATATGATTAAAGATCAGAGGGAAAATGATGGCTATGGAAGCCAAAGGAAATCCAACATATATATAATTGATATTCCCGAGAGAATGAAAATTAAGGAGATGGAAAAATATTAAAAGTTCCATTCAAAAGAACTTTACAGAAATAAAACAACACTTGAATATACACATCATGTCTCTGGAAAAACTAACACCAAATGACCAATGCCAAGATGCATCTTAGTAAATGTATTAGAGTCTATCAAAAGATAGAATCCATTCAGGAATTTCATCAGGGAAAGCTTAATATAGGGAATTATTAATTACAAGAAGGGATTGGGGTTAACTAGGAATTGACTAGTGAGAAGTAAAGATAACTAAAGAATACAGGAATAGCAGATATAAGGAGCAGCCACTACGCCTAAGGATGAGATAAGTAGCACCCTCCCAACCCTGCACCAGAACTAAAATCCAGACCTTGTTGGAAAAGACAAAACATAACTTCACTGGTTATTGAAGAACTTGCTGAAAATCCATCTTCTGGGAAAACTATCTACAGTAAGTTTCTATGCCTTAACACTGCAAAGTTTCCCAAGAGAGTGCCAGGAGAAGCCAGTCAAAGAGAGGTGTCTTGCCAGTGGCATTTCACTGAGAAGTCATACCAGGGGAAGTTGCCGGCCCTGAGTGTTGCTGACCAATATGTTAGAGGAGGAAGGTGTAGAGGAAGCAGGTGTCTGTGGGTTCCAGGCATTGGAGAAGCCACAGGAGGTAGGCAATGGACATTCACCATCCACATTGCTGAAACCAGACACTAGAAAAGTTGCATGTTGGAGAACCCATGTACTGGAGAGGCTGCCCATGCTGCAAGAGCCTGGCACTGAAAAAGCTTCTCATGCTGAAGGCAATGGGTACTGGAGAAACTACTGGTGCTGAAGGAACTGGCTGACAGAGCTGGCTACAGAAGCTACAGGTGCCAAAGCTGCTATATAGCTGTCCATGCTGCAAGAACCAGGCCAGTGGAAGCCATCCATGCTGCTGGGCAGAAGCCTGGCCAGAGAAACATGCTTTCTCCTCCTGTGCTCCTCCTTCACCCTTCACAGACAAAATTCAGTATCATGCCATCTGGCAAAAGAGAAATATTTACAGTTTTCCCTGGGGCCTGGCAACCTGCCAATGGGAATTGTATAGATACTTTAAGATGGGCAACATTGTTTTCTTGTCCAATTTTTTTTAAGATTTTATTTATTCATGAGAGACAGAGACAGAGACAGAGAGGCAAAGACACAGGCAGAGGGAGAAGCAGGCTCCATGCAAGGAGCCTGATGTGGGACTCCATCCCGGGACTCCAGGATCATGCCCTGGGCCGAAGGCAAGTGCTAAACCACTGAGCCAACCAGGGATTCCCCCAATTTTTTTCCATATTTGGAATAAAATCACCTATATGAAAAATGATTTCTTCACATATTCTGTGGAGTTTTCTTTCTTCAGAAAATAGAGAACGTATATGAGAATAGAGCGATAAAGAATGTCTTTGTTTAATTAAACTAATAATAAAATTTCTTTGCTAAGTGTGAATCTATCATCCTAATAGCTAGTTGAGAAATGAAAATGTTTCTATGGCTGGTTTTTCTGTTATTACTGGCCTATGAGGTGATCGTAGTGTAAAATGCCCTTTCATTTACTTAGTTTGTCTAAGGGCACTCAGGAGAGTTCACTTCCACTAAAAAGAACGCACAACCAGGGAGAAGGTTCTTGTTCCAGGAGTGCTGGTACCTGGAATATTCAAGAATGTCCATAGAAACAAAAATATAACACTAAATTTAAAACCAAAAAATCTTGAAAGAGTCGGTGATTTTCTTAATTCTTTAGCCAAGGGATTGAGAAGTGAACAGAGTCTGATAATGCTGCTTTTAAATAAGACACTTAAAAACATATAGCTGGGGGGTGACCATGACTTGGATGGGTCAGTGATTGAGTGTCTGCCTTTGACTCAGGTCATGATCCTGAGGTCCCTGGATTAAGTGCCACATCAGGCTCCCCACAGGGAGCTGCTTCTCCCTCCACCTATGTCTCTGCCTCTCTCTGTGTCTCTTATGAATAAATAAATAAAATCTTTTAAAAAAAAGCATATAGCTGGGCTACAATCCAAGTTTGAACACCATTTCATATAAACTAAACAGCAGAGTTTAGATATTAATAAAAACGTCTTATTCAGACAATAGTATTAAATTTGGGGAGAGTTTGTTATAAGAAATTTTGAGGAATGATATAGAAAGGTATTTTTCTATGGTTATAGAAAAAGAACAGTTGGGTTAAAAGGTAGAGCACAGATTTAAATCTGAAAACTAGTTTCCTTTCCTAAAACTGGGTTTGCGATTTATTTTCAATCTAATGTTTTAAAGAATATCCTCAGCCTTCAGTTTTATCAAGGAGATTCTAATTGCTGTACCACTTAAAATGAAGCATTTGAGCAAATAAGCATTATATCAGAAAAAGCTTTTTCACTAAGCTTGCTAATTAGAGGTTTACAGTCCCTAGCTTTAGCCAGAACCTATTAGCCAGCATTAAAATAAAGAAATATCTATATGGCTAATGGAATCAAAGTACAAAGAACAGAATAAGGAATTCTAGTTTTTATACTGAGATCTTATGGGCTTATAGAATTCTGTACATCTGCCTCTTTGACCTCTAGATACCTAGGGACTGCCAGAGAGACTCCAAAGGGATTTTGGACTAATTCTAAATTCAATCATCATGTTTGGTACTATTCTTACTTCCAACAGCTATTTAGACTATTGAGACATAGACATAACATGTGATTTAATTGGTCTTTAAAACAATATATTATATTTACTGTTTGTCTTATTTGATAGCTACATTAGGTAGAAACTAGATATGAACAGTTGAAGGAACACTCAAGGCAGAGTCCCTAGTCCTTGAGGGGAGATTGCTAGACACATGAGCTGGAGGCAAGGATAGTGATAAATAGGTTACACATTAGAAACCTGGGAGTACAACATCTGACCTTGTGAAATCCAAGACTTTGGGGCCTACAGACCAAGAGTCACAGGTGAAGAGCATGTGCCCTCTTCTTCTACCTCTGCCCCAGGGTAATCCTTAGACCATTATAATGCATCTGTACCCCCCCCCCCATGGAGAAAGGCTGCCAAGATAGTTCCAGTACAAACCCTGTAGAGCCTAAAACTCCCCTTCCCAACCTGTAAGAGAAGTCCCCCTGTAAGAAGAAGTTCCAAATGATTGGAAGCAGCCTCCACTAGAGACCACCCCACTGTATATCACAGCTCCTCCCACTCCACAAAGACCCAATAATATTCAATCTCAAAACAAGCTAGAGGCAGCAAGGTGGAACCTGCCTACTCTCTCACCTTGAGAGTGTACTTTCTTTCTTTTTTTTTTTTCCAGTATGAAGAAGTTTTATTTATTTATTTTTTTGAATGGATACTCACTTTATTTATTTTTTAATAAATTAATTTTTTATTGGTGTTCAATTTACCAACATTCAGAATAACACCCAGTGCTCATCCCGTCAAGTGTCCCCCTCAGTGCCCATCACCCATTCACCCCCACACCCCGCCCTCCTCCCCTTCCACCACCCCTAGTTCATTTCCCAGAGTTAGGAGTCTTTATGTTCTGTCTCCCTTTCTGATATTTCCCACACATTTCTTCTCCCTCCCTTATATTCCCTTTCACTATTATTTATATTCCCCAAATGAATGAGAACATATAATGTTTGTCCTTCTCCGATTGACTTACTTCACTCAGCGTAATACCCTCCAGTTCCATCCACGTTGAAGCAAATGGTGGGTATTTGTCGTTTCTAATGGCTGAGTAATATTCCATTGTATACATAGACCACATCTTCTTTATCCATTCATCTTTCGATGGACACCGAGGCTTTTTCCACACTTTGGCTATTGTGGACATTACTGCTACAAACATCGGGGTGCAGGTGTCCCGGCATTTCATTGCATCTGAATCTTTGGGATAAATCCCCAACAGTGCAATTGCTGGGTCGTAGGGCAGGTCTATTTTTAACTCTTTGAGGAACCTCCACACAGTTTTCCAGAGTGGCTGCACCAGTTCACATTCCCACCAACAGGGTAAGAGAGTTCCCTTTTCTCCGCATCCTCTCCAACATTTGTGGTTTCCTGCCTTGTTAATTTTCCCCATTCTCACTGGTGTGAGGTGGTATCTCATTGTGGTTTTGATTTGTATTTCCCTGATGGCAAGTGATGCAGAGCATTTTTTCATGTGCTTGTTGGCTATGTCTATGTCTTCCTCTGTGAGATTTCTCTTCATGTCTTTTGCCCATTTCATGATTGGATTGTTTGTTTCTTTGGTGTTGAGTTTAATAAGTTCTTTATAGATCTTGGAAACTAGCCCTTTATCTGATACGTCATTTGCAAATATCTTCTCCCATTCTGTAGGTTGTCTTTGAGTTTTGTTGACTGTATCCTTTGCTGTGCAAAAGCTTCTTATCTTGATGAAGTCCCAATAGTTCATTTTTGCTTTTGTTTCTTTTGCCTTCGTGGATGTATCTTGCAAGAAGTTACTGTGGCCAAGTTCAGAAAGGGTGTTGCCTGTGTTCTCCTCTAGGATTTTGATGGAATCTTGTCTCACATTTACATCTTTCATCCATTTTGAGTTTATCTTTGTGTATGGTGCAAGAGAGTGGTCTAGTTTCATTCTTCTGCATGTGGATGTCCAATTTTCCCAGCACCATTTATTGAAGAGACTGCCTTTCTTCCAAAGGATAGTCTTTCCTCCTTTATCGAATATTGGTTGACCATAAAGTTCAGGGTCCACTTCTGGATTCTCTATTCTGTTCCATTGATCTATGTGTCTGTTTTTCTGCCAGTACCACACTGTCTTGATGACCACAGCTTTGTAGAGTGTACTTTCACTTTAATAAACTGCTTTGAACTTGCTAATTTCCCTCTGGCTATCATTACTCCTAGCACAGATCCTCACCTAAATCTTTCGGTAGGGAATCCAAGAACTGAGACTTCCATTTATTCAACACAGACTCACCCACCAGTAACAGCTGTACTATTTAATCTTAAAACCTAAAAGAACAAAGTATCTTGTTATGGACTAAATGTTTGTATTTCCCCAAAATTCGCTTGTTGAAAAATAATCCCCAATGTAATGGTATTTGAAGGTAGGGCTTTTGGGATGCAAATAGGTCTAGGGTGGGGCCATTAATAATTCTGTCATTCCATCTCCTGAGCTATACCTCCTTTTCCAAGCCCATCTTTGACCAATCGAGCTTCTCAAGACTTTTAAGCACACCTCAAGTTTTCCCATAGCTGTGCCTTTCTCCACATAAATATCTGCTGCCCTTAGCTGTGTATGTCCAAATTTCACCATATCTTCAGAGTCCTTATGAAATGATATCTTTTCTACAAAGCTTTTGCTGATTGCCACAGCCAGAAGTATTCTCTCCATGGGGTGCTCAGCTGGCTCAGTCAATAGAGCATGAGACACTTGATCTCAGGTTTGTTTGAACTCCATCTTGGGTGTAGAGATTGCTTTAAAAAATAAAAAAAAAAATCTATATTAAAAAAAATGTTCTCTCCATCCTCTGAACTATAGCATTGTTTCTATACCTTTCAGATGGTGTGTAAGACTATATCCTACCTCCATATCTTAGCTCTTCCACTAGACTATAAGCAATTTCAGGGCAGGGTTCATGGCTTACAGGTTTTTCTTAGCCTCTTATAAACACAGCATCACGATTTGCAGATATGAGATGCTCAGCTAGTATTTTTGAATCAGAAATCAATTCCCAAAAAGAGATCTCTAGGATAGTATTTCTTGTCTCCAAGGAGCAGAGTTCCAGCACATGAAACCTTATAGGAAGGGAAACCCAGACACCAAGCTCTGTTGGAGCCTAATGTAAATGATTAAAATCAGTTATACAGATCCTGTCTTTAGAATTTTGATATTTTGTTCATTATGAATATTTAAAATTTTAACTTTGATGATTCAAAATTTTGGGGGCACCTGGGTGTCTCAGTGGTTGGGCCTCTCTGCCTTTGGCTCAGGATGTGATCCCAGGGTCCTGGGATCAAGTTCCTCATCAGGCTGCCCACAGCGAGCCTGCTTCTCCCTCTGCCTATGTCTCTGCCTCTCTCTCTCTCTGTTTCTCATGAAAAAATAAAGTCTTTTTTTAAAAATTAGGCTATTCAAATATTTCATTAAAATACTACTCATCTGGGTACCTGCATTTTTTATATCTCCTTAAATTTTAGATCACTCACCCCACTCTATTCCCCGCCCTCCAATAGTCTTAATCAGATAGACAGTAGTTTCAGGGATACAGGCTATTTGTCCATTCTCAGTATGATGCTGGCCATTGTATGGGTTACAAAAGAGCTAGACAGACTACCAAATTCTCAGGCAAAGCTTATACTGTAATGTTGAACTTGAGTGTTAGCCCACTCCTACAAACCCTATAGCAAGAGGGAAGATAAACACAGATGGTCAGGAATGTTGGTCTCAAAAGGTACAGAGACCATCAGTATCATCCCTGGCACATTGAAAACATTTTCATGGGGCCACAAGATTATCCTTTTAGGCACAACCGGATAGTAAAGTGGAATTGTAGCTATACTTCTTGCTCCAGAAAGGGATGGTTCAAGAACTCAGGCAGACATGGATCTTTACATGGCATCTATCAATAAATATAGCAATTAGTATCTACAGGAGTTATGGTTCATAAAGATAGGAATATCCTTTCTAGGGTTTGGGTTTGGGTTTGGGTTTGGGTTGTGTGTCTTTTTTCTCCAAAGAAGGTGACCTTACTTACGCCTTTACATCTTTACACATATGAGGAACATTCAAGTCTGTTGCAACTTTGCAATCCACAGTTACCATATAGTTTACCATTATACAGTTTATAACAAAACTAAAGCACTTAAGTGATCCCTCCAGGCCTTTAATGACTTTATAACCACAACAGTAAAGAGATATCCAAAGTTATTTTAATCCTGAATTATCATTGTCTTAGGCCTCTTGATCTCCATCACCAGATTTTAGCAGATGGCTCTTCTTAATGTATGTAAAGTTTTATTTGTTTATTTTAGAGAGAGGGAGAGCACATGCATGAGCCTAGGCCAGGCAGTGGGAGAAGGAGAGAGAATCTCTAGCAAACTCTGTGCTGAGCTCAGAGCCAGATGCGGGGCTCAATCCGATGACCCTGAGATCATGACCTGAGCCCAAAGAGTTAAACCCTCAACCAACTGCACCACCCAGGTACCCCTAAATAATTTTCCTAAATGAATTCACTTATATCATGATGGGAAATATTGAGTCTTAAATGCCAAGAAAAAAAAAAAACTCTTCACATGATCTTATTTGCTTATTTACTCTTCAGAGATAGAGATCTATTGGCAGATTCTGCTTAGAACATCCTTTGGCATTGATTTCAGAAATGTAAACTACTGTAACCAGTGTTCCCAGGTTTCAAATCCTTCTTGGCCAGCTTTTCTTTAATGTCCTGGATGTCCTATTTGCTTATAGAAATCCAGTCTCTTTCTTTGGTGTTTCTGAAGATACTCAGAGTCAGTCATTTATCATCTTTCAACTATCGATCAGTTGTAAAATGAATAAATAAATTGGATACAGCACAATATGGATTATTATACAGCCATGGGAAGGAACAACTGCAACTACATGCAATAACATGGATGACTCCCAAAAACTTCATGTTTTGCAGAAGAAGCCAGACACCAGAAGGCACATTTTATTAAAAATTCAAAACAGGCCAAACTAATCTTGGATGGTGGTACTCTTGAGGGAGATGTCATATCTGGAAGTAGATAGGCAGGATTTTCTGGGGGATAATAGTGTTTTGTTTCTTGATCTGAGTGCTGGATATATAGGTGAGCTACTATGTGAAAATCCACTGAAAATTTTCTGTGTATATACTATCTATCAATAAAAAGTTTTGTGAAGGGGTGCCAGCATGGCTCAGTGGGTTAGGTCTGAGTCCTAAGATCAAGCCCCAGAGTCCTGAGATCAAGCCCCATGTCCCTCTGCCACTCTGCCTACTTGTGCACTCTTCTCTCTGTCTAAATAAATAAATAAAATATTTTTTAAGTTTTCTGAAAATAATAATGTGATTGCCAGATGCCACTGCTTACATCTATAACTAATCATTTTTCAAATGAAAGAAAATACTTAGGAAATAAGGTATTCCAAACATCCTACAAAGAGAGAGGGAGAAAGAGAGGTCTACACTAAAAGCTATTCTTAGAAATAAAAATATACCATAGGTTAACTAATTGGAATTTAAATAAAAACATGTTTTAAAACTTTTAACAAAATAAATAAAAATACGTATAACTCTGATTCTAATTCTACATTATTTCTGATAGAAAATGTTTCCTTAGCTATAAACACATACAGATAACTATAGTTGGTATCTGCACCTAGATTCTCTTCAGGAATCTACAATAGAACACATCCAAAACTAAATTTGTTATCTCTTCCAAAACCTTCACACCCACCTTCTCTATCTCAGCAAATGGCACCACCACTTACTCATCTGCCCAAGTCAAAAACTTAGCATCTACTTACTTTTTACATTTTCCTTACTTCCCAAACTAATAAATACTATGTATTATCAATTTACTTCTAATTCATTTTAGTCCCCTCCACTCCACTCCTCCTCCCCACTTACCTGCCTTATTTCCATCCATCATTATTTTTGTTATGAATGATTGTGATTAATGGCTCCCCTGACTCTCATCTCTCTTCTCTACAATCTCTTCAGCCCACTGACTTCAGAGCCTGTATAAGTCACACAAAGATAATTAGTTATTTAGCTATATAGCCATATTTAAATTTAATCAGAAGCTGTTTCACACAGACTGATGATCACCCATACTCTGAAACAGGTGACTTTAAGATGTTCCCCTTTTGACAAAAAATTATTTTTTTCTAAAATATAAAAAGTGTCCCGTTCTGATATAATGAAAATAATGTGTGAATTCAACCACATTTTCCCAAGGCTTCTATAGTAAGAAATTTGTGATAATAAAATGTTCTATGCTTCATAAAGCAAAAAATAATTGCTTTCATGTTTGAAGTGGCCCTGTTTGGAGTATCTGCCCAAACTTTATGTCATGTATAAAAACCTCTCTTTTCCAATGTAAAGGGGTAAACTACCCAGGCTATGATCATATTATTGGACTTTGGGTTCATGATTTTCTCCAGAGAAATTACTGCCATTGTTTAAAAACTCATTTAAGGTAGGCCAATCAGTTTCTCTCCCAGGAGTCTGAATTTGAGACTGAAAGATGATTGTCAGTCTCCACTGGGCACTTACTAGGACTATGAATGAGAGAACAGTATAGACACACAAAAAAGAGCAGAGGCAGGAAACAGTGGCCTAGAAGAACCAAAGGCAATCTGATTCCCTGCCTTTTCAGTTTCTGGATCCAGTCCTTAGAGCTTGGAAATACTTCCTGCTTTGGGATATAAAATATGGCCTGATTCTTCAAAATAAGTCCTTTACCTGGGGTAAATTTCCAATACTAATAAATAAAATATTAGAGAGTAAATCAATACTAAATTCATCTAGTTACCCACCCTCAAAAAATTCAATTAAAAATACACTATTTTCCATTAATATTGAGTTTTTTTCACTTCTCTTAAAGGTTTAACCAAAGAATAAATCCATATCCTATAAAAATAGATTGAACAGTCTAAAATGTCAAATCCTAAAATGAAAATGTCAGCCATATTGCTTTATAGCAATGCTCCCAACTTTTTCCATGCCATACTTCACACAGAAAATTATATTGTTTGTGTGGCATATTGAAACGAATGGAATGCATGAGGTCACAGGCCCAGAACCAGCCTGGCTTCCCAAAGACTGAAAGGATCAATGTCTTACTTGTTTATCGTATATCAGTATGCCCTGCACATCAGTTAGGATGTGCAAACACATCTTACATAACTGGAGTGTGTATCCTCATATTTAAAGAGCTTAAGATTGTACTGTGATATAGTACCAAACACTGAGTGAAGAATTTAAAAACAAGATAGAGAACTTTCTGGGTGAGAATCACTGAGAAAGAGCTTATAACCTAAAAATGGCACTAACTTTGGTTCTAATAAATAATAGAGAGAGGGGGAAAGTTCAGAGCTTTTGAAAAGGCCAAAATCTAATTAAACAGAATGGAATGACCCTGCCATCTGAGGTAACACCAAAAAGAGCAAAGGAATAAAAAGGACAAATATCACAAGGACAAGAACAGCAGGAGATTCATCAGTAGATGAGAGATTTTAAGAAATATATTGCAGATGGAAAGCATATGGAGAATGGTAATTGACCTAAAAGGGAAAGAGAAGCTTCAATCTAAAGTTGCTATAGAGATGGCTGTTGATGAAAGCTGAGTGAATTTATCTGTAGAACTCTTGAGTTGTTAAGGACTTGGAGATAACTTCATGCTTCAGAAGTGTTAGATAGAAGTAACACACAGGCTAAATACAGATACTGGTTGAGTCTACATAATGGTCCCCTCCATCATCTTGCTTAACCAGGCAAACACCACATTCCCACTGCCAACACGCTTCTACCCTAGGCAGAATAGTAAAAATTAATTCTCTGGATAATTTGAACCAAAAAGGCTGAGACATGGGGAAGTCAAATGCAAGAGAGGGGAGAGATGTGACCCCACCCCTACCCTCCAGAGTCATCTTCCCCTCCCCTCTCCATCTTTCAGAACACTTACAACCAGGTTAGTATTTCCCAAGCACTAGATTGGGGGATGTTTCTCTGGAGAAACCAATCAATGTGAACATTTACAGATACTGACTTTTAAGGATCCCTTCATGAAAAGCCTAAAGCACCACTCAATCACCACGCCCCACCTACTCACATGCCATTTCTAATCAGTTCCTTACTGCTGAACTTTTAAATATAAACAGACAGGAAAAGATCACTAAACATTTGAGAAAAGCCTCCACACTGAGAGACAGAGACAGATTGAAACAGACAGGAAGAAAGAAACCTGGAGGAATGAGGTAGAATATTTAAAGAGAAAAATGTATTATTATCAGAAAGATAAATTATTGCATCCACAAAAAAAAAGTGTGAAAAGAAATGACCCAAAATAAGAAAGAGCACTTGGAAATTAAAATATTAGAGTTGGAAAAAAATCCAATTAAAAATCTAGAAGATACAGTAAATGAAATCTCTAAAAAGAAAACTAAAAATGATTAGACAAAGGGTTGGAAAATGAGAAGAGACTTAGAGGATTAATCTATCAGATCTAACATCTGAATAATAGGAATTACATAAGGATGGAACAGAAACAAGTAGAGGGGAGAAATTCATCAAAAAAAAGAATGTATAAGAAATGTACAAGGACTCAAGGACTTGAATTTACAAAATAAACAGTTCCACTGAATACTCAGTACAATGAAGAACAAAAGACCTATTTATGGCATATCTTGATGACATTTCAGGGTACCAGAGGCAAAGAGAAGAATCTAAAATCTTCCAGAGTAAAAATCAGGTCATATACAAAAGGTTTATATTCAATGTTTTCAAAATATTAAGGAAAAATTACTTTAATTTAGGATACAATATCCAGCCAAAGTATCGATCAAGTGTGAGGGGAAAGTAAATGAAATTTTGGATATGCAATAATTTTTTTTTGCAATAAATTTTAAAATTTAGGAAGCCATGGAAGATGTGCCTCAGAAAAAAATGAAGTAAAATTTAGAAAAAAAAAAAGATGAAGACACAGACTCTAGCAAACAATACAGCCAACATATAAAAGGAGATCTTAGGATGATAAGAATTCACCAGGCCAAAGGAACAACTGATCCAAATAGAAAAAGTAAAATGAAGGATCTCAGAGGGAAGTCTGAAAGTTCATGAAATTGATAAACTATTTGAAATACTGAACCTTGAAAATAAATATTAATAAGAGTTAGACCCCTTAAAAATTGATTGTAAGTATGTTGAAAACTAATGCAAGAGGGAAAAAAAGGAAATTGTTGTCTATGAAGAAAAAAGTTTTTGAGAAAGAAACAGTCATAAACTACTACTTGGCTTTGTAGTAAATAATATTTTCATAGTCAAAATAAAGTAAAAAATGAATATTGACTTGACCCCCAAATTATTATATTATTATATCAGAAGGATAGTTGGGCATGAAAGTAAAATGTGGGGAAAGAATGTAAGATACCAATTCAGAAAGCCTCACCTTAGTGAGAAATGAACAGAGTAATATGAAGGAAAATACTAGAAGAAACTGCCAAAAGAAATAAAAATGGTTACCTCTGGGAGAGGGGATGGAGTATTTGAAAGGAAAAAGTCAGAAAACAGCAATTTTTCATTATTATGTTATTTAATTTTTCACAAGCATGAATTATTTTGAAAAATATTTGAGGATGAAATGAAACAGCCTTAAACAACATGTTCAAAAATATTTCTGCCATTTGTTTTTTGCTTGGAAATGAAAATATTTAATTTAGTGAAAACAGAAAATGAATACATTTTACAAAAACAATATAATTTGTGAATTTCACTTATTCAATTATGCCCCTCATTCTGCATTGATCAGCAGCTCTCAAAATATCTTTATATTATAGAAGACAGAATAACGCTTCAGATTCAAAGTAGAACTTTTCTTAAAATTATTGATCTACTTATATTTAAATTTAATATTTTCATTGCTGATTTATCCAAACGTATATGAAAATGTTTACATTTGGATAATGATAAGCTATTAATTGCTTAGAACTAAATTTCCTGAACTACAAAAGGTAAAATAAAGTCTTAGATCAGTGAAATGCATCAAACTGTTAAAGATTTCTTGGCTCAGTTTGCCTGGAAAGGGGAAGCTATAAAGACCATGACATTTACAAAGAAATTAGTATTTTTTAATTTTTAAAATTTTTATTTATTATTTTATTTTATTTTTTATTTATAAAACATGATGTCTTCTTTACGTATCTAAATAGTGGCTAAACAATATAATAGTTATCTGAAAATTATTTTTCTAAACTGTGAAATAGTTTTTTGTCACACAACTTTCTTGACTGTTGGGTTATATTTTTTCCCAAAAGAAAAATCTTGGTATTTCAGTGAGCTAATTTGTAAGCCCAGCATTCCGTCCCTCTCTCAACTGTTCAAACAAGTCCCCATTGGCCTCCCTGAGTTAAATTAGCAGAAGAATAATATTTCATGGCTCATTAATGCATAGAATCAAGTAGCAGATCCCAGCTCAGCAGTGTAAAGATAGAAGCAATGGGGTGTGTCCCATTTTGTTAACTCCACAATGTGCCTATCGGCCTCAACTAAAAGATATAAATTAAGGATTAAATATAACTGTACAGCATTTGGCTGACAAAAAATTTTTTTAAGAAATATTTAAACAGAAAGAGCTAGTACAACTTAAATTTGTCACTTTTCTAGATTAATAATACCTACTTTTATTTGTAGGCCTAATTTCTGCTGCAACTCAATTGTATTTCATGATTTACAAAGTTCTCCTTTGCCTCTCTGAGCAGTATGAGTATTCATATTTGTATTCTATTCATATTTGAACATTTATGCTCACGAGACTTCGTATTTGAGTCCTTATACTCAGGTGACTTCTTCAGTTGAATTTCAAGGGTTTCTAACTAAGAGGAGATATGCATACACCCCAGGAGAAGCACAAGACAATCCTTTGCAAATATGTAAAGACAAATGCTAAAATTTCATCTATTTTTTCTAAAAATAAAAAATAAGGTAAGAGTCTATATTTATTTAATATACAAATTATCACTGGCATCTTTGCTTAGTGAGTATATCAGAGACCCCACATCTCATACAGTGAGCAAAACATCCTGAAGAAAGAGTAAGTAATCCAGGATATAAGAAAAACTGGTGGTGTCCTCAAATATTCTCTGATTTCAGCAGGTTATACCTTATAGCAATTTATAAGAGACCAATTAGGAGGATTTTCAGATTATATTGTTGTTTTATCTAAACTAACCTTCACAAGAACAACAAATTAGGGCAGCCCGGGTGGCTCAGCGGTTTAGCACCGCCTTCAGCCCAGAGTGTGATCTCCGAGACTCGGGATCGAGTCACATGTCGGGCTCTCTGCATGGAGCCTGCTTCTCCCTCTGTCCGTGTCTCTGCCTCTCTGTCTCTCTCTCTGTGTGTATTCTCATGAATAAATAAATAAAATATTTTTTAAAAAGAACAAATTAAGATACTCTGATAAAGACATCACATGTTGAAGATAATGCTAATGATGCAAACATGTAAGTTAACAAGAAAATGGTAGCATGGAAAGTTCTATTACTGGTGTAAGTTCCTCATTGCTCATATTATGAGATAAAAACAAAGATGATATAATTAGATCACAGAGTTGATCAAAATTTCAAAATTATCAAAATAACAATTTATTCTTTCATATCCACAATCATTCAATTATGGATATTCTCACACATTAATTATTCATTGTGATAACTAGTCATTGGTAACATGCAACCCTTACAATTAACCTGGCATTTTATTTTTTTTTAAGATTTTATTTATTTATTCATGAGAGAGACACACACACAGAGAGAGAGGCAGAGCCATAGGCAGAGGGAGAAGCAGGCTCCATGCAGGGAGCCTGACTTGGGACTCGACCCAGGGTCTCCAGAATTGCCCTGGGCTGAAGGCGGTGCTAAACCCCTGGGCCACTGGGGCTGCCCTAACCTGACATTTTAAAACATTGTTTTGTTCACCTTTCCTTGTTTTAAGTATTTATATGTTTTTTGTAATGTATGAAATATGTGAGCATTTTTTATTTCAGTTATTTTACATATATTATAAAGGCAGGTTAGTGTATTAACAGCATGAACATGGAACTGGAATGCTACATTCTGCTACTTACTACTAATATGGACAACTTATTTTATCTCCCCATGCCTCAGTTTCTACGGAAAGTGGTGATAATAGTACCTATTTCATAGGGTTGTTAAGAAAAAAATTAGTTAAAATTTATAGAAAAATAACTAAAATTTATATTCAGTGCCTTGAACATAGTAAATTCTATATAAGTAGCATTAAGCCAAATTAAAATATTAAAAAATTAATGTATATGAAATGAAATATATGCTTATTTTTTGACAGATATGTATGCAATCAACAAAGTTTGAGCCCACTCTTCTAGAGAATCCTTGTCATATTTGTTACTTGAGAACTTAAAGGTGGTCATAGTGTATATATAGAAAATTCTTATTCCATCCATGTAACCTAAACCAAGAATATATTTTAATTTTACATAGAGATTCACTCTTTACTTTTCAAAAAAATAAGGGAAGAGTAGAAATAAGAAGTTTAAAATAAGCAACATGTTAGATTCCAATTATATATGGCTAATAGAATACTGTGTCTAGGATTCCCAACAGAATCACTCTATAAGTGTACCTTAAATTAATGTTTATATTGATTCATATTCTCTGAGTACCAAAAACTGACCATGGAGACATACAAGAGTCTTCCAGATAATAAAAATAAATCAGCATTTATGATAATTCAAACAATTAATGATTACTAATGGCCAAAGATGAAGAGGATGTGTATGATTCCTGCCTCAAGAACCCAGTAGTGGCTGTGTTTGCAAATTACTGCAATGTAATGAGGCAACTGTTCAGGAGGAAGTATAAAAATGACATTTTGAGCATTACTGGCTAGAACTGGGAGGCTGAGGGAAAGCTTTTGAAAGGATCTAGGTATCATTGAAGATGGATGATTTACTGTTTTGGGCCAAACCATTATTAGCATGGAGCATGAGGTTAACAAGACTATAGTATTAATATTTTTAATGTGTCCAGATTACCCAAAACTATCTACAAATTCAATGCAATTCTATCAAAATTCCAAAGGCATTTTCACAGAAATAGAAAAACCAACCCTAAGATTTGTAATGGAACCACATAAGACCCCACATAGCCAAAGTAATCTTGAAAGAGAGAAAGAGAGGGAAAGGGAAAGGAAGAAATTATATTGCAAGGCAGGATACAGGGAGTTGAAGTCAATAGCAAGCTATGTGAGGAGTTAGTTCTGCCTGAAACAATATGGCTAGAACACTGGGGGAGGTACAGGTAAAGTGGGGACAGAATCTGGATCAGACAACACTGGAAGCCAGCGATAAAAATTCCACCCAATGTAAACATAAACAATCAAAAATTAGTGAACAAACAGAAGGGAGCCAAGCCAAGCCAGAAGAAATCAAACCACCTTAGGAACAAGAATGGGATTCAGTCAAGAAAGTCTCTGATAAAAGAGTAAAGGAAAGATATAGGGGCACCTGGGTAGTGCAGTCAGTTAAGTGTCCACCTCTTGATTTCAGTTCAGGTCATGATCTCAAGGTCGTGAGATCGAGTCCCGTGTCAGGCTTCCCACTCAGCATGGAGTCTACTTAAGACTCTCTCTCTCTCTCTACCCCTCCTCTCCAAAATAAATAAAAATAAATCTTTAAATTAAAAAGAAAAGAAAGATATAGAAACAAGAAGGCAGGTGTGGACATGATTTACATGGCTCAGCCATGCCAAGGCTGTCACTCAAAGGCAGGGGTAACCACAGTAATTCAGTAACTAACTGCAAAGAACTGATAGGAAAAAATCGAAGAAAAAAGAATACCAAAAGTGCACACAGCTGAGAAGGACTTTGGGTCAGAAGTGACTTCTGCTTGAGAGACACTTTTATTCTAGAAATCAAAAAGTCTCTTTCCTCTTTTCTGGTCTCCCTCCAGCCCCAATATTGTTGACAAACCTTTTTGTCATTGCCCAAATACAGAATGTTCTTTCAAATCCCCAAAATTTTTCCTTAGGCTTTCTTTTTCCTCAAGATTGTATTTATCTATTCATGGGAGACGCAAAGAGAGAGGCAGAAACACAGGCAGATGGGGGAAGCAGACATGCGGGACTTGATCCCAGGACCCTAGGATCACGACCTGAGTCACAGGCAGACACTCAACCGCTGAGCCACCCGGGTGCCCCTACTTAGGTTTCCTTTTGTTCCTGAAAGACTTCCTCCTCCAAGGCCAAGTACCCAAATATGACAGTTGAATTTCATTAAAGTCTATTGATTACACTGGCTTTTCCTTTGGTGAAACTCAAAGTAATGACCCCACCAAGGTAAGTATGGCAAAGTTATCAGAAACTATCTTCTAAGGACCAATGTCCCCAGGAAGGGCTCCTTGGATCCCAATAAAATGGTTACCAAAGTTACTGCTAACTTGGTTCCCTCTCATAGGAAAACTGAAATTTCCTTAGTAGGAAATTGAGGAAGCATAGGTATCACCAATTTTTCACAGTACCAAAAGCCTGAGGAAATTTCCACACATCAGAATCCATCAAGGACTTGGAATTTAGCACCCAATGTGCCATTTCCCCAAACCACCAAATTATCATTGGCCTTTTCAGATGGGGTATCCTGATATTACTTACTTCGCAGGCAAACTGTGGAAATGCCACATTCATCATTTCACATATTCTCAAGGTTGAGAGCATTGGCTGAATTTGAGTTTCAAACCTTGAAAAATTGATATTTAGATTTTTCACAGTTGTATGAGAAATTGTTCTTTTTAAGACTAGAAAGTTGAAAGCATAATTAGTTTGCTGAAATGGTCGAGTCTCAGTGACTTACTCATATTGAGTAGAGTACTAAGATCATGCTGTTCCTTTAGCATTTTCTGACTGACAAGGCAGGAACCCCATGAGTCTGAACATTCTCTATCAACAATAATGGGAATGTAACTGGACTTTGATGTTGAAGGGCTAGAGTACATGTGGGATTAAAATGCCAACTGACCATGGGACATTTTTACTTTTTAATAGTAACATAATGCCCAAGTACACCATATAGCTTATTTGATTTTGTAGAACATTGTTCTCTCACTGAAGTGTTGCCATTTTGCAATAGTACTATATTTTATACAGAGCACCAAAGACCAAGCACTTTCACATCAGCTCCAGCACCTACACTAACACATTTTAAACTGAATATTCCCATCTTATTTTTGTATTCCTGTCATTGTTTGAAGTTCAGGTGTACCCTAAAAGCTACTTTTTAAATATGCTCCTGTGGAATATGCCTCTGCTTGTATTTTCTGAAACTTTGGTTGTATCTTTAAATTATATAATAATCTGAGTTAATATTTATTTACCCAGTGGTAGGGACTACACTGAGTGCTTTTACTTAGATTAATTTTTCCAATCCCTATGCTATTATTAGATCAGAAAACTGAAGGTTAGAGTCATTAATTCATTTGCCCTAGGTTACAGAGCTGGTGAGTTTTTCAAATAGAGATAACTGGGCCTCATTTATACTATTTTCTAATGTCTGGGAAATGACTGTATTTATTTACAGTATAGTTGGAAAGACCTTTCATTAACTTTGAGTTTGAATGTCTTATCTTGACCCCACAAAAGAACTCTAGAATCACTCCGGAGCATATAAGAGATTTAGATTAGTTATGAATTTTTTAAGGAGCATACTTTTGAATTTATCCCAAAAGACATTACATAGTCAGTCTAGAAAATCTAGACTGTCTGTCTAGAAAATCTAGTCTGTCTGTCTAGAAAAATCACTTCTGCTCCTTTGGCCACAGTACTCATTCATCCTTAGAAGAAGAAAACAAAAAAGACAGAAGTATAACTGTCAACAAAAGTTGAAGACATTAAAAATGTTAACTCACTTAGGACCTAATATTTTCCCTAAATATTCTCTGAGCAAAATTTGATTCCTAGTATAGTAAGATTCAGATTTCTGCTCCTCCTGGACCTTGCATGTATGTGACCTTGGACATGTTACTTACCTTCTGAATCTCAGTTTCCTCCTCTGTAAAATGGAAATACTCTACCTTGTAAGGTAGATTAGATTATTAGAATAATGAGATCTGGATTTCAGGTATTAAACAATTTTAGCCATCTGTCATCATCATTAGAACTTCTAATTGTCAGAAAGCTTCTAAGATCCTCTCTCCCTATACACAACAGCAAGGATTACACTGAAGACAGCTCTATAAGATCATAGACTTTCTTTAAATAATTTCATTCATATTATATTTCTTTCTCTACATGATAATTTGTACAGTAAAACATAATTGTCTTCTTCCTCTCTTTTTTCCTCTCTGAAACCAGAATTAGAAACTATTCCCCATATGTTATCATAGAATCTTCCCTCAGTAAGAGGAAAACTTGGGTCCCCACTAATGTATGGAGTTCTGTTCTTTAGTTTTGTGTTTTTTACAGTTTCCATCCTGTCTCAGCTTCGATATTTTTGTTCTCATTATTTTTTTGGTCTACTTTATACAAAAGGCAGGGTCTCAGGGATGAGATGAGGGATCATTCACCTTCTCTGAGATTGTACTACATGACAGTGATGTCTCTGCAGCCCAGGAAAGAAGGTATTCCAAAATAGGAAAGAAGTTTTTGGGTCTATGAGAATTCGCTTAATTGAACAATTAAAAGACAGAACAACTTCCTGGGGAGGCACTCATATAATCCTACTACACTGCCATCTCAAAATGACAGTTTATTACATCAACTCTGAACCTGGCTAAAGGTTGCTAGTCACTGGTCAGAGCTGAATAGGAACTCCAGAGCTGCACAGTGTTTACTAACTACTATTTATTATGTTAACTAAGACACTGATATCCTACAGATAGCTGTCTGTATGTCAGAGAATTGCTTCAAAATTTGGGAAAACACTTTAAGACCCTAAAGTAATGGACAGCAGATGATAGATTCCCTCACTATGAAAAGAGGCCCAGATAAGCACTATAAATGATACTGAAGGATAGTCATTGTGGAAGCTTGTTGGAGAACTGTGAATGAAACCACATTGCTCATTAAGGCTGAGAAGGTAAGGATTGGTATATAATGGGTATGCCAAATTAAAAAAAAAATAAGGGCCTGAATATAAAAGTCAGGGAGTCTAAGACCAGACGGAGAAATAATGCAGTTTCTTTTAAAAAATAAAATTTTAAAAAACTCTTATCCAAGAATATTTTATTACTCTTTGACAAAATCTAGAAAATGTTAATATAATATTATTAAAATAAAAATAAATTTTTGTTGTAACACTAGGGAATATTAAAGAGACATTAAATGGTTAGGAAAATAAAAGATCAAAAAACGTTTATACACTTGAAGTAATAACATGTAATGGATATGAGTAAAAGTAAACTCTGTATTATATTTTTCATTGATTACTAATAATGTTTAAATGATCAGAAAGAAATAAACATAAAATTTCATAATTCAAATTTAAAATAATAATAGCAATCATACCCTACAATCTTAAATTACGGATTGTAATACTAACTGACATGTTCTAAGATCTACCAATTTGCAAGTATCAAAGTTCAGGTTGACTACTATATCCCTAGTAGAATGATAAAAAAACAGAACACTGACAACACCAAATGCTCTGAAGGATGTCAAGCAACAAGGACTCTGCTTATTCATTGCTGGCAGGAATGCAAAATTATACAGTCTTTTTGAAAAAACAGTTTGGTTATTTCTTTAAAAATTAAACATACTCTTACTATATGACCCAGCAATCATGTTCCTTGGTATTTATCCAAAAAAGTTAAAAACTTATGTCTATACAAAAACCTGCACATGGACGTTTTTAGTAATGTTATGTATTAATGCCCAAACTTGAAAGCAACCAAGATGTCCTTCAATAGGTGAATGGAAAAACAAACTGTGCTACATCAAGACAATGGAATATTATTTATTGCTAAAAAGAACTGAGCTATCAAGCCATGAATAGACATGGAGAAAACTTAAATGCACATTACTAAATGAGAGAAGCCAATCTGGAAAGGCTACATTATTTATAATTCCAACTATATAACATTCTGGAAAAGGCAAAACTATGGCGACAATGAAAATATCAGTAGTTGCCAGAGGTTGGGAAGGAGGACAGAATGAATAGAGCACAGATGATTTTTAGGACAGTGAAGCTAGCTACTCTGTATAATATTATAATGGATACATGGTGGATACATGTTATAACGTTATACTTTTGTCAAAATCCATAGACCAAGAACAAAATCTATACATCCAAGAGTAAATCCTGATGTAAGCCATGGACTTTGGGTGACTGCAATGAGTCAATATAGGTTCATCAATTCTAACAAATATGCTTCTGTGGTACAGGATACTGATAGTGGAGGAGGCTGTGTGTTTGAGGACAGGGGGTAATAGAAATTCTGTACTTACTGCTCAATTTCACGGTGAAACTAAAACTACTCTAAGAAAAATAAAGTCTATTAAAAATTTTTCCAGTTACATTAAAATTTTTCCATTTTGTAATATGCCTATAAATTTATATCATTTAATTGCATTTTTTTGATCAACACATAATATTGGGATTGAGATACATGAAGTCATAAAACAAAAGCTATGCCCCCCCTTATCCCAAGAAAATTAATTTTAAAAAAATCAAATCCCAAATTTTTACTGCTTATGTTTTTAGAATAAATATCATGCCCCTTAGAATTCTAGAAAAGTACCTTGGGAGAACTAAAATGCAGTTTCCTTAAACTAAAAAGTAATAATTGAACAAGGTCATATTGGTCATCTATAAAGTGTTTCTCCCATGATAACTTATTTATTGTATTATAGATCTCAGTACTCTGGGATAATAACAAATCCATATAAGGATTCTCTACAGATATCTGTGATGTTTCCATTCTCAATTTTGCTGGCAGATATGCATAATTGTCCACATTCAAATGTTCAGATGGTCCCCTGGTACTTATGAACTGATGTTAAAGGCATTTTTAAAAAATTTTTATTTATTTATGATAGTCACACACAGAGAGAGAGAGAGAGAGGGAGAGAGAGAGAGAGAGAGAGAGGCAGAGACACAGGCAGAGGGAGAAGCAGGCTCCATGCACCGGGAGCCCGACGTGGGATTCGATCCCGGGTCTCCAGGATCGCGCCCTGGGCCAAAGGCAGGCGCTAAACAGCTGTGCCACCCAGGGTTCCCCGAACTGATGTTAAAGAATATAGAAGTTGAGATACGTTCGTTAGATTACTCCTTTCTGCCCCTGGATGCCACCGAGTAAGCATCGTTAAAGTGTCCCCTCCCCGCGGTCATGTCTAAGTCAGAGTCTCCCAAAGAGCCCGAGCAGCTGCGGAAGCTCTTCATCGGATGTTTGAGCTTCCAAACAACCGATGAGAGTCTGAGGAGCCATTTTGAGCAATAGGGGATGCTTACGGATTGTGTGGTAATGAGAGACCCCAACACCAAGCGCTCCAGAGGCTTTGGGTTCGTCCCATGCGCCACCGTGGAGGAGGTGGACGCAGCCATGAACGCTGGGCCGCACAAGGTCGAAGGAAGAGTGGTGGAACCAAAGAGGGCCGTCTCCCCAGACGATTCTCAAAGACCCGGTGCCCACTTAACTGTGAAAAAGATATTTGTTGGTGGCATTAAAGAAGACACTGGAGAACATCATCTAAGAGATTATTTTGAACAGTATGGGAAAATTGAAGTGATTGAGATCATGACTGACCAAGGCAGTGGCAAAAAGAGAGGTTTTGCTTTTGTGACCTTTGAAGACCATGACTCTGTAGACAAGATTGTCATTCAAAAATACCATCCTGTGAATGGCCACAACCGTGAAGTAAGGAAAACCCTATGGAAGCAAGAGACGGCTAGAGCTTCATCCAGCCAAAGTGGTTCTGGAAACTTTGGTGGTGGTCGTGGAGGTGGTTTTGGTGGGAATGACAACTTTGGTCGTGGAGGGAACTTCAGTGGTCTGGGTGGCTTCTGTGGCAGTTGAGGTGGTGGTGGATATGGTGGCAGTGGGGATGGCTATAACAGATTTGGTAATGACGGTAGCAACTTTGGAGGTGGCGGAAGCTGTAATGATTTTGGCAATTACAACAATCAATCCTCAAATTTTGGACCCATGAAAGGAGGAAATTTTGGAGGCAGAAGCTCTGTCCCCTATGGTGGTGGAGGCCAATACTTTGCCAAACCACGAAACCAGGGTGGCTATGGCGGTTCCAGCAGCAGCAGCAGCTATGGCAGTGGCAGAAGGTTTTAATTACTGCCAGGAAACAAAGCTTAGCAGGAGAGGAGAGCCAGAGAAGTGACAGGGAAGCTACAGGTTACAACAGATTGGTGAACTCAGCCAAGCAGGGCAGTGGCCTAGCTGCTACAAAGAAGACATGTTTTAGACAATACTCATGTGTATGGGCAAAAAACTCGAAGACTGTATTTGTGACTAATTGTATAACAGGTTATTTTAGTTTCTGTTCTGTGGAAAGTGTAAACCATTCCAACAAAGAGTTTTAATGTAGATTTCTTTTTTTGCACCCATGCTGTTGATTGCTAAATGTAATAGTCTGATCATGACGCTGAATAAATGTGTCTTAAAAAAAAAAAAAGAATATAGAAGTTACTTCAGAAAAGAGAACTATAAACTTAATATTAGAAAATTCTCCAATTTTTCGATCTTTATCAATATACAATCATTATGGGTCATCTTTATGTGTGGGCTTCTCAAATACAGAGAGGCACAAAGCAGTATGTTCACCCCTTCTGGAAGCAACAAAGGACATAAAGCTTATTGGCAATCTCTTGTATCTAACCACATACTAGAAAACCTAGTTCATCTCAGATTAATTTTCTAAGACTTAAAATAACAATATACTCTAAAAAATAATCCAGCCCAATAATCCTTGGGGAAAAAACACGGTAAAGAAATGGTTAATTCTTAGAAATATACCCTGTTAATGAAGATTGCAGTGGGCAATAAAACACTTATCTTTTTAAATGCTAAAATATTCTAAGAAATCTTGCTTTACTCTTCTAAGACATAGCTCCAAAAAATTAAGCAAAATTTTAGTTTTTAGAGAGTTAGAAAAAATAAACTGAAATATAACATCTATGATTTCTTTAAAAATGCATGTGAAATCAAACTTAGAAGCTTTCTTCTTGGGGCACCTGGGTGGCTCAGTTGGTTAACCAACTGCCTTCAGCTCAGGTCATGATCCCAGGGTCCTAGGATTAAGCCCCGTATCAGGTTCTCTGCTTCTCCCTCTCTCTGCCTGCGATTCTCCTTGCTGTATGCAGTCTCTCTCTCTCTCTCTCTCTCTCTCTCTCTCTCTCTCTCTCTCTCTCTCTCTGTCAAATAAATAATTTTTTTAAAAAGAAGTTTTCTTTTTTCCATTAAAAAGGGGAATAGGCAAGGAAAATAATATATGTGAGAAATTAAGCAATCCAAAATAGGTATTATATAATTGTGTTTATTATAGCTGGCCAATTTGTTGGAATGTGTCACTCTGAGAGGGAACATTTTTAATCTCCTACTGCCATCTTATGCAATGTCTTGTCATTGCACAATACAAAAGGAGGAATATACATTTAGGAAAAGCAAGAGAACTTTCTAGAAATTGTATAACAACTCACATTTCTCTCATAAAAATTAAATATCTATTGTTCTATCACCTATCTATTTGTAATAAGATTTATTAAAGTTTGGTCACTGAGCAACGATTAATAATTCCTTTCCTATTAATTTCTTAAACTTCCTATTCTGACCACACTTACTATTTCTTATATATAGTTTATTGTAATGAAACACAAAAGCTGGACATTAAAAGGTATAACAATAAAACAGAAACAAAGCACAATTCTATTCATTTTATTGTTGTTATTTTGTTTGATTTTCACAGTTCTATGTTGTTTTTTTAAGATATTATTTATTTATTCATGAGAGACACACAGAGAGAGAGGGGCAGAGACACAGGCAGAGGGAGAAGCAAGCTTCCTGTGGGGAGCCCGATGTCTGACTATGTCCCAGGACTCTGGGATCACACCCTGAGCCGAAGGCAGACATTCAACCACTGAGCCACCCAGACGTCCCTCACAGTTTTACTTTTTAAAGCAAAGAAATTCAACAATCTTTCTTATGGAAGTTTACCCTAAAACCATAAGTCATAATTATAACTTTGTTTATTTATTTATTGGAGAGAAAAAGAGGAGAGAGAGGGCACAAGTAGGGTAGGGAGGGGGAGTGGTAGAAGGAGAAGCAGACTCCCCACTGATCAGGGAGCTCGATGCTCCAGGACCCTGAGATCAAGACCTAAGCTGAAAGCAAATGCTTAACTGACTAAGCCACCCAGGCACCCCTAGAATTTTCATTTAAGGTGCCAATTTAAACACATGCCAGTGTTTAAAAATCATAATTGAAGTAGGCAAGTTTGTATTTATTTTTCTATGAATTCTAACAACTGTTTTTTAAAACATATCACCAGTCAATTACCATTCAAAAGACCATAATACGACACATTGTAGAAAGCTGTCAGTAGGAGAGTCTCCTCCTTGATTATTTAATACCAACATCCCAACTATTAGAGAAAATAAATCAATTAAGAATGTACTCATCAATGAATAACTAAAACAATACCAAAAAAAACAAAAAAACAAAACCATAGTATCAACTGACAATGGCTTAAACAAATAAAAGTTCATCTCCACAAGAAGGTGTGTTGCCTTTGATTCTGTTTCTCAAGTGTCATCAATTACTAAGGTTCTTCTCAGCTTTCCATTCCACCACCCTTAGAACACTGCCCTTTGTCCTCATGTTTGTCATTTCATGGTCATAAAATGGTTGTTATTGTTCCAGACAGTAAATCAATGTCAAGACTAGAGCAAAATGAAAAAAAAAAAAAAAAAAAGGAAAGCAAACGCCAGATGCATTTATCCTCATATTATTGTTATGATGATATATTATTGCCCATTTCTAGCCACAAAGGAAGCTGAGCGAAAGAATACTTAGTTCAGCACAGGTCACTGTGAACAAACTTAGCAAGATTAGGGAGAAATGGATGGTGGGAAAGAACAAATAATGTCTGCCACAAGGAATGAGGTTAAATGGATTTATAATTAAGACTTTCTGTCCAGATGGTAGGTTAAGCTGTAGGAAGAAGCATCCCTCTCTTCCAAACACATATTAATAGTAGGTTACATGTTAGGGAAGATATATATTAGCAGAGCTTAAAGCAAGTAAAAGAAATGTTCAAGTGCCATACACAAAAAAAGCCTGTAATAATGTCTGGAAGCTGAAGATTCCACAGAGGTAACTGGAATGCTTATACCTAAAAGGCAGAAGTAAAGATACTAGACCCAATGCACATGTAACAGCTGGAACCAGACCTGTAAGGTAAGGTCTGGCCAGGAGAATACCTCCCACCAATGTAAGGACCCACACAAATATGGGCAGTGTACCCTAGCCCAAATTAGTCTTTTGCATGAAACAGAGCACCTGACCTGTGTTGCATGCAGATGTTGAGACTGAATTCTCATATAACTCACCCAGAATAAAAAAATTCAAGGAGAGAAACTAATGGAAATGGTCTAGAACAGGTTAACCCTGTAGTATAACTGGCAACCAGAAAACCCTCAAAGGGACATAGCACATAGAAGATAATTTCTACATAAGATGAAGCTACTGGCAAATAAGGAAAAGCACAAAAAGAAACACAAGTGGCACAACAAATGGGAGAAATCATCCCCAGGGATCCATCCATCCACACCAGAGCAATTTCAAAGGGTCTATTCCAAATCAGTCTTTGTAAGACTCTTTCAACTTTAACGGATAATAACTATAAACATAATCCATACTAGGTGGTCAGGAGTTAGGGAAGGGAAACCAGGAAAAATACTAAAGAAACAGAAAACTTGACTTGACCCTTTCTTCCCATGACCCTAAAATGAGCTTACACGTTATTCATAGAAAACAAAAGGGCTAAGGGACACAGAGTCATTTACAAGAATAAATCAATATAAAACAGACTGAATTTTAGAGAGCTAAAGGATATAGGACAGAGGTCATATAATTGAAAATTGCAAAAACGTATTCCCTGGTCCTATGGGTCTCCAAAACATCTTCACAAAGATGAATGTATTAGACTTGATGAGGGCATCAACTAAGAAAAGAATCTCAAAGGGAATGAATTTTCAGCTGAATTTGGAAAGATCTGTGGGGTCAGGGAAGAGACACAAATTATCAGAATACTGATGATTCATCTTTCTATATTCACAGGCTTATTTCCAATCCTACTCATACAAACTTAAATGAGTTTTAAAGAAACTGGAAAAATTCATAGATGTGAACATTTGTCCAGTAGATGGAATATCAGTATTAGGAGTGAATATTAAGTAGATTTGCTTCATTTCACATAGAAGATACATCGAGTGCTCCGTTTAAAATCTTCTTTCAAAACATTTAAGGTGTTTTAAGGGAAATTTTTTTGTTCTCAGGAAAAAAAGATCAAAATTGGAATAGGAATGATACATAAAAGGAAGAATCTGTAACTTAGATAATAAACTCTGAAATAAGCTATCAGGTCAGGAACTAACTTTTGTTTCCAGATGTCTATTAAGAAAGAATCAACCATGATGGGATTATGAGTAACTTTCATTTCCTTATTTGTACCTTGCTGTATAGCCTAAATGTGTGTTACCTTTTATAATAAGAGTATCAAAAATAAAAATTTAAATTCAAATAACATGCTTCGAATCATCAGTTGGCTAAAAAAGGAGACAGGAGAAGATGTGTAAGTCTCTCTAGATCTTTTATTCAATAAGGAAAAAGCCCAGGGCACCTGGGTGGCTAAGTGGTTGAGCATCTATCTTTGGCTCAGGTCATGATCCCAGAGTCCTAGGATCAAGTCCTGCATCAGGCTCCCCGTAGGAAGTCTAGTTCTTCCTCTGTCTATGTCTTTGCCTCTGTGTCTCTCATGAATAAACACAATCTTTAAAAAATAAATAAATAAATAAGGAAAAAGCCCTTCCACAAATTAAATTGTGTCAATAATTCTGATAGAATATTAATCATTCATAACATGAAATCTAGGAATATTGGCAGATTCAATCAGTTCTTCAACATCTAAGTGATAATTATTAAGATCTTAATTGTTCAATCACTTGATGGTTACTTAACTTCTTTAGCAACAATTATGGATGGCAGAAAAAGTGGGAGGTTCCTCCTTCAAAGTGAAAATATTCAAAAGAAAAAGTCTAATCAAGAAAAAAGCACATTGTGCTGATCATTTCAGGAAAAAAAAGAAAAGAATAAATGAAAAATAATAACAATTTTCTCACCTACTCACCTTCTAGATCTTTAAACAATTTCCTTTATGTAGAGAAATCAGTATGACAATGAACATATAGGAAAAGATTCTGAACAATTATTACATTCTGCTTCATTATATAGTAGAACTATAAAAATTGATCAACAAAGTTACCAAAGAACATAAATAAAATAATTCTTTCACAAATACCAATAGGCCACATAAAAACTGTATAAAATCCAATTATAGTGATATATAGCACTTCTTGCTACAACAATGACACACAGGAACACATGTAACATGTAACAGATCAATTTTCAGCCTAGTTTCCTAAGATAAAAGTACCTATACAAATCACTGTTAAATCAAGTTCAATTACCAAGTCAATTTAAACCAAATTAGGCCAAAACCACATAAGGCTCTTCTGGTTTCCTAGAGCTAGAAGGATTATTAACTAAATAATCTGAATCATTCCTCTAATTCTGTTCTGCATATTTGACCTGAGCTTCCTAAAGTTAATTCAGAGCACTGAGTTTAGAGGACTGCGCTGAGCAAATTCTACTTTGATGCCATCCTGTTCAGGGTACTAAGGGGCAGAGAATTGGAATTCAGAGATGGAAAGCTAATAAAATGCTGGGCAGCTAAGCAGAAAATACATCTGGACAATCAGTCCTCTCAACCTGGCTGCAAATTTGAATTTCCTGGGCAGTCTTTTTTTAAAGTACCAAATCAATTAAGTCCAACTCTTTAGAAATTGAGCCCATGTTGTTTTGTTTTGTTTTTTTAATTCACCAGACGATTCTAATACAGAAAAAGAATTAAAAAGCATAGCAACAGAGGATATCAAATAAACAATATTCTTCAGGTTTAATGCATCCCAAACAGAGAATTGTATTCCAAACCAAGAGTTAGTTCCAAAGGGAGTTAAAACATAAATATGGTAATTTTTATAACCCCAGAATACAGAGATGACAATTTGTAGTAGCCAAGGCACCAAGAAATTACCTGAGGGACTGATTACTGAAATACTGAAAGAAACTAAAGGAAAAATTCTCCCTGGTGCCTTTATTCTTTAAGGGCTATGAGAATAAATAGCTAATAAAGTCAAGCAGTGGAGTAATGAGGCTCCTGGTACTTTTTTTCTATGCTAATGAGACTCACCAGGAAAAAAAGGGGGGGGGTCCAGAATTAACACATCTGTTATTATTCGGTTGTTGTCATCAACCTCAAAGAAAAAAGCCTTGAAAACAACTATGTTAACAATTTTTTAAGGTATTCATCCAAATTCAGGTCATTTAAAAACCCTAAATCCACTTACCAATAAGACTTATTTTTCAGCCTGAACAATCTGGAGAACTTTAGTGACCTTGAACTTCCACAGAAAGTGTTCTCAACTTTCTGATGGCCCTTAATATGACCCAGCTGAGACTAGATCAACAATGAAAAATTGAAATTAACCATTGTGGATGAAGATATTCAAAATATACTTCAAATAAACAAGAAAGTATAGGAGATAATAAACATCTATATACCCACTACTTAGCTTAAGAAATAAAACATTAAAAACGCAGTTGATGGTGGCAACAGAATTCCGGACTTCAAGCTCTCTTACAAAGCTGTAATCATCAAGACAGTATGGTACTGGCGCAAAAACAGACACACAGGTCAATGGAACAGAATAGAAAACAGAAATAGACCCTTGACTCTATGGTCAACTAATCTTTGACAAAACAGAAAAGAATATCCAATGGAAAAAAGACAGTCTCTTTAACAAAAGGTTTTGGGAAAACTGGACAGCCACATACAGAAGAATAAAACTGGACTATTTCCTCACACCATACACAGAAATAGACTCAAGATAGATGAAAGACCTAAATGTGAAGCAGGAATCCATCAATCTCCTAGAGAAGAACACAGGCAGCAACCTCTTTGACCTGGCCTCAGCAACTTCCTACTAGACATGTCTCCAAAGGCAAGGAATACAAAGGCAAAAATGAACAACTGGGACTTCAAGATAAAAAGCTTTTGCATAGCAAAGGATACAGTCAACAAAACCAAAACACAACCAACAAAAAGGGAGAAGATATTTGCAAATGACATATCAGATAAAGGGCTAGTATCCAAAATCTACAGAGAACTTATCAAACTCATCACCCAAAGAACAAATAATTCAGTGAAGAAAGGGGCAGAAGACATGAAGAGACATTTCTCCCAAGAAGACATACAAATGGCCAACAGCCACACAAAAAAATGCTCCACAGCCTTAGCATCATGGAAATACAAGCCAAAACCACAATGAGATACCACCTCACACCAATCAGAATGGCTGAAATTAACAAGTCAAAAAAAAAAAAAGAAAGAGAAAGAAAAAAGGACAGATGTTGTCAAGGATGCAGAGAAAGGGGAATCCTCATACACTGTTGGTGGGAATGCAAGCTGGTGCAGCCACTCTGGAAAACAGTAGGGAGGTTCCTCAAAAAGTTGGAAATAGAGCTATCCTATGAACACAGCAATTATACAACTGGGTATTTACCCCAAGGATATAAATGTAATGATCCAAAGGGGCACCTGCACCCCAATATTTATAGCAACAATGTCCACAATAGCCAAACTATGGAAAAAGCCCAGATGTCCATCAACACATGGATGGATAAAGAAGATGTGGCAGGGATCCCTGGGTGGCACAGCGGTTTGGTGCCTGCCTTTGGCCCAGGGCGCGATCCTGGAGACCCGGGATTAAGTCCCACGTCGGACTTCCGGTGCATGGAGCCTGCTTCTCCCTCTGCCTATGTCTCTGCCTCTCTCTCTGTGTGTGTGTGTGACTATCATAAATAAATAAGAAATTTAAAAAAAAAGATGTGGCATATATATATACACACAATGGAATACTACTTATCCATCAAAAAAAATGAAATCTTGCCCTTTGCAATGACATGGATGGAACTAGATGATATTATGCTAAGCAAAATAAGTCAATCAGAGAAAGCTAATTATCATATGATCTCACTCATCTGTAGAATCTAAGAAACAAAGCAGAGGGAGAAAAAACTAAAACAAGATGAAATCAGAGAGGGAGACAAACCATGAGACTGTTAATCATAGGAAAAAAACTGAGGGTCGCTTGGGTGGAGGTGGATGAAGTAACTAGATGAGCATTAAAGAGGGCACATGATAAAATGAGCACTGGGTATTATGTAAGACTGATGAATCACTGATCTCTACCTCTGAATCCAATAATACATTATATGTTAATTAATTGAATTTAAATACATTTTTTAATGCAGTTGAAGTCTTCTGTGTTCTTGCTCTCCCATTACCTCTCTCACTCCTACCAGCCCTCTTCTAATTTAAATGGAACAGTCCTAATACTAAATTTGGTGTTTGTTATTTCTATGAATGTTTTTATAATTTAACCATATATGTACAAGTCTCCAAATAATATATAGTATAGTTTCTTTTGTTTGTTTTTAAATTTTATTTATTTGAGAGAGCGATAGAGAGCACAAGTCAAGCAAGTGGAGGGGTGGAAGGGAAGAGAGAATCTCAAGCAGCGTCTGTGCTGAGCACGGAGCCCAACGCAGGGCTCCATCTTACAACCTATTTTTTCCAGTTAATTTGCTCTTATTTATAAGAGTTTTTAGTCTAATTACTACTCATTTGATTATTATACGCATTGCATTTAACTTCTTCCAGTCTGTGGCTTCTCTTTCACTTTGTTTATGGTGTCTTATGACACATTTAAGTTTTTAATTTTAATTCAATCAGTATCACCAATCTTCCCATTTAGTTTTTAGTAGTGGTACAATACTCAGGCACCACAGGATAACTACTTTAAAGCACAGTCTTTCATAAAATGTTTCCCTTTCTCATTTTAGCTCAGGTAAGAGTAAGAATTTTAACGATCCTGTCTTCTAACAATGAAATCTTATCTCTACAAAGTAGCCTTGGGCTTCTTCTAGCAGCCACAGATCATCTGACAACTGAATAAAACTGATATTTCTTCCACTAACAGATAGATGCCAATATTGACCATACTTTGAAATGGAGCTTCTAGATCAACTGAAGTATTTTCCATAAAAAGAATGAGAGGGACTTCATGAATTGTAGCATATTTGATCCACAAATGCTGGTTTTATGTATTCATCTTTTCAGTAACTGAAGTATAATTGACATACAATATTTATTATTTCAGGTGTACAACAGTTATTCAACATTTGTATACAAGGACGCCTGGGTGGCTCAGTGGTTTAGTGTCTGCCTTCAGCCCAGGGCATGATCCTGGAGTTCCAGGATCGAGTCCCGCATCAGGCTCCCTGTATGGAGCCTGCTGTATGGAGCCTGCTTCTCCCTCTGCCTGTGTCTCTGCCTGTGTGTGTGTGTGTGTGTGTGTGTGTGTGTATCTCATAAATAAATAAAATCTTCTAAAACTTTTTTTAAATAAACATTTGTATACATTGTGAAAAGGTCACCACAATAAGTCTGAATGCCATTTGTCACTTTACAAAGTCAATACATTACTATTGACTATATTTCCCATGTTGCACATTATATTCCCATGTCTTATTTTATCAATGGAAGTTTGTACTTCCTAACCACCTTCATCCATTTCACACACCCAAAAATCCCTTCTCTTCTGACAACCACTAATCTGTGCTCTGTACTTGTGAGCTTGGGTTTTGTGTTGTTTTGTTTTTTAGATTCACATGTAAGTGAAATCATATGGTATTTGTATTTCTCTCTCTGATTTACTTTACATAGCAAAATACCTTCCAGATCCATCCATGTTATTGCAAATGGCAACATTTCATTCCTCTTTATGGCTGAGTACTATTCCATTATTGTATACACCACATCTTCTATATCTATTCAATCATCAATGGACACAGGTGGTTTCCGTATGTTGACTATTATAAATAATGCTGCAATGAACACAGGGGTGCTTACATCTTTTGAATTAGTGTTTTCATTTTCTTTGGATAGACACCCAGTAGTGGAATTGGTGGATCATGCAGTAGCACTATTTTTAATTGTTTGAGGAAGCTCCATGTTCTTTTCCAGAGCAGCTGACCAATTTACATTCCCACCAAGAGCATAACAGAGTTCTTTTACTCTACATTCTTCCCAAGTGTTATTTCTTTTTCTTTTTTAAAAGATTTTATTTCTTAGAGAGAGAGAGAGGGAATGCATGAGAGTGGGAGGGGACAGAGAGAGAGGGAGAGCAGGAATCTCAAGCAGACTCCATGCTGAGTGCAGAGCCTAGTGCAGGGCTTATTCTCACAAACCTGAGATCATGACCTGTGCCAAAACCAAGAGTTAGATGCTTAATCAACTTAGCCACCCAAGTGCCCCTCTTGTCTTTTTTATAATAGCCATTCTGACTGATGTGAGGTGATATCTCATTATGGTTTTGATTTGCATCTCCATGATGAATAGTGATGTTCAGTATTTTCTCATATGTCTGTTGGTCATTTGTATGTTATCTGGAAAAATGTCTATTTGGTTCTCTACCTATTTTTTAATTGGATTATTTGGGCTTTTTTACTGTTGAGTTGTATAAGTGCTTTAAAAATTCTGGGACGCAAACTTTTTATCAGATATTATCACTTGCAAATATCTTCTATTCAGTAGGTAGCATTTTCATTTTGTTGATGGTTTTCTTCATTGTGCAAAATCTACTTAGTGTAATCCCAATAGTTTAATTTTGCTTTTGCTTCCCTTGCCAAAGGAGACATACTAGAAAAATGTTTCTATTGCCTATGTTTTTTTCTAGGGATTTTACAATTTCAGATCTCACATTTAGCTCTTTAATCCATTTTGAGTTTTATTTTTGTATATCATATAAGAAAGTGGTCCAGTTTCATTCTTTTGCATGCAGCTGTCTAGTTTTCCCAATACCATTTATTGAAGAGATAGTTCTTTCTCCATTGTATATTATTGCCTACTTTGTCACAACTTAATTGACCATATATATGTGGGTTTACTTCTCAGCTCTGTTCTGTTCCATTGATCTATATACCTGCTTTTATGCCAATATCACTGTTTTGATTATTATATCCATGTAGTATAGTTTGAAATCAGAGAGCATGATGCCTCCAGCTTTGTTCTTTTTTTGTAAGATTGCTTTGGCTATTTAAGAATTTTTGTGGTTCCATACACACTTTAGTATTATCTGTTCTATTTTTGTGGAAAATGCCATTGGAATTTTGACAGAGATTGCACTGTTTCTGTAGATATCTTTGGATATTATGGGCATTTTAACGATATTAATTCTTCCATCTATGAACATGGAATTTCTTTTCATTTATTTGTGTCTTCTTCAATTACTTTCATCAGGATCTTTTGGTTTTCAGTACAAAGTCTTTCACTTCCTTGGTTAAATTTATTCATGGGCATTTTATTATTTTTGATGCAATTGTAAATGGGTTGTTTTCTTCATTTCTCTAACAGCTCATTATTAGTGTATAGAAACAACAGATTTTTGCATATTAGTTTTGTTTCCTACAACTTTACTGAATTCTTTTAGCTCCAACAGATTTGGTGGAGTCATGAGTGTTTTCTATATGATATATATATGATATAATATATATCAGCAAATAGTGATAGTTTTACTTCTTCCTTTCCAATCTAATTGCCTTTTTTGTGTGTATGCTTAATTGCTGTGGCTAAAATTTCTAATACTATATTGAATAAAAGTGGAGATAATGAGCTTCCTTGTTCATCAAGGATATTGACCCATTTCTTTTTTTGGTGTCCTTGTCTGGTTTTGGTTTTAGGGTAATCCTGGTCTTATGTAAAATGAGTTTGAAAACTTTCCCTCCTCTTCAACTTTTCTTGGAAAAGTTTCAGAGGATGGGTATTAAATCTCTGAATGTTTGATAAAATTCACCAGCAAAGCCATCTGCTCCTGGAGTTTTGTTTTTTGGGAGGTTTTTGATTATTGATTTGATCTCCTTACTAGCAACTGGCCTATTCAGGTTTGTTTGATGTTTTTTTGTTTGTTTGTTTGTTTGTTTGTTTAGAGAGAGAGAACAAGAGCATAAGTAGGGGGGGAGGGGCAGAAGGAGAGAGAATCTTAAGCAGGCTCCATGCCTAGCGTGGAGCCCAATGCAGGGCTCAATCTCACGACCCTGAGATCATGAGCTAAAATCAAGTATTGGACGCTTACCTGACTGAGCCACCCAGGCACCCCTATTCAGATTTTTCATTTCCTTCTGATTCAATCTTGAAAGACTGTTAAGTTTCTAGGAATTCATCCATTTCTTTTATATGTTCCCTCAAGAGCAGAACCTCAGTTTCCTGTAGCAGATTGGGACCCCCGAACATCAGCTTTGTGGTTTCCCAGAACATATATTTTGGAGCTCATCTCTCTAGGGCAGATCTCAGGGGATGAGGTGCATAATGTGGGCCACCAATCCCTTACTCCTCCAGGACAAGCACCTAATGAAATCCCTCCCTATTATGTGTCACCAAGCCAGAGGTGGGTTGTGAGATCATCTCTCTGCCTCTCCTATCCATCTTGATGTAGTCCTTTATCTCTTGCTGTGGAGAATAGTTCATCTAGTTTTCATATCCTTTTCTGAGAGAAATGTCTATATATAGCTGTAGATTTGGTATGTCTGTGGGAGGAGATGAGTTCAGAATCTTCCTATGCTGTCATCTTAAACTAAAACCCACAGATGCTCATTTTATCTTTCTTTCCTTGATACATCAAAATAGGAAAATATGCTAAGACAAAATAAATTTCCTGTACTTTACCCATTAAATAATGCAACCCATAAAGAAAAATTAATAAACAGTAAACAAGCAGAAGTTATACAGTTCAGATTATAATTTTTAAAAACTTCTGAAATGTTTATATGGAAAAATCACTATCATATAGGGAAGAATGTTCGCTGTAAAGTGATTCCTGTTGTCATTTACAGTGACCTACTGATCATAATTTTACAAAGGAGAAATACCAGATGTTTGGGACAATATTGAAACATCTTCATCAAAAAAAAATTTTCCTCTTCCTATATTTTTATATATAATTTGCTTATTCCACAAAATCAGCTCCAATAGCAACCAAGATATTCACTCAATTCATTCTCTCATTCAGTTAGTAAAGATATTTATTAACTATGTTAAGTCATAAGCTAGATTTATAGGGTTATGATGATAAATCAGGATCCTGTCTTCCAGAGTTTTGTGGGGTTTTTTTTAATATTTATTCAGCACTCACTGTGCAGTAAGCATGGTGTTAAACTTTTCAAACTCATTGTCTCACTTTATCTTCTCAGAAAACAGCAATAAATCACAAATGTTTATTGGGCACTTATTCTGTGCCAGTGACTATGCAAAGCTCCAAGGAGTCAGTAGTGTAAAGATAGGAAATGGTTCCTGTTCTCGTAGAATTTTAGAATGGGAAGACACACCACAAATACTTTTTTAAAACAGACTATTTAATATAGTATATTTCTATAAATAAAATATTACAGGGTAATGGGATAAAGAGTGAAATCTAAATAAGACTTTGAGAAGCTAAATAAATTACCCAAGTCACACAGCTGGAAAGCAGCACTACTTTGACTTTAATCCCATGCTTTTTCTACTACATCAGCTATTTACATTTTGATGTTTACATATCTCTACATCTCTTTTAGTCCTGGATAGTATACAAAAAAGAAAGGGAGCAAGGAGTCCTTCCTGTTGTTCCTCAGATACCCTAATATAGATCAGCAACCCCAGATTATAGCACCAGCTCTGCCTCAACCTCCCATGTCTCCTCCCTACTATTCAAACTGATAGAATGACCAAGCTCTGAACTTTATATCAGAGTGCTGAGAAAGGAATAAGACAAAAAAGTTATCAAGATCATGAGCAGAAGTTATGGAGAGCAGTTTGACACCACAAAGCTATGTATAACTATGAACATGAAAAATTATGTAAGGAGATGCTTTAGAGGCTTAATATGAAGACCTCATTTCAAATTTTCATTGGGATACTAAAGAAGAAAGCATGAATATGAATATTTTACATGGCTATTTTATGCTACAGACATTTAATATTTTTTGGTGATTGCTTTTCCAAAAAACTATCATTAACTCAGTAGTTCATATTATACATCATGGCTTCACATCATAGGAGAAATAGAAGAATTCATTTACATATAAATATATAAAATAAATACTACTGGGTGTTATTCTGTATGTTGGCAAATTGAACACCAATAAAAAATAAATTTATTATTAAAAAAATAAAATAAAATAAATACTATAAAACAGAAAATACAAAAAACAAAATTTGTAAGTATCAAAAAAGGTCTTTTCTGAACCTTATTATGTCTACTTTATCTCTTTTATTCAGCTCATAGCTTTTTTTTTAAGATTCTATTTATTTATTCATTAGAGACACAGAGAGAGAGAGAGAGAGACAGAGATGCAGGCAGAGGGAGAAGCAGGCTTCATGCAGGGAGCCCTATGTGGGACTCGATTCCAGGACCACGGAATCATGCCCTGAGCAAAAGGCAGACACTCAACCACTAAGCCACCCAAGCATCCCCAGTTCATAGTTTTTATTAGAAATCAAAACTGTGTTGGGGTGAACTAACTTTATTGTAATAAATACTTTGCAATAGATACATGTACCAAATCATCATATTATATACTTTAATTTATACAATGTTATATGTCAATTATACCTCAATAAAACTGAGAATAACAAAATGTAAACTGTATAAATAATACTTTAATACCTACTATGTTTTGCTAAGATCTACAGTGTTTTAAATTCACTTAGTCTGACTCTTTATGAGTTTTCAGAGACAACAGACTGCTCTGATTTATTATTTCTTTCTGAGGCAGTCTTTGTTTTTGAGCTAATTCATCCATTTCACTTTCTTTTTATATTCTCTTCTGACTTTTATACATAAAGAGATGATGAAAACAATTATGATGATGATGATGATGATGACTTACAAATTAAAACACAGAAACTAACATTATGCTGTATGTTAACTAACTGGAATTCAAATTAAAACTTGGAAGAAAAGTATGCATGGCAAAAAAAAAAACAAATATAAAATACAAGGTAATACACTGGCTTTAAACATCACATTGTTAGCATACTGTCAATGACTGTTTTGATGAGATTGGTGTGTATATTGAAGGACAAGGCAAATGAGAACTAATTACTAATATACAAATTCTATCATTCCCACATGTTGTTAAGAATCAGAATAGTCATGGGGCACCTAGGTGGTTCAGTCAGTAAAATGTCCAACTCTTAATTTCAGCTTAGGTCAAGATCTTGGGAGACTTGAGTGAGCCCCATATAAGGCTCTGCACTAGGATTGGAGTCTTCTTGGGATTTTCTCTCTCCCTCTCCCCCTTCCCAGTCTCTCTCTAAAAAAAAAGAAAATGAAAAAGAAAAAGAAGAAGAATCAGAATAGTCAACATGGGAGAAAGTAGGTACAACATTACAGAGAATATCTGTTAAATTAAAAAACTGCATCCTGAATTTGAATTGGGAATAAAGATGTGATCATAGGATATATTATTCTTTTAAAAAATCTAGCTTTGTCTACTGAAAAGGACAAAGACCTAACGTTAGTAACACAAACAGCCTTTGCACCCAGATTCTTGTCTTGAAATTCCATTTTCCACTAGTAAGAATGAGAACTCACTGGAAGAAAGACTGATCCAAAGATGGGAGTGGGAAATGAACAAGATGAATCTGGGATATTTTGTCAAAACAGGTAACAAGGAAACTATCAAAGACTCAAAAAAGATGCGTGTGTTTGGGGCAGGGGGTAGGAGTAGGTGCTGCTAACCAAAAGCTTAGATGTTCAAAAAGAACATCTACTAGTCAAAAATGGAACAATTTAAGCATCAATAAAGATGCTTACTGTAGTAATTAAAGACATCAAATATATTCAAATTTATGACTTCATCATTATTTTTAAATGACTTTTAAATTTATGACTTCATTACGATTTTACTTAGTCACCACTAGAGGAAATATTTATTGATCAAAGTATATTATGTCTAGCTTTTGCCTCAAAATAATATGGCAGAGGAAGTCAATGAGGGTAGAAGCAAAATAATATTGGCATGAATTGGTATTTGCTGAAACTGGGTAATGGTACACGGATATACACTATGATATTTTTTCTACTTTTCTATATGTCTTAAATTTCCCAAATAAGGGCAGTCCCTGTGGTGCAGTAGTTTGGTGCCGCCTGCAGCCCGGGGTGTGATCCTGGAGATCCGAGATGGAGTCCCATGTCGGGTTCCCTGCGTGGAGCCTGCTTCTCCCTCTGCCTGTGTCTCTGCCTGTGTGTGTGTGTGTGTGTGTGTGTGTGTGTGTCTCAATAAATAAGTAAAATCTTAAAAAAAAAAATTTTTTCCAAAATAAGAGTTAAAAATTTTTAAAAATCTGCTTTTAACCTTAAACGTGTTTTCTTTTTTCTTTTTTCTTTTTTTTGGCATTCTTTTATTTTAATAATAAATTTATTTTTTATTGGTGTTCAATTTGCCAACATTCAGAATAACACCCAGTGCTCATCCCGTCAAGTGCCCCCCTCAGTGCCCGACACCCATTCACCCCCACCCCCCGCCCTCCTCCCCTTCCACCACCCCTAGTTCATTTCCCAGAGATAGGAGTCTTCATGTTCTGTCTCCCTTTCTGATATTTTCCACACATTTCTTCTCCCTTCCCTTCTATTCCCTTTCACTATTATTTATATTCCCCCAAATGAATGAGAACATATAATGTTTGTCCTTCTCCGATTGACTTATTTCACTCAGCATAATACCCTCCAGTTCCATCCACGTTGAAGCAAATGGTGGGTATTTGTCGTTTCTAATGGCTGAGTAATATTCCATTGTTTATATAAACCACATCTTCTTTATCCATTCATCTTTCGATGGACACCGAGGCTTTTTCCACAGTTTGGCTATTGTGGACATTGCTGCTACAAACATCGGGATGCAGGTGTCCCCGCGTTTCACTCCATCTGTATCTTTGGGGTAAATCCCCATCAGTGCAATTGCTGGGTCGTAGGGCAGGTCTATTTTTAACTCTTTGAGGAACCTCCACACAGTTTTCCAGAGTGGCTGCACCAGTTCACATTCCCACCAACAGGGTAAGAGGGTTCCCTTTTCTCCGCATCCTCTCCAACATTTGTGGTTTCCTGCCTTGTTAATTTTCCACATTCACACTGGTGTGAGGTGGTATCTCATTGTGGTTTTGATTTGTATTTCCCTGATGGCAAGTGATGCAGAGCATTTTCTCATGTGCTTGTTGGCCATGTCTATGTCTTCCTCTGTGAGATTTCTGTTCATGCCTTTTGCCCATTTCATGATTGGATTGTTTGTTTCTTTGGTGTTGAGTTTAATAAGTTCTTTATAGATCTTGGAAACTAGCCCTTTATCTGATAGGTCATTTGCAAATATCTTCTCCCATTCTGTAGGTTGTCTTTTAGTTTTGTTGACTCTATCCTTTGCTGTGCAAAAGCATCTTATCTTGATGAAGTCCCGATAGGTCATTTTTGCTTTTGTTTCTTTTGCCTTCGTGGATGTATCTTGCAAGAAGTTACTGTGGCCAAGTTCAGAAAGGGTGTTGCCTGTGTTCTCCTCTAGGATTTTGATGGAATCTTGTCTCACATTTAGATCTTTCATCCATTTTGAGTTTATCTTTGTGTATGGTGCAAGAGAGTGGTCTAGTTTCATTCTTCTGCATGTGGATGTCCAATTTTCCCAGCACCATTTATAGAAGAGACTGTCTTTCTTCCAGTGGATAGTCTTTCCTCCTTTATCGAATATTAGTTGACCATAAAGTTGAGGGTCCAATTCTGGATTCTCTATTCTGTTCCACTGATCTATGTGTCTGTTTTTCTGCCAGTATCACACTGTCTTGATGACAACAGCTTTGTAGTACAACCTGAAATCTGGCCTTGTGATGCCCCCACATATGGTTTTCTTTTTTAAAATTCCCCTGGCTATTCCGGGTCTTTTCTGATTCCACACAAATCTTAAAATAATTTGTTCTAACTCTCTGAAGAAAGTCCATGGTATTTTGATAGGGATTGCATTAAACGTGTAAATTACCCTGGGTAACATTGACATTTTCACAATATTAATTCTGCCAATCCATGAGCATGGAAAATTTTTCCATCTTTTTATGTCTTCCTCAATTTCTTTCAGAAGTGTTCTATAGTTTTTAGGGTATAGATCCTTTACCTCTTTAGTTAGGTTTATTCCTAGGTATCTTATGCTTTTGGGTGCAATTGTAAATAGGATTGACTGCTTAATTTCTCTTTCTTCAGTCTCATTGTTAGTGTATAGAAATGCCACTGACTTCTGGGCATTCATTTTGTATCCTGCCACGCTGCCAAATTGCTGTATGAGTTCTAGCAATCTTGGGGTGGAGTCTTTTTTGTTTTCTATGTGGAGTATCATGTCATCGGCGAAGAGGGAGAGTTGGACTTCTTCTTTGCCAATTTGAATGCCTTTAATGTCTTTTTGTTGTCTGATTGCTGAGGCTAGGACTTCCAATACTATGTTGAATAGCAGTAGTGAGAATGGACATCCCTGTCTTGTTCCTGATCTTAAGGGAAAGGCTCCCAGTGCTTCCCCATTGAGAATGATATTTGCTGTAGGTTTTTCGTAGATGGCTTTTAAGATGTCGAGGAATAGTCCCTCTATCCCTACACTCTGAAGAGTTTTGATCAGGAATGGATGCTGTATTTTGTCAAATGCTTTCTCTGCATCTATTCAGAAGATCATATGGTTCTTGGTTTTTCTCTTGCTGATATGATGAATCACACTGATTGTTTTACGAGTGTTGAACCAGCCTTGTGTCCCGGGAATAAATCCTACTTGGTCATGGTGAATAATTTTCTTAATGTACTGTTGGATCCTATTGGCTAGTATCTTGTTGAGAATTTTTGCATCTGTGTTCATCAGGGATATTGGTCTATAATTCTCCTTTTTGGTGGGGTATTTGTCTGGTTTAGGAATTAAGGTGATGCTGGTCTCATAGAACGAATTTGGAAGTACTCCACCTCTTTCTATCTTTCCAAACAGCTTTAGTAGAATTGGTATGGTTTCTTCTTTAAATGTTTGGTATGGTTTCTTCTTTAAATGTTTGATAGAATTCCCCAGGGAAGCCATCTGGCCTTGGACTTTTGTGTCTTGGGAGGTTTTTGATGACTGCTTCAATTTCCTCCCTGGTTATTGGCCTGTTCAGGTTTTCTATTTCTTCCTGATCCAGTTTTGGTTGTTTGTGGCTTTCCAGGAATGCATCCATTTCTTCTAGATTGCCTAATTTATTGGCGTATAGCTGTTCATGTTTTTAAAATCGTTTGTATTTCCTTGGTGTTGGTAGTGATCTTTCCTTTATCATTCATGATTTTATTAATTTGAGTCTTCTCTCTCTTCTTTTTAATAAGGGTGGTTAATGGTTTATCTACTTAGTCTTTCAAAGAACCAACTCCTGGTTTTGTTGATCTGTTCCACAGTTCTTCTGGTCTCGATTTCGTTGAGTTCTGTTCAAATCTTTATTAACTCTCATCTTCTACTGGGTGTAGGATCTATTTGCTGTTTTTTTCTCTAGCTCCTTTAGGTGTAAGGTTCGCTTTTGTATTTGAGTTCTTTCCAGTTTTTGGAAGGATGCTTGTATTGCGATGTATTTCCCCCTCAGGACTGCTTTTGCTGTATCCCAAAGATTTTGAACGGTTGTATCTTCATTCTCATTAGTTCCATGCATCTTTTTAATTCTTCCTTAATTTCCTGGCTGACCCTTTCATCTTTTAGCAAGATGGTCCTTAACCTCCATGTGTTTGAAGTCCTTCCAAACTTCTTGTTGTGATTTAGTTCTAATTTCAAGGCATTATGGTCTGAGAATATGCAGGGGACGATCCCAATCTTTTGGTATCGGTTAAGACCCGATTTGTGACCCAGTATGTGGTCTATTCTGGAGAAAGTTCCATGTGCACTTGAGAAGAATGTGTATTCAGTTGAGTTTGGATGTAAAGTTCTGTAGATATCTGTGAAATCCATCTGGTCCAATGTATCATTTAAAGCTCTCGTTTCTTCGGAGATGTTATGTTTAGAAGACCTATTGAGTGTAGAAAGTGCTAGATTGAAGTCACCAAGTATAAGTGTATTATTATCTAAGTATGCCTTAATTTTGGTTATTAATTGATTGATATATTTGGCAGCTCCCACATTTGGGGCATATATATTGAGGACTGTTAAGTCCTCTTGTTGGATAGATCCTTTAAGTATGATATAGTGTCCCTCTTCATCTCTCACTACAGTCTTCGGGGTAAATTTTAGTTTTCTGATATAAGGATGGCTACCCCTGCTTTCTTTTGAGGACTATTTGAATGGTAAATGGTTCTCCAACCTTTTATTTTCAGGCTGTCTAAAATGAGTCTCTTGTAGACAGCAAATAGATGGGTCCTGCTTTTTTTAACCAGTCTGACACCCTGTGCTTTTTGATGGGGTCATTAAGCCCATTCACATTCAGAGTTACTATTGAAAGATATGAGTTTAGTGTCATCATGATATCTATTCAGTCCCTGTTTTTGTAGGTTGTTCCATTGTACTTCTTCTTAATGGCGAATTTTAAGAGTCCCCCTTAAAATTTCTTGCAGAGCTGGTTTGGAGGTCACATATTCTTTCAGTTCCTGCCTGTCTTGAAAGCTCTTTATCTCTCCTTTCATTCTGATGAGAGCCTTGCTGGATAAAGTATTCTTGGTTGTATGTTTTTCTCATTTAGGACCCTGAAAATATCCTGCCAGCCCTTTCTGGCCTGCCAGGTCTCTGTGGAGAGGTCTGCTGTTACCCTAATACTTCTCCCCATAAAAGTCAAAGATTTCTTGTCTCTTGCTGCTTTAAGGATCTTTTCTTTATCTTTGGAATTTGCACGCTTAACTATTAAATGTCGAGTTGAACGATTTTTATTGATTTTGGGGGGGGATCTCTCTATTTCCTGGATCTGAATGCCTGTTTCCCTTCCCAGATTAGGAAAGTTTTCACTATGATTTGTTCAAATACATATTCTGGACCTCTGTCCCTTTCGGCGCCCTCGGGAACCCCAATTAAACGTAGGTTTTTCTTCCTCAGGTTGCCATTTATTTCCCTTAATCTATCCTCATGGATTTTTAATTGTGTTTTTTCCTCAGTTTCCCTCTTTGCCATCAACTTGTCTTCTATGTCACTCACTCGCTCTTCCACCTCATTAACCCTCATTGTTAGGACTTCTAGTTTGGATTGCATCTCATTCAATTGATTTTTAATTTCTGCCTGATTGGATCTAAATTCTGCAGTCATGAAGTCTCTTGAGTCCTTTATGCTTTTTTCTAGAGCCACCAGTAGCTTTATAATAGTGCTTCTGAATTGGCTTTCTGACACTGAATTGTAATCCAAATTTTGTAACTCTGTGGGAGAGAGGACTGTTTCTGATTCTTTCTTTTGAGGTGAGGTTTTCCTTCTAGTCATTTTGCTCAGTGCAGAGTGGTCAAAAACAAGTAGTATTGGGAAAAGGAGAAAAAGAGAGGAGAGAAAGAAGGAAAGAAAAGAGAAAAAGAAAAAAGGAAGAAAAAAGAAAAAAGGAAGAAAAAGAGAAAGAGAAAGGGAAAGAAAGGGGAAAAAAGGGGTGGGGGAAGCAAACAAAAATCAAAAAGAAAAAAAAAAAAACATGGGGGAGTATCCTCTGATTCTGTATACTGTAAGTCCCTTGACTTCCCCCAGAACTTTCCAGTGCTGTTTGGTCAATAATTTGTTTTTCCCCTGTCCATATAGCTGGTCTTCTGGTGGAGGGGCCTGTTGTGCTGATTTTCAGGTGTTAGCACTTGGGGGAGCTGCTCTGCCCCCTGCCTGGTGTAGGGCTCAGTGAGTAATGTTTATCCTGTTTATCTGGTGAGGCCACTGTGAGGCTCAGTGGAGGTTGTTTACCCTGTGAGACCCCAGGAGGAACAACCCCAGTGGCGGCGGCCAGCTCTGGAGCCCTGGATTCAGCTCCTGCAGTAACTATGGAACTCTCAGTCTGCAGGGGCCTGGATGCTCCAGGGGTGGTGCCGCTGATCTGCTCAGCTCCAGGTGGCTAGTCAGTTATGCATCTGCCTTTGGCTCAGGTTATGATCCCAGGGTCCTGAGATCGAGCCCCATGTTGGGCAAAGTAGTTTTAATAAGAATATATTACAGAGGACTTTTGGGAAGGTAGTTTTAACAAGAATATATTACAGAGGACCATTGGAGTGGTTGAGTGAGTGAGGAAAGCTCACATCAGTGTAAATAACCCAGAAAAGTAGCAGAACAAACTCTACAACTAAATGTAGAGAAGATGTCACATCAAAGAGGGTAGGAAGGCCAGAGATGCAGTAGGGACCTAAATGGGCCTACTTTGTCATCAAGAAAAAGGGAGTCACAGGCATAAAGAGGGGAGAGAAACTATCACACTGGGAAGCCTGAACAGGGTAGATGAATCCTCATAGCATTTGGTTTTGAACACCAGAGGTACCAAATTCCTTGAGTTCTTATACTCAGTAGGACTTAAAGCCTGGGACTTCAAAAATAAGCAGTCTTGGGGCACTGGGGTGGCTCAGTCAGTTAAGTGTCTGCCTTCAGCTCAAATTGTGATCCTGGGGTCCTGGGATCAAGCCTCACTTTGGGCTCTCTGCTCAGCCAGGAGTCTGCTTCTCCCTCTCCATATGCTCCCCCTGGCCCACCCCTCACCCCATTCATGTTCTCTCAAGTGAATAAATCAAATATCTTTTTAAAAGAAATTAGCAGGCTCAGCTCTAAGAGAACTGAGAGTTCTCAATTCTCAGAAAGCTGAGTTCTCACCCTTAAGTAGACAGCCTAATAAACAGCCCAACAAGGTACAATATACAAGCAGCAGTTTGGAAAGCACCTGGGACATATGAGAGAGAGAAAGGTATTCACTTATCTTAGAGTGTCCAGGAGGGGCAGGATTCATTGAGGGACCTTTCCAAGAACAAAGGAGAGGGCAGGTACCATCCCTTCCCCATCCTTCAGAATAAACACAGAGTCACTTGTGGGAACTAGCTGGTGCCTGCATTCACTACCTAACTTGCTTAGACTGTATCCTGTGTCCTGACCCCATTCAGCCAAGCTTGCATCAATCCCTGCACTGCAAGTCCCCTCCTCCAGAAGACCTACACAAACCTTGCCGACACCATGTCTCCCCTGCATATTTTGCAGGCCCTCAGTCTTGAGAACAGGGGTAGCTGGTCACCTCCTACAGAGGATGCATACACCTTTTTAAAGCTATGCGTCCACCTGTCTGCACTTTGTGGATTGGTCCCAGGCTGCCCTAGTCTGAGCAGCAGAGGCATGTCACCTGTGAAAAAGGACTGATGCAAAACTTGTGAGCACTGTATGGTCTGTCCACACACAATTTTCCTAGGGGCACTGGTTTGCAGTGGAGGCATTTCACCTCCACCAAAGAACTAATATCACCTTGTTAAACATACATGCCCTACTCACTAATTTCAAGAGCAGGAGATGTAGCTGGCTTCCTAACACAGAGAAACAGACAGAGAGAGTTAGACAAAATGGGGAGACAGAAGACCATGTCCCAAATTCCCAAATGAAAGAAAAGGACAAAATCACAGCAAGAGATCTAAGTGAAATGGATATAAGTAACATGCTCAATAGAGAACTTAAAGTAATGATCATAAAGACCCTCACTGGACTTGAGAGAAAAGAGTGAAGGATATCAATGAGACGCTTAACTAAGAGATAGAAAACATAAAAAAGAACCAAATCAGTGACCTGAAGGAAAGAGTAATGGAAAGTATTAAAGCTGAGCAGGAGAGAGAAAAAATTATGCAAAATGAGAATAGATGTAGGGAACTCAGCAACTCCATTAAGCATAATAGGGTTCACACTATATGGATCTCAGAAGAAGAGAGATAAGATGGAGTAGAAAATTCATTTGAAGAAATAATAGCTGAAAATTTCCCTGATCTGGGAAAGGAAACAGATATCCAGAACATGGAGGTACAGAAATCCTCCAAAAAATGCAACCCAAGGAAGTCCATACCAATACACATAGTAATTAAAATAATTTTAAAAAGTACTGATAAAGAGATAATTCTTAAATTAGCAAGAGAAAAGAAGACAATTACATAAAAGGGAAACTCCAAAAGGCTATCATTGGATTTTTCAGCAGGAACTTTGCAGGCCACAAGGGAGTGGTATGATATAATCAAAATACTGAAAGGAAAAAATCTGCAGTCAAAAACATTCTATCCAGCAAGGCAACCATTCAGAATAGAAATGGAGATAAAGAGTTTTTTATTGAAACAAACGTTAAAGGAATTAATGGTCACTAAATCAGCCCTACCGGTAATGTTAAAGGGAACTTTTTGAATGGAAAAACCATAAGTAAGAGTAAGAAAAGTAGGAAGCACAAAAGCAGTAAAAATCAGTATATCTGTAAAAATCAGTCAAGGGACTCACAAATTAAAATATCAAGTATGACACCACATACCTAAACATGGGGAGGAGAGGAGTAAAGAATGGGTTTAATTTAATCAGCCATCAACTTAATATAGACAGTTATATGCAGAAAGTGTTACACACAAACCTAATGGTAACCACAAATCAAACACCAGTAACAGATACATAAAAAATAAAGAGAAAGGAATCTTAAATATCACTACAGAAAGCCAACTTATGGTGAGAGAAGAGAACAAAGGAAGAAAGGAACAAAGAGGTCTAAAAAACAAACACAAAACAATTAACAATGGCAATAAATATATACCTATCAATAATTACTCTGAATGTAAAATGACTAAATACTCCAATCAAAAAACATAGAGGGACAGAAAGGATTAAAAAAAAAACCCAACATATATCTATACACTGCCAGAGACTCATTTCAGACCTAATGGCACATGCAGATTGAAAGTGAAGGGATGGAGAAGCATTGGTCATGCAAAGTATATCCAAAGAAAGCTGGGGTAGCAATACTTATATCAGACAAAACAGACTTTTACTTATTTATTTTTATTTATTTATGATAGTCACAGAGAGAGAGAGAGAGAGAGAGAGGCAGAGACACAGGCAGAGGGAGAAGCAGGCTCCATGCACCGGGAGCCCGACGTGGGACTCGATCCCGGGTCTCCAGGATCGCGCCCTGGGCCAAAGGCAGGCGCCAAACCGCTGCGCCACCCAGGGATCCCCAAAACAGACTTTTAAAACAAAGACTATAACAAGGGACAAAAAAGGACATATATAATTATTATGGAAACAATCCAACAAGAAGACATAACAATTGTAAATATCTATATACCAACATGGGAGTACTCAAATACACAAATCAGTTAATAACAAACATAAAAGAATCAATAGCATACAATAATAATAGAAAACTGAATACCTCACATACATGGATAGACAGATCATCTAAACAGAAAACCAGAAAACAGTGGCTTTTAAAAAAGATTTTATTTATTTATTAAGAGAGAGAGTGTGGGCAAGCAGGCGGAGAGGCAGAGGCAGAAGGAGAGAGAATCTCCATGCTGAGTGCAGGAGCCCGACACAAAGCTCAATCCTAAAACCCTGCAATCATGACCTGAGCTGAAATGCAGAGTCAGATGCTTAACCAACTAAGCCACCCAGCACCCCCAAAACACTGGCTTTGAATGACACGCTGGATCAGATGGATTTAACAGATATACTCAGAACATTCCATTATTTTTATTTATTTATTTATTTTAATTGGAGTTCAATTTGCCAACATATAGCATAACACCCAGTGCTCATCCCATCAAGTACCCCCCTCAGTATCTGTCACTCAGTCACCCCAAACCCCCGCCCACCTCCCTTTCCACAACCCCTTGTTCATTTCCCAGAGTTAGGTGTCTCTCAAGAACATTCCATTATAAAACAGCAGAATACACATTCTTTTCAAGTGCACATAGAACATTCTCCAGAATAGATCATATATTAGCCTACAAAGCAAGTTTCAACAAATTCAAAAACATCAAAGTTATACCATTCATATTTTCTGACCACAATACAATGAAACTAGAAATCAACTACAGGGAGAAATATAGAAAGAACACAAATATATAGAGGTTAAATAACATGCTACTAAACAATGAATGGGCCAACTGAGATCAAAGAAGAAATCAAAAAACACATGGAGACAAATGAAAATGAAAATGCAATGTCCAAAATCTTTGAGAACAACAAAAGTGGTTTGAAGAGGGAAGTTTATAGCAACATGGACCTACTGCAAGAAGCAAGAAAAACCTCAAATAACCTAGCCTTATACCTAAAGGAGCTAGAAAAAGGACAAACAAAACTCAAATCCAACAAAAAGAAAGAAATAATAAAGAGTATAGCAGAACTAAATGAAATAGAGACTAAAAAAACAATAGGACAGATGAAACCAGGAGCTGGTTCTTTGGAAAGAACAAAATTGAAAAACTTCTAGCCAGACTCATTGAATAAAAAAAGACAGGTTCAAATAAAATCAAAACTCAAAAGGAAAATAACAACTGACATCACTGAATTACAAAACTATTAGAGAATATCATGAAAAATTATATGCCAAAAAAGGGACAACCTAGAAGAAATGAATAAATTCCTAGATACATATAGCTTACCAAAACTGAAACAGAAAGAAACATAAATTTTTAACAGATGAATTATCAGCAATGAAATTGAATCAAAAATCAAAAAATTCCCAACAAACAAAAGCCCAGGACCAGATGGCTTCACAGGTGAATTCAACCAAACACTTAAAGAAGAGTTAATTTCTATTCTTAAAAATGTTTCAAAAAAATAGAAGAGGAAGGAAAACTTCCAAATTCATTCATGGAGGCTGACACTACCAATTCCAAAACCAGATAAAGACACCACAAAAAGAGAGAGAGAGAGAGAGAGAGAGAGAGAGAGAGAGAGAGAAACTACAGGCCAATATTTCTGATGATAGATGCAAATCCTCAACAAAATATTAGCAAACCAAACCCAACAATACATTAAAAAATCATTCACCATAATCAAGTGGGATTTATTTCCAGGATGCAAGCATGGTTTAATATTCACAAATCAATCAATGTGATACATCACATCAAGAAGAGAAAGTATGAAAACCATACGATCATTTCACTAGATGAAGAAAAAGCATTTGACAAAGTACAAAATCCATTCATAATAAAAACCCTCAACAAGTGGGTTTAGAGGAAAGGCCTAATTTGTAAAACCCACAGCTAACATTACACTCAATGGAGAAAACTGAATGATGAATGGATAAAGAAGATGTGCATATATACGCAATGGAATATTATTCAGTCATAAAAAAATGAAATCTTGCCGTTTGCAACAATATGAATAGATCTAGAGAGAATAATGCTAAGCAAAATAAGTAGGTCAGAGAAAGACAAATACTATATTTCACTCGGATGAGGAATTTAAGAAACAAAACAGGGATCCCTGGGTGGCGCAGCGGTTTGGCGCCTGCCTTTGGCCCAGGACGCGATCCTGGAGACCTGGGATCAAATCCCATGTCGGGCTCCCGGTGCATGGAGCCTGCTTCTCCCTCTGCCTATGTTTCTGCCTCTGTGTGTGTGTGTGTGTGACTATCATAAATAAATAAAAATTAAAAAAAATAATGGCACTAACTTCTAAAAAAAAAAGAAAAGAAAAGAAACAAAACAAATGAACAAAAAGGGGAAAAAGGGACAAACCAAGAAATAACACTCTTAACTATAAAGAACAAACTGGTGGTTACCAAAGGGAATATGCATTGGGGGGAGTAGTTGAAATAGATGATGAGGATTAAGGATTAAGTATGCAATTGTTGCATTACTATTTTGTACACCTAAAACTAATATAACACTATGCTAACTATACTGGAATTAAAATAAAATAAGTACATTTATCTTGATGAGCACAAACATATAGAAGTGTTGAACTTCTATATTGTGCACCTGAAACTAATACAAACTGTATGTTAACAACACTGGAATTAAAATTTGATTTTTTTAGAGATAGAGAGGGAGGTGGGGGAGAGGGAGAGAGAGAATCCCAAGCAGGCTCTACACCCAGTGTAGAGCCCAAGGACTCAATCTCACAATCCATCTGAGATAATGACCTGAGCCAAAATCAAGAGTTGGACACTTAAAGTAACTGAGCCACCCAGGTGCCCCTAAAATTTAACTTTCAAAATATACATTATAATCACTTTTCATATAGTAAAATAAATCTAAGAAAAAGACTTGATGCAATAATTTTTTAAGATTTTATTTATTCACGAGACACACAGAGAGAGGCAGAGACATAGGCAGAGGGAGAAGCAGGCTCCCTGCAGGGAGCCCAATGTGGGACTCAATCCTAAGACCCCAGGATCATGACCTGGGCCAAAGGCAGATGTTCAACCACTGAGCCACCCAGGTTTCCTGATAATTTTAATTTTTATAAGTGACACTTCTTCAAGCCCCTAAGTGAAATATCTAAATTAAAATACTTAATATTTTCTGGGATGCCTAGGCTCCATGCTTAGTGAGGAGTTTGCTTGGGATTCTCTCTCTTTTCCTCTCCCTCCCTTTCTGCTCCTCTCCCTGCTTGCTCTCTCTTTCTCTAAAATAAACAAATATATTTATTTATTAAAAAATAATAGTTTCCTAGGTTAAGCTTTCAGTAAATCAGTTAGTGAAATACTTATATTTTCCTAAGCTAAGCCTTCATTAAATCAGTTAGTGAAATGTGAATATAATTTATTGACGAATGTATCATATCTTCCCATTCTGTTTATATTTTATTGATAAAATGGAATCAAATGTGATTATAACCCAGTGATACTGCCATTTGGAGTGATATTTAGTTGATAACAAGTTAAGTGTATAGAACCCAAGTGTAAAGATAAAAATCAAAAATTGAATCTTTTTCAAAAATTCACAAGTGTTCATCATCAGAACTTTATTTCTAAGGTTAAAAATTCATCCTCCAACCTCTCAATATACCTCTCAAGATTTTCCCATCTGGCTTCTCTTGCATTTTGCTCTTAGGCCAAATATGAATGAATGCATGTTTAATGCATGGAACATTGCCTAGCCTATTATAAAGGAATATTGATATTTTATTATTGATACATAGCTCAGATTACTAATAGTATTAATACTCTCTATTATAATTATGAGTTACCACTATCATAATTATTTCTACCATTTATATTAATATTTAGTACTCCAGTTATTCATACTGATATCTCCATTATTATTACCATCTATGCTATTATGTCTAATTTTACTGCAAAACCCAGAAGTACTTAAGCTCCAGAAACTATAAAGCCACAGTGTAGGACCTATTCTTTTCAATTAGGGTGCTGGAACAACTGCATATTCGCATGCACACACACACACACACACACACACACACACAAGAATCTAGACAAGGAACTTGCACCCATCACCAAAATTAACTCAAAATGCATCACAGACCTACAAGTAAAATAAAAAGTTATGAAATTCTTTTAAAATGACATAAAAGAGAGATGCCTGAGTGGCTCAGCAGCTGAGCATCTGCCTTTGGCTTAAGACATGATCCTGGATTCCTGGGTTTGAGTCCCGCATCAGGCTCCTTGTATGGAGCCTGCCTCTCCCTCTGCCTGTGTCTCTGCCTCTCCTACTATGTGTCTCTCATGAATAAATAAGTAAAATCTTTTAAAAATAAATAATAAAATGACATAAAAGAAAACTTGTGGGCATCTGGGTGGCTTAGTCATTAAGTGTCTAACTCTTCAATTCAGATCAGGATCTTGGGGTTATGAGATCCAGCCCCATATGTGGCTCTATGAAGGCTGCTTAGGATTCTCTCTCCCTCTCGCTCTGCCCCTCTCCTCCCTCCCTCTCTAAAAAATAAAGAGAGAGAAAGAAAAGTTGCATGACCCTAGGTATAAAAATGGCTTTTAAGATGCAACACGAAAGGCAGAATCCATGAAGGAAATAATTGATAATCTGACTTCATTACAATTAAAAATTTCTGCTCTGGTGAAGACAATATGAAGATAATAAGAAGACAAGCCTTGGGCTAGGAGAAAATATTTGCAGAAGACACATATGATAAGGATTATTATCCAAAATATACAAAGAACTCTTAAAGCTCAACAATTAAAAAAAAATCAATTTAAAAATGGCCAAAGCCCTTAACAGAGAGCTCACCAAAAAGATATGCCAATGGCAAATACACATATGAACAGCTGTTGAACATCATAAGTCATCAAGGAAATGCAAAATGAAACAATGAGATGCCACCACTACACACCTATTAGAATGGCCAAAATCTGGAACACTGACAATACTAAATGCTGACAAGCATGTGGAGCAAGTGCAATTCTTACTGCTGACAGGAATGCAAAATCATACAGCCACTTTAGAAGACAGTTTGGCAGTTTCTTCTAAAACAATATACTCTTAAAGTATGATCCTGCAATCATGCTCCTTGGTATTACCCAAAAAAGCTGAAAACTCATGCCCACACTAAAACCTGCACACAGATGTTTATAGAAAATTTTTTTAAAGATTTATCCATTTATTCATGATAGAGAGAGAGAGAGAGAGAGAGAGGCAGAGACACAGGCAGAGGGAGAAGCAGGCTCCACGCCGGGGGCCCGATGCGGGACTCGATCCGGGGACTCCAGGATTGTGCCCTGGGCCAAGGGCAGGCGCCAAACCGCTGAGCCACCCAGGGATCCCCCAGATGTTTATAGAAATTTTATTTGTAATTGCCAAAATTTGGAAGCAACCAAGTTGTCTTTCAGTAGGTGAATGGAAAAATAAACTGTGGTTCCTCTCAACAATAAAAAATTTAGCAATAAAATGAAATGAGCTATTGAGCCATGGCAAGACATGGAGGAAACTTAAATGCATATTGCTAAGTGAAAGGAGCCAATCTGAAAAGTCTACATATTGTATGATTCCAACTATATGACATTCTGGAAGATATAAAACTATGAAAACAATAAAAAAATTTGTGGTTGCCAGAGTTCAAGGGGAGGAAGGGATGAATAGGCAGAGCAGAGAGAATGTTTAGGGCAATGAAGTTATTCTGTATGACACCAGCAGGGTGGATACATGTCATTGTGTATTTGCCTAAACCTGTAGAATATACAAAATCCAGAGGGAAATCCTAATGTAAAATGAATTGACTTGGGATAATAATGGTATGTCAGACTATGTTCATCAACTGTAACAAACGTATCATACTGGTAGAGGGAGTTAATAGCTGAAGAAGCTATCCATATGTGGAGGCAGAGAGGTATATGGAGAATCTCTGTATCTTCTCCTTAATTTTGCTATGAACATAAAAATGGTTTTTAAAAGTCTTTAAAAAGTGTAGGATCACCTTTCATCTTAAGCAAACACCCTCTACAAATATACCAATTAATGGCTTGAACTTTGGAGTCAAGAGTCAACTTGAATCCTGACTCTGATGCTCTATGACTTTGCACAATTCGCTTAGCTCTCTAATGCCTCAGTTTTCAAAATTGGAAAACTGAGATAATGACGGCAATGCCTGGGGCTGTTGAGAGGATTAAATGAGATAATATGTATTCAACATCTGGTGCAGTAACAATCACAAGTGCCTAACAGATGTGGCCTGTGATACAACACCCTCATGCCCCTATCTAGGGAAAATAAGAGGCTCTTTTTTTTTTTTTAAGATTTTATTTATGTGTTCATGAGAGACAGAGAGAGAGAGAGAGGCAGAGACACAGGCTCCCTGCATGGAGCCTGATGTGGGATTCAATCCCAGGACCCTAGGATCACGTCCTGAACCAAAGGCAGATGCTCAACCACTGAGTCACCCAGGCATCCCAAAAGGCTCTTTTCAACTTTGTACACATAGAAGTATGGAACAGGCTGTGAAATATTATCTCAAACTATTTTAACAATTTTTTTCATTCTTTTATCCTGATGAAAATATGGATACAGCTACCAAGAAAGCCCAGGTTAAAAAAAAAAAAAGTTGATATATTCAAATATATAAGCCCAAGGCTTGTATATTCAAATGTTTTGAGTCTCATAGCATCAGTTTTTCAGACATTCTGGGCCAGAGATAACTGCTGAATTCATGAATAAATTGATTACTGAAAGAACATATAATGTAGCTTTCCTTGGTTTTTGTTTTTTCTCTTCTGGGAATAAACTTTTATATATAGATACAGATATATTGTTTTACATTTTGTTTAATACTTTTCTGAAAATATGGATGAACATGCTCTTTTACCACATATTTGATGGAGTGGGAAACCTGTCAATCTCAATTGAAGAGAATATTTAGAGTAATAGGAATCTTATGGTTTAAAACCTTTTGAAGTGTTTTTCTTTTCTTTTTTTCTTTTTCTTTTTTTTTTTTTTTTTTTTTACCTTTTGAAGTGTTAATGGGCTTTTGCTTCAGGAAGGAAAATAGGCACTTGTCAACTTGGGTCAGATCAAGCATTTCAAGAGTAGTGTCCATAGAATGCTTGATAAGAAAAAAAGCAAAAGCCAAAACAAAATAGTTCTTTTTTTAAAAAAAAATTTTTAATTTATTCATGAGAGACACAGAGAGAGAAACAGGTTCCACATAGGGAGCCCTACATGGGACTTGATCCCAGGTCTCCAGGATCACACCCTGGGCTGAAGGCGGCGCTAAACCTCTGAGCCACCGGGGCTGCCCGAACAAAACAGTTCTTACCAGAACTACCTCCCTACAATAAGAAACAAACATGGTAAGTTAGCCTCTAAAGTAAATTAGAGGTGTGCATAAAATGCAACTCTAGTTCTCACCACTGTTTCTTTGCTTTTAAAAAGAAGTCCAACCATTGGAAGCACTGGATCCTTTGATTTTTAAATATTGTGCTCTGAGAGAAGATCGTATTACAGAGGTATCAAAATTTGAAGGCTAAACATGCATAGAATAAAAGGAATCTGAGATGTAAGTAGGGTGGGTGACTTGACCAAGTTCATAGAATTTGATCCAGAAGAGCTGAGCCAGAAGAGGAAATTAAATAGGTCCAAGAATCCCAGTTTCTCTACCAGGATCCAAAGAATCCTAATATACCACAAGCAAGTCAGCTTTTAGACAAAACCTCAGGAATAATATGATTTTAGAGATAATAATTTTTATTTGTTTGAAACAAGATCTCCTGCTTGATAGTGCCTAAAATTTCTTCAATAGGAAACAGAGACTTTAATTAACAAGGACATGATTCAAAGGCCAGAGTTAACACATTAGAGTGTTTTCACATGCAAATGAAATGAACTCTGATAGAAATGTCTAGAAATCAGAAAATAGCTACAGTTCCTTATTTTGCCTTGGCTTCTCAGATTCTTGATGCCCCTGGCTCCCTTCTATGTCTCTAACTATTCCTTCACTGTCTTCTTTTTTTTTTTTTTAATGATAATCACACAGAGAGAGAGAGAGAGAGAGAGAGAGAGAGGCAGAGACAAAGGCAGAGGGAGAAGCAGGCTCCATGCACTGGGAGCCCGACACGGGACTTGATCTAGCAACACAATGCAACATACAATAGGAATTCAATAAATATTTGTTTCATCACTGAATGAAGAAATAGATAAACAAATTTTCTTGCAGAGAAATCTATTGAGAGCTTTGATGAGGCTGCACCTTCTTTTTTTTTATTGGAGTTCAATTTTCCAACATATAGCATAACACCCAGTGCACCTTCTTAATGTATCATCCTATTTCACTAAATAAACAAATTTTACTCATTCAAAAAAAAAAAAAAAAAAGAAAATAGCTACACACTTGAAAGGAATGAGTGAGCTCTCTGAAGGAGCAAAGGTTCTTAAAAGGTGACAATAAGAGAGCTCACATCTCTGATTCTCAATTTTGCCCTGCACTAAACTCTATATAGAATACTGACTAAAAGCTTAAACTTGTGAGACCCTCAGTCAAATCCTACATATGTATATGTGGCATGTCACTTCGCCTTTCTGGGCCTTGGTCTTCTCATTTTTAACATAAAAACAATATTACTATCTATTTCACATAGTTGTGTGAGGATTAAAAGAGCTAATATATGGGAAGCATCTGGCTCAATGCCTGGCATGTAGTAATTAGTATATGTTGGTTACTCATACCACTTCACATACCTCTTGAACACATTGACTTCTTGGGAATAAATACGTTTAAAAGTCTCATTCATCAGTGTTCAGCAATGAATGTAAGCTTCAGCAATGTTACTGAAGTCCTTTCAAATTAGGTCATGATCTATTTTGATTTCTATAAAAATATGTTCCTCAAAGTAAAACTGCATTATACTTGAAAGCTTGTTTCAGATAACTATATATGAGGTAATAAATGTGTTAACTTATTTGTAGTCATCGTTTGACAATGCATATGTATATAAATCACCACATTGTATATCTTTTAAACATCATGTTGTACACCCTAAATAAATATAATTTTTGTCAATCATTCTTCAATAAAGTTGAAAAAATACTTACAAACAGAAGTCTCAATCATTGGATTAAAACAAAGAAAGTCTGTTTCAAATTGTTAAGTCTAATTTTTCCTACCTTTGTACTTCACCTAAATGCACTTTTGTTTAACTTTTTATAATTGCAAAATAAAAAGCAGTCAGCATATAAATAAATGCCATTACTGTATACTTTGGTTTAAGAGTAAATTCAATGTAAGTGCCTAACAATAACTTTTATACAGCTCTGCCAGCCAAATTTACCCATATCTGATATGATATTGGTTTATAAATAGATTTTTTTAAGATTTCATTTATTTATTTGAGCTTGATCCCAGGACCCCAAGATCATGACTGAGCTGAAATCAAACCTGTTTAACTGACTGAGCCACCCAGGTAACCCTATACAAAGAGTCTTGAGTGGCAAATTTCCTATGAAGAGAAGACAAAATTTAATTTGTTTTCACAATTTAAATTTTTAAATGCTTTTTAGCAAAAACAGTCATAGGAGTTATTTTGAGGTATCTGGACCAGCAATATTATATTCTGGGAACTTTATAGAAAAGTTAATTTTCAGGCCTCATCCATAGGTAATGAATTAGAAATTCAGGGGCAGTGACCAACAATTATGTTTCAAATAAGCCATCTAGGTGATTCAGATCCACACTGAAGTTTGAAAAGTACAGGTCTAAAACTCTAGTCAATAGAGTAAAGCTTCTCGTAAAAAAAAAAAAAAAAAAGGAGGAAAGCTTCCTAATCATTGAGGGGCTGCCCCGATGGATGAGAGAATCTAGAATTCTTGGTTTATGCCATGAGATTACAAGGAAAATTTCTGTACCCCACAGCCTATTACCAATAGCCCATAACATGGGGAGGGGAGGGATGTGGTAAAACTTCAAGTCTTATAGCCTCAAGTCACAATTAGACAGCTAAAGGCCCTGAATTATACTCCCCATGGGGAATCCCTAACCAGGAGGACTACAGCTATAGAGTACAGAACTCCTTTACATCATGCCCCTGCCATGAAACTGAACAAGGTTCACCAGTGTGTGTGGTAACAGAAGGGGCTTTCAGGGAAGACTGGACTTGGAAGATCCTTCTGATATTTCAACTCCCTTAAGAGAAAAGTGAAAATGACCTTAAAGGTTTTAAGCCGTTTTAATGGACTAGATTTTTAAACTATTGGGTTGGAAACTGTGGGTTTTCACAGTTACTTCAAAAGATTAACAGTTTGTAAACACACCAGGCAATGTATGGAGACAATACATACCAAAGCAGCCATCATTTATTCATCCCTTGTCCTATGCCAGAAACATGTGTACATTCACTCCCTCAAGCTTCCCAATATCTTTATATAATATAAAGTTTATTTTTTTTTAAGTATTATGAATCTGCCTAAAAGGCAATGTAACTTTATCCAACAGGCCCTATAGCTATAATGCTTGCAACAAATTATTTCTCCTCTGGGAAAGACTGTCATTTTTAAAGTAACTATACTATTCAAACATTACTTACTATGGTAAATCCAATGTCTTTGAACTAAACTCTGTTTTTCATTTTATATAAGGGTAATAACTTATTTCTATGTTTTCATTGAAACAAAGATAGATGTTCATTTCAATATACAATGATGGATTTCTAAAGTCTGTATTTTACACAAAGAACTTAAATTTCCTCTGAAAACTAAGGCCAGGAATAATTGGGTTTTCCTTAGGAAAAATAAACATTTGCTTTTATTACTATCTTAAGACTTTAGGGCCATTATTTTTCAGGCTCCTGCATGGCTTCCCTTACCACATGAAGTCAAAACATTCAGTTTCCTATAAGAATTGTAAATATTTTTATTAAAAATTTATGAATGTTGAATACATAATTAAACGAAAATTGATCACCCACATTCATGACTACAATGAAGGTTTCAAACTTGTATCTCCAGATAAATAACCCATGATAAGTAAAATGTTCACCTCCTGAACCTGGTGAGAAGGTTATCCTTGGACAGAGGGAGGGGCAAGATGGCAGAAGAGTAGAGGTCCTCAACTCACCTGATGCCACAAACTTACCTAAATAACTTTCCAAACATCCTGAACACCTACAAATTTGACCTGAAATTTCAAGAGAGAACAGTTGGAATGCTACAGAGAGAAAAGTTTTCACTTCTAACAAGGTAGAAAGGTAAAAAAAACAAAAAGACTAACGTGGGGGAGGAGAACCATGACTATCAAAGCTAAAGCAGAGGGGCAAAAGCCTCCAGGGCAGGAAAGCCCAGCCCTGGAGAAGCGGGAACTTTAAAAATTTGTGCAGGAGTTTTCCCTAACAGAAAAGTGCTTAGCAGGGAAATCAGGCAGAATCACAGGAGGGGTAGTGAAGCCTCAAGATTCCTGGAGACACTATAAGAGGAAGGGTGCCCCATCCCCCTGCCCACCTCCCCTTCTGTTACCCCTTGCTCGTTTCCCATAGTTAAGAGTCTCTCATGTTTTGACACCCTCTCTGATTTTTCCCATTCATTTTCTCTCCTTTCCCCTATAAGCCCTTTCACTATTTTTTATATTCCCCGTATGAGTGAAACCAGATAATGATTGTCCTTCTCCGATTGACTGACTTCACTCAGCATAATACCCTCTGGTTCCATCCATGTGGAAATAAATGGTACGTATTCATTGTTTATAATGGCTGAGTAATATTTCATTGTAGGGAGGCACTTGACAGGATGAGCACTGGGTGTTATACTGTATGTTGGCAAGTCAAACTCCAATAAAAAATATACATATAAGTTAAAAAAAAAAGAGGAGGGGCACGCGGGAGGGGGGGCAGAGCTCACTGCAAACTATGGTCCAATATCAGTAAAGGGCTGGAACTCTGCAGCCCTCGGGGCATTTGGGAGAAGCCAGTTGGTTAGGTGGGCCAGCTCCAAACGGAGGTGGCTATATCCTGTTCCCTTCAGGAGAGGTGGTCTGGGAACATGGGTTCAGCAGCACAGGGACCCTGACCCCAGGGCGTCCAAGCGGACAAAGCCAGTGATCCTTCATTCTTCCTGGGACAGGCAGAAATGGAGAGGGCACAGGAAAGCAAGAACTCTCCTGCTGCTGGGTACCAAACAAGCTGTGCAGATCAGTGCACCTGCGCAGGCCCCCAGAAGCACCTAGGCCAGTGCAGATTGGGAACATGAGGTTAGTGACTTGCAGGGAGCTTGACTCCAGAGCTGGACATCTGGCTGCTGCTATTTGTTTTTCCTCTTTGTTTTACCCTGTGCCTGGGAGAGGTGGGGCCACTAGGGAACAACGGCCTCACAGGATACACAGCTCACACGGAATCCAGCACCTGGCAGGGAGCAGGGCATCTCCGCCAGACACAGACACCTGAGGATCAGCACAGCAGATGCCTCCCCAGAAGAACTGCTGGAAGAACAAGGGAAGAGCAAGTTTATTGACCAAGCAGCACTGGAAAGCTCCAGGAATGAGGGAAAATAGTATATAGAACTATAGGGTACATTTTTTTCATCTTTCTTTTTCTTTTTCCATTACAACTTGTTTTTACATCAGACTAAAAATTTCCAATATTTTTTCTCTTTTCCCACCTTAACTACAATATTTTACAACTTTTCATTTTTAACTTTTTCCTTTTTGACTTTCATATTTCTACAGTAACATGTCTTAGATATATTTTTCACTTCTGAATTCCCTTCAACATATCCAATTTAATTTTGGTAGATATATGAGATATGAGTATTTGTTTTTTGTTTTTTATTTTTTCTGCCTCATTTTGTTTTAAAATGGAAGTTAGGGGATCCCTGGGTGGCGCAGCGGTTTGGCGCCTGCCTTTGGCCCAGGGCGCAATCCTGGAGACCCGGGATCGAATCCCACGTCGGGCTTCTGGTGCATGGAGCCTGCTTCTCCCTCTGCCTGTGTCTCTGCCTCTCTCTCTCTCTCTCTGTGACTATCATAAATAAAAAAAAAAAAAAGTTAAAAAAAATAAAAATAAAATGGGAGTTAGTACCTTCTAAAACACGACCAACACACCACCCAAATCAAGTAGAATACCATGTTGGTTCATTCTGTGAGATTATATTCTGTCTTCCTTCACATTCTGTCCCCTTCTTTTATCTTGTTTATCTTTTTGTAGTCAATGTTGGGGAGTTATATAAGTATTGCTGGCTTATATAAATTTGGGATTGAGCATCTTCTAATAGATGCTCAACAGTTTGTTTACAGAACAAAATACACTCAGAACCAAGAGGATGACCCTCTAGGACCCCTCAGGTAGACTACATTCTCTCTCCACTACCACTTCCTCACTACCACCATCACCCCCTTTTTTCTTTTTCCTCTTTTCTTTCCTTTTTTTTTTCTTCTTCTTTGTTTTTAGTTTTTGGCTTTTTATTTTTACTACTTTGTTTTAATATTTGTTTTTCACTTGTGGTCCTTTTATTTTCTTTTGTTCTATTATTCTTTTTCTTTTGTTTTCTGGTCTCTGACCTCTTTGGAATCATCTAGGGTGTATTTTACCTAGGTCATGGTTGTTATTTTTTACTCAACCCACTCATATAGCCAATCTGCACTGGAAAAAATGACTAGAAGGAAGAAGTCACCAGGAAAGAAAGAATTGGAAACAATACTCCCTGCCACAGAGTTATAGAATTTGGATTTAAATATGATGTCAGAAAATCAGTTCAGAAGTACAATTATAAAGCTACTGGTGGCTCCAGAAAAAAGCATAAAGGATTCTAGAGACTTTGTTACTGCAGAATTGAGATCTAATCAGGCCGAAATTAAAAACAGATTACATGAGATGCAATCCAAACTGGATATTCTAACTGCTAGGGTTAATGAGGTGGAAGAGAGACTGAGTGACATAGAAGACAAGTTGATGGTAAGGAGGGAAGCTGAGGAAAAGAGAAACAATTAAGAGCCCATGAGGAAAGGTTAAGGGAAATAAATGATAGCTTGAGAAGAAAGAATATACATCTAACTGGGATTCCAGAAAAGGCTGAGAGAGAGGACCACAAAGTATATTTGAACAAATCATAGCTGAGAACTTCCCAAATCTGGGAAGGAAACAGGCATACAGATCCAAGAGATAGAGAGGATCCCCCAAAAAAATCAATAAAAACTATTCAACACCTCAACATTTAATAGTGAAACTTGAAAATTTCAAAGATAAAGAGAAAATTCTTAAAGCAGCATGAGACAAGATATTCTTAACTCATATGGGGAGAAATATCAAATTAACAGCAGACCTCTCCACAGAGACTTGGCAGGCCAGAAAGGGCTGGCATGATATATACAGGGCACTAAATGAGAACATGCAGCCAAGAATACTTTATCAAGCAAGGCTTTCACTCAGAATAGAAGGAGAGATCAAGAACTTCCAGGATAGGCAGAAGCTGAAAGAATATGTGACCACCAAACTGCTTCTGCAAGAAATATTAAGAGGGACTCTGTAAAAGAAATAGGGAGCCCAAAAAAAAGAAAGAAACAGGGAGCCCAAAGAAACAATCCACAAAAATAGGGACTGAATAGGTAAATATCATGACACTAAATTCATATCTTCCAATAGTTACTCTGAACGCGATGGGCTAAATGATCCCATCTAAAGACACAGGGTATCAGACTGGATAAAAAAGCAAAACCCATCTATATGCGGTCTACAAGAGACTCATTTTAGACCTAAGGACACCTCCAGCCTGAGAATGAAGGGGTGGAGAACCATTTACCGTTCAAATGGTCCTCAAAAGGGGCCCCTGGGTGGCTCAGTGGTTGAGCATCTGCCTTTGGCTCAGGGCGTGACCCCAGGGTCCCGGGATCGGGTCCTGCGTCGGGCTCCCTGCATGGAGCCTGCTTCTTCCCCTGCCTGAGTCTCTGCCTCTCTCTCTCGGTGTCTCTCGTGAATAAATAAATAAAATCTTTAAAAAAAAATGGTCCTCAAAAGAATGCTGGGGTAGCAATTCTCATATCAGATAAATTAAAGTTTATACCAAAGGCTGCAGTAAGAGATGAAGAGGGACACTATATCATATTTAAAGGATCTATCCAACAAGAAGACCTAACAATCACGAATATTTATACCCCTAATGTGGGAGCTGCCAAGTATATCAATTAATGACCAAAGTAAAGACATACTTAGATAATAATACACTAATACTGGGAAGACTTCAACATAGCACTTTCAGCAAATGACAGATCTTCTAAGCACAACACCCCCAAATAAACAAAGGCCTTAAATGATATATGGGACCAAAAAGATTTCACAGATATATACAGAACTTTCCATCCAAATGCAACTGAATACACATTCTTCTCATGTGCACATGGAACTTTTCCAGAACAGACCACATACTGGGTCACAAATCAGGTCTCAACCAATACCAAAAGACTGGGATTGTCCCTTGCATATTTTCAGACCACAATGCTTTGAAACTAGAACTCAATCACAAGAATAAATTTGGAAGAAACTCAAACACATGGAGGTTAAAGAGCATCCTACTAAAAGATGAATGGGTCAACCAGGAAATTAGAGAAGAATTTAAAAGATTCATGGAAACTAATGAAAATGAAGATACAACCGTTCAAAATCTTTGGGATACAGCAAAAGCAGTCCTAAGAGGGAAATACATCTCAATAGAAGCATCCCTCAAAAAATTGGTAGAACTCGGGATCCCTGGGTGGCGCAGTGGTTTAGCGCCTGCCTTTGGCCCAGGGCGCGATCCTGGAGACTCGGGATCGAATCCCACGTCAGGCTCCCGGTGCATGGAGCCTGCTTCTCCCTCTGCCTATGTCTCTGCCTCTCTCTCTCTCTCTCTCTCTCTGTGACTATCATAAATAAATAAAAAATTAAAAAAAATTGGTAGAACTCAAATATACAGGCTAACCTGGCACCGAAAGGAACTGGAGAAAGAACAGCCAACAAAACCTACACCAAGAAGAAGAGGAGAGTTAATAAATATTCAAGCAGAATTCAATGACATAGGAGACCAGAAGATCTGTAGAACAGATAAAAAAAACCAGGAGTTGGTTCTTTGAAAGAATTAATAAGATAGATAAACTCCTAGCCAGACTTATTAAAAAGAAAAAACACTCAAATTACAACCAATACCAAAGAAACACAAACGATTTTAAAAATGTATTATGAGCAGCTATATGCCAACAAATTAGGCAATCTACAAGAAATGGATGCATTTCTGGAAAAAACACAAAACTGGAACAGGAAGAAAGAGAAAACCTGAACAGGCCAATAACCAGTGAGGAAATTGAAGCAGTCATCAAAAACCTCCCAAGACACAAAAGTCCAGGGCCAGATGGCTTCCCAGGGGAATTCTATCAAACGTTTAAAGAAGAAATAATACCTATACTATTAAAGCTGTTTCAAAGGATAGAAAGGGAAGGAATACTTCCAAACTCATTTTATGAGGCCAGCATCACCTTGATTCCAAAACCAAAGACCCCACCAAAAAGGAGAAGTATACACCAATATCCCTGATGAACATGGATGCAAAAATTCTCACCAAGATTCTAGCCAATAGGATCAATACATTGAGAGGATTATTCACCATGACCAAGCGGGATTTATCCCTGGGATGTAAGGTTGGTTCAACACTCATAAAACAATTGATGTGATAGATCACATCAACAAGAAAAAAAAAAAAAGAACCATATGATCCATTCAATAGATGCAGAGAAAGCATTTGACAAAATACAACATCCATTTCTGATTAAATCTCTTCAAAATGTAGGGATAGAGAGAACATTCCTCAGCATCTTAAAAACCATGTATTAAATTAAGCCCACAGCTAATATCATTCTCCATGGGGAAAAACTGAGAGCTTTTCCCAAGATCAGGAACATGAAGGGATGCCCACTCTCCCCAATGTTATTCAAGATAGTACTAGAAGTCTTAGCTTCAACAATCAGACAACAAAAAGAAATAAAAGGCATTCAAATTGGCAAAGAAGTCAAACTCTTCCTTTTCGCAGATGACATGATACTGTATATAGAAAACCCAAAAGACACCACCCTAAGATTGCTAGAACTCATACAACAATTCAGCAATGTGGCAGGATACTAAATCAATACCCAGAAATCAGTGGCACTTCTATACACTAACAATGAGACTGAAGAAAGAAATTAAGGAATCAATCCCATTTACAATTGCACCCAAAAGCATAAGATACCTAGGAATAAACCTAACCAAAGAAGTAAAGGATCTATACCCTAAAAACTACAGAGCACTTCTGAAAGAAATTGAGGAAGACAAATAGATAGAAAAATATTCCATGCTCATGGATTGGAAGAATTAATATTGTGAAAATGTCTATACTACCCAGGGCAATTTACATGTTCAATGCAATCCCTATCAACATACCATGGACTTTCTTCACAAAGTTGGAACAAATAATCCTAAGATTTGTGTGGAATCAGAAAAGGCCCCAAAGAGCTAGGGGAATATTGAAAAAGAAAACCAATGCTGGGGGCCTCACAATGCTGAATTTCAAGCTGTATTACAAAGTTGTGATCATCAAGACAGTATGGTACTGACACAAAAACAGACACATAGATCAATGGAACAGAATAGAGAACCCAGAAATAGGCACTCAATTCTATGGTCAACTAATATTCAACAAAGCAGGAAAGACTATCCACGGGAAAAAGGACAGTCTCTTCAATAAATGCTGCTGGGACAATTGGACAGCCACGTGCAGAAGAATGAAACTAGACCATTCTCTTACACCATATGCAAAGATAAACTCAAAATGGTTGAAAGATCTAAATGTGAGACAAGAATCCATCAATGGGGCGCCTGGGTGGCTCACCAGTTACGTGCCTGCCTTCAGCCCAAGCCGTGATCCTGGAGTCCTTGGATCAAGTCCCACATCGGGCTCCCTGCATGGAGCCTTCTTTTCTCTCTGCCTCTCTCTCTGTGTCTCTCATGAATAAATAAATAAAACCTTAAAAAAAAAAAAGAATCCATCAAAATCTTAGAGGAGAACACAGGTAACAATCTTTTTGAACTTGGCCACAGCAACTTCTTGCAAGTTACATCTATGAAGGCAAGAAAAACAAAAGCAAAATTGAACTGTTGGGACTTAATCAGTATAAAAAGCTTCTCCACAGCAAAAGAAACAATCAACAAAACTAAAAACAACCTACAGAATGGAAGAAGATATTTGCAAATGACATATCAGATAAAGGGCTAGTTTCCAAGATCTATAAAGAACTTATTAAACTCAACACCCAAGAAACAAACAATCCAATCATGAAATGGGCAAAAGACATGAAGAGAAATCTCACAGAGGAAGACATAGACATGGCCAACATGCACATGAGAAAATGCTGTGCATCACTTGCCATCAGGGAAACACAAATCAAAACCACAATGAGATACCACCTCACACCAGTGAGAATGGTGAAAATTAACAAGACAGGAAACAACCAATGTTGGAGAGGAAGTGGAGAAAGGGGAACCCCCTTGCACTGTTGGTGGGAATGCAAACTGGTACAGCCACTCTGGAAAACAGTGTGGAGGTTCCTCAAAAAGTTAAAAATAGAGCTACCCCATGACCCAGCAATTGCACTACTGGGGATTTACCCCAAAGATACAGATGTAGTGATACAAAAAGGGGTACCCCAATGTTCATAGCAGCAATGTCCACAATAGCCGAACTATGGAAAGAGCCACAATGTCCTCTGTCGGATGAATAGATAAAGAAGATGTGGTATACATATGCAATGGAATAATTCTCAGCCATCAGAAAGGACAAATACCCACCATTTGCTTCGACATGGATGGAACTGGAGGGTATTATGCTGAGTGAAGTAAGTCAATAGGAGAAGAACAATCATCATATGATTTCACTCATACAGGGAATATAAGAAATAATGAAAGGCGTTATAAGGGAAAGGAGGGGAACTGAGTAGGAAAAATTAGAGGGGGAGACAAACCATGAAAGACTCCTAACTCTGGGAAACAAAGGGTTGCAGAAGGGGGGAGGTGAGTGGAGGGTTGGGGTAACTGGGTGATGGGCACTGAGGGGAGCACTTGATGGGATGAGCACTGGGTTATACTATATGTTGGCAAATCGAACTTAAATAAAAACCAATGAAAAAAGGTTTTCCTCCATCTACAAAGAAGATACGGCACTTGACCTTGAAGACTTTTTTTCAAAAGTAGTAGTAGGTTGTTTTTTTTTTTAATTTGTCCATTCCTGAGCTGTCCAATATGGTAAATACTATGTAAATGTGGCTACTAAACACTTGGAAGTAAGCCAGTCTAAATCACAATGTGCTGTCAGTATAAAATATACCTTGATTTCAAAGAATCATGAAAAAAAGAATGCAAATAACACTGATTATATGTTGTACATTATATTTAGCATATATTATTAACATTAATTTCATGTGGGTTTTTTAACTTCTTTTAATGTAATTACTAGAAATTCAAAATTATGTGTGTGGCTACATTATATTTCTATTCAACAGCACTGATCTAGTCTTTCTCTTAGATCCCAAATGGAATACTTATATAGGTATAATGAACATATGACCTAAGTTGGGGTATCATATGCTACAATAGTATATCCTTAGTTATATACAATAGTATATCCCTTAGTTCTATCCCCAGAAGGGCCGCCAGACTCTGCCAGCATCCTGCAGGCTTCTCTGTGACCCGCTCAGACAATGGAGAGAGGGACGGGCCAGGTGCTGACTCCCAGTCTCACCTGGAGCTATGAGAAGGGTAAAGCCATTTGAAGAATAAAGGTATCCAGAGTCTCAGAAGACAAAAAAAAAAAAAATTAGCAGGCCAAGAAAAGGATTAAATATATGATAGTGAAATCTATAACTGGATGTTAGCATATTGTGGTGACTGTTTTGCAACATATACAAATATCAAATAATTATACTGTACACCTCAACTAATATAATGTTATATTTCAATTATACCTCCATAAAAAATTTATAACTAAATGAATTAACCATCCATACTTCAAGGAATTTGAGAGTTAACAATGGGTGTGATTTTAAGAGAGCAGCAAGAAATCAGTCCTGTCAACTCAGATCCTCTCAATCTGAGCACTTGGGGAAATTTCTGATACCCACAATGCCTGCCTGCTCACATGCTTTTATACATGTAAAGGATAATGGTAATGATAACTGTCATTTACTGAACTCTCAATTTACAATAGATGCTTTACAAAGATTCCTCTTTTAATCTTTATACTAATCCTAGAGTTGTGTTACTTAGGGTAGGCTAACTACTGAAATAAACATCCTCCAAATTTCAGTGGCTTAGCAAAATAAATGTTTCTTCTTGTTTACATCTAACGGGGGTGGCAAGAGTGGCAATAGACTCCGCTCCAGACTTATGTCTCATAGTTCTTATCGCTAATAGGTCTTTATAATCCTCTCCTGTGAGCCAGCAGATGGAGAAAATGAGAGAGGACCCCACCTGGGGGTTTTTATGGGCCAGACCAGGAGTTTGTTTCCTGGCATTTTATTTCCACCAGCATTCCATTGCCAGAACTCACTGATGGACAGACTAATCTTTAAGAAAGGCTGACAATACAGAGTTTAACTGTGTCCAAGAATAAAAGGAGAACATGGATATTGTAAACATTAGCAGTGTTTGCAATAGGTATTCTCTATATTCTATGTACAATATTATTTTACATTATTTAAATAATGTAAAATATTATCTCTATTTAACAGATTAGGAAACTGAATCTTAGAAACATTAGATATCCTAAGGTCACAGATATAGAAAATGACAAGCAACCACAGGTCTGTAGGACCCCAAAGCCCATGCTCTTTCTAGGTAACACCATGGAACTCACAGAAATTGTCATCATCTCAGTATACTTACTTCAGAAGGAGGCTTTAGCAAATGGTCAGGAGATGTTAGGGGACTGAACTACCTATCTTCTCCTGCCATTTTTACAAAAGGACAAAGTTGGGAAAATCTATTTAGACAATTATATTCTCATTTTGCATCCCTAAAGAATATGTCTGCATTACCTGAGGTAATCTTCAACAAACAAAAAACATCTTTTACTGTTCTCATAATATAATTTTCTAAGCTTAATTTGATGTAAGCATGTTTTCTACAAGTCTAGGGGAAAAAGTCTTAATTTGATCCTTATAGACACATGACTTAAGTTAAATCTTTTCCTGTAGGGGCACCTGGATTGCTCACTTGGTTGAGCATCTGCCTTCAGCTTGGGTCATGATCCTGGGTCCTGGGATGGAGCCCCACATTGGGCTCCCTGCTCAGTGGGGAGTCTGCTTCTCCCTCTCCTCTGCCCCTTCCCACTGCTCCTGCTCTCTCCTTCTCTCTCTCTCTCTCTCTCTCTCTCTCTCTCTCTCTCAAATAAATAATAAATAAAACCTTTAGAAATAAAATTAAAATTAAACACTTTTCAATCTAACAAGTACTGTCCTTGAGCTTGGTGAATGGTGTTTTCAGAAAAGCAGTTTTTGGGCATCTGGGTGACTCGGTCTGTTAAGCAGTATGCTTCAGCTTGGGTCAAGATCCTGGGATCCTGGGATCCTGGAATCAAGTCCCATGTTGGGCTCCCTGCTCAGTGGTGAGTCTGCTTCTCCCTCTGCCCTTCCTCCCTGCTTGTGATCTTTCTCTCTCACACTCTTTCTCTGTCTCAATAAAGTCTTTAAAAGAAAAGCAATTTTCCTCCATCCTCTGTTAGGTAGCCAGTAAGCTAATTTTTTCTATCAGAGCTTCCTTATCTTACTCAGAAATAATCCTCAAAGCCAAGGCTGTCTCAGCTCCAAAACTGATGCAGGACTATACAAGACAACTGGAAGTTGAGTGCTTACTTAGGTTTTTACCACTATGTTTCAAGCCTACCTACAAATATCCCCATAATTGTCCTGTAAATCCAGTCCATCTGATCTGTCATCTGGAACCTCCAATTTTTATCTCTTTTTTTCTTTGATAATTTTGATGTTTAGCATCCACTTCACTGTGGCTAGTTATATCTCTAATGAATGACTAACCAAGATGTTACAATAACTCTTTTAAAATATCAAGTATCCTGAGCAGAGAAATAGTTTCTGTAAGCCTTCTCTTATTCATTACAATTTCACCTGATGTGCAGAATAAACTTGAGCATTTCTTCTGCATAAACTAAAGATTAACTAAGATTTCTCCCTAAGTTACTTATGTATCTGCAATTTCTTATTGGCTTGGATACTACTAGAATTTGGAATTAAATAATTTTGGAGTTTTTTTTAAAGATTTTATTTATTTACTCATGAGAGACACAAGAAGAGAGGCAGAGACCTAGGCAGAGGGAGAAGGAGCCTGATGTGGGACTTGATCCTAGGACTCCAGGATCATGCCCTGGGCTTAATCGCTGAGCCACCCAGATGTCCCATTTCTGGAGTTTAAAATATCTATTGACAGGACACCTGGGTGGCTCAGAGGTTAAGTGCTTGCCTTCAGCCCATGGCATGATCCTGGAGTCCCAGGATCAAGTCCCACATCAGGCTCCCTACATGGAGCCTACTTCTCCCTCTGCCCAGGTCTCTGCCTCTCTCCCTGTGTGTCTCTCATGAATAAACAAATAAAATTTAAAAAATAATAATAAAATAAAATATCTTGGCAAACTTATTTCTAATTTCCTATTTTCAAAGGGAATTAATATCAAGAAGCAGTCTTTACCCATGAGAGTTTCATAGCTTAAGTTTACGAACAAGCTATCAAATATTTCTTAATCTCTTGAATAAGAATAGTATAAATAAGTTAAAATATAATTACAACTAGTAATTGTTACTATTACTATATTAGCATTTATAAAATATTATTTCTCCCCTAATTGAGACATCCACTCTTTTGTATAAACAAATAAAACTCTAAGTAGTTATATTATGCAGCCAAACATGTGAATACCAAAAATAAGCCAGACAATATCAGCCAAGGCCAGTGATGTGAAACAGATTAAAGAAAAAAATGAGTGCAGCGAGAGAAGATTTAAACCAAAAGCTTATCTGAAAAACTGAAGTGTTCAAGAGGTCAGTCAAGTGTGGTTTCCAATCCAACAGCAATATATAGGGCACCCCAGCCTAACAACAAGATGCTACAGTAGGGAGAAAGTTGCATGTTTATTTTCCCTCAGAGAGTAGAGATGCACTTGAGAGAAATTTTTCTGTACTAATTTGTAACTTTCAAGATTAAGATATACTTATTAGACTCTGGAACTGGAAGTCTGTGTCAGGTTGGCAGAGGATAGAGAGAAATAAAGCTGACTGCCAGAAGTTCCCATGGATACAGCATTCCCTATGCCCACTATCTTGTTTCTACCTGTATCATTCCAGGTACCAGAAGTTAAACATCTTTAACCTGTAAAAAAGCAAAAAACAAACCTCAAAAGAATGAGAAAAGAGAAGAACTATTTTGGTGTCTAGGGTATTTATAAGATAAGGTAGCATATTATCCTCATTTCTGGAAAGCCTGAATCCAAATATTTTTTCTTAAAAAAAAAAAAAAAGAAAGAAAGAAAATCTTCAGATAGTATTGAATACTTATCCATCTTTCCTTTTTCTACTCACTCACTCATCCCTTAACACTTTGTCAACCAGTTCCCAGTGAATCAATTCTTTGAAGGTCACTAATAACTTTGTAAATATTATATTCAATAGATATCTATAACCTCAGTTTTTTAATTGTCTGTGTATCATTTGGCATTATTAATTACCTTTCCTTTTTTGAAAGTTTTACATCCTGTGGTTCATAACAGTGTGCTATTTTAATCTTCCTATGTCTTTGAGCCTTCTTTTCTGCCTCCTTTGATCTTTTCATTTATTTATATATTTTCCATAGGTAATTAACTACAAAATATTACAACAAAGTACAATGTAATTCAGTATCCGTCAGTCTCTTTTTGAACAAGCCAAGATCTTTTAACTAGATGCCATGAACGTTTCAATTTTTGCCTAACCACCCACACACAAACAAGAAGTCATTTTCAATAATTATATTTTTTTACATATGTTATAAATTTCTGTGATTATTGTTGTTTCTTCCATGCCATGCCTTCCTTTTGGACTTAGTAACATCACAGAAGCATATTCTATGATAACAGTTTAGAATCTATGGATAGTAAACTCCTTTAAGTTTTGTACATCTGAAAATATCTCTATTTTCCTTCATTCATGGGGAACAGTTTGACACACACTTCTAGGTTAATTTATTTTTTTCCCCATAGCATTTGGAATATATTGCTCCATTCCCTCATTTTAGTTTTCTAAATGTTCAGAACTGCTTTCATAAGCTGGGTTCTGTCAGACACTCCAAATCATATAGGCAGGCAGCCCAGCAGAAATCCAACAAAAGATGAAAACGGTACATCTGGGACACCAAGTATGAGCAGAATCAGGAAGCATAACCATGTTGCATGAGCAGGTATCCCAGACTCCCATTCCACATACCAAGGTTGCACCAGAATACCACTCTCAGCTCACACCAATGGTTATGGTGGGGGTTCCTGTAAGAACAGCCAAAGGAGGAGGAAAAAAACCTCAGCCCTTATGTACATATATGGATCGCAGGCTCAATAAAGCAAGCTCCAGTCAGAAATGGAAAACGACTGCATGACAGCATTACTCAGAGACACAGGCAGAGGGAGAAGCAGGCTCCATGCACCGGGAGCCCGATGTGGGATTCGATCCCGGGTCTCCAGGATCGCGCCCTGGGCCAAAGGCAGGCGCCAAACCGCTGTGCCACCCAGGGATCCCTACTCAGTGTATCCTTGAATGACAATGGAGAGCAAAATTTTCTCAAAGGGTAAAGTTTTGAGCTTTTACTTAATGATCTACTTTGTGTGGAGCTCAATAAATCATTTAAGGCTAAAAACTATACAAGTCAACTTTGAATTCATCTCCTCTTATCTACTATAATCAGCCAATATTTTCAATTTTAAGATAACAAAACTCAGTAAATCTACCTCTGGAAAAAAAAAAAAAGAAAAAGTTGGGGAGATTTTATGACAAGGATATAGGGCTATTTTATAAAACTCCAGGGCATGAATAAAACCAGGCCTAAGGAAATTTCTAGAAACAGACTGGAATTGTATCTGAATTCTTTCTCCATCTCCTCTCTCTCTCTGAATGTATGATTTCATCTCTTTCTCTCATTTTCTCTCCCTTTCTCTATACACTCTCATTTTCTGCTTCTCTACTAGAAATGGTATGTGGAAAATGGTCAATCTATCTCTGTCAAAGTTTTATATGTATAGAAGAATGTATGTCATGGCCCACCATCTGAGAGACTAAATTTTTTAAATTTGGTGTAAATATAAATTTCCATTCTAAAAACCAAATGAAACAAACAAAGCCAAAAAATACCTCTAACTGGCCCAGGTTGAATAAGGTGCCTATTCCAGATCCAAACAAACTGTGGAGAGAGTCATCTTATTAAAAATGGTTGCTAGAAGCATTGCCTTGACCCTGTTATAAGCTGAACAGATAAATTCCATCATAATCATTTATTCTCCCAGTTATCCTGGCTGAAAACCTCAAAGTCATCTTTGGCTTATCTTTCTCTCTTATTTACTATACAGTTCTGTCACCAAGAACAATTTCATTCTTCTTTCAAAATTACTTTTTCCTATTTCATCTTCATTCCTACTGCTTTTATTACTTGCCAAAATAACTGATTCAAAAAAAAGTTAATTCTACTATATTTAAATTTGCATTTAACTACTGGTGAAAATAAACATTTTTCATTCTTCCCTCATGTCACAGACTGTAGTATCTCTGCTTTATTGGTTTATGTTATATGAATTATGTGTCTCCCACTTCTCATTCATATGTTGAAGTACTAATCCCCCTAAATGTGACTATATTTAGACATATAGCCTTTAAAGAAGAAATTAAGGTTAAATTAGGCTATAAGTATGTGAGCCCAAATCACTAGGGATTGATGCTCTTAACAAGAAGAGGAAGAAACTCCAGGAATGCTTGCCAACATAAGGAAGGCCATGGAAAGACACAGTGAGAAGAGTGTCTGCAATCAAGGAAAAAGGCCTCAGGAGCCACTAAAACTGTGGACATCTTGATCTTGGACTTTTAGCCTACAGAACTGTGAGAAAATAAATTTCTGTTAAGCCAGTTAGTCCATGGTATGTTGTTAAAACAGGTCTAGCTGGGGACACCTGGGTGGCTCAGCAGTGGAGCATCTGCCTTTGGTTCAGGGCCTGATCCTGGATTCTGGGGATCAAGTACCTCATCAGGCTCCTTGCATGGATCCTGCTTCTCCTACCTCTGCCTGTGTCTCTGCCTCTCTTTGTGTCTCTCATAAATAAATAAAGTCTTTATAAAAAAAAAAATGGGTCCAGCCTACTAATTGTTTGCCTGTGTTCATTATCCATTTTTCTTCTATTTTTTTCTGGTAAGAGCTCTCTAAACATTAAAGCCTTTTATACAAAATAAATGCTACAAATATTTCTCCCAATTTATTTTGCCCCCCTCACCTTTCTGTTTTGTTTTATATACTAAAATATTTTCAGTGCAGTAAAATTTTTCAAACTTTTCCTTATGGTTGCTACATTTGAAATTGTACTTAGAAAATTCTTCCATTTTTCTAGTCCACACAGAATTAGATAAAGACAACAGATGACATATAAACAGATATGATGAATGGATGGATAGATGATAGACTGGGTGAAATGTAGAGAGAATGGATGGATAGATAATAGATAGTAACTGACAGGTAGATAGGATGGATGAGTAGATAATAAATAATAGGAAGGCAGATAGATATGACAGATGGATAGATGATAGATGGTAGGTAGATACTTAAGAAATTTCTTCCATTCTCCATTATATTTATGTTCACCTTTATCTTCTTCCAATTCTTTTTTTAATCTCATCTGAATTTTACTTTCATTATATAAGATACAGATCAATTCTTTTTTCATATAGCTAACCCATTACCCCTGTACCATTTACTTATTTTCCCACTTATTTTAAACCTGTTTTTATCATATCCTAAATACTTATATGTACTTAAAACCCCTGTTGCTTTGTACTACAGACATTCATTCATTCATTCTTTCAATAACTCATTTTGGAGATTATATTGCTCCACATTTATCATTAGGGAAAAGTATTTTCCAACAAATTCAAGAAACATTATTTTGGGTGTTTCAAATTATAAAAAAAATTATGGAGGAAAAGTTTTTATTAAAACAGTATCACATAATCGTTTTTAGCTAACAATAAACATCAAAATAGATACAAAATTACTTTACTCAGGATATGAACCAAATGAAAGAGGGAAGGAGGTACATCTGATTTAGTTGAATATTTTTATCTTACTAATCAAGAATAAGAAAAACGATAAAGAAAAAACTTCATGAAGATTGTTAGTTGGCCTTTTCAGGTTCCTTTCAAGAGAACGGTTATCTTTTTTTTAATTAGTTATTTTTTAAATGTGGAGTGGTTTTTTTTTTTTTTCTCATGGGACAGAAGGGATACTATCTATATAAAAATATCTTTTACATACTTAATGATAAAAAATCCCCTCTAATGGGGATCAGTGAGTTGAAGTTCGCGCACCCTCCCCCTCTCAAGAAAGAGGTACAGATGGGCAGCCCGGGCGGCTCAGTGGTTTAGGCCGCCTTCAGCCCAGGGTGTGATCCTGAGACCCAGGATCGAGTCCCACATCAGGCTCCCTGCATGGAGCCTGCTTCTCCCTCTGCCTGTGTCTCTGCCTCTCTCTCTCCCTGTGTCTCTCAGGAATAAATAAAATCAGAAAGGAAAGAAAGAAAGAAAAGAAAGGAAAGAAAAGAAAGAAAGAAAGAAAGAAAGAAAGAAAGAAAGAAAGAAAGAAAGAAAGAAAGAAAGAAAGAGAGAGAAAGAAAAAGAAAGAAAGAAAGAAAGAAAGAAAGAAAGAAAGAAAGAAAGAAAGAAAAGAAAGAAAGAGAGAGAGATACAGATACGGTGTAAGTTGTACTGGCCCAAGAGTGTCCGTGTTGAATGTGCTTTGATACCTGTTGGGTCTCTCTCCTGTCCATACGCAAAGCCAGTACCATTCTAGGCATTTTAGAGAAAATTCAAAGCTGAAAATTATGTCAGATCTATTACTCCTACTGGCTATGCTATCCATTGTTTTTTTTTTTCTTTGCTTCCCATATGACAAGCACTTAAAACTATACTGCAGATGTGAAATGGATTACCAATATGACTTGAGAGACCATGAAACTGAAAACCAGGAATTATCAACTCCCACGACCAAACTGGCAGAGCGGTTCGTTCCAACAAAAGTCTCGCGTACCACGGCGCTGTGCAGCCTCCAAGAGCCGTGCCCGAGAGCAAAGGTAAAGTCAAAGTAGACAAGGCTGGGGACAATCGCTGACCGGCCGCACAGAAGTCTAAGACAAACCCCAGGGCAGCTCGGGGGGCGCAGCGCTTTGGCGCCGCCTTCCGCCCAGGGCGTGACCCTGGGGACACAGGATCGAGTCCCACGTCGGGCTCCCTGCGTGGAGCCTGCTTCTCCCTCTGCCTGTCTCTGCCTCTCTCTTTCTCTCTCTCAGTGTAATAAATAAAAATAAAATAAATAAAATAAAATAATAAATAATAAGTAACGAATCCCACTGCGGCGAGCCGGGTCTTATCGGGAGCTTCCTCCGAGGTAAGCTAGCCCAGCGGGCAGACGCGGGCGGAGGGCTTGGAAAGGCGGAGCTCTCCGCGGGGCGGCGGCGGCGGCGGCGGCGGCGGCGGCGGCGGGGACGACTCGCTAAGATTTTTGAGAGCCGTAAGGCAAACACCTCAACTACTATAATCACGTTGGCCCAGCCAACACCTCGTAAAGGACTTACGGCAAACACCAACTCACAGCTCGCACCCTCCAGAAACACTGGGGCCTCCCAGCCCCTCCCGGGATCCTTTGCGCCGCGCACCAGAAAGCCGTGGCGTGCTTTGGCTCGGAAGGGCCGCCGTGGGCTCTGGGTTGCTATGGAAACATAGCTACCCTCACTATGTCGTTGCAACGGACGCCTCCGTCGCGGGTATTCGTGGAACTGGTTCCCTGGGCTGACCGGGGCCGGGAGAACAATGCGGTCTCGGGCGGTGAGGCGCTGCCCGGCCTCCGCCGCCCCGTCTCCTCGGCACAGGCCCAAAGCGCGACCCGCGAGGTGCACGTAAGCGGCACCGCGGAGGTGTCTGCGAGCCCTGACCGCGCGCAGGTGGCGGTGCTAGTGAGCAGCACCAAGGAGGCAGCGGCTGAGGCCAAGAAGAGCGTTTGCCGCCGCCTGGACTACATCGCGCAGAGCCTCCAACAGCAGGGCCTGCAGGTGAGAGCTTCGTGAGGGAGGCCTCGGGCCGGACGGCAAAAACCGGAGGCGGAACTTCCGGCCCCGCGGGTCCCTGCTGGAGGCGGCGCGGAGGGGCTAGAGGGCTAGAGGGTCCGGGGCACGTTGGTCTCCCTGGTATTAGTTACTGAGGCCACGACCTGGCCGACTGAAACTTGCGGCCAACGACGTATTGCCGCTACCTGAGGTAAGCTTACCTTACTGAGGTAAGCCTCAGTGGCTTACAAAGTAAAAGAATGCAAATCGAGTAAGTTTTTATTTGGTGGTGTTTGTCGCCAATAATTTTGTTTTTAACCTCGGTAGGATGAACTGTCAGGCCTGACCATTAGGTGTAAAATGGTTGCCTAAGTCAGTGTACTACACACTAATCATTCTTTGTTTTCATTCTGCACCATGCAGTTGGCAAGCGAAGAGCGTGGCCTGCTCCCTCCCCACCGGGTGAAGCTTCGCATTAAGTGGGTTTTCAGCATTTTTCCGCCAACATGAACGTGGGGAGGAAAAATGAATTCCATTAAAAAATGTCTGCAATATTTTTCGTTTTGAACTTTCAAAACAATTAAGCCAACATGTTGTAGATGCCACACAAATGAAATACTGCTACTTAACGAGAGATGTCCGTGAAACAAACACTAACTGCATCTTAGCTCCACTTCTAAAAAGGAAAGAAGCGAACCAGCTTTATTTAATCTGAACAACAGCTTTGTGAGTCAGGTTTTAATATCCCCATTTAGATTTAAAGAGGTTAAGTAATGCTCTAAATTTCAGGTAGGGTGGTATTTGTTGTCTTCTTGAAACTTAAATCCGCTTTTTTTCCAGCCACAGTTGCCTCCAGATAATTGGAATACAAGAAAATTAGAAGCCACAGAATGGGTCAACTATCCCAATTCCCTCATTTTACACAGTAGGACTCAAAAGGCCAGAGTTGTGATTTATCCAGGGTAACACCAAGTTCATAACAATGCTTCCTGCCTATTGTTAAACATGACCCACACCCAAAAAGCAAGTCTTTATTTTAAGGAAAAAATATATTTGTACTGCATTTACTAGTATAGTTATTTAAAAAGTCATTTGGAAAAGATGCCTTAATTACTTCACAGTTTAAAAGAATTCAAATGCTTATTATAAGCAATGTGAATTAAATGGTTTAATATGTAGAAAAAATTTCCTCAAAACAACTGTTGCCCGTGCTGCAGTCCTGTTTGCATAATATAACTAATTCTTATTTATGTAAAATGTATACCAAGTCCACATGGCTGTAACTTCTATATGTAAAACAATAAATTACTGCATTAACTTAATTACATTAGGGTTCAGTGTTCAAGGCAAGAGATAGAAGGTCAGTAATCTACCAATTATCTTTGCTAATGGAAGAAAGCAGTCATGTAGATGATTTGTTCAGTAGATAATGCAAAAATTATATTACTTTTCAGGATGAATTATAATGGGTTTTCACAAAGTCTTTATTCATTTTAGACTTTGGAGTTTGGGTTTTATAAACATCACTGCCCTACTTAAAGGTTTCCTCGTATTCAGGTTACCCTGCTTAATAGATGGAGCCTAATTCTCTGTTATTTCCTGTTATCTCGCCTCTCCTTGACTAGCTGATGCCCATTTTCTCCTTTAAGAACCAACCAACCTCACCTCCTTGGTGACACTAGTCATAACATTAACATAACACTAGTTCTCTGTCATACCACACTCCATTTCCCACTTGTAATAAAACTTAGTCTGTATTTTAATTCTTGCTTTACTGGTGTCTTCTTCATATTCTAAACCTCTCCAGAGCACAGACCTTTTTGTATCACTTGCTTTGCATTCATGGGCTATACTTTATATATATAACATTTTGCTTTGTGGTTTGCATGTTCTCTTCATAGGCTGTATGCTCCAGTATTTGCCTACTCATAATTGTATATTTTTTTGATAAATGTGTAATAGTTGCTGTGCACCAAAAATAAAGAATGAGTAAAACATAGGTACTGTGCTGAAGGAATCTCATGATAGGAATAAACTAATATATAGTAAGTGTTATGAAGAAAATGTGTTCAGAAAGCTGTAGACAGAGCATGGAGAAAGGCTTTGTTTGCTATAATGAGGAGTTTGGATATTATTGGCTATTAAAAAAAAAAAAAAACCCTGCTTAATGCTAGACCTTTTACAAATGTTATCTCATTTGATACTCATTCCGACCACATGAAAATGCATTTCAATTGCTGTTTATGGTTGAGAACTCACAGGATCAGAGTGATTATTGGCAGGGAGCCCGCCCAAGGTCACACAGCTAGGAAGTGGCAAAGTTTAGACTCTAGTCAAGAATTTTGACCTCAAAACCCTTGCTCTTAACCACTGTAGTGTGTTGCTGCTTTATTGTCTTGGCAGTGGGTGATTAAGTTTTAAGTAGGGGATGTAGCAGATGCTATTGATACCCCACACTTGTATCCCTTGGCACTTCACATTTGTGTGCATACAGGCCCAACTTCCATCTGCCAACACTTGTGAATTCCTTGCCAGTTTTTCCTGGCTCCACCTACAAGTGGGCCAGTCAGTAGTGCCAGAGAATTAACCCCTCCTCAAGCTCTAGCAGCCTTGAACTAACAACTGAGGGGAGAGAGGGGAAAGACACCTTCCCTCTTGGGCAGCTTAATAATGAGGTACGTGTTCTGCCTTATTGCCAGAGTTTCTCTGCAGATAAAAGTTCCAGTTGCCCACAGTGGTGACTGCTTGGCAATACATACTTTAATGGCTTACTTCCTTCCATGTCACTTCCCACTCCCCTACAGGGTTTCTTGGGATCATCTTAAAAATTAACTGCTTAGGGACGCCTGGGTGGCTCAGTGGTTGAGTGTCTGCCTGTGGCTCAGGGTGTGATCCCAGAGTTCCAGGATGGAGTCCCACATCGGGCTCCCTGCATGGAGCCTGCTTCTCTGTCTGCCTATGTCTCTGCCTCTCTCTGTGTCTCTCATGAATAAATAAATAAAAATCTTTAGGGCAGCCTTCGGCCCAGGGCTTGATCCTGGAGACCTGGGATCAAGTCCCATGCGGGCTCCCTGCATGGAGCCTGCTTCTCCCTCTGCCTGTGTCTCTACCTCTCTCTCTCTGTGTGTCTCTCTCTCTCTTTCAAAAAAGAATAAATAAAAATCCTTAAAAAAAAATTAACTGTTTATACTCACATCCTTGGCTCAGAGTCTGTTTCTGGATATGCTCAAATTAAGATAGGGAGTAGTAGGAATAGATTGAATATATCATACAAGTTGGCTTTAGCTTTTCATTATTGAAAATGGTGACAAAATTAATATCCTTGTTGCTAGGTATTTATACATGTTCTTAATTATGCTTTTTGGTTTTGGGTGTTTTTTTTTTTTAAAGATATTTATTTATTTATTTATTTATTTATTTATTTATTTATTTGTTTATTTATTTATGAGAGATAAAGAGAGAGGCAAAGACATAGCAGAGGGAGGAGAAGCAGGCTCCATGCAGGGAGCCCGATGTGGGACTCGATCCCGGGACTCCAGGATCACACCCTGAGCCAAAGGCAGATGTTCAACCACTGAGCCACCCAGGCATCCCTAATTATGTTTTTTGGACATTAATTCCTGGTTTATACAAACTTTCAGGCTTATGAAAAATTACAGTCTAGGATGAAAAGTTTACACTAGGCATAATGGACATAATTTTTTTAATTTTGCCAATTCAGTAAAAAAATGTTACTGTCACTTCCTATGTTTTATGTTTTTTTCACATTTGAAGTTAAACTTTATTTCATGTAAATTGCCAATTCATAATACTTTGTCCATTTTTTCTGTTGTTTTTTCTTTATTAATTTAAGGGATCTTTTTAAAAATTAGTTTCTACTGTACAGTATAATGATTCAATAATCTTGTACATTTCTCAGTGCTCATCAAGATTATTATACTCTTGGGATGCCTGGGTGGCTCAGCAGTCTGCCTTCGGCTCAGGTTGTGATCCCAGGATCCGGGATCGAGTCCCACATCCCGCTCCTTGCGGGGAGCCTACTTCTCCCTCTGCCTGTGTCTCTGCCTCTCTCTCTCTGTGTGTGTGTCTCTCATGAATAAATAAATAAAATATTTTTAAAAAAAGATAGTTGTACTCTTAATCCCCTTTATCGATTTATCTATATCCCACTCCCCACTTCCCTCTGACAACCACCAGTTTGTTCTCAGTAGTTAAGTCTTTTTTTGTCTCTCTTTTTTTCCCCTTGTTTGGTCAATTGCTTTGTTTCTTAAATTCCACATATGAATATAATCATATGGTATTTGTTTTTTGCTGGCTGATTTGTTTTACTTAGCATTATATCTTCTAGATCCAACATATTGATGGCTGAGTTATGGTCCAATGTGTGTATGTTTGAATGTCTGTCAGACATCTTCTTTATCCATTCACCAATGGATGGACACTTAGGTTGCTTCTATATTTTGGTTATTGTAAATAATGCTGCAATGGACATAGGGATGCAGGTATCTTTTTGAATTAGTGTTTGTGTCTTCTTTGGGTAAATACCAGCAGTAGAATTACTTATCATATGGTAATTCTATTTTTAACTTTTTGAGGAACCTCCATACGGTTTTCCACAGTGGTTGCACCAGTCTGTATTCCCACCAGTCACGTACAGGTTTCCTTTTTCCCCGCATCTTCACCAACATTTGTTATTCTTGTTTTTGATTTTAGCCACTCTGACATAATAAGGTGGTATCTCATTGTAGTTTTAATTTGCATTTCCTTGAGGTGAGTGGCATTGAGCATCTTTTCATGTGTTTGTTGGCCATCTGTATGCCTTCTTTGGAAAAATCTGTATTCAGGTCCTCTGCCCATTTTTTAATTGGATTATTTGTTTTTGTGGTGATGAGTTGTATAAATTCTTTATCTCCTTTGGATATATCATTTAAAATTATTTCTCCCTTTCAGTAAGCTGCCTTTTTGTTTTGTTGATGATTTTCTTCCCCGTGCAGAAGCTTTTTATTTTGGTGTAGTCCCAGTAGTTTAATTTTGCTTTTGTTTCCCTTGTCAGAGGAGACATATTTAGAAAAAAGTTTCTATGGCTAATATCAAGGAAATTATTGCTTGTGTTTTCTCCTAGAAATTCTATGGTTTCAGATCTTGCATTTAGGCCTTTAATCCATTTTGAGTTTATTTTTATGTATAGTGTGAGAAAGTGGTCCAGTTTCATGGTTTTGCATGCAGCTGTCCAATTTTCCCAGTACCATTTGTTGAAGAGACTGCCTTTTTCCCATTGTATATTCTTGCATCCTTTGTCATAGATTAATTAATTGTCATAGGCCATATAAGTGTGGGATTATTTCTGAGCTCTATTCCGTTCCACTGGTATACATCTATTTTTGTGCCAATATTTACTGTTTTGATTGCTGCTTTGTAGTGTATCTTGATATCTGGGATTGTGATACTTCTGGCTTTGATCTTCTTTTTCAAGATTAAGGGAACTTTATCAACAGCTCTGTCCTCCATGTATTGCAAAAAATTCTCCCAATTTCATCTTTGCCATATACCTTTTACAGTATTGAACATACAAAATGTTTAAGTTTTATTTAGACAAATTCATTAATCTTTTCTATATGTTTCTTGCCTTTGGTGTAACACTTACTAGATCCTTCCGAAGCTTAAGGTTATATAACTATTAACTAATATTTCCTGGAACCTTTAGGGACCCTTGATACTACTTAAATATTTGGTGTGTGGGAATTCACTTTGGTGTAAGGAAAAGGGTTTTGTTTTCTCCTAAATGGGTAAGTTGCTGTACTGAAATCATGTACTGAAATCTTATCTTTTACTGCATGTACAAGAACTTAACTTGAATTGCCCTTAAAAACAAAAAGTATGGGCAGCCCGGGTGGCTCAGTGGCTTAGCGCCGCCTTCAACCCAGGATGTGGTCCTGAAGGCCCAGGATCAAGTCCCACATCAGGCTCCCTGCATGGAGCCTGCTTCTCCCTCTGCCTGTGTCTGTGCCAATCTCTCTCTCTCTCTCTCTCTCTCTCTCTCTCTCTCTCTCATGAATAAATAAGTAAAATCTTTTTTTAAAAAAGTATTATTAAAGTATTTTAAAATTATAATAAAAATTAAAAATATTGCTTTCATAATCTTAAATGAATAATATGCACATCAGGTATGCAATGGTCAAGGCTCTGTTTTGATGCAGTTCTCCTGGCTTTCCTGTGCTTCCTGCATGATACTAAGATGGCTACAATATTCCCAAGCCTTACACCACATACTTACTGTACCATAACAAGAAAGTCAATAGTTCTTATTTCCTGCAACCACATAAAAACAAATACTCCTGTAGTTCACAGGACATGTTAAATAGACGATCTAAATTGTCTGGCCAGAGAAATGGCATATACATATACTAATTAGTGTAAATTTAGATTTCTGCCCATTTTTTAACCTAATCTTGTAGCAAATTAGGTGTGATAATCCTGAATGGTTTAGACCTAATCAGGATTTACCTTTCACCACATAGTTGCTGTCAGAGAGATTAGGGGCAGATTGTATGTCATGAGGATTCCATATTGCTTGCTGTGCCTGTTGTTTTGAAATGTTACTGGTATTATATTTGCAATCTTCAGACATTCTTGGATTAGTTTTGGAATACTAGTTCTTTGATCCTGGTTATGCTGCTACATTAGTACCACATTATTTAAATTATTATAGCTTTGTAAAACATTTGAAGGGCAAGTTCTGCCCTCATACTTTTCTACTAGAAGATTTCCTGTCTGCAAGCGACATGTTAAATTACACCACAGGGAAACAATCAGAAAACCCAGAGAGTGTAAAATTCTGGAGTCCAAATAAAACTTCTTTTCATATTTTGCAGTATTCTTATATTAATTTCAAGAGAATTATTGATTTTACAATATTGTATCCTGGTCCATTTTTTCAAGCATTTGTGTGTGTGTGTGTGTGTGTGTGTGTGAAGTTCTGTGGTTTTCTTCATGTTTGTCCTTTTTAAGTGTATTCCAGCCATGACAAGGTTTTTTTATACCTATTGAGAATGTTACCTTGCTGCCTTCATAGACTTAAGTAGTTATTCTTATACTGACCTTTTTGTCTTTTAAAATCTGCCCTTTATATTTGGATATAAAATAGCTTCCCTGGAACCTAGTTGGGAAAACTTAATGGACTAGGCTAGTATATTTTAGTAATTTTTTAGTTTGTACCCAAAATGGCAGGATTTCCCAATCTTGGCACTATTTTTAACATCCTAGATTAGATAATTCTTTGTTTGCCGTCCTATGCATTTTAGAATATTTAGCTATATTCCTGACCCCTACCCATCACATGACCAACTTGTCCTCAGTTACCTGGAACTGTCCCAGTTTTCCTAGAATTAGTCCCATGTCTTAGGAACCTCCTCAGTTTCTAGTAAACAGAAGCATTTATTCAGTGTCTACTTAGTACATTATAAAAGTGTACTTCTCTAGCCCATTTTAACAATCAAGTATGTCTCTAGACATTAGCAAATTTCCCTGGGGAGCAAAATTGCCTTCTGCTTAGGAACCATTACCCTACAGATAACCAGAAAAAGCTCATATTTTGTGTGGGAGCCCACCAGTCAGACATTATCAGGAATATATCTATAATGAAACAAATTTACTTATTTAGCATGATCAGCAGACTCCTATAACATCCAAAAGGCTTTATGTACAAATAATTCCTCATATGTATACCAGTCTAAGTTCATACTTTTTGTACAAGCCAATGTAAAAATTACTACAAATGGAGTGACAATGATGAAATTTTCAGCAAGTATTTGTAGACTTTGAATTTACTTTATGTAACTTTTAGGAAAGTTTTAAACATCAAGCAAATCAGTTCTTTCTACATACTCTGTTATTCTGATTTTAATAAGTTCAGGTTTCTGCTTTATGTTTTAGAGTCCCTGCATTTAGTAGCCAAACCTTTAGTAATTATACTCTTGTACTTCTGCTTCAGGCAGAAAATGTAACTGTGACAAAGGATTTTAGAAGAGTGGAAAATGCTTATCACATGGAGGCAGAGGTATGTACTTATCATAACATAATTGGAAACAGCATGACTTTATGGGGACAATTTGCATTTATTTTACTCTTGAACTGAAATGTACAGGAAAAATGCTTCCCATGGTATTGATACAAGATTATTTTTCTCAAAATCATTTTTGGTGTTAAAATCTGTGGGTTTTTTAAAGTTTTTGGTTTTTGTTTTTTTTTTTTTGTGATCTCTACACTCAACATGGGGCTTGAACTCATAGCCCCAAGATCAAGAGTCGCATGCTCTTACCACTGAGCCAGCTAGGCACCCCTGCGTGAGCTTTTAAAATAAATTTTAATGAGATTTATTTGAGAGAAATTGTTTTGAAAAGGAATAAAAATAGCAAGGAGGAAGTGGCAGTTAATTGCCACCTGAATAAAATTTTAGTAAAGTTACCACTTCATGAGCAGGAAACACTACAGGAGAGAAATTTCTTCTTCTCAGATAAAAAGCAAATTAATAAAGTCCTTACATAAGGATTGACACACTTTTCAACATTCTTTTTTATAATGCAATTTTACTGTTTGTGGTAAGTTAAATTTTATTTCAAAATAAAAACCACTTGTGGGCACCAGGGTGATTCAGCATCCAACTCTTGATTTGGGCTTGGGTCATGATCTTAGGGTCATGAGATGAGCCCTGCATTGGGCTCTGTGATCACTGGGGAGTCTGCTTGAGATTGTCTCTCTCATTTTAAAATAAATAAATCTTTAAAAATAACCACTTGGGGCATCTGGCTGGCTTACGAGTAGAGCTTTCAACTTTTGATCTTGGGGTTATGAGTTCAAGCCCCCTATTGGGTTTAGAGATTACTTAAAAATAAAATCTTTAAGGGGCGCCTTGATAGCTCAGTTGGTTAAACATCTGGCTTGGGCCCAGGTCATAATCTCAGGGTCCTGGGATCCAGCTGAATTGGGCTCCCCACTCAGCAGGGAGTCTGCTTGTCCTACCCCTTCTGCCCCCTCCTCCCCTTTACCCCTTCCCCTGCTCATGCTTTCTCTCTCTCAAATAAATCTTTAAAAATAAATTCCTCAAAATAAATAATTTTAAAAATATAAATAAAAACTATTCAACCTTTGCCCAAGTTAAAAAGAACAAAATATTTTTGTATACTCAATAACATTTAGTTCCTACAATTGCCTATACTTTTTACTTATCTTTAAAGATTTTATGATCTGGATTTTATTTGTTATACAATTATGTTATAATTGTAGTTAGATTATAGGACCGCTATTTGTTTCACTTCCAAACATCTTGGGATTATGTGCGAGGTCCATACTGCCTGCTTGTCACAGGAAGCAAACAAGAATGGAGTTAGAGTGGACTCTTATTTATCTAGTCAGATTATCTTTAGAGGTGGGAAATATCTTGAGAAATCATCTAGTCCTACCTTCAGGCATATAATAGGTTATTTTTCTAATTTTAAGGATATAATTTTAATCTTAGATAACCTGGGCTCAGACTTCTCAAAGACTGTTACAAGAATTAGAATAGAAATTAGAATCCTGGTTTCTTACCTCTTTGAGATAGTAATTTCTACAAACATTGTTGCTCCAATACTAATTTTAATGGTTTTGTGATTTTCAACTTAAAATTTAACTATCTCAAGGGATTTTAAAATTACTTAGGATAATTTTATGGATCCACATGGCAAAATTTATTTTATAATAGGGACTGAAAAGTATCTTTCAAAACAGGATAAAGGGGAGCTGGGGGAATGGGCAAAATGGGTGAAAGGGAGTGAGAGATAACCTGCTTTCAGTTATGGAATGAGTCAACTATGGAGATGAAGGGTACAGCATAGGGAATACGGTCAGTGATATTATAATAGTGTTGTACGGTGACAGATTGTGGCCACACTTCTTGTGAGCATAGAGGGTATAGACTTATTGGACACCTGGCTGGCTTGGTTAGTGACTCTCCATCTTGGGGTTGTAAGTTTGAGCCCCATATTGGGTGTAGAGATTACTTAAAATCTTAAAAAGGGTATAGATTTGTTGAATCACTGTTTTATACCTGAAACTAATGTAACATTGTGTGCCAACTGCAGTTTTAAAAAGGAGTTATTTTAAAAAGGGAGTTATGAATCTTCTCAGATAAAAATTTTAATACGACTTTTATGATATACACTATGATATCATTGTTTCATATCAATTGTTTTCTTAAAATAGATTTTTCAGTTTGAGGGATCTCTGGGTAATATTCACAAGGAGATTGGGTGTCAAAAAAAAAAAAAAAACCACACAACAGGATGAAGAACAGAGTGGCAAGAATCTGTGTTATGGAGATCAAAAGCCAGGAGTATTCTGGAACTCCTCCAGTAGTTATTACCTGTCAGGGCTTTAGGCTGTAGTGAATGTACATTGGCTCAGGTTACCTTTTAAGTATTTTAAGTTAATGGGCTTTATTGTGAAGATACAGGAAGGAAGGAGGAAAAGGAATGGTCCCAGTAAATACACAGGCTTCATGGAAAATGGGCATGTTTTTTAGACAGCTGTTTTAGGGACCCACTGTACAGTTACAAAAAACGCTTTAGAGGGACACCTGGGTAGCTCAGCATTTGAGTGTCTGTCTTTGGCTCAGGGCGTGATCCTGGAGCTCCAGGATCAAGTCCTGAATCGGGCTCCTGCAGGGAGTCTGCTTCTCCCTCTGCCTCTCTCTCCATGTCTCTCATGAATAAATAAATAAATCTTAAAAAAAAATGCATTAGAGCTGCTTGTTTTGCTATAAGATGACGACTAAATGAGGACTTGGCTAAACACCGCTCCTCTTCTTCTATATTTACTTCTTAATGTCTTGTACTCATTTTCTTCAGAAAATGTTTATATTTTATATAGGGCTCTCTGATAGCCAGAATTCTTAAATCCTGCAATCTAAACATGATTGCTCTTAGGTTAGCATCAGCAGTCAGTGGAGACCAGGGTGGGGTCACAAGGTACAAAATGATGTCTAACATATACCAATATTCTCATGGACAGTTAAATATACAAAGTAAGATCAGATAGTAGAACATTATTTTACGTAATAACTAAAATTTTCATCCTGAAAGGCACTTTAAAGATTCTTTATCTATAAACTTCTACCTACCCTGCTGCTTCTCTTTATTTTAAAGATAATCAAAAGTTAGAAATTATATAAGTGCACGACTATAAAAAGTTTATTCCATCTTCAGACATCTAATCAATACAAAATTTTGTAACGTTAAGCCAGGATAGACTCACTATATTTTTTTATACTTTCTTTTTATTTATTTATATGATAGTCACACAGAGAGAGAGAAGCAGAGACACAGGCAGAGGGAGAAGCAGGCTCCATGCACCGGAAGCCTGATGTGGGATTCGATCCTGGGTCTCCAGGATCACGCCCTGGGCCAAAGACAGGCGCTAAACCGCAGCGCCACCCAGGGATCCCCTAGACTCACTATTATTCATCCATTATGTACCTCTTCAAGAACAAAAGGCTAATACTTATTCCTTCAGGTAGATACTTGGAAGTTCAGTATCATGTTGATGCTACTTTTTTCTTCTCCAGGGGTAAGAATCCCCAATTTCTTTAGTCATTTCTTATAATAAGACAAACTCTTTATCGAGTCGACCAATTTCCATCTAAAGCACCTAAGCTATAGTGTCCTGTGATTTAACCAGCCCGTATGAGAAAAAGATGACTATCTCCTTATCTTGAAATGTTGAAAAATGAACTTCTAGCACTTGCATCACATTGTTTCCTTCTTTTGAGCTCAGTTATAATTAATAATTACAATTTGCTCAACTGCCTTTCTCAGATACTGCTTTAAATCATATTTCTATTTTATATTTTGTTATTGCTACTTCAAAATGAAGTATAAGTTTATATTTATCTCTGTAAAATTTTATCCACTAGGTTTGACCTGTGTTTTGAGCCTATAGGATCTTTTTGGGTCTTGATTTTATCAAGCAGTGTTTATATTCTATCCTGCCAGCTTTCTGTCACCTGCTGATCTGATCATCTGTGTACCCATCTGTGTAATTAATAAAAATATTAAGTAGCATTAATCAACTATGAGCCTAACCAACAATGTTGCCATGAAGACTGTATGTCAGTATATCCCAAGATTTGTCTAAATAAGTAAAATATAAATCCTTTAGAGCTACAGTATTTCTCTAATAACTTGCCAGCTAGGAAGTCAAGTTTAGTACATCATGACTTGTTCTTAATAATCTCAAATCTACATGCTCAATAGGTTGGCCTTTGGATAGAAATAATTTGGCAGTGGTTCAGAAGATAGAGATTAGAAGAAAAGCATAAGTTGGTGAACCTCACTCTTAGGAATAAAAGCAAAATTAAAAGTCAGATGAGTTTTCTACATCTCATCAAGAAACTCAAGACTTTAGAGAACTTTTCAAGATTTTAGTATTAGATTCCTGTGTTCTTATTTTGTTATTCCTGATGCCTTCTTGGAGGACCATTAATGTGAAAAAGACTTGTATTCTTTTCTTCAGAGACAGGACCAAGAAAGCAGGGAGAGATTTAAAGAGGAAAGAAAAGAATAGATTGTGGCAGTACCAAAAAGAAAAGAAAATATGCAAAGTGCTTGAGGCCTGTGGCAATGGAACAAAATGAATCAAAAGGCCTTATCTTCTTTCCTTCTCCTAAAAACTTTTTTCTTTCCTAATTTCTTATAAACTAATTTTTAAAATAATCTGTTGTAGAATCTTGCCTAGAATCGAAAAGAGTCTAGCCTACTACATGTAGTTTGTTCAGTATTATAGCCACCTGCCTTTTATGGAAATTAGAACTACCAGGTATTTTTAAAAAGGCTTTTGGCTGTTTCTTTATGGTAATTGAGATTAGCAATAATTCAGAAGTCTCATTTGCAGATATTTTTAATAAACTGAGATTTGATTTATTCAATAAGAGACAAATTTATTAGAGGCACTTAAAATCTCACCTATTTGGGGGGTACCTGGCTGGCTTAGTCAGCAGAGCATGCAGCTCTTAATCTTGAGGTCATGAATTTGAACGCCATATTGGGAGTAGAGTTTACTTTTTTTTTTTTTTTTACGATTTTATGTATTTATTCATGAGAGACACAGAGAGAAACAGAGGCAGAGACACAGCCAGAGGGAGAAGCAGGCTCCATGCAGGGAGCCTGACCTGGGACTTGATCCCAGGACTCCAGGATCATGCCCTGGGCCGAAGGCAGGCACCAAACTGCTGAGCCGCCCAGTGATCCCCTAGAGTTTACTTAAAAAAAAAAAAAAAAAAAAAAACTATTTTGGAATTCAGTTTCTTTTTTAGTACCGAAATTTCTAATGAGTTTTCTTGACCAAAGAGATGGGAAGCACTTATGTATCAACCTGTTTTGTAATTTAATATAGCTAGTACAAGAGAGTATATAAAATAGGTTTATGTGTATACATTTGTAATCACATTATTTTACCATGATAAAACAAATGAGAATTATGAATATGATATATGAATTTATCTTAAATTTTATCTTCAGGGCAGCCCGGGTGGCTCAGCGGTTTAGTGCTGCCTTCAGCCCAGGGCATCATCCTGGAGACCCCGGGTTACGAGTCCCATGTCAGGGTCCCTGCATAGAGCCTGCTTCTCCCTCTGCCTGTGTCTCTGCCTCTCTGTCTCTCTCTGTGTCTCTCATGAATAAATAAATAAAATCTTTTAAAAAATTAAATAAATAAATGAATGAATGAATGAATAAATTTTATCTTCAATATATGAGATAGATTAAAACTTTTTTATCCTGAATAGCTCTTAAAAATTGTGATGCAGGGATCCCTGGGTGGCGCAGCGGTTTAGCGCCTGCCTTTGGCCCAGGGCGCGATCCTGGAGACCCGGGATCGAATCCCACGTCAGGCTCCCGGTGCGTGGAGCCTGCTTCTCCCTCTGCCTGTGTCTCTGCCTCTCTCTCTCTCTCTCTCTGTGACTATCATAAATAATAAAAAAAAATTGTGATGCAACATCTCTATTCTTTAGTAAAGTGACTCCTGCCTCATTAATTTGGATTTCTTTCGAGCTATGTATTGATTATATACCATATTGCTGAATTTAAAAGCCGAAGTTCAGGGTATTGGCAGGCTTAAAGCAGTTCTTGAACTGTTAGAAAAAGCAGAATACAAGTTTTTTTTCTATCAAATTTATTTCTTTTATTTCTTGTTAATCATTTAACCCACATATTCCTAAACTATAGTTTGTCCATGGTTTGGGACAAAGAGCTGATAGTCTGTTTATAAATGTAGATGTGGGATCCCTGGGTGGCTCAGTGGTTTAACGCCTGCCTTCCGCCCAGGGCATGATCCTGGAGTCGCGGGATCAAGTCCTGCATCAGGCTCCCTGCATGAAGCCTGAAGCCTGCTTCTCCCTCTGCCTGTGTGTCTGCCTCTCTCTCTCTCTGTGTCTCTCATGAATAAATAAATAAAATCTGTAAAATGAATGAATGAGTAAATGAATGTAGATGTACTTCTAAAAGCTACATCTGCTAACTTTTTAAGTCATGGTAATAAGAGGGATGCAAGGCAGACTCTTGTTTGACCAGTTCCAGAGCTGATCGCAACAGAGAGTTTTTCCTGCTTTTTATAGAAGTAGAGCAAGCCAAGTACTACATGGTAAACCTGATTTTGTGGGATTAGATTTGCCTCAGATAATTAGGGGTGGAGGGGACTCGAAAAACAACTAGTATCAGCAAACTTCTTAGGAATTTTCATTGTCCTTTCCTCCATATGCTTTTTTTAAAAGATTTGAGAGAAAGAGAGAAGCAGAGGCAGAGGGAGAAGCAGATTCCCTGCTGAGCGAGAAGCCCAAACGTGGGGTTGGATCCTAGGATCTTGAGATCATGACCAAGAAAGCTGAGCTGAAGGCAGATGCTTCACCCACTGAGCCACCCAGGTGCCCCTACTTTTTTTTTTTTTTAATAGCAAAGAATACCAAGAGGGCATGTTTCATAGGAAAGCAGGTATACTTATAAGAATTATTTTTGTTTTAAGCAATCAGAGTAGAAATTGGAACAATTTCTTTAAATAAAATTTATTTCAGGGACGCTGGATGGGGCAATAGAATAAGCCTCCTCTTGGTTTCCATTCAGGTCATGATCTCAGGATCTTGAGATCGAGCTTCATGTCAGGCTCTGAGCTCAGCAAGGAGTCTGCTAAAGTTTCTCTCTCCCTCTCCCCCTCCCTGCACTTGTTCACTGTCTCTCTCTAAAATAAATCTTTAAACTCAATAAAATATAATTCAAGGGCTATGTTCTTATATAGCAAAGAATTACTTTTGTTGCCACTTGGAACCTGTTATGCTCAATCACTCTAATCTGCATGCAGAGAAAGCCTTTGAACTCTGAAATTTAGTTACCCTCCAACTTCTATAAAAGCACTATAAATCTTGCCATATTTCATTATATGTAATGAAATGTATGTACAGTGCCTTTGTGACTGTTATAGATTAAATATAGCAACAAAAGACAAGACTTTTTTCCATATTTAGACTATGCAAATGCAGAAAAGTATGGTCTGTATTTTTTTTTTTTTTTTGAGAGAGAGAGAGAGAGCACAGCAGGGAGGGGCAGAGGGAGAGAGAGAATCTTAAGCATTTGGGGCTCAATCTCATGACCCTGATATCGTGACCTTTGTGGAAACTGAGTTGGATGCTTAACTGACTGAGCCAGCCAGGCATCCCTGTATTTGCTTTCATACTTTTTTAAAGAGTATTTATTTATTTACTTATTTGAGAGAAAGAGAGAGAGCACAAGTTGGGGAAGGGGCAGAAGAAGAGAATCTTCAAGCAGATTCCCTGCTGAGCACAGACCCTGACAAGGGGTTCAATCTAACGAACCTGATATTATGACCTGAGCCAAAGAGTCAGATGCTCAACTCACTGGGCCACCCAGGCACCCCTGTATTTATTATTAAAGGCAGCTATAAAAAAAAAAAAAAAAAAAAAAAGGCAGCTATAGGCATTTTGGAACTTTGATTTTCAACCAGGAAGAAAATGCAATTTTGGAAACTATCTAGAATTTAAAAACTAGCACCCTGGGTAAGGCTGAGAGATTGATTTTTCACTAATAGACTGATATTTTAACTAATACCATAGAGTATTTAAAAAAAAAAAAAAAGGAAAGAAACAAAACTATCAGACTTCTCTTCAAAAGACAGAGAAGACTTCTGCTTCTGGCTAAGATAGAATAACATTGGCTAGATTTACCTTCCCACCTGAAACCAAAAAATGGACAAAGTGTATGAAATAGTTTTCAAAAGGGTGGACATAAGGCAATGAAACACAGTGATCCCTGAGAAAAAAGAAGTAAAAGTCCTACTGTGTCAGAGTGCCTGGGTGGCTCAGTCGGTTAAGCACTTGCCTTCAGCTCAGATCATGATCCCAGGGTCCTGGGACCAAGTCCCACATCAGGCTCCCTACTCAGTGGGGAGCCTGATTCTCCCTCTCCCTCTCTCTCTTCTCCCTGCTCATACACTATCTCTCTAGTAAATAAATAAAATCTTTTAAAAAAGAAAAAAAAAAAGTCCTACCATGTCCTAGATCACTTTCTTAAGAGAGTGTCCAGGCAGCTTCACAGGGAAGGGAACCCACACAGAGCCTGGCAAACTCCTTGTATTGAAGAAATAGAATTGAGAGCCCAAACAAGACAAGACAGCTAGAGCTTATAGGAGAGTAAAGGGCTGCACAAAAAGAGGTCTTCAGAAACTACAGAGGGGACCCCTCTTCCCCAACCTTCACCAAGTACTCAGCAGAATACCCATCAGCACATGTATGTGCAGAAATGACCTGAGGCTAAGTAAAGAATTCCCCAAAAAGATTAGAGGGAACAGTGTTTGAACAAACAGGGTTTGGGTAGAGCCTCAGCCAGGCTAGGAAATCTTGATTCATAGGGCTTGAAGTAGAGTATACAGAAGTGTCCTGCCTCATTAGGGAGTAATAGCACCAGATGGAACATTACTCTATTCCCACCTAACAAATCTTAAAAGCAAACCTAAAGAGATCAGTTTCCCAGTTAGCTGAATTCTAGAACAAATAAAGAATATTTATAGAAATAGAAGAATATCCAATACCTCCCATGAAGTGAAAGATTACCTGGCATGCAAAATACCATGGAAACAAAGCTCACAATAAGGAGAAAAAACTTACCCAGAACCAATATAGATGTTAGAATAACCAGGCAGGATCATTAGTTACTATAACTGTATTTCATATGTTTAAAAGTTAAATATAGAGGCTACTTTTTAAAAGTTTAATAAAATTTAATAAAATAATTTAGTTTTCAGTATCAAATAGCTTTATCTGTCACATATTATAATAAAATGACCTCATTGTTATTTGACTTTACCTTTTTTACTCATATTTACAGAAAATCTTGAAAGAATAGATCAGGCATGAAAATAATTTCAAGTGTCATTTCATTTACAGGTCTGCATTACATTTACTGAATTTGGAAAAATGCAAAATATTTGTAACTTTCTTGTTGAAAAGCTAGATAGCTCTGTTGTTATTAGCCAACCCCAGTTCTATCATACTCCAGGTTCTGTTGAGAATCTTCGGTAAGTTAAGTATATCTTTACCTAAATTATCAACTAATTAAACAAAACTATTCAGTGCTAGAGTTTATTGAATGTCATATTAATAATCTCTGCATTTAATCCCTAAGACGCCAAGCCTGTCTTGTTGCTGTTGAGAACGCATGGCGCAAAGCTCAAGAAGTCTGTAACCTTGTTGGCCAAACTCTAGGAAAACCTTTATTAATCAAAGAAGAAGAAACAAAAGAATGGGAAGGCCAAATAGATGATCTCCAGTCATCCAGACTCTCAAGTTCATTAACTGTACAACAAAAAATCAAAAGTGCAACAATACATGCTGCTTCAAAAGTATTTATAACTTTTGAAGTAAAAGGGAAAGAGAAGAAAAGAAAAAACCTCTGAAATTCCAACCAAAATGTTTGTATAATTTTATTTTTATACTTTTTATGTTTGTTTTTGTCCTGAAAATATATATTGTGTAGTATATAGTATTTCTCCCCAAAATCTGTCAATCCTGGAATACAGTCCCACAAATAGCTAAGTTTACTTTCTATTTTTAAAAACTTACTATGGAAAATGCTCTGAAAATAAATGTGTTATACGTGCACAATTATATACTGATAATATAAGTGATGTAAGAAATTTTTATATTTCTACTACAGGAATAAATATTGGCAGTTATTAGCATGATTCTTAACACTAATAGAAAGGATAAGGAACACCTATCTTTTGATAAAAGGGTAGTGAGGTATACTAGGAAAATATTTTGATGCCAGAAATAAAATATATGGAACAGATCCTCTTCACCAGAATCCTATGATTATATAAGCATTCTCCAATACAAATAAAGACAAGCCACATATGTAACTTAAAACTACCTAGTAGACATGTATAAAAAAAGTAAAATGTAAAAAATTTTTAAAAAGCAGTTAGAACTAAGTTTAATATTTTAATCTAATATGTCTAAAATACTATAATTTCAGCATATAATCAGTATTTTAAAAATAATGGATATTTATATTTTTTATACTAAGTTTTCAAAATATGTACACTTTATGTTGTAACAAATCTTAATTCAGATGCTAAGTTTTCATCAGAAATGCTTGATCTGTATTTCCTAAAATGTAGTTGAAAAACTAGATTCACACACACAGGTTGTTCCAGACATGCTTAAAAGAGCTAGGTAGCAATTTTCAAATTAAAAGTTTTAAAAATTTAAAATTCTGTTCCTTGATTGTATTTACCACATTTTAAGTTCTTGAAAGTGGTTAATGGCTACTGTGTGGGACAGTGCATGATTTTACACTGAGATAATAATGATCCTTAAGTCTATTTGAGATGTAGCAGCAAGTACAATGCATCGCTATTGCATTGCACATTATCTACAGGTGTTCATAAGCCATGACTGTTGTTACTTAGCATAGGTTTCCCATTCCCCACCATAAAGCTGTAGGTCCTAGGGTTTTTCCTCTGACCTATCTCCATACTCATATACCAATATTTTTTTCCTATAGCACACTCCAGGATGTAGTTTATATCCGACCACTTTCTTAAGTGGCACTGAAATAGTTTTATTCATCTCCTCTGTTGTGTCCTTGGCAGGAGGGAATGTGAAAGCTACGAAGAAAAGTTTTAGAATCCAACACCCTGTGTTCAAATCTGACTTTACTACTACTACAATGTAAGCTCCTTTAAAATGAAGATCCTATGTGGTTCACAGCTGCATTCCCAGACCCAGCATAGTGTCAGGGCCAACACAGAGCAGGCTCTCAAATAATCTGCTGGGCAAATTTACCAGATCTGTAAACTTCGCAAGCAAGGCACTTTGATGTCTTTAAGCTTCTCTTTCCTCACCAATAAAATGAGGCTAAATACCTACCTTGCAATGTTACTATAAGGATTAAAGTTGATAAATACAAGACCATAAGAATAATGCCTCGCACACCATAGCTGTCACTTAATAAACAGTAGTCATTATAGCAACTGCATTCTTTGATTACTGTCAACTCAACTAAAAGTTGGCTCTCCCAAGTCTTCCATATTAAGATAGATTTTTAAATATATGAAAAATAGCATTATCACAAAACCAGTTTAGGATATGTTTTTATTTCAAAAAGGGCTAAATAAATTATATTTTAGCTTTTATTAATCCAGTTGGATAGAAAAACATATTGGGACTGAACAACAACAAAAAATTGTGGGACACCTGGGTGGCTCAGCGGTTGAGCACCTGCCTTCTGCCCAGGCTGTGATCCTGGAGTCCCGGGATGGAGTTCCACATTAGGTTCCCTGCACGGAGGCTGCTTTTCTCTCTGCCTATGTCTCTGCCTCTCTCTCTGTGTGTGTCTAATGAATAAATGAATAAAATCTTTACAAAAAATTGTTTATGCTCAATAAAAATTATGTGGGTAGGTTTTTTTTTAGCTATAGCTTCATTATATGGTTTCATCATATTTGGTAAACAAAGTTCAGCTTACAATGAAATACCTAAAAACAAATTCTAAGTTACCAAACACTTTTTAGAATTTACAGGAATTTTTAAAGATAGTGCTTTAAAAAAAAAGAAAAACTTGTAAAATGAGCAGTCCTGCAATTCTGTAGAGTGGCTAAGAGAAAAAAATCGTTAAAGATTGGACTGGTTTAGGTATGACATACCATGTGCTCAAGACTAAGAGTATCAGATTTAGTAGTCAGTTGGTAGCAGTTTAATTTCTGACACATGGCATATACTAGCATCTCACAATGACTTAGGGGACCTGTGCCACAAAGCCTGCTGGGAAAAGCCTATCCCAAACTTAACCCTGACAAAATTTCTTTATTATTCTGAACCGCTTTTTAAAAAAATCCTTCCAGAAAGCAGCAAATTATATTTGCTGTTTTCTGAAAGAAAAAAAAAATTTCCCATTTGGGTATCTGAAATAGACCCACTATACTCCAAACATCTTTGTAAAAGGAAATACTATTAAGTAAATTTTCTTAATATTACTGATAAAATTTAGGATTCTATTCAGTTACATGGTAAAGATTACATTTTTTATAGTAGCAATATACCTTATTTTTAAGTATCAGTGTTCTTGACAGTTAATTTTAGTTCAATGTAAATAAATAAGACCTAGAAAAATAGTTTGTAACTTAAGATGCTTTGCTTCATACCCCATAATCATTATTATGTCCTCAGGAATGTAGGTCGAGGATGCCCTAATTCTGTCTGACTTGTTGATAAGAACTTGATAGCAAGGAATTCTCCTCACTGGCCTAAAAATATAAAAACATGAATTACAAGGTCAAATATGGGAGTTAATATATTATTATCTACATTACAAAATTGTATGGGAGGCAAATGCTTTACTACTCATTCCCAAAAAAGCCCACTATATTAATTAGTTTAAAATAACATTTACTATTTTTATGCATATTGTATTTATAACCAAATAGCTTCTCATAATCTAATGTGGCCTAAATTAATATGTTCAGTTTTGTTTAAAACACTAGAATTCAGTGGCTAATCCAAGCCAAACACTGCTCTCAGGATAATAGATTTTTTTCAAGAGGAATGATTTATGCTATTTTATTAGAAGAATAACACTTTTTATAACCTGTTTATCAGGATATTTCTGTCTCAGCGACTCTTCTGGAGCTCTGGCTTCAGCATCCCAACCAACAGTTATGCCCAGTTAGCCACATTCCTTGTGGATGATCACCAATCCTACCTCAAAACAGTTTCCACCCAGCCTTAGTTTCCATACTAAAGGATGAAAAGCCTAGGTGGCTGGAGAAACTGCTAATCTAAATTATCCTAAAAACAGTTAAATCCCTAAATTAAAAAAAAATTTTAAAATATCCTTCAAATATCAATGTTACTTACCATCTGATGGGGGTGGGATGTGTGCCTGTATTTTAAAATACAAAGTTTCTGTCACTCATCCTCTGCTTCCTTTCTGCAGACAATTTTGGGTGAAGAGTTCAAAAACAGAGTAATAGCTCCAATAGTACACACACATCAGGTTTACACTGATCCCATTAATTACATACTAATTATGTTTCACCTGTCTTTACACAAGACTATGAACTCCTTAACAGCAGGGCTATATCTTAAATATTTCTTTTCCCAGTATCTCCAGCTAATAAAAGGCTAAGAAGAGGAAAAGTTGGCTGGCAGATATTTTGTTTTATTCCCTATCAGAGGGATAGCATTTATAGCAGAGTACTTGAATGCTGGTACACATAGAAGTAGGGAAGGAAGATGCAAAGCACTGATTCCAGAATGTATGTTCAAAATGTTTGCATATTTTAAATGCATATTTTAAACTAAATGGGTATATACTTTAATTCCTCCAAAGCTTAGCTTTCTCAGAAAAGTCTGTGACTATACAACAACAAATATTTTATTGTCTAAACTAGTCTCTTAAATTATTTCAGAACCTATACTCACTTTAAGCTTACAGATCAGTGTGTATCTCTGCCTTTCATCCCTTGGCACAACCGAGTCATTATCACTTGTGCCACACAAACCTCACTGATAGGACATAACATACTGCTCAGGGAAAGTTGGCTTTTGAAATTCTAATTGCAACCACTGTAAAACTGCATCTAATAAATTTAGTTAACTTAGAACTTTTAATAAACAGATGCTTAAATTGAATTTGTTTCCATTAGCATTATTTTACTTTCAAAGCTATTTTAGAAAATCATATTTATATCTGATAGCAGTAATGCATTTGTAACTCATACAAAAAGTTTTTATGCTTTTTACCTTTTACTGAATCAGTCATATTTATTGTAATTCCATTTAAAAAGAATTAGTACAACGATTCAAATATATCAACTCTAGCCCAACTAAGTAAATAACATCAAAAGAAAATTTTTCTTAGTTTATGCTAAATGAATCATGGAAAGTCTAAGATATTATATTCTATATTGGAGTGGGGGTAAGGTATAATTAACTCAATGTTGAATCTCAACCAAATAAAATACAAAATTATTTTCAATATATCAAATATTTCACTTAGTTCAGAACCTGTAAGATAAGCATGAATTTCTTTTTCATCGTCATTGTACCTATTTCAAAAATGATAAAAATGCAGTAATTATAAACTGATGTGTCTTTGTGAAGAAACCAATATGAATATGCAGCAGAAACCTTTAAAAAATGTATTTGCACAGGCAGCCTGGGTGGCTCAGCGGTTTAGCGCTGCCTTCAGCCCAAGGCCTGATCCTGGAGACCTAGGATTGAGTCCCACGTCAGGCTCCTGCATGGAGCCTGCTTCTCCCTCTACCTGTGTCTCTGCCTCTCTCTCTCTCTCTCTCTCTCTCTCTCTGTCTCTCATAAATAAATAAAATCTTTAAAAAAAACTATTTGCAAACCACAGAGGTCAGCATATATCTGAGGAATGACTATTGGTTTCATTTTGTAGAAGTGAGATTTCACCATATTCTAAAATGTTACTACTCTTAAACATTACATTCATCTAAAATATTCAGTTGTGGGGATCCCTGGGTGGTTCAGTGGTTTAGCACCTGCCTTCGGCCTGGGGCATGATCCTGGAGATCCAGGATCGAGTCTCACATTGGGCTCCTTGCATGGAGCCTGCTTCTTTCTCTGCCTGTCTCTCTGCCTCTCTCTCTCTCTGTGTGTGTGTGTCTCTCATGAATAAATAAATAAAATCGTTTTTAAAAAAATAAAATATTCAGTTGTGTAGTACTTCTTTTGAATACTACAGAATTTTCTCACTAATATTAAATTCAACACATTAGAAGTGTTTTATGTAAATGTTTAGACACTTCATTAACCAGTAATATTAACTAATGATTTTCATATTATTTGGGAATAACTCTGGAAACATAACACTACAGCAACCACACCACTGAAAAACTGAGAACATCTGCAGCTCTTGAGAATGTAGAGATTCTAGCCACTTATGCTACCACAGTATCCCTGAAGGCAGGAAAGTAGAGGCCCCAGCAGTATCCACACAGACCAACCAACTAGTGCTTTTCTATGTGTGAACTAGAGGGTTAGAAAGGAACATGGGAGTTGAATGAATAATGAACTTGGAAGACAGCATGGTGTGACAGTAGTATCGCTTCCAGAGATAAAAATGGAGGTTATACTTTCTGCTACTTATCAGAACTGTTATCCAAGCCTTTTGAACACTTGTAGATAAATGCGATGCACTTATACCTAAGTGAGTATGAAGACTAGAAAGAAACATATAAATCTAAAGGATTTTTAAAATCTAGGATCAGGAATATGGAATGCAGTGCAGCTGTAATGCTACACGTAAAACATTATTTATGAAAAAGGGGTAAAAGCTAAAATTAAAATGCTTGAAATTAAAAAGAGAAATCAAAATTTTAAGTATTTTCTTTAAAAAATAATAAATTCTGAATACTCTTCTCTGCTTCCTACCCTGTCTCACATTACAAACTGCTATTTCTCATGAATGTTCTACCTAGTCATAGAAAGGATAAACAGCCCAAAAGCTTGCACATGAGTGCCCTTAACTGAGTCAGCTATAGCACAAATAAAAGATCAGATGTCTTTTAGTTTTTGCCACTAAGAACTCAGATGAATTATGGATGAAGAGGTTTTCATGACTGATTTAGAAAATAGTGGATCAAGTGTTTTAAACTATCAAGTCTTAATAATAGTGTCAGAAAATAAGGTATATTGTGTTGTCTACAGCAGAGTTTTTTCATACTCTTTCCAAAATATATCCCCCTTTCCAGGCAAGCCTAAAATAATCTGGGACAAAAGTTGGAATAAATATCAAGTTACTTAATTATTTCTTACAGTTTTTCTCATTTATAGAAAAATCAAATCACAAAAATGTCAAAATAAATTATTTTTACTTTCAAGGTTTGAAATGGACTTTGGATAATCCTCTTATATTTGTAGTACTCATTAAACTATTCCATTTACTAGATGCCTGTAGTCAGTGATATCCCTTTGCCAATAATTATTTTTAGACCACTTTTCATTCTCAAGTGGTCTTAATGCTTTAAAATTCACGGATTTCCATTATCTGAAAAATTATATTAATATTTATGTGTATGTACAGATCTAAGTACATAGACATATAAGTCAACAAACTAAAAGGAACTTCTCCTTTGCTGTATCTCCATTACTATTAATGTTTAAAGAAAATGAATGCCTTCTCTTTTTAAATTTTTTTTAAAGATTTATTTTAGAGAGTGAAAGCACAAGCTGGTGGGTCAGAGGGAGAGGAAGAGAATCTCAGGCAGACAGCGCACTGAGTAGGAGCTCACTTGGGGCTCAATCTCACCACCCTGAGGTTACAACCTAAGCCGAAACCAAGAGTCAGATGCTTAAACAGCTGTGCCACCCAGGCACCCTTGCCTCCTCTTTTTAAATAGGAAGTAATTATTCTTAACTCCCTGGTCTTTAAAATATTTATGCAGGAATAACATGGATTCAATAAGTACTAAGTAGACTACTAGAAACCTGATAAATCTTCCAGATGATCAGAAAAGACATTTCCTAACTTCATTTTGTACACAGTATCTTAATTCAAAAAATACTTTGGAAAGGTATGTGCAAGCCAGGAATCAGATTAGGACTCAAAGGCAAAATCTGAAAGCAGATTTATGTCACATAAATGTACACTACCTTCTCTTTAATAACTAGTGTTTCATATGCATCATCCATGCTTTCATTCTCTGGAATGACCATCTAAAACCATCTCCAGGGATCCCTGGGTGGCGCAGCGGTTTGGCGCCTGCCTTTGGCCTAGGGCGCGATCCTGGAGACCTGGGATCGAATCCCACGTCGGGCTCCCGGTGCATGGAGCCTGCTTCTCCCTCTGCCTGTGTCTCTGCCTCTCTCTCTCTCTCTGTATGACTATCGTAAATAAAAAAAATAAAAAAAAAAAACAAAAAAACAAAAAAAACCATCTCCAAAATCAGAAAACATTAAAAATAAAATGCTTAAAGTAACAATTTATATATTAATATATAGAAAATGCTGCTGCTTATTACATAATGTCCACTATCATCAGACAGGGACTCCTCTTTTATCCACCCACACTGAGTTAATCTGTATAAAAGTAAGAGAAAATAGACCTTTCTCGTGAAACAAGTGTATTAAAGTACACAAACACACACACACACACTCCATATCATGACCAGTAAATTTTCTGTTGTTTGTGAAATAAGGTGTCAGAACTTCAGATTATTTTATCACAAAAATATAATCTTCCAATTAGAAAAATATAATCTGGCTATATGATATTTTTCTGCATTTCTATAGTAATTTTTTTCCTTACAGCCTATTTCCTTTTTCCACAAAGAATCTTTTTCTCATTTTATGCATGTTGTTTAAAAGGAATATAAATCAGATAAAATTTATTTAGAAAAAGCTTCTAGGAGCATATTATTTTTAGAAAGTGAAATATACCTTATACGGCAATTGGTTACCTCTGGAATACTTCAGAGTTTTTTTCCTTGTAGGGTCAAAGGTGGTCATCTAATTAAAAAGAATTCTAAAGTCCTACATACCAATATTTAGCATTGATATGTGATTTTATAATAATATTCTGCTACAGTTCTCTGATGTCCCAAGAATTCGCAAAACTGCAAAACAAAATGATGGAGGCTCTTGGGTAAAAAACAGATGTACGGAAGCCAAAAAACTTACCACCATCCTCTGCCTCAGTCCTCACCAACATGACACATGGTACCTGTCTGAATCAGCAAGAATGACATATTTCTTTTCCCCAAAAGGATAAGTAGAATATACACCAATAAATTGCTGAATGTAAGATTTTCTGTCTACTGGGATAAATGCACCATCAAGTATACAGAAGACTGTATATTCTTTACTTTTGAATATGGTTTATTTTCCAACTATATTAGGAAATGACAGATGAAATAAAGTGAACAAAGGACAAAGGTCACTTTTCCATTATCCTCAGAGTTTTGCTTCATATTCAAGGTAAAGCTGAAAAAATAAGTATTTTTCAGAAACCACACTTTGTCAACTAAGGTTACTAAGTGATCTTACTTTCCTCAAAATTGAGCCCCCATTTTCCTGTCAGTGCTCTAGTTTTTATTTTTTATTCTAGTTTTAGTAGATTCAAAGACCATTTCCTATTCGTTCTTAAAGCTAATACAACTATGAACTAGTCAAATAACTCAAATATTGTTGAAAAGTATTCTACTAATCTGGATAAAGAGATGTAGTGTTATAATTTATTAAACCACCCTCTCCTGCCTCCATAAAAAGGAGGGAAGATTTGATTACAGAATTTCCACTCCAAAAGGAGAATGCATGCTAATCTTGGATTAGTTGTTTTGTTTTCAAATATTTACAGAAGGATGATTATATCAAAGTGTTAAGAGGTTTCTATTCCCAGACTTTGCTTTGCAACATAAATGATAAAATGTGCACCCTTTATTTGTCAGAAGCCACTAAGTTGATTAAACATTATTTTCTGTACCTGCAATCCAAAAAAACATCATCTTAAATGATATGTCAAGGTCTCGTCTGAAGGACAGTAGCAATTTTCTTAAGGATGAAAGAAAATAAAAGAATTACAATACAGCACAACTTTTTTTTCCCCTTCAAGACTCTGAGCAGAATTGTTGCCACACCTCTGAAACAAAACACTGTACTGGTAAAGCTGCCTGCAAAATACAGAGCTGCAAAACCATCAGTACACTATTTGTCACAATCTCCACAGTAATAGGTGTTCCAATATGCTTCTCTATGTAGGACTATCAGGTAAAAGGACAAAATAGTGTTTACTCACTTTTAATGTGAAAATTCCTTTGGCACTATCTGCACATGAAGCAACCAATGTTTTTCCAATTACTACCACCAAACTTGGTAAGTTACTAGTTTTTACTTTTTGGCATTTTTGTTTTTTGGAATGAAAGCTAATTATAAGCATTACCAGGTCATTAAGTTTCTTCCCAGCTACTACTCAATTTAAAATAAATAATAAATAGCATAACATACTTCCCTGATTCAAGTACCCAGTTTCCCACAAAACATGGGTGCACTTAACAGGTATCTTCTGTTTGTGAGCCGAGAAGAAAGCTCACTTCATATACACAGTAAAAATAGCTAAAGGGAAATCTTAGACTGCAAGAAAAGCCGCCTTCACTAGAAGATACTTTCTTAAGAGGTCTTTGAAATCCTGAGACCCATTTAATCCATATTCCTGTATTAAAACAATAAAAGGTTATAGGGATGTCTGGGTGTCTCATTTGGTTAAATGTCCCACTTTTGGTTTCGACTCAGGTCAGGATCTCAAGGTCATGAGATCCAGCCTGCCTCAGCTCCACGCTGAACATGGAGTTTAAGATTCTCTCTCTCCGGGATGCCTGGGTGGCTCAGCAGTTGAGTGCCTGCCTTCAACCCAGGGCGTGATCCTGGAGTCCCAGGATCAAGTCCCATATCAGGCTCCCTGCATGGAGCCTGCTTCTCCCTCTGCCTGTGTCTCTGCCTCTCTGTGTGTCTCTCATGAATAAATAAAATCTTAAAAAAAAAAGATTCTCTATCCCGCTCTCCCTACACATTCCCCTGCTCTTGTTTGTACTGTCTCTAAAATAAATCTTTAAAAAAAATAAAATAAAAGGTTAGAAATTGGCACAGAACAAAAAATTGAGACAGCCTCATTACTTGGGCTTTTCTGCTAAGCTGAGCTCTTCTCATTCTGCTGAGATGATACCTGTCGGTCACTGTAACATAGGTGCTACATTATTGCTGCAGTGTGTACATCCACCAAAAGAAGTGATGCTTTTCCTGGGGAGGAAAATCAATATGCAATACTTTTTTAAGCCACCATCAGCTGACTCTTCATCAGCAGTAGCCTGACTGGATTCTCTCCTGCCTTTACACTTCCTTCCCAGCATCAGGTTTGTTTCTTGATTTGCATGCAGTCCTGGAATTGAAGGACCACAGAGGTCTACCTAGGCCCACCTTCTACTTAATCCCAAACCCCTTCTGCAGCATCTTTGATGAGTGGCCTCTGGCATTACAGCATCCGTAGAAAACTATAAAGACTAATAAGGTAAAAAGCCGGTCTTGGAACCAGAGAGAAAATATGAAATGTGAGGGAAAAATATATATTGAAGGGGAGGGAAAGTATTTATTTTTTTAAAATTATTATCTTTATTTATTTTTATATGTATTTTTTTTATTGGAGTTCAATTTGCCAACATATAACACCCAGTGCTCATTCCGCCAAGTGCCCCCCTCAGTGGAAAGTATTTATTCAAGAAAGGAAAGCAAGCAAATAACAGACTGACCTGAAGGTCAGCACATTCTTCTTTCCCTGACTTGTAAAGATTTTAACCTAGCTTCTCTCAGCAAACCCACTGTACGTACATGTGTAAGAGTGTGTTTTATAAACTACAACAAAATGCCCCTCGATGGAAGCATAATTTAAGAGACTTCTATTTGTAGGCTCTTTTTTACTCACTTATTCTAAGCCAAAATGTTGGCTTTGAGTACATGAAAAATGCACAAGAATTCCACTCTAAATCTGCATATCACTGCTGAGTCCCACATTTCACTATGTAGGAGAAGGGCCTTAAAAAACATTAACTTGGGGTACCTGGCTGGCTCAGAGGGGTTGGAACATGCAACTCTCGATCTCAGGGTTGTAAGTTTGAGTCCCGTGGTGGGTGTAGAGTTATTTAAAAATAAAATCTTGGGCACCTGGGTGGCTCAGCGGTTGAGCGTCTGCCTTTGGCTCAGGTCATGATACCAGGGTCCTGGGATCAAGTCCCACATCGGGCTCCCCAGAGGGAGCCTGCTTCTCCCTCTGCCTATGTCTCTTTCTGTCTCTTGTGAATAAATAAAATCTTTTATAAAAAAATAAAATTTTAAGAGGCACCTGGGTGCTCAATCAAGGATCTAAATCTTGATTTTAGCTTGGGTCATGATTCAGGGTTGTGGGATCAAACCCCCATGGGGCTCCAAGATCAGCTCAGAGGCTACTTATCCATCTCCCTCTGTTCCTCCCCCCCTCACACACTGTGTTCTCTCAAATAAATATATAAAATCTTTTAAAAACATAAAATCTTAAAAAAAAAAATAACTCCAGTTACAATAAAAAGGTACAGAAGTTAAGATGAAGTCCAGCCAGAGGGAGAATGTATGGATTACTTAAAATATATTAACCAATTAGGATGTGTGGAGCTCATTTGGGTCCTGATTCAAACAAAGTAAAAAATATTTACAGCAGGAGATTTTTGGAAAGGTAAACAGTGATTAGATGTCTGATGTTATTCTATAGGTTTGCTATTTTTTACAATATGGATGTTAAAAATGCCATCTTTCCACAGCACCCGGGTAGCTCGGTCAGTTAAGCAACAGATCTTAATTTCTGCTCAGGTGCAGGAGGTGGGTTCGAGCTCCTAGGTGTCCACGCTCAGTGGGGAGTCTGCTGGAGAGGCTCTCTCTCCCCCTCTCCCCCTCCCCTGCAAAACAAATAAATAAATAAATGTCTTTAAAATTGGCATCTTTCTATTACGGTATGTTGTTTCTGATAAGAATAAAGGAAAAGGATGGAAGGAAAGAATGAAAACACTCGAGTGGGTCACAAAGGACAGACGTGCAGAGTCTGAAGGGCCGGATGAAGCCGGATATGCCCGGGACTTGCCTTTTATCTGAGTAACCAGTGGATCCTAGTCAGGAGCAAACGAGCTGCTTTGGATGACGGCGCACGGCCCACGGCAGGGGAGGAGGACATGCTGGGGGGCTGGGAGTGGGATCAGGACACCGGAAGAATGAGAGAAGGACACGGGTTTTTTTCCCTGCATAAAAACGTGACGGATTATCAAGAATATACTGAAAGTCGGCCATGTATCCACCGCGGTCCTGGCCTTAAGGATATTCAAGAGGAACACACATCCTTGAACTTCTCGGGCGTCAGCATCCACAGAACCACCGGCGGGGGCGATTCGCGGAAAGCAGTGACCTCAGTGTCACGTCTGACTGAAAAATCCATTTCCGGTAGAGTCGATAGTTGCTGTTGGAAGACTTAGAAACCCACCGATGTAGGCCCCGCTTGTTAAAAATCCACAACATAGGGCAGCCCGGCTGGCGCAGCGGTTTAGCGCCGCCTTCAGCCCGGGCCTGATCCAGGAGACCCGGGGTCGAGTCCCACGTCGGGCTCCCCGCGTGGAGCCTGCTTCTGTCTCTGCCTTTCTGTGTGTCTCTCATGAATAAATATTTTAATAATAATAATAATAATAAAAAGCCACACCATAAATGAAGAGATTGAGCAACGGGCTGTAACGAAGGAAAGAAGCCATCAAAAGAGCGAGAGAAAGGTGCAGACGACAAAGCACAAAGCAAACCTGAGGGCGGAAGGCCAGACACTTGTCCTCCCCCAGGCCCCAAACGGAGCACCAGGTCAGGTCACCGGGGCGCCTCCTTCTTCCCCGCCCCCAAATACCTGGAAGGCCGCCACCGCGCGAGAGGGCGCTGCTCCGTCGCGTCCCAGGAGCCCGGCGCGGTCCCGTCAGGGGCCCGTCAGGGGCCGCCGGCGAGCGCGGCGCGGGGAGCCCGGGGCGCCGCTGAGGGGGCGTCCGCGGGGCTGAGGCGCCGCCGCGGGGGCCCGCGCCCCGCCCGGAACCTCCCGTGGCCCCCGCGGAGCTCCGCCTCCCGCGGCGAACCGCCCTCCTCGGCCCACTGTTCGGGCCACGCACGGCCTTCGTGCGCTCCGCGTCCCTCGACCTACTGACACCGCCAGGGACGCCGCCAGGGACGCCGCCAGGGACGCCGCCAGGGCCTGTAGGTTTTGCCCATTTCCACCCCCTCTCCTCTCGGGCTCCTTCTCTGTTCCCATTGCAACCGCCTGACACGAAGTCACCGGTCCCGCGATCACCCCACTCCAGTTTCAGAATCTGATCCCCTCAAATCCACACCAGGATGCAGTGACCTAACTCACACGCAACTCTGATCGCGTTCTTCCGAGTTTAAAACCTTTAGGTGGGGACACCTGCGTGGCTCGGCGGTTGAGCGTTTGCCTTTGGCTCAGGTCATGATCCCGGGGTCCTAGGATCAAGTCCTGCAACACCCTGTTTCTCTCTCTGCCCATGTCTCTGTGTCTCTCATGAATAAATAAATAAAATCTAAAACACAAAAACAAAAGCCTTTTGGTGGCTTCTGATGGCAAACAGCAAGGAGCCCAACCCTCTGCGTGCTTTCCAAGGCTGCTCAAGATCTGGCCCTGTGCTTTCCCCAGTCTCATCCCTCCTTGTATGCTCCAGGAGAATCCAACAAGCTCCGTTCTCTGGGATATTCCTCATCCCAGTTGCTTCCCAGGCTTCTCTGGCTAATTTACTCATCTTTGATTTAAAAACTGGGCTCCGCCATCGCCATTATACTTTCCAGGATGGAATCCCAGCTCTGGGTTAGATGACCCCCTTGGGGTCTTCAGAGCACCTGTATGTCTCCATTGTAGCAAAGATCACTATTCCAGCTATGTCCTCACTTACCTTTCCCAGCCCACCTGCAGCAGTTTATTACCTACTACTCTGCACCAGGCACAAGGTGAAGCAGGTGTTATGCATTATTTAATACTTCCAATTACCCTATCAAGTAGCTTTCCCATCATACAGTTGGGGTATAGATTAAATGAGTTTAAGAAATTTGTTGGGGGCGGGGACTCCTGAGTGGCTCAGCAGTTGAGCGTCTGCCTTTGGCTTAGGGCCTGATCCCACAGTCCCAGGATGGAATCCCGCATCAGGCTTCCTGTATGGAGTCTGCTTCCCTCTCTCTCTCTCTCTCTCTCTCTCTCTCTCTCTCTCTCTCTCTCTCTCTCTCTGTGTGTCTCATGAATAAATAAAATCTAAAAAAAAAAAAAGAGAGAAATTTGTTCGGTGTCACATGGCCAGGATGCAGGAACTCATATTTTACTCAGGCATATTTTTAAAAATGACCCTCCAGGTGATTCCCATGTGCATCCTGCGAAACACTGCTCTGGTCTACTGAGCTCTTTTAGGACGAGGTCCATGTGTTTCATGTCTGTGAACATGAAAACCTGGCCTGCAGTGACCAGGACATAGCAGGTGTTATGGAATAAATAGAAGTTTTATTTGATCTTCTATACCACAGTAGAAGGCAGGCCATTCAGGAATCCTAACTGCCTGTGTGTTGTTGTGGAAAGAGACTCAGAAAGTTAAGTGACCTGACAGTTCATAAATCACAGTAATGTGGTTGAAGACCAGGGACATCTGACTCTTCCCATGCCCCTTTCACAATTGTAACTTTCTGGAAAGCCTCCAAGACGAAGTTTTGTCTTGTTTTGTGTTTTATTCTTCCTAGAAAACTTAGGTGATAAGAGATTCATTTTCACATTCTCACATCTGACATCCGTAGTGCCAGGTACACAGCAGAGAGAGACAAGGTAGGTTTGTTGTCTAAAACCAACCTCTGTGATCTAGAGCCAAAATATGACATGAAGACAGAATTAGAGAGTAAAGAGGAACAACAGTTTTATTAGTTTGCCAGCATTAGAGGCTGCAACAGGCTAATGCCTTCAAAACTGCAAACCCGCCCAGGGTGAAAGGTTGAAGTGTTTTATAGGAAAATACAGGATCTGGGCTGTTTTATTAGGAACCTGGTAAGCTCTGCCAGCCACATTCATCAGGTCTTTCTAGGTGGTCTCATGACTAGCACTAGCCCTGGCCATCTGAGTCCTGTTATTAAGTGTACATTGAGGTCAGCAAGATATTAATATAGATACCAAGTTCCTGGAGCAAAGGATACTGCAGAAAAACAAGCGGAGGGGAGAGGGGGATTTCAAGAATGAGGAAGAGAAAAATTTGTTCAGTTTAAAGTCAATTCTTGCCGAAGCACTAGTGTGTCCATCTTAAATTTCCATCCATCTTTAAGTTTCTATAACCGATTCAGGTTCTCGTGACAAAAAAGAAAGAGAGGTAGCAAACTGTGCAACACTGCTCTTTTGATGTGTATCTGCAAAAGGAATGCCTTCAATTACTGTAGTTATCTTGATATCATTCCAGACCATCTGAAGTCTTGTTCCAGGTGGTTATGCCAAGTCACCAGGTTGAAGGATTTTTAAGTAAAAAAGTAATAATCAGAATTGGATTTACTGAACGTAAACACACACATACTCACTGCCAGCCACAGTGCAGGGGATGAGTTACTGTGGGACAAAAGTAAATGAGGGAATGAGGTCCATAGCAAGGTGGTTCACAATAACAAAGGGCTGGGAAGAAACATGAATAAGTTTTGGAAATATTACAGAATTATTGTCCTATAGAGAAACAAAGAATATGTCACCAAAAATGTAGGAAAAAGACATTAGAGAGCACTCAGGCTCCTAATTTGTTATTTTTTCATTAGAGAGAGAGAGAGACGCAGAGACACAGGCAGAGGGAGAAGCAGGCTCCATGCAGGGAGCCCGATGTGGGGCTCCATCCCGGGACTCCAGGATCACGCCCTGAGCCAAAGGCAGACCCTCAACCACTGAGCCACCCAGGGATCCCTGGCTCCTTATTTGCTAAAGGGATTTGTGATATCCATGTTTACACTTAACTATATTTACAACTTGTTTCACAATTGAGTATAATTTACAAGGTATCTATAAGTGCATGGGTACACATGTTGTATAAGCACATTATACATTTGTTATAAAATGGACCATAAAAGCTTGATTAATGGCACAAATATTACTGAAGAGATGATCTCATTTATATGTGGAATCTAAAAAGGTGGAACTCCTAGAACCAGACAGTAGAGAGTGGTATCCAGGGGCTCAGAAGGGAAGGTGGACCTGGAAGAGGCCGGCCAAAAGGTATAAGCTTTGTTATCAATAAGTTCTGGGGATCTAATTTATGCAGCATGGTGATTACAGTTAATAATACTGTATCTTATACATGAAGTTTCCTAAAAGAGTAGATCTTAAGTGTTCACACTGGACCAAAAAGAAAAAATAAGTAATTATATGAGGTGATGGATGTATGAATTAACTTGACTGTGGTAATCATTTCACAATGTAATATCAAACCATCACATTATACACCTTAAATATTACAATTTTTATTTGTCAATTACGCAGTAGTAAGTCTGGAAAAAAATAAAAGCATTTAAGCCAAAAAAGTGATGAAAACAAACAAACACATATTTAAAAGGAAGCTCCTCCTTTATTTCTTTAGCAATATTTCAACTACTTCTGTGAAAGGAGTTAAAAATGGGTATTAGATTTCTTGGAAAATACTGATAATAGGTAAAATAGTAAGTAAAATGGGGAGAAGCAATAGGAATGAGCAGATGATACACTCTTACATCTTTTGACACTTTCTAGCTGCTCCTTAGTAAACACAAGATGACAGAATGTAGAATCAATATTTGTAATCATTGCAATGTTATACTATGCCAAAATACTTGAGTCATATGCAGTGTTCCAAAATAAAATCTCATTTGTAATATAGATCAAATATTTTAACCATTCATGTAAATTAAGATTTATTTATTTCTCTGAGAGGTGGGGAGGGGCAGAGAGGAGAAGAGAAGCAAGCCCCCGCCGCCGCCCCCTCCCCCGCCCACCCCGAGCACAGAGCCCTTCTCCTATCCCTAGGATCAGACCTGAGCCAAAACCAAGAGTCTGATGCTTAACCAACTAAGCTAGTCAGGTGTCCCCATTTCCTCTAAATTAAAAGAAACTTACTTTAACTAGGGATCAACAAGTTAATACATTTATTAGCTAACTCTTGGGTGATAACTTGTAAGAGAACATTGAAAAATTTTCTCAAAACACAAGAAAAACTTGCGCCTCAGCTGATAAGAATTATAAAAGTTAACCCAGAAGGTAACTTTTTTTAATGTCTTGACTGAAATGAATCTTAATTTTGAAGATGAGCCATTATCTGAGTTTTGGTATCACAATATCCAGCACATTAAAAATATTTGTGCAATGCTTTCGTGTTTCCAAAATTAAATGTGTAGCTTTTGTACACCTGGGCTATTGGTAGACAGGCATCCGAACTGTATGACCAAAAAAAAAAAAAAAATTGGTCAGGCTGCAAAGGTCTGTTTACACAGTTATAATCTGACATTTTTGTATTATGTCTAGGGTGTATTAGACTGTCTTGCCTAAATTTCTATTTCTGCAAGGCTCCTGGTTAACCTCTATCATGTAAAAAATTAATTCAGGGCAACATTTAAACGACTTCAAAGCTTTCGGTGAAATACAGCATATATAGAATTGCTCTCAAGATTTCCAGTGAATCATCTGTTGCCTATATAAAACGATGGAACAACTCCCTTATTAGGCAATTATGACATTTGGCTTAACAAGCTGAATAGATTTTATTGATGCTAATTATGGTAACAAGTTATGGTTTTTATATCTTAGGTATTATATAGACAGAATTATTATCATGTTTCACATATGAACTTCTGGCCATGTCATATGGATCATTGGATACTAGGCTGCATATCATAAATTATGAACAATAAGATTAGTGAAGATTATTATTTCAAGGACTGTGTGAGTCTGCATTCCTAACAATGTAATACATCAAGAGGTTAGAAGTGATGGCAATAATTAAACAAAAATATTACACTGATCTTATGACTAAAATAAAATCAAAAGCTCATCAGGTGCTTGAGCATATTGTGGTGGCCATGAGAATGTGCCTTGAAGAAATCCCCCTATAGAGAGCTAACAGACCAGGCCTCTAAGCATCATTGCTGCATTTGTGCCACAGATTCCTTTTCCTGAGGTTGCTTCTAGCCAATATCAGGCCCGCAGGGATACTAAAGCAGGTGTATACCTATCTGGGAAATGAGGGAACCCTCTGGTTCCCCTGTGGGTTCAAGGACTTCCCAGTCATCCTGCTGAGTGAGTGAGTCTTCCTTAGACTTCATAGCAGTCAGAGATACTTTCATCCAACCCTCCTTCCCTCTCTGCTTCATTTGGGTCACACTTAACATTGCATCTGATAGATCTCAGCTTTTCCTAGCTCCCTCTCAATTTTCTTTCACAGGCATTTCCTTTATTCAAATTCTTCCATGTTTAATCCCATCTTGCTGTGTACTTCTTAGAGGACTTGGTCTAGTATGTCTAGAAATACACTGTTGAGATTCAGTGAAAAGTAATGTGATCCATGACAGATTGGTGGTTTTTTTTAAACTCAAGTTATCAGAAAATGATCATGGGTAGTACAAGCAGGCCCTTTTGGTGGTTTATATAATGGCCTTTTGTAATAAGACCAATCTTAGAAAGAAGCGCCAATGTTCTATATAGAAATCACTTATTTGTCCAGTCAACTCATTTGTGAGTAAAGAGCAAGTTATTTAATCTCTGTGTGTTTTAGTTTCCCTAAGGTAACATGGGAATAATAATTGTACTTAACTCATAAAACTATTTTGCAGGGATCCCTGGGTGGCGCAGCGGTTTAGCGCCTGCCTTTGGCCCAGGGCGCGATCCTGGAGACCCGGGATCGAATCCCACGTCGGGCTCCCAGTGCATGGAGCCTGCTTCTCCCTCTGCCTATGTCTCTGCCTCTCTCTCTCTCTGTGTGTGTGACTATCATAAATAAAAATTAAAAAAAAACTATTTTGCAGTCTAAAAGAATTACTATATGGGGGTGACTGGCTGGCTTGGTTGGAAGGGCATGCGACTCTTGATCTTGGAGTTGTAAATTCAAGCCCCACATTGGGTGTAGAGATTACTTAAAATCTTGAAAAAAATAAGTGAAAGAGCTACTATATGTAAAGAATGTAGAACAGTGCTTGGCACATAGTGTTTGATTAGTGTATTAATGATTAGTTTAATTAATGTATTGGCACTTGAGTACATGTAGATTGCAAAGACAACTAAGATAGAAAAATCTATATTTAAGTGAAAAGAAGCCAGAAAAGACATGGTCAGAATGGTTAGAAAAAAGCTAGAATTTGTTCATTCAGCAGCATGCCTGCAAAGGGAGAGAACTTCGTTTGCTGCAAGTTTTGCACTGTTTTTATTTTTATTTTTAAAGATTTTATCTATTCATTCATGAGAGACAGAAAGAGAGAGAGGCAGAGACATAGGCGGAGGGAGAAGGAGATTCCCCACGGGAAGCCTGATGTGGGACTCGATCCCAGGACCTCAGGATCATGCCCTGAGCCAAAGGCAGACGCTCAACCGCTGAGCCACCCAGGCATCCCAGCCTTTTTTTTTTTTTTTAAGGTTTTATATATTCATTTGACCCAGAGAGAGTGCGAGAACACAAGCAGGGAAGCAGAGAGAGTGGCAGGCTGAGGGAGAGGGAAAAGCAGGCTCCTCACTAAGTAGGAAGCCTGATGTGGGACTCAATCCCAGGACCCTGGATCACGACCTGAGCAGAAGGCAGACACATAATCAACTGAGTCACCCGGATGCCCCTGAACTGGGACTCTTACACGTTTGTGAGCTGGGACTCCTGGGTGGCTCAGCGGTTGGGCATCTGCCTTCAGCTCAGGGCAGGATCCCAGAGTCCAGGGATTGAATCCCACATGGGGCTCCCTGCATGGAACCTGCTTCTCTCTCTGCCTATGTCTCTGCCTTTCTCTCTGTGTCTCTCATGAATAAATAAATAAAACCTTTTTTTAAAAAAAAGGTTTACTAAAAAAATTAAAATGTTTGTGAGCTACTTGTTTTTATAAGAAAGATTGTTTTTAGTATCTCTTACAAAGATTGTTTTGAAAAAACCTGGGCAGGGAGAATGTGGTTTCCAATCACTATATTATAATATTTTAAATGCCCAGTTTTCAAAAAATTGATGCTTTCAAGGAAGGAAGTATGGCTCATTCACAGGAAGGTAAATCATTGAATTTGATTCAAAACTGGTTAATGTTTTACTGACCAATACAATAACTTTGTAGTTATTTTTTCCAATGAACAGAAACAACTTTTAACTCTACTGGACAAAATCCACAAGTTAACATTTAAGTGTACTTGATCTGAGTGGGACCTTTAACCAAAATCTTAAAAGTCATTGAAAAGGACTTCGTGAACTCAGCTAAAACACTACCCCCAAATTTATGAAACAGATAATTTCATCAAGCTTTGTGCTGTTTCCATGATATAAAGATAACCCTATTAAAACTATAAAGGCCATATTTACCCAGAGAAATAACAAATATATATGTCCCCTTTGCTTCCAGACAGAGCTCTATCCTAAAGACTCTGAGGTCCCAGCTTTGTTTTTTCACGGGTACTACATTTCACTAATCCCCCTGGTGACCTATTTCCTTTTTAACTTTAGTCAGCCTTCCTCACGTAGACCGCTTTAAAGATTGTCTGGAATGTATTTTTCTGTCAGTATTAGGAAACCAAAGAATACTAATTAAACTCTCATAGTAATCAGAGGAGCCATATTATATAAAATAGAGCGACCTAATTTCACTGGATACCAAACTACAATTAACAAATAAGCTTGCTGTATAAAAACAGTGCAGGGCACCTGGGTGGCTCAGTAGTTGAGCGTCTGCCTTTGGCTCAGGGCATGATCCTGGGGTCCTGGGATCCAGTCCTGCATCAAGTTTCCCGTGGGGGAATCTCCTTCTCCCTTTGCCTATGTCTCTGCCTCTGTGTGTCTCTCATGAATAACTAAAATCTAAAAAAAAAAAAAAAAAAAAAAAAAAAAGTCCTAGTTTATGTAATTAAAAATCTTTGGGCAAATTAAGCTGATTTAGTAATTTTGCTTATTAAAGTTACTTAATTTAAATAACGGCTGTCTTTTCTATATAAGTATGGAGTATAATCCAAAAATATTTTTTCCTTTTTAAAAAATTTAAATTCAATTAATTAACATAATGTAATATTAGTTTCAGAGGATACATTTTATTTTTATTTTTTTTAATTCTTATTTATTTATGATAGTCACAGAAAGAGAGAGAGAGAGGCAGAGACACAGGCAGAGGGAGAAGCAGGCTCCATGCACCGGGCGCCCGACGTGGGATTCGATCCCCGGTCTCCAGGATCGCGCCCTGGGCCAAAGGCAGGCGCTAAACCACTGCGCCACCCAGGGATCCCACATTTTGTTTTTAAAATGAAGATTGGGTTTGTTTAAAAGACAAGTTAATCTGAAGCCCTTAAATTTCTCATGCTGGTCTACTAACTAGATAAGCTAACAGTACTTACATAGTATTTAGAATAAAAATATAAAATGTCTTCAAATTGTGATTCTGATAAATGTTTTCGTAATAGTAATTATGTTTCATAGGATGTCAGCTAGAATAGAATTTCCAAGATCCTCAGGTAACTTCAAACTTTGGACTAATTTAGTGGGTAATCATTGGGTACCTACTTGTTATATAAGATTCAATACTGAAATACTGCTCACTTAGAGTAATTTTATTTACATTTGCTTCTTTTATTTATAATACTACGGATGGCTATCTTTGGGTTACGTATTTAACTATTTTTGCAACTTTAAGGTTTCAAAGTTATGTATTTTCATGAGCTTTGCTATTCTGCAGATGCTTCCACATGACAGCTTTCAATTCCTTTCCTTTGATTTTCTCAGTGAAATAATTATATTGCTTAAAATCTGCATTTAATGTATGTAGCTGAGACAAACACTGCCAGAAAAAATACAATTAAGTGTCAAGATAACAGAGTGAGTTTGTTTTTCTAGGACAGAGTTTTGTCCTGAGGTGTCTATTTGTTCCAAAATATGAAAAACTTGAGTATCTAGAAGAGTCTAAAAGGAAATTTACAAAGTGTACTAAAAAAATTGGCAAAAATCCCCCAGCTTTGATGCAGTTATTCAGAAGCAAGGAAAGGGGAGGGAAGAGCGTGTGAAAACTTGACTGTTCAGGACTAGGTCAGTACCAAACTAGAATTTGGCTTTCTCCATTAAAATAATTGTTCTTAAAGGCCTCAAAAGAAGACTAAATTGCTCAACTTCTGTATAATTTGCTCAGATAGATTTTCCATATCTCATCAGAATAATTTGCTTGGCTTTGTTTTAACTTTATAATGTCCTTGATTATTAAAACAAAGACCAAAATGAAAGAAGTTCCCCACTGGGGAAAGATGTGTTTCCTTGAAATTGCTCTGCCTTCTGTTTCCTCTTAAATATTTTATTTCATTTCTATTAAGTGGGAAACTAACTACATTCTCAGGCACTTATGATCCTGTCTTAATGAAGTGATTGAATCTCCTCTGAAACTTTTGCTTTCCCCAAATTGAGTCCTAAAAAAAAAATTTCAAGATGTGTTTTACACAGAAACTACCTTTGAGACTTCCCAGAGGGCCCTGGGAAAAATCACCAAACTTCTACCTTTTATTAGCAGTAAACAAATACTGCAACTCAAAACTTCCTTTTCTAAGGGTGCAGAAGGTCTTGCACATACACAATTAGGTCATGACAATATTAGGTCATGACAATATACAGCTTACCTAAAAGTTATACAATAGCATTATTTTATTTATGGACTAAACAGAGAAGCCAAAACTGAACCACAACTACAGGGGACAATATACAAATGAGAAATAATCCTGTGACTATTTGAAATGAACTGGATGTTGAGGATTATCTAATTGTTTTTCAAACTTTACAGATGAAGAAAGTGAAGCTAAAAGAGATGACTCAACTCAGCCTAGTTCATTCTATTACACTGCTGCCACCATGTCTAGCTAATTAGGCAGAAAGGTATTTCATTGAATCTGTTTTTTTTTCCCCCAAACCCAAGAGCAATCAACATAGAGTAAAACATGTTAAGTGCAAAAAGATTATAAATACAAGGTATGTATAATGCAAGAGATAGAAGTCCTGTGCTTTGGTTTTTAATCTTACTGTCCTTAAACAACAGGAAAACAGCCTAGAACATAAAGTTGTTATTACAAAAGAGAAACCAGTAAATACTGGTTACTGAAAATGAATTTTTCTTGACTGGCTCCCTAAGTAAATATATACTTGGTATTAGTATCAGCTTAGAGAAAAAAAACATGGTACCCTGGGAATGTTTACTGCTTTCCTCAACTTAGAATTTTATACTTATACAGTCATTTAAACAAAGAAAAAATTTTTTAAAAGATTTTATTTATTTATTCATGAGAAACAGAAAGAGAGGTAGAGGGAGAAGCAGGCTCCATGCAGGGAGCCTGATATGGGACTCGATCCCAGGCTCATGCCCTGGGCTGAAGGTGGTGCTAAACCACTGAGCCACCCAGGCTGCCCTAAACAAAATTTCTTAGGGAGAAATGGTCATTGATAGTACAAAATCACAAGTCACCCCTTTAACTACTTAATTTGAATTATCATTTATTATATCCTATGTATTCCTTATACTAAAATTAGGATTTTTAGGAATTTGAAAATGTATGCCCCATCTGAACAAATTTCTAGGAAAACAGCAATACCTTCACAATCTTATTTTGCATAACTGCTTAACAAGAGACATTTTTCATCATTCCATTTTTTTTGCAGAAATTTTACTTCACATTTTGAAAAACTTTGAATTATCTTAGAAATACCTGAATATCATATTTATCACCCAGTACAGTAACTTGCACATCGTAAACTAGTAAAATTGTTTTATTAAATGTGTATATTAAAAGGAAGAGACTTGAGGCACCTGAGTGGTTCAGTCGATTAAGCAACAGACCCTTGGTTTCAGCTCAGGTTGTGATCTCAGAGTCATGAGATCAAATTCCAAGCCAGGCTCTGCTTGAAATTCTCCCCCTCTGCTCCTCCCCTTTCTAATGCGCACATGTTCTCTCACAAATATTATCTTAAAAAAAAAAAAAAAAAAAGGAAGTGACCTATTTTCAACATTTGGTTATTTTGGAATTAGGGTACCCACAATCCTTTAACTGGCAGGTTATTTTAACATTCTGCTAAATAGTGCATTTACATAATAACTTCTTTGGTACAATGCCTGATGAAATCATGTACTGTTTTGTTAATAATAATAATAATAAATCAGGAGGCTCTACAAAATAGCTTAGAAAAACAAGTTTTCTATTTATTTAAAAATAAGTTTGTAGTTACTACATTGCAGGGACAGGAATTCTTACACATACATTCTAGTTTGTATAAAAGGATTCAAAGAATTATGCATCAAAACTAACATAGAAAGTGTCCACATAACAGTAAAGAAAGGTCCAATCAATATGTACAAAAAGAAAGGGCACTGCTATTCTGATGTGAGACTGCTGTTTATAACATGATATTCCAGGTTTCTGGAAGGAAAAAACAAAAACCTCAATAAAGCTAAATAATTTGTCTTTAAACTCTGTGTTACTTATTACATACAACAGATTTGCTTGTGTTTAACATTGTTTTCTGTACAAAATAAGTATAATTTTAATTTGAAAATGTGTCAGTTTCAACTTTAACCCTCTAGGTCAGTTACTTTTAAAAAATTGAGCTACATTCTACACGTCTAAATATCGTGTGACAGGATTTAAGTTTTCTAAAAGATCTTTAAGAAGACCTCATCTTCTTGCAGTTTTAATATGGTCCAAAAATGTAACTTTGTATTTTTGCCTCAATAGTTTATCATTGTGATTAATCAACACACACAATCTTAAAAAGTAATGAGCATGTGTGTGCCCTCTGCATCATATCATGTGTACTATATATCATTTCAAACCTATTCTTAGCTCCTTAAATGTAGAAACTCATAGCCACCCACTATTATGTATTTGGTTTGTGCCATATAAAGGTTAATTTCCTGATGATTTTATCTGCATTAAAAAAGTATTTCAACACAGAGCTATCAAAACTAAAAATAATATATATTTATAGCGCATATTTTCTAATTATTTTACTGCAGTGTGTACAAGATTTATCTCTGGAGCGTCAAAAGTGGTAGTTACAGTCTTCTGACTCAATTTGACCTCTTGGCTACTGTACATAGTACAAAACATCATTTGTAGTGCTTAGCTCAGTATAATTAAGAACATAAGTAGTTTCTTAGTAAATGTAGTATTTAGTTCAAATCACTTGGAAATTTGGGGAACTAAGGAGAAGTGCAAGGAGTAAAGGTATATTTTTCTAATTTTAATAGGAAAATAAATTCTCACCTAAACATAACTAAACCACATCACAACCTCTTATGTAAAAAATACTTTCTTAAATACTTTCTTAGTATGGGGGGGGGTAATTCATGGAACATAAAATTACTTCCCCTCTTATGACTTTTAAAATCAAGTGTTTCCTGCATATAAGGAGAATGCTTATAAGCCCTTTAAACACTCAAGTATCTTGGTCCTTTCAACCTACTCAAAAATAAATTTCAGGTGAACAAAAACATTCAGAATAACAATTTGTTTTCATTAAATAGAAAATTGATAATCAAAATTGCTTCCAGTTGACATGTGAGAGATACATAGGTATGTATGGACAAAATGGAATGCTAGAATTAAATACTACTATAATGTATATTAGAAGTCAAATTTTAAAACATGTAAAAGTTGTGAATATCACATAAGCAAAAAAGTTATTTGAATACATTTGCTAAAATGTCTGATTAATATACCACACTACAGATAATGGGCAGTTCTAGATGTTAACACACTGCTGCTGCATGAGGATCTTTTAGTAGACTAGTCTATCTTTTGCAATTCATTTCCAAGTGTTAACTAAATTCAGCCAAATTTTTATTTCAGATGTGACATGATCAAGCTCACAATTATCCTTTAGTTATTCTAATTAAATTTGAGGAAAATACTTTCATAATAATGTTAACAATAGTCTTCAAATTTGTGAAGCTGTGCCAATAATAAAAACAATGGAAACAAGACCAAAAAATCTTTAGTACATAAATTTATGCAGAAACCAGTCTAATGACATATTAGTAGATTGCAAAGGATAAAATTTTAAGAAGCTATATACATATTGCCCAGTTGTGAGATTGTAATTAGACTGAATGTTTAAACTGCTCATTTGCAACATTTTATATTTTTTTCATTTGACTAGGACTGGAGACTGCTGGGGTGGAGGGAAAGAATATTAGGGTTAGGTACTTAAAAATATATAAATTGATTTGTATTTTCCATGTATGTAACAAGTTATATTTCTGAAACTTTCAATAAACTTGAAGCTTTTATTGCTCACCTATGACAACTGTCAACATTTCCTTTTGCCCTATGAAGGGTACATGCATGGTGTCACTGTCTCAAAGAGGATACTTTTCCAATATTTTTGATATTTGGTCAAACAAAACAAAAATACGGCAATGACTTAAATTTCTCAATTCAACTTTTGCATGTATAGAAGCTAAATTATAAAAATATAAAGTCTAAATATATCTATTACTAATACATAATTTTAAGTGTCTCAATTACAAAGAATCTGGATCCAAGTCATTTTTGCTTTACTAAGAAACCAGTGTCTAATGATGTCCAAATAAGGTCATAAGTATACAGTGTCTTTAGAACAGAACAATACATTTACTTGTTGCAGTTAAGATGGTAAATAATCATTTCTTTGCTAATCCATACATCATATTAGAGGTATACTCCACTCTAAGACTGTGTACGCTCTTCCTTTTTCTGTACACACCTTAAAACTATACACATAACTTTTACAAAAATGGATTTATATATAGCCTATTATTTTTTTCCAACACAATGCAGATAACATCAGGAAATTACATGTTTCAAATAGATTGCCTTCAAAAGCAACACTTACTTTAATGACTTAAATCTCAAACATACACATTATTCTCAATAATGGTGTAACTGAAAGACTCATTTTACTATACAACCAAGCCATCCATTTCTGCATTATGAAGAGTTTACTGAATTTTAATTATATAGTTAAATATATTTGTTAGAAAAAAATAAATATACAAAAAACCTGAAAAATTTGAAATTATTTCTCGACTGCAAAATCACAGCAATCCAGTTAAGATCTGGAAAATGGTTTACTTAATTTCACGGGAGGATTTCTGTACAAATTTAGTTACAAATGATCTAAAAAAAGCCCAAATGCATCACTTTCCATTATTCTTCAATACAATTAAATGACTGACATTTATCCCTACCAGAAATAAGAAATGATTATGTAATGTATTTTGCCAAGGTTCCATTAAAGACTTTATTTTTCTATATCAGGGTCATGCTGATACACATTTTCCCATCCTCACTTTTTAAAAATGTAGTATCTGAAAATTTTGGTTACATTTTTGTACCATACCAGTCCTCAGAAAATACTACATTCTTTAAACTTTTTAAAAAATGGACAATAATTTTCAAACAATAGAAATGGTATTTATGTTGGTTTTTAAGGTATAAAATAACTAACTGTACCATAAACAAATAAATAACTGCTTTCCTTTTCCATAGCAGTACATATAGCAATACATTCTCCTAAGTCATATAGTTATCATTTACAATAGACAACTTAATTTTACTAATGATGCAAAAAATAATAGAATACAAGGCACAATCATTAAATGGAATTTTTCTTTAGGGTGTATATTGACATACCAGCGTGATAAGGATACCATAAAAAGTGCAGAAAAAACACAATGTGCAATGAGACCACTGTATAAAACATGATTGCATAAAAAGTGATTTGGCCTATTTTAACCTTTAATAATTGAAAATAACCAATCTTCCCCTTAAAATTAAACTATAAAGTATGACATTTTAAAATTATTTTTATTCTACCACTATCTAAAAAATCCTGAAAAAAGAATTTATACCTGGGTAATAGTATATAAGTATGTGTTTGTATATATATTTAATTATACCCATTTATCAATATATACACATACACACACAGACACATTTCTTTGTAAGTCATTTTAGCCTATTAGATATGTCTAAAGTTTAGAAATGACATTAATCCAGATCAACAAGTAAACATCAAATCCCATACCTTTTTCCTGTATTTTCCTTGAATCCTTTAACCACTTAAACATTTTCTCTAAAACATCTCTGTCAAAGGACCCACCAGTGCATTATTTTCTACTATTAAGTACCAAAAAAAGATACATCTCAGCATAACTCTTTTTAATAACGTGCTCTTTAGAATAATATATAGCCTTTCCAATATTGAAAAGTGTATGCTGTCCTGACAGTCAAAAACAGGCTTTCCACTGCACTGATTCTCAGTCTTTGGCACAATAAACAGAGATTGAGTGATTGATATAAGAATCAAGGTCTGAAAAATTAGACAGTCAAATGTTTTCCAATGTGGATATGTTTCCTTTTCATCAGTACATTTTCTCTTACGTTTGGCAGAAATGGAATACAGCAAAAGCCTTGTCTAGATTCTTTGTAGATGAACATTCTATAATTAAAATCAAACTTTTTAGGGTATCAAATGGTGGGAATTTTATATTTAATCTTTAGAGGAAACACACTTCTTAATTTACTGCTACTCTGATAACATCTGTCTTCCTAGGGGCACAACTTCTGTATCAATAGAAATGTACCTGGCTTGGTCAAAAATAATTTTAACATGAAATGCTCTATCACTAGGAATATTATGCTCCTTAAGAGTGTAGCAGAACTGTCTTTTCCAGAAATAAACTGGGAATTCATTATAGGTCCTCAATTTCTTTTGTTTCAAACAGTGAATGAAATGAATGTTGAAATGCATAACCTATCTAAGGGCAATAAATAGCAAACATTTAAAATATATATGTATATATTTATATATATATATTCATTTAAAGAAGTGAAGTGTCTTGTAAGTTTGTTTGTTTTTTTGCAAATCAAATCATAACATTCCCTAATCCACCATAGCAGCAAGGAAGCAGAAGCCTTAGTTCTACGTATTCCTTAACTGTACCTGCTTTATGATTTCAAAGTAAAATATTTTGGTACAAGTTACCAACCAATTAAGTTAGCTTTTGCTTTTTCAGTCAACTTTCGGACTCGTCCTCTACTAGAAGTTCCAAAAGTCAAAGAGGTGTCTTCGAACAACAGCTGCCTCTGCTCCTCTTCCGAATCATCCTCATTATAGAAAGCTGTCCTTCGACCTTGGTTTCTAGTTCTCATGTGGGGTTCAGAGCCTTTAAGTTCCTCAAACTCTTCTTCCTCATCCATAGGATCATCTGGCTTTTTTCGGTTACTTCTTCTTAGCATTTTAACACTTGTAGGAACTATGAGATCTGAATCTAGTTTTTGTGACTTCATCTTCCTTTTTGGTTTTCTGCCTCCACGACTTTTTTTCTGTAACAAATCCTCCTTTACGGTATTAGTTTCAGAAAGAAAACTGCATGTTGAAGAAGGAACTACTTCATCTCTGATTGAATGCACATTATTTTGCTCTGAATTCTCTGGCTTTGCATACTGTAGCTTTTTGGGCTTTCTACCCCTTTTCTTGTGGATAACTTCACCACTATTGGTATTAACTTCTACCTTAGGCTTCCTTCCAGGTCCTCTCTTCACAAGTTTAGATGGCTGCCCTCCATGGCCATTTACTTGAATGCTTCCAGGTATAAGAGCATTGTTCTTACAATCTGCTAAAAAGCAACAACAGCACACTTAATACATGGAATTGCTTTTTTAATTTGACCCTCAAACTAGTCAGTAAAAACATTGCTATACTTAGGTAAAATGCAATCCTAATTTTTGTTTTACTAAAATGAGAAAAAGAACCAGCAGAAGGCTAATAGTTGAATAGCATTATTTTCTACTGAAAACTCACAGAGGAGAAAAGATCCTCAGTGAAGTCATTAATGATCTCAAATGAGGGAAATGAAACTCAGAGCAAATAATCTGTCAATACTGTAAATTATGATAGAGCTGGGATTAGCCAAGGCTTCTTATTCCACTACCTTTACTACACATTTTAATATAAAAGCATTTTTTTCCGTTACCCTATGTATTTGTACAGAGCTTAGCAACCACAAAGAACTTTATTGTTTACCTCATTAAAAAGTTTTCTGTACTCCTACCACCTTTAAGCAGTTCAATTATGGAAAATGCCCTTATATAAAATCCATGACATTTTAACTTGGCAATCCCCTTCTACTTACCTCTAATCATTTATTTCCTGTTAGGGATGGAATAAAAAGCAACTATCAAGACTGGAATGATTCTAAATCTTATTTGAGTCTATTTTGGATGTGATCATCATACCCTCTCTAAAATCACAGAAGATTTTATAGTCTAAATATTTCCTTAAGTCCCTCAGAAGTAAAAAGGATCTCCTCTCTTAATCCTACCACATAAGGAGTTTCAGAGTACATCTACTGGAATAATTTACATCAGTTATTCTCCATAAAAACTACCATGCCTTTGATATTCTTCACCTACCATAACTATAAGAATAGAAATAAGTTACTCTTGGTCATGAACTATGTTCTCAGAATTGTTTAAAAAGGATTAAATAAACAACTAAATAGCAGTTTTCTTCACAAGCTTTTTTAAACAGTCCTATATCCTCGTGCAATTGAATGGCAAATGATTTATTATCATAAGTGTACTGACTCCATGTATCAATCAACCCTATTATGTATGACACCATTATAACTGTAACAAATTCCATGATAAAGGACATTATGCTTTATAAAAAAAAAAATCAGAAAATTCTGAAGATCAAATTCTAAATCTACAGGATCTCCATCATGATGAACTGCCCTCTGTGTTGAAAAAAAAAATGCTATTACCCTATCAGATGAAGACATGTATTATCACTTTTTCCTTCAAAGTTCTCAGATTTTTTTGTTTGGTTGTGATGGGTATCCTGCAATATCATATTCTAGAGGAAATCCATAAAGAAATGAAAACTGCTTTTAAAGAGAATGCTTCTTCAAAATGGTATTTTTTTGCTATAGGTTTAATTTATATTTCATAAATATCAAGGAAAAAATCAAGGTCACAAGAGGTCAGAGCCAGAAGCAGAGGGAAAGGGCAAAGTTGTCATTTCCTGACCCACAGAGTACAAATAATTTTCTTTAGTGGTCTTCTAGTATAATAAGGGGAAGGGAAGCAGGGGAGAAACGTGCTTGTGTATTTGTGAAAAAAGTATTTTCTAACACACAATTATACTTAACCTGAGGATTCTATATATCTTGTTTTACATTAAGACTACTAAGACAAGGATTCTAAATATCCAGTCCATACACCCACTATAGAAATTCTACAGCTTGGCTTCAAGTACTCCATGAACGTCTTGAAATGGTCCAAATTTTGTGTTAATATGCCTATGTGCATTTTCTGGGTAAAGAACTACAGATTTCATCAACTTTACAAAGCAATACATAAACTAAAAGAGGTTAAGAACAAAGGTAGCTCTCTTTATGTTGATCTGTGCTGCTCAACAAGGTAGTTACTAACCATGTAGCTATTGAGCACTTGAAACACAGCTAATGCAACTGAGGAACTGAATTTTTAATTAAATTTAAATATGTATAGTTTGAAATATTGATTACATGCTGAAATATTTTTGATATAATGGATTAAATAGTATAAATTCTTAAAATTGGTAATTTTACCTGTTATTATTACATGTAGTAGCTATTAGAAAACTTAAATCATGCTTGTCATGGTTTATACTATATTTCCATTGGACAGCACTGCCTCTTGATTCTATTAATCCAGGTATCAATATTTACATAATAAAGACTTATTAGGGGATCCCTGGGTGGCGCAGCGGTTTGGCGCCTGCCTTTGGCCCAGGGCGCGATCCTGGAGACCCAGGATCGAATCCCACATCGGGCTCCCGGTGCATGAAGCCTGCTTCTCCCTCTGCCTGTGTCTCTGCCTGCCTCTCTCTCTCTCTCTCTCTCTCTCTCTCTCTCTCTCTCTCTCTCTCTCTCTGTGACTATCATAAATAAATTTAAAAAAAATTTAAAAAATGACTTATTAGCTCATCATATTTATATACTGTACTGGTAACTCATATATTTGTGATACTCAAAACAGGTAAATCAAATTGGTTATTGGACTCGTCCCCCCCAACATAATGCTAGAATCAATTTACTATATACATTTAATTTCTGTAGGGTTCAAAGTGACAGAAGCAAGGCCTATAAATATACTATATACAATTTTTTTAAAAGATTTTATTTATTTATTCATGAGAGACAGAGAGAGAGAGAGAGAGAGAGAGAGAGAGACGGGCAGAGACACAGGCAGAGGGAGAAGCAGGCTCCCTGCAGGGAGCCTGACGTGGAACTCGATCTCGGGTCTCTAGAATCACACCCTGGACTGAAGGTGGCGCTAAACTGCTGAGCCACCCAGGCTGCCCATATATACAATTTTTAATTTAGTTCAGAAAATTGTATATAAAAATATAAAACACTCATATACACAAAGTCATTTGCTTCTATACTTGTATTGCCCAAACGAGCATATTTGCTTGATTATTCAAATACTTATTGTCCACTATATACTAAGTACAGGTGATTAGAGAAAGTAAAGACAAGAGTTCTTTTCTACTGGATATAGACACATGTAAAAAAGAATACTCTAACTGCCACAAAAAGGTGAACCAGGTGTTCTTGCAAATAAAAGATTAAGTGCTTGATTCTGTCTGAAGGACTCATGAAGAAGCTTCCTGGAGTAGATGATATTTCAAAGTGAGACTTGAAAGGTAATAGGAAACCATTAAATTGGAAAAAAAAAAAGACATTCCAAAGAAAGAAGAGGGCAATGGTATTTCAGCGACTTTCAAGTGGTAGAGGATAGGTGACATATGAAAAGGAGAAAGAATGGGATACCTGGGTGACTCGGTTAAATATCTGCCATCGGCTCAGGTCATGATCCTGCTTCAGGCTCCCTGCTCGGTGAGAAGCCTGCTTCTCTCTACCCTCACCATACCCTCCTCTCCTGCTTGCTCTCTCAAATAAATAAATAAATAGATAAGTAAATAAAATCTTAAAAAGAAAAGAGGAGAAAGTAAAGAAAGCTGGAATGTTAGGCAGGAGCCAAGTAATGAAGAATCTTATATAAAAGGCAAAAATATTGAAACTGACTTCACATATCATTTGAAAGCAGGGAAGGATGTGAGTGTGTATTGTATGGGCATGCACACAACATGTGCCAGAGTGCAAAATGATCAAATAGATCATTTTTGCACAATGTGGAAGAGTTGAGAATGGAGGCAGTAAGACACGTTAGGAAACTAAGATAATAGTTCAGTTGAGAAATTATGTAGGCCTGAATTAAGAACACAGAAGTGATAGGAGGAATGGAATTTTGAGAAATTAAGGAAGCATTAGTAAAAGAAACTAACGACTGTGAAGTATATCTGGAAGAGAAGGCCAGATGACTCCCTGATTTTAAGCTTACGTAGGGGGGTAGATTCCAATGCCAGTAATCAAAAAGGATGTTTCAGTTGAAAAATTAAATTTTGAGAGGTTTCTAATAAAACTGAAGAGGAAACTGTTTACGCATACTTTGGAAGTCATGATACAAAATGCTTATTCTTGAGCTGCTTACTGCCAACAAGCCATAATTGTTTTAACATGTCACAGGGTGTATTATGTAAGTTACTTTCTCCATCTTTCAAACATAAAGCTTTTATAATGAAAATATGCAGATGAAAGAATTTGGAAGCTTAACTCTAAAGGGTTAAAAGTTGTATCACAGAATAGTGGTCGGGCTGTAGACAACTCTGTAGACAACTCTGATGAGTTACTATTTAGGGAAGGGCAGTGTGCTGAATTTTGTGATGTAAAAACAATTTAATTTTTCTAGATAAGTAAAGAAATTAAATTGGGTTAATTAAATCCAATTTAATTTAAACTCTTTGAATATACTTACGGTGGTATAATAATGAAGTTAGGAACTATTTAATATAAAAGCCTTTGATTCTAAAATTTGTTTTCATTTCCATATAGCAAGGTTTTCAAGGCTTTTAAGTTTAATGACAACAGAGTTTGCTTTGGGCACAAAGCTACAAATCAAGAGATGTCTCACTGAATCTATCAACTAGTACAGAATATGTGACTTTTAAATGAGCATACTAATAGAGAGAGGATATAAATGCTACCTCCGACAAAAAGCATCATTTTTAAAGAAATATGTACTATGTATCTTGGAAGATACAAAGAACACCTTACCTTGCTCAATGATAGGTGATGACTTTGTAAGAGTGGATGTTTTTGAGAGTACAGATGATTTCACTTTACGTTTGACTGGCTTTTCCTTTTCCATGTTTTCTTTTGCAGAATTATTCCTAGTGCCATGACTAAAACTGGATTGACCAGGGCTTGAAAGAGTATTCAAGGTTTTGGAATGTTTCACAGAATTCTCTAGAACTAAAACACATACACACACACACACACACACACACACAAAATTAAAAGCTAAGAGTTATTTAACCTAAAAACAAACAAGGAGGTTGGGATTACTTCTAACCTGAATTAGCCAAAAGGATAAAACCTCGGGGTTGCTTAATGTTTCTTCAGGAAATCTACTTTTAAACAGGAAAAACAGTTTCAGATCTTTTCGACACTAACAAGTTACCTCAAGATTATAAAGGCAACTTGGCAAATTATTACCAAGTCTGGGTACCAGGATTTAAATTCAGGCAGTTTGGATCAGAGTTGCCATTTTTAAGCATTACTCTACACTGAGATTCCTAAATCTCAATTTTTTCTTATTAAAAATGAAAACAAAAAAGAGCAAAAACAATAAAAAGAGCAAAACCACTTCCTGCCCGAATTTACTAAAACCCAGTATATTTTACTTGGCAAAATAAAAGCTTAAATTTAAAAATTACATATACTTCACTTTAGAAACTATAATTGATTCTTACTTGTTTTCCCTGGCATTGCAGATGTATTAGCTTTTGAAATTAAAGTCTTTGCTGCTGAAGAAGTAGATGGTTGTTCAGTGGTAACTGGATCTACAACCACTCGATTGCTTCTGGTTCGAACTACAGAACTGGATTCTGTTTTACCATTTATCTGAGTGGCATTATGCCTTGGTGGAACTGTTCGTGTAGGTGTAGAGAATGGAGAGGTAGAGATATCTGATTTTAGCTGGGGTTTTAACGTCCTTTTTTTCCGTTCAGGGCTGTAAATAAAATAGTATCATTAGTCATTCTTATACCTTTATGTAGATGAATAAAATAGTTTAATAATACTGTTGGATTCAATATTTGTACTATTATGAAATATGTTAAAATATGAGATTTGTAGTGGATTTCATATGGTTGTGAGCCTTTGAAAGTGAATATTTAGTGAAGGATCGCCATAAATGCTACAGTTATATGACAGAAAGCATGATGCCATCACTATCCTAAAAATGCTGTTTTACTGTATAGATTTAGCAGTTTGAATTTAAGCACTTACACTAGTATAGCTTTAGTTAAAAGATTAAAAATCCTCCACATCTTAGGAACTTGCATGTCAAATATATCATTCTGCAATATAGGGAATAGTAAAGGAAGTATTAAAAAACACCAAGTTCTATCATTTAGATGACAAAGTTATAGATCAATTGATGCTTTTTAAAAGAAATCAAATACCTTGATGCAGCACTACTGGAAACAGAGCTGCTTCTGTTTCTTTTCTTCCTCCTCTTGGTTATTGTATTTCTTTTATGAAAACGAAGAGCAGATTTATAATCTGATAAAACTGAACTAATGTGTTCTTCAAAGAAAGCAGACAGGCGCAAACTCATGCTGTAAATCTGTGGTAAGAAAAAAAAGTTTAAACATTCCTCAAAGGAAAATGCTTGTTCAGTAAATATTAACATACAAATAGAGTATTTTACTAGCGAGTAGTTTTAACAATTTAAACAATACTTTCCCCCAATCTCTTTACATGAAGAGCAAAACTAAAGCATGCTTACAATTATTTTTATATTTAGATTAGAAATATTCCAAGTTTCCAGATTCTTTTCTTTTTTAAAATATTTTAAGTATTCTCTAATCCAACACATGGTTCAAACTTAGAACCTTGAGATCAAGAGTTGCATGCTCTACTGACTGAGCTAGCCAGGCAGCCCCAGATTCTTAAAGTAAAAGCCCTAATATCAATTCAGATGGCTCATGTAGACAAAATTCCCGTGAACTCTGTCACACTGAAACTATCTCTGAGGTTTTGGGTTTTTAAAAAAATATTTATTTATTCATCAGAGACAGAGAGAAGCAGAGACACAGGCAGAGGGAGAAGCAGGCTCCATGCAGGGAGCCCGATGCAGGACTGGATCCCAGGACTGGGATCATGCCTGAGCCGAAGGCAGACGCTAAACCGCTGAGACACCCAACCCAGGCATCCCTATCTCTGAGGTTTTGAACCTGTTTTCTTTTCCACTGCTACTTAGGACCAGCATCTATTCTTTTTCATTTCACTTCCATATAGCATCCCTTTGTGGGGTCTTATTTGCCCAAAGAGAAAATGATATTTATAACTTTATTCATTTTTATAAATCATTCACAAAAATGCCTTTCCATTAATGCAGAACACAGCTGGAAAAGTCAAGCCCACATAACCCTAAATATATACCAGGACAATATGTATGTGAGATGTGTTTAAGAAAAGTAACCATTCCTAAACATTAGTGACATCATTGTTATTTTATAGAAGGAAAAAAAATAGACGTGAATTCTTTTTTCCACTAGGAATATCATTAAGAACATAACAGAAAATCAATTTTGCTCTAAATTTTAATTAAAGCAACATTTGGCTACTTAACCTACTTTTCTACTGACTTCATTTAATCTAAACACAAAAACAATTTAATTATATACCCTTGATCTTTTGCTTGGTGTATAGGCTTTTGAATTGCTAAAAATAAGTCTGACATCTTTACATAATTCCATTGGTGACTCATAATTCCCAGCCTCCAAAGTTTCTCTAACAGTAGCAAAATCCATTGGAGTGTCAATGATGTCTCTGTAGTCCTAAGAGAAGAAAAGCAGGTGGTATTATTAACATCACTACCACAAAGTATTACTACTCAGCACAGGGATTCATATACAATTTCTGTGATGAGTACAAGTCCTGTAATTATTAATAATCCGTTATTTTCCTCATCAAGGCTTTTTTTCTAACAATTTTTATTTTTTTCATGCCCTCTCCCTTTCTTGCAGTAAACACAGGATTTTTCTCATTCAAGAACCTAATAAATTCTGCTTCTTTTTCTTAGAGAAAAGGTAAAGGGTAGAGTTGTTCTGGAAAAGGGGGATTAAGAGTACTGAAAAAACTCAGCACTACAACTAACGAAGTTTGGTGTAAGAAATCCAAAATTTTATATTATCTTTGAACTCTAAAGGCTTTTACTCACTGCAATATAATTGTGACTTTAAAATAAGGAGATAAAAACAATGGAACTATGCTAGTATCTATCCCATTTGTGTGGAGGCCTGAGTTCTAGTAACCTCAACTTTATTACAATTGGGAACTCTGTAGCAATCAGGAATTATGAATGTAAATAGTTGTCACGAAGCTCATGCATTTCATTACACAAAGGAGAAATGGAATCATCTAAGATATCCACCTAGTCAATTGTGTATAAAATAAGGCAATAGATTAGAAGCAATAAAAATAGACAAATGAAAGCAGAAAAAAAATAGAATAGTATTATTCAAATATGGCACTTTTTAAAAGAGAATAAGGGTAATACATCTTTTCCATAGCCCTGTGGTATGTAACTTTTTTTTTTCAAAATATAGCTTCAGTTTGCACCATCAAGTTTAAATTATAATCAAATATGTTTGACCCTAAGGCAAATAGGAGGATAACCTTTTACAAACAGGCAGTTTTATTTCTTAATCTATATCGCTTTTATTTCTTTTCTTTTTTTTTAACCTTACTTGCATTGGCTAGAATTTGCAGTCTTATGTTGACTTATGTTGAATAGCAGTGGTGAGAATAGGCATCTTTGCCTCATTCCTAGTATTAGGGGGGAAATTTTTTTTAATGATTAAGCATGACTTAGCTGTAGGTTTTGAAAAAGACCTTCTTTATCAAGCTTTCAAAGTTCCCCTTTATTCCTAGTTTCCTTAAGTTTTTTTTTTCTTTTATCATTAATGGTGTTTTTTTCTTACATTATTTCTTACAGTATTTGGCATCTTTCCATCATCATAGGGCTAATTACATTAATTATATTTTCTTATTTTCTGTATTCCTGATGCCCTGACATTTTTTGGGTTCCTTACAGACCTGAGGAGAGATTGCCCCTCTTAGGGCTAACCAATTCTTACAGATAGCAAAGGGCGGCACTAAGGACACAACTTTCATATGTAAACCAATTATCTCTTTATCTAATACCAGCCAAGCCAGTATTTCCTCTGCCCTGACTTGTCCTAAGGCTAAGTGCCAGACAACTTGGGACCACTTCTATGCCTCAAAGCCCACTGAAATTATTCCAACTAGCCAGTCCTCAAGTATTTACCCTGCTCTGCCTTGCCTTTCTCATAGAAATCCCAATAAAGGCTCTGTTTAAGCATCTCCCTTACTCCCATCTTCTGCTACTGGACCAAAACCTGATGCTTCCTTTGTGGCTCTGTCATTCAATGACAACATTCTGGGACTTGTGAGCACAATAAATTTCCTTCTAAGCCCCATACTTCTTTCCTCCTGTGGCGATGCTGACTGTATCATAGCCAACACGTACATTCTTGGAACAAATGGGTATTGCATTTTGTCAAATGCCTTTTCAAATGCATTAACTGATCTGATCATGTAATTTCTCTCTTTTGATATGACAAAGTACACTGACTAATTCTTGAATACTGAATGAGCCTTTCATCCCTGGAAAAAAACCCAGTTTGTCATGGTATAAAATAATTTTTATATATTGTTGAATTCTATTTGCTGATATTTTATTAAGAATATTTGCATTTTCTTTTATACATTTTTTGTCCAGTTTTAGTATCAGGGTTATACTAGTTTCATAGAATGAGTGGAAAAGTAGTCTCTTATCTATCTTGTGGAAGAGACTATGTAGAATTTGTGTTAATTCTTTAAATATTTGGTACAATTATCCAGTAAAGACATCTGGACTTAAGAGATTTCTTTTTTGAAAGCTTTTAATTACAAATTAAATTTCCTTACTGGTTATAGGGCTATTCAAATGATCTGTCTCATACTGGGTGAGCTGTAATAGCTTGTACTATTGAGAACTGGTAAAAGTACAAAGTAGTTTGCACTTGGAGAATTGGTCCGTTTCATGTAAGAGGTCAAATCTGTATGTATAAAGTTATCTGTACTATTCCTTTATCATCCTTTTGGTATCTATAGGTTCTGTAATGATATCCCAAATTGCATTCCTGATATTAGCAATTTGTGTCTTTTTTTAACTTTGTAAATCTTAATGGAGCTTTACCACTTTCGTAGATCTGTTCAAAGAACCAGCTTTAGGTTTTATGGATTTTTGCTATTGTTTTTCTGTTTTCAGTTTCATTCATTTCTGCTTTTTTATTTCCTGTCTTCTGCTCACAGGTTATTTTTATTTTTCTAGGTTCTTGAGGACAGAGCATAGATTACTGATATGAGATCTTTTCTCTTCCGATGTACTATTTAGTACTGTAAATTTCCTTGCATAGTTTTAGCTTCATCCCACAAATTTGGTATTTTGTATTCACTGTCATTTATTAGTTCAATTTATTTCCTGAAAGACTTCTTTGATCCCACAGATTATTCAGAAACATATTTACTTAGTTATCAATCAAGGGATTAGAGATTTTCCTGCTACTTTTCTTTATTTCTGGTTTGATTCCATTGTGGCCAAAAAACACACTGCATGATTTCAGTTACATTTGATACTTTATTCATTGTTCTCTGTTGTTCTGTTTTTACTTTTTTCCTCAATTTTCCTGTGGGTCACTTGAATAGGCTTCATTTGATTATGTATTGTTTATGACTGTAACTCCCTATTAAAATTTTTTAAATGATTACTCAGGTATTTATAATACATACAAAATTAGCAAAATATACTAGTGTCAACACAAAATTAAATTCAAAATGGATTAAAGACCTAAATATGAGACCTGAAACCATAAAAATCCTAGAAAAGAACATAGGCAGTAATCTCTTTGCCATCGACTATGACAACATTTTTCTAGATATGTCTTCTGAGGCAAGAGAAACAAAAGCAAAAATAAACTACTGGGACTACATCAAAATAAAAAGCTTCTGCACAGTGAAGGAAACAATCAATAAAACTAAAGGCAACCTACGGCATGGGAGAAGTTACTTGCAAATGACATCCAATAAAGGGTTAGTATCCAAAGTACATAAAGAATTTCTAAAACTCAACATCCACAAAACAAATAATCCAATTAAAAATGGGAAGAAAACATGAGCATACATGTCTCTAAAGAAGACATACGGATGGCCAACAGATACATGAAAAGATGTTCATCATTTACGATCAGGAAAATGTAAATCAAAACTTCAATGAGGTAGCATCTCACACCTGTCAGAATGGCAATAACGCAAAAAACAATAGGTGGTGAGGATGTAGAGAAAAAGGGACACTCAAGCATTGTTGGTGGGAATACAAGATGGTGCAGTTATAGAAAACATTACAAAGGTTCCCCAAAAAGCTAAAAATTAGAAGCACCCTATGATCCAACAATCACACTACTAGTATTTACCCAAAGAATACAAGACCACTAATTCAAAAAGATACATATACCCATATGCTTACAGCAGCATTATTGAGGAATGGTACACACACGGACCATTACTCATCCATACAAAAGAATGAATACTTGCCATTTGCAATACATGAATAGAGCTAGAGTATAATGTTAAGCAAAATAAATCAGTCACAGTAAGACCAATACTATATGATTTCATTCGTGTGCAGAATTTCAGAAACAAAATAAATAAATAATGGGAAAAAAATAAGAGAAAGAGATAGACAATGTAAGAAACAGACTTTTAATTACAGAGAACTAATGGTTACCAGAAGGGATTAGGAATACACTTGTGATGAGCACAGGGTGATGTATGAAGTGCTGAATCACGATATTATATACCACACTCTATGTTAATTGTAATTAAAATAAAAATTTAAAAAAGATACTGTAATATAAAGGGTAAACCATAAAGTGAAAATTGTGATTTCATATTTTCCTGTGGAATGAAATCATGTAAATGGCCTTAAAAAAAGATACTCCAAAGACTGAAACCTTGACTCTTAAGGTAACTAACCACTTTGACAGGAACTATAATTACTTGAATATTGAATATATATGTGTGTGTGTATATATATATGTATGGCATATATATAAGCAGATAATTTTGTATTCTGGACTTTTCCCTAAAAAGGAAGAGAAAGATATAAGCTTTAATGTTTAGATTCTACATGCATAACTATGCAGAGTCATGAAAATAGGTCTCGCTCATATTTTTTGTGTGGCTGCTTTACCATTTTTCTTGTGTCCTCAGAGTTTTGATTTTTTGCTATTATTCTAGGTAAAGATTTTTTTCATGTATATCCTGGTCAGGAGTCATGCTTTGTCAAATGTTTATCAACCTTAGAAAATCTACAGCCGTTAACTCCTCAAATATTACCCCTCTCCCATTCTGTCTACTCTCTCTCGCTGAAATTCCTGTAAGTTATGTTCTGAAATTTTTTTCATCTATCACATCTGCTGATCTTTCTGAAGGTTTAATTTCAATGGTTTTGCATTTTATTTTCAGAATTCTATTAAGTTTTTAAAAAAATACCCGCCTCATTTCTCCCCCCCACCCTTAAGTAAGGTCTTTTTTTGCTTATGCTTCTTATCCCTCTATTTAGCTCTTAAACCAAAATGGTAAGTCCAAGTTTAATTGATTTCTTCTTTCTTCGAGGTGCCTTAAATAAGTCATTGGTGTTTTAGATTTGATACAGTTTTTCAGAAATAATCTATTATGTCAAGTTTTGAGGGAGAGAGTGTTAATATTCCATTTGTTGCTTCTGTTGTATAGATGATGAATCACTCCCTCATATACTTTGCGATTTCCTTTATCGTTAACAAACCTGTGATTAGGGACTGTTTGTTTCTACCTCTGATGAATTCCTATATACAAGGGTAGTGTAAATTTGGGCTTTATATTCTTGCACAGTGTGGGCTTAGGGAGATTTCTCTCCTGACACCGGAGCACCAGAGAAGTATTTTTCCTCATGGAGGGAATTATACTAGTGTTTTCATAGAGGGTGAAGTCTTTCAACAGTCCTGGTGGGATCGTAGTTCCAATTTTCTTCTTCACATGGCTTTTTCTGTCTCTTGCCTATAAACAGTGTTATATTTGTCCCTCTAGAATCAAACATTAAAGCTTTTATCTAGCTCTTCTTTTCTGTGGAAAAGTATAGGAATACAAAAATACCTGGAAGCACTAGATAAATTATAACATTTTCTAAAATACATTGCTTGATTCACAAGAAACAAAGGGAAATCCAAAGGTTCCAAAACCAAAGAGAATTGAAAACCAGAGTACTATATAGTATTAGCTCAATTCTTCTATGAGTTTTCTGGAGCATAGTGCTCAAATTAGCCCAGTTTATCACATTGCTGGACTTAAAAACTTATCTTTTACATTCAAGATTTCACATTTCTTGATTTTTAAATGAAAAAAAAAAAAGGCACCTTATGATATATATCTATTGACGAAATTGGTCTATTTTCATCATTGCAAATTACAACACATACATAAAAAACAGATATTGAATTCAGAGGATATCATATCTGGGTCATGATCTCTTATATTTCATTTTTATTTTCATATGATACCATGGTTATCTAAACTGCACAACCTTTAATAACTGAATAAAGGAATAAAAAAAGTCACTTTAAGCAATATTTAGATTGCTAAGAGTAAATGCAAAAATAAATACTCAAATCCGGTTTACTCAATCTTCCTACCACGAATTCCATAAATATAATAATGCTACCTTGCAATTGTATATACTGCTATAGTTTAAAAACTATTTTACTGTATTCTCATTCCATCCATAACCCTGTAGGGAAGGTTCAGTAGGTATTATCCTTGTTTCCTAAGTAACTGCCATAATAAATTCTTAGAGTTAGTGTGGGGAAGAAAATTATAAAAAAAAAAAAAAATTAGATGAAAAAACTAAATGACTTGCTCAAAGTTATACAACTGGTGAAAGGGATAGCTGGAGCTATAACCCAATTCTTTGCGGAGTCTTAGTTTGGGGTTCTTTTTATTTATTTTTTTTATTTTTTATTTTTAAAGATTTTATTTATTCATTCATCAGAGAGAGAGAGAGGCAGAGACACAAGCAGAAGGAGAAACAGGCTCCATGCTGGGAGCCCAACATGGGACTCGATCCCGGGTCTCCAGGATCACATCCTGGGCTGAAGGCAGCGCTAAACCACTGAGCCACCAGGGCTGCTCAATATCAGTTTAGGGTTCTTTTTAAATACCACACTACTTGACTTAGATGCTCCATATAACTAAATAGAGGCAAACATGTATTTAATAATGAAGAGATAAACAATAATCATTATAACAACTTAAATGGCTAATTATCATGTGTGAGATATATAGCAAACTGACAAGCAAAGAAAATATTTCCAAAAATACATACTGGATATTCAAGGAGATCTACTGGCTGGCGGAAAGGCTCAGAATCTTCACATTGAAATATGAGATTTAACAATTCTTGACACTGTTTCTTCCATGCTTGAATATCATACGATTGAGCTCGATTACGTAATCTTCTTCTAGGTTGATGGTCCTAAAATGAAATTTTCAAATATATTAATAAAATAACATTTATAGGTAAAATTTTATTTTTAATGCAATCTCATATAATTAGGTAATAAGCAGGAATTCAAATCATAGCAAATATCATTTACCTAGTTCTGAAAACCATATTATCTTGTGATGAAAACTGATTTGGAAGTTAATACTTGCTCTGTCTTAAAAATACTAAGACTTAAAAAAATGCTTTTAATACTTTTTAACTCATACAAAGTACTTTTGCTAAAACAGTATCTTACCTTTCTTTTTCGGGTAGAAGTTCCTGGCACATCAGCATCTTTCTCTTCTTCCTTCGAGGTAAGAATTTATCAGATTCATTAAACATTCTAAATTTCATTATACTCTTTATTAAAGAGTCTATCACAGCTGTTTATATACCAGTTATTACCTTTACACTTTGAAAAAAGCATGATGTATATGCTGGAACATTTTACTGACTCAGTAAAAAGTCCCCCACAATGTTTTTAATAACTATAACAAGAAAATTCTGGACCACTTTCTTTAAACTATAGCATTAGCCAAAAACAGTTTTCATAACAGCATTTATCTGAAAACTACTATATGCAAATTTTTATGTATAGAAAAAAACCAATGTAGTCTGAATGATGAAATAGGAAACATGAAATACCTCAGAGTCAGACAAAACTTTCTTCTTCATTGAATTGTACAGTGGAATTAAGTTGTAACAAGTCTGATCCCTAAATAACAAAGAAATGTCAGTATACAAGATTAGAGTCATGAGATTTTTTTTCCCCCTTTAAATGTTACCAAAACCGGATTTTAAGATAAAGCTTGAAGCTAAAGGTTTTCTTCATTGGTTGACTCCAAAACTTTATATCCACCCATCTGCCCCCTGCCCCCTACTCTAGGAGAAGCTTCCAATTGGACTATTTCATTGCATGAAACCCAATTCTCACCTCCCAGTCTTTGCTCATGTCACTGGTGTGTGGGGGACACCTTCTTTCATTCCTCAGTATACAAGGGAAAGCTAATATAGGTCTTGTCTTCTAATTCCTTCTTCCTTTCACTTTTAAATGTTTAGTTATTCCCTAAAATTTTGTCTTTTAGTCATTTTCCCTTGTCACTATAGCTTTTACCCTGATAATCTTATATATCTGTAGTTTATCCCTGTAAATGAATTCTAAATTCCTATAATTTGTTGGAGTCTTCTGAGATTCCTACCATCATCTAAATAAAATTTCACCTGTCCAAATCTAATTTTCATTCCCCAGACCCTCTTCCCCCTCCTATTTTTAACAGCATTTTTATTCTCATAGTAATGCATGCTTTTCCACTCTTCCTTTCCTTGCCTCATTATAAACCAATTACTGGCCAAATTCTGTGATTCTACCTTCAAAATCTCTTGGCCTCTGCCTCTTTTTCATTTCCATAAACTCTCATCACCTCTTAGTTGGTTAGCTGTAGCAATCAATCTATTTATGGTTTTGTCTCTTCTCTATCAATTAAGATTAGAAATGCATTCAAGGCCTTCCATGATCTGGCTCAAATTCGTGTTTATAGCATTGTATTCCTATTACTTCTGCTCAGGTACTCTCTACTTCACCTGATTTAAACTGCTTAATTCCCTTAAGAACACTTTAATTTCCTACCTCATGCCACTCCTTATCCCTAGAATGGCTTTCTTTTCATCTAACTTCTCCTAAATATATCAATATCTACCGTGTCCATAACATCCTAACACACTTCTCTGTACCTAAAACCCCATTGTCATAAGCTAGAAGTAATTCTCATCTAAACTTTCATATAGACTCTCTTGTTAAACTTGAAGTAACTAGAATATAAGGAAAAAATTATCTATGAAATTATATTAAGAGGGTAAATATGCATTTCTTTCTACCTCAAGTATGTCTCACATCACCTCATTATGTATCCTATTGCTTGAAATTTGATGAAATAATTCCGTTAAGAAAACAGAATAATCAAAATTTCAAGATCTACCTAACATCTGAAAATTACTGTCAGCTAAAAATGTATAAACAAATTTAAGAAATGCCAGGGATTTATTTTTAGATATATATAATATAAATGCTTTAAATATTAACTTATTCTTATAAAGGATTTCAAAATAACATTTGAAAGAAATACAATTTTATAGACTAGTTATTTCTCTAAAGCATGTGTTTATGTATCATGGGATACTATTAATTCCTATCTTTTTGGAAAAAGAAACATACATACATATAATACAAAATTATACACTATAAACTTTATAGTTAAAATATTATAAGCCACTATAACTAAGTTATATGAACAATCTATCTTCCAAGGATAACTAATTCTTAATTACCAATTTTATGAGGGAGGAGCAGCTCAAGTATAGTAGAAATAGCCCCCCAAAGCATTTGGAAGGTTTCTTTGGAGAATCAGGGGGAGGGTAGGAGATAATATTCACTGTACTCCTTTTCTTTGGTATTTTCTTATATTGAAATTACCTATATTCCTTAAAAAAAAAAAAAAAAACAACCCTCTAATACTACAAAAAGGGGCCCTATGATTATTCTGAGTAATGAGAATGAAGCTGGAGGTGTTTTTTAAAAAGCTTCAATAATCCCTTCATGTGAAAATGAAAGCTGATAGCAGCTGAGTATTTAAATTTAAATTATAAAATATATTCTTTCCTCTGTACCGGAAAAAATTAACCAATATATATAACCTTAATATGAACTCAAGAGTAGCATTTTATATAAAACAGGAGTCATTCCTCTGGTTTTCGTTTAGAAAGCTCAATTCATTCTATGGCTATATAAAATTCCTAAGATGAAAAATAAAAGTGCTGCTCCCTTAAATAGCTGTAGTATATTGTCAGGGGCAATATAATGTTAAGATGAAAAATTCTTAAGATGGAAGACACTCACTCACTGCAAAAATTAAACATGTAAACCTCTAAAACAGCTTCCTTAACTGTTAATTCGATAGTATTATCTCCTACCTGTATGATTATTATTCGGCTTAGAAGAATTGTTTTAGGTAAAACATAACAGGTAAAACCCTTAATATTATTGTCCAAAGTTGGATTTAAAGAAGGATCCATTTTTAAAATATTAACTGCAGAATACAAGTGTAACACAACTTTTGTGATTTCCTAATTAATATTAACCAATGAACTAAATTATATGCTTTCTATATTGAATGGAACTAGTTTACAGCACAGCATGTGACATTACATATATAAATAATTGCATTTTACATCTTAAAATAATTAGATACAATATTACAATAATTAAAATACAATAAAATACAATACAATAAAGAAGTATGGAAAAACAACTCACTTTATAAAATGTAGAAGAAGATCAGTCACAAACTTAGCAGATTTCACAATAGGGCTTCCAGGCTCATTAAATGTCCGTGTATTATGCTCTATGTATCGAACTTCCCACATTAGGGAAGAAACCCGCCTTAAACAAACAAAACATTTAGTCTTAACCTCATTATATTTAGAAATATTTGTGCACAATTTAAAACCAGGCATTCTTTCAACTGCAGTCTTATCCAATCACAAAACTCACAACTTAAAATTTAAGAAAATATAGAACCTCATTTGTGTTAGAAGAAATAGAAGAGTAGCAACATTGTGTATTTGCACAGAAATGACAAACTAGATTAGACACACTAGATTATTAACAGTGCCATCTTTATGAAAGTAAAGACAAACTTCTAGAGTGACTTCTAGAGTATCATTCACTATGTGGTCCCACTTTAAATAACAAGGAAGAAAATACTCAAAAAATATTACTGATATTGATGTGTAAAAAGAAATACAACTATTGTAATTTAAAAAATATATACAATTATGGATATGGAAGTATACCGAAAGTTCTGTGATTTCAAATAGCATCACAAGTTTTATTTATTCTAATAATAGAATCAACAAGCATCTTCAGGGCACTCCATAGAAAACTGTGTAAAATAAGGTTTTAGATTAAAGCCAAGCAGGGTAAATTGATAGTAGTAGTATAACAAGAGACTGAACCCAAAGTATCAGAGAGGAAAATCATAAACTGCAAGAAATCTGAAGCCAATGAGTAAAGGAGAAACAAAAAAGCTTCAAATAGTGAAAAAGCATATGAAGACCTCGTTTCATTAAATAAGAACATAATTTGAGTCTTTATTATCAACTTCGAAAATAAGCAGTTTCTAATTTATGTAAGGATTGTGTTCTCAGGTTTTTTCTTAAATTGGCTACTAAGCTAGGCAAATCCAAAAAAGCCTGTTTAAGCTGTAAAGTACCCTGAAATATCATACATCTTAACAGTTAACCGTGCTGAACAGTATTTCTATGAGAAAGTACATTTACAACCATAGTGGGAGATGTCAGAGGCTTATCTTGGTAGCTGCAGTCCAACAATTACTGTGTATTAACAACTTTCTCATTACTTCCCCCTACCTTGTTGCATCTCTGAGGCACTAAGTCCAATTCCTACGGCTTAGCAATTTAGGGGTCTGGGGAAAAGGAAGGATGCAGCTAATTCTCCATTTTCTTTTAAATTTCTAACATGTGGTTCTATTGAAATAAATGTAAAGAAGTATACTATGAAGGTAAGATGGCTGGGAGGCACAGAACATAGTGATTTCCTCGTCTCTATGCTTTTGACAAATATCAATAAAGCAAGAGCAGAAACTCCTAACCAAGATCAAAAAAATCTTTAGAACCTGAAATATAACATTTTAGTTTCCTTTATTCCAGTGGCTCTTAGTGATTCTGGGTGAGTGATTTTACCTCGTATTTGGCGACGTTTAAAGACATCTTTTTTACAATAGGAGCTGCTATTGGCACCTCATGGCTAGAGGGAAGGACAGCCCCTCACAATGAAGAGTTTTCCAGCCTCATATCAGTAATGCTTTTGTTGAGAACCACTGCTTCAGTAAGTTACGGAATAATAAATGGTGTTTTCCGTGCCAGATAACACAAAGTATCAAATTAGAATTATAACAAGTAATTAAAACACCAAAGGCACTCTTTATATTAAAAAATACAAAATATGGATAAAAATTTCCCTAGGTTAAAATGAATGATATAATGTAAAGAACTGCATTAATACAAAACTAGCTACAAACATAAAATTTTTAATGCAATTATTTAAATTAAAATGTTGTGAGGTGCCTACGTGGCTCAGTTGGTTAAGTGTCCAACTTCTAGGTTTCAGCTTAGGTCATGATCTCAGGGTTGTGAGACAGAGCTCCGGAGTTGGGCTCCCCACTAGGTTTGGAATCTGCCTCAGATTCTCTCTATCCCTCTCTACCACTTGCACCCTTGCTCTCTAATAAATAAATACATAAATAAGTGTTAGTCCTCTAAGCAAAAGTCATAAAACCTGGAAGTATGATTTCATTACATGAAAAGTACAGACTTAAATTCACTTTTCTGTAAAGACATTCCAGGCAATAAAACTACAATGCCTGCCCAAGATTAGAACACAATGTTTACTAAAATTGTTAACTAGAAGAAGATGCAAATTAATTAAAATTAGGTCTTTTTTAACTCTGTATTTCAAGCTAAACAACTATGAAAAATATCCTGAATTTTTCTAATTTCAAGTATTTATAAGTTAAATATAAGCAAAATAAGGAAAAAATATGCAACTTTTTAATATTATTCTATGAAAAAATTCATGAACAAATATTTCAATGTGATGTGTAGGAGAAAATGAGATACTCTGGCTTGCCTTATAAATTACATATAAAAACAGTGAGCACCAACTTGTATTAGTAACAAGAAAAAACTCTGAATCGTGTTTCAAGCCTACAGGCCAGCAGCATCAGCATCCAGGGAACTTGTTAGTAATGCAGAACCCTCAAATCCTACAAAAATTACTGAACCAGAGAATGTATTAAAAAAAAGAAATCCTCAGGTGATTTATACACACATTAAAGTTCAAGAAATGTTCAAGGATCATTTATTCCTCTTTTGGTAGTGGCTGCAGCAAATGGGTTCTAACCTGTAAAACCTGTTTTCCAGCCTTTGTTTAATTGTACTTAAATCCGTAGGATATGCCACTACAGTGCAATACATGGGATAGGCTTGTAGATCCACAGGGGCCACAAATGCTGATGCAATATCTAGAATAAAAAAATAGTTTATGTTTATTTTTTTATTGTTTAGAATACTTCAGATAATTCTGCTTAAGACCAATTCTGATCCACATAACCATTAGATTGCCATGGTCTTTTCACAGAAAATACAATTTAGCTAGTTTACTGCTTCCAATGTGTACATTTACACCACAAAATTCTCGGGATGTTTGTTATTCAGATTCCTTAGAAGAAGAGAAATGACAGATAATATATAAATCTGACCTACTAAGTAACATACATTTCTACACTTAAAACCTGGCCATTCCTGAATCTAGGTTTTTGACATTCTGTCAGCAACACTATAACACATTTCATTCAAATGTAACCTGTCTTTCTCAAAAGTTATAATCTTACTTTACTTAACAGCTTAATTCTGTGAAGTATCAGGCAAGTACTCAGAAGAAGAAACAGATCCAGAAGTCTTTGACTCAATGTCACTGACCAAATGGCACACAGTAAACTGGTAAAAATCTAAAACCTGGCGAAGATCACTCTCCATCTTTTGCTCATTCACATACAGTATTTAAGATTATATTTATGATACTCTTTAAAGTGTTGCCATGTCAAAAAAGACTTCAGATGAAATATCATCCAATATGTGTCTCCAGTGTCTTTACCACTCCTTATTCATAATTTTTCCCTCTTTGACGCTTGATTCCTTACTGTAGAGGGTTGCTAAAAACCACCACACTAGCCTACAGTTGTTTTGGAAGCCCATGATTCAGACAGCCAAAAGTTTTGTGGTCACTGTTTTTTTTCTTTCTTTTCTTTTTTTTTTTTAAATGAGACAAAGCAGTTCAGTATTCTCTTCCCTCCCAAGTATTCCCTTGTATAAACATTCATAAAGTTAAGAGGAGAACTGATACAGCTATCCATATAATTATAATTCAGCTTTTAACCCTCCTCTCCCAATTCATATCATGTCAGCTTATATATATGTTGAGGGATTTCATAATAGGTTCTGGAGGATCCAGATTTTTCACAGGTATCCCTGGCATTTCTGGGAGCCCTCACTCTAAAATTCAACTAGAGCAACCCCATCTTTAACTGTTCTAGATACCCAAGTCCTAAGTAAGATCTCATTTTAAAAAAAGAAAAATTCCACTTAAAAATGTTTGAAAGCTATTGACATGGTATTATGGAAAATTTTTTTATTTGAATAACATTTCTCCTTTATTTTGCTTTCTGCCAGCTTCTTCTGTATTCCTGTGTTATTATTTACCTAGTGTCATCAACTGATTTATTCCTGCAACAATTCTTTCACATTCTTCATCTCTGGGATTGGAACCCCATTCTCCATCAAGAGGTTTATAGATCAATGATCTGCATTCAACATCAGTTAAAGGAACACTAGTACCCAGTTCTTCAGGAAATACAGCTGAAATACATAGAAAAGCAGATTTAGTGAATATACGCGATTTTTGCTAATATTTAGGTTATCTCTACAAAGTATAGTTGATGTCAGAAAAACTAAAGTGTGATTTTTGTAAAGATCTGGTTAAGTATGTTCTGTATTTTCATTAAAGAAAAGTATGTTTCAAGGGTCAGTAATATTTTCTAAAAACTAATTTTATTAATAATTCTCTAGATGAGCATATAATTACTTCTACAAAATTATACCTGACAACTTGCTCTACTATCAGTTTCAGATATGGGACAAAGTATTTCTATAAATGATGCAAATTAAAAGTTTTCTAAATCATTTCATAATATAATCTCCATATTTATTTTAATAAAACATACACAAGGTGAAACTGAACTAAAGTGGTGTTTTTCACAAATACTTTGATCAAAGCCTTTTTTTGAACAAAGAGAATTATGAACACTAACAGATGATTCATATGCTTGTTGCTTTTAAATTATGATGGTATGCTTTCTGCATAAACTTGGGGGTGGTGGTGACATAAAACCTACAAATCTGCCAACCAACTTTTCCTCTGAACTAGACTTCATAAGAAATATTGGAAAAATATGCTCCTATTTGTATACAAAATTCCTCACACAATGTAATAAAACCCCACTGATGCACACATGTATGTATCCAGACAGAACAAAAACAACAAAAATCACTCCCTTCACAAATGTATATATTTAGGTAGGAAACAAACAGTATATTAATGTCACTAATTCATTTCAAGAAATACCCCACGCATTACAACACTGACTAGCTTCACTTCTCTCATATATAGTAGTCCCATGTGACTACAACCTCAAACTTACAAAAAGAAGAGAAAAATCAAAAGATAATCCATGTAGCATCATTACAAGTTATTTAAAGACTTTATTTATTCATGAGAGGCACAGGCACAGGCAGAGGGAGAAGCCGGCTCCATGCAGGGAGCCTGACATGGGACTAGATCCCAGGTCTCCAGGATCACACCCTGGGCTGAAGGCGGCACTAAACCGCTAAGCCAACCGGGCTGCCCTCATTACAAGTTATTTAAGATATTTTATAGTTTCAAACAGTTCTAATTTAGCAGTGAGATGAAAAATATGTTACTGGTATTAAATTTTCAAAGTGGTAACTTCTAGAAAGAACTAATCTTAGATAATATCAGCATGTCTTTTTTCTCATTTCTAAGGTTTACCTGATTCGGTTTAACTTTTCCAAGTTATCTTTTGACTTTTTAGAATATAAAAACTAGTGAGCAACTCCATTATTAATGATTATTTCTATTATGTCACAAGATCTATTTCCTTTTTGTTTATTAAAGGCTATATTCTTACCTGACAGGAAAAGGGATATATTATAGAAAACCAAAAAACAAAAAATAATGTAAAAATTAATTTGTTGAAGTCCTTATATTCCCATCCTTCATAAATAATCATTATTAATATTCTGGAATATATATCCTTTTATTTCTTCATGAATATGCAAATGTGCATGCTGTATTTTTTTTTTTTTTTTTATAAAATAGAAACAAAAATAGGCACTGGATAAGAAGGAAAATGCAATCTGCAGTTTTTAGCCATACTGGCCTTTTCTCAGTTCCATGAAGATGTCTACTTACTGCCTAAGGCTAACTCCCAAGTCCTAAGCAATATATTAGGCCATATGCAAGAAGACAGTTATTATTATTACTAAACTATCCACTCACGGAGACTATTACATGTGTCAGGCTCTAAAATAAGCACTATAAGCACATGATGCCATTTAATTCTCACAGAAGCCCTGTAAAGTATTAGCTGACAGAATTTCAAAGGTTGAAGTCCTAAAAATCTGAAGCTTTGAGTGATTTAAGGAACTTGCCAAGATGACATAGGTAGAAGATGGCAGTGATAGGGTATGAACCTATGTAACACTCAAAAGCCTCAACTCTTTAATATTATGCTTTACTCTTAAAGTGTTCTGAAGTTACAAAAAAAATCTGCTTCCAAGTGTTCAACTTCTAGGAGTAAACAATTATTAGCAAAACATTTTCATATACTGCTATAGTTAACTAATTTCGATCTTTCCTGTTAGACTATAAATTCCAAGTGGGACAAAGATTATGTTTATCTTGTTTATTACTGCTATGCTTCTCCTACCTACAATCCAGTCCGTAACAGGTATGCAATATGTAACACTGAATATTTTCTATATGATATTCATAACAACCCTATGCAGTAGCAAGTCAGCAAATCAGATTCTTTAAGAAATTAATTTTGTAACACAAAAAGCCTAATAAACACTTACCATTGTTAGGAATAAGCTCCATATCCCAAGGACTCATCTTTTCTGTATCTCCATTGTCCCAGCTTAAAGGAAGAAAAATCCCTATGTTAAAAAAATCTAAATATTGTGTTTTAAGCTCTATAAAATCACATTTTAAAAATAAGTGCGAGTGTTTAAAAGAAGTGTCTGTCACATTATTAACAGATAAGGAAAACATTAAAAGTAATTCAAGCTGGGGGTGTCTGGGTGGTTCAGTCAGTTAAGAGTCCAACTCTTCATTTCAGCTCAGGTCATGATCTCAGAGTCTTGAGACTGAGCACCATTTTGGGCTCCTCACTGGGCCTGGAATCTGCTTAAGATTCTCTCTCTCTCTTTCTCCCCCATCCCTCCTCCTTCCTCCCTTAAAAAAAAAAGGCAACTCAAGCTGAACTAAAATACAACAAACACTCCCTTACCAAACGTTATAGCACTGAAACAAACTATCAGGGTACTCAGGCTGAAGAGGTTCCTGGCTTTCAATTGTTCCAAACCACCAAGCATCATCTATGACTGATCTGAAACGGTCACCTAGACAAGAATAAAAGCCATCTCATTACTCTGAAATGTACTGCTACTGCTGTTACTCCTTTCTTCCAAAGCATACCTTTAAGATACTTAAATTACCTGTATAATTTCAAAAATCACATAAAAGTAACCTACACACTAAAATAAATAAATAAAATCAGCAACATTGAGGGAAAAAGTTATTTAATAAACACACCAGTGTGACTTACCAGTTTCCAGTACCATTTCTTACATTTTGATTAGGGTCAGGAGAAATTCACTCTTATGTTAAGCATTTTTACCAATCTGGAATTTTAAGTTCATCATTAGGATTATGCCCAAAGTCTTCATTCAAAAAAGAAACAGTTTAGATAATTTCTGCCCAACAAGTATTTATAGTCTGTCTTTAACTTCTTGCTTTCTTTAGGCAAGTCCCTCCAACAATCAAGACTCTAGCCTAGAAACAATAAAAACAAAACACCCAACCTGCCTTCCTTCATGTCAATCATCTTGAAGGTGTAATATTTATACATTCACTTTCTCTTTTCTGTAAAAAACAAGTAACAAAAAGGAAAGCAACTAATCTTTGTAAAATAGACAACACTCGTGTTCCTTTCCTTACACAATTACATTCAGCTATTATCATGTCACTAAAACTGCTTTCCCCAAAGACCCTAATTAACTAACCATCTTCTCAGCTTCCCTCGTGTCAATATGAATACTGTGTATCACTTTCTTCCTTTCTGCCACTTTTTCCTCTTCCTTAGCTTTCAGAGTAGAGAGTGATTTTTCTCCTGGTAAGCATAGAGTCTGGAAGACCTAAGTTCAAATAACTCATCTGTGTGACTTTGAACAAATCAGTTATTTTAGAACTCATCTGAGTTTCATTTTCAAACCATAAAGAGAAAAGTATTTGTTTATATTCTAATTTTTTACCAAAAAAGATGTAAAAGTTTGGAGAGATATATAGCATAAAATGAATTTAAAAATTAAAAAAAAAATTAATGAACAAAAAAGTACGTTGGAGTCAGGAATAAGATAATAGAACCCAACTGCATGTTGTTGAGTTCTATTTAACTCTGAATGATATGCATTAGGCCCCAAATTTAGATTCAAGCATTCTAGCAGCCAATGTTAAGAAGGAAACATGATCTATTACCAGGTAGTCTCTAACTGCTCTTAAGATACATATTAGTGACACTGAGCTTAGCAAGAAGCTACCATAAAATTAATAAATAGCATTCTTGAAACTACCACAACTTTAAACATAATGATGAGTTTCAAAGAGCTATTTTTTATGATCCTATATACACTAATGACATTATGCTAAAGAAGAAGAACTGGATAATGTATGCCTAACCACAAATAAACAATACTATAGAAAGATTAACAATGAAATCCAGCAGGGAACAGAGTACACCATCCAGATTAAGCTTTAAACATTTCTAAACATTTTAAATGGCTATCAGTAGGTAGATGTATATTTCCTCAGAAATAAAAGACCAAATACTATTAACTTTAGAAGAAATTATTAATCTATAAATTTAGAGAGAAAAAAGCAGCTATGATACAGATGAGAAAATTCCAACATACATCCATTTGAAATATCTCTTCAATATGTCTAATGCTTGCCATATTTCTTTCCTTAGCTCATTTCTGGAATATTCTTGGACTCTGACTATTAATATTTATTCTGCAATTTATGTCAGCAGATGTCCTTAAAAAATAAAATTTTCAGTAACAAATGCAAATAATTTAAAAAGTGTACCAAAGGCTTATAATCAAAACCAAGAAAAACATCTTTAACTTGTGTAACTACTTCTTGAATTTACTTAGATTTCTGAATAATAATTAGTACAGAGATATTTCTTCACTCACCAATTTCAGACATTAAATATCAATCTCTCCATATAATTTTATGTAATTATATGTATTTTTAAAAACTGTATGGTTTTTATCATGACTATTTATTGTTTGCTACGGAGCCAAACAGTACATAGTTGCTTTCTTCTATAATTTTGTATGATTGCTTCATTTTTTGTGTGTGGTTTGTTTTCTTTGAATGTACAATTAAGTCTAACAGCTTAAGCTATAAAACATTCTTCAATATACTCTCCAATAAAGTCAAACATTAGATAATTCATCAGTTCCGTTTTCTTTCTTTCCTGAAGACTTTGCTCTTCTGAATTGGTCATCTAGACTTGCTATGCAGATGCTATCCTGAGACTTTTATTGACTATTATTCAGAATTCATTTTGGCTCTTTACTGTTCTGGATTTCCTGTTTCCTGGAAGGATTCCATGTCTTTCCCTTCCATGGTTTGTTCCCTTATTTGACAGAAACATCTTTCAAAGCTTCCAGAAATATGGTGTAATGGAATTTATATGGAATGTAAATTCTTTTTGGTAACTCCCATGTCTCTAACTTTGATAACTTGCATTTCTCTAAATTTTCTTTTTAGAGCACACATATAAATTCCTAAGTTTACCAAGACCAAACAAGACAAATCACCATGCCAATGCCTTCCAATGGCATTGGAGGAGAGATGGATTGGCATATCAACTGATGTGCTTTTTCAAACCAAATATGCCATATATGTACCACATCCCACTCCAAGATGACAAAGAGTGGCCCTGTTTGAAAATTAAAAAAAAAAATACTCTAATGAATTGCACATCCATGTGAACATAAATTAATGCATCCTAAATGCTTGGAAATTTTAATATTTTTAAAGTTTCTTTGAGTCTTGATTACAAGTTTAAAGACTGTAACAGATTAGGTCAGTAAGAGAAAAAAGCCAGTTTAGCTTTGGTACCAGTCCAAATTATTAAACATTTTGAATTGAAAGATGTCTTTTGCTTCAAGTTTGAATAGTTATATTTTTAAATGAAAATTTAATTCAACACATGAAACAGCTAAAGAAATAGGTATAAACAATCTTTTAGGATTTGACAATGCAGGGCGTCAGCATTCCTAATCCTGGTGTTGTTCAAGGGTCAGCTGTATTTTAAATACCTGTATTTAACGGACACTGTATCTTCTTACTTTGCTAATAACATTCCCACAAATGGCAAGAAGATTTCTCTGATTATCTTTTTTCCAAATCACTAAAAATAGTAAATCACTTATTAGATTAAGAAAAATAACAAACACGTATGTCTTCTAAATAAATGACCTACCTATGTTCCACCGCCTATATTTTGCATCATCAAATTGTTGTCTCAAAACGAGGAAATCTATAACATCAGGCATATCGTGGTATCTAATTACAAATAGAAACAAACTGATTAGGTCACATACCTAAAAATATCTAAAAGAAGTTCAAATTTATCTGAATCTTGAAAAACAATCTATAATAAGAAACCACCGCCTCTTTTAATAGTCCTTACTTCATGGTAAATGATCCGCCAGTCAGTTTACCGGTATCAGGATCTAGAAAAGCAAGTTTAAGGCAGCAAAGGGTAGGCAATCCCACTTCATACTTTATGCCAACTATTTTCATCAGTTCTTGTTCCTGAGAAAGATACAGAAAATATGAAACCATCTTCACAAAACAAACTGATAAACATAATAACATTTTTTCATTTCAATGATCTAGATAGTGATTATTCTGTGCATGCAAAAATTTACTGACCTGTATACTGAAGAATTTATACCTTTATAGTTAACAAATCCTATCTATAGATAATATGTAATATCTATATATTATAACTTTTTTAAAAAAGAGAAAACTTTATTAAAATAAAAGTTTTCCAATATAGTTCCAAAGCCCTCTACATAGTTTTCAACCCTGGCTGATAAATCTAGAAATACTTCTTTACAAATATGAAGTTTACCTTAGATATCAGTGCTAATAAGTTTTACTATACTGACACTTCGTACCCAACTTATAAAATATCAGAGTACATAAATTCAATCTTTTGTTTCTTTGAAAATTAATTACTTTTACTCTCCAGGACTGCCTCAATTAAAAAAGGTACTTTCATGAGACAGTTCCTTACAGTGAAAAGAGGAACATTCAATACAATTTTCTACATAATCTAAAACTGCACTTTTTAAGTAATAAACACCATACCCGTAGTTCCATTTTATGCCATGGCTGTTTTTTGGGATTGATACTATAAATCTTATTTTTCCGGGCCATTTCAACATAAGCTTCATGTCCTTGCCGAAAGTAGTAAACCTAAAAAGTCAAGTCACAATTTTAAAACTTGAATGTTTCCTTTAATCCAAGATGCAAGATATCAGCTAAAACTGCAAAGAGAGAATTTAATATCCTTTCAAAAGAAATTATAATATTTTAATATTTTTTCCTTTTCCTCAAATTGTCCAAATGTCATGTAATCAACAAAGTGTTCTAAATAACATTACTTTGGTTATACACCAAGAGATAAAATAAGCAGGTTTTTGGTTTTGTTTCACTGTTTTATTTTTGGATTCAGAATAAGTTGACCAATGCTGTATAACAAAAGTTGTAACTTGGAGTCACGATCAGCTTAATCATTCATGTATTTTGGTAGCAAGTGGTTTGTACATATGCAGTAAACTCCGAAATGAAAAATTATTTTTATATATCTTTTATCCTTACAAAGAGAGCAAAGCATGTATTTATCCTCATTTTATGGAGTTCACATTTAAGTGACACCTATTATCCTGTAGAACTGTTACTTGACGTAATAGTCTGACACTATGTATTCTTACCACTATAAAAAAATAGGAGCTTTTTTTTTAAAAAAAATACTATTAAAATTTTTACAAATGCTATTAAGTTCTTGGTAACATTCTGGGATATTCATTAGTCTACATACTTATATTCTATTTATTAATATCACTATTACTCGAGTTGTTTGAAATTTCATAGGAATAATGCTGAATAATGAGACCTTGTCTGTTTAAGCACCAACAATTAAAAAGACAACTTAAACATTTTGAAAGAAAATTATTCAATAAGGATTTACAGTTTAGTCACCTTGAAATATAGATTTGACTAGATTAAATATAATTTAATCAAGCATCTTTTTGATGCTCAAGGATCTGTCATGCTCTATCAATGCACTAAATTACAAAAATGTTGAAATGTTCTGTCTCTACAAGTCTTAAGTAGGGGCCCTAAAAGAATTTTTTCCAGCTTTTTCTTTAGTTACTCTTGCAAAAAAAATGTTCTTGTTTTCTTTTTTTTACTGTCAACTGTCACTTGCTACTTTCTACTACTAATTAGTATGGTTTGCTAAAGAAGCTCATATTATACTTAATTTATTACTGCCAATCTACTGGATACCAGATGGCTCTGTTTCTTAACACTTACGTATAAAATAATACATGAATGCTGGACTACGAATTTTGATATAAGGTCTTACATTTTCATTTCAAATTCATAAGCACATAGTCCAAAATGATGACCGATCACATTTTCTTAAAAATAAAATATTTCTGACTCCAATACATTTTTAAAAAGATCTAATAAATTATAAACATTGTATTTAAATAAAAACTTATGAAATAAAACTAAATAAAGTGCTGAATTGCATTCTTCCCTTAACATGTCATATATTTAAGCCGCCTTATGCTATGAAAAATATATTTTTAGAAAGAAAAAGAAAATTGGCAATAGAAGCCTTATTAAAAAAATACTGGTTTTTAAAATGCCAATAAGATTTCCATCTTCTTCCGATATATAGTTTTGCTATTGCAATATTTAAAGTGGCAAGTGGCCTCAAAAAAAGATTAGAGCTTTCCTCCTAATTATACTTTTTCCATACATAGCTATAAACATATAAAATGAGATATTTTATGAAACTGCTGTTTTTTACAGTTTCAAGAGCTATTTAAAAAAGCTTAAATATACTTCAAAGAAACAAAGATTGTTTTTAAAAGTACCTCATCACCCATCTGTGGCACAAATGGACATCTTCGGGGAATAGTATCTGTAATCCATGTTGATGGTAACCATTCTTCTAATGTCAAACCATTCTCTGTTAGTTCTCCTACAGCCAATCTCTAGGATTTTAGAACATTATAAAGTAATATTATCACAAAAGTATTCATCTATCAATCTGTCCTTTAAAACACCTATAGAGACGCCTGGGTGGTGGATTCAGTTAAGCATCCGACTCTTGGTTTTGGCTCAGGATGTGAGCTCAGGATCATGAGCTCCATGTCAGGCTCCATGCTCAGCATGGAGTCCACGTAAGACTCTCTCCTGCCCTCTCCGCTGTGCTTTCTCTCCCTCACAAATAAATAAATCTTTAATAAAGTAACTATAAAGGTAGTTAAATAAAAGGTGAAGGAGATTATTGAACAAAAGTATATATTAAGTATTTTAAAAACCCTTATTCTGGGAAGATGGCAGCAAGTGGCATTATAGTCATTCAATTTTCCCCAAATCACCACATTAGAAAAAGAACTAGATAAACCAAACTTTACAGACAACATTCAGAAACAAGACTAGGTAAACAAGATATCCTCCTAAATCCCAAAATATAAACTCTGTGTAATCTCTCTCTGAAAATCCTATCAGTTTTATCAATATTTCATGTAATAAACCAAGCCATTATTCAAGTTCTTTTTTTTAAATCATAGTCATGCCTTGTCAGAAAGAACTAAGTTATTTTCATAAGGGCTGAGTAGTGGATAATACAGAAGGCTGTTTCAGTGAGGTGGGCATTATACTTATACAAAGCCCAGGAATATTTTCTCCCCTTTCTCACACCTGGTTCACAATATATGAATTATGTATGTGTATATGTGTGTGTGTGTGTGTGTATGTATGTGTATATATATATATACACACACACATATAAAAACAAAGGTTTCTGGTTAAACAAATGGATGAATAAAGTTCCCAAGTACCAATATGGGGAAAACTACAGAAAAAAAAAAAAAAACAGGTTTGGGAAGGAAAGTAAAAAACATAAGTTTTATACATGTTTACCTCTCTCTATATATATCTATATATAGATAGATAGATATATATGTGTCTCAATAGTGAGAGGTATGCACTAGCAGGTATATATTCCTGCTAAACACAACTTGTTTCTCATTCAAACATATCAGGAGCACTCTCTTTGAAGATTAAGGGAGAGGTAAATGGCTTGGTATTTGCTTTATGTGAGACAGGTCCAGTGGAGAATTTTAGTCAAAAGAATGACAGAATCTGACTTTTAAAAGGATCACTCTGGATGCCTCAGAGCAGGGATTTGCAAATTATGGCCCATGGTTCAAGTCCCACTGCTTCATTACTTTTATAAGTCAAATTTCATTGGAACACAGCCATATCCATTCATTTATATATTGTGTATGGCTGCTCTCAAGCTACAACAGCGGAGTAGTGGGCCCCAGAAAAAGTGTCTTGCTCCATACTTTGGAGAACAGAACCTAGGGATAAAAGGGTGGAAGCAGGATGATAGATAGAAGGCTTACTGCAGTAATACAACCCAAGAGTTTATAGTGGCTCACATTACTGTGATAGCCTAAGTGGCAAACAAAACAAAACAAAAACAAAAAACACCCAAAACCTAAAAAAAATCCTCAGGTGCTGAATATAGCTAGAAGATAGAGACACAAAAAACCCCTGATGTACTGGATGTAGAATATGTGGGAAAAAGAGAATTAAGGATAACACTACAGTTTTGATGTAAACAACTAAAAGAGTTGTCAATGTGAGAAGAGAAGGGCTGGAGAAGACCAGAGGGGAAAACATAGAAAATAAATTTTGTATTATGTTATTTTGATAAGTCAGAGGATATCTGAAAAGTTAATTTATCCATACTGAACACACATTATTATATGACAGAGTTAGAGCCATAGATTTTCAGTTTCTTACATTAAGGTTTTGAGTTAAAGTATATTTGAAAAAGGTTTCCTTCAACTTAAAAAAAAGAAAAGAAGATAGGAAAGTCTGAAAATTGTTAATTCCAGCCTCAGTATGGGCTGTTAATTTCAGCAAATATTTCTCCCCACAGGGAGAAAATACCTATATTGACTGAAATAGCTAACAACTCAAATGGAATCAAGTTAACTATGAAACAGGAATGATCATATTTCTAACTCTAAGACTACGGTACAGCACGGCCTAGAATCAGAATGATACTAGTCCCCAGTAATTCTTGGGAAATCTAGAATTTGGGGTTAAAGTAAATTTCTATCACTTAGTACTTAGATAATAAAATGCATTGAATACTCCTCAAAATTTCAGCCTCATATTTTGAAACTTTTTAAAATTTTGGAGCTACAAGAAATTGATTCATTTCTATTCATGGAAAGTCTTCTAGGTCTACCTCACATTTTGCTCATTCTGGGAGCCTTACCTGAAACTCTAAGAAAAAATGTCCTTATTTGATCTCTGAATTCCCATCTTTAAAATTAATCTAGTAATTAAATATATTAGATAATATGATATTTCACTCACTGTTTTGAAAACAAATACTATTCTTATACTTCTTTTTATCCATTGAATTGGTTTATAAACTTTAGCATCCAATAAAAATTTATTGGCCTGGTTTCTAGAGTTCCTAACAGTATAATGAACATATATCAGATATTGAGATTACTGCATCTCTGGAGGTTTTTTTTTTTTTTTTTTTTTTTTTTTTTTTTTAAGAAAGAGTGTGAGTTAGCAGACAGGGAGAGGCAGAGGGAGAGGAAATATCTTAAACAGGGTCCATGCCTGCCCCACTGCAGACTTGGACGTGAGGCTCAATCTCCCCACCCTGAGATCACGACCTTCCCAAAATCAAGAGTCAGATACTTAACCAGACTGAGCCACCCAAATGACCCTGGAGAATTCAATTTTTTAGTAAGCATTTTTTGTATTTGCCTTACTGTTTGTGCTTAATTAATTTGAATATAATTAGTCATATGGAAAATATCTTCATCTTTTCATAGATGCAGTAAATATTAATTAATAGGATCTCTCAGTTACTTTCTATGCATAAAAAGAGAAATACTGTGTTTGTTTGGGGTAACAAGACAACTAAGGAATAAGAAAAATTCTATCTACTATTAGATCCATTGGTGGACTAATACCAAACTGTAGGTACTAAAACCAAATAAAAGGAAATAGTCTATAATTCCTTACACTTTATGATCTTTAAAGTTTGTCCCACATAAATTTAGTGGCATACAGATCCTACTGTAATCTTCAAGCAAAATGGTGAAATTAAAATATGTCAAATAGTAACAGTGGATCCAAATGTGGCATTGCATGAAAAAGTGCAAGGTGTTAGCTTGAATGCAATTATCAAATCGAGGAATTAGGTGAAGTAAACTGCACTCTTGGGACAAAAAAAGTTATGTTCTCACAGGGACTTAAAATACTGTAAACCTTGAAAGTTCATCAAAACTGTCTTGAGCTAATGGAAAAAAAGGGTTTATTAGCCAGATAAATCAGTTTTCTTAACCAATCTATGTACCATAAAAAATAATGGGTTAACCTACTTTTATCATCACTGACAACACAGAAAAATGTTGGCATATGTGTGATATTCTCTTTGGTAAATCTTCCCGAAACAAAAGCAAAGGAGATAAAAGAATAGTAGCTGTGGAGTCCAAATTAAAGTAATTCATAATTATAAGCTGAAGCAAATAAGTGCTCAAGTGAAACAGATAAAATAAACACTTAAAACAGATGTATTCTTAAATTTTTCAAAGCTTTCTGGAGATAAAGACCTTCTTAGATTCCCTAGTATTTAATTCTACATTTGACAACTTATGTTTAATTCTAAAGATGAGAGGTTAAAAAAAAAAACTTCCTTGTGTTTGTTTAACCAAATATACTTTCCATTTATAGTCTCTTGGGGAATAGAAAAACATCTCTTATATTTCACTTACTTCAGAGCAAAAGTGTAATAGCTCTTATTTTTTAAAAGAATCCCATTTCCATAAAAGCTGACAGGTCTTATTTTCGTAACATTTATTTCTTACATTCTCTGATCTGTCTCAAATTATCCATAGACTAAAGATGAAGTAATCAAACCAATACTACTATTGACCTAAGGACCATCTAATTATGGCTCACATGCTCTGTAAATTAATGAAAGCTTGTTAACAACAATAGTGTCCTCCTTTAGATTCATACTTATATTTTGGTCAACTATGACAAGTTCTGCCATTTTTATTCAGGTGATGTGCACTCTCTAAGCTTTCTGGTTATTTTCAGCAAAAGTAATTAATAAGGATGGTTAAAAAGTAAAAGGCAGAAGATGAATAAACTGCATGTTTTATAACATTGTTTTTTTAAATACACAAATAAATCCCACCAGATCACAAAAAAAACCAAACCTGCTCATATTATAAGATTAAATGCTCAATATTTATGTATTTATGTATGTATATACTTATATTTTTATGTAATCTCTAAACCCAACGTGGGGCTTGAATTACAACCCCTAGATCAAGATTCACATGCCCTACTGACTGAGCCAGCCAGGTGCCCTAAATGCTCAATATTTAGGATACGGTAATTCTATAAGTAAATATTCTCACATGCTAAACATTTAAAGCTTGAGTAAATTAGATGTTTTGTTATAGTATGCTTTATTACTATGTAACTTCTGAGTTTTTTTCACTACTACTTGCTGGTATACCTCAACAACGTTTATATTCATCAACAGCACTTCTAAAATGAGTGCTTTTGTTCTCATAGAACACAACTGATATATATATATATATATATATATATATATATATATATATATATATATTTTTTTTTTTTTTTACAAAAAACACCTTTTGTTTTCTTTCTTTGGGCTTCTTTTTCTTTGGTGATATTTGTCCATCTTTTTCTTCATTTACTTTTTTCCTTTCCTTTTTAATCTGTTTTTGCTTCTGTTTTTCAGATTCTTCTTCTTCATCTGAACTGCTTTCTGCTTTCTTGGTTTTATGCTTAGGAATTTTCTTTGGTGGTTGCAGATTAATTCCTGCATCTGCTGTCCAGTCAGAATAATCACTAGAGTAGTCACTAGAAGGCAAAAATGCATTTAAAAAATATACTCACAAGATAAGACTTTGTTTTATAAAAACATAAAGAGAGATCACAATAAAGAATGACAGAATACATATTAAATTAACTAAAAATAAATTAACTAAAAATATTAATTAAATTAACTAAAAATATTTCCCTTTCAACTCATCATCTTCTAAACAGTTTCTTAAATTATGTAGGCTTAACTTACTTAAATAATCTGAAAAAAATTTTCTAAGATAAATAAGCCTATAGCTTTAATTGAAACAATGAACTTAAGTGTCTTCTAAGATTTTATTTTTTAAAAAGATTTTACTTATTTATTCATGAGAAACAGAGAGAGAGGCAGAGACATAGGCAGAGGGAGAAGCAGGCTCCAGGCAGGGAGCTCGCTGTGGGACTTGATCCCCGGACTTGGGATCATGACCCAAGCCAAAGGCAGACACTCAAGTGCTGAGCCACCCAGGCATCCCATCTAAGATTTTAATATTAATATTAATTTCTGAGTGCTGCATATGTTCAAAATATTTTAAGGGCAAACGAAAATAAGGAGCAGAGGGTCACCTTCTTCAATGCTAGCATCAGTACAAAGATAGTCTGAGATACTACAAGAGATATCAATATTGAGAAAGAGGCATAGGGATTACTTTTCTGAGAGGAGGTGGGAGCTCCTGACCAGAGGAACTCCAATGGTACAGCACTGCTGCCATAACTAGAGCTGGATATTAAATGGGGACTGTCAGAAGTGTTTCAGCCCAGTAGGAAGGCTGCTTGCAAATTTTACTCAGTATCTACATATACATTAGGTACATCTTATGCTTCAAAGAATGCCATGATTCTAAAAAAAAAAACAGGCTTCATTATATATCACTATCATGTCTACATTTCAGTTTACCTTCAAAAGATCTAAGTTAAAAAAAAAAAGCTAAGTTTTACTGAATTGACATTGTTGCAAAATAAAGAACCCAGTTATGTTACCTTCTGTTCTAATTTTAGTACATGAGAATATTACTTGATTTTGTACAATTTTAAGATAAAAATAGAAATGCCTTGAAAAAATCTAAGTTATACTATGTTAAAATCAATAATTAGTTCTCCTATACTTAGTGATATATGGCCTTATTCCTCTTTAAAGATTAACACTGAAAGGACAGATTTTTCTGGAGTTTTATTATACTACTATTATGTCTTATCCCTGTCTTGAATGTCCGTGGTAGGTAACTACGAATACTCCCTAAGAATAATCATCACAGGTAAAAATCAAATAATTAAGGTGCTGTCCAGTGTGATTTCATGACTTCATTTTAATTTGAAAATGACTTTAAGAACTTAATTTAAAAAATATTGTCAGACACTATACTAGATGCATGAGAATGCATCCACACAGCAAACATCTAGCCAAGAATAAACTGTCCTCAACTTATGAGCATTTATTTATACTAACTCTAGCCATGGTCACTATAAATGGCACCTGCTAAATATTCACAGCTGCTACTCTCTGGAGCACTCACCACTAACAGAAGTCTTCTGATGCTAGCACAGATCTAACTACAAACTACAGGACCCATGTTCTTTACAGCTACCTCCCATCTGCAGAAGCCACTAATGCTCTATGTGTCTCATGGTTTGAGATACTCTACTTCCATTACTGAGCCAAAAGAAAGGGATTTTTCTTTACTGCCCTGTTTCAAATATAGAAAACTACTAGACACAACTATGTGTATGTGCATATCATTACTGGGAGTCACTGTTCTGGGAACAGGAAAGCCTTGATTCTAACAGTGATATAAGGAATTCCTAGAACCTCTATCTCTTGGGTTTCTTTGGCAATTTTAAGAGCTACTGCTGATAGGGCATAAGTGTACAGGGCTAAGTATATTCACCATTTCCAAAGGCTGTATTTTCTTGCTACTACGACTTTACAAGGTCAGCAAAGATCATCTGCCTTGTAACAATGTGGATCACCAGTATATATACAGAAGATAAAGGAATCCTCACTTACATAGTCAAATGGCATAAGAATAACAATAGGAAAAGGAAAGCTTACTCTTATTGCTGAAAGAAATAATTACCATTCAACAAATTATACGACATAAAATAGTTAATTCTACAAGATCTCTTTACTTTTATAATTTAATGCTTGAATACTTCTCAAAACAGTAATGAAATTAATTTGTGATTCCGTATTACAAATAATAGTATTCAGAAGATAAATTATCAATTAAGAAGAAAAGGTCAAAAGCATCATTTTATAGATCTAGTTGCAATAACCAACATTTTTTACTTACTAGATGAAACATGTCAGAAAGAAAATCTCCTAAATTTTGGACAACTACAAAAAGATCTCCGAAGAAGAACCAACTTTAAACTCAAAGAGATTTTGAAATGTGTTGCTGATAAAAAAGAATTTTTAGCTTTCTAAAGATTTTACAGGTGGAGAAATAGAAACAATTACCTAGAACTGCCATCACTATGCCATGCTCTCTCTTCCTCTTCAGATGTTCCACCACTGACAGCAACAACCTCACCTTCCTAAGAAATATTTAATACATTTATTGTATATTTTTACAAAACAGCAGCCTAGGATTATTAGAAAATATCAGTGATATCTAATAGTACCAATCATATTAGGATATTTACAATAATTAAAACTCAATTTTAATGAGTTATGAAACAGATCTTATATTTTGATACAATTATTAAATGTATCAAAATCAAAAATGTATCCAGTGAAAAAATGTATCCAATGAAATAATACCTATTAATATTGGTTTCAGAACAATCAAATGATTAACATATTTTCTTTGCTGTTGTTTTTTATGCCTCAATATATCTTCTAGATTGGATTTTATCAAATTCTATAGATAACAATGGGAATCAATTTTTTACTTTTTGAGTCTTTTCAAAATCTTAGTTTTCCTACAGAAGTTTTGAGAAACTTAAATTAGGAGTTTACATTTTATTTATTGACATCATTATTAAAAATAGCTTTATTACATACAAAAAAGAATATTTCAACTTTGGTATTATTTTATCCAAATGGCAGAGGATTAAAAACTGCCCAAACACTGTTTCTCTTTATTAAATATTCTTGACTTAACATAAGATATTCTAGTGAAGCCATTTTGTTTATTTATAAAAATTGTTTTTCAGGGTCACAAGATCTTATTCCATTTCTCCCTTGCTCAAGTAAAATTTTACACTCCAATAAAAAACAAGACCTCAAATTAAGCTTTTACTATATTACACAGAAACTATCCTAAGCATGTATATCCATCACAAAACACTATTGGTGATAGGGAGCAATTACTTAAATAAAAGAAATTAAAACTTAAAAAAGTTAAGAAATTTGCTGTGGGCAGCACAATTAATGAACTAATAAGCTACTCCAAAGCTTAGACTACTTTCTACAAGAATGGTTCAATGTTATTACTTGCTGGGCACAATCAGAATTCTTCAAAATGACAATGAAATATATTACTTTATTAATTAAGTAAAACAGCATATCTTTTGGGCAAAGTTTTCTCTTTTCAATGTTTTAATAATGAAGAATGTGTATTATACACAGCCATTTCACAAAGTTCTGAGAACTAAGCAAATACAGAAAGATCAGAACCCAGTAGTAAATTTTATTCAGCAAATTTAATCTCTGCTCAATAGGAAAAAAAAATTTTAAAAAGTGATTTGATTATTCCCGTCTTTACTGTATATTACTTCTTTAAAGGGAGAGAAAAGAAGTGTACTTCTATGTTCTTAGTACAAAATTAAGAGGTACTATACAGAAGTATAAACTACTTGAAAAAACCCAGGATTCTTTCCATTAATTAATATAATGTGCCCAAAATGATATTCTGTTCTCAATGTACTCCTCTAGAAATTTATTCAATTGTTCTAAAAGGATGTTAAAATATAAGCAAATTAGTTTTGAAGACAAATGAAGGATTTAGTTAACTTTTTTAAGAGATGTACCTGGAACTATGTAAGGTTCTAATAAGCTAAATCGTATCTATTTTATAGAAACATATTATTAAAGAAACATATTAAATCTTTTAAAAATAAACATTTTATAGAGGTAAATAACTAGTTCACATACATTTTATGTGTATATCTAAACTGTCATGTACCAAATTTATATTATTAGCATATTTGGTCTTTTTACCAGATTGGACATATCATTTTGACCCGGCCATCCTAAGACCTAAAGCCACTGGAGATTAAACTTTTCAATTGAAGTTAGCATACTCTTAGTTTCAGTTTTATTGCCATGCCTACAGAAAATTCACTCAGAGAATTTCCATATATGTCTAACATTGCTTCATAAACATATAGTAGTCAACAAGATCGTAGAATCCTTGACCTAACTCGGGGAGAAGGTGATCAGGAAAGCAGGGAGGGACAGGGAGATGTTGTTAAGTACTTAATAAAATTAAGTTGTGATTGCAAATTGATTGCCATTGTTGTAAGAATTTATAATTTAGTAGGAACAGGATATATATGGAAAGAATTACATATAAGGAAAATTTAAAATAAATCGAAAAGGTCATAAACTGTTAGATCAAAACTGAAGCAAAATTAACAAATAAATGTCTGTTAGTAAAAAGTTACAGACTAGAGCTTCATGGTACTACTTTGAAAGATTGGCTTTAGAGTAAAAGGAAGGTGGGTTTAACTCCTGCTCTACCATTTAATAGTTAGGTACACAGATAATCTAAACATCTTTGAACCTCATACATAAAATAGGAAACATTTATATGCATTTATTTTGTGAGTATCAGATTATGAATATGTGTGCCATGCCTGGAACATACATAATGTCTTCAGTAGATGGAAACTATCACTATCATTTTAAGACCTAGAAATACACTATCTTTGAGTTACATCTATAAATAAATCAGTGAATACAGTCACACTAAAAAAAAAAAAATTAAACTGGAAACAAATTTATGTATGTGCTGAGATCTTACATCTGAAGAACTAGTGCCATTTTCTATCTCTTCTGAAGGTCTAGGAGTCTCCTCCAAAGCAGATCTTGTGCGATAATTGTGTTGATTTGCCTGCTGCCGCTTGGATTCTCCAAGATCCAAGAAATGCTCATGAGCATGATTCTGGAAAAAGTAAATTAAATTTATTTAAAGTAGGTTTAAAGAGCATGCTTTTTGTGCTTCAGAAGTTGTATATTTTTTAATTATAAAAAAATCCAGTCATATTTAAGATAGTCACATAAGTAGACTACAGTACCAATTCAAATATTTTAACACTGCCTTAAGTTAAATCACAAGTTTGTGATATCTGAAATTCACTTGGTTTAATAAGTTATAAATTTTTTTTTGCCGGATTAGGTGATACAGACTAAAGGGTTTGTAATTCTAATTCTCCTGTACCCACCTAAACCTAGAGAACAGATACAGAGGACCATGTGTTATGAGGCATATCTTAACAGGCAGAGGCAAAAAACCAAAATGATCACAAAACTACTCTGCCACTATGGGCAAGGACACCAGGTGGATGGCTCTCTCTCTTCTGCTGCAGAATGAATGTAGTAGATGAGAACATAACAATCACCAAAAAAATTAATAAAGTCAAACATGGTGACAGAGATGAAAAAACTCAATGAACTCAAGAATTCACACCTGAAAAAAAAAACTATGTGTGTATATATTAAAAAAAAAAAACCTACTTCCAAAAAAGACTCATCAGATGTATATATACAATATATCATAAATACACATCATTCAATAAGAAAATCTTTAAAGTGACAGAAAATAACTTTGTACCTTTAATTATATCACTTTTTTTTCTTCTCATTAAACTTTGTTTCAATGGGTCTCAAAATTCTGTGACAGATTTCTGGCCTAGTTGTTTCCATTAAAAAGTACTGATTGACTGATTTACTTATTATTTTAAAGACTTATTTATTTTAGAGAGAGAGCACGAGTGGGAGGAGGAGAGGAAGAGAGAATCTCAAGCAGACTACACTCAGCAAAGAGCCGAACTCAGGGTTAGATCTCACAACCCCAGGGGATCCCTGGGTGGCTCAGCGGTTTAGTGCCTGACTTTGGCCCCGGGTGTGATCCTGGAGTCCCAGGATCAAGTCCCACATCGAGCTCCCTGCATGGAGCCTGCTTCTCCTTGTGTCTGTGCCTCTGCCTCTCTGTCTGTGTGTGTGTCTCTCTCATAAATAAATTAAAAAAAAAAATTGCTATATTAAAAAAAAAAAAAAAAAGATCTCACAACCCTGAGATCACGATGAGCCAAAAACAAAAGACAGTGAACTGATTGTGCCACCCAGGCCACTAAAAAGTACTGATTTAAGAACTATTTACCTTAAAATTGCTGCACACTCACACAAACCAAATGGTACACAAAAGATTCTTTCCTTTAAGGTTTTAAAATGCATCATTAACATTAAACATTTTCTTAATATTAAACTTAAATGGCACTTCTACCACTGATTAAAACAGGGTGGAGGTATAGATAATATTCATTTAGCTCTCTGAGCAGACTTGGTGACCTTGCCAGGTTCTGTAGCCTTCCTGTCCACTGCTCTGTTTATACCCATAGTAACTGTCTTATGTCACGAAGAGCCAAATGACCCTGAGGAGAACAGTCATAGAAGCTCTCAAAATACATGTGCCTGCCAGGAACTATATCAACTATGGCAGCATCAACAAATTTCAAGAATTCAGGACTTTCAGCTTACTCCCAAAACAGCAATCAATCTTCTCCTCTGGCTCAGCATACTTGTAAGCAATGTCAAGCTGAAGCTGTGTGACAATTCAGCACAGGTGTATACCCAGCACTGATTTGGCCTGGATGACTCAAGATAATAACCTGAGCTGCGAAGCCAACTGCTTCCATTGGTGGGTTATTTTTGCTGTCACAGCCATAATGCCATGGCAAGCATCTTTTATAAACAGTTCTTGACACAAAAGTCCACATTAGTCCCAGGAAGAGCTTCGCTCAAAGTTTCATAGTCCACGCATTTCAACCAACTTTACTACAATTTTAATGATGACTGGAGCAAAGGTGACCACCACGCCAGGTTTGAACATACCAGCCTCCACTTGGCCCACAGGAACACCACCAATATCACCCAATTTTGTGATCATGGAGGGGCAGGCACAAACATCTGTCAGTTGGAGGAGTTGGTGGCAAGATGTCAAAACTGTTCACAACTCAAGCAGCACGGTTCCATTGGCACTGTCATCTTTACAGGTAACTCTCCATCCCTTGAACCAATGCACATTAGCATTTGCTTCTAGCACGTACCATTCCAACCAGAAATAGACACAAATGCTACTGTGTGGAGATATAGTCAAGTTTCTTAATATAGGTGCTGATCCTTAAAGATTTCCTCGTATTTCTCCTTTTGGTTGTGGGGTGCTCAACGGAATTCATTTTGTTAACAGCAAATAAGTATAAAGTTAGTCAAGTTTATGCTCATTTGCAGTGACTCTCTTTTTCTGTCCAGAAACTTTTAGAGAATGTTGTTTTAAATTTTTTCAAATGTTTCTTACTATAATGTGCTTAGTTGAGGTTTTAAAATTTTTAAATTCTAGATTATTTTTTCCTTATTTATCCTATTTGACACACCATGCCTTTTCTTATATATCCTCTTTGGCGTAACAGCCAGAGGTTGATCTTGGGAAAATTCTGATTATTTTTTCAACTCTTTCCTTCCTCTGTATTTTCTCTTCTTCAAATATTCATTAAATATTGCATATACTACTACTTCTAATCTGTGTGCTCTCTCTACATATATCCTCATACATAATATATAAATCTATGTTTGCTTTTTACACTTCTCTTATCCTTTCCATCATTTCTTCCCCCCTTTTTTTTTAAAGATTTTAAGATTCATGAGACACACACACACAGAGAGAGAGAGAGAGAGAGAGAGAGAGAGAGAGAGAGAGGCAGAGACATAGGCAGAGACATGGGCAGAGGGAGAAGCAGGCTCCATGCAGGGAGCCCAATGTGGGACTGAATCCCAGGACCCCAGGACCATGCCCTGGGCCAAAGGCAGGCGCTCAACCGCTGAGCCACCCAGGGATCCCCCATTTCTTCCCTTGGGAAGAAAGAACTCTGGGAGAGTTCTTCCACTTGGCATTCCAGCTTACATATTCATTTTTCAGTGTCTTTCATTCTTCTAGTCAAGTCATCCAATGAGTTCTCTATTTCAATAACAATGTTTTATCCCAATCTATCTAATATCTAGTATTTCCAGAACTTTTTCTTACATGTTCCAATATCCCCTCCTAGCTCTAAAAATAATCTATTTCAAATATATGTACTATGCATACCATTAGTTTCCCTGTGTTAGTCATGTAAATCCATCTACAATGTGGTTTTGTTCCTCCCATCATGGTCTGTCTTCATAAGTGTGTTAAGGTGCTAATATTGCACTGAGGAGTAGGGGGAAAAAAGCAAAAATCTAAGTCTTGCTTTGTATTTCTAAAAAAGATTCTGGATGTGCCCTTTAGGACCTATATAATACTACAATTTGAGTTCAACCATTCCCTGTTCCTCCATCCACCTCCACTCTCCAGTTCCTTTTCTGAAATCAGTCTTGTACTAGAACCCTGCTTTCCCCCTTCAGCCTTACTCCTGTCTAAAACAGCTACTAGTAATAGCCAAGTGAAATACAAGACATCTTCACATACAAGGACATAAAATTCACTCCACCTAGATTTTCTCTAAAAGGATTACTGGAAGGTTTTCTAATTTTGGGAAATACATAACAGTGTAAGAGGAAATACTGCTCAACTATAATCATAAATTTTGAGTAATATGTGAAGAATGTAATATACTCTGCTTCTTTCATTTAAAATAAATATATTTACCTAAAATTCAAATTCATTTGATTAAAAATTGCTATCTGTCCCATTTTGTAAAGATTTTCCCTCAATTTTATATTTCTTTAGGATAAATTCCAAGTCAAAAAACATTAATGTTTTTGATGCCTTCATAAACAATACAGTGGAAGGGAAAGCTGGTTATCACCAACATCTGTTCTCCTCTTTCTGCACAAGAAAAATGTTCTTTGTAAGGATTTCTTGTGACTAAAAATCTGGCCAATGGCATATCTGGCAAAATGTTGCAGAGCAACTTCACAGAACATTCCTCAAGAGAGTGTATGTACCCTTTGCACTTTCCTTATTTATTTGATCCTCCATCCTTCAGCCTTCAATGAGAAAGCTGACATCTTGAGGCATGAGTTCCAATTCATACATAAGAGAATCAGAAAAATGAAAGAGCTTCAGTTCTCAACACCAAGGTCATCATACTAGGCCTGGACCAACTGACTGAGGCTTTTACATCAGAGATCAATATTATATCCATTACATACATTTTTTAAAGTCACTGTAATTTTGGGACCAAACCTACTGCTAATAATCATATTACTACTATTATTTTAAGTTTCCTAAACAGTTTTTGTATTACTTTATACTTCCCACCTGCATAGTATCTGTTATTAGAAGAAAAAAACACTGCAACAGAGATGAAAAAAATGCCCGTTTCATAATTTGTACACCTTCATGTTTGTTTTCAAACCTTTATCTTCGTAAAATTTGAAAAACAAAAAATGAAGTCATAAACATTACTGTTCTACTTGTTTTTTTCACTTAAAAATACATCATGAACATTTCTCTAAGGCAGTGGAGTTCTATCTCATTTTGTTAAATAGTTGTATAATAATCCATGAGTATATAGATATGACAGCCTACCCCTCTTCTACCAATGGACTCTAAAGTTATTCTAATTGTTGCAAACTATAAATATCTAGTATACAGACACACATATGTACACACATTCACATCAGCACTTTTCTATAAAAAAGTACTCTGGAGAAAAGTACTAATATAGGATTAAAAGCAAGCATATTCTTTTAATTTTAATAGATATCACCATACTCCATCCAAAAAACAGTGGAAGCAATACAAACTCTCACCATCATTACAAGAGTTTATATCCCCATATCCTTGGATTCTAAGCAAAGGATCCAGAAAAGGTTATGCTTCTTAGCCACCATAAAAAAAAAAAAAAACCACCACCAACTACAACAAAGAAAACCCCAGAAAATGAAAGATTACCTCAAATTATACTAATAGGAACTTTTGTGGGGCCCTACTGATCCCAGGGTAGGATACCGTTAATAAAGGAAAATATAAAATAATACTCAAGTCCTTTAAAAACAACTGTCACAAAATAAAAAAAAGTTCTAGAAAAGGACACTAATATTCAGGTTATGGAACCCATATAGAAAAAAGAGAACAAAGCAGAGTCAAGAAACCAGTGACTTTTTGTTTAGATCATTGCTTAGATGGGGACTTATAAATGAAAAGGTGTTCTGTAAGTCTAGCTTGATTCTAAAGCTTTCAAACTAAGGTGGTTTAAAAAAGAAAAGGCATGGAAGAATGAATAATAGTGATTCCTTGACAGTCAAGGAAATAAACACTCCTCTTTCCCAGATTAGGACATATACCAACTGAAATCCACTGGATCCAAAAGTTTTTCCACAGTAGGATAACAGAGAAGCCAACAAGGCAAATAGGAACAGCTTGCTTTTTTTTGTAGAGGAAATGAGATTATTTATAGATACAGAGCTGACTTACCTATGGTAACAGGTATAAAATAGAAAACCAAAAAACAAAACCAAAAAACTGTTTTTAGAATACGTGCAACCAATGGCAGAGCTAAAAAAAAAAAAAAAAAAAAAAAAAAACTTGCTTTGGCTTATGATCTAACTTATTACATTTAATAGGCACATAACAATCGGCATTTGGGGAAAAGGTATACTAGAAGGCAGTAAAATAAAAAAAGTTAAAGTGGTAACAGATAATCTAAAGAGATAATCAAGAATTGACTATATTAACTTTATTCCATTATTCTTTTTACAATGTTAACATTTTTAATTACAAGGGAGCCTTAAAGCAATCACTATACTTATGAAGCAAAAAAGTAATTACTATTTACCTTTGCCACAGTGGGTATTTTATTTTCTTTTGGAACAGTGAGGTGTTTTCTTTTCTCTTCTGATCTGTAAGTTTTTATTTCTTCTTCTCCCTTTGCAGTTCTCCATTCTTCTTGCCTACTGAAAGAGAATTAAAAGCCACACGTTAATCTAGAATTTTTACAACTGATTTCACTCTGAAAGGCACATTCAGTATCAGAAAGGGAATGCTACTCGTGATGTTTTCTTTTCACAAAGAGCATGTGATAAAGATTTCAGAGTTTAAATGAGTAGATCATGAGCTCAACATGTGGCATTAAATGACTGGAATACCAGAAAGATTGTCTACCTGAACTTGATACTACTGCTTCTGTTTTTGGTCTCTGGCAAATAAAGTATTTAGTTCTGGGAATATGGTTATTCCTAAGATAACTACTCCAAGGGTTAGAACTTGGATTTATTTTTTTTAAATTATGTCAGTATAGGGCCAATCTCTCATGCCATACTGATAGCTGGAATCTTAAAAAAAGAGGCACAAGAACACCTTGAGGTTGAACTAATATAACTCGCTAACGCCCTGAAAGAACTATATTCTTTCCAATGAAAAGCAGATCTGGCCTCAGCTACTGAAAAAACTTCAACTCATTCCAGGCACTGAGCTGAAAGTGAGCAACAGAAAAAGTTGAGGAACATTAATTGTGAACTTTAATTTCATGGAACCTGAACTTACAAGGGCAAGATAATTTTTTTTACTTTAATTTCTTATAACTTTAAAGTTTTTGACCTGCAGGGGTATTTAATCTTTGAACTTTAATTTTTCCCTGAAGATTTCAGTTGGAAGGAAGTTAATATTCAAACTTGGAAGAACTCTACAATGTCGATATTTTATTACTAGAGTACATTAATGTCATTTCACTTAATTGCAGAATCTTTAACACAGCTGGTAATAATTCTGAATGGAAAATAAAATGAGTCATTTAAATCCGTAAAAAAAAAAATGGCCTTGATTTAATTTTTTGTTTCATCTTAATTTCTTATTCTTTTTTAATTAAACTTTTTATTGGAATAACTATAGACTCACAACAGTTTTAAGAAATAACAGAAATTCCTTGCCCTTTACTCAGGTTTCCCCATTAGTAGCATTGCAAAACTATAATAAAATATCACAACCCAGATGTTAACATTGATACAACCCACCAATACTATTCAGATTCCCTAGTTTTACTTCTACTCATGTGTTTGTGTATTTAGTTCTATTCACACTCATCAATGTGCACGTTTGTGTATCCATTACCCCAGTTAAGATACAGAATATTTCCATCACCACAAAGATCCCTTGTGTGTACTTTTCATAATGATATTCTCACCTTTCTTTCTTCCCCCTCAACTTCTCCTCTCCCCAAGGTTTAGCAATCACTAATCTGTTCTCTACCTCTATAGGTATTTTAAGAACAGTCCATAAAGTATGTAAACCTTTTTTCTCATTCATCATAATTTCCTCGAGATTCATTCAACCTGTTGTATCAATAGGTTATTCCCTTTTATTGCAGAGTAGCACTCCACAGTGTGGATATAGTTAATCTGTTTAACCAAGCACTCATAAAGGACATCTTGGTTGTTTCTAGGTACTGGCTATTACAAATAAAGCTGCTATACACTTATGTACAGATTTTTCTGTGAACATAAGTTATTTCTTTGGGATAAATGCCCGAGTGCAATCATTGGATATTACAGTAGTCACACATTTAGGTTTTTAAAAAAGTGAAAAAACTGTTTTCTAGAGTGGCCACAATATTTTATTTCCACCATGCATGAGTGATACAGTTTCTCCATACCCTCCTAAGCAATGGGTGATGTTACTGTATTTTGGCCGTTCTTATAGATATATAGAGATTATTTCCTTCTGATTTTAATTTGTATTTCAATAACGGTAATGATGTTAAGTATCTTTTCATGTACTTATTTCCCATCTGCATATCTTCTTTGAAGACATGTCTGTTCAAGTCTTTTGCCCATTTTCTGACTGCATTGTTTTATTTACTGTTGAGTTCTAAGAGTTTTTTATATATTATAGATAATAGTCTTTCATTGGAATCTGATGTGAATGGACTTAATTTTAATTAATGTAATGATAGGTCTGACCCACTTAAGAGCCTTCAAAAGGCAAACTGTAAAAGGTCAATGAGGGGGACATAACCCAGGAAGATTCCTTTTTTTTTTCTTTTCTTTTTTTTTTAAAGATTTTATTCATTTATTCCTGAGAAACACACAGAGAGAGAGAGAGAGGCAGAGACACACAGGCAGAGGGAGAAGCAGGCTCCTTGCAGGGAGCCCAACACGGGACTCAATCCCCGGACTGGGATTATGCCATGAGTCGAAGGCAGAAGCTCAACCGCTGTGCCACCCAGGCATCCCCCCAAGAAGATTCTCAAAGTAAGAGTACCAAGTATTTGGGGCAAAGCTTCAGGAAGGTCAAATATCCTTTGAAGTTATGGTCATAGCCCTACTTGACCACTGGCTCAATGGTCAAGCTCAATGAAAAAGGGATAAAAAGTAAAGAACATATGGAGAGAAACCTCTCCCCTCCCCCCTTCTCCTTCCTTCCACATATTGGGGCGGGGGGACCTTCACCATCAACTAGCAACCCACTCCTGGCCTCTCTTAAACTCTTTACTCATTCTCTCCAGGGGGAAGAAGTGAACTAATTAATTAGTGTGCTCTGGAAGGAAAAACTAGTTTAGTATGGTGGCCTAGTCCTATGTCCTCATTTGCAATGTTTACATTCTGTTCTGCTTTTTTTTTTTTTTTTTTTTATGACAGTCACAGAGAGAGAGAGAGGCAGAGACACAGGCAGAGGGAGAAGCAGGCTCCATGCACCGGGAGCCCGACGTGGGATTCGATCCCGGGTCTCCAGGATCGCGCCCCGGGCCAAAGACAGGCGCCAAACCACTGCGCCACCCAGGGATCCCCTGTTCTGCATTTTTAAGACCCAAGCCCCACTGCCTCACGTGGGGAGAAATACTGTGACCCAGTGGCTATCTGTGTTTGGGATTCAGGACTAGGAACACACTTTCATGCAGATAAAAGCCACATCCTTCACAGTTGTATCAATAACATAAAGTGCCATTCTGATTTCATATCTCATTCTTTTGTATTTTCAGTTACTTTGGGAACCATTGTTAAGATGGGTGTTACTTACCACACCCTCTTCAAACCATAACATTAGAATTAAAATGTGGACAAAAATCCAACTAAAAATATATTATGGGAGTTAATTTTTTATTTTATTTTATTAAAAGATTTTATTTATTTATTCATGAGAGACACAGAGACAGATGGAGAGGCAGACACACAGGAAGAGAGAGAAGCAGGCTCCATGCAGGGAGCCTGATGTGGGACTCAATCCCAGGAGCCAGGATCACGCACTGGGCTAAAGGCAGGTGCTAAACCGCTGAGCCACCCAGGGATCCCCAGTTAATTTTTTATTAAGGACATCTGAGTATACTTGTTATCAGCTAAAGTTATTGTTCAAACTTATACTTTATTTGTATAGTTCTTAAATCCTAACACAAATCTTAAGTACTGTCCAAATAGCATAACCTATATAAACATTCAGGTTAAAAGTATTTTTAAAATTATATAATTACTATCTTTTGAGCTTAAGAACCAGAAAATCCTAAAATCAAATTTACATTTTGATCTTCATGTCTTTATTATAGTATAGTATTATATTCTGTACAGTTGACCATTGAACAGTTTAAAACTATGTGGGTCCACTTACATGCGGATTTTTTTTACACTAGAGTAGCATAAATGTATTTTCTCCTCCTTCTGATTTTCTTAGTAACATTTTTTTCTCAAACTTACTTTATTGGAAGAATATATATAAATACATATAAAATACAAAATATGTGTTTGCTGTTTGTTATCAGGCTTCCAGTCAATATGAGACTACTAGCAGTTGAGTTTTTGGGTAGGCAAAAGTTATATGCAAATTTTTAATTGTGCAGAGGGTCAGCATCCCTATTCCCATGTTGTTCAAGGGTCAACCATAGTTATTAGTTGGGTTCACATGGACCACATTCATGAATACTGCATTACTAAGTTATGAATATAAAAGTTCCTTCACAACATGGACCTTGAGAATAGAATTATATCAAATCAATATTTAATTTATAAATCTGTATATTCAAACATAATTAAAGAATTATTTCAGTATATAAAAAATGTTTATATAATGTGTTACCAATAAATAATATCACATATTTTCACTATAACGTATCTGAATATGACATGGTAAGATCTATAAAAAATTATAAAAAAATTCATGAAATGTGTTTTAAGACACAGTTAAACAAGATAAGCTAAGTTTTAAATATACTACTCACCTTAATACATCCCCTCCCATCCATATCTTTTACATGAAACATTCTAGAACAGGACTTAACTGAAACTTAATTTTCTTCCAGCCATGACTAGTTTAAAATACTAGCTCTTCAGATAAATTTAAAATAAATTACAAACCTAAAACAGTACCTTGAAGGTTATAATTCAAAATAATGAACATAAACAACAGTGGTGCATAAAATTTCACAACTCCCCTTACCTGGCTATACCAGTTGATAGCTCAGGTACCACCACCCTTCGACTCCAAGCTACCAGATCTCGCTCTGTGGCTATTTCACTTCTTGGTGCGTTGCTGTGCATTTGCCGTACACCTTCAATTTGCCCACTACGTCTTAGTCCTACGTTTGGTGGTGAATGAACCTCTGAGGTAGAACTTACAGAGCCTAAATGAAAAATTAATATAGTAAATTCTATTTAAAAACATTAGTTTATAAAAGAAAATAAAATCTACATTATCTTTCACATGAAATGTCACATTATGGCAAATTAATTACCAAATTAGGAACCAAACCACAGGTAAAAATTTAATGAAAAAACATGGCTATTCAGTTAATTAGCTAAACTAATGAGTAACATTTTTTTCATGTAAAATAATTCTTAAAAAAAATCATTAATTTCTTCAAAAACGGTTTGTATTTTGGGAAAACGAGATAAGAAGCAAAAACAGACAAACCCAAGAATGTCTGTGGTTCATAAACTTGCTTTAACTTTTCTCTGAAAATAATATGTGACAATAAGAGCAGTGAGATACAGGAGAGTGTGGTGTATATTCCATACATTATTGAATAAATTTATTTTCAAAGTTTTTCTAGATTCTACATGTTTACTATAGGAATCTGAAAGAATATACATATTTAAAGATTCATTGTCTACAGTTCGAAACCTTCTATTACGAACATTTTCTTAGGCATTATGTATTTTTTAAAAGATGTCATTCTGGCAGCCTAATATTTCATTTTATGGATGTGCCATACTTTGTTTAATCACTTCTTTACTACTGGGGGATTAAACTATTACAATTTTAAAAATATTTCACTTGAGGCAATCAATGCTTACCTCTACTTAAACGGCTGGTATTACTGATACCTGCTTCACTAGAACGTCTCAGGTCTTGCTCCTGTTGTAGTCTTTGAATCATGCTATCCAATGGGCTAATATCCTGGTTTGCTTGCTGACTTAAAACTTGGTTCAGTCCTATATAATACCACACAAAATGCTAAGAATATTTTAGCCCACTAGTCAAACCATTTTACTAATTAAGCTCACTTTGAGTTCAAATTTAATATAAATTTTACTTGAGTAAAAGACCTAAAAAGATCTAAAATGATAAACTTTGAAATGATAGCAGTAAAATATACATACATACACACACAACCAGGAATATGTTCAAACCTAATTACAAACAACAATGACAAGGATTAAGATTTACCAAGTACTTATGGTTCAGGCACTCATATTATCCCCACAATAATGCAGTTAGATATGTAGTATTAATTCCACTTAGAATAAGAAAACCAAAATAACTACTCAAAGCCACATATCTGATAAATGACAAAAGTGGAATTTCATCTTAGATCAGTTTCTTTGAAAAAAAGGCAAATCTGATTACCAACTTTCTCAAAAAACAAAATGAAACGAAACCTTTACTATTTCATTTATTAAGCAAATTCCTGATTGTCTATTACATGTTAGGAACTATGAAGTAAAGTTGCAGTGGTGAACAGGACATTAAGGTCCTTGACTTCACGCAGCTAACATTCTAATGGGAGAATTAAACAATAAACCCTTACATAAATGCAAACTGAAAAATGTTAAAAGATGATGAAAGAGGGTTGCCTGGGTGGCTCAGTCAGTTAAGCATCTGCCTTCAGCTTGCATCATGATCTCAGGGTCCTAGGACCGAGCCCCATGTTGGGTGCCCTGCTCAGCGGGGAGTCTGCTTCTCCCCCTCTACTCCTCCCCCACTCATGCTGGAGGAGCTCACACACATTCTCTCTCTCTCTCTTGCTCAATCTCTTTCAAATAAATAAATAAAATCGTTTTTTAAAAGAAAGATGATGATGGAGAAAATGGGGAATAGAGACAGGAACACTTACAGTGAGACAGAAAAAGTCAAAGAAGCTGTCTTTGAGAGATAGAATTTGAGCTAAGACTTGAAGAAAAAGAAGAATTAGTGAAGAGCAAGAAAAAAGACACTTCAGATAGAATGCAAGAGTTGGAACAAAGACTCTGAGGTAGGGAGGAACTTGGTGTGTTTTAACTCACCCTAATTTTCCAGCATTAACTTTCACCTGTATCAGTCATATAGGACTACCTGACTCTTCTGCTCTCCTAACTGGATGAAAACTTTCATGCTTTGGAGCTTTTAACCACAATACTCACAATTCAAGTATAAACATGATAAACACCAACTTATCCGTCAAGCATCAACTAAAATGGCATCCCTATATTTCCTCTGTGAAATCTTTCCAGACTACCCCTGAATTAGTGCTATCTTCCTTCATTTTCTCAAACAATATATACATATTAGTACTCAGGCCAATATAAAAAGGAAGCCCACTAGTTAGTTCCACAAAAGCATGATTGCCTTATTTAGTATTCTAAGTCTAGCATAATGCTAGGCATATAAAAATTTTCAATCCTGCTGAATGAATAAAAAAACCGTGTAAGTGTTATAAAATATATGAAAGCACTGCCATGATAGAAGGGAGCAGTTAATATCAGGTGTGTGGGCATATAAGAAATGATGTGATGATATCAGACATTTAGAGTGGGCTAAGAAAAGATACAAAGGAGATTCTGAAACGAAGAATTGGTAAGGAAGATCTAAGGGAAAATTACAGGTACTAAGCACATAATGTTATTTCATTTTATAAGAGAAGACTAAAATTCAATAAGATAAAAATAACTTGTCCAAGGTCACAAAGCTAGAGAGTGGTAAAAGTAGAGGTAAAAGTTAAGATGCCTGTGACTGCTTCCTTCCTGTTAGGATGCTGAGGAAACCGCTCATGTTTATACATCAGTGACTAATCTGATATTGCTCAAGTTACAACTGATGAAGCATTCAAATATAAATGTAACAGTGTAAATATAATAAAACTGAGTTCAAGCATTACAATACGCATCTATTTTTACTTAATTCTAAGGGATTTCCCAAAATAAATTTTACCATAGATCTAGATTTACAAATAGAAAAATAGTTACAAATGATGCTGAAGATTTTTTAAAAAGTATCTTTCTTCTGTCTTATATTTTGCTTGATTAAATAAAAAATAATGAAAGAAATTGATGTTTACCTTGAATTCTGTGACCTAGAATACTTAAAAACTGTATGACTTTACCTTGAAGCCATTATCATTGCTATAGGTTCTCTTATGGTCCTGTACTAATAAAGGGTGTCTAATTCCTTTTCAAGATCAGATACGGAAGAAAGAACAATGGACTAAGAGTCAGAGCTGCATTGGAGTCCCTGTGGTTCTGTGCACTTTAACTGGAACAGACTTATATTAAATTTTCATTTTCTCCACTTTTAGAATAAGGATATCATAAGGTACCCTTTACGAGGTATTATTTCTGAAAGTCCTATACAAAAAGTTAAATGGAGGAAAAATGTAATAACCATGAAAATTAAGTAGCACTGATATTTTTAATGAGTCCTTTCCTCATTTCCTTGTGCCCGAAATCTCAACGTAGGTACCTATTTCGAGACCTGGGCAAGATCTGATACTTCCTAGTTCCCCTCAGAGACTAAAGACATTTATCTTAATTTTAGTCCTATAATCAAGACTTCTCTAAATAATTGTAACTGCTCTAATCTGAATACCTGCCTAGAATTCTTGAATACTATCAGTTGTTCTTAGAGTCTTTGAGTTCATGCTATGTCCATGTAGTATGAGACATTTTAATTTCACATACTCCAGACATTCAGGTCTATTAGATTGTACTACTCTCCACAAGTAGCAGCAGCGACTATTCTTCCAATGCTTCTCCTAACCCTCCATCCTGAATGGGCATGGCCACTGTCAGGAGCAGACCCTCCTATCCAATATGTTCATCTTCATTGCAATTTCATGCCCAATCCTGAAAGGAACATAAGAGATGGGCTCTCTGTAATGCAGTGAGATGGTTTTTCTGCACAACTTACAGAATCTAAATTCATTATTTAAAAGTTATTCATTATATATTACATCCCATATGTATCCTTTCCATCTACTTAGAAGTTCTGTCCATTATGCTGGAGTTCAGAACTTAAAATATTTTCATAAATTTTTCTCTTTAAAAAAAATTTATTTGACAGAAAAAATGAGAGCACGAGTGGTTTGGGCAGAGAGAGAGGGAGAAAGAATCTGAAGCAGACTCCACAATGAGGGCGGAGTCTGACTCAGGGCTCAATCCCATGACTGTAGATCATGACCTGACCTGATACCAAGAGTTGGGTGACCTGATCTGATACCAAGAGTTGGGACGCTTAATGGACTGAGCCACCCAGGCCCCTCTCATAAATTTTTCTAGTCTTTCAACTCCCTTTCAATTCTTCAACTAATTTGACTTTTGCCCCCCATTATTTCACTAAAAAAGCTCTCAACACTTTCATCCCTATCTTACTTAAAATTTTAAAAGTTGATCACTTCTTAAAACAATCTTCAATATGAATAGGCTATCTAGTCTTATTCTCTCTTCACATCATAAATTATCCCCTTTAATAACATTTATCACAAGTTTTAACTATTTGTTTATAACTATGTTTATTAATCTTACTCTGTGAAAACAAGGAAGGTGTCTGATTAGTTCACTACTGAATACCAGTTTAGGTGTCACAGAAAAGATGAATAAACAAATAAATGACCAAGATTATTGCTTTAACTCTCCAATGTTCCTTAATTATCCTGTAGTACATACTTCAGCATTATTCAAAGGACATTAGAAAAATTTTTTAAGATTTAAAAATCATTTTACTTCTCATTTGTTCAAAACAATAACAAAGCTTTACCAATTAGCAATTTTATAAGACATCATTAGAAATGGAAAATTTGATTATCTATGAAAATGAGCACTTACCTGAGGAAGTCACTCCCATTTGAGGGATGAGTTGCTCTTCCCTGCAATTTTCACGACCAGGAACTAGTCTCTGATATCTTGATGGATGAGGATTACCATCAACATCAACCAAAAAAGGGGGAGGCATGAGATGAGGTGCTTGCTGAGTCTGTTCATCTAATACAAAATTGTTGGCATCACGAATAAGGGGCCGATAATCACTGTGAAAGAACATCTGATCTGCTATCTGAAAAAAGAAAGGTCCACAGAAGATTGGAAAAATAAAAATTTATCACTTTAAATTTCTAATGAAAGGCAATGTCTTAATGTAAATCATGGTATTAAGCAACAACATAAAAGAATATTCTTTGAGTTTATGATAAGTCTTTACTATATTCCAACATTAATTTTTTTTTTTTAAGATTTTATTTATTTATCCATGAGAGACACAGAGAGAGAGGGAGGCAGAGACACAGGCAGAGGGAGAAGCAGGCTCCACGCAGGGAGCCTGATGTGGGACCCAATCCCGGGACTCTGAGATCATGCCCCGAGCCAAAGGCAGATGCTCAACTGCTGAGCCACCCAGGCGTCCCTCCTACATTAAATTTCATGATCAGAAAAGCAGTTGCTTTGAATTTTCTCTGTAACAAAAGATTGCATACATAAAACACTAACAGGATAATTAAAGTTGTGTAATTTCAAATTAAATGGTAAAATCAAATCTAGGTATAAATCATTCAGCAGTACTACTACTACTTTCATAGAGCTACCATTATCTTATTTTTTAAACTATTAAACATACTAATTGTCTGTTTTAGCATTTTGCAAAGGGAAATCATTCAATTAACTTATTCTTTGAATTAAACTCTAATGAAATCCCTTATACAATTTAAGAAAACCCCTAAGTATTCAATAAATGTGACTTATATAGTATTAACATAAAAATCAACATGGTGTGATTTTCTAACAGTTGATGAGCATTTTCTACATTTTTTGAAATGACACAAAATGATTAATGTGAACTCATACCTGACACATCTATAGCTTCATAATTTTATAGGTTTATTTGGAATTTCTTAAACTATGAATTGTTCAATTTTTAAGTCTTTTAATCACTATAAGGCTCTTTAGTATTTAAAAATATTAGCTACCATCAGTAGGCCATACATTTTTGAGAACCACATGAAAGTCACAGATTTATACCCAGATAAATACATTTTATCCATATAAATAAAACATTTTACATAATTTCAGAGTCTATGGACTATCTCTCCCATCCTTGGCTTTAGAATTACAATGTACATTGCTCTAGCAGGCTAAGTAAAGATTAAATAAGATCTAATTATCATCTAATGTCTATTACAGAGAACAGGAATTTAACTGCTGTATATACCCTCTCTCTAAAACTTAAGTCCCTAGAATACTTAAAATATGATTGATTCTTCAAGTTTGAGGTTGAAAGCATAAATGATGCTTATCCACCCTGAAGAAATACAACCCCTAACCATCCATGGATTTAAAACAAAATAACTCAAAAACCCCCAAACAAAAAAAACCCATACAGAATCATGATACTCTACCTTGTCATATTTACTACTGGAGCCAAAGCCAAAAATTAGAAGATGTCCATGAGAGTCTGTGCATGCAAAATGCTGACCATCAGGAGAGCATTTGCAGTCAAATACTGCACCATGTCCTTGGCCTTCAATCTGAAATATATTTAACCAACAATGAGAAAGTTGCCATTAAAATATAAAGAACTGGTCACTACTGTTATTAAAATTTTATGGTAAAAGAGATGTAGAAGTATACATCCCAATGAAGTGAAGATTATGTATAGCACAGTATAGTAACAAAATTTTTGTGAATATTCATGAAAAGTGCCAGATCAACAGCCTTGAAAAACAAAGTATTGTTTTTATGCACACACAGACCAGACAAAATTCAGAAAATAGAACATCAATTTCCCCCACCCATAGAATTCTGCTTCATGTCTTTAAGCCACATTTACAATGTAATTGCACCTTACATTCCATCTTATCTGCATTTAATCAAGCCCTTTCAGCAAAGGCTGACAATGTGTAGCGATTTTTTTGTTAACTCTTGGAAGAAGTAGCCAGAGATCATTGCTCACAAGACACTAAATTTTTTTTCTTTTTGGTAATAAATTCCCTTGATGGTCTGACTCATCTTTTAAATGGTGAATTTCAAAGGTTAAAGAAAAGGTTTTTTTTACCTGATAATTGTTTTCTGTTTTCCAGTTCCATTAATCCAGAACGAATGGGTTTCTCCCTGCAACCTGTCAATCAAACAGAGGTGGCCAATCACCACTCTGAATTTTTTTTGCTCTCAGTGCTTCTTCAGACTATGTTCCAGTTGAAAACTTCTTTAGCAGTGTTCTGAAAGAGGTAAAAGTTCTAGCCTATCTAAAGCACATCTAGGGACTGAATTTCAGAAAACAACTAAAATAGGGAGTTGACTCCCTAACAAATAACAACTAAGGATGATTTTCAACAAATGCGATTGGATTTCTGGATTAGCAGAATCGGAACACACACACATTATCAGGTAAGAAATACCTCCTCTCTGTTCCGGTATCCACTGATCTAGAACAATTGAATTTTACTAGCAATATCCCAATATTCCAGGAAATGCTTTGAAAAGAGAGAAGTGGTAATTTTCTTTCGTTAGTGTTAAAAAATGGCACAGGAATGGATGTGCAGTTCACCAAATATGGAAGTGAAATTAAAATTTAGAAGAAGAATAGTTGATTTCTTAAGGAAAGTTTTCATTTTGGTCAAAAGAGAAACTATCACTCTAAAAGAAAGGGCTCTGCCTAAAAAGTTATTAATATATTATCACAAATGGGATTGACTCAAAAAGAAAACTAGTTTTTCTTTAGCATGTTGAAAAGAAGGAAAGAGTGCACTGGTGTTTATTAATGGTATTTTGTAAAGTGATAATAATAGAAAAGAAATAAGAATAACTTTCCTTAAAATTAATCATATGCAAGAAAATCAGTAAACTTATCTGATGACTAATACACTTAAAGATTTACCATACAAACAAGAAAATGAGTCATAAGTGAAACAGGATCATTTCTCAGTTGTGAAGAAAGTTGGAGGATAAGACAGCAGACAAGGGAAATGATTCCAACTCTAGCTTAAAATTGTTCAAAAATGAGAAAGTATACAACTATTTCTCCCAATTAGTACACAAGTATTAGTAGATAAGTATAACTTGGTATTTGCCAAACATGAGAGACTAAAACTGCAGGAATGTCAGGATTCAGGTCTCTTTCAATGTTTTCTAGGCAAAATAAAAATTACATGAACTGTTGTAAATAAGTAGCCACTTGAAAAAAGTTTACCTCTAGATAGAATTTTACATAAAAAATTCAAGATTAAGAATTCAAATTGCCTTGGTTATGTGTTAGATGTTTTTATCTCAGTTCAAAATTTCACAAAAGATGAAAAACAAAAAAGCAACAACTTATAAATCTACTCTAATAAATACTTCCAGAAATGTAATGGTATTATTGTAAGCCTATGTTTACAATTCTAAGTACAGAGTAGAACAGAGGAAGAGATCTGAAAGAAGTCTGACTCAGCAATGACAAAGGATGTTAGAAAGATGTTCACAAGTATGATATCCTTCATTGATGTTTAGGCAACCTTGTGCTGCATTTTCTCCTTTTCTTGTGTGGGGTGACTATATGAGGATTAATCAACCCTATATCTATGCTATCTACTAATGTTGCCAAATTTATAGTAGATCTCTAAAAGAATAGGAGATGTGGAACTTAGAAAACTTTTAAAAACGCAAAGAAAAGATATTAATCTTACTGAAGATCACTGCATTTCCTATATAACACATGACGTTTGAATATGGCAGGATAGTATCAATTTTCTTGGTATAAGGCACCTGTGTAACTTCGAAGTGATTTTTATATGGACAAAATAAAAGTTTATTTCCAGAACATCAGAAAAAAGTAAAAGCACATTATTTGGCTTAACCATTATTCATTAAAGAGGCACTGAAAGAATCCACTCATGAATCCATTAGAAAAGTTGTCCATAACCTTATTAATTAAAATGCTAAGTTTATCTTTAGTAATGGCTCCTCCAATAATAAACGTAACTACAAAATGCAGACTAGGCTTTCCAGTTGATACAAAGTAGAAAAATATTTTACTTTCCTTTTATAAATAAATACACTGTAACTGTTTTTATGATTATGCTGTGATTAAGCCAACCAAAAAAGAAAGTTAAGTATTTCTTTCTGAAATGATTTCACCAAATCAAGTTTAAAGTATTTAGGAGAATTCCCAAAGAAAAAAATTTACTAATGAAGGCACTTTTGAATATTTGTATATAATTAAAAAACAATGAAGCTTATATTCAAAAACCAAAAGGATGAAGGGGAGCCTGGGTGACCCTGTGGGTTAAGCATCCCCACTCTTAGTTTCAGCTCAGGTCATGATCCCAGGGTCCTGAGATTGAGCTATGTGTTTGGCTCCGCCCTCAGCACAGAGTCTGCTTGTTCCTCTCCCTCTGCTCCTCCTCCGGCTCTCTCTCTTGCTCTCTCTCAATTAAATAAATGAAATCTTAAAAACAACAACAACAACAAAAAACAAACCAACAACCTCGAAAGGATGAAAATATCTTCTCTATCCATATTAAAGTTATATAAGCCCCTTACAAAATTAAATGTGCTGTTTAACAAAAGAATAAGTCAACATACAATTTAATATTGTATTTAACTTATGCTATTATTTAATGTATGCTATAGAAAACTAAAAACCAGAAAGAAAGGAAATACTAATGATAAATTTTCAAAGTGAATTTTAGATGAACTACCTCTCATAAAATTAAGCATGCTTAAGAAACATTTGGGACATATGTAAAAACAGACCACACAATAAAACTCATACACATTAAATCACAATAAGAAAAGCTGAGAAAATCCGGGCCATGCTATTTACCAATAAGTGCAAAAATAAAAAATTTATTCAGCAATTATGATACAGTTATTTTATTTTTAAAACAAGAGATGAAAGGATTGGATGAGTTAAAATAATAATAATTCTTTTGTAGGGAAATTCTCATACTGACTAAAGAATTCTAGAAATATTTCCAAGAAATGAGTAGCAAAATCTTAATAATTTAGAGGTGTACAATGAATTTGAAAAAATACAAAACCTAATGAGTTAAGAGCTTTGATGATGATGTCATATTTAATGAAGAATACTAGTACCTTTTTCAAGGCAGAATATACTGTCACAGCTTCTAATGTAATTTTTGTGAAGCAGAAAGATGAATAATTAAAGATGAATAACTCAAATGAGGTCTAAGACCTAAGAGACTTCTCTGATAATGGGCAAATCACCTAATCTTCTGTGAAATGATGGAAATAATCCAAATATCATCAGAGTCCTATCCCTTTCTAAAATTCTAATATCTGATATTTAGGAAGACATTTTGGAAGAATTGGACAAATCTGGAAATGAGATTCCAAAAGCACTAGATTCTAAAAGCACTAGAATGTAGACTAAAATTATACAGGGTCTAAGTTAAGTTACATCAATCATGAGTAACACACATGAATATTAGAGGTATGTAATCCTAGAGAAACCCAATACAAATTAGGAACATGGGCTATCTTTTTAAAAAAAAAAAAAAAAGATTTTATTTATTTATTAATGAGAGACAGAGAGAGAGAGAAAAAGAGAGAGAGTCAGAGACGCAGGCAGAGGGAGAAGCAGGCTCCATGCAGGGAGCCCGATGTAGGACCCGATTCCAGGTCTCCAGAATCAGGCCCTGGGCTGAAGGCGGCGCTAAACAACTGAGCCACCCGAGCTGCCCAGAACATAGGCTATCTTAAGCAGAATCACCTTGTTAAGGAATTATTCTATGTCTGTGACCAGGGTCAGTATTTTTGTCTCTCTCTTTTCTTTTTTTTTAAAGATTTTATCTGAGAGAGAAAGAACATGACTGGGGGGTCGGGACAGAGGGAAAGGGAGAAGCTGACTCCCCAGTGAACAGGGAGCCCTATGTGGGGCTTGATCCCAGGACCCCAGGATCATGACCTGAGTTAAAGGCAGACACTTAACCAACCGCGCCACCAAGATGCCCCAACACTGGTATATTTTTAAAAATCGAACGAGCCTGGAGCACCTGGGTGGTTTAGTTGATTAAGCATCCGACTTGATTTTGGTTCAGGTCCTGGTCTCAGTTATGAGACTGAGCCCTGTGTCGGGCACTGTGCTAAGTGAGGAGTCAGCTTGCAATTCTCTCTGCCTACCCCCTAGTGTCACCCCAGCTAGTGCATGAACCCGTGTTCTCTCCAAATAACATCTTAAATAATATATATATATATTACATCTTAAATAATATATATATATATATGTATATATGTATGTATGTATGTATAACTGTTTAGACGGGTGCATCCTACCTAGAAAATTCTCCATAATTTAAAATTCTGACACCCTCACTATTCTGTGAGTCTATATAGACTCATATCCCAAGAATAAAACAGTGAGGAAATGGAATTTATGCTAAGAATTACCCTTATAAAATCCTTAAGTATAAAGAACTTTCAAAGTTTATCTACCTGGGGAGAAATAAATTTAATTAAGAAAGTGCACTAGATACTGAAGATAGTGTCATACAGATTAAAATATGCTTTTACTACTTTCTAATCGATTATGGTAGTTACAGTGTAAACAAAAAATGTATCTTTAGGAAAGTTTTCTACACTCCAATAGTCTGGGTGTCATCAAATTATCTTAAAAGACCATTAGTAAATGAATGTTTCCTTTAATATTGAAGATTCTTTAATTTATAGTTAACATCATTACATATTAATTAAAGGAAGCTATTTAAGTACTGCCAACATAAGTAAATTTATGTAAAAAAGGAAGTTGCTGTAACTGGCTTGGTGGAACCAATATATAAAAGTGATTTTGAAGAATCAGCTCTAATTTTCATCAAAAGAACATTTATTATCAAAATAAATAACTCATCTTCAATTTAATAGCATTCTGTTCACCTCTATTCTAATTTCACTGAGGGCTGCAATTTTATTAATCAGTCCTCCTTGTAATCTATTCTCCTCCTTTGGCCTGCAACATGATATTAGCATGTACCTTTCTAATATATTCTCAAGAGACTTGGATCTTTTCTTCATTCCCTAGTGAATAAATAGGACTACTTCTAAAAGTTTAGTTTTAAGCCCTCTATACTGCTCTATCTCCATGAGGTAAACAGCATTCTACATGGAAGACTCCAAGATCTCTTTCTACTCCTAGACCCTCTAAGTCGTCTATTTCCAAGTGTTGCCTAGCCATTTCCACACAGATGGTCCAATGCTACGATAAACAAAGACAAATTTAAAAAAAAAAAAAGTTTTTCACATCATTCATATTTCTGTTAATATTTTATTTTTAAAAAAGATTTTATTTATTTATTCATGAGACACAGAGAAACAGAGACATAGAAGAGGGAGAAGCAGGCTCCTTACAAGAGGCCTGATGTGGGACTTGATCCCCGGACCTGGGATCACGCCCTGAGCCAAAGGCAGACACTCAACTGCTGAGCCACCCAGGCGTCCCTCCATTAATATTTTTAATACAAGCTAGGCTCAATACTCTCCACATATTAAATTACTTTAATTTAAATTTAATTAATCAATTTAATTTAAATTATTAAATCTTCTGTCACTATCGAGCCCTAATCCCTCTATCAGTCACAAAACACCAAGTCCAATACAAATGTATTTTTCTTTCACAAATTTCCTACTACCTACAAATTTTTATTATGATTTGATAAAAGTAGTTATTTCCCAACCTATTCAACTTCATACTTGAAATAGTACTGCTGGCAATCAAACTTTTCCCCTTGTTTCTAAAATATAAGATAATTTACCAAAAATCCCACTCTGTTAACTACTCTTTACACTTAAAAAGATAACATGAAACTATCAACTTATGCTTTTCATCTTATCATTCACTTTCTCAAAGTCTATTCCAGACAAACTTTCTAAATTACTGTACGTACGTTTTAACACTTCCTGCTTTGCTATTTATAATATTCCTCTTATTTATATAATTGAGTATCTTTCTGACTCAATTTTTATTTTTTCAACACACAATTTTAATTCTTCCTCCTCGACAAAACGTCTTCTGATCATCCACCCTGAAGTGATCCCTCTATCTTCAGATATAGCAATTATTTTTCTCATATACCACGCTACCATCGCTGGCTAAAAATAAGGACCATGTCTTAGTGTTCCTTGTGGTCTCCATGTTTGTGTTTATGCACAAAATAAACACTGAAATATTGCTATTTAAAGTGTCTTTCACCTGTATGTTTACATTCTGTATAATTGTACACACTTCCCTGTGTAACTATCAAATCTCAACACCCTTATGATAGTAACTCATAGAGCATGTCAGAGAATTACATAAAAGTAATTCACTAAACATAATACAGGATGACAAGATACAGAGACAAATCACATCCATGGCAATGATTTTAAGATGTTTCTGATACCAAAGATGAGAAAGAGACAGGATCTAGAGAACCCCAGGAACCTGAAACTGACAATAACTGTAGTTTATACTCAGAAGACTGAAGGTAATTTCTTGCCCAGAGAGGCTGAAACAAGGACTAGAAGCATCAAAGAATCCTTTTAACATAGAGTGCAGATATACGGCATCTTGTTAGATGAGATAGATAGGTAATGAAAGAGATGGAGAGATGAAAGAAAAAAAGGAAGGAGAGAAGGAGAGAAACAAAGATTTACCTTGAAATCTTGATTCACAAGAGAACACGATATGAGATACCTATTTTGAGCTTCTCTTTCTGCCTTTCCTAGATATATGTAGCTACAATTGTCTTAAATGAAATTAGAGGTCACACTGAGAACATTTTGTCAGAAGTATGCATGTGCAAAAATTCTGAGTGGTGGATTGGCAGCCTCTGATTGTTTGGAACGTTGCAAGGAGAAATATATTGTTCTGGATTAGTGGACACTGGAACATTTTTTAAAAATCTCAAGTAAAAGAAAGGTTAATTATAAAAATAAGGAAAATTTTAATTAAATAGAAATTGTTATTTGGAATTTACTCATGAAACAACAAAAGTAAAGCAAAACTTAAATTCAGTAAAATTGCCTTCTAGAAGGAGACATTGTACTCTTCAATTAAAATCAAAACCAGACAAGAGGCAACAAACTACAGCTTTAAGTAACATTGACAGAAACAGAAAGATATGGAAAGAGTCATAAACACAGCTAGAATAGATACAGAGAAAAGAAACGGAACAAGAAAGATAAAGCAAAAGCACCAGAAACAGGAGGAAAGCTACTAATGTGGGGTCTACAATCTCGCTCCAAACATCTTTTACTTACTATCTAATAATCAAATAGCCTAGTACTAAGAAATTTGAAAGTCTCTTTTCAAAATGATTTATCATTCATTTAAACTTACAGTTAAAACATAGCTCTACTGTGTTAAGGGATAAAAGGCTATAAAACAACTTTGTATTTAGGAACACTTTTGGTTATATTAAAGCCCCAAACTTGCCTACCTCTTTCAAGGAATTAGAAAATCCTTCAAATTCAATTCTGAGTTTGCACATATTTTCAAGTTACTTCTGGGAATAATTTATCTACCTTTTAACATCAAACTGAAGTTTGATAGCCTTGAAACTAGAGTTTAAAACAACTATAAAAACGAAGCTATACTTGGCTTGCTAAACTATATCTGAATAGTTTAGACTATTCTTAATATACACTATCTGCCTTTGACAAAATACTAAATGTACTTTTATCGTTAATACTTAAGTTATATAAGGACTGTTCAGCTATAACATGAATAACTGACATAGTTTTTAGATGATGTAGATAAGTAAATCTTAAGAGCTGGAATTTATACATATGCATTTTAAAATAATAAGTTGTCTTTTTTTTTTTTTTTATGATAGTCACACAGAGAGAGAGAGAGGCAGAGACACAGGCAGAGGGAGAAGCAGGCTCCACGCACCAGGAGCCTGACGTGGGATTCGATCCCGGGTCTCCAGGATCGCGCCCCGGGCCAAAGGCAGGCGCCAAACCGCTGCGCCACCCGGGGATCCCTAAAATAATAAGTTGTCTTATCATAATCTTCTCTACAAAATTCTCATTAGTTTCATTATCTGGCTCATAAAAAAAAAAAGACATAAGAAGGTTCAAGATTAAAGTTTCTATCTTATACATTTTTCCAGCAAATACACTATGCTATTAAAAGTTTAAGATTACTTTGTTTTTAGTTAAGGATGAAATAATGGTGGGAAGGCTACAAGAAACATATATTGTCTATTTCACTTCATGCTGTCATACCTCACTTGTCATATACTTCCTGTGTATAACAAAAGCAAACCCAACACCCACCTTTTATCATTAAGATCCTTGATTTAAGAGGAAATCTAACAGTAAAGATAAGTAAATCACTTTTTCTAGACAATACCACTAGCAAATTGAGAATCTATTTGTTAGATTCTGAAATGAAATCAATTAGGGGATTATATAAGCAAAGCAGTAATAAAAACTTTATCTCAATTCTTAATCGCAACCCTTGTCTACAAATTTAGGGGGTCCTAAAAAAAAATTCAGATTTTTAAAAGTTTAAGCCAAGGCTTGATACAGGGAAAAAAGAATTAAAATATTTACCAGAATGATGACTATCAGGGCAGTATTAATATCTCAATGTCTCATATTTTAAATTTATTAAATGTTTCATTAATTTTTATTAAAAAGTTTATTTTAAAAATTACTGTATGTCAAACAAGGGCATTTACAAAGCTCAACTTTTCACCTGTGAAAGGCTTTTCAATAATACAGAATTTTTGACAATTTCTAAAATTTCATTTAATTTTTGTAATAAGAAAGGTATAGTAAAATGCTGATTAACACAACATAATTTTTGTTACATGATTTTATTACTTCTTGCAAAGGTATTATGAATTTCAAGTGGAAAATCTATTTATTATAAAAAGAAAACCCAATAGTAAAGCAGTATCCTCAAAATATGATTGATGATTGAACTTCTATTTTAAAGAATTTGTATATCAAATTTTTATTATTTTAAAGGTAACTTACATGCCTTATTTTCTAACTATAGGTTTTTTTTTCTAACTATAGGTTTAACAGTGAATTTATTTATTTAAAATCAAAGTTGTAAGCTTTGATTTTTAAAACTCACATGAAATATTACTTAGTCTTAATAAAACTTCATCTAATCTTTCACCATTTCTAGTCTAAACAGGAGTATTCCACTAGAATTATTTATCCTTAAATTTTCCAAGGCACTATAATTAGTCCCTCTATAGAGCATTCAAAAAATATTTATGATAGAACTTATGATTACTAGTACAATTTAATTTAAAGGTTTGAATTTGTACTTCTTCGAGTTATATGGTATTTTAGTAACTCAAAAAGTTGTGGGTGCTACACAGCCAAATACTTTTTACTAGTATAACCAAAAGTCAACATTCGGGAGAGTGGACAGTGAGCACAAGCTTCTACTCCCCCCCTCAAACTGCTTTTATTTTCTTAATAGCAATGCTGGATGCTTTATCTTCCATTTGTCCATAGATAAACAATGAAATGAACAAAAGAGCAAAAAGTAGGGCACTTAGATAACTTATAAATTAAGAGAGAAAAAAATCATCAAGCTAAATTACAAGATCTTAAAACATCTATACTCAGAGTTAATATTATTATAAAAACATTTTCTTCTGGTGACCTATCACTAACTAGGTAGCACTGGAAGTTAGCTGTGCAATGGTCAATCATTAACCAGAGCTGGCATTAACATAGTAACAATGGACAAAAAAATATGGGTCTAAACCCCAAGTACTCTTTTATATAGCACTGTGACCTAGGTAAACCTGTGCAAAGAAATTCATCTCTACACGGTTACTCCATACGTAAATCTAGTAATAAAATCTAAAATCTACCATGATTACATTACAAAGTTTTCATGAGACCCAAATGAGGTAATATGTACAAGTATTTTGGAAGTCATTAAAACTCTTCCGAAAAATTAAAAAGAGGATCTTTTCATTTTCTAGTTTTTTAAATGCAGGATATATTTTTAATCCTTTATTTAAGTCTACGTTTTGTCTTTCTCAATTTGAATATTCTATGGACACCAACCAATTACACTTATTGCAGTTAATTATTAAAGCTGTTTCTTCTGCCCTTTAGAGGCTTTTCATATCTTGAAACAGGAAAAATAGCTTTTCTAAAACTCTTATTAAAACAATTTTTAGGGTGAATGGGTGACGGGCACGGAGGGGGACACTTGACGGGATGAGCACTGGGTGTTATTCTGTATGTTGGTAAATTGAACACCAATAAAAATTAATTTATTAAAAAAAAAAATAAAAAATAAAACAATTTTTAAGGCAGTAGTAATGTAACTAATCCCCTAGCTAATTTCAAAGAATATACATATAATATGGCTGACTTCTGTTTCTGGCTATCTCACTAATTTATGATGGTCTAAGAGCAAATCACTTCAATCTCAATGTATTCCAATTTTTATAACATAAGGTGGAACATTAGTGTGATTAACTTACCTGATGAGGAAAAATTCACCTTTGTAGCTTAAAGGTGAAAGCAGTATTCAAGTATGAGAGAAAACTTTCCCTCCAAACACTCAACTAACACACCAATACCTTTTAAAAATATGAAATTACTAAGAAAAGTCACTAATAAATGTATAGGCCACAAATTGTTTTCTTTTGAAGCTATAAAGACAAATTAAGAAACAACTAATATTTTTATTTAACAGAGATGTCCCAAAAAGGAGCAAACCAGAAACACAAGGATAGAAAAAGAATGAATTATTTACCAGCATACTTATTTGCTCTTAAAAACATATCTGTACAATATCACTAAGGAAATCCATTTGTCACTAAAAATTGTACTCCAAATAATTAAATCTTTTTAGAAGAGTGAGAATTTGACAAATCTTCATTCTTACTTTTTATACAGTAAGGTATCCATAAAGACAGCCAACTTAATTCCTTCACTAATGAAAACTCTTGTATCTTATTCCTCCCAAATGATCTTATTACTTCTGACTATACAGAAGTAACTTAACTATGATTATTAATCAAGTATAATATCACTTTCATGAATTCTTTTCACAAACCACTGTATTTCACAAATGACACTTCTGAAATTTTTCTCTGCCAAAATAACTCTGACTACACAGTGTTTCATAATTCATTACGAGGTTTCTATAATTATTTAAAAAAAAAATCTAAAGATGCTGAAATAGAAATAAAAGTTTTTTTTATTTTGTTGAAAGTTATCTCTGATATATAAAAATAGATTAAAAATATGTTATTACTGGATAAACCAAGTATTTGAGGAAAACTTCATACAGTGGTTACAGAGATGTGTTAAGAATGCACAGTAAGCTGTATGTGATATTAAACCATTACAATTCCAATACTCAGCAAAATATACTAAAAATCTATATATGAAGCAAAATGTGAAGAGGAATGGGCTGAAATAATATCTAATATACTATAATTTGATAAAAAAACAAGAATGCCTTTAATTTGGCTTTAATTTTAAAATGAGTGTATTAGGATGTGAGTGCCTGGCTGGCTCAGTTAGAAGAGCATGAGACCCACTCATGTGAGGCATAAAGATTACTTATAAGTTTTATAAATAAAACTTTAATAAACACATAAAATGATGGTACTGGAATCAAATTCTGTTGTGCAATAAGACTTTTAAAATACAATACCAAAATATAAATATTTAAAATTTTTTCACATTATTTTCCAAAATTTCTCTTATTTATATTATATTGTATTTTCATACTTGTGAGTCTCTCAAAGTATCACTGTTCAAACTATTTTAAAAACCAAATTAGTTATGACCAATATACATGTACTGTAATATGCACAATTTTCTTTTAAATTTAACATCTAAATAAAAGTGTACAATTCAAAACTTTTTGAAACTTAAAAGTAAAATAATGTCTAACCAAACTCCTAAATGGATTTCCTTTGTGATATGCAGAATACCTGCACGAAGTCCCCAAACCTTTAGCAGCTATAAAATGAAGAGACTGATAATTACCATATTGAAATACGATCGAATTTTGACTCCTCTTGCCAGATCCCACACTATCACGTTTCCATCGTGACCAGCAGAAAAGAGAACTCTCGGATCAAATGGGTGTGGCTCAAGGACAAATACCTCATCTTCATGACCCTGAAATATTTTTGAAGTGGCAAAGAATTATAAATTTTAAAAATGGAAATTCAATCAAATATCAATATGGCAACATTTCTAGAATTTGAATTCTAAGAATTATTAAAGTGGCAAAAATCTTCAAATTTATCTATGTATAATGAAGCGGAGCTAATACCACCATCCAAGGTTTCGCTATCATTTGGTGAAATCTGAGACTACTACTGATGCAGCCCTACATACTAAAATGACAGCAAGGATCTAGATTTCCAAGCCAATCCATTTTAACTATATTTTAAAATTATTTATCTACCACAAAGATCTGTTATCCATTTAGCAACATTTTTTTAGCTAACTTTATATAAAAGACTTGCTCAATGAAAATAGTCCATTCTATAATTATCTTCATTATACCAAATAAAAATGAGTCTTTTTTTTTTTTTTCTCACCATCAGGACATGAATTAGTTGACCGGTGTAAGAATTCCAAACTTTCAGAGTCATGTTATTAACTGCAGTTATAACTGTATTGTCATGTCGATCCCAAGCTACCATAGTTACTTTCATTTTTGTGATTTTATCTTCTATTCCTTGAAGGTTTTGGCTGAAAGTGACGGAGGCAGTATTTGTTTACACTGATATTATTTATTAAAATATTACTATGACAAAAACCTAAATGTGTTTTCTTATAATTTATATTTACATTCATTGCATGGATAACTATCGTTCAACAATTAAGAAAAGTTTGAATCAACAAAGAATAAGGGCAAAAATCATTCCACTGAGTCAGCGAACCCAGGATTTCAGCACTCCTAAAGCCCTTAGTAATAGATGATCTTGAGCATGTTATCTATTAACTCTATCTAGATCCAAGAGTTCTGTGCCATGCTGCTCACTATCCATCCTTTACTGCTGGTGTCATGCCCTGCTAACTGCTTTGCTCTCCCATCCATCTGAGACTACTACATACAAATACAAGTACAGTTAATTTATTAAATACTAAAACCAAGTAACAGTTACAAGGTGAAATATAACTTGTCTTGGCTAGAGAGAACCATTACATATACTATAATCATCCCTCTGTAACATACTATATCATCTCTTTGTGACTGATGAATAATACAGTTATGTCCCACTTTCTGAAGAAAACTAGCAAAACTTACAAGTGTTCCTACAGTACTATCACCTCCTTAACAAACTGAACTGGAAAAAGTCATTAATGCAGATCTCCTCATACATATAGACAAAAAATTATTTCAGAAATATCCTCTATCTCCGATAGCACTAATTATTATAGAAAAGTAATCATTTTAACATGAATTATGACATATGTTTTTATAGGCTCAGAGTCACATCAACCTATAATATAACATACTTTAAATGATCTATCTTTATGGATGTAAGATTTTAAATTTGATTTCTTACCCTGCTGGACGAGTAGCCATATCCAACAAAATGCTCTTCCACTCTCTTCGTTTAAATTGCCAAATACGTGCTGTTCCATCACGACTTCCACTTACAAATCTGTAGTAAAGGAAGCCCAACCCCCCCCCCAAATCACATGTACTTAACCAAAATGTACAGTATTTCTAGAGCTGTTTTTCAAAATACTAAGAGAGTACTTATCTTTACTTACACAGCATTCTAATACAAGAGATTACTCTCTCAGATATTCTCTGCAAAACTAAGAACTTCTGCAACTTTATGGGCTTTTAAAAATTTATACAAATACATTCTAATGTGTATGGTTAAATCACAAAATAACATTCAACAGTGATTCAAGGCCACTATTTACTACCTTACAAATAGAATCAATATTTTCCAATGGAAAAATATTGATTTTCCTCTCAGTTTTAAAGAACTTGACTTATTTTACTCATGGTGCTTAGAAATAGCTTTCTTTCATTTTAAAATAAGAATCTGGGAAAATTTATATCATTTATATCATTTAAGCTTATCATCATTAAACAGTTCTGCCTCAAATATTACATTGTGATATATTTTCAAACTCTACTAAAAGTTTCCCTACACTCTGACATGTACAGAAAAAATATAGGGTGGATAAAAGTCCCTATTATTAAAAGTGGCTAAATAAACATTAACACAAAACATAAAGATACACTCAGGCTATAGTCACTTTTTAATATGACTGGTCACGACCTTTATATTTTAGTTGGCTAGTTTGTATATAATTTCAATTAAAATCTGACTACAAGAAATGTCTTTATTTGAAAATTTTAAATTAGAATTAAATTTACAAACAAAAATAATTATTTTACCTGTTGCTAGTGTTGGAAAACTGGATACTGTCAACTTTGTCCTACATATAAGCAGATAAAAAAGAGAATCCTGAATATAAACTATTAGACTCATTTAAAATTGTTCCAATCTAATTCTTTTTACCAGTACTTACAGTATGGAACTCCAATTCTGATATTTTCTCTGGCTGACCTGATCCAAAAAAATAAACCCGAATAATATGATCTGTGCTTCCTGTTGCCAGAAACATTCCACCTGAGGAATAACAAACATTTATCAGTAAAACATAATTTCAAAATCTCTGAAAATTAAATAAAATGCAAGCAACATTACCATGATATATACTGATGATTAACATTTTACTCTAGAAGTATACATATTTATCCTAAGTATATAACACATCTTAACCCGAACTTAATAAACTCTTACCTTTACAAACACACCTTTAACTAGGATAAATTTTTCAATACTTATAGAAGATTTCTACTACAAATGACTTCACTAAGTAATTACATAATTTTATGTTAAAATTATCAGTCATGCTCCCTAGAAAACATGCCTTTTAACTGCCTAGGTCCTTCTTTTGCCACATTCTTCTGTTAAAATCCTATCAAAGTTTTAGGGCCCAATTTCTTCAGTAGGTTGTCTTTGCAACTCTGCAATCGAATGAGCCTGCCATCCTCTGAACTCTTATTTAAGACTTCTTCTCATAGCACATATATTCTACTTTGCATTGCATTATTTATATATGCAATTTACCCTCTCTCCTTGGAATCAACACTCTCCCACAGTGTTGAAAACAGTGCTATATAACAGAACTGCTTACAGAGTACTCTGAAATCATGGATAGTGCCTATAATTGTTATTACTAAAAGGAAAACTATCTTCATGGCAGTAGCCGTAGAAATCTAGAAGTGAGAAATTAAACATGTTTGGATATTAATATGGCAAAAACAGATTTATGTCATTAGTTTCCAATCACCTATCTCAGGTACTACTGCTATCCACAATTATCAATTGAAAAGATAAGTAAAACTGGAGGTAAATGTGGAAGGAACTGGTATTAGGAACACTTAAGTATTAAATCTATTGATGTTTCATTACATTTTCTCATCAATTCATTTCAAATATTCTAGTTAGAATTTGTTTAAAAAGACATATCCATTCAAAATGCTACTGTATAAACTCGAAACATAAATGGGGTATCAGCACTGCTATATAGCTACCTTTTATAAAACAAAGAAAAATTTGGAGCAAGGTAATTAACAAAGATTTACAATTACAACCAAATTTATTTCACTTAGCTACAGGTTACTTCCAAACTCTATGAAAATATAAAACATATCTAAAATATCTTTCTTCCGATAACTATTCAAAGATCTATTCTTTAACAGAGTCAATTCTGAAACTCTTCTCTCTTACCAGAGCATTATGGTCTCAAAAAAATTCTTAGTCATGTGAATACATAAAATAAATAGCAAAGTTCAAGTATTTTTAATTTATGACCATCCCCTGGTATATGTATGCAAATATGATTTATATTAAAATAGTAAGTATTTTCAAAATCTTATGTGTTCCACTAAAAGCTTTCTAATGTACAACTTTAAGTGGAAAATTTGGGAGAAAAAAAATCTCACCAGCACTAAAAGAAGAACAGATCATTTGAACTCCAGGCCGAGGACGCTCTGTAAATTTAGCAGGTCTTGGACTAGAATACAAAATATAAATAATTAAAAATATCCCCAAAGGGGTCAGCAAGACCAGAAATGAGCTGTTTCAAAAAATAATCACAGAATGACAAAATTAAATAAGAAGCAACAGATGGCTCCCTTCCTAAAAACAAGTTGAAAATCATTGTGTCGTGATCAGCAGATCTTATGGCAAAATCCTACAGATTTTGTAGGAGCTTCTGATTATACAAGATCCACACGTGAAACACTCTCAAAGCCACTGCCACGTCAGAGATGTAGTTATTACACTTACTTCTAATCAAATTTAACAGGTTCTCAGTTTTTCATACAGTACAGTAGCAATGCACAAATACATTAGAAAGTCATTTGTAAATGTGAGCACACTAGCAAAATAGATGCTGTCTCCCGTGGCTTATGTACACCATCAGGTTTAGGTAATAAACTTTTTCAACGTTAGACACTGTTAAACATTTTCCTCCATTTATTATCTGATGTGATGAAATATACCTTTTAAGACTCCAGAAAGAATCTTACACTCATCCCAGTGAAAATCTGAAGACTGTTTGAATCTTAGATCAACTATAATTATAATCCTCATTCAAGATAGTCAGCTACAGAAGACAGTGATCTACACTCAAATATATTTACACCAATTATGTAATGGTTATAAATTATATCTTATATTAGCACTATGGACATTAAATGTTTGTTGCAATCAATGATACTAAAGAAAGAAAAATTATAGACTTTTACAACATACCAGTTCCAATACAATACATTTGTAATGCTCCAATACAGTGATTTTTTTTAAGCCCTACTTAACATACATTTTGACCTAGTTTTTCTAAGGATATCAGGGGAGAAAATTAAAAAAATAATTATAGAGCCTTAACTGAATACACTGCATAACTTCTACAATCCATAGCAAATGAACACAGAATGGTTTCAGTTTTGAGATCATATAGGGGGAAAAGTACAAAATACTTATGATCTATCAGCTATATATTTGGAACAAGAAAAATCTTTTTGACTGATACAGAAAACAAAAATATTTGTTAAAAAATTTTAAAATACATTTATAAATAATTTTTTAAAAAAGATTTTATTTATTTATTCATGACAGAGAGAGAGAGAGAGAGAGAGGCAAAGACACAGGCAGAGAGAGAAGCAGGCTCCATGCAGGGAGCCTGATGTGGGACTCGATCCCAGGACTCCAGCATCATGCCCTGGGCCCAAGGCAGGTGCTAAATCGCTGAGCCACCCAGGGATCCCCATTTATAAATAATTTTTAAAAAGATTTATTTGAGAGCAAGAGAGCATGCTGTTATGCAAAGGGGTGTGCAGTGGGAGATAGAGTCCTAGCTGACTCTGTGCTATGTATGGAGCCCAGCGTGAGACTCCAGATCTCAGGAATCTGAGATAGTGACCTGAGCTGAAACCCAGAGTCGGTCACTTAAGTGACTGAGCCACCCATGAGTCCCTGTATATAAATTTTTAAAGTGACATAACAATTTTTTTTAGTCACAGGATGTAACATAACTGAGCATGAATAGAATTCTGTAGAAACAAAGTTACTAAAACATTCTTACAACTTAATTATTCAGAGTAAAATTCAAGTAACTGTAATTTAAATAAATTAATCTGAAATTATAAAGGCTATCTAATGCACTATTTTCATTAATACCTTATGGATCCTAGCCCTACGTTTTTGTTAACTTTTGGCGCAATCATTCTTGTAAGTGTTAAGCAATCATTTGGTTGCAACTTAATCACGATATGCAAATAATAATATAGGCTGCCATTTTACAAGGACTTTAATTTTTTAAAGGCAAAAAACAGTTGTACAGGTATAAGTAATTTATTTTTATTTTTATTTTTTTTTAGTAATTTATTTTTAAATTCACATTTGAGGAAGTATTTTAAGATAAGGCCTTGGACTCAGGCAATTCCAGCTCTGCCTCTTATTAGGTGTATGACCTTAGGCAAGTTAACATTTCTGTACCTCACTGTCCTCATCTATAAAATGAGAGTAAAACTAAGACATATCTTAAAGAGTTACTGAGATAATGAAATGGGTTTAATCCATAGAGTACTTACTACTGTGCCCAACATACTCAATAAGTAGGAGGATTATCAGTACTTTAATTTACTTCAATCAGTTCTAGATAGTCCATCAATGAAAAATTGCTCTTAGTCTGGTACAGTGATTGAGAGGGGGTTCGTTCCAACAGTGTACTTCTAGCATCCACCTCAGTTTTCTCTCCTATCTGTCCTAAAGATTGTACTTGTACCTTCTTCATATGGTTGTCATAAAGATTAATGAGATGACAAATGTAAAGTGCTTAGTACAAGCTTGGCAGTCTAAGTGCTTTAAAAAATTTTGTAATCATTATTATCATCTGTACATTTTGAATTTCCATTCTCTCCTTCACATCTAATCTAAATATGCTTGGACAGCTTTCTCCTACTCAGAGATCTCTTCAGCAAGCTATCAAGTCACCTAGTCACTCCTATTTCGTATCTACGAAATAGCATTTTTATCAGTGTGACTTGTTAACATATACATTAACACTGTAAAAAAGCAAATTTACCTAAAGATTTGGGTTTTCAAAATAGGTTTTGTTTACTAATAGAACTGATTTTCTCAATTAATGCAGATTAGGTTGCTGAAGGCACCTCCCCATCAGATTATACAAAAGCATTATAGCTCAACACAATTTTTTTGCGTTTGATCAGTAATTAAAGCCCATGATAGTAACAATGTACATACCACCAAAATTTATGGCAGCCATGAGTAAAAATGGAAAAGAAAATTGGTGTTCCAAAGTGTCTAAGAAAAAAAGTACTTCTTTACACCTGACTTTAATTGAAAGTTTTTGGGCAGCCCGGGTGGTTCAGTGGTTTAGCATCACCTTCAGTCCAGGGTGTGATCCTGGAGACCAGGGATCAAGTCCCACGTCAGGCTCCCTGCATGGAGCCTACTTCTGCCTTTGTCTGTGCCTCTCTCTCTGCATCTCTCATGAACAAATAAATGAAATCTTAAAAGAAAAATACATTAAAAGCTTTTAGGGACGATTAATAACAGAGAAGAATACTACCTATAAAACAAGTAGAAATAACTTTTTACACCCAAAAATCGGAAAATCATGAGGTAAAGCATGGAATAACAACTCAGTGGAACAAAATGGAACTGTTAAAATTATTACAAATACCTACGACAAAATGTTAAGGAAAAAACCAGCAGAAAATTATATACAGTACTCCACTTATATCTACATTAAAAAACATACCTATGTGAAAAAAATGGATAGGGTAATTGGGCTAACAGGTGAATCTATGTAAAGGTTCTGAAAAAAAAAAACATTTATATGGGAAAACTCACTTCACAAGAGTTCAGATAAATATTGTACTTAGCACTGAAATCCTCAAGAAGCACAAAGTGAGAGTTTAATTTTGTAAAACATTTTTGTTCCTATGCTAATTTTAAGACTGTTAGTCATGTTTTTCTTCTCTACAAAAACAAAACATGGAAAGACAATGGTATCCCAATCTGGTCCATAAGGAGGTAAAAAAATACTCAAAGGAAAATGACAATTAACTATTGCAATTGTCTACACATCAGTAAAATATTCAAACTTTTATCTAAATGTCTACAGAAAATCTTTAATATTAATATTTTAAATATTAAGAATGCAACTAAAATGAAATCAATTTGCTTTCTCTAAAGAATTACATCTTTGATCAGAATCCTCTTTTCAAATCAAGTACAGTTTATTTTATTAATGTTACTCTAGCTGCCATGGCCTGTTATAAGAGGTACTCTCCAGGAATGTTAATGTTTATGAAGCTTATGTAAACATTACTATTTTAAAATAAAGACATTCATAAATTATTCAACTTGGGTTGACAATTTATAAATAGAAGTCAGATAAAAGTATTGAGATATACCTTCTAATCCAAATGTTCTACCATGAGAGCACAGAGATGACCATTTCAACATTGCAAAACCATGGATGCACTACTTCCCCATTCACTGTCTGTCTATGGGGCAAAATGTAGCACTTCCTCTCCCTCCTACACCCACTTGAGAGGTGGCATGGCATAGACAGCATGGATGAACAGACAGGGAAGTATTGTTCTAGTCTTAGCTTTGCCAATTTTTAAGACCTTTTTTTAACAATGGGAAAGTTGTTTAACCTTTTTTGCCTCATTGTCCTTAACTGAAAAATAAGACTGTCTAGCCAACTTGTTTTAATAAACCAAGACATTAATACAAGAGAAAGCACAAATGCAAAATGCTATTATAGGATTGGGGAAGGATGCATCTATATACCTTGATGTAGTTTAGTGAAAATGTAATCAGTTTTCCTAAGTTTACTAAGATCTATAATAAAATCTAAAATTTGTAGAGGTATGACAGAAATAATTGTAATTCTTCTAAAGAACCACCTTAGGAACTTTTTAAGATTATATTCTCAATACCAGAAGAAGCTACTGGGATGAAACTATGTGGCACACAGAAAGGAGTGGTATTCTGAAGGAAACCGCTAAGGTGGGGGGAAAAAAACCCCAAACACGTAAACATAAGAAACTTTGTTTGAAGCATGAAAAACAAAGGAAAACATGAAAATCAAAGAGGTCAGTGAATGCATTTTTGTTACTTACTCGAGGAGAATAAATACATCTCCTATTGTTGACTACTTTATACTATTGCAATTTTAACCATTAAACTAAACAATTTATTCCACGAAATAAAAGAGCAACTGACTTTATTTTAAGGGTTCCAGCATCCCACAGCCAAAAACAAATAGTGCCATCTGCCCCAGTAGAAGACAGATATCTCTTTGAGCCACTGCACAATGGTGAGAACTGAAAAATAAATGAAGAAAAAAAATCTTCATAAGAAGAGAGTGACACAATCCAAAAAAATAAACCTACTTTTTACTATGCAAATAGCAACTACAACAGGGTTAAAAAACATCCAAAATTAATGAAGGTCATGACTACGATCTTATTTAAAGTCCATGTATTTAAAAGAAAGAGGAAATACTCATTTCTTCATTTTAGTTCACTTTATACAATGGATTATAAAAATGACTTAAAATTTAAATTAAAATGAAGAACATTTTACAGAAATTAAAATAATTACCTGTAGTGATGTTATAGATGCACTGTGGCCCTGAAGAACAGCCAAAGGTGCACATGTTCGAAGACACCAGACTCGGATCATTTTATCACAACTTCCAGCTGCTATCATGGTGTTCTCATAGTTTACAGCCATGTCTGATATTTCAGCAGCATGTCCTCTTAAAGTAGCTAATAATCTCCCATCATCTGTTGCCCAGATTTTCACAAGACAGTCATCAGAACCCTTAAAATAAAAATGTGTATTAATGGAATTAACTCAATAAATTTTTTTTAAAGATATATTTATTTATTCATGAAGACACAGAGAGAGGGGCAGAGACATAGGCAGAGGGAGAAACAAGGCTCAAGTAGGGAGCCTGATGTGGGACTCAATCCTAGACCTCAGAATCAGGACCTGAGGGAAAGACAGATGCTCAACCGCTGAGCTACCCAGGTGTCCCAACTCTATAAATTTTAAAACAAATTTTCAACAGAAATAAGAAGCTATATCTGTAATGTCTGTTTCCCAACAATTATATTTTAAAATACTGAAACATGAAATATTTGTTTTAGGAATTCTCTATACATGGCTATTTTTATTGTTCTTACAAAAAAATACCTGTGTGCTCACCAATCTAACAGGAGAAATAGGATGTTAACAGTAATGTTTACCTATGATCTAGTCAGCACCCAAAGTAACCTCTTTCCAGAATCTTGTGAAAGATTTGAACTTCTGAAGTGACAGAACAAAATTGTAATAGAACAAACGTAATATACAATAGTGACTAATCCTGTCTATGTTATTATGTTATACAGTAATAAAAGTAAGCTAATTTGGGACTTTTTCTCCTAGGAAGCTAAAAACAATACATATGAGTTTCCCATCAGTGATCTTCAGCTAAATACATTTTGTATAAAATCACCAAAGCCAGGTTTTTTTAAAAAAAAAATTCAGTTTATCTGTATGAAGTCAGTAAAAATACATAAATTACACATTTACTCTGCTATAGCAGCATATGCTCAGAAAAACACTGTAAAGGATACAAACGCTTTCTATGAATACCCATATCCACAAATAAACATTTCAATTTCACATAATCCAGAAGAGATCAGAACTTCTAGGCTCTATTATTTTTTCTTTTCTAATTTCCTTTATTCGTTTTATAGCTGTAGATTTATATACTTTTTTACCAACCTCTCCTTATTTTCTATCTTTCATTATTTGGAAGATTTTAAATGCACAAAATAGTAGAGAGTGCCATTAGCCTCATATATCCATTTCCCAGATTCAAACTTATCAAAAGGTTTCAAGGTGGAATGTTACAACCTTTCCAATTTAATTCTTAAAAAAACAAAAACTCTTACATCTGACATTAGAAAGTGGTTAGAAGATTCACAAAAGCAAATGACACAGATGTGTTACAGTCTTCATACTGTTATGACATATAAATGATGACATAGTATTAACAGAACATGTTAAATGCTTATACTAAACCAGACTCTGCCAACGGTACTTAGAATACTCTCAATTGACTCACATTCTTCTAAGCTTCGAAGCAAATGAAGTGGGTTTCTTTTTTTTTCTTTTAAGATTTTATTTTTTTTTTATTCATTCATGAGAGAGAGAGAGAGAGAGAGAGAGGTAGAGACACAGGGAGTGAGAAGCAGGCTCCATGTAGGGAGCCTGATGTAGGACTCAATCCCAGGACCCTGGGACCACACCCTGGGCCGAAGGCAGGTGCTAAACTGCTGAGCCATCCAGGCTTCCCTAAGTGGGTTTCTAAGCACTAAAGACTAGTGATAAAACTTAACTTTGTAAATTATCTACATTAAAATCCAGTATTCTTTTTAAAAAATATTTATTTATTAGCGAGATAGAGCGTGCACACGTGTGCACAGAGGAAGAGGGAGAAACAGGCTCCCCACTGAGCAGAGAGCCCAATTTGGGACTTAATGCCAGGACCCTGGGATCACGACCTGAGCTGAAGGCAGATGCTTAACCCACTGAGCCACCCAGGTGCCCCTAAAATCTAGTATTCTTACCACATTCATTTAATCACAGGCTTTTTATTTATAAAACAAGGTTGTTAAATTGGATGATCCCTAAGGTTCCTTCTACCTTTAGAATTCAGTGATTCATACACTTATTTATTTGCCTTGAGATTAAGTATGTGCCAAACACTAGATATACGATGATGAGATGCAGACACATAGTAGTCCACTCCTCAGGAAGCAAGGCAGAAAAGTACAAATGTAATAATATGCCCAAAGTGCTATACTGTTAATCAGAAGAGATCCAAAGAATGGAGCAGTGTGTTTTTCCTGAGAAGTTAAGAAATAAGTCTGGAAAAGAATCCAGAAGCAGTGATGCCTGGACAGTCTTTCACATGAAGAGGCAATGCAGTGTAGCAGCTTCAAGCGCTCCACTCCAGGCTTCAAGCTTCAAGCACTCCATTAACAAATGTCTCAGTTCACCACCTGGCATCAACACTTTCTACATGTTTAACGTTGGGCAAGTTACATGTTTCCTATGCCTCAGATTCCTTTTTGATAACTATCTCAGAAGATTGTTGCAAAAACAGAATGAGTGAGGATAGTGCCTGGCATACAGTAAGAGCTATGGAATATTACCACCACTGCTTTTGTTGGCAGTCCTATTCTTACTTTTACTTTAGCAATATTCTTACTATTTTAAAAAGAACAAAAACATCCCATATGGCAACTAGAGAAAAAAGTTTGATCAAAGGCATGAATATGTGAATGTGAGAACTGCAAGAAGTCTGTATACTAACAGAGTATAAGGTAAAGGCAGGAGGATAGAGTCAGGGAAAAACTATGAACAATCTTCTTTCACAGTATACTAAGAAATAATGTTTTGTAATGGGGATTACTTAAGATTATCAAGCAGGTCACTATCAGGATCAGATTTATGTTTTCCAAAGATCCTGTTGGCATCAGTGTGAATTGGGATAGAAAGTCAGAGGCCATCTGAAAGTTGTTAAAGTAGTTTAAGTAGGAAAGAATGAGTGATAAAACAGATTATTACAGAATAGAAATAATAAAAGAGATACAGTAACTGGGGAATTAAAGGGATGAGGATTACATTTCAGCTATCTGTGGAAAGTAAAGAAGGAACCGTAGTAGACTGTGCCCTTCCAGAAAGTTCATCTACTTACCACTTGGCACATGGGAATTGCATTAGGCATTTGTTGAATAAAAAATGGCTTTAAAGCATTTAATTCTTAAATTCATTTATTCAACCCTTTAAATTTCACAAATTAAGTCAATTAATTCACTTTATCTTCTAAACATTAAGGCAAGATTTGGCTCTGATCTAAATTCACAACAAAAACAGGGGGTGCCTGGCTGGCTCAGTCAGTAGAGCATAAGATTCTCAATCTTGGGGTTATGAGTTTGAGCCCTAAGCTGGGGGAATAGAGGTTACTTAATAATAAAAAATAAAGGTTATAAATTTATAACAAAAGTAATATTTTAGGTAGGCTAATGCTGGTAGAATATACGCAGAAGTAAAATCATGATATCTCATTATGCTTCATAGTACTGATAGAATTAGTTCTGTTTGTATGTAAGAGTTTGCTTTATATTCTACTATAGAAGATGTTTCATGTAGTTTTCATGTTAACAAATAGGAAAAAAGAAAAACTAAACACCTTTTTTGACCAAAATACCAGCTTCTAATGAAAAGAATAGTAGCAACCAGTGATCTAACATAAGCATTCAGTGACTTTTCACCAAGTAAAATCTAGCAAGAAGTCCCATTATATTTCTATTGCTTTGTTGCTTAGTAATCTCACCAATATAATATTTTATAATTTTTCTCTTTAGATAAGTGCAAAAATAAAACAGCACTATGTACATTTTCCCCAAGTATGTATTATTCCAACTGACCTTTCTTTTCTTCCATTCAATTGCAGGAGAGAAATTTTTTACCTTTTAGGGAAATCTCTCTTTACTCTCTTCTTCTGTGACCTATAAAGTAGTACCCTGTCCCCACCCTCACTCCTACCCTCCCCAACTCCTGGCAGAATTTCAAAGAGAACTCTAAAGCATCCCTAAACAATTTGTATTTCATGCATCATTACTTATTATCATTAATTTATTTTTATAGGAATGTAAAATTAACATGATCTGACAAACTCAACCAAGTTCTTTTAAAATGACTGCCAGAAACATATATACATATGAATAATCAACTGAGGATGCACAAGAAAAATTAAATTTACTTGGAAAACGTTTTTAAAGTACTATACATGTGTTTAAAAAACTTTTTACATTTTATTTATTTATTCATGAGAGGCACAGAGTGAGAGGCAGAGACACAGGCAGAGGGAGAAGCAGGCTCCCTGTGGGGAGCCCTCGATCCTGGGATCAAGATCTGAGCCAAAGGCAGATGCTCAACCACTGAGCCACCCAAGGCACCCCCCTACATGTGTTTAAATTGAATACGGAAGGTTAAATTAAAAATTGATGAAATAATTCTTTTAAAAAAATAAAATGCAGAGCAGATTTTGAACAGACACACTTTCTTTCCCCAAAGCTACCTCAAATGTAAGTACGGTTAGTAATAAACCGAAGAGTAGGACATTACAGTCTTTTAATCAAAATGTTAAAAAAAGTGTTATGGACACTAAAATAAAACCAATGTCATGTAAACAGTGAAAGGGAGAACAATCTTGAACCTATGAACAACATAGACAGGGGCCCTGGCTGGAGGAATACACAGGTTTCTAAAATATAGAATGGAGAAAGATATGGTAGAAACAGCAATTTTAAAGTAAACAAGAAAGAAATTAGATGAGTCCTAATCTTGGCAATAATTATTAACAAATATCTGAGGATTATTTCCTAAAACCAGAGAAGGGGGAAACAAGAGAAAGGAGCTAAAAAAAAGTGAATAAAGTGGAATAAGAGCAATAAGAAAAAAGGAAAAAATCTGCGAGCAAAAGTGAAAGTTCTGCTAAAATTAGCATGATACAGAAAAACCTCAACTGACCAGTTTTTTTCAGCAATGCTCCAATGCCTAGGGGAAAACACAGTAGTCATTTCTCTTCAACAACATCTAAATATTGCTCTTAGAACAGGGGACTGGCAAAGTGAGAAAAGTTGAGACTACAAAGTTTAAGTGGAAATAGCAAGAAATTAAGCTGAAAAGGTTTTATCTGAGAAAGGTTAACAGAGGGTGTCAGATAGAGTTTGGATTTAACCCAGTGAGGTAGCTACTGAAGAATTTTAAGCAGACAAGTTTTGGTTACTATAGTATTTTTAGCCACAATTAAGTTTAAAGAAATCTATGAGCTAGGTGCAAAATTGAAAATGCTTTTTCAGAATTCATTTTTAAATCAAATTTAAATATTAAGCTAATGTTTAACACCAAGCAAACGTAAGACAGCAGTGTATAACTAGTTTCACTCTTCAATAATGTAAAATTGTCATATTATGAAAATGTATTCATTAATATGTTGTCATTTGTCTATGTCAAACCTAGCATTAAAAAAATCTGAAAAAAGAATCCCAATGAAAAGAATGTATAGCTTTAGCTTACTTAAATTCTTTTTTTTTTTTTTTAATAGTTTTCTTTTTTTTTTTTTTTTAAATTTTTATTTATTTTATGATAGTCACACACAGAGAGAGAGAAAGAGGCAGAGACACAGGCAGAGGGAGAAGCAGGCTCCATGCACCGGGAGCCCGACGTGGGATTCGATCCGGGGTCTCCAGGATCGCGCCCCGGGCCAAAGGCAGGCGCCAAACCGCTGCGCCACCCAGGGATCCCAGCTTACTTAAATTCTGAAATAAAATGTGACACTAAATTTTCAGTGATTTTTATTTTTAAGGTGAAAACATCACTGTCAATGTAAGGATAAAGCCAAAGAAGCAAAACAATTACCTTACCTTTATTCTGTAAAAAACAGCAGTATAGAAAAGGCCTGGTAAGAAAGAGTAGGACTGCTAAGTAGGCAGTGCTAAGATTCTATTTACTTATTCAGAAGAGGCAGAGACATAGGCAGAGGGAAAAGCAGGCTCCCTGTGGGAAACCTGCTTCAGGACTCGATCCCAGGACTCCGGGATCATGACCAGAGCCAAAGGCAGACACTCAACCACTGAGCCATCCAGGTGCCCCTATTTTACTTTCTTTAATTAAAAAAAAAAAATTATATTTATGTAGAAGCATTCACAATGTCAACAATACAGCTGTTACTTTTTTTTTCTTTTTGCAATTACAGAGGTATTCTGTTAAGAAAATAATTCTTTCCTATTAGATCCATTGGAGACACCCGAAGATGACAAAACTACCATCCCCATATATAACTAGTTTCTGCTGTGCACCAATAAGAACCTGCTTTAAATTTCCATGCCAAGTTACAACCCCATACCATCCCAGGCAAAGTTAGTGGCTACTGAAAATATCACCTGGGCAGGACTATCCAAATAAAGATACATTTGATAGTATTAACTATATAAAAAAAGACAAACGACAGCTTAAAAACAAATTTTACACAGCCTATATTTCAAGTTTTTCCTTTTAAAAGCAATGAGTTGGGGCGCCTGGGTGGCTCAGGGGTTGAGCATCTGCCTTCAGCTCAGGGCGTGATCACGGGGTCCTGGGATTGAGTCCCACATCGGGCTCCCTGCAGGAGCCTGCTTCTCCCTCTGCCTGTGTCTCTGCCTCTCTCTCTCTCTCTGTGTTTCTCATGAATAAATAAATAAAATCTAAAAAAATAAATAAAAGCAATGAGTTGTGTATAGGGTAGTTAATGCTTAACAGATAAGAATTAAAAAAATTCTGCCCTACTCCTCCTCATTCATCTTCCTCCTTTTCCTTCTTTTTCTTGCTTTTCTCAGCCCTGATGACTCCTTTTTTTTCCTCCTCAGCCTTGACAACTCCTTCCCTCATCTCCTGCCCCATCCACCACACAGGCTTTCCTTTAGTTCAGTAGGCAGCAATATCCTCTATTCATAAGGCTGCTTGTCATCTGCAGCAGTGTTAATCTACATCTCTCCCACTTTCTTTGCAACATCACCAATGGATAGACTAGGATGTTTTCCTTTGATTTTAGGGTGAAACTCAGAAGAAAATAAGAAAAAGGCTGAAGGAGGCCTCTTGGGTGCACTGAGACCCTTGAATTTTTGTGTTTCCTCTTAACAGGGATATAAAAGTTTTCATTTCTCTTCCATAATGAGTCCCATCTGCCTTTTCCATGTTTTCTAATTTTTCTATTTGGCAGACATAGTCTTCTACCTCTCTGTGTATTTCTCAGAAAACTCTGAGTAGCTGAATGAGGCATCTGGGTGCCTCTTCAGTGCTCCTCCCAACAAGTTTGCACAAAGAACACTATACATGATGACATTTTACCTCTCACCTTCTCAGGAACTCCTCTGCCCATGTTTAATTATTTTTCTCAGGCAAAGAGTCACTCAGTGCCTGTCTGGCTCTCACTTGCCCCAGCATGTTCTCTCACAGAAACCAAATTTTATCAGTAATAATTTCAGAAAGTAATATATATTGTGAGAAAAATACAGTAAAGTGTCTAACTCGGGTAAACAATAGTGGAGTATGCAGAGGGAAGGTACTCAGGAAAGCAGTGCTTCAACAGAGGACTGCTAATAAAGGAATCAACCAGGGGCATATTTTGGAAAAGATAATTCGATGCAAAGGGAATAGCTGTTACAAAGGCTCCAAAGCCATAAACGGGTTTTACAAGTTTGAAGTATAGAAAAAGACCAGTGTAAAAGAAGCTTACAAGAAGGGAATTACTCTTAGAGACATATGTATGTATCTCCCCTAATAGACTTAGTTTCTTGCAAAAGAGAACGTTATTCATTTTTATCTCTCTAACTGACTGGTTGATTCATTCATTTGTTCTACCCCTAATGTATATACTAGATACTCTGAGGCATTACAGATCTAAAAAGGTTCAAGAAAAAAGTCTTTGTTATTAAGAAGTTCACAACTTAAGAGACATCTAAACAAATTCACTGCAACATAAAAGGAAGATACAATATAACAGAAGTACGAAGATTAGTGGTAGTACTGCACTTTCAGAAAAGTCTTTTTTTTTAAAGTTATCAAGCTTCTTGAAAGAGTAATCTGCATTAAGCCTCTTCCATTTTTCAATTCCCAATCACTCCTCAGTGCATTGTCATCTCCTATCCCTAATACTAAAAGTTTTTTTTGTTTTTTGTCAATGTCGCCTTGTCAAGTCCAAAAAATGCCTTTCAGTTCTAATTTACTTTAGGTTTCCATCTGTTGTAAAATCCTGTAAAATCCTTTGTCTCTTAAGACACTACTTCTTTTTCTCTGGCCTCCTAAGCAGCTCTCAGTCTCAATTATTGACTCTTCTTTCACCTGTTTTAGTTAGTCACACTCCTATGAGGTAATATAATCAATTTCCATATTCCATGATTCCCAAGCTGAATCTTCTAGCCTTAATCTTTTTCCTGAGCTTCCAATTCCTCTTAAACATTTCTATTTAGCTATATAGGTTAAGTATTTCAAATTTAACACGTCCACTGTCACAAATTTCTCTACTTAAATCCCTACCATAGTAAATGACATGATTTTCTAACTAGTCACACAAGTTAAAAACATGTGATCCCATATTCTTCCCTCTCAATTCTTCCCTACACTCAAATGAAACTCTTAAATCCTAGAGATTCTAAAATCTATTAACTCCATCCCTATTTTCACTGTGACTCTGTTCAAGCCATGATGATTTCTTTCATGGATCACTGACAGAACCTTTTCACCAATTCCTCTATATATAGACCTAATTTCAATCCATCCTTAACAGTAATAACAAAGGGATTGTTAAGAAGAAATTATACTCACTCTTCTTTCTAAATCTGTCATTTTCTCTCCATCGCCTTCAGGAAAGAAACCCACCCCCCCCCCCTTCATATATCACCAATAGGATCTTAATGATTTTGTCCCCCACTACTATCTCTAGTTTTTGCTTAATGATAATCCATATTTATTCTTTGCCATATTCAATAATACAAATTACATACTATACTCTTTCAGGTTTATAAATGCCTTTCATAGTCTGCAATATCCACCTAAACTCAGCTGAGGTGTCACTTTTAGTTAAGTTTCCCTTACCATCTCCTACAACACACTAAATTAGATACTTCTTCGCCTATGATACTTCAGTATTTTATAGCCTCATTCAAGCTTACCAATTCTATCAATATTGTCTATTGACAATCTGTGAACTCTCCAGGGACAGATACTATGTCTTTCATTTCTAGATCCTAAATGTCTAGAAGAGTGTCTAGTTAGAACTTATAGCATTTATGGGAACATTTTATGTTCTTCTGCTTTAATTTGAAGAGAGATACATCTTTTCAATAAGGGAGTGTGGTGCCTAGGTGGGTCAGTTGGTCGGGTGTCTGACTCTTGATTTCAGCTCGGGTCACGATCTCAGTGTCGTGGGAGCCTACTTCAGACTCCACACTCAGTGGGAAGTCGGCCTGAGATTCTCTCTCCGCTCTGCTCCTCCCTCCACTCTCTCTCTCTCAAATCGATAAATACATCTTTAAAAAGGGGAGGGAGGATTTTTTTATATGGTTAACATACTTTTTTGTATTGTGAGTGAATGGCTTCCTCCTGAGAGAATTCGTTAACTCTGCTTTTCTATGGTAAGTATTATTTGAGGCAGTGATTTTAAAACCAAGTTAAAAAAAAATCAAGAACTAAGAGAGAATGAGGAAGCAAGTCTGACTTGATAATTGTGCTATCTCCTTCCCTGGGTTCTTCTCATTATTTTACTGGGAAAAACCCATTAAAATATTCTAGTACAAAATACTTGTAAATTATACTAATACATAATTTCACTTATCAATTACAATGACTTCATTTTGGATCTTGTAAATACGGACTTATAAATATGATGTTAGTTGAGAAACAAAATGGATAAAATTTATTTAAATCTATCTATAAAACCAACAGCAGGAGGTAAAATTTAATGACTGCTTACTGTAGATCTTGATCTATCCTAATTGCATGCATTATTATACAAAAATCTTGTGGGGTTGGTACTATTATTACCATTTCTCTCCCTCCTCCCTTTTTTAAGAGATGAGAAAAATGGAGATTAAAGTGTTCAGGTAATGTGTCCAAACTACACTGCTAGGAAGTGATAAAAACTGTGAGCTGAACTAAGAGCTACCTAATGCCAAAGTGGATGATCTTAAACACAGTGCTATCGATACTGCCTCTATGTCTACTCAGAAAGGACTCAAGAGAATCTGTCCTTTGAAGAAAAACTTGCATATACACTACATGAGACCTTTGATTTCTTAAGATATCAAACACATAAACAGGAAAAACTGGTTGATTACTTAACTGTTATTCCAATAAATAATAACAGTGTGCTCTATCACAGGAATCACTCACTAGTCAACCAAGATAAAGCTTTATCCCATCGGTTTTTGAGACTGATTTTCAAAACATTAGTCAGTAGCTAGTGTGTTTCCAGCAAAATGAGGGAACACCCAGCAGCCATCCCACTTTATGAAATTAATTATGAACAGTGAACACATGTGTACCCTATTGCCACTTGAGGTGATAATCATAAAAATACAAGGAAATTTTAAATAACAGTATTCTTCATATCTATGCATTTCTTATCACGTGGTAACATTTTGGAATTGACAACTGCAATCACCAGTAAAAAATTACAAATAAGACTATGAGTTTGGCCCAATTAGCGTATTATACCACACATAAAAAATCAACAATTTTAGACTCTGGTAGGACCCTATATAAAATAATATAGATATTATTTTCTTCTCTTTAAATATGTGTCTTCAACTAAAGAAAAATAGAAAACAGCTTGTTCTTCACATGTCATTCCTTCTCCCCAAGTCAAATGGTCTCAAATGTAGGAATTAAATGTCTAGAACAGGGCCAATAACTATCTTAGAAAATACAGTCATAAGTACTCACACGTGCTAGTCTGTCAAAATTACTCAACTCTGCCATTTGGTAGTACAAAAGCAACCACAGGCAATACGTAAACAATTAAGCATGCTTATGTTTGAATAAAATTTTATTACAAAAAGAGGTAGAAGGCTGGATTTGGCCCACAGGAGTAGTTTGTTATCCTCTGGTTTAAAATGCTGCTCTTCCAATTCTTTACCTCCTACTCTACTTAACTCAGGAGACAGCAACAGCACATTATTTCACTGCATTTTCAAAAAAATTTAAGGAGACTATGTATCTAATTCAAAACAAAACACACATACACACACACAAAACACACAAAATGTTTCATAATGTACAACAAACAAATGCTTACCATCCTACCATTTTTAAAGAATCCCCAGAAGATGCTTTACTAACACCAAAAATTAAGTTATATTTTTATAACTTCAATGTAATGCTTCTTTTTCATTATTTCCATTTATTACATTTTTGAAAAAGTTCTTTTAAAAATTACAAATGCCAAATTTACCTTGAGAACTAAATTTAAATAGTAGTATACTGAACTTGAAAAAGTGAAATATAATTTTTCATTACCCCTGAAAACAAATTACTGTTATAGTAGATATATCAAGCACTTTAGCAAATATGTAGATACCTGTTCTCCACTCTGGAAATAATGATCAGAAAATTTCACTTTTATTTTGCTTCACAGAGAACAATGGAAATAAGAGAAGGAGAAAGAGGAGATTACTAATCTAAGAAATGATATGCAAATGTCTGAGTGGATTAGAGCCAGGGAAAAGATATGTATGGAAATCTTTTCCCACATCCTGCTGTTGAAGCTGTTTTACAGGTGACTGGGATATATGGATAAACAAGTAGATATAAATAAATCTCAGTTTACATGCATATTTACTTAAAAGAGGGATCGGTAATTGTCCCCAACTGTGTAAAATTTACAGCTGCTCTCCAAAGACAAGAGATAGGAATTTCCAGTTTAATTTCCATTTCCCAGTTTCTTACTTGAAAGAAAATGAAGGACTTTGTGAATGAATGCATACATACCTTCAGCCCACAGGGTAGTATTTAATTTTAAGTTCACAAATAGTGTAGTAACTATCATCCTTAGCGGATGTAATATTAAAGCCCCTAAAAATAAATAGAACTTTTTCCAAAAGTAATTTTCTCAAAGCTGAAAAGCTCTGCTTTTCTCCATTTAACAAGTTAAAAGAAACACAGCAAATAAACCCAAAGAGCCTCTAAACATATCAAATATACTGAAGAATGAGGTACTAAGGATAATATAAAAAGATACATTTAATAGTCTTCTCTAATTTGCTTAACACACTTTAGAAAAGTCCTTGGTATAGAACTGAAATTTTTATATTTTTATAAAATGTTAAACTGCATGTTTGATATAATACTGGGAGTTAAATTTATCAATAATATAGCATCATTATATAACTGTGCCTGTGCTACAACATGTCTTTAAGGAATATTTCAAACTTGGATCAAGTCCACTTCAAGTACAATCTTTTATCATAGTAAGCTAAATAATTACCTGAATATCCAGTTTTTCATTAGAAGAAACAAAAGTTCTATTTCAAGTTCAACTATGTTTCTTCGATGCCATATATGGATTAAGATAATACTTCAAAAATTACTTACAGTAAATATCCGTCTGCCAGTTCGATCAAAAGTTACACAGTATACAGACGACAAGTGTCCAAGAATTCGTTTATGCATTTTCATGTGCTGATATACCGCTGTTGGAACAAGTCGTTCAAGTCTGTATTTCCCATTCAGCTTCCGTGAAAACAAAGTATCCGCTACCAAGACAAAGGGGGAAATGAGTATAATTCAGAAATTAATTTTTTGTTTTCATTTTTTAAGACTTCACGTATTTCAACTTCTCATATGTTGGTAAAAATAAAGATGCTTTCTAATGTATATGGTTCCGAGTTTTACTGGAATTAAGTCAGGCATCATCCTCATTTTACAAATAAGCAAAGTCAGTTTATATGACTAACGTCACAAAGTACGTGAGATATTAAGCTAGGATTAAATTTTAGACTTCTTTACTCTCTTGCTAGTACTCTTAAAAACCAAAAACATTTTACATATTATTTCTTTAAAATGCCCCCATGAGATACGTTTTCTTACAAAAGCAGTTAAAACTGGATCGAGGAATTTTTACTTTTACCAACCAGCAATTCTTGAACACATTAACTTTGACACGCCATATGATGTTTAAAAAAAACTATGCACAAATGTAGAGAAAGGAATAACTCCCTGCATTATTTTAAGAAGTAATTAAACTGGGGATCTTGCCAAACACCTGTATAATGATTTCTTTTGTAGAATCTATTAGCTCTTTTTTGTCATCCATTTTAACCATCTTTCAAGGTAGGACTGAAATTTATCTTCTGCCCAGAGCCTGCTGTGCTGACTCCAGCCCAAAATATTCTCTTCCATCTAAATTACTACTGAATGGACTTTCTATTCTGATAATTATAGACAAAGAAAGTGCTCAATAAATATATGACTGATTTGCAGGTTCATTATTCATTTATAGTTTCCTTTTAATATACTTTTTAAAATTGCTTTTAATCTAAGGCTTTTTTCTGTGACTGCCATCTACTTTGCATAGTAAGCACTACAGCTTCTCACTTGAATTTAGTCCCAAAGGAATTTAAATATATATACAAAATACTATTTAATCTAGATTTAGAGCCCAGCAATTATGTCCTGAAGTTGATGAAATACAAGTATCATGGCATATCATAAAAATCTCAGTATTATTTTACCCACGTACAACAAGTGTTTGGCTCAAACTATATTTAAAAGCAAAAAAAAAAAAAAATCTTGTCGACTTGTGAGGAGAAATGTAGAAAAATGCTCTGCATTACATTTCAAGTAATAGTTATGTTATATTCATATGTTCTTTTACTATATCAATTATTCTACATTCTTTTTTTTTAAGATTTTATTTATTTATTTATGAGAGAGAGAGAGAGAAAGAGGCAGACACACAGGCAGAGGGAGGAGCAGACTCCACGCAGGGAGCCTGATGTGGGACTCAATCCCGGGTCTCCAGGATCACGCCCTGGGCAGAAGGCAGGTGCTAAGCTGCTGAGCCACCCAGGTATCCCAATTATTTTACATTCTAATAGAATACACCTCTTGCTATTAGTACATAACTATGCTACAATCCATTTTTAACATCTGGGACTGAGACAAGCTTTGACAGTTGTAAACTAGCATATTTAGGCCTAAACTGGTGAGACAGTAACAGTGATTCATTAAGTTTCTAATAAATCTGATACATTTTTCCTTATGCACAGAAATAGCCTGGTGAAAGACATCCTCTAGTTTTTTGGTTCCAAACTGATTTAGAGTAAGAATCCCAAAAACCCATAGACATCAATTGCCTTGCCAAAAGAGGACTCAAATGTTCTTATCCAAGCACTTAGCATCAATGACATCTCAGACTCACCTGTCTATTCTGTAAGAAAATAACTGATGATAAATAACACAATGTTGACAGTGTTACTAAGATGTAGTTAATTCCTTTCATCCAAAATTTACAAAATTCTCAAAATGACACATTTTTTAAAGACATTTAACACTGTTCAGGTATAAAATATGATTACTAGAGATAATTATCAAAACAATATCAAACAGTATCAAAACTATTAATGATCAAACACATACATATGTCAAAATTTTAAATAATTTTTTTATAAAGACCATTTAAAAATTGAGTTGATGGTATTTTCTAAGCAAAATATACCTAACAGAGAAATATTGCTGCTGCCTTTAACACTTTTTTCCCCTAAACTTTCTAAACTGGGATTAAATATTATAGGAGTCAATTGGAAAAAAAAAAATCTTTTTCAAAAGGCTACTTTATAGTCAACTTTTAAAATCAAACTTTCCAGAAACATTATTTGAAATACATTTGTAATTAAAACTATAGTTGTATACTACTTTTGTTATGCTTAACAATTAATTACTGACTATCCAGGATGCCTTGGGTGCCTCAGCGGTTGAGTATCTCTGTCTGCCTTTGGCTCAGGGTCCTGGGATCGAGTCCTGCATGGGGCTCTATGCATGGAGCCTGCTTCTCCTCCCTCTTCCTATGTCTCTACCTTTATCTTTGTGTCTCTCATAAATAAATAAATAAAATCTTAAAAAAATTAATTACTGAATATCCTTGATTTCAGACAAATTACAAACTTGTGTAACAATAACTAAAAGATAACCTACAGAGAATAGTATGTAGAATTTGCAGCTTAGAAGTTGCCGGACAAACTTGAGAGGGAGTTAGAAAAGAAAATATAAGTATGCTTCAATAGTTGAGGAAAACCTGAGGAAGCTGAATTTGTAGGCCTGAGCAGATCACACAGAAAATTTTTACAAAGGTAGAGGGGAGGATGTTTTAGGACTCTCATTCAATGAATTCAGGTTCTTTTACCATACATTTGCATAATGTCTATCTCCCTTACCAGATCTTAAGTACCCTAAGGAAAAGAAATTGTCTTATTCATTTTTCCCACAACTGAGTATAGGACCTTTTAAATGAAAAAGTATATAAAAGAATCTTAGTTAATAAGATACACAAGATGGTTCAATTTAATCTATAGTTTTATGGCAGAAAGGCAAATGGCAATTATTCACTTTCTTAAAAAACTGTTAATAGATTAATTGGATTTTTGAGTAAAAAGGAAATGTCTCTTGGATTACAGAAACTCCTTAAATTTTATTAAACTAGAACATCAATTTTTAAAATGAGTATGGTTAAACAGATATAAGGGGTCACAAAGGAATAAGTTCCTAATATGACATTATTATAGATTTAACCTTAAATCAAGTTAGCATATAGGACTTGGGTTTAAAGTACATTTATTTTCCTAGGTATGGTGATGGGAAGTATTCTTAAATTAAGCCTGCCAAAGCAAATTTCTATCTTCCTTCACTTGGCAAATTCTTTCTTACTATCTAACGCCAGTTAAAAATGTCACCTCTGCTAGTAAGACTGTAGTGAATTTCAAAAGCAACCTAATTGGTTGCTTTGTAACAACACTCCTGTGATCAAACTACAATGATCTTCATTTCATTCACAATACCAAATTCCTTACACATCAAGCCTACCAAGGCCATGCATAATCTTATCTCTCATTACCTCTCTTATTTCCTTGCTACTTGAGACCCTTTTACTTGGTCTGCTCCAGCCACTCTCCCCCACTCTCACAACACAGGAGGAATCCTCCTAATGTAGGGTCTCTGCACTGGCTGTTCCCTTCAGCCAGAATACTCCCCACATATAGCTAATTCTTCGACCCGCTCAAAGTCTTTTTTCAGATTTCTGTCACTTCTCAATGAAGCCTAACCTGATCAGTCCATTGAAAATTGCAACTCATTTCCTACCATCACTCACCTTTAACGCCTGTTCCCCCCCCTTTATTTAGCTCTGTATTCGTTCTTTTTCTTACACTTATCAACTGATGTTATAATATTTATTTGGTCATATGTTCACTGTTTATATCCTGTCTATACCTCCCCAACTAGAATTTATATAAAAGCTCCATATGTTGCAGATTTTGTCTTTTTTGTCCTTAGATTACTTAAAAAAGCTGACAATGATGACTGGCACTCAGTAGATGATCAGAATGTATTTGGTGAATTTTATGAATAAATTACACATATAATAAAACAATTATATTTAAGGGATAAAACAAAAATGGATTTCTTTATTGAACAGATTATATATCCAAAATATCTCTAAATAGTTCTTCATTTCAACTGCTCTGCTAAAAAAGATTTAATCTGGAGGGAAAGAGAAAAGTAAACATATTTTACTCAATATCCTAATAAACAGAACAGTAAGTAAACATTTAAGAAATCACTGTTACCCATTTGAAATACATCAGTCTTTTTAAAATTTGAAGAGGGGTGCCTGGGTGGCTTAGCGGTTAAGCGATGGACTCTTGATTTTGGCTCAAATCATGATCTCTGGGTCTAGGGACGGAGTTGGGGCTTAGCATGATTGTGTCTGTCCTCTCCCTCTGCTCTTCCCTCCCTCTCCCACACACGTGCGCACACGCTCTCTCTCAAATAAAATCTTTTTTAAAAATAAGTGAAAGTAAATAAATAAAATTTGAAGACAGAAAAGGAACAAAATGATGAAAACTGTTACCTACAGCAAATCATTCAAAACAGTCTTTGAGACAAAGTCTATGTGTACAAGTCTACAGAACTATTAGAGATAAACAAAAGGCACACAATTTTTTTTTTTTTAAAGATTTCATTTATTTATTCACAAGAGACACACACAGAGAGAGAGAGAGAGAGAAGCAGAGACACAGGCAGAGGGAGAAGCAGGCTCCATGCAGGGAGCCTGATGCGGAACTCGATCCCGGAATTCCAAAATCATGCCCAGGAATCCCAGGCACACAATTTCTTAATGCTAGATGTAACTATATAATATCTAACCAGTGGATTCATATCCATTACTTCTCTAAATATAAGGACAATAAATTAAATCCCCCAAGTCACTTTTCCCCAGTTTATACTTATTTTTCAAGAACTGATTTTTTTAATAACAGTGTAGAAAATAACATAAATGAAAGAAGAAAAATCTATAATTTTATCACTTAGTCATTTAAAAAATTTTACGAAGACTTCCCTGTATTCCTTTGTGAAGTAAGAGTTGGCCTCCAAATTTGACCTGTGTTCAAACCAGATACTCTGAGGACTTTCAGGAAGTTTCTCTGTCAACTTTCTAGAAACATTTTCCACAATATACTTGACTTTCAAATTATGCTGTTCTTTGACATCTCACAATTTCACAAATTTCACTTTTATCAGTATTTTTTCCTTTTTAAAATAACTTCTGATTTAATATAAAAAGTCTGCCCAACCAGCCAACAGTACAATAAATATCCACTTAGTTTCTTTTACCTCTTTGTGGTTTTTTTTTTTAATTTTTTTATTTATTTATGATAGTCACACAGAATGAGAGAGAGACAGAGAGGCAGAGACACAGGCAGAGGGAGAAGCAGGCTCCATGCACCGGGAGCCCGACATGGGTTTCGATCCTGGGTCTCCAGGATCGCGCCCTGGGCCAAAGGCAGGCGCTAAACCGCTGCGCCACCCAGGGATCCCTCTCTTTGTGGTTTAAAGTTCTCATTTAACTCCTTAATTTATCTGGAGTTTTAGTATATACTGGGGTGAAATCTCTAAAGACATTTTTTTCTTCCCTAAATAACCGTTTGTTCCAGACTTTTCATTTATTAATCCTTCTTCAGCCCACTAAATTGTGATTAAATTATTTTATTTGTATATTCTGTGCTAGATCACTGACTGCACCAAAATTTTAATTTTGTAACTAATGATGTTTTAATATTTATTTGGCTATTCATCATATGCATCCATTTTTAAGTGTCTCAGTCTGATTATTATTTTATTTGAAGATTGCTGAGAAGTTAAAAAAATAATTATTTTTGGAAATTTAAGGTTAATTTCATCTACTTATGAATAACTGACATCTTTCTATCTAGAAACATTGATGCTTTCTTCCTATAGCTGGGATCAAGTTTTCAGTAGAGATGATTTTAGAAAAAGATAAACATAACCAGAGTTATCTTAGTTTTCCTCACTATACAAATCTGTATCATCTGAAACAAGAGAAATCTGTATATAAATCTGTATTAGTTGAACCAAGTTTCAAAAGGAAAAAATGGGTAGCTGCCAAGAAAGAGCATCTGCAATAACCTCAGTAGCTATAATTTTGAGGACATTTGAAAATACATGGTAAAATCTCTGCAAACAAAAAAGAACTGAAGCAAAAGTATTATCACTTCCCTCCAAAATGTTTAGAATTTTTTCTCCTTCTGCTAGATACTTTGTAATATGGACAAGAATATATGGTGCAATCGCAGTAAATTATCGAAGATTAAAATTAACCATTGCTAAAAAAGATGAGTTGGAAAAAATGTAAATTACTATAAATTAACAAAAATGCAGAGGTTAGTTTTCTGGGGTTTGTTATTATTATTATTTTTTAACAAAGAACAGTAAAGCATGCTATACAATGTCTATTCCAGAAGGAAAGCTGTCTTCCCTTAACAATCTAAACTGGAAGGCCCCAGAACAATTGTGTGCAACTTCTGCCAGCTCATGAAAGTAAAGCCCTGCTGGTGGCATAACGAATGCAAGGAGAAGCATGTGGCTGTAGATTCCAAATCCCAAAGAATTAATTTCTGTGACAAGAGAAAAAGTAGATGAAGAAGCAAGGGCAGACAGACTATATAACTCAGCAGGTATCTCAGTACAACTTGGGCTCTTTTCTTAAAGAGGTACTCAGATAAAATATCAGAGTATTTTATAAGATGATTTTAACTGTTTCTTGTTAAATTCATTTCGTACTATATTTTGACTAATTCTATTCTGTAATTCTGGTTAACAAAAAATGCTTGGAAAGCTCCCAGGATTTAAGTAAAATGCAAAGGTAGTTACAATTAATTAATAACCACACAAACAGTTCAAAAAGCAGAAAAGAGTGAATTCTGGATAATCAGCATCTAGGTTTCATTTTAATCTCCATGATCTGTGTTAATAAAGGCTTTCTAAATGTAAAATTAGTAACTCATAACTATAAAACAAGAGTCTGAAAACCTATAAAACTAAATTTGAGTGAACTACAAAACTGGCAATAAACAGGGAAGCAAGACCACATGAAAACAAATTCCAAACTGCTTTATTGCTAGACAATAATTAGTTTTCTCAACAAAATAATGCCTGATCCATGACCAGGCACTCAGAAGGCAAACTGCCTTCCAAATTCATCACAAGTCCAAAAAATTGCCTATTTGTGGTGTTGGTGATCTCAAAATTTCCATTAGACAAATGTATTGTGTGGTCTAAGGTATTTGATACATAAAACTTTATTCATTTTAAAGAACCACAAAAATGTTCTAATGAAAAGGAGTCTATGATTAAGGGGTCACAAAAAATAGCCATATACATCTCAAAAGGAGAAGTTATGCTAAAGTCAGGAATCAAATATCTGGAGAAAATAGCTATGAAGAGAAAAGAGAAACCAGGACATATAGCTAGAGAGGGTCTTACCAGAAGGACTTCAAGAATCTAATGATAGAAAAAGTTTTACCTGCTTCAAATAACAATGTGGGTAAATGTCAAAATATAACATAATACCTAATGTGGGAAAAAAATGGCTATTGAACACTATTATGATGTGTAGCTGATTTGGAAAATAATGGCTAATATTACTGAGGGCTTTAGTACACACCAGGCACTTTACATAAATTCTCATTTAATTTCACCCATCCTTTAAAGTATGTACTACTATTATCCCCAATAAGGGGATATTCCTTACCAGTAAGGAAACTGAAAGACAGAGGTGAAGCCCAGGTTTGAATTCAGGCAGTCTGACCCCAAAGAGCACACTCTTACTAAGTAAACAGATATTAAAAAAAAAAAAAAAAAAAAAGAGTAGAAGAAAATATGCCAAACTATTAATAGTAGATAACCAGAGACAGACTGATTTTTGAGCCATTCTCTGTTTTCCAAGTTTTCTCTATTGAGCATCTGTTTATTCTGGTTAATTTTTCAATTAAATAAAGTATAGCTCAGTCTACCTGAAGGAACTCAAGAGAGCAATATGAAAAATCTAAACTGTCTAAAGAGATTAATTTAAATTCAAAGACTGAGAAAAATAGGCCCAAAGATAAAGATGTAAGGAAATTTAAATTTATTTAATCATAAAAAAAGAAACACTCAAAACAAAGCATATTGAAGTATCAGAATTGTATACCATAAAACAGACAATAACCACTGCCAATTTTACAATGGACTGAATGATAAGCTATAAAGAATTCACATCTGGTTTGATTCAAAAGCCATAAAATAATAAAAAGAGCCATCAATTTTGTTTATAAGTTTTGCTTCTAAAATCTATCCCACTAAATTTTTAAGGTAAAAGAGAAATATATCAAAGATTATGTAGGTTCAATTATTTGGGAAGAATTCATATAAGAAGGAATTTTTTTAACATTTAACTAATGTAGAGCCACAATTGAAAAGCCTGCGGCAATAATTCAACTGGGGTTACTAACATAGACATTAGTAGGGATTAACCACTAAATATTCATAATTTGAGGGTCAGATTATCTCATCTGGGAAATAATTAAACACAGACTGGCTTATTTCCATACTATCATCCAGTCCTTATGTCATCCTGCACCAGTAACCAGCAACCAACCAACACAAGAACAGGACAAATAAATCACCACTATTATAACAAACAAAATTCCCAACTTCAGTTAAAGTAGAAGGGGGTTGCAACATTATAAGGATAATCCTATAAACAACCTTTTGTCCACAAAAAAGGGGGAAGGCAAGAGAGAACAGAAAAGAAAAATAATCACCTGGGCAACACAGGACCAGGAGAGTTTCTCTTTATTTTAGTACTGTAACTAAAATAATTATAATGCACAGTAGCTACCCTCCAAATCTCTACATGCTTAATTTGGTCTTTAGCTGTACCTTCTGTTATGAAACACATCATATTTTTGAGATTTAGGGGATATCAGAAAGATAAATAAGATCTAAAAAGGAGAATGCAAATACTGAAATAAAATACAGTAAGTAGATAATTCCAAGAGTTAAAGCAAAAAAATCTCATGAACCAAGTACGTAACAAGCACAAGCAAAAGAACTCCCAAAACACAGACATTACAATTACTAAGATAATTTGCTAGAGTTGTAAAATTACTTGATTTGTATTATTCTTCCTCCTCTTTTCTTTTTGGAAACTAGTCTAATACTACTTCAATCAGAAAATAATAAAATGGTATAACATTATCAGTTCTAAATATTTTTAAGTTTTTATACTAATCTTAATAAAAATTCATTCTTTAAAAGTTATATGGTTTTATGCCAAACATTTTAATCATTCAATTTTAAATCAACAAGCATTTATACAGCACCTACAAGGGCCAAGTATGAACTAAGGGATCTAACAAAGAAAAAGAAAAGACACAGTACCAGTACTTACCCTCATGGAGACTGCAGTCTCAGGGAAGACAGACATGAAACAAGGACTTACAACAAGAAGTGTCAGCAAAAAAAGTGTTCAGAAAAATCTTGAAATATACAGCAGAGGGTCCTAAATATATGGTAGGGGAAGGAGGGATTGGATATCAGTGAGTCAGGCTTTTCTGAAAAATGGACATTTAAACTAAGACCTGAATATGGAACAGCCAAAGAACGCTGTTAGGAAGGGAGCACATTCTACGCTGAGGCAAGAGCATGTGCAATGGTCCGAGGCTGGAAAGAAGATAGTATTCAAGCTACGTAAGGAAGTCAAATATGCCTAGCACACAGAGGAGCAAGTGTCAAGAGAAGGGATGGGATGGTAGGGGGGCAGACTGCAGAGTACTTTCTAAGCTATGGTCAGGCATTCTGGACTATTTCCCAAAAACAGTAAGCTGAAGGTTTTGAAGGAAAAAGAAATGGGAATAATGTAAGATTTGCTTTAGGATAACCAACTGCAGTTTTATCTCTTGACCACAATGAGAAGAGTTCAGAAGGGATATAACTAAAAGCAAAAGCCGATTTTGCAAAAGAAATCAAAGGGTTCAAAAAACAAAATTTCATTATAAAAAAAAAAAATAGTTTGCCAACAAGATTCTAAAGTCTTTCTCAAAAACTGATTTTCTCTCAAACTAAGCATTTATCTGGTAAGAGATAAACTTTAAAGAACACACCACATTTTACTCTTTGTAAAATTCACATTCTGAAGCACAATTCCAAGGTTCCTATACCTAATCAATAAATGGACATGGGTAGTACAAGGCTAATGCATAAAGAATTTCACAGAGAAGGCAAAAAGGTGCTAAATAAACATGACATAAAATTAATTGCATATAAGATCAGAAACAAAATAACCAAGGATATAACTGAGTTGGTCACTATCTCTTAAGGTTCAGTTTCTTCAATATAATGAGGGTATCTTGCAGTGTTGCTATGAAAAGCAAACAAGACAAATATTTGTAAACTTGAAGGTATTATATACTAACATTTATACTGACCTTAAACAATCAAATCTTCATGTTATAAAAGTAAATCTTACTGAACAGTTTTTCTTTTATTTTTAAAGACTTTTATGGAAAATCATTTTTCCCCTTGTGTCTTCCTTAAGGAGCTGAATAAATTACTGCTCTGTTTATATAAACATCTACTCAGCCTGATCATGGACTTCCCAGTTTCAAGATGTCTAGGAAGATGTTCAATCCTTAATTTCAAATGTTCCCTGAAGAAATTAAAAATAAAAAGTCAGAGACTTTATGAAGAAAATCAGATAATTTGCTTCACTTATATAGATATGAAATTCAACATCAAATCCAATAAGTAATTAGGAAAAATAGGGAACACAAACTAAAAGGGGTAATGGATGGCTAGTGCTTGCTAATTACTACTGCAACTGCTTGCCAGACACATCACAACAGGAGGACAAGGGGCACAGATGATACCTCTCATCACAACTATGACCTTACAAAGAACTTCCCCTCGTTATAAATAAATAAATAAATAAATAAATAAATAAATAAATAAATAAATAATAAATAAAGCACAGCTATAAGAGCAACAATTTGAACTCACCTACGTAAATGCCATTCTTCAAAGTGTTCCCCCTTTTTTGGTCAATCATAAATTTGAAAAGAAATTTAAGCAAAGGAAAAATATAAACAATAATGTCTATTTTATAAATTTGGTACTTTGGCACAATGAACATTAACTTTATTTCCCTTAAAACAAAAATGCAGTGAGTCCTAGGAGCTTCTCATAGCTACCTGTTCTTAGAAGGCAAAAAAGAAGGAAGTAGGGAAGCTGGAGATGGGAGAAGAGTAGGGAAGAGAGAATTAAAAAAACAAAAACAAAGCCTCTGCCAAATGGAAATATGAACATCATTCTTAACTTTTCTCACCCATCCCCTTCATTAATTACATCAATTACCTAACTACCTCTTCATTTAATATTTACGAATGCTGAGGAGTTGGGTCCATAAAGAGCAACAAAACATTATCTCTATCCTCCAGGTCCTAACAGTATAATAGAAAAAAACAAAGGTAAATAAGTATCATTCAGAGGACAGATTAAAACGTAGATGCCAAGACCAAAAAATAAAAACTCCAAAATACAGCTAAGTCAGAAATGATTGAACACAAATTAGAAAACTATTAAGACCAGAAAAACAGAAGTAAACGGTAGAAGAAAATGAGTTCTGAAAGAAAAAAACGGTCACTGAGAGAATAACAGATCAAAACAAATGAATTTAAGTAAGTGATGAACAGATGCCTAACTAAAGATAAAGCGTGGACTGAGTTGAGGGCAAAATGGCACAAGACTTAACAGAATATTAGGCAAAGGATAAATGAACAGAAAAGAAACCACAGATTATTATAATCTTTTAATTCACTGAATTAGGTGTCAAATGTTAAATCTTAGAGATTTATAATAATATACAGTATTTCTAATAGTTATGTAAGAAGTATACTCATATGAGGAAAAAAATTAACCCTGTAACTTCCAGATCTTAGCCCAGTGCCAAATATGTTAAGAACCAACTGCAGAATAAGTCAAATATTGGAAATATGTCAAAACATAACAGTGAAAATAAAAAAGAATAAGAACTTTTTCTTCAAAAAATGCACTCAAGATTTATGAGCAAAATAATTAAATGAAAATTATAGGAAGAAAGGACAGAAAGTAACATTTATTGTTAAAGTCTATTTTGTGCCTTACTTTGCTATTAAGTTTCCAAATTACCAAGTATGGTAGGTATTATCCCTATTTTACAAGTGAGGAAGTTGAGAGGCTAAAAAATTAAATAATTTGCCTAAGGCCACACATCTAAACTAAAGCAGACTAAAATTTATAATTTAATTTTACATGAAACTTTGCTGTCATTGTTCAAACTAGTTTTCTCAGAGAAAACTATAAATGTAGATGAGATCTAAGACTTCTCTGCATGCATAAGCTTCTCAGTGTGAACTGGATTCTTGTGTAGTAAAGCTATTTTTCAAGGCAAAACCGTTTCCTTAACACTCACACATTTTTAAGAATCAGGTTCCTCAGTACTTGTTATCTCCACCCACCAAAACAGCAACCTTGCCATAGAAACAAGTAAAATGAAAGAAGCAACAAGTAAAACAAAGATATGAACTACATATACAAAATAACAAATAAGATGAGATCTGGAAAACCTAGAGATAAAAAGTTTACTTTGCTAATATGGTAAATGTAAGAAAAACACAAACAGGCAATTAGCAAAGATTGCTTTAATTTAATATATTAAAACCTTTTCCACAAGATAAAGATCCATTAAATATCCAAATTTAACTTTAAAACCAGCTTTAGGGGATCCCTGGGTGGCGCAGCGGTTTGGCGCCTGCCTTTGGCTCAGGGCGCGATCCTGGAGACCCAGGATCGAATCCCATTATCGGGCTCCCGGTGCATGGAGCCTGCTTCTCCCTCTGCCTATGTCTCTGCCTCTCTCTCTCTCTCTCTCTCTCTGTGACTATCATAAATAAATAAATTAAAAAAAATGTCAAAAAAAATAAAAAAATAAAAAAATAAAACCAGCTTTAGAGTACCTAAGTCTCTTCTTTTAGTCTTCCTCCACCCATGTCATTTATTATCGAACTAAGGCTGTTTATTATAGGCAAACACAGAGTAAATTGTATCTGAAAACAGGTATAAAATGGGTAAATAGATTGGAGAAAAGACACTACCTGAGATTAATTTTTTTGAAAGTAAATGCTGTTATGTTTAATACACATTCACGTATCTTTTCCACAGAAAATTAATTAGAAGCTAGATAACAGATTGGTAGGATTCTCGCCCCCCCCCCCACCCACCAAGAGATTCTGGAGGACTGGAAAGCAGCTGACCACTTTGGTTCTCTTGCCCTGAGATTGAATTCAAGTTCAATTCTCACAATTTACATCAAGGACTAGGAGAGACGAAACAGGATTTAAAAGCAGACAACAAATAAAACAGGGTAAGGATGCACTGAGATTAAGGTCAAGACTTGGTCCTTAAATCACACAGGTACAGGTTTTAACATCCTGAGTGTAAAAAACTGATAAGCCAATTCATTAATAAATTTTAATTTCTTAAAATCCAGTTTCTGAGGGGATACCTGGGTGGCTCACTCAGTTCAATGTCTGCCTCTGGCTCAGGTCGTGATCTGGAAATCCTGGGACTGAGCCTTTCAAGCAGAGTCTGTTTCTTCCTCTCCCTCTGCCTCTGCCCCTCCCCTTGCTAGTGCTCTCAAAAATAAAATCTTAAAATAAAAAAACAACACAAAACAAGTTTCTGGGTTTTTTCCTTAATTCAAAGCCATCCTTAGACCAAGTGTCTCTCTTCTTCCAACCATTTATTCCATTTTTTTACTGCCTACCCATTTCTGAACTTTTCTTGTCCCATTCCAGTTCATCAATTACCAACAATCTCTTCATTTAATATTTACTAATGCTGAGGAGTTGAGTCTATAAAGAGCAATGAAACAATCTCTATCATCCAGGCCCTAACAGTATAGTAGAAAAGGAAAAGGAAATAAATAGACACAACTATGTGACAAAAGCTATAGAAGAGAGAAGTATAAGCAGACACTGAAATTTTGAAGTATTAGTATTCATAGAACCGATGGAAAAAAAATTGCAGAGAGAAATAAAACATGTGCACAAAGAGTTCAGCTGGCTATTAGAAACTGCCAAAGAGTTATACAAAACTAGAGCACAGGTACAGGTGAGGAGGAAAAGGTAGGAAAGGGGGAAAAGGTCAACTTTGTAAGCCACATTATATGGTTAAGACTATTCAAAGTTAGTGAGGGAAAAGAGACGTGACATGACCACATATGCATTTAGAACTTTAGAGTTCTCAACTGGAGGCAGTTGTGCCCCAGGGACATTTGGGAATGTCTGGAGACATTTTTTGGTTGTCACAACTGCAGGGGACAGGGGGTGAGGAGTACTAGCATTTACTGAGTACATGCAGGGAGGCAGATACAACACCCTATAATGCACAAGATGATAGCCTACAACAAAGAATTATCTGGCCCAAAATGTAAATAGTGCCAAAGTTACAAAACCCTGATTTAGAGCTCAATCCTAGGGTAGAGGAATAAGACTAGAGGCAAGGGATTAGGTAGTCTATAAATTCTAAGAGAGCAGAGGTCATGTTCTTATTTATCCTGCAACTTGATCCTAGCCCAGTGCCAGATAGAATGCAGAGAGATTCACTTAATTACTTAGTAAGTGAATGAATGATATTAGAGCTCCAGGCAAGAAGTACCAAACCTAAAATGTGGTTGTTACAGTGGCAATGAAAACCAGATTCAAGAGACTAGAATAGAATACATATGCCTTATTTACTAAATAAATTTAAGAAATAAATTAAGAAGTCTAACTCCCAGGCTTGGAATAACAAATTTCAGAGGGTCAGAAGTTCTATTTTACACATTTTAAAGTTTCAGACAAATGTGAGGTATTCAAATTGAGTAGTACAACAGTTTGCAGATAGTCTGAAAAAAATCTAAGAAAGGAAAATCTAATTTACCACCACACTCATCTTAAATGATCCTGAGTTGAAAGCAGGAGGTTCAATTTAAAAAGTAAACAAACCAGGGGATGCCTGGGTGCCTCAGGGCATGACCCGGGGTCCAGGATCCAGTCCAGCACTGAGCTTCCAGCACGGAGCCTGCTTCTCCCGCTGCCTGTGTCTCTGCCTCTCCCTCCCTCTCTCTCTCATGAATAAATAAATAAAATATATTTTTAAAATAATAAAATAAAATAAACAAACCTTAAATGCAGTATGGTAATGTGGATCGGATCCTGGACAAGAAAAAGTAATTAGTAGGAAAATTTGGTGAGATAGGAATAAGACCTGGTGTTTAGTTAATAATGTGCCAGTGTGGGTTTTGTAGTTTTAAGAAATATACCAGATAACATAAAATTTTAACATTAAGAAAAACTGCATAGAGGGTATAAAGGAGAAGTGAATTGTGCAACTTTTCAGTAAATAATTTCTTATTCCTAAATTAAAAGTTTATTTAAAAAAAAGTTTATTTAAAAGTTTATTTAAACAACTTGTACCTCAAATGTGTCAAAATTTAAATATCTGAATCTACAGTATAAACATTTAAATCTTTATGTTTATGAAAAACTAAAATGTTAAGAAGGTTTTTTTTCTTATGTCCGTTGATACTTGGTAGTACTATACTGACCAAGGAAAGAGCAAATCTTTAAAGGTAGCAAGAGAGAAAATGGCAAAGAGGAATCAATAAAAAAAATTAAGTCAGTACTACAAATGTCCACATTAAAAAAAAAATCTAACCCATACTCTGTGGTAGCTTGAAATGATACAATGTATCACCATGCAGGCAAAAGTCTGATGAACTTTTCTTCTATTACCATCTTATTCCCAATTTTGTAGCAATGGCAAACAAGACTGTCACCAAGAGAGAACTGTTAAGATGTGACACTAAACTATAATAACCAGAGTCACTTGATTACTCCAGCTTTTCTTCAGTGACTTAAAAAAATATACGCAAATACAAAAAAAGGAGGTAATATTGGCATTCTAATAATTATTCTTTTAGATCAACGAACTAATATATTCCTGAAAAATGAATGAAAAAAAAATTTATCTTAATCCCTAGAAGTAAAATTAATTTCAAAAGGTCTTTCAAAAAGGTAAAAAATTACCTACTTGTAAATTGTTACCTGACTATACCAGTTGCATTTCTGCTGTGACATAAAACTCAAGATATTTTTGCCACGTTCCCTATCAACAATATTTACTGATCTGACCATTATGACTTAATACCAATTTTCTTGAGTAGCCAAATGCCACTACTTCAAAGCTTAGCTTATTGAAAATAAGGCATAGCAAAACGGGAGTCAGTCTGGTTTCATGACGCACTAACCTGGTTAAGTTGTGTAACCTTTCCATGCCTCAATTTCCTTCTCTATAAGAACAGTTCCTCTTATAGACTATTTAAGGTTTTAAAGGAGAAAATAAATGGAAAATGCTGGAGTACTGCCTGGCACACGTAATTACTCATATAGCAAATGTTAAGAGGAAAGTTCTTGCACTTTCATTGACTACACCACAGGGCTATCGGACAATGTGTTCAAAGAATAACACAGCACATTCCCCTTACTAGATAGATTTGCAGTTTTTCAAGAGAGGATGAACTTCTCCTCACAGGGGAAGCTCCTATAATATTTTACTTTCCTCTTCTTGAAAGAAAACTATTCTGCCTCCAGTATAATTTTCTAAGTGCAAATACAAAATATACTCTAGTGTCTCAAATCCTTTCCTGTTTTAAAAGTTGTTCTTTATATACAGATTACATATAGATATCATTATATAACAAAGACACTTAGGCTGAAAACAAAATCATCCACGATTCCCGTCATACAAATAGGATACCTTTGAAAAGTAGGACAGAGAAAACAAATCAGAATACATCACAGAGACAAAAAGATGCAAATCATAAAAGAGAGGGTGATAAAGAAGATAAAGTAAAAAAGTCTGGCTCTATTCAACTGGAGTCCCAAAGGGAAGAGAACAGAGCAAAGATGGTACTAAGAAAAAGGCTGAGAATTTTCCAATGCCAGTAAAAGACATTTACAGATTCAAGAAACCCAATGGATCTCTAACAAGATAAATTTTCAAAAACCCTACTGACACCAAGACATATCAAGACAAACTGCAAAAAAACAGCGAGATCACCTTCCAAGCAACTAGTTAGAGGAGATATAAACCCACATATATCAATTATTACATATATAAGACAAAATGCTCTACATAAAACATAAATATTGCCATACTGTATTTTTAAAAAGCCACTTCTACACTATTTTTAAGATATGGAAAATAAAAGAACAAAAAAGGGTTAAAAAGTAAAACGAGAAAAGGTATACTATATAAACATTAAGCAAAAGGCAAAATTGTAATGTTTATCAGTAAACTTATCCAGAAAAGGAAGAAATAGGATTTGGATAGGTGGAAGAAGAACAACACTCCTGAAAAAGTAAAAGTGGGGGGTGGAAGAAGAGACTATAACTAAAATATGAAAGTCACTGAAAATTAAATTTAGACTGGTGCTAGAGGAAGTATGACAACATTAAAATATCTTATCCTCTTTTACTACCTTGAACAGAACAACATAGCAGGGTAGAACTAATAAATAAGATTCATATTACAGTGCTCTAAGTATTACCTGGAAGGGAAAGAAGGAGAAGACACTGAAAGCCTAAGATTAGTTTGGAAGACGCTAAATACAGTGATCCAGGTAAGACAAGGGCCTAGTAATAGAAAAGATAGAATAGAAGAGATAAAGCAATGAATCTAGGAGGTATTTCAAGAGGAAGACCTAGCTGCATCAGTTTTCCTTCGAAATTTTAAAGGGAAAAAAAAAAATGCACTATGCTTTATAAAAAAAAATAACCGAATTATTTTTGTTTTCCACCATTTTAACTAATCTGTTCTACGATAGTCATACACAAATCTCATTCATTTTAAGAAACATTTTTTTGTAAATATAAACCATCGACAAGCTAGTTAGCCTACATAAGGTACAATATGAACAATCCATAATTACACATCATGACTTCTTCACTATTAACGTTACTGACACAGTAAAAAATCTGATATCTTTTTCCTCTTTGAATGCTAATGCACATAATATGAAATTCTCTTGAAGCAGCTAAATATTTTTATTTTTGAAAGCTCTTTACCAAGAGAATATCAACTTGGTAATGAACTCAAACAACTCACCAATGCTGGGTGGGCTACCATAGTTAATTGGTGACTCGGGTGGTCTTCCACAATGCAATGCAGCCAGAGCAGATCCTTTCCACACAACATGCTTGCAACCTATTAAAACACATATTTTTAAGGATCCAAAGATAGGACATACACACAAAAAAGAATGTCTAAAGCCTGTTAGAAATTTTTCATACTTTTATTTGTGCGTAGCAAGGACTGTCTTCCAGCTCCTAATAAAGTTTGTACTCCAGGAACGCTTTGTGGAATTTCTTGTTCAAGAAGAGGTCCTAGCCGATGACATATTTGCAGCAAGTGATCAGGTGCTAAATGTCTGTAATACTTCACCTATTATGTAAAAAACATAAAATGCTGCTAAATAAGATGACATAGTTTCTTTATTGTAAATAAGATTTACTTTAAAAAACAGTAATTTATTCTGGCTAGTCAACATTTCATTTTACTTAGGGTAAAAAGTTCATGCTTATTCTGTGCAACCACTGGACTTAGTAAAATCGTTATCCCAACCACCATTGAATTCATTTAGGAGAAAAACTGCTGAAGAATTAACATAAGTAAATATATCCAAGCAATAAATTAGCAAATTCTAGTCAATTCAAATAATGAAGAAAAAATATATAGCATTATAACCTAAAATGATTATGTTGTAGTTCAACAGTTTAATTTTGAAAAACTTAAAGCAAAAAAGTCATCCACCAATAAAATACAATGAATGTTTTGGATCCTTTACATTATAAAAGAATAATCAAGGATAAAAAAACCTTAATAGCCCATGTCCTCATCACAAAATTTAAAAACACTTATATAAGCCTCTATGAAGAATTCTGTAATTTATTCACAAAAAACCTTGTAAGAAGACCAAATTCCAACTATTCATTTAAATAAGTTTCAACTGGCAACCCGGGTGGCTCAGCGGTTTAGCACTGCCTTCAACCCAGGGCCTGGTCCTGGTGACCCGGGATCGAGTTCCACATCAGGCTCCTTGCATGAAGCCTGCTTCTCCCTCTGCCTGTGTCTCTGCCTCTCTCTCTATCTCTCTGTATCTCTCATGAATAAATAAATAAAATCTTAAAAAAAAGAAAAAGTTTCAACTATAAAATAAATCTACCTACTACAAAAAGTTTGGGCACTTTTGGAACAACTTAAAACACTGCTTAATTTATGCTAGCATTGGAAACCAAGCTATGAAATTCTAATGTTTTTATTATCCATCCTAAAAGTCTTTTCAAAGAATCTAAAGAGAATCAGAGGAAAAAGGTACACTATTTTAATCACTTTATAGCTACGTTATCAAGTCATAAAAATTTTCTCAAGGTACCATCTAAACAGTTTAGCTGTTCTCAAACGGAGTTCTGGGAATCCCTGAAGGTTTCTGAGGTAAAAATCATGAATACTAAAATGTTATTTTGCCTCTTCACTCTCATGAGTGTATGGTGGATTTTTCCAGGGGCCACATGACATGGGATATCACAAAAGACTGAATGAGGCAGCAAAAATAAGAATCTCTCTATTTAGCCAGACATTAAACATTCCCCAAAATGTAAAACAATGATTTTCTTCATAAATTTGTTTTGGAAAATAATTACTACAAAAAAATGTTGCTTATATTAACATGAAATGAGCTTATATTATTTAAATGAAATTTTAAAATTTGTTTTTTTTTTTAAAAAACAAGGTTTTATTTATTTATTCATAGAGAGAGAGAGAGGCAGAGTCACAGGCAGAGGGAGAAGCAGGCTCCATGCAGGGAGCCCAATGCGGGACTCGATCCCAGGTATCCAGGATCACACCCGGGGCGGCGCTAAACCACTGTGCCACTGGGGCTGCCCTTAAAATTTGTTTTTAATCTTTAAATGATAAACAGATTATAATCCATGTAAACAAAGAAAATTCAATGATTTTTATTAACATAAAGGGGTTCTAAGGCCAAGTGTTTGAGAACTGCTACTCAAGTTCACATAGTAATAGCAATTTTAGTATGAATTCCTCTAAGTCTGATTTAGGAAGGGAAGTAAAGGATTAAATCATTTCATTCCATCTTGCAGTATCTGCTATACTGTACCAATAGAAGAACATTAAGGTAATTTTTAAAAAGTTAGTGAGGGGTGCCTGGGGGGCTCAGTCGGTTAAGCCTCTGTTTTCAGCTCAGGGCATGATCCCAGGGTGCTGGGATCAAGCCCAGCATGGGACTCCCTGCTCAGCGGGGAATCTGCTTCTCCCTCTCCCTCTGTCCCTCATCCTTACCTCATTTGTGAAAAAGTTAGCCAATACTCATCCTTCTAAGCTAGAGCCAATTCGGAGAAACCAACCTTACTTTTTAACATAATATGTTGCTGTCATAGAGACAACACGGAGCCACAGTGTCACACTGATAATTTAAAGTAATACAGAATGTGGCATACAGTAGATGGTCAGTAAGTACTAGTGAAATGAGTATTTGAGAACAGAGGTTCTAATACAAATTATAAATACTACATTATGTGCTACTGAAAAATCCTGATAAATCTATTTGTTTTTTTAAATCTATTTGCTTTTGTTTAATGCAATTCCCAAACTTGTTAAGCTACAGACTCCCTTTTCCCAATATCATCTTGACTAAAAACATACTCTTTAAATACCAGTATGATTAGCTAAGTAAAAAACCATTTAGAAGAAAATATACCAAAAACAGGATTTTTTAAAATTGTATTTATACTTTTCTCTAATCTTCCCTAAAATAATTTACTCCAGAAAATTTAAATATTTATAGGGTCTCTTCCAGCTCTAAGTTATATATAATTATTCTGATGTGATTTCTTTACATTGATCTAAATTCCTTTCAAAAATTTTACTTTAATCATAAAGTTCATTACTTATTAACTTTAGTTTTGTGATTATCCTGTTTTAGAGTCTCTTTACAAAATACATTTCCACTAGTGAACCTGAAAATCCTTACTGAGGAATCCTTACTGAAGAATTCATAAAATATTATGAATCCACTTTTTCAGACTTAGTCTTTCCTTGGTGTATTTTTCAAAATCAACTTTCATTTTAAAGTTAGAAGAGATACTTTCAGTTCTTAAAACCCTCAGGCTTTCTGGCTTTTGAGACTATACAAGCTGATCCCTCTGCTGGAAATCTTTTCTTACCCATCCACTTCCCCATCTCTATCTCCTTCATGTCTCAGTCTCACTGCTCTCCATGAGCTATTACAGTATCTCTGCCCCTTCTTTTTGGACATTCTATCTCTGTGTTTCCATAGCACATTATACTCCTTCCCAAAACATTCTTTACCACATTCACCACTGCTCTATAGTACTTTTATCATATTAATTGTTCTTAATATATTTTGATATCTAGATCTCAGTGGGAATCTAATGATAGCTATGATCCTTTTCCTCAAAAATACACATATACAGGCCCTAACTGTCTTGCCCTGTTTTGGAGGTTCCTAAAACCCCTCCAGTAAGATGGCTAATTTCTGATCCATGACCTACAAAAGAAGACATGGGATTAGATCTTGTTTACCTATCTACCCAATGCTTAGTGTAGTTACTTGTAGTTAAGTGTTTATTTACTCGGTAAGTGAACACATGACAATATGCAGTAACTACTGACTTTTCTGATTCTATCTAGCCATTAAGTGGCAAAGTTCTTAAGGTCCAGGATCCCAGAGCCCAGTTCCACATTCTATTTCATCTCACTCAATACTCTCTCCTTGAACAATTATACCAATGATTCCCAAATCTGTGTTTATAGCGTATGTGTGCATATCAAACTTCCTTAAGACATCTCTCTTTAGAGTCCCAAAGCCTCCTCAACTCACAACATAATGCACAAATGGACTCATGATCCTGTTAACATGCCCCCTCCCAAAATGTTTCCTACCTTGGCAAACAACACCATCATCTATCCAGCCTCAAACCAAGAAGTCACTTTTTTTTAATGGGCCAATTCCTCCTTTCCACCTCATTCCCAACATCCAAGGAGTCACGAAGTTCAACTGATTTTCCCTTCCTATTAAACTCATCTACCCCTATCTCCATAATAACGACCCAATTTCAAATCATTGCAATAAACTACCATCTTTCTCATATCCACTCATGCCTCCTACCTCATTCTATTCTATAATCCCTTCTATTCCAAACCTATTCTCTATATTGCAACCATAATGCTCTTTCTAAAAACCTTTAACTCGTCAAATCACCCTGACTTTAAAAACACTTCAGAGATTTTCCTTGCTCTTTGGCGATCCAACTCCTTAGCATGGTCTACAATTCCTAAAAGGCACATATGGTCCACTCATATTCCTTTGCTTCATATGGCACATTCCAGCCTTACACGCTCCACCCCCTACTTTCCACATTTAGACATACTAGCCATCCTTCAGGTTCTTTACCTGCACTCTCTCCTGTCAGGCTTTACCCCTGTGGCACACACTCTACATTTCCCTACGTCTTCTTGCCCAAACAACTCTTTTTATGTGCTTCAGATCTTCCCTTCAATGTAACTTCCTTTATTTCTTTTTACCTTAACAGTCTAAGTATGTTATCTTGGGTGCATGCTCTCGGTGACTCTTCCAGTTTATGATCATACATTTACCAGTTTTATACCAGTTTATGATTATACATTTGGAAGTTTAATAATTTAATGCTTTTCTTCTCAATTTGGGAGCATTAACTAGAAGAAAGTAAGAACCATGTCTCATTTTGGTCCCAGCTGCATCATATACACAACATTCATATATATATATATATATATATATATATATATATATACACACACACTTTTAAAAACCAATGAAAACTTTCTTTTGCCACCTCTTGAAAACATTATTCTTAATAATTATTAATCCATATCACTATGATCAATAAAATGGATTTTAAGAAATTAAAATACTTCAGGTAGCCCAGGTGGCTCAGCGGTTTAGCACTGCCTTCAGCCCAGGGCCTGAACCTAGAGATCCAGGATGAAGTCCCATGTCAGGCTCCCTGCATGGAGGCTGCTTCTCCCTCTGCCTGTGTCTCTGCCTCTCTCTCTCTCTCTCTCTCTCTCTCTCTCTCTCTGTCTCTCTCTCATGAATGAATAAATAAAAATCTTTAAAAAGAAAAATTAAAATACTTTAAAAATTAAAATGGTTCATTTATGGCTATACATATACAATTTTTAACTTTCAAAGTGGTAAGAACACCGTATCTTTAATATTATAGCTTAAGATTTTTTAGTTTGAAAGGACTTTTATTTATATATACTAGCAAATAACTAAAAGGAAATTAAAATTAAAAGGGAAATTGGAAGTGATATTTTAACAAAATTCCTTACCCAAAATGTCTATATGTGGATTCTCAGTAGCTGTTTGTACACTATTCTTAAAACAAAAAAAAAACACTAATTCTAATTACTACTGATTACTTTCCATAACCAGTGCTGCTTTCATTTTAAGACATTCAACACATAAAAAATATGACCAAGTTAAAAGTTAACTGTGATAAATATTAACACTATCATAGCTAACACATACTGACTGCACTCTAAATGCTAAGCCTTGTGGTAAGCATAGTTAAGTTATACATACGAAAGTTCAGCTCATTATTTTAACAACCCCTAAGAGATTCTAACTATTTTTTCCATTAATAAAGAAATTTTTGTACAATAAGAAAAACAAGGTTCCCAAGATCATAGACATTTAGTGGATGATAGAAATAAGAGTCTAACCAAGATAGTGTAACTCCAGCCCTCATTCACACTGCCTATAGCACCTACTGCCTCAAATATATATCTCAATATTGAAGTTAAAAAAGAGACATTTTGAATAGTTTTCAACAGACATTAACCTGAGCCAGAAAAAGAAACATTCTAAAATTCTTTTTCACTACTAAGCAAACGAGTACAAAAGCATAAATTCCAATAGGTAAAGGACACTTACAGGTAAACAACTAAGGATAGAAAATAAAACTACAATGATAGGGTGACAACCCTACACATTATGTCCCACTGTGGCTAAAGGAAATCAATGTGATCAAGCCTACTTTTCTCAGTATTTCTAAGATTAAAATTTTAAACTTTTAAAGTCACAAAGTATAAATAGATTAAATAATCAAAGGATTCATACCATAAGATTTATGATTACTATTCTTAGAAAAGAAAAAAATGCGTATTTATCATCTCTGCTCCATTTTTAAATTTTCATAAACATGTCATCTTCTCTAACACTCGGATATAAGAGCCTGCTTTATGGATACAAACTCTGACGCCGACCCCTGGAGATTCACTCCTACACTAGAGGGTTAGTCAGAGCTTTTCTAAATTCATATCCCCAACCCCACCTCCAATCTCATTTGAAAATCATTTGAAATAGTAACAATAATCTCTGCGCTAACTGTCCATAATTAATGGTTAAAACCTGAATTAAAGGTATCCCTTTGTAAATATGTTATCTAGAGCAGAGGTCAGCAAACATTTTCTATGAAGGGTTGGACGGTAAATATTTTAGGCTTTAGAGGCAACTGTTGTATGTATTTTTTACCAATTCTTTAAAAATGTACTACTTTAGCTTCATGGTCTTACAAAAATAGGTTTCCTACATGATTGACCTGCAGCAACCATAGTTTACCAATTCTGATTTAAACAATTCTCGGTTTTCTCAATGTTTCCAGTGCAGGGATAACAGAATTCTGTTAAGGACACAACTCTGCTCATGCCTTATCCATCTTGGCCCAAATTATAACCCTGTATCACTCCTTTCTCAGGTTGATATAAAACATTTCTAGAATCATCAATAACAATTAGAACAACAAAATCCTCTTCTGAAAATGTGAACCATAGCAAGGAACAAGAAAAGCCTGAGCTCTTTGAGTCGTTTACTTTCCTGCATCTTTAGCTAAAACAATCCACTTCTGCTTGTGATGCTACTTCATATAAATAGCAGCTCTTCCCAGCCAAGAAAAGGCTGCCATTGTCAATGGAAATTATCATTAAAAGGTAAATTTTATCAGCAGGAAGAAAATACAAAAAATTTGGAAGGCACTGTATTCCATCAGACACAATGTCGTTAAGAACACTACTCAATTTTTAAAGAAAAGGTCAGTAGTTTGAGAGCTCTAAAGTCAAACAGTCTAGGTTTAAACTTTCAGAGTTCAGGGAAAACATTTACTCTAAGTCTCAATGTCCTCATCTGCAAGACTGAGACTGCCAAGTCACCACCTTAGGGGGTAGTCATAGTAGGTGAAGAAGCGTTGGCTGTCACTTTAATTATACTCCACATTACATACTACATGTTGCTCCTTCATGTTGAAAATCTTTCTAGACCTACACAGGAAAAAAACATTTTGGAAATCTTTTTAAGGACATTGCTAAAATGAGGTTAGAGCAATAGAATTCATTAAACTACTTGATTACCTGTGCTAACTAGAAATGTCAGTCCTTCTTTTAGCATATAATTAAGGAAGTCCCTATAAAAATAAAATCCACCAAATATTTAGCACGACTATATCCTGAACACCTGATTGGTTTTAAAAATGTCCATTTTTCATATCTGTTTCTCAAATTTTTTCCAATCTGAAAAACTGAGTTCTAAAAGGTCAGCTTAAATGAATACATTTTCTTACTTTTACAATTATTCTAACATATATTCTATAATTTAAAATCATAAATTAAAAAAATCTTATTTGCTATTAAAAATTCTCTAAGCCTATTTTTAAAACCAGATCTCAAAATCTCAAAACTTTAAACTTGTAATTATAAATCTCTTATCATTATTCCAAAGTTTATGTTAAATTACTTCTACAATCTTTATTTATTTTTTTTAATATTTATTTATTTATGATAGAGAGAGAGGCAGAGACATAGGCAGAGGGAGAAGCAGGCTCCATGCAGGGAGCCCGACGCAGGACTCGATCCCGGGACTCCAGGATCATGCCCTGGGCCAAAGGCAGGAGCTAAACCGCTGAGCCACGCAGGGATCCCCACATCTACAATCTTTAAAAGCAAGTTTACATATTCTGAGCATCTTTAAAAAAATATAAAAGCTTTCCACATTAAAAAAATATATAGAATACTTACTTTGTGCCAAGTATTCCTAAAATTTATCTTCATAAGCAAATAAGGTTAAGCATTTTCCCCACTTCACAGAAAAAGGAAACTGAAGTCCAAAGGTTACAGTTTCTGTGAAGTCATACATTTAGAGAGTAGAAGAAATTCGTAATCAAACCTAGGTCTCTTGATTCCAAAGTTACTGTTATTTTCATTACATTACAATTTCCTTCTCAAAACCGTAGTTCCGGCCCACTGTCATACAGATCTTATAATTACAAACTTAATAGGATCTACATAACCATTTTTCAAGTCAAAAACCTCTAATCTGGGTAACTATTCTCAGAAGGGCCCTTACATGCCTATGATTTCTTTGTAATTAGAAGTATAATAAAATTAATATAGAACCTTATTAAGTGTCAAAATTAATCTTGGTGGTCTATTTATTCTTAATTAACTATCAATAAACATGCTTGAAAGACTGTATCTTCTATTCACAATTTAGTTAACCACCTAAGAATTCATTTAGATAATTCAGCTACTATTATCAACACAGTTATCAATACAAATCTGTCTTTTAAAGAATATAGTGCTCTTCTAAATCTTATTCATCACAATCTGACTATACTTTGCTAAAAACAAACAAAAAACCTCACCCACTTTAACCAGAATTTAGGTCTCCACAAACCACAAAGGATGTTCTATAAAAATTAATTTAAAACACCATAAAATGACAAAACTTAACTTTTTAAAATAACACATTTTGAAGTTTTGCTTTTAAATCAAATATTTTCTAAACAAAATTTATGCAATAAGAAATCCTTTTTAAAACACTGTTTACCAAAATATAAAAATCAAATATGAGATTCTGTTGGCAAAATTATTGTCTACCAATTTAAAGATAGAAAATTCTTAAACTGTTTACTCTTAAAATGCCCATATAAATACTCTTAAGAGAACGACCAGTTTCATTTTTAGTAATGTTTCGGTTTCAAACACTGCACTAGAAATAACTAACACCACACATACAATGGCAGTGAAGTTGTTTTAAATAAATATCTCTAAATTGCTTAAAATTAGTATTTCCTCACCCAAAATCTAAACCAGAATCAAATGACACAAGGCAAATACTTCTCGCACTTATACTATAACCTCTGCCAAGACAGTCTATGTGCCTGTTCGCTACCTGATAGAGACCAAATGGGTCATGCCACCATGACCATGGGCCATCTGGAGTCTAGAATACATGGATTCTTTACGTGCTTCTTTGGCAGCAGGCTGCCATTATCCATGCTACCACAAATAACCTAAGCTTTGCACTATAAATCTCATTCCTTTTACAATTTAGTTTTAATTTAAGCAGAAGGTGCACCAGATCATGTTACTAACTACATTTTCTTAGTATCAAAAACAACTCATCCAATCAACCATACTTTTCCTTAGCTATGATTTCTGAACTCAAATAGGCTGCTTCTGTGTGTTTAAGGCAAATAAGGGTGGACCTGCTTCACACTTGATGACTCCCTTCTCTGTAGTGACCAAAGGTTCTCACCTATTTCTCTCTTCTACATAACTGTTTTTAGCACACTGAATTCTCAAATTCTATCGAGAAAAGAAATACTATCATTTTCTCCAGTCTGTTGTAAAATACTGACAATCTTCTATATTCCCTATGCTCAGTAACATATTTACTCATTCCAAAATAATTTATTAATTTTCACAAGTTACTCATAAGGGCTCATAAGTTACTCACATGGCTTCTCAAACAAAAATTGATCATCTTTACATATTTTATATTTACTTCTAAAATTTTACATTCAGTTCCTATTATATATTAGCCCTTATTACTTTTAAATAATTACAAAGGCAACTTAAATATCTTGAAAGAAAAATACACTAAAAAAAAAAAAAAAACTCTCATTTTAATCCCTGACTTCCTTGAATTAAAGTTCATTAAAATGGATACACTTAATACTCTGTTAACTTCCACTTTGCTTGGTATTACAGATACTCTTTGGTGAATTCAGAAACTTACACAATAAAAAGAACCTATCTAATATTATTTGTCCAGAACAAGTTGTGTAGGATACAATTTTATTTGCTACAATTCTGTAGTGACATGAGATAACTACAAAATTTGGGAAAAAGAAAAACAACTGCAGTAGACAAGGGAAGGAGTTTCTAGATTAAAGACGACAACAACAACAACTTGTGGTCTGACAAAGAAATTGAGTTGATTAAAAAACTGGCATTCATAGGATTTATTTAACCTAGTGCTCACTTAGATTAATTCAAAAAAAGTCTGATTAAACTCTGTTTAAAACAGAATCTTTAGGCCAGAACGACACATCTCCTCTCTGACAATTTAAAAAATACAAACTAAAAAAAAAAATTTTTTAAAAATAACTAAATAAATAAAAAATACCACCTCTTGAGTTTAAAATTATACAAATCTTTGAACAGAAGGAGAGAAGCAACAGCCAAGTTTCCTCACATTCCTAAATGTCATCTGATTACCAAAAGATACAAAAGCTTCATATATTTTTCTAATCAATTTTAGATATTTCAACCACCCAAACATTTCTGTGTTAATTATTTCACAAAAATAGTCATAGAATCCCTATACAGACGACCGAAATTTTTCTAGAATTCTATCCATAATGTTTTAAAAATTATTTATTTTTAGCATTTATTATATTGTTTCTTTGTATCTTAGGCTTAACTATTTCACTATTTCATCCTTGGATCTACAACATAATTATACGAATAGTATCTTCTGAAGGTTTAAAGCAGGTTTCTTTTTTTTTTTTTTTTTACACTGCAGCTGCTATGTTCAGAAAATCACGCACACTTGTTTCTGGAATAACACTTTCTCTTAAACTTTAACGCATTTATAAAGCTATAACTGGAAACTTTACTACCATGACCAAAGTTCTGATAATAGCAAACACAAACTCTTAAGTAGTGCTTGATCTGTGCCAGTTATCACTCACAGAATCCTATAAATTAGGGGCTATTAGCCCATTTTACAGACTGAGAAACAGACTCCAGTAATACTATTCAGCTTTGTTAACAGTCATGTAAAACACCATTGTGTAGTTGGGGATGGGATAATCCAACTGCCCCTTATTTTCAAGCCACTTTACAACTATTCAGGAATATAAAGAATTTAACAGGTACTTATTCCATTTAAAAATCTTTCTAAAGGCCTCAAACTTCTTAAAATAATGCAAGGGTAAGAAGGATGAAGTTCTGCCTGTTTCAGCCCTTCAGCATGTAGCATTTCTCTAACACATAACATTGTATTGTTCATTATAAGGATTATGAGATATTAAGGTCCTGTTTCAGAGACTACCAAGCCAAGCTTACTATTTTACTGACACTCTATTTAAAAAGGAAATGGTAACTATAATATGTACATTCACTTCATTATTTGCCACTTCTCATTCCCAAAATTATACTGGTTTAGTTTTAAAAGCACTATATTGTTTTTAATATAGGACAGCAACACCTCATTCAAAAACATGTTATTTTTTTCCTAAAACTTGTCCCCTAACTTTCACATTAATCAGTGTACTCTAAATACACGCACACTTAAGATACATACTTAAGTATATCCTATTCATGTTTTTTTTTTTCCTCTGAGTTTAAGACCAACAATAATTTATGAAAACTAGTACTTAAACCATGGAGTGAAACATACTAATTACAGAGTAAAGAGGCAGTCTACAATGGCTAGTGTCTCAAAAATATTCATCTATCTCTAAGAAGGTATGCTATTACAACCTAAGAATGGCACTATAAAAAGCACTTTTACAATTTTCTAATCTGCATGTTTTCTCCATATCTACTTTTCTGTGTTTGGGATAATCAACAACAAAATGAAGAGTTGAGCTTTTAGAGACAATGTATCACTATTTCTAGTTCAAAATCAGATTTTCAGATCAGAAAAATTTGAATTCGCTTATTTTACAAATGAGGGAGCCCAAAGAAATTCCAAACTTGCTTGAGGTAACCTGTAGGCTGACCCGTCAGCAGGACTAAAATCACAATCCTTATCTCCTGACTCCCAATCCTTTCACTTGAATAGAAAGGCCTCTAATAAGTGGAATGATTTTAGGAACAGCAAATACCGCTACAAAAATTAAAATAAGAATTACATCATATTAATAAGTTAGCAAAACATGAACACAGTTCAAAAAAAAAAGAAAAGCCTTGTAAACAATAAATGTAATCAGAATCCCATATCTGGTAATAATGTTAAAAATTCTGCCTCAGAAGCATGCGATCGCCACTAATTAAGGTGATAACTAGACAGCAAAACTTAATAAACCAACTAATTTCACTATTCAAATAGAAATAAATGATAAAGCTTTCTCTTTGGTCCAAAAATTAGTTGAGTTTTCCTGTTCTGTAAGAAGTTTGGCACAAGGGCATGGCTCCTTCTAAAAAATAAGAATCCTGATGAAAGCTTATAAGCCCTCTTGCTTTAAAATCAATCTGTATTTAAAAATATAAAATCTGCTTAAACATACACCATAAGAGACAAACCACTTAACTTTCTATCACATTCTACTCAACGTTAAAAATGTTTTAAATCTTTAGATAATACAATCATGTTTTATAATAACTTTATCAATCACTTGAAAAAAGCACATCATTTTTTTTTTCCATCTGTAAGCCTTTAAAACTGCTCTTAAAACTCTACTTTCTTCTTGGTCAAAACTCAATCACTGTGATTTTATTTGTAGGCTACGTACAGATGCTGACCTATGCTTGTTTTTTTTTTTTTTTATAAATTAATTTTTATTGGTGTTCAATTTTCTATGCTTGTTTTTAAGCTTCCCAAGTACAATTATACACCATCCTAAACAGTTGTAATTTGAGGTTTTCTAGAAATTTCAACCTGACATATACAAATTCTTCCATTTAAAATATTACTCAATTTATCAGTTAACGTAGTAACAAATTTCCAGGTACAGGGAGACACTACGGAAACCACAAACAATAGTTATTATTCTGGTTTCACTCATCAAAATAAACTTAAAACCAATGTTACGCAAATTCAATTTGAAGACAACAAAAACAAAGGTTTTTTAAGTAGTAAGAAAGAATTAAGACAACAGAAAACACCATACTAGAGATTTTGCATGTGCTCGCTTAGACATAAAATTTCAAGCTCTTACTATTAAACAAAAATGTGCTCAGATACCTAGTGTTCCAAAATATTTTAGAGCTAACTCAATCTCAAAAAGTCGAAGTTAAACCAAATACCCACACACCTAGATATATAGTTTGATGGATATAAAAGCTTTCCAAGTGATGTCCTTTTTCCAATAGATTAATATACTCAAAAAATAAAATGAGAAAATGAACCAGAGAACTCTACATTTTAATGAGAGTTCTGTCTCATGACTACGCCAACGTGACAATTCTGGTAAAAAGGTGAAAACAGTGCAAGCAAGAAAAACCACAACCGTGCAAAATACAGGTGGATTTTGAAAAATAACAATACTAATGAAGACACTTATTGTCCTAAGTGATAAAGAGACAAGAAGTATAAATTCATTTTATTAATATCCGTGAGATGAGAAATCTTCTTCCCCAAAAGATTAAAAATGAAGATGGGTACCCCTGTTTTTACTGGAGAAAACAAAATGATATTCCTACAAGTATTACACATTCCCATAATTTGGCAATACACCACTAGCTGCTTCATTTTAAAAATATAACATTACTAAGAGTCTCCCAAGTTAAGAACACAGCAATCTTCACTGACTGGGGTTTGTGGGTTTTTACGAGCTACAAGGATGAGTTTTGTAAAAAGAGATGCAAAAAAGTTTTGTAAAATCGGCCCAATTCTAAAAAACAGTATTATAATCTCTATAGTTTTTCCCAAAAACAAGGAAGATATGGAATCCACTTAGGTTTTGGTCAAATACGTACGCGCCCCCGCCCCCAAATTAAAGTACTGCAGATACCGAATCTTAAGAGTTTGTTTCAAACTCCATTCATTATAGCAAAGTATCAAGGAAACTAGCCTCAATTGCTATTATGAAAACTAACAAAGTGTGGAAATAGTTAAGTTTCCATTAAATTTCCTAACCTACGTTTCCCTTATTTCAACATCTGTGAGCACTTACCAACCTGTATTAAAAGTTATTAAATCCCCAAGTTAGATACTCTATATCCAAATGAAACAAAAGCCATCAAAATCATGTCACATCTTCACCTCACAGAAGACATTCAATTTTAAGTAGCTGAAACTTCCTAATCATTTCAGAAGCCTTCATGAAGTAATGTTACTGGTTATAACTACCTCAAAACATCAGTCCCGAATCAGTTTCACTGCATAGATTAAGCGCGCTTCCCACCCTCCCACTGCCGGCCTTGTCACTGCTCTAATTGTCCAATAAACACATTCATACAAAAAACCTAAATCAATTTGGGAGACAAGAATATGGAAAATTTAACTACCGATACAAATACATTTAGTTTTCCAGTCACACTACTTGGCAGATCGACTTTCAGAAGACAATTTATTAGAAATTGCTAAACATAATCACCTTGAAAACCCACATTAATGTTTTTCAAGCTGTGAAACCAAATAAATATACGCCAGTTTAAACTGAAAACTTTTACTTGCCAAGTCCCATACGACAATAAATAAATATAAGGGCAAAAATCAAAACTTTTCTGCGGCCCCCAGTAATAGTTTTTAATTGAAGCAGCGGCATAAAACGAAAATTAGCGACATTAGAAAAAGTCTGTTAAAACTCCTGGCTTTTCGAGGTTACAGGCTTTTGCACTTCTGCGGATGTGTTCTGGTAAAAAGCGTGATGAGCCTCTGGCCAACTATCATCATACATCTGAACCCCTCAAAACAAACAAACAAAAACCGTAGCTCTGAATTTAAGGAGAGCAAAAGAATCGAGAAGAATAAAAAAAAAAAATGATAATAACGCCTAGCTACGGTTCCGCTGCGGGTGAATAGCCTGCTTGTGAAATGCTAATGCCACTTCGGAGCAGTTAGTCACCAGCTATTGTGTGGGGCAGGAGAAAGCCGAGCCGACCGCGCGTGCAGAGCAGCGAGCGAGCGAGCGAGCAGGCAGGCAGGCAGGCAGGCAGGCAGGCAGGCAGGCAGGCAGGCAGGCAGGCGAGCGAGCAAGCGCGCCCTCCCTCCTCGCGCCGCTCCCGCCGCCGCCGCCGCCGCCGCCGCCTCGCGCGCGCCCCCGCGCCCGCACGGACGCGCGCGCCGGCCCCTCCTCCTCCGGCCTTGCACTGCACAACACTCATGACGTATCTTTATTTCTAGCACATTAACAAAATATCACAAATAAATTGTCGGCAGCCCCCGCGGCCTCGGGGTGCGGGTCCCCCCGGCCACTGCCCCCCGAAGCCCCCGCGCCGGCCTCCCAACCCTCCCCGTGGCCTTTGGAGCTTTCACGTTCTGGGGCCAAGTTTTTGTCTCTGTAAAAAATTGCGGGAAATTCAATTTTTATTCGACTCGGGGAAAAGTTTCTTTGCTCCGCGACGTGAATGTCTCACCAGATTCTGGTAGGTCCTGGGATGCTCCTTCCCGGTCCAGTCCGTGCGGCGGGGCAGCAGCTGCGGGGAGAGGACGCCCCGTGAGCCCGGCCCCCAGCCCCAGCCCGCCCGCTCCCCTCCCCCGCCCGCCCCGCGCCCCGGCGGGGACCCCGAGCCCCGCGCCCCGCGCCCCGGCGGCGGCGGTGGCGGCGGCGCGGCCCAGGGGCGGCCGCGCGGCGGCGAGACGCGCCGGGCCGCCGCCGCCCTTACCTCCTTCTCGGCCACCTCGCGGATCAGCACCTGCAACAACAAAGCGGGGAGAGCTGAGCCCCGCGCCCCGGGCCGCAGCCCCGCCGCCGCCGCCGCCGCCGCCGCCGCCGCCGCCGCCGCCGCCGCCCTCCCCCACGCCCGCGAGCAGCGAGCGCCGGCTCGGCCCGCGCCGCGCGCCGCCGTACCTGAGCCGCCTGCTGACAGGGTCCATCTTCCAGGAACCGGGCGATGAGGAAGTAGAGCTCTGCGCGGGAGAGGGGGACGGGGAGACACACAGGCTTAGCGGCCGGGCGGCGGGGGGCGGGGGACCGCGGGCGGAATCGCCCGGTGCCAGCGGCCCCAGCAGCCCCCCGACTTACCCGATCGCAGCTCCGAGAGGCCTTTCCTCTCACAAGACATGTTTATGGGTCACTTCAGGGCCGCCGGCGGGACACCCCGCCGCCGAGGGGAAGCGGGGATGGTGCCGCCGCCTGCCCTATAGCTGTCACTGTGTGTTCACGAGCCCAGCCTCGGCTCCACCATTCAAGCAACGGCGGCGGAGGCGGAGGAGGAGGAGGAGGAAACAACAACTCTCAGGCAGCGGCTACGGCCGCCGCCGCCTCCGCCGCGGATCCCTCCGCCGCAGAAAGGAGTCCGCCGCCTTCGCGGCCCGGGCTCGGCCCCGGCCTCGGCCCGCGCCCCCGCCCCCGCCCCCGCCCCCGCCCCCGCCCCCCGGCGCAGAAAAAGGAGTGCGTTGGGCCCCGCGCCCCCGCGCCCCCGCGCCCCCGCGCCCGGGGCAGCGAGACCCCCGCCCCCGCCTCCCCGGCCAAAGGTGCGATTTATTTATTTATTTCCAGTCGGAGAAGATGTCGGAGCCGGAGCCGCCGGTTGGCTGAAAGGCGCTTTCTCTGTGGAGGCCGACCGCGGGAGGGAGGGGGCGCCGGGGACGGCTCCGCGGAGGGATCTGACGCACACGGAGCCGCAGCACAGGCTCTATTCAGCGGCGCTGGCTGGGGCTGAGATGGAAGTTAGTTTCTATGTAGCAGAAATGGGAAACAAATGAAGCAAAACTGCCCAAAGAGGGGAAATGCCCCGAGGACGGGTCTCACTCTCACGCGCGCACACACTCACACACGCAGAGAGCCCTCTCGCGCCGGGCAAACTCGGGATCGCGCTCCCCGGCCCGAGTTGAATGATAGTGTTTGGTTTCTGTCTCTTGCCATGTGCATGTGTATAAATGCTGCGGATTGGCATCTGTGTAAGTCTTGTCCTGCGTTATTTCTGCAGCCGATGCAAAGTGTTGTGTAATTTATTGGAGTGCCGCGTATTGCAATAGAGGTCTGGCTCTTTTTGTTGAGCGTTTGGCGTTTGCAAGCCCGTTATCTGCAGAAGCCACCTCTGCCTATGTATCTTTTATTATTGCCGTCGTCTTAAGCATTTTACATGTAAAAAAAAAAAAAAAAAAAGGTTTTTTTTTTTTTAGTTATTATTATTATTATTTATTTATTTTTTTTATTGTTGTGCGGGCAAAGCGAACTCCTGGTCTGTACTTCAGTTACTCTTTTTTTCCTGGTTACCAAAGGGCTAGTGATGGCTAATTAGGGATTTGGGATTAAAGAACCTTAGAGCTCTTCTAAGTGTTTACAAGAAGGAATAATGTAAACCTGAGAGAAAGGAAAGAAAGCTAATATTTATCTCTAACTGATCTGGAGGTAATTTACTGACAGATCAATAACCCACCGAAGGATATTGAAAGAGTATCCTACAGTTTAGCCAAGGTGATTAGTGATTAAATAATTTAAATTATCTGTGTATCTTACAGTTGACTTCGTCATGCTAATTAATGGCTTCTAATTTGAGGTGTAAACCATTCTTGTTTACAGTTAATCACGGGAAGACTTCTTGAAAACTGACGAAAAGAGAAAAAAATTAATCTTTAGTAAATTAGTATGTAATTACCGGTTTTATTTGCTAAATCATACATCTGTGTTTCGCTGATGAGGGTAAGGGCCTTGTTTTTTTTTGTTTTTTTTTTTAACGAATATGGGTGAAATTAATGGAAACAATAGAAAAAGCCATTTGTTAGAAAACAAGGACACCAAGTGATATTTATCTCCAGATGATTTAAGCACTTTTCAAAAAGACTTGATAGTTGATTTTTTTTTAAGGATGGCATTTTAAAAGGAATTAGGATAGTCGTTCTTTGTTAACATTTAACAAAAGATTCTCCTCTAAAATTTTAGATAATAACCTGCATTTTATGTATCTGTTCTAAAAAGGTTATTTGTGAGTAAAGGACCAACAAGCTGTATTATGGCTTTCTAGATTGTTTCCTCAAGCCTTGTTCCCTTCTAGCTCCTTAACATTGCTAGTGAGAAATACTTGCTGCAACTGCCTTGGGTTGCACTGCAAGACTGCACCGGTGTGATGCCCTGTACTAAATATCCAGAAATCATCCTACACGTGAGGAAGAAGGGAAAAAAAAGCCTAAACCTCTTTGGAATGATAGGATGTAAAAATTTGCCTTTTAGAACAATCTTAATCGAGTAAAAAAGAGAAGTTACCATGACTTGTCCTATTGCAGCCAGGTTATCAGAATAATGTTATTTACTGAAATGGCAATCTTTCAAATACTGAAATTATTTGCATTTTTAAGGACATTAATTCCATTCTATCTATTGTAGGTAAGTAGCTTACTTCTAGATAGTTGGATTTGAAAAGACAGGCATTTAATATGCCTTTTTGCAATTCTCTATTTCTGTGATTGATGCTTTCTATTTTAACTTTTAAAAAGGTCTCATATTCTTCAAATAATTGTGATATTTTACATTATTATGATGTTCTTCATATAAACAGATTTTAGGAACTAAAAATTACAGTTGAAGTCTCGTGGTTTTGACATACTTGTATTAGTCTGATTCTTACTAATAGATGTTTTGTGCTTGCAAAGGAAAATAAACCAAATTATGACATGGAACATGAAATTACTTTGGGTAAAGTTTTCCATATATGTCTTGTGAGTGTTATGTAAACATGGAAAACTGGTATGATTATCCCATGTATGCTTTTCATTTAGAAGCCACGAAAACTTTTCCTAAGCTTGCTACCAGTACTTAGCTGCTAAAAAAATTTCTAAGGAAAATTTCGCTTCTAAGTTTACTGTATATGATGCTCTTGTCATTTTGACTAACCTTTGACAATGTGTAGAGCTTCTTTTTCAAAGACCAAATATGAAGATAGTTGTAACCTTGCTCTTGAATTAATTTATTGCTATCAGTCCACTATAAGAAAATGTAGGCTACTGGCTAAAAATTAAAACTTCTCTTCAACCAGTTAAACTCTTTTGTTTTTAACAATAGATGTGTTAAATGTCTCTAAGTCCTTCAAATGTCACAAATACTCCCTTACAATGTTTTAATTCCTTTAAACATGAAACACATTTCTGGATTCTGGCATCATCAGTTAACTATAAGGTTTATATTCAGTCATTTTGCATATGTATGCAGAAAATCTGTACATACTGAATTGAAAGAAAATCTTACCTTGAAACCTATATTTTAGTTCCCAAGGCCATGTCACTTGCAGTTCTTTTTCTCAGCATTAACTCTTTTGCATATAAGGATAGCTCGGATTCCATCTATACCCCTTTTTGTTTGATTATTTTAACTTTTTCATGGACTTCAAAAGTAAAATGTCAATTTAAAGAGATTTCCATGCCTTTTATATAAGAAGGCTAACAAAAAAAGTAAAGGTTTGAAAAGCTTACAACATTTTCATTTAATACAATCTTTTCAGGGAAATTACAAACTTTTCCTGAAATGTAAAAGTTTCTGTAAAATTCACTTCTTTTCACTTGACATCACATACGACAACATTAACACTTTACAAAAAGTTTCTCTTTATCATGATAAGCTATTATTCTAATGAAATAATCAAATGCTGCCATTTAAGTTCTTCCTGGAATAAGATGGGATAATATTTATAAATGAAAAGGTCTGACTACATTTATGAAATTTGATTTCTCTCCGCTAGGATGATGAATACATAACTCCAAACAAACTCTGCAAATACAATTTTAAAAAACTATATATTGTCTTGTTTTTATTTTGATGTTTTGGTTTTTATTTATTTTTTTTTTTATGGCAAAAACTTTATCCTGTAAAGGGTAGATATGGAAAAGTAGAAAGCATTCTTCTTCAAAGAAATACCTTTAAAAAAAAATACTCCTCTGCTCTAATGACAAAATACAACTATCAAAAGAGTTGTTTAACACACCCCCTCTCCTCCTTCTGGTTTGCTCCCCAATGTTGTATGTTCCTGTCCATGTCTATTTGACTTTCTCTCCACACAGACATTGTTCTTCCTTCACAGAGCCTGAATGTATGTCAAATTTGAAACATACGAGCAGATATACTGTTTGGCTGCTACAGAAAGAATAAAGATAACCAGCTTTAGTAAGCCATCCCATTATTTAACATTCTGTATTGTCTCCCTTATATCTCACTGAAAAACTTATGTTTGAGTACAATTCCTTTTTAATCTGTAACAAAGATTAGCTGGTTACCAACAATCATATAATTCCTAACTTATTTGAATGTTATTAGTAATTCACCACTCAACTTTTTCCCTCCAAATTAAATAATCCTAGTAGCTTAGATTTTTTTATACGTAAGTCTTAGTTTGCACAAAAATTACATAGCCTCATGGACTTATTTATATTTTTTACATCAATTCATGAGTTAACAGTACAATTACAAAGATTAAAGAAGAAAAGCAATTTTAGAACATATTCCCACAAGATTTGGAGCAGCACAGTGGATGAAGTAGAAAAAGCTGTTCCAGATGGGAGGAAACTTAAAGGAGAAGTCTGTAGGCATGTTCTATCATATGCAGATGTCTGATGGATCAAGAGTGGGCTGGACTGAGCACAGAACAGCAGAAAAGAGAAGGTAGACTCTGGGGAAGAGATGCAGTGGCTTTGCAAGTTGCTAGTGGTTGCGTCTCCAGTGAAGCATATTGTTATCAATGTGACTTAAAGATGGAATTTGACGACAAGAGTTAAGTAGACACTTGCCTTTACATCTTCCTAAATTCATAAACTTTGAAAACCTCAAGGAAGAAAATTTATTTTATTCATGGAAAGAAAAGGGGGAGATTTATATGACAAATTATAGAGGAACCTCTACCAAATAAAAATACTCAGAACCAAGGACACAAAGGAGGACACTATTGGTTAAGAAGGAAAATGGGGGGGATCCCTGGGTGGCGCAGCGGTTTAGCGCCTGCCTTTGGCCCAGGGCGCGATCCTGGAGACCGTGGATCGAATCCCACGTCAGGCTCCCGGTGCATGGAGCCTGCTTCTCCCTCTGCCTGTGTCTCTGCCTCTCTCTCTCTCATTCTATGTGACTATCATAAATAAATAAAAACTTTAAAAAAAATAAAAAAAAGGAAAATGGTTGTTTAAAGAGTGAGATCTAAAAAAATAATAATAAAATAAAAATAAATAAATAAATAAAGAGTGAGATCTGACTGATAAAATGCCCACAAGTCTGACAGGAGACTCAACTATGAAAGTAAAATGTATATCATAGTAAGATCCAACTCAAAATTGAGAATGAAGCCAATTTAGATTTAAACTGACTTTGTAATTTAAAAAAAAAAAAAAGTTTCCATTTTCTGAATTTCTACAGAAAGGCCTAAGTATACCATCTTACTTGTAAGTTGCTTTCATTTTTCTTCTTGTGTCTATATACTTGGCAAAGATCTCCTTAACTTGTGCTTCTGTTACTTTATTCTCTTTGATGGATATACTTATATTTGTTGAAATAGTGATTAGCTAACTAGCCCAAACAAAGAATGCATTCCATTATACAGTTATAAGATTTAAAATAATATTGATAACAAGTAGATTTTACAAGTGAGATGTGTGCGTTCAAAATTTTAAGAAAAGCTTGTAATTTGATTTTGAGGTTACACCTACAAATCCTATTGCATTCATAGTTTTCATGCTTACATTTGAGCACATAAAAATATAGGTGTAGATGAAATGGTTACAGCAGATTTTTTTAATGCTTATCACAACTTACCAAATGGCAATGACTTATAGAAAAACAGTGGCCTTTAAATGGAATCTCCTCATAAGCACATATATGTTATTTTCTCTCAGCAGTTACCAGAAGTGATTTCACTGAACATCATTAGGGAACGTATTTTCTTAAGAATATTGAGTAAGTCATATCATATGAGAAAGAAGAAATATATTGCCTTTTTAAATGTCTTGCCATCCTTACTGTGTGTGCATATGTTATACTTCATGCTTATTTTTGTCATTCAGTGTTTTGGGCTTTTTGGTAAGTTTATGTATAAGATTTCCCTCTTGCCCGATATCCCCACATTTTCAGTTTTTTCAGTGTCTTTAAACTTTTCTTTCTCTTCCTTCACTGAAACTTTAGTTTCCAATGATAAACCAAACAGGAGAATTAAGACATGTAATTAATGTGCATATGTCCTAAAAGCTCTAAGAATCTAAAGAGGATCTATTCTTTGCTTCTTAAAGTAGAGACTGTCACACATTAAAATCTTCAAGATCTCTTACTTTTTGCTCTCCTGGTTATTTACACAAAAGATTAGAGAAATAATTTACACAACTGGTGTGAAAAGGAAGGAAAAAAAGCCTTCCTCTGCTTTTCCATAAGAAAAGAAATGAAGTGCTAAGCAGCATGCATTTTCTGTTTGTGAAGTACACTTGTATTTTTGTGTTACTAAACTTTTATTTCAACATTTTTGCCAAAGTCAAGATAAATGCCACCTTTTAAGATATTAGAGTTTGCTGAGTAAGAGGAATTACTGAATTTTTAGAAAGTATTCTTTGGGTAATTAATACATCTTTCAGACTCTTGTTTGTAAAGTTTCCTTTCTAAGAGTAGTTGAAGAGACCTTAGATTCTCAAACCACTCTGTGATCACTATTGCTTAACTTAACCTCTTTGGGATGTTTAGTATGGGAAACTTACTTCATTTGCAGAGCCAGATCACATCATGCCTAAAAAAAAAATGTTTTTAAAAGAATCCTTGATGAACTCACAATGGCAAATTTCCACGGCACAATAGTAAGATCTTTTTCCCTAATGCCTATTAACCTAGCATTCTTCTATTAGGATAATTTTTCCTTTCAATCAGCCAGTTTCTCATGTGGCTTCTTATTTTTTTTTCCTTTTCATTATTAAGAGAATATTTTGATAGAAACATATTTTGCAAGTGTTAAAAAGAAAAATAAGAAATCCTATCACAAGTTGTGGTGACCTGTACCACTTCTGTGAAGGTGTGTTTCTTTTTCTTGGGCAAAACTCTGTGAGTTGATCCAACAACCAAAAGTCAACCTTTAATTTCTGTCCCTTGTCTCCATACGCCATTCCTACTTCTATGGTATTTTCTTTGTAGCTTGCTTACTTTCTCTCAGCATCAGCTGAAGAACCATCATTTAAATACTGGCTTGCAGTTTGACCCTCATTATTGTGTACTTTAATAGAGCACATGTAGATGACCAGCTCACCAGAGGCTGATTGTAGGTAAGACAGCTAATGTTGAGTAGCTGAGACACAACTCGCACCCCGCCCCCCCACAATGACTGCATCTGGAAGGAAAAGGTTTCCATGATAGTCTAGCCAGTCTCCAGAAATTGTCAATTATTAAAATCTGACTTTATTCAGCAGCAATACCTCAATTTATTGAATGGACTGCAAGAGATAGGAATCAATGGCTATACATACCATTCAAATTATAATGAATTCACATTCCTAAAATAGAACTGATGATACACTTATATGTGTAGATTATGTTTTTATATGTCTTAACCTGATTGTTTTTAGTACTATATATATTTTTTACAAATACTAGCAGGAATAAATTCCATCAAGTTATTTTTAGTAATTGCAAAATTAACAGCATAAAATTTTGTGAAATCAATTGAGTGTAATATAGGTTAATGTGAAAGCACTTCTTTCACAACAGGTTTTGGAATAAGAATATGATTTCCATATTTTAAAAAATTATGAATTTCAACAGATTAGTTTCAGTTCTATAACATAAACTATAAAGAAGTTTGAGTTACGAAGTTCTCAAACATGCAAACCTAGGGTCAAGAATTGCATTAAAACTCCAAATCTTTTTATACTATTCAAGGTTTTTCTTTTAGTTTTTTTAAGTTACAAATATATATTATGATTCTTTAAAAGTTTAGTTCTTTCTAACTGTGAGATATTTATGCTTCAACACATTAACATTTAGAGTCTAAAAGTCAAGTTGCCTTAACTCAGGAGCAATTTTTAAAAATTTCTTTATCATATTAAAATATCAAACATTCAAAAAGTGAAAAAAATAGAAATATCCCCTGGGCACTAGACTCCCAGCATTCATGATTATTTACATTTGAACAACCTTATTCTTATTTATTGCGGTTTTTTTTTATTTTTAAAAAGGATTATTTATTTGAGAGAGAGAGAGAGTGCATGTGTACATGAGCAAGAGAGGGAGAGAGAGAGGGAGAGTGAGAGGGAGATAATCCTCAAGCTGACTTCCCAGTGAGCGTGGAGCCTGATGTGGGGCTTGATCCCAGGACCCTGAGATCATGACCTGAGCTGAAGAGTCTGACACTTAATGGGCTGAGCCACCCAGGCACCCCTAATTTTTATTTTCATTTCTTAGAGAGTTAGTGCACGAGGCAGGAGGGACAGAGGGAGAGGGAGAAGGGATGATCTTAAGCAGGGTCCATACCAAACACTGAGCCAGGCTCGAGGTTTGATCTCATGACCCTGAGATTATGACCTGAACCAAAATCAAGAGTCAGACACTTAACTGAATAAGCCACCCAGGCACTCCTGGACAATCCTATTTTATCTGTTTTCCCAACCACTCCCTTTCTTGCTTTAAAGTTTTATGTTTTAAAGTAAATCTCCTCATTGCCCCCATAAATAATAGTCCTGAAGCATACATAGTCCAGAAGCAAGTTCTAACTAGCTTAGTTCTTTCATTGGTTGATTGATTCATTTATTTAGTACCCCATAGACATTTATAGAGAATCTACCATAGTTTAAAAACTGCATTAAGCCCTGGAAATTGATTAGCTGACAATGTCATTGGGACCCTTTCTAAGATGTTCTCTTATGATGGGAAGTACACACTGTTAACAAATCAGGTCATATCATTCAACTTCTCAAAACCCTTCAATGATACTTTATTAACTCCTAGACAATCCTCAATATGACGTGTGGAATCCCTCGTAATCTGCCTCCCTCAACCTCTCCACACTCAACTTTACCCACTGGACCACAAGCACTCCAAACTCCTCCTATATGGAATTAGTTTTCCAAATATGCCTTTCATTGTTTGCACATGCTGGTCCATCTTTCTAGAACCTTCATCTCAAAACCAGACCAATTCTCATGAAGTTTTCAAGACATCACCCAGTTATCTATTGCTTCTTTAAGAAACTCTGTATGCCTCTCCTCCTAACAAATAGCCAGATGTTTATCCTCTGTGCTTCCAGAACATGTTCTGTATGTCTCTTATAGCACAACTTTCAGTCATATTATAGTTTTATATTATTTTTGACTCACTAAGATGTTTTGGAAAGTCTCTGAACTTTGGATTTCTATATCCCCAATATATACAACAATTCAGAATATACAACAGATGTTTAATAAATTCAGTGGTTTTTTTTTCTTGGAATGTATTTTTTCGATAAACTATGGTCATTTCTGGAGGTGGTTCCTAATAATGACCCCAGTTTGCCTAATTTTACGACTAACACAGGCACATAGAACCATGGACAGTTTTCCCATTGAAGGGAAGGAAACAAAATATGTGTTGTATTTATTTTATTTTTTTTAATTTTTATTTATTTATGATAGTCACACACACACACACAGAGAGAGAGAGAGAGAGAGACAGAGACACAGGCAGAGGGAGAAGCAGGCTCCATGCACCGGGAGCCCGACGTGGGATTCGATCCGGGGTCTCCAGGATCACGCCCTGGGCCAAAGGCAGGTGCCAAACCACTGCGCCACCCAGGGATCCCTATGTGTTGTATTTAAAAGAAACACCAGAATGTCCTGCAAATCTTGAGATCAGCTCTACTCTTTTGGAACTTTTGTTACAGAATTATTGGAATATTAAATGAAAGAATGATATGATCAATAAAGGAAGGGCACAGAATACAAAAATAATGACCAAAAAAAAAGGAAGCCTAACTTAAAGTGAATGATATCAAATCCCTCTTTTCCCCTCTGAAATTCCCTTTGCTATTTAACATGTCTTTTTTAGTACATTTTCCCTAGTTGTCTTTTGTCTCCATCTTCCATCTTGTGCCCTGAAGAATTAGTAAAAAAAAAAACAAACATACATGTAAAAAGAATATCAAATCAATGGAATGGTGCCTCAGTGGGGCCCCAATAGCAAGTGGAAAAGAGGATCTCAGAAATTACATCCATAATCATGATGATTCCACACATAGGGTCATAGAATTTTAGAGCTGGAAAGAACCCTACAGCTTACCAATCCAAATTCCATTTCAAGGAGGTGAAATGATTTGTCTAAATTTACTCCCTCCTTTTAAAATTTCAGTCAGCCTTGCAGTTTTTCCAAGGTATTTTTTTTTCTTTTTTCCAAGGTATTGGTGAAAGGGTAGGATAGCTAAATAGCCAAAAGAGAATAATTTAGCATGGATGAGTCAACATGACTTCTGCATAAGAGATGATGTTTATTGGTGTCACCAGAGTTGTTTGAGGGGAGAAATAAGCATAATAAGGAGATTTAGAGAGAAAAACTATATTTAAACGCCCAAAAGTATTTTTGACAAATTTCCATATCAGACTATTTAAACAATCTCTATAAGAGAGTAGCTTGGAGAGAATTAAGGAGAAATCTGAGTAGTTAATAACTGACAAGAATCAATTCCTAATTCTGTTTTTTACTGAGTATCCTAGGTCAAATTATTTCACCTTACTTATGATCAGTTTCCCACAAATAATAGGAATAGTAATTTTATCTAACTCGCCAGGCTACTAAGAGGATTGAATAAGATAATAACACTTCATAATAAGAGCTAACATATGTTAAGTACTTATTATATGTCAGACACCGGTCTAAGTGTTTAACAAATATTATCTCACTTAATCCTCACAAGGCCCCAGTGAGGAAAAATACTGTTATTTTCTCCCCTCTTTAAAGATGAGAGAACTGAGGCATAGAGTGGTGAAGCAACTCATCCTGAATCATGAAGCTAGTTGTTGTAGAGTCAGGAATTGAACCAAGGAAGGCTAGTTCTAGAGCCCTTACTCTTGGCCAGTCAATCTCCTGACTCTTTTGCTATTAATATGCTCAAACCCCTTTCATGCACACCCTAAGTACATTATAATAAGGCCTTAATAAATGTTAGTTATTACTACTTTTATACTTTTTCCAGTAGAAGAAAACAGGAAGACCTACTATTGACTGAAGACTCATTTTAAACATAAGGCATTCTCTTTAAAACCAACCTGGAAAGGGATGCCTGGGTGGCTCAGCAGTTGAGCGCCTGCCTTTGGCCCAGGGCATGATCCTGGAGTCCCAGGATCGAGTCCCACATTGGGCTCCTTGCATGGAGCCTGCTTCTCCCTCTGCCTATGTCTCTGCTTCTCTCTCTCTGTGTCTCTCATGAATAAGTAAATAAAATCTTAAAAAAAAGAAAACCAACCTGGAAGGTCATAGACACCCAGACAGTTCCCATGTTCCAACTGTGGCCAGAAGCCAAGGTCAGAACTGAGATTCCAGGGAAAATAGTCTTGTTCTCAAGCACCTGTTCTTTTTACAACATCTTAGCCCATACTGTTACTTGAATTCACACTCTTCTTTGTTATTCCTATTCTATCCAAACCACACTTAGATGTATGAGTAGTTATATACAGAACACTTAAAGTATATATATATATATATGTATAATATCAATATTTTATTTGACTTATAAGTAAGCAATATTTAATAAAGAGGATTTGAACAGTAGCAAGGGCAAAATTTAGTAAGTTTCTAAAGAACAGAAACTGATGGCTTATATCCCCAGAGTCAACGCTGGAGCCAGGCAAGTTTCATGATTTACAACACAATGGGGCACACAAATACACATTAAATTTTACTAATTTTCAGCTGTCAGTAAGCTTTTCTGGGGGAAAAAAAGGACCAAGCCAATGATTTCAAATGGCAGGATCCCAAGAAGAACTGCTAGACAAAGAATCTATAGTCATTTTACATTATTTCCTGTAAAACATTGTCTGAAAAAGCTTTTGTACCAAAAATGAATGCAAAGTACCGTGAGGATGAGTGCTGGAAATATAAAGCATTATCCCATAGTACTGTACATCAGCATCAGAAATATTTTTTAATTCTAGTCACCATACCTCAAGGAAAACATAAGGCCATAAGGCAAGAAACCACCTAGGAAAAGGTAATTAAAATTACATAAAGATATGGAAAGTTGTCTGCCAGAAAATGGACAAAAAATATTAATACTTTGAAAACTAATAAAGTCAGGATGAAAATGGATAGGATAAACACAAACTTATTCATCAAAATCTACAATTTCAGAGACCAGCAAGTTGTCCTTGTTGTTATTATGAATGCTTCATAATGTATTTTCCAAGAGAGACGTGATCTCCCACAGCATCACCATATATTATCACAGTTAGGAAATTTAACAATAATTTTATTATCTAATGTAAATATAGATCCTAATTTCTCAAATATTCCAAAAAGTCCTTTATAGCTTGTTATTCTTTCTTGCCTTCCTTGCTTGTTGCTTCTTGCTTTTTCCCTCCCTTTCTTTCTTCCTTCCCTGTATTCTTGTTCTAATCCAAGTCCAACCAGATAGCTAACATTGCATTTACTTGGCATAACTCCCTAGTCTTCCTTAATATGATCAGCCAGCCTTTTTCATCTTTCTCATCATTGGTCGTTTTTTAAGAGTCCAGACAAATTATTTTGCAGAATGTTTCTCAATTTGAATTTCCTTGTTCCCTCATGATTAAAGTTTTTTGCAACAATACTACCTAAGTAATGTATCCTGTGAGCACTACTTAAAGCTTGAAAGAGAAGAGATTTAGGACCCATGAAATCTTACTGTACCCCCAACTTGTATTTGCTACTCCCAAATGAAGACAGGGGAAGTAACATTATTAGTCCAAAATACTTAAAATAGAAGTTCTTAATACATGGCCTTATGTTTTCCTTGAAGCATGGTTACTACCTCAAATCCATTAAGAGGTTAAGGGATGTTTCAAAAGACCTCTTTAACTTTTTGCAGGTAACATTACAGGGCCTAATATGCCTATATCTCTTGACATTACTTCCAAGAGCTGAATGCTGACTATGCTATGCTAGCTTGATCAAAGATGGCATTTTCTAATATCCCTCTTTTCACAAAACCAAATCCCAGTCTGTTAGGACTGTTTGCAAAGTTTATTCTAAATGCTCCTTTCAGAATGTATTTCTTTAAGAGATTTTTAAATCTTTGTGAGAAGAGAATTTATATATCAAGACTGGCTAACTCCAAGTTGCCTATATACATGGTGTCCGCAAGTGTATATTTCTTTTTTTTTTAAGTTTGTTTGATTTTAAGTAATCTCTATCCCCAACGTGAGGCTTGAACTCATGATCCCAAGATCAAGAGTTGCATGCTCTCCTGACTAAGCCAGCCAAGAACCTCAAATGTATATTTCACTAATTTATCTATCCCAAGTCCCTCAAACTTGAGCAAGGTATAAGATCCACATAACTGACAACAGATACAGAGAATCACTAGTTTTTTTTTAGAATTTCCAAACTGAAATTTACTTACCTTATTGTTTTGTGACAATATGGAATAAAATTAACATTGATTTTGGATGCAGAAAGAATTTAAACCATAACGCTGTTTCTTATTCTCCAGCTTCTTACTCACGTATAAATCATTTAACTTTTTAAAGTTGTATCCTCCACATTTGTAACATGGAAGTCATGGCACCTACCTTTCAGTGCTGTTGTAAGAATTAAATGTGGAAAAACAAAGAATTAAATGTGATAATCTCAAATTCCACTTGTTCATTGGTGGTATATAGGAAATAATATTTTATTGAAGATTGTGTCTATATTTATAAGTTTTATTTTTTTAATATCTTTGTCTAGTTTTGATAGGTGGGCTCATAAAAGGAGTTAAGAGGTATTCTTTCTGCTTTATTCTCTGAAAGAGATTTTAAAGAATTATTATAAATTCTTCCTTAAATATTTGGTAGAGTTCACCAGTGAACCCAGCTGGGCCTGGTGTTTTCTGTTTTGGAAAGTTATTAGTTATGGATTCAATTTCTTTACCAGATAGATACAGACCTATTCAGATTTTGTATTTCTTCTTATGTAAGTTTAGGAAAATTGTATCTTTGGAAGAATTGGTCCATTTCACCTAATTTGTCAAATTGTGGGCATAGAGTTGTTCATAGTATTCCTCTATTATATTTTTTTAATTATCCTTTTTAAAAAAAAGATTTATTTATTTTACAGAGAGAGAGAGAGAGAGAGAGAGTGTGTAGGGGGAGGGGCAGAGAGAGAGGGAGAGAGAATTTCACTGTCCGCTGGGTGTAGAGTCCAACACAGGACTTGATCTCACCATCCTGAGAGCCTGACTGAAGCTTATATCAAGAGTTGGACACTTAACCAAATGAGCCACCCAGATGCCCCCTCTATTATCCTTTTAATGTCCATAGGATCTGGTAGTGATGTCCCCTCTTTCATTTCTTATATTAATAATTTGTGTCCCATCTCTATTTATCTTTGTTAGTCTGGCTAGAAGTTGATCAATTTCATCGATCTTTTCAAAGCTCTAGCTTTTGGTTTTGTTGCTTTTTCTCCATTGATCTCCTGTTTTGATTTCTGCTCTTCTTCTTCTTTTTTTTTTTTTTTGGTAATTTATGACAATTTTAATTATGTTTTCTATTTTAATTCCAGTATAGTTAACATACAGTGTTATATTAGTTTCAAGTGTACAATATAGTGAAAAAATATGGAACACTTCATTAACTTGTGTGTCATCCTTGCACAAGGACCATGCTAATCTTCTTTGTGTCATTCCCATTTTTTTAAGTATACGGACTGCCGAAGTGAGCACTTTGCTCTAATTCTTATTACTTCTTTTCTTCTGCTTACTTTAGATTTAATTTCTTATCATTTTCTAGTTTCCTCGGTGTAAATTTAGATTATTGATTTTAGCTCTTTTATCTTTTTAAAAATATATGCATTAAATGCTATAAACTTCCCCCAAGCACTGCTTTCACTGCATCTCAAAGTTTTGATAAATTGTGCTTTTATTTTCATTTAATTAAAAATATTTAAATATTTCTCTTGATATTTCTTGTTTTATCTCTCTGCTGTTTAGAAATGTGTTGTTTAATCTTCACATATTTTGAAATTTTCCAATTACCTTTCTATTTTTGATTCCATTGTGATCTGAATGTAGGCATTGTTTGGTTTCTGTTATTTTAAATTAAGGTGTGTTTTATGGCCCAGAATGTGGTCTTTCTTGGTGAATGTTCCATGCAATCTTGAGAAGAATGTATATTCTGTTGTTGTTGGATGAAATAGTCTACAGCTGTCAGTTATATCCAGTTGATGGTGTTCACCTGTGTCTTTCTGATTTTCTGCTTGCTGTATATGTTCATTTTTGATAGGGAAGTCTCCAACAATGATAGTGGATTCATCTATTTCTCTTCTCAGTTCCATCGATTTTGCCTCATGCAATTTGACACTCTCTTGTTAGGTGAATACAAATTAAAGATTATTATACCTTCCTGAAATTAACCCTTTTGTCATTACATAATGACCAATCTTTATCTCTGATAACTTTCTTTGCTTTGATGTCTGCTCTGTTTGAAATTGATATAGCTATTCCTGTTCTCTTTTAATTACTGTTCACACTGTATATATTTCTCTATCCATTAACTTTTAATTTATATGTGTCTTTATATTTACAGTGTGTTTAGCGGACTGCTTATAGTTCTCTCCTGCTTCTTGATTCACTCTGACAATCTCTATCTTTTAATTGGTGCATTTAAACCATTGACATTTGAAATGATTATTGATACAGTTGGATTAATATCTACCATATTTGTTATTGTCTTCTATTTGTTGTCCTTGACCTTTGTTCCTATTTTTCTCTTCCACTTTTTCTGCCTTCTGTGGTTTTAATTGAATATTTTATATGGCACCACTTTCTCTCCTTTCTTAGCATATCAATTATATATATATTTTTTTATTTTTTCTCAGTGGTTGCCCTAGAGTTTGCAATATACATTCACAACTAATCCAAGTCCACTTTCAAAACACTGTGCCACTTCATGGGTATTGTGAGTACCTTATAATAATTAAATGATCTTAATTCCTCCCTCTTGTCCCTTGTATCATTGCTGTCATACATTTTACTTGTATATAAGCATACATAAGCATATATATGCATAACATATATACATAAGTATGCATAATCAAATACCTTTTTGCTATTATTATTTTTGATCATTATCTATTAGATCATTAGGAATAAGAAAAACAAAAGTTTTAATTTTATTTTCACTTATTTCCTCTATAGTGCTCTTCTTTTCTTTATGTAGATTTTAATTTCTAACCTGTATTATTTTCTTTCTCTCGAAAGAACTTCTTTTTAAACATTTATTGCAACTCTAGTTTACTGACAATAAATTACCTCAGTATCAATTTGTCTGAGGAAGTCTTTATTTCACCTTCACTTTTGAAGGATAATTTCACAGGATACAGATTTGCAAAAATTGATTTGTTTTCTGTTAGCACTTTTAAGTATTTCACTCTACTCTCTTATTGCATTGTTTCTGAGAAGTTGGATACAATTATTATCTTTTCCCCCTTATACATAATGTGTTTTATATCTGGCTTCTTGCAGGATTTTTTTCTTTATCTTTGATTTCCTATAGTTTGACAATGATATGTTAGGTGTAAGGTTCTGGGGGTTTATTCTTCTTGGTGTTCTCTGAGATTCCTGGATTTGTGGATTGGTGTTTGACAATAATTTGGGAAAAATTCTCAACCATTATTGTTTCAAATATCTCTTCTGTTCCATTCTCTCTTTCTTCTCCTTCTGGTATTCCCTTATACATTGTCATATTTTTTGTAGTTGTCTTATATTCTTTGGATATTCTATTATGTTTTTCTCAATCTTTATTCTCTTTGTTTTTCATTTTATTTTATTTATTTCAGAGAGAGAGAGAGCAGAAGCATGACCAAGGGAGGGGCAGAGGGAGAAACAGACTCTGCAGTGAGCAGGGAGCCCCATATGTGGCTCAAATTCAGGACTCTGGGATCATGACCTGAGCAGAAGGCAGATGCTTAACCAACTGAGCCACCCAGGCACTCTATGCTTTTCAGTTTTTGAGATTTCTATGAATGTATCATCAAACTCAGAGATTCTCTTCTCAACTACATCCAATGTACAGGTAAGTCCATCAAAAATATTGTTTGTTACATATTTTTTAAAATTTTTACTTATTTGAGAGAGAGAGGGAGTGGAGTGATAGTGATAGGGGCAGAGGGAGAGGGAGAGAGAGTTAAGCAGTCTCCCTGCTGGGTGTGGAACTCTATGTGGGGCTTGATCTTAGGACCCTGAGATCATGACTTTAGCTGAAATCGAGTCAGCTGCTTAACCAACTGCATTGCCCAGGTGTTCGTACATTTATTTTAAATCTCTAGCTTTCATTTTGGTTCTTAGATCCAAATTTCTCTCTCTCTGTTCACATTATCTACCTGTTCTTGCATTCTGTCTATTTTATTTATTGGAGCCCTTAGCATATTAATCATCATTGTTTAAAATTCCTGGTCTGATAATTCCAACACACCTGTTATGTCTGATTCTGATGCTTGCTGTTTCTTCAAGTTGTGGGGCTTTATGGTTTTGTTTTTGTTGCTGTTGTTGTGTTTGTTTGTTTTGCCTCTTAGTATGCTTTGTAATTTTTTTATTGATAGCCAGATGATGTCTGTCTGTAGGCAATAAGCTGGAACAGTCTGGGTGCTCATCTCATTTGTTTTCTGTATCATAAAATCATTGCCACTCATTCCCTGATATCCACTTCCTTGAAAACCAATGACTCATATATTTTATTCAGTTTTTTATTTGTTTTAGGCAGGAGGGTAAATCCAGCCCATGCAATTCCATTTTGGCTGAAAGCAGAAGTATATCCTTCCACTTATAAAATATTTATCTCACCAAATTTGACTAACTTATCTCTACATTATGCTTATTTTTTAGTAATATTTTAAAACTTTGACACTCTAAAAAAATGTGACTTTTCCCCAAGGGGAAAAAAGCTTTTCATTGTTGTATTCATCTTGGTGCTTGAGTCATATAATTTTTACCCATCAGCTTCATAAAAGGTCTTCAGTGTAAGCTATTGGGATCAATTTGACAGCAAGACTTTGTATGATGAATGCATTCCCTAATTGTGAAAAAGAAAGAAAGAAAGAAAGAAAAGAAAGAAAGAAAGAAAGAAAGAAAGAAAGAAAGAAAAAAACCTAAGCAAAAGATTAAACTGCTGTGCCTAATTCTTCTTTGCCACAGCACTGTTCTTTGCAAAAAAAAAAAAAAAAAAGGTTGGAAACTGGCCATGTTTTCTTTTGTGTCCATTTTGTTTTTTCCACCATGTTTAGTTGGGAAGTCATAAAAATATATTTTTTAACCTTTTAAAAGAGGAAAAATAGAATTTTTTCTACAATTATTTATGTAAAGCATACATCTGTCTGCCAAATCTACCATTAAATCAAGAGCTAAAATTTTAACATTAGACAAATTTAGGTTTGACTTCTTTGGGGCTGTCAGTGATGACAGAATGTCTAATACTTAGGGCTTATTCATTCCTTTTGTGTGCTTGTGTGTACCCTTCTGGGGTTTACTACTGTCAGAAAAGCTCCTGTCCTTTGCTATTCTATCTTCCAGCAAACATTATACATACTGGCAGGTGAGAATATCACATTATGAAAGTTATATAGACTTCAATGGCAGGGAAAAGGCTGTGTTCATGGCAAGTTCATGGCATATGCCATTGTGAAATAGTTTCTTAACCTGAGACCTGATAAATAGCAGCTTTGAAATCTATGAGCATTTTAAAATTGTATGCAGATATTTGTGTATGTGTTTATATTTTCTGTACATAGAATCCATAATTTTATTTATACTCAGAGTTTTTATTTTATTTTTTTTAGATTTTATTTATTTATTCATGAGAGACACAGAGAGAGAATGAGGCACAGACACAGGCAGAGGGATAAGCAGGCTCCATGCAGGGAGCTTGACGTGGGACTTGATCCAGGGTCTCCAGGACCACACCCTGGGCTGAAGGAGGCACTAAACCGCTGAGCCACCTGCACTGCCCCAAAGAGTTTTTAAATGATGAGTGCTTCATGTAGTTCTATTGCAAAGTAGAGCAAGAGAACAATCAGACCTACTGTCAAAGTACTATAGAATGACCCATAAAATTATTCTCTGAGAATAAATTAAGAATCTAGATCACTCAGGCCTCAAAGTGGACTTCTTTGGCCCAATGATCTTCTGCTACAACTGAAATTACAGCTCGTAGTTTAACACCAAGATAATCAGCTCATCTGGTGTCTTAGAAATGTAACAGGTTTGTATTTGATTTTTATTTTTTCTGTCATGTTAGAATCATATAAATAAATACACATTCAGATGAAACTTTTTTTTAAGTCTGTAAAATATTTCTAGGAAGCTGACATTAAAAGAAAAAGAAAGAAAAAGTTGCTTATCCACATGGTTAACTTTTTAAGTGAAAGCAATGAGGTATTAGTTTACTTATGTATATGCTAAATCATAAAGCAAGTTTGATAAAAATTAATTGTATTATATATCAAGAATTGAATGATTTTTAAAAATCATGTTATTCTTTCTCACAGTAAACCATGTCTTTGCTACTTTTCTCTGTCCAGTTAAGCAACACTAGATTTCAGAATGTAGGCTAGTCATTTTAATCCTTCTATAATAAATCAATCTATCATGTTTTCTATAAGGCAAGTGTTATTATTTCTATGTAGAAATATGTAACTCTAACAAACTAGAACTCCTAAAACAACTTATGCTAATAAGAGAAATCCACCTCCTTATTTTTGAATGTGTTTATTAAGCACCTTCTTTTGATCTAAAGCTCCCTTTAGCTCATTTTTGATGCGTAGGGATGTTTCTTTGGTAAAAGAATGATGACAAGGAAGTCATCCTTCAAAAATTTTTTTTCCATCCATTCATATTCCTTTCTTTTTATGCCACATCTTAGACTCAACTTCTACTCATTTCTCCCTTTGGCAGTTTCCTTTTTTATTTCAACTTCAGAATTAAGCAATATATATTAAAAAAATAACAGTTCACTCATAAGAACAGAGTCAATAATATGGCAAAATAAAGTATATTTCAAGCAGAAAGTGCTTTTCTTAATCTCTGAAGCATTTTACTGCATTTTAAATATTTGAAGATATATCTTATTTGCTAATTATCCAATATAATAAAAAGAGCTAGAGATCCCAATTTTTTCTACCAAGTCTCTTCTCTCTCCTTTTTTGTTTTGGTGAGAAGTATGTATTTTATAATTTTATAAATTTTATAAATTTTAATAATTTTATAAATGAAGAATGATTTTTAGTGCCAAATCTTTTTTAAAAATGAAAGTTCGGGGATCCCTAGGTGGCGCAGCGGTTTGGCGCCTGCCTTTGGCCCAGGGCGCGATCCTAGAGACCCGGGATCAAATCCCACGTCGGGCTCCCGGTGCATGGAGCCTGCTTCTCCCTCTGCCTATGTCTCTGCCTCTCTCCCTCTCTCTCTCTGTGACTATCATAAATAAATAAAAATTAAAAAAAATTAAAAATGAAAGTTCATCCTTTATATATGTTATGTCTGAAGTTAATACTTTATTTTTATTTTTTTTAAATATTTTATTTACTTATTCATGAGAGACACACAGAGAGAGAGGGGCAGAGACAAAGGCAGAGGGAGAAGCAGGCTCCATGCAGGCACCTCAATGCGGGACTCAATCCTGGGACTCAAGGATCACGCCCTGGACTGAAGACAGGCACTAAACCGCTGAGCTACCCAGGGATCTCTTGAAGTTAATACTTTAAATTATTATTTAAGTTTTTCATTGTATTGATTGTATTTTTTTTTTATTTATTTATGATAGTCACACACAGAGAGAGAGAGAGAGAGGCAGAGACACAGGCAGAGGGAGAAGCAGGCTCCATGCACCGGGAGCCTGACGTGGGATTCGATCCCGGGTCTCCAAGATCGCGCCCTGGGCCAAAGGCAGGCGCCAAACCGCTGCGCCACCCAGGGATCCCAGTATTGATTGTATTGAGTGAAGTATTTTTTTTCTCCCTAAAAGGAAATTATCATTTATCTATGCAATATTGATATAAAATGTCAGGGTTTCTTTTTTATAAAGCTAATTTAATACCAGAAATTGTAATCTCAAAAGTAGTATATGATGGTAGGAAATGCTTTAATGTGTTTTCTGAATTTATGGATCATAATAATGATAAAGATGATAAAGTCTGGTTGTGCTTGCATGTGGCTTCCCTTGAACATGGTGGGCAGTTGGTGGCACAGGTGGCAAAAGTGACAAGTTGCAATATCTTAGCATGATATGGGGACTATTTTAAGATCTATCCCTTTGGAAAGTTAGGCAGATCAAAGGAACTGAATCTGAGCTGTTAGTGTCAAGCTACAGTACTCCATACTGCTTTTTACCTAAAGTCTTGGTAAACAAAGGTACTTGATTACTTTAAAAAAATTAAACAGTTTTCCACAGTGAAATTTTGATTTACAGAAGGTCATACTGACTTTATCATGACACAATTATTTGTAAAACAACAATATGAAAGATCTAAGAAAGCTATGTATTCTTGATATAGAACACAAATTCTAGGAAGACTATGGAATTCAATTAAATTAGAGATTGTAAAATAAAATGTCCCAATACTGTTACAACTCTGAGCTAAAGATCACCTAAATATTGCTAGTTGGGCTAATTGATACTGGAAGAAAAACAAGGGTATAAAAGAACCAGTAATGGCTGGCTATGTTTACTGTTTGCCTTACTAATGATCCTGTCATCTCAATATCACTAGCTTCAAAGCATACAATTTTCAATTTTTTTCAGAGGGAGGATATTCAAATATTTTAAAGTTGGAGATTTCTTCTTGTTTCTTTTATTTATTTTATTGTTTAAAGATTTATTTATTTATTTATTCATGAGAGACACAGAGAAATTGGTAGAGACACAGGCAGAGGGAGAAGCAGGCTCCATGCAGGGAGCCTGATGTGGGATTCAATCCCAGGACTCCAGGATCACTCCCTGGGCCAAAGGCAGGCGCTAAACTGCTGGGCCACCCAGGCGTCCCTTTTTTCTTGTTTCAATCCAAATTAATCTCTAATCTCTATTACAGGCTTTTTTTTTCTTTAAAGTAATCTCTATGCCCAACATGGGGTTTGAATGCACAACCCTGAGGTTGAGTCACATATTCTTTTAACTGAGCCAACCAGGCAACCCTCTAAAAGGGAGTAGTGGAACTCATTTAATGATCACCAATTGTTTTCAGCAGACTTCCTGGTGGAAACCTCTTATAAAAACTTTTATAACTTTTTCTAAAAAAGATCATTTTAAAATATGGTAGCAGAAACTTGTAGAACCATCAGTCTACAATGTGTATTAACTAATCATTTCCTGGAGGTTTTAGAGGAAAAAGAGGATAAAATTATTTGTTAAGCAATTCAATTGGACCTGGCTATATTTAATTCAACCACATTTTTTTTTAGAACCATGTATTTAAAAAACAGATACTCAAGTCACAACTAGCAATCTGCTAGAAGCACAGAAAAAAATACATGAATCCCTCAATTATAAGTTGCCAGCAATTTTGAGACACCTCATCCATTTTACAGTAGCTTTCAAGGGGGAAAAAACTATATTAAATGAAGATAATTTTTTTTAAGTTGCCAATATCTTTTATCCATATAATTAGATTTTTTTTTCTTTCAGTAGCAAATCAGCATTTAGGAGTGAATTTTCTGCATGTCTGACATCTAAGAAGTCTGCATTATGGTGGGTATTTTCAATTATGGATAATACCATGGTGACCCACTGCATTTCATAGTCCCTGCTCAAACCTTGACCTCTTTAACATCTTAAGGCTTGATAGGATTTCTAGGCACATTGAGGAATATCAAAGTTTTTTCCTGCACTTTCTGTTTGGATAAAATCGTAGGTTTTTTTTGTTTGTTTGTTTTGTTTTTTTTATTAAAAATTACTTTTCCTAAGCCAGCTGGGAGCTTTTGACAGATAGATATTCAATGCTTTAGTTAAAGGCTTTCACTTCACATAAACAAGATCCCCATGTAACTTAAAATTCAACGGCAAATAAAAAATCCAACAGCAAATAACAAAATTGAACAGATTCCTTCTAAACACAGATTTGCACATGCACAAACAATGACAATATACTGTTGCTTTTTTCCCCCCGATGGCTGGAAGGGTTCTAAGAAAATATCACTGTAAAATATAATCCAACTCTAGGTACATTAAGTGTGAAGAGAGAAAACTAGAATTGAAAAAACATGGTATGTTTCAACTTCTTTCTTTGCTATTTTGTGTATCAGTCTGAGTTCTCAGATCTTCTATGTTCATTTGGCAGCTACGGAAGGACATTAAAAGGATTAAAGACCTGAAGCAAAACTAAAGTTAGCAATAATTGCAACATAATCAATGGCAATTGTATGATAACTCTCACTGTATCTGTAAAAGCAGACATAGTTATCAGACCATTCACTTGTTTGTTCTTTCAATACTGTTACTGACATCTTACTATGGATTCTCTAATACTCACTAGGAAAAGTTCTTGCATGCTTCCATGATTTTTTTCTTTGTTGCTAGCTTAATGTCACTTTCAGGAATTCCCTTACCCACTTGGCCTACTCAGCTCAGCATCTCATCTGACAGACACCATCTTAATCATGTAAACCACAAGCATAGCAGATAATGATTGGATGGTGAAAGAGACACCAATTTTACCATGTTAAGGCAAAAGAAGAATTAAATTGGTTTATGTAATCTAAGGAAGTACTGAACAACCAAATAATAAGCCAAGAATCACCAAGTCTAAGGGAACTCTGGAAACATGGGCAGAGGCCCTGGACCAGTTTAATTAGGTGAATGAAAAGGGGGGATTTTCTAGAACAGGACTATTAATTGGACACTTGCAGATGTCTCATACAAAGCAAAAAATAAAGTTTATACATTGTGTATAATTTGTTTTTTTTTAAAGATTTTATTTATTCATGAGAGACAGAGAGGCAGAGACATAGGCAGAGGGAGAAGCAGGCTCCATGCAGGGAGCCTGATGTGGGACTTGATCCCGGGACTCCAGGATCACACCCTGGGCCGAAGGCAGGCACTAAACTGCTGAGCTACCCAGGGATCCCTATTGTTTATACTTTGTGAAGGCTTTGTGACATTTTGGATGGGAAAATTTAGTGTGCAAGTATTATAATTAGGTTCAATAAAATAAAATGTTGCAATAGTGAATAACTGACAGATTCTGAAATTTTGCTCACCAATACTAACTTTTAAAATATTAAAAAGTCATTAGGCTTCTAAAAGGTAGATTAGTATTAAAATATATCTTCCTCAATTCCTGTAACCACTTGCTTCATCAGCTTCTTCATGAGCCACAAATGCATGGGAGCACAAATACCTAGTGCTTTTTATTTTTCTTGTGCATAGTATATTAATATTTTGAGACTGATTTATAGTCTAAGGAAGGACGAAAGTGTCAGAGCAAATGTGTTTCCTAATTTCCTCAGTAAATATCTTAGAAACCAGAGAAACAAGGGAATGTTGCTCCTGGTGGAAGAGGAAGAAAACTAAACAACTAATAACAACAAAAAGAAAAATATTGTCAAGAAGAATAAACTGTTGATGTGGGAGCAAAGAAACAAAGGAAAATTATTTCGGAATAACTTTTTAAAGTCAGATATGTTTAAATCCTCAGAACAAAGAAAACATGAAAAGCAAAGTTTATAGAGCTCATTACACCTTAACCATAATATTCATATCAACTGTATTATTATCCCTGTCTGGTCACATGGCTGCCAGTGGCAGAGCTAGATTATGAATCCAAGTCCTCTGGCAACAAATCAGTGTACCTTCTCTTACTCTATACTATCTCCCACTCAAGCTCTTTACATGTTTGAAAGCAAGCATGCTTTTCACATACTGAGAATCAGAAGTCCCACTCCCAGCACCTATTAGCTCAGTTACCTCCAGTAAGTTACTTTAACCTCTTTGCATTTTACAGGACTCATTTATGTAATGAGGATGATGAAGCTCCTTTCAGTCATTGTTGAGTTTTTGGAAGATCAAGTAAGACTGTGCTTTTAACAATAACATTTATACATGTAAGAGATTGTTATAATTGAAATGCACAAAGAAAGTGGTTGATGAGATTTCCCAGCCACTAGTTATTATCTTTAAAGACTCATGGTAGCAATAGTTGGAAATAATTTCTCTCTCAATTAGGCACCTATTGGGCCATTGTGGAGTTAGTATTGTATCCAGTTTATGTCTCCTCACTTTGAGGATGCTGTGAAGTGGGGAAGTTCAGAGTAGTTTAATAATATGATTAAAGTGGTGAATAAATAAGACCCATGAGAACAGGTAGAAGGAGTTGGAATTAATTAGTCTGGAGACAATAACTGCCTCCTAATACATGAGGCATTATCATAAGAAAAATGTAGACTGACTTTTATCCATCTTCTCTACTAAATGGCTTGAAAGTGTGAAAATACAGTACAGACATAGGAAAGAATTTACTGATAGGGTGGTTTGTTAAATATTAAAACAGGCTATAAAAAGAAGATGTGGAATCTCCTTTGTTGGTGATTTTTCCAAAGAAAAATAGACAGAAATCAATTTGGTATGGTCAGGGAACAGATATATTTGCAATCGGGGAACCAGAAAAACTAAACTATTAAGATCTTCTCTCAGCTCTCAAAAATTCTGCAGTTCTCTAATTCCCTTGAATAATCCTAACATAGGTAGATAGCAAATTTTTCTAATTATCCTAGTCCAAATATGCCGAGTACACAAATCTGTTACTATCCTAATATATATAGTTTGTTTGTTTTAGAGGAGGATGTAATAGATGCAGAGGTTGAGTTAATCTAACTCTGGTTCATGGAACGGTATCATCATTAATCTAGGCAAGGCAAAAAAAATCCATTTTAAATGGATTTCTACCCATTCCTCACTCCCATACTCCCCTCCCCAACAAGTAACTGCTCTAATGTGTGTAATGTATATTCTTAAGTTTTAATGTATCTTTGGAAATAAGTAGTGTGGTTTTGTGTGTGTGTATATTTTAAAATTTATGCAAATAGATCTCATTCATTGTCTTCCATTTTCATCAAGCATTATACTTTTATGAGCAATGTTGTTTTTAACTGCTGTGTCATATTCAGTACCTTGCATCCATAGCCTTCTCCTTGCTCTAGTGGTGGTCCATGAGGTTGTTTCCAATTCTGTGCTTCCATGGTGTTGTGGAAAACATATTCTCTTACATGATTCTTACTATAAGGCTTCTCTCTCTGTTTTCCTTTAGAAGTATGATTGGATAATCAAACACAATTGGTACGCATGCAATTACTTTGTCAGATTGGTCTCAAAAGTGGTAGTGACCAGGTATGAAGGAGTTATTGTTTCCCTAGCAACACCCAGCATTCTAGAACTGGGCTAAATGTTTACCTATCTGATGAGCATAATATAGTACCTCATTGTTGATTTTCTTCTCTACTTACTGAAATAATATACTTGTTATTTATTCACATATTTCTCCATCTTTCTGGGATTCTTCAGTCTGGTTACTTCTAGGAGTCCTCTCCTAGAGAGTAGTATAACTATTAATCCTTTATCTATTATTTATATCTATTCCATTCATCTATTTGTCTATTACAACTGACATTTGGTTTGAAATTGCAGAGTAATTCAAGGATAGTTGACATTTTTATACTGTTAAGTTACTCTCTCTCTCTCTCTCTCTATATATATATATATATATATATATACACACACACACACACACACACACACACACACACACACACACACCTGGGCTAGATATCCATTTACTCAGATCTTCTTTAATGTCATTTAGTTGAATTTTAGATTTTTCTCCCTAAAGAACTAGCACATTAATGATATCTCATCTAAAATGAAATTATCCCTCTACAAGTTTGGCATTATTAACTAATTTAATGTATATGCTCCATATCAGCCCTGTTTATGCCCTTTATGTCTGTACTGCTTATAAACTCCTTAAGACAAGGTCTGTTTCACTTCATCTGTGTATGAAGGAAAATGTCTCCACATCTCTATGTAAATATAGATACTGATATGTACTTTTGATTAAATGATTTATTTTTCCCTTATAAAATGCCCCAAACAAAATGATAAATCCTTACTATTTATTATCTTTAGAATAAAGAGCTGTTGAATGAATAATAATAGACTGAAGTACTAGAGTAATCCAGTCCCTCAGTTATATTACAAAATTTTTACTGACTTCCTACATGTGGCAGGCTATCATATATTGTAGGGTAATCTGTGGATCCCTATGATCCTGAGATCCTTTCAGGAGATGTATAAGATAGGAATTATATTCATAACAATTTTAAGATGTTATATGATTTTTCAATTCTGTTGCCATTTGCACTGATGGTACAAAAGCAATTCTAGAGAGTGAAACTTTGGTGTGTTAGCATGAATCCAGACAATGGCACCAATGTGTACCAACAGTCATTGTGTTCTTCACTGACATGCATTAATAATGAAACAATAAAAAACAAAACTACCAGTTTTATTTATTAAAAATTTCCTTGCTGAGGCAATAAAATTATTAATTTTATTAAATCTAACCCTTGGATATGACTTTTTAGTATTTTGTGTTAAAATGGAAAGTATGCATACTGAAGTAGCATGGTCATTTTGAAGAAAAGCACTTTTACCAAAAAAAACTGAATCTATGGGCAACCTGAGTGGCTCAGCGGTTTAGTGCCAGCTTCAGCCCAGTGATCCTGGAGACTCGGGATCGAGTTCCACATCAGGCTCCCTACATGGAGCCTGCTTCTCCCTCTGCCTGTGTCTCTGCCTCACTCTCTCTGTGTGAATAAATAAATCTTAAAAAAAATTTGAATCTATTTTTTCATGGAATATCATTATCCATTGAAAGAACAACTAGCTGACAAACTGATTATCAGATATGGATACTGGCAAATATTTTCACAAAAATGAAAAAAGTGAGTATTTCATTTCACAAGATAATAGTTGAGGTTGATAAAAAACTAAAGCTTCCACATGAAAATGAGAATTTTGGAGAATTTTTATTTGCCACCAAAAGCTTGATGGCTTCCCATTACTTAAAGACTTTTCTGATGAGATCAGAACAAATGTGATTATTTTGATATTATATGATAAAATGAGTCAACATTTGAGACTCTGCATAAATGATCAAATGACCAATGCATAAAGTAACAAAGCCATGCATAGGCAATCCATTCAAATTTTAAAATAGACTGATTGATTTTAATGCACATTGAAAAAATTAATTGATATAGTTTCAGATTCAATGTTGCAATCGGCTTTAAGGAACTACCACTTGTTGAGTTTTAGTTTAGTATCAAAGAAAATATGCACAAATGTCTGAAAAGCCTATAAAATATTCTTCTCTTTCCAACTACATGGCAGTATGAAGAAAGATATTAATCAACACACATTATCACAACAGATGGAATGCTGGAACAGATATGAAAATACAGTTTTTTATTAGGCCAGACATTAAAGATATTTGCAAAAATAAAGAATAATACCGGGATCCCTGGGTGGCGCAGCGGTTTGGCGCCTGCCTTTGGCCCAGGGCGCGATCCTGGAGACCCGGGATTGAATCCCACGTCCGGCTCCCGGTGCATGGAGCCTGCTTCTCCCTCTGCCTATGTCTCTGCCTCTCTTTCTCTCTCTCTGTGACTATCATAAATAAATAAAAATTTAAAAAAAAATCTAAAAAAAAAAAAAAAGAATAATACCACTGACACACTTTCATCTCCCTGTACCCCTCCACCACACCTGCCTGGCAAAATCCCAAACCTGATCAAATCTGAATCTCCATTAACTCTTCATAAGCATCTGAGCAATGAAACATGGATAGAGAAGAATCATATGCTCAAGCTAACTGATCTCTCTTCATGACCTTAAAATTTAAGTGGGCCTTTGCTCTACCATGCAATCCTACTCTAATTTCCTGGCTAATTCACCTAGCTAAATCTCCTAGATAAATATTGTACATATTCTTTTCTCTCTCTTGGTCTCTATTACCTCTCTCTTCTTCACTTTCTCAGCTGATAATGACCTTACTTTTTAGTTCAATAAAAGTTGAACTTCTGCACTCTGGTCACATCTGCCAATCCACTGCACACTGAGCTTTCTGCCATTTTTCTCATTGGAATGGATGAACTGTTTGGTCTCCTACCTATGATCACCATCTCCAGCTAAACTCTGTATCCTGTCTTTCTTGCCTAATTGTGAACATTGCTCCAACAGATAATTCCTGTCTTTCCGGAGTCCTCAGTCAGCATCTAAATAAGCTTTCACTCTCTCTAGTCCTCTAAAATGACCTTGTCAAAGTCATCAGTAACCTTCACATTGTTAATGTAATGACGTTTTTCAGACTTTACCTTTACTTACTTTCTCAGCCATGTTTAAGAGAGTGAGCCACTCCCTTCTCTTCAAGATACTTCTGTTTCTCCTCTCTTTGTTCTCCTTTTTCTCTGGTCACTCTTTCCTCAGGCTCCTCAGCAGATTCTTCCTCATCTTCTCTATCAGTAAATGTTGGAATTTCCCAGATTTCACTCATTGGAACTCTTCTATCTATACTCACTCCCTTGTTGGTCTAATCAAGTTCCATGGTTTTAAATACTATTTGTACACTAATAAGCTCCAATTAGTATCTTCCACCTGACTGCTCTCTGAAACCCCAGACTCATATATCCAGCAATCACTTGACATCACCATTTAGTTGTTTGACAGTTATCTCAAATTTAACATGTCTAACTGAGCTCCTGTCTCCCTGCATCCCTCCCACATCTGCTCCACCTATACCCATCATCATTTCAATAACATCATGAATTTATTTGTTTTAGTCAAAAATCTTGGAATACGCTGACACTTCTATTTGTAATCCATCAGTAAAATTCTTCTGGTTCTGATTTCAAATCATATCCAGAATCCTACCACTTCTTGTCACCTCTATTGCCACGAGTCTAACTCAGGTTATCATCATCTCTCTTTTTATTTTTTATTTTTTTTATTATTTTTATTTTTTTAAATATATTTTTTTAATTTTTATTTACTTAGGATAGTCACAGAGAGAGAGAGAGAGAGAGAGAGAGAGAGGCAGAGACACAGGCAGAGGGAGAAGCAGGCTCCATGCAGGGAGCCTGATGTGGGACTAAATTCCGGGTCTCCAGGATCATGCCCTGGGCAGAAGGCAGTGCTAACCGCTGAGCCACCCGGGCTGCCCTTATTATCATCTCTTGCCTGTGCACTCCTACCTGGTGTTTCTGCCCCTGCCTTCATCTCCTTACAAGAAGATACTATGCAACTGCTAGAGTGATGTATTTAAAACATAATTTTAATAATGTCTGCTTATAAATTTCCAAAGCCTTTCCATTTCATTCTGAATAAAAACCAAGATCCTTACCATGGCCTCCAATAAATGATTTGGTCCCTTGCCACCTCTCTAACCTCATATCCTGACCATCTTCCCTTTCTATCCCACCTCTCGACTCCACTTCAGCAACAAGACTCCTTGCTGTTCCTTGAACACATTAAGCACACTCCTACTTTAGGACCTTTCTCACTTGCAGTTCCCTCCATCTGGACTGCTCTTCTTTTAGATATCTACATGGCTTACTTCCTCACTTCTTTTGGGTTTCTGCTTGAATATCATCTTCTCATAAAGATATTCCCTTAACACCCTTCAACTTCTAGGTGAAGACGGAAGACTGAACACATGCATTTCCTTCGGCACTCTCCTCAAACTCCACTAAGTGGCAGTTAATGAATGTATTTTAAGCCCATGGACTCACAAAGACAAACACAACAAAAGAGGAGACACTAATGACAAAGTTTTGAAGGCTGGAGAGGAGAGATAATACAAAACACACCACACACATACACACCCCTATCCGTTCCTCTTACTTTATTTTTCTCAATAGCACTAAACCTAGGTAAATGTAGATACACATGTAAACACAAGATATCTATTTACTTTTAAATTTTTTGTTGTCTCCTCCTCCCGCCCCAGGAATGTAAGCTGTGTGACAGAAGTCTTTTCAGTTTGGTTCATTGTTGAATTCTCAGGCTTTGAAATCATACAGATATTCAATACAAAATTTTAACTGAATAACTGGGGTGGCCTGGGCAAGGTGCTGTTTGTGGGAGGTGTGGGGGTTGTGGCAATCAAGAATTCTGATATGGAGGTTAATTCTGAGATACCTATTAGACATCCAGGTGAAGATATCAAGTGGGAATCTGGATATCTGGAACTGAATGCAGAGTGCAGACACTGGGGCTAAAAGTATACATTTTGTAGTCATCAACACCAGGACTAGGTGAGATCACCTGGGGAAATATGAACACAAAAAGAGACAAATGCCAAGCTCTGAGTCCTGGGGACTCCATCATTTAGAAGCCATGAAACTGGTGGTCTCCAGACCTTTAGAATCAAATAGCATTATCTCTAAGAAGAAAAACTGATTTAAATTGAGCAGTGGGAAAGAAGGTATTTATTTATTTATAAATTATATGTATTATTGTAGAAATATATTATGTACATTATAAGATACATAGATATTAAAAGAGAATGAACTAAAGGACTTCCAGTTAAAGAGGAAGTATTGAGCACATGCATTTTTCAGGTCCTTCTGAAGACCACTGTAGTGATAGTAAATGGATTTTTAAAAATAAAGTATAAACCCACAAGGGCAAAGAGAACAAGACTAAAACAATAGCATCAGAATATAGGAAGCTGGAAGGAAGAAAGATGAATGGCAGCTAACTTTGACTCAGAGAAGCTGAAGCTGCAGTAGGCATAAGCCAAGAAGTAGCCTGATTTACAGCAGAGCATCCCATCCCCATCCCTACCCCAGAGGCTCAGGAATTGGTGTCTGGCACCTCTGGTAAAGAAGGTAAATATCAGGCAATAACAGACTTGGCTGAAAGTCTATTTAAGAAGCAGCTACACCTACAGACACCTCCACCACTCTGCACTACAGGTGACTAACCCCTACTACACAGCAACAGATTGGAGGTTTATTTTCTGGAAAGGATTAAGTAAAGAGTCTTGACAGGAGAACTACAGACACACTTGAAGATGGGAATTCCAAATGAAAAACAGGTAGATTAAATCAAAGTTAACATCATAATGCTTAGAAATATCAAGAAGGAGTTCCATATGTTTCTTTGGGATAGGGAGACAACAAAAAGAACACTATTTTAATGGGTAGCAATGATTGCTAATGAATTCACCAACATAAAGGGAACTTAAAAAAAGAATGCTATATAAACTTTTCTTTATTTCATAGAGCCATTGAAAATATTTATTTCTATTTCTTTTCAAGTACATGGATTGTTTGAACATTATCTTGGTACATGAATGCAGACATTTAAGTAATTGCATTTGTTGTATCCTGTATTGAAAGTAGGCATAAGTATTGATTTCCTCTATTCTGTGTAACTAATGACATGGTCTCTACTTTGAGAACCATGGCATCACAAAACTTATTTACACATTTCACATGATGTATACATATATGTAGAGAAACAATCCTTAGAGATGCAACAATAATATCCTGCCTTTATAATATTACATTTTGATATTTATATACTTTGATTTCTCAACATATCCTATACTTCATTCACAGTGAAACTATCTTTGTTTTTGGAAACCGCTATGCTTTTATTATTCTTTGCCTGCAACATCCTTTTCCTTCTTATTTGTCTGAAAAACTCCCACTTACCTTTCAAGAACAATCTCAAATATGACCTCTTCTTTAAGGGCTTCTTTGACTTCCCTCAACTATTATTATTTTATTATTATTGCAATATAGTACCTTGTTTGTACTTCTATCATGTAAGTCCCTGCATTGTTTAAAATTATAAGTCTGCTAACTCTTAGTTCAGGTCCTATGTCTTTTTATATATGTAGTCTTTTAACTATTATAGTGCTGAGCATCTGGTAGTTAGTTATTTAATAAATGTTTAAATGGATATTTGGAAATGATTTTGTGTTCCTTATCTCATTTGACTTTCCCAGATTCAATCAGTCACTAGATCCTAGTGCTCTCAATATTTATTGTATCTGTCACTTCTTGGATATAGTATATCATACCAGTATCTACTACCAAGAATTCATGCTCTTGCTGTATATTGCTGGACTGTTAGCATCTTAACCTGACTTTGGTCCCTAATCTCACTTTCTTCCAATTAATACTATATTTGCCCATCAGAATGACTTAAACACAAATTTTACCATGTTCTATACACCTTATAATCTTTAAGTTGGCTACATGATGGATATAATAAAGTAAAAAAGAGTATATTTATCCTCCTGCTTTAAACAATTAGAAACAAGACAAACCAATTTTTAGATATTTAGACAATTAGCAGTGCAGGACATTGATCCTTGGGAGAAGGGAAACTAATAAAATGAGACCTTTGATTGCCCTAGCTTACTGCCTGGAAAAAAATTCCAGGCCATAGCAAAGTGAGAGAGAACCCAGAACAAAGCTTGGCAGTCTTGCTCAGTTGAAGAGACGGAGTTTGGAGTTCAGAGAGATGAAGGTAGCTAGAATTTGTGAAGAGGTGAGAGCTTCAGCTAGGGTGGAGGGCTTGCTCCAGAAGCCTTCTGAAGTTTCCATAAAAGTCTTGAGTCTGAGTATTGATCTGTGAATGTATGGAAGGAACTGCCTGGGGCTGAAGAGAAACCATTAGGAAGGAATAGGCTAAAGGATCCTTGAGCTCATATAGGAAAGTAATAGTTTATGTTCTAACTAACCAGAGTGGGAAAAACCCTCCTAACAAATAAATCCTCAAAAGGATGGTGCCTCAGGAATGCAGACGCATTAGCCTACACTAAAGGTTATTGTGCACTGCTTCAGAAAATTTAAAAGCAGAGCACCTGGTGCTCGCTTCGGCAGCACGTATACTAAAAAGCAGAGCACCTGGGTGGCTGGGTGAGCATCTGCCTTTGGCTCAGGTCGTGATCCTGGGGTCTTGGGATCAAGTCCTGCATTAAGCTCCTCTCAGGAAGCCTGCTTCTCCCTCTGCCTATGTCTCTGCCTCTCTGTGTCTCTCATGAACAACAACAACAAAAATTAAAAAAAAAAAAAAAAAAGAATCTGACACTTAACTGACTGAGCCACCCCGGTGCCCCAAAAGAAATAATTTTTAAAAATAAACATAAGATTAATGAGTTGTGGAACAATATCAAATAGTCTAATAATGAGTGTGTGTCATTGAGTACCAGAAAGGAAGGGCAAAACTGAAAAAAAATACTTTAGAAAATAATAGCCAGTTTGTCTAAATTTGGTGACAATTATATTCCCACAGATTCAGAAACCTTAATGAGCTTCATTGATCATAAATATGAAGAAAAGCACATCAAAACACATCATAATCAAATTACTGAAAATCAGTGATTAAAATGAAATCTTATGAGTATCCAGAGATAAAAAATACATTGTGTTCAGAAAAATACAGATAAAAACGTCAGCAAATTTCTTATGAGAAAACATGGAGACCAGAAGATAATGGAGGAACTTCATTAAATAAATGAAATCAAAAGAAAAAAATTTAACCTAGATTTCTATACCCAGAAAAAAGTCTTCTAATAATGAAGAAAAATTCTGCTTTTTTCTTCAGATGTAGAAAGCTAGAAAAAAATTCTGTTTTTTTTATCATAGCAATGAGAGCAAGTTTATAACAATGAGTTACAAACTCATAAATTTTCTTAAATCTATCAGAAAACTAAGATTACCAGGCACCCATGAGCTCTGAAATAAAAAACAGACCTCTCCAAAGAGGGAGAGAGAGAGATAATGTGAAAATTGGCTCATCTGTGGCATAATATAGGAAAAGGAGATAATAGACACCATAAAAATATGTAAGAAGAATTTAGCTAAAAATTTAAGAGATTGATAAAAAGGCTAAATTTGGGCCTAAAATACATGAATCTATACATGAGAGTATAGATACTTGAGAGTCAGAAACACAACACAAGTCTGCACCAATCTGCAAACCCTTTCCCATGGTTTTCCTTTGGGAGCTCACAAAAAAGAAGTTATATGCAGGACAAGAGACCAGAAAGAACTTCCTTCAGTGGTTCAGGATCACTGAAGGGGATTAAGTGCTGCTCTGGGAAAAGGATGAAGCTTTTCCTGGATCCTTTACCTTTATGAAAAAAAGCCTTAAGTCACAGAGGTAGAAGCAGTAAACCCTGATACTCCCAAGGCAAATTTGAAGTACCATTGTGGCTGGTGGATGGGTAAAAGAAAAATACCCTCTACTTATAAGAGGCAGGAAATAGTCCTAGACACAGATCCTATATCAATGAATACCATTAAAGATCTCCTGCTACTGGGGTGTGTAGGGGGGATGGGGCAGGGAGGGGGAGTCTGGAAAGTCCTGAACAAGACCCACTACGGATAAGGCATAGTTTGGCTGTCAGGGGGAGGAGGGACAGGATCAAGAGAAGGTCCCATCACAAAGATGGAGGCATACAGAGTATAACTAAGACTGAGCTGGACCAGAACAACAGAGAAACTTCCTGCCCATCCCCAGATAGCAAGCACTGAATAATAATCAATAGCAGGCTATCACTGATGAAGAGGCAAGATTGCGAAGAAAAGTGTTCAATGTGGCATAATTGCATAAGGAAGCCTGAAAGGTGGAGATATATAAGGCTCATTGGGGGAAAAAAAACATTTAGCACAGAGTCTGCAGCCTAAAGTATCTCAAGTATCTATACTTACCACAAAGTGAGCCTGGAGGACACTGAAACTGGTAGAGAACCATAATCATAGAAACAATAAAACTAAAACCAGTTAAACTTCTGACTGTGTTGAATCAACACCCAAAACTCATGATCTGGTAGAAGCGGTGTGCCTATCTCCAAATATAAATAATATCTACTTCAATTTCTACTGTTCTATGTATAATGCCTAGTATTCAATAAAAATTATCTAACACCTAAAAGCTAAGAAAAGGCAACCATTGTTAATGCAATTAACAGAATCAGAATCAGAGATGACCTAGAGGTCAGAAATCATGCAGTGAATTTAAAATAACGATTATTAAAATGTTAGAGGTTTTACTTGGAAAGGTAGGCAACATACATGAGCACAAAAGAAATTTTAGCAGAGGGTGAAAACCACAAGAAAGAATCTGATAAAATGCTAGAAATAAAAAACCAACTTCAAAGCAACAGAAATACATGCTTTCAATGTGCTCCTCAATTGACTTGATACAGAAAATAATTGGTGAACTTGAAAATAGCTGAGTAAAAATTATTCACACCAAGACACAGAAATAATATAGTGATAAAAGCATAACAGAGCATCCAGAAATGGTGGGGTAATGTAAAAATGGTTTAACATACATGTAACTGGAATTGTAGAAGGAGTGAGGGATAATGGGACAAAATATGGGGCACCTGGGTGGCTCAGTGGATTACGTGTCTGCCTTCAGCTTTGGTCATGATCCCAGGGTCCTGGGATTGAGCCCCATGTTTGGCTACCTGCTGAGCAGGGAAGTCTGCTGCTCCCTCTCCCTGTCTGTCCTCTGCTTGTGCTCTCTTTCTCTCTCAAATAAATAAAGTCCTATAAAAAATGGGGCAAAATATGATTTGGAAAAGATAATGGCCAGAATTAGTTAAAGAAGACAAACATAGAAGACAAAGAGAAAAAAAATCCCAGAGTATACAAAAAAATCCCCCAAATGTACAAAAAACTGAACTTCTACATATATTATATTTCAAGTGTGTAAAACTAAAAACAGAAACAACTTTGAGAGTATCAAGAGAAAACACTCTCACACACACAAGAAGGAATACAGCTGACAATTAAAGCAGATGTTACATCAGAAACTATGCAAACCAGGACAATGAAGTGACATTTTTAAAGTATTGAAGAAAAAACTGTCAACCTGGGATATTTTACCCACCATTTGCTTGAACGTGGATGGAACTGGAGGGTATTATGCTGAGTGAAATGGGTCAGTTGGAGAAGGACAAACATTATATGTTCTCATTTATTTGGGGAATATGAATAATAGTGAAAGGGAATAGAAGGGAAGGGAGAAGAAATGGGTAGGAAATGTCAGAAAGGGAGACAGAACATGAAGACTTCTAACTCTGGGAAACGAACTAGGGGTAGTGGAAGGGAAAGAAGGCAGGGGGTGGGGGTGAATGGGTGATGGGCACTGAGGGGGGCACTTGATGGGATGAGCACTGGGTGTTATTCTGTATGTTGGCAAATTGAACACCAATAAAAAATAAATTTATTATTAAAAAAATAAAATAAACAATAGATTTTTGAAGCAAAAATAGAAGCAATGTATTGTTACATAGTACATGTAAAGGTGTAATGTATGACAAAAATAACATAAAGGAAGGGAGGAAGGTATTCGAAATATGTTGATATAAGATTCTTACACTATATAAAAGGAAGTAAAATATAATTTAAAGTAGTCTGTGATAAATTAAAAACATACATTGTAAACCCTTGTAAAAACACTAAAATATTTTACAATTATAAATAACAAGCTAGCAATGGAGAAAAATTAAATGGTAAATTATTTCAAAAGCAAGCAGTGAAAGAGGAGTAAAAGGAGAAAAAAGTAACAGAAACCAGTCAGCAAGGTGGTAGATTTTAGTTAAATCATATTAGCAATTAAATTGAATGAAAATGGTCTAAACAAGTGTTGCTCAGTAAAAATATAATGTAAGGTATATAATTTAAAGTGTTCTGGTAGCCACATTAAAAAGAAAGAAACAGGGATCCCTGGGTGGCTCAGCAGTTTAGTGCCTGCCTTTGGCCCCAGGTGTGGTCCTGGGGTCCTGGGATCAAGTCCCACATCAGGCTCCTGCATGGAGCCTGCTTCTCCCTCTGCCTGTGTCTCTGCCTCTCTCTCTCTCACTCTCTGTCTCTAATGAATAAATAAATAAAATCTTTAAAAAAGAGAAACAGATGAAGTTAATTTTAATATATGTAACAGAACATATGCAAAATATTGTTATATCAACATAATCATCATAAAAACTATTAATGAGATATTTTATATTCTGTTTAGTAAAATGCCATGAGTATTTTATGCCTATAATACATCTCAGTTCAGACCAGCCATATTTCAAGTTATCCAAAAGTATATGTAGCTAGTAGCTATGTTACTGGAAAATGCAGGTCGAACTAACCACACATTGAAAGACAGAGATTGTCAGATTAGATTAAAAAACAAGACCCGACTAAATGCTATATACAGAAAACCCACTTTAAATATAAAGACAGGTACATTAGGTGTAGAAGGGTAAGAAAAGCAAAAGATTAGAACATATACTATGAAAAGATTAATCAAAGGAAAGCTGAATTCACTACATTAATATCAAAGAATTCATAATAAGAAAAAGATACATTACATAATGATAAGAAACCCGTTAGCTACAAAGACATAACATAATGTGTCTGTACCTAAAAATAGCTTCAAAATGCATAAAGCAAAATATAGTAGAACTGGAAGGAGAAATAAACAAAAGTAGGGGCACCTGGGTGGCTCAGTTGGTTGAGCATCCAACTCTTGATTTTGGCTCAGATCATGGTCTCAGCGTCCTAGGATTGAACCCCACATCAGGCCCCACACTCAGTGAGGAGTCTAAGATTCTCTTCCCTACTCCTTCTCCCCCAACCCTTCTCTTGCACTTGCTGTCTCTCAAATAAATAAATCTTTTTAAAAAAGAAATAGACAAAAGTATAACTATATTTAGATATTTCAACACTTTTCTTAGTGATTGATAGAAAAATTAGAGAGTGAATCATTGAGGATACAAAAGACCTGAGTAACACTACTAACCAACTTGTTTTAATTGACATTTATAGAGCATTCCACTTAAAAACAGCACACAGCACACAAAAAAACAGTATTCTTTTCTAGCACACATTGAACATCCACCAAGATAGAGCATATTTTAGGCTACCAAATAAACCAGTAAATATAAAAGAATTGAAATAATGCAAAATATGGCCTCTAACCACAATGAAATTAAGCTTAAAACTAATAACAGAAAAATATCTGGAGTATTCATAAATGCTTGGAAGTTATACAACATACTTATATGTTAATATGTTATAGTTATACAACATACTTATACTCAAAGAGGAAGTCATAAAGGGAATTTTTAAATGTTTGAACTGAATGAAAATGATCACACAACATATCAAGATTTGTGGGACATAGCAAAAGTAGTATTTTGTTTATAGAATTAATAAATGTATAGCATAAATGTTTATGTCAGAAATGAGGAAAGTTCTTAAATCATTGATCTAAGCTTTAGCCTTAAGAAACTAGCAAGAGAAGAGCAAATTAAACGAAAGCATGTAGAAGAAAGAAAACAATAAAGCTAAAAGCATAAATTAATAAAATAGAAAACAGGATAAGAATTTTAAAAATCAATGAAACCAAAAACCTATCCTTTGAAAAATGATAAAACTGATTAACCTTTAGCCAGGCTGATTAAGAAGAAAAGAGAAAAGACAAACTTACAATACCAGAACTATGAAAACTGACACACTACAGATTCTACCTATATTAAAAGTAGAAAAAGTATTTATGAACTACTTTAATTTAGATGGAATGGACAAATTCCTTGAAGACACAAAATATCACAGCTTACTCAAGAAGAAATAAGTAACTGGAACAGCCATGTTTATGAAAGAAAATGAATTTATAGTTAAAAATTTGTACATAAAGAAGACTCTAGGCCCCAGTGACTTCACTGGCAAATTATATCAAGTATTTGAAATGAAATAACACAAACTCTTCCAAAAAAATAGGAGAGGAGGGAATGCTTTCCAATTCATTTTATAAGGCTAGCATTACCCCAGTAACAAGATGTGACAAAAGCATAACAAGGGGGGAAAAATACAGACCAATATCTCTCAAAAACATAGGTGCAAAAATCCTTATCATAGTAGTAACAAATCAAATATAGGGAAGAAAAAAAAAGACAGTGCATCAGGACCAAGTGTAATTTTTCTTAGGAATTCAAGGGTGGTTCAACAATGGAAAATCAATCAATGTACTTCATCATATTAAGAAAAAAAAGAAAAATGATATGACCTTCTTAATATATGAAGACAAAAGCTTTTGACAAAATTAAGTAACCCGTCATGAAAATTTCTATGCATTAAAGAAAACTTCTTCAATCTGATAATGAACAACTACAAAAAAAAACCCTGGATACATAACAAGGCAAGGATACTCACTTTCACTACTTTTATTAAACATCCATTAGACTCAGTCATTTCACTTCTAGAGATCACCCAAGAGAAATGAACATATATATCTTCATAAAGACTTGTACAGGAGTATTTATAGAGACTTTATTCATAATAGTCTCAAACAGGAAATAATAAAAATATCATCAACTTGTGAATGAATAAACAGATTGTGGTATGTCCATATTATGGTCTACTACTAACTGTAAAGAGGAACAAAGTACTGATACACAGCAATGCTGATGATTCTATAAAGCATTATGGTCAGTAAGACAAGTCACACATAAAATATTACATATTACATTATTCTGTGACATGAAATTCAAAGTGATCAATATTTTCCAGAGGGTGAGGATCAGGAATTCACTGCAAAGGGAGCATGCAGTAACTTTTTATGATGTTGGAAATCACAGAAAGCGTATCATAATTGTGTGTTTATACTACTGTACCCAGTGATCCAAACTCACTAAAGTACACACTTAAACTTGGTTAATCTTATTAATATAATCTGTACTTCAATAAAAATAACAAAAATGTTAAGAGGAAAAAAAAAGAGTTGGGAAAAACTAGACCATTCAGTGACCTTCCAGTGTTCATAGTAAAGTTTGCTGAGCAACTCAGAGTAGCCACATAAGTAGAGGTAAGAGAAAGATCGCCTCAAGGCATGGATGCTGAACAAAGAGGGAATAAGAGAAGTTTCCAAAATGTAGATAGAGAGTAGCAAAAGGAATAAGCTAGTCTCGGCATCAAAAAGAAGTGACTGGGGAACTGTTAAAGGGAGAGCCAAAATTTTTATTATTTACATATATAATTGAGCTGAGACTTGTCTACTTCTCCATCTAACTTACCTACTCTCTCTCTCTCTTTTTTTTTTTTTTTTAATGATAGTCACAGAGAGAGAGAGGCAGAGACACAGGCAGAGGGAGAAGCAGGCTCCATGCACTGGGAGCCTGACGTGGGATTCGATCCCGGGTCTCCAGGATCGCGCCCTGGGCCAAAGGCAGGCGCTAAACCGCTGCGCCACCCAGGGATCCCACTCTCTCTCTTTTTTTAAAAGATTTTATTTATTTATTCATGAGAGACACACAGAGAGAGGCAGAGGCACAGGCAGAGGGAGAAGCAGGCTCTATGCAGGGAGCCCGACATGGGACTCGATCCCAGGTCTCCAGGACCAGGCCCTGGACTAAAGGCAGTGCTAAACCGCTGAGCCACCCAGGCTGCCTAACTTACCTACTCTTTCTGTTACTCTGTTTTCGCTCTTAGTTCTCTGTCAACTTTTTCACATTTTCAGATGTGCACTTCTCATAGCTCTATGCTCAACACTGCCCTTTATTCACTTTACAACCTTTGCCTCATTAGGTCAGTCAACCACTTCGATATTTTCAGTTATTATACCAATGATAGCAAAGCTGGGATGAGCCACAGAGGTTATTTCATTCCTCCCAACTGTCAAGTGTTCTTAGGCAATAAGACTAGCTACCTGAATTAGATTTGGGAATGGAAAAAGGAAAAAGAGGCATTTATGAAAGAAGTCAAGAATGGGAAAACATGAGGAAGATGAACAATGTTCGTTGGTATTTCAAAATTATTATCCTTTCAGATTGAGTAGTATTCTCTCCTAACATCCTATGTTTCTTCTCTGAAAAACATAACACACTTGAAATAATTTCTTTATATCTATCTTCTGGGCTAGCCTGTAATCTTTTTGAGGGTCTGTCTTGCATACTTCTGCATTCCCCAAGCACATAGTAATCACCCAATGATTATCTATTGCCTAACTAACTACTCTACCTCTCACACTTGTTGCTTCATCCAAGCTGAGCTTGTGCAGTATATTTTTTCATGCTCCTGTACATTTATTTTAATGATTCTGCCTAGATTGCTCAACTTTCTCAATTTCTTCCTAACCACCCTCCAAACCTAAGTCACCAGAAAAAGTCTTACTTTTACTTCCAACCCCAGCTTTAACATCTTCTCAGGAAAACCCTGACTTCCCTTAACTAGAGGTTTGTGCTACCTCATAATCTTGTACAACCTTCCCTTGTAGCCTTGTAGCTAGCTCTGTATTGAAATTTTGTTTTTGTGTCTGTTTTCCTTTCTTAGTTGGTTCTGATACTTCCATACCTGCCATAATAGTTCTCACATAGTGGACTCTTAATACATACTTGTTAAACATATGATTTTTCCCATCGGTTATGTGGTCCATACAGAGAAGCATTATGCCTAGATAATTATTAGATTTGTGAAGAGAATGAGCCCCAAATTCCTTACATGAAAACTAGTTAAAAACTAGTTTTTAAGAGTGAATCAACTTCTACAAAGGTGGATGTCAAACTTCAAATCCTTTGAGAGAGCTATTATTGGAATTTCTAACCACTGCTATGAAGAAACCCAATTTTATCAAGTTCTCCAAAGGAGAAATAATAAATTCATGACTACAATTTCTTTAAAATTGGAGGATAGCTACATTAGCTTGGAAATAATTAAATGCAAAGTTATGAAGAGGTTTATGCAAAGTAATTTTTCCTGTGGCCTAAGCAAGTGCCTTAGTTAACGCAACTGGTTTTTTTTGTTTGTTTGTTTGTTTGTTTTTACCTACTTACTTTCAGGAATTAGAATTAAAATGTCATTACTGAGAAATTTTAACCATGACAGACAAAAAGAATTTTGTTAGCATGTAGGACAAATAATGTGTGACTGTGTATAGTTTATAAATGTGTTAGATCTGCAAAATAATGGTTTAGTTGAAATGTAAGGACTTTAAGATAAGTACACAGAGGCCTCAACTTCTACAACTTTTACTAACACGCTAGAGAAAGGGATGTGTAGTTCAGAATTGGGTCTGAAGTAACATATTCAATTCTCCCCAGTGACACCAAGATTTTAAAGCAGGTAATCTTACTGATGGAAATTAATACAGTTCTGATTGTTTTAAAAAAACATGAACACTATAGAAGCTAAAACTTCACCCCCTTATTCCTGATTGCATATAAAATACCCTGTTATAAATACCCCAAGATCATTTTAGATTGAGATAAGTATGAGAAAAACAATAGATTAATGTGTGAATCGTCTATGATTTGCTAGTCTTAGTGTTTGTAGTAGAAATGGGGCAGGAAGGAACTACAAGATCTGACCTCTAGGTTCTAGTCAACTATGCTATGTGAGTCACTTAAGGAAAATTTCAGTTCCCTCCTTATATAAAGTAAGCCCTGCCTACCTGAAGCTCCCTGAACAGAGCCAAGGCTACCTCTATACTTTGTATATTCTGAAGGAGCAGAATGGTGGTCAAGAAGGATCAAGAAGGATCTTCCTTTTTCCTTTCCTTTCATTGAACTCAGTGAAAAAAATTCTCCCAGAAACATACAACCTACCAAGCTAGATTATTTCACTGCTATTGATAGATCTTACTGTAAATTCCATTCCACTCTGATCAAGGCTTTCCTTCAATATACATCTAGAATTTGTGTTAAACTGTCATATGCTTGTATAAATGTTACACTGCAATTATTTCCTTAATAAATTGGTCATTTATTCAATAATCATTCTTCAACAAAATTAATTGAACACATACTAGGGGCCAGGTATTGCACTGCTTATTGTCATTGCCCTCATGGAATATACAATCTAGTGGGAAAAGCATACTATGATAAATGAACAAGTATATATAACACTAAGAGTAAACTATGGACTTTGAGTGATTTTGATATTTTAGTGTAGGTTCATCAGTTGTAAAAATGTACCACTGTGGTGGAGGATGTTTGTAACGGGAGAGAATGTACATGTATGGGGGCAGGGGCATATGGGAAATCTCCACACCTACCTCCCGATTTTTCTGTGAACTTAAAACTGCTCTGAAAATAAAGTCTTTAAAAATATATATGCATAATAAAAGAAATATATGTTAAAATGAACAAGTAAATTATATGATTACAAATCACAGAAGTACAATGAAGGAAATAATAGGAATAAAAGAAAGCATGCAAAGTGGTTTATTTACATGTGGGTTTCAGGGACAGTCTCTCCAGGAGGTGATATGTTAAGTTGAAACCTGAAGAATGCGAAGGAGCTAGCTATGGAGTGTGTGTGTGTGTGTGTGTGTGTGTGTGTGTGAATGTTCCAGATGGAGTAGAGACATGTGTAAAGCTCTGAGATGGGAAAAAGCAAGGCAAATGTGAGAGGCTGAAAGAAGGCCAGTGAGTGATACGGGCAAGAGCTGAAATTTAAGAGGAAGAGGCATGATCATGCAGGACTGTATAAAACAAAGTAATCAGTCTGGATTTTATTCTACTGACATGGGAAACCATTGAAGGATTTTTCAGCAGGTACGTAATATGATTCTCTGCATCCTGAAAAGATTAGAGAACTCAAGAATGAAAGGAGCCAGGTTAGATTTGCCTTCTCTCCTGCAACTAGATTTTAATAGTGAAGAGAACAGGTGCTGTCCCTTAAGCCCAAGCTCTGGACACAGAGAAGGCATCCAATGCATGCTTATTAAATGATGAATGCAATACCTACATTTTATGATCCGGCATATTTTACTTCAATAACATTTATAATAGTAACTAAACAAAAGGTGAGTGCATTAAAAGAACTTTCCTTATGAAACTAACAATACCTGTTTTGTTTTTACATCTAAAATTGAGTATCAAACAAAACCACATTCAGGCAAGGAAGATGAAGAGCAGAAGGAAGAGAGATGACAACTTTTTTTCCCTCTTGCCCATGATCCTATTTCCTCCAACTCATTTCTCTGTGAATGTCTTTGGCTAATTTAAGGAACCTATTCTTGACTACAGGAACCATATGTTGTTTCTAAATGTTATGCCCTTAGAAACAGCTTAAGTTTTTTTTTTTTGGGGGGGGTTACTCATACTTGATCTTTATAAAAAGCATCATCATCATAATAAATAATTTCAGCAGGAGTATGATCTTTTGAATGTTTGATGGAGATAGTAAAATATTTCACTTTTGCGTATTCATTAAAGCTATGAAATTCTATTAGCTCTACATGTGCAATATGATCTAAATTTTCATTCTATGATCATATAATTCTGAACAATATGTCATTTGATTCAGCAAGTATCTGATTTACATGTGGAGGTCCACAGCACTGAAAAGATCAGTAATATATCTCAGCTATATTTCACATTCCTATTTTGGATATATTCACCTAGTCTAAATTATAAGAGCAAAGCCTAAATTGATTCTTGGTACATTACAACAAGTCTTTTGTCTATTATTTACATTTAATTTGCTTTAATAAAAAAAAAGTTCTCATTAGATGAAATGGCCCTTTGGTCCAAATTATGCACATATCAAAGATGTAGGCCCTTGGGCTCTCTGTGAATTTGTCCAGTTTGATGATGGTGAAGAGCAATTTGGGAGCCAACTGTGGTTTCCTTGGGTGCCATGCTCAGCCTCCACAGGCCCCTACTTCTTCAAACATATGCTGAAGGCCCCCAAACTGGCCAGTTATGTTTTCAGAATGAAGCATCTTGGGCAAAAGTGTTTGAGAATCAGTATTCATCTGGTGTGGCCTTTACTTAGAAAGGTGGATTCTACAAAGCAAAATTCTTCAAGAAATTAGGCATATGAAAACTACTGTTTTTAAGAGTAATTTACAGCTAGTTAGCAGTTTTATATTCTTCAATTTGTTAGCAGCTTTATTACCTCTGGTAATTATAATCCAAAATTGATGTATGGCTTATGCATGTTGATGATGATAATAATGGTAAAACTAATAATTTATAATGTTTTGAATGATTACTATTTGCAAGGTCTGATACTTCCTTTGTATAATCTCATTTACTCTTTACAACAATCCTATAACTAGATATTACCTTCTCCACTTTACCAATGAGGAAATGGAGGCTTTGTGTTCTTAAGCACTATCTCTTAATGTCTCTTACAAAAGTAGTTCTTCCTCAGAGAGGAAATTGGTTGGAATATACTGTTCTCCCTAGTCCTGAAGAGGCAGTCCAATGTCTTTGTCATTTTTATGCTCATTTCAAAGATTTCATCTCTGGACAATCTGAAATTGTATGCCAGGATCTGTGTTATATTAGTAACAAGGTATCTCTATTTTCTTAACAATTGAATAAATTGAAGCTCTGAGTAAATGCATAACTTGCCTAGAGTGAGAATTGCACTTTTGCAGCCAGAACCAGGTTTAACTTATGATCCCACTGTTCCCTAGCATTTCAACCTTTCTTAATTAAGCTTTTAAACCTCTCTGAGCCTCTGTTTGCTTTTAAACTGTGTTTATAGGGATGCCTGTATAATAGGCTCTTAATTGTCAGGATCTTATTGCGAATATTAAAACAAGAGCCCATGTCAGTGCCTGCTACAGAGTAGCTGCCCAGTGAAGGTAACTTATCATTATGATTTACATTTGTGAACCACGAACAAGAGAAGATATGATGCCCACTTCTCTCCAGGCATTCACAGGCATTACCTGGGGTGTGCTTTCCTTGCTATCTAAGGAGGAATGTTCCATGGAAGAATTCTTGGCCCCAGTTTCCTCCTAGAAACAATTCTGAAATTTAATCTTGCCAAGGTGACGGTAACTGCAAGATATGACCATTAGTTGTATAGATTTATATGTTCTCTTCTTAATGCACCATAATAATATATTTTTAAATTGACAGGGTAATGGGTTTCCTTGGGAATTAATAACATTATAACATATAATAATATTGTTTTAAATAAATTAGTATGAATAAAGTAAAACAGGGCATGCATAGACCAATGATACTATCGCATGAAGCGAGGATTATGATTTAATCTAATTCTCTGCAGCTAAATTCCATCAAAAATAACACAAAACAAGAAACTTCACCCTTTTTCAAAAACTCTCAATAACTCTCCATCGCATTAGGCCTCTCATGGGCTTTAGGCTCTGATGTCTAGATGTTCCCTATTTCTTCATTTCTTTAGCATAATGGAAGGAAGGGAAGGAGGAGAGGTGGAAGGGAAGAAAGAAAGAAAAGGAAAAGGCCACAGGACTGATTGATTCTTAAGCTCAGTGAAGCTCATCTGACAGCGACAAGTCATTCTTTTTTTTCCTTCATAATCTTCCATAAGATAAATAAAATAACAAAAAGTTGACTTGAATATTTTCCATTTATTCCAATTTAGTAGGGGATGAGTAAATCAGCAAGGTGGAATAGAGCACACAGATGATTGATGAGTAATTTGGTTACTGTCTTCTCGGGGGGAAATGTATATATATATAAAAGAAGAATACATTATATTATATATATTTCTCATAACTACTTGGAATATATATATAAGTAGTTATAAGAGAAATATAGAAGTATAAAAGTATTTATATATATACATATTCCTCTTGATATATATTCCTCTTGCAGGATGAAATTTGAAACAATATATAGAGGAAATAAGGCTTCTATGAATTTTAAAGAATTCCTCAGTATTAAAAAAATTCTCAGTTGCATGGTTTTACCTTTGGATTTTGAAACGTTAAGACCTTTGCTCTTTTTCTTGGAGAGAAAGAAAATGTTTGTAAGAGTTAAAATGTCAGAAGTCATTCTTCATGCCTTCAAGGCCTGGGATCAAAAACCCCAGGATGGGAAGATTAAGAATAAACAAAAGTAGAAACTGAAGGAGATGTCTAGCAGAATTCTGAACAGGCCCTCTTGCTCTTTGAACATTCCTTCTGACATTAATTCATTTCCAGCTAACTAACCTGCCTTCTCCTTGATTCTTTCTCTTGGTATATTATTTTGCTCACCACCTTGGTTACCTAGACTTCCCTTGATTTCTCCTTTTTACTTCTTCTTTTCAATAACTCTGTTAGGGCCCAACTTGCCTTTGATCCTTGGCTCCAGCTTCTGGATTTGCTCCGCACCTGTGTTCAAGCCCACCTTGACCAAGCTTACATACACACACACACACACACACACACACACACACACACACATATATATATATATAAAATCTCATATATAGATTAAGCTTGAAATATATATATCTCAAGCTTAATAATCAATAGTCTTCACTTCAGGGACTGGTGATGAACTTAACATATGAAAGAATCCCAGTTTTTAAAAAGCATTTTCTAACAAAAGCAAGGTCCACATTGGCTAAATTTTATATGGTATGGATTATGATGAGTGAATGAATAAAACAGTCTTATTTGGCCAGGATCTTCTTATCTATATGCTTATATTTTAGAACAAAAAATAAGATTCAGAGGATAATAATTTTTTAACCTACACTTCAAGCCAAATGGTAGAATGTGATAATCAAGTGACTAAGCATAATGGAAACACCCAAAATTAATGGTTGAAATTATATCCTAATATTTTAGCTTTATTTATAGCCCAAGTCTTTTCATCTATTTCAAATTTAAATTTAAAGAACTCAGACTAATAATTATAAGCTTCCTCAGCATATTTAAGAAGATCTTTCCTTAAACATTTGGTTAGCTTTATTATTATTATCAATTAGTCAATTCTTTTCCAGCATTAATATTTTCACTTCATGTTCATTTATAGCATCTATGCTTCGTATATAAGCAAAATTTGCTTCTAGGGGATCCCTGGGTGGCGCAGCGGTTTGGTGCCTGCCTTTGGCCCAGGGCACGATCCTGGAGACCCGGGATTGAATCCCACGTCGGGCTCCCGGTGCATGGAGCCTGCTTCTCCCTCTGCCTATGTCTCTGCCTCTCTCTCTCATTCTGTGTGACTATCATAAATAAATAAAAATTTAAAAAAAGGATTTAAAATTTGCTTCTAGATTACTGATGTTATAAACATTGTCACTAGTCATGGGAGACATGCCAGGGTACCCCAGCACTTATTGCATGGCATTGCATCATAAATATTGAGAAATACTTTAATTCTTCTAAATGGATAGTTGGTTTAGTATGTATTTTGTGTCATGCTATCTTTAGTTGATGTTGCATGAATAATATAATACTATTAGTAATTCTTTCTCAAGCTACTTCTACCAACTAATTTTTTAAATAAATATTTATTCTTTTCTCTCTTTACTTTTTATTTTTAAAAATATTTTATTTATTTATTCATGAGAGACACAGAGAGAGAGAGAGAGAGGCAGAGACACAGGCAGAGGGAGAAGCAGGCTCCATGCAGGAAGCCTGACGTGGGACTCAATATCGGGTCCCCAGGATCAGGCCCTGGCTGAAGACTGCGCTAAACTGCTGAGCCACCCGGGCTGCCCTCTTTTCTCTTTTTTAAAAATAAAACAGAATCCCAACATAAATAATACCTCAAAAATTGCAACATACATCCTCCATTGTCAGTTTTCAGAAATTTTATGACACATCGGTTTATTCAGCCATTTATTCACTAAACATTTGCTGAAAGTCTTCTATGTTCCAGGCACTACTATGTAAGGTACTGAGTATATGAATCAATAAAATATGGTTATTCCTTCAGTGATCTCATAGTCTAGATGGAAAGTCAAGAAATCATCCAAGTAATTATAATACACTATGATATAGGCTAAAATAGGGTTATTTATAAATTGCAGATACAAAAGCCTTCTTTCTGTCTATAAGATTTACAGAAAGCTACAGAAAAGAGAGAAAATTTGGGCTGCTTTGAAGAATGAACAGGGATGCTGCAGAGGCAAGGGATGTAGAAAACACATTCCAAGAAAGAGCATCGACCTGCATGGAAACTGGAATCTCATGAAGAGAGACAAAAAGGCACATGACATGAGACATATGGGTAACGTCAGCCAGTGCAGTGTTGCTGGAATGTGGGGAAGATATCAGAGAAGGTGTGTAGATGAAATGGTGGGCAGGCACTTTTCAAGACAGTTTAGACTTGGCACTATTTGTTGTAGAGGCAAAAGATTCAGCAAAATGAGAGTTGAATGATACAAAGGTGGAAGAAACCATTCTACACAGCCCTCAAATCTTTTTTGTATTTGGAGTTTTCAAAGAAAACTCCACTTCCAGCTCCCTTACTGTCTGGCCAGGTCATTTGAGTAGTTGAGTAGTTCAGGTAAATAAATTGTGAGCAAAAGTTCAGTGTGTTACTTGTGAGCTGAGGCAGTGAGAAGCCCCTGTATTATTTTCCAGTGTCTCTCTTCCCCTGCTGTGGGAACCAATGGGGTCTCATGGTGGTGTGGTTTCCCAGCCACCTAAATTCATGAATTGCCACATCAAAGACAATTGCCCTGGAGAGTTGCCTAGATCCACAATAGTTTGTTTTGGTAGAAGGAATAAGCAAAAACAATTTTTTATTAAGCCATTTGATTTTTGGATTTTTGTTATTGCAGTAGAGTTATAGATGATTCTGACCAAAACACAAATCCGAAAGTCAATACTTAATGGACATACAATTCAAAAGAGGCAGAAAAAGATGGATTCAAGATCATAAGCTAAGGGGTCTGGAGAGAAATGGGACCTCTTCTTCCTCTGACACAGTAGGAAAGCTTAGGGAGGGACAAAAATACAGGAAAATTGGAGGCGGAAAAGGGGAAGTTAAAAGAGTTTATTTGTGATGGACACTACATTATCATAATATTAGAAATTAAGTCATCTGCTGAGAAAGTCAGTGGCAAGATTGAGGGAAATAAAATTATTGGGCAGTTGAGGAGACTGTTATTATCCAGAATGGGAAAGACAGCCAGGTAGATAGAAGGGAAAGAACGGCAGAGCAATGGCAGGCCAAGCGCCCAGCTGGGACTTTGGTCATGTGTTTATAGTGAAGTCAGTTAGCGTGAGTTTGCCATTGGCTATAGCTGTGATTGCCAGCCTGAGCGAAGGAACAACAACAACAACAAAAAACCCCAATAATTACAGTTATAGTAGGGCTTGGAAAAGAAGTTGTAGTACAGAGAGGATAGCTCTAAATAATTAAGGAGGCTCGGGAAAGTATAGTTGAAGTAATTGACAGTCGTGTTAAATCCAAATAGAAGAAAATGAAGTCAAGAAGGAGTCTGATAGAGCCAAAGACTCTACAAGAAACTGTGTGTTTTAATGGAGTTAAAGGGAAAGTTTAGTAGAACTATTGGTGTAGAAATAGTTAAAATACAGGAGGTTATTCTTACGGAGACAGTAATATAATGTAGTGGTTAAGAATAGGTTGTCTGTTCGATAGCAGCTCTGCCCCTTACTAGCTAGCTATGTGACACTATTAAATTCACCAGCCATTTTTACTAAAACTATAATCAAAATAGGAATAAAAGGGAACTACCTAAATCTGATAAATACTACTTATGCAAAACCAAGAGCAAATGTGATTTAGACGTTAACCCAAGGAACTAGTTTTATACTGTTATAAGGGAATTTAGTAACATGCCTATGTAGGCAATACTTATTTAAAAAGCAACAGTATGGCTCTATACTAGAAATAATCAGAATTAGAAATGTAAGAAATACTCTACAGATAATAATATAAAAACTTTAAAATATTTTGAAATAAATTTAATAAGAAAAGTGCAGGGCCTGGAGGAAGAGAACCATAAAATCTTATTGAAGAGCTCATCAAGAGCTGAACATATGGAAACCCATAACCCATTCTTGCAAAAGATGACTTAATTTCATATATTTGTCAATTCTGCCCATGTTGTTCTATACACTTAGGTTCCAATTTAAATCTTTATGTTTTTAAGAAATTGAATTATCGTACATTTTCAATGGGAGAATAAGTGTCCAAGAGAAGTTAAGAAATGTATGAATATGAAAAATAATGATGAGATTCCTTGCCAGATATTAAAATGTTATAAAGTTAGCATGATCAAAATGGTTGGATATTAGCATAAGGATAGACTAATAGATTAGTAGACCAAATCAAAAATTGCAAAATACATGGGAACTTAATGTAGGATAATGGTGGTATTTCTCTTCAAAAAAGAGAAAATGGTTTAGTAAATGAATATAATTTAATTTCATATTAGAAATTGCATAATTAGCTATTCATTAAAAAAATAACATTGGACCATTTACCTCACATGATATATAAAAACATTTCATTAGTCTTAAATGCTAAAAAATAAAATAATAACATTTTTAAAAGATAAAATTTAGGAGATCATGTGTATAACCTATATAATGGGGTATTGTGCAAAGCAAGTTAGTAACCAGATTACTAAGAAATTGCATGATTGATCATATGTAAATATTAAGCTTGTTCTTAGGGCAAAACATACCTATATTGGTTAGGATGCATTTGGCTTGAAGTACCAAGAAATCCAAGTCATACAGGCTTTAACAAGAAGGAAACTTACAGGCTTACATGACTAAAAGTCTAGAGGCAGGGTGGCCTTTATGAATGGCTTAACTCAGTGTCTTTATCCAAATCATTTCTCCATTATTCTCTCATCTTTGCCCAGTTTTTTGAATTGCCTTCCTTCTGAAGCTGGTATCAAGGAGGCTACAGCAGTTTTTCTAGAAGTGACATCTACACTTGACAATGGCTAGGATAAAAAGAGCCAATTTCTTCTCATGACCTATTCTTAAGAGTGAGGTTTAAAAAAAAAAAAACCTTTCAGCAAGTTTCTTCTCACATTTCATTGGCCCCAACTGGCTGCATTTCTGATTCCCTGTGGCTAGGGAAATGAACTGATGGGCTCAGGCCTAGGTGTGTATGCAGAAAGGATTGTCACAAAACGTGTTTTTCTCAGTGTGGGGATTTTGTGTAATTTTTACTCTCTTCTTTAATATCAGGTTGAATTTTTAGAAGAGGCATTATTACTATAATAAAAATTATAAAGCTATTTTTTGTGGAAAAATTATTTCATAACACATTACTGAGGAGAGTATGGATTTATATATATTTTCCCTTTATAATTTCATTTCTAAGGACACCTGGGTGGCTCAGTGGTTTAGTGCCTGCCTGTGGCCCAGGGCATGATCCTGAAGTCCCAGGATTGAATCCCACATCAGGCTCTCTGCATGGAGCCTGCTTATCCCTCTGCCTATGTCTCTGCCTCTCTCTGTATATCTCTCATGAATAAAGAAATACAATTTTTAAAAATTTCATTTCTATTTTTGTCCTGGCAGGGAGGGGAGTCTTTTTTTTAAATGTACTCTTCCTTTAAAAATGGCCCCCCAGGGATCCCTGGGTGGCGCAGCGGTTTGGCGCCTGCCTTTGGCCCGGGACGCGATCCTGGAGACCCAGAATCGAATCCCACGTCGGGCTCCCGGTGCATGGAGCCTGCTTCTCCCTCTGCCTGTGTCTCTGCCTCTCTCTCTCTCTCTCTCTGTGTGACTATCATAAATAAAATAAAAATTTAAAAAAATGGTAACAATATCATTATAACAAACATCTCAGCTTTAAAAAAAAATGGCCCCCCAAATATTATGTGTGTATGAAAAAAATTTCCTCCAACAACTTGCAGTGAGTTTAATTAGATTTTGTTAAACATTAGCAGTACATTTAACACTTCTCATCAAGCCTCTTTGCTTAGTTGGTTGACAAGCTTGAATTATATTTCTACCTCAACACTTATACTCATTTTATGTCCTTGAAACCACCATAAGTTATGCCACTCTCATCTGAGAAGAGGAAACACACCAGTTCCTTTTGATCTGATCTGTCCAAGAGTGTCTATGAACAAATTCCTGTGGAAGTCTAAGCATCATGGCAGCAGGTGCAGGGGAGAGGTCCAGGGTGACCCCGTGCTCACTGTACCAGTTGTTCTTACTGGGGCCCTCATTCCCAGGAAATGCTACCTATACTACCATGCAGAGTGGGCTATTTTTAGTACTGGGCCTGCTTGGGGAAACTGGAGAACTTGAACACTTGCCAACAAGGAAGTTGAAGAGGGGAAGGCTTAAGAGAGAAAGATGAGATGCTTTATCTTTTCCTCCTGTGATTTTATTTGGCACCTAGTCATCCACTTGGCAAAGTCTAGAAGATAACAAAAAGATAAAATGCTGGGTAGTAAGAGATCTTGGGTGAAGGGAAGATAGCTGGGAGTGGGAAGGAACGTGGAACATTTTTATGTGTAGAGAAGGAGAAGCTATGGAATTAAGTAACTTAAACATGGAGAAAGAGAGTTAAGGGCAAAGAGGTTGTTTCTGGAGAAGTTAGTCAAGACCCGAAGTGAAAATCTTTTATTATTATTATTATTATTATTATTATTTATTTTTGTTTTGTTTTTCTTTTCTGAAGTGAAAATCCTGAAGGGTTTTGGAAGAGTGGCTAAAAAAAATCAGATATGGGGCAGCCCGGGTGGCTCAGAGGTTTAGCACTGCTTTCATCCCAGGGCATGATCCTGGAGACCTGGGATCAAGTCCCTTGTCAGGCTCCCTGCATGGAGCCTGCTTCTCCCTCTGCCTGTGTCTGTGCTTCTCTCTCTGTGTGTGTCTCTCGTGAATAAATAAATAAAATCTTTTTAAAAAATCAGATATGACTTAAAATAACTTTCCAGCTACATTAATTTAGGCAGACTACTTAAACCTCTGTGAGCCTCAGGTTTTTATTCATAACATGTGGGTTTTACAAACCTACCTCATAGGGTTATGAGACTTAAATGGGCCAAATGTATGTAAAACACTCAGCATGGTAGCCTAGAACATAAGAAGCACATATAAAGAGTGGCTATTATTATTACTTTGTTTTAATTTCTATGTTCTGAATAGAGTTACTCTAGTGTTCATAAAGAGGTGAAAAATAATAATAAACTATATAACAAGGGGGACATTTGAGCTCTTGTTCCTCATGTACATACACTCACATGCAGGGAAACAAATTACAGATGTCTTCTTGGCAGCATAATCCATCCATAATGAAGCAATGCTCAGGAGAGTTATTATATTACATCACTCAGACACTGTCCACCTCTCTTTTGTAGTTGTTTAGCAAAGAGGAAAAACCTTCTTAACTATCATGAACATGGGTTAAGTATAGTGTCAGTTTGAGGGCAAACCAAAGTAAATCAATATATCTCCTTTAGAGAGTAGTTGCTAAGTAAATATAATAATTCCAGTGGCCAAATTAAATAAAAGATAGGTAAATGCACTAATATTAAGATAATCAAAGAGTGATAAAAAGCAATTTAGTGCACAGGGCTCAAGTTGATATTTAGCAAAGATTATTAATTGAACTTCAAAATAATAAAATATAATAAAATATAATAAAATATAAAATCAATATTAGAAATATATTTATGTGTTCTAAGCAAAAGTAAGATAACTCAGAAGATATTCTTGCACTGGCCAGGACTTGAGACTATATGACTCCTAAGATCTAACTCTCAAAAAAAAGTATTACTATCATCATTCCTTTGCATGAAAAACACAGCGAATGTTTTCTCTTTTAATCTTAACTTCTCTTCAATTTGATTCTCTTCAGTTTTGCAATTAACACCAAAAGACTTACCAAACAGTATTTCATAGTCTGTATAACAAACATCAGCTCCATTCTTCAGGAAAGCAAGTTATTTTGGCTTTTAGAGAATTTTATAAAATTTTATAATTTATGTTTAAAAAATTGCCAACAACTTTCATTTACATTTCTTTCTTATTTTTAGTTCTACAAGTTCCTCCATACACACACACACACACACACACACACACAAAATCCTTTCCAGTAAAATCTAGAAAGAGATAAATGTGTAAAAAATTTTCCCCTATTTTTTCCCTCTCCTTGCAACAATACCCTATGGACTGTATCCAAAATTTAAAGGTAACAGAAATAAACTATAATTCTTTTTCCATTTGTTTGAGAGAAGATTCTGAGTGACCTGGGATTCCCTCCATCATTTTTAGGTTCTGGAACTGGGAGATAGATTGGGGGGGGGGGAAATATATATATATAAAATCACAGACAGAAGAACTCTAAAGGTGGCCATTGCAGGACAAGTCTCCAAGGAAGGAGACTCTGAGACAGAGATCTGTGTGTACAAAATTTACTGGACTGCTCTTGGGACTGACACTTCCAGGGAAAGCTGAAGGCTGATGGCTATCAGCAGGCAAAATTCCTAGCATCCAGGAAAATAAGACCTTTAGTTGCAGAGGGAGAATCTAAGCAGTATGGCACTGAATCAGACGTTATGGAGGACAGATGTCATTATCCTTGGGTAAAGTGCTAGCTATGAATGTGAGGTGGACTGACAGTTAAGATAACATTTGATTGCTCTCCCCTCCCCCACATGCATTATCTATACCCTGTACTTGTCTGCCATTCTATCTGCTATTATCTTGGCAGAGTGATAAAAAACAGCAGAATACAGAGAACACAAAGATCAATTCTTTGCTTTTGAGTTTCAAAAGGTTTGGCCTTGGCAAAGACAAAATATTTGGAAGAAAGAGCTGTGTAAGAAGAGAAGGTTTCTCAACCTCTCCCAGACCAGATAAAGGTTCTGGGGGCTTTGGCAAGAAGAAAAGCAGGAAGGAAAATAGAGACTTTGGAGGATTGTGGATTCCTAGGGTGGCACTCAGGAGCTGAGAGCACAAGAATGAAGAAGACAACACTCTCTTTGCCCTTAAGGGATTTGGAGACTAGCAGGGAAAATACATTCAGCAAATAAATGCAATAAATCAAATGAACTATTATGAAAGAACATACAGGAAAGGAATGTAACCAGGCCTACACATCTGGGAATGACTTGCTAAAAAAAAAAGATGTTTAGTCGGGAACTGGCAGCATAAATAGATACTGTCTAAATAGAGACTAGATAGAAAAAGTGTTTTAGGGAATAGGAAGACATGGAAAATTGTGAAGGAAGAGGATGTGGCATGTTTTAGAAGTCAAGAGACGTCCAAGAGGATTACTGGAATGCAGAAAGAAGAGGAACAGTAGGAAAGGTAGGCAGACTCATTGGGAATTTAGTGCTGTAATCAATAGGGAAGGTATGGTGGTCAGAACTCTGGAGAAGCCCTGGGAATGTATGATATCAAATGGATTGGATATGTATTTAGGAGGAAGCGTTGATGAGACTTGGTGATTGATTGCTGTGAGAATGAGAAAGAGCTTGTGGCAAATATGAAAGATCTAGTAGGATTACCAGAAAATATTGAGGACCTAGTTCAGGATGATGACCAAGAACTTTATAGGAGCACAAATTCTCTGGGATTATAGTATATATAACACCTATGTATTCATACATGCCTATAAATCAGGTTATTTCAGAAGACCTCTCTGTGATTGGTCTTCCCACTCCTATGTAGTTATTTTTTATGCAGTTTCATAGACCTGGAAAGAAAAACTACCACTTTGAGTTTACTTAGGGACTCCACCCATGGGCAGTGATTTCCTAGAGGGAACTGACTTGCTAATGGGAGGTGGAAATAGGAGGATAGAGGGAAGAGAAGGTGTGTGTGGGGGGGGGGTGTCCTAAGGAGGTTTACTTTTCTGACAGCTTAAGGTTACACTTTCTGGTGAGCTTCACTTATTGATTGATTCATTCAGACTCTTATATTAAGTACCTATTCTGTTAAAGGCACAGTCCCTACAAGGCCTTGTGAAATATCTAAGGATGAATAACAATTAGAGGGCATGTCCTCCCTTAGCAGCTCTTTCAAGGCTGCCTCAGAATCACTAGCCCTAAAGAATCACCCCAACCTTAGTGTTGGATTGAAAATATGCAACTCCTCAAATTAGGTTGAAACTCATTCAATATGCCTTCCTTCCATCATTTGGGAGATTCTCCACATGTGAATCTTCCGGCTTTTCATGGAGATAAACACTATTTCAGCTATTTCAACTCTCTTTTGCTTAAAGTCCTCAAACAGTACTATGTTGAAGCTCCTTTTTACTTTTCTGTTCTTTAAACTCATAATGGTAATGCCATTAGATAACATGACCATCTTCCATTCTGTCCTACCCATGTAGGTCTTCATGAGTGTATCTCAAGCAAGAACACCTTTGTTGTTTCAGACCTTCAGAACTCTTGACTAACAGCTCCTCCTGCCTTTTTCAGCAAGCCGGTGGTAGCCTATAGACAGTCTTTAAAGCATGTGCTCGTAGGTTTGGAGATTACTTGTTCTTCTTCTCTAACCTTGCCTTCCCTCAATGGCACAACCTCTGGTTCCTCTTGTTCCATTCCCTACTCTTCCCTACTTCCTCCAGTTTTTCCTTTTTCTCCTTTGCTCTTCTTATGAGAAAATTATTAAGGGAAGCAGAGATCTGTAGTGATGAGAACTGGGCAGGAGTTCTCTTTCCAGCTCTCCATTGGGAATACTTTAGGCCAGAGACTATTGAGATATGGATAATTCTATTAAAATAATAAAATAAAATAAATAAAATAAAATAAAATAATAAAATATTGCTATTAGTTATGCTTGGCCATTTGCTACATATATAACTTCAGGTGAGTTATCTCTCTAAGGCCTCAGTTTCTTGTATGTATAATGAAACTAGTATGTGATTGATGAGTAGAAGGGAATTTATTAGCTGGAAGTGCCCAGATCCCTTTCCAATGCCCAGTAAAGGGCCATGGTAGTTTTGTATTATTTTCTTATTTTCTTAAAGATCCATCCTTCCCCAAATCATATAAACTTCAAGCCCCATCAAACTTATCTCTGCCTCTACTGATAGAGTTTTGTAAGAATGAAATAAACAATATAGATGAAGCATTTAGCACACACCCTTGGAACTATTGCTATCCCATTATCATTATTAAAACTACTATTGTATTATTTGTCTACAGAAAAGGTTGTAAAAAACTTAATCAGAATTGAAAATCAACACCAAAACTAACGTAACATTGTATGTCAACTTTACTCAAATGACAACAAATTTTAAAAATTTAGAAGTCAAACTTTAAAAGCTATAAAGTAGAGAAAATGAGTGGGAAATATCAGAGAGGGTAACAGAACATGAGAGACTCCTAACTCTGGGAAATGAACAAGGAGTGGTGGAAGGGGAGGTGGGCGGGGGGATGGGGTGACTGGGTGATGGGTGCTGAGGGGGGCACTTGATGGGATGAGCACTGAGTGTTATGCTATATGTTGGCAAATCAAACTCCAATAAAAAAATAGTAAAAAAAAAAAGCTATAAAAATGAATGAAAAACATATTTTTCCAGCTTTTCTAGGGCTTTCCTATAATATATAGTAACAATATTTCTCAAACATTTTCAAATTTATTTTTAATTATAAGGGAAGTGTATAATTGTTATAAAAATCAAAACAAGAGGGACGCCTGAGTGGCTCAGCGGTTGAGCATCTGCCTTCTACACGGGGCATGATCCTAGAGTCCTGGGATCAGGTCGCACATGGGGCTCCCTGCATGGAGCCTGCCTCTTTCTCTCTGTGTCTCTCATGAATAAATAAATAAAATATTTTTTAAAAAAATCAAAACAAGGGACGCCTGGGTGGCTCAGTGGTTGAGCATCTGTCTTTGGCTCAGGGTGTGCTGGGATCCGGGATCGAGTCCCACATCGGGCTTCTTGCAGGGAGCCTTCTTCCCCCTCGGCCTGTATCTCTGCCTTTCTCTTTCTCTCTGTGTCTCTCATGAATAAATAAATAAAATCTAAAAAAAAAAACAAATAAAAATATTGGGTTAAAAATAAAAATCTCTTCTCTTTTTCTCCCCTACCTGTTCATTGCTCCTCCCTCCTTAGAAATATTCTCCTCCCAGTGTAACCATGAATTAAGACTTTGGTGTACATTTTCCAAGTCTTAAAATGTACTTTACCGTTGAATGTAAAAATTTCTATATCACAAACAATATAAAAGTTGTTTTTTAATTTCCCCCTCTATTGAAACTGATAGAGAAGAGCAATACCAAATAGGTAACTAAAGAGAACACACACACACACACACACACACACACACACACACACATGCACGCACACATCCCTAGCAATTTCCACGAATCAAAAAATTCAGAATTCAAGGAAACCAGGACTGTCTTCCCACAGATTATGTCAATTCATGAAAGACCACTATACTAAGTTATATGAGGGATCATTTGCTAAAGACAATGCACATATTACCTCAGTGTCAACTCTTGCTGAAAACCAGTGCTGGAGCCTTGTTCTACACAGGTCAGGATGTGAAAGGGAATGGAAAGCAGCACCAGATAAGGGAAGGCAGATGGTACCAGCTTCCTGTCTCTTTTATCTTTCTGCTTCTTAGTTGCAAATATTATGTATTAAGCTCCTGTACTGAGGAAAAAATAAAAATTAGGGTTGCTTCTTTTTAAAAAATTCCAGAGTATGTCAAGCTGAGAGAGAGAGACTGATGTATAAGCTATTAGAAAATTCCTTAGAGGGGTGCCTGAATTGTTCAGTTAAGCATCTGACTCCTCTTTTGGGCTCCGGTCATGATCTCAGGGTCATGAGACTGAGCCCTGCGCTGGCTCTGCATGAAGTATGCATCTTGCTTAAGATTCTCCCTCTCCCTCTCCCTCTGCCTATCACCCTTCCCTTCTCTCTAACAACAACAAAAAATTCCTTAGAATATGTGTACATATACTATAAAAATGTGTATTATGGACATTATAAAGACTTCAAAAATTTTTAAGGTACTTTTTTGTTACCATTATGAATATTACCTTGGAATTATTTCCAGTGTTTGATGTAACATTTAGCCTGAAAAACACATTCACCAGAGAAAGAGTTAAATGGAGTACACATTTAATTTAAACGAGAGATGGGAAAAATCCCTAAATATTATTTATTCAAGACCTTTGTGTCACACTCTTCCAAAAAATAATTATTTTTCAGAGAAAACATAGATTGATTGTTCTTATAGTTTAATTCTTAAGGACCTTCATAAATACTTTTAAAATGAACATCTTTAATGAACTTTCTTTCATTAAACCTATTAAGTGCAATTTAAAATTAAAGAATGGCTACGGTTCATAGTGAATCATTAACAGGATTTACATAGAATTTTGCATATGTCTATGTATTCATAAAATGTATTTATAGCTTACTATAATAAATGTGAATAAATGAAGCTACAATTACACATTACTTTTTCTAATTTATTAATTTGATTTGTTTTATTCGTTTACTATTACCCTTATGAATAAACCAGTTTAAATATTAAATTGTAAGGGAAATATATGTCAGGTCAGTTAACAAGGAACCTAAATTTAAAAATGTATACCGTAAAGAGAAACATAACTATTTTTATAAAAGAGTTATGACAACTTTTAACATGCAAGGAAAGCTTTCACTTGAGTAATTAAAATTCCAGACCATCTTAACACACATACAAATTTCCATGGTAAAATCATGGCTGGCTTGTTTTCCTTTTGAATATATTGTAGCACAAAATCTATTTTTTTCTTGTGCAGTTATATGATTAGTAGATTTCTCTCTCTCTCTTATACACATGCATACATACACACATACACACCTTTTGCTAGTTATTTCTTTTTCTGCCAGTTTGGTTTGTACCCACAAACCATAGCTAAAGTGGAACTTCCAAGTCCAAGTCCAACCAGTACTAGAATTTGATTGCAAGCAATGAAAACAAATCCTGCTTAATTAAACAGAAAAGAAGTTTGTTGGAAGAATACAGGTTAGCTCACGGAATCAAGGGGAAAGCCTCCAGGAAAGGCAGATGTAGAGCAGTTCCAGAGATCTAGGTAAAAAGGATCAATGCACAGTGACTTCAGAAAGCTCGGGGAGTGAATTTGGACTCTGTCTCAGATCATTGCACTCAGGATCCAGATTCCCAGAATTAGAGTTCACAAGGCCACACCCTGACTAGAGCAGTCTGAATCTCCTCACTGAAATTATCATGAAGAAGGCAGGGAGTTGGGAAGACAGATCTCCAGAGGTAAATCGAGGTGCTAACCAAAAACAGGAAAAGACTCTGGGAATTGAAAGCAGTACATGTTCTTAGATTCTAAAATATAGCATACCATAAATACCATATCATTTATTTGTAATTTCTGTATATGACTTTGATCATTAATAGTTTAAACATTCATATGGGAGGATATTGTAGCCAGCAAGACTTTTATTAAGAATAAAGAATAAGAGGAGTACCTGGGTGGCTCAGCCAGTTAAGCATCTGACTCAGTTTCAGCTCAGGTCATGATCTCAGGGTCATGATATCAAACTCCACATGGTCAGGCTCTGCACTCAGGGGGGCTTCTGCTGGATATTTTCTCTCCCCCTCCCCCTCTCTCCCTGCTCACATGCTCTCTTTTTTTAAAATAAATAAATAAAACTTAAAATCAATCAATCGATCAATCTTTACAAAAGAATAATACATAAGAAAAACAAGGGCATTTCTTATTTATCCTATCTTCCTCATCCATCCATTTGTTACTACTAAGCTTTCAATGGAATAATCAAACCTTAAATGAAAATTTTCTTTGCATTTGAATAAGTATAGGCAACAAGCCAGGAGACCTTAATCACATTCCCAGTTGTTTCTCTAATATGCTAGGAGATCTTGGCTAATTGAACCTTTTTCAGGGCTTAGTTTCTTTATTTGTAAAATGCAGGTGTTAGAATATAATGAACTTCAGCTATTGCATTCATTTCTGTGGTTATAGGACAGCAGGCAGACCTCTTTGCTATTGGTTTCTGCCACCCTTTCCCAGGGTCAGGCCACTTGACAGAGGACCCATGGGCCTGAGCTTACATTCCTGGAGGTGACTAGTGGTGGGAGAATGCCCAGCACCTTCTGAGGAGTTGGGATGGGTGTATTCATCCATGTACTCATTCAACCAATCCTTTGCCAGGCGTATGATGTGCCAAGCATTAGAGGATGAAGTTAAGAGCCATACTCTCAAGAAAGTCAGAGATTCTGGTTCATAGTAATTCCTAAGTAAGAGACAAGAGCTCGTGAATTTGAAGAAACCTGAAGGAAAGAAAGAGTCATATATGGATAAACCTAACCTCTAGTGCTAACTGTAGTGATTGAGTATTCATAAGGGTTTATGGGAGAAAGAAGAAAGCACCCTCTTCAGTACAGGAGAAGGCAGAGAGCCAGAGATGGTTCTGAGGGCACTTGAAAAATAGAGAGGAGTTTGGTTCATTCATTCAACAGTTATTGAGTATCTTTGTGAAGACAGTGTGTTGGGCAATGGAAAATGGCTATGAAATGAAAGATAGTCTAGAGAGGGAGGGGAAGAGGGAGGAGAAGAAAGAAAAGATGTTTTAGAAAAATAAAGAAGCGGCACACTACAGTGTTATCACTACATAAAAACAATAATATTAATGATTAACACTTAGTGCTTGCTCTTTGCTAGGCACAATCTTAATTGCTTTCCATGTACTAATTTATTTTTGAGACAGGTAGTATTATTATTCCTGTTTTACAGTTAAGAAAGTGATAGTTTAAGTGAACTGCCCAGGGAAATGTAGCAAAAATGAGCCAGGTTTGGGATTTGAACCCAGATGAGTCAGGCTCCAGTGTCTGGGCATTTAACCACTACACTATACCATCTCTTTGCACATCTATAACAGCTGAATAATCATCCAGTATAAATTTAGTAGGGTTGGTCTATTTTAGACCAATTCAAAATACAGAGCTAGTCTAAAAGAATAAATTAGTACCCACAGCTATAAATATTCTTCTTAAAATTACACTATCGTTTCCTTTATATAGCTTCTTTTTTTTAACCTTGGGCTAAACCTCCCGCAAATTCAGCCTTTATGACAGATTCTTTGGCCAGGAATTAATACTTAACTAGAACAGGGGAAAAATCTGATCCATTTGGGTTTTCCTAGGTTAGAACAAGAAAACTTTTGAAAATTGAAAAGTGTGGTTATTTTGTTAGTATGAAGGATAGGCTTTCTGGCTCATAATAATTCCTAAGTGAGAAATGTGAAGAAAATTTGAGGAAATTTGAATTTGAAAAAAACTTGATGGACAGTAAATCAGTGTATTCTTATAAGACAATCTGGTCACATTCCTCCCTCCCCCTCAGATTTAAGTAGTAACATTATTGTAAAGGGTCATGAAACTTCTTATTCAATTGCAGGGATCTTTGTTTTCTTAGTACCACTCATGTTTATAACTATGAATAACTGGAAATACATAACCATGCAACTAATTTTGTTTTTGTTGTTGTTGTGTCTTAATTGGTAACTGAAAGAATTTAGGAACTAAAATCATTAAAAAATAAACAACATGACACACCCAATCTCATAATAGAGATTCACAGCACAAACATATTGAAGGATAAATGGCTGTTTTTTTATGTATATATTGTTATCTTACTGGAGTATAAGGTCTCCAAGATGGGGACAGTGATTAACATTCCTCTATAGCCTCTAGTACAACTTACTACATGGTAGGACTTCAGTAAATATATGTTAATGAGATATTTGATCAACTAGATACAATACCAGGTAATTCAAGCTAAAAACTTTCATTAGACAGCATTATTTAAACAGCCTGTCAGTCTACATTGAATAAAATGGGTGACTTCAAAGTTCATTTCACATTAACTGTTTACATGCAAATATATCTGATTAAATGCATCAGCAAAGTCAGATTTAAATCAAACAATTGTCTTAACTGTAAAAACAATGTTGACACATATGGGCTTATGTATTCTATTTTATTTATGTATTTTTTTTCTCAGTACATCCAGTACATTCCTATATTTCATTGTGAGAGAAAAGCCCATTAAATGCTGTGTAATGTTAAATGTGTATTATATCTATGTACCTACAGCTTTGCAAATATTGTTTTATTATTTTTTCCACAAATGCATTTTGATAGATTTCTATGTCATTGTAATACTGTATTTTTAATAAATAATTTGAAGTCAGAAATAAGTTGCTTCCAGCTAATGTGAGAACGTAACAACAAAATATCTCTTCTCTGATAAGTAAGCCACACTTTCAATATGCCATTAACCTCCACTTCTTGTCTTTTTTGGGGACTTTCTCCTGGGTTTTAGGGAGTTGTATGAATGTGGCTGATGAATCTAGAAGTTAGGTTTTGCCAATTATACAACGCTTAACAACTTCAAATTTTCTCTGGCACCTGGAATTAAAGTAGAAACTCTTAATAGTATTTTCTTTCTTTCTCTTTAAGATTTAATTTATTTATTTATTCATGAGAGACACAGAGAGAGGAGGCAGAGACATAGGCAGAGAGAGAAGCAGGCTCCCATGGGGGGCTTGATGTAGGACTTGATCCCAGGACCCCAGGATCACACCCTAAGTCAAAGGCAGATAGACGCTCAAACACTAAGCCACCCAGGTGTCCCCGAATAGTATTTTCATACCTATTTCATACCCCTTCTATACTAATAGTTTTCTAAACTCACCGTCCACAAGTGACAAACACCCTGGCCTTGATAGAGTTTTCACCCTTCGGAACTTTGCCAAGCTATGAATACCTATGGTAGACAATAACTTTGGGTGGATATTGTCCGGTAAACAGATTTCAAATGCAGAGTTTATGTCACAATTCCCTTTGAAGTTTTGTAACATTACAAAACAGAAACTCATATATGGAAATACAATTGTCTTTTTCTCTGTCTAGCTCCAACTATTCCATTTGAATCCAGTAAAAGATCCACAAAGGCTAAGCATGTTGAGCCGTGTTTTACTAAGAACTTGACTTAATAGATACTAAGCTCACAGTCAAGCAGCACCAGTCTTGGACAAAGGCAGTGATCACACCGGGCTTTGTGGTTGATTGGGGCTCAAGGGTTGGTACATTCTCTTCAACCCAACTAGTTCTGCTGAGAGAAGGACAATGATTAGCATTTCCAAATCAAAGACATTTTGAGTGATGGCAATTTGCTAAGTTTAAGTCACAAGTTACTACAAAGCTATAAATTAGGCCCCAGCCACACCAATCAAGGTGGCACCATGCTAGTATTTTTCAAATTTACTGCAATGAAATGCTGTCAAAATTTTAGTACTCATGTGTGTTTGGATGAAGGTAAACAGTAAAGAAGTGATTTAATATACACCTTAAGCTTACACAATGTTTTATATGTCAATTATATCTCAATGAAAAACTTAAAATTTAAAATTCAAAAATTCGAAACAGAAATGACCTCACAAATGAACAGAATTCTGTAAGAAATGATTAAAATTAGATTCATCGCCTTAAAAAACTTCCTACATCCAGACTCTAATAATAATAATAAATTAGAAAAATTAAAGTATTTCAGTTGTGAGAGTAAAATAAAAAGAACAATATATAAAGTTAAAGTAAACACACACTTTATAATTTTGTTAGGAAACATTTTATACAAAACCCACCAACATTTTAAATTAGCAAAATGGTTTCTTTTTAAATTACCAAGTACTTATTTAATATTAGAAATAATATTCTTGAGTCATACTTCAAATATATTTCAGAACTTTGTTTTTGTGTTATGAAGTTTGAAAAATAAAAATAATCAACACATCTCTATTGAAGAAAGAAGAACATGAACATTATGTTTCAATAGTTAGGCATCTTGACTTATGCTGCTTTGCATCTCCAGTCCAGATATCATTTTAGAACCCCAGAACCAAACAGCCAACTGCTTCTCCAGGGCTCCATTTGGATTTCACATGGGGATCTCAAATTCAGCATGTTACAGCTGAACTCTTTGTGTCTTCACCCTGTACACCTGCTCACTGTGTCTCTGGGGCAGCTTCTCCAGGTAAATGGCACCACCAGCTGCTCAAGCCAGAAAACAGGACTAGTTTCAAATATATTCATCTGCCCTGAAGTCCACTCAGTTCCTAAGCCCTGTCACTTGTACTTGACGAATAGCTCATGCATCCATCCTCCTCCCCCTCCCCCCCTCCCCCTGCTCCCATCCTTACCATCTGGCCTCAGCAACCCTCTCCTGCCTTATTCCCCTCCACTCCTTCCACCTATTCTCAGGTCACACTGAGCCATTCTTAGTTCTCCCAGTATGCAATTTTCTTCTGTTCAGGACTTTTCTTTGCCCTAGCAAAGAATGTTGTTCCCTAGCTTGGAGCACCTCCACACACTTGTTCACTTTGCTGCTGCCCACTCCTTCAAGTCTCAACATAGATATTACTGTTTTCAGGAAGCCTCTTTTGGCATCTCACATTCACTTATATATCTTCTAGAACAACCTCACACATGGTAGGCCCTCAATAAATATGCTCTAGATATTTGATCAACTAGGTACCACACTGGGTAGTTCAGACTAAAAAATGTCATTTTCCCTCTGTTCTTCCTTTGTTCTCTCATATCTCCCCCATTATTGTGCATTTGTTTTAAAGGTCTATCTGTTCTCACTGGATTGTTAGCAAGGACCTCTTAATTACCTATCAAAGACCATGGCACCTACTACTAGGTGCCATAAATATGAACAAATTAATATATACTCCATCAGAATCTCTGAATCTATTTCCCCTCCCCCACATTCTTGCAAAGACTTTCTTTCCTCAGCTTAGTTTTTTAAAGATTTTACTTATTTATTCATGAGACATACACACACACACACACACACAGAGGCAGAGACACAGGCAGAAGGAGAAGCAGGCTCCATGCAGGAAGCCCAACGTGGGACTTGATGCAGGATCTCCAGGATCTCGCCCTGGAAGGCGGTGCTAAACCACTAAGCCACCTGGGCTGCCCCCTCTTTCCTCAGTTTAAAGCTTTGAGAGAATTTTCCATGAATTAATAATCCTGATTTCACTTAGTTTTATGATTTAACCTTCTCAAATTTCTTTACCCTACCAGGATGACTTTTTATTTTGTTTTATTTATATTTTTAAGATTTATTTATATATTTGAGAGAGAGTATGTGTGAGTAGAGGGAGGAGCAGAGGGAGAGATAAACTTAAGCTGACTTCCAACTGAATGCAGAGCTCAATCTCATGACCCTGAGATCACCACCAGAGCCAAAACCAAGAGTTGGAGACTTAACTGACTTTACCACCCAGGTACCCAGTGATTCTTAATTTTAATTCAAGGCTTTTCTGTGGGACTAGGAGCCACACTCTGTTGCATATCTTTAGTGAATCTGCAGTTAGATATTCAGTCTTTTTCATCATAAATTTAATTAAGGAACATATCAGATAGCCCTAGGGTCTGTGTCATTCCTGGAGAATGTGCCTCCATGTTGCTTCCCCATGTAGGGAGGTTGTACTCAGACCTGGTCCTTTGCTGCCACTTGGCTCCTCTTCTACAACTTCTCAGCTACATCTGCAGCTCTGGACTTCTGGTCTCTTTCCTGATACCGTGTAGTTGGCTTGAACTTGGCTTCTTGTCTATGCCCTTGCCTCCTGGCCCAGAGCTGAGATGTACCCACTGCATGTCTGGTCCTAAGTCTTACATGCTTGGGGCCACGTGTGCAATTGCCATTATTATTGCCTGTGGTGAGTGCTCTCACTTTGTGGAGTGGCTTCGCATCAACTGACCCATCTGATCCTCATAGCAGTCAAGGAAGGGAAGGCTCATTTCAAAGCCTTTTCTATTTGTAATGGTGTTGCAAATTTAATAACTGTTTTTCTCATAACTGATTTACTATTTCTCACCTACTCCATAGTATGTTTTAAATTTATAGAGTTACTATAAATGAATTTCTGGTGGTTTAATCAGTCTTTTTTGGACATGCCAGTCCCTTTGGGGCAAATGCTAATTATATGAGATTTTCTCTTCTTCCCCTTACTCTAAGATACTGTCATGACATCATGTGAAGGGGTGGTGGGAAGAAGAGCAGTGAGAAGGAGCATTGGATTCAGATGGTGACCTCAGTGGGCCCTCACTGGCCTCTACAGTTGAGTGCCTGGTCTGGTCTCTGAAATTGTGAGTGCTGATTGCTCACAGTCCCTTGTGCCCTATGGGTCATTGGATGGGCCTGGCACTTGATAACTTCCACAGCTAAAGTCAATATGGAGCTAAAAATATTTGGAAAATTGCACAGTGTTTTGATAAAGACTGGATTTCAGGATTATTTGCTTGCTGCAAACTCAAAACTCCTGCTTTGGATATTAAAAGCTGATTATTAAAACCCTCTTTATTTTTGCATTCTAGCTATAATATAATCCTAATGCCTTAGGTAGAATGAGCAAAGGTCACACATTAAGAAATGCAAAGGAGAAAAACTCATTAATATATATAAAAATGTTCCCATCACAGTATTGATTCAGAGAAAACTATTAACTAGAGCAAAATTCCACTAATTTGGACTGCATGGTGAGGTCACTCTGAATTAGCAAAATGTTTAAGTTATAGACTATTACTAAAGAAATGTAATATCAAAGTATGTAGAAAGAAAATAGTATTAAAAATAAGAAAGGGACAACTATTATTAAACATTTGGAAAGGCTGAGCTGGATTATTTTTGTGTGTACATATATTACATATGTCAATATATGTAGATATGCATATGTTTTATACATACATGTAGTATATATACTAAGTTCTATAAATATATGAACTTTTTTTTCTTTTAGAGAAAGAGAGAGCATGTGTGAATGTGGGGGCATAGGGAGAGAGTGAGAGAGAATTATTTTAAAATTATTTTTTACTTATTATTTAGAGAGAGAATGAGCATGAGTGAGGGGGAAGGGTTAGAGAGACAATCTTAAGCAGGCTGCATGCTGAGTGCCAAGCCCAATATAGGGCTCAATCTCATGTTCCCAAGATCATGACCTGAGCTGAAATCAAGAGTTGATGCTTAACTGAATGAGCCACCCTGGTGCCCGAAGCCAATTTATCTGAATGATTGATTTTACAGAGAAGGAAACAACACAGAAAGATTGAGTTGCCTGATAGTTGGTAAGTTGTTTTTACTAGATTTTCCTGGCTTTGGAATCCCAATGGATAACTTTCATAAACCTATTCTTAAAATATGAATTCTATGAAGATACCTTTAACCAATATGTGAAAAAATGTAATTAATATATTTTGTATAGAAATGACAAGCCTTGAAAATGTTTTGTTCTTCTAATATATTATGGTGACACATGATAGTTTACACTTCTGGTAAGCATAGTATAATGTATAGAGAAGTCGAATCTTATGTTGTACATCTGAAACTAATGTAACATTGTGTGTCAACTATAGCATAAATTAAGAATTTGATGTTTTTCTTTCTAGTACTAAATTAAATTTTTTTGATGATTTTAATCTTAACAAACACTTCATAAATTTTACAATGAAAATTCTAGGGACGCCCAAGTTGCTCAGCAGTTGAGCATCTGGCCTTTGGATCGGGACATGATCCCGGTCCAGGGATCGAGTCCTGCATCCGGCTCCCTGTAGGGAGCCTGCTTCTCTCTCTGCCTGTGTCTCTGCCTCTCTCTCTCTGTCTCTCATGAATAAATAAATAAAATCTCTAAAAAAAAGAAAATTCCAGTGACTGATTTACCTAGCTTTCAGAAAGTCCACATTAAAGAGATTTACCTTAATGAATTTTTTACCTTAATGAATTTTTAATGTATAATTTTCACAGAACTAAACAAAATCTTTCTTTATGACACTTGATATTTCATTCACTTTCTCTAGCTACTTTATAGTTACAAGATATAAACATATTTAGTCAATTCACTCAAAATTTAGAAACAGTCAAAGATCACAGACACTTAACATCATTTAACCAAATAGCTACTTGGACTGATTGAATTGGCACAATATAGAAAAATTCAAAATTTCAGACTCTAGATTTAATAGCAAGATATAAAAAATAAAATATTTTTGTAAATTACTTACTTGAAATAAAAGACGAACTGTTCAGTATAGTCAGAAATCATAAAGTAAAAGTGACTTTTGGAAATTGGAAGGCAGCTATGCTCACCAGCATGCCACCAATACTGACTTTTGAAAATCAGAACCATGAAAAATCAAAATTTCACAACAAACTATAAGAAAAATAATTTAAAATTTTTGAAATAGACAAAACAGCAGTAAAAGAATGATTTAAAAATATTTTATTAAACTTAGTGCCCAGATTTTGGTTTCTAATACCATTCTCTAATGGAAGAGACCAGGGTTCCTTGGAGAAATGGTTGATTCTAGGATGAGGGCAGGAAGCATACGTGATGAACTTGGGGTATCTTCCCAGAAAGTAGGGGAATACTTAAAAAACCACGCTCACACACACTTGAAATGATGGGGTATGCCAAAGGAACACAGGAGGCAATTGAAAGAGCTCCTAATGGTCAAACCTGGAACAGTTTGAGCAAGAAAAGAAAGTCCTTTAGGATTGTATCCAAAATATAAAATAAATATCCATGAATCATAACAATTATAAATAAATGATTGAGTACATAAATAAATAATAAATTAAGGAGAAGAGAAAATCGCCCATGCAGAAAAATTCAAAATAATTTATGTACTATTCCACCTACAGGAGATGGAGCATAATTCCCTACTTCATGAACATGGGCTTCAAATAGAGTTGTCCTTCCAAAGGCAACTATATGGAAAGAGGAGACGAGTACCTCTATATCAGAGAAGCCTGACAAATACTACCTCAGCCAGGTGATCAAGGTTAACACCAACAGTGATAAATAATCTGTACAGTATGTGCCTTTGATATAATAGGATTAAAATGACACTATCTGTGTGATCTTCCTCTCCAAAGTCCTTAATCCCAGATCAATCATGAGAGAGACATCAAACAAATCCCAAGGGGGACATGCTACAAAATAATGCACCAAAACTCCTCAAAACTGTAAAGGTCATCAAAAACAAGGAAACTCTGAGAAACTGTCATAGCCAAGAGGAACTTAAGGAGATATGACAACTATGCAGTATAGCATCCTGGATGGGATTCTAGAACAGGAAAAGAACATCAAGTAAAAACTAAAAGCATCTAAGTAAAGTATGGATATTAGTTAATAATAGTTTATCCATATTTTTTATTAATTACAATAATCAAATCCTCTTAATTTAAGATATTAATAATGGGGGATTAAAGAGTGCATTTACCATTATGATAACTGAATAATGTATAGAATTGTTGAATCACTATACATATACTGAAACTAATATAACAGTGTATGTTAATATACTGGAATTAAAAAATACTTGATAAATAAAAAAGATAATGATAGGGGAAACTGAGTGTGAACTCTCTGTACAATCTTTACATTTTCCTGTAAATCAAACTATTCTTTATAAAACAAGATCCACGTAGAGGCTATATTAGCACAGTTCTGTACTAATATTCAGGAAACACAGAAGACTAAAAAACATGTTAAATTATACTACAGGATTCACTCACTAAAATCTAGGCTGTAGAAAAGTCCACAGGACAAATGTCCCAGTTTCTTCAACAAATAAATTGTGGGATGAAAATAGAGACAGCTGAAGTTTAAATTGAATGAAGAGACACAACTAGTCACAATATGTGGACCTTATTTGAAAATGGACTGATACAAACTGCAAAAAATGATAATATGTAAAAATGGTTGGAATATTGAACACACACTGAATATTTGATGATCCTAGGGAATTGTTGTTAATTTTGAGTGTGATTCTGCTATTGTGGTTATTTTTCAATATCCTTATCTTTAGAGATACATATTGAAATACTTAAGGATTGAATTATATAATCTCTGATGTTCATACCAAAATAATATGGGATACAGGAGGATTCAGTGGGGGTAGAGGTGAAGCAATATTGATCATGAATTTTTAACTGTTGAAGCTAGGTTAGGCATAAGGGAATTCTTTATTTTATCCTATATGCTTATACACATATTTAAATTTTTCCACAATAAAAAGTTAAACTAAATAAAAACTACAAAGTGAAATAAATACCTAATAAGCCTTATTGTATAGTACTCTATTTCTAAATAGTAAAGTGTTTTCCACCTACACATCACCAATACTTAAAATAGCAGCTTCGAGACAGAAAGTGACATTTAAGCTGTGTCTACAGGAAGCCAAAAACCTACTGGTTGATTTGATTAATTCAGACAAAGAGCTAGTCAGTTTAGAAGAGGGGAAAAAAATCGAACTGTTCATTTTGTTGAGTTTACTGAATAACGCCTTGTATAGTGCTATGTACATAATAAGTGATTAATATTTGCTGGTCAATAAATCAGTGAATTTAACATTTGTTCTGGCACTTTAATGAAGACACAGTGTGGCTGTGAACAGCAATTGCAAGAGAACAAAGGTAAAAGTCTAGCTCTAGGCAAAACTATAGAGAAGGCAACATTTATTTTCCAAATATTCAAGTGCAAAGATTATCACTGCACATGAATATTTGCACAGCCTAACTTCATAAGAACAAGAACCAGCTTATAAAACTATTAGATTTTTTTGATAAATTTACCAAAAGTTGTTACAAAATATATTTGTGTAAATTGGTATTTCAGTGAATTATATACTATACACATTTATTTAAGTCGTATTGTGGTGTATTATGTTACCTTACTTTGTGAATCAGACAAAAATAGGTAACATTATCTCTGTTTTTCAGGTAGAGGATAGGCTCTGGGAGGCCTCCTAGCATTGTCAGTGCCAGAAGCAGAGGAATGGAGACTGGAACCCAGGTGTCCTGGCACCAAGTCCAGTGCTCATTGTAACACTTAACTGTCTCTTGAGGGGAAATACAAAATATATTCTTGTTGCTTCTACTTGGATTTTATGGGAAAGAAAATTGGCATGCATAAATATCTGTAGTTTAGAAACACAAATAACCTTCTCTTTTGCCAATTTCTATTTAAATAGTGTCAGGAAACTGTACTTCTTTTTAATGACTATATATTATAAATAGTCGATATTCTGGGCAATGTAATGCTCCATTAATATTACATTCTGTTTGTTCAGTGATGCACAGCTGAAATCCAGAAATTAAGCTCTCTAAGGATGGTAAACACTCTTATCAATATTAAATCCTTTGATGTTGAAAATGTGTATTAAAATATATTAAAATATTATATAATAACTTTATAATATCAATTAACACAAAGCTGATCATTCTAATGCATTATTTGGCAAATGGCTTTATTCTTACACAGGATCTTCCTGTAGGAGGACTTCTGTTCCTCCTCAGTAGATTTAGTCCATTTATTTATCACGGCTTCATTTTCCTGCCTATTTTATGTGCAAAGAAAACCATTCATAATAGCTTATGTTTCTTACCTCCAGTCAGTGACCATTTCCATTCAATTTATTTTAAACAATGTCTTGGAATCAGTCCATCCCTTGCCTTTGCGTATATTCTATATCTTTTTCCAACTTTCCTAAATGACTCACTTTTTGCCTTTGTTTTTAATTAGAGGTTCCTCTTTTGGCTTCTTCCTGAGTATCCCCTTTGGAGCTAGACAGATATTGTTTTGCACAGCAGAGTGTCCAGCTGAGAACAAAAATACAGACATGCATTTGTTGAAACAATGTTTAAGTGGGTTTAATCAGAATGCAGTTTAACAGTTCAAATATGTCCATATTTCGAGGACCACAGAAGAACTTAACATATGTTCTCTGTTTCAGCAATATGAACAAACCAAATTGTCAAACACTGAATCCGTAGATGAATGTACTTCCAAAATCATTTCCCTGATCCACTGTAAACAGCTTGATCACACTGGAGAATGTGACCCATGGAGTTGCTGAAGTGTATTTTCCTGCTTTACCTCATGCAGAATACTCAAACTAAGAGTTTTCTGAAATGTCACTTCACAAACAAACTGAAGAAACTGGAGGAGATAAACTAGGATTTCTGGCTGTGAACAGCAATTGCAAGATTGCAATGGAAATAAGTCCTGTTGGGCGATGGCAGAGTGGCAGCGTCTGTACCTGGGAAAACCCTACAAAACTCACGTGAGGGTCAAAGACCAGGACTTGGTGCTGAGCTTCAGAAAATTAATTGATCTTCCTAGAGCACTCACACCAGGGAATTAGGTTACCATCTGCATATGTCATCAAGTGGCTCACTTCCCTGCTTTGCCAAGTATGTTAGTTTTTTATTGTTGCAGTAACAAATTGCCACAAACTTAGTGGATTAAAGCAACACAAATTTATTATCTTGCAGTTCTGTAGGTCAGAAGTCCAGTAAGGGTCTCACTTGATTAAGGTGTCAGTGGGAGGCTAGCACAGCAGGTGGAGTCTCTCTCACAAGTATTGCTGACTCTTTTGTCATCACATTTCTTTCTCTGACCACCGTTGGAAAAGGGTCTCTGCTTTTAAAGATTGGGGTGATTAGATGGGGCTCATCTGGATATTCCAGGGCAATTTCCCCATCTCAAGGTCTGTAGCCTTAATCATATCTGCGAAGTACTTTTGGTCATATAATGTAACATATTCACAGATTTGGGGAAATAAGAAGTAGATTTCTTTGGAGGCCATTATCCTGCCTACCACACCAAATGAAGAGTAGAATGATAAGAGATTTTTCTGGCCTCCACCTTTCAACTTATCCTTATCTTAACCAACTGACTGAATCTGGGCCTACAACCATACAACCCAACATGTTTTAACCTTACACTCTTCTTATTGCTTAGTTTTAGCTCATCAGGCTTAAAAACCATACCATCTACAATTTTCCCCCTTCTTCTCAACAATATCTAGGATGTGGAAAATTTATAAGAAATAAATTGCTTACAAATAAAGTTATAAGAAATAAAAAATTTATAAGAAATAAATCTCTTAATAGAAAAAATATGTTAATTAATTCTCAGTAATAATCTTGCATCTATACATCAGTTTTCTTCTGGGGTGAGGCGGCCAAAATTTTTTCCAAAATTAAACATACTCATTAAAACAGTGCCATGAGATGGTCATAAAATATTTAACAATGGCAGCCAATTGGGATTCTTTGAAAAATAAACTGAATAGATGGGCTTCTTCAGAGGAGGACCTTCAGAGAATTCCCACCTTCAATCTGTGCCCTAGGTAGCTCAGGAAGACAAATTATTGTATTCTGTTCTTAGGCCCCAATGAATAAACCTTATTTGTCTATTAAAAATTACAGTATTTTATTTTTAATGAACTGTACTAGGGGAGCCTGGCTGGCTCAGTCAGAAGAACATTCGACTCTTGATCCCACAGTAGTGAGTTCAAGCCCCATGTTGGGCGTAAAGATTACTAAAAAAAATAAATAAAAATATGAAAGAAATAAAATGGTTAAGAAAAAATTTCAGCTTAAAAATACTATTGCTAATACAAGTTTTGAAGTGGAAGGTATATATCTTTGCTACAATTTTATTGGTGAATGGAATTAAGTTTTTTTTTTACATTATATAAACTGAAGATAAAATTGAATTTACCTTGGTGTGCCGGGGTGGCTCAGAGCGTTAAGGGTTGGACTTTTGATTTTGGCTCATGTCATGATCTCGGGGTCTTGAGAATGAGCCTCATGTGGGGCTCCACACTGGGTATGGTACCTGCTTAAGCCCCTCTCTCTCCCTCTCCTCTCTCTCTGCCCCTTCTTCCACCCAGGCCCTTCTTGCACTCTCTCTCTCTCTCTCTCTTAAAAAATTTTAACTTACCTTAAAGATATTTAAGCTTAAACTTCAAGTCACTTAATTTTGTGTTAGTAGTGTTTGATAATATTTTTCTTTTTTTTTTTTTTAATTCTTTTTTTTTTTTTTTTTTTATTTATGATAGTCACACAGCGAGAGAGAGAGAGAGAGGCAGAGACACAGGCAGAGGGAGAAGCAGGCTCCATGCACTGGGAGCCCGACGTGGGATTCGATCCCGGGTCTCCAGGATCGCGCCCTGGGCCAAAGGCAGGCGCCAAACCGCTGCGCCACCCAGAGATCCCTGATAATATTTTTCTAAAGAGAGTTACAAAAATTACATAGGTTTAAGACCCCATAAAACTTGGGGCCACCACTGATTGGAGTTTCCTGTTTGAATTGCATGTGTTTAATAATCATAATATTTCTTTCTCTTTTTAAAAAAGACTTTATTTATTTATTCATGAGAGCACAGAGAGAGTCAAAGACATAGGCAGAGGAAGAGGGATTCCAATGTGGGATTTGATCCCAGGATCCTGGGATCATGACCTGAGCCAAAGGCAGACACACTCAACCACTGAGCCACCCAGGTGTCCCTCATAATATTTCTTTAAAATAAATATATTTGGTCATATTATTTTGCTATTTTCTACAGCTTAGATGTGATAGACTATTTTATTTGTTCACAATTTTTTATTCCTCTCCATCTTTACCATATTTCCTTTTAATGCAACATATTTCCTCACTGTACTGACTTTGGACTTGCTTGGCCAATGGAATGTGAGCAGATGAGAAGAAGTACACTATATCCCAGCAGAAAATTACAATGTCCTTGTGTAATTTGGCTTTGCCCCTTAATTTCTGCTCTCTACTATGAGTATTATCAGAGTCCCAGAATGAGAAGACATGTAGAACCCAGCCAAGCTCAGCACAAGCCCTGTAGGCCTACAGCCTTCATGTAATGTGAGTGAGAAATAAGTATTTGTAGTTCCACTGAGATTTGGCCATTGTTTGTTATTGTCAAAAAAGCCAAGAGTGATTGTCATTCTATTTACTTTTTTCATTTCACAGTAAGGTATCATCTATCTATTATCTATCTATCTATCTATCTATCTATCTATCTATCTATCTATCATCTATCTATCTATCTCTAACCACTCTAGTATTATCCTGGATTTGCAGTATATATATTATACTCTTTGGTTGCCTTTAACAAGCCTACTTATTGACAGTTGCCAAGGACTGAGTCATTAAACACATGCCTTCTCTTCCCCAGAGACAGTCTTTTGCATGTGTATGTGTGTTTTCTTTTCCTTCTTCCTCTTCTTCTTCTTTTTTTTTTTTTAAAGTAAATTGGCAGGTACACAAGGAAGGAAGCATGTATCGCTGGGGACTTCAGATCCCAAGACTGTGCTACATGCTCATCATTTTCTGAAAATGCAGAATCCATCCCTGTCTGTTTTCTTGAAGTTATTTCATAAAATATGTGTTTTTTTCTAATTATTTTTAATTATGCCTCTATAGAATTAGTGCAAATTTCCCCTCCTTGTTTATCTGAAAACCCATTATGTGAAGTGAGGCTATGTTCCCTGTTGGGTACTATTTATGTTTTAAAGCATCTAAGGAGTCTCTTCTGTGGATGCTCTCCAGTGTAGCCAAATTAATGTCATTTCAATTTTTTGCATTTCCACTAAATTCCCCCAATCAGTAATAACAGATGTTATTTGTGTGTGAGTTCATTAAATACATTGTTTCCTTAAACATACAAGGTTACCTGGAAATCTTATCCCTTCCCTAAAAGGTGCTATCATTGTGAACTACCAACGTTTTTGACTATGTAAGATGTATCACTGTTGAGATATCTTAATATATATCTGTTGAAAAACTCAATTCTTGGAAGAAGGATGAACTGTCTTTGAAAAGCAGCATGATATTCTCATTATTTTACGATTGCTCTGATGGGCTTGACTGACTGCACTCCTTGGCTCTGTTTCAAACCACTCCTAACTCTGAATTGTGAAAAAAAAATCTTTCTTAAAAAATTTTTTAAAGAAATAACCACGTGTAGTTACATAAAATCTTAAAGCTATTTAAAATATCCTAAATTTAAGCAAAGGTAACACAAATTAATATTCAATAAACTAGATTAAAAATAACCCAGGATGTAGTGAATGCTAGAATATCTTTATGCCTTTTTGTATGTGTGTGTGGGTTCAAGTGTATTTTTACTCTAAAAAATGTCTAAGAAGAATTTCAAAGGAGTTTATACCATAAAGTATAGTAGGTATTCAACAAATGTTGAGAAAATAAGTTGGATTCAGTTAAAGAAATGGATCTTTTTTTAGATGATAAGAAAATGGAAAAAGGCACTTTTGGAACATTGCATGAATATCTAAATTTAGGTTACATTGATACCTATTCAGAATTTATTGTAAAAAGAACACCTTTAAAACGCTGTTTTTGGCAGTCCACGTGGCTCAGTGGTTTAGCGCCGCCTTCGGCCCAGGTCGTGGTCCTGGAGACCTGGGATCGAGTCCCACATCAGGCTCCCTGCATGGAGCCTGCTTCTTCCTCTGCCTGTGTCTCTGCCTCTCTCTCTCTCTCTCTCTGTGATCTCTCTCTCTCTGTGACTATCATAAATAAATAAAAATTTAAAAAAAAGCATTTTTAAAATTTCATTTATTTATTCATGAGAGACAGAGAGAGAGAGAGAGAGAGAGAGAGACAGGCAGAGGGAGAAGCAGGCTCCACGCATCGGGAGCCCGACGTGGGACTCGATCCCGGGTCCCCAGGATCACGCCCCGCGCCAAAGGCAGGCGCCAAACCGCTGTGCCACCCAGGGATCCCCTTTAAAAATGCTTTAAAAAAAAAACCCAAAAAATGCTGTTGTCTGAGGTTGACCTTTCCATTACTAAGGACAGTGCCAGGTAACTGTCCAAGCATGGGGCAGATCCTATCAGCACTGGACCCAGGCATCATGGACCTTCCAGGTGAACCTTAGCTCTTGAAGTGCCAGGATGCTTTGGTCAAATACGTATTCCTTCTAAATTTTAATGTCTTCACTTGTAAACAAGAAATAGATCGCCCCTGATACAACTGCTGTAAAATTTAAGATTCTGGAAGTAAAGTGTAATGGGCTGAATGGTGGTCTCCCAATAAAGATATTCATGTCCTTGGAGTCTGTGAATGTTACTTTAATTGAAAAAGCGTCTTGGATATCTAAGTAAGTTAAGGATCTTGAATCATTTTAGCTTGGCCAGCTGGGCCTTAAATCCAGTGATGAATGTCCTTACAAGAATGTGACAGAGAGACATAAAAGAGACAGAAGAGGAGAAGGCCATTGAAGGCAAAGATTGGTGGGAAGTCACCATAAGCCAAGGAGTACCTACATATATCAAAAGCTAGAAGAGGCAGAGCATGTATTATTCCCTAGAGCCTTTGAGGGAATGCAACCCCTCTAAATGCTGGCACCTTGATTTCAGGTGTCTGGCCTCCAGAAGTATGAGAGAATAAATTTCTGTTTTAAGCCACTCAGTTTGTGGTAATTTGTTACAGTAGCCATAAGGATCTAGTTCATAAAGTTTGTGGTATATAATAGGTTTTAAATAAATATAAATTTTGTTCATTTATTCTCAAGCCATCATCTCTGGAGACTACATTTTAAAAAGGTATCCAACATACAATGGTCCACATTCAGGGACTTTGAAGTTATTCACTCACTGAATTCACTGAATGTGAGTGTCCACAGTTCTATGGTCCTTAATGGTTAAAGGCACAAATATAGGGTAGCCTTTGGAGGCTAGATGTATCAACACAAAACTAGTCCAGTGTGTGTCAGTGGGAGAGATACTGACATTAGGAGCTGGAGAATTGTTTTAGGAAATGGTATCAAGCCAAACAGTGTCTCTAGCATTTCTCTCCCCTGCCCACTAAATGTCAGCAGTACTCTCCCAATCATTGCGAAAGTCCAAATCTTCCCACCTTTCCAATTGTTTCCCTGCTGTAATATCAGCCTCATTTAGATCACAGGTCTGTACTAGGTCTGCACTTTATACCTCCTCAGAAAAATGACTCAGCCTTGCCCTCTGTTTCCAAAAACTTTGCCTAAAACTGGCCTCATATTTGCTTCCTACTTCATACATCCTTGAGTAGGCTACAGCACCCCACCCTGACCCCTCAGAACTTACTCTTCAGTACTGGCTGCCCAGCACCCCAACAAAGAGAGGAAAAGATTTGGGAATGAACAAAAGAGCTCAATGCTATAAAAATATAGTTCATATATTTGTGTATTTGAAGTTACATATATAATGCATTTCATGTCATCTAAAGGTGTAAGATATAAATTCTCAAAAAATAGAATGTATTCCAAATGTTCTATATTAAATTAAATTTTTTAAAGTTATGCTTTCTCAAATTAGAAAAATGTGTCAAAAGTCTTAGTATTCACAAGGTTTAACTCAGTGGTGCCACTTCTTGGAATCTATCACAAAAGAAAAAAATTTTAAGTGTGACCAAAGAACTATACATAAAGATAAACCTTGGAATATTGTTCCTTATAATACAAATCTAAAACGACCTAAATGTTCAATAATAGAACAATGAAGAATGGTCATATAAGTTATAGCATGCCTAGATGATGGACTAATGCAGCAATTAAAAACAATTTTTACAAAATATTTTTAATGATGTGGAAAATACGTTTGATAGTAAAAGGTGATATATAAAATTTATTCTGGTCAGAAGAACTGAATAGATATTTTTCCAAATAAGGAAATTTGACATGTTTCCAATAAAACATACAAATGGTCAATAAGTATGTGAAAAGATACTGAACATCACTAATCATCAGGAAAATGCAAATCAAAAGCACAATGAGGAACGCCTGGATGGCTCAGTGGTTGAGCATCTGTCTTTGGCAAAGGGCGTGATCCTGGAGTCATGGGATCAAGTCCCCCATCAGGCTTCCTGCATGGAGCCTGCTTCTCCCTCTGCGTGGGTCTGTGCTTCTTTCTCTGTGTGTGTCTCTCGTGAATAAATAAATAAAATATTTTTAAAAACCACAATGAGATGTCACCTCACACCTGTTGGAAAGGCTGTTATCAAAGAGACAAGATTCTAAGTGTTGGTGAGGGTGTAGAGAAAAAGGAACCTTTGTGTGCTGTTGGTGAGAATGCATATTGGTGTACTGCAATGGAAAACAGTATAAAGTTTCCTCAAAAAATTAAAAATAGAACTACCATATAATCCAACAATTTAACTTCTGGGTACCTGACTGAAAGTAATGAAATCGTTATCTTGAAACGATATCTGCATCCACAGCATTATTTACAATAGCCAAGACATGGTTACAACCTAAGTGTTCATTGATGGGTGAATGGATAAAGAAAATGTGGTATAATTGCACAAGTAAATGTCATTTGGTCGTAAAAAGAAAGGACCTGCCCTTTGCAACAATATGGGTGGACTCTGAGGGCATTATGCTAAGTGAAATAAGTTAGACATAGAATGGCAAATGCTATATCATCTCACTTATATGTGGAATATCAAAAAATTGAACTCAGATACAGAGAATAGATTGGTGATTGCCACAGTGGGAGAGTGGGGGAAATGGGTAAGGGTGGTCAAAAGGTACAAGCATCCAATTATAAGATGTGACGACTTATAAGTGTGATGACTATAGTTAACAGTATTGTATTGTATATTTGAAAGTTGCTAAGAAAGTAAATCTTAAAAGTTCTTATCACAAGAAGAATAATTGTAACTATATGAGGTGATGGCTACCAACTAAACTCATTGTGGGAATCATTTTGCAAAATATACATATATCAAATCATTATGTTGTATACCTGAAATGAATATGTTACATGTCAATTATATCTCAATAACAAGGAAACACATTTATTCATTTATTTTATTTAAAAATTATTTATTGCATCCAAATCAGAAAAGAATAAAATTGTCTCTGTTTACACTTGATTTAATCTTGCATGTAAAAAACCCTGAAGATTCTACAATAAACTGTTAAAAATAATAAATTTAGTAAGGTTTCAGAACACAAAATCAACACACAAAAATCAGTTACATTTCTATACACTAATAATGAATAATCTGAAAGGAATTAAGAAATCAAGTCCATTTATAATAGCATCAAAAAGAATAAATTGCTTAGGAATAAACGTAACTGAGGAGGTGAAAAAAGACTTTTACACTGAAACTATAAAACACTGCTGAAAGAAAATTTAAAAAGAGAAAAATAGATGGAAAGATATCCTGCGTTCATGAATTGGAAGATTTAATATTATTAAGATGTCAATACTGTCCAAAGAAATTTACAGATTCAGTGCAATTCTTATCAAAATCCCAATAGCATTTTTTTTCAGAAATAGAAAAAAATAATCATTCTAAAATTTATGTGGAATCTCACGGGACTCCAAATAGCCAAAACATTTTTTTAAAAGATTGTATTTATTTATTCATGAGAGATGCAGAGAGAGGCAGAGACACAGGCAGAGGGAGAAGCAGGCTTCATGCAGGGAGCCCGATGTGGGACTCGATCCCGAGACTCCAGGATCACACCCTGGCCCAAAGGTAGATGCTTAACCGCTGAGCCACCCAGGCATCCCTAGCCAAAACATTCTTGAAAAAGAAAAAACATAAGTGGAGACTTCCCACTTTGTGATTCCAGAAAATATTACAAACATATAGTAATCAAAATAGGGTGGTACTGGCATAAAGACAGACATTTATAGACAAGTGGAATAGAATAGAGCCCAAAAATAACCCTTGTGTATATGGTCAAATAAACGATCTTTGATAGAGATGCCAAGACCATTCAATAGGAAAAAGATAGTTTCTTCAACAAATGCTGCTAGGAAAACTGGATATCCACATTTAAAAGAATGAAGTTAAACCCTTATCTTATACTATACATGAAAATTAATGCAAAATAGATTAGAGACTTAAACATAAGGTCCAAAACTGTACAACTCCTAGAAAAAAACATAGGGGAAACTTCATGACATTGAATTTGGCAATGATTTCTTGGATATGACACCAAAAGCACAGGCAACAAAAGCAACAATAGACAAATGGGACTATATTAAACTTAAAAACTTATGTGAAAAAAAAAAAACTTATGTGCATCAAAAGGCACATCACTAGAGTGAAAAGCTAACCTATGGAATGGGAGAAATTATTTACAAATTATTTACATATCTGCAGGGTTATATGTTAATATCCAGAATATACAAAGAACTCCTACACTTAAACAACAACAAAAAAAACCTAATAAAAAATGGTCAAAGGACTTGAATAGGTATTTTTCTAAAAATGATATACAAACAACCAGCAAAATATGAGAAAGTATTCAACATCACTAATCATGAAAGAAATGCAAGTCAAAACCACAATGAGACATCATCTCTAATGATCAAATGTCAAAAAGACAAAGTAACAAGTGTTTGTGAGGCAGTGGGGCAATCTTGAATCCTTTGTGTGCTGCTGGTCAGATTGTATAATGATGCAGTCATGTGGAAAATAGTATGGTGGTTCCTCAAAATTAAACATAGAACTCCCCTATGATCCAGCAATCCTACTTATGGCTATATATCCAATTTATCAAAAGAATTGAAAGTGGACTCTCAAAGAGGTATTTGTACATCCATGCTCATAACAGCTTTATTCTCAATAGCCAAAAAGTGGAAGCAACCCAAATGTCTATTAATGGATGAATGGACAAAAAAAAAAAAAGTAATATATACATACAACGGAATATTATTCAGCTTTAAAAAGTAAGTACATATTGTAATATACTAAAACATTAGTGAACTTTGAGGTCATTATGCTAAGTGAAATAAACCAGTCACAAAAAGAAAATACTGTAGGATTCCACTTATATGAGGTATCTAAGGTATCTAACATAGTCAAATTCATAGAAACAGAAAGCAGAGTGGCGATTACCAGGACCTAGAGAGAGGGAGAAATGGGAGTTGTTATTCAATGGGTATAGAGTCTCAGTTTTGCAAGATTTTTTTTTTCTTGAGTAAGTACTGTTTCTTGAATGGATGGGTTGTAGCAAATTGCCAAACTCTTTTCTTGTCTTTTTTTTTTTTTTTAAGATTTTTAATTTATTTATTCAGAGAGAGAGACTGAGAGGCAGAGACACAGGCAGAGGGAGAAGCAGGCACCATGCAGGGAGCCCGACACGGGGACTCGATCCTGGGTCTCCAGGATCACACCCCGGGCTGCAGTCGGTGCTAAACCACTACACCACCGGGGCTGCCCGTTTTGCAAGATTATAATGTGAATATATAATGTTAATACACTACTGAACTGTACACTTAAGAATGATTATGATGGAAAAATTACTTATTTTGGAAAGCCTTTAGTATTGTTTATAGAGATACATATAATAAAAGATTAGATGTAGAAATAAGAGAACATAAAAAGTAGGACAGAGAAAATCTAAATAGCAAATCATAAAATTAAGCTAGGAGAGAGTTTTATCCAGAACACGAATGTTGTAAGATTTTGTGTTTTTGACTCTAGGCTTTTTAGCAGCTACCGACAACAAGGAGACTCGTTATGTGATTCCTATAACCTACAAAAATAAACTTCCGGTATGATCTCAACTGGGGAAAAAAAGAATAAAGATATATATGACACCTTAGAAGGAAATATGCCAAAATTTTAACAAGGTTTATTACTAGGTAATGGTCATATTTGCTTTTTTATACTTTTATATATTTTCTGAAAATTTCACAATTGACATAATTAAGAGAATGTTGTGCCTCTTGATGACTTTGGTAGTAATTTGTTAAGTGCCTCAAAGGCACAAAAGGAAAAAGTATCATATGAGCAGATCTAGTGCCAGGTAAAACCAGCTGTAGAGGGAAATGGGAAAACCACCAAGGACAAGGATTATCTTGGTGTGGTTGAAGGGCCACAAGCCTTATTCTCTGCATGGAAGTGAAAATGTGCGAAGCCCTGGGTTGTTTATGGGGACAGGGCAGTGGGGGAAATGGCTTCTCTTGGGCCACAGTCTTATCTCATGACCTTCTGCCATGGGTAAGGAACAGGGACAGGAGAAGATGCAAGCAAATGGGGAGATTGTGTTGAGGTTCTAGCATTTTCTCCCAAGGGAAGATATACAGTTATTGTTTGTTTTTGTCTTGTTTCTCCAGAACCCAGCTTTAATCCCAGGCTGTAAGATTTCATTAATCCAGGCAAATTTTGGTCAAATGGAAAATTAGAGTTCAATTCATGATTCTGAAAAATTTTAACAGCTTTATTGAGATATAATTCATATACCATAGAATTCATCCATTTAAGTCTATAATATTTTTTGACTATATAGGGCTGTGCAGCAGTTGCCCAATCAACTGTCATCAAATACCCAAAATCATATCTATTAATAATTACTTTCCATTCTCCAACTTAGCCCTAAGTAACCATGAATCCACTTTTTGCCTCTACAGATTTGCAGTTGATGGACATTTCATATAAATGGAATCATATAATAAATGGTCTTTTGTGACTAGTTTCTTTCACTAAGCATGTTTTTTGAGGCTCATCCATTTTGTAGTATTTCATCCTTTTTATTGCTGAATAATATTCCATTGTATGGGTATACTATATTTTAGTTATCCACCTATCAGTTGGTGGACATTTGGGTTGCTTCCAATTTTTGGCTAGATTCTTAAACTGCTGACAATTTGTCCTATGTGGAGCCTATTTCTTAAAGGTTACTCTTTATAAAAGTCTTATTGTGTGAGTAACTGATTTATATTAATTAAAGACATTAAATAATTGCTATTCAATATGATCAGGTATATGAAATGATCAACTACCAATTGTCCTCTGAGATGATCAATTATTGTATAAGCTGATATAGTCTCAGTCAAAAAAATAGAAACTTGACATTTTATTTAGTTCACACAGCTCTAAGAGAAATGTCCCATTTCTGTAAGATTCTCTGGTATAATTAAAATAATGCACAGATTCCCAGCAGTACCTCTGAGGCCACTGATGGGCCTAGAGATAGGACCTGCAGTTGGGAGTCCCTGTTTCAAATTACAGAAGAGTGTAACACTCACTTAGCTTTATTGTTTTCAATTACATACAGTAACAAGGACTAATTTCCAAAGCATTGACATAAAATGTCCCCAGGGAATTTGGTTTAATGAACAGCTAAAAGTGATCTACAATGAATGTATTTGCTATTGTATATAATGGTGCTTTTAAGGAGCTTTAGAGTTTTCTTTTCAGGAGATGTGAAATCTGATTTTGCCTACTTGTATGTTTTTGGTGTACAGAAGGGGACCCTCACAGTGTAGTCCTGTGTTGTGATCATGTGGTCCCCAGAAAAGAGAGCACAAGTCCTCTCATGCTCATGCTCACGTCCCTCTCATGCTCCCAGAAGAGCTCATCCCAGTGATCTGATTTCAGCACATGGAAGGGGCTACTTTTTCCAGAGCTCGTACTATCAAAGGACTTTAAAGGTCTAGCAATTTCAGGTAGAGTCCTTTTTCTCTGATGCCATTTTAGCTTTTCTTTTTTTCTTTTTCTTTTTTTTTCCTTTTCCAACACTGTGCCTATCTCTGCTGCCCCAGTCTAAGGAGCAGAAACAAAGCAAAGGGAATGGAAATACTTGAATGAATTTTGAAAAAAGAATCTGACGTTGATGAGAAGGTAGGTAAAATTTCATGAAATTGAGGCTATCCAGAGAGTAATGCCCTTTTGGATACTCTCCTCTAAATACAGCCCTTTGGGAGAAGCCCAGACTCCTTCTATCTCATGACCCCACCATTGTCAACACATTGTTTGGTCATCACTGAAAGAGTGTCCAGGGCTGCAAGTAAAGTGCATCATGACTTCTTAACTTCCATTGGCCAGAACTTACATGCCCCAGCCTAAACTAAAAAGGAGCCCAAGAGGAAATCAAAATGGGCTTGGTAAACACTTGGCAATGTCTCAGCCACACCAGCTCTGAGCTAGGGGATAAACCATTTTTTTCTGTTGTTCTCTGGAGGTCTGACTCCATTGTCTCTGGCAGAGGTTCCTTGTCACATTATAGTAGTAAATTCTGAGATTTGGGTTTGAATTTACTGTTGAATGGGGATTGGTCTGGGGACAGATCCCTGTTTATTCCTGGTTCTCCAAGCTGAAACACCATTTCAATAAGCATCTAAATAGTACCTAAATCAAAAGTCAGAGGTCTGAAAGAGTAAAATCCAAGAATTTTGCTGGATCTATCTGCTTAAGTGTATTTTGTTTAGTATTACTAAGGTAGGAAGAATCCAACAGTACCCTTACTATAGAGTTGTCCTTTTCCTGATTCATCTTATGAGATTTTTTTCTTTTATCATTGAAAAGAGTTTTGCTTTGGTGAGCAATGTTGCTGGAATTTTCATTTAGCCTATGTGCACATAGGACCACAATGTGACTATAAGGAAGCAGTAAGGCCTCGTGGTTAGGAGCACAGGTTCTAGAGCAGACTGCCTTGATGTCACCTTAAGCCATTTGCTTAATTCTCTGTTCCTCAGTTTCCTTACTTATTAAAAGGGGGCATGAGGATGGTAATATAGCACCCACTTGGAATAATAATGAGGATTACCTTGCTTTTATTCTACCTCCCTTCTTGGGTCCTTCCCCTCTCACAGAGGTTGAAAAGCTAAAATTCTGCATTTCTCAAACTCCTTTGCAGCTAGAGGTTTGGCCGTGATTTAGGTCCCATCATTTAGATGGATTTGTTTGAAATTTGGAAGGCAGACATGAGGAGGCCATCCTCTCCTCTCACTTGGCCATTTTACTGCTGGCATGAAAATTCCTGGAGGCGTGAGGCTTCATCTGCAGCAGTGCTCCAATATTCTTTTTCCAGCTGCCTGGGTGTCAAGAGCTGTGGCAGTGGTAGCAGCTTTTTGAATTTGGATTCCTGTTCTGGGACATGGTTTGTAAATTTACTAGCTTCAGTGACTGTGAAGGTAATTGCTGTCTTAGTAGGCCAGTTCTGTGTTTCTCTGGGAATTACTTCTGGAGGCCCCGTCTAGAACCTACTCCTCCAGCCTGCTCACAATTTTGTAAACACCCAATTCCCTGTATTAAATCCCACCTTGCTTAAATTATTTAGAATGGTTCCTCTTTTGGTGGGGGACAGGGGGGTGTGAATCCTGATGGCATCAATAACTTATAGGGTTATTTTAAGAATGGAATAATAAATGTAAAGCACTAAAGCCCAGTATACATAAGTATTAGATACCTGTGAGTTTTATTATTAGGCAGACTAATGACCAAGAAGGTGAAACGAACTCACAAAGGATCCCTGAAGAGTTCCATTTTTAGAGATGAATCTGGCTCTAGCAATATGTCACAAGCAGCAAATAAAGTGGAGTTTAGATAGACACAGTTAATTTGCCCACATTCCTTTCACATGCTAATTCAGGAAAAGCTATTTGGCCCTCTGCTGACCCCATTGCACTGATAATTGCCATTTCACCTGGTCCCCAAAGGGCATAACCCCAAGTTACTCTTAGCTCTTGGACTCTGTGAAGGTGGTGTGGATGGATATACAAATGCATCAGGAACAGAGTTATTTTATTAAAACTCCTTTTATATAAATTTATTTCATTTCAGAAGCCAGCTAAACATAAATAACTGGCTATTCTAAAACAAATGTTAATATAAAAGAAGAAAATGTAAAACAAAACAAAATTACACCTGGTCACTCTGAAACTTCCTTTAAGATTTAAAAAGCCTAATTTAGTATTCATGATTTCAACCTGAAATTCATTCAGTTGGCCATTCTTATAAATTATCTTTTTAATGAATGCTTTGCAACTCAATGATATCATTAATGAAAATTGGGTTGCTGCTTTTAGAGAATGGCAGATGTTTGTCATCAGTGATGATGATGATGATAATGATGATTATGATTTTTTGACCAAAGAGAGTTTATTTAGCTAGATTTTTCTGGAAATTACAATTCATTTTTACATTGACATCCTTGCAGAATTGATATGCATCATATTATCAAAGAACTAACTGCTGGATGCCACATAGGAAAGAGGAGCCAGGTGGACTTCAGTGAGATTCTTCCTACAACTTTTATTACCAACTTTGGGTAAGACTTATTCCTAAGTTCCTGTTTTTTCCTCCATGAAATAAGAATAATAGTTTTTCCTTAGATTTATTATGAAGATCAGCGGTTGTAATATATATAAAATGTGCCCAGTGCCTGGCACAGCAGATCTATTGATCCGTTCTATGTGACCAAAGGAAAGTTGCTTTAGTTTTTTCACTAAAACTTCTCTGCAGAATATTAGAACAAGTTTGTGTCAAGGCCTAGCACATGTATATATCTATTATTATGCCTATTGTTATTATTCTTTACAAGTAGTCAACCCTTCCTTTGAACTAGAGTAGTTAGCTAACACAGTACTCCCGAAATAGATTTTTTACATCTATTCTATGTGATTATTATCTATGTGATTATTCACCAAAGGTAATGAGGGTATTTTCCTTCTTAGGTTAAAAAAAGGAAAGAAATGCATGACTGTCAACTCAAATTACTTTTGATAGCATTTATGGATATAACCTGTATGTTATATATTGTGATTTCTACTAGGTGTTCATCACCGTCACTTCTTAGTCAACTGGACAATGAAAAAATTACCCCCTACAGAATCTCCTCTCTTTCCCTCATAATTTCTCAATACCATTTGATTTGATCACTTTATAAACTCCCTTCAATTTCATATCCATTATTAATTTATTGCTAAATCTTACTCCTCTCTTATCATATTGACACTGAAGGCTTATATCTTTAAATTGTTCCTCTCCTTTCTCCTTGACCACCTAGAAAGCCAGAGATATTTTCTCTATTGTTAAAGCTATTCAAAATTCTTCCAGGGATCCCTGGGTGGCGCAGCGGTTTGGCGCCTGCCTTTGGCCCAGGGCGCGATCCTGGAGACCCGGAATCAAATCCCACATCGGGCTCCCGGTGCATGGAGCCTGCTTCTCCCTCTGCCTGTGTCTCTGCCTCTCTCTCTCTCTCTCTCTCGCTGTGACTATCATAAATAAATAAAACAAAACAAAACAAAACAAAAAACAAAATTCTTCCAGATAAAATAATTCACAGGTTTATAATTTTCCATCTTGATTAATGTGAACTTCTCCTGTTGGCCTTACTTGTAAATCCTTCCTGTTCACCAAAAATCATTTTTCATCTTTGCTCTTATAAGAACTTAACTTTATTGACCTCTTTTGTTTGTTTGTTTTAAAGATTTTATTTATTTATTCATGAGAGACACACAGAGAGAGGCAGAGACACAGGCAGAGAGAGAAGCAGGCCCCATGCAGAGAGCCGGACGTGGGACCCGATCCGGGGACCCGATCCCGGGACCCCAGGACCACGCCCTGGGCCAAAGGCAGACGCCCAACCGATGAGCCATCCAGGGATCCCTACTGACTTCTTTTGTTAACTCCATTCCTCTCTCAAGATCTTCATTACCTTATGAATCTAATTTGTCCTCCATGCGTATCCATGCAGAATGTTTTGCTTAAATCTTTTAAGTTTTAAGGTACAAAAGTCAAATCTGAAAGGATTTCAGTCTCTGTGTTGCTATCCTCTTGAAATCATTGCTCCTCTATCCATTTCAGAAAGCAGCACTCAAGCATTCACATATTTGCTAACCTGGAGGCTTGGAAGCCAGGGAATGTGTTCTGTTCTGGTCATGTGTGTACCCTTTGCACTTAGCACAGGTCCCAGCACAAAGATGCCTCTTCATGTTCCCGGATAACCAGCACCTTCCATAAGTCTGATAACCTGCCAGGCTCTGGGGACAAAAAAAGGAAGTAGAAGCTGCCCAGGGCTTTGATGAGCTCATGATCCAACTTCAGGCAGGGTGAAAAGGTTAACTTATGATTCATTGTGATTAGTGCTATGATGGAGGCATGGATAAAGTGCTGGGGACACAGAGAGAAAAATCTGCCAGGGAAGGGTCAGTAGAATTTTAGGAAGAAGGTGGCATTGGAACAGGGCCTTGAAGGAGTTTTTGCCGAGGGAATCTAAGCAGAATGGTTCCACAGACAAATACACTGTTGAAGCAAGGTGGAAAATAAGTGTATTAAGAGCAAATGTTCTGGCTCTAGTCCTGTCTTTGCTATGTTATAGTCAAGATCTTGAATACGTCACTTATCTGTGTTCCAATTTCCCATCTTTTAAATGTGAATGACACTGACAGCATCCTAATCAAAACTTCTGTGAGGATTGGGGTGCCTGGGTGGCTCAGTGGGTTAAGCATCTGGCTCTTGATTTAGGGTCAGGTCATGATCTCAGGGTTATAAGATTGAGCCCTGCATGGAGCTCTGAGTTCAGCTCAAAGGCTGCTCAAGATTCTTATCCTCTTCCTCAGCCCCTCCCCTCCTCCTGCACTCTCTCTCTTTCTAAAATTAATTAATTAATTAATTAAGTCTTTAAAAAAACTGCTGTGAGGATCACATGAAATAATGTATGTGCAAACTCACTTCTAAATTCTAAAACTGTATGAAAGTAGCTTAATTTTAATATATACTGTACATATGCCATGAAAGTTTATATCTCCTCTTTGAAAGCCAATAGATAACATTTATGATTATAAGTTATTTTAATAATCTATATTATTATATGGATTATATAATATATAGTTATATATAATATGTAAGATTATATATAATTAAAACATTATAATTACATATAAATTTTAAAATATTATGATTTAAAACATCAATCCCTAGGAAGAGAAAAACACATTATTTAGAATTATGGATACATAATATCAGAAGAGATATCTGAAAGCATATACCTTTGAGGAAAGGGCTTGGTGGAGAATTGTGTTATGTACTACTTGACTTTTAAAACATTTGATTTAAAAAGCGTAAGGTACACTAAAATTAAAAAGTTAGAATGGAGAAAAACAGAAGGAAGCTTATTTGTGACCTTGAACTTTCCATGCCATCAGGCCCCCAAGCAACAGCAGAGTTCCCACCCCTTGGGATCTGACCTCACATCCAGATTCATTCCTACCTGACTTTATGGAGAGGTTACTAAGGTTCTAGACTGGTGTTTCTTAACAGAGGCCATCCTATGCCCTCAGAGGTTTATTCTGATCTTTCGTGGAGTCATTATTAATGGTCACAGTGACTAGAAAGGGGGTGGTGGGGGTGGTGAGAGGGGTCTGGATGAAATTACTGGCATTTCCTGGGCAGAGACAAGGGGATATTGAACATCCTGCAGTGTAGTGTGTGAACAGTCCCATGTAGCTAGCATTGTCCTACATCTCTCAGGACTTTCTCATGTCCCCACTGGCCATTCATGTAGATTAAAAAAAAAGTCCTGCTCATAAGTTTGTCTTGTTTCTTTCTTTCTTTCTTTCTTTCTTTCTTTCTTTCTTTCTTTCTTCCTTCCTTCCTTCCTTCCTTCCTTCCTTCCTTCCTTCCTTTCTTTCTTCTTTCTTCTTTCTTTCTTTTCTTTAGAGATGGGGATACTGGGGCCAGGCAGAGGGAGAGAGAGAATCCTAAGCAGGTTTCACACCCAGCACAGAGCCCTGTTTGGGGCTTCATTTCATATCCTGAGCCAAAATCAAGAGTCAGATGCTTAACCGACTGAGCCTCCCACGCACTCCTACACACTGAATATTCTGAATACCTTTTGCACAGTTTTAAACATTGTGCTTGGCTTGGAACTTTAATAAGTGTTGTGCACCATTTCAGAAAACTACATCATCAACTGCAATGCCATTGGAGTCTCCAGTGCAACTGCAGCTGTTGTGGCCTGGTGATTCCACACATACTATAAACACATTTAGCCCTGGTTTCAAAGTTTCTGGCATAAGGAAAGTGTGTTGCTCATTCACAGAATATGTGTGATTTCTCTTAAATCTAAATTTATTTTGTGCCCCTATTATTATGTCTTCTAGTTAAGCCATGATTAAATATTTACATATGGAAATAATTATAAATTACTTTTCTTTTAAACTCTTTAGCATTTTGCAGTTAGAGCAGTATACTGAGTTTTATAGGTATATTATCTATAAGCATTAGTTCAGTATAATAAAGGATATGTTAACAAATATTTGTTACATGGAGTGGGTGGATCTGACTGGATCTAGTACAACATTTCTAAGAAGGCCTGGAAGTTCTTTGCATTTGACCTGGGTCCCTTTTGTCACTGCTTAGTGGCACTTTCCATTGTCAGTCATTTCTCCCTCCCTTTGGGGATGGAAGAGAGCTACTCAGAACCACCTTAAAATTGTCCTTCTTTTTTCTCAAGTCCAATGTATAAATGATGCAATATCTTATGCTCACTAGGCTTGGCATTACAAAATCTTTTTCTGGATTTAAATTTGCATGGCTCATAAGTTCAAAATCCATGTTCCTGTGCAATCAACCAAAAGATGGCAGCAGCTTTTCTGCAGGCTTTTCACGGCAGCCTTTCTTGAGTGGCCCCACTGGCTGTGGGACTGGTCTCCCTTCGTGATCTGTGGGGCCTCTGAATGTCTCCACCCCCAGTGCCGGGGCCTGCTGCACTCTGCATTCTGGCCTTCATACTGCTAATTCACCAAGCTAATTAGGCTAGTTAAGAGTCCATAAAGGCAGAAATCTGTTGGAGTTTAGTCTCATTCATTTCTTTTAGAAAAACTTGCAAGGAAGCTCCTGTCAGCTTTTGGAACGGGAACAGAATCTCAAAGGCTTGGCATAAGAAACACTTGAAGGTGCCAACCTTCCAGGCCAAAGATTCTAGTCACAAAGAGTCCCAATTCAACTTTTTCCCTTGAGGCAAACTTCAAAGTATGCAGAATCAAAAAACTCATATAATGAAAATAAACCAAGGGATAACACACTTAGCTAAGACTTGCTGGAAACATATTTCTCCCACTGTACCTCAATTCTCTCTGCCTCTAGAACAGCCTCATGGTACTTAATTACTTATAAGGAGGACAGAGCCAGTTGTCTGATGTTCACTCACTTTATTCTATTTGTGCCTGAAAAATGTCTTTTGCTTGTGTTAAAAAATTGTATTACGAAGTTATATAGTTTGCTATGTGCCAGGTACTGTCCTAAGCCCTTTAAAAATATTAATTCACTTAATCTTCATAACATGCCTCTGTTATAGGCACTCTGATTATTTTATTTTATAGATGAGACAACATGTAAACACTGTTTCCTGTTTTCTTCCGATGGTGTGTTTTTTTTCTTTGTTTTGTTTCTCTTTTTCCTACATAAGGTTTTAGGACACTGCATAATTATGCTTTAAAATCAAGTTTTTTTGATGACTGAAAAAAATCAGAAAATGATTATAGTAGAGATCAGAGGAAAGCATAATCTCAAGACACATTGTTTAGAGTTGTGAGTTTTATGTTTTAGATGAAATATAAGCCACTTAAGGAATTCCATAGAAGTGCACAAACTAAAACCTCTTAAGAGATTCGTTTGGGCATGAGACTCAAGTTAGAAGAATAAAGCAGCACCAGAGGTTTAATCTCTTGGATCTCTCTTGTTTTCATGTACTCTTGGCATTGCCTAATTTTTTCCCCCACTAGTGAATTGCTTACCTCCAGGCTTTTTGGGGGTGGCAAGAGAAGAATAGCATCCTCACAACCTGTGTAAGGGCATTGTTCACACATCAATGCACATATTCAAAGAGCAAATGCCCAACTTTGGTGACTACTGCAGAGAGTCATTCACACTTTTTGCTTGCACCTATACAGTACCATTTGTCTGGAAGCTTTTGTGACAATTTGATTAAAATTGTATGCATATTCAGCTAGTTGATTTACAAAATTACCAAAGTGCTTGCAAAGTCTTGAAATTTGTGGTTTATTAAAATTAGACCTTTCCTGTTGGAGCATTTTGAATTTTGCAAAAGAAGAGTATATAGGAGATTTACTTGTTAGATTGTTCCTCATATAATTTCTTTAGGATATTGAAATTTTTGCCATTCCTATTTTTGAATTCTGAAGCAAGCCCATGTCATTTGGATTTGGATTATTGTCAACTATCAATTAGTGGAGAGAGGTGTGGGACTGCTCTCTCCTTTAAAGCATTTTTTTTCCATGCCACTGAGATTTTACAGCAGGCCTCCTATTAACTAGAATGGTCAGAGAATGTGGAGGTCTTGCTGCTTGGATAAGGGGAAAGTTTATGAGAAAGCCCATTCTTTTAGAACTCTTGGACTTCTTTATGAAATTAATTAGTCCACTTAATGGCCTTAGAAAACAAAGCATGTAGAATTACACATCACTGAATCTTTCTTTCGGGGCAATGTCTTGCTGTGCCTCAGGGTGTTCATTCTGAAGGTCCATTATTATTATACATTTCTGCAGTTAGAGAACGGAGGACACAGGATTCAAACGACATTGCTCCCTGGACCTGTGTACTCTGGAATTCTTTTCGCTCATATTCCTGATGGAGATTTGTGTCCTTATCAACAAGATGCACTTGTTCTGGCACAGCTTGCCAAGGTTTAAATTCCAGTTCCAGCATTTACTCACTGCATAACCATGGGCAAATTAGTTATCTGTTCCTAAATTTCCTTATCTGGAAATAGGCCAAATCATAAGTCTTACGGCAATTCATTAATGCTTAGGTTATAAGTATTAAATATTTGTACAAAAGTACTAAGAAGAATGTCTGAGCTTGGTGTTGGCCACGCTGCAAAGTCTAAGGGCACAATCCCCAAGACTGTCCCTCACTTCTGAGACCAGCTGAAGGTTCAACGAGTTCTCAAAACCTCTCCTGTGGTTGATAATGTGATAAAACTGAAAGGATTCACAGAATTCACTGCAAGTGTATAACACTCATGGTTATGATTTATTAAGGGAAATGATAAAAATTAGAATAGGCTATAGGAAGAGAGACATAGGGTGGAGTCTAGGAGGATTTCAAAGGCAAAGCTTCCATTTTTCTCAAGTTGTGTTACCCCTCTGGTATTGATGTGTAACAATACACATGGAATACTGCCAAGTGGGATGTTTACCAGAGCTTTTGGTGTCCAGAGTTTTTATTGGGGCTTTATTGCCTAAGCATGATTGATTGATTGACTGACAATTGATTGATTGCCCATCAGCTCCAGTCTTCTACGGCGCCCTTCACCCCAGTTTGGGCTGATACCCATGGCCCACAGGGCCTACCAGGAATAACAAAAACACTTCTATCACTTGGGAAATTCCAAGAGTTTAAAGATTATTTCTCAGGAGCTTTGAGTCAGGTCAAATTTTTACTTTACAACTCATCACAGAGTATATACTCTCTTAATGTGTATGAGTATCATTACTGATTACCATTATTAATTGTTCTTTCTTCTATAAGAAGATCAAGAAAAAACATTGTTTCCTCACTTCTTTTCCAATTTCTTATTATGAAAATATGCAAGCATACAGAAAAGAAGAATACAGAGTTCCTGCATACCAACCACTAGCTCCAACAATTAATATTTTGCCATGTTTATTGTATCTATATAGATGGATATATGTATACATGTGTATGTACATATATGAATTATTTGAAAATATTGCAGTTATCACAATCCTTTATCCCTAAAACACTTCAGCATACATTTCCTAAGAATAATATCATTTTATATCTTAGAAAACTAACAATAATTCTGTAAAATACAATATCCAGGCATATTCTAATTAAAGGGAAAATATAGGGTAAATGAGGGGCCCAGTTAATTGCCAGACTCTTCTTCCTTGGACACTGTGCTCATCCTGTCTCTTCTCTGTGGAAGAATCCAGGGTGGCTCCATGTTTCTTACTGAATCGAGTCCAAACACTGGTGACTGCCATTCAGTGCTTCTATGACCACATAGATCTCACATTCCTAGCCTACAAAGATCACATTCCCACATACATTTACATCACATTTCTGAGTCATTATTGTTTGCTAGGTACAGTGCTGAGTGACTTATGTTCATAGGCTCAGTTCTGTCTGCTTCCCACCATCAACCCTCTACTCCAGTCATCATGTATCCCTGTCTTTCTGCACAAACTGTGCAAGTTGACAGTTGGGAGGAAGAGTCACTCAGGCCTTCAGAGATCCCCTGCTTCAATAGTCTTCAAATTGTGTTCCATGGGTTTGGGCAAGGAACATTAGGAGTTGCCCCAAGGGATGAGGTGATGGTCAAGAGGGTGAGTCATACACCACCTGCAGTTTCCTCTACCAGCATCAAGAGAGAATGACTGGTATCTTACTGCTTTAAAATGGCTTTACAAGTCATTGGTCAAATCCAACTCAGTCATTTTACGGAAGTAATAAAGCAGGCAATGGTGAATTAAATTACTCAAGTATCCAAAACATAGTTTTGGGAGATGAACCAATTGCAGATATATTTGACTCTACTTACTTCCCTCCAGCCTTCCTAAAGGCTGTTCCCTTGTCTGACAAGTCCTCCTGATCCTCTATAGCTCCTCCAGGCCTCCTTAAGAAATCAGGAGCCTCTACACTTTCCCCACCTTCTGTGTGAACCTTCTCACAGCTGCTCAAGATACTTCTGAACTGTACATATTTAACACTTAATATTGTACACTAGAGTCTTTTTTTTTCCTTTTATATGTGCCATAGTTTTGCCTTCCTTTGAGGTCAGCAGTACTTTGAAAATGGAGAGAACAGTTTGGGCCACCTAATTTAGTCCAACCAAACATTTCAATAAACAATAAAACATTCATTAAGTAACTACTATGTCCTCAGCACCAGTTAGGTGCTTTGGAGAACAAGGATGAAAAACTCCCTTCCTGCAGATGCTCAAATTCTACTTGAGGAAATAAATAAGGAAACATTATTTTACAGTATCAGACAAAATAAGTACAAGATATAGGTCAGGAAAGGTGCTATGAGAATGCAGAGGAAAAGCAACTCATCGTGACAGAAAAGGTCAGTAACCCTTTGTTGCTATCCACCATGGGGCACATTGTAGACATTCAACAATTGTTGATTAAGGGGGGATTTTACTGTAGCTCAGTTTTGATGAATCAGTACTCAAAAAAAAAATCAGAAATGCATATAGTCAAGGCCTGTTTTATCTCTTAAGAGCAAAGCCCAAACTTACATGTCTTTTTTGTATTTGTTAGTACTTATGTAGCAAAGTGCTCAGAACAAGGTAGCTGCATAACAGTTGCTAGGTCAGTGCAGCTCCTGGGACTGTGTATGTGCTCAGTAAACCAGTTTTTAAGAGTGTCATTACCAATGATAAAGTTACCAATTTTGTTTTTAGAATTTATTTAGTTTTTTTTTCTATTTTTTATTTATTTATTTTTTGAGAAGGAGAGAGAGGGATGTGGGAAAGAATCTTAAGCAGGCTTCATGTTCAGTGCAGAGCCCAACACAGGGTTTGATGTCATGACCTTGAGGTCATGACCTGAGCTGAAATCAAGAGTTGGACACTTAACTGACTGAGCTACCAGGTGGCCCATGAATTACTAATTTCTTAAATCAAATTCCATGACAAAAAAGTAAACATACTTTTTAAAAAATTCCCTTATTCTGAATTAAAGCCTACTATTAAAAGACCTCAAAAATTGTGCAGAAAAGAAAAGCAATTTCTTTTTTAGAATTCAAAGGAGACTTGGCTCTAAGAGCAAAGCTACGTCAGATGCCCACAAAGGTCAGTCCAGTTCTGTGATTCCCAACTCCGAAGCCACCTTCCTCCCATCTTCCATTCTTTCAGAAATCTCTTTCACCTGTCGGGTCATTTAAATTCCACCAGTGATTTGTATGACTGCAGTCTTCTAGTCAAAAAGACATCAGTGGAAGAGTCATGAGAAGTGTTCAGGACCAATTATTTCCTGGAAGAACAACTAATCATTTATTATGCCAGCCCAAATTGTCATTTTTCACAGGCTCTTTATAGAAACCAGGTGAATTAATACTTTTAAAATGCTATTCAATAAGTTAGCTTCTTGTGGGTTTGTTTGTGGCTAATATCTTTCTCAAAATGGAGTCCATTAGAGGAATTACACGAAGAGTTTACCATGGAAGAGATTAGAATTCTATAATGGCTCATTTATTTGTGTTACTAAGTAATTAATGTTGGTTTCCCCACTAGATTCTAAGCTCCTTAAGAGTAGGGACGCTGACCTTCTCACCACTAAATGCCCAGAATTTAGATGTTAACTATATTTTTTATGAATGGATAAATCTGGAAGACAGAATCTGGTGCAGAACTGAAGTGTTCTTTGCCCTGTAAACATGCTTATTAGAGATCAGGATGAAATCAGTAATCAAGCTCCCATAAAGGAAAAAAATTGAGTATAAGTATTGTTTGATCCATATGAAACCAGTTTTTGAAGGTCTGTAAGAGAAGATAGGTATTTCACATAGTTCAACCTAATGTCATTGTTTTGAAATTTTTCTGCTTCAATTTCTCAATCATCTGAGTTTATGAGACTAATTTTAATACATTATATTTTTTTAAAAGGCCTATGTCCTGGGGCGCCTGGGTGGCTGAGTCGGGGTTGAGCATCTGCCTTTGGCTCAGGTCACCATCCCAGGGCCCTGGGATCGAGCCTCACATTGGGCTCCCTGCTGAGTGGGGAGCCTGCTTCTCCCTCTGCCTTTGCCTGCCACTCCCCCTTGCTTGTGATCTCTCTCTTTCAGTCACATTAATAAACAAAATCTTTTTTTTTTTAAAGATTTTTTTTATTTTAATTTTTATTTATGATAGTCACACAGGGAGAGAGAGAGAGAGGCAGAGACACAGGCAGAGGGAGAAGCAGGCTCCATGCACCGGGAGCCTGATGTGGGATTCGATCCCGGGTCTCCAGGATCAGGCCCTGGGCCAAAGGCAGGCGCCAAACCGCTGCGCCACCCAGGGATCCCATAATAAACAAAATCTTAAAAAGAAAAACAGATCTATGTCCTATGACCATAATCTATAAGGATGGGTGTGAGAGACCAAAATGTGTTTCTGAGGCAATATAATAGATGTTTTCAGATGTTTGAGGGACTGCTGGGGGGAAGAATCAGTCCTATGTGTCCGGGTCCTGGTGGAACTGGGATCAATAGGTGAAAGGTGCAGGAAATAGTTCTGGGTTCAGCAATAAAAAAGTACACTTTAAGTCTTGGAGATGTTTGAGAGATAACTCCTTTACGACCAGATGTAAGTCTGAGGAACTCTTTGCTGGTTCTGCTATAAAGGGGAATCTAAGGCACATCAGGGAGGAGCTAGACCTCAGGGATTCTTCCCATATTCAGAGTTGATGATTTGGCTTCAAGGAATTCAACAAGACTCATTAACCTAGGTCCAGGTGGACTTATCTCTAAATGAATATTCCCTGTTTAAGTGTTAAGTGCTTTGTGATGTAGAAATAAAGGTATTGCATATCATGGTGTATTTTTCTAGAGAATTGAAGTTGGGTCTAAATTAAAATATGTGAGTACATAGGTTTAAACAAGTATTGCTATAAGAATAATATCACGGGGATCCCTGGGTGGCGCAGCGGTTTGGCGCCTGCCTTTGGCCCAGGGCGCGATCCTGGAGACCCGGGATCGAATCCCACGTCGGGCTCCCGGTGCATGGAGCCTGCTTCTCCCTCTGCCTATGTCTCTGCCTCTCTCTCTCTCTCTCTCTCTCTCCTCTCTCTCTCATGTGACTATCATAAATAAATAAAAATTAAAAAAAAAGAATAATATCACAACTAACAGAAAAATGTTCTTGAAGTTAATGGTATTGGTGTTTTAAAAGGCATTAGCTTAAATACAAACTAAGAGAAATAAAAATAGTTTAATTTTTATGTTAATTTCAGGGAAGACTGGACAGGACTGTGATTTATATATTTGACTTATACCATGTAATTAGCTTAATTTGGAGATGGATATAGCAATGGTAACAGCCCTGAACTTGGTTCTTCCATGCTTCTGGAAGATCACATTTGGTTCAACAAATATTAACTGGGCCTCTCTATGTGTCACAAAGGAAAATGAGACAATGTTCCCTTCCTTCAACGTTCTAACATTTCATCTACTCCATGTTTTGAACAAATATAATACTTCCTGAACAATTACTTTGTACCATTAGCATTTATTAGCACCCTAAATGGTAGGTACTATTTTTATTTCCGTCTACAGATGGGAACTTAAAGATTTACAGAGTAGAAAGAGCCTGAGTCATTTGTCCATGGTCACATAGCCAATGAGTAACAAAGAGGATCTGAACCTAGGCAGTCTGGTTTGGGTTTATTAGTTTAACCATTACACACTAAGTGGAGCACGATTGTTCCTTTTGCATTGTTCAAAGGAGACTGAATGCAGGCTGACTGTCTAACATGAACATACATGATATATGCTCATCAAAGCCTACTTGGCTCATTTGTATTCATCCAGTTTCAATTCAGTTGGCATCTATGGAAAACCTACTGTATTGTAGGCATTGCGCTAAGTGATTTCACAGTGACTATCTCATTCGATCCCGACAGCTTTGTCAAACAGATATTAATTCTATTTTGAATCTATTTTGAGGATAAGAAATTGAGAGGCAGAAGTTAAATGACGCATCAGGGTTCACACAATTAGTGAGACATAAGGCTGAGATTTAAAATCAAACCTCCTGATTCTAAGTCCTATGCCTTCAGGTAGCCTTGCAAATGTCATCTCTAAGTGTAGACCTCTGTGGGTTTTGGTACATTTACAAGATTGTGCAACCATTACCACTATTCTTAGAACATTGTCATCACTCCAAAAAAGAAACTGTACCCATTAGTAGTCATTTCCCACTCTCTGCTCCCTCCAGTGCCTGGTAACCATGTACCTACTTTCTACCTCTATGAGTTTGCCATTTTGGACCTTTCAGACACATATAATCAGTGGTTTGGGGTGACTGCCTTCTTTCACTTAGCCTGGTGTTTTCAAGGTTCATCCATGTGGTAAAATATCAGTACTTCATTCCTTTTCTTGACTGAATAATTTTCCATTGTATGGATATACTTAACTATATTTTGTTTATGCACTCATCAATTAATGGACATCGGGATTGTTTCCAGTTTTTGGCTATTATAAATAATGCCGCTATACACATTCACATACAATCTTTTGTGTGAACATTTGTTTTCCATTCTTTAGGGTACATATACCTAGGAGTGCAATTACTGGGTCATATTGTAACTCTGTTTAACATTTTGAGGAGCTTCCCATCTGTTTTTTGTAGATTGCATCATTTTACATTCCCACCAGCAATGAAGAAAAGGCTTCAATTTCTCCACTTCTCCAATATTTGCTATTTTCCATTTTTTAAGTCATCCTACTGCATGTAAAATGGTATCTTATAATGGTTTGGTTCACATTTTCCTAATTACTAATTGTTGAGCATCCTTTTATTTGCACATTGGCTATTGATGTACGTTTTTGGAGAAACATCTTTCAAATCTTTCGCCAGTGTTTATTTTGGGATTGTAAGAGTTCCTTACATAGTCTAGATATTAGACCCTTATCAGATAAGGGTCTAATCTGATCATAAGGGTCATGGTTTACAAATATTTTCTCCCATTCTGTGGCTTTTTTCTTTCTTGAAATTTTTGTGTTACTAATTTTTTGCTTGTACTTTTGGTGTCATACCTAATAAGCCATTGCTTAATTCAAAGTCATAAAGTTTATATATAAGTATCATTTTAAAAATAGGATTTCAAAGACTTTCTCTTCTCTCATGAAGGAAAGGTAGTCACAGAGTTCTCTGCAGTTTTAAATAAGCCTGAACTCTATTTGGCATTGGAAAATTGGGTTCATTATTACTTAAGGATGAGAACATTAAAATAACACAGAATTCACAAGTTTTCTCCCAAATTAATTTATGTAAAGTACTTATCACAAATTGTGACTATTTATTATTATCTTAATCATTAAAACGAATCTGGGAGATTTTAAATAAATGTTTTACATAAAATAATAAATAGAAAATGATAATAAAAGTTTGGAACTCATGATTAAGTGAAAAACATTCAGAAGACATGTTAGCATATGTGATGACTAAAAGTTGAAATGACTTCCCTATGCCTGCTAGGATTGGCAAAAGGGATAACAGTTGTACCTCAAGCCAAAAGTGAAGTCCCCTAAGATTTGGGGACAGGAAAAAAGCCTTTGTTTCATAATCTTGTTTCAAATTCCTTAAGTATGTAAATATACATTCAAGATCTTATGGGACAATTCACCTAATTAATTGGACCAATGGTCTTGACTTTCAGATGATCTTTTCATGTAACTTAAAAATGGGAATTTCAGGGCTGCTTGCTCACATAGCCCACTCTAATTCCACCACAATCCTTGGGGCCAACTCCAGGGAGAATATTAGGACTAGCACATATGATCACACAAGTTACACGGCTTAGCTATAGGAGATGTCCATGACTCAGATGAATCATTGTAGACTCATACGGTTATGATTTCCCATCAGATTAGCAGACAGGTGTTATGAAGGAGGAGGCAACTTTCTAATGTGTAAATTCACTGCTGTGATAAGCAATGTGGCACTTATAGGTATGACCAAAACTTCCATCTGTTTGCAGGCAGTGTATCCATCAGAGCAAATTTTGGGGAACAAAACTGAGGCTCTTATGTTATTTTGGTAGTTGTCTGCTCTACAGTATTCTCTCACCTTGTTAATGTGATAATGATAATACTCATAAAGCTTATTTATTTATTTTAAAAATAGGCTTATTTATTTATTTTCAAAAAAGTCTTCATGCTCAGTGTGAAGGCCAGTGAGGGTCTTGAACTCATGACCCTGAAGTCAAGACCTGAGCTGAGATCAAGAGTCAGAAGCTTAACCGACTGAGCCACCCAGACGTCCCAATACCCATAAACTTTAATAGATGCATACCAATGACCTAAGAATCCCTGATCTTTGCGTGTTTGAGAAAAAGTAACAGCATCAATGGTCACTGTAATGATTTTTTGTGTGTGTGAATGAATTAAAACACTCTAATCCCCAAAAGTAGAAAAACATCATAATTCACAGAAGAAACTCAAATGACCATTAAATATATGAAAAGCTCAATTTTACTAGTGGTAAATCTAAACTTAAAGCAGTGAGGCATTATTTTTCATTTACTAGGCTGACCAAAATAAGAGTGCTGGCAAAGGTTAAGAAAAGATGACATTTATGTGCTGTTGATGGAAGTGGATGGGTACAACTTTTTGGCAATAGTCAAAATGTCAATGTACATTCCCTTTGATTCAGATATTCCACTTCTAAGAAATTATTTAGTTGAGTAGAAATATCTAAGTAGGCAAAAGCTTTGTGTACAAGAATGTTTATTGCAGTATCATTGGCAGCACTGCAGTATTAGAAATAATTTTTATCTCAAATTATAATTTATTGAAGTTCAAAACAGAATGTATATATTCTCTCCTTTAAAAATTGTATGTGGATATGTGTGTGCATGCATATTCACAACTATATATACACACAGTCCCAGAGAAAATGGTGTGTGGTGCTACCTCTAGGACACAAGAATGGGAGAAGGGAGGACTTTGACTTCTCTATGTACTATTATGTCTATTTTTTAAAAAATCACCTGTAGCACTTTTGTCATTGTTTACAAAGAAGACCTGTGAAGTTTATGCTGCATTTGTAATTTGGAAGCAAGCTAGCACTATAGCTGAACTGTGTACTGGTGGCACACTGAAAATATTTTAAGTATTCACAGGATATCAGCTATTTCCCTTTGTTCAGTGTGTCCAACACAAATTAAGGTACATTTCATAATCAGAAGCCAAAAACTAACTATGAACAAGATTATTTTGCATATAATATGGCCGTAAATGCAGCTGATTCACAACAGTCTTGGGATAATGACACAAGTTCTGAGCCCTCCAATAAACGCTAAGACCCTGAGGAACAAGAGCCTTGTTGCAAGGCTCTGAGCAGTGCAGGTGCTAGTGCTACTTTTCATCTTAAAAGATTCAAGTCTTCATCTTAGAGGAATCCCCAGAATTCAGCTTTCCTCGGGGTGCTCATGCAGTCTCCAAACTTCTCAGGAATGTAGGGAAAAAAAATTACATTTACAATGTAGTTGTTCTTCTGTTCCTGGCACTCTTGTGTCCTTTCAGAAAGAAGGTCTGATATAATCTGAATGTTTGCAAGTTCCTATGTTGAAATCCTACCCCCCAAGATGATGGGGCCTTTGGGAGGTGCTTCCATGAGGGTGGAGCTCTCATGAATGGAATTACAACCCTTAGGAAGTTCTGGAGAGCAGCCTAGCCCCTTCTGCTATGGGAGGACACAGTGGGAAGGCTAGAAGCTGAAAGACGGCCTCCACCTAACCATGCTGACACCTGAAGCTTAGATCTTGTGTCCAGAACTGTGAGAAAAAAGTTCCTCTTGTTTATAAGATGCCCAAACTGTAGTATTTTGTTACAGTAGCCTGAACAGACCAAGACAGGCTATGTTTAAAATTCAAAAGACCAGGTTCGAATCCTGATTTTTCTCATTCCTGAAGGCATATACATCCAAGTCCCTATTTCTTAGCTAGAAAGGAGCTCTGATATTACCTATGCCACCTCCTTTCTCCAGTTGATGCAAGACTAAAATATGGTCATGCTGGGTGAAGAGTTTTCAAAGTGGTGAAGTCCTCTCTAATGAGAAAGTATTTTAGTAAAATGTGATTTAGTATATTTTGGAAGTGACAGATTTTTAAGGATTAGCCTTAGTTTATGGTTTTTCACAGCTCTGGTTTAACAGAACTCTATTCTGTTTATGAAGACCTTTTAAAAAGTAGTGTTTTATTAAGTTTATTATATGGTGATCATTGCTGACCACTTCTGGTATCAGGTGTTTTATTTTTTAAATATTTTATTTATTTATTCATGAGAGACAGAGAGAGAGAGAGAGAGAGAGAGAGAGGCAGAGACATAGGCAGAGGGAAAAGCAGGCTCCCTCAGGGGGAGCCTGATGTGAGACTCGATCCCAGGACCCTGGGATCATGCCCTGGGCTGAAGGCAGGCACTAAACCGTTGAGCCACCAGGCATCCCTGGCATCAGGTGTTTTAGATTAATTCTTCCACACTAGCATTCATAGATGGTTTTGTTAAAGTAATAATAGTTTTAAAGGCCCAACAATTAAGGAATAAGCCTGTGTGACTTATTAGAGTTACCATTATAGCATAAACTGTAAATATTCTTCACATGTTCTGCAACAACAACAAAATGAAACATTACCCAAGTTTAATAAAGACACTACTAAGAAGCAGGTATTTTGCAGGCAAGAAAACCTTTTATTTTAAACCACAAATAGTCAGCAGGTGGCCACAACTATCCATGTTTCATTAAAATCACATAAAACCTAGGTACAAAAGCACCACTGATTATTGCTCTAGAAAAACTGCGTGAAAAATTTAAATACGCACAGTAAAAACACCACAGTACGCACAAGACTCAAATTTAAAGCAAGCACGTGGAATGCTGAATCAATCTTACACACAGCTTCCAATATCAAACTGATATTTATTTTACTTGAGGATGATGGAAATATCCAAAAAGCACGACTATGAGAAGATAAAATGTCCATCCTTATATATTTTTGTATGCCAACTAGTAGAATCCTAAAAAATTAGCATTTACAAAATACTTGGTAAAAATAGCTTTTAAAAGTTGCCCCAAGAGGTACATAAAATCAACCCCGATTTTTCACGACAATTCATTCTCCCTTGTTATCTACAGATTCAGTTTTCTGTGCCTGTGAAAAAGGGAAAAAAAGAGAGACAGTTACTATTAAAGCTACTAGAAGCCAAAGAAAAAGTCCACCCAACCAACACACACACTTTGAACACCTGTTTTTTAGCAGCTCTATTGCAAAACCTATTTCAACTCTGGATGTAAAACAGACAAGGCAGGAATATAGTATGCGAACACTTTGCAGCATTTATTGCTTTCTGCTTTTCAAACAGCCACAGAAGCTTTACCTGCAAGCTCCCACTGTTTCTAATAAAAAACACCACACTACTATCTGCTTCTAGTCACTGCAAACATGCAGAATTTTCTACTGTACCCTTAACTCTCACTGTTTCAATCTGCCCCTTTACTGACAGTGTGCTGGGTGGGGTACCTCTGGAGGTTGAGACATTAACAGTTGAGCGAGAGATGTGGATCTGCAATAACATTGCGGGCAATAAAAAGAGACATTATGAACGTGCTATCACCGGCTGAAGCATTGAGCAATTTCTTTTTAGACACTGAGTCAATCAGTGGGAGGTATTTATGGAAAGTACCTCTTCAGCTTTAGTTTCACCATTTTCAGATGGTGCAGTACCTTCCTTTCCAGCTTCTTGCTTTTCCTCCTTCTTCCCTTTAGCACCTTTGTTAATTTTTGTTCCCGGTTCTTTCTAACAGAGGGTCAAAGCACAGGGAGACAAAGCATGTTAGACAGGGTGTGGGGTGAGAATCAGTAGGCCTCGTCCAAACACAAGGCCGAGTGCAACCATGGCCAACGCGGTGGCTTTCAGGATGAAGGGGAAGCCAGTTCTGCAGGGCTGCGGTGAGTTACACTGACGCTCTATGAGAATGCTAACGGGCTGCTCAGACTGTCCACTGACTTTCTCTTCTGGGGGAAAAAATGATGATTCTCCTCGTGTACTTGTTCAGTGGACCTCCTCTCTCGCTACAGGGAAGTGGTTCTGCCGTGGAGAGCAGCAGTGGCAACTGAAGAAGGCGGCAGAAGCCAGGGAAGCCAGCCTCACCTGGGGATGAGGGCCTCAGAGGGACGAGAAGGTTGAGAAAATGCTTGAAAATGAAGCCCTATGTGAAGAAAAGTTCCTGATTTTAAGACAAAGCCAAAGAAGTAGTTCTGCTTCAGAATCATCTACTCATGCCACAAATACACCTAGTTCTTTTTTAAAAAAGATTTTATTTGAGAGAGAGAGAGAGTGAGAGAGAGCATGAGCAAGGGGAGAGGCAGAGGGAGAAGCAGACTCCCCTTTGGGCCAGGAAGCCCGACGTGGGGCTTGACCCCAGGACCCTGGGATCATGACCTGAGCCGAAGGCAGACACTTAACCGACTGAGCTACCCAGCGCTTCCCAAACACACGTAGTTTCAAATAATTCACAACAATGCCTCTGAAGGGCAGAGCACAGAAAAGCTATTTGGAAAAAGTTTCTTAATAATTCTGTGCTTGTTTTCTTGCTTGTAAAACCGGATATGTGTAGGACTGATATGAGGGCTTCATAAGAAAAGCAATTAGAACAGGGTCTGGCATAGTCAAGCCACATAAATGTTTGCTGATATTAATTATTTGCTAGTATTAATTATTATATGATGAGTCATCAAACTAGCCTAAGACCAGTTGTAGGAAGTCAGATCCCTTCCCCAAGTCTCTGGAGCTGCTGGTGGCTGTGGCGCCAGGGCCCAGCCTCATGCTTTCTGAACCACCATGTGAACTGTGTGCTGCTACCAAACCCCTCCTGGATATGAGGCTTCTTGGAGCAACATGCTCTGACTTTCTTCACCTTTACTGACCAAATGGGAAACATGTTCCTGGTAAAGCATGTGCTTTATGGTTTTTGAGAAAGACTGTAACAATGGTGACACTTTTCTAGTTGGTACATTTAGCCTGAAACAGTAAATGTGATCTTTCCTTGGATGATCTGTAGATATGGGATTATAAGTTATTCATTGTTTAAAAGGCCAACATGGGGGAGGGAGCACCTCTTACCTTAGCAGATGTTTTTCTTGGTTTAGGTTCAGGTTTGGGTGGAGCGGGTTTCTGCAAAGATAAATTAAATTACACAAATACTGAAAGAGGCAACCGCCAGGACCAAAAGAAACACAATTAAGACTGCAAAAGACAACAGTCCATTTTGACTATGATTCTGTTCATGTAAAAATATTTCATTCTATTTTCAGCATCAGGTAACAGCATAAAGATCTGTGCGTTTCATAACTATTTTCATCCTGGGTTCTCAAGTGAACAGCAGGTGAGATTTAAAAGCCGACTCATTATTCCCCAATCCAGAGTAGCTCTCCAGGAACAGGTTTAAGCTTCCATCTCTGATGTCTCTGTACTTCCTTTGATCACAGCACAGCAGCGAGGAATGACTCAGGCCCTCAGCCAAATGACTCAATGAATTCAGTCACACTGGCCTTCTCAACAGTCTAGAAATCACAGCACAATCGCAGGCAAAACCCATCCGGTAATGAAGACTGCTGCCTGTGAAGTATTTCAAAATCATTTCCACATCCTTCCACCTCTGATGTGGATGGATTTCAAGTTCTGTAGCCAAGCTTCTTCTTACTTTCATCCTCTCCAATGCCAGCTCAAGGTGAGAGAAGAATCTCTTGCCCACCCAGACATTGGGCTCACTTGCCCCTAGAGCTTTTTATGAAGAATGTGATTATGATAATAAAATGTCCACTGTTAGCTCCCAAAGTTTAAGATTTTTCTTAGACTTAGCCAAAGAGTCCACTAGGTGACTGTTTTTCTCTTGAGTCATGTGGTTCTCTTCCCCACTGCTGTGAGCAGTGCCTGCCCTGTGGCCCTGGTCCCCTCCATGTGGGGCTCCAGCCCTCTTCTGTTTGCCAGAGTATTTGAGACCGGGTGGCACATGGGGGAAGATAGTTAAGTTTCTGGTTTTCCACAGCTATTTTAGGGCAGATATTTCTCTCATCAAGCTAGAAAAAAATAAGTGTTCATTTCTCTGAGCACTAAAGGAGAATGGCTTTAAAGTGGAAGACACTGCCCAGGGCTCCCTCTTTGGAGAAAAATACACGTTCCTCCCCAATGCCTCTAGGTAGTTCAGGTTCATATTGCCTCTAGCCCTGTTCAAGGCAAAAAGGAAAACCGTAGACAGTGTAATTCCAGAAGACTGGATGTCAGACATGACTTTTCAAGTAAAAAATGAAAAGTGGGCTTGAGAAGTAAGGGATGTGTTTATTAATCTTACCACCCTAAATCTGTAGTCTGTTCCCCAAATACAGCAGCTTGCATAGCTCCTAAGTTTTCAGGATTTAAAAGATTTTATTTCAGGCTTTGACATATTATATCAACATGTATTTGTTTTCACAATTTACAGTGAATAGTTTTCTTCTGTATATTCTGTAAGACAAACCTCTCCCGGATTCAGCATTCAAGTGTTTTGATGCGACAGGAAAGGATAGGGTTTTGTAGGCTGTGCTCCCACTGGCCACTGAGGAGGCTCTGTGTCAGCAGCACGGGCAATGATCTCAGTGGACGGTGCTTCTACTGCTGGCTCATGGCGCTCAGGAAATGCTTTAAGTTTTGGTTTTTATTTGTCTTACAAACACTACTTCCTTAGTGGGCTAGAGATCCATGGACTACAATGGCCTGTAGCATAATCTACGGTTAAGCCTAACAAAAGTTAAAATATAACTATTGAACCATGGTGAAAGTTCATATTGAACAGAGCACACCATCTTGAGGGGCTTCAGGAGAATCCAATTTAACTGTGTACACACACATCTCCCAGCTCTTAAGCTTTCTGGTGGCTCTAATATTACTTCCTTAGGTTGGGACTCAGGTGAAATATTGCCTTGCACAACTCAAACTCGGCTATACTTCTGAACTTGTGAGTGCCCTAAATAGCCATTTCTGCATTGATTCCCCACTCTGTGCCTGCACAGGTGTTGGCTGAGGATGATATCCATGCTTCCTTAAAGGCCAAAGTAGCTAGTAGCTCCTGGTAGCCAAGAAACCAATGCCTTTCTCCCTACATCTCAGTGTGCAGCAGAGAGCCAGGCTGACCACCTGTCTTGGCAGAATGAGGACTGTATGTGAGCAGGGCAGCAAGGAGAAGCATGAGAGCCAGCAAGGAGCACACCACGGTGAGAAGGGCTGAAGCACCTTCATGGCCAAGGCTTGGTCACACCTGCCCATCCCAGCTCTAATGACCTTAACCCCTTTCTCTTCCCCAGGCCTCACCCACAGAGGGAGACTCTGAGTGGCCAAGTGGATTACTTTTTCAAAGATTCTATGGTTCTGAAATGATGCACATGGATTCTGATAACTTCCACCACATTCTGACAGAAGCACATATCACGGAGACTGTACTGTTGTCCACTTTAGTACATTGTATGTAGAATCAGAAGGGTAGGACTTGGCTTAATGTGCTGCTTTTGTTGCAGAGATCTGGAATATCCAACAACTTCCTGGGCGTTATGTTCTTGGTAACGCAGCTGGCCACTACTTTTCATGGACGTATCTAATCAAGTGAATTGCTTGGCAACGCTGGTCACATTTGCTAGAAGTTGTGACTGGGGTAATTTCCAAAAGGGAAATAAAAAAAAACTCAAGGGACATAACACCTTAATCCTCCTTCTGCTGCTGCTTTGTCCTGAACAGAGGGAACATGGACTCATAAGAACTAACAGCCAGGGGATTCTAAAGTACTCACCGCTGACAATCTGGCAGACCGTCTAGTGGGCTACAAAGGAAATGAAAAAACATTTCTTATTATACACAACCAAGTTGATTTTTAAAAATTCACTCCTTACTTTGTTGAAAGAGTATAATGTATGGCTCCCATTACTCTCTCTCCAGGTGAGCACAGTAAGGTATATTTCAAAGGCCTTACTGTGTTGTGTGTACCATAATACTCAAGAGGAAGTTTCCTACAGACATGTAGACACACTGTTCAAAGAAATGGCCTCTCCTAATTAAGGGTGTGTTGGTTAAGAAAAAGACAGGAAGATTAATTTAGGTTCTGACCCATAATCTACTTTTATGATAAAATGAACAACAGGAGCATTGAGTTGCTATTTAAGAACTAGTTCCAGTCTGACTCTTGTTCTTTACAAATAGAACTAAAACTTACAAATTAATACAAAAAAAGACTTACATAACTGTGTAGAAACAAAAATAGGAGTTCCCTGACTTGTTACTATGTTAGAAAGGGGAATGATGATAATAAATCTTAGGCAGTTAACAAGAAAGACTTCCTCTTACATGTAACAGAATTAACATATTTATTTATACGCTAAATGTGTATGTTTAAGATTGAGACAGAGTAAAAAGTTCACTAATCTTCTAAAGATTTTTTAAATTTACTTGAGAGAGAGGGAGCAAGCGAGAGCACGAGCACTGGGGAGGGACAGGAGCAGAGGGAGAAGCAAACTCCCCTCTGATCAGATGTGGGGCTCGATCCCAGGACACTAAGATCATGACCAAGCCAAAGGCAGATGTTTACCCAACAGAGCCACCCAGGTGCTCCAAAAGTTCGCTAATCTTTTCTTTTTATTTGGAAGTTTAGAAAATTTAGGGAAACTCTGTTGAGATTGGTATTTTTCAGGAAATTTTTTCTCTTCAAGGGCAGTGCAAATTAAGCAAATGAACTGCAAAGAAAATTAAAATAGCCAAACTGTTGTAGGCATTTCAGAAAGAAGCATACAGAACTGATATTCTACTTACCATCAGCAAAACATGGCTCCCCAAGGGATTTCACATTCTGAAAGTACAACTGCCTTTCTTTAAAAGTGTTCCAGAAATAAATTCTCCGTACTTTTTGTCTGTTGTACTCACTGTTCTCTCTGGCAGAACAGTGTATGTACCACCTAACATATAGTAGATTCTCAAAAGAATGTGCCTAAAAAATGAGCTCAATCTTTCCCCTAATTCTTGCTGCCTTATGCAGACTTTGCCTCATTACAATAGCTTAAATGTTTCACATTTTTTTAGGGAGGTCAGCAGGAATCCGTGCCACAACTGCAAAGAATTATGGAATTCTTGAAGCTGTACTTAGGTCAGTGTAGGTCAGCTGGTCAGGCCAAACTGGAAGAAATATTTCTTGCCATCTTCACATCTAAGAACTTGCTTCCTGAAAATAGCCAGAGGAAGCGAAACTCATCTTTCTTTAAACTACAGAAGGAAATGAAGGGCCAGAGCCTCCATGAATAATTTTAACCCTGGGGTCTCAAGGCAAAAAAATCAGAGCTGGACTTATGGCCAGCTAAAAGAATGTGAAGAGACTGGGAGACGGTGCCGGTGAAGTGGTGGCCGTGATATATTCACTGCACGGGGTAAGAGGATGTACAGCTTGATGCCTAGTATGGGAGGGATGCCTGTATCAGATGCTCCATAGGAAATACCATGGTGTCTCCTAGGATTACCATGGGTGTATTCATGACAATGCACCCATGAGTCACAGGGAACCAGAACCCAAATCCTGTGATGCCTTTCTCAGAACAGTCAGTTGCAATGAACTGGGTATCATCACCACAGAAAAGACAACATTAGCCGTTAAACCAGGCAGCCAGTAGGTAACTTGTACTTCCTTCAAAATGCTCTCCGAGCACGGAAGAGCAAAGGAGCATCCACTAATTACCAAACAGAGCTCAGCTTTGATGCTTCTATAAGGCCTCAAGGACTACCCGATCATCTCCCAAGTGAAGCAGAGCTGGCAAAAGAGTGCTCAGAGTGATACATTCTGAGAGGAAAAAAATGGCAGCCTCTATGCTCAAGAGAGGTGAATGGACCTTATCTGAATCCCTCTCCAGTTAGTGTCAACTTATGTGTACCACATCAGCCTTACCTCACTGTTCACCTCATCTGTATTGCGACTGTACCCCCTATGGCACAAGGCTGACTTCTCCTGCAGTTCTGTAGCTCCAATGCCTAGCAGGGGCCCTCCATAAATGGTGAGGTGAATAGAATGGATAAGCGCCAGAAATGTGTAGTAGCGTGACCTTGAGGAGAGGCATGGTAAGGCCCCTGCCCAATTACTATCCAGGCGGAGGCCTGGAAAGAGGCCAAACATATTCACTACTACTTATAACTGCCTTCCTATCCACCAGGTAGTTCGTCATGAGCAAAATCTCATTGAAGTGGGGCCAAATCATGTGCACAACTTCCCAACTCTGGTGCTCTAATTCTTTCCTCTCTATGTGAACACCTGAGCATACTGAAGATCTTGGCAGATATCAGAGAGCCCTTTGGGATTTCCAGAGATATTCCCACCCAAGCAAGCAGTATCCTGCAGGGCCCAAAAGCCGTTCTGATCCAAAGGACTCCCTATCTTTTTATAATTCAGGCCCAGTACAAGAGTTTCAAAATAAAAAGCCCAGGAAATTAATGCAAAAACAAAGTCTGCCTCTCCAGGCTGTCTAAATCAACTGTCTCTAAAAAGCACATCTTCTACTGTAAAATCATTTTATGACTTTCTGTCTAAAATTTACCAGTTCTTCTTTCTATGCTATAAAAAAAGGACTTTTCTTAAATGTTCCTTTCCAGTAACCACCATAAGAGATTTTCTTTTTCATTGCAAATAGTGGAGGCTGAGGTGAACCTTTCACTCACAGGCAGTAGCATGGTTATGCATGCAAGTGTGAACACCTTCCTGGAAAGTTCCATCAGCTTTCACAGCCTTAAAATCTATAAATGATTATACTGTATTTATTGGATATAAAATGGACTAGATTGCTATTTTTTCATCCTTAAAGTACTAGAATTTTTTAAGTACTCATTTGAGACTCAGACCGTTAGGCAGGACAACTGAAAAAAAAAGACACTAAGAATTTCTCTCAACTTGTTGATTGTGAATCCTTGGGAGACGTGGTCAAGACAGTGATTCTCAGAAGAGGAAAATGACTTTCAGGATGACACGTCACCAACCAAGAGTTACAGAGACAAGTAATGGGAGGGTTTGTCACTGTGGGGTATAGCTGCTGGGCACAATGAAATGTTTTAATAAGCATTTGATTAACTGATCGTTCTCTGAGTTGAAGCAAATTCTGGTGAAGGCTACTCCCAAAGACACATAGTCTTTTACTTTACCATCTTCGTTGCAAAAGAACATGGAGGTCTAAACTCACTATGACAAAAGTTCACCGACAACTGGATTCAAGTAGAGTCCTTGGACTTTGCTGAATACCGCTTAAAATATATGGGCCATTCTTATGGGATCTGGAAGTATGTTTATTTTTATAAGATTTCTTAATGCTCCTAAGTCTAACCATGCACAGATCTTCCTCAACTTCCAATGGAGTTACATCCTCATAACCCCATCCTCAGTTGAAAATATTGAAAATATTACAATATTTATGCATTTAATACACCTAACCTACCAAACATCATAGCTTAGCCTAGCCTCCCTTAATTGTGCCCAGAACATGTAATATTAGTCTAGAGCTGGGCAAAGTCATCTAACATAAAGCTTATTTTATAATAAAGTGTTGAATATCCCATGTGATTTATTGAATGCAATACTCAAAGTGAAAAACAGAATGGCTTTCTGGGTACAGGAGGGTTGTACATGTACTGGTTGTTTACCATCATGATCACAGGGCTGAATGGCAGCTGAGCCTTACTGCCACTGCCCAGCATCACAGGGGAGCATCATACCACATATAGCTAGTCTGGGAAAAGAACAAACTGAAAGCATGGCTTCTACTGAATGAGTATTGCTTTTGCACCACAGAAAAGCCAAAATACGATAAGTCAAACCATCACAAGTCAGGGACCATGTGCAGTTGCTGACAGAAGCCAAAAATCAAGTTGCTTTTAATTTCCAAAGACAAACAAGGAGCCAAGTAGAAATTATTGCAAAACTGGGAAGTAGGGAAAGATGGATATTAGAGCCTTGGCTGGGAAATGGAGAGGACAGAGAAAAGGCACTGGGTAACCAGATTTATGATTACCACAAAAGCGGTATGAGGACAGAGGATTTTGAATCAGGAAGCTCACATAGCTTCCCTGGTTCTGCAATACAAAAGTTATGACACCTGTGGAAAATAATGTATTTCTCTCAGGACTTGTTTCCTTTAGTAAAGCTGGAAATAATAATAGCTGCATATCTGTTATTAAAAACAATTCTCTGGGGGAATCCCTGGGTGGCTCAGCGGTTTAGCGTCACCTTCAGCCCAGGACGTGATCCTGGAGACCCGGGATTGAGTCCCATGTTGGGCTCCGTGCATGGAGCCTGCTTCTCCCTCTGCCTCTCTCTGTGTCTCTGTCCATCATGAATAAATAAATAAAAATCTTAAAAAAAAAACCAAAAACCAAAAAAACAATTCTCTGGTATTCATTATTCCCTTTCCTGGCTGTATTTTTCTTAATAGCAAATATTCAGCGATATTATTTTATTCTCTTTTTCCACTAAAATGGAAGCTCCATGAAGGAAGATATTTTGGCTTCTTTTGTTCACTGTGGAATCTGCAGAGCCTAGAACCGCGCTTGGCATATTACAGGTACATAGTATTTTCTGTTAAGGAATGAATGTGCTCTGCCCTCATTTCAGGATTATTGTAATGCTCAGACAAAATAACGAATGCGAAAGGGCTTTTGGAAACTGCCAAGTGTAATGCTTTTAACATATTGTTGTGGTCGCTTATTGTCCAAAAGCTATACTCTGCATTATGCCCTTCAAATATCACTGCAGTGGAAGAGGTTTTTCAAAAGAGGATCCCTCTTTGTAACTGATCTCAATTCCCAATAGTCAAGCCTGTGCATACTCAATGACATAAACTAGAAAATTCAGTCAATTCAGTGGGGGGGGGGGGGGGAATCAATCAATATACTGTCTGACAGTTCTTACCCTAACCCAGTAGCTGACTGACCTTTTCACTTTTCAAACAATTGTGTTGATGTCCTGAAGACAAATCATGAGTTTTAATCTGGTCGTGGCTTAAAGGACAGGGAAAGAGTTTTTCCTAGGAATGATTTTTGTTAGCAATAATAGAATAAATATAATATAAAGTAAAATATTAAAAATATAAAATATATAAATAACACAAATACTTAAAATTCTGAGATTCAAAATATGTATAAGACAGCTGGATAAGCAAAAATAGTTTACATATATTCTAACCAGCTTGACTGCTCTGTGTAGAAGGATAGGAAAGACTGTTTACACTATCCAAGATCTATTGTGCGTAATGGTTTCTAGGTTTTATGACTGACAGATCAATTTAAATAGCAGCTCCTAAGGAAAAATCCAAATGCATTTTGTGTCCAAATCTAAAAATTACATTAAGATTTGTTACACTTAGCCAACTGTCCTAGAAATTACATTTCACCATTTTCAAGAAAATCCATGCATTTATCATTTTTTGGTTCATTCTAGCGTTTGTTTAGTAACTTGAAACTTGACATGGGATCACAAACTTCACCTCCCAAACTGTTAAACACTGAATGCTTGGTAAATGGATGGTGGGGCCTTGGTTTCAGGTTTGTTTGTTTTGCTTTTAAATTAATTTAGTCACAGATTCTGTTAAAAGGTTTTCTATTTGGCAGAACAAATTTCCTTGTACAAATTTTGTGGAGGGGTGCTTCTATCATGACAAACTCCTCCGAATTATTAAACCACAGTATGAATTACCCAATCAAAGAATCTGTAACTAGATACTGTTTCTGTCTCTCACATGACCCCTTATAAGTTTAAGGGTAAGAGCTGCAGTTTTTTCTACACACTGTAAAGCTATTTAAAAGTGAATGTCATCAGAGTTAGCATCTAATTTGCTACTTTTTTATCCATCTCCCTTTTAGGAGTTCATGATATTACCACAGTAGGTAAATACAATCATCTTTCTCAATTTCTTAGCTCTTTGGAGGTTTCTGTATTTTAATACAGTTTCCTTGAATTGTTACCTAATTAATTATCCCAAGTTCTAAGAATTTTCCTGTTTTTTTAAAAAAACTTTAATATTTTGTCATTTTGTGTGTCTTTTCACAATTTTTGACTTTAGAGATGACATTTTTTGGGCATATATTCAGAACTAAAAAAAGAAATTTATAATTCACTCACTGGAGCAGAGAATTTATTTTATCAACAGTCTTTCATTTCCTTGCAGTGAAAGGCAGACTTTGTTCTCCTTGATGAATTTACCTATTATCTCACTCTTTGCCCAGAAGGAATTCTCAGTATCCACTTGAACAGATAGCAGGACCGACAGGTGGAAACATAAACAACATAGTAAGTGGAAAAGGATGCATCAGTGTTCTCAACTGAAATTTACCCTCGGCCAAGAGACACAACACACTAACACTCTTATCTCTGGTTTACGTTGTCTCAACAACTTTATTCATTCAGATGGAGACAATCCCAACAATATTAAACAATTCCAGTTAAAAACATTAAATTCAGGATGTCAAAGATACACTTACCTCCTGTTTAGTTACTTTGGATCCATCCTTGCCCTCTGTATTCTCCGGAGACTAGAAAGAAAATATTTCAGTGAATTGTATTTAAATGGTAAAGCACACATTCGAGGCAGGTTTGAAAAAAAATAGCTATATCTATTCTCAGGATCACATAAGTCAACAGATATTTTATGGAGGAGAAGTAAGTTTGTAAGAGGATACATTTTACACACACACACACACACACACACTCAGCATTTATCTGCATAACTGCTCTAATTTTAAAATAGCAGTGGTGCAAGAACTGATATGAACCCCTATTCTTAATGTGCATTCACTCTAAGCAATTTTCATTGATTTCTGATGATTCCACCACTAAAGAACAGAGCAGGGACCCAGCAGCCAGTGGCAGTAGTGCCAGGAATCTACCACATGTTCCACTCACTTTGTTTCTCTAAGATGAAGGCAGGATGCTAAGAAAGCCCAGCCTGAGCATATTTTGTCCCATACTTGCCTCGCTTTGATTTCTAGCCCACTTCTTGATGTGACTTGACAAATGTGTCATGCATTATTATTCTTTCATTATCAACTCCAGCATCTCTACCAAATTCTCAGCCTTGGCAGGAGAGCCAAACGTCCTGCCACCCCGGCTGATTTGTTTCCTGATTTTGACCCACCCACCTGGAGCAGCACCTGCCCACTCTGGTGACAGCTCAAACTGGACTCATTTATAGAGTACTACAACTCTGGGAAAAATATCCCTAGATTTATGTGACATGCTGCATATCCCAATATATTTTTTTAAATATTTTATTTATTTATTCCAGAGAGAGAGAGAGAGAGAGAGAGAGAGAGAGAGGCAGAGACACAGGTAGAGAGAGAAGCAGGCTCCATGCAGGGAGCCTGGCACAGGACTCGATCCTGGGTCTCCAGGATCATGCCCTGGGCTGAAGGCGGCGCTAAACCGCTGAGCCACCCGGACTGCCCTCCCAATATATTTTTACTGGCTAAAGGCTAGTTTGAAAATTAAAGTATTTCACACATTTCAAAACCACATAAAGGTGGAAGGTGAATACCCAATCTCTATAACACAACGTGTGCAGAAGATATGAAGAATTTCCAAGAGAAAAAATACAAATAGCAAACTGACATTTGGCATAATGTTTGGCTTTAGCAAAATGAAACAAACAGCTCTGCGGTAATGCCTCATCTGATAAAATGAGAAACAAATTTTAAAGATCACAAAACCCACTGTTTGGTGGGCCTGGTGACACTGCAAATTAATATATTTTCAAAGAACAAACTGGCAACCTGAGAAAGACACACAGGACTAATCATAAAATGATCCAGTAATTCCATTTTGGAACGAAGACTCAAAGACTAAAAACACCATTTTAGTTGTACTGTTTCTAATAACTGGAATACAACTCACACAGTAAATCATAGAGAAATATTTAAGTAAACTATGTAATTATTAATGCCATGGGATCAAAAAATAGGCTATGTGAATACATAGAAAGTCCACATAAAATAATGAAAAATTTAAAAACTCAGATTATAAAATAACATGTAAAACAGATCAGAAGTATGTAAAGTCTTTTAGGAAGTCAAAAGCTCTTCTTCAAGGCAGACGACCTAGTACACCTTCAGGTCTCCCTGAGGGCTGCCTATTCACCACAGTCTGTCAGTTCACCTCGCTCTGGAACCCTGTACATTCATAGAGTTCTTTCTTTCTTTTTTAAGATTTATTTATCTATTTGAGAGAAGGAAAGAGCGAGCACACACACATGCCCATGCACGAGTCGGGGACGGGCAGAAGGAGAGAGAGAAAGACAAGCAGACTCTCTGGGATTGGGACTCGATCTCGGGTCTCCAGGATCACACCCATGCTGAATGAAGATGGCGCTAAACCGCTGAGCCATCCAGGCTGCCCACAACTCTCTTAAAATTTAAGTGCCAAAATTCACGACTCTGAACTGTGGCTAATTCATAAACATTTTTCCTTTAAGTTGATAAATTACATGTTAATATTTATATAGTCTTCATGTTTGGGTGCTTAAAAAAAAACTGGTTTATTTGTGTTCAATTTTTTGAGGAAAAAAAAAGCGCAGAGCCCAAAGCGGGTCTTGATCCCAGGACCCCAAGACCATGACCTGAACCAAAACCAAGAGTCAGACACTTAACCAACTGAGCCACCCAGGAGCCTCTCATGGAGTTCTTGTTTCCCAAATCAACCATTTCTCCCTCTTCCCTGAAACCTTCTTTATCATGAAGGAAAACAGAGCTTCTCTTTTCTGTTCCCCACTCTCTTGCACAGGAATTTCTAATTCACAGAGATCTTGCTATAGTAGCTAGCCAAGTTGGAGACAGCAAAATCTTAGCAAGTGAGAGCATACGAAGACGGTCCCTATGTGGACCATTTGGCTCAGTTCAATTCCATGCTACAAGCTCGACCCTTCTGGCCACAAAGGAGACCCTCTGTTGTCAAGAAGTGCTGGGCTCTCATTCACAGCTGGTAGGCCAGCTGGTCGATTTCAATCTGGGGTACCTTCTTACTGTAGCTGATAGGCATTTTTAAAGAAGCAGCATACAGTTATTCCGATGTTAACTGATGTTAAAAAAGTTAAAAAATGGGTGTTAATGACATAATTTTCAATATTTTTCTATGCAGTGGATTAGTGACAGCAATATGATGGAGAGGTCCCTTTCAAAACAGTGATCTCAGATATAAATTACTGAAAAAAGAAACCTGGAAAAATGCCACACACACAAAAAGCAGGTAGAATGAGAATGTTAACGGCTTCAGATGAATGAATATAAGACTGGAAATGTGAAGAGCTACAATTCAAGGCAAAGCTGGTTTCTCCAGCAATCTCTCTGTAAGGGCTTTCTATTAACAAGCACATACTACATTTAGTCAGAAACAAGCCAAATGATCTTTACCCTGGGATCAGTGTGGTACTATAACATGAATGCAGGTCAGGACATGGGCTTGAGCTGCTCCTACCTAGGAGCTGTTGTGATCTGGGCCAGTGATTTGATCAGTGGTTCAGTCTCTTCATCTATGAATGACAGATGATAATCACACTGAACTCCAAGTGTCATGCTTAAGACCAAGCGAGATGTTAGAGCATTTCATAGACGGTGTGTTGTTATACAGATATTATACAATGAAATATGTATCTTAATGAGTCTTTAAATTACCAAATATCAAATTATATTCAACAGAATCTTAAAAGTGAGCACATTCAGATTCCCGTGTAACCTTATCATCTGCTTTTGTTGAACACGGTAACAAGGAGTAATTTCAGAAGGAATTACCATTTCAGGCTATCTTATCACACACACTGTCCACCATTAACACTTAGCCATGAGGCTGGAGACAGGAAGGAGGGTACAGTATGAAGGGATTGAACAGAAGCCCAAAGTTTTTGTGCCAAGGATTGTGAAGAATAAATGGGGATAGGGGTCGTACATCAATGATCTCAGACATACTTCAACCTTCTAGTGGGCTGATGGGAAAGATGAGTTGAATCCAATGGGATTTGAGGAACTCAAAGACAGAAGGGCTCTCTTCTCATTTCCCAGAACAAAGCAGGCTTGTGCTAATCCAGTTTGAACCCAGAATGGTCAAGAAGGTAGACAGAGAGCCATAGTTAAACAAAAGGTCTCATTTATATATATGAGGCTCCTTTAGCACCCGAGTGGCAAGGGCAGTGGGTTGAGAGCCAGCAACAGTGTGGCAGACATACATGGTAGCCAGATGGAAGGCACAGCAGGGATTCTAGAAGTCTGGAGTACCACTAAGAGCTGATCTGAGGGCAAGTCAGCAGGAAGGTGGATTACTGAACACCTGGTGACCAGATGGGGACAGAGTATCAAGAAGCCAAGAGGGCCTGAACTTTGGCAAAAATCAACAGGTAGCTGAACTTTTTTTTGAATTGCAAATCTGTAAATAAAACTAGGCTAATTGAAATAAAAAAGAAAAAACCCTCAAAACATAAATTCTAGATGAGGAAGGCAAAGACATGGTGGCTGAGAATTTTCCCAAATTAAAGTCATGAGTCTCCAGATTGAAAGCTTACGCCAAGGAACAAGCTGGAAGCAAAACAAATGAATCCAATGAAACATGTAGTAAAACTATAGTAAAGTGAGGAAAATTGTAGAAATTATCAAGGTTAGGGGATCCCTGGGTGGCTCAGCAGTTCAGCACCTGCCTTCGGCCCAGGGCATGATCCTGGAGTCCCGGGATCAAGTCCTAGGTCAGGCTCCATGCATGGAGCCTGCTTCTCCCTCTAGCTGTGTCTCTGCCTCTGTCTTTCTCTGTGTCTCTCATGAATAAATAAATAAAATCTTAAAAAAAATTATCAAAGTTAAAAGATGTTTTATCTACAGAGAATTACTTCTCACCAGCAACTATAAATAGAAGAAATAGGGAGTCATGTTCATGTAGTTGAGGAAAACTGTCAACCTAGAACCTTGTCCCAGCTATCATTTAAGAATGAAGGAAAAATAAAGATATCTCAGAATATAAATACTTAAAGAGAGTTTACCATCAACACAGCCTTCCTTTCACTAAGGACCTGTTACTAAAGATCAAATTTAGCAATTAGAAAAATGAATTCAGATGGAAGCAAAGCATATATGAAGTAATGTATAATTACTTAATATTGATAAGTCTAATTAACTATTACTTGTAGATAACAATACCTATTTTTCTGTGTTTAAAAAAGTTTCAACAGAAACCCTAGACCAGTGCTGTCCTATAGAAATATAACACATAATTCCAGATTTTCTAATAGCCACATTAAAAAAAAGAAAACAGATGAAATTAATTTTAATACTTTATTTATCTGAATCTATCTAAAATTTTATCATTTCTGGGGTGCATGGGTGGCTCAATTGGTTAAGCGTCTGCCTTGGCCTCAGCTCGTGATCCTAAAGTGGGGGACTGAGCTCCTGGTAGACTCATCGCTCAGCAGGGAGTCTGGTTCTCCCTCTGACCCTCCCTCATCTTATGTTCTCATTCTCTCTCTCAAGTAAATAACTAAAATCTTTAGAAAAAAAATTTTTTTTTAAAGATTTTATTTATTTATTCATGAGAGACACACAGAGAGAGGCAGAGACACAGGAAGAGGGAGAAGCAGGCTCCATGCAAGGAGCCCGATGTGGGATTTGACCCCGGGTCTCCAGGATCACGCCCTGGGCTGAAGGCAGGCGCCAAACCACTGAGCCACCCAGGAATCCCTAGAAAAATTTTTAAAAATAAAATTTTATCATTTCAATGTGTAACCAATTTGCAAATTATTAATGAGATATTTTACGAAGTTTTCTTATAGTAAATCTTCAAAATGTGGCATGTACTTTACACTTAACATAAGCAAATCTCCACTCAGGTGCTAGGTTTTCACCAGGAGCACCTGATTTATGTTTAGAGTTCATAAAGTTTATAGTAATTTCACATATCCAGGGTGTTCCAAACATATTTAAATCTTTCCATAAACTGAATCTAATACAAGTTTTTTAATTTAAACTGATTATAATCGAAATTTTAAAAATTCAGCTCATTCTTTTTTTTTTTTTTTAAGATTTTATTTATTTATTCATGAGAGACACACAGAGAGAGAGAGAGAGACAGGGTGAGACATAGGCAGAGAGAGAAGCAGGCTCCCTGCAAGGAGTCTGAAGGGGGACTCAATCCCGGATCCCAGGATCAGGACCTGAGCCGAAGGCAGATGCTCAACTGCTGAGCCATCCAGGTTCCCAGGCGTCATTCTTTTTAAAGAGTGGTTAATTCCATCATGTAGCTAGTGGCTACCATACCGGACAGCACAGTTCTAGATCTTAATAACCACAAAAAATGAGAGCAGAATGAACAGATGAGAAGTTAAAGCATGCTAGAATCCAGGTTTTGTTCTGGAGGACGATACAGACCCAGAATCATTTTAGACTTTGTTAAAATAAAATTTAAAAATAGCCCTTAAAAATTTTAACATAAGAAACAGGATCTATAAACTTCCAAATCAGGAGTGGAATAAAGCAAATTTTAACAATGAAAGAAAGGAAAGAAAAGAACAAATGATAAATAAAAACCACAAAATAAGTCCTTAGAAAGAGTCCAAATAAATTAGTGATCACAATATACTTAAACGATTTACATTCATCCATTATAATGTAAAGTGACAGAAGGAAAAAAACAGAGTAATATATGTATATGATTCCACTTTTACAAATTTTAAAACATGCACAAATCAATACTAAGGATTTATAGAAGACATATGTCATAAAAGTGTAAAATCATGGACTGGAAGGATACACAACAAATTCATGATAATGGTTACTTCTAGGGAGGCTGACAAGGGAAAGGAACCAAGGGAATGTTTCTAAGGAAACTTCTCCTTTATCTGTAACATTTATTTAATTTAAAAAATATCTGAAGCAAAATGATAACATTAAAATATGTGAATTTTGAGGGGTGGGCAAATGAATATGTTACATTACTTTCTGGATTTTTCTGTATTTAAATTTTTCCCAAATAAAAACATTTGCAATATTGAGGGAAAAAAAGAATAGAAGAAAACTCATTCCTTTAAGTCTAACAGTGCCCTAACACAAATTTCACCATTTGGTTTACTCCTAGCATTTTCTGCACTTCTTAAATGACTTACAAATCTGGTTTGTACACTGCCTCTTTCTTTTCTGTTCAAGACATATCAGGGGAGCCTGAGTAGCTCAGTGGGTTAAGCATTTGCCTTCAGCTCAGGTCATGATCTCAGGGTCCTAGGATTGAGCCCTGCATCTCTGGACTCCCTGCTCAGCAGCTTCTCCCTCTCCCTGCCATTCCCTCTGCTTGTGCGTGCATGTGCTCCCTGTCAAATAAATAAATAAATATATAAATAATAAATAAATAAATAAATAAATAAATAAATAAATAAATAAATTCTTAAAAAAAAAAGACATATTATTTATAATTGCTTCAACTGGGCTGATGGGAGGGCACTGGAGTGGGCAACATGGTAAGCCAAGACCACTACCACATGGATGCAGAACCCCTTGGGCTGGTGGAGCAGAACTGGCAGGGGGAGGGCTGGTGTAGCAGCTGACCAACTGTACCATCCCCCTTCTTTCTTTACACAGACATACCTGAGCCCTGCACCGGAGGACACAAAAATGCAGTAAGAGGACACAACTACATTCTCCTGACCACTAAACAAAACCAGCAGTCCTTATTAGGAAACCAAGAAAAGACACTTGGAATTTTTATTCCACAGACAATCCATAAGGAATCAACAGGAAAAATTGCCCAATTCTGAGCTTCTCTTCCAATAAATAGTAGTTATCACCAGATAAAGGGGCACCAGGGTGGTGGTGGCTGTGGGGTGGGAGGTGGTGGGGGTGGTGATAAGCCAATATTTCTTCCTCTAAACTCAGGAAGGTATCAGAGAAGATGGAAAAATCCTTATATCCTTCAACAGTTGCTTGGGAAGAGTTCAAATGACATGAGCCTGTAGATTTATCACTGCAGAGAAAGATACTGACGGTGTGGCAGATGGCTGGGATATGTAAGGCTTGTGCCATGGTTCTAAGCCATGCAAGAAAGAAAGGGGAAGGCTCAGGATTCTCAGCAACAAGTGTTGGGCCTTATATTAAAGTTCCAAAAAGTCTATATTGGTAAGTGTCGACTCCTAGAGATTTTCTTCTAAGATTGCAAGTGAAGGGCTACTGCTTCATAAGTTAAGCAAATTACTTGAGAGTATGGAGTATACATGAAATCCAAGTAATCATCTTCCAGCAGCCGTAGAACAAATTCAGTCTCAACTCCTGGGTTGTTCAGGCTAATGTGGGAAAGCTGGGAACAGATGTAAAAATGCAAATAAACCAATAATTACTTCTTTTAACCTGGGGAACATACTGCTTTGAGGTAATTCTTCTCTAACTTGCTGGCCAAAATTTTTTTTGAAACCTCTTAATTATTATTTAAAATTTCTCTAAAAATTAATTTACATCTTCTGTTACAAACTCAAGGCTGGAGAAAAGAAAGTCTAATAGTGAGCCAGTTAGCAGAGAAAATTCTAGGAGAAAAGATCCAAATAACCCACCCAGAGAAATGTACGTAAATCTTTTTTTTTTTAATTTTATTTATTTATTCATGACAGACACAGAGAGAGAGAGAAAGAAAGAGAGAGAGGAGAGAGGAGAGACACAGGCAGGGAGCCTGACGTGGGACTCGGGACTCGATCCCGGGGTCTCCAGGACCACACCTGGAGGTGGCACTAAACCGCTAACCATAGGGGCTGCCCAAATGTATGTAAATCTAATGCTGTTGTTCTCCTAAAGTTAATATATAACTCAATTATTTGATTAACATAATGTTAATTTCCCCCTCAAAAGGGGGCACTGCCCAAGAAATTCTTGGAGGTTTTTCAAATAACAGATAGTTCTCCTAAATTCAAATATTCCTATGACACATGAAACAGATACTAAAATTTTTATTTAAGCCACAAGGATCATTATTTAACACCAGTATGGTTGTTTTTCATTCATTCTGTAGGTCTGTTTGGGATCCTCCAAGCTTTTAAAAATAGTCTTTAAAAACCCAATACTTAGAATTGAGAGATCACATTAAGAGGGTTCATAAACTAATATTAAATTTCTCTGCTACCTCCTTCTTTGCTTATGTCTATTAATTTCATCAGTTTCTATAAACCCAAATTCATTTATTGAGGTCATGTCAGGCTAGTATGTCTTCCCAAAATCTTACTTTGTTAGAGATGAAAGTAATTGAGTTGAAAACTCTGCTGTTAAAGACTGGATGAACCAAAATAAATAGCAACTACCTTTCTTCTGAGGGATGCTTTTAGGGATAATATCTCACATTGTATTCAAGTGTAAAAGATAACTGAAAGTAAAAGAAGAAGCCATGTTCTAGGATGTTTGATGAAATTTTATTAGCGTAAATACATATAATGCAATAACAAAAGTATATCTTTAATATGAAATAAACAACTCTAAACATTTCACATATCTCTTTGGTCTGAATTGCCTCTTTCATCTGAGTTATGTTTTTCATTTGACTGGTTTTGTATGGATGGGAAAGCACCTGGCTAAAGTCAGAAGCCTGAATTCTAATCTGGCTCACGTCTCTCTTCCTTCTGCTAGAGTTTCTTCATGAGTACAGCTGAAAGATAATGGGCCTGAAGACCTCATTTTCCTGACTTAGCTGCTCATGTACTTATCAATCACACTACAGAAGTGTTATGGTGTATATTAGAGAGATGCCTATAGGTACTGGGGTCTCAGGAAAGGACAAAACAAGGGACCCTAAGGAATAATAATAATAAACAACATATATTGCATTTACATGAAAGGCAATGATTTAAATGTTTTAATTCTTACCACAATCCTGTGAAGTTGGTAAAGAAGCATCATATCCGTTTTATAAATGAGGAATTGGGACCAGAGAGGTTAAGTTACTTGCTCAAAATTACCCAGCTAGTAATCTTGCTGGTAAGTAGAGACCTGGGATTCAGACCCACATAGGCTGGATCAGAGTTCATTCTCTTAATCACTACACCTCTCAGAGGGGTTTGTGTTAATTTTCTGAATTTCAAAATTGGGTGCAGATCTAGGATACTAGAAAAGCAAAGGGTTTCCAGACTGGGAAATAATTTAATCTGTAGATCTAGCTAAAGAGCACATAGTATGCAGTGGAGTGTTTCCTATCCCGCCTCACTGGTGAGCCTCTTGGAATAACAATAAACAATTCCCATTAAAAATACTGTATGTTGAGATGAACATACATGTACTATTCTGGGTTTCTGAATGGTCACATACAGAGATAAAAGTATTTTTTTTAAGATTTTATTTGAGAGAGAGAGAGAGAGAGAGAGAGAGAGAGAGAGAAGAGGGGCAAAGGGAAATGGGAGAAGTAGACTCCCCACTGAGCAGGGACCCTCGATGTGGGGCTCATGCGGGGCTTGATCCCAGAACCCAAAGATCGTGATCTAAGCCAAAGACCGATGCCTAACAGACTGAGCCACCCAGGCACCTCCAGATAAAAGTATTTTTTTATCTCATTATTAAAACTAAAGAAAAAACATCAGATCATTTCTATCAAATAGCCCTTCACATTTTTCAATGACTTTTACATTGTTATTGTATTTGGTCCTCTCAATAGCATGGGAATATACAGAAGTAACCTTAACATTCACATTTTACAGATGAAGAACAGAAGTTCAAAGAGATCAGGTGACTTTCCCCTGGTAAAGAGTGGTAAGTCCACACTAGACCCAAGTTTTCCAACTTTTATACCAGGGATCTCTCCAGATGGCTACATTGTTTTCCTATTTACCCAGATATGAAATGATTTCCATATCATTATCATCATTCCATTACAGCAAATGGTTCCCTGTATTCCTGCAGTTATGATGTTCAACAGTTTATGATGTTCTTTGTATTTTTTGCAAAACCGATGATGTGATTGATGTGACCACAAGAAGGGGATAATAAAATTAAAAGCTGTAATTAAGATAAGAAGTAAAGGAAAGCAATGAGAAGTAGAAAGAATATAGTTTTTAAAAATGTATTATATGGAACACATCAGAAGGACTATTCAAAGCTTTACATTTTGATTAACTGAAATCTTTGGTATGTTTACTTCCCACATACACCATGCTTAGTACTCATGACTTCTCACAAAGTAGAATTTAACTAATTCTGTCCAGAATTATAAAAAAACAAAGCTTATATCCAAAAAGAAAAAAAAAAAGAAAGAGAGAAAAGTAAAACAAAAACCCCAACACCTCTCAAGGTAGACTTTGTATTTATCTTTGCATGGGGCAACAATAATCAAAATATAATTTTAAAATAATATCACTTTACAGTATTCCTCTTAGAAATAATTTTTGTAATTAAACATTAATCATTGGTAATCCAGAACCTGAGATAAAAATCCATTCAGTCCTAGGTCCAAAAGATTTTCCAAATTAAAAAGCTTTTCTTCTTATTCAAAGAATCCCAAAAATAAAAGCACCTGCTCATTTTTTAAACACAATTCCTAAGTACCGGTAACATAATATTTACATTACAATCTCTCAATACAATCTCTCAATATATAATATGCCAGGGTACTTAGGTGTTTCGGATCACAGGGGAGTATCCCTATTATTCTATATAGAACAAATTGATGAAGACAATATATCTTGGAAATAGTGAATCCAGCAGTTTATGGTTATTCGGAAGAAAATATTGAGTTTTAGACCTCAATACTCAACGATATCAATACTTTGGTGAGGATATTGTGCATATATATATCTTGTATACGTCCATTAGCTAACTGAAATACCCAGAAGGCTTCATGGCAATGTGCCTCCCCCAGAAGCAGAGGCCTGGACCCTGAGACCAACCTTAGGGCATGATTACAGATAATGATGACTTGTTGGATAACGTGGACTGGAAACCAGAAAAAAATGGCATCAGCCTGTCTTAATAAAGATAACACTTAATCAAATGAACACTCATGTATTTATATAACTCTTGATTCTTCCTTGTTTCATTTATTGGGCATCTTAGTTTAGTCAAAAATACATGAGGTTCTTAGAAATAAACATTTATGGTAAGTATTGTAGTGTAATAGTTAAGAGCAAAATTCTTGGGTAAAAGAGGGCTAGCTTAGAATTCCTGGTACTAATAACCTCCTAGCTGTGTGACCTGGGGGGGAATTCCTTCATCTTACTAAATCCTAATATTCTCTTGTGTGCATGAGAAAGGCCGCAGGGTTCGGCAGTTAAAAGCACAGGCTCTGGAGCCAAATGCCAGGACTACAGTCCCTGTTGGGCCATTCCTTATCGCTGGGCCCTTCTGTAAATTGGCAGTTTGAAGAGTACATGCCTTACTGGGTGGTTAGGAGGATTCCGTTCACTAATGCAAACTGCTCAGAACAGTGCCTGAGTTATGGGAAGCCATCTAAATGTTATTTATCTTGGCTGTCATTATTATATTTGTGAGATGAGAACAGCCTCATATAACTGTTGTGAGAATAACACGAAATAATATGAAATTACACCATAATACTTCCCATATATATTTGTTTCTAATAGCTTCACATACTTTGGTTTAAAATAAGACGCCTAATGAATACAAAGCATATAACAACTAAGGTCTGATACATCCAGGCATTCAATAAATGATAGCTATTTAAATTTTAATAGTAATAAATGTATTTATATGTTGTTACTGGTATGTGTTCCTTAAAGAATTGAATTTTGCAACCAATTTTGAAATTTAAAACCATTTTTTTCTGTTTTCCTACTTCTGAATATGTGTATAATTTACTTCAAATATGCATTTGCCTTGGACATTTCTAAATGGCCCTGTTTCTGGGTATGTCCACAAGACATAATAATATAGGACTCAATAAATACCTTGGCCAGGAAATAATACTTGATGTGACTGAACTGTTCTAAGAAGACAGTGAGATGTACAAAAAATAAGCAGCCAGTGAAAAAGGAATTCAACATTTTGATTTGGTTTGTTATCTTCAACACTGATTTTTAAATTACTCAGGAGACTAACATCATATTTCAACTTACTAGGTACTGTGAAAGCAGACAGCTTAAATGGTGTTTATTTCAGTCACCATTTCCAAATTGTACCCTGCAGGAAAGTGGAATATATTTAACTTTGGTGTAAACAAAAGCAGTGTTTTAGGTGGAAAATACAGGAAGAGAGGATCACTTGATAACTGATTTGCCAAGGGAATTTTAATGTTATATGGAGATATTTTAAAATATATTTTTTTCTTTGAGAAAAACCATGTGTAAAAATGCACCAGATTAAAGCTTATGTTCCTTCAAAAACTACATTTGTTATTTGGTTGGTGAACACCTACTTCTAGAACCACAGTTAATTAAACATGCAAGGTGAGATCTATTTGCTCCCTATCCACAGAGTGTGGCATTTGCCTTCCTACAAAATGGAAGCATGGTGCTTTTCATAAGTCTACTATTTCACTGTAGTTCTTTGAATAATTGAAAATACCATCGTTTCAATAATGAACATCCACTTACTGTTTTACATATGCCAGGTGCTGTGCTAAGTATTTTGCATTCCCCATCTCATTTAATTCCCCCAACAACCCAATGAGGTAGAACCTATTTGTATCCCTGTTTTATAGACAAGAAAACTGAGTCATAAATATTTAGAAACTTTAGAAGTTTATGGAGAAGTTAAGCAATGTCCCCTAAATTATACCACTAATAAATGTCAGAACGACACCAGACAACCTCCTCAACAAGTATATGAAATAATTAAATTACTACTTTCTTCCCATGAAAATGATTCACTCATACACTTGTTCAACAAATAGTTATATTACCTGTGCTAGGAGCATGGGGTGTTAGAAACATCAGAACCATCAATATTTCATGGTTAAATCAAATTACGAAGATTACAAAGTTAATTCTAAATTAGGTAATCAAATAACATGTGCCAATGTAGGAATATGGTGCTTGTCACATAACCACCTTTAAAATACAAGAGAGTGGTTAAAAGAAAGGCATGAAGGCCATGAAGTCACTTGATCTTTACTAATGAGGGAGGGCAGTTACTGCACAATGTAATCTCAACTGCTAACCAGGCCTTGAATTTAACTTCCTCATACTTCAAAGAAAGCAAGACTTCACAGGAAAGACCAATGACAGATCACCTTTAATAACAAACTAGTACTGACCCTCTAGAGATTTTTTTTAAAAAAACAGCTATAACCTCCAACCCTTTTAACCAAACAACTTCTTGTCAATGTTTTTTTCTTTGGATGTGCTTTAGCCAAACCTTTCAATTCTCATAGCTTTTCTTGTGGCTCATTATCATTTCTTGCCATGAAGTATAAATACTTACATATGTATATTACCTACTCTGTCAGACTAAAAGATCCTTAAAAATGAGAGCATTTACTCATTCACTGCAAAAAGGATTTGAAAAAAAAAATTCACTTATTTCCCAACATGATGGTGCTTTGCATAAAGGTGACACTCAATAAATGTTTATTTAATATGAAATGAGTGAATCAATGAATAAAATGTACAAGCCTGTCATTTTGGAGCCTTTACTCAAACACAGGTACCGTATCAATATTAACTCAAACTCAGCAAGCTAACTAACATGTAGTTAGGCCCTTTCATATTCATACTAGAAAACTCAATATGGTTAAGAAGGGTATCCATCCTAAATTGATTTAAGATTCAATTCAATCCTTATTAAAATCATGGGAGGTACTTTGTAGAAGTCTATAAGCTGATTCTAACATTTATATGGAAGTGCAAAGAATATAAGATGAAACAATTTTGAAAAAGAAGTAGAGGACTGACACTACCAGAATTCGGATCTTACTACAAAACCATAATAATCGTGATAATGTGGTATTGACATAAGCACAGACTTACAGACAATGGAAAATAACTGAGAGCCCAGAAAGAAACTTTACATTGATGACAAACTGGTTTTCCACAAGGGTACCTAAGCAATTTAGTGGGAACAAAGGATGGTCTTTTCAACAACTGGTGTTGGGAAAACTGTCTATCAATGTGCCAAAACAAATGAAAAAAGATACCCAACAAAACGAGAGAGAGCAAATTTAAACCCTTATCTCACACTAGATACATTAACTCAAAGTGGATCATAGAACTAAACACGAGAGTGGAAACTATAAAAAACTTCTATGAGAAAATACCTGTGGATTAGGCAAAGATTTATTAGACGTGATGCTAAATGGATTTTATCAAAATAAAAAAAAAACTTGTTTTCCAAAAGGCATCATTAAGATAAATTATTTTACTTTATTTTATTTTTAAGATAAATTATTTTAAAAAGTCAAAGACTGGAAGAAAGTATCTACAAATCATACAGCTAATAAAAGACTTGTATACAGAATATTTAAAGAACTCTAACAACTCAAGACAACTCAATTAAAAAATGGGCAGAATATCTGAATAGACATTTTACCTAAGAGATACATTATGCTATACATTATGCACATAAAAAGATGCCCATCATCATCAGTTATCACGGAAATGTAAATTACATTTATTAGGATGGCTATAAGCATAAAAAATGACAATAGCAGGTATGAGCAAGGATGTAGAGACAATGGCACCTCATCCACTGATGGTATGTAAAAATCACTTTGGAAAAGAGTTTAAAAGTTTCTTAAGCTGTTAAAAATACTTTCATACCACCCACCAGTTCTATGGTTAGGAAACTTCCCAAGAGAAATGAAAATATGTCCATGCAAGACTTACATATAAATATTCACGGCAACATTATTCATAATAACTGAAAACTGGAACAATACAAATGCCCATCCATTTGCGAAAGTATAAAGAAAGAATGGAATATCACTGGGCAACAGAAAAGAATGAAGTACAGATTCATGCTACAACATATATGAATATGTTCATATATGAACCTCAGAAATATCACGCTGAAAGAAACCAGACACAAAAGATTGTGTATTGTTTGATTCCTTTTATATAAAATTTCCAGAAAAGGCAAATCTATAGTCAGGAACTTAGTGGTTGCCTGGAACTGGGGTGGGAGCAGAGATTGGATGCAAGCAACTTGAGAAAACTTTCAGAGCGACGGAAATGGTTCCAAACTGGATTATGGCAATGTTACAGAACTCTGTAAGTTTACTTAAAATTACTGACTTCCATACTTTGAAAAGATTAATAGACATTATGGTAAACAGATCATACCTCAAATAAAACTTCTTTTTTTTGAAAGGAAATTATACTGCCATCCACACTGCTTGATTGTTGCTAGGAGTGTCAGTATCATTCAGCACTTGGCAGTGATACTTCCAATCTTTTTTAGCAGATTGGTTTTAAAAATCACATCTCCTTATTCTTAATAATACACATTTCTTTGATCTTTAACAAAACGGAACATTTCTTCTATTTGAGTCTGCTATTTTCTTATAAGGATATACTTCTTTTCCATAAGGACATGTGAGACTTTTATCTTTTTGAAATAGCAAACCTTTTTCAGTGATATGTGATACAAATGTTTTTTCCCAGTTTTTCAAACTTTTTAAGATTTTGTTAACAATGGGTTTTTGTCATATTGAAATATTCATTTTCATGCAGTCACATCCATCTGTATTTTCATTTACAGAGTCTGTCTCTGGTGTTATGACATGTGATATTCTTTTGAAACATTAATCAGAAACCTTGAATACTGTTAGTTAAGCATCCCTTGTGCCAAGCCCAGCACTACTGGGCCTTTCCACTTTAAGAGCTGTTGCTAATCATGCCAGGACCATGAGTCTAGGCCTCACTGGTTGATGCCTCTTTGTAGAACATCATATCATCGCATAATAACGTGACCACGGCAGGCATTCATGGATGTCTGACCAGAACAGTCTAGAATTTAGTTACTCATTATCTCACTCCCAACTACATATTATCATTTTCCCTGCTATTCCACTCACTACTAAAAGGTGGTGGGTGACCCTTCACCCTTCTTAGGTAATAAATACTGGCAAGTGAACTTTATTTGAATTTTGCAAACTCGGAAAGAGATCTAATGCTAACTAAAGAACTCCTTACTACTGAGTGCATATTGCTTCAAAAAATTCTACAACAGTCATTAAAAAACCATTTGGTTTAATGTAACTATAACTATCACACACAAAGATATAGATAATACAAAGATATAAAAAAAACGTTTTAAATTAATGTGGATATTATGGTCTTTTAAGTTGTATAAACTGAGGCCTGCTTATATTAAGATACAATCAGAAGAGATATTTAAGTGGCTGATAAAAGAAAATGACTCTGTTTTTCTCTGTATGTATTTAAGTCCTAACATACACTCGCAAGACCAGCCCAAATTCAACCTTCTTTCCCTACCAATCCTACAGCATTTAGAATCCTATACCTATATTCTGGGACACAAATACAGTCTTAATGTTACTCAAGTGCTTTGCGCCCACTACTCTTATCACCTTCAACGAATTAAATATAAGCTTCATGAGAGCAAACTATGTATCCCTATGACATTAAAGCAGTGCTAGGATTCCAGATTTTACTCTGCAGAAAGCCTAAACAGGTGTTCATTAAATAATTTTTTTTTTTATTTTGGAGAAACCTGATGAGATAAAAGTATTGTGAAGGCACTTAAAAAATTTATTATAATGTAAAACAGGCAGTCCTTGAGTCAAGAAAAATAATGTGTAGTATGTAAATGCTTTCATAGCTACCCAAGCTTTACAGCTTTCAAAGAATTTAGGCACAGACGACGGTCTTCAGTTCTTTTCTAGCATCTAGGTAGGCTTTACCTAATGGAAGTGGTTTCCTGTGTAAGCTTCAGTGAGCTCCCAGGATTCCATGAGGTAGCTCTAAGGTGTGAGTGGTAGATGGGATGGCCATGGAGGCTATGTTTAATTTGTGGCTGCTTTTGTCCAGGTATCAGCTTTAGGCTCCAGGTATAAATGAAAAGCCTTCCTATTAGTCAAGGACAAGTTTTCCATCTCTGAAGAAAACTCTGATGTCCTGAGGGATGACATTTAGGTGCTTGTACACCTGGCTGCCTTCTTCATAGGAACTCCTTGCCTTCCAGAGAAATAAAACAATAACCAAAAGCCAGTTCCTCTACTGTTTTTCTTTTCTTCCCCTCTGTTTGCTTAGGAAAGGTGGACAGTGAGGGCAAGTAAGAAGAATGGTTTCCCCAACTCTGGCCATAACATCAAGGACTCTAGTACATCAGGGTCTGTTGTAATAATGGGTTTGTGCACATCTTTTTGTTCATTTAGATTTGTTAATAATTCTCAAGAAAAGGGATGGCACTAATTCACTCTATATCTCATTTCTGGATGGTTAGTTTTTTTTGACTCTACTAGAATTCCCAACCTAGTCAAATGAAAGCTCAGATGAATGCTGAAAATGGTGGCATCAATTTAAATACGCTAGTTCTAGTAAAACAGGGCTGAAAAACAAAACTCTCATAAACACCAAATTTAAGTGATGAATGTCAAGGATTAGTACTCTTAATGTGCCATCCATCTTCTCAGGCTCCTAATCTCTTTGCATTTCCTAAATTCGTCTTGACCTACCCACAACTAAATGAAGAGAATGAATAAATAATGTTCGAAAGTAGGGACTTTGAACCTACAGTATCTAATTAAATCTTTGGTTCTAGTAATTGGTCGGTGAAACGTTGGGTAACTCATGTCTTTAAGCCCTAGCGCAATGGCCTTAACTAAGCCCCTCCAGGTGTAGTGAGGAGTAAAGGAACTAAGACAAGTCAAACTCTTCCCAAGCACACAGTATGTGCACAATAAACTCTAAGATGAACAACAACAAACTTCTGTTGCATTTTTTTTTTAAAGTGGAGGAGGCCAGTTCCCCACCACATTCTCCATAATGGCAAGTAGGAAGGCAAAAAAAAAAAAAAAAAAAAAAAAAAAAAGCTCCTGTAATTTCAAAACTTCCGTATTTTCAACCGAGGCACGCACTTCCACAAATCCGGCCACAGTCTGGAACTGATCATGAAGCGGGGCGTGTATCTGTAATTTCGCCTCACGTTTGAGGCGAGCCGGGGCCAAGCATTCCCCTAGTCACAGCGGCCGCACGCGCGGTTTCGGAGGGCGCAGGAGACCCTTCCCCCGCCCTCCCCGGGGCAGCGACCGGGGGCGGCCGCGCTCCGGGGGCCACGCGCTCCGCCGTGCGAGACCCCTGGGCCCGCGGCCCGCGCGGAAGGGGGCGTCCGAGCCCCCAGGTCCCCGGGAGCCCCGGGAGCGCGCGCAGCCCGCCTTCCCCGAGCGCGTGTGGGGCCGTGGCCCGTGCCCTTGGCGGCCGCAGCGGGCGCCAGCCGCGCCGTCCCGTCCCGTGCGGCCCGCCGCCAGCTCCGCCGCGCCCGCCGCGCCCGCCGCGCGCCGCCCGCAGGTCCCGGCCGCCCGGCCCCGCCTGCGCCGTCCCCAGCCCTGATTGACACCGGAGTTGGTACATACGGGTCTGCAGCGGAGGCGAGCAGGGGGGTGAGTGCTATTTTAAACATGGCTTTCCCTTCCCTTGGCCTCAGAGCCGACGCGGCGCGCCCAGCAGCGGGCTAGGCCCACCTGGGAATAACCCCAACATCTGCCCGACTGGTCTGTCTGTTTAGGTATTTATTAGGCTCTCCCCATGCATGGACGTGTTTCACCCCCCCCCGCTCCCCCCTCCCCACCGCTGCTCCCTCTCCACGCTAATCACAGCCCGGCAGTTTCAAAGAGGAAACTCCCCTCCTAGAAGAGGGGGAATGGAAGGCTCTTTTGCTGCTTCTTGTTCGAGGTGGAAACCATTCCAGCTAGCAGGAGTTCAAAAAGCAGGGAAGCCGCGTCGCTGGAGAGAAAGTAACACTGAGGAATCGATAAGGACGGACGGAAGGAGGGAGGGAAGGTCTGCAACAGGCATCTGAAAACAAGCGTGGAGAAGCAAAGGGATTCGCAATCCCTGACTTACTCCCAAGCGCATTCCGCGCAATCCACTGCAATGGATCGGCTGTAAGCACAATTTGGAGGCCTTTGAAATCTTTTTTGGGGGGAAGACTTACCTTTCTCTTCGGCATAATGATTACGTTCGTGCGGCTGAAAAGTAAAGCAACGGGCTGGAACTGCAGACGCCGCCGCTGGATGCCGCCGCTGCAGCTGCTCACGCGCAGGGCACGGCGTAGCCCGGCCTCCCCGACCTGCACCTCCGCGGCTCCCTCCAGGGGCCCTCTACTCGCTCGCCTCCCCGCTCCTCCAATGAGGAGCCCCGGCAGCCGGCCGCGAGGCCCCATTGGCTGCGGCAACATTCTAAATTCCACGAGGGCACGCCCACCCCAGCGCACACGGTAAGCGCTGTTGTAGTTTCCACTTCACCGAAAAAAATCTGCCTGGTGACTGAGCATGCCCAGTTCAACTAGTAACCCCCAAGCCACACGGTCCTGGAGTTGCATTGTTTGGCTGCTCCCTCTTTGGATCCTGTCAGTAGGAACAGTGTGGGCCTTTATAGTCGGGGGCGGGGGGGGGGGAGGGGAGTAAGCATACACACCAACTTTATAGTGTAAGTGTATGCACAGCCGGCGCTTGATAAGGACTCCTACCCTATAAAGGCTTCTCATGGATGTTAGTTAGGTGATGGAGACTTGGAAGAGTGAGTGTGTTCTGGGAGAGTGTGGCAATTTCAGAGGGCCTCAGTTTCCCCTTTTAGATATCTAGTGACAATAGTCGCTGAAGTTACTTAGTTTTAATTTCCTAAAATCTGTGATTACAAATCACTCACTCATTCAGCCAACTCCAAACTAGGCTTGAAGGTGAACAGGGTATGTTTGTTATGGAACTTAGGAAAAGAATGAACAAGATCAGATTATTTATATTTGAAACATATGTTTAAAATATACATAATTTAGTGTTTCTCAGAGTTCTGCAAGGCATTAGACTGGCATTGCAGAGACGTTTCTGAATTTGTTTTATGAGACCAGTTTTACCCTGATACCAAAATCAGTGTAAGATGTCAAAAGAAAAGAGAGCTATGGACCAATATCCTTTATAAACATAGACACAAAAATCTTGAACAAAATTTTAGTAAATCAAACCCAATAACACTTGAAAGGATAAGACATCATGACCATGGAGTTTATCCTTGGAATTCAAAGTTGGTTTAACATCTGAAAATCAACCAATGTAATCCACTATATTAATAGAATAAAGTAAAAAACCAATACAATCATTTTAGCAGATACAGGAAAAGCACTAGTGAATGGGTATGCAAACTGTGGTAACCATATACAATACAATATTACTCAGCCATAAAAGGGAACAAAATATTTCTACGTGAACGAATGCCAGAAACAAGATGCCATGTGAAAGAAGTCAAATACAAAAGACCATACTGAATAATTTCATTCTTAAGAAATTATAGAAAAAGCAAAATTAGGCAAGCTTAGTTTCATAATCACACTGGAAGGCAAAAATTGACATCGTAGGAAAATATATTGAAGTCTTACACCACAAACTTGGCCAAATCGACTTTGGTCATGCACAGCCTACAAAAATGCATTAAATAATGTCATCAAGTAATTAATTTTAATGCTTACCTTTTTTTCTTATTAATTTTCAAAATAATCAGTTGACATCCTAGCAAACTCCAGAAGTGGTCAATGACTTTCTTTTTGTAATATCTTTAGGAACTCGTGAATTTTTATACATTTGGTGTGCTTCAACCTATTGCTATTATTGCTATTGTTACTATTTTTTTATGCTCATATTGCCCCAGTATGAATTCTTTTTCAGATTGGTCCTTTTGACATGATCCCAATTGTCTTTGATAGATTTCTTACTTTCAGGAAGTCAGTGGATCACAATATACTCAAATAACTCAGATAAAATCAGTTCTTTGAGAATTGGATAAAAACTTTGAGATTAATTAATTTTATCATAAAAATCATATTTATAATGGAGTTGTCTTGGAAGAGAGTTAATTTGCAAAATGCTTGTGGTTAAAAGAAAAAAAAAAGCCAGTGAAGACATTTTTAATAAGATATGTGTGGGAAGGATGCTGGGTAGCACTTGTAATCTGGTTTGAAAATTTTTTTCTTTATGGAGATCAAAATGTTTCACAACAAAGGTAGTCTAGGGTGAATTTTTCTCTCTGATGATAAGTTGGCTTCTTTAGTTTATATTTTTAAAGACTCAACAACAGCAAACAAAATTGTAAATGTTTTTATTGTGCATAATAAAATAGCTGCAATGAACATGAAACTTGCTAGTTGGGTAAAGAAAGTTGATTGTGGGAACCTTGGGTCATTTGAGCCTCTTAGTTCATTTACAAGTGATGAAAATAACAGATTAGTTTTGAAATGAGTAACAGCATCAATTCTTTTTCCTTTGAAGTGGATTGCACCTGCCTGAGCAGAACACTGGGGAATGGAAGGCTCTCCCTGTACCTTCAGGAGCTTTCAAGGTCTGAGAAAATAAGCACAGACTTCTGGAGGAAGGAGGAGTAGGCAAAGAGAATAGTTTAGTGGGTAGCTAGAATTCCAGGTTAGGAGATAAAGACACTTGAGCAGAAATGAGCGTGCCATATGCAAGACAGTGAGGAAGCAAGGTCAACCTGGTAAGAAGTAAAGACTCATTTGTTTATCAGTATATTGTGCTGAGTGTTTTACTTGCTTCAGAACATCAGCCTCTAAGCCAGTAGTCTTTCCTACAAGATGTGGAGACTATCTTAGCCAAGATAGACAATGGATGAATGGAAGGGAGTTACTGCCTGAAGAAGAAAGAAGGAAAAATTAGTGAACATATTTCTTTTCCAATTCCAATTTCTCTCTCCTTCTTTCCTACTCAAAACAGTCGGAATCGTATATCTACCTCAGCATTTTTCAAAACAGCTGGGCAAACTCATTGATGGTATCATGACTATCATTAAGGGAGAAAAAGAGTAAGAAGGGAAAAGAAAAGAAAGAGCAGAGCATGGAAAATATCACAGTGCATTTCACATGGTAAAGGTAAGTAGTGTTTTCTAAAATGTTTCCATCTTTCATACATTCACACATACTACACATGTACGTATATAGTTGTGTGTGCATATGTGTGTGTGTAGTAGGTGTTCTAGGTTGTGATGTGAAATGTATTTTTGGGATAGGTATTGGCGAAGAAACTTTAAAGTTACTTCACAGGGGCGCCTGGGTGGCTCAGTCGGTGAAGTGTCTGCCTTCAGCTCAGGTCATGATCCCAGGGTCCTGGGATCGAGCCTCATGTCGGGCTCTCTGCTCGGTGGGAGAGCCTGCTTCTCCCTCTCTCCCCTGCTCATGCTCTCTCTTGCCGTCTCTCTGGCTGTCTCTTCCTTTCAAATAAATAAATAAAATCTTAAAAAAAAAAATAAAGCTACTTAACAGCCCTAATAAGGCTTGTGGATCTTTGGGGTTCCAGCAGTTTTTCCCCTGGAAGAAGGGTGCTGAATCTTCAAATCTTGAACGGAAATTTTGAAGGCAAGTAATCATCTCCCTCTTGATCTTCTTCCCTCTTTTAGGCAGGCATAGGCAGGGTTTTGTTTTAATTAAAGGCAAAGTGCTGGAGAATTCATATCTAGAATCTATATAATGTTGCTTTTTATTACTCTGTAATTCTGGAATAAATTATTTTTTAATAAATTGGTCAAAGAATTTCAAAAGGGAATGAATTTGGGAGTATAACAAAACATCAAATTAACTGACAGGAGGTGGCAAAGGAATACTCTTATTTTGTTTGTATTTTTGTTGGTCAAATCTCTGCCTTGCTGGATGCTAACTTTTGAAGAGACTGTGTTTAGTTTTTACAAAGTAACCAGGTCTAAGAGCCACCAAACCCAAATCACAGGAGTTGCCTGATGCAGGTTCCTAGACCCTAAGCCCAACTTACTGAATCCGAATTTTTAATGGCTGAACCTGGGAATCTGCACTTCAAACAAGTTTCTCCTATGATTCTTTTATGTATTATGTATTTATGAGAAACTGAGAGAGCACATGCACACAAGCAGGAGCGGCCGAGGGAGAGAGAAAGAATCTCAAGCAGACTTTGACTGTAAAGCCCATCTTGGGGTTCAATCTCACAACCCTGAGATCATGCCCTGAGCTGAAACTAAGACTTGGACGTTCAACTGACTCTACCACCCAAGCACCCCTCTCCTATGATTCTTCTCCTGGAACTTGAGAATTTTAGACTAGGCCTTAGTTCTCAAGAACTATTTGCAGAATGCCGGAACTTAGATTTGAATGATGTAAAGGCCTGCTGCCTACATAACACACTTCCAGAGAAGGAGCATAATTCAGTGGGTGAGACTTCCCTACTATGGACCTCACTTTGTATTTATGCTCCATCTCTCCTCAGTTCCAGCTTTGCTTGGCACTACATGCTTACTTTCCATTCTTCTCTCTCTTCTTCTCTACTTGCAAGGAGCCTGAAGGGTCATTTAAAAGTCTACAATTTGAGATCCCTAGAATAGCAACTCTACCCATCTTCCCAGGCAGCACTCTAGACTGCTCCTTGAGCCCCTGACAAGATTAAATTCCCTGGCCCCACATCCTCAAAGGGAACCTAACCTGCCCAGAGTTTCACAAACCACACCCTTTCAATGTTTTATTATTTCAATGATTGTATAAGCATACCTTGTAATTGCATTAACGTCAAGGGGGGCAGGGCATTCTGTGATCTAATAACAGGAACCAACTTGTTTTTCCCAGCTTTCAATCAAATTTAATCTGTGTTAGGTTATTTACCCCATCTATGTTCTACAGTCTTCCCACCCCCGGTCCTTTTCAGGTTCAATCTCTGTTGTTTACCTCTCCTTCCTCTTGTTGCTGCTGCTTAAACTCATCAGAGTGTAATTAATTTGTTCTTTGTAGCTCCCAAATGACTATTTGGGGATGAATTCGCCATGCTCAGTAGCTAGAAGCAGGGACTGGGCTACATTTGTTCAGCCATCTCTTTCTGCCGGATTGGGAGCATGTCTGGTGCCAAGAGCCAGCCATGTTCAAGGAGGTGAAAGTTAAGGGAATGGACTCCTGAAGCTTCATGGTGAGGGCACAGCAAAGTAAGGACTCATCTCATCCCCTTAGGGGAAAAGCTACGAGCTACAAAGTGCCAGAGACTAGTTAGGGGTTGTTGCAGATCTCTCAGAGGAGTTACACATTCTTGTAGATTACTGCCATTGCCAGTACACTCTCAAACAGGACCACACCCTGGCTTCTAAGCTGGGGATCTTGCCGATTTCTAATGTCTCAAACCTCAGAATTGTTGGGATCTTGCAAGTAACATCCAACAATCCCATTCCTGTCACTACTCATAATGGTCCTGCCTTTCAGGGAAGATTGAACCATTTTATTTCCTCAGTGAAAACAAATAAACAAGATCCAGGCTTAGGGAAATGAAAAGCAAATTAATCATTCTGAAAAACACCATATGGCAATTGGAGAAGATTTTTCAGGTTAGCTTGGTTAATAACTGTCATAATTCTCAAGGCAATACATTTTTACCTAGAAGTGGAAAGCTAGCCTGAAAAGTGCCATAATCTTTAAGGCTGTCTTTGCACAGAGTTGTTGCTTCTTTTGAAGCATTAAATTGTGTTATTCCCACAGAAAATCCCATCCTTTTCCCTGAGAATGAGAAATGAGAAACATTTCTACCCCCACTTCTGGGGGGTAGAACCTTTGGAACCTTTAACAAATTTTTTAAAAATTTGTTTTCTGAATAACCCAATTTACCTCTTTATATATAGGATATGTCAAAACTTTTCTGAAGTTTTAACTATTTTTTAAATAAATGCTTATCAGAAAGCTCTGAATTTGGAGTCATAAGTCTTGAATTCAAATCCCAAGTCATTGAGCTTCAATCCCATTACTTAACCTCTTTGAACTCTGCTTTTTTTGTTGCTGTAGAATGACAATTACAATGTGTATCCAAGGCAGACGCTGCTAGTTACCAACCCAGTATTCATACTAATCGTTGGTCTTACTGACAGAATTCTGATTTTTGGCAATAGAACTGGCCAAAGCAAAACAAAAGCTTCAGTTCTCCACTTCCCCAACAGAGAGAGGTTGCCACGTGACACTGTTTTGGTGAGTGAGATGTGTGCAGAAGTCACAAGTTAGTAGGGGCCATACCACCTATAACAGAGCAGGGGCAGACTGAGCCCCATGGCTTATTCTGCCTTTGTTCTTCCCCTTCTTCCATCCTGGAAGTTCATAATAATATCTAGAAGTAGAGCATTTATCTTATGTTCAAGAGAATGAGAGGCCCAACTCAAGGATGAAAGAGAATGACAGGTATGTGGGTCTCTGTAGTGACCCTGGATTGTACCACTCCACTACTTCTTATGCATGGAAAATAAGCACCATGTTTGATCTAGCCATGGAAGGTGAGTGCCTGTGACATGCAGCTGAATATCATCCCTAACTAATACACTGCCTCATGGAATTGGCGTGAAAATTGGAGATAATAAACTATAGGAATGCTCATATGCCTGCAGCATTGTACTTAACATATTTTGCCTGAAGAAAGTATATTATATTCCCCCACAGATTATAAAATAGAACACAAAAAAATTTTAACTTCTCCTGAATCCCTAAGGGCCTTATTATGAACATCTAGTGTAAACCTCTCAAAACTACTTTAAAATAGGCAGAGATAAACGTTATAAACGAGTCTTATTGTTGCTGCAGAACGTGCTGCCCTAAACTATGGCCTACTGCCATGTATTAAGGGATGGATATGTTGGCTTGTAGCTCAACTCCATATTTGTTGTAGTACGCCTCCCTGTACTGTAGATGCTGGAATCTAAAAACCACATCCCAGAGCTCACGGGAGCTCAGGTTCTGGGTGTGATTTGGATTTGGCCACTTAGATGTACTAGCGTGAGATTTGGGAAGTGGAGATTAGGAGGCGGCCACGCTAGGCTACGTCTGCTGTGTCTGCTGCTTTCTTTTTTCCCGCAACAGTATCAGCAGAGATCCCTGGCACTGGCTTTGTGGGTTTTGATAGGCAGGACTCCCTGCATCCACTCTGTAGACATAGATTGTAGCGGATGCGGTGTGGTTTGCAACTGGGAGCAATGGTGGCTTCCTGATTGAGAAAGTACTTTTATTCTCATGGAGTCTTGCCGCTAGTAGAGCCCTGACTTCAGAAGAAGCCGAGCTCCTTTGATGACCTGGTTCTGGGGTGTGACTTTGGGAATTTGCTAAAAGTTAAACATGGAGTCTGTTTCTTTAGTCTTCCAGCTGTCCATAAGCCACTGACTCCTTGAATATATCTCTTCCTCCTTAAATTAGATATGTAGGTTCTGTTCTGTTCCTCTGAACATAGAGCTACCAAGCTTCTATTAGTGTTGTTTACAAAATATTTCCAGCTTTACAGAGAGCCCCTTTTTCCATATGAATCTATGATTATGGAGGCGGATATTGAGATGAGAACCGTCTGTGACCCTGAGTGACCACTGTGAGTGGAGCCCTTTGAAGTTCCCTCCAATGGATATGGGACACAAGTGAAAATAAAACTTTTATTTAAACTGTGGATATTTAGGGGGAAATTTGTTACAACAGGATTATCTATCTTATTCCAAAATGACCTAGAACTTAGAACCTAAGAACTTAGGGTGCTGTTTTAATAATACACCCTAAAATGTGTGGCACTGGCTTAAGGGAATCAAAGAAACTATTGCTGAAGACTGGAGGAATGGATTTTCTGGTGGTGAAACATTTGGGAAAAGTGTTACCTGCAGTAAATTGTAAGGTAAAAGGCATACCTAACTTTAGGGAAGAGGTTGAAAACATTATCATTTAATTGGCTGCTATTAGCTACATTTGGCACAATATTACAAAAAAGAGAAAAGAGATATGCTTGGAGAAGAATTGGTCAGTCTGTAAAGATAAATAGAACAGACTAGAGGGTCTACAAATTCAGAGATTCAAATGTAACTGCTTCTCAACCCAAACAGTAAAGGATAAAATTGATACTTTGAGCCACAAGGGACTATTAAAGCTCAGCTTTGTAGCAAGAATCAAATCACTGAGCATGGTTTAGGGTGTGCTGGCCTGAAATTCCTTTCTGGACCAAATGGCTCAAAATAACATAAAATGGTTCAGGGAGAAAGGTGTTCTCATTACTAGGCTCGGAACCTGTAGTTAGGAAAGGAAGGAAGGAGGAAGGGAGGGAAAGAGAGAAAGAGAGGTAGAAACTGAGGCAGAGACAGAGATGGAGACAGAGAGGGAGAGGAGGAGTGAGATAGGTGTTAGGGCAAGAGAGCACAGAAATATGACAAAATCATATGTTTAAAAAGAAAACATGGGAGTAGGTAAGAAGTCAAACAAATTTGAGTTTGGAAGATGGTTTCACTGCTAAAAGAGGCACCCAACTGGGTTAAATGCCATCATGGCTGGTTAAGACTTAAAATGATTCCCTACCTTAGACGGACAAGAAGTATGCTGAGAAAACTGCTCACTCTCTAAGGTTAAAATATTCCTCACTGCCTACTTCAGATAAGGTCAAGAAGAATAATGGAAAAGGAGGAGCCTCCCAAAGGGAAAATCCAAGGACCATGGAGATAAATACACAGGGGAGACTTGCCTAGGAAACTTGCATGAAGCCTCTTCAGGGAAATTCCTCACCTTTAGTGTAGGAGGCCTAAAACTTCTGCTCAGTCTAATATCAACATCGTAATAGGCCAGTGACTGCCCTGTGTTTCCCATTCTTCCTATTGTTTTTTACAAGGATGACTTTATTAAAGCATGTATTAAAGTTGTCCTGATCATGCTCCACCACAGGGAGGGGCAGGTCTCTGGATCAAGAGGAGATGCACATGGACTTGTTGTAGAGGATAGTATTCCCTGACATGAAGACTGCCATGCATCAGAATTCCTGGGTTTTGATCTTCATGTAATCACTAGGACTTTTGAGTTCTCTTCCCTGGAAAGGGATTGAGTAAGTGCATTTTGTTTGCAGGAAGGAGGGTGAAAGAAATATTTCATACCTAGAGGAAAAGACTTTGATAATAATCAGCACTGTTCATCCAGTGTGTCAGCTTTACTTCTCCTCCTCCCACTTTTAAAGTTAGGCATAATTATGTAACTTCCTTTAGCTAATTAAATGTGAATATAAGTGACATTTGTCTTTCCTGAGCACCTTTTTTTTTTTTTTTTTTTACTGTGGTCAAAACTATATAACATAAAATTTGTCATCTTAACCACTTTTAAGTGTACTATTCCATAGTGTTCAGCATATTCACATGAATGTGCTTATGAAACAGATTTCTGAACGTTTTCATTTTGTAAAACTGCAACTCTGTACCTGTTAAACAATTTCTATTTCTACTTCCTCTCCTCCCCTCTGTACCCATGACCACCATTGTACTTTGTGTAAATTTCACCACTAAAGGTACCTCTATAAGTGGAATCAGTCATGCAGTATTTGTTGTTCTGGACTGCCTGTTTTGCTTAGCATACTCCTCAAGGTTCATCCATGTTACAGCATGTGGCAGGACTTTCTTCCTTTTTAAGGCTGAATAGTATTCCATTATTGTGTGGATATATTCTACATTTCATTTGTTTGTTCATCTGCCTATGGACATTTGGGTTGCTTCTGCTTCCTGGCTACTGTGAATAGTGTGCTATGCTGAGCACCATTTTTAAAAGTCTGTGTATGATTCACCATACTCTCTTTTTCCTGCTGTCATGGACAGAAAGGCATACATTAGGGTGAGCTTCTCTCAGCCTGGATCCCTGAATTATTGAAATGAGCAGTGCTCCCTGCTGACCTGTATTGAACATGTACAATGAGTGAGAAATAAGCCTATTGTTATTTTAAACCACTGAGATTTTGGGGTCCTTTTTCCCCCCAGGGAAAACTTATTAGATTAGATTAGATTTATTAGATTTTAGATTAGATTTTAACTTTTAATTAAAATTTAACTCCTTCAAAGATTCCAGGGAAAAACAACGAACAGAGGTTTTACAATGGAAAAGGCTGTTGTGCTTGAACCTTATACCTCTTTTGCATCTCTTTGTTTACAACTTCTTGAGGGTTTTGTTTGTTCTTGTTTTGTTTTCTATGGCCATGACTTCTTCTTTAGCTGGCAAAGCCTGGAGAAATCCCAAGTCACCCTTTCTCATTCCTTATCTATTTATCTTGTTTGCTGTACTTTGGATGGTCAACATCATTGCACCCTATATATTCGATAGGAGTATGTTTGAGCATCAAAATCCCCTAGTAACAGAAGCTATGAAGATAGAAGTTAATTTTCTCCTTCACATTAAAATCACAGGGTTGAAAAAAAAATAAAAATAATAAAATAAAATCACAGGGTTGAGGGATGCCTGGTGGCTCAAAGTGTGTGATTCTTGGTTTTGGCTCAGATCATGATCTCAGGGTCGTGGGATCGAGCCCCGCATCAGGCTCCATGCTCTGGCCTGGAGTCTGCATGGGATTCTCTCTCTCCCTCTCCCTTTGACTTTCCCCCTGATCTCTCTCCCTCTCAAATAAATCTTTAAAAAATTTTTAAAAATAATAAAATCACAGGGTTTATATGATAGCTCTGTAACCCACTGAGGTGCAGTCTCCTATCATTATTCTGTCATCCTCATTATGCAGCTTCTATGTCATCTTCCAAGATGACTGATCCAGCTTTATTCCTCATGTGTACATTTTGGCCAGCAGAGAGGATAAAAGAGAAAGAGAAAGAAATGCTCTCTTTCTTTGAGGCAACTCTCAGAAGCTGCATATAGCACTTCCACTTATATCCCCTGGTAGAATTTAGTCACATCAAACATATTAAAGGAAGCTGGAAACGGTCTTCATTCTGAGCAGTGATGTTCCTTGCTTTCAGTAAATAACATGGAGGTTCTACTTTTGAAGAAGAAAATAGATATTAAGGTTTAACTGGCTGTGATAGGTAGAATAACTGTCCCCCAAAGATATCCACATCCTAATTCCCAGGATATTCCTGTGAATGTGTAATCATAGAAAGATTCTTACTTTGCAGTAAGAACCTTGAGATGGGGAGAGTATCCTTGACTATACAGGTGGGCCCAATGTAATCACATGGATTCTTAAAAACAGACGATTTTTTTCTGGGTATGGCCAGAAGGCAGATGTGACCACAGAAGGAGGGTCAGAGAGGTTCCATGTGAAGAAGACTCAACCCACCACTTCTGAGTTTGAAGAAAACAGGGAACCATGAGGCAAGGAATGTAGATGGCCTTCAGAAGCTGGAAAAGGCAGGAGAACAGACTCTCCCCTGGAGCCTCCAAAAAGGAGCACAGCCCAGCCAGCACCTTAATCTTAACCCAGGGAGACATGTTGGACTTCTGGCCTATAGAACTGTAAGACAATAAATGTTTGCTTATGATAATATGTTACAACAGCGATAGGAAACTAGTACACCAGCATCTCAGCCATAGTGCTTCTCTTTAGCCACCCAAATATCTATGCATACTTTTTTCCTCACACAGAGAATGGACTCCCTTTCTACCTATTTAAACCCCATCCATCTCTTCCATTTACTAGCACCCCTTTTTAGCTCTTTAATCTAGTCTGGCATTTTACACTGTTTTGACTAATATATCTTGCTAGACCAAAGAGAAAAGACTCTAATGGGGCTTCATGTTTGCTTTTTATCCTATAAGGAAATCATGAGAAAACTTAGTTACAAGATTATCAATTGACTTTACATAGAAGGATTTGAAGAGCTCTTGTCCCACAATCTGAGAATTAATTAACTTTGTCCCTAGCATTGTGGCCCATTTCTAAGAATTTCATTTTGACTTCTTCTTCCCTGTACTGAGACACCCTTCAGAGTACATAACCTAGTGTGTCAGTGTCTTTAGACTGGAGAAGTAATCTTCATTTCAAATGCTGACATGCTCCTCCTTCCTTAAAGGTTTAAATCAAACATATAAAATCCCTGTATACTATTGATTTTTCCCTTTATCAAAATGACAAAATTAAAACAAGTGGCATTCTGTTCCAGTTAGGATGTAGGAAGTATGACAATCACTTCCATCCTTAAGTGTCAAAAAATTATGTAAACTCAGAAACTTGTATTTAAGAAAAGAGAGCTGAAAAAAACTAAATTTCAGAGATGGGTCAAATCCTATTATATAAATATATAATAATGATAGCAATGTAACTGATTTTTTTCCAGAAATCACTCAAAAGTGATTTTCCAGCAAAAGTAAAACTATTGAAAAATTTGAAATAATTTCTTAATTATTTTTAGTAAACTTTAGGCTTTTGCTTGATGTGAAAGTGTAGCTTTTAATTTAGCTGCTAATTTATCATGCATATATTGTTGAAATTTTTCTTTTTATCACTTGACATAACTGATAATGTTTATCAAATAATTTTATCAAGTTGAGCAATAAAATGCGATCTATTTTTATTTAATTTTCAAACTCCAATTCTACCTGAAAGCATAAGGAACAAACATAAACAACAATCACCAGGCCAGTAACAACCCATAGCCATGTGCAGGCCATCTCTTGAAATGTGACTTTGAGCTCAAATAATTGAGCAAGACAAAGTCCTCAATTCACAGCTTTTTATTAGTCATAGTTTTGTAGAACTGACCAGTCATACATTTGGTACCTTCCATGAATCCAACGTCAGTGCTGGTCATGTGATACCCCTAAAAAGCCCAAAACCCAACAAAAGGAATGAAATACTAAGGAATGTTTTATTAGATTTGAGTTGCACTTTGGAGAGAGGCATTCCATTGTAATATTAAAGTTTTTTTCCTTTTTTTTAAAAAAAGATTTTATTTATTTATTTGACAGAGAGAGAGAGCACAAGCAGGAGGAACACCAGGTAGAGGGAGAGGGAGGGAGAGGGAGAGGGAGAGGCAGGTAGAGGAAAAGGGAGAGGCAGCCTCCTCGCTAAGCAAAGAGCCTGATGTAAGGATCATGACCTAAGCGAATGCAGATGCTTAACTGACTGAGCCACCCAGGTGCTCCATTAAGTTTTTTCTTAACACTCCTCAAGGAACAATTTTTGTCCTATTTGGTGCAACAGTGCCCCACCGAGAATGCATAATAAAAATGAATTTAAAACACTGATAGAAAATATTTATAAAGTGAATATTTGTAAGGAAACTCTCTTTTCCCATGAATATATAATTTTTGTCTTTTACTGTAATCCCCCCCCCTAAAAAAATCCCTAACTTGATTATAGAAGTCAGTGATCCCAAAGTTCACTTAATAGATGTTCATTTTGGAGTGTAATTCTTCTAGAGACTTGAACAATCGTCTTGTACAGTATGTCCAGTCTGAGATCTTTGAATAATTACAAAGGTAATAATGAGATGTTGTGAGCTATTTTCAATATTTCAAAATGCCTTGACAAAATCATACTCTGCTGGGCTTTTTTTCCCCTAAAGTGCTCAGTTTTATAGGTCTTTGTTCTATAAAAACAGGACATCAAATTGTTGCTTAATTGCCTGATGAAATTGACATCTCCTTCTGGCCCAATCACCTACACTGCCCTCTGCCTCCCACAGCTTCCTCCATCTGTGTGGCCACCATTCTTAATCCCCCTTAGAGATTTGTCAGAATTTTTAACAAAACAAAAAAAAAGAAACAGTTATTGCTCACTACGTGACTTTTTCTAGACATAATATTTTGAAACACAGGTCCATGGTTAAAAACTAATGGCAGAGGAGTCTGGTAGTGAAAATGTTTTAACCTCTCATCTGGTTTAATGTTCTACAGAGGTCTAATGAGGTCAAATGCATTCTCCAAGGTCATGCAACTGGTTAATGATGAGGATAAGACTAAGTCCCAAATTTCTGGCTAAAACCTGTCATACTATTCACTACATTAATGCTGTCCTCAGGATCGACAGTATTAAACTTGTGCCATAAGTGGCACGAAGGCCATTTTCTGTGGAAAGAGGTTAGTAGCTCCCTTCACACCCTAAGGCTTGTAAGAGCTACTTTTGCATGTCTGCTTGTATGCCAGGGCATTGTTGTCAGCCCAGACACAGCAGAAGGCTGGGAGGCAGAATACTGGTGCAGCATTTTTGACAGATCACTGAAAGCAAGCTCGTGCTGTCTGTGACTGCTGAGTTGTGCTGTGATAATTGTGGTTTGCAACAATGTCCCTAAGGCACTGCAGGTTCCCAGGATGTGATATGAAGCATCAAAGAGTTATTATATTTGGAACAGTTTTAGCATTTACTGTATTTGTTAGTATTCTAAGGTGACACTATGGCAACTCTCAAACACAATTTGTTTAATTGGACTTTAAAATAAGATTTCTGGAATACAGCTTAATAGAACACTCATAGTCTAGAGTTATATTGCTTGTGTTTATAGTTTGTATTTGTTATTATGGTTTTACTTTTTCCTCATCCAAGACTTTGCTGACAATTACAGTATGGGTCTTAATGATTTCTTTTTTTTTTACGTGTTCAAACTACTTAATCTTTCGAGTTCCTTAAAACACAATTAATTCATTGATTATGCATTCACTCAATAAACTATTGAGCACTTACTACATGCCAGATTTATGCGAGATACTGGTGAAAAAATTTATGCTAGATATTGGGGACTATAGAACAAACAGAACAAGAAATACAAAATTACAACTGTGATGAATAGTATTGAAGGGAAGGTATGGTGGTGTCACAGTTTATTAAAGGCAGATTTGATAAAATTGAGGGTAAAAGAATCCCTTGAGAATAGAATGATTAAGCAAAAATCTGAAGAAATAACCTTTAAATAAGCAAAGAAAGCAGAGAAGAGTCTTTAGGCAGAACAAGCATGTGCAAAGTCCTTGTGGCAAAAGGGTGGTTCAGTGAAATAATGGGCAGTGTTGCTGGTGTGCAGAGAGGGTTGGAGGTTATTATATGAGATGATGTGAACTAGAACTAGATCATGCATAATTTGTAGGCGATGTTAGGTCTTTTTGCTTTATTTGGAGAGCTGCCGAAAGCATTGAAGGGGGTGGGGTGATCAACGTTTGTTTTAGAAAATCATTCTGACATGATTGTAAAGAACAGATCAGAGACAAGAAGCAATGAGAGCTATTAGGAGATTATTTTAGGAATACAAGTGATAAATGCTGATTGTTTAGAACATAACTCTCTCTCTCTCTCTCTTTTTTAAAGATTTATTTATTTTAGAGAGAGAGTTTGTGTGCCTGTGAGCAGGGGTAGGGACAGAAGGAGAGGGAGAGAGAGAATCCCAAGCAGACCCCCCACTGAGCACAGAGACCAACACAGGGCTTGATAACATGTCCCTGAGATCATGACCTGAGCCAAAACCAAGAGTTGGATGTTCAACCAACCAAAACACCTGGGCTCCTCTACCGTGAACTCTTAATAGAGGTGATATCACCCTAACTTGGTTCACTGGGGGCAAAAAAATCTTAGCTATCATTATTATAGTTTGTGATGCTCCAAAACTCAACTTGAATTGATAAAATCTTATTCCTCAGTGTGTACTATCACTCATTGGATTTTAGTGTTGTTTTGAGGTATCACATGAGCAACATTGGCATTGGATTTATGGATGATATACAAAATGTATGCAAAATCAGTGCTACTTAACAACAGGGAATAAATGGCTGTATTTGGGGACTTTTTCTTGTAGGATTATTTGATCTTGAATTCATATTGTGAGAGGTGGTTTGAGCATGGGTATGTGCTACTTTTGGCTGGCTACCTGTAGATGTTGTTTATGTTTGATCTTAATGCTTTTGTGTGTGGGTTGAGCTTTGAGAATTAAATAAAAGCAGTTTATATTTTGGTATTTAATTTTACAGAAGTTAATCAACTTATCATTCATCTTATCAAATGCTGAAAAGAAAATATGTATCAACAAAATAATGTCAACAATATCTGAATTGATATCTAGCAGCCAATTAAGTTAAATTTTACACTCCATTTTCAAGCAAAAGTCAAAAGTCAAAACTAAAACAATTTTAAGAGATTAATTAAAAAAGAAATTAATTCAGTTTTTAATTATACTTTTGCTGGAAAATACAATTTAATGATTTTTACAAAACTTGATTACATGTTTATTATTAGTATGGATTTATATAAATTGCTCACGTTTATGCATGTATTTGATACATTAAAATTTACATAAGCATATAAATTACATTAAAATTGAGCTAGTGTAAATTGAGGAAGGGAAGGGATAAAAGTAGAGGATTGTTATTTTCCATAGTAAGCTTCATTTAAAATTTAGAACAATGTACATATACAACTTCACTGAAAATAAAACTTGCAAAAAAAAAAAGATTAAGTGATATACTGTGTTTCAAAATCATCAATCAGACTATCTGGTTTGAAATAAACAGCTAATACATTTTTTTATTTGTTAAGAAAGAGTTACTCAGCAAATACAGTTTTAAAGTTAAATGTTGATAGCTTTCTAACTTTCCTTTTAACTTCAAAATTTTACTTAGCCATTCGTAATCTTGTAGCGAATAAAAAACTCCTGTATTTAATATACTAACTCTTTTTAAATATAAATCACAACTATACAGTATATTTGTGGTGTTTACATTTTGTGGAATGGACAATTAGAAAAAAATGTCTAAAAAGGCTTCTTAGGATGTAATAATGAGGAAAAGACTAGTAAAAATGGTTTAGATTACAGTGATGGAAGTAGAAATGAAGAAATACAGAAAATTTGGGAGAGGTAAGTCGACTAGGATTTGATAATGAATGGGATTTGGAGAGTGAGAGAAAGGAAGGTGTGAAAGATAACTCTCAGGTCTAGATTTTGCAATAACAAATGATTTAGCCAGACACTGAGATACAGAAGCACTGGAAGAGTACCAGAGTTAGTCATTTGCTTGTTTATTTTGTGGAATCAATTAGTGTGTGTGTGATTGTGTATTTGTGGGGAACATTTAATAAAAAGATTTAGAAGTACTGACTTTTAGGTCCTTATAGTTGGCAGAATAATGGTCTCCTCAAAATGTCCACATCCTAATCTCCAGAATCTGTGAATAAATTATGTCCCATAGCAAAGAGGAATTAAGGTTACAGATGGAATTAAGGTTGTTGATTAGCTGACCTTAAGATATTAATGGTAATCCCCAAGGACGCTACTAAGAAAATAACTGAGATATATAGTAAAAGATAAATTCTATAAGGGAATTAAAATAAAACACTACTAAGTATCTATTTAATGGAAAGAAGGCAGTAATTGAAGAATACAAAAGACACAAGACACTTATAAAACAGCAAAATGGAATAATAGAATAAAATTTATCTTTAGACCTAACAGATATCTATAGATAGTAAGTCCTAGTTTATCAATAATTATACTAAATGTAAATGGATTAAATTATCAAGTTAAAAGACATTGGCAGGTAGACTGAAAAACAAAAAGACAAACCAAAAAAATCATGATCCAGCAGTATTTGCCTAAGAGACTCACTTTAGATCTAAAGTCAAAAATGTGTTAAAAGTGAAAGGATAGAAATGAGATACTTATAACCAAAAGACAGTTGTAGTGGGTATACTAATATCAGACAAAATAAACTTAAAAATAAAAATTAGTTTATAATATTAGAGAGAAAGGTGGACATTTTATAGTAATATAAAGCCAATATGCTAGGAAGATACAACAAATATAGACATCTATGTACCTAACAGGGACTCAATATATATGAAGCAAAAACTGACAAAATTGAACAGAGAAATAGTAATACTTTAAGGCTTTGATATCTCACTTGCCATAATAGGGAAGTAGACAGAATATCAAAAAGGCAATAAATTTGAACAATATTATAAACCAACTAGACCTGACATCTATAGAACACTCAACAATAGCTGAATATATATTCTTCTCAAGTATGCATGGAGTGTTTAATAGGATAGACCGTCATGTTAGGCCATTATGTTAAACACATTTTAATAAGTTTAAAAGGATTGAAATTATACAAAATATATTCTTTCAACCACAATGGAAGGAAATTAGAAATTTAAAAAAAGGAAAATTTGAAAATTCACATGTGTGGGAGGTAAACAACACACATCTGAAGAACCAGTTCCTAAATAAATGGAAAGATATCTAGTGTTCTTGGATTGGAAGACTTAATAATGTTGAGATGGCAATGCCACCCAAATTAACCTACAGATACAATGCAATCCCTATCAAAATTTTGTTTTTGTTTTTATTTTTTTACAGAAATGGACAAGCTGATCCTAAAATTCATATTGAATTGCAAGGAACCTCAAGTAGTCAAAATAATCTTTAAAAAGAACAAAGTTAGAGGACTCACACTTCCTGATTTCAAAACTTACTTCAAAAAAATCAAAGCAATGTGATACTGGCATAAGTATAAATCATGGCACAGAATCACAGTCCAGAAATTAACTCCTACATCTGTGATTTTGGCTAAGGGTGCCAAAACCATTCAAATGGTTCCAACTAATAGTGCTGGGACAACTTGATACCCACATGAAAAAGAATGAATCTGGACCCCTTTTATCATACAATATGCAAAAATTAAGTCAAAATGAGTCAAAGACCTAAATGTAAGATCTGAAACTATAAAACTCATAGAATAAAATGTAGGTATAAGTCTTTATGACATTTGACTAAACAATGGCTTCTTAGGTAACACCAAAACACAAGCAACCAAAGATAAAATTTTGACTTCATCAAAATTAGAAACTTTAGAGTGCCTGAATGGCTCAGTAGGTAGAGAATGAAGCTTTTGATCTCAGGATTCTAAGTTTGAGCCCTACACTGGGTGGAGAGATTACTTAAAAATAAGATATCTTTAAAAAATTAGAACATTTTTGTATCGAAGCACACTATCAAAGTAAAAAGACAACCCACAGTTTGGGAGAAGATATTTTCTTATCATAAATCTGACAAGGATCTAATATCCATAATATAAGTTTTTTTAAACTCAACAATAAAAAGAATTAGAAAGGGGCAATGGATTTGAGTGGACATTTCTCCAAAGTATGAATGGCCAAAAAGTATATGAGAAAACGCTCAACATCATTAGTCATTAGGAAAATGCAAATCAAAACCACAATGAACTACCACTTCACAGTCATTAGGATGGCTATAGTAGTAAAGGAAAGAAAAAACAACAAGCATTAGTGAGGATTTGGAGAAATTGGAATCCTCTTACATTGGTAGTGGGAATGTAAAATGGTTCAGCAACTTTGGAAAACTGTTTGCAGTCCCAAAAACATTAAATATAGTGTTACAATATGATTTTACCCCTAGATCTATACCCATAGTTGACAAATGGTGAAAACATCCCAAATATCCATCAAATATTATCATCAATGGATAAACAATGTGTGGTATATCCATACAATGGAATATTTTTCATAAAGAAGATGCAGTACTGATATATGATACCACAGGGAAGAACCTTGAAGTATTGAGACATGCCACCACATGGATAAACTAATTTAAAGAAACCAGACACAGAAGGCTATATATTGCATATTTCCATAATAGGTAAGTTTGTAGAGACACAAAGTAAATTAGTGGTTTCCAGGAACTGAGGGAAAGAGGAATGAAGAATGACTGCTAAGGGGCTGAAGATGTCTTTTTGGGGTGATAGGGAAGTTCTGGAATTAGCAGTGATGCTTATACAACTTTGTAAATATACTACAACCACTGAATTTTATGCTTTAGTGAATTTTATGGTATGTGAATTAGATCTAAATTTAAATAAAAGCGAAGAGGGAGGCAGAAGAGAGTCAAAGAAAGAGATGCAGTGTTGCTAGCCTTGAAAAGTGAGAAGGGATCATGAGAGCAGGGAAGGTGAGAGGAGTGAAGGTGAAGGAGTGTAGTGAAGTTAGGGGTTGCAGCAGTGGCAGCCACAGCATTGAATCTGAATTTTGAGGGGAGTGAAGAAATCTTGAATACTAATTTTGGAGAATGGGAGAATACATTGACTAGTGGGGTATAGTAGTATTTTTGCCCATTTCAAGAGCCTATTGAAAGATTTATCTGGTTTGCTATTATTGTCTTAAATTGTTCACAAATTATTACATGTATCTTAGACCTTTCACTCCCAATTGTATTTTAAAATTCTTCTGAATTTCTCTTGATGTGTAGAACAGAGTTGAGAAAGCATTTAGAAATATTTTTGGATTGATTAACTAGAGTATTCAAATAATCAGAATATCATAGTTCCCAACATTTCCAAATAAAGGAAGTTTACTATAACATGTTTGTAAAAGGCAAATAGTCTAGATGTGTCTCCCAAATTCTGATTTCAGGAAAAGACCTCCATTAAAAACAAGCGAACAAACAAAAGGTCAGTTATAGAATATCTGTTTTCATGTTTAAAAGAAAAATAAAAAGACTTTTTCCCACAAAAGTTAGAGAAACCTTTATTTTGAAGTTAATGGATCTCTTTATTTTTTAAGTTTACAGCTTTATTACCATTGGGACATACATTCACACTGGAGTGTTGAACAGTGAGAAAGGAAAATCCTTTTTGAGGAAGCAGATGGTGAAATAAGATATGAAGGGTGACTCTGGGCAGAGATAAGGAGATTCCTTCCAAACTTCTCCACCTGTCACAGCCCACAAATATGTGTGTTTTTGCAACTTAGCTTTTCTGAGACCCTGTTCCATTCAAGAAACTCATTAAAAATGTGACCATTTAGCTACAAATGGAAATCTCAGAGTGTGTGAAGCATAGCAAACAGGAGAGAGTTCCAAGGAAATCACCCAGCAACAATCAGAAAGTTAATAACAAAGCAACCAGTAACCACAACATAACCCAGACCTGCAAAGGAGTCAAGAAAAGAAAAAAACATGCCAGGGAGAGTGGAAATATTCTGTGTCAGGTTAAAGGCAGCAGAGTAACAAGACTTGTACTTGCTTACTCATGTTTAGTGTATGCCTGCTATATGACAGTACTTTGACGCAGGAATTCTAATTTGAATAAGAAATAGTCCCTGTCCAATAAAATAAAAATAATATATTCTTTAAAACCCAGCAGTAAAGTGTGATAAATGCAAAGATAAGTCATCAGCAGAGTGCCATGGGAACACAGAGGGTTGGGAAGTTAAGAGCCATGTTTAATTTGAGGTGTCTTAATGACATTCAAGTTGATCTACCCATTTGGCAGTTGGATTTATAGGCCAGAGGCTGGAACAGACAACCTGAATGGTAATACTGGATAGGAAATACATAGGTAGTAGTGGAAGTTGTGAGTTTGGAGAAAGCCATGGAGAAACTATGAAAATGAGTAAAGAACTCTGGGAAGCATTGACAATTTAAAAGGAAACCAGAGAAAAGGAAGGTGGAAGGAGGTAGAAATCAACCAGGAAAGAGAAGCAACAGAAGAGGGAGGGAAGAGAGAGCTCCAAGAAGAAGCCAATGCTGCACAACATTCCAAAGTTTGTATTGAATTAGGAACCAATTAGATGTTGTTGGTGGCATTCATCAGACCAGTTTAGATCAGTGCTGGGTGGAAGCCAAGTTACTGTTGTTGAGAATTTATGCTGGTTGAGAAAGGAGGGGAGCAAACATGAATGTTTTCATGGTACTATAAAGAGGAGTGCTGAAGAGTGTTGCAGTCTTTGACATAGACCTGTTAGTGGCTACTCAAGTAATCATTCTAGGCTATGTTTTAAGACTTTTCCCTCACTTAACAAGATCTGTGATCAAACCCTGAGAAGCCAGGAGAACATGTGAAGTGAACTGACACTTTCCAGCATGAAGATTGTGTACAAGGTCTTTTAAATACATATCTTCATTTAATTCTTGCAAAAGCCTTTTTTAAAATAAATTTATTTTTTATTGGTGTTCAATTTACCAACATACAGAATAACACCCAGTGCTCATCCCATCAAGTGCCCCCCTCAGTGCCCATCACCCATTCACCCCCGCCCCCCATCCTCCTCCCCTTCCACCACCCCTAGTTTGTTTCCCAGAGTTAGGAGTCTTTATGTTCTGTCTCCCTTTCTGATATTTCCCACACATTTCTTCTCCCTTCCCTTATATTCCCTTTCACTATTATTCATATTCCCGAAATGAATGAGAACATATATGTTTGTCCTTCTCCGATTGACTTACTTCACTCAGCATAATACCCTCCAGTTCCATCCATGTTGAAGCAAGTGGTGGGTATTTGTCATTTCTAATGGCTGAGTAATATTCCATTGTATACATAGACCACATCTTCTTTATCGATTCATCTTTCGATGGACACCGAGGCTCCTTCCACAGTTTGGCTACTGTGGACATTGCTGCTATAAACATCGGGGTGCAGGTGTCCCGGCGTTTCATTGCATCTGAATCTTTGGAGTAAATCCCCAACAGTGCAATTGATGGGTCTTAGGGCAGGTCTATATTTAACTCTTTGAGGAACCTCCACACAGTTTTCCAGAGTGGCTGCACCAGTTCACATTCCCACCAACAGGGTAAGAGTGTTCCCTTTTCTCCGCATCCTCTCCAACATTTGTGGTTTCCTGCCTTGTTAATTTTCCCCATTCTCACTGGTGTGAGGTGGTATCTCATTGTGGTTTTGATTTGTATTTCCCTGATGGCAAGTGATGCAGAGCATTTTCTCATGTGCATGTTGGCCATGTCTATGTCTTCCTCTGTGAGATTTCTGTTCATGCCTTTTGCCCATTTCATGATTGGATTGTTTGTTTCTTTGGTGTTGAGTTTAATAAGTTCTTTATAGATCTTGGAAACTAGCCCTTTATCTGATAGGTCATTTGCAAATATCTTCTCCCATTCTGTAGGTTGTCTTTGAGTTTTGTTGACTGTATCCTTTGCTGTGCAAAAGCTTCTTATCTTGATGAAGTCCCAATAGTTCATTTTTGCTTTTGTTTCCTTTGCCTTCGTGGATGTATCTTGCAAGAAGTTACTGTGGCTGAGTTCAAAAAGGATGTTGCCTGTGTTCTCCTCTAGGATTTTGATGGAATCTTGTCTCACATTTAGATCTTTCATCCATTTTGAGTTTATCTTTGTGTATGGTGAAAGAGAGTTTCATTCTTCTGCATGTGGATGTCCAATTTTCCCAGCACCATCTATTGAAGAGACTGTTTTTCTTCCAAAGGATAGTCTTTCCTCCTTTATCGAATATTAGTTGACCATAAAGTTGAGGGTCCACTTCTGGGTTCTCTACTGTTTTTTGTGCCAGTACCACACTGTCTTGATGACCACAGCTTTGTAGTACAACCTGAAATCTGGCATTGTGATGCCCCCAGATATGGTTTTCTTTTTTAAAATTCCCCTGGCTATTCGGGGTCTTTTCTGATTCCACACAAATCTTAAAATAATTTGTTCTAACTCTCTGAAGAAAGTCCATGATATTTTGATAGGGATTGCATTAAACGTGTAAATTACCCTGGGTAACATTGACATTTTCACAATATTAATTCTGCCAATCCATGAGCATGGAATATTTTTCCATCTCTTTGTGTCTTCCTCAATTTCTTTCAGAAGTGTTCTATAGTTTTTAGGGTATAGATCCTTTACCTCTTTGGTTAGGTTTATTCCTAGGTATCTTATGCTTTTGGGTGCAATTGTAAATGGGATTGACTGCTTAATTTCTCTTTCTTCAGTTTCATTGTTAGTGTATAGAAATGCCATTGATTTCTGGGCATTGATTTTGTATCCTGCCACGCTACCAAATTGCTGTATGAGTTCTAGCAATCTTGGGGTGGAGGCTTTTGGGTATCATGTAGATGTATCATGTCATCGGCAAAGAGGGAGAGTTTGATTTCTTCTTTGCCAATTTGAATGCCTTTAGTGTCTTTTTGTTGTCTGATTGCTGAGGCTAGGACTTCCAGTACTATGTTGAATAGCAGTGGTGAGAGTGGACATCCCTGTCTTGTTCCTGATCTTAGGGGAAAGGCTCCCAGTGCTTCCCCATTGAGAATGATATTTGCTGTGGGCTTTTCGTAGATGGCTTTTAAGATGTCGAGGAATGTTCCCTCTATCCCTACACTCTGAAGAGTTTTGATCAGGAATGGATGCTGTATTTTGTCAAATGCTTTCTCTGCATCTAATGAGAGGATCATATGGCTCTTGGTTTTTCTCTTGCTGATATGATGAATCACATTGATTGTTTTACGAGTGTTGAACCAGCCTTGTGTCCCGGGGATAAATCCTACTTGGTCATGGTGAATAATTTTCTTAATGTACTGTTGGATCCCATTGGCTAGTATCTTGTTGAGAATTTTTGCATCCATGTTCATCAGGGATATTGGTCTGTAATTCTTTTTGGTGGGGTCTTTGTCTGGTTTTGGAATTAAGGTGATGCTGGCCTCATAGAACGAATTTGGAAGTACTCCATCTCTTTCTATCTTTCCAAACAGCTTTAGTAGAATAGGTATGATTTCTTCTTTAAACGTTTGATAGAATTCCCTTGGGAAGCCATCTGGCCCTGGACTTTTGTGTCTTGGGAGGTTTTTGATGACTGCTTCAATTTCCTCCCTGGTTATCGGCCTGTTCAGGTTTTCTATTTCTTCCTGTTCCAGTTTTGGTAGTTTGTGGCTTTCCAGGAATGCGTCCATTTCTTCTAGATTGCCTAATTTATTGGCGTATAGCTGCTCATAATATGCTTTTAAAATCGTTTGTATTTCCTTGGTGTTGGTAGTGATCTCTCCTTTCTCATTCATGATTTTATTAATTTGAGTATTCTCTCTCTTCTTTTTAATAAGGCTGGCTAATGGTTTATGTATCTTATTAATTCTTTCAAAGAACCAACTCCTGATCTTGTTGATCTGTTCCACAGTTCTTCTGGTCTCGATTTCATTGAGTTCTGCTCGAATCTTAATTAACTCTCTTCTTCTGCTGGGTGTAGGATCTATCTGCTGTTTTTCCTCTAGCTCCTTTAGGTGTAAGGTTAGCTTTTGTATTTGAGTTCTTTCCAGTTTTTGGAAGGATGCTTGTATTGCGATGTATTCCCCCTTAGGACTGCTTTTGCTGCATCCCAAAGATTTTGAATGGTTGTAGCTTCATTCTCATTAGTTTCCATGAATCTTTTTAATTCTTCCTTAATTTCCTGGTTGACCCTTTCATCTTTTAGCAGGATGGTCCTTAACCTCCACGTATTTGAGGTCCTTCCAAACTTCTTGTTGTGATTTAGTTCTAATTTCAAGGCATTATGGCCTGAGAATATGCAGGGACGATCCCAATCTTTGGTATTGGTTCAGACCCGATTTGTGACCCAGTATGTGGTCTATTCTGGAGAAAGTTCCATGTGCATTTGAGAAGAATGTGTATTCAGTTGAGTTTGGATGTAAAGTTCTGTAGATATCTGTGAAATCCATCTGGCCCAGTGTATCATTTAAAGCTCTCGTTTCTTTGGAGATTATGTGCTTAGAAGACCTATCGAGGGTAGAAAGAGCTAGATTGAAGTCACCAAGTATAAGTGTGTTATTATCTAAGTATTTCTTCACTTTGGTTATTAGTTGATTTATATATTTGGCAACTCCCACATTCGGGGCATATATATTGAGGATTGTTAAGTCCTCTTGTTGGATAGATCCTTTAAGTATGATATAGTGTCCCTTTTCATCTCTCACTGCAGTCTTCGGGGTAAATTTTAGTTTATCTGATATAAGGATGGCTAACCCTGCTTTCTTTTGAGGACCATTTGAATGGTAAATGGTTCTCCAACCTTTTATTTTCAGGCTGTAAGTGTCCTTCTGTCTAAAATGAGTCTCTTGTAGACAGCAAATAGATGGGTCCTGCTTTTTTATCCAGCCTGAAACCCTGCACCTTTTGATGGGGTCATTAAGCCCGTTCACGTTCAGAGTTACTATTGACAGATATGAGTTTAGTGTCATCATGATATCTATTTAGTCCTTGTTTTTGTGGATTGTTCCACTGAACTTCTTCTTAAAGGGGAGTTTTAAGAGTCCCCCTTAAAATTTCTTGCAGAGCTGGTTTGGAGGTCACATATTTCTTTCAGTTCCTGCCTGTCTTGGAAGCTCTTTATCTCTCCTTCCATTTTGAATGAGAGCCTTGCTGGATAAAGTATTCTTGGTTGCATGTTCTTCTCATTTAGGACCCTGAATATATCCTGCCAGCCCTTTCTGGCCTGCCACGTCTCTGTGGAGAGGTCTGCTGTTACCCTAATATTCCTCCCCATGAAAGTCAGGGACTTCTTGTCTCTTGCTGCTTTAAGGATCTTCTCTTTATCTTTGGAATTTGCAAGCTTCACTATTAAATGTCGAGGTGTTGAACGGTTTTTATTGATGTTGGGGGGGGGATCTCTCTATTTCCTGGATCTGAATGCCTGTTTCCCTTCCCAGATTAGGAAAGTTTTCAGCTAGGATTTGTTCAAATACATATTCTGGCCCTCTGTCCCTTTCGGCGCCCTCGGGAACCCCAATTAAACGTAGGTTTTTCTTCCTCAGGCTATCGTTTATTTCCCTTAATCTGTCCTCATGATCTTTTAATTGTTTGTTTCTTTTTTCCTCAGTTTCCCTCTTTGCCATCAACTTGTCTTCTATGTCACTCACTCGTTCTTCCACCTTGTTAACCCTCGTTGGTAGGACTTCTAGTTTGGATTGCATCTCATTCAATTGATTTTTAATTTCTGTCTGATTAGATCTAAATTCTGCAGTCATGAAGTCTTTTGAGTCCTTTATGCTTTTTTCTAGAGCCACCAGTAGCTGTATAATAGTGCTTCTGAATTGGCTTTCTGACATTGAATTGTAATCCAGATTTTGTAACTCTGTGGGAGAGAGGGCTGTTTCTGATTCTTTCTTTTGAGGTGAGGTTTTCCTTCTAGTCATTTTGCTCAGTGCAGAGTGGCCAAAAACAAGTTGTATTGGGAAAAGGAGAAAAAGAGAGGAGAGAAATAAGGAAAGAAAAGAGAAAAAGAAAAAAGAAAAAAGGAAGAAAAAAGAAAAAAAAGAAGAAAAAGAGAAAGAAAAAGAAAGAAAGGAAAAAATGGGGTGGGGGAAGCAAACAAATCAAAAAGCAAAGAAACCCAAAAAAACAACAAAAACAAAAAACAAACAAACAAACAAACAAAAACCATGGGGGAGTATCTTCTGATCCTGTATACTTTAAGTCCCTTGACTTCCCCTGGAGCAAAAGCCTTTTAATAAAGTTAATTTAGTTTAAGATTCAGAGTAATGAGAAAAGTGACATTTAAGTTGAATAGCATTCCTACTAACCTCAGTGGTCATCACTTTGCTTTGACTTTATAGCCTAGGAAGACCTTTTATTGCTCTTGTGTATGGTTTTCCCATATTTTGAAAAGCTTTTGGCTATCAACTGTCAGAATATTTGCATTTCGGGTCTGTCCCACCTTCTCTTGCAAGCTGCATCACAGGATCATTGACTATATCAGAGCAACCTGCTGTTGGGGCTCAGCTCTGCTCACATAGCTGATTTATCTTCTTCACAGGTGATCCTCAAACTACTGTTTCTTTCAGCCTCTGTTTTTTGCCCCTTTTGGCCTTAATCCGAAAAGATCATGTTGTGTCTAAAAGCTGTGTCCAGTCCTATGATGATTTTCTTCCAGCTGGAACGATTAGTTTAAATTATTCATCTGCTGCTTGTATTCCCACTTCATATCAGGTTAGATTGTGTGAAACTGCTGTTTTTGGAGCTAAAAAAATAAATTCCAGAAATTCCCTATAGTCTTTCAGTGATCACCTGAACTTTATGGAGGAAGTGGTAGGAACGTTGACTCTTGGTATTTTAAAGTTTATGCTATGTTTGTGTATTTAGGTTCTATTTTAAGATGTATATTTACATAATTAGTAAGGTCTATTAATGTCTAGGAGATATACTAACTCTCATAGAACAGGACTTTAAAATGGAATAGGTTAACTGAGGAACTGTTTAAAACTCTATTGTTTAGAGAATGTGTATCTAAGAAGCTGAGTTTTTATAGCACAGTTTTTGAAATAAGAAACTATCAAGAACTGGTCTTGCCCACCTCACCTGTGAACAGCTCTAGGCACTTTAATCAGGTCTCTGTGTTGCTGAATAATGTACCTTAGACAAATTCAGATCTGAAGCTAAACCTTAAGCCATTTCCAATTTCTCAAGCAACATGTGAACAAAACCATATTTACTTTAAATATCAAGCTATGTGTTTATGCTGACAAAAAAATATTAAGACGAAATCACATAGACTAAATACCTACTTGTTATTTGGTTTAGGAATTCATTTAAATACATTCCTATTTCCTTGAGGCTTATACTCTTAGATCAGAAAGTCTATTTATGTTACACTCTAAATCAAGCTATTAAAAAATTCACCAAACACTAACAGAATTCATCACCACCTTCAGATCATTCTGGAGTAGAATAAAAGAACTTCAAAATGGAACATCACTAAATTCAAATTCCAATTCCTTATGTTTGAAGAGCCTATAAAACAGTTTCAATATAACAATTAATGAAGATATTGCTTATACTTTAAAAAATATGACTTTAATTTCAATCCATTTGTCCTACCTATAATCTCTCATTTCAACATAAGCATATATAATCTACTTGCAATTGACAATCATTCTGATCTTTTAGGAAAACTATGATACCCCTTCCAGGATCAGAATTATTGTGTGATTTTGATGTGTAGTGTTGTTTTTGGGGAGAGGAAGCAAACAATATACTTCCATTCTTATGCTTCCAATCATAACTTCTACCTTGCCATGTGATAGTGATATTTGTGTGCCAAAAAAAGCCCCAAGTTCAGTTTGTGATATTTGAAAATAGATATATTTAATATAAAATAATAATATATAAAATAATTTATGTAATCATTGATTCTTATACTTACTAATATCCTTATTTGGGAAAAATAGTACTGAATCTAGAAGAAAAGAAATGAAAGGACTGAACAAGTGGTCCCCAAATCTAAAGAAGTGTTTAAGAAATACTTTCTTATTAAGGAATTCAGAGAAAAAAATTAAGTTGGAAATAGAAAAGGTATAATTAGCCATGAAAATGGTCATTCATTAAAAATAAGACAAACCTTTGTCGTCGTCATCAGAAGAGGGAAATGGCTACATCTGGGCTAATATTGTAGGAAAACTCTCAAATATTGCAAGGACAGGACTATGAAAGTGTGGGTAGCTAGTTTTAAGTAACTGCTAAGTGAAGTCTGAGGGGTTTCAAGGTATCAGAGAATATGATCTCTCTAATGCTTTGGGAAATGGAGCTTTGTCCCACAATCTAAAATCCTTAGTAAATTACCAATATGCAGGAGGGAGCAGCCTTGTTTTGGGCACTGTTAATTGAAGCATAGAGGATACACAACAAGGTGAAGTAGAAGAGATCCCAAAGACGTAAAAGGAGAAACAGAGATGGCAAGTCTCGGCCTTTTTTTAAAAATTTATTTATTTATTTATTCATGAGACACACACACACACACACAAAGAGAGAGAGAGAGAGAGAGAGAGAGAGAGAGAGAGAGAGAGAAAGAGAGAGGCAGAGACACAGGCAGAGAGAGAAGCGGACTGCCTGCAGGGAGCCTGATATGGGACTTGATCCCAGGACTCCAGGATCATGTCCTGGGCCGAAGGCAGGTGCTTAACTGCTAAGCCTTGGAGAAAGGCATTCCAGTCTTGGCCTTTCATACCTGTGTCCTAGTGTGGTCTAGTCAGAGAATGTTCGAGCTGGAAATGACCTTGAGAACCTCTGCTTCTACTGCTTCATTTTCAGATGACAAAATTGAGCCTCAGAGAAAAGCTATGTGGTGGTAGACTGGGATTTAAACTGAGTAATCTTGTTCCCATTCTTGGGGGAAAATATACTATTTAATATCACCTATTCTGTTCTCATTAGTTATTGTTAAGATATAATTGTAATAAAAGTGATGCAATGGGTGCATGTAAGTGTAAATAAGCAGTGGCATCATCATTACTATTTTTACTGAGCTTTTGAAAGTGAAACTCTGGCATCTACCCTATATAAAACACTTGAATAAACTCCTAGAAGCCTAAAGACCAGATTCTAGATCATACCTCCAAACTGGTTTGCTTGTCCAGTTTCTGGCTTCCAACTTTCTTGGTGGGAAATGATTATTAACCCTCCTTAAAGAGAGTATGCTGACAAAGCACAGCTTTTCACACCTCCATTGAATGTTGCATGGAGAATCAGAGTTGATGCTGTGAGAGGCCATGATGGGAAGAGAGGGTCATAAAACCCCAAATCTTTAGACTTCTCTCATCATCCTTCTGTAAACCACCCTCATTGGTATGTGCAGTGAGCCCTGTCCCTGGGACAGACCACTACCAAATGTCTTGACAGAGCTCTGGTCAAAAGGAGTGGCTAGCTCCCAGGAGTAAATCTAGTTAGTAGTGTTTGTTGTTTGTTCCTGGTTACAGACCCTTCCAGGGGCTGCCCACTTGTCAGCCACACCTTCTGAGCAGAGAGTGCTCTGCCAGAGTCTTCCAAGTGCCAAGCTTGAGCTCCTTCAGTAACAAAACAACTCTTATTTTTTCCAAAGGCTCCTCATGTTGCAGTTCCTATTTTGTCACAGTTTTTTCTCACTTGTGGACCTCAGATGCCTGAGAAGCCATTGAATTACCCCAAGAAAATGTGAATCAATATTTATATTGAGTATGTCTATAACTGAAAAAATAGCATTAATTAATGATTATTATGCTTTATATCCTGCACTATGCTAAGCCCATTCTATACATTATCTCATTTCATCTTCACAAAAATGCAGGGCATCTGGTGGCTCAGTCAGTTAAGCATCCACCTCTCGATTTTAGCTCAGGTCTTTATCTCAGTGTTGTGAGTTTGAGCCCTGTGTTGGGCTCCATACTGTATGTTGAGCCTACTTAAAAATCAGTCAATCAACCAATCATATCATCACAAAAATGCTATGAGGTTGGTATAATGACTACTTTTATATATATGAGGAAACAGCCTCAGAGATGGTAAATAAATTGCTTAAGATCACACAAAGTTAGCGGATGGATAGTAGTCAAACCCAGGCCATTGATTTTTAAAGTCTACAGTCTCAACCATGATATATCTTTTACATACATGCAAGTACTTTTTTAAACAAGATTTGTATACATTTTGTTTAAAAAGTTAAAGATTTAAAAGTATTACACAATTTATAGATTTTTGTTATTTTCTCATTATTTTTCTACATTGAAAATTCCTCAACTATTATATGCTTGGTACATGATATATTATTTTTTAAGAGCTTTCTTGAGTCTTGCTCAAAGCTATTTAAAAATATAATAGAAAAAAACAACTTTGTAAGTCAATGGAACATCACACTTGCACCTGCTCTTTTAGCAACATTTTCCTACACCTTGGGAAGGGGCCCCACCACTGATTATACCCTTGATTGAAATGAGCACCAAGACACCTTTCAATTAAGACCTTGAGTTCCATTAATTCACCAACCCTGACACAAATAGATTGAAGGAAAATAAGGTGAATTTTTTTTAATTGACTGGCTATTTTATTCCTTTGTTTATTCACCTTCTAACAAATTTGTATGGACTCCTAGCAGTCATTGAGTTAGAAACTAACTCAAGAAATGGTCTTGGCCAATTTCAAGACACTGTGGTGCCTGACTAGTTATTTTGCCTATTAAAACTCTTTCCTTCTTTTTTGTATTTATATTCTAGATACCTCACTTAAAAGGAACTACTTATAAGTGGAAAACTTAAGAAATGTAGATTTTATAATTTAACTGTAAAGAATAATCAGGTTCCACTTTGCCTATTCCCCAGGCAAAATTTCACTGGCCATGGGTTACTCTACATGGATGTCAGATATGCTAGCTGCTAGCTACATCTTTGAATCCAGTTCTCAAAGTTCTCAAAGAACTTTTGTATCTGCTTTTGTTTCTAAAGAGAAATTCTGATTAATAGATTTTTGGGAAATTCTATTTCAAATTTTTAGGTTAGGGCAGCCCCGGTGGCTCAGCGGTTTAGCACTGCCTTCAGCCCAGGGCCTGATCCTGGAGACCCAGGATTGAGTCCCATGTCAGGCTCCCTGTATGGAGCCTGCTTCTCCTTCTGCCTGTGTCTTTGCCTCTCTCTCTCTCTCTCTCTCTCTCTCTCTCTCTCTCTCTCGTCTCTACCTCTCTTTCTCTCTCTCATGAATAAATAAAATCTTAAAAAAAAGTTAAAAAAATTTTTAAAAAATCTTCAAATTATTAGGTTAGAACCAGAAGCTTGGCCAGTCAGAAGGAGTTTAAGGAGCTTTTGCCTATCTAGAAATCAGCATCAAGATAGGTTGCTACCCCAACGACATGGCCCAAATGTAAAATCGGGTTTGCCACTACCTTTGGGCCTGAAGCCCATTGTGAGTAAATTGCCAGGTACAGCATGCTTGTAAGAACCCTTCCTTGCTTTGTAGGACTCCTCTTTTCCAGTCTGCATTTCTATCCTGAATGCTTTGGCAGCCTGGAAGCCTGCTACTGGCCCAGAGGCTTGCTTGGTGCTGTCTGCTCAAGTCACCTGTCCTAAATTCTGCATAATAAGGCTCTCCCCACCTGTTAGGAACCTTGATCAGGTGCTTTCAAATATTATGGCTTATCTTTCACCTGAATACTGCTCTTTCCATTGATAACTATTTTCATTAATTTAACAAATATTTATTGAGTGTCAGGCATTGTTCTAGGACCTGGAAATATAACAGTGAACAAAAATAGAACAAAAAGGCCAACAAACCCTGCCTTCATGGAACATTCTATAGATATCAAATTGGGTTCCCCACTCATCTGCCATCACTGAATAATTTTACCTATACTTGAAAACCCTATTTCCAGATTGTAATTCTCTATAATCTGCTGTCCTGCAGTAAAGGGATCTCATCTTTTTACAAGATAGAGTGTTACATGAAGAAAAGGTACACAACCAAGAGCAAGTACATAGGGCTAGCAAAAACCTATAGATCAAAATGAGTTCAGGTTTGCAAATATGCAGGAAACAATAATTACAATTTTTAAAGTTTGATTAAAAAAAGAAACAACGAGGTAGGAGGTCCATGGGGTGGCATCAAGGCAGCAGTGATCTACTGTTGAAAGATTACTTAGAAAAAACCATGCTATTTAAGCTTTTACTTCTTTCTTACTGGGGAGAGGAGAGACGTGTTAGCAGAAGAAAGGGAAAGCCTAGGTGGAAGAACTTAGTTACTTTAAATTAGTCTCTTAATTCTAATAAACTGTATCCCAGTGTTTTGTGAAAAAATATGCAAATTACATTGCCAATCCAATCTGAAAAGAAGAACTATAAAGAATGGTAGAAATGCCAGTTTACTGGAGATGCATAAGTCCTGTCCCTGTTTTTAAAAAGTGGAAGGGGAATTTTTCATAATCAATACCAGTGACTCGATGTTGGATTTTTAAAAGGTGTATAAACTATTTTCTAATATATGAGGCCCATAGACTTTTTTTGTGGACTTTTGGGTCATACCCGTGATGCCGCCACTGCCAGAGTGGTCTTGGTATCTTGACCTTGAGCATGAAGGCCCCAGGAGTGGCACCTGAATCTTTTTCAGTTGCTCCAGGTCTTTATAGAGTTTGTTTTCCAGACCATTAGCCAAAACCTGCATGTAATTTCCATATTTCATGTCACTGTGTCTGTTCCAGAAGCAGTCTGTAATCTTGTATTGGCTTGGATTCTGCATGATGGTAGTCACAAGCTACACTTCATCCTCAGTGACTCTCTTTGTGAATCAATGTTTATGTTCCTTAACCCCACATGAGAATATCTTTGTCCTACAACCTTACTGGCAATGATGGCAAAGGCTATTTTCAGCAGTCCAACAAATGTTGGTGTTGAGTATATAGATCAGAGAAATGCTGTACATGTTGAAAACCTGGTCTTCACTAAAATTTCAACAACCATTTTTAGAATATATTTTATATGCCAAGCATTGGGAATGTGACTATGAATAAACTTGGTTAGAGGAGACACATCTATAAAGGAATAATTCCTAATTAAGTTGTACTTGCTATGAGCGAGGTGTGTTCAGAATGATGAGAGATCTCTGAGTGGGGAGTTTACTAACCTAAAAAAGACAAAGCACAAGTTGAATACTAAAGAATGAGTGGGAATTAGCTCCTTGGGGAAGTAAGATATTCCAAGCAGAGAAATCTGTTTCAGCAGTGGTACAGGGCACAAGGTAGTGTGTTTAGTGGGAGAATAGAATTCAAAGTGCAAAGTGAGAATGGGCAGGAGATGCAGGTTGAGGCCACATTCAGAGAAGGATTTTTGCCAAGTTGATAAACTTGAACTTTATTATAGAAGCAAAAGAGAAGTACTGAGTCATTTTGGTTGCTGGAGTAAAATTGTCATATTTGTAAATTAGGTGAGCCCTTTTGGTAATGATGTAAGTCAAAATAGGAACCCAGGAGCCTGGCTTAGATCAGTGATAGAATCACCGGCTTAGCCACTGATAGAATCCAAATAAGAAGAGGTTAGTGTCTGGGGCACCTGGGTGGCTCCGTGGTTGAGCATCTGTCTTTGGCTCAGGTTATGATCCCCGGGGTCCTGGGCTCAAGTCCCGCATCAGGCTCCCTGTGGGGAACTTGCTTCTCCTTCTGACTGTGTCTCTGCCTCTCTCTCTGTGTCTCTCATGAATAAATAAATACAATCTTAAAAAAGAATTCCCCAGCTGTTTATTATGTGCTGTAACGTTTGAGAACCATTGTTCTAGACGCTATTCTCTTATTTGGGCCCAAAATGAAGAAGTGGGACTATTGGTTAGAAGCCACTTGGGAGACAGATCTGAACTCCACATCCCAACTAATTTTCTAATAAGCAGAACTGTCTGAAGAGGAAATGATGCCTTTAGAGATAGTGAGTTTTCAGTTGTGGAGATGTGTTGGGTAAATTTCTGACACCTCTGTTGGGGGATAAGACAGCTTTGGGATGAGCTTTGGGGTAGAAACTGCAGCAGGGCTTGGAATTGGGTGTGGGATCCGATGCCATTTGACCAGGGATCTTGGTGTCTGGAACCAAGGGGAAGTTATGAAAACTACTTCTTAATGAAGTGTTGGATCACAACCAGAAGGTCAGTTTGAGTTCATAGTGACAATCCAAAGAGAGCTAAGCAGAATTAAATGGGGTGCGAATTAAGGAGAGCAGTTTGGAGCAGATAGTGGTGACAGGATGATTTGGAGCAGTTCTTGAGTTTAGGGAAAGAGTAGGGTGGTATTGGTAAGACTAACTCTGGCCTTTCCATCTTAGGCACAGTTGGGCCAGAGTGCTAAAGGGTCTGTCAGCCCTGAGGTGGAAGAGTGGGGTGGGGGGACTCTAGCATTGTATGAAATATGTCTTTTACTGTGCTTCCTAGCTGTGGTAGATTCTGATTCCAGCTTTGAAAATCTTCATACCTGAGAGCCAAGAATAATTTGTACCAATTTTGTCTTTCCTGGTTATGAATTTGTGTTTTGGGATGAAATTGACCATCTTCTAATGTTTATAATCTTTTTTGAATTGTATGAAGAATAAGGATAGGAATGATTTAAAAATAATTTCAAAATTAATGAACCCATATTCATGTGACGTAGGACTTTTTCTTTAAAATACTTTGAAATCTTCTTCTGATTGTAAAATCAGTTCTTCTCTTTAAAAAAGAGAGAAAAAAACCACAAATAAAATTAGAATCACCCACAATTGTATCACCTAGAGATAAATGCAACATAATTTGAAATGTATTCTTCCCTACTTGTGCAAGAGGAAATTTTTTTTAAAAAAGATTTTATTTGACAGAGGCTGAGTAAGCCGGCGGGGGGGGGGGGGGACAGAAGGGGAGAAGCAAAGGGGGAGGAAGGGGGATAAGCAGACTCTACACTGAGCTCAGAGTCCAATAAGGGACTTGATCTCACCACCCTGAGATCATGACCTGAGCTGAAATCAAGAGTCCACTTAACCAACTGAGCCACAAGGAAATTAAAAAATTAAACATAAAATAATGTTTAAAAAACTGTTGCAAAACTTTTTTTCACTCAAGACATCTCTAACTTTTTCTTCATAATTAAATATAGGGGATACATAGAATGGTGGATAAGAGTATGTATTGTTCTGCACTTAGACTGAGTCTTGAGTCCACAATATATAAATTCTTTTTTTTTCTTTTAGGTTCCTGGACTCAATTCTAATATGGTAGTGTGGTTTTCCCCTCAATACCAAGCAATTTTCAGATACCAGCAGGGTGTGTAAGAATTCAACTCAATTCTGACACTCTCTACCTGGAGAGAGCAGCAGATTCTGCAGGTCAAGAATTCAGTCCCATATGTCTGCACCCCTTATGTTTTGTGTGCCAGTCACAAATCCCAGGCTCTTGCCTCAGTAACCTCCTCCTTAGGTTTGAATAATCTGTGCAAGTGGCTCACAGAACTCAGGGAAAAACTCATTTACATTTGCCAGTTAATTAAAGGATAGACTGAAAGAAATGAACCAACAGCCAGATAAAGGCACATAAGGTGAGATCCTTAGTAAAGGAGCTTCTGTCCTCATGGAGCTTAAGGTCTGGCTTGGTGATATGTTGAAGTGTTCTGGTTCCCCATGCATGGAAGCTGCCTTAAGAAAAAAAAGAAAAGATCAAAAAACTGTCCTCTTTGGTTTTTAGGGAGGCCTCATTACATCTTCATGATTGACTAAGTCACTAGCCATGGGCTGACTCACCCTCCAATACCTCTCTCCTCCCCAGAAATCAGGGAGCTGGACTAAAAGTTCCAACCTGCTAATCACATGGTTGGTCCTCCTGGGATCTAGGCCCTCCCTTGGGGCTGACCAAATATTATCTGAATGACCAAATATATATTTCTTGTAAATCATTATACCATATTTTTCTAAAAGAAATGGCAAAAAAATCTTAGTTTTTAAACTAATTTTAACTGTTCTTGACATCTAAAAATAAATGGACAATGAAACATACAGGGAAATTTATAGATCACTGCATCCAACAAAAGCAGAATATATATTCTTTTCAAGATGTACACAGAATGTTTACCAAAGTAGACCATATTCTGAGTAATAAAAATGTCTCAATAAATTGAAAAGTATGCAGGTCACATAGAGTATGTTCTCTGATTACAATGGAATTAAATTAAATTAGAAATCAATAACAGAAAGAGTGTGAAAAATCTGCAGATATTGGTCTGGCATCAATAATGCACAGGTGGAAGAAATAAAAAAGAACATGACAGTATCTTTAGAACTGATTGTAAATGAAAACACAATATATCAAAATTTGTAGAGTACCTTTAAAGAAATATGTAAAGGAAAAGTGTCTAACACTGAACATTGATGTTAAAAAGAATAAGATCTCAAATCAAAGCAAAAGATCTAGAAACTGCCAAAGCAATTTTTAAAAAGATCAAAGGTGGAGGGCTAATACTACCTGATGACAAGACTTATTCTAAATCTGCAGTAATCAAAATTGTGATATGACAAAATTATTATCTATAAAATAAAAAATTGGTAGATTAGACTTTGTGAAAGTTAAAAATGTTTGCTTTTAAAAAGACACCATTAAAGGGCACTTGGGTGGCCCAGTGGTTGAGTGTCTGCCTTCGGCTCAGGTAACGATCCTTGGGTCCTGGGATTGAGTTCCGCATCAGACAGAGCCAGCCTCTCCTTCTGCCTGTGTGTCTGCCTCTCTCTTTGTGTCTCTCATAAATAAATAAATAAAATATAAAAAAAATAAAAGACACCATTAAGAAAATAAAGAGATAATCCACAACCTAGGAGAAAATGTTTGTAAATCATGTTCCTGATAAAGGGTGTGTGTTCAGAATATATATTTGGAACTCTCAAAACTCAATAAGAAAACAACAACCTAATAAAAAATGGTGAAAGATTTGAATAGATATTTCACCAAAGAAGATTGGTGATAGCTACTAAATACATGAAAAGACACTCAACATCCTTGATCCTTAGGGAAATGCATATTAAAACCACAATGAGATACCACTACACATCTGTTAAGATGGCAAGGGTGTAGAAAAACTGGAACTCTCTTGAGCAGTTGGGAGTGTAAAATGGTATAGCCACTTTAGAAAATAGTTCGTCAGTCTTTAAAAAAGTTAAATCTTCATATACCATATACCACAGATCTGGTCATTTTTCCTCTTATTTACCCAAGGTCAAAGAAAGAAAGCATATGTCCATACAAAGATGTGAACATGAAGGTTCATGGTGGTTTTATTTATAGTATCCAAAGTACCCATTGGGGTGCCTGGGTGGCTCAGTTGGTTAAGCTGCTGCCTTCAGCTTAGGTCATGATCTTGGGGTCCTGGAATTGAGCTCTGAGTCAGGCTCCCTGCTTAGTGGGGAGTCTGCTTGTCCCTCTCCCTCTGCTGCTCCCCCTGCTTGTTCTCTCTTGCTCATGCTCTCTAATAAAAAAATAAAACCTTTAAAACACAAAAACAAAAAACAAAGTACACATCAATAGGTGAATAAATAGTGATCTACATATATGAGGATCTGTTATTCAGCAATAAAAAGAAATGATCTATTCATCCACCCATCAACGTTAGTGAATCTCAAAATAATTATGCTGATTGATAACCTAGGCAAAAAAAGAATACATACTGTATCAGTCCATTTAAATGAAATTCTAAGACATACAAACTCATTAATAGTGATTGAAAGCAAATAAATGGTTGCTTCAGAATAGAGAGAGGGATAGATGAAGGGATCATGAAGGTGTCAGAGGGAACTTTTGGGGATGATGGATATGTTTATTATCTTAAATGTGGTAATGATTTCAGGAATATCCAACTTATCAAATTGTACATATCAAATATGTGCAGTTAATTTTATGTCAGTTATGCCTCAAAAAGCTATTTTAAAAAAGAACAAACTCATGTATGCCCCTTTTTCAGCTCTGTGCTCAGGTTTCATACACACATGCTTTTAGGCTTCTGGGGTTGGTTGTCTTAACTGCTTAGCATATGGAATAGTGTGATCATTGAGCATTGCTCAATGAAACATCTTTGGGGGCACCTGGGTGGCTCAGTCAGTTAAGCGCACAACTCCTGATTTTGGCAAAGGTCATGATCTCGGGGGTCATGAGATCGAGCCCAAATGGGGCTCTGTGCTGAGCATAGAGTCCACTTGAGATGCTTTCTCTCCCTTTCCCTATCCCTGCCCCTCTCTCTCTCTGTCTCTCTTTTTCTCTCTCTCTCTCTAAAAGAAGGAGGAGGAGAAGAACAAGAAGAAACATCCTTGGTGGTGAAGATAGCCCCATAACTATGCTTGTCTCGGGACTGAACCTGTTGTAGTCAAGATTCCTCCATCCTTTCTCCAGGCAGTGTCAGAAAGTTTAGGATACCACCAGATTGTGAGCCCCCTGGGGCAGAAACTACCTGTCATTCAACTTTGTCATAATGGAGTTATATTCGCGGGCTGGCAAGAGTGAAGTATGTATCTGTATACTGAAATGAATTGAGTAGAATCAGTTTCTGAACAATAGCTATTGAATCTACTCATAGGTTTCCTTTGGCCAAGAATTTTATAAGGAGTCCATTAACTTAAGTAGCTTCTACTTTTGGATCCAAGGTGCATAGTCCCACAGCCGATAAATTATCTAACCATTTTGCAAGACTCTGAAAAATGATCCTGGATTATTTGGCAACTGAGTGTGACTATCTAGAATCTTGGCTTGTAGCCTGTGTCTCTACCTTTCTGTAATTGCAAACTCCTAATTCTCTAGGTTATAAACCTTCAGTCAGATTTGTTGTCTGGCTCTTTTGCAATCATCCTTGAAACCCTGCCTTACTGCTCCCACATGCCCAGCATAATGGTTCTTGATCGTTTACCCATAAGCGCCTCCTGCCGGTCCCTCACCCCTCCCAACAAAAAAACAAAATACCACTACAGGAAGCACAAGCTAAAATTACTTTCTCCATAGTTCCCAACCCTGGCTGCATATCAGGATCGCACCTGGAGAGAATTTTAAAACACGGTGAGCCCCACCTCAGGCCAATTAAATCAGAATCCCTGGGTGTGACCTCTGGGCATGAGGTGGTTTTGTTGTTATTGTTGTTTGGGTTCCACAGCGAGTTCAAATGTGCAGCTGGTTGAGAACCACTTGCTAGGTCGATGGTATCTTTTTGTATGGAGAGTCATCACTTTCTTAATACATCTGAAAAAACCTGACTGCCTTTGTTTTAGGCTTTACGAATTACATTTTCCTGAAAAGCCAAGTTCTCTCATTGGTTATGTGTGGGTCACGGTAGTTATGAGAAGAGCTACCCTGTAATTAAAATAAAATGAAACTTAATTCCTGTAGGAAATTACATTGTATCATATAGTAAATTATACTTTTCATTGGGAAATTATAAAAAAGAATTTAGCATTGGCTAGAATAATATAATGTTTAATTTTTTAATTACATAATTAAAAGATAATTAGCTGCATAGGTAATCATTTGGCTAATTGCAGTGATTAAATGATTGCTTCCATAATGTAAATTACGTTCCATCATAGTCAGTGATCTAAAATATTTTCCAAACAGCTAGTGGTATTTTAAACGTTAGATCATTTTACGAATAAACAGCCCATATTTGGTTGATGTTCTCCCTGTGACCAGCTTGTCAGCTGCACCAAAGAGGAGACCAGTCATCCAGAGCTGCAAGGGTCTGTCGGGATCTCTGGGTCTTGTTGGTGTCCCAGCCATAGCTCCAGGGGCAGGGAAAGGAGACTGCAGGTGCTCAGGGCTCATTGTGGTTTGCTAGATATTGTACCGTGTCTTTAAAAACTCTGAGTCTCAGTTTCTTTACCTGTGAGGAGGGGATAATAAAACCTGCCTTGTGGGATTGTTGCTACTATGTGCATAGTAATAAAGCTCTTAGCATAATACCTGGCATATATTTAATGCTCAAGAAATAAGAGTAATTACTATCTTTTAAGTTTTTTTCTTTGTACCAGAACTTTCTTATATTGTTCCTGACCCATTATTTGTCTGACCATATAGAGGACCTGTGGAGACACAGTGACCCTGCAGACTGAGTTAGGTCACTGGATTCTGGATGACAGTTTCTGGAGCTACAAGATGGAATGGCAGGTGGGAGTAAGGCTAAGTTTATTTGTATGGGCCTTTCCTCCACTGAAGAGGGCTTGGGAACTGGGGCAAACCTAAGTTTGTAGGATGAGGGTGTCCTTGCATTCAGCATGGAGGGAGAGTCTCTACTGTAAAGCTAGCCTCACCCATCCGAACCAAGATTGTAATCAGGAGATGTAACAGTGGAAATCAAGCCTCTTTAACAAATACTCCTTACATAGATCTGTAGTCCATTATCTGCTCTTAGGAAAAAACATGTTTTTCTTTTTTATATTTTTCAAGGTTTTTACTTCCTGACTTTCCTTTCTCTGACATTATACATACTAATTGAAATTGAGCCAGATGTTCTGCATCCAAGTGGAGAGATCTGGAAAGGCTCATCTAGATTTGTGCTTTTAAAATGGGTTTTCAGTCTCATGAGTTAAGTGACTCAGAGGGGCTAATACAACAGAAGTAAACAGGGCTCCACGTACCACTCACTGTTTCCCTACTTCGAATTCAGCAATTCCACACTGGTCTGTTTTGTTTGTTAGGGTTTTTGAATAAAATTCTTCTTGCAAATAAGCATTCTAGTACTAAAAAAAAGTTGAAAACTGGAAAATTATTAACTCTTGCATTTTATAAATGGAGCTTAGAGATGTAAAGTGACTTGTTTGAAGTTACACATTTAAAAAAATGATAGAACTAGGACTGGTAATTAGTTCTTATTCTCAGTCCAAAGACATGGTCCCCTATATCCATGCCTCTTGAAAGATAGGGAAAGGCAGGTAATAATACATGACACACTTTCCAGGCCATGGCTGTGTGAACACATTGCAAGAAAAATCTTTCAGCAAAGTGAAAGGAAAGCAGCAAAGTCTCAGCATCTTTATAGTGGAGTTATCACCCTAAAAGAAAACCATACAAAAAAGGGACACAGAAAGGGCATATTTTCTCTTCATTTCTCTCATCCATTGGAAGAGATGGATTGTGTTGCCAATTAAATGACATTAGATAGGGACCTTAGAAACAATACAAAAGTTTGTATATCATAACCAGGAATGGAGGGAGGACCCTGTAGCATATTCGTTTCATGGCAGATTCTCAGGAAAATGTTACAGAGAAACTCAAGTATCGATATTTCTCACTACCGAGACTTAGGAGTCCTTAATTATGGATCACCCTCGTGGTACTCAGCTGTAGCATTAGCAGGCAATCAATATCTGGCAAAAGGATCTGCCTTATTCAGAGGTATTTAATGGAACCCTGCGGTTCCCCTCAACCATACTCCATGCATTTCTTTTTTCTTTATCCTGGACTTGAGTTATGTTCTACCCTAGTGGTTTCTCTTCGAAGTATGACATGATTCTCTCTAGGAATCTTGATTTCTGTCTCATCTTTCACCTGGGTAAGGTCTCTCTTATTTCAGCACCCTCCACCATAATCTTAAGCATTTCCACAAACCCACCTTTAGTTAACATAAAACTAAAACAGAGTGTTTGCTTCTCTCTCCATTCCCAGTTCTACGCAGAGTGCTTTCCATAAGTTCCTCCTTTATAAATATTCCAGTGTTGCTAAGGAGAAGAAATCCTTTGTATGTGTAGGGTAGATGAAAGGAGTGAGCGTTGAATGAAAAGAACATGGGCAAACATCTGCACAGATGAAGAAATTAGTCAATTTGGGCAAAGAAATAAAACTCAACCATTAGTTAAGTTTTGAGTGATCAGGATTGGTAATATGATCTCACTCTGATTCACTGTTGTTTGTGCAGGTATTGCCTGCCCTAGAATCATGCCTAGGGGCAGGACTGCAGATGAAAGCCACATCACGTGGCAATTATTCTTGTTAGCACCAAATTGCCTTTGAGAAGTTCGTAAATCACTATTGCTAAACTTCCATCTAGATTTTTATACCTTAGTTCAATGCCACAACTTTATTCTGATTGACAATGTGAGGTAGGTTGTTTGTTTGGTTTGTGTTTGTTTTAAGGAATAAAATAAAGATAAGGTAATCATATTGTTAGCAAGAAGTATTCAATATAATGTGCTTTGGGTTGTTTTAACATTACAACTTAATTAAATTGACCTTGGTTGGGCAGCCCGGGTGGCACAGCGGTTTGGCGCCTGCCTTTGGCCCAGGGTGCGATCCTGGAGACCCAGGATCGAATCCCACATCGGGCTCCCGGTGCATGGAGCCTGCTTCTCCCTCTGCCTGTGTCTCTGCTCCTCTCTCTCTCTCTCTCTGTGTCTCTCATGAATAAATAAATAAAAATCTTTAAAAATAAAATAAATTGACCTTGGTTTTATACCAGTTGAATAGAGATATATTACTCTGATTTAACAAAGGGCTGAAAGAATCATTAAAACATAAAATTTATGCATGAACCATCTAACTACCTCTCTATAGCTAAATGTAATTGAAGTTTTCCAGCAAACTGGGAGAATTAAAGTGAAAAGAAATAAAGGCTTGGGAAAGTAGCACCAAAATGGATGGAAAATATGAAATTAATTATCTCAAGTCCAAAAAAAATCTGTTTCTTATAAAGAATTGGAGATCTGTTGTGCTTCAGAATTATTTACATTTTTTCACAAATGTTCTCGCTGTCAGTGGAAGAATAACATGTGAAGAAGTATCTTTTGTCACATGAGCCATGTAATAAAGAGCTGGGAAAGAATCCAAAGGATTCATCCAGTCCAGTCCTCTGTGTCCAATAGGATGATGACCTCAACTGCTTGAAATAAGTGGCTCCTGTCTACTTTTGCTAGCTCTTTCTTTTATGTAAAACAAATAAATAAAAAAGGAAGACCTGTTTTTCTTCTTGATTTTTAAAATTTCTTTAAAGAAAAATTTATGCCAAACATGTATTTTGGACCCAGTTTAGGTCTTTTTCTATTTCATGTAATATCAATACTGGGAAAAGGATCTAGTTATTGGCAATGTGCTAAAAATGTCCCAACACATATGAATTTCGCTTTATATATATAAAATAGAATGCTGATTTAAAGAGAGGTTAGAATTAACAACATTGAGAAAAGGAAAACTGTAGAAGAAAATCTTAGTGGCACTCATTCAGCCACTATCCAAAGGAAAAGGAGTATTAGCCACCAGACTTTAAGTACTGAGATCACACTGGGCATCTCGCATCTATTTTGAAATCAATCTATTAGGATGACTTAGCTTGCAGACATTAGACTTGAAATTCAATTGCCCCCTGATTCAATATTTATCAAGAAAACTTCTATTATCATTAGGATTTCCATGAAGCTCTGTCCACAAAAAGAAAATAAACTTCACCCTGGACAGACCATTAAATGTTTAGTTGGAGTCAACTCTGTAAGCTTATTCTGGAAGCAAGCAGCCTCTAGAAATTCTTTTGGTTTGAGATTGTCCCGGGTTGTGTCTGGGAAACAGGTGAAAGCAGTTCTGCTCCCTAACTGCAACTTGTTCTAAGAATCCACACCTGGGCTGGAGCATGTGCAAACATATATCAACCTTAGAGCTGTGCCTAGAGTAAGCTTCCAGAGTTGGTGAGTTCTACAGGGGACAAGCTATGGTTCTAGCAATCTTTGAGGCCAGCTGTGCTTTTAAGTCTTAGAAGTCCTTCCAGTGGTTGAGATTTTCCATCTATAAAGCCACCAGATAAAGTCTGCAAAGGTAAGGATCCAGATTAATTTTTGATGTGTGTTGTGTATCAGCAAGAGACCTAGATTCCTCACATCTTTTTTCATATTTAAGACTTAAAACTTTTTTTCTCTTAAGGGTAGGGGAGGGTGTGTCTGTTGGGGGAATATTTGTCATTAATAAAAATGGACTGGCTAGGAATTTCTAAGTGGATCTGATTTAATTCTCTGACAACTAGATGATAATTTACTTATACACCTATAGTCTCACTAAGATGTGTGCTTTCTGTGTGGACATGTGGCCACACGTTGAAGATTTTTCTAGTTTTTACTTATTTTTATTTGTATCCTGGCAGAGTTGATTATCTCCAAGGAATACCAGTCGTGTGCTCAATGCACGGCTAGAGAGTGGCCCTGGAAATGGAGAATTTTTAATTTAATTAAAAATGTCTAACACTTGCCTATGTAAAAGTGAACCTGATAGTGCAAGGATGCTTGTTCCTGAAACAAATCTGGGACAAATTTAAATCTGTATCTACTCAGAGTCAGTATATTATAGTTATTTTCTGCTTACTGTACTGGGGGTGATGTGGGTGGAGATGTAGAGGGAGAGCCAAGAAAGAAGATTACACGCATTAATCTGAATATGATACATTCACTCATCTGCAATATGTAAAACTAGATGTGTCTTAAATGGCTGATGAATTAACAAAATTATCAAATGCCTTTTCAGCATCTAATAATTATGTGATTTTTTAAAATTATGTGATCTTAATACATTTTTTAAAAGTTTGTTGATGCAAAGAATAAGGGTGATAGATTTCTTGATATCAAACCACACTTGGAATCAGGAATACACTCTACTTGTCCATACAATATCCTTTGAAACTTGAGTTCCTTGAGTCTAATGAATGCTATGGTATACTGCTCAGATGCCACTATCAGCAGGAGGCATTTTTTCCCCCAGCTGTCGTGTTGGGGTTGCTCACAGGTACATCTCCCCGCTGGGAGCAGTCTGTCCTCCATGACAGGTTCAGAGGTCTCTGTGGGTTAAGCGGGACCCTCTGTTGTAACCAAATTGCAGTTCAACTTCTTTCCCTACCCCAGTTGCCAGTTGCTGCCTCTCACTTTGGCAAAGCTGTTGTTCCTGAGCACACTAGCCCAGATCACCTGGCATGCATGTTTCTACCTCAGAGTCTATCCAGGGAATCTGAACAGACAGAGCCAAGCTGCCTTTTTATTTGCTAATATTTTAGTCAAAATGTAGCTGCAATTTTAAGTGAAATGGGTGTAGCATTCCTTAAGAAAATCATCAGGTTTTGGAATTAAAATTAATCTGACTTCGGGACGCCTGGGTGGCTCAGCGGTTGAGCACCAGCCTTCAGCTCAGGGCGTGATCCTGGAGTCCCAGGATCGAGTCCCATATTGGGCTCCCTGCATGGAGCCTGCTTCTTTCTCTCCCTGTGTTTCTGCCTCTCTCTCTGTGTCTCTCATGAATAAATAGAATATTAAAAAATAAATAAAATAAAATTAATCTGACTTCATAAAATTAATTAGGATTCCCCCCTCCTCCTTTTTCCATGGCTTGGAAATGTTTAAACATTGGAATCATCTGTTATTTAAAGATTAAACCCATCTGGGTCTTTGGACCTTTTTCCACGATAGATTCTTAATCACCAGCCTGACATCTTCTGCAATGATTGGCAATTTAAGTAATTTATATTTTGTTAGGAAATCATTCACTTCCTCTGTGTTTTCAAATTTGTAGCCATAGACTTGCAAGCAGTAATCTCTTATAATTCTTTTAATCATGCCTGTATCTGTGGTTTGTCTACTTCTTATTTTTAATCCTGCATATTTTTCCAAGTGCCCTCTTGTGTGTGCCCTGCCATGTGCACTCTCTCCTTTAATCAAATTCACAGAATTTATCTTAAAAGGTTTTTTTTTTTTTACTTTTGGATTTATTTATTCATTATCTGCTTTATTTTGGTTTGTTTTGCCTTCTAGTTTATTTCAGCCTTTACCTTATTTTCTATTTCTTACCCATTTCCTAATTTCTGATAAATGGGCTTGTTTCAGTTTTTTCTGCTTTTCTCCTTAGTAATAAAGACCTTTGGGATGCCTGGATGGCTCAGCGGTTGAGTCTGCCTTCAGTTCAGGGCATGATCTCGGAGTCCTGGGATCGAGTCCCGTGTCAGGCTCCTTCAATGGAGCCTGCTTCTCCCTCTGTCTGTGTCTCTGCCTCTCTCTCTCTCTCTCTCTCTCTCTCTCTCTCTCTCTCTCTCTGTCTCTCATGAATAAAGACATTTAAGGTAACAAATTCACTCAGTGTGTAGATTTTACTGTTCCTTAATTGCTTTCTCAATAGTTTGTAATTTACTTTTTATTTCTTTTTGATTCAGATTAACTTTCTGAAAGCTGAAGCTTTTATAATTTAACTTTATTTGGGTGTGGTCAAGGAAGATAACTTGAAAAAAATATATATATATATATAAATTTTTTAAAAAAACTTCAATTTGTGAAGCTTTTCTCTTTGGCCAAATACATGATTGATTTTGTAAGTGTTTCATGAACCTATGGGAGAGAATATATATATATATATATATATATATATATATATATATATATTCTTTACTAAAAGGGATTTAAGGATCTACATATATCATAAAATTACTGACTTGTGTAATAGGTGTGTCCAATTCTGGAAGACTTCTATTTAAGTCTATCTAATTGTAGTTTTATTGATTCTCTACATTTCCAATAATTTTTGCTTCTGTTTTTTTGCTCCCGTATTATGTGAGCCTAACTTTCACTGAAGTTTTGGACTGATATTACAGGGTGTTACATAATTAAATATTAATTTTTTTGTTCTTAAAAGTTAATGGTCATAGAAAGCAGCTTAATCTTGAGTACTTAACTTCAATGTCATCAGAATCCCCTGGGTCCCAGAGTTTTTATGAGGCCAGGGTGGGGCCCTACAATCTAATTTCTAACAAGTTCTCAGGTGATGTTAAAGCTGCTGAGGACCATACCAAACTAAACATTATTTGATTTTTGCTTATTTCCTTGAACTACCAACATTTTAAAAGAAATGTTCTCCATTTTAACTTGATACGGGCCAAAATTAACCTGAAGTTATGGTTGTTTAGTATCTTTTCCTGTATCTAGTCTTACTCCTTCAATTTGCTTTCCAATTTATTGTTAAAATTAATTTCAAAAACGCATATTTTACCATGTGGCAAATCAACCTCGTCTGATGTCAATATCCTCACTCTTACTTGCATTAGTTTGGTATTTTTTGTGGATTTCTTTACCTTTAACCTTTCTGTACTGCTTTAAGTTGTTTGCCTTTAGTTTTTGTACTTTAACCAATACGACAATCTGTCTTCCATGGAAGAAATCAGTCTGTTGATATTCAATATAACAGATATATTTCATTTTATCCTTTGTCTACTTTTCTTATAAACAATATTTTGGGGATCCCTGGGTGGCGCAGCGGTTTGGCGCCTGCCTTTGGCCCAGGACGCCATCCTGGAGACCCAGGATCGAATCCCACATCGGGCTCCCAGTGCATGGAGCCTGCTTCTCCCTCTGCCTATGTCTCTGCGCCTCTCTCTCTCTCTCTCTCTCTCTCTGTGACTATCATAAAAAAACAAAACAAAAAAAAAACAATATTTTGTTTTTTTCCCTTTCTTGTTTTTGCTGATTTGGTCAACTCCCTACTCATCTGAATCCTCTTGAACACCTTTTTCTTCATCTTTTTCCTATAGCCATTCTTTTTCACCAGGAAAACTGCATTTGTCCATACTGCTCTTCCTTTCTCTGGCTGCTGGGTCCTTGAGCTGTGTTTTTATATCACCAACTTGTTATAGGCTGGTTACCTCAGTACGGTGAGTGATGGATGGCGGTAGTCCTGCATAGGCTGGCAGTGCAAGGGTTGGCAGGTTGCCAGTGTCCAGGTCAGCTACCAAAACAAGCCACGAGAATCCTAATGTTTTCCTACCTCCAGCCTCCAGAATGGTAGGACCTACAACAGCTATTCAGCACCTGCTTGGCTTATTTAGTGGGGGGAATCTGACCCCTTAATGTGGAAGAATATAATGCTATTTTCTCCATGGTAAGAAGATTCCTGTGGACAAGCTTTTTCTAAAACTTCTTTCTAATCTTTGTCCTGGGCTGTCTGATACAGGTCTCTAGCTCTTGCCCAGCACCAAAAGAAAGCCTCACTTAGAGTCTCTCTCTGGCTGTCCTCAGAGCCCAAAGCCATGCTAACTCCCAGCTCTGTATCTGTCAGAGTAGCAGGCCAAAAATCTGCATGTTGCTTGGAGTTGGGAGCAGATATGTAGGTAGCAGCAGTCCTTTCCTACAATCCCCTTTAACCTGAAGGATGTTAATTTTAGGCGTGCCAGGGTGGCTCAGTTGATTAGGTATCTGCCTTCAGCTTAGGTCATGATCCCAAGGTCCTGGGGTGGAATCTTGTGTCAGGCTCCCTGCTCGATGGGGTGTCTCATTCTCCCTCTACCTCTACTCATGTTCTCTCTCAAAATATTTTGAAAAATATTTTAATTTTAGTAGGGTAAAATATGGAAATTTTTTCCTTGTTTATTCAGTAGCTTAGTGATTTTTTTTAAATCCTTTTTTTTTTTGTATGAATCCCTCTGTAAGATATGCTAATATTTTATTCTTGAACTATTAGTGGCCTCAGAGAAAACTGGTCTGATAGCCCACTATTTCCAGTCATAATAGTTTAAATAAAATAATCATTTTGGTAATTGGCCTACAGTACTTAATTGGTTTATACCAAATAAGTTTAAATCACTAATCATTATATTTAATTACCTAGGATAATAATTTGCACATAGTTCATCTTGGAAGCTTCTACAAGAAGTTAAGTTGTTTAAAAATAGACATGACATATACCATACAGATAAGTATATATCTATTTCGGTAGATATAGTTGGGAACCCCAATATATGTGTGTATGTGTAATATATATACTGGGATTGCCAGATTTAGTATAAAACATCAACCAGGACATTCAGTTAAATTTGGATTTCAGCTGAACAATAAATTAAAATTTTAGTGTAATTATGTCCCATGCAATATTTGAGAAATACCTATATTAAAATTTTATTCATAATTTAGCTGAAATTCAAATTAGAGAAGAAGTTCTATATTTTATCTGGCAACACTAAAATCTGTATAAATATACAGATGGTCCACAACTTACAGTGGTTCAACTTACAATTTTTTGATTTTACAATGGTGTGAAAGTGATGCACATGCATTAGAAACCATACTTGGAATTTTGATTCCTGCCCCTGGGCTAGCATTATGCAGTCTATAATTTCTTCTGATGCTGGGCAGTGGCAGCAAACCACAGTTCCCAGTCAGCCCTGTGATCAGGAGGGTAAATAACCAATAGATTTAGAACCATTCTGTTTTTCACTTTCAGTATGCAATAAATTACATGAGCTATTCAACATTTAATTATAAAATAGGCTTTGTGTTACATGACTTAACCCAACTGCAGGCTAAGTGTTCTGAGTATGTTTAGTAGGCTAGGCTAAATAATGATGTTTGATAGTTTAAGTGTATTAAATGAATTTTCAACTTATAATGAGTTTATTGGGACATAACCCAATCATAGTTAGGTCTGTGTGTGTGTGTGTGTGTGTGTGTGTGTATGGAGGAAAAAGATTAGTAATTGGTTATTTTTGTTTTGACATTTTTTCAAGGCTAAAATCACCGTGGCTATGCTTTCTGAAAGAGACTCTAAACTATGCCAAAAATAAACTGCATGAAGTTATGAATCTCTTGCTTACTGATGTATCTCTATTATCTATCATAGTGCTTGAACACATAATTATAAAATAGGCTTTGTGTTAATAAGTTTTAAGTGAATGTTTTCTAAATAGTTAAATGAACCAGCTCTTTCTGAATTCTAAGGCCCACATGATAATGTAAGCAATAATATACATTTTCTACTAAAATGTGAAAATTTAAACTTAACTGAATAAGTACCTATGCATTACTTTTATCTGTTTCATTGGTATTTCATCATAAGGAGAATTTTCTAGGAGTTTCAGAACTGTTTTATTAAGCTAGAACTTGCTCATCCATTTGTCTTTTGATGTGGACCATTATTTCTGAGGAAACAGCGATTGGATGTGTCCAGGTTAGGCTTCTCATCTTGTATAGGGAATATTTACATCTGTACCACAGGTTCTTGGCATTTATTTTTTTTTAATTTTATAAATTAATTTTTATTGGTGTTCAATTTACCAACATACAGAATAACACCCAGTGCTCATCCCGTCAAGTGTACCCCTCAGTGCCCGTCACCCATTCACCCCCACCCCCCGCCCTCCTCCCCCTCCACCACCCCTAGTTCATTTCCCAGAGTTAGAAGTCTTTATGTTCTGTCTCCCTTTCTGATATTTCTCACACATTTCTTCTCCCTTCCCTTATATTCCCTTTCACTATTATTCATATTCCCCAAATGAATGAGAACATACACTGTTTGTCCTTCTCCGGTTACTGTGGCCAAGTTCAAAAAGGGTGTTGCCTGAGTTCTCCTCTGGGATTTTGATGGAATCTTGTCTCACATTTAGATCTTTCATCTATTTTGAGTTTATCTTTGTGTATGGTGCAAGAGAGTGGTCCAGTTTCATTCTTCTGCATGTGGATGTCCAATTTTCCCAGCACCATTTATTGAAGAGAGTGTCTTTCTTCCAGTGGATCGTCTTTCCTCCTTTATCGTATATTAGTTGACCATAAAGTTCAGGGTCCACTTCTGGGTTCTCTGTTCTGTTCCATTGATCTATATGTCTGTTTTTGTGCCAGTACCACACTGTCTTGATGAACACAGCTTTGTAGTACAACCTGAAATCTGGCATTGTGATGCCCCCAGATATGGTTTTCTTTTTTAAAATTCCCCTGGCTGTTTGGGGTCTTTTCTGATTCCACACAAATCTTAAAATAATTTGTTCTAAGTCTCTGAAGAAAGTCCATGGTATTTTGATAGGGATTGCATTATACGTGTAAATTGCCCTGGGTAACATTGACATTTTCACAATATTAATTCTGCCAATCCATGAGCATGGAATATTTTTCCATCTCTTTGTGTCTTCCTCAATTTCTTTCAGAAGTGTTCTATAGTTTTTAGGGTATATTTTGAGAACCATTTGAATGGTAAATGGTTCTCCAACCTTTTATTTTCAGGTTGTAGGTGTCCTTCTGTCTAAAATGAGTCTCTTGTAGACAGCAAATAGATGGGTCCTACTTTTTTATCCAGTCTGAAACCCTGCGCCTTTTGATGGGGTCATTAAGCCCATTCACGTTCAGAGTTACTATTGACAGATATGAGTTTAGTGTCATCATGATATCTATTTAGTCCTTGTTTTTGTGGATTGTTCCACTGAACTTCTTCTTAAAGGGGAGTTTTAAGAGTCCCCCTTAAAATTTCTTGCAGAGCTGGTTTGGAGGTCACATATTCTTTCAGTTCCTGCCTGTCTTGAAGCTCTTTATCTCTCCTTCCATTTTGAATGAGAGCCTTGCTGGATAAAGTATTCTTGGTTGCATGTTCTTCTCATTTAGGACCCTGAATATATCCTGCCAGCCCTTTCTGGCCTGCCACGTCTCTGTGGAGAGGTCTGCTGTTACCCTAATATTCCTCCCCATGAAAGTCAGGGACTTCTTGTCTCTTGCTGCTTTAAGGATCTTCTCTTTATCTTTGGAATTTGCAAGCTTCACTATTAGATGTCGAGGTGTTGAACGGTTTTTATTGATTTTAGGGGGGGATCTCTCTATTTCCTGGATCTGAATGCCTGTTTCCCTTCCCAGATTGGGAAAGTTTTCAGCTAGGATTTGTTCAAATACATATTCTGGCCCTCAGGCCCTTTCGGCGCCCTCGGGAACCCCAATTAAACGTAGGTTTTTCTTCCTTAGACTGTCATTTATTTGCCTTAATCTGTCTTCATGGTCCCTTAATTGATTGTCTCTTTTTTCCTCAGTTTCCCTCTTTGCCATTAACTTGTCTTCTATGTCACTCACTCGTTCTTCCACCTCGTTAACCCTCGTCCTTAGGACTTCTAGTTTGGATTGCATCTCATTCAATTGATTTTTAATTTCTGCCTGATTGGATCTAAATTCTGCAGTCATGAAGTCTCGTGAGTCTTTAATGCTTTTTTCTAGAGCCACCAGTAGCTGTAGAATAGTGCTTCTGAATTGGCTTTCTGACATTGAAGTGTAATCCAGATTTTGTAACTCTGTGGGAGAGAGGGCTGTTTCTGATTCTTTCTTTTGAGGTGAGGTTTTCCTTCTAGTCATTTTGCTCAGTGCAGAGTGGCCAAAAACAAGTTGTATTGGTACACGGGGGAGTATCACTGGTCCGTCCAGCTGGTCTTCTGGGGGAGGGGCCTGCTGTGCTGATTTTCAGGTGTTAGCACTTGGGGGAGCTGCTCTGCCCCTGCCTGCTGCCGGGCTCAGCGGGGGTTGTTTACCCCGTGGGGCCCCAGGAGGAACAGCAGCAGTTGCTATGGCAACTCTGGAAGCCTGGATTTAGCCTCCGCAGGAACTACGGGGCTCGGGGCTCTCGGTTCTCTGTCCGCAGGGCCTGGAGGCTCCGGGGCGGGGCCGCTGATCTGCTCAGCTCGGGGCAGGAGCGTCCTTGCTGTCCTGGGCCCTCCCGGCCTCTGCCTGTCCCGGGGGAGGCCGGATCCTGGGCTGTGTCCCGGCGCCCTGTGCTCCGGGGCCTGCGCTGTGGGATTCGCGCTCCCGCCCCGCAGCCCCCTCCCTGGAGCCGCTCCGAGCCCGAGCCCCTCCGAGCTGCTCCGGTTGGTCCCGCGGTGCGCGCTGCAGCCCTTAGGGAGCTCGGCGCACTCTCCCGGGGCGCAGGTGTCTGTTAGTGTCCCCGGGAGCCCGAGGGCATCCCCGCCCTCCTGGGTCCTGCTCCAACTCCCTGCGAGCCCCTTTCCGCCCGCCCGGGAAGGTTGGTGCAGCTCCTGCTCCTCCGGGACGGGGCTCTCCTGTCCTGGGGACACTCGCCCCGGCCTCAGCCCGGCTCCTCGCGGGGCCCCTCCCCCTCGGAGGCCTTTTGTTCCTTTATTTCTTTTTCCCCGTCTTCCTACCTTGATAGAAGCGCGGACTCTTCTCACTGTAGCATTCCAGCTGGTCTCTCTTTACATCTCAGGCCGAATTCGTAAATTTTCAGGATTGTTTGAAGGTTATCTAGGTAATTTGGTGGGGACAGGCGATTTGGGGACCCTGCTCTTCCGCCTTCTTGCCCCCGGTTCTTGGCATTTAACTCTCAGATGTTTAGTGCTTATCACAAGTATTTTTGGAAGAAATAATATTGAGGAATTGCCTGGGTTAAGCAGTCTCATTCTCCTAGGTGTTAGAAGTTTTCTCTGGAATGAGTAAAATCATCATTACCCTTGGCTTTCTCTTGAAACTTTTGAATTTTGCTTTTCTTGAATTATACTTTGATATTATGTTAAGGCCAGCATCAAGGAAAGTGAGTATTTTAGATTATTTTCTATTAAAAATTGGTTTTGTTTCATTGTATATACAAAAGGCCCAGCAATTCATCTATTATTTTAACCTATACTATCATAGAGATATTCCAGCTCTGAATTTTGATATAGTTTGATTCTCAGTTATAGAACATTCCCACTACTCAGAAAACCTTCCTGTGGAATTTAAGAAACAGAACAAATGAACAGATTAAAAAAAAAAAAAGAGAATGGTAAACCAAGAAACAGTCTCTTGACTATAGAGAACAAACTGATGGTTACCAGAGGGAAAGGGGTTGGGGGGATGAATGGTGGGGACTGAGGAGTGCACTTGTGATGAGCACATATGGAAGTGTTGAATTACTATACACCCAAAGTACAAAAACAAAACGAAACCCTTGTTGCCATCACTTTGTAGTAAGTCCCTCCCAGCAACTTCACTTGAGGCAACCACTGGCCTGATTTCAGTCCCTATGAATTGGTTTGCATTTTCATAATTTTATACAAATGGATTCATAGTATGTGTTCTTGTCTGGCTTCTTTTATTCTCTGCATAATTATTTTGAAATTGATTAAAGTTTTTGCATCTCTTAATAGCTTACTTTTTATTGCTGAATAGTTTTCCATTTTATAGATATACCACAATTTGTGTGGCCACTCATCTGTCCATGGACATTGGAGTTGTTGCTTGGGGTTATTACAAATTTGCTATGCAAACTCATGTACAAGATTTTGTATGAACATAGGCTTTTATTTCTTTTGGAAAAAATATTCAAAAGTGGAATGGCTGGATCATGTGGTAGGTATATAGTTTATAAGAAACTGCCCAACCATTTCCGAAATTGTTTTACCACTTCTCTTCTTACCAGCAGTTGTTCTACATCCTTGCTAATGCTTAGCCTGGTCAGTCTTCTAAATTCTAACCAATTTGTAATGATGTCACATAGTGATGACTGTAATGTATCTGTAATGACTGATGGTGTGGAGCATCTTTTCACATGTTTCTTTACTCTCTATTTCGGTAATGTGTCTGTTTAAATCTTTTGCGTACCCACCCTCATTTTAAATTCCATTATTAATTAATGGATTGAGAATTATTTTTATATTCCAGATACAAGTACTTTACCAGATAAATAATTTGCAAATATTTTCTGTGTGGCTTGTCTCTTCATTCTCTTAATGTCTTTTGAAGAGAAGTTTTCAATTTTGACAAATTCTCATTTATCAATTTGTTCTTTGAACTATGGTCTTGATTATTTAGGTCTCTGATCCATTTTTGAGTTTACTTTTGCATATTATGTGAGCTATAGATGAAAGTTTATTTTTTTTCATAAGTACATTCAATTATCTTAGCATCATGTATTGAAAAGACCATTTTTCCCTCTATTCAGTTGCCTTTACACTTTTATTGAAACAAGTTGTCCATGTTTGTGTGAGCCTATTTCTGGATTCTCTATTTAGTTACAGTGATGTATTTGTGTATTTTTGACACCACAATTCCTTGATACTCTAGCTTGATGATGAGACTTGAAATAAGGTAGTGGTTGCCCTCCAACTTTGCCCTTTTTCAGGTTGTCCTGGCTATTATGGGCCCTTTGCATTTCCATATGAATCAGCTTGTCAAGATCTCCAAAAAGCCTGCTGAGATTTTGATTATGACTGCATTGATTTTACAGATAAATTTGCAAAATGAGTATTGTTGATAATTGTTGTAATTTTGCTTGCCTAATGGATGCCCAAAGATTCTGTTAAAATGTGAGGAGCATTGCTATCACTGATTGCTGCTTGTTAAATGCCTCCATACACCTGATGCTAAGAAATATAAACATAAACAGTCTTTTTCTAGTCAAAATGGTACACCATTGAATATATATTTACACACATACCATCTAAGATTATTATCCTCTCTTCACACAGGAGGTAATCAGAAATTGGTATTTTGAATTAATCAGGAAGAAGACTGACACTTGTTGAAACATTGGGTTATACTAATTCCCAGGTGAGAACAGTGCAGGAAAATTCAGAAATGGGAGAGGAAAACACTGAAAAAGAATAGCAAGAAATTTGTAGTTAAATGTGGATATAAGATCTAACCTAGAGAAGCCTTTTCAATAGCCTCAGGACTTTGAGTGAAACAAAAGTGGAGGGAAAAGCAAAGTTGGGTTATAAGAAACAGAGGTGTGTTCACCTCAGAAGGAAGTGTGGTTTGGTGTAGTAGCTTACATAAGTTTTAAAAGATGTGCCCACTTGATGGGATGAGCACTGGGTGTTATTCTGTATGTTGACAAATTGAACACCAATAAAAAATAAATTTATTAAAAATAAATAAATAAATAAAAGATGTGCCCAAGATACTTGGCTGTCTCACAGTGTTGGTTCCTCCTCCTACTATAAACATAGTTTAGCTGGATACATGGCCCCCTAGCTAAGGACTATGTCGCCTAGACTCCCTTACATCTAGGTGTGGTTATATGGCTTAAATTCTTATTAATGAGCTTTGAGTGAAAATAATGTGTGCAACTTCCTATTTTTCAAGGGAAAGTAAGCTGCTTTTCCTACTATCCATTCTGCACTTGGGTTGAGAAAGTGGTGGCAAGCTATCTTCTACGAGGGGGATGAGAGCATTACTCTAGGACAGTGGAACAAGTAAAAAGCCTAGGACTTGATCACTTGCAACCCCGATACCAGCTATAGACTTCTTCCTACACTATATGAAGAGAAATACATTGCTAATGTGTTCGAGCCACTGTTAATTGGGTTTCTGTTACAGCTGCTGCCAAACTAATGCAAGGAAGGGTAACTGCTTATGGGGAGGTTGGTAAAAAGGTTCTGTTCAAAGTTCTACATTTTTAAACTTGAAATATTTATATTATGAACGAATATTCCATAGAATATAGAATTACAAGCATTATACAAATATCATTAGTGCATACCTCTGAGAGTCAAATGATTAATACTTTTTCATTTTGTAGAGATGGGGGAATAGATCCAAGAAAACATGGTAAAATTAAGACACTTTTTTTTTTTTTGGTCACATCTGGCTTTGACAGTGGCCCTAGCTCTCAGTACTTGTTTAACATCAAGTATGTTGCTTTGCCTACCTTCCTAATCTGTAAAATATCTACCTCCTGACCTCATTGTGAGGTTCAAATATCTAAAGCTGTGGGTTATTGGTACAATTTTCATTATAATCTCCTCCTCTTGCACCCTTTACAAGATACAGGGGCCATCTACTCTACAGTAAAATGTAAGTTGTTACCTGAACAAGCTTATTCAACCTAGCTGCATAGACCTACCGTTTAGTGGATGTACACAGTCTGCCTTATCAGTAAATACAGTGCGAGCTAGCTAATATACAAATATAAAGCTCTCTTAATGCCAACTGCGGGATTAGTATATGTCCTTTATTTCTGTTTTCTGCCCTACTCTCTGCCTTAGTGGTCCTCTACTCAAGTGTTAGAGGTCAGGTGTAGACTACAAATGAGGCTGGTGGGTTGAAGTCCACATGCATAGACCATGTAGGGGAAGAGGCTGCTGCTATTCAGCTCCTCTGATTTGGGGTGAGACTCCCCATTGCTAGTTTTAAAAAATCTTTGAGAATTCCAAGTCTGAATTTTTAAGTGGAATCTGTTTTTTTTGTTTTTTTAAATTTATTTATGACAGACCTAGAGAGGCAGAGAGAGAGAGGCAGGCTCCATGCAGGGAGCCCGACGTGGGACTCGATCCAGGGTCTCCAGGATCACACCCCAGGCCGAAGGCAGCACCCAACCGCTGGGCCACTGGGGCTGCTCAAATCTTTTTTTTCCAATGTTCAGCGATTTTTTTTTTTTTTAAATCCTGTTCGAATGGAATAAAACCATGTCTGGTCACCAGCTTGCTGCTGCAGCTCTCCATACTGCCCACTTTGACAGATTCACTCTTGGCCGCCACAGATGCCTCTTGAGAAATCCACCGACTGTAGATACGTTTAACATCAATGTAGTCACTTATTCATGCAGATCTGTGTGCTCCGAACTGGTGCCGGTTTCAAGTAAGATCCTAAGGTTTTAATTTAAAAGTGCAATTACAATAAACTAAGCTCAAGATATTTCAATGCTACACTAGCCTAAAGGGTGGGTACCTAGAGTTAATCCTGTGGGGAAGATGATGTAATAGTTCTATGTTTATTTAGTGTGTGAAGCCAAATACTCAAATGCTGAGTACCTTTTAAAAAAAAATCAAAATCAGCAATTCAATTATTTTTCTTTATTAGGACAGCCAGGAGTGAGCTTGTTAAAATAGATCTGCTTTGTTGTAGCTTGCTCTGCTGGCAATGTCTAAATGAATTAAATGAGTCAGAGTCAAAGAAACCTCACAGGCAGCTTTAATCTCCTGTCAGAAAGAAGAGCTAACTAAGTCAAACATCAATATTTTTTTTTTCTTAGCTCATCTTAGGAGTTCATGTTCTTAGCTACATGTTTGAGGACTTATATTAGGAGTAAAATTTTAAGATTAATATATATTCTTAAGATGGGGAATTTGGGTGTCCAATCATCTTAGCAATTTGCTAGTTCTTAAGTCACTCACATGAAAATACCACCTCTCTTCTAAAGTTCATAAGAGGCAACTTCTTTAACACTCATTTCAATACTAGAACCCAGGCACAGTTTTGTTTTTGTAAGACCAAGTTCCCAAATTTCTATTTTCGAGATTTTTCATTTCTAGTGCACATGATAGAAAAGTATGTCACAACATGAATCTCTGAGGTCAAATGTGAGAGAGATGTGGTTCTCTTATGTATCATGTAAAATTCTCTAAAATATTCTGTGGCTGAGAAATGTGTGTTGGAGAGTGATCCAGAAATTGTGTCAGCATCCTCTCTGGGGAGGCCTTTGAACTCTTAGGGAATTTGTGTTAACAGTGTTCAAGTCCGTTCCTCTTTCGAGAACTGCTAGATTAAACTCCATTGGGCAGGAAATGGGTGGGAGCTTTTTTACTGTTGAGAAAAAGATCCTCTTCCACCACTGTGGACCTTTGCTAAATGTTAAAAAAAAAAAGTGGCCTACAGGTATTAGGTATTCAGTAGGTTGAAGGCTGTAATTTTGAAAAAATAGCGATTGCTGAATGAAAGTCTAAGAGGACCCAAAGTGATACAAATGAAAGCTAAGATCTTCAGCCTTATTTTAAAGATATCTTTGTTCTTAGAATATAACAATTGGGCATTATGGGCTTTGGCATTGGCTTATTACTTACACATATAACTACAACTACACATAGAACAATAGTCATGTGTAAATATAAAGGTTCAGATGCCAAAGTATTTAGAATGTATGACAGCCTCATTAATGGGAACCATTTACTGACTTGTAATGTGATCCATGAAGATTGCCTAGAGCAGTTTCTTGTCAACTTTTTCTCTATAATCTGAATGCTCCCCTCTCATTGGGTATTTTCTAGGTTGATACATGTTTCTTAGCACCAGAATTATATATAGACTTCTATATTTTGGTAAGCATGCTCTATTTTCCTTGTGAATAGGGTTTCCAATCTTCTCACATTGGAATTAAGTAGAATAAATCTAATCTGTGACCTCCCTGTATTTAGTTTGACCATAAAATATAGAGGCAAACCCATAAACTTACCAACTTGAGAAATTAAACATTATACATTACAGCTCCTATATATTCTTCTTTTATTTTCCTCTTTCATCCCAGGAGGCAACCATTGTTTTGATCTCTTTATACAATATTACATATAGTTCCCCAAGACCTATACGATATTTTATTTTATTTATTTTTTTCGATATTTTATATATTTTTATACTACATAAAAAGATAGCACATTTATGTATTCCTCTTGAAAGACTCTTACATCTATGGTAATACAATCCTTTCTCCCTGAAAGATACTTTTCCTGTAGATGTAAAAATCCTTTGTGGAGATTTTCTTTTTAGTATTTCAAATCATTTTTTTTCTAAACATAGAGGAAAATAATGAAATACTTGGATTTTCAGAATACATTTACTCTTTATAATGCAGTACCACTTCTTAGTTTAGACACTTATAATCTCTACTTCATCTGTTAATAGTTTATTTTTTAAAATGGACTACTCAAAAAAATTTCACTGAGTATGCATACCCTTACAACTAGTAGTGTCAGTTCTTGACCAGTTAAATACCCATTTGTACAGTATCCTGTCATAGGGATGTATAGGGATGTCTGTTGCAGCTCTATAATAGTGAAACTAATACTTAAGCTTAAACTATAATCCAAACTATGTAGACATTAAAGGAATGAGGTAGATACATATTATTGATGATAGGTAAAGCCCTATCATTAAAAAAAATTGCAAAACAAAATTAACATTATGAATACATTTACATTTTAACATAGAAAAATTCTACAAACATTGAAAGTTGGTAAGTAATTATTTCTAGAATGGGAGCAGGAGGTCAAGGAGGACTTTGTATTACCAGTATTAGTTGAATTTTTACAAGAAATTCCTATGTTAAAGTATAACTTAAGGTATATATTTTAAAAGTCAGTGTAACATTTTTAGGGCAGCTAATATTATTGTGGCTTGAAGCACAAACTATCCCAGCAAATGACTATCTTAAGTGGCCTCATGGAGAGGGTACAAACTGTACCTAAATATCCATCCTGATCCCTTAAATTCACAGAATTTGTGTAGGCATAGTGCTATCAACACTGGCAGGCAGATGGCTTCCCAGGGGAATTCTATCAAATGTTTAAAGAAGAAACAATACCTATTCTACTAAAGCTGTTCAGAAAGATAGAGATGGAATACTTCCAAACTCGTCCTATGAGGCCAGCATCACCTTAATTCCAAAACCAGACAAAGACCCCACCAAAAAGGAGAATTATAGACCAATATCGCTGATGAACAAAGATGCAAAAATTCTCAACAAGATACTAGCCAATGGGATCCAACAGTACATTAAGATTATTCACCATGACCAAGTGGGATTTATCCCCCGGATACAAGGCTAGTTCAACACCCGTAAAGCAATCAACATGATAGATCATATCAACAAGAGAAAAAACAAAAACCATATGATCCTCTCAATAGATACAGAGAAAGCATTTGACAAAACAAAGCATCCATTTCTGATCAAAGCTCTTCAGAGTGTAGGGATAGAGGGAACATTCCTCAGCATCTTAAAAGCCATCTACGAAAAGCCCACAGCAAATATCATTCTCAATGGGGAAACACTGGGAGCCTTTCCCTAAACTCAGGAACATGACAGGGATGTCCACTCTCACCACTGCTATTCAACATAGTACTAGAAGTCCTAGCCTCAGCAATCAGACAACAAAAAGAAATAAAAGGCATTCAGATTGGCAAAGAAGAAGTCAAACTCTCCCTCTTCACAGATGACATGATACTCTGCATAGAAAATCCAAAAGACTCCACCCCAAGATTGCTAGAACTCATACAGCAATTCGGCAGTGTGGCAGGATACAAAATCAATGCCCAGAAATCAGTGGCATTTCTATACACTAACAATGAGACTGAAGAAAGAAATTAAGCAGTCAGTCCTATTTACAATTGCACCCAAAAGCATTAGATACCTAGGAATAAACCCAACCAAAGAGGTAAAGGATCTATACCCTAAAAACTACAGAACACTTCTGAAAGAAATTGAGGAAGACACAAAGAGATGGAAAAATATTCCGTGCTCATGGATTAGAAGAATTAATATTGTGAAAATATCCATACTATCCAGGGCAATTTACATGTTCAATGTAATCCCTATCAAAATACCATGGACTTTCTTCAGAGAGTTGGAACAAATCATCTTAAGATTTGTGTGGAATCAGAAAAGACCCCAAATAGCCAGGGGAATATTGAAAAAGAAAACCAGAGCCAGTGGCATCACAATACCAGATTTCAGGTTGTACTGCAAAGCTGTGATCATCAAGACAGTGTGGTACTGGCAGAAAAACAGACACATAGATCAGTGGAACAGAATAGAGAATCCAGAAATGGGCCCTCAAGTCTATAGTCAACTAATATTTTACAAAGCAGGAAAGACTATCCACTGGAAAAAGGACAGTCTCTTCAATAAATGGTGCTGGGAAAATTGCACATCCACATGCAGAAAAATGAAACTAGACCACTCTCTTGCACCATACACAAAGATAAACTCAAAATGGATGAAAGATCTAAATGTGAGACAAGATTCCATCAAAATGCCAGAGGAGAACACAGGCAACACCCTTTTTGAAACTTGGCCACAGCAACTCCTTGCAAGATACATCTATGAAGGCAAGGGAAACAAAAGCAAAAATGAATTATTGAGGGATCCCTGGGTGGTGCAGCGGTTTAGTGCCTGCCTTTGGCCCAGGGCGCGATCTTGGAGACCCTGGATCGAATCCCACGTCGGGCTCCCAGTGCATGGAGCCTGCTTCTCCCTCTGCCTATGTCTCTGCCTCTCTCTCTCTGTGTGTGTGTGTGTGTGACTATCATAAATAAATAAAAATTAAAAAATTAAAAAAATGAATTATTGGGGGATCCCTGGGTGGTGCAGCGGTTTGGCGCCTGCCTTTGGCCCAGGGCGCGATCCTGGAGACCCGGGATCGAATCCCACGTCGGGCTCCTGGTGCATGGAGCCTGCTTCTCCCTCTGCCTGTGTCTCTGCCTCTCTCTCTCTCTCTCTCTCTCTCTGTGACTATCATAAATAAATAAAAATTTAAAAAAATGAATTATTGGGACTTAAGATCAAAAGCTTCTGCACAGCAAAAGAAACAGTCAACAAAACTAAAAAACAACCTACAGAATGGGAGAAGATATTTGCAAATGACCTATCAGATAAAGGGCTAGTATTCAAGATCTATAAAGAACTTAGAAACTCAACACCCAAGAAACAAACAATCCAATCATGAAATGGGCAAAAGACATGAACAGAAATCTCACAGAGGAAGACATAAACATGGCCAACAAGTACATGAGAAAATGCTGCGCATCCCTTGCCATCAGGGAAATACAAATCAAAACCACAGTGAGATACCTCCTCACACCAGTGAGAATGGTGAAAATTAACAATACAGGAAACAACCAATGTTGGAGAGGATGTGGAGAAAGGAGTTGGTGAGAATGCAAACTGGTGCAGCCACTCTGGAAAACTGTGTGGAGGTTCCTCAAATAGTTAAAAATGGAACTGCCCTACTACCCAGCAATTGCACTGCTGGGGATTTACCCCAAAGATACAGATGCAGTGAAACGCCGGGACACCTGCACCCCGATGTTTCTAGCAGCAATGTCCACAATAGCCAGACTGTGGAAGGAACCTTGGTGTCCATCTAAAGATGAATGGATAAAAAAAAATAATAAAAATAAAAAAATAAAGATGAATGGATAAAGAAGCTGTGGTCTATATATACAATGGAATATTACTCAGGCATTAGAAATGACAAATACCCACCATTTGCTTCAACGTGGAATTGGAGGGTATTATGCTGAGTGAAGCAAGTTGATTGGAGGACAAACGTTATATGGTCTCATTCATTTGGGGAATATAAAAAATAGTGAACGGGAATAAAGGAGAAAGGAGAGAAAATGAGTGGGGAAATATCAGTGAGGGTGACAGAACATAAGGATGCCTAACTCTATGAAACGAACAAGGGGTGGTGGAAGGGGAGGTGAGTGGGGGGTTAGGGTGACTGGGTGACGGGCACTGAGGGGGGCTCTTGACAGGATGAGCACTGGTGTTATGCTATATGTTGGCAACTTGAACTCCAATAAAAAAATATACAGGAAACAAACAAACAAACAAACACTGGCAAGCAAGAAAAGTCACCATCAGCAGACTGGAAATTACAAGGTACACCCAGAAGAAAGAAATCAGTTAGACAACAATTGAGGCATCACAAAATGTGTGTGAGAAAAGGACTGAGAAGACAAGATCCACTTATTCTCCAAAAAACAGTGAACAAATATCAAGAACTAGATGGACTACTAGTGCAATAAAGAGGCTAATAATTAGAACAGTAGCCCTAACAATTAGAAAAGCAGTACTAACCTGAGTCTAAAATGTCAAAGATACATTCCAAAGAAAGTAATATACTTGGTAGGAGCATGTCCCTGTGGATGGTATAGATGAGCAAGAAATGTAGCCAAACTAAAGGAATAAGCCATTCCTGTTCAAGAGGCAGAAACACTAAAGACTGCTACTACCAGAGAAAAGCCTTTGTTATTTTAGTAACCAAGAACCCCAGCTTGCCTGCCTGCCCCACAACCAAGTGCCCTAAAGTGAAGCCTCCCAGTGGATAGGCTGCACCCAGTTATATAAGCCCTGCAATCAACTCTGCCATTCAGGGAGGGAGAACCCACACAAGCTAAAAATAATCAATTTCTCATTCATAGATGTGAATGAACAACAAAAGATCATTAGATATTTGAGGAAAAGAAACTAAATGAAAGGAAGGACTGATAAGAATTGAAGGACACAAAAACTTTAAAAAAAAAAGCCCCTCAAATTGATCTTTTCATGTGGGATAGTGCAAAGAAAAATATATAAAAGATTGTTAAGAAGCACCTGGGTAGCTTGGTGGTTGAGCATCTGCCTTCGGTTCAGGGTGTGATCCCAGGGTCCTGGGATTGAGTCCCACATCAGGCTCCCTGCAGGGAGTTTGCTTCTCCCTCTGCCTGTGTCTCTGCCTCTCTCTCTGTCTTTCATGAATAAATAAACAAAATCTTAAAAAAAATCTATATATATATATTGCCCTGGGGGATATACTCCATTAGAAGTAAGGGCAAATTAAGCAAAAGGAAAACAATATGGGATTCAGATCAGAAACCTCCGTTCAGAAGAGCAGGGAGGAAAACGCTATGCAACAGGCCTAAAGAGCAATCAGTACAGAGTGGAGCAGGAAGATGGGTGGATAGATCTGTAGGAGGGGATGTCTTCAGGAAAATGACAAGGGACTCCTGAGAATATAGATAATATGATAGAAAGCATGATGTAATAAAGAAATATAATGGAAAAGGTGAATAAAAAAGCCATAGTTTGAGGCTTATTTCTTTCTAATATTCAATTTTAATTAATGTAAGGAAATCCATTTCTCTGATTTTAAGATCATTATTACAATTGACTTGAGAGCCACAATTTTGAAAAATACTATCACCATTCTTAGCTTGGCATTACATAATATATACACACAAATATGTGCACATCTTTGTGGATTTTCACCTTAGGCTCAACCCATGAATGAAACATAGAAGGCTTGGTTGTTTCAGGATGAAATAATGTAAATTTAACTGTCTTGATCAGGTAAAAGAAAACCTATAGTGTACCCAATTTTTGGAGTTTAGAGATGAGCATGAGGAAAGTGGAAGGAAGGGATAAGAGTTAGTATTCTATGTTACAAAGTATGGAATGAAGAAGTATTATCAAAGTTGATTGAATTACGATGACCATTAGTAGACCAAAGGATAATGTCACAGGTATAAAATTTGGGCAAGAGATGAAAGAATTATAATAATGACAAGGATAAAAGTGGACTTAGCCTCTTTCATATTAGCAAGACCAGAAATAGAGGTACAAACATATTGTTTCCTAGTTAATGACTAGGAAATTTTTTAAAAAGCTCAAATAGCAGAGAGATCTGTAGGTGAGAACTGATATGATTGGAGATTGAAGGTTTTCCTTTACTATTTGATTTGTTGCTGTGTCCATGAATTACCATTAACAAAATTCTCTGGGGGAGGTAATAGATCTAAAACACAAGACAAAGACTGAGAGATGAAGGAATAATTCAGATCTAATATTGTAATAGGAGGTGACAGGAAAATCAGAGGAAGTCTACTTTCTAGATGGCTCTCAGTTCCTATAACTTAGAAAACACTAGTGCAAGGGTTCAAAACTAAAGCCCATAGGCCAAATGTGGCCCACTTCCTGATTTTAAAAAAAAATTAGTTTTGATACACAGCTATGTTCACCTATGTATTATCTATGGCTGTTTTCACATTACAACAGAGTTGAGTAGTTGTGACAGACTATGGTTCACGAAAGTATCTACTACCTGGCTCTTAACAGAAAATGTGCTCCTCCATTACAGAACAAATGAAATGAAAAAAATCCAGCTGCTTAACAAAAGATAAGGGGAAACCAAACAGAACAACAAAAAAGGAAGAATGTTATATAGAAAACATAATATTATCAGAATAAGCCCAAACATAATAATAAATTTGGGTTAAATTCCTCTATGCTTAGATTGGGGGTGGGGAATATGACCCTGTTTGAAAGGAGTTCCTTTGGAACAGTATGCCATAGAAACATGGAAAATGGTGAAATAGTAAGAAATATACCAGCAAAATGTAATTGCTAAAAACAATACAGAGGATTCTGGGAAGATGGCAGAGTAGGAAGCACAAGAAATCTGTCTCCCTATCTAGACAGCAATTACACTGGACGAATCTGTCTGATGTAACTATTTTGGAACTCTGGAGTCAATTGAAGGTGTCAAATTTTATTTAATTCATTAATAAGAGAATTCATAAAATACTACAACTAGTTCAAAGGAAAATCCAAATAGATAGTTGTACTAAGAATTGACAAACGGATGCAAGCTGGCAAAATTTGTCAATATGCATAAGGCAACAATCAATGCATTCCTCTAGGCAGTATTTGTATCTCTATAAATAAGACCCCTTTTAATTACTACCAGTTTTTTAGTTTTCTACACCTTACAGAACTGAATAGCTCAAAGACCATAAAGACTGAAATAACCTTGAAGGATATGCACTAGACAAGATATTAAGTATGTGTTTTTATCTCCTTATGCTAATCTTTATCACCCTCTCCCTACTCCTGCTTTCCAAGGGTATATTAGAATATGAAAGTTTAAAGGTAGAAGTTTGGCATGGCTGAGATGATCTACATTGTAAAGGCAAGATGCACTTGAAGTTGGGAGTGGAGCTTGAGTATGTGGAATAGAGGCCCCCCAAGGAGGTCCATGTTCTAATCTCCAGAACCTGTGAATATGTTATGTGGCAAAAGAGAATTAAGATTGCAGATGGAATTAAGCTGACTAGTCAGTTTATAATGAGATTATTTTGGATTATTGGGGTGGATCCAAGGTTCCTAAATGGGGAAATTGGAACCTAAAGAGGAAGGAGTGTGCTAGGATCTGAGAAGTCCACCCACTGTTGTTGGCTTTGAAGATGTAAAGAGGCCAAGAGCCAAGGAATGTGGGAGCCTCTGGAAGTTGGAAAGGGCAAAGAAATGGATTTTCCCCTAGAATCTTCCAGAAGGGAATATAGTTCTACTGATTCCTTGATTGTAACCCAGTGAGCCCTAGTTCAGGCTCCTGAACTACAAAAGTGTAAAATAATTTGTGTTGTTTTAAGCCTCTGACTCATCTTTTACTTATAAGGATCCTTGTGATTACATTGGGCGAACATGGATAATCCAGGATAATCTCTTCTCAAAAGCGTCTCATTTAATTTAATCACATCTGCAAAGTCCCATTTGCCATGTAAAGTACATATTCATAGGTTCTGGGGATCTGGACATCTCTGTAGGATCATTGTTCTGCCATGTAAAGTACATATTCATAGGTTCTGGGGATCTGGACATCTCTGTAGGATCATTGTTCTGCTTATCTGACTACTTCAATGTTTTTTTCTTATATTTTTATGCCCTTCCATTTACATAGCATTTTGAGCGGTGCCTTAGTCTTTCAATTCACTAATTGGATCTTTTGTTCATTCTGCTATACATTTAATCAGGTTTTAATTTTGGTGACCATGTTTTTAATTTCCAAGAACTGACTTACATGTAGATTTTGTGAACACAATCTCTTGTATCTCTGAAAATATGAATTATGCATATTTTAGTATTTTCTGTGTTAACTCTTGGGAGTTGTTCTTATTGAAGTTCATGCTTTCTCTGCTCTTAGATTTTTCTTGTATTGGTGACTCTTCATTTCTAGATTATACTTTTAGATGAATGTTTAGATAATATTTATGTTCAGAGTCATTTTCTTTTTCCCCTGCAAAGTGGGGCTTTTTATTTCCATGACTGGAATACACTACTTTCAGAAGTGATGGTGGTTATAAGAAGGGTAGGAAACAGGCTGTAGACTGGGGAGATGGTCTTTTAGGCTATGCAATGTATCAGATCAGAGGTTAAGGATAGGTTCTAATACCAGATCAATCGGGGTCAAATCCTGGCTCTCCCATGTACAGCTGTGTGAGTTTGGAAAATTGACCTAACCACTCTGTGCCTCAGTTTCTGTATCTCTAAAATTATAATGGATATCCTCAATCTCCTAGAGTTATGAGGATTAATGAATCAGTACATATAAAGCTCTTAAACAGTGCCTGACATGTAGTAAGAGTTTAATACATGTTAGTTATTGTTTTGTAGTAATATTTAATTTCTGAATATGTGCATTTGTGGTTATAGTTTTTATTTTTGAGCAAATGCTGGTGTCAGCTGGTTCTAGCCCTTTCTTGTGCCAGCTACTTATAGGCTGTTTTTTCCCTTAGTTCACATGATCTCTGAGCTGGAGCTTTTCCCTGGGGAAATTCCTTATCTCTAATTTCCTCCCATTTCCACGCTCCAATTAACAGTTTGAATTATAGCCTTCCATAAATTTCTATCCACATACAAGTATATATATGTAATATATATATAGTTGTCTATATATAAAATTCCCCTTTCAAACAGAAACACATTTATCTGCAAATTCCTTTTCAATTACTATATCTTAGACATGTGTTTAACATAAAAATGCATATGAGTTTCCTTCAAAATAAGGAATGCAAATAATTTTATGAATAATATTGGGACAATAGGTATTTGGGACCAAAAAAAGCTAATTAAAGAATTAGATAGATATAAAATGTCAAAAATTATCTGGAGAAAAACAGAATAGCAAATAAAGAACTCTGTGGGTGTGTATGTGCGCACATGCTCATGGAGAGTGGACTGGGAGGGAGTAATTTGACTAAATAGCTTAAGAGTTCTTCAAGAACTAGACTGAATGAACTCACATTTCAAAGCCTCACTTCTCCCCAAACCCAATGAAATGATACTATGTATTTTAAAATACACAGAAACTCTGGAAATCCAAGAGGATCTGACCTTTGGGCCAGAGCAACAAGAGGTTTCTGGAACACATAAAGCAGAAACAAACAGATCAATCACAAGATAACAGAGCTGAGAGACTGGTATAGAAACAAAAGAGGGTCCTTTAAAAAAAAAACAAATTTCCCAAGGAGAATTGCAAAATAATCTCACACTACGGGCTTTATGGTTTAGCAGAAGGAATAGCCTATAGACAGTAGGCTGAAGAACTGGGTCAGGACTGGTCATTCAACATACCCTCTTGTATAAAAGCACATGTGCAATCCTCTAAACTGAGAATCCTGACCAGAGAGGTTCAGATGCCTCAAGTCACTAATGCTGTGTTGGGGGAGGGGTCGCTATGGGGAGTCCCCATAATATTCTCATTGGAAACAATAGCTCCTATTTATTAGTGATGCTCTTTTGTTAGTGCCACACTGATTCAACTTTTTAATAATTTCTAGAATTACAGGAAAACTACTCAGTTTTAAAATTTCTTGATTTTTTTTTTTACTATTCTTTTTCAATATGTTATTTAAGAGTTTGCTTATCCTCAACTTTTAAAAATAGTTCATGAAGTCAATTCCCACATGACCTTTTAAAGCTTTAGAAAGAAAAGATAAAATTGCCTCTGGAGACATTTTTTTAAAAATCAAATATGGTAAGATTTTTGGAGTTTTTCCAGAAAAATCAAGAGTGAAAATTCAGTTTTCAGTGAAATATGACCTCTTACATCATTTAATTGTAATAGAAGACAAGTTAATATGAAACCTCTGTCCTTTCTGATATAAGGGTAAATCCTGAATAAGCCTTACATTTCTCTACTAAGGTTTAAATGAAGGTGGTCATGTTTAGTTCAGGTTCTCATTAAAGTTTATTTTCATCTATAGGAGCAACCAAAAGATTGTGTCCAGGGTACTTAAAGCCAGAGATTTCTACTATATGTTTGATAAAATCAAGGCAATATCTTGGGATTTGAAAGGAACCTTACCAGTCCCAGAATTGTATAGGTTTGCTCTTGGTCATGGGTAACTCTAGTTTGTATTAGGTGAAGCTTCTAATTAAATTTGCTTATATCCATGTAGTCATCTCGAAAAGAATTCAATGGGGCAAAATTTTAAGGCACTGGGAGGGAGGAAGTGTGTGTGTGTGTGTGTGTGTGTGTGTGTGTGTGTGTGTGTGAGAGAGAGAGAGAGAGAGAATTAGATCAGTGTACTTAAAGGTTGTAGCACATATGAATTTATAGTTAAAAAGATGTTATGGAAGCTGCCTTTCTTTGTTCTAGGGAGAAAAAGACCTTTTAATGGCCCCTTTCATTTAATTGGCATAAATGGGCATCGATTTTTGTGAAGGAAAGGTAGAAGGAGACAATTTTCCCCCTTAGGCTTATAAAACTTGGAACCTTAGCTCTTGAAGGCAGATGGCTTCTGGCTGTCTGCCCTTCAAAACTATTATGCTTGAAGGTTTCTGAGGGGAAAAAGAGTGGTCAAATCTGCAGAGGCCAAGGAGCCTTTTGGGATAGGAAAGAGACACTGACATTTTGAGTTTCAAAGTCACTACAATGTGTCTGACTCCTGAGGTGGTCTAGACTAAGGCCAGTTGGCAGTAAGAACAGCAGAAGTCTCTGAGCAGAGCCCTTTGGGAAGAGAAAACTGGCCTGGCTCCATACCAGAGCTTGGGTTGATAAGGGAAACACAACATTGTACTATAGCTTGTATGGAATCACCTAACCATCTTAGATGAGGCCATTGTGTGCTTCCTGCATTTGCTTGCAATTAAATTCCACCACTGTCATTAGAGTTGTAACTGAGAAGCCCAGGGCTACTATATTGTGGCACTACCAAAACCTGAATTGAGAGGTAGGAGGCTGCTGCTTCTTTCCCCAATATGGAGAAGCTGCTCTCAAAGCAGCAGTGGAAGTGTGGGTGAGGGCTGATACAGGGTGTTGTTAGACTTGAATTTATAAAATGCTGGGTTCCTTCTTTAAGATTAAATGAATAGAAAATTCCAAGGACAAAATCTCCGGTGCCTCATCCCAGGACCACAGAAAGGGTCTGGGTAAGTGGGCAGCCCTAAGGCTTTAGCTTGCCTAATTTTAGGTTGGTAGGCCCCTGAAGAAGCTTCTCTCAGGTGGTGGAGGCCTGCCCTGGGTGGGAACTACTGCTTCGAGAAGGACTCAGTGTGGCAGAGAAGGTGGCCTCTGGTAAATTAGATTTTTTTTTCCCATGAAGGACAGATTCTGTAGAACTTTGTAATGATGAAAAAATAAGCATTCATATCATAAGGAGGATGAGGAGGTTCTAGGCCGCTATTTTGAATATTAGAAGTTTCCTGTACTCGAGGCTAGTAAAGCAGAACACACCTATCCATTATATATTACATCTCAGTGCCTCTGAAGTTAATAAGTAATTTAAATAAGTTAAACTATCATTAAGTCTATTGCAGTAATCTGTTAATTAGTATAAATGGTTTCCATGAAATTTTACAAATGTTCTAATATGTTACGACCACTCCTATGATTTCAACTGTCTCCTTCATGTCAACGATGCAACATTTTCAACTAAATACAAGTCAGCTCCATCTGCTCTACCCCTCTTTTTAAAAATTGAAGTATAGTTTACATACAATATTAGTTTCAGGTGTACAACATAGTTATTTTGTTTCGCACAGTGTATAATTATTGGATAACACACTCTGGGACAAATCCACTGTTATGATCACTCTGTGACATGAAACCTTCTTCAGTACCATCACCTCCTCTCCTTTCTTTAACCACGCCCATAGGACCTAATATATTTGATCCTCTCTGGAGATAGGACTATGATTCTCAAACATTTCCTCCTGGGTGGTCTGCCAGCATATTCTTCTCAGCTTTTCAGGCTATAAAAGCAGGTCTAAGAGGCGATGGGTTTGCAGAGATCTATTCATCTCCTGGCTGCCCAAGACCCACTTCAGTCTGTAAGTTCTCTTAATAGATGATTTCTTGTTGAGCTGGACTTGTCAGCCTTTCTCTTTGGTCTTTTAGTGACTTTGGAGAGGGTTGTATATATACCTCCCTTTCACAGAACATAAGCAGTATAAAATGTCACCATGGTAAGTTACCATATAAAGTTATCATAATATTATTGACCATATTCCCTATAATATACTTTTCATCCCTGTTACTTCTTTATTTTGTAACTGGAGTTTGTATCTCTTGATCTCCTTCAACTATTTTGCCCAACTTCCTATCCCCTTTCCTGCAAACCAACAGTTCTCTGTATTTGTGAATCAACTTCTGTTATTTTTGTTTATTAGATTCCACATATAAGTGAAACTGTATGGTATTTGTCTTTTTCTAACTTACTTCACTTAATATAATACCCTCTGGGTCCATCCATGTTGTCACAAATACTAATTTTCTTTTTTTTTTAATGAGTAATTTTCCATTGCATATCTATTTATCTATATCACACTTATTTTGCTTTTTTGAGTATAGTTGACACACAATGCTATTAGTTACTGGTGCAAAACATCGTGGTTAAACTTCTCTGTGTTATGTTGTACTCCCCCCAAGTATACCTATCATCTGTCACCATGCAATGACATTATAATATCACTGACCATTTTCCCTACGCTGTGCCTTTTTCATCTGTGACTTATTCCATAACTGGAAACCTGTATTTCCCACTCTCCTTTATCCATTTTACCCATCATTTTCCCCATCTCCCTCCCTCCCTCCCTCCCTCCCTCCCTCCCTCCCTCCCTCCCTCCTAGCAACCATCAGTTTGTTCTGTTTTTGTAGGCCTGATTCTGCATTTTCTTTGTTTATTCATTTGTTTTGTTTTCTAGATTCCACAAACAAGTGAAATGGTGTGGCATCTGTCCGTATCTGACTTATCTCACTTAGCATAACACCCTCTAGGTCCATCCACGTTGTCTTGAATGTCATGATCTCACTTTTATATGTGGCTGCATAATATTCTGTAACCTATATATATCGCATCTTTCTTACCTGTTTGTCTACTGATAGACACTTAGGTCATTAATATATCTTGGCTATTGTAAATAATGCTGCAAGAAACATAAGTAGTACATATATGTTTTTGAATGAGAATTTTTGTTTTCTTTGAGTAAATACCCAGTAGTGGAACTACCGGATCATGTGGTATTACTTTATAATTTTTTGAAGAATATTCATATGGCTTTTCACAGTGGTGGCATTAGTTTATATTCCCACCAACAGTGCACGAAGTTCCTTTTTCTCCACATCCTCACCAATACTTTTTATTTCTGGTCTTTCTAAAATTTTAGCCATTCTGACACATGCAAGGTGATATCTTATTGTAGTTTTGGCTTGCATTCCCCTGATAACTAGTGATGTTGAGCATCCTTTCATGTGACTATCGGACATGTATGCCTTCTTTGGAAAATGTTTATTCAGGTCTTCTGCCCATTATATACTTGGATTGTTTGTTTTTGTGGTGTTGAGTTGTAGAAGTTCCTATATATTTTGGATATTAATCCCTTATCAGATATATTATTTGCAAATATCTTCTCCCCTTCAGTAGGTGCCTTTTCATTTTGTTGATTGTTTCCTTCATGGTGCAAAAGCTTTTTATTTTTATGTAGTTCCAGTAGTTTAATGTTGCTTTTGTTTCCCTTGCCTTAGGAGACCTATCTAGAAAAATGTTGCAATGGCTGATGTCAGAGAAATTACTGTCTGTATTCTCTGCTAGGATTTTTATGGTTTCAGGTCTCACATTTAGGTCTTTAATCCATTTTGAATTTATTTTTGTGGATGGTATTATAAAATGGTTCAGTTTCATTCTTTTGCATGTAGCTGTCCACTTTTTCCCAGCACCATTTGTTGAAGGGATCATCTTTTCCCTATTGTGTATTCTTGCCTCCTTTGTCATAGATTGACCATATAAGAATGGATTTATTGTTGGGCTTTCTGTTCTGTCCTAATGATCTATGTATCTGTTTTTTCTGCCAGTACCATACTGTTTTGATTATTATAGCTTTTGCAGTCTAACTTGAAATCTGAGATTATGATACCTCCAGTTTTGTTCTTTGTCAAGATTGCTTTGGCCATTTGAGGTCTTTTGTGGTTACATACAAATTTTAGGATTATTTGCTCTAGTTCTGTGAAAAATGCTTTGGTATTTTTTTTATTTTTCAAAATTTTATTGTGATAAAATACACATAAGGTAGAACTTACAATGCTTTGGTATTTTGATAGGGATTACATTGATTTTTAAAGATTGTTTTGAAAAGTATGGGCATCTTGACAATATAAATTCTTCCAAACCATGAGCGTGGAATATCCTTCCATTTGTTTGTCATCTTCAATTTCGTTCATGTTATAGGTCTTTCACTTCCTTGGTAAAATTTTATTCTTACTATTTTATTCTTTTCGGTGCAATTATAAATTGAATTTTCCCCCTGATTTTTTTCTGCTGCTTCACTATTAGTATATAGAAACACTATTGATTTCTGGGTATTAATTTTATATCTTGCAACTTCACTGAATTCATTACATCTAATGGTTTTCTGGTAGAATCTTTGGGGTTTTCTTTCTTTTTTAAAAAAAAGATTTTATTTATTCATGAGAGAGAGAGAGAGAGAGGAAGAGACATAGGCAGAGGGAGAAGCAGGCTCCATGCAGAGAACCTATTGTGGGACTTGATCCCAGGACTCTAGGATCACATCCTGAGTGGAAGGCAGAGCTTAGCTTAACTGCTGAGCCACCCAGGCATCAGACTTTGGGTTTTTTTATGTTTCCTATGTCATCTGCAAATAGTGACAGTTAAATTTCTTTATCAATATGGATACCTTTTATTGATTTTTCTTGTCTGATTGCTGTGTCCAGGACTTCCAGTACTCTGTTGAATGAAAGTGGTGAGAGTAGACATCTTTGTCTTATTCCTGATCTTAGAGAGGAAAAGCTCTGTTTTTCACCATTGAGCATGATGTTAGCTGTGGGTATTTTTAGATATAGACTCTTTTATGTCAAGGTATCTTCCTTCTAAGACCACTTTGAGAGTTTTACCATGAACAGATATTGAATTTTGCCAAAAGCTTTTTCTGCATTTGTTGAGATAATCATATGATTTTGATCCTTCAATTTGTTGATGTGTATCACATCAATGTGTGACTACTGAATTTTTTTTGCATTTCCAGAATAAATCCTGCTTAATTATATTTAATGATCCTTTTAATGTATTGCTGAATGTGGTTTGCTAATATTTTGTTGATTATCTTTATATCTATGTTTATCAGGGATATTGGCCCATAGTTTTCTTTCTTCATGGTATCTTTGCTTATTTTTGGTACCCAGGTAATGCTGGCCTCATAGTACATGTTTGCAAGCTTTCCTTCATCTTATGTTCCTCCTCACCCCAGAAGAGTTTGAGGAGAATAGATATTAACTCTCCTTTAAGTGTTTGGTAGAACTCACTTGTGAATCCATCTGGTTCTAGACTTTTATTTTTTGGTAATTTTTTGATTATAGTTTCAATTTTGTTAGTAGTAGTTGGTCTGCTCAGATTTTCTATTTCTGTCCGCTTCAGTTTTGGAAGATTATAGGTTTCTGGGAATTTATCTATTTCTTCTAGTTTGTCCAGTTTGTTGACATATAATTTTTCTTAGTATTTTGTATTTCTGTGGTGTCAATTGTTACTTCTCTTTTATTTCTCATGTTATTTACTTGGGTCTTCTCTTTTTATCTTTTCAGAGAACCAGCTTTTGGTTTCATTCTCTCTCTCTTTTAGTCTCTGTCATTTATTTCTGCTTTGATCTTTATTATTTCCTTTAGTCACCTTGAGCTTTCTTCACTAGTTCCTTTAGGTGTCAGGTGAGATTGTTTATTTGAGTTTTTTCATGTTGCTTGAGGTAGACCTGTATCACTATATATTTCCTTTAAAACAGCTTTGGTTGCATCCCAAAGATTTTTGGACTATTGTTTTCATTTTCATTTCTCATTGAACTACTAGTTAAGTACATGTTGTTTAGCCCCCACATGTTTGTGAGTTTTTTCTTGTAATTAATCATACTGTTGTGATGAGAAAAGATGTATAATTCCAGTCTTCATAAATTTATTGAGACTTGTTTTGCAGCTTAACATGTGTCTATTCTGGAGTGTTCCATGTGCAATTGATAAAAATGTGTATTCTTTTTTTTTAAATATTTTATTTATTTATTTATTTATTTATTTATTTATTTATTTATTTATTTATGAGAGAGAGAGAGAGAGAGAGAGAGAGAGAGGGAGGGAGGGAGGGAGGGAGGGAGGGAGGGAGAAGCAGGCCCCATGCAGGGAGCCCATCATGGGACTAGATCCCGGATCTCCAGGATCAGGCCCTGGGCTGAAGGTGGTGCTAAACCACTGAGCCACCCGGGCTGCCCGTGTATTCTGTTTTTGATGGAATGTTCTGTATGTATTTATATCCATCTTGTCTAATTCAGAAACCCTGTTTCCTTATTGATTTTTCTGACTGGATGGTCTATTCAATGATGTAAGTGGGTGTTAAAGTCCCCTTACTGTTATTGTATTAACATAAATTTTTCTCTTTATTTAATATTTGCTTTATGTATTTACATGCTCTGATTTTAGATATGCAGATATTTACAATTGTTATATTCTCTTGTTGATTAATCCCTTTATCATTATGTAATGTCCTTCTTTGTCTCTTTTTGGTCTTTGTTTAAAGTTTGTTTATCTGATTAACTATTACTACCTGGCTCTTTTTTTAATTTTTTTTCTGCTTCCATTTGCATGGTAAATGTTTTCTCATCCCTTCATTTTAAGTCTGTATGGGTCTTTGGGTCTGAAATTAGTCTTTTGTAGGAAGCAAATAAATGGGTATTGTTTGTTTGTTTTTAATCCATTCTTCCTGCTCTCCCTGCCCTCTGTTTCTTGATTGGAACATTGAAACATTACATCTAAAGTAATTATTGATTGGTATGTACTTTCTGCCATTTTCACTGTTTTCTACTTGTTCTTGTGGTTTTTCTGTTTCTTGCTCTCCTGGTGATTGAATTTCTGTAGTATTATATTTGGCTTTTTATTTTTTTGTGTATTAAAGGTTTAGGTTTGTGGCTATTGTGAGGTTCATATATAACATGCTAAGTTTATGGCAGTTTATATTAAGTTGATGTATACCACATATCTTCCTTATTCATCTATCCATTGACACTTAGGTTGCTTTCATATGTTGGCTGTTATAAATAATGCTGCAATAAACATAGGGGTGCTTATCTTTTCAAATTAGTGTTTTTGTTTTCTTTAGGTAAACACCCAGTAGTGGAATTACTGATCATCTGGTAATTCTATGTTTAACTTTTTGAGGGACCTCCATACTTTTTTCCATAATGGCTGTGCAAATTTACATTCCCATCAACAGTGTATAAGGGTTCCCTTTTCTCTAAGTCTTTGCCAACATGTGTTATTTTTTGTCTTTTTGATAAGTTATTCTGACTGGTGTGAGATGGTATCTCATTGTGGTTTTAATTTGCATTCCCCTGATAATTAGTAATGTTGAGCATGTTTTCATGTGACTGTTGGCCATCTGTATGTCTTTTTTGGAAAAATGCCTATTCAGATCTGCACATTTTAAAATCAGATTATTGAGAGGTTTTGGTGTTGAGTTGTATGAGTTCTTTAATATTTTGGCTGTTAACCCTTTATTTGATGTATCATTTGCAAATATCTTTGTCTCCTCAATTCATTACTGTTTTGTTTTGTTGATGGTTTCCTTTGCTGTGCAAAGCTTCCTAATTGGTGTAGTCCCAATAGTTTATTTTTGCTCCCATTTCCTTTGCTTTAGGAGACAGATCCAGAAAAATATTACTAAGGCCAATGTTTATGAGATTACTGCCTATATTTTCTTTTAAGAGTTTTATAGTTTTAGGTCTCATTTAAGTCTTTAATCCATTTTGCATTTATTTTTGTGGATAGTGTAAGAAAGTAGTCCAGTTTCATTCTTTTTGCATGTGGTTGTCCAGTTTTTCCAAATACCATTTGTTGAAGAGCCTATCCTTTCCCCATTATATATTTTTGCCTCCTTTGTCATTGATTAATTGACCCTATAAACATGGGTTCATTCTTGGGCTCTCTATCTTATTGATCTATATATCTATGTTTGTGCCAGTACCATGTTATATGATTACTACAGCTTTGTAGTATAGTCTGAAATCTGGAATTGTGATACCTCTAGTTTTATTCTTTTTTCTTAAGATTGCTTTTGGCTATTTGGGTTTTTTTTTGTAGTTCCACACAAATTTTAGTGTTTGTCTTAGTTCTGTGAAAAAATGACATTGGTGTCTTGGTAGGGATTGCATTAAATCTGTAGATTTTTTTGGGTAGTGTACTGTGCCCTTCTTTTCAAGGCCTGCTTTTCTTTCTTTTTCTAAATTCCCAATTAATGTATCCAAGAGCTACTTCATTGTTCATTAAACTCCAAAAAAGTATAAAATACCTTCCTAGCTTCACTTTCTCCTTCCTCTTTACCTTCTACAGCTCAGGAATTACTAAGCCCAACTGAAATATGTCTTAATGTCTTTTGTAATCATTGCCTCCTTGTATCCCAATGTTACTATTAGATTCTAGAATATTACAATGGCCTCAAGCTTTTTATTAGTCTCTTTTTCTTCTAATAATCCATAGTGTTACCAGTCGTGGCCTTTCTAGAGCATAGATATGACTGTACAAACACTTTTTCTTGCTCAATAGAGTCTTAATCTACTTTTTGGTATCATCTCCCATCTCTTCTCCTGGCCCCACATTCAGTCATGTGGGACCACTTGCTGCTTTCTAAATGTGAACGTGCTTTCCCTCCTTTTCCTACCAAATGAATTCCTACTTATTTCAAGGGCCAAATGAAACTTTAACTTTTCCATGATGATTTTCATACTCTTCCCTAATTTGAATTAAGTATTCCCACTTTTATGCTCTTCTAGCACTTTAAAAAATATTTCTATTTACTCAATTTGAGCATTTTTATCATTCTAATTTCTATAGTATTATGTGGCATATACCATTAGGCTGTAAGCAGGACTGTGTCCTATTCATTATTGTCCTTATGCCCTAACCTGGGATTTGGCCCATCAGGGGCCTATGGAAACATAGCCACTATTTTTTATAGAGTTTTACTTTTATTTAATATATCCTCAATGTCCACAGGGGGAAAAAAAGTCTGAATTACAAATAGAATTTCCATTCTCTTCTTCTTGCATGAACTCTATATGCAAATTCCATTAATCATTTCTTAATTCATTGATTCCCTTTCTGGTACCCCAACTCTATTCTATTCTTACTCTTTTTCCAAAGATCATCTCTCATTCTAATAATATTTAGCTTCTAGGACTCTTCTCAAATTTTGTTTTTAATAAGGAAAAAAAATCTAGTTCTGGATATCTGCCTCCCTCATATTCCATTTCATTTTGAATGGTCTTTATGTTCCAGAGAAGCTTTGGAAATTTGAGTCCAGTGAAAATAAGAAATGGTTTTTGACATATAGTAGAATCCACTTACAGCTGACTTCAAGAACTAAATAAGAGGTGAACTACTTTCTAAATTGTAAGGGATTTTTAAATTGCTCATGAAAATAGAAAAGTCTTGGCAGAGAAACCAGATGACTTTGAGTGGATAATGGGGGAGACAGTTCTTGTCATGTGGGATAGTTATCTTATGAGATTATAATTCAGCCATAGTTAATAGTGATTGAAGGGTATCTGTGAAGTGAAGTGAAATGTGAGTTGTGGCTTCAGTTCATTTTCCAATAGAGAAATGTCAGAATTTAAATGAACCCTACAGGGTTATAGGAAACTGTGTCTTCTAAAGGAAAAATTATTGAATGGGGAAAACGGACTTGATTCTGGATTACCAACAGAATCATTTGCTTGAAGCCTGGTTTAACTCTTTCATAATGTACCCATTGGATTTGGAGCTTATATGATGTAGACCAGGACTGTAGCAATCAGAAAGGAGCAGGGAAAAGAAATATTTCTACTACATACATACACATATTATTCACTGCTTAGTTTAGATGTTGTCATTCTATGCAATTTTAATTGTCAAATGAATACTTACTTTTTTAATCTTAGGAATATTTTGGTTGCATACAAATAAAGTGAAAGCATTCAAAATCTTTCCCTCTCTCAATTGCTTTAGAGGAAATAAAAATTCAGGGAATTGTCAACATTTTAATTTAACCTATGCAATCCAGTTTTAATTTTAATTAAATACTAAATATGTTTGAAAGGCTGTTATGTGCTAAGTATTATATATGGTACTAACAAGAATGCAAAGCTATTGCAGGGCTTTTGTAGGAAAGAAAGAATGAGAAATGTATGTAGGGGCTGTTTGTAAGCTATATAAGAAAATTTAAATGTTACTTATGACAATTATATAGATGTCCTATGTCCTAGAACTCATAATCTAATGGGGGATATATATTTGTAAATTACTAATACTAACGGCTTGAATGAATACACAACAAAATTTCATAGGAATTATGAGGGAGAATGAAGTTTATTTAGGAAACCTGGAAAGGCTTCTTAGAAGAGGTAACATATAGACTATTCTGTAAAAAATAACAGTAAAAAAAATTTATGCTGATGCTCTGGGTTTTATTTATTGTTTTCATATCATTTCATCAATATCAATTTTAAATGTACCCTATCAAGAGACACAAAGAATTATTTTCCAAGTTACTTATTATTATTATTTTATTGAAGTTTGATTTGCCAACATATGGTATAACACCCAAGGCTCATCCCATCAAGGGCCCTCTTCAATGCCCATCACCCAGTTACCCCATCTCCCCTGCCAAACTCCCCTTCCACTACGCTTTGTTTCCCAGAGTTAGGAGTGTCTCATGTTTTGTCAACCTCTCTAATTTTTCCCACTCATTTTCCCTCCTTTCCCTTATTATCACTTTCACTATTTCTTATGTTCCCCATATGAGTGAAACCATATGATGATTTTCCTTCTCCAATTGATTTACTTCATTCATCATGATACCCTCCAGTTCCATCCACGTCAGAGCAAATGATGGGTATTCATCCTTTCTAATGGCCGAGTAATATTCTATTGTATATGTATATATACGTATACACACACACACACACACACACACATATATGAGAGAGAGAGACATCTTTATCCATCATCTGTCAAAGGACATAGAGGCTCCTTCTACAGTTTGGATATTATGGACATTGCTGCTATAAACATTGGGGTGCAGGTGATTGGCTTTTCACTGCGTCTGTATCTTTGGGGTAAATACCCAGTAGTGCAGTTGTTGGGTCATGGGGTAGCTCTATTTTTTAATTCTTTGAGGAACCTGCACACTGTTCCAGAGTGGCTCTACCAGTTTGCATTCCCACTAACAGTGCAAGAGGGTTCCCTTTTCTCCACATCCTCTCCAACACTTGTTTCCTGTTTTGTTCATTTTCATCATTCTCACTGGTGTGAGGTGTGGTATCACATTGTGGTTTTTATTTGTATTTCCCTGATGACAGGTGATGTGGAGCATTTTTTCATGTGCTTGTGGCCATGTGTAGGTCTTCTTTGGAGAAATGTCTGTTCATGTCTTCTGCCCATTTCATGACCGAATTGTTTGTTTCTTGGGTGTTGAGTTTCATAAGTTCTTTATAGATCTTGTATACTAGCCCTTTACCTGATAGGTCATTTGCAAATATTTTCTTCCATTCTGTAGGTTGTCTTTTAGTTTTGTTGACTGTTTCTTTTGCTGTGCAGAAGCTTTTGATCTTAAGTCCCAATAATTCATTTTTGCTTTTGTTTCCCTTGCCTTCATAGATGTATCTTGCAAGAAGTTGCTGTGGCCAAGTTCAAAAAGGGTGTTGCCTGTGTTCTTCTCTAGGATTTGATTGATTCTTGTGTCACATTTAGATCTTTCAACCATTTTGAGTTTATTTTTGTGTACGGTGTAAGAGAATAGTCCAGTTTCATTCTTCTGCATGTGGATGACCAATTTTCCCAGCACCATTTATTGAAGAGACTGTCCTTTTTCCAGTGGATAGTCTTTCCTGCTTTGTCAAATATTAGTTGACCATAGAGTTGAGGGCCCATTTCTGGGTTCTCTAATCTGTTCCATTGATCTATGTGTCTGTTTTTGTTCAGTACCACACTGTCTTGATGATCACAGCTTTGTAGTACAACCTGAAATCTGGCATTGTGATGCCCCCAGCTCTGGTTTTCTTTTTCAATATTCCCCTGGCTATTTGGGGTCTTTTCTGATTCCACACAAATCTTAAGATGATTTGTTCCAACTCTGAAGAAAGTCCATGGTATTTTGATAGGGATTGCATTAAACGTGTAAATTGCCCTGGATAACATTGACATTTTCACAATATTGATTTTTCCAATCCATGAGCATGGAATATTTTTCCATCTCGTTGTGTCTTCCTCAATTTCTTTCAGAAATGTTCTGTAGTTTTTAGGGTATAGATGCTTTACCTCTTTGGTTAGGTTTATTCTTAGGTACCTTATGGTTTCGGATGCAGTTATAAATGGGGATTGATTCCTTAATTTTTCTTTTTCAGTTTCATTTTTCATGTATAGAAATGCTACTGATTTCTGGGCATTGATTTTGTATCCTGCCACATTGCTGAGTTGCTGTAGGAGTTCTAGCAATCTTGGGGTGGAGTATTTTGGATTTTCTATATACAGTATCATGTTATCTGCAAAGAGGGAGAGTTTGACTTCCTCTTTGCCAATTTGGATGCCTTTTATTTCTTTTTGTTGCCTGATTGCTGAGGCTAGGACGTCTAGTACTATGTTGAATAGCAGTGGTGAGAGTGGACATCCCTGTCGTGTTCCTAATCTTAGGGGAAAGGCTCTCAGTTTTTCCCCAGTGAGAATGATATTTGCTGTGGGCTTTTCATAGATGGCTTTTAAGATGCTGAGGAATGTTCCCTCTATCCCTACACTCTGAAGAGTTTTGATCAGGAATGGATGCTGTATTTTGTCAAATGCTTTCTCTGCATCTATGGAGAGGATCATATGGTTCTTGTTTTTTCTCTTGATGTGATCTATCACATTGATTGTTTTATGTGTTGAACCAACTTTGCATCTTGGGGATAAATCCCAGTGGGTCATGGTGAATAATCTTCTTAATGCGCTGTTGGATCCTATTGGCTAGTATCTTGTTGAGAATTTTTGCATCTGTGCTCATCAAGGATATTGGCCTATAATTCTCCTTTTTGGTATGGTCTTTGGTTTTGGAATCCAGGTGATGGTGGCCTCATAAAGAGTTTGGAAGTATTCCATCCCTTTCTATCCTCAGAACAGCTTATTTAGTATAGATGTTATTTCTTCTTTTAAACATTGATAGAATTCTCCTGAGAAGCCATCTGGCCCTGGACTTTTGTGTCTTGGGAGGTTTTTGATGATTGCTTCAATTTCCTTGCTAATTATTGGCCTGTTCAGGTTTTCTAGTTCTTCCTGATCCAGTTTTGGTAATTTGTGGTTTTCCAGAAATGCATCCATTTCTTCTGGATTTCCTAATTTGTTGGCATATAGCTGCTCATAATACATTTTTAAAATCATTTGTGTTTCCTTGGTATTGGTTGTGATCTCTCCTCTTTCATTCATGATTTTATTAATTTGAGTCTTTTCTTTATAATAATGCTGGCTAGTGGTTTATCTGTCATTAATTCTTTCAAAGAACCAACTCTTGGTTTTGTTTTTCTGTTATACAGTTCTGGTCTCTATTTCATTGAGTTCTGCTCAGATCTTTATTATCTCCCTTCTGCCTGGTGTAGGTTTTACTTGCTGTTCTTTCTCCAGTTCCTTTTGGTGCAAGGTTAGCTTGCGTATTTGAGTTTTTTCCGATTTTTTTGAGGGAGGCTTGTATTGTGATGTATTTCCTTGTTAGGACCACTTTTGCTGTATCCCAAAGATTTTGAATGGTTGTTTCTTTATTTTATTAGTTTCCATGAGTCTTTTTATTTCTTCTCTAATTTCCTGATTGACCCATTCATCTTTTAGTAGCATGCTCTTCAACCTCCATGTGTTTGAGTTTCTTCCAAATTTCTTCTTGTGATTGAGTTCTAGTTTCAAAGCATTGTGCTCTGAAAATATGCAAGGAACAATCCCAATCTTTTGCTATTGGTTGAGTCCTGATTTGTGACCCAGTATGTGGTCTATTTTGGAGAAAGTTCCATGTGCACTTGAGAATAATGTGTATGCAGTTTGTGTTCAGATGGAATGTTCTGTATATATCTGTGAAATCCATCTGGTCCAGTGTATCATTTAAGGCCCTTGTTTCTTTGGTCATGTTCTGCTTAGAAGATCTGTCATTTGCAGAAAATGCCATGTTGAAATCTCCTACTATTAGTGTATTATTATCTAAGTATTTCTTTACTTTGGTTATTGACTGATTGATATATATGGCAGCTCCCACATTTGGGGTATAAGTATTAATGATTGTTAGGTCTTCTTGTTGGATAGACCCTTTAAGTATGATATAATGCCCCTCTTCATCTTTTACTATAGTCTTTGGTATAAACTTTAATTCATCTGATAATGAGGATTGCTACCCCAGCTGTCTTTTGAGGACCATTTGAATGGTAAATGGTTCTCCACCCTTTCATTTTCAGGCTGGAGGTGTCCTTAGGTCTAAAACAAGTCTCTTGCAGGCAGCAAATAGATGGGTCTTGCTTTTGTATCCAGTCTGAAACCCTGCATCTTTTGATGGGATCATTTAACCCATTTGCGTTCAGAGTAACGACTGAAAGATATGAATTTAGTGTCATTGTAATACCTATTCAGTCCCTGTTTTTTGTGGATTATTTCTTTGGGCTTCCTCTTTCTTTTACAGGGTCCCCCTTAATATTTCTTGCAGAACTGGCTTGGGGGTCATGTATTCTTTCAGTTTCTGCCTATCTTGGAAGCTCTTTATCTCTCCTTCTATTCTGAATGAGAGCCTTGCTGGATAAAGCATTCTTGGCTGCATATTCTTCTCATTTAGTACCCTGATTATATCCTTCCAGCCCTTTCTGGCCTGCCAGGTCTCTGTGGAGAGGTCTCCTGTTAATCTGATATTTTTGCCCATATAAATTAGGGATCTTTTGTCTCTCACTGCTTTAAGAATCTTCTCTTTATCTTTGGAATTTGCAAATTTCACTATTAAATGTTGAGCTGTTGAACGGTTTTTATTGATTTTTTTTTAGGGGGTACCTCTCTATCTTCTGGATCTGAATGCCAGTTTCCCTCCCCAAATTAGGGAAGTTCTCAGCTATGATTTGTTCAAATATACTTTGTGGCCCTTTCTGCCTCTTGGCGTCTTCTGCAGCCCCAATTATACATAGATTCTTCCTTCTCAGGCTATCATTTATTTCCCTTTGCCTTTCCTCATGGTCTCTTAATTGTTTTTCTCTTTTTTCCTCAGATTCCTTTCTTACCATCAACTTGTTTTCTATGTCACTCACTCTTTCTTCTACCTCATTAACCCCAGCATTTTGGATTACATCTCATTTATTTTTAATTTTGGCCTGATTAGATCTAAATTCTGCAGTAACAAAGTCTCTAGAGTCCATTATGCTTTTTTTCCAGAGCCACCAGTAGCTTTATAATTGTGCTTCTGAATTGGCTTTCTGACATCGAATTGAAATCCATATTCTGTAACTCTGGCAGAGTACTATTTCTGATTCTTTCTTTTGTGGTGAATTCTTCCTTCTAGTCATTTTGTTCAGTGCAGAGTGGCTGTAGGAGCGGCCTGAGTCAAAAATATCTACCATGACCTAAGGAAATTCCACCCTAGATGATTCTGACAAGGTCAGAGCCCAGAAAATGAAAAAGAAGATCAGAAGAAAAGAAAACAAAAGTACCACTAAAGTGAAAAACAAATTTTAAAACAAAATAGTAAAAATAAAAGGCCAAAAACCCCAAAGAAGAAGAAGAAATAAAAAAGAGGAAAAAGAGAAAAAAGGGGGGGGTGGACTTAGGGAATGGTGGTGGTGAAGAAGTGATAGTGGAGAGAGAGTGTAATCTACCTGAGGAGTCCTAGAGGGTGATCCTCTTGATTCTGAATGTATTTTGTTCTGTATGTTAGAACATGCTCAATCCCAAATTTATATAAACCAGCAATACTTATAGAAAGTCCCAACATTGACCACCAAAATATATACAAGATAAAAGAGGGGGGCAGAATGGGAATGAAGAGAGAATATAATCTCACAGAATAAATCAGCACAGTATTCCACTTGGTTCTGCTTGTATGCTGGTCATGTTTTAGAAGGTACTAATGTCCACCATTGTAGAACAAAACAAAGCAGTGAAAAACCCACAAAACAAAAACCTATATCTCCGAAAATTAAATTGAATATGTTGAAGGGAATCCAGAAGTAAAAATATATCTAAGACACGTAATTGTAGAAATATGAAAGTCAAAAAGGAAAAAACTTAAAAATGAAGAGCTGGTAAAATATTGTAGTTAAGGTGGGAAAAGAGAAAAAATATTGGAAATTTAATCTGATACAAAAAAGTTGTAACAGAAAAAGAAAAATTAGAAAAGGGGGTACCTTCTAGTTGTACATACTATATTCCCTCAATTTTCCTTCGTCCTGGAGCTTTCCAGTGCTGCTTGGTCAAGAACTTGCTCTCCCCTGTCCTTCCAGATGGTCTCCTGGGGGATGGGCTGCTGTGCCACTGGAACCACGCTCCAGAGGGCCACCTCTCCCAAAGGGAAAGGAGCTCAGCCACCTCCATCCAGAGCCAGCCCACCTACACAACTGGCTTCTTCCAAATGCCCTGAGGGCTGCAGTGCTCCAGCCCTTTACTGACATCTCCCAGTTTGTGGTGAGCTTTTCCCCAGGCGCCCCTCTTCTAATAATGACTCTAGGAATCTTGAGGCTTCACTGCCCCTCCTGTGATTCTGCCCGAGTTCCCTGCTAAGCACCTTTCCGTCTGGGAAGAATCCGGTGAGGATTTTTTAAAGTTCCTGCTTCTCCAGGGCTGGGCTTTCCTGTCTTGGAGGCTCTGGCCATGGGCCTCAGCCCGGCTCCTCACGGGGGGGGGCCTCCCCCACTTAATTCTACACCCCCCCACCCCCCGCCTTCCTACCTTGTTAGAAGTGAAAACTTTTCTCTCTGTAGCATTCCAGCTGTTCTCTCTTTAAGTCTCAGGTCAAATTCGTAGGTGTTCAAGACTGTTTGAAAGTTATCTAGGTAAGTTGGTGGGGCCATTGAGGTGAGGTCTCCTACTCCTCTACCATCCCCTCCAAGTTTTTATAAAGTTTGCCAAGTTATTTATCTTTGGAATGTTCTTCCCCAAAAGAGAATTTTAGAAGTGTGTATTTATATTCTGAAAATATTTCTAGATATACAGATACATGTGTGTATAGTTGTGTTATATGTATATTGTCTCTGTGTGTATATGCATATATATGTCAAAGCTATATATCTATATATATAGCTTGATAAAATATATATATATCTTTATCAAATCTCATCTCTCCACTAGAGAAGCATTTCAACCTACGTGCAACATTAATTTTTAAGTTACCTTCTTCGGGTCTACCAGAGGCTGAGAAGATAGAAACATCTGCCTATAATAATAGCTAGTGTTTATTAAGTGCTTATCATTTCTAATCACTTTCTATGTATTTTATCAAATTCTCATTAGCTGCTTATGAACTAGGTATTCATTACCTTCTATGAAGACGATTGAATTGGATCGTCACGATGTGAATCCAAGATACATGCCTCCAGTGCCTGTGTTCTCCATTATAATGCTAGATTTCCTCTCTGCAAGTGGTGATTATTCTTAGATCTCTATTCTTCCTAGTGCCTAATCATTGTATGGATGTTACTTCACCACTTGAGGAGACTCCATTTTCTGTCCAGTTCATTACTATACTATTTCAAAGCAAAGTAGATACATTCTGTCAAAATGAATTTCCATAAAGTAAATCAAGTTTCTGAGTGTCATTGTAAAAATCAGAGGTGGGTTTCTATAGGGAAAAATACTTCTCAGTAAGTAATGACAGAGTTTTGAAAAGGAGAGATTTAAGATGGTAGCTAGCACAGATTCATTTGGAACCAACAAATTATTACTTAATTGCTATCTTGAGATAGCAGTATACTTCTCCATTGGAGTACCCTGTTGACTTTCAAATGTCTTCCTTGTCTTCATTTGCTCACTCCACTATTCCTGCTGGGTCCTGGCTAATTAACCATATATATCCAAACATGGCTCTGCCCTTGATTACTTCTACATTTAACAGTTCTCAGAATTTTTGTGCTCCTGGTATTTACCTTGCATTTGCAGTGTCTGATTCTGTTAGACTGCTACCACACATTTTAACTATAATTTCTACCATATTCTTTTATTTCTAATACGTTTTTACTGAGAACTTTGGTGGATTGAATAATTATGCTGAATTCTTCACCCCCCTGAACGAGTATTGCACATCTACACTCTTGGCACGGGCTCAGGTCGGCAGAATACTGTACTTCCTGCCTGTTGACTTGGGATTGGCCATATAACTTCCTTCAACAAATGGGATGTTAGTAGATGTGCTGTAGATGAAGGTTTGACATGGGCTTTTACTCCTGACTTTATCATGAGAAAAATATGCCTTAGGTAAGTATATAAATTTATATTTGGTCTCTGTCCCCCAGTCCTAAAACAGCTTCTGAAATCCTTGGAATTTCCTGAGTGATAGGGATAACAGAAGCATCTTGTCTTGTTCACAACAATCTCCTTTCTACCTATTCTCTGCTAATAAGGTTAATTTTGGTGAAGGGGCTCCTAAATAGCCTCAGGATGGAGGCTGGTTGCCAGGAAGACCCAGGCATGATAGAGGGTTGGAACCTCCTAAGGGAAGAGGAGATAGAGATTGAGTTAATTGCCATTGGCTGATAATTTAATCAGTCATGCCTGTGTAATAAAACCTTCATAAAGTCCTCCAAATGGTGGGGTTCAGAGAGTTTGAGTTGATGAATACATCAAAGTGCTGGGATGAGGTGCTGTTACTCCTGGAGAGAGCATGGATGCTCCACACTGCCCTTCCCATTCGTTGCTCTATAACCTATGCATCTTTTTCATTTGGCCATTCTTGAGAGTTATATACTTAAGAATAAACTAGAAATAGTAAAGTGTTTCATTGAATTTTATGGATAATTCTAGCAAACTAGCAAATCTGAGGAGAAAGTATGAGAACCTCTCATTTACTTCCAGGTGGTCAGAAGTATAAGTGGCAACCTGAGTCTTTTCATTGGTATCTGATTAGGGACAGTTGTGGGACTGAATCCTTAACCTAAGGAGTCTGTGCTAACTCCAGGTAATTAGAATCAGAATTGAGTTGAATTGTAGGACACCTAGTTGGAGTGTTAGAGAACTGGTTGTTGGTGTGGGGAAAACCCCACACATTTAGTGTCAGAAGTGTTGAGTAAAAATAGTTCAGAAGCAGTGTTTGTGCCAAGGCCTAAATCAAACCTTCAGCTTAGAGCGAAGCCCAGCCTAAATCGGCTAAAACCCAGCCAACCCAGCAATGCCTAAAGGATAATAAATACTTGTTTTTTGAAAACCCCTGAGTTTTAATATGGTTTGTTATACAGCATAAACTGATATGCAGTTGTGTGCCAGATACTGTTTTATGCAGTGGATGGCTTATCTTAGAATTCTGTAAGTTTTTGGCTTCATAAAGTGAAAAATAAGATACCTGTCTTATTCTTGAAGTACAGGATTTTACATACTGAACATAGTATGTGAAATTCTACATACAAATATAGTAGTAGCTGTACCGGTTTAGAGAATTTGATAATATAAAAATGAAAGGGAAAGAGAGGCCAGTTAACCAATTAGGCAAGACTTTGTAGGTTACCCTCAGTGTTACAGAACTCCCTAAACCATTTTTTCAGTGCACTCAAGAATTGATGATCCTTTCAGGAACTGATATACAATAACAGAAACAGATTGTTTCTGTGCATAAACCACAGAACAATCACTTCTATTATGAAAGATATTCTTCTATTCTGAAAGATATTCCTAGTGACTGTAATACATAGGTCCACTTTCCTTAATACCCCTTCCGAATATCAGGTACCATGGAAGTATATATATATATACCAGTTAGGATAGGTTTGTCCCCATATAGCAGATAACTACCAAATACTGTAGTTTTAACACGATAGAAATTTATGTTTCTCTCATAGTAAAGAAATCTGCAAATACCTAGTCTGGTGCTGGTTTGGCCTATAGGTCTTATCAGGGACCTTCTCTTATCTCTGTGTTCCATTATGTTCAGTATGTGGCTCCCATATTCAAAATTGAAAGCCCAATATGCTAAAATCCAGCTACTACTTCCATATTCCAGGGAGCACAAGAGGGAGGAAGGAAAGCAAACGAGGAAGGGAAACAAATCTTCACTGGATTTCACTTATATCACATTTACTAGAATTTATGATTGTAACTGATTCAAGAGAGTCTCAAAATTTTAATCTTTAAAGCATGCATGCATTGCTGTGCCGATTTAATAGTTTTGCTACTAAGCATAAAGGGAAAATTGGATGTTGAAGAAAGGAGGTAGCAATATCTGCTCACCATATCTGTCTCATTCTAGTTGACTATTTCACATTTTGATATTCCTTAAATCAGATGCATTATACTAATATTGATATAAACATTTTTGCCTTAATACCCATTATTAAATTGATAGAATATATGATATTCTTAAAATGTGGTAGTGATATGAATATTCCTGGTGAGAATAAAATCAGAGCACAGTGAGCTTTATGGGATATGGTAAAGCCTTGTGAGTTACCCCTGTCCCACAAAAGGGATAACATTTTCAGGATTAAAATATTTGGGTCTGCCAGACTCAAAGTGTTTATTTATTTCATGAGCAAGAAACTCACCAACAATTTTCCCTTGTGGCTTCCCTTTTCTAGAATCCTTGTAATCTCCCTTCCTAAGATGATATCTAGTTATGGAAACCTTTGGTTTTGGCTATCATTGCTCTGGTCCTTCCTCTCTATGATTACTCTCTGGTCACTTTGATTGGACTTTTCTATTGCCAAAGTGTTCCAGCCAGAATGAGTTAAACCATTTTTTAGGATGTGTAACTTCTACACATAACTACTTGCATCTATTATGGGTTAATTTTAACTAGTTAAACAAGTAAAGTTCACCTCACTTCCTAGTTCTAGGGACACCTGTCTCTTTCAAGTACTTCCAACTTGGGCCACATTTCTTAGCCCAAAGAAAAATTGTCCGTGTATCTAATTTGAGAAAAATTTCCAGTAATTCTTTAATTTTTGAATTAACAAAGTCATAGCTTCAGGTAAGAAGGGAAAAGAAAAATATACATTAAACTTTGTGATCTATTTCATAAAATCACTTATGAAATAAACTTTTATGCTTCCTATATTGAGATGCAAGATTTGATTTTTTTTCCTTTTCTCTTACAAGTAAATGCTTTATGTACTAAAGATATTTTGCTATATATTTGGCAAGCTTTAGATATAGTGTTCGAAATCCTTTGTTACTTAGGGTTACTACTAATAAGAATAAAACTACTATATTTTATTAAAAATAAGACATCAGTTTTAAAATCCTGATTTCTGCCATGTGAAAATGTGGAGAGAAATGTGTTCTTAGAATCACTGACATATGATTTAGCAGTTTTAATGACAATTACTAGTATAAAATATAAGCTATAGATTATAAATCCTATAGGTAGAGGACTATGTAACTAGAGATTTAGAGTCTGGAATTAAAGATATTAGAGTCGGGGATCCCTGGGTGGCTCAGCAGTTTAGTGCCTGCCTTTGGCCCAGGGCGTGATCCTGGAGTTTTGGGATCGAGTCCCACATTGGGCTCCCTGCATGGAGCCTGCTTCTCCCTCTGCCTGTGTCTCTGCCTCTTTCTCTCTCTCTCCCTCCGTGTCTCTCATGAATAAATAAAATCTTTAAAAAAATAAAGATATTTAGAGTCTTTCAATTCTAGAAAACATATGCTTATATTTGCACTTAGCTCATGTGCATGAAGATTTTTATGGAAACTCATAATCTTTGTACTTCTCAGAGACTTTAAGAAGGTAATGGCTGAAAATTTAACCATTATTAAAAGCATTGAGTTAACTAGCAGATATATAACTGCCTGGACCAAGAAATCAATTACTAAAGAGAAGGAACTCAAGCTTCTATCTGCTACAGTTCTTGAGCTTTCCAGGTTCCCCTTTATCACAGAAAGAATGAATTTGCCAGTGCATGCAGTGAAGTATCTGCTATAGGCAATGTAGGTCTCTGTAACTCTCAAAGACTATTATGTTTTAATATCCTATTTCTCCATAATTCATATTCTTAGTTCAATTGCGTCCCCAAACTATGTGAACCCTATGAACTCACGAGAATTATTGAATAGTTATTCTGTGCCAGATACTCTGCGAGAAAGTGGGAATAAAAGAAGAAATTCTTTTTGCCATCATGTGAGCAGTCTTACAGGGGAGACAGTTTCAGTAATGCAGTAACAGCACTTCTGCAGCTTGTAAATTTAATGGTACAACTAATAGCCCAAAGGAGAATATAACCCTACTCTAGGGGGTTAGGAAATGGAGATATGGCAATTGAGTCTTAAGAATAAAAAGGGAAGGAATTTAGCAGGACTACACAGTGAGCGGGGGTAATGGAGGCATTCCAAGTAGAGTGAACATGGGCACATATTTGTTTTTGTTTGTCTCCCTTACTAGGCCTTCTAAAATGAAGAACCTCAAATTCTGGTAAGACCCATCATCCAACTTAGTGTAGGACCATGTTTAGCAAGTGTTTCCCACCCCCAACCCCACCCCACCCCCCCAGTAAAAATGAGTCATCTACTCCAGAGAACATTGAGAAATGGTTGAGAAACAGGTCAGTACTTCTCACTTTGTTAAGCACAAGAACTACTTGGGGTCTTTGTTCCCGTCCATCGCCCCAATTGCTATTTCGGTAGGTCTGGAATAGGGGCCAGAAATTTGCATTTTCAATAAGTCCTATCCCCAACTACCAACCCCATTGTGACTCTAATGTAGGGGGTCCACAGAGTGCAGAGATTTAGGTGGAAAAGAATTTGTGGATACTTTGGAGATACTTACATCCTGGTTCTTATCAACTACCTACAGCCCACCAAATATACCTCAAGGTGCACCTCCTGTCAGCCATCAAAAAGCTTTTAAATCAACCTTAACCTCTGCTGCTCAGACCTGAAGTTAATTTTCTGGCAAATATGATGAGTGGAAAATAAATCTGCCTCCTGAGACTTAACAGGTCTTCTTGATTTTTTTTTTTTAAGTATTAGCGTGTTTTTCAAGTTCTGTGAAGCTGAAAAGTGCTAAAAAAGCTCCAGGATTAGTCATTTCTCTTAAAAAAAAAAAAGTTTCCAGTAGCACAATGCTTACCTTGAAAGATGAAAATTTCTACCTGAGGCATTTTTTTTCTATATTTTGTAATCATAGTTGAGAATTTATGCCAACTCTACCTTTTTTAGCTATTCAATGAAACCTTTCTAAACTGAGTTGAAAATAATTCCATCATGCCTTTAACACCCACTTGCTCTAATTTAACTCCATTTGTCTCTCCCTTACTTACTCTTTATTTTCTTGAGCATTCCAGCTGTTAACATTCAATCTAATTTTTGAACGTCAGCCCATGTCAAAGCAAGCTTTAATCCTTTTAATATTAACCTATCACCAGCCCAAAGCTGCTTTATATCATGAGAGATAGCTGTTCCCAACCCTGTGGGCATGGAGTGTGATTACACATGCACACGCATGCACACGCACGCACACTAGAGTTTCCCTATAACACTACTTTGGTGTAGTCAGGAATTTTATATGGGACAGGTAGGGATTGAGCCCCATCCAAAGTGTTTTGGTTACACAAATAGAAAAGGTGGTAGTATGCAGAAGTATTGGAGAAAGAATGTTGGCTATCATCTAGTCCTACACCTTTATTTATTTTATTTATTTTTGTCTAAGAAATAGTAGAATGTCACAGACAAAGCATACAGTTAATGACAGAGGTGTTGAAACCAGAACCAGACAAGAAACCTTAAGATCCATAGTGTAATACTTTGTAAATGGACTTAAATGTCATTGTCATTTACTTCTTCTCACTTTCTTCTTTCTCTCTCTCTCTCTCTCTCTCTCTCATGAAATGCAATTTAAAAAACTCATTACTATTCTTACTCCTTCCACTTAGACAATTTTTAAAATGTAGGAAAGTCAACTGTGTCTTGAGAGTTTGGCATAGATTTTTCTCGTATGATTTCAGACCAGATACATTTCACATTTAGAAAACTGGTCAATGAAACAGGCCATTGTTATTGGCGAAGTCCCATGTGGAAGCAACTTGTAATAAGGTACTGGTGACTTTATTATTCTACTGGGACTTTGAGCTTTGTTACAGTAATAACGAATTCTGTTTATGAGGAAGATCACCAAATGAAAATAGATACCGTTGCCATTTTATTTTATGGCTTATGCTGCAATTTAATTAGAACTTTAGTAAGAGATTGTATCTTAATTAAATGAAAGAAATGATAAATGTACTTTTAAATGAGGTTGAATAGACCTAAGTTACAGTTAAATATACAGTTAAATGTTCATATTAAAAAGCCAATAATAAAAAGATAAAGAAAACAGTCTTCTATTCATATTATATACCTTGGCACTGTGGTTAAGAGTCAGTCACAATATTTTTCCTAGAGGAGTACACAGCAGCCTAAGAAGGAGAAAAGAATACCAAAAATGTTAACTATAAGTCTTACAAGAAAATTTAGTTTAAAGTCCTATGAGACCTTACAGGAAGAGTAATTAATTTTGTTTGGGAAGTTGGAAAAGGCTTCAGGGAGTGTATGTTTGAAACAAGTGCAAATTCAGTAAAAAAATGCTAAGCAGATGTTTTTAAAAGTATAAATACAGCAGCATGATATTTTTTCTGAACATTAAAAAGGCTCTTTTATTAAGCATAATTAAAATAATTATTTCTATGGAATAAACTTTCCATGTTCCATGTCTTCAACTGAGATAATAATGCCTGCCTTTTACTTTTATTCACTATTTTGTCAGTCTTTCCATTAAGTCTGGTTTATGTAGGTCACAATTTTTCTTTTATGCCACTTATTTGGGTAGGAGCTTCTTGAAAAAGTCTGTCTACATTTTCCTCTGGAAGAGTCACTTTATATTATTTTATATAATTCACATTCTTCTCTCCCCCTTTTTCACTTTATTCTCTTTTTAAATAGTATTTCAGTACTCCAGTTATCAGGAACTAGGAACAATAATATAAATATTTTTATGTTTTACCTTGTGATAAACTTAGTAACAAAATCCCAACCTCCTAGACCTAGATAATGCTTGTTAGATCAATTGCTTAACATTTAAAATGTTGCCCAAGATTTGTTGCAGGACTCTCACTGACGGATCCTGAGAAAAAGTGTCTTGACTTGAGATCCTGAGAAGGAAAGAGTTAAAGGAAGAAAATCTTGGAGGATTAGATTGATCTCAAGGGATTTGGAAACTAGGCAGATGATTTGAAGATGAAAGGAAAGATTTGATTCTGTGCTGAATTACAAGTTTTGAAGGAAATTACAGTGTAATTTTGTTCAGCTATAGATAAAGATCCACAGCCTAAATTAGTAAGGTTCTTATAACTTATCTTTTCAAATCATCATTAAAAAGTATTTCTGAAACTGTGTCAATTGTGAGCAATCACCCTTGAGGTATATGTGTAATATGAAAAACCCTAAAAAAGAAGAGTAATAGCAAACAGTGCATATTAAATGTCAGTTGCAAAGGAGGAAATCTAAAAGGCATGGCATTGCATTATACCTATTCTCTGGGTCTAGGACAAAGGAAAGGGGCAAATCACTGTTGTCATGCCTTATTTACATACCTCACAAGAGCATCTCCATGTACTAGTCAACCTCCTGCTTTTGAGGGAGTTGTTAGAGCTTTGGATTCTCTCACCCTATCCCTAAGGGGGAAGGCCATACTTAATGAGGCACCAAAGAGCAAAACTTTGTAACCTCTTCTAGCCCATTTGTTAGACTTGACCCTAACTCAGTCATGGGTAATATCCTCAATCTAGGTTTAAATACATTTGGCATGTTGGCCAAACCAGTTAATGAGATTGCTGTCCACTGGTTAGTTTCTAGGAACGGCCTGTTTTGCTGCAAGAACAGCATGTTCTTTCCTCATTCGCTAAGTAAATACCTGAGTGGTCTGATTTCCAAATGAATTCCTTTTTCCCCACAGGGATGTGCTTTTAGAAAGGTTGAATAGCTCTTTGGTAAGAAGAAAAAAACAACAAAAAACCCAAACCAAAAAAAAAAAAAAAAGAAAAAAGAAAAAAGAAAAAAAAAACCCAAAACAAACAAACCACTGTGAATTGAACACACATACTTACCTCTATATTCCTTCAGAAGCTCCCTGGAACAACAGTAAAGGTGGGGAGAACAAGAAAGGAGAAGGCAGTGAAATCTGGGTAGTTGTTAGGTGTACAATAACTGATGTAGCAGATCCAAGAAAGCTAGACCGTGGAAAATGGAAAAGTTTAGAAGCACACTGATTTGCATTGCAGAATCTACAAGGGATTTATGACACTAGTGATTCTGGATATCTGATGTAAGGTGGAACTAAAAAAAGGATTGGTTGACAGTCTATTTAAGACTGCATCTCCACTCCCTTCTATAAGCTCACTTAAATTGTAGCTTAGGTTTCTGTTTGATTTAAGGAATGAGCCGCAAATGGTGAAAACCAAAACAAAAACATGAGTTTTTTTTGCATACTTTCTGTCAAAATCTTTACCTGGGTATTTTAAATTTTTTTTTGCTATGAATATACTATTCATAAGTTTTCATTTTTCTAGCAGTTTGTTGGTGGTATACAAAAATGTCATTGACTTTTGGTTATTGATCTTACACCTGGTAACTTTGGTAAAAATCTATGATTAATTATGATAATTGGGATAGATTCCTTTGAGTTTTCCATTTTGACAATCTTCTCTCTAAGTAATGATGACTGACTTTAATCCTAATCTTTAGGTATTTCCTTTTTTCTTAGTGCATGAACTATGAAATTTAGCCAAAAATTGAATAAAAATTATTAGTAATAAGTTATTAGTAATAACTATAATGGTTCACCATTGATAAGAATGTTTGCTATAGCTTTTCTATGTACACTTGTGTTCAGGTTAAACAAATTCCTTTTTTTGCCTTATCCACTGAAAATTTGTATCAAAAATGATTATCAAAGCTATTAATGCTTATTCTGCATTTATTGAAACTATATGAATTTTATGTGTTAATGTAATACATTACTTAATAGATTTTCTAACATTAAATCAACTTGTATTCCTAGAAATACAACTCAGTGATGACAGATTATCTTTTAATGCATTTCTAAATTAAATTTGTACTTTTTCTTAAACTTTAGAAGCTTTTTTTTGCTCCTGTATTAATAAAAGATTGGCCTGTTTTTTCCCTTCTTTTGCTTTATTTTTTGATACAAAAAAATTAGATATATAAACTAAATTGGAGAGTCTTCATTTTATTAATTGGAAGTTTAGGTTTGGAGTTTTCTGTTTTGAGTATTCTGTTGAATTCTCCTATAAAAATCATCTGGTCTTGCTATTTTCTTGGAGTAAGAACTCTGAACTAATCATTTTGATGTTTATTTGTGGACCAATTTTGAGTCAATTTTGATGACTTTTAAAAGTATTTTATTCACTTCACCAGATCTTCAATTATATTATTTATATTTTATTTCCATCTCTCCTGCCTTTTTAGTTATGTATGCCCTTTTCCATTGCTAATATTTTGTGCTGCCTATTTGGTTTCCTTAAACAATCTTGCCTGGGGTTTGTCAACTTCATTTTTTTTTTTTCCAAAACCACTTCTGATTTTGTCAATCCTCTCATTATTTTTTACTTTATATGTTTCCATTCTTAATTTATTCCTTTTACATTTCTGGGTTTATTTTGCTCTTTTCTAATGTCTTAAATGCTTGTACAATTGATTTTTGCTTTCCCCCCCCTCCAATATAAGCATTTTAGGCTTTAAATTTCCCTCTAAAAATGTTTGGCTATGTTTCAGAAGTCTTGAAGTTTCTTTTTCTTTTTTTTTTTATTTTTTATTAATGTACAGCTCCTTCTGTTGTTTTTATGTGTGCTAACTTTGGTTTGCTTATTTCCTGACAGGTTACTCTTTTAACCTCATGTGTTAACTTTTTATTGTGATTTTTGTAATCCTTGGCTTTCTATCTGGGGGAATTATTTGAGGCCTGCACTTACAGTGCATTTCTCCATAACTATAGTACCTGAGGTTACAACCTTAGATCCCTTTAAACTATATTGTCAGTTTGTTTCCAGGCTGTATAAATTTCAGGGCAAACTAATGCAAATATGACTTGTGGTTAAGAAATCTCAAAGGGGACTTTTAAAAAAATTTCCCCTCTATCCAGAGGGAAGGTTGAGATAAACATCTCTCCTTCTGTTCTTATTCTTCCAATGTAGGTGTCACTCTCCAAATGCTTCTGTTTTTTGTTTTATTATTCATGAGAGACAGAGAGGCACAGAGAACACAGGTAGAGGGAGAAGCAGGCTCCATGCAAGGAGCCTGTTGTGGGACCCGATCCTGGGTCTCCAGGATCAGGCCCTGGGCTGAAGGCAGCGCTAGACCACTGAGCCAACCAGGCTGCCCAGTGCTTCTGGTTTGATGCAGGCATTTCTGATTCCACCCTCCACTCTGCTCTGGACCCTGGTTTCGGCTTCTGTTCTGCCAAACACATAGCCGATTAAAAACCCAGATGAGGCTATTAGAATGAGCAGATACCCTCAGGGATGAGGCCAGCTTCAGTGCTCACGTAATCCTCATGGAACCACACTTGCTCATTGTTTGTCTCCTGTTTCCATTTCTTAACTTCCAGCTCAGCTCAGCTATGCTCTCAGAAAGATTTTAAAAAATATTTTACTTTGTATTTTTCTTGTTTCTGAAGGGATTTCTCTACATATGTAGTCTGCCATACTTCTGGAAAGGGAAGACCAAATTTGTGACACTTTCTGTTGTAATTTATAGAAAACTCAGATCAGTTTGCCTTAAAGAGACAGATAAAAACTCCAGAAATATGGTGACTTTTCTGTTTCGTTTGAGTCAGCATATAAATTAAATCCTCAAAGCCATAGATTATTTGTCTCTTCACTCTGCCTTTCATGATGTCAGCTTCAATCCAAAGCTATCTGTCTCCCTGACATGGTCACAAAATAGCTGCCAGCTACTTGCAGACCTACACACTTCATTATCCACATTCAGGTAGAAAGAGGCAGTCCCTTTTCTAACCATCGGATGAATTTCCTGAACTATTCCCAATCAAAGTCAATAAGAACACAAAACCACATTTTACAGCCAAAGAAATGTCATGCTTAGATTCACTTTGTTACTGGGAACACTTACACCTGTCCCTCGTTTATGACTAATTCCTTCCTGAAACCCCTGATGTTAAGTGGAAAGTCATTAAGTGGAAAACCAATTTCCATTTATTTTAAAAGAGAATTTGTGAGGCATTTTATCCCAATTCCAAATAACAATTGAATAATGCAAATAACTTTACAGAATCTTTAAAAATCCAACAATATTTGAAAATAAATATAAATTTATACATAAAATAGGGTGTAATAATTTATCCTTTATCATTTTCTCCAAACATCCAATCTTTTGGGATTCAGTTGATCTTCCACTCCAAAAACACTTAAAGGTTGTATCATAGAAAAACACTTTCAGGATAAAGTAAAGGCTAAGCAAAAGAATGCTTTGAAACACATGTAAATAGTGCATGTTCACAATAGACTAAGAGTTGTTGAAGCCGCAAACTCTTTATCCCCCTCATTTGGCATACATAAGCAAAGTCAATTGTTCTGGGTGTATCTAAACAGTGCACGCAATTCAAATTAGATCCATATGATATTATCTGACTTGAAAATGTTTGTGTTGAGTAAATTGATGAGCATGTCCTTTCCTGGGCCATAATCTTGAAAATATTATTTATATTATGCTATTTTTAGGATGTTTTGGGATAAAAAGAAAAAGCCTCATGTAGGTAAAAGGAACTGTCTGAAAATGGTTTGACTTTTCAAAAGTTATATATTATGATAGTACAAAGCAAAACATTTTATGTGTGGTAGGTTTGTAATGTGGCAAAGGAGATGGGTTTACACTGACTCAGACTGATGAGGGCTTGTCCTTGGGGATCAGTCTCTGCCAACCTCCATGCTATACACAAAGGGCAAGGAAGAGAATGAATATCAATGAGATAATCAAAATGCCTTTTCAGCCAGCTTTATTTCAGTGTTCCTCTAAATGAAATTTAATCTATACTGAGATCCCAGTCACATAAATTATAGGACATTTACTTTTCTTAATTATTGGGGTTTCCTCCCTCTGAGATCAGGCATTCAGAGAGCTAGGGGAAGTGCTGGTTACTCATGGTGGTCACCAGTATTGACGCTGCTCCTTCTTATTGATATCAAGCATTAAATTCCAATATCAATCAAACATTCAGTCCATCAGCCATTTATTCCACCAATGCTAGACTTTGCCAGATTCTACTCACCAGGACACAATATATAATGCCCAGCTTTGGTGTTTCGCTTCTGCTGTTTCCAATTTTTTTCTGCTTTCTCTTCTTTCCTGTCCTAAAACTTTTGCTTCCCATTTTCTTGATTTCTAAGAAAACAATTTTATTGCTGTGATTCACATACCACACTATTCACCCATTCAAAGTCTATAATTCAATATTTTTTCGTTATATACAGAGTTGTTCAGCACAATCAATTTTAGAATGTCTTTACCATCCTTAAAAGAAATCCCCTACCTATTATCAGTCATTCCCCATTTTTCTCCAGCTCCCCTTAATCTCTAAAGCCCTAGGCAATTACTGGTCTCCTTTCTGTATGCATAGACTTTTCCTATTCTGGACATTTCATATAAATGAAGACCTAAAAAATGTAGTCTTTTGTATCTGGCTTCTTTCACTTAACATACTGATTTGCATTTCATTCATGCTGTAATGTATATTAGTAGATAACTCCTTTTTATGGTTGAGTAATATTCCATTACATGGATAAGACTACATGTTGTCAGTTCACCAGTTGATGGACATTTGAGTTCTCAGTTTGGGACACTTATGAATAATGCTGATATAAACTCTTGCAAAATGCCTTTGTGTGGGCTATGATCTTATTTCTCTTGGATTAATTCTTAGGAGTTGGACTACTAAGTCATATGTTAACTTTAACTTTTTAGGGAACAGCTGTTATTTTCCAAGGAACCATACTATTTTATATTCTGACCAGCAATGTTGTGAGAGTTCTAGTTTCTCTTCATCCTCACCAACACTTGTTATTGTTTCTCTTGAGTTGTAGCCCTTCTTATAAGTGTGTAGGGATATGCATTATATTTTTTAAATTGTAATTAACTACACTTACAACTTAGAAGAAAATCTAGGCATCTGCCCTTCTTGAAAATATTCACATGTTCTAGTAACACTGGGCCTCAGCATTGTAAGGCAGTGATTGACTGAAGCTCTATAATTGCCATTCTCTTTATTCTGGTATAGTCCTCAGTTTTTTAGCAGTCATACTTATTTTATGAGCCTGACACTGAGGGTAAGTGTCCGTTCTTTCTTTCTCTTTTTTTTATAATTGTGCTGTTGTTTTTCTGGAGGTAAGAAATGTTTTGTGTTCTATGTCTCTAGCAAAAGTAGAAAATGAGAGACTTGTAGGGCAGCATAATTAAAGTAGAAGAGAGCAGGTTCTTTGTTGAATTAAAGATGACTCTCAAGTGCTTATAAAAAATCAAAATGGATTAAAAATCTAAATGTGAGACTTTAAACCATAAAAATTCTAGAGAACACAGACAGTGTTTTCTTTGATATCAGCCATAACAACTTCTTTCTAGATATGTCTCCTGAGGCAAGGGAAACAAAAGCAAAAATAAACTATTGGAACTTTATCAAAAGAAAAAGCTTCTGCACAGTGAAGGAAACAATCAGCAAAACTAAAAGGCAGCTTTCAGAATGGGAGAATATTTTTGCAAATGACCTAACTGATAAAGTGTTAGTATCCAAAATCTAAAAATAACTTATCAAACTCAACACCCAAAAAACATAACCCAGTTAAAAATGGGCCGAAGACCTGAATAGACATTTTTCCAAAGAAGACATCCAGATGGCCAACAGACACACAAAAACATGCTCAACATCACTGATCATCAGGGAAATGCAAATCAAAACTACAATGAGCTATCACCTCACAAGGGTCAAATGGCTAAAATCAACAATACAGGAAACTGGTATTGCTGAGGATGTGGAAAAAGGGGAACCCTCCTACACCATGATGGGAATGCAAACTGGCATAGCCCTTATGGAAAATGGTATGGATGTTCCTCAAAAAGTTAAAAAATAGAACTACCCTATAATTCAGCAATTGCAGTACCAGGAATTTACCCAAAGAATATAAAAATACTAATTCAAAGTGATCCATGCATCTCAATATTTTAAGCAGCATTATCTACAATAGACAAATAATGGGATTAGTCCAAGTGTCCATTGACTGATGAATGGATCAAGCTATGGTGTGTGTATATATATACACACACACACACACACACACACAATGGAGTATTACTTAGCCATAAAAAGAATGAAATCTTGCCAGTTAGTATTATGCTAAGTAAAATAAGTCAGAAAGACAAACACCATATGATTTCAGTCATACATGGAATTTAAGAAACAAAAACAAATGGGCATGGGGGGGGGGAAGAGTCAAGCCAAGAAATAGACCCTTAACTATAGAAAACAAACTGATGGTTACCAGAATGGAGATAGTGAGATAGGTTAAATAGGTAATGGGGATTAAAGAGTGTACTTATGATGAGCACTGAGTGTTGTATGGAAGTGTAGAATCACTATATTATACACCTGAAACTACTATTACACTATGTGTTAACTAACTGGAATTCAAATAAAAACTTAAAAGGCTACTCCTGCATGTTTATAATATGCAAACTATTTGTCAAAAAAATGCAATTGAAAACATTATGAACAAACCATACAAAGACAATGTGATGAAATGTTAATGAACTGAGAAAAACCATAGAAATTTCAATGGAGTCCTATTTTGAAATCAAATAAAATAAGTAATGCTACCATGAAAAGTTATCTATTAATACAAATGTAAAAGAGCTTATAAATTTTAAAATACATGTTTTGATTATCTTAATTTTAGGAAAACGGTTTCTTTAAAATACATTTGATTGTGGCTTGCCAAACTAAAATTGAGGGATCCCTGGGTGGCTCAGTGTTTGAGCATATGCCTTTGGCTCAGGGCGTGATCCTGGAGTCCCAGATTCTAGTCCCTTATCAGGCTTCCTGCATGAAGTCTGCTGCTTCCTCTGTCTATGTCTCTCCCTCCCTCTCTCTCTCTCTTTCATGAATAAGTAAATAAAATTTAAAAACAAATAAAATTGATCTTCAGAATTGGACATTATAAGGATACCCCAATTATAGTGTTGAAGATCTTTTTTTTTTTAAAGATTTTATTTATTTATTCATAGACACAGAGAGAGAGGCAGAGACACAGGCAGAGGGAGAAGCAGGCTCCACACAGGGAGCCCGATGTGGGACTCGATCCCGGGTCTCCAGGATCACACCCCAGGCTGCAAGCAGCGCCAAACTGCTGCGCCACCGGGGCTGCCCTAGTGTTGAAGATCTAATCCCAAACAGGATTCTCGCCTTCAAACTTCTTGAAAATAAATGTCATTCATTTCATTTCTCACAATTAATACTGATAGAATGAATGAAGAGTTATCAAATAAAATCATATAGCAGGATAATATACTGAATGCTAAATATGATGGTGTTGGAAAATTAGATTTCTTTAAATGTCTTGAGAGTAGTTACTCTAAATATAAAACCAAACTATGTTTGGAAGTAACTACATTTGGGTACATCTGTTCTCCATTATGCAATGGAATAAAACTAAATATTGTTCCCAATTAAGGGATTTAAGGCCAAATTCTGGACTGTCCATTTCAAAGAGAAATGCAAGACTTAATACATCTTATTTGGAAAAAAAAAGTGTGGTTTTAGAGTTCTAATTCAGAACAATTGGAATTAGAAATTTTTAACTTCTTTTTTTTGAATTTCATCTATAATCCAAAATACTATATCTGTTTAGATTTTGCAGTGCACTTCTAATATAGTAAAAACTTAAAAATATTTATTCTATTTCAGGAAGTTAGATATTGCTGTCCTTGGGGTGCTACACACATATTACTTACTTACCTGGATGGATTCTTTTAACTTTTGATTTTTGAACACCTGTGTAAAGGTAAGTGTTCAAGGATTCTTCATATTTCTTCCTGATCCTGCCCAGATTATCATGAGCAGATGCTCATAAATAGAGAATCTTCATTTGTTGAAGATAAGAGCAAAGAATGGACTAGCAGGAAACAGGAACTCAGCTGATGGAGAAGTAGGAGACCTACCATTTATTTTGGTCTGCAGGATGAACTCTGGTTTGAGGCTGGTAGAGCAGGTAACTAAATGTGGCAAGAGAAAAAGTCTTGACTTACGTTTACTTGTTGGTTTTATCTAATGGGCTGCAGAAGCTCAGCGCAGCCATTGCACTGACCATCTTACATACTAAGTCTATAGCAGCCCTTCTCCTAGGCAAGCACATACAACTCTGCTTTTGGGGGAACTGAGGCAAAACCTAGTTCTAGCCAAAGGGTAAAATGCTTCCTGGGTTCTGTACAGCTAGTTGCATATCAGTGTTTACAAAAGAAAGGTCCCTGCTTCTGACCCCTCCGACAATTGGCCTGTGCTCTGCAATATGTATTCTGATCACTCCCATTTGTTATGGCATGAAGAGCTGGAACTGGCATTTATTAATCATAAAGTTATTCATTCTGCTTTAAATCCAATGACAGTGCTCAACTCCATAGCCTCTTGTGATAGTGGGTTTCACAGGTTGGCTAAATGTGGTACAAAGTAATAGTTTCTTCAACTTGCTCTAAATTTATCAGCCATTAATTCCACCAGATGACATTTCATTCTTCAGTGACATTATGGAACATTCAGTTCTTTGGCTGAGAGTGTAAACAAAACCCTCTGTCAGTCTCTTAGATGCTAAATAATTACCACTTGCCATTTTCCCTTTAAATATGTTAGCCTGGTTCGATTGACTTGGAGAAAATCTTAAACTCTTCGAATTTGCCATAATTGTTTTTTTTTTCTTTTCTTTTAAGATTTTTATTTATTTATTCATTCATGAGAGACACGGGGAGAGAGAGAGAGACAGAAAGAAAGAGAGAGAGAGAGAGAGAGAGAGATACAGGCAGAGGGAGAAGCAGACTCCGTGCAGGGAGCCTGACGTGGGACTCGATCCCAGGACCAGGCCCTGGGCTGAAGGCAGTGCTAAGCCGCTGAGCCACCTGGGCTGCCCTAATCTGCCATAATTGTATTCAAAGTTTATTCTCTTCTCCCAGTCTTTCTTAGAAATCAATTCAAATGTATATTTTTGTTAGGTATATACGTGAGGTAGCCTATTTGGGAGAATTAGTATCAATTTGTGTGAAGAGTGCACTGAGGGCTTCTAAAATATGAGGTGTCTTGTGATGATGATGACTCACAATAAATTGTGGCCAACATTTCAGGAAGTAGGTGACAGGACACATTTAGGATTTTAAAACAGTTGAATTGGTTCCATGCCTGCCACCACCTCCCTCCCCTGCCAGTTCTTCCACTCACTCTGATTTATGAAATTCCTCTATTGAGGCTCAGTGCCTTTGATCCCTATTCCAATGAAAACTCCTTCAGAGAGAGTGGTGTTATTTAAGCCACCATCAGCCATTTTCTCCTGGGCACAAATTGTCATGATGTATGATGCCTCTTTTCCTTTTTTTTTTTTTTTAAAGATTTTATTTATTTATTCATGATAGTTACACACACAGAGAGAGAGAGAGAGGCAGAGACACAGGCAGAGGGAGAAGCAGGCTCCATGCAAGGAGCCCGACATGGGATTCGATCCAGGGTCTCCAGGATCGCGCCCCGGCCAAAGGCAGGCGCCAAACCGCTGCGCCACCCAGGGATCCCGCCTCTTTTCCTTTAAGCCAGTCGTTTTCAAATCATGTCTTGTAGAATCCTTGGGACAGGAGTCCCAAGGGTATCATAGGAGTTGTTGCAGGATAAAAAAGAGATCAGATGGGCTTGATTTCAATAGCCAGTCTGCTTACCTGCTGTAGATATTTAGCTTCTGTGTAAGATTTCATGGGATAAGAAAATTTTATATGACTGTTATTACATCCGTTTTAGACTGAGGGTAGACCCTTAATATGAGGCCAAAAATGAGTCTCCATTATTTTTATGTCCTTTACTCTTCGTTGATGCTCTTCTAGTCTACATTCTCCTGTATGGCCCTTGCTCCTGATTAGGGTACCCTTCCAGCACCCGCTGTTGCTTCCGTTTCCCAGGTTACAATCCAGAGCAATTCTCTTGCCTCCTATACAATTCTTATCTTTGCTGTACTAGAAAGAAAAAAAGAAATAAAACTAAGAGAAAGAATAGCTATGAACATGCTTCTACTACTTTCTGTCTTCCTAAAAAAAGAGTATTTATATAATATCACTATCTTTAAGAGCTTTGGAATGGATCCCTCCAAAAGATGAAACCTAAAGTCAAACCACACTGAGAGCCTGGATAGTTGGAACTATATATATTAAAAAAAAAATTTCAAGTCACTTGCTAGTAGAAAATGTGAAGAAAAAAAAAACATTTAGAAAGAATAGAAAATGGGCATACATTAGACCAATTCAGATTAATCTCTTCACTTTCTATTTTGACTGTATTATTGACAGAGGGAAGCTAGTATTTTAGTTTTGAAAGCATTGGGAAGAGGTTATATAAAAAGATTTAAAAACTTAATTGTATAAAATTCTACAAAATTGAAATCTTCTAATCTTCTGTAATCTTCTATAATATAAAATAATATAGCAAGACTAAAATTTAAAAGGAGTAAATGAACTGGCAAAAAGTTTACATGAGATTTGACTAAGGACTATATAATCAACTCTAGTTAACAGTTTTATTCTATAAAATTGGAACTAGGTTTTTTGATGCAGCTTATAAAACTAAGCTGGGAAACAGAGGATGTATGTAAATATGAGTAACAGAAACTCTATTGGCTGAACAGTCTCTTCAGAAGCTGTGAGAATCATAATGTACCTTTCATCGTTTTCTATTTTTGTTTCATTCTTAAAATTCAAAATGCAGGGACCATATAATTGGCCAGGGAATGGGGACATGCTGAATGCCCCACCAGTGTGGCCTGCAGCAGAGGTGTAGTTCCCAAAGGAAAATCCAGGTATGAAAGGGCAAGGACTCTTTAGGCAAAAGGAGCAGATGCCCACTAGAGAGCTCACTTAGTTTCAGAAAAACGGAGGAAAAACAAATCAGTTAAATGGACAGAGGATATGAATTATAATTCCTAGATGTAATGTAAAGAAATATAGGTGAAGAAAATACTCAAATCTTATAAAAAATAAGATACCAAGTAAGACAGATTTTTTTTAACCATTAAGAGAATAGCACCTCTCAAAAGTTAGCCATAAAATTACCATTATAATCCCTCAATTCTACTTCTCTATATATATTCAAAAGAATTGAAAGTTAAGTAGTCAGATGCTGTACACCAGTGTTCATAGCAGCATAGTCATAGTTGAAAGATAGAAGCAACCCAAATGCTTGACAGATGAAGGGATAAACACAATGTGGTATGTAAATACGATAGAATATTATTTAGCCTTGAGAGTTAAGAAATTCTGATACAAGCTACAATATGGATGAACCTTAAACATTTTGCTAGGTGAAATAAGCCAAACACAAAAGAACAAATATTGCATGATTCCACTTTAATGAGATGTCTAGATTAGGTCTCATTGACACAGAAAGTAGAATACAAGTTACCAGGGATTGTGAGGAGGATAGAATGAGAAATTGCTTAATAGTACTGAGTTTCTGTGTGAGATGATTTTTTAAAAGTTCTGGAAATGGATAGTGGTGATGGTTGCACAATATTATGAATGTACTTAATACCACTGAGTTGTACACTTAGAATTTACCCTTTTAATCATTATCTTACATGTATTTGACCACAATCTTTTAAGATGAATAGCTGCTTTGAATAATGTTGTATTTAACTAGTACATTTATACGGAGGGTGGGAATGTAAATTTATACACCCACTTTGGAAAGCAATACAATATTTTTTATCAGAAACCTCCAAAGTGTTCCTATCTTTTGACTTAGCTATCTCATTTCTGAAGATATCTTCTTAAAATAGTGAAAAACTATTTGCATGAAGATAATGATAGCAGTCTTAAAAAATAATAGGTTAACCTAAATGCAAAAAAGGGAAGTATGTCACAGTAACTCAAGGAAACATTATGTAGTCATTAGGTATTATGATTGAGATATTTGCTATATTAAGATTATAAGATGGCATTATGAGATGAATATGATTTTGTTGAAATATTCATGTCAACAACATGCATGAATGAAAACTTCTGTGGTAAACTCAAGGAAGTGTAGTGAATATACTTCCTTTTATTTATTTTTTTAAGAGTTTATTTACTCATTCATGATAGACAGAGAGAGAGAGAGGGGTGGGGGCAGAGACACAGGCAGAGGGAGAAGCAGGCTCCATGCCAAACCCGATGTGGGACTTGATCCCGGGACTCCAGGATCATGCCCTGGGCCAAAGGCAGGCGCTGAACCGCTGAGCCACCCAGGGATCCCCGAATATACTTCCTTTTAAATTTTTCTTTAAGTTTTGTTAATTTTGCCTTAAGTGATAATATTTAACATCAAACAAAATTAAACATTTAAAATACATTATTGCAAAAGATAGAAAAGAGAAACAATTCCTAAATACTTGTAGCAGAAATTACAAGGAAAATTTTAAAAGTAATCTTTCCCATTATCATTTGTATTGTAAAAATAAAGATACTTTTAGGGAGGCAGAAAGAGAAGCAGGCTCCATGCACCGGGAGCCCGACGTGGGACTCGATCCCGGGTCTCCAGGATCGCGCCCTGGGCCAAAGGCAGGCACTAAACCGCTGCGCCACCCAGGGATCCCTAAAAATAAAGATACTTAAAGGATACCTAACAACTAGACTGATAATAGGAATCCACTTTATAAGAACCTTATTTATAAAACTATACACATTATTTTAGTGATGGAAGGAGCATGGAAGCTTATATAATGTGGCTATATATGAAATGCACATTTTACACAGCAATGGAAAAGAAATAGTGAGATGAAGTGGAAAATGGTTTTACAGATATTGGCAAAAAGAAGACAGAATAATAAAACAGAATGTCTTAGGAAGATTCTCAGATGCAAAAATTTTCAAAGAAGACACTTTTCACAAGAAGTGGCAGGGAAGAATATCTGTGTGCTAAGAAGTCTCGGAATAACTACGTAGAACATCAAATGGCATTGCCTCATAAGAAATTAAAAACAGTATAGAAATTAGATGGAAAAAATTTAATGAGCAAATATTTGAAATTAGGAAAAGAGCGCTGAGAACAAAGGAACTGACTACTTTCACAGCCAGAAATTACTTTCTTAGTGTGACACCTCTCTTTCTGGTACTTTTCCTAGATAGGAGTAAATTCCCAGACTTCATAACATCAGAAGGGATTTTAGAGATCACATAACAAAATTTCCTTTTCTAGTTGGGTGCTCTAAAGTCTAGGGAAAGGACACACACAGGTAACCTAGCAAGTTAAGAGGATAGTTAGCTAGGAGCTTTGGCTCTGTGGGGCCCCGCATTCCTTATGGGTTGCCCCATGTTTCTACACCCATAGTGGCACTTCTGAGGAAGGAGGCTGCACCCCTGTCCCCATGCTGGGCTTCCTTTTTTGAATGCCTTTGCTTTCTCCCGTGGCTTTTTTCTACAGTCATCTTCAAGGCTATAAAAAAACCCCATCCTTCTGCCTTAAGGGCTCTTTATTCCATGAACATTCCATGCTATATTATCATTTTACATTACTATACCATGGGGTTCCTCCCAGGAGTGTTCAGTAGAGTTTAAAACTGAGCGAGAAACCACATGAAATAGTGCAAAAGGGCAAACTATTCAGGGCTAAAGCAGAGGTCAACATATCACTCTAGAGTCTGAGGAAGAAATCTGTGTGGTTAGGACCCATTAGGGAGGCAGAAAAGGGAAAAATAAAGCAGTGCTTGTTAAAATAGACTCTGAGGAACATCTGCAATTGAACCACTGGGCAAACTAGTTTTATTTTTTTTTCAAACTAGTTTTAAAATGCAAAGCCAGAAGTCAGCATTTTAACAAGATCCCAGGTGATTTTTGTGCATGGAAAGGTTTAAGAACCACTTTCAGGTATTTGGGAGTTGGTGTAGAAAATGGCCTGAACTTGCAGCAAGAAGAAGCATGATGTGTTCTGGAACTGTCCATGGAGTCAGACCGTTCAAATAATACAGTGGGGGAACTAATATAAAAAGATGCCTCAGCAGGAAGCCATGAAGCAGAATAATGTTTAACTTGCATAAATAGAAGAGAATAATGATGATCTGTAACCTTGTGTCACTACTGATGTGGAAATAGAGGTACATGGGAGAAAGGAATGCAGGATGGGTTCTGTGAAATTGTGAATCAAGATGATACATTTAATCATGTTTATTAGAGTCAAATGGGCATCTCTTAAAATTTCTCCAAATACAACTCTTAATTCAGATGATTCACTAGTAGAAAAGAAATGTACAAGTGATTTAGTAACCAGACTTAGGATTTTCTATTGTCTTTGTTTTACACTGGAGCTTCAAAAAATGATCTTCTTTTCATCTTACAATTTAGCATACCAATTTATACTATAACATCTGGATATCTAGTAGAAATGATTCAATTGTAGTCTCCTTATAGCAGTTAATTGAAAAGAAAAGCATGTTAGTTTGAATCTGTCATTTTGAGAGACCCAATATGGAATCTCTTTTTGAATAAAACTCCTGGGTCCTTGGCCTTTTGTGAATCCCAGATCTCAGGGGGTGCGGTTGATTCTCTGCCTTCTCTCTAGCTGCTCTCACTCTCAATAATGTATATGTAATTAGGATACAGTCTCCTTTGCTTTCTGGCTTTTCTTTGACCCAGAATTAAAACATCACACACTTTTTTTTTAGGGTTTTTTTCCCTAAAACTCTCTGAAACAGAATGGGGCACAGAAACAATGAACATTGGAGTGTTGAAAGCTTTACGAATTCTCTAAAAGCTCTCATAGTAATTACTCTTGTTTTATCTAGCCTGCAACTGTGGCTGTCCTTTTCCTGGGTTCTACGTGGTCTCCCTCTCTGCATTAATCCTCATGAAGTCTCTGTATGGCATCCTCCATATTTAAAAAACATTGGGGTGGGGCATAAGTCTGACATCAATGCTCCCTCTCCTTCACAAGTACAATTCTCACCCATAAGGGACCCTCTTTCTTGAAAGCTCTTCTGGAGATTCAGGGTTGAGATAATAGGTGGGAACTCTGAGGAGATCTGTTTCCCTATGCATATTTCCAGGCAGACTCCCCATGAACCTTCAGTTTCCTTCAAGTTTATGTAAGAAAGTGTGAATTGGGTGAAACCTAGAACATTCTCATACATCCTTTTCAGTGTTGTGGAAACTTCTAATTACCTTGGAGCTCATGAGAGATCTTTCATGAAGAAAGACATTTTTGTTCTCTCCAAGGATGATGCTAATTCCCTTAAATTGGGCCTTTCTGTTGTCCAGGGCTCATCTTGCCTTAGAATCCCATTCTTGTCCCTCAAATACTGACCCCGTAACAGTTTCCCAGACTTCCTTTTTTAATCACTGCACATAGTTCCTAAAACTCTGTTCTGGGACTATAATGAAGACAATAGGCAAGTACACTCTAATTCCCACCTGGAATTCCTACAGCTGCCTCCTCAATTACCACCTTGCTGAGGGCATTTACCACTCCATTTGTACACTGTGAGTAAAGTTTATTTCACAAAAGGTGGATTTGGTTATGTGGCAGGAATATCAATACTTTTCATATATATTAATTATAAGCTCCATACCTATATCCTGGGAGCACCTGCCCAGTGTTGCATAAAAGGGGAGTGGGCAGCAAATGCTCTAGATGTGAGAAGCGGTTTTGTGTTGCCATATGTAATTTTTCTAGTTCAGCTAAGTATGATTATTAAGTACTGTGTGGGATCTGTATTTCCTTCACACATTCCTTCAAATTCCCAAAGGAATTGTGCTTTTAATAAATCCTACACCTACAGAACAGAAAACCCAAACAGTGTTCTAGGACAGAGCTAAGGAAGAAGTACAGAAACCTATTTTTCCCATTCCAAAGTACATTCTCTTCCTTAAAAATGATAAATGTCTCTGTAAGATTAGCCTGAAATGTACAGAAAATTACAATAGCAATAAGTTTAGAGTCCCAAAGTTTAAAATTTAGGAATAAATTTCTCAACTCATGATAATAAAGGTTAATTTAGAAATATGTAAGTTCTTAGTGGTTGCATTTTGATTCTGTAATGATTATATGTTATATATTTATATAAATATACACTTAGGGAAATTTTGGAAAATTCAAAATGCCGTTTATTTATGAAAGTCACACAATTGTAAAAAGTTTCAACATAACCCCAAATATTCTGTTGCTACCTTAATTAAAAAGACTGTCTTGAAACCTTTAAATTTCCATTCTAGTGAACAGATTTATCAGGAATATTTTTTTCCTAAAGAGAGAAATAACCTTAAATATTCAAGCAATTTCATTTTTATCTTTACATTTAGGTGGTTTAATAAAGTACTATGTTGAAAAATCACATGGTTTCTTAATTGTGGTAAAAAAAAACATAAAATTTACCCATTCTAACCATTTTAAGTCTACAGTTAAGTATATTCACATACTAAAAGTTCTGAGAAATTCTGAATGTTTTTTTTTTCCTTTATTTGACCCAGGTGGTTCCCAAACTTATTTGACTAAGGAATTCTTTTTCTCATAAAACCTATAAATGTTGAAAGAAAAAGTATAGCCTCTAAAACATGAGGCATCTTCTCAGCTGTATCTCAGCACTGGAAGACTGTTTTTCGACTTGGAGTCTTGATTTGACACTCAACCATCCTCCTTTATACCACATTTTCATATTTACTTTTAGATAGAGATTTCTGTATGTTCCATAAATGCTGTCACCAAGACGTTCCTTACTGTAAATGTCAAGTTGATTAAACTTTCATTTGAAAGAATGGTAAAGCAAGTCTGACAATACATTTTTCTTAGCTTGGGGTTTGAAATGACGGCATAAATCCCAGGGGGCAGATCTATGATCCTCCAGGCTAAAATAAAAACTGTTTAGCTATTACGCCTCCACTATATGTGAGCTATAAGCCCATCTCACACTAAGAGAGAAACAAACGACTCAGCTGCAAATGCTTTTAAAGAACTAGAATAAGAACAGCGAAGACAGGTAAATGAGAACATTTCTATGCACATGCAACATTAATATTGCATTGAAAATCTGAGCCTGTGTGGACTGTATTTAGAGATACAAACAATGATTCCAGAAAAAGACTACATAAAATACAAGATGAATCATTGTTACTACACAAAAGCTTCTGAAATTATGCATTGAATCGAAGTGGGGAAGGCTTGAGTAATAACTAGGAAATGACTGATTTTCCACTGGAGATATTTTGTTAATTATTTCAAGGCTCTATAGGCAATTTAACACCTTGTGGGGCTGTCATCATGCTCCATTTACAATAACAGCAATTTCTCTCTAAATATTTGGCAGTACATAAATTAATTCCTTCCCTGTATGCTTTCCCCATTATGACTGAATATTTGCACTCATGTCTCACCACTTTAACTAAATTTAAGCTCCTTGAGGGCAGCAGTGATATTTAAATCAATTTGGTATGCCCTTCAGAACAAGACCCAGTATTAAGTACGATTTTTTTTATATGTTTCAGATGTAGAGCATTTTAATTCAGCATCTGTATTCACTACAAAGTGATCACTCCCAAAAGCCTAGTTACCATCCATCTCCCTACAGTTGACACCTTTCACCCACCCAACTCGCTTCCCTCTGGTAACTACCAATCTGTTCTTTGTATCTCTGAGTTTGTTTTTGTACTATTTTGTTTGTTCATTTATTTTGTTTTTAGATTCCCTATATGAGTGAAATCATACAGGACTTATCTTTCTCCTTCTGAATTATTTTACTTAGCATAATGCTCTCAGGGTCCGTCCATGTTGTTGTAAATGGTGAGATTTCATTCTTCTTTATGGTTGGGTAAGTACTCCATTTTGTATATATACCAAATCTTTATCCATTCATTCCTTGATTGGATATTTAGTGTTTTTTTTTTTGACGCATTGGCTATTGTAAATAATGCTTCAATGAACATTGGTATGCATATATCATTTTGAGTTAGTATTTTTGTATTCTTTAGATAAATACCCAATAATGGAGTAGCTATATCATATGGTAGTTTTTTTTTTTTTTTTTTACAAACTTCCATACTATTTTCCATAGTGACTGTACCAATTTCCAATCTCACCAACAGTGGACAAGGGTTCCTTTGTCTTTACATCCTCTCTAACACTTATGATTTCTTACCTTAGCCCTTCTAATATATATGAAGTGACCTTATTATAGTTTTGATTTGTATTTCCCTAATTAGTGATGTTGAGCATCTTTTCATATGCCTGTTGGCCATCTGAATGTCTTCTTTAGGAAAAAAAAATACAGTGGGATGCCTGGGTGGCTCAGTGGTTGAGTGTCTGCCTTCGGCTCAGGGAGTGGTCCTGGGGTCCTGGGATCAAGTCCCACACCGGGTTCCCTGCAGGAAGCCTGCTTCTCCCTCTGCTTTTGTCTCTGCCTCCCTCTCTGTATCACTCATGGATAAATAAAATCTTTAAAAAAAAAAAGGCTATTTGGATCCTATATCCCTTTTTAAAAAATTGAGTTGTATAACTTCTTTATGTCTTGGATATTAAACCCTTGGATAAATGATTTGTGAATATTTTCTCCCATTCAGTAGATCACCTAATCATTTTAATGACAGTTTCCTTTGTTGTGTTCTTTTTAGTTTGATATGGTCACTTACGTTTATTTTTGCTTTCGTTTCTCTTGCCTTTAAAGTCAGATTTAAAAAAAATCACTTTAAGACTGATTTTAGTCTTATTTAAGTCAAATTTTACTGCTTATGTGTTCTAGAGATTTAATGTTTTGGGGTCTTACATTCAAGTCTTTAATCCATTTTGAGTTAATTTTTGTGTAGAAGATAGTGGTCTGATTTCATTCTTTTGCAAGTGGCTCACCAGTTTTCCCTACTATTTTTCTGAGAGACTGTCCTTGCTTCATGGTATATTCTTGGCTACTTCATCGTAAATTAATTTACCATATGTATGGGCTTATTCTAGGCTCTCAATTCTGTTCTGATCTCTTTGTCTGTTTATGTCCCAATACCATACTGTTTTGTTCACTATAGCTTTTAGTATAATTTGAAATCAGGGAATGTGATACTTGCAGCTTCAGTCTTCCTTTTTTAAAAAATTTTAATTCCACTGTAATTAACAATTCTGTGTTAAATTAGTTTCGGGTGTAAAATACAGTAACTAAACAATTCAATATATTACTCAGTACTCATCAAGGTAGGTGTACTCTTAAATCTCTTCCTCTAAATCACCCATCCCACCCCTTACTTCCCCCATTGCTAACTATGTTTGTTCTCTATAGTTGAGTCTGTTTTGGGCTTGTCTCTTTTGTTGTTGTTGTTGTTGTTGTTGATTTTGTTTCTTAAATTCCAGATAGGAATAAAATCATATGGTATTTGTCTTTCTCTGAGTGGTTTATTTCACTTAGCATTATACTGTCTAAATCCATCCATGTTGTTGCAAATGGCAAGATTTCATTATTTTTATGGCTAAAAAGTATTATATATATTATGTTTTTATTATATATCACATCTTTTATTATATATCTATATCACATCTTTATCCATTCATCTATCAATGGACACAGACTGCTACCATAACTTGGTTATTATAAATACAGATATAATAAACATGGGGGTGCATGTATCATTTTCAGTCAGTGTTTCCATGTTCTTGGGTAAATAAATACCCAGTAGTGTGATTACTGGATCATAGGATAGTTCTATTTTTAACTTTTTGAGAAGCCTCCATACTGTCTTCCACAGTGGTTGCATCAGTGTGCATTCCCACCAATAATTCACAAGAGTTCCTTCTTGCCAACACTTGCTTCTTAAATTTTGTATTTTAGCCATTCTGACAGGTGTGAGGTGATATCTCATTGTAGTTTTGATTTGCATTTTCCTGATGACTAGTGATGTTAAGCATCTTTACATGTGTCTGTTGGTCATCTCGATGTCTTCTTGGGAGAATTGTTCATATGTTCTGCCCATTTTTAAAAATTGGATTATTTGGGGTTTTGGTGTTGAGTTGAAGAAGTTCTTTATAGATTGTGGATACTAACCAGTCTATACTAACTTATCTGATATGTCATTTGCAAATACCTTTTCCCATTCTGTAGATTGCCTTTTAGTTTTGATGGTTGTTTCCTTTGTTGTGTAGAAGCTTTTTATTTTGATGTAGTCCCAAAAGTTTATTTTTCCTTTTGTTTCCTTTGCCTCAGGAGACAGATCTAGAAAGATGTTGCTCTGACCAATGTCAGAGAAATTATTGCCAGGGACTTTTTCCCGTTGCATATTCTTGACTCCTTTCTTGAAGATTAATTGACACTATAATTGTGGGTTGATTTCTTGACTTTCTGTTCTGTTCTGGTGATCCATGTGTCTACTTTTGTACCAGTACCATACTATTTTGATTGCTACAGGTTTGTAATATAACTTGAAGTCTGGAAATGTGATACTTCCAATTTCATTTCCCTTTTTCAGGATTGATTTGGCTATTCGGGATCTTTTCCTAAAATCCTAACAAATTTTAGGATTGCTGTTAGTTTTTTTTTTTTTAATGCTGTTGTTACTTTGATAGGGATTGCATTAAATGTGTAGATTGCTTTGGGTACTATAGATATTTTAACAATATTAATTTTTCCAAGCCATGAGTATGGAATGTCTTTCCACGTGTTTGTATTATCTTCAATTCCTTTCATCAATATTTTTTAGCTTTCAGAGTACAGGTCTTTCCCTTCTTTTGTTTATTCCTAGATACTTTTGGCTGCAATTGTAAATGGGATTTTCTTCTTTTTGCTGCTTCATTGTTAGTATAGATATGCAATGGATTCCTGTACATTGTGTATTCTGTGACTTTACTGAATTCATTTATCTGTTCTATAGTTTTTTGGTACAGTCTTCAGAGTTTTCTATATGTAGTATCATGTCATCTGCAAATATGCAAGTTTTACTTCTTCCTTGCCAATTTGAATGCTTTTTATTTCTTTTTGTTGTCTGACTGATGGGCTAGGACTTCAATACTATGCTGAATAAAAGTGGGAAGAGTGGATATCTGCCTTCCTTGCTTTGGGGGGGGGAAGCTGAGCTTTTCCCCTGCTGAATATGATAGCAGTTGTGGGTTTTTCATCTAAGGCCTTTATTAGGTTGTGATATGTTCCCTCTAAACCTATGTTGTTAAGAGTTCTTATCATAAATGGACGTTGTACTTTGTCAGATGTTTTCTCTGCATCTATTTAAATAATCATAATGGTTTGTATCTTTTCTGTTATTGATGTGATATGTCATATTGATTTGACTTGCAAATATGGAGCCACCCTTGCATCCCAGGAATAAATCCCACTTAAATGTGGTGAATGATTTTTTAAATATATTGTTGGAGTCGGTATGCTAGTATTTGGTTGAGGAATTTGCATCTATGTTCATCAGAGGCATTGGCTTGTAGTTCACATTTTTTGTTGTGTCGTTATCTGGTTTTGGAATCAGGTTAATGCTGGCCTTATAGAATGAATTTGGAAGTTTTCCTTCCTCATCTGTTTTTTGCAGAAGTTTGAGAAGAATAGGTATTAATGCTTATTTAAATGTTTAGTAGAATTCACCTATGAAGCTGTCTGATCTGGACTTTTGTTTGTAGGGAGTTTTTTTTTTTATTACTGATTTCATTTCAGTTTTCATTGCTGATAATCATTCTGTTCAGATTTTCTATTTTTTTCCTGCTTCAGTTTTGATAGGGTGTATGTTTCTCGGAATTTATCCATTTCTAGGTTGTCCAGTTTGTTGGCATAATTTTTCATATTTGTGTAAAATTTTTTAAGTTTCTATGGCATCAGTTGATATTTCTTTTCTTTCATTTCTGATTTTGATTCCTTTTTTTTTTTAAATAAATCTGGCCAGTTTTATCAATTTTGTTGATCTTTTCAAAGAACCAACCCTGGTTTCATTGAGCTCTTCTATTATTATTATTATTATTATTATTATCATTCTTTTGTCTCCATTTTATTTGTTTCTGCTCTAATCTTATGCCCTTCTTTCTGCTGGATTTGGGGTTTTGTTATTTTCTTTCTGGCTCCTTTATGTGTGAAGTTAGGTTGTTTATTTGAGATTTTTCTTCATGAGGTAGGCTTGTATTGCTATAAGCTGTCCTCTTACAACCATTTTTTGCTGCATCGCAAAGATTTTGGATCATTGTATTTTTATTTGTCTCCATATATGTTTTAATTTCTTCTTAGATTTCTTGGATGACCCATTCATTATTGAGTGGCATGTTATTTAACCTCTATGTATTTATGCTCTTTCTAGATTTTTTTTGTGAGTGATTTCTAGTTTCATTGTATTGGAGTCAGAAAAGATTCAAGGTATAACTTTATTTTTTTTTTCAGTTGTTAAAACTTATTTTGTAACTTTACATGTGATCTTTTCTGGAGAATGTTCCAAGTGCACTCAAAAAGAATGTGTATTCTGTTTTAGGATGGAATGTTTTTAATATCTCTATTAAATCTATCTTGTCCAATATATCCTACAAAGCCACAGTTTCCTTTTTGATTTTTCTGTTTAGATAACCTGTCCATTGATGTAAGTGGGGTGTTAAAGTCCCCTACTATTATTGTATTACTATCAATTAGTTCCTTTGTATTTGTTACTAATGTTTTATGTATTTGAGCACTCCCATGTTGGATGCATAAATATTTACAATTGTTATGTCTTCTTATTGGATTGTACTCTTAATGATTATAGTGTCCTTCTTTCTCTTGTTATAGTCTTTGTTTTAAAGTTGATTTTGTCTGATATAAGTATGCATCCATTGGCATAATAAATGTTTTTCCATCCCCTTACTTTCCTCTTATTTGTTTCCATCCCCTCACTTTCAATCTGCATATGTCTTTAGATACAAAGTGAGTCTCTTATAAGCAGCATATAGATAAGTCTTGTTTTTTTTTAATCCATTTCATCATCCTGTGTCATGTGTGTGTGTGGTGGTCTTGTTTGGTTTCAGAATCAAGGTAATTTTGACCTCCTAGAATAGATTTAGAAACCTTCCTTCCACTTCAATTTTTGGAAGAGTTGAGAAGGATTAAATTTTCTTTGAATATTTGAATATTTGGAAGCATTACCAGTGAAGCCATCTAGTCCTAGTCTTTTGTTTGTTGAGAGGTTTTTTATTACTGCTTGAATCCTCCTTGAATCAGTCTATTTAGCTTTTATACTGCTACCTGATTCTGTCTTGGAAGATTGTATGTTTCTAGGGATTTATCCATTTCCTGTATGTTGTTCAATTTGCTCATAAGAGTCTCTTATGATCCTTTGCATTTCTGTGGTATCAGATCTAATTTTTCACTTTAATTTCTGATTTTCTTTGAGCCCTCTTTTTTGTTAGTCTAGCTAAAGGTTTATTTATTTTGTTTATCTGCTTAAAGAATCAGCCTTAGTTTCATTGATTTTTTTTTCTATTATTTTTTAGACTCCATTTCATTTATTTCTCCCTGGATCTTATTATTTCCTTTTTTTCTATTTGGGTTTTAATTATTCTTCTTTTTCTAGTTTCTTCAGATCTAAAGTTAGATCATTTAAGATTTTCTTATTTCTTGAGGTAGGCCTGTATCACTTTGAACTTCCATCTTAGAACCACTTTTGCTGCATGCCATAGGTTTTGGTATGTCCTATTTTTGTTTTCATTTGTCTTTAGGTATTTTTTTTATTTCACTTTTGATTTCTTTGATCTATTGGTTTTTCAGTGTCATGTTGTTTATCCATCTTTGTATGGTTTTTCTAGTTTTCTTATTGTAATTTATTTCTAGTTTTATACCAATGTGGTCAAGGAAGATGCTTGATATGATACATTAAATATTAAATTGTATTAAATAGTCTTTAAATACCAAATTTAGAATGACTTTATGAGAAGTCTGATTAGAAATACAACCCCCAAAAAAGTAAAATTGTTCCTAACTACTCTGATATTTTACTCTCCTTTCATGCTTGACTATCCAGTTATAGTAGTCTTTGGTGGGTACTCAGTAAAAGCTCTGTTGTATTAAGAGTTGTACTTTGTCTAGTACAGTGCCTGGCATAGAACAAACACTCCAGAATTTTTTATTTAATGAATGAATGAAAAAACCCCAAACTTTGCATTTGTATAGCTTGTTTAATGTTGGAACATTGTTGTCACACATTTTCATTAGTTTATTTTCTCATTCAGTAATATAAGTGGAAAATCTAGGAATTGCCAACTAGTAGGTATTAACCATTCAAAGAAAATCACTCATAACTTTATAATGAAAGAATACCAATTCTATTGGAGAAAATATCATAGCCAAGGGAAGTTAGAATTTTTAGAAAAGGGTCAAAATTTTGTTATGCATTAAAAGATATTAGAAATAAGTTATTGCAAGTAGGTGTTTAATCCTTAAACCATTCTGTTTGATAGAAATTACTGTTGGCAAGACCAAGGTATTTAGTAGTGGAATGACTTGCCTGAGATCTTGTAAATAAAATAGAGATGAATGAGACTATAATTTAGAACTTTTCTCTTGTAGGACAGTGTTTATTCTTTTCCCCCCAAGCTGATCAGGGGTGGAGGCTGTTCTCTTTTTGCTTCTGTCAACTTCAGGTTGGAGGTGTGAGCTCAGATCTGAGAGAGCTTTGAAACACAAAATGTTCATAGACTGTTCAAAGTTAATACTGGTGGTGAAAAGCAAAACAAAAGGTGAAACTTGGGGAGCATAAAGCAAGATTAAGAAGGACTGGTTTTCTTGATCATAGTGGAGCATGGAAGAAAATATTACGGGAAGAGGTTGAGGGTGGTCTTAAGGCTGACATGTAGACTTTTGAACATTGGTGAAAATAACTCTTGTGTGTGCATGAGAAAGAAACAGAAGGGGGAGTAAAATTATAAACTGTAGCAATAGTAAATCTTCTTTGCATCTCCCTTAGATGTATTTATGTTTATACAGAGAGTTTTCTGTAAGATATTCTTCCTACTTCCTTACCACCAGTCAAACCCAATTCAAAGCACAATACAGTGAAGAAAGAAACTACTGAAGATCTGAATCTGAAACTCCTGATGTGTATTGTAAAAACTGATGTTGAGTATGTTCAACTCCCTAGTAGTATCCTCATTTGGGGATTCCTATATCAGAAAAACTTCCTTATAAAGCAGAAAGCATTTATCCTCTGTTTCCACAGCTTGTATAATAACATTTAAAATACTTTGTGACATAAAATATATATGAGCAATGAATATTAATAAAAATATTTAGCATCTTTCAATTTATTTTTCCTTCTCCCTCCCAGCCCTTCCCCTCTGGCACAATGAAGAATCTAATAAATATGACAGCTTAAAATTTCCATTTTATATTATTTCTTAGGCATGATATGGAGAGTTTACCTAATTGAATTGACTTTGATGTCACCTAACTAAATTTATGCTGAGTAAAATTTGTTGTGCTTTGATTCTATAAGTTACCACAGCACTCAACTCTTAATATATGATTATTATATTTTGCATTACATTAATATAAATTATTTTCATGTGTACTATAAGGATATTACATAAATGTTAACATAAAAAAGGAAAAATAACTTAATAAAATTCTTCATGTGAATAGAATATACATAGGAATCTGAAAGTATGGGTTCTTATGCTGAAGGTATTCAAATTGTGTGTGTCATGCTTTGCATAATTTAAAAGCAAAACAAAACAAGGCCAATTTAAAACAAAGTAACATAATTTGAAACTTGCATTTCATAGAAGTCACAGTGAAAATAATTGAACTTTTGCAAAATACTAATGTTCTACACATATTTGAATTCTTACTTTGAAAGTGATGATTTTGGTCAGTGGATCTGAACTAAGTTTGCTGTGGTTGGGTTCTCTTATGGCCCATTTATTTTTTATTTTAATTAATATTTTAATGAAGTATAGTTGACACAATGTTACATTAGTTTCAGGTGTTACAATATGGTGATTCAACAATTCTATATGTTATGCTATGCTCACTACAAAGGTAGTTACCATCTGTCACCAGACAAAACTATCATAATACCATTGGCTATATTCCCTATGCTGTGCTTTTTCTCCCCACGCCTGATTCATTCTATGATTGGAAGCCAGTACCTCCCACTCCCCTTCACTGTTTATGCCCATCCCCTCATCACCCTCCCCTCTGGCAACAACCACTTTGTTCTCTTTATTAGTGGGTCTGTTTCTGCTTTTTTTTTTCTTTACTCGTTTGTTTTGGTTTTCAGATTCCACATACAAGTAAAATCACATGGTGTTTGTCTTTGTTGGACTTGTTTACTTAGCATAATACTCTTTAGGTCCATCTATGTTGTCATAAATGGCAAGATTTCATTCTTTATTGCTGAATAATATTCCATTGTATATATACACTACATCTTCTTCATTTATCAATGAACACTTAGGTTGCTTCCATATTTTGGCTATTGTAAATGATTCTGTAATAAACAGGGCTACATGTATTCTTCAAATTAGTGTTTTCATTTTCTTTGGATAAATACTCAGTAGTGGAATTATTGGATCATATAGCATTTCTACTTTTAATTTTTTGAGGAACTTCCACACTGATTTCCACAGTGACTGTACAAATTTACATCCCCACGTAAGGGAATGCGTAAGGGTTTCTTTTTCTCCACGTCCTTGCCAACGCTTGTTATTTCTCATCTTTTTTGTACTAGCCATTTTGACAGGTATAAGGTGTTATCTCATGTTGGTTTTGATTTATACTTCCTTGATGATTAGTGGTGTTCAGCATCTTTTATGTTGTCATCTGTATGTCTTTGGGAAAATGTCTATTGAGGTCCTCTGTCCATTTTTAAATCAATTGCTTGGGATTTTTGGTGTTGAGTTGTATCAGTTCTTTATATATTTTGGATACTAACCCCTTATGGGATATGTCATTTCCAAATACTTTCTCCCATTCAGTAGGTTGCTTTTTTGCTTTGTTGATTATTTCCTTCACTATGCAAAAGCTTTTTATTTTGTTGTAGACCCTATAACTTATTTTTGCTTATTTTCCATGCCTGAAGAAACATATCTAGGAACTGTTGCTAAGGCCAATATCAGGAAGATTACTACTTATGTTTCTAATATTTTTAAAAGATTTTATTTATTCATGAGAAATAGAGAGAGGCAGAGACAGAGGCAGAGGGAGAAGTAGGCTTCATGCAGGGAGCCTGATGTGGGGCTCGATCATGGCATCATGCCCTGAGTCAAAGGCAGATTCTCAACTGCTGAGCCACTCATGAGCCCCAAGTTTTTAATATTTTTGAGTTTATTTTTGTATATGGTGTAAGAAAGTAGTCCAGTTTCATTCATTTGCATGTAGCTGCCTAGTTTTCCCAACACCATTTATTGAAGAGACTGTCTTTTCCTCATTGTATATTCTTGCCTCTTTGTCATAGATTAATTAACCATGTAATTTTGGATTTATTTCTGGATTTGGTCTCCCATTCTATTGATCTAATGTGCCTATTTTTGTGTCCGTACTATACAGTTTTTATTACTATAGTTCTGTAGCATATCTTGAATTGTAGTTTCATACCACTGTTTTTTATTTCTCAAGATTCTTTTGACTATTCACGGTCTTTTGTGTTTCCATAGAAATTATAGAATTATTTGTTCTAGTTTTGTGAGAGATACTGTTGGTATTTTGATAGGGATTGAATTGAATCTGTAGATTGCTTTGGGTATTATGGACACTTTAACGATATTCTTTGAATCCACGTGCATAGAATATATATCCAATTGTTTGTATTGTCTTCAATTTCCTTCATCAATGTTTTATAGTTTTCAGAGTGCAAATCTTTCACCTCCTTGGTTAAGTTTATTCCTAGGTATTTTATTCTTGGTGCAATTGTAAATGGAATTTTTTACTTTATTTCTGTTTCTGATAATTTGCTATTTATGGACAGAAACTATTTGCTATTGTGGATTTCTGTATATTAATTTTTTTATCCTGCAACTTTACTGAAATCATTTATCCTAATAGTTTTTTTTGTAGAGTCTTTAGAGATTTCTAAGTATAATATCATGTCATCTGCAAATAGAGACAGTTGAACTTCTTTCTTACCAATTTGAATTCCTCTTATTTCTTAATTGGTGTGGCTAGGACAAAAGGGATGAGTGGACACTCTTGTCTTTTTTTTTTTCTTTCTTATCTTAGAGGAAAAGCTCTTAGTTTTTCACTATTGAGTATGATCTGTAGCTGTCATATATGGCCTTTAATATATTGAGAGGTATGTTCCCTCTAAAACCAAAACCACTTTGTTGATAGTATTTATAAAACAGATGTTAAATTTTATCAGATGCTTTTTTTGCATCTATCAAGATGATCATATATGATTTTTAGCCTTTTTGTTAATGTGATATATCACATTGGTTGATTTGTGAATATGAAATCATCCTTGCATCCTGGAATATATCCCAGTTGATTGTACTATATAATTCTTTCAATATATTGTTTAATGCAGTTCGGGAATATTTTATTGAGATGTTTTGCATTTGTGTTCATTAGGGGTATTGGCCTATAGTTTTTCTTTTTCTTTTTTTAATTTTCTTTGTGTGTGTGGGTGTGTGTGTGTGTGTCTATCTGGTTTTGTACAAGGGTAATGCTGATTTTGAAAAATGTCTTTGGAAGCTTTCCTTTCTCTATTGTTTGGAATAGTTTGTAAAATAGGTATTTAACTCTTTCTTTCTTTCTTTCTTTCTTTCTTTTCTTCTTTCTTTCTTTCTTTCTTTCTCTTGGTGTTAACTCTTCTTTAAATATTTTGTAGAATTCATCTGTGAGTCTATCCTTGAGCTTTTGTCTGATGGGAGTTTTTTTTTTTATTACCAATTCAATTTTGTTCCTAGTGAATGATATGTTCTGATTTTCTATTTCTTCCTGATTCTTTTTTGGAAGATTGTATATTTCTAGAAATTTATCCATTTCTTCAGGTTTTCCAACATTTTAGCAAATAATTTTTGTAGTCTTGTATAATCCTTTGTGTTTCTGTAGTGTTGGTTGCTACTTCTCTTTATGTCTAATTTTGTTTATTTGGGTATACTCTTTTTCTTGATGAGACTCAGGATTGTGAGATTGAGCCCCATGATGGGCTCTATAATGGGTGTGGAACCTACTTAAGATTCCCTCTCTCTCTCTCTCTTTCTCTCTCACCTCTCCTCCTCCTCTCAGAGAGAAGGAAGGATGGAAGGAAGGAAAAAAGAAAGAAAGATCAATGAATTGCAGAGCTGATTCTTAGGTAAGATAAACAAAATTTATGAATATTTAGCCAGTCTCATCAGCAGCATAGAGATGGGTCTTAGTATTTATTCATTCAGCCACTCGGGTGTTTTTTGTTTTGTTTTGGTTGGAACATTTAGTTTATTTACATTTAAAGTGATTATTGATAGGTCTGAACTCATTCCTATTTTGTTTATTGTTTTCTGGTTGTTTTTGTAGTTCTGTATTCCTTCTTCTCTTGCTCTCTTTCCCTGTGAATGATGACTTTCCTTACTATTATGTTTGGCTTTATTATTTTTTTGTGTATCTACTATAGGTTTTGATTTATGGTTACTAGAATGTTCATATATAACATCCTAAGTGTATAGCAATCTATATTAAGTTGGTTGTCACTTAAGTTTGAACACATTCTAAGAGAACTTCATTCTTGTGTATATATTGTCTTATTTTACATCTTTTTATTCCAAGTCCTCTAATGAATTTTTTATATATAATTGATTTTACAGCTTTGTCATAAATTTAGGAAAGGAAGCAGTAAGATGATGTAAAAAAAATACCCTGGACTATGTGTCTGGGCCTGCTTTACTATCTCTTTTGTCTTAGCATAGAAATGTGCTTAAAACTCTGCCATAAATATAACAAAAAATGGAATGTGAGGGCAATTGGCTCCAACACCTGGTATCCCATTGATTACCAGAGTAGATTCAGCTAATAAGATTGGCTAGGCAGGTATTGCTTTCCTCCCTCACCACTCCATGTGCATCCTTCCCAAAGCTGTGCACTTACTTTGTCAAAGAAGACAAACTTCTCCAACAGAGGAGGACCATTCTTTGGTCAAGGGTATACGAGTAGCTGCATTCCTCTGCTAGAACTTCCAAACAAGCTCTCAAAGCCCATTTGTAGGAGAAGGTAGGGCGGTCAAGCTTCTAAGATTCCAGACAGATCCAAATGAACACTGCATGTGGCAGTCTACCTTTCTTTAAAAAAGAAAAGAAGAAGAAGAAAATTTTTAACTCCTGTATCCTGCCCTAGGTACCATAATATTATTCTCTTTTTTATTCTTTTTAGTTTGTTAGGGCTGCCATAACAAAATACAACAGACTGTGTTACTTGAACAGAAGAAATTTATTTTTTTGCAGTTCTGGAGTGTAGAGCTCATAATCAAGATATTAACAGATTTGGTTTCTGAGGCCTCTCTTGTCTTCTGGGTGTTTGCCTTCTTGCTTTGTCTTCATGTCCCTCTATCTGTGTCTATGTCCTAATCTTCTCCTCTTATGAGGACACGGTTATGTTGGATTAGGGCCTAGCCACCCCAATGACCTCATTTAATCTTAATCATTAAAGGCATACCTTAGAGAGAGTGTGGGTTTGGTTCCAGACCATGGCAATAAAGTTACTATCACAATAAAGCAAGCCATATAAGTTGTTTGGTTTCTCAATGCATATAAAAGTTATGTTTATACTATGTTGTAGTCTATTAAGTGTGCAAAGGCATTATGTCTGAAAAATGCACATACCTTAATTAAAAAAATACTTTGTTCTAAAAAATGCTAAACATCATCCGAGCCTTCAGCAAGTCATATTTTTTTTACTGGTGAAAGGTCTTTCCTCAATATTGCTGGCTGCTGACTGATCACGGTGGTGATTGCTGAAGGTGAGTGTGGCTGTGGCGATTTCTTAAAATAAGACAACAATGAAATTCATCACATCAACTGACTCTTCCTTTCATGAAAAATTTCTCTGTATGATGTGATACTGTTGGATAGCATTTTACCCCCAGTATGACTTCTTTCAAAATTAGAGTCACTTCTGTCAAGCACTACCAATAATTTATCAATTAAGTTTATATAATATTAAACCCCTATCATTTCAACAGTCTCCACAGCATCTTTATAAGGAGGAGATTCCATTTCAAGAAACCACTTTCTTGCTTGTCCATGAGAAGTAGGTCCTCATCCTTTCAAGTTTGATCATGAGACTGCAGCAATTCAGTCACATCTTCAAGCTCCACTTTTAATTCTATTTTTTTGTATTTTACTATTTCCACCTCATCTGCAATTGTTTCTTCCACTGAAGTCTTGAGCCTCTCAAAGTCATCCATGAGGGTTGGAATCAGTATCTTCCAAAATCCTGTTAATGTTGATATTTTGACCTCTTCCCATGAATCACACAAATGCTTTTAATGTCATCTAGAATGGTGAATTCTTTCCAGGAGGTTTTCAACTTACTTTGCCCAGATCCATCAGAAGAATCATTATCTATGGCAGCTACAACCTTACCGAACGTATTTCTTAAATAAGATTTGAATGTCAAAATTACTTTTTGATCCATAGCTACAGAATGGATGCTGTGTTAGCAGGCATGAAAACAACATGAATCTCACCGTACCTCAAAAGAGTTTCTGGGTGACCTGATGTGTTGTCAATGAGCAGTAGTATTTTGAAAGGAGTTTTTTTCCAAGTATCAGGTCTCAACAGTGTGCTTAAAAATACACACACACACACATATATTTTCTTTATCCATCATCCATTGATGTGCATTTAAGTTTTTTCATGTCTTGGCTATTGTAAATAACACTGCAGTAAGCATGGAGGTATTTACTGGCACTTGTTATTTCTTGCCTTTTTATAATAGCCATTCTGATTGTTGTGAGGTAATATCTCATTGTGGTTTTGATTTGCATTTTCCTAATGATTTTTTGTGGTGAGCATCTTTTCATATTTGTTGGCCATCTGTATGTCTTCTTTGGAAAAATGTCTTTTCAGATCCCCTGCCCATTTTTTAATCAGATTGGGTTTTTTTTTGTATGAGATTTTTGTTTTGTTTTGTTTTATATAAAGAGAGCACGTGTGCACTTGTGCATACGTGTGGTGTGGGAGTGGAGCAGAGAAAGAGGGAGAGAATCCCAAGGAGTCTCCATGCCTAGTATGGAGCCTGAGGAGGGGCTCAATCCCATGACCCTGAGACCATGACCTGAGCTGAAATCAAGGGTAGAATGTTTAACCACCTAATCTACCCAGGCATCCCTGTATGAGTTCTTTATATGAGTTGAGTATGACATTATAAAAAGCACACACTAAACAGCAGCTATAGTGATATTAACTAATACTAAATACAACACAAAGACAAAGAAAACCTCATATGTGAAACTCCAAAAGAGTCAATGGGATCTGTACAAACTGCATTATCTCCTTCATTATCTTTTTTTCTATTTAGATATCGCTCTGATGTTCTGTTTCCAGAAAGTCCCATTGAATGAACTACTGAAAATAGTACTAAATAAAAATTTATATTGGCAACTTGATCATAAATATAGAATAAAGTAAAGATGGAGTAGGGGGTTCCCACAGACTCCTCCTAGGTTTGGTGATTGGCTAAGTAACAGACTAGAGTTAGCATATAGCTCTCTCATAGCTATGATTTATTATAGCACAAGGATACAAAACAGAATCAGCAAAAATGAAAAAGCACATGGGGCAAAGTCTGGAGGAAGCAAAGTTGTGATTGTGCTTTCAAGAGTTCTCTCCCATGAGAGACACAGAGGACATACTTCATTAATCTAGCAATAAGATGGAAAAACACATGAAGTGTCTACTAGAGAAGTTCATTAGAAACTTGATGCTCAATGATGTTTTTATTGTATCCTGGTCAGGTAGGCACTTTTTGCCCAGCTCATACCGAAATTCCAGACTCCCAGAAAGAAAGTCAGTGTTCAGTATAAATGACATTGTTAGTACAAACATTTTAGCCCATTTAACCACCCTTATCAGTTAAGGAAACACTTCCCAAATTTGAATTGTCAGATGTCAGCTGAGGGCCAACCTTGCAAGCACGCCTTTCTAAGGATAGAAGTTTCAAACCTGCTATGTTAACTTTTTTCTGCACAGAGAGAAAAGCAGAAGTCTGCTCTGTGGAGACTGGGTGGCTGGCTGCCTGTTTCTCTTCTAAATTTATCATACTGTAAGGAATCGCATGTGAAGAACCCAGTGGGATCCTTTTAAGCATGTCATTTTAGGGACGCCTGGGTGGCTCAGTGGTTGAGCGTCTGCCTTCTGCTCCAGGCAAGATGCTGGAGTCCCAGGATCGAGTCCTCATTAGGCTCCCTGCGTGGAGCCTACCTCTCCCTCTGCCTTGTGTCTCTGCCCATCTCTCTTCTCTCTCATGAATAAATAAATGCAAATCTTTAAAAAAATAAAATAAACATGTCATTTTTTAAAAGATTTATTTATTTATTCATGAGATACACAGAGAGAGGGAGAGAGAGGCCAGAGACACAGGCAGAGGGAGAAGCAAGCTCCATGCAGGGAGCCCCGATGCGGGACTCGATCCCGGGACTCCAGGACCACGCCCTGGGCCGAAGGCAGGCGCTAAACCACTGAGCCACCCAGGGATTCCCAACATGTCATTTTGATTGCCATTTTTGTTCCAAGGTTTCACACTTTAGCACACATTTTGTTGAATAATGAGTGTTCCTTTCCTACTCTGCCCTTTTTGCCTGACAGAAACAGAATCAGAGCTTTATTGAGAAAACCATACTGAAACTCAGAGGGTTAATATAGTAACAGCTATCTCATAGGAGAAAACAGAATGAGATTGTAAAGCTACAAGAGTGTTTTTCTGGCACTTTTGATAAATTGACTCTACGGTCAACTCCTAGAAAGAAATTCCCTTCCTGGTCTGGGTAGTGGCCTCGTCGCTGGAATGACTGTGGGGAAGTAGACTGAGTTATTCCAAAGGAGGAGCTCATCTGGCTGCTCAACTAAATACCAGTTGCATGGATTCTAACTTTTGCTTGAAATGTCTATCTCATTATTTAATATTGTTATACTTACCCAGTTATCCACTTCAAGCTAAACAGAATATAAGTAATGTGTATTTTCAGAGATAAAAGGAAAAAACTCTCACTTTGTACCTGGACTCTTTGAGGAAATCAGACATAAATTCAGCTACTTCTGAAGTCACTTGCATTAAAAAAATTTTTTTAAGTTCATTTTCTTGTTTTCAGGGGAAAATTGTTCTGTCAAAAGTCCACCAGTGGACCTTCTCCTTCCTCCCTGGATATTCCACAATTTCTCTTCGGGTGACTGCAGAGTTTGCCACCAGAGCTTCATGCATTGCTTTGCCAAATGCTGCCACTGGAATTTGACAGCAGAAAGTGGTCCCTGGAGTTTATTAGTATAAAGAGCTTCCAATTCTTCATGTTCTCTGCAATCAAAACAGTAAATATTTCATCTGACATCAATTTTATTTCCTTTCTGCAACATGCAGTCAAGAAAACTGCAACAGGCCCTAGGACCTTTATGCTTCAGTAACTCAGACTTCTAGTTAGCTTTCTAAATTCTCCATTTCTCTTTGCACCTATTGGTTGTTAAAATAACAAAAGGCTGCCCCTATTTCTTGCTTTCTTATATTATCTTAAAATGGCAAAGGTCTCTCACCATTTCATAGTTTTCTTGAACTAGTATCCTTGCTAAGTAGCAAATGTAGCAAATGTAAGCAATCATACCTATCAGCTATATTTTGTGCATAGATGTCCTAGAAAATAGGTAATAGGGTGACTTATGCCCTTCGCTACACAATCATCTATTTATTCTTGCTGCTTCCCATTCGATGGTACTCTCTGTTCTCTCTCACTCTCCCCAAAGAAAATGCTAAACTGTTCTCCATGGTATACAGATGGTGATAAAAAAAATATGTTGTGTTTCCTTTATTTGTTCTCACTATGATGCTTTTTTTCTGCCATCTGAATCAAGTCTGATCTGATTTGGGTAATTTTATATGTTTACCCTCTCATATCTTGAGTATTTAAAGAGTTAACTCTTATTCTTCTCTTCCATCCTTCAGCCAGCTCTGATGATATCATCATTGAACAAAAATTTTAGTAGTTTCCCTCTGTTTTCAGAATAAGCACAAGTGCCTTGGCCTGGTATTCACAATTGTCCATAGTGAGTGCCAATCCCCTTTCATATCTTTATGTAATATTATTTTATCTCACACTTGATTATTGGTATATTCATCAACAAAATTTTTGAACTTTCCATTTTGTTTTGAGTACTAGGCCTAGAAGATAAAAAAAGAAAAGATGTTTTACTTAATCCCAAAATACTGATCATCAACTAAGGGAGGCAATCATAGTGGGTTTATTTAATAAGTAGATGTGTGCACATGACATTATGCATTAAATAATTAAAGGTAATTTAATTTATTTGGTCCACAAATACTCATCAAACACCTAGGGCAATACAACCAATGGAAAAACACATAAAAGATCTAAATTAAAGATCATGGAAAGTTCCTCATTGTTGATAATGCTTTTAATTCAGTCCTTCAGGACCTCCGAACACCCAGGCCATCTGCTAGTCAGAATGCTCCTTGCAGAAGGCACAGCCTGCTTTCTTTTCACTCCCATTTCCTCATCTGGAATACTTTGTTTTAAAACCCCTGTGATCCTTTGGGGCCTAACTCTAAATGTATCTCTTCATCCTCTATGATTTTCCCTAGGCCAGAAGGAATCCATTACCTTTCTGAATTCCTACAGCATGTTTTGCTTTTTTCATGGCACAACTTTTGAGCTATTTTAAATGATGAATATACAAGGTAATAAAAAGCTATTTAAATTACATAGAGGGCAGCATGGGTGGCTCAGTGGTCTGGCACTGCCTTCAGCCCACAGCATGATCCTGGGGACCCGGGATCGAGTCCCACGTCGGGCTCCCTGTGTGGAGCCTGCTTCTCCCTCTGCCTGTGTCTCTGCCTCTCTCTGTCTCTGTCTCTGATGAATGAATAAATAAATAAAATCTTTTAAAATAATAAATAAATTACATAGAACTGTGTGTTGCAAAAAAGTGGAAGAGCATCTTTACCCCGACTCTCTATCCCATTCCTGTCTTCTGTCTCCAGAAGGAAATCCTATCAGTAGTTTGTTGTGTGTCCTCCCAGAGCTTTCTCTTGGCATCTACATAGACAGGTGCACTTGTGTGCAGGCACTCACACATAAGAGAGGGTAATGTTTTTCATAAATGAAATCATACTCTACATTGTTTTGGGAATTATATGCGAAGATTATATTTGGACAGCTGACATTTGGACATGTCAGCATATAAAAATGTAATTTGTTCTTTTCAATGCAATACTTAAATGGCTATTTATTTTCTAACATTCTATTGTTAAACCTGCCCTATACATTTAAATATACCTTTGCATATGTGTGTGAACACTGCTGTGGATGAACTTACAGATGTGAAATTCCTATATAAAAGAATATACATATATAAAATGTCAGTAGATATTGCAAGATTGTCCTCCAAATAGGCTATCCCAGTTTAAACTCCCACAAAAAGTCCTCAGACCTTCATTTAATGGCATTTTGTACACATTTAATCTCCCTTGATCAATGAAAACATAATTACCTTTGGACAGGAACTTTGCCACTTATATTTTAGCATTCCAGGTGACTTCTGGCACTGAGCAGTGCTTGGCACATGATATAAATTTGACAAATATTTGTGAACACAAAATGAACTGAATAGATGTAAAACACCAGGTTTCTCCTGGAGGCAAGGAAGGTGCTATTTAATCTTTTTAGAAGCTCTCTGATCTGGCTCCTATAGATTGAGCTCCTATTTCTATCCTGTAACTAAGTGCTCAGTTTTTAATTAATGACATAGTCTATCTAGCTGTCTTCTTATAATGAAGATCTTAGATAAGATTTTCTGAGGAGTTAACAGAAAGTTCCAAGAGTAAAGCCCCTGGACGAGGGCCAGAGAGTAAGTAATAAAAAGGCCTGAAGGTTTAGGACCTCCTCTTGGCACTGTTGGAATGTGGCTGACAATCCCAAGTGTACAAGAAGGACATGGGTTCATAGTAATCTGCCAGTGGATCTAGGAAGCCTGAACAGGAAATAGTACCTGATGGCTAATTGCTTTTACATTTGTGCACTTTATTAAGTTAGAAGGTCTGGGTTAACCCCAGTTCCATAACCTTTGGCACTCTGCTGTTTTTGAAAGTCCCTTTCCTTTTCTGTAAAAGGAAGCACAGTCCTCCAGATTTTTGTAAGGATTAAGAATGATTAAGTGAAAGGAACTAGCACAGTGGCCACTATGCAGTAACAGCCTTCTAGTGCCGAGTGCTGCTTCCAGGGCCCAGAAAAGGACTGCCTCTAGTGGACACAGGACTCACAAAGGAATGGTGTTTTTGAAGACCTACTTTTGGATAGTTGTTTTGTCAGTTTATGCAGAAGTTTCAAAGCCACCTCCTCAGGAAAAAAAAAAAATCCAGAAACCTATGTAACTATTTTTTACTTCTCTGTTTTTATAGTTTTAGATTCTTTTTGGTAGATAAAGGCAAGTTTTAGTTCTTGACTCAAAAAACCCATACAGGTGCAGCCCAGGTGGCACAGCGGTTTAGTACCGCCTGCAGCCCAGGGTGTGATCCTGGAGACCCAGGATGGAGCCCCATGTCAGGCTCCCTGCATGGAGCCTGCTTCTCCCTCTGCCTCTCTCTCTCTCTCTCTGAATAAATAAATAAAAAATCTTTAAAAAAAAATCCCATACGGATAACGTCCCTCTGCACTGCATTCTAGATAAGGAGTCACATATCAGGAGATTCTGTGGCCATAAACCATTTGTGAGCCTTCTGGAAGGAAGGCAATAAGTGCTGAGAGGCAGCTTGGGTTTCTAGGTTAAGTTATTTCCAAGAAATCTAAACTGATATAGTGCAAACTGTCAAAGCAAAAGGTATATGAATATCACCGAAATGTAACAATACGTTCTTTTGCTCTGTGTTGTTTTTGTTATTGCTTCCATCCTTCTCATTTCTACCTGGCAAAGTCCCCTTCATCATTTAAGGGCCGTTGCAAGCCTTCTCATTCAATTCGTAGCATTCTTCCTTGTAGCGTTGTTCTTGTGTGGCATTTTTCATACTATGGTTTCCTGCTGATTTGTCTGTTTTCCTTCCATAGACCATAAGCACCTCAAAACTATCATTTTCATATTTCAATTTCTCTTTATCATGGTCTGAGCTTTATGCAATGCCTTCTACTAAGTATTTCCCCAGTAACACTTTTTAAAGAATGAATAAATGGCAAGAAGAAGAAATATAGTGAGTAGATTTGTGACTAGTAAAATGATTGTCCCCAAACTGTTGAAGATGTTCAAGACCCACTTCTTTCATAGAGTAATTCTTAAAATTACTTTCACAAATTTGCTTATCTATGGCCACAAATATTCAAGTGAATGGAACTTCACAGAGTAAGCCATTAATTAATAAAAAGAAACAGAGTTAAGCAATGGTATATTTTTCTAGAAAATTAAGTTATCTATGAGTGGTCTGTAAACAGTGACTCAGGATGCATTGAAAGAATGTGCAGCCATCCTCTTGACCTTTACAGATCATGGATAGTTTTCCTCTCAATGTTTAGCACTTTTTACTCTATGCAATCTTTCTGGAGCAATTTCCTCCATGCCTATGGCTTGCCAATGATTCTCAAATCTATAATTTCAGTCCAGACCTTTCTATCTCAGCTCAGTTTATTTATTAAACTCTCTCCTGACTGAATGACTCTGGGAAGATTACTTAACCTCTCTGTGCCTCTGTTGCTTCTACGTATAAAATGAGATTAATGACAATACCCACCAAATAGGATTACCATAAAGAGTAAATTAATTCATGTGTATATAAAGTGTTTTTGAATAACACTGGACATGTAAATGATACATGTTTGCTGTTTTTAGTCTCAATATCTCTATTTGACTATTTCAGTGATACCCAAACTCTACATGTCTGAAGGCAAACCTATTCACTCCCCAACACTGCTGTACTTCCAGTACTCCCTGTCATAATCAAGGGCATCACTATTCATGATGTTATAAAAATGAAAAGCTAAGGGCCATCCTTTATACCTCTTCTCCTTACTCCTCATATCTAAGCTATCAATAAGGACCATCTGTTTCATTCCTAAGTACCTCTTGAATCTATCCATTTCTCTCCATCTCTACTGCTGGCACCCTAGTTCAAACAGCTTTCATCTCTTGCCTGAGTTACTACAATAGCCTTCTGAATGATCTCCCTATAAATACTCTTGCCTTCTCTAAACCTCTCCACTGAGTGATCTTTTAAGAATACTTTACTGTGTTCTTTCCACACTTTGAAACTTTCAAAGCTTTCCACTGCTCCCTCAATAAAGACCCAACTTCTAAACTGTCCCTTGCTTCATGCCAAGGGACATGGCATGTGTGTCTGTGCTCTAGCACTGCTACCTTCTTTTATCTCTTGACCATGCGGGCTCCATCACTAGCCCTTTGCCTAAAGTGCCCTCCCCTCTTCACCTTGTTGGTTCCCAGCTCAAACAGCACCTGCTCAGGGAACTGTCTTGAATTCTCATACCAGGTCAGGTGTGGGGATTCACACCCTCTATTTTTCCTACAAAATATTAATCATCTTTTATAATTATATATTTATATATGACTGTATAATCTGTTTTCTCCACTAAACTGTAAGCCGCATGGGGGGCGGGGAGAACCAAAGCTGTTTTTCCCACCCTACCATATCTCTGCTACATTGCAAGTAGCCTGGGATTTAGCATATGCTTAATATATTGTTGATAATTTAGTTAAAGAACCCAGAGTCCTGTTCAGTATATCTACTAGTGCTTTGGATAAAATCATAAAGATACATTGATCAAAATTACAGAAGTAAAACTTCAAAAAATTTAAAAAATATAACTACCATAAAATACAGTAATCCCAATGGATATATATCCAAAAGAATTGAAGGTTTTGAAGATGTATCTATACTCCCATATTCATTGCAACCTTATTCACGATAGTCAAAATATGAAAATGATTCAATGGTCCACTAACTGACAAATGGATAAAGACAATGTGGTAGAAACTGGGTGTTGGGCATTAAGGAGGGCACATGATGAGATGAGCACTGGGTGTTATACTGTATGTTGGCAAATTGAATTTAAGTAAAATAAAATAACTTAAAAAAGAAAATGTGGTAGATACATACAGTGGAATATTATTCAGCCTTTGAAAAGAAGGAAACCCTATCATTTGCAACAACATGGATGGACCTCAAAGACAATATGTTAAGTGAAATAAGTTGGTCACAGAAGGACAAATACTACATGATTCCACTTATATGAGGTGTCTAAAATAGTCAAACTAATAGAAGCAGAAAATAGAGTGGTGTTTGCCAAGGGTTGGGGGGAAAGGGGAAAGTGATGAGTTGTTACTGAGTGGGTATAAAGTTACAGTTATACAAGATGAATACATTCTGGAGATCTGATATATGAAATTGTACCTATAGTTAACAATCTGGTATAAAAAATTATAGAGGTTAAGGAAAAAAGAACTGGGATAAGTACAACAAACTCAGGATTCAAAAATATCTTAAAAGCATGAAATAATCATAGTAAGAAGCAAAATTAAATCAGGATATGTATAAAACCATGCATTAAATCTTAAGAAAATTTCCTGCAGAAATAGAGTATGAGGAAGACTACTAGAAAGGAGTGCATCTGGATACAGCTAAGTGAGAGTGGGAGGATACATCCTGGTGTGAGTTAACAACGTGCGGGGAGTGCAGAGTTGCCTGATATCAGCTTGGGCTACAATAACTAGCCATCTTGAAAGTGAGGGGAATATGAATGATCTCTCTTGTCCCTGTTGAGATCACAGCTGACAAATAGTGTTAAACTAGAGGATCAGGAGAAGAAAACATGCATACAGCACAGTTGAAAGAATATAGGATATTTAATCTTAAGACAATGTGAAGTAACCATTATTTTCTTCAGGCCTATAATAATCGGGATTTATCCAATACTTACTACAGTGTGCTATAGGCATTACCTTGCTTAAGCCTAATAGTAAAGTATGGATATTATTACCCCATTTTATAGATTAATGAAGGTAAGACACATTTATAAACAACTGTAAATGGTAGAGCCAGGATTTGATCAGAGAAGTCTGCATTAGAGCCTTAGACCATCTATGGAGGCCACAGCCCATTGAAGCATACGCTTATTAAAGGCCTACCATCTAGACAAGGGACTGCATACTTTGTGGACTCCAAGATCTAGAACCAAGATATATGCATGGAAGGAAGCAGATTATGTGACATAAGAATTTTATGAAATGCTTTCTCAAATATAAAGTACTAGATTGAGTGACATATTAGACTGGGGCTCTGCTGTCACCTCCCCGACATGCTATAGAGGTTATCCGTGTAGTGGGGAAGGGAGTTTGTGCTAGATGACAATTAACTTCTCCAACTCTAAGCTACTGGGGTTCAATGAGTTTGGTGGTGGGAATCTCACCTGATTGAACCTGATATGAGAGAATGGATTATTGTTTAGCAAATAGTCCTTTGACTCCCTCTCCTTGGGGTAGAGTGTAATTCCTTAGCCCCATTGACTTTAGGCTTGGCCATGTGACTTGTTTTGGTCAATGAAATGTTGGAGGCTCTGGTTCAAGTAGAGTCTTTAAATGTGCTTGGTAAATTCAGCTCGGCTCTTGAGTTCCTGTGATCAAATATGAGAAGCTCCCCGTAGTGACTGCCCCTTCAGCCTCAGCTACCAAATCAAAGCCTGTAGAACAGGCCTGAACCCAGTCCACAGCCTACAGCCACATTCAGCAGACCCCAGCTGATTCCCACATCCATGAGTGTGAGAATAGATGCTTCTTATTGGAAGCCACTAGGCTGTGAAGTAGTTCATTCAGGATTTTTATGACAGAAGCTGACTTACAAATACCTGATTCTCCTTAATAAATGGAGACAATCCCAACTTTTACTCATACCAGGCCCTTTACAGATTGTGGTTCTCCTTGCCACTCTCCTACCTTGAGATTCCACCTCGTATAGTTGCATGGGGGCAGAAGAGGAAGGTGAACAAGTGCCAGAGAGTTGGCATGTTGTCCCTGTTTACAAGGACAGCCTTGAGGCTAAGGGCCTCAAGGAACTACCAGGTTTGTTTTTTTTCTCCACCTCCTTGAAACAAAAAAAAAGAGAAACTGTACCATAGTTCTGCGCTGTGCCCTTCTCTTTGTGGCCTCCTGGTGTAGTGGCTTACATCATCTTCTTGCTCTATCCTTAGTTAGGTAACAGTACTTGGGGAAATTGATCAGATTATGGAAAGGGTTTCTTCCTTTTCTGGGCCCCAGGTTTGAATCCATGTTATATTGTTCTCCAAGAACTCATTCAGAAAGAATTTAACAGGAAGACAAAATCCATTTCTGCCCTCATCCTGCCTTTTGGACAAACAGAAACCAGCCTGGGCTTTCAAGAGTCAGAGCTGGGCATATGAGGACTGTGGGGAGAGATACTGGACCATGGGCTGGGTAGAAAGCTAGAAACGAGGCATAAAATGGGAGGGATGAGCCTAGAGAGATCCCCAGAGGTGAAATGGTGCTTTCTCTAAGTTATCTATGGCCTCTCCAGGAGTGGATGGTCCTTTCAGATACTTCTCCTTTAAAGCCTTAAAATTCTGAAATTGCTTGTGCCAGCTTTCTTTGGTAACCTTTCATTTCTGGGTTCCATATGGTATGTGAAAGTAGAAAAGGGAAGAAAGGGTGGATGTGAGTGACAGTACCAGAAACATTTCCTTTACATTTGGACAGAGGGAACAAGTGGCAAACTTCAGATCTGCAGGAATCCAGCCTGATTTTTAGTTCTGTCTGGGGTTTTTTTTCCCTCCTAAGTCTTCAGAATAAGATACTTTAACAAAAGAGACAAGTATACTTACATGAGTAACAAAGGGTTGTAAGTTAATGGGTAAGGAGAGCAAGTGAGCATGCAATCTGTGTGTAAGGAAGATAGGAAAGAAAGATGAACAGAAAGAACCTGTGCCAGACACCATACCAGATAGTTGACATATGGTTTTTCACTCAGTTCTCACAGTAGTCCTCTGTTAACCTTTCTGACATAGAAATAAGGAAACTGGGATAAAGAGAAGTCCAGTAATTTACTCAAGATTCCACACCTAATTGGAGAGTTGGGAAAAGAACACAGGTGGAGCTAAGACTGAAACACAGATCTACCTCTAGTGGAACAAAGGATGAATATCATTCGGACTCAATCCTATACACAGATGTTCAAATGTTGCATGACTTGAGAGACCAGAAGAAGAAAGAGGTCCTCTAATCCAAAATGGATCTTGCACTCACTTATCCTGATGCCTAGATTTCCACTATTATATTCCCCTTTCACTGAGCTAAATACACATTTGTCTGACCAGGTTATGCATAGCTCGGCAGGTATGTGGCAGTGTACTTGGAGATACTTACAGGAGAATCATGGTATGTTGCTCGAGAACAGTGGTTTCATGCCAAATTATGAGGGAAAAAGTTTTAGCAAAACAAACATGGGTATTTTATAAAATGCAAATTTGAATTGAGTTTAAAAGCTAAAAATGTGAGAAATTTCATGTTTGCTTTATGTCACAATCCCAGCATATGAATCTAAGCATATGAATTCTTTCTATGAATCCTCATGAGCTACTTTGTTGGAAAAGTTTGAGGTGCCCAAATTTTTACCTTAGGTACCTTACCAAGGTACCTTAGTTGAAGGTACCTTGTCCCTAGGAAGCCTCTGGGAAAATGAAAACATGTTGACTGGTAGTGGTGAAGGAACATTTACATTCCTTGCCAAATATGAGCACTTGAGGACAGATGAATTTATTAGCTTAGATTCACCAGCCCAGGGAAAATACTTGAAATAATGAGACCCCAGAAGCATGTTTGGTTGAATTCTGGGAGCACAGAAATAATTTCCGTTGAGGAACAGCAAGGGAAGTACCTCGGTGGGATGTCAGAAAAATGTTTGTAAGGGATGGAGTTACTAAAGAGGTCAACTTTTCCTCTATCAACAATTTATTCTCCACCCCACACACCTTGTTAGAGAAACTTCCTAGGCTCCCTTTGCAGGGACAATGCTCACAGAGGCCTATTAAAGAGGGGAGCCAACCATGTGACACACTCTTTCCTCCACAGTCACAGCTGACTTAGCCATTGGCAGACTTAGCCATTGGTAGATATTGCAAAGAAATGCATTTGGAATGTATATGTGTGTATGAAAAAAAAACCAGGAATCCTTGTATTCAGGTATATGAAAGTTGAGGTTCACAATCTGACTTTAGTCATTGTGAGTTGAAGATGATATAAAGCTAGAGATAATGGTAGCCACGTGCATGCTAAAGCAAGGAAAGCCGTGTGCCAAAGAGAAAAGACAAAACCAGATGTGCAAGGAGAAAAAATCAAGAGAACATTCAGCTCTGGAGAGAGAAAACCTGGGACTTCAATTTCTGAGTTGTGATCCCTCATAAAGTCTGGTTGTTTGGTGAGCCATCTCTGTACCTTACCTATAAATCCCCCTCCTTGCTTAAGCTGGCTAAAGTGGGTTTCATTCTTTGCCACTAAAGTTCCCTGACAGAGGAATGTGATCAAAACCCCTTTGCCTGGGTGTAGTTACTATGTAATTTATCATCCTAACTGGGACACTTGGGGTGCTGATAATAATTATACTGACAAAACAGGAAACCCAGAATGTACAGCCATCCTTCCTATGTGGTCAAGAAGGGAAATGAGATGTTAACTGCTTGTATATCACCAGCACTGTTAGCTGCTTAAATATAGGCCATCTTGTCTGATGTCACAACAATCCTATCAAGCTTATCCTCTCTCTGACCAGGAACTACAGCTAGAGGGATTACACATACAGGAAGCAGGTAGAAGAGCCAGGATAGGAGCCCAGGTCTAGCTGACCATGGTCCTGTGCTCTTCTCACCAGGATGTCTTCCTCCATAACAGTGTTGCATGGAGCTCAAGCAATACTAGCCCATAGTCCCCAGAGCAGCATTCTGGGGTGTTGATACAATGATCAGTGAAGAGACACGTGCAATTACACTAATCCCTCAGACAACCCATGCCCACCCTGTTGACACAAAGACTATATACCCTCAGTCGTGTTTGAAACACCTTTCAGCCCAAAAAGCACAATACAACAAAATCTCCACTGTCAAAGAAGGAAATTGAAGCAATTTTGAAACAATTTAGGAGAAGCCCCCATCTACACCTGAGTTATCTGAGCAGTGCAGGGACACAAAAGATTAGGGGTCAGAATTTTTCAGATAATTTCTTGTTTTCCTGGTCCAGCAGGTTTAACTCGCAGGCTTGCTTTTGTGAGCATGTATTGTGCTCACCACACAGTGAATACGCACCAATTTCTAGGTAAGAGCTATATGGCAAAAGAGGTGATGAGAGAGTAGAATGTAATATTCTAATTAAGACTCAGTTGAAAAAAATCTATTCATTAAAATTCTAATATGATCCCAGTTTTATTTCTAAAATGCCAAATATAACCGGAAAATAACTTGTTCCAATTTCTATATCCCTTTTCTTATCAGGCACTTTTAGCCCCCAGGACTAATCCAATCACAATCAAGCAATTATCTGATGACTGGGGCTTCTGGGAATTGCCAGCCATTGTGGGGAGTGTGCCAGGTTCTTTCTGAATCAGAAAAAGGGATCAGTTACTGCCAACTGCACCCACCTGTTTATCTTTGGTAAGGGGTAGACTGCCAGGATAGTAATTACATCTTAATTCAAGGCGACATGACCTAGATAAGCTTCGAGCTCTCCTACCACGTTGATCTAGCTTGAAGAAGAGGCTCCAGCACCAGGCTGAGAGGCAGGGCATTTTATTCCCTTAGAGTCCCAGCTGTTTTTCCTGACACTACTTTTAGAACCACTGATGAGTTTGCCCTTGTGTGGTTTGTTCACAGCATGTATTTCCAGTGTAATCCCTGACCTTGTGAAAAGGTAAAAGATGACAGAAGAATTTGGAAAGAAGTTGTAGAATGGACAGGAGAACACAATTTGGGTTGAAGAACTGTTACAACCCCACAGTATGTGCATTCCGAGGTCTGAGGTCTGACCTCATAAGCTGTGATTCTGATCACCTATACCTGAGTCCATGTAAAAAACATTGCTGGTGTTTCAGAAGTTATTTGAAAGCCAAAAAAATACGTTGACACAAAGAAAATCTTATCGAACCTTGTAAGATGGAAATTTGAATTTTTTATACTACGATAACATAATTGAGAAAAATATTTTTTAAATAAAGGAGCATAAAACATGATTTTTTGAAAGAACTTTATGGACTATTTTAACACTCTTGGTGCTGTGTCCTGGCTACACAGTATTTTACTGACTTTTTCAAGCACCCTGAATTTTATCACCACAGTTAAGGGACCTCTTAGTCTCTCTTTCGAATGATTTAAATCCTTAAGAAATATTCAAGTGCTTATATTATTCTCCTTACCCTTTCCTTACCCAATTTCCAATTGAGATAATTTTTTTTAATTATCCAAATGCATACCTTCAATGCATGTATGCACACAAAGTATCTTTTAGTGGTTTGCACTTAGATAACTACTCTACAGATGAATAGCCCCGGTTGGTGCTAAATAATCAGGATGGTTCATTCATTCTTGCTGCATAAAAATAATAAAATAAGGAACAGTGACACAAAACAACTGTTAAACATAGAGGTTAATGAATGTAAAGCACAGCTCCTAACTGGGAAATGAATCCCGTTATCTGAAATATGGTCATTCTATATTACTGTCTCAGTGATATTTTTACTTTTCCTCCAATAACTCACTTTCTTACTTCTAATAGACCTTAAAGAAAACCTATATTTTTGTTCAAAGATGACTTCCACACAGAAGCACCATTAAATAAGTTTTCTGGAGAACCTTGAATTAATTTTACTTTTCTAGAAATCATTGTTTTGAATCCAGTTTTCTTCCTGGTGGTCAGAATGCAAACGTTACAGAAATGTTTGTCTTCTCTTCCAGTTTTCTACCCTAATATTAACTTTGACCTTTAAACTGGATAAAAATCATATTACTAGAGATGACTATTCTTTAAGAAAATGTAGCATTTTGTTAAGTAATAGAGCTTTATAATGGTACCAATTTTCCTGGAGGGCCTGAATTTTATTTTAAAATCTTATGCAGTGATTTCAAAAATGCTGTGTCATTACATTTTTCTGGATCTTAAAGGTATTCTTTTTATTCGCCAATTACACATACTACTTCAGATTTTAAATTTTGGTCATTAAACTGAATTGATTCCTATTGGGAAAAGAGGGAGAAAGGGGAAAAGAAATAGAGAAAGAATATGATTATAAATATTTGATATAGTTACATTAGGAATTAAAGACAGGTTCAAGTTGAGGTTGAGTAGTTTTAACAGCAACCCGTTAAGTTTTATTATAGCATTTGGGCTGTCAATTTGCCCCACCTACTAACATTCTGATTGTTCCTCATCTGTTAATAGCTGGCCAGCAGCTCACTTTTGCCCTGGAATTTTTAGCCATGCAAGCATGGTTATTGTCCATGCCATTTAAAAAAAAGATTTATGACTAAAAAAATATTTTACAAACCTTTTGAAAAAGAGAGGCTGTCAAATAAATTAAATGACATTTCTGTCCTATTTCATTCCTGGTGTCAGATAGAGACCTCTATTAAAATCAAAGAATACAATTGGCTCTTCAAGCCCTGTCCCTTTCTTGGCAAAGACCCTATAGATTTGGTAACCCAGAAGGCCACATGTCCTAAGCAAGTCCTTTTCTCCTTAGCAGCAGTAGGATAACATGATACTGAACATCACACAGAGGTCTGAATCCAGCCTTCTTCCTTCCACTCAGACACATTGTCTGTGTGGGAATTGCACCCCAGGGACCAGACATCAAGATTTCAGTCATTCATTGAAATACTGCTCCATTAAACATCACCTCCATTTTGCTGCACCAGACACATGGGCAGGTACATGCGCATGTGCTTACCTTCTCTGGGCTAGGAAGTCGTTAAGAAAAAGCAGAACCAGTAGCAGCAAGCCCCAAGTTCCAAGGTTTCCAACAAGTAACGTTTGATAGCACAATACATCTTCTGTCTCATTGGTTTCTGTTAATTTAAAAAATATTATTCTAAATCAGACAAGAGATTTTTTTAAACCAGGATGGGGTTGTATTTCCAAGAGGGCAGATAAAACCAAACTTTAAATTTCAGTAAAGAAATGCAACTTAAATTCTAAGTTAGAAAACTTAAGTTTTGTGTTTGTGTCAAGTGAGCATGACTAGGAGCCTTGGTATGGGAAGTCAGAATCTAGAACAAGCTCAGAGAGGGGTGAGGGCTGACTATTGAGGCCAGGACTGACAAGGCTTGTCCCTAGAAGGACAGACGCCAAGGGTGGCTCTGGGAAAGGATGGCCCAAGTTCTGGACTTTTCAAGGTGAACTCAGAGCCTCAAAGAAGAAATGATATAAGTGAGTAATAACTGGCTTCCTAGACCAGGAAGAGGAGGAGGGTCATGCACGTAAATTCACAGGCCTTTGACAGTTGGAGGATGCTTCCTGATGGTAGAGACAAAGACACAGAGATCCAGGGAGGACAGCTACTTTTATTGGGTCAGTTATATAATGTGGGGGTGGGGGCTGTAGGAGGCAAATGAACAAGAGGTAGGCTGGGATTTTTTTTTAATTTAGTTTTCTCTTTATTTGTTTCACAAGCTTGACAGCATCTTCCCAGTTTCATTTTCTGGCCATTTTCTGCAGTACATACAATGTATTCCAGTATGCAGATAGATAGCATTGTGTAGTATGAGAACCAGGCATCTTAATCTAGGCCTCCACAGCACACAATAGCATACCACAGGCAGGGAGTAAAATACATTGCTCTCCTGAAGACATTAGAAAAAGCACATTAGTAGTTGTTCAGAATAGCTAGTTCAAATTGCTATTCTACCTTGAATGCCATGGCTCAGTAGAGAAAAAATAATTTAAAAAGCAAAACAGAAGTATTTCAAACCTGATGTTTGAAAATAGGCTTTTGCAGGACAATATTTACCTGATTCAAAAGACAATCCACAAAGGAATCATTCACTCATAAAGAAGGCTCAAAACTATTAAAGTGAGCCAGAACTGTCTTATTAAGGATTTCTAAAACATATTTAAAAGTGGTGGAAGGGTTGGGAATATTTGTCATTTGTCTAGGCCACCTCCCCTGAGCTGGGAGACATGGGCAAGGAAATGTCTACTCTCAGGTGAGGATTATTTTGAAATACAGTGTGGGTTCAGAAACCAAAGAGGTGTTGGGGAACTTTCTTCAATTGGAGTTTCTGCAAGAGTGAGCAAAAGGATAAAAGAAGGTTCTAACCCACACATTGGACTTTGTCCAAACTTGCATGGTGCAAAGTAACACTGTAAAAGAGGAAGAATTTAACCTTCTGAATGATTAAAAAAAAGGAACTATTAAATAGTATAAGCTAAGAGATTTTCTTACGTAAATCACCAAGCTGTATGTCTCTTGGTATTTCCAGCCTAACAATTCTTTCAACTGCTATGCTTTCTAGACATGCCAAAGTCACCATGTAGCAAAGAAGACGGAGAGGGAGGTTCCCGTTACCCTGGCCTATTCTCCCTACATTGTTGAAAGTTGACGTCTTTGACCTTTACAGTTCAGTGTTTTGTCCCATGATGCCTGTGGTAGACAGAATAATGGCTCCCCAAAGATGTCCAGATCCGAAACCTGGAACCTGTGAGTATATTACCTGACATAGCAGAAGGGACTTAGCAGATGTGATAAAGTCATGGATTTTTTGTTGGAAAATCATCCTGCATTGTCTGGATGGGCCCAGGGTAAACACGAAGGCCCTTAAAAATGGATAGAGAGGGGCAGGAGAGCCAGAGAAATAGACCTGACAGTGGAACCAGAGGTCAGTGTGATGCTGTTCCTGGCTTGGAAGATAAAAGAAGTTCACCGGCCCAGGAGTGTGAACAGCTTCGAGGATCTGGAAAAGGCAAGGAAATTGATTCTCCTCTAGAGCTTCTAGGTAGGATGTAGCCATGCCTTGATTTTAGTCCATTAGACCCATTTTCTGACTTCTTCTGAAACTGTAAGAAATTAGTGTTGTTTTAAGCCACCAAGCCTGTGGTAATTTGATGCAGCAGCCATAGAAAACTAATTTAATGCCTCACCACATATGTAGGAATAGAGAAAGACAATCATAGCATTCTTTTCAGCACCTCTGGTAGTTGATGCCTGGTGGCTCCTGATTCAAAGGTGCTAAGGAATCAGATACTGACCATTGAGGCTTTATTCAGAGCCCAAGATACAGCCATTTCCTTCCGATCTGCACCACTTGCCTTGGACTCTGTGGGACACTTGTGCTTCTGAACCTGTGGCTCTGGGAGTTGCACAGAAGCGTTTGCATTCCTAATTTCCTCACATTCTGTTTCTGTTCCCCAGGCATCAGTAGCATCCAGAGCACATGGCATGTTGTGTGCAAAACCTTCTCTGTCAGGGAGGACCTGAGAAAGTTTCTTGGTGCCAAAATAGGGGTTTTGTGTTAGCATTAGTGATGTTTGCAATGGTGCCGTTGGTTGCAGACCACACATCCATACAAATTTTCACTGAATCCATGGTAAATTTCTCCTCAGTTGGAATATCCAATGAAATGGTGTCCACTTGGATCAAGCTATCACTTATGGCAAGGTAAAGAACAGACCTGTTTGTTTGACTCTTCCTTAGAAATTGTGACTCAATCTAATAAATATGGTTCTTTTATATTTTTTTTAGAATATTTATGCACATTTGTATTGATACGGGGAAATTTTGGACTACTCAAAATCCATCTGCAAGGTTCCATTCTATATGGGGATTGTCTTGAGGAAGTTGGGAGAAACCAGACTTGAATGTCTTCATTATGACACTCCCAGTCAGCTGTCAGAGCTCAAATCACTGTTCTGACTTTGCCAGAGCTATAATGCTGAATATAGCACATTGATATTTTTAAAAAGATAGTAATTCTAATACACAGCCAAGGTTATAAGCCACCATTTAAAGCACTTTCTATGTTAAAAGTTTTAGAATAATTACATATTTTAGTCCTCAAAACATCTCTATGTTATGTACCATTAATATCCCCATTTCACTGAATGAGAAGGCAAAGCGTGGAGAGGCCTATAATTTGTCCAGCGATACAAGACTCACAAAGGACAAACCCAGGCTCCAGGACCTGAAATGTTTGTCTTCCTTGTTGCCTTGTGTGGAATTGAATCCTAAGCACACTGCAGAGTCCCTCTTACTCAACAAATACTTGTTGGATGAATAAATGAAGAAATAAGGAAATGATAATAGGCTATTTGTGAAACAGGTTTTCAATTAACTTATTGATGGATGTGGGTTCAGTATTCCTAATTTATGAAGTGTTTTCACACATTGTTTTAGTTGTTCATTTGTGACATTTTTTTCTGCAGACCTTAACATTTTAATTCTCAAAAGTCTAGAATTAAAAAGTAAAATACTAAGAGAAAAAAAAGTAGCATTTTCATCCAAATCCATGAAAAACTGTCATTTTTGTGTATGCCTATATTCCAGGATTCTTAGGTATATAAGTTCCAAAATTATGGTTTTATTTTAAATAGCTATATTTCTTATATTAAGAAATTCAACTTTAGATAGCCCAACAGCTAAATTAATCTGAAATGGTTGAAATATATACATTTTGTTTGATTCCACTCTTAAAATACTGATTTGCCTTTTTAAAAAAAAGCTTTACTTTTATAATGTAACATAAATATACATTTCATTCCCACCATGTTTAAAATAGTGACAGTGTCACCTGCTTGATTATTTGACAGTAAAAGACAAAGAATTTGCTCTTCATTCTGTATAAATCTGAAACTCCCTTAAATATTAGAGGAAGTAGGGAGGCCAGAAATGAGACTAATTCATTTAAATTTAGAGCAATTTGTTACATGGTGGCATTTCTTTTCTGCAAGAATATATAAAACTCAGGAGATGCAAAAGCAGGTTTTGCTACAAACTGCTTGTGTGCTAAAATAAGAATGGAAAGTGGAGGAAAGGAGAACAGTAATTGTGAATTGCCTTTTATATTATGGTTGAAGGCACTTTCCTGTTCAATAATTTTAATAAAGGAATCCCCTTAGCCATCCCCCCAATCAGTTTGAACATAATTCAAGCATTACACACATTGTTCCCTTGGGTTTATACCTTCACGGTTTCAAATTATGTCTAGCATCCTGCCAAGACTTAGATCAGTGTACCGTAGTTAAAAATCAGATTCCAAAGCAACTAGAAATTCATGTTTTTCCTGTTTCAAAACAAAATTCTATTTACAGTAAACCTATCTTTTTTTTTTTAATTCAGCAAGTCATTAGTAGAATTACAGACCAAAGAAATAAAGTTCATATTAACTTTGTGGTATTTTCTTATTCAAATTCTCACCTAAATATCTTTAGGCATTGGTTCCCAAGCTGTAAGATGTAGGTCTCTGAGGCTAGGATGTTACTGCAAGGGATTCTTGGCTTTCTAGATGGCTGTTCACTGAATAGTTATGATGCCACACACACAATTGTGCTACCATCTTTCAAATGTATGTGCTAGATGTTGATGGGATTCCTATAACTCCAATTGATTTTTAAGTCTTAGTTCACTATAACTGTTTTTCACTATATATCTTCTCTGACAATGGGCAATTGCTTTGGGGAAAGGATGGTATTATGTAATATTCCTTAAAATTAAGAAGTCTCTGATTAAAAATTAGAGCAGATATATAACTAGAGAAAATATCCATGCCAATGGTCATCTGTCTTGACAAGAATATATAAAGACAGCAATAGACACCTACCCAACTAATTGTCAGAGATCTGTAGTTCTCTCACCTCATAGTGATAGCCCTGGCCAAATAACCCCAAATATATTAGCAACAGCAAAACAAAACAAAACAAAACAAAAAACAAAAAACACAATTTAGTTAATACAAACAAACTTTATTTAACACTTCTTGAAGTAAACAGTCTCCTTTCAGAAAACTACAAAATGGGTGCAGAGAAAGGGAGCTTTTACAGGATAAAGAATAAAGAACAAGGAAGAGAAAAGTAGAAAATATCAGATTGGCCAAGGCCACAGAGTCAATCTTGTTTGGGGTAAGAAGGCCCAGAGATGGCTAAGCGTTTGGGGATTGGCTGACTGGGTACACTGTGTTTCTGTTCAAAGGAAGCATTTACAGGGGCACAAAGATTTCAGTTTATTGATGTAGTGCCCTGGGCAGGAGTGGCTTAATTTTGGGTATAGAAAGTTATTTCAACATATCTCAAGCCTCAAAAGTATAGTCAGATAATGTGGAAACTGTTTTAAACCCCTTTATATTTATAGAGCAGAGGGCTTGTGCTCCCTCTAAAAGGAAGGAAGGTGAACAGGCCCAACAATCCATTGCAAAGGTGTGCATCCTTCCCTGGGTAGTTGAGATTGAATTCTTTCTTACAAGCAAGGCCCTTTCAGGCAGTCCCATTTGGAATCCCACTGCACATCTAGGAACATTGGCAGGGAATAGAAAATGTTTTGAAATAGAAGTGTACTGTGGTGTTGTAACTGAACTTAAGGGGTGTGTTCAATTGAACACAATTGGGGTGTGTTCAATTGAACACAATCCAAGGAAGAGTTGAAAGCAAATAATTTTTATTGTTACAGGTGAGGAGACTGGAGGATAGCTCTCAAAGCACTGTGGAGCTAGTACAGGAAGCTGTTATTCAGTGTATTAGGGAGGCGGGAGCAGGGAGCTTGCATGTACATTAAGGAACTTCTACGTATTCTATTAAGCACTTCTGGTCGCTTGTGTATGCTTAGTATGTCAACATGCTAATGCATATACTGCATATTCAAAAAAAATGGCAGAAAACCCCACCCATAGGAGAAGATCTGGACATTAAAAAGAGCTCCAGGGTAACTTCAGGACCAATGTGGGAGGATGGGACTTCTGCAGAGCCCTCAGCTCCAAAGCATCTTAAAACTGGCTTACCTAAGGGGCTGTCAGGTGAAACACCAGCAGGTCATTTTCTATGTGGGAACTGTTGGTTCTGCAAAACAAAACACATTCCTTCCCTGCTTTTGTCCCCCTGTCTCCTCCCTTCCACTGAGAACTTTCAGCCCTCTGATTTAAGTGACTTCCTGTAGTATTACAACAAATGGCTGGCTCACAGGCCTGGCTGGAAGCCAGCCTAGAGCAGGCTAGAGGCAGAGAAAAGCCTAGTTGTGTCCTTGTGTTACAACTAATCTCCTCAGGATCGCTGCTACTGGTTTAGTTTTGAATTTATCAGGAGTTGGCAACTGTTCTAAATTCTTTGCCATTATTTCATTTAAATCTTATAACAACACTTAGGACATAGCAAATGAAGAAACTGAGGTGGTGAGAATTTGGGTGGACTCGAGGTCACCTAGGTGGGGAGTGGTAGACTCAGGTGTGGAACCAGATTTAACTTCAAACCCTGGTGCTTTAGCAGATACTGGTGACAAGCCAAACCCTGGCCAGAGATGTGAATTGGGCAGTCTTCTGTCTTGTTCCCTGCTATTTACTCCATAAATGTTGTAGGGCACTGCATCCACTACTTCTGTGTATTGGGAAACAGTATAACATGGTGACTCAAAGTGAGGGCTGTGAAGTCACATGCAGCTGGATTCAGATCTCTTTTCTCTTACTTGCTAACATTGTTGTCTTAAGTAGCTTACTTAACCTGTGTCGAGGTTGCAGGAGTACAAGAACATCTGGGTCCGAGGGTCTCAAACAGACCAGGTTTGGCCACTCTCCACTGACAAATCCGAAGGCAGAGAGATGAGTGGTAATGAATTAAGAAAGGAATGTCAGTGTGGGCAACACCAGGAAGACAGCAGACTAGTGGCTCAAAGATTATCTCCAAAGTGCCAAAGATACTTCCAGGTTTATAAAACGAAAACTTGGAGCAAAGGTGCCTGGGTATGTACTGGTGGGCAGGGAAGGTCAAATTGATAGTCATTGTCTTGGAGTCAATCCCCCCAGCAGAGTCTTGCTGGTTCAGGGCAGCCCTTACTGCCTTAGGGGGTAGTTTCAGTTCCTATCATGGGATGCTTTGTTTTCAGGATCTTTCCTCTGAACCAAAAGACAAGCTGGAAAGAACACAAGCAGAAAGTTCAAGATCAAAATGGAGGCAGCTAAATGAAGATCTCTTTCAATCTGTCAACTCAACCTTTGTCCCATAAGCTTCTTATGATGAAATCATACAGTACTATCATTCAGCTACTGTTTTAGGTAAAGTTGTAATAATACATGTTAATGTCAAACTCTTAACATAGGACCTGACACATAGAATGACTGAAGAGCTGTTCATTGTTGTCATTAGACCCCTTATACTGACTTGAGTACTTGGGCAGCTCCCCAAAAGTGAGAGGTCCAGGAGAAATTATTTCACTGTGTGGCATTTTGGATCCTAAGGGAGGCATGTAAGGCAGTGTAAATGGCCCTTCCCTCAGGTACTAATCTATGCTGCTTGTGGTTGCTTGTGGTTGGGCTTGAGTTTTCCTCCAGTCTCAGTGAGGGAATGATGAGTGAATACATCTAATTAGTCACATTTGGAAGGGTTGAAATTGTTCACTATTAAGCAAAATAAGGATCCTGCTGTTCTTTCCTCACCAGGGTTTGGTTAGGGCTATTCCAGTCTAGCCCAACAAGATGTCTAAAATTTTAATCTCTAAGAGCAAGTATTGGGTCTCAATTTCTTTCTTTCCAGGAAGCATTTGGCACCTTTTATAAATTAGTTCACGGGGTTCTACAAATTTGAGCCTTCATGGATCCTCAAAGTTGGTTTTATTTTTCCCCCAGGAAAAGCTTTTATTGCTATCCATTTACATCATGGAGTAGGTATCATTTTACTGACTTAAAAAGAAATCCCAGATGACATTCTGCCACTGCATTTAGGAGAAGAGTTTCTCTTACTTGAAAAAAATAATAGATTCCATCCCATTCTGTGAAACTACTGACCATGAATTCTCAGCCTCAGACATGCTTGGTTCTCATAGTTGGCTAGTTCTTTATTTTCTATTTGGGGACTGTAGCTAGTTATTTAATCTATAAACTAAGCTGTCCTCACCTGTGACTCAGAAACACTACATCATCAATGGAAGAAACTAACTTACTGAGGGGCAAAAGAAACAATAATTAGATTTTGAAATAATCAAGGAATGAAAAAAAAAAGCCTTAGGCAGGATTTGGCCTCTGAGATGACTAGGTACAAGGGCTAGGATGCTGGCAGGACTCTATCTCACATCTCTGTTTTTTTCTGAGGATTAGTTTTATATTTTCAGACAGCTTCACAAGGGAGAGGACATGGTCTTCTAATACTTGAAGTAAGATTTTTGTGGAACTTAATCACGGAGGTATGAAAAGCTCTTTCCTGTTAATTCCAATTGAAAAATTCTGGAGGAGGACACTGGGGCCTTGTTTGGGTCTCATGTGTATACCTCCCAACCAGTCACTATGACCGGGTTAATATGTCATGCTGAGTTACATGACTTCCCTCATGGTCAGGCTTGAAGGAGAGCCTGACTTCATAAGCCCTCACTTCACCTTTGAGGTTGGAGTCAGGGTGGCATAGTTCTCCAAACAAAAGAGAAGGCTATTACTTTGCCTGGGGTGGGGAAGGGGACACATAATAAATACTTGTTATACAAGTTTCTTGGGAGAATTCAACTAAAATAATTGCAGTGGAGAAACATCTTATATCAGGATTAGGTTCTGAATTCAAAATGTTCTCTTGGTTAGAACCCCACTACTTGAACACAAGCAGTTCTAATTCCAGCACTAGAATGAATTACTCTTTCTTTTCTCCTCAGCATTCACTATAAGTGTAATCACCATCTGTCACCATACAATATCATTATAATATTACTGACTATATTGCCCATACTGTACTCTTCACCTACCTGACTTATTTATTTTGTAACTGGAAGTTTGTACTTCATAATCCTATCTATCTATCTATCTATCTATCTATTTATTTATTTATTTATTTATTTATTTATTTATTTATTTATTATGCCCATTTCTTTATCTACCTCTCCTCTGGCAACCACTAGTTCTCTGTATTTAAGAGTCTGGTTTTTGTTTGTTTCTTAATTTGTTTTGTTCTTGAGATTCCTCATGTAAGTGAAATCATATGATATTTGTCTTTCTCTGACTTATCTTATTTAGCATTATACCCTCTAGGTCCATCCTTGTTTTACAAATGACAAGATCATTCTTTCTTGTGACTGAGTAATAGTTTGCTGTATATATACCACACCTTCTTTACCCATTTATCTATGGGTGGACACTGGGTTGTCTCTATATTTTGGCTATTGTAAATAATGCTGCAATAAACATAGGGGTACATGCCTTTTCAATTTAGTGCTTTTGTTTTCTGGATCATATGTATTTCTATATTTATTTTTTAAGGAATCTCCATACTGTTTTCCACAGTGGCTGCGCCAGTTTGCATTCCCACTAACAGTGCACAAAGGTTCCCTTTTCTCCACATCCTCACCAACCATTTTTGATTCCAGCCATTCCAACAGGTGTCAGGTGATACCTCATTTTGGTTTTGATTTGCAATTTCTTGATGGTAGAGTTATGTGGAGCATCTTCTCATGTGTCTATTGGCCATCAATACGTAGTCTTTGAACAAAAGATCTATTCAGATCCTGTACCCATTTTCAGTCACATTACTGTTATTATTAAGTTGTATAATTCTTTATATATTTTGAACATTTTGAACACTAACTCCTTATCAAATATATCATTTGTAAATATCTTCTCACGTTTACTAGATTTCCTTTTTGTGATGCCTTCATTTGCTGCACAAAAGTTTTTTATTTTGGCGTAGTCCCAATAGTTTACTTTGGCTTTTGTTTCCCTTGTCTGAAGAGATCTATCCATAAATATGTGGCTAAAGTCTATGTTTAAGAGATGACTGCCTATGTTTTAGCAGTTTTACGGTTTCAGGTATCACATTTAGGTCTTTATTGTATTTTGAATATACTTTTGTGTGTGGTTAAGAAAGTAGTCCAGTTTCATTCTTTTGTATGTAGCTTTCCAGTTTTCCCAGTGCCATTTATTAAAGAGATGGTCTTCATTGTATATTCTTTTCTCCTCTGTTGTAGATTGACTGTATAAGCATGGATTTATTTCTGGGCTCCCTATTCTCTTGTATTGATCTGTGTATCTATTTTTGTACCAGTACCATACTATTTTGATTATTACAGCTTTGTAGTATGATTTGAAATCTGGGACTGTGATACCTCCAACTTTGTTCTTTTTAAAGATTGCTTTGACTTTTGAGGTCTTTAATGGTTCCATACATATTTTAGGACTACTTGTTGTAGTACAGTGAAAAATGTTGTTGATATTTTGATAGGTATTACAATGAATTTGTAGGTTGTTTTGGGTAGCATGAACACTTTAACAATATTCTTGCAATCTGTGATCATGGAATATCTTTCCATTTGTGTCATCTTCAATTTCTTTCATCACTGTGCTATAATTTTCAGAGTACAAGTCTTTCACCACTTTGGTTAAGTTTATTCTGTGTATTTTAATCTTTTTGCATAATTGTAAGTGGCATCGTTTTCTTAATTTATCTTTCTACTACTTCATTATTGGTGTATATAAATGAAAATATTGGTGTGCATTAGTTTTTTATTCTGTAACTTGACTGAATTCATATATTACTTCTAGTAGGTTTGTTTGGGTTGAATCCTTAAGGTTTCTAAATATAGAAAACTACAAATAGTAAGTTTTACTTCTTCCTTACCAATTCAAATGCCTTTTATTTCTTCTCTAATGGCTGCAGGTAGGAGTTCAATACTATGTTGAATAAAATTGAAGAAAGTGAATATCTTTGTCTTTTTTCTAACCTTAAAGGAAAAGCTTTCTGTTTTTCATCATTAAGTGTGATATTAGCTGTGGGTTTGTCATATATAACTTTTATTTTGGTGAGGTATGTTCCCTCTAAACCACTTTGTTGAGAATTTTTATCATGAACAGATGTTGTATTTTGTCAAATGCTTTTTCTGCATCTGTTGGGGTGATCATATGGTTTTTATCTTTCTCTTGTTAATGTGATTTATTGCCTTGATTGATTTGCAAATATCGAACCACCCTTGTATCCCTGTAATAAATCTCACTTGATTGTGGTGAATGATTATTTAAATGCATTGTTGAATTTGGTTTTCTAATACTTTATTATCATTACATCTATGTTTATCAGGTATATTGGCTTATAATTTTCTTTTTTGGTAGTATCTTTGCCTGATTTTGGTATCAGGGTAATGCTGGGCTTGTAGTTAATTTGAAAGTTTTCCTTCTTCGATTTTTTAGAATACTTTGAGAAGAATAGGCATTATCTTTTCTTTAAAAGTTTGGTAGAATTGACCTGTGATTCCATCTGATTCTGGAACTTTTGTTTGTTGGGTTTTTTGCTTATGAATTCAATTTCATCACTAGTTATTGGTCTATTTCCATTTTCTATTTCTTCTGATTCAGTTTTGGAAGATTGTATGTTTCTAGGAATTTATCCATTTCTTCTAGTTGTCCAATTTGGTGGCATGTAGTTTTTCATAATATTCTTATAATTCTTCATATTTCTGTGGTGTTTGTTGTCACTTCTCCTCCTTCACTTCTGATTTTGAGTTCTTTCTTTTTCTTGATGAGCCTAGATAAAGATTTATCAATTTTATTTATCTTTTCAAAGAACCAGTTCTTGACCTCATTGATCTTTTCTGTTGTTTTTTCAGACTGTATTTTATTTCTCTTCTAATTGTATCTCCTTCTACTAGCTTTAGCCTTTGTTCTTATTTTTCTAGCTCAAAGTTTAAATTGTTTATTTGAGATTTTTTTTCTTGAGGAAGACCTGTATTGCTGTAAACTTCCCTCTTAGAACTGCTTTGGCTGCATCCCAAGGATTTTAGACCATTATGTTTTCATTTCAATTGTTTCCATGCATTTTTTAAAAAGTTTCTCTTGGATTTTTTTGCTGACTCCTTAGTTGTTTGGTGGCATGTTTTTTGGCCTTCATATATTTGTGTTTTTTCTTGAATTGATTTCTAAGTTTACACTGCTGTAAAAAAGATGCTTGATAAGATTTTGGTCTTCTTAAATATGTTAAGACTTATTTTGTGGCCTAATACATGATCTATCCTGAAAAATGTTCTATGTGCACTTAAAAAATGTATATTCTGATGTTTGGGGATAGAATGTTCTGTATATATCTGTTATGTCCATCTGGTCTAATGTGTGGTACAAATAACTGTTTCCCTGTAGATTTTTTTGTCTGGATGATCTATCCATTGACGTAAGTGGGGTGTTAATGTCTCATAATATTAACGTATTACTGTCACTTTCTCCCTTTATGTTTTTTAACATTTGTTTTGTGTATCTAGTATCTAAGTGTTCCTATGTTATATGGTCCCTTACAAAGAAAAGAACATAGAAGAATTATAAAACCAACCAGAAAATGACAAAATGGTAATTAGGTACATACCTATCAATGATTACTCTAAATGTATATAGACTAAATTGTCTAATCAAAAGACATAAAGTGACTGAATGGCTTTTCTGTCCATTTAAAGAAGTCCCTTTAACATTTCTTGTAGGCCTGGGTTAATGATGATAAACTCCTTTATTTTTGTTTTTCTGGGAAGCTCTTTATATCTCCTTCTGAATGAAAGGACCTGAAAACTGGCAGAAAACCTCACTGAATAACAATCTTGCAGGGTAAAGTATTCTTTGTTTAGGTCTTTTCCTTTCATTTCTTTGGCAGTATGATGCCACTCCCTTCTGACCTGCAAAGTTTGTGTTAAAAAAATCAGCTGATAGCTATATGTTTTCCTTGTATGTAAAGGTTTTCTTTTTCCTTGATGCTTTTAAAATTCTCTTTATTGTTACTTTTTTCCATTTTAATTATTATGTGTCATGATGTGGACCTCATTAGGTTCATCTTATTGGGAGTTCTTTGTGCTTTCTGGACCTGAATGTCTGTGTCCTTCCTCAGATTAGGGATGTTTTCAACTATGATTTCTTCAAAAAAGTTTTCTGCCCTCTTCTTTTCTCCTTCTAGGATCCCTATAATATGAATGTTACTATATTTAATGATGTCACAGAATTCTCTTGATCTATTCTCATTTTTTAAAATACTTTTTTCTTTTTGTTGTTCAATTTTGTTGCTTTCTATCACCCTGTCTTTCTGGATCACTGATTCATTCTTCTGCATTCTTTTATCTGCTGCTGATTTCCTCTAGAGTATTTTTTATTTTAATTATTGAATTCTTCCACTCTAACTGGTTCCTTTTTTATACTTTCTATCTCTTTGTTGAAATTTACATGGAATTTATCCACTCTGTTTTCAAGCCAAGTAAGTATCTTCATGACCATCACTTTGAACTCATTCTCAGGCATATTGCTTATCTGTGTTTCATTTGGTGGTTTTTCTATGCTTTTTGTCTTGTTTATTCATTTGGGGCATATTCTCCTGCCTTCTCATTTTGTTTAATGCTCTTTGTTTGTTTCTATGTATTAGGTATGTCAGCTACATCTTCTGGTCTTGCAACTCATGGCATTGTGTAGAAAAGGTGCTGTGGTGCCTTATAGCATAATCTCCCTTGGTCACCAGAACCAGGTGCTCCAGGGGTTTCCCATGTGTGGATTGATTGTACTCCTATTGTGGCTGAGCCATGATTGCCTTCAGCCCAGCTGGTTGCAGTTACCCACTTGGCCTGCTGTGGGCACACAAGCAGAGTTTGCTCCCTATACTGTTGAGAGGTCTGTCTAAAGTGGTCACAGGCTCAGTTGTGGATGGGGCTAGCTGTTAACCTATAATTGTCTGCAATGAGTCTCTCTGCCATAGCTGTAGGTATACCAAAGGGCAGAGCATGTTCCCGGTGTAGGAACTGTAGGTGCAATGGTATATGGCCTTATTTCCCCTCTTTCTCAGGGCAGGACTCATTTTGGAGTGGTACTGGTCCCAGCCAGGGATGCCTACCTGGTGTGGTGGGGCAGGACCTACTATGGAAGTATGCCTGCTAAGGCAGCAGGTTGGATAGGGCAGGTCCCCAGGGAACACTCTGGTTGGGCTAGCATGTTAGAGCAAAATAGATGGCGAATATTAGCACTGATTCTCACAAGCCATCTGGGTATCTAGGTATCTTTTTTTTTTTTTTAACATTTGACAGCTCATTAGTTTAACAGAGACTTAAAAGTGATTATATCCATTAGCAGAGCACCTCTGAGTTTTGCTTATATATAGATGTTTTGTTTGTTTGGAACATGAAAGAGACACAAGGAAGCATTACCCGTGTGAAAAGTAACTCTCATGGTCGGTTTACTACAGGAGGTGAGGAGCTGTATGGCCTCATGCTTATTTGTGTTGCTCAAGCCACCAAAGGCTTTCCCCTTCCCTGGAGGAGGGAAAGAGAAATGGCATCTGCCAGCACTTTTGTTCCTGAAGAAATCTCCCACCAATCCCTGTGCTCCAGCCAATTCTAAGATTAGTCAATAAATCTTCCACGTATACCCCAGGTGCTTTTCAAACTATTTGTGATGTGTCTCCAGTGAGTTATTTAGTACAGTGGCTCTTTAAGGGCAGGGACTCAGTTTCCTATAATTCTCCAGCTCTCCCAGAGTTAAGCCTGCTGATTTTTAAAGCTCTTGGGGTTAAGTCCTGCTGGTTTTCAAAGCAGATGTTATGGGGACTCATCTTTCCAGTGCCAGGGGTCCTTAGTGTGGGATCTGATCCTCTCACTTCTCTGTGTTTATAATATTTTTCCCATTTGTGGCTAGTCATGCTGGAGATTTGGTTCCCAATCATATTTCTGCCTCTCCTCCCCTTTTTGATATAGCTTTCTTTCTGTAATTAGCTGTGGAAGGTCTGTTCTGCCAGTCTTCAGGTCCTTTTTAGAGTTCTTTGTGTAGATGTAGCTGTTATCTCTATGTGTCTGTGGGACAAGATAAGCTTAGGATCCTCCCACTGTGCCATCTTCCCAAAACTCAATTACTAATTCTTTAGTAAAGAATATTGGGGGAAATTTGGCTGATGTTTAGGGGGTTATGTTACATGACAAAATGCTTTTCTTTAAGCACCAGGATCACCTTGTCCAGAGTGAGATGATCAACTATGAGAGGTATTTGGGAACTGAATTAGCAAAGGGAGGACCCCTCTAATTAAGTCGATTCCAGGTGTAATCTCTGCAGAAGCATTTACTTATTCATTAAAATGAAGGGTGAATGGGCAGCGCTGGTGGCCCAGTGGTTTAGCACTGCTTCAGGTGTAATCCTGGAGACCTGGGATCGAGTCCCATGTTGGGCTCCCTGCATGGAGCCTGCTTCTCCCTCTGCCTGTGTCTCTGCCTCTCTCTCTCCCTCTCTCTCTCATGAGTAAATAAATAAAATATTTTAAAAAGTAAAAAATAAACTCTAGAAAAAAAATGATGGGTGAATCATTGGAATTGTTAAATTAATATATACATGTATATTTATAGATATACATATATATTTTACATAAATATACATAATTTTAAAATACACATAATTAAAAGAAAAAGAAAAATATATCCACACTGACACATCTTCTCTCTTTCCTCCCTGAGATTTTGAATACAAATAAACTACATAACAGTATACAGTAGCATGTTTCTCAAAAGAAAGCACCAAGCATCATATCTGGAACTTATCAGGTGCACCCGAAATGTCAGTTGAAATAGAACTTCAATATTTTTTTCTCCCTTCTAAAGGATGACTTTTCTCATATGGCTATCCTTTCAGCTCTTGCAGCTTTCTCTGGGAATGATGGAGCTGTTTCAGAGATAATCAAGAGTTCTCAAAATTCTTCGTGTCAGAAAAATAGAAGGATTTTTTTCTAACATGTTTCTACTCATGATTTGGCCCTTCTCCAAACCCACTCTGAATCTGTTCTTATTTTTTTTGCAATTGAATCTTTTCTCAAGTTAAAATTTCAGTTATTACTAGTGGCATCTCCCACATTTTATGCACATATATATTACCCACTTCAATGAAAATAAAGGCACACCCAACATTCCATTCTGTGGGAGGGAAAGCACTCAAACACACTGAGTAGAAAACATGCATTTCCTGTTTGTATTGAATTAAGATTCAGGCAGCTTCAGAACAGGATATATTATCACTATTGCATGCTTAAAAATGTCCCTGTGAACATTTCATGTACTTCTAATTCCTTTATTTAGTCTGGAGTCTTTGAAGAGTGGTTAAAACTGACATATATGGGGAAATAGTATACATTTAATACAAAAAGGAGTCATTGTCAGCAACTAGTAGACTACTAATTTCGCTAGAAAAGTGTGGATCCTAACTTGTCCATGACAGAATATTTACTAGCTGTGCTTTCTTCAAAGGCATTTAGTTATCATTATATCATTATGATTATCAAAAATATCATTCAGATACTTTTACATATTTGAGTTATCAGCCTGAGCATTTTCAGGAGAGCTTGAGGACTTAATGAAATAAACTGACTTAAACTTTTTTTTTTTTTTTTTACCATTTCATGGGAGTTGAGAATTCATTTGCTGAATTACAAATATGTCCTACTCCGCTTAATTACTTTTCCTGACTCTCCTGTCTAATGCCTGAATCACGGTTTTTTCAGATGTGTAATTAAAATGTTCAGATATATGGCAAGGGAAAAAAATAGGTTTGAGACATGTTTAACTCCTTAAATTATGTAACTGAATATTTATTAAATATTAAAAACATATTTCAGGAACTATGCTAGGACCTAGAATATTGGATTTAGCATCCAGTTATTAACAACCTTGGAAGGAACAGTTTTTAGTATAATGGGTAAGGATGGGGAACTGAATAGCTATGGGTTAAAAATGAATAAGAGATGAAGAGGACATGCTAAATATAATCCTCTGTTTCAAGTAGCTTGATTTTTTAAAGGGACATTGTTAGGTGATCTGTAATTTACTTTAAAATCCTTCAGCAGACATTATGTATAGATATGTGTTTTAGTTTGTTTTCATCTAATTTAAGGCAGGCAGTTATGGCATTTGGAAATACATATTCCCACAGTGGTTATTGGTAGCATTTAATCAAAATGCCAAACTTTGGATGTAGCTACAGATGCCTTTGCTCTCTTTTATCTCTAACACAAGAGGTTTTGATAATTAGAATAATGAATGTCAGAAGTCAATTTTCATTTGTGAAATTCCAGGTATTGAAGATGTGTGCATTAGTTAGATATGATTTAAAAGCAGTCTTACCTTTTGTATGAACAAGATATAAGAATGTGGTGACTGAAGCTCCCTAGACTTCATTTTTATGTAACCAAAAGTCCAGGATAAATGAAATTAAGTCTTAAAGGAAGAAGAGATAGGATCCAGAATGGAACTGGTAGGTTGAGTCCTGGACAAGAGGAGGATGCCTGATGATTGGAAATGAAATCTAGTTTGCCTTAAACCTTTCCAAATTTTAGTAACTGTTAGCTCTGGGATCTGTGATTGACATCATCACTGTCTTCTCACCCTCTCTCCCCATCCCTGGGGAAAGTGCATGGTTTCTGGATATTCGGTCCTCTTTTTCAAACTGGGATAGCCTTTTCTCTATCTGAAGCAGATTCAGAGAGACTCTTAAGACTATTAGTGGACTTCATCTTTCTGGGGAATGATTAAAACTTACTTAGAATAGAGCTAGAAACTATCCCTGTTCATAAATTATCCCCATTTATAATTGTTAATATGTATAACCATGAATAGTTTTTTGATTGGTATATAAATAAATACTTTCAGAGCAATGTCTGTTTGGTAAATGTGAATTTTTACATTGGCAGACTTTTCTTTCTTAAAATGAAAATATAATAAATTTAAGGAGTGAAAGAAGATGGCAATTAACAACAACAACAAAAAGAGGTCAGCCACTGTGTTAATGCTAAGATAGAGTTGTCAGTAAGGTCAACAAGCTAAGACTGTGATAAAATTAACAGTATGCAATGACATTTCACTGGGAAATTGACACTAAAATTTTGCTTATTCCCTGTGCCCACTCTATTCACCACAAACTGGCTTTTTCTGAACACATTCTGATCAAAGGTGGCTAAAAGAACTATACTGTGGAAGGTGAATAAATGGTTTAATGTTTTTCTCAGATCTTGAAAGATTAAAAGGTATTCTAAAGACCACTATTTTGTCGCATGAAGCAGCTAAAGGAAATTACTGATATAAACTGTAAATGGAGCTGTTATACCACTAAGTAAACTGCATAAAAACTTATGTGGGTTTTCTGTTTGTTGGTTGGTTTTTACTCTCGGAGATTAAATTCACATTTTTCAGAGAGCCATGAAATGGATTTCCCTATGGTCCAACACCATCCTTGGGGTTACTCGTACCCTCTCCCAGTCTAACCACACTGAATGTTATATGTCACAAGCAAAACACAGGCTGCTAGAAGCATTAAGAGGAGTTGTAGAAGTACAGGAAAGGAAATCCATAAACTCTCCATGAAAGTAACTATTTGGATGCATGGGGTCCTTTCAATGTTGAAAAGAAAGGCAGGGCCAGTGCCTGAAAGAAAAGCCAAGAGTTTCCAGTGTAGGGATCAAGGATTCTGGAGAATCCTTATTTGGAGTAAAACCAGAATGTGAAACTCTGTGTTTTGGGGAGCATCCTTCCATGTGGCACTAATTCATAGGCATTGATCTAAAAAAAAATCCTTAAGTATGGAAAATAAACACTGAATAAATTATATTTGGAAAGCAAATGTACTATACAACCAGCACTTTTAGTATTTGAACATTACTTACAGAATCAGAGATTCTGCAATGTATTATGACTTATCAGTTTAAAGCTAAATATTAGGCCAAAGGACATGTTCTGGGAACTTTAACCAGATAAGAGAAATGAAGAGGTCCTAACATTGGCTGCAGTTTCATACACAACAGTTCAGTGTTGTATATTGATCCTCTCTTCACCCTTCTCTGATGTAGGAACCTTTGGTTTTAAAAAAATGTATTAGTTTAGGGGCCAGAAATGGGACTAGGACAGTGATACATGAACACATACAAATTTACTAATTTGTTACTAGTCTGCAGTGAAGTAAGCACAGAAATTAAAGTTAGCTTTAGAAAATTTTATGGCAATTTGACATAGTAATTTTATAGCTGTTAAGCCTAATAATAAAAAAATTGGCTTCTATTTTTATATGTATTTGTTTTCATTTTCATTTCATTTTTCTAGTAATTCATTTTTTATCATATTTTCAAAAATGCAGACTGGGAAAAAAACTAGGTTCTTTACCAGATAATCTGAGGCACATTAGCATAGACCATCACTGTGCCATAATTATCTTTTTAAGAACTAGGTATTAAAGTACAAAGGTCCATAACTCTGTTTACAAGATTTTTTGGATTAAAGAAAAAAAACATGATGGCATCTGAGATTCTTTAAGCTCCTCATTCATAGAATGCTCAGGCTTAAGCCCTCCAGGATAAGAAAAATGTTTGTTTAAAAAAAAGAAAGAAAAAGTTTTGTGAGGTGTTAATTGACTAATTGACTAATTGACTAATTCTAAATTCTAAATTCCTGACTCAAAAATCTTTGTCTACTCTAGATAACTCACCTCTACCAAACTTTCTTTAATTCCTTTTGTCTTCTGATTCTTATTCTATAAAATCATATTGGAGTACCTGGTTCAGAGAAATAACATATGGATTTCATTTTTTTTTTCAAATCTACTCTTCAGGTTTCTTTTACTTCTAATCATTAAAGAGCCTAATGCATAGATAACTAGAAATTCCAAGTCACTTGTAGTTAGCTTTGTAAAACGTTTATACCTTTAAAAAAAATTGTTCTTCCAAGCTGACTTACGTAAAGTTAAGGTTAGCTGACATTTCTGAGCAGAACTCAGTGAAAAGTAGTGTGAGGAGCCCAGGCTGATAGTTTAGTTTTTGAGTGTTTGTTTTTTTTCAGTCTGTTTTTTTATTTGATCTCTTAAACTGCATATATATATATATATATATATATATATATATAGGAGTTGGCTATAGGGCACCTAGGTAGCTCAGTGGTTGACATCTGCCTTTGGCTCAGGTCATAATCCCAGGATCCTAGGATTGAGTCCCACATCAGGCTCCCTGTGGGGAGCCTGCTTCTCCCTCTGCCTATATCTTTGCCTCTCTGTGTCTCTCATGAATAAATGAAAAAAATGAAATCTTAAAAAAAAAAAAGAGTTGACTTGCACACAGACCTCATTTTCTTAAATGGCTCTCTAACAAAAGAAAGGGGTGTGGTTTCATTCAAATCAAACTCCAATGTGGGATGTGTCAATCCTCAATGGATCTCTTTAATTAGAGCATAGAAAAATAAATGGTGTTGGGATAGCTAGCAAACAATTTAGAGAAAAATTATCTCTCTACCTGTATCAATTCTCTATAAGTAAACCGTAAATAGATGGGAAAGGCTTATCTAAGCAAAACCAATGCAGAAAATTTGAAATTAAAGAAAAAGAATGACAACTTTGACTTCAGCAGAACAGTTATCAAAAACTCCACTCTCGAATTGAAAGAAAGGATAAATTAGGAAAACATATATGTGACATGGATGACATAAAAGAAAATAAGTAGATAGCCTTCAAATGACATATTTTGAAATACAAAAGCTATAAATAGGGAAGACTAGATATATTTTACTGCATAAAAACATTTCAAAGTCTGTATGGAAAACAGTACCATAAATAATGCCAAAAGACAAACAATAGGCAGGAGAAAATATTCATAACATATGCTAGATTAATAACACATTTGGCACTTACGATGTGCCAGGTGCTGTTCTGAGACACATTACATGAGATTAACTCATTTAATCCACACAGAAATTAATAGTATTTAATGAGGTGAGTACTGTTATTACCCCATTTTACAGGTAAGGAAACTGAGACACAGAGAGGCCATACCAGCAAGTACGGACAAGGTGGAGTTCAGATCCAGGCTGTGTGGCTCTAAGGTCCATGTTTTCAGTTACCATGCTATAGTTCTTCGTCAGGTCTGAGTAAAGAAATTCAGTTATACCTATTAGTATAAAGGCATGAGAACATGGAAAGGAGGGAAGAAGGGAGAAAAGGAGAAGAAAAAGAAGGAGAAGAAAAAGAGCTAAAGATATAGGGAAAAAAGGAAAAGAGAGAACATAGAACAAGAGAAGAGGGATGTTCACAATTTTTTAAAAAGGAAGTATAATACAAGCTTTTTCTGTGGAATATACCTGTTTAGAGAGTTGTATGAAAAAAGTCAACAAAAGATTAGTGGTGATTACCTCGGGTGACTTTTTTACATTGCTCACTCATCTTTTCTCTATTGTTTGAATTTTTTCATATAAAAAAGCCTTAAAATGTTAATACTGTGTGCAGTGGTGGCAATGCCGTAGGTTATAGGGTGGAGGTGAGAGTATAAATTGAACAATTTCTCAAGGTCATTTTGATGATATTTAATGGAAAATTTTAGAATTTTGTATATCATTTGACCCAGAAATTCTACGTTTTAATGTCACCATTTAAAGTCAACCTTCATTCATTGAGACAGGAATTTTATTTTTCACTCATTTACAACACTACTAGAGTGTGATGAGAACTCACTCAAGGATTCAAAATATGACCCAATTTAAACAACTGCAAAGTATGCTAGCTCTTACCTCTTCTCCACCAATACAGTTTCTCATCTTAGACACGCAGTTGGACTACATATGCCTGCCTCCCTGCAGTTGGATCACATGACTGAGTTCTAGTGATGAATACACTCTTGAGACTAGACTTTAAAGAAGCAGGTGTGCTCCCTCTATGCTCTCATTTTTTCCCCCATCGATTGAAGGCAGATGAAGCGTTGGTGGAAAAGAGACAAAATGAGCCTAGGTCTCTGAGTGTGGAATGTGGAGAACCATCCACCAACCAGGAACCCCTCTTTAGACGATTAAATGAGTAAGGAATGAACTCTTATTTTGTTTGAGCTATTTTATATGTCTAGGTCTATGTATTTCTACTGAATTCACAGTTCATGTATAATATTTTATTTTTTAAGATTTATTTAAAAAAACTTTTATTGAAGAATAATTGACATACAATATTGTATTAGTTTCAGCTTCATTCATAGTGATTTGATACTTATATGCATTACAAAGTGGACACCACAGTAAGTCTAGTCACGATCTGTCACACGAAGTTGTTACATGGGACAGATGGTAACTACCCTTGTGGTGGATATAGCATAATGTATAAACTTGCCAAATCACTAAATTGTATACCTGAGATTAATGTACTTTGTGTATCAAATATAGTAAAATGAAAAAATGGGGTTCATTAAAGATAGATTTTAAAAACTTCATAAGTTGTTTCAATATTATAGCCTATAGTCTCTATGCTGTATGTTATATTCTTTTATCTTATTTACAACTGGAAGACTGCTGCTTAATCCCCTTCACCTGTTTCATCCCGCCCCCACCCACCCACCTTCTTTCTGGCAACCATCAGTTTGTTCTCTGTACTTATGAGTCTGTTTCTGGGTTTGTTTGTTTTTGTTTTTGTTTTGTTTTTTTTTTTTTGCTTTTTAGATTCCACATATAAGTGAAATCATGTAATATTTGTCTTTCTCTGACTTATTCACCTAGCATAATACTCTCTAGGGCTATCGATGTTGTCAAAAAAGATTTTGATTTTTTGTGGCTTAGTAATATTCCATTGCTATGTATATTATACCACATCTTCCTTATTCATCTATCAAGGAACATTTAGGTTGTTTCTGTATCTTGTTTACTGTAAATAATGCATCAGTAAACATAAGGATGCATATATCTCTTTGAATTAGTGTTTTCATTTTCTTCAGATAAGTATACAGAAGTAGAATTACTGAAACATGGTAGTTCTATTTTTAATTTTTGGATGAAACTCCATACTGTTTTCCATACTGTCTGTACCAATATATATATTTCCACCAACAGTTCACGAGGCTTCCTTTTTCTTCATATCCTCACCAACACTTGTTATTTCTTCTCCTTTATGATAATAGCCATTCTGACTAGTGTGAGATCATATCTCATTATGCTTTTGAATCGTATTTCCCTGTGGTTAGTAATGTGGAGCATCTTTTCATGTGCCTGTTGGCCATCTGCATGTCTTCTTTGGGAAAATGTCTATTCAGGTCTTCTGCCCACTTTTTATTTGTCTTTTTTTTGTACTGCATTGTATGAGTTATATATATATATAGTTATATATATATAGTTATATATATATAGTCTATCTTGGATGTTAACCTCTTATCACGTGTGTAATTTGCAAATATCTTCTCCCTTCTGCTTTTTGTTTTGTGATGATTTCCTTTGTTTTGCAAAAGCTTTTTGCTTTAATGTTGTCTCACTTGTTTATTTTTACTTTTGTTGTCCTTGCCTGAGGAGACCGATCCAAAAAAATATCGCTAAGACCAATGTCAAAATACATACTGCTTATGTTTTCTTCTAGCAGTTCTTTGTTTTCAGGTCTTTATATTAAGTCTTTCATCTTTTTTGGGTTTATTTTTGTATGTAGTATAAGAAAGCAGCTCAATTTCATTCTTTTGCATGTAACAATCGAGTTTTCCCAACACCATTTATTGAAGTCTCTTTTCCCCATTGTATCTTCTTGCCTCCCTTGTTGTAGATAAGGAAGATTTTATTTCTGAGCTCTCCATTCTGTTCTCTTGATTTATGTGTCTTTTTTTGTGCCAGTACCATACTGTTTCAATTATTATAGCTTTGTAGTATAGTTTGAAATCAGGGAGTATGATAGTTCCAGCTATGTGCTTTTTCAAGGTTTGGCTACTTCAAGGTCTTTTGTGGTTCCATAAAAATTTCAGGATTTTTTATTGTAGTTCTGTGTTGTATTTAACTATAGTGTTTTAAATTGCCACTGAACTGACTTGCCACATATTTAAATTTTGCAACAAATCTGTACAACATGCTTTCTTTTTGGTCAGCACAGTCACTGTCTTTGATAGTAGGTTCAGATGAAGCATATTTTGACAGAGGAGTTCTGTTCCTGAGAGAGCTTGTCCTCAGCTTCCTGGTACAGCCTGTGATGATGACTTGCACAGCATTGGAATTCTCCAGTATTCCTGCTGATACATTCATTCTTTTTTCACATCAGGCTAGTTCTTGTTCAGCCAGTTGATGATTTTACTGAATCTTCAAGAATCTTCTGTTTTCCTTCTATTATTGTTTTTTGCCTTCAATTTTCCTGTTTCCCATTTTGTCCTTAGTGAAGTCAGTGGATATAAGTGAGTCCTCAGAAGATATCAATTATGTTTCTCTGCTTCTCATTTTTCTCCTTTGAACTTCTCAGCTTTCTAGACCAAGGAATCAATAGCTTTCTTAACCAGTATATTTTTCCACATTGTGGTTGAATGCTGTTCTTTTGGCCTGTCCTCTTTGTCTATAGTAGCTACCTTGAAGATGCTATGGACATTGATGTCCATGGTTACTTCACTCTGAGGACCATTGTCATGTGCAGGGAAATGCTAAGAATGTCTTTGCTGTCTTTGGCTATTCTCTCTCACATTATTATGCCTGCATGCTGACAGCAAGTAGTATCTAAGTAGCAAAGGTCTTAATAACATAGGGGCACCTGAGTGGTTCAGTTGGTTAAGCATCCCACTCTTGATACTGGCTCAGGTCTTGATTTCACATTGTGCTCCATACTCAGTGGGAAGCCTACTTAAGATTCTCTCTCTCTTTCCCTCCCTACCCCCTACTAGTATTCTCCTTCTCTCTCTCACTTACTGAAAAAAAAAAAAGGCTATTTAATAACATAAAAAATATTTACAATAAATATTTTAATGAACAAAAAGCAAATTGTAAAAGTATATACAGTATGATCTCATATTAGTAAATAAAATATATATTCATTTAGCAAATATATATTGAGCTCCCACCATGCATTCACCAGGCATTAGATTTGTATTTGTATTTATGTGTGATATAGCAGATTTTATATTTTCTAATTTCTCTACAATAAATATTTATCAATTTTCAAAAAAAATATTGCTATTAAACTGAATTTTTTTGAATTACAAGAAAAGGCTAACGTCATAATAAGGTTGTATAAAATAAACTGACAACACATAAGTTATTTTGGCCTTGTGTTCCACAGTGACTCACCAAATATACCCTGAAAGTGTTTATTTTATTTTTTTCTATTTCACTGTTAAAACGAGCAGATGCATTTCACATCACATGGATCTCGTGGAAACAGGCCAACCATTTTCTTAGCAACCAAACTCCTGTCTTCTGCACTGTGCATGATTAACTACAACAGCCTGTTGACGGCTTAAAATAAACCTGCCTTTTTCCATTTAGCATTTTATCAAATGAATGTAATTTCATTTGCTGATGAATTTAGTTCAGCTTCAAGGGAATTTTTCTCTTCTTCATGGGGAGGCTGAAGAATCAGAACTGTCATGCCAAAGAAAGAAAAGCAAGCCTAGGGAGAAAAACAGTCTGATGTTTACATGGGTAAAGTAAAAGTATCTTTGTCAATTTCACTCCCACTCCCTTGTTTTTTATGGGGTAGAATGTTGATTTAAATTTAAATTCTATTATACTTTTGCATTATGATGTTTTGGTTGCTTGATTAAAAGCGTTAATTTAAATGGCTGCTCTGATGATTACTATTGTTATTATGGGTGAGCTCTTATTTTTGTTTATTTCTAGCAGTTGAATATGCCCTAAAACATAATTAGAATCATCTCACAGGATTGTAGACCCTTTGCTGGGGTTCACAAATAGAGGGCTGGACCAGTATATCATCTGGCAAGGGGACAAGCGTATACATTATCAGTGTTTTCTTAGAAGGGGTGAGTCTGTAACTTGGAATAAATTACTGTCCTGCTTGGTAAATATATCTTTGTGTTTCTATGCACATGTAGATATTTTGCATCTAAGAATTACAGGAATATTTGCTAAATAGGAAAAACGTAAAGACTAACAGCTTAACAATAAAGCCATCTCTCAGTTAAAGCAGCATGTATCTGTGGAATCAATGAAGGGAAGGGGATTTGACTGAATATAATACAGTCCAAGCAGGTTCCCCATCATCTTTCACTTGTGTCCTCATTTGGAAATAGACAGTGAAATCCTGCAGTAATGGCAAGTTGAAACACTATTTAAATTTCCACTTTATTTCCCCTGGAGCAAACTCTTAAATGTTAACCATCATTAAGCAATCAAGTTGATGCTTTAGCTACACAGTCTTACATACCCCCCGCCCCCCGCCGAGAATAAAGATACAACAAATATGTAACCTACACCTGATAAATCCACATTCTGATTTCTGCTTCATTTATATGTTGAGAAATAATCTTTTAAATTTTTTCTTATTTTTTAAATATTTAAAAAATGTATTTATTTGAGAGAGAGAGGGAGGAAGCTGGGGGAGGGGCAGAGGGCAAGGGAGAGAATCTCAAGCAGACTGCCTGCTGAGCGGGGGAACTGGACATGGGGCTGAATCTCATGACCTCGGGATAATGACCTGAGCTAAAATCAAGAGACAGATGCTTAACTTGACTGAGCTACCCAGGCACATCAGAAATAATCTTTTTTTTTTTAAGTCAAGTCTACACTCAACATGGTGCTCAAACTCACAACTCTGGGGTGAAGAGTTGGCTGTTCTACCAACTCAACCAGCCAAATACTCTGATAAGTAAATAATATTGATTTGTACTTTACGTTAGATATAAGCAATATAAGATTGATAGGCAGTTTACATTAAACAATACAAAATATCTGCTCCCGTATTTCAGTTTCTTGTCATAAACTTGAATTCTTCATTGCCTAAGTCAGGTCCTGATTCCGGTCAGCCACTTTGGATATCTTTCTCAGGTTAGTGTTTGAAAGAGTGAATACATTTTCAGTAATGTCCAGCGTAGTTTCCAAGTTAAGAAAATCTGACTCAGATGTGTCATCCTGTATATTTGAGTCATGCCACTGTGGTGCCACCAGAGTGGCAGGACTTCTCTGTTGTAAGAGGACTTGATGACTAACACCCTCCTCTGCCTCTGGTCTTCCAAGAGGGATTCCTGAGACCATGCTGGGATCTTCTTGTGAGACCTGCAGTTCATGGAGGCAAGTACCTTAGAGGTTTATGAATATACCCTAGTTGGGCTGAGGGCAACTCAAGACAAAATCAGGGAGAAATTCTAAGGTCTGCCACATGAGCAACCGCAAACAATATGAAAACCTCAGGATCTCAACTTTTCTTCTTTCTATTCTTTCATTAATTTCCTTTTCTCAGATAGATAAAAGTCAAGGCCAGTCATGCCTAGCTTGTCCGTAGAAGGGACCCTGATTAACTGAGTCATTTCATCATATTTTGTTTTTTAATAGAAAACTATAAAGCCTTGCATTTGGGGACACTGTTGGTGTCAATATGTTTAGTGTAGTTTCTTCTCTTTCTATTGCATAGTCTTTTACTTTATTCCAAAAGATCTTTTTTGAAGAAGTTTTTGTTGTTATTGTTGTTATTCTTTGAATAAAATTACATTTAATTTTAGAACTCATTAAAGACAAAACAACATCAATAATCGATTATTGGGAGCTTGATATTAGTTACTATTCTAAGTCCTATAGATGAATTAATTCTCACAGTTTCACTAAGAAGTACAGCCAGGTCTTTCTGGTGCTTTATAATTAAGAGGAAAAGAACAACACCACACCCTCATTAAGAATAGATTAAATGTCTTAGTTAATTAGCCAAGGATAAAGAAACTCTCCAGAGCAGTGACCAACATGGCCTGTCTTGGCAAGGATTTCTCTGCCTCTAACCCTTAGGATAGTGTACCAGGCAGGCAAAGCCACAGAAAGTAAAAAAAAGTCAGTGTCCAAATGTCTCTAAATAATACATGTGCCTCCAGCCTTCACAACTAATTATATCCTCACAACCAAGAATTACTATTTTCTAAATCCCATGGTCTTAACAATTATAGTAGACCCCAGAATATTATACCTTTGCAGTGAGGTGGCTCCTTTGAAAATTGGGACAGAGACCTCTTATTTAATTGTAAGATGAAACTATAGTTTAGTTCAATTCAGTGACTAGGGTAACTCAAATCTGGTTGCTTGAGGAAATTGGGAATCTAATTTCTAGTATAAAAATGAAAAGCTAAAGTATAGAGATTGGGAAGTATAATATTAGAAATTGTCAGGATAGTTTGGGAGTTTTTCTTCCTAGATAAATGAATGGACAAAATAAGAATGTCTTTGACCTATTATTCTAAGATGTGAGACTATCTGCTTGCCTATTGGTACTAGTGGGAAAAGCTTTATTGTAAGATTGGCTCCATAAAGCTAATTTGATCTTTGTTTGAGGGTACTCATATAAGTCTGAAGCAGAACAGGCAATATGTTCTTGGATCTACAATAATATGGCTGCCTGACTATAAAAGGGTGAGAGTGTGTATTTTACTTGCATAAGAAGATAACTAAAAAGATACCAGTGTGTATCTATATATATACATATATATACATAACACATAAGTTTCTTAATGCCAAATATAGTAACATGAAAGAGGACTTCAATATTTAGAAAAAGATACTCTTCCAATCGAAGGTCTAAGGTGCATCATCTAATTCAGTAGCTATTAACTGTGATTATTTAAATTTTTATTTAAATAAAATATAAATATTTAAATATATTTAAATTTAAATATAAATTAAATTAATTAAATTTCAGCTCCTCAGTTGTACTAACACATTTCAAGTCCTCAACAGCCACATGTGGCTAGTGGATACCATATTGGACAGCACAATTATAGCGTTCTTTTTTTTTTTAAGATTTTATTTATTTATTTATTTGACAGAGAATAAGCAGAGGGAGTGGCAGAGGGAGAGGGAGAAGCATACTCTCCACAGAGCAGAGAGCCCCATGTGGGGCTTGGTCTCCAGACCCTGAGATCACGACCTGAGCTGAAGGCAGACACTTAACTGACTGAGTCACCCAGGTGCCAAACAAATATAGCATCTTCTGTCATTATGGAAAGTTCTATTGGATAGTACTGGTCCAGCAGTTGTGCAGATATATCTTGAAATAAATTTAATTAGAGCTTTTAAATCTTACCCTTTCGGTAAAATCTTCCATGAACCAATTTCTGTTGTAGATTACTAAAAGCAGGCTATTTTACTATGCTATCCACATAGTGATTCAATTTCTAATTAGAAGTTGATGAAGTTCTTTCATTTACTACAGTATCATTTGTACCACATTTTCCAAATGCATTAAGAAGTTAAATTATCTCACAGAAGATAACAAAAGGTAAGGGAATTAATTTAAGTATAGAAAAAATAAATGTATATCAAGTGTATGTATGTGTACAGAAACATATGTACATACATTTGTATTCACTGAAAACCAAACTTGAAAATAGTGTGTTTCTACATTTTAAAGTGAAATGCTAGACATACCCTGCTCATCTTTGCAGTATTGCCTAGAAGAAGCCAGTTAAGTCCAGTGACTGTCATGTACTTCTGGCCCACATAAGGGAATCATTACGAATCTTTGGAGGAATTCTTAAGAGCAAAGAATTACCAGTGGCTCTTAAAGCTTCTGTTTGAAAGTGGCATACTGCTCACATTTCATTGGCTAAATCAAGCTAAATTAAACCTTATGTTAATGGAGGTAGAAAAGTATAGTTACCTCACAGAGAGCAACAGCAAATAATCAGAGACAGTAATACAAATCCCTTTGCTAATGGTAAAATAAATAGCTTACTTGCTGTCTCCTATGTAGCCTGTTAAAATGTAGCTGGTTTCTAAGTAGTATTTTTATCTCTGCTTAGAAAAAGGAATCCTATTTTTGGAACATCTGAAGTTTTTGGCTCTTCAGCATTATCAACAATAGGCCATTGTGGTTTCTGGAATCTGTTATCAGCCTCAACCTAGACTGAGCTACACTGGTTGCCTTTCTATTGTAATGTGCATCTGTAGAATAAATACAAAACAGAGAAAACTTGCTCAAAACTCTACCTATTCTAATCATAGAGAACCTCACCTGAAGTAAAAAGTCTGTTACTGAATGATTTGAAAAAGTGATAGCTATGGCCACAGGGATACAAGAGTAACTGCCGCTTGAAACCTTTACAAGGTGATGGTCATGTTTCTTTCACATTATCCGGGTATTTCAGAGAAAGATGTATGGGTCACTTTATTCTATATGTATAAGTACAGCCTGACACTAATTTTTTAGAAGACTCAACATAGAACCAAGAAATATTGCCTATGAGACAGGTGTTTTTATCCTTTTGCAAAAGAGCCAACAGAACAAAGAGAAATTAAACAACTTGACCAGGGTCTTGCAACTCTCAGAAGCTAGATCTGGATTTGAATTCAAGTCTTGCTGATTCCAGACTTACACATGAATCTGATGAGCATGCTTCTCTTCATATCAATAAGTAGCATTTGTCAAGTGACATTAAAGCATTTGCCCAGGCCTTTTGCCAAGGGCATTACCTACATTAGCTTATTTATTCTTAAAAGCACCCTGTGAAATAATTATGATTTCCTCCTATTTGATGACTTAGAAAATGGAAGCTTAAAGAAGTAAATACTGTGTACAAATTATACTATTACTAAGTGTTGGAGTCAGAATTTAAATAAGTCTGACTGAAAAGCCACTGTTTAAAACTACTTACTAACCTTTACGATTAGGGCTTCTCTGCAATGCTTAGCATCTGCATCTAAAACCTAGAGTGCTCTTGGAGTACCTGGATGGCTCAGTTGGTTAAGTAGCCAACTCTTGATTTCTGCTCAGGTCATGATCTCAGGGTTTTAAGATGGAGCCCCATGTTGGGCTTCATGCTGGACATGGAGCCTGCTTAAGATTCTCTCTCTCCCCTCTCTCTCTCTTGGCTCCTCCTCTCCCCTTCACTCATCCTCTCTCTCTCTCTCTCAAAATAAAATAGAGATACCTGGGTGGCTCAGCGGTTGAGCATCTGCCTTCAACTCAGGGCATGATCTGGGTCTGGGATAGAATCCTAAATCAGGCTCCCTACAAGGAGCCTGCTTCTCCCTCTGCCTATGTCTCTGCCTCTCCCTCTGTGTCTCTCATGAATAAATAAATAAAATCTTAAAAAATAATAATAAAATAAAATTTCTTTAAAACCTGAGGTGCCCTGAAGTGGGGAGAGTGTCAGTAAACCTAAAGTGATCCCAGAAAGGTAAATAAAAGATAAAAAGGGAACTGAATTACTTGAGATATAACATGTGGGATGGTGGTATAGTTTTATGGTGGAAATGAGAATATTAAAATAAGAATTAGAAAAGAAAATCACTAATCATAAAATATAAATGGATTTCAGTCTCAGAAGCTCAATTACTAATTTTGCCTTTCAGATCTCGTTTTTGTCTTAAGTATGCTTATTTTGATTCTAATCCATTTGGAGCAAGCTTATAATTAAAGTGGCATTTACTACATTGGATATTTTTCATAATGATTAGATCAGAATGTCTAGGACAGAAAAAGGCCCTTGGGATCTGTACACATCCAATGTCTTGATCACACAACAGAAACAGGCAGCTGAAAACCAGTGTTAGTGGCAGATTTTCTGAGTCACAGGCATTTTTAGATGGTAAGCCAAGGCAGAAGCCAAAGAGCTGAGTTCTTCAGGACATATATATTGCTTGGAGCTCTGTTTTCATCACTTATCATTAAAAGAGCAGGAAAAATGAATAAAGGATTATTAGGAAGACTGAATTGTATAATAATTGCATGTAGCTCAAATACATCTAGTACTAAAATATGGCATACTGTGACTGAAGTTAGCCTGAAGATAACTGACATTAGTTACCATTATTGAGTGAGTGCCTTAGAGCCAATCATTTTTAAAAGAACTGCTATCCAAAATAATAGGACATAGAAGTCAGGGCCTTGCTAAGCCAAGTTTAAGAGGAGTTGGTATGTAATTTCTTACTACTTCAACCAGAAATAAGTACCAACCTATGTAATTGATGTCCAATGACACCTACAGTACTCAGAAATTCCCAATCATTCCCAATTCCTATGTTTTTGGAATGGTGTCCAGAATTGAAAATAGCTTTATGTCTTGCTACTAATTTTAACTCAGAAGGCAAATGTCCTTGATATTGGCTAGCTGGAAAAATGGCAAAAAGCTGATAAAGTTTTCCTGTAAGACAAATAGTCTTACAGACTTCAAGCTATGCTAGAATGGAGATAACTATTGTTGGTGAAATAGCTAGGAATTGTAGTTCTGGGCTTAAGGAAGATATTTTTATACCCATGAGAACCTAGAAAGTGCCCCTTAGAAAAACAGATTTTTCGGGATACTCACCATACTCTGCAGCCACTGACAAGGATATATAGCCTTCCAGATGTCAGATTCTACAGGGACGACTCTCTTCTTCCTGGGAAGAAGAAATGACCAAGTTCAAAGTGATGTTACCAAGCTAGCAGAGTGGGAGACTCCAGCCTACCTCCCCTTCAAAAAAGATCAATAATTAAAAACCTATCCCTGAGTGAAACTAGCTTTGGGAAAGCTCTAGAGCTCTGGAGCCCACTTAAGAAGCTAGCTGGGGTGAGTGGGTGGCTCAGTAGGTTAAGTATCTCCTTTTGGCTCAGGTGGTGATCCTGTGAGCAGGGAATCTATATCTGCTCTCCCCTTCCCACGTCCCTTTTGCTCTCTCTCTTGCTCACTCTCTCTCAAATAAATAAAAAAATCTAAAAAATAAAAACAAAAACAAAAAACAGCAAATCTGCCATAGGCCTCCTGAAGATTTCACTAGCTTTTACGCCATGAGTATTTGTGTTTGATGACACCAGCCACATGAGTCCACTCCACTTGGATCGTGAAGAGCCAGGTAAAAATGACTCCACCAAAGGAATACAGTAAACCTCTAATAACTGGCCCCAAAGAAGTGGAGATATGGGAATTTCCCAACAAAGAATTCAAAATAATTGTTCTAAAGGTCCTCAGAGAGCTACAAGAGAAAATACAAACAGTTACTGGTATTAGGAAAACAAGACAAGAACAAAATGGAAATTCAACAGAGAGAAAACATAATCAAACAAATTTTGGAGCTGAAGAATACAGTAACTGAACTGAAGTATTCAGTAGAAAGCCTCAGAAGTAGACTACTAAATTAAGCATAAGAAAGAACCATGGAGCTCAAAAACAAGTCATTTGAAATTATCTAGTCAAAGAAGAAAAAAGAATGAAAAGGAATGAAGAAAGCTTACAGGTTTTATAGGCACCGTTAAAAACAAAACAAAACAAAAAAACCAACCTACATATCACTGGAGTCCAGAAGAAGAGTAGGATAAAGAGAGCTTATTGGAAGAATTGGCTAAGAACTTCTTAAACCTGAAGAAAAATTTAGACATCCAAATTCATGAAGTTATTAAGACACCCCAAAGTTTCAAAATAAAATGATCTTTTCCAAAATATAATATTTTTAAAATCTTTTAAAATCAAAGAAAAGAGAGAATTTTTAAAACAGCAAGAGAAAACAAAATTATCTCATATAAGGGGACCCTCATAATGCTATCAGCAGGTTCCTCGGCTGAGCCCTCTTAGGCCAGGAGAGAATAGGGTGATATATTCAAAGTGTTGAAAGAAAGAAATTGCCAACCAAGAGTACTTTACCCAGCAAAATTGTCCTTCAGAAATAAAGGTGAGACAGACTTTCCAAACAAACAAGGGCTAAGGGAGTTCACCACCACTAGACCTGCCTAAGGAATTCTTTTATTCTTTGAAGATTTTATTTATTTATTTATGAGAGACACAGAAAGAGAGGCAGAGACATAGGCAGAGAGAGAAGCAGGCTTCCACAGGAAGTCTGATGCGGGACTCATCCCCAGGACACAAGGATCACAACCTGAGCCAAAAGCAGATTCTCAACCACTGAGCCACCCAGGCACCCCTGCCTAAGAAATTCTGAAGGAAGTTCTGTTCTTCAAGTTGAAGCAAAAGGACACTAGTAATTTGAAAAAACATAATTTTTTTAAACACTGGCAAAGGCAATTATATAGATATATTCAGATTACTCTGTTATATAGTAGTGTATTAACCACTTTAGTATAAAGGTTAAAGCACCAAAATAAAAATAATAATAAAAAAATAAAGCACCAAAATATTAAGGGCAAATATAGGTACAATTATTTGTTAATGGATACATAATATAAAAAGATGCAAAGTGTGACATCAGGAACATAAGATGTGAGGAGGGGAAATAAAAGTTTTTGTATGCATCAAAGTTAAATTGTTATCAGTTTAAGACATTTCAAATGAGCTGTGGGTAATCACAAAACAAAAACCTATAGTAAATACACACAAAATATAAAGAAGGGAATCAAAGTATAGATGAATGGACTAAAAAAATAAAATGACCCAAGTGTATGCTGCCTATAACAGTCATTTCAGCTTCAAGGATTCACACAGGCTCAAGGTAAATGGATGAAAAAAATCTATTCCATGCAAATGGAAACCACAAAGGAGCAGGGTAGCCATACTTATGTAAAATAAAAAAGACTTTCATTTAAAACCTATAACAAGAAACAAAGAAAGTCATTATATAATGATAAAGGGATCAATTCATCAAAAGGATGGAACTGGAGGGTATTATGCTGAGTGAAGTAAGTCAATCGGAGAAGGACAAACATTGTATGTTCTCATTCATTTGGGGAATATAAATAATAGTGAAAGGGAATATAAAGGAAGGGAGAAGAAATGTGTGGGAAATATCAGAAAGGGAGACAGAACATAAAGACTCCTAACTCTGGGAAACGAACTAGGGGTGCTGGAAGGCGAGGAGGGTGGGGGGTGGGGGGTGAATGGGTGACGGGCACTGAGGGGGGCACTTGACGGGATGAGCACTGGGAGTTATTCTCTATGTTGGTAAATTGAACACCAATAAAAAAAAATTTATTTTTTTAAAAAAGACTTAATTCATCGAATGTCAGTTCTGGATGTCTACCCCCTTCATTTTATAGGTGAGGAAACCAAGGTTCAAATTCACAAAACTCCGGCCTCCTGACCCCCAATCTAATAATATTCTTCATGCACATTCATTTAAAAGGAAATGCTGTGAAGGCTATATCCTGATTTGTCTTTTCAATGCATGATTCCTACTTTATATGAAATGGAACATTTGGGTGAGTTCAGAGAGTTTTCTGAATTGACATTGTTTGGCTTCCCTTTGCCTGTTAGGTGTGTTTATGGATCTGTAAGAGCTATTTTTAGAAATTAATTACAGTGGCTATTTTTTTGTCCACTTAACTGCAGAGGTGGTGGTTATTGTTTTGTTACTTGTGAAGCCAAGTTAATAAAGCAAAACAAATCTGTTTGTCATTTAAAAAAAAAGGATGTATCAATTATAAATATATATGCACCAAACATCAGAGCATATAAATATATTAAGCAAATACTAGTAGATCTGAAAGGAGTAATAGACAACAATAGTCATAATAGGGACTTTAATACTGCACCTTCAACAGTGGATCGATCATCCAGGTAGAAAATCAATAAGGAAGCAACAACCCTGAACAACATTATAAAATGAATGGACCTAAAATATAGAGCATAATATAGAACATATATACAGAACATTTCATCAAATAGCAGTGGCATATATATTCTTCTTAAGCACACATAGAACACTTTCCAGGATCATATATTTGGCCACAAAACAGGTCTCCACAAATTTTTAAAAATTGGAAAAGATACTTGGTATAATTTCAACCACAATGGTGTGAAGCTGGAAATCAAAAAAGGGGAAAACAAAAAATTGACAAATATGTGGTAATTAAGCTCACTCCTGAACAACTGGTGGGTCAAAGATTAAATAAAAAGGAAATCAATACATATTAAACAAAAATGGAAACACAACATACCCAAACTTATAGGGTGTAGCAAGAGCAATGCGGAAGGAAGTTTATAGTGATAAATACCTACATTAAGAAAAAAACAAATATCTCATATATACAACCTAACTCTACACCTCAAGGAACTAAAAAAAAGGAAAAAGAAAAAGCTAAGTTAACAGAAGGAAGAAGATAACAAAGATCAGAGAAGAAATAGAGGATAGAAAGACAATAGAAAAGATCAACAAACTAAGAGTTGATTTTTTTAAAATTTTATTTATTTATTCATGAGAGACACAGGGAGAGAAAAAGGCAGAGACACAGGCAGAGGGAGAAGCAGGCTCCATGCAAGGAGCCTGACATGGGACTCGATCCTGGGTCTCCAGGATCACCCCCAGGGCTGAAGGTGGCACTAAACCACTGAGCCACCCGGGCTGCCCCAAGAGTTGATTTTTAAAAAGATAAACAAACCTGATAAATCTTTAACTAGATTTACCAAGATAAAAAGAGGATTCAAATAAAATTATAAATGAAGGAGACATTGCAACTGATACTACAGAAATATGGAGGATAAAAAGAGACTACTATGAAAAATTATATGCCTCCAAATTGAACAATCTTGAAGAAATAATAAATTTCTAGAAACATAAACCTACCAAGTCTGAATCATGAAGAAATAGGAAGTTTGAACAGACTAATAATAGGTAAGGAGAATAATCAAAAACCTCCCAACAAAGGAAAGTTAAGGACTGATGCCTTGACAGTTGAATCCTACCCAACACTTAAAGAAGAATTAATGCCAGTTATTCTCAAACTCTTCCAAAAATTGAAGAGAAGGAAACACTCCTAAATTTATTTTTGAGGACAGTGTTACCCTGATACCGAAGCCAGATAAGGATACTAAGAAAAAAGACAACCATAGGCCAATATCCATGATGAATATTGATGCAAAAATTTTCAACAAAATATTAGGAAACCAAATTGAGCAGCACATTAAAAGGATTATACATCATGATCAAGTGATATTTATCCCTGAGGTGCAAGGATGATTCAACATATGCAAATCAGTAAGTGTAATATGGCAGGTTAACAAAATTAAGGACAAAAATCATATAATTATCTCAACAGATGCAGAAAAAGCATTTTACAAAATTTGACATTCTTTCATGATGAAAATGGTCACAAAACTGGGTAGAGAAGGATGAAATCTCAACATAATAAAGGCCATATACGGTGAGCTCACAACTAACATGCTCAAAGATGAAAGATTAGAAGTTTTCCCTCTAAGGTTAGGAACAAGACAAAGGTGCCCATTCTCTTCATGCTTATTCAACATAATATAATAAGTCCTAGCCAGCAAAATTAGGCAAGAAAAAGAAATAAAAGATAACCAAATCAGAAAGGAAAAATTAAAATTATCTCTGCTGATGACATCATTTTGTACATAGAAAATCTTGAAGACTCCATCAAAAAATCATTAGACCTAATAGATGAATTCAGTAAAGTTTTAGGATACAAAAACAACATATAAAAATCAGTTGCATTTCTATACTAACAACTATCTGGAAGAAAATGAGCAAGAGAACCCATTTATAATAGCATGCAAAAGAAAACACTTAGCAATATATTTAACCAAGGAAATGAATGATCTATACACCAAAACTATAAGACATTAAGTGGATTGATGAAAATGCAAAAAAAAAAAGAAGCTAACCATGTTCATTGATTAGAAGAGTTAATATTAAAATGTCCAAAGTGATCTACAGATTCAATGAAATTCCTATCAAAATTCCAGTGGAATTTTTCATAGAAATAGAGAAAAAATACTAAAATTTGTATGGAATCATAAACGATCCTAAATAGCCAAAGAAATCTTAAAAACAAGGTTGGAGGCATCACACTTCCTGATTTCAAACTGTATTAGTAAGCTATACTAATCAAAACAGTATGGATACTGTCTCTAATGGAATAGAGACACATAAACCAATGGAACAGAATAGAGAGCCAAGAAATAAATCCATATGTATGTGGTCAGATAATATTTGATAAGGAAGCCAAGAATATCCAATAGGGAAAAGACAGTCTCTTCAATAAATGGTATTGGGAAAACTGAATATCCACATGCAAACAATAAAATTGGACCTCTATTTTACACAACTATTAAAAATTAACTCAAAGTGGGTTAAGAACTTAAATGCAAGACTTGAGACCATAAAACTCCTAGAAGAAAGCCTAGGGATAATGCTCCTTGACATCAGTCTTGGCAATGATTTTTTGGATATGACACCAAAAGTACAGACAACAAAGGCAACAATGAAAAAGTAAGTCTGCATCAAACTACAGGTTTCTGCACAACAAAAGAAACAATCAACAAAATGAAAAGACAATCTTTGGAATGGGAAAAAATATTGACAAAATCATATACCTAATAAGGGTTAATATCAACATATATGAGGAACTTCTGACACCCAATAGCAAATAAACCTTAAACAATCCAATTCAAAAATTGGCAGAGGACTTGAAAAATCACTTTTCCAAAGAAGACATACAAGTGGCCAACAAGTATAGTAAAAGGTACTTGATATCACTAATCATTAGGGGCAAACAAATCAAAACCATGAGGTATCACTAACACCTGTTGGAAAAGCTATTATCAAGAAGATAGGAGAGGCATCTGGGTGCCTCAGTCGGTTGAGCGACCAACTCTTGGTTTTGACTCAGGTCATGATCTCAGGGTTCTGGGATCAATCTTGGCATAGGGCTCCATGCTCAGTGGGGAATCTATCAGAATTCTCTCTTTCTCTCTACCCCTACCCGGCCTTGCTTATGCGCTCTCTCTCTCTCTCTCTCTCAATCCAATAAGTCTTTAAAAAATAAGGTAAGAGATAACATGCTGGGGAGGATGTGGAGAAAAGGGAACCCTTGTGCACTATTGGTAGGAATGCAAGCTGGTGCAGCCACTATAGAAAACAATATGGAGGTTCCTCAAAAAATTAAAAATAGATGTATAATATGATCCAGTAATCACTACTGGGCATGTACCTGAAGGAAATGAAATGCCTGTGTAGAATAGATACCTATACCTTCATTTCATAGCAGCATTAATCACAATAGCTGAGACATGGAAACACCCTAAGTATCCTTCAATAGATGAATGGGTAAGATAATGTGAGATATATACTTACAGAATGTGGGTAATATATTTAAAATTCATTTACATGTGAATAAAATGGAATATTTATAAAGAAGATGAAAATGCTGCCATTGATGGCAACACAGATGGATCTTAAGGGAATTATGCTAAGTGAAATAGGTCAGAGAAGAAATACTATATGATCTCACTTATAGGTGGAATCTAGAAACATCAAACTCACAGAAACAGAGAGTAAGTAGATGGTGGTTGCCAGAGGTTGAATGGCAGAAAGAAATAGAGAAATGTTGGTCAAAGGGTACGAACTTTCAGTTGTAAGATGAGTAAGTCCAGAGATCTAATGTACAGCATGCTGACTGTAGCTAACAATATATACTGTATTGCATATTTGAAAGTTGCTATGAGAGTACAGCTTTAATATTCTCATCATAACAATAACAAGAAAATGGTAATTATGTGGGGTAATTTATGTGACTAATCTTACTGTGGTGAACATTGTACAACATATGCATGTATCAAATCATTATACACTTAAAATTACATGATGTTATTTGTCAATTATGTCTTGAGAAAGCTCAAAAATATATGTAGGATTTGGGGCCTAATTTTTAAGATAGAGTGAATATTCACACTCATTTATTATTCCAAATTAGAGCATTAAGCAGTAAATTAAAGGCTTTTTTTCTAATCCTTATTTCTATCTTCATTCCAGTCTTGGAGCCTGATTGTAAAACTTTGGTACCATGTACCTACAAGCATGGATTGGGTCATTAAGAATTTCTCCTTCTGTAATATGCTGCTATTTGATATAAAGTCTGACCCCAATCATAGATTCTTATAGGTATTTAGAAGAAAATTTAAAACTAAAGGGAAAGCAGTCATTTTGTCCCACCATAAACAAATCAATCTGTGATTTGTATATTGAGACTTCCCCAGAGAGATTTAGGCAATTAAGAATTGGAAGCCCTTAATTAGGATGAAAAAGACTCCGCTATGGTAGATGGAAATGCTGATGAGTTCCAGAAGGGCTCTCTGCATTGGAAGAGTTAGGTAGTCCATGCAATGTAGCATCTAAAGTAGTATGGAACATTTCATTACCAAACATTTTAATCATGCCTAGAGCTTCCCTAGAGTGTCTTCTCATGTGCCATGATCTCTGAGGCCTGTTTCTTCAGTGAAGTTTTGGGTGCATTGGATGGGTAAGTGACCCTCTTTCCCCAAGTAGAAACTAAAGAGCATGTGTTGAATACATCTCCCAGAGCTTGCACTGAACTTTGTCAGCAGTATGGTGTTTATAACCATTGATTATAAGCAAAGAAAATTTGCTTCAACCCCTCTCTCTGCCAGGTATCTCCCTAGTGTGGAAGTTCCCCTCAGCAGCTAAGTGGTTTACATATCATCCTTTCTATTTGAAATAGCTCCTCTGTTCTCTATACCTTAATCCTTCTTGTTCATCAACAGGGAGCTTGAATGTCACCATGTCTGGGCAAGTATCTGCACACCAGCCTTAAACTTTACTGTAATTTAATTGTGAATTCCTTGATTGTATGGTACTGTAACTCCCCGGGTACTGAACACAATACTAACAAGGATCCTTCAATTAAAATGGAGTGATGGTGAGGTGAGGCATGTGTGAGATATTTCCTGTTTGGGAATTTAGGAAAGCAAATGTCTAAGGGAAAATAGGAAAGTAGGACTCAACATTGAGACTTTTTCATGATAAAGGCTCCAAATAAAGGACTGTATTTAGGAAACTTAATACACTGTTAATCACAAATAGAAATCTAAAAATAAGTCTGGATAAGTATATGTGGGAGAGAAAGTAAGAGAATAGGAATTAAGATTTCTGCAAAGTGACATAGGAAAGAGATAATAACCTGGATATTTCAGGCCAACAACAACAAAACACCTAATGATTATTTTTGGAAATTTTCAGTTTCTGGGCAATATTAACAAAATTTATCCTACTGTTAGATATTCTCTCTGCCAACTTCCTAAAATCATCTAGAAATATTACTGACTTTTCTAACTTTATTTTTCCTGCTACTGTTATTTTATATATTACTCCATAGGCATACTTATTTTCTTGCCTATAGGGAATAATTTTACTTAACTATTAACATTAGTCACTTGAGCATAGTATTTCAGGAACATTTTTATTCCTCTGTTTTTTAAAGACCATCCATTACTTTTATTCTGTTTCCTGCGTTGACATTTTTTATGCTGTTTGAAATAATTTTCAGTAGGAAAAAAAAGCTTAAATGTATACAGTGATGTTTCCATAAAAATGGAATTTTCAAAGACATTTGTTTCTTGGATCTGTTCCTACATTTTTAAAATAGGAATGTTATACCCAGGAAAATAAGCAATGTGGGAGCAGGACATATTTTACCATTGTGGTTATGTTTAAATATCCCAAAATATTTTTGTTTGTTTTTTAGTTTGACAAGAAAATATTTTGTGCATTCAAATTTCCTTTCTATTTATTGACATGGTTTTTCTCATTGTTCCCTGATTTTAGCTCACCTACATATATGATTTCCGTCTGTTTTCTGGTCGGATTCCTGAGAGATAGCAACATCAAACAGGTTTATTTAGCTGCAGTTGAACAGAACCATAGGAAGCAAGCAATGGCTGTTAGCAGAAGCCAGGAGGAAATCTTGAAAAGCATGATGAACTATGTCACATACACTAAGGACACAAAGAAATTGCATTTTGCACCCTCCAAGGAGCTATTGATGGTAGATAGTAGAATGTTGAGAAGCCAGAGTGCTTACTGGGGATCAATGCAGCAGCAGGCAGGTGAGAGAGAGCTGAGGACTCTGGGAACTGCCTGGTCCCTATGGCTGACCAAGCAGGACCACCGCCCCCAGCCTCAAGCTGTTCCTACAGCTTGGAAGCCCTGAAGCTAGCCTCAAGTAAGAGAATTTTTTTTTAAACTGAAGGCAGGCAGATCCTTTAGTGCATGAGTGTATTAGTCATTAGATCCATAGACGAGCTCAGCTGCTATTTCAAAAAAAAATTGCAGATCGCTGCAGGGTTAGCTCTTCCCCCTGAAAGCTGTTCACATTGATTTGCTTCATAGATTGATTGCTTTTGGCATTTGCAAACCCCCTGAATAACAGGAGGAAAAAATATCCAGTGGCTGGGCCAAATCTGCACATAACGAGTGAATGTGGAAGACACATTTGGTGTCACATTGGCTTGCTTTGGATAACAGCACTTAAAAGTAGTAACAGCTGGATTTGAGTTTTTTAAATTAGGGCTATATTATTAATGGGAGAGCTGGGACGATAGGAGTCTAAAGGAGATTAAAAGCTTATTTGAAATGAATGGATTTTATGCTGTACCTCGGGTTGGTGGCCACCAGATGGACATGATGCACTGCTCTGGCCCCTTGTTGGATGACTTTGACTCACCTGAACTTCAGCATGATGCCCTGGCTTGCAATGAGGGCACTATAATAAGGAGCAGCACAGAACCACTTTTGTATTTATTGTGGGGATTTTATAAAGTATATTGTCTAATAAATCTCATACTGCCTTCTTCGTGAAGATATCCAGGAGAAATTCTTCACAAACCTTAGAGACAGGAAAAGCTACATTCTCTAGAGGAATGATGATAGTCCTCCTTTATGTACCCTGAATCTGGTGACTGCCACGATTTCCCTCCTGCTGGCCCCTATGAAGCAGGAGTTGAATTTAGGGTTAGGATAGGACCTTCTCTGTATCTTGATGTTTAATATTTTTATTCCTGGCTTCATTTTGTCAGCTTACCTTTATTTTCTTTTTAGTTTTATCACTTTTTCTTGTATCAATTCATTTTTGCAATATATAAATGAACAGTAAATACAAGTCTTATTTTTTAAGAGCTAAATGGTCATTTAAAATTTTGCCCAAGTGGCATTTTAGTTATGAAACATACTCTTTTTAATTTTTAAGAGATGCATACTGAAGTATATATGGGAGTAGAATGATATGACTGTGATTTGCTTTAAAATATTTCAATAAGAAAGATAAAGCAAGGATGGAAAATTTTTGACAATTGTTGAATCTAGGTAGTTTACTATTCTATCAAATTCTGTGTATGTTTAAAATTTTAGGTTATAAAATGTTTTCCATTTGGATAAAATTTCTGATGTCAGGGGAAGACAAGCCATTTGTTACCTTGACAGTTAGGTTTCCATTAGAAAAACTTGTTTATTGTTCATATATTCTTCTGAACTTGGCTTAGCTGCTTTGTTTTTTTTTTCTCTGCCTAGTCAGTTGAAGCTTCAAGTCATAAAATTTAAGAGAATGAAGGCAGCAATTCTGAAATTCAAGGTTGTGCCAAACTGAGTAGCTGAGTGGCACACATGTGCCACACTCATATGTGCTTAGAAACATTCTGGTTTCTTCTATTACCCAAATATACACATCTGACCTTCCATTTATTTTCTTCACAATCCAGACCCAGATCCGGGAATTTAAAATCTAAAGAAGCATATAGAGCTGACTCATAACAAAAGTCTTGACTTGTAACATAACTTGTAAAGTTTGAAGCATATATCATTCTTGTGCTCTTCATAGGTCATTGAAGTTGATTTTGGTTACTACTTCTGTCTCTGGGTGGTCCCTCCCTGCATAAGACTTAATTTGAAATAAAGACTGGGGTTTCAATGAGTGTTAGTAAAGAATACATCTTGGTTTAAATATAGGAGTCTGAAAAATCTGCCATGGGCCCCTAAGCTGCCTACCAAAGGAAATGGTGATACTAAGAGAAATTCATCAGAAGGCTGCAGAGTATTGTCTGGCAGTTGATGAAAACGGAGGAAGAGTAAAACAACATCTGCTTTCTTTCCATCTCAAACTGATAAAATGGTTAAATAAATGCACTTTGCTTATGGCCATAAAAAGCACAGGGGACTTCATCTTTCCAAGTGTTTTCATGCAACCCTCAAGGCATATTCTTCTGGTCCTGATTTTTTATTTCTTAACACCTGCTGGATGAACAAGCACCCACAGGATTGCTTCTCAGAATTGTCTGAAAGGATTCTGACTATGAACCATGATCACAATGCAACCCCTTAGGCTACTAAAAATAAAATGTTCTGATTGTTTTCAGCATTATCCACTTTTACTTTCTGTTTCCACATTCTTCATTGTGAGTGTACTTTTTAAAGAGTCTGATGTTATTCTTATGATTTATGGTGGTGATATTTCACTTAAACAGTGCTATGCACATTGTTGGTTAATAAGCTTTGGGGGGAACATTAGGCTGAACCAAAAATTGCCATTTTTATACTTCAAAAATGGCCAAATATTTAAAAATTTTATATGCTTCAACTTAACAATGATTTCTTACACACAAATTACTCTGTTTATTTTACTTTTCACGACTTTATTTCTCAGATCAACCTCAGGCAGTTTCTATCAGTAATGGCCTGGTGGGCATATGTGGATTTCTGTGCATCATAAGTGAAGCCAGAGCTCCAGGAGCCAAGCCATGCACTTTGTCACCTACCAGGTGGGAGGTAATAAATGGAGTTCTCTACAATTTTCTGTGAATCAATTGTGTCCATGTATCTCCTAACTTTAATCTTTCTCTTTGTGTTTGATAAAACCTAACAGCCATATAGAATACCAAGGCTATTAATCCCACAGGAGATTAACTACCTCACATTTTAAATTCCTGTCATTATAGACCATGTTTCTCAAACTGGTATAAGTGTACATGTCATAAAAAACCTGAAGACAATTGGTAAACATGGTCAGTTTTATCCAATGATAAATGATTTAAATCATCATTTTTTGTTTTAAAGGAAACACAAATATACTATGAAGTAAAATGCAAAATTCACATGAATTTTTAAGAGGAAATGACACTTGAAAGACATACTCTACTTTTAGAGAGTTATTGCCAGTTTAAGAGCAATGGAATAGGAGTTGACTGCCCTCTACCATTAGAAGGACTTTAGTGGAAGGGTAGAGACTCTGACTTAGGAAATGCATATATGTGACAGCAGAGCCCATGTAACACTAAGTGCTAATAAGCCATAATAAGATTCTTAAGCCTTTGTGGTATGATGATATACATATAATGATGAGAAGAAAGAGGATAACAATTTTAAAAAACTAGTATCTACTGAGTTTTTATAATGACCAAGCAAAGTATTTGGTGCACAAAGTATTCCACAGGTTGGCAAAGTAGGTCTTGAAGCCAATAATCCAAATGCCTGTTTTCATAAATTAAGTTTTATTAGACAATAACCACACCAAATCATTTATGTACTGTCTAGGGCTGTTTTCACTCTACAATGGCATATTTGAGTAGTTGCAACAGAGATTATATGTCTTATAAACCATAAACTCTTGATTATCTGGATCTTTATATAAGAGGCTTGCCAATACCTATATTGGTGCATTTAGTTTTCAATTAATTTCATTACTGATGAGAAAACTAAGGCATAGAGAGGTTATTTACCTTACCAAGGTCATAGAGCAAGTAAGCAGTGGAACCCGGATTTGAATCCAACAGTCTGGTTCAAAGCCCATACATCTTAACTCATTATAGAAATCTTTGTAGTTAAAACGTAATAGTGAAAGGGAATAGAAGGGAAGGGAGAAGAAATGGGTAGGAAATATCAGAAAGGGAGACAGAACATAAAGACTCCTAACTCTGGGAAACGAACTAGGGGTGGTGGAAGGGGAGGGGGGGGATGGGGGTGAATGGGTGGCGGGCACTGGGGGAGCACTTGACGGGATGAGCACTGGGTGTTATTCTCTATGTTGGCAAATTGAACACCAATAAAAAATAAATATATTATTTAAAAAAAATCTTTGTAGTTAAAAGGAAACATATTCAGGGTCACCTTAAAAAACAGACCCTGTTTTTTACTAGTGGATAAAAACTAGCTAGTGGATAGCTCCCTAGTACATAATGCTAATATATAACTAAAAAAAGAAGGTGCCAAATCATGAGGATGGCCAGCAAGAAACTTTAAACACAAATAATAGCATCTAAGATCACAGCCCATCCACTTGATGCCCATTTCTTCTGTACCAGTGGGAAGTTTAGAGTCTGAGACACCTAATCACAGCCCTATGGGAACCATTGCTCCAGCCAAAGTCATTGTTTCCTGAGTCTGATTCATAGATTTTAATCCCACGCTTATGCATTCTTCAACTTGTTCTTTTCTACTCTAATGCTCACAATGAAAGAGGGAGGGATTTCCAACATTTTCTGGGAAAATGTTAATGGTGAGGAATGTCAGGTCTACACTGTGGTGGTCATGCCAATGGCATTCTTTCAATTTAATATTAGAGGTTCCCAGAGGCAAAGGTTATGGCTACTCTAAAATTCTTAAGATCCTGTAAAGTGTATGAATAGATCATAAATAGAACAAATGATCTTGTATTCAGGCTTCTATTAATTGTAATGCTCTGTTAATTGGGCCTCTCATATTATGATGGATCTCAGGAACTGTTGAGATTGTTTCTTAATTGTCTAAAACCTACATTCATTATAGTCTCAATATTAAGTGTATTTCATTCTGATTCTTTTAAAAATGTTCAGCACATACATTGTACTATGTTCTTTTAAACTGGAAACAGGTTACTTATAAATTGTTGGAAGTTTTCTGTCTCTAGTCATGAAAAATGTCAACTCACCTTTGAAGCTGACTTTCTTTTGGGGTACAAAAAAACTCAGAATAGCCCCTGTGTGATATAAATGTAAAGGAAGGAGACTCTAGATGCTAAGAGGAGGAGATAGCTTGGTTTCTGTAGGGTCAAGCTCTGGTTCTGTGGGTAAATGGGGTCTTAGCACTCCCTAAGTCTGTCAGACTCCTTTGCTTTCAGGTTTGAAGTTGTCAAATGGGCAGATGGGCCTCAGAAGCCCTGAGGGAGGCCAGATGGCCAGCAAGGATAAGTATATCTCAAGATACAGTTGGCTATAAGGGGGAGAGTTTGCAATGGTGACCATAATTCAGTGCCGTGGCTTAATCAGCTGAGTAGAACACTAATTCTCTACTCAATGCATGACCTATACAAAAACATCTGTATCCGTACTCTCCCCTCCCTCTGCCCTGGCACTGTTGGTGTGTCCTGGGTGTCAGTGGCTGAGAGTGTGATTAGAAACTGCTGATTTCTAAAGGACTTGAAGTTCAGGCCATATCTGGGGTGAGACACCCATGGTTGAGTCTGTGGAGGAAAGGGTATCTCTCATTGCTCCGCCAAGGAGCTCTGCATAAAACAGAGGCAATGATAGTGAATACAATTGACTTCCCTGCCCACTTGACTTTTGGTCAGAGAGTAAGTGAGTGGGGGATGCCCACTGAAAGAAGGGTTGAGGGGTGATAGGGATGAAGAAAGTCAGTCACGAGACACCCTCTCATAGATGGACACAGATCTTGATGACATCTGACTTGGAGCAATGAGAAACTCTACTCATTATAATATCTAAATGATATCATTTTCTCACCCCACTGCACGACACATACTGAAGATGTGACCCCATTGAGTACTATTGAGTACTATTCATTACTTCAATCCCTGCTACTCCCTCTTTTCCAGAAAAAGAGAAAATGATCTGTTTTATTAAAAATGTTTGAGTCTTGCCTTTTTTTAAATTTTTTTTAATTTGTATTTACTTATGATAGTCACAGAGAGAGAGAGAGAGAGAGAGAGAGAGAGAGGCAGAGACACAGGCAGAGGGAGAAGCAGGCTCCATGCACCGGGAGCCCGATGTGGGATTCGATTCCGGGTCTCCAGGATCGCGCCCTAGGCCAAATGCAGGCGCCAAACCGCTTTGCCACCCAGGGATCCCTGAGTCATGCCTTATAGTAATTTTGAGGGGCTTTAAAATATAAAATTTATTTTAAACAGAGCATGAGGATAACTATTCTTTTTCATTAGTATAGGATGTGTGCATGTATGTGTATGCTTGGTAGATAAAGGGATCTTATTGAAAAAGTCAAGAGAAATCTTAAACAGATGAACCTCTTCATGTATAAGCCAATAATAATCTAAAATATTTAACTCTTCATATTTTTGTGTGTGTATGTATGTACACTAAACTCTGTGTTTAGTTGAGGCCTAGCAGTTTAATCTAGTTTTTTTTTGATTATCTGATATTCTATCAGAATGAAATATGTAACTGTAACTTCAGCTGGGTAGTTCTGTTAACAGTCTTTGGCCCTGGATATTCCTCTCTATTCAAGGATTGCTAGCAAAGGCTGTGATTTAAATAATGACCCCTCTTTTTCTTTCTGTCCAAAAGGAAAATTTTATTGAAGTGCTATTTTTCAAGGAGTTAAAAAATATATTTGCTTTATAGTAACAATACACAATCAGGATTCTCTCCTCCTATCTTTACCCCTTATGTGCAAAAATCTTTATAAAAGGATATTTCACTTAGACAAAATAGATTCCATAACTGTTACTGGAAGGGCTGAAATAAGTTCAAGAGTTTGGAGCAACATTCTTTTATAGAGAAACCCTGTCTTATTGATCATTGAATGTCCCCAGTGACCAGCAGAGTACCTGGCACATAGGAGAGTCTCACATATGAACTATTCATTTTAAACATGATCACAACTGGATAGATTTTTGTCTTTTAACTCATTCAGGGGCAAGAGACAGAAAAACTCAACTTATACTGACTTAAGCAAAGAATAAAATTTTGGCTCCGTGTAATTAAAAGACCCAAGACCAGGTCTGCTCTCTCTCCCTGCAGTACTCTCTTTCCCCTGCCCCTTGCCGTATTTAAGCTCTACTTTCCCTTTAGATGTTATTTCCATATAGTTAACTCCAGCTGTTCCTACTCAATATAATTTTTTTTCTTTTACCCATAGTTCTATAAAAATGCCCAGATTTAGTTTCGCTGGACCATTTAGGAGCACATGCCCTCCCTGAGCCAATCACAGTAGCTAGAAGAATTTGATTCACTGATTGGCCAACTTGGATCACAGGCCTATGCCTAGAGTTTTCAGTCTCATGTGGATAGAATAAAAAGGGAGTAGTTTCCCAAGAAAAATATGGGTATTTTACTATACAAAAGATAAATTGATATCAGACAAACAAAAACAACCAATTTCACTATAAATATTAAAACAGGTTGATTTTTTTTCCCATCCTTTTACAGCAGGTAAATAAATCTGTTTCCCACGTTCAGGAATGGTTATAATCATTCTTCCATTTCCAGAAGAAGGAAATTATTTGCATAATAGCTATTTACAACAGAGAAATGCAAGAGAGTTAAGAGTCATAGTCAAGCTGACTTCATGTGCATGCTCAACTATCCTCTTAAAATTGAAAGCCTGTGAAAGTTCAGGGCTCTGATATTTGACCCAAATTACATATTTCAACACCTTATTGTTTGTTTTTGATGTCTGGGTTAGTAATATTAATGCAAAAAGGACCATCTGGGAAAAATATTTTTTTTCTGTCTCATGTGGTTTTTTTTTTTATGGATAAACAAAAATGCTAATTATTTAAGCAAAAATGTTTTTAATATGGAGTGCAATAATGTTTTTAATAAGGACTTATATCACTGTGTTATCCATTTTGAGTCCCAGAAAAACAAAAGCAGATTGCTTTGTATTCATGAGAAAGTGTGGAACTCATTGCTAGAAAAGTGTTTTAGATTTGCCCCAAATATTAAACTATAAATACCATTCTCCATTATTAAGCTTTATTTTTGTAAAAGAAAGAAGAAAACCTCAGGAAACCCTTTCAAATGATCTTTCATAAGATCATAAAATTTCTTAAAATATTTTTAGACCAAGAAAGCCACAGATTCACTATATTAATTGGGAAGGGGAATTTTTAAAAAGTAATTCTTGAAAAATAATAAATCAGCATAATTGAATCAGGTGAGTTCTGATAATTACTGAGAAATAAAACACCTGGATTTAATAAATCTTAAAGCATTTGAGCATGTAGTAAAACAAGAGACATGGAGTAAAATGTGTAGATTTAAATTCTTATTAAAGTCCCCAAAATAGGAACCACGCAATATGCTTGGCTTCCTGGGCAAATGAGTAGTACATCAATACTACAGGCTATGGCTGTGTAGTACATATTAACCCATTATGGATATATAATTAAAAGGCTTGATACCAATTATAAGACAAAAGCATCGCTCTTCATACCGTGATAGGTATTTTTCAGAGTTCACAGAAACTGGTCTAATGAGACCAGGAGTGGGTGGCTTTCAAGGATCCACATCCTCACCCTCCATACCAACTGTCTTCTAAACCCTATCTGCCCATGAGCAGCCCGCTTGCAGGTGCTCCTGTCCTACCTCTCACACTAACTTTCCCCTAATTTGTCAAAGAATTAACTTCTTCTCTTCTTGAATCCAATCATGTTGCATTTTCTCAGTGTAGAAAAACCTCTCATCAAACCAAAAGACCATTTAACATATAAAATATTGCCAGAGCGAAAGAAAAAGATCACCAATGAGAAATATGAAAATGATTTTTTTCATTAAGTTTTAATCTATTTATCATGGAATTAGAATATTTAACCATGAAAAGCATGCTGGGAAATTCCAATCAGCTAAGGAATATGTTCTCTCTGCATACTTATGATTCTCAATAGTGAGAATGAGCTTGGTGATTTGTGCTATTAACCTGCATGTTGGCATGTGTCTCCAGTTGCATATTTTGCATAGTTTCAATGAAAAAAAATAAAATATGCATGTTTACTTGCATCATCAACCCTCTTCAAAAGATGATTTTATAGCAGAAATCTATGTTGGGTTTTTTAATATGGACACAAATCTGCTCACTGTCACTCATCTGTCATTCTGTTTATTTATATAAACCAAATAATGCACTTAACAGCAATAATTGATTCAATTTCCATAAACTCTACAGCTACTAGGGACTCAAAAACCTTCTCTTTTCTTTGTTGTTAATTCCCAATAGAGTAAACTGCACTTTCCAAAGTAGATCATTTTACTTTGTTATGGGTGTATGACACAATATTCTCAAAATGCAATCTAGGATGTAACATCCTGAAATTAAAAAAAAATCATCCTTGATCTTTATTTAGTAAGAATTAATTTCTTCCACTCAGATGTTGATATTTTAACACTATCAAATGTGTAATCATAAACTTCATAATTTTCAACCATGAAATGAAATTACTAAGCAATCCATATGTAATAATTTCCAAGTGTCTGTCTTTAGAGCCATCTGTCACACCTTTTAAAGGCCCTTCAAGTCAATCTAGAATATTGAAATTGCTATAAAATAGGTCTTTGTTCATGAGGGAAGGAAAAAATTGGGGGGATCTCTAGTTTTATGAGACTGTTTTGCCAGGTTTTTTCCAAATCCCACTCCATAAACAAAATGCCTCTATAAAAAAGTATAACATGTGTAACTGTCAATTGTTTAAGTCTTGATACAGCTTCAAGGTATATTTACCAGAAACTGAGAAACTGAAAGTCTCTCAGTGTGCCTGGCAAAATACTAGGTTATAGTCTCAGCATACTACACAGTTTAGCATTTCTCCTGGGTATTTTCATACTTTACCCAAATATTATTATCAGTAGTTGCATTAAAGTCACTTTGAATGGTTTTGGTAGACCTCCACTTTATACTTCCAACTTCTTTTTTTTTTAATATTTTATTTATTTATTCATAGACACAGAGAGAGAGGCAGAGACACAGGCAGAGGGAGAAGCAGGCTCCATGCAGGGAGCCCGATGTGGGACTCGATCCCGGGTCTCCAGGATCACACCCCAGGCTGCAAGCGGCACCAAACCGCTGCGCCACCGGGGCTGCCCTATACTTCCAACTTCTGAAAGGCATGTGTAGTGAAAAGAGCTGTCATTTTAACATGGGGTTAAGTCTGAAAGATGGCTGTCAATAATCCATTCTTTCCTTTACTCTTTTCAGACTCAACATGGCTAACACTTGCCTATCAAAGACAGAATACAGAGTATGTCTCCTGATAAAGCAAAGTGTTCTAGGGCACAAGAGGTTTAGGGACAGCTAACTCCTGTTATCTTAGATGATAGGAGAAGTAGTTGATGCTACAACCCCTAGCTAATCATTCTATTTTCCAGCAAGTTTTTCCATATTTGTGCCATGGCCCGGAGACTGCATGAAGCCTAGTGTACCTGTCAGCGAAGTCAGTGGCAAATATGGTGTCTTAGTCTGCTTGGGCTGCCATAACAAAGTACCATAGGCTGGGTAGCTTAAAATTTATTTCTCACAGTCTGTAGCCTAGGAAGTTCAAGATCAAGGCTCTGACTGATTTGGTTGTTGGTGAGGAATCTCTTCCAAGTTTGTACATGACTACCTTCTTGCTTCATCCTCACATGGCCTTTCTTTTGTGCACATATGAAAAGGGAGTTTTTGGGTGTCTCTTCTTATGGGGACACTAATCCTGTTGGATTAGGACCTACTCATATCGCCCCATTTAACCTTAGTTACTTCCTTAGAGGCCCTGTCTCCAAATACAGCCATATGGAGGGGTTAGGACTTCAACATATGAATTTTGGGGGATGCAAACATTCAGGCCATAACACATGGGAAATTACAATTAGATACATGTCAAATAGATGCAAAAAAAATACAGACTAAACAGTCCTGCATAAACCTCTCCAGTACTTACTGACTTATAGCAGTCACTTAATTCTGTTTTTCAGAAGTTAAATAGTACTCATAAGGGAAAGCTCAGTTCTGCAACTGTCTTGCTGGCTGGAGAATTCATGATAGCTTCACTCACATGTCTGTTTTCTTAGCTGCTTGACTGAAATGGTTGGGGGCTAGCTGGGCCTCTCTCTCTTTCACTCTCCCTCTCTCCCTTCACAGACTGTTACACTCTGGGGCCTTTTTTTCTCCACATGGCCTCTTTTTAGATGGCCTCTGGTTTTCCCTGTGATTGAAAACAGAAGCTATACAACCTTTGAAGGCCTGGGCATAGAAATCCCAGACTGTCACTTCTGTTGCATTCAATTTGTCAAAAACAAATCACAAGTTCATTGTAGATTCAAGGTATGAAAAGATAGTCCCTGCTTTCTTAGTTGGAGAAGTGGCACATGCATACAGGGATGAGAGCAACTGTTATTTGCCCTAGTTGCAGACAAATCTGCCAGTCTTTTCAGGCCACAGAACTTCATATCACTTCCTCATGCAAACTCCTCTAAAAGACTCCCAAAGTCTCATACAATTCTGACATCAGGTTCTATGCCCAGTATTTCTTGATCTACATTGATGTATATTATTTTTTTTAAGTTTTACTTTTAAAAATAGTGTCTTGGGGTTCCTGGTTGGCTCAGTCAGTTGAACATCCAAATCTTGATTTTGGCTCAGGTTATGATCTCAGGGTTGTGAGATTAAGCCTTGCAATGGGATCTGTGCTGGGCATGGATCCTGTTTAAGATTCTCTCTCTTTCTCTCCCTCTGCCCATCCCACTCTGTTCTCTCTCTCTCTCTTTCTAAAAATAAAGAAAGAAAATAGATTTTGAATTGACTATAAGAAAAATAATTTTTAGTTCATAAAGGAAAATATTTTTAAAATCTATAAATGTCACCGTGATTGACCACCCAACTCTTGGTTTCAGCTCATTTCATGATTTTAGGATTGTGGGCTTGAGCCCTCATCTGGCTCTATGCTCAGTGCAGTCTGCTTGAGATTCTCTTCCTCTGCCCCTTTGCCTACCCACATATAGGCATGCACTCTCTCACGTGCGCACTCTCTCTCTGTCTCCCTCAAGTAAATAAGTCTTTTAAAACATTTAGATGGTATATAGTTCTTATCTTTCAATAGACCTAAGAAGAACATAATTGTATTGCTCACTTATGGACTGAATAAATCATGGCAACCACCCATAATCAAATGGCAAGAAACATAGTGCATTAGGAAAATAGTTCAAGGAAGGTTTAATAAATGGACTCTTTATACATGTGATCAGGATTTAGGGAAACCCCAAAGATAGTTCAATATCCTAGGGATAGTAACAGGAAGGTTGTTGCCATCTTTGGGCTTGAAGGGATAAAAGGAGGGAGAATTTGCCATAACCCAGAAGGGACAGTTAATGTAGGAAAAAAGTCACCTTGAAAGGAGATATAATTTTGCAGGGAAGGCACTAGGAGAATAAATATCCTTCTTTTCCTATCATCTTCTGTGAAGAGATCTTATTGGTCAAGTTCAGTTAGAAGCGAGAAAGCATGTTGATGTAATCTATACAGGTTATCCTCCTGAAAGAAAGTAGAGTGGAAGAGGTGATGTACCAATAAGCAGAAGATACCCAATATATTAAAATTTTAAATAAAATAACATTGTATTACTATGCACTTTTAGCATCCAACTCAAATGGAATTTTAAAAATTGAGTAATATTGCTATAATTAGATTCTTTATATTCTATTTACTTATTTATGTGACCAAAATTTTATCAATTTGAATACTGTCTCATCTGGGCAATAGATGAGTCATCCAAAGGTACAAAGTAGAAATATATATCTACTCAGATATGTTTGTAGAGATATGATTATAATTAGCAAATGTTTAATATATTCAGGTATTTATTTTTTATGAGGATAAAATAGATATATAACATTTTAAAGTTTCAGGTATAGTCCATTATAATTCAGTATCTGTATATCCTACAATGTGATCATTATCAAAAGTCTAGTTATCATTTCATTACTGTACAATTGACCCTTTCACCTATTTCACTGAACACCTAACCCCTTCCTGTCTGGTACCAATAATCTGTTTTCTGTATCTGTAAGTTTCTTTTTGTACTGTTTTGTTTGTTCATTTCCCTTTTTTTAAGATTCCACATATGCATGAAATCATATAGAATTTTTCTTTCTCCATATGACTTATTTAACCTCATACTATACCCTTAAGATTCATCCTTGTCACAAATGGCAATATTTCATTCTTCTCTGGCTGAGTCAGTATTCCAGTGTATGTGTGTGTGCGCCACATCCTCATTGTTGATTCATCCGTCAACGAACACTATGTCTTGGCTATTGTAAGTAATGCTGCAATGAACACAAGGGTGAAGGTGTGGGTATATCGGTTGCGGGGTTGGGGGGCGGCTGAGGTTATGTTCACATTGGTCGGGTAGGGCTTCAGGTTATTGGGTGTGCGTTGTTGGGGGTTTGGTTTGTGCACGTGGGGGGCCTCGAGGGGACGGCAACACACTTTGGGGCTGGGACATAGTTTGGGTGTGGTGGGGGCAAGGGGCAGCATATGGCGAGCGTTATCTGGCGGTGGGAGGGGGGGGGTGTGGGGGTAGTGGGGTGGGGGGTTGGATGAGACGTCCTACACTTCATGGGGGCGGTTGGGGGATTTTTATACGGTGGATTGGTGGCTCATGGCGGTCCATTAGGTTCATGACCTGGGGTCCAGGGACAGGCGCGGAGGGGGAGGGGCGGGGAGGGAGAGGGGGAGGGGCAACAGGGGCATGTGCGGGTCTTTTCTTTTCTTTCTTTCTTTCTTGTTTTTTTTTAAATAGATAGCATTGCTAACAGTTGTGAGGTGATATATTGTCATGGTTTTGATTTGCATTTCCCTAATAGTGATGTTGCCACATCTTTTTATCTGTCTGTTGATCACCCCTTTTTCTTCTTTGGATATATATTCGTTGGATGAGACCTACGCCTTTCTTTTAATATATGGTTGGTTTGTGTTTATTGTGTGGTATTGTGTTCTTTACTTTTTTTGGGAGATTATATACTTTGCTGTGTGAAGTTGGGCATTTTGCTTATCTGTTCAGCTCAGAACTGTGTTTTGGTTTTCGATGTGTGCCGTCCTTGTGCTTTGGTGTAGGGGTTTTGGTGGTGGGACCACTGGTGGTTTATGGGGTGGGTGGGTTTTGGTCTGGCTTTTGGGTTGACCCTCTAAACATCATTGCTTAGGTCAATGCACTTGGTGCTACCACCGGTGTTGCGGAGTAGGAATTTGAGGGGTGAATGGCGTTCTGGGGAGGCTAGGGGGTATGGTTGGGGGGGGTGGGGTGTTTGTGAGGGGGAGTACGGGTGGAGGTGGTTGGGTGCATGGAATGGGGGGCAGTGGTCCTCGTTGGTATGTATTTGGGTATGCAGGCAGGGGTCTGGGGTGGCTAAGGGGGGTGATTAGGTGCGACTGAGTGGGGGCGGGGTGTGGCGGGGCCGCGCTTGGAGTGGACTGGGGGACGGCGGGTGGTGGGGGTGGCCTTGTGCTTTTGGGTTGGTGTGCGATTGCTGGGGGGTGGTGTGTGTGGGGGGGTGGGTGGTGAGTACTGCGGTGTGCACGGGCCTATTGGGGGGGGGTGGCGGGGGCTGTGTGGGTGCTTGTGTCGATCTGGGGTGGGGTGGTGTAGGGTGGGGGGAGTGTGTGTGGTCGTACTGGGCACTGGGGCTTTGCGGGTCTGGGGGAGGTGGCCCGTGCGGGTGGGTTGCCTTGTGGGTGTTTCGGTCCTGATCGCGTTGGCTTCGAGGGGGGCACATTGTAGTGTGGCATGGGTTTTTGTGTAGGTGTGGGGGCTGCGTCGACGATGGCCGTGCGGAGTTGATATTGCGTGGGGGATGGGGGGCTCTCAGAGGATGTGGTGGGGATTGGGCTGTGGGAGTGTGGGGTGCGGGCGTGTATGGGGGGGGGAGGGGTACGAGTTTGTCCCTGGGGTGGGGAGTGGGGAGATGTTTGGGTTGGTGTAGGGGGCCATTGGACAGGGGGCTGGTTCGTCGGAGTGTTCTCCTACTGATGGGGGGAGGCTGCTTGGTGTGTACGGCATGTTGCTCTAGGAAGGTTTGGAGAAGATGTGGGTACGTCACCTTGCTGCACGTGATGTATGGCCTGGGGTGGTGGGGAAGTGAGCCGGAGGTTTGGTCGGGGGGACTTGGCTGGGGATGGCGTTGTTGGGGGGGTGGTTGGTGTATGGGTGTGGGATCAAAGGGTTGGGGAGTGGTAGTTCCGCCCGCCACAGCCGCACACGCCTGCCTGGGGGCCACGCCACTTCCTTCCTCCTTTCCTTCCTTCCTTCCTTCCTTCCCTTCCTTCCTTCCTTCCTTCCTTCCTTGTCTGGTTTGGTATCATGGTACTGCTGTCCTCATAAAATATGTTTGGAAATGCTCCTTCCTCTTCAATTATTTGAAAGAGTTTGATGGGTATTGAATCTTCTTTGAATATTTGGTAAAATTCACTGTGAAGCTGTCTGGTCATGGACTTTATTTGTTGGAAGACTTTTGATTACTGATTCAATTTCCTACTAACCTAGGAACAATTCTTCCAGTTCAGCATTGGATAATTTTAAGTCTCTGGGAATTTATCCATTTCTTCTTGGTTTCCAGTTTGTTGGTGTATAATTTTTCATAGTATTCTTTTATGATCCTTTGTATTTCTGTGGTATCGGTTGTAATGTTTCCTCTTCCATTTCTCATTTTATTTATTTGAGCCATCTTTCTCTCAGTGAGACTAGCTAAAAGTCTATCAATTTTATCTTTTTGAAAAACCAGCTCTTAGTTTCACTGATCTTTGCTACTGTTTTTTTTGTTTCCATTTTATTTATTTCCACTCAGATATTTATTATTTCTTTCCTTCTACTAATTATGGGCTTCGTTTCTTTTTCTTTCTATTTCCTTTAGATGTAACAAATTGTTTATTTGAAATTTCTCTTGTTGCTTGAGGTAGGCCTATATTGCTAGGAATTTCCCTCTTAGAACCACTTTTGCTGCATCTCACAGGTTTTGGTACTTTGCATTTCTGTTTTCCTTTGTCTCTAGGAATATTTTGATTTCTCCAGTGATTTCTCTTATGACTCAATAGCTGTTTAGTAATATGTTGTTTATATCCATGTATTAGTAGTTTTTCCATTTTTTCCTTGTAATTGATTTCTAGTTTCTTATCATTGTGATTGGAAAAGAAGATTGATATGATTTCAGTCCTCTTAAATTTATTGAGACTTGTTTTGTGACCTACTGTGTGATCTATCCTGAAGAATGTTCAAATGTACTTGAATATATATTCTGCTATTTTTGGATGAAATATTTTGTGTATAACTTTTAGGTCCATCTGGTCTAATGTGTTATTCAAAGAACTGTTTTCCTGCTGAATTTCCATCTTCATGATCTATCCATTGGTGTAAGTGGGGTTTTAAAGTCCACTACTATTATTTTATTACTGTCAATGTCTCCCTTTATGTCTGTTAATATTTTTATTATTTAGGTGTCCCTATGTTGGGTGCATAAATATTTACAGTTATTATATCCTCTTGTGGATTGATCTCTTTATCATTATTCAGTGTCCTTCTTTGTCTCTTATTACAGTCTTTGTTGTAATGTCTATTTTGTCAAAGTATTGCTACCCCAGCTTTTTTGTTGTTGCTTGCTTGCTTCTCTTTGTGTGAAAATTTCCCATCTTTTCACTTTCAGTGTATAGGTGTCTTTAGGTCTAACATGAGTCTCTTAGAGACAGCATATAGAAGGGTCTTTTTTTTTTTTATCCATTCAGTCACCCTATATATTTTGATTGGGCTATTTTGATCATTTACATTTAAAGTAGTTATTGATAGTATGTACTTATTGCTATTTAAAAATTGTTTTGGGGTTGCTTTTTTAGTTCTCTGTTTCTTATTTCTTCTTTTGCTCTCTTCCCTTGTACTTTGATGGCTTTCTTCAGTGTTATGTTTGTATTCCCTTATCTTTATTTTTTTGTGATTTTCCATTTTTGATTTGTGGTTACCATTTTATTCATATATAATATCCTATGTTTAAATCAGGTTATATTAAGTTGATGTTGCTTAATTTCATACACATTCTAAAACCACTAAATTGTTACATTTTACATTTTATGTATATATTTTACATCTTTTTATTTTGTGTATTTCTTGACTAATTGTTATGGTTATAATTTACTTTACTACTTTTGTGTTTAATTTCCATACTGGCTTTATAAATGACTAATCTACTACCTTTACTATATGTTTGCTTTTACCCATGAAATTTTTTCCTTTTATAATTTTCTTCTACTATGGTCTTTGCACTTAGAGAATTTTCTTCAACATTTCTTTTTTAAAAAAGAGATTTTATTTATTTGTTCATGACACACACACACACAGAGAGAGAGAGAGAGAGACAGAGACAGAGACTGAGACATAGGCAGAGAGAGAAGCAGGCTCCATGCAGGGAGCCCAATGTGGGACTCGATCCCAGGACTCCAGGATCACACCCTGGGCTGAAGGCAGATGCTTAACTGCTGAGCCACCCAGGCATCCCCTTCAACATTTCTTTTAAGGCTGGTTTAGTGATGATGAACTCCTTTAACTTTTATTTGTCTGAGAAATTCTTTATCTTTCCTTCAATCTTTAATGATAAACTTGCTGGGTAGAGTATTCTTGGTTGTAGATTTTTTCCTTTCAGTATTTTGACTATATTATGTCTCTCTCTCTACGGCCTTCAAAGTTTCTGCTAAAAAAATCAGCAGACAGCCTTATTGGGTTTTGCTTGTATGTAATGATTTTCTTTTTCTCTTGATATTTTAAAGATTCTATCGTTAATTTCGCCATTTTAATTATTATGTGTTTTGGTGTGGATCTCTATGGGTTTATCTTACTTGGAAATCTCTGTGTGTCCTAGATCTGAGTATCTGTTTCTTTCCCCAGATTAGGGAAGTTTTTAGCTATTAATTCTTCAAATAAGTTTTCTGTTCCCTTTTCTCTCTCTTTTCCTTCTGTGATCCCTATAATTCAAATGTTATTGCACATGATATTGTCACAGAGTTTCCTTAATGTATTCTCATTTATTCCTCTTTTTCCTTTTTGCTCTCCTGCCTGTTGCTTTTTATCACTCTGTCTTATAGAACACTGATTCATTCTGTAATCTCTAGTCTGCTGTTGATCCTTCCAGTGAGTTTTCATTTCAGTTATTGTGGTTTTCAGCTCTGACTGGTTCTTTTTAATATTTTCTGTCTCTTTGTTGAAGGTCTCACTAAGTTTATCCACTCTTTTCTCAAATCCAGTGAGTATCTTTATGATCATTAATTTGAATTATTTATCAATCATATTGTCTATCTGCATTTCATTTAGCTCTTTTTCTGTGATTTTGTCTTATCCTGTCATTTGGGGCATATGTTTGTTTCTATGCATTAGGTATGTCAGCTACATCTCCTGGTCTTGAAAGTAGTGGTGCTAACAAGTTAGAGAGTTCTGAAATGGTGCCCACCAGCAGTAGAATTAGCAAGTTAGAATGAGCGTACAAAAATGGTAACTACCAGTCTTTGTCCCCATAAAGAGTGTCAACAAGTTCCTGGAAATGTATGGAAATTGCTGTATTTTTAGATACTTCCCAATTATGGATCTGCTGCACCAGGAGCAGGTTTGGGTTTTGCTTTGTTTTGGGTTTTTTTTTTTTTTTTGTGTGTGTGTGTGTGTGTGCCTTTCCTGCCTGTTTTGATGTTATAATAATTATAATTATAATTTTATCCAGAAGAAATTTTTCAAAAGGGATGCCTAGATAGCACAGGGGCTGAGCGTCTACCTTCAGCTCAGGGTGTGAATTCCCCCCACCCCCCTCATCCCAAGCCCTCCCACCCCCACCCAGGGATCGGGTTACACATGGCACTCCCTGCAGAGAGCCTGCTTCTCCCTCTGCCTATGTTTCTGCTTCTCTCTCTCTCTCTTTCTCTCATGAATAAATAAATAAAAATCTTTTAAAAAAAGAAATTTTCAATAACAAGAGCATATAGTCAATTATTTAACTTAATGTACAGTTGACCCTTGAACAATATGGGACTTAGGGGCACATACAACTTGTGCAATCAAAAATCTATATGTAGCCTTTTACCACCATCACCACCCAAAACAAAATAGCCTACTATTGACTGGAAGCCTTACTAATAACACAAGTAACTGATTATCAAATATTTTATATGTTACATGTATTATATATTGCATTCCTGCAATAGAGTAGGCTACAGAAAAAAATGATAAAATCCTAAGGAAGAGAAAATAACTCTGTAGAACTGTACTATATTTATTTTAAAACATCTGCATATAAGTGAACCCACATAGTTCAAACTTGTGTTGTTCAAAAGTCAATCGTATATATATTCAGAGAGAGCTTATTTGGATTATTCAGATTAATAAGTAAAATACTTTTAAGCATAAATACAGAAATCTGAAACCTGGAAAGGGGAAATGAATACCAAGATCCATGAATCCTCAAAAACTACAACTAGACTGAACATAAAGAAGACTTCACCAAGAAACATTGCAATCAAATTGACAAAACTCGACAGCAAAGAGAATTTTGAAAGCAGTGACAGAATAGCAACTCACAACAAAAAAGACTGCTAGCAGGTTTCTTTTGGGTGCTATGAAAATGTTCTGGAATTAGATGGAGGTGACGGATAACATCATGAAGGAACTAAAAGCTGATGAACTGTACACTTTTTTTTCCAGTTTTATTTAGAAGTAGTTTCTTACATCACTATATAATTTTAAAGTGCATAGCATGATGGTTTGGTTTACATATATTGTGAAATTATTGCTACAATAGATTTAGTTAACATCCGTTATCTCATAGAGACACAATAAAAAGGAAAGAATTCTCCTCGTGATAAGAACTGTTGGGATTTACTCTCTCAACACCTTTCCTATATATCATACATAGAGTTAGCTGTAGTTGTCATGTTGTACATGCCATCCCTAGTACTTACTTATGGTATAACTGAAAGTTTGTACCTTTTGACCACCTTTCTCCAATTCTCCCTACCCATACCTCTGCCTCTAGTAACCACAAATCTGATCTCTTTCTCTATGAAGTTGTTGTTGTTGTTATTTTAAGATTCAACATATAAGTGAGATCATATGGTATTTCTCTGACTTATTTAACCTTAATTTTTTGAGGAATCTACATTCTGTTTTCATTACTAGCCGAACTAATTTACAATCCTACCACCAATAGGGCACAAGTCTTCTCTTTACTTCTACACCAACATTTATTATCCCTGATCTTTTTTTTTTAGATTTTATTTATTTATTCATGATATATATATAGAGAGAGACAGGCAGAAGGAGAAGCAGGCTCCATGCAGGGAGCCCAACGTGGGACTCGATCCAGGGTCTCCAGGATCACACCCCGGGCTGAAGGCGGCGCTAAACCACTGAGCCACGTGGGCTGCCCCATATCCCTGGTCTTTTTGATAATAGTCATTCTAACAGGCCTAAGGTAATATCTCATTGTAGATTTTTTTTGCATTTCCCTATGACTAGTGATGTTGAGCATCTTTTCATCTATCTGTTGGCTATTCATATATCTTCCTTGGAAAAATTTCTATTCTTGTCCTTTGCCCATTTTTAATTGGATTATTTGCTTTTTTGCTATCATGTTGTGAGTTCTTTATATATTTTAGATATTAATGCTTTATGAGATATATAGTTTGCAAACATTTTTCCCATTATGTCTCTTTTTAAAAATATTTTATTTATTTATTCATGAGAGAGAGAGTCAGAGACATAGGTAGAGAGAGCAGCAGGCTCCACGCAGGAAGCCCGATGTGGGACTTGATCCCAGGACACCAGGATCATGCCCTGGGTGGAAGGCAGATGCTCAACCACTGAGCCACCCTCCCATTCTTTTTAATTCATTAATGGTTTCATTTAGTTTGATGTAGTTCTATTTGTTTCTTTTTTATTTTGTTACTCATGCATTAGGTATGATTTCCAAAAAATCATACCAAGACCTATATCAAGGAGCTTTTTTCCTATGTTGTCTTCTTGGAGCTTCATGATTTCAGATCCTGCATTTAAGTCTTGAAACTATTTTAAGTTCATTTTTGTGAGTGGTATATAAAAGGGATCAAGTTTCATTCTTTCATATATCAGTATCCAATTTTCCCAGCACTGTTTATTGAAGGGACTGCTTTTTCTCATTGAATGTTCTTGGCTCCCTTGTCAAATATTACTGTTTATGTGTGGGTTTATTTCTGGGCTATCAGTTCTGCTCCATTGATCTATTTATCTGTTCCATACTGTTTTGGTTTAATGTAGTTTTATAGTGAAGCTGGAAATCAGGAAATACGCCTCCTGCTTTGTTCTTTTTTTTCTAAGGAGTGCTTTTCTTATTTAAAGTCTTTTGCAGTTTCATATCAATTTTAAGATTGTTTTTCCTACTTCTGTAAAAAATGCCATTGGAATCTCAATAAGAATTGTATTAAATCAGTAGATGGTTTTGGGTAGTATAGGCATTTTAGCAATATTAATTCTTCCAATCCATAAACGTGGGATATCGTTCCATTTCCTAGGGCCTTCTTTCATTCTTTCATCAATGTCTTATAGTTTTCAAAGTAGAGATCTTTCACCACCTTAGTTAAATTTAGTCCTAATTATTTTATTATTTTTGATACTATTGTAAATGGCATCTATCTTTCTCAGAAAATTCAGTGTGTGCTGTTCATTTTGAATCTTGCAACATTAGTGAATTTGCTTATTCATTTTAACAGTTCTTTGGTGGAGTCATTAGGATTTTCTACATATAAAATCATGTCATCTGTAAATAAAGCCAATTTTACTTTTTCCTTTCAAATTTTGATGGTTTTTATTTCTTTTTTTTTTTAATATGACTATTCTAGCTAGGACTTCCAGTACTATATTGAATAAGAGTGGTGAGAGTGGACACCTTTTTCTTGTTCCTAATCTTAGAAGAAAACTTCTACCATTGAGTTTGATATTAGCTGTGATCTTGTCACATATGATCATATATGTTGCGATATGTTTCCCCCATGTATAATTTAAGTGTTTTTATCATAAATAATTGTTGATTGGTCAAATGCTTTTTCTGCATTATTGAAATGATCATATGATTCTTTTTATTTCATTCTATTACAATCACATTGATTGATTTGTATATGCTGAACCATCCCTGCAGCCCAAGGATAAATCCCATTTGATCATGGTGAATGATTCTTTTCATATGCTGCTGAATTCAGTTTGCTAGTGTTTTGTTGAGCATTTTTGCATCCATATTAATCAAGAATATTGGCCTGTAGTTTTCTTTTATCTGGCTTTGGCATAAGGATAATGCTGGCCTCATGAAATGAGTTTAGGAGTATTCTCTTCTCTTCAATTTTTTGGAAGAGTTTGAGAAGATTGGTGTTAATTCTTCTTTAAATGTTGGTAAAAATCACCAGTAAAAATATGTGTTCCTGGGCTTTCCTCTGTTGGTAGATTTTTATTACTGGTTCAATCTTCTTACTAATAACCAATCTATTCAGATTTTCTATTTCTTCCTAATTCAATCTCAGCAGATTGTATGTTAGAATTTCTCCATTTCTTCTAGGTTGTCCAGTTTGTTGGTTTATAGCTGTTCATAGAACTATACAGTTTAAAATGGTTTAAATGGGGATGCCAAGGTGGCTCAGTCAGTTGAATGTGTGGCTCTTGATTTCAGCTCAGGTCATGATCTCAGGGTAATAAGATCAAGCCCCCATTAGGCTGTGCATTCAGCACAAAGTCTGTCCCTTTCCTTCTGTTCTTCCTCCCACTCACAAACTCTCTGTCTCTCAATAAATGAAATCTTTTAAAAAGATAAAATAAAGTGGTTTAAATGTTATGTTAATTTTACCTCAATAAAAAAATTACTATGCTATTGAAATTCCATTGGATGCATTTACACTGTGATATATTATTATTTTAAAATTCAACATTTCCAGAGATGTTTGTGTGGCTCAGTTGGTTGAGCAACCAACTGTTGATTTCAGCTCAGGTCATGATCTCAGGGTCCTAGTGCAGATGAAATTGCCAATGTTTTACCATTTTTCACCTAAAAACAACAGTTTCATATGATTCAATTTAATAATTTAAAAATTATTTTAGAAGGTGCATGTTTAGTAAGTTCGAAAACCACTGATGTAAAGGATCTGAAAAATAGGTAAGTTTAGCACCTGCTAAGTTAGGGGGAAAGTTAACTTTAGGTGAGTGAGAATTTTCAAAGAGGGAGAATGGAAGCATAAGCAGTTTGCAACAAGAGGTAGTGTATAAGAGCTCAGGCTCTGAAACTAAGCATCTTTCTCAGCTTCCTGAACTGTAAAATGGCGATAATACTAGTTTAATCCATAAGGTTATTTGCAGGATTAAATAACTGAATGAATGTAAAGAGCTTAAAATAATAGTATATAAATATGAGTTTATTAGTCAACTATTACCACATATTATAACATTGCATTACAACCATAAAATCTCAATTGCATAAAACAATAAGCATTAATTTCTTACTTTATACCACGTGGATTGATTAGGGTTTGGCCCAGGTGTGCTCCAAAATTTCTCATCCACCTTGAAGAGCTAGCCTAAGCATGTTTTTCCCATGGCAAAAAGGAAGAACATGAGATGTTAGTCTCATCTTTTGAAATAAAGTTTTTTTTCTTAGGTTTTTTTTTTCTTTGCTCATATGTCTTTCTAAAATCTTGTATTTTTTATAGGAGTTTCAACAGAGAATACATTACTCTCTAAAAAAAAAAAATCCTTGATTGTGAACCAAATGCATGCTTCTGCCACAATCTTGGTATACTCGTTCTTTGAAACAGTCTGCCTTTCTTCTGCACCAAACAAGCTACGTGAATCCTGGACAACATGGATAAGGGGCAAAAAAAAGATATTTTCCTTGCATTCCAAATGTGTTTTGAATATAATTTTCTCTTCCCTTCTTTAGACAAGCTTGCCTTGTGTACTGAGTACTTTCATAGTACCTAGTGAAGACAAATAATTGGAATACATATTCCATGGGCTAGCTAAGAGATTAAACTTGTCACTAAGCAGGTGAGACAAGTTTCAAAGGGCATTTACATATGCTTCTATAGTTGGGCCTTTATGTTTTATTATCAGAAGCCAACAAAGTTTTAATTTCACCTTTTGCTTTCTGGTGAATAAACAAAGGAAGATTGTTTTGATAAAGAGACTTAATGGGAAAAACTTGATATATTACACCTTTGCAGAAACTCAAATTTATGAGCTTAGGGGAACAGTTTACCAGTTTCTTCTTCTCAAGTAGCCTGTTTAGCTTGTGAAATTCACATAAGATCAACACTAATTTTTTTTTCCATCCAGTAGTGCTAAAAATTGTGTGTGAAGTTACCATGTATCTGACCGGGTTAAAAACATCTATCGAGATTAAGTTTTACTACAAATGTGGAATATGGTAGAGTCCTTCTGGCCAAAGAGCAAGACTACACATTTCTCAGAATATTTAATGTTGCTTTCAAACACTACTGGGATTATACTTGTTTCTAGAAAGAAAATTCTAACTGGCAATTACTCAGTGTGAATGATAAATACACTTGGTTTTGTTGACAGCTGTTCTTGTTAATTCCAGTTTTAATGTTTCCTACTGTGTTTACATTTTCTTAGAATAAGGGAGCTGTAGCCTAGCCTTGACAGATGGGAGGAGTTATAGGAAGTTCTAGCTATTACCCTTCCCTCTGAAATTCAAATAGAAATGATTATGGCCCTTTGACCACAGGTTTGACTATTCATTTTTAAGGAATGTGTATATAAGTACTATGCAGCCATTCATTATAATACTTAAAAAGAATATTAATGGCTTTAGAAAATTCTCATGGGAGGATCATGTAATTTCTACAAGAAAAAATAGAATACAGAACTTTTTAAACAGCATAATTCCCACTGAGATAGAATATACAGTAATTTAGAATGAAATATACCTAAATGTTAGTGGGATTTGGGATAATTACTATTCCAATTCTTGCACTTATCTGTATTTATCAATTATTTAAAATGAGCCAGTATTTTGTAACTTGAAAATTTCCTAAACACCATAAGATATAGCTTCCTCTCCATTCTTATACCAGGAAGACAGCATTTTATACATTAAAAACTAGCCATAAAAGAGAATTTCTAGGATTCCCAAATTTCTATCTTCTATCACCTTTTTTTTTCTTCACGCTCTTCTTCATAATCTCAGTCAGTGTCATAATTTCACATAAAAACTTCCATCCTGTGTATCCAGCCTTGATCTTCAGTTCTAGCGAGGTAGCTTCAAATGGTTATCTTGTCGGCACATTCACTATATCCCAGAACAAACCTCTAAATTGTCCTCTAGGTCTGCTGATACTCCTGCTGTCTCTTCCTGTTAATGGCACCACATTAGGAAGGATTTGTCACTTCTATCTTTACTCTCTCTTATCTGTCACATACAACAGTTGTCATCGTATTCTATCTAAGTCATCTTGCCCATGTTAATTGTTCCTTTCCATTCCCTCTGGCAATATCTTAATTATACCTCTCACCTAGACAATAGCATTGTACTTATGAAGCACTTCATTTTATTAACCTGAATCCTCACAACAGCCCTGTGAGATAGGTACTCTTCTTATCATGCCTATTTTAAATTAACTTGCCAGAGGTTATAGAGTTTACAAGTTGAGCTGGACTTGAACCCAGGCAATCTAAGGCCATACATATACATACATTTCCCTTTCAACCATACAGCCTCTAGAACAGTAAATGCAACAATAGCTTTACATTAACTCTTGCTACATCCCTATGTTGGTATTATTCCTATCGTAGAGGTAGGAAAATCAGAAACACCTCATGAGTTGTCTATTTATTCACCTACCTCCATCAAAATTAATCTTCTAAATGCTCTGTTCTGATTATTCCTTAAAAAAAAAACAACACGAAAAACACCCACAGTGCTCCTCATTGCCCAGAGAATCAAGTCCAAAATGTTTCATTGGGCATTCAGGAGCTCCCCATCTGTTGCCCACTCACCTTTCAACTTTATCTGCTACTTTCCACTCCCTCTGGATGGGTCCCCTGGCCATCCTTCAGCCATGATCCAGGTCCTGCCTCCAATCATCTGAACTTGAACTTCTGTTTTTGCTTCTTACCACTCACCCTACCCTCCATGTATATATTCTCCCCTGCAAAGGAGCTTTTGAAATTTTCACTGAACAGGAGCCATAGATAAGGTGCATTCTGAAGATCATCAAGTCTTCTCTGCCATTAACAAACCCTGGAAAGAGAAGAATCATATTTCATTATTCCTAAGTAAAAAAATGAGGCTTGACAGAAATATCCTGTTGCTTTCTTTTTTGCAGTAGTGACCATGGTGTGTGTTATCAGGTCAATAATACAGTAATTTTTTAAAAAGGATTGTTACTGAGCTTAGTAGGAGGAGGAGACAGATTGAGTGTTTGCTATTAACCCTGAGAATGATGGTTGGGTAGTCCCAGTCTTGTGACCTCTTTTGTTCAGATATCTTTTTCATACTGGTCTTTATCTGTTGGCTACTGCAGTGGTTATGACCTCTCCCCTCTCCTCCTCTCTGTTCTTCTTATTCTCCATCTTCTTCCAATTCCTTTTGTTGGAGAAAGTCGTTAGGAGGCTCAATATAAATAATATATTTATTTTTTTTTAAATTTTTATTTATTTATGATAGTCACAGAGAGAGAGAGAGAGGCAGAGACACAGGCAGAGGGAGAAGCAGGCTCCATGCACCAGGAGCCCGACATGGGATTCGATCCCGGGTCTCCAGGATCGCGCCCTGGGCCAAAGGCAGGCGCCAAACCGCTGTGCCACCCAGGGATCCTATAAATAATATATTTAAAACAGAGTTGTTGGGATGCCTGGGTGGCTCAGCAGTTAAGCATTCTGCCTTAGGCTCAGGATGTGATCCTGGAGACCCAGAATTGAGTCCCACTTCGGGCTCCCTGCATGGAGCCTGCTTCTTCCTCTGCCTGTGTCTACCTCTCTCTTTCTGTGTCTCTCATGAATAAATAAGTAAAATCTTTAAAATAAGAAAAAAAAACAGAGTTGCTCTGTTGAAGGTAAAGTGGGGAGCCTAAAGCCCTCTTCATTTGTCCCTCACCAATTCTCCCCCCTGCACCTGAGGAATTCTACATAGCCTAGTTTTCAAGTTGTGTTAGTGGTATGTGCACGTGTAGTCATGCATGCTTATTTAGAGGTAGGGTGGAGTGGAAGGTGATTCTGTTGTTCATAAAAATGTAACATGCTCTAACCCCTCTCTCCCTTCTTTTCCTAAATTAATTGCTTTTTTATTCTGTGCTCACTAGAACCTGGATTCAATTGTAATTCAATGAATACTTGTTTAGTGCTTGCTGAGCTGCTTTTAGGATATGAAGCTGCAGAGAAATACACAGCCCCTGCCCCTAGGATGGATATAATCTAATTGTGAAGCCAAGACTGTCACCTTCATGAGAGTGACTCCAAAATTTCAGTCTGATTTCTTCCCCATACCTCAACACTAATACTTTAGTTGTCTGACTTCTGGACAGTCTCTTCTTGGTTGTCTCACTCTCACCTCAACTCAACATAACTCAGTCTATGCTCTTAGAAAAGCCAGGAAGTTTACAACATCTACATCAGAGTTGACTGGTAAAAGAACAAAACCACTGAGGAACAGTGGGAGGCAGTGGACATCATCTGTCAAATGACAAAAGTAACACAAAAATTGGGGAGAGCTGTGAATTACTATTAAATATGTGAACCCCCAAAAAATAAAATAAAATAAAATAAAATAAATAAAATAAAATAAATATGTGAACCCTATCATTTATGAGAGGGAGTAGATATATCATGGAGAGGATATATACCTACCTACATTATCTCAACTGGTCTGTATTCCCTGATGTCTCTCTATCTTGTGAGCATCTATGTTAATATGATTGTAGAGTTTAAAAAGAAAAGTGGGGTTTTTGTTTTGTTTTGTTTTAAAGATTTTATTTATTTATTCATGAGAGACACATGGAGCCTGCAGCGAGCCTGACGCGGGACTCAATTCTGGGTCTCTAGGATCAGGCCCTGGACTGAGGCAGTGCTAAACCGCTGAGCCACCTGGGCTGCCCCCTAAAAAGTGTTTTATGTGTAAATAGCCTTTAACTGCAAGTCAGCAGTTACTGCAGTCTACATCTGCAGATCGGCAAAAGAAAATCTGTTTCAAAAATTGAGGGGGAAAAAATGGCCATGATGGAGGTTCTAAAAGAAGGAACTATATACATAAAGCCATATTTGCTATAATTTCTGGATGATGACTGGGATTTCCAAGGGTAATACTGAACTCATCTCATCTGCTTACTTTAAAAACAAGCCCTTGAATAAATTGTGACTTCATTGTATTTAATTTTGCTATAGAGCACAAGTTGAGCACACTGTGGCTCACTGTAAGAGAGAACTCCTAACTGGATGTCTGTCCAAAGTCATACTGGCAGTCTGGGGAAGCAGCCTACCTCCCTTCTCAATTCAGACATGGGTTGGGATGAATTATTGCATTTGGAGAGAGGTTGAACGAAAGGCCTCCAAAGTCCCTTCTGACTAAACATTTTATGAGTATATAAATATAAGTTCATTTGGATGCCAGAGAGGTGAGAGATTAAAATTAGTTTTAGCAGAGGGGCCTTCCGGACGAAGGAAGTTACTGCGGCTTGCTTTGAAGAACTGCCACACTTTGGAAATGGGGCAAGAAAAAGGTATCATTCTGGGTAGGAGAAACATGTCAAAGGTATGGAAGAGGCTGAGCAGGTGCAGAGAAATGAAGAGGGATGCTGATGCTGATGCTGATGGGGGAAAAAAGAAATATGATAGAAAGAGCCCCTTGAGAGAGAGTAGGAGTTGAACTGTATTTGAGGCAGTGGTAAGCTTAGCAAAAACCTGACAGCTGTTCATACATTATCTGATAAACCTGACAGTTGCCTAAGGACATGTGAACTTAGGAGCAGCTCTGAAGTGAAAAGAGATAGAAAAGCTGAATGCTGTGTTAAAGCATCTTCCCCAGTGATAAAGAACTGGGGTTTTCCCAAATACAGGGGCGGGCCACCAGTCAGGGGTAAAATACATGTTTTTAAAGGTATCTCTTGTCTATAGCAAGATGCAGCAAGGAATATCTCTAAACATCTGACTAAGGTCAGAAAATGACATTTTAAGAACTTTCATCACAGAGGTGAAGCTAGGATCTTTAAAAAATATTATAAAGATCCTTTGTTTATGAATAAACAAGTACAAATATGGTACAAGTTGATGAATTAAGGAATTGGAACACTGGAAGGAAATCTGACATGATATTTCTTCAAAGGGGCCTTTTTAACTCTATCATTATAATTATTATATAAATTATATTATGTACTTATTTATAAACTATAAGACCATCATAGGATGGTTTGCAGTAGTGCATAGCTCGGAGTGATGGTGTATCTTCTGGACTGCAAATGACCAATCTAGTATCACCAGCCCCACCTGAGCCCTAGGGATAGGGCTGTGCATATCACATGGCAGGTAACCAAAGAGAGATGGTGGTCTCATCAGCAACTCAAAAGCTGTGATGGTTCTAGGTAGTTTGTGTATTTTTATGTTTGGCCATTATTGAGTCCTAATTTATTCTTTAAATCTTTACCGAAAAAGGAAAAAAAAAATGAAGAATACATTCCAGAAATTGAGAGTGAGACAAATTATGTTTCAATCAGTTTGTACTTTTGTGGGGTGCCTGGGTGGCTCCATTGGTTAAACATCTGCCTTTGGCTCAGGTCATGATCCTGGGGTCCTGGGATTGAGCCCCACATCAGGCTCCCTGCTCAGCAGCGAGCCTGCTTCTCCCTCTCCCTCAGCCTGCCATTCTGCCCACTTGTACTCTCTATATATTTCAAATAAATAAATAAATCTTTTTTAAAAATTGTACTTTTGTAATCATACAGACCCCAAATCCAGAAATATCATTAACCAAATGATTTTGGTGTTTGTAAAATGATGTTTGTAACTTCACAAACATTCCACTACTGCCATCCAGCTATCTAAGTATGAGGAAAATGCTGTCTGTCAAAATAAGACTAATCATAGCATTTGTCATTTGGATAACTAGAATCCCTAGTAGTATATAATATCAGCAAATTTTGGTCATTCTGAAAAATAGACAAAACACTTTTGTGGCTTGGATTCTGGTGATACCTGGTATTTTGTTTCTATTCCATTATCCTCCACTATTATCTCTCCCTAGATCCTACCAGTTTATAATTGACTTTGAATTTATTTCAAATAAAATTTCTAAGACATTGAAGATTTTCCCTCTCTCTCTCTTTTTAAAATTATTTTTATTAAGTTTTTAAATTTTAATTCCACTATATTTAATGTACAGTGTTACATTAGGCTCAGTTGTACAATATAGGGATTCAACAATTCTATGCTGAACTGGAGGGGCAAGATCGCTGAAGAGTAGGGTCCCCAAGTCACCTGTCCCCACCAAATTACCTAGATAACCTTCAAATTATCCTGAAAATCAACGAATTCAGCCTGAGATTTAAAGAGAGACCAGCTGGAATGCTACAGGGAGAAGAGTTCGCGCTTCTATCCAGGTAGGAAGACGGGGAAAGAGAAATAAAGACACAAAAGGCCTCCGAGGGGGAGGGGCCCCGCGAGGAGCCGGGCTGAGGCCGGGGCGAGTGTCCCCAGGACAGGAGAGCCCCGTCCCGGAGGAGCAGGAGCTGCACCAACCTTCCCGGGCGGGCGGAAAGGGGCTCGCAGGGAGTTGGAGCAGGACCCGGGAGGGCGGGGATGCCCTCGGGCTCCCGGGGACACTAACAGACACCTGCGCCCCGGGAGAGTGCGCCGAGCTCCCTAAGGGCTGCAGCGCGCACGGCGGGACCGACCGGAGCAGCTCGGAGGGGCTCGGGAGTGGCTCCAGGGAGGGGGCTGCGGGGCGGGAGCGCGAATCCCACAGCGCAGGCCCCGGAGCACAGGGCGCCGGGACACAGCCCAGGATCCGGCCTCCCCCGGGACAGGCAGAGGCCGGGAGGGCCCAGGACAGCGAGGACGCTCCTGCCCCGAGCTGAGCAGATCAGCGGCCCCGCCCCGGAGCCTCCAGGCCCTGCAGACGGAGAGCCCCGTAGTTCCTGCGGGGCTGAATCCAGGGCTCCAGAGCTGGCCCCGCCACTGGGGCTGTTCCTCCTGGGGCCTCACGGGGTAAACACCCCCACTGAGCCCTGCAGCAGGCAGGGGCAGAGCAGCTCCCCCAAGTGCTAACACCTGAACATCAGCACAACAGGCCCCTCCCCCAGAAGACCAGCTGGACGGACCAGTTCCAGGGGAAGTCAAGGGACTTAAAGTCTACAGAATCAGAAGATACTCCCCCGTGTTTTTTGTTTGTTTGTTTGTTTTTGCTTTTTGATTTCTGTTTGCTTCCCCCGCCCTTTTTTTTTTCCTTTTTCTTTCTCTTTTTCTTCTCTTTTTTCTTTTTTTCTTCCTTTTTTCTTTTTTCTTTTTCTCTTTTATTTCCTTCTCTCTCTCTCTTTTTTCTCCTTTTCCCAATACAACTTGTTTTTGGCCACTCTGCACTGGGCAAAATGACTAGAAGGAAAACCTCACCTCAAAAGAAAGAATCAGAAACACTCCTCTCTCCCACAGAGTTACAAAATCTGGATTACAATTCAATGTCAGAAAGCCAATTCAGAAGCACTATTCTACAGCTACTGGTGGCTCTAGAAAAAAGCATTAAGGACTCACGAGACTTCATGACTGCAGAATTTAGATCCAATCAGGCAGAAATTAAAAATCAATTGAATGAGATGCAATCCAAACTAGAAGTCCTAACGACGAGGGTTAACGAGGTGGAAGAACGAGTGAGTGACATAGAAGACAAGTTGATGGCAAAGAGGGAAACTGAGGAAAAAAGAGACAAACAAAAGACCATGAGGATAAATTAAGGGAAATAAACGACAGCCTGAGGAAGAAAAACCTACGTTTAATCGGAGTTCCCAAGGGCGCCGAAAGGGACAGAGGGCCAGAATATGTATTTGAACAAATCATAGCTGAAAACTTTCCTAATCTGGGAAGGGAAACAGGCATTCAGATCCAGGAAGTAGAGAGATCCCCCCTAAAATCAATAAAAACCATTCAACACCTCAACATTTCATAGTGAAGCTTGCAAATTCCAAAGATAAAGAAAAGATCCTTAAAGCAGCAAGAGACAAGAAATCCCTGACTTTTATGGGGGGGAGTATTAGGGTAACAGCAGACCTCTCCACAGAGACCTGGCACACCAGAAAGGGCTGGCAGGATATATTCAGGGTCCTAAATGAGAAGAACATGCAACCAAGAATACTTTATCCAGCAAGGCTCTCATTCAAAATGGAAGGAGAGATAAAGAGCTTCCAAGACAGGCAGGAACTGAAAGAATATGTGACCTCCAAACCAGCTCTGCAAGAAATTTTAAGGGGGACTCTTAAAATTCCCCTTTAAGAAGTTCAGTGGAACAATCCACAAAAACAAGGACTGAATAGATATCATGATGACACTAAACTCATATCTTTCAATAGTAACTCTGAACGTGAACAGGCTTAATGACCCCATCAAAAGGCACAGGGTTTCAGGCTGGATAAAAAAGCAGGACCCATCTATTTGCTGTCTACAAGAGACTCATTTTAGACAGAAGGACACCTACAGCCTGAAAATAAAAGGTTGGAGAACCATTTACCATTCAAATGGTCCTCAAAAGAAAGCAGGGGTAGCCATCCTCATATCAGATAAACTAAAATTTACCCCGAAGACTGTGGTGAGAGATGAAGAGGGACACTATATCATACTTAAAGGATCTATCCAACAAGAGGACTTAACAATCCTCAATATATATGCCCCGAATGTGGGAGCTCCCAAATATTTAAATCAATCAATAACCAAAGTGAAGAAATACTTAGATAATAATACACTTATACTTGGTGACTTCAATCTAGCTCTTTCTACCCTCGATAGGTCTTCTAAGCACAACATCTCCAAAGAAACGAGACCTTTAAATGATACACTGGACCAGATGGATTTCACAGATATCTACAGAACTTTACATCCAAACTCAACTGAATACACATTCTTCTCAAGTGCACATGGAACTTTCTCCAGAATAGACCACATACTGGGTCACAAATTGGGTCTGAACCAATACCAAAAGATTGGGATCGTCCCCTGCATATTCTCAGACCATAATGCCTTGAACTTAGAACTAAATCACAACAAGAAGTTTGGAAGGACATCAAACACGTGGAGGTTGAGGACCATCCTGCTGAATAAAAGATGAAAGGGTCAACCAGGAAATTAAGGAAGAATTAAAAAGATTCATGGAAACTAATGAGAATGAAGCTACAACCATTCAAAATCTTTGGGACGCAGCAAAAGCAGTCCTAAGGGGGAAATACATCGCAATACAAGCATCCATTCAAAAACTGGAAAGAACTCAAATACAAAAGCTAACCTTACACCTAAAGGAGCTAGAGAAAAAACAGCAGATAGATCCTACACCCAGCAGAAGAAGAGAGTTAATTAAGATTCGAGCAGAACTCAACGAAATTGAGACCAGAAGAACTGTGGAACAGATCAACAAAACCAGGAGTTGGTTCTTTGAAAGAATTAATAAGATACATAAACCATTAGCCAGCCTTATTAAAAAGAAGAGAGAGAAGACTCAAATTAATAAAATCATGAATGAGAAAGGAGAGATCACTACCAACACCAAGGAAATACAAATGATTTTAAAAACATATTATGAACAGCTATACGCCAATAAATTAGGCAATCTAGAAGAAATGGACGCATTCCTGGATAGCCACAAACTACCAAAACTGGAACAGGAAGAAATAGAAAACCTGAACAGGCCAATAACCAGGGAGGAAATTGAAGAAGTCATCAAAAACCTCCCAAGACACAAGAGTCCAGGGCCAGATGGCTTCCCAGGGGAATTCTATCAAACGTTTAAAGAAGAAATCATACCTATTCTACTAAAGCTGTTTGGAAAGATAGAAAGAGATGGAGTACTTCCAAATTCGTTCTATGAGGCCAGCATCACCTTAATTCCAAAACCAGACAAAGACCCCACCAAAAAGGAGAATTACAGACCAATATCCCTGATGAACATGGATGCAAAAATTCTCAACAAGATACTAGCCAATAGGATCCAACAACACATTAAGAAAATTATTCACCATGACCAAGTAGGATTTATCCCCGGGACACAAGGCTGGTTCAACACTCGTAAAACAATCAATGTGATTCATCATATCAGCAAGAGAAAAACCAAGAGCCATATGATCCTCTCATTAGATGCAGAGAAAGCATTTGACAAAATACAGCATCCATTCCTGATCAAAACTCTTCAGAGTGTAGGGATAGAGGGAACTTTCCTCGACATCTTAAAAGCCATCTACGAAAAGCCCACAGCAAATATCATTCTCAATGGGGAAGCACTGAGAGCCTTTCCCCTAAGATCAGGAACAAGACAGGGATGTCCACTCTCACCACTGCTATTCAACATAGTACTGGAAGTCCTAGCCTCAGCAATCAGACAACAAAAAGACATTAAAGGCATTCAAATTGGCAAAGAGGAAGTCAAACTCTCCCTCTTCGCCGATGACATGATACTCTACATAGAAAACCCAAAAGCCTCCACCCCAAGATTGCTAGAACTCATACAGCAATTTGGTAGCGTGGCAGGATACAAAATCAATGCCCAGAAATCAATGGCATTCCTATACACTAACAATGAGACTGAAGAAAGAGAAATTAAGGAGTCAATCCCATTTACAATTGCACCCAAAAGCATAAGATACCTAGGAATAAACCTAACCAAAGAGGTAAAGGATCTATACCCTAAAAACTACAGAACACTTCTGAAAGAAATTGAGGAAGACACAAAGAGATGGAAAAATATTCCATGCTCATGGATTGGCAGAATTAATATTGTGAAAATGTCAATGTTACCCAGGGCAATTTACACGTTTAATGCAATCCCTATCAAAATACCATGGACTTTCTTTCAGAGAGTTAGAACAAATTATTTTAAGATTTGTGTGGAATCAGGAAAGACCCTGAAAAGCCAGGGGAATATTAAAAAAGAAAACCATAGCTGGGGCATCACAATGCCAGATTTCAGGTTGTACTACAAAGCTGTGGTCATCAAGACAGTGTGGTACTGGCACAAAAACAGACACATAGATCAATGGAACAGAATAGAGAACCCAGAAGTAGGGACCCTGAACTTTATGGTCAACTAATATTCGATAAAGGAGGAAAGACGATCCACTGGAAGAAAGACAGTCTCTTCAATAAATGGTGCTGGGAAAATTGCACATCCACATGCAGAAGAATGAAACTAGACCACTCTCTTGCACCATACACAAAGATAAACTCAAAATGGATGAAAGATCTAAATGTCAGACAAGATTCCATCAAAATCCTAGAGGAGAACACAGGCAACACCCTTTTTGAACTTGGCCACAGTAACTTCTTGCAAGATACATCCACGAAAGCAAAGGAAACAAAAGCAAAAATGAACTATTGGGACTTCATCAAGATAAGAAGCTTTTGCACAGCAAAGGATACAGTCAACAGAACTCAAAGACAACCTACAGAATGGGAGAAGATATTTGCAAATGACATATCAGATAAAGGGCTAGTTTCCAAGATCTATAAAGAACTTATTAGACTCAACACCAAAGAAACAAACAATCCAATCATGAAATGGGCAAAAGACATGAAGAGAAATCTCACAGAGGAAGACAGAGACATGGCCAACATGCACATGAGAAAATGCTCTGCATCACTTGCCATCAGGGAAATACAAATCAAAACCACAATGAGATACCACCTCACACCAGTGAGAATGGGGAAAATTAACAAGGCAGGAAACCACAAATGTTGGAGAGGATGCGGAGAAAAGGGAACCCTCTTACACTGTTGGTGGGAATGTGAACTCGTGCAGCCACTCTGGAAAACTGTGTGGAGGTTCCTCAAAGAGTTAAAAATAGACCTGCCCTATGACCCAGCAATTGCACTGTTAGGGATTTACCCCAAAATTCAGATGCAATGAAACGCCGGGACACCTGCACCCCGATGTTTCTAGCAGCCATGTCCACAATAGCCAAACTGTGGAAGGAGCCTCGGTGTCCATCGAAAGATGAATGGATAAAGAAGATGTGGTTTATGTATACAATGGAATATTACTCAGCCATTAGAAACGACAAATACCCACCATTTGCTTCAACGTGGATGGAACTGGAGGGTATTATGCTGAGTGAAGTAAGTCAATCGGAGAAGGACAAACAGTGTATGTTCTCACTCATTTGGGGAATATAAATAATAGTGAAAGGGAATATATAGGGAAGGGAGAAGAAATGTGTGGGAAATATCAGAAAGGGAGACAGAACATAAAGACTTCTAACTCTGGGAAATGAACTAGGGGTGATGGAAGGGGAGGAGGGCGGGGTGTGGGGGTGAATGGGTGACAGGCACTGAGGGGGCACTTGATGGGATGAGCACTGAGTGTTATTCTGTATGTTGGTAAATTGAACACCAATAAAAAATAAATTTATTATTAACCCCCCCCAAAAAAAAAACAATTCTATGCTCATACTCCCCATGACAAGAATACTCTAATCTTCATCTCGTATTTCACCCATCCCCCCCACCTACCTCCCCTCTGGTGACCATCCATTTGTTCTCCATAGTTGAGTCTGTTTCTTGGTTTCTCTCTCTCCCTCTCTCTCTCTCTGTCTCTCGTTCTCTTTTTCTTTTAACGTTTGTTCATTTGTTTTGTTTCTTAAATTCTACTTATGAGTGACATCACATGGTATTTGTTTTTCTCTAACTTATTTGGCTTAGCATTATACTCTCTAGCTCTATCCATGACCTTGAAAATGGCAAGATGTCATTCTTTTTATGACTAATACTTTTATGAAAAATATTTTTATGGCTGGATAATACTCCATTTTATAGACACTTTACACACACCACATCTTCTTTATCCATTCATCTATTGATGACCACTTGGGCTACCTCCATAATTTGGTAATTGTAAACAGTGCAGCAATAAAAGCAATATGTTTTTTGGGGTGTATATATCCCTTTGAATCAGTGCTTTTGTATTCTTTGGTAAATACCCAGTAATGCAATTACTAGATCATAGGATAGTTCTATTTTTAACTTTTTAAGGCACCTCCATATTGTTTCCCTCAGTGGCTGCACCAGGTTACATTCTCACCAACAGTACCTGAAGGTTCCTTTTTCTCCACATCCTCACCAACATTTGTTTTCCTGTGCTTTTGATTTTAGCCATTCTGACAGGTGTGAGGTAATATCTTGTGGTGCTTTTGATTTGCATTTTCCTGATGATGAATGATATTGACCATGTTTTCATGCATCAGTTGGCCATCTGGATGTCACCTTTGGAGGAATGTTTATGTCTTCTGCCCATTCTTTAATTGAATTATTTGTTTTTTTGGTGTTGAGTTGTATAAGTTCTGTTATATATTTTGGATATGAACCCTATGTTAGATATGTCATTTGCAAATATCTCCTCCCACTCCATAGGTTGTCTTTTGGTTTGTTGATTGTTTCCTTCACTACATCCTTTTATTTTGATGTAGTTCCAATAATTTATTTTTGCTTTTGTTTTCCTTGCCTCAGGGGGCATATCTAGAAAAATGCTATTACAGCTAATGTCAGAGAAATATTGCCTGTGTTCTCTTCTAGGATTTTTATGGTTTCAGGTCTTACATTTAGGTCCTTAATCCATCTTGAGTTTGTTTTTGTGTAGTGTAAGAAATGTGGCCCAGTTCCACTCTTTTGCATGTAGCTGTCCGGTGTTCCCAGTACCATTTGTTGAAAAAACTGTCTTTTTCCCATTGCATAGTCTTGCCTCCTTTTCAAAGAGTAATTGGCCGTATAATTGTGGGTTTACTTCTGGGTTTTCTATTCTGTCCCGTTGATCTATGTGTCTGTTTTTGTGCCAGTACCATACTGTTTTGATTTCTGCCACTTTGTATAACTTGAAGCCTGAAATTTGATACTTCTAATTTTGTTTTTCTTTTTCAAGATTGCTTTGGCTATTTGAGGTCTTTTGTGATTCCATACAAATTTTAGGATTATTTGTTCTAGTTCTGTAAAAAACGCTGTTGGTATTTTTATAGGGATTGCCTTCAATCTGTAAATTGCTTTGAGTGGTATAGACACTTTAACAATATTTTTCTTCCAATCCATGAACAGGGAATGTCTTTCTATTTCTTTGTGTCATCTTAAATTTCTTTCATCAGTATTTTATAGTTTTCAGAGTACAAGTCCCTCACCTTTTTTGGCTAAGTTTATTCCTAGGTGTTTTATTATTTCTGGCATAATTATAAATGGAATTTCTTAAAAATTTCTCTTTCAGCTGCTTCATTATTAGTCCATAGAATGCAACAAATTTCTGTATGTTGATTTTGTATTCTGCAACTTTACTGAATTCATTTGTCAGTTCTAGTAGTTTTTTGATGGCGTCTTTAGGGTTTTCTATAAATAGTATCATGTTATCTGCAAATTATTTCATCCTTACCAATTTTGGTGCCTTTTATTTCTTTTTGTTGGCTGATTGCTGTGGCTAGGACTTCCAGTATTATATTGAATAAAAGTGGTAAGAGTGAATATCTTTGTCTTGTTCCTGACCTTAGGAGAAAAGCTCTCAGTTTTTCCCCCATTGAGTATATTGTTAACTGTGGATTTTTCTGTGAGGCCTTTATTATGTTGAGGCATGTTCCTCTAAACTCACTTTGTGGAAGATTTCCTATCATGAATGGATGTTGTACTTTGTCAAATGTTTTTTCAGCATCTATTGAAATGATCTCTCTCTTTTTAAATGTTTATGCAGGTAGGATTTGGATGAGATAAGGGGCAAGAGATAATCAAGGCAAAGGAAACAGCCTAAGATAGTATATTCATGTATGAGGGAAGCCAGAATGGGAGCAGCCAGGCTGGAATAGATGACTTCTCCTAGGGACAGGATAGGCGAATGTTAAGGAGGAATATTTTAGTGGGGCAATCTTTTTTTTTTTTTTTTTTTTTTTTTTTTTTTTTTTTAGTGGGGCAATCTTCTATAGTATTGGGTTACATGCTGGGTTCTACAGTGGTGGGTTGGGGCCCAAGAGTAGATATGAAGAAGGAAGTGACATAGCTCATAGGTGGGTCATTATGAGGGAGAATGGAGGAAGCTGGATTACTGCTGAGTGGATGATTAGGAAACAGTCCACAAAACCACCCTCACTTCTGATACAGAGTGCAAGTTTGGGATCTTTGACAACCTTCCATTTCAATAATTTGCTAAAACAACTCACAGAACTCACTGAAAGCATAATCATTATACTCATGGTTAAGGTTTATTATAGCACACAGATTAAAATAAACCAGGGGAAGAAATGCATGGGGCAGAGTCTAGGAGAGTTCTAAAGTCAGAGCTTCTTATTGTTCTCTCTCGGTAGAATGTGGACAGCGTTTACTCTTTCAGAAAAAATGTGAGACAGTATGCACAAGGTATTCCCAATTAGGATAACTCACCTAAGCCTTGATGTGTAGAGATTTTACTGGGGCTCAGTTATATAGACCTGCGTGGTCATCCACATTTGCTGACCTCAGTATCCAGCCCCTCTGGAGGTCTCCTTGATGACATATGACCCAAAGTCCCCTCCCTAAATCACAGTGATAGGCTATTGGTGTGGTCCGAAGTTCTCAGACACACTTATCAGGGATGACATTTCAAAGGTTTAGAGATCACCTTCCAGCCCCAAGGGTAAAAGCCTTGGCTTGTCTTTATGTAAGGTTTTAATTCTTTACTACACACAGATGTGACATAGTGTTGCCTTTTTTAAAAGTTTCCCTCTCATTTCTGTCTCTTCTTTCTTTCCCAAATCTTATAAACTACAAAACAATCTATGTCCCCAGCACCCTCATCTTAGCCACTGTCAAGTCAGGCTAACATAGTCACTGGGCTCTAAAAATTGAGAACAGGGTCAGTGGCATGCCTTCATCCTCAGCTTAACAAACTCTGAAGAAGTCTCTGGACCAATCTCAAGGCGTTAGGTCCCTGGGGAATGTTATTTGCAGGGATAGCTTCTCACTTGGAAAATTACAACAAATACAAGTAATCTCAGAAGCCAAGGACTAAAAGTCTGATTTCCATGGTGACACAGGGACTGCCCCATAGTTTCAAACAAAGCAGTTTCTAACAAATAATTAGGTTACCCTAAAGAAGGTGTCTATGTGATTTAGGTAAGGATGCCTCAAAGCCTTAGAACAGTTGCCTTTAAAGCTCTCTCATGTTTTTTGTTTTACTTGACATTCTTTTCCTTGCCAACCTTTTTCCTTCAGTGAAAACTTAGCCAAAGAAGCCTTCTCAGATAATGAGTAGAGGTTTTATTCCTGGAGATTTTTGCCATTTGAGTCATAGCTCACATTAATCATCTTTAGAGATTTTTATAAGGGTTGCCTATCTTAAAATTTTAAAAAATTCTTTGGAAAAAGCAGGTTGGGACCAATTTGGGGCTTTTGCCTACAAAGTGAGTTCTGTGGTAAAGGACTTTATTTGCAAATAAAATATTTTCCACAAGCACTTGTCTAACTAAATCATATAGCACAAAAGTAAAAGGACTTGAATTCACAAAACAATCATTATTTGCAAAGGGAAACCTTTACAATGTGCCTGTACCTACCCACATCTGCTTTTTTGATCTTGAGGCCAAAAACTCTCTTGAATTAAGTATTTTTCTTTCAGTGCTTATCTCAGAATTGTGAAATGAAATAAATAGGGAAAGTAAACAGCATTATTTTAAAATAATGCAATTTGTATCTACTGTGGTCATGTGTGGTACTCTAATTTATTATGTTGACCTGCAATTTGAAATACTTCATATCCTATATTTTAAAAACTAACATAGAGTTTTCTCCTACGTCTTCAAAAGTGACTGTTATATTTTCATATTGTCATTAACATTGATTATGCTACCATACTAGTATTCTGCTTTATATATTTTAATTAAATGTTTTATATTTTGTACTTGTATCCTGAGGCAATTTTAACATGAAGGGGACAATTTTATAAATGGGGGGGGGGCATATCAAATGAATAGTGTGTTCCCTGCTGCATAGAACATTTAAAAGCCAGAATTCCTGCTTCAAAATGTTTCCAGCCAAAGTAAAATTATAAGGAAAATTAGATGCTCTTAACACATCAGGAGTAAGTTATTTTCTCTTATTTGGCTTGATTTTTGATTTGTTTGATGTAGTCATGAAATCTTTTCTCCTGGGGATCCCTGGGTGGCGCAGCGGTTTAGCACCTGCCTTTGGCCCAGGGCGCGATCCTAGAGATCCGGGATCGAGTCCCACGTCGGGCTCCCGGTGCATGGAGCCTGCTTCTCCCTCTGCCTGTGTCTCTGCCTCTCTCTCTCTCTCTCTCTCTCTCTGTGACTATCATAAATAAATAAAAATTAAAAAAAAAAGAAATCTTTTCTCCTTAAAGATGAGTGTTTTTGCTGAAGAAAGGTATAAGGTTTGCTACATGGTCACTTATAATTATTAAGTAATTGAAGATAATGGAAATGTCTGAAAATGGGCTGGCTGTATGATTATGGAACATAAAATATTATATAATCTCTAAAAGGTCATAAAATGACATAGAAAAATATTTCCTGTATATTATGTGAAAAAAAATCAATCATGATCAGGATAAACAGAGTAGTCCTTATTTGATTAAGAAAAAATATGTAGAATATGAATAACTAATCCATATAAATATGCACAGAAAACACAGAAAGGCTATTTAGACCAGATTAGCAGTGGATCTCTCTGCATGAACTAGACATGATTTGTAAGATCATAAATCATTAAATCTTAGAGCTCAAGTGCCTTTGAGATCATTTAATTCAGTCATACATTAATTCACTAGATAATTCATTCTTTGGCTATTTAAAGACTTAATTCTCAATTCTTACTCAATTCTCTTTTCTTTCAGCATAACATCCCTAGTTTTTTCCAACCTTTCTTTGTGATTCCCTGACTCCTCCCTATCTTGAGTTGTTAGCATCCTTCTCAAGATGGGTCATCCAGAATACATCCATGTTCCCAGTGTGATCAGGCCAGCCAGCATTCATTGGACTTGTTTGTTCCTTCAATGTCTATCCAACAAAGGCCATAGTTTGTACCAATGTGGGCTTAAAACAATAAAGAGGAATTACTTGTTCTTGCAGCAAAGTACAGAGGGAGGACAGACTTCAGCAGCTCAGCAGTGCCAGGAAGAACTGAATTCTGTGCTCTCTTCTCTGCCCTTACTGATATCAACCTCACCTTAAGGTTAGGGCTCTTCAGGATTGCAAGATGACTGCAGTAGTTTTAGGGCCATGTACTTCATTTTGTACATTCCAGCATAGAACAAGAATTGATTCTAAAACTTCACTCAGAAGAGCATAGGAGCTTCATTTTCAAAAGTCTGAAAAAAAATCCCTTTCATATCTCACTGGTCTAAATTGGATGAAATGCCTTTCCTAAACCCATAACTAAGGTCGGGTGATAAGTTCATGTTATTTTAAGCTTGAACCCAATTCTCTATTTCTAGAAATAGGGTGGAGTTTAATTTTTCTCCATTGCATATAGAATGTGGGGTACCCAGGCAGCATTATCCAATTGCACGATTCATACGGATTTCTATTCTGGAACTGGGTTCTACGCCTTTCACATAAAGTACAATGGGAATAGAGCTTCCTGGAGTTTGTCATCTGGTGGGCTTGGACTTGGAAAGAGATACTTGAAATTAAGGGTAGTTACTGCAAGAAAGGGTACTACTAGATACTGGTTAGATCATCACAATGTGCTTACTTCACCATGTGAAGTCCATCTTCTTCCTCCCTATGGAACTTTTCCGTTACTTTATCTTAACAAAGTTAAGATATTGTTCTTAAATTACCAACAACTCCCTTTTTATTGGGTCACTTACTTATGCTCATTTTTCTTTACTCAAAATAATAAACTAAAAATTAAATATAAATTAAAAAATCAGAGCTTCCCCAAACCTTAGCTTAGCTTCCCTACCACAGTTATTTTTTTAATAATTTTTTAACTTTTATTTATTTATGATACCTCAGAGAGAGAGAGAGAGAGAGAGAGAGGCAGAGACACAGGCAGAGGGAGAAGCAGGCTCCATGCACCGGGAGCCCGATGTGGGATTCGATCCCGGGTCTCCAGGATCGCGCCCTGGGCCAAAGGCAGGCGCCAAACCGCTGCGCCACCCAGGGATCCCCCTACCACAGTTATTGAAAACACAGTCTCTCTTTATTGCCTCAACTTGGTCATCTTGCTTCTGCCTAATCACTCTACCAAATCTACTCTCTGAGCCATTTCTCTGTAAATGAAACCAAATGTCATTGATGGGCTCCAACTTCTCTGATCACCACACTCTTCCTCCTTGAAATTTTCTCCTCCTTTTCATCAGTTTATCTAATCAAACTTTAGCATGCACCTGCTACATGCCACACACTAGCATAAATTCTAAGAAAACAAACATTAAAAGAGTTCAGCCCTTCCCCTCAAGGAAGCTAATAAAGGCCAGTGGGAAGTCAGCCTGTGAAACAACAGCTGAAAGCCATAGTGGGAGCATATGAAAGGGTTAAACATCTAAATCTAGGAGTCGGTGGAACTTCAAAAAGAGATAATTCTTGGACTATTTTTAGAAAAATGTAAGGAGTTTGTCAACTGGAAAATGTCTAAGGCACAGGGAATAGTGTGGTGCAATCAGGGAACTGTAGGTGGCTTGGTATGGCTGGGGGATGGTAGAGAATGTAAGGGAAAGGCAAGAAATAAAGTTGTTCAAGAAGGCTGAAGCCAATTAAAGATTTGGACAATATGACATGGATCATGGGTAGCTGCAGAAAAATTGAGCCGTTTAGCATGATCAGATTTATATTTTAGAAAAATCATTTCTGTGAAATGGTGAAGGATGGAATAGGCATACAGGTGTCCAGAAGCTGGTGGACTGGTAAGGAGAGTATTAAAGAATTTGGATAAAGATATTGATGTTTCTGAACTACAAATATAAGGGTAGGTGAAAAGAAGGTAGAATAAATTCAAAAGATAAAAATCTACAGCATTTAGTATGGGGTAGGAAGGATGGAACAGTAAAGAATGTCAGACTACATGGGAAGAAAAATTCTATGATGTCAAATATAGCAAAGAGATTAGTCAAGAAAAGATCACTTAGTATATCCCTGGTCTCCTTCTTATTGTATGACCACTTGCCACTCATGTTTGGGCTCTTAGCTCTGCCCCTCAGCAGAGGTGCTTCCCGGTGATATAGCCAGGGCAGACCTCCCTACGTTTTCCCCTTCACAACACCATGTAATCTCATGGGCTTCAACAGTCACAGCTATGTCATAAGCCCCAAATCTATATATCTGAGTCTGACTTTCTTCCTAAATTCCAATAACAATTTTCAGTTGCTTCCTCAGCATCTCTACTTAGATTTCCATGTATGCACCTTTAGCTAATTTGAAATCATCATATCCTCTCCAAACTTACTACTTCTCTTTCTCCTAATCTGTTGATGCTGCTGCTCTTCTAGTAGGATAATTTGCTGTCACCTTTGTATCCTTATTAGTCTATTCACCCATCAAATATCGAGCACCTAAAATATTTTTTTTATTTTTATTTATTTACGATAGTCACACACACACACACACACACATACACACACACACACAGAGGCAGAGACATAGGCAGAGGGAGAAGCAGGCTCCATGCACCGGTAGCCCGACGTGGGATTCGATCCCGGGTCTCCAGGATCGCGCCCTGAGCCAAAGGCAGGCGCCAAACCACTGCGCCACCCAGGGATCCCGAGCACCTAAAATATATCTTGGATTCTTCCACATGCTGTGGATATAGTGACAACTGAAACAAAGTTTTTGCCTATATAGAGCTTTGTTCTAGTGAGGTAATGTATATTGTATTATATCGGAAAAGTGTAATAATTTAAAATAAAATAGGATAGAGAACATAAGAGTGACAGAGTGCATTCTACATTCAATCAGTTGGTAAGGTCTTTAACTTCACCTTTAATGTCTCTGGCATTTATCCTTACTCCTCTGATCCCACACTGTCCAAGTTCTGCCTTCCATGCCCCCTTATTAAACAAATGGTAATAATGTCTCAGTTTAACCCAGTTCATTTGAAAAAATATGGAGAAAGCCATTACCACCTGATGGGCATTAGACTTGATATAGATCCCAAAACAATCTTAAAAAAAATTGCAACTCAGACGGAGTGATGGAATAAACACCTCAGCCACTTAAGTACAAAACAAAATTGATAAATTCCACAAAGGTATTACACCCAAATAGCCAGGAAATTCCCGGGGTGGTAGACCCCTTCTGAAGAGGACTCAGTTGAGTTAGCGATACTCAAAATGCCACTTATGGATGGGTTGGACGTTTATTGGCTTTGGAGAGGGCAATTGGGGAGGAAAATGCATTGCAAGTAGAAGACTCTGGATGAGTAAAGGGAAGAAGATGGGGAAGCACAAATGTCCAGATAATAGTGGATGGTGCCATTTGCTGGGAGCCAAGGTTACTGGTAGAGGAAGCTGAGGTTAGGAAGATAAACTGGGACCATTCTGTGAAGAGTCTTAAAGGCTGGTCTGATCATTTATACTTAATTCACTAAATGATGAAAATCCATCAGCTTTTTTCTCTTATCTTTGTATAGATATGGCCTCTTCGTTTGTTAGTTTATTTATAAAATACTTGCGGGACTATCCTAGAATATTAGTAACTTAATAAGAAATTATTATACAAGGGATATGTGTTGAAATAGTATCTTATGATAGGAAAGCTAAGCATACCCTGGTATGGCTGTATTTATATCTGAAAATTTATGTTCCTGAGTTTTGAAATATTTCAAGTTTTTCATTATTTTGAAATTAGATAAAAACTACAGTGAGCCAGCTTGTAAATGGCTATTTCTGTTCACTTTAGAGAATGAAAAAAGATTCTCTCCTAGGGACTCTGTCAAAATTCTTTGAATTGGCAGAGTCTATGAAACATAAGAAACATGAAAAAGGAATTTTAGTAGAATATTTCCAGACCTTAATGAATGTCTGAATGAAAATACATTGTTTCTTCCAAAAATATGTAGATAATTATCTATTTCTAGAATGGGACATTAATTTCTAAAGAGGTGCTAATTTGTTTTTCTAAACAAAAGACTGAATTATTTAATTTACAAATGGAAATTCCACTTAAAGGACTTTCAAAGGCAAATAAACCAGTTGAAGTTTTCAAATATAGAATTACATGTGTTGTACTGATGACTTGTCCTAACAACCAGCTTTCTGGTTTAGCTTTTGAATTATTCTATACATCGACAAATATATTTAAAGTACAGATTTGATAATGGGTATGGTACTAATATTCTAGACGAGTAGATTTGAAACCCAATACAATTTCAAAATTGGCCAACTTTACCAAGGAAACATGAAGGTTTCCATGGTTTCAGAGAATCAATAGTGCCCTCTAAAGGAAATCTATGGGAGGTACATTCAATATCAAGGTTTATTTCAGCATGCATTCTGCCAAAATATTACTTAATTGTAATTCACAAAATGGATTCGAGATTATAAAAAGAGTGTGGGTTGGCCCTCCTCACAAGAATCATAGATATTTTCCCATACAAATTTCCAACTGGTAGAGCAAACAGATCATCCTGGAGCCCTAGCTGCTTCTGCTTACTATGAACAATTGTCACCATCCTTGTGGAAAGTTTCTTGAAAGGAAATGATTTCCGAATTGAGGGTTGGACATCCTGGATTCTGAGAGATGGGAAATTGAGAAAGGTATCCAGGTTGATGTCTTGGGAAAATGTGCTACATCGAGGGAAATACCTGTAGACTTGAATGTTGAGTAGGCCTTGTCAACTCTTTGCCCAGGGCCAACTAAGAAATCCTATATAATGGCAAAATGACAACATCAGCTATTTAGAAGCAGAAAGCAGAGTAGTTTGGCTGAAACATATGAAAATTAAAAGAAAAAGATGATATGGAACACTTGTCCATTTTTATTTATCAATCTAATTGTGTAGTTTATTCTTACATTTCTTATCCATTTTACATGATATACAGAGAATTATTCACAAATTGCTTGATAATGTTAAACACTGGGCATTATTATTACTGTATTATTATCACTAGTATTAAGAGTGGAATGAATCTTAAAGATTAATATCTCTTTAGAGACACCAAAAGTCAATAAGTATGGATGAATGTTAATCCCAGATAAAAGGTAATGTAGCAGAGTTATTGTCATAATAAAATAGTTGAGAATGAAGTTTAAAATATTTTATTCTGTTACCAAAGCTAGACATATAGAACACCATGTATGTTTTTAATACCCTTTGTTCAGAGTCAGGTCCAATTCTATCAGTCAATAAAGATCACAGGTTAGTTTAGCACTTAGCACTTACAACTGTAGCATGCATGCCAGCTTGCTCTGCATATTCAAATATAACACCTCCCCTAAACCTCACATTAACCTTGTGAGGTCAGCAGGGTGATCATTGTAATAAAGCAAGAAAAAAACTTAATGGAACTGAGTAGGATTATATAGGAAAATTAATTTTCCGATATTCTTTTTTTTTCTACTGATTGATTGGAATATTAAAACACTTGAAGAGATACAAGGTTAAATATTGAAGGGAAAAAAATTTGCTAAGATGATACATCAGCCATAGCAAAGATATTCCCCACCTTTTGGGACAATCCAGGTTAACTGGCACTTTTCAGCAGAGATAGCTGTGGTTAGTAGAGCAAAGTGATAATACTGCACCATCTTAATTAGACGTGACACATTAGTCTGAGGAAATCTGAGAATTATGGCAAATAGAGTCATTTTTAGCAGGTTCCTCAAACTACCACCAAAGCTAAAGGTGCATCATCAGAGCAGCAGATATGCAGGAGCTGCTGGAAGCCGTTGGCTCAGTTATACCACTACATGGACTTTCAGGCCTCCTAGGACATATTTTGAGCTTCACAGGCTGGAGTTAAAAGGGTTTACATGTTCATTTAGATTTCCCTTCTGAATAGTTCTTAGAAAAAAACAGATCCAGGAAAGTATAGATTCCTTTAAATCTCCAGGGCAGGAGTTTAACACAAAAAATCCCTCCTCCTCTGATTTTTTCTGCTTAGGTAAGAAGCTATTTTAAAGTAAGTGCCAAAGACATACTTTTCAGTGTTTTCTCAGCACTACAGCATGGCTCAGTAACTGGCTGGGCAGGAATCGTAGCACTCGTGTGTCTGGTTGCCCTATCTCAGCATGGAGTGGGAAATGTTCTGTGTTTCAGAATTCTCTTCTGGAACCAAGGCCCCTCTTGGGGGAAAATGGCTCTTGAAGAGTTTGCTGCTCATAGGAGCTTCTGAATGGAGGAGTGAGAAAGTTTCTAGCCTGGGCAACATAAATACAGCCTAGGTACAACTGAAGGTCAGACGTGTCTACCTTCAGTGGCCTTGACTGCTGAACAGAAATGGTGGTTTCTGTATTATGCACTAAACTCTGTCTGAGGCCAAAGCCTGTGGCCCTGGGGAGGATGCTATTGAGTTCCTAATGACCCCATAACCACTGAGTCTTCTAACTTTCACAAGCCAGCTCCATTTGTCCTGTTAACCCTACAAGGTAGGCAGGACAAGTATCATTATCCCCATCTTGCTGCTTGGGAGAAATTAAATGATTAGGCCTGACTGTCTATACTCTGCTAGCTAACAACCCTTGGCTCCCTACCCGTAAGCCAATGCTCTTTGCTTTATATCATTTATCCACTCTCCCTTTGGTCCTGTGCCATATGTCAACAAGGCAATCTGATAAAATAACTAACACTAAAAAGAGATCAGAGGTACTTCCTTTTGGTCTCTCTCCTCTAAGATCATTCTGGAGATATCTTAAAATGTTCACTGTCTTGGTTAGAATTTTTGGCTAGAAAGGACAGAATTTTCTCATGGCTTTTAGGGGTGATGAAAACTGTGAGTAAATGTGTATCCTTTAAAGTGTCTCATATAGGATGTTCAGGAGCATACCCATGGATCTTTCGGTTGTTCAAAAAAAAAAAAAACTGGTCAAGATGATAGGATGCTGCTTTGTGCGTGGTCAGGAGTACTGGGAGACAGGGCTTGGGTACTATACCCATTAAGTAAAGGAACTTGACCTGTGTGTTATGAAAACTCTGCCAGGACATAATAGTCATTCAATTGTAGAATCATTCAGGATGTTTCTTTTAAACAATAGGGCAGTTATTCTTGCAAATTTTATTTCTGTTTTCCCTGGATTTGAGAATTGTTTTGGTGACCAGAACAACCGGAACAGTTTTGGGAACAGGTTTAAAGTGCTATGAGATAGGACAAGGAAAGAAGAACTGGCAGGAGTCAATGGGATTGTTTACCTAAGTGAGCCTTGGTCCAGAATATTCATGAGCAGCAGAATTGCTTAGTGGCCTTCTGACAAAGAGAAAGAAAATAAATACTGAGGATTGTTTCTGAAGTCTTACCCATTACAGGGTCAATCACTGAAGGCATTTGATCTCCATTAGACTTGTCTAGCCAGCAGTCCAAGATTCTACCAATCAGGAAACCACGGTTTTTCTGAGCTCCAAAACTAGAAAGCTAAAAATGACATCCCCCATACTTGTTCATACCCAGGGTTCTGGAAGCAATGAGGTGGAAGCTTTTTTCCTTCAACCTGGGGCTTTTTTTCTGCTGGCAACCAAGCCTATGGAGTATCCAGTCTCTAGCTGCTATAGAGGCAGCAGGAACCAGAGTCTGGGCTCCAGTCCCAGCAATTGCAGTGATGGTAGCTTTCTGATCTTGGCTTTTACTTCTCTGAATCAGAGCTGTATTTAGGCATCCTTGAAGTTAGGTGGCCTCCTGATTACCTCAGAAGAAGTAGGAGTGTTCTGGGAGTCTGCTCCTGAAGCCCCATCGAAAACCTGCTCCTCCAGTTCTGATTTCATAAGCACTTTATTCCTGGTATTAAATCCTTTTTTTTTAAAACATCTAGTATAGTTTCTGTCTTATGCACTGAACTCTTGTCTGATACAGAGTACCACAAAAGATTAAAAAAAAAAAAGACCTACAGTAGACATGTCCTGCTGACATTTAATTTCAGTAATGAAGGAGTAAAATCTGGGCAAAGACATTAGCAAGAGGAGGGCATTTGAATTAAAATAATAGTTCGTCTCTGTAACACTGAATACCAAGAGAATTAGAGTGGTATCAAGTTTAGGAAATGAGGCATGCTCCTCTAAAAGATTCATAATATATAACTGTGCGGTACAGGTTCTGAGAAGCTTGTACTAGGGAAGCATGCTTAATTTTGTTCACCTTCATATTTCTCAAACTCAGAAAGATAGCCATTATTTGGGGAATGCTAGTTTACTTCAATTTGAGAGGGAAAATACAGTCCTAATAACTATTCTTAAAGTAACCTAGTTCTTATAATACCTTACTAAGGAAATATATGAGACACCAAAAAAATAAATAAATCAAAATTTGAAAAGCAGAGGCAGAAAAGTCAACAAGCAGTAAAACCAATAAAATTGTTAATGTCTAAGTAATTGTTAATATGGTTATTAAACTTAATATTCATATGAGGCAAAAGTCTTGAAAGGGAAGATAAAGTAAAATAATAACAATTAATTTAAGAGCCTATAATGTTTCAACAAAAAACTAAGAAGTGGAAAAGGAGGAATGAAAAAAGTATGCTAATTTTTATATTCTACACTGAGGAAGGTCAAAAGGTTTAGATTTATTCTTGACACTGATAGAAAAATTTGGGAAATAAATGAAAGAATGAGTACATACATACATATTTAATTTTAAAGTAACATCAGGCAGCCCGGGTGGCTCAGTGGTTTAGCGCCGCTTTGGGCCCGGGGCCTGATCCTGGAGACCCGGGATGGAGTCTGATGTCAGGCTCCCTGCACGGAGCCTGCTTCTCCCTCTGCCTGTGTCTCTGCTTCTCTCTCTCTCTCTCTCTCTGTCTGATGAATAAATAAATAAAATCTTAAAAAAAATTAAAATATTAAAATAACATAAAAGTATCAAGATTAGCGGCTTTCAAATTAACAGAGAGAAAGATAAAAACCTAAGCAAAAAATCAAGAAATCCTATTATTAGAGGACAAATGTAAAACAAAACCCAGTAGTAATAACTATAAGTGTAAAAAGCTAAAACACTGTACTGGCTTTTTAAAAAATCCAACAATATGTTCTTTATAAGCAATCTATGAAAAACATTATATGGAAAGCATAAAAGAAACCAAGGGACAAAGATGTAATGAGAAATTCAAATTAAAGCAAAGTAGGAGGTCTTGATACCAATACCAAAATGAAATTTAAGTTAGAAGGTAGTTGGAGATAACTGGGTGATGGACATTAAGGAGGGCATGTGATGTAATGAGCACTGGGTATTATACAAGATTGATGAATCACTGACCTCCACCTCTGAAACCAATATTACATTATATGTTAATTAATTGAATTTAAATAAGATTTACATTATAAAAAGGAGATTTTAATGATGCAAAAAATTACACACTAATGTCAAAGGAGAAAGAAACCATTTTTTCCTTCTCTGAGTGCCTGCCTCCCTTGAAATAGAAACTCCCCAACCTCTCAGAATTAAGTCCCAAGCCTCCAGATGTGCATCCCTTACAGCTCTCTTATGTTCCTTCCACAGAGATGACACTGGATCAGCGAAATCAGTAAAGGATCATTGTGCATTCGTCGTCTCCTCTCTTTGGCATGCTCTCTTAGAGCCACCTACTTTAAGTGAGTTCCATATGGAAACCTCCCTGAAACATAGAATGCCGTTAATGTGTGACTTCAGAGAAATTCAGTCTTCCCCATCCAAGCCACTAGAATTAACAGTAAAACAGTGTGCTTGCTATTCAGAAATGACTTCATACAATCCCTAGGATGCTCTTCTAACCCCATTGTTGTCCCTACCCCCGCTACTTAGAAAGTTTGGGGCCACTGCCTTTTCCTGTCCTTGCTACCCCGTTTATAACTAAATAAAGTGAGTAAGTTGTCAACTTTGGCTAGAAATCTAAACTTAATCCTCCAATGCAATTTAGCAAGCAATGAAGCTAATATTTCATTCCAATCTGATTTCTGAATATCTTCTCAATAGTTTATAAACTGGAAAGGAGAGAGCTGTGGGTAATTACACCCTCCAAACCTCCAAAATGGAGGCCATTAACTTTAATGAAAATACATTAAAGCAATATATAAGAAGAAATTGACAAAAACCACATTCCAAAAGGGAGACTTAAACATTCTCTTTTAATTCTTAGAACAAAAGAACAGGGGCAGCCCGGGTGGCTCAGTGGTTTAGCGCTGCCTTCAGCCCGGGGCCTGATCCTGAAGGCCACGGATTGAGTCCCACGTCAAGCTCCCTGCATGGAGCCTGCACCTCTCTCTGCCTGCATCTCTGCCTCTGTGTGTGTGTTTCTCATTAATAAATATTAAAAAAAAAAAAAAAAAAAAAACTTAAAAAAAAGAACAAAGAGATAGATAGGAGATGGAGAATTTGAACAAATAAGAGTTTAATGAAAAGATACACTGAAATTTGTGCTCTACGAGAGAATAAGCCTTCTTTTCATATATCCACAGAAAAAAATCCACAAAATTTGATTATATATTAAGCTTCATGTAGAACCTCAATAAAAATTTAAAAACTGACAATTCTAGGGCACCTGGGTGGCTCAGTCACTTAAGTGTCTGACTCTTGACTTCAGCTCAGGTCATGATCTCAGTGTCATGAGATTGAGCCCCACCTCAGGCTCCTCACTGGGTGTGGAGCCGGCTTAGAATTCTCTTGGTCCTTCTCCCTCTGCCCCTCCCTGGCTTGCATTTGTTCACACATATGCAGGTGCTCTCTCTCTCTAGGAAAAAGAAAAGTGACAATTCTACCTGACATATTCTCTGACTATAAAAATAAAACTGGAAATTACAATACAAAGCAACAATAAGATAAAACTTAAAATAGATTAAAGATATTAAATAATCCTAACTTTCTAGTCAAAGACATAAAAGTCAGTTTCAGAAAGTTAAATTATATCAGATGCCTCTTTTGTACCTCATATCCTACTTGGTCTCACCTCTGATTCCATCTGTATTTGTAGCTAATATTTCCAAACAGATTTCAACTTATTTTGTGCACAAAGCAGTGTATCTCAAGGTTGAGGCATTCTCAGTACTCATGGATTCTCTATCAGGAGGTAGGGGAGGGGGGACGCTTATGTAGCTCAGTGGTTGAGCATCTGCCTTCATCTCAGAGTGTGATCCCACAGTCTGGGGATTGAGTCTCACATGGAGCTCCCTGCATGGAGCCTGCTTCTCCCTCTGCCTGTGTCTCTGCTTCTCTCTCTTTCTGTGTCTCTCATGAATAAATAAATAAAATCTTAAAAAAAAAAAAAAAAGGAAGTAGGGGAGGTTAAGGCCCTCAACCAATGGAGATGGGAGTCAATGGAGAAATAAGAAATACTTCTTCCTTTTGTCCCTTAAGGATACAATGCTCTGACATATTTAGTATAGTCCTTAGAATATCCTTATGGGATCAAAGACCACTCATTAAGGATCATCAACTTATGTTGATGTACCTATGAATTAGATTTCCCTCCTTTCCCGAATTCAGTTTCCCTGGTCTCTCATTCCCATTTCCTGGTATCACTTCTCAAATAAACTCCTTGTACATAAGCTCTTATAAGTCAAGCATGGTCCTGGAAAGCTCACCTTGGGATGGTATCTGGAACCCAATTCACCAATCAGATGGCAATGAGAACCCCACTGTGTTGAAATGAACTTCACTTAACTGAGAGATGATTAGAAACATCACCACAAAAGGATGCCTATGAGTGCTGAATACATTTAACTACAGAATTAAGAGTAAAGCAAAGGTCTAATAGGGTATCAGAACAGAGTAAAAATGTTTTATGTCCTGATATTATGAGAATTATAAAACCAATAAAACATGGGAATAAAAAGGAGAAATAGGAGCTATAGTAAGTATATTAGTTTCTTCAGCTGTAATAGTTTGGAGTTAAAAGATATCACTTAAAGCTGACAATCCAAGAAGGAGAAATATAATGATATTTAACAATATAAAGAGTAAGAAGTAATATTATCAACTAAAATCTGTTGGTGAAGAGGGGTAAGGGGAAAGAAACATGCTAATTTTTAATTCTGCTGAATAGAGAATAGGTACTCTTCAAAGTAGTAGAGGACTAAGGGTATTAGATACTAGAAAAAAAATCTTAAACCTTTCTTAGTATCAAAAAAATACACATAGGCATATGCATGTGCAAAGAAAACTAACCACTTAGTCAAAGAAATTTTAAAAACTGCTAAAACAGGGTACATAAAGTAATACAATGGAACAAAGATCAAGCTTATCTGAATATCAGTAAAATTAATAAATGTATATATTGAAAGAAAGATTTCCAGACTGGATCACAAAATAAAACCCAATTTTATGCTTTATACAAGAGACATATCCAAAATAAAAAGACCCAGAAAGTTTTAAAATAAATAGCAGGCAAATACCTCCCCAAATAAAAATAGGTTCAGGATCTAAATATTAAAAAATGGTGGAAGTCAGACCAAAAAGCAATAAATTATGCATAAAAATAAGGACTTTACTAAACCTAATGGCCACAATTCATAGTGAGTAAATAATTATGAATCTTTCATATACCAAATAATACCTCTACAAGTTTTATAAAGCAAAAATTACAGAACCTGCAAGGAGAAATAGAAACATATTCTACAATATAATTCACCACAATATTAGGCCTAAAAAGACAATTATATTCTCCTGTTGATACCAAAATATTTGGAAATTAATTGGATACCCATTCTTGATTATAAATACTAGAAAAGATGATTATTTGCTTAATATGATAAATCTATCTCAGTCCAGAGTCAGCATCATGCTTAAAAGGGAAAACAATAGAAGCATCCTCACCAAAAATTATATATAAAACAATTATGACCACTGTCACTACTATTACATATAATCTTTTACTGGAGGAAAAGAGCCAGTGTAATCGACCAAGAGGAATAAAAAGCAGAGACAGGAGAAATGGAAATGAACAGCTAAAACTATCCAATGGAAAACTGAAAAAAAAATAGCTTCACATATACAAATAGTAATCAGAAAAAAATATATGATGAAAGCAAAGTTGGTATTTATAATAGCAACAAAAAGCTTAAAAACCCAGGGATGAATTTAACAAGAAATGTGTGACACTATACAGAAACAATAACACTCTAGAACATTACTGAATGATACAGAAGAACTAAACAAAGGGAAACACATTCTTAGATGTCAGCCAAATATAAAAGTATCTATTTTAAAACAGCAAAACTTAAAAAAGAACTAGACAAAGTGATTCTAAAATTTAGAAGGCAAAAAATAATATCAAGAAAAACTGAAAAACATGAGATGTGTCATGAAGAGGCCTAGTACCACTAGATATGCCACTAGATATATTTATTTTATAGTTTCAAAAATTAAAACAGTGTAATATTAGCCCATAAGTAGGCAATAAAAAAACCACAATAGAATTTTCAGAAATAAGTCTAAATGCATATTACATATATATAATTCATATGTATAATTCATATATATGTAACACATAATTTCTTATGTAATAAAGGTGGAATTCCAAATAAAAGCTTAAAGATGGACCTTTAACAGTGTTAGGACAATTGGATAGCCATTTGGAAAAAATTAAGTTGAGATTGTATCTCACAGTATAAACAAGTATAAATTCTACAGAAAATGAAACTAAAAGAATTGTTACAATAAAATAAAGGAGAATGCTTTTATAGCCCTCTACTGATTCAAAATAAGTGACTGCTAAATTCTGCATAAAAATAAACTATACATGGTAAAAATAAAAACACCAAAAAAAACCCCACCCATGTACACACATACCATAAGCAAAATCAAAAGACAGTGACAAATTGGAAAGAAATGTTTCTAAGTCATATAACAGATAAAGGGCTAATCTCTCCAATGTAAAAATAAATCTTAGAAATAAAGATTAATAACCTAACAGAAAAATGGGAAATGAATATGAACAGGCAGTTCAGAAATGTAAACGGCTTTTAAAACGATCCCACACCTAATAAGGGAAATCACAAATGAACACTATGTTGAGGTATCTATCAGAAGGGCAAAACAGGCACTTGTAATGCTTATGTATGTATAAATTGGTTAAAACCATGGAGGATAATATTGTAGTATCTGTCAAAATAACAAATGGTATACCTTCTGGCCCATCAATTCTACTGCTGGGAATTTGTCCTACAGATATGCTTAGATATATGTGAAATCGATATACAAAGTCATTCAACAAAGCATTGTTTGTAATAGCCAAGACTGGAAGCAACCCATATGTCAATCAATAGAGGACTGGTAAATTAATTTTGGATATCCGTAATAATGGAATAACATGAAGCTATTTTCTTTTAAGTGAAGATACTTTCTGTGTAATGATATGAAAAGGTCATTGTATTAGTTTTTCAAGGCTGCTATAACAGCTCATCACAAGCTGGATGGCTTTCAAACAACAGAAATTTATCCTTCTACTGTTCTGGAAAAGGAAGTCTGAAATCAAGGTGTTGGCAGCACCATATTCCCTCTGAGTGTCCTAGAAATCATATGTTCCATGCTTTTCTTCTAGCTTCTGGTATTTTCCAGCAACTCTTTCCATTCCTTAATTTGTAGCCTTCACTTCGTTATCTATCTCCATCTTCATGTGGTGGTCTGATTGGTGTTTGATTAAATAACTGGGTATTATAGATAGCCAAGTTCACATGTAAAACTAGCCATCATAATTGCCATAGATATATATTGAATGTAAAATAAATCAAGGTACACGATAGTGTATACCTTTCATTTACAAAAGAGGAAGAATAAGAATTCATATTGCTTACAATGGCATAAATTCTGGAAGGGTTTTCATGAGTGCATGTGTAACTGGTTAGGGACAAGGAAAGGAATAATAATTTATTATATATCTTTTTATATCATTTGTTATTTGAACCATGTAATGTACTACCTGGACAAAATGTTTAATTTTTTTAAAAAGGATGTAGCAGTAGGATCTGTGATACTGATGTGGGAAAAGACAGATTATTAGAATAAGATACAAAGTCCCCAAATACACACACACACACACACACACACACACACATTGGTTTTTCAAATGAGTGATAGACCTAGAGGTCAATTTTATGTTCTTTTGCTTATCTGTATTGTCTATTTCCTCAAAGAGCTTATTTCTTCTTAAAAATGTTTAAAAATTAATAGCCTCTCCAATTTTTTTTAAAGATACATTGCTTACCTTGAGGGATTTGAAGAGAAGAAAAAAGTCAGAAAGGCCCAGCAACTTCCATCAATTGTATATTTCAGGTATTTATGAAACTCAGAATTACTAGTAAGACATGATCTTTAGGAAAACTGACATGATCATCTCTGCTATTATCGATTTATTTCCATTTACACCTTTTTTCTACACACTGAGTAACCCTGTGCAGATCCATGGCTACAAATTCCATACAAATGTGACTGAGTCCTAAGTCATTATCCCTGATGTAGATCTTTCTATTTTTGGCTTGGTATATCCTATGGACATCCCACAACAAACTCAATAGGCTTATGAAGAGCTACTCTACTCATATCATCAATCACCTCCCAGATCTGCTCTCTTCATTAAAGAGTCTGTATCACTGGTACTTCCTCAGCCTCTTCTTGTTCCCCGTTCTCCCATATCTAATTGATAACCAAGCACTTACCAATTCCCTCTCCTGAATAACTACAATTTTATGTATAGCATATTTTCATTGACCCTCTCATTTCATTTTTCCTGTTTCATTGAGATATAATTGACCTATGTCATTATAAAATCTAAGATGTATAGCATAACAGTTTAACTTACACTTACTATAAATTAATTACTGCAATAAGTTTAGTGAGCATCCATTATCTCATAAAGATACATGAAGAAGAAGGAGGAGGAGGAGGAGAAGGAGGAGGAGGAGGAGGAGGAGGAAGAAGAAGAAGAAGAAGAAGAAGAAGAAGAAGAAGAAGAAGAAGAAAAGAAGAAGAAGAAGGAAGAAGAAGAAAATAAGAAAAGAAGAAGAAGAAAAGAAGAAAAGAAGAAGAAGAAGAAAGAAGAAATAATAATAATAATAAAAATAATAATAATAATAATAATGTTTTCCCATAATAAGAACTCTTAGGATTTATTCTCTTAATTTTCCTACATATCATTCAGCAGTGTTAACTATAGTCATTATGTATATTACACCCAAGTTCTTATTTATCTTGTAAGTGGAAGTTTTTGCCTTTTCACCAACTTTTTCCAATTCCTCTACCCACCCCAACACCTGTCTCTGGTAACCACAGATCTGATCACTTCTTCTGAAGTTTTTGTTTTTGTTTTTGTTTTTATAGATTCCAGACATAAATAAGATCATACAGGATTTGTCTTTCTTTGTCTGACTTATTTGACTTGACATAATGAACTTTAGGTCCATTTTTATAAATGGCAAGATTTCCTCATTTTATGGCAGAATAACATTCCATTGTGCATATACACCACAATTTCTTTATCTGTCAATGTTAACACTTGTCTGTTTCTATATCTTGGTTATCGCAAATAATGCTGCTATAAACATGGAGATGCAGATATCATTTCAGGTTAGTGTTGTTTCCTCCTAATACATTCCTAGAAGTGGAATTACTGAATCATATGATAGCTCTGTTTTTAATTCTTTGAGTTTACAGCCATTATTGCCTCAAATATATTTTCTGTCCCTTTCTCTTTTCCTTCTGTAATGTGGATTTTCTTTTTATTGTGTCCTATAATTCCCACAGGCATTCTTCATTTTTTTTCATTCTTTTTTTTTTTTTTTTTTCTCCTCTGACTGGGTAATTTCAAAAGTCTTATCTTCCAGGTCCCTGATTCTTTCTTCTGCAGGGTCAAATCTGCCTTTGAAGCTCTGTATTGAATTATTCAGTTCAGTTATTGTATTTTACAGCTCTGGGAATTGTGTTTTTTTAATGTTTTTTATTTTTTTGTTGAACTTCTCACTTTATATATGCATTGTTTTCCTAATTTATGTTTCGTTTTCTGTGTGCTCTTGTAGTTCACTAAACTTTTTAAAGAGGATTATTCTCAATTCTTTGTCACAGTCCATAGATCTCTACTTCATTAGGTTCAGTTATTAAAAGTTATGAGTTTCCTTTTGTGGTGTTACATTTACCTGATGTTTCATGATCCTTGATTCCTATGTTGGTATCTGTGGATTTAGATAAGTGGTCGCCTCTTCCAGACTTCATAGGTTCACATTGGTAGAGACAGTTCTTCCACAGTCAGTTTGGTTTGGGTTTCTGGACATGTCTCCTGGTAATGTCCTTGGGCAGGTGGGACCTGCTATCAGGATCTAATTGGGGCAAAGCAGCAGTTTGCTCTCTGAGGTCAGGGGTGGTGGGACATGCCACTGGCTGAGAACAGCTGGATAGGACTCCTGGCTTGATTTCCTGCCCAAGTGATGTTGTAGGATGGGCTCGGTTATTGTCTAGACTCTCTGATCAGGATTACTAGACAGTTAGGCCTGAGTATTATACCCAGCAATAGGCAGGGCAGCAGGTCAGGACCCAGGGCCTGCACAACTCCTTGTTTGGGGCCCCAAATAGAGCAAGAGTGTGCATCAAATACCCTGGTCTGGTGAAGACATTGGTTTTATTCTGCAGGCAGGGAAGTAACAGGCTGTTGTTTCTATTCAAATGTTACTATAAGCAGGGCTGTTGGATGGGCTACACAACTTACTAGTGTGTGGTTTGATAAGTTTCCCTGGTCAGGGGGCTGAAGGCTGTATCCACCTATAGCCAATAGATGGAGTTACAAATTATTTCCCTGTCCAGGTACGGCAAGAGAAGTTATATAATACCCCTTACCTTAGAGGACTAGGAAGGCCCACTCCAGAAACTCCTAAATTTTCCTGAACAGACTTTCTAGTAGGGAAAGCTGGGAGCCATAATCCACAGCAGGTAGGGCTATGACTCAGTACATCTGCTGCGTGTAGAAGACCAATCTACAGGGCAAAAATCCTGTTTGGGGACCCAAATTAGGCAGACTTGCAACCCACTGAGTTGTCTGGTCAGACTGCCCCTACTCTGACTTAGTATGCAGATAAGCAGAACTGCTAGTTGGGATTACCAGTTGGGCTGTGCTGGTAGGAACTCTTTCATGATCTGAGTGCTAGTTATTAGAAGCCCCTCAAAAAAAAAAAAAAAAAAAGGAAACCCCTCACCACTTCTTCATCATAATTAGATTCTCAGTGATTAAGCCCAGCAGATGACCCTGCAGTCTCCATGAAGCAAAACCAGCATAGGAGCTCACACAAAGTGATCCAAAATGCCAAGGGTCCTGGATGTACTTACTGGGCTCTCTCCTCCCACTGGAGGAACTGTAGGCATGGTGCTGTGGCAGCCTGGACAAAGAACAGCTGTTCCTCTTACCTTTCTAATGCAGTCTGCCTTGGTTTCTGTTGGGGGCAGGGATGAGTGCTTCAGCCTCAGTCCTGTGTTATTGGATTGTCTCCATGGTGTCTTGTCCATGAGTAGTTACTTGTTCTTATGAGAAGGAGCAAAGTCAGGAGGAAGCTACCTTACCATTTGGTAACATCACTTTTTTTTCATTCTTTTTTTTCTAATTGAAGTATAGTTGATACAGTTATGTTAGTTTCAGGTATACATGATGATTCAACAAGTTTATAGGTTTTGCTATGCTCACCATCTGTCACCCCACAACACTTTAAAATACCATTGATTCTATTCCCCATGCTGTACCTTCCATCCCCGTGATTTATTCAATTCCATAGCTGGAAGCCTGTGTTCCCATTGCCCCTCACACATTTTACAGATTCCCCCACCCCTCTTCCCTCTGGCAACCACTAGTTTGTTGTCTGTTTTTTGAGTCTTTTTCTGCTTTTCATTTTGTTTACTTGCTTTTTAGGTTTCACATATAAATGAAATCCTGTAGTATTTATCTTTCTCTGACATTTCACTTAGCATGAAATAGTCTAGGTCCATTCATGTTGTCGCAAATGGCAAGATTTCATTCTTTTTTTATAGTTAATAGTCCATTATTTATGTACAATGTGAAACTTGGTTTTTTTCCATATCTTGACTATTGTAAATGATGCTGCAGTGAACATAGAGGTGCATCTATCTTATCTAATTGATGTTTTTGTTTACCCAGTGGTGGAATTACTGGATCATACAGTATTTCTATTTTAAAATTTTTGAGAAAACTCCATATTGTTTTTCACAGTGACTGCACCAATTTACATTCCTGCCACAGTGCACAAGGGGTCCTTTTTCCCAACATTTTTGCCAACACTCGTTACTTATCTTTTTTATTTTACCATTCTAACAGGTGTAAGATGATATCTCATTGTGGTTTTGATTTGCATTTCTCCAATAATTAATGATGAGCATCTTCTCATGTGCCTGCTGGCTGTCTTTATGCCTTCTTTGGAAAAAAAAATAATCAGATTGTTTTCTTTTGTTCAGGTGTGTAAATTATTTGTATATCTTGGGTATTAACTACTTATCAAATATATCATTTGTGAATATCTTCTCCCATTCAGTAGGTTGCCTTTTAGTTTTGTTGATAGTTTTCTTCATTGTGCAAAACTTTTCATTCTGGTGAAGTTCCAATAGTTTTTTATTTTTGCTCCCTTTGCCTGAGGAGATATATCTGAAAAAAAAATATTGCTATGGCCAACATCAAAGAAATTAATGTTGATGTTCTCTTTTAGGAGTTTGATGGTTTCAGGTCTCCAATCCTTTTGTGTATGGTGTAAAAAAAAAAAGTGGTCCAGTTTCATTCTTTTGTATGTAACTTCAATTTTCTTAGCACCATTTATTAAACAGACTATCTTTTCCTCATTGTATATTTTTGCTCCCTTTGTCATAGATTAATCAATCATATAAGTGAGTTTATTTCTGGGCTTTCTATTCTGTTCTGTTGATCTATGTGTCTATTTCTGTGCCAGTACCATACTATTTTAATGACTACAGCTTTATAATATATCTTGAAATCTAGAATTGTGATAACTTCAGCTTTGTTCTTCTTTCTCAAGATTTCTTTGGCTGCTTGGAGTCTTTTGTGGTTCCTAATACTAATACTACAAATTTTAGTATTAGTCTAGTTTTATAAAAAATAATATTGATATTTTGATGGGATTGCATTGAATCATTAGATTACTTTAGGTAGTATGGACATTTTAACAATATTAGTTCTTTCAATACATGAGGATGGATTATCTTTCAGTAATGTTTTATAGTTTTCAGAGTACAAATCTTTCACTAATGATTTCTGGGTATTAATTTTGTAGCCTGCAACTTTACTAAATTCATTTATAACCTCTAATAGTTTTTTGGTGGAGTCTTTAGAGTTTTCTATGTATGGTAACATGTCATCTGCAAATAGTAACAGTTTAACTTCTTCCTTAGCAACATGGATGACTTTTATATCTTCTTTCTGTTGTCTGATTGCTGTGGCAAGGACTTCCAGTGCTATGTTGAATAATGGTGGTGAGTGAACATCTTCATTTTATTCCTGATCTTAGAGGAAAGGTTCTTAGTTGTTCCCCATTGAGTATGATAGCTGTAGGTTTGTCATATAGTCTCATAATCTTGAGGTATGTTCCCTCTAGACCCACTTTGTTGACAGTTTTTATCATGAACAGATGTTGAATTTTGTCAAATGCTTTTTCCACATCTATTGAGATGATCATATGATTTTTATCCTTTGTTTTATTGATGTACTTTATTACATTAATTAATTTGTGGATATTGAACCATCTTTTCATCCCTGGAATAAATTCCATGTTTCTAATGAATGATCCTTTTAACGTATTATTAAATTAAGTTTGCTAATACTTCATTGAGAATTACTGAGGATTCACTGATATATTTGGAAGCTTTCTTTTATTTTTTGGATTAGTTTGAAGAGGATATTTGGTATAATTCACCTGTGAATCCATCTGGTCTGGGGTTTTTGTTTCTTGGGAGTTTTTTTATTACTGATTCAGTTTTGTCATTTGTAATTGGTCTGTTCAGATTTTCCATTTTTCCTGATTCAGTTTTCGAAGATTGTAGCTTTTTAAGGATTTATCCATTTCTTTTAGGTTGTCCAACTTGCTGCTATATAATTTTTTGTAGTAGTCTCATAATCCTTTGTATTTCTGTGATTTCAGTTGTTACTTCTCCTCTTTAATTTCTGATTTTATTTATTTGGGTCCTCTCTTATATTTCTTGATGAGCCTGGCTAAAGGTTTATCAATTTTATCTTTTCAAAGAACCAGCTCTTGCTTTCCTTGATTTTTTCTGTATTTTTTTTAGTCTCATTTCATTTATTTCTACTCTGATCTTCATTAACATCCCCCCCCCCATTAACTTTGGGCTTTGTTCTTTTTATAATCCTTTAGGTATAAGGGTTAAATGTTTCTCTGAGATTTTTCTTGTCTCTTGAGGCAGGCCTTTACTGCTATAAACCTCTGTCTTGGGACTGCTTTTACTGCATCCCAAAGATTTTAGAACATTGTTTTCATTTTCATTTGTCTCTATGTATTTTTTAATATCCTCTTTCATTTCTTCATTGATTCGTTGGCTGTTTAGCAGCATGTTGTGTAGCCTCCATTTGTTTGTGTTTTTTTTTTTTGTTTTTTTCCTGTAATTGATTTCTAGTTTCATATCATTGTGGTTGGAAAAGATGCATGATATGCTTTCAATCTTCTTAAAGTTATTAAGTCTTGTTTTGTGGCCTAACATGTAATCTATCCTGGAGAATATTCCATGTGAACTTGAAAAGAATGCGTATTCTGCTGTTTTGATGGAATGTTCTATCTCTTTTATGTCCATCTGGTCTAATGTGTCTTTCAAAACACTGTTTACTTATTTTCTACTTGGATTATCTATCCATTGATGTAAGTGGGGTGTTAAAGTCCTCTCCTATTATTGTATTGCTGTCACTTTCTCCCTTTGTGTCTGTTAAAAACATGCTTTATGTATTTAGGTACTTTGGTATTGGGTACATGGACATTTACCATTGTATATCATCCTGTTGGATTTATTCCTTTATCACTATGTAATGCCCTTCTTTGTGTCTTATTATTGTCTTTGTTTTAAATTCTATTTTTGTCTAAGTATTGCTATCCTGGCATTTGTTTTTGCTTCCATTTGTATGGAATATCTTTTTCCATACTTTCACTTTTTTTTCTGTACAAAGACACATTCTTTAGGGCTAAAGTGAATCTCTTATAAGCACCATCATTAGGTCTTTTTTATCCATTCCTCCATTCTATCTGTAGAGTGGAGCATTTAGACCATTTACATTTAAAGTAATTATTAATAGGTATGTACTTATTGCCATTTTGTTAATTGTTTTCTGGTTATTTACACATTCTCTCTTATTTCTTATCTGCAGTTCTTGAATGGTGTAATCTAGCTTCCATATTAGTATAGAAGTTGCTCGTCCAAAATAAAAAATCTCATGTCATCTAAAAATCCACTTTTGACTTCTAGTAAAGGGCATCATATAGAATAGAAGCTCCATAAACTCTTTTTAAATGAATGGATACATGAACTGGATGACTGACAGTTGAGTAGGTTCAGTCACAGTTATTTTCACTTACTAGCTACAAAACAATTGTTGGAAAAATGCCAACCATTTAAAGCCATTTGCTCATCCTAACCTTTGAGACAACTGGCTATATCACATCAAACTAGTGTAGATGAAGTTGTTTTTCTTTATAAGTTTCTTGATTTTATTTTATTAAATCAGCAAGAAACAATGATCATAATTTATATGAAATTTTGGAATTGAACACACCAATAATCATAATAACTACAATAGGATTTCTGCAGTACTATAGACACCATGGAGATGTATTTCCTCGTGGCAATCTAAAATTCAGAATTCTTTCAGCTCCAAACCCATATATATTGTGCAACACAAAGGAATACTCTCCCTTAAATAAATGTGATTAATTCTCATCCACTAAATTGTTATTCAAAACACATTCTTTATAAGTGTACCTAAACACTTGTAAAGCTAAAAGCATCCAGAGATATATAGCACTCATCTTGCTATAAATTTAAATGCAATCCTGACCTGTATTCTTATGAATTAATAAAAATGTTACTTGGGCAATCCAGGTTTTGCAATTAATCAAGAGAATTGTATCTTTAAGAGAGTATCCTAGCAACCTTTCAGTAGCTCAGGAAAGACCCAACTGACAATATACACTGATTTAATTATGCTGCTGGCTCTATCAAACTTTGTAGTTAAAAAAATACTTAAAAACAGAAACAGAAATTAAGTCACAGCTGAAAATGAGAACTGGTGAAGGAGCATAAGGGAGGAATTTCATAATTAAAGGAGAACTTTTTACTTGGAACATGTTTATCAATATAGTAGAAATGAAATTGGTAAAATTATCATTGCTGTAGAAGTGTCAGAGCCAATATATTGATTACTCTGAGATTGCTAGTCCAGGACCAAAATTACATTGGGAAAATCACAGCTTTAAGAATATGTTTAAAAGTTGCAACCCCAGTACATTTTAAGTGGCCATCCAAATGTTCACTTTCTAATGGCAATGCATTTCAGGGGACCTGAGCCCTAGAAAAATATGTTTCTCCGGAGAACACATTTGGGAATATAGCTAATTTCATTACCACCACTTCCTTCAACTACCACTCCCCCTACCTTATCATCACTACCACCACTATTTTACCTGGTCCAATACTTGGCACCATCTTTATCTGTTTATATCTTTATCTATTTATAACAGATTATACAGCAACAGGTCTATCCTTGTTGAAGTGGGGTTTTTTTCATAATAGACAAATCAAGGAAGCTAGAGAAAGACAGATGGAGACTTTATATAGCATATAATATACAAAATCATGAAAACATGACCTACTTCATCTGTGAGTAAACACTATCTCTGGGATGTATATCTAAATTCTTGTTTATATATATATATATCTGTCTTCACAGATGCAAAACGTGGACACATGAGAAATTTGAATACTTAGTTCTATTTTTCTTTTATTTAACATATTCCCTGTTTGTAGGGTAATTTCATTTAGATATTTTTAATATTTCTTAAACCTCAAACACAGAATATGCTTGCCTGGACCATTAAGTACACAAACATACAACACACACACACTTTGAAAAAGCTAAACATTTAAATTTAATAAATTTGTTGCTATGCCACAATGCATGTTCTACAAAGAATGTCAAATTTAAACCACATTGATTACTTCTTCAAGGAGTGCTGTAGGACAACAATTTGAAGGTATTTCTGGAAACTTGGGTTTTATAGACTATGATAGAGGAATGACATAGGAACTACCCAATCTTTTTGGTGTTGGGTGTTCCAATAGCATTCCTTTTTCCTGACTAGTTTAACTCTTCTGATATATTTACAACAGAAAACTGACAGTTACAGACCATAACTGTTATGGCCATAAAAAGAGACAGTGGTTTGTTTCTAACCCAGAACATAGAGTGTGAGGGGGCAAAGGTGAGTTCATATACTGTACATGCACCCTGTGATCCCAAGCTATGCTAAATTTCAATTTGCAAAACCATTCAGGTAGCCAATCTAAAGAGGAATGCCCCCAACCACTACCGACTAGTGTTAGCATAGAGCACTGTTTCTCAAACTTGAGTTCCATTAGGATCTCTGGAAGACTTGTACAAATACAGACTGCCTTACCTCCAGTTTCTGATTTAGGAGGTCTGGGGTGGATCCAGAGAATTGGCATTTCTAACAAGTTCTCAGGGGACACTGATGAGGCTTGGGGGTGGGGAGAAGACACACTTTGAGAATGACTGCCTAAAGTATAAAGCAAAATTGTTTAAAACTAGACTTCAGAGTTATGGGCCCCATTGATTCTGGACTTCAGTGATAATGTTTGAGGTGATAATATTAACAGATTTTCCTAGCATATGTTCTTTGGTTCTACTAATTCTATTTCTCTACTGAAAAATATTTTGGATACAGAACATAGAGATTTGTGATTACTTGAAGGAGCTCTTCTCTAAGTGCTTAGGAGAGTAAATTTTACAGATTTCACTAATATTAGAAACAAACATTGAAGCTAAATTTAAGATTTGGAGGGTAGTTCTTGTAGAAGAAAAAAAAACATTGCAATAAAACTTGTTTCTAGGTGTAACCAGAAGTTTTCAGTATCTATGATTGCCTATTTATGGTAACTCTCAGGTTCTTTTTATCAGGGTGAAAAAACTGAAGTCTGTGATGTCCTGTTACAGATAGTGTGAAAAAGTAGGCCTCACCAAAACACATATTAACTGGGACAAAAATTTTGAAATTTGATATTCAGGTCAGTTAAAGAGAAGAAAGGCAGCTGCCTTTGGCTATGCTATTCATGGCATCCCCCAGCTATACTAGCAGAGAGACTTCTTCCTGAATTCTAATACTCCGCCTTTGGAGCAGAGTATGGGCTCCTGATTTCTGTTACCCATGGAAACAGCTGGAGAAGTAAAACTATGTGTGTAAAACTGGTTCTCCCACGGGTTGCCTCTTCATAGAAGCAGCAAAGTGTCTTCTGTGGAAGACAACTTCTGCAAAGGTCCATAAAGACAAGATGACTTCAAGATGCTGGGTTATAGGGTAAAATAGTTTTTAAAATACCACCTTGATTCTGTTGTTTAAAAAAAAGTTTGGGGTGATGCAGAAACAAAAGAAAATGCTGAATAGGTAACACTCTCCTGCTACTGACATGCCTATTTTTATCAATTCTCTTCTCTCAAAACATCATTTCATTTACTCCTCACATTAGCTTTTTAAAATATGATCAGCCCTGTTTCACATCTGAGAAACCTTAAGAAAAATTAAATATTTGACCAAAGTTGTAATTAGTAAGTGGCAAACTCCAAATTAACCTCTGACTGAAAAGCCAGTTTTCTACTTTATTCTGGCTACCCATTTCTAATTTTTTATTCTAGCTTGAGATAGAATATGTTTCTTTATATACAGATATTTTAATATGAAAAAATATATATCTGGAACTTTTCTGTGAACACCAAAGTGTTTTTTAAATGTCTTGCATACTTATCTTACATAATGATGGAACAGTTCACCTTTCAATAACAAAATGAATTTCATAGTGCAACTCTATGGTTGTAATATTACAAAAATAGCTTGTTCCTAGGAATAAGGTGTTTTGAGTAACTAATGCTTGTTCCATTAAGAGCTTTTCAATGTTTTTTCATAATAGTCATTACTTTAAACATTTTTAATTGGAAAATACAGGCATACCTCATTTTATTGTGCTTCACTTTATTGCACTTCACAAATACTACATTTAAAAAAATTTTTTTTCATTTTTTAGAATTCGAAGGTTTGTTGCAACCCTGCATTGAACAAGTTGGTATCGTTTTTCCAATAGCATTTGCTCACTTCATTTGTGTCACATTTTAATGATTCTTGTTAATATTTTAACCTTTTTCATTTTATTTGTATGGTGATCTTTAATCAGTGATTTTTTTAATCAAAGTATAGCTGACACACATTACATAAATTTCAGGTGTACAACATAGTGATTCAAGACTATGCTACTGCTCATTAACGGCACATCAGGTCACCCAGGAACTCTGATGAGGTACAGTGATATTCATGTTGTTTTCATGCCTGCTAACACAGCATCTGTTCTGTAGCCATGGATTAAGGAGTAATTTTGACAAACAAATCTTATTTAGGAAATACATTTTGTAAGGCTGTAACTGGTAATGATTCCTCGGATGGATCTGGGCAAAGCAAGTTGCAAACCTTCGGGTAAGGATTCACCATTCTAGATGCTATTAAGAACATTTGTGATTCATGGGAAGAGTTCAAAATATCAACATGAACAGGAATTTGGAAGAAGTTGAGGGGCTGAAGACCTCAGTGGAGGAAGTAAATGAAGATGTGGTGGAAATAGCAGGAGAACTAGGAATGGAGCCTGAGATATGATTGCATTACTGCAATCTTGTGATCAAACTTGAATGGATGAGGAGCTGCTGCTTATGGATAAGCAGAGTGTTTTCTTGGGATGAATATCTAAGCCTGAAGATGCTGTGAAGATTGTTGAAATGACAACAAAGGATTTAGAAGATCCTGTAAACTCGATAAAGCCATGGCTGGGTTTGAAAGGATTGCCTCTAATTTTGAAAAGCTCCACTGTGTGTAAAATGCTGTCAAACAGCATCACATGCTTCAGAGAAATCATTCATGAAAGGAAGAGTCCATCGATTTGGCAAACTTCACCGTTGTCTTATTTTAAGAAATTGCTACAGCCACCCTCACCTTCAGCAACCCTCACCCTGATCAGTCAGCAGTCCTTAACATTGAGGCAAGACCTCCACCCGCGGGGGAAAATAAATTGCAACTTGCTGGAAGCTCAGATTATGGTGAGCATTTTGGTGGTGGTGCGTAATATTTTTAAATTAAGCTATGCATGCTGCTTTTAGGTATAATGCCACTGCACACTTAATAGACAATAATGTAAATCTAACTTTTATATACACTGGGAAACCATAACACTAATTTGACTCACCTTATTGTGGTGATCTAGAACCAAATCCACAGTAACTGTAAACAAATTTTTCATGTCTAAAATTTCTTCATCATGGAAAAATGCCTCCCCCATTCCATAGAAGTTATAATCATTCCATGAAGAGGGATAGTAGAGTTTTGTCCTTCTCCACAATGCCACTAGCCCCATACGTAGACATATAACATAAACTAGCCAACCAGACCTTTGCCAGAGCTATAGGAAAGATCTTTTTGATATGCGTACCAGCTGAAGAGAGCCACGCCAAGAGGTGGACAGAGTAAGCGCTATTATTTGAACCTCCAGATCAAACCACACTTTTTTGAGCTTTCTATATTCAAGCCAAAAATAATTTTCTGTCTAAGCTGGTTTGATTTGGGTTTCTGTCAATTACCACTTAAAGAGTACTAATGCAAAATTCTTTTCTAAAATATCTTATTTCTTTGGACTTCTTAAATTGAGACTACTAGATGTAGTCTATTACCTGTATCCATCACTTTCATATTACGGTCTACTAGCTCCTACTATAAAATGGGTTAACAGTATCTACTTTAGAAAAAACTTTATGAAGATTAAATGAGCTAAAGCACATACATAAAAACACCAACTGCCAGGCCTGGCACTCAACAAATATCACTTCTCTTCCCTGTTTCTCCATAGCATTTCCAAAACATTAACAGCAACAATTTGAGCCTTTACAGTTCTATTTTTCATGTATCACCTCATTTAATCTATGCAATCACCAGAAGGTAGGTACTATCATTAGTTCCATCCTATAGAGGAGGAAAAGAAGGTGCAGAGAGGTTTTGTAGCTTATCTAAGGATATATACATTGTGGGAGAGCTGGGGTACAAATGATCACATTATGCGATAAAAGTCCTGTGTTTTCTGAATTTCATTTTTGCTGTGAGGCTTACTGCATAGTTAGAACTTTCCTTGCTTTATTCAGTATTAAGTGCAGATCTAAGAGGCACAATATATTTAGATGTTTCATGATAATTTAGGTTTTTTTTTTATCTTGTGCAAAGTGTAGTGTCTATATATGTACATACCTATTTTTCAATTATACCATAAAAGAACCTCAATAAGCTATGAGAACAGCTAATGTTTACTGAGCACTTATAATGTGCCAGGCATCCTGCCAAGCATTAACCTAAGTATTTCACTCATCCTTCATAACTACTTTAAAAAGTATTAAACAAGAGCAGTAACAGCTGAGCAAACCCAAGGACATTCAGAGAGTGGGTAGGAGGGCAGAGATGGAAATGTGTGCAGCCTGGCTTACTGTGCTCTGCATTCACGGTGAGGGCAAGGGCAGGGTTATCTTACTCTCCTGGCACCTACTACTTGCAGGGCACCCAGTTAATGAATGACTGACTGCATGCTCTTTACTAAAAAAGAGAGCACTTTCAAATGATATAAAAGGTGACTTTAATGTGAAAGGGGCATTTGTTGTGCAGAAAGGAAAAAGCTTTAAAGGCAGATCTTTTCTTGACAATTTATAGTTCCCTTTTTAATCCTAAAAATCCCACATTGTTACTGGTAACACACATTTCCCTTCCCCTTTTCATCAAGCAGATCTGCATGCTGTATCCAACTAACACCCAATCAGGGCTGCCAGAAGGTGAGTATGTCTGATAGGAGATGGAGAGGAATATCAGAAAAACAGTGAGTCAGCCATGAAGTAAGTTTATTTTATGATTCAATTTAATCCTCCTTACCCCCACCTTTTTTATATTATGAGCAATATATGCCATTAGGATAGCTATTAAGGGTGAAAGGATTAATTAAAACTATAATTATCTGATAAGACTAGCATACTGTCTAACCTGATTTAGGGCAAATGCATCTACTTCAATTAAAAATACTGGACAGGAAAAAAAAAGAATAATGAAATAAAAATTAACTATGCAGGTCCTGTTTCTACCATGAATTTCCTAAATGACCTGAGGTATCATTCAAACAAAGAGCCATAGTGTGTTTTGAGATTTTATTAGTTAAAACTGAGTTCTGAGTACAAATAACAAATTTAACTTGACAATTAGAAAAAAAAGATTTACTCTGAGGTTTGTTCATAAAGAAAAACCTGTTCTGTACATTTTAATCTCTAATTTTAATGCCTAACACCATAATGCTTCTAAGTCTATAACTTAATTTTAGGTTTAATTTTAATAATTCTGTCTTATTATATTTGGTGAAAGAGACAAAAACATTATGTAGAGAAAAAGCAAGAGACTAATTAAAATGACTTGAATATAAAATTTTACTGAACGGCTTTTAAATTAGAATACTTTTGGCAGAAAAATTAGCAGCTATGAACAAAATTAACATTACATAATATTTTATCAAGAACTGCATTACAATATTGCGGTTTACATATATTAGAATGATTTGCAACATACTAAAAGCTTATTTATATCAGACATAAAAATCTCTTCGCTAAAACAATTTTTTAATGTAGTTTAGCACTTTTGGGAGATTCAGTTCCCAATAAATGACAGTAACACAATTTAGAAGATGAAAGATAGCATATCTTTTCATTAGAGACCTATCCAGGTAAGTCTTGCCAAATAGTTATGAAATTATATTCAATAATAAGCATTCATAAGAACTCAAAACAGTAACTCTGGTCCCCTCATCAGTATATATGCTTGGCATCAAAAATCATATTAGTGAAAACATACTAAATTTTTCTAGGGAAAAAAGCTCATTTTAGAGCAAGTGTCAATCTACATTTTTTAATACTTTTCCTGACACACTGTTTCCACCACTCTTCATTTTAACAGCGTTTTCTCCATGGGTGGTATATTACTGCTTCTTAAAGACCAATCATACCCAGCATAATCCAAAGTCATCAACTCCTCTGCAGCTGAAGTAAGCTACAAACAGCAAAAGACCAATGCATTTCAATAGAAAACATCCAACAAGGCAGAACCCATCTCAAAAAACATTTTTAACCAAAGGTTGCTTTAAAATTAGTCCTATCAACCCAACAGTATTACATTATCAGTATCGTTGGTTTTGACAGTAAGTTTCAACCTTAAAAGTATATATTATAATTTCCAAGTTAAGGATTACACTGGAAACATAATTGAGTTGAGAAATCTTTCTGTATTAAATAGGATGAAATTTCTTTAATTTCATGTATTTGGGTATGAAATCTCATACCCAGTCACTGAGCTATAGAATATAGGAGAAGGAGGTAAAGGATTACTGATTACACTGTACCCAAGCCTCTGGGAGTCATGAGAGAATTATCCATGCAAACAGACGAATGTCTTCTGAATTCAACCTAATATGTTAGCACAGTTGTAGGTAAGCCATTTAGTGCACCTCTTAAGTGGGAAATCCCTGTGTTGTCACTGCTTCCACTTAAGAGTAGCTAAGCTTTGCTCTGTAAGAAAGGGACCCCTGTCCCATCCACAGAGGACAGGAATCCTAAGTAGCACCAATGCTCCACCATCTGAGAACTATGCTTCCCAACCCAGAGCATCTCACCTTTAATTTCCACTCCACAACTGGGGAAGACTATATTTAGCTCAGTGAGGACATGACCAAAAACTAAGTAAATAAATAGGGATAAAAATAGAAAATAAATATGAACTCCATTGGAGTAAAACTTCCTATAGAGGTGATTAAGAGGTTAAAAAACTATTTGTGAATAAAAAGTCAAAACCAAGTAAAATACATCTCTATTTTTGGTTTCATTCAAAAGAGTCTCCTTCATTCTTGGCAAACTAGCTATGTGGTATGATATGATCTACTTCTTTTCATTTACACTGTATCTATTAAAAGTCATTCCTTAATAAGGACTTTTTAATATTAAAAATTCTAAAGGTTTATAATAAATATTGTATTAAAATACTTTAATATTTACAATTGGAAAAAATGTATACTGTAGTCAGTCATCTCAAGGCTACTTCTTCAATTTCATCTTCTACAGTTTCAACTGCTTTTACTGCTGGTTTACTGTTTGCATGTTTTAACCGGTGTCTACTTGGATTAAAACTTCTTCCTTCACTGAGGAAAAAGTCATCATCTTCATCATGTTCTCTATCCCTGCTGCTCTTATCCCCAGGAAGAAAATTTAGAGGGTCAAAGTCTCCTTTGCTGATAGCCAAAGAATTTGGGTCACTGCTTTTAGAGGAAATGGTGCTGCTGCCACTGGCACCAAATAGCTGTTCCATCAGATTAGCTTTTTTCTCTCTTCTTGTAATTAAATCTACGCTGTCTTTACTAAGTTTCTCTATATTGTTTCTTTGGACATCTAAAAGGCCACTCTTTTGGCTAAATGGATTTGACTTCCCTGATGTTTTTGCAAATGAAGGCACATAACTGCCAAATGCAAGTTCATTTGGAGAGGCTGGGCTTCTAATATTTCCCAGATTCTGAACATCTCCTTTTGTAGTGAAAAGGCTGATGTCTTGCAGATGATGCCCATTATATATTCTCTCTGAGGATTCAGAGGACATGTACGTTTTGGGGGTTCTCTCTAGGGAGGGCAGTTTTGATTCCAAATCAGGTAGCAATGGCAGAGGAGGGCATTTTGTATTCCTCGAATCTTGGAGTTCTCTGTTGATTTCATTCAGTTTAGCAAGTAGCATTTCTCTCTTCAGCCTTTCTTCTTCCTCTTCTTCCAATTTATCAATATTCTGAATTTGGTACATTTCCATTTGGTATCTTCCAGTTTCCAATGTGGGCTTTTCTTCTCTCTCCAGCAAAGAGATCTTCTCTTTTTGCCTTTTAGCAGGTTCTTCTCTTTCCCACTCTGTATGAAATCAAATTTTAAAAAGGGGATTTTACAGCAGATATTTTTAAGCAGGAAAACTCAATTCTTATCTTTTACAAAATGGTGTATCTAATTTAGTTATTAGTACAGTGAGAATGAACACCACGAATTTCACTGCTACACTTTATATTCTGGAATTCAGAAAATATACTTAATGTGTATTGCATTTAAAATTCACATTTATAGGACAAATTTTATCTCCAGTGTAGAGGTGAGGAAGAAGGTTCTCTATTTTTTATACTTAATATAAGTGCTTTACACTGAATGGAAGGTGATTGATGGATGGAGTTTAGTTCAAACTTAAATTGAACCTCTGGATGCATACACTGAGAAGAATACAACATCACTTATATAGTATTGAGTGAAGATACCTTAAGTTGGGTATCAGAACACTTCAGATAAAAAAAAAACACTTCAGATAAACCTCAAATAAGGAATATTCTATTTTTTAAAGTGGGTCTTTATTCTTCAAAAGTGTTAATCTCATGAAATATTTAAAGAAGACTAAAGAGATAGGAGACCTAAATGTAATTCATAATCATATCTATAAAGGACAATACTGTGTCAACTAATAAAACTGTAATATGGATAGCAGATTTGAGAAATATGTTGTATCAAAGTTAAATTTTCTGAAGTTGAAAACTATACTGCAATGATGCAAGAAAAATCCTTATTTTGAAAAAATACACATGGATGTATTTTAAGGTATGGGCATGAGGTATATACAACTTACTCTTAGTAACCTTAGTAAATGGCATATATTCTCACTGATGTTAGAGATCATTCCATACAAATTCCAGGAAAAAAAAAATAAAGTTGAAAAGAAGGGGCCAGTCTTCTGTTACTTTCTTTTCCTGTTACCTAGACACAACTGACCATAAGACATTTCTATTCTATGCTTTCTAGATGAAAGCATCTGTGACTTACCCAATAGTAATTTATTTTCTACTTCAAATGTTACATTGTTTTAAACACACACAAATATACAATCACTAATTTAAGCAACAATTGAATCATAATTTTATGTTCTATTAACTTTAAGAAGAGGATTTCTCTGTAAGCAGCTTCCATAAAACTAATGAACTATATGCAGATGCTCAGACAGGGATTCCTTTCGCCCATACCGATAAGACATTTTATCCAGATGGAAATGAATTTATTCCTGAACTTCATTTTCAGTATCTGAAACTATGTAAGTTGGTTCACTAAACTTCCACACTACCGGTTGAACATGGTAAAGATTTACTTTACATACTAAATCAAAAGAAAACTTACAGGAATATATTTAGGATTTCACAATTCATTGATGTTAATGTCTGGGCTAGTGTACAGACTGGAATCTCAAGGGCAAGCCAATAAAGTGCACTGTCTTTCAGTTACCTCTTCATCAAGCTTTAGTTAACATACACACAAAAATTTTCTCTTTTATCTCAATTCTACTTCATCTGAATTTTCCAAAAGGTAACTTGTCCTTATTCCCTAACCCCAAATACCAACTTGAGTTATATTTTTTCTTTCCTTAGTAACTTTATTCAAATGTTTGTGATTCCTAATAGACCACCTACTACCATTATATCGACCTTTTCTTATTCTGTATAACCAATTCACTATTCAGCTGGAAAATACTCAGGGATGCTAACACTTTCTTTACTAAAGGATTCTGATTCATCACTTGATTAAACTCTTTCTTACCATCCTCCAGCTTCTCAACCTCCTGTTTTACAACATGGAGTCCTTGATCTTTGACAAATTTTTCTTCTCTTTTCACAGCTGAGTTTAGAATCCCTGCTTCTTCATGTTTACCTCTCTCTTGAAATTCCAGGTCCTATTACATATTTTTTTAAAAAAATGCAAGTCCACATGTCAAAAGGGGAAAATGCTATTTAAATATCATAGAGTCATCTCCCATTAAGTATGACACCAACTAAGTTAGAAATTAAAGCACATTTTAATTTAATAAAGCAGTAAGTCACAACCCCTGAAAGATGCTTCAAAAGCACACAAGATTATTTGCTTTAGTTAAAAATTTTTTTTAAAAGTGTAAGATATATCAAATCAATATCATGGAATTAAAGCCAATAACCAACATAAAATACTGAATAGACATGTTTCAGAAGTATCTTTCCTTTGCACATATCACAACCAAATCTGATTAATTCTGTTAACCGGAAAAGGCTATTAACCAACTATAGAGGCCATGTGAGGAGGTGCTGCTGAACTATATAATACAGGAAGTAACAATTGCATTCCATCTTTCAAATTTATACTTACTATTTCTAAAGTCTTTAGTAAATTTCATAATATTTAAATCAAATAAAAATGTAAGATTAAAATTACTTGTTTCTTATGGTCCCTTTCATGTGTAATTTTTCTGAGTAAAAGTAAATACCTATTATTAGTACAGCAGAGGATTGTCCCCTAGTATCAATTTCCTTGTTTTCCTTTTAGTTACAGAATCCCTTGAGTTTTAGCAGGGCATACAGATGCTCAACTGGAGACTACATTTGCTACTCTCCCTTGGAGCTAAATAGGACCGAAGGGATGTGAGTCAAAATATGTATGCAACTTCTGATCACATAAAAATAAAAGCTTCTTGCCCTCCATTTCCTTGTTCCTCCTTCTCATAAAGGTGGTGAGCCAGTTCCAACCATACTCTTTAAGGTGGAAGAACAGTAAGACAGAGGATGACTACCAAGGAACAAAGCTGTTTACCTATCATGAACTACCCACTGACCTTCAATCTATTATAAAAGAAAAAAGACTTGTATGTTACTTGAACCACTGTATGCTGGGTCTCTTTCCAACAGCAAATTAGTTTGGACTTTAATAATGTTCCCATTTGCTGAGACCCTTTAAAATGGCAGGATCAGTCTTAAGAGCTTTATAAACTTTGTGATTAGTTATTACCACAACCTGAAGGGTAGCCCATTCCTGTTTTATAGAGTAGGAAATAGAGGCTCCAGGAAGTCACACAAACTAAAATGTTAGAACCAGAATCTAATTAAAAAGCAGTGCTAACTCCAAGGCTATACTCTCTTCATTATATTAGATTGCTGCTCCTCATGCTGAATCCTACAAAGGATCTTTTAAAGAATGATTTTGCTATTCCACACTTTACCCTCTTTAAAAAGACAACATGATCTACTTTCAATGATAGTGAAAATATAGAAAGAAGGACACTTAGCAGATAGCTACTCAGGAACCAAGTCAGACCATTCTTTCTGTTTTATACCACAAGAAAAGATCTCTGGGTCTCTGGGAAACTTACAAGGCACAAAAACAGGAATATATGAAATATGCTGGATCCCTGGTAAACTGTTCTCTTTGGAATTTAAACTATAAATACAAAATATAGAACCCTCTTAGAGAAAAGAACATACTGGTATTCAGTTTATAAGTCCTTTTAAATGAAGGTCCAAGACAGACCCCCCTGAATTTCACTCTAATTTGAATGTTCTACAGTCAGATTCTGCTGTAATTACTTTGTTCAACATTCAGCTAATCTGTAAAATTCTCATATAATAGGAGGCAAAAAAAAGGGGGGGGGACAAATTAAAAAAATCATTTGAAAACCAGTAAAAGTTACTATTAAATGTAAAAGCAAGGAGGATTTTTAGAGATTATCTGGGTACATAAAAGGTAAGAAACCTCTCTCTCTGGGGATCTGAGTGGCTTAGTCAGCTAAGTGTCTGATTCTTGACTTCAGCTCAGGTCATGATCTCAGGGTTGTGAGATCAAGCCCTGCTTTGGGCTCTGCACTAAGCGTGGAGCCTACTTAAGGTTCTTTCTCTCCTTCTCCCTCTCTGATCATTCTCTCTCTCTCAAAAAAAAGAAAGAAAAAAAAAGAAAAAGAAAAAGAAAAACCTCTATCTCCAACCCAGAAAGTACAACTAAACTTCTTGAAGCATCTGGAAGATCCAATGACAACTAAGAGTCCATCCAAAGGAATTTAATAAATCACTCTCTTTAAAAGGCTACTTGTACATTTACACAGATACAGCAGTAGCTTCACTGCTAACTTTTAAAATGTTTCATACCGTGTTTTTTAGGAATAACTTCAAACCTAGAGTTTAGTACCTAATCATGTTGCTAAACTCACCAACGTAAGACGTTCAGGTTTTTCCCATTTGTTTTCATAACACATAACTGTTTGTGGTGTTATAGGAAATTCTTCCAGCTCGAAGTCTTCACTGGTTTGTACTCCTTTTGTACACTGGTCTGTAAAATCACTCTGGCATGCAGCTACCATGAAAATTACAGAAGAATTTTCTAATCATATTGAACAGTGCTAAGATATATGGAATTTAACTACTATATGTTCACCATTTACATGAGATAATGCATGTTTTGCTCAGCTCTAGGACTACTCACTATTACTATTTCTGTTTCTAGGATTTACTGGCAATTAAGTAATTGAGAACAATTTAGACAGGTAAACCCTATTAAGCTTTTACAAAGTCTGTTTTTAACTTTCTGCAATTCAGAAAAGAAAAATTTATACTTTTGTTTAATAAAAAAAAGTAAAGATATGCATAATAATACCAAAGTGTTTATGAGTGAAATGAAATGACAGCTGGGATTTACTTTAAAATGCTCTTAAAAAAAAAAAAAAAAACCTCTAGAAGTAGGAAAAAAATAGATGAAATAAGTTTAGTAAAATATGTAACTGTTAAAGCTAAGTGATGCATGAATGAAGATTCGTTATAATCAAACTCGTTTGGAGTATTCTTATTTTTATAAAAGTTTCAAAAATAAATTTTAAGAAAAAATTTGAACCTTAGGAAAAACAGAACAAGTTGACAGGATTTCTGAAAATTAACTATAAGGAAATTTAAATTTACTTCAATGAAGTTCTTTTCCTTTTGCCTTCCTTCTACTTTAGAATTATTTAATTTTACTATTAATAAGTGACACAATATGTGTTTCAATAATAATAGCTACTATACCATTTTTTCTTGATCTAAGTTCTTTTTCTTTCTTTGGAGAAGATTTTGGCAGCCGATTAGAATATATGTTTTTTATATCCAGTTCTCTCTCCTTTTCCTGAAAAGAAACCCAATACAATTTAGGATGTAGAGTTATCAGTTTGAAATAAAACAAAAATTCTCACCTTGTCAAATTGGAATATATTATACTATAATACTATAATGTCCTTACCAAGTTGGCATGTATTATATTGTATCTAGTTCAGTTTCCCTTCTTATCCACAGAATAACAGAAAGGAATGTCTCTAGGACATCTACGTTAGGACAATGATTTACCCTAAAAAGTGCAATATGTACGGGCAATCAAAATAAATATGGCAAAATTCATTTTCTATCCACTCTCACCTGATCTACTAGTGTCTTTAAATGTGATCCAAGTTTAGCAAGAGACCAAAATCATTTTGTTAGCATCTTTCAAACATAGGTTTTGAATTACAAGTTAAAAATTATACTTTTTTTTTTAAAAAACAGTGTTCTTTATCATTTTGAGGCTACGGCTCTTTCTGAGAATTTGATTGACAAAATGAAAATTCTATGTAAAATCACATTCAGTTTAGCACACAGTTTCCACCTATCAATGATATCTGGATACCTTTAAGAAAACTAAGTAATGTGAGTATTTCTTCTCAAAGCTGAAAATGAAGGACAATATTTGAAATAACTTTTAAAATAATCCTGGGGGTTATCTGAGGAAAAATATTGGGTTACTCAACCACTTAACAGAGAAAAACTCTAGTTCCAACAATTCCTTCCAGGATTTCATAACTTATTTCAGTTATATCAATCCTATTAGGATTATTGTTTCACTTTTGGCATTTGTCATAGTGATTATATTAACAAAACTTTTCTTTAAAAGTACTGAGAATAGAATTTTGTAAATTATATTGTACCAACTTACAAATGTGAGTGTTTTAAAATGCTGAGTGTTCAATATATTTTATATATATTATTCATTAAATAAATACATTCTTACTTTTAATTTGTGATACAGTTGTTGTAGCTCCTTTTGAAGGACTTTATTTTCATCATGAGCCTCATATGCTCTTTTCCTTTCAGCAAGCAATTGTCGTTGGAAACTGTTAGTACTCAGCTCAAGGTTTTTGGATAGTTCCTATGATGAGTATATGAACATAAAAAAAATAGTACTTGAGAATAACACTGCACTTAGCAGTGAAATAATGTTTTTAGTAGTACCATACAAGACCTACAAAGCAGGCTGCACGTAGTGTTCATGAACATAAAATAAACTGGAAAACAGATCTACCAACAATTTAGTAAGGTACTTTAGCCTATGTTTCCTTTTTTTTCCCTTTTCACAATGATTTGTAAATGAATTCTTGAGCATTTGCCTGAAGCATACATGAGTAATCATTTAGGTTGGTTGCAAACTCAGCCAAAGGATGTGATGAGAAACACTGGCTTTTGGGAATCATAGTTCAGGCAAATATATACCAAGACAGTTGCATAAAACTATATAGCACTATCCAAGGTGCAGAGATTACCCTGTAAAACATTTCTAGATAAAAATAGTAGTTCTACGTTCTTCAAACATTTTCCATAAAGTTTGTGAAAAAATTTAGGTTAAAACATTTTCTTTTAGGTGACATCAACATCATGGTGACATGAGTTATTCCTTTTTTCCCCACCTTTCAATTTATAACTAATCAGATCCATAAAGCAAACATGCATAATTAAACAAAAGCACTTCTGCACAGCATGTCAGGACACCTGAGAGAACCATCCATCTCTGCACCTGAAAGTGGGTGGACTAGACATCAGAGAAGGCTGTGGAACCAGGGGTGATGGTAAAGTGGCAGAAGTGGTGGCAGGCCCATATGACTTTTCTGGCAGGAGGTGGAAGTGTAAAGGTGTTAAGTGGGGATGTGCCCGGCCACATATGTGGCAGTTGAAGGGACCCTTTCTGAGGAGAGACCACAGTGACTGAGGGGAAGGAAAAGAAAGGGAAGGAGGCAAAGAAAACTGAAGGAATACCATTTCCTGCTGTATGCCCAGGATTCTGACAAGAGATCAATCGTGACCCTTTGGGAAACAACCTGAGTCAAGGATCCCCTAAGGGGAAATGGGCAGAGCATCAAGTGGTAAACACACACCTCCCTCCACTCTGCCACCACACCTTTTCCTTCCAGTCCACCAGCTTTTTTTTTTTCTTAATTGTATAATTGTTTTTCTCATATGTATTTTATCTGAAGGCCCCTGATTCTCTCAGTACTATTTATTACGTATGTAGACCCTTCTGGTCCCTGAGAATGACTTAAGATCTTTAAATAGCACAAAGAACAACTGGGAACTTGAGTACTAACTAGATATTTGAAATATTAAAATGTTAATTTTTTAGACATTATTCTTGGTATTGGTTAATGGCACTGTGTTTTTAAAGTCTTCGTATTTTAAAGAGATACAAGGTAAAATATTTATGAATACAACAATAAGATATCCAAGATCTACGTCCAAATACTACAGAGAGGTGGGAGAGAGTATATATGAAAAGTGTATCCTATAAGGTAGCATTTAAAAAAATTATTCTTTATTGAAGTATAGTTGACACACAATGTTACATTAGTTTCCAGTGTACCACATAGTGGTTCCACAATTCTATATCTTATGTTGTGCTCACGACAACATCTCATCATACAATGCTATTACAATACCATTCACTATATTCCCTATGCTGTACTCTTTATTCCCAGGACTTATTCATTGCATAACTGGAAGTCTGTATCTCCTACTACAATTCACTCATTTTGCCTATCTCACTACCACTCTCCCTTCTGGCAACCATCAGATTAATCCCTGTCTTTATGGATCTGTTTTTGCCCTCCTTAGGCCCGATCACCTATTTAACCCATCTCCCCCCACCTACCTCCCCTCTAGCAACCCTCAATTTGTTCTCTATAGTTAAGTATCTGTTTTATGGTTTGTGGCCCCCCTTTTCCCATATTAATTTGTAAATGGAATCGTTTTTTTAATTTCACTTTCTGCTACTTTGTTATTAGCATATAGAAACACAACTGACTTCTGCATATTTTGTATCCTCCAACTTCACTGAATTTATTCTAATAGTTTTTGGTGGAGTTTTTAGTATTTTCTATGTATGGTATCATGTCATCTGCAAACAGTTACATGTTTAACTTCTTACCAATTTGGATGACTTTTATTTCTTGTCTGATTGCTGTACCTAGGTCTTCTAGTACTATCTTATACAAAAGTGGCAAGAACAAGACATCCTTGTCTTGTTACTGATCTTAAAGCTCTGTTTTTATCCACTGAGTATGATGTTAAACTCTAAGTTTGTCATATATGGCCTTTATTATGTTATATTCCCTCTATACCCACTTTTTGAGAAATTTTATCATGAATGGATGTTGAATTTTGTCAAATGCTTTTTCTGCAGTTACTGAGCTGATTGTATGATTTTTATCGATCACTTTGTTAGTATTGTGTATCATGTTGATTGATTTTTGAGTATTAGACTGCCCTGATATCCTGGAGTAAATCCCACTTGATCATGGTAATTTTTAAAAATATATTGAATGTGGTTTGCTAATATTTTATTGAGTATTTTTTTTTTGCATCCATGTTCATCAAGGATATTACTGGCCGGTAGTTTTCTATTTTTTAGGGTCCTTGGTTTTGATATCAAGGTAATATGACCTTATAGAATGTATCTGGAAGCTTTCCCTCTTATACTTTTTGGAAGTTTGAGGAGAATAGGTATTAACTCTTCTTTAAAGGTCGGTAGAATTCACCTGGCCCTGGACTTTTATTTGTTGAGAGTTTTTAAATTACAGATTCAATTTTGTTACTAGTAATCAGTCTATTCAAACCTCCTACTTCTTCCTAATTCAGTTTTAGAAGATTGTTATGTTTCAAGAAATTTATCCATTCTTCTAGGTTGTCCAATTTGTTGGCATATAATTTTTTCATAGTATCCTTCTCATAATCCTTTACTATCTCTGTGGTGTCATTTGTTACTTCTCTTTCATTTCTGATTTTATTCATTTAGGTCCTCTTTTTCTTGATGTGTCTGGCTAAAGGTTGATCAAATTTATTATTCTTTTTAAAAGCCAGTTCTTGGTTTCATTGATCTTTTCTATTGTTTTTAAGTCTCTATTTCATTTATTTCCATTCTAATTGTTATTATTTTCTTCCCTCTACCGGCTTTAGGCTTTGTTCTTTTCCTAGTTCTTTTAGGTAAAAGGTTATATTATCTGAGATTTTCTTGTTTCTTGAGGTTGGCCTTTATCACTACACTATAAATTTCCCTCTTACACCCGCTTTTGCTACATCCCAAATATTCTGAAACATTGTGTTTTCATCTGCAGTTGCCTCTGTGTATTTACTTCCTCTGTGATTTCTTCCTTGACCCCTTATTTCATAGCATGTTGTTTAGCTTCCTCTTTCATATTTTTTCATATTATTTTTTTAAAATAGATTTTATTTATTTATTCATGACAGAGAGAGAAAAGGCAGACACAGGCAGAGGGGGAGAAGCAGGCTCCATGCAAGGAGCCCAATGCAGGACTCGATCCTGGGACTCCAGTATTACACTCTGGGCCAAAGGCAGACGCTCAACCACTGAGCCACCTGGACGTCCCCATACTCTTTTTTTTGTAACAGATTTCTAGTTTTATATCATTGTGGTCAGAAAAGAATGCATGATATGAATTCACTCTTAAATTTCCTGAGACTTGGTTTGTAGCCTAATGTGATCTGTCCTGGTGAATGTTTTACATGTACTTGAAAAGAATGTATATTCTGTTGTTTTGGGATGGAATGTTCTGTTAGGTCCATCTGGTCTAATATGTCAGCTCAGGCACTGATTTTCTGCCTAGATTATCTATCCACTGATGTAAGTGGGGTGTTCAAATCCCCACCTGTTATTATACTGTCCATTTCTCCATTTATGTCTATTAGATTACATTATATATTACATTATATGTTTCATGTATTTAGAGCACCAATGTTCAGTGCATAGATAATTACAATTGTTATATATCTTCTTCTTGGATAACCCCTTTATTATTTGTAATAAGAGACAAAGAAGGGCATTATACGTCTATTTTAAATTGTATTTTGTTTGATATAAGTATTGCTACCCCAGCTTTTTTATTTTCACTTCCATTTGCACTGGAATGATCTTTTTCGCCTCTCTTCACTTTGTCCGTACCTTTAGATCTGAAGTGACTCTCTTATAGGCAGCAAATAAAGGAGTCTTGTTTTTAACCATGCCTCCCATCCTCTCCCTACCATGTCTTTTGATTTGAGCATGTAGGCCATTTACAATTAATCATGAATATGTATGTGCTCTCTTTCCTTCAGATTGATGACTGATTTAGTGTTTTGTTACTTTCTCCTTATTTTCTTGTGTATCTATTATAGGTTTTGGATTTGTGGTTACCATAAGGTTTGTATATAACATGCTAAGTACACGTACCCAGTGTTAAATTGATGGTCACTTAAGTTCAAACACATTCTAAAATAACTTCATTTTTACTTCTCCTTCCATGTTTTATGTATATGTTATCATGTTTTACATATTTCTATTTTGTTTGCCCTTATTTAATATTTTAGTTAAAATTAATTTTGCTATTTTTGTCTTTTAACCTTCATACTAGCTTTGGAAGTAACCCAAGACTGACTCAGTCCCCACCCATTTTACCTCCAGCCATCATCTAAACAGAGCAGGCCCAGCATGGAGTGCCCTGGGAACCACAGCCTATGTCAGACATAACTTCAGCCAGTTAACCTAAAGCACCAGGAACACACAATCTACACAAGATATGACCATATACAAGACCACTCCTGCAAATTTATGTAAAGTAGCTATTCTGCTATTTCTACAAACACAGAAAGTCAAGGAAATGAAGAGAAAGAGAAATATGTTACCAATGAAAGAACAAGACAAAAACCTCAGAAAAAGAACTATATGAAACAGATAAACCAATTTAGCTAACAAAGAATTCAAAGTAATGATTATAAAGATGCTCACACTGAAGAGTAGAAGAACTCAGAATTTCAACACAGATAAAAAATTTAAGAACCAATCAGACTTGGTTCCTGTCCAAGATGGCAGAGGAGTAGGAGACCTTAATTTTCTCTGGTTCCAGGAATTCAGCTAGATAGCTATCAAATAATTCTGAACACCTGCAAACTCAACTGGAGCTCTAAGAAAAGAATTGCTGCAATTCTACAAATAGAAAAGCGGCCACTTTCTGCAAAGTAGGAGGTGTGGAGAAGCAAATCCGAGGCAATACATGGGAAGGAGGAAGGAGCCTCTGCAGCAGCTACTGGAAAGTGATATATCAGCAGAGCACAAAATTGGAACTTTTAGAAGTCGGCTCCGGTGAGGGAAAGGTGCTCTGGTAGCAAAATAGGACAGAATCCTAGGTGGGACAGTGTGGTCTCAGGATCCCCAAGGTCACTGAAAGAACAGGGGTGCCTAAGTGCATCAGAGCAGGAAATCCGACTGCATCAGCAAGCCCAGGAGTGGGCTCTTGGCTAGGTCTTGCCACAAACCACAAACTGTGGCACAGTTGTCCTGCTCTCCAGGACAGGGCCCAGCAAACAGCAGAACCTCAGTGAGAGCCCCCCTCCAAGGGGAGTGGTGCAGGTGCATGGTGCAGGACCCTACAGGGTTTGGAGACTCACAATTGAGGTCAAGTGCCTGAAACAGAAATGATCAGTCATAGGCCAGCTGAGCACAAAGTGTGGACAGAGACAGGAGTGACTGATTTTCCCTGAGGAGCATGGAGAGTGCCTGAACTCCAGAGCTGGAGACTGGGAGGCTACTATCTTCACCCTCATCCTCTAAAGCAGGTAGAAAGCCTTTAGGGAGCAAAAGCCACATAGAACAATCCAGAACAGATTACTTAGCCTGACCCCCTGGCAAGGGCAGTGCAGATCCACCTGGGGAGAGGAGAGATACCTGAGAATCAGTGTAACAGGCCCCTTCCCCAGAAGATCAGCAAGAACATTCAGCTAAGACCAAGTTTACAGATCACACAGAAGTGGAAAACCCCAGTGCTAGGCAAATATAGAGAATTTGTGTTTTTTTTTCTCATGATTCCTTAGTCTTCCAATTTAAAAACTTTTTCTTTTTCCTTTGCAACCAATTTCTATCAACTCTTTTAAGTCTTTTTAAATTTTCATTAAAAAGATTTTTTTTAAAGATTTATTCACAAGAGACACAGAGAGAGAGAGAGAGAGAGAGAGAGAGAGAGAGAGAGAGAGAGAGAGGCAGGCACAGACACAGGCAGAGGGAGAAGCAGGCTCCATGCAGGGAGCCCAACGTGGGACTCGATTCCGGTCTCCAAGATCACGCCCTGGGCTGAAGGCACTGCTAAACTACTGAGCCACCCAGCTTCCCTTAATTTTCATTTTTATAGTTACACTATCTCCTTTTATTGTAATTTTATTTTTGTACACATAAGTTTTTCTTTCTTTACAATTTTAGGATGCAGTTTCTTCTAACAGACCAAAATACACAGAATCTAGTGTATTGCTCTGTTCTCTTCATTTGTCTGATTAAATTCTTTTTTTAAAAGTCTTTTTTAATTTTCATCTTTACAGTTACATTCTATCCTTACAATGTATTTAATTTTATTTTTGTGTATGTGTATAAATATATATATATATATAAAACCATATATATATTGGATAAAAAAGTAAATCCCATCAATATGCTTTCTGAAAAAGACTTATTTTAGACCCAAAGACACATTCAGGTTGAAGGTGAGGGGGTAGAAACCATTTATCATGCTAATGGACATCAAAAGAAAACTGGAGTAGGAATCTTTATATCAGACAAATTAGATTTTAAACCAAAGACTATAAAAAGAGATGAGAAAGCATACTTTATCATAATTAAAGGAGCTATCCAACAAGAATATCTAACAATTGAAAATATTTATTCCTCTAACACAGGAGCAGCCAATTATATAAACCAATTAACAAAATTAAAGAAACACGGTAATCGCAATACAATAATAGTAGGGGACTTTAACACCCCACTCATTGCGATAGAAAGATTATCTAAGCAGAAGATCAATGAGGAAACAAGGGCTTTGAATGATACACTGGACAAGATGGACTTCATAGATATACTCAGAGCATTCTATCCTAAAGCAACAGAATACACATTCTTCTCGAGTGCACAAGGAACATTCTCTAGAATAGATCTAGAATATCTAGATATAGATCACATACTGCATCATAAAACAAGTCTCAACTGGTATAAAAAGATTGGGATCATTCCCAGCATTATTTTCAGACCATAGTGCCTTGAAACTTGAACTCAATCACAAGAGGAAATTTGGAAATAACTCAAAATACATGGAGGTTAAAGAGCATCCTACCAAAGAATGAATGGATCAACAAGGAAATTAAAGAAGGATTTAAAAGAATTCATAGAAACAAACGAAAATGAAAACACTACTGTTCAAAACCTTTGGGATGCAACACTGGCGATCCTAAGAGGAAGTATATAGCAATACAAGCCTTTCTCAAGAAACAAGAAAGGTCTTAAATATACAATTTAATCTTATACCTAAGGAAGCTGGAGGAAGAACAGCAAATAAAGTCTAAACCTGGAAGGAGACAAAAATTAATAAAGGATAAGAGCAGAAATCAATGAAATAGAAACCAAAAAAGAAAGATTAACAAAACTAGGAGCTGGTTCTTTGAAAGTATTAATAAGATTGATAAACCCCTGGCCAGACTTATCAAAAAGAAAAGAGAAATAGATAAAATAAATAAATAAAATAAATATGTAAATAAATAAAATAAAATCGTGAATGAAAGAGAGATCACAACCAACACCAAAGAAATGCAAACCATCATAAGAACATACTACGAGCAACTATATGCCAACAAATTAGGCAAGCTAGAAGAAATGGATGCATTCCTAGACATGTATAAACTACCAAAACTGAAACAGGAAGAAATGGAAAACCTGAACAGACCTATATCCAGCAAGGAAACTGAAGCAGTAATCAAAAATCTCCCAATAAACAAGGGTCGGGGGCCAGATGGCTACCCAGGGGAATTCTACCAAATGTTTAGAAGAATTATTACCTATTCTTCTGAAGCTGTTTCAAAAATAGAAATTGAAGGAAAACTTCCAAACTTTATCAGGCCAGCATTACCTTGATCCTAAAACCAAACAAAGACCCCAAGAAAAAGAATTACACACCAATATCCCTGATGAACATGGATGCCAAAATTCTCACCAAAATACTAGCCCATAAGATCCAACAGTACATTAAAAGGATTATTCATCACGACCAAGTGGGATTTACTCCTGAGCTGCAAGGGTGGTTCAACATCTGAAAATCAATCAATGTGATCCACTACATTAATAAAGGAAAGGACAAGGGGATGCCTGGGTGGCTCAGTGGTGGGGTGTCTGCCTTCTGCTCAGGGCATAATCTCAGGATCTGGGATCGAGTCCCATATCGGACTCCCTGTGGGGGGCCTGCTTCTCCTTCTGCACATGTCTCTGCCTCTCTGTGTCTCTCATGAATAAATATTAAAGTCTTTAAAAATAAATTTAAAAATAACAAAAGAAAGGACAAGAACCATATGATCCAATCAACAGATGCAGAAAAAAATATTTTACAAAGTATAGTATCTTTTCTTGATTAAAACTCTTCATAGTATAGGGATAGAGTGATATCCCTATCATAAAAGCCATATACAAAAAGCCCACAGTGAGTATCATTCTCAATGGGGAAAAACCTAAGGTCAGGAACATGACAGGAATGTCCACTATCACCACTGTTGTTCAACACAGTACTAGAGGTCCTAGCCTTAGCAATCAGACACAAAAGAAATAAAAGGCATCTGAATCGGCAAAGAAGAAAAACTCTCTTCATAGATGACATGACACTTTATGTGCAAAACCTGAAAGATTCCACCCCAAAATTGCTAGAACTCATACAGGAATTCAGCAAAGTGGCAGGATATAAAATCAATGCACAGAAATCACTTGCATTTCTATACACTAACAATGAAACAGAAGAATAAGAAATTAAGGAGTCAATCCCATTTACAACCGTAAGATACTTAGGATAAACCTGACTACAGAGGCAGAGGATCTGTATTTGGAAAACATAGAACACTCATGAAAGAAACTGAGGAAGATATAAAGATGTGGAAAAATGTTCCATGCTCACGGATTGGAAGAACAAATATTATTAAAATGTCTATGCTACCTAGAGCAATCTATACAGTCAGTGCAGTCCCTATCAAAATACCATCAACTTTTTTCACAGAGCTGGGAAAATAATCCTAAAATTTGTATGGAACCAGAGAAGATCCTGAATAGCTAAAAGAAAACCAAAGCTAGTAATGTCACAATTCTGGACTTCAAGCTCTATTACAAAGCTATAATCATCAAGACAGTATGGTACTGGCACGAAAACAGACACATAGATTGATGAAACAGAACAGAGACCCTGAAATGGACCTTCAATTCTGTGGTCATCTAATCTGTGACAAAGCAGGAAAGAATATCCAATGGAAAAAGTCTCTTCAACAAATGGTGTCAGGAAAATTGGACAACCACATGCAGAAGAATGAAACTGGACCATTTTCTTATACCATACCCAAAAATAGACTCAAAATGGATGAAAGACCTAAATGTGAGATAGGAATTCATCAAAATCCTAGAGGAGAACACAGGCAGCAACCTCTGTGATCTCAGCTGGAGCAACTTCTTGCTAGACACATCTCCAAAGGCAAAGAAAACAAAGGCAAAGATGAACTACTGGGACTTCATCAAGATAAAAAGCTTTTGCACAGCAAAGGAAACAGTGAACAAAACCAAAAAGATAACCAACAGAAGAGAAGGTATTTGCAAATGTCTTATCAGATTAAGGACTAGTATCCAAAATGTATAAAGAACTTATCAAATTCAACATCCAAAGAACAAATAATCCAATCAAGAAATGGACAGAAGACATGAACAGGTATTTTTTCAAAGAAGACATAGAAATAAATGGCCAACAGACACATGAAAAAATGTTCAACATCATTCAGCATCAGGGAAATACAAATCAAAACCACAGTGAGATACCACCTCATACCTGGTCAGAATGGCTAAAATTAACAAGTCATAAAACAACAGATGTTGGCAAGGATGCAGAGAAAGGGGAACTCTCGTGGCAGGAATGCAAGCTGGTGCAGCTGCTCTGGAAAATAGTATGAAGGTTCCTCAAAAAGTTGAAAATAGAGCTACCCTATGACCCAGCAATTGCACTACTGGGTATTTATTCCAAAGATACAGATGTAGTGATCCAAAGGGGCACCCACACCCCAATGTTTATAGCAGCAATATCCATGATAGCTGAACTATGGAAAGAGCCCAGATGTCCATCGACAGATAAATGGATAAAGATGTGGTATACAATGGAACCATCAAAATTTGATGGATACTCAACCATAAAAAAACCTGAAATCTTGTACTTTGCAATGACATGAAGGGAACTAGAGGGTATTATGCTAAGTAAAATAAGCCAATCAGAGAAAGATAATTATCCTATGATCTCACTCATATGTGGAATTTAACAAAACAGAGGATCATAGGGGAAGGGAGGGAAAAATAAAACAAGATGAAATAAGAGGAGACAAACTATAAGAGATTCTTAATCATAGGAAATAAACTGAAGGTTGCTGGAAGAGACGGGGATGGTAGGATGGGTCATGGGCATTAAGGAGGGCATGTGATATAATAAGCACTGGGTATTACATAAGACTCATCAATCACTGAACTCTACCTCTGAAACTAACAATATACTATATGTTGAGTTCAAGTTTAAAAATAATAAAAAATAAATGGAAAAAAAGAACCAAAGTTGAATACATAACAAAAAAAAAAAAATAAGAATACACTAGAAGGAATCAACAGATTAGCAGATGCAGAAGAATGGAACACCAACAGAAAGTACCCAAGCTGAAGAACATAAAGAAAACTGCATTAAAAAAATGAGGATAGCTTAATGAGCTCATGGACAACATTAAGCAAACAAACATTTGCATTATAGGGGTCCCAGAAGGAGAACAGTGAAAAGGGCAGAAAATGTACTTGAAATAATAGCTCAAAACTTCCCTGAAAAAGGAAACAGACATTCAAGTTCAGTAGAAAAAAGAGTTCCAAAGAAGGTAAACCCAAGGAGGTTCACAATAAGACATATATAAATTAAATGTCAAAGATTAAAGAGAGAATTTTAAAAAGCAACAAGAGAGAAGCCAATGTTATATAGAAAGGAAGCCCCAGGGCAGCCCCGGTGGCTCAGCTGTTTAGCACCACCTGCAGCCCAGGGCATGATCGTGGAGACCCTGGATCGAGGCCCGTGTCGGGCTCCCTACATGGAGCCTGCTTCTCCCTCTGTGTCTCTGCCTCTCTCTCTCTCTGTGTGTCTCTATGAAAAAATAAAATCTTAAAAAGAAAGAAAGAAAGAAAGAAAGAAAGAAAGAAAGAAAGAAAGCCCGCCCCATAAGGCTATCAGCTGATTTTCAACAGAAATGTTGAAGGCCGTAAGAAAATGGCATGGTATATTCAGGGTGCTAAAAGGAAAATACCTACAACCAAGAATACTCTACCCAACAAAGTTATCATTCAGAATGGAAGGAGAAAGAGTTTTTCAGACAAACAAAAGTTAATGAAAGGAGTTTATCACCATTAACCTGGCCTTACAGGAAATGTTAAAGAGCCTTAAGTGGAAAAGAAAAATCCATATTAGAAAATAAAAATTATGAATAATAAAAAAATGTAAAATATGACAAATGGAAGATATAAAAAAAGATTTCTTTTAAAATATGTTCAAAGTTAAGGGGCTATCAACTTAATTTAGACTTCTATATACTTAGGATCTTACAAATGAACCTCATAGTAACCACAAACACAAAACCCATAATAGATACATAAAAAATAAAGCCCAGTACAACCCTATAGAAAGTCATCAATCACAAGAAAAAAAAGAGGAAGACAAGAAAGGAACAGAGAAGGGACACCTGGTGATTCAGCAATTGAGCATCTGCCTTTGGCTCAGGGCATAATCCTGGGGTCCTGGGATTGAGTCCCACACTGGGTCCCCAGCAGGGAACCTGCTTCTCCTTCTGCCTATGTCTCTGCCTCTCTCTGTCTCTTATGAATAAATAGTAAAATCTTTAAAAAAAAAAAAAAGGAACAAAGAAGAATAAAACAACCAGAAAACAGTTAATAACATGGCAAAAAGTACATAACTATCAATGATAACTTTAAATGTAAATGGTCTAAATCCTCCACTCAAAAGTTAAGGAGGTAGGAAGATAGGGATAAAATATCAAAGCCCATCTATATGGTGTCTACAAGAGACTTGCTTCACACCTAAAGATACCTATGGACTGAGAGTGAAAGCATTGAAAAAGATATCTCATACAAATAGAAGCAAAAGAAAAGCCAAGGTAGTAATACTTTTATCAGACAAAATAGGACTTAAAACAGACCATAATAAGAGACAAAGAAAGGCACTACATAATAATAAAGAGTTCAATCCAATAAGAGGATATAAAAATTACAAATAAATATATGAAGGAAATATTAAAACATTATGGAAGAAATTGGTAGTAATAACAATAAAAGTAGGTGATTTTATTACCCCACTTCCATTGATGGAGGAATCATCCAGGCAAAAAGTCAATAAGTAAATAATGTCTCTGACACATTAGACGAGATGGACATAACAAGATATAAACAAAACATTCCATACAAAACAACAGGGTAGACATTCTTTTCAAGTACAAATGAAATATTCTTCAGGACAGATCATATGTTAGGCCACAAAATAATGTCTCAATAAATGTAAGAAGACTGAAATCATACCAAGCATCATTTTCTGATCACAACAGTATGAAACTAGATATTAAGGAAAAAAATGGAAAACACACAAACACATGGAGTATAAATAATATGCTACTAAACATCCAATGTGTCAACCAAAAAGTCAAAGAGAAAATTAAAAAAAAAAAAAAAACACATGCAGACAAATAATGAAAATTCAATGTTCCAAAATCTTGGCATGCAGCAAAACCAGATATAAGAGGGAAATTTATAGCAATAAAGGCCTACCTGAAGAAAGAAGTCGTCTCAAGGAAACAACCTAATCTTACACCTGAAGGAATCAGAAAAAGAACATAAATAATAAAGTTCTGAGTAGAAATAAATGGAATAGAAACAAAAAACCCAAACCCAAAAACCCAAAACAGAAGAGATCTGTTAAACCAAGAAGTTCTTTGAAAAAGATTAAACAGATTGATAAGCCTTTTAGAAGACTTAATAGGTTAAAAAAAAAAAAAAGTAGTAAAACCAGAAATGGAAAAGTAACAACCAACATCACAGAAATACAAAGGATTAACACAAGAGTATGAAAAGTTATATGCCAGCAAATTGGACAACTAAAAGAAATAGATAAATTCCTAGAAACATTCTATCTTCCCAAACTGAATCAAAAAGAAACAGAAAATCTGAATACACTGATTACTAGTAATAAAACAATCGGTAAACAAAAAACAAAAGTCCAGGACCAGATGTATTCACAGGCGAATTATACCAAACATTTAAAGATGAGTTAATACCTATTCTCCTCAAACTAATCCAAAAAATAAAAGAGGAAAGAGAGCTTCCAAACACATCAACAAATCCTCAGTAATTCTCAGTAAAATATTAGCAGGCCTAATTTAATATTACATTAAAAGGATCATTCACTGCAAACAAATGAAGTTTATTCCAGGAATGAAAAGACAGTTCAATTATTTGCAAATCAATCAACATGATACACATCCACAAAACCAAGAATAAAAATCATATGACTGTCTCAATATGTAGATAAAATATTTGACAAAATTCAACATCCATTAATGATAAAAACTCTTTACAAAATGAGTTTAGAGGAAAGATACTTCAACATAATAAAGACCATATAAATCCATAGCTAACATCATATTCAATGGTGAAAAACAGAGAGCTTTTTCTTTAAGAACAGGAACAAAAACAAGGATGTCCACTCTCACCACTTTTATTCACTTTTTAGTAGAATAAACATAACTAGAAGTCCTAGCCACAAGAATCAAGCATAATGAAATAAAAAACATCTGGATTGGTAAGAAAAAAGTTAAACTATCACTATTTACAGATGGTATGATACTATACATAGAAAATCCTAAAGACACCATCAAAAAGACATTACAAATCAATTCAGTAAAGTTGCAGGATATAAAATTCACAGAAATTGGTCAAGGTTTTATACACTAATAAAGTAGCAGTAAAAGAAACTTAAGAAAACAATTCCCTTTACCATTGTGCATTAAAAGAATAAAACAAAGTACCTGGGAATAAATTTAACCAGGGAACTGAAAGACCATTACTTTGAAAACTATGAAACACTGATAAAATGAATTGAAGATGATATAAACAAATGGGAAGGTATTCCATGCTCAAGGACTGGAAGAATTAGTACTGTTAAAATGGACATTCTTTCCAATACAATCTAAAGATTCAATGCAATCTCCACTAAAATGCTGAAAGCATTTTTTTTTCATATAACTAGAATAATCCTAAAATTCATATGAAACCACAAAAGACCCTGAATAGCCAAGCAATCTTGAGAAAGAAGAACAAAGCTAGAGGCATCACAATCAGTTTTCAAGAAATGCCACAAAATGTAGTAGTCAAAATAGTATGGGGCTAGCACCAAAGTAGACACATGGATCAATGAACAGGACAGAGCCTAGAAATAAACCCCCACTTCTAAGGCCAGCTAACCCACAATAAAGGGGGCAAGAATGTAGAATGGGGAAAAGACAGCCTGTCAATAAATAGTGCCGGGAAAACATAGGTAGTAATCTCTTTGACATTGGCTGCTGCAACATTTTTGTAGATATCTCTTCAGACAAAGGAAACAAAAGCAAAAATAAACTATTGTGACTACACCAAAATAAAAAACTTCTACACAGAGAAGGAAACCAACAAAATGAAAGGGTTATCTACTAATTGGAGAAAATATTTGCAAAATAATATATCTGATGAGGGGTTAATATCCAAAATACATAAAGAACTTACAAAACTCAAAACCACAAAAACAATCTGATTAAAACAGGCAGTGAACTCGAACATTTTTCCAGATATATAAAGATCGCCAATAGACCCTTGAAAAGATGCTCAACATCCTTTATTGTAAGGGAAATGCAAACCAAACTCACAATGAGATATCTTACACCTGTCAGAATGTCTAAAATCCAAAAAATCAAGAAATAACAAGTGTTGGCAAAGACCTAAAAGAAAAGCAACCCTCATGCACACTTGGTGAAAATGTAAATTGGTGCAATCACTGAAGAAAACAGTCTGTAGGTTCCTCAAAAAATTAAAAATAAAAATACCAATTGATTCAGTAATTCTACTACATATCCAAAGGTAATGAAAACACTAATTCAAATTAGCCATTCTTTGAGAATTTTTATAATCTTGATGCCAAAACTGGATAAGGACAGCCTGAAAAATAAATCCTAAGCCATTTTTATATGTGAATATTGTTGTAAAAGTCCCAAATATTAGCCAAAGAAACAGAGCAATGTACAAAAAATGTATCATAAGTAAGTATCATTTATTCCAGGAAAGCAAAGGAAAATAGTTTAATAACAATATATAAATGTAACTTTTCATGTTAATTAAATGAGAAAAAATCATTTCAATAGAAGGAAAAAAGCACTTGAACATTTAATAAAAGTCAATGTTATCCATGATTTAAAATAAAATTCCTAGCAAGCCAGAAATAGAAGTAAATTTCTTTACATATAATATACATAATATGTACACAGAAAAAAGATCCAGGATACAAACCTAAATGCTAAAATTGGTGATATCTGAGTGTAAGAATGTTTTTTAGTTACTTTTCAGTAGATATAGTATACACCTACAGACTATAGAGGCATATAGTATATACCATGTAAGTGGTATAATACAGTACATAGTATATAACAATTTAGAAGATGCATATAATTTTTTGTATAGAAAAAAATTAATAGTTACAGTATATTTTGATATACCAATCTTGTAATCTTAGGAAAAGAGTAAGGATAGTTGTAAGTGAGAAACAATGTTCCAAAACATATTCAAAACTTTGATAGAGACTGGCATTAAGTTTACTGATTTAAAATGTCTAACTTCTACCTCTGCCTACTTTTGAAAACACTGGTACTTGCTTTTTCTCATTTTTCTTACCTGTCCCTAGTCTTCCTAACTCCCTAGTATATACTGACTGACAAAGGTTCTGGAATCACATTCATAAGGTTCTTCAGTTCTCTGGGGGATAATTCATTTGAATGTAGAGACTGAGCCCATTTAAATAAGTTATCTATCTCTTATTATTTCTTCATCTGCTTTACGCAGGACAAGATAGAAACAAACCTGGAATCTACTAGATATACTTTCTCTGAGCATTATAAGCAGTGGGCTTTGGTCTTATTACTCTAATAAAACCTTTACTGTTTTCTTTTAAAGTGTTTACAAGCCTTTGCTTATTTTTCAGTTCTTGTCTTCAAACATACAACTAGATTTTACTCCAGATTTTAGCATGGCTAGTACCAAAATTAAATAGATTTCAGAAGTGGCTCCTGCCCAACAAATTGCATGTAAAGAATCAGCATGATATGACGGATTTTGAAAAACAATTTTTTTCCAGCATGTGTATCATCTTATCAGAAGATACTGATAAAATAGCCAAAGTCAATTTTAATATTTAATTCATGCTACCATAAAATTATGATAAAACTCAAATGTACTATTACAAGAAGATACTACTCAGCTTTTAAATATGTGACAAAATTGTAAGGATTTTACTAACTGGTAATAGAATAGAAAGAGTAACAGAATGAGACAGTAGATTGCAGTTTTAATTCCAGACATGTGGTTCTAGTGTCCTGTGTGATTCTATGTCACCTAGAAGAAAAATAGCATCTCTCTTTTCTACCTTCCTCAATTATTAAATGCTTCAGATGAACTAGAGAGTTCCCCAAGAAGGTGTTTCAGAGGTTGCAGCAGATGGTTGGGCAACTGAGTTTTTGCAGCCTAACTCATCAGTCACCACACTGTTCAGCCTTTATTTGGCTGCCTGTGAAGAAATGCTAAAATTTGAAAAACCAATGGATGAAATTGGTAGTTTTAAATTCTTTTGGAAAATAATAGAACCTTTGGAGTACACTGAGCTCATTTGAAAACCAATGCAAAAACAATTCCTATGGTCCTTTCAAAAACTTGAATACTACCATACTGTGATGTATTTATTTTTAAATATTTAATATACTTTTCTTTGAGTGTGCTTTATTTTTCAGTCATACATCAGGTGCCTAATAAGTACTAGCCACTAAGCTAGAATCATCATGAACTTTATAACACTGTTTATCACCACCTGCAAGATTTTACAGACTGAAAACTTAGGTTTAGATAATCTAAGTGGTATTGGATATCATAAAGCTAGCCCAGTACAGAACTAGAATTTGAACTTAGCTTGAGTATCTTTGTGCATATATAAAATTGTTTCATTACGAACTTAACACCTTAAGAAGCAGTATTAGCTAACAGCATAATTAAATATAAACTAATTTTTTTATTTGGTCTTTAATTCTGAGCCAATAATTTCTGTTGGGTTAGCAAACTCATCACTGTTTCCATGTTAAGGATGCTTTCATAAAAATGCATATATTTTAAAATCTTCTTGAGTGATATTACTCACAAGTAAAGCTAATTTATTTTTTATTTTTTTATTTTTTTGTAAAGCTAATTTAATCATAGTTCTTATAGTAATAAAGTCAAATTCTTTTAAAGATTTTATTCTTTAAAAAATGTAACATATTTTATAAATATTTTGTAATACTTATAATATTTAACTTTTATAATAAAAAATAAAATCTTTAAAATAGAAGAATTTATTATTATAAAAAAATCTATTAGCCAGTACCATTCTTTAGATTCCTTACATTACCAAATAACCAAAAGTGATTTGCTTTACTGAATTCTACTTCCAGGAATTTTTCATTAGTATACTTATATATGCATGTAAAGACTTAAGTTCACTGCCACATATATTTATATTATACCAAAACAAGTTCCTAATACATATGTTAGTAAGGAAAGAGGTTCAACATATTGACATATTGGCAACATTATGACATATCTACATGATGGAATAGTATACTGCCTTCAAAAAGAATGAGGTAGGAGAGAGTGATGTCACCAAAATGATGACACACATCATCCCTAACATCACTTCCTCTTACAAGAACAATTAACAACTACTCATGGACAAGACAGCATTTAGACAATCCTAGAACACAGGAGTGAGGCTAAAGCAACCCCCTGCACCACAGAGACAGAGACAGATTGCATTAGAAAGGTGAGGGGAACAGCTACACTCTGATCCCACTGCCCTTCCCCTAGGCTGCCACAATACCATGCCTATCGTTCCTCGAGTGGGTAGAGAGAGACCAGAGAGACATTCGGTTCCTGCAGAATTGTGGGTTACTTTGTGGGAGCCCTTAACTCTGGTTTCACTTCATAGGATCACAGGAAGCTGTGGGACTCAAGCATTGGGAATATGACTGTGACAGAAGTGGAGAGAGACTTCTAATAACCAGCACTCAGATCTCGGCAGACCAAATTCCCATCTGCAGGGCCCAAGTTAATAATCCCAAGCAGCAACTCTGCTCATCTGTAGATCAAGTCTGGGGTGGAGTCTGACCAGGAAACTTGGTAGGGTGCACGTCTGTCTACTTTGAGTCCCCAAATCAAGAATTTTACTAGCCCTAGTGTTTGGTCTTCCCATGACTAGCAAAGCTGAGTCACAGTCCTACTCTATTGCGGACTGTGGCTCTCAGCCCTTTGAGACCAGAAAGTCTGTTCAGGAAAATTTAAGAGTTGTTTAGAGAGGGCCCTCCCAGTCCTGCCAAATAGAAGCCTGAGTCACAGCACCACTTGCTGCAGAACATGGCTCATAGTCCCATCTGACGGTAAGAGTTGGCAAAAACACCTGGAGGCTGCATAATAACCCAGTAACTCTCAAGCTGAGAGGTGGGCAAGCAGAGCTGATGACCTAGACAAAGCTAGTAGCCCTGCTGAGCCAGGGAACTTGGGGCACAAGTCAGGTTAAGTCAAAACCATAAACAAAGAGCATTAGTGGCCTTGTAGCTGCTTCTCTAGCTGTGCCTGGACAGGCTAATTCATAGTCCTACCTATTGCTGAATATAGCCTTTAGTCTACTTGACGAGGAAAACTTACCAGACCACATGGGAAGCTGTGTAGCCCATCCAACAGCCCTCCCTACAGTAGCACTTGAACAGAAAGCACAGCCTGGTTCAAGCCTCGCCAGCCTTGTCTGGAGATCTGGAGAGCAAAACCAGTGGCTTTACCAGAACAGGATATTTGATGCACACTCTTGCTCTATTTGGAGCCCCAAACAATGAGCTATGCAGGCCCTGGGTCCTGTCCTGCTGCCCCGCCTATTGCTAAGTATAATACTCAGGCCTAACTGTCTAGTAATCCTGATCAAAGAGTTTAGACAATAGCAGAGCCCATCCTACAACCTTGCGTGGGCAAGGAATCAAGCCAGCATTCCTACCCAGCTGTTCTCAGCCAGTGGCATGTTCTACCACCCTGACCACAAAGAGCAAACAGTTACCTCCCCCTGAAACAGACCTAATAGCAAGTCCCACCTGCCCAAGGACATTACCAGCAGACGTGTGCCGAAACCCAAACCAAACTGTGAAAGAACTGTCTCTGCAAAAATCATAAGAAATCAAATATGACACCCCTAAAGTAAACTAATAAAGCTTTAGTAATTGATCATAAAGAAATGGAGATCTATGTACTGTGACAATTCAAAATAAACATCTTGAGAAAGGGGAACCCTCTTACATACTGTTGCTAGGAATGCAAACTAGTGCAGCCACTCTGGAAAACAGTATGGAGGTTCCTCAAAAAATTAAAAATAGAAATACTTTATGACTCAGCAACTGTACGACTAGGTATTTATCCAAAGGAACAAAAATAGTGATTCAAAGGGGTAAATACACCCCAACGTTTAGAGCAGCAATATCCACAATAGCCAAAATATGGAAAAAGCCTAGATGTCCATTGACAGATGAATGGATAAAGAGGAATGTGGTGTGTATGTGTGTGTGTATATATGTATATATACACATATATACACACACAGCATACATACAATGGGATATTAGTCAGCCATCAAAAAGAATGAAATCCTGCCATTTGCAATGATGTGGATAGAACTTAGAGAGTATTGTGCTAAGTAAAAGAAGTCAGAGAAGGAAAAATACCATATGTTTTCACTCATATGTATAATTTAAAAACAAAACATGAATGTAGGGGAAGGGAAGGAAAAATAAATAAGACAAACAGAGAGGAAGGCAAACCATAAGAGACTCTTACCAACTATGGGAAACAAACTGAGGGTTGCTGGAGGGGAACTAGGTGGGGGGATGAGGTAATGATGGGCATTAAGGAGGGCACTTGACATAAGGAGCACGAGGTGTTATATGCAACTAATAAACCACTAAATCCTACCCCTGAAACTAAGAATATATGTTAGTTAAATTGAATTGAAATAAAAAAGAATAATCCTCTTGAAGTTTGGTGAATTGAACAGGCTGGAATGTAGGATATTTCAAATTATTCAGTCAGAGGAGCGTAAGAAAAAAGTATGAAAAGGAGTAAAGAAAGTCTATGAGAGTTATGGGACACAATGAAAGAAACAATAATCATATAATGGGAATTCCAAAGAGAAAGGGAGAGAAAGTATATTTAAAGAGATAATGGCTGAAAACTTCCCAACCCTGGGGATTGAAATAGACATCTAGGTGCAAGAAGCCCGAAGGACTGCAAGTAAGTTGAACCCAAATAAGGCTATATCAAAACATGTTATAATGAAATTATAAAAAGTCAAAGACATAATTTTTAAAACAGTAAGGGAAAAGAGAGGTTACATACAAGGTAACTCCCATAAGACAATCAGGATTTTTCAACAGAAACTTTTCAGGACATAGGAGAATGGGATGACACCCATTCAAAATTTTTTTATAGATTTATTAATTTGAGAGAAAGCGCATGCATGTGCATATGACTGGAGGGGCAGAGGGGGAAAAAGACAGAATCCCAAGCAGACTCCATGCTGAGTGTGGAGCCCCATGTGGGACTTGATCTCATTACTCTGAGATCTTTACCTGAGCCAAAACCATGAGTCAGACACTTAACTGACTGTGCCACCCAGGTGACCCAACATATTAAAAATATCGAACGAAAAAACTGTCAACCAAGAATGCTACCTGACAAAGCTCCCTTCAGAAATGGAGGAATAAGGACTCTCCTCTACAAACAAAAACTGAGGGAATTCATCACCACTAAACCTGCTTTACAAGAAATGCTAAAGGGAGTTCTTTCAGTGGAAATAAAAGAACACTAATTAATATCATAAAAACCTGGGGATCCCTGGGTGGTGCAGCGGTTTGGCGCCTGCCTTTGGCCCAGGGTGCGATCCTGGAGACCCGGGATCGAATACCACATCGGGCTGCCGGTGCATGGAGCCTGCTTCTCCCTCTGCCTATGTCTCTGCCTCTCTCTCTTTCTCTCCCTGTGACTATCATAATTAATTAATTAATTAATTAATTAAAAAAAAGAAAAAAAATATCATAAAAACCTAAGAAGGAAAAGTAAAACTCACTGGTAATGGTAGAGTCACAGTTTGATCCTGTAATATGGTAATTTTGATGCATAATTCAACGGAAGCTCTAGATTAAAAGTTTACAAAAACACAGTAAAAATAACCATAACCACAATAATCTTATTAGTTACACAACATTTAAAAATATGTAAATCACAACATCAACCTAAAATGTGAGAGGAAGGAAAGGTAAAGGTGTAAAGCTTAGAACTGTATTGAAGTTAATTTGTTATTAGTTTAAAATAGTAATATAGTTTAAAGATATTTTATGTATAAATAAAATATCATGATAAATAACCACAAGGGGGAAATCTGTAGTGATTACACAAAACAACAGGATAAGTCAAAGTACACAGTTAACACAAGACATCAAAACACACAAAAAAGACAACAGGATAAAAAACAAGGAACAGATCCACAAAACCCCAGAAAACAATTAACAAAATGGCACTAGTAAGTTGTTACTTTAAATACAAATGGATTAAGTTGACCAATCAAAAGATACAGAAATGATGGTGGAATACATTAAAGGGGCGGCGCACCTGAGTGCCTCAGTGGTTGAGTATCTGCCTTTGGCTCAGATCATGATCCCAGGGTCCTGGGATGGATTCCCACATCAGACTCTCCACAGGGAGCCTGCTTTTCCCTCTGCCTATGTCTCTGCTTCTCTCTGTCTCTCATGAATAAATAAATAAAATCTTAAAAAAGAAAAAAGATCCATTGATATGCTGCTTACAAGAGACCCAACTATAGCCTTAAAGACACACACAAAGACTGAAAGGATGGAATCATTTCAAGCAAATAAAAAAAATGTAGCGGTAGCTACAGACAAAGGAGACCTTAAACTAAGAATTGTATAAAGGGACAAAAATTATTATAAAATGATAACAAGGTCACTTCATCAAGAAGATGTAATAATTATAAATATTTATGCACCTAGGATCAGAGTACCTAAATACATAAAGTAAAAACCAACAGAACTAAAGGAGAAATAGAGTAATACGATAATAATTGGGGACTTTAATACCCCACTGTGAATAATGAACAGGTCATCTAGACAGAAAATACAGTAAGAGCAGATTTGAACACTACAGACTAAATAGGCTTCACAAATGCATATCCAACAACAGCAGAATACACATTCTTCTTAAGTGAAAATGGAATGTTTTTTAAGATAAACCATATGTTAGGCCCCCAAAACAAGTCTTAGCAAATTCAAGATTGAAATCATACCAAGTATTTTCTCTAGCCACAATGGTATGAAACTAGAAATCATTAACAAGAGGAAAATTGGAAAAAACTGGAAAATTCACAGATATATGGAAATTAACACTCTCGAATAACCAACAAATCAAAGCCAGAAAGAGACACCACCAGAAAAAAAAAAAAAATACAGACAACATCCCTGGTGAAAACAGATGCAAGAATTCTCAACAAAATACTAGAAATCCAAATTTAGCAGCATATTAAAGGAATCATTTATCATGACCAAGTGGAATCTTTACTTGGGATGCAAGCAAGTATACTTCAACACACAGAAATCAACAATGTGATATACCACATTAGTAAATTGAAAGAAAAAATCATATAACCATCTCAATAGATACAGAAAAACCATATGACAAAATTCAACATCTATTCATGATAAAAGCTCTTAAAGCTTTAGGTATAGAACGAACATACCTCAACATAATAAAGGCCATATATAATCTCAGAGCTGAGTCTTGGGTGGTTTCCTCCACTCACACCTTTGGGTGTTTGTCTCCCTAATCATGTATCCACTTCTAAACTACAGTGCTCTTATATCACTCTGTGAATTCTCTCAGTTCCATCAACTAATAAAATAAGCCTGCACCCAACTTAGAGGATGAAATTCAGGGAGGAGTTTTTGCACAGCTAAATTATTTACACATGACCTTGAAAAATACTTTTTTGTCCCCTCCCCTAAGAAGGAAATGTAACTCAAAAAGGGAATAATAACTGGCCTGAAATCCTTCCTGGAATGAGACAATCTATAAACAAAAACGCTGCCTGCCACAGCTTAAGGACAGACTCTTTAAAAAAAAAAATTTTACTCATTTATTCATGAGAGACACAGAAAAAGAGACTCGATCTTGGGTCTCCAGGATTACACCCTGGGCTCAAGGCAGCGCTAAACCGCTGAGCCACCTGGACTGCCCCTTAAGGGCAGTTAAAATGAAGTTTTAAAAGAAACTTTTAAACTTTCTTTTAAAAGAAAGTTAAAAGAAAAAGCTACACCAAGTGAAAGAAGAAAAAACACCATTCTTAGGAAAGAGCAACACAGAACTTGAAAACAGCACTACTAATATTTCAGTTTAATTACAAAGGATACTCAGGACTTTCCTGGGTCTTAATGTGTAAAATGAAACATATCACAATTGAGGTCCTACATTTTTCCTTTACCCAATTAATGGTAGTAAGTATAACCTACTGAATTTGAAGAAAAAATATTAATTTAGTGTCGGGTAAAGTAATAAAAATGAGTAAATGAATGAGGCACAAAAGTAAAAGCTAAATTTCACACCAAATTAAGAAACTAAATAATATATATTTCAAATTTTGGGTTGCTTACTGAGATTATGAAAGATATACATAATGGGCCAAAGACCTTAGAAATATGAAAAGGTAAGCTAAAAAATAGAGAATTACCCTCAGGTGCGTTGCCGAGGCTCCTCCATTCAGAAGAGAGCTAGTATATGGTGTGATAGCTGAAATAAGATTGATTTAAGAGAAGGAGTTTCATGATAACATATTAAGTGTCAATTCCAATATAACTTCAAACACAACAGAAATGAAGTAGTTTATATCTCCCAACCAAACTCTGGGACTTACAGCTAATGAACTCAACACTCCTAAAATTTGAGAGTAAACTTCTGAAACCAAGCTATTCCCTCATGTGCATAAAACATTCATAACCTCTTATGAAAATAATTACAAAAAAAGAACTTTGAAATTTGAAAATCAAAATTCAAACATAATTTTGTCATCCAGAGAGAACTGAAACTATTTACAATTATTCTAAAGAAAATAAAATATATAGGCATAATCTAACAAAAACTGTAGGATCTATAGCCGGAGAATGACAAAATGATGGTGGAAGAAATCAGAGATGACCTAAATAAATGGAGGAATATACTATGTTCAAGAGTAGGAAGGTTCGGGATCCCTGGGTGGCGCAGCGGTTTAGCGCCTGCCTTTGGCCCAGGGCGCGATCCTGGAGACCCGGGATCGAGTCCCACGTCGGGCTCCCGGTGCATGGAGCCTGCTTCTCCCTCTGCCTGTGTCTCTGCCTCTCTCTCTCTCTCTCTCTCTCTCTCTCTCTCTCTCTCTCTGTGACTATCATAAATAAATTAAAAAAAAATTAAAAAAAAAAGAGTAGGAAGGTTCAACATATCAATTCTCCACAAACTGATTCATGTTTAATGCATTTACCATTAAAATCCCAGGAAGGTGTTTGTAGACAAAGACAAGCTTATCCTATAGTTGATATGGAAAGGAAGAGGACCTAGAATAGTTAAAACAGCCAAACTTTTAAAAATAAAGCATAACATGAGAGGAACTACTCTACCTGATGTTAAGGCTTACTATGTTGCTTAGAATGAAGAACGGTATTGGCAGAGGGACAGACACATAAACCAATATAACAGACTAGAGAAATCAGAAATAGACCCACAAAAATATGCCCAACTGATTTTTGATAAAGGTGCCAAATTCAATGGAAGAAGGATAGCCTTTTAACAAATGATACTGGAGTAACTAGGCACCACAGGCAGGAAAAAAAAAAAAAAAAGAACCTCAACTTAAACCTTACATCTTATACAAAAATTAACTCATTGTACTTTAAAGTAAAACATAAAACCATAAACCTTTTGGATAAAAACACAGTAGAAAATCTCTGGGCTACAGAGAAAGGGTGATAGAAATAGGCAAAGAATTCTTAGACTTTACACCAAAGCACAATTGATAAGAAAAATCTGATAAACTACAATTACATCAAAATTTAAAACTTTCCCTCTGAAAGACCCTGTGAAGATGAAAAGACAAGCTACAGACTAGGAGAAAATATTTGCAAACCACATATCTGACGAAGAACCTGTAACTAGAACTTAAAAAGATCAGTAAATGCACAAATGATACAATTAGAAAATAGGCAAAAACATGAACAACATGAAAAGAATCTACAGATGGCAAATAAGCACATGAAAAGATGTATATCATTAGCCATTAGGAACAATACAAGTTAAAACCAGAAGATAGGACTATACACCTATCAGAATGGCTACAATACAGAAGAGTAGTAACATCAGATGGTGGCAACAAGGATGTGGAAAAATTGGATCACTTATACATTGCCAGTAGAAATGTAAAATAGCACTGCCATTCTACAAAGAGAATGGTGTTTCTTACAAAACCAAAATTGCATTTGTCATACAAGTCAACCAAGTGCACTTTGAGGCATATATCCCAGAAAAAAGAAAATTTATGTTCACACAAAAATCTGTATATGAATGATCACAGCAGCATTATTAGTTAAGAGCTAAAAACTGGAAACAACCCTGATGTCCTCCAATGGGATGTGCCATAACACTCTGTAATACATCCATACCATGGAATACTACTCAGGAATAAAAAAAGAACACACTATTGATATATACAACAACTTGGATGGAACTCAAGGGGAAAAAATGAAATCTATTCATCTCAAAAGCCTAAATACCACATGATTTCACTTATATAACATTCTTAAAATGACAAAATTATAGAAATAGTGAACAGATTAGTGGATGCCACAGGTTAGAGAGAAGGCAAGAAGGTAGCTGTGTTTATAAAAGCTGGTAACACAGGATCCTTGTGATGGAATTGTTCTGCATTTTTACTCTGGTGGTGGTCACATAAATCCACATGTGATAAAACTGAATAGAACTAAACATATATATACACACACACACAAACACAAATGAATGCATGGATTGTATCACTGTATCAAAAACAAAGCTCCTGGTTGCAATAATATACTGTAGTTATGCAGTATGTTACCACTGGGGAAACTGGATGAAAGGTATATGGGATCTCTATATATAATTTTCATACAACTGCTTATCAATCTACACAATTATCTCATAAAGTTAAAAACATTTTTTTTATATCTAGCATGAAAAAAAAATGAGGCCACTATGGAGTTAACTATTTCAAAGACATTACTACAGATGACTGATTTTCATGCTGCCAAGTGGGCAGCTATATAATTAACTTCTATCTACTACTCAGAATCCAGACTTCTGTTTTTCCTCTTTTCCTTCTTTCTCCTCTTCCTCCCAAAGTTCCATAAATCTCCTTTATAACGCTATAAGAGAGAACCACAGTATATGTGGGTGTATTTATGTGTGTGTGTCTACATTGCAGCACCATATTCTTTAGTTTTATACATACACAGAACTTGTTTTGTTTTTTATTATTATTAGCATTCTGTGCTCTTGGCTCCCAATTTTAAAATCCATGATATAGTGCATTTTATACATTCTTTTAAAAATAAATTAAATTGTTGTTTGTGACAATATTTGCTTTCAGTCTCTACCCCTACCCCGCCTCAAGGTAAATTTCCCTATGTTTGCTCTGCAGTTTGAGTTGATCACTGGTGAATCCTACACAATATAGAGTATCTTCCGTGCACTGAAACAGAAGATGATTACTGTTGGTATAGAATGGTATAGAATAAGTTAGGCACTTTTTCTGACCACTGATGTACACTGTATTACTAAGCTACTGCCCCTGGGCTTAGCATTGGTATACTGAACATGGTATACTACACAGAGAAGTACTATAACGTACCATGTATTAAAAACACCTAATTACGGGTGCTTGGGTGGCTCAATTGATTAAGGATCTGCCTTCAGCTCAGGTCCTAGGATTGAGCCCTGCATGGCATCATCATGCTCCCTGCTCAGTGAGGAGTCATTTTTTCCCCCCTGACTCTCCCCCTGCTCATGCTTGTGTGCTCTCTCTAAAATAAATAAAATAAAATAAATAAAATAAAATAACACCTGTTCAGAGAGCTCTCACAGCAGACATTATTCCCATACTTTTTCCCTAGTTTTGCTTTCCAAACTACTCATCTATCTTATTAAGCCCTAACTCAGGGCTTCTGTTTTGATATACACATAAATATATACATACATATTCATACATATATATACATTGTATATGTATTAGTTGCATGCAATTTTATCAAGTATACATGATACACACACACATATACCACGTAGTATCTAATATAAATTCTTTGTGTAACAGTCATAGGGTAGTACTATTTTTTCAACTTGTTCCAAGAAAAATATCTTTTTAAAAGCTCTGCTATATCCTCAGAGTAGTAACTCAACATTCTTCCACCTACCTCTCATATTAGTTTCTATTTGGGGGAATAAGGGTAAAGCCCTGCCCCCAAAAATGTCTTTATAAATGTTCAAAGAAATAAAAACAAAGTATTTTTCATGTGGCATTTCTTATACAATGGCCCCAAATGTCAGTTTTATACACTATAGCTATTAGTGCATCATTTCTCAATTTTACAGAAACAATCAGATAATCAAATAATGTATTTTCCCAAAATGACTAAGATTCATGGAATTAAACACTTATTCATTAACAGGTAGCCCAATAATGTATAAATTTTTTGTATCTTGCTCTTAAATATGCAATCTTAATTTTTCCCTAATGTCTTACTCAGAAAGACAATTTTAAAAATATTCAAAAAATAGTTTTTGTTTCCAAGCATATGCTGAACTGTAATAAGCAATCTTAACAGAGCACATTAAATACTTGATGAAAAACAACACAGAACAGCACAATTAGAAGCTGTATAAGTTTTACCTTAATTCTTCTCTCGGTGTCATCTAATTTTAACTCTGCTGAAACTAGTTTCTTTGCCAAATCATCTCGCTCAGGTAGGTGTCTAGCTTCAGAGATCTTTTTCAGTTTCTGTAAGGAAAATTTTGTCCTAAATAGTTCACCTTCTGTATCTTTCACCCTTTTCTCAGTTGCCCGTTCTTTCTCTTGAGATTTTCTTAAGCGTTCTTTGAGTGCTGTAATCTCATTGTTATGACGAGCAATAAGTTGTGAGATTTCATTTTCTGTATCTTCAAACTTATTCAGGGCTTTCTCCTGTCTGTATTGAAGTCTTTTCAAAGCCTTATTTTCTTTTAGCAGCTCAGCTAACTTGACCTGGAGTTCAGTTACTTCATTCTGCAATTCATTGATTTTTAGCAGTCTTGCAGATAGAACCCGTTTTGTAACAAGATCAGTATCTTTCCAAAGTGGCTCCCTATTGAGGCTCTGGGAGCGAAATCCCACTCGGACTCCCTTTCTGTTTGGTGCACCCTTAGGGCTTGGCTTCCTAGGGGCTAAAAGAGAAACAGTAATAACGTAAAGTGAAAGCTGTACTAATGTAATATCATTTATTTATTCTAACACAAGTGGATCTATGACATTCTTCGTTTTGTTCCTTAAATATGATCTTTAATATTTAAATATCATGTTTATTTAGAGATCTTAATATAACATTTTTATTAAGAAAGGTTCAGAATCCTTTTTAAGAAAGGTCAAGAATATTCTGAGTTATCAAAATGATATCCCAATAGTTTACAGGGAATTATTCTACATTACTTTAAAAAATGGCAGTATCAGGCTATACCATTTTTAACATTATAGATAATATGGCAAGCCAGAATTTGAACACAAGGATCATCAGCATGGTGTTTAAAAAATACTGGACAAAACACTGTAATATTCAAGCAACTTATGCCAAGATATTTGGAATTATAATCTGCAATGTGGAAATTTTCCACAATGTCTTCTCTAAATTAATTAGCACTTCTTTTTTATTTGGGGGAAATAAGACAACACTACACTGTACAGAGAGATGACTTGGGAATCAGACTTTCACTAACTTAATAACTCCTTGGGCAATTCCGCTAAACTTTTCCAGGTCTATTGTCCCCACCCACAGAATGAGGATAACATCACCTACATAACTAGGCTGTTGTGAGTATTAAACAAAAAATGTATGTAAAACAGAAAGTTCTCCACATATATTCTCTGTCAGTAATAAGAACTTAATCCCATTTATCAGTGATTGAAAATGAAAACACTTTTAGCAGTACAGATGTGATCTTACATGCTTGCTCAAAGGCTTTCTTTTGTGTGAGATTCAAATCAAAAACATTTGATGCAATTTGAGAACAAGATAAACACAAAAAACTACACCCTAAAAAATACAGGCATATAAAATCTTTAAACTGTACATATTAAATAACATTTTGCAAAAATCTGGAATGTCATTTTTACTAAAAAATCATTAAACTTAGGCCCCAATATAAAAAGCACCTGCCCTTTAAAAACGACATCTGGAAGTCTGCCACAGTTGAAAATAATGAACTTTACTCTCCAAGGTGACTGCATCTTTTCCAAGAAGGAAATGCATTCCAGAGGGGAAAAAAAAGGAAAACTAGAAGATTCAACCTTTTTCTATCCTCTCTCCAGTCATGCATACCATTCTGTGAACAAGTAAAGAGTAACAATATTTAGAATTTCTATTACAAAGTTTCTTTTAAAAAAATGGAAGATTGTAAAGAATATGTTTTGAATGTGTACTGATTTCTGTAATTGTGTGAATACACAACTGTGTATATAATTGTGCGAATACACAAAAGGAATTGGTAATAATAAGAAATGAGGGAAAGTCTACTTGCAACTTTGAAACTATACTATCCAATATAGTAATAGTCACTAGCCACATGTGGCTTGAAAGATTTGAAAAGTGGATAGTCCAAACTGAGATATGTCATAACTGTGAAATACATACTGAATTTCAAATTCTTATTTCCAAAAAAATGCATAATGTTCCAAATAGTGTTGTATATTAACTACATTTAAAAATGATACTATTTCGGATGTGTTAAAATATACCATTAAAATTAATTTTATATATTTTTCTTTTTTAATGTGGTTATCAGACAATATGAAATTACATACTTGGCTTGTGTTTGTGACCTGCATTATATTTCCCCTGGACAGTAATTCTCCAATTTTATTTTATTTTATTTTTTTTACTGCTCCAATTTTAAATTGGAGCATCCATCATTTCAATTTTCTTTCTTTCCCAACATACTGAGTTAACAGTTTTGGTATCCATATACTATTATGGAATATGTACTCACTTCTTGGAATGACAGAAACTTTATACATAAAAATTATTATACATAAAGATGAATGTTAACTATTCCAATCTCTGATTTTTAAGTATAAAATTATATTCCTTAACAAACAAGATTTCATACAACTAGAAACTTATTTTATTTGAAAAGCTAAAGCCTATATAAGAATCAGGATAGAATTTTCCATTAATACCTTACTTCACTGTTTAGATAGAAAGAGCTTCCAAAACCAACTTTTTCACATCCTAAAAATCTGAACATTTATTTTTAGCATATTCTATTAGCAAGACTACAAACTGATCATAAAAAATACACTTAAACCGAACTCAAAAATACTTCCTAGCTGTCATTTACTTCTTTATTTTCATTTTTAAAACTATCAAGATGAAAGACAGTGCAAATAAGAGAAAAGATGATTGTCATATATATCACTCATCTACCCTTTATTAAGTCAGTGTGAAAAAGGTGAGAAAATATTACTTTTTTTCTTCCTTCAGGTGATAAAAATAAAATATGACTCCTTTAAAAAAAATGTAGTAAAGATGAATTATGCATCCAGAAAAAACTCAAGATATTTATATGGATAAAAAATGAAATATAAGTACATAACATGTAATATATTTTTAAACACGTATAACAAACTTATTAAATTTTATCATTATGCATTTAACTTTTTATAAAGCAACAATTTTATTTCTTAAAAACAATAAGATATGCCGAAAATCAATAAGAGAAAGGAAGAATATTTTATCAAACATGCAAATCCACAAATTCAAGTGTTCAAGATGATGTTTTAACCACATTTGTTCTTTCCTTGGATTACTGTATACACTGGCGGTTGCCAACTTATAAAGTAATGAATTCAGTGTTTAAGGAAACCCTAAAGTGTTTTAACTGTAGTTGCTGTGGTCCCGTTGACTGACCTAAGGTAGATAAATTATCAGAGATTTTAATTCAGAAGACAATACAAAATAGAATATAGTACAAGTCAGACTGAAGATAAGAACTGAAATTTTTCTGAGTGATGCTGAAACTGATTTTTAAAGCTCTTTCTCAATTATCTTCTTAAATAAGGTAAGGTTTAAGAATTTCTGACTCCTTAATTGGGTAGCCTCCTAAACTGCTTCTGGAGAAGTAGTGAAAAATTAAAGTATCAATAATTTCCCAAATATGTAAGTTATTTCTTAGGAATAAATAGGTATTTTCTAACATTTGTTCTTAATTGAGATAGCAAAAACTTAGTATCAGGTCATGCATTCAACCACAAAATCAAAACAAGAGGCTCACGCTGAGACAGATTTGGAGGAAAAGACCAAAAACTTGCAGCAATGCACAGTCAAAAAAAAAAAAAAAAAGAAAAACCAGGGGTCCATGAGAAGGTTGCTTTCAAAAGTAACACATATTCTTTGCAAATATTTTAAAGCAAATATTATTTTTCAAAGTAAAAATTCATAAAGGCAAATTTAATTACACTCCAGCTAAATCTGTTCAATAGCTATTTCCCTACAGAAACAGCCAATATATTATAGGTTTCAAGGTGTTTCATGACCCGGCCCATTTTCCTTTTTGGCTTCCAATTTTACTCTTCCCTGCCTTGCAATCTAAACTCTATAATCATTCTAAGCTAGTGCGTCACAACTGTGCTGCATTTTTTAGTGCATAATATAATTACCTCATTTACTTTGACTTATTTTTCTATGGTCTATTTTTCTATGGTGGTCAAGTACAAGTTACTAAGTACAGTACATCAGGGGTTTTTGATCAGAAATTCAGTAAAGATGAAGAAGAGATTTCTAGAACATTGCCTTGTCAAATAGGTAATAATTAAGAATTTTGTAAAAATCAATGCAGTTCCAAACTGGTAACATTTTAATAAGTCCAATTATTTCCAATGATTAATCTTGTTTCCATTATAACACAGTTTTGTAAAAAACAGTGTGTGTGTGGTCCCAAGTCCCAAGTTCCATTTCTAGATTTAATTTGAACTTTTGCAATAAGCACTGTGTAACCTAGAGGAAGTAATTTTACTCCATATATAAAATGCCCCTTAAATACTTTATAGCAATGTCTTTTATTGCTTTTTAGAAATGAAGATTTTAAAAAGGTATAAACATTTTGTGGATTTTTTTTTGCCTTTACATTAGAAACATCAAAAAAAAACACATTTATTTGGGAAGAGAACAAGATGAGAAGGCTTATTTATGGTTCCTTCTTCTGTATATAGTACAATTTTGATTATAACAAAGGATAATACACAACACCATAAGCAACTATATATAACATTATATACACAACTATATATACAAATATATAAAACTATATATACAAAAATACATATTACTCAAAACATCAATCAGCCCACTGCCATGCATATATCAATATACATAGTAACAGAAGTTTCATTTATACAATTTTCCTAAAAACTCAAAATGAATGTTCTAGGTCCACTGGGCTCTTTCAAAGAACTCTTACCTTGATGATGCACTTGGCTATCTGATATTTGCCTTTTGGGATTTTTTCCCTTAATACTCTTAGGTGAGGAGGAATTGACTAACGATGACCGGCCAGAAGACTGTGGAGTTCCAAAATCAGATGAACAATAAGAGTAATGGTGTTTGCCTGCCTTACTTTCTTGATCATTATCTGGACTTCTTTCTCTTTCCCCCATTGTTTTGAAAAATGGTCTCTATTCACATAATTTCACAGATTCCTTTCTCCAAAAAAATCCATGAGGAGCCTCAAGAGCAATGTTTAGAGTCTTCAGATCCTGGTGATAACATTCATGTCTGCAATTTGTTTTCTCTAGGTATCTGTAGTAGAGATTAGCACATTAGCAAACAGAAGATACACACTTTTTGTCACTACAATTAAGGAAGGGAAAAGGAAACTCAGATTTTGTGAAATAGGTTTTACAGTTAATTACAATTAAAGATATTAAAAATAAAATACTAATAATTTTTAAAAGAGGCTATATAATTCAATTCATCTGTATTTTCACACACTGTTATTTAAAATATTTGGAGAAAAGACAGAACATTGTAGCTTGGACAGAACATGTGTAAAATGCCTGACATATAATGGTTTTTGAATAAAAGTTATTAACTCAATTTGACTCCCCTAAATCTTAAAATTTATAATAAAACACAAATCCTGATTTCTGACAAATGTATAATGACCAAATTACCATTTTTTTTCTTTTCTGGGGAGGCAGGTGGTGGTTAAGGCAACCCTGCTAATAGAAAAAAAACCCTAACTACATAAAAATATAAAACTAAAGTATGAAAAAAAAACCTAAAGTATGTAAAAAATTAACCAAATTAAAACACCTGATTAAAAACATTTGCAGTATGAGAGAAAAATGGTTACCATCCTTAACATATATAAATACTCATACCACCCCAGGAGAAATATATGAAATCAAAAGTTAAGTGGGTAAATACATGTTAAGAACCACAGCAGGCAATACAAATGCTAGGCACATAAAAATAATCAACTTCAGGGATGCCTGGGTGGCTCAGTGGTTGAACGTCTGCCTTTGGCTCAGGGCATGATCTGGGGTCGGGGATTGAGTGTCACATCAGGCCCCTTGCAGGGAGCCTGCTTCTCCCTCTACCTATGTCTCTGTCTCTCTCTCTGTCTCTCGTGAATAAATAAAATCTTTAAAAAACATTCAACTTCAGATATCATTTTTAAACTTACCAAAGTTTTTCAAAACAACATTCAATGCTGCTAGAATGCCTATCAAGAAAAGATTTACAAGATTTTTGGGAAAAAAGTTGGCAAGACATACTAAAACTCTAATTGCGCTTTTATTTTTTTTTTCTAATTGCGCTTTTAAACTTTGATCCAATAATTCCATTCCTAAACAAGAAAATAATTCTAAAAATGCAAAAAGTTATGCACAAATGTTTATGCAGTACGATTTTTTAAAAGATTTGAGAGAGAGCACACGTGCGGTGGTATATTCAGGGGGAAACAGGAAGAAAGGGGAAGAGAGACTCAAGCAAACTGCGCAGAGCATGGAGATAGATGCACTCCTGGATCTCAGGACCCTGAGATCACAACCTGAGGTGAAAAGAAGAGTCCATCACTTAACCAACTGTGCCACCCAGGCACCCCACAGTACATTTTTTTTAAGGAAGCAATGTAAATGTGTAACCATTGCAAAATAATTAAGAATATTGTAAAAATCAATACAGCATAATTTCAAACTTAAAAAAGTTTGTGTTACCAGAGAAAATGTTTAAACTACTTTGGAAAAGACAAAATTCAAACTAGTGAATACAGTAAGATCTCAACTACACATATTCATTGGAAAAAAAAATACTGAAAACACTGAGTATTCTTCTCTCAGGAACTGAAAAAAACAATGTGCAAAATAAGATACAAATATACCAAAATAGTGTCTGGGCAATATGAATTTTAGGTGATTTTTTTCTCTCTTTATGTATTTTCATTTTCTAACAAAATAAAATTGGATTACTTTTTTAATTAGAATAATTGTTTTTAATATTTAGAAAAAAACCAAAAATCTCATTGATGAAATTAGTATTTCAAATACAGTGGTTCTAGTACTATATGGAAAAGACATCCATATAAGGCAGCACTACAACTGTCCACTGCAGCAATATTACAGCATTAGAGGCTAAAACAATCAAAAGGACCATCAATAAAGAACTGACTATATACCCACACAATGAAGGTTAGTACTATGAAGCTAGTAGAGGGATAAGGACTACTTCTGTGTATTTTCTGTGGTCTGGAGTGATCTGCACAATATATTAAGAAAAGAAATATGGACAAAGCATGTATAGTATGTCACCATTTATCAAAGAAAGATGATTACAAATTTATATAATGTTTCATATTTTTAAAAAGTTAAACTAAATTTTTTTTAAAAGGTTCTGTAGGGCAAGGCTATCCAATAAAACTTTCAGCAAGAATGGAAATGATCTATAATCTGTGCTATCTGGTAAGGTAGCTGACCACATATGGCTATTGAGCACCTAAACTGTGGCAAATGTGACTGAAGACTAATTTTTAATTTTGTTGAATTTTAATTAACTTAAGTTTAAAAAGCTATACATACTGGTGTTTAGCTCGCTGAATTTCAATGATCTCATCTTTAAAGGGAATAATAATAGTAACCTTAGAGAATTACTGTGACAGCTATATAGGATAATTCAATAATTATGACAAAGTAAGCACTTGGTGAAAATCGACAATTACATTTACAATCCAAACATACAAAATGCTCAGTAAATTCTGATTGATATTCCTTGCCAAAGACTCAGTTTTGATTCCAATAGTATAATTACAAGCTAATCATATTGTACGAGGATTATTTGTTTATAAGCATATAGCAGAAGTAGCTCCCTATGACCTACCCCATCTTAGAGTGCCACCTAACTTTTCATTGCAAAAGATAGAAACCACAGGGGCGCCTGAGTGGCTCAATCAGGATCCCAGGTCATGAGATGGAGCCCCATGTGGGGCTCCCTGCTCAGCAGAGAGCCTGCTTCTCCCTCGGCCTGCTGCTCCCCTGCTTGCGCTCGCCTGCTTTCTCTCTCTGTCAAATAAATAAATAAAATCTTAAAAAAAAAAAGAAGATAGAACACAGAAAACATTACCTGCCATTCATCTCCTATGCACCAGCACTCACCCTTCCCCATCCCTGCCTCAAATATATGCACATAGTTTAAAAAAAAAAAAATCCAGTTCCATTATCCAAGCCCTTCTACCTGGAATAGCTATTTTAGTGGCTTATACTTTCATGCTTATGCTATTTCTTGAATTAGCAAATTATGACTATAAAAATGAGGACTTGACTTGTGACTCATTTTAAATGGTTGCAACATGAAATGACTTGTACGTTATAGGTTTCTTCTCAGAATTTCTAATTGTCCTTCTTTCTTACTGAAAAGAAAAAACAACCTTCCTATATCACTACTTACCTAGCTTGCTTAGTCATTCTATCTATAGCCTGAAACCCATTCCATTCTTCTTCTTAAAGACATTTTTCTTAGAGATCAATTATTTCCGATTCTAATTTAAACCAATTATTTTGTAGACCTGTTGTTCCACTGTCATTCTGAAATAATTTTTATAATACTCGGAGTTCATCCACCATTTCTAATAGCTCATGACATCATCTTTATTAGTTTTGATCATCATTTTACCGGTTCATATCCTCAAATAACTTGTATAGAAAGGATAAATAAGTTGAGATAAATGTTCTGAGTCTTGTACCAGAGAATATATTTTGCCCTCCAATTTGGTAGTTTTCATAAATTCTGCATTCTAAGTTATTTTCTCTCAGAACTTTAAGGACACTACTTCATTGTGTTCTAAATTCTCAGAGGTTCTTGCAAGATGTTATACTCTTTCTTTTATTCAACATGTTTTTTTTTTTTTTGAGATCTCATCATGTAACCATAATGAAAAACCACCACAAAAATCCCTGCCATTATGGAGTTTACACTCTAGTTATGCTCACCCGATTCTCATTCCCTTATATGTTATCCTTTTCTTTTTCTCCATAGGAGTTTTTAGGATTTTCCCTCCTCTTAAACTGAAATTCCACAACAGTGTGCATGGTGGTGGGTCTTTTTTCATTGATTGTGTTGCCCCTTTATCTCCCTCTTCCTTTGAATATTGAAACAAGTATCTTTAAACACTAGAAATGTTATGTTACTTTTCTGATAACTGACTTTCCTGTTTATTCTTTTTGAGACTTCTACTGGCTAAATAACAGACCTGCTTTCTGTTTTTCTATTTTCACTCAACTTATCTTTTAATTATCCAGGTTGTTGTGTTTTTTGTTTTTTTACTTTGTGCAAACACCTTAATTTCCAAGAACTCTTTCTTGTTCTGGTTTTTTAAAATAATTATTCTGTTCTTGCTTTACTGAGGCAATATATTTTCATTCCTCTGAGAACACTAAATAGACATTTTGTTTGCATTAAATTATCTTCTGATCCAGGAACTCTGTTTCACAGGGTGACAGTTTTTCTCTTTTCATTGGCTTTTCATTTATATATAGTTTTGTTTCTTTGAAGCTAATTTTTGGTTGTCCATTGATTATCTATCTATCTGTGGACATAATGAATAGGGCTTCCTGACTGAAGCATTTTGCTTTAGAAAGAATAGCAGAGAATCAGCCATTTTCCGGGGGACTCCCTAAAACCTAGAACGACGAGGGATAATCTCCAGATACAAATGTTCACCATGGCAACTCTACTTCTTCTTTAGGGTTGTCTTTATTTTGATTTCCTGAGGAAATTACTTCCGTATTTTTTGATGAGAAAGAAAGGGAATGGTGAGGGGCTGGGAATGTTACAGAGTCACTGTGTATGGGATTGGTTAGGAAAGAAAGCATAACTATTATAGTTTTTCAACTATTCTTCCTTTCTCATACTCAATTAGCCTTTCTCTCTGGCTTTTCAAATTCTAAGGTTCTCTAAGATTCTGTCGGATACATCTGAATCTTTCTTTGCTATAGTTCCCTCTTGAATATTTTCAGACACAGTTTTCTCTGTTCCAATGTGTTTCATCTATCATTACTCTTTTCCTCCTTCAGAAATGTGCTGTGATGTCTTATCTTCTGAGAGTACCCTGTTACCCCTTCAAAATCATAGGTTCATTCTGTTACTTTTCTTTAATATAGTTTTAGTATGGTCTTCAAGAAAAAAAAGAGAAAAACACAAATCTTTAATAATAAATATATTTTAAAGCCAATTATTTCTAACAGTTGTCTCTTAAGACAACTTGATATAAGCAATCTCTTTTCCAAAGTCCACGAAACTCTATTCAATTCATGCACCAATTCAGTCAAAAAAAATTAATAGTCCAGACATCGTTATAGAAAATGAGGAAAGCAAACTGAGCAAGAATACACCGTGAGTTCTTTTAGGGCAAGGTCTGGTTCTTCCAGCAAAAAAAGATGATTAAGAAAAAGTGATAATATATTATATACATATCCTTTATATATTCCCTAAGAATATTACCTATTATATTAAAACACTTTAATGGTAACAAAAAAATTAAGAGTAACCCCCGAAATACTAGAGAATATCTTATCTTTGTCCAGTTTCTGATTTAGGATCTATTCTGAACTAAAGTGGGTTTTCTAACCTACATAAACTTGTAACATCCCATAGTATGTTACAATTGTTCATGAAAATAAACATTCCTTAGAAAATATAAGCATTCAGTGACCTAAGCCTTCCTAAAGAATGGATATTTAGATACTTATGAAAATTCACTTTTAAAAAATTAGTACTTAGACCTCGTGGGAGCACTGTAGCCTGGCTAAGTACTGCCAGGAAAAAAACAATTCACCTAAGCAAAGAAATAAAAAGTAACCAGTTAGAAACAAAAGATATGAAATATTAGACTTAAAAAAGTAATAAATAAAGATGAAGTAAGGCCAACTACTAAAACAAATATCAATTTTTCTTATAAAGTTCTGGGGCACCTAAGTGGCTCAGTCAGTTATGCATTCAGCTCTTGGTTTTGGCTCAGAAGTCATGAGATTGAGCCCGGCATCCAGACTCCCCACTAAGCAGAGCATCTGCTTGCAGATTCTCTCGCCCTACCCTCCTCTCACTCACACTCTCAAGAGTGCTTTCTCTTTCTAGAATAAGTAAATAAATCTTAAAAAGAAAAGTATAAATACTAAACAATCAATGAGTCAACAAAGAAATCAAAGAGAAAATCAAACAACACCTAGAGACAAATGAAAACACAGCAGTCTAAAATCCTTGGAACACAAGAAACAAGCAACATTTCAAATAAAGAGGAAAAAATAATAATAAAAATCAGAGTGAAAATAAGTGAAATAAAGAACAAAAATATCAATAAAGCTAAGAGCTAGTTCTTTGAAAAGATAAACAAAATTGATAAACCTTTAGCCAGACTCACCAAGAAAGAACACACAAATAAAATCAGAAATCAAAGAGAAGTAACAAATGAAATACACAGAATTATAATAGAGTATTATGAAAAATTATATGCCAGCAAATTGGACAACTTAGAAGAAATGGATAATTTCCTAAAAAACAAAGCAAAACAAAACGAAACAATCCTTCCAAAACTGAATCATGAAGAAACAGAAAACCTAAATAACTGATTACTAGTAAAAAAAAAAAAAAAAAATTAAACTGAACTGGTAATTAAAAAACTCCCAACAAGCAAAAATCTAGGATCAGATGAGTTCACAAATGAATTCAACCAAACTTTTAAAGAATACTTATTCTCGACATTTTTCCACAGGCAACAAGATGGCCAACAGATACATGAAAAGATGCTCTATATCACAGATCATCAGAGAAATATAAATCAAAACCACAATGAACTATCACCTCATACCTGTTGGAAGGGCTAAAATAAGAGACACAAGAAACAACAGGTGCTGGCAAGGTTGTGGAGAAAGGGGAACCCTCTTGCACTGCTGTTGGGAATACAAACTGGTACAGCCCACTGAAAACTGAAAACAGTATGAAGGTTCCTCAAAAAATTAAAAATAGCACTACCTGGGGCACCTGGGTGGCTCAGTCATTTAAATGTCTGACTCTTGATTTTGGCTCAGGTCATGATCCCAGGATAGTGAGGTTGAGTCCCGTATCAGGCTCCACTCTGAGAACATGGAGCCTACTTAAGATTCTTTTCCTCTGCTCCTCCCCATTCCCTCTCTCTCAAAAAACAAACAAACAAACAAACAAGAAACTACCGGGCAGCCCAGGTGGCTCAGCAGTTTAGCGCCGCCTTCAGCCCAGGTGATCCTGGACATCCGGGATCGGGTATCCATGTCAGGCTGCCCGTGTGGGGCCTGCTTCCCCCTCTGCCTGTGTCTCTGCCTCTCTCTCTCTCTCTCTCTCTCTGTCTCTCATGAATAAATAAAATCTAAAAAACAAACAAAAAAAAAAAAACTACCTTATTGCACTACTAGGTATTTACCCAAAGAATACAGAAAAACTTATTCAAAGGAATACATGCACCCTGATATTTATAGCTGCATTATCTACAATAGCCAAACTATGGAAACAGCCCAAATTGATAATGACTGGAAAAAAAAAAGATAAATATATCTTTACATATATACATCACAGTATATACAAACAGTCCGTCACATATATACATGACGCACTGTTTTTACTCAGCCATAAAAAAGAATGACGTCTTGCCATTTGCTTAGATGGAATGAGAAAGGATTATGTTAAGTGAAATCAGAGAAAGACAAATACCATATGATTTCATTCAAATGTGGAATTTAAGAAACAAAACAAATGAGCTTAGGGGAAAAGAGAGAGATAGGCAAATCAGGAAACAGACTCTTAACTATAGAGAACAATCTGATGGTTACCAGAGGTGGATGGGGGATGGGTTAGGTAGGTGAAGGGGACTAAGGAGTGCACTTGCAATTAAGCACAAGGTGTTGTATAGAAGCAATGAATCACTATATTGTACACCTGAAACTAGTATTACACTGTATGTTAACTGGAATTTAAGCAGAAACTTAAAACAAAAATAAAGAAGACCTATTCTCAAACTATTCCAAAAACAGAAGAGAAAGGAAAGCTTCCAGATACAGTCTATAAGGTCAGCATTATCTTCATCTAAAAACAGACAAAGATACCAAAAAAGAAAACTACAAGCCAATAAACCTGATGAACACAAATGCAAAATTTCAACAAAATATTAACAAATCACATTCAACAATACATTAAAAGAATCATTCAGTACCATCCGGTGGGATTTATTGTAGGAATACAATGACAGTTCAATATCCGCAAACCATCAACATGATTTACCACATAACAAAATGAGGGATAAAAATCATGATCATCTCATTAAATGTAGAAAAAAACATTTGAGAAAATTCAAAATCCATTTGTCCGTCTATTGAGCAGAACTTTCAACGAGTTTACAGAAAACATACTGCAACATAATAAAGGCAACATTCGTCAACCTACAACTAACATCCTATTCAATGATAATACAATTGAAAGCTTTTCCTCCAAGAACAGGACCAGGATAAGAATGTCCACTCTCACCACCTTTACTCAAAATAATACTAGAAGTCCTAGCTATACCAATAAACAAAAAAACTAAACAAAAGGCATCCAAATTGGTAAAGGAAAAAGTAAAACTGTCACTATTTGTAGGTAATATGAAATTATACACGGAAAACTCTAGAGACTTCACCAAAACACTATTAGAATAAATTAATTAAATAAAGTTGCAGGATACAAAATTAACACGTGGAAATGCTGCATTTCTATACACTAATAACAAAGTAGCAGAAAAAGGATTTTTTTTGTAGTCTTTTTTAAAAAAAAATATTTATCTATTCAGAGAGAGAGAGAGAGAGAGAGAGGCAGAGACACAGGCAGAGGAAGAAGCAGGCTCCATGCAGGAAACCTGATTGGATCCTGGGTCTCCAGGATCACACCCCGGGCTGCAGGTGGCGCTAAACTGCTGTGCCACTGGGGCTGCCCAAAAGGAATTTTTTTTAATTCCATTTATAATTGTTTTACAAATAATAAAATACCTAGGGATAAACTTAACCAAGAAGGTGAAAGAACTATATTCTCAAAACTATAAAACACTGATGAAAGAAACTGAAGGTGATACAAATGGAAAGACATACATACCATGTTCCTGGGTTAGAAGAATTAATACTGTTAAAATGTCCATTCTACTCAGAGCAATCTACAGGTTCAATGTAATCCCTATCAAAATACCAACAATATTTTTTACAGAACTAAAACAAATTAATTTTTAAATTTTTTTAATTTTTAATTTTTTTATTTATTTATGATAGTCACACACAGAGAGAGAGAGAGAGAGAGAGAGAGAGGCAGAGACACAGGCAAAGGGAGAAGCAGGCTCCATGCACCGGGAGCCCGACGTGGGACTCGATCCCGGGTCTCCAGGATCGCGCCCTGGGCCAAAGGCAGGCGCCAAACCGCTGCGCCACCCAGGGATCCCCCTAAAACAAATTAATCCTAAAATTTGTATAGAAGAATAAAAGACCCTGAAGAGTCAAAGCAATTTTGAGAAAGAAGAAAAAAGCTGGAGATATCACAATCCCAGAAGTTACTGGCACAAAAATAGACACATAAATCAATGGAACAATATAGAGAGCCCAGACATAAACCAATAGTTGCATGTTCAATTAACCTATGACAAAGAAGGTAAAATATACAATGGGAAAGACACTCTCTTCAATAAATGGTGCTAGGAAAACTGAACAGCTACATGGAAAAGAATGAAACTAGACCACTTTTTCAAACTATACACAAAAATAAGTTCACAGTAATTAAAGACCTAAACGTGAGATCTAAAACCATAAAACTCCTAGAAGAAAATATAGGCAGTAATCTCTTTGATATAGACCTTAGTAACCTTTTTAAGATATTTCTCCTCAGGCTAGGGAAACAAAAAAGCAAAACTAAACTACTGAGACTCCACCAAAATTAAAACTTTTGCATACCAAAGGAAACCATAAACAAAAAGGCAACCTAGTACATCTGTTCAGGGGTTAATATCCAAAATATATAAAAAAACGTATGTAACTCAGTACCTAAAAACAAATAATCCAATTAAAAAGTAAGCAGAGAACTTGAATAGACATTTTTCCAAAGAAGACACATAGACAGCCAAAAGACAAAAGAGAAAGGGTTTAACATCACAAATCATAAGGGAAATGAAAATCAAAACCACAGTAAGATTATCACTTCACACCAGTCAGAATGGCTACTATCAAAAAAAGAATTACAAGTGCTAGAGAGGATGTGGAGAAAAGAGAACCTACACACACTGGTAACCAGAATGTAAACTGGTGCAACCACTGGAAAACTGTATATTCTTCAAAAAATTAAAAATGGAAATACTATATGATCCCATAATCTCACTAACGAGTATTTACCAAAAGAAAACAAAATCACTGATTCAAAAAGATATATGCACCCCTATGTTTACTGCAGCATTATTTACAAGAGTCAAAATATGGAAACAACACAAGTGTCTGTCCATAGATGAATGGATAAAGATGATGTGGTATACAGACACTGGAATAGTACTCAACCATAAAAAAAAGAATGAGATCTTGCCATCTGTGACAACATGGATGGACCCTGAGGATATTATGTTAAGAGAATGTCATTTAGAGAAAGAAAGCCATATAATTTCACTTGCATGTGGAATCTTAAAAAAAAAAAAAAAAAAACAACAACAAAAAAAGGAAACAAGATGAAAACAAGAAAAACAGGAAGAGATCCATAAACACAGAAAACGTGGTTACTAGGGCTCAAGTGTATGGGATGGGCAAAATAGGTGAAGTGGAGTGGGAGGTTCAGGATTCCATTAATGGAATAAGTCACTGGATGAAAGTTACAACATACAAAATCTAGTCATTGGTATTAGAATAGCATTAGATGGTGACACACAGTAACCCCACTTGTAGCAAGCATAGCATTACCTACAGAGTTGTTAAATCCCTATGCTGTATTCATAAAACTAATATAACATTATGTGTCAAATGTACTTCAGTTTAAAAAGTATAAACAAATAAAAATAAGTAGTATAGCTTAATAAGATTACATACCAACTTTGGACTGGAAGGAACCCTGGAGAATCACTCCTTTCTTTAAAAAGAAGAAAGAAACTAACACCCGGAAAAACAGACTTATGCAAGATTACAATTTACCTAAGGTGACAGAGTTAAGTTAGTAAGCCTTGAAATGGACCACAGGCACATCTCACGATTTGCAGGTTTAGCTCCAGACCACCACAATAAAGTTAACATTTCAATAAAGCAAAGTCTGAAATAAAAATAGTCAAATGAATTTCTTGGTTTCCTGATGCAAACTACACTGTAGTCTAACTGTGCAAGAGCACTATGTCTTTAAAAAATGTACATACCGGGCAGCCCAGGAGGCTCAGCGCCACCTTCAGCCCAGGGCCTGATCCTGGAGACCCGGGATCGAGTCCCAGGTCAGGCTCCCTGCGTGGAGTCTGCTTCTCCCTCTGCCTGTGTCTCTGCCATTCTCTCTATGTCTCTCATAAATGAATAAATAAAATCTTTAAAAAAATAAAAATAAAAAAATAAAAAATGAACATACCTTAATTTAAAAATAATTCATTGCTAAGAAATGTTAATCAGCATCTGAGTTCTTAGTGAGTCAGATTCTTTTTGCTGGTGGAGTCTTGCCAGTGTTGATGGCTGCTAACTGATCAGGGTGATGGTTGCTGAAGACTAGGTGGCTGTGGCGATTTCTTAAAATAAGACAAAGTTTGTCTCATTGATTGACTCCTTCTTTCACGAACAATTTTTCTGCAGCATGCAAGGCTGTGTGACAGTTATTTTAGTCACAGTAGAGCTTTCAGAATTGGTCAATCCTCTCAAACCCTGTCACTGCTCTGTCAACTAAGTTTATATAACATTCTAAATTCTTTGTTGTCACTTCTACATAAGTAAGTCTTCACAGCATATTTACTAGGAGGAGATTCCACCTCAATAAACCACTTTCTTTGCACATCCTTAAAAAGCAACTCCTCTTCTGTTCAAGTTTGACCATGAGACTGTAGTAATGCAGTCACATCCACAGGCTCTACTTCCAGTTCTCTCGCTATTTCCACACCTGCAGTTACCTCCTCCATTGAAGTCTTGAACCCCTCAGTCATCTGAGAGGGTTCGAATCAACTTCTTCAAACTGCCATTAATGTTAATACACTAACCTCTTCCCACAAATCACAATGTTCTTAATGGCTTCTAGAATGGTGAATCCTTTCCAGAAGGTGTTCAATTTACTTTGCCCAAATCCACCAGAGGAATCATTACCTATGACATCTACAGTCTTATAAAATGTATTGCTTAAGAAAACTTGAAAGTCAAAATTACTCCTTGATCTATTAGCTGCAGAGGGGATGCTGTGTAAACAGGTATACAACAACACAAATCTCACTGTATATCTCCATCAGCTTTTGGGTGATGAGGTGTGTCATCGGTCAGCAGTAATATTTTGAAAAGAATTATTTCCTGAGCAGTAGGCCCCAACAGTGGGCTTAAAACATTCAGTAAACCATGTTGCAAACAAATGTGCTGTTATCCAGGCTTTGTTGTTCCATTTTAGAGGACAGGCAAAGTAGATATAACATAATGCTTAAGAGCTCTAGAATTTTTGGACTAGTAAATGAACACTGGTTCAACTTAAAGTCACCAGCTAATTTAGCCCCTTATAAGAGAGTCATCCTGTCCTTTGAGGCTTTGAAGACAGGCACTGACTTCTCCTTTACAGCTATGAAAGTCCTAGGTGGTATCTTCTTCCAACAGAAGGCTATTTTGTCTACATTGATATCTGTTGTTTGGGGAAGCCATCATCTTTGTTACCTTAGTTAGACCTTCTAGATAACTTGCTGTAGCTTCTTCATCAGCACTTACTGCTTCACCTTGCACTTGATGTTAAGGAGTTGATTTCTCTCCTTAAACCTCATGAACCAACTTCTTGTATCTTCAAACTTTTCTTCTGCAGCTTCTTCACTTTTCTCAGCCTTCACAGAACTGAAGAGAGTTTGGGTTTTACTCTGGAATAGGTTTTGGCTTACAAGACTGTTGTGGCTGGTTGGATCCTTCACCCAGATTACCGAAACTTTCTCCAGATTGGCAATAAGGCTGTTTCATTTTATCTTCCTGTGTGTGTTCACTTCAGTAGCACTTTTAACCCCCTTAAACAACTTTGCCTTTACAATTGCAATTTGGCTGTTTGATGCACAATGCCTACCTTTTGGCCTATCTGGGCTTTCGACAGGCCTTCCTCACCAAGCTTAAATCATTTCTAGCTTTTGATTTAAAGTGAGAAATGTCTGACTTTCACTTAAACACTTACAGGCTATCATAGGGTTATTAATTGGCCTAATTTCAATCTTGTTGAGTCTCGGGGAATAGCAAGGCCCAAGGACAGGGAGAGAAATAGGGGAACGGCTGGTTGATGGAGCGGTCAGAATACAGACATTTATCAATTACGTCCACTGTTTTATATGCGTGCACATCATCATTACAATAGCAATATCAAAGCAATCAGAGATCATCATAACAAATACAATATTGAAAAAGTCTGAAATATTATGAGAATTAAGAAAATGTGTTACAGGAAGTAAGCAAAAGGTACTGGAAAAATGGTGCAAAAAGACTTGCTCAATGCAGGGTTGCCACAAATCTTCAAGCTGTACAAATTGTGTAAAATAAAGGGGGGGCACAAAAAACAGTACCTGTGAAGCACAATAAATCAAAGTACAGTAAAACAAGGTACGCCTGTACAAGTTTTCTCTTAGTTGAGTAACACATTAGGTATTGTAATATCAACAATAAGATGAGAACTACCTCATCTTTGAAGCTACCTCCATCTCCATCTATCCCGTACTGTCGCCCTCCTGCCACTAGAACTGAATAAGCATTTCTGCTCCTTTTCAGAGTTAACCTTTCACCTGTCTCCATTTCCGTATCTTCTCTCCATCACAGGATAGTATCTGTTACTCTACTCTGTATAGGATCATTCCTACCAAAAGAGGCTCTAATAAAGCTATTGCTTGACTCCATGTCCTAATACATCTATACCTCAGTTACTCTATTCTAATTTTCCAATAAATCTCTTTTGAGGAGTAATATAGAATCTAGAATGTTATCTCTACTTTTCTATCTATGTTCTTCTGAATCCACACTAGTCAGGTTTTCATCCCCACCCTTCTACTAAAATAGGTTTTGTCAAAACAGACAACGACATTCATTTTGGCTAAACCTTGTAGCCAATTTTCCATCCTATTCATCCTTGAGCTTACAGCAGCATTTGAAACAACTATCTCCCTCCTTCAGAAAACTCCCTTTTCTTTTTTAGTTCCCACAGTCATCTGCTTCCCTGGTTTTCTTAAACTATCTCACTGGCTGTCTCTTCTCAGTCTCCTTTATTGAATCTGCCTCCTCTTCCTTATCTCTAAATGTTGGAATACCCAAGACACCACATATTGTCTCTCATCTTCGTCTACACTCTTTCCTTAGGTAATTGTATCTAGACTTCATTTACTCTGACTTCCGCATTCGCATGTCCACCTTCATATCTGACTACTCCATTTAGGTATCTAAAAATGATTTCAAACTTACAAGCCCAAAACCAAAATCATAATTTGTCTTCTTTCTACCCCACTCTTTCCTACTTTCCTAATTTCATTAAATGGCAACCCCATCTACTTACTAAATTACTCATATTGCAAATCTAAGGATCATCCTGGATTCCTTCTTAACCTCACATCCCACACCCAAACCATCTGTGAAACTAGATGGTTTTATCTCCCAAAATACAATCCACGTTAATTATTTCTTACCATTCCTATTCCTGGTCATGGCCACCATCTTTTCTCACTTGAATTTCTGCAATAATCCCTAAATGATATCCTGCTTTCATCCTTGCTTCCACAGTCAGAGAAAGCTACTTGACACAGAGATCAGACAGCACTGCTCTCCTGCTTAATACTCCTCAATGGCTTCTTACAGCCATCAGATTCCTCAACCAGACCTGCAAACTCATATAAGATCTAGCCCTTCTGCCTACTTCTCCATCCTTACATCATGCCACACATCTACTTTTTCAACCCAAGTGGCCTTCCTAGGTGCTTCTGAGATGCCAAGTTTGTTGCCAACTCACACACTTTGTACTTGCTGCACCCTTTACCTAAAAGGCCCTTAAAACAAAGCGGGCACCTTCTCTTCATCCTGTCAGCAGCATAAATGTCACCTTCTTAACGATGGCTCTCCTGACAATTCTATTAAAGTGAGCCCACTCAACTAAAATAAATAAATAAATTAATTAATTAAATAAATAAAATAAAATAAAATAAAAATAAATAAAAAAAATAAAGTGAGCCCACTCTTAGTTACTGTTTCATTTTCTTCATAGTCCTTGTTACTATTTTTTTAATCTTTTTTTTAATTTTTTTTTTTAAGGATTTTATTTATCCATCCATGAGACAAACACAGAGAGAGAGAGAGAGAGAAAAGCAGAGACACAGGCAGAGGGAGAAGCAGGCTCCACGCAGGGAGCCCAACGTAGGACTCGATCCCAGGTCTCCAGGATCAGGCCCTAGGCCGAAGGCGGTGCTAAACTGCTGAGCCACCCAGGCTGCCCCAGTCCTTGTTACTATTAGAAATAATCTTATGTTTATCTTTCTCTTCCTACTAAATAGAAGATACATAAGAACAGAAATCTTATCCACCTAGTTCACCATGGTAACAACACCATTCATTAGTTTTTTATGGAATAGATGATTATTCTAAAAAGCTCTACCAAATAGAACATTAATAATTTCATTCTATAAAATTTATCTTTCTGTTTTAAAGGAAATGTTAAATTTTCCCTCTTTTAAATAACTAAGATTTACTTATTGCTGAAATTCCTAAGGGAGAAAAGTTAGCATATCAAAAAGGTCTGCTCAGAGCCATTACTAGAGTAAAGTTGGAATATTCTAACTCAGTTGATTTTAAATAACTGAGATGACCTAATAGGACTTCAGACAAAATAAATTTCACTTGTATTTACAATACTTTGTTTGACTAATATAAACTAGTCACAATATTATTAAATGAAAAAAATTATTTTTATCTTAGAAGAAAAAAGTTACCTAGATTAACAGAACACTGAAGATTTATATTCCATGTATAGTTCTCCAGCTAATTTAAGTTAATTCTTTGTGATGCAGAATGAGTCAACTAACAGTTGTTCATCTGGCTCCCCTATCTGTACCAGGATAACTAGATAAAAGCAAAAAAGAAAAACTAAAAGTCTTGCCCTATTTCGATTCCTAACAATTGTTTATTTTCTAAATATGGCCAAGAGGGCTACTATGGCAATGGTAGAACATTAGCGAATGTAACACATCATTTTTCATCCTAAAATAACCTTCTTAAAAAAAATCCCAAACCTTATAGGTCACACATAAAAGGTCAGGAAAGAAGATGACCATCAGCCCCCTTCAGTTCAAGAATGACTTTATCAGTTTTTTTTTTTTTAAATTTACTCATGAGAGACAGAGAGAGAGAGAGAGAGAGAGAGAGAGAAGCAGAGACACAGGCAGAGGGAGAAGCAGGCTCCATGCAGGGAGCCCGACGACATGGGACTCGATCCTGGGTCTCCAGGATCAGGCCCTGGACTGAAGGCGGCGCTAAACTGCTGAGCCACCTGGGCTGCCCCAAGAATGACTTTATATCCAGTTTCAAATGAATCAAAAGTAAGTCTAAGCTAGAAAGCCTACTATATATGGAACAGTATAATTGTCTGATTCATGTGACTTTAAGAAAGGTTCTTAAAAAGTTTTAAGGGAAAAAACTGTATAAAATCAAAGAACTGTTCATTTCCTGTCATTTCCCTGTGTTCAGCTTCTTTGTATAAAACAACGATGCCTGGCTTGGCTGCTGCCAGCAGAAGAGTCCACACAACAAGCAACTAGACGAGTAAAATAAAAATAAACCAAGACAAAAAGATCAAAGTAAGGAGATATCTCTCCTTAAAAAAGAATATAAGTAAAAAAAAAAAAAAAAAAAAAAAAAAAGAATATAAGTGACTGAAGATGAGACAAAGGTTAAAAAAAAAGAAATTTGTTGCATTTAAAACTGCAATTGCAGGGCACCTGAGTGGCTCAGTGGTTGAGTGTCTGCCCTCAGCTCAGGTCCTGATCCCCGGGTCCTGGGCTCCCTGTGAGGAGCCTGCTTATCCCTCTGCCTATGTCTCTGCCTCTCTATGTCTCTCATGAATGAATAAATAAAATCTTAAAAAAAAATAAAACTGCAATTGCTTCTCTCCTCTAAAGGAGAAAAAATTATTAGAAACTGATAAAACCAAGTCATTTTTTCTACTCTTCTACCCATGTGTTCCAGGATACTCCTAAGCATTTCTTTATTTTACCTTTATTTACACAACACCTACTCTTGCTTTAAAATCAAACAATGTTTAGATATTAAGTATAGTTTCCTAGACTCTAGGTCAAATCAAAATATATGCTAGACTTAACATTTAAGACATTATCAGCTTCGTTTAAACAGCATTTTGAAACACTGGGTCAAATTAAAGCATCTCAACTACAATATGCATTCCCCAAGTCTGGCCAGTCATAGAAAGACATCACAGAATATTCGTTCATACATGCATAAGGCATTTACTGAATACCTACTATGTCAGGCACCAAACTATGAATGGAGATACAAAAAATAAGATACAACAGATACCCTATCATTAAGAAACTCCAATAAAAGAAGAAAAAGGTAATGTACGAGTATGACTACTAATGACCAAAAAAATAAATAAATAAATAAAGTATGCTAAATAAAATTAATTAGAAGTCAGAGGGAATTTGGGAAGACTTCCAGAGGAGATAATGCCTAAATGAAGTCTTTAGGTATTAGCAGAGGCTAAACACAAGTATGTGCATTTTGGGATTGTTTTTTTTGGCAGGGGTTAGGGGACGTTGTTAATGATAGATAAGGTTAGTCAAAGGAGGTGTGCAGTTCATGACAGAAGATCCTATTTCAGTAAAAGGGAGCAGCATATGCAAAAGTAAAAACATTATGAAATAAGTGAGGCATATCATCAAACTGCAAATAGTATACAATTGTGCTAGCCAAACACAGTGGCTACTGAGCACCAAAAATGTACCTAGTCAGAATAGAGATACACTAAAGTGTAAAATATACATGGATTTTGAAAACTTAACATAAAAAAGAACACAGGGATCCCTGGGTGGCTCAGCAGTTTAGCGCTTGCCTTAGGCCCAAGGCATGATTCCGGGGTCCTGGGACTGAGTCCCACATCGGGCTCCCTGCATGGAGCCTGCTTCTCTCCCTCTGCCTATGTCTCTGCCTCTCTCTCTCTCTCTCTCTGTGTCTTTCATGAATAAATAAATAAAACCTTTTAAAAAAATGTCTTTAATTAAAATTTAAAAAAATAAAAAAGAACAAAGTATCTTCTTAAAGCTATTTTTCATTATTCATGTTAAAATATTACGTTGAATGTATTGGGTTAAATAAGATATACCATTAAAATTAATTTCACCTGTTTGTATTTTTCTCCAACTACTGAAAAAAAATGTTTTAAATTCTGTATACGGTTCACATTGTATTTCTTTTAGACAATGCTGGTTTAGAATGACTGCATTGGGCGGGGGTGGGTAATGATAAAGTAATAAATGAGACTGGATCAAGTGGAAGAGACTACTATAAGAAGGATACTTATATCATACAAAGAAGTTGGTTAGAAAAAAAGGATCTTCAGTAAAATTTAAATGATCAAATCTGACATTTACATATATCCATCTCCTACCCAAGAATTGTAGGGCCAATAAGGCCGAGGGTAGAAGACCTCTGGTCTTGAAATCAGGTGACAAATGTTAGCGCTTTGAACTAACATAGGGTATCTACAGAGACGTAGAGTACAGAATTAAGAAACGTTTATCAAGCAAAACACTGGACTTGATGACAGGTATGTGGAATATGAGAACAGAGAAGAATCTACATAAATTCCAAAGTTCTGGGCTTACAAAATTGGGTAAATATGGTACCATTCACTAGGATAGGTTTGGTGGGGAAAGATGATGGTCTAATATCAGACACACTGAGCTTAGGATGCCTGTGAGAAATCTATGTGGAAATATCAAAAATTAGCTATATAAATTTAGAGCTAATTGAAGAGTTCCAGGACAGAGATAAAAACTGATTGTGCGTTAATAAAATATAGATAGTGGAAGCCAAGACAATCAGAAGCCTGATGATGAACTCAGCCAAGAAAAGCACACCAGAGTGAAGAGAAGGCAGAAAACTAAATTAAGAGGAAACAGAATAATTAAATGGTGAGCAGAGGAGGAGCACCCCACAAAAATGATCAATAATAACAGGGAAGAGAACTAGGTAAGAGTGCAGCATCTTCTTTTTTCTTTGGCTGGGGGCGGAGGGAGAGGGCAGAGAGGGACCTTAAGCAGGCTCCATGCCCAGCACAGAGCCCCATGTGTGGCACAATCTCACCACCTGAAGAACATAACCGGATCCAAAATCAAGAGTCAGAAGCTTAACGGACTGAATCGCCTAGGCACCCCAAGAGTAGCATCTTCAAATGGACTTCTGTGTCTTACACCGTTCCATGACTACTGAACAGAAAAGATGCAACGCTGACAAAGAAAGAAAAATCTCTTTTCCAAAATCAGCAATTACTTTTTGATATTTGAAATGATGCTTTGTCAATTCAGAAAATCAAAACAAACTTGTTATTTCCTTGTGTGCGTTTGGATAAACATACACGTCAACATGCAACACGAGCCCAAAGTAAAATAAAATAGCAATATAAAATTCAAATGTGGAACTATACTCAAAAACATATGGACTAAAATAACGTGCTAAAGAATCTTCAGAACTGTACCCTTGTTTCCAAACTGCATGTAGTCCCCCCTTTAAAAACCATTTAAATGATGACTTCTGATCCCAAAGATCTAATCCAAGTTCTTAAACTGAAGTTAAAGGACCAGCATAAACATATTTCTCCCCAAGTGTACTTTCCTAGGGAGAAAGGTCCAAACTTTCTTCAGATTTTCAGAGGAGGGTCCAAGAGGGAAAAGATTAAGAAAGTCTCCAGTAATCGCACCCCATCGAATTGCTCATACAAACCAAGTTCCAATAACAAATCCACTTTAGCAGAACCACCCCCTTTTTTTTTCATTTACCTAAGTATAGGTACGAACACCTCAATAAATCAATCCTCACAACGATATGTACTGTTCCCATTCCCAAATGGCAAAAATATGTGTGTCCCTAGTAATGTGTTACTAGCCAAAAATTTGTTAGTAATTGATGTTAGTAGTTTATCCAAGGCGACAAAGCGAATGAAAGTGGTTAAAACTCACGTGAATCGGTAAAACCCCCCAATCTTCACCACTGCTGGACACGACCCTTTAGTCCTGCCAAGGTGAAACACCGGCCTGAGCCCTCCGACTCATCTACGCCAAGATTTTTTTTTTTTTTTTTTTTTTTGCCAAACATCTTTCCTCTCATCCCACCCCCTGAAAGACGTGTAAAAATTTCACAGCCAGGACGAAAGGGCCTTTCCACTCTATAAGCGTGGTCTTTAATCTCCACTTATTTATTATCCCGGAGACACCGAGAGCCTCACAGCCTCCTTCCCCTCCTTGGCTCTGTCCCTCCTTTCCCATCTTCAGTCTCCACAGGCCTCCAGGGTTTTCTAAGAATTCCCAACCGTTTCCTCTAGATCTTCCTGCGAGGAGCTCCCTTCCTCCTCTTGGTCCAACAACAACCAAAGCTTCTCCAACTCCGTGTCCTCCTAACTTCCCGGCCCCCACCTGTAGGCCCACCTGCCCGCCCTCCCGGCCCTCTCCCGGCTGCCACGCTCCGCACGCATTTCCCTCGGACTTTGTTCCCTCCGCCTTCCCAAACCCTCCCTATCCCTAATCCTCCCATCCGCCCCGCGGCAACAGCGCCCCTGGCACGCCTCCCTCCGCGAGGAGCCGGCCCCCGCCCCAGGTCCAGCCCCACTTCGCGCCCCCAATTCCCCAATCTCCACGCCCACCCCGCCCCCGCCCCCTCCTCAGCTCCGCCGAGGCGCCCCGCCTCCTTGCCTTCTCTCCACGGACCAAACGCCCCGCCGGGCTCTCGGGGTCGAGCCGCCCAACAGTGGATTCCTGGCTGTTGCGAAGATTGCGGGGCGGGCGCCTAGGTTGCCGGGGTGCGGGAAGTTTGAACACAGGCCCAGGGTAGGGGCGGGACCGCAGCTCCCCCGCGGCGGCGACGCCGCGGCTCCGGCACCAGGGTAACGGAGACGGAGGCCCATACTGCCCTGCGGCAAGGCTCTGGCCAGGGATGCCCGCCCCCCTCAAGCTCCCATTGGCCTCCGGCATTAGACGACCATTCCTATTGGGCTCAGTGGAGCTGGAAGGCGGGACGAGAAGAACGGCGGAAGGCGGCCATTGGTGGACGGCTTCCGCGGTAGCGGCGACCGAGAGTAGGGAGGTGGTTCTGCCCCGGCGCGAGCGACCGAGCGGGGGCCTCTTAGGCGGTGCTGGGCGGCCCGCGACCCGCGGCTTCCAGGGCCTGGCGTGGCTCGGAGGGGAGAGGGGATCGGTCGTAATGAATCGTGCGCCTTGGCAAATGCGCGATTGGAAACGTTGAAGGTTGTTTTGAGTCCCTTTTGGAAATGCATTGATTTTGAATTAGAAAGATATTATAAACAAATAGCTAGTTACTTCTCGGTCTTTGCCCCGAAATTGCTTATTTCCGGGAGGAGGTGGACTTGGTGTACTAAGGCTTCTTCCTCGTCGAGGTCCTGGCCTTAAATCTCGAATGCGCCGTGAGTTTGGCTTGAAAGTGATTTTTGAGGTTTCGGAACCGGTTAGAGGGGGGATGACATTTTAGATTATTTGCAGTTTTTTTGTTTTTTTTTAAGTGAACGTCTGCGGCGCATGTCAGTAACCCGTTGAGAACTGCGGTGTGGCATTTTCCCCTTTAAAAAATTGACTGCATTAAATGGCATTAATTGCAGGAGGCAGGAGAAGTAAGGAAGGTTATTTTAAGCTTTTCTCAACCTTCTGATTACCCAGAGGGCTTAACACCGCACCCCGCTTTTTCGCCATTGGTTAATTTCTTGAAAACTGGGCTTTACCTCCATTTTGCAGAGAATCTAAACCTTGAAAGCAAATAACATTGTAATCAATCTTCTCATCCTAAATTATGGTAATTCTGTTTCTTGCTTGGCCTCGTTTTCCCAATTTTGCACTATTTCAAAGCTTTCCTTTTATCCTGTCAACATATTTTGCGTCAATAACCTACCTAAACAATACTGTAATTAAATGCAATTTTCTGTATAGAAAGTAGAAGCTAGGAATCGTCTGTTGAAGATGACTAATACCTTAAAGTGCACTTAAATAACATTTCATCAGTTTAAATCTGCTAACATTCTTCGTTAAAATAGCTCGCTGGCTATTACTGATTCCGTTAGAGTTAATATTATGTAGTTTAATAAACGCAGTGGTGGAGTACTTTTAAAGGAAATAGCTATAAAGGGTGAAGAAACGCGCTGTTTTTAGATGAAAAAAAAAGACGTCTCTCCCCGAGGAGTCAAATGAAGGTTGCTAGCGCTCAAGGACAGCTGGGAATGAAACTAACATTTTTTCGCACCGACAATGTGCTAGGCAATATGATCTCATTCCATCTTCATTTCTGATTTTAGACAGGTATTGTTACTCATTGTTATACCTGAGGAAACAGATTCAGAGAGCTGAAAGAATCTACCAGGAGATACTAAAGCAGTAGGTGGTAGGGGCAAAAATCAAGCCTAGGTCAGCTAAATTCCAGGCTTCAAATTGAATGCTTTCAATGGGTTTCGCTTACAGGTTAATGGAGTTGCTAGAAAGCAAGAAAGTATTTAAAAGACTAGGAGTCTCCAAAAAATTGTCTAATTGTATGTTAACACATTTTCAAGATGTTTACAATGTGCAGTTTTATTCACTCTATCTTATTTGGAGAAATGACTACTGCTCCAATATATATATAGCAGTGCTATATAATAGCACCAGCGCTGCTATAGCAATAGCAGTGACTATTAAATTTATTTGACCTTGAACAAAAACCCAAAGGATTTATAAATCTCCAGGAGTAAAAACCAGCTTATTAAACTAATTTTTAAAAAAGTTACCCCAAAACATGAAATAATTTCTAAATTTGTATATGCTTTTACATGGTTTTGATATAATCTTTTTTAATAAGATTAGATTTTTCTAAGATAATACTATTTGACATCTCATTCCACTATATACCGCAATGGGATTCTGCTTTTCTGAAAAAAACAAAGTCAACAAAAGTATATTTTTATATTATGCCACTTGAAATTATATTTAACAGGAATCAGGCTTCTTACTCTTTTTAAAGATTATATTTCTGAAAGGAATTATACTAATGATCATTAAGCACTTGGGAGTTTTAGTTTTAACATTTTGGGCTTATACAATATTTCTAACATTTTGGGCTTACACAGTATTATCTCCAGATTAATTACATTGCTAGCTGAATGTTCCTTTTCTGCAAGACTTTGATTGCCTTAATGCCGTGTAATGATACAGATAATATCAATTAAAATCTTCCTAGAAGTGCTAACCAATAAAATTATTCCCATTTTCTGTATAGAAAAACTAAGAAGTTTGAACAATGTGTCAGAAGTTTCATAAAATTAATAGGCAGACTTTCCAACTATGACAATCCAGAAAGTACAATGACTACATTTTAAAAGGGGCATACTATAAATAATCATATCTTGGAAAGCACACCAGTATAATTATCCTTAAAGTTTAGTTGTCCATTTAATACCATTCTTTAAAAAAAAAAAAAAAAAGCACTGTTAAAATTTGATATATTTTACCTAGATAGGTGATAATAAAAAATTTGAAACTTTAAAATCTAACTTCTGATGTCTGTATTGCAGAAAAATTTTAACTTATGAAGAAATTACAGATTGGGGCACCTGGGTGACTCAGTTGGTTCAAGTGTCTACCTTTGGCTCAGGCCACAATCTCAGGGTCTGGAATCCAGCCCCTACTATGGACTCCCTGCTTAGCAAGGGGTCTGCTTCTCCCTCCTCTCCCTCTGCCCCGCCCACCGCCACACTGCTGGGCCTCCTGTGTGCATGAGTGCCTTCTCAAATAAATAAAATCTTAAAAAAAAAGAAATTACAGATAGATTGTCAGCATATAATACTAACTTTTAAACAGTATCTAATATGCTAGGTGTTTAAAAGAAATTGAATAGCTTAGGGAAACTTTGAAAATAACAGTAAAATTGGAGACACAGTGATCTGATCTTCTAGAAACAAATTTAGCCTAATTGTTATTATTTGCCTTTGCAGTACAGAAAGCTGATACCCTTTGATTATTGCTTTGTTAAGGGATTTTTTTGATCCTATATTCAATTTACAAGTTAAGTATTTTGTTAGTGGAGGAAGAAAGAAAACTATTGAGATGTTTACTACTATTTTTCTCCTTTTATAATTGATGAGTAAATCATTAATAGTTTCTCAATTTTCATGGAGTTTCATGGTCCTTTACTTTTGTTTCGCATAAAAAGAGTTAAGCGAAAAGTTGGTTCAAGCTACTATTTAATACATGTTTTCAGAATTCATTACTCCACAATTACATCTTTAAGTAAATTGACCTACAGATTAAATGCTATCTCCAAAGCAGTAGAAACAGCATTGAAGGAAATCATAATTCTATTTGCATTCACATTGTTAGATTTGAAAGGGAGAATGTCAATACAATTGTCTTAGTAGACAATTGCCTGTTCTCAACTGAAAGTAATCCATAGGAAATTCTGTTAAAATCAGTGACTGTATTTTTAATTTATAATAAATATGCTAGATAATTTTAATTAATATTAAATAAGTTATTAAGTTATAATTTAATTAATGTGCTAGGTAATTTTTAATTTTAATTCACAGATATGCTAGGTAAATCTATATTATTTATTGAAAAAAAAAGCATTTTTACTACTTTGGAATCCTGGCATAATAAAATAGCCAATTATTTCTCTAGTGAAAACAGGAGAATCATATAGCAAAATTGCAATGGAAAACTAAGTTAGACACTTTTTATTCATTCATTAAATACATATTGAGTACCTATTATATTCTTTTAGAGGATACAGAGATGAAAATAAAGTCCTTGTCTTCTAGCTGTCCACAGTGTAAAGAAAAAAATTTCTCTCATCGTAGTTACTATGTAATAAGGGCTATTAAAAGGAATGCCTAGGATATTAAGGGGACTTAGAGGAGGGACTCTTAGCTCAGCCTGGCTCCAGATATGCTTCCCAGAAAAAGTACTCTTGAATTGTATTTATGTTACATAAAAGCTAACTAGAGGTAGGAGTACAGAAAAGATAGAAACAAATTGCTTTAGAGGGGCAGGACAAATCCTTGAGGAAGACATGATGGGGAAAGATCAGGGTACACTGAGAAAGGGAGTGCCAGAGATAGGACCTGAGAGGAAGCAAGTATAAATGTTTAAATGATTTTTTAAAGAAGCATATACTTAATACCAAAAACCAAGCAGTGACAAATGAGGTTTTGAATAGAGGACTAATATGATTTAATGCACATTTGAGAAAGATTGTAGCAGTGCCATTATGCAGGGTAAGACTAGAAGCAGAAAGGTCAGCTAAGAACTTCAAAACTTCAGGAAGGAGTGAGTAATAGAGGCAAGAAATGATGAGGCCTGCCTCAACTAGTATCAGTTGAGCACCTTCTGTTCCTGGCCCTGAGTTTAAAATTTTATTAACTCCTTTTGATCCTTGCTACAACCTATTTTAATCCTTGTTACAATTCTATGATACCATGTTATTTTTATTATTTTTTTTATTGCAAGTGAAGCAGGCGGGGTGGGGGGTAATTTAGGGGCAGGGGCTGAAAGAGACTAAGTGCTTTGTCCAAGGTTATAGTTAAATAGAGAAGTAGAGATTTAAACACTTGTCTGACTCTGGGACTTGAGCTTTCAACCACCCTTTTTTTTTCAAACTGTTTTTGCAACTCATTAATGAATGAATCATCAAATCGATCTATGGCTTATGAACACTTTTTTTTATATGGATATAGAGTGGGACAGAAAATATCAGTAATTTGTGTACAGGAAAGATAAATATCATTTTATGAAATTTTTGTTTCAGTTACTTTAATATACATGTAACATGTATTTTTTTAACTATATCTCAAAAGTAAAAAACATTTGAAAATCACCACACTGCAATCATAGTAAAGAGAGAAAGAAAATTGATGTGCACCCCAAGTTACCAGACTCATTGTATGTGGGAGGGTGTAGAGAAAAGAAGGAGACTAGGTTGACCCCAGATTCCTGGTAAGACACCTGGAACCCTTCACCAAGACACTGAGTACAGAATGCAAGTGTGAAGTAAAGGACAGTAATGAATAATTTGGGGACTGTGTTTGAGACATATATGGGACATCCAGGTGAAAATGCAGATGATGTTTCTTATATAGTTAAACACACATCTCTAACATGTGCTAGTAATTTTACTCCAAGGTCAAACAGGGGAAAGAAAAGCACATATCTAAAAAACATTTAACAGTGTTTATAGCAATTTGATTCCTATTAGGCAAGGTATGTAGAAACCCAAATATCTATCAGCATGAGCATAAATTTTTTAAATGTATATCCCTTTGTGTACAACTCAATTGAATCATAACTTCAATGAATTTTTATAACAGTAATTATGTTTTATAGTAGTTCAGTTTAAACATAATTTCTGAAATCCTTATGAAACTTAAAAACTTAGATTGATAGTACCTCAATTTAATTAATGAATAATCTTTTGATACCTGAAAAATTTCTAAGACTGAATGTTGAACAATAGTTACTAAGCATGATTTTGAGTTCTGGGTTTTCCTTTTTTTATATATACACAAGTGATTATATCTTTAGGTGATGTTAAGAAATGTGTTATTCTTTCATTCATATACAGAATTTAAAAAATAAACAAAAACAAAACAAAAAAATAATAAAAAAATAAAACAAATGATCATAGGGGAAAAGAGACAGAGAGACAAACCGAAAAACAGACCCAACAATGGAGGACAAAATGATGATTAGAGGGGAGAAAAAATGGGGAGATAGATGAAATAAGTGATGGGGATTAAGGAGTGCACTTGTGATAAGCACTGGGTGTTGTATGGAAGTGTTGAATCACTAAATTGTACTCCTGAAACTAATATTACAATGTATGTTAGCTAACTGGAATTTAAATAAAAACTTTAAAAAACAAAACAAAAACAAACAAAATGTGCATTCTTACAATGTAATGCTGGTCAAAATTAACTACTGAATAACATGATAAATTTCAAAGATATGTTGAGCAAAAGAAGTCTGATATTGCCACCAACAATTAGCTCAAAAACAGGCAGAGTCAATTTATACTGGTGAAAATCAGAACAGTTGACTATGGGGATGAGGTAGTGATTGACTGGAAGAGAATGAAAGAGATTTTTAGAGTGTTGTAAATGCGATATTTCTTGACTGAGGTGGGATTAAAAGAGTATTTCTTTCAACTTTTTAAATGTATTCATTTTTTTAAAAAGTGCATTGACTTATATAATGAAAAATCTAGAAGTAGACCTATCTCTAAATATGGTTAGATCAATACATTCAATGTCATTGAAATTGTTTTCTCTTAAAAATATATTTTTTCTCTTTATCTTGCATGTACTGTCCTGTGTATTGGTTTTATAGCAAACAGGCTGTAGGAAAAGCCAGGTATTCACTCTGAAGCTCCAAACTTACTCTATTCACATAGCAACCCCATGGAGAAAGGAACACCTCTTTTCTGATTGGTCCAACAGAAATCCTGCTGTTCATTCTGATTGCTGATACCTGAACATAAACTAATTACTGTGGCCAAGGGGTTGCGTGGGGTAGGGGAAGTAGAAATGATCAAATCTGAATTTTCATGTTCTTCCAGAGGAGTTGAAAGAAATGTCTCTCCAAAGGAAAACTGGAATGTTGTTACTAGAAAAAGGAATACCAGACAAAACAAAACAAAAAAAGTCCCCAAACGTGATGATGACAGTTTTATTCAAATAGATTTGTAAACTAGTCTGGCCTACTTAACTTAAAACTCATTTAAGAAAAACCTATGTGATTGTAAGTTCCCCAGGCTGTAAGTATAGATAATATCAACCATATACTGTTGTGTTTTGACTTCTGATTCATAGTACTTCCACCGTCAAAAGACTTTCTCACAGTAATTTCTGGGAAATCCCAGAAAGTGTCTCATACTTAGTAACACACTGACCTTCACTGGTTGTCCTTGCTAGAAAAGATAGCAGGACCACTGCTGTGTCATACAATAGTCTATCCCATTTTTTTTTTTCCAGAACCCAACAGTTTCCGCTGGTGGCTGTCACTGATTCACTGAGTACCATCGCTAACTATGTCAGTGCCAGAGCTGAACTGGAATAATGCCGGAAGTGTGTCTATTATTTATCAAATCCTAACCTGCCTTTCTATATTCTGTTATATAGTGCTGGAGTTAGGACTCAACAGACTACATTTCCCAGAACCTTTGCTAGTTGGTTTGTCATGAGGTTCTGCCAACAGAAGGTGTTAGGAAAAAGGTTGAAAGGTAGGAGTTGGTGAGAAGGAAGTTCCTTGTTGATGCCCCTGATTCTATCAGTGATACTACAGCACCAGCAGCTGGCTCTAGTCTAACATGTCTTTTGCTGCTCTAAGTCCACATTTCTAAAACTATCCCCTGGGGATGTACATACCAACCCCGTGGGGCCTTTTCTCTGAGTTCCTAGGCTCTGGTGACCCCAACCCCAATAATTTTATTCCCTTAACTATACAGTTTAACTGCTTCCTACATACAAATATCTGGGTTATCTCCGTATTCCCTTTGTGATCCTTTAGACTTTCAACACCTATGTAACAATTCCCTGTATTAAATACCCTGCTCAAACCTGAACGTGAAAATTCAGGAAACCTGATCATACCCTTTCTACTTTCCCTACCCCATGCAACCCCTTGGCCACAGTAATTAGTTTATGTTCAGGTATCAGCAATCAGAATGAACAGCAGGATTTCTGTTTCTCAAAAGAGAAACCTAGTGTGGTTTCTCTTTTCCTGACAGTATCCTGACTGATCTAGTGTTCTAGAACCAAGTTTTGGAGATGAAGGTAAAATGCCCCTATCCCCATATGTTACTCTCTGTCAGATGGATCCCAGTAAAGTGTTACTTGCTATGGCAGACCAAATGTTGTGGGCCTCCCCCCCACCCCCGAAAAATTTATATGTTGAAATCGAGTCCCCAATGTGATGGTATTAGGAGATGGGGCTTTGGGAAGTAATGACATCATGTGAATGAAGCCATCATGAATCTGATTAGTACTCTTATAGGAAGATGCCAAAAAGCTAGGTCTCTGCTCTCTGCCATGTAAGGATACAAGAAGACAGCCATCTGTGAACCAGCAATTGGGTCCTCACCAGACAACAGATCTGCTGGCTCCCGATCTTGGACTTCCCAACCTCCAGAACTGTGAGAAATAAATTTCTGTTATTTAACCTACCCAGACCATGTTATGGTACTTTTGTTATAGCAGCCTGAACTAAGATACTTGTTATGCCCAGATGTTTTATATAAGTTAATGAAACAGTGCTTTCATTTCTCTTGCATTACGGCACAAACACAGAAGGGAGCTGGCCTGGTATAGCTTTGAATAAGACACTGTGCTATCATTAGACACTACCTTCTTTGACAGCTCTTGATCAAGATAGCCATGATTAACTCTTCCCTTTGGAAAAATTCTTTTGCAGGAGGATTCTGAGGTCTAACACTTAAGCTGAGATTCTCACTGTATGTAAGTAGCACCTACAATTTATATGGCTCTGCACTGAGGCTGATGAGTAGATGGGCTGAGCACATGCACAGAATATAAATAAGACTGAATGAATATGTTCATTATCATGTTTGCAGCCTACACTATTATCTACCTCCTCTGCCACCTTCATCCCCCAAAAACCTATAAACAACAACAAAGAAAAAACTCCACAAAACTTTTACTGCCTTCCAAGGAGTAATTAACACAATAGGTGACCAAGCAAGCACTAAAATGGCTCAGAGTATGATCTTATATTTGAATAGCATTTTACATAGCACTCTCACAAAGATTACTTCTTTTGATTTTAAAACCACCCTGAGGGCAGCCCGGGTGGCTCAGCTTTAGCGCCACCTTCAGCCCAGGGCGAGATCCTGGAGACCCAGGATCGAGTCCCATGTCAGGCTCCCTGCATGGAGCCTGCTTCTCCCCCTGCCTGTGTCTCTACCTCTCTCTCTCTCTCTCTCTCTCTCTCTCTGTCTCTGTGACTCATGAATAAATAAATAAAATCTTAAAAAAAAAAAAAAAACCCTGAGAGGGGTGCCTGGCTGGCTCAGTCAGAAGAATGTGCAACTCTTGATCTTGGGGTAGTGAGTTCAAGCCCTATGTTGGATATAGAGATTACTTAAATAAATTTTTTTAATTTAACATAAATTTAAAAAGTAAACAACTCTGAGAAATAGGAAGGGCAGATATTTTCCACTTTTAATAGGTCTGGAAACTGACCCTGAAGGTAGATCAGATTTACCTAATAGAAACATAACATGAGCCACATATTTAATTTTAAATTGTCTAGCAGTCACATTGTTTTAAAAAATGAAATTAAATTTACCATGTATTTTAGTTGACATAATATACCCAAAGCATCATCATTTCAACATGTAATCAATATTTTAAAATTATCAGTAAGCTATTTCATACTGCCGTTTTTACTAAGAATTTGACGCTGTGTATTTTACAGTTACAACTCATCTCAGTTCAGTCTGGCCACATTTCATGTACTTCAGTAGTCACATGTGGGTTGTGACTACACTACTAGGACAACATAGGATTAAATTATTTACCCAGAGACATACAATGGGGAGTAGTCTTCCCAGGTAGTCAGCTTCTGAAAAGGGAAATAATAGTCTGGAAACCTAGAGACCTGAATTGCAGACATGACTTTGCCTGTCACTAGTTGTGGTGACATAGTATTCCTTTTCTTTAAAGCTTGTTTTATGGTTTGTTAAACAAAGCAAATGGCATTAATAGTTGTCTTTACTTCCTACCCCTCCCCTCCACCCCCAGCAGAACCTTACTTCAAAAGAAATCTTGTATGGAAGCCCAATATTTTAAAACAGGAAGTGTGGTTACATAGGAAGCATACAAAGGGCTGCTTCTCGATCAAAGAGGGCATGGCAGTGGGGAGAGAAGGGGCCACAAGTGGATTACAATGTGTTCAGTGCACACACCTGTTTGTGCACACACATGTACACACACAGAGGCATTTTCTGAGGGAGTTCTGATGAACGCTTTGGGCATATTTGAAAATGCTTGGAGGAAGTCATGTCTAAGAGTTTTCTTATTTTAAAAAGTCTGTGATTCCATGGCTATAAATTCTCTCAGGCATGGTTGACTCTTTCAACCAGTGTTTAGTTTAAGATTTTTTTTAAAAGATTTTATTCATCCATTCATAGAGACACACACACACAGAGAGAGAGAGAGAGAGAGAGAGAGAGAGAGAGAGAGGGACAGAGGCAAAGGCAGAGAGAGAAGCAGGCTCCACACAGGGAGCCTGACGTGGGACTCGATCCAGGGTCCCTAGGATCAAACCCCGGGCTGCAGGCGGTGCCAAACCGCTGCGCCACCGGGGCTGCCCTAGTTTAAGATTTAACCAAGAAAAAAGTCCAGTACTATCCACAGACATCACTATGTTGGTGTTTGACTTACATTTTATGTTTCATAGAATCATCAATTTTCATAAATAGAGGAGGTGTTTAAGAAAAATTAAGTGGCTTTCTGATTTTTTTCCTAAGTAATGAAAGCTTCTCTTCAAACAGAACCTTACATAGAAAACTAAAATACCCTATGATAGAGTCAGGATGGGCCTGCAAAGTTGAAGTGGATGTGAGGAAGTAGAACCCTGGGATCCCTGGGTGGCGCAGCGGTTTGGCGCCTGCCTTTGGCCCAGGGCGCGATCCTGGACACCCGGGATCGAATCCCACGTCGGGCTCCCGGTGCATGGAGCCTGCTTCTCCCTCTGCCTATGTCTCTGCCTCTCTCTCTCTCTCTCTGTGACTATCATAAATAAAAAATAAAAAATTAAAAAAGAAAAAAAAGGAAGTAGAACCCTAACAACTCAGCATCTCTTAGATGCCCTTGTCTAAAAGCAGGCTCCAAGAATCCTCTCTCAAACCATCAGGGCAAACTTATGCAGAATTTTAACAACTAGAAGTTAAGCCCAGCTCCAACCCTTTCATCTGATGGGGAAACCAAGGCCCAGGGAGGTGCTCAAAATCTTACCACAAGCTGGTGTCAGAGCTGGCACAGAACCTAGTCACTGATAGGCTAGAGCTTGCTGGCAGTGGCTCAGAAGGGCCAATTATTACATCTTCAGAAATTTTGCGAGCCAGTTGACATCACCTTGGTAACTGGAAATCAGCCATGGTGAAAATATTTACACCACAGAAATCAGCAAAGGCTACAAATCAGGGCTCTTCTCAGAGAACTGGTTGTGAAAACCTTTTGCCAGCACACTGGTATCCAGTGTGCCTGAGTCCAGGTCTTTATATGCTACACAGCAACCTGAGAACAGATACACTGCCTTTTGATAGGAAACACAATTTTAAGTTAATAAAAAAAAAATCTAAAAATTTAAAAATGTGTCTGTTTATAAAAAAGACTTAATATCCAAAATAACTATTTTTCCTCAATATTTACCACTTTCTATTGTCCTGTGGGCACTGGTTCCATTGTCTTTCAAGCTGTTATTTGGAGTCTTCAGTAAATGTGTGCATTGATTTTTAATATTAAGTGAGCCAGGCAGATCAAACCTTTTGAACATCAGTCAAATTAAAGCCTAAACATAAGAAGAACATAGAATAAATGATCGAAACTGCCATTGGAGTAGTGAATGATCTGATATACCTTCTATCTCAGTCCCCTCTGGTTCTATTTCTGGCTAAGAAGGTATTAAAAGGTCTGTGTAAACAACTGCAGGTCTCCAAGCTTCTCAGATGGCCTTGAGCCTCCCGTATTTAATCCTCCCAACCGAACTTCTGATTCATCGTCTTAACAATGATCCTTTCCTTCTGCCTCTCTCTCCCCTCCCTTCACTGCTTTTCTTCTGTCCTTTGTGGCACTAGCACTGCATCGCTCTCCTCCAGGGCCTGTTTGGGCATGCTTGTGATGTCAGATGCCTGCACTTCAGCTGTCCTTTTGTATCCATGGTGATGGATGAAAAATAAGCTGCTTTGCAGTGATTTGAACTTTAATCCATTCAAATGATGCATGCTTAATTACTCAGGTGATTTTTCCCACAATACTTTCAGATCACTGAAATCTTGAATTATTAAAGAATTAACACACCTTCTCTTTCCTTTTTTTTTCTTTTAACCTTTTATGCCTTGGTAAGTTCAAATAATCTTCTTTGATCACAGCACCTGAAAATTTTTTTCATGATAATTAAGTCAATAGGAAAATAATTTTGGAAATAAGATTCCAAAAGAAAAAAGGTTATAAAAGATATTATTTGAAGCTCCTTCTCTCTACATGCTTATAAGGAATTTTTATTAGGCTGAGTAAAGTGTGGAGGGCTTACAAAACACAAAGGAAACATGATTTAAAAACTGTAAAACATTTGCACAAAGTGGTGCTGCCCAAAATGTTGACCACTTAACACTATGGTACTTGAAATCACTTTAGTGGCCTATTAATGTAGTATTAAGTAACTGGCTTCAAATCTCTTTGAATTCAGGAAAGAAAACATCTCAGTCTGTTGGTAGTCCTTAGCACCTTGCTAATACTCTTAATCATGTTTTTATTTTTTATAAAAAATGAGAACTAGCTTTTTACATGCAAATTGCATGCAATAGATTCTAGCTAAAATGTAATAACTATGTTTAAAATCTGGCAATTTTCATAGCTTCTTTCATTTATAAATAACACTGACTTTCTAGTGATGTAAAGTTCCTTTATACTAAAAAATTATTAATCAATACAAATAGCAAAAATCGTGAAATTAGTACGCCTAGGAAATTCAGTTCTCTACAATTGTACTGTAGTCACAGCCAAGATCTGCCTCTCTTTCTGGGGGAGGCGGGGAAACATGCATTTGTACACTTTTCTTAAATTAGCTATAACCTCTCTTATTTTCCTGCTTCAAAATCTGGACACTCAAAGGTCAGTGTATCCGGAGGTGAGTAAACCTTGGGAAAACATTAATATTATATAAAATAACTAAGATATGCAGACTCCTGAAGAGAAAAAGTAGAAGTAACCAGGAACTGGAGAGAAGAGGGAATGGAAGTTGTTGTCTAATGGAAACACAAATTTTGTTTAGGATGATGGAAATATTCTAGAAATGGATAGTAATATACTATATAGAAATATACTTAATACCACTGAAATGTATACTTAAAATGATTAAATCAGTAAATTTTCTGGTATGTATGTGTGTTTTAACTACAAATTTTTAAATATTGCAATTTATGGCTGTCATTATTCTTGGTGAAAGAAATCTTAGTGAATTGATGTGGGCACAAACTAGTGATGGGTCACACCCTACCATTAGAGTTTAGTGAAGCTGATGCACGGAATGTTCTGGGCACTCAGAGGCAACAAAGGATCTGCGGCAAGTCTAGGCTGTGGCTGAGGATCAATAACCTAGTGATTCACTATATTGGATCCCAAGACAAGAACAAGGGACCCAACTGTGTAGGCCCAGGCAAGAAATCAGACAGCAGGAAACATGATCCCCCTTGTCCAGTTTGACATCCCTGAACTCTGTTTCTTCTCATCAAGGGCATAGTGACCAATTGCCTGCTCTTAGTGACAGGAAAGAAGTGGGGTCAAGGTCATGGTATCTGGATCAGGTGGCATGGTAGGTAGAATAGGGTAGGAATTTCATGTCCTTTGACCTTGTTTCTAACACCAAAATTAATAAATAGGAACAGAAGTCAGGTAGACCCTAGCAAATATGACATAATCCGAGATATTTAGGAAAATCATAACAGTTGAATGAATTAAGATTTTCTTCAGATAATACAAATAATGAAGTAAAAAATTTACTAGATTTGAAAGACACTGGAGAGTGTCTCCCTCCCCACATCCTGCTAAATGGAATCCTGCCTGGAATTTTTCCTGTTGCCCTAGAACTGTGGCTAAGTCTAAAGCTGAGGTCAGGGATCCCTGGGTGGCGCAGCGGTTTGGCGCCTGCCTTTGGCCCAGGGCGCGATCCTGGAGATCCGGGATCGAATCCCACATCGGGCTCCCGGTGCATGGAGCCTGCTTCTCCCTCTGCCTGTGTCTCTGCCTCTCTCTCTCTCTCTGTATGACTATCATAAATAAATAAAAAAAAATTAAAAAAATAAATAAAATCTTTAAAAAAAATAAATAAAGCTGAGGTCATTCTCTTAAAAGCTATAAATAATTAGGACTCAAAACCTTTGATGGAGGCTTACTAAAATGTAGAACGAACCTTACTACCATCAACCACAACCCTAGAAAAACTCTTCTCTTCACCTCACCTCACCAAAGGAATGGCCTCATAGGTGCGGGTGAGGGGAGAAACTCCAAGAGAAGAATTTGTAGAGATCCATAAGGTGCCTTAAAGAAGGAAAAACTGGCATCGAGATTCCTGACTTGTGTCTTGTCCTTTGTTGCAGCTCCTTTGTAAATTTGTGCTGCCATTGGAATAAAGCATTTGAGACAGTTCTTAAGAAAGTTTTCCATTGTTCATTGGGGCATCTGTAAGATACTAATGTCCATTTCTACTCTAGAAATGACTAAAGATATGAGTCAAAAAAAACCACTGAAAATAACGTTTAAAGATACAGTATAGCTGAGAAGAACATGAGGACTCCTGGCTCCAATCTGATTCTTCATGACCTTAAAGGCCATGGTAGGATGTTCGGGTTTCATGATTCCATATAGAGGAGTGACAAGTGAGAGGAGAGACAGAAGAGTGCAAGGCTACCTAGGAGGTTGCTGGGTGGTAGATGCACAACCCAGAGAGGAAACTGAGAGGATGGACTCCTAGCCAGATTGAGGGAAGTCTAGTTTGCCCCTCTCTTCCTCACATTGAAAGGGAGCTGGGTGAAGCTGAACATTATCCCAAAGGAGGTACACTTCATATACTTGGAGATCATCTCATTCTCTGGGGCACTGGCCTCAGATACGAACATGCTGAACTAGAGTGAGGCCAGTGATGCCTCCTCACCACGACCAGTGGACCATTCGTGTAGAAGGTGGATGCTTTCCCTATCTTTCCGCCAGAATTAGTTGTACCATTTCCCCTATTTCTGTTATGTTCAGAGTTCTGACTTCTACTACATGGGGGAAAGAAAAGAGATTGAAGGGTGCCTGGGTGGCTTAGTTAAGTTTCTGCCTTCAGCTCTGGTCACGAGCTCAGGGTTCTGGAATTGAGCCCTGCATCGGGCTCCCTGCTTAGCCAGGAGGCTGCTTCTCTTTCTCCCTCTGCCCCCGACTCATGCTTGCTCTCTCTTTCTCAAATAAAGGAATAAAATCTTTTTTATTTTTTTTTTAATTTTTTTTTAATTTTTATTTATTTATGATAGTCACAGAGAGAGGGAGAGAGGCAGAGACACAGGCAGAGGGAGAAGCAGGCTCCATGCACCGGGAGCCCGACGTGGGACCCGATCCCGGGTCTCCAGGACCGCGCCCTGGGCCAAAGGCAGGCGCCAATCCGCTGCGCCACCCAGGGATCCCTAAAATCTTTTTTAAAAAGAGAGATTGAATCAGAAATGAGACTGAAGTTTTATTTATTTATTTATTTATTTATTTATTTATTTATTTATTTTTTGAGACTGAAGTTTTAAAACTGGGCTACATTTCAAAACCTGAAAGTAACAAGAATCTTATGGAATCCATCCAAGATGTCCATTTGAATTCAATAGAACATAGTTGAAAGCAGTGATGGGGGGCAGGGGTATGTGATACTATTTTAAATTATTTATTTGTAAATTATTTCTTTTATTTTTGAGAGACAGAGAGAGGGAGAGAGACAGCATGGGGAGGAGCAGAGGGTGAAAAAGACAGAGAATCCTCAATCAGGCTCCAAAAAGAGCATGGAGTCCCATGTAGGGCTCAATCCCAGGACCCCAAGATCATGATCTGAGCAGAAACCAAGAGTCAGACACTCAACCAACTGAGCCATCTAGGCACCTTGATACTATTTTTATTAATAACACACTGAGCCAAGGCAGCCCAATTAACATACAAAGTCAAACTATATACATAATTTTATATCATGATTTTTTGCTTAATAGTAACTACAGTAACAACATCTATCTTAAAAAGTCTTCATTACTATCATTTATGATAGTCTCATATTTCCACTTTATATATATATGTCATAATTTACTTAACATTACTCTGTTACAGGACATTGGTGGTGTTTCCAAATGTTAAGAATTGAATTGTAATACTTATTTGTTCCTTTAATGTGATTATTATTATCATTATTAAATATCCACTGATCTGTAGACCAAAGTGATTCTAACTACCTAGTAATTTGGGATCCCTGGGTGGCACAGCGGTTTGGTGCCTGCCTTTGGCCCAGGGCGCGATCCTGGAAACCCGGGGATCGAGTCCCACGTCGGGCTCCCGGTGCATGGAGCCTGCTTCTCCCTCTGCCTGTGTCTCTGCCTCTCTCTCTCTCTCTCTCTCTCCCTGTGTGACTATCATAAATAAATAAAAATTTAAAAAAACTAACTACCTAGTAATTTGTTAGAAGACATCTAGGAGTTGTGATGAAGTGTTTAAGTTGGCAGCATTATACGTTTCATCCTTCTGGTGTTTGCCAGTTAATTGGAGCCAATGACTATAATTCTACAGGGTATAATATGTCCCTGCCTTCTAGAGTATAAGCACCACAAAGGTGGGAGTTCATCTCTGTTTCATTCTCTGCTATATGCCTAGGACCTAGAATAAGGCCCAACAGAGAATAGGCACTAAAAAAATACTTATAAACAATGAAAGCAATTTTGAGTAGGCATGGGATATAATTACTCCTCAATTTCTCTTTGGTTTTTGCAGAGTGGGTTTATTGGACTCACATAAGTAGGTGGTTAGGGCAAGAATGGATCCAACAGAAGAAATAATGAGAGGGTTCAGGGCATATAGCAGAAGACAGAGACAAGAGGAAAGGGGAGCTCTGGATCCCTGGTATCTAAATAAATATTGATGCAATCCTATGGTTTCATTTTCATTAAGATCTAAATTGATTAATCAGTAAGACATCAGGTTCATAATAAGATGCCTGAAACCAAGCAATGGATATATGGGGGAAATTATTCCTAGTGTTGCTAAGTGGTGAATTGCACATATCCGTCCTCTTGGGAGTCTCAGTAAAATAATGGAAGATCCATTAAATAAATGTTTTTTTTTTAATTTAAAGATCAAGAACATACCATTAAGGGAGGGTGCATAGAATGGAGATAGCAACTGACCACATGTTTGAGGAAATCCTAGAAAATAGAACTTAAACACGATCAGACCAAAGGGACACACAGAGGAGTGAAACACTACAGCCCAAAACTCCTTTCTAGGGGAGGCCCAGAGAAATTCCAAGTTCAGAGGCAGCATTTACAAGAGTATGTTCAGCATGGGAATATCATCAGCACAATTATTTAAAGAAGTGCTGAAATAATTGGGTCCTCCCTGCTCCCCTGTCCCTCTCTTTCTCTCTTTCCCCTTGGTTTACATTTCCCAACTGAATCTATAAACACAGCATAGAAGAGCTAGTTTTTAAAATGAAAACAATGAGACAATATAAACATCAACAATTTAAAAGTATAACAAAAATAGGGAAGAACAGAGGTGGAAGTGTCCTAATTTCTTCATCCTTCATAACAAGTTAATGAATACTGTCTAAAATCATTAAGTCAAGAAACAGAAGTAAAATGTATTATTTTAAAGAATAACCACTGGGGCACCTGGGTGGCTCAGTGGTTGAGCGTCTGCCTTTGGCTCAGGTCATGATCCTGGGGTCCTGGGATGGAGTCCTGCATCAGGCTTCCCATGGGATCCTGCTTCTCCCTCTGCCTATGTCTCTGCCTCTCTTTCCGTGTCCCTCATGAATAAATAAATAAAATCTTTTTTAAAAAAGTAAAGAATAACCACCACAAACAAATGAACAAACAAAAGTCCCTTAAAAATATTCAATGGACATGATTATCTGATGAAAATGATTATGTCTGGGGACTGAGACTTGGCACAGGAAATAGGAGGAGGGGCTAAGTAGGTGTCCCTCACAGACACATTTGTATTCTTTTTTTTTTTTTTTTGATAGTCACACACAGAGAGAGAGAGAGAGAGAGAGAGAGAGAGAGGCAGAGACACAGGCAGAGGGAGAAGCAGGCCCCATGCACCAGGAGCCCGACGTGGGATTCGATCCCAGGTCTCCAGGATCGCGCCCTGGGCCAAAGGCAGGCGCTAAACTGCTGCGCCACCCAGGGATCCCACATTTGTATTCTTTTAAAGGGCTTCTATGTTTTGATATTGCTCTAATAAAAACAAACTAATTTTTAAATGGAAGTTAATGGAAAGTGTAAAATGTTATATTAAAGTGTCAATAGTGGTTGTTTTTGAATGATAAGAATTAGGGACAATGGGGAAGGTGGATTCTACAATTCTACATGTTCCAAGTTTCCTATCTCCATTATTTCTATAGTAGAAAAAAGTATTAAAAGATGTCATGACCATGGGTTTGCTGTAAAGTATTATATATACAAATAAAGAATTTAAAACAATATTTGGCTGAAAAAAGGAGAATCAAAGAGCCCAAGAAGGAAGGCTGGACTTTACAATCACTGGTATTTGGAAGAAGCAAAAGTTGGAACTGAAGAGACAAAGCTGGTACCACTTTGAGAAAGGAATACATTCTGAATGTACACTAGAATGAAAAGTTTGACCAGCCACAGAATTTACTGAGCCACTCCTAAATTTTGCCCCACTGGGATCCTGTATATCTAGATTTTTCTGTATGATGAGGAGCACACATATCCATTTTTCCTCTAGTATTTATTGCAACCAGATAAAAATTTGACCACTGCAGAAATCACAAATGATATTTTTCCCATTAGGACATACTCTACTTGAAGCTCTTCCTTCCTGATTTTGCACTTGCTGATCATGTCCCTAAAAATCAGACATGATTTTATGCTGTTCTTACTTGGTCAAGGAGTCAGGGCCTTGCAGGCTGTTGAGTTCTTTTGTAAGAACTCATCACATGTGGTGTGGTTAATGCAGAATATGATCAGAAAGTAACTGGTTACTGTAGAAGGTGCATCTGCAGAGCAGACCTACAGAATAAGAATCTTCATCACAGGTGATTTGCCTGCACAATAAAGTTTGAAAAGTACTGGCTTGGGAAAATTCATGGTTGCTTTAGAAATATTCTCAGCTGTCAAAACAGAGACTTTATATCTTATAAATTTTACAATTAACTTCTGAGCATGCTGTAACAATTACTTGATATTCTAGATAGGTTAGATACTTCTCATAATGCTTGCAGTATTTCAGATAGCAGTTACTCTAAGCATTGGATGCTATGCCCTAGGGTGTAGAATCAACCCCTTCACTGTCTTGGAAATTCAGACCCTTTTAATTGTGAAAGCAATAGACCAGAGAGGATTCCATCTCCCGAAGAGTTTTTCATAAGGAAGCTGGTCTTCAGTAATTGCTGGAATTTTCCTTTGAGGAGTATTTACATGTTCTGCACAGCCAAATGAAGTAAGAAAAGACAGAGTTCACAGCTGAAGCAAGTCAAGGAACAAATTAGTTTCAGCATCTTATCTGCCATGGTCTCTGAGTTTATACATACTGGTTCTGATGTTACTCTGATCCAAAATACAAAGAAGGAGGATGGTGTTTGTATGTTTTCTTACACATGGAAATACTTTGCAAGTCTGAATTCTAATGAACCTCTGCAAAATCACAACAGAACCTCAATTTTAGACAAGATACTCACATGTTCAAATGAACTTCATGAAGAATGAATTTATCTTCTCAGTGAAAATAATCCATGCTTGTGGCCCCAGTGAATAGGAAGGACCCAAAAATTTAATGTGTGTTTTGGCTTTGATTTCTTTGTTTTTTTTTTTTTTACCACTTGGATGGGCATGCAAACATGATGTATCAAAACAAGAAGGGTGATGCTTGTAGCCATGATGGACAGAAACCATTAGTATACTGAAGATCCTGGGTGACTTAATCTCATAAGAATGAGCCATTTTCTTCCTTTTCCACTATATATCTTTTTTTAAAGATTTGATTTATTTATTCATGAGACACGGAGAGAGAAGCAGAGACATAAGAAAAGGAAGAAGCAGTCTCCCTATGGGAAGCCTGATTGCAGGACTTGATTCCAGGTCCCCGGGATCCTGACCTCAGCCAAAGGCAGATGTTGAGCCACCATGTGCCCTATGTATCTTTGATAATGTATAGCTTTCTGAGAAAATTAATATGGTCTGGTCCCATTTTTAGTTTTTTTTCCATTCTGAAGAAATACTATAGTTGTTGTTCACAAACTATTATTTGATATGTCATCACCTATTCTTTAATGGTCATTTTCGTTAGGTGGTCAGTTGAGTGCGCTGAGAAACTCTAGCTCATGAATACAATTCTCAATGCCCTTTGGAGAGGAAAAGACCTATCTCTCCCTCTTATTTCTCCTGTTGTAACTACAGTAGTTGTATTAACACTATGTTATTATAATGGTTTTCTGATGTATAAAAAAATTAAATAGGAGTTTCTAAAAGTGTCCAGTAGCTTTTTTATTTAAGAAATTCCAGGGTGGGAGGAAGATGTAATTTTTAAGTTATAAAGTTTGTGCTTAGGACATAATATGTGCAAAAATATTAAGAGAGTCTTTCTAATCTTCATTTGACATTCTACTGACAGTCATTTGAGAGTTCTTGTTTCTGGAGTATTCTTTGAAATTCAATAGAGGATTTATTGAGGAGTCTACAACAGGGAATAAAGGATGCTGACTTGAAATTTGTAATGCAGATGTACCTCTCGATCCTGAAATTCAGTCAGTCAGAATATAGGTGAAAAATATAAAATTTAATAGCTTTCATATTGTAAAGTGGTGTGGTTAAGAGCACAGACTATGAAGTCAGAGGTCAGAGAGACTTGGCTTTGTCATTCAGAAGTTGCAATTTGAGGCAAGTTACTCAATTCTCTCTTTTACTTCCTTGTCTGTAAAATGGAAATCATAATGCCCATTTCCTCAGATTGTCTTGAAAGTTAAATAAGATAATTGATTGGTAAAATTCAAGGCTAATGAATGTAGGTATTATTATATCATTATTGTATACCTGGCAATATCAAGGTAGACAATGAAAGAGATAGAGATTATTATATAGACAAGTATGACTTTTACAGATATTGTCATTATATATCTGCCAATATCTGGCTAGATAATGTAAAAGACAAGATATTTCATTCACAGTAGTCATATTCTGTGACCTACATAAAGAAAACACTAAAAATATACCTTGTTCCTGGAAAAGAAAACTGAATAATTTAAAGGTGTTGAATCATCCCAAATTGAATTATAGGCTCACTGACATTTCAAAAACCATTTCTTTAAGTTATTCAAAATAATCTTAATTTTTCTAAGATTAATAAACACCCAAAGTGAGCTTTAAAACTGGAAAATGATAATTATGAGGAGTACTGACACACTATTAAAATATATGATAAAGTAAAAGTCCCAAGGCAAAGAAAAAAAATTATTCATTAAGTGATCCTGGGAGAAGTCCTGGGCTTAGAGATCTTTATTTATAATTGGGACTTTATACCAGTTCATTAAATATATACCAACTGAATTTAAGAATTAAATTTAAAATTCAAAATATAAAAAGCAAGCATAAAATTAAAGTAAACGTTTATCAAATTTCTGCAAAGAGGAAAGTTCCTAAGATTAAAAATAGGGGAAAAAGTCTCCACTAAGCCAAAAAAAAAAAGAAAAAAGAAAAGAAAAGAAAAACCCAACAAAGGATATATGATTTATAGATAATTGCCTAAAGAGAAATTAATGCATATTAACAAATGTGGAATAGCCTAACATCATCAGAAGCCTTTAAAATAGTTAGATCCAAGTAGATCCATTTTCATTTCTCCACTTATTTCATATTTCAAAAATAAAAATGCTGATGGCCTATAAGGAGTTAATTAAAAAGGCAAGCTCAGAACAAAGCTGGAGTTATCAAAATCTCAAATTTCAAGATACACTACAAATGTGTAGTAATTAAAACAGTATGGTACTGGCACAAAAATAGAAACCTAGATCATTGGAACAGAATAGAGAGTTCAGAAATAAACCCATGCTTTTATGATCAATTAATCTATGACAAAAGAGACAAAAATATACAATGGGGAAAAAAGTCTCTTTAACAAATGATGTTGGAAAAATTAGACAGCTGCATGCATACGAATGAAACTAAACCACTATCTTACACCATACACAAAAATAAACTCAAAATGGATTAAAGACCTAAATGTTAAACCTGAAAGCATATGATTCCTAAAAGAAAACATTGGCAGTAATTTTTTTGACACTGGTCATGGAAACATTTTTCTAGATATACTTCCTCTGGCAAAGGATGCAAGAGCAAAGTTAAACTATGGGACTACACACAATAAAAGGCTTTTGCATAGTGAAGGAGACCATAAATAAACCAACAAGGTGACCTGCTGAGTGGGAGGAGAAATTAGCAAATGATGTATTTGATAAAAGGTTAATATCCAAGATATATAAAAAAATTATGCTGCTCAACACCAAAAATACCAATAATCCAATTAACAAATGGACAAAGGACCTAAGTAGACATTCTTCCAAAGAATACATACAGATGGCCAACAGATACATAAAAAGATGCCCAATATCACTAATTATCAAGAAAATGCAACTTAAAAACACAATGAGATATCACTTTATACCCATCATAATGGCTAAAATGAAAAACACAAGAAATAAGAAGTGTTGGCAAGGATATGGAGAAAAGGAGCCCTCGTGCCCTGTTGGTAGGAATGCAAATTGTTGTAGCCACTCAGAAACACTATGAAGGTTCCTCAAGAAATTAAAAATAGAATTACCGTATGATTCAGTAATTCCATTACTGGGTTTTTACCCAAAGAAAATGAAAATAGTAATCCAAAAAGATAAATACACCTCTATATTTATTGCAGCATTATTTACAATAGCCAAGATATGGAAGCAACCTTATCCATCCATAGATGAATAAAGAAGATGTTGTATGTCATATAATGTAAATTATAAAAGAAGAATGAACTCTTGCCATTTGCAACACCATAGGTGGACCGAGAGGATTTAATACTATGTGAAATAAGTCAGAGAAAGACAAATGCCATATGATTTCAATCATATGTGGAATTTAAGAAACAAAACAAATGAACAAACAAAATAAAAAAAAGAAAAAAAAGCCAGACTCTTAAATAAAATAAGCTGGTGGTTGCTAGAGGAGAGAATGTGGGCAATGAGTGAAATAGATAAAAGAAATTAAGAGTACACTTGTCATCATGATGAGCACTGAGAAATGTAAAGAATTATTGAATTATTATATTGTACACATGAAACTAATAGAATATTGTATGCTGATTATACTTGAATAATAATAATTTAAAAGGCACACTCATATTAGGTGGAAGTACAAATGGGCTTAAACCTTTCTGTTAGTAATATATAAAAAGTCCTAAAATGACTGTATTTCTTAACCTAATAATTTCACTTTTAAAATTACTCTCCTTGAAGAAATCCCTAAACACAAAAATTGTCATATGGACACGATGATCACAAATTCATTTATAAAGGAAAATTGAACATACCATAAATAGTAACATATACTATTAAACTTTGGAAAATATTTAAAATGTTTATAAAATTTATAACAATGAGAGAAAATACAATAATTTTTTCTAAAGAAATAAACTTCCATACAAAAGTATAATAAAGGTGCAAAAATGTTACCTTTGTCTTTGGATAATGGAACTACAATAATTTGTTTTACTTATTTTTTACTTATTTTTTACTGATTTGTCTATCATGAACATATTTAACTTTTATGATTAAAAAAATAAAGTACTTTTGAAAACTGAAAGTAACATATTTACTTTATAATAATTTATGTACTGCTTATGTGAGAAATATACAAAATAGTGGTGGTCAATTTATATTTCTTCCTAACCACATGCATAATTATAGACTCCTAAGTGTCTGAGTAGAAGGATATATACATTTCAACAAACTTTGATTAAAAAATGATTTTTTTTAGTTTTAATCAATAGATATAAAGAGTATCACAATTAATATTCTTTATAATACCTTATAGATCATTTTAAAACTAACTTTTGATAAATAAGATGATTGGGGAAAGAAGAAGGAATACAGAATTAAAACTATGGATCATATTTTAATTTCTGTTAAAATTAATACCTACCTATAATTTTTTTGCCTATTAAAGTCATGATTATTTTAGTGGCTTATGACAAGAAAAATTAAAATTTGTGACTAAGGAGAAGGTACTGAATTATTCAAATTATCAAAATACTAAAGATTCAAATTCTTATTGAGCAACAAAAAGCATCTAGCATAGATTTTCAAAGAACATCTGTACATGAAAAAAATGTGTGGAACTATTAATAGATATATGAGAAAACTGGAACTATTCCACTGGGAATGTTGCCAGATTGTCACAACCATTACCATTACCATGTGATGGGCTTCCAAAAGTAATTATGTTTGGAATATTTACATTTGGACTAAATGCGCACTGGAGGAAAGAGCATTGTAATTAGTAGCAGATTAGCTTGCTAGGGTACAACCTTGCTTCAGCCAGCAAACATTAGATGTCCAGACAATATCTTTTTTCTAAGTAAATTTTAATATTTTATGAGACAATTATTCAGGTATATGTCTCATTTCGCATGCAAAACTTTTCCCAAAATGCTTCCAGGGAAGAAGTTACCCTGATTGCGAGGAATTTGGAATTAATCAGGCTGGAATGGAAAGACTATTATGTATATTACAGTTTATTGTTTTGGACCTCAGTGATTTAGGACTTGCAATCTTTCAGATCTGACTGGGGTCTTATTTTTCTTGGAATTATCAAGAAAGAAAATATTTGTGATGCAAATTAATATCATAAATGAGAATCTCCTAAGAGAGAAAACTAATTTAAACACATCAGCACGTTGTTTTGCTGAGTGTCAAACCAGTTTCACCTCTTCCCTTGCATGTGTCATGCAAGAGAGGAGGTACACAGTCATGGGAAACAAACTGGTGAGAGGATGTGCTAGAGCTTGCTGCTGTAGCTCCTGTAGATAGCTCGGCTCCAGAGATAGATCAGAAGTTTGGGCACAGGCCATCTATACAGAAGGGTCAACCGCTGTAAAATAGGCAATGGTTTCGGGCTTTGCACACATAAGGATAGCACTACAGCCTGGTGTCAGGACCCATTTTCTGTAATTGCATAAGCATGTAATGTAAACGTGATTAAATAGAATTCTTTTTGAAAGGAGGAAGCAATTTATTTGAAGGCATTTATTTTTTTAAGGGTTTTATTTTTTAATTTTTTTAATAATAAATTTATTTTTTATTGGTGTTCAATTTGCAAACATACAGAATAACACCCAGTGCTCATCCCGTCAAGTGCCCCCCTCAGTGCCCACCACCCAGTCATCCCCACCCCCCGCCCTCCTCCCCTTCCACCACCTCTAGTTCGTTTCCCAGAGTTAGGAGTCTTCCATGTTCTGTCTCCCTTTCTGATATTTCCTACCCATTTCTTTTCCCTTCCCCTCTATTTGAAGGCATTTAAACCAGAGAATCTATTAACTAAATATAGTGATATGTTTACTTAAATAAAAACTCTATATAAGGGATCCCTGGGTGGCGCAGCGGTTTGGCGCTTGCCTTTGGCCCAGGGCGCGATCCTGGAGACCCTGGATCGAATCCCACGTCGGGCTCCCGGTGCGTGGAGCCTGCTTCTCCCTCTGCCTATGTCTCTGCCTCTCTCTCTCTCACTGTGTGACTATCATAAATAAATAAAAAATAAAAAAAAAACTCTGTATAAGTTTTCCATGAAATAAGGAACATCCCTAGTTGACCTTCTGACTAATGATGAGACAGCTGTTGCACAGCAAAAGATTGTGGTAAGAAACTGAGGTGAACCTATAAGATACACTCTTGGTACTTTGGGTGTTTTTTAATTTAACTCGTTTTTGTAAAAATGTTCACACAGGCAAAAATAGATTAATGAATCTCTATGTAGTTATCAACAAGTAAAAACATTTTGGTGGCACAGACTTTGATTAGAATTACTACTGCAGGGCAGCTGGGTGGCTCAGCAGTTTAGCACCGCCTTCAGCTCAGGGCGTGACCCTGGAGACCCAAATTGAGTCCCACATCCGGCTCCCTGCATGGAGCCTGCTTCTCCCTCTGCCTATGTCTCTGCCTGTCTCTCTCTGTGTGTCTCTCATGAATAAATAAATAAAATCTTAAAAAGTAAAAATAAATCCTTACTGCAGAGGATGTCTGTCTCTTTCATCTTATTATCTAGAATACCAAGACACATATACCGATGAATGATTTTATGAACAAAGTTCATATTACAAGAAAATTAAAGGATTTAGTCCAGAAAGTTGTAACAGGAGAAAGGGACAAAGGAAGCTGCTAGAAGAATATTGTACTCTAACTGGTAGACCAATTTGATGTAAGAATTGTTAAAACGAAAGTGTGAAATAAAAATCACAATCCAACCCTACACTCAAACATATACAAAAAGGTAGGTTGATTGAATTTCGAGGGCACAGATCAAAAGAAGAAAGAAATAAGTCAATATATACCTATTTGGATCTGTAAAAGAAGGGCAAATCAGGAATGAGGATTGATTGGTAGAATAACAGTATATTGCAGTTGCAAAAAGAAGGCAACAAAGCTGAAAGATGCAAAAACAGCTAGGGATAACTGAGATAAAAGGAGAAGACAGAAACACTGAAGGGAAAGAAACAGGAGGAGCTCTGTCTAGTAAAAAACCCTGGAATCACAACATTCCAGTAAGCAGAAGTACACCCAGTGCCCAGATGTTGGTGTCTAATGTCATGCTGTGCTGAAAGGAACCAAGGCTCCCAAAGGATTGGTGGATTCCCGGGACTGGCATGTGGCTACCATATTAGAGAGTGTGGGGTTAATTTATTCCGCTTTGTTTCCCAGGACCCAGGAAAGTTATGCAACTTTGCTAAAGACACACAGTTTAGAGGCAAAAATCAAAATTAAAATCCACATCATCTGGGGAACCTGGAGCTCAGTCAGACTCTTTATTTCAGCTCAGGTCATGATCTCCAGTCATGAAGATTGAGCCCCACATTGGCTCCACGCTCAGTTTGGGATTCTCTCCCTCCCTCTGCCCATACCCCACCTCACCCACTCATGTGCTCTCTTAAAAACACACACACACACACACAAAACCTTTCATCTTCTGATTACTTCCTTTACTCTATGTCATATTACTTATAATGTATATATTTATGTATATAATATTTATTTTATTTACTAATATTCTGTTTTATATTTAGTTTATTTTAATGTTTTATATTTATATTTATTTATAAAAAATAAATACACTTTTAAATGCATATTTATAAGTCCATGGGAACAGGAATTTTTTTTCTGATCCACTGACACTTTCCCAGTGCCTAGAAAAGTGATGACATAATATTAGGTGCCTATGAAATATTTGTCAAATGAATGAATGCAGGAGCAAACAGTTACAAGATGTCATCATCATCAGCTGTATGATTATTTTAACCAGACTATAAGCTAAGTAATGCAAGTACTATGTTTTGTTCACCACTCTATCTTAAGTACCAGAGCTTGGTCTCATATCAATAGTTAAATAATTTGTTTGAAATATTTATGAGATGTGATTTATTTGGACCAAAAATTTAATTTTGATCAGAGGCAGCCTGATGTGCTAGGAAAGAGCCCTGGACCAAGATGGGTGGTCTGGGTTAGGATCTCAATTCTGCAATTAACTAGCTATGTAGCTTTGGATAATACCCTTCAGTTCTCTAGGCAGTGCCAAAATGAAAGGCTGAACCATATTTCAAATCTCCAGTTCAATTCTAATACTCTAAGATTATACTCTAATACTCTAAGATTAATACCCTTGCCAAAAAAATTAGTGCATGAATGCATGACATTCATCTGAAAACTCTCACTATATCACATAGATCATAAGGGAATCAAGACATAAATTTGGGTTACAAGTGCTCTGGGCAACAATTTCCAACATCTAGATCACAGAAGTGATATGTTAAAAAAACAAACACTTTGGCAATGGCATAAAAGAGATTTGGTAGCAAAATAATCTGGCTCCTGAAGCTAAAGGTGAAATGTACCTTATTGCAGATATTTCTTTCAATTCAGAACATCAGAATATGGAGAGTTGCATAATGTCACTTAAGTATATGGTAGGGTATGTGACACAAAAGGTTAACTATTATAACTGGCTAAATTATTTTCTGCATAAAACTGGCCACCGCTAGTAAACTTTACTTAGTCATCCCTTCCATCTAGATATAGTTGTAAAATCCATCATAGCCAACAGTCTATATTTTCAAGGAATTCCTCTGGTATGCTTATTGTTTTCATACACTGCCCACCACTACTCCCAATTTGACCTGATCTTGAATGGAAGAAATATTAATGACTCATTAATTGTTGTTAGTGAGCTGACTTGAAATGTTATCATATTTAGAAAATGGCGACAATTTGAAGTTTGAGAGGTAAGTTGGTACAATACAAATTGCATTTTTTTAAACTGTTTTCTTCATGAGTTTCAAGATTTCTTCTATTGAGGTGAGCAAACTTGGGGGTCGGAATTCACATTTTATATTAAAAATAGTCTAGGTTCTTTTTTTTGAAGTTTGAAATATGCAAGGTTAAATGGTGACAAAATGAAAGGTGGGCATAAACAAATTTTCAGAAAAGGTTATGATGTTTATTCCTCCACGGCTTTCAATATAATTTGCCCTCTTCTTGCAATGAGTTTCCTTTCCACTTGACTATCTGTAAAATCCTATATATCCTTTAAATCCAAACTCAGGCATCACTACATGTTATATATTGTTTTTAAAATTTCCAGCATGACCATGACCATATACCTATGACCTTGGAAAAGAAGTCCCACATTGACCACTGACTTTTGACTTGGCCATGTGACGTGCTTGTCCAATGAGAAAATAATAAATGTGACACAAACTGAGACTTAAAAAATGATTGCACATTGAAACTTACTTTCTCTTGCTGGTTTTGGAGCTCAGAAACAATGTAAAAAAGCCTAGGCTAGCTCGCTTCATGCTGGAGACACATGGCTGTTGCCCCTGTTGCTTCAAGCACCCACCATATATATGAGTGAGGCCACTCATAAACAACTAGATGCCAGTGACATGCCAGGTGAATGTAGATGCATGAGTGAATCTAGTAGAGACTATCTATCAGACATGAATATCTAGATATATCCAGCCAAAATTACTAATCTACAGATTTGTGAGCTAATAAATAATTATGCTAATAAAGGACTATTGGGGGGGGTGGCTTGTTAAAAGCAAAAATTAACTGATGTAAAAATTTGTACCTCTAAGTGGGGTGTTGCCAGAACAAATTTCTAAAATGTGTCACAGTCGTAGCAAGTGGAAGCTAGGAAAGCTGTGGATCAGTGTTGTTAGGAAACACAGGAATCGTAGTGAGAAAAGTGGTAGCAGAGGCTGGAAAAATGTTGAGCTGACTCTGAGTAAAGGCTGAAACGACATTAAGTAAACAGCCATGGCAGGCTGAAAAAAATGGTGACCCATGTGATATATTAGTGAAACAATTTTTACTGCTGTTACCTGTGGTACCTTGGAAGATAGAAAATACATCTGAGAAACCTGTGGATGTGACTAAAGAGATTTCTAAGCAGTGCCAACAGGTTTGTGGTTGCTGTATATCAGAGGGAGAGGAGTTCAAGTAGGAACTGTTCATAAATAGAATTTAGGAGATAATGACCTTAAGACCGTCAAGTATAAAACTATAGTTTATTCATTTTTAGATTTTCTTTAAAGATTTTATTCTTAAGTAATCGCTATACCAAACATGGAGCTCCAACTCATGACCCTGAGGTCAAGAGCCAAAGCCCCTCTGACTGAACCAGCCAGGCATCCCTCAGCTTTTTAAATTCTTTAAATCCAACATTAATTTGTACTTTTCTTAAGTTTGCAACTTCTGTTTTTTACTAATTCTGCCATAATGTTTTGTTAGAAAATGTGAATCTCTGAGTCTGCAGATGAGGTACTCTGAGCTGAGAAATTTGCCCAGTTGCACAGCAAGTAGTAAGGCTGAGATCTGATCTCGAGCTATCTGGATCCCAAATTAGTATTCTTTTCAGAACACCTTTTCTTCTTCCCTGTTTTCCAATATTTTTTCTTTTTTTTTAAATTTATTTATGATAGTCACACAGAGAGAGAGAGAGAGAGAGAGAGAGAGAGAGGCAGAGACACAGGCAGAGGGAGAAGTAGGCTCCATGTACCGGGAGCCCGACGTGGGATTCGATCCCGGGTCTCCAGGATCGCGCCCTGGGCCAAAGGCAGGCGCCAAACCGCTGCGCCACCCAGGGATCCCTCCAATATTTTTTCAAAAAGGAGAACCTTCCAATGTATGGTACTTAAAATGTATACTATATTTTCATTTATAAGGATTCTCAAAAAATACACAAGTTTCACAAAAGTGAATCCTTTTAATATTCAAGATGGGTGATAGAATGATACATTATGTATGAAGGGTAGAATATGCTTTCCACTTTTGTAGTTATAATAGAAGGAAATTATGGTATCCCAGCAGTTTGTGCTGTGGAAGGTGGACTCTCTTTGATATGTGACCCGTAATGCTCTCCTGGTATATCTCCTGCTGCTTCTGGCTTAACATCTTCCTCTTTTTCTGGATAAGCTTTTTCTCCCTTTTTACTTGGAAAATTCCCATTTAGATTAATGAAATGGAATTTTCCTTGGCAGGAGAACAAGGAAGAAATGAATTTTCAACAACATATAATATTAAACCTACTTAGGAAGGGAAGAATACATTCAGTTAGGATAATTGCTCTTTGTTTTTCCCTTTCCACAAAGGAAAGAGAACTCTATTATTGGAACAATTTATATGTTACTTTTCGTGGAATTAGAGAACACAGGTGATAAATTTCCTTAAGCCCTCATTCACTGAATTTCATCATAATCTTCATTCTCTTGAAATTTGGAAAAGAAAAAATTCTCTATTTAAAACATGAACACATGTTAATTAGGATTCCTACAATGACCATTATGCTTGGCAGAAGAAACTTTAAAAATATAAAACTGCACTGTATTTTATTCCATATTAAATTTCTTAAATTCAACATTAGTTTGTATTTTCCTTGAGTTCGCAAATTATGTTTTTTACTACTGGTGCCATGTTGTTCTATTTAAAAACTAATCTTAATTAAATGTGGTTGATGCTTTGTCATTTATCAACTATTTTAAATATTGTGGAACAAAGAGAATTAGAGTACAACCTCATAGTTTACCGTATTTGGTATCATTACAATGCATGATTTCTCAATAGAGGCACTATTATTGCATTTGGGGCAGAAAAATAATTCCTTGTGTGATATTGTTCTAAGCGTTGCATTAGCTTGCTGCCCTTGGTCCCAACACAGTAAGTGCCTGTGGGGCTCCAGAGTCATTGTGATAAGCAAAAATACCTACACGCATTTACAAATACTCTGGGGGTATGTTATTGTCCCTAATTGAGTGAGATTCATTGGTATAGGCAAACTTAAGAAAGCCAAAATCTTCTCCTCCTACCCTCTAAATTTCTCCCAACTGATTATGGAATCTCTAAGGACATCTTACCTGTACTCACAAAATAGCTATCTTTACTCCCTCATGGCAGCTGCTAATTTCCTCCTTCCTGCTTCAACTTTTTGCAATGATGTCCAGTTCATCATTGCTGGTGATTTTTCCTGCTCTAGCTCTTTCCAGATAGACTTTGGTATAACTTGCTTCTCAGAACTTTCCTGGTTCCTTGACATTCCTATAGTTAGTATTAAGTGAGATGAGTGGTATACCATGGGTATACCATGGTGAGTTTGGGGGTGAGGAGGAAGGTAGAGGAGCAGTGGAGTTGCCTCTCCTTTCATTCCAGAAATTGTGTTCAACACTCCCATCCCTTAGAATGAGTTAACGCTGCAAAAGCATCTCATTTGCCTACCAGATTTTGGATTCCATGACAGCAGGGACTTCTGAGGAACAATATCCTGCTTATTGCTGGTGCTCAAATATTTGAGGCTTGGAATCATATTGAATCTATCCATTAAACCTCTGGAATTGAGCAGCAGCCTCTACCAATCTCTAGGTACATTCAGAAGTGCCCCATCCAAACTGAACCCTATTTAAATCTTCAGGCTAAGAGATCCCAGGATAATTTTAGTTTTTAAAAACTTAGCTGACATCCCAACTATGTTCTCATCTCACACTTCTAATTGCTTCTATTTTTCTGTCATTTTAAACTTGGTATGTCCAGAACAAAAGTATTATCATTCCCTCAGCTCTGCTAGAAAGTCTTTCTAACTTCTTGATTTGTGGGGGAAGGGAGAGGAAATCAGCAGTTTAATGACACTTATGTATCCTAGGTGAGAATATTTGAGGTAATCTTTGACTCTTCCTTCTCTTGTTAGATACTAATTATTTTAATAATTCCTTTTTAGTGAGCTAATATGTCACCAATTGCATTGATTATTTGATAAACATTCTTAATTTGCCAAGTTATGTTTTCTTCACTTTGCCAGATATGCCTTTCAAAATTTTATTGCCTTTAAACTGGATTAATCCACTACCTTGTGGTTCAGTTTCTCCTCTATTCACTCTGCTCTCTATCTAACCTGTCAAATGGATATTCCAGTGGCATGCCATATATACCTTCTGTACCTATTTGGCCAAATAATCCTTGATGTCACTCATTTTACAAATTATTTATTGGATGTCTACTATGTGCCCAAACTTACTCTTCTTTTCCTTATTTTTAAAAAATCCTACTTACTATGAAATTTATCCTGATTACTTCAATATGCACTGTTCTCTCCTTTCCCTGAACTTACTCCATTATAGCTCATAGTCAGAACTAAAGTTTGGAATTTTATTTTTTATCAATTGTTTCCACAATAAATTATTAATCCTTAGAAGACCTAAATCATTTTCATGTTTTCTATAGTATCTAGAATAGGGCTGGGTACATTATAATTGCTTATGAATAAATACTTGTTCACTGATTTATTGAAAACAGATTCTCCCAAGATGGACCTAATTAAAAAATGAACTCTCTGGGATAGAATATATATCTCTATTCATTGATCATGGCGGGTTTCCTATAGGTTATAATATTCCATGTTTTCTTTTTTTTTAAAGATTATATTTATTTATTTATTTATTTATTTATTTATTTGAGACAGAGAGAGAGAGAGAGAGAGAGAGAGAGAGAGAGAGAGAAGCAAGCTCCACACAGGGAGCCCGACATGGGACTCGATCCCAGGTCTCCAGGATCAGGCCCTGGGCTGAAGGCGGCACTAAACTGCTGAGCCACCGGGGCTGCCCTATTCACATTTTCTAAACAAAATGAAATCTCGCTATTTAAATGTCAGGATTGATGCTACCGAGTTAATGTTTTCCTATGAAATGGTTTAACACTAATTTGTACAGATTCAGCCTGTTATGGAAAAATTATAAGGAAAGAAAGTAAGCCTCGGAAAAGTTTATTGAATTGTTTTTGTGAAATCTGATAAGCAAATGGCAAAATTTATACAACAGAGCAAGAAGAGCCAACCAGGAAGAAGAATAGTCAATACACCATTGGAGAAAAAAAAATGTGCATATGGGGATGGAATTTGCTCACCAGATTTCCAGGATTATTTAAAGTTTCACTATTGTGTTACTAGTGCAGAAATAGACAAATATACCAATAAAACACAAATCGGAACCTCAGAGGCAGATCCTCACATATATAAAAGAAGTCAGAGCTGCAATTTTAGAGTAGTGAATAATAATACTTGGACAATCTTCTTCTCTATGGGCCTACATCATAATCAAAGAATAAATTCCTGATGGACTAAATATATATAAAATTTTTAACTTCCTGAAGAAAATATAGATTACCTTTGCAAACTTGTGTTACAAAAAGGATTTAAGACCAAAAAAGGGGCAGAGTCTATAAAGAAAAAGCTAACTAAAAGTCTATTAAAATGAGAACTACTAAAAAAAAATGAGAACTACTGTTTATTGAGAGATACTATTTTAAAAATGTGAAAAGACAATATATATGTAAGGGGACTATATTTCCAACATATATTAGAACAAAGTGTTAGTATTCTTTATACATATATAAATATTATATATAAAGATATATATTATATATAAAATATATTTTATATATAATTTATATATAAATATATATATTCCCCAAAAACCTACATTCAAACTAATAGAAAAATGGGCCAAAAATAAAGTAAGACACCAATTTTACAGAAGAGGAAAAACCGATGATTTGTAAACATCCTTATATGTCCATATGTCCAGTTTCACTCATAATCAAGAAAATGCTGAAATACCTTTTACACCCAAAATATTGGCAAAAATTGTAAAGCCTGAGCAATCAACGTGTTCATGAAGATGAGGGACAACAGGAACTCTTATATATTGCTAATGAGAGTGAATTCGTTGAACTCTCTTTGAGAATGATTTGACATTATCTAGTAAAGTTGAAGCTGCATCTACCTCATACACAGCAATTCGGCTCTAGATACCTATCCTAGTCTAAGGAAACTCATGTATGTGCAAAAGGGTGAAGGTACTAAAATATTCGTTGCAGCACTTGTTTTGACCAGCAAAAAACAAAAACAAAAACAAAAAAACAACTAGAACCAACAGGAAGGACAGATGACGAGAGGCTGGATAAGTGAGTCGTGGTAGGTATGTATAACAGAATACTGAATATAGAGTAGTGAAGACAAACGGGCTGTAGTTTAATGCACCTGAATGAAAGAAACATAACGCTGATGAAAGAGAAAGTGATAAGAATACATAGATTGCAGTTCCACTTATATAAAATTCAAACACATCCACCCAACTGAACAAGCATGCTATTTAAGGATACATGGTGTTTTTTAAACTACAAAGAAAAATAAAGAAATGATAAACCATAATTCAAGATAATGGTTACCTAGGAAGCAAGTTGTTGAATAAGTTGAGAGGGATGGTAATGCTAGGCAGGGTTACAGTTTTCTTTCTTATGTTGAGTGGTGGGCATATTTATTTTATTTTTCTTGTTCATATTATACATATGTATATCATATTCTTTGTATATATGGAAATAATTCTTTTTTTTAAATGTTTATTTATTTATGATAGTCACACAGAGAGAGAGAGGCAGAGACACAGGCAGAGGGAGAAGCAGGCTCCACGCACCGGGAGCCCGACGTGGGATTCGATCTGGGGTCTCCAGGATCGCGCCCTGGGCCAAAGGCAGGCGCCAAACCGCTGCGCCACCCAGGGATCCCTATATGGAAATAATTCAAAATGAATTTTTGGTTACCATGTAACAGGTGTTCAGCTAAACTGTGCTTCTGGTTGTGTTATGATTCTAATGGGGATTTATTTATCTAAATAGTCTGGATGTATACCTACAATGGTCACTTTAAGCATAATTTCTTCTTTGTGTGTATGGTTCCAATGGCTGTATATAGACAGAACTCACTCTTTATAACTCTATTTTCCTTCGTAGAGATTTTACACCCAAACTCTACAGAGTGAGACTTTCAGTGGGAACATGCAGAAAATCAGGGTAATTTGGCTGATATTGAAGGCTGTGGGTATTTATATTAGCCCTGTGTAAGAATAAATTGGGAGATTTCTTGCCCTGTGCTAATGGTAATGGTCTATATGTCTACAATTTTAAAATAACATTCTCAAAAATAATTCCCTCTCCCCCTCCATTTTTATAACTCCCCCCACACTAAGTATCTTTAGGAACATATGGTAGTTCCCCCCCAAAAAGCCAAATGAATATATGAAACATTAATGCGCTGTGCTATCATCACAAGAATAAAGAAAACTGGGACTTCAACAATCTCCTAACACAACCACTGGTGCTTGCCAGTTCTTATATCAAATAGAAATCATCACTTAGGGGAAGGATGGTTGCACAGTGACTAAGCAGACAGGATGGCAGGTGTGAGTCAAAACACTCTGGGGTGCTAGCTAGCTCAGATCACTCTGTATTAACTCACTGCTGGAGAGAGAGGGAATCTAAAAACAAATCGCCCGCTGGACGAGGAGTAAAATGCTGAAAACCCAACTAATGGAAATATAAAAGGTGGAGGAGGCGGTTTTAGGTGTTGTTTTGTAACTTCAAAACCAAATTTGTTGATCTTTCTCCGCCTTCATCTGGCTTAAGCCTCTCCCATCTTTCCTAGCTCCCTGGCCCGGTGATGCACAAGGAGGTTGCTGTTCCTCCACTTTGCCGCCGGTGCGCACGGAGCTCGGGCCGGGATCACCTGTCACAAAGCTTAGCGGCCGCGTTCCTGGAGCGCAACGTTCCAAGGCCAGAGAGGACACGATCCCCGCGTCCTTCCCGGGCCGGTCGCGCGTGCTGGTTCGCCGCCGCCTTAGCGACCTCCCTGTTCCTGGGAGTGACCAAATATGATCAGTGTGTGTTAGACACATGCTCAGAATAAAACAAAGCCTCAACCACTCTTCCTGATTTGCATAACTGGTTTCCATATTGCCGTCATAAAAAGAGGTTAGTTTTAATGAATATGAATGTAATTATAGAAAAGGGGCCCTAGGTGGAGCCTCAGTACTGGTGGCGACAAATGGGATAACAAATTGAAAATAAAATAAATCAAAGTCCTCCCGACGTACCAGAAGGAATGATAGCATTTAACAGCGTATGCTAATGTTGTTATTCTTCTAGCATAGGAAACAGTTGAATATAGAAATGCGTGTTCTGTTTAAGAATAACTCTCAAAAGAGCACATTCCCCAATAAAGAATGAAAGGACATGACGCCAGTGTTCTCCCTCGGCGGGGGTTTCGACAAGGGGTGCTGGGGGAGAAGTGTCTCTAACCTGTTAGCACACTCCCCTGACCATGTCTCCTTGCTCCTTATAGAGACGCCACCACTGACTTATTTATTTTTATGATACAAAATCTCACATTATAAGAGAAATAATCAGAATTATTTTTTAAACGATTTGCCTTTATTAGATTAAAAACAGAAACCAGATGTCAAAATTATTTTTTTCTGTTTTTTTTTAAATCTTTGTCACCATTGCTAAAGAATCAAGACAGACTTTTTAGATTTTGAAACTTAATTTTATCATAAGGAATTTATGTAGCACAGGAACAGAAAAACGAATTTGTGTTCATTGTCACATGTAAAGATTAGTGATGCAAAAGTGAGATTTGGAAGATTTTGATGGATAACCCCAAACAATATCAGAAAGCAGTAAAAAAGTGGAAAACGTGAGAATACCTGTCAAAAATGCAGGAATTCTTAATATGGGGAGGGAGTTCTTGGGTAGAATATTTTGGCTCTGTGGATAGAATTCATAGCATCTATACTGAACTTTTTATTTTTTTATTTTTATTTTTTTAATGGGTCCTCCAATATTTATTTTATTTTTCTTTTTTTAATAATAAATTTATTTTTTATTGGTGTTCAATTTGCCAACATACAGAATAACACCCAGTGCTCATCCCGTCAAGTGTCCCCCTCCGTGCCCATCACCCATTCACCCCCACCCCCCACCCTCCTCCCCTTCCACCACCCCTAGTTCATTTCCCAGAGTTAGAAGTCTTTATGTTCTGTGTCCCTTTCTGATATCTCCCACACATTTCTTCTCCCTTCCCTTATATTCCCCTTCACTATTATTCATATTCCCCAAATGAGTGAGAACATACACTGTTTGTCCTTCTCCGATTGACTTACTTCACTCAGCATAATACCCTCCAGTTCCATCCACGTTGAAGCAAATGGTGGGTATTTGTTGTTTCTAATGGCTGAGTAATATTCCATTGTATACATAAACCACATCTTCTTTATCCATTCATCTTTCGATGGGCACCGAGGCTCCTTCCACAGTTTGGCTATTGTGGACATTGCTGCTAGAAACATCGGGGTGCAGGCGTCCCCGCGTTTCATTGCATCTGTATCTTTGGGGTAAATCCCCAACAGTGCAACTGCTGACCCTTTTAAAAACAATCTTGTTATTTTGTTTATTTTGATCTTTCGGACTTAATTTTGAATTTTTAAAATACTGCTTTAATATGTCTTGATAGTTGAGGGATTTTGTGCTTGTTAAATTCTGTATCCAACTGTGTTTGCTTCACTCACCTCATTGTAGTCCTGACCCTAATCCATAGACTATTAATATTTTCACAAACTTCTAATTGAAACTTAACATTTCCTTTAACTGGTGCAACAAACCATAATAATATAAGCATTATTTGTGACTTTGATGACACTACTTTCCAATTATAACTTATATCTGCGGTACATACATCTTGTTGGTACCATATATGTGGTATTATATATCTTATTAATGCCTTAATAAAGAAGCAGACACTACTAATATGCCACAAATTCATTTACTTTAATTACTTCATTTACTTTTTGTTACTATATTTCAATATAATGAGTTTCTTTTATAGTCTTACACAGTTTATTTTATTCATTCAAATGGACTATCCTGAAAAAGGACTCACAACGTTACCAGATTGTCAAAGGGTCCATAGCACACAAATGGTTAAAAACTTTTATGGGATAACTAACAATCTAGTTAATCTCTTGGTCAGATCATCTCTGAGCTGAGACTACTCATTAATTTAGTTAAACTTTAACTCATATATACATATATTCATACTCACATGTGTATATATGTGTACATATATAGTCTAATATATATATTCATATATTCTAATATATATGAAATATATTCAAATATATATGAAATTTTTGGAATCAGTGCATGGCTGAAATAAACCAAATCGGTTTACCTATACAGATGTACTTTAAATGGCATGAAAACCCTGAGAGTTTGATAAAAATTCAAGTTCCTGGGTCCAACTTGAACTCAAGTCTCTTGGGAATCTTAGGCCTAGGAATTAAACTTTTATGCCAGCTTCTCTGAGATTCTGATTCAGATGGTTGTTGTCCTAAAAGTTCTTCACTCCAATCCTTAAAAACTTCTACAAGAGGTTATTAAAATCTGTTCTCAGTGAGACTTTTGAATCATTCAGAAAGCAGTATTTTTGCAACCTCCTTGTATTTATTTTTTTAAAGATTTTATTTATTAATTCATGAGAATTAGAGACACACACACACAGAGGCAGAGACACAGGCAGAGGGAGAAGCAGGTTCCATGCAGGGAGCCCAACGTGGGACTTGATCCCGGGTCTCCAGGATCACACCCTGGGCTGAAGGCGGCACTAAACTGCCAAGCCACCAGGGCTGCCCAACTGCCTTGTATTTAATACTGCCTTCCTCTTTCTTCTTTTTTCTTCCCTCCTACCCTTCTCTTCCCTCGCCTTTCTCTCTCTCTCTCCCTTCCTTTCTTCCTTTTAGGGAAACTGATTTTTTTTATCATTTATTTCAGATAATTTAAGGGGAGAGTTTTATAACCAAATCTGTTTATGTACACATCACCCAACTTAAAAAAGCAAACACTACAAATAAAATTTAAATTCTGCCATTAACCTTCCTGATCATATGCGAGTTCTTCACCCCCAAAAAGTAATTAATACTTACAGTCAGTGTTTATCATTCATGTATATATGTTTAAAATGATATTACACAGATTTGTACCATTAAATAAAACTATTATATTGAATGCTTCTAAGTTTATATGGTTGGTTATAAACTACATGTGCCTTCCACAGCTTGCAATCTTATCAATATTGCACTCGAAAGATGTATCCATAACGATACTAGTAGCCCTAATTTTTTAAATAGATTTTTTATTTTGAAATAGTTTTAGGCTCCAGAGAACTTGCAGAATATGGAGAGCTCCTGTATGCCATTCTCCCAATTTTCTCTGGTGTTAACATCCCACATAGCAATGGTACTTTTGTTCAAACTAAGAAATTAACATTGGTACATTACAAATAACTAAACTCAGACTTTATTTGGGTATTACCGGCTTTTCCACTAACACCCTTTCTCCTGCTCCAGAATCTAATCTGGGATACCACATTGCATTTATTACTCATTCATTTTTTTCCTACTGTATGATTATTCTCCATTTCTCCATTCTTATATTGACAGACATTTGGGTTGTTTCCAGTTTTCATTAGTACAACTGATGATATCTTTGTATACATATATGATATCCTTGTGCACACATATATAACATATGTTATACTTACATAAAATCTCACAAATGAATGAGGCGTTCCCAATGCTCCAAATTCCTTCCAAATTTTCATATTGTCAGATTACATTTTTACTAATTTTATGGGCATGAAATAACATTCATTTTAATTTATATTTCCTTTATTACTAGCAAGATTGAGCATTTTCTATGTTTTCTGTTTTATAAAGTGCCTGTTCATATCCATTGCTTTTTAATTTTTTTGTATTGATTTGTAGACATTTATTTATAAAGACACATATACTCTACTAAATCTTGGTTGACAATAGGTATTGCAAATATCTTCTCTTGATAGTGGCTTGTCTACTCTCACTTTTTAAAAAAATGTCTTCAGGTGCCCAGACATTTTAAATGTTAATATGATCTAATTAATTCATAGCCTTTCCCTAAAGGTTTGAATTTCTTTTTCTTGATAACACAATCTTTCCCAACTCTGAAAGCACAAAAATATTCTCTTATATTTTATTTTTTAAAAGTTCGAAAATTCTGCTTTGTACATTTGGTCTTTCCTCCTCTTGATGCAGATTTTTTGTATGGTGTGAGATAGGAATCCAGGTTCATTTTCCACAAATAGATATCCTTTATCACAGCAGCATTTAATGAATGATTTATCTTTTCCCAGTGATCTGCAATGCCACCAATATTAAATATCAAGTTACTATATGTGCGTGGCTCTATTTCTGGGCACTGTTCTCTTCATTGTTCTCTTTTTTCTCTGTCATTTTGCTAATGCCATACCATCTTAATTATAAATCCTTAAGTCTTAGTATGTGGAGGAGGCTCCATTTCATAGTTTTTCTTTAAGAATAACTTAGCTTGGGTGGCTCAGTGGTTGGGCTTCTGCCTTTGGCTCAGGGCGTGATCTCAGAGTTCCCGGAACTGAGTCCCACATCAGGTTCTCTACATGGAGCCTGCTTCTCTTTCCCTTCCTATGTCTCTGCCTCTCCATCTCTGTGTCTCTCGTGAATAAATAAATCTTAAAAAAAAAAAAAAGGAATGACTTGGCTTTTCTTTGCCTTTTGCCCTTCCATTTCATTGGAAGGATTTTAATTAATGCTTCATTTTAGGATCAGCTTGTTAAGGTCTATAAAACAAAACAAAACAACACCACAAAACTTGGTAAAATTGAGAATTGTGCTGAATTTGGAGTAAAATTGGTATCTTTATGTTCTAAGTCTTTGTGTCCACATACATGGTATATTAGTAGGTCTCTTTTAAAGTATATCAATATATATTTACAATTTTCTTTCAAGAATGAGAGTGAAATAAAGACATTATTTATGCAATTGTGAACCTGAAAGTTAGAACTAACAGTTTCTCATTATAAGAAATGATAAAAGATATAATCCAGACAGAAAGTGATCCCAAATGGATTGTATAAGAAGGAATAGTGAGCAAAGATATTAATGTAAATGTAGGTTAATAATAACAATAATGTCTAATTTCTGAAAGGTAACCAGAATAAAGCCAAAATACTAAACATAAAGCATATGATAAGTGGGTGAGGGCAACTAAATAGTTCTAATATCTTTATATTATTAGGAAGAGTAATAACTATATTGATATTTTAGTCTTTAAATATGCATGTAAAGTGGCAAGAGTAATAATTTAAGAACTAGATATTGAGTGTATAACATTTCCAAAACAGTACAGGAAACTGAATAAGAAAAAGGAAGGAAAAAAGAAGAGAAAGAGGAAACAAGAAGATAAAAACAGAAAAATAGTAAACATGAAATAAAATACTTTGTATTTCACTATTTTACTAATTTTTTAAAACCAAATATATAAATAGTCAAGCAAAAGTATTTTTAAAGTTCTCACATCTCTAGTTAGAAACCAAAGATTGTCAAATTGGATTTTTAAAATTCAGCTATTTTTTTGTTTATAAAAGGCACATTTAAAATGTAAGGACATAGAAAGATTGAAAGTCAAATTGGAAAAGTATATACCAGGAAAACACTAACCAAATAAAAGTGGTCTAGCTATAGCAATAGCGTGCAAAGTATACTTTAAAGCAAAAATTACTGTGAGGGGTAGTAAGATTCATTACATGAAGATAAAAGTCTTAGTTTATCTAGAAAATATGACATTCTAAACTTGAAACCCAGAAAACAAGCAAAAATGAATGAGAATGTTAGAAATTTGAACAAAATTTGCAAGCCTGAGCTAATAAAAATGGAGAACATTGTGATTGTTAGTTGCAATGTTCTCCATATGTTCATTGGACCACAGTTGTACAGTCTTTTTAAACAGATGAGGAATATTTATGAAAATAGACTGTGTTTTAAGCCATAAAACCAACCTTAATGAGTTTTAAAGGCTTGGTATCATACAACAACAATCTCTGTTACAATTGAGTTAGATATCAATAAAAAATATAAATACACGTATAAACAAGTACTGCTTAACTGAATATTTTAATGGAAATTAGGAAATACTTAGATTTAAATAATAAGGAGATGCAGCAAAGACATTTCTTAGAGAGAAATCTATAGCATTACATGCTTGCAAATGAGAAAGAGTAAAAGCTCTAATTAATGAGCTAAGAATCAAACTTAAGAGGTTTAAAATATAAATAGCAGAAAAATTTTTAAAAATCAACTAAGAAACAAGAAAATAATTATAAGATATTATTAAAATAGAAAAAATATACAATAAATGAGAGTAAGAATGTGAAAAGTTGGTTCCTTGAAAATGCTAATGAAATTGGCAAACTTCTTGCAAGCTTGATCAAAAAAAAGGAGAGCATTCAAAGTAAGGACAATTAAGAATGAAAAAGGTAAGAGTACCAAATACTTCAGATACTGGAAAGAAAATAAAAGGAAATTGTGAACTTCTTATCAATAAGCTTGAAAAATATAGCTTATCAAAACTGAAAAATATAACTTAGCAAAATTAACTCAAGTATGACCATATACGGCACCTGAGTGGCTCAGTAGTTGAGCATCTGCCTTTGGCTCATGTTGTGATCCCAGGGTTCTGGGATCAAGTCCTGCATCAGGCTCCCTAGAGGGAGTCTGCTTCCTCCCTCTGCCTGTGTCTCTGCCTCTCTCTGTGTCTCTCATGAGTAAATAAATAAATCTTTTTAAGTATGAGCATATAAGAAATAATCTTTAACTATTAAAGAAATTGAAACAGTAATTCAAAAATTTTCCCAGAAGAAAACTCCAAGCCCCATAAAGTTCTCAAATTCTATCAAATATCTAAAGAAAATTTTATCCCATCTTTACACAAACTCTTCTGCTCATAATGACCTGAAGCCAGATAATATATATTATTTATTATCATAAAATATATGACATATATTATATGTAAATTTATAATGTATTATGACCCTAAATCACCTGAAGATGAATATGTTTTGATAAACTATAATCATAATTTAAAAAATGTGTGTGGTAGTGGCAAGGCTACCCAAATAGATCAGTGGAACAAAATATACACTTTTAAAACAGACACATTTGGGGAAACTTCATTTGTGCTATAATAAGTGAGTAAAGGAAAAAATAACATAATTATCTTAGTCTGTTTTTTTGGAAACTAGAGTCTGGAGCAAAGCTTAAGGGCTATTTCTTTACTGGGAGATCTAATCCCAGGGCAGAAAGAGTGAAGGACAGTGAAGCTGGGAAGGACGGTGAAACAAATACACATCTGAGCTTTCCAAAGAGGCACAGCTGGTTCCCACTACTCAGTCATGCTGAACATTTTAAGACAGGGTGTTCAGAAGCATCACGCTTCATAACAGTCTATCAGAAGAAGGATGAGAGGAGAATTAATCTGCTGGTTTTCACTTCTTATCTTCTATCCGTCACTGGCCAAAATTTGTCTCAGAAAGCATCAACCTCACCACAATTCCAGGCTGTCTCATTTGGTCCCTTTAGGTCACCTCTAGGACACTTATGCCAAGATCTTATTCCTTATAGTGTTGGATTTTATCTAGCAGGGGCACTAGCAGGAGGAGCCAGAGACTCTATGAATCCATTTGGGTTGCACCTGGGTGCCAGATCCACTGGTACTCCCACAGCAAGGGACATGATGGGGGCAATGCTGCCATTGGCACTCTGTATGGGGTAGCTCAACACAAATGGTGGTGCTGGGAGACGAGGCAACAGCTCCTGCAGCCATAGAGCATAGAGCCATCAGGAGCTCACCAGGAGCAATCCGCTGAGGACCCCAGGCAAAGTGAATCTGAGTGAATTAAGGAGCTTCATTAGCTGTGTCCAAAACAATTGGATAATCATATGGGAAAATAAGACATCTGATCCTACCTCACATTTTGAAAGAAGTCAATTCCATGTGGAATAGAGATCTAACTGTGAATGGCAAGAAAATTAAGGAGAATACACTTACCAGATGAGAGAGAGAATCTTCTTAGGTCTCCAAAGTACAAACCATAAAGATTTAAAAATTTTATAACATTGAGGTAAGGATCTAGTGCTCATCAAAAGACCTCATAATGAAAGATTTTTGTGACACAAACCACAAATATGGAGAAAATATTTGCTATGCATATAACTGATAAAGATATTTAATCTACATAAAATTATTATAAATCAGTAATAAAAAGATAAACAATCCAGTAGAAAAGGGCAAACAATATGAACAGTGTTTAACAGAAGAGCACAAATAGCCTAGGAACATATTTTAAAATGGTCAAACCTAACACCTAAAAACAATTACTATAATGTATCTTACAGTAGGATATAGGACAAAAATCATATGATCATCTCAATAGACACAGAAAAAGCATTTAACAAAGTTCAGCATCCTTCATGATAAAAACACTCAATAACTAAAACTACAAGGGAAATTCCTTAATCTGATTAAGGCTGTCTATGAAAAACTGACAGCTTACATCATACTTAATGATGAAACACTAGATGCATTTGTTTAAGATGAAGAATAAAATGAAGATGTCACTCCTGCCATTTCTATTCAACATTGCACTGGCTGTTTTAGCCAGGGCATTTTGGTAAGAAAAATAAATAAAAGGCACCCAGATTAGAAAGAAGTAAAATTCTCTCTACTTGCAGATTACATCATCTTTCTTATATATAGAAAATCCTAAAGATTCTATTAAAAAACTATTCAAACTAACAAATAAGTTCAGCTAGGTTGTAGGACACAATACCTATATACACAAATAAATTGTGTTTCTATACGGTAGCAATGAACAAACAATAAGTGAAATTAAGAAAACAAGTTCATTTACAATAGCATCAAAAAGCATAAAATACTTAAGAATAGACTTTTTTTTAAAAGATTCTATTTATTATTGAGAGTCACACACACACACACACACACAGAGAGAGAGAGAGAGAGAGAGAGAGAGGTAGAGACATTGGCAGAGGGAGAAGCAGGCTCCGTTCAGGGAGCCCAATGTGGGACTTGATCCTGGGCCTCCAGAATTACACCCTGTGCCAAAGAAAGGCAGGTGCTCAACCGCTGAGCCACCCAGGCATCCCCAAGAATAAACTTCACAGAAGTACGAAATTTATACTCTGAAAAGTATAACATATTGTTGAAAGCAATTAAAGATCTAAAATAAATGGAAAGCCATTCAGTGTTCATAGACTGGATGAGTTAGTACCATAAAGATGACAATACTCTCAAAACTGATCTTTACAAACAATGCAATCCCTATTAAAATCATAGTTAGCTTCTTTGCAGAAATCAACAAGATGAACCTAAAATTCACATGGAAATCCCAGGATCCCAGATTATCTTGAAATAATCTTGAAAAAAGAACAGATTTGGAGGGCTTACATTTCTCAATTACAGAATTTACTGTGGTGCTGCAGTAGTTGAGAAAATGTGGTATTGGCATAAGAAAGTAAATAGAACTCATTAGAATTGAGTTTTTTTTTCTAACCTTCACATTTAGGGCCAACTGATTTTCAGTGAGGATGCCAACACAATAAATTGGGGCAGGAAACCTTTTCAAGAAATGGTGCTGGGACAACTGGATATCCACATGCAAAACAATGAAATTGGACCCATACTTTATACCATATGCAAAATTTAACTCAAAATGGATCAATCTAAATATTGAGAGCTCAAACGACAAAACTCTAGAGGAAAGTACAGGAATCTTTATAACCTCAGATTAGTCAATCAATGGTTTCTTAGCTGTGATACCAAAGCAAAAGCAACAATAGAAAAAAAAATGATAAAATAGACCTCATTAAAATGGAACAATTTTATGTTTCAAAGTACACCATGAAGAAAGTGAAAAGACAACCTAACAAATGGTAAAAGGTTTTTGCTCATTCTATATCTGATAAGGGACTTTTTGACAGAACGTGTAACAAACTTTTACTGCCCAACAATAAAAAGACAGTTAAGCCAATTTTTAAAATAGGCAAATGATCTGAATAGACATTTCTCCAAAGAAGATGCATATACAAATGGTCTGAAAAGATGTTCAACATCACTAGCTATCAGGAAATGTAAATCAAAACCAAACTGAGATTCCACTTGATATCCACTAGGATGATTATAATCAAGACAGCTAATATATTGGTGAGGATACGGAGAACTTGGAAACTCTCATACACTACTGGTGGGAATGCAAAATGGTGCAGCCACTCTAGAACTGCAGCCACTGGCAGTTCCTTAAAAGGTTAAACTTAAAGTTAACCATATGACCCAGCAATTCCACTCCTAAGTATATATCTAAAAGAAATAAAAATATATATCCACACAAAAGTCTGTACATAGGGCACCTGGGCAGCTCAGTAGGGTAAGCCTTCAGCTTGCCTTCAGCTCAAGTCATGATCCCAGGGTCCTGGGATGGAGCTCCGCAATGGGCTCCCTGCTCAGTGGGAAATCTGCTTCTTCCTCTACCCCTCCCTCTTGCTGGTGCTCTCTCTTTCTCTCATGCTCTCTCAAATAAATAAATAAAATCTTTTTTAAAATTTGCATGCAGTGTTCAAAGGTGGGAGCAAGTCACATATTGTATTTCTATACACCATTCAACAGATGAACAGATAAATAAAATGTTGTGTATCTATGTAATGGACTATTTGGCAATAAAAGGAATGAAGTACTGATAATGGCATGCACTACAACATGGACGAAACTTGAAAGCATTATGCTAAGTGGAAGAAACTGCTCACAAAGAAACAGATGTTCTATGATTTCACTTATGGGAAATGCCCAGGATAGGTAAACCAATAGAGACAAAAAGTTACTGGGGCTGTTGGATTTGGTTGGATTTGGTGGGGAATGGGAAATGACTGTTAGTGGATGTTGCATTTCTTTGAGAGATGATGAAAATCTTCTAAAATTGCTTGCAGTGATGGCTGTATAACTCTGTAAATGGACTAAAAAGTTTTGAATTGTATACTTTAAATGAGCAAATTGTAAGGTATGTGAATTACATTTCAATGAAGTTGTTATAAAACTTAAAAAGTGCTCGACCTCATTCAATATCAGATAGATGCAAATTAAAACCACAGTGATATATTGTTTTATTAAGAACAAGTGGGAAAACTTAAATTTTGGAAAATGTCAAGTGTTAACATGGTAACAGAACAGTGAGAACTGTCATCTGCTGCTTATGGGAGCACAAATTAGAAGCACCACTTTGGGAAATGCTTCGGCAATAACTTGTATACACCGTAAGACCTAGTAAATCCATTCTTTTCATGCAAACATCAGGAGACAGGAACACTGTTTATAGCAGCTTCTATTGTGAAAGCGAAAGATTGGTACAACCCAAATGTGCAGCTGTGGGATGGATTCTGTTGGCCAGGCCAGGCACTTTATCAATTGTCCCATGGAAGCCACCTACAACAGAGGAAAGGACATTTTGTAAGTGGAAATTGGGCTATTAGGAGAGGGGAATAGCCAAAAACAACAACCATCATCACAAAACAAATACTCTCTACACACCAGAGGGGTTTTTTTCCCTTTTACAATTTGTTCAGAACCCACAGGGAATATGGGTGTGGTTACCTACAGCTCCCTCAAACTCCTGAAAAGCAATGCACCTTATTGTTAGCCCAGCATGAGTGCAGAATCTTAGAAAGAGATGATAGGAGAGTTGAGAAAATGGGGGCTTGGCAACTAAGTGTTTTCCAAGGTGCAAGATGGGACCCTGGGGGGAGAGACGCTGTCTCTAGCTATGAACAGAAGAAAAGTAACAGTAAGCAGAAGGCAAACTACTCTCCATTTCCCCTAACCATATCCCCCTGCCCCAGAGAATCAGGAACAAGGACCGAAGAAGCCAGTGGACCCACCATTCCCAAGCTGGCTCAATATCTGCATTACCCACATTAACCATTCTTCCACTCTCCACCCTCACACCCGGGGCAAGGGAGAAACCAAACTGATCCTCCTTGTTTTCATCCTGCTCCCTAAGGCACAGTAGATACTGTCTTATTGCTGGGAAAAGTACTTCCTTCTTTCATCTGAAGTGGGTTCCCAGCTTCTCTTGCCACTAATCATTTATTTTTTGAGCGTGACATTTTCCTATGCTTGTCCTTTCTGTTAATAAATCCTCACTAATCATTTATTTTCTAAGCGTGACATTTTCCCACATTGTCTTTTCTATTAATAAATCCTCACTCGTCTTACCATCTTCCCAGGTGACACTGATGTCATTGATTTGCTCCCTCACCATGACTTCCTTTTCTGGCCACAGATTCTTAAAAGCAGCTCAGGAGTGCCTCCTAAGGCTCCCTCTCCTCCCCTTCTACCAGTGGTAAACAAATCTCAGTGTCAGTTGAAGGATTTCATGCCCTAAATCTGCAAACCAGGATCATCTGTCAACACCATTTACCTAAGGTGGTAAAACCTGTGAATTATGATTTTTAGACAGGTTCTCTTTATAAAAAGGCAGCAGGAAATCTCGTAGGCCACAGAAGGAAAGAGTTTTAATATACATATACATGTATATTTTATATACATAAAATATATATACAATATGCATAAATAATGTGGTAATGTTTCAGCAATTCAAGTGGATTTTACCCTTAAAAGTTCAGCTATTTTGCTGATACAAGTTTTATATATAATGTTTGTTTATTTTCACCAATACCTAGTAACATAACTCAGGAGTGAAAAGGTGTTTTCAATCTTTTACTATTTAAAGTTTCTTTGGTTATGGGTTCCTGGTGACTCAGTTAAGCCACTGACCCTTGATTTTGGCTCAGGTTATGATCCCAGGGTCATGAGATTGAGCCTTGGGTCTGGCTCAGTGCTCAGCAGGGAGTCTGCTTGAGATTCTCTCTCTCCCTCTCTCTCTGCCCCTCCCCCTCTAAAATAAACAAGTAAATCTTTTTAAAAATAAAGTTTCTTTGGTTATTATTCATGTCATCATTTAATAGAGTTAACTATTCATAATACACATCATTCTTTCCAGGAGATTCTTGAAAAATCATTTTATTGTGAAGTCTCTTATATTTACTTTATTGTTATTATATGGTTATTGCTTTCAAGAAGTATTTGAGGTGGCTCATCATAAAAAACAAAAATAATACAACTGTAATAGTAGAAAATAAAAGCCCTGCAAAAGAAAGAAAGCAAATACTCTCAGCTCATGAGAAAATAAAGCTATAGTGACTGAGCATTAGCCCGAACTTCCTAGAAACCAAAAGTGGAAACAAGCCATGCCAATACTTCAAATTTAAAAAAAAAAAAAAAAAACACGTTTGGTTTTGCTCTGCAACCAAATCTAAAAGGAATTTATCCAAAAAAGAAACATTCATTCAAAATTATTTATTGTTTTTTTAATAATAAATTTATTTTTTATTGGTGTTCAATTTGCCAACATATTGGGTTTCAATAACACCCAGTGCTCATCCCGTCAAGTGCCCCACTCAGTGCCCATCACCCATTCACCCCCACCCCCCGCCCTCCTCCCCTTCCACCACCCCTAGTTCATTTCCCAGAGTTAGGAGTCTTTATGTTCTGTCTCCCTTTCTGATATTTCCTACCCATTTCTTCTCCCTTCCCTTCTATTCCCTTTCACTATTATTTATATTATTTATATGTTTATTATATTATTTATATGTTTATTTTTGAAAATTATTTAGAACTTACAAGGAACTAAATGCTATATAACCCACTGAGAATACAATGTTAAACATTTCAAGAATGGTCTCTGCTCTCATAGAATGAGAAACAGATAATAAATAACTAATCAAACAAATACATATAAATCACAATTGAAGAAGTGCAAGGGGACTAGGAAAATAAACTAAAATTCAGGAAGGCCTCCCTGAGGCTGTGATATTTAAGAAACAAAGAGATGAAACGTAATTTCTGCCCAAAGATGTTTCAGGGAAGTTCAGTGCCCTAAAATAATCCTATAGAAGACTTGATTTTTGAGGTGCAGAGAGTCGAAGTATATTTGTCAGATATCCTGCTTAGCAATGTTACAGAGGGGAAATCTGGCCCTGGAACACAGGGGCCAGATTTTTTATTAATGTGCCTAAGAATGAGGCCCTTGGGATAGAATTGAGCAAGACTTTTTTTTTTTAAGATTTTTATTTATTCATTCATAAGAGACACAGGCAGAGGGAGAAGCAGGCTCCCTGTGGGAAGCCCAATGTAGGACTCAATCCTAGCACTCCAGGATCACACACTGAACCAAAGGCAGATGCTCAACCACTGAGCCACCAGATGCCCCTCAAGCAAGACTTTTAATATGAAGGTATTAAAAGAGGAAGTTAAGATTTCCCTAAAGAGGTAGCAAAATCTGCTTCCAAGGGTCCTTAAGGGTGCCTGCTTACCTCCTTGGGTTTATGTAATTTTGCCTAAACTCAAGGGATTAAAAACTCAAAGGCCTTATTTTGCTAACTTGTGGCCATATCATTGCTTTCTTTTCCATAGCTCTTACTAAGTAGAAGAGAGATGAGTAAGGAATGCAGTTTATGATAGAAACATTATAATTCAGACTCATATTTGAGGTTGAATAATTTAGAGATTGGAAAAACAGGAGGAAGTTATATGAAACTTTTTTTCTTTTTCAGTCTGCTGAGACTGAGTGGTCAAAGGAAAGTGCAAGGAGAGGGGGGAAGAGGAGAAAGAAATGGGAAGAGAGCGAGAGAGACCGAGGAAGTGAGCGTGAGTGTAAGAGAGAGCCTCTGCTGTAATAGAAATATGATGTTGAAAAAGGCTGACAGGCAGAAAACAAGCCAAAGTGTTGTTGCTATGGTTACTGGACCATCTGTGTTCTTGCCTCCCATACGCCAAAGGGTTATATAACCTGGTAGCCAGCTAAATATTAAAATGGACCTAAAAGTGACACCAGTTATTTTTGTCATTTTTTAAAAGGGTGATTCAAAATGAAATTGCAACATTACACAACTGCTCTTTATGTCTACTTCCACATGAAACACTCTAGAATGCTAGTACAATTCCTTTTGAGGGCATCAAGAAATATCTGAAGTACTGCAATAGCCCTGATTTTCAATCCTTGAGAGGCCATTGTTCTTATTAATTTTTAAAGTAGGCTCCACGTGGAGCCCAATGCAGGGCTTGAACTCACAGCCCTGAAATCAAGACATAAGCTGAGATCAAGAGTCGGGCACTTAACCAATTGAGCCACCCAGGTGCCCCTTACTAAATTTATAATTAGGCAGTCTCAGCAGTTGATACATTTATGTGTTTTCAATTGCAATTAATTTACAAATAAACCAAAAGTAGACTAAAACACAAGAACTATTCTCTACAAGGAAACGAGACTCTCCATTGACCAAAAATCCAATTTTTCTCAAATGTGAGATATGCAAAGAATATACTCTCCTTAGCACAGGGAAATGAATATTCTAAATTCATCTCTCACTAGAAATAGAGCTTTCTTGTGCAAGTTCAAGGGAATTGTGGTGAGAATTATGTCACAACTGGCAGAAAAAAACAGCCCTGAGCCATCCCACCTACCCATGCCCACAGCATGATTTAGGAGAATGCCAGCCACAGATAAGGCACTTTTAATCATGACAAGCTAGAATTGAAAGGGGTTGGATTTTGCCAGTTTCATCCCATAACTGCATCCCCAAATTGCTTTCCCTTCCATACCTCTTAGTTAAATAAAGGAGAGACAAATAAGAAATGCAGTTTTATTATGGAAACATTATAATTCAAACTTGTATTGAAGGTTTGAATAATTTAGAGATGAAAAAAATTTCTAAAGAAGGCCAATCACTCCTGAGGATGTATATCCCGCCCTTAGCTCTGACTCATAGCTATCCTGCAGGCACCTGAAAATCCACATCCAAAGATTAATTCAACTTTTCCACTTCCTATCACTTGTTCTGCTTCCCCTATCCCAGTTAATGTCCAAGCTAGAAAGTTCAAAGCTACCTTTAACCTTCTCACCTCCGACCATAGTAGCTACGGGGGCTTAGATGAGTTAGTTTACTTATCAGGTCTGAACCTGGGTTTTCCTCAATTGCCAAATGGATTCCTTTCTTCTCAAGTTATTAAAGAAGGTTAAATGAGAAAGTGTATGGGGAATGCTCAGAAGAGTGCCTGGCCTAGTAAATGCTCAAGAAATGAAGGTGGTTCCATGATTATCCATCACCAGAAAACTGCATGGGCTCCTAACTCATCTTTCTCAGGGCAGTATCTTCCCACTTTTTTCCACACTCACTCTCCGCTCCCTTTAGGATCCCCATGGTGCACCACAAATAATCATTTGTCTATTGCAGTTTTCCTGTCCTTGTGTCATCATTGTGTGTTGGGTGTGTGGGGAGCAGAAACTTGCCTTTTTGTTCACTGGTTTCCAGTTGGAGAGAAGCACATCTGAGCAGCTATACATGAGGGCACAGGGAACGCATCCTTCAGTATTTAAACCTGATTGAGATAATTAAATCCCAAACTTGAAGCAGGTGCCATAATGGGATGAGCCATGGAGGGAGGGGAGGAGTGATCAGCATTCTCTGCATGCAGAAGGAATGCGCATTGATTTACTTAGGTGGGCTGTAGTAAAGGGTTTGCAAAAATGGATCATCAATATGTACCACCCCACAAGCTTTGTGCAATGTGGCTTTGCCACTTCTCTCCTCAAGAGGTGGAGCCTATTTTCTGTTCTCTTGGATTGGGGCTGGTTTGTGACTTGTTTCGAACAACAAAATGTGGCAGAAGTTATGCAAGTATTATGGCTTCTGTTTAAAAGTTTTTCTAGCTCCCTCTTCACACTCTTGGAATGTTCCCTCCAAGAACTCTGCCTTGAGACCACCACACTGTAAGATCAAGATGGTTATAATGGAGAGCCTACATGTGGTCAGATCAATGTGCAGTGGCCAAAACCCTTGGCTGGGCCCACCCCTACCTAATCTGCCATGTGGGTGCAGCCACATGAATGATGCCAGGAGAGATCAGCAGAACAGTCAGGCAATCCACAGAATTGTAGGAAAAAAATAAATTGTTGAACCTGTAATCATATAAATGAATACCTTCATGATGCTCTTCCAATCTCCTATTACCCTTCAATTTCCTACTCTTTACCCTTGAAGTAGCATGAGGAATTCTTCAAACAAATATTAAGATCACAACTTTCTTCACAAATCACCTTGAATTTTCGATGTTGTGGTAAAGCTATAATATTCAGTCAATTTTAAGATGTAGGAAATTAATTCAATGAGTGCCCCAATTCAAATGTTAAGTGCCAATATGAAATGTGTAGCACAGGAATTCAAGAAGCTGAACAAGCATTGTTATTATCCATCAACTGCTGGTAGAGTACACAGCACATGAGAGTTGAAACGCCAAGTTTTGCGAAGAAAACTTGGAAAATGTGTGGTCATTACAGTTTGTTTAAACACATTCAAAAGAGAAATCTTTCCTGCTGAGTGAATCGGGAAATGAAAACAGTGTCTGAAAGCATAATGGTAGAGTTGGTCACTAGGAAGCAAATTTCATTTGGAAATAGAATCGTGGTGAGAAAATGTTTACTTTGGTTAGTTCTCCTGGACATTAGATTACCGATTTAATCATATTAATTGCCAGTGGAAGAATCCTGAGGCTCCTAATGTAAAAGAAAAAATAATGTAATGAGACTTTAGAGTGCTGTTAGGTTAGTCTTCCAAACCTAACTTTGCAAATTGGGAAACTGATCCTGAGGGCTGGAAAGGGCCTTTCTAGAGCTGATTGATGATCCATTGGGTAGCTGCAGGAAGCTCACAAGCCACCTGGGGTACCATTGATCCCCAGGTGGGGCTTGCAAAGCATCCTTTCTGCTGAAAGGGTATGCATCCTTACACAAAGTGTTTAGGTATTGGGTGGTGGGGCACATATTTTGTTCTTCCTCTTTCTAGACATATACCCATCCATAGCTACATTTATATTCATAGGCCTCTTAAAACTTTTTTCACGTCGGGCATTAGATACCTTTGCTAATAGAGTTCAGAAGTTTCTGCTCTCACAATTATGGTTACATTGCATTTTTCCCTCCATGCTGAGCACTGCTGCGTAGTTATGACTGGAACCGACACTGGTGCATCACAGAAACAGTCTGGCCCTTAGTGCTGGCTGGCTAGCAGACCCCTTAGAAACCATAATCTTTTTGGTTAAAATGTCACAGGTTCCTGTGTCAAGGAAACTGGATCTTTGGCTTTTTAGAAATCGGAAACCTACCTTCCTTTTTTACTAACTACCATTTACATACATTTTTGAACTCAGGACAATTTCCTCATTCAGATGAGTTTATATAAATTAACAATGTCATTTATTTACACAATTAATTCTGGATGGAAAGTTCTGTCAGTAGTACACATCGTAATGCCATTGTTACCTACTACCATGCTTTTTTTTTTTTTTTTTTTTTTTTAAGAGAACTATTTTGGTTTTGGATGTTCATAACTTTCAGAATTCAACTTTGGCCTCCAGTTTTGAGATAGACATAAAACATTTTTTACTAGTTGTTTAAAAGTTGAACACACTTTGCTTCTTTGCCAGAATAGAAGAGACACCCCTCTACAGTACATTTTTAGAATTCTTCAGACGTTTAAAAGGGACTTCACTGCTGACTTTACTACCAGAACTCTATCCACCTTAGCCGCCAGCACTCTTTTTATAAGAACGTAAATAACCTTGTTTCACAACATACCCTTACACACATAGGCCTTGATTGCTCCCAGGCTCAATGGGATATCTGTTGATGCTGCTTGCTTCATTCAGCTGGTCTTAAAATTTTCTGCAATATAGAGCTTCCTACCCCCAGCTGATTCCCTGTAGCTTTCAAACCACAGCAGGGCGACTTTAGCCTTGCAAGAAAGCATGCATAAAGGAGAAAGCCTGAAGTCTGGGGAACAGATTTGGAGATGGAGAGCAGAGCACTGGAATATTAGGCTCAGAATGCACAGCTGGATGAAAAAACACAGGCTGGGCTCCCAGTGTACCAGGCAGAAGGAAGCATTCCTGGTTCTTCCTATCTCTTCTTTTCTTGTCTCGTTAATCATCATCCCTGCCCCCGCTTCCTTGAATCCATAGCTCTGTTGAGTACTTACCCTACAGATCTACAGCCTTATAGGAGATCCCAGCCTTTCTTCAATTCTTCCCTCAGAGACTGGGAGGTGCTTCTCTACTGCCTGATGCTAACCCTACAGGGACAGCCATACCCAGCACAGATACATCGCAATGTGGGGTGTTTCATCAATCACAAGTAACAAGAGACTGGAAATGGGCTCCCCATGGCCTCCTAGGAGGACAGTTACCAACATCACCTGGATCAAGCCACAGACTCATCCCTTCAGTACCTCTTACTCTTTTAGTCTCTAGATTATCAACTGATTATTCATGTATGAGAGGCTTATTCTCCCGTCTAGATTCATTGTTAGCTCCCTATAGATAGGAAACATGTTTAACCCATTTTGTTGCCCAAAGGTTTTGGCACATGGTGACTGCTCAAGAAGCTCTGACTTAATAGGATCCAGACCTTTCTTCAAAAAGATTACAGTTCAAACCAAGGGCATTAACATAGTAATGTGGGGTACTATGACAGTGGTTTTATAAAGGTTCCAAGAGTGTCTCAGCATAACTGAGCATATTGAGTGACAAAATTCTCCCCATGACCTACAAAATCTGTCCCCCAGCCTCAAATTCAATGTACAAATCTAGCTTCCTATCTCAGATCAGAGATCTGTAGATCAGAGCTACTTGGAGTGCTTGTTGAAACTACAACTGTCCTACCCCCACCCCCACTCACCTCACCACCAATTTTGATTCATTAGATATGGAATACAATTGGAAAATATGCATTTGTTTAAAGTTGCCTAGGTGATTGTCTGATGCCTAGCAAGGTTTGGGTACACATCCCCCAGGGAATGCTGAAATGCAGAGTCCTCCGTTAAGAGGCTAATCTTCCACACCCTGCAAAATTGCTGGGAAGACTGAGGGTGTAGCTCTCCATGGAGCTAACAATCTGCTTCCTATCAGGGTTGGAACAGGGAGGGGTGGAGAATCAAGTTGATCATTTACACTAACACATACATTCATTGTTGGCATGAGAGGTGCGTTCTTATTGGCATACAATAGGATTTCTTCTCATGTGATGAGCTCCTTTTCTATTCATGACATTGGACATTGGGTTATGTATTTGAGGCTGGTGTGCTGACAATAAGGAGGTAGCACTGGGTGCCAAATGAAAGTTTTATAAGGGGAAAATGTATATAAAGAGCAGAAAGTGTGTACTATTTGAAAAATTTGTTTGCCTACCAAGGACATTGTTTAGACATATCCAGACAAGTTTGACTGGTTGAGAAGGAATGGCCATACTCGATACTGGCTTTGATTCAAGAATGTGCCCTGCCTTTCTAGGTTCAGGGTTCCACCTGCACCACCCCTGCCCTCCCCCACTGATACACAGCTTTCCCATTTGGAAGAGTCTTCTTTTCATTTTTCATGTTTCTATCCAGCCTCATCCATTCCCAGGCCTACCACATGGTTAAGTAAGCAGAGCCATGTAAGTTGGCATAATCCTTTTTTCTGTGGCAATTAGTAAGAGTTCATTCTTATGCAGTTGATCTAATAGCCATATTGATCCAAGCAGTCACACAACTATATTTCCATTAATTTTCAGGATTCCAAACACTGAATCAGTCATGTTTCAGCCTGGCTGCCTTCATTATAAAGATGGTCTTATTTTCCACTAATGTGGCAAATATGCCTGTGAACATAAAGTTAGAAGAGACTGGCTAGAATCTTCTCATTAATTCATCTGACCAAAGAAGGAAAACCATTCAAGTCTCATTTATCATGTAACCCAGCAAATGGAATTATTACTACATTTATGCCCATGGAAGGCACGTTTCCAGTGTCAAATTAGAGCATTTTAGAAATGTCATTAGGTAATCTGTTACAGGTTTTAGAGATATGCTGCTGGAGATAATGTCTATAATGTCTGCCTTCCCATATATTGACTTTACTCTTGCTTGTTGAAAGATTGCAAGACATTTTGCTGACATTCTTATTCTGGAGCAAAGGAAAGCACAATATTACCATTCTTTCTTTTTTGTTTTTAATAGTGCTGAAAGATTCCAAAGAAGAAAATTGGGAGAGTGAAATACAAATTATATGGAGGCTTCAAGTCTAAGATTGCTAATTAGTTATATAACCTTGGATTGTCACGTAATTCACTGAGCTCACTTTTCTCAGTCACATATCTTTTTCATTCAAGATACATTTCTTTAATTATATGTAAATATTTAGAGCCAAGAGTCTCATACATAAAGTGCTTCAGGAGTTGATGCTTTCGGTTTAGAGAGCCAGGAGTTCATGCTTTCAGCTTTCATGCCCTTGAAGCCAATGAGGAAGGTGAACTCTGCATTGCCTTGTGCATAGTAGAGCCACTCTTATCTTCATAAATGCCCCACAGTTCTCAAGTGAACTTGATGAATATGGGCCTTTGTTACAGAAACATGTTATTCATGAGTCTTATTAACTGTATTAAAAGAAATCATCCAGTGAGGATCTACTCAAAAGGCTTGGACTTTATTTTATGCAAGACAAATTATTCTGAAAATAATTCAGAATAATATTTTTTGGCTTTTACATTTAGGATCAAGTTGTAACTGATGCTCCAGCTCTGAGCCCTCTCCTCTGGCTTCAGGGTAGGTTGAAAATGTTTCTCACTAATTGCTGTCAATCCCATGACTTAGATTTCATGTCTTGGACTCATGACCTTCTCCACAAGGTCTGACACGTCCTGCCTTCTACACAAGGTCTGATAATGCCCAGGAATTTCATGCATTATCTGTCATATTTCACAGTTTAAGAAAAGAGTCGTGCCTGGCACACAAGTAGACTGTCAATAGAGGTGTATTGTATGAATGGGCAGTGAGCAAAGGAATGGACACAACTCTCTCTTCAAACCCTGTCACACCTGTTTTCTTTACTCTTCAGGCCCAGGCCCATCCCCTGCAGAATTAGGGGTGAGCTGCATGATCTTGGGCCCTATCCTGCCTTCTACACAAAGTCTGATAGAAAAAGTCCTTGGTCCAAGAGATAGGAAATCTGATCATGAGAGGCACAGAAGAGGCATTCAAGTTAAAATTAATTGATTGAATTGAGTCTGAGTCTAGTCTTAGATTTACAACTAACAGGATGATGTCTGATTTTTTTTTTTGGTAAGGTTCTAAACCTAGGTTTTCCCACATGTAAAATGAAGGAGTTAGACTAGATCACCTTGACTATCCCTTTCAGCTCCAAGGTCCTATGATTTTATAATTTTGTATCCTAGCTTTACCCACAGCTTGGATCCATAACCTAATCCTCCTGTATGGAGCCTGAGAGACCCTGAACTGATCCTCAAAAGCTTTCTAGGTAACCTCTCTGAGTGTCACTGTCCTCATCTACAAAGATGGGCAACAATCCTAAGGCTATGTTATGGCTTAAATAAAATAAAGGATATGAGATGCCTGGAAACATTCTTGAGACATAGAATGGTGCCCAACAATCATTTTGAGTTTATTTTTGTGTATGGTGTAAGAAAGTGGTCTGGTTTCATTTTTTTGCATGTGGCTGTCCATTTTTCCCATTTATTGGGAAAGCACCATTTATTGAAGACTCTTTTTTTTTCCATTGGATATTCTTCCCTACTTTGTTGAAGACTAGCTGACCATAGGGTTGAGGGACCATTTCTGAGTTCTCTATGATGAATGGATAAAGAAGATGTGATATAGATACACAGACATATATCTATGTATAGATATAGATGGAATATTATTCAGCCATCAAAAAGAATGAAATCTTGCCACTTGCAACAATGTGGATGGAACTAGAGAATATTATGCTAAGCGAAATAAGTCAGAGGAAGACAAATATCATATGATTTCACTCATATGTGGAAGTTAAGAAACAAAACAAACTAACATAGGGGAAGGGAAGGAAAAATAAAATAAGATGAAAATTTAGAGAGAGAGAGGAAACCATAAGAATTGTTGAACTCTCGGAAACAAACTGAGGGTTACTGGAGGGGAGGTGAATGGGGGAAGGGATAATTGGTGATGACTGGTGATGGGCATTGAGGAGGGCACTTAATGTAATGAGCACTGGGTGTTATGTGCAACTGATGAAACACTAAATTATACCTCTGAAACTAATAAAAATAAATAAAAAGGTGCTCAATAGTTGTTGCTATTTTTATTATCAAATAGCAGCTTTTTCTCTTTTAGCTAATAGAGCTTTGCTAAATCTCTTAGCCTTAAATTAACTACAGTGTATAAGTCAAGTCTCTAGTTTGAAAATATTCAGTCATGGGCTCTGGTATTGGGCAAATTCAGATTCTAACAGCTGAGCCAGTTACTAGCTGTGAAACCTCAGGCAAGTCACTCAACCACTCATAACTTTAGTCTCTTCATCTGTAAAATATAAATCATTATGTTTCTTTTGCTGATTTTTAGGGAGGATTAATTGTTTGAAAAGAATCTGGCATGGGAGTACACCTGAGTGGCTTAGTTGGTTAAGCGTCTCCCTTTGGCTCAGGTCAGTCCCAGAATCCTGGAATTGAGCCCTGCATGGAGCTCCCTGCTCAGCAGGGAGTCTGCTTGTACCTCACCCTGCTCCCTACTCATGCTCTCTCTATATATATCTCTCAAATAAATAATTTTTTTTTAAAGTATGGCATGAGAATTATTCCCCAAATACCAGCTATAAGCAAGTCCATGATGTTAAGCAAGGCTGGCTTTGGGTTTTTTGTAACTTCACCATTCACAGAAGAGAACAGGTATGTGTAGTCTATTACAAATTCCATTCCCCCAGTGGCAGCCTATAATGATTTCTGCCAGCATTCCCCATGATTGTTTTGTTCCCCTAACCCCACCTTTTCTAGGAACTTCCGGATTATTATCAAGTATCTGATATAAAGTGAGTGAAAAAAATTTAACTGGTTTCAAACTGCAACCTACTCTCTGCTACAGTGCTGCTAAAATAGATGCTTGGCATATCTAAGTAATCCGAGCCACTGAATAATACAAAAATAATTTTGCTTTGACTTTGAAATGAAGCTTGGGGTGTTGTAGTAACAAATGTCCTGTCTAATTAAGTTCTACCTACGATAAAATCAATTCCCATTTCCTGAGCTTACATCAATGGAAGGCAAAAGAGGCAGCTCAAAAACCTTGGTTTCAGAGAAGCCCAACTTGCTCAGTGTTAAGTAGTTGCTACAGAAATCCTCTAGCAATCCACAAAATCCATAGAATCAAACACTGCCTACTCATCAAGTTGGAAATGTGAATTGATTCTATGAATTTAGCCAGCACAGGCCAGTCCCACTCACATGCATCTGTGTCCTTCCTAGCCAGATACCTAAGGGCCTGGGGGTGGCGGATGGAGACTGCTGACCCTGCTTCCAGTAGCTTTGTCTGGGGGACCTCAGGCTTCCCCCTGAGGAAGGCCAGTCTTACTGGGACTTTTATTTCCTGAGACTTACTGGGACTTGTATTACCTGAGGGCCAGGCGTGGAGATACCTCTGCAGGGCCCTGTTAACTACAAAGGCAAACAGCACTCTGTTCAGAACGTGGCTTTAAAAAAAAATCAACCAGCCTGTCCTGTTCAGAAATGAGGGATGCCTGAGTGGCTCGGTGGTTGAGTGTCTGCCTTGGCTCAGGGTGTGGTCCTGGGGTTCTGGGTTCGAGTCCCACATCGGTCTCCTCACTGGGAGCCTGCTTCTCCCTCTATGTCTCTGCCTCTCTCTGTGTCTCTCATGAATAAATAAATAAAATCTTTAAGAAAAAAAAAAGAATCAGAAATGAAAGCAATCTGTAACCTAGGGAAGGAAAGAGTGACATTCACTTGGGTGAAGTAGACTAATTTTTGAACATTTTATTGCAGTTTATCGTATATGATATTATAATCTATAGTTTCTGGGAAAATAATGTAGAGGAGTTATATTCTTTCTCAACACCTGATAGCATTTGTACTTAGAGATAAAGCTCTATGTAAATGTTACAGACAATGGATGAACTTTGGAACTCCTACCTATCAGACGATTCACTGATCATAAGTAATAATAAATAGGACTCTTCCCTATCTTTTGTATTTTACAAAAAAAAAAAAAAATTTAAGTCACATTCATCTGGAGCCAGTGCTCTTGGCTCCAAAGGGACTGCTTTCCTGCTTTTTGTTCTGCCTTTCAAAAGACATATGAGGTCAGGTAGTTCATTTGACCTCCCTAACCTGCAGTTTCATCTGCAATATCTGGAAAGCACTTACTGAATTGACAAGAGCTGTGCACAAAACAGAGTATGGATAGTCAGTCCGTGGCTGGTCCACTTTTGGTTTCCATAGTTGTGTGACCTGTGAATTAGAGTTTTTACCCGTGTCTAGGCAATGCTGGGTGAACAGTGGGTACTTGGCAAACAAATGATGATGAAGAAACTGCAGGTGGATAATGATGTCTCTGGACATATGTCAACTGTTTTATGGTTCACAAGGCAGGTCCAAATATTTAATATGATTTGCTACTTTTAGCAATTCTGTGAAGCAGATATTGTAATGTCTCTTTTGCAGATAAAGAAACCCAGAAAACTAAGGTAAAAGGTCAAGGCGAAGGTGTGCAGCTTATTACCTATTTTTATATATTTTTTTATTGGAGTTCGATTTTCCAACATATAGTATAACACCCAGGACTCATCCCGTCAAGTGTCCCCATCAGTGCCCGTCACCCAGTCACCCTGTCCCCCCACCCACCTCCACTTCTTAAAATTTGTGTGGAATCAGAAAAGACCCCAAATATTGAAAAAGAAAACCAGAGTCGGGAGCATCACAATGCCAGATTTCAAGCTGTACTACAAAGCTGTGATCATCAAGAGTGTGGTACTGGCACAAAAACAGACACATAGATCAATGGAACAGAATAGAGAATCCAGAAATGGGCCCTCAACTCTATGGTCAACTAATATTCGACAAAGGCGGAGAGACCATGCACTGGAAAAAGCTCATTACCTGTTGAATGGCAGAAGCTCCATCAAAGTCTGAGATGTTCCCGGGTTGGCAGAGAGCAGATTTTATCTTCATACGCTGAGTCCTGACTCTTTCCTTGATGACAAAGTCACATTTTTTAACAAGAAATGAAAAACGTTAAGTGTTCTTTTCCTCATTTTGCTTCATGCTAGATACCACATGATGTGTCTGGTTCTTCTCACTCTCTCTCTAAAGCTCATGATAGAAAGCACTAAAATGAAGAATATTTGTATTCAGTGTCTCCAGGCTTTTCTTCTCCATTCGTTTCTTGCTCTTTGTCCAGTCTTCACACTTCCCTGTTCTCTTGTGCTGCTTTAGCTTTTTTTTATTGCCCTAAAACACAGATTGATGTACTTCTTCCAGGTGGGGAAGTGGCAACCACGTTGCCTGGTTGCAATGGCTCTGCCACTCAGTAACTGGGTGACCATATCGAGTCGTTATTTTAATCGTTATTAAACTCAGGCTTCTCACTTTTTTTAAAAAAATTTGTTTATTTGAAAGACAGCATGAGGCGGAGCGCAGAGGGAGAAGCAGGCTCCCCTCTAAGCAGGGAGCCAGACATGGGACTCCATCCCAGGCCCCTAGAATCATGACCTGAGCTGAAGGTAGATGTTTAACTGACTGAGCCACCCAGGTACCCCCAGACTTCTCACTTTTAAGTGTGGATAGTTACTCACTTCATAATGTGACTCCAATTAAATTAGAGTTCACATAAGGAATCTAGCCCAGTGCCTGCTATTAGAAGGTGTGCTGTGAACATTCAGTGCTACTGTAGTCATTCAGGAAAGTCATCTCATCAACTCATCCTGACTCAAGTGTGGCATACTTTTTTAGGGGGCAAGGATGGGGGTGTGTCCTAAGCTCTTTTATTCATCTTTGTTGAATGTTGTGGTCCTCTAGCTTTGGGACTACTAAACAGAATCACCTGAGAAGCTATTCACCTTCTTATGAGTCAGTAAGTCTGGGTGAGGCCAGGGCCACTGCCCTACCTCTCCCTCCCAAGCAGGCCTAAGAGGACCAATGTTTAAAAACCACTAGTTTATAAAAGGCTTCAGAACTTGACCGGCCATCAAGTTCAGCACTGTCCAGGTTGTTTGTTTCAACTGGTGATGAAATGGGGGTGAACCAGTCCATGAGCTTCCCACCTGTCACAGGACCCCACCATGTAGGCTGCGGGGATGTGATGGAGGGCCAGGGTCTCCAGGGGAGCTTCTTTCGACTCTTCTACCCCTGCCAAGAGTCAGAGGAGACCACCGAGCAGCCTCTGTGGATTCCCCGCTATGAGTACTGCACTGGCCTGGCCAATTACCTGCAGTTTAATAAGCGCTGGGGCGGGCTGCTGTTCAGCTTGGCTGTGGGATCGTGTCGCCTGCCTGTTAGCTGGAACGGCCCGTTTAAGGCAAAGGACTCTGGATACCCCTTGATCATCTTCTCCCATGGCATGGGAGCCTTCAGGACGCTGTATTCAGCCTTCTGCATGGAGCTGGCCTCCCACGGCTTTGTGGTTGCTGTACCAGAACACAGGGATGGGTCGGCTGCGACCACCTGTTTCTGTAAGCAGGCCCCGGAGGAGAGCCAGGCCACTAATGAGTCGCTGGAGGAGGAATGGATCCCTCACCGACAAATTGAAGAAGGGGAGAAGGAATTCCATGTCCGGAATTGCCAGGTGTATCAGAGGGTAAGCGAGTGTACTCGGGTGTTGAGGATCCTGCAAGAGGTCACTGCTGGGCAGATTGTTCTCAACATCTTGCCTGATGGGTTGGATCTGACGACTTTGAAGGGCAGCATCAACATGAGCTGCGTGGCTGTGATGGGACATTCATTTGGCGGGGCTACAGCTCTATTGGCTTTGGCCAAGGAGACCCAGTTTCGGTGTGCTGTGGCTCTGGATGCTTGGATGTTTCCCCTGGAACATGACTTTTACCCCAAAGCCAGAGGTCCTGTGTTCTTTATCAATGCTGAAAAATTCCAAACAGTGGAGAGTGTCAACTTGATGAAGAAGATATGTGCTCAACATGAACAGTCCAGAATCATAACTGTGCTTGGTTCTGTTCATCGGAGTCAAACTGATTTTGCTTTTGTGGCTGGTAACTGGATTGGTAAATTCTTCTCCACTCAAACCCGTGGGAGCTTGGACCCCTATGAAGGTCAAGAGATTATGGTGAGGGCCATGTTGGCCTTCCTGCAGAAGCACCTTGACCTGAAAGAGGACTATGACCAGTGGAACAGCCTCATTGAAGGCATCGGACCATCGCTTACCCCAGGGGCCCCACACCATCTGTCCAGCCTGTAGGCACAACCAGCCATTTGTGAAAGGTCACTGGGCTGAGTTACCATTTGGGGCCTGCACGGGGATACCTGTAGCCTCCTATCAAGAACTGGTTGAGATGACCCTTCTTCACAGTTTGAGAGGATGTAATCACACTGCTGATTGGATAACTGGATACTTTGATCTTGGACTTGTTGATTTTAAACTCATGCTGAGAATTGGATCACTTACTGATTGGCACACTGGCTTTCTGGGAACTGAACCCTGATGGTGTGGGGAACAAGCAGTGGGGTAGAGTTGGGGTGGGGGGTTTCTTCAAACCCCAAACTGAGCACTGTTAACTCAGTGGCCTATTCCCTCCCCTTGAGCCAGTGTGGCTTCTGGTGTGGAAGAAATTAAGCCAAAGGGTTGAAGTAAATTTCCTACCTTCGAGACCTTTAAAAAAAAAAAAAAAAAAAAAAAAAAAAAAAAAAAAAGGCTTCAGAGGCAGAGACCATAGTTGGTTTCTAGTCATGTGATCTGGGACCTGTCACTTAGCTCTCCACACCATGTCCAAAACTAGGAATAAAATTAATTCTGTCATGAGGCTATTGGGAGAAAAAAGTAAAGTTTATAATGGCATACAGTGGAATCCACTCACTTGAGCAATGTATAAGAAACTCAAAGAAGTTCTAATTAATCATCTTTGCAATAGAAAAGGAAAAGCAGATTTTTAGGTTAAATTTGTAGGTATTCAAAAAACTCCCATTGAGAGCTGACCCAGACTTTAAACTTCAGAGCTGGGACTTGAACTTGTGTTTTCTGTGATTCGAACTCAGGACCTCAACAAAATTCTAGGTTCTAATACTCCACCATAAAACTCACTCTCGTATGTTACAGTATTAGGGTGAAGTCCCCTCAGAATCTTTAGAAGGAATTGTGATTAACACATAGCACTAGATTGGTAATGGTGGCAATTTATGCACTGGGGAGGGAAACACTACATAATTGTCCTATGATTTGGGAGAAGGAAGTATTAACTTCCTCTTCTCCCTTTCTGCTTTCTCCTCCTCTTGGCTCTTCCTTCTCCCCCTCATCTTTTGGCAGATACACTGTGTTCAATGTGGAACTGCAGCCAAAGGTAAGCCTGACTCTGAAGGTCCCAGAGGGTTTCCTCCCACTCCCACCCCTCAACGTGAAATTTTGGGCTAGATACTGTGTTACCCCAGAAATCTGATACCTGTCATTGCACTATCATGAATAATTTCTCAAATTGAAGAAACATAGGATAACTGCCTTGTCAGCACAACCTGAAGTTTCTGGCTGTTGGCATGAATAATTTTTCCTTAAAAATAAATTTTTTTCCTGCTCATTTCCACCCTCAAAGTTGCAAACAAAAGTTGGAACTATTCTACACATCTTGAATTTTAAAGCCAGAAGGGATCTAAAGAGAAGTGTTTTCAATCTTTCTTGGCCATGATCTGGAGTAGGAAATATATTTACATATGACCCAGTATACATATACACATTCTATCTAATATATATTCTATTGTATTACATATTATTATTTATTATTTGTTCTATTTTCTATTTTAATATTTGGCTCATTAAATTAGTTCCTTGATCCATTAATGAGTTTTGGCTTGAAGTTTGAAAAATTCTAGCATAGAGATTAAAGTTCTACTTTTCCATGTGGTATCAGAAAATGCAAAAGTCCAGAAAAAGGAAGTGACTTGTCCAAGGTCACATAGCAAAAACTTACATAGACTAGCATTCCAAGGCAAGGAGGATGGAAATAGGATACGGTGCAGAAGGGCGGAGGTGGGGGATTGGAAGGTAGTGAGATCAGCAGGGCCAAAACAAGAAGCCTTTGTGCCAACACATACACACACTCATGTTCACACAAATTACAAGCTAGGGAAGCCAGGGACGGATTTCAAATAATCAGTTAATGAACAGCATTTGTTTTCAAACATAAAGCATATAACAGGGGGTAGAGAACAGGAGAGAGGCAATCTCTCCTTTTCTCAGTGTCATACTTCCTCTCCTCCTTGAGATGTTGCAGGAACATCTTCCAATTCTTGCACACATTCCCATCTGACGCAAGCATCACGTCTCTGGATTTCCTGTTTTCCCAGGATATCCCTGTACTTCCTGATTTCAACCTTGCTGATCTAAAAACCCATCTGAATAATCCCTCTAATGTCAGGATTCATAGGTCTAGGCTTCCTTGCTTCTGATGACCTCTATTCTCCCTTCATCACTTAACACAAGGCATGCCTTAGAGCATGTCAGCGCTGAAAGCCGTCCTCTGGTCTTATCCTGTGGACATGCCCATATTCATTTCACTCCTCTACTCACCCACCCCCCAGTTCTACCAGGTAAGTATTAAATGCTACTATGTGCTGGGAAATGTATGAAGAGTAAAAGATACCAAATTCCATAACACACAGTTCTTGTGCTCAAGAAGATCTTGTCGGGTTATGAAACGAAGAATTACAATCCAGAATGATATAAGCTATGCTGCTGGTGGTGGCGCTGATAGTAGCTTTTTGATGCTTTCTATAACCAAACACTATTCTAAGTACTTTGTGGGGATGAGCTCAGTCCTCTTAACAAGTGAAGGTAATTTAGCTGATAGATGTCAGAGCCAAGATTCAGCTGGACATTCTGGTTTCAGAAGTCTTGCTAATAGCCACCCTATACCATCAAAGATAAAGACAAACACATGTTGCTATGAGAGTCCATTAGGGGCTCCCAAATAGAAAGCATTCTGGAGAGGAGGACCATGAGTCTTGGGAGGTAGATTTAGCCAATTGGAGATGGTGGGTTAAAAGGAAGTGATTCAGTTAGAAAGAGCCAAGTTGGAAGCAAATGGTGGGGAATATTATGGGTAGAACTAATGATTTAGCCGGGTTGGAATCTAGAATGCATCTGTAGGGATGGCAAGGGATAAGGTGCACAAGATAGGAATTTTATTCATCCTTTTTAGGGCTCAAAAATGCTGTGAAATGCCATGACCTCTTGAAATCTTTCGTTACTCCTGACAACCAGAGATTTTCCTTATTTTTAAATTTTTATTTATTATTTTTCCATTGATTTTTAAAAATTTAAATTCTAGTTAGTTAATATACAGTTAATATACAGTGCAATATTGGTTTCTAAAGTAGAATTCAGTGATTCATCACTTACACGCAATACCCAGTGCTCATCATAACAAGTGCCACCCATCTAGCCCATCCCCCACCCTCCTCCTTCTATCATCCCTCAGTTTTTTCTCTATCATTAATAATCTCTTATGGCTTGTTTCCCTCTCTCCATTTCTTCTTCTCCCCTCCCCTTCCTCCTCTTCTTCCTCCTCCTCCTCTTCTTCCTTCTTCTCCTTCTTCCTCTTTTTCTTCTCTGTTTTTTCTCTTTAAAACCCAAATAGCATTTTGTTTGCTATTGCTCTTACAACATTTGCTTTGGGCCTCATACTGCAACCACCTCTGCCTTTGTCTTGCCCTCTGTGGGATTTTAGGCATCACTTTCTCAACCTAGAACAAAGCTTTGCAAGCTTGGCTACTATTGCATGCACTTACTTACTTACCCAACTAGTTCCAGGAAATATTCAAGGAAGCTTTTGAGTATGTATTTGGCACACTGTGTAGAAACGTGTGACTAGTCTGATTCAAACAGACTAATCCTGAATCAGATCTTTTGGTGGAAACAAAGTATGCATTTTGTGGATCCTGGAGGTCAGTGGCCACAGGAGAGGAAAGAGTAGTTTTAGGAAGGACTGGGACTGTAACCCAGGATAGACAGCAGCCCAGGTACATAGAGAAGAGAGCTGAAAGCCACTTTCTGATTTCTGGGAGTGGAAACAGAAAGGACCATTGGAGTGACTGAAGGTGGCTTGGGAGAGGATTCTGCTCCAAGTAAGCCACTCCTGGCTCCCTTCTCAGGACTCAATCCATAGGTTACTTCCACAGAGGACTGATTTAGACACTGCCAGAGGCAGCCCAGAGGACTAACTGTTAACATCTACAGTGGACAGTAGCCTAAAGCACCAGCACTCAGATGCTCTTGCATTGGTTAGGGACCATCCTCAAGGGAATCCAGGAGACCGCATGTTTGCTTTAAATTTGGAAATCGCACTACAGGGATTGCAAGCAGCAATTCAACTCATGGCTGGAATGAAAGGCAGGGGCTTAAATGGAGCTTGGGTTTCAGCCAGTCAGCAGGCTATATCATGAGTTGACACCTTGACTGTACTTCTTGGCTGATATGGTTGGAAAAATATCAGTTAGAGTCAAGCTGAATGGACCCTCACTACCAAGTGACTCTGTGAGGCCACTTCTGTGCAGGTAGCTCTACACCGAGGTGTAACTTTTGGGTTAATAAATGTGCAAACTTTAGAGTGGGCACCAGATGCAAATGTGGCTCTACTGCTTAATAGACAAATCCCTTCATCTCTCTGAGGCTTCGCATCATCTTCTGTAAAAGGGGTGAAATATCTCCCTCGAAGGATTGCTGTGAGGATTCAGCATGATCACACCTATAGAGTATCTAATGCAGTACCTGATATTATTGGACACTCCCCAGTAATGGTTATTTATCTTCTAGGAGTCATTAGCCCCTCCTGTATATGAGTTGTAAACACAATAAACTGTTACCAGTCTAAATGTCAATGATTTCCGGGGTTATATTTTTATTAATATTTTGTATTTTTCCTTAAAAATCTGCTTTAAACCATCCCTGATTTCTTCAGGGTTTTATTTTGTAAGAATGTGGGCTGAAGCCACCTTCATTTGTCATGCTGGCAAAGCAGAAGGCCCTGAACAGGCTGTGAAGGACTTTCCTCAGCACAATGACACAACAGAGCTCACATCAGATGGCCAGGCTGGAACATCCACAAGGAGAAGCAGGAGCTTATTTGCACTATGATCCTGCACCCAGCCTGTTTTGGGGAAGCCCAAGCAAGATGGCCACTCAAGGGGGCAACTGTAGGGAAAGCTGGGGGAAGCAGAAAACTAGAGTGTGAAGAGCTGTCGACAGGAGTAATAAGAACTAACATTTACTGGAATTCTCGGCTATATGGCAGCTCTGCTTTAGGCTCTTCATGCATATTTTCTCATACATCCTCATAGTAACTATGTGAAAGGTGGCTTATTATCCTGTTAGGTGGATATAGGGAGAAGATGCATTGCAGCAATAAGTGACGTATCTTTGCATACATGTCTTCCTCATTCCAGAGCACATTCTCCTACTGGGAAAAACCACGTATCCTAGTTTAACAGCCAATCCAGATTAAAATTTCCTTCCCTCCTAAAGCTTTTATAATTTTATTGTTTGTTATTTGTTTTTGGTTTTTTTGGAACCAAGATCCGGTCAAATTTCACTTGTTGGATTTGACTAAGTAAGGTAAACAAACAAACAAAAAAATCCCTTGAACTTTGGTATATTTGTTTTGTTTCATGACATTGACTTTAAGAGGAGTCCAGACCAAAGTTTGGTGGAATAACTCATATTCTGGATTTGTCTGATTGTTTTCCTTGTGCTGTTAATGTAATCCCTCTCCCCCATTTTTCCCGTAAACTAGAAGTTGGGTCTAAAGGCTTGATTGGAATTAGGTGAAACATTTTTGTCCTGAGTTCTTCACAGGTGTTTTGTATTTCACATCACTTCAGTCAGGAGATCCAAAATGCCAGGTTAGCCAACAATAGTGATACCAAATATTATCACTTGGCTAAAGTGACAATCCACAAGTCCTTTTGATGTGGGAAAGAAAGGCAAAAGAAAAATTACATTTCCTTACTACTTAGAGCCCACTCATAAGTTCTTAAAACAGGTAGAGTGAACTTCCTCTAGGAACTCAGCTGCCTTGATGTTAGTACTTTGCTGAGGGTAAGAGGCAATCTTAGCCCAATCCCCAGGATCCTGTAAATCAACTTTAACATACAGAAATTCCTTTGGAAACCTCCTTTATCTGTACCCCTCAAGATATATGTTGGCAATCATCTCCCAAGCATATGACCTACTGATATACATCTGAAGGGTCTCATGACTAAGGTTTTATTAGACAGTAATAAATGGCCGTTTCCCAACAATAGCTGCCGTCTCAAAGTCCTGGAAACCGTTCTTCCACAATTCCTTAGAGACGTACACTATCTTTTACCTTGTCCCTTGTATATAAACTTGAAAGTATATAATGAGTCACTCCTCATGACCCCAGGGCAGCTCTTTCTGCCCCCGTGCTTTAATAAAACCACCTTTCTATACCAAAGATGTCTCAAGAATTCTTTCTTGGCGGTGGGCTTCAAACCCTAACATCTTTCCTACATCACTTCCATTGCAAAGGTGTAGGAATTCCTTAAAAATTTATGTTACAAGGTATGGATAATCTGATCCACATATCCTTCCTTATACCTAAGGCATTAACATCATTGATATTTATTTAATTGTATATATTATTTAATTGGTGGTTGCAAAATGGTGATTTTCTAAATTATCATTTCTTTACTTACTTGCAGGCATACTTTTGTAAGCAACAGCTTTTCTTTACCTATTGAGATGAATTATCGTTCCTTTAAAAAGGCAGGGTATCTCTTTCTCTCTTAGTGCTAACTTTCAGAGTAAGGAATTGCTACAAGTTGCTTTCAATGGGGGCAAATTAGTTTTTTCCTCTTCTTTGAACAGGTCTATGGACTTGTGGCTTTTTATTTATTCAACTTTTATAGTCAATTGCAGTCATTTTGGGTTCTCAAATTGCCTCAAATTTGGACAGAGGGAGCTCTTTCAAGCTGGCTGGCTCCTTTGTCCTTTGAGATGTCCCCATCATTCTCTGGGCACTTCCTTGCCTTTTGGGCACAAGAAAATATCCTGGACTCACCTTGTATTTTCCACGCTTCAGATCCAGAATCCACCATTTCTTCAAGGAGCCCTGGAAACTTTTGGTGAGAATAGTATTTTAAAAAGAAGATTTCTGTACTTGATAAGCTCATTACCATTGTAGGGTCATTGCTTCTAAACTGTTTCAGTGGCTAAAACTAAGAAATATATTTATTTAAATCATGAGTTCATATTGATATTTCCAATTCAAATTTAATATTAATGGTTTTTATTTTTTATTTGTGCCTCTTTTCTCTTACATAGAAAATCTCAGTACCTAATAACCCAACATATTTACTTATTTGCCATAGTCCTCAATATATATAAAGTAGTTTTAAAGTAGAAAAACCAGGGACGCCTGAATGGGTCAATGATTGAGCATCTGCCTTTGGCTCAGGGCATGATCCTGGTCCCGGGATTGAGTCCCACATTGGGCTCCCTGCATGGAGCCTGCTTCTTCCTCTGCCTCTCTCTGTGTATCTCTCATGAATAAACAAATAAAATCTTTTTTTTTTTAAGTAGAAATACCAGAAAATTATGAAGTGAATTTTAGATATTTTTTGGAGGGGGAATTTCTTATTTGTCCTTAGGATATATTCAATTAAATATGGAAAGCAAGACAATATTGTGTTCCAAAGTCACTTGAACAAATTTTCTGTGTATATCACCTATATGATATATAGTCAATTTGTTTCAGTTTGATTTCAAATTGAGTTTGCTTTTATTTTTCTCTGTCATTAAATTTTATTTTTGGACAGTTAAAACATGGTTGAAGACTTATATGTCTCAAAATCAAATTCACATAAAAACATAGAGAAATCAACCATATCCAACTATATCCCCTCCACCTTGCTCTCCTCCCTACTGCTTGGCCTCTTTCGGCAACTGATTATTTTATTTCTGTGGATTTGATATTTTATCCCTCTGTAATTTCCTCCACTTCTTAAAAGAAAGTAAATGATATTCACTGCTCTGTGCCGTTTTTTTCTTCCCTCAAAATATTAACATATATCCAGGGGAATCCATGTAAGTATGTACATATCATCCTCATTCTTTTTGTATTACTGCATACCTTATTCAGCAGTTCTATGCTGTTATTGTTGCTATGTAGTCCAAAGCAAGCAGTTTAGCTTACATTATCTTACTTTTGGCTCTTTTTTGCCTTAGTTTATACCCTTCGATCCTCCTTTGCATTTGAGGTTTTGACCTCTGCTAAGGCTTTCCAGCTGGGTGGATGCAGAGAATGCCAGGTACCACAGATTCCCAGGAGACTCAACACCTCAGTCCACTGGCCTTTGGTGGAGATGAGGGGAAATAGGAAGTGAAGCGCTGCTGTTTTCTCACAGATCCTGCTGCAGGCACCGGGGCTTCTTCCTGTTTGGATGGAGAGCTAGGGAGTGATGAGTGAGAAGAGGGAGTGGCTCTAACACAGTTTGCATCTATTCTTCTGCATCTATTCCCTTTCTCTTCTCTCGAAAGCACAAATGGGAATCATCTGCCTCTTGTGCTAATTTAAAGGCAATTAAAAAAAAAAACAGAGAAACACAGGACTTTACTAATGTTCAGAAGTCATATCATTCAATTGAAGAAAGATCATATTGCATGCTGAAGCTGGAACTTCCATTTTCAAAAATGAATGTTTCCGATTTCTCAGAGTAGCCTCAAATAGACAGCTTTATGCTGACTTTTTCTCCTGCTCACCTCCAAAGCTCATAGCATGCACATTTATCTTGCATTCCCCCATCAATCTCACAGGAATCTGGTTCTATTTTGGTTTTGTTTTTAAATGAGGAACAAATATTTTTTTCTTGCTGGATAATTCTTCTGTAAATCTATTCTTTCAAAGCTCACTTTTTTTTAAGATTTTATGTATCCATTTGAGAGAGAGAGAGAGCATGAATGGGGGAGGGGAGGATGTAGAGGGAGAAGTAGACCCCCACCCACCCCACAGAAGGGACCCCGATATGGGACTAGATCCCAGGACCCCTGGATCATGACCTGAGTTCAAGGCAGATGCTTAACCGACTGAGCCACACAGGTGCCCCTCAAAGTTCACTTCTTAAGTTATTTGTCTAATTTCTGCCTTACTCTTTTAGGAAAAGGTGGGTAGACAAATTTGATTAAATTAAAAAGATTTTGCCTTTTCCTAAAATGATTGTCTTCTGGCCTTTAGAAATGTGATAGGGCAAAAAAGAAACTCATGCAGTGATGATGTGTGTTTTGCACCAAATCCATCCATGCCAGGTGCATGACTATCAACTGGCTTGTGAGTTACTTATGCTTTGGCACATGCAGAATAAATTAACCTAGCTCTGAATATATCACCTATTATAACCTTGGAAGATAACTGTCTCAGGACTTGGAAGAGTCCTATATGAGAGTCAGCATTCTTTTTTAGCCTTGAAGTCAGGAGTAGAGTGAAGCAGTGATCATTTCCTGGTCTGAAAGGAAGGGGGGGAAATCATAAAAGAGAAAAGGAATATGCATGGGAAGAGGAGATGGAAAAGTAAATGTGAGAAAAAGAGGAGAAAGGGAGAGGAGGGAAGGGAAGAAAAGAAGAATGAGGGGATATTATAGGGAAAGTAGAGAGAGGGTCCAAACTGTACCACAGACATAGGTCTTGGGGAAAGAACTCTCCTTGGAGTGTTGAAACATTCATGTTCTCCAGTTCTATATCTTCTGCACACAGTGCTATCCAGGGGATTTGAGGAATTTGGTTGTAAATCAAGCACCTTGGAAAATACAGTGCCTCTTTTTGTTAGTAAGCAATATTTATGAATGTTTACCATGTCTGGCACTTATTTAAGCACTTGGCATGGATTATGTCATTTCATCCTCATCCCAAGGCTAGGAATTAGGTTTTATTATGATCTCCATTTTACTGATGTGGAAACTGAGGCACGGATGCTAAATAATGTACTCAAGGTCCCACTAAGCAAATGACTGTAGTAGTCACTATTTGTTGCACTCAGCCACCCCACCCCCAGAATTATCTGCCTTGCTAGCAGAACCTCAGTAGTTTGGGTTACTAATATGCCCATCCTCCATCCTACCCCCACTGGATCAATGATAACAGACTTAAGCCCATCTTGGCTCTCACATTCTCCTTACTGATACACATTTTCCTAGCTTCCTCTGCCGGTGACTATGGGACCAAGTTCTAATGAATGAGATTGAAGAAGTTCACTAGGGGACTTCTGGGAAAGCTTTTCCTCTGTGACAAGAGGAAAGCATATTTTCTGCTTGCCTTCTTCCTTCTTACTACTTGATGATGGTATGAAGATTCTCTACTTGAGGCTGTGGCCACCACGAAGCCACAAGCCCAAGGAAGAATGTCATTATGCTAAGGATGGCTAAATGGAAAGCAGAAAGTGTCCTGGACTTTGAGGACATTGTTGGATTGCTACAATAAACCTAGGTTCACCTCCTTGTACTCTTCTTGTTATGTGAAATGATGTCACTAAGGCACCTGAAAATTTCTAGGGTTTAGCCCAGCATGCAGCTGCATGTATAGCAACTGATATGAGAACAGAAGTAGATTTTGGACACAGGAAGCCCATCTCTGCTTTAGGCTCACAGGCCTCTATTCAGGACTTCAGAGTTGTGTCCTTGAGCATCTTCCACCTTTGACTGAGTATACAGTTGTTACTCTTCACCCAGGAACAAGGGTAAAATATAGCAAATCACAGGAAAATAGAAACTTACAAGATTCCAACTATCCAAAATATCACTCTACTATCTGAAACAGGAACAATAATGATACATATTGCAAGTGAGTTTTAGATCACACTACAAAGATTCTTTTCAAAGGACCCATATTCCATGTCTCTGCATTGTTCTCACACAACCACTCACTGACCTTTGTTTGTGCTTCTACCCGGGACTTTAGTTTGTACAAAAAAATTTCACCCCACCCCCAACATACTCTATTTTATGAATCTTTGTATTCTCAGCATCCAGTAGAGTGCCTGGTGCCTAGTAGGACCTTGATAAATGGTCATGGTATGGAATTAAAATTGCTTAATACCCCTCCTACTGAATTGCTATCAAAGTTTTAAGCTTCTCAGGAATTATGAGAACATGTTAATATTTTTCTGATTTTGAGATATGAATTCTTAATAATTATTAAATTTTAAAGAAATGCAAATTGCTGAGGAGATAAAGTTTAAGAAGTTGCTCATAGAGAGCAGGTGTTCAACAGATAAATCAAACCGAATGGATTTGGCTTTTTAAAAAGCCATATGTTTGGGGCAAATGTAACTATGGTTAAAGTAAAATAATATTTTTCACTACATTGTTCTTGTAGCAAGAAAAATTTAATGATTTTTTTGAATATGTCTGGTTTACAACTAGGGAGCAAGGAAGGAGTAGAATTCTATTGTTAAGTGCTTCATGTTGTCATAAACTTAGGATATCTGTCCAGATCATGGCTTCTGAGTACAGTGAGTTGAATTTATAGGGAAGTCTCACTCCCTGACATCAGTGTTAAATGGAATTTTGCTTAATGCAAAAATGCCTTCCTTCTGGAAAGATTGTATTGAAACCCACAGGCTCTTACTGCAGTTGAGACCAAAGTAGAATGATATCCATAATTAAACCTGTCCCTGAATGAATTGGATAAGGATAGATACAAAGAACTGAGGAAAAGAAGTGGCAACCTAGTGTTAGAGTGTTCTATATATATTTTTCTCATCTTTTGGTTCTACTTTTAAGGAAAGAGTCAAGAAATTTAAAGGTAATCAGACCTCATTGTTCTTTTTGAAATCATTAAAGGTAATGATTAGGCATTAAAAGGTACTAAAAGCAAATGTTCATAATTTTCATTCAGCAAGCCCTTCAAAATCACAGGAAACAAATAATAAAAATAATTGCTATAACAATAATAACACTTTGTTTGTTTAACCACACTATTCCATTTTCTTTAATTGTAGCTATATATAAACATTTTCTTAGACTTTCTCTGCTGCAATTATTCTAAATGGCCTTTATGCCTAGCATAATAAGAAATTATAATGAACTGAAAACTCATTAGCAATATATTCATGAGGAATCAAAATAATTTCAGAATTCAACAATAACCTAAATGTAAATTTTTGTTTATTATAATATGGTAATCATTTATAAAGGCAGTGAACTAACAACCAAAATACTGTAGAGTACTGAAAGTTCTAACTTGTGTTGCCTGCAACTATCTAAATAGTATCAACTTTTAATCTTTATTTTGTCATGGTGATATCATCTTCTGACGTGGAATGTAATCTTGGAATGGAAAGAGAATTTTATAGATCTCTCTCTCCAAAAATAGTTGATTAGAAGAGTCCTTTAAGATAAGAAAACAAAAAAAAGCAACACAATTTTTGTGTTGTCATTTCCTTCAAGTATATTCTTGTTCAGCTTTCATCTTCCGGATTAGCCATAACCTCTGTAAGGGTAGGGACTGTGTTTGATTTACCACTGAGTTCCCAGCACCTAGCAAAGCATCTGGCACATACTGAATGAATATAGCTGAAAGAAATCAACCGCACACAAGGTTTTTAGTTCTTCCTGTGGTGACCAGCAGATCTCAAAGCCTTCTAGTTACAGTTCGCTTTTCTTCTCATACCTTTTTCCAGTTCCTAGAGGAATCAAGGCATTGAAGAAATGAAAGTGTTTTCTCCTGTCAGACAGGTTAGGGAACCCTCTGGGGTAGGTCAAATATGTGCAGATTCAAGAATATGTCCTGAATGTTGGTTTCAAGGCTTGTTCCTTACTTTATGATTTTTCTTCATTCCTTAAACATGAGTGATCAAAGTGCCATCCAATTCAGGGACTGGTTAGTGTGTTCCTGTTAACTAAGACTTTATTTCATTAAAAATACACAGAATGAGCCTGTTTCCATTCTCTTATGGAATTCAAGCTGCCATTATTTGACTTTATTACTGCTTCATTTTACCAATATTCCTTTTATCTTAAGTATGGTTTCCTCTAAAATTCATTAACATCAAAAAGATTTTAAGTACTTAAACTGAACATGGCACTGTACAAAGAGGCCCATACAAACCAGATATTTGCTGTTTAGAAAATGAAACTCATAGACATAAAACAGAAATATTTGTGAAATTTAAGGGCACCTGGGTGGCTCAGTCTGTTGAGTGTCTGACTCTTGATTTTGGCTCAGGTCATGATCTCACAGTTGTGAGATCAAGCCCCATATCAGGCTCCATGCTCAGTACAGAGTCTGCTTGTCCTTCTCCCTCTGCTCTTCCCTCCCTTCCCTGCTTGCACTTTCCCTAAAATAAATAAAATCTTTTTTAAAAATTATGAAAACTATATATATATTTTTAAAGATTCTATTTATTTATTTGACAGACAGGGAGCACAGCAAGGGGACAGGCAGAGGGAGAGGGAGAAGCAGGCTCTCTACTAAGCAGGGAGCTTGATACAGGGTTGGATCCCAGGACCCTGAGATCATGACCTGAGCCAAAAGCAGATGCTTAACCAATTGTGCCACCCAGATGCCCCGAAATTTATACTTTATGCAAATGAAGGCCATTCTCTGAATTTACTTTACATGATTAGTAATTGCTAATACTTATTGAGTCCTAACTATGCCCAAAACACTGTGTATAAAAGCACCTTACACGCATCTTCTTCATTAAGCACCCAACAACAAGGAAGGTGAGGTATCCCATGTTAGGTTCCCATGTAAGGAAGGTTCATACAGCTGTGACATTAATTCAAGTCTGGCTCAGAGACCAGTTCCATAACCACTCTGACCTACCCCTGCCCTCTTATAACCTTATAACCTCTTCTCCCACACATGTCACTTACTAACAGCCAAATAAATGTACCAAATCAGCATTCAGAGGAGCAACTGTCTGGAGCAGGGCAGGGATTTGTGATGGGCGTAGATGTAGTGACAGAAGTGCCTTAAGTTAAATCCTTGGGGAGCTAGATACTATTGGCTTGAGTCCTGTTTAAAGAGGGCAGCCCTGACCGAACAGAATTATCAATCAGATTCAATTCCATTCTAAAAGTAAAATCTGGAGAGTTGAGATTCCAGACCGCTTAAAAGAGCTCTTTAATGTGTAGATAAACCTTACTGAAGAATGTTTATGCTCCCTGATTCCACTTCATATTTCTGTCCTCCCTTGTCTCCTCTCATCACTTTTCAAATCAAATCCTAATTAGAAAAGACGATGCAGTTGTTTCTTGTGCCTCGTCAGCCCTGAAGCCACTGCCAGCAGGCTAATGCTTCCAGCCTCTGCTGGAAGTGCTCTCACAAAGGTCAGCAATGATAACAAACCATCATCATTGTAATAACACCTAGTGCTTCTTGTGGATTTATTGGGCTCCTAACACTGGGATCAGAGTTTTATTTACACTGGAAGAACCACAGGATTGTACAGGATTGCAGAGGTTTTGGCTTAGTTGAGTCAGTTTTTAAAAAATTAAGTTGACACTGAAATTTCAGAATATTTCAGCAAAAATCTCAATTTTTTTAGAGGTACTGTCCTGTTAGTGACAGACCAAACAGTGAAGCCCCTGTACCTGGACCTTCCTCACCTCTCTCATTTATGTCACTTGCTTGGCCCCGACAGGCACATGATTTACTACCCGCAGTTTACATGGGTATTCTGGTAGGATTTGGGTGTTGTCAGGAAAAGACCCCTCTTAAATTAGCCCAGGATAAAAGGTGGATGTTATTAAACAGCAACCCAAAACAGGAACCGTGGCACACCTGGATTCATGGAAACTAAGACTGGAACTAAGACAGCTGTCAGCCTCTTCACTGGCGCTTCTAGTTTTCACTCCACGGGGGCTTCGTTCTCCCATCACACACTGACTCCCTCTTAATTCATTTCAGTTCCTCATTCCTTAACTTGGCCCAAAGCTTCTCAACCCTTGTAGCATCTTCCTTTATGCTCCTACTACTGATTACCTTAGTCTTTAGATTTTCCAACTGTGAATTCCTGAAAGAGGACTGACATGTATTTTCAAGTCTGGTCATGAAGGTCATAAGTTGCTCTCAGGCTGCAGTAGGTCACACTAAGTACACAGATAGGGTCCAAACATCTGCACCCAGGTGGAGTGGGAATAGCCTCCAAACAGATACTCTAAGGCATAATTTGGAGAACATCCAAAGCATAATTCACACTAATAACAGTCGTGAATGATAATTATTATTTAGACTCACTTTATAGACATGAAAACTGAGGCTTAGGGAGGTGACAAAATTTGTCCAAGAAATTAAGTGGTAAAGCTGGAATGTGAACACAGGCTGCTGACTAACGAACTCCAGGCCTCCATTTCTATTATCTTTCTTGACTTCTAGACTGAGTAATGTTCTTGATATTCTCTGCTTCCTGAAGCTTAGAACTCCTGTCATGCATTTTGTGATACTGTACCCTTTGGGTTTTGTATTTTTTCTGATGGCTCCTCCATTCCTTTTAGTTCTTTGTTCTCTTTTCAATTTTTAAATGGAAGCTTTCTCCAAGGAACTCTTCATGGCTCTTTTCTGTTTCTTTCTATACTTTCTGTTTAGGCAAATTCATATACTTTTACATATTTGGATACAGTCAGATACTATGGTTTCTTAAATTGGGGTTTTTGGGCACACATGCCCTCCCAGCCTACCCAAGAGATTTGTGGATAGAATTTAGGGAGTTCATGAACTTGAATGAGAAAAAAATGAACATATTTATATTTTCATTGAACTCTAACAGAAATTTATTAATTCCAGAGCACCTGTCTGGCTCAGGTAAGCATCTGACTCTTGATTTTGGCCTATGTCATGATCTCAGGCCTAGTGTTGGGCTCTGTATTCAGTGGTGGTTGGGTGGTGGTGGTCTGCTTGAGATTCTTTCTCCTTCCCCCTCTGGCCCCACCCCCACCCCCATGCACCTGCACCCGAGTGCTCTCTCTCTTGCTCTATAAAATAAATAAAAATCTTTTTAAAAACATACTAATTCCTTCAATTATGAATGTAGACAAGTTACTGTAATAGCAGCAAACATCTGTGATTTTGTTTCCAATAGAAATCATAGGTATTTTAATATTTTCCAACCATTGCAAATATCTTACTTTATTTTTTCCCATTATACTTTAAAATCATTGTAGCTTACTTCACCCCTGCCAGAATGGCTAAAATACAAAAAACCACAAGAAACAGCAAGTGCTGGCAAGGATGTGGAGAAAAAATAATTGCCTTTCACTGTTGGTGGGAATGAAAATTGGTGCAGCCACTGTGGAAAACAGTCTGGAGGCTCCTCAAAATGTCAACAATAGAACTCCCATGATCCAGTAATTGAGCTACTAGATATTTACCCCCAAAAAACAAAAGCACTAATTCAAAGGCATGTGTACCCCTATTGTTACAGCAGTATTATTTACAATAGCCAAATTATGGAAGCAGCCAGGTCTCCATTGATAGATGAATGGATAAAAAAGATGTGGGATATATATATATATATATATATATATATATATATATAATGGAATATTATTCAGCCATAAAAATAATGAAATATTGCCATTTGTAACAACATAGTTGGAGCTAGAAAGTGTAATGTTAAGTGAAACAAGTCAGAGAAAGACAAATACCATATGATTCCATTCATATGTGGAATTTAAGAAACAAATGAGTAAGAGGGAAAAAAAGAGAGACAGAGACAAGCCAAGAAATACACCCTTAATTACTGAGAATAAACTAATGGTTACCAGAAGGGAGGTGGGCGGGGGGGATGGGTGAAATAAGTAGTTTACACAACATTATATATCACTTATATCTCAATTAAAGGAAGAAAAAACTCACACTAGCCAGGTCTATCCTGACCTGGGATAAAAAGGGGCTCAAGTCTTAGGTAATGCAGAAGGGTTACCTAAAGCCTTAGTGACCTACTCAATTTTCTGAGTTCTGTCTTTAAGTTTTGGTTTGTCTGCTTTATCTGCAGACTTTACCTATCAGATGGGCACCTAATCCTCCCTGTGGTATGATACCCTGGTGTTGATCTTGGACCTCTAGTTTATATCCCAGATTGCTTTCTACTCTCACTCACTCTTCCATGTTGTTTACTAACTCTGGGTCTCAACTCCACACTAGCTGTTGTGGGTTCCTGTACTGTTAACACTTTGTCCTGGATACAGTTCTAAACTTTTTTACCAGCATGGAATAAAAAGAACTATAACCAGAATGATCTTAAAGTATAGCTCTGATCATATCCTTTGCTTCCTTGGAGTGCTTACAGATTCACTTTAAACTTCTCAGTGAGGGCGTTTTGGTTGCAAAAAACAGAAACCTATTTGAGGTGGCATAAGATGAGGAATTTATGATATGGATACAGGGCTATTATGTAGGTCTTAAAAACAGGGATGTAGGAACAGGTTGAGCCATAAACATGGATTGGCAAACTTTATCTGTAATGGGCCAAATAGTAAATGTATTAGGTTTCACAGGCCATATGGTTTCTGTCACTTTGCCATAGACAATATGAAAAGAAATGTGTTCCAATAAAACTTTATTCATAAAACATACAATTTGCCACTCAGGTCATAATTTTAGGATCTCTGGACAAAAACAAAAACATCAGGATTCTCTGAAACTCATCTCCATCACTCTCCAGGCATCTGCTTTGTTGCTTTCTTCCTATTGACTGGCTTCTTCAGCTTCTCCTGCTCTCATGTTGAAACGGCTTCTGAAAGCTCTTAGCTTCCAGATCTCAAGTTAAAGTTTAAGCTTTCTCTTTCTTTGCCAGTGCTAATTCCAAATCTTAGGGTAGGGATATTGCCTGGTCTACCTTGGGTCAGGTGTTCACCTCTAGACCAACTGGCTTGAGTCTTGCTATGTGAACAGGTCTTTGGGGCACACCCGTACAACCTCTTAGATCAGATCTGAGAAACAGATTTCACAAAAGAGCAAGGAGCTGGGCAGACAACCCAGTGGGAGTCTCCTGCTGCATTCACTCAAACCTGCATTTTCCACATTGTTCCTATTAACCCCCAGATATCCTTTTCTGAAGCACAACCAACTCCTTGTTGATCTCATAAACCGCATATTCTTACCCTGCATTCCCCCTATCTGCCAGCAGATATTCTATTCATCTTCAAAATCTCTTCTAAAAAGCCACGCTCTCCTCTATATCCACACAGCAGTCTATTGGTACAGTGTGTCTTGTTCTGTTGCTATTTCTGTACCTGTCTTTTTGTTTTGCAGACAATAGGTTCTCTGCTGACTGAGGAAATGACTTATTCAACTTTTCATCCACTTTGGTACCTTTCAGAGAATAGGCTCTGAGTTTCTATTTGTTGAGTTAGTTTAACCATATCTTCACAGCTGAATAATTCCAAACTGAAGAAAATGTTGACTTTTAACAGTGGCAGTTACATAGGAAACACTAAGAAATTATTTTAAATTTCATAAAATATTCATTTCCACATGTGGGGTAGCCACATTAAAGTGTATATGCAGAGAGATATTAATTACAGCAAAAGTAATATTTAGTTATTGTTTATAAGAAATTACGTCCCATTAGGATTGAATCTTCCGTTAATGTACTAAATTCAAAAGAAATACTACAGAAATGACTTAATAGGAAAGGTTAGAAACTTGAAATATTAAAAAATGCTCTAAAAAGCAAATCTCCAAAATGATTAGTATCTGTGCAAGAAATGTACCAAGGAGCTAGAGACTTCATCATCTCATTTCTTTCTTTCTGGAACTATTAATTAACATTGTTCCCAGAACTCAGCTAAATTCCCCCGCTGAAAGGCAGAAAGTAAATACAGTTGGGAAAACTGGTTCATTCCACCAAACGGTGAGAGGCTTAAGCTTTTGTGAAACAGAAAACACTTGCTAAATAACTATTCCTAAACTATTAGCAACTACATAAAAGCTTTTTATTTTAACAGCATCCTCCTGGGAGACTGTGCTTGGAATGTGCATCAGGTCTGAAAAAGGCACAGATTTGGCTCATTTGTAAATATGAGGTGCACAGAGGCGAAGCCATTGTGTAGAGGAGGGCGTGGGGCGGGTGGGGTCCTGATGCCCAAGGCTGATAGAAGGATTCTAATTTCCCTTGGTATTTTATTTTTTCTACTACAATTACAGTTTTGCAAAGAAAAATAAAATATCGGTTGTGCTCTCATCTGGCTTCTCATTTTCAGCATCTACAGAGGAAGAAAACGTCTCATTTAACTAAAAGAATCAATCACCTTTCTGCAACCCCCGGAGCCGCGGGGCACACGGAAGAGCGCCCAGCCCCGCCGCCCTTACCACGCCCCCCCCGCCGCCCTTACCACGCCCCCCCGCGGGGAGAGCCCGGCGCGCCCCACCCCGCCCGCGGCCGCAGGTCGTCAGGGCTTGCCCCGCGCGCTCGCGGCCTGAAGACCGCAGGTGGGCGCCGCTCGGTCCCGGCCGTCGGCGTTCCGCGTGGGGATGCTCCAAATCAGAGAAGCCAAGCTGAGACTCTGAACCAAGCCTTCTCGCCTCGTTTCCTCCCCCCGCCCCCCGCACGCCCCTTGTCCTCGCGACCCCTTGCCACAGCGTCTCCCAGCCTCTCCCTCCAGCCACCTGCGTGTGTGCGCGATTGTCACGCAGCAAGGAGGGGCTGGAAAGAGCTCAGTCCACTGGGCGCTCCAAGGAGAGACCGAAACTACAACTCCCATCACGCCCCGCGGCCCGCTCCCTCCTCCTCCCCTCCCCCCTCCTCCCGCGGCCAGCGGCCGGGAGGCTCCGCGCTTTCATCTGCGGACCGGCGGGAGGGAGTCAGGTCCCGGCGGTCTTCCCCGACCCGAGCGCTCTGCCCGGCGGCGGCGGCGGCGGCGGCGGCGGCGGCGGCGGCGGCAGCGGCGGCTCCTCGAAGCCGAGTTGCGCCTCCGCGTCCCCGCCAGCCCCGAGACCGCTGGGGCAGACGGTCCGTCCCGGCGTGCGAGAGGATGGTGATCCGCGTGTTCATCGCCTCCTCCTCGGGTTTCGTGGCGGTGAGCACTGCGGGAACCCGCAGCGGGCCGGGCGGGGTCCCCGGGGGCCCGGGGCGCCGCGCGCGGGTCCTGCGGGGGGCGCGCCCCGGTGCGCAGCGCGTGCGGACGCGGCAGCCGGCGCGGGCAGGTGACCCATCGCACTTGCACAACAATGAAAAGGGCGGGGAGCAGAGGTGGGTGGGGGCCCCTCTGGGAGGCGGCCTGGGAGCGAGACAGCGCTGCGGGAAAATGGAGTCTGCGGGAAGCCCCCAGCTCCAGCAGTGTGGCTGGCTCGGGAATTTGGGGAAGGGGTCCCGCTTCCCTTGGTGTTAGTTCCTCCGGATTTGGGACATTCAGCCTGGTTCTGTTTTGTGTGACCAGCTTTTTTCTAGGCTGCTTAGTTACCCAGCTCCTGAATGAAACAAGTTCAAGAAGGGACTTGCTCTCTACTCTCCCTTCCCTCCCCACCCAGTACATTTCTTTAGTCTTATACCTGCGCAAAGAGAACTGTCAACTAGGCTTGTCCTGTCGTGCCAGGATTTCCTTGTTTGTTTTGTCTTTTTTCTTTCTTTCTTTTTTTTTTCTACCTGGGATGCTATCAAGATTTTTACATCGTGATGTAAACATGGGTGTTTGGTTTCTTTCCCCTTGTAGTGCCATGGTCAGTTTCATCTTGATGTATAAATTGTGGCCTCTAATTATTTTAAGCTGTTTTGTTGGGTCGAGATTCTTGTTGTTTTTTTTTTTTTTTCCTTTTAGGAAGAAGAGAAGTTAAATAGCAAGGTGTGTCAGACTGTAAGGAACAATTCGGTAGTATACTTGATACTGCGTAGGACATGTAGCAGTATGTTTTACATGATGATTAAGACTTAGTTTCCTTAGTAAGAGTTAAGCTATAGATTTAAGAGGTTCCTTGGGGAGATACACAATCAGACTAATCAAAAATGCAATATTGATTGCTTAAAATTTGATCTGGTCAGTTGCCTGCCCAGCAACAACCAGAGTGTTTCAAAATTTGTTTTTGAAGCAGGTGCGACAGAGTATGGAATAAAATATTGTTTATAAAGCCTTATACACCATGGAGACTTTTTATTTAAAAATAAATCAATACTAGTACAAAAAAGACCTCTTTTTCATTAGGAACAATAGAGGGGAAACTCCAGCTTATCTTTATATGCAGGCATGTGGTGGTCCCCAGACTCCTGACAGTTTTTGTATTTCTAGTTATTTGTGGTTGCTTAGTCATACCTGTCTTTTACAGATTTCTCTACTGAACTGCACTTGTGTCAGGAAACCCATATTTTGTGGGTAGGTTTTTTTCAAATGCACGTCTTCATAAGAATGCTACAAAGCTTTTGGTTTCACCACCAAGTTGTATCCTTCAATAATTGTTGCAATAGCATTTTATTGATGATGAAAAGGCTGATCTGCCGCATTAAGAAGCCTAGGTTATGTTGGACAAGTCAAAGTCAGAACTTCGGGGAATTACTTGGCTTATCCTGTCAGCAGGTAATTTACAAAGGGGGAAGATGGTTCTGAATTGTGCATCTCTATTTCCTCAAATCCATTAATAAGTATTTATTGTCTACCTATGTCCTTTTTTAATTTTTAAGTTTACTGTTATGTGTTTTGCACATGAAGCTGGACTTAAGAGACCTAAGTTTTAATACAGGCTCTGGCTGGTGGTGTAAGCTTGGATAAGCTGCTCTCTCTCTGCCTGAGGTAGAATGGATTGTAATGTAAACTCAGAATTACATTCTAGCTTTAAACTGCTCTGATTTCATCAGTTGGGTAAAAGTGGATAAATCCTTCTAGCAGCATTTTTTTTAAACTTTAAATTTATACATATTAATCTCAAAGTGACTGTATTATTTTCCTTTGGTGTTTTACTGTGGTGTCTCAGGTCCCTTGACTGCCCTGCCTGGTAATATGTGTTTTCACATGGTTTGATTTGAACTGGAAGACATAATCTGTTATCACATATGTACAGCCCATAAACAGTAATTATCTATTTTAATGGGCCTAACTTTTTTAGGTCTCAGATAATCCTCAGTAAGTCCCTCCAGTTATATTATCTGTTATATTAATACACAGTTTTTCTATAATTATGTAATATTGATACTTTTGGTGATAAGTAAATATATGCTTATATGCAAGAATAATGATTTCTAAGAGATCGTGAAGTTGTTTAGGTTAACTGTCAGCCTGGGCCTGGGGAGGTTAATAGGGCTTATAGCATTAAGCTATATTAAGCTTTGAAGGCAAAGCCCCCGCCCCCGGCAGTGTTGTGTTGGTCATTGGCGCTGTTTTATTTGGTGACCACCTGTGATTAGCAAGTGCATGAGAGAACAAATAATTTGATTCCAAGGCAGTTTGGCCCTAGCCGAAGTTTCTTAAACCACAAGGAAGGAATGTAACTAGAAATGGACTTTGCTAAGTGAATCTCCTGTATTTCCAAAAAGATGCTCTGCCCCAATCAGCGATAGATTTAAACAATCTGTTTAGAGAAAATCCTCATATCTTGTCTGACTTGCCTGACTTCTCCAGCTTCAACACATAACACTAACAGTAATATATGGAATAATTAACACCAAGGCATGGTTGCCCTTTTGTCCTCCCCAGCTCCAGGTAAAATCTGCTTTTATAAGGAAATAAGAGATGCCACATTATTATGCTATGGATACCTAAAAAGCAGATTTCTTATGCAACTGATAGTGTTGCTGTCATTCATATTGTAGTAAATAACATTTATTTCAGTCCTCAGAAAATAGTTTATTCCCAAAGTGCCATTTTAAAATTTAATTTATCTGGTTGTATACCTGAAAGGGATTGTTCTGGGAACTTTATTCAGGAAATAGATTAATGTGACTTTTTAATTTAAAAACATGAAAATCAGTCAATTGTTTCATTCATTCATTATTTTATTTATTCAACAGGTATCTTCTAAGGGTCTGCTGCTTGCCCAGCTCTGTTCTTGTTCTTGTGGGGAACTGGAGGAGAATAGAGGATGTGGTCTCTGCCCTCAAGGAATTTAGGTGGGGACCGAGTGGGGAGATAAGATAGGAAAGCTAAAACCACCAGTAATAAAGTACAGCCCAAGGACACTTGGCTCTTTCAGAACACATTATCAGAGAGAAATAATATAGGGGCAGAGGGATACATTGCAGAATGTCAGATAAGGAGGGAAATGTGCCAGAAATCATAAAATATGCATGTGGGAGCCTTAGGCAGATGGCAGGGAGAGGAGTTGGGTTAGATTTGGAGCCTGGGAGAGTGCAGAGTCCACCTTGTTCAGGTTGGAAAGGGAGGAGCTTTGTGTAGAAGAGGGCAGGTGGCGGATGTCCCTGTGGACCTCATTTGAGAACAGGGTAGACATAAAGTTCTTGCAAGAAGCCCATAACAAACTCTGTAGTGCGCAGCATCTCAGTGATGGCTTCAGTTTCTGCAGCTTGCCTGCTGTCTGGAACCCTTTGTCCCCAGTTAACAAGGGATACTGGTAGGGAGAGACCCCTGGTATGTGATTTTAGATAAATCTTTACCCCTGTGCTTGCCTTGACTAAAATGTCAAAAAAAGAAATTCTTTCAATCTTTTTAAAAGTTTCTGGGCTCGGTTGAGCTGGAAGAAAACCTAAAGAGGTTTTCTAAGTCCAACCACCTAAAGAGGTTTTCTAAGTCCAACCACCTAAAATCACAGAGAAGGAAATTTGGTCATAGAAAGTTAAGTGGCTTACCCTGAGGTCATTTATGTCACTCACTGTAGAGCTAAGAAAGGGTTAAATGGACACCAGGTCTCCTGACTCCTAAATGTTTTCATTCCTCTGTTCATTCTGCGGTGCATTCATTCATGCATTGATTGACTCTTGCAGTCATCAGTCATTGAAAACCTGCAAAGTACCAGGGTCTGCGTTATGTGCTGTTAGGTGCTAGGTGTCTGTGAGGGTCAGGAGAACGGACCTAAACTCTGGCCCGTATGACACAAATCGGCGCTCTCTGTAGCTCAAAGGCTTGGGATACAGACCATTTAAACAGGGAGAATGCAGGGCCAGTGGGTTTCTGTGGAGGAGGGTGAAAGGAGCGGTATACCCTTGGATATTGGAGAGAGACCATCATGGGGAAGAAAAGATACAAAGAAATTGGATGCAAAGTTAGAAAACAGAGCTTTGTCCAGGGCTGCTGCTATACTTTCAAGTGGAGATGAGAGTAGCCGGGGAACTCATGGAAGTTGTGCTCAGAGTTGTCTAGATCTTTGTAACTGTAGAAGGCATACTCTACTGGTTTGCATGACATATAACTATTTTAAACATGCAATGACCAGGATGCTGTTGCGTCACCACAGAATGTATTCAGTGAAGCTTCACTGTGTGAGAAGGCCCCGGAAAAGAGTTACAAGGCAGTTCAAGTCAGGATATGACCATGTAGAATAGACTAAGACTGGGCAGTAATTCCTAAGTGATTCTAATGCCAGAAACTAGTGAGAGTGAGCCTGGTTCATCAACCTCTTTCTTTATTTCTAAAGATTTTATTTATTTATTTGAGAGAAAGACTGCGCACATATGGGCATGAGCCAGCAAGCACGAGCAGGGGGAGGGGCAGACGAGCAGGGGGAGGGGCAGACGAGCAGGGGGAGGGGCAGACGGAGAGGGAGAGAGAGGGAGTGGGAGCAGGAGCGGGAGCAGGACAAGCAGACTCCCCAGTGAGCGCAGATCCTGATGTGGGGCTCCATCCCAGGACACTGAGATCCTTACCTGAGCCCATACTTAACCCACTAAGGCATGCAGGCACCCTGCATTAGTCCATTTAGCTCATTGAACCTTCAGAGTCGCAGGGCAAGGTGATTATTTATTCCCATTTTGCAGATGAAGAAGCTGAAGTTAACTGCCCTGATGAGATCAGACATAGTAGATGGTGAGATCCCGAGTCATATTCTAGCTAGCAGGTGGCTCTCAAGTTTCCAGAACAGTTCTCTTCTTTGGGCACTGCCGCACCCTGGGGGAATGAGAGTTCCAGGGATGCTTGACATCCTATTGTGTGCTGGATGGTTCCCCAGAAGAACTGCCCTTGCAAAATGCCGGAAGTATCCTTCATGAGAAACAGTGCCAAAGAACATTGGCAAGTGACGATGTTGAGTGAGATTAGGGAAGTGGGAGCATATTAGTAAGAAGTGGCCAGGAGAAGCAAGAGTAAGTTGGGGGTGCAGGCAAGGACAAGGATGTGATTGTAAGGGAAGGCAAGTGCATTGATTTCCTAAGGGCTGCCATTAACAAAGTACCAAAATCAGGGTCTTACACAACAGACATTTCTCAGGGTTCTGGAAGCTAGATCAAGGTGTTGGCAGGATTGCCTCCTTCTTAGGGCTGTGAGGGAGACTGTGCGCTCATGCCTGTCTCCTAGCTTTTGATGGTTTGTTGACAATCTGACATTCCTTGACATGTAGATAAATCATTTTGAGATCTGCCTCATATTTGCAAGGCGTTCTCCTTGTGTGTCTGTCACAGTATCCAAATTTCTCCTTTTAATAAGGACACAGTCCTTTTGGATAGAGCCTACTCTAATGACTTCACCTTAAATTGATCATCCGCTAAGATCCTCTTTTCAAATAAAGTCACATTCATAGGGACTGAGGGTTAGGATTTCAGCATTTTTGGGGGGAGCACAATTCAACCCATAACAACATGGAATATTAATGGAATTTTCCCCTATAATTGGAAAGACTGTAGGCACATTTCTAATTAATGGAATTTTCCCCTTTAATTGGAAATACCGTAGGCACATTTCTTGAATCTTAAAGTTAGCAGCTGGATATGGAGTTATATGGAATTGTAGTGAATATATATGGTCTGTTATAGAAAGGGAGATTTAGCAATATCCCAACTGAAGGCCTGACCTCAGTTTTTCTAGTTCATTTTTCTATTTCCCAAAGTTTTAAACTTGAAAATATAAATATAATCAAGGGCATGGACTCTTAGAAAATTAGGGGCTTTTTATCCATTTGTATTGGGATACTTTTAATAAACATTTCTATTTGAGAAAATGAAATTTTGACAAATATAATATGGAATATAATGTGGTTTCCATAGTGCGGGAATTTAAGACTATTTGAATCTTGTTTTTTCTGTGTTTTTCTTTTCTTTTTTCTTTCTTTCTTTTTTTTTTTTTTTTTGGTCAGAACAGAGAAGGAAAACAAATGTAGTGATAAAAAGCAGGCAAAAAGCAGTGTGAGATACCAAATTAAATAATATTTCTTCTTTAGATGTTTTATTTATTTATTTATTTATTTATTTATTTATTTATTTATTTATTTAATGTTTTGTTTATTTGAGAGAGCATGAACAAGAGGAGGGTTAGAGGGAGAGAGAGCAGATTCCCCACTGAGCAGGGAGTCCCACTTGGGTCTCCATCCCAGGACCCTGAGATTATGACCTGAGCCAAAGGCAGACACGTAACCAACTGAGCCACCCAGGAGCCCCTTCTTGTTTAATTTATAAAAAATCCTGAAATTATTTTCCTTTCCCAGTAAAGTTAGAAGTGGATGATAGGATAGAAAAAGTCTAGATTCTTAGAGAATGTTTCATTTTTAAAAATAAAAATTAGTGTGACTTATGGATATTATATATGAAAGTTTAAAATTCTTTATTTTGAAAAAAACAAAAAAAAACAAAAAAAATAAAATTCTTTATTTTGAAATGCAGATTAAAAAAATGGGATCAAGACATTATTGCTTTAATTGCTAAATGTCAAGTGTTTTAAAAGTCACCCTCCAAACTCTAACCTCAAAAGGAGGCTCTTCCAAGTTTCAGCAAACTTTCAGTAGGAACTGCTATAAATGGGTGCTGCTGTAGCTGCAGAGTTAGGTAGAAACAGAAGTTACTCTGATTCAAATTACATTCCTATATACATTATTTTTCGGTGATAAGTTTTGTTATACTCTCTATTCATTATGTGAAAAAGGACCCTGGTTTTCCAAATTAGTACTTTAGTGAAAACAACTTTTTTCCCCTGTAAAATGGCAAATGCTTATTAATATTTGAGATTTGAGGGAAATTTCCCACTTCTGATTATGCTCAATTGTTTTTTTTTTTTTTTTCAGGTCCTTTTTCTAGTCATAGTTTAAAAACACGTTATTGAGGGGTGCTTGGGTGGTTCAGTTGGTTAAGGGTCAGACTCTTGATTTCAGCTCAGGCCCTGAGATCAAGCCCTGCCCTGAGCTCTGTGCTCAGCAGGGAAAATGTTTAATGTTTGAGATTCTCTCTCCCCCTCTTTCCTTCCCTCCTGCTAGTGCATGTGCACATGCTCTCTGTCTCTCTCTTGAATAAATAAATAAATAAAATCATTAAAAAAAATGAAGACATATCTTTGAGCCTTCCTGTTGAATGATTGTTGAGACCAGTAGTGATCAGTATTTTCCGAAATGGTGGGGGTAGGGGGGCAGTTGCAGAGGCCAGGAGAGGTGGGGGTTGGAGTTTGGAGGGTGACAAGCAGCCACAACCCAGCAATATAGTTTGAGGCAGTGCAGCCTCCCTTCTGTCTGTCCTCTTTTAAAAATAGGCTTATCTGAGTTTATCTGCCAGCACTGACTAATTACTCAGGAACTGTACTATGGTAACTAGAAGTGTTATTATTTCTTTTATGTTTATGTTTATGTCTAAAACATAAATCAACCTAGGAAAAGCACCTTCTGGCTCAGGACAGCTTTGATGTAGCACTGAAAGCTGAATGAGATGCTGGGAGATAGGGGACCCCTACCAACAAACCCAGGTACTTTTAGGCTGGTACAACCCCTGGAGCCTAGAACAATGCAGCTGGTCCCCTAGATCTGGTGTCCTTTGTTAACCATTGACAGCTTTCTCATTCTTGGAGGGACCTAAGTCTTTTGGGCTGGCTCAGTACTAAAGGGGGTTTCCTGGAACTGACCCCTGAAGGTGGAAGGGCAGGGCGTGGTGTACATCAGGGTGTGTCCTCCTTGTTGTGGGACCTCTGTGGGCTCTCTGCCAATGTTGCTCAGAGCTCCTGAAACCGGAAATGGAATGTTGGCTGTGATTGAGGGCGAAGGGCTTTAGGTACTTCAGGATGTGTTTTCCATTTCCTACCAATGATGGCTCAGACCTGGAATTGGCTCTTTGTCAGCTTGGGCCTAGTGGATTTGGGAGTAGAGGGCTGAAAAGAAGAGAGACCCAATTAACTGACTTGCTTGACAGGTCAGTCGGTGGTATTTGGTAAATGGGAGTATAGTTAAAGTCAGCAGCTGTTACTGCATACCAATCCTCTATTCAAAATAAAACGAAGCAAAACAGAAAACCCAAAACAACACAACCAACATAGCTTTTGAGTTAGTTTGTTTTCCTTTTGGTATTAACACAAAGAGTGGGAGTATGGTCTTCTTCATTCATGACATTCCCATGTGATTTGAAGCATACTAGTTTTCTGCTTTAGTAATTATATTCATTAGGATAGCTCTTTGAATGGGAGTTGGCCACTTCTATAAGCACGGGTCCCCAACTGACAGTTTCAGGCTGCGCTGACCTTTTATGATAAGCTACTTACTAGCCCAAGTAAGTATTTGGGTTAAATTGATTTATTTAATTCTGGAGTTAGCTTATACTCAAGTCCAGCACCTCCTTCTGCTCCATCCACAGATTATCACTGGGAGGCAATATAATCTCATGGTTAAGGCAGGGGCTATCCAAATCCTAGCTCTGCCATTGATGAAGGGTGTGGCCTTATGCAAGTAATCTCAGACTCTTTTTTTGTAAAAATGGGATAGGAATGGGTCCTTCTGTATATAACTGCTTTGAGCAGTCTTCCACAGGAGGTATTTAGCTGGAGTGTCAGGTACATAGTAAGTACTCAGTGTGTATTATCTATGATTTCTGTTATATTCTCATCAACAGTAGTATACTAGTAATAGCAGTAATAAAACAATTTAAAAAGTTAAAAACTTGGGTCATGTAAGATCTTTAATCATCAAAAAAATTATATATGGTACATAGAACTTACTAAGCCCGGGTTGCATGCTGGTATTATAGTTTCTGGTAAACTTATAAGGAATTTTTTTTACTGAAATTTGAAGTTTGAATTAAATAATTAATAAGAACATTACAATTTGAGGTCATTCCCCAAATAAATCACTTAATTAGAATTCTGTAATTTTTTAACACTTTATAGGTACACAGCATGTCAAACAGTCACTAAACCATATTGACTCATTACCTACAAAGTGCTTACTATTTGCAATTGATCACTATTCTTTGCTGTATCTAGTACATGAATTTAGAATTCCTGGTTTGATTTAAGGCTTCCTATACCTAGCAAGTAGATTTCATCCCAGATAACAGCTTTGGTTGTTGGATGGTGGCTGCTTGTAGAGTGGGAGAGAGGTTTTGGAGCTTTGTCTGAGATCAGCTGGAAAACCACTGTGATTGGTTGTTGATGTCTTATCTGGCACCAGAGAAGAAAGGACCAGGCTTATGCCAGCCCTGTCTTAGACTCTTTGAAATTTGCATAACTGAATGTAGAGTATTTTGAGTGTATGAGTAAAAGGGAAAAGAAATGTGAGACACCAAGTTGAATTGATGGATAGACAATATCTTCTGCAAACATCTCACCCCAAATCTAGGGGGAGGTGGTAGAGAAGGGATATCTCTGTTTAATGAAGGTGAGTGAAGAAACTGATTATCATGACTGTGAAACCTGAATTTTGATGCTTGCAAAACATTCGTGGGGAGCTTGCCTATGAGGTAGACGGGCAGGCAGATGGTGGTAAAAGAAGTTGGGGGCTTTGTGGGAGAAATTGGTAGAAACAGGGAGAAAGACACTGGAATAGGTGGACTATCAAATATGACTAACTACCTTGCTGAGCCTTAGAGCACTGGAAGGTCAGGTGAACAGTTAATGTTTACCTGTGCCCAGAATGTGGTAGGATTTTTCCTACAGGTTATTTAATCCTCATAATTCCCCTACAAACTGTATTTATTATACTCATTTTTCAGATGAGAATATTGAGGTACAGGGTGACTAAGTAACATGCCTAGGATCATTCAATTCAATGAATCCAGATTTGAACCCCTCCCTGTCTTAAGATTTTGTGTCTAGTGCTTTTATCCCACATTACTAGTGAGAAAAGCCCCTGCTCGGAGGCCAGTGAGATCCTGAGTCTTGCAGACCCAGAAACAGCCTAGGATAATAGTGTGTGAACTCAAGTTAGAGAAAGGGGGAGGGGCAGGACTGCTAAAGGGCAGCTCCAGGGGGCCCCACGCACAGCTATTTGGCCGATAATTGTAGCCACAGTATCCTTGGCATGAAAGCAATGACTTTGCTTCTGTAGAGACTGATACTTGGAATGGAAATGGAAAGATATTTCACTTATGGAATGGATGGAAATGGTTGAAATGGAAAGCTAGTATTTCATAATAATTATAATAGTGACAAGAACAACTATCATTCATACCATGTGCAGGAAGTACCCAAGGCTTTATGTTTGTTATTTGTATTCCTCAAAGTAACTTGGCTTGGTGGCCATTTGTATTCATTCCCTGGCTTCCTTCACTCTCTAGTAGAATGGGAAACTGAAGCTCAGAAATTTCAAATAACTTGCCTTGTCATAGAATCCAGAAGGTATAGACACTAGATCCGTGTCATCCATTTTCCTAATGACCATGTCACAGAGGAAGGAGTCAGAGGTTAAAGAGAAGTTGGAATAGACAGTCTTTGAAGACACTGTTGAATGTTTTGTTGGATGTCCTGAAACCAAATGTATGATTTACTTCAAATGCAATTCTCTTGCTTTGTGTGACAGAGTAGAACTGACTTGATGTGTTGAGCTGGAGGGAGCAGCATGGGTTGAGAAAGTAATAGGGTAATATGGGAGAAGGAGAGGTTGGCTGGGATGAGGTCCAGGGTAGAGATGTTTTAATCTCTTGGGACGTTTTGGGCAACATGAGATCTCCTGGGACAAATGGTGGTAGTAGAAGCATGTGTTCTCATTCTTTCCATCTTGGATCCTCTGTTCTTGGGAGACTTTTTCTCCACAGGCTGATCATTCCTTGTTTTCTACCCTGTAAATAATGTGTCCTTTTGGGTGGAAAGAGTTTATCAGTATATAGCAGCCTACTATGGAAGTTTGATGCAAGAGTGGGTAGAAACTGAGAGGCCAGAGGCAGGGCTGTTGGTGGTTGTAGGAGAGGGAAGGAAGGCCTGTGGGAGAGCAGAGGGAAAGATACAGTTGGCATGTGCAGGAAGGCAGAAGGAGCCTGCATTTATATACCTTATCTGCCCACTTGCATAATTGTAATTTTTGTGCTTTCCTTATTGTTAGCCATCTCTCTCTCTCTAAGATCAAATGCTTTATATGTAATTTACTAAAAGAGCCTCATAAGCATGGTTGATAGAAGAAATTTGTGTGATACAAACAAGATGATAAATGGAAAGAATGTGAATTTTAGGAGTAGAGGGACCTAGGTTCAAATTATGGCTCTGGTGCCCTAAGTGGCAGGGTGGCATAGCAAGTCTTTTAACTTCTCTGGATCTCAGTATCACCATTTTCAAAGTTGTCGGAGCTTAATGATAAGGTCGCCACTAATAATACTGTGGATTTCATTTACATTTAAGTCTATAATAATTCTCTGGTCTTTTATGAATTTTCAACTCTAAATGAGCTATTCATATTTAAGGAAAAACAAATTATTGTTCCAGTCAGGCAATAGGTCCTGAGTTAGATTGGAACACATCTGTAGGAAGACCTGAGACTGATATTGTTTATTAGGGTTGACATTGTTTATTAGGGTTAGTACAGGCTAGAGGTCACAGTCTAGTTGCAGAGGCTAGAACCCCTTCTTTTTTGATTTAATATAGTGTTTTAAAATGTTTTTGAGCAAAGATTTTAAATATGAGGAGATGTCTAGAATTCCTACTCTTCTTCAGACATCTGAAGATCTCTTGACTCCAGGGCCTTACTCCATCATTACATGGATACATCAAAGTTGATTAATGGTGACCTCTGCATCGGGGCATGTGCCTTTGGGGGTTTCTGTACCCCCCACCATTTCTACTGTCTTCCCAACTCTGAGCCATTTGTTATTGAGCTTGTGCTGTTCTTTTTCCTATAATATGAAGTATTTCTTGGCATGTATGTTTATGAAAAGTGGAAATTACAAGATTATATTGAGAGGGTTCTATATGTTTCATGAAGAATGGAAGTCAGAAGTTTTTTTTTGTTGTTGTTGAAAGATGGAAATAATAGTCTTAAATTATTATTAGGTGCTTGTGGCTTCATTCCTTTGTGTTAACTACCTGACCCCTTTGGATATTTGAATGACTCTGCGGAATTATTATGGGAGGTAACAAGTGTCTATTTTTTTTTTTAAGATTTTATTTATTTATTCATGAGAGACAGAGAGAGAGAGAGAGGCACAGACACAGGCAGAGGGAGAAGCCGGCTCCATGCAGGGAGCCCAATGTGAGACTCGATTCCAGGTCTCCAGGATCACACCCCGGACTGAAGGCAGCGCTAAACTGCTGAGCCACCTGGGCTGCCCAACAAGTGTCTATTTCCTATCTGTGCTTGGTGCTGGCCTCTCAGTCCTCTAATCGTAGAACTGCTGCTTGAAGTCGTTATACTCTAGAACAGAACTTCCTGGAAAAGCTTAAAAATGAAATTGGTCATACCCTAAGCCAGGTTGTATCACCAGCATTACCGTTGTCATTTTGGTGTAGGTAATTCTTTATTGTGGGATTGTCCTGTGCATTGCAGACCCTGAGTGGCATGCCTGGTCTCTACTCACTAGGTGGTAGCTATTACTACCCCCTGCCTGCAGTTGTGACCATGAAAAATGTCCCCAGATATTCCCAAATGTCTCCGGGGAAAATCGCACCTGGTTGAGAAGCCCTGCTCTACTGTATAGTAGCAGAGAGGAAATGCTCATAAAGAGAAGACTCAGATTGCTTTAAAACCAAAAGGAACTGAAGAGATCATTTAATTCATCTGTCTCTTCTGACGAGGTGTGAACTGTTAAATTAGTAGTTCAAATCTACACTGCTTGTCCTGACAGTCCTAGAACAGTGCATTGTAGACCTAGAATATTGCACTGGGAGTTGGGAAACAGTCTGGTTCTGGTGATGACATTTTTTTTTTCTTTTTTGCAAACTCTGTGCTCAACATGGGGCTGGAACTCACAACTCTGAGATCAAGAGTCACATGCTCTACCAACTGACCCAGCCAGGTGCTCCTCCCCCCTCCCCTTTTTGCTGCCATTTAATCAGCTTTCTGTTTTTAGACAAGAAACTTAGCTTCTCTGGGCTTCAGGTTTCTCATCAGGCTGTTGTTGTTGTTGTTTGTTTGTTATTGTTATTTTTAATTGAGATATAATTCACATACCAGAAAATTCACCCTTTTCAACTGTATATTTCAGTGGTTTTAGTTTATTCCCTATGTTATTACCACTATCTAATTCCAGAACCTTTCCTCACCCCAAAAAGAAATGCATGTCCATTAGCAGTCATTCTCCATTCCCTCCTGTTCCCTGCCCCTGGCAACCACTGATCTTCTTTATCTCTCTTTGGATTTACTTCTTCTGGCTGTTTCACATAAATGAAATCCCACTGTATGTTGCCTTTTGTGTCTGGCTTCTTTTACCTAGCATAATGTTTTCAAAGTCCATGTGTGTTGTAGTAGGTATCAGTACTTCATTTCTTTTTATGGCTAATACTCCATTGCATTAATAGACCACATTTTGTTTATTCATTCATCAGTTGATGGACATTTGGATTGTTCCCACTTTTGGTCTGTTATGAATAATGCTGCTGTGAACATTTGTGTGATCATATGTTTTCAATTCTCTGGGACATATACCTAGGAGAAGAATTGGTGTTTCATATGGTAACTCTACATTTAACTTTGTGAGGAATTGCCAAGCTGTTTTCCCAAAGTGGCTGTTTTATTTTATATTCCTGTTAGCAAGGTCTGAGGGTTCCAGTTTCTCTGCATCTTCACCAACACTCATTATTTGTTTTTTCAATTATAGTCATTTTAGTGGGTGTGTAGTGGTATCTCATTTGGTTTTGATTTGCATCTCACAATAATGTTGATGCTTTTTAAGAACTGGTTTAGATCCTTCTTTTGAAGAGTTCTTCTAGCTTTGAATTTTAAAGTTTTTTCTTCTATTCTACATATGAACCAATATGAATAATACAGAATTGAGTCCTTAGGGATATCTATTTTGGAAATTAATTGGGTTAATCAGTTCTCATATATTTATTAGTACCTTTTATTGCACAGTGTTTAGCCATATTCAGGATGCAGAATAGGTACATGACATGATCCTTTCCCCTCCCACCTAACTCCTAATCTGAGGAGAATAAATGAACATGGAAAACAGAGGGTAACACAGAGTCATATGGAATGTAATGTTAAAATTATCTGGCTTGTAGGTTAGTCTCAAGGGCAGGTATGTTTATTTGGACGAGGACAAAGAAAGCCGTATCAGAGCTGGACAGAAAAATAGCATTCTTTTGAGTTGGGAAGGTGGCTGTTTCTAAGATTCTAGAAAATTTCACTTAAATAAAAGTGGCCAGTGGAAAATGAAGAGGTTCCCCCCCCAAAAAAAAATATTTTGTATGAGCGTGTGAACTGAAATAGATGTCATCCTCCCTGTTTTTTTTTTTTTTGTGAAAAGAATGAATTTGAATTGTGTATCAGTGCTGCCCTTTGTTTTAGACTAGATGACTCCTTTTCCACTGATAGGTGTTTCCTGTAGTGAGAACAAGACAAATGGAGGCTCTAAAGTTAGTTCCACAGTTCTGTTTTCATAGCAAACTTGGTTTTAAGAGATTATTAACAGGGATGAGATGATTAATAATTCACTTTTTGAATTCCTTTTCCATTAAAGGAGAGAAAAAAGCTTTATCCTTTTAACAAGATTAAGTCTGTGTGTTAGGTTCAGAGAACTTAGACAAACCTTATTGACTCCTGACAGCTTACAGCTTCAAGGCCTAACTTTTTGCCCTGGCATTTTGGGGCCTTGGTGATCTGATTCTGACCTACCTTTGCAGCATTTTCTCTTTCCATTCCTTTGACTACTATAAAAATACACCAGTCTTTTTTACCTTCTGCCTTCTATGCCTTTTCTCATAACATCCCCTCAGCCTGTGCTCACCCTGCATTGTGACCAGATTTCCCTCCTCTCTTTGAAGCCTATACCATCTCCCAGGGAAGTCTTCCCCACGCCCCTCCCTTTCTCATCCTCCCTCCAAATGGGGAGGCTCTGCTTCTCTAGCCTCCATGGTGCAGCCTATGGAACTGCTATCCTGGGGCCTCAACACATTCCACCCTTGGTTATAATTATTTTGTACCCAGGCTGTTTGAACTACAAGTTCTAAGTTCTTTGAGGTCAGGGCTGTTCCATTCATCTTTCTATACCTTCATACTTCTATATACCTCTTTCCTATTAAAGAACTTGGCATGTAGCATTTGCTGAATGAATGAAAAAGAAATATTGTTTCTGTAGCTTCCACATCAAAAATATCAAGCTTATCTAGAGTTCAGAACCGTGCCAGAGTGGGACCAGCATGGAACATGTACACAGAAGTCTGCTTTGGAAAACAAAAGGCTGTGAGGGACATGATTTACAGGTTTCCCAGGCTATCCAAAGTAGAACATTCCTATGAAACTTCATAAGCTGAAATGGGATAAAGCCAAAAGGCAATTACCACTAATTTAAATAAAAAGATTTTTGAGTGTTCCCAAACTAAAATATAACCTCTCTTAGGCTTTTTTGATACCTTAAGACACATCTTGCTAACAGATGCATAAAATAAATGGAGATAATGCATAGATGCTCATAGATATGGTTCACACCTATGGCAGCTTGATGCTGAGCTGCTGAGTAGAGTTCTGGGGAAGGAGCTTGGGGGTGCCGCTCTTGCTGCCAGGGTGCACTCTTCTACAAAGGCTTGCTGCAAGACAAACAATACTATTTTCGCTTTTTACCTTTTTCATGAAGGTGAAAATCCTCTTTGGATTTCTTTCAGCTAGTGGAAATAGGTACTAATGTAGGCCTTTCAGAAAAGTGAAGTGGTGTACTGTGAACTTTCAAAAAGCAAAGACACCTGTATTTTACCGCTTCTTAAATAAGTGGCATGAAGAATCTATGTTATTAGAGATAATTTTATTGTAGTATTACTTCTCTTATGCAGATCTATCAGATTTCTCAAACCTCTGTGTGGATGAACTGGATACGTGGACGGAACCAGAGGGGTCTCTGAGAGGCAGTTGGTGACTCCACATACTGTGGGATTGGGCTGGGAGGCTAGGGGACCGCCCTTCAGAGCCTCTCCTCAAGACAGCTGAATGGAATAGTCCACAGCCATTTTCAGCTCCAATGAAGGAGCCACAAAGGGAAGCACTGAGAAGTGACAACTGACTCCTGAAGGCAGACCTGGAGAATTCCAGAAGCACAGTTTCAGGCTTTAGTTGGTAGAGAGTAAAATAGCAGACTTTTACACATAAGTGGACTCTGAGAATGTCAGTGCACCACATCAAAGTACGAAGATGGATTATAATGATGATTCTTCATCCAGAACAGATTAAATCAGGTTTGGCATGTTTTCCTTTGATGTACTCTGCTAAACAATGCAGGAGCACATGGTGCATTTTAGAAAGATTTCTAAACTAAAATTATTTTTTAAAAAACGTCAAAATAAATTTTTGTTTAAAGGGATGAACTTCAGTTATACAGAAAACCACAATCTCCAATTTCAGGAGAAAGTAACTTATTTGCTCCTACCTCTGTCCCCCCTGTTGCAACTCCTCTTTTGCCTTCCATCTTCCTTTCTCTCTACCTTCTCATATAATACCTACCTGTAAGCTCCTTTCCCCCATCATCCTAGGGGCTGTTTAATTTATATTTCTTCTTTTTATATTTCTGATACTGTGGGTTTGTTTTTTGCTTATTACATGTTGCCAAATTTCACAGCGCCCCCTACCCCCCTCCCACCCCTTCTCCACAGAGTACTGTCCTGGCCTGGAGGCACCATTCTGACTGCCAGTTTCATATGGAAGTTCATTTTTGGCCAGCCCCATCTCCCTCCACCCCCCCACTAGACTATGCACTGCATCAATTTAGAGGCCTTTTTTGTCACCTCTGTTTCTTTAGTTACCAGGACAGCCTAGCACATTGCAAGGTCTCCACAAGATCTCATAAAAACCTGAATAAAACAATGACTCCTTGACCTTTTAAAGATACTTTGATTTTTCTTTGTACTGGCTCTCTGTTCTCTCTCTCTCCTCTTCCTTCTTTTAATTACTCCACTTACTTTCTTGAGTGGGGATGGAAGGGAGAATTCCATGGAAGAAGATATAGAGAAATTTGAGGTGGAAACACCAGAATTTGGAGGTACTCTTCAAGACTTCACCTTATCTGAAATGCAGGAGTTAGGGTCATCTGTGGGAAGGGTGAGTGCCTGTGGAGATTTGAAAAAACTATGAAAGCTTCCAGTGGCAGTTGTGTGGGATTCAAACAGAACCAAGTGTCTAGCTGAAGCTAGATGATTGCAGTTCTTAGCAGACAAGGCTCATAACATTGCTCAGTAGCCCAAGGAGGGAAGGCTAAGCTGATGACATGGCCAATCCAAGACAGGGTGGTTCCATAGAATGCAGGCAAGAGCATCCAGACTTTGTCTCAGAGGTATCAGTTTGTGCCTACAAAGGAAACGTGAATTAATTATATGATACCTTATAAAATGTAATTGCAAAAATGATCTGGTGTTCCTCACATTACTTTTCAAATGTAAGTAGAAGTAGTTTCCAGATCATCTCTTGGGATCACTTTCCACCCAATTGAGGATTAGCTGTTGTAGAAGTGGGAACAACACATTCAAAAACACAATGTACAGAGTAGCATCTCAGGCCATTGATAAAGGCATGGCCTTTGGCTGAAGGCTGATAATTCTTGCCTGCAGAAAATACTGTCATCAGCAGGATTTCCTCCTTACTGCAGAGGATTTTGATTATTAAGGCAAGTTTTGCTAGACCAGCTCTCCTGTAAAGTATTCTCTAATTAACAGAAGGCTCATGTACAAGCAATTGTGTATAATTTTCATAGTCTCGTAAGATAGCAGCATCCTAAATGCATATTTTATACTTGGCTGACTTTTTTTCTTTAAGGAAGTAAAACGTGATCTTGACAAAAAATGTAAAAACAATAAAATCAAGCTGACCACATCTTTCAGTCCATTTGCTAAAGATTTATTATGGCCTCACATTGCTACGTAGTACAAGTTGTTGTTTTTAAGTTTAATTTAATTAATTAATTTATTTTTTAAGTGTACTCTGTGCTCAATATGGGGCTTGGACTCATGACCCTGAGATCAAGAATTACATGTTGTGTTTATTGAACCAGTCAGGTGCTCCTGTTGTTTTTTTTTTTTTTTTTAAAGCAAACAAGTTTTTTTTTTTTAATGCAAACTAAAAGTAGTTTAATGGATGTGTTGATGGAGAAATTAGTTAGAACTGTTTACATTGCATCAAACAGGTGAGAAAGGAGACAAATTAGCTGACAGGTATGTGATGAGCAGCTCCTTTGAAGCTATCTACTGAATACCTTTGGGGATGCAGATGTGATGCTCTCATGGTCTTCATCTTTCAGAGGAATTTATGGTTGACCTGGGGAATGTCGCAGATATGAAACTGTGCCAGGCTGTGTGTCATTCTGTGCTGGGTTGGTGGTTACTTTGAGTATAATGGGAATTTGGTAAAGGGAATGATTTGGGAAGGGAGCGGTTGGTATAAGTTAGAGTTTCTCAGCCCTGGTACTATTGACTTTGTGGATGGCTTTCCTGTGCATCGTAGGATGTTTAGCAGCATCTCTGGCCACTTGAATGCCAGTAGTACTGTCTACCTGTACAAATCAAAACTGCCTACAGACGTTAACAAATATCCCTGGTGGGGGGACAGAATTGTTCCCAGTTAAGAACCACTGGGTAGGCATAGTAGAGCACAGTGTGGATTTGGGGCTAAGCTGTGAAGAGTAAATAGAACCTGTATAGGAAGTGTGGATAGTATGGGGATGATTTCAGCTGGGAGAAAGCATTTAAATAAAAACTCAGTTTCTACATGTCAGTCTTGGAGTAGGGCTACTCAGAGTATGACTTGTGGAGCAAACTGTGTTGCTGATATTAGCCTTGCAATTGAAGGGAAACATTTAGAAACTTTTATTGCAAGTTTAGAGTAATTTTATAAGTTTGGAGGTGTTTTTTTTTTAAAATGCGATAATAATAAGAAGCTTTAGGCTTCTCTCTTTTTTCTTTTCTTTTCTTTTTTTTTTTTTTAAGTAAACTCTGCCCAACGTGGGGCTTGAACTCATAACCCCGAGATTACAAGTCACATGCTCCACTGACTGGGCCAGCCAGACTCCCCTAGGCTTCTCTTTTTTATGTCTTTATTATTTTGTTTTTCTAGAAATTTATTTTCCGAAAGTATCAGTCTGTGACAGATTGGAACATTAAAATGAGAACAACAGCAAACTAATCCTTTACCACTAATACTTGGAGGAGTATCAAGGCTGTGTCTGGACTGAATTTAGTGTGCGTGGTGGGGAAGTACAATGGGCTAGGTATGGTTCAGATGGGACATTGAAGTCAGGGTACCTGACACATCTTAGGCTTCATTCTCAGATCTTTTCAGGATGAATGAATGAATGCCTGGAAAGCTTCCAAGTAGAGCAGAATTGACCTAGGAAGGACACCTGGGTGGCTCGGTGGTTGAGCGTCTGGCTTTGGCTCAGGGCATGATCCCAGGGTCCTGGAATCAAGTCCTGTATCAGGCTACCCACGGGGAGCCTACTTCTCCTTCTGTGTATGTCTCTGTCTCTTTCTCTCTCCGTATCTCTCATCAATAAATAAAATCTTAAAAAAAAAAAAAAAAAGAATGGACCTATGAGTCGGGAGAGGAGATCCAGTGGTATTCTTGAGGTGGGAGTAACTTTTAGAAGGGGATATTAATGTCATTTAACCTATCTCTGTGGTTTTTGTCTTTCAGTTTTCTGCCTATCTCCAGTTAGAAACCTTTTCTAATGACTTGCCCTTGAATCATAATTTTGACTGGTTAATTGCCACTTGAAACTTTAATTTGTACATTTTAAACCTTGCATGTCATATTATGGGTATCCTTTCTTTTTGGGATTTATAAACACTTCCCTATCTTTGGCACAAAGTAACTCTTGTGATTATCTGGTGGTGCCTGTACCTATACCTGAAAGAAATGAAGGAGGGTACATTTTGGCCCCTTTGTATTTTCTGTTGAGTGGAAAAGCTGTGACCTTTGTGGTTTTATGATGGTGTCGATGCCCTGTGCCTCTGCTTGTAATACGGAGTCTTATTTGGACCATGGATGGCATTGATGTGAGATTATGGAGGCTGACTGCTCAGCTAGTGGCCATAGGCCTGTGCTCATGTCTTCTCTAGAAGCTTTGGAGAGTGTTAGTTTGCTTAGATTCCATCTGCCACTTAACTTTTCTTTCATTGGACTTACTAAATATACTTATTTTATATCTGACAATTTCAATATCTGAAGTGTTTGTGGTTTTTTTTTTTTCCTCCGTTCTCTTTCTGTGGCTGTGGCTCGTGATGTGTCGTGTGGTTCTTGGTATGCTTAATTTTTGAGTATTAGCTGTTTCCTTGCTAATATCTTGAAAGTAATTGCTTAAAATAATATGTGGCATTTAAGGCTTTATAAATTTCACTTGGGATGATGTAATGGGGCCAGAGTTCTTGGTTTCCTGTCTCCTAAGTGTAAATCATTTGGTGAAATGGAGAAGTGGGTGCTGGGCTGCTCATTGGGAGATCTGGGTTCTAGCCCTGACTCTTGCTATTTACATAGTGAATTATTTTGGGTAAGTGACTTATGAACTCTCTGTGTCTCAGCTTTACCATTTTGTCAAAAGACTAGATTGACAGGCCATTGAATAATTATTGTAGGACAAATGATTGATGTCAGGACTATGGTCCAGGCATCAGCAATTTCACATTCATTGTTTCTGCAGCTTCGTCATTTGCTGATGTAGTATGCAAAGCCCTTTAAAGTAAAAAAGGTATAGCGTATGTCCCCTGCCCTCCAGAATTTAAAATTCTGTCTAAAATTCTTGTCTACTTGACAAAATCCACTAGCTCTCAGATACAAAATGAATTTGAGTAGCACATTCTCTGCAAGTTCAGAGGAAGTGGAGAATATTCTGGACATAGGATGAGACTATGAGATGTGGGTTCTAATAAATTGGGCATTGCAGGAAAAGTAGGACTTAAATATTAAGAAGGCAAGAGGGCACTCCTGGCAAGGGAAACAAGGAGAGGTCTCTGTGGGGAGGAAGTACATGTAGGGAAAGGAGAGGTAGGAGATGGCATTGAGTAGTTGGGACCTCAAAATGCCAATACCACACACCTTAGCCATTCCCCAATAGTACCCATCCTCTTCTTTCCAGCACTAGGCAACCACTATTGTACTTTCTGTCTCTAGATTGGCCTATTCTGGACATTTTTATAAAGAGAATCATATAGTATGTGGTCCTTTATGACTAGCTTCTTTCACTGAGCATGTTTTTAAGGTTTATCCATGTCATGGTATGTATCAGTACTTCATTTATTTTTATGGTCAGATAATACTCAAATCTATGTATGTATAATGCAAATTCTTGAGCCCCACCCAAGCCTTACTGAGAGACTTTGGGGTTGACCTTATTTCCATAGTCTGGTCTGATAAGCTCTCCAGGTGATCCAGATATACCTGTGGGTGGAGAGCCATTGCTGCAGGGTGAGTAGGGGAGGGCATGAGGCTGGAGAGGTGGACCTTGTGGGCCCAGGCATGGATTTTTTTCTTTCATCTCAAGGATAGTGGGAAGTTACTGAGAGGTTTTTAAACAGAGATATGAAGCCATTAGGTTTCTGGTTTAATAAAACAGTTATTTTAGCTTTATTGTGAAAAGCAGTTTGGGGGAATCTGGTTAGAAGAAGACACAGGAAGCTGTAGATGAGAGACAGTGGCTTGGCATGCATTAGTGGGAGTGAAAATGGAGAAACATGGGTGGGTTTAAGAAAAATTTTGAAAGCAGAAAGGACATGACTTGATTAATTGCATCATCAGAGAGAGTCAAAAATGAAGTTCAGGTTTATGGATTGGACAGGTAACTGGATGGTGGTACCATTACTAAGATCTTCTGAATTTTCTGGTTTTCAAACATGTGAGTACATTTTTAAAAAAAGATTTTATTTATGTTTTTGACAGCATACATAAGCAGGGGAGCAGCAGCAAGCAGAGGGAGAGAGGGAAGCAGGTTCCCCACTGAGCAGGGAGCCCCATGTGGGTCTCAATCACAGGATCCTGGGATCATGACCTAAGCTGAAGGCAGACACTTAACTGACTGAGCCACCCTGCCCCCCCCATATATGAGTAAAGCTTAAGCATCCATTCCTCCCCCTAGAATCTGTTCTTTTTGACAAGCCCCAGAGACAACATAGGATGACATTTGAGTTACATACTATATAGAAAATTCTCTTGGGAGATGTGCCACAACATCTAGAACCCTAAGCAACATTGGTATGTATACTAATATGTGTGTGCCTCTACAAAAAGTATAAGATGTTTGAGAAGATGGAAAACAAAGATGTAATAAGGTGTTTGGACTCAGGGGTGTGTAGAAGTCTTGCCAAGGAAGGTAAATTTGTGTAATTTAGAGAAAAGAGATGACGGAGTGTTTTGTTGAGAGGAGAGAGGAGATATCAGGCTGCATTCAATTCTCAACAGGCCTAGGATGTGAGCTGAGGTACTCTGGCTGGATGGCGGTATGTGAGATCCAGTGTGCCCCAGGATTCCATGATTCTAGAGGTGAGAGCATAAGATTGTGTAGCTGGCTTTCTACAATGTTTATTCAGAGTCAATGAGGAATTCTAAAATTCTGAAAAGGTAGTGATAAGTGCTTGAGAAGGACATTCTTGTCTGCCTTTAGAAGGGAGTGGGTAGGACAGTAAATTTCTGGGTTGTGTGACCAGCAGAGAATAGGGACTTCAGAAATGGGGAGAAATGGGCAAGATAGGAAGGGTAGAAGTTGCAGGAGTTGGTGGCTGAAGGAAAGAAAGGAGATTACTTCATGATTACTGGGAAACTGGAGGAAGATCTGGCTGTTGGACTCCTGATGGAGCAGTTGTGGAGAGAGGGGGCTGCTGGGAAAGACACTGGTTTAGTTTTTAACACGAACAAATAATTATGTGGGATTAAACATGTAAGCGTGGTTTTGAAAAATAAAGTCACTAAACTTGAGATAGCAGATTTTATAGACTCCTTTAACTTTTTAAATTTTAACTAAATTTTTAATTCAGTTCTGCTATTGTCCTACTTAGCTATCTTTTAAAATTATGCCAAGAATTAGAAGCAAATAATGTCTCAATAACCTATGATCTGGAATGAGAAACGGGTTGACTAAGCTATTCTAAAAATATTTATTCCCAGTCAAGAAATATGTACAGGTAATGTTTTCATTAGTGGTGGTTAGATTTGAGTTCGTGGGAAGAACTGTTCTGCCAGTGGCAATCTCTCTCTGTTCTGAATTATTTCTTTAAACTCAAGAACAATAGACCGTAGACTCTGACACCTGCCTAAGTTTCAGTTAGGGAACTAAATGAAATTATTAGATTTAATTACATCCAAACTTCTTGATCTGTAATTCCAAAAGAGAGACAACTATAACTCACAATTAAAAAAAAAAAGGTGTTTAAATTGACATTGGCTCCCAGTGTTAAAATAATAAATAATAAAATAATATAATAATAAATATTAAATAAATTAAATAAAAATAAATAAAATAATAAAATAAAAAATAATAAAATAAAAATACACCAGTACTGACTAAGTCTGAGGGTGTACCGTGGGGACATTTGTTAATTCCTCCTTCCTTGACTGAAATCTCTTGTTCTCCCTGTGCCACTTTGTAGTTTTAACTTTGGCATTCCTTTTCTCAGTTTCTGTACGCAGCAGAGATGGGAAGGTCAAAAAGGTTATTCCTGTGAACACCCAACAGTGAACAGCGCCTGTGGCCTGCCTGTTGCGCTCCCTTCGGCTCCCCGAGCCCCTGCACAAAGGTCTACCTCCTCCTCCCTCTCGCTCCACTTTAGCCCGCTGCCCAGGCCAGGATGGGAGCATGGCGTGAGCATGAGCCTGAGTGCGAGATAAATACTCAGGACACGTTCTACTAGTGAGAAAGTGTTATGTTCATATTTAAAGGGAAACCCAGGAATGCCTGGATCGCTCAGTGATTAAGGTCTGCCTTTGGCCCAGGGCATGATCCTGGAGTCCCCAGATCGAGTCCCACATCAGGCTCCCTGCATGGAACCTGCTTCTCCCTCTGCCTGTGTGTGTGTGTCTCTCTCTCTCTCTGAATAAATAAATAAAAATAAACAAAAAAAAATAAAGGGAAACCCATTACTAAAACACACAGTCCCAAAGAGTGGATCTCGTGTTTAAATCAGGTTTTATAGTTCAGACACTGTCAGTGCTTGAATATTGACCCCCTGTAACTCACCACTCATTTGGGAAATGAGCTGAAGTAAGGCAGAGGCAAGTGTCTATCCTTATGCTTGGTACAGTGCCTGACACTTGCCAGACCTTCAAAATATCCTTGTGGCATGAACAAATGAGTAAGTCAAGGAATGAATGAAGAAAGAGAAGCCAGGTGACTGTGGAGTTATATGGGGTCCAGGTATCCCCAGTGACCAGCAGAATACACTTGCTTAAAGAACAGAATAGAGGATGAGGTTTGTGGCCTTTGAACAAAAATTATAACAGTAACTAAAACGTGTATGGAGTTCTTTCAGTGGACCAGGTACAACTTGGGGAGCATTATGTCATTTAATTTTCAGCTCAGCCCTCTGAGCTGAATTATGATCTATACTTCACAGATGGGGAAACTGAGGCTTTGATAGAAAAAGGAACTTACCTGGGGTGAAATTAATCCATTCCTTTCTGCCTGCCCAGGACTGGAACATGACTCAGAGCTAAGAGGTCCAAAAGAGGATCAGGCCACTGCTATTGGCATCATTATCACAATGTTGCAAACATCATGAACAAAGTGCCAGATGAACCAGTGACCCTCACAGACCTCAGAGCCAAGCTTGCTGTGGCCAGACTTCTTCCCCACCGCCTTTATTCTTTACACTGTCCCTGTTTTTAGTGCTACCAAACTGAGCTCAGAGAGGCTCCCTTCATCTAGTTTGATAACAGAGTGTGTTGTTTTCATTTAGGTAGGTTATTTTTGTAACAGTATGAAGTTTTGGAATTGTAGGCAGTTCTCTTGTCATACTGAGTCATCAACAAAGTGGTGTTTTGTTAATAGGAACAGGAAAGTTAAGGGAAGGAGGTAGATTGGTGGTGTGACTTTGTGAAATTGTTTTTGTTGTTTTATTTTAGCCGTCGGTTGATGTTTGAGGTGATGTTGGGACATTTAAGCATAAATTTCCAGAAAGGCTTTGGAATCATGGGATTGATCCTTGTGAAAGAGGCCAACTTTGAAATGCAATTTTTAGATATATTTTCATAGAGGTGATAGTTGAAGTTGTAGAAGTGTGTGATGTCTTCAGGGGCAAAAGTATTAATATGAAGAGAAAACAGATTATAAAGGATATTGCCCAGATGATAAGATGTCTCTATTTGCCTTATTCAAGTGCTATAAGTATATGCTAATGTTCCTGTCTTTTCTGACTCTACATTTAGTACCATGTCTCATTTATGTTAATCTATAGAAAATATATTAGCAATTTAATATGCCACTATATTTACAGTGAAGCTCAGATTAGATTTTTAGGATTTCCTTATCCGTCTGGTAACTTCTACTCCCAAGCATGCTAGAATACTTCCAGGCAAAGAATATCAAAATTTAAGCTATACTTTTAGAAAATATGGTGGGATTTTATTCCCTCCATTTTTGCTGGTTTTGCAAGATAGGAATTTGCAAATTTCCTTTTAAAACCTAGTATAAGAAAAAAGGCACTGAAAAATTAGAATAATAGAATCTAATATTTCTCAAATGTTTGGAGCAGAGATTTGCCTTCTTGTTTGGAAATTATTTAGACTTAAGCATTATAAAGACTTAAACATTTTAATCTCATGTGCATGTATATGCATGTTTCTTCTGGTCACTACAGGTTTTTTAGTGCAGTAGTCTATGGAGTTTTTTGATTACATGCCCTAATAATAATTTAAAAATTCTTTGACTGCAGCCCGGGTGGTTCAGTAGTTTAGCGCCGCCTTCAGCCCAGGGCCTGATCCTGGAGATCCGGGATCAAGTCCACGTCAGGCTCCCTGCATGGAGCCTGCTTCTCCCTGTGTCGCTGCCTCTCTCTTTCTCTCCCTCTCTCTCTCTCTCTCATGAATAAATAAATAAAGTCTTTAAAAAAATTATTTGAGCATATATCCCCAATATGTGTATATTTTAAATAGTGTATATATACTACTATACTAATAAAAGATGTACATCATAAAATGTCACAGTTCAAACAGTATTGTTTATTTTTCAATGATAAAACTTTCTCATCAAAAACAGTTTTTCTTAGTGAAAACAGTGTGAGCTAACAATCAATACTACAATTTGCAGGTCTGCTTTAACAGTTTTCATTGTTGAAAAGGTAACTCCCCAAGAATGCATAGATGCAGATGGAGGGTGAGAATCATTATAATTAAAGAACAATGGTAGTAATTTCTCTGATCCCATTCGTCATGCTAAAGTTATTAAATTTTGATAGTTAAAATTATACTGTCTTCCCGATGTCAGTGAGTTATTCCTAAAAACCAGTTGAAGGATCTTACATTTTTACACTGAAAATTTTAAAAACTCTGAAATTTTCTATTTGAAAGGCTTTTAGATTAGAAAGTTATATTTCTAGGTTTTCATAGTGACAGTTTTTATAGATGACAAGCATTGTTTTCAGTTACAATATCAAACGTTTCCTAAAATCCATTCTGTAAAAAGTTATTTGAGAAAATATACTTACCTTGAATGGATAAGTTACAAAAAAAGAGAGTGTATATCTGTATGTGTGTGAGAGAGTCTGTGTATGTTAGTATGTTAGGTAGCCTACTATTTATATACTTCTCATCATGACAAAAGCACATTTGGAATAGTTTCCTTTTTTAATTAAAAAAAATCTTTAGAACATATTTAAATTTCCAGTGGTAGAATCATGTTCTAAGTACTTAAGAATTTATGCATGCAATAACTCTGAAGATTATAAAAACAGAATATTTGTAATTCAACCAAAATATCCTACCCCAAATGTATATGTTATGGCAACTACATAAAGTATGTTTCTAAATGTTGTATCCTTGGAATATAAAATAAGAAATAATCACCTCAGGATGATGAGGTCATGGTGTTTTTGTTTTTTCTTTTAAATAAAAAATTCTGAGACGCTTGGGTGGCTCAGCAGTTGAGCATCTGCCTTTAGCTCAGGGCGTGATCTTGGGGTCCCGGGATCGAGTTCCGTATTGAGCTCCCTGTGTGGCGCCTGCTTCTCCCTCTGCCTGTGTCTCTGCCTGTTTCTCTCTCTGTGTCTCTCATGAATAAATAAATAAAATCTTTAATTAATCAATAAATCTTAAATCGCAAAGATGACTTAAAAAAATTGAAAACAGAAACCAATGCAAATTGGTTAAGAAAACAGTACCAAAAATTTGGACTGATTCAAAAGAAAATGTGTTAAAAGTATTTATTCAAACTCAGTAGTGTTTATATGGTTAATATAAACATATTGCATGCCTGTTAAGTAGCAGGGACTGTGCTAATGATACACAGATGAAAAAGCACAATTTCTTCCATCATTAAAATTGTATTGCTTTAACTTACACCATATAATACTGGTTGTTTCGAAAGTTGTTCTGTATTTCATAATCCATCTCTTTCTGACACTCTGATTCCTTAAAACTCAAGTTTCAATCTCTTGCTAGACAGCTTCTCTCATTGTTATCTTTGGCTTGGTAACCTGGTATTTGCTTTCTAGTAAGATAACCTGCAATAGACACCAGACACACAGTACTTTACGTGTAACCTCATGTTTAGTTAACCAGTATCAGAACGTTGACAGTTAGCAGATGGCTTGTTGGGGTTTATTCTCCACCCTGCCATACTCCCCGACCATGAAACATTGGTGAATGTTCTAGTTGGGAATGTGTTCACCTGCAGAAAAGGGAGAACCTGGCACACATGAGCTTAAAAGAACAGCAGTTTTGGTCTCTCGGTAAGTCTGCAGGCTGATTTGTTCAGGGCCTGTGTTTCCAGGGTTCTCTTGGCCTTTTCCTGATGCTTACTGGCTCATCGCGGAAAAGCTGCCTCTACACCTCTAGCCCTCACACTGAGGTTCCAAGCAGGAAGGGGAACAAAGGGCTGGGACAAAGGGCCTAGCTTCAGACTCCACATCTGCTTGACCAGGAGAGCAAAAGCTCATCCAGAAGCTCCACTTAGCAGACATGGGCTCATCCCTCAGGGGCCAGATCTGGGTCCCAGGGCTGCCTAGCTGCAGGGATGCCTAATGCCTGGTGAGTCTAACAGTGAGGTGTTAGGTAAAGAATTTGCCGTGAAATTATGCATCTTTGAGATATTCTGCTTAATTGCTAAGAAGTTCCTAGGGTCTTTGACAAGGTAAAGATCATTAGCCTTTCCTGTTTTTGTGGTGGAAAGGAGTTGTCTTAGAGCCCTTTACTTCATGCTTCAGTCCAGCCCCTGCATTGTAAGTTTTGTCAAGTTATAAGAAAATTTTTACTTTGTTTTCTTTCCTCTGCCTTTGACTTTCTCCATGTGAGATACATAAAAGGTCCTAGTCAGTCCTACATCTACCTCAAGTCGGAAAAAAGAAAACTGTGTACTTGAAGTGTGAAAGTAAGTGAAATGAAGTGTTCCATTGAATCCCTAACACCTTTGAAAGTACTACCCAGAAGTCACGTTTTTTTTTTTTTTTTTTTTGCAGAGAACCCCATCTAGGGCAAAGAAAGAAAAGCTCGTGTTCAAATGAATGAAACAATTGAGCAAGTGCCTGTTATTGCTTAGTTCTTTTTGTATTTAATCCTCTCAATGAATCTGTGAAAAAAAATATTTGGTCTATTTCACAGATTTGGCAACTAATGCTGAGAGAGAAGCTTTCTAATTTCTTCAGGGCTACCCAACTGACAGGGCCAGGGTTAAACTCTGGAGAGTCTGTCTGAAAAATACACAGTCCCCTCCCTCCCCCTAATTTTCCCTGTTGTCTTCCATTTGTACTTCATATGTCTTTAAACTTGCTTTCCCACAATTGTGCACATGAAATCTCAATTTTAAAAAAGTCTTCAAATTGAGTATTTCTCTTTATTTGCTAATGACTTCCAAGGTCCAAAGGTACAGCATCAGCTGTGTATACTCCGGAATTCAAACATGACTAGACTTGTCTAGAAGTCTATGGAAGGATTCTGACAGGGGCTACTTAATTACATAAATTAATTGTCAGCCTTCTGGGAAAGAACTAATCCGAGGAGAAGAGAGACTGAAGGAGTGCAAGTTTACTTAAAAGTGCCACAGAGTTAGGGGTAAATCTAACTCAAGTACAGTGTCATTTATTTAGCCTGGCCTCTGATCCGACTCCTGGAGCCAGGAGGTTGCCAGTGAAAGAGCTACAGACATCTTCACTAAGTTTTTCATGGGTCATTGAGTGTTCATGCCAGGTCAGCCGATTCAGCAGTACCAGCACAGACAGTTTATCGCCCGGGCGCCTGTGGGGGTGGGTCACCAGGGCTTGGGTGCAAGCATTGGGGTCCTTGGCAGGGCTGGGTCTTGCAGGCATTTGGAGTTGAAAGGGTAAATACTCATGGTCTTTGTTTGGGCTGCTACACCACAAAATTGACTGAGTAGCTTATAAACAAGATAAATTTATTTCTTAGTTTTGAAGGCTGGATGTCTAAGATGAGAGTGCCAGCATGGTTAGGTTCTGGTAAAAGCCCCCCTCTGGTTGCAGACTGCAGACTCCTTGCTATGCCCTCATATGGTGGAAAGGGGCAGAGAAGCTCTCAGGTCTCCTTCATAAGGACACTAATCCCATTCACAAGGGCTCTGTCCTCATAAACTAATCCCCTTCCATAGGCCCCCACCTTGTCATACCATCACCTTGGGGGGATAGGTTTCAACATATGAATTTGGTGTAGGGCCAAGACAGCTACTCCAAAGCTTGCTTCAGAGCTTCTGGAGATATGGGGGGAAGTGGGTGGGGGTGACAGAAAGCTGTGGTAGCAATTGGAAGCAGAGTCAGGGAAATACTGGTATATTTGCTTTGTTCTCAGTTGTCTTCCACTTGGAAATATATCAACAATTTAATTAAAACATTTGGGCCAAACAAAAAACCACATTATGCACTTGTAATTTTAAAAATTAACTGACAGTAGCATTCATTTAATGCTATTTCATTAATGCTACATACAATTTTCTTCTTCCGTATCATTGTCAATGTTAGAAGCAAAGCCTTTTTCACATTCAGGGTCTATAGATTGTTCTGAATTATTTAGGCAATTTACAGTTACATGTAGCGTCCTAGACATACTGCTTTTTAAAATCATACAGCTTTGGCATTAATTGAGAAATGTTGGCATTTGATCTACAATCCTTTTTGGCTGAACTTCAGTTACATTTGTTCCTAAATTAAATTACCAACTCAGTTTGATCTCTAGAACATCACCTGGAAATCTTTGATGTTCAGGGCTGAAGTGATCATTCTTTAATCATCCATTCAGTTAATATTTACTGAGGGCCTCCTGCATTGCCAGTCTCTGCGGTTACAGAACTGACACTGTAGAGAGAGAGAGATGAACATAAAGTCAAGTACACAGATAAAGAAAGAAAATTTTAATAAATTTAGATAATAGAACTTCAGTTAAGGTGGTTAGAGAGTACTCTCCGAGGTAGATTGTCCTAAATGATGAGAGAACCAACACTGCTGAGAGTCAGGAGGAAGCCTTTCTAGCCCTTCCATGTGTGAAAATTCTATCGGTTAACACTGTGTCATGAGTGTTTGCCACATGCCAGACACGCTTCTAGGCTCTGGGGATACAGCAGAGAACAAAATCCCTGGCCCTATGGAATTTATAATCGGGAGATAGAGAAATAAATACGGAAAACATACAGTATGTCAGATTTAAGTGCTGTGGTGAAAAATGAAGGCTTGAAGGGAAGTAAGGATTTGGGGGGGGGGTGGCTGTAAAAATGCAAAATCTGGTTGTCAAGGAAGGCCTCATTAAGAAATTGAACTTTGAACCAGAAATGGAGATCTTTGGTCTAGCCCAGGGCTGACAAACTTTGTAAAGGACAGACTTTCTTCAGGCTTTGGGAGCTCTGTGCCTCTGTTACAGCCCTCAGCTCTGCCATCCATCATAGGGCCAGAGCAGCCAGGGCTTGTATGGAAATAGGTGGGTGGAGCTATCTTCCAATGCAATTTTATGGACAATGAAATTTGTATTTCATGTGATTTTTACATGTCATGAAATACTATTTTTTTCCATCCTCATTTAAAAATATCCCATTTTTGTCTGTGGGCCATACAAAAACTGTTAATGAGCTAGATTTAGCCTGTGGGCCATAGTTTGCCTTCCCATGATCTAGCCTAAGAGATTTTGGAGTATCTGTTCCTTTTAATTGCTTTGGGTGATGTGTAGTAATGTTTGTTTGAATAATAAAATCTAACTCTCATCCTTTTGTAGATATCTTCCTGTTTTGGGTACAACAACTTTTTTTTTTCTTGTTTTGTGGTCGTTTTATGAAGAAAATAATGAAAATTCATCTGTTTATTCAGTGACAAGTATTCGTTTCACTTAAATTTATGTCTTACAGCCTTTATTTCTAGGTTCTGCTATGCAGTAATACTTTTATTTTTCAATCCATCATACTACAGTATTTCTGAAGACATTTTAAATAGTTAAGAATTTCTTCAGTTAGCTCTGCATTGGAGTGTGAGCTATAGAAAAACTTGAGAGGGTAGCTTAAGCAATTAAGGGGTTTCTTTGTCAAATACAGAAAGGTTTAGAGTGGACTGCACAAGACTGATGTGGCAGCTGTAAAATATCATCAAGGACCCAAGCTCCTGTCTTTCTGCTTGACTATCCTTAGCGTATGGTGTTTGTTTTCACATTTGCAAAATGGTTTCTGCACCTCCAGGCACAACTTCTGGGTTTCATGGCGGGGGGGGGGGGGGGGGGGGGACACGGACACATGATGGGCTTTGTGTTTTTATTCATTAAGTCAAGCAGAGGAGTCTGGTAAAACAGGGATTTGTAGGGGAGCACATCAGCTTTTCCAGGCAAAATCAGCCTTCTGTTATTAAGAAAAAAAGGAAGATTGGCTACTGAGTAAAAACAAAACAAAACAAAAAACCAGCATTATCCGCTGTGGCTTTTAAGTGTGTTACAAAAACAAAAGCCTACCTGAATTATGTAGGTCCTTCCATCATGGCTGGATACACATGGGTGAAGGCAGGATCTCTCACCACACTGTTATTCTCTTCCACTTGCTCCTCACAGGTCTCTTGATGTTGATTTTAAGGTATGTTTTGTTTTGGGATAGGTGAAATATGGGGAGGAGAAGCTCTTTGTGTCAAGAAAATAATGGGATATGTTACTGTTAGTTGAACTCTGGGTTTATGGCCACACGCCCATGGCAGCTTCCTGTGCCACATGAGAATCTTTTTTATTACCAGGGCCCCCCTGCCCAGCCAGCTGGCTCTTCTCCCAGCCGCTGCCACCTGGGCTGACCTGTCTCCCCCCTCCCCCACATAAGCCTGGGCACCCACAGTTCAGGCCACGTTCACCTCACCAGATCTAAAAAATAGCCAGTGGTAGCAGCTCATGACTCGTCTTCCTTCCTGATGCTAATGCCACAGATATCCACGTGAAAACTTCCAGTTCTCTGGGTTAAATTTCTGCCCTTTGTTTATTTTTTTTTTCAGATTGTCTAATTGGTTTTTTTTTTAATTTATTTTTTATTGGTGTTCAATTTGCCAACATATAGCATAACACCCAGGGCTCATCCCATCAAGTGCCCCCCTCAGTGCCCGTCACCCAGTCACCCCTACACCCCGCCCATCTCCCTTTCTACCACCCCTTGTTTGATTCCTAGAGTTAGGAGTCTCTCATATTCTGTCTCCCTTTCTGATATTTCCCACTCATTTTTTCTCCTTTCCCCTTTATTCCCTTTCACTATTTTTTATATTCCCCAAATGAATGAGACCATATAATGTTTGTCCTTCTCCTATTGACTTACTTCACTCAGCATAATACCCTCCAGTTCCATCCATGTTGAAGCAAATGGTGGGTATTTGTCATTTCCAGTGGCTGAGTAATATTCCATTGTATACATTGTATACATTGTATACATCTTCTTTATCCATTCGTCTTTCGATGGCCACCGAGGCTCCTTCCACAGTTTGGCTATCGTGGACATGGCTGCTAGAAACATCGGGGTGCAGGTGTCCCGGCGTTTTACTCCATCTGTATCTTTGGGGTAAATCCCAGCAATGCAATTGCTGGGTTGTAGAAATTTCTGCCCTTCGTTTATTTGAATGATTTGCTATAATATTAGTTAATTTTCTGTGGCCTTAGCTCCTTTTTAAGAAAAACTTCTTTTTAATCATCTGGCTTTTCTTACAAGTTTGAATAAATATGGAGGCCAGCATGTGACAACATGCTCTGACTCCTGGGGCTTCATATCCTGTTGGAAAACCTGATTTATAGACACCACATCTCTGTGACCGTATATTGTTTCTTTTAAGCGAAGCTCTCTCTCTCAATATAACTTTCTTCTATTCAATCTTTGGAATATTGACATATTCACACTGTTTGAAAAAGATTAAAGTTCATATGTGCAAAGGGTAAATAAAGACTCTTGCTCCTACTTTGTCTCTGTCACCCAATTCCCACTCCTGCAGCCCCTAGACAGCTATTTCTGTTAGTTTTTTATATAACCTTCAAGAGTTAATTTGTTAACATAAACATAAGCAAGTACAAGTATGTTCCTTTTTTTTCTCTATTTTTTAAAAATGTTCCCAGTCTATGCATAGTTCTGTTCCTTGTTTTTGTTTTGTTTTGTTTTTTCCCACTTACTAATGTATCTTGGAGATCTTTTCATAGCAATGTTAACAGTACATACAGAACTCCCCTTTCCTTCTTTTGAAGTTGTGTGGTATTAAAATTATCTCTTTGAAACACAAACCTGGTCCTGTCTCCCCTGCTTTTTGCTTTTAAAACAGATATAGGGGCACCTGGGTGGCTCAGTGGTTGAGCGTCTACGTTTTTAGCTCAGGTTGTGATCCCAGGGTCCTGGGATGGAGTCCTGCATTGGGGTCCCCGCAGAAAATCTGCTCCTCCCTCTGCCTCTGTCTCTGCCTCTCAAAAATAAATAAATAAAATCTTAAAAATAAATAAATAAAACAGATACAGTTATTTACATTTTACTCTTTACTGCCAATTATCCTCTTTGTTAGTAACTATCCATTGCTTCTTGAGCATTGTTAGTGTGTGATGATGCATTTGAATTTTTTTAAAACAGCAACCAATTTATTACTTTCCCTCTCCCTCAGTTTTATTGACATATAATTGACATATAATATTGTTTAAGTGTAAGGTGTACAACCAATGATTTGATATATCGTGAAAGGATTACCACAGTTAGGTTAGTTAACACATCCATCACTCACATCATTTGAATTTTAATATTCTGTGATAATCTTTCAAATATTTTCTGTAAGGAGGGAGAGGTGTTGAGACATGGATATTTTCACACATTGCTAATGAGAATATAAATTGACGTGGACTTTTTTTTTTTTAAAGATTTTATTTATTTATTTGAGCACACAAGCAGGCGAGTGGCAGATAAAGGGAGAAGAAGCATACTCCCCATTGGTCAGGGAGCCTGCATTGGACTCCCAGGACCCTGGGATCATGACCTGAGCCAAAGGCAGCTGCTTAACTGGCTGAGCCACCCAGGCACCCCAACATGGACTTTTTGCAAAGCAGTTTAGTATGGGTCCATCAGGAGCTAGAGAAATGTCTCTACCCTTTGATCTGAGTTTCATTCATAGGGCTTTGTCCTAAAATAGTGTTGAGAGATACAGTCAAAGATCTCTAAATAAAGGTGTTTACTACATGATACTTCTAGTGGTGAAAGTTTACAAGTATTCTAAATACCAACAATTGAGTAGTAGTTAACTGAAAATATGTACATGATGGATTTCTAAGCAGATATTAAAATTCATGCTTTTGAAAAAATTTTTAGTGACTGGACACGGGGTATATTTTTGAGTGAAAGGAGCAAGATGCAGCTGTTTTTGTTGAATGTGATCTTATGAAACCAAGGGATCAGTTGAGCAACAAAGGATTATAGTCCAGCAATAAGTGCTCTGTGTGTGTGTATGTGTGTCTGTAGGGCTATGTCTTTGATTTATCCTAGTATTGAGAGTATATGAGTTTTTAGGTTATTCACATTTTGGGGGAGATAAAGAAGTGGGATGGATGTTATGTGTATATACATTATATGGAAAACGAAGGTTCGACTATATGTCAGTTTCATTTTTGATCACTCTCATGAACATTTGAAATGTGTTGAATATGTAAAGCTCTGCATATGGATATTAAATCCAAACCCTTTCCTCTAATTAATTTTTTTTAATTTTTTTATTGGAGTTCAATTTGCCAACATTTTCCTCTAATTAAATTTTGAGAGGATTGTGAGTAACTTCTTGTTTGCTTGTGTTACAATTTCTAGACTTTTAAAAATGCAAATACATTGCTTTCATAGTCAAATAAACTGAATCATGAAGGACATTGTCCTATGCTAAGAAATCTGTGTGTTCTTTCAAGGGCAATGGGGATTCACTAAAGAAGGATTTTAAGTAGGAGAATGGCGTGATTGTCTTGACAAGAACACATTATAGGACCTTGATCAAAGTAGGTGACCATTTTTTACCTCAGCATCATCAACCTTGTTTATCTGCCTTAAATGGTTATAAAGGGAAATTAAGTAGGATGAATAATACTTTTTTTGCAAGCCAGAGTTTCAGAATTATATAACTACATTTCTGAAATTGTGTACCAGTGAGGGAAAAAAGTTAACTTTTTCAGAAATGAGAAATAGCTTAATTCAAGAAACTGAGATAATGCATCAATTTGGATTTATAACCATACAGTAGTTTTCTTGTTTTCTAATATCACTGAGTGTTAAGATGTCCTATTTTGCTAGCTTTGTATTTTTTGTCCGTATTAACTGTACAATCATGTTAGTCATTCATAAATTTCAACCTAGTGATCAAAATCTCCGTGCTCCTACGTACGACATATTTCCATCTCAGGAGCACACGTCATTGAGGATTTTTGGAGGAAGTTGGAGGAAATTGATAGAGGCAATCAGTATATGAAAGTTTGTTCTTCAAGCGTTTTATTTTCTAGATGACAGGACTTTCTGGTGGCTTGACCTCTCAGAATGATTCTTTTCTCTGGCCATTAGAAAATTCACTGCACCACTTAAGCTCGTTCTCTGTACACATCCCAGAATTGTTTAGAAAAAGCAAGTTTGTTGAATGTTTTACCTGCTGTGTTTAAGATATTGAATATTGTCACCCTGTCTGAATTATTTAGTGTGTACCCTTAAGTAAGAAGATTCATAAGATTTTGAAAACCTACAGATGTGTTTGCAGCTCTTCAAGAGCATACCTGACCCCTAGTGACCAAAGAAGGAAACATAAAGCTGAGAGGAGCAAAAAGGGTTAAGGAATAGAGTTCAAAGTAAGATGGTGCTTGTTGTTTACTCTCACCTTAGAAGTGGAGAACATTTTTCTCTTGTGAATTGATGAAAGGATGCTTTCATGACAGTGGCTACAGCTTTGGAATATCTGAAAGAGACTCCTGAGGGAATAAAAATGTTGCTGCTCCCAGGAATCAGTGAAATGTCGACATCTCAAATGGACTCTACATGGTTTTCAAATGGTTTTGGCAGAGGGAGCTTTCATAACTGTAAATGTCAACTTCTGTAAGTAGGAGGGAGAGTGCTTATGGCCTACTGAGAACTGAGTTCTCACCTCATACATAATCTCATCCTTCCAGGTTGTGCCCCAAAGTTCTGGGGAGTCTATCTAGGTAAAGAAATCATCGTGCGAGGACTTGCATAGACTTCTGCTAGATATCCAGTGAGGGGATGATGCATGGTGCCTAGGAAAATTACATCTTTTTTTTTTTTCGTCAGTGACCTCTGACAATGAGAAACCAAATCTAGTTCAATTTGGAAATATCTACATATTGTTTCAGATGAGCATTTCTCCTTATTTGTTTTTCTTCTCTCTTTAGATAAAGAAGAAGCAGCAGGATGTGGTTAGATTTCTGGAAGCCAACAAGATAGAGTTTGAGGAGGTGGATATCACAATGTCAGAAGAACAGAGACAATGGATGTACAAAAACATCCCCCCAGAAAAGAAGCCCGCTCAGGGCAACCCTCTGCCACCTCAGATATTTAATGGTGACCGATACTGTGGGGTAAGTAGCCAGATTGTTACCATGCTATTTCTTTGGGTGATTCAGAAATTCTAGAGTGAAGTTGGGTTTTTTTTTTCAGTGAGGACTGTGTCCTGTTCACCCTGTGCTGTTCAGATTCACAGTCTAATAGAGGGTATATGAGTCCAGGGACACAGACCGTGTGTGAATGTGAGTGCGTATGTGTCTGTTGGTCTTCCTGTCTCTGTGATTGAGGAAAGTTGTGGGAGGGGGTGTGTATGTGTGTGTTTATTGTGTTCTAAATTTTAAAGCAGATTTTTTTGATTAATATGTTTTAGGGGTAGAGTGGAAGGGAGTATCCTTGAATCTTTACCCCTCTATTGTTTAAAAAACTGCTAGTAGCTGATTATAAACCAGAGTTTCTTTTTTTTAGGATAATGAGCCAGATGGATCATTATGAACATCTAAAATACCTTAGGTGCCTTCCTCCTGTGTGTAGCATATGAGAAGATAAAGTCATTTTTGTCTAATTATCTATTTTCCTTCTTATTGGGTTAAGAAAAAAAAATTGAGAAACTTCTTCCTAATGAGTAGTTAAGGTTTTCCATTCATCATGCTCTGTATAAGTGTTTGTTTTGAGACCTGTACTATAGTTCTTTAAGCATGGCCTGAAGAAGGGGAAAGGGCTATAGTGCTGAGGTGCTTAAGGTGAAATAAATAGGTGGGCTGTATTGGAATGGAGAAAAGGAATAATAATACTTTTGATATCTTGAAAGGAAACAGTTTACATGTGCATAAGAGAGAAGAAGATATTGTGACATCTACCCCATAGAGATTGTGCACACACTTGTATTCATGTCAGAAGAGGAAAACCCTGAACATGGGCCAAGATTTAGATTGGAGTTCTCGTATGACTTTATGTTGGCTTTGACACCTTTCCAAAGTCATTTTTCTCTTAAAGCATCAATTTTCTCATCTTTAATATCTGTTTTACTTCACAGGATATTTACTTAGCTTAGGCGTGATCCCGATTACTGTAAGGTGCTTTTTAAGCATAAAGCTTGTTGTTTATGTGGAATTTTTTAGATTGTGATAGGCGTGATCCCGGTTACTGTAAGGTGCTTTTTAAGCATAAAGCTTATTGTTTATGTGGAATTTTTTAGATTGTGATTTCATATTTTATTACGGAAAGTATGTGGTAACTGAAGGTGTATCCCATTCATGATTACAAAGCCTAGAAAATGTGCTCTTGTATCTGCAAACCAAAACGAGGTATAGTTGAAACTGTATAAACTGTACATTTCAAAACAAAGCAAAACTACTAGTCAAATAGTGCATAGAAGACTTAAAAATCTAACAGTTTTGTATCTCTCAGACTTCTCCGGTGTGAGAATTCCTTTTTCTGGTCTTGTAATTGAGGGGTAATTCCACTGGGTATAGAATTCTAGTAGGTTAGAAAGAATTTTGATGGTTTTGCTTTATTATCATCTGGTTTCTAGGGCTTGCAATGGAAAGTGTCATGCTGTTTTCCTTGATCTTTTGTATGTTTTCACCAGCTTCTTCTTTGCAAGTTTTTAATAGCTCTTACTCATGTGTATCCTAAAATTTTTTAGTGAATTACCATGATGCAATCGATTTTTTTAAAGATTTTATCTATTTATTCATGAGAGACACACAGAAAGAGGCAGAGACATAGGCAGAGGGAGGAGAAGCAGGCTCAGTGCAGGAAGCCCAGTGCGGGACTTGATCTCTGAACTCCGGGATCACGCCTAAGCTAAAGGCAGATACTCAACTACTGAGCCACCCACATGTCCCATTGTAATTTGTTTTTCATTCACTGTGTTGAGTGCTCAGTAGGTCCCTATTATGTAAGAATTATGTGATTATTAAATATGTTTTAATATTCTTTTTTTTGAAAAATTTCTCCCTGCTTTTCCCCCCTGTTCTCTTTATCTGGAATATATATTAATTTAGATAGTGAACTTTTTTTTTTAAGATTTCATTTATTTATTCATGAGAGATAGAGGCAGAGACACATGCAGAGGGAGAAGAAGGCTCCATGCACAGAGCCCGATGCAGGACTCGATCCCAGGACTCCAGGATCACGCCCTGAGCTGAAGGCAGACGCTTAACCGCTGAACCACCCAGGCATCCCAGATAGTGAACTTCTTACACCAATTTTCTAATATTATCTTTTTTTTTCTTGTATTGTCCTTTTTAACTTTTTGTTTTACTTTCTGGAAGATTTCTTTAACCTCAGTTTTTTCATTGAATTATGTCACCTTTTATTTTCCTTTCTTATGTTCTGATATTTTCTTTTGAATAATGTGCTTTTATGAGATGAATACAAGATCTTAGCTCAGTGGAGATATTAAATATGATTTCTTGGGATGCTTGGGTGGCTCAGTGGTGGAGAATCTGCCTTTGGCTCAGGGCATGATCCTGGAGTTCTGGGATCGAGTCCCACATCAGGCTCCCTGCATGGAGCCTGCTTCTCCCTCTGCCTATGTCTCTGCCTCTCTCTGTGTGTCTCTCATGAATGAATAAATAAACAAACAAACAAACAAATAAATAAATAAATATTTCTTTGAGGTTTTCTTCCCTTAAAATATTGTCCTTGTTCTACTAATTCCCTTTTTTTCACTTTGTTTATTTTGGCCTTTTCTCTCAAATGTGGTGGGCTTTCCTCAGATGTCTGGTGATCCTTCTCTTTTGCTTAGGATATAAGGCATTAGAAAGCTTGTTAGAAGCTGTGTGTGTCCTAATATAGGTGTGTAGATTTGTTTCCCACTGGACTTCTCTGTAGATTGGTTGGGTAGCCTGTTACATTCTCATTGTAGATACAGATAATAAAATCTACAGGCCTTTTATCAGATGATGGTTTAACTTTTCCAGAGAATGGCCCTTTAGTCTCTTGCTTTGGGGATATCAGCCTGGCTCCTGGAGTTCTGGACATATAGGGTGAGAGGGCTGGAGGATCTCATTCTCTGTCATGTACATTTTCCCTCCATAGCCCTGTTTTCACCACCCCCTCTCTCCTTCATGCTGGTGTTTAGGAGTTTGTTGCTTCCCAGAAGCCATATTTATTAACAGTGTGCCTTTTAGTTCCTTGACCAGTGAGGCACCCTGGGAATCTAACTGCTGCTTATGTAGATTTTCAAACAGTCTCCCAGTTTTCTGCCTTTGTCTGCTCACCCCACCCACCTTCACAATAGCTGATGCCTCCAGATCCTGCCATTTCCTGGGGGCTCCTGTAGCGTGTTCAGACACCAAGGTTTGACCATCCTCTGCTCTCTAGTGCCCTTCACCATTTCTCTCCCCACTTCCTGCATATGTTGTAGTTCAGAACTGTAGATTTCTCCAAGTTTTATTTTTTTAAAATAGTGTTTCTGTTTTTTTTTTTTTTAATTCTTGTTTTGTTGATTTTTCAAGATAAAGGAAGAAAAGACATCTTTGCTCTATCATCACAAAAGTAGAAGTCTTCAGAGCCCTTTGAATACAGGAATGTATTGAATGAATAAAAAAGAATGTAATGTGAAATAGTTAATTCCTTATCCTTGCTTTCACTTCTTTATCACTTTTTAAATCTCTGTGAATCTTTGCCCTACAGAGTTTATGGAAACTTTTTCAGATAGACTGTCTAGGAGCTGGCTAGAGGCTTATGCATTGATTAAAATATGGTGGATAAATAGCATCTTCTCTGTGTGAGCAATGTTAGTCCTGTGGGGATGGTGACAGAAGCGCCGGTACACACTCTGTCTTTATAGTTTGTGCTAGCAGGAGTTTTGAAGACAGTGTTTGCTCTTATCATGGTCAAGTAAATTCGACTTTGACAAAAGCAGAAGCATTAGAGGGCAACTAACCGTGGTCTCTCATTCATCCTGCCTGCTCAGGTGTACCTTGCTTTACCTAGTGATAGTTTTTGAGTGGTCTTATCTGGTTGATAACTTGTGGAGATCTGTCACATTGCTGGTGACAGGATCCAGTAAGCATAAAGATTCTCCTATTTTCTGAAAGTGGCTAGAAACTTACTACTTATTTTAAACTGGGTGAGCTAGCCATGGGAGACATAAATTGCTGATAAGCTACTCGGTAATCAGTGTAGACAATTTCCCTCTCTCTGCCCTTTAGTATTTGAATAATCTGCCTGTTGGGAAAAATTCCCCACTGAATGGAAGCTCCTTGGCATGTCCCATCAGTTCTTCTCATCCCAGAATTTGAACATTGAGGGGATAATGCAACAACATAGCATCAGTTGGACAGGGGACTTGGGTTCAGGAATAGCCATGGCAGGTGTCCTAATGGGGCTGATCCTGGCATGTGTTCTTGGCCACCCAGACATAGAAATTCCTCTTATAAACTGGTTCTCCAGGTTTAATGTGGATTCAGAGCTTCTCACTATCCTGCCATAAATTCCTTTCCTGTTAAGTTGCTAATGTCCATTTGAGTTTTTTTGTAGTCAAGAACCCAAATTGCACACTCGTTGTTCTTGCAGTTTCCTGGGAGTTACCTAACATGAGCAAGATTCTTCTCTGGAAATGAGTAATCTAAAGGTGAACATCCCAATTACTAGGCTTTTCTCATGGGTTTTATAGTGTCTGATTCAGATTTTGGAAAGCTCAGGATCCTCATGTTGAAGGATTAAACTTTTCAGTTTCTGTGGAACTGGCATGTGTGGAGTGCACCAGAATTGAAAATGCACACATCTGTACAAAAGGAAAATATTTACTCCCTTTTCATTTTTTTTTCTCCCTTCCTATTCAGGGGAGGAGAAAAGATTTGAATTTTTAAAATAAATTTTTATTTTATCTTATTTTTTATTGAAAAATGTTTATTGTGATAAAAATATATGTTGTAAAAGTTACTATCTTACTTTTAAGTGTACAGTTGAGTAGTGTAAAGTATATTCATTGTTGTGAAACAAATATCCAGAACTTTTTCATCTTGCAGAACTGAAACTCTGTACCCATTAAACAACTCCCATTTGTCACCCCTGCCCCCCGACCTTAATAACAACTATTCTGCTTTCTACCTGTGGATTTGACTATGTTAGATATTTCTTAGAGGTGAAATCATACAATGTTTGTCCTTTTGTGACTAGCTTATTTCACTTAGCATAATGTCCTCAAGATTCATCCATGTTGTATATCTTAGTCTGTTAAGGCTGCTATAACAAATGCTACAGACTGAGTATCTTGCAAACAACAGAAATGTATTTCTCAGTTCTGGAAGCTGGAAGTCTAAGGTCAGAGTGACAGCATGGTTCGGTTCTGATGAAGACACTCTTCTGGATTGCTGACTACCAACTTCCTGAAGTGTCCTTACATGAGAAAGGGACAAGGGACCTCTTTTATAAGGGCATTAATCCTATCCTTGCGGGCTCTACCCTCATGGCCTGATCACCTCCTAAAGGCCCTTGGGCATCAGGATTTCAACATATGAATTTTAGGGAGATTCAAACATTTAGCCTATAGCATTGAAGCATGTGACAAGATTTCATTTCTGTTTAAGGCTTCCATTGTACATATGTACTACATTTTTTTATCCCTTCATTCATTCATTGATGGATTGGGTTGCTTCCACCTCTTGGCTATTATGAATATGATACTGCTTTGAACATGGGTTTGCAAATATCTCTTTGAGATTCCACTTTCAGTTGTTTGAGATAGATATGTAGAAGTGAGATTGCTGCATCATAAAGTAGCTCTATTTTTTATTTTTTGAAGAACTGTCATACTGTTTTCCATAGTGGTTTTGCCATTTTACAGTCCCATCAGCAGTGCAGAAGGACTCCAACTTCTCCATGTCCCCACCAATACTTGTTCTTTTCTATTTTGTTTTGTTTTGTTTTGTTTTGTTTTGAGAGTAGCCATACTAATAGGTGTGAGGTGGTATCTCATTGTGATTTTGACTTGCATTTCTCTGATAATTAGTGACGTTGGACATTTCATACACTTAATGTCCATTTGTATATCATTTTGAAGAAAAGTCTATTCAAGTCCTTTGTAAATCAAGGTCAAATCAATTTTATCCCATTCTTAGGTTGTCTTTCACTCTGTTGATTATATTCTTTGATGAACAAAGTTTTAAAATTTGATGTAGCCCCATTTGTCTATTTTTGCTTTTGTTGATTGTGCTTTTGGAGTACTATCCAAGAAATCATTACTTGCCAAATACAGTATCATGAAGTTTTCCCCTCTGTTTTCTTATAGAAATTTTACAGTTTTTGGTCTTGTATTTAGTTTTTAATTCATTTTTAGTTAATTTTTGTATATGGTATAAGATAAGGGTTCAACTTCATTCATTTCTATGTGGAAAACTAGTTTTCCTAGCACTATTTATTGAAGAAACTGCCTTCTCTCCATTGAGCAGTCTTGGGGCACATTTATTGAAGATCATTTGATCATATACATGAGGGTTTATTTTTTTGGACTCTATTCACTACAGTGGTTGATATGTCTGTCTTTATGCCAGTACCACACTGTTTTGATTACTGTGGCTTGTAATGTGTTTGGAAATCAGGAAATGAGAGGCCACCAACTTTGTCCTTTTTCCAACTTCTTTGGCTATTTCGGGTCCCTTGAGATTCCATGTAAAGTTTAGTATATTTTTTCTTTTATTTTTGCAAAGAACACACTTGGGATTTTGATAGGGATTATGTTTAATCTTTAGATAGCTTTGAGTAATATTGAGGTCTTAACAATATTAAGTCTTTCAATCCATGAACATGGGATGTCTTTCTATTGATTTGTGTCTCTGTTCATTTCTTTCAGCAATGTTTTGTAGTTTTTAACATACAATCTTAAACCTCCTTAGTTAGGGTTTATACTTAAGTATCTTACTCTTTTGGTATTGTAAAAAGAATTATTTTTAAATTTCCTTTTCCAGTTGTTTGTTCATTAGTGTACAGAGACACAGGTGATTTTTATATGCTGTTTTTTGGTCCTGTAACTTTGTTGAATTTAATTCTTTTATTTGAAAAAAAATGGTGGTTAGGAATGGGAATGCAACTTCATTTCATTTGACTGGGTTCACATTAACCAATTTGTAGATTAACCATCAAAACGGGAAAAGGTAGTGACTATTTAGATAGTGAAGACAAGTTGGTGCAGGTTTGACTAAGAACGCCTGTATTCAGAATTGGGTTTTGGATGATTGTGAGAATAGATGAGGTGAGATAGAATGTGTGGCTGGAGTTACTCATGTAAGTCTTGTCTTGTAAGAAGAGAGGACAGCTTGCTGAAAGATAGATGGCAGAATATTTTTTTTTTGGCAGAATATTTTTATAGAAAAATAACCATTTTGATCATTTTCCATAGGGCAACTTATAAGGTTGTTTATATTTTACTATTATAAGGCAACTTATAAGGTTGTTGAATTTACTATTATAAGGCAACTTATAAGGTTGTTGAATTTACTATTTTGGTACTTTCGGGTGATACTTGTAGAATGGTAAATTTGTACCTAGGCATTGGGTCTAATGCTAGTCAAATAAGTTTATGTTAAAGCTATTGACTATTTTGATTTAAGTAATGATTTGGGGGCCAACTCTGACTGCCTTTCCCCATATTACCTTGGTTAATTGGAGCCTGAAAGTAGTCTAGAGATGGGTTAGATTAATCTTAAGGAGATACAGAAAGGCTGACTGACTAGCAATGGTTCCTGTGGCATCTCCTCTCCTATTCTTTCTTTCCCATCAAAGGAGACAAGGAGATGTGTTAGTGTCTTCTAACCTTTGGTGTAGGCTCAGAAGCACACCACAGAACACCTAAATATACGTAGTTGTATTGTTTCTAAGTGCAGCATTTATGAAAGTCTTTTGAGAAGATTGTCTTGGGATAATAAATTTTAAGTGTGTTTGGGCATCTTTTTGAAGCATGCGGAACCAACTCCCTTAATTATCAGTTTTCAAATCTCTGATGTATACATATGATTTTATTTTTAAAAAATCATATGTTTGAATTTGAATATATTGAATTTGAACGCACACACCTATATGTATGTATACACACATACATATCCACAGATAAATATAAGAAGTGATTTTCAGCCAAAAGCCTCTCAAGAAGTTGTTAGAGATATTTAAAGAGATTTTCATACTGAATTAGTTATCCAACATTATTGTTGTTTCTTTTTTCCCCAGCACTAAAATGAATATGGAAGTGGAGAATATTTGAAAAATGAGAATGAGAAGGGGGAACAATAAATACTGCCTTTCAAATACAGCTGCAAACACTTGGTCTATGCACACTCTCTTTTCTTACAAGTTGATTTAAATTTTTAAAATCATGTATTTTGATCATACTATATATACCATTTTTTGCACTGCTTTGTTCTCTAACAAAAATAGTTTCCATGTCATTGTAAGCTTATTTTTTAGACACTGCATATTATTCCCTTGGGTGGATTATTATAATTTATTTAATCATTCCCTCATTGTGGGCTATTTAGTTTGTTTCCAGTCACTTGAAATGATAGTTTTCAGCTAGCAAGCTGTTTTGAAGAATGCATTAAATTGAATGTTATTTTATAAAGTACATTCTCATTTAAGCTATTCCACCCTTTTTCTTTTCCTTGGAGCCACTTTTCTTTCTTTCCTTAAGAGTCTTCTATCAAATAACAAAAATATTTTGGGGTATACTGTTACCAGGATATGAAGAGTGATGGTTGGTGGCCTTAGAATCTGGGTTCAAGGTGAAGAAAAAAATCACTTGGTGAAATGAGAACTAGTAAAAGTTAAAAACAAGTTGATTACTATATGTGGTTGCTGGTAAAACCAAAGTTGAGTTTCTTAGGGCTGGGGTGGGGGGTGGGGAGCACAAAGTCATAGCATAAAGACTGCCCACTTGCCCAGAGCAGCATTTGGCTTGAAGATTTTGAGTACATTGCAAACACATTTTTTTTTAAAGCAAAATAAACACTAATATATTATGGGGAAAGATGCCTGACTTCATGAATTTTTAAGATTGAATAAGCCTTCAAAGAAATTTCACTTTTATAGGGGCTGCCTCAAAATATATCCTCCAATGTTCTAGATCAGGGGTTGGGCTACCTGGTAAATACTTTAGTCTTTTCGGACCACCAGGTCTCTCTGCCACATCTTCTTTTTGGTTTGGTTGTCTTTTTTTATTTGTTGACCATTTAAAAATGTCAAACCATTGCTTAGCTCAGAGGCCCCTCCATAATTTATTCCTGTTATATATTGTCCATTCACTTTTCCTCCACCTCCTGGGGTTCCTTATGGTCACATTTGGACCATACACAGGATTGGCTGTTTCCCAAGTCTCTGCCATAAAAACGAAGTGTATCCTCTGGCAGAACAGAAGAGAATGTAATGATAGACTTTTGACCTATGATGAAGCCTGACTGGCAGTAATTTTGTGTTACTAGAACTCTGATTGTTGGAGTCAATAGGGAAAAGAAAAAAAGGAAAGCTAAAGTTGAAATTTACGTTAGTCACAGGAGATTGTGCTCTATTTCTAAAATATGGATGTTGTTAGGCTTAATGACTGTATCTCATCTATATGATACATAAGGCAAAGCCCTAAAAGTTACCCTAACTCATTTTCTTCACCTCAATACCCACTTGGTTACTACATCCTGTAATTTTTATCTATGTAATTCCACCCTGTTTCTATCTCAGAAATCAAGGCAGACAGGCCTTATTATTGAGCTTTCTCCAACTAGGGCTCTGGTTATCACTGCCCCTTCCCTAGGCCCAGCAAACCTGTGCCTCATTCCTATTATGACCTTGATCTCATAGAATTTTTTTTTTCACATCTTTCCCTTCAGCCAGTCTCTGAGGTTCCTTGTGTTCACTTCAGCAGGCTCTGTGGCATATTTATCTTAGTATCTATATAATACTAGAAACCCAGCAAGTATTTAGCAAAAATCAGTTGTTTGAATGGATAAATAGTTACACAGATGTTTTCAGCTGACCAGGTAGCTAAGCTGTTCTTGGGGTCCTGCCTTGTTGAAGCTCTGAGCATTTGCATTCCCATTTTATTAATAAAAGTCAAAGTAAAAATTCTCAAAAGGAAGCTTATTGATCCTTCTAAATTTTACAATGAAATCTGTTTGGAAGATCACCTCTGCTAGAAGTTCACCTATCCCACAGGTAGAATTTTCTTAAGAAACTTAACTTGAATTAGAAGATCTGTATTCCAAGGCTTTCTGTCTAAAAGATAACTTATCTAATCAAGGAGAATCTTCTTCAGATGTTTTACTGTAAATAATCTTATATGACATCCTCACAGATACAAGGAAAGGAAAAAAGTAGGGTGGTGGGGAAGGGGTGATATAAATTCCTCTTTATCGCTTGCTGATCAGCTGTATGCCCAGAAGCATAACAATTTAATTGGATATTCTTTGCAGTTTTATCTCTTTTATATAACCATAGTTTTTATTCTTCTGTCTATAAATGTTTAATCTCCCATTTTCACCTTACTGAGATGTTTGCAGCAATATTCTACAGTGATGAATCCCTGAGACGTGTCTTTCATTAAAACAATGGCCTGTGCTGTGAATATTGAAAACCTTCATCCAGACAGGTTCAGGCTCCCCCAGTTGCATGCTTAATGGTATGGCTTAAATAGGGTGCATATTCAAGGTTTTCTTTTGGTTAAAATGTTTCTCCTTCTGAGCCTTATGCAGGTAGAGTTAATGAAAAGAAAACAAAACTGTTAAGACACTAAGGCTATGTTAATACTTTCAATATTAAGATAATAAAGAAGGGTCAAAAGTGAAAACTCCCTTTACTCTGCCCTGCTTTCTATGCGTCCTCCCCTGGACTCCCAAGAGATAGCCTCTCTTGTCAGGTTCTGCTTTATAGTTTTCTTAATTACCACCATTCTGTGCCTATATTCCTTGATTTAAAACTTTAGACAGCACGTTTTTCTTTGAAAAATGAAGAGAGGGATGCCTGGATGGCTCAGCGGTTCAGCATCTGCCTTTGGCTCAGGGCGTGATCCCAGATCTGGGATCGAGTCCTACATTGGGCTCTCTGCATGGAGCCTGCTTCTCTCTTTGCTTGTGTCTCTGCCTCTCTCTCTCTCTCTCTCTCATGAATAAATAAAATCTTTAAAAAAAAAAAAAGGAAACAAATATGAAGAGAAATATGCATTTTTAATAGTTTCTCTCATTTCTCCCCCATGTTCATCCACACACACCCACAACATTGCTAAAGTTTATAAGTCACATTCTCCTGTAACTGTAATAACTATTATAAAATAAAATATATACACATATTAATATTTATTTTGTTATAAACATATAAATGCTAATCTCTATAGAGCTGTTTAGTTGTGTGAGCAGTCATAGTGGATGGTACATTATCCTATTTTACTAAATCCCTGTAGCTTAAAAGAGAATGACATAAATGTCAATATCCAAGAGATTCTCTTAAGTAATTGTAGCCTCTTCACTTAACTCCTCTGGGTATTTCTTAAAATGTTATTGCTGGTTCTTTTTCCTGTGTTTAACACAAACATTTTTTTACATTCAATTTCAGTTGGTCCTTGGGTAGATGTACTTGCTTGCTCTACTGTCTTGAACCAGCATGGTCAGAAATGTTAAGCATGAATTAGGAATTTGAAATCCTCAGCTTCGGGCTTGCCCATATTTTTGGTGTTTGGCATAAAAATTGCTGAATGAAGCTGTTTCAGACAAATACATCTTACATACACTTCCAGGGTTGGAACTGTCAACTATTTTTTCCTTCTATGTCAAGATTTTATAAAATAGAACATAGCATTAATGGTCCTTAACCACTAAATCAAGATATTCTGCTCAGAGGCTACCCTCAGGCTTGAAAATTTTTAAGAAGGAGCCTCTGCCCATTTTCAGCTGCAGCAGCAGTAACTCTGGTAGAAAGAATTAAAAAATTTTTTTTCTTCCTTTGGGTAAGCCAAATTTGCTTTGGCTCATTTAAAATCAGTGCTGCTACCATTTCCATATAAGCCATGTATTGTTTTTATTCCCCATAGCCTCCTGTTTGGATATGCCCTTGGCATGTAGAAATAATATGGGTCTGTCACTTAATTGTCATTGACTTAGTGTGGGAAGCGATACAGCTTTGCAGCGTGGCTGCTGTGGGTTTTCCTCGCTGTTCTCCTAGGGAACACTAAAAGGGCAAAGAACTTTAAGGTCTTTGTCTCAAATGCTCGTTTAGTCCATAGTAGTCTAATCATGGTGTATGTATGGGTAATGTACGCAAGTTAAGCTCTATGGAAGAATGAGGCAATTTGCACTTTACCTGTTGTAAATTTTATCATGAGCTTAGAAATTTTCTAACATTGGTTTTCACTTGAATGCAAACAGAAGTATAGGTGACAGAAGCTTTTTTTTCTTCTTAACAGCTGTTTAGCTTGTTTTATTTTTCTTAAAATTGCAGCATTTAGATAGATATTCCATTAGTAATAGTGCTCAGTTACACTGATACCTATATAGTCCAGAAATTTCTCTTTTCATAAGCAGTTAGCACAGAAACATCTTTTGTTTTCACGTAAGAAAAATGTACCAGCCTCTGAAACTGGGCAATTTTATCTTGACTATGCTCTATATGTTTGTGCCCTTCTCCACAGGTAATATTAACTGATTATTATTTGGTATTGTTACAGAGGTTTGATTGTCCTGAAATGTATAATTTGCAGATGTGTATTTATAGACACTTCAGAGAGAATGTCTTTGACTATAAAGAATTCAGCAAACCTATTTAGAAACTTTATAATAGTGAGTTTTTAAAATACAGTGCTTTTAACTTTTGCAGTACCAACCTTGATATATTTTTAAAAATAGAGGCTGATAAGTGAAATGAATTTGTTAAGAAAGCAGACCTTTCTCTTTTATTGGGGAATGTCTATGGCCATAAGAATTAATACCTTATAGGACTTGATTTTAAAATTTCTAATACTATTTTAAATTATCTCAATCATAGTATTTAACTTATTACCTCTGGAAGGAGGTATTAACTATTAAGAAATCCAAGATTTTAGATTATTAATCACCTACTCACCTACTGTTTGTCTAAAAATAATTTACCTTTTACACTTTGAGATTCATCAGACTTTATCAGAAAACATTTTTTACATAATTTTTTATATAATTTTTAAAAACCCATAGTAGAGGAGGATTTACTCAGATTATATTACCAGCATGAGATTACCTAAAACATGACACATCAGTCATTAATTTGCAAACACAACTCGTTCATCCTTGACAAAAACTATTGGTAACCTGGTGTTTGTCAGGTACTATTCTAACATTCACTTTTAAAAATTATTGCCTTTAAATTATTCTACTTTTAAAATTAATTACCAAATCTTATATTTGTCACTTTGAAAGGAGTTAATTACCTTAAGTGACAATTTCTAAACTGTTAGTAGGATCTAATTCAATATTCACATAAGAAGCCTCCCAGCCATAGTGATGTTAAAAGCAGAGAAAATATGCATTGAACAGGATTATTTCTTGAACCTGGATCAGTGAAATGGTACTCAACTGTTTGGAAATAACTTTGTTAAAAAGAATATTTTAACAACATTTTCAGTTCCTGGGATTTTGCCTAAGTTCTGCTAGACCTGTATTATTTATGACATAGCTTTTCTTATAAAAAATTAAAAATTTTCCATAAAATTCTATGAAATCTGTAATATCCTAGAGTTACTAGAAACCTCCAACTGCCCATTTGGTATCTTCTTCACTTGAATGTCTCATACAGTTGCTCAAACTGAACATTTTAAAACTCCATTTTAGCCTTATTCTCACATCTGCTTTTTCTCTGGTCTTTCCTATCAAGTCACAAAGCTTAGAGCTGCTTTAAGTCTTAATTCTCCTTAACCCTCTCCCCTAATTCCATGGTTGAGTATGATCAATTCTTCCTCCATAATATCTCCAGTCCACTTTTCTCTATCTCCACTATCATTGGTCGGGTTCAGGCTGCCACCATCTTACCTGGATTACCAACAACACTCTTTCCACTTTACTACCTGCTTTCCTTCTTGCTGGCCTGACTCTGAGCTATTCTCCACACAGTTAACTTAGCTATTTTCTTTCTTTTTTTCTTTAAGGTTTTATCCATTTATTTGGAGAAAGAGAGGGGAGAAGGACTGAGGGAGAGAATCTCAAGACTCTCTGCTACCCTGCTGAGTGTGTAGCACAATATGGGGCTCGATCCGATGACCTTGAGTTCACAACCTGAGCTGAAATCAAGATTTGGATGCCTAACCGACTGAACCATCTAGGCACCCCTAACTTAGCTATTTTCTGAAAGGAAACTAGATCATTCTGCTCCCTTGCTCAGAGCCCCTACATGATTTCCTTTTGTACTTAAGATAAAATTCAAAATCTCTTTCTTGATTTTACATAGTCTGGCATGTGCTCATCCTTGTCAGACCTGCCAGCTTCACTCTTCATCAGTGCTGTTCCCTGTCCTGAGTGCCCCTGTTCCAATCCTTTACTTGGTCAAAAACTCTTCTCCTCCTTCAGATTTTAGCTTAAAATGCCATTTTTGAAGTAGGTTTTTTGCTGAGTCTCCCTTTTCAGATGGATTGCTCCTTCTTGGCACATCAAGGAAGGCCTCTCTTTGGTGGTGAACTGTATTAGGCCTGACCCCAAATTGCAGAGGGAGCTACCACCAGAAATCTGGAAGGAGCAGCAAGTTGTAAGGCTGAGATGATAATGAATTAAAATCAAGCTACCTTCAAAACCACATGAGACTCAACTTGCCAAAGCATTTGAACAAGAGAATCTATACAGAGTGAAATAATTCAAAGATTTTTTTTCATCATTGAGACATCCTTTGCAAGAAGCAGATCTCCATTCTACAAGTCATGGACTCTCATTTAGATTCCTAGACAGGTTTCAAAAGTCCTTGTGCTGCTATTGGCTCAGCTCAGCAGTGGATTCATTAGGGCTTAGTGACTCCAGTATACAGGGTGCTCCATACCTGGTTTCCTCTTGGGCAACAAGCATCAGAGTACAAAAAGCATTGATTTCAATGTTAATGAGAATTGGCCCTGAATCTCAGCTCTTTCACAGATTACCTGTCAAACTTGGGCAAATTTCTTTGCTCTGAGCCAGTCTCCAACCAGGTGGTCTATGGTGGGGATTAAATGAAGTACTGATTGTAAGGCACCTGGCACAGAGCAAATGGCTAAAAATGATTCTGATCACTGTCTGCTTACATTTATCCTTCGGATAAAGTTATCAGAGGGACTTCTACCAAATTTTAAGACAGCTTTACATCAACTTAGAAACCATATAGTTATATATATATGTGCAACTTTTGGAAAGAAACAATTGATGAACGTATTGACCAGAATTCCTTGATGGTTTCCCTTGTGAAAGTAGGAAGAGAAAAATGATTCTGTGTCTGAGGCAAAGATAAATGTTACAGAGAATATAGTTTCCTCTAGCTTTTATTTGATCTTTTTATTCTCTCTGAAGACACAGTCTGAAAGAATGTGGAAAACTTCAAAAGCAGAATGGAAGCACTTGCACTGACACATGGAGACCTTTATGGCTTTCTGTTTACCCAGTGATTTTTTTTTAAAGCCCTAGATAACAAAATATCAAGAATGGAATTGGGAGTCAGCCTTTCATATTGAAGCACTAGAATAAAATAAAATCTTAGATCTGAGTGATTTCACACAAATAAATGTTAGTGTTTCGCACAGGAGGGAAAGGGAATGTGTTCTGATTTCTCCTGTGTTGTCAGTATTTTACATTTTAATCCTATCACAGGCCTTGCATTAAAAACATGTTACACCCATCGTCATACTCAGAGAAATTTTTATGCTCAAGCACAGCAAATCCAGTAGATTTATGTAGCTCTTCCCTGGCCTGGATGGAGCAATGATTTTTTTTTACCTTTCTATAAAGAATTTTTCAAAAGTACCAAATACTGATTTTTTGCTTTTGTTTCTTTTCTCTTCCTCCATAATCTCTAGGATTATGACAGTTTTTTTGAAGCAAAGGAAAGCAACACAGTCTATTCATTCTTAGGCCTGAAATCACGGTTGGCATCAAAGGTAGGTAAATCTTTTCTAGTTTTAAAATTTATTTTTCTTGAATTGTCTCTAGGGATTGAGATTGAAGGCGTTAGAGGAATCATGTGTAGTCTCCTAAATTTTTAAATTTCACTTTCTCAAATGCATAGTCAGGGGTCTGGCCAGTATAAAAACACACAAAGAAGCACAGTTTATTTTTTTCTCAAATTTTCAATTGTTTTATATTAGAATTTATTTTCATAATTTATTTTATTTATAGTCTATATCCCCTTCTTCCAAGAAGAATTTAAGGTAGTAAGTGCTTTCTATTTTAAAGTGCAAGTTTACATTACTTTACATTTTTTGAAATAACAGAATCAAAGCCATATCTTTAAGGTTTTCTGCACATTTAACTTCTTTACTTGGGAGATGACCTATAATAATAAATGGTCAACCTTGAAAAAAAACACTACAATTCTGAAACTAATCAAAAATGTTTTTGAAGCTACTTTATTATGTCATACGTCGTTGATGGAACATAAAAGGCTCAAGCTTTTCTAATATTTAGACCAGAAGTCTAATCTGTATTTTATATATATATATATATATATACATATATATATATATATATTAAGTATATATATAATGACAGCTTTGTGAAGTGTGTAGATTCACTTTCAAAATAAAAAACAGCATTTTTTATTAAATAATATTTTGATTATTCCCCCTGTTAAAACATAACTATTTTATTCTGATTATGAAAGGAGCCTAGTTTCATTTACAAAAGTATAGAGTTGAAAATAAAAATCACCTATTATTCCACCATCCAGAGATAAGCATATTAACTTTTTTGGACGCATTTCCTTGTGATCTTTATATACGAAGCAATTGAGGTTTTGACTATATTTCAAATTGAGACTGAATTCTAAAGTGCCTATTTTTAACACTGAATTAAAATGAAAGTATATTACTGGGAACTTTGATGTCTATAAGTAATAGGTCTTTTGAAGCCACCCAGGATTTGTACCATTTCTGGAACACCTATGGGAGGAAAGCAAAGACTATCAATAATATAAATTATACACCAGCACCCGCAGTTCATAGCTGATGTGAAATCTCGCTTTGTTTTTACATTGCTAAGTCCACAGATGGTTGTGGGTGGTTTCTGTGCATATGTTTTAAACAGTGGCAAAACCCACACATATAATATTTAAAAGTTCTTAAAACTATTTTTATAAAGATGGAACATTGGAATACTTGTTAGGAAAATTGTAGTATTTTTATAACATTTCATCCAAAGATATTAAACAATCCAGATTTATCTTCAAAGAAGTGGAAAAAAACTTGGGTGGGAGTAATCTAAAGGATGCATAAATCTAGTGGACATCATTATCTATGCAAAAACCTTTAAAAAAAATACTGTGTGCTTGCCATCTTTGTTCTCATTTTTCCCTGAAGATGCAGATTCCTTAGAGACTCTGAGGGCTGACTTTTTTACTCTTTAAAAATATTTATTCTCGGGATGCCCGAGTGGCTCAGCAGTTGAGTGTCTGCCTTCAGCTCAGGCCATGATCATAGTCCTGGGATTAAGTTCTGCATCAGGCTCCCTGCAAAGGAGCCTGCTTCTCCTTCCGTCTATCTCTCTGCCTCTCTCTATCTCTCATGAATGAATGAATGAATGAATGAATGAATGAATAAATAAATAAATAAATAAATAAATAAATAAATAAATAAATAAATAAAATCTTTAAAAAAATTCTCTCATAAGTTTCTCAGGAAGCCTATGCTATCTATAAGATAGCATTTTCACATGACTTGTGATCATAGTATTAAAGTTGGTCTTCTGATACTGTTGACATTGGCTTGATTTTAGTAGACCATTCCAAAGGACTTAAAGGCTCTGGGCAACCCCACCCATTCAGCCCACCATATTCAGGCTCCTGAATCAGTCATATGAGCAGGAGCACATGGAACCAAAATAGAAGGCCATGGTGCAGTGTTTGTGCGATCCTCTCCTGTGAATCATTCAGTGCCTTAAGGGTTAATAGCAGCTCACACTTCGTCTGCATGGAGAGAGGTTAAAATATGTTTAAGAGCAATTTAGCCTTTTCTCCCTTCCTATTTATTTATTTATTTATTTATTTATTTATTTATTTATTTATTTATTTATTTCCTTGTGAGGAATATACACTCAGTTCACATCCACACTCAGAGGCCTAGGCAGGGGATCCCTGGGTGGCTTAGCAGTTTAGCACCTGCCTTCAGCTCAGGGCGTGATCCTGGGGTCCCAGGATTGAGTCCCACATCAGGCTCCCTGCATGGAACCTGCTTCTCCCTCTGCCTGTGTCTGCCTCTCTCTTTGTGTCTCTCATGAATAAATAAATAAAATCTTAAAAAAAAAAAAAAAGAGAAAAAGGCCTAGGCAGAGCAATGTACTAAAAGGTGGAAGCTCCCTTTTCTCCTTTCCTTTGCCACCCTCTCTGCAGTATACATACATATAAACAATAGGGTTAGAAAGCCTGTCAAGGAACATATAAAAACACCATTAGCATCTGTAATTGCTCTTACACAGTGGGGAGAGAGCAGATGGTAGGAAAAGAATGTTTACAAACCCAACAGGCCCAGATATAAGGTAGACTCTGGGCAGTTCTCAAAAATGGACAGGACAGAGGAAGGTAAGAGGTCACAAAATGGTGGCCTATAGGCCACATTGGCTCTGGATGCATCTGTCCTGTGCAGAACTTTGAAAAGATTTTAAATGAGTTGCTAATATTTAAAATACAGACTTCTGACTTTTCTTGAAAGAAATTGGAAGGTATGGAAACCCTAGGGGAGCCCACTTCCTCCTTTGACTAGTTGGAGCCACTAGAAGCCAACCCACCGTGGTAGGTACCTAAGAGAAAAGGAGCCCTTTTTCACCAATAGTTTTTAGGTAGAAAACCATCAAGTTTGTTGTTTAATTAGATTCAAAGCAGGACCTGGAGTAGAAGTTTCTGCTTTTGGATCTCTGCCATTCAGGGGTGATATTCAAAATATGTAACAGCTGGTAAATCCTGGACACTGATCAGCGAGAGTTAGCTTGAGCATGTCTCAGAAGCTCCCCCTATGGCAGGTGTCTTTTGTGGTTGAAACATGGAACTGTCCTGGTGGGGAGGGCCAGAGGTGGCACTTAGGGAATCGGCCTGCAGCTTATTTACCAAGAGTTTGGCCCTATGAGTGCTGTTCTTCATCTCTGGTTGCCCTGCACAGGCCCCAAGTGAAGTACCCAAACACAACCCACTCACCTACGTACAAGTGGAACAGTGCCTCTGAGAGGAGTCTCAACAGTCATTGGAAACATGTGCCTTCTTTTTCACTTTTATATTTCACTTTTGTAGTTGAGTAGGTATGATTGAAATCTGTGCTGATCCTAAAACCTAAGATTTGCTCTCATCAATCACCTGGGGGTGATTTATTGTGATTTCCAACATCTCCGTTCCTGACATTTAAAATATTATTGCCAGGGTAAATTTTCTTGTCAATCCAGTGCAACAACTGACTCCCCCCCCCCCCTTTTTTTTTTTAATAAATAGGCAGAACCTTAGAGAAGACAAGTGGAAGATTACGGAGATGCATTTTGGAGCGCCCCCTGGTACTCATCACACACCTGCTTACCTAATGCATCACTGTGACTAAAGCCACATGCATCAACTGTAACTTTGCTTGCCATGGAAAAGGTGTTTTTGGAAGACATGGGTATAATGGGATTGCATGATTGCTTTAAACCAAATCAGGACTGTGGTGTGTTTTTTCTTATTTTCAGAATTGCCTGCAGTTGCCTCATTCACCTGGAGGTACTCTGACCTGTTACAGGTGTGCTTCCTTAATGACTGAAAGATAAGTGGGTGGCACCATTGGAGAGAAAATGTTGGATCTGCCCAAGGTTGTAGTTGATGCCAGTATTGCTCAGACCTGCCTCTCTTTAAGTTGCCTGGATTGTATCCTTGAAATTAGTTTGCCAGGCTATCAGAATTTTTTGATCAGAAAGAAAAAAAGCAATGCTGGTTGACAAAGGGCTAAAGATTTTTGCTGCAAAAGTCACATACATCACTATTCCAGTGCTTTGTAATAGCACTTATTGAAAAAGATGTTCTAACCACCTTTGGCAGAGGACACTCTTCTTTCCATAAATCCCCCAAAGTCATACAGATGTTTAAAAAAAAAAAACCACTGTTGCAACAATGTGTGATCAGGACCAAGTTACAAGGTTAAAAATAGTTGGTATTTTCAAAAATATAGGCTTCTTTATCTCTTGCAAAGGAAAAATTTCATTTAAATGTAGAAGACAGCTTAAAAGGTATATTTTAGGAGGTGTACTAATTAGATAGCAAATTTATAGGGAAATGATCCCACTCCTCTCTAAAGGGATTTTCAGCTCTAGCAACGTATTTATGCACAAGTAACATATTTTTAAATGCAGCTTCCCTAACTAACAGCTGCTTGTTCTATTTTGTGAATGAATTATATTTTTTTGAGAAAGGAAGATCTTTAGTTAGATATATTTTTGAACCCACACTAAAAGATACTAATATTGGGGTACAATTTCATTTTTTTTCCTGTGTTGCTTTTCACTGGACATCTAAAACTGCTCGTATTTCTGGCCAATGTACAGTCCCAGGTTTTTCAGAGTAATGTAGATACGTGTTCTCATTCCATATATGGATACCAGTGAGCTTTCAGAGCAGTCTAGTGAGAAAGGCGGTGTCAGAGAATAGCTCTGAATTGTACTTGGCATGTAGAATCTCCACTCTCTTTGGAGTGGATCCTGAACATGTCTACTTCATTAGGGCAGAGGCTACTTTTCTCCATCCTTATCCCTGCTTACAGTCTTGAGAGTTTTTAGTTGCCAAACATAAACAGTCTTGAACAGGATAAATTCTTAGAGGGTTGCCCAGAATATTCTGCTATTCTCAGCACCCTGATGTGGGACCTATCATTCAGATTCTAAGCAGGATGTAAGAAATTGAAAGAACATAAGAATTAAAGCCCTGTCACCTGTGTTCTCTCACCCTCAACTAAATGTGGACCACTCTAAAGGACTTGTCAAATGCTAAAGTTGAAATCCCAGCCTGAGATTTGCAGCCCAGGACTACAACCAGAAGAAGAGCATGTCACAGATTTCTACTTGACTGGAACAAAGACATGATCCACAATTTTCTCTCCAAAGAAAGCTGTTGTGAAATCATGGGTATTACTGCTCAGTTGGGATTAAATGAAATCCAGGTCAAATTCCATTTGATAAATCCCAGGGACTATCCAGGAAACTTTTTTTTTTGAACTGGATATTGTGTTTGAGTAAATGAGTCTTCTGATAAGACTCAGAATTTCGTTTTCAGATTCAAAAATGTTAAAAACTTTAATTCTACAGTGATCTAACTTATATTTAGTCTGCTCTTGTCAATGAACTCCAAGAACCAACTTGGTAAGACTGGGGCCTTGCAATTTAAATCCTGGGGTTGTGGGATTGATACGATACTTGCTAGACAAAGATAGCTACTCAGATTTGTTCATCTTAAAACTTTTGAATTCCTGTGGTTATAGTAGGACCAGAATGGTTCTCCTAAATATACTAGATGGATGGCATTGCTAAATTGCTACCAGTTACACATTGTCTATTGCTCACCTTACTTTTTTTTTTCTTTTTTAAATCAGCATGGAAATAGGAGAGACCAGCCCTGGCTAGTACTGTACTTGTTATGAGTGAGGTAGAAGCACATTATGTGGCATTTACTACAATACCCAGGTTCTGCAGAGTACTGACATATTGCCCTCTGGGACCACATTGTGTTCAGAGAATATTGTCTCTTTACGTGTAATGTTTTACCAAAACAAACATGTAATGATTTCTTGTTCTCTTATTTAACTAGATGCCTTTAGATTTGAATATGCAGGGTCTTAAAAACCTAGGAAAGTAATAGGTGAGAGTTGCAGATGTAGATGTAATATCAGAGGCATTTCAAGACAATTTTTATTTCCTGTAGTAGGCTTATTGAGACAAAGGATATGTGCTGCTAAAAATAAAATTATGCCATTTTAAAATTAGATAAAATACAGAGTGCCATCCTGTTAGGTATATGCAGACCAAAAGAAAATTTAGTTGGGGAAATACTTATTTTTCCAAATTCTGGTGTTCTATTAAAATCAAAGAGGAGAAAAGGAAGATTTTTTTTCTCTCTCAGATTCTTATATATATTTTAGATTTATTTCTGTTTTATAGATTCCTTTAAATACCTGGCTGTTTTTGTATTACATATATTTTAAAATGAGCTAAACTTGTTTTTGGTCTCCGTTATTGAAAGGTACCAAAGCTTCTTTCTGTTTTCTTTTTTTTAAACTTGATTTTGCTCTATAAGGTTTTGCTTTTTCTAGAAAAGCTTTTCATTTAACAGTGTTTCTGAAGTGTCCGTGCCCACTTTGATCTGCATAATCATTGTTTTTAGATATCAGTGTGTATGCGTTTGTCTCTACAGGCACTGGTGAAATCTCAGATTTTATATTCAGCATTAAACAGAAATACATTCCAGAAAACACATATTTTGAAAATGGAGTATTTGTTCCCTACCATTTCTTATACCTTTTCTAAGTTTAGTTCTGCATTTGGTTGAAACCTTCCTGTTTAGTTGGGATGCCATACTTTTACTCCCATGAACCTCATACCTGAATGCCGCAGATTAGTTCTAAAACTGCGACAGATCATTTGACTGTTCGAGGAAACACACGTGTATGCGGTTCTGTGTGTATGTGTGTTGGGAGGTGATCACAGACCCCTCAGACAGTGACCATGATCAAGGATGCCATTAAATCTCTTATTCCCTTGGTTGGTTCCAACAGATGAACAATTGTGGTTTCCTGAGTACACTGAAGCCACGGAATGCTGGATTTGTTCCCTTAATTGGGTGTAGAAAACCAAGTACAGTGTAGCTGCCACCGTTAAACGGCATGGCCCCCTTAGATGCAGCCCTCTCTGAAAGCAGGAGAAAACATTTCTGAAGGCAGTCTGAGGCTGATCTCATCACTGAACTATTTCAGACCTTAAACACCAAGACAGAGGGAGGGTGAAGGAGGAAAACAGGCTGTAAGTTTGGAGGAAATGTGCTAAATTGTGAAACCAAAAAGCCAGGTAATCACTGCCCACTTATAACCCCGATTTTCAGTTTTCTTAGTTCTTCTAGAAATGTAGGTCAGGTTGGTTTGGTCATCCTTTCAATCAGCATGTGTTGAGCCCCTAGCACGCAGTGGGTTCTTTCTGAGCAGGACAGTAGTCTCCACCTGGAAGGAGGACAAAACAGAATCAGGAGCAGCGGTTACTGCTGAGTGCTGAATGATGGAGCCGAGGTCAGTTTGTGGCACTCACTGAACATTATGTATAACCTTCTTTGTTTGTTACAGCCCTGCCAATTTTAAAAATTATTTCATGCAGTGGAATATATATGGATACACACATACACATATACACACACACTAAAATATAAAGAGTAATAAACCCCCGTGTGCCTGTCACCAGCTCATTGCCTTTCCTCCGAGGCGCTGTGTGCTATCCTCTGGCCCTGTCTCACCCGTTTGAGAGCAGGAGCCCCTCTCCTGAACTCTCTTGATCATAGCCTTTCTGTCCTTTATCATATGTATCTTTAAACAATAATAAATGGCATTACACTGTATCTTCTGTCATTTACTTGATGTTCTTTGCAGTTGGGCATTATCATTTTTAAGCAACCTGTTTTATTTTCACTGCTAAGTACTACACTTCATTATATGACTATCTCACAGTTTTTCCCTTCTCCTGTTACTAGATATTGAACTGCTTCTTTCTTTGAAATAGAAAAAGTCAGTGTTGCTATGAACATTCTTTTATATTAAGACTTCTGGTGCACATATGCAAGACTGGATGTATGCCTTGAATAGAATTGCTATGTCATACAATAAAGCACATTATCAACTCTAATAGATAAGGCCAAATTGTTTTCCAAAGTCTTGGTACCAACCTACACTTTCACTGGTATCCTAGAATTTTTGCCAAGCTGAAAAATGTAAAATGATCTCTCTTTGTGGTTACACGTTGTACATATTTGATTACTAATAAGTTGAACATGTTTTATTATGATAATTCCTAAGTAGGAATTTGGAAATTCTTCTTCATGTCTCTTACATTTTTTCCTATTGTGTTTTGTTTTTAATTATTAGTTTTTATAAGTTCTTTATACTTACCTTTTATTGGTTAATGCTTATTTAACTATTAAAGTAAAGACAAACTATATTTAGAATAGAAAAATCTTCTGAAGCAATTTCCAGAAGTATGAAAGGCATGTGAAATTTTCTTCTATTTGGAGAAAATAAAGTTAAATGCATATATTGTGTGTTCTTGTGTGCTAATTTTCAACTTGTCAGCATATTAGCCAAGAGAAGATGTACTTTGGAAACCCCTCTCTGGCTCAGCCCAGGTGGCTCAGCCGTTTAGCCTGCCTTCAGCCAAGGGTGTGATCCTGGAGACCAGGCATCAAGTCCCACATCGAGCTCTCTGCATGGAGCCTGCTTCTCCCTCTGCCTGTGTCTCTGCCTCTCTCTGTGTCTCTCATGAATAAATAAATAAAATCTTAAAAAAAAAAAAAAAGGAAACCCCTCTGTGCTCTAGGAGGTTTCTTTCCTTGAAGCTATTTTAAGGCTCATCAATTCTAGTTATTTGGTAGGAAATTAATGTCATATTTGGTTTTCTGCTACAAAATTTTATCAAAAGGAAATCTTTATGTAGACTACATGTTTATAGATGTACATTTCCTTAGTTTACCAACATGATAGACTTACACTAGGCCAAAATGATGTTACACTTATTAAGGACATCAAAGAAGTTCATTTAAAAGATTGTTTCAAATCTATACTTGTAATTAAATAATCCTTAAGCCGAATGAGATAGATATGTAACCTGGGAATATAACCCATGTACTGTGCTTCTAGCATGTTTCCATGTGTGTAAACTGACAAGTAGGTATAAGAATGGGAAACTACAATGCAGTCCTATCTTCTGAGGCTCCTGGGCCAGGAGACAGCATTTTTGATAGACTAAGGACCCTGGCATACTACAAGACTTAGTATGAAAAAAAGGTTGTAAAGTATATTGATTGCATTTTAAATGATCATATTTTGAACATATTGGATTAAATATTAAAACTTATTTCACCTTTTCTTAAAATGTAGCACAATAAAATGTTAAATTACATGTAGGGCTTGTGTTACAGTTCTCTCGGGTGGTACTATTCTCTACTAGCTTCTTTACCTGAATTTACAATAGAATTTACAAGATTTACAAAACCTTTAAAAGTTTTTTTGGGTTTTGGCAAAATACATCTTTCATTTGCAAGATGAAAGGAAATGTGAACATGTTTTGGAATATAATTTTCTAATAGAACTGCCAAGAGAAATGTTTTTCTCATTTTGCTTTTTGTCCTTTTAGCCTGAAGCACATTTGTAGTGAGGAGGGAGATTTTTTTTCCTGGGATAAAAAGAGTAATCTGTGTGTCCTATAATATGGGGCATCTCTCTGTGTATCTAACCTCTTGTTCCATTATTGTCTTACAAAGTTGATGTCTCCTGTTGAATTGGTCCACATCTGTGAACAGTCATGGTGGGAGTTTTTTGTGTTTTTTTCTTTATTTTTAAAGAGAGAATTGAATGAGCTGTACAGATGCATCTAAACCTGCAAAACAGTGACCAATATCAGGATTTTATCCTAGATTTCCTAAAATGTTGTCTGTATCTGTAAAACTCATTTGAACTCATAAGAATATATGGATGATTGTCTTTCTGAAAGTTTCTTTCTGGTCTCATTGCCAAATATTAAAACAAAATGTGAGTATTAAAGAAAAATATCTTCCTTTTTTTGCCCAGGGTTTTAAACCATTTTCTTGTTGCTACTGCTTAGCAAAATAGTTTCTGGGGGGGGAAGCTACATTAGTTTTGTTATTAAAATAATTGATGGTGACAGTAGTTGTTTAGGTAGGAGAATGGTTTTTTTGGTGTGTGTGTGTGTGTGTGTGTGTGTGTTTATTTTGTTTGGGGCCTTTCCCTGAAATGAGAGTGATTGTATGATAGCCCTTGCAAGTCAACAGAAGCCAACTATCTGTGTTTCATGTAGCTGTTTTGCATGTAGTTTGGGGGCTCATTTGTCATTCTCATGAACTACCACACCTTTGTTGGATTTATACTTTCAGGATGGATGCAATAACCCCACAGAATCTGTCTGAGGTAAATTTCTCATTTCTCATTTCTGAGGTTAACTTGATTTAGCTTATTGATACTATTATCCCAATCTGTTAAATTGGGATAGTATTTTTCTTCATATCAATCCATTTCATGCCATGTACTAATAATATATCACTAGGTTGAAATACAGATTCTGGGCTCTGGGACAGCCCATAACTAGATTCATCGATGACTCAGATCAATAGATGGAGCAAAAAGACCAGTAATTTGGCATTGAGTCTGTTATCCTGGACCAGACTTACCCTCTATTCTCACCCTGCCTGTCTTTAGTGGCAAACCACCCGTAAACAATCTGCTCCTAGCCACATCCTAACCAACCAGTATGGGTAGCAGAAGTGATGACAACAGCAATATTTTTACTCCCCAGATTGGCAGACAGAAGGAATGCCTCCCCCTGCAACTTCCCTTGCTGCACTATTTTACATGCCTAATAAGTATTTATTATTACACCATCACAATCATAAATGAGAAACTGAATCCTGACAGGTCTTCTATCCTAGTCATGAGGTGACCGGGGAAATAGAATTTTAGCAGTTAGGTAGCTGGCAAGTGAAATGATTACAACATTCAGACTTGTGGGTGGTTTCTGAATGACAACAGGAAATCTGTTCCCCATCATTGACTCATTTAGAGACCAAGTTGCCTCTGAGCAATTCCAGAGGGATTTAGACCTCTAGAACCCCAACGCATAAACTGTAACATCTGCGGCGAGAGGGGACAGAGGTACTGCTGGAATCAGATGGACATGGAGGCAAATGACAAGTTGTGATGGGGGAATTTGGGTGGAAATGGTGTCTACCTAAAGAGATGGCCATCTTGCTGAAAATGGGTAATTTTAGCAGAGAAAAGATTTCAAATGATGGTGAATATCTGTTTTTTTCCCAGTGTTTTCACCATTACTGAAAACTTTATTTCATTTTCATTGCAAATTGCCCTTTATGGAGTAGTATTTTCAATATAGTTATAATTTACATTTTTTGCTAATTGGAATAGCATCCTTTGCATGATTTGTGGTAGAACTAAGGGTCACCATATAAGTTGTCCAGCCAAAGCCCAAGAACTCTGTGCGGGTAAGTCGTATATATATATATATATTTTTTTTTCATACCCCAGCTTGTAAACATCTGAGAAAGAAGAGAATAGCACTTTCCCATTCAGTGAGGGTATAACCACCAATCACCAGTTAAGCCCAAATATGATGTTATAAAAACCAGATCCATTTTCTCTTCTGTATTAAAACCAGTATGTATGGGACGCCTGGGTGGCTCACCAGTTTGGCACCTGCCTTCCGCCTTGGAGTCCCAGGATCGAGTCCCACGTCGGGCTCCCTGCATGGTGCCTGCTTCTCCTTCTGCCTTGTGTCTCTGCCTCTCTCTCCCTCTCTGTGTCTCTCATAAATAAATAAAATCTTTAAAAAAAAATAAAATAAAAGCAGTATGTGAGTTTGTTGATACTCAGTATTGATACTTAGTTTGCAAGATGCTGATGAAAGTGTAATACTCTGTAACTTAACCTGTGAGCATAAGTGTTCACTACTTAGTAGCTCAGAAGCTGCTTTTCTTTTTTTTCTTTTCTTTTTTTTTTTTAGAAGCTGCTTTTCTTCGTGTTATTTTTCTACCATTTGATCTGGGTCCACTTTATATTAAGAGTCAAATTACTTGTATGTCTTTTTAATTTATGTACACTAAATGTATAAAAGCTGACCCTACAGTCAAATAAAATACATGGTTTATTAGTATGTGTTCAACAGTCTGCTTAATAATTTAAAAAATGACCATGAACTAAGAAGTCTAGTTTTTTCTTACTGTATCACTAGTAACTTCTACTCCTTCTGTCCTTTCTGCTGACAACTACTCGTTGTGTAAGTGAAATGTGTTTTTTATCAGTCTGTAACCAAACACGAGGTAAACACCACATGGTTATTTACCCAGGAAGTTAAATATAAAGGGTTACCAAACACTGACAAAGGAGTGACTATCAGATGTAAGAAAACTGTATTTTACCCTGGGGCTAAGGGACAATACCCAAGGAAGGGCAGACCTGGAAGGGAAGCGGCCTTCAGAGCTCTTTGGAGAAGTTAGAGTTGCAGCTCACTTGATGGCACAGAGGTTCGCAGGTTGCCCAGTCATGGTGCAACAGGAAGCAACCTCGAGTGCAGTTGGGACCCAGTGAGCCACGGCCAGGCTCGTGTGCTACAAAGAAAGTCCAGTTGCCAGTGCAGATGGGAGACACAGAGCATGCGTCTATGTCAAGGAAGCTACAGGGAGGTTACTGGCAGGCCAGAACTCCAGGTCTCTGGGGGACCATGTGCCCGGGGCCTCCAAGAGAAGGCAGCACCATTAGATCCATACCACTGACCCAGTGCGGCAGCCACACAGGAGAGCCTTCCTCCAACTGAGAAATCTTGACATCGTACTCGTGTGAGGGGGACTTGCTAAAAGGAATTCCGTCCACAATTACAGAACATGTGCCAGAGGGTGAACTTGGAGCTAAGACATGGTAAACTGATAACTGGCATGTATCGCAAATGAATTCTCTTAATGACTTCTTATTGGGAATTAGCCATGTTCATTAAAAGCAAGAGGATGATCAGTGTCTTGTGAAGTTTAGGCAGTTCAAGTGAAAATTTGCATTAAAAGCAATACCCTGGGTGGCTCAGCACTTTAGCACCTGCCTTCGGCCCAGGGCATAATCCTGGAGTTCCGGGATCCAGTCCCACATCAGGCTCCCTGCATGGAGCCTGCTTCTCCCTCTGCCTGTGTCTCTGCTTCTCTCTCTCTCTCTCTCTCTCTCATGAATAAATAAATAAAATCTTTAAAAATAAATGAAAAAATAAAAGCAATACCGATGGTCTTGCTGTCAGGTATCCAAAACTTTATTGTGGGAAGTTGGCAACTCACTTGTTGACTAACCTGGTGAGCATCATGTCACAAACACAATGTTACAGAAAGATGCAAATTTTAGGATGTAACCATGACTTCTAGTCATCCTTACTTATGTTGAAGATGAAATATTTAAAGGGAAAAGCTCATATGATGCTGAAATATTTAAAGCTTCTAGAAATGCCTCGTCATATAATCAGTTATCAGAGGATATGCACTAACCTATTTATAGAGTATTGCTCTTAGCCTTGCACTAGAATTTCTCAAATTCCTCAACAATAAATACCAAGAAAAAGGACATAGCTATTGGCTCTGAATCTTTTTGCTTTTAATTTACTCCCGTGGCAAACAGAAAATTGAAAAACTTCTCTGTAAAGTCTGACCTACTCACTCACCCTAAAAGATCTTACCTCTAATGGAAGACAAGACAGAAGGTTATTAGGAAATAGAATGTGCCAGATCCAATTAAATCCAATAATTATGTGCATTCCCAGACTCTCAGTTCATGGTGGCTAAGTGATTAAGCGGGTGGGTAGATGAAGAGATAGATGATCCTGCCAGATAGTCTTCCTTTATTAACTTTTAAGTGAGCTTGAAGTGAAAAAAAATTAATTTTGCTGAGGAAGTCATTGGCTTCAAAAGACAACTAATCCAGACTACTCCATTCCTTACCTGTGCCTCTCTCTATCTAGCCTTGCTACTGGGAAGCTTGGTTTGCCCGTTTTCTGTCTTGATTTTCTCACTAGTATTGGAGGGTTTTGTGTGACATCGAGATATGTTTACTAAATCAAGATAACAAATAGATATTCAGAGTGCCAACATCGTTCTGGACTTGATTGGGAGAATAAAAGTAGCTTCCAGTGTGGCTCTGTCATATTGGAGTTTACAGCGTTGACATGATTGTGCTGCCACCGAGCCTACCCTGGGAAAGGACTTCTGCAGTGGAAAGGAGCCTTCACAGACTCTGCGCCCTTTTAATTCTATGGCACACATTTTATAGGTGTCTGTAAATCAGTAGTAACATTAGTCTTGGTTCCAGGAATTCATTACTCTTACTCCACAAACCCAGAGTTTGTCATCCATCAATACACATGCTGGCGAGGTCTGAGACTACTATCTCACAGAAGTTTTAGTTAGCAAAACATTTCTCTAATAGGCAAATGGAAGGGTCACTGCTAGCTTGCAATAAAAACAGACCAAAATCTGATAATCACTCATTATAGAACTACCCGTTCTTCCAATGTGACTGATACTCTTTAATATCGTACTTAAAAACAAAAACAAAACCTTAACTAGCACAGCAAATTCAGTCCCTAACATGACCTTTGGGCTGTTTCTCTGTTCAAGGAAAAACCCTGGCCTTCCTGGGCTCCTTATCAATTTTAGCCCTAAGGTCAGAAATCAATACCAGTTGCCTTTAGAAGCCTGACAATTCTGCAGTTTAGCAGTAACTAGATATAGCCCTTAAATGAGCTCACTGCTGTTCGGTATTTTTCTTGGGGAGAGCACGTGGGCGGGTGATAAAAACAGCATGTTCTCTTGTCTTACAATAACCTTCATTATAGTCAAAGTTCTTTGCCTACCAGTAGCTTTGGTTATATTCAAAGCTTTCAGAAAATGTATAGATGTTAAATGCAAGATGTGGAAAGCTCTCATTTCTTTATATGTGTGCGTGTGTGTGTGCATGTGAGCGTGTGCACACGTATGTGTGCGCGTTTGTGTGTGTGCACACATGTATCTGCACACACGTGTGTGTTTGTGGGTGTGTGCACACGTCTGCGTTTGTGTGTGCACGCACACATTTGTGTGCACGTGTGTGTGTATCTGCGCACGTGTGTGTATGTATACACATCCATACATATATATCTTAGTGGAGATTTGTCTCAATTTTTAGTTCTACTAAATCTTAGCTTAAAGGAAAAAGAGGCAAGAAATACCTTTAAACAGAATGTTCTTTCCAGTTATTCCATTCAAGTCTTGCTCTAGCCTATGAAATTTAACCTATAGCAGCCATCAGAAGTAAGCTGCAGTAATTACAAAGTCAGAAATTGGAAACATAGGGAGAGAGTGACAAGTTGAATAGCAAAAGTGGCAGCAGTGCCATGGCACAAATAGGGACACACAGAGGAGGCAATTCTAGCATAAAGGAAAAAAGTGGAAGAACTGAAGTCCGTCCTATGTTTTGAAGTCAAAACAGACAACTCTTCTGGATTTGGCAATATGGAGAAACCTGTACAATCAGAAAGGAGCAGTCCTGGAGGGCAGGATTTCAATCTTTCTGAATCCTTCAGCATTCTTATTTCAAATTTTAAAATACCACATACTTATATTTATAAGTTGTAAAATTTCCGATGGGGAAGAACCAAATATTAGTGAACTTTTGGAGTATTTCCAGAACTCTAAATGCATCCACTCTCCAATGTTTGCTGCTTTTCCACTTGCTTTGAAAATCAAATCAACCTAGTTCCCTCCAAAACTGCATGCAAATCTAAAGGAAAGGAAAACATTAAAATGGTGTTGTGCAAGAAAAATGATTGTTTTGTAAGTTTATGGACCTGGGTGCATCTTTAGTGAATATTCTGAGAGTCAAACAAAATCCACCCTGTTCCAGTGCTGATGTGGAAAATAGAACAAAAGAATAAAATTAAAAAGTAGCTACATATATCATTTCTTCTCTTAGTTTGAATTTTGCACAGAACAGTAGAGCTGGAATGGAATAAATACACATATATGTAACAGGTGAAAAACTATATATATACTCCCCCCTCTCCCCCCGGGCTGGATAATCTTTAAAAAAAAAAAAAAATACTACATGCCCAGCCTGTATATATACAGGGCCAGGAACCCTTCAACAGGACTTGGCTGGTGGCGACACCTAGAGGCCGGACAGCTGAGTACCAGTTACACATTTCACTTGTCACCACAGTGATTAAAAAGACCTGTGAGGATAATGGCGAAAAGGAAATTTACCTTTTCAAAAATCTTTTTCAGTATATATTTATGAATGTTAAATTGGAAATGAAGATCTGGGGCAGGAGAAACTGCAGTATTTCAGAGAGTTACCCAAGTGGGTCAGGATACAGGTGATGTCAAAGGAGGTAGGCATTCCTGCACCTTTGGGGCAGGCAGGGAGCCTGGGGAGCTGCGGGTGGGGCGCAGGAGCTGATGGCCAAGCCAGACACGTTGTGTTTGAATCTCCTTATTGCCATGCTCATTCTCAAAGAGTGGCAGGGAATTTAAAGGTAAACTACAGACCAAATAAGATTTCCTACAGCACCAACCACAGGGTCTCACACAAATAGGTGATAGAAGATATTAAATGTGACTCTGTGTTTTGCTGGAGCAATATAGTGGGAAGGCTCTGACCTCCTCGCCAGCCCTGATGCAGCTGGACCAGCAGAACTAGAGCCATTGCCTGCAGCTTCTCTCACAGCTCAGGGAGAAAGAGCAGAGAGAAAAAACACAAGAACAGAGAAGATGACCCTGAGACATTTTTAATTCATGCATTCTGTAGAAGAACATTAACTGAGTGCTGTATTAGTTTCCTACCGCTGCTGTTACTGCAAATTACCCAAACTCAGTGGCTTAAAATAACAAATGTATGGTGGGCTTCAGGAGGTCAGAAGTCCAAAATGGATTCTTACAGGCTAAAATCAAGGTGTTGGCAGGGATGTGTTTCTTTCTGCTGGTTCTAGGAGAAAATTCATCTCTTTGCCTTTTCCAGTTTCTATAAGCTGCCTGCATGCCTTAGCTCAGGGCTGCACCACGTGGCTTCTGCTTTCATTTGACATCTCCTTTGATTTAGCCACTTCTCCCTTAAAAGGATCCATGTGATTACATTGGGCCCACTCAAAATAATCTGGGATAAACTCTCCATTTCAAGATCATTAATGCCATCTGCAAATTCCCTTTGCCATTGTAAAGCAACACATTCACAGGCTCAAGGGATTAGGATGTGGACATCTTTGGGAGGAGGGCATTATTCTGTCTACCACAAGCACCTTATAGGTGAACACTGTGCCAACCAGGCCCGGGAGACATAACGTCCCTGCCTTTAACAGGGTGGAGATGGGGATTGTGAAAAAAAAAAAAAAAGATTTTTCACCAGGAAAAACAGTGGTTATGAAGGTAACAGCCTGAGCTCAGCTGAGGCAATCAGTTCAGGCTTCCTAATCCAGGTGCCATGTGACCTAGCTCTGGAAGATCAGGGAGCGTCAGCTATGGGGGTGAGAAAGGGAGTTTGAAGCAAAGCAAATAGCATATGCAAAAGTTCAGAAATGTGTGAAATAGCTCAGCAGTTTCCATGATTAATAAGATGTCAGGTTGTGCTGCTGGAGGTGGCAGGAGATGAGGCTGAACCTAATCACTCAACTACCTTATGAGAGATTGTTCTTCCTATAATAATATGTGTTCTGGGCTCAGAGAAAAAGGAGGCTGATCTTTTCTCACATAAACATTACTTCCCAGTGTCTGTGGTATAAGAAATTATGTTCAACTCTGATAAAACAGCCAAATGTATTTTAATCTACCTTTTTATTAGCCACTTCTAATAATAAAAGAAAAAGGAGCCATAAAGCTAGAATGAAGATAAGCAATTGATAATCCAATGAAAATATTAAAAGACAATATCTAGAGAAAGATGTATAATATATTTTTCATAAGATTCTTAATATAGTTCTGTTCTCTTACCGCTGGCCTCATGAAAATTTTAGTGAGATTTTCATTAAGAAGAGAAGATTGCCATGGTAAAGACCCAGAGGTGAATTGTTAAGAAATGTGAAACAAATGTGATATTATTGAACCATTTCACACTAAAGAGCTTGTAAAACATGTATTTCCCTGCTATTATGGAAATTTTATTAGATTTTTATCTTTTGAATATAGACGAATCCCCAGCTGGTGCTTCTTGCATTGGCCTACAAAAGAAGTGAGAAATGTGGCTAGAAATCCATGAGGGTCAGTGGATCAAGGTGGAATGAAAGTTTGGAGTGACTGAGGCATCATAGGTGTTTCCCCGATATCAGGAATTGCAGTTATAACATTAAGGAGGTAGCGGACTATAATAGGCTATGGGACTTGGACATAAGTCTGGAACTCTTAATACTTAAAATGTGGTCCAAGGAGCAGGAGCAACACATGGAGACTACCACACCCCAACCCTGGTCAAAATCACGTTTTAACAAGCCCCTACTTATTCAGAGTCACACTGAGGTTTGATAAGCATGCTATAGATCATGGAAGATATTGAAAGATTTAAAGCAAGAGTGTCCAAGAATTAGGTTCACATTTGTATAAAATCACAGAGTTGCAGTGAGAGGAGAAGATGGATTGTGAACCATGGTGATCTGGGGAAGAATAGAGGTAGAGACCAATTAGAAAGTTAATTCAGGGTTGATAAAGATTGGAACAAGGATCATGGCCATAGAGATGTCTGATTAGCTTTTGAGGAGAGGGAGGAGTGAAGGGTGACACCCATATTTTCTGGTTTGGCTGATGGGTGCAATTAACTAAAATAGGGGAAAGAATGAGGCTGGTTTTGGACACTGAGCTTGAGATGCAGGCGAAACACCCAGGTGGTGAAATTCACCATTGGACAGCAGTGTTGCTGGGCTAAGATAGTTCAGGAAGTCCTGGAGAACAGAAAATGAATGACCCCACCTGAGAAGTAGGAAAACCAGTGGAAAATATTGTATGGGAAGCTGAGAGAGAGAAGAGTCTCAAAGAAAGGTCAAACAAACACTAAAACACATCCTTTGGATGTGACATCCTAGTTTTGGGGTGAGCTCCTTAGTAAAGTATAGGCCCCCAAAATGTGAGACAGAATTGAGAAATTGAGAGGGAGTGGATAGAAATGGAGTAAGACCATGAATGCATAGAGAAAGTCACTAAAGAAAAATTCCAAGTTGGAGTGTGTGGACTTGTAGTAGCAGGTGTGATTTTAAGGACTCTTATGGCAGCAAGCAAGCCACTTGAAAAGGAGAATGCTTCAGCCAAAATCTTATAAGAGCAAACTGAAGCACAGGGAGCCCAGAAAAAAGAAAGAAAATTGAGAAAATGGAGATCAGAGGCATTAGAGGTCCTATAGAGATTTTTACAGAAGGAAAACAAAGAAGAAAGTTGGAAATAAGTGATAAAGACAGGGGTGACTCTATTTTAAACGATGGTCATTAAGAGTGTCTTCAGTTTTGCTCTATCTCGTGAAGCATATGGGGTTAGCCCTGCCCATTGTCTTGCATCACTAATCACTTCTCAGCTGGCTGTCCTCGCTACACAGTGTGTTGGAAGTTCTCCATGCACTAGACCCGCTGTTACCTCGCTGTATTTCTCTAGGTGTAGTTTTTTTTAGTGCATTAGAAACTGGGTAGGCTTCAAGTTATTGTGCTTTCTTAATGTTCACAGTCCATGAGCTACAGAGATGTTTTTATCATGGTAATTTTTTTAGTGTCTTCAAAAGATGTATGCTTTGGGGATCTGTCCTACTCAAGAAGCAAAGCCCACAGGAAGGCTTCCATATAAGTGAATGGGAGATCCTCACAGACATGTAAGTTACTAGCTGTATCTAATCTTACCTTCTATTCTAGTATAATTCACAAAAACTTGATTCTGAAGCTGTACTTTTGTTTCCATGATTTTTATGTTCTTTTAAAGTAAAACTAAAAATGACAGAGTAATTACTATCTTTGTAGGAGTCTTTATTTTCACTCAGTCATTACATACAATAATTTCTTCCTCCAAACAAAACATCATAAATCTGAAAGGTTTTTAAATTGCCTGCTAATTGGTTTAGTTCAGTTCTTGGCCATACAGGGGCACCTCCCATACAGGGTCTTCATTCATTTTACAGTATTTGTTTATTGTCACCTTTCCCAGGTAACACATCTCTTTTCCACTTGTACAGTCTAAATAATTGAATTCACCCAGTCCTGTATCCAGACGCTATCATTTTTTCCTAAACCTACCTTTATCATCACACCAGTGCTCCCCATTGGGTAACCTGGTATTTATTATCAGCCCACATAACTGGCACTTGTAGCCATCTACAGCCCAAAGATAATTTGGATGTGAAGCAAATAGGACCAACCCATCTTGTTAAATTCAAGCAGTGATAACAGAATACTGATTTGAGGACTGAAGTTAACACATTAGGCACGGCTGGATCTTGGGACTCCAGCCATGTTGCCAGGGCTCTTTCTCTCCAGCTCTCTGCTTGAGCCTGTGTCTGGCTTCATTTCCCAGAGTGTTTTCCATGCTGAAGGAAAAACAGCTCCATGGTCCTTAAAACTAATAACTATATATAAAATTTCAGGGAAGACCTTGGCCAGTCTGGATCACATATCCACCCTACAGAATAGCCTACCAGAACCACATGGAGTATGGAGAGGTGGTTCCCCAAAAGAAAAGTTGGGGGGGGCTATTGTCACTTGTTATGGTGGTCAGATGAAAATAACAGATATCTGCTACACCCACCAAAATGAGTGAAATTAGTCGTTTGGAAATGTTCTGAAAATGATCAGAAGCCACACAAATCGAGTAGTAAGACCTTATGAATAACAGAATTTGATTTAAGGTAGAATTAGGGACATGACAGTATAAAAGAACATCATACCATAATTGATCACAATATGATACCAGAAATAAAGTGAAGAGAGAGAGAGAAGCCCTTACAGAGAAAGACAGATAAAGAGCAGAAATCTCAGTGAGCCCCAGATGGGATCCTGACAGGATGATGCAAGTTATTCTTTAACAAACACATTGAGCGCCTACTACATTCTAAGGCAGTAGCTCTCAAGCTTTTTGACCCTGAGCCATGTTGAGAAATACATCACATGTCAATCCCCTAACATGTACATATCATGTAATTATAATACAACTATATGAAAAATATTTACTCTTTCAATATACAGTGCTCCCTGACATTTTCCATTCAGTCCACTGCATATTTCTAAAATTCCTGCGTGTTAGTTTCCAGGACTGCTATAACAAAGTATTGCAGACTGGGTGGCTTGAACCACAAAAATTTGTTTTCTCACGATTCTGAGGCTGAAAGTCTGAAAGTCTCAGAATGAGGTTTCAGCAAGTTTGGTTTCTTCTGAGGCCTTTGTCCCTAGCTTACAGATGACTATCTTCTCCCTGTGTCTTCACATGGTCTTTCTTCTGTATATGTTTGTATCCAAATTTCCTTTTCTTAAAGGACCCCAATCTTACTGGATTGGGACCCACCCTCATAGCCTCATATTACCTTAATTACCTCTCTAAAGATCCTGTCTCTAAATACAATCACATTCTGAGATACTGGGGATGAGGACTTCAACAAGCGAATTTTAGAGGACACAGCTGTGCCCATGACATACTGGTTTCTACCCAGTAACTTAGTTTCACAGTCCTCTATTGGGTTGGGCCATGCAGTTTGTAAACACTGTTCTAGGAAAAACAGAGAATACCTTCTGTCAAGGAAGTCACTATCTAGCTCAGGGCTCAGTATCCTTTTTCTGTAAAAGGCCAAATAGTAAATATCTTAAGTTTTGTTGGTCATATATGGCCCCTATTGTGTATTTCTGTGTTTTTCTTTAAAGCACTTTCAATCTGAGCTCAAAGATTGTACCCAGACAGACTACAGATTTGATTTAGCCAGGGGACCAGTAATCTAACTGTCCACTTGACTGGGCGCTTCCTTCAAGCCTCATAGAAGAGGACACCATATTAAAATGATCTGATTCCTTCATTCCAATTCTAATTTTCCTTATGCAACCTCCAGAAATAATTTGGCTTTCCAAGTAGGCTGTCCAATTTCTAAGAAAAGATGTAGAGGTCAGAAAACACAATATTCTGGATTACTTAGCAGTTATTTTCCAATTTCCAATTCATAAACAGGCAATTTGATTGTCACATGTGTATGTGTATTTGTGTGTAATGTGCTTATTTCAATGAATCAGCTCAACTCGGCATTCGCTGAGAAACTTTGCTGTGGGAACTTGTATTCCAAAAGCTAGATCTGGGAACAGAGTCACCACAGGTTGTGCCATTCTGGGTGGGCCCAGTCTAGGAAAACATGCAGCATCCCTATTCCTCACAGTATCAATTTTCTATAAGGTCAAGTGATTAAATGTGACTAGGAAGAATGGCTGAAATCTGACAGAGACAATGCGTTCTATGTGCCAAAAGAATAAACACCTGAGTTGCATTCCATCCTACTTTCTTTGTCCTTTTAGGAATCATTTTACTTCTCTAAACATCTCTCTGTATGTCTACAAAAATGGCTGCCAACCATTTTTCCATCCTTCTACCTGCAAACCACTTGCCCCATCAAGAGATAGAATCTGTTTCCCCTGCCTTTAAATCTGGGCTGGCTGAGTGACTTGCTTCATCTAGCACAGTGTGGTGGGAACGAGACTGCACTAACTCCAGGCCTGGGCTTTATGAGGCCTGGCAATTTCTGCTTTGCTCTGGTGGGCTGTAGCTACTATGTAAAGAAACTTAGACTACACTACAGAATAATGGCAGATCACATGATGAGACCCAGCCAGCACCCAGCTGAGGTGTGGAACATGTGAATAAAGGTATCTTGGGTGTTCTTGGGTGTTTCCCAGCCTGAGCTGAGTACCTGGCTCATGAAGCCACCTATGCAATCCCAAATAACACTGTGAGGACAGAACCTCCCAGCAGAGCCGATCCATCCCACAGAATTAGGGGAAATAATAAATAGTTTATTATCAAATTATTAAACAATTGTCCTGAATTAAGAGAGCAGAATGGAGGAAAGCTCCCCAGGTAACCCTGATGCTACCTTGACTCAGTTAAGAATAGTTTGGGCTGCAACTACTCGACGAAACCCTAATTACAGTAGCTTAAACAACATGGAAGTTTATTTCTCCATCATGTGAAAGCCTTGGGACACTGAAATAACTAGTCAGAAAACACATAGAACATAGAGTGCCACAGCTTTTTTCTACTTTGGTCAAGAACATGCTTTTTCCAACAGTAATTCTATCACTTCATCTGCCCTCCCCCCGGTCAGCATCCTCAATTTCAAGTTACTAAACCAATGATTACTCTTTCAGAGTTGCCCCCACACTAACTCTGAATAGAAGTGCATGTGGATTTTAGTTTAGAACACCTTAGCTCCTCAGATCTACTCTCAGCTTCAGGCTTCAAGAAAGACTGACTGATGCTAAGTATCTTCCTGGAGGACCACAAACCTCTGGTTGGATCGTCCAATAATTGCAGAGACTAATTTAGTCACAAGCGTTAAGCTTTGGGACCTTCCACTGTATACCCCTCCTTCAAAGCTTTGAGTAGGGACCTAGCAATATGTTCCCATATCATCATATATTTGTATAAAAGTAATCATAAGGCTGGGCAAGACTGCTGTCTTTCTCTTCTGTCATCCTTTCTCTAGTGTCAAGTATATCCAATTGGCCAGGGGCTAAAATATGGCTAAGAGGAAGCTGAACTGGGGATACACTTAGTTTGAAAAATGTTTGTGTGGTTGGCAGTTACTTCTTTGTACAGGGAAGTTACTGCTAGCTGGCTTGGTGTGGGATGAGCTCCAAGAATACTCCTGCATCCCACTGTGCTGATTCACAGCATCACAGCACAATGATGCAGGACCAGAGGTGGAATCGTGCTATAAACATGTCCTACTACCGTTGCTATTGAAGCATATGGCCATAGAAGAAAAAATAAGGTTTGTGATGTACCAACCATAAGCTGGTCTGTGGTTCAGTAGTTCCAGACAAAATGACCCACATAACTGAGTGTTATAGTTCAAATAATATTTAAGATTAGTCACTTACTGCAATAAAAAATCTGAAATGCTCTGAAATCCTACAACACATATACAGAAGAAATTAACTAGACATTTTCTAAAAATATACAGGTCATTAACAATGAGTTGTTTAGGAAAAAAAAATTTTTACTAAACCATAATTCTTTTAAAGTTCAATCATCTATGCCAGAGGAAAGAATGAATTATTTCTAATTTTTCTACAGAAAGTTGAATTAAAAAATAATTTTCATATAAGGAAGTAATCAAAGAACATAAAACCAAAAATGTAGGAAAAGGTATTATACATATGTTAGATATTTAATTATAAGAAATATGCTTTTTTGGATTTAGGAATGTTGGTATTAATCAATTTTTAAAAATTTGTATTTTATGTGATATTTTTTCTTACTCTAGCCAAAGTTTACTTTCATACCTAATTTTGTATGAGCTCTAGGCTCCATACTATTTGAATCGACCTCTGAATAAGAGAAGAAAATCTCCAACAGCTCAACTAAATAAGAATGACCTGTCCCTCAAAGAGTGAAGCTTTGAGTTATGGTGTACAAATGTGATGCTGACGTTCAAAGATGGGGCTTTCTGAGTCTATAGACACAGCACTCCTATAGCTGGGGAGGCTCCCAAGCTGTGTGGAAGGTCATCAACCAGCTAGCCAACTTGACTGCACTGTCCTGTGCTGACGTAGAGTATGTTTGGCAGTTGTACCACATGTGTTCAAAACACTTGTTACTTGAAAAGAAAGATGGTGCTCCTTTTTTTTCTTTTTTCTTTTTCCTGGCCAAAGCGAGTGTTAAATAAACTTTAAGTTAAAATTCCATCTACAGGCAGATCTTTACCCCATAAACAGGGAACTTTGCTGTCTAGACCTTCATTTTCCTGGTTTCCTGCTTGAAAGTGAACATTTGTCTTGGAGCGATTCAATTTTAAGCAGAGAAGGGGGAGACATTTAATTATCAAAAATAATTATTACCCAAAATAAGTTCTTTTCATTTGAAAGTGTATTCCCTGGACAGTATTTCAACTCCAAATATGTTAGTTAGCAAAAAATGTTTTATGCATCACCATCTAATTAACGTTCAGGAAGTGGTGCTCCTAGCAGACAAGGAAAATATTCCTTTATTTTGACATCGCACCATTGTTGAATTTATAGAGTTGGATTAAGCACCAGAATAACTATTCATCACTTGTTAGTATTCATTGCAGGAACTGCCCTGAACTTCATGATTTTCAAATAACCTTTTAAATAAACTACACATTGATTTATTTTTTTTTCCTAAACTACACATTTAAATGTACTTTATTTTCATCTGAAAGATGCACAGATAATTTTTTCTGAGCTAGCAATTTGTGGTTTCCTTTGAAGTTTTGTTTTCTATTTACTTTTGGAAGAGTTTGTTAGAGTTTTTATAATCTAATTCTAATTGCCTAAGAATTATATCAAAATGTAGTGAGAATTTAATCCAGAAATTATTTTTTGATGGGAAATGGAGGAGCTGTGACAATAAACCAGTTGCATAGTTACATTTTATTTTTAAGTTTAACCATCCATCTTCCCTCTCCTTTAGCTGAAATAAATGAACTTAGATCATTATATCCTTTTATTCTTTATAGAATTGAGTTTATTTAGTAATACAATCACTCTATTCTACAGAAATTAGTCTAGAAATATATTTCAATTTCAGTGCTGCCAATTCCTGTTCATTCTATTCACTAATGTAGTTATGGCTTAATTAACCAAAGGTGTAGATGTTTTGAATATTTTCATAAATATAAAACTCTAGGGATCCCTGGGTGGCGCAGCGGTTTGGCGCCTGCCTTTGGCCCAGGGCGCGATCCTGGAAACCCGGGATCGAATCCCACATCGGGCTTCCGGTGCATGGAGCCTGCTTCTCCCTCTGCCTGTGTCTCTGCCTCTCTCTCTCTCTCTCTGTGACTATCATAAATAAATAAAAATTTAAAAAAAAAGTTTAAAAAAAAATAAAACTCTATAGTTATGTCTTCTCACCACCCACACTAAATTTGCTTATACATAGAAATAATTAATTCTGTTTACCAAGAAATAGTGGTTTGAAGTTTTTGTTAACATTTTGTTTTCTAACAAGCGCCTTTCCTCAAGTGTGCAAGGTCAACCTGGTAATTAGGTATTGTCAATGTCATACTCACAAAAAGCCATCTTAATCATGGAATGATTTTTACTTATTTTTTTCCAGTCAGTGTATTCTCATGCAAACAATAAATATATTTATGGTCAGTGTTGACAAGAACCTCCATGTTAGGTATACTTGGCCTTTCAGTTATTCATTCCAAACCCATCTGATCTGCTCAAATCAGGGTTCACTGATGTGGCAGTAAGTCTTCTTTAGTGTATCACCATTGGAAATCAATGACTCCTAGTAAAAACCATCCACAACACTACATCTGCTGGTTAAACTAACAAAATTATTTTATTTAGTTTATAAAAATTTTGTTTTATAGTGTGAGTCAAGATTTTTAGGGTTGGTCACCAATCTAAATAAATAGTAAAAATCTTGGTTCTTAAGGGCAGTATAAAAATAGTAGTATCTGTATTGCCATTTTAGTACAATCTCTGCAATGGAAGTCCTTTAGCTCCTTTTATCATCTTCACAGACAAGGGGTCATGGACTTTCCTATGCGCGCTGAGCATACCTTATGATGGTATTTTCCAAGCTTCATGGCTCTGATTACTGTTTCTCAGTATTACCAAGTGAGATGTAGTCACCTATTAGCTGCAGAGGTCAGTGGTGTGGCCACTCATTCGCTCTCATTTTTGCCACACTGAACTGGTCAAGAAAGAAGGTGGAAAAAAAGACAGTGACTGTGCTATGTGTTTTCAGCAGTGCCCCCAATATTAAAGATAATTTTTTGATTCACTATAGATCATTACACTTTCTTCACTGCCTTCTCTTCAAGAATTTGGAGAGGAGTCTGGAAAGGCTGTGTCAGGAGCTATTATTCAGGGCTCCTCTCAGAATCTCTCTCTCTCCCCAGTTCAGGCCTAATAGTGTTAGCAAATGTTCTCTGACCCTCTCCCCCTCGAACCACTGCCTTTTTAAATTCTAATCCTTCGTTCAGAAGAGTAAGAGACAACTGTGTTTCCTCAGTTGTGTAGGATACTTTTTAAGGAGCCAGTTGTCTGAGCCAATGCTTCTACTTATTATCTTTTCAAAGAAGTTCTCCAGATCCTCGGGTAAATAAAGCCATTGGCTATGTGGCCAGCAGTTGACTATTCCATTATGTGCGTAAATTCGCAGAGCTGACTGCACAATTCCCATCTTTACTCTTGGACTCATGTTATATTTTGTCCTTGGAAGCTCTAGATGATGTGTCTGTTAGGACAATTTCTTTCCTATCTTGTAAGGTCTAAGGTGTACACTATTTCCTCCTTTTCATCTCTCTCTTAACTGTAATATCAGCAGACTTGTCGGATTTCTTTGTACTCACATAACTTTTCTCTGTACTATTGCTTTGACAAATACCAATTTCTTATCCTTTCTCTTTACACAAACATACCATGTTTCTCTTTGTCAATCTGGGAAACCCTTTATCCTGACTTTCAAAAACCTCAAACCACTGTCCCTGCCCTATTTCTCTTTATCTTTGGCTTCTCCCCCTTATCTGCACCTGCTGCAGCCTAACTGATCTCTTGTCTTTTGGAGAGCTCAAAAGAGGGGATCTCTCTCCACCTAATGCCTAGCCATTGTTTGTTCATTTCTCCATCTGGAATGCTCTTCTTCCCTTCCCTCCCCCCAGTCAGCCTTCAAGCTGCAACCCAACTCCTTCCTTCTTTCTTTAGGATGCCTTTCTTGATTACTCTTGCTGATTTTATCTCATCCTTTTCTGAATGGAAATATAATAATTGTATTATAACTTATTTCCAGAATTTCTTGTCATTTATCACCAATAATACAATATGCTTCCTTATCTCCCCAAGGAGATTATGTGTTTTTGGAGAATAAGATCCAAAATTTAGGCTCCCCATCCTTCCTCACATTGAGTTTCCTATGAGAGGCACTAAATAGGCATTTGTTGAACCATATGGTGCTGGACTATTCTGCATCACAGATGGACACTTGACTGATATTGAACTAAATCTCAGAAAGGTTAAATGATTGATTGCCTTAAGTCACACAGTTTTCTTTTCTTCTGTCCAATTTCCTGCTATCATCAGCAATAAAAATGTAGCCATTTACATTTGATGCAGCGGTTTCCTTCCTCTCATTATCCTTAATCTTCTAAAACCTTCTCTTTTGTTATGGTTTCCCCATGAAACAGGCTTGTTTTAGTGCAATCCATTCCTGGTCTGAATGTTTTATGTTATCTGGTATGTAGATCCCTTCTCTCACTATATTGATGATATAGTACAGGAGTTGGCAAACTTTTCTATAAAGAGCCAGAGATAAATATTTTAAGCATTGCAGGCCATTTGGTATCTGTCACAAACACTCAACTCTATCATTATAGCACAAAATCAGCAAGAGACAATTGTAAACAAATGAGATGACTGTGTTGCAACAAAACTTTTTATGAATGCTGAAATTCTAATTACAAATAATTGCCACGTGTTCATATTATTCTTTTGATTTTTTTGAAAACAATCATTGAAAAGTATAAAAACCATTCTTAGCTGGTTGGCTTTACGAATACAGATAGGTGGGCCAGATTGACCTGCCAACTCCTGTTACAGTGTATTAAAAATGCAGCATAGCCATCATCAGCCAGGGTACTTTAATTAAAGGAAAAGTTGGCTTGAGCCTGGTTCACCAGCCTATGGAATTTCAAATCTATCCCTAAGGTTCCTATCTGTTCTTGGTGGACATATGACCTCCTCCAGTTCTTGTTCCTTCTTCCTTATGTCTGGCCCCTGTTCTACACCATGCTGACTCCCCATGAAATAAAGACCTTTTATTGAGCTCCTCAAAAAAGTCCCCATTGACACAGGTCATCATGAACAAAATAGACTTTACTGAAGGTTTCAGAAGAGGAGTTTGTCACAGAAATCTAAAATACGTCAATGGGATAGTATATTACATTTCTTAAAAGGTCATTGTATCCCTTTACCCATCCCCCATCCCCAAATAAATATTATGTCTTCTTTTAAGAGGACTGGTTCAACTTTTTTACAAGAGTAATGCCTTTTATCTCCTTTCAAATTTTAGGCATTCAATCATTCATTCATTCAACATGTATTTATTGAATGTTTATTACAGTGCTGTCTAAAGAAACTTTCTGTAATGATGGAAATGTTCCATATCTGCACTATTCAATACAGTAGCCACTAGTTACATGCAACTATTGAGCACTTGAAATGTGCCTAGTGAGGCCAGGAACTGAATTTTAAAATGTATTTTATTGAAAGTAATTTAATTGTAAACAATCATGAATGGCTGGTGTTACCATCTTGGATAGCAGAGATCTAATATGTGCAGGCCAGTTAGATACCTTAAGAGGTCCTATTCAGACTCAGTTTCTAAAATTTAGCACAAAATTGAGCCTTCACTGCCAGTGTGCAGGATTTAATTAAAATGCTATGTTATATCATGGCTGTCTTATAATCAATAACCCTCAAAGCTTTCACTTTTCTCTCACGTCATGTAACTGAAGATAGTCCCTGGCTTTCAAGGTTCTCCCCTATTTTCCACTTCAATAGTACACAAATGCAAAGGTTCATTTCCCTCAAGGGCACATTCCTCACAAAAAGCACATCTTCAGCCATGTGTCCAAATGCTATATTGATTCCAGCTGCCTTTTTTTTTTTTTAACCAAGTACATAGATACAACAGCTGGTCTTTGTTTTTAATGCCTCTCCATTTAGGGTAAATATTTCATCTTAAATACTGTTTTAATATGTTAACATGGGAATGATCCGTATGGAAACTCTCCTATAGAAATATTGATGGTTTGTATACAAGAGGATTAATCTAGCTGGATTAGGAAGGCTTCAAAATTGTGCTAGAGTATTTCTCAGAAATGTCGATGGTTGTTTAATTTAATCACTATAAATAAACATAATCCCTTGGGCAATGAAGCCATACTTTTGGCATTGTCACAAGGTTATAATTAACCTGTGCATTATAGCAGAGCTGGAATCATTTTTACCAGGCCACTTGGAACATTCTATCAGAGAGTATAATATTCAAATACATGTGGATCTTGAAGAGGATCCACAACCCCAAAGATTTTTGGATCCACTACCCCAAAGACTAAGTGAGTGTTGGAATCCATTCCAAAATTATGGCTCAGAACAAGATAGTATCTAAAAGGGCCAGCATACTCAGGAGACTAGTTATGTTTTAGCCTTTCCTAGTTGTTCGAAGCCCTTAGCAAATGGTAGGTCTCAAGATACAAGATACCGATAACTACTTTCCAGATTAAAAGATAGATTAGATATAAAACACCCAATTAGGATCTTGTCATATAATAAGCACCTGACAAATCTTAGTTCTCCTTTCCCCGACTTTGGTCCCTGGCCTTTTAGACTTCATTTCCTAGGGAGGTGCATATCTATAAGAGCCCTCTCTCAAGGATACTGCAACTGGACAACCTATCTCCCTGGAGTAGAGGTGCCTGGAGGGATTGTGAGATAGGACAAACACAGAACGCACAAAAAATTCTTACAGGGAATGTCCCAGGAAACATGAACTCAAATTAAAAACCAAACTCCAATAAATCCTTAAAGATTTTATTTATTTATTCATGAGAGATACAAAGAGAGAAGCAGAGACATAGGCAGAGGGAGAAGCAGGCTCCCTGTGGGGAGCCTGATGTGGGACTCGATCCCAGGACCTCTAGATCATGCCCTGAGCCAAAGTCAGATGCTCAACCACTAAGCCACCCAGGTGTTCCTCAAATAAAGCCTTAATGAACAATGGATAGTGTGGTGGAAAAAATATTGCCCAGTTATCAGGAGAACTGGGTTCTAGCTCTCATCTCTATAAATCCAAGTTGAACACTTTGACACTGAGTCTTAATTTTCACTTATGAGCAATGGATCTTGAACCAGGTAGTCTCAAGATGGTACGACACTTTGTCATTCTGTAATATTTCACTACAAGAATGATTTTGGTAGTAGCTTTATTAACCCTATTAACAAAACAGCTGTAATAATATCTTTAGCTGCATTTGAGGAAACAGTATCAATAGGGCTCCTTGACTCTCACTGTGGTCTCAGTCCACAATTAAATCAGGCCTGACTTATCCTTTCACACAGTAGACACTAAAGTCTAGACCTTTAGGGCCCATGAAAATGTAGTTTTAATTTCTTTTAAAATCTGAAGAAAAAATGAACATAATAAAGAGGAATATGTAATAATAAATGCAGCCTTGAGTATATTGTTTTTATATCAATTCTGTAATAAAATATAATTAAAAATTTTTTTGTTTAAAGGAAGAAGGGATCCATGGTCATAATGCAGTCCTATCCATTATAGTTTCTGGTGTATAAGAATGTATAAGACTTTTGATTAGATAGAACTTAGAAGAGTCTCTACAAGGGTCTTTGTACTCTAGATCCAGTAGTTGACCCTTGGTGGTAATGCTTAGAAAAAAAAGTTATATTTGAAAGTTAAACTGGCAAATCAACATAGTGAATGAGACTAATAATTTATAAAAGTTACTCAAAATGCAGGAAGCTTCCAGGAAGAGTCAAGTTAAGAGATATGTGGTAGTAATTACAACCATTATTGACCATTTATGATGTACCAGGTATTATACTAAGTGCATTATATGCATAACCTCATTTACCCTCACAACTACCTTAAAAGGTATTATTATAAACTCACTTTATAGAGGAATAAGCAAATTTATAGAGATTGGAATATAGAAATGGGATTTGAATATGGAGTTTGATTTGGGAGAATGCAATAATGCCCTGACAAATGCCCCGCACCCTGTGAAAGCACACTAAACCCTCCACATGTTAGCAGAGCTCATTAGAGGTGGAGTGATTCTTCATGGAGCACAGGGAAGCAGATCATACAAGACAGACTCCAAATGGGTTAATCCTAAAGATGAAAAGTAAAACTTGAAGGCTAATTGGTATCTCATGACCAAGTATTAGATAAAAACCTCTTAGAGCACAAAGCAGTGGAACTCTTGCCCCTCTGCAGATCAGCATGATTTTCAGATAGGTAATTGATGATGGGCCTTTCATGAGAGACTCTTGAAATTTTTAAAAAATGTATAACAGATTGACAAGGGTGTAGTAATACAATTTGAGAACACTTGCCTTCTTAAAAATCTAAGTTTTCAATGATTACGGATCAAGAGAATGAAAATGTTGGAAATTAATTATAAGAAATATAAAGAGGGACATCTTGGTGGCTCAGTCAGTCAAGCATCTGCCTTTAGCTCAGGTCATGATTCCAGGCTTCTGCAATGGAGGGATTCCCACTCAGCAGGGAGTCTGCTTCTCTTCTCCCTCTCTGTGCACTCACTTGGGTGCGCATGAGCTCTTTCTCACAAGTAAAAAAATAAAATCTTTTTTTAAAAAAGTAATAAAAAGAAATGACCATTCCAACAGATAGATGGGAATCATAAAAGAGAGGTCCAGCTCCAGCAGTTGAGGAGATACCAGGACTGAAGTAGAGAAGACCAAAACCAAGAGTTTCCTTTAGCTACACTTCTAAGTGTTCTAGGGATTCCTAGTGAGATAACATTGGAAGTTATTATAAATATCACAGCACATAGTGTTCATAGTTTGTAGTAAAGAACTATGCTTAAGCTAATTTAGAGTAATTTTTTTGCAGTTCTTATTCCACATGGTCTTCATTAAGTTATTCTCAATTCTTTTGTGATCTTTCTTTTTTTTTAAGATTTTATTTATTTATCCATGACAGACACACACACAGAGAGAGAGAGAGGGGCAGAGACACAGGCAGAGGGAGAAGCAGGCTCCACGCAGGGAGACGGGCACAGGACTTGATCCCTGGTCTCCAGGATCAGGCCCTTGGCAGAAGGTGGTGCTAAAACCCTGAGCCACCGGGGCTGCCCTTTTGTGATCTTTCTTAAGGGTTGGATTATTGGCCTTCTCTAATACTCTAAGAGCATTAATGTCTATATCAGATTGACCTCACTCGGCATGTGATAGTTTGACATCTTGGGACCTTGCTCTTCCCAGAGGTAGTAGGATGGTGTTGATTCCCTGGCATTCCGCCACAGCCAGTAGGTCTTGCTTAAAGCCTCTGAGGACACATGCTCAAGCTCTGGAACCCACAGAAGGCTGTCACAGCAAAGAAGAATACTTCACTTGGTGTGGAACCTATTTACATCTTCCAGGCTCACAGGGACTATGTTGGCAGTCGCCAGGGGCAACAACAGGGGCATAACAAAAACCGTTATGGTGGTAGGAAGATGCCCTCATCCACAGCTGGAAGATTCCAGACCTCAGCATGGACCTCTATGATGGTTATGACATAAGTGTGCTGAGCCATGTACTTCCTGGAGGGCCATGCAGAGACTGTGTGGGCCCCAACCTTTAGTCCCATATCCTAGTGCCTGCCCTCCTATTCTGTCAGTGGCACCCATCCACATCCAGGACCCTGGCAGCAGCACCTGTTTCTGTACCTTCTCCACAACCAGCGATCATGGGATTCTACTTCGGCGGCCTTCTCCAGCACTGAGCCTGCCCACATAGTCCCCTTCTTCTGTTCTGGAACACAACTCTTATGACTTTGAAGTTGGCAGTGTCCTCCTCATACTAGAGTCTAAGAGGAGTAGCAGCCCAACCCAGATCAACCAGGTAGTGAGTTACTCAAACCAGCCCCTCCTCAGCACCACCCATGATGACAGAGGAATCCACTTCCTGGACAGTCAGACAGGGAAATCCATGCACTCCATGGTTGCCTACTTGCATGTGGTCACCTGACTAGCCATGGACCCTAATGGCATATTGGGAAGCCATGACTATCCCCTGCATCTGTGGAGCCTGGACAACAAAACACGCATGGAGGAGATCATGGCCCATCTCCAGAAGCATGAGGAGGCCATCCAATATATTGTCTGCCACCCCAAGGCATTCATTGCCAGTATGGGCACTGATGTCCTGGCCAAGATCTTCTTATAATGTTCACATGGCCCAGCCCTTGTCACATGCTGGCTGGGGAGTTGGCCAGGCAGGTGGGACTGAGATGACTCCCAACCCCAGTCTAGGGGCCCAGAGGCCCAGTCTCTTCCCACTTGCCTCAGAGTCTTTCCCCAGGTGCTTTCCCCAGGAGACCCTCCCCCATGACCTACCCTTCCCTAAGCATCCAGCCCAGGGAGCAGCCTCTTTTAGGAATCACCCTCCAGGAAGGCCTCTGGGAGTTTCCTCTCTGGGTCCTGATGTCCAGTCCTGGTACCTTCATGGGCACAGCACAACCAGGACTGGATGTCCTTGGGGATAAGCTTTGCCAAGATGCCAGAAGGTGCCAAGTTCTCTCATTGAACCCCCAACTCCTCTTTTTACCCTCCCAGACCTGAGCAAGAGCTGTGCTGGGAGGAGCCCCAGGCCCTCCTGCTCTGGGTTCCACCCAGATGCCATGAAGCCAGCTGGACACTGGACTGTCCTAAGTGGAAGTGCCAAGGCTGGCACACCCCAGAAGCCTGTTCAAGCCAATACTCTTCCTCCAGTTTTCTCAGCATAGCTTTCCGGGAAATTCTCAATGCCTCTAAGGCCAGGAGCTGCCTGGGGAGCAGGTGATGGCCTCATGGGAGACACTCACCCCTACCTCCTGTACCCATGGAAAGATGACTTTCTCTTGCCTCTCCTTGGGGCATGGAAGGTGGAAAGGGGTCCCCATAACTTCTTGAATATCTATACAAGTAAATGGAATTTTAATGGCGCTCCATCCCCACCCCTGTTTGTACTGTGTGATAGTCTGTCTTCTCTCCTGGTCCTCTACTCTCTTCCTCTATTTCACTCCCTTGTTTGGATTCTATACTGAGTTCTGGACTCTATTCCAGGTTCCTGTTTATAAGCATCATCCCCTCTGCCCTGGACTTGGATGTGGAACTTGTCTCCATAAGCCCTTTGGAGTAAGGAAAAAAAAAAAAGGAAAAAGAGTTAGCTATTGCTATTATCTACATAACATTTTACAGATGAAGAATCTGAGGTTGTAGGAGAGACGACCAGATGTTATTGGTGGTAAATGGCCAGGCTAGCTCAAACCCAGGTCTAAATGACCCCGAAATCCACACACCCAATACTATATTGCTGCTTCTTGTGCAGCAAAGGACATTCTCTTTTGTAGGACTGCAGTGAGACCTGTATGATTTACTTTTCTAACTGACCCCTTCCTTTGTTATAATTCCAAGTGTGCCAAGCAGGTTTCTGATGCCTTACTAGGATCCTGGTTGTCAGAGGGGGTGCTCTGGGTAGCAGAAATGTGTGACCTGACCATTAATCTCAGGATTAATGGATTGACATTGTGACTAATACATAAGAAGTTTTTGCTTTGCTTTTTGTCTTTTGTATCACTCAATCCTGAGAACTCTGGGAGCACTGGCAAAATTCAATTCCTGACCCTCGAAAGCTGGTGCACAAGCATGAGCTGTAGTAACCATAACAAGGAATCGTCACATTATGCATCACCCTTTGGCCTAGTCAGTCTTTCTACCTCATTCCTCTCCACCTGTCTCATGCACCATGAAATTCTTCTGGCAAGGCCTCAGTTTATTTTTCCATCCATGTCATTCTATGACCTTAATGTGGGTCAGTGTTAATATATCCTTCTTGACACTGACATAATTTCCCATCTCCATAGCTATTTTCACTCCAATGAAAAATTTTAAATGTGGTCATTATTCCTGATTTTTCACAATTTAGAATTCCTTGATAATATTCATAGGAAACCAAGGATTCACTTCTTCTCTTCTGAGTGAGGGGAAGTGGAAATAAGGAGAGACCTCTATGGAAATCCTCCATCTGTTGGGGAGGAAATACTGGTATTGAGTCAATGAGATTTATCTGCTCTATTCCAAGTTTGTGAGAATTTTAGGAATATTGTCTAGAATTGGTGGCATCATGATGACTGGTTTTCTGGTTTTCTGGCATACTCTGCTGGGCTGTAAAAGGAATACATGGTCTTCAATCAGGAGAGAAGATTCTCTCTCAGATCATCCCGACATCTGGGATCAGCCTTGGTCTTCCCCTGAGGCTAGGAGAAGCATGAATATTTGGATAAAACTGGGCTTAGTACTACTTTTCAGAAAAGGTTTTCTTTTTTTCTTTCTTTTTCTTTTTTTTTTTTGGAGTAGGAAGGCAATCCTAGCCAGTGTTCCAACCAGTGGTAGACATCACATAAACATATGTGGAAATAAACAAAACTCTTCTGTGGGTAAATGAGGGGAAAATGCCCACCCAAAGATAATATATAGTTGTGCCACAAGCTCAATGAATTTAAAATCCAATTTTTTTGCAGATAAATGAGAAAGTTATTTTCACTTTTAAAGTTAGTTCTTTGCAGGAAGTTTCCTTTAAAGGCTGAACATTGATTAATCTGAAATAACATAGGTAAAAATATACAGAAGCACTTCAGATACATCTTTTCTTTCTTCTACCTTGTATCTATGTTCCAGCCACATGACATTTTTCTTGTTTCTAAATCTGCCATGCCAATTCATACCTCTGTCCCTTTGCATATGCTAATCCCTTCACCTGGAAAATTCCCTCACACATTTCAGCCACTGGAATTCTATTCTGATTTCCGGGCTCTTTCCAAGTATTAACACTCACATGACACTTTTATTAAATATAATTGATCTTCTCTTCATGTCTTTCTACATCTTTTGTGTTCACTGTGAACACATTTTCTACCTCCTAATTAAAAGGTCCAAGTAAAAGGACCAAGGTTAGACTCTGTATATTTCCCACTCCTACATGTCTAATAGCTTGTCTTGTATAGAATGTTCTCACATTTTTTCTCCCTAGGTACCACTTATAGCAGAAGAGTATATGCCTTCAAACTGCTTTAAGATGAAATTTCTTTTAAGCATCTCTTTCTCTTAAAAACTCACATGAATTTTACATTCAAATCTATCATCTGGTATTGGTAATTTTAATATAAAATGTTTAAATTAACTCCTGTGTAAAATCTAGACTCCAGAAACCACCTCACAGTTTATGTTTTACCTAGTTAGACTTTCTGGGACACAGCCCTTGGGATACATATTTCTCAGTTGAAGAGAATGTAAGTAGAAGTTTTAAAATGTTTATTGAATTGAATTAAACAAGTGCAATGTAATGTAAAATGAAGCATTTGTTCCAAATGCCAAATAATTGAGAAAATATAGTCAAGACAGAGGTTGGCTTCTCATTATTAAGCTTAGAATAACATTTCAAAGACTAATTTAAAATAGCATAAGCTACCCAAAATGCATCATACATCTGTTAATGTTCCCCCTCCCAACTCTTCCAATTCTCACGTCCAACTTATGAAGTGATCATGTTAACCTGCTCGCAGCTAGTTGCTCCAAGAACCTACAAATGCAGAGTTCCACAAAAGTCAAATCCCCCCCCCCTTGTTTCTTTTTGGTATTTTTTTTTAATTTTTTTTTCTTTTTGGTATTTTAGCCTATGAGCTTCTGGACCCGTGTCTCTTTTCATGGTTATGATAAAATCAAAACTTAAAAGACTTTATAAATAAATGGCACCCAGTGTTAATATCGTATCTACCTGCTGAAGAAGTTTTAATGGATATGTCTAGAAGAGATTTCTAAAATGACCTAGGAGAATACCAGATTACCTTAGGGAAAAAATAAATTGCTGAATTTGAACATACAGTATAAATAAATAAACCACCCCTAATTCTTACCCTCTGCTGAAACAGATCTAATGCTCAGGCATTTGAAGAAATCATTTCTTAAACAACATTCCTATGGCCCAAAATATGCTAAATGCCTCCCAAAGTAAAGATCTTGATGATAACATAATAATGGAGTCCAGTGGAACGTAGAATTCTCTGACTCTGTTGGGAAATGTGTTCGTGCAAGAACCAGGCATTGTTCTTCATCGTAATCTCCAACTACAGGCAAATTGATCATGGCAAAAGGCATTTTTAACCCAACAGGGTTACCTGAGCACAGATGTGATCTGTTCCTTTTGCATTCTTTACATATCTCAGCATGAACCTTATTAACATTCGTTGAAGGGAGAAGGGAAGTAGACTGGAACCAAGAGCTATGTGATGCAGTTTTCCATCTCTGCAATAATGCCTCCCCTACTGCTCCCAAATTCCTCTTCTAATATAGCATGATGTACGTGGGTCAGGTGTGAAATGAGTACCTTTATATTTTCCTCTCTTTGACTATCTACTTGTATTTTTCCTTCCTTGCCTGCTGACAAAACCAGCAAAGACATGATTTTCTGGGTCTGGCTTTGACAATGTAATGGAATGCCTGGCGTCCATTGCTCCTTTCTTAACGCTTATCAAGCTGCCCTGTTCCTTGCATCAGGGCTCTCTGAAACAGCCATTCTGTCATTGATGGCTTGGTAGTCTTTCCGGTGCTGCCCTTATTCTAAGTATTTTCTGTTGCACTTGGCTGAAATTGTATATATGCAGTAAAATCACTGAACTGAGGAAGATCTGCCTGCCTGTTTCTCCCACAAGGCAAACAGCATCCGGAGGAGCAACTCATCACAGATCCAGTGATATTTCAGTCACACTGTGACCACGCAGGCAGGTTTAATCAACTTCGCCACACGCATAATTCACAGTGGATCCCTTTTGTTTCACTTATCATCAGAATGAATACACACAGGAAGCTCATTTAGCCCCCACCATTTGTCATTGGTTGCCATATTAAACATTGATTTTATTTTCCCAGGTCAGAAATGATGAAATCAATATCTAACATGGCAAGTTTATATTTGCTAACACTTTTCATTCCAATTCCCTGACAAATTTTAAAACATTTTACATTGCATAAATGTTTATAGATTTAAATGTCAGTAAAGGTTAAGAGTTAATTGCACATGAAACTGACTACATTAAATTTTAAAGTGAGAGTGGTTATTACTAAATACATACGGGGAGGTATTGTATTATTTTTTTGCTATGATCCACTAACTCACTCATTAGTTAATTTGTTCGTTATTCATTTGACACGTGTTAATGCAGCAGTTAGTATTTTTCAGAGTGCTTGAAAGTTAAAAGTTAAGCATTGACATATAAAAGTGTTTTCAAACTAAAAAACATCATAGAAATGTATCTGAAAGTCCTTTTTGTGTTTTGACACATCTATTTATTCACAAAAGGTTAGGCACTTCCTGTGTTCAGCACTATGGTAAGAACTGTGAGTTCACAGACAAGTAAGAACCAACCCCCACTCCTCCCCACCACCCCTTCAGGAGCTCATAGTTTAGCTGGAAAGAAGTAGGCACCGGAAAGGACAGATTTGGTAAAGAAGTCATAAATGAGGTTCTCCATTGTAGCCTCATAGGTGGCCTCCTGCTCCATGGGCTCCACGGAGGGAAAGAAGAGACAGAAACCAGAGAGAAGAGAAATATCAGCTCTGAAATGGCTTGAAGTATTTAGGAATGTTGAAAAATTATAGCACTTGGAACAAATAATAAGAAAAGTAATTAGAAAAAGGGAAGAAGGAGCCAAGATGTGAAAGTCTGTTTGTGGTGCCTTGACTTCACCCATTAGTCATGGGTCCAGTTGCTGTTCAATAGCTTTGAATCATTGTGTAAGCCTCTTTGTTTTTCTGAGATCTGGTTTCCTTATCTACCAAATGGGGGTGATGATATCATATTCCCAAACCACCTCATGGGATTGTGGTAAGAATTAGGTTATATAATGTACATGAATCATTATTAATACAGTGGAGCATGACATACAAAAGCAGTATTATGATTATGATTATGATTATGATTATGATTATGATTATGATTATGATTTAAAAGCTGAGGTAAACTTGAATTACCTGGGAACTAGTCAACAGAAACAATCTTGTTTCCTGGAGCACCTAATAGTAATAGCTAATTTACAAGTATGTAGTAGAAACGTCTTTATTTAAACATCAATTCCTTGACTGAGAATTGACAAAAACATCTCTAAATTAATTGACTGAAAGCAAGTTGAAAATAAACAGCTCACAGCCTCTAGTGTGAATGGAGCCCCTAAAGTTGTGCTGTGTGTTGCTTATACAACCATACCCTAGGGCCTTTGCCAAAATAAGGGTTTGATAAAAGAGTAAAGAAAGAAAAGTGGAAAATAAGTATTTGAAAAGATTTGATCTAGCATTTTCCAAAGTTGAGACATGATTTACTGATCCAAGAGCACACTCAGAGTTCTGAGCCTGATAAAGACAAATACACACTTCCAGCTTTGCCACTGATTGGCTGTGGATACTGATCATGATATTTCAACTCTTGGTGCTTTTGTTTCCTTATATATAACATTTATTTATTTATTTATTTATTTATTTATTAGCACATGCACGCATGAGTGGGGGTGAGGGGCAGAGGGAAAGGGAACAGTAGACTTCCTGTTGAGGGAGCCAAACATAGGGCTTGATCCCAGGACCCTGGAATCATGACTGGAGCCAAAGGCAGATGCTTAACCGACTGAGCCACCCAGGCATCCCTATAACACAAAATACTAACACTTTCTTCATAAGCTTGTTGTGAAGTACAGGTGAGTTTGTATTTGTGTTAAATGCACTGGTACAAAGCATGCACTCAAAAAATGGTAGCTATTATTACAAAGGAATGACAACTAGATTGATAGCCTATTTGTAACTGGCAACAATGAGAGAGTAATACACTGATATCCTTAAAGTGCTAAAGAGACAGTAACTATCAACCTAGAATTTTATTAAGCCTAGGTAAATTATTAACATCAAGGGAAAAAAATATTTTCAGACCAAAACAAAGAAAAGGTACACCCATAAACCCTCACTAAGGAATTGTTAAAGGATACACTATGTAAAAAGAAATGAATTCATAAGGCCTGAGTTAGGAGAAAGAAAATTTACCATAAGAAGGGATTAAAATAATTCTGAATTAGTTATTGAATAGACAGCATCTACTATTTTTTGTGTTGAAAAAATTAAAACTGAAAATCAGATTAAAACAATAGGAGGAAAGTCCAATAATAAGTAAAGCATGCTAACATATGTATCCTACACAGGAAGAAGACTGAAATACTGTTAGAAAAATATATACTTAAATATTTATATTTTGAAAATAAAGGTAATTTGTCACACATGAAATACAAGATATATCCTCCGAATTGGCAGGGGAAAAATTAAAGAAAATGAAAGTAAAGATAAACAAAAGTATGAAATAAAACAGTGGAAACAAGATACCACTATTTGCAATAGCATAAATTGGGAAACAACATTACCAAGAGAAGAATGGATAAATAAATGTTCATACCATTGTTCAGTGGTAAACAATAGAGTAGGTCATATGAATGAACTGGAACAGCAGATATCAAAGGGCTGAAATTGGAGTAAAAGTGAAATGCAAAGTACATACTGAGTATGATAACATTTATCTAAATTTCTGAAGTATAAAAACATGGGAAGAAGAGGGGAGAACTAAAATTGGCTAAAGCCCAACAAATTTATCTGAGGTTAATATTCTCATGTATTAATATATTCTTGGTCATAATTTCTTAGACTTTTCTGGTTCTTCTGATGTTTTGTGATATCTTAGGTGCCTATTTGACATTCTAGTTTGTTTTTCAGATTATTTTCTCTTTAACTTCAAATTCTTTTTAGTCAAATATGTCAGCTCTGCTATGCACTCCTCACAGAGTTCTTGAGCAAGGGGCAAGGTGGAGAAGGGGAGATGGTTGCATTTAACATATATATATATATATATATATATATATATATATATATATATGATAACTACCTCTGCATTCCAAGGAATGCTGTCTCTTTCCAGTCATCTTACATTTTCACCACAAACCCAGGACTGATAAGCCACCACAATCATACAATCAGAATTATTCAGGTTTTGGTCTTAGTTTAATTGCAGATCATACATTTTCAAATTATAATTTAATTTGAATAGTCACTAACTGTCCAGAAATACTGGACTTAATACTCAATGAGGGGATCCCTGGGTGGGTCAACGGTTTAGTGCCTGCCTTCAGCCCAGGGCATGATCCTGGAGACCCGGGATCAAGTCCCACATCAGGCTCCCTGCACGGAGCCTGCTTCTCCCTCTGCCTGTGTCTCTGCCTCTCTCTCTCTCTCTCTCTCTGTGTCTCTGTCTCTCATAAATAAATAAATAAATAAATAAATAAATAAATAAATAAAATCTTTAAAAATAAATAAATAAATACTCAATGATTGTTGCCTTTCTTAAAATCAAGGATCACACTGATTTCCTACCTCTGTAGTATGCTCATTGATGTAACTCTAACTCCCCACTCAGGTTTCACATTTGGCACAGTCTATTCTCAACTATATTATAAATTCACAGAATGTCAGAATTTTGGAAAAAAATATTTTAGAGACCTATTGCCCAATGAACCCATTTAACAAGTGAAAAAATTCAGTTCAAAGAGTTAAGTAAATTATTGAAGATCGCACAACCACTAAGTGCTGGCTAGCATCAGGTCTTAAGTTCAACTGTCTTGATTTACACTTTCAACCATATAGAGTGTAATCCATTGTGTATTTTTAAGAGGCTTTAGGCACGGAAAGCAGGCGTGCAAACATAGTTCAGCTTTTTTGTCTTCTCTTGATATGTTCTCTTTATCTTTCATGTCAGAAGAAAACTGATACAGTTGGAAAATCAGGTAATTACTGAATGCATAGTAGTTTTAAGTGATTAGATTTCCAGAAGGAATTTAAAACCCATACAACACAAGTTCCTTATTTTTAATAATCTATCACTTCTTCATTGAAACTTCTAGTCACTTTCTATATCCAAAGCAAACATAAAAAGAAAATAAAGATTTCTTAGGTTATAAGCACAACTAAGTGCCAGTTTGAGACCCCAATCTAAGTAGGGTATAGGAACAGATTCAGTGGGAATGGGACACCATATGCAGAAGGATTAGGGAAAGAGGACATAAAAATGAGAGTTTCTAAATGAAAGAGGAAAAAATTACTTAGCAATTTTTAGAGCAATTTAAGAAGTTTGGAGACTAGCCTTAAAAATAAGCAATGTAAAAACTTCCAGTATTGGCCAAGATTGAGTAAACCTACTTCAGTCTGTCTCACTGATTATAACTAAAACTCTGGGCAGGATATAAAAAGTAACTGCTTGAGGACTCTGAAAAGTAATCATAGCAGGCTGATTAGGGAAGGAAGTTAAAACCTGCAGTACAAACCACCAGCATGGTGATGAGTTTCTTCTACTTCTTTCCCTCCTTTGTCTGCCAGCTTTGCCATGATGATATACCAAGTCTAGGAAATGTGTAATGTGCAAGGACAGGAGAAACTCTGAAAGAAACCACTTTTTCTAGTCAGAGGATGGGGGAATGATCAGCCCGTGAGGCTGAATGATCCTCTTTTCGCCTCTTTTTCCCTCTGCCTTGGGCCAACCCCAACAGTGAAGTTGCCCTGTTGCAGCACTAGTGGCAGACACGGCAGCAGCATCTAAAATCCCAGAGACAATTCACCCTCCAGCTAGAAGAATCAGGAGAAGGAACTCTTGTGATGTCTCTCTCATACCCTATCTTATCAACTGAACCCCAGGGCAACCCCAATTGCACAGAATTGCACAATAGCACCAGGACTTGAACCTTGAGAGAAGGAGATCCCTTAATTTTCTGTGGGTACAAGTCGCAAGCTGCCTACACAAGTTGTGCATGTGTAGAACAGACCCAAAGAAAATTAGCAAAAGATTTGAGAATTAAATTGTGATCTATTCTTGCTCTCCTGGTCTCAGACTGACCCCTTTGCAGTTCATGCACACAGGCTTTGAAAACCAAACATTGGAACTACCATCCCTGGACCCTAAGACAAAACTTACCATCTGATCCTATCTGGGTTGTTTGCCCGCTAAAACAAACAAAACCAACACTGTCCAAAGGTCTTAACAGAAGGTAGAACCTCAAAAGATAATATTCAAAATGTCTAGGATAGACAGATGTACTAGAAAATTACTATATATATATATATATATATATATATATATATATAAAACAAGAAAACCTGAATAATTCTCAAGGGAAATAATAACCAACAGATGCTAACCCCCAAATGACAAAGATATAGGAATTGTCAGAGAAGTTAAAAACAGCTATTATAGCCACTGTGCACTGTGAGGTAAAGGTGAATATTTTCAAAATAAATGGAAAAGTGTAAATTATCAGCAAAGAAATGGAAACAATAGAAAAGAAACATGAAAATTTTAGAATAAAAAATACAATATCTGAAGTAAAAAATTTACTAGATTTTAGTAATCTAAAATCTGGCTCAGTAGCAGAAAAAACAGAACTGAAAAGGAAAACAAAAGTTTTTAAACACTTAATAGATCCTCACAAATGTGTGGGACAGTATTAAAAGGTCAAATATACTGTCAGTGGAGTGACAGAAGGAGAGGAAAAATATGAATTCAGAAAATATGTATGAAAAAGGAATGACTGGAAACTTCCCAAATCTGGTGAAAGACATAAATTTACAGATTCAAGGTCAGTGAACTCTAAACCAAATAATACCACAAAAAATTGCACCAGACCACATCATAATCGAAGTGCTGAAAACCAAAGAAGAAGAAAAACAATCTTGAGAGGAGCCAGGAAAAAACGACACATTCCTAAATAAACAAGGATTATTCAAATGAATATTTTTCATTGAAAAATGCCAAGTTACTCTTGGGAAAATGGTGGAGGAGTAGGGGGACCCTACGATTCCCTCATCCCTCAAAAATAGCTAGATAAATATCAAAACATTCTGAACACCCAAGAGACTAGTTGAGGACTGAGAGAACGAACTGCACATCTAGAGGTAGAAAGACGGCCACATTGCTGAAGGTAGGAGCTGGGAGAGATGCTTAGGGGGAGAAAAGAATTGCAGGTGCTGTGGAAGTGAGAGCCCTGATCATGGAGAGAAGAGCAAGAAAGAAAGGACAAGAAAGAGAAAAAGTAAAAGCATGCACAGGGGATTGCAGAAGAAAAACTCTTCCTCAAAATCATTGACTGGGTAAAGGAGAGGGCCTGACTATTACAAGTTTTTATAAGCAGTGGAGCTCAAAGTCTGAAGTTTTAGAAGTTTGTGCCATCACCAGGGTCATGTCTAGCAGGCTTAGTAGTGCTCCCGTGGTGAGGAAAGGCAGAGGCCTGGCAGATCCCCTGGATCACCAGGGGAGAAAGAGTTCCCCTTCTTGGAATGCATTTGGAAGAGGTGACATAACCTTTCTGGGGAAAAAAGAGCTGGTGGGAACCAATTGTGCTACCTTGTTCACTAGCATAGGAACGAAGACACCAGCTGAGGGCAGCAAACCTTGGTGCAGGCCTTTTGCTGGGCTTTACCATAAACTCTGAATCACTACTCAGTCATGCAACCACTTTTCTGGGACAAACCAGCACCAACCACAGCACAGGAGACCCCCAGAGGATCAGTATAGTTCCTGCCAGTGCGGGTTCTCTAAAATTTGGAGTTTTGAAACCCAGTCTCCTGCCTGAGATAAAACTCAAGAGTACTGTGCTGCCTGACGGGCAAACAGCTCAGAGACAGGGTGAAAGCAAGGATTTGACGGAAGCCAGTGACAAATGAGAAGGGCTTCTAAGGGCTTCCTAAAGAGTGGCAGGTGTGAACTTCCTGCTCAGGGGATGAAAGAGCAGGACATTTACAATTTCCTTCCACTCCCACCATCAACACTGATTGCATTGAGCGACCACTGCCCTCCAGTGGAGGCTGGAGCCACTTACACCAAGCCCCACTCCCCTGCACCCTGCATGTGCATCTCCACTAGGACAAGTTGACCTGAGAAGCAGTGCAGCAGGCTCCTAACCCATAAGACTAGCATAAATCCACAAATCCCTCACACACACCAAGTGTACTGATCATAGAGTCCTGCAAAGTTTCAGCTCTAGGGGAAATAGGATCTAGCTTCTTTTAACAAGCAGACCAAAATAAAAATTAAAACTTTCTACAGAGTAGACAAGGTCCCAAAACCCCCTACTTCAGGAAAGGAGAAACTGAAGAGAACTGACCCGAGGGAAGAAGCAGCCAAAACACAACAGCAGAGTGCACACTCTGAAGTTACTGAAGCACCAGGCCTTAGACAGTATAGGACCTCTTCTTAATAAAGCTATTACTCTCAGGAGCAGGAATATAACAGGCTTTCTTAACAATCACACAATAAAACAATGATGTAGACAAAATGACAAAATGGAGGGATTCACCCCAAAATAAAGAAAAGAAGGAAGTAATGGCCAGGGATTTAATCAATACAGATATAAGTAAGATGCCTGAACCAGAATTTAAAACAAAATTCATAAGGATACCAACTGGGCTTTAAAAAAAAAAACAGAGAAGACACAAGAGAATCCCTTACTGCAGAGATAAAAGAATTAAAAACTATCCAGGCTGAAATTTTAAAAATTCTATAACTGAGATGCTAAACCGAATGGATGCAATGACAACAAAGATGGATGAATCAGAGGAATGAATAGAAGCGATATAGAAGAAATTTTGGAAAGTGATGAAGCTGGAAAGAAGAGGGAAAGAAAACTATTGGATCATGAATGCAGACTTAGGGAACTTAGTGACTCCTTAAAGCATAGTAATATTCATATCGTAGGAGTCACAGAAGAAGAGATAGAAAAAGGGGCAGAAGGTTTATTTTAGCAAATTATAGCTGAGAACTTCCTTAATCTCGGGAAGGAAACAGACATCAAAATCCAAGAGTCACAGAGAACTCTCATTAAATTCAACAAAAGCTGGCCCACACTGAGACATATCATAGTCAAATTCACAAAGTACACTGACAAGGAAAGAATCCTGAAAACAGCAATGGACAATGGAAGAAGTCCTTAATCTACAAGGGGAAAGAAAAAATCAGATTCAGAGCAGATCCATCCACAGAAAGTTGGCAGGCCAGATAAGAGTGGCATGATATATTCAATGTGCTAAATGGGAAAAATATGCAGCCAAGAATACTTTATCCAGCAAGGCTGTCATTCAGAATAGAAGGAGAGATAAAGAATTTCTTAGACAAACAAAAACTAAAGGAGTTCATGACTACTAAAAATATTAAAAGAAACAGTTTGAGTGGGAAAGAAAGACCAAAGCAACAAAGACTAGAAATGAACAAAGAACATCACCAGAAATCAACTTTACAGGTAACACAATGGCAATATATCTATCAATAATCACTCAATATAAATGGACTAAATGTTCCAATCAGAAGACATAGGGTATCAGAATGCATAAAAAACAAGATCCATCTATATGCTGCCTACATATTTAGACCCAAAGACACCTGCATATTCAAAGTGGGGGGATGGAGAACCATCTATCATGCTAATTGACATCAAAAGAAAGCCAGAGTAGCCATACTTATATCAGACAAACTAGATTTTAAACCAAAGACTGTAATAAGAGGGCGCCTGGGTGGCTCAGTGGTTGAACATCTGCTTTCAGCTCAGGTTGTGATCCTGGGGTCCTGGAATCAAGTCCCACATTGGGTTCCTCGCAGAGAGCCTTCTTCCCTTCTGCCTATGTCTCTGCCTCTCTCTCTCTCTCTCTCTCTCTCTCTCTCTCTCTCTCTCCGTCTCCCTGTGTGTCTCTTTAAATAAATAAAATCTTTTAAAAAAAAGACTGTAACAAGAGATGAAGAAGGATGTTATATCATAATTAAGGGGCCTATCCATCCAGAAGATCTAACAATTATCAATATTTATGCCCTTAACTTGAGGGCACCCAAAACTATGAATCAACTAATAACAAACATAAAGAAACTCATTGTTAACAATACAATAATAGTAGGGGATTTTAACACCCCATTTACAGCAATGGACAGATAATCTAAGCAGATCAACAAGGAAACAATGGTTTTGAATGACACACTGGACCAGATGGACTTAACAGATATATTCAGAACATTTCATCTCAAAACAGCAGAATATACAGTCTCTTCAAGTGCACATAGAACATTCTCCAGAATAGATCACATATGGGGTCACTACTCAGCCTTCAAAAAGTACAAAAAGATTGCAATCATACCATACATATTTTCAAACCACAATGCTATGAAACTTGAAGTGAACCACAAGAAAAAATTTGGAAAGACCACAAATACATGGAGTTTAAAGAACATGATACTGAAGAATGAATGGGTTAACCAGGGAATTAAAGAAAAAATTTAAAAATACATGGAAGCAAATGAAAATGAAAACACAACAGTCCAAAATCTTTGGGATACAGAAAAGGCAGTCCTAAGAAGGAAGTATATTGAATACAGGCCTATCTCATGAAACAAGAAAAGTCTCAAATACTCAACCTAACTTTACACCTAAAGGAGCTAGGTAAAGAACAGCAAATAACGTGCAAAGCCAGCAGAAGAATGGAAATAACAAAGATTAGAGCAGAAATAAATGATATAGAAACAAACAAACAAAAAACCAGTAGACCAAATCAACAAAACTGAGAGCTGGTCTTTCGAAAGAATTGATAAACCTTTAGCCAGACTTATCAAAAGGAAAAGAGAAAGGATTCAAATAAATAAAATCACAAGTGAAAGAGGAGAGATCATAACCATCGCCACAGAAATATAAATAATCATAAGAGAATATTATGAAAAATCATATGCCAACAAAATGGGCAATCTGGAAGAAATGGATAAATTCCTAGAAACATACAAATTACCAAAACTGAAACAGGAAGAAATAGAAAATTTGAACAGACCCATCACAGCAAAGAAATTGAATTAGTAATCAAAATTGAAAACAAAGGTCCAGGGCCAGATGGCTTGCCAGGAGAATTCTACCAAACATTTAAAGAAGAATTAATATTTATTCCTCTTAACTGTTCTAAAAAAAATAGGAATGGAAGGAAAACTTCCAAGCTCATTCTATGAGGCCAGGATTACCTTGATTCCAAAACCAGACAAGACCCCACTCAAAGGAGGAGTGTAAAAATTACAGGCCAATATCCCTGATGAACATGGATGCAAAAGTCTCAACAAGATACTAGCAAATGGAATCCAACACTACATTAAAAGAATTATTCATCTCAATCAAGTGGGATTTATTCCTGGGCTGCAGGGGCAGTTCAATATTTGCAAATCAATTTAATTAACTGCATTAATAAAATAGAGGATAAGAACCATATGATCTTCTCCATAGATGCAGATAAAGCATTTGACAAAATACAGCATCATCTTCATAAAAACCATATATGAAAGACCCACAGCTGGTATATCATCAATGGAGAAAAAGTGAGAGTTTTTCCTCTACAGTCAGGAACAAGACAGGGATGTCCACTCTTATCATTACTATTTAACATAGTACTGGAAGTCCTAGCCTCAGCAATCAGACAACAAAAAGAACTAAAAGGCATCCAAATCAGCATGGAAGAAGTCAAACATTCACTACTCGCAGATGAAATGACACTCCATGTAGAAAACCTGAAAGACTCCACTAAAAAATTGCTAGAACTACTACATGAATTCATCAAAGTCACACAATATAAAATCAGTGTACAGAAATCTATTGCATTTCTATACAGCAAAAATGAAGCAGCAGAAAAAGAAATCAAGGAATTGATCGCATTTACAATTGCACCAAAACAATAGGATAGTTAAGAATAAACCTAACCAAAGAGGTAAAAGATCTGTACTCTGAAAACTATAGAACACTTATGAAAGAAATTGAAGACGACACCAAAAAATGGAAAAATATTCTATGCTCATGAGTTGGAAGAACAAATATTGTTAAAATATTTATACTACCTCAAGTAATCTCCACATTTAATACAATCCCTATCAAAATACCACCAGCATTTTTCATTTTTGTTGAGACAAACAATCCTAAAATTTGTGTGGAACCACATAAGACCCCAAATAGCCAAAACAATCCTGAAAAAGAAGAGCAAAGGAGACATCACGATTCTGGACTTCAAGATATATTACAAAGCTGTGATCATCAAGACAGTATGGTACTGGCACAGAAACAGACACATAGATTAATAGAACAGAATAGAGAACCCAGAAATGGGCCCTCAACTCCATGGTCAAGTAATTTTCAACAAAGCAGGAAAAAAGTTTCCATTGGAAAAAGTATCCAAAGGAAAAAAGACAGTGTCTCGGACAAATGGTGTTTGGAAAACTGAATAGTAACATGCAGAAGAATGAAACTGGTCCACTTTCTTACACTATACACAAAAATAAAATCAAAATAGATGAAAAACCTAAATATGAGACACGAAACCATCAAAATCATAGAGGAGAACACAGGCAGCAACCTTTTTGACCTCGGCTACAGGAATTTCTTACTAGATACATAGTAAGAAGCAAGAGAAACAGAAGCAAAAATGAACTATTGGGACTTCAAGATAAAAATCTTCTGCACAGTGAAGGAAACAATCAACAAAACTAAAAGCCCATAGAATGGAAGGTGATATTTGCAAATAACCTATCTGATAAAGGATTAGTATCTAAAAACCTATAAAGAATGTACCAAACTCAACACTCAAAAAAACAAATAATGCAGTTAAGAAATGGGCAGAAGACATCAACAGATATTTCTCCAAAGAAGATGTCCAAATGGCTACCAGACACATGAAAAGATGCTCAACATCACTCATCATTAAATCAAAACCACAATGAGATACCACCTCACACCAGTCAGAATGACTAAAATTAACAACACAGGAAATAACAGATATTGGTGAGGATGCAGAGGAAAGGGAATTCTCATGCACTGTTGGTAGGAATGCAAACTGGTGCAGCCACTCTGGAAAACAGTATGGAAATTCCTCAAAAAGCTAAAAATAGAACTACCCTATGATCCAGAACTGCACTACTAGGTATTTACCCAAGGGATACAAAAATGCAGATTTGAAAGGATACACTCACCCTAATGTTTACAGTAGCACTATCAACAATAACTAAACTATGAAAAAAGCCCAAATGTTCATCAACTGAGGAATGGATAAAGAAGAGGTAGTGTACACACACACACACACACACACACACACACACACACACAGGAATATTACTCAGCCATCAAAATGAATGAAATTTTACCATCTGCAATGATGTGAATGGAGCTAGAGTTATTAGGCTAAGACATATTTACACATTTACACATATTTAAAAAGACAAATACCATGTGATTTCACTCATATGTAGAATTTAAGAAACAAAAAAGATGAACATATGGGGGGGAAATAGGAGAGGTAAGCAAACCATAAGACTCTTAACTATAGAGAATAAACTGAGGCTTGATTAAGAGAGGTGAGTGGGGGATGAGCTAACTGTGTAATGTTTATCAAGGAGGCACTTGTGATGAGCACTGAGTGTTACATGTAAGTGATGAATCACTAAATTCTACTCCTGAAACCAATATTACACTAGATGTTAACCAGCTAGAATTTAAATAAAATTTGAAAAGAAAAATGCCAAAATACAACTGTCAGCCCAAAATTCTATATCCTGTGAAAATATCTTTATTTATTTACAGAATACTTCAGTCAAGAATAGCAGAATACACTCTCTTCTCAAGTGCATGTGAAACCTTCATCAAGATAGACCATATCTTTGGCCAAAAGTAAATAAATACATAAAAATGACAGATTGAAAAGAATTAAAATAATACAAAATATGTTCTCTGATCATAATGGAATTAAAATAGAATATAATAATAATAATATATATGGATAATTCCCAGATATTTGGAAATAAAAAAAACATACTTCTAAATAATATATGGATCAAAGAAGAAATATCAAAGGAAGTTGGGTAATGTTTTGAATGGAATGAACATGAAGATACCACATGTCAAACTTTTAGACTACAGCTAAAGTAATGCTTAGAGAAAAATTTATAGCATTACATCTTATATTAGGAGAGAATCTCAAATCAATGCTTTTTACTTTCTCCTGAAGAAACTGAAAAGAACAAACACAAAGCAAGTATAAGGAAGAAAATAATAAAGAGCAGAAACCAGTAGTATTGAAAAAAGAGCATCGATGCACTGAAAAGTTAGATTTTCAAAAAAAAAAGAATAAAATTGATAAACCTCTAGTATAAAGATTGTTGGTATAAAGATAAGAAAAGGTTATATCACTGCAGAGCCTGAAGACATTGAAAAGATAATAAAGTGGATGATAACTTTATTCCCATAAAGTCTATAACTTAGATAAGGTGGACTAATTGCTTGAAAGGTACAAGCTACAAGATCTTATTCAAGGAGAATAAATAAATGGAATAGTACTATACTTTTGAACAACTGGATTTGTGCTGCGAAGTTTCCAACAAAGGAAGCTCAAGGGCTGAATGGTTTCAATGGAGAATTCTACCAAATATTAAAGGGGAAATTATACCAATCCTACAATTCACTTCCAGAAAATGGAAGATACAGTTCCCAACTCATTCTGTGAGGCCAGTATTATCCAGATACCAAAACCAGACAAAGACATTACAAGAAACTAAAACTACAAAATGATATCTCTCATGTCCAAATGTGAAAATCTTCAACAAGGTATTAGCAAATAAAATCCAACGATATATGAATAGGATAATTCAGTATGACACAAAGCTATTTCAACATTAGAAAATCAATCAGTGTAATTCACTATATTAATAAATGATTCATAATAAAAATTCTCACAAAATTAGGAATAAAGGAGAATTTCCTCAACATGATAAAGAGCAAAACTGTACAGCAATATTATTCTTAATGGCATGAGACTGGACACTTTCTCCCTAAGATCAAGAACAATGTAAGGATATTCTTTCTCACCATATTTACTTTTCACCATATTTACTCTTAGTAACATACTGTGGGTTTTTAACAGTGTAATAAATCAAGAAAAAGAAGACATACAAATTGGAAAGGCAGTACTAAAATTCTTTCTATTCAAAGAGAACAGTTGCTTTGTGGAAAATTTCAAGAAACCTAAAAAAGAGCTTTTAGAACTAACAAGTGAGTTTAATAATGTCACAGGATGCAAAGTTAATATAAAAAATCAATTGTATTTCTATATACCAGTAATGAGCATTGAAAATTGAAATTATAGAAAATTGTGCTTTACAAAAAAATTAGATACTAAGTATAGATTGAACAAAATATATGCAGATTCTCTATGCTGGAACTATAGAACACTGATGAATAAAATCAAAGTGGACCTAAGTAAATAGAGACAGGTGCCATGTTAACGGAAGACTCAATACTGTTAAGAAGTTAATTCTCTCCTAACTGATCTACAGATTCAACAAAATCCTAAACAAAATTCTGATAGGATTTTTTTAGATAGGAAAAATTCTCAAATTTATATAGCACAGCAAAAAACCTAGGATAGCTAAAACAATTTTTTCAAAGAAGAACAAAGTTAGAGGATACACACTACCTGATTTCAAGATTTCCTATTAGGCTACAATAATCAACACAATACAATAATGGCAAAAGGATAGGCCTGTGGATCCATGGAATGGAATCAAGAGACCAGGTATAGATCCACTGATGAGGCAAAGGCAATTCAATGAAGAAAGAATAATCATTCAGTCGTATGCAAAGAAAAGAACTTTGATATTACCTATATCAAAAGTAACCAAACATAGATTATAAACCTAATGTGAAATATGAAACTATAAGACTTTTAGAAGAAATCATAGGAGAAAATCTTTGTAAGCTCGAATTGGGGAAAGATAACTTGATACAACTCCAAGAACATGATCACAAAAGAAAAAAAAATCCTTAATCAGACCTCATTAAAATATAAAAACATTTGCTCTCTGAAAGACAATGTTAAGAAACTGAAAAGTAAAAAAGAAAGAAAGAAAAAGAAAGAAGAAAGAAAGAAAGAGAGAAAGAAAGAAACTGGAAAGACAAGCCATAGACTGATAGAAAATATTTATAAATTATACATATGACAACTTGTATCCAGAATATATTTTTTACATGTTTTCTTTTTTTAAAGATTTTATTTATTTATTAATGGGAGACAGAGAGAGAGAAAGAGAGAGAGAGAGGCAGAGACACAGGCAGAGGGAGAAGCAGGCTCCACGCAGGGAACCCGACGCAGGACTGGATCCCTCCACCGCAGGATCACGCCCTGGGCAGAAGGCAGGCGCTAAAGCCCTGAGCCACCTGGGCTGCCCCAGAATATATTTTAAAAACTTAAACCTTGACAAAAAGAAAGCAAATAACCCAATTTTAAAAATGGGCTAAATATTTGAGTAGACACTTCACCAAAGAAGATTGATAGGCACCTGAAAATATACTGTAACATCATCATTCTTCAGGGAAATTCAAGTTAAAATCACAAGATACCCTTATACTTCTATTAAGATGAACAAAAACAAAAACAAAAAACCCTACCAATATCAAGTGCTAGCAAAGAAAAGGAGAGTGGAATTATCATATACTGGTGGTAGGCATGCAGAATGATACAGCCACTCTGTAAAATTGGCAATTTGTTATAAAACTATACATGCAATAACCATTCAGCCCAGCAATTCCACTCCTGGGTATTTTACTTAAGAGAATGGAACAAGTTCATACAAACACCTGCACACAAACATTGATAATCAGCAGCAACTGGAAACAACTCAAATATCTAGCAACTGTGAACAGATAAATACAAACTATTAATAGTTTGAGTGAGGTGAAGCTCAAATACAGTATGCTAAGTTAAGGACCAATAGTCTCTAGGCCAAATTCAGCCACATTTATTCATTTCTATAATGTCTGTGGCTGATTTTGTGTTACTATGGCAGATTTGAATAGCTGCAACAAAGACCATATGGCCCACATGGTATGGTGGCTACAAATATTTACTACCTGGCCCTTCCAGAAAAAGCTTACCAAACGCTATGCTAGTGAGGGAAGATAGACACAAAAACTACTGTTATATGGTTCCATTTATACAAAATTCTGGAAAAGCTAAAACTATTGGAATGGAGAACAAATCACTGGTTCCCAGGGGTTTGGCTTGGTCGTAGAGATTGACTATAAAGAATCAGCATTTTTTTAGTGTGACGGAATTGTTCTGTATCTTATTATGGTGGTTTTACACCACTGTCTGCATTTGCTAAAGTTAACATAACTGATATAATTGCATATCTGCCCCCCAAGGTGAGTCTATATATAAACTAAAAATTAAATTTAAAAAAAGACCAAAAAAAGTGGTGTAAAATGGCACATATATTAGTCTGGACTTTTTGGCTGCAAGTTGCAGGAACTCAAATGATTTTTAAGCAGAAAAGGAAGGAGATGATTCAGATGATTTCAGATACCTGAAGGACTATTTGGTGAATGACAAACCCGAAGGCTGAGCTTCAGAAACCAGAGCTGAGAGGTGAGACCCACAGATCATTGGGGCCAGGGTTCTTTCATATCTCATATTCTTGGTTGCTCTCTCCTATTGATCTCCTTGTGGCAGGAAGTCTGTCCCCTGGCAGTTCCAATTTAGTAACCAGGAGAAAGAGAGAAATTTTTTCCCCCTAAGTGTTTATTTTTCAACTCCAGGGAAAGATGATGACCTTTGTGGTCACAGACCTACACCTTGATCAATCACTGTAGCCCAGAGGGAAAAAGCCCTAGGATAGCTAACCCCCATTCCATGAACAAATGACTAGGGTCTGTTTTGAGAAGAATGGGATTAGAAAATTTTTGGGCAGGCAAAATCCAGATGCAGGCTCAGTCAACTTCATTAACCATAAATTAATAAAATAAACACAACATCTAGTGAATATCTTTATAGTTCCACAGTTGTTTCCCTGCACTAGGCAAACTTGGATTTGAAAAGCAAGTCAAAGACATCTAAAAAAGGTTTTGAGACACTTAAGCCAAGCAGTCAGTGACTTAATTGGACTGGGAGCCTACCTTAATTAAGTATGAAAATATTTATTTCGGGTCCCAGTGGATTTCATTGAACTATTGATATTTCAATAAAATGATAAAAGGGAAATGGCCTAACACTATTGGTGTAGCCCAAATTAAAAGACCTCATTAAGAAAATCAAGCCTTATTGTATCACCTTTCTGATTGAGCTTTTTTCCTTTCAAGTACCAATCTTTAAACAGTTTTGAATTATCTTTTAAAAATCAAATCTAGATAGTTTCTCTTGTTAAAAGATAATAGATATTTAATTTTAAAGATTTTTCTCAGGAAGCCATTAATCATGATGATTGAACTCAGTTAACTAATTTTCTTGCCTCTGTGTCAGTGAATTAGAACCAACAATCTCTTTAAATAGAAGACAGGCATTCAAAAGCCTTAATTTTTCTATTTTCTTGCAGTGGATGTTAGAAAGACATCATTAAACAAAGTATAAATCCTCTTCCAAAGCAAAAGACATCTAAGCTTCATTATCTTGTTTTTCTCTTTCCCATTCTGCGATATTATTCCAAGGGCTCCACCTGAGAGGGTTAAACAGAGTAGACTACATATACACCCATCTCAAATGCCTAAATTACCAACCGTATCAGGAGAGAAAGAAAAACAAAAGCTGGCTTCCATTCGCCCAGGCTTCTGGCTCATCAACCAAGAAACACAGCCTCGACTGCTCACTTTCGGTCTTGCATTGATGACTACTTCCCAGGAGGGAACCACAAAGAGAATCATTCACCCTCAAAGACTCATACTTTCTAGCCTGGGGAAGCAAGAGCAGAGGAAGAAATTGGAATAGGACTTGCCTGAGAGCAGCTCTGAATGTTTTCAGGGAGGATTTATGTCATGTCCTCTCAAGTTTTTAAACCTAATTTAATAAGTATACAGCTTCTTTGCAAAATAACACTACGCATATCAACCATTTTTATCTTTTCCAAATGGAAATGGAAGCAAAGTTCCCCATTACTGGCAAATCCTATCCATATTACAGCAGCAGCAAAGAAGTTAATCCATCTTGTTTTTTTTCTCCTGTGCAATATAGTTATACTATCACGTATTTTAAATTGTTCTTCTAGTCTATTTTAGAGCTGTAAGTTTAAGTGAGGTAGAATAGTTAAAGTTTAAGCTGAAAACTTTAAAAAAATGTTATTAGGAAAAGTCATTTTAACATTCATGAAGCAAAGCCAATCTGGTATGATCAAGTTTAATAGAAGTCATTCAAGACTGTTCTACTTGTTCTAAAATGTGTGGCGATTGACAAAATCTTTCTTGTCCATCCAAATTGAAGACAAAGCCAATTCTGAGAAAAAACGGTATTAGGGACCCCCACATTCTAGTTCAAGGAACAATCAGAGGTGTGTCTAAGGGTTTGTTGATTCACTTTACTGATACAAAACCTCTACCTCAACATTGGCTTCTCGGATTGAGATGAGATGAGAAGGCACAGAGGGCAGAGGGAGAGGCTGGGTGGAAAGTAAGTTTGTGCAGGGAGGCTGAGGAGGAAGGGGCTCAAGCAGTGGTGTACCTGGAGGCCAACCTAGGGTATTTGACACACAGGATGAATAGTTTATATCCCCTCCTTTCTATCATGAAAGTATTTCAATAATTTATACAAACTGAAATAAGCAATAATAACCAACGGAAAAGAGATGCAAACAGTGAAAAATGTTTTACTGATTTTTGTAAATATAATTATGCCAGGGAAAAATAATGAAAAATTAACAACACATTGCAGAAAAAAGGAAAAAGTAATGGATTAATCTATTTTAATTACAATAATGCCATTTTTGAAAAAAAAGGGGGGGAAAATTAGTCCTTCATGTTGGTCTGGCACAGTAATGAATAACATTACTGTTTCTGTTTTCAAATCTTAATTTTGTCAAAACAGATCTTCATCATGTATTCATGTTTTGCCAGATTTGTCGATATCTCATCTTCCCTCATGGTTGGTTGAAGAACTACTTTTTTGTTCATTTTAATTTCAAAAGCTTTTTTTTTCACATGAAACAATACACAGCAAATAGTTTCATGTTTTCACATGAAACAATACACAGCAAAAAATCTTAAGCATACGGATAAGTTCAGCAGAGATTCATAAAAACCCCACTTCACAACAAATTCCAGCAATTGCAATACTAAACATGTCATTGTTTCTTTGGGATCTATTTTAGCAGCTTTTAAATGTCTCCAATCAAAAAGATTTCACTTATCTTTACTATAAATTCAACATAAATTATATCATATTCCATAAAAACTTATTAAGTTTTCCTTCTGCAAAAATCAGACATTATTCTATTCCTTGCTTTACAACAAATGTCCAGTTCTTGGTAAGGATAATAAGGTGATTCAATCCCAGATTCTTTTATATCTCCTAGCAATGTAAGACCAACATCTTTTGTTATTTCTCCTGGGATTTTTCTTTCAAACTTGACGTTTTTCCCTATGTAAATATCTGTTTCTTATGTGTGCTGTTGGGAGAAAAACCTTTTTCTCTACCAACTTAGGTCTGAATGGTCAGGGGTCTGCAAATTAATTGACACATAAATGGAACAAAAATGTACTTTGTGTGTAGAAGTGCTCTACAGAGACATCTAGAGATAAAGATTTATATACCACATTAATAAAGGGAGGAGCACTGAGTCAGAGCTTCAAAGAATGGAAGCTTCTGATGCAGGTTGTTTATACAATTTTTTTGGAATATTCCAGTGCCCAAGGACAGTTGGCTCTATGACAGATGATTCTCATAAAGCCCTGCTTTAGTCAGATAAGAGAAATTCAGATAAGGTTTCTTTCTGCATCTGTTGTAGCTCAGATGTTTTCCCTTTCCTAACATTCTGGTGGGTCTTTGGTCCTTTTGATGTTATGTGCCATAATTACAGCTTTCTTCAAAATTTCTGTGTGTTGATCTCCAAGTAACAATTTTAAAGCCTGCTGTCTCCTTGTTGCTCAGGGCCGATTTGGGCTGTTTACAAATATTTTGGGGTCTTATTAACCTCATCTAAAACTTCACAAGCAGAAAAAAGATAATTTAGCAAAGAAAAATTGCATGCAACACAGGGAAATTTTAAGCTTGTCTTCTAGGGTCCACATTTTCTTTTGGATTACATAGTACTTTGAAGATTGAAATTAACTTTTCAAACTTGTTTTGCCTGTGTAGCTTCATAATGAATATGCCATCTAGTCTGGGAAAATCTTTTCACTGTTATACACACATTCTGCACTGTTTTTCATCAATGAGGTGAGAATTAAATGAATGAATACATTTTTTTCTCCCAAAGTTCCAAAAGAGCCACTCATAAAGCAATGCTCCAAAAGAAGTGAGCTCTGCAGAATTGCAAAGACTGCTTTACACAAGACATACATAAGAATTGGAAGTAATTTCTTTGATTGGTGCCTGACATCACTGTATGTGCTGTAGTTTTGGCTTTGTCATATCAATGACCATGACAGATTGACCATGATTCTGCCCATCTGTCACCATTCAGTTGCTTTAACAACTTTTCTGTGGGCTTAACAACAGTTTTCCAGAAATAGCAAAGAAGCCCAAGAATTATTCCTTTACTTAAACTTCATCATCTTCAATATGGATGTATCTAACCACTTTGCACATTTTATCACTGTGTGAAACATGAGGCATGCTAGCAAAATTCTTAAGCATTATGCTTTTAAAATATCTGCTACTTAGTGGTACCATTGATTGAATGTTTTATTTACTTAATAGATTCTTTAGTTAACAATTTAAAAAAGGGGATATATTTCAACTCTGTAAAGATGGAATTCAAACTCAGCAAAATATTGCGTGTACACACAAAGATGTGCACATACCAACCACACACATCACACCTCACACTTTACATATTAAGCAAACAAAAACTCCAAGTGGTCACATAGAATGACAAAACTGAAGTTCTCCGATTCTATTTCCTTTTATAATTGCTGTGCTATCATTATTTGACTTGGAGTCATTAGTTAAAAGTAGGAATATGGAGTACCATAGCAGGTGTATCTAAACTAAACCATTATGAACTTACTCTCATAAGGAATGCATGTTATAGAATCCCTGTGTGTCGGCGCTAGCTGGTCAGTGGAGAGTTCTCCAAATTAACTTTCATATAGAATAAATATTTATTAAAGGGTAAGCAACAAAAATGTCTTAATCTGAGGCACATGCAAGTACCAACATACACAAGCCAGTAATTGTTTAGAACTTAAATCAACAAAAACATTTATAGAGAGAAGTATCTTATCATTGATGTTATTTAGAAGTGCCAGTCTGAGGTGATGATAAAAAGCTTGGGGGCACTGAGGGGGACACTTGGCGGGATGAGCACTGGGTGTTATGCTATATGTTGGCAAATTGAACTCCAATAAAAAACTAATTTAAAAAGCATACCGAATTACAGTTGCTTTTATTATTGTTTTTAAATTCTCTACAGGTAATGTATTGCTTTATTTCCTGCATTGAAGGGAACCCCTCTCATCACCTTATTCTTGATACAACATTGGTCTCTAATGATTCTCCGGCCAAAAGAATTTTTTTTTTTTAGATTTCATTTATTTATTCCTGAGAGACACACAGAGAGAGGCAGAGACACAGGCAGAGGGAGATGCAGGCTCCTCAAGGAGAGCCTGATGTGGGACTAGATCCCAGGACCCCAGGATCACAACCTGAGCTGGAGGCAGACGCTCAGCCACTGAGCCACCCAGGCGCCCCCAAAAGAATCATTTTTAAGGTCTGTAGTCTTGCTTAAAAAGTGGGAACTGGTTTGTTGTTTTCTGACTGAATATTTGCTTGACTGTTGGGTTTGCTGACATGCCTTGATGTTTCCAAATGGGAGAAAGAAAGTTGCCATAGTGGCACAGCCTGGTGGAGAAAGGGGAAGGCTGTCTTCATATTTCTGAGAGTGTGCCTGTGACTGAGGCCCCGGAGTTGGGGTATAGTGCCAAGGAAGTTTGGAAGAAGCCTAGATAATGAAACTATATTAGGAATAGGAAGAATAACCACAGACAAGAGCTGCCCCCTTGATAACAAGAAATCAACTATCTCTTATCACCTCAGGAGACCCACCCTCCCAAACCCCCAGTCTAGGTCTATGGAGCCTCAGGCTGGTCTATGCTAGGTAATAGGGGCCAGAAGGAAGAGGGTTGGAAGAGACTTTTAAATTGAACATAAGATTGAAATTTTAAGTGAGGAGGGTTAACTTTCAACAAAGAAAATGTCTTAATAACCAAGCACGTTTGACAAGGTATGGAACCAGTCAAAGACATCTTTGAGGGACTATTATCTACTGGGAAAAACATATGCATGCTAGGTGTCAATAGAGCTGAATTAGTAAAGGTTTTTGGGAAAAAAATACAAACTTTTATTTTTGTACTTGGATAAATTAAGATTCCTCACTGGGCCATTTAATAACAGTTACATTCTTTTGGGTACAAGATGCTTTGACACACTTCGGTCCCCCAGCTCCTGCTCAGTGGGAACCTAGAGAATGTTTTTCCTGACTGGGTCCCTGTTCTAATTGTCCTCTGTTCCTAGGACATGGCCCATGACCTTCTTTCAGAGATTTGCTTTGCTTCGACACTAACTTTCGGGCTTTGAGTTTATCCTGTTACCAAAGGTTTCAAGAATCTCAACGTGAACCATTTAGTTCTGGATCTGTTTCCAAAGATATGTGTGTGGGTCCAATATGCACAAAAATCTCTCTCAAAAACTAGTCAAAAGTTATTGCATGAATCATGGCAACTCATCCTGCTTCAAATAACAGGACTTCCCATTTTTGTTTTCCTAATTTCCGTTATATCCTATTTCTTTTTCTTTCCATTTGTTCGGCTCCGTATTTCCCAGAGGAGTGCCCCCTAATTTTCTTGTGAACTGGATAATTATAAAGTCTAAATGAGTTCTTTTTATGTGAACATCTCCTAAATTGTTAACATACTCAAGTTTCTCATTTAAATAATAACTAGAAATTGTTAAATTTGAGTTATGTATGCATAAAGCATTCCATCATTGGAACACTGGAAAATCTTTTGAGGCTATTGATTGTATTGGGCTAAGAAATTGCTTTTCTTGTCTGTGTTTACGGGAAAAAAGACCTATGCTATTTCAAAAGTGTTTTATCTTTGGGCTTCTCTCTAAACGTGTAGCTGTTGAGTACTGTATCTTTTGTGACAAAGATTGTAAGCCTATTGTAAAAAAAGATGCTAGATAAATTTTATCATACCCATTATTAGCTTGGAAGACTTTGAAAATTATTTTTTACATTTCAGATACTCAGGACAACATATTTGCTATAATTAGGAATAATAGAGGAGGATACAAGGAAGACAGAGATTGTAATTCCTCATTTGCCATCATAAGCCGTACTCCATAAGGGCTTTTAAGGTTCTGGTGCATATGTGTTTTGTGATTTAAACATCCATCTGAGTTCCCCTCTTGGATTCTGTTAAAAATCATATTTCCCTAAAGGTCCCAAGACTTCTGTAAAACTAGGTCATATAATACACTCTCTAGGAATGAGACTTTTTTTCATAAGAGATAAAGTGACTGTCCACAGGATAAGACTTAAGATAGATCGGGCCAATTGGGCTTTTTGTTTCATAAATGTTTTTGTTTCATAAATGAAACAATTTCTAGGAAATATATTATCCATGTCTTCCAGAACTCTAAATAAAACAATAAGGATAGTCTTATGCTTGTAAAGCGCTTTATAGTGTACACCATACATTCATGTTTTAAAAGTTGTTCCTCCCAGCTGTCCTGGGTGGCTTAGTCGGCTAAGTATCTGCCCTCAGCTCGGGTGATGATTCCAGGGTCCCAGGATGAAGCCCCAAGTTGGGCTCCTTGCTCAGCAGGCAGGCTACTTCCCTCTCCCTCTGCCCCTCTTCTTTCCACTTGTGCTCGCTCTCTCTCTCTCTCAAAAAATAAATAAAATCTTTTTAAAAAATGTATTCCTCCTCACAGTAATCCTTTGAAGTAGGTATTATTATCCTTATTTTGTGAGATATTAATTTACTTTCTTAATATGGTAGTCCTGAAAGCCTAATTCCAGGTCAGTCAGTGCTTTTCTACTCCTCCACAACTTTGGCTCTACTTCTGGTGAATAAATCTTTCATTGAGAACACTTAGGACAACCTCCTGGAATATTTCTCAGCCCCCGGCACACAGAAACCTTTGCATGACTGATGATATTATTGCAGTGAACATATTGGCATATAAAAGGGAGATTTCTCCCCCTAAAGTGACACCATCTCCTGTATGACCTATTGTGACTTTTAGGTAGTCAACCATTTTAAAGTTGATAAACTTTAAAAAATTTCAAGAGAATCTCAAAATAGAAACTATTAAGATATAAATTTCATATCCTCATTCAATTTTATCCCAATTAAAAGAATCCAATAACCTCTTCTATTCACTCAATGTTACAGTCCTCTTCCAGGCTCTCTGTATAGTCCAGGCTGTCATTCTTCTAACTCATCCTGCTGTTCCTCAGCTAAAGCTGAGTTTTTCAAGTTCCAAGAAAAAATGGGGACCTTTTCTGTTTTGGCATTAGGAATCCCACTGAGACACTTGGAGTAACTATTTGCTTACCAGCCATCTCATCTCCGACTTAGCACCAGTGAGTCTGTCCCGGGAAATATCCAGAACTCACAGCTGCTGTTGGTTGGCACTCCGCCTCTTTGTAGCTTCAGTGGCTACACTCTTAGAATATCAGGCAGCTTCTAATACAAAACTAAGAATTCCATCTTGTGTACCCGTATATTTCCAGTAGTGAAATTTCTAGTAGTGCCTGACACCTACTAGAGGTTCTACCAACACTTACTGAATGAATGAATGAGAAATCTGTGTGTTCTCATTTTATGGAGGGAAAATATTACAGTGAATTGCTAAAACATATAGTTTATAATGACAAGGACTTGAAATCAGATCTCTTTATTCCTATTCCAATGTGTTTCCTCTGACATGTCTTGGTGGCTTTGTCAGTCATTTCTCCATTTCTCCATTCCTATTCAGTGCATTCCCAGAGGGCATATTTCCTTCACTTTTCCTAAACTCAGTGATTTAAATCACTTCTGTTCAATGTGTCAGCCTCCTACCCCCTAGGACCCAAAACTATTCTAAAAGTTCTACTGCTTTCCTCATAATGGGTGACATGCGGTACAGCCCCATTTCACCTGGGCAAAGGGTGCATCAACAGGGAAAAATCATCTAACCCATAAAAGCTGCTGTGGTATGCTCACATCTCTTGCCATATGAAAAGGATGAAAATTTTACATCTTTAAACTATTTATTTCACTACAAAATAACAACTTCAGTGAAACTTCAAGCACTTTTGAAAGGGTATAAAATGAAAAGTAAAAATCCCACCTCCCCTCATTGATTCCCAGGGTTTCTTTCCAGATGTGGAACAGTGTGTCATGTGTGCCACCAGGAAGATGTCTTACAAAAGCAAGCATATACATGTATCCTTTTAGGAAAATACATAAGGGCCATTCCTACCCAAAAATGATGTTAAGTGAAGAGGACAATCTTCAGAGTGATAGAGGAATAAGAAATCAGATTGCAGAGGTCATAACATTTACGCAAAAAACACAAGGGGCACCTGGGTGGCTCAGTTAGTTGAGCATCCAACTCTTGATTTCGGCTCAGGTCATGATCTCAGGGGTTTGAGATCAAGCCTGGAATCGAGCTCTGCATTGGGCGTGGAGCCTGCTTAAGATTCCTTCTTTCTCTCTCTCTCTCTCTCTCTCTCTCTCTCTTTCCCTTTCCCCTCCCTCATCTAAAAAAATAAAAGTGCACACAAAACAATGATGTTGTATTCATGTTACCTATATATGAATGAAAAAGTATAAAAATAAATTAATCAGATACACACTAAATTCATGTAATTCCCAAGAGATTGGTAAGGTGCGAAGGATAGAGGATGATGGACAAAGGGACTTCAAATTTGTCTGGAATTTTTTTAGCATACACATACGTTGAAGGAAATATGACCAATGTTAAGAATTGCCAGTTTCAGGAATAGGTTCATGGGTGAAACTTATTCTCTGTACGTTATTTTTTTTTAAGATTTTGTTTATTTACTTGAGAGAGAAAGAGATAGAGCAAGAGCAGTGGCAAGAGGGAGAAGCAGGCTCCCAGCTGAGCAGGGAGTCCAATTCAGGGCTTGATCCCAGCATTCTGGGATCATGACCTGAGCCAAAGGCAGATGCCTAACTGACTGAGCCACCTAAATTACTTATTTAGGTGCTCCTAAATTACTTATTTTAAATATATTTCAAATAAAAGTTTTGAAGAAAAAATGGATGTATCTTGTACATACTGTTCTGTGCTGTACTTTTTCCATTTAACCATATAACTTGGAGAGTTCTAATCATTTAGGCATACATAGATCAACCTGAGTTTTAAATGGATGCGTATCACTGGACCATACACTTAAGAATGATTAAAATGGGAAATTTTATGTTATGTATACTTTATGACAATTTTTTTAATTACCAAAAAAACCGGTTGCATGGTATTTCTTTATATTTCAATCATTTTACCATTCTCCTGTGGATGGACATTTATGTTGTTGGCAGTTTTTTGCTGTTACAAATACTGCTGTAATGAATCTAAGCATACATTTATATTTTATCACATGCATCCGACTGTGGATAAAGATTTTTTTCTAAAATGGCTTTGGCTCACAATGGAATTTTGATATGAATTTTAAATGACCAGTTCTATCTGATATGAATTTTAGGTGACATTTATCTGTAATTACAGAATTTAGCCAAGGTATTTCATTTATGGACTTTATTTATGCTTTAGGGAAAAATGGCCAGTGTTTAATATTTTTAAGCTTAAATTCTGGTTGTTATCATGATTTTGGTTAAAATTTCACTATCAGAATTTTTTTCTGGTGTTGGGTTAAAACTTAACCCTGAGAGTCAGTCTCCAGTCATTTATACCTTATTATGACTGAATTTATCAGGTCATTTTCTAAGATTTATAAATAAATAACGCTTGAAGACAGAAGACAATACAGGGATACATAAAGAAACAACCCAAAAGCAGAGGCTGGGGCCCCCAGTAGGCAGTTAACTCCTACAAAATTTTGTGTAGGGCAGACCCAAATATTTCATAAGTGTTTTAGTATATTGACACCAAGCTGTCACTCAACTCTCAAAGGAAATTTTTAAATTATAACAGCAAAGACTCTGAAGTCTGTGTCAGCTGAGTACAGATTTTTGAGATGTCTGGTGTTGCTAAAATTGCCCTGTACATTTTTGTTCTAAATTTTTTCCCGGGGCTCTGTCATTAGAGGCACTACATTAAATGTTTCTATTTACTCTCATATTTAGGCTTTCATATTTCATATTTCATGCTCATACTGTAAATTATAGGAATAAACATTTGCCTATAAATTTGGATGGATGCACACTGTGTTTGGTGAGGCCGATCATGTGGCAGTGCCCATAAAGGAAGCGCATGATTGATGCTGCAACCATACAGATTTCAATCTCTCTCTCTCTATGTGTGTGTGTATATATATATACATATATATACACATATATATACATATATGTCTTGCATATATATATGTGTATACACACACACGTATACACACACACCCTACCACCACTACCATCACCACCACCAACAACAATAACAGCAACAACCCTGGAGGAAGCTCTGGCCAGCATTTCCCCCCATATTTGTAGGCATTTTAATATTATTTTGAAAATACAGTGAGGTGAGGGAATCATCTGTATCTTTAAAACAGAGTAGAATGGAAACCAACCGACAAACAAATAAACAAAAGCATCTCTTCTTGAGAGGTTGAAATCTCGATTGGGGGAACTATGATGATCTTCACGTCAGTGTGCCAAATTGTTCCAATTTTCCCGTGAAGGGAGCCAGCCTTCACTTCCCCACCCCGGCTCCCTCGCTCACGGAAATTGCAGTCTACTTTTTAAATGTATGCCTTTGTTTTCGTCGGAGCCATTGGGAGTCTACAAATTCTGTCATGTGGCTACGCTCAGTAGCCCTAATAGCCGTGATGGAAGCTGTGTGTCAGCACCGATGAAGAGGGAAAATGGAAAAAGAATGGAACATGTTAATGCCCTTGGGCGGAGGGGTGGGGGTGGCTTCTCTTGCTGCTTGGAGACAGATGTAAGCTTGGGATCAGAAATGCAGATATGATTTAATTATGTTAAAGTCATGTTATTTTTGCGTCGCATGTCACTTCAAGGATTTGCATGTTGCTGTCTGTTACTCGGTTATTGAAGAAATAGCTTTGAATTGGGGCCCTGATTGAATATTTTTAAAAGTACAAGTAAAGAAGGCAGCTTTTAAAGTCTGCAGCAAATGAACTGCTTTTTAGGAAAACTGGATATATGTACTATTTACATATAAATAACTCACCCGGCATGCAGGCACGTATGCATCCGTGTATAATTTTAAATGACAGGCACCGATTTAATGCAGAAGATAGGGCTCATTAGTTCCCTGAGAAGGATTGATTCTCCATAGCTGGAATGGTGCATACAGCTCCTAGATAATTTGTAATGAATTGAATTTTCCTTCAGCATACCTAATTAGTGGCTTTTTCTTTTGCTCCTTAAAAGGATATAGACATTTAAACAGATAAATGTTTGGAAATCTGTTAAAATGCCAGAAAGGTATTACTTACGCCTTCGTGTGCATGATGGGCTCTGTTGGGGGAAAAACGTGTAGGAAAAGAGAACACTTCGTTCTGGAAAAATTAGGTTGTCAGGGTTTTGCTATAAGAGCATCGTACGTTTTCTGGCTATTTGCAGAATTACTTGGCAAATTTTTTGTGCGGTATGTCAGCCTTCAACCACGTCTTCTGGTTGTCTCTTGGTCTGGTACCTGGCTCTTCAGAGCCCCTCGTGGTAAAGCACGGGAATCCCTTGGGGGGTGGGGTATTTCTTCCACAAAAGGTCTGCGCCCAAAGAGGTCTGCTTTTCACTACAGTGGCATGTAGACAGGACCAGTCCAGAGAGAGATATCGGACCATGTTCTAGGAAATAGGCTAACAGAACTTTAATAAGTTTCTACTCTAGGGATGCCTGGTAGCTCAGTGGTTGAGGGTCTGCCTTTGGCTCAGGGTGTGATCCCAGAGTCCTGGGATCAAGTCCCACATCCGGCTCCCTGCCTGGAGCCTGCTTCTCCCTCTGCCTATGTCTCTGCCTCTCTGGGTCTCTCATCAAAAAATAAATAAAATCTTTAAACAAAAGGTTTATACTCTATTCATAAATGTGTTGCACTCATGGACAAAAGACCTTGAAATTGTCATTTCTGCCAACTCTGAAAATGGATGTTGAAGTAATTCAGACTTCTGTTTCAGGTTTTTCCTGGAAATATTGAATGTTTAAAATACATGGTATAGATTAGACATTTAAAAATCGATGTAGTAATTTGAATGACATTCCATCTTGAGGTAAAGTTTAACTCTTCCTGTTTCTCATCACCAAAAGCACCATATGTATCAATCTATGCCAAACATTAACAAATAAGTCACTGCCCAGGAAATGTAGTGTAAATCACGAAAATAGAGATAATTTGGTGATGATCTGATGGTGTAAATGAATAGAAAAATATTCAGTGTCTATTACCCTTCAGAGACTAATGAATCCGAACACATGTTATCATATCACATGGAGATTACATGCTGCGGCCAAGAATGCAGAGACAGAGTCTTCATTGAGTGGCAACAGAAAGGACCTGTTTTTCCACATTAAAATGATTTGGATCAGTAGATAGCAAGTGTACCAGTGTTGGGATTGAATAGGAATTGATCACCTCTGAAGTCAAGATATTTATGAAAAGAATTTTATGTTCTGAATTGATATGGAACTGAATTTTCCAGGATGCCATTTTGAGCAAAAAAATAAAAAGAGTTAGTCTTCATACATATATTTAAAAGGTTAGTAAACATCCTGTAAATTGAATTAGAATAGCAACAAGAAATGCATAGTCTTTACTTAAGAGAGAGGGGATCCACTTTGTCTAGTAGATTGATTGAAGAGTATTCTTTCTTGCTTTCTTTTATAGATGTTTTTTTCTATGTCACAGTCTGTTTTCAAATTGCAAGATTTAAAAGACATCTGCAATTACTGTTAATAGAACTAATCACTAACTGATGCAGGAGTCTAACAAACGTAAGTTCCTGAAAGACTGAACCACTAAAAGCCAATAGAGAGAAATCAGTGTGGATAAAAGTGGAACTGGGGTGAGTTACACCACCAAAAAGATTGACCTAGAACACACTTTACCGGCCTCACTCTGTGGGAATAAGACAGCTGCCCCAAAACACTTGGAGAGTTCTCATGTGGAAAAGCCAGAACAGTCCAGTGTTTTTCAATCTTTTTTTTTTTCATAATTACTTCCCTACAGAGCCTTTTTAGATATTTATATCCTAATTGCTCTACCATGGAATCTTAATACCACATATACACTATACATCTGTTTATATACTCTATGTACCTCTGTGCTGGATACATAGAAATAGTAGGATTCCTTTTGCTGCCTCTTCCAAAGAACTATTTTTCATCTCCTTGGGGGCCATGGTGCCCCCATGGAGAGAATGCAAAGATAGGCTGAAGTGATTACAGTAGCTCTGCCAAGTGAAAACAAATCCAGACTCAGCAAGGAGTCATTATTCAAAGGAATTACTGCAAAGGGGAAAAGGGAACTGATTTCCAGGAGCATGGGCCTCAGGTAAAATTCAACATTGTCAGTTCCTTGGTAGAAGCCTCGAAGGGACAGATTTTTATTTTAGCTGATTGTAAAGAAGTTTCTAAGAGCAGAATTTTCTGAAGGTGAATAGGTTGATGTTCTTGGACACTGAGTTCAAACTCATACTGACTGATCCCTCGACCTAAGGGCTGTAAATCACGTGTCACAAGATTGATTCTAGACAAACTGAAAGCTCAGGCTGAGCCTAGATTTCTGTGGCTATAAAAGCACAAGACACCAAGAATATAACTGTTCCCCTTGGAAACTACCTCGGGCATTGCCTTATAAGTAGACTTCCTCACCAAGTTTCATCTCAGATATGAGCTATAGCACTCTGTTTGGACTTTTCACCCCCCTTGCCCTGTAAGGTCTGACTCCATCCACTGGTTCAGAGGAGGAAACAGAGGATTTGAGTCCAAAGCAACTAGGAACCCTAAACCCCCAGGGAGAAAGTAGAGCTAAAACATAAGCAGATAAACTGAGTCCAAAATGGAGGGGGGTTGAGTGTCTCTAGAATGTTGGGGTAAGCCTGGAATGTGAAGGAGGGAGGAGAAAATAACTAAAGATGAGTTAAGAGCCAGTGGTTGGTTGGCTGGGAAGTTGTGGACACCTGCCTGCAACACCATCTCCCAAAGGAGCCGTCCTAGGTGGGTTAAGGGATTGGCAGGGCAGCACTGGAAGGTGTACATTTGTACCTCTCAAATAGCTCACTCCATGTCCTTGGGGGATGTGCTTAATTTATCCTCCTGGGCCTCTGGTATTATCTGCCAAATGCCCTAGAAAGGGCTAAATAGTCTTGAAGGTCCCTTTCTGATTCCAAATTGCTAGAGTTTTGGATTCTCTCAAATCTGCCTCATTTCTTTCAGATTTTTGTTCTTATAGATTTTTGTTCTTCAGATTTTTTAAAGAAACATTATGAACACAATATGATTTACACGCTCCATTTCTTACTTCTTTTGTGAAGTGTTTTTCCACTTGGATTATCTAGAATCTTAAATAATTGGGTTATTTTTTCTTATTTTCTCGATTGAAAAAAATCTTAAGGGCTACATGGATTTCGTTTTGCAATTTAATTATGTCTGGATCTAATGTCAGTAAAATAGTTAAATACTGAAAACACCAATTTAATTTTTGTCACTAAGTAAATTTAAACATGTTCTATTTAGTTTCCAAAGAAAGAACTCATGAAGAAAATACCTTCTGTATTCTCATAAAAGTATTGAATTTTAATTAAATCTGGAATTTGGCTTCATATCATGCATAAAGGGATAAAACCACATTGTAGAAAATTAAAGGGGCAATTTAGAAAAAAAAAACTCACTTGAAGTATTTTACTTAAAATCTTCAGCTCTGAACTAAATAACTGCTTAATTTCTTTAGATAACCAAAGAACACTTAAATAGAAATTAAGAAAATTGTTTTCAGGAGTTTGCAGTTTGAGGCACCCATTAAATAGATTTTATTGATCTTCCCTCGAGTATACACAGACTATTTTAAATCTTATATCCTAACTAGTTAATTCAACAATTGGGTCCCTATTATTTTCCAGGTGAGGTGCTAAGCATACACAAGTAAGTGTAGCTGCTCTCTGCTCTCAAGGCCTTAATCCTCTTCTGTTCCAACAAGACAGCAGGGCAATGGTTCAGCTGGTTCATTGAGCAGTCTGACTACCTGGGTCAAACTCCAGTTCCACTTTTACTAGTGCAAAATGTTAGCCAAGTTGTTGACTCCTTCACAGTTTTAATTCCTTCATCTGTAAAAATAGGCTAAGCAGAGAATCCCATAAGAATGCTCTAGCTAAAATATTTAGAATAATGTTTAGAGTATATTAAATATTTAGAACATGCTTGCCATGATCTTTCTGATGTATGAACTTAGTAGGGCTACAGCCCCCCCAGTTATTCAACCAAACACTAGTCTCGGTGTTATGATAAAGGTCTTTTGTGGATGTGATGAAAGCTACAACCAGTTGACTTTAAGTAAGAGAGATTATCCTAGAGCGTCTGGTTGGCCCTGATTCAGTCGGTGGAAAGGCCTTGAAATCTAGGCCAAGACTACCCTGAACAAAGAAGAAATTTTGCCTCTGGACATCAGCTTCTGGCTGTGCAGGGGAGTTCCAGGCTGCCCTGTGGATGAGTACTTTTCTAAGAAAAGACACCTCCCTCCCTTATATGAGAGAAGGGAGCATCTACTTCCTCCTTTTTTGTCCTCCATGTGAAGAAGCAGGGACAGAGCTCTTGGTGGAGCCCAACCATGCCAGTCCCCTGACCTAGGACTCCCCAGCCTTCAGAACTGTGAGAACTACATGTTTGTTATCTCAGCTACCAGTCCATGATATTCTTGTGTAGCAAAGTCAGTGGGCCACAGATTCTGTCCCAAGGCCCAGGAGCTCCTTTCTTTCCTGTCCATCTTGAGGCCCACTTATTCAGTTATTCATTCTGTGACCCACTCAGCAGGCTTCCAGTAAGCTCTTTTGTTCTCTATTCTTTATGTTTATTAGATTTGGTTTTTCTATTCTTTGCAACTGAAGAACTCCAACTGTATCACTTTATGATTTTGCCCTGAGGTCTCTCCTCATGGCACCTGGTCTTCTTGGGTATCCCATACTCTCAGCCACTCCCATGTGTTCTGTGTTCCTCACGTGTCTATCTTCAGCCTGGAGTTCCCTCATAAACTCTTCACCTGCACGGGTGATCACCCAACTGCTCTTTCCTTGGATGACTCCCAGGAACCCAGAACCCAACATGTCCCAAAGTGAACTCGTGGACTTTCTCCATAAATCTGCTCCCTCCCCTCCTCCACTCTCTACTTCAGTGATTGACACTGCCATCCACTCAGTAAATCAAACCCAATCAACAGACTAGCAATTGCTTGGTTCTGTTGATTTCCCCTCTTAGTACCTCTTCTATACACTTACTCCTCCCTACCTGTTCTCCCTGTCTCAGGCCCTCAGTATGGCCTGGACCACTGCAGTAGCCTCGCCCCCTGCCCCCAGTCTCACCAAGCTCTCCCTCCATATCCATCTGAGCCAACTCATACACCTGAGACTTGTTCCTAAAGCAATATCTGATCAGTTCTCTATCCTCTTTAAAATCCTTCTTCCCTACGACCTATGTAAAAAGGCAGACTCTGCGTGGCAAACAAAGCCTCCCAGGTCTTACCTCTCCTGATTTCCCCATCCCTCTTTCCTCATTGTAATCCCCTAAACTCTAATCGTGTGGATGAACTTGCACTTTACTTAAAATGTCACCCTGTTTTCTCTGTTCCTCCAACCCATCTGTGCTTCTGCTGTTCCCTTGCCTGGAATGCCCTCCCCCACCTGTCCCCAGCCATCTGCCTGGTAAACACCTACCCATCTCTTTTTCCCAAAAGACTATAATGCTTTTCTTATTATAAAAATAGCACATATTTGTTGCGAAAAAAAAGTCAAAATGTATGGAGAAGTGTAATAAAGAAATAAAGATTACCTAAAAACCCACCACCCAGAAACAAACCTAGAACCAGAGTGGGTGAGCATTGTCCCATCCTAGCTTTGTAGCCAAGCCATGGCAGGTGGGTAGAGAACCACTGGAGAAAGACCAGGATCAGCCTTCTGGAGCAGGACCTGCTTGGGTGGGGTGGCATAGGGAAAGTCAGTCACAGAATGATTTTAGGTAAGGATCAGGTTATTTGGACCCTCCTTTCTCTCACCCCACTGTTAAGATTTAGTCATTGCACACCAATGCATATTTGTATTCTGATCCTTACCCTTCTATACCATTTTCTCTGTAAACACCCACACACCCACACCTATGCCCCCCCCACACCATACATCTCCTCTCTTAGCAAAATGCTGTTTGATAACCTTCTTCAAAAAATAACGATTTTAATTAGATTCTACTTTTTCATTTGTTTCATAAAACTGCAGTATAGTGAATATCCTTTTACATTCTTTTGAACATTTATCTATTTTAATAATTTAAATTTTCAGAAGTGATATTTCTTATTAAAGGATATGTATGGCTCACTTAAAATTTAAAATTTTACAGCTTATTTCCACACTACCTTTCACAAATAAACCAATCTTTATTCTTTCCTCAGTGTATGAGAGTTCTTATTCTACACTAGCTTATCATTAATTGTTATCAGCATTCTTTTTAATCTATACTAATCCAATAGGTTAAAAAAAAGATCTCTCATGTTTTTAATGGAAATATGTTTTCAGATTTTAAAAGTAATGCATATTCATTACTGTAAAAAACACCAAACCATGCGGGCTGCTATCAATTGAATTGTGTTGCCCCTCTAAAATATATGTTGAAGTCCTCACCACTGGAACCTGTGAATGTGATATTATTTGAAAATAGAGTTTCTGCAGATATGATCAGTTAAGATGAAATCATACTGGAGTAGGATGGACCCCAAATCCAATGACTGGTGTCTTTACAAGGAGACAGACATGAAAGACACAGACAAAAACAGGGGAGAAGGCCAAGTAAAGACAGTGGCAGAAATTGAAATGATACATCTGTAAGTCAAGAAATGCCCAGGACTGCCAGCAACCACTAGAAGCCAGAAGATACAAGAAAGTAAGCTACCCTAGAGGTTAAGACAGAGCATGGCCCTTCTTGATTTCAGACTTCTAACCTCCAGGGCCATGAGACAATAAATCTTAAACCACTCATTAGTGGTTGTTTTAAGTTGCCCAGTCTATGGTAGTTTGTTAAGGCAGTCCTGGAAATGAATCCATAGGCCTAAAGCGATAATCACAGTGACAGTGTAATTAATATTTCAAGAAGTCCCTGAATCTTGTTCAAGATCAGCCTGGGCACTGAGCCCTCCATGAAGCACTTCCTGAATATACCCAGTAGAATTTACCTCTGTGCAATCACTGGATGAACTGTGATGTTGTTAACTAAAACCATGCCACACGAATGTGTATGCATATCCACCTTCCTATGTGAGGCTTCTTGAAAGAAAGCACTATATTTTTTTCATCAGTGTATCTTCAACATTTAAAATACAAACTGCTAGGGAAGGGAGAAGAAGTGTGTGGGAAATATCAGAAAGGGAGACAGAACATAAAGACTCCTAACTCTGGGAAACGAACTAGGGGTGGTGGAAGGGGAGGAGGGCAGGGGGTGGGGGTGAATGAGTGACGGGCACTGAGGGGGGCACTTGACGGGATGAGCACTGGGTGTTATTCTGTAAGTTGGCAAATTGAACACCAATAAAAAATAAATTTATTATAAAAAAATACAACCTGCCATATAGTAGGCCCCTAATTGTCATTGATGTTTGAATGATCAATAGGTCAAATGGCCACCATGTCATGCAGAGTATAAGCTTTGGAATCAGACTTGGGACTGACTTTCAGCTCTTTGTGATAAGTGACCTAGAGCAAGTCTCCTCGGCTTTACCTTTTTCCCTTCATAAACTCCACTCTAGCCACCCTAGCCCTGATGAACATGACAAGCACACTTGTGCTACGTAGACTGTGGCTCTTGCTGTTGCCTCTGCCCAAGATCCTCTGGCCCCAAAATCTATGTGCATGGTTTCTGCTCTTCCATTAGGCTTATCAGGGAGGCTTTCCCCCTGTATAAAATAGCCTCATTCACATACCAGCACTCTGCTTTTTCTTTTTCCTCCATATCACTTCTCACTGTCTAGCATATTATGTATTTATTTGTTTATTTTCTAGATGTCCCTCCACCCCTATTACTGTGCAAGCTAGTTGAGGAAAAATGCTTCATCTGTATCATAATGGTAGTACCTAGAACATGCTTAGCATATAGTAGGACTAACTCATAAGCACTTGTTAAATGAATAAATCCATTTCTGTTTCAGGGATAATTTTGACTTCCTCAGAGGAAACTGTGAATAACTCTGAGAAAGCCCAGGAAGACTTCTCAGATTAGGCAATATTGATGAATAAGAGCTCATCAAATGGAGAACCAAAGATGATTATTCTAGACACAGTGATGAACAGGAGCAAAGGAACAGTAATCATAGCAAGCTGGGGGAATCGTGATAGGCTGGTATAGCTGAGATGCGGGTGGCACAGAGTGGAGTAACTAGAAATGAGGTGGAAAGTAGAGTCAGGCTTTCAATAGCTGTGTGTGCCTTGGCAGCTTCTGTCACAAAGGAACTACAGAAGGATTTTCAAGTCATGAAATTATGAGATTCTTCTACACAGATACCTCCTGCAGCAGGTAAGTAAACAGTGAAATGAGATTGGGCACGTGGAGACCATTTGAGAAGTTTGGGCCCAATCAAGATGGACTCAGGGAAGTCTGAAAGAGCCCATTTACTTTGCAAATATAGGGAGAAAGGTTCTGATTTCAAAGGAATTTTGTGGATAGAATCAGTCATCTTGATGAGCAATTGAATATGCAGCTATATTCTGTTTCTAGTTTGGAAGGGTAGTTGGATAGTGATGCCAAAGTTAACGAGTAAGGGAATTTAGAGAAAGAAGTCTACAGGGGTGGGGGACAAAAGGAAAAATGGTATTGTATTGGAGATTGCAGGAGCCAAGGGAAGAATTATAACAAAGAGAATGATCAAAACTGCCAAATCAATAGAGAGGTCAGGTAAGGGAGAAGAAACCAGAAGCTGATGTTATCCAAGCGCAAGATGGTTTTAGGGATGGGCATATGGAGCCCACCAGTGAGGGCAGAGTCCAGACTATAGCAAGTGAATGGCAAGGAGGGGGTGTAGACAATTCATGTAGACCTTGTTTTGAAGTTTCAACTTTAAAGTATAAAAGGAGGCAATACCACTTTCCACTGTAGGATAGTTATTATTTTAAAAGAAAGAAAATAACAAGCATTGACATGAATGTGGAGAAATGGAAACCCTAGCGCACTGCTGGCAGGAATGTTCAATAGTGCAGCCACTGCAGTGGCTCCCCCCAAAATTGAACATAGATTTATTATGTCTCTAACTATAATTTCCATTTCTGAGTATATACCCCAAAGAATTGAAAGTAATGCCTTGGACAGATATTTGTATACCCATGTACAGAGTACCATTATTCATAATAATCAAAGGGTGGAAACAATCCAAATGTCTAGCAATGGATGGACAAATGTAGTGTATACATAAAATGGAGTTTTGTTGGGCAGCCTGGGTGGCTCAGCGGTTTAGCACCTGCCTTCAGCCCAGGGCGTGATCCTGGAGACCTGGGATTGAGTCCTGCATCAGGCTCCCTGCGTGGAGCCTGCTTCTCCCTCTGCCTGTGTCTCTGCCTCTCTCTGTGTGTCTCTCATGAATAAATAAATAAAATCTTTTTTAAAAAATGGAGTTTTGTTCAGCCTTAAAAAAGAATGACATTTAAACACAAGCTAAACATGAATGAACCTTGCAGACATTATGCTAAGTGAAACAATCCAGTCACAGAAAAACAGATACTGTATGACTTGGCTTACATGTGGCACCTAGGGCAGTCATATTCCTAGAGCCCTAGTAGAATGGAGGTTGCCGGGGCATGGGGAAGGGAGGAATGGGTAGTTAGTGTTTAATGGGTACTGAATTTCAGTTTGGAAGGACAAAAATGTTTTGGAGCTGGATAGTGGTGATGGTTGCAGAACAACGCAAATGTACTTAATGCCACAGAACTCTACATAAACATGGTAAAATAGTAAATTTTATGTTATGCACATTTTACCATAATTTTGTTTTTAAAAAGGAGACAGACAGTGATTTTGTGATAGCCGTTTGAATCTATTTTTCTTTCTTTTTTTTTTTTTTAGAATAGAAGGAATAGGCTTATGCTCATGGTAGGAGGGATGGAAGGAACTGGTGGGAAGGAGAACCTACAGATGAAGAGAGAGGAGGAACTATGAATTGTGCTATTTGTTACCAGGGCAACTGGTACAAAATGTCCCATCCCCTTCAATAGTCAAAATGGCTGAAGTCTCTATTTGGCTACTACAATAATGCCTTTCTTCTTTTCCAGGTTCTCCCCTTAAGTCCTCTAGTGATTAAACTAAACTCTCCAGGAGTTACTCAAACCCGTGGTTACCAAGCCTGGTACAGTGGTGGGAAGCAAAGAGAAGGAAGGAACAGCCAACTCTCTACAAGGACACCCTAGGCTCTGCAGCTGTTGCTGTGTGGCCACAAGGTGGCACTGATTTCCCGGTGGCCCTCCCTATCCCTGACCTTGGGGACTAGGATGGAGTGGGGGTGGGTAGGACCTCCGCCCCTACTCTTGTGCAATTGCACATTAGGAATAAAAGAGGTTTGAAGATGGGGGTCCTGCCTTTCCCTTTGTCTGGAGCCTCTCCTGACTCGCTGCATTCAGAGGTCTCTCTCTGAGCTGAGCATCTTGCTCTCAGCTATCCTGCTATGCAAACTCCAGTCTATGCACCCTCCTCAAGGCAGACTTCCCAGTCCTAGCTGGGTTCAGGGATCCTGCCTCAGTTACATGAATTCTGAGCCCCGCAGCGCTGCCCACTTCTTTAGAGCTTTCTTCCCTAACCTCAAAGTACAAGATATCTTCTCTCTCTTTCTCAGTTCTTCTCACAGAAGAGAGGTGCAAACTCCACAAATTGGTCAGAGCATTGACTGAGCAAACCCTGCCTTAAAAGGCTTGGGAGGAAAAAAAAAAAAAAAAAAAAGGCTTGGGAGGGCCCAAGGTAGAGAGTACAGATGGAAGAGTCAGACTTTGAAAAAAGGAAGGACACATAGCTCTCCTTCTGAGAAAGGAGAGAAGGTTAAGTGGGCAGAAGGAAGGGAATTTGGGAGACCTGGGACCAATTTCCCTCCATATTTTCATTATGAAATAGATATAGATGTCATGTCCAAAAATTAGGAAGAGAATAGTAAGGGTAAAGCACATTTGCAGAAAAAGAAAATTACAGAGGGAGAGGCCAGTTGGCTGAGTCTTCCACAAGGGTCCATGTGATCTTGGAAACTAATTGTTCACTCACTTATGAATTTAAGAACTATTTATTGAGCATCTATTATGTGGTGACATGTTTCAAGAGTTAGGGATACATCAGTAAACAATGTAGAAAAAAATCCCTGCCCTTGGGAAATGTGCTAGTTGGGGAGGGGGACTGAAAATTAAAAGTGAATATAATTCATTAGTAAAAGGGATGGAATGCTAAAAGGTGACACATGATATGGAAATAATAGTTCAGGACGAGGGCTATCAGATGTTGAGGGGAGCTATGAGGGAGCTGTGACTTAAATTCCAAATCAAGTGTTCAGGGAAGTCCTTGTTGATCTTACAGACATGAAGGAAGTGATGGAGTTTACCATGTTGCTACAGGGGGTTGTTGGCATGTGGGTAGCAAGCAGTCCAGAAGAGAGAACAGTCAATTTATGTTGATGTCACTCATAGAGTAGATGGGATCCTGGAACAGGAAAAGAGAGAAAGGATAAGATGGTTGGGCAGAGAGTAGTGTAGTGCAGGACCGGAGGAGGGGTATTGGAGGAAGAAATGGAAGAAAATTGATGTGTGAGTCAAGGAAGTGATGATAGGGAGTGATCCTGTGTTCCAAGTACACCAGGAGGGGGGAAGGAACTGGAGGTCTTGAAAAGAAGGAAAAGAGGCTTAGTAGAAGTTGTCAGAGTGGGAGAAATGGCAGGATTCAGTGGATAAGTAGGAGATATCTGGGTTAGAATTTGAGAAGTCATTGGTAGAATAGTTCAAAGTGATGACAGAGTCAAGAGTGTGCCCTTGGGAGTAAATTGCTAAAAATGGCCAGATGTGGGCCAATGCAAAGTGCCTGCCCAAGTAAACCACAGTTACAACTGCATTCTTCTGAAAGGGGTATCAGATTATATTGAGTAGTATAGGAAATTTCTCTCCTGCTTTACCAACAAATACACAGTAAAATGTAACATGGTCCCTAAAGCAGTTAGGAATGCCTGAATGCCTGCCAGCAAATATTATAGGTAGGGACCTTAAATTCACCACCAATCTATCCATTTCTCTTATAACAGGTGGATTATTTTGTTCTCTTCTACAAGGATGATGCCTGTCTGTCTTCATGTAAATACTGGTGAGAGGCAGTGTGCGGGTGTTGAGGCTGAAGTCACAGAGAAGTGGACAGAAGTTTTGTGAGCTAACAGCTTCCAGTTCTCTTTTGCCAACTCCTAACTTTAAGGAAGGAAGTATGCCAGGAGTGGCAAGGTAGAGTATGGAAATCTCAGAAGTGGACATAGTGAGACCTGGGTCTAGTTTCCTGTATCTGGGAATGGTTCCTCTATTGCAAGTTCCCTTATCTTTTACCACTAAATATTCTGGTATGTTCTATCTTGTGAAAGAGAATTTATTGTTAGAGGGTGATGATACACGAGTGTAAAAGAATGTGACTGGGTGGAAAGGAAACAAAGAACAGTGATGACTCATGCATTCATTTGCAACTTCAACAAATATGTACTGAATGTCTACTAGTAATGTGGAGACATGTTGCAGGTGTGGAGGGGCACATCACCTTGACAGAACAAAAGCCCTCCTCTTTAAGACTTGTGTTCCATTAAAAGAGGACAGAGAATACATAAAGGTGGTAGGTTGTAGGGGTTGAGTTAGAGGAATTTGGGAAAGATAACCGTGAGAAAGGCAGGAATACACAATAAGCTTTATTGGGTGGCACTTGATGGGGGTTGCCTGAGAAGGGATTTCCTCATAGCATGAGACCACCCAGAGATCTGTAGTAAGGGGTTCATGTATCCCGAAGGAGAGGAGGGCAAAGGATGCCCCAGGGAAGGGGGTGTTTGAAAGGGGGCTTCTGTGTCTGGGTGATGTCATTCAGCAGCATGGTGGCAAGTCTCTAGGTCAGAGAATTCCAAAGGGCAGTAGTGGCGTGGGGCCTTCTAATTATAGTGCCCTATCTTATCAATGAGCAACAAATGTTGGGTGCAGCTTTAAGGGGTATACAAAGCAGGCAGGCTCCAAATGGCTGGAAATCTGCTTGGCTGGGCTATTTTTTAAATAATCGTATGTATAAAAATTTGAGTTTGGCTCAGGCAGGCTTTTGAGCTAACAGGGCTCAACCTGCAGTGAAAAAATAGACAACCTAGAGGTCAACACACAGAGGACATCTTTGGCCCACTTATAAACATATGTGCTAAGGAGAAAAATAAAGCAGGGTAAGGAGACCCAGTGTCACAGGAGAAGGATTCTATTCTAGATGAGTTGTCAGAAAAAAACATTTGTAGTAAGGGACATCTGAGCAGAGACATGCATTAAGTAAGCAATTGAGTGTGCCATGTAGAGACCCGGGATGAGAAAGTTTGGGTGCTTTTGTTTTGTTCTGAGGGACAATGTAAAGGCCAGTGAGATTAAAGCAGAATAACCAAGGGAAACAATGGTGGGAGATGAGGCCACATGGGCCACACACAGGAAGGATTTTATACTGAGTGAAATGGGAGCCTATGGCACAGAGGGGAGTCATGATCTCATTCAATTTTTTTTTCACTTACATTTTAAATATGCTCTCATGTTCCACAAAAACATGTTATCCAGGAAAGGAATGGCAATGAGTTAGACCGGAGTGGGTATTGGGGAAGGTCATGAGAAATCAAACACAGGAATTTTAAAAATAGAACTCACAGATGTTGAATTGAGTGTGAAGTATAAGAAAAAGAGAAAAGGAGTCAAGGGTGACCAATATCTTTGGCCCATAAAATTGTCCTGCACTTGCCATATTTAGATGCTGGGCAGCATGCTGTGTGAAGTATGCATTTTACCCATTTAGATCTCAGAGAAGCTGCTAGTGGAGGCAGTATAGTATGGACAGAGGTGGGGCTATGGGAACAGATGACACGGGATTGAATGCTGGCTTCTCCGCTTAAGAGCTGTGTGACCCTGGGCACATTTCTTAACTATTCTCACATCTGTAAAATGGACATAATAATAGAACCCTTACTGAGATGCTGTAAATACGAACCTATATAATCATAGACAGTGCCTAGTGCCTGATACATGCCAAGTGCCCAGTAGATATACTATTATCAGTGTTCAAGCAAGAACTTCAGAGATAGGAATGCTTACTATTAGGGTGGCAGGGGGAGGGACAATTTCAGATGAAGTGAATGGATTCCTGTAACTTGTAACTTGTAACTACCCCTGGGAAAACATCCCTCATCAGCAGACTAGCTATATAATTTGCAGGGCCCTGTGCAATGTGGAAATGCAGGGACTCCTGTTTAAAAAGTGTGAGATTCAAGATGGTGGTCAAAGAGCATTACACCAAGCAAAGGGCCCTTCAGAGTCAAGGTTGTTGCACACCCATGAAGCCAGCCCCGTTCATCAGACAGTTCTTTAACTCTTTTCGTCTAAGTATTGCCCAAGGCCTCTCAGTGTCTGACCATTTTTGTGTCAAACTGAGTGAAATTGGTGGCATAATTCAATTGTGCACTAGAATCACAGCCCATCCCACCAAGATGTTCTGTCTCAGAGGCCTTTCTCTCTGGATCCTATAACCATCTTTAAAAGTGCCTCACTTCTCTGTATGCCCTTAAATAAAATTAGAGCCTCCCAAATATATATGCTGAGCTAATAGAAAGATAAAAATAAGTAAATAAAACTTCATTCCCTTGAGAAGACAATCCTGACTGTATAATATAGTTCTACATTCCCTACCATTTGGATAGTCCTGGGAGATGAATGATATTTTAGAGGACACAAAAGTTCAAAATATTTATGTTGATGTTGTTTTTTTCAAAGTCACTGTCAGTGGAATTACTACCATTGGACACCTGGTTCTCTCCACTAGTCCTGCATTTTTAACCAATTTGCAAAGTAAATAGAAACTAGAAATGATCTTGGTCTCTCAACTTGTGTTCATATGAAAGATATTAATTTAAGATTTGTCTTTCTTTTGGATAAAGAAGGGTTGAAATCTGGTCTTAGTTTTCTTTTGAATGTGGAATGCAATTCCATAATGTCAAGCATTTTGTGTATTTTTATGTCTTTTAGTGTCTTTTTTTTTCTTTGTAGTGTCTTATTTGAAATGTGAGTTCCCTGAGATATTGGCCTAGGTTGATCTATCTTTCATCTTTCTTTCTTTCTCTCTTTCTCTCTATCTCTCTCTCCCTCCCTCCTTTCCTTCTTCCCTCCCCTCTTCCCTCCCTTCCCTTCCTTTGTTTCTTCCTTTTTTTTTTTAAAGAATGACTAGAATATGCTTTGCATATAAATGTCTTTTCCAGTCACTTTAGGTATAGAGCCATGGTTTTTAGCTAGAGATGATTTTTCTCACAAAGGACATTCAGTGATACCTGGAGACATTTTGGCTGTTACATCAAGGAATGCTATTGGAATCTAGTGTATTCTCAATTAGAATAATCTTTGGAGTGCTGGGGGGATATATTTAAGTTGCCCAAAACTTAAAGCAAAAAACATTATTATCTCACATGTTCCATGAGTTAAGACTCTGGGTGCAGCTTAATTGGGTCTTCTAGTTCAGGATCTCTCCCAAGACTGCAATTAAGGGGTTGAGTTAGGGCACAGATTTCAATCAGGGGAGGATCCACTTCCCTACTGGAAACAGGTCTCTGATCCTCTCTGATTGTTGGTTGGAGACATTAGTCTAGCACACACTCAAGTTCACACATTTGAGGTCACGAAACCAGAACTGAGGATCACTGGGTCCATTTTATTTATTTATTTTTCACTGGGCCCATTTTAGAAGCTGCTCACCACAGGAGGCACTTTAGCAGTGTGTCAAAAGCATTAAAAAAGTTTGCATTTCTTTGGTATACCAGTTCTAATTCTCAGATTTATCTTAAGGAAATAATCAAACGAGCACACAAATATATGAATACAAGAATGTTTTTTGTGGGATAGCATTTAATAGAATAAAATGGAAAAAACTAAATGTCAATCATCTTGTTTAAATAAATTATGTGTTCTTCAAGAGAACACCAAATGACGGATGACAGTGATCCTGTGGGAGGGCCGAGAGGCCCCAGAGACCTGGAATGAGAGGCCATAGTGGCTTCTGTGGAGGTTTCTTCAGTGGCATCTGGGGCTGGAGCCATGACAGTGGTCAGGGCCAAAGCTGAGGCGGGGGGAGCTTGTGGAGGCAAGGTGGAGGACAGGGAGTGGATCCCCGTCACCAAGCTGGGCCACCAGGTCAAGGATATGAAGATCAGTTCTCTGGAGGAGATCTATCTCTTCTCTCTGCCCATCAAGGAATCTGAGATCCTTGACTTCTTTCTGGGGGCATCCCTCAAGGATGACGTTTTGAAAATCATTCCTGTGCAAAAACAGACCTATGCTGGCCAGTGGATCAGGTTCAAGGCATTTGTTGCCTTCGGTGATTACATGGGACACATTGGTCTGGGTGTCAAGTGCTCCAAGGAGGTAGCCATTGCCATCCATGGGGCCATCATCCTGGTCAAACTTTCCATCATCCACATGCAGTGAGGCTACTGGGGGAACAAGATCGGCAAGCCCTACACTGTCCCATGCAAGGTGACTGGCCACTGTGGCTCTGTGCTGGTGCATATCATCCCTGCCCCCAGAGGCACTGGCATTGTCTCAACCCCTGTGCCCAAGAAGCTACTGATGATGGCTAGTATTGATGACTACACCTCAGCCAGGGGCTGCACTACCACCCCAGGGAATTTTGCCAAGGCTACTTTTGATGCAATCTCCAAGACCTACAGCTATCTCACCCCTGACCGCTGGAAAGTGATGGTGTTCACCAAGTCTCCCTATCAGGAATTCACTGACCATCTTGTAAAGACCCACACTAGAGCCTATGTGCAGAGGACCTAGGGTCCAGCTGTGGCTACTACATAGTTTTATACAAGAAAAATAAAGTGAACTAATGTTTGTTATACATAAATAATTAAATAAAGAAATAAAGAAAGTTATATCTACACAACAGAAGAGTATACAGCAATGAAAATCTATGTGGATGCATGTCATAGTAATATAGAAAGATGTTGAGTTGTTACTGAGTTTAAAAATTAAACTGGGAATGATCTTTAATTGCATACCCAGGACAAAATCTGGAAAGACAACTCCACCATATTGACAATGATTATTTTTTTGAAGTGATAGTGACCTTTAAAATTTTCCTTTATTTTGCATAATTCATATGATTTACATTTTCTACACTGAAGATATAATATTTTATAGCAAAAATGAGCCAATACTTGTAACTGAAAGTAGTAAAACCAACTTTACTTGCTAACAGTCATACTATACATTTAGACTGTCTTAGTACATTTGGACTGCTATTTTAAAAATGCCATAGACTGGGGTGGCTTATACAACACACATATATTTCTCATAGTTCTGGAGGCTTTGAAGTCCAAAATCGAGGTGCTGGCAGATTTAGTGTCTGGTGAGTACCTGCTTCCTGGTTCAGACACAGCAGTCTTCTCCCTGTGTCCTCATATGATAGTAGAAGAAGGCAGGGGAGCTGTTTGAGGTCTCTTTTCCCTAATCCCATTCATGAAAGCTTCACCTTCACAACCTAATCACCTTCCAAAGCTCCTACCTACTAACATTATTGCACTGGAGATTAGGTTTCAACATATGAATTTGGAGAGGGACTCAATCACTTGTGATTCAGTCCAGCTCATGCTTTCAGCACCCTGGAGAGTCCCCCCTCCCGCTCAGGGTCAGCCCCCACTTTCCTGAGGTCCTGTTCAGATGCCTGAACACTGTAGGAAACAAGAATCAGAACCAGACCATTCTTCCTTTCTTTGGGGAAGGTTTTGCACAAGCATCTTCCAAAGCCTTCTTCACAGCAACTGCTGTGCCACCCCGCATCCTAGGGGAGGGAGGTTGTCACTGTTTTCCAGGTAAAGATGAACAACACCATGATGCATGTAGCTATAACAAGCATTGAGAGGCCGTGGTTGTAGACATAGAATACCATACTCCAGAGCCTTCCTTGGACTCTACAGATTTTGTATGATGTTGACATTCTCTTGTCCTGTCAAGATGAGTCTGTGAATGAGACATAGCACTAATTTTTCATTTTTAGCACTCCTTTGAAACTTAAAACACATTATTTTTGGCTTTAGAACACAAAGCTCTATTTTCTATTAACAAATGAGAAGTAAAATAAATTACATTAAGCTGTGCTGTCAGGTCTTCATTTTGATGAGATTATTTCTACTGAAACATTTAATTGGGCATGGTTTATGCATTGACAATAACCAGTATATTCATTCCCCAGTGAACTGGGAATCAAATCCTCTGTTTGAAGGAATCATTTATATGTATATTACAGGTTCATTAAATAAAACAAGTGAAATCCGTAGCTGCACAATATTACCAAAATACTTTGCAGAATACATTGTGATCCCTTTATTGCCCGATGTTGTAATTAAACTCATGTGTTATAAAGAAATACTGAAAACAGTTCCATTCCTTTCTGAATGAAATACATTCTTTTCAGTTTTAGAAATTAAAACTAGAAAATGCCTATATTTAAGGCAAAGTGCTTTCAAAACTAATCCCAAGGAGGAGAATTCTTAATATGGCAGGTCGTTAGAAATGTGAGTTATTTCCTACCAGGCCTTTCTTAAGCTCCAGCCCCCAACCCTTTTATCTGATTCTGAAACTGTCTCAGACATAATTGGGTTTCCTAAGACCTGTTTCTCTCGCTGGACACAATTGTGAACAAAGAGGACTGAACTGGGAAAATAATTAAATTTAATGAGAGAGACACTGGGGGAGTGTGAGTGGTTTCCTCTGTTTTCTTTGATCTAAAATAATGAATGTTCATGCAGCAAATAGAGCAGAAAGATTACAAACATCTAGTCCTAAACAGGGGTGGCACTTTTATGCAATCTAATGAAATCTCCTTCAACAAAACCATGTTCACAACTGGGTTTGTTCAACCGTGACAGAACATCCTGGAGCTCTGTATTTTTAATCTTCGTTTGTACCAACTAAATTGTACAAAATATGCTCTATCCAAGGTACATGAAAGGTATGCCCAGTTATTTCTATCCCTTCAGGTTTAGGATTTAGAATTTTCTCCTTTAGGCGTTTAGGAGCTTATTTTATTTTATTTTAATTTTATTTTACTTAATTTTATTTCTTACCCTTTGTATGAAGACTATCTTACCTGCACATCCTTCTGACACATGGCAAGACTGTGAGCTCCCTCAGGTAAAGACAATCCTGTGTTTATCACTGAATATCACACATTTCCTCCCACTCCATTATCAATGGCCCCCTGGCCACCTGGCTTCCACCTAACTCTTGGGGAGGCTGGAAATGTAGTTGGTCAGTGCTGAACATTCTGACAGTGAATCTACCGCTGCTGTGTAATTTCCATAGGGTACTCCATCATATGGCTGTGCCATAAGTATTTTGAGCAATTCCTTATTGTTGGACATTATTGTGATTTTCCATTTCTAGATATTATAAATAATACTGTGGTTTAAGGGGGGAAGAATAACTCTAGTAGTTTATGCACATTTCTGGTTACTTCAGGATAATTTACTAGAAATAAATTGCCTCCCCAAAGGAGGCATCCTGACTTTTACAGTAGTGATCATCAACCAGGGAAGATTTTCCAACCCTCCTCTCCCCACACCAAGGGATATCTGGCAATGGATAGAAACATTTTTGATGTCATAACTTGGGTTGGGAGGTCGATGCTATGGGCATCTAGTGAGTAGAAGACAGAGATGCTGCTAAACACCCTATAATGTACAAGACAGCCCTCATGATGAATAATTACCCAACTCAAAATGTTAATATGGCTGAGGTTGAGAAACTTGTTTTAAACTACAAACATGTCCTAAGTGAATACATAACCCTCTGTAGTGTATATATATTGTATACCTCCTCATAGTAGTAATCCTTAATAGTAGCACCTGGAACTCTTAAAATTACTTCCAGAAACTGTATTTCATTGACCAAAAAACTCTTGATTTGGAATAGAAATTAATTCTCAAATAGTCCTTTATGTCCTTTCTAGTTTTGTACACATTGGTCGGGTCTCTCTGAACTTGCTAATGGTAACTATTAAAAAATTCCAATCATTTCACGGGCCTAGAAACTCATTTTCATCCTAACCTAAATAAAATCTAACTAAATTATGCCCTTTATGAATGGCATCTTATAGTTTTAATCCCATGGGGAAACTACATTTCAGATGTACGTTTTTTTTTTTTGTTCTAATGGTTTAGACTATTTTTATTTTTTATTGTTTTATTTAATTTTCAAATTTAAAAAATATGTAATAATATTTGGGAGGAATTTGAGTATTAATTTTTACCTTCATGATCTTTCTATGGCAAACCATCTTGATCTTCCATACAAAGCAGTAATATATCCTTTTTTAAAAAGTTCTTTTCACAATAAAATTAAGTAAAACAGGGTCAATTGGAAGAATAATATTTAATAACAGTGTAGATGGCACATAGACATCATGAAAATTTGCATGGTTGTAGTTAGAATGAACGATGTCTGATAAGAAGTGATTTACCCATCCTAAAGAGCCCATTTATAGAGTTCTGGAAACTGGATGTATACCTTTCACTGTCAAGGTGACAGAAGATGGTTCTCCATCCTTGGTGTACATTAGAACTTCTAAAAAATGGTGACACCCAGAGGCATCTGGATGGCTCAGTCAGTTAAGCATTGGACTCTTGGTTTCAACTCAGGTTGTGATCTCAGGGTCATGAGATCAAGCTCTGCTTAGGGCTCCAAGTTCAGGGCATGGTCTGCTTCAGATGCTTTACCGCTTTCTCTCCTCTCCCTTCTGCTCCTCTCCCCAACCCTGCCTTCACGCTCTCATAAATAAATAAATAAATAAATAAATAAATAAATAAATAAATAAAATCTTTTAAAAAAATATGGTGATACCCAGACCCAACTTCAAACCAATTAAATTAGAATCTCTGGGTGTGGGGCCCAGGAACGGGCATTGTTTAAAGCTCTCTTTGTAGGAGGGTATTGAGTGGGAAAAATTAGAGAGACAGACAAACCATGAGAGACTCCTAACTCTGGAAAACAAACAAAGGGTTGCAGAAGGGGAGGTAGGGGGGGTTGGCGTAAATGGGTGACAGGCACTGAGGAGGGCACTTGATGGGATGAGCACTGGGAGTTATAGTATATGTTGGCAAATCGAACTTCAAAAAAAAAACAAATGAAAAAAAAAACGTTCCCTTTGTAATATGCAGCTAGAATTCAGAACCACTTGTACAAGATCTCTTCCCTTCTCTTAAGGATGATTTCTAAGATAAAGTTTTGAAATGTACATTCAAAATAAAGTGTACACGTTAGCTAATAAACAAAAGGAAGAGCAAATTCAGTTTTTATGCATTTGATTTTGAGAACTATACTCAGTTTTGACACCTTGTTCTGGAGCACCCCAACCCCCCACACTAATAGCCTACTCAGGAGAAGCTCTTCCCATCCCATGAGGATCCCCTCCTAAACCCACTGGGCTCTGTAATCTTGCTACAGCCTGTGTAATGAAGAACAGATCAGTAGCAGTAATAAAAACAAGCTTCTGCTTAATCCAGTTCTTACTATATACTATCTTTTGCTACAATGCATCAATGAACATTACTGCACACACAACATTTTGCATATATTAAAGTATATGTCTGTAAGACCAAAACCTACATATGTACCTTCTTTACAAAAGTGGAATTTGAAATACATTCTTCAGCTTTTTATTTGGAAATAATCTCAAACTCAGAAAAGTTGCAAGAATGGTGCAAAAAATTTTTTTCCCGAATTATAGGAAAGTGAGTTGCTGACATGCCTTAGCTCCCAAATACTTTATTATGTATTTTCTACAAACAAGGACGTTCTCATATAACTGCAATACAGCCATCAAAATCAAGAAGTTAGCACTGCTACATTATTCATTGTAGCTTTCATTCAGATTTCACCAATTATCCCAAATGTCCTTTATAGCAAAGGGATTCAGTCCAGAATCAAATGTTGGATTTAGTTTTCTCTTTAGTTTTCTCCACTCTGGAAGAGCTCCTCAGATGTTCCTTGCTGCTCATGACCTTGGTACTTTTGAAGACTACAGGTCTGTTGAGGTTTCTCTGCTATTTCCCCATGATAAGATTTAGGTGTGCACTATTATGGCCTCACAGAAGTTTTGCTGCAGTCTTCTCTTTGTATGCTACCAGATGGTACGCAATTTCAGTTAGTCCTGTATCTGGTGGTGTAATTTTGCCTGATTAAGGAGATGTCAACCAGGCTTCTAAAGTGACTTTTTCCCCTTATAATTAATAAGTATTTTGTGGGAAGGTATTTGAAAAACCGTATATTTATCCCATTCTTCAAGCTTTCAATTCATTCATTCATACATCCAAATCATCATGAACTCATGGATTTCTAGTTCATTCAATAGGTTATAGTCCTTTTGTGTCATTACTTATTCCAACATTGACATTCTTCCAGCCTTGGTCAGTGGGAACCCACTCGAGGTGGTGTGTTATTTCATATATCATCCTTTGATCACTACCTTATTTTCTTGCATCATGAGATGTTCAGGCTCAGCTTTTTGCTTTCTCTGCCCCCAGCCCTGGTATCATCCCTTTATCCAAGGACTCTGGGATTTTTTTGACACAGAAAAGTATTTACAAACCAAAATCTAGGCACCAGATATGTTCATTACTACAGAGGTGTCACAACTTGCAGGCCTTCCCAGGGGTCAGAACTATCTGTATATGCATATACATAGACACACTCACGTGCGCACACGCATGTATATTAACATCACACTGTTTTCCTATAACTACCTCTATATTCTAAAAACCATGAGTTCACACCAATATTCTCAATTCCAATCCAAAACCCTAGGGTTCATGCCGGTCTTCTTTCCCATATCTGTAATGCTGTTCTCCAATATTGAGAACTCTGTCTCATGTTATCCTTAGTGTATTTACTAATTTGATGTGGGGACACCCTCTTCACTCCATTAGGACTCTGACCCTCTGTACTGAACTTCCACTGGATTTTAATGCCTTGTTCTGGGCCACACTCTCCCCCCACCCTATACATCACATCCTACTTGGGCTCTGGAGCCTTATACCAACATGTCCCATACTATGCAAATTTCACATGCTCCTTCATTCAGCCACACCTAATGCTATGCAAATTTTTAATTTTGAAGTTTTTTTCCCCAAATGCCATTCAGAGAGGCTCTTAACACCAATATAAGAGCACCTGTCTCCCAGACACCTTCTACAATGGAGTGTGTGTGTGTGTGTGTGTGTGTGTTTTTAAAGATTGTATTTATTTATTCATGAGAGACACACAGAGAGAGAGGCAGAGACACAGGCAGAGGGAGAAACAGGTTCCATGCAGGGAGCCCAGAGTGGGACCCGATCCCAGGTCTCCAAGATCAGGCCCTGGGCTGAAGGCGATGCTAAACCATGGAGCCACCTGGGCTGCCCCTACAACGGAGTGTGTTATCACACTTTTAGTCCTTTGCTAATTTGAAAAGTGAAAAGTTCATATATCTTCTTGTAACTCAAACTGTATTTAAAGAAAAACACAGGGATCCCTGGGTGGCGCAGTGGTTTGGCGCCTGCCTTTGGCCCAGGGCGCGATCCTGGAGACCCGGGATTGAATCCCACGTCGGGCTCCCGGTGCATGGAGCCTGCTTCTCCCTCTGCCTGTGTCTCTGCCTCTCTCTCTTTCTCTCTCTGTGACTATCATAAATAATAAAAAAAAATTAAAAAAAATTTAAAGAAAAACACAAAATAATTCTACAAAACAATTAAAATTCATATTCTCATTAAAACTCACACTTATGATTCCATTAGCATTCTTAATCTTTGATAGTAAGCATCAAACTCTTGTAAAAGGCTGAAATCCCTTCAGTTATATAATAGCATATTTTCCTGTTTAATAACTAAATTGAGTTCCAGAAACATGTTGGTCCCAGATTTAATTGAAAGGAATAGCAAATTTTAATGTCTAATGGGACAAGAAAAGTAACACATCAACAGTTTGTTTTGACTAAAAGAGTTGTCAAATCAATAATTAATTGTACTTATGTCACTTTATCTGGGGACGAAAATTGAATTTAGAAAGGAAAAAGGCCTCATCACATGAAAATAATGGAAGGCCTAGGTCATTTGATTTTATGTCAAAGTTTTGGAGAAAGTCAGAGTGCCACAGCAAGATCTTGATCTCAGAGCAGCTCCCAGCCCACATTTCATACTAACTAGTGGTGGTCTTTATGGAGCATTGACAGTTCATTAGAAGCAGCATCGTTCACAGTGAAGCCCTCAGTACACAAGGTACCTAATGGAAACATTCCATTTGCACTTACCCAGTAAGCACTACTGAAATATCTATTCAGATTTCTCTGTGCATGACCCATAGCCAGATCAGAGCAGCCTGATGCACTTATTCAGCCAGTTTTCCTCTTCTAGGCATGGCAGAGGTAGACATGTGAACTTTAAAAAGTTCTAGAAATGAAATATAATATATCCCAAGGAATTATGCCACTTATATTTATAGTTAATAGAATCTTAAGAAAAAAATCTTCATGATAGTTTAGATTTTGTATAATTTCCTAGATTTCACCAAGTAACTAGAAATTGTCCAAGGCTTTCCATGTGGGGAAGCAAGAGGACATTCTTTAGTCACACCTCTGCAACTCAAATTCAGTGTGTGTCAGAAGATATTCTGGGATTTTATAAAAATTCATTTGGCTCACTCCATAGGAAGAGGGCATTCAAAAGGTTAAATTAATTTTGCTAGCTACATTGATGAGACTGAGGACCATCATCACAGCAATACCTCATTTATCCAGCATTAGTGGGTAGAGCAAAGTTTTCTCTGCGGATACATTTCCAGGATAGCAGAGATTCCCAGATAATTGAAATGATTTCATTTTAAATATTTTTGCTAATATTTTCTTCTAAGTGTCATCATTCAAGGGATTCTAAAAATAGAAAGTAACATTTAAAGTTTTTATTTTTCAAGTGAGGATACTAAGGCATAGTGAAGTTAAGAAATATGCCCAAGGTCCCACAGTGTCCTGTCTGGAGCAAAATGAGGCAGGAGGGTCATTATAAGCCATCATCAAGCAGGTTACAGTTTCATCCACCATGACGCAAGAAGTAGGGTTGCAGGAGTCACTGAGATTAATTATGGGAGGGGTCACTAAGTGGCACAATCAAAACTCAAGGGAGTGAGGAGGAGATAGAATTGGAAAACAGTGGCATTTATTGGAGAATTTCGGCTTATCCTTTAAGCCTCTGTTTAAATGTCATGTCTGTGTGAAACCATAAATGCGTGGCCTAAAAGAGGAAGCAATGGTGAAATAAATATTTGTGTGCTCAGCACATCCAGCATTGTCTGACATATGCTAGGTACAAAAATAGGTTAGTGGAGTAGTTCAATAAATACATGGGTAAATGATAAACAAATGAAAAATGAACACAACCGTGTAGGGATTTAAGGTCGTCTTATGGACAGCAGGGATTTGCTGAGGATGGATAGGCCTTGGAATGACCTCATAGGAATGACCTCTTCCCATTGTAACCTGGGTTTCCTGAGCCTTTCCAGGTGCTTCTGATTCTGTCTCATTTCTTTCAGCTCAAACTCCCAGAAAGCTAAGCTTATTAAATCATAATAATTGGAAAAATAATAATTGGAAAAAATTAATAATCATAATAATTGGAAAAAAACAGCAATAGAGGGCAGCCTGGGTGGCTCAGTGATTTCGTACCGCCCTTGACCTACGACGTGATCCTGGAGACCAGGAATCGAGTCCCGCGTCTGGCTCCCTGCATGGAGCCTGCTTCTCCCTCTGCCTGTGTCTCTGCCTCTGTGTGTGTGTGTGTGTGTGTCTCATGAATAAATAAATAAAATATTTTAAATTAAAAAAAACAGCAATAGGATTCATTGATTCCCAGTGTGGGGTGGGGAGAGCAATGATTGATTCCTTTATTTTTTAATCAAATATTTATTGAGGGTCTACCATGTGCCTGGTGCTGTTAGAGAGTCTGTGAATTCAACAAAGTTCTCACGCTTGTGGATCTTATAATAAAGTAGGACCAGACAATAGAGAGATGGGAATATGATAAACTATAAGCTTCTGATGAGAATGATTAAGACAAAGCAAGGTAAGGCGCTTAGAGACAGGGAGGAACTAACATTTTAGACAGCCCAGAGAAAAACATCTCTCAGAGGAGGTGGTTTTTAAGCAGAAACCTGTTTTGTCCCTTGTATATCAGACCTGCTGCTTCTTCGAGTATCAGTGGACGGGCTCGGGCAATTGGTTGGATCTGATGAATGGAAGTGAATGACCCTTCAGAAACGTTTGTCTTCCTCTTCCCCATCATCTCAGCTCTGCAAAGAATAGTATGTCCTGGTTCATGAACTTCATTTACATGACTTTCATTTGAATTTTTATTAACCAACAAACAACTTTCTATTTTATCTTATCCATTGGGCAATGAATTTTAAATTGAAAGAGTTTCAGAGGCCAGTTTCACATCACTGCTTTAATTTCTTGTTTGTCAAATTGTATAGATTTCCAATGCTACAGAAAGGAAGGGCAATTGGGCAAACGAACACAGGGATGCCTGTGATTCCCTCTAGGCCTTCAGATGAATGTTCTGCAGTGGCACATAATAAACTACTTTCCTTTACCTACACAATAGATGAAAGTGGGAATTTAAGATTCTAAGTGTTGTTGCCCCATTCTCTGTCCTCGGGCTCCTCCACTGCACCCCTGTCTGTATTCCATATACTCCTCCATCTGTCTAAGATGAAAACTATTTTATGTATCAGAAAAAAATGCAATTTAAAATACCTGGAATTATTTCAGAAGCAGAAGATCCTTTAATGAATCTAGACTTGTCTCTGTGTTTTCAGCACCAATCAAATAATTCAATAAGGTAAACTAAGGAATCCAATAAACGTAATTTATCTGTTTTATCACTTACATGTTGAAATTAAGTGTACAAAAATGCTTAGAGTAGATGTTAGAGCTCCTTCCTGAGGGAAGTCACATGATCTACTCTACCTCCCACAAATGCTCCTTTTTATAACCAAGAGCCATTTGTTTGCTCTTAACAGCAAATAGCACACTTCATCCTCCAAATGGCCACCTGCTCAAGCCCAGCATTTAATAAAGACTAAAATGCTGTAGTATCCAGTGATAATACAAAAGCCTTCATGAGGCTGATGGAACCGGATTATCTCAGAAAAACTATCACTGGAGTGTCAGTTTCTTAAGTGGATTAGACTGGATTGAAGCCTGTATTATAGGCTCCTCCTATTCTGGAAAAGTCTAAATCATTACAATATCTTTTATGATAAAGTTTTCTATATAGATCCTTGAAAGGAAATGAAGCACTTATTAAGTGCAATGTACCAGCCATCAGCCCAAATTTTCATCCAGTAGTTCACAGCCCAAGATCCACTTTACAGGATGCTGAAGAGTCTAATCCCTCTCAAATGTCAGTGGCAGGTTCTGGGATGAGATGTTTGAAAGTTACCTGTGATGTGAGGGACTGTTCTCTATTTTCATTGCTTATCCTTTGGAATTTTTACTTCAGGCTGAAGAAAATGTGTTTGAGGCATGCACACAACCAGCCTGTATTGGGGCTGCCCACAGGAGAGACACTTGCTTGAGTGGGAAGCATGGGGTGGGAACAGGGGCCTTCTTGCCACCTAGTACGTCAGTGGTCCTCGGATTTTATTGTATATCAGAATCTCCTGGAAGCCCCACCTCCAGAGTTCTGATTCAGTGGGTCTCAGAGGCTGGGGGCAGGGTGGGGGCTGTGGGGAGAGGTGAGAATTGTCATGTGCAACAGATCTCCAGGAGATTCTGATGCCTCTGGTCTGGGACCACACTTGGAGAACCACAGGCCCATGGCACCCTTTCAGAATCTCTCAGGAGGAGGCTGGTGGCTAGCTGGGAATAGCACCCTGGTGCCTGCTTCTCCATCTCCTTTGGTACCATTTGTTCCAACTCTTACTCCCCACTGGCTGGTTTTCTCACCATCCGAGGTCCTCAGCAGTCATTGCCATCCCTAAGCTTTGGCTTTCCCCTGCCCCTGCCCAAACACCTCTCCTTCTCTTTGCCATCTCCTCACCTTCCTTCCACTCTCTGAAGTTCCTATCATATCCCATTCCCCACAAAGACTGCCTGAACCAGCCCATGCTCTCATTTTTCTCTCCTTTTCTTTAGCTCTTCTGGGTTTTGTGATCTGCAACAAGTCTCGCTTCAGACTGATTCATGTTTTTGAAAAACAGAATAGCTTTTCCCTCTTCAGCTATTGTAAGCTGCTTGCAGGCAGGGCCTATTCACACAATTACCATTGGAATTTTTATTAACCAACAAACAACTTTCCATTTTATCTTATCCATTAGGCAATTAATTTTATTTTATTTATTTTTTTTATTTACTTATGATAGTCACAGAGAGAGAGAGAGAGAGAGGCAGAGACACAGGCAGAGGGAGAAGCAGGGTCCATGCACTGGGAGCCCGATGTGGGATTAGATCCTGGGTCTCCAGGATCGCGCCCTAGGCCAAAGGCAGGCGCCAAACCACTGCGCTACCCAGGGATCCCTCCATTAGGCAATTAATTTTAAATTGAAAGAGTTTCAGAGTCCAGTTTCACATCACTGCTTCACAGTTGTAATGGTATTTAATGTATCGAGTGTTTACCATGTGTACGGCATGGCACCAAGCACTTTCCTTGTATTGACCTATGAGGTATCCCTTCCACAAGTGAGGAAAACTGAAGAACAGAGAGAGTGAACAATTTGTTTAAAGTAACACACACAGGTAATACTTTCTGGGGCCAGAACGTAAGCCCTGGCTGCCTCACGACCCATTGGTTATGAGGGGCCTTTGGCACCTCATGAAAATCACTCAGCAAAGTACCTGACTCCATAGTGCTGTGAGCACTCTGTAAGTCTGTAAGTGGCAGCCATGGTCCCAGAGGGGAGTGCTGACTCCCAGGTGGTCACTGAGATTGCTGAGCAGACACACAGCCTAACTTGTCTTCTGATCATTTTATCTCAGCCAATGCCTTTGGCATTGTTCTGAGCACACACAGATGATGTTCACAGACTAGACTGTGTAGAGTGGCTTTCCAAATAGTCAATTATCTTTGCACCATGCTATTCACCATCTATTATCCTATCCTATATTTGAATGAGTGGGACAGACTTGTGAGGGTGCCCCATGCTCACTAAACAATCTTTATGCTTTAAGATTCACTGCTCATTTGGCCTCTTAATAACCTGGGACTTAGCACAACAGGGCATGCAGCATATACCAATTACCAGATGTGAGGGCAGAAAATAAAATATTATGCCAAGATAACTTATTTATGACCATATTCATAGCACTATCTTTAAAAATTGAACCAAAATGGGTAATATCAAGTACAAATAATTCCTATGAAAACATTTGCTTTGAAAACTATACAATATGGCAGTCATTGTCTTGTTATTCTTTTGCTCAAAAGAAGATCCTTTTTTTCTTTTGTCAAATCTCTTTATTCCCCTCAGATGAACATATTTATCAGTGCATTGATAGGCTAGACTATTATGTGGATAGGGTGTCCTCTATTTAATGTAAGAAGCTCTAACATTTATAGTTCAATGAATAACACACACGATTTATCACATATAAAAATTCGGAATATACTATGTAGCCATGCTCGCCAATATACTAATTTACCCTCATAGGGAATCTACTTATCTAACTGAGACTTTTCCCCCATGAAGCACTGAAGTATACTCTTCCAGGGACTCCTGTTTTCTTCTGTTTAAACGATAGAAAATAATCTCACAAGTAGAAAGCACTTAACTCAAAACCTTGGAGACCCCGTTTCAATCTGCATCCCCCTACCATCACTGTGAGGACCAACGTGCTAATGCAGACAAATGGGCTTTGCTGACAGTGGGTGTCATCGGCTGCACATCAGCTCCCCTGGGCCAGCTACATGGACACCAACGTAAGCGATGTTGGAGTAGCTGGGTGAGTGACATCAGGAGGATGGTGGGGGGATGCGCCTCTAAGAGAGAACAGGTGTAAAGGAGGTGACTTGCCCCAATCCTGGCTGGCGCTGTCCAGACCAGGGTAGAAGCTCCGATTCTAGCAGAAGCTTTCACTCAAAGATGCAGTGAGGGTTGTGCTGCAAATGCCAGGCCCTGAGAACCGAGGCTCCAGTCTGAGAGTCTGAGAACTGGCTAGTGGGCAGTCAAAGATGTTGCCTGCAGGACCATGTTTTTGGTCTCATTTACTAAGAAGAACATCCTCAGCAGCCTTTCAACCTAGCCTACCACCACACACACACACACACACACGCACACACACACACACAAGATGGTCCTTCCCCAGTCACCTATGCTGATGTGTGAGAGGGATAGGGAAAATAATGAGTGATTGACCCCAAACTTCATGTCCCTTAACACTCTCCCTCTCATCTCCATACTCAATTATTTTACCAGAGCTTCCCGCAAGTCATAACCTTGTGGATTTACCCAAACTGGCTTCTCCAGGCCTCTGACTGCCCAGTGCTTTCTCCTGTCGGCAGGAAATGAAGGAATGTAGGAAGTTCCTGGAACCCCTGCACTGAGGGATTGCAGATTTCTCTCTGGAGGCTTCCTGGAGGCTGGGTCCCTAAGTGGGCCTCTCCTCTTAACCAAAGCATCAGGCTTCCTCTAGAAACACCGCAGTCCTTGGTACATAATACATTTAGTTTCTGGTCAATTAGCTGTTCTTTCTCCCTCATCCCAGGCTCATCTTAGAAAAGCAGGTTAGCTCTAAATGTGATGATCATGAGGGGGAAAGTGCGTAGGTGCGAACGCCATGTGTAAATTTAGAAGCATCGCCACCTTCCTCCAAAGCTATTTCTTCCTTCTTAAATCAAGAGCAGAAAGTTTGTTAATTTCTTGGTTGAAATCGTTTCTGTCATTTTAGTGTGTACTTAAGGCTGCTGCAAGCAAATGTGTAGCTTTTTACTGAATTGTATCAGCTTTTAGAGCTGCAGATTTCAGAAAGCTGCTCCAGATCTCAAGCTTCTAAAGAAAGTGCCAGTGAGATCGATGCTGCTATATCTGGCTCCAGCGTCAGATCCCAGGCGCCTGAGTGAGTTTTGAGCAAGAAATTATTTAATAGGGGGATAAAAGCCTCCATTTCTGCCCAATTCACTGATTATCAAACCTGCTTTTGCCAGGTTATCTTTTCCTTGGTGTAATTTAAAGAGAATTGTTATCAATTGCTCTTTGCTTTTGTTTTGATCTTACTTCCTATTAATATATGGGTGAGAGTGGCTGGGTGGTCTGTTGACAGCTTGGTTTCTTCATAATACCTATGCCCTCCGCCATAATTCTCTTCTGTGTCTCAGAGGAAAACCAAGAACCTCATTCCACAGAAGCTCTTTCCCTATGCTCCTCCAGTTTAGATTTGGCCAGTGAAGAGAGAGATGAAAATGGAGAAGCCAGTTTTCCTTGGCACCAGCTGCAGGCAGGCATCACTTGGATCCTTGGTATATGTGTGTGTGGGTGGGTGGGGAGGTCCTGAGAAACATCCACCAAGGGCAGCTTAATCACTTCAGCAGCTGCAATTTCGCTTGAGAGTTCCTGCACTTTCACGTGTCCGCAGAGCCACATTCTGCCCCTTACCTACCCAGCCCTTCTAATGGTGTGTAAGCCTTAACTCCTCTCTCATATCTCAGTGAAAAACCTAACATTGCTTCTTTTTCCATGATTGAACCCTGATACGGGGCAGAGGGTTCATTTTGTCATGCAGCTCTTTCCTTAGAATTCCTACAAACAGGTAGGAATTCAAGTATTTCTTAAATTCGCATAACTTACACTTCAGTGTCTTAAATACTGGGGGCACACATCAAAGATAAAGTCCTCACCTTCCAATAATTCCAAATAAAATAGAGATACAATGATGGCCATGCAGACATGGAAATGTGGGTGTAAGCACAACAACTTAAAGTGTGTTCCAAGGGAAGATTTGATCAGGGAACCTGTTGGAAGCATGGAAATCATGTAAGTTTGTCTTTCTTTCCAAAATCTTCTGCCAGAAATGTTCAGTGGATATCGTTCCCAGATAAATGCTGCCTCCCCGACTGCATTCCTGAGCTGCTCCGACATACCATCCTGCCAGGGGCAGTTCTGACACCTGTCACTGTGTGCCCAGGACAAGGGAGGAGGGAGGCCTGTGAGCACAAAGGTGTGGGTTTAATTTTCTATGGCTTCTGGCATATTCACAGGGGACTCTTTGGAAGAACTGAGGGGTGAAAATAGTGGCCATGAGTAATTCCATAAAAGGGGCATCTGTCAGAAAGATTGGAGCTTCAGGAGACAGAAGGCTCTCCCTCAAATTGGCTAAAACTACAAGGAATGGAAGGTGTGCACAGAGGTGGTGATGTACCTACGCAAGTTACTCCCACCTGTGCTGCTGTCCTCAGCATCCATTCCATTCTCAGGATCTCCTCCTTATGGAAGGAAGATGGCTGCAGCCTTCCCAAGTGAGACACACAGAAACAAAACACCATTGAGTCGCAAAAGGGGAGCATGGCTTCCGGTGCTTATTTTCTTAGAAACAAGGACAACTTTCCCCAATGTCCCTTCAACACACTGGCCAGAAGTGGGTCACAAGCCCATTCTAAAATCTGCCATTGGAGAGAGAATAGGACCAAACTGGTTTAGGGTTCAGTTTGAACCCTAGACCTAGGAATAGGTCCCCACCTTTTTGTCACGAAGGAGTGGGCTACTTTGTCACAAAGGAGTGGGCCACTGCTGGAGCTTTGGGCAATAAGAAATGAGGCAACATCCATTGGCTTTTCTAGAAATGGGTCGATTAGGGTAACTACTCATTGTAAAAAGAAGCCAGGAGGAACCCCAAAGCTTGGCAGGGGTCTGCTGTTCTTGACGCCTACAGATCTTTGGGGAGCTTTCATAGGACTCACACCTTATTTCGCAACACCACATACAACTGTACTTGAATTACATTGTACTTCATATATATTTGCACTCAGCTATTTCTGAAATTCAACTTTCAATCCTGATTTTCATAGAAGGAATACTTCTTTACCATGACAAAGTCATTGTCAGAAGAGAAGCTCAACATGGTACTGAGGTCACAGAAATAGGAGTCCACCTTCAGTAATCTCCACATGTTGGCTTTGGTCTATTTTTCTCTCATATCTTCTAATCCAGGTGCCAGCCAGGAGGCCAAGGATGAATGGAAGTGGAAGGTCCACAGATGGACTTGCTGGGGTGATCCAGCCTATCACTGGAGCATTTTTCTTGAACATTTCTTGAACATTCTTGAAACCCCAGCAAGGCTGGGGCTAGGTTTTCACCATTAGTATAGTTGGAGCAAGCTGAACCCCATGGTTACGAGTATTTCAGGTTTCAAGATAGAGGGACAACCAGAAAACATTCCTATCATGAAGATTATCCATACAGAGACCTTTCCACAAAACGAGACAATACCAATCCCAACAGACCTGGAGATGACCTGGTCCAGTGTTTACTAGGTACTATTAGGTGTTCTGCAAAAGCAGAGGTCTCATAATTAAGTGTGTTAGGGAAATGCTAGGTTAAACAAGGTTAAACAGGCTCATTTACTTCATGACCTCTCAGAGCCTTTGATATGGTGCCATAAATTGTGGTTCTCCAAAAGAGAATATTATATTCACTGTTTCCCAAACATATTTGATCACAGAATACAAACAGGAATATAGTAAGACTGATCTATGGGAATCACTTTGGGAAATGCTGGCGCAGGCCCTTTATTTTACAGATAAATCAACTGAGGACCTGCTAGCTGAGGGCACTTGTCTGAAGTCACCTATTAGGGGCACCTGGGTGGCTCAGCAGTTGAGCATCCGTCTTTGGCTCAGGGCATAATCCCAGGATCTTGGGATCAAGTCCCACATCAGGCTCCCCACAGGGAGCCTGCTTCTCCATCTGCCTGTGTCTCTCATGAATAAGGAAATAAAATCTTTAAAGAAAAACAATAAAGTCACCTATTAGCCAGATCCTTCAGGAAGCAGAATTATCAAGAGTTCAAAATAAAAATCAAAAAGTAATTCACTGAATATGGGCAGAATTAGGGAAACCAACAGGTGTGGCGCAACACCCAGGACCAAACAGGAGCAAGAAGCCATTGCCACCCAACCCTGAAGGGAAAGGGAAGGAATTGGACTATTGGAACTCAGCTAAGAGCTGGAGCCACAGCAGAAGGGCCGCCAGTCAAACCTACCATGTGGCAGGGATGAGGGGGATAAATGCATGACCTCAACCTCCATATCCTCCCATCCTCGCATTGGCCAAACCCGGCTGGAAGCCAGAAGGCCAAGTGCCTTGATGACGTCTGTAGAAGTCAGCCTTCCAGCATAGAACCAAGCAGAGAAAAGCCAATGATGTATCCGTGTGGCATATGAGGAATGACCAGCACAATCACACAGCTAGGTTTTCTATTTTTTTCATTTTTAAAAATGTTTACCTCACGTGTTTCATAAACTTATTTGAGTTTGCTTCATACAAATTTTTTTAAAGATTTAACTTACTTATTCATGAGAGACAGAGTGAGAGAGGCAGAGACATAGGCAGAGGGAGAAGCAGGCTCCCTGCAGGGAGCCTCATACAAGACTCAATCCCAGGATCCTGGGATCATGACCTAAGCTGAAAGCAGATGCTCAATGGCTGAGCCACTCAGGCGTCCCTGCTTCATACAGTTTAATGCAAGATGATATGTCAATTATATCTCAATAGAAATGGGCAAAACTCAATGCCATGTAAAACAGAACCAAGATAAAACTGAAAATATAAAGCAGTGGTTCTCAGACTGTAGCCTGGGGACCTCTGGGGGTCCCCTAAGGCCTTTTTAGTTCTCCAAGGCCCAGTTATAATAATGCTTTGATGCTATTTACCTTTTTACTTTCATTCTCTCACAAGTGAATAGTGAGGTTTTCCAGAGACTTCCTGATGAGTGATGATGTCATTCTTTTGACAGCTAATGGAATGTGTGCTTGTGGATTCTCATGTTCTAAAGTCGCTCTGTTTTACTTTCAATTACAGTAGATGATAAACATTACCCAAAATCTCCTTGAGGTTTTCAGTAACTTTGGATAAAAGGGGTCCTGAGAATGAAATGTCAGAGTACTGCCAATGTGGAGGTAGTGAAGGGACCAGATGTGCCCAGGTACTTGAAAGGAACTATTCTTCATGTTAACCACCAAATCTGCTCTCAAGTCCTCTGGCAGCAAAGCCTTTAGGAAACAAGGGTTACATATAATTCATCGCTAGAGCCAGGGTGTGACTTAGGTACATTTTCTAGCAACAAAGTGCAAGAAGATTTTGAATGTAGGCCATGTACAAAGATCTATCTATGTAAATAGTGATATGAAGGATACCAGATAATAAAAACAACAAAAATATTTTTATTACAAGGGTGGTGTATTAGCTCTCTATTACTGCATAACAAATTACCTCACTATTAGGAGGCTAGAACAACACCCACTTATTATTTCATACCTTCTGTGAGTCAAGAATCTGGGCATAACCTAACTGGGTTTTCTGCTCGGGGCCTCACAAGGCTGAAATCAGTGTTGGCTGGGCTGTATTCTCATCTGGAGGCTCAATTAGGAAAGGACGTGCTCCCTCGAATTGTTATTGTTGGCAGAATTTATTTCCTTGTGGCTGTAGAATTCATGGCAGCTTGCCCCTTGAAAGCAAGCAATGGAGAGATGCTACTTTAAGTCTTTAACTTGAGGGAAGGCCCAGAGACTTTTTTAAAGGGCTTGCTTAATTAGGCCAGGCCCACACAGGATAAATTTCCTTTTGTTTAACTTGTAAAGTCAACTGATAAAACTGCATGTTAACTATACTGGAATTAAAATGAAAAAATTAAAACAAAAATAGAATAAAAAAATAAAGTCAACTGATTAACAACCTTAATTATATCTGTAAAATCCCTTCACCTTTGCCATATAAAATAATCACAGGAGTGGTAGCCCACACTTTTGCCATATTCTATTGGTAAATGCAGATCACAAGTTCCACCTACACTCACGGTGAGGGAGTTAAGGACATGACTCATGAGCAGTCACCCTATGGTGTGTCTGCCATGGGTGGGAACAGATTCAACCATAATTAGAAGCATTTTAAAACACATACCAAGGAGTTAGTACAAGGGCACAATGGAACCCCTGAGCAAAGACCTTGGAAAGAGTATCTTTTCCAGCAAGAGTCTACATATGTGAACAGACTTTGAAGCAAAACACTGGGATGAAAATTCAAACTTACTTCCTCGGGCAAATGAAATAGTAACAAGAAGATGATGTAAAAGATGATGACTCAGAATCAAAATAAAGCTGCACTAGCATCCTACAATTCTGCTACTCTAGTCTAATCATCATTGGCTAATACAAACCATACCATGAAAGCTAACCAGAATCAAAGATCATTATCCTGAAGGGCAAGCGGATGTATATGTGTTTTTTAATCACTAATATACATCTTCAAATTTTTTAGACCGTATTTTGGTATTTTCCAAAACTCTCTTCCTGAAAACTGTTGAAAGAAAAGCCAACAGGATATGGAATAGCCTACAGCTGGAATGGACAATTTAAGGGATTTTCTAGAAATAGACTAGCCTGTGATTTGAAGGTGATAAAGATAGTTGGATGAGGCCACTATTGGATGAGGCCCTGATACAGGAACAAAACCTGTAGAATTAATCAGGGGAGCTAGTCCATCAAGAAGGGGGAAGATCGCCATTTGTGAAGATGTAACTGGTAGAGAGGCTCACCATGCTTTCCTCAAAAATTCTGACTGAAGCAGATGAAGAGGAGAACCCTCCCAAAGAGTCAAAATCCTAAGTCTTGGTAGTTGTCTTTGTTACTTACCAGGGCCCTCTGAGATGTGAGGCTGGACTGTCCCTCAGATGGGGAAAAAGAGAGGAGAGAGAGTGGAGGGGAGAATGTCCCCACACTAGGGACCCCTTGGAAGGAAGGCAGAGAGCCTCAAAGGCAGACTTTACCCACTTTAAATGTTACCCACAGTGGCTAGTCATTTTTGTTCTAAATAATTTGCTGATGGCAAAGTGGATATTTTCCCAACAATGTTCAGGAAATAGAAAACAAAATTCCATCTGATTTTCACATTTTCACTATATTCTATAATTTAAGTCAGTCTGGATGCATTTGTATTCTTCTATTTCCCCTTCACTTTTTCTGGTATGGCTTAAATGTAATCAAGTAAAACCAATGGCTTAAGTATAATCAAGTAAAACCAATACCAAATATTAACAGAACCATTTTTAAGAAACTCAGTTATAAGATGGACCCTGGCAAAGATTTTAAAGCCTGAAATAAAATTTATTAATGACAATAATCATTATTTAGAATTTAAATTCACAGGCACATTGCCATGATACCTTGAAAGGAATTTACATTAGTTGATTGGCTATTTTTAACATAAACAAATGTAAAAAATGCAATGATAAGTAGGAATATGGTACAATTTTGTAAAAGAATAAATCAAAACTTAAGAATACAACAAAACAAAAGAATAAGTAGGATGATGTTTTCCTGGCATTTCTATAGAGAGTGGAAGATAATCTCTTAATCTGCTTCTCTCTCAGTCCCACATACTTTTATTTGCCTCCATGTCTATCAAAAATTTCTAAAAACTACTCTAAGATTGGTTATCTTAATGATTTTTGCCCTCTCTCGATTTAAATGTGTTTTTTCAAAACAGCAGCTATGGGGCTCAAGGCAGGTGAATTAGTTATAATAAGGCAGCTCCAGTAATTAAATTATTGTGCTGCCACCCCTAGAGCTGTAATTTGAAAGGATGAAAGCTTAATTTTTCCATCAACAAAGTCAGTTTCATCCAAGCTGTTCTTCAGAGTGCCATATGCATTTAAAAATTACATGTTTAAATTAATCAGAAGAAAATGGAATTTAAACCCCTCATCACAATAACATGGATGGATTGTAAATTTATGGAGCATTTTCACTATAGAAAACTAAGTCCATTGAAAACATATCCAGAAGTCATCAGGCAAACAGAGCAACACAGATATAAAATACCCACTGTGTGAGCGTAAAGCAGAAAAGTCTCTAATAAATTAGAGGAAAGAGCAGCTGAACCGTCCTCACCGTGGCTTATCTGTTCAACCTACCAAGGAAAGAAAGTTAGCATTAATTGGTACCCTCAACACTCTCTCAAAGGAATAGGCACTTAGAGCAATTAAGTCAGATGTGGAAAAACAGCTCTGCATTGAAAGCTGACAGCAGGACTCGGGCACAATATACATAATGAGTGGCTGAGGATTTTAATGGATGGAGGCTTGGAGACTAATGGACAATTAATGTAAAACAGATGACTTCCCTCGGAGATGACAGTCTTTTGAAAGGCGCTTCACCTGCTGCTCAAACAAATGCTGCTAAAATGAAATGATAAAAGGAACATGGTCTTATTTAGCTGGGCTACAGTGAGTCTGTGTGTCCCTGCTTTGTCCTTGAATATTCTCAAAAACCAGGTCAGGAACGGACCGGTTCCTGCAGCTGGTGATGCAAGCCCCCTCCCTGGGTCTCCCTACCCTGTCCTGGGTGGCCAGAGATTGCAGGGCTCTGTTTTCCACAGAACTGCCCAGGGGGTGGGGGGTGGGGTGGGGGGGCAGTGGAGAGAGAGGGCACAAAATAGTGTTAACAGCCTGACTTTGACAATAAACCACCCCAACGTGAGAACTGCAGTAAATGCATACTGAAGCATCTCTTAGAAATTTTAACAGTTTCCTCTCGGCTAAGCCATTTTAGTCTGTGCTCACTAAAGTCAGAGAGCCAGCCGGAGTCCTTCCTGTTTGTGCCTTAAAACCACAGACAGCATCCTCCTGAGAAGCGGTCGCGTACCCAAAGCATATACTTAAGTCAATTGTCTGGAAAGAGAATCCATTCCCTATAGAAATAATGCTGCAATGATATTTAAATTCCCGTGTGATCCCCTGCAAAGTCTATTTAACCCAGAGTGAGGCTTTCTGCACATCACCTGAGCCTTGGATCACAGGGAGAGGAAAGTGGGTGTTTTTCCCTCTTTCTTAGCGGGAAATGGGATCGAACTGAGCTATAATTTTGAGATATAAGCTAATCCTTGACAATTTTCTATCTTCTAACAGCCCTTCCCTGTGCTCACCCCTCAGGAAATCAGTGCCTTTATGTGACATAAGCCACCAGGCGTTCCACCTCAACCCCCACCCCTAAATGTATCTGTTTTAGTAATCTTCCTCTCCTTCTCTAATATTTCTTCCATTTTTCATAAGAGTGTATCTCTCCTGGAAGTTAGAGGTGAGCAAACACTAAGAAGTCTTTGCCTGTGCGAAATAAAACAAACTGCCTCTCATACCACCAGTATCCCTAATTGGCGGAATTTCTGCGAGAAAAGCCAAGTGAAAATTTCAGGTAGCTGAGCAATCCCATTTCTGAGTATCTAATTAAAAAGTATCTCCCTATGCAGGAGAAGCGTGCAAGGATATTTGTTAGGGCGGTGAAAGGCAGAAACCACCTGAATGCCAACTGCAAAATGCCTCCCGTGTCGTGCACTCACAGGGCGCGGTGCGTGTCCACTAGGAAATTGGACAAAGTCACCCTTTGTTCACAGCCTGACTGGATTTCGGCCCCCAGGTGTTGGGCAAGATTTGCACAGCTGTGCAGAGAAGCCCTGCCCCTTGCCTCTCCCGAGTGAGTGAATTTAGAGCTGTCCCAGCACCCGAACTTCATTTGAAGCCTCAAATACTTCGTACATGTGTTGCGTGTTTTTACAAGTCAGAAATCCGGGCCGTGGGTGGGGAGTTTTCTCAAAGTTGGGTAGGCCAGAAATATCTGTTTTCTTCAAATCACATTACATCCGACTGTCATCCCCTACACTGCTGAACTAGCAAGAAATTCAGTTATTTGTGTCCTCTCCTCCCAGGATTTAGGTAAAAATCTGGAAGGCTTATTTGGTGTCCAGAAAATTAGTGAGTCTCACTGTGTCACGCATGGTTTGGATTGTCACTGCCCAAGGTCCAATTAAGGAGTGGGCTCTCCTGGTGCTGGGCCAAGAAGGTCTCCTTCAAGCCTCATCCTCACCTGAGCTCAACCCTGGGGAGGGCCTGGTCCTGAGCCTCAGGAAATTCAGGATCTATAGAATTCCATGTTTTCCCTGGGTTTGGGGAATGTCCTTTCCCTCAGTTTCAAGAGCTTCTCATGTTCCCTCAACAGGCACATTTGCCCATCCCTTCCCCACACAAATATATACACACTCCCCAGCATGATCTTTTCAATAAGCTCAGGCTTCTGAAAGAGAAGGGAGGGAAGAAACCCTTCCCCAGGGAAGGAAGGTTACCTTAACACCATAGTTCTCAAATGCATGGGGTCCTAGCCTGTAGCATCTCCGTTAAAGGTAGGTTTATGGTTTGAAATGCCAATCCCTGAACTCCTCCCTGGCCTTGTTGCATTAGAAACCCTAGGAGCAGGGCCCAGCATGCTGTGTTGTGACCGCTGCTGGAACCTTAAAGCAATTCTGGGCTCTCTGCTTAGACCCCCAACAACCACCCAGAAGCAAAAGATCTTCAAGTCCTGGTTACCTCCTTTATATGGGGGAGGAAAAAAAAGAGAGGTAAAAACAAAACACCTCTCATTGTTTCCCATGCTTCTACAGCAATAAAATAACAAAATAAATACCTTAATTATCTCTCCCCTTTTATAACAATTTTTTTTTAAATTTGTTTTTTATTTTTATTTTTATGATAGTCACACACACAGAGAGAGAGAGAGAGGCTGAGACACAGGCAGAGGGAGAAGCAGGCTCCATGCACCGGGAGCCTGACGTGGGACTCGATCCCGGGGCTCCAGGATCGCGCCCTGAGCCAAAGGCAGGCGCCAAACCGCTGCGCCACCCAGGGATCTCCCCTTTTATAAAGCACAATGTAAAGCCTGGATTGACAAAGAATGAAGGAAACCTGAGAACTCATCAGATCCTCACCTCTCCAACAATCCTCACCGCCACCTTCCAGGTTTAAAAATTCAGGAGGCTTTATCCTGAAAAAAAAAAAAAAAGCATGCTGAGAAATAAAGGTCAAGTGTTCAGACTAGGCTGTTCCACATCTCCATGGAATGTAGAAACGTGTGAACACCCTCAGAATTTCAATTGGGTCTCCTTTTGCAAGGATTTTTATACTAACCAAGGTGGAAACAGTAGTAAAGAATTCCGTACCCTCCCCCAATATATTATACCCGATAATGATAGTTTTTATTGCATCATCTTATTTCAACTTTCTTGTAAGGCTTGATTCATGCAAAAGTGGAGAGTCATTCTCGTTCTTAAGCCCAATTAAATCACCATTTCCTGATTCATCCTCCTGCTGCCCCAGATACTTCCAACACATTTCAGACCTGAAATTTTCTGAACTGCTTCTTTTCCAAGTCATTTTAAGAACCTAGCATTAAAACATAATTACATGACTGAAAATACTTTTGAAGCCTGCTCAGTGAGACTTTTTTTAATAGTGAGGTTTCCGAATTGCATGCCTCAGAGGACGATTTCCTGAGCTGTGTATAACTCAAGAGCATCTCTCTGAGCCCATTAGTCACCTTACAAAATTACATGAACTCTTTCAGGCCTCCGGGGGTAGCAACGATTTAGCAATAAATGGATGGATTATGCTTCATACAGTCATATTTTAAAACAGCTTTTATTAACAACCAAGACTGTTATTTTTTGGCTTCCGAGATTATAGTCACGATTTTTACTATAAAATACGAGATTCACTTTTTATAGAATCAAAAAAAAAAATGTCAAAAGCCAAATGGAGAATTGGTCTCTACGTTTTACTTGAGGAAATCCAGGCCAGAGATCAATTCAGACCTTGATCAAGGTCACATAGCCCGATTTCCGTGCAGCAGGAATTGGACGCACGCTTTCCTCCAACTGCCAATCCTCATTTCAGCCAATTCTTAATTTTCCACTAACCAAAAAGCCAGCCCATTACCTTCCAGCACACGACTGTCACCTAGTGGTGATAACGGTCATTGCTGCTTATGCTTACAGACTCCAAAACAAGGAAGGAAATAGGAATTATCTTTAAAATTTGAGAGTCTTCTTCTGTCAGGTGCTTTATTTATGTTATCTTAGTTAATAGTTTTAATACTATGAACTAGACATTTTTATCGATGAAGAAACGAGATGCAGTTGAGGAAATATACGCAAGTTCACATAGACTTGCTCCCAGTAGCAGCATCATGATCACTCTTCTCTGGGGTGAGTCCCTGTCCTGTAACTTTGACCCGCACAAGGCTGGCTTCTCTTGGCTCTCAGCAGTCCTCTCTGACCTGTACGCTTATTCCCCGGCTGCAATGATTGGCTCAGGGAGGCCAGTGAGACCCACTGACCTTTTCCTGGAGCAGGTAAAGAGGCATGTGCTGTTTTCCACTCACACAGTTTCCTAGTTTTTTTCATCCTAAATATCTGCTTCTCAAGAGCAACTGGGAAGTCTAGATCTGAAGTAATTAGTTCTTTCATTAAAACAGGAGCGAATAGAGCTCTGGGCTTGTGAGGGAGTCTCACCATCTGTGCAGGATTCCGGTGTCATTATGGCTTAAAGGAATATCGGGGTTTTTGTCAAACAAGGCATAGTTCCTTGAGAATATCATTCATTTATTTAAGGTAAGGTCAAGACATACAAAATGCCTTGGGAAAGGCAGCCCTACAAATCAATATTTTAAAAAATGTTAGTAATTTATTTTTGGATGATAGAAGAATTTAACTCCTTTTCTTATAATTATTATTTCATCTCTTGAAATTACATATCTCATTCTAAATTATATAATCTCTTTATTAAAGTTCAGGTAAGAAATGTACTACATGCAATTTTTCTAAATCAGAGAACTTCTTGGGAGGTGAATTATTTACAATTTCAGTGGTAAAGTAAATAATTTGATCCCAAAAGGCAACACCATGCTTATAATTTGCTTTCCCAATGTTACTATCAACTTTTGGAGGCACTTTGCTGATTAGTTTGAGGGTTGGTGGCCTGGTGATGGCTGCCCTAAGCAATGTTCAAATGCTTACCACAAAACTATCCAGTGAAGATGTTTTGGCTGAAGCAAAGGGAAGTTTTGTTTTTTTGCTTTTTATTATTTGAGGCCACTGTATCTGTGGGAGAAATACATTTTGCAAGTAATATATGGAGTTATGAATAAACACTGCAGGTAAGTGCTACTACTTTTACTGAGTCATTTTAGTGATGTTTTGAAATTCTTTTTAAAGTTGTTGACTAGAAGGCATCTGGGTGGCTCACTTCAGCTCAGGGCATGATCTCAGGGTCATGGGATCAAGCTCTGGGTTGGGCTCCTTGTTCGGTGGAGAGCCTACTTCTCTCTCCCTCTGCCCTTCCCCCACACTTGCTCTCTCTCTCTCTCTCTCTCTCTCTCAAATAAATAAATAAATCTTAAGAAAATAAAAATAATAGGGATGTCTGGGTGGCTCAGTGGCTGAGCATCTGCCTTTGGCTCAGGGAGTGATCCCAGAGTAACGGGATCCAGTCCTGTGTCGGGCTCTCCAGGGAGCCCGCTTCTCCCTCTGCCTGTGTCTCTGCCTCTCTCTGTGTGTGGCTCTTGTGAATAAATAAATACTTAAAAATAATAAAAATAATAAATAAAATTATTGACTAAGATAGCTTCCAGATTGCTGCCTCCTCCCCTCCCACACCTTCCTTGATTGTCACACTCTTCTCCGAGGAGTTTCAGAAGCAACTAGAAGAGAGGTCAGGTAGGGGTCAATCTACCATCACCACCACTCACTCCCACCCTCAGCTCCTATTCGAAAAGAGCAACTTTGCTCAGAACTCTTTTTTAATGTATTGGGATTCCTTGATTTTCTTTCACTCATTTAACCCATTATCTCTTGAAGATCCAACTATTTTTCAGGCATGATGTTAAGATATTGTGGTATTCCCTGGACAAGAAAGTCAAACTGTCCTACCTTTATGTTCTAGTGGGGAACAGACTATACACAAATACACAAGAGACTAGACAATACCAGTGGAATAGAGTATTGTAAAGGGCCACTGAAGGGTCAGGCATCATTAGAAAAGATGCTGAGGAAATGCCTTACTTAGAAAGTGATATTTGAGTGATGTATTTGAGCCATTAGAAGGTTGTAAACAGGTTTGATACTATCCAGTTTTTTATAAATTGTTTTGGTGTGTTTGGTGAAAGGAGGCAGGAGAGAATAACAAGAGGGCCAGTGCGAGGCAACTGGGATCATCCCAGCAAGCAACCATTTGGCTAGGATTAAAATAACAGGACACTTACCATTAAGACAGCAGAGAGAAATAGACACACTGGGCATATTTTGGAGCCTGACAGAACTTGCTGTTGGTTTGCATATGATAGACGAAGTAAAGAAAGAAATCAAGGATGACTCCTAGGTTTTTTGATTTTGAGCAGTTGAATGAAAGGTGATGCCTTTTTACTAAGGTAGGAAAGACAGAAGAGAAATCAGTGTGACTTGAAAATGTAAAAATAAGTTTTGTTTTGGATAGTTCTGATTTAAAATGCCTCTTAAATACTCAAGCTGCGATGCAAAGTAAGGAGTTTTATGTGGAGTCAGAAACTCAGAGGAGGCCCTAGAGATCTAATTTTGAAAGTCAAAGATGTAAAGCACTGGGGTGAAAGAGAGTGCCAGGAAGTGACCCAAGACCATGTTCTAAGCACTAAACAATTAAATTTGAGCAGAAGGGGAAAAAAAAGCAAGATAGAGAACCTGGAAAAGGCAATGGATTTTGCTGCAAAACAAACTTCCACATTCCCTGAAAGATGAAAGAAATCTGAAACAAATCAATGGATATTCCCAGGATTAAGCCTCAAGAGTCCTTCAAAATTCCTTTGGGGAGAAGCTGGAAATCTTGACCAGCTTGGGCTGTGCACAGCACAGCTTGACCAGGAAATTCCAGCTTGAATTCAGGAAAATTCAATGAATTCTGCTGCCTTAAAAAAGCCCCAAAATACCATAACTGGTAATTTAGGGAGAACAATCCCATTCTCTAAATGCTCAACTCCAGGGGAACAATGCCCTAATCTTGGGTGCCACAGTTATGATTTTATTGTGGGTTTTTAAAGATTTTATTTATTTGAGAGAGAGAGCACAAGTGGAAGGGGCGAGGCAGAGGGAGAGGGAGAAACAGACCCTACCTGAACCCTGCCATGAGAGGGAGCTTGATGTGGGCTGGGCTGATCCCAAGACCCAGAGATCATGTCCTGAGCAGAAGGCAGACTTAACTGGCTGAGCCACCCAGGATCCCCACAGCTCTACTGTCTATATTCACAAGATTATTGTTCCCCAAAGTGCCCCATATCTGGGTGGCTTGATCAGAAGGTGCCAGTTTTAACTACTCTTCCAAATCTACTCCTCTTCCGTGCCAAACTAGGATTTCTATATTGAGCACAGATTATGCATCCAGAAGACGCTACAGTGACTTCCCCTTCAAGGATCCCTCTCAAATTTCCTGGCAGATAAGCTCAGTTAGAACCAGTGACCATCCATAAGATAAAGTTTAATAATGTTGAATCACAACAGGCATAGAATGGACTTCTCCACTCTTTTGTTCCCAGGAAGTTCTTTGGTCCAAAGAAATTTACAAATGTGCAAAACTTCCCCAGACATTAGATTGCATCCTAAGGGGTATTGGAAAGGGCAGACTTGGTCAAGCCACACAGGATCTTATTGCACCCTTTCCTTTTGTCAGGGGGAACCTTCTTTCTTAGTACAGTTGATCCTCAATATTCACAGATTTTGATTTGTGAATTGCATACTCAATAAAATTTACTTGTAACCCTAAAATCAGCATTCCTTGGGATTTCATTAGCCTTCATGGATATGCATAGAGCAGTAAAAAAAAATTGAGTTGCCCTATGCACACATTTCCTGCCGAGGCCAAGCAGAATGACACTCTGCCTTCTTGTTTCTGCTCTTTTATTATAAGGAAATATCCTTTGTACGGTATGTTAGTGCCATATTTTTCACATTTTTGTGTACTTCTTGGTGATTTCCCTTTTTGTTGCTGGTTTAAATGCCCCCCAGCAATAGTGCTAAAATTCTGTGTAGTGTACCTAACTAAGCACAAGAAGCCTGTGCTGTGTCTTACAGAGAAAATAGGCATGTTAGATAAGCTTCATTCAGGCACAAGTTAAAGTGCTTTGGCCACGAGTTGAATGTTAATGAATCAACAATATATATTAAATATGTTGTTTTAAATAGAAACACATAAAAGAAGGATATGTTTCGATCAGTTAACAAGAACGTTGTGCCTCAGAGGCTCTTAGGAACCTAATCCTGAATTTGCCATTGAAGCAATGTTTCAGTATTCACTAATTCAGTGTTTGTGGTGACTTCTTGTAGTGACTTGATAGAACACAAGTAGCATGAATCATGAGAATCAACTGTATTTACATTATCAAAGGGACAACAGTCAAGTGATTTTCCTAAGGAAGACACCTACCTCCAGGTGACCAAGGTGTCCATCTAATACAAGCCAAAAAGTGCCTGGCAATTTTTAAATGGCAGATGCTCTTGCTTTTAAAAAGGTAAAATCAAAACAACAACAACATACAAAAAGCAAACAAAACAAAACAAACATTTAAAGCATTGTTTAACCAGTACCCCACCCACACAGCTCCCTCAAATATATGCAAATATGTATGCATGTATATATGTGTGTATATGTATGTGTATATATATATAACCAAATATATATGTGTATATATGTATACACACCCATATGTGGGGGGGGTGAAAAAGACTAAACACCAATTCTAGAGTAAAATTGATATTAATGAAAGCATTTGGAGTAAGATGATATAAAGTCTAGTGAAATATGCTCAAACAAGAAAATTGCACAGATACAGTTATTTTGATACTATATGTATTAAGAGTTAGAATAGGGGCACCTGGGTGGCTCATTCAGTTATGCACCTGGCATTGGCTCACATCATGAAACCAGGGTCCTGGGAGTGAGCCCCCCATAGGGCTCCCTGCTCAGCAGAGAGTCTGCCTCTTCCTCTCCATCTGCCCCTCCTCTGCTCATGCTCTCTCTTGGTCTCTCTCTCAAATAAATAAAATCTTTTTGTAAAAAAAGAATTAGAATTGAACAGCACTCAGATATTAATATATTACTTCACTCTTACCGCACACAATTATGTGAAATACTTTTCTCAGAATGAGATAAAGAAAAGTTCACATTTTCTGTTTCTTCTTTGGAGTATCAGTAGGGGATTTTTAAATAATGGTACAAACACACAATAAATTATTATATAACTATTCACAGCCATATTTTAGAATACTTAATATGGGACAATACTGATCTGTGAATCTACAGAATTGTACACATAGCATGATTACAAGTTTTTAAAAATTATAGAAATGCTACAAATACAATAAGAAAACAATACTACAATATTTGAAGTTGTAAACTTCAACTATGATATTAAAGGTGGCTTTATTTTCTTTGTACTGTTCTGTATTTTCTACATTTTCTATAATAAGGATATTACCTTATATAATAAAAACTTATTATGATTTCTATACTTTACCACAGTTTTTATTGTTCAAACCAAAATAATATTCACTTTTGTTTTTATATTAAAAAGCTACATTTTTATCCCTTAACATCTCAAATAATTAACATTTTTTTAAGCTTTCCAAAACGTGAGTGAAATGCAACAAGTTATAGTCAGGTCTCCCTTCTTCCAATAATAAATGGCAATGTGAACAAGCCTGTGCAGATAATACAAAAGCTCTTTCAGGTTTGGAAATGCGATGCAATTTTCATGCAGAAAATATATCTTTCCAATGCTGAATGCCAAATAAGCCCGTCTTCCTGGTGTACCTTCCATCCAGCAGGCAGAAGGAAGAGGCTATCAAGTTTCTAAGTGACAGGGGAATGCTGGGAATAACTTGCAAAATAGATAACCTTTTTAGCATATATCATAAATCATGCTATAAATTGAAAGAAATGAAAAATAAGCAAATATCTTTAGAGAAAATGGTCTTAGACCCAGTGGCATGAAGATAGATACATGCACCCAGTTACATAACATCTCAGTACCTAGAGCACACCCAGTAGCAAATTGCCTTCAGCAGTTGAATGACTGATGTAAATAGGCTAACCGGTGTTATTTTTATTGGTGCATGTTTTGGATCTGTTTGGAACTCACAATCAAGCCTTATGTAGAGCATTAAACAGAACTGGTTGTGAATATTAGGCTCTTGTTTTTATAGTCATCATTAAATCCATTAATTTGTAATGGATATTTGGTATTCATCTCTTAAACTATGTATTTTAAGATGCTCTAGGTTCATTCTGAAATTTTTAAAATAAGTATGGGTTAGTTTTTTCTTGCTCTTCATTTATTAAAAAAAACAATTCCTCTAAGAGTTGTAAATTCATCAATTCTTGGCCATGGACTTTAATTTTCCTTCTGCTTTACTCTCTGTTTTTGTTCTCTCTCTCTCTCTCTCTCTCTCTCTCTCTCTCTCTCTCTCTCGTATTTTTTTTTATTGGAGTCCGATTTGCCAACATATAGTATAACACCCAGTGCTCATCCTGTCAAGTGCCCCCTTCAGTAGAGTATAACTCAGCCATTAGAAACAACGAATACCCACCATTTGTTTTTGTTTTCTTTGATGGTCTCCTTGTGTCATGCTGATTTTCCCCCTCAGGGCTGGTTAAGGCTGAGGGACATCCCTGAGAAAACTCTGACTCACCAAGCCTCTCCTACTCTGCAGAGTTACAGAAGGCATATGAGTGGCTACCCAACGGACTATGAGGACAGATGTAATGTGAAACTTTGAGGAGCTACTTGGCAGTACCCAGCAGCAACTTGAACTGAGATCATAAGGCCAGAGAACATAGAAACATCATGCAGCTTCAGGCTGTGACCAGAGAGACCTAGCCGTAACATGGCTCTTTCTGTCTTCCACAGTCCAAGGCTTTATCTAAGATCCAGAATCAAGGGTAAAAGAATAGGTATCACTGAACTGGATCAATTCTTTCCCCCTCCTATTCATTTTCTAGCTCTTTTGGAAAAGGTGATTCTCTTCCAGAGCTCTCTTCCATGAGTGTATAGCCATAGCAATAAGTCTCCCGGTAGGAAGTAGGCTGACCTTGTGGGATATATTGGTTGGGTGATAAACACCAGCCTGTGTCCCGATTTCTAGGGTGCTAGATGGAGGAGAGGAGACCCATGCATTCATTAACAAGCCTAATTCCTCCTTGTATCCAGCCTATGGCTACCAGTCTGGAGTAATTTTCCTGGACAACTGAGAATAGTAGTACTTAAAATCTCAGCTTGGCAGAAGACAACTGCTCAGTAAGGCACTATATGTGCTAAATGTTCAGCTTCACTTGGAAAAAACTTTCATAAACTTATATAAATGTCCACGTGGACCTAAGTTTCTTCAAAGTTAAAGACTGACGTCTAAAGTTTTTTTTTTTTTCCTTTTCATTATATGTTTTAATTTTCTGGTATTTGTTCCTGACATGTAACTATGAGTTTTTAGGGTTACCCTAAAAAAATCTGTTTAGATTTCAAATACTAGCACAATAATGCCACTTGCTTTATTAAGTCTTGGGCATTTTAACCTCACAGCAAAAAGTGGTGGAGAACCATCAGGTTTACCACAATGACAGGCAGTCTCTTTGAGGTGACAAGTATGCCTTTTTATACTTGAAGAGTCCTCTATCATGCAGGTTTTAGGAACAGTGGAAAGTGAAAAGTCATGGTTACTTTTGAAGGAATGAAGTACTAGTTTAAAAGATGGCCTAAGGAAAGAAATATATTTTAAAATGTGGGGTTACTGCAGGGTTTTGTTGAATGCCAGGAGCTTTGGAACTAGCAAACCATTTTTAGTTCTGTGTAAGACATGCTCTGGGAACAACACAGACATTTTGTCGGGAAGCTACAGGACAGTTTGATTAACTTTCTTTTCTAGGACAAACGGCTACCATTTAACACAAAATCCTCAGGAGCCTCCTCAAAATTGAATGATTCTGGTGGTGATATTTATTCCATTTGAATTCCATTTGAGTTTATTGATTCCTTCATCTGGGAAATAAACAATCAAGAAGAAACAGGGGGTGGTTGTAGAGGCAGTAACCCAGGTCTTCCAGGTCCTTGCTATAAATCATAGGAAGGGATATGGTCTAAATTGCTCCCATTTGTAAATGCTTCTAGACTGTTTCTTATGTGAAAAATTATTTACCTTCTAACTCCTTTTTCTGTCTTTCATTAAGCTACGACAGCCTAGTGGGTAGCAATAAAGAAAATTGTACTAAACAATTGGAAAAAATTTTCCAGGGAGACTAGCTAAATGAAAATATGTTGGGTTTTGCAATCAGTGTGAGCTGAGAATGGTGTTCTTATTATCTGCAAGGTGGTCTTTTGGACTATGCAGACTGGAATGCCAGCCCTTGCTGGGAACCCATAGCTGTAGGGAAGACAGCTGTGATTAATGATTCACAGCACCCCAGGTATATAGAACAAGAAGTTCACTTGCATTTCCGTTTACAAAACAAAATATATCTGGCAATAAATAATGCCTTCAACCTTGATTTTTTTCCCCAGACTAATCCAATTCATTAATCAAACTAAGCCATTATTCTAAACCCCAAGGCTTAATATGCTACAAAAAAGTTCCCAGTTACAGTGAGGGAAGATTGATTTGTGGTTGAGGTGGAGAAAAGGATAGTCTTTTGTTCTTTATTTCTCCAAAGTTTGCTGTTTATAACATATATAAAATTTATAATTTAAAACCTTCAGTTTCTTGAGCTAATAACACCTGATTGTTATTCAAATAGATACTGATATGCAGAGGCCCCTACTCTGACCTAAATGCTGGTGTCCCCTCTCCCCAAATTCATACTTAAAAACCCTAACCCTTAAGGTTATCAGGAGGTGAGACCTTTGGGTGATTAGGTCATCCTTAGGTCACGAGAGCTCTACTCTCAGGACAGGATTGGTGCCCTTATTAAAGGGGCTCCAGAGAGATCCCTCACTTCTATTATGTTAGGAAACAAAGAGAAGTCTGCATCCCAGACAAAGACTCTCACTCAACCATGCTAGTACCCTGACCTGGGACTTCCAGTCCCCAGAACTCTGAGAAATAAATTTTAGTTGTTTATAAGCCACCCAGTTAATGATATTTTCTTATAATAGCCTGAACAGATTAAGACAGCCAGAGAAACTGTAGAGAAAGCCAGTGTTTCCATTTATAAGCTTGTGAAGACTGATGAGGGATGTGGGAGCCCACCTGAGAATATAACAGCCTAACATAGGGCACATGAGAACTCTCACTCTGGCTGAAGTGAAAAGGACTCTGAAATCTTCATATTTTCTGGGCTGAATCAAATGTTGTAGACTGTTGCCATCATGTTACATATTTTTACTCTCTTCAAAATTTTAATCTCCTTCCTTTACCCTAGGAACTGTTCCTTGTGGTATAAGAAATTTGTAATAACCAGATTGTTTTAAGAATCATTAAATTTAGCAACATAGACAATCTTAAGTATTTTTGTAACTCTCAGTCCAGTAATTCTACTTCTAGTAATCTGTACTAAGAAACTAAACAAACATAAAGTTAAATAAATTTGTGTGTGTAGGCATGTTCATCTCAAGATGTTTATCACAGCATTCTATATTATACAAAAAAATTAAATGATAGAGAAATTTTTAAATTTTCAAATCAGTTTTTAAATAAGATTTTAAAACCTAGGTGCTAGAATTTTAAATCTTTCAAAAATTATGTTTTAGAAGCTACTTAGAAAAGCTTGGCTCTTTTAGCTGTAAAAATCCATAATGTAAAACTGTATGTTATAAAATTAACTATATGTGAATCTCAATATATCGGTAATATATTTGCAAATAGTATGTATTTTTTTAAAAATCAGAGGAATTATACTAGAGTGTTAAACTCAATTATCTCTGAGTGGTAAGATTCTGAATAATTTAAAATTTGTTCTTTTCACTATTTTGTAAGTTTTGTCTTTTATTTATTGCTAATCAAAAAAGTATATAAAATAAATTAAGCCAGTGAGTACAATCATAGAATGTCAATGCTTTTTACATAATTTTCAACACTTCATGTAGTCTACTATTTACAAGACTATGTGAAGGTTTCCCTTTTTTGTTGTTCTTTTACTAAGAGAGAAGCTTAACTGTTTCCTGGCTTTCAATTTTCCTAGTGTAGTTCCAGATTTCTTACCTGGAATGGAGTTTGAGAGTAATATATCACCATCCCTGGATTTAAATGAGACATCAGAAATAAATAAATAAATTAATTAATTAATTAATTTAAAAAACCATATCACTGGAGTTAAGAAACTAAGACACATTTAAAAATGATTACATCTTAGCAAGTTAGGAATAGAGTGGAACTTGCTCAACTTGATAAATAATAACCACAAAAAACCTACAGCTAACATGATACTTAACTGCAACAATTTAGAAGCTTTCCTGCTAAGATCAAGAACAAAACAAAGTTAGGATGTAGATGGAGCTGGAGAATATTATGCTAAGTGAAATAATTCATTAAGAGAAAGACAAATACCATGTGATTTCATTCATATGTGGAATTTAAGAAACAAAACATATGAGCAAAGGGGAAAAAAAAGAGAGAGGCAAACCAAGAAACAGACTCTTAACTATAGAGAACAAACAGGGTTACCAGAAGAGAGAAGGTGGGGGGATGGGTGAAATAGGTGTTGGGAATTAAGGGGAGCACTTGTTTTGATGAGCACTGGATGTTGTATAGAAGTGTTGAATCACTAAATTGTACACCTGAATCTAATATTACACTGTATGCTAATCAGAATTTAAATAAAAAATTTTAAAAAAGCATATAAGAGAAAGATGTCCTCTCTCACCAGTCCTTTTTTTTTTTCCTGCAAATATATATATAACATCTTTATTCATCAGTCAATGGGCAGATAGGCTCTTTCCATAGTTTGGCTATTGTTGATGATGCTCCTATAAACATCGGGGTGCATGTAACCCTTTGAATTTGTATTTTTATATCATTTCACCACTGCTTTTCAGCATTATACTGGAAGTCCTTGATAATGTAAGAAGACAAGCAAAGGAAATAAAAGATACACAGTTTGGAAAAAAGAAATGAAACTGTCTTTTTAATAAAAAGATTGCCTATGTAAAAAAAAAAAAAAAGAATCAACAAAAAAACTCCTCCAACTAATAGATTATAGCAGTTTGCAGGATACAACGTTAATATACAAAAGTAAATCACTTTCCTATATACCAGTGATGAACAAGTAGAATTTGAAATAAAAAACACAATGCCATTTATATTAGCATCCCCCAAAATGAAATACTTAGGTATAAATCCAAAAAGAAAAAAAAAAGCAAGATCTATAGGAGGAAACTATAAAACTCTGATGAAAGAAATAAAAGAATTAATAGAAAGATAGTCCATTTTCATGGACAAAAAGATTCAAATTTGTCCAGATGTCAGTTCTTCCCAATTTTGAAGTTGGGAATTCGATACACTCCTAACTGAAATCCCAGAAAATTTTTTTGTGGATATCGATAAATTGATTTTAAGGTTTATATATAGAGAGATAAGACTGAGAATAAATAGCCAACACAATATTGAAGGAGAAGAACAAAGTGGAAAGACTGACACTACCCAATTCCAAAATTTACTAAAAAGCTACCATAATCAAATGTGGTATTAGCAAAAGTCTAGACAAATATATCATGAAACACAATAGAGGGCCCAGAAATAGACCCACACAAATATTGTCAACTGGTCTTTGATAAGGAGCAAAGGCAATAGAATAGAGAAAAATAGTCTTTTCAACAAATGGTGCTGCAACAACTGTACATGCACATCTGAAAACTTGGATCTAGATACAGACTTCTAGCCTTCACAAAAATTAACTCAAAATGGGTCATAGACCTCAATGTAAAACACAGAGGTATAAAACACCTAGCATGAAACAGAAGAAAATCTAGATGACCTTGGATTTGGTGAGGATTTTTTAGTTACAACACCATGAAAGAAATAATGGATAAGGTGGACTTCACTAAAATTTCAAACTTCTACTCTGTAAAAGACACTTCTACTCTGCAAAAGAATAAGAAGACAAGCTACAGATTGGAAGTAAATATTTGCAAAAGGTATATTTGATAAAGAACTGTTACCTAAAAATATAAAGTTAATTCTTAAAACTTAATAAGAAAATGAACAACCCAATGTTTTAAATGGCCAACTTTTAAATGATAGCTATTACCAAGGAAGATATACAGGTGACAGATAAGCAACGAAAAGATACTCAACATTATGTCATTGAGGAATTGCAAATTCAAACAGCAATGAGATACCACTACACACCTATTAGAATGGCCAAAATCCAAAACACTGACAATACCAACATGTGGAACACTAGGAACTCATTCATTGGTAGGGGGAATGCAAAATGATACAGCCACTTCAGAAGACAGCTTGGTAATTTTTTACAAATGAGTTGAAAACATATTCTCACAAAAGCTTGCACACAAATGTGTATAAACACTTTTATTCATAATTGCCAAAACTTGGAAGCAATTAAGGTGTTCTTCAGTAGGTGAACTGGATAAATAAACAGCAGTTTATTTGCTAGTACTTCGCTAAGGATTTTTGCATCTGTATTCATCAAGGATATTGAACTATAGTTTTCATTTCTTGTGGTGACTTTGCCTAACTTTGATATCAGGTAATAATGGCCTTCTGAAATGAATTTGGAAGTGTTTCCTCATCTTCAGTTTTTTGGAAGAGTTTGAGAAGGATCTGTGTTAATACTTCTGTAAGTATATGGGGCATCTGGGTGGTACAGTCTGTTGGGCATCCGACTCTTGGTTTCAGCTTGGGTCATGGTCTCAGGGTTGTGGTCTCAAGCTCATGATATTGAGTCCCACATTGGACTCTATGTTTGGCACAGAGTCTGCTTGAGACTCTCCCCATCTCCTTCTGCCCTCCTCCCAGCTCTCTCTCCAAAGTAAATAAAAATAAATCTTTTTAAAAATACTTCTCTAAATATTTGGTAAAATTCACCAGTGAAGCCATCTGGCCTAATTTTTCTTTGCTGGAAGATTTTTTGATTATCTACTCAATCTCCACACTAGTTATGAATTTGTGTAGGCTTCCTATTTCTTCATGATTCACTTTGGGTAGGTTATTTGTTTCTAGGAATTTATTCGTTTCCTTTTGGTTATCCAGTTTGTTGGTGTATAATTGTTCACGGTAGTCTTTTGTGATAGTTTTTATTTCTGTATCATCAGTCATGGTATCTATTTTTTCACTTCTCATTTTATTTATTTGCATATTTTTTCTCTTTTTCTTAGTATAGCTTAGCTTGCCAACTTTGTTTATTTAAAAAAAAAAACAACTCTTAGTTTTGTTGATTTTTCTCTACTCTCAGTTTTATTTATTTCTGCCCTAATCTTTGTTATTTCCTTCCTTCTTCCAACTTTGGCTTGGCTTGTTCTTCTTTTTCTAGCTCTTTAAAGTATACAGTTAGCCAAGAGGAAGCCACTAAAACTGCCCTAACTACCAAAATGGTAAACTCAAAGTAATGTTGCACTACTGAAAGAGTAAAGGTAATACAGAGTGTTACCACCAAACACTTCAAAGATTCCCTTGAAGAATGGTGATTTCCACAACATTTCCATTGAATTCATTTATTTTGCCTGTGCAGAATGCAGATAGAATTCAGGAAATGGTAGCACATTATTGTAATCAGGTGGTGACTCCAATTGCAGCTGGATTCTAGGTATATTTTGTTATTGGAAAAAAGCAATATATATCTTGGCTCATGGTATACAGTCATTGAACTAGTTACTGCATCTTTTAAAAAATCTGTAACTGTTAGTAAATATCAGGGACTCTGCTTTTGGATGGCAGGGCCAATAGCACAACTTCAAAGTCCTACCTCAGAGCCATGCCAGGTCTCTAGTGCTGTGCCATAATCTACTCCTTGGGAACCTCAGTCACTTCATAACACATATTATCACATAGTTTCATTACACTGGTATCATGAACCAGTTGGTGAGCAGGAAATAACAACTACCCTAAAAAAACTGTTAATACACATACATGTCAAAGAGTATAAAATAAATCCCTAAAAATATAGGGGCCTGCCACCTCTGTGAAATCTCTAGAGGTCCACTGGTTTAGGACATGTTGACATGTCTTTTCCAAAGTGAAGGAAAACTGCTGCATCTGGACCTCCTAATAAAGTGACACAATGTCTAGTGGGTCTCTTCAGGTTTTAGAAATAAAATATACATCATTTGGGTGTACAACTATAATCCAATTAACCTAAAAACTAGAAAATTTTAGTGCAGTTGAAAAAGGAAAGGTTCTGCTAAAGATCTAAATTTCTATAGAAGCTTCCCTAATCCATGAGCTGTGTATTAGTCAGGGTTCAATCAGAGAAGCAGAATACTAGTATATACATACATACATTCATGTATGTATTTTTCAATATAAATGATATATATACCCAAGGGATAAAACTCTAAAGCTTCTAGAAAAAAAGCATAGAAAATCCTTGTGACCTTAGAGATGGCAAATATTTCATAGAAAGACAAAAAAAAAATCATAAAATATATTCCATTGAAATTCAAAGCTTCTATGCATCAAAAGATATCATTAAGATGATTAAAAAGCAAGCCACCACTGGGAGAAAATATTTGCAATACAAATATCTCACCAAAGATTCATACCCAGAATGTATGAAGAATTCCTACTACACAGTAATAGAAAAACAAAACGTTTTTTTAAAAACTGAAAAAGACACTTCACAAAACAAATTATGTGATTATAGTTATACAAGTAGCCAATACACATGTGAAAAGATGCTAAACATTGTTAGTCATCAGGGAAATGCAAATGAAAACCACAATGAGATACCAATTTACACTAACTGGAATAGCTGAAATTAAAAAGATGGACAACATTTGTTACAAATACAACTCTTCTACATTGCTGCCAGGAATATATTAAGATAAAACTTCTTTGGAAAACAATTTGGTAGTTTAAACACATATCGTATAACAGTAATTCAGCTCCTCGGTATTTACTCTAAGGATATGAAAATATATTCATTAAAAAACCTGTATAAGAATTCTCATAGCAACTCTTTCATAATAGTCAAAACCAAATCAAACCAACCAAACAAAAAACAATTAAGGAAGTTAATGTCTAAATATAATGCGGTATATCCATACAATGAAATTCTACTCAACAACAACAACAAAAATGAAGTACTGTCTATCAATTAGGTGGTGCTCTGTAACAAATCATCTCAAAATGTAGTAACTTTGAAACAACAAAAATTATTATTTCTCACAGTTTTGTAGGTTCACAGAGTGGTTCTTCTGCTGGTCTTGCCTAGGCTCACTCTTGCATCTCTATTCAGCTATCGCCTAAACTGGGCTGAAAAGATCCAAGAGAACTCCACCCACATGTCTGAGGTGAGGCCTTGATGTTGGCTGTGGGCTAAAGGCTTCTTAGCACTACTCCCTGGGGCCACTTTTATCCAGATGATCTTATCCTCTAGGGTTTCTCTTTCTCTTTCTGTGTTCTCTCTCTCTCTCTGTTTCATCAAGACAGCCTAGACTTCTTTATATGGATGCAGGGTTACAAAATTTAAAATGGAAGCTATCAGCTTTCTTAAGGCTTGGAGTCAGAGGTCAAAGTCAAAAGTCAGAACTCAAAAGATATCACTTCCAATCAAGTCATAAAAGCAGCCCAGTTTCATGAGGTTGGAAATAGACCCTATCTCTTAATGGGAAGAGCCCAATGTTACATTGCAAAGAGACAAGGTAACAGAAAAATGTGATTCAGTGAGAGGGTATTTTCACGAATATAATATCATATACATACAACAACATAGATTAATCTCTAAACAATACTTTGAAAGAAGCCATTCACAACAGAGTAAATAGTATATTATTCCATTTATGTAAAATTCTAGAACAGGGAAAATTGAGCAACGGGATAGAAATCTGAATACCAGTTGCATCTGGTCATGGGAATAGGAGTCGAAAGGTTGACTGCAAACTGGAACAAGGAAGTTTTCTGTCGTGATTGAAATGTGCTATGAACTTTAGGTTATCTTCATTGATTTTAGTTTTTCATGTGAAATCAGCATATCATACAAATCTATCTTCCTTGCTCATATAATTCATTCCTCTCCATTAATTAGATAACCAAATAACTGAATATCCTATATATTACTCCTATCAGAAATTTGCCTTTTAGTGAATTACAGCTTTTATTGTGCTCTAAAAATTTTTCGTTACAATTTGCTTCTCAGTACCCAAAAATGTCTATTTATTTCCTTGTTCTTCCATATTGCTTTTCTTGTAGCTTATCAACTTTTGAGCACAAAATCTATAGAAAAAGTGAGAAATGACTTAAAGAGGGTTTTCCCCCAAATTTTGATGTAGCTAGAGGAAATAAGTTAATAAGGAAATCTGTGTTTGTACATAATTCAAAAGAACAGAAATCTGTTCTTTTCTCCTCTTACCACCAAACAAAAAAAATATAACTTTTTTAATGGGGCATTATTTATATTTATATTTATATTTATATTTATATTTATATTTATATTTATATTTATATTTATATATGTAAAAGTAAATAGACCAGTATAGTGATCCCATTATCTAACCCTAGCAAACATAAACAGGCCAGTCTTGCCCCATCTGTATACCTAAACCCAATGCTATTAGGGATGGACCATCTTGTTATACTTACTCTTCAGAGATTATCTAAGACAGCCATGTGTGTTTTTAATTTACTCCATTAACTAGATGAACCTGAAAATAAATCAAAACTGTTGTTAAAATACCAAAGTAATTAATAACTTTTGGTCCCGAGAGGCAATTTTTCATATGATGAGAGGAAAAGAAGAAACAGTACGTTACATTTGTATTATATTTAAAGAGTTCTCATAGCTCTCAGTCCTCATCTCATAACTGCTATGTTGCCATACAACTGATGGCAAATGTTTTTCAAATGACATATTGCAATTGTCCAGCACATATTTTATTGGTAGAAGGAACTCACAAATAGAAGATTTTCGTTGGGAAAAAAAAAAAAAGCTTAGAACTCATAAGATTTCCTTTTGTAACACTTTTGCATCATAATTACAAGTGATCAGAACGTGTGTATCCAGTGTAGAATCTGTCAGTGAAGTAGTATGTGGTGTCTGATGTACCTAACAATTCATTTCATACATATTCTCTCATCATTTCAATTATCTTTTGTAAAATGGATAAAAAGTCATACTTTTTCATTTTGACATTTTTTCAAGTCCTTGTACACTAATGGATTAAATTCAATAATTAGATGATTTCCATAAAATCTCCATTATTTGAGAACCTCACTTTCTATTATGACCTCTGTGTGGCAAAATTTTTTCACTTAAAATATAACAACTACATTTTAGCACTCTAGAAATAATATTGAATTGTCTTTGTTCTTCAAGACACTGGTCCAGTGTGTTTTGTTTGACTGGCATATAAAATAAATAAATACAGCTTCCTTATATCCTGTGTAATCTTCCTGACTTGAGCATTCTCAATATGGTCATTCAGCCTGAGCACTTGTCCTACCTGAGTTCCATCTATCTGATTGAAAACAGTTTACAATTAGTGCAACCTTCAGTGTTGGTCTAGGCTAGTCAGCATCTCAAAATAATTGAACCATTTACTTTTTTTCTTCTCAAAATATCTGTTTGAGGCTCTTTTTGTTTATTTTATATTCTATTCAGTCCTTTATACATATTAGGGCCAGAATTTTAAAAAATAGCCATTAACTTAACGATGTTGAAATAACAGGATGAAAGAAGACATGATTCCTAATGAAATCAACTTCTTCATCAAAATGGAGCTGCTGTTGACCATCTGGAATGTTTTGTTGAATTTATAATTTCCTTTTACTTCCTTCACCCTTTTTTCTCCCTCTAGAAGAAGTCTAGTTCTCATAAACATATTTATTGTTTCTGTTGTCATTTTTATTACATTTGTTTGTTTGGGCTATTTTGATCCTTTTCCTTATCTTCATGATTTTGTTCACAAGAGACTTCAGTTTCCCTGTGTTGTATTAAGAGAAATTGGACATTTTAAAGCTACTGCTGTCTTCTTTTTCCAGAATAGGTTTTTGGCTTCTAGTTGAATACTTCTTTTTATCTTATTTAAATTTCAATATATTCAATAATTCAGAAAAAAATGTACAAAATTAATCTGAATTTAAGATATGCAAAAGTACAATTAAAATGCATATCTGAAATTGTTCCTACATTGTATAGAACTATATAAATTGGGAATGAAATCACTCCTGAAATCACTCCTACTATGTATATTAACTTGTTGATGGATACGTGTAGGAATTTTTATCTTTGGAACACTATTTTCTTCAAGTCACTTTACTGCATTTGGGGCAATTTTGTATGTTGTTTCACCATACCAGTGTCAATCTTATATATTTTTTTCATCCGGAACTACTGTCAGGACAAGATGCATTTGACAGGCTAATGTATGATTATATACATTGGGACGCATAAAATGTAACCTCGCACACAGACATTCTGAATGCATGTGGTATTGCTATGGTTTTGCTCTATAAACCCAAGAATTCTAATAAACTCTCTCTTGCATAATTCCCATCAAAAAATATATAAAGTGGGAGGAGGGGCAAGATGGCGGAGGAGTAGGGTCCCCAAATCACCTGTCCCCAACAAATTACCTAGATAACCTTCAAACCATCCTGAAAATCTACGAATTCGGCCTGAGATTTAAAGAGAGACCAGCTGGAATGCTACAGTGAGAGGAGTTCACGCTTCTATCAAGGTAGGAAGACGGGGGAAAAGAAATAAAGGAACAAAAGGCCTCCGAGGGGGAGGGGCCCCGCGAGGAGCCGGGCTGAGGCCGGGGCGAGTGTCCCCAGGACAGGAGAGCCCCGTCCCGGAGGAGCAGGAGCTGCACCAACCTTCCCGGGCGGGCGGAAAGGGGCTCGCAGGGAGTTGGAGCAGGACCCAGGAGCGCGGGGATGCCCTCGGGCTCCCGGGGACACTAACAGACACCTGCGAGCGCAGGGGAGTGCTCCGAGCTCCCTAAGGGCTGCAGCGCGCACCGGAGCAGTTCGGAGGAGCTCAGGAGCGGCTCCAGGGAGGGAGCTGCAGGGCGGGAGCGCGAATCCACCAGCGCAGGCCCCGGAGCACAGGGCGCCGGGACACAGCCCAGGATCCGGCCTCCCCCCGGGACAGGCAGAGGCCGGGAGGGCCCAGGACAGCAAGGACGCTCCTGCCCCGGGCTGAGCAGATCAGCGGCCCCGCCCCGGAGCCTCCAGGCCCTGCCGAGAGCCCCGTAGTTCCTGCGGAGGCTGAATCCAGGCTTCCAGAGTTGCCATAGCAACTGCGGCTGATCCTCCTGAGACCTCACGGGGTAAACAACCCCCGCTGAGCCCTGCAGCAGGCCGGGGCAGAGCAGCTCCCCCAAGTGCTAACACCTGAGAATCAGCGCAACAGGCCCCTCCCCCAGAAGACCAGCTGGACGGACCAGTTCCAGGGGAAGTCAAGGGACTTAAACTCTACAGAAATACTCCCCCGTGCTTTTTTTTTTTTTCTTTTCTTTTTGATTTCTGATTGCTTCCCCCACCCCCCTTTTTTTTTTCACCTTTCTTTCTTTTTCTTTCCCTTTTTCTTCTCTTCTTTCCTTTTTTCTTTTTCTTTTTTCTTTTTCTCTTTTCTTTCCTTCTCTCTCTTTCTCTCATTTTCCCAATACAACTTGTTTTTGGCCACTCCGCACTGAGCAAAATGACTAGAAGGAAAACCTCACCTCAAAAGAAAGAATCAGAAACAGCCCTCTCTCCCACAGAGCTACAAAATCTGGATTACAATTCAATGTCAGAAAGCCAATTCAGAAGCACTATTATACAGCTACTGGTGGCTCTAGAAAAAAGCATTAAGGACTCACGAGACTTCATGACTGCAGAATTTAGATCCAATCAGGCAGAAATTAAAAATCAACTGAATGAGATGCAATCCAAACTAGAAGTCCTAACGACGAGGGTTAACGAGGTGGAAGAACGAGTGAGTGACATAGAAGACAAGTTAATGGCAAAGAGGGAAACTGAGGAAAAAAGAGATAAACAATTAAAGAACCATGAAGACAGATTAAGGGAAATAAATGACACTCTAAGGAAGAAAAATCTACGTTTAATTGGGGTTCCCGAGGGCGCCGAAAGGGACAGAGGGCCAGAATATGTATTTGAACAAATCCTAGCTGAAAACTTTCCCAATCTGGGAAGGGAAACAGGCATTCAGATCCAGGAAATAGAGAGATCCCCCCCTAAAATCAATAAAAACCGTTCAACACCTCGACATCTAATAGTGAAGCTTGCAAATTCCAAAGATAAAGAGAAGATCCTTAAAGCAGCAAGAGACAAGAAGTCCCTGACTTTCATGGGGAGGAATATTAGGGTAACAGCAGACCTCTCCACAGAGACCTGGCAGGCCAGAAAGGGCTGGCAGGATATATTCAGGGTCCTAAATGAGAAGAACATGCAACCAAGAATACTTTATCCAGCAAGGCTCTCATTCAAAATGGAAGGAGAGATAAAGAGCTTCCAAGACAGGCAGGAACTGAAAGAATATGTGACCTCCAAACCAGCTCTGCAAGAAATTTTAAGGGGGACTCTTAAAATTCCCCTTTAAGAAGAAGTTCAGTGGAACAATCCACAAAAACAAGGACTAAATAGATATCATGATGACACTAAACTCATATCTGTCAATAGTAACTCTGAACGTGAACGGGCTTAATGACCCCATCAAAAGGCGCAGGGTTTCAGACTGGATAAAAAAGCAGGACCCATCTATTTGCTGTCTACAAGAGACTCATTTTAGACAGAAGGACACCTACAACCTGAAAATAAAAGGTTGGAGAACCATTTACCATTCAAATGGTTCTCAAAAGAAAGCAGGGGTAGCCATCCTTATATCAGATAAACTAAAATTCACTCCGAAGACAGTAGTGAGAGACGAAGAGGGACACTATATCATACTTAAAGGATCTATCCAACAAGAGGACTTAACAATCCTCAATATATATGCCCCGAATGTGGGAGCTGCCAAATACTTAAACGAATTATTAACCAAAGTAAAGAAATACTTAGATAATAATACACTTATACTTGGTGACTTCAATCTAGCTCTCTCTACCCTTGATAGGTCTTCTAAACACAACATCTCCAAAGAAACGAGAGCTTTAAATGATACACTGGACCAGATAGATTTCACAGATATCTACAGAACTTTACATCCAAACTCAACTGAATACACATTCTTCTCAAGTGCACATGGAACTTTTTCCAGAATAGACCACATACTGGGTCACAAATCGGGTCTGAACCGATACCAAAAGATTGGGATCGTCCCCTGCATATTCTCAGACCATAACGCCTTGAAATTAGAACTCAATCACAAGAAGAAGTTTGGAAGGACCTCAAACACATGGAGGTTAAGGACCATCCTGCTAAAAGATAAAAGGGTCAACCAGGAAATTAAGGAAGAATTAAAAAGATTCATGGAAACTAATGAGAATGAAGATACAACTGTTCAAAATCTTTGGGATGCAGCAAAAGCAGTCCTGAGGGGGAAATACATCGCAATACAAGCATCCATTCAAAAACTGGAAAGAACTCAAATACAAAAGCTAACCTTACACATAAAGGAGCTAGAGAAGAAGCAGCAAATCGACCCGACGCCCAGCAGAAGAAGAGAGTTAATTAAAATTCGAGCAGAACTCAACGAAATTGAGACCAGAAGAACTGTGGAACAGATCAATAGAACCAGGAGTTGGTTCTTTGAAAGAATTAATAAGATAGATAAACCATTAGCCAACCTTATTAAAAAGAAGAGAGAGAAGACTCAAATTAATAAAATCATGAATGAGAAAGGAGAGATCACTACCAACACCAAGGAAATACAAACGATTTTAAAAACATATTATGAACAGCTCTACGCCAATAAATTAGGCAATCTAGAAGAAATGGACGCATTCCTGGAAAGCCACAAACTACCAAAACTGGAGCAGGAAGAAATAGAAAACCTGAACAGGCCAATAACCAGGGAGGAAATTGAAGCAGTCATCAAAAACCTCCCAAGACACAAGAGTCCAGGGCCAGATGGCTTCCCAGGGGAATTCTATCAAACGTTTAAAGAAGAAATCATACCTATTCTACTAAAGCTGTTTGGAAAGATAGAAAGAGATGGAGTACTTCCAAACTCATTCTATGAGGCCAGCATCACCTTAATTCCAAAACCAGACAAAGACCCCACCAAAAAGGAGAATTACAGACCAATATCCCTGATGAACATGGATGCAAAAATTCTCAACAAGATACTAGCCAATAGGATCCAACAACACATTAAGAAAATTATTCACCATGACCAAGTAGGATTTATCCCCGGGATGCAAGGCTGGTTCAACACTCGTAAAACAATCAATGTGATTCATCATATCAGCAAGAGAAAAACCAAGAACCATATGATCCTCTCATTAGATGCAGAGAAAGCATTTGACAAAATACAGCATCCATTCCTGATCAAAACTCTTCAGAGTGTAGGGATAGAGGGAACTTTCCTCGATATCTTAAAAGCCATCTACGAAAAGCCCACAGCAAATATCATTCTCAATGGGGAAGCACTGGGAGCCTTTCCCCTAAGATCAGGAACCAGACAGGGATGTCCACTCTCACCACTGCTATTCAACATAGTATTGGAAGTCCTAACCTCAGCAATCAGACAACAAAAAGACATTAAAGGCATTCAAATTGGCAAAGAAGAAGTCAAACTCTCCCTCTTCACCGATGACATGATACTCTACATAGAAAACCCAAAAGCCTCCACCCCAAGATTGCTAGAACTCATACAGCAATTTGGTAGCGTGGCAGGATACAAAATCAATGCCCAGAAATCAATGGCATTCCTATACACTAACAATGAGACTGAAGAAAGAGAAATTAAGGAGTCAATCCCATTTACAATTGCACCCAAAAGCATAAGATACCTAGGAATAAACCTAACCAAAGAGGTAAAGGATCTATACCCTAAAAACTATAGAACACTTCTGAAAGAAATTGAGGAAGACACAAAGAGATGGAAAAATATTCCATGCTCATGGATTGGCAGAATTAATATTGTGAAAATGTCAATGCTACCCAGGGCAATTTACACGTTCAATGCAATCCCTATCAAAATACCATGGACTTTTTTCAGAGACTTAGAACAAATTATTTTAAGATTTGTGTGGAATCAGAAAAGACCCCGAATAGCCAGGGGAATTTTAAAAAAGAAAACCATAGCTGGGGGCATCACAATGCCAGATTTCAGGTTGTACTACAAAGCTGTGGTCATCAAGACAGTGTGGTACTGGCACAAAAACAGACACATAGACCAATGGAACAGAATAGAGAATCCAGAAATGGACCCTGAACTTTATGGTCAACTAATATTCGACAAAGGAGGAAAGACGATCCACTGGAAGAAAGACAGTCTCTTCAATAAATGGTGCTGGGAAAATTGGTCATCCACATGCAGAAGAATGAAACTAGACCACTCTCTTGCACCATACACAAAGATAAACTCAAAATGGATGAAAGATTTAAATGTGAGACAAGACTCCATCAAAATCCTAGAGGAGAACACAGGCAACACCCTTTTTGAACTTGGCCACAGTAACTTCTTGCAAGATACATCCACGAAAACAAAAGAAACAAAAGCAAAGATGAACTATTGGGACTTCATCAAGATAAGAAGCTTTTGCACAGCAAAGGATACAGTCAACAAAACTCAAAGACAACCTACAGAATGGGAGAAGATATTTGCAAATAACATATCAGATAAAGGGCTAGTTTCCAAAATCTATAAAGAACTTATTAAACTCAACAGCAAAGAAACAAACAATCCAATCATGAAATGGGCAAAAGACATGAAGAGAAATCTCACAGAGGAAGACATAGACATGGCCAACATGCACATGAGAAAATGCTCTGCATCACTTGCCATCAGGGAAATACAAATCAAAACCACAATGAGATACCACCTCACACCAGTGAGAATGGGGAAAATTAATAAGGCAGGAAACAACAAATGTTGGAGAGGATGCGGAGAAAAGGGAACCCTCTTACACTGTTGGTGGGAATGTGAACTGGTGCAGCCACTCTGGAAAACTGTGTGGAGGTTCCTCAAAGAATTAAAAATAGACCTGCCCTACGACCCAGCAATTGCACTGTTAGGGATTTACCCCGAAGATTCAGATGCAATGAAACGCCGGGGCACCTGCACCCCGATGTTTCTAGCAGCCATGTCCACAATAGCCAAACTGTGGAAGGAGCCTCGGTGCCCATCGAAAGATGAATGGATAAAGAAGATGTGGTTTATGTATACAATGGAATATTACTCAGCCATTAGAAACAACAAATACCCACCATTTGCTTCAACGTGGATGGAACTGGAGGGTATTATGCTGAGTGAAGTAAGTCAATCGGAGAAGGACAAACAGTGTATGTTCTCACTCATTTGGGGAATATGAATAATAGTGAAGGGGAATATAAGGGAAGGGAGAAGAAATGTGTGGGAGATATCAGAAAGGGACACAGAACATAAAGACTTCTAACTCTGGGAAATGAACTAGGGGTGGTGGAAGGGGAGGAGGGCGGGGGGTGGGGGTGAATGGGTGACGGGCACGGAGGGGGACACTTGACGGGATGAGCACTGGGTGTTATTCTGTATGTTGGTAAATTGAACACCAATAAATATTAATTTATAAAAAAATATATATATATATATAAAGTATTTAAAATTATATATTCTGAATTATTTAGTTTATCCGTAACAAAACTTCCATCTTATGTACATATTGTAAAGACCAAATCTTCCACTAACAATTTTGCATGTCTGATCATCAGAAGAAATTTCAGTAGACTAGCATTCCAAACCTTGCTTCTCCTGCATGGCCCTCATATCTAGGGCTGAGTAGATAGAGAATGTTCGTATTGCAGCATAATCTGTGGTCCTACACTTATGAGTTGGATGAGTCAGCACGGGCCGCAATAGTGGTTGGTATTCCTGAAAGTCATTCATATACCTGGACACCTAGCAATAAATAACAATATGAAGTTTGTTGAGTTATTTAAATATGCCCCAAAAGTAAATGCTTCCTCAGTTTAACTCCCTTTATTTGTCTCTCAAAACCCATGCCATTCTAAAACCCTGATACCTTCAGGCAAGTCTAACAAGAGAAAAAAATGGAATGGAAAGGAACAATTGTGTTAACTAGTGAAAATATCTTACTTTGGCAAATTTTACAAAAACATACGACTATGTGGACACATATCTAATATCTCTCCCAGGCCCTAGAAGTTGTCCATGAAAGTGAGGGACTCTGATGTATCATTACTTTTATAGTCAATCTGCTTCTGATGACCACTAGCAAGATATATCCCAGTAAATTATAGTTTATTGATTACTCTTGACATATTGCTGATGATAATATGCAACAAAGAAAAATCAGGTAGAATTAATAAAGTACTTAGCTATTATACAATTTAATAGTTATATATAAGTTAATTATATAATATTTACATATTTAATAATTAAACAACAGTAGCTCACACATGTATAGCACTTACTATGCAGCAGGTACTTTTCCAAGGTTGTTTGATCTTCACACCAGCACTATGAGGTACTATTGTCTTAGAGAATCTAAGAAAATCTTTATGCAAAATTCTAAGACAGAAACCCAAATGTCTCTTTTTGGCCAGGCAGGTAGGATAAAGGGGAGAAGCCATTTATCTACTCCCTCACCCCTGGGAAGACTATTGAAATGGAGAGTTAGGTGCCATATTAGGATCACTGTTTACATCCAGGGGCTTGTGGCCCTGCAGAAATACTAGCCCAGATTTTCTGATTTTTAAGAGAAATAGAAATAGGAATTGGGTGTGTGTGTGTAATCTCCTAATTCAAGATATTGAGTTTATGTTAAAAAGAAGAACAACTTGAGGGCCAACAAAAGAACTTATGGTTCTCTACCTTCTCTAAGACAGGGCTGTTCAGCCACAACATTCTTTGCAAAATCTCAGAGTATAATTTGTATTTCTACACTCCATTTTCCATGTCCATTCAAAATTTTTGTAATTTGCTGCTTCAGCTGATAGCACATTCCCTAGCATGATGCTTGTCCCAGAGGAGGTGCTTAGTATATGCCTGTGGTTGAATACATGAAGTCAGGTTTGTCATATTCCCTGTGTTAGAAGCAAAGCTTCAGCTCTATAATCAAGATGCTTGCAGGGGCTGACATGAGAAAAGGTAACCATAGAACAACATTTAACTGTTTACTACAGGTGATAATTTAAGTGGGGTAATCTATATTTAAATGTATATTAATTTTCCCCTGGTTACTCTTTGTTGGTCAAGTATCAGATTAACCTAGGAGTAAAGAAATATAGAGACAGACATAAAGTACTGATCAAAGTCTTAATTAACAGTTACAAATATTTCAAGCTCCCAAGGCACATGTCCCAATTTAATCTCAGCTGTATGAAATTTGTAATTGCTCTCTAAAAGCACAAAGTCAGCTAATTCACAACCTTTGCCCCAGGTATCTTGCAGCCCCCAAATCCGCACTGTTAGCAGGAAATCTCAAAACCTCAGAAATGTAGCTCTAGTACTAATGTTATAAGACAGTATAAATTCCCATAAGTGCAGTAAACTCACAATTTGCTGCTTTCCATTAACTTCATTTTATCTATTTTATTTTTCTATTAAATTGGTATTCATGTTTCATACTTCCAGTGACCAAAGGCTCATGTCAAATGATTGAAATTGTTATTTTCAGAAATCCCAGTAAGATGGTTTGACTAACATCTGCCTGTTCTGATTTTTGTGCTCTGTGGATCTGTGTGTGCATATCACTGGAATTTGTAAATATCTTGTCTAAAGCTGTTCTTTTAAACGAGAAAGACAGGGGGAGGCTCACCTTCTTTCTATCCCCTCTCTCCTGTGCCCAGTGGCCTTGGTCTCTGTTGTCATTTACAATTCAGTCTGTTTTATTTCTTTAGTCCAAGCATGTGATTAGGCCCTTCTGGAGCTTTGCCAGACAACTCAGGAGTTTCAGGCCTCCAGTGTCTATCCCCTAAGGCAGCAAACTCAATCTATTTAGAAAGCTGTTAATTAAGTGAATTATGTTTGGTCAGGTATTTAGGAGCAAAGAAAATCAGAATAGAAATGATAACTGTGCCCTTACAAAAAGACTGAGTAAGCTATATGCAAATTAAAAAAAAAAAGCAACCCAACCAAAAGAATCCCTCTAAAAGGGTTTTTCCTGTAGTCTAGTTTAATTTCTTTCCCTAACCATTTGAGAGAAATACACTTGCTCTTTAGTGACATCATCCTCATCCCAAATATGCTTGTAAATTTGGGCAAAATGCAAAGAAGAACTGAGGGGAATGTAAATACTGTATGTTCTCTCTACAGAATTGTTCCGGGAAATGCCATTCACTTAGAAACCGAGTTCTAGGCAGTATGTCTGCCATCTGTAGTCCAGATGATGGTGGTTGTGGCGATGAATTAAACATTTAGAAATAAACCCTAATGGTTGTTACTGTTTCCAAGGATAAGGCAACTGAAATATTGTTTCATTACTCATAATGCACAAAATAGCTAGAATTTGTTTATGTGTCATGTATTCATAACTTCGAGAATATATTTAAGAAGACACAGTGACTGTGGCTTTTTGAGTGTATTGGCACAATCTACCCAGAGGCTATGGTGCGTGCATAATGTGCTAGGACATGAGGACACTGCCAGAAGCTTGAAAGCATTATTATCATCATTATTACTACTCTTTAATGAGGAATCATGCTCGAAGATTGATTGTTTCCTATATTGCCGCATGACTCCACACCTATCAATCGGTTCATCGTGAATACTCCCATCCCTCCAGCTATGAAAGGACATTTGTAAAACTGTTCATGATTTTTTCCTGAGTAAGATGCAAAGAAAACAAAATGGGTATGTTTCTTCAGCACTACCCATCAAGAATAGACAGGCTAAAATGGACATACAAAAGAAAAGGGTAATGAAAATATTCAATATATTCATAAGATATTCAAAATCAAGGCCCATAGAAGGTTGTCATGGGTTTTGTTTTGTTTTGTTTTTATGTGATTAAAAAAAAAAAAGCAAATTTTACTTGGCTGGTGGGGTGGTAGGAGTAAGTAATGGTGGTGGAATCATCACCTTTCCTCCGAAAATCAACACTCAATTCTGATATGAAGTGAGATTTTAAAGGTTGTTTGTACATTCTACAAGGTTAAAAAGGAGACATACAGTCCAGAAAATACAGTTGGATAGAAAATGAGTGGCTGAAATCAAGCAGGACTCGGGAGGTGGTGAGGCACAGAAATGACCTGTGGTGCCAAGTGCAAAAATAGTTGAAGCAGGCTACTCACCTAAAACTTAAGATACTTAGTAAAAGACTCTAGGTTTTGAAAAGTTAAAGAACGTCCTAATCTTCTTTCAAGTCTGTCTATTCTTTTTTACATTCTGTGTACTTCTCTACCAATAACCAAAGCAACTAGTTGTTTCAATCAAAGAGCAGATGTTTGGGGTTGAAAATGCTAGCAAGGGAGTAGCTGAAGTGATCCCGAGTGGGTTCAGGGATGGATGGGGACGGTTTGGGTACCAAAAGCAGCTTGAGAAGAGTCCTATCCAGTGGTTTCTGAAACCAGCTCCCACAGTCTCATGAAACAAAATTATCAAATTATCAGGGATTTTGCAAGCCAGCTATTACATGTGGCAAGTTATTGAAAATTACATTAAACTTAAAATTAAATAAATTATATTAAAAACAAAGATGATAAACACTCAAATCCCTCCAATTCTTAATTATTTCACAACATTTTAGTACTATCTGTGCTTTTGAGGTGATTTTGTTACATCCGAGCTGTGTGATAGAAATACCATGCTACTAATGCTGCACTAAACAACAACTAGCTGGTAGCTTGAAATCTGCTACCCAGATCAACATTTCCTGGGACATTCACTGGTCCTCACTGCAGCATACCACCTCCAAGACAGGGCCTGATCTTTGCGTCAGACCTAACTCTAGAGGCAAAATAGAATCCCGTTAAAAAATAGATGAAAGAAATCTATAAATGTAGAAAAGAAAGTACCAAAACCAACATTTCTCTGATATTGCTTGTCTATAATTTTTGAATGTTCAGCCATTCACTTGGTGGTTATTGAGCACTTGCTATCATCATTCTAGGCTTTCTAGATACAATGAAGTAGAAGATGTGATACCATCCCTCAGGGAACCCATGGCCCAAAATGCCACCGGAGGAGTAGAGACATGATAGAGATTGGTATGGGAGGGAAACACAAGGTACATGGAAGTACAGAAAGGGAAACCTGGTAAGACAGGTGTGGCACAAACAACATAAACAAAGCAACACTTGGTGCTTGGCTCTTTGGGAATCTTACAGGAAGACAGCATAAAACTGTGCGCTGTCCCTTGAATCTTCCCATGGCTCTGAAGAGCATGGCTTGTTCTCTAGGAGAGGCCTGCGTGCAGCTGCAGCTGGGTGAAGTTGGGGAGGAGCAAGCGGCATCTACCAATGACATAACAATGGAATTGGAAGGCTTTCCGGTCTGAGGAATGGCCTTGTTCATGAGAAGAGTAGCCTGTTAATAGAAGTTTGTCCATTCCAGGTGGTAGCTTTGTATTCCTTCTCATTCACCCAGGCTGGGAGTGTTTGAGGGAAGATAGAGAGGAAATTCTTAGAAAAAGGAGGCCTGATCTGAATTTTGAAGGGTATAAAGATGGAAGAAGAGACCAGATGAAAAATCACATCAGTGACAACCACCCTGACATCATGGTTAATTCTCATCTGAAAGAGGGTTATTTCTGGAATTCTTAGAAATAAACTTGGAAGGTAAAAAGAGAGAGGAGATAAGAGTGTGGGAAAGGGATGAGAAGTATTGACACTGAATTGCTGTTAAGATTTTCAATTGGTCCCTGAGATTGGGCCAGGAGCTCTGAAATAATGATTAAATTCTCATCCAGTTCCTGGACAAATACTTCTAATATCAGGCAACTGAGAAGTAAATTGAAATGACATTATTAGAAATAAGTGTCTATGTATAATAATTTTCAGTCTCTTTGCCTGAAAGAAGAGATTTCATCATCTGTATTCATTGCTTTTGAAACTGTTAAACTGAATCCTATATTTCTTCATGTTAAATTGAAGCCTATAGTTATCAAAATGCTGACAAGTTGAGTTATTGGTTATTCTCAGGGCCCATGCAAAGACTTTACCATTAATAACATTCACTGTGTACATTGATAGAAGAGACTTATTTAGAGCTACTAAATGTGTTATTACAACTTATTCTGTATGCCCTAAGAAGTCATTTTTGACTTATGGAGGAAAAAAAGGATATTTGCAGGGGGTTGACAAATGATAAAATACCACTGCCAATAAAAGAGGGGGAAATGTAGCAACGCAATTCTACAATAACTCAGTTAAAATCTGCTACTCTCTCTTTTTTTTCAGCAACGTTTACCATGTTCATCTCACAAAAAATAAGGGGTGAAACCAGAAAAGGAGAACCCAGATGGAGAAATATGTTTCAAATGCTGATTTATCATATGAACTTAAAAATTCCTGTAAAGAAAAAAAAATTACCTATTTATTTCACACTAAAAATGTCCCAAATTACAAGCCTGTCATGTGCTTTTAAGAAAAAAAAAATAAGAAGGAAGTGTTTTAAAAAGTTCTAATTTATCATATAAAAGGAGTGGATCATGGGGCTTCTACTATGGATATGGGAAGCCTTATTTGGTAAAAAAAAAAAAAAAAAAAAAACACCTTTAATTTTCCTCTTTAGGATATGGTTACCCATGTAAGTACCTCTCAAACTTTTGTGTATATCAACCCATGAACTATATTGAGAAGTTCCATATGGACCATTTTGAACCCATCCCTTTAGATGTGATGCTATACAGACAACATCTGTAACTATAAGGCCATATATATATATGTAATATATAAATGTAATAACTATATTCCACAGCCCCACAGCACAAAAACATACATGCACGATCCAAGAATGAACTGGGGAAATGATGACACATTTAGCGCCACTTATCCATGCTATTGATTTATACTTATTCTATTGATTCATTAGTTGATTATGCTGCATAGTTCCTCCATCCCAAATACTATGCTAGGCGGCATAATAGACACAGAAAAAATACCTAATTCCTCTCCTCAGGAAGGTATCTTCTAGAAAAAGGAGAAGGGCATAAAAAAATCACAATATAATAAATAATTTTTGTCAAAAAGGCATGGAGGACAGTACTACAGAATTGCCCAGAATGGAGGAATTCACTTTGCCCAGACCCAGGGAAGGCTTCACAAAGAAATTGACACTTAAAGTAATAGGATTTTGCCAGACAGGGTAAGAGGAAATGTCTGAAATTAATAAATTAATTCTAAAAAATAAACACTACAGAAACATGATCAAAAGATTTCTCGAATATCAGTACACAGACCACATGAGAGACCTTTCTGAACTGTGGGCCATTTTCTGAGGTCTTGGGTTGTTTGTTGCCACAGCACAGCTAATTTTATCCTTTCTAATACAGTTGTCGGTGCCGTAGGGGCAGGTCATGGTACATGTAGGTGGTGAGAACTCAGTTTCCCTGAAAAGAGCAGATGCTCTCAGAATGATCAGACCTGACATAAGAAATAAGGATTTTGTAGGCAAGTTGGGAGAGAGAAAATGTTCCTTCCCATTGGGGCCATTGGTCTAGGGCAAGGAGATTCCTCTAGCATTTCTGGTGCTGGGAGTAGTGTAAGGGGTGGTGAGTGCATGGAAGCTTCCATCTCCTCAGGAGAGATGGAGGGAACCAGTAGCTCCTGTAACAGGCTTGTGCCTGGTCAGCAACGTAGTTCTCAGGGTTGCATCTCGATAAAGATGCATTTTCCCAAAATCCTTTTTCCCCAAATCCTCAATAAAGCCTTGCTTAAAGGTAGAGGTTGGTCTCAGGTGTGCTGTAAGCAATTAGGGAAAGCTCTCCCTTGTTTCCATCACATCAGTAAAGGAGAGAGCAGCGCCCCTATCCCAGGAGATCACAAGAACCACCCCGCCCAGCTGAGGATTGGAGAACACCGAGTAAGAAGAAAGTCTTACAAGCAGCGTAGTAATTGACTGGGTTTAGTTCTTTCCTGTCAGAAGCACAAGTAAAACAAAGGTGCTGAGCTCTAAAAATAGCCTCTGTCACTGGCCTACCTTCCCATTTCCCTGAGTTGCAAGCTGCAATTTCATGGTGCAAATGGACATTTTCCATGAGGGTTACCAAGTAGGAAACGTCATTCTGTCTTCCCTGTTATCAGCTCCCAAGCTGTAACATCATGGTGCAGTAACAAATAAGAATCTCAGTGGCATAAAATAAGAAAGATTTATTCCGTGTTTATCTATGCACTTAATGAACGTCAGCTGTATCCTCTGCTCAAAGTCATGCTCTTTCCAGGACTCGGGCTGAGGGGGCAGCCTTCTTCTGACACGTGGCCAGTCACTGGTAGAGGGAAATAGGACAACACAAAGCCTTCACCGGCCTTAAAGCTTCCACCCAGAAGTGATGGATGTTACTTCCATTGACCCAGTGCAAGTTCCACACGCAGGGAAAGGCAGGGAGTTGGAATGAGTATGGAGCCTGATGGGTCCTCCGCACCCCATACCTTTCCTAAGAGATCCCTTGAGGCCCTTGCTGAAGAGTATGCTGTTTTAATAGAACAAACAATAATCAAATTTTTGAATGTACTGAATAGGCTGTTCTCTTTCCTGACAAGAGAAATTGTGTAAAGTGGGTTTGGTTATAGGTAGAGAAGATGAAAAAAGAGGCCAAAGAGTAAGTGGAGAGTAGATGATGAGTGAAGTAGAAGAAGAAGATAGAGAAATAAGACAAATGAAGGAGAGAAGGAGCATCAAGACAGTGAGCATCCCCCACTCCTGACCAAAATGGCTTTGCTACAAACTTCTACTTCTCCAGTTCTCCACTGTTGTTCACTTCTTGAAGTTCTAACTAGTTAATCAAAGGAAGACCCTTAAAAAAAAAAAAAAAGATGCAGAAAGGAAGGTAGGAGGAAGTGAGAAAAATCAAAGACATAAGAGTCTGGGCTACCAAAGAAGGATAAAAGCGGGGAGGGGAAGCCAGGAACAATAAGGAACTAAAGAAAATGGCGCCATTCATGAGGAGTCTAAAATTGGAATGCCATTTTAGCTGGGGGAGATGCTGCAGATGAGATGATACAGCTTGTTATCACAGCCCTTGAAATATCAGATTTGTCCTTGCTGCATTCTCTCTGATAATATTTGCAAAGCTCACACTCGAGATCATATATGTGACCCAGGGAAGAAGATTGGCAGTTGGGAACTGATTATCTCAGAATAAGTACACTAGGCCCTTTGTGTCATGACTTGAGGTGTGGCCTGCCCCGAAACAGGGCCTGGCTGGTCAAGCTTCTGGGTTCAGCCTTTTCCCACCCATCTTTAAACACACCCTGTTTCACCACTTCCCCACAGCCCATAACTCTGAGCCTACTTGGTAAAGGTGATATGACTGTGTTCCAAAGAACACCTTGCTCTGACCCATGAGAATTTTGTGGTTTTTTTTTTTTTTTAAGTTTTAAATTTTTTGCAGCTCCATAAACCTGATGCTAAAAATATCATTTAAATGTAACCAGAGCTGATTTCAGTAGCACTTTGCTAGTGGAGACTATCAGACTATCAGTCATCTTTTTAAATGTTAGACTGTCTTTTCACATAAAAACCATGAAATTTTTAATTGAAATCCACTGTGAGAGAGCTTCTGAATCCTCAAAGAGATGATGTGTAATGCCTGGAAGTCGCAAGCCGCTCCCCAGTGTGCTGTTAGACCTTGAAATGGCAGTGGTCTCTGCTCACATTATAGCCCCTATTTATCATTTTTTCATGACTTAATTGTGGAACTGTTTTTTTTTCTTTTTATTTACGTGAAGTAGAAATAGTTTTCCAAAGAGAATTCACTCACTATTTGTTACTAAGCAAGAAACCTTTGAGTGCAGCAAATGGCTTAAATTCCCTTTGAGTGTTCTGTTGAGTATCTCCCTCTTTTTCTGAAATTAATGCTTCCCTTTTCTTCCTCTATCTACAAGTATATTATTTCCTCAGACGCTGTCATATTTTACACAGGGCAGCCAGAAGCCTAATCAATGTTTCCATGTGAAAAAAAAAAGTGTGTGTGTGAAATGTGGAGGTGTTCATTCATTGATACAAAGGACAGATTGGTGGTTGCCAGATATCAGGGATTGATTGGGAGGTGAAATGGGTAAAGGGAGTCAAAGGTTCAGATTTCTTAGTTGTAAAATAAGTCATGCAGATGTATGTGCAGCATGGTGACTAGTTAATAATACTGTATTGCATATTTGAAAGTTGCTAAGACGGTAGGTCTTAGAAGTTCTTATACAAGAAAAAAATTATTTTCATAACTATATAGTGATAGATGTTAACAAGACTTATGGGGTGATCACTTCACAATATATACAAATATTGTATCATTACATTGCACACCTGAAACTATTATAAAGTTTTATGTCAATTATACCTCAATTTTAAAATCTGCTCAGCCCAGTGGGCACCCAGCTTGACAAGCCCCAGTGTCTAAGAGAAGCAAAGGTCATTTCTTACTCTAGGAAGACACCTATCCCAGGCTATATGTCTTGGTGAGCAGAGTATGAGCGCTTCATTTTAATCCCCATATGCCCTTTGGGTAGGCACCTTTGTGAAACATACAAACTGCACAATTGTACGTGTCAACTCTCACAGGTTCATACATGATATGGCTGGTCCAGAGGTGGCTATGTAAGCCAGACCAATCAGTGCCCTTCTTTGGATTTTTTTCGAACTAGATCCAAGAAAGTCAGACTCTCCGTTGGTGAATTCAAAAGATGAATTGCATGGGCTCTCAGTGACTGAGATTTCTACCATTTGAAGAAAAAAAATCTATTGGTAGTGAAAAAGAATGATGCCAACATGCACAAAAAAAATAAGAACAAGAGGTAGCAAAAGCAGCATCCTGCCCTTCTCATGGGTGGGTGGTTTGGCTGTTCAGCCCTTCCTCGGATTTGATGATATACAAGTCTCTAGACCTCAGTTTTCACATCTGTAAAATGGGAACTTTAGTATTTTCTATTTCATAGATTTGTTGAAAAGGAAACTGCATTTAAGTATTTGGGATAGTGGAACATTTGGATGGCTCAGTCAGTTAACTATCTGCTTTCAGCTTCTCTTTCTTTCTTTCTTTCTTTTTTTTTTTTTTTTTGTAAAGAACAGAAATTTATTTCCCACAGTTCTAGAAGCTGGGAAGTCAGATATCAAACACTGGCAGCCCTAGGCTGCTGGTGAGAAGTTCTTTCCTAGATGGGCGCCTTTTTTCAGCTTCTCTTTCCCCTGCTCCCCCAGCCTGTGTGTTCTCTCTCTTTCTCTGTGTCAAATGAATAAATAAAATCTTGTTTAAAAAAGTATTTGGGATAGAGTCTGGCACCTAGTGCTCAATACAAGTTTGATATGATTATTATTCTTTTATTATTTTCAGTGTCAGAATGGTGCTTGACATAGGATAGGACTAGTAAGAGTTGCAAAGGATAGAAAATCTAATTTTAGCACTAATTCCATAGCTAAATTTACTCTTTGATCTTGGGTAAGATGTTTTTTTGGAACCTCAATTTTCTCATCTATAAATGGGAAAAATAATTTTTTGCAGGTTAATTGAAAGATAACATGACATAGTGTGTATGAGCAAGTTTTACAAACTCTAAAACTCTACCCAATTATAAAAGATAAAAGAGTAGAGAGATGAATCTAAGTTTAGTTCTTTTCAAAGATACTGAGATATCAACATTTTAATAACTAAAAAAGAAGTGAGAATTTGAAAACTGACATTCATCTATTGGATACAATAGGTAGTATATATCCTAAAAATAGAAATTTTTTCTTCATTGGAATCAATAAAACTCTTTTAATTTTGATTTTAAAAAATTGTCCTTTAAACATTTTTACTTTCCTTGAATTAGCCCACATACAAAAATTTTGCTTTCCCTTCATGATAGCCTGTCTGAGGATTTTGAGAATACCCTAAGCTCAGCCTGGGAAAACAGCAATTTTAAAATTACAAATCAAATTTTGGCATGATGTTTAAAACATTAGCCTGCATACAACAGAGGAAGCCTCAGATCAAACCATCTGTTTTCTTCCCATGCTACTATTTGATAAGTGGAGATTTCAAAAATAAAACTGAACACAATCATCTCTGGACTGTTTCAGTGAAAGAGTAGCCTGACCTCCCTCCCCCTCCCCCCCCAAAAAATCTAATGCTTTTTCTAGCAAGTTTGCAGATATTATTGAAGAAGATGTTCAGCAGAATAAATTCAAGTTAAGGAATAAAAATGTGAAACAAATTTTGAGATTAGACAAGTAGAACATAACACTAAACATCCCTTTTCTCTTTTAATTTAGAACATCACCATCTGTTCTCTGTCACATCTCCCTCCCCTCTTAACCTGAACATTTGCAAAGTAGGAACTAGAAGGTGGAGGGGATCAGAGAAAGCCCAGGTATCTGACTCAGCCATTTTCAAGCCTGGCCACAGACCTATTGAGTAGGTCCTTTGTGATGTGGTCCAAGGTTGTGGCAGACACTACTGACTGCCTTCCAGTAACACTTTCCCTTGCTCCGTTGCTAACAAAATCTCAATTTTTCTCAGTCCTCAATAGGGAATAATTCATGACTGGTCTCTGTCAACTCCTTGGCACTACTGGTGGTGGAATGACACAGTTCTGGCCAATGTGATGTAAGTGGAGTCTGCTGGGGGGCTCTGAGACAATTTCCCACCAGACAAAAGAGGAAAGGCCCATGAGCCCACCCTTTTTGTGTTTGAACACTTACCTGGAGATACTATGCCTGGAGCTGCTGCAGACCTCTAGGAAGCTATGATAGGAAGACAAGCCCATCAGAGAGACTGACTCAGTGGCTTGGCCATGCTGAACTGATGACCCACTCCTGAAACTCCCACCTCTAGACTTCTTGAGATATGGGTACTTAAATGACTTTATTAGATAAAATACTGTTAGGTGATTTGTTACTTGTAAGGAAAATCCCCCTCATAATGGGGTCTTCCACAAAAAACTTCACCCCCTACCTTTCCTCTCTTCTGCCCCATAATATCTGGACAAAAAATGATGCTATTCATTTAGAACTACAGAATATCAGAATTGAAAGGCACTCTACATTTCCAATTAGCATGATAAAATAGGAAATTCAGAAGTGATCACCTTGTTTAAAGAGTTGTGCCATGCTAGAGCAAATGCCTGTTGGAAAGGAGAAACATGCATAAGACACCTGTGCTATGAAGTGAATGACTGTAACAAAATGATTTCTTAGGAGCAGATTTGTCTGTAGACAGAGAACAGTAAGCAATAGGAAAGTGTGAAGAGGTTAACTTTAAGAAACAGAAAAGGAAATCTGGAGGCTTCAAGATCAATGTCTTCTTCAATTTTTCTAAGGCCAGACCTTAAGTAAAATTTTCCACAATTGTCATGTGAGATGGAGAATGCATTTTTCCCAAGTTGCCGTCTAGAAACGCACAATGAGAAGTTCCTCCAGAGGCATGAGAGCTCTGGCCACACCATGCCTGTGGCCGCTAGACCCTGCTCTGGTCATTGGCAATGGGGAGGTTACTAAATTCACATAACCCCTTGAAAGAGGTTTTCTTTTAAAAAAAAAAAAAAAGCTAAAATAAATATTACTAGGGTTATCAGAGAGCAGTTTCCAAAGCTGCAAATATTTTCTGAACTTGTGCAATCCAATTCTTCCACATCCAGGTAGACCTGACACTCAAGTCATCTGAGGTGTTGACTATAAGATTTTTCTTAAAATTTTGACAAATCTAAAAAAATTTTTGACAAATCTTTTGTCTAATTTTTTGCCTCAAACCATTATAAAAATAAAGATTATTTTGATCAGAAAGAATATATTCTTTTAACTTAATTATAAAAATAATACGTGTTTATAGCCATGTCAGTCCTCTATAGTGCACATCCCTAGCTCTATTTAACAAAGTACACGGAACATAGTAGATGCTCAGTAATTATGTATGGCATATGCATGAAGAAATGTAGAAAACTTAGGAATACATAAAGACAGAATTTTAAAGAAACCTCTTATTCTGTATATTTACTTGTAGACAGTCAATTCTTGTTCCATAAATATGTTTTCCATATATATTTTAAATTGTCTATCTCTTTTTCTATAAAGAGGAAGCTGATTGTAGCTGTTGTTCCCTGAAAATGCTGGGCTTGCTAGTTGGAGATATTTAATCTCTACTATTATAAGGAACAGAAAGAATGTAAACTGCTCCCACAGGTTTACACATCTGATGAAGACAAATTTAATTTTTCTAACAGCCACTGCAAATTTCTCTACTCTGCTAGGTAAATCAGTCTAAGATATTTGGTAGAGTTTTATAGTTCAACTAGAACAATTCAAAAAGCTGATGTAACTGGTGTAAGTAAATAATAAATGCTCTCCTTCATTTGCTATTACATGGGGTAAATGGAAGTCATAACATATTTTTTTTTTTTTGCTAACTTGAAGAGTGATTTATGCACCGATGCTACCAACCTTGTTCCAGGGGCTGCTGGAGTTGCACATGCAGCTCTGAAAGTAAATGAGGAGTCTGTCGTGGAAACTGCTTGGGCTGTCCTCATTGGCAACATAATTTAGCAAATATGGTATTGATGCTGCTGTACTGATTCCAGGTTAGGAATACATGCCATTCCAGTAGATTATCTCCTGCAGACCCTCTCAGTGGTTGGGGCTGGCATTTTTACTCAAGAAACACTACAAGAAAATAATTTAGAATTTAGTTTTAAGTTTCTTTGGGCAGACCATTATAAAATTTTATCACAATCATCAACAGGGAGCCACAAGGGGATATAATAAGACTTGAGTTCAAATTATAGTCAATTTCTGATCATGGATGCCCACCTTATTTGCTCTGGCTTATCTTGACTGTTGGCAAATTGTCCTTGGGAAAAACAGGGAAATAAGGATAGTTTGTCCTAAATTCCAGTTTTTCTATCTAGCATTCATTCAGTAAATATGTACTAAGCACATATTTGATGTCAAGTATCCTTTTAGTGAGGGGGACCCTGCAGATAACAAAGCAAAATCAAAAAACAAACAAAAAAACAAAGCAAAATCCTTGATCTCAGGGGTCTTTGTTGACTAAGCAGATACCATAAACAAGGCAACAAAAAAAATGCATAATATGATACTAGGTAACTATAAATGCTACAATGAAAACTAAAGGACGATGAGGGGATGAGAGTGATATTTCAGACAGGGTTCTCAAAGGGAGAGTAAAGCAGGAAAGCAGATCAACCAAGGACCCAGCATTGGGCTGCCCAGAGGAAGAGGTTCCAGGTTAAGGGAACAGCAAGAGCAAAGGACCTGAGGCAGGTCCATAAGCATATAAGAACCAGCAAGGAAGTAAAGGTTCAAGTCTGTGAATTGAGTTTAGTGAGATAGCCAGGGACACAATCATGCAGGGCTTAGGGGCCCAGAGAGGACTTTAAGGTTGGTTTTAAATGCCAGTGATATGCCAGTGATGTGACTGGAGGGTTATTGCAAGACAGTGACAAAATCCAATTTGCTTTTTAGTTTTTTAAAGATTTATGTATTTATTTGAAAGACAGAGAGAACATGAGCAGGAGGGACAAAGGGAGAGGGAAAGAGAACCCCAAGCCGACTCCAAGCTGAGCACAGAGCCTGACATGCAGGCTCCATCTCATGACCCTGAGATCATGACCTGAGCCGAACCTAAGAATCAGTGTCTCAACTGACTGCACCACCCCGGTGCCCCAATCCAGTTTGCCTTTTAAAAGAATCCTATGGGGCAGCCTGGGTGACTCAGCGGTTTAGTGCTGCCTTCGGCCCAGGGCATGATCCTGGAGATCCGAGATCGAGTCCCACGTCAGGCTCCCTGCATGGAGCCTGCTTCTCCCTCTGCCTGTGTCTCTGCCTCTCTCTCTCTCTCTCTCTCTCTCTCTATCATAAATAAATAAATAAATCTTAAAAAAAAAAAAAAAGAAGGGGAGGCCTGGTTAAGATTATCTCATAGATGACACACATTCATGTGTGTCTCTCATGAATAAATAAATAAAATCTATAAATAAATAAATAAATAAATAAATAAATAAATGCTCTGGCTGCAGTTTAGAAACTATACTGGGGATGGGGTAAAGGAGAAGAGGCTAAAAATAGAAATAGGGAAACCAGTTAAGGGATTATTACAGGAATCCTCCAGACACATGATTTCTGGCTGGGTTGGATATGGGGCAGGAATGAAAGAGAAAAATGAAGAATAGCTGGTTAAGACCCCCACCTACTGAGTAGTACTATTAGTAAGATTTGAAAAAAAAAAAAGAGAGAGAGAGAGAGAGAGAGAGGCAGGTTTAGGTGGGTGCGGACAGGTATTCAAGACCCCAATTTTAGACATAAGTGTGAAATTGTAAGAAAATCCCTCTTGATTGGGTGTTTATTGGACCCTGCTTCTATAAAAAAAAAAAAAAGACATTAAGAAGGGGAAGGCCAGGGATCCCTGGATGGCTCAGCGGTTTAGCGCCTGCCTTTGGCCCTGGGCGCGATCCTGAAGTCCCCGGATCGAGTCCCACGTCGGGCTCCCAGCACGGAGCCCGCTTCTCCCTCTGCCTGTGTCTCTGCCTCTCTCTCTCTCTCTATCATAAATAAATAAATAAATCTTAAAAAAAAAAAAAAAGAAGGGGAGGCCTGGTTAAGATTATCTCATAGATGAGGATATAACTGCCCTGAAACAGAGGCTTTGGGGGGAATGTTGAGGTAACTAGGACCCAGATATCATCAGCAGAGTTGGGGTGGGGATCGGAAATACAGTCAACTGTTTTACAAGAATATTTTTGCAGTTATTCCATCTGTAAAGGATGGAGAAGAATGGAAAGTACCTGAATTGTAACCAGCCCCAAATAGTAGCACCTGTGGATCCTATGTTATAATACTAAATATCCTGTCCCAGCCTTCAGCAGATATGACCAGGAAACATTCAAAGGAAAAGAAGAAATGGATCTCTTCAAAACTGACATGATGGTACCTACCAGGATAAGCCGCCGAAATCTGTAACCGGGGATGATGCATCTGCCCATAAGACTCAGACTCCTGAACATAGTCAGTTCTGAGACCAGTGTCTCAAGCCAGGTTTCTGCCAAACCAGACAAAAGGATTGTTAGCACCCATCATCATAAGTTAGGCAGCTACCACCCCTTTAATCACCATGCTCAAGGCAAAAGACCTTCTCCAGGCTCGGAAATTTGTTCCCTCAGGTGAAAAACAAAATCCAACAAAACAAAACAAAAACCAAAGCTGCCAGGGAGAATATGAAACTATGATTCAGAGTAGAAAAGAGCAGATGCGGCCAGAAGGCGCTACAATCAGTGTGTGGGTTCCTTATGGAGTAGTAGACCAGCTCCATGAGTGCATACCTCAAGAGAAAAACCCCATTGAGTGCATGCCCTGGGGGGGGGACCAGGGCGGGGAGGTGGGCAGTTTCTGTACAGGGTCCTGTATGGCAGTTTGAAGATTGGCCATGGCTTTTGCCTGATGGATCACCAGTTGATGTATTTGCTAAATTTAAAGACTTTTGTCTCAAATATGATGAAATTGGTCTGGATCTAAATGTTCAGAAATAGAAAACAATAATACTAGAACTCAATTATCATAGAATTCCTTTGATAGTTCAGTTTTCTTTGAGTTCTGAGAAACCTTTATAGTTACATGGTAAAACGTACATCCCTCTTGAGATTCTGGATTTCTTCTTGTTTCTGGAGTGTGGATTAAGAAACATGGATGTACCCCTTGACCTAAAGGCTGAGACTCAAGCTGTAATGAAAGTACCAAAACTTATGAACCAAGATCCTAGAATCGATCTTTTAACAAGATTTTATTTAACGCTTTGAGGAGAACCCTGATTCATAAACTTATGTTCTGTGCCTTTTATCTTTTCCAGTTGTCTCCTCCCAACTTCCAACTTTTTTTTCCCCTCAATTTCTTCATCTGCCCAGAAGCCCCTTCCCTCTCTCCCATCCTCTGTTTAGGGAGTGGCATATAGTAGGAACCCCTCCCACACTTCCAACTATGTAATGCTACTGCTAATTGAGGTGCAGTCTGAAAAACAAAATTGTTGTCTGTTATTCTTATTGTAAGTTTTGTAATTACTACAATTGCTGTTTAGAACACGTTGGAATTGCCACTAGTCTGAAGCCTAACCTCTGAATGATCTGTGTCTAATCACAGAATGGAGTGGCAGTGGCGTAAATGTCACTCCACTCTACCGCTCTGATATATGCCCTCATTAAGGTCGAGGAGAAGAAATTTAAATATCAGGGTTGAGCTCCTGAGCAATCATGCCATTTCTGTTGATCACCTAATGAAAATTTATGGCATGTAACAGTGAGAGATAAGTTTACATGGGGACGCTAGCTTCCACAGCTGTGCTCACACCATTTCCAGGGAAGGCCCCCCCATACTTGCTCTTACTGTGTGTTTTAAGATTCTCCTAATTGCAGAAAGCAGGGTAGGACTGAAGAAAGTTTGGACGCGTTAGTTCTGCAATCTTATTGCCAAGTGATTGCATAAAATGTAGATACTGCAAGCATCAGGAGAACCCCGAAAGTTGAAATGTAGAGGCCAAAGTAAAGGGAAGTTGAAATCTCTGAAACTTAGCTTGATCTATTTGAAGAGATTATACCAGGGTCCTACAAATGTGATGTTTAGTAGCAATTATTAAAAAACAAATAGGGAGCATGAATATGAGCACAGAAATAGCCACACTAGTGGTAAACCATTAACACCTTAAAAAGAAGCAGAGACGTGTATCATCACCTATTTGAAATGGGTGAGAATTATGTCATCTACAGAATCTAATTTATAGTTGTGAGAGGAAATAAACATTCCCAAGAAGCCACAGCCACTGGTCCTGGCAGGTGACTGTGGACACTGATCCTGGCAACTGTTGCCTTGCAGTGGTTTAAAAAATTTGACATCACTTGCTAGAAACTCCTTAATTCTTTTAAAATTAATCATGAGAGGAGAAAGGGAAAAAAGCCTCTACCAGCACCCCCATCCCACCCCTTGTGCTATTTTACAGAGAACTTTGAGCTCCAAAGCACACAGAGAGCCATGCAGGCATGGCATCTTCTCAGAAAGTGCTCCCCTGATTCTCCTTTCCAAAGTGCCGTGTCCTCTGAGAGATGTCTAGCCCCTTGCTCTGCGTGACTATCCCCACAGAGCCAGTGCCCGCCTGAGGAGAGCAGGCTGGCCGCTGATGGACTGCAGCCGGCATGGGCAGCCTATATCTGCCACTCACCAGCTGTGGGAGCTTGAGCAAGTACTCAATTTTTCTCTGCCTTGGTTTCTTCTTCTGCAAAAGAGAGGTGTTACTAGTGCTGACTTTATAGGAATGCTGGGAAGATTAAATGAGTTACTATTTTAAGTTCTTGGAATGGCATGTGGCATGTAGTCATTGTACATTTGTGAAATAAAACTGGTAAGTAAAATGTGTTTGATTTTTTTAGTATGCCCCCTACTAAAACAGAAGCTCAATGAAGGGAGGCCTGGCTTTACTGTCTGTTGTGTTCTCAGAGCTAAGGGCAGTGCCCTGTGCAGAGCAGGCTCTCAGTAATGGCTTTGCTGAAGGGGTAGCATCCTGAGCTTCCTCTGTGTACCTTTCCTTGGCTTCTCTCTGTGATTTCTCTCTTTTCTTTTCTGAATGACCTTATTCGGGTGATCTGGCTTATGTGTTTCATTCAAGACTCAGAGAACTATTTTATGCCAACAAATTCTCTGGGACTCTGATCCTAAGTGTAAGGCCTATAGTTTCTTCTGACCCAAATATATAGTCCAGAAATACTACTTAGTATGTATTTTAACTATTAGATAATGAAACATTGTTTAAATAAGCACTCTAGGCCAAGTCATGAAGCATGAAGACCAGTAGGGGACAGGGGTAAGAGATTCGGGCAGGCAGGACCAGGAAACAACTCAACTATCATGCATACCTTGCAAATGGTAGCCCACCTTCCAAATTATGGAATGAAAGAGGTCCAGTCAAGCTGGCAGCTTTGTCCAGGGCTGGTGAACAGTCATAGAACACTCTGTAAAAAGAAGTAACAGTCATAATCAGATGGAGGTCCTCTTCTAGCAAAATGGAGGGACAGAATGAGTCATCTGAAATGAAGCAGATCCTTAGCAACTGAGCTACAGAGGCAGGCCCCAGCTCCAAGGCAGAGGAGCCTGGGCAAGCAATCACGTGCTATTGAACCCAGACATGAGGCCTGCATTTCAGAATTGAGTCCAGTCCTAGCAGGAAACCAGAGGACTAATCAGAGACCAAAGCCTAAGCCTAGCGGGTTCCAGCAGTTGCTCTGAATAGTCTCTGTGAAGCCCCTGGTCCCTGGGCTTTTCTCATGCCTCAGCTGGACTGTATTTCCTCTTTTCCATCCCCTCTTTTCTCTTTCAGAAATTATTATTTAAATTTATCTCCTACTTTAAGCTTCCAATTGCTGATAGCTTTCTGTTTTTCTATTAGAACTCTTTAGGGATTTATTTTGTTTTGTTTTTATTTTGTTTTACTTCCTGATCTATTTCCTTGAATTTATCTCCAGCAATTTTATTGACTTTTTCCATTTCAATTTTCTGAATTTTAACTTACAAGAGCCCCCCAGCTCTGATTTCATGCCCATAATGTATTCTCTTACCTTTCCCTGAAGAATTCAATTATAAGATGTTTGGGCATGTTTGTTTCTTCTCCTCTCTGTACAGTTTCTGAATCCTTTGAATTCCTTTTATTTTTTACTTTTTGTCTATTTTTCATGTTAGCAGTTTTCCTCAACATCTACCCATCCTTGGCTGTTCTTACTCATCGATGTAAGGGTAAAGCTGCCCTAGAGCCAAGGGCAGCTATGAGCATTGCCAGAAACCCCTTGTTTACTACTGTAGAAAGCTAGGATGAGTCATATACAGATGTCATAAATTCCACATCTTGACAAGAAGGAGACAGGACATGAATACATGAACCACAAGTAACAGTCACATCTCCCACCTGTTGTGGTTGGGGGTACAAATGAACATGCAGCCTTACTTGTGCTCTGTTACTAGAGTTATTTGAGCTTTTCTTTTAGGCATGCAAAAGCAGTATCTGTAAAGATGTTTCTTTAAGGCTTGTTAGCGTTGGAATTTTATATTTCAAAACCTGCATTATATAGCTAAGAAATAAGAATGAGACAAGCCAGTTTCTGTAGTTGGGAAGGAATTTAAATGTGTAATTATACATATCATTTACAACGGGCAGCTGCAGAAAGCATGTTAACACAGTGTGCCAGGGCTCTGTGAAGTGTGTTGCTAATGTTTACCTTACACACACATTTACACACACACAATGTGACCTTGCAAATGCCCAAGAATGAATAACACTACCTTTGTATGCAGGGAAATGTCCTTGGAGTCCCTCTTAATGAGATACTGGAAAATATTTTAGCAAAAGATAAAACTATAAGCAGAATCTATCATTCCTCTGAAAAATTTGTGTCCTTCACCAAACTTGAACCCTTTCCCCCATGCTACCCTGGAATGAGAACTCTTTCAATTAGAAAGGCTTTTATCTGTAATTTGTAGGAGGCCAGCTCCACCATGAGTCTTTGAAACCCCTTACAGGTCTCCACATAGGCCATGGAGGCAAGACCCAGTGGCAGTCTGACTTGTCTTGGTGAACACCCTGTCATCCTGGCAGGAGCTCAGCAAGAGGGGCAATTTGGTGAGGAGCTGTCACAAAGCTGTTTCTCATCCATTGCCCTATGTTGTGGGAGGCTGCCACAAGGCAGTTTCTCATCTGTTTCCCTGATTCCTATGAGATGGGACTTTCCATCTGTCCCCATCCTTTGGAAAGAGTTACAGAGGCTAAGATTGCATGACTGGAGTCTACAGTGGCTCCTCGGCAACAGTGTTGCCCATAATCTGGCCTTTTTGGTCTGGTGTAGTCCTGTGGGACGGGGATGCAGGTAGCTGGCACCATGCTGCTCTTGTTTACACTATCTGTTTAATAGATGCCTAATCTATTTGGGCTTGTGGTCTCCTTACTGGTTGAATCTCTAGAAATGTGGCAAGCCATCTTAACAGTGCTATAAGTGACCATGCTGCTCCTTAGTGACTGACTGTTTCAAGGAAAACCTGACTGACCAACAGTATCCTAAGAAAAAGAGAAAGTTTATTTTCCTCCCCTGGACAAAGGCAACTGCTATGTTAAATTGGCAACATGCGAGCACAAAAAGTCATCTTGGCCAAAAGATGGCTGCTGCAGTTTTAGGCATCGCATGTGCATTCAAGGCAGGATGTAGCAGTGAAGGCAGGCAGCAATGATCTGCCTCTTTTTCTTAGGAAAGCAAAGCTTCTCAAAATCTGCCTCCTTTTCCCTTTGTGCATTACTGGCCCTAACTCCCTGAGCTTATGGGAGGCCAGATATCCAGTTTTGAAAGAAAGGAACCAGATTGGCATTATTGGTCTGGACTAGAGCAGACTTGTCACAGGACACCCCTGGGCTATCTCCCTGCCTCTCTGCACTGGACAGGAGTTCCACTGGTGAGATGCAAGGGAGAATAAGTATGAGTGGGCAATGGCTGTGTGTGCCACTTCACTAATGTAGCAAGTCCTAGCTCCTCTGCTCCCAAAGACCAGTCAGTAGCTGACTCCATTCTCTCCTTGCTTGCATATCAGTCGTATCTCATACTTGAATTGATGACTGAGGAGATGCCTGGTGGTATTATGAAAACAATTTCCAGTTCTACAGACACTATAAGACTAACCTAAAAGAAAAAACTATTAGAGTCGTCACGGTCAAGGACTGTAGATATACCAGTTTCTGAACTCCTTTTCTTTTCTTTATTCTAGAGGTAAAATACCAGACTTAACATCAAATGCTTAGAAGAGAATGATGTTACGTGGACATGGAAAGTCTGAAGGCACCACAAACTTACTTAGCTTTGCAGAAAATCAACCATGATAAATCTCCTTCAAGTATGATTACTATATCCCCTCTTACTTAAGTAAGAGATAATTGGGATTATTACCTGCATTTAGACAAATTGGTACAAGGAAAAGTCAACGTATCTGGTCTGGAGGGGAAAGAATTTAGCAAATGCTAACATGGAACCTAATCCCTCAGGAGCTGGGCTGTGAGAACTTAACCCTTCCATTCTCTTTCACCTGTCAGGCTTCCACATATCCCTGAAGACCCTACTTAACAACAACTTTCTTTATCAAATCTCTCACAGATTTCCCAAAGTTAGTCAAGCCATCTGTAATCTTACAGCCGTTTCTCACATCTCTAATTAAACTCTTACCACTGACACACTGGAATTATTTACTTCCCACTTCCTCACCAACTAGATTAGGAACTTATCCAGGAGAGCAATTTTGTTCAAACACTTAGCACAAGTTTGGAAGCACGGTAGTAAGTTCTCAACATACTTTTATTGAATAAAATTAAACCTAAAACTTTGAATAATTAACAACCTACAACATTCAAGGCCTATATCTTAATTTAAACTCATAAAAATAAAAAATGCATTCTTGGTCTCCAAAAAGAGGTTAGCACAATAAAACACAAATGCAAACCAATATATATATATATTACTCCTAGAATGTAAAAATGACTTATTTTTCTAACATTAGAAACTCCTAAAAATTGAGATGAAAAAGATCAACAAACCAGAAGACAAATGGGCAAGAACACAGATAGATAAATCACATAAAAAGAAGTATAAAGGAAACTTCAAACCAATGCAAAGGTGCTTGACCTTCCTCATAATTTTTAAAATGCTAATTAAAACTATGCTGAGATGCCATTGTAACCCATCATATTGGCAAACATCCAGAAGTTAAGCAATACCTTGTGTTAATAAAGCTGTAGGGAAACAGGCATTTCTGGTAAAATGCAAATGGCATGGTCCCTAGAAGGGCCATGTGGTGGTGACTACGCAATTTCACAAATGTTTCCAGACTTCAGCCCCATTCTCATACTTCTAGAAACTTATCCTACAGGAGTCCCTGCACAGCTACAAAACATCATGTAATGCTGTCCCATTCTACTGATTATATGAGCATAAGAGAAGCAATCCACTTCCACAAATGGAAAATTGATGACATTGCTATGGTCCATCGCACAATAGAAAACAATACAGCTAAAAAAGAGTGTGCTCCGGAAAGGTATTCAGGACAAACGGTTCAGAAGACGGGCGAAGTTCAGAACAGTGAACATGATGCCCATGGTTTCGTAGAGGGTCAGTTATTTTAGTTTATAATTGCCTAAAGTACTGAAAATGTATACTTTGGGGCGAGGGGAAAGATAGGAGAACAAGTGAATAGAGTGGTAGCAGAACTTCTCATTGTGTATCACTCCTAATCTTAAAATCTTTAAGTCATTACCTATTCCAAACATGAAGTTAAATTTTTAAAATCCCACATCTTGCACATAGTTTTTAGAGCCAGATTATGTCTTTGAATCTCTGCCTCACCTCTTACTTGGCCAGTGAATTTGGGCAAGTTCCCTAACCTGTCTGAAGATTTTGATGAGTTGATAAATAAAAAGAAATGAAGCCTAAAACAGAGGTAGTTCTGTGTAAGTTTTGACCATTATTAATACTGATTTAATAATAAAGTTGAAGGACTCTTAGTATCTATTTAGTGAAAAGATTTATGGAATCTTGCCAATATTCCTGTGTGATAGTTATAATCTGTTTCTCTTTTTGAAGATAATAAAATGAATGCCAAGACAAATAAAGGGATTAAATCCAAGATAGCACTGAGTCAGAGCCAAGTACAAATGCAAGAGCTGACACTTGGACACTGCGAGATCATCCCATGTCACACATATGGGAATACTAGGAGACAAGTGCATTGATTTTATTCCTTTCTAGCAATCAAAAAGAATAAATCGGATTTTGAGGTATTAGGAATGTGCAAACTGTTTCCAGATGTGCAAGACAACTGCAAAACACAGCCCCTGAAAGTAACTGCTACAATTCTTGATGAAATCAATAGATGAAATCTTCCTACTCATTTTCTAGTTGCCCAAGAAAATGGGGGTCACCATCAGGCTGGGAGTTTCTAGGAGAAACTTTAAATGCAGGCAACAGGTTCAGCTGTAGTGCTTGCATTTACGGTCCAACACATGCCTACCCTATGATTGTTTATCTAAAAATAGAGAATTATTAATGCAGAAATGATAGAACTAGCTGGGCATTGTCAATTTATTTCTCAATCTCTTTTGGATGGTTTAAGTTGGTTTTTTCTGTGGAAAACGAATGTGTGTGTGACATGTCGATATTTGGATGACCAGATGTATTGGGTAACACTGATTCAAAACAGTACAAGGAAGCAGTTTAGGTGTTTTTCTTTCTAATCAAAAAACAAAGCCTAACACATTGTGAAGAAATTGTGCCCCCTGCTGATTTAACTTGATATTAATGTCATCAGCTTAAAAAGAAAAAAAGAATTTTTAAATCAGGCCTGTAAGAGAGTGCTGTGTCCTCAGGGTCAGTAAATGTCCGTTCGGATACTAAGGCAGTCTCTTCTAGCAATTAGGAACTCTTTGCTTGATATCGACCTTGGAGAAGAAGGAACTGAAAGAAGAATGCTTCCTTTTGTTAGTCTTGTAAAATTTTGTTCAAAGAACCTTCTCAATATTCTACATACCTTTGTCGACTCTGAACGAGAGAAGCAAGACAAAAAGCTTAGAGAAACATGTGGACTGATGGTGAGCACAGCCCCTTTGTGATTACCTCTAGCTTTATTAGGACACAAAGGACATTAGAACTCTGTTCTAACTATCAGGAGAAATAAAAATGCTCTTGTGATTGACTGAGCTTATTCAGTCAATATTATTATTGCCATGAATAGCAATCACGGTCATACATTCCAGGTGCCTGGAAGTCATTTTTTAACTGGATATGAGCTAAGTCTTCAGATTCCAAATGCATCCTCTAAAACGGCTTCAGCCCCAAACAAAATTGTTTACTAGAAACGTACCCACTGCAACTCAATCCCCCTTCTCTGGGATCCTCACAGTTGTCTTGATGTCTTGATCTCTTCCTTGTCTACTGCCTCTCAACCCAAGTTTTTGTTCTATTTCTTTTTCTGATCTGGTACTAATTTCCAACAAGTAGCCATACAATCTTTCATGAAATTTTCATTGACAGAGCTTATGCTCTTCTCCTCTGCAGTGAACTGAATGTTTGTGTCCTCCCAAAAGCCATATGATGAAGCCCTACCCCCACCATGATGGCATTTGGAAGTGAGACCTTTGGAAGGTTAATTAGGTTTAGATGAGATCTTGAGAATGGAGCTTGAATGATGTGATTGGCACCTTTACAAGAGAGAAAACAGAGTGCACTCCCTCTGCAAGAAGGTAGCCTCCTGCCAATCCGGGAAAAGGTCCTCACCAAGAACCCAATCATTGTGCCTCCCTGATCTTGGACTTCTGGCCTTCTGAACTGTGAGAAATAAATAACTACTGCTTAATACCCCTACTCTGTGCTATTTCATTATTGCACCTTGAGCTAAGACATTCTTTTCAAAGGAATACATCTTTAGGAGAAATTCCTGATTGCAGAAGGACTTCAGAGGTGCAGTTAGCCTTGGAGAAGATAACGGAGGAGATGTTTGGAGTAGAGCACAGCTCCTCAGGCTTCTCCCTCTAGCCCAGGCCACAGGCCACACATCACTGCTCTTCTACATCTGTGAAGAGACCAACCTTTTCTAGTCTGAAGGATACAAAACTTTGTTCCAAATTCAACTAACAAGTAGGTAGGAAAAATTCTCCTCCCACCCCACCCCCCCCATCCTCTAGAAGTACTTTCAGTCTACCCAAAGTCCCTTTTATTCTTTAAATAGGGTTGCCAGATTTAGCAAAGAAAAGTACAGGGCACCCAGTTACATCTTCATTTAAGATAAACATGAATGATCTAATATTTGTTGTTTATCTGAAATTCCAATTCAGTTTAACCAGAGTCCAGCATTTTCTTCGATTTCACTGTTTGCACGGCTTGTTTTCCAGGGCGCTCTAAATCTGCGCCGAGCAACTGCTTACTAAGCCAGGTGGGGAAGGAGGCGCAGGTGAGCACGGCCGAGGCTGTCTCGGGCGCTCATCTCCCTCTAGCGGCCTCCAGGGACATCACACCCGCCGAGCAGAGGGGGTGGGGAGGAGCCGCGGGCGCCTGGGCCGGAGAGGATGCTGCGGAGTTCAAAGCCAGGCTCAACTCAGATCCCTTTCACTCCCCACCCCCACCCCGTGCCTTGGCACAGGACAGGAAAGTCCCCACGAGCAGAAATGGCGGGTTTTTTGGTTTCCGAGCATGGGTTCTAGAATCCAGAGGTGGTTCCCAGATTATTCCTCGAGTTCCTAGAGGGACAGTTCCTTCAACAGAGGTGTTTCACGGTTGGTTGTTAAATGAATGAATGCATGAATGAATGAATGAATGAACGAATGAAAGAAACTGTATCACAACTGTCTACACACCAAATTTACTGTCATGGAGCACACTCATTGGCATTAGTGGGATCCAGGCAAGGCAGTCAGAGAATTCAATGACAACTTTGGTGTTAGGAGCCCCTGCTGCCATCAGTGGCAGGTCAATTAAAAAACTAGATTTTTTAATACTAAGGAGTAATTAGGGGGGGCGAGGGAGGGGCCTTTAGTCTGTGTCAGTCTCCTTCAAGCCACCCAAAGAACACAGAATCTAAGCAAAAGCAATCATCTTGCTTTGCATTTTCAAGACAAATTGCCCAGAAGTTGCACCTTCTAACCAGGTTGTCTCTGGAAGCTCTGCTACACAGATATGCTGTACGTCCATCCCCTAGTACCTGTCTTAGCTCTCATCTGTCATCTCACAGACTGGGTGGTAGGTATTTGCACAGGAAATTGAGACATCAAGTACTCACCCTTTTAAAAAAATTACTCATATGGAAGGACATAATAATTACTGAGCTGAGCATCTAATATGTGGTAGGCACTATCTCTTGTTACCTCATGTGATCTGCTTGGCACGTTAGTCAGCACAGGCTGCTACAACAAAAACATCGTAGACTGTGGCTTAAACAAGAGACATTTATTTCTCACAGTTAAGGAAGTTGGAAGTATGAGGCTGGAGTGTCGGCGTGGTAGGGTTCTCAGTATCCATCTTTTTCCTGGCTTGTAGATGGCTGCCTTCTTGCCATGTCCTCACATGGAGGAGAGAGAAAAGGCTCTATTCTCTTCATCCCTTTAGAGGACACCAGTCCCATCCTGGGGTGGCGGGGAGGAGGGGTTGTCTGCTCTCATAAACTAATCTAAACGTAACTACTGCCCAAAAGCCCCATTGTCAGATACCATCCTGTGGAGATGGGGGTGGGGTGGGGGGTGCACATCCATATGGATGGGGGAGCACAAACATTCAGTCCTTAGTACACAGTAACACAGTGAGGTTGTCATTACTGTTCACACTGCTGAAGATGTGGAAATGGCAGGTTAGAGAGAGGAGTAACTTGGCCAGGGTCATGCAGAGGGTGCTAAGGTGCAAACACAAGGTACAAACCTGATCTCTGTCCAACTTATCACAATGGCATTTAAGTACCTGAGGAGGCCATTTGTATGCTAAGAAGGAGGATCCAACAATGAGGGAATATATGCTAAAAGTCAAAAAGCAAGCAGCAAGGGAAAATGTGAAGGGAGGGTGGAGTGGTGAGTGAGAGGCAGACAATGGCTCTGTCATTCCTCTGTTGGAACTCAGCTCTGCCACCTGGTCTCATCAGCTAGTCCCTCTACACCTAAGGTTCTTTAGGTAACAAAGGACACTACTGTGTTTTTTGAAAATCTTTCTTAGTTTTAAAAATTTCCAGGCCGAGCATCCTGAAGATTCTGGTCTTCTGAAGAAGAGCTCAGGAATCTGCATCGATAGGAAGCATGGCAAGTTTGAAGCTCAGAGGATCTGATGTTCTCTAATGTTTATTCCTCCTCTAAAATCTCAGTGGTAACTCAGCCACTGAGGCTACATTCTTAGGAGAATTTTCCAGTAAATTGTTATTATTTTTTATATATATAATTATTCTAGGAAAGGAGAAGTTAAGGTACTTTGTAGTTGGTCTTGGTGTACTTCTAGAGAGCGAGATTGCTACGTGGAAGTTCTCATGGTGTTTCCTATGTCATTTCACTGGCATTTGACAATTTGTAGCACAGGCCCAGTAGAGTTGTAAGCTCCAAATGTAGTAATTCCACTTGATGTTATATTATAAATAGCTATGTCTATGTGGGGTAGAACCTACAGACCTTCCAAGGAACAATTAATCTCACAAAAAAAAATGATTTGGAAACAAAATAGTTATTTAAAGTAATTTTCTTTTAGTTATTTAGATCCTGTATTAATTCCTCGAACATGTATTTTTTAAAGTGCTTGCTATGCTAGGAGCTGTGAATAGGATGAAGAGTTGCTTGGTCTCCTTAACCTAACTGTGTATCACACTTCCTCAAATCTTGTTCAGAAAGAGTCTGGGCAAAATAAAGTCAAAAAGTCAAACTGAAACAGATTACAGAATGTTCTCATTAGGGACAGGATCACTGTGCACACTTATGTTAATGGGCACATGGATGGGGATGGTGTCAGCAGCAAGCTCTTTGAATATCATCAGTTATGAGAAGTCCAAAATTCCTTGAAAGGCCATAAGGATGCTGTGTTACACCTTCAACTTGAAATAATCTTTGAAACCCATTTTGTTGAATCAGAGAGTCACCTGGCTAGGCTTACTATTAAAGCAAAAAGAAGAGTTTTAAGTCCTTTACATAAATGCTCCCTTGCTCCCTCTTACCACTTTTTGGTTCTCCTAATAACTTAATTCTTAGGTCCCTCAGTTCTGTCCCTCATTGTCTATTTGCACTGTTCTTACCCTTAGATAATTACTATTTCATTCTTTAGTCATCACCCACAGCCCATACATTTCATTATCATTATCTTATCTTGGTGCAAGGAACTCATCTAATTATCCCTATGTACTTCCCTTTGAAGATGGTATCATGATGTTAATAATTTGTTTCTCTTATAACTGAATAAATTACCTATAAAATGATTTCTATATCTTATTTCTATTTCTCTCTTATAAAACCTCTGTCTAGGGATCCCTGGGTGGCGCAGTGGTTTAGCGCCTGCCTTTGGCCCAGGGCGCGATCCTGGAGACCCGGGATCGAATCCCACATTGGGCTCCCGGTGCATGGAGCCTGCTTCTCCCTCTGCCTATGTCTCTGCCTCTTTCTCTCTCATTCTGTGTGACTATCATAAATAAATAAAAATTAAAAAAAAAAAAGAAAAACCTCTGTCTATATTGCTGACTCGTCACCTGCTCAGATATCTAAGATTAAATTTACTGGTTGGGCAGGCATGTAGTTGATATATGACTAACAGGCAATTCTCCTTCAGGACACTCAAGATTGTGTAAGTACACCTGATTCATACCTGCTGCAGCTGCGATGTGTACTAATAGAGCAAAACAGAGAGCGGGGATGATGACAGCCCAGCCACAGTGACTGGTTCTCTAACTTCATAAACCAACAGGGAAATTACAGCCTAGTAAAACAAATAGCTCCCAAAATCATTCCAAAAATTCCAAGGAGTGATAGAAGTTTTCTTCACATCCTTTGCAGTGAGGAGACTAAGTTGTTTGATGCTTTTCTTCAAGTTTGCTCCATTGTTTCCATACTTCCCTTCCCTTCCCTTCTAAGGCTCTTTACCATCATTCAGTTCATTCTCTGCTCAATAAAAATTTCTTAAGCCTCTTTTACATGCTAGACACTGTGCTAGGAGCTAGGAATGCAGCCATAAATATTGTCAAGTGGACACAGACACTAGTCTCTTCTGTTGTATTCTTCTAGTCATTGAATCAGATTCACCTATCTTCAAATATTTTGATAATGAGTCAGAATAGGAGAGTATGAGCTAAAAGCATGGGCTCTAGTCAGAGCTGAATATGAGACATAAGCTCATCACTGCTACCTGTGTGCTCATGGACATGTAGATATTGCTGAGTCTTTGCATTCCCATTTGTAAAACAGAGATCACATTAGTACCTTCTCCCCAGGAAAAGTGTGAGGATTAGAAGAGACGGTATTTATAAAAGTACTTGCTTTAGTGCCTTAAAATGAGCAAGTGCTCAAAAAGTTGAAGCTCATATCATTTAATAATATGATTTTCCCAGGCATGTGTACACAAACTCAACTGATTTTTTGCAGGAAGGTCAGAGCCTCGTTGAGCCTTCAGCAAGGGCTGAAAATGATGTGTGACTCATTCCACAACTGGTCTGTGGTTGAGGAGTCAACCAGGGGAATGTTCAAGTTAAGATTTCTCCCAGCAGGGGCAGCCTGGGTGGCTCAGCGGTTTACCACCGCCTTCAGCCCAGGGTGTGATCCTGGAGACCTGGGATCGAGTCCCACATCAGGCTCCCTGTATGGAGCCTGCTTCTCCCTCTGCCTGTGCCTCTCTCTCTCTCTCTCTCTCTCTCTCTCTCTCATGAATAAATAAATAAAATCTTTAAAAAAAAAAAAAGATTTCTCCCAGCAAGTGAAATTAAGAGAGTAAGAACTAGAGCTGTGATCTAGAGTTCCTTCTCTCCAGCATGACATTTCCTCAGATTCATTCTGGAGAAAACAAGTCCTAAGAGAAGGTGTGAAGCAATGGTTCTCTGATCAAAAACCTTTGGAAAATGCCTTTGCTATAACAGAACTGTGCCTTGTATATTCACAATGCATATTAGCATATTAAATATTCAAATACTAGCAACAAAAAAAATTTAAACTTTCTATCATCTTCCAAATTCATGTCTGTATAGAATTCTTTTTTAAAAATAGCATCAAACATCTCAAGAAACATCCTTTGGGAAATTCTGCTAAAAGAAGCCAAAGCAAATTGACCTCATGATCATCAAGCAAAAAAAAAAGAATGTATACTTGGAGAACAGGCCAATTATTTTTTTTTCAGGCCAATTATTTTTATGGCCTTGACCTTTACCAATAGCATAGTCTTGAGCAAGTCACTTGATATCTCCACATAGCAAACAAAATGATAACACATCCTCCTCAGATAGCCCTAGATAGAAGGATCATTATGAAAATTCATGTAAGGAAGGAATAGAAGTTGCCAAATAAAAGTTTCAGTGTGCATCCTAACTTTTGCCAGAATAAATGACAAGATGCATTTCCTAAGACTTCCTAATATCAAAAATCAAGATGCTTTTTGATATTAGATGGCTGGGAGGAGGTTGAGGTATGGTCAGGATATAGCTATTAACAAAAGCATAGCGTAAGTGTCAGAAATGAGTAGGCGATAAGTCCGGGAAGATGGAGAAAAGAAGGAAGATAATTCAGTGCTGGCATGCTGAAACCACCAACAGAAATGGTGGGAAAAAACGAGTCAGAGTGGCAGAGGGGCAAAGTGAGACTCTTTTTTTGATGTGCTAGTTTTGAAGCTAACAAACCAACCAGTTGTGATTTCATCTATCTGGCCTTAGAAAAGCAATCAGAGCTTGAGAAATAAACTGGGGAACCTTTAGCACAATGTGGTGAATATTTTAAGAAAACGATCATGTCTTATTCAGTTTCCTATCTTCAGTCTTTAACCTAGTGTCTGGTATGTGGTAGAAGCTTTTAAAGTGTTTGGAAAATAAATGAACAAATTAATATTCTGCAAATCTGATAAAGTAGATTCCATGCCAAATGGCCAGAATAGGAAAAAATATCAAGGGAATAAATAAAATGATAGTTGAAACAACAGAACAATGAAAGGTGTGTAAAGAAAAAAAGATTAAAAAAAAAAAAGGAGACCAAGCACTAATATAAGAACTACAACCAGAGAAAACAGAGTCAGAGAGGCTGATGGAGAATCAAGTGTTTTCTAATATGACAGGAAGGAAAGGAGAAAGTGGGTAGTCAGCGATATCAAACACTCTGGGAGGTCAAGTAAAATGAAAATTTACTTTTTTCAGTCATGATCTGGAAAGAGCAATAGGACAATAATAACAAATCCTGATGTCTGGGATGTGGTAATACAGGCTGTATGGAAGGAAAGTCTCCCCTACATGCACATTAGAATGTGAATATAAAATAAGCTCACTCATAGGAGGAAAACACAGACCTAACTCTTTGTTGTTTCTAACACAGGATAATTCTTTTTAAACTTTTAACTACAGAAAATTTTAAATTAAAAAAAAAGAAAAATTTAAATATGCAAAAATAGAGAAGTGTAATGAACTCCCAGGCATCCAGCACCCAGCTTGAACCCCTGTCAACTTCGTTTTGTCTCTATTTCCATCCATTCTCCCACACACATACTAGATTATTGCAAGGCAAGGACTGGATACCATGTTATTTCAATCATAAATATTTTTGTTTAAGACGGAAGGGTATTAGGGCAGGCAGCAAAGAACACAAAAATTTGGTGTGGTAGGTCTCCTTCTGGAGCAGATGAACACAACAAACAAAAGCCCAACACCAAGAAGGGAAACCTTCCTCTCCCAGAGCATGTGACTATAGCCAGCAGAAAGCCATCAGAGTGAGGCTTTTTTCTGAATGGGAAAATAGAGAAAAATTGCTAGCTTTATTATAGAAGAGAATGCCTTTGAATAGAGTTGAAATGCTTTTTTTTCCCTTTTTTTAAAGATTTTATTTATTTATTTGAATGAGAGAGAGAGAGAGAGAACACAAGCATTGGGAAGAGCAGAGGGAGAAGGACAAGCAGACTCCATGCTGAGCGTGCAGCCCGACTGAGGGCTTTATCCCAGGTCCCTGAGATCATGAATTAAGCCAAAAGCAAGAGTCAGATACTTAACCAACTGAGACACCCAAGTACACTGAAATGCCTTTCTCCTAGGTAAATTTACCTTTAAAAAAAGACAGTTTTCAAACATTTCTAATTTGAGACAAAATTGTATCTATGAAATTAAGGTAAACAGTCTTGAGGAAGAAAGCAATCTGAAATCAGAAAAGTTTGGTACTTGAATTTAAAAACATTTAATGATTCGTATCAAGAGATATAGAATGTGGATCAGATGATTCAATATTATTAAGGTGTCAATTGACATTCTCCTAAATTTGATCTATGATTCGTTGCAATCCCAATAAAAACTCTAGCAAGATTGTCTGTAGTAACTAATAAGATGATTCTAAAATATATGGACAAGTCAAAGGACCTAGAATAGCCAAAAGAATTTTGAAAAAGAACAAAGTTGGAAGTTAAACTGCCTGATTTCAAGGCTTAGTAAAGATACAGTAATCAAGAGAGTGTGGTGTTTGTGTAAAGATAAACATTTAGATACTTAGAATAAAATAAAGAATCCAGTAATAAAACTACATGTATAGATTTAAAAAATTTGTATTACTAGTGCCAAGGTAATTAAATGAAGAATGGAGAGTCTTTTTAATAAGTTCTGCTGGAAAAATTAAGTATTCATTTGGGAAGAAAATGAATAATCCCTTGTAGCTTACACAATATGCAAAACTTAACTGCAAATATATTATAAACCTAAACATAAAATCTAGAATTTAAACTTTTAAAGGATTTTAGGAGAAAATCTTTGTGACTTTTGGTATAGAAAAATTTCCTATATGGACACTCAAAGCACTAAACATTGTAGGAAAAAAATTATAAAATGAACTTCATCAAAACTAAAAACTTCTGTTCTTCAAAAGCCACAGATGGAGAAAATATTTGCAACATACATATCTGACAAAAACATGTATCCAAAACATAAAAATAGAACACTTACAACCCATTAATAAGAAGATAACTCAATGTAAAACAGGCAAAAGATTTGAACAAAACTTTGCAAAAGAAACACAAAACATGTGCAACATGTTAGCATCAGGGAAATACAAATTAAAATCAATATGAGACACCATTATATACCGACTGGAATGGTTAAAATTAACAACAAAACTAGCAAAAACATTGACAATACTAAGTGCTTGTGAAGATATGAAAAACTAACTCTCATATGTTGTTGCTACAAAGGTAAAATGGTATAATTACTCTGAAAAGCAGTTTCGTTGCTTTTTAAAATATTAAACCGGAATCCCTGGATGGCTCAGCAGTTTAGCACCTGCCTTCGGCCCAGGGCGTGATCCTGGAGTCCTGGGATTGAGTCCCACATCAGGCTCCCTGCATGAAGCCTGCTTCTCCCTCTGCCTGTGTCTTTGCTTCTCTCTCTTTCTGTATCTCTCATGAATAAATAAATAAAAATCTTAAAAATAAAATAAAATATTAAACCATGCAATTACCATAAAACCTACAAATTGTGTTCTTAGTTATTTAGCCACAAAAGATGAAAATATATGTCCACAAAAAGATTTGTACATGAATGTTCACAGCAGTTCTATGTATAATAGTCAAAAACTGGGAACAATCCAAATGTCCATCAATAGGTAAATAAAACGTGGTACTACTAATGCTACTCAACAGTAGAAAGGAACAATCTATTGATACACAACAACAAGGATAACTTTCAAAAACATGCTATGCAAAAGAAGGTAGGCACAAATGAGTACTAAATATTTAATTTTATTTATCTGAAACTCTAGAAATTTAAATGTTATATTTATATTTTAAAAATAGTAATATATATTTATACTTTATATAAACATTATATATAATATATTATTAATAATAACATAAATATATTCATTTACTCTCAGGTATCTTTTCTATAACAATGAGACACAAATGATAATGAAACAGCATCCAGAGGGTTGAGGGGAAAAGATGTGACCCAAGAACTTGATACTCAATCAATGTGTAAAATCAATGTGGTGAGGTGAACAGAAAGATATTTTCAGACAGATAGGAGCTAAAAAAGTCTGCCAACACTTACAGACTTAATGGGAAAAAATTACTTGGAGATATGTTTCCATCCACTGTGATATGAACTAAAACAAGAAACTGGGATGCCTGGTTGGCTCAGCAGTTGAGCGTCTGCCTTTGGCTCATGGTGTAATCCTGGAGTCCCGGGATCAAGTCCCACATCAGTCTGCCTGCATGAAGCTGGCTTCTCCCCTGCCTATGTCTCTGTCGCACTCTGTATGTCTCTCATGAATAAATAAATGAAATCTTTAAAAAAAAAGAAAAAAGAAACTGAAAATGTGGTACTTGTTGTATAAGGTGGTCAGTGGGCCTCATTAAATACAGTGTGAAGGGTAGATATTATTGTGATAATAATAACATTGGCCTCATGGATAATGGGAAAAATAATCTTTAGAAGAGGATCTTAACAGCAATAACAACCAGGATATAGAATCCAAAATTATAGTGACAAATACTGGCTAGCAGTAAGTGATGGTAAGAGTGTTTTGAGTGTATGAGAATAGGAGCAAGTAAGTTTTTAAAAATTGAAAGCTAATCACTAATGAAATAAAATTTGCAACACACTTTCAAAATATCAGAATTTTAAAACTGTAAAATAACATTTAAAAGAGTGGGGAAGGGATCCCTGGGTGGCGCAGCGGTTTGGCGCCTGCCTTTGGCCCAGGGCGCGATCCTGGAGACCTGGGATCGAATCCCACGTCAGGCTCCTGGTGCATGGAGCCTGCTTCTCCCTCTGCCTGTGTCTCTGCCTCTCTCTCTCTCTGTATGACTATCGTAAATAAATAAAAAAAAAAAAATTAAAAGAGTGGGGAATATAGAAATAGCATAAAATACATACGTTCTTAAAATGAACAACAAATACCAGTTTGATGTTTTTTGATCATTGATAATAAATGCAAATGGATTAAAATATTTTACTAAAAATGAAAGACTTTCAGGGGTATCTGGGTGGCTCAGCCAGGTAAGCATTTGCCAGCTCAGTTGTGATCCCAGGGTCCTGGGATTAAGCCTTGCCTGAGGCTCCCTGCTCTGCAGGTAGTCTGCTTCTCCCTCTCCTTCTATCCCTCCCCCTGCTCCCTCTCTCTCTCATCTGAAATAAATAAAATCTTTTTTAAAAATAAAATAAAAATGAAAGGCTTTCAGATTGGATTAGAAAACCAAATCTAAATAAATACCATTTTTATAAGACATTCTAAAATAAATACAATACTTAAACATTATAGTATGTGTTAAGAAAAACCAAGAAGGAAAAAGGAAAAGAAAGGAAGAACTAGCAAAACTAGCAGGAGATAAAATAGGATTCAACAACAACAACAACAACAAATAGGATTCAACAACTATACACACTAAATAGGACTGGTAGGTAATAAGTGATAAGGATTTAAAAATTTTGAATAATATAGTTAAAAGCCTGATGTAATAAATATATAATTTTATATACTAGAGAAAACACATCATTTTGAAACAACATGGCAATTTTACAAAAAATTCCAATGCATAGAAGTTCTTCATACCACACACTCTTGTCACAGTCAGAAATTAAAATATTTAACAATAATATAAAAACAGTCATTCATATAGATCTAAAATCACTCAAATAAATTTGGAGTTAAAATAAATTGCCACTATAATTCAATCTCGTTGAGAAAAAGGATATAATGAAGAACACTGAGTTTTGAAATTTACAAGACAACATGGTAAATGAGCAAAGAGGAGCCGATATTTTTTTTAATTTAGTAAGAGGGATCTGTACGATATGACATTAAACATTAGGAAGCCATAATAATTAAATCAGCTTTCCTCTAACTCTTGTACATTAAATACCTGATCAAACTCAATCTGGCCTGGTAATCTTTCTTGTCCTTTTGATTTCCATCTTCAGTAGCAACACCCCAATCCCTGCTGGATACTTGATCCTCTGATACTCTAAAAGATTTGAGAAGTAAATCACGGAATGATGGCAAGGGAAAATGACAAGGTAGATATGGCCAAATCTATATTGGCTACATGAAAGTCCCGTAGTCATGAGGGTGACTTTCCAGCCACCTACTACTTAAAGTGTAGTTTACTGACTAGAAGCATCAACATCACTTGGAAACGTATTAAAAATGTAAATTCATTGACTTCACCCAAACATACTGAATAACTCTTTGGAAGTAGAGCCCAATATGTATTCAACAATCTCTCCAGGTCATTCTTACATATGCTAAAGTTTGAGAACCCCTGCTCTAATCTATCCCTCCCTTTAGAACTCAGCTTTGTCTAGTACTGAGCCAGGTTGGTTTTCCATCAATGAGCCAATGCTCCCTTTAGATAAGCAACAAGTGTGTGGGGTTTGAGGGCTGTGTGTAGGGAATGGAGAAGGTAGAGGTGGGGAAGACAAGGTGGAAGTCATAGGAGGTGTGATTACATATTCTTCCTATGGGATAACACTTTATACTTCCTATTCCATATGAATGGAAAAGCTAAGCAGTTCTTTTAAATGAAATTTGAGCTCAGTATTGGATTGGATAACCAGGCAAAAAACAGAATCATAGGAGATTATCTCCCAATTGCATCTAGTTTGCTCTTCCTTTCTTCTTTTTCCCCCTAATTCTGGTATCTAAGGATTACTGCCATCAGCAACATTGTATTATGCTTAAATATTTCTTCCACAGATTGACAGTTTTCTTACATCAGATTCCCAAGTTTTCAGAAGAGAAGAAGGCCATCTGTTAGACTGGGGGTCCTCTATCCATACACTATGTAGGACCATGGCAACCATGTGAACCCACCTGCATAGAGAACAGATACTATTAAAATAGTCTTATGTGTGTTTCCTGCAATATCATCACCTTAAAAAAATACCCATCTTAAGACTGCAAAAGAGGTACACATCTCTTCTTTTAAATTTTGGAGAGCATATGATCCATTCGGCATAGGAGTAGATCCTAACTAACACTTCCCTTCAAATGGGGCAGACCCACCCTTTCCAGGAATGAAGAATAGTGGCTATTAATCTGTGACAAAACAATCCATGTAGGATTCCTAATATTTTCACAAGGAGTAGCCAGGCTTTAGGAAATACGACATTGCTAATGTGATGTAGTAATTTTGCTGGAGGCTTAGCATAATTATTTCAAACAGGTCACTAGAATTTGTCTTTTGGGTGGAGTCCAGCAGAAACAAGCTAAGTGTTTACACTAACCAAAAAACAGCTTGAGTACTTTTCAGCATGTTATACATACTTTCAAGGAACAATGAGATTTTAGGAATGACACTGAGAAGATACAGATAATTTTGTTGCCTTAAAAATCATTGCTCACAATAGAGTTATGATGCCATTTATCTTTAATTTTTAAACCAGTTGTGTGCTGCAAGTCATGATAATTAAATCAAATTTAGATTCTCTTACTCTTTCATAATTTTTTTTTCCATTTGAGACTAACGACAATAAAAACTCTCTCACCTTGTTATGCCATTAAAGCACGTGTTGTACTAGGTAAAAGTTAATGACTGGGTTGATGAGTCAGGTGCAGCAATGAAGAATTGGGTGGAGCTTAGCAAAATTTTGAATTTCACTAGAAGAGATTTTATTTATTAACAAAAAAACAACAACAACAAAAAGCACCTTTTTCCAGGTGCTTTTCTTTGTTTCTAAGGTAAATTCTATTATATAAGAGTCAGATCATTTTAATGTAAATGTTTTCTCAAAAACTGTTTACATGTAAACATAAATGACTAATTCTTACATCATGGTTTTCCTGTTTTCATCTTTGCCTCTTTGTTAAGCTAGTGACTGTGTACCACAGGCAAACCAACCAGAACTGAAAAACCTGGTCACTGTAACTCATTGTGGTTCACCTGTGTGGCCACACCTCATGATAGGAGCCTGGAAACGTCAGTTTTGCCCATCCCAGTCAAAAATTATCCACACCTCAGAAACTGATCTTCTCAGTTTCCCATCTCTTCCCTTTCTCCCTATGCACATATGATTTTCCTCTGAGGACATGAATCTGCCCCTCCTTTTCTAGAAGGACTTGTCCTGATTCTATCCTTAATCTGATGTCTTTGAGATCATAATTAAGTAAGAGAAAGAGTCCAGGACCTGGTCTACTCTCAGGAGGCCTGGATCCTGCTCCACAGTTGCCACTATTGATCTGTCTGAGGTGGGTGAGAGGCACAAGTTCCTCTGTCTCACTTTCCTCACCGGCAGGAGGAGAGGGCTGGCCTGGCTTATGGACAACATTCTATGACTCTAGTTCTCTATTTCCTTTTACACTGTCTCCAGCTGACCTACTCAATAAGTGCTGTACAGTTTGCAAAGCTCTTTCATACTTCTACAGTTTTAAAAGTCTTTCACACACCTGCTCTCATTAGATCTTTGTAGCAATTTTGGAAATAGGCAAAGTAGTTTGTATTACCTTCATTTTAGGAGTGAAGACACAGGCCAATGCTGACATGCTCAGTGGCTCATGGACTCTGAAGGGTGAAGCCAAGACAGCAGCCACGCACTTAGCAACCAATCCCGTATTCCAGGTAGCTACATCTCATGGCTTATCAGTACATAACAATTTATAAGTCGGGTCCTTCCACTCTCAGTTCCAACAGTTGAAAATACAAACTCCAATTTCTTCGTTTTTTGTTTCCAAAATATCTTCCCTAATCTAAAGCTCAGAAAATTTAAAAGTAATTCAAGGGATAGATTCCAAAACTAACCAATGTAAATGGGTTGAACAAGGATTATTACAGTAATTGGAATAGATGAGGACAGGTCTAGAGTGAAGGAAGTGAGGCCTTTGCTGTAGGCACAAAATTTAAGAGGATATAAAAAAAATCAATAATCCAGATTAATATTATAATGCAATATTTTAAAAAATCATAATTAATGCAAAAAAATGCATAACAAACAAAATATCAACATCTTAAAGTTGAGATCAGTAGAGAAAAAGGGCTAAAATTATTTGAAGTCAAACATACTAACTAAATTAGTAGTTTTGAGTCTCATTGGCTGAACATACCTATTCCCTAGAACAGCATTTTATACCAAGGAGATGAACAATAAATATGTATTGATCTGAAAGAAATTCAGATGAAATTTTCATCATTCAGATGAAAGAAATTCGTATTTAATTGAGAATATTTATAAAATAAAATGTTAATGAGTTATGGAGATAATTTGAAATTGCTGGGATAGACAGGGTTGAGAGGCAGTTGTGAGAGGGCCAAGGCAGGTATTCAATCATTAGCAGTATTATGTTTACTATTGATTGTTTGAGGGAATGCTGATTTTATTTCCAAAGATTTCTAAAAATGTGATACCTATCTTCTTTTGGTTCATGGATGTAGTTTAAGTTATCAGTTTACTCCTGAGGCAAATTATATATTATATATTAATGACTTTAGCCACTACTAGACAAATCACAGCAGCCACTTTTAAATACCTGCTTATGCCAAACTCTGAGGCTTGCAACATCTATTCAAAGACAAATAAGATATGCTCAGCCCTCAAAGAACTCACCATTTGATAGGAGGCTTATAATTGGATGGGATCTTTATCTCCCATCGGCCTGTTTCCTCCCGCCTTTTGTGCCCCATACCTAGCCAGGCCTTGATCTTTGGTGGTCCTGCTCTAAGCTGTTGGAGCTGTCAGCAATGGTGTGCAACTCAATCGATTCCTGCTTCCACTGGGATGAGAATGTCAGCTATGGAATTGGCACTTCAAGTTAGAGCTCTGAACGCTTCCCCCTAGATAAATACTATTGATTCACTTAATGGTTAAGTTTTAAGTACAACTTTTTATTCCAGATGAACTTTAAATAGCCCCTGTGGGTAGACCTGAGGTTTAATACCTACATATCACACTTTTAGCTGGAGTGCCAGACAGATGAATGATCCACAAATTTTGGAAAACAGCTCCACAAAAACTGGGAGACTACTTATATAAACGTTTACTGCATTGTGTAATATCACCATGCCCAGGGAGTGTTCCCATAGTACCAACTTAAACTAGTAGCAATGAATCCAAACTTGCTTAGTAAGGCAAACTCCATCATCATCCTTTATGGATAATAAACACCTGGTTAGTTACTATTGCATAAATTAATAATTACAAAATGACCTGGTTCAACCTGGTCTCAACTAGCTCTTATTTTTGACAAGTTTAAAATTTTCCTTAATGTTCCCAAGCATTTATTATGTACACTCTAGTGATATGTTAGCAGTTGCCATTTTCCACAACTACATATTAAAGGAATGGATTAAAATATAGGGCATTCTTCAGCACCATATCAGCAATCTTTACTTCTACAACATTAACTCTAGAAATTTGTAATAAAAATACACTGTACTAGTTTTAAAGGTTCTTTTTTTAAATCGCACCATCTTTTTATATTGAACAATAATCTCATTTCCAGTAGATATGAAACAAGCTGACAAATTACTTACTTCTTTGAGTTTATTTTATTTAACCTCCCTCACATGTAGTAATGGCCTTTAATTATTAAAGGTGACAGTAGAGACTAGGAAGGAGGGTTCTTAGAATCTGCCTGGCTGAAGAGCTTGGTCAAATTTTTCTGGTTTGTACTCTGATTTTTTTTATATACATAGTCAAATAAGGTGATTTTTAAATTAAATATCTTCCCAGATTCATGTTTCCATTAACACATTTCAGTCAATGAATTCTTCAATTAATTTATAGAAAAGTAGTACGTTTCATTAACATTGCATCAACATCTTCCATTATAGTGTGACATGTAAGACTGCATTGGCTACCATAAATGTTAAATGGAAATCTGTTCGTCTGGGCATGAAAATATTATTCCAAAAAGCTCTTTACAAATTAGAAATGTGCTTTTCTGAAGTGGTTAAAACTCTTATCTTTGTCTAGACCTCTATTTTAGCACCTTTTATAATATAATTGTTTCTTTGCCCATCTTCTCCACAAGTCATTGACTTCTTTATAAGCTTGATATGTATATTATTATCTCTCTCAGTCTAGCACAATAATTGGTACATAGAATTTTTTTAAAAAAAGAATCTGTTAAGTATTTGTGAAATGAGTATATTCAACAGTAATGTAAGAATATAAAGTAAAATTACCATAGAAATGATAGGCAATGCTCTCTTTATATTACAGGTTCTGACATAAGCACATTATGTCTTGACAAAAAATGTTTCCAGAAGTACATTGTTGCCCCTCTCCAAATATTTACATAAATTATGGTTGTGATTAGGAAATCTCTGACTTAAATCTGAATATGAAGGGGTAAATGTTGCATAAATTGTTGCAATTTTAACCTTTAAACAGCCTTTAAAATTTTTATAAATTGTAATTTTAATCATCTCTGAAGATGCTTAAAATTAAGTCTTTGAAAGATAGTTAATTTCAGGTGGTAATATAATCCCATAGCCAGGTCTAGGTATCTAAGGAAGCACTTACACCATAAGTATATATATATATATATAATTCAGATATATATGTAAAACTTTCAGATTAAAATTTTCTTTATGTAACTGAAAGTTTCAAAGATCAAAACAATGTATTAATTTATACTAGTTAATATATGAGAAAAATATTAATGACATGCATATCTGCTTTATTTTTTTTTTTTTACTCTTCTCCATGTTACTATCGTCCCTTTCCCCTTACTAGAAAATAGTTAACATTGTGCACCCACAATGGTAAGAAGTCCCCTTAGGTCATGGTGCCCTACTTTATGTAATTCCATGAATAGAAAAATCAGAACTTTCTTCCAAGGCAGCCCGGGTGGTTCAGTGGTTTAGCACGGTCTTCAGCCCAGGGCCTGATCCTGGAGACCCAGGATCAAGTCCCACATCAGGTTCCCTGCATGGAGCCTGCTTATCCCTCTGCCTGTGTCTCTGCCTCTCTCTCTCTCTCTCTCTCTCTTATGAATAAATAAATAAATTTAAAAAAACTTTCTTCCAGTTGCATATGATATGCCTATCAGCTGTCCCTGAGTCTGCTGCCTAAAAATAGGCTCCCAGTCCAGGGTATATTGAAGGCAATCCCTTTCCTGAACTGAGCTGGCCACATGGTGCTATGAATTCTACAGCAGATGAGTACTACTCCTCAAGTTTATTTATGTTGATATTTATTTATGTTTATCCCAAGTATATTTATTTTGATAAATATAAATCAAAATGAAATCAAAATAATTATTATGCAGATTTATAATTATATGACAGTAATAATAAAGATTACTATTATAGCAAAAATATTATGGAAACTCTATGATAATACTATTTGTTGAGCATTTAATATGTGCCAAACCCTAGGCTACATGCTTTTTAAGCAACATCTCATTGAATCTTCATCAAAACCATGACCACTCAGTTATGATAGAAAAGTGGGAAAATAGACATGAATTTTTAACACAAAAATGAAACATGAGGTGAGCTAAACTACCTCAATTTCTCATTGGAAAAAAAGAATTCTTCTGTCCCCTTTCCTTAACCATACTGATGGCAAAAAAAAAATTGATTAATAATATCTACATAAAACTAACTGAATAAATGAGGAACATAATTTTAAATGTCTGTGACTGATTATTCAAAGAACCAAATGGTAGTGCTTTATTAATAGTTTATGGTTGATATGACAATATATTTATAAAATCACAATTTGTCTCTAAAAAGCAAGAATGATACAACTTTGGAATATATTTGCTCCAGCTTGTATCCCCTTAAGAATGATAAATTACTTAATCCAAAAACTAGGACTTATCAAGACAGCAAGAAGACAAGTCACAGAATAAGAGAAAATATTTGCAAAGGAAACATCTGATAAGGAACTGCTTCCCAAAATATACAAAGCATTCTTAAAACCACAATAAGAAAATAACTCGATTTTTTAAATGAGCAAAAAACCTGAACAGACACCTCACCAAAGAAGAGGTATAGATGTATAGATAGCATATAAGGATATGAAAAGATGCTCCCATCATATGTCATTAGGGAATTGCAAATTAAAACAACTTTGAAATACCACTACACACCTATTTGCCTGGCAACACCAAATGCTGGCAAACCCTAGGATGTGGAACTCTCATTCATTGCTGAGGGAGTGCAAAATTAAGTACAGCCTCTTTGGAAGACAGTTTGGTGATTTCTGACAAAAGCCAAAATTCTCCTACCACATGATCCAGCAGTTTGCTCTTGAGTATTTACCAAGGATCTGAAAACTTATGTCTACACAAAACCCTATGTATGGATTTTATAGGAGCTTTATTCATAATTACACTTACGTTCAAACTGTAGGAGATTTAAGATGTATACAGGGATGGGCATGGTATTAATAATGTTTCTTAATCCATGGATCCATGGCAGGCCCCTCTGGATTTAAAGTCATTAATTTCTATTATTGTCACAGTGCCCAACCATGAGCCCTTAATCTGATTATCTCTCCTGCTATTGTAACCATAGCTATTCCAGCACTGTCTTGTAACAAGTGCAAATTAATTCCTAATATAAAACAATAGGAGCTAATATAGAAATGTCTTCAAGTTTATTATCCTAGTAAGTAAACTTCAAAATGCTTCAGTACTTGATCATAAATCATGCTATTTCCTTTAGTGATTTTCTTTGCCTGAATTCAAATTGTAGTATACTAACCCACTATCAACAATATCAGGACAGCAGAGATACAATTAATACCCCAATAACTCTAATTGGAAGGTCTCCATCTGCACTAGAGATTTTATTTTCGAATCTCATTATAAATATTTCTCTAGGGGGCCCTAAATTCAGAGCATCACTGTAACTGGTTTGTAATAAATCATAATATATTAGCTATGCTATGCAAATAACCATGCACTGAATTCTTTACTAAACGGTTAATATACTCAGTGTATTATGTTATCTTTAAAAAGTTTAATACAATCAAATCATAAGAAGGGCTCCATAATCTTCTAATATAGCAAAGCAATTTGAGAAGTAGGTTTTAAGCTATAAATAGAAAACAAGAAGAAAATCATAAATTGTCTTAAATAAGTAATGACTAGTTTGTTTCTTTGAGGGGAAAAATAACCTTTTTTGAAGGTGAAAATAAAAAGATTGTGGATAACTTCCAATTAGAAGAAAGCCTAGGGCTTTCTAGAAAGCTAGACTAGAAAGCTAGTCTTTTTCTTTTTATAACTATGGAAAGAATAACAGCCCTGAAAACTGTCTAATTACCACCACTACCACCTCACCTTACTGCCACAAAATAAATTAAGACATAAAAATAAAACAATTCTATCAGATCTGAGAGTGAATGAACTTTCTAGGAGATGCCAAGAAAAATGCAAGAAATTCACATGAAGCAATTTCTATGAGCAACATACTGTACTAAATACTTTCTATACATTTTCTATTTAATTCTTACATATATTAACTATCTAAGTTAGACATTATTATCCCCATTTTACAGATGACAAACAGACCCAGAAAGATTAAAGAACTTGTTCAAGGTTTTATCAGTGACAAAACTCGGTTTTAAAATCCCCATTTGCTTTAAGAATGTCTTCAAAAATGCTTTCTTCTTCAGAAACATTAAAGAGCCCTCTGACTCAAGATAGTAGAGTGGGCTCACCTATTTATTTTACCTATTTTTTAAATCTTGTGTGCCTATTTTATAATTATTACCTACTTCAATCCCTCTCAAAGCTCTATTTAAAAGATAATAAAAGAGTAGTAAAATGTCTAAACCCACAACAGGGAGAATATGAAGGGGCCACAGCAAGGGAGAGATTTCAATAATTTTCTGGAAGATGGAAAGGGGGTGGTTAATTTTTGAAGCACGAGGCAGGATAGAGGAAGCTGTTTCTGAGTCACATGCAGAGTAGGCTATCCTGAAGAAGGGAGCCAACATTCCTTCCATAACGCCTCGGAAATACCACTCTGATGGAGATTGGGCATGAAAATTTGAGTTGAAGAGAGGGGTTTGGGAAGCCTGTGTAGAGCACAATTAAAAATTCCATTCCTTCTAGCACTCTCATCCACAAAATTTATAGCACTACAGTACCAACCTTCACTTCTTATACTGTCACTGAAAAAAACAAAGTTCTTATCTTGGACAAGAAAAATTATGGTAAGAACTAAGGCAGTTAGCACAGGTGTTGGCGCTTTAGATTACACTCCCTTTCATTCTGGTGTTGAGAGGCCCCCACTGTAACAGGTACTTGTCAGCTCACAGTTTAACAGACAACACACCCTGATGTGAGCACACAATTCTGAATCAGCCTTTGTCTTGGGTCATGCTCAAATATGAATTGCAAGTATGGATTATATAGCTCTGAAACAGTAAAACCAAGATAGATACACTGAAAATTTGACCCTAGAGGAAACAGAGGTAGTTTAGAGAACAAAAATAATTTTTTTTTCAAAAATAATTTTGAAAATTTTTTTAAGAATGTTAGAAATATTCAAGAATATGCTGCACCTATAAAACAAAAATAAATGCTATGGAGAAAATAAATAATCAGAATATAAATATTCTTAGAAATTTTAAATGTGATTGATGAAACAAAAGTGCGATAGAAAGATTGAAATAAACATTAAGGAAGTCTACCAGAATGCAGAAGAAATAAAAGGCAAAATCTAGTAGCAAAAACATAAGGGATTCAGAGGATCAATTCAGGTGCTATAACATCCAAATAATAGTATCTTTAGAAACACCAGAAAAAGATGGAAGCAAAGGAATTGTAGAAATAATAGAGAATGTTCCTTTATTGAAAAGAAATGTATTTGTCAAATTAAGAGACTTCCAGGTGTGTAACAGAATACATGAAAAAAAAAATAATAACTGCCCCGAGACAAATCACTGTGGAATTTCAGGAACCTAAGAGTAAAGAAATACTGTCAGACAAATGCATGTTATTAACAAAGGAATAAAATTGAGACTGGCATTCAATTTTTCCTAAACAACATTAGTCATGTGAAGACAATGGGTATTTTCTTCCCAAATTTCCAAGGGAAAAAATATTGATATTCAACCTATAATTCTACACTCAGCCAAATTATTAAGCACATGAATAGACAAATTGAGGGATGTAAGCACTCAGAAAATATACCACTTACATAGCTTGTTTTAGGAAATGATATAATCCAAAAAAATGAGAGACTAAACCAAGGAAGGGAAGATACAGAGCCAGGAAGCAGCATTTTCAACCCCTGTGAACCATGAAGGGAATTACTAGAATGACTGCTGTATAAAAGGCCTGGGGAGGACACATTCTGCAAACCTCAAGGTATGAGATAGCTAGGGACAAAGGGGATCCCATAGATTTTATAGTATCCTTGAGACATTGGAAAATAAAGAGGAAAAAAAAGGTAATCCAAAAGTCTAAGAAAAACACAAAGCTATATAAAAAAGGAAATCTAATCAGGACACAGTACTTAGTTTTGAAGATCACTGAATTTACATAGTCTAAATAATGCACATGGATTTTATTGATTTTTCAACTTTTATAATAATCTTGAAGACAAAACATAGGAGACTTAATTACGATAACAAAAAAGAATAAATAATATCACTATTGACAATAGAAGCTAAAAAAATACAGACAGAATATAAATTGGGGAGGAGTGGAGAGAAAGGAAATACAAGGGCAGTTATACTCACATTTTACAAAATGTGAGATCATAGACACTTCCTATAGCTCATTTAAAGAGAAGTAGGGGTATATCATTAGGATTTAAACAAGGCAGGTGTGGTGTAACAGAGCTGAATTCTCATCTATGACAGTGGAACTCAATATATAATCCCTTCAAGTTGGCAAATCTAGGAAAGACATTTATTAATTAGAAATATAAATATTAGACTGCCAGAAGATAGATCTTTAGAAACAGAAATAAGGAGCACCTGGGTGGCTCAGTTGGTTGAGCGACACACTCTTGGTTTCGACTCAGGTCATGATCTCAGGGTTGTGGATCAAGCCACAGGTCAGGCTCTACCCTTAGCAGGGAATCTGCTTAAGACTCTCTCTCTTTCTCTCTCTCTCTCCCTCTACCCCTCTCCTGCTTGCATGTGTTTTCTCTCTCTCTCTCTCTCTCAAATAAATAAATACATCTTAAAAAAAAAGAAACACAAATAAAAGACCACCAGAAGAAATCAAACAGGAAAGTTAAAAAGTGTTACTTCTAGAGAATAGAATTGAGGATGGAGAGGAATGACGTGAAGGACTATTGACTTAAAATTATAAGATTCTGAATACTTTTTAATTGTTATATATGTACATTTATATCTTGGGAATTTTTAAAGTATTCAATCCTATCAGATTCTTACTTGTGACAAGCAATGAATTAGAGTTATGTAAATTCTCTAAGCAATTTGCTATCACACCACCTGCACAACCCTTGAAAAACTCTACTGCCTACACAATGAATTTATAAACAACTATACATACTAAAAATTATACTATAGAGAGTAATTATTTTTTAAGGAAGACTTCTTAAGAGTCAAGTCAGATAGAGATGAAGCATTTGTTGCTAGAACCGCAATCCCTCATTCTTGTTTTAGGAGCACGTATATGAGAACCATGTTCCCTCGAGTCTCTCTCTCACTTCTCACCCCAGAAGGGACATTTCTATGAAAACAGGCAGTGTCTCATTTCAAGCTCATTTTTGTTGCTCTCCTCTGTTTTCTGCCTCAGGGCTGCTTACTCTGAGAATAGGCATATTCTAGAAATCAGGGGGAGAGTGCAGGTATGGAGAATATTCTCCAATGAGGCACAGAAATGTAGAGACAGATGCCTCAGTCTCCCATCCTCCAGATAGAAAATTCAAAGATTTCTTTATGGCTTACCAGAGAGTTCCCAACAGAACTGTATTCCAGTTACCGACAGTGGTAACTAACTTAACATATACCCTTTATTGGCTTTTCCTCTGTGCCTATCTTGCTTTATTTACATGCTCACTCCAGCTTCTCAGAATCAACTCTCAAATTATCTGTATCCAAGACATTGTCTTAGGTTCTTCAGGAACCACCACTCTCCCAAAAAAGACGTAAGACGTTTAGGAATCAAGGCTGTGCTGAGACATGCGGCTGCCCAAGTTAGGTCAATTATTTGGTACCCCTTCAAACATAGAGAAACAATTCAATACTTATTTACCAACACACTTGGGCACAGTAAGGGAAAGAGGCATGTCAAAGAGAAGAATGACCATTTTAGAATGCTAGAGCTATAAATAATTATATTGCTGCTACGGCCTTAGAGTAGTTTATATCATACTTATTTAAAATTTGAGTACTTATGAAATTTCTTAATACTCACTTGTACTACTTAGGATTCTGTACAGGAAACAGAAACTCATGTTTTTAAGCAGGAAGTATTTTAGTATTGGAAATTATGTGCTTACATAATAGTTTGAGTCTGGAAGAAGAGAAGGCAAGAGGCCACCACTACATTTTGTAATCCAAGGAACCTTTCCTGTGACTGGATTCAGAGTCAGGAAACTGCTTCTGGCTGCCATTGCTACCACCACTGATGACATCACAGCTGCTCCACACTAGTGAAGCTGATGATGAATAATGGAATATGGGATCCAGCTGCTATCAACGTCAAGTCCATCTGAACAGTCTGGAATGCCTTCTACCTCCAAAAAACACAGTCACTTAAGTGCAGTTCATTGGCACAATATAAACCAGGTCCAGGACTCTAACTTCAGAGAAGTCTGAAAATGTGGCTTTTAACGCTCCAGCCTTTGCAATACATGACATGGGAGAGCGGAGGATAAGGGGATGTAAATGGATGCCATGTCAATAGCCAATATTGGGTACAGTCCACTGTGTAGTTACTCAACATCCACCATCTTCTACCCATGTTTAACTTCCAAACAAGCACCAGAACAAAACCAACATGTTCACAATCTTGCATAATACAATTAGCCTGAACATAAACAAAAATGTGCTCACTCTCTCCCGAAAGAGAAGATCCAAAGTCTACTCAGTGTATCCAACAATATAATATTCTTCATTTTTCTTGCTGTTATAATCCCATATTTATATCCTTTATAATAAGGAATAAATCATAAATTTTCATATTTCTTCTGGAGGCTCTAGAGGAGTATCTATCTGTTCCTTGTTTCTTCCAGTGCCTAGTAGCTGCCAATATTCCTGACCTGTATCACTCCAAACACTGCCTCCATCTTCATATTACCTTCCCTGTGTATCTCTCATCTATTATAAGGACACTTACAATGCATTAGGGACCCCCTAGATAATCTAGGATTATTGCCTCACCTCAAGATCCTCAACTTAATCACATCTAAAATGACGCCTCCCCCGCCCCGAAATGGGGTAACCTTTATAGGTCTCAGGGATAGGCCTTGATATCTTTGGGGCCACCATCCAGCCCATTAAATTTCACCTTATTTTGTTTATGAGCCCATTAAGCAAACATGGGGTGGCTAGGAAAAGAGGCTAACTGATATCCATAGAATTTGTCACTCTGTCCCTCTGTTTGTTGAGAACCTCTTCTGTAGTGGGTGCTTTTGGTAAGCATTTACATGGGACACAAATAATGTCACACTCAGTACTTCTTGTCATCGATCCTCAATTTTAACTCTTCCAAGTCCTTGAACATCTGGCCAAACCATTGTCAACTATCCAAAAACCAATGAATATTTATAACTCTGGCAATTCTTCCTTCTGGAAAAGTGGGAAACCAGATGTGCTGCCCAAAGTTCTTTAAATGGGAGCATTTTCCTTCCACATATCTGCCATGACCATTCCTAACTAAAGCTGTAATGCCAGCACAGCCCATTTCCAGCTTGTGTTTGTATACATGTGGAATTGTTTGTAAACCAGCATCAATTATTTTCTTTTCCAATTTCTCAATCAGGGTTCCAACATAAATTAAAATTTATCCCATATGCCTTCAGTGAAGAATTGCTTATAGAAGTATAGGCAAGGTTAAAGGAACAAAGGATGTTGTGGTACCCAGAAACAAGAGAAGAAAAAATGATACTGGAGCTCAATGAGAATTTAAACTATGATAGGGGCTATGTTTGTAGAGGAAAATAGCTAGAGTCAGAGATACAACACTGGAGTAGGGAGAGAGCATAGAAGAGATAATCCTACCTACTCTATCCATCTACCTGTTGATCTTCTATTGATTGCACCCAACTGGAAACCAGCTGGTAAGGAAGACGAGGTGATGATGTCCACATGGGTCACTATCCTAGGACACAAAACAAGGCAAAAAGTATCAGAGGTGTGCAAACACAATTAGCCCACATTTCGTAGCAACTTTCAAGAGATCAAACAAGTAGATTTAGGGAGAAGAGACAAAGCATCAGGAGTGATGCAATGGTCATGAGGCACTGCTCATGCCACTTACCTATACCTTCATAACCTTCCATTTGATGAAAGAGTGCTGCTGTACATGCCCTGGTTTATTACATGGTGGATCAGATAACACCTAGTCCATGACAGGCAGCTTAGCTTACATGATCATTCAATGCTCTGTGCTCAGATACGAAAATTTCTACCATAGTCCAGAAGCAACCCAGGATCTGTTTCTTAAAAGAATAGTTATCTGGAGAATAGGTCATGGCTTTGCCCTAAACTGTAATTCTAAATCAAGATTTGCCAGAGGCCCCTAGAAGATTGCTGTCAGACATTTCAAGCACCATTTGATCTATTGGATCCTAAGACTCATATGCAGAATAACTTGCACTGCAGTCCATAGTGGTAACAAAGCCTTCTCTTACTCTGGCCCTATTCAGAACTGACAGCCTTCTGGGTTACTTGAAAAGTGTATCACAGCAGTATCCTGAAATGTATATATGTTGTTTCAAAAGTCCAATGAGATTTACTAGTCTAAGAAATTCATTTATTTAACAGTGATAGGTGTAGTGATCATCTTTCACTGAGGAGCAAAAGTCTTAATTTTCTATAGATCACAGGACTACCAAAAACTTTACTGATGTCATGGCCCTTGAATTTATATTATCCCCTCCACCTCTGGCAAATGTTCCTTACCAAGGAATCTATGGTACTTGATACCTCCTATTCACCAAATGCAATCAGCATGATGGACCAAAGCAGTGTCTTATCATGATGAGACAAATGAAGTTCCTAGATTATTAAAGAATATTAAATAATTGATACTGTCCTGAGGCAAGACCATGAAGGAATACAGATGAAAAACACTTCTTCTGTAATCTCTTAATTGGAAAGGAGAAGCAAACATTTAGCAGATTGATCACTGCATATCAGATGCCAAAATTATGTTAATTTGCTTCAGTTAAATGAGTACATCCAAACTTGGAATTACATGATTAAGTTAATGCTAATCCACTGTTATTCCCTAAGACTCTCCAATTTCTATTCAAGTCAAACAGAAGAGTTAATGGGTATATGATAAATAATCATCTAATTCAGTCCTAAGGGCATCATAATAAATTAGCCACCATCAGACGTACTCATGTACTAATCCATTCTAATAACCAGTCTGACTCTGCTGCCCATTACTGTAACCATGTCCACTCCATCTCTGGCATTTAAGTACTGACCTTTGGCCTCTAGTCATCTGTAATTCCATCATTCTTACTGAAGTCCGAGGGTCCATTTTAGAGACAGCATTCTCCCTCCCTCCCTCCCTCATCATCCTGAAGCAGGATCAGAATATGTCACCCCAAAATATGCTACTTTGACATAAAGGTTATTCTGAACTGAAAGCAATTGAGTAAAAGCAGACCCAGGAAGAGCCTTCCCTCTATCTGCCTAACAGCAGGGCATAAATTTGTGAAGCTGTTCCCCTCTCCTGCATCAAGAAAAGGAGAATAAGCCTTATCAATGGAAACAGTGAGGGCACTGAGATGAGTCTGCATAATCAGAATTTATGAAATAACTCTTACCTATGCCTTCAGTTTCCCCCAGTTTATCAGCCTCTCTTTCCTTGTCTAGTCACTTCTCCACAATTTATTGCCTTTTGTTAAATCCGTAAGGCTAACCACTTCTGCGATTTTTTCTCTTCTTTCCCATGAAGCCCCCATGCACATAAAATTAAAAATTTTAGTATCAATAAAAGTTATAAACTTTTCCTATTGTCTTTCGTCAGTTTAATTCACAAGTCTCACTCACTAACCTAAGCAGGTGGGAGAAGAGTTTTTTTCCCCCTATAGTCCCTAGCCTTCGGAAAACAGACACTACTTTTTCAAGGACCGATGTACATTTGCCTATGTATTTCTCAAACATAGTGAGGGGGTGGTCAAGTGGATGGCACATGATAAATCATCGCCAACTTTCCTCACTCCCTGAGCTTTGCATTATTCCAATGAATTTCTAACATATAGGTCATTTTAATGTTGGCCACCAATGATTTCAGATTTTAAACAATTGCCAAGTCATTAAAGCTACCTCTCACTGTTGAGCTTTATCTTTAAATTAAGAATTTCTAGTAAATGCACCTATATTAATAATTTCAGTCCAATCTAAAGGTATGTTTCTTCCTTCTTTGCTTAGCACTCTTAGATCTATTCCTACACATTTCTGGAGGTAAAACTAGCCAAATTCTATCATTCTAAGCTATCTCCTCCCAAGGTAGATTTTGTACTTGTCTTCCTGAGACATGCTCTGTTCTAATTATCTTTACAGATCTGATGGCACTAAAAGAGTAGATGGCAGGTATAAGGAAAATCAGTATCCCTTGGAAAGTAACTACCTTGGTTGAAGCCATTACAGGATCTCGAGCAATAAAGAACTGAGGTCATCTGACAGGGGGAGAGAGCTGCCTTTGTCGGCCAGCAATATTTAATGGGATTTAGAGATTCAGGTTCTCAGATTCATCTCAATCTAAATCTTCATTCCAATTCTTCAGGTCCTCCCCCTCCCCCTACTTTCCTAATTAGTACCACAACTTTCACTTAGGAAACTATCGATGTTGTGAACTTGTAAGTTGTAATTCTGCAACCCACTTTGGATCATCACCCTTTTTTTCCCCCTGAAGTTCTGCAGGACAATCAGAAGCAATGATCTCACTCAAATCTCTTTATTTCTCATTTTCATCATAATACTACCATGCAACTGTCACTTGTTCAAAGACTTTGCTTACAATGATTTCATTCTATGAGGCCATATGTGAAAGGCCATATATTTGCTACATGGAAAACAGTATCCCATTTCCCAGTGGTCATTATCACTGCCTGTAAACTCAACTAGTTCAGTAACCAATTTCATATTATCTTTGTTTCCTGATCAAATTTTAGCACTGAATACTTAATTAGATAAGGCTCACTGCATGAAATAGACACTACTCAGGTATTTTGAGCAGAGGGTGCTTTAATTCAAAGGGTTAGATTACTGGTAACTTGGAGGAATGAGTCAGAAGGCCACCCCTAGTCTTTGACTTCAAATTAGTATGACCACATCCACCATGATCACTGTCTCCATCACCACTACCTGCATTTACAAAAGCAGTGTCAAGATAGTGGATCACGTAATTCAGCTGTTGCCAACACTTACGTCTGTAAGGAGCCCACTTATATAATTGCATTACTACAGAAGGATGGCATGACTCCCTTATGACTTCCAAAAATTTCATGAGTGCCTCATGTTGACAAAACCTAAATTTGTGAGGGAATCAGAAATGTAATTTCTAGTTTATATTTTAAGCTCTAACACTGGAGGAGTGAAGAAGGGAGAGATATTGAAGGGATAGAGATGGATTCATAGAACCAATAAATATCTAGCACACTAATCTACAGATGGTGCTGGCTTTCTGAAGTAGTTAATATTTAGGGTAGACTCTAGCATGTAAACTCCAAATCTCAACTGTAATTAGAAATGAGAAATGTGTTTCCCGAATTCATCTTTCTGCTCTTTTTGCCTCACAGGTTCCCATCCTCCTTTTCTTTCTGGAAAAAATACCAGACCCCACTTTTACATAGGCTGACAGTAATAATTCAAGTGTAATGAAAACACTTAAATGTTGGTGAATAAATACAGCTTTCAAGAGCAGCTATTTGTTCTTTTGTGACCATGTATAACATCTTTATTAAATTTTCTCTGATGAATGAACTCAAAAATATTTAAAACCAACTGTGCACGTACAACTGATAAACCCTAACTGCATAATATGCTTATAAAAATGTAAACATTGTATTTGATTCTGATTTATTAACAAAATTAGAACACAAGCCACTTTCAAAGGTGAGGTGTGAGTGTCACTAACATAATTCTGCCTTCTGTGCAAGACTCATAACCTACCACCCTCTCATTACCAAATAGCTGGGTAATCATTATTCTTGAAAGACTGGTTCTTAGGATAGCTTCCTCACAGGGAGGAGAAACTCAGTTTAAATATGATGCATCAGAGATGACAAAAAAGGAATTTCAACTGGGTGCTTTGCTTTTTCCCAAAGACAAATTCAAAGAAAAGTCTTAAAGCTGAAGAAAAGAGCACCTAACTGGCTTCTCTCAAATTGCAGGAAAGGGATTCAGGGATTCTTGGAGACTGAGTATATGGAATATGCATGTGGACTGACAAATTCTCTTTACACTTCACAGTCTTGTACTTAAACTGAAAAATACCCAATAATTTCCAATAATACCCTATCTTTTTAGAAATGACTGTATTATTTAAACCTTCCAAGATTTTTTTGTTTTAGAATGGCTTTTAATTTGGACATATTCTCTGTGTAGATATTCAATTACAATGTGACCTTCTGGTAGCTGCATTAGATTATTATAATTAGGTAGATAGATATCAAGTGATGTGTTTTAGCATGTATTTATTCTCAAAGGAGATACTACTTTAAGGACAGAATCCCTGGGAGAACCTCACCTATGAGAGTGAGAAAAAGAGAAAAAATTCTGTGGGATTCCTATTTAAAACCAGATAGATCTCCAAGGAATGAAAGTATGAAGGAAATTTGTTCACATGTGGACATGTAAACATGTCTTCATGAGGTAAAATGAAAAAGACAAAGAGAAAAGGAGATTTAATTACTAGGTCTTTTTTTCTTAACAGGTAAGAAAAAGTTTAATTTCTCCAATTTCTCTAGCAAAACCTAGAGCTGTAAGTCTAAAAGAACATCAAGGTGTATCTCAGATCATCCCTTACAAACCTAAAATTCTTATAATCATCTAAAGACAGCTGATTGACTACCTTCTTCATAACTCACATGGTCTTTTACTGATAAATTCTAAAATCTCAGTCTTCATCTGAGTATATATCAATTATATACTATATATCAATTATAATTAACTTCTACCTCTGAATCCCCTTCAGAAATGTAAAGTCATGTTACATCCTATTTTTATAACTTAAAAAAAAAAGTATGCCTTTCAATTCACGGCTGTGCCTTTCCTCAATAATTTAGGAGGGAAATTAGAAAATTTGGGAGAGAATGAGGGAAATCAACTTCTAATACTTATATGATCTTGTAGTGTTTTGAAACAATGAATGTTTATATTCCCCTGCCTCTTCATAACTGTTTCTCTGGTTCAGATGGCATCTGCCTAAATAACAACTAAGACTAAGCTAAAATACACTATGAAGGACTTGCTTTTCAAGGTGACTTGTCAAAATTGCTTGCATGCTGAGGAGGCAAGCGACCAGTCTCATGAAGCAGGTCTTAAGTTCCTGTGTGTGTAGCTCAACATCTCAGCCCTGCTAGCCCTATCTACCACCCAGCAGGATCCCAAGTCGACCTACCTCACCCAGGTCTGTACTTAGCACTCCTCTTGAGCTCCTATACAATCTACGGCCCTCTTTTTCTCCATAAAGAAGACAGTGTTAGGAATTCAGCTGGCTGAGTGTTAGGCTACAACAAGACAAGAGCTGAGAGAACAGGACAACTCAGTATGATGTTGTATTCTCGCAAAGGTGCCAATTATCAGTACATAATGCCTGGATTGTTGTATTATCAGATGGATAGTGTAGCAAAAATCACCTCTAGGTTCTCTTTCATACTTACAGGATAACTGAGTTGCACATATGGAACAAATCTGTAAATTAAAATATTCCTAATAAACTATGAAACCACTAGACTCCATGTTCTAAAATGTGAATATACAAGTCCATATGAAAATATTTTTGAATATCTAGGAAGTGTGCAGAAAGAGAAAAAAAAGAGAATGACTAAGTTAATAATGCTAAAAGTGAAATCAGTCATCAGTGTCCATCAGCAAAATGAAATCAAGAGTAACACAGAAAAGAGAAAAAAGAAGAGATACAGTCATCCATAATTCTATTGGAAAATGCACTGTCATCTGCCTAAGGTATTTCTAGCCATTTCAAGTATGTTAAAAATTCCATTTTCTGTGCATGAAAACATTTCTTTAGTTAGTGACAAAATTTTACCAAAAAAGGACGCAGTTCCCCTCCACGAATTTTTAGGTATGAGGCATGCAACTCAGTGTGATGACTGAGGAGAAATTATGAAAGTTATCAGAACAGGCTATACATCACAGATTAAAGTCATCCAAGATAATGAACTTTAAAAAGTGTAGTAAGAGCTGAATGATCTAACGTAAGATCACAAGAGCTCTTCCACTTTATTCTTGGAACCAAAAAACCCAGAGCATTAAAAACTGCTAAAGCTTACATTTGAAATGACAAATAGAAGAGTAGTTTAAAAGAAAATTATATGTTTTATGTCTGGATCCAAAAGATCTTCCAAAGACGACTACCTTTTAAAGTAAAAATATGCCATCATTAAAAAATAAGCTTTTCTCCAGAAATTTTAGACACTCTAAGTTCTAGTTTCACATCTTTTCTACATTAGAAATTGGCAGCAAAAAAAATTTACAATATTAACAACTGAATCAAACATCTAGCAGATAATTTATGTAATAAACTGATTAACAAAAAAAAAAACATTTTTCCCACAGCAGTTGTATATTTATTGTGCTAAAATCAGGTAGCAGGGAATGAAGAGGTCTGGGGAACCAGTACAGAACGTTCACAAAGATTTACAAATCTCTAGTCATTACACACCGAGCAGCTAAGACAAAGGTGCTGAATCCTCTCAGGCCAAACTATTTTAAATGTTGCAAATATTCTATATTTCTCATGACTGCATGCCTTTGGGGAAAAAAGTGTGTAATTTTAATGCACAATAAATATTTTATAGTTTACAAAATATTCTAAAATAGTTCGTCTGCACAAACAGCATACATCCTGTACATGCAGTTTTGACATGTTGAGATATTTAGAAATATTCATGCTTTTTTTGTTGTTGTCACATTTTCTTTCTCTATAATGATCCCTGGTCAACATCCCCTAACAATTTAACCAATGTAATAAAACAATGTACAAGTTCTCTTTCCTAGTGTATTTCCAGTTGTTCATTTATATTACATGAAACACTCCATTTACACATAGTAAACTTCATTTTCTGGTTCTGACTACTCTTCACTTTAATTCATTTTGTGTCTTAATAATTAACACCTTGTAACAATCACACACTAAATTTAATGATCTTTAGCACCAAGGAGTCAAGAATATTGCACCAAAATGGGTTTATACTTCATATCTAGTTAATAAATAAGATCTTGCAACTTTGTTATAAGGAAAATATCACTCCAAAATTAATCACATTGAAAGAGAAGGATAGTTTCACAGAAAAGTTGGGTGTATGCTATTTGTAAAAAAAAGAAAGAAAAAAAAGGCAAAAAAAAATACTAGCGGATTCGAAAGCTAATAGTAAAATTTACATTAGAGGACTCCTTGATTTTTTAATTAAAATTTATTTAATTTTAAATGTTCTTTCCAACAGAAGAGGTAGGTATATTTCCACATATGAAAAATCGGTAACAGCCACAAATCAAAACAAGGAAAGCCTGATAAAAATCAACATACTCTCTTCTAACAGCACATAAATGTAATTCTTTTCTGATGTTACTTATAAAGATATGAGTTGTTTCATGTTCCAATCAGACAATAATCCTAATTTTCATAATATACTTCTGATAGTAATAGGAGTATTGAAAGGCTGTCTTTTCATCAAAAATTGTTTCCCACAGTGATTTGTGCCGCAAGTCATGGTGACCTTTGGGTCGCTAGACAGGATTTTACTGTAATTCTTATTTTCACCAACACCATCATCATCAAGCCTCTAAGAGTCTACAGAGATCATCAGATTCTTTAAATTTAATTACAAACAAAAGGGTATATTCAGACTAGAGGTGGAGAGATTTGACCATACCAGTCAGCAAATGAATTCAAATGTGCAAATTTTAAAGTATCTACAGTTCCAGCTTTGGACTAGAAAATGTAAGGTAACTGACTGTAATCAGTAGGTAATAGTAATTTAGCCAAAAAATTCATACTGTGTTTCTGTGATCATCAGACTGAAGAATGACTGTATATAAGATACATGAAAAATGTCATGCATTAGACAAACGGATGTGAACAGAGGGAGAGCCTCCAAAGTCACATAATGATTGCTTTGGTCTGGACGACAACAAGGCTAATAAAAAAAATGTTTAAAATAAAACTTCATAAATAAAACATCCGGGCATTGTATTTAACACTTTACTCTATCTAAAGGTTACTAAGACATAGAGCACATTTGCCTTTTTCTCCCCACCCCCAAAACCCTCATTTGCTTGTTTTCCCTGAAATTTTATATGAAATGGGAGCTTCCTCACTGTCAACAACAGTTAAGGCCCAGTTCAATTTACTCTCCTTTCGCTTTTCCATTTTTCTGCTTTTTTCCATTTTCTATCACTAGTTGTTTCTCTGATTTGCTCACACCATTTGCTGAAATACCATTCACAGCTGTTTTTCCAGTTTTTGCTTTCTTAGGCTCTTTGTATGTCCGAACATAGAAGTTAAGAAAGAGAAATATGAAGCTGATTGCATAGGCGATGAGAGCCCAGTGCATCCATTTTGGGAAAGGGCAATCAGTGTAAAGAGACAGCGCCGTGTGCCCAATGGTCACGTGGAACTGAACCTGAAAAACAAAACAATGTAGGATACGTTTACTGTGAACAGTGAGTAACTTCACCAGAATCTTCTATTTAGCTAAGATAGGCCCAAATCTTGCCACAGTGTCCAAAGTTTCAATAGCTCTTTGGCTTCCATGCCTGATTACAGCTCCCTCTCATCAGGCTGCAGTTCAGATGTCATCCCCTCAGCAAGAGCTTCCTTCCAGCTAGGACAAAGGACCTCCATCCGGCTGGCCTCTCAACCCCATTAATGAGGGCTTTTGTTTTATGTGGGTTTTTTTCTTTTTAACAATTACAATTATCTGTAATTCTTAACTTCTTCATTGTCCATCTTTCCACTAGTATATAACTGCAGAGGGTAGGGTTCTGTGTTGCTCTCTGAGGATTCCTGAGTCCTTAGCACAGGGTCTGGATTCAATGAATAATTTGTTGGATAATGCGGAATAATGTTTAATGATAGGGAGTTATCAATGGCCTAAGAGAATGAAATAACAGTACCATATATTATTTTTTATTTTTTTTCCTCCCAAATTTTAGACTGATTTCTTGCTGACATGAAACTGTCAGCAAGATGGTACATATACTTTTAAAAGTGAACCTATCATTATTTATTTCTTATAAAATAGCACACAGGTAAAACTGCATCTGAATTAACATTCTCCTTGGGGTGCCTGAGTGGCTCAGTTAAACATCTGACTCTTGATTTTAGCTCAGATCATGATCTCGAAAGTCATGGGATTGAGGCCCACACTCGGTTCCATGGTCAGCAGGGTCTGCTTGAGATTCTCTCCCTCTTGCTCTCTCTCTGTCCCTCCCTCACTCCATGTGTGCACACATGTGTACTCTCTCTCTAAATGAATTAATGTTATTCTTTACAAATTTAGATTTTTGGTAAAATTTAGTAGTTATTTGATAATAAGTGCAAAAAGACTCACTTTCTACTTTAAAAGTTTTTAAAAGAAGAAAAAATTAAGATGCTTTGTAATTCAGATAAGACAAATCAGTAGAAATTCCAACATATCAAATGAATAGTTCTCAATATAAGAATTACAAATTCCATGTGTTAACAAGGGTTAAATTTTTACAAGACTCACTTACATAATTAACTATTGTGAGAACTTATGGCTTGGAAATACTCTACTCTTCACAAAATTAACATCCTATTTGGAATGGGCAATTGTGGTTTCTCTTTTAAGTATAGTCTTACCCATATTAACTAGTATATTAAAAATTATTAAAATAATTTATTCCATGTGAGCCCCAAATTTATATTAGACTGAAAAACTTTAAACTCTCCATGGCAAAATGCAGGTTTTAAGAACTTTTGATTTCACAATGGTTCTCAGAACCTAAATCATCAAAAAAGGCTTATGCATATAGGTGTGATTAAGTATGGCATCACTCAAGAAGACTCGGGTGAGGACTCTGACAAAGTAGATGTAAAGAGTTCAGATGACTTTCGTCCTCTCTTCATTTTCTTGTGACCATTTACTAATTACTGAGGAAACTGAATTACACAAACTATATAAACAGCTTACACAAAAACTGGAGGAAGCTTCCTGTAGCATTTTAGTTACAAATGAATCTTTCACACCCAGCATTCCCCAAAAGTTGTGTTTCCTGTTCAGCCAGCCAGCTGTTTAGCAACTTAAAGCACAGACGAATAATATTTCCAAATGTGATTCCACTGATAAATTGTACACATGCTATGATTACAGCAAATTATAATAAATTCCAAGGCTTGAAGAACAGCTGCCGGGTTGGCTTGGGATTTCCAGTTTGATTACAAAAGGCTAACACCTTGCTTTGAATGTTTCACTGAGGTACCCAGATGCTACAAGAAGTCCTCCTAGGAATATGTGCTGAAAATTGTCTGCTCTAAAGGCTAGCCTTTGAAAATACCTAGCTCTGCTCTCTAAGAACTATGTGTTAGACAGTAAGAGGAGTTCTCTTGTCTTTGTTCTCTTCCTTCACCCTAACCCTTCCTTGGTTCTGTGCCTTCTCTTCAATTTTTATATCCTAAATGTAGAGGATCTGTTAACAAGGACTAAAAAATGGAACAGAAAACAAAATTCAACCAAGAGCAAGATGAAGAGAGGTAATAATAACATCTTGTTAAAAAAAAATCACCTGAGAAAGAACCTATATTATTTTTCTGGTCATATATAAGTCTATGTACTTTATGGTATGCTTAGATCTTTCTCATCCATTTCACAGATATTTTTAAAGAACATTTCTTTTAGAGAGATAAGAGCTATTTTTAGTCTTTTAAGAACATTAAAAGGGTTAGTAGCAGTGACAACTAGGTCTATGAACAAGAAACTCCAAGAGCCAAGCAGCCTCAACTCTCACAGCTGCAGCACAGAGAAAGCCAAATTTGTAACAGAAAATTGTCGTGGATAACTTAGCTCTTCAGAATTAGTAAGTTCAAATATTTTCAGTGTTTCACCAGAAGAAAGTTCAGAAGAATTTAACTCACCAGCTGCAACATGGTTAAGTATCGTTTCCACCAAAGATACTTCTGAATCCACGGGCCAAATGCAGTTAACCCATAGTATGAGTACATAATCACGTGGATGAAGGAATTCAGCTGTGCTCCAAAAAATGCTTCAGAAAAACAAAATTACAAGATACAGAAAACTTTAATAGGCAATAAACCATCTGAACATAAAATAAATGAATCCACATTATTTTCTAACTAATCTTGAGTACAAATGAGGAATAAAAACTGTAAAGTAGAAATAATGAAAAAGATTTCTCTTCAGATCACGTTAGGTCTTTTTAAACTTTAGACTCTGGCTTTTAGCATATAAATAAAAATGCGTGTTCCTCAAATGCAAAGGACTTTCAAAGTAGGCAAGTTTCCAAATGGAGTACCCCAGTGGCTTATGCATGCCATAATAAAGAAGTGCTGTGTATATTATTTTTCAAGTTATTTTTCTCAGAGAAAAAAGACATGCATGGTACATATAATTGTTTCAACAGATTTTTAATAGAGTGTCTGGCTGGCTCAGTCAGAAAAGCATGTGACTCTTGATCTTGGTGGGGGCCCTAAGTTCAAGCCCCACATGAGGTATAGAGATTACTTTAAAAATTTTTTTAAATAATGAAATAAAAAGGATGTTTTAAAAAAATTAATAAAAGGTAGATTGATAGACTTTTAAAGCCTCATTATTGCTTTCAGATATGCCCATAAACATATCAACAGAATAGTACTTGTTTGTTAGGTCTCTGAGCAATTTTAAATGAAAGCAGAAGGTGAACTGTACTACTATAATGACCTATAGCCTTGGTTCTCAAGAAAGAAATAATCTGTTTCCAGCTCAGTGATGTAAAACATCTTTAGTCTATAGGCAACTGAAAGCCTGAAGACATATCTTGGCCAAAATGTGAATTCAGATCCTTTATAACAAAGCTATTTAATAATTACCTTTGAGTAAGAACCAACAGGTTCATTTAAGGCCCATTTTAGAGGACTGGGCTCTGGCCTTGGACTGGAGATGGAGCCTTCAAACTAACTGAGAAGTTAAAGCTTAGTATCCTTTGTCTTTTTTTTTTTTTTTTTTTTTTAGGGTCCACATCCAGTATGGAACACAATGTGGGGCTTGAACTCAGGACCCTGAGATCAAGACCTGAGCTGAGATCAAGAGTTGGATGCTTGACTGAGCCACCCAGGCACCCCCAGCTTAGTATCCTTTGAATCAGAAACACTACAGCACTCCTCATTAAAATATTAACTTGCTATATTTAAGATTAGTTTATGTTTATCTCAGAGGCAAATCTTTATGTATTTAAGTAGCCATAGGTAAAAAGCTAAAGCTTTACTTTCTTCAAATTTCTTTTTTTTCTTCATATGTCTTTAAAGTGAAATTAACACAGAAATAATTAACTATGAAGGCAAGTTAAAGACCAAATCATATTCCCAGCTTCTCATTACTTTTCCATTCAACACATTTACATAATTTAATATATGCATCTATGTTCCTGAAAATGCTCACCTTGTCCCCCTGCGACCCACTTAATTCCAATCCACCACAATGTAAACATTGTACAGTGATGGTATACATGAAGGAAAGAGACTTGGTTGTTTTTCTTCCTTAGGATAAAAAATACAGTATCCAAATACTCAACCCCCTTTGATACAAAGTACCACCAAAGAGCAGCAGCTATCTGTAAAAAGAATGGAAAAGCATGTTATAAACACCAGAGTGACACTATCATATGGTTTTTTATTCATTGTTAAGTTAGTCCTAAACAATCATTATTGCACAAAATGTACAAGGCATGGAGTCATTTTTGCCTAAGTAGGTATGAAACCTAGGCATCTATCCATGGGGGCGGGGGTAATGGGAAAGAAAGAGTCCAAGTCTCTATTTACCCAGTGGCAATGATATAGAGAAAATTTTAGTCTGTTACAGAGCCAGATGTCATGAAGTACCAAACTACTAAATATAGAGCTATAAACGCCTTCACACTGCTATGTTTTTCAATATGGTAAAGAAATTGAGATATTTATTTTGTAAAGGTATTTCGGTTTTTCATGCTTAGCCTATATAGTACCTCAGATATTTTTGCAAGTGTGTTTGTGTAGCCACTGGTCTCTGTTAGTGTCTGTCTGTCTCTCGCTTTAAGTGCAACAAGTACCTAATCATAGTACTTTGTATTAGGCGGTAAAATCTTTAAAGTTGCAAGTTGAAACAAACAAACAAAAATAACAAATACTTCCTAGGTCATAAATATAATCCTACTTACATGAATAAGTCTTTTCTTTTCCTGGGCTCTAATTAAGACACCAGATGGTACAGAAAGATTATGTTACATGCTGAGATTAAGGATCCAAGGATCCAGTAAGAGGTGACCTCTGTGAATGTTTTAAAATATTTTACAAGAACCTTACTATAATAGTACCTAAACTCAACTTTTTAAATGTCAAGTATTTTCTATAATGTGTGTCCTATGTACAAACAACAAAGAAAACAGTACATAACTGAAATCTGTTTATAAATTTCTGTATGTCAAGGGTGACTAGAAAGTAAAATATGGTAACATTATATTACCAATAGTTTATTTTCTGAAAATATAATAAAAACTGAGTTTATACCTATATAAACTGTGCAATGCTCAACTTACTAAACATTACATAGTTTATAAAATATTTGTTTTTCCTCAGGCTCTTAACAAATGAATTAGACTTTCTTTACGAGTTTCCATTCTTGACCCAAAACACAAAAATCCAAAAATGTCATCTTTACAGTAAACATGGAACTTTTTTAAATTACTACATTCTAGTAATCCAACACATATTCATTCTCATACAACCAAACAGGTCACTATAACTATGAAAATTTTTCAATTAGGTACTTTTAAAGAAAAGTTGACTTTTATTGACTCAACACGATCCTATACACTTTTACCATTCTTTGAAAGTAGGTTTTTCAGAGTGGGGATTATAAAATTAAACCCACTTCTACTGATTAATGGGATTAGGAATGTACTTACCCTAACTTCATTAACATTATCAGAATAATCCACACTCTGGCAAATATAGCTATATCCTGCATTATATGATCCCATGAATAACTAGAAAAAAAGGGGGAATAACATTTAAAGCAAAGAAGTTTTAGTAGATATGGAATTTCGAAACACTAAACACAATATGCAACATTTCAAGTTACTTTAAAGAACAATATTGTCTAAGAAATTCAAATGCAATAAACAATGTGTTGTGGAGTTTCTAAAATTTGTTGTGTGTCAATTTATTCTAAAATTGAAATCTATATTAAAAATCACATGTAACTCTTGGACTGAGACTTCAACTGTTATCTACTTTATAATATTAAGAGAAATTATGATTAACCATGACTCAGATCTAACAGTTACATTGATTTCTATTCTTGACCCAGAGTGGTTTGTATCAAACAAATGAGGTCAAAGTATCCAAATAAATTAAATAAAAGTTTTTGTGAAGTTGAGATTCTCTAGACTAAGCTGTCAATTACAGATTTCTTTAAAGAAGAGTACTGTTTATTTTCTTAGCATCTCCAGTCCAGTTCTCTGAATTCATACATAATTTTAATGAGGAGTCTCTTGGGAAACAAATTCCTTCCACTCTTATAACTTAAAAAATGCCTGTATCAACTTAGCCTTTAGGATTTCTTTTCAGAATGTCATGGAGAATTTGCCAGTGTCCAGAAAAGTACATGATGATTAGCAGCAACAATGTATAACAGTTAACTCATTTTTGTTCAAACCCAAATACAATGACATTATGTAATAGGATTTAACCTGAAATCAGTATTTTACATCTGCATTTTTTAAGATTTTACTTATTTAATCATAAGAGACACAGAGAGAGAGGCAGAGACACAGGCAAAGACAGAAGCAGGCTCCATGCAGGGAGCCCAATATGGGACTTGATCCTGAGTCTCCAGGATCACGCCCTGGGCTGAAGGCAGGCGCTAAACCACTGAATCACCCAGGCGTCCTACATCTGCAATATTTTGATCAGTTAACAAACCTGAAACTACTGAATAAGAATTATAAATAAGGAGCTACAACTATTTATTGGCTACTTAATATGTGCCAAATACTATGAAAAAAATTTCATTTATCTCTGATCTGGAAGGTAGGTTTTTAATCTCTATTTTACAGAAGGGGAAGATGAGTCTCAGAAAAGTTATATCACTCCTACTGTCAGTTAATAATGGTTATTTTGGAATCTAGTATGTCTGCTTCAACATTCCATTTTAAACAACTGTCCTGGGCAGCGCAGGTGGCTCAGCCATTTAGTGCCGCCTTTGGCCCAGGGTGTGATCCTGGAGACCCGTGATCAAGTCCCACGTCCTGGAGACCTGGGAATCGAGTCCCACATCAGGCTTCCTACGTGGAGCCTGATTCTCCCTTTGCCTGTGTCTCTGCCTCTCTCTCTGTGTTTCTCATGAATAAATAAATAAAATCTTTTTAATAAATAAATAAATAAACAATTGTCCTATACTTTCCATATGTCTCATATTTTTGTCATCCAAACATGAAAAATATCAATAAAGTAAATTTTACCTTTAGAATAGCCAACAGTTATCTTGCGATACAATATTACAATAATGGTTTGACATATTCTAATGTCTTAATTTCTAATAACCCTGGGGAAGAATAGGTGATTTTAGTAAACCTACCTCTCTGAAGATAAAAAGGTTAAGCAAAACCATCCCAAAATTATAGATAATGAGCACTAAACGCATCTGGAAAGGTTCTCGGTCCTTCATCCATTTTGGACCCAGCCACACAAACAGGAGGTAAAGAGTACTTATACAAAGTGTAGGCAATGGGGACTGCATCAGAGGCCAATTCTCCACACGTTTATCTAGAGAGAACAAAATCACATTAAATTTATTAAGCAATAAATTTGTTTGAAATGAACTTGTTAGGAATTATAGTATTTCAGCTTAGCTTTTTTCCTAATTTGGCCAAATGCAGGTCATTTTTCTTTGAATTACAACAGAGAACATGGCATTAAAACCAAAGGAATGAGACCAATTCCTGTGAATAGCTTTTGAAAATAATGCTTCACTACATGTGGCATACATTAAGTTTTATAGAGACCAAGAGAACAAAGACAAGAAATAAACTTTGCTACAAATATAGGACAAGCAGAGGATGAAAAGTTGATGAAAGACTTCATTGACAGGAAATAAATATTTTAAGAAGAAACCTGTCTTCCATATTAAACATGTGAAATGTATCAGTACAGTTTGGAAGTTGTGCCTGCCTTGCGCCTAGCAGGAAAAGAATAGTAAACTGAAGAGGTACAGCAATGGAAGTCATTTCCTGAAACACTTTTGGATACTGAAGACAAGAGTACAGTTACAGTGGGGAGAAAAAATTAGGGGGAGTACAGTTCTATCATTTCTTTAAATGGAAATCATCATATTTAAGACCTTTTTCTTTTTCTTTCATAGCATGAGCCTATTCAGCCATGACTATAACCAGCTTATGTACTTTTCTCTAAAACTATAAACGTTTACCTCACGTATGTGTAAATATTTCATTTAAAATGAGTACACTGTCCTTAACATTCAAATACGCAACCCTGAATCAATTTTATAAAAGTTTTGCCACAAGTAACATTTCTAAGAGAAGCATGATAAAGAAATATAGAGCTAACAAAAATTGACTTTCTAATACATTATAAAAGGATACTGAAATTTATATTTCTAAAACCTAAACAGTATTTTATAGGTTGTGAATCTAATGTCTAGTTTATGCTTGGTAATATAAAACATTTCTATGTTCTATGCTGAGGAAAAGAATGTATTTTTAAAATAATAACAATAACAAAATTCTACATTTTAATCAGTTCCTAAAGTCGAGCCCAAATGAATTTAACTTAATTGCTCGTTACTATGTCCCACCGCACTTAAATTGCCAGTTTCACTAAAACTATATATGCAGAATAGCTCTGGATTAGATAATTAGGTTTCATAATGTCTTACTTAGTCTGTTTCTGTACACTATTCATAGAAAATAAGACAAAAGAAGGACACAGAAATGAAATGTTTAATCACACAGTCTCCAAAGTCAGGAAGGGACATAACTATGGTTTCTATGAAATAACTTTGTTAGAAAGATGCATTAGCAATTTGAAAGAAAACCACATATGAAAACAAGAAAAAACAAAAACTGATTAAAAAAATTTTTATTTAAATTCAATTTGCCAATATATAGTACATCATTAGTTTCAGATGTAGTTTTCAATAATTCATCAGTTGCATACAACACCCAGTGAAAAACTGATTTTATTTCAGAGTTTATAGAAGAGGCTTACTATCTATATATTCATGGAAATTATGGTTCTGTCACTCAAATCAAAATATATTCCAGAGTTAAAAATAAACTAAAACACTTACAAGAGAGAATAATCCTCTTACAAGAGGGTGTAGCTTAAAAGATGAGTGGCTGACTTTTGTTGAAGGCATTGTACCACTATGATCTTATCACTGACTTTTTACTTTTCTTTATAATAGTCATCATATCATGCTATGACCGTATCCCTCTGTGACAAAGTCCCCTTAAATATGGTGTATTTAGCTATTTATTTATTTCCCATAGGAGAAACACTTAAGACAAACTCCTAAATCCTAAAGCTCTGCTCTACTTACTTCAGAAACTAGAGAAGGAGTAGCTGTGGCTTCCTATTCCTATCCAGAAACTAGAGGCTAGACACTGTTTTTTTCCATGCATTTGATACAAAGAGCAAAAGGATTCTGTTATGAGATAATCCTATGTAACAAAGAAGGAATATAAACTCATCTGTAAGGAGATTCTCATATCACAGATTATATCACACTCTTTTCTTAAAAAAGATTTATTTTAGAGAGAGGAGAGACCATGTGCTAACAGGGGGAGGGGCAGAGGGAGAGAGGAGAGAGAGAACAGAATCCTCAAGAAGACTCCCAGCTGATCGTGGAGCCCAACGTGGGGCTCAATCCCAGGACCCTGAGATCATTACCTGAGCTAAAATCAGGAGTCAGTCACTCAAATAACTGAGCTACCCAGGTGCCCCAATGCTATCAATCACTCTTAATCACACACAGAATTCCTGCTGACTTCAGAGTAAGTTCTCAGCAACAAGTAGAAAAAAATAAGAGAAATAAGCCCCCAAATTTCCCCCAAATCAAGAATAAATAAAAATGCTCATTCTTTTTGGATGGTTAGTCTGTGCCATTCTCTCTTTCAACAGAGAAATTTAAAGAGAGAAATAAGAAAGACAGTGAGAGGAAGAGACACGAGTCAGAAGCTGAAGATGTGACAATATGAGACACTAACAGAGGCCAAAGAAGAGTAAAAAGGGAGAAGGGAGCAGATAAGAAATAACAGAGATACTAGAAAAGGCATTCGAGACTCCATCAGTAAACAGATGGGCTGAGTTCTAATATCAGCTCTGCTACTCTGCATAGGCCCTTAAAGGCACAATCTGTCTTCATCCCTTCATCTATAAACCCTGTTAGAAGAAGGGGAACTCTGTGCTTCTCCAACTTCAGTGAGAAAAAAATCACAAGGGAGAGAGGCATTGTTAAAATGCAGGTTCTGGGATGCCTGGCTGGCTCAGCAGTTAAGCACCTGCCTTCAGCCCAGGGTGTGATTCTGGAGTCCTGAGATCAAGTCCCACATCAGGCTCCCTGCATGAGTCATCGTCTCTCTCTGCCTATGTCTCTGCTTCTCTCTGTGTCTCTCATGATAAATAAAATCTTTAAAAAAAATGCAGGTTTTGACTCAGTAGGTCTGGGGTGCAGCCCATTTCTAGGAAGATTCTGCATTTTCTAGGAAGCAACTGATTCTGTGTCACTATTCCATGGATCACCCTCTAAGTAGCAAGAAATGAGATAATCCCTTAGGTTTTTTTTTTTCAACTTTTGAAATTATTACTCTTAAAAATGATAAATAGGCGGAAGAATGGAATTGAACATAAGGAAAACTGGACCTAAAAAATAGGCAATTTTCATTGGTCAGGGGACCTATTTTGCATACAAGTACCTGCACGTTTCTATTCCACTATGGCACTCATCACACTGTTCTGTGACCTTCCTCTAAAATGCAACCCTCTTGAAGGCAGGAGCTGGGTCTCTCATTCGTGTACTGTAAGGCTTATCAGCTTGTCTAAACAACACTTATTTGATGAATAAATGATGGGTGGGCATTTTTTTTTCATATTAGTCCTTTATTCTCTATCCCTTCAGATAAAATCCACTAGTGCATTTATTGATATTCCAAGTTTTTCAGTGTCCAGCAACCCTTTCCTATAGCTCTTCCCAGTTCCTCCTTTATGCTGGCATACAACTTGAACCTGATGTCAACAACACTTCAATCCAGTATTTAGAGGGCATGTGTGCTCTCTCCATAAGGTTCAGTATCTTTACTTCATTGTTTCCTCCAGGGAAAAAAGGTAATGCCCCCATTTCTTTATCCAACCAGTGCAAGTTGTGCATTCAGTCAACAATCACTTAACAAAATCCTGTCTTCAGCCTATAAACGGCCGCAGTTCACATCATATCCTTCTCAGATTAGTCCTTCTAGTTCACCAGGGTCAGAACACTCTTAAAAATTCCACCTCCAGTGACCATTATTGAAATTGTAGTAACTGTCAGTAACCTGAACCACAACATTACAATCCCATTCTATGATGATATTCGCGGGATATTTCTCCATGCCTTTGCAGTTATTTGTGTTTTTCTAAATTTGCATAAATATTTCCCTTAGTACTTCTGATTAGATTCAAATATCTAATACTTCTTTTACTTGTTCCCTTTTCCACTATAAAGGACTGAGTGAGTCACAATAGTGTCATACAATGATATAAAAATTTACCATTACTAACAGGTCCCCTTGCAAGTCTGGAACCAAAAAAAAAAAAAAAAAAGAAAAGAAAGAAAGAAAGATGTGGAATTATAAAAGCAAAGGAAAATCATGAGTACTGAAGCTTCATGTATTTTATATAACCTTAAAATAATGAATTATCCAGCCTTTCATTAACTCAAAAGTTTCAATAACATATTTTTATGTTGCCTTTCTTCTAAGAAAGATGTATAAATATTATAAAAAGCAAGTTCAGGAGCAAAAAACTATTATTTTAATAATAAGAATTACTAAGACACATTACCTTAACCCTTCTGGACCCTTAAGGGTTAACTTTTTCTCAGGAAATAGTTTCTATTTAGAACATTTTGACTGTTTCATAAAACTCTTGCCAAATAGGACTGATTTATTTACAAACATTAGTTAGGTCATTAAGCATACAATTTTATCTGTATTAAAAGGTCACGTAACGGTTATACAACTGTATGTGCTTGTCAAAACTCACAAACTGTTAGCTAAAAGGAGTTAATTTTATTATGTGTAAATTATACCTTTATACAAATGGGAGGCAAAATGGTATATCTGAAGTGGGCCTTCTTCCTGCAAATACCCTCCACCAACAGGTCTTTATTTTTACCCTGATCTCCATCTTAAAATCACATAGCATGATGGATAGATAGAACAGACTTTCAGGTCAGACTCTCCACCCCTTCTGAGCTAAGTGATTTGGAGGAGGTTATTTGGTTCTTGACCTCTGAAAACTAATTTACTAGAAAAGGAGACAGACACAAAAATCTATTGCTTTTCAGGATCATGAGTGTAATACAAGAGGCCAGTCTTAAGAACAGTAATACTGCAGGTGAGATGGAACAAGATGGACTTCAAGAACAGACATTTGATTTTTCTCGAAGAAGAGGAATTTGCCAAACAGAGAGGAGGAAGGCCTTCTTACAGAAAGAATCCTATGTATAAATAACCCCAAAGCAGGAATAATACACTTATTCTGGAAACTAAGCAGGCCTGAGGTAGAGGAAATTTACAAAGGAAGATGGCAGGAAATGACTAGAGACTTACAGGTCATACTGGACCCGGCAAAGTGGGAGAGTCTTACAAACTATGCTGAAGAAGTTAGAATCTGTTTGGTAGATAATGGGGAGATGTTTAATTGGTTATAAAATGGGGGATCACATTTAGCTTATAAAAGATAATGGCAGAAGCAGTGGGAGATGGACTGAAGGGGAAGAGGAGATGTCAAGAGGTGGGGAAACCAGTTGGATCACTGTTCTCAAACATCTCTATGTTGCTGGGCCACCCACAAAAGGACTATCTGCTTGTTAAAAGTGTAGATTCTTAGGCTCCACCCCAGATCTACTGAATCAAAATCTCTGGATAGGGCCTAGGACTGTGATCTCAAATTCATCTGGTGATTCTCATGGGCAGCCAGACTTGGACACCACTATAATGCAGAAATTATGGAAACCTGAATATAGAAGGCTGCAGTGGTGATGGCCAAGACAGGGAGATATGAAAGTAAAATCAACAGATTTGGTGACTGACATGGATATGAGTTAAGAGTGAAAGAAAAGTTCAGGATTACTCCCAAATGTCTGGCATGGCTGGCAGCAGAGATGGTGAAGTCATGATCCTGGATAGAGCATAAAGGAAGAGGAACAGATCTGGAAGGAGATGATCAGGTGAATTTTTAAACATCCTGTGTCTGAAGTACTTGTGGATTCCTGGATGGAGGCATCCAGTAGGCTCTGAAGCTGCAGAGAACTACCGGCGTTGTGGACACATGGAGGAGTCACTGGCAATGAAAAAGCACATCAGAGTTTGAAGTCACAAAGAGCACGTGGAATGAGAGAATAAAATGAACAAGGATCAAATACTGGAGAGCACTTAAGGGAGGAGTGGGAGAATTGGCAGTGAAGCAACCAAAGAAAAATAGAAAATAATGTTGAGGAAAGCAAGAGAGTATGATGTTTTCAAAATGATGGGGTAGGCAATTGACAGTTATAGATGGAGAATCAACTGTTCTTTTCTCTTCAATGAGGAAGTAACTACTTCACAGGGTTTTGATGTGTGATGATTAAATGTAAAAGTTGTAGCACACATAAATGCCACAGAATTGTTCCTTCTGCTGTACCCTATCCCCTATCCATACCACATTTTCACACAGGTGTATCTTATGTCAAGAATAATCTGAGCCCCTCCCATTAAAAGTCAAGACCTTTGATGTCTTCTAGGTCTTTTCTTCCTGATCTGGAGAAGTTATCTAGGTTCCAAATATTGACTCTCAAGTCAGTCTACCAACATTAGAATCCTAGCTCTCTCATTTACTAGGTAAATACACTGAGTGAGTTACATAAGTCTCTTTGGCTTTATGAATAATAACAGGGTTGCTAGAAGGAATAAGATATGGCTATACGTATGGTCCCTGACACACAATAAGAGCTCAATAAATGTTGACACTGTCATTATTATTGAAAATAATCAAACCCACTAAATCCTCTTTTCCAAGAAAAGAGTTGAACCAAAATAAAGAAAAAGTACCATCAATAATTAATTGTGTAAGAGTTTAAACTGAGAAAACAGAACATTTTATAACTTACATACTGAGGGGGCACCCGAATGGCTCAGTCAGTTAGGCATCTACCTTTTGCTCAGGTCATCCTGGGACTGAGCCCTGTGGCAGGCTTCCTGCTCAGTGGGGAATCTGTCTCCCTCTCCCTCTGCTTATATTATATATATCTCTCTCTCAAATAAATAAATATTTTTAAAAAAACTTTGTATACAGAGAAAACAGCACATTCTATAATGTATTTAGGAGAACAATACATAACAAATCTGTATCTGAATTTTGAATTACTTCGGCTATTTTTTTAAATCCTCCTTTTTCAAAAACATGTAAAACAGATTTTAATAATAATAAAATATTTGTAATCCAATAGTTTTGAAATAATCCAAATCCTTTAGAAACCTCTACTTAGGGGCACCTGGGTGGCTCAATTGGTTGAGTATCTGCCTTTGGCTCAGATTGTGATCCTAGTGTCCTGAGATCAAGTCCCATATCAGGTTCCCCTCAGGGAGCCTGCTTCTCCCTCTGCCTGTGTCCCCCCCTTAGTGCCACTAATGATCTTACAGATTTAAGAAAACTGAAATTATGTTTACTTTCAGCAAAAAAAAAAAAAGACAAGATACCATTGGAGCATGTATATGTGTTTTAATGGGAACTGTGACCTAATATTCTCTTGCTAACATTCTACAAGCTGAGTATCCAATGAGTAAAATACTATTGGTCCTGAATTTATTCCATTTCACTAATTACCAGTTGTTTCAGTTTTCTTACACTGTGAAATTTGGCAAACATTTCCGTAATTCTCTTTGAACATAATTTATTTGTCCTAGCCACTCCACCATATAGAAGTCAACTTCATCTTCTCAGGCTACCATTTTTTACATATGTATATTCATATATATAATTTAAATATATAAATTTATGAAAATAAATGTCACTTTTTAGTTTCATCTCATACAGCAGCACTTATAGTACCTTTGAGCATTTCAGATTACCTTTGGTGGTATTACAGCTTTGCTCAGATTTTTAATATTCTAAGTAGTGATACTATATAGATAAGATAGCAGTAAAGAGAAAATATATAGGTCAGAGGATTGATTATTGCTTTCCTGCTTGGCTAGTGTGATGAGACAAGAGCACTGGGCTAAGAGACAAAACAACCTGTTAAGCCCATTCCCACTACAGTGTTCATCCACAAATAACTTAACTTCTATGACTCTCAGGGACTTCTAAAGATATGAAAATAACGATGCCTGCCAGGCCTATCTTCGAGGGTTGGGAAGTTCTTGATAAAATTATAAAGCAAAAACAAAACAAAACAAAACAAAACAAAAAAAACCAAAAAACAAAAAATAAAGGTAAGTTTGTCTTCCTTGCTATTTACTACTTTCTAGCACTGGGCACTTTCCTAGGTAACAGCTAACAGCTATTCATTGTCTTTATAAACCTATTTTACTGTAAGCTAAAAAAATAATAATAATAAAAAATTGTCAAGAAAAATAAAATAGCCAGTTAGTTTACCAGTAAAATGAGTTTATGTGAGGACAGCAGAGGAATTACAATTTTGGAAACGTAAACCACAGTCAACCATAGACAAGCCCTGAGAACAAAGGAGAAGGGCATCCTTTTAACAGAGAAAAAAAATAGTAAGTTGGGTGGGGTTGTTTAGGATGATCCATTGGAAGAGGGTGAGAGTTCAGGTTTGTGGCAACTTCTCACTGGCTGGGTTGCTGCCGGGCAAAGAAAAAATCTTCCTTCTGCTGGGGTGTTAGAGTAAGCCTTTTCCTGTAGGTTAGAGTGTATAAAGTAGGCTGTGACAAGTGGTACATGCCTGAGAGGTCCCCCTTCAGAAGTTCTCAACCCCATTTTTAAAATTATTTATATATTTATGTTTAAGTAATCTCTATTCCCAACTGGGGCTCAAACTTATATCCCAAGATCAAGAGTTGGATGCTCTTCTGACTGAGCTAGCCAGATGCCTCCCCAACTCCATTTTGAATGAGTTTTTCCTTTACTCACATAATCAATTGTTTTACCACTGAACACTAAAGAAACACCATGTCTAGAGGTACTATATTAATGTCCTATGAAATGTTTAAAAAATTATCGTAAAAAAGACATAACATAAAACACACTTAACCATTTTTAAGTGTATAGTTCAATGATATTAAGTATGTTCACACTGCTGTACAACCAATCTCCAAAACTTTCTCATTTTGCAAAACTGAAACTCTACACCCATTGGACAACTCCCCATCTCCCCCTTCCCACAGGTCCTGGTAACCAACAGTCTACTTACTGTTTCTATGAATTACACTACTTTAGAGACCTTATATAAATGGATTCATCAATATTTGCTTTTTGTGACCAGCTTATTTCACTTAGTATAATGTCTTCAAGGCTCATCCATGTTGTGGCATGTGTCAGAATTTCCTTCCTTTTTAAGGCTAACTAACATTCTTTTGTATGTATATACTACATTTTATCTACTCATTCACGGACATTTTCCACCTCTTGGCTATTGTGAATAATACGTTATGGACATGGGTGTACAAAGCTGTATGAAACTCTTTAACAATATATATCTGTGCCTAAGTTTTCAATTGATAAATAAAAATGAAAACAAAGCTTACTCCTTTGACTACTCCTGCTCAAAATCACAAATGCCTTTCTGTGATTACACCTGACAGGGAATAACTGATTCCTTCAATAGATTAATGTATTTCCCTTTCAAATTTCAAGACTTATATTCTAAATAAAATGTAATCATAAAATATATTGAGAAGTATTTAAGAATGACAATATTTCATGTATAAAAATATATGACAAAACCAAGATTTTTTAAATTAACATTTGATTAAGGAACATACTTACACCAAAATTATTTAATTTCTTTAGTTTTCCCCCCTACACTAAGACATATTTATTTGTACAAATTTTATAAGAATTTTAAGCCATACTTCTAAATTTTAGAAATGCTTATAAACTGAAAATCTTTTACAATGACATATGATAAAATTTTGCATTTTCTGTAGAAAAAATATAAAGTAAGGTTAAGTTTAGACTATTTAAGCTACCACTTTAGGAGACATTATGAGGATTCAATAAAGTGGCCATAAGAGATGACCTAGTTTCAACTATCTCATGGTACAGGTAGAAATATGAAACCCAAAAAATCATAAACTACTTGCCCCAAACTACATAATAAGCCATCCTCAGAAGCTGTATGTTATATAATAAAGGTAATATATAGTTGTATAAATTTAACAGACTAATATATATATATATAACAGACTAATTTTTTTAATGTTAATGCTATTATTTTTGACAAAATAGGTAACTCTTGGTTATTCAAAAAATACCTAGATAATTGAATAGGTAACAGTGTTATAGCAACAAACACAGTGCTACGTCAAAGCAGGTACTTAAATAACTGCATCCCTCTGTTATTCTACTCCTGTACCTATTTCTTATGGGGCAGATAAGAGAGTAAAAAGAATTAAATATGAATCTGTTATATGTACTATCTTAGCAACACTAATAATAGGTTTGTTGGAAAAGGTTGGAATTATTGCAGTGAGGTTTTTAAATTACCGACCACTGTATGTTTATTTGAGGTTGCATGACCTATTTAAAGAATTTTTAAAAATTTCATATATATCCAGAATTTAACAGCCAAGTGAAACCTTAGATATTACGTAATTCAACTCTTTCAATTTACAGATGAAAAAGTCAGGATTGGAAAAACAAAGGGACCTGCCCAAACTCTCACTGCTAATCAGTGAGACTAAAGTCTAGGACTCTAGCCTAGGTCATATGACTCCCAGTCCAGTGTTCTCTCCTATTCTTTACACCATGCTGCCCTCCTCACTTCCACACTCATCACAATACTTGGAAGACAGAATTATATCTGATTTTACATCTTTTGAAGTAACTGTTTTATGCTAATAAATGATTTAATGGTTTGATTCCTTCATTAGATATAGTCAACATCAATTGAATTTACCACTAACTCATGATAAAGATCATTAAAAAAAAAGAAAACTTCCCAGAATTTAGTATGGAACAAAACCCTACTAGTGCTTAGCATCCAAAATATCTCACTATTATTTGTAAATCATGCTAGATTAAGGGGGTTATCTCTTAATACCTACCAAATCAACATATAAAGGGCACTTCCTAGTGTTGCGGAGAAAAAGACAAAGTGTGAAAGAGTAAATAATAATAAAAGTTAAAACAGTCCAAGATGATAGAGTTACAGAAGGAATGGCACAAGAAAGTGCACGAGCAACTGCTAAACTGATGGAATCAAATGAAGGAATGAACTGCTCCAGGGCACCCTGGCCAAGAAAGGCTTTGTGAAGGAGGGGTTCTGGAGACATAATGAGGAGAAAGGGCAATGAAGGAAAAGGGAACAGTGTGATAAGAAACACAAAGATAGACATGTGCAGGTTTTACTCAAGGGGGAGTTACCCAAGTTGGTTAGAGCTGCAGGTCCACGGGCAGGTGTACAATGGCTGACCAGGTTAAAAAGGAAATTAGGAAACTTGGTTTTGAAAGGCCATGTTCCCTCCCTTTTCTAAAAATCAAAACCCTGATGAGCCTTAAAAATGTTTTCAATTCATTCTCATTCCGAGGGAAAATACAACTATAGCACCTTGATTTTTAAAAGGAGAAATGTCTCAATCATGAAAAGGAAAAAAAAAAAAGCCATCTATAGTGAGAAAAGACAGATTCTGTTACACAACACTTCTCTGTGTTCTTCTACATCTAATTCGAAATAATGACTCAAAAAATCCAAAAATAATACTTACGTTACTAAATTACTAATGACATTAGCATATGACTTGAGAAAAAAAAATCTAACAACGTCAGTTTTAAAAGGATGACCAACTTTTTTTGTGGCTCACATAGGCACTGTCTGATTACCTATGTTAATTCCTAAAACATGGTCTCCCTGAGCCAAAATATCTAACTACATAAAACTGTCCCAGCACCAGTTTTAGAATTTGCACGGTTTTACCCTCCTGTAATTTCATCTGTGATTGGATGTTCTGCTACGAGGCTGCTGGGGAATGGACAAGAGCATGAGACATTTAAGTGTAAGAGTCAGCCATCAGAAAAAAGAACTGACCAAACAACAAAAAAAAAAACCCTAAAATGGTATAGATCTCATAGAGCCTTGAGGGAGGTTATGAGAGAGAGGGATAACTCTAGGATTTCACTGAAAACATTAGCTAAGGGAGATGCCATGTTAGGAGTTGGTGATGTTCCACTTATTTGTCTTTAATTAGCTGCCTAGACTTTAGAATGTCTTTTTGAGAAAAGACATTAAAACTGGTAACCAGGTTTCCAGGAGAGGCTAAACAAACAAAACATATTTTAGACAATAACAAAGATTAAAGACTATACATTGACTATAACAAATAATAATACTAATGTAAATATATTGTAAGACACATGCTCTTCTGGGACCTAGCACTCCCTGGGACAGATATTTTACCCCAGAGTATTTGAGCTGAGTTTAATGTCCCTTCCCACAAGCCCCCAGTTTCAGCAAGCCAGGACGACTCACTGATTCTTAAAAACATTCCCAGTTTCCATGAATTTTTAGTATTTGATGCCCTTCTCCTTAGCCTACCTATCCAAATACTCTCTGACAACATAACCATCAACTCCACATGGTGATAGCTAAAATATTCTAAAAATAAAGCTTGTAGATTCTTCTAACTCAAGACTGTGGAGCAGGTAAAAGTTAAGATAGGAATAGTAAAGAAGGACTTTTCTGACTTCCCTACGCACCAGCTAGGCCTGATTCTGACAGATCACAGATCATGCCTTTAGACCATGATACAAAGCAAGGTGGAAGAGCCATAACTCCAGAAGCTGCATGGGGGCAGTGACCAAATATCCTCATTCTCTCTCCAGAGCCCAGAACTATTCCCACACATGGTAAGTGATGATGAAAGAATATATGATTATATAAGTCTTGCTTCCAAATTTCATCATCATCCTACAGCAGTCTTCCTTCCTCCTGTACTACTCTCCCCTTCTCTCTTCTGCCTCTTCAAAGTGAATTAAGAAGGCCAGCTAGGATGGCCTTCCATGCTCTAAGTTCAATTCCCAAGTAGACACAAATTTTGCATCAAAATATGGGCTACTATATCTGTAAACAGAGAGCAATGCCAACTCCCCCCGAGCATGTGTGTGTATATACTTCATGAACAATGGGCTGTTTAAAAACATGTGGTTAAGGGAAGCCTGGGTGCCTCAGTCAGTTAAGTGTCTGCCTTCAGCTAAGGTTATGATCTCAGGGCCCTGGGATCGAGCCCCACATTGGGCTCCCTGTTTAGTGGGGAACCTGCTTCTCCTTCTTCCTGCTGCTCCCCCTGCCTGTGCTCTCGCTCTCTTGCTCTCTTTCTCTCTCTCTCTCTCTCTGTCAAATAAATAAATAAAATATTTAAAAAACAAAAACGTGGTCAAAAAGAAATAAGTGGCTCAGGAGCCATCTGGCATTCCTGTAGGCATGCTGGCTATTAGCTTTGTAGGATGCTTCTATGCTAAATTCATTTACACAAAAGGCTACTTAAAAGCATTTATTAAAATAAAGAAATACAACAGACAATATAGATAATTTGAGCATTTATAAATTGGAGAATATTAAGATTCACGTTTTAAAAATCTACATACAACTTTGATTACATATATACTTTGAGCCTGATCCCAGTCCTAATAATTTTAATGTACTCATAAAGTAAAAGAATAGGAAAAAAAATACATTGACATCAGAGTTCTTATTCCCGTGCTCCCAACTAGTATAAAGTTCTACATCAGTCTAAACTTTCCTATAATATAAATCGAGATTACCTTACTTGTTCAAAATATCTAAAAATATAATATAGGGAAGTAGAAAATTATTTTTGTTTTCCTAAAAGTACTTTTTCAAAGTTTCAGTACCAATGTATAAAGTATTAACAATTACAGTAAAAGTAACATTTTCTGTGTTTATACTCTATGGGCTATATTCTATATTTGCTAGAGATGTGCCTTTGAAAAGCTCTTTTTATACACTACTTTGAATACTGCTTTATGTTTTATTAGATAGCACCATTTGATATAATAGCACAAAATGGTATTTTTCTAGAAACTGTCTACCTGAGGGCAAAAACCTCTTGAATCATCAAATATACTCTAGAATTCTGTAACTAGTCTTATTACGACAGTCCAAAGTAGATATACTCATTTACACTTAGGTAGAAACTTCAGTAGGGAGAAATAGTTAATGAACCAGTAAAACAAAGGCAGAAGCATGGAACTACAACCTGGGGATGAGCCAGTCAAGGGAGGGCACAGAGCCTAGTTCATATCTTGCTCTCTTTGAATAATTTGTATCCTTTCGCCATACTCACCAGGATTTCTCAAGACCATCTTTCTCTCCACCCATTCTTTCCCCCTCTTTCCAAACATCTGACTCATCAACTTTTTACTCAGCCTCATCTAATAAGCTAGTCTCCTACTTTGAAACTCATTCACTCAGATTTTTGTGAAATTATAGCAAGAGGAGATCCTTGGAGGAATCAGAGCAGTGTAAGTCAAAGAAAGGGAACAAAGAGAGCATGGGATAGAGATGAAAAGAAATGAGACACCATAGGGTTCAGGTCTATTCTGGCTGAATCCTAAAATACTCCTCTTCATAGCAGCAAGGCAGAACAAACTATATCCCACTAAGCCTCTAAGTTGGTTTAAGAAATACCATCTACCTACACTAGGTAGCTCATTACAGAAAGCAAGGAAGCAGTATCAAGTTTCGTAAGTGGATAGCCACAGCAGGGGTGAATAGCTTGCCTCTGACTTGCTAGTGAGAGGTCACCTGTGCTCCAGTGGTTACTCTCTTTTCTCAGGCTTAGCCTATAATAAATATTATTTTATATGCCCTTCACAGGGTAGCAGCAAGCTTTCACATGAAGCAACTGCACAAAATTTTCTATTTCATTCATGGTATTTTTTACACCAGCATCATTAGGAAGGAATTAACCAACACAAAAAGGTGTATTCTACGTTTGTGCTCCGTTTCTTTCTGACACTCAGAGGTAGGAAAGCTTTGCGATAGGAAGGGAATGATAGACAGGAATGAGAACTTTTGGGTGTGGCTCTGGCTCTATGGAGATTGGAGGACCTTGACAATGTCTGAACTCTGAAGTATGCAAAGTGCAATTATCTGCCAAAGCTGATGTTCAGCCCTGCACAATTGTGTAATGGGAAACCCTGATGCAATGTCTAAATAACCAAAATCGCAGAGATGAAGGGAAGGGTACATTCTTTCCAGTTTTTGTAGGTATAGCATGACTTCAGTGTGCAGAGAAGAAAGATTTAAGGAAAGACTCCATTTAAAACTGTCTTTTAACCATTTTCAACGGCGATGGCCAATTAAATAGCTTATTTCTCAGTGCCAAACTTGAGATTCCTATTAAAGACGCATCAACATCAAAGAATCATTTTATCTCACACGGAAATAATTCCAACACACATTTTGCCCCACAAAATGTATCTCACATATTGCAATCATGTTGTAACCATTGTCCCATTTACACTAACAACAAATACAAAACTACATGAATATATCTTCATTTCTAGGGAAAGGAGGCAGAGTCACAACACGAAACGTTAATCTCTTCCACTAACTGGGATGCAGCACAATACTGCAAAAGGACTAGATAATTTTAAATCATAAGATCATTTCTAAAATCCTTTTAGGCTAATAATTTATTTCAAAAAAAACTTTCAAATCCTTTAAAAAACCAAGAGCAACTGAAGCAAATTAAGAAAATAAATGGACAAATGGAAAAATAACATAATAGCACAACTATTTCCACTAGAGGAGCTGCATAAATCAACCAATTGATGATCCCTGTCAAATAAACCCCAACGGCTCAAGGGAAAAGTTTGCTAATTTAAGAAAACTGTGTATGTGTAGGCTGTTGGGACAACCTCTAGGTGCTGCTGTAGAGACCAGACCCCCTTCCTAAAGACTTATTTCTTTCCCGGGTATTTTAGCCTCCCCCTCCCCCTGACTGCACTGCACTGCGCATAGCCAGTACAGACAATCCCCTCAAGCATATTTGCTGTTGAAAAAAGCCTCAGAAACTGACATTCTTCAAGGTTCAAGAAGCCAAACAATGGCTTTTTTACTTTTTATTCCAAATTACAGTATAGATGGATGAGCCACACAAAAATCCTAGCAGGATAGCAGGTTATGTCAAAGCAACCAGGAGGCCCAAGAAGCAAAAAAACAGCTACCACTAGAGCCCTCCTCCTTCCCCCAACCATCTCTCCAAATGGACTATTACTAAATGTTCAAATCAATCCTGTGCATCAGTTAAAACTGTCAGATGAAACCGGGAGGTGTGGGCGTACAGCAGGGCGGAGTGGCTCTTGCGCCGAGCTCTCAGCGGCACCGGCTCCATCTGATACGTCAGCTCCAGCATCCGAGGAGCTGATGAGAGATGGAAGCTCGGAGGAAAACGTGCGAGCGTCGGTGGGGGGAGGAGGAGGGGGAGGCCCTAACGTTCGGATCCGATTAACCAGTGCCCGACCGCGGTCCCCGCGCCCCGGCGTCTGCCCTGATCCGCAGCATCCCAACAGCCGCAGGGAGCGCGGGACTACGGGGCCGGGCAAGGACGGGGACGGGGACGGGGACGGGGACACCAGCTGCTTTACCTGTGATGGACCAGGTCCAGCGGTAGAACTCCACGGTGTCGTTCAGCGCCGTGGACACCACGTTGAGGACACTGCCCGGCTCCGAGTCCAGGAGCCCCATCTCGGCGGGAAGCGGGCGCCGGCGGCAGAGCGCGGGGAGGAGAAAAGGCAGACACCCCGGGAGGGTGGACCTCGGAGGCGACGGCCGGCGGAGCGAGCGGCAGCCGGGCTCCCCTCTCACGGCGGCGGCCCAGCTGGCGTCTCCTCCTCCCCCTCCTCCTCCTCCTCCGGGCGCCGCGGCGACAGGGATGCGGCGGCCGCGTCGACCAGCCGGGCGGGGGAGAAGGTGCCGTCCAGGCTCCTACGAGACCGAGGAGGAGGAGGAGATGTCGCCGTGAGCGCCCAGCGCTGCACCAGTCTGCCGCCGCGCGCCGCCGCCGCTCCAATCTCCTCGGCCCGAGTCACGTGGGCGCGCGCGAGGCGGCGGGGCCGGCGCCCCTCCCCCCGCCCGCGCTAGGACTCTTGCGCAGGGATGCGGCTGCCGTGGGACCGCGAGAGCCGGGTCCGCGCAGGCGCGCGCCGTCCCGCACCTCCCGTCGCCCTCCCTTCCCTCGGGTCGCGCGGGAGCGAGGCACCTGGCCCCTCTCGGGTCTCTAACCCCCGCCCCCCCCCCCCCGCAGGTCTCCGCAAGTCTCCTCGGTCTCGATCCTTAGCGGGAGGGTACGACGGCGCTGCGGAGGAGTATGCCGCCTGCCCACGGGTGACCTGGCATCCGCCCTCTTACATCTTAGGAAAACAGGACGGGGAAGAATGGGCGTTTTGTGGGCAAGGAGGAGGTAGGCGAGGCGCTTTGGTCCCTACCTGTCATTCCCTTCTATTTCCTTGGGGTTCTGGTTTTTTGTTTTTTTTTTCACCTCCACCAGCACATGCCTGTCATGACAAGAGCAATGCTCAAGTTATCCCTCTAAGTTAGTCAAGTGATACTGTCTTCCAAGCTGCAGTGGTGGAGAATGGACTTTGGGGTCTACTCGTTAGCCAGGTTGCAAATAATTCGAATGAATGCTTGCATGTGCTTTGTAAACTCTTTGACTATACGTGGAACCATCAAAGCAATAGAATTGTATTAAATTAAAGTCCTTACAGCTTCAGAGAAGAGGGAGGATGAAGAGGGGACTTACAATTGGAGAAGTCCTCTTGGACCTGGAGGAGTTCAGGTGAATGTAAAAGGATAATTGCCCAGGAGGCAAAGGGCAATCTAGGTGAAATAGGAAAACATATTTTTTTTTTTATTTAAAAAAAAAAGTGTTTAGGAGCAGCCCTGGTGGCTCAGAGGTTTAGCGCCGCCCTCGGCCCTGGGTGTGATCCTGGGAACCTGGGATCGAGTCCCACGTCGGGCTCCCTGCATGGAGCCTGCTTCTCCCTCTGCCTGTTCTCTGCCTCTCTCCCTGTGTGTGTGTGTGTGTGTGTGTGTGTGTCTCATGAATGGATGAATAAATAAAATATTTTTTAAAAATAGAAATTTTAAAAAATGTTTAGATGATAAGGTGGGAGGCAACAGGCTGGCTAATCTACCCCCTGAAAAGTGAACCCCTGGAGTGCTGCAAATACACACTACATACTGTTCTTGATACTTTCTGACATCAAACAGGACCTTTGAGAGTGATCCAATATACTTCTTACCTACTTGTTATTTAAACACATCACCTACTTTTTGTTTAACCTTTCCTCTGATTGTTGGTTTAGGATGCTCCATTGAAGGCCACTGAATCAAGTAGGTGTGTGATTGCTTCTTCCCTTTGACACCGTTAAAATGTGAATACTTTTTTTTATCATATTTATTTATTTGTTTTCCAGTTGACTTGGTTATATACTCTGATTTTATTTTATATTGGAAACATCTAGAGAGTAAGAATTATTTTTGGTTCTTTGTTGAGGACCTAACCCAATGCTATTTATTTTATTATATATTATTTTACTTATAATAATTAATATGTATGACAATGTCAAAATTATAGCATATTTATTTCAGAACTTAAAAACTATTGTAAGTGACAGAAGCGTTAGGTAGAGAAAAGGCAATTAAATGTAACTGATTTTATAAAGCAACCTGTCTTCTTTAATGCTCTATTCCTGAAATTAACCTTAAAAATGTAATTTATCAAATATATTTACCAGATTAAAGTTTTTGGATTGAAATTATGGTTTCTCAAATCTCGACCCCAAGTTATGTGTATCATACTTATTTCAGAAGACATAAATAGGTATAGATATATAGATATCTATATTTAAAATACATTTTATAAAAATCCAGTCAAGTTGTAATACCTGGAGAGTAAAGATCAGTGATCTACTCCTGTACCTTGTGGACCTAGCAAAGGTCAGATTAGCTTGATCTTCATCTAGAAAACTGATTACTACTTTTATGTTATGAAATCCTGGATGCTTTTTATGGAGAACAGATCCCCACTCTCATCTGTATTCACATGCACAAAAATTGACATCTTTTTTCCCAAGTTTTTATTTAAATTCTAGTTAACATATATGGTAAAATTGGTTTCAGGTGTAGAATTTAGTGGTTCATCACTTATGTATAACACTCACTGCTCATCACAAGTGTGCTCCTTAATACCCATTACTCATTTAGCCCATCCTCCGCCCACCTCCCCTCGGTTTATTCTCTATAGTTAAGAGTCTATTATGGTTTGTTTTCCTCTCTCTTTTACTTGTATAATGCAGTGTGAACTTGTTAAACTAGCTTCAGATATTTTTCTAGCCTTTTGTAATAGAGGCCAACTTAAGTCCCTTTATCCCTTTATTCACTAGGGGGCGCCTGTCACATATAAGAAAATCCTAGTCAAGTAATGACAAATCTAAGTCAGGGATGGCACTGAACCTTTTGTCCACACTACCTGGAAGAGTAGTATGTTTATTTGCATTTTTGAACTGTCTAAATATATACCAAGAAGAACCCTAGAACTTATCCACCCAGGAGCTGTATTACTCAGCATAGAGTCTAACAGTCTAGTACAAAATCAATTCACAGGTGGTTTACAAATACTAATGGCTGACCAAACCAAAGACTACCTAATCTGTACAAAGGGAAGGAGATGTGCATATTTACTCACCTTGAGTGGCAGCCATCTAACCAAGATATTGATGGCATCATGACCAAACAAAATCAAATATAAACATCCAGGACGCCTGGGTGGCTCAGCAGTTGGGCGCCTGCCTTCAGCTCAGGGTCATGATCCTGGGATGCAGGATCGACTCCCACATCGGGAGCCTGCTTCTCCCTCTGCCTGTGTCTCTGCCTCTCTCTCTCTCAGTGTGTGTCTCTCATGAATAAATAAATAAATCTTTAAAATAAATATATATAAATATCCATAGTATCTGCAAAATTTTGAGGATTAGAGTTTTTTGTTGTGGATTAAATACAACTAAGATATAGTTATCTATACAAACTGAGAGAGGATATGATTGTAACAAAAATTGATTTTATATAAAATAGCAGAATATTTTAACATTTCTCAGTTCATACAGAGTTAACAATGTAAATCAAGCTATCCATTTTTTTCCCTTGTGTTTCTGCCTTTCCATATTGTCAATAGTGTCAGAAACCTATGCTTTCAAAAAAAGTGAACCTGAAAATCTGTTGAATCATAAGTGAGAGCAAATAGTTTGATGAATTGTAGAAAGACCTTATATCTTACAGAAGTAAATTTTAGGTAATATAGAAAATGGAGAAAATCATTAGTAAAACTGTTGACCTTAAACAACACTTATAGTTCAAACTTCCATAAGTACTGAAATTCGTACTGAAAATGCAGCTTTTATGTGGGTTCAAACTTCCATAAGTTTGAACTATATGGGTCCAACCTACACATGCATTTTTTCCCATAAATATATTGAAAATTGTTTTGGAGATTTGCAACAATCTCAAAAAATTCTCAGATGAACCACATAGTCTAGAAATATCTAAAAGAATAAAAGATATGTCATGAATGCATAAAATATATTCTATATAATCTATTTTATCATAAAATATATGCAAATCTATTATAAAAAGTTAAAACTTATCAAAACTCACCCACACATTTATAGACCATACATGGCACTATTCACAGTTGTAAACAAATGTGAAGATATAATATTAAGTCATAATTGCATGAAATTAACTAGTACATACTGTACTACTGGAATAATTTCATAGCTCCTTCCTGCTGCTACTGTGGTGAGCTCAGGTGTTGCCAGTAACCACTTAAAATACTGTGTGATACTAATCATCTCTGTGTGAAGAGTTTGCCTCTCCAGCAAATAGCAAATGACAGTTAAAAGTGATCTCTGGTGGCTCTCACTTTCCTTTTATCACGGTTAATGCAATACTGTAAACCTTGAATAACACCGTGGGACCTATAAAAATGTGTCACTTTTTTAGAAAAGTGATGCTGGAAGTGCTCCCAAGAAGCAGAGAAAAGTCATGACATTAGGAAAAAAGTTGAATTGCTTGATATGTGTCATAGATTGAGGTATGTAGCTATAATTGCCTGCCATTTCATGATGAATGAATCCAGTTAAGGACAATTGTTTTATAAAAAAGAAAAGTCATGAAGCTGTTACTACCGCTCTGCCAGCAGGTGCAGAAACCTTACACTTTTTGCAAAATCCCTTTTATCTCGTACTGAAAATGCAGCTTTTATGTGGGCTCAGGATTGCTATAAGAAGGGCATAGCTATAGACTCTAATATGATTTGGGGAAAAAAAGCCGTTATTATATGACAACTTAAAAGGAAGCTGAAGTGTATGATGTTGGAGAACTTATTTTTTTAAAAGATTTTATTTATTTATTCATGGGAGACACAGAGAGAGAGAAAGAGAGAGGCAGAGACACAGTCAGAGGGAGAAACAGGCTCCATGCAGGGAGCCCGATGTGGAACTCGATCCCAGGTCTCCAGGATCAGGCCCTGGGCTGAAGGCAGCGCTAAACCTCTGAGCCACCTGGACTGCCCTGATGTTGGAGAATTTAATGCCAGCAAAGGATGGTTTGATAATTTTAAAAAGAATTTTGGCTTTAAAAATGTTAAGATAACAGGAGAAGTAGCTTCTGCAAAGCAAGAAGCAGCAGATGAGTTCCCAGACAACATTAAGAAATCATTGAGGAGAAAAAAGGAAAAAGAAGTCATTAAGGAGAAAGGGTATCTCCTTAAATAGGTTTTTAATGTCGACAGAAGTGCCCTATTCTGGAATAAAATGTCACAAAATACATTTATTAATAAGAAAGATAAGTCAGTACCAGAATTTAAGGTAAGAAGAGATAGGCTAACTGTGCTGTTTTATGCAAATACAATCAGGTTTATGATCAGGACTGCTTTTATCTACAAAGCTGCTAACCCCTGAGCCTTGAAGGGAAAAGATAAACAGCTGCCAGCCTTTTGGTTGTACAATAAGAAGGCCTTGACCACACGAACCCTTTTTCTGGATTTATCCCGTTAATGGCTTGTCCCTAAAGTCAGAAAGAACCTTGTACATAGAGGATTGTCCTTTTTATTTTTATTTTTTAAGATTTACTTTATTTTAGAGAGAGAGAGTGAGCAAGTGGGGGCAGGGACAGAGGGAGATAGAGAATCCTGAAGCAGACTCCCCACTGAGCTCAGAGCCTGACCCGGGACCCTGAGATCATGACCTGAGCCAGCCTCTTAACCAACTGAGCCACCCAGGCACCCCAGGGATTGCCTTTTAACATTCTTTTGATATTGGACAATGTCCCTGGCCACCCAGAATCCCATGAGTTCAACACCAAAGTTGTTGAAGTGGTCTGCTTGCCCCCAAATAGTGTATCTCTAATTCAACCTCTAGATCGGTGTGTCACAAGGATCTTTAATGCTTATCACACATGGTACTCTATGGAAAGGATTGTTAGTGCTATGGAAGAGAACCCTGATAGGGAGAATACCATGAAAGTAAGAAAGGATTACACCATTGAAGATGCTATCACTGTTATAGAAAAAGCTGTGAAATACATCAAGCCCAACACAGTGAGTTCCTACTGGAGAAAATGATGTCCAGATTTTGTGCATGACTTCATAGGATTTATGACAGATGATCAAGGAAATCATGAGCGAGATTGCGAGTATGGCAAAAAAAAAAGTGGAGGGGTGAAGTGTTTTAAAATATGTATTTTAGGGTAATTCAAGAGCTAATAGACATCACACAACAGGAGTTAACAGAAGACGACTTAATGGAGATGAGTGCCTTTGAACCAGTGCCAGATGAAGAAGAAGACATAGAAGAAGCAGTGCCAGAAAAATTGACGTTAGACAATCTGACAGAAGTGTTCCAATTATTCAATTATACTGCTTTTGACTTCTTTTATGGCAGACCCTTCTGTGATACATTTGCTTTATAGTTAACAGTGGAAGAAAGATTGGTACCATATAAAAACACTTTAGAGAAAATAAAAGGCAAAACAAGTTATACAGAAATTCCAATGCATTTTTGTAACATTACACTAAGACACCTAGTATGTTTGCCTCTTCTGCCTCTCCTTCCACCTCCTCTACCTCTTCTGCCTCTGACACTCCTAAGACAGCAAGACCAACTGTTCCTCTTTCTCCTCCTCCTCCCTCCTCCTCAGCCTACTCAGTATAAAGATGTTGAGGATAAAGACCTTTATGATGATCCACTTCCACTTAATAAGTAATAAATAATCATCATGACATACAGTTAGCAAACTTATCTGTTGTATATGTGTGTGTGTCTTTGTGTAAAAATCTTATAACTGCAGCAAGAACTGTGAGTTGTTTTGTGTCATCATCATCATCATTGGGTAAGTATTCATTGTGTAAAACATGGTGTGAGGGACTTGTACAGAGTTAGAGACCCTATCCTTACATAGGCATAAGGTGAGTGATATTAAATAGGATCCCTGTACTATTAAAACACAATTTTATTATCTTGTCTAATTATTTTCTTAGCATAAATTTCTACAGGAAAAATTTCTGAATCAGGGAGCTTTATTTATGTATTTATTTTCAAGGAGCTTTCATTTTAAAATGTTGATACATGGGATTCCTGGATGGCTCAGCAGTTGACCATCTGCCTTTGGCTTAGGGTATGAACCTGATCTGGGATCGAGTCCTGTATCGGGCTCCTGCGGGAGCCTGCTTCTCTCTCTGCCTGTGTGTCTGTCTCTCTCTCTGTCTCTCATGAATAAATAAATAAAATCTTTTGAAAATATTTAAAAAATAAAAATAAAAATGTTGATATATGATTGCCTTCCAGAAATGTTACATCAATTCACAGTTCCACCAAAATCTATGAAAGTGTGGTCATATACCCACACCCCATTTTCCTCACTAAATTTAATTATTCTTTTAATCATTACCAATCTAATAGGCAAATATTTCATTGTTACTTAATGGCTTATCATGCTATTGGCATTTTAGCTTCTTTCTTTTGAGATCCGCCTATTTGCATTCTTTGCACAGTTCTATTCATTGTATTTTTCTAATTGATTTGAAGAGATTTTATGTAATAAAATTAATAAGTTTGTCTGCTATATATGTTACAAGCATATTTTTCCAGTTTGTCTTTTACTGAATTTGTTATAATACTTTTTAACTGGGCATATTGGAGGCTGGAAATAAGTTAGGCTCACCTACCACCGTCTTCAAAAGAATTATGTATCAGAATGTCTTGTGATGATTTTCAAACTGTATAACCCCTGGAATTTCTAATTCACACTTCTAGGAGCATATGCTACTCCCTTTCTAAGAATCTTAATTACAAATAGCTTACATTGGATAATCATCATTTGGGGGTTATCCACTATGTACACCTAGTCTATAGTCCTTCTCCTTTATGGTCAATGCCACTGGTCCATTCCTTCCTTCATATAGCCATCCTTTAAGGCCATGTAGCCACACTTCAAGTCATGCATTCAAGAACAGACTGATAAATCTGCCAAACTATGGTATTTCTACCAGCTCTTCCTGGATTGGTTTCACCAAGAAAAGTTCTGTTATTCTCAACTGAATACTGTCTGGGTTTCCAATTCCTTCATTTACTACATCTTATAACATCTCCACCTTTACTGGCGATATAAACCTTAACCAAAAAATACGATAATAAAAGGAAAGTGTTAAGGAGATGCCTCTTCACCCTGCTCTTATCTTCCCATTACTAAAAGTGAGTCTAGTTCCATGTAGGAAAAGATAGAGGGGCTCTGGAGGGTAAATTAATTCATCACTATAGAGGAAAGAAATTGACTATATTTCAAGGACTCAGTATAAAAATCTTACTCTTGGTTCCAGGCCAGTGTTTAGCTAATTCAGGAGCCATCTTTCATGAGCCATCCTGATATTCTGAGAGTGCTTTAAGGAAAATAACTATGTGTGAATCAATTTAAAGAAATTTTCTAGGTATTAGCTACAATGTTTTGGGTCTAGCAATTGTGCAGTGGGACATGCACACAAAATGAATAATTATACGAAAATGAATAACATCCTTCAGACCTTGGAGAAACAACCTTCACTCTGAAGCATCCATACACAAAACTGAAAGATATCAACAGAGGGAAAGTATTGACTTTAATACCATTACTTATATATCTGATCCCTTTTTCTCTTTTTTTTTCTCATCAGCAACTTCTTTCTGACCTTTGAATGTCAGAGTTCTTTCTGATTGCTTTATAGTCTTCTTTTTTTTAATAATTATACTTCCTGCCATATTATTTGATTCATTCTCAAGGCATTAGTTGCCGCCTGTTTATAACTCCAAAAATTATATCTCCCCCTCAGATCCTTCTTTCAAGCTCATATATCTCATAGCTTGTGTAATACTTTCTCTTTGATTTGCCTTAAACATCTAAATTTTGGTGTGCTAGAACCTATTCCCCCCCACACACATCTGTTCTTTCATATTTATTTCCACACATGCCAAAAATCATTGCTGGCACTTTATCCTCTCTTACCCCTGACATCCAATCCATGACCAACTATCAGTTCTACATGCAAAATTTATCTTTGACTTCTTATATTTACCTCAGCTCTACTACATATACTTTAACTTAAGCCTCCATCACCTCCTGTACCTTAATCACCTCAATCATCTCTTAACTGAACTCTGCATCAATTTCTTGCCTTCTATAATTTATTCTTACAACAGTTTAAGTACTTTTTAAAAATTGCACACCAGATCATGGTGCTTCTTGACTTAAAACCTCAATGCTCTCACTGCACTCAGGAAGCTTCCAAGCTCCCACATATGTGCCTGCTACTTCTGCCTTCACTCTACAATGAAGCTATTCTTGACTTCTTTGTTTCTTCAAAGAGCCACGCTTGGGCAGCCCTGGTGGCTCAGCGGTTTAGTGCCACCTTCAACCCAGGGTATGATCCTGGAGACCCAGGATTAAGTCCCACATTAAGTCCTGCATGGAGCCTGCTTCTCCCTCTACCTATGTCTCTGTCTCTCTCTGTGTCTCTTATGAATAAATAAAAAAATCTTTAAAAAAATATTTGATAAATTGGATAAAATGGACTAGTTCCTCAGAAAATGTACCTTCTCAAAACCAAACCAAGAAGAAATATGAAATATGAAATAGCCATAAACTGTGAAAGAAATTAAGTTTGTAATTTAAAAATGTCCCAACAATGGGAATCCCTGGGTGGCTCAGCCGTTTAGCACCTGCCTTTGGCCCAGGGCATGATCCTGGGGTCCGAGGATCAAGTCCCGCATCCGGCTCCCTGCATGGAGCCTGCTTTTCTCCCTGCCTGTGTCTCTGCCTCTTCATGTCTCTCATGAATAAATAAAATATTAAAAATAATAATAAAATTAAAAAATAAAAATGTCCCAACAAGAAGTTCCAGGCCCAGATAACATCATTGCCAAATTCTATGAAACATTTAAAGAAGAATTAATATCAATCTTACAGATTTATTTTTAGAATATGAAGGAGAAGGTAATTCTTCCCAACTTATTTTATGACGTCAACATTACTCATATCAAAATCTAACAAGTGGGCAGCCCCGATGGCTCAGTGATTTAGCGCCGCCTTCAGCCCAGGGCGTGATCTTGGAAACCCCAGATCGGGATCGAGTCACATGTCAGGCTCCCTGCGTGGAGCCTGCTTTGCCCTCTTCCTGTGTCTCTGCCTTTCTCTCTCTGTGTCTGTCATGAAAAAAAGAAAGAAAGAAAGAAAAGAAAGAAAGAAAGAAGAAAGAAAGAGAGAAAGAAAGAGAAAGAGAGAAAGAAAGAAAGAGAGAAAGAGAAAGGAAAGAAAGAAAGATATAGTCTAACATTCCTCCTGAACATAGATGTAAAAATCCTTTTAAAATTTATCAAAGCAAATTCAACAAAATATACACACATCTTTAATGTGTGTGCACAAATAAGAACGTGTCAAAATACATTAGGTAAAAACTAATAAGACTCAAGTAGAAGTTGAAAACGTCATTATTATATTGGGAGACCTAGCACCTTTTTTTGAGTAATTATGGATGAAGCAAGCAGAAAATTAGTAAGGATAGAATTGGCCTAAACAACATATAAATTAACCTGATCTGATGTAAAATACTCTTAACAACAGTAGTATATGCCTTCTTCTCAAGCTTATATAGAACATTCACCAAGGTAGACTATATTCTAGGCCATAAACACACCACACACCTTAACAAATTGAAAAGAAGTCACACAAAGTATGTCCTCAGACCATAATACAATCAAACTAGAAATGAGTAACAGAAAAATAGCTTGAAAAACCTCAAATATTTGGAGATTAAACAATGTATTTCTATATAACATGGGTCAAAGAAGAAGTTTCAAGAACAATTTTAAAACATTATGAATTAAAATGAAAATATAACATTAAAACTTGTATGATGCAGCAAAAGTAGTGCTTAGTTTTTTTATAACATTAAATGAGTATATTAGAAAAAGAGATCTAAAATCATTAAGCTTTTACCTTAGGAAGCTAGAAAAAGAAGAGCAATGTAAATTTTTTAGAAGATTTTATTTATTTATTCATAAGAGACACAGAGAGACAGAGACACTGTCAGAGGGGGAAGCAGGCTCCATGCAAGGAGCCCGATGTGGGACTTGATTCTGGATCCCAGGATCACACCCTGAGCCAAAGATGGATGATCAACTGCTGAGCCACCCAGGTGTCCCAGCAATGTAAATTTGAAGAAAGCAGAAGAAAAGAAAAATTAGAACAGAAATTAATGAAATTGAAAACAAGAAAAAGAGAAAAATCAGAACCAAAAGCAACATCTCTGAAAGCAAAAATTAAATTGATAAAGGTCTAGTAAAGCCAAATAAGGCTTAAAATCAATAAGCCTCTAGCCAAACTGACTTTAAGGAAAAAGGAAAGAAGACACAAATTGTTAACAGAAATGAAAGTGTGGTCATCACTTTTGGTTCCACAGACACTAAAAGGTTAATAAATGAAGACTAAGCAAATCTATGTCCACAAATTTGCTAACTTAGATGAAACAGACCAATTTCTTTAAAACATAATGACCAAAATTCATAAAATGAGAAATATAAAATGTAAATGGAACTATATCTATTTTAAAAATGTAACAAATAATTCATAACCTTCCAAAAAGGAAAGTATCCAGGCCCTGATGGTTTCACTGGTAAATTCCACCAAACATTTAAGGAGAAAATGATATCAAATTATCTACAATCTCTTCCAGGAAATAGAACCAGAGGGAACACTTTCTAACTCGTTCTATGAGGCCACCATTACCCCAATACCAAAATCAGATAAAGACATTACAATAAAGGAAAACTCGATACCGAAATCTCTCATAAACATAGATGTAAAAATCCTCAAGAAAATATTACCAAGTTAAATCCAACTGTATAAAAATAATTAGATTAAGTGGGACTTATTCTAGTTATGCAAGACTGGTTCAATGTTGAAAAATCAATGTAATCTATCATATCAACAAGCTAAATGAGAAATTCTTATTGGTCTTATCAACTAATACAGAAAAGGCATTTGACAAAATCTAAACATCTATTCACAATAAAAACTCTCAAGCAAACAAGAAATAAAAGGTATTTCCTCAACTTGAAAAAGAATCTCTACAAAGAACCTACAATTGACATATTGAAAATTAGAAATTGGAAAAAAAAAAGAAAGAAAGTTAGAAATTGGATACTTTCTCTTTAAAATAGTAAACCTGACAAGTGTATCCTCTCACACTACTTCTATTCAATGTTGTATTGGAAATTGTAGCTAGTGCAATAAGAAAAGAAAAGGAAACAAGGGTATACAGATTGGAAAACAAGATATCACACTGATTATGTGGAAAATCCTAAAGAATGAACCACAACAAAAAATTTTTGGAACTAATAAGTAATAATAGGAAGTTCGTAGGATACAAGGGTAATATACAATAGTCAATTGCTTTGCCAGTAATGAACAATTGGAATTTGAAATTTAAAAATAGTATCACTGGGGCACCTGGGTGGCTCAGTCAGTTAAGTGTTTGCCTTCAACTCAGGTCATGATCCCAAGGTCCTGGGATCAAGCCCCACGTCAGGTTCCCTGCTTAGTGGGAAGCCTGCTTATCCCTCTTCCTCTGTTTTTTATTTATCTTAAAAAATAAATAAATCAGGAAATCAAAGAATAAATAAATCAAGAAATATATAAGTAAATGAAGAAAAATGATATTCCGTGTTCACTGACTGGAAGACTAAATGTTGTTCAGATGTCAATTTTTCCCAATCTGATCTACACATTCAATGCAATAACGATCAAAATCCCAGAAAACTATTTTATACCTATTAACAGACTGATTGTAAAATTTTTATGAAATGCAAAAGAAACACAATACTGAAGAACAAAATTGGAGGACTTACACTACTTGATTTCAAGACTTGCTATCAAACCGCAGTAATCAAAATGGTGTGGTATTGAAAGAATGGACACATAGAATAATGGAAGAAATATAACATCCAGAACTAGATCCACACATATATAGTCAACTGATTTTTGACAAAGGAACAAAGCTAATTCAATGGAAAAAGGATAGTCTTTTCAACAAATGGTGCTGAAAAATTGTATATCCATATGCAAAACAAAAGAAAATGCAACAAAAAAATTAGAGACCATCTGTCTTTTATCAAAATTAACTAAAATTGGTCATAGACCAATGTAAATGTAAAATGTAAAATAATAAAACTTCTGGATGAAAAGATAAGATAAAATCTAGGTGATTTTAGTTTGGGGGATGAATTTTTCGATACAACACAAAAGCACAATCCATGAAAGAAAAAAAATGTTAAGTTGTTAAAATAGAAACTTATAGGGATCCCTGGGTGGCTCAGCAGTTGGGTGCCTGCCTTCAGCCTGGAGTCTCAGGATCGAGTCCCACATCGGGCTCCCTGCGTGGAGCCTGCTTCTCCCTCTGCCTGTGTCTCTGCCTCTCTCTCTCTCTCTGTGTCTCTCATGAATAAATAAATATAATCTAAAAAATAAAATAAAATAGAAACTTTGTGAAGGATGGTTTAGAGAATGAAACAACAAGTCACTACTTGGAGAGAATATATGCAGAATACTTATAATGACAAAGGACTTGTATCCAAAATACACAAAGTATTCTTAAAGCAGTAATAAAACAATTTAAGAAAAAAGCAAGAGAGCTAGACACCTCACCAAAGAAAATATACAGATGGCAAATTAACATGTGAGATACTCAATTTGCTATTAGAGAACTGCAAATTAAAACAACAATGATATACTACATGCCTATTAGAATGGATAAATTTCAAAAAAGCCTAACAAATACCAGTTGCTAGTAAAGTTACAGAGCAACAGGAACTCTCATTCATGATGCAGGAATGCAAAAGAAAAAAAAATTGTACAGCCATATTGAAGGTCAGTTTGGCAGTTTCTTTCTTTTTTTTTAAGATTTTATTTATTCATGAGAGAGAGAGAGAGAGAGAGAGAGAGAGAGAGGCAGCGACATAGGCAGAGGGAGAAGCAGGCTCCATGCAGGGAGCCCGATGTGGGACTCCATCCCGGAATCACCCTGAGCCAAAGGCAGATGCTCAACCACTGAGCCACCCAGGCATCCCTGTTTGGCAGTTTCTAAATGTAATCTTACCATACAATCCAGAAATTGTGCTCCTGGGTATTTGCCCAAATAATTTGAAAACTTATGTCCAACAAAATGTCGCACATTGATGTGTATAGTAGCTTTATTTATAATCACTAAAAACTGAAAGCACAAAGCTGCTTTTTAATAGATGATGGATACACAAATTGTGGTACATTCATACAGTGGATTATTATTAATCAATAAAAGTAAACAAGCTATCAAGTCATGAGAGACATGGATAAAACTTACATGTATATTGCTAGTTGAAAGAAACTAGTTTGAAAAGACTGTATACTGTATGATTCCAATTGTTTGACATTTCTGATAAGGCAAAACTATAGAGACAGTAAAAAGACCTGTGGTTTCCAGGGGCTCAGAGAGATAGAAGAAGATTGAATATGTCTAATACAGGACATTTTGTAGGGTAATGAAACTATTCTATATGACATTGTAATGGTAGATAAATAACAGTATGCATTTCTCATAATCCATAGAACTTCACAGCAGAGAGTTAGCCTTAACATATGAACATTTTTCTTAATCATTTAGGAGGTTGGGAAATCCCAAGATGGAATACAAACTGTGACAAAAGAATCTAATTTTATTACAAAGCCTATGGTATGACCTCACTGAAAAGGATCAGGGTAAAATTTGCAGATGTAAGTAAATTTGGAAATGAGTAGAGTCTGTAAGACTATAGGCAAAAGAAACTGCAGGTAGTCGATGTACTCTAATTGATAAAGTGGTTTCCCACAAGAGTACAAGTCAACAATTCTGATATTGCTGTATGTGTATACTAGAATCGAACAATTCAGTAAATGCATGGCAAGTGATGTGAGCCATTTCTTACAACTGGAGTGGAAGTTTATAGGTAAGCTAGGAGAGGGGACTAAAATGATCCATGTGGTAATAGATTAGAGTTGGAGACACCAGTGTAATACTGTTCTCCACTTGAAGTAACCAGGGATCCTTGGAAAAATGACTGATTCTAAGATTGAGGCAGGAAATGTATATGATGATCTCAGAACATCTTTTAGGGCTAGAAATTAAAGGGGGAAAAGTAATCGGTGAGGATATGGCAAAAGGATACCACAGGCAACTGGAAGAGATCCCAGTGTCCAAAGTTGGTTACTTTGAGCAATAGATAAAGTAATATTGTACTGTAACTCAAAGTGTAAAATTAATGAGTATGTACTGATATAAACAAATGATTGGATAAATGGGAAAGAAGAGAGAAATATCCCCTGCAGGAGAATTCTAAATAATTATGGAGATACTCCACCTCTAAGGAGATGGAACATAACACCCCATTCCTTAAGTAAGGGCTACACATAGTGACTTCTTTCCAGAGAGTACTGTATGGATAGGGAAGAAAAAGAACAACATTACAATAGGTAAATCTGACAAATACCTCAGCCAGGTGATCAGGGTCAACATCAACAATGACAAGAAACGTTGATAGTACATACCTTTGTTCTGATGTAATGAAAAATGATACTTTACCTCTGTGGTCTTTCTACCCCAAATCCATAACCCAAGTAGAATCATGTGGAAAACGTCAAATAAATTCCAATTGAGCGACATAAGGTAAAATATCTAACTAGTACTCTTTAAAATTGCCATCAAAAGCAGACATTTTGAGAAACTGTCATAGCCAAGAGGAGCCTAAGGAGACATGAAAACTAAAAGTAGTGTATTATCCTAGATACAAATCCTGAAATAGAAAAAAAAAAACAGATAAAAACTAAGAAAATCTGAGTAAAGTACTAACTAAGCATTGGCCCAATAATTGAGACGAATGTACCATATAATGTAAGATGTTATTAATAAGGGAAACTGAATGTAGGGTATATGGAACTCTTTTTTAGTTTTTATTTAAACCTAAATTATTTTTAAAATAAAGACTTTTAAAAATCATAAATAAAACATAAAAAATAGTTATAACCTTTTACAGTAATTTCAGTTCTAGGAATATACCTTAAAGAAATAACTACTATGTATCTTATGGTGAAGTAGGTTTTACAGTAGTTCCTAGAGCATAAGTATGTTGTGAAACTTAAGTCAGCCATATAAAGTAGTCTGAGTACTACTCAGTAAATATTGGTTGCTGTTGTTTTTGTTATTATTCAAAGCTGATTCTGTCTCAGAAAGAATCCTCAAAGAACTGACAGTGTAATAGAAAGATAAATAAATGAGCTAATCTATTACATCGGCTTCTGGCAACCAATAAATGGTATTAAGCTCAACAACGTTGATGACAAATTTAAGACAGAAGTATGATGGAGTGCAATAGAAACAGAAAGATCTCCTAACTTAGACTGGGGGTGTCAGTGTTTCTAGAAATGATAAACAGCTAAGACATGTCATGAATAAATAACTAATTCATGTATTCATTCAACAAACATACAAGTTACTACTATGTATATCAGGGACTATTCCATCAGTTTTTTGAGAAATCAAAAGTGATTTCCCAATGACATTACTTCCTTCTATAACTTGTACATTGACCAACATTTATTATATTGCTAGTAAGATTTTGGTCTAGAATAGCACAAAAGATTTTCTTCAAAATGGTTGAAATCAGTCAGTATCACATCTGGGGCCAATAGACATTCTTTAAAGAAAAATCTCTGTAGATTGAAAAATGTTATCCTGGCCAGGGTATATATAGAATTAAATTGCATAGGTTTGTCAGTGAATAGGACCTAAATGATCATAAAATTCTCCCCATTTATAAAGTCAATGCGGAAAGTGAAAGAAGTACCATGCTTTCATGCTCTACTGAGATCATTAAACTGAGAAACTAAATCAAGTCTGTAAGCAATATGGTTTATCTGGTAGAGCTAACTTAACTGATCAGCAGAATCACATATAATTGCCAAGGACAAATTAGATTGTGCAACATTGTTAAATTACTAGTAAGATTTTAGTCTAGAATAATACAAAAGATTTCCAAGTAAAGGATGACGTGTGAATTAGTGTTGGCCATAAAATTAACAAAATTAAAAAGTAATTGGCCTCTTGGTAAATTTCTGGTAGTATGCAATTCATTCTTTTCTGAGCTAGGGTGAATAAGGGTAAGACTGGAGAAAAGCAACAAATTTTGAGCACATTTTATTAGATACTAACTAGTAGGTTCCTTATTTGGCATGTTGTCTGCAACAGATAATAGATATTGAGAGCATCTAAGAAGATAATATATTATAATGGAAAGCATCCTGGACCAGGAATCAGGGAGACTTCAGTTCTGTTTTTATTTCTGGCTATAAGGTGTGTGGGCATGGGCAAGTCACTAGTCACTTCTATAGTTCTCCTTATCTGATAAAGATAATATATTCTCTATCTACTTCATATGATTGTTGAATGAGTCAAATGAGATAATGAATATGAAATTATATTTAATGCATGGCATTTTTACTACTGAAATTGTTACTAATAAACATACTTAAAAGAGAATAAGTTCTTCGTGGGAAATTGAAAAGATTTTTTGAAAAATATTGTAATATATCTCTCTTTATTAGTAATTGAATTAAATAACTATATATAATGTAAGATTTACTTTGTACAAAAAGGAAATAAGCACTGATAACTATTTTTTCCATGGGAAAGAAGTATAGGGCCCTTTAGGTATTTTATTGTATTTTCTCGTGTTGAAAAAAACCTCCCCCTTTAAAAGGATTGCACAGATTTGGCAATTACAAATGTAATTTAGATAACTTGGAATTCTATTTTTTTAAGTTTTTATTTATTTATTTGAGAGAGAGAGCACGAGTGGAGAAGGGTAGGGCAGGGAGAGCTGAGGGAGCCTGATGTGAGGCTTGATCCCAGAACCCTAGGCTCATGACCTGAGCCAAAGTTAGATGTTTAACCGAATGAGCCATGCAGGTACCCTAACCTGGAGTTGTTAATTGTTTTTATTGTTCTTAGAATAACATGAGCTATATTCCCTAATCTTTGATTAGGTATTATTATCTCCTTCATAAAGTTATTGACAGTTATTTTAGAAAAGGAGAATCTAAGTTTTCTTAGGATTTTTATCTATCCCCTCATGACAAATACGTCTATCCCTTCTCCCTATATCATATTTTCTTTTGAGTCATTTCATAGGAGGTGAGAAAAATACACAGTTCCTCTAACAAGTAGTCTATGAAAGACAGCCTAAGAGGTGCTGCACAGTGATTTTTAACTTCCTCAAAGAAGGAGACATGGATAACAGTCCTCAAAAGTAGGCTTGATCTGCACTAGAATAGAGGAGGGAAACAACAGGTACTCGCATTTGGGAGGAAATAACTGAGAAAGAAAAGAGAGAAAGCCTTACAGGTAGATTGATTCCTACACAGTAACAGAATCTATTTAAGAGTAGGAACTATATCCTATTCATTTCTTTATCTGTGAACAGTGCCTGAAAATGAGTAGATGTTCAATATAGATGGCAAATGTTGAATGGATGAATGAATAAGTAGATATAGTAGACTTATCTAGAAAATACAGACTAAAGCAATATATTACAGTCTCTTGTAGGCTTGTTAAGTAGGCAGGATTGAAGGTAGGGGTGGGAATAACAGCCAGCTACCTACACACGCACTCACCAGGCATTCTCTCTCTTTGTGTAATTACTTAGCTCCAGTCTCCATTCTCCTAATAATCATTTGGCAAAAATAAATAAGACCAAAGTACCATGAAGACTGTTATTTACAATGCACTGAGCTTTACTAATTTATTAGCTAGTAAATAGTAGATTATAGTGTGTGATGAATATTTATAAAAACTTCTATTCACTATAATTGATATTTAAGCATTTTATTCAAAATTTTGTAGCATTACAAATGTAAATGAGCAGACATTTCCTCTGAGTAGGAATGTGAGACAAAAGAGTAAAGCTGAATAAAAAGAAAGTCAAAAAGAATAAGAAGGGAAAAAAAACATTATGACAACAAAACAACTAAAACTAAGCAATGATTTCTTGTAATGTACACATTCTGAAATATGCTTTCTATGCCCAGATTAAATATGAATTTATAGCATCTGCTCTCTTTGATATCATGCTGCAGAAATGGCATGTATCCTGTAACACTGCTGTGAGTACTAAGAAGCATGCCACCATACTCACTATTTTGGTATTTCCAACATAGCACTTCCTTTTCCATAGGCTTTTAATTAAGTTATTAATACATAAGATATGAATGGAAGTAGCTTATATCAGAGGTAGCAGAGTAAAATTCCTACAACTTCCATGAAAATAAAGTAAATGAGTGACGTCTTTGTATCATTTGACACAAATGCTCACCAATAAACATAGAAGAAATGATAAAAGTAGAAAAGCCATGATTCTCCAACAGCTATAGTAATAGTTGATTCTGGCTAGAACTATCAATAGGTTCTAAAATTATTGGTTGGAGGATTGTTAAGGAACAGGATAGTCACATAATCTGAAACATTACTTCATAGTCGTCACATTAATTACAAAGGGAAAAAAGTTTCACAATGGAAAATGCTAGACTCTAGTTAAATTGAATTTGAATTTCAGGTAAACAATAAATATTAGGTCACTCACTGTTTATCTGAATTTGAGAAGTAACAGAATGCCCTGTATGTTTGTTATGTAGCTGTCAACAGGTATCTCCCTCTCTTCCATCCTTACTTTTTTCAAATTTAACCTTGATATTGGAACCAATGCATCAAAAAACAGCATAGGGAAAAATATATACCAGTGAACATCCTTACGCTGAACACTTCAATAACTCAACACTGAGAAACTAATGTGATTCTAGATTTATAGTTCCTGTCTCAAACAGTCCTCAGAGGCCTGGCCTGTCTCCATCCCTTCCTATTCTGTTGTACTCCCAAGAAGCCCAGCTAGCTTCCAGGGGTGCCCCGATCCAGTACCTCCTTCATACCAGTGCAAGAGTATCCCCCTTCTGAGCCCAAATTTTCACAAACATACCAACAAATACTTTTATTAACAAACACATTCAATCTCTATTACTTATCTAGTGCTCAGCACTACACAATGTGATTTGTAACCCTAAATATCCACTCTTGGAGATGCCTGGGTGGCCCAGTCAGTTGAGTGTCTGCCTTTGGCTCAGGTCATGATCCCAGGGTCCTGGGATCAAGCCCCGCATTGGGCTCCCTGCTCAGCCTGGAGCCTGCTTTTCTCTTTCCCACTGCCTACTGCTCTCCCTGCTTGTGTTCTCTCTCTCTCTTTCTCTCTCTGTCAAGTAAATAAATAAAATCTTTAAACAAACAAACATCCACTCTTGTTCTAACCTCATTTAAGCCCCAAGGAAATCCTTCTCCAAACCTTTTATCTGAGGACCTTTGAAACAAAACGTACCTGTACCCATGAAGGTTTGTGGGTTGTGCCACTGCCAACACTGGAGATGGACACTGCTTCAGAGCACTGTTAGTGGTAAGAATGCTTAGATAAAAGAAAAACTAATTAATTTGTCGAGTTCTTCCTTTTAATATCATTTCTACTACTATGAAACATCCATTTAGTTCTCTTTGTGTTTCAGTGTGTGGGTTTGAAGGCCTTTACCAATTAATATGGTATTTGTAACAGTTTATGTTGTTCTAATATGGTAGCATTAACTATATGTGGCTGTTGGGGCACCTGAAATATAGCTAGTCTGATGAGGAAGTGCTGTAAGTGTAACAGACATTGAATTTTTCACACTCAGTGGGAAAAAAATGTGAAAGACCTCATTAATTATTGTTATGTTGATTATATGTTGGAATAATATTTTAATATTTTTACTAAATAAAATATATTATTAAATTAATTTATTTTAAATATTTAATTCTTTTTTAAAGATTTTATTTATTCATGTAGACACAGAGAGAGAGGCAGAGACAGGCAGGAGGAGAAGCAGGTTCCCTGCAAGGAGCCCCATGCAGGACTCGATCCCAAATGCCAGGATCACGCCCTGAGCCAAAGGCAGGAGCTCAACCGCTGAGCCACCCAGGCATCTCTAAATATTTAATTCTACTGTAGAAAAACTTTTAGTGTAAAAATTAAGAGTTATGCATGTGGTTTGCACTATATTTGTATTGGATGGTGCTAATCTAGACATAATATTTATTGTGATACTTTTTATTAACAAATGGATATGCAATTCTAGAATTGTGAATAATTTTCTTAAATTGAGATATAACTGACATATATTACTTTCAGGTGAACGACATAATGATGTAATATTTGTATTTGTATTATTATGAAATGGTCATAGAATAAGTCTAGGTAACATCTATCACCATACAGTTACACACTTTTTCTCCTGTGATGAGGACTTTTAAGATCTATTCTCTTGGCAACTTTTAAGTATACAATATAGTATTATTAGGCAATTCTGTACATTGCATCCCTAGGACTTACTTATTTTTTAACTGAGAGTTTTTTACCTTTTGACCAAGTTTACTTATTTTTTTCTACCCCTCACTTCCCACTTCTGGCAACCATCAATCTGTTCTCTGTATCTGTGACTTTGGTATTTGGGGTTTTTGTTTTGTTCTAACATTTCACATACAAGTAAGATCCTACAGCATTTGTTTTTATCTGTCTGACCTTTTTTCATTTGTCATAATGCCCTCAGGGTCCATGGATGGAGAGTTTTATCTTTATAAAAAATATCTACTAAGATTTAATTAAATGTTTTTTATTTTTTAGATTTTTAAAATTTATTTATTCATGAGAGACAGAGAGAGAGAGAGAGAGAGAGGCACAGACACAGGCAGAGGGAGAAGCAGGTTCCATAAAGGGAGCCTGATATGGGACTCGATCCTGGGGCTCCAGGATCACGCCCTGGGCTGAAGGCAGCACTAAACTGCTGAGCCACCCGGGGTGCCCTAATTAAATGTTTAAAAATGATTTTGAAAATCAATTTTATTTAATAACTTTGTTTAAAAATTTTCATATTCATTGATTAGAATCTGCTTTTTGACTTAATTTTAATATACATATAATTTGAGTATTTTAGAAGAAAATGACTTTTGGAAAATATATGCAAAATATATTAATTTTTATATTTATTTTAATTTTTGCTGGAAATACATTCAAATTTTGTACTCTTAATATAGGTACAGTTAACTTTTAATCTTTTAGCTCTTTACTGTCAACAGAACACAAATAAGGTAAAAGCTATAATTAGAATAATACAGTGAGTGATCTTTTTCTAATGAAAGTAAGAAAAATAAATTTGTAGAATGAGTCAACTTATAAATAATTTATGAATTACATATTCTATGTTATGATTAATATAAACTCTGGCCTGTCAACAAAAAAATCCCTAAAATGTAGAATAATAATTAAATTCAAATGTTTTTTATGTTTTGCCAACTATCAGTAATAGCTAGCCATAGCTTTATTTTTTTTTTAAGATTTTATTTATTTATTCGTGAGAGACACAGAGAGAGAGAGACAGAGATATAGGCAGAGAGAGAAGCAGGCTCCCTGAAGGGAGCCTGATGCAGGACTTGATCTGAGGAGCCCGGGATCATGACCTAAGCCAAAGGCAGATGCTCAACCACTGAGTCACTCAGGTGCCCCTAGCCATAGCTTTAAACATGTATTTTATTTTTGTTTTATGAATGTACTGTTGTTTCAGTAGGAGGAAAGAACATACTTCATCTTACAGGTTGTTAGCCTGACCTGTAACATTTAAATATTTAGATATATGGAATGTGGACCTCTATTTGTGCTCTTGCCATGGAGCTAACAAATGTTAGGGGCAGACCTTTTCTGATCATAAAGGAAACCAAGCGTAATCCAAAATTTCTAAGTGAAATGGGTTATCTTCCATGGAACTACATCATGTGGAGTTTCCATGGTTTCTGGGGAGTTCTCAGAGGTGATAACATTTGTATGGCCCACTCAAAGTCTTTGTGACCCAAATAAAGTGTCCAGCCTAACTCATCTGCACATTTACACCTAGGTCTGGGTGGAAAGGGGTGGATCTAAGAAATTGATGGGGAAGAGAATGAACCTAACAACCTCTTTGCATATGTGTCTTCCTACTTTTGCCCTTTCCAGACTAAGTTAAATAACCTGGTTGGCAATTGTTGAAACAGGTTTAAATCCAATTCAAAACTTCTGAACTATATGCAATATCATGGCTGTGGTTCTAGCTTACGGTAGAAACTGGGTCAAAGGGTGGAGTAGGTAGAAGGGATGTTCTTCAAAGGGTAAACTCAGCCACCTGCCAACTAAACTGATTGAGGAGTAAGGCTCTTGGAGAGCCCAAGGGAAAGTTGTGAGCAGAATTGTTTATTAAGTTGATTCACATATTGTTTAAACAGTATATGAGAAGGGACAACCACAAAGTGCATCGATTCAATATGAATAAGTACTGTGAATTGTACTGTAGACAAGCTTTACTCAAATCTGAAAATTAATAACTACTTTTACTGACAAAAACTATAGAATTATGAGTGATCATTATGGCAGAAATAAAAATGGACTTGGAAGCAGAAGTCCAGAATTCTCATCCTGATTTTGCTGTTTTCCAGACATGCAACCCATGACAATCACTAAACTGGTCTAGTCTTTACTCTTCTACCTGCAAAATGATGAAAAAAATTTTATTCCTATTTCATAAACTGATATGAGGTTCAAAATGAAGCATTTTGAATATTGTAGGGTTATTTACAATTAGAAAACATTACTATTTTTTGTTTCACTCTTGATATTTCCTTCAGTAACCTATGACCAATTTCTTAAAATTGCTATTATCATAACATATTGATTTGGGGTTATTAGATGTGGTTATATCATAAGATATATTTTTCCCAAATGACTACAATTCAGAATTCTAAATCACCAATTATTAAATAGCCAAACTTTATTAAAGTACTATTCCAGAGAAACTTACTTTTTTTAAACCTCAATTTCACTAAGAGGGCTATATTTTCCCTTTGAATTCCCATTTCTCTTTCCCTCCCCTTTCATTTTTATTTTTTTATTTTTTTTAAGATTTTATTTATTTATTCATGAGAGACACGGAGAGAGAGGCAGAGACACAGAAAGAGAGAGAAGCAGGCTCCATGCAGGGAGCCTGACGCAGGAGTAGATCCCAGGTCTCCAGGATCACGCCCTGGGCTGAAGGCGTCGGTAAACTTCTGAGCCACCTGGGCTGCCCAGCTCCCCTTTCATTTTTAAAAATCAGATGACTTATTTTCCATAAGTTGTAGTCTTATATCTTATGTTGTCAAAAAATTATCATTTACCAATGTCTGCTTTTCTTCTGCCTGTCTCTCCCTCCTGCACTCATCCACAGTTGATGGTGAAGTTGCCTCTTAATTTTTTCATCTTGACTGTTTTTACAGGAAAGGACTCTTGTTACTCCCTTCTTCACCCCCTGATCCATCTGTGGGTTCCCCTCCAACAGGACTGGCTGGGTGGTTGGACACTCCCTGTGCAACATTGCCCTATCAGACAAATCAGGGAGTGAGCATCTGACAGGTACTGCTGTCACTATCCTGGATGTCCATGGCGCAAATGGCACTACAATCAGACCATGTGCACACATGGTTGTGCAAGAGGCTATGAGTGGATGACTTGTTCCTCGCCCCAGATAAATGTCTTGCCACATCTGTGTGCTCAGAGTCAGTGAAATCCTTTCTTAAGATTTGTTTTTTTTTTAAGACTTTATTTATTTATTCATGAGAGACATAGAGAGAGAGAGAAAGAGAGAGGCAGAGACACAGGCAGAGGGAGAAGCAGGCTCCATGCAGGGAGCCTGATGTGGGACTTGATCCCAGGTCTCCAGGATCATGCCCTGGGCTGAAGGCACGGGCTAAACCACTGAGCCACCCAGGGATCACTTTTTCTTAAGATTTGAAATAAAAGAGAACAATATGAAAATATTAACACACAGCTCTTCTCACTAAAAGATGCACATTTAATTATGTAAGGAGAAAACTTTAGGTACCTAAGTATTAGAATAAAATAATGTATTAAAATCTTTCCCTGAGGAAAGGTATTGAGTTTCTTTCTTTCTTTTTTTCTTTTTAAGATTTTATTTATTAATTCATGAGAGACACAGAGAGGCAGAGATATAGGCAGAGGGAGAAGCAGACTCCTTGCAGGGAGCCCAATGCGGGACTCAATCCCTGGACCTCGGGATCATGCCCTGAACCAAAAGCAGATGCTCAATGACTGAGCCACCCAGGTGTCCTGGTATTGAATTTCTTTATGAATTTAGATAATAAGTTAGAAGATAATTCTAAATAGGATAAATAAATAAATAAAGACTTTAACCACTCTGTGCTTTCTATTTAATCTGCAGAAATTATTTTAGAATTTCAGAATACTGTTTATTATGTTTAGCCTCACAGCTGTGTGTTACAAAGTTAATTATATATGTTTTAGTTGTTATAAATGTTCTCTAGGAATTCATGTTGATGGCTTTTTTTGGAATTATTCATTACAAGCAGGTGACCAGTCCCTTAGTATTTCCTTGCCTCAGAGGCAAGAGGTGACAAGCCTCCTAGAGGAGCTGGCTTCTTTCTAGGGGCACTCAGAACACTATTAGCACAGGTACTATCAGCCTTACTGATGATTCCAGGGCCCTGAATGAGGACCAAAGCCCCAGATTCCTTGGAGATGTCCCAACAGTTCTTCAGTAATAACTGTGAGCAAATGACTAATGGCTGGAGCCCCCCTCCCCAAAGTCTTAGTCAAACACAAGACAGAGGTACAGCCCTGGGTGGGTAGAGCCCCAATTATTACTGAATTTCCCACCAGCCTAGAAGAATGGGGCATTAAGTTGACTTTCAAGTGATTCATTGATTATAAACAAATATGGTAGCTCTTGCACTTTTGAATTTATGAATCAAGATTCTGCTACTCCTATGTCATGGCTTTTAACATACACATTCACAAACTGGACAAGGGATTAAAGAGAATTAATTATTAATTATTGGTTTGAACAAGAAGTTATTGTTGAGCTGATGATCTTAGAATAGATAGGCTCACAGATATATAATAGTATTCTTCGCTTATTCCTTGGCCCTTTAATGGTGAAAACAGAGTAACGAAGTGTAAAAACTAAACTTTTTTCTTAAAAAAGTACCACAATTCCATTATTCAAATAAAGCAACAATTTTAATGCTGTGTTTATCCTTCCAGTCAATATATATTAACAAGTAACTCGTGTCTCCGATTTGAGGAGTAAAATGGAGGAATTCCATAGAATTATGGAAAGCCCAAATTCCTTCCAGCCCTTGATAGAATATACTTTGGTGTAATTGACTTCTATGTTCCCTTTGGTGGCCTTTAAATTGTGCTTGCTGCCACCTCATGGCTTCTGTTTCTGCTGGCTGCTTTCTTATCAAGGGTGTAGGATGGCTTTATGTGATTCGAAAGCTTGTCATTGCTGAGTTCATTTGAAGATTTTCTTGTGTATCAGGATGGCAAACCCAGGGTGCAGCTCCTGTAGGCTCATACCTGTCCAAGCATGCCTGGGAAATTTATGACCGGCCTATTTTCCTGAGGCCTGAAGAGCACATGGAAAAAGCGTGAGTTTTGTTTCCTACTCGGCTACTAGGTATTTGGGGTAAATTGTGAAATACTCTGACAGAAGTCATTGAAAGATGGTCTCCCGGAAAAGAATTTATCCTAAGGGTGGAAGGAGGGAGACCTAATGAACTCCGCAATATCAAACCCCTAGTCATCAGAGGAAGAAAGACCGTCATATCTGTTCTTAGCCCAGTCCCATACATTCATGTCTGAGTCCTAGGTCAAATGAGGACAATAAATTAAAACTGGAAGAAAATTCACTGAACACTTCATAAAACCTGAAGGCATACACACAGATATATTTTGCATTGTTTTTGACTCCTCAGATTGATTGGATGTTACAAATTGGAACCTGTGAACTTTTAAGAACTACAGCATGTGATGACATCATTGTGCTCAGTGGAGTAGCCACGGGGTTTACTGAAGAATGAGATGCTTGGAGGAACAGGATTTGGGAAAGCTGTGGTGACCGTTGGAAGAGAAATGTGGTATCTATCTAGTAAGGTATCTGTGTTTCCGATTACAAGTAAGACATCCTCTACAACTCTCAGAAATGCTAAAGGGAACATCTTCGGGGTTGAGGACCAGCTTTATGCAACTAGGGGTGATAAGATCTGAAATCTGAGTAATATTCAAGTGACCCTGAATGCACCTACGGGCTGGCAAGGTCCCTTCAGAGCTAGATGCAGGCTTACAATAACCACAGATGGAAGATGCAGTGACATTTAATTACTATCTGACCAAAATGACTTAGCCTCCTAGGTTTTTTAAGAGTTTCCCCTTGACTTATTATTTCTCTTTAATTTTTATTCAGCACGTATTTGTTAAGCATATCCTCTGTGTAGGGGGATATAGTAAATACTGTGCAAAACATATTTTAATTAGGTCTTACAGACCTCATAGCCCGGTGAGCAGCACAGATTCATTTATTTATTAATTCAACACTTTTTATTGTTATTGTTATTGTTATTAACAACTACCTACAATATGCTATATATCATTCAATGTTTTTGGCATGATAATAAACAAATAAGGAAGGATTTTAGTTTCAGAATGCTTACTTGGTAAGAGTAGATAAACACAAGGATAATAAATTATAAACACAAAGATCAATAAAAGAGAAATAAACTACATATAGGGTTAAGTACAATGAAGAGAATAAACATAGTAATATGATGACAAAAAACTGAAAAGTCTCACTGAAGAAGTAATATTTGAACAGGAGCCTAAAAGATAGAAAATAGCCAACCACCAGAGATCTGCAGATGAATGTTTTAGGTAGAAGCAACAATAAAAGGCAGGGCCTTAGATGAGAACAAATTCAACGTGTTCAAGGAACTGAGAAGAAGCCAGTGAGCTAGAGCTTAGTGAGAGAGGAAAAAGTGTGATGAGATGAGCTTAGAGAATTAGGAAGGGTCAAATAATATAGGGTCTTAGACTTTGGTCAGGAGCATGGCTTCTTGCTTTGGTTACTAGGAAGGCTATGAATGCTTTAAGCAGGGGACAGTCATAATCTTAGAAATTATAGTAACAGGTGCTGAGAGTTTTCATTTCTATTTTCTAATAGTAGTCTCCCTCAATTCTCAAGAAACCTCAATTCTTAAGAGCTGGTCCTGAGAAAATGTCGGGTGGCATTATTCAGTGACTTATCACCAACCTTATTCTTCACACTACCTTGTCTCTACCTTGAATTAATATCTGAACTCCTGCCTACTCACTCCAGGGGACATAAAATGGACACTCCCTACACCAGGATAGCTTTGGTTTCCTCCTCTTCACTGGAGGATTTCTATACCAAGACAAACTATTTAGCAACTGACTCTCCCAGGAGGCTCATGGAGGTAGAACTTTTATAGGCACTTTTATAGGAACTTTCACATTAGAACAGCCCTATGCTGGGGGAGCATAGATGGCTCAGTCAGTTAAGTGTCCAGCTCTTGATATCAGCTCAGGTCTTGAGCCCACTAAAACAAAACAAACAAACAAAAACAATAAGAAAAACAAAAAAAAACCCACAGTCCTATGTTGAGGAGTTTAGCAACATACATATATATACATACACACAAAACTTGTGGTTTAAAAGTCTTCATAATAGTAATGTAACAGGGAAAATGGCAAAGATGTCCTGCAGACCTGATAGGACCCTGAGAAGAGTGATTGCAGCAGGCAAAGGAAGACAATTCAAATACTATGTAATGGCTGCCTGTTTTACTTTATATTTTTAACATTTTATTTATCTATTTGAGAGAGAGAGAGAGAGAAAGAAAGCATGAGCAGGGATGGGGGGTCAGGGCAGAGGGAGATGGAAAGGGAGAAGCAGACTCCCCACTGATCAGGGAGCCTGACTCAGGGCTCGATCCCAGGACCACAAGAGCATGACCTGAGCCAAAGGCAGACACTTAACTGACTGGACCATACAGGCACTCTGGGTGTCTGTTTTTTATATATGAACATATGTGCAGAACCCAAGGGACTCTCAGAAAGAGTGGAGGAATGTGGATTTATCAAAGAAACAGAAGACTGAATTAGCAGGTTAAAAAGAGTGAGTCACTAATAGACTAAAATATGGAGCACAGGGATCCCTGGGTGGCGCAGCGGTTTGGCGCCTGCCTTTGGCCCAGGGCATGATCCTGGAATCCCGGGATCGAATCCCGCGTCGGGCTCCCGGTGCATGGAGCCTGCTTCTCCCTCTGCCTGTGTCTCTGCCTCTCTCTCTCTCTGTATGACTATCGTAAATAAATAAATAAATAAAAATAAAAAATAAAATAAAAAAAAATAAAATATGGAGCACAATTCCACCTTCAAAATATCTTCTAAACATTTTGAAACTATTTGAGGCTTCCCAATGGGATTTCTCATTTATATTTATTTTACTTTCATCCATTCACCCACCTTTAAAGAAATATGTGTGTTATGTGTTTATATGTATATATTTAGATATATATGGTTGCAAAATTATATTCATATATATAGTTTTAACCGTATTAGTCACTATATATGCTGACATATATATATTATATATGGACCAAATGTTTGTGTCCCCCTGGGACACCTGGGTGGCTCAGCAGTTGAACATCTGCCTTTGGCTCAGGGTGTAATCCCAGGGTCCCGGGATCGAGTCCTACATGGGCTCCCTGCATGGAACCTGCTTCTCCCTCTGCCTATGTCTCTGCTTCTCTCTCTATGTCCATGAATAAATAAATAAAATATATTTTTAAAAAGGTGGGGAAGGTCCATCCTCACCCTTAAAAAAAAGTTTGTGTCCCCCCCTAAAATTCATATGTTGAAATCCAAAATGTGTATGGTCATGGCATTAGGACACCCCCAATGGGATGTGTTCTTATAAGGAGAGACTTTTCTCTCTCTCTCTCTCTCTCTCTCTCTCAATCTGTACACAGAGGAAATCCAGTTAAGGAACATGCTGAGAAAGTCGCCATCTGCAAGCTGAGAAAGAAGGCCTCACTGGAAACCAACCCTGCTAAAACTTTGATCTTGGACTTCCGGCCTCCAGAGCTGCAGAAAAAATAATTCTCTGTTGTTTAATCCACTCATTTTCCTGATTCTTTGAATATTGGTAATGTTTTCGGTTATATGCCAGACATTGTGAAGTTGATCTGGTTGAATGATCTTATATTTCCATACATATTACTGAGCTTTGTTTTGGGATGCAGTTAAATCATGTGGAAACAACTTGATCCTTTTAAGGTTTGCTCCTAAGTTTTGTTAGGCTGGACCAGTACAGTCTTTAGTCTAGAGCTAGTTTTGCTCCAGTACTAAGGGAATATATAAGTCCATTGTCTGATGCTCTGTGAACACGAACCATCCCTTGTTCTTTATGGGCTCTAGAGATTATTCCCTCTGATCCTTTCAGCTATCATTTTCCCCTGGTCTTGGGGGAAAATCAGACACATGCACTCATTGGTACTCAGCCGGAGCCTCAAGAGGCCTCTCTATAGATTTCCAGAATTCTCTCTCTGTCCTGCTCTCTTTTTCTGGTCCTATGAACTTTAGCTGCCATGACCATCCCAAACCCTATCCTCTTAATTTATGGAGAATGCGAGGCAATTTCTGGCTTTCCCCTTCCTATACTGCGTTTTGGAAACTCTCTGCTGGAGCTAATGCACAGACAATGTCAGCGCTCATTTGTTTGTTACCTTGCCTTCAGGGATCATTGTCCTGTGCCATCTGGTGTCTAATGCTTGAAAATGGTTGTTTCATTTTGTGAGGTTTTTGTTGTTTATAGATAATAAATCTAGACTATGTTTATCTTGGCTGGACTCTAATTATGTATTTGAGAATTTTATTTTTATAAACCTAAATTACATCCATCCCTATAAATTTCATGATGTTAATTTTGCCCTTTTTAATTCTATTCTAACATTTTCATTTTTTGTTTTAATTAATGTGTCAAAGGAATAAACATTATTGCTATATATTTGTCACACAGATAAAATATGTAGTTTAGTGTAAGACCAATGATAGAGTTTTGAGGCCTTCCACTAGGGATCACCATGAAGTTCTCAAACCATTAGGCAGTGTTCTTTGAGAATAATGGTTCATAGAGTTGCAGGATCATCTCACATCATGGGTAACAGATCCATATTTGGACCATCGAAACAGTAAGAGTGGCTTTATCACTTTCTTTGCATAAATGAAGGTATTCTATGTTTATTGCTTTCCCTAAATTTAGACACTGTCACAATAAGAGTTTATTCTACATGGATTTTTCTTAAAGAATTCATGTTGGTATCTACAGTTCTCTGCTTCCAAACAATTCTATAATGTATTCCAGAATTGAGCTAAAAATCCACATCAATATTATATAGACTATAGCTTCCAAATTTTACCTTTTCTAAAAAGAGCCATTTGTCTGTTTCTGATTTTCCATCATTGGTCTTGCTTATCATGACTTTTCAGAAACTGCCAACAATGTTTCTGGGACTATAATACAAATTTTTTTCAATATTCTGTTTATTATCTCCAGTATATTACCCAGCAATGTGAGGTTCCTTTTATATAGCCGAGATTGAAAACATATGGCTAAAATTAAAGTCATTGTATCAGTAAATTTTAATGAAATGTTAATGTCTTTTTTTAAAGTTTTTATTTACTTATTTGAGAGAGAGAGTGCGAGAGAGAGAGAGAGAGAGAGAGAGAGAGAGAGAGAGAACACAGCAGGGGGAGTGGCAGAGGGAGAGAAAGACAAGCAGACTCCTTGCTGAGCAGCAAGCCCAACATGCAGCTCCATCCCAGAACCCTAGGATCATGACTTGAGCTAAAGATAGACACTTAACTGACTGAGCCACCCAGGCGCCCCAAATAAATATCTTTCTTATATAGCTTCACCTGATAAGAACCTCAACCATATTTTTTTGTTTTGAGGTAGGAGTGGGGGGGAGAAGAGATGAGCAGAGGAAAAGGGAGAGAGAGAATCTCAAGCAGATGCCACACCCAGAGCAGAGCCCCATAAGGGTCTTAAGATCATGACCTGAGCCAAAATCAAGAGCCAGATGCTTAATCACCTGAGCCACACAGGCGTCCCAATCATCTTCTTTTTTAAGATTGTCAGTTTGAATGCTATTATCCATGATGGAGAAAAAAGAAAAATCGGAATTTTACTTGTCTTCTGTTATTTGTTAGCATGATCTGTTGCCTGAATAACTAAATAATACCTGGTTTCCAAGTAGTGGTCCCAAAATGTTATTGCTCTTTTCCTGGGTCAGAACATAATCTAAACTGTCATTGCCATTTCTCTTCACAATCCTGAAGTACTCTGTTGACTGTCCTTGTCCTTTCTTTTTTCTCTTAAAAAAATGCTTGGTCCATTCTGTGATATGTAGCTTTCCTTCTATTATTTGTAGACTCTCATTATTCCTATAGCTGTATACCATTCCTAAATGCACCCAAAGCAGGATATGTTTTTAGTCCCAGAATAAATCATTGTAAAGCAGTGTGTAACTGACTACATTCTCTAAAAACTTATCATTGCAAAAGTAAATCCAAGTATGGGAAACAGTTTCTGGAATAAAGTTTGGGATTTAGTGAACTCATGTAAAATAACTTCAGTAATTGAAATAAATAAAAAAAAAGATGCTAACAGAAAATTGTCAGATTAGCAAAAAAAGGTGACATGATGATAATGGCAAACTTACATGATCCAAACTTTTATTTGTGTAAGAAAAAAATGTGAAGCTTTCCATCTTAAAGTTATAACCTCTTGGTGAATTGTATTGTTTTGTGGAAGGCTTGACTGAAAATAAACAAGTTTATTCACTGTCAGATGAAGTTGGTTTTAAGACAAACTAGTGATTGTGGTACATCATCTTGACTGGAACAACTTCATTTCCTTACTCATCTCTGGAAGTGGCTTATCATTGGTCTATGATTCCAATGGCCTGAATGAACAACAGGTAAGGATCAAAATCTATTTGGATAGGTAAGTCAGAAGCACTGATTCTGGGTAAAGCAGGAGAGCTATGGACACCCTCATATGTGGACATCTAAACACTGCAGTGGAACTATTTATTCCAATATGGCACATTATTACATATCTTCCATGAAAATAATTAATAAAGCATTTAGCCAAGAATGGTACCTAGTTTTGTTTCTGAATAGCTTGTAATGATAACCTGTCAATAAATAGTTCCTGAGAGTAGTGTAGGATACAATAAAAAGGTTCTTCAAGCACTTATAGGAAGCTTACGTGGTTAGTTGCCTGTTCTCAAGAAGTCTGCAAATATAGTAGAGGAAACAGGATTCTGAAATACTCCAATGATTGCAAATGTTAGTATTTAGCTAACATTCACTGAGTGTCTGCAAAGTTCCAGATACCACTCTAAGCCCTAATGATACTGTATCGAGCAAAGTAGACAAAAATTCCTGCACTGGTGGGGTTTACATTCTACTGGAGGGGCAGGTAGAGTCAGAAAATAAATAACATAAATAAGTAAAACTATAGGATTTTATAGACCACTGCTGGAAATATAATGCGAATCACATATGTAATTGTCAAGTCAAATTTCCTTTAGCCATATTAAAAAAGTACAAAGAAACAGATGAAATTAAATCTCAATAAATTTTTTATTTTGAAGTAATTTTGGGTTTACACAAAGTTGCAAGTGTAGTATAGAAAATTGGTGTTTATGGGCAACCCAGGTGGCTCAGGGGTTTAACGCCGCCTTCAGCCCAGGTTGTGATCCCGGAGTCCCGGGATCGAGTCCCACGTCTGGCTCCCTGCATGGAGCCTCCTTCTCCCTCTGCCTGTGTCTGCCTCTTTCTCTTGTGCTCTATGTTTCTCATGAATAGATAAATAAAATCTTAAAAAAGAGAAAGAAAATTGGTGTATACTCTTGAGTTTTCCTATCTTTAAGATCATATATTACTGTGATACATTTGTCAAAATTAAGACACCAAAACTGGTACATTACTATTAACTAAATCACAGTTATTTATTATTTGGATTTCATCAGTTTGTCCATTAATGTTCACTTTCTGTTCCAGGATCCAATCCATGATACCCTATTGCATTTACTTATCATATCTCCTTAGTTGCCTCTGGTCTGTGACAGGTGATATTAATTTTAATGATATACTTTAATACAATATATCAAAAATATCATTTCAGACTACGATCAATATTTACATTATCCATAATATATTTTACATTTTTTCATACTAAGTCTTCAAAATCCAGGGTGTATTTATATGTAAAACTTATAAGCACTTTCATTGAAAGTCCTTAATCTACATGTAGATGTCACAGATTTACATTGAAAAAGTAGATTCACATACTCAGGTTCTAAACGTAGAATCTTCCAATAATTGCCCAGAATGTCAGGTTTTAATGAACCTAATTAATTTAAAAATTGAGTTCCTCTGTTGCACTAGCCACATTTGAAGTACTCAATAGCCTATGTAGCTAATAGTTACCGTACCGAACAGTGTAGCTCTAGACCATTGTAAGGACTTTTGGCTCTTATTCTGGGTGAGACAAGGCGCTCTGAAGGGTTTTGAACAAAGGAATGATGTAATGTGATTTAAGAATACTCTGTTGTGCTGGAGAATAATTTGAAGTGAGATGAAGAAGAAAAGCAAGGAGACCAGCCTGGAGGTTAGTGCAATAATTCAAGTGAGTGATGAAGGACTAGGCTGGTAGCAGAGCAGGTGGGGAGAAGTGGTAGCACTTCAGGAATACCTTGCTGGACCTAACACAGTCTGTTTATAGATTGGATATGGAGTCATGCATACACCAAAGGTTTTGACCTAAAAATTAGAACAATGGAATTGTCTTTTACAGAGCAGTTTTTGTAAGAAATAGGTTTGGGGGATAAGGGAGAGGAAGATCAGGGGCTCAGTTTTGGACATTTTCAGTTTTTAGATGCCTATGAGATGGGTAAGTAGAGATGTTAAGTAGGCAATGAATATATGATTCTGAAGTTCAGGGGAGAGAACTCAGCTGGACATATAAATTTGGGAGTCATTAGCATACAGTTGATATTTTAAATTGAGACTGGAGATCACCAAAGGAATGAGTATAAAGAAAGAAGTGTTAGGGTGTATTTTTAGGAAAATGCAAGTTTTGAATCAGTCCTTAAGACATCAACAAGAATTGGTGGAATAACCAATTTCTTCCAGGTAAATGCAGTGTTAGGCACAATGGTGTAGAGGTGGCGATCACCCAACCATGCTACGGCAGATGAATCTGTTCTGCTGAAGTATAAATATATAACCAGTAGACATGGAAAGATGCATTAAAAAGTGAGGAAAGGCTTCCTGGCTGGCTAAGTGCCTAGCCAGACCTGGGAATGCAAGGGTTCTCAGGGCAATTTTGGAGTTAACAAGGGACCTCTGTAGTTCCTTTCCTACACATACACAAAACCAACCAGCCTTTTCTACCATACAACAGATGTCCTAATGCCGACACAACAAAGACCTCTCTTCAATCGGCAGAGAAGAGAAAGTGGTGCCTTGAACCACAAGGCCACTTTTTTTTTAATTTTTGTAAATATATATATATATACATTTATTTATTTTTAAAGATTTTCATTTATTTATTCATGAGAGACAGAGAGAGGCAGAGACACAGGCAGAGGGAGAAGCAGGCTCCATGCAGGGAGCCTGACTTGGGACTTGATCCCGGGTCTCCAGGATCACGTCCTGAGCTGAAGGCAGGCGCTAAACCGCTGGGCCATCCAGGCTGCCCTTATTTATTTATTTGTTTGTTTGTTTGTTTTTATTGGTGTTCAATTTGCCAACATATAGCATATCACCCAGTGCTCATCCCGTCAAGTGCCCCCCTCAGTGCCCGTCACCCAGTCACCCCAACCCCTACCCACCACCCTTTCCACTACCCCTTGTTCGTTTCCCGGAGTTAGGAGTCTCTCATGTTCTGACACCCTCACTGATATTTTCACTCATTTTCTCTCCTTTTCCCTATAATCCCTTTCACTATTTTTTATATTCCCCAAATAAATGAGACCATATAATATTTGTCCCACTCCACATCACTTGCCATCAGGGAAATACACATCAAAACCACAATGAGATACCACCTCACCCCAGTGAGAATGGGGAAAATTAACAAGGCAGGAAACCACAAATGTTGGAGAGGATGTGGAGAAAAGGGAACCCTCCTGCACTGTTGGTGGGAATGTGAACTGGTGCAGCCACTCTGCAAAACTGTGTGGAGGTTCCTCAAAGAGTTAAAAATAGACCTCCCCTACGACCCAGCAATTGCACTGTTAGGGGTTTACCCCAAAGATAACAGATGCAGGGAAATGCCGGAGAACACCTGCACCCCGATGGTTATAGCAGAACGTGCGCAACATGGAAACACAAAGCCACTTTAACAGCAAAGGCCCAGCAAGGGAGGTGCCCTTTCCCGGCAGGCGCCTGAGCTCTTAAAGCGGACAAACTGGGAGGAAGGGGGCTGATCAGGCGAGTTCCGGCCGCTGCCTTCCCGACGGGCTTGCGTATTCCGAGCAGAATTCTGACAAAGGGGAGGGAGGGCCTTGGCTCCAAGAGGAAGCGCGGAGTTATTTATTTTAGAGCGGGAAGGCCAAGTGGAAGCTCAAGGACAAAAAAGCACGTTGATTCCTGCGCAGGCAGCAGGCGTACAGGTAGCTCTGAGAAAGATCCTTGCTTGCCACGTGCCCCCTAAGCGGGGCAGTGGGAGGGTGAAGGACCCAATCGGGTGGCACCGAGGCGGGAAGGGCCGACTCACAGGCATCGTTTAGGTCCTGATGCTGGGACTAACGGTCTCCGTCACTAGCTTCCTCTCGCCAGGTAGCCCTGCCCAGGCCTGGCTCCCTCCCCGGCAAGAATCCGGGCTGCCTAAGACGGGGAAAGGCAGGAGACCGGGCCCGGTGACACCGGGACGCCCACCCGGCCACAGCGCTACGCTGCCGCCCGCGCAGACCGGGAGGAGTCGGAGCGCAGGGCCTCCCGCGGCGGAACGGGGCGATCCCAGGCACCCGGGCGCTGCTGACGCGCACGAGCCAATTACGGCAGACGCTCCCACGTGACCAGAACTGACCAACCGGCAGCCGCGGCGGTAGCGGCGGGGAAATTCAAACGTGTTTGAGGAGAGGGATCTGGATTCCATCTTTTCTTCCCGATTCCGCTTTCCGGCGGTGTTCTTCCCTCGCAGACACACACCGAGGGACGGCGGCGGCCCGTGTGTGGGGCTCTTTAGCCGCGAGGGCCGGTGAGTGGTGAGAGCGAGGCGGGGAGGACTCAGGGCCTGGTAGAAGGGGGGGGCGCGGCTACACGAAGGGAGGGGGAGGGGAGGCTTCGCAGCTTCCGCCTCTCGGGTGGGTGGGTGGAGGGGGCGATTTTGCTGAGGGCCCAGGAAATGAGAGGTGGGTGTGTACCTCGCTGAAGAGAGAGCCTGGCGGGCCCCTGGGGGGGAGTTTTGGGGACAGGAGATCATTTCCCAAAGGATTTGCCCTCTTGTCTGGTGTTTTAGGACTGGGAGAGGAAACGGTGACCTCGTTCTGACAGTTACCTTTTGAACCCGACTTCAGATAGTGGTGTCTGGCTGCCCACTTTATCGCCCCTTTTCGTTGTCAAGACTCGAGGTCAGGGGCGGTATTGGTAGTATTTACCCTGGGCCACCGGGTTAATGTCTGAGACTCTCAAACCTGAGAGTGACAGGATGAACTGCCCTTTGCAGCATCACTACCATGCAGGTGAGCAAGTGCTCGGTGCTAGAAGAATACAGTAGATTTCTTGGTTTTAGCATGATTTAAGATAGCAAATCATAATTCTGCCAAATAGGCATAAGAATAAGCCTTCTGATATCCCATTCATCAATAAAAGGCGATAATGTTTATTGCATTTTGGCAATACGCCTTGGAAGCACTTGTAATGTGCAGATTGACTTGCATACAGCTGGTGAATAAAGGAATGGTTATTATCATTATCAGAAACATTCTTTATTTCTATATGTCACTGCCAGAATCCAAGCAAACATTCCCTCACATTTAAAAAAAAAAAAATGGGTTTGCACATGGCCCAGAGGAAATAATTCTGGAAAATGGAAAGTTTGAAAGTAAGGACGGGCAGCAATATCTGTGTTGTGCAATGGCTTCATTGAAGTTTCTTTTGGGAAGAAAAGGCGTACCTGGCCTATTGGAAACCTTGCTGGACAAATTATAAGGATATGCTGTTGTTTTTATGCACATAGCTTCACAAATACTACTCTGATAATATCTGTGTTTAGATGTGATAGTATAACGAATACTTTAGTCTTCTGGGTTCTAAAAGGCTAGTTAAAACATCTTTTTTCTTTAATGCTAGTAAAAAGGAATGATGCCCAGTTCTTTTTTTTTTTTTTTTTTTTGCCTTAGAAATGGAGGCTGAAGACGTAGGTGGCAGAGAATTGACAATTGATTCTATAATGAACAAAGTGAGAGATATTAAAAATAAATTTAAAAATGAAGACCTTACTGATGAACTAAGCTTGAATAAAGTCTCTGCTGATTCTACAGGTGAGTTTCTTTTCTTTGAGTGCCCGCTAAGGTAAAGGAATGAAGTATTAATCACTTGCATTTCACAAGTACACTTTTTCTCAGTAATTGTTGCTTACCAATTAGACTACAAACACCTTATAATTTAACCCTTCTGTGTGGAAATGTTCCCATGTTTTTTTTGCATTCCTAAAAATAGAAACCCTTTACAGTGTACTCTTAATGCTTGCATTACTGTCAGCTGTTCCTTCTGTTGATACGCCTGCCAACAGTAGGTATGCCATTTTTTCCCATTTCATTTTTGCTGCAAACTGAGAACCAGATGAATCGTAATGAAATGATGTATACACTTAAAGTCAAACACTCAATTTTTGATAGGGGAGAATCTTCCTTTTATCCTATTATTACTCCTTCTTTTATTCTATTCTCTCTTGCCTACTCTGTTTCAGTGACCGTGGCTTCCCTGCTCTCTCCTATATACTAGACCTACCCCAATGCCTTTGTTCTTGCTCTCTGCCTTGAACACCGCCCCTGAGATACCTCTCTGCTCTTAGCTTTTCCAAGTCTGTTCACAGGTCCTCTCAGTGAGGCCTTTCCTAGCCCACCTATTTAAAATAGCAACCTGCTGGTGTGAGCATGTATATACTTTCCCTGTATTATTTGTCTCTATAGCACTAATCACCTTATGTCTAATTTACTCATGAATTTGTTTGTTGTCTATCTCCTCCACGAGAATGTGAGCTCCATGAAGGCATGACTTTTGTCTGATTTGCTATATCTATAGAGCTTAAAATGGTGCCTGGCATTTAGTAGATACTTAAATTTTTATTGGATGATGAAAGAGTGAAAGTACCCAAAGTTTAATACCCTAGCTTTATGAGCAGTTAGGTCAGAAGCCTAATTCTTTCTATATTTCACATTGTTGGGGTTGTTTGAAATGTGACTTTTGGATAAATTTGTTATATCTATATTGACCATTAAATGGGTGAGGGATTGAAAATAAGTGGAAGACCCTGAAGTCTAGTCATGATGGCAGATCCTACTCACTTGGAACAACCTAGAAACTGATCATTTTGGTCTTAAGCAAAATCTTAGAATATTACCATACTTTATTATGTGTATTTAAATAATGTTAACAAAGCTTGCACACCAAGATGAGTCCTTACTTAAAATTCTTAGCTCACTCAAAACTAAATACTTAACATATATTGATAGCTGGGATAGAAGTCAATGTAAGTATTATAAGCATCCATAGATGCTTAAAACCATGGTTTCTAGGTGACAAGAATTTATATATTCACTGTGCTGCACTGTGAAATATGCTTGGCATCAACTGAATACTAACACAATAAAGACACAATTTAAGTTCTGAGTAGGGAGAGAATGGAGTACTCAGAGGCATGAGGAATACATTTGCAAACAGTGGTTTTTAGACATTTTGCAGACTAATTCTTTAGGAAAGCAATGGAAGGGAGGTAAAAAAGTAGAAAATGAAATTATTTATTTTTTAAAAAAATTTTATTTATTTATGATAGTTACACACACACACACACACAGAGAGAGAGAGAGAGAGAGAGAGGCAGAGACATAGGCAGAGGGAGAAGCAGGCTCCATGCACCGGGAGCCCGATGTGGGATTTGATCCTGTGTCTCCAGGATCGCGCCCTGGGCCAAAGGCAGGTGCCGAACCGCTGCGCCACCCTGGGATCCCTAGAAAATGAAATTAATATCAGCCCAGATTAAAATTAAAAAGCAGAGTTATGAACATGTTATGTTTTAGTAAAAAGCAGACACAACAATTTTTTTTGTAAAAGCAAAGATTTTGCCCTTATTGAAGGTAACTAAAACTCATAGAAATGATAGTTTCTCTGGGAAATCTGAATGTAATAATGTGAGTAATGACTAAAATATCCTGAACAGGAGATTGATATTAATTCAATTTGTCTTTTTAAAATGACTGACAGTAAGTAAATCAATCAATCCATCAATCAATCACAACATGAAAATTCTGGAGGTAACTTGGAGGGAGAAGAAAATAACCATACCGGTTATCTTTTATAAATTGGTTTTGTTTGACTGGGTTAAAGGTAAGTTTGAGGTATATGGAGATTGTGTTGGATGGATGAGGTAAAGAAGGGTATGTTAGGAATGTAACAGTAAGTTTTAAAATCTTTAAAGAGTAAGTCATTGATGAATTTTCTAACAAAGTTGTTAATAGGTGTTGGTGGACGAGGCTTAGGTTTTCTTTGGATAGTTAGAGTGCTGAAATAGAATTAAGCTGGTAGAGCATAAAATTTTCTTAGACTACATATGGTCTTTTTAAAAAGCTACTTATAAGAAAACTGTTTCCAAAGTTTTTCTTTCCTTCAAAATATATAACTTTTGGAGTAAGATAAACTCTTATAAAGACATATATGCAATAAATAAGTTGCTTATATTTATGATTTGTTGAAGTTTTAAAGGTTTTAAGGAGTTTATCTACATGTATACCAAAAATATAAATTATTAACTAATTTGAAGGGAAAGTGCAATTTGGCATTTGTTATGGTATATTTTGTTCTTCTTGTTCAGATAACTCGGGAACTGTTAATCAAATTATGATGATGGCAAACAACCCAGAGGACTGGTTGAATTTGTTGCTCAAACTAGAGAAAAACAGTGTCCCTCTAAATGATGCTCTTTTAAATAAATTGATTGGTCGTTATAGTCAAGCAATTGAAGCCCTGCCTCCAGATAAATATGGGCAAAATGAGAGTTTTGCTCAAATTCAAGTGAGATTTGCTGAATTAAAAGCGTAAGTATTCACTTTTTAACTACATTTAACTACATACATAGCACATAGCTACATTATGAAAAGAAACATGTCAGGGTTGATTGTAAGAAAAGTAATATTTTTTAACCAAATTTTTTTGTTTAGAATTTACAAGTGAATATTGTAAACTCTGTTTACTATGTACGTATTTCCACAAAAGTTACATATTCTGGACTCTGCCTAAAAACATTTTAAAAATCAACATATCAGTATTTAATTTTACGCACAGAAAAAAACAATATCCCACGTTCCTTGGAAAATTGAATGAGGAGTTCTCAAACTTAGGTAGCTCTGTCCTTTTTCTTAAAATTTGACTCTGAAATCTTTATTACAGTATTCAGGAGCCGGACGATGCCCGTGACTACTTTCATATGGCCAAAGCAAACTGCAAGAAATTTGCTTTCGTGCATATATCTTTTGCACAGTTTGAACTATCACAAGGTAATTTGAAAATGTCAAGTCCAAATTTTAATAGATTGCTTACTGCTGTAACTCACATTGTAGTGTTAAATCAGACATATGAAGTAGAATTCTGCGGCAAAAAGCATGAAAGTTGATCAGATAATGTGGGGGAAGAATGCCGCTGACGTATAAATGCAGAGAATATTTGTTATACTAGCTTTTCTACTTGTGAGGCATAATCCCTGGAAATAAGCTGGAAAGTTGTGTTTGTGCTATTAATTAGATTCAGGAAATGTCTAAAGGAAAGTAGCTTTTTCACTGAATATTTGTGTGATAGAAGGACATAAGATATTTACGTTGGCACTTAGATAAAGTTTCCTTATGCTTGGTCTCATAATACCAAGATACACATCAAAATATAATTGTAGCATTAATTGTTAGTTATCCTTTTTAATTAAAAAGACAAAGCAAACTACTGTAGGACCTTTTATTTCTTGTTTATTTGATTCTTGTGTAATATGGACTTTTTTGGACAGAACCATGAGAATCTCTTCAGATGTTTTTAGCCTACCCATTCTTTAGTCTTTTCTTTTTCTCATTTTCCAGGGCTTTTGGATCTGTGCTCAGTCTGCCTTCTGACCACATGTTTCTAATTTTCCCTCTACCTTATTTCTGCTCCAACCACAATCCCATTTACTACCAGTATGCAGACATTATCACTATTGGTTTGGCTCAACCAGAATCCCCATCCCGGTGCCCAAAGCAGGGCTTAGTCACTGGAGTGTATTTCCCAGGGTTGAGGTTGGAGAAAAGCATTGCAAAACCTCAGGAAATGGATTGAGAACCCTGAACTTTTACTTATTTACAAGATTTGAGGCCTAGTGATCTGAATCATCTCTAATCCATCCTGTGCACTGTCAGGTGACTTTTTAAAAAAATCATTCCTTTTCTGCCTAGGAAAATTGATTCCTCCTTGCTAATTAGAGTAAGTTTGGCCAGGCCTTTAATACCCTCCCTCCTTAAAACATTTGTTGAAGTATTACAGCCTATCAATAGCAACTGTAAATTTTATACATTAGAACACATAAATAATGAAAATCTCGAATTTTGTTATCTTTAAAAAAGAAACTATCACTGCAATGTAGTAGTGGCCTCAAGGTCAAAATTGTGATTATTTTGAACAAGGTTATGAATAGGCTTTCAGGAATTATGTGCATCTGTGAAATCATATGTGCAGTTAAGTGTGTATATATATTTTTGTAAGGTTGGTGGACATTCTGCATTTTTTATCAGACTCTCAAAAGGGTCTATGACCTTGTTAAGCTCCCTACTTACTAGTTCTTATCTAAGCCTACCTTTCTTTTGCTGCCCTAAAAATTTTAAATCCTAAAATACCACTATTCTGAATAAATGTATACTAAGTCACTATCAGATATGTTTATATTCTTAAAATTTGTAAACTGTCAGAAGCTAGAAGCCATCTCTCAATCATTTTTAAATCCTAAGTGCCAAGTGTATAGCATAGCTGAGTGGTTCCCATAAATGCTAACACATTCCATATGATCCATGATGTATACATTTGATATTGATAAATCAAATTCTAGACAAAATATATTGAGTAAGTTTGCAGTTGAAAGAAAATTTGGTGATTTATTTGTATTCAGGTAATAATGGTAATCTCAATTATTTTGCATTTTTGGGATGGTATAGCTAAGTCTGGTAGCTAAAGGCTAATCTCTGTTACTACTTTTTAAAATATAGATCCTTTTGATGGAGGATTCTCTTTAGCAAAAGATGTCAACCTTAATAACTAAATGTTGTCATGAATGATAATTATACTGTGTTGTAACAGGTTGGTGTTCTTAGGACTATAATAACATCTAGGGCTTAGTTTTCCCTTTTACTAAATTCCCTAAGTTTCGCTTTATTTGGTTTTTACTGTCCCTAGTTTATACTACTTTGTTATATTTCTTTTACTTTTGAAAACAGACAGTAAAAAAAAAAAAAAAGAAAAAGAAAAACAGACAGTAGTGATAAACTAATGCATAATTATGTTAACTACATATTACATAAGTAAACTATTTGACAGGCATTATTACCAGAAGAGAGAAATTGCTTTTATTTGCTAATGAAATAAGGTACATGAATCTTGGAATAAATATTTTTGCCTAAACCTTTTAAATTTTTAAATTTTCTCCCTAGATCCTGATGAGTAAGTATCTGAGAAATAGAAGATTGCTGCATTAAAATGACAATTATTTTTTACTTTGTTAGGTAATTTCAAAAAAAGTAAACAGCTTCTTCATAAAGCTGTAGAATGTGGAGCAGTACCACTGGAAATGCTGGAAATTGCCATTCAGAATTTAAACCTTCAAAAGAAGCAGCTGCTTTCAGAGGAGGAAAAGAAGAGTTTATCAGGTAAATGTATTAATGTGTACTACTACTTTTCTGTGGCAAAAAATTCAGGATAATTTATTTATAAAGATTTTATTTGTTAATTAGAGAGAGCATGCACATGGGTGCACAGGCAGCTGGGGCAGGCCACTGAGAGGGAGAAGCAGATTCCCTGCTGAGCAAGGAGCCCCATGTGGGGCTCTAGCCCAGAACCCCAGGATCATGACCTGAGCCAAAGGCAGAAGCTTAACCCACTGAGCCACCCAGGCACCCCCAGGATAATATTTTTTTTTAAATACCATCTTTGTAGGGGATCCCTGGGTGGCTCAGCAGTTTGGCGCCTGCCTTTGGCCCGGGGCGCGATCCTGGAGTGCTGGGATCGAGTCCCGCATCGGGCTCCCGGCATGGAGCCTGCTTCTCCCTCTCGTGTGTCTCTGCCTCTCTCTCTCTCTGTGTCTATCATGAACAAATAAATAAAAATCTTTTAAAAAAAAATACCATCTTTGTAGAATGATCAAAATCTAAGATTAAATTTTAGATGTAAAGGAGGTAGGACTTTAAGGAGTAACAAAATCTTTATTAACCCTGTTGGATTTTTTTTTCTTTAATCAAACCCATTAGTAACACATTAAAAACAATTCAGTCTAAGCAAGAGAGTGACTTTTTATTTTTAGAAATAGGGACTGTGGGGATCCATGGGTGACGCAGTGGTTTGGTGTCTGCCTTTGGCCCAGGGCACGATCCTGGAGACCCGGGATCGAATCCCACGTCAGGCTCCCGGTGCATGGAGCCTGCTTCTCCCTCTGCCTGTGTCTCTGCCTCTCTCTCTCTCTGTATGACTATCGTAAATAAATAAAAAAAATTAAAAAAAAAAAAAGAAATAGGGACTGTGCCTTTTTTCTGGGGAAACAGGTGTGTCATGAAAATTACAAAGTATAGTTAGAGAATTGTAACATCTTTGGGATATGAATGTTTACTATAAGTTATCTTCTTAGATATTCTTTTTTATTTTTTAAGATTTTTATTTATTTACTCATGAGAGACACAGAGAGAAGGCAGAGACATACGCAGAGGGAGAAGCAGGCTCCTCGTAGAGAGCCGGATATGGGACTTGATCCCAGAACTCTGGGATCATGCCTTGAGCCGAAGGCAGGCACTCAACCGCTGAGCCACCTAGGTGTCCCATCTTTTTAAATATTCTTGTTTGTGAGATTACTTTTTGTGTATTTCTTGTGTCTGGATAAACTTAATTACACTTGAAAATTTTTTTACAGTATCTACGGTATTGACTACTCAAGAACCATTCCCCAATTCACTTGGACATTTACAGAATAGGAACATCAGTTGTGATTCCAGAGGACAGACTACAAAAGCCAGGTTTTTGTATGGGTAAGGAAACTGAATTTGGTTTTTAGTGTTCATCATACATTTACATTATTTATACATCTGCAGATGTATTTTCACATTACAGTAAAAATACTAGCAGTTAATAGAAATACATATGTTAATATTATTCTTTTAAAAATTGGGACATTTTCTTTCTGTGTAGAGAGAACTTGCCCCCTCAGGATGCAGAGATAGGTCATCGAAATTCCTTGAAACAAACAAACAAAGCTAAACGGGTAAGTTACTTTTGATCTATCTTGATTAAAATGATAGCAGTAAGGTATATGTTTATTTTTTAGTTAGTTACCAAATCTTTCAAAATTTTTTTAGTCATGCCCGTTTGGAAGAGTCCCAGTTAACCTTCTAAGTAGCCCGGATTATGGGAAGACAGATGGTTCAGTTTTACCAAGTTCTACTAAAAGGTATGTTTGAATTTTGATTTTTCAATTTGTTTTCAATACTCCAAGATTGATGACAGAATCCTTTATTGCATAATAGTAATTATGATTAAATGTTTAGTATTAAAGGTTACCAAGTCTCTAAATGCTATTAGGACAAAGGAATGAGTAGGAAATATGACTTTATTTTGCTTTTTCACTCTTTAAAAATCAAAAGAATGGGGGGCAACTGGCTGGCTTAGTCGGTGGAGCATGTGACTCTTGATCTCAGTGTTGTGAGTATGAGCCCCATCTTGGATGTAGAAATTACTTAAAAATAAAATCTTAAAAAGGAAAACTAAAGGAATGATTAACAAATTAGGAAAGAAGGAGAAAAAATATTACATCAATATTAAGCTTAAAAGTTTATGAAGATGTCCCTGGGGTAAAAACTAATGTCTGGACATTTCTTGCTTATGGGTAACCTCTCTGGTAAGAGACTCTCTTCCTTATATATATGAAAGTCTTCATAGCAGGAGTGGAAAGAGATCTAGAATTTCTTTACTAGTTCATTCAAGGAGAAGAGCAGCCATCAGTGGGAAAGATGATTAATTCGCTCATTTGCTTCAGAGCCCAGAGCATCAAGAGGTGGGGCAGGGCAGGTAGAAATGAAATATTGTTCATCGTATCCAGTGTGTTCTCCTTCCTTCAAGTTGGGGTATTTATCCCTTTTAAAAAAATGGGATCTAGTATTCCAGTTTAACTAAAGAAATTTTTCTGGTCTGTTCTTAACTAACCATTCTTGATTTCTTATTTCTATTAAAAAGCCTCCTTGGATTCCAGAGAACCATTTTACAAAGAAACTTCAAAAGTACAACTGCTTGTTTTTAGTTGGCATCTTCTTTAATTAAAATCTTGTCATGCTTAGGGCTTGACCAAAGATAGACATTAAGAGAGCATTTTGGTTATCCAAAATCTAGAAGATAACTTTTGTTGTCTCCACTTCAAACACCTAGTTGAAGAATAAAGGAGACTTTCTCCCAGTATAAAAAAAGAACAAAACCAAGCCAGTCATTTTCTTGGTGTTTGTAATGACAGACTATCTACTAGGCATGGTAGAGACCCATGGGAAGGTTTGTACTCTGGTCCTTAAGCTACTTCAGTCTGAAGTGTAATTTTACCTATATTCTGCTGTCCCATTCTCCATTACCACAGTCATACTTAGTTACAACTGTTACTTAACATAATGAAGTAATACCTATCTCTGTTGGTTTTGTCACTGCCACCACCTAATTTAGATACAATTTAATTACATTTGTATTGTAATTATGCTATTTAAAATTTTTTTCAAGAAATCTTTCCAATTAAGTGCACATATTGTTAAAAAGTCAACTTTAAAATGGAAAAAAATAACACATTATAAAGATTAATTTCAAGTTAAGCTTTAAAACAATTGTTTTGTGGGTAACAGACAGACCTCTGGATCAGAACGCCGAGATATAATTGTGCCTGGATCTAAATCAAGTGGAAATGATTCCAGTGAATTGAGACATTTAAAGGTATTTTGATTTTTAAATCTTTACATGGAGTAAAGTGTCCTGGTCCTGGATCCCTGGAGTTTTTTCTGGAGAAGGTATCCAACAGAGTTCCTGCAGCCCCAAGAGTTATAGGGACTACTAATGGGAAGTACTATGGAAGTCCTAAACTGTTCCTCCAAAATTGAGATGGTAGAGAAATGATCGGTGATCTCCCGGGATACCTTTGAAGTAACAATTATTATGCATATGTTTAAGTAGATTAGTTGGCTTGGGTTTGGGAATAGCTGGGGAGCCATTCCCCCCAACTTCTTTTTCTTGATGTGTTTAATTATTTGATCTGACAGGGCATCTTATGCAGCAATGAGAGTAAATTGTAATGTATCTTTGTGAATTCAAAGATACAGTTTTAGTCTCTGGTGCACTCATTTTTAGGGGTTATACTATTCTTATTGTACTTGAGTTCAACTGCTGGCCTCACAATTTTTGTAATTCCTTTTTCATGGTCTGTGCTTATTGTTTTAACTAATCATAGCTATCTTAGAGAATAGTTTTTGGATTTAGAATAACTACTGTTTTAGACTTATACAAATCTTAATTTTCACTAACGTTATTTTTGGGGTAAAATACAATCATAGTAACAATAATGAGACATGTCTTATGTTGGATTCAAAATTTCAGTCTCTTTTATTAAGTGAATATATTTTAGCAGTTGATTATGTCCTTTGAAAGCACATACGGCCATTCCCAATGCCCTAATCAATAATTCAAGAAATTAATATTAGAGTTTGTTTACATCTGATTATAGTAGGTAATTTACTTAGCAATCTTTTCACATAGATGAGACTTCAGTATTTTGAACACTAAGACAAATTAGTGCTGTTACTGTTTATGAGACTTTATTTTTTGATAACTTATTCTTTCCATGTAGTCTATTCAAAATATCAATTCCAAGGAATCTCTGATGTCAGATGAGAAGAGTTCTGAACTTGATACTGATTCAGTAACCCTAAAGAATAAATCTGAATCAAGTCTTCTAACAAAATTAGAAGGTAAGAGAAACAAAATAAGCTTCCTTAAATAAAAACACTTTGTTGCTTGTGAAAGTTGACCAGCCATCTAAGAATTGCAATGTAAGAGTGTACCTATATCTCTTCATTTTGTATGCCAGTTGAATGATGTAGAATGTTTGAAAATGTATTGAATTCTGCAGCAACAGAAGTTTATTTGACTAAAAGGTGCATAAAAAGAAGAGTGGAAGGACATTACAATGGGATTGAGTTAGGTTTCTCAGTTGGCTTGACAAATACTTTCTGGGAAAAAAAATCACAGAAGCTGTATCTGTAGGACAATTCTCTCTTTTTTGATTTTCCACTATATGAGTACTATGATAAATGGTCTAAGGGTATACAAATGAATGAGACAGTGTCCCAAGGAGATTGCCATCAAGCATGGGAGAGAGACTTTTAAATATAATGCTGTGTAGAGTTTAGAAAGTGTCATGAGAACCACATAAATAAAGTGCTAGAGAACTCAGAGAGTAACATGAAGAACTAATTGATTTAGGGTAAATAAGAAAATGTTTTATGGAGGAAAAGAAACACAAAGAACTGTTTGGGTTTAAAGAGGAAGAAATAGCTGTGATAGAGTATTTTGGATGAAGGGAATAGCAAAAGCAAAAGAATAAAACATTTTAGAAACCAAGACAGTCTAGTTATGTGGAAAACTGTAACAGGTCATATAGAAGTGGGAGATAAGACTCGTAGACTGAATGCCAGGCTTAAATTTTTTTTGTAGACCTCAGAGTACCATTAAAGATTTTTGAACAAGATCACAAATTGGATGATTCCATCCAAACAATTGTTGCCAGATTGACTATTTTTTCTTTAATTGGACAGAGGAGGAAAACTGGGACAAACTAGGCTTGCTGAAACTCTGGTTTCCAAATGGAAACTTTCCTGGTATTAGTCCTGTAAGTTTCATACATCAGTTTGACCCTCAGTCCCCAACAAACTGGGACTGTTAATCACCCTGGAATAATCTCTTTTGTCACTATTTTGACTAAGAAGAGATTCCTATCCCTAGTATTTGAAGGGAATTTTCATGGCATCTATTAGAACTGGTATTATTGAAAAATCATCTTTACCAGATATGCTTGTTATTAGTAGTAGTCTGACACCTATTTTAATGTTTTTCAATAAATGCTTGTTGAGTACCTACCTACACAGTGCCTGTGATACATTCTTACATAGTAAAACTTCAGTCACAAAATTTCCCAAATCATAAGAGTACAGCCCAGTGAAATAGCATTCCATTCATACACATTTCTTATGGGTGTATTCAAAGAGTGAGGTTATAGGGTCACAGGTTGTGCATATGTTCAACTGTGGCAGATATGCCAAATAGTCCTATAGAATAGTTGTGCGATGCCTAAGTGGCTCATCGGTTGAGCATCTGCCTTTGGCTTGAGGTGTGATCCCAATCCTGGGAGGGAAAAAAAAATCCCTGCATGGAGCCTGCTTTTCCTTCTGCCTTTGTCTCTGCCTCTCTCTCTGTCTCTCATGAATAAATAAAATCTTAAAAAAAAGAATGACTGTACCTTTGACCAGATATTTTGCTCTTCCTCCATCTTAGTCTCAATTGTTTTATTGTTGGTTTTTAATTTTAGACATTTGGATGCTGCTATGTGATATGTCATTGTGGTTTTATTTATTTTTTTTTTTAAGATTTTATTTATTTATTCATTCATGAAAGACACGGAGAAAAGCCTGGAGAAGCAGGCTCCATGCAGGGAGCCCAATGTGGGACTTGATCTCGGGTCTCCAGGATCACTCCCTGTGCCAAAGGCAGGCACTAAACCTCTGAGCCACCCTGGGATCCCCATCATTGTGGTTTTAATTAGCACTTCTCTGATGACTTACAACATTAAATATCTTTTTCTGTACTTATTGGCCTTTTAGAAATCCTTTTGTGAAGTACTTGTTTGACTCCTGAAATTTTTTCTCGTTGATACCCAGGAGATATTTATATTATCTAGATAAGTATCTTTTGTTGGATATATGTGTTACAAGTAACTTTTTCCCATTATGTAGTGAAGACTTTTTAAAACAAGAAATTCTTAAATATCAAGCATTTTAATTTATCAGTCTTCTCCTATGTGCTGTTTCCTGTGTCTTTAAACAAATCTATTCCTATTCTAAGATCTTCCATATATTTTAGATGATTTATCATTTTGCTTTTCACATTTGGATTTATCTTCTACCTGAACTTAATATTTGTGTATATGTAAGATGAAGTATCAAGATTCTTTTGGGGGATCCCTGGGTGGTGCAGCGGTTTGGCGCCTGCCTTTGGCCTAGGGCGCGATCCTGGAGACCCGGGATTGAATCCCACGTCGGGCTTCCGGTGCATGGAGCCTGCTTCTCCCTCTGCCTGTGTCTCTGCCTCTCTCTCTCTCTCTCTCTCTCTCTCTCTCTCTCTCTCTCTCTGTGTGACTATCATAAATAAATAAAAAAAAAAAAGACAAGATTCTTTTGGGCTTTTTTCTCATATAGATATCCAGTTGGTCTAGCATTATTTATTGAAAAGACCCTCTTTTCCCTCACTGAATTATAAATTAAGTGATCTGTGTGTGATGTCTGCTTTTGGGTTCTTCTCCATTTCATAGTTCTTTTTATCTATTTTTGTGCCAGTATTACCTTAATTACTGCAATAAGTATATCTGTCAGCTGTAAAATCTTCCAACTTCATTCATCTTTGAGGTTATATCAGCTATTTAGGCCTTTTGAGTTTCTGTATAAATGTTAGGATCTATCAGATGCAAATGCCATTTTGTAAAAAAATGAGATTTTGACTGAAATCCTAACGGGACAGGTTGACATCTTAACAGGTAAGTTGTCTCATCCACTAACCTGGCAAATCCCTTCATTTAAGTAGTCTTTAAATTGTTATCGAGAGTCATTTTCTGTGTAGAGATCTTTCTTATCTTTTGCTAGAGTTATTCCTAAATATCTGATATATTTTTGATGTGATGCTGTGATGATGGATAGGATCTTTTTTTTTTTTTTTGGATAGGATCTTTTAAAAAGTTTTTTTATCCCCTACTTCATTGTTGCTGGTATGTAGAAATATAACTGGCTTTAGTTATTGATCTTAGATTCAATAATGTTTGCTAAATATACAGAATAATTTTAATATTTTTCTATGGATTCTTTCATGCTGTTTGAAAATAATATAGCATTTTTTTTTCCTTCTGATTCTTTTAACTTTTTTTTTTTTTTTGCTGTAATGATGAATGGAAAGGATGATAGGTGGAGATCTTAACTCATTCCTTATTTTAGAGGGAAGCTTTCAGTATTATCATACCCTTGTATGATAATTGCTATAGATTTTTGTGGCTACTCTTATTAGATATCAAAACAGAGTGAATTTTGCTTTATACTTAGATTACCATTAGTTTTTTGTGACTTAGTGTTGAACTTAATCAAATGCTTTTTCTGTGTTTATGGAGTTGATCATATGTTCTCAGTTCTGATATTATGGCAAATTAAACTGATTGCAAAAGTTAAGCAGCCTTTGCATTATTCCTAAATAAACAACTTGGTCACAGTTCATTATCCCTTTTGCATATCAGTGCAAATATTTAGGATTTTTACATTTGGGGCACCCCCGGTGGTGCAGCGGTGTAGCGCTGCCTGCAGCCCAGGGTCTGATCCTGGAGACCTGGGATCAAGTCCCGCGTCGGGCTCCCTGCATGGAGCCCGCTTCTCCCTCTGCGTGTGTCTCTGCCTCTCAGTCTCTCTCTCTCTCTGAATAAATAAATTAAAAAAATACTTATAAAAAAAAAGGATTTTTACATTTATTATGGTAGGAATGAATATAATCATAGAATAGTAAATATATTGTTGAGGCTCTTTTGTTTGGAGACCATTAAGAAGGTAAGATACAGGCTAACTTAAGGTAAAATTTTTGTTAAAAAAACTAGAGGTCTATGAAAAGTAGTGGATTAGTGTCTATTAGTTAGATCTTATGATATATATGTGTTTTTAAATTTTTACTAATTTATTTGGTGTTTTCTGGTGAGGACTGGAAGTATTTAAATTCAGAATGGATTCAGATAGAGCTCTAGGTAGCAACTTAGGAAGATGGCTGTATGGCACCTCAGCAAAATTGCTTGCTAAAAACAAATTGTCAGCAGCTGACTTAAAGTTTCTAGTGTCCTTATTTTTAAGAGTGAAGTACTAATAGAGTTTGTAATATGTTCTGTAGATCAGATTTAATTTTGTTATCAAATTTTCTTTCCTTTTATTGGTAATAACTACAAATGCAATTTCAGAAACTAAGGAACATCAAGAACAAAATGTTACAGTGAGTAACCAGAAACAGTGGCAGTCTGTGAGAAAGTCAGAATGTGTAAACCAGAATCCTGTTGCATCCTCAAATCTGTGGCAGATTCCAGAGGTTTCTCGAAAAGTTGATACAGAGGTAATTTTCTTTTCCTCTCAAGTGTAACATTGCCATTGTTTGTAATGTGGATGATCATTTAAATGTTTTCTTCTTTTATTAAATCCTTATGTACCATATTTAGTGGAATAGTTTTACTTAAAGGGTTTTTTTTTTTTAATTCACAAAACAGTGATCACTAAGAGTCACAGATTCAGTAAAAGTGTATGTCAAGCTGAAGTCTTTAATTTTCAGTGGTATTTCTAGATTTCTGGTAGACTGCTGCTAGGAGTCAGCAAACTACAGCAAATCTAGTCCCCAGTCTGACTGTAAAGCGTGTTTTATTGGAACACAGCCATGCCCATTTATTACTTTTTTATGGCTGCTTTTGAACTGTAAGAGCAGAGTTGAGTAGTTGTAACAGAAGCTATCCGGCTTAAAAGCCTCAAATGTTTATTTTCTTGCTCTTTACAGAATACAACATGCCGATCCCTGAACTAGTGCAATGCTGTGCTAAAGCATTTGACAATTTCCTATTGTCATCCCCATGGATAAAATAGGAAAGTAAAACTAGACAATGTATATGAATTTATAACAGATTGAATGATGATTCCCAATGGCCAAAGGTCATTTCAGAAGGAATGATCTGGTAGGCTACTAGAAAACCATACCTATATATAGTCCATGGTTATACATTCCTCACTGTTTCTTTTTGGTTATAGTGTAACTCAGTGGTTCTCACCTACTTTGGTGTTGGGGTCCTCTTTATACTCTTAATTATTAAGGCCTCTAAAGAGTTTTTATTGGGGATCCCTGGGTGGCGCAGTGGTTTGGCGCCTGCCTTTGGCCCAGGGCGCGATCCTGGAGACCTGGGATCGAATCCCACGTTGGGCTCCCGGTGCATGGAGCTGCTTCTCCCTCTGCCTGTGTCTCTCCCTCTCTCTCTCTCTCTGTGACTATCATAAATAAATAAAAAAAAAAATTACAAAAAAAAATTTAAAAAAAATAGTTTTTATTTATGTAGGTTGTATATCTGTTTTATTGTATTAGAAAATAAATAAAACATTTAAAAACATTAACTTATTAAAAATAATAATAAATCCATATGACATATGACTATAGTCATATATACTTTTATGAAAATAAGTATTTTATGTTTTCTTTCATCGAGGTATAGTTGACATATAACATTTTTTCATGCCTACAACCTAATGATTGAATATTTGTATTATGAAGTGATCACTACAAGTTCAATTAATATCTATAGACATACAGCTACATAATTTTTTTGTGAGAACTTACAAGATTTATTCTCTTAGCAATTTTCTAATATACATGTAGTATTAATAACTATAGTCACCATGCTACACATTATATCTCCATAACTTATTTATTTTGTAACTGGAAATACCTTTGGATCTTTTGACCCCCTTCACCCATTTTGTCTGCCACCCACTGCCACCTCTGGCAGTCATTAATTTGTTCTGTGAATCTCTGAGGTTGTTTTTTTGTTTGTTTTAGATTTCACATATATGCGATAGTATGCGATATTTGTCTATCTCTGTCTGGTTTATATCACGTAATAATGCCATCAATGTCCATCCATGTTGTCACAAATGGCAAGATTTCATTCTCTTTTATGGCTAATAATATTCCACTGTGTGTGTGTGTGTGTGAATGAATGTGAGAGTGTGTGATGTTTTCTTTATCCATTCATCCATTGATGGACACTTAGGTTGTTTCTATGTCATGGCTATAGTAAATAAAGCTGCAGTGAACATAGGGATGCATATATCTTTTCAAGTTAGTGTTCTCATTTTCTTTGGATAAATACGCAGAAGTGGAATTGCTGGATCATATGATAATTCTATTTTTTTTTAAATATTTTATTTATTTATTCATGAGCGACAGAGAGAGAGAGAGAGACAGAGACACAGGCAGAGGGAGAAGCAGGCTTCGTACAGGGAGCCCGATGTGGGACTCGATCCTGGGTCTCCAGGATCATGCCCTGGGGTAAAGGCGGCGCTAAACTGCCGAGCCACCCAGGCTGTCCAATAGTTCTATTTTTAATTTTTTGAGGAGCCTCTCTACTGTTTTCCATAGTGGCTGCATTGATTTATATTCCTACCAGTAGTACACAAGAATTCTCTTCTCCACACACTTGCCAACACTTGTTATTTCTTCTTTTTGATGATAGTCATCCTAAGAAGTGTGAGATGGTTTTGATTTGTATTTCCCTGGTGGTTAGTGGTGTTGAACATCTTTTATGTACCTATTGGCCATCTATATATCTTTGGAAAAATATGTTTATATGACTGTTTACATCTTCTGCCTATTTTTTAATTGGATTGTTTGCTTTTTTGGTATTGAGTGATAGGGGTTTATTATATATCTTGGATATTAACCCCTTATCAGATATATGATTTGCATATATTTTCTCCCATTCAGAGGGTTGCTGTTTGTGTTGTTAATGATTTCCCTTGCTGTGCAGAAGCTTTTTAGTTTGATATAGTTCTACCAAAGCCTTTGCTTTTGGTGTCAGATCAAAAAAAAAAAAAAAAAAATCCTTGCCAAGACTGACATCAGGGAGCTTACTGCCTGTATATTCTTCTGGGAGTTTTATGGTTTCAGGTCTTACATTCAAGAGTTCAATCCATTTTGAGTTAATTTGTGCATATGGTACAAGAAAGTGGTTGTTTTATACTTTTGCTTGTTGTTGTTTTCCCAACACCATTTACTGAAGAGACTTTATCTTAGTTTATTAAAGATCTAAATAATAAGGTAGTAATGTTAGATGGGAAAAATTGTGACAGTTTAAATCATGGTTCATATGAAACACCTTTTCCTTTTTAAATTTGAAAGTCAATAGCATGGTAAAAGGACTCAAAACCATTTATTTGTCATTAGGGAAATGCAAATCAAAACCACAATGAGATACCACTTCATATCCACCAAGATGGCTATAATTAGAAAGAGACAGTAACATGTTGGTGAGAAAGTGGATATATTGGAACCCTCATACACTGCTGGTGAGAATGTAAAGTGGTGCGATAACTTGGAAAATGGTATGGCAGTTTCTCAAAAGACTAACCATATAATTGCCATATGATCTAGCAGTTGTACTTACAAATATATACTCAAGAAAACTGAAAATCTCTATCATACAGAAACTTGTACATAAATGTTCATAGCAAAAAAATAAAATAAATAAATAAATAAATGTTCATAGCAGCATTATATATAACCCTGAATATCCATCAACTGGTGAGTTAATAAAACGTGTACTCTAAATTTATTATTTCATTTTATTATTCAACAATGAAAAGTAATGAATTAGTAATAAATGCTACAACAGGGATGATCTTTTAAAAACATGTGAAGTGAAAGAAACCCTATCACAAATGGCCACATATTGCGGGATCCCGTTGATAGGAAATGTCCAGAATAGGGACATCTGTAGAGGCAGAAAGAAGATTAGTAGTTGATACAGATGGGAGGAGTGGGGAATGGAGGGTGACCACCAATGGATATGGAATTTCTTAGAATGATGAAAATCTTCTGTAATTAAATAGTGCTAATGATTGTGTACTCTTGTGAATACATTAAAAACCACTGAAGAGCACACTTAGGAAAAGAAGAAAAAGAAACCAGGTGGTTTCCTGAGAATCCCTGCTTCTCCAGCAGCCCTCTCAAGTAGAGTGTTTTCGTCTCACTTATCACTTACCTTATATCTGGAAACTCCTGGTAGCTATGCCCAGACCATTTCTTCTGCAAAGCCCTGACTTTGTGAGGCTCCTGCTTTCTGGATATACCATCCTGTTCCTTGCTCATTGCTGTCATCTCTGAACATCTTAGTGACTCCCCAACATTCCTTAAAGATACTAGCCCACTAGCCTTGGATCACTTCCATCTACTTCAAATTTATTACTTCTTCTCCCTCATGACCATTTCCTTAATTTCACCCCAGCTACCCATTCCCATATACTATGGTATTATTGATTAACGAAAGACTAGTGTTCAGAAGTACAGAGTACTTAGTTAGATTATAAAAGTTCACTAATGGTTATAGTAGCCCTCATGGCAGAGGCTTTAGATCCTGTTTTGTTAAACAGTACTGTGTCTTCCCTCCCTTTTTAATCTCTGAGGAAAATATAAGAGGCTTTGGAATTTAGAGTAAAAGAGCTATAATAAGTTTTTGGAAGTCTGGAATACATACATTTTACTCATTTTAGCATGCTTGTGTATTTCATATTTTTCTGTTAGAAATTATAATGTTTGTAAAATTATTGAATAGGTGACTAAAAACTCTAAATTGTGATTTTTTTTTTTTTAATTTTGGTTTAGCAGAAACAACCCATTTTTGAGCAACCTGCCTTTTCAGTTTCAAAGCAGTCACCACCAATATCAGCACCTAAATGGATTGATCCAAAATCTCTTTGTAAAACACCCAGTAGCAGTGCCTTGGATGATTACATGAACTGGTAAAATTACTTTTTGGTGTTTAGTTTGGCACAATAGAAATAACATGGGCTTCAGGGCCAAATAGATCTGTAGTTGAATCCTGCTCTGTTACTTTAAGGAGTTTCCAAACTTCTGTTATTTTTCTGAGCATTAGTTTTTTCATCTGTATAAAGGGAGGGGAAGATGGCTGCAATACATATTTAAGGATTGTTCTGAAAGTCTCTTAATTATATTGTAATCTATACCTACAGTCTATAAGTACTCTAAATATGTAAGACTTCTTGATAATTATACATTGCCACATGGATATCTTTCTGTAATTGAGAGATTTTAAAGGTTAGCATTCTTAGACTGATAAAGGGTAGTAGGTACATTTTATAGCAAAGGAGTTATTAAATGTTTCTGATAGTTTCTGAAAGAAGTTGGTTGTATAGGTCACATGGTTCTGGAGTGTTCAAAAGTAAATGAGTTGAATGGGTGGGAATAAGGGATGAGTAAAGAAAGTGGATGGTCAATGCTGATTGACAGGAAATATAAGGATATTGCAAAACCAAATTAATGACATTTCAAAGAAAGACAATAAAGGAATGTGGTACATTATATCACTCAACTAGTTGGCTATATTTTTAATATCTTAGAGAATACCTTAAGTCCATGATGCCTTTTGCTTTTCATTTTCATAATGTAAATGATCTTAGATCTTAATTAGAACTGGCCTTATAAAAGAGGTTTTATAACCTGGTCTCTACCAATTTAATACAGTTATATATTACAATATATTAATATATTGCTATATATTACCTCATTTTATACGTGGAATATTTTATTTTTTTTTAATTTTTTTTTTTTTTATTTATGATAGTCACACGGAGAGAGAGAGAGAGAGAGAGGCAGAGACATAGGCAGAGGGAGAAGCAGGCTCCATACACCGGGAGCCCGACGTGGGATTCGATCCTGGGTCTCCGGGATCGCGCCCTGGGCCAAAGGCAGGCGCTAAACCGCTGCGCCACCCAGGGATCCCATATATGTGGAATATTTTAAAGAATGGTTGCTCCCTAGAATCATGATGTATTTTTTTGTGAAGCCAGGTTATTTATTATCTACAAATATTTGTAGAATTCCATTGTGCCAACCACCATTCTAGGTGTTGAGGATGTGATAGTGAATAAGACAAGCAAAGCACAAATGTGAATTCAACAGCTTTAAGCTCAAAAGCCAAACTCCTCTAATATAATTTTCTTTCAGATATTTCTAGCAGGCCATTGTAGAACATAATTGTTAAAAAGCACTCATAAGCTCTACAACTAGCCCTAGGCTAATGTTTGCCTTGGCTAAGGCAAAAGTCTTATAAAATAATCCCAAATCCATATTTTAAATGCCATCTTATTAATCTTACTAGTTAGGATTTTTTGTCTAGGGACAAAAATTACTTTCAGAAAGAATTGCCACCAAATGAAATTTTTGGTGATGGTGTATTTAGAATAATTAGCTTAGCTAGCTATATTACTAAAACTGACTTGGATTCTGTTTGATGTAATGCATTTAAGTTTATGTGCATCTTTTAAAATCATACAAAAACTAAATCAGAATCTTGTTTACAATTTTAATGTTTTAAATTAAAACTGTATCCTTCCTAGTTTTAGAACTCCTGTTGTAAAGAATGACTTTCCATCTGCTTGTCAGTTGTCAACACCTTACAGCCAGCTTGCACATTTCCAGCAGCAACAGCAGCAAATACCTGTTACTCCACTTCAAACTTTACAGGTTTGATAAGCTTTATTTATGATGGTATATGATTAAGGTATGATCAAATGTAAAGATTTATTTTCACAGCATCTTGTTGTTAGGAATGATCTTAAGAACTTGTCCATTCCTAGTTCAATGAGGCAAAACACTTTTCTAATGTCTCATAAAAATACCTTGTGACTTTAGGAGGTTAATTATTAAAAGCTAATGAAGTTTTTTTCATTAACTAGGCCAAAAGATCCACTTTGAATAGCTAGACAAAATTTCTCTGTAATTTAGGTTACTTTTTATTCCACTTCACTATTTAAGTCTGCTATTACTGAGCATCATCATTCATTGGCTGATTAATTTATAGGTAAGTTTTCAAGAATATCAGAATAGCAGTATGAGATGCTACTAAAATATAAAGTAATTATAAAAATGAAAGAAAAATTTTTTCCTGGTGAAGTGATTGTATTGTTATCTAGAGAAAAAAACACTCTCCTGATATCAGTACTAAAATTAATTTCTAATAACTATCTGAGAGGCATCTTAATAACTGGTAGAAAGCTGAACTCTGAAGGGAGACTTTCTGGCCATGAATCTTGACCTCACTACTTAACCAGCTCTGTGATCTTTTGTAAGTTACTTAAATTTTCCATACCCCTTTCATCATCTATAAAATGGGAATAATAAAGCTACCCACCCTATAGGATAATTGTGAAGATTAAATTAATATATATGTAACTTTTATGAAAGAGCCAGTTACTTAGTAAATAATAAAAATTAGTAGCAATTGTTATTTAAATAAAACAGCTAAAAACTAATTTAAAAAAGCCCATACAGGTAATTAGCTATTACAAATTAAGAGATAAAAAAAATTAGCTGGCAGAAGGTAGAACAATGGTCATCAGTATCTAGAGAGAGGCAGGAATGGAGAGTTACTGTTTAATGGATGTAGAGTTTCAATATGAGATAATGGATGGTAGTGTTTGCACAACAGTGTGAATGCACTTAATGCTGCCACTGAGTGGTATACTTAAAAATGGTTAAAATGCTAAATTTTTATTATGTGTATTTTGCAATTAAAAAAAGAACAAAAAAGGGGCGCCTGGGTGGCTCATTTCGTTAAGCTTCCAACTCTTGGTTTCAGCTCAGGTTATCATCTCAGGTTCCTGAAATCCAATCCTGCATTGGGCTCCATGCTCAGTGGGGATTCTGCTTCTCTCCTTCATTCTCCCCTTCTCCCCTTGCTCACGTACTCTCTCAAATAAGTAAATCATTTTAAAAAAGTACAAGAAAGCTGACAATAGGTTATACTATGAAAAGAGGAATAGTGTTATTCAGAGAATAAATTACAAAGGAGAGAAAGATGATCAAGTTTGCCTATGTATACTGATTCAAAACACATTTATTGAGTTACTACTCATGTCAGGACCCTGTTTGAGTTGATTTCTACAAGTCAAGTCATGACCAAGTGGAGTTGCCAGGAGCCTTCTAGAAAAGTCCAGTGTCAGGAGGAAACTGAAAAGGGTCTAGAGTGTGACTGGAGCTCAGGCAGAGGCGAGGTGAATCTTAGGGTTCTGCTGGGCCCTTTATTTTTGCTTATTTATTTATATATGTATGTATGTAAGTGGATAGGCTCCATACCCAGTGTGGATCCCAGCCTGAGGCTAAAACTCAACCCTGAGATCAAGACCTGAGCTGAGATCAAGAGTCAGATGCTTAACCAGCAGAGCCACCCAGGTGCCCCTCTGCTGGGCCCTTTAAATTTTACCCCAAGAGGGATAAGAAGCTGTGCTACAGTTGGTAGCCGGGAAGTGAAGTGATCTTATTTGCACTTTGAAAAAATTACTCTGGGGACGCCTTCTCCTTATGGAGAAGGAGATTTCAAGAGAGAGTTCTACCATTTGGGATCTAAAGTGGCTCAGTGGTTGAGCGTCTGCCTTTGGCTCAGGGTGTGATCCTGGAGTCCCGGGATCGAGTCCCAAATTGGGCTCCCTGCATAGAGCCTGCTTCTGCTTCTCCCTCTGTCTACGTCTCTGCCTCTCTCTCTCTGTCTCTCATGAATAAATCAATTTTAAAAATCTTGAAAAAAAATTACTCTAGCCATAGTGAGGAGGATTGGCTAAGGGGCATGTGGATGACCCATGTAGGAAACTGAGCTTCATATTGGTATTGAACCAAATAAGTCAGAAGTACTTTACCCTCAAAACTGTCAGCAGTTAGAGGGAGGAGATATTGAACTGCTTTCTCCCCTCTCAGGAATTTTAAGTTTAAGTATGAGAGGATCCTCCAAAATGATGAGGGATGGGAGCAGGTGGTGAAAAACTTTGATGAAATTTTAACAATGAAAAATAAGAGGTACATATTTCAAAGCCTAATACTTGCTTAAAGAAAGCCTATTTCATGACTCAGCAATGTTTTTCTACCCTAGAGGTTAAAGAAATTAGAATCCTTATCTTTTACGTTATGGAAAAGGAGATTTCAAGAGAGTTCTACCATTTGGGATCTAAAGCAGGACTTGGTTAAACTGACATGTATTCAGACCTTGTTTCAACTTCGTGAATGAGCTAGCAAGGTGCTTTTTGTGTCTTCAGTTTCCTTGTCAGTCTCAAATGATTCCTTTCACTGTGCTCCATCGAGCAAAGCATTCATATGTTCACAGAGAGCTCTAGCATAAGGGAAGAGAAGAGGGGACTTGTTGCAATAGGATATCAGCTGAAAGTTTGCTGAAGTTTGCTGAAGTGGATGCTGAAGTTCAAATCAACTATCATGTTGAACATCACCCAGCAAAAAGAGAGCATTGCTGAAATTCACATTTATCTGATTGACTCTGAAGCTATAAGTATCTTAGAACACTGCTTTCTTTATAATGTAATGCTAAATGAGAAAGAGTATAATTGTTTATATATGTAAATTAAGAGGTTTATGTAAGAAAAAATAATGTGAAAAGTAATAAGCCTGTGAGTTTGGATATTAGAAGAGATCTTAAGTCTTCTATTTATTTATGTTTCTAAAAAATATGAGTGAACTAATGTAACATTGTATGTCAACTATACTTAAATTTTAAAAAATTCTTAAAAAAGAAGTAGGAGGGGATACCTGGGTTGTTGAGCGTCCAAGTCTTGGTTTCAGCTCAGGTGATGATTTTGGGTCGTGGAATTGAGCCTTTAGTTGGCCTCCATGTTAAACACAGAGTCTGCTTGAATTTTGCTCTCCCTCTGCACTTCCCCCATCCCTCTCTCTCAAATAAATAAATAAATAAATAAATAAATCTTAAAACATAAATAAGGTGCACCTGGGTGGTTCAGTCAGTTAACTGGCTTCATCTCAGGTCATGCGATTGAACCCCATGTATTGGGCTCCCTGTTCAGAAGGAAACCTCCCTCTGCTCCTCCCCCTACTTGTGTGTCTTTCTCTCTCTCTCTGTCAAATAAATAAATGAAATTTTTTAAAAAAATAAAAATTTAAAAAGTAGAGGCAAGTTAGAGGGGGACACCTTGGAAGTATATATATTAATAAATTTATTTCTTTGACTAAAATAGAGTAAACTTTGTCTTTAAAATATTGTGACTAAGGACGTCTGGGTGGCTCAGTGGTTAAGCATCTGCCTTTGGCTCAGGACATGATCCTAGAGTTCTAGGATTGAGTCCCGCATCAGGCTCCCAGCATGGAGCCTGCTTCTCCCTCTGCCTGTGTCTCTGCCTCTCTCTCTCTCTCTCTCTCTCTCTCTATCGTGAATAAATGAATAAATAAATCTTATAAATAAATAAATAAATCTTAAATTGTGACTAATATCTAATTACTTAAAATTTAAGATAATATCAAAATTAGAAGCATTTCACACTGTACTAAATGCAGGATAATTTCTCAGGCATATTCTTTGTACCTTTGAATCTTTATATTTTTTAATTACTTAGATTTCAGCATCCTCAACAAATGAATGCATTTCAGTTAAAGGAAGAATGTATTCTATATTGAAGCAGATAGGAAGCGGAGGCTCAAGTAAGGTGAGTATCTTAAATATGTAAGAAAAATATTTTAAACTTCCTTTTCTTTTTTACCTTTTGGGGCTCTTTTTCCTTGACACTTAAGGTCCTGCCTTGTTTTTGAGCCAAAAAAATCCTTCTCATCCCCTGCTCCCAGTCCCTCTGTCCAACAAATGACATATCTCTTTAGGCCTATCTCTTCATTTCAGTTCTCTGTTCTTCCTCTGATGTCCTGTGCTCCAAATTTCTTCTCTAAATGATATTAACATTGACTTTGAGATGGCAAATGAAGCTGTGGATTATCACAAAACAATCTTGTGTAAATAATATTTTAGGATGGTTCAGCAAGATATTTGACTAATATTTTGAGTTTTTTGGGTTTTTCTTTTCAAAAACAATAGTAATGTGAATTTCTGGAATTGGAATAGACCATTTCCTAAATTTATCTGAGTGATAATTTTTACGGTTCTGTTTCATTGAGTAAAAGGCATCTCAGAAGAGTTGTCTATACTTACCATCTTCAGTTCTTCTCATTCTGTCCTCTTAAATCTACTTAGATCAGATTTTTATCTTCATCATTCACCAAAACAATTGTTATCAAGATTACCAATAATCTCCATGTTTTGCCAAATCCAGTTCTTAGCTTTAATTGTGGGTTACTCCGCATTTAGGGCAGTTGATTGTTCTTTCCTTGTTGAAAGTTTTTTTCTCCCCACTTGGCCTCTCTCCGTTTTCCTCTTCTCCAACTGGCCATTCCTTTCCAGTCTTCTCCATGGCGTCCCAGAGCTCAGACCTTGACCTCTTCTCTTTCTAAACTCACTTTACTCCTTAGGTTTGTCCAGTCTCGTGGTTTTAAATATCATATATATGCTGACAATTCCCAAACATATATTTAGCTCAGACCTCTCCCTTGAATTCCAGATTTGTATATCCAGTCTGACTCCTCAGTTATCTCTTCTTGAGTGTCTACTAGGTATTTAAAATTTAAAATGTCCCAAACATAACTCTGGCTCCAAAGTCTTTCCCAGTTCAGTAAATGTCAACTTCATCCTCCCATTAGCTAGGCCAAAAATTCTGGAATCATTGACTTCACTTTCTCTCACACATACATCCAATCAGTCAAGCAAATCTTGGAACACATGGGTGGCTCAGCGGTTAAGTGCCTGCCTTCGGCTCTGGGCATGATCCTGGAGTCCGAGGATTGAGTCCCACATCAGGCTCCTCTCATGGAGCCTGCTTCTCCCTCTGCCTATGTCTCTGCCTCTCTCTCTGTCTCTCATGAATAAATAAATAAAATCTTAAAAAAAAAATCAACAAGTTTTGCTGGTTCTACCTTAAAGTATATCTAGCACCTGACTATTTCTCACCACCTCCACTGGTATCACTTTGGTCAAAGCATCTGTCATCTTTTCACCTGGTTTATTATAATAGCCTTCTAGGTAGTTTCATTGATTCACTCCTTGTTCTCTTGGTGTATTTTCACAAAAGGGTCAGTTTTCCTCCATATATCCTCATATCTTTGCTTAAATGTCTTCTCAAACAGGCTTTCCTTGACCACAGTCTTTAGTACTACAACTCCTACCTTCCAATCACTGGTGAGCTCCATTTCCTCCTGTGTTTTTCTCTGTAGCTCATCTTTTTAGTGTGCTCTGTAATTTATATGTTTGGTTTGTTGTTTGTATCTTCCTGCACTTGAATGTGAGTTCCATCAAGATAGAGATGTTTGTCTGATTTGCTCAATCATGTTTGCTCCGTAATCTGGAATAGTGCCTATAATGTAACAGTGAATTATTTTGTTGAAGGAATGTCCCCACTCAGCTGTTTTGCTATTATAAGTTAAGGATGATAATGATATATGAAGCAAAACCTGTTGGGTTTAAGTTTTACTGTTATTTTCTAAGCCAGCTAACAATAACTAGATTTAAGACTGTCTTATTAACTTACGATAAATAAGGCATGTAAATTAACCTCTGTAGCAACTGTTCAATAATATTAGTTTCTTTTTTGTATAAGTTTTCTTCTTTCTGTTGCCTCAAATTTCAGGCATGAGAACAAAGGAACAATACAATTGATTTTTATCAATATATTTGAAATATCTGATTTAGTAGCTTTACTAGAAATTCTTTGGTTAATATTTATTATTTCTTTAGCTATATTTGAATAATGTCAAGGTGCAATATTTAGTGGCATGTTATCAGAGGATGTAAAATAATCTTGCTGATGTTTTATTTTTTTATTTTTTTAAAGATTTTATTTATTTATTCATGATAGAGAGAGAGAGAGAGAGAGAAAGGCAGAGACACAGGCAGAGGGAGAAGCAGGCTCCATGCTGGGAGCCCGATGCGGGACTCGATCCTGGGACTCCAGGATCGCGCCCTGGGCCAAAGGCAGGTGCTAAACCACTGAGCCACCCAGGGATCCCCCTTGCTGATGTTTTAAACATTTTTTCCTTGGAGCATAATGAAGATGTTAGCTTAAGTCAAGGGCCAAGTGATAAAGCTGTGACTGGTCTATGGTTTTTTTAGTGTGGTTACATTATCATTATTTAATTATCATGGTAGAGTTGACAAAATCAAAATACTTCAGGGAAAGAAGGTAACATGCATTATGAAACTAACTGTTTATGCTCTAGAGTTTAGAGAGTGACCAACTTATACTGTTGTATTAAGAGCATTTGGAAAGGTCATGGGGACTAATAGGAATGGTCATGACACTGGCCTTTCATTCTTTCATTAACTTTCCATGAAACTGAAAATTATAACTGATAACTATTTCTATGAAATGAAAATAAGGACTACCTAATCATCAGTTATTGCAAGAGTTTTGCCTGAGCAGGGGCAATAGGGGAGTGAAAGTATATATGTGCAAAAAGTTGATTTAAAAGTTTTCATTTCCTCCAAAACTTTGAGAACTTACATAGTTTTAATATCCTGCAAATCTTTTTTCTAATACACCCAACAACTTTAATAGGTTCTAAAATGTCCACTTTATTCTGTACTAATTGTCCTTAATGATAATAGCTAACTTTCCTGTATTCTGAACACATCATCTTGGTCATCCTTCCAACTTTATGTGGTAGGTACTATTAACAAAATTTTAAATGTCATAGAGTAGTAGATACTCTCAATTCTCTGAGGTTTGTAAAGCTATTTACCTTATATAAAGTGGCTTTATATGTTTTAAAATTCCTTTAATCTCTTCCCTTGCTATTTTCTGCTGTCTCTTGCCCTATCACTGTTTTAAGGTCCATCCCTTGTCTAATTTGCTATGTATGCAGGTAAAACCAGTAATACTTTGTTAGAGTTTTGAATTTAGAATTTTAAATATCTAAGCTTATTAATGCATCTGCATTGCACAAATCTTATGTACATTTCTGTTCTTTTCTTATTTCTTGCCCTGACCTGCCGGGTAGTCAAAGTCAAGGTTAAATGGCTTTTGAATAAATAATATTTTACTTCAGTGTGTCTAAAGGGATAAATGAATATAATTTTTCTTGCTTACCCTGGCATTCATTCATATTTGTGTTCATGCAGTTCAGAAGTGTCATCCCTATTGCATGTTTTCTGAAGGTCGGACACATTAACAGTGTTTTCTACTTTTCACAATGTATTATCTGTCCCATTAGTATTGCTTAGAAATTGACTACCACTATAGCCAGAGCAGTTTGACCTGGACCTCAGAGATCCTGACAATGGGCTTATAGGAACATCTTGTTCTTGTCAACTTGATGTTACAAATTGGAACTACTCCACTTTTCACAACTGAATATACAGATAGCTTACAATTATTACATATTTTTAAATATTCCCTACCGCATGAATAAAATGTTAGTTCCAGGCACAAAGGAAGAAACATCATCTGTTAAATGAATTAACTCTTTATGACATCCTTTTGATGTTCTTAACATTTTGAACGTCTTCTTTAGGTTATTTTCCTGGTTAAGGCATCCAATAGTGTTATAAATATATATATGAAATTTAAATTCTATATCTTACATGTTAATATAAAAACTTCTTAGGTTTATCCCTTTGCATTATTGAATACTCATTGTCATAGATAGCTGAGAATGGTCTGTTAACTCTCTTAACATATTTTCCCTTTAGTACTCAAAAATAAGCCCAGACATGTTTAATTATTCATATTAGTATTCCTTAACTTAAAATTTAATAAATTTAGAATTATTATGATAATATGAAAGTAGTACATTCTAAACTTTTTCCTTTGTTCTAATATATAGGTATTCCAGGTATTAAATGAAAAGAAACAGATACATGCCATAAAGTATGTAAACTTAGAAGAAGCAGATAATCAAACAATTGAGAGTTACCGGAATGAAATTGCTTATTTGAATAAACTACAACAACACAGTGATAAGATCATCCGACTTTATGATTAGTAAGAATTTTTTTTAATTTGAAACGAAAAATATTTTTGCTGTAACTCTTTAGACTTAGTACATCTTAATAGTATAACCTAACCATGTATTGTTTTGGGTTTTTTTGTTTGTTTGTTTTTAATGGCAGTGAAATCTCGGACCAGTACATTTATATGGTAATGGAGTGTGGAAATATAGACCTAAATAGTTGGCTTAAAAAGAAAAAATCCATCAATCCATGGGAACGCAAAAGTTACTGGAAAAATATGTTGGAGGCAGTTTATACAATTCATCAACATGGTATTTTAAAATCTCTTTATATGCAGAGTTATACTAATCATTAATAATGTTATCAGAGAAATATACCTATAATTTTTAGATATTTGTTATTAGCACCTTTAGACTAGATAAACTAAATATTTGGAAGCTCATTTGAAGATGAAGGGACAAAAAACCATTTCTTTAAAGCACTATTTACCAAAGGATATCGTGCATGAGCTCAAGTCCCTACATCCATAATGCATGCATAATACAAAATGTACCCATATCTTTATTAGTATTAACATAGTCCATTATCCTGGGTCTCCATGTAGTTCACTTATAGCAGATCTGAGACTGTAGGGTTCAGGCATCCCAAAAATCTGAGATTTTTATTTCTCTCATTCTAGTCATTTTGTATTGTGTGCCTTGTGTGGGAGTTGGTTTTATTTTTTCAATTGTTAGCCCTTAAGTTGTTTTTTTCACTTTAGTTGGACATGGTTCTTTTTAGGACTTCTCTGCCTTTACCTTTTCCTTTTTAAAAAATAACTGTTAACCTAGATAATTATAATTCTTTCCCTCATGTCTCTCTATAAGTTAAAGGATAATTCACTAGTGATTAAGATTAGGGTTGTAGGGATAGAGGAGACAGGAGCATTAGGGTCTTACCACCCGGCAGTATAATTTATGATGTTATCTAGTGGGTGGTGAATCATAGTGGTATGATCATAAACTCAAGCCAGACTGCCTGGATCAGGTTATGGCCTTGTCACTTTAGGCTGTATGATCTTGAACAAGTTACTTAAACTCTTTGCCTTAATTTCCTCTTAAAAGTGGGGATAATAGGGGATCCCTGGGTGGCTCAGTGGTTTAGCGCCTGCCTTTGGCCCAGGACGTGATCCTGGAGTCCTGGGATCAAGTCCCATGTCAGGCTCCCTGTATGGAGCCTGCTTCTCCCTCTGTCTGTGTCTCTGCCTCTCTCTCTCTCTCTGTGTCTTTCATGAATAAATAAAAGTAAATAAAATATTTAAAAAAAAAAGTGGGGATAATAATAATACTTAACTCCATGCTGGTATGAAGATTAAGTGAGTCAATATAAACAGCAAACTTAGAATAGTGTCTGGCACATAGCAGTGCTCTATTTTTTAGAAAATATTAAAAATGAGCATTTTATTTGATTGACTAAAGGAGTCAACTCTACTGGTAGATTATGAAATATTTTTGTACTTAGAATGCTTTATATTGTCTAATATTGCAGTGGATTTTTATTTTGAAGGCATTGTTCATAGTGATCTGAAACCTGCTAACTTTCTGATAGTTGATGGAATGCTAAAACTAATTGACTTTGGAATTGCAAACCAAATGCAACCAGATACAACAAGTATTGTTAAAGATTCTCAGGTAAGACTTAATGAATGGTTGGTTACCACACATTGCAGTTCAATTCCTGTAAAGTCTTTTGCTAATAGGGATTTTATTTTTTCCATTCACATTCTTCAAAGAATTTGAACCCTTTTTATAAGAATAAATATTTTGGGATCCCTGGGTGGCTCAGCAGTTTAGTGTCTGCCTTCGGCCCAAGGCATGATCCTGGAGTCCCGGGGTCAAGTCCCACATCGGGCTCCCTGCGTGGAGTCTGCTTCTCCCTCTGCCTGTATCTCTGCCTCTTTCTCTTTATCTCTCATGAATAAGTACATAAAATCTTAAAAGATTAAATATTTTAAGAATTAAAACCATATTTAAAGTGTATAAAACACTGTAGTATAGAAAGTCAAGATCAGGTAGAAATAAATCCAGCAATTTTGAAAGATTTTCCTGTAGCTGAGGTAGAGAAGCAGTAATACCTGTCTTGGAGATCATCTTGCCCATGATCTTGAATTCACCTGAAACTTATTCTCAGAGATTCCTGGTAGCAACCAACGAGGAAATTGCAGTTACTTGTTTTTCATTGTCCATGAAGTAAGATTATTTCATTCTTCTGAAAAAGTAAAGCTTTTCCTATCACTTACATTTAAAAAAAATTCTTTTTTTCAATAACTTCAGTTTTTTTTTTTTTTTTAAAGATGTATTTATTTTACAGAGAGAGTGTGCAGGAGAGCATGCACAAATCAGGAGAGGGGCAGAGGGAGAAGAAGAGAATCATCAAGCAGATTCCCCACTGAGTGAGGAGCCCAAGGTGTGGCTTGATCCCAGGACCCTGAGATCATGACCTGAGCCAAAATCAAGAGACAGCCGTTTAACTGACTGAGCCACTCATGTGCCCCTGAAAAAAATTTTAAGTGGGCCTTCAAACATCATAATGAATACTATACTCAACTGCATTCTTCTAAAAGGATATGCAGTTACAAACTTAATAAATTTATTCCCATAAAAACCAAGGTGATGACACCAAAGAATTAGTAAAAAGAATTTTGCTTGGAGCCAAGATGATGTGTTCCACATATGCAGATTTCTGGTGTAGATCTGCCGTAATCCTAGACATAAAACTAGACCTTTTTTAGGAGAAATAGGTGGACAACATGCCCTTGAAACATTTCTATTTGACAGTGACTTCTCGTTATATCAAAAATGCTGCTGAACATTTGGGCTCCTGGGTGGCTTGGTCAGTTGAACGTCTGACTTCAGCTCAGGTTATGATCTCAGGGTCATGGGATGGAGCCCCAGATCAGGCTCCCTGCTCAGTGGGAAGTCTGCTGCTCTCCCTCTGCCCTTCCCCCACTCACGTCCTTGTGTGCCCACACTCTCTAAAATAAATAAATCAATCTTTAAAAAAAATAAGATAACGGTTGAACATTTGGCTGTAAATCAACTTGAAGGTATCCTCTATGGCAGGATCCTAAAGTACAGGTATTCTGTGTTTGAAAACAGAACCATTTGTTTTAGAATAAAATAAATGCTTTGTAAGATTGGCATAATCTGACTGTGGAAGCTTTTGCATGATTTACATACCCACCCCATCTCACTCTGGACATGGGCCCAGGGAATACTTGGAGACATAGCTAGAGTTTTGATTGGTTGGTTGGTTGATTTTTTAAAAAAAGCATTCTAGGTCTATTCCACCGCAGAAATGAATAATTGATATCAATTCCTTCAAAGTTTATGGCTATTAATATAATTTTAGCCTCGATAGTTTTATGGTCGTTGTTCGCCATCATCTTAGAAAAAGCTGAGCATTCTGAAAGGAATAACTTTCCTGATTATGAATCCAATTTACTTTGCTGGAGTTGTGAAGAAATTTATGTCCTAATATTGTTGTCAGTTACTTGAGTTTTTAAAAAATATTACTACAATATGTAATTATTCAAGTTTCCAAGAACCTGACATTTGTGTTTTAAAAAAGCTAAAGCAGAATGAAGTATTTTCATTGATTTGTGTTTTCTGTGATTTGGCATACAGGTTGGTACAGTTAATTATATGCCACCAGAAGCAATCAAAGATATGTCTTCCTCAAGAGAGAATGGAAAATCCAAGTCAAAGGTACTATGAAGGTTATTTACATCCCATTTAGCTGGCATCAGTAAGGAATGGACTATTCTCTGATTAAACTTAACAGCTAACTCAAAGTTGCTTAAGTTCTAAAACTTTTTAGGCCATTATAGAGACCTTGCTTTCTTAAGCAAATTGTCATGGAATTCAACTTCACTATTGTTTATTGATTTGAGACTGTTCTTTTATATGGTGATGTCTCAACAGTGTGCTCCAATGAGAAATGTTTCTAGGATATTTTTAAATTTTAAAATTAATGCTAGAAATTTAGACTAAATTAGCTCTGATTTGGACCCCTTAAATGGCATTGAATTGATAATTGATAAGTCTTGTTTCCTCTTTGATTCTTACATTTTATCTCTTACCATTTATTCATTTGTGAATTCTTCATTTCCAAGTACAATTCTAGTATGTAATTTTTTCCCAGCCGGCCACAGGCTACTTTCCCACTTACCTTATTTCACCAGCTCAGTGAGCTTTGTGTTAGCTTCACTGGTGTCCCTCGTTGAGTTCCTTTTGCCTGCCAGGATGCCTCTGGCTCCCGAGCTAGTCCTTCTTGCTCTGTAGCAGTGTCACCAAGTGTGCACAAGCACACATTGTTGTCCAGGGACCTGCAAGCAATAGAGGGGCGCCTGGGTGGCTTAGTCACCTAAGTGTCTGACTCTTGATTTTAATTTAGGTCCTTTATCTCAGGATCATGAGATTTGAGCCCCACGTCAGGCTCTGCACATTCTCGCAGGGAACCTGCTTCTCTCTCTTTTTCTCTCCTTCTGCCTCTCCTCCCCTCCTCCCACTTGCATGCACTCTCTCTCATAATAAATAAATCTTTAAAAAAATAAAAAGTAATTGATTAAATGGGAAAAAATATAAATCAAAACATCGTCTAGCTCAAAGTCTAGCTTGATAAATGTGTATTTACTAATTATATTTTCCTTCCTAAAAAAACTGGCTTCTAAATATTTTCTCAAATAAGTGGTATAACATTATGTCAAATAATTTCGCTTATGAAATTCTTTTTATAACTCTTTAGCTTCCGCTTTTCTTTTAATACTTAGATTTGTTATCTGTCTTTTCTTTTTCATTAGACTTATTAAGGTTTTGTTCATTTTAGAGAACAAAGCCTTCATTCTATTTTCATTTGCTCTGTAATTAGTTTCTGCTATTTATTATTTTTATTTCCTTCAGGTTTCTTTTTTTCCTAGTTTTTGGATTTAAATAATTGCTAACTTAATTTTTATATTCTTATTAATTAAAACATTAAAACTGAATTGTGTGAGTTTTTACTTTAACTTCTATTTATACCTTTTTTGTGGTGTTTCTTATTTTCATTAATTTCTAAAATTTGCAATTTCAGTTTTAAAATACTTTGAAATAATATATTTTTTAAAAAATAAGATTTATTTATTTATTTTTATTTATTTTTTTAATAAGATTTATTTTGAATTGCGAGTTCAGATTTTTTTCAGTTGTCAACTCAGTGCTTTAATATTGTGGGTAAATTGCCATTCATTTGAAACACCTGCTATCCAGTGGCCTTAATGATTCTGAATAGAAAGCAAATTTTTTATCCCAACACATGAAGTAATCTCTGCTGATAAAGAGTTCAAACCCCTCCCAGTCTAGCTCTGTTTCCAAATTATTCTCCAATGAACATTTGTTGGCTATTTGGAGTTTCTGTTCTGAAAATCAGGCACATTCACTATTCTCCCCTGCTTTATTTTCCAAATGACTCTACAGGATTTTTGGCTGTGGTAGTTTGTCCCCATTCTTATTCTGGGGTTCATGGGTATGGTTTTTTACTTAGTTTTGTTATAAATGTTTTCTCTATGTATATATAGTTTTGCTACCAGGCTTTTCTGTCCATCTTATCTGGGGATTTGGACAGATTGAAAAACTATGCTGCAATCTCAAAAGCAAACAAATAAACAGCAGAAACAGACTCACGCATACAGAGAACAATGATGGTTGCCAGAGGGAGGGGGGTAAGAGATTGGGCAAAATGGGTGAAGGGGAGTGGGAGGTACAGGCCTCCAGTTACGGAATAAATAAGTCAGGGGATGAAAGGCACAGCATTGAGAATAGAGTCTGTGGCATTGTAACAGAGTTGTGTGATGACAGGTGGTAGCCACACTTGTGATGAGCATAGAATAGTGTATTGAGTTGTCAAATCACTATATTGTACACCTGAAACTAATGTAACCTTGTGTGTCAACTATATTTCAATTAAAAAAATAAACAAGGGCACCTGGGTGGCTCAGATGGTTAAGTGTCTGCATTTGGCTCAGGTCATCCTCTGGGTCCTGGGATCAAGTCCTGCCTTGGGCTCCCTTCTCAGCAGGGAGCCTACTTCTCACTCTCCTGCCCCTCCCATTTTTCCAAAATCTGAAATCCTGTTTTTTTTTTTCATTAAAGATTTTATTTCTTTATTCATGAGAGACAGAGAGAGAGGTAGACATGGGCAGAGGGAGAGGTAGGCTCCCCGCAGAGAACCAGATGTGGGATTCCAGATCCCAGCACTCCAGGATCACACCCTGAGCCAAAGGCAGAGGCTCAACTGTGAAGCCACCCAGGCGGCCCTTGAAATCCTTTTTAATCCATGATTTATTTAGAGATGGATATTTCCAGATTTTTAAGTTGGAGGAAGAAGAGGGTTTTTAAATTATTATTTTGATTTTTTAGTTTTCTTTGTGTTAAGATAGTGGATCTGTTTTATCTGCCATTTTCTAAAAGGCATGTTAGAATCTTTTTACCATTTCCCCCAAAAGAATTTGATATAGTTCTTACTTAATATAGTTGTATTAAATGTAGTTTCAGTGCATAGGAGTTTGTGAGTATCATCTCTTCTTGGTTGGTTGTGCCTTTTTTATTATAAAATGGCTTTCCCTCTTCTGTTAAAAGCATTTTTTTTTTGTTCTCTTTTTCTAATATTAACATTCCTATTCTTTCTTTCTCTCTCTGGTTTTGTTTTGTTTTGAAGTTATATGTGCCATTTCTTTTTCCTTATTTGGTTAACTGAACCACGCTAGTGCCTCTTTATTTTGTTTTAATAATATGTTTAGTATCTACCTTTTATTTTTATTTTTTAAAGATTTTATTTATTTCTTCATGAGAGACACAGAAAGAGAGAAGCAGAGACACAAACAGAGAGGGAAAGAAGCAGGCTCCATGCAGGGAACCCGATGTGGGACTCAATCCCTGGACTCCAGGATCACACTCTGGGCCAAAGGCAGATGCCAAACCGTTGAGCTACCCAGGGATCCCCTAATATCTACCTTTTAAAGAAGAATTTAAATATATTATGCCCACTGCTATGTTTTGTCTTATTCATGTTCATTTCCAAGTCAAAATGATAATTATATAATAATATTACATTATTTCTAATGAGATTATTTGATGCAAAGAGCACTTAAATAATAAGTAGCATTTCTTGTTTTCTTATTATACCCAGAAATTACTCTCTATGCTTATCTGTATCTCATGGTTATATCATTTAATCCCCATGACAATGTACTTTTATTATTTTCTATTTTAGAGAAGAGGAAGTGAAGCTGCATAGAATTACTAGCTAGTAATAAGGCCAGGATTCAAATCCAGCCCAGCCTGATTCTATAGTTTGTGTTCTTGGGTTTAGGATAGCTCAATTTAACCTTTTTAAAATCTATGCATACTTATATGTTATGAGTTTACATAAAAATTTATCATAATCCTGGGGTGTCTGGTGGCTCAGTAGGTTAAGCATCCAACTCTTGATTTCGGCTCAGGTCATGATCTCAGGGTCATGAGATCAGGCCCATCTTTGGGCTCTGTGCTCAGCAGAATCTGCTTGGGATTCATATTCTCTCTCTGTCTCTCTCCCTCCCTCCCTCTGCTCCTCCCTCAGCTATCCAGCCCATGTTCTCTCAAGTAAATAAAATCTTAAAATATATTTATTATAATTCAATAGTTTTGGAGAAAACAAGTAAATTTAAAACTTGCAGTTGTTTTTTAGTCTTTTATATTTTCATAAGCTGACAGGAACAAAACATGTTTCAGTTCAAATATTTTAATTATGAGTTTGTTGAGAGACTTACAGCTCATCTCTTGATAAAATAACCAAGTATAACAAAAACTATAAAACAATGTTTTTTCATGTAAACTGAATCTAGTGCTTGCCCATTAATTGAGGTTAAGTTATAATTTTAAGTGTTAAGGAATGTATGTGTACATATCTGTGTATAAAATATTCTTACATTTAATTGTATGTTAAAATTACAGTTATTTGGGGTGCCTGGGTAGCTCAGTCAGTTAAGCATCTGCCTTTGGCTCATGTCATAATCTTGGGGTCCTAGGATTGAGCCTCTTATCAGGCTCCCTGCTCTGGGGAGCCTGCTTCTCACTCTCCCTCTCCCTCTCCTTCTGTCCCCCTGACCCCAGCTCATTCTCTTTCAAATAAATAAGTAAATAATTACAGCAATTTACCTTTCTTTTTTTTCCTCCCCTAATTAGATAAGTCCTAAAAGTGACGTTTGGTCCTTAGGATGCATTTTGTACTATATGACTTATGGGAAGACACCATTTCAGCATATAATTAACCAGATTTCTAAATTACATGCCATAATTGACCCTAATCATGAAATTGAATTTCCTGATATTCCAGAGAAGGATCTTCAAGATGTGTTAAAGGTAACATTAGTAGTATATGGATACAGAAGAATAATATTTCAAATACTTAAATTGTTTGCTTAGAGTAAATAGTTGAAATTACTGGACTTATGTGACTGGCTTAGATAGATATATATGGTCTATTGAAAGGAATTGCTGAATGAATTAGATTTTTAAGTCATGTTAAGTTCACTTTGAAGATGTTTTAAGAGTTATGAATACTTGGGGATTTTGCAAAAAGAACTTATAAAATCTTGTTTCTGAGTAGACTATCTGGAAAGCAACTACTATAGTACAATACAATCTTGAAAGATACTTTATATTGATATTACATAAGAAAACTTGATTTAAAAAAAATGAATCCTTATTTTTGTAGTGTTGCTTAATAAGGGACCCTAAACAGAGGATATCCATTCCTGACCTTCTGGTGCATCCATATGTTCAAATTCAAACTCATCCAGGTACTTCTTTGAAAATCAACTTATTAGTAGTTACTAATAATAACAGACTTATAGCTATAACAAAAAATGGAACATGAATTGGCTACTCTTCCAGCATTCCTCTTTCCTTAAGGAAGTTCCTTTTATGCTAAAATACTAAAATAAATTAAATTTTTTTTTTAATGTGCTGGCATTTTTACTTACCCTAGGTAAGTAGCTATGATCAGTGATAAATTACAAGATGCCAGTTATTGTGTTGTTAAACAGAATGTATTTGCATGTGATTTTGTATTTTTTATTAGTTACAGCATGTTAATGATTATATATTTTTACAGGTAACCAGATGGTTAAGGGTACCACTGAAGAAATGAAATATGTTCTGGGCCAACTTGTTGGTCTGAATTCTCCTAACTCCATTTTGAAAGCTGCTAAAGTAAGAATGTCTATCTACATTACTTTTAATGGTTTTGTAGTTTAGTGAATAAGACACTTAAACAGGTAATCCAAAGAAAAGTTGTTCCAGTCATCAGATTAAATATGAAGTATATTTCTACATTTAGATTCTTAATGTATGCTTTTTGACAAATACAGACTTTTACATTCTTGTTCCGCAGATAGCACAATTGAAAGTATATTGTCATATAAGGTGCAATTGTAAGATTGCTGTCAGGTCTCAATTGGAATAAATTTCATAAGGAATTTGTCGTTTAAATCAGCAACATTTTTTTTTAAAAGATTTTATTTATTCATTCATGAGAGACACACACACACAGGCAGAGGGAGAAACAGACTCTATGCAGGAAGCCTGATGCGGGACTCCATCTCAGGATCCCAGGATCATGCCCTGAGCAGATGCTCAACCACTGAGTCACCCAGGTGTCCCATAAATCAACAACATTCTTAAAACAGCTTTCTTTTCTTTTTTTTTTAATTTATGTATTCATGAGAGAGACAGAGAGGCGTAGGGACAAAGGCAGAGGGAGAGGCAGGCTCCATGTAGGGAGCCTAATGTGGGACTCGATCCCAGGACTCCAGAATCACACCCTAGGCCAAAGGCAGGCACTCAAGTGCTGAGCCACCCAGGTGTCCCTTAACACAGCTTTTGCATTCATTTCTTCTAGCCATCTTTTTTTTCCAGAAGCCATCTAGGAGAAATCTCGGTATTTGTTTACAGGCAATGACTTGAAGCTATGTACCACAGTCAGAACATTTCTCAAAGCAGAGGTCTTGGACCTTTCAGCCTTCCAGTGTTTATGTCTATACCACCATATTTGGATCTCGTTGCCATCAAAACCCTAGTCATTCTAGAACCCTGTGTATGCTTATTAACCAACTGGTTGAGTTACCAAGCAGTTACTAATTAATTTCAGTAATAATGCTATTATAAAATATGGGAGCTTAAATTAAAAACACTCTTAACTCTCTGGGTAGGATAAAACTACTCTAAGATGTTAAGAACTTGGACACATTTCTGGAGGAATTTATTATACATTCACTATTATATTCGCATTCATGATATAAAGTAAATTTTTTTCTTACTTATGGTTAAATCAGTGGTTTTAGGAATTCAAATTGAATAAAATTTGTTTTATAATTTTACTCTATATTTCATATCTCCATGTTTTAATTTCCCCCCAGTGTATTATTTAGAGCCTTTTATGAATAAAATTGAGATGAATTAGTTGCCTTTACTTCTAAGGTTATGTGTTCCTTCATGGTAGAGATATCTGTTATCTTTATAAATTAGATGTTGGCTTAACCTTAAATCCTTTACAATATGTAGATGTTAATATAGCTAATTATGTTTATTTATATAACTTGTATTTTTCTAAAGATTTTATTTATTTATTCATGAGAGAGAGAGAGAGAGAGGCAGAGACACAGACAGGGGGAGAAGCAGGCTCCAGGCAGGGACCTGACGTGGGACTCGATCCTGGGTCTCCAGGATCAGGCCCTGGGCTGAAGGCGGCACTAAACTGCTGAGCCAACAGGGCTGCCCATAACTTATATTTTTTTAATGTCATCTGTTTATTAGTTGAAATATCTGAAACTATTTCCTGATGAGTTTATTTTACAGTGTAGCAAGTTATGTAAGACTTGCTTTATTTAAGAAAAAATAAAGGAGAGCAAGAAGGCCTTTAAAATACATATATATGGGAGTGCCTGGGTGGCTCAGTTGCTTGAGTATCTGCCTTTGGCTCAGGTCATGATCCCAGGGTCCTGAGATCAAGCCCCATTTTGGGCTCCCTGCTCAACCTGTTTCTTCCTCTCCCTCTGCCTGCTTGTGCTCTGTCAAATAAATAAATAAAATCTTAAAAAAAATGCATATATATGCTTATAAATGCCTGTTACATTTCTTTTACAGAATTATTGAGTTGTATCTCATGATAGTGAATATTTAGGCCAAGCTAGGTGTTTACAATTCTTATTATCTTCAATAGTTTGTAAAGTAATTTTCTAGTTATAAGAACAAGAGACATTCATTACATATTAGAATATATGTAGTTATCTTTATTCATCTGATAATACATTGAATTTTAGAAGTTGGAAAAACAAGTGTGTGTTTTTCATTTCAGACTTTATATGACCGCTATAGTAGTGGTGAAAGTCATGATTCATCTTCATCATCCAAGACTTTTGAAAACAAGTGGGAGAAAAAATAATTCACAGCTACTCCTAAACTGTCAAATATCACCTGTAAAACATATTGAATTGTATATACTCTTTATTCTCTGTGGAAATCTGCTCTTAAAGACAACTTCACTGAAATGTCAATGGCAGAAAAATTCAGTAGATTATCCTCAAAAGAAAACTGTAAAAATAATAACCACTAATGGTACTGTATAAAGTTGTAGAATTGTTTTCTCTCTTTTATGCTTTCCTGTAAATCTACTCTATTTGATACCATCTCATACTCAGAATAGTGGGCGAACAACTGAAATACATTCTGAAGAACTATGTAAATAAAGCTTTGTAGCATAAAATGACACTAAAATGTAGAAATTGTAATTATTTTCTTCAAGCAAATGTACTGGTGATACGGTGCAAATTTTTTTTTAATTTCTTTTTTTTAATTTTTATTTATTTATGATAGTCACAGAGAGAGAGAGAGAGAGAGGCAGAGACACAGGCAGAGGGAGAAGCAGGCTCCATGCACCGGGAACCCGACGTGGGATTCGATCCCGGGTCTCCAGGATCGCGCCCCGGGCCAAAGGCAGGTGCCAAACCGCTGCGCCACCCAGGGATCCCCGGTGCAAAATTCTTAATAAAAATTGAAGGGATGCCTCAGTGGCTCAGCGGTTGAGCATCTGCCTTCAGCTCAGGGCATGATCCTGGAGTCCTAGGATCAAGTCCCACATCAGGCTCTCTGCATGGAGCCTTCTCCCTCTGCCTATGTCTCTGCTTCTCTCTCTCTGTGTGTCTCATGAATAAATAAATAAAATATTTTAAAAAATTAAGGGAAGGTACAAGACTAGATCTTAGTAAATGAATTTCAAGAAGAGAATTCCAAAGGGTTTGAATTCTAAAATAGATTTCCTAATTGCTTTATGGCACTGATGCAGTCCAGAGTTTTAGGGCTACACTTTGTTTTTTTAATTCTCTCTTTGATTCTTCATAATATCTATTGCATAGTGTTTAGAGTATCGTGCTAGCTTCTGTGGTATAAGATGTATAGGGCATACCCTCACTGTAATTTGCTTGGTAATTGACAAATTACAAATGTAGTCTTAGAGTCTTTGGGACTCAATCTAGTATTCTCTCTCTCTCTCTCTCTCTCTCTCTCTCTCGCTTTTTTTTTTTTTTGTTAAGATTTATTTATTTATTCATTCAGAGAAAGTGAAGAGAGAGGCAGAGACACAGGCAGAGGGAGAAGCAGGCTCCCTGCAAGAAGCCGGAAGTGGGACTCGATTCTGAGTTTCCAGGATCACACCCCGGGCTGCAGGCGGCGCTAAATCGCTGCGCCACCGGGGCTGCCCTCTCGCTTTTTTTTTTTTAGATTTCAATAGACATTTTTTTTTTTTTTTTTGAAGACCTTTTAAGATCAGTTTTAGGTCCACAGCAAAGTTGAGGGGAAGGTGTAGAGATTTCCCATCTAGCTCCTGCCCCAACATATACATAGTATTCCCCATTATCAACGTCCCCTACCAGATTGGTACATTTGTTAAAACTAATGAACCTACATTGACACACCATAACAATCACCCAAAGTCCATAGTTTTACATTACAGTTCGCTTTTGTTGGTATACATTCTATAGGTTTGGACAAATGTTAATGACAAGGATCCATTATAATAATATTATACAGAGTATTTTCATTGCCCTGAAAATTCTTTGGGCTCCTCCTATTCATCCCTCTCCCACCCCTGAACTGCTAATCCCTTACAACCACTGAACTGCTAATTGCCTCAATAGTTTTGCCTTTTCCAGAACATCATATAGTTGGAGTTGCACAGTATGTAGCCTTTTCAGATAAGTTTCTTTCGCTTTGAAAAGATTCCTCTAGGTCTTTTCAGCACCTAGTAATATTCCATTGTATGGATATGGATGTACCACAATTTATGCATCCACCTACTGTAGGTCATCTTGATTGCTTCCAAATTCGGGCATTTATGAATAAAGCTGCTATAATCTATGTGCAGGTTTTTGTGTGGTAATAAATTTTCAACTCCTCTGAATAAATACCAAAGAGCATGTTGGATGGATTGATGGTAAGAATATACTGAGTTTTGTAAGAAACTGCCAAACTATTTTCCAAAGTGGCTGTACCATTTTGCATTCCCTGTGGCAGTGAATGAGAGTTCCTATTGCTCCACATCCTTGTCAGCATTTGCGGTTGTCCGTGTTCCAGATTTTGGCCACTTTAATAGGTATGTGGTAGTATCTCATTGTTATTTTAATTAGCATTTCTCAAATGACACATAATGTGGTGTATTTTTTCATATTCTTACTTGACAGCTGGTACCCTCTTTGGTGAGATATGTCTTTGGCTTATTTATTAAATTGGGTTGTTTGTTTTCTTAAGTTTTAAGAATTTGTATATTTTGGATAGCAGTCCTTTATCACCTGTCTTTTGTAGGTATGTTTTCTCAGTCTGTGGCTTATCTAATTATTTGATATTGTCTTTCACAGAGCAGAAGTTTTTAATCTTAATGTACATTATCAATTATTTCTTTCATAGATTGTAACTTTGATGTTGTGGCTGAAAAGTCATCACCATACCTAAGGTCATCTATTTCCTGCAATGTTATATTCTAGAATTTTATAGTTTTGCAGTTTATGTTACATTTAGGTTTGTAATCCATTTTGAGTTCATTTTTGTGAAAAATGTATAAAATCTGTCTTTAAATTCATTGTTTTTGCATGTGGATGTCTAGTTATTGAAGGGACTGTCTTCTTCCCATTGTATTGCTTTTGCTTCTTTTCCTCCTATTCCCTTACCAATACCATGCTGTCTTGAATGCTATCACTTTATAGTAAGTCTTGAAGTTGCATAGTGGCAGTGCTCCAACTTTGTTCTTCAATATTGTGTTGATTATTCTGGGCTTTTTGCCTTTTCATATAAACTTTAGGATTGGTTTGTAAATATTCATTAAGAAAACTTGCTGAGATTTTGATTGGAATTGCTTTCAATTTGTAGATCACATTGGAAAGAACTGACATTTTGACAATATTGAATCCTCCTGTCCATGAATGGAATACTTCTTCATTTATTCATACCTTGATTTTGTTCATCAGTTTTATACCTTTTTTCATATAGATCTTATATATATATATATTGTGAGATTTATTCCCAAGTATTTAATTTTTGAGTGTGCTAATGTAAATGGTATTTTTTTTAAAGGTTTTATTTATTCATGAGAGACACAGAGAAAGAGAGAGGGGCCGAGACACAGGCAGAGAGAGAAGCAGGCCCAATGCAGGGAGCCTGATGTGAGACTCGATCCCGGGACTCCAGGATCACACCCTGGGCCAAAGGCATGCACTAAACCATTGAGCCACCCAGGGATCCCCTGGTATTGTGTTTTTTAATTTCAAATTCCACTTGTTCATTGCTATATAAAATGATTGGCTTTTGTATATTAACCTTGTATCCTACAACCTTTCTATAATTTTTTTATTAGTTCCAGGAGTTCTTTTGGGTCTTCTACATAGATGATCATGTCATCTGCAAACAATTTATTTCTTCCCTCCCAATCTATGTGCCTTTTGTTTCTTCTTGTCTTTTTTTTTTTTTTTTTTTTGAGTACTTTATACCCCACATGGAACTCAAATTTCACAATCCCAGGATCAAGAAGAGTTGCATTCAGGCTTCCCTCTTGTCTTCTTACACTAGCTGACACTTTTAATATACTATTGAAAGGAGTTGTGAGGCAGCTTTCTTGCCTTGTTTTTGATCATAGTAGCTTCAAGTAGCTTCAAGTATCCTTTTTTTTTTTAAATATTTTATTTATCCACTCATGAGAGACACAGAGAGAGAGAGGCAGAGACACAGGCAGAGGGAGAGGCAGGCTCCATGCAGGGAGCCCGACGCGGGACTCAATCCCGGGTCTCTAGGATCAGGCCCTGGGCTGAAGGCAGCGCTAAACCACTGAGCCACCCGGGCTGCCCAGCTTCAAGTTTCTCATCATTAAATATGATGCTAGCTATATTTTTTTAAAGATTTATTTATTTATTTGAGAGAGAGTTGTGGGGGAGGGCAGAGGGAGAAACTAAGCAGACTCTGTACTGAGCCCTCTCAGTACATGGGCCTGATCTTGGAGATCACAACCTGAGCCAAAACCAAGAGTTGGATGCTGAACTGTCTATCCAGGTGTCTTGCTGTATGTTTTTTTTAATAGATATGCTTTATTAAGTTGAGGAAATCCCCCTTTATCTTAGTTTGCTGAGAGTTTTTATCATGAATAGATGTTAGATTTTGTCAGTTGCTTTTTCTTCATCTATTAATGATCATATGAGGGGTTTTTTGTAGCCTATTGATGTGATTGATTACATTAATTGTTTTTTTTAATGTTGGACCATCCATGACTACTTGGGATAAGCCCAACTCAGTTGTATATAATTCTTTTCATACATTGTTGAATTTGATTTGCTAATATTTGATTGAGGATTTTTGCATCTATATTCATGAGAGAGGGGATCCCTGGGTGGCGCAGTGGTTTAGCGCCTGCCTTTGGCCCAGGGCGCGATCCTGGAGACCCGGGATCGAATCCCACGTCGGGCTCCCGGTGCATGGAGCCTGCTTCTCCCTCTGCCTGTGTCTCTGCCTCTCTCTCTCTCTCACTGTGTGCCTATCATAAATAAATAAAATTAAAAAAAAATAATCCTTTATATTCATGAGAGATACTGGTCTATGGTTTTCCTGTAATGTCTGATTTTGGTATTAGGATAATGCTGGCCTCATAGCATGAGTTAGGAAATAATCCCTTGGCTTCTAGGCTTCTCTCTATCCTATGAACAACTTGTAGAGAATTCATATAATTTGTTCCTTAAATATTTGGTAAAATTTACCAGTAAACTCTGGGCCTGGGACTTATCTGGAATGTCTGAATTATTGATTCAATTTCTTTAATAGATAGAAACCTATTCAGTTTGTTTATTCTTGTGTGAATTTTGGAAAATTGTGTTTTATAAGAAATAGGTCCATTTTGTCTAGTGTATCAAATTCATGGGCATAGAGTTTTTTACAGTAGTTCTTTAGTACCTTTTTAATGTCCATAGGATCTGTAGTTGTGTCCTTTATTTTATTTTGTATTTTTATATTAGTAATTTGTGTCCTTTCTTTTTTTCCTTAATTTGACTAGAGGCTTATTGATTTTATTTATCTTCTCAAAGAATTAGCTTTTGGTTTGAATGATTGTTCTCTGTTGATTAACTGTTTTCAATTTTCTCCATTTCTGCTGTAATTCTTATTATTCCTCTCTTCTTCTTACTTTGGATTTAGTTAGCTTTTCTTTTTTTAGTTTCCTGAAGTAGAAACTTAGATCATTGATTGTAGAATTTTCTTCTTTTCTAATATATGCATTTTATGCTATAAATTTTTCTCTACTGCTTTTGTTGCATCCCATAAATTTAGATAATTTGTGTTCTCATTTTCATTTATTCAAAATACTTTTTAATTTCTCTTTTTTTTTTAAATTTTTTTTATTTATTTATGATAGTCACACACACACACACACAGAGAGAGAGAGAGAGAGAGAGAGAGAGAGAGAGGCAGAGACACAGGCAGAGGGAGAAGCAGGCTCCATGCACCGGGAGCCCGATATGGGATTCGATCCCGGGTCTCCAGGATCTTGCCCTGAGCCAAAGGCAGGCGCCAAACCACTGCGCCACCCAGGGATCCCCTTTTTAATTTCTCTTGAGGATATGACTACCAGAAGGCAGAAATCATCATGGGTCACCTTTGAGGCTCCTTACCACTAAATATTAGCTCTTTTTATGATTATTTTTTCTTATTTTTTTTAAGTTTGTCCTTCGAAGAGTTGATCTAAATTATCTTCCCTTTGCTCTTTAAAAATAATTTTATCACGTGTATATATTCTTTTTTTTTCTTAAAGATTTTATTCATTTATTCATGAGAGACCAAAAGAGAGTGGTAGAGACACAGGCAGAGGGAGAAGGAGGCTCCACACAGGGAGCCTGATGTGGGACTTGATCCCAGAACTCCAGGATCATACCCTGAGCTGAAGGCAGATGCTCAACCACTGAGCCACCAGGTGTCCCACATGTGTATATATTCTTGAACAACATGTTGATGTCTCGTATTCAATCTTATTTTGAAAAATCAGATATTATATGCAAAAATAACTCCTAACCAGGAGCCTGTTTTCTATTATGTTAAGTAGAAAAATTACTATTTATTGCATGTTTCCTAAAACAATAAAACAGTCTTAGGTAAGGGGATAAGGGACAAGTTATCAAGTTAATGCGACTGTATATATATTTAAAATACCACTTTTTGGTTGCTAAATTATGTTTATTTTTGCCTTACATATTTTGAGGCTAAGTTTGCATGCAAACTTAGAATTTTTTTATTTTCCTGGATAAGTATCATGTTTACCATTTCACAGGGACCTTCCAAATTTCTAAATATGTATTTATTTCTTCTAAATGTGACCTTTTCAGGTTTCTCTTGGTCAATAGTTGACTAGCGTGTGAATGTAATTATAATTCACCTTTTCTGTGACCTTTTAGGAATATACCTTTTAAACAGCATACCTGAATTTTACTTTATATCCAATCACTGGTAATTTGTCTCTTTGGCCTGACAAGTTTAATCTGTTAATATTTATTATGATTATAGTAAATTTCTTCCTACCATCATATATTTGCTTTAGTATTTAATTCACTTGTGTTCTTCCTTTATTCTTTGCTTGCTCCTCCCCCCCCCTTTTTTTTTAGTTTTGTGTTTTTCTTTTCTATAATTTTTCCTCTGATGGCTTAGAAGGGTTAGAATCTTGGGTTTTTTTGTTTTGTTTGTTTTAGTGATTAGTTTTAAATTTTACCATGTTATTTAACTTGACAGAGACTGAGCTTAAATAAATATCTCAATCATTCCAACCAAACAAGAAAGATTTTAATGTATTTTAACTACATTAGCACAACTTGTATGACAATTATGGTGTATTTTAGTTTTATCCTATTATAATCCCACAGACTACTATTATCACTTTATACATACACTTATTTAGATTCATAAGAATATTTACTATTTTATATATTCCTTGTACCTCAAATTATGCTTTTGAGAGGATTTCCTCTCTTTTTGAAAATTCGTTTAGCAAAGATCCATTGGTAGTAGAATTATCATTTTGCTTATTTGAAAATGTTTTATTTTTGTTTTAAAGATTTTATTTATTCATGAAAGAGAGAGGCAGAGACATAGGCAGTCTCCCCATAGGGAGCAAAATGTGGGACTTGTTCCCCTGACCCGGATCACACCCTGAGGTGAAGGCAGAAGGCAGACACTCAACTGCTGAGCCACCCAGGCATCCCTGAAAATATTTTAGATTCACCCTTGTTTTTATGAAGATTGTTTTTTCAGGATCTATCCATCTATTATTTCTAATATCCATATTATATCTATGTAAGTGATCTGCCTTTTTCCTCTGGCTATTTCTAAGATCTAAAGCTCTGTGATCCACTGTCTCCCTAAAATATGTCTTGATTTTGTTTTTGTTTTTTTTTTTTTATTTTGTTTTGTTTTTAATCCTGTTTGGTATATATTATGCTTTCCAAGTCTATGGAATCATATATCTTCTTGATTCTGAAAAATTCTCAGCCATTATCTCCTTAAACTTTTTCAGTTTTAGAAATTTCATTTGGTTGTTTTTCAAACCTGCCTGTTCTTCCTTGATGGTTATTTTCTTCCTTTTCAAGTGTGTGATTCTATCATTTTTTTCTTTAGTCATTTTACATGGAACAGTTTTATATTCCATATCTCAAATTCCAGTACTTGAATTTTTTGAGTTGAACTCTTTTTTTTTTTTTTTTTTTTTCTGACTCTGCCATTTGTTTCTTACCGTGTTGGAGGTTTCTGTGACTACCCCCTCAAGTTTAATGACCTACTAGGAGAACTCATAGGATTCAGTTACACTCATGGTGATGATTTATTATTAGTGAAAAGATATAAAGCAAAATCAACAAAGGGAAAAGGTGCATGAAGCAAAGTCTGCAGGAAACAAGCCACAAGCTTCCAAGCGTTCATTCCTAGTGACTCACATAGCTTGTACTAATTTCCTAGCAGTAAGTTGTGACGATATGTATAAAATGTCTAGCACAGCAGCTTATTAGAGACTTGTTACTCTGTTTCAGGGGCCTGGTCATGTACTCACCCTTTGCCTAATATGTACCCAAATATTAGGCTCCCAGAAGGAAAGCAGGTATTTATCTTAAAATCACATTGTTTGTACCTCACAATTCAGACACTGGAAGCCCCTTGTTTAGGAAATGGTGGGAACCCTCCAGAAATTTGAGTTCCTAGACTCTGGCCAAAGACAACCTTCCAAGCAGACCTTTTTTAATGATATCAGTCTCAGGCTTGCAATGTTTACTCTTTACACTTCTTGTGAATTTGTTAGTCTTTGTTTATGATCTCTGATTTGTTTGATCTCAAATATTAGGAAACTGCAGAGGAAGCCAGTGTTAATCTTAAAAAATCAAACTGCCAGTTATTTTACCAGCAAAAGTTGGTTTTACTTGGGAATAGCAGAGAATTGCAATCTGGAACAAGCAAGCTATAGAAGAACCATAGGCAAATCCATAGAACAAAGCAGAGGTATACTTTTATAGAGGAAAGGGGAACATTAGGAAGGCTGATACAAGCAAGAATTCCATGGTAGTAAAGTGGCAGTTTGAAGTATAGTAGCTTTTCATTGGCTAAGCTGTTGCCAGGGAAAGGAGGAAAGCTTTTCTTCCTCCTTCGATAGCAAAGTAGTTTCCAATTGCAAGGTCCATCTCTTCCTATTGGATCTGTAATTGATAACAGTGTTAGAGCATAAGAGCTCCCACTGGGAACCTGACTCCACTCTAAGATTTCCTTTTACTTTTCATGCCAGCATTTGCTATTAACTTAAACCAGTATCAGTATCAATCAGGGTACGTTAGGTTTTGCCATGGTAACAAGTAACCCTGAAAAATATCAGTAGCTTTAAACAATGAAATTTTATTTCTCACTAATGCCTGTGGAGGAGGGAAGAGAATACTGCCCTGCTTTGCCCTCACTCCTGGACCCAGGCTATGTGGTGCTCTACTGTTTGCTGTGGCAGACAAAAAGGGAAAGCATGATAAAGTTTCTTAAAATTAATACTTGAAAATTACATCCTTCTCACAATTCATTGGCTAAAGAAGTTGTGTGATTTAATGTAATGATTGTGTGTCTAGAAAGAAGGCTAAAAATACATGAACAGCACTAATTAAAATTTGTAAGATACAGCGATATTCTTTGCTTCAATCAGGGATTCTTACCCTGTAGTTCAGGGCCTCCTAGGACTACTAGGTTTTGAGTGACACAGAGAATAAAAGCATTCTGTTTTTTCTTGCCATGACATTTTAGAGGATTTTTAATTGATGCTACTTTCCCAAAGTAGTTACAAACAACTTTGGGATGCTCTCCATGGTTCTTTGCCCTTCCTTTTTCTTATTTTCTTCCTCTCTGTTCTACTTGTCCACTTTTACTGCCAGAAAGAGAGTATATTGTATTGAAGAGAGAAATGTATTATTAATTAGTTGTTTAGTAAAGTCATAATAATGTTTATTGGCTGTTTGCAGAGACATATATGTTACTACAAAAGGAAAATATTAGTCTCTCCTTAATCTACTTGGGAAGTATAATAGAAGGAAGTATAAATAACTCTCAATCCCATCATCCAAAGTCAATTACTATTAACTTTTGGCATATTTGCACAATCAAGATAATATATTTATAACTTTATACTCTTATTTTTCCACCTACTTTTCTAAAGCATTTTCCTAAGTCATTTAAACTCTTCACAAATATAATTTTGATTCCTTTGTAGTAGCCTATGATGTAAATGTACAAAGATATTTCTCTATTTTTAAATTTTGTTTATAATTCAGAATTAATGGGAATGGAAGTTAATATTTGTCCTAAAATATAACTAATAATGTAAATCCACAGTTAAAGATTGTGATACCATCATGGAACTTTTTTTTTTTTTAATTATCAGCAGTTTGATATTAGACTTAGCAATTGAAATTTGGGTTTACATTTAAGCTATCCCTGATATGTGGTGGCCAACCTAATATCTTTGTGAGTAGATTTAATCAAACAATATTTTAGGGAGGAGGCAAATGCTATCTAACCAGAAAAAGTCTGTTGCTTCTACTGTCAAGATATATTTAGAATTCAGTCCTCGGGGATCCCTGGGTGGCTCCGCGGTTTAGTGCCTGCCTTCAGCTCAGGGCGTCATCCTGGAGTCCCAGGATCGAGTCCCACTTCGGGCTCCCTTCATGGAGCCTGCTTCCCCCGCTGCCTGTGTCTCTGCCTCTCTCTTTCTGTGTGTCTCTCATGAATAAATAAATAAAATATTAAAAAACAGAAAAAGAATTCAGTCCTCACCACTAGCACCTACATCACATGGGTCACTGCAAAAATTTCTTCACTGTTCTCCCTGCTTCCACTCTTGTCCTTCCCTATCCTGCTCTATAGGACAGCCAGAGCGATTTGTTCCAATATGAGTTAGGGCACTTTGCTCCTCTGTTCCATACCTTCCAACTGACTCCATCCAACTCAAAGTAAATGCCCAAGTCCTTGAAGGATAGGTGTCTTTCTATATGTAGCCAGAATTTGGACGCATAGGCACATGCCTGCCTTATGGCCCTTGGGTTGCCATTCCCTCTCCTAGAATGCTTTTTCTGCAGTAGACACTAGGCTTGTTTCTGATGTAGGAATGAGTTAGGGATAGATGGGGGTGGGCAGGGAAAGATAAGGGAAAGGCCCAGAGTCGGGCTCCCATAAATCCTAAGGACACCAAATAGTCCTGAGTCCGTCATTTCCTCATCTTGTGTTTGTTCAAACATCAATTTCCCAGTGAGGCCTGCCTTAAATAGCATATTTAATTATAATCCGCCTGCTCCTCAATATCCCCTTCCTTGCTGCTTAATTATTTTTTGTAGTATTTATCATTCTGACATTCTTTATAATTGATTTAGGTGTATTTTTTGTTTGTTTGGTCTTTTTTCTATTTATCTCCCCACCCCCATGACCCCCCCAATAATACCAGTTGCCAGAATGCAAAGCTTTTTATTAGTTTTGTTCACTACTGTATTCCCAGTGCCTAATATAATGCCTGGTCCATAGCTGACACTTGACACTTGATAAATATTGGTTGAATACATGAATAAAAGTTTTCTTCCTGGAAAGAGAGAATTATGTTTCTTACAGAGAAACAGTATTAGCAATATTGGCAAACTGGCTGATATCAGCCCAGTGGACTGATGTAACTCCTAGAGAGGTGAACAAAATAAGATGTCCTTTATGGCTACCACCCATTCCAAGCGACCTACTTTGCAACACTTGGATTTAGGAATTGATATGGGAGAGCTTAGGTTCTTGTCTCACGGAGTCAAAGAATGAATCTTGTGGACACAGGAGAGTGAGTAAAGGAATAGAAGTTTATTAAATAAAGATACAGATAAAGCTCTCAGAAGTGAGAGGGGTCCTGACAGGGTTACCACTGAGGGCTTGTAGGGTTGATCTTCAATTGGAAGCCAGTCAGGGAACCTAAATCCCTTTAACATATCCATTGATATCACCATTGGATAGGGACTAGTGATAATATCATTAATGGCTTACTTCCTTTTTAGAGTATGATGATTTTGTGGGTTACCTTAGGGCAGGGTGGTCTGGCTTGTTCCCTTATCTGATTTCCTTACACCTCAGCATTTTGGGGATTTTTGTGAGCCTGCTTCCATGGCCCACTACCTAGCCTTGCCTTAGCCCCTTTTGTCCCTAACTCAGAATGAAGGATGTTCACAGAGGCATACTTTTTCTAGACATGCCCTTGACTGACAGGATTTCATACAGAATTTGGGATTTGCCTTTTCACAGAGGCATCACATGATACCTTCTCCTAGATGAAGTATGTCTATGTTCAAATAAATGAAGCAAACTGAAGTCCCTGCCCTCCAGGTGCTTATTTGTGTTTCTCCTCTTCCTGTGAAATCAGGAATATATATATTTTTTTCTGTAGCCCAGATGTCCTAGCATTGATTTCCCAGTTCTTATTGATCTACGGTAGAGCAAGTACATGGAAGTGTTGACAGAACACAAGAAGCAAGCAGTGTGACTCTGTGCCCACAGGCTTTGGGAGGCTGGTGAGGGGAAGATGCAGAGTGCTGACCTCTCTCTGTTGCTATCTTTGAGGGGATCCCTGGCTCCCCTGTCTTGTGAGGAATCCCCAAGGACTGTCTTTGTTATAGCCAGTTGTTCTCCACACTCCAGGCTGGAGGTTCCTTCCACTCTGAGGCTGGCCTAAATTCTCTCTGGGGCTAGAAAGGGCCTCCTTCTGGTAAGGATTGCCTGCCTGAGTCTGGTAAGGGAGAGTTCTGCTCATTCCTGAAGTTTGGGAGTGGCCTAGTGAATTAAGGTTCAAGCCTCCAGGTAGGTGTGGAGTGACAGTGACAACAATTGTTCTGATCCTAAGCAGGATTTTCCAGTTTGGGTGGGAGTTTGCATAAAATGACTGATTTGAAACAATGCTACAGGGCTCAGCCAGGGACAGATTTGCTAACTGGGTCAGGTCAGGTTGGAAGACATTGTCAGTCACTGATTACCCAATCTACTTGGTGAGTGCCCAGAGCACTTTCCTTGCAGTCTTGCAAATCTCTGCATTCTGTCCTCACCAGCTGGTATGATCAAGGGAAACCTGGAAAAAGGCAAGAAGGATTCAACTCAAGCAGCAACCCGTTATGACTGACTGAACTTATTGTCTTCTTCCTATAAACAAGGTGGCTCTGTATCCAGAGTTCTTTTCTTTTTCTTGCTATTTTGGTCCATAAATTTTAACTCTAAATAATTTTATCTCTCTTTTTTCTTGCTTTGCCTATGTGTACCTATTCTCACCACATACCAATTTCTTTCATAATTCCTTCCTATTCTATGCTGTAGTCAACTTTCCAGAGCATTGCCAGCCACCTCCTTATCTTTTGTAAGGTATAGCCACACTACCTGATCACTACACTTCCTGTTTCTGCCTAGAGGCAGGACTGTGATTCCCTAGAGGGATCCACTTCTCCTCCAAGAGATTGAGAGAAGAGCCTCGCTGTTCTCAATTCTAGGGATTAATTAAACCCCTGTTGGTGATCTCATTGTTCTGTCAGTGATTGGTTTAGGGCTGGGTATACATCTTCAGGCAAATGAAACAGGAAGGGAAATCTGCTGGTGGATGCCAGGAAATGGATATTTGTCTTAAAAATAAATTCATGGAAAGTTAGCAGTACCTATTTTTCTTCTGGATGCGGTTATGTCTGCATTTCATTTCATGAACTGGAGTAGCTTTCTTGCAACCGTGAGGAAAACTAAGCACAGACCATGAATGTGGAAAAATCATGGGACCTTGGTAATTAGAGCATGAGGTTCATCCAGCAGCCATCTTATCTTGGGAGTTCTTGTTATATGAGATCAATTTAACTTAATATTTAAGACAAGTTGAGTTGTATATCTGTTTTATATAGTTGGAAGCATCCTAAGTAATCTACAAGCTCTCATTCTGCTTATTAGACAAAGACATTTTCTCTAGGCTCCATAACTTTAATTCTATTATCTCTGTGAAGCTGTCCAGAAAGTCCCAACCCAAAATAGCAGTGCTCTGCTCTGAACTCCTTTATCCACTCAGTCGGACATCTCTCTCTTTTCATCTCTTTTTGTAAATTCAAGATCCTATGATAACGTTTTGGAATTCTTAATTTCTGGTACACCACCTGAAAAACACAAACACTTTAACATATCTTTTTAAGTTTATTTATTTTTTTAGTAATCTCTGCACCCCGCATGAGTGGGGCTCAAATTCAGGACCCCGAGATCAAGAGTCATATGCCCCTTCTATTGAGCCAGCCAGGAGCCCTTCACATATCTTTTGTGATATTTAGAATAGAATGAGAATAATTTTGCCCTTAACAGTCTGCACATGGGTTTGCATTGATTTGCATGATTGGCAGTATGTTTTAACATAAAGAGTGTAGGGGGGGGGGCTGACCCACTTGACTCTAAGCTCCGTCACTCAACTAGCTTAATCTCTCTAAATTTCTATTTTCTCTTATGTAAAATTTGGTTAATAACCCCTCGCAACATTATTTTGAGGATTAAATGGAACAATGAATGTTAGTAAAATGCCTAGGATACTGTGAACAGTTAATGACACCATGCATAATACCTATCTATGTGTATACAGATACACAGCTTTTCCTTAATTTACTAGTGATTGCTGAAAAAGAAAACTCACCCAAAGAGGGCCATCAGCAGTGGGCAATAGGAGAAGTGAGGAGCAAGAAGATATTTAGACATCATTTCACTAAAATTCTCATTGTGCAAATGAGGATAAGGAGGTCTAGAAATGTCCTCTAAGATTCACCCAAAGTCTTACTGCTCTTTGGTGCATTTTAATGACACAAATGAGCTTCTTGCCCCAATACATGTGGTTTTGATGACTAAGATAAATCTGTTTTCCCACTTTTTCCCTTTTGCTTGCATTGAGACTTGGATCAGGCAACAAAGAGAGATGTCAATGTGAAACACTTTCAAGACCAGGCCTAATGGAACTGAGTAAGAGAGTACCTGCCAAAAAAATTACATTATCCTACTGCAGACACAACATAAAAATTGGTAATGTGAACAATTAACCAAAGCAAAGAATAAGGGAAATGATTAATCAATTAATCTTTTTCTCATCTATAAATGTCTTTGCTCCCTAAATCACATTTTCTCATTATTTGAAAAACAAACAAAAACAACAATAAATGGGGGAGAAAGAGTAGAAGCAAGGAAAATGAGAATGTAGAATGCCTTGGTCACCACTAAGTTCACCTTGAATCAAACACTAGCATCTCACAGGACTCTTGACTTGCTCAAACTCATCACATTATTGAAATTTTCTCAGAACCTTCAGTCCTTCATCTTTTGCAGTCCAAGTATAGAAGGACTTGTAGATGAGACAATAATTAGATTTTGGTTGTATATTTAGCAGAGCAGGTATCCTGGATGAAGAGATTGAATATGTTTCCAAACTCAGAAGTCATAACATAAACATTATGTCCTGAGGCCAATCACTGGGAGAGTGGGAAAGGGAAAGAAAACCCAAGCAGATCTCTAGTTCCCAGAGCAGAGGTAGAGAAAGCTTGGCAATTAATGTACCTAGTTGCAAGAGAAAAGGAATGGCTGTTGCTATTGCATATGTGAGCATGAGAAACCATGATGTGGGTGAACAACATACATGATGTAATGAGACTATTTACATATGTTAAGAAAGCAGTTCCAGAAGTCAACCATGTATCTTGCCAGTCTTTCATCTTCCTTACTTCCCACTACCCATACACCAGGATATCAAGAGGGAAATGGGTAATTCCTATAATTTAGCCAATTTTCCACATACTCTTTCCTGTCTCATAGGACTCTGTTGGTTTGCTAACTAGCTATCACACACCGGGGGCAAAGAGACAGAGGAAAGAGCCAGACCACTTTGGATTTGTGAGCACATTTAGTAAACAAAGGACACATCAAGTGTCGTTAAAAAAGCACTTAAAAACAGTGCTAAGAAAGCACTCTGAGTCTGTCTTAGGCAGCCACCAGATGAGTAGATCTCTGCAACCATCCACCAAATCTTAAAAAATTTATAGAGAGGCCTTAACTGGTTTTAGTTATGTATACCATCTCAACAACACATTGCTTTTTCAAGGCTATACCCTTGAAAACAGCTCTCACTCTGGGAATGGTGGGGAGAGTGCATATTCCAAGTGTAAGAGAAGGGTGAGGAGCCTCTGATTGCTTGGGTCCACTTCCAGGGCCAATCAGAGGTCATGATTTGTCAATTTCTCCTCCAACAGACTCACATCTATATTAATGATGTGTCTATTATTTTCCTCCTATAAAATGTATTTTTTTAATTTTAAACTCAACCATTTAAATTCTTTATTTCATTTTTCTTTACTTCTTTCTTCCTGTCTTAGATAGTAGAGACCATAGTTCAACTCTTAATACAATGGATATTTTTCATTTAAATTGTTCCTCAAAAATTTTAATTAGAATCGCTAAGGCTTATTAAACTAAACATTCACACAGAAACATTCAACAATGTTATAATGACACATTTATGGACAAGGAAGTGGAGGTAATCTGGATGTCTGTTATGGGGAGAAACAGGGGAATCAAGATGGGGAACATAGTCAGCAGTAGACTAGGTGTCCATGGGCCACCATTCATGTATCTTAAAAACAGTGCTAAGAAAGCAGGAAACAGAATGAACTCTAAAGCATAATAGCACTTAAATTAATTAAATTAAGAGCACCCAGGAAAATACATGTTTTATAAGGAAATATGCAAATGATACATATCAAATATTAAATTAGGTTTGTATTTTGGGAAGGCAATCATAGTGGGTACAGGGGGGAGATGAATAAATTGATATAAAAGTCAAGAGAAGATATTTGCATGTGTTAGCAATAATAATGGGACAATAATGTGATGAGTGGATTAACTCAATGCTCTGCTCTCTTGAGGTTCCAAGTAAATATATAAGTAAAGAGCTAAGGAGGAGATTATGTACAGTGGGAGAGTGGAGAGATGTTTTTGACTTCAGTGATAGAAATCAGAGATGCTATTTCTATAGAAGCAGACTTGATGTGTCCCAAGAATTGCACTATCTAAAGCCAGGCAAATGACAGTCCTATGGGAGGCTGGTGTTTGATTTACTTGGTAAATTGATATAAATATCAACATGATTATCATGCCATTGGGATGCTTACTAAGAGCCATGCAGTTTGTGTCTTTATAGATTGATAGCAAATATTCCTAGGGCAATTTTTTTTTAGCATTCTGTTACAAATAATAATATCTTAAATTTGTATGACATTTTATGTTATCCAAAGTACTTCTGTGTTATAATTCTAATTGATTTTCCTGAAAGAGACTAAGTGAAATATACTGTTCATAAATGAGAACTCTGAAACACAGAGTGACTCAGTGACTGTCCCAAGGTCACACAAATTAGAGAAGACCTGGTGTAGGACCCATGTCTCCTGATCAACTGGTATGCTTTGTTCTTTCTCTTGGTTAGAACACATAGCTGACTGGGGCATATCCCTTTTTGCTCTGATTTCCAGGAAGCTCAGAGTTAGATTTAAAACTCTAATGGAATAATTGTATCTGTTCTTATCATCTATATATTTGTATTCTTTTTTCCTTGGTCTTTGGAAAGACTCTTTTCCTTGGAACTTTCTTTTCCCTATTTTTCCTGGTCATAATTCTTCATTTCTACCTATATTTTATCCTTATTTTATTCTATAGCCACTATAGGCTGTACTAAATCACTTGTAGAAGTGATAAGAGTAGAAATAAATGCATAAATGTAAAAATTGGAAAGAAGTCCACAACACTAAAATAGACCATATTTTCCTAGAAATAAGTCAAATAGCTAGCTCCAATGAGATTGGCCACATTTAGAAAATCCTTGTTTGGATTGTATAGGATTTGACTAGCATTTTGAAAAAGATGATTAGTAAGAGGAGATCTACAACACTGAATAAAAAGCATGATTTTGAAGCTTAATAAATCAAAATTACCCTAGCAAAGTATTCCCTATTGCTTCATGGATAAAGAACAGCTATCCAATGAAATCACCCACTCTTGGAGTGGTCTTGTTTCTGAGCATCAAATTAGGATACTGGCTTTGTGACTTCTATCCTCCATTGATTATTTAGATTGCCCTTCACACTGGGTCATCTGTCCACCTACTTGTCCAGCTTAATTTCCTTTAATTACCACTCCCACCCCCCTGCTGGCGCATTATATTCCATAGATTCACAAACTTCCTTGCCAATATTCACATTGGATTCTCTGATGGATAACCCTTCACTATTTTTCCTTAAAGGCCCAGTTCATATTGCCTTCCTTAAAAAACTTTCCTTGATTTGGTCTCCTTGTTGGTCCCATCACTCAAGCTCCTTCTTTAAGTTTATTAGCATTTTAAATATACCACTATATTATAATAATTGATGGCTTATTTGTGTCTCTTGCTAGATCGTGAACTCAAGTCAAGATCTAGGCCTTCTTGTCACCCATATAGTGCTTGGCACTTTATAATGAGTGCACCTGCTTGAAATGATGTCTAATGAATTGCCACATGCATAGATTAACAAGACATTTTACCAGGTCATAGCTACCACTTGTTCAGATACACTTTCCTTTGTTCTGATCTCTACTCCTCAGGCCTCCAATCACAATACCTCCGTATGTTTTTGCTTTTTTTTTTTTTTGTCTTATTTCAGTCCTCTTTGTTCTCAATTTTCCTAATTTTTAATTGTCACTATTTAATCAAAAACGTTTCATTTTATGTCGACAAAAAGATACAAACATCAATATGCTTATTGTGCTAAATAATATGTTTTTAGGAAACAGATAAAACTTTAAAGATAGAATTTTGGGAAATAAAAATATTTATGTTCTATGAAATATGCCCGTGTGTATGTATACATATGTACACATACCTATATATACACATTTGTATATATATATATAATTCATATTGTATACATATACAATATTGTATTGTTTATTATTATTGTATATACAATATATATATAATATGGTTTCTCTGATCAGTATCTAAGTGTCCAAATTGAGCTTCACCTGACTTCAAAGTTATAATCTGAAATAACTGAAATAGCTTAGAACCATTCATAGAAAATTTAGAGCTAAAAACTGGCTTTTTAAAGTTCATGCTTGTTATTATGCATGTAGGCATTCCTTTATTATGCAAACATTTATCAAATCCAGAAGTGGGATAAGCGCAGGGGATGCAAAAATAAATAAAACCACTTATATCCCCATAAAACTGGTAGAGGCAGAGTGGGAGCTGAAGCTGGAGTGGGGGTTAGGGCCAGATGGGAAGGATTGTGTATGCCATGCTAAAGAGTTGGTTCTTTTCCTGAAACTCATTAAAGTCTCCAGAACATGACAGACACAGTTCTGTCTCCATTTGCACTTTCAAATATTTCTTTCATTCTTTGAGAGAACTAGAATGGTGAGGACACAGGCAAATAGATCATTGCTAAAGGCTGGGAGTGAGAGAGTGAGGGCTTAAGCCCAGACAGTGGATTAGGGATGAGGAGAAGAGGATGGATCAGTAAATAAGACATAAAATCAATAAGATGGTCACTTAAAGTGAGGAAGGTGGATAAAAAGAGGGTGATTATAGGCTTCCAGCTTGGGCGGTGTTCCATGTCATTTATGGGACTAAGGGACACAGCAGACCAAAATGAAATATGAATTCATACATAAAAGTTACCATCTCTCCAAAATAGCTACATTTGAAAGTAAAATCATTTTTAATGATTATTTAAGAGTCAAGATCCTGAAAACAACACTTTACACTGTACTTTTAACTGAACTGCAGGAGAGTGTATCATGTTTCTTTGGTCAATCTATGTTTTTTCACCTTTAGATCCTTGGATACAAACACACTGCTTGAGTAAGAAGCTGAGGCTGTGGGCAGTCCCGGTGGCTCAGCAGTTTAGCGCCACCTTTGGCCCAGGGCGTGATCCTGGAGACCTGGGATCGAGTCCCACAGCAGGCTCCCTGCAAGGACCCAGCTTCTCCCTCTGCCTGTGTCTCTGCCTCTTTCTCTCTCTGTGTCTCTCATGAATAAATAAATAAAATCTAAAAAAAAAGAAGAAGAAGCTGCTGAGGCTGACTAATGGCTTGGGTCCCACCATTCTGAATTGCAATGTGCAGTGCCACTTGCTTGTCTGTGTTACCATCAGTATAGTGATCGCCTGGGGCTGGTAACACACCAACCTACTGGAAACATCACTGGTTAGTTGTGAGCAATAAAATTTACTTCCCCAAGTTTATTGTCTTATAATTCCTGGCTTCTATTCCTGGTCAGCCATTTTGCAAATGTAGGTCACACAAAAAGCCCAAGTTGAATAAAGGATTATGAATAACCAATACAAAAAAATAATAGTGATAGGTAAAATGTGTGGAGCACATACTATATGCCAAGTAAAATTCTAAATAGTTTCACTTAATCATCACAACAACCCAAGGAAGTAAGTACTAGTACTATGATCATTTTATAGTGAATATGATCCTGTAATGAAAATTTAAAAGCTGAAATATATCCTGATGGACAGTGGCTCATCGTTTTATTTTTAAAAATCCAAGTAAAGAAAAACTCAACATATTTTGGGCAAGGGCGACAAGTAGGTGTTAGCTTTAGTTAAGGACAGAACTAGGTTATTTATAAAAATTCCAACATCTGTTGTATAATTTTAGGATCAATTAATTAAAGAACAGCATTTTAGAGCTTGAAGGAACTGATTACTTTAATTACAACCACTTTACTTAACATGTGTCCATTTTTGAAATTGCCTTTCACCAAAGGTTAATTTATAGTTGACTCTTGAAAACCAGGGGCTAGGGGTGTAGGCCCCTGCACAATTGAAAACCCACATATAACTTTTGACTTTCCCAAAACTTAACTACTAATAGTCTACTGCTCATCAGAACCCTTATCAATAACATAAACCAATTAGTATGTTAATATGTATTATATACTGTATTTTTACAATAAAGTAATATAGAGAAAAGAAAATGTTATTAAGAAAATTATAAGGAAGGATGCCTGGGTAGCTCAGTTGATTAAGTGTCTGCCTTCGGCTCAGGTCATAATCCCAGGGTCCTGGAATTGAGCCCCACATCAGGCTTCCTGCTCAGGAGGGAGCTTGCTTCTCCCTCTCCCTGCTTGTGAATGCTCTCTCTCTGTCAAATAAATAAATAAAATCTGAAATAAAGAAAGGAAAGAAAGAAAGAAAGAAAGAAAGAAAAGAAAAGAAAAGAAAAGAAAAGAAAAGAAAAGAAAAGAAAGAAAGAAAGAAAGAAAGAAAGAAAGAAAGAAAGAAAGAAAGAAAGAAAAACAGAAGAAATAAAGAAAGAAATCAGGGATGCCTGGGTGGCTCAGCAGTTGGGCGTCTGCCTTTGGCCCAGGGCGCAATCCTGCAGTCGTGGGATGGAGTCCCGCATCCAGTTCCCTGCATGGAGCCTTCTTCTTTCTCTGCCTATGTCTCTGCCTCTCTGTGTGTGTGTGTGTCTCTCATGAATAAATAAATAAAATATTTTTAAAAAAATTATAAGGAAGAGAAAATACATTTCAGTATTGTACTTTATTTATTGAAAAAAATCTACATATAAGTGGACCCACTCAGTTCAATTCTGAGTCGTTCAAGGGACTTATAAATGTCATGGATCTGTATCTTCTATCCATTCACAGTGAGGACCAGGAGGAGGGCAGGCAGGAGCTCTGATAAATTAAATACCCCATGAATTATAACTCTGGATTGGAAAATGCTCTCAGTCCCTTACTCTGAAGTCTGATTTTGGCTATGTGACCTCCCTTGCAGCCCAGTGGTCATGAAGTACAGTTAGGGTGACCTATGGTCCTGGTTTGCCAAAGGCTTTCTTGGTTTTAGCACTGGAAGTATTCATATCCTGGCAAACCTCGGTCCCAGGTATTGCCTTGGACCTGAGGAAACCTGGCTAGTTGGTGTCCCTTGCTACTTTAGCTTGGTCTTTCTTACAGATAAAGGTGAACCAAGTCCTGGTGAAATGCCAGGAAGCATTTTGTTTCTCTCTTTGCAGCCTTTGCTTTCTGTTTATTATTATTATTATTATTATTATTATTATTATTCAGTATTAAACCCTCCCTTTCCCTTAAGCTTCCTTATTTTTTTTTTCCTTTTTTTAGAGACAGAGAGGGAATCTTAAGCAGGCTACATGCTGAGCATGGAGCCCGATGTGGGACTCGATCTCATAATGCTGAGATCGTGACCTAAATCCAACAAGAGTTGGAAGCTCAACTGATTGAACCACCCAAGTGCCACCACCTTCCTTGTTCTTATAATTTTTGAAGCTCTCCTTCAATTCAAAGATCTGAGACCATTAATTACACTTAAAACACATTCATATAAGCATGTTAATTCTTCCAGGTTTTGGTATTTTAAGCCCTTTATTCTCCATTCTTAGAGACATTTCAGGAAATATGGGCAGGTGTGGTAGGTAATTTTGTAAGGGTAGACATTTGCATTGCATTGAATCACACTGTGTAGTAGCATTTGATATTTTTGTGGTAGTAGCATTTGATATTTTTAGGAATCTTCCAGGAAAAGGTTCAGAACAAGCAGTACATATTCAACTACCTCTCTATGGTGATACCATTTCTTCACGCAAGATTCCCATTTCATTCTTTCTGTGCCCTTGAGCCTTCTTTATGTCTTGTAACTTTAGGCCAGAATAGGCTGCTCTTAGCCTTAACAGACAGAATCACTGAGAAATTTAAAGGACTGCAGTTAAGCAAAAGTGTAATTTTTCCTGTGAATGCTAAAAGACAAAAACAAAACCAAACACCCAAAAAAGCAAAAGACATGCCAAGTTTAGCACCTATAGGCTACTTTCAGACTGAGTTGGTCAGCTGCTACTATGCAGATACCTGTCATTTCTGGGCGTTCCTGGCCTTAAAATGATGAGCTTCTACAAAGGCTAATAATAATAATAATAATAATAATAATAATAATAAAAAGAGCTCAGAAAAGAAGTGAGATGGGTTTCAACATCATTAGTGACTGGAGAGCAATGAAATTAAGTTGAAATTAAAAGAACTTTTTTGTGAGATTAAACATTGGTAAGCATGTCTTTCCCTTTAACATACACCAATTCTAAACCATCAGTGTTCATTTAAGTTTTGCTTTATTCTTTGATGAGAAATTGCCTTATTAAATGTAACTTGGTTCCATTATTAAACTTGTGAATTTGAAATGAAAAGAAAACCTCTTATGTCTCCTCGATGCAATTTTAAGCAACAAAGCCAAGTTAAATGGGCATAGGTTGATTTACTCTTGAAGGTCTAGAATCAAAGAGTCTGTTAAGAGTCTGTTAAATGACAAGAACTTTTCTTGTTTCTAGTGCTGTCTGGGTACCTTCAGAACGTGAGCTACCTCTTTGCCCTCCTAGTCTCAGAATTAATATTTTTCAGGATGAGTTAGGGTAAAAGATAACATGTTTTAGTACCCCAAAGAGAGATTTCCCTCTTTTGATCAAGATCTTTTAAAGAAAGCATCATTAATCAAGAATTAAGTTTCTTGTATTTAGTTGTTTTTTTTCCCTTGGTGCCAGAAAGGACATCTCCTGGTTGTCATGTACCAAGTCAGAGGGAAGGTACATAGCAATTGAAAACCCCTTAAGGCCACAGTTGAGTAGTAAAGTTTAAGAGAGAGAACTCTCAAAGAATTATCTGAAGTCCATATCTAGGGACACCCAGGTGGCTCAGCAGTTGAGCCTCTGCCATTGACTCAAGTCGTGATCCCAGGATCCTGGGATTGAGTCCCACATCAGGCTCTCTGTGGGGAGCCAGCTTCTCCCTCTGCCTATGTCTCTGCCTCTCTCTCTGGGTCTTTCATAATAAATAAATAAAATATTTAAAAACAATAAAAAATAATAATGAAGTCTATATCTCATCAAGATCATAAACATTAGAGATCATCTTGAAGCAGTGAACTAGCATCGCCCTGTTGGGTTTGCCATTTTCACAAAGGTTTGATAGGCAACAGGTACAAGACTTAAAAATAATTATGCAAAGTAGAATCAAAAGTAATAAGACAAATCCAGTTTAGACTCTCTTTTAAAACCAGAAAAAAAAAATAAATAAAAAATAAAACCAGGAGCCCAAACCTGAAAGTAACTGGCTAAATAGGTTAAAAGACCAGGGGTCATTAGGTGAAATTTGTTGTAATGAGTGGCCTGTTCCCTGATCTTGTGAAATTGAATTTCCACCTCTCCAGAGGCCTATATCCATGTGCAACAGATGGTATTTGCTATTGCACAAATGCCTTTTTATTCAGCAAGTAGATAATCAAGGGCTCTGTGATTGTCCAAAACTACTTTAGCCAATGACTCAAGTGATCATTGTTGGGCTGTTACTGCTTTGGCTATGGAATCAGCCAGCTCTCCTATTTAGGGAGAGATTTCTTCTGATCATGTATTCATTAGTACTTATTTCAACTGAAGGAAGAAATACTCTCCCTATAAAGACAAGCCTGAAATCAAGAACTCTTCCTGGAAGTTCCTGTTTAAGGCAGCTCTGGAAGATGAGTGAGTGGACCAACAGGAGACTTCTGATTTATTATGGATGTCGACAGGGACAGTTAAACATCTCAATAAGTTGACCAGCTATCTAAATATTCATATGCCCTTTGGAAAGGATATCTTACCATAGACAAAAATGAAACCAGGTGGAGCCCAGAGGACTCCAGTTAAGGTCTGGTCATTGAAAGATCTATAAGCTGGAATTTCCTTCTTGACCTTTTCAAGCCAGGGATAAGAGGAATTGGGATAACATTTTGTGAAGTACCATCACATCTTAAAGGATTCTTTTCTAAAATCCTTGCAGTGAGGACTCATCCCATTGATATTTCCCTTGGGTGCAGGGAAACATGAGAAATGGGTTACAGGTAAGACCAAGGGATCTCAGATATCATGAACAGATCAGAGTTTCTGGTGGCGGATCAAAATAGTCAGAAAGGTTTCTTCCTTTGGCAACAGATTGGGAAATACTGATAAGATCATTATCTTCAAAACAGAGAGGGAGAAAATAATATAGAAGAAGCAACAGTGAGCAAAAGGTATACAGGCCTGCTCTGGGTATCTTGGAAAAGCTGTCTCTGCAAGATATCATCTGCTTTCATTACTAGAAATGTTTACTTTTAGGTCACTAGTTGGTGCACAGGTCCAGTTGGGGTTTGGTGCTTTCTTTAGATGTGACACTTGAATCTAGAAATCTATTTCCTAAATTTTGGCAGCACAGGTTGGTTAACAGTACCTGTAGGGGCCCTTCCACTGAAGTCAAAGAGAGTCTTTTTGGAATTGTCTTTTCCAATAGACTAAATCCCTAGGTGGCAAGGTAGGATGCTAAAGGTCTTTGTCTTGTAGGAGTGCACTGTGAAAACATCATTCTAGCAAAGCATGGTTATTCTCAACTAAAGCAATTAGGTCTTTACAATATTGGAGTATATCTCCTTTTAACAGCTGTGGATCAAAAGAGGCAGGAGCGGGGTGCTTCGGGTGCCCTGTGACTGTCTGAAGGGGTGAGAGTCTATGAGTTCCAAAGGGGGTGGATCTGAGATTTAGAAGGACCAGTAGCAATGTTTTTAGCCAGGGTATTTAAGGGTCTCTACAGATTTTGCCAGGTGAGTCTTAATGGTGGGTGGTAGTGCATTCGACTGGCCCTGAGGATTGAGGTTGGTAAGTAAAGTGTTAACAGGACAAGCCAAACAACACAGATCTATCAGAGTACTTGACTAGTGAAGTGGGTGCTCTGGTCACTCTGAAGCTTAGGAGGGATCCCCAGGTAGGAATAATCTTTTCTAACAGACATTTTGCCACAAAAGAAGCAGTGGCCTGTATAAAAGGGGAAGCTTCAATCCAGTAAGAAAACATACAAACATCTTCATACCTGAGATGAGGGAAGCTGTATGAAATCCATTTTTCAAACCTCAAATGGTCCATCAGTCAATTTAAAATGCTACAGGGTGAACACAGACAAAAAATAAATTTATAAAAATAAATAAATAAATAAATAAATAAATAAATAAATAAATAAATAAAATAAAATAAAATAAAATGCTACAGGGCAGTGTGGACAGGTTTCCAAGGATTATATTTAGGATAGGCAGGACAAGCAAGGTGGGCACTTCTTGCTTCCTTAATATTTTCCCACCAATATTGTTTCATAAATGCTATCATTTTGTCACTAGACCAATGGTTTAATTCAGGTACAGTGCTAAGTAGTTTTAGAATTTTAGAATTTAGGGTAGGGCTGTTTTGTTACTTGGTCCAAATCAGAGTTCTCTTTTTTTATCAAACTGATAATTATTAAATTTCCACTTTTTTTTCTTTTTCTGGGGCCAATTGTTGGGTGTCTTGGTCAATTTTTCCAAATTATCATTTAGGAGGACATCCCTTTGGACCATGACAGAGGTTTGGCTCTGGTGTCCTTGATAGCAATATTTTTGGCTGACATGTCAGCAGGGTGGTTTCCTTTGGGAGTTGAGTCTGGAAGCCGAGGACTCTTAATAATAACTAGAGCAGCCAGCAAAAGTATGGCATCTAATAAATTTTGGACATAGGAGCCATTTTTAATTTTATCCCCATAGAGGTAAGGTAACTGCTATTTCCATAACATCTCAAAACCATGAGCTACCCCAAAGGCACACGCTATTAGTATAAATATTTTCTATTTTGCCCTTGGTATAACTAAGTCTATTGGGCCAGAGTTGCCAAAGATAAAAGTGACAATTTCAAAACTATCAGATTTGCAAGAGTATACCCAGCATGATATTTACCATTTTCATTCTTTAAATAAGACCCATCAGTAAACCATGACAAATCTGCATTGGTTAGAGTTTTCTGTAAATTATCACAGGGAATCAAAGGTGATCTGTCAGTGTCACAGTGATGAGGGGTTTCATCAGGAGGAGAAGGGAGAAGAATGCCAGGGCTAAGGTTATTACAGGAAGGAAGAGCTATGGAGGGACAGTTAGCAGAAAGATTTCAGAGGTGAGATGACTGGCCAAAAGGTGTTGAGTGTGGTGAGAAATCAAGAGGCTTCTACTGCATGGGGCACAGGATGGTTAAAGGGTATCCCGTGATTATTTTTTCAGTGGCCTTACCCAAAAGAGCAGTGGCAGGAATGGCTCTGAGGCAAGGAAGGTATCCTCCTGCCATAGGTCCAGTTGTTGGCTAAAATATCCTGTGGGTTGATAACGGTTTCCTTATTTTTGGGTGAGTTCTCCAAGGGTGTTGCGTTCCTTCCCATATACAAAGAGAAAAAAAGGAAGTTGATAATTAGGTTTCCAAGGATGAGCAGTTTTATTTTATTTTAAGATTTTATTTATCTATTCATGAAAGACAGAGGCAGAGACACAGGCAGAGGGAGAAGCAGGCTGCAGGGACCCCGATGTGGGACTCGATCCCAAGACTCCAGGATCATACCCTGGGCCAAAGGCAGGCGCTAAACCGCCGAGCCACCCAGGAGTCCCAGGATGAGCAGTTTTATAAAGCTTTACTTTAAAATTCCAAAAGCTTTGTCAACCCAATCATTCCAAATAATAGGATCAGGTTTGCCATTTTTTGGTAAAGCACATAGAGGTTGGGCCATAAGAGAGAAGTCTGGAATAAAATTTTGAGAGTTGGGCAGCCCAGGTGGCGCAGCGGTTTAGCGCCTGCCTTCAGCCCAGGGCGTGATCCTGGAGACCCGGGATCAAGTCCCACTTCGGGCTCCCTGCATGGAGCCTGCTTCTCCCTCTGCCTGTGTCTCTGCCTCTCTCTCTCTCTGTCTCTCAAGAATAAATAAATAAAATCTTAAAAAAAAAAAACCAGTCTCTTAAAAAAAAATTTTTTTTGAGAGTAGCCAGCTAGTCTGAGAAAGCCTCATAATTGGCATGTAATTTTGGGCTTGGGAAAATTCAAGATGCCATAAAGCCTGTCTGGATGTAAATGTAGCCCGTGTTCTAAGATCAGGTGTCTTAAATGTTAAATCTGAGCAAAACTGCAATTTTCCTTTGGAGACTTTATGTCCCTTTAAGACTAAAAGTTTTATTTATTTACTTTTAAAGATTTTATTTATTCCTGAGAGACACAGAGAGAAGCAGAAACAATCAGAGGGAGAAGCAGTTTCCTCACAGGGAGCCCGATGTGGGACTTGATCCCAGGACTCCAGGATCACGCCCTGAGCCAAAGGCAGATGCTCGACTGCTGAGCCACTCAGGCGTCCCAAGGGTAAAAGTTTTAATAGGTGGATGCTGTCTCCTGTGAAGAGGCTTGAGCAAGGAAGGGGAAGCAAGTCATCTACATACTGAAACAAAGTAAAACCTGCAGAAAACTTTATATCATCCAAATCAGTCAAAGTTTGTGAAAAGTAACAAAAGATTCTCAGTAAAACACTGCGGAATTACTGTTCAGGTGTATTATGGTTGTTCCCAAGTAAAAACAAACAAAAAAATATTGGCTAGCTTTATCAATGGAATACTAAAAAGCACATGTATCAATTACAGTGAAATATTTGCTTCAGTGGGAATGGATGTCAGTAGCATATGGCAGTTATGAATAACGGGGCCAAGAGATAACAAATGTTATTTATTGCACAGAAGTCCTGAACAAACCTCCATCCTCAGCCACTAGTTTTCTCATAGATAAAACAGAAGTGTTAGAAGGACCAGTGCAAGTGTTAGAAGGACCAGGATAATGGGGCCCTGAGCCTGTGATCTTCTGCTATGGCTTGATGCGTTGTGGGTCTTCTTTATTTATAGAATATTAATTCTGGAGAGGTTTGGAGGGATCTATTTGAATCTTGATGGAGGGTGCACTGTGGATTCTGCTAATATTAGTTGAAGATCTTGCCCAGAAGGAGGGTGATCTAGTTGGGACAAATTATTAGTGCCCTCAGTCTCAGCAATAAAGCAAATAAAAGATATTGAAGCATCATTTAATTCACCTGGTTGGCTATTTTGATTACTACCATCATATTCTGAAATTATTTTCCCCTCTTGGGAGAAAGAAATTCCAGTATGATATTTTCTCAGAATCTTGACCCAATAAATGAATATAGGTGGAGGGACTAGGGAGAAAGGGATGGGTATCTCTCAAAGGGCCTAGACTAAAGGAATTAGGTTTAAAAAACAAGTTAAAGATGTTTTGATGCATCCTTGGGTAAATATCATATATGTGTGGTTCCTTAATTCCCTGAATCTTTCTGAATAACCTTCTGAACTGAAATTTTATAAAGTATAATTTAATCTAATAAATTCACTTGTACCAATCCATCCATCTTCAGAAGGTATCAATATTCTACCACTATTATATCCTCCATCTACTCCTCACTCCTTCCTGTTGATTATTATTTATACTTCATTTTATGTAAAATGTATATACATTTATTGAAATGCACACACCTTGGTTGTACAGTTTGGACAAATGTATGTACACATGTGACTTGCATATTTATCCTACTATAGAACATTTTTATTTCACCAGAAATTTCCTTTGGGACACCTCGGTGGCTCAGCGGTTGAGCACCTGCCTTCGGCTCAGGGCATGATCCTGGAGTCCCAGGATCGAATCCCACATCAGGCTCCCTGCATGGAGCCTGCTTCTACCTCTGCCTGTGTCTCTGCCTGTCTCTTTCTCTGTGTCTCTCATGAATAAATAAAATCTTTAAAAAAAAAAAGAAAGAAAGAAATTTCCTTCCTAGTTAACCCCTACCCCTTATGGTAGCCAGCCTCTAAGATGGTCCACAAAGCTCTCTACCATATTACATTCCTTTGCATAGTCTTCTCCTGCCCCAGATGAAGTTGACCAAGAAAGTCCATAGGATACTGTGGATATGATGAAGTATATCTTTAAAGACATTGCAGATTTCATCTTGCTCTCTTTGGGATTACTTATTCTTGGAGAAGCCAGCCCTGTGAGGATACTCAAGGCATTGTGGCAAGGAACTGAGGCCTGAGGAGGCTGGAGTCATTAGGGACCTGAGGCCTTTGCCAACAACCATGTGAGTGAGCTGTATTCGAAGTGAATCAGTTGCCTCTGGTCAAGCCTTCAGATGGTTGCAGTCCTGGCCATTCTTCCAATTTCAGTCTTATAAGACACTCTGAACCAGAACCTTTGGGCTATGGCACTCCCAAATTTCAAACCCACGAAACTATTTGATAATAAATGTTTGTTTTTTTAAGCTATTAAATTTGGGGTTATTTGTGATACAGAAATAGATACTACTACACTCCCAATATATTTGTTCTGATTTTTCATTTTAGTATTAATTTTGCCTATTCTAGAACTTCATATAAATGAATCATACTGTGTGTCATTAGTAATTGATTTTATTGATTGATTGATTTGTTTGCTTGCTTATGTATGTACATATGTATGTATTTACTTTTAAGGTACTCTCCATACCCAGCAGGGGGTTAGAACTCATGACCCTGACATTAAGAGTTCCATACTCTACTGAGCAAGCCAGCCAGGTGCCCTAGGAATTGATTGTAAAATGTAATTTTACTTTTAATAGTTTCAGCTTTTACCTGAAAACTTTCTGAAGGAATTATTTTTTCATTGAATTACCAATAAAGCAATATCCAATGGAGAAGTACTTTTTAATTGCTTTAGCAATTTCTTATTCACGCATATGTGCATGTGTGTTTATGTAATTCATTACTTATTTAGCCTTTTCAAGGTGCTCAGTAATACACAATAAGTAAATACATAACTAAACCAACCAGTTATTGTCAATAGTTCCAAATGTCTGGGTGATAAAGGATTAGATTGTGTGGTTCTTCCTACCTGTGCTTAATTTTGTCACTCACTCTTTCTGATCTGTAACCTATATCACAAACCATAACAGAAGCAGATGTTTGACATAGCCAGTTTAAGATTTCTGTAGCAATCGCAAGCAGCTCGGACAGTGTCTTACCTCATTGTGGACCCAAAACACATACCCTACTTACCATCTGCAGACTTTGGCCAGTAATTCTTATTTCAGGAATGTCAAGATTAAGTCACAAAAGTGAACGAAATGCAATTTCTTTCTGAATCTAAGTTTTACCAGTGTCTCTGGATAATGCTGTTATTTATTTTGGAGAACACATATATTGTTTGATTCTAAAGATGTCAAGATAGAAAAATCTAGGTCCATTGTATTTATAATGAGTAGAGGATATAAAAATTCTATTCTGTAATGGAAATTTTGAAATGAGGCTCTAACTTGTTGCTTAAATATATAGAAATGAAATTATTGAATTCTGACATTAGTGATGATGACCTCTTGGAAGCCCTGCGTAATCTTCTTACACTTAGGAGACCAACTCAAATGTAAATCTTTGCATCCAGTTACAAATGAATCATGAATTTGAAACACTGTGATGATAGTCTTTCATAGTCATACTTAAAAAATTAAGTTCACATTGTGTTGATTTTTCTTCATATTTCCTTGAACATAATTCTCTCATTATTATTATTATTATTCATGCATAGCTAAATGTGGTCCATATTCCTTGAACCCCAGTCACTGGAGTTCAGAAAGTAGGTAAGTGGAGTGCAGAAAGTAGGTAAGTGGAGTGCAGAAAGTAGGTAACTGGGATGTAAATTCTCAAGCCTCAAAATATGATGGGACGAATCCAAAAAGACAAAAGAGCCAATTTCAAGGTGCTCTCATTGGTTCAATCTGGGACAATTGAAAGAACACAATGATGATAATAATGAATTAGAACACATGTGAATATAATAGAAATCTATGGATCCATGTTGATATAAGGAAATCATTGAAAAAATAATTAAATGAAGGATAAAGAAATGCTCTTTATTAAAGTAGAATTCTGAGTAGTGTAGAAAGAATAATGTAAATCATATTTGGCAAAAAGGACAGGGATAGTTGTTTTAGGCAAGAATCATCAATGGATGCCAAAATTAGCACATGAAAGTATTTACATAGACCTGGAGTATTTTTCTACAAGATACTTATTAGTTACAAAAAGAAAATAATAGCATTACAGTACAGAAACCTGGCAGAAATCCCTCTAACCAAGTGATAAAAGTTACCCTCAACTTTCAAGGGACAAATTGATACCATGTGCCTTCTGACAACTTCCATGAGGAGGACACAACATCATGTCAGTGGCATTCTTTCCAAAAAAATTATATGGCCTGAATTTAATCATAGGCAAGCATCAATCAAACCTAAATCGAGGGATATCCTGCAGAATAATAGGCCTATGCTCTCCACATGTATCGACTGAGAAGGTGTTTAGATTGGTGTTCTACAACTTTAGCATACATCATAAACATTTGGAGGGTTTGTTAAAACACATATTGGTGTTTCCCACTTCCCTCTAAGAATTTCTGATTCATAAGACCTGAAAGTTTGTACATCTAACAAGTTCCTGGGTGATACACAGGTCTAGGGACTGCACTTTGAGTGGTCTACAATGAGCAAACTATGTATGGCCCATCATCCAAGACTAGTTGGCTGCTTGTTTTTCTAAGTAAAATCGTATTGGGAAAATAGCCACACCCATTTGTTTATGAACTATCTGTGCTTACTTCTGGCCAAGTTGAATAGTATTAATAGAGATCATCTGGCCCAGAGAGCATAAAATATTTACCATATGACCTTTACAGAATAAGTTTCCCAACCTCCAGTATAGAATCTGGACTAATTATGCAACATCACAACTAAACATACATCTCTTGAATTGGAACCTGGATAAGATCAATGCTATCTGTGGGACAATGAGCAAAGCAATGAGATCTGCTGACTAGATCGTAGATCTTAACAGTATTTTTCTGGTTTTGATCATTGTGCTGTGGTTATTTAAGATGCTAGCATTTCAAGAATCTAAGCGGAGGGTATAGGGGAATTCTTTCTATAATTTTTGCAACTTTGTGTAAGTCTGAAGTTATTTTGAAATAAAATGTTTAAAATAAACCACAAGACAACTAAAAAGCCCCATAATTTTTGTCCTTTGTAAGCCCCCTTTACACACATTTTCTCTAGTTCTTACTGCCTAACACAAATGAGAGGTAGGCTTCAGTATTCCCATTTCCAAGATGAGGATACCAATAGTTAGGGATAAATGACTTGCTCAGGCTACATGGCTTGCAAGTCACAGCTTGTTCATATTTAGTTCATCTTTGTTGTTGTTTTGTGTAGTGTTTCAATCAAATTGATTATAGGTAATATGCTAGGATCCCTGTCGTGAATATCAAACAAGATTCCTGATGGTCACAGCTTCAATCTGGTGACTGAAATCTTTTCAGGCATCCTCTGCTGTTTTCTAATTCTCTTCTCCACCCAAGGCAAGACTTATAACAATCCCCTGTCCCTTATTTAACAACAACCCTTATAACAACAAACACAATAATAAGTACATTGACACCAGCTCCTCCAAATTTGAAAGATTTGGGGAGTGTCTAGCTTTTTTGAATCTCTTCTTACACATGTCACACCTTCGCCCATCCCATCTCACTCATCTAAGAATATCTGGGAGAGAAAGCATCCTGACATAGGCCTAAGGGAAGAGACAAAGATAACCTTTCATCCCAGGAGTGGGCATTTTTGTTTGGAGGAGAACTGGCTGGTCAACTGCCTTGCATCTCCTGTCACCTGAAAGGTGACAGTATCAAGCCCTGAAAGTTGTCAGGGACGCTGAACAGTTGGAGCCTGCACTTTGTCAGATATAATGGCATCTCCAGGTTTTGCAGGGAGGTATTGTGTTGCATTTCTAAGTAATTTCCTTAGCAAAATGAATTTTTCCCATTAATTTTAATTTTTAAAAATCAATGTAGGAATTAAAAATGTGGTTGTGTGTAATAGTGACTTGGTTATGTAAGAAAATATGTGTATTTAAAATTTTTTTTTAAAAAAATTAAAATTTAAAAATTAAAAAAAAATTTTAATTCTACAATCTTTTTTTAAAAAGGATTTTATTTACTTATTTGAGAGTGAGAGAGAGTGCACACATGAACTGGGGTTGAGAGAGGGACAAGCAGATTTTGTGCTGAGCACAGAACCTGTTGAGGGGCTCAATCTCACAACCCTGAGATCATGACCCTGAGATTATGACTTGAGCTGAATTTTTAAAAATAGAGGAAGCAAATGGACAAAGTCTTGATAATTGTTGAATCTGTGCCATGGGTTCATTGGACCATTAGCTTTACTTTTGAGTATAGTCTTGGGATTTTTTGTAATAATAATTTAAAAGAAAATGAAGTGGTGATTCTTAAAGCAGATGTGTAGAGAAGGCAAAAGCATCATTTCTGAGGAGCTCCAGGTTACCTTCCTGAGTAAGTTTGTTTTATACTGAAGGCAATGTAGTAGCATCCTGTTCTGTCTCTGTGAACTTAATAGGCTGAAACTCTTTAAGCCTCAGTTTCAATTATTTATCATTTATTTTAAAGTCACTCAGATTTTTAGAAGTGTTAAAAATGTCATGAAATCCAACACACAATGAGAAGGTGTGCAATCTCTAAAAGACTGGAATTTTCATTTTGGGTCTCTATCATACTGCTTAGAGCAGGAATTCAATAATAAATTTTAAGCCCTAAATAAAAAGCTGCTTCAAAAGTTAAAAACAATAAGAAATATCAGAAACACTTTGGTATTTATTATAAACAACAACATAATAAATAGAGACATAATTTGTAGTACAATGTAGTATATATAAGATTATATATACTAATATACTATAGTATTAATATAAATAATAATTATCATGGATTTTTATAATTATTAATTATAAGTAAGTAGGTATAATAAATACTGGCACTCCACTATCATGGTGCTATTGTGATCTCTGTGTCCAGTTGAGGAAACAGCTTTTGGCCATGTGACCCTCAGCCTTCTTTCCAGGTGGTGTTGTAGAATTGGCTGGGTTATTTATGCTGTGGTAACCAATCTCACTTGCTCAATCAAGCTATCCTCCATGTCTTTCATGTCACAAGGTCTTGTGAAATGGACATCTAAACAAATATTTGTCAGCTTGCCACAGCAGAGAAAGAGAAAACTAGAGAGTCATTTGGCTCAGAAACAGGATGTGTCCTTAAAACACATGAGTGCATTGTCTAGAACGAGTTACAAGACTTCACTTAGCTGTGAGGAGATTGGGAGTAAGGAATGGCCTATTCATTGAGCTGTAAAGTTCTATGACACAGATGGATATGTGACAGATACATCTCCAACCCAGATGTGAGTGTGAGATCACGTCTGGCTGGGAAGATCCAAAAAGCCTCGGGAAAGAAGCATTGTTTTTACAGGATTTTCTAGAATGAACCATTTCTGAAGCAGCAGTTTCGGGAGTTTGGGGGACATGGGTACCTGCCAATTAAAGAATAGCACAGAAGAAAAAATAAAGTACTAGATGTTTTAGAGATCTATTTTGCTAAAAAGACCAGACCCTGTAGGAAATTCTGGGAATGAAGTCTAGAAATCATTAGTCAATTATATAAAGCCAGGGATGCCTGGATGGCTCAGCAGTTAAGCTCTGTTTTTGGCTCAGGGCGTGATCCTGGAGTTCAGGGATTGAGTCCCACATGGAGTCCCACATCGGGCTCCTACTTCTCCTTCTGCCTATGTCTCTTCTTCTCTATCTCTGTGTCTCTCATGAATAAATAAATAAAATCTTTTAAAAATTATATAAAGCCATATTTACAATGCTAAGTGGTTTATACTGTAGACAAATTAACTGAAAGTTTTTTTAAGTTTATGTATGTGTATATGTATGTATGTATGTATTTAAGTAATCTCTATACTCAATGTGGGTCTCAAGAGTCTCATGGTTTTCTGACTGAGCCAGCCAGGTGCCTCAAAATTTACTACAAGTTTTTTGACACTTGAATTGATATTATGAAAGAGGTAGGGGCAGTCTAACCATGCCATGCCATGGATGAGAATTCCCCAAATTTAGGAAAGTAAAGTGACTTGTATAGGGCCATATAGGTATTTAATAAAAGAACCAGGATGAAAATTTATGTTTCCTGATTTCATGTTCAGATTTTGTGTAGCTATTTCTTGATGATGACATAATTTTAAAAGATTAATCTAGAAGTGGTGCATAGAATGGATAAGATCGTAGAAAGAGCAGAGATGGGAAGACCAATTTAGATAATATTATAATTTTTTTTCTAAGTGAGGGAGAAAGGACTCTGAACTAGACTGGTTTTCAAGAGCTATGGAGAAATATACAGTTGGAGTTCAAATGAGAGTGCCTTCTCACTCGAGTCAGAGAGCACTTTCCCATGCCTTTATGACTTCATGTACCAAGACTTCAGCTATGTTTGTACTCCTACCTCTAGTGAGGTTGCCAGGAAGAAATGAGGGTGTGTACCTTAATCTCACATTTTCTCTCCTTATTTTGCTTCTCTGCCATGCAGTGGGGTGGGGGGCCTGTGGTGGTCAAGCTCAGCCTTTGACTGGTGGGTGACTTGAATTCTTTGTTGCAGATCAGTGCTAGCATGCTCCTGTGACCATGGATTCAAGCCACGTTTTCAGACTGAGCATTACCAAAAAGAAAGCTATTCCTTTGGTTACCATTTGTGTCTCTAGTGTGTTTTATTTCTTAATTGATTCTAAACTCAAGAAAAGAAAGAGCGGTTATTTATTATCCTTCTCAAACTGCAACAGAAGGGAATAGAGGCTATAAAAAGAGAATCACAATTTTATAATGGAAAAGACCTCAGAGATTTTCCGGGTCAATGCTTTCTATTTATAAGAAAATGAACTGATTTCTAGAAAGTTTGGTATACTTGAGGTCACAGTTGCAGCTGAATTAAATATTGAATACTAGTTCAGAGATCTTTCTTCTAGATAAGGATAAGATGGTAATGGGAAAATAGCAAGCTATAAACAGACATAAGAAGCCAGCAGCATGGATAGCAGGGAGGTGGATGGTTATAGGGGCCCAGAAATGAGATTTAAGAGATTTTTTTTTCCCCCATGGAAGTTTTATGTGTTTGGGAATTGAATCTCTCACTAATTCGTTTATGCTTTCCAGCTTTGATGCTATGCATTGCAAGTCCTTCTCTTCCTCTACATTATGTAAATATGTATCTAAAAAAAAGTAAATACAGAAAACACAGGTAAATATATATGTGATATATATATATAGAAAATATAGGTAAATATTTACAGTTTGTTTTTTTACAACAAAAATCTTAATCTGGGGCACCTGGGTGGGTCAGTGGTTGAATGTATGCCTTTGGCTCAGGTTGTGATCATGAGGTCCTGGGATGGAGTCCTGTATCAGGCTCTGCAGGGGCCTGTTTCTCCCTCTGTCTATGTCTCTGCCTCTCTCTCTGTGTCTCTCATGAATAAATAAATAAAATCTTTAAAAAAAATCTTAATCCAATTGGAATTTTGATGTGATATGAAGTAGGTGTTTGAGGTTTCATGTCAAAAGATAATTTGTTGGAAAACCCATTTTTTTTTCTCATTCATTTGAAATACTACATGTATCATATGTCATCTCTTATATAGACTAGGACTTTTCTGAACTGTCCTTTCTGCGCTTTGATCAGTCTGGCTGTATTTTTGCTAATTCCATTCTGTTGTAGGTAGTGTTGGACTTCACCTGACAGTCATGATGGACCACATGGGAAAAGGTCAGGCATTGGGTTCAAGCTTCTCTGGGTTTGAACCCAAGCTGTCTCACTTGTAGATTGTCTATATGGAAGTATATTAACTCTCTGAGCCTCTGAGTTTATTTATTGGACAGTGATAAGAATTATCATTAACAGAATTTTAGTGAAGGTCAGAGAAAACACATGTAAAGCACTTACCACTCTTTGACATACAGTAGACCCTCAAGAAGGAAAGCTACCGTTACCACTGAGTGATAGTGGAAAGAAGGAAGACCTATGAGAGATAGAGGTAGAAGTCCAAGGACAGGACTTCAAATTCAGAAGTTTACATTAAGATGGGTGGAAGGAGGAAGAGGAACCTCTGAAGGAAATAGCAGCATGGTAGAGGAAAGAGGAAGTAGCAGACTAAAGGAAGAGAAAATGGTTAATCAATAGTGTCAGATGTTTCATATCAGTCCATAAAGATGAAAGCTGGGAAAAGGGTAGTGGTTAGAATGTCACTTCTTACTTCCTTTAAGATGACAATTTCATGGGTACATGTGGGCAGAAGCCAACTAAATATGAGGAAAAGTGTCATCACAGTTAGCTCCATGTGCTTGTTCTTATTGACCGGTTTCTTTAAGTGACCCAATGTGACATCTTGATCCGCTGACTGCGTGTGAGAAGCCAGGGTCAATTCAAAGTGAGGGGTCATCAATTTGAGAATCTTCCTTTTTTGTTTAATTGGAGCAGCTTGGTGTCTCTTGGTTTAAATAAACTGCTTATTTATATTTTAAAAAGCTCTGAAAAAAAAGAATAATAATAATTTGTAATTGCAAATATAAGTATATAATATTTTCTATGGATATGCTTAAGATTATTTTAAATGGTAATTCCACTGATCTGGCTCAACCACTTTTTAAAGAGCTAGAATTTCTGCTACTTCACCACTTTTGCCAGAATAAGTTTCTTTGTTTACTTATCTCTGTTGAGCACTTTATCACTCTAAAGAAAAAGAGACCCTGTCTAAGACGTCTTTAGCAGCCAGCCTTGTAAAGGCCAGCCGGCACTGCAGGGTCATTGGATGAGTAGCCCACATTCACTCCTCGTTGCATGTGCTCTTTCACCTGTGAGTTAACTGCACCAACAGGGAAAATGAGATTTGGAGAGAGGTTTGTGGAATGAGATTTTAGACAAAGTTAAAGCCTATTGAGAGGCTTGTAGTGTGAGACACAGTCTTTAAGCGAGTCATTGGGAGCATATGTATAATTTTTCCATGACAAAGAGGCTTATTGGGTCACTGACTAAACAAAGATCCTGTCCCTTTTGGCCAGTGGCCATGACCTCTTCTCTAGCATCTAACACATTCAGAGCAGGTTATTCAAACTAGAGGTTAAACAGTTAAATAAGATGGGGAGACTGAGAGCCCCACTTGACTGGCCTCTTGTATGCCACCATGCAAGAGTTTAGTTTGAAAACCACCGTACTTGAAAATGTCTTTTTCCCCCTAATATTTTATGATTCTCTTAAACAGAAGAAACCCCTGTTTGAGTTTCATTAAAGCTTAAGAGAAATTCGAAGTTGGAAAATAAGCCAATGGATTGGAGTGGCGTAAGACTTCATTACACCTGGCTCTGGCCATTATTGGTCTCATCAGAATCATTACCAGAGCTCATCTGACAATGTGAAGCAAAGTCCAGATACCCTAGCATGACAGTTACAGCTCTTCTGACCTGCCCCTATGGACAATTCTGATTTTATTTCTTATTATGAATTGTCATATATCCTTTGCTGCATTCCTGTTCTTACACTCTGCTTTGCCTTGCTCATGCTACTGCTTTCCCATCTAGAATGTCCTCTCCCTATTTTCAAGGTCCTGCTACATATGAAAAGAGTGGCACAGAAATGATTCTTTGGCTAAAAGAAATCTCCAATATTTAATTTTCAACTTTACATCACAGTCACCTAATAACCCTGTTAAAAATGCATTGTGAATTCCCAGGCCCTATTTCAGGATGTGCTATTAACTTGGTAGGTAAGGAGTAGAGCTTAGGTCTCCATATCTTACATTCTAGCTGATAATGATGCAGTAGTAAGGAACCACACTGAAAAACACTGCTGTATTCTTTAAGTGTGTTATTTCTTTCCAGTTTGTATTACATTCTTCATGGGCTGCAGTACAGTTTCTGTAATGGCTTGCCTATATCTGTCCTAGCTTTTTCATACTTCCAACGAAGCAGAGTAGACATTTCTGTGCACCAAGTTTTTAAAAATTGGGAAGGAGTTCTATATTGGTTGGTGAACCACACCCAGAGAAGGAAGTAAGCAATAACTATCCCATCTTCCTATCCTCCCATCCCAAGGCCCCAGGGTAGGACCTTATCAAGGTCTAGGAATGCCACTCCCTCAAGATGACAGATATCAGTGACAAGTCAGATGACATCATCTGAACAGGAAGAACCAGCCATAGTGCAGTGAAATGGTAGATGGTCTTTAGGTTGGGCAAGCCAGGCCAGAAACTATTCTACAGCCTGATTCTTTTACCTCAGAGATTAAGATTTTTGATGGAATGATCTGTGTCTGGTTTATATTAGTCCCCACACAGTATTCAATAAACATTTATTGAATGAAAGAGGAAATAAATAAATGTTATTTTGGTCTTGGAAACCCAGCATTTGCATACTCTGAAACCAATTCCAAGATGGATTTGGAGGGAGTGACTGATTAAATGACTTATCCCCATATGTGCTGTGTTCTTTCATTTAGAAATGGAAAAATGTGATGTCTATCTACTAAATATTGATTTTTTTAAATCAAAGTATTTTTAAGACTTTTAAGTAGGAGTATAAATTTTGCATTATTAATAAGCTTGCTCTTAAAAATTCTTTATAGTATGTTTGTTAAATTCAATATTGTACATCTACATGCAAGCTAAAAAGAATAATAAACATGGAGATTGTTTCTTTTATTTTACTTGAAAAGAGTTACTTTAGCTATTTCTTTATTCATTGTTCTTTAGAGGAATTAAGGACCAAGGGAGACCATGTAAACTAATTTTTAAAGACATTTCTGTTAAGCCTTGGTTTGAATCCCATTTGTGTCTTAAGCTTCAGTTTTCTTATCTATAAACTAGAGTTAGTACATACCTCCTAGGAGGGTTGAGGAGAAAATAAAATAGCGTCTGTAATATTTGGGGCGTGGCCTATCATTACTTGACAGAAGCAAAGGCAGATACACTGAAATACTGAGATGAAAATTGCTACCAGAAAATGAATTAATAGAGGTATTTTCAAATTTATATGTGATTTAGGAAATTTTAATCTCAACCTTTCATGAACTTTAATAGTATGCACATCATTATACAATTGGATTCTGAAGAATATTATAAAGTAGCAATAATTTTTATTATCTCATGCCACCTGGTGCCTTGACCAAGTTACTACAACCTGCAATTGTGAATTAATAATAATAATAATAGCCCACGATTTGCTTCGATGTGGATGGAACTGGAGGATATTATGCTGAGTGAAAGAAGTCACTCGGAGAAGGACAGTCATTATATGGTTTCACTCATTCGTGGAATATAAGAAATAGCGAAAGGGATTATAAGGGAAAGGAGGGGAACTGAGTGGGAAAAATTAGAGAAGGAGACAAACCATGAGAGACTCCCAACTCTGGGAAACAAAGGGTTGCAGAAGGGAAGGTGGGTGGGGAGATGGGTAACTGGGTGACAGGCACTGAGGAGGGCACTTGATGGGATGAGCACTGGGTGTTATATGTTGGCAACTCAAACTTAAATAAAAACAAATGTAAAAAAGATAAAGAAAAAATGGAATGATTATATACAAAAAAATAATCATAGCTAATGCTTATTAGAGATTTTTCTGGGTGAGGCCCTGTACTAAACCTTTTATGTACTAGTTATATGTGAATTAGCTAATTAATTCAACAAATACTTTCTGAGGGACTGCTATGTATCAGTCTCTTCTATGTATTTTGTGATTTTTTTTTTTTATCAACATGGCATCCCTCTATGTCATTTTTTTTTCCTCTATGTCAGTTTTAGTGTTCTCCCCATGTGACTCAGAGATTGATACACTGAAAGTCATACAACCAGAAATGGTAGAACTGGTATTTAAACCAATTTCTGGGACAGCCTGGGTGGCTCAGCAGTTGAGCATCTGCCTTTGGCCCAGGGCATGATCCTGGAGTCCCAGGATTGAGTCCCACATCAGGCTCCCTGTGTGGAGCCTGCTTCTCTCTGCCTGTGTCTCTGTCCCTCTTTCTGTGTCTCTCATGAATACATAAATAAAATCTAAAAAACAAAAAAAACAAAAACAAAAACAAAACAATTTCTTCTTTCACTACTTCTGTAGTATATAATAATTTATTCTATATTCTATTGAGTATGCTATACTCTACTTACATAGCCATTTATTTTATAAGTTCATAATTATGTTTTCAGTAAGTTTTCTTTCTTTGGGATCAACTAAATATTTATTTCACTTTAATTCCTTTGTTAGGGATGCTTGGGTGGCTCAGCAGTTAAGCAGCTGCCTTTGGCTCAGGGCATGATCCTAGGGTCCTGGGATGGAGTCCCAAATTGGGTTCCCTGCATGGAGCCTGCTACTCTCTCTGCCTGTGTCCCTGACTCTCTCTCTCTGTGTGTCTCTCATGAATAAATAAATACAATCTTAAAAAAAAAATTCCTTTGTTAGCTTCTTAGCTATACCTCTTTGAAAGATTTTATAGTGGTTGCTCTAGGGATTGCAGTATTCACTTTTTACATATCACTGTTAATCAAAACTGTATGGTATTGGAATAAAAACATACACATAGATCAGTGAAACAGAGCAGAGAGCTCAGAAATGACCATGCATGTATGGCCAATTAATTTACAACAAAAGAGCCAAGACTGTACAATGGGGAAAGGATAGTCTCTTTAAGAAATAACATGGAGAGAACTGGGCAGCCACATTCCAGATAATGAAGTTGAACAACATATCTTACAACATAAACAAAAATCAACTCAGAGTTGATTAAAGACTTTACATATCAATGTCTACTGAAACTTGATATCCCATTTTTCATGCGAACTATGAGAAACTTGAATAGTGTAATTCCATTTATACCCCCATTCTTTATGCTATTGTCGTATATTCTATATTTAAATACATCATAAACCCCAAAATAAAATGTTATAATTTTTACTTTCAACAATCATTTGCTTCTTGATGGAATTAAGAAATGGATAGGGTTATCTTTTATAATTTTATAATAACCATTTTTAATCCTTTGCATTCCTGCTGTTTTATATCATTTCCTTTATTTCATTTATGAATCTACTAATTTGACTCTTCTCTCCCTCTTTTTTTAATAAGTAATCTCAACCCCCACTCTCAGGCTAGATGGAACCCATGACCCTGAGATCAAGAGTCACGTGCTCTACCAACTGAGCCAGTCACGTGCCCAGCTTCTCTCTTTTTTTTCTTGGTCAGTGTGGCTAAAGATTCATCAGTTTTGTTTTTTTATCTTTACAAAGAACTACCTTTTGTTTTCATTGATTTTCTCTATTTGTTTTTTCTACTCTTGATTTCATTAATTTCCAGTCTAATCTTTATTATTTCCTTTTTCTGCTTGTTTTGCTTTAGTTTACTCTTCTTTTTCCTTGAGATGGGAGTTAAGTTGATTTGAGATCTTATTTGTTTATTTGTTTGTTTATTTATTTAGAGAGAGGTGGGGGAAGGGGCAGAGGGAGAATCTTGAGCAGGTTCCATGATCTGTGCAGAAACCAGTACTGGGGTAGATCTCATGACCGGAATATGATGACCTGAGCCGAAATCAGGAGTCAGACATTGAATTCACTGAGCCACCCAGGTGCCCCTCTTAGTTTTTAACATAGGCATTTACAGATGTAAATTTCCCCTAAGAGCTCTTTTAGGTACCTCACATAAGTTTTGATATATTGTATCTTCATTTTATTTTTTTTAAGATTTTATTTATTCATTTGAGAGAGAAAAAGAGCAAGAACAGTGGGGTGGGGCCAAGGCAGAGGTAGAAGCAGACTCCCCACTGAGCAGGGACCCTCCCGCCCACACAGAGATCCATGACTTGAGCCGAAAATAGATGCTTAACCCACTGAGCTACCCAGGCACCCCTCTTCATTTTCATTCATCTCAAAGTATTTTCTATTTTCTTTTTGATTTCTTTTTTAGTCTGTTGATTATTTGGGAATGTGTTGTTTAGTTTAACATACTTCTGAGGGTCCCAAATTTCTTTGTTTTTCATTTCTTTTTTTTTAAGATTTTATTTATTTATTCATTCATGAGAGACACAGAGAGAGAGGCAGAGACATAGGCAGAGGGAGAAGCAGGCTCCCTGTGGGGAGCCCAATGGAGAACTCCATCACACGACCCAGGGATCACAAACTGAGACGAAGGCACACTCAGTCATTGAGTCACACAGGTGCCCCCTGTTTTTGATTTCTAATTTAATTCCATTATGGTCAGGACATACTTTGTGTTATTTCTATTATTTTAAATGTATTGAAGTTTATTTTACAGCCTAACACATATCCTGAAGAATTTTCTACGTGCACTTGAGAAGAATGCATTGGATAGTGTCTTACAGATGTCTGTTAGGTCCAGTTGGTTTATAGAATGTTCAGTAATCTATTGCCTTACTAATTTTCTGCCTACTTGTTCTATCCATTACTGAAAGTAGAGTATTGTTATGGTTGAATTGTCTATTTTTCTCCTTCATTTCCAATAGCTTTTGCTTTGTGTGTTTTGGTGTTTTGTGCTTACATTGCATATGTGCTCATAATAATTTTTATATTTTCCTGATGGATTAAACATTTTATCACTGTATAATGTCCCTATTGGGATGTCTAGGTGGCTCAATGGTTGAGTGTCTGCCTTGGGCTCAGATTGTGATCCTGCTTCTCCCTCCACCTATGTCTCTGCCTCTCTCTCTGTGTCTCTCATGAATGAATAAATAAAATCTTGAAAAAGTCCTTATTTATCTCTAGTACTTTTTTGTTTATTTGTTTTAAAGTCTATTTAATCTGATATTAGTACAGCCACTCTACCTTTCTTGTGGTTTGCATGTGTATCTTTTTCTATCTGATTACTTTCATGTGTTTAAATGTAAAGTGTGTCATCTAGTTGGATTTAGTTGGATCTTTCTTTGCTTTTGTTTTTGTTTTTGTGTCTAGTCTGCCAATCTCTGCCTTTTGAGTGTCTGTGCCTTTTCTGCCTTTATTGAAGTGAACGCTGTTTTTTCAGTCTGTTGATATGATGAATTATTTTGATTGATTTTTAAATGTTAAACCAACCTTGCTTTCCTGTGTTTAATTCCATTTGGTCATGATGTGCTATCTTTATGTATATATTGCTTTATTATATCTTCCAGAATTTTGTTGAGAATTTTTGTGTCTGTGTCCATGAAGATTTATTTTTAGTTTTCCTTTCATATAATGTCTTTTTCTGCTTTTAATATCAGGGCATCATAGAAAGAGTTGGAAAGTATTACCCTATCTCCTAAGTCTTGGACTTTTTTTTTTTTTTAAGATTTTATTTATTATTCATTAGAGACACACAGAGGCAGAGACATAGGCAGAGGGAGAAGCAGGCTCCCCACAGGGAGCCTGGTGCAGCACTGGATCCCAGGGCCCTGGGATCATGACCTGAGCTGAAGGCAGATGCTCAAACATTGAGCCACCCAGGTGCCCTGTCTTGGACTTTTTAAACAAAATTGGTAATATTTCTTCCTTAAATATTTGGTAGAGTTTCCCCAGTGAAGCCATTGGGGCCTGGAGTTTTTCTCTGTTGGAATGTTTTATTTTTTTTTATTATTTTTTTTTAAATTTTTTTATTTTTTATTTATTTTTTATTTTATTTTTTTTTTTAATTTTATGATAGTCACAGAGAGAGAGAGAGAGAGGCAGAGACACAGGCAGAGGGAGAAGCAGGCTCCATGCGCTGGGAGCCTGATGTGGGATTCGAACCCGGGTCTCCGGGATCGTGCCCTGGGCCAAAGGCAGGCGCCAAACCGCTGCGCCACCCAGGGATCCCATGTTGGAATGTTTTAAAATATGAATTTAATTTATTCAATAGATATAGGATTATTCACATTATCTTCTTGTTCTAAACAAAGCTTTTCCTAAACTCTTTCTACTCCATGAGCCAATACCAAGTTTTTAAATTCATCACTTACTCATAAATTTGGAGTTTGTAGAGTTCTACGTATTCTTGTGTTCTAACTATTCCGTAGATATAAATTTTGTGTATTTAATTTGATTTCCCTTTTACTCTGTTTTTTTTTTTTTTTAAGAAATGATGTACAGGGATTCAGATTTATGAAGCCACCATTATTCTGCAGAGATTCAGAAGCATTTTAAAGTACTCTTTAGTAAGAATGTTTCAGTAATGAACTATGTTCCATAGTGAGGACTTTTTTGATGAAACTTTCTTGACTGGAGGGACCACAGAGGCACTTCCTGGGCAGTATGACTGTATGGTATTAGGTCTTCTGGCCTCCAAGCACCAATTCCCTGTTTGGTTGGTAGCAGTTCTTGAGTTATGTTTAGGCAATCTCTTTTACTTTGTATTTGGTAAAAGATACTCTCTCTTTCTTAGTTAAGATATAGCAATGAACTGATCTGGGCTAACCAAATTCTCTCCTTGAGGAACTGAATTTTGAACAGAATCAAACACAGATGAATCAATTCAAGCTGGAGGTTTTAATATTCTTATAAGACTCTAAATTACCTCCCAATCCCTGATCTCTGGGTCTGCCCTGGTGTCAGCTCTTTCTGAACTGTTTGTTTCTAGTTTTCATGGGCTATCTCATATCTTCTAAAGTAATTATAGTTCTGCTTAAATTAGTCAGAGGTGATTTCAGTAGCTTATAACTAAATAACCCTAACTGATAAAAGAGTGAATAGGGGGTAAAGTGGTAGCTATTCTTCTCTAGACAGGGAACATAGTGTTTATAAAGGCTGTATGGGATTTATAGAGTTTGTCTATATGATATGTGGACCAACCATATCAAAGATACTAGGCAGGGAGAGCTTATTAAAACTGTAAATGCCCTACTCCAGGCCTAATGAGTAAGAATTCCTCAGTGTGGGATTCAGGGAATTTGCAATTGGAACAAATTTCTCAGGGAATAATCTGCAAAATACATTTGAGAGACACAACATAAGGGCACAGGCTTTGAAATTTGAAAAACATAGAATGCTTTACGCTGCTTAAACAGTGATTAGTCAGTCCCTCCAATCCTGTTTTCTCATCTGTAAAATGAAGATTATAAGACCTTATCCATCAAGTTGTTTTAAAAGATTGAAATATGTATGTAAAGGATTTTCATATTGCCTCTATAGAGGAGAGCTGCATCATTTGTGGGTGTTTATATTCTAAAATCTAATACATCTAAGGCAAAAATTGTGAGTAGCCAAAATTATGGTTGAAAATCATGTAAATCTACAATGGTAACATATGACCACACTTATGCATTATGTTGTGGACAAATGTAATGTCTTTCATCAAACATATAACTGAGGAGCCCATCTGAAGAGTTAAAATAGGTTAGAGTAGCTGAATACCATGTAAAGTAATTGGCTTGTGCTTAGAAGTCATGTTCTATTAAACACACACACACACACACACACCTACACAACTTTATAGTCTCAAATCATTTCTCACCCATGCTCCATGCCAAACAGGGCTGGATGAGGGCAGTGATGCCTCAGGTAGTGTCACTCCAGGAACAGGCTGACAACTGATCTGCTGTCTGGGATGTTGCTAGTTGATGAGGCAGAGGAAGAAAACAGAATTAGCTCTGAAATTCTTCCACCCAGAATAATTCTCTACTCTCCGGCTCAAGTTCATTGGCAATGTAAGTCACATTGCCATGTCTAATTTCAGATGTACCCAGTTGTTACAGTCTGAGGTCTTAGACGCGGAGGGAATAGAAATACCTGTGAGTATTGCTAATGTTTACTACTTGGGGTCTGCATAGCAGTATGTTTTGAAATCTCTCCAGATAATTCTAATGAGAAATCAGGTGAATACCCAGTCTAAGGCTTATACTCTTTGTCAGAAAGGGAGGAAAGAATCACCTGCTCTAATTAAAGTGTAATATTAGTTTGTGAAGGTTAAATGTATGCATGATGTGACACAGGAGGGCTTCTGTTTTGCCTATGTTTGTGGATGGCTTTATATGATGGGGAGAGCAAACTGTCAAGAATCACTGGTGGAGGAACACCTGGGTGGCTCGGTGGTTGGGCATCTGCCGTTGGCTCATGGTGTGATCCTGGGGTCTGGGGATTGAGTCCCACATAGCTTTGTTGTGAAAAGCTGCTTCTCCCTCTGCCTATGTCTCTGCCTCCTGAGTGTGTGTGTGTGTGTGTGTCTCATGAATAAATAAATAAAATCTTAAAGTTACTGGTGGTGACCACTGTTCAACTGTCCATGTTCTCCTCCCTTTTTTTCCACACTGGTCACCATTAGGCATTCCCAAGGTACTCACAAAGTCTCCCATGCTTCCAGAAGTGCCAGTTATTCAAGATTTTTAAATGAGATAAATGGATAAAACTTACAACAACAACAAAAATGGAGGTAAGGTTAAATATGGGTCTTACAAATTTCTTTTGGCTTCAGTACTCATGATTATGTAAGCTGTAACTTTAATTAGGCTGTTAGAAACCTGGCAATACTCACAAATTGCGCAGGGAATTAAAAAAAATCAAACTGGCATCTAATTTTGCTTCTGGATAAGTGGTTCTGCTTGTTACACAGACAGCAGATATCAGTATTTGGAGCAGTCTTCTGAGTCATCATTTTTATCTAAATCCTTCCATCAGGCTGAGCACAAATCCCAGATAATGTCACTTTAAAGCTGCCCTTTCTGTGGTGTCTACTCACAAGATTTCTATCCAGTAGATGGTCAGGTTCCTGACAGACTGATCACAAGTGCATCTCAAGCCTCTGCAGGAGAGGAGAAGCCAGAGATAAGTTGCATGGATGCTTGGGAAGGGCAGAAAGAAGTATAATTTACATGCTGGATGGTCTACATAGCTTAGATCCATGGGTTGGCTGAAAATAATGTGCATTGAAACACATTACCTGACACATGCAATGCTCTCAATGCATACTAGTGAATAGTAGAATCACATTCTTAAAATTAGAAAACCCCTAAACAACTCCTAAATGAACTATAAGTCCTCCCAAGAGGCTTCTTCAATAACATTCATCCATCCTGTACCTGCCTATCTCTAATAATAGAGACTTCATTACATCCCAAGACAATCTACTTTATATACTTTATATTACACTGGAATTTGCTTCTTCTGTTTCTTGTTTTTCTCACTGGAACCAAACAGAAAATTTAATCCTTTTTCTATAAGGGAGCCATCAAACATTTAAGGAGAATTAATATATCACTTTAAAAATCTCATGTAGACCAATCATCTCCAGTTTCTTTAACTCTACTGCAAATCAGAGAATTTCATATTAGAAGAAATCTATTAAACAGTTTATAAAAACTCTTTAACAATGCAGGTTTCTCCAGAAAGTTCATCAGAAGCATCCATTTAGCTTCTGTTCTGCCATTAAATCTCGGATTGTCATGGGTTGAACCATGCCTAGCCCCCAGAAGATACATTGAACCTAACCTCCAGTACCTAACCCCTAGTACCTCGGAATGCTACCTTCTATGGAAAAAGAGTGGTTGTAGACCTAATTAGCTAAAATGAGATCACACTGGAGTAGGATGAACTCCTAATCCAATAAGACTAGATGTGTCCTTATAAGATTGCTGTGCAAAGATACCAGAGACAAGAAAGGAAAAACAGTGAGAACAACATCTTGTGAAGACAAAGGCAGAGACTGGATTTATGGAGCTGCAAGCCAAGGGACACCAAAGAATGCCGGTAAAACACCGGAAGCTAGGAAGAGACAAGGAAGGATTGATTCCCCTACAGCTTTCATAGTAGGACTCTGCCAACACTTTCATCTTGCATTTCTAGCCCCAGACCTGTGGGACGATAAATTTCTGTACCCAGTTGGTAAGATTTGTTACAGTGGCCCTAGGAAATGAACACATTGGCTTTGACTAGATTCTGGATTTTCTTTTCAGAATGATCCTAGCAGGATTCTTCCATATGGTAGAATCAGCAAAGCAAGGAAAATCCTTCCATCTAAGGAGCTCTTCCAACTAAGTATCTCCAGTACTGAATCGAAACCAATTTCAAACAGAGTCTATGAACTAACCTACATGTTGTCAAACATATGCCGTAGGGGAATGAATCTCCTAAATCACATATTTAGATGTACAAATATGAATTTTATTATTTTTTGATAACTTGATTTGTAAACAATGGCTTTGCTGAGATATAATTTATATGCTACTAAATCCACTCTGTGTATGATTCAGTGGTCTTCAGTACATTCATAAAATTGTGTGACCATCACCATTACTTAATTTTAGAATATTTTCATTACCTCAAAACAAACTCTATACTTAATAGCAACCACTCCTCCTTACCCCTTTTCCCTAGCCCCTGGCAACCATTAATCTACTGTCCGTTTTCATCAATTTGCCTATTCTGGACATTTCATATAAATGGAATTGTACACTATATGGTCTCTTGTGACTGGCCTCTTTCACTTAGTAATATGCATTTACGGTTCCTTCATTTCCTTTCATGACTTGATAGCTCATTTCTTTTTAGTGCCAAATACTATTCCATTGTCTGGATATACTATAGTTTATTTATCCAATCCAATTATTTATCCATGTACTGAAGCACATCTTGGTTTCTTTCAAATTTGGGGAATTACGAATCAAGCTGCAATAAACAGTTGTGGGCAGATTTTTGCAGGTGTAAATTTTCAACTCCTTTGGAAAAACAGCAAGGAGGGTGATTGCTGGATTGTATGACTAGAGTATGTTTAGTCTTGTAAGTTTCAAACTGTCTTCCAAAGTGGCTGTACCATTTTGCATTCCCATCACCAATGGTTGAGTTCTTTGCTTATTTTTTAAATAGGTAATTTATCTTCTTATTATCAAGTTAAAAATATTTTTAAAGTATATTCTAGATACAAATCCCTTATCATGCTGACTGCTGGGCCTTCTTAAATTTTCTGGACCTTAATGCCGTACCTGCATCTCTCTTGGCCATTTAAGAGAAACATTCTGTTGTTCCAAATGCCATGCCATGGTGGGGAGTTTGAGGACAGGGATACTCCTAGGTCTGTCTACCAAGAAAGACACCTACAGTTCTTTTTGTGCTATGGCTCTGCCTCCATGGATGATGGTAAAAACTGGCTCTTAAATTGGCATGCTATTTACAATATTTTGTTTAGATCATGAATCTTGTCCCCTAAGCCATTCAGGTTCTTGAGGTTTAATACTCAGAAACTAGTCTTTAAAACTCAAACTCTTTTCTCAAATTATTTTTTTTCTGCCAGCAGCATTACAACCTACTTTAAACATTCTAAAGCAAGAATTTGAGCCTTTGTCTACTTTGTATCCCTGATGCCTCCAGTTGAGTTTGAGTTTGAATGGGAACAGGGGTCAGGATATAGGATGTAATACTATAAGATATTATGTTGCTATATATGATAAGCAACATATATGATATAGAATAAGGGTTTCCAAAAGCAAGCTGAGTTCAAACAGGTACAAGTTGTACAGGTACCGAAACTCAACGACAGAAAATAAGCTAACTCAACGACAGAAAATAAGCTAAAAGTCATTCTGAAGAATGAGAAGCAACTACTCTTTGTATTCCCTCCAGTCACAGACTCTGAGGGTCGTCCATGAGGTTAAGATTGCAGAAATGCAATTAGAAGTCACTTAAGCTAAGAGGAGAATCTGTTTTAAGGTTATCATGGCCTCTCATAGTCTCAGAGAAACTCAGGACCTGAAAAGCACTGAGGCCTCAGAAACAAATGAATCAGGAACTCAAATGCAGTCATAGTTTTCACCTTTTCTGGGCCATCAAATTTCTGAAAGCTCTCCATTTTTGCACCTCCTAGTGGCATTTAAAAATACCCTATCCTTTTTTTTTTTAACATTTAAAAAAATTTATTTATTTATTCCTGAGAGACACAGAGAGAAGTAGAGACATAGACTGAGGGAGAAGCAGGCTCCCCAGAGGGAGCCTGATGCAGAACTCTATTCCCCAGACCCGACTGGGATCACACCCTGAGTCAAAGGCAGACACTCAACCCCCGAGCCACCCAGGCATCCCAAAAAGATACTCTATCTTTCTACATAATGCTTCCAAAATTCCCAGAAAAATGAGTTTCTCTACTTAATTTCAATGAAATATTGGCCAGGGTAGATCTCACTTTAATAATAAAGACATATTCATGGCTACCAGGCAGCTGGTGCTGTAGGGATAGGGAAAATGTCAACCCCCCTCCCCCCATAATAATTTGCTTGGCAGACAAATGTGTTAGGTGTTCTCTTTGTTATTCCTGACTGTATGTAGTTTTAAGTCCACAGTTCTTAAATTAGCATATGAAGACCTTGAAAATCTCCCTCTAATTTATTTTTCTGACCCCTGTCAATCTCTATACTCCAAGTCTAGCAGCTACCAACCTGTTTTCTCTTCCTGGAATGCACCATGTTCCTTCTGGCCCTGTTAGCCTTTGTATGTTTTTTTCTTTGTCTAGAACAACTTCCCCTCTCTAGTTTGCCTGATAATTTCTGTTCATCTTTTAGGTCCAGCATCAGCATTACTTCTAGAAGCATACTTGAATTCTAAAAACAGAGCTTATTGCTTTTTGTATGCTTAACTTTGTTCACAGTTCTAGAGTCCCTATTACACTGGATTGTAGTTGTTATGTAATTTGTCTCCTTTCTCTACCAACTAGAAATTTATTATTATTATTATTATTATTATTATTATTATATTTAGAGAGGGAAGGAGAGGGAGGGGCAGAGAGAGGGAGGGGGGAGTGGCAGAGGGAAAGAAAAAGAATCTTAAGCAGGCTCCAGGCCCAGCGCAGAGCCCCTAGTGTGTTTGGGAGTAGGAGTAGGAATAATGGATATAATTCTGGTTCTCTCCCTAGCAGTTTTACATTTCTGTCTCAGTCGCAAACAGAAAACAGGCAGTTGGTGCATCTCCTGGCCTTTGTCTTCACCCCATATCTTCTCTCTCCTCCCTTGTAAAACTAACCTAGGTTGTGAGGCCAAAAGTAACAGAAGAACATTCTTTTCCCCCCTCTTCCTTCCGCTTCATTTTTCTTCCACCCGTCTCCCAATTCTATTTTGGGCCTGTCCTTCCCCTCTCTCACCTTCCTCTGATGGAAACACTTTCACTTTTATCTCTGCCATATTTTACTGTGATTTTAATTTTTTTAATTAAATTTTTTAAAGAGTTTATTTGAGAGAGAGCGCTAGCGAGCAAGCACACGAGCAGGGGAAGGCGCAGACGGAGAGAGAGAAGCAAGCTCCCCACTGAGCAGGGAGCTAGATGTGGGGCTCAATTCCAGGACCCTCGGATTATGACCTGAGCCACCTAGGCGCCCCTTTACTGTCTTTTAATTTTTAAATTCATCAGCAGGGAAGGACTCTTTTTAAACATTTGGATTTTTAAGAAGAAAATTTGCAAAAATGATTATTATAAACGTAAATTAGCGATTGGAATCCTCCAGATTTCTAAGCTAGAGTAAGCCAGTCAGGTCATTTTCACTGCACCTGGGCAAAAATGCATCTGAATTCCTATTAAATAGATTTCCGGGATGAAATCTAAGTTTACCTCTCTAACTCTCCTCTAAGTCCTGAAAAACAAAATCAGTAAAAATGTATACATGCTTTTTAAGCGGGGGGGGGGGGGGAGCTTTGAATAAAGAGCGGAAGCTTTGAGCCGTGATTCCCAGTTTTTTGAAATCCAAAACCAATAACCAATGCCAATCAGTAACCCTTTCCATCTTTTACTTATAAAATAATATAAAGGATAGGAGAGGATAAAAAAAAAAAGGGTGAAAGAAAGTATAAATCTCAAAATAAAAAGTTACGGAGGTAACAACGCTAAACGACATCAGTAAAAGCAAATCCCGGACTAGCGTGTAAGGTTAGGGACCCCGCGGTGACTTAGCGAAGGCTCCGCCTCCGGGAACCATCTCTTTGGGGCTCACCTGCCGGCTCGCCCCGGCCCCTGCTCCTCCTCCGCATGCGCACTGCAGGCCCTCGCCTCCGGCGTCCTCTCGTCGCCTTCCCCACCCCCGAATTCCTGATTCCGATTGGTCTGTTTCATGGGCCCACCTCTTGGACCCAACCAATGGGGAAGCCGCCTCGGTGCCCCGCCCCTCTGCCGGCGGTGTGCGGCGGCGCAGCTTGCAAACCAGGGTTGCCAGTGGGGATGGCGGCGTTGGCGGCGACTGCGGCCCGGCTCTTGAGGCTGCGTGCGGCCGGGGCAGAAGGACAGTGGGGTCGGCTTCGAGGCGCGGGGCCGCAGGCAGCCTCGGCCGCTGGGGATGCGGCGCAGAGGCGGCATGTGGCTCACTTCACTTTCCAGCCCGACCCGGAGCCCCAGGAGTATGGTGAGCTAGGGGCTGCCCTGTCTGCGCCCGGTGCAACCCAGACCCCCGGGCCTGTGGGGGTCTCGCAAGGAATACCACGCTGCTCGTGCGGGCGGCGGGCGGCAGGCTGATCTCCTTGCTTCTTGATGTAATTCCTGTATTGCTTGTTTCTACTTGAGCGCCTGAGTGGTTTCTTCCCGGCTCTATTTTTGTGGCTGTGCAGCCCTCGAGAGGCAGCCCCTCGGCCCCCTCGAGATGGGTGAGAGGGCATACCGCGGTCTGGAAGGGCGGAGGGGTGGAGGGTGGTGCCCAGGGAACGCCTCCTTTTCTCAGTTCTCCATCCTTACTTTCCCAGCTTTGGCCCTAGGTGTGTTGTCCTAGTTTGCCCCGAGCTAGGCCGTTAACCGCAGGCACCGCTATTTAAAAAGAGAATTATTTTTCATATCATCATCATCATTATTATTTTATTATTGCTGTGGCAGGGAAGAGGAAATGGAAGTGCAATGATTTTCCCAAGGTCACAGAACAGGTTATTCCAAGAGATGGGAAGGAATCCAGGTTTCCCATTTGAGCCTAGCAATGGGCCTGGGCTGGGCTAGGCTGCCACTTAGCCAAGGTGAAGGTGAGGGGAAGAGGAAGCTGTCTAGTACTCTCATTGGTAGAAAGGTCACATAGCAAACTCCTCAGAGTATGACAGTTGCATGACCTTTACCATTTTTTCTGCAAGTTGTGTGTAATCTCCGAAAGATCTAGTGTCTATTATCTGAACCTCAGAAATAATAAGAAAACATTTACCTTCTCCTTGTCTGATAACTTTTCACGTGCTAGAGCTGATATTTTTTGGAAGAGTGTCTTTACTTGTGGGTAATAGGTATGAATATATAGTGAGTGCTTACCACAGGCAGGTACTATGCTGAAAAATTTACATTCATTATTTCATTTGATGCTTAGGACAACCTTTAGAGGTAGGTGAGCGATGTTAACTGAAGTCTTGAGATAGTTTGTCCAAGGCTTTACGGAAGGTAGTGACAGCTTCTGCTCTGGATTTTAATTATTCAGATTCTAAAGCTTCCATTCTAAATAATGTACTATAATGCATGTAGAAATAATTAACTAAGAGGTGTACCACTTTTGTGAAATAGTAGATACCATAAAGATGAATAGCAATTTCTTCTCAGCAACAGGATGAATCTTGAATTCTGTCTTCAAAGCAAAGAAACTTTAGCCTGATACTTGAAAAATAGAACACAGCTTTTCTTAATCCTCCCATGTCCCTTCCATAATTATGAAATTACTAACATCCAGGTAGAATGATAATTACGTTTATATGTTTGTCTTCATCCTAAAAATAAAAATAAATGCACGTTACAGCTAGTTTGGGCAACAGAAAAAGGTAAGAAAAAGTGATTACACCATCCACTATTTGTAAATACTGCTAACATAATCCTTCCAGGTATTTCCTTTCAGTTTGGTGGAATTAAATTACTCCACTGACAAAAATCAGTGGGATTACATTTTCCTATAACTGTAGTTTTAATGCAGATACAATCTGCATTATTTAACAAGAAGCATTTTTCCATATGATTACATGCTTTTCGTAACCTTTAGAAAGTCACGTGTTCCATGGAGTAGAAACACTTGTTCCGTGATTAAGATCTTGGCCCTAGAATCAGATTGTCCTACGTTTGATTTCAGCCCTGCTACCTATGACTTTGAATTACCCACCATCCATTAGTCTCACTTTCTTTGTAAGTCAGGATTTTATAATAATATCTACTTCAAAGGATGTTATAAGGACTAAATATAGACAGTTGTGTACAATGTACTCAACCCGGTTTGCCTACTAAGAAGCACTCTAAGTGGAAAGTTAATGATTGCTATTATGCTTTTATTTTACACTTTTGCACTGTTACAAATAATCGGGATAGAAACATTTCATGTATCCTTTATATATCTGAGATTATTTATTTATTTTTAATTTTTAAAAATTTATTCATGAGAGACACACAGAGAGAGGCAGAGACATAGGCAGAGGGAAAGGCAGGTTCCTGCAGAGGAGCGTGATATGGGACTCAATCCTGGAACTCTGGGATCATGACCTGAGCCGGAAGCAGACACTCAGCCGCTGAGCCACTCAGGCATCCCTGAGATAATTTCTTTAGAATAAAGTCCTAGGGATGAGATTTCTGACCCAAAGATATGAACAGTTTAATGGATTTTTAATACATAGTCCAAATGATCAGTTTATACTTCCATCTGCATTTATCAAAGTGTGAGTATTGAGTGTCACGATAAAATCGCAACTGTGCGGTGTGTGATACTGTGATTTATAATAGATACATACTGGTCTTTGTCCCCTTTCCCTGGCTCAGAGCTTCTAAACTTTTGAAATTTCTTTTGATGAGAACAGTAAAGGTGTCTTGTTATTCTGATGGTGTCTTTTCACAAGCTCCTACTTCATCTAAGGATGGGAGCTGGTCATTAGAGGAATCAGTTGTGTGACTAGAGGCTTAGGACTTTGGGTCGCACCCCTGACCTCTGTGCAGGGGAAAGGTTCTGGAGGTTGAATGAATTTAATCAGTCATGCCTATATAATGAGGCCTCCTTTGAAAACCCAAAAGGGCGGGGTTCAGAGAGCTTTTGCATAGATAAATAGGTAGAGATTTGGGGATTGTGTCATGCTTAGAGAGTCTGGAAGCTCCGTGAGCTTTCCCCATACCTTCCCCAATGCATCTCTTTCCTCTGGCTGGTCCTGAGTTATGTCCTTTTATAAGAAACCATTAATCAAGTAAGTAAAATATTTCTCTGTGTTCTGTGAGCTGTTCTAGCAAATTAATCCCAAAGAAGGGGTTGTAGGAACCTCTAAACCATAGGCAGTCAGAAGCACAGGTGACAACCTGGACTTGTGATTGGCTATTGGGAGGTGGGGGCAGTCTTAATAACACCTGAGCCCTTCACCTGTGAGATCTGACACTCGCTCCAGATCCCACTGGTTGAGCTGGATTGTAAGGCACCCAGCGAATGTTGTAGAATTGCTTGGTGGTGTGTTAAAAAATTGGAATTGGTATCAGTTTTGTGTGTGTGTGTACACATGCTTCGGTATTTTATTATTTTATGCTGTTTTACTATGTATTTGTTTTCTTTCTTTTTAAAGGTTTTATTCATTTATTTGTGACAGAGTGAGGGGGAGAGTGAGAGAGTACGAGTGGGATGAGGGGCAGAGGGAGAAGCAGACTCCCCTCTGAGCAGGGAGCTGGACACAGGGCTCCATCCCGGGACTCAAGGATCATGACCTGAGCAGAAGGCAGATGCTTAACCAACTGAGCCCCCAGGCACCCCGGTTTTATTTCTATTAAGGGATATTTACCAGATATTTGTTTGGCAGACTTTTAAAAAAGATTTTATTTATTTATTTGAGAGAGCACGCATGAGGGAGCACGAGCAGGGGAGAGTACTCTCCATGGAGTAGGGAGCCCAAAGCAGGGCTCAATCCCAGTGTCCCGAGATCATGACCTGAGCCGAAGGCAGACACTTAACCGACTGAATCACCCAGGCACCCCTTGTTAGCCAGATTTATTTTCTTTTGTGAATTGGATGTTCCTTGTCTTTGCATATTTACAAAATTATATGCCTAGTAATTTTGTCCATCAGTATTAATCCTGCCTACCATTATTTAATGGCTTTCTGTTCCAGATGTGTGGTAGACATCAGTCTATAATCCTCACAGTAAGTAACCTTGTGACCTAGAGAGTATTACACTCATTTATAGATGAGAAAATTGAAGCTCAGCGATATCCAAGTCTGAGAAGTAGCAGGGCCAAAATGTGAGCCCAGATATGTCTACCTGAAAAGCCTCTCACACTACTGTTGTGCTAATATTTTGTATATTAAAAATATTAATGAAGATGGCAACTCTTTGTCTTTCATGTATGCTACAAATAGTTTTATTTTTAACATTTTGGTTATTATTAGTATTATTTTTTAAAGATTTTATTTATTTATTCATGAGAGACACAGAGAGACAGAGACATAGAGAGAGAAGCAGGCTCCATGCAGGGAGCCCAATGTGGGACTCCATCGTAGGACCCCAGGATCACACCCTGAGCCGAAGGCAGACACTCAACCACTGAGCCACCCAGGCATCCTGACATTTTGGTTATTTTGACCATGAAAGAGACTGCTTAAATAGAGGGGTGGTTCAAGGTCGACTTTGAGTAGGCAACATTTAAGCTTCACTATGAAGAAAGACAAAGGAATCCTCTCCAAGGCAAAATAATGTTCTCCTAGAAGGAAAAAGGGCAAGCAGTGGTGAAATCTCTGAGGTGAGGTAAGTCTGTTCTGTGGTGCATGGGAAAGCAAAGCCATGGAAGTTGCGTAGAGGGAGGCAGGCAGCTCTCAGAAACCAAGGGTAGACTGAAAAGTCCTCTTTTTGTGAGGATGAAGGTCTTCCAGCATTAGAATTTGTAGAGAAGCAAACAGCATGAGTAAAGACATGCTAGAAAGCACAGGCTCTTATGAGGAATGAGAAGTAGGTTTGGAGGAAAAAGAGGAAGGATAGAAAATCAAAGTTTGGAAAGCCTGAAAAAAGGTTGGGGTGTGGGGGAGAAAAGATTGAATATATCCAGTGTAGCTTACACTGTGCGGCCTGCATTACATTCAGGTTCAGGTTTTATTCTGTGGGCTGTGGAGGGCCATCGATGGTTTATAGGTAAGAGAGTGACTTGAGATGTGCTTGGGCAATGTTATTAGGAGAGTTATAGAATTGATATGGCAAGGTAAGGAGGCAGAGAGGTCAGTCAGGTATTGTACTGCTGTACTGCCCAGGCAAGAAGGTATAACTCTTTATTTATTTATTATTTTTTAAAGATTTATTTATTTATTCATTCAGAGAGAGAAAGAGAGAGAGAGAGAGAGAGAGAGAGAGAGAGAGAGAGAGAGAGGCAGAGACACAGGCAGAGGGAGAAGCAGGCTCCATGCAGGAAGCCCAACGTGCGACTTGATTCCGGGTCTCCAGGATCACGCCCTGGGCTGCAGGCGGCGCTAAACCCCTGCACCACCGGGCTGCCCAGGTATAACTCTTTAAAGCTTGGGGAGTGTCAGTGTGAATGATTGTGTGTTTTGAAGGAATTGACTGGATTTGGTGCTGTTTTGCCTGTGGGGGCTAAAAGGGGAGGGGCAGAGATGACTTGACATTTAGCCTAGGAGGCAGAAAGGGTAGAGTAGTGGTATCACTGATACAAATGAGGAATGCTGGAAGAAAGAAACACATTTTTGGGGAGAGGATGACTTAGGTTTGGATGCATTGATTGGATGTCTTAGTACTTTTGGGCTGCTGTAAGAAAAATACCACAGACTCGTGGCTTATAAACAACAGTAATTTATTTCTCACAGTTCTAGAGGCTGGTAAGTCCAAGGTCAAGGATTTGACAGATTCGGTGTCTGGTGAGGCCCTGCTTCCTGGTTCTTAGCCAGCTGTGTTCTCCCTGTGACCACACTTAGTGGAGGAAGTGAGGGTGTTCTGTGGGGTCTCTCTCTGTGAGGGCATGAATCCCATTCAAGAGGGCTCCACTTTTATGACCTATTCATGTTTGAAAGCCCCACCTCCAAGTACCATCATATTGGGGATGAGGTTTCAACATATGAATTTTGGGGGACACACATTTATTCTACAGTATTGGAAGTGTTGGCAGAACATAGCATTATGAGGTAGGCTAGTCTGAGTGCTAGTCTGACACCAACACAACCATGTCAAAAGTTGGGAACCTTTGAGACTAGATAATTCTCTCCATGTCTCTTTTCCCTGTCTTATGCAGAATTGCTGCAGTTTGTGGCCTTCCTGTTTTCTCTTCCTACTCTGTGTTTCCTTGTTCTTACTTTATCATTGCTTGTCCAGACCTTTCCATGGTACCCCACAGAATGATAATCGTGATGACCACAGATACTTTTATCAGAGCTTACCAGGTACCAAACACTGTTCTGAGTGCCTTACATGCAGCAATTTTTAATCCTCATATAACAGTGCAATGATAGGGATCCTATTATCATCCACATTTTATGGTAAAGAAACTTAGCTGCAAAGAGGTTAAACTTCTATTTTTTTTTTTTTAAGATTTTATTTAGTCGGGCAGCCTGGGTGGCTCAGTGGTTTAGCGCCACCTTCAGCCCATAGCCTGATCCTGGAGACCTGGGATCGAGTACCACGTTGGGCTCCCTGCATGGAGATTGCTTCTCCCTCTGCCTGTGTCTCTGCCTCTCTCTCTCTCTCTCTGTGTGTGTCTCTCATGAATAAATAAATAAAATCTTAAATTTTTTTTTATTCATTTGAGAGACAGAGAGTGAACGATGGGGGTGGGGAGGCGAGGAGTGAGGAGCAGAGGGAAATGGACCAGCCGACTGCATGCCGATCACACATGTGAGGCTCTATTTCAGGACCCTGAGATCATTACCTGAGCCAAAATCAAGAATTCGTTGCTTAACTGTCTTAACCTAGGCACCCCTGTACTTTTTGTCATTTAAATTTCCCCAAGTCACCCTATCTGTATGAGGTGAAGCCAGGCTTCATTTTTAGGTAGTCTGACTTGGTCTGCTCCCAGAGCAGAGGCTGGGCCCCTGTGCACACCACCACACACTGTTTTGCATTATTCATACATGCTTCAGTTTATTCACACAACATTTTGCCCCCTCTTAACTCCACCTCAAACCTGGCTTTCCCCAAATTTGCTGCATCTTTTTTTAAAAAATATTTATTTATTCATGAAAGACAGAGTGAGAGAGAGAGAGAGGCAGAGACATAGGCAGAGGGAGAAGCAGGCTCCATGCGGGGAGCCCAACATGGGACTTGGTCCCGGGTCTCCAGGATCAGGCTCTGGGCTAAAGGAGGTGCTAAACCGCTGAGCCACCCGGGCTGCCCAAATTTGCTGCATCTTTTGCATCTCATCTGAGGACTCCTAGCCTCCTTTTTTGTTGTAATTTACCTACCTTCAAGTTTATTTACTTATTGCCCAGGAATTTGATTCCTGGTTTTCTCGTCTCATCCCCTCCCCTTGTTTTGCCTTCCAGTGTACAATATATTGATTCAGTAATTCTGTATACTACTCAGTCTTCACCCAGATAAGTAGGCTCACGTTCTGTCATCATACAAAGTTATGACAACATGATTGCCCATATTCGTTCGCTCTGCTGTATTTTTCATCTCATCCCATTTTCACCATCATTATAGGAGATGACAACATTGCAGAAACCATGTGACAAAGAAGCTGAGAGATGTGGTTCTTGAGGCAGACGTGCTTGAATTTGAGGCCCCCTTTGCACTTAGCACTGTGATATTGGCCAAGCTTATTTGTCTCCATGGCTGGGGGAACTTAATGAGATAAGCCATGTAATTATGGTGCCCGGTACCAGTTGCACTAAGATTGGTGTCCCTAATTAGGGGAAACCATAGGTAACCAGCACAGAGTAGATGCTCGTACATATTGGATATTTGATGGTAATTATCTCACTGAAACGTCACGCCGGCCTTATACATTAGGTCTTATCCCTGTTTTATAGAAGAGGAAGTGGAATGTCAGTGGTGAAGTAACTTTCCCAAAGTCACACCTGGAATAAAGGACCCACCGGATGCCAGGCCAGGTTTGCATAATTATGTCGGTGTGTGTGCTGCCTTCGCTGCCCTGTATTGCTCCCCAAGAACACATCTGGGCCTCTCCCTGCCCCTGATTTTCAGCATTGTATGTAGGTGTGGGTTTCTTTATTAATTCTATTAATCCTATTCTATTTTAATTTTCTCCTGGATGCCAAACTTTGTGCTAGGTGCTTAGCACAAAACACAAATGTGGATATGGACCCATCTTCATGGAATTTGAAGTCTAGTTGGGAAGAGGGACAGAAAATAGCTAGCAGGGATGCCTAGGTGGCTCAGCGGTTGAGCATCTGACTTCATGCCCAGAGTGTGATACGGAGTCCTAGGATCTGGCTCCCTGCATGGAGAGTGCTTCTCTCTCTGCCTATCTCTCTCTCTCTCTCTCTCTCTCTCTCTCTCTCTCTCTCTCTTTCTCTCTCTGTGTCTCTCATGAATGAATAAATAAATCTTAAAAAAAGGGCAGCCCCGGTGGCGCAGCGGTTTGGCGCCACCTGCAGCCCGGGGTGTGATCCTGGAGACATGGGATCGAATCCCACGTCAGGCTCCCTGCATGGAGCCTGCTTCTCCCTCTGCCTGTGTCTCTGCCTTTCTCTCTCTCTCTCTCTCTCTCTCTCTCTCTCTCTCTCTCTCTCTCTCTCTCTCTCATGAATAAATAAATAAATAAAATCTTAAAAAAAAGTTAAAAAAATAGCAAGCAAATGTGTACTGAAATCAGCCCCAATGGCAATAAATGACCTGTAGGACATGCTCAGGTGCTGGGAAAGAGAATAGAGACCTAGCAAGGTTCTTAAGAAGAGGTAGCATTTAACTAGGCTATAAGGATCAGGAAGGAACATCTAAGAAGGGGGTGCCAGGCAGAGGATCCAGCATGCATGAAGGTCCTGATATAGCAGGGATCTTGGTTTGGTGGAATTGAGAGAAGTCTTAGGTGCTGAGCCTTTGGGGACAGTGGTACAAAATAGGACTTTAGAGGTGGGGAGGGATGAGATCAAGCAGGGCTTTGTGGACATGGTAAGGAGTGGGGCTTTATTCTGGGTGCAGAGAACTTAGAAGGATTTTGAGCAGAGGAGTACCATGACATGCATTGCTCTTTAGGACTTACTGTAGTAGTGCTTTGATGAATGAGAAGTGAAGGAGTAGAAGAGAGGAGGTGGTACTATGGACTGGATGTATGTGTCTCCCATGCCCTCCATTCATATGTTGAAGCCCTAATTCCCAGTGTGGTTGTATTCAGAGATGGGGGTCACTGAGAGGTAATTAGGTCATGAGGCTGGAGCCTCGTGAATGGGATTAAAACCCTTTTAAGAGACATAAGATGTATCTTGCAAGAAGTTACTGTGGCCAAGTTCAAAAAGGGTGTTGCCTGTGTTCTCCTCTAGGATTTTGATGGAGTCTTGTCTCACATTTAAATCTTTCATCCATTTTGAGTTTATCTTTGTGTATGGTGCAAGAGAGTGGTCTAGTTTCATTCTTCTGCATGTGGATGACCACGAAAACAAAAGAAACAAAAGCAAAAATGAACTATTGGGACTTCATCAAGATAAGAAGCTTTTGCACAGCAAAGGATACAGTCAACAAAACTCAAAGACAACCTACAGAATGGGAGAAGATATTTGCAAATAACATATCAGATAAAGGGCTAGTTTCCAAAATCTATAAAGAACTTATTAAACTCAACACCAAAGAAACAAACAATCCAATCATGAAATGGGCAAAAGACATGAAGAGAAATCTCACAGAGGAAGACATAGACATGGCCAACATGCACATGAGAAAATGCTCTGCATCACTTGCCATCAGGGAAATACAAATCAAAACCACAATGAGATACCACCTCACACCAGTGAGAATGGGGAAAATTAACAAGGCAGGAAACAACAAATGTTGGAGAGGATGCGGAGAAAAGGGAACCCTCTTACACTGTTGGTGGGAATGTGAACTGGTGCAGCCACTCTGGAAAACTGTGTGGAGGTTCCTCAAAGAATTAAAAATAGACCTGCCCTACGACCCAGCAATTGCACTGTTAGGGATTTACCCCGAAGATTCAGATGCAATGAAACGCCGGGGCACCTGCACCCCGATGTTTCTAGCAGCCATGTCCACAATAGCCAAACTGTGGAAGGAGCCTCGGTGCCCATCGAAAGATGAATGGATAAAGAAGATGTGGTTTATGTATACAATGGAATATTACTCAGCCATTAGAAACAACAAATACCCACCATTTGCTTCAACGTGGATGGAACTGGAGGGTATTATGCTGAGTGAAGTAAGTCAATCGGAGAAGGACAAACAGTGTATGTTCTCACTTATTTGGGGAATATGAATAATAGTGAAGGGGAATATAAGGGAAGGGAGAAGAAATGTGTGGGAGATATCAGAAAGGGACAGAACATAAAGACTTCTAACTCTGGGAAATGAACTAGGGGTGGTGGAAGGGGAGGAGGGCGGGGGGTGGGGGTGAATGGGTGACGGGCACGGAGGGGGACACTTGACGGGATGAGCACTGGGTGTTATTCTGTCTGTTGGTAAATTGAACACCAATAAAAATTAATTTATAAAAAAAAAAAAAAAAAGAGACATAAGAGAGTCTCTACCATGTGAGGATACAGCAAGAAGATGGCTTTCTGCAAACTAGGAAGAGAGTCTTCATTAGGAACTCACCTTGGTCTTGGACTTCCCAACCTCCAGAAGAGTGAAAATGTTTCTGTTGTTTAAGCCACTCAGTATGTGATGTATATAGCAGCAAGAGCTAAGGTAGGACATTAGGAGGTAGTTTTCAGGAGCAGGAAAGAAACGGTGAGTTCTGGAATTGGGACATCGTAGTACTAGATTTTAAGCTATATTTTGGAAGTGGGATTGGATGGATTGGATAGAAGAAATGAACAAAAGGAAGATATTCAAGGATGCTTCCTTGATTTCTGGTTTGGACACTTGAGTGGAGGATAGCGCTGTTTGCTGATGGAAAGGACTGGTTTTGGGAGCAGATGTCAAGAGTTCAGTTGTGTGCCTCCTGAGTTAGAAAAGCCTGACACCCAAGTAGGGAACTGGTGACTGTTGGGTGTAAGCCTGGAGTTGAGAGGAGAGGTCTGTATTGGAGAAAACCATTTGGGAGTCACCAGCATTTGGAAGAATTTAAAAGCCACTTGGAGACCGAGTAGAGAAGTAGCCAGCCAAAGGAAGGGAAACAGCTGTAGCTCGTCATACCATGACAAAAGACACAAAGTGCTCCTAGGGAGACCCAGGGCTCCTAGCCACAGTCTATTGAGCTTTAAGGCTTTCTTAGGTCCTCTCAATTTTGGCCTTAGGTGACAGTCTCCTTGCCAACACCCCTCCTACACCCCCACCAACCACCCCCCTCCTTTACTGGCACCCTGAAGAGGCATTTGTGTTTATATAAATTTTAATATAAAATGTTCTGTCCCTCCTATTTGAATTCTCTGTGAAACTTTATGGGGTAGAGGTTGGGAAACCCCAGAGTAGGGATTAAAATGGGACAGAGGTACATATCTGGCACATATAAAGGGATTCCTGGAGAATGGGACATCTGTAGGGGTGGAAGAGGTTTTGTTGGGAGAAAATAGGTAGTTTCTTAGGCATCTTTCCATCTCACAGTGTGGTTAGTGCCAGATTATGCCACTAAAATCCTTCATCATGTTTCAACAGGCATATACTGATTGTCCTGTTTCTGTTAGGCACTAAATGCTGAACTTCCTCAGGAATATGACACAAAAATGCTATACTATACGAGTGTATTCCAAGCTCAAGAGGGCCACTGCTGGCTATGCTGGTAGAACCTTTGGTTTCTGAAAGCAGACCCTAACTTTCCATATCATAGCTGTTTTTTTTTTTTTTTTATTTGTTCATGGTTTGACTACAAACACCCTGTCAACATGTCCTGCTGCTGACCTTATTTATTTCTAGACAGCTGCTTCTGGGGCACCCATTTGCCCCTTTAGTCTCGAGACTCTAGTTCTGTGCAAGGTGTCTCCCTTCAATGCTTCTGCACACTAATAGTTACTCAGAGTAACTCAATAACACTTCTACTTCATTCCCCTTCCCCTGCAGAGTGACTCTAAGTTGTCACAGTGGTAGATATTTTTTCCTACTGTATTTCTTTCTCCTTAAGTGGTTGGTTAACACTGTGCTTTGTGTATTTTATCTTTATTGAATCAGCCTAATATATTTCTTTGTTCTGTCATGCATTCAACAAATATTTATCAAGCACTTACTACATGGAAGACATTGTTATAAGCGCTAAGCATATACTTCTGATCAAAAGCAGGTAATTATCCCTGCCCTCTCAGGGCTTCTGTTCTATTGTGTTCCATATATTCTGCAGACGCTCCATTATATCCCAATTTATCTTTGCAACAATGATAATGGCTTGGTTTTTCACAGTGCTCTACTTAGGACAAGTTCAAGTGAGCAGCTCACTCCATCCATAAAGCTATGTTTTACCAATAGGTACCCATTAGCTTGTATTCCTGAAAGGGAAATTACACTGCTGTGTACATTTTTTTAAATATTTTTATTTTTTTAAAATTTTTATTTATTTATGATAGTCACACAGAGAGAAAGAGAGAGGCAGAGACACAGGCAGAGGGAGAAGCAGGCTCCATGCACCGGGAGCCCGACGTGGGATTCGATCCTGGGTCTCCAGGATCGCGCCCTGGGCCAAAGGCAGGCGCTAAACCGCTGTGCCACCCAGGGATCCCTGTTGTGTACATTTTTGTTTGTTATAACTTTTTATCTTGGAAAGAAGAGTTGTTTGGTTTTGAAATTTAGCAGCCATTTATTAATACTGGTGATTGAATGATTTGGCAGTTTTTTTTTTTTTTAAGATTTTTTATTTATTTATGATAGTCACAGAGAGAGAGAGAGGCAGAGACACAGGCTGAGGGAGAAGCAGGCTCCATGCACCGGGAGCCCGATGTGGGACTCGATCCCGGGTCTCCAGGATCGCGCCCTGGGCCAAAGGCAGGCGCCAAACCGCTGCGCCACCCAGGGATCCCCGGCAGTTTGTTTTTTTAAAAAGATTTTATTTATTTATTTGACACAGAGCACAAGCAGGGGTAGAGAGAGGGGGAGAAGCAGGCTACCCACCGAAAAAGGAGCCTGACGTGGGGGCTCAATCCCAGGATCTCAGCCGAAAGTAGACACTTAACCAACCAAGCTGCCCAGGCACCTCTGATAGCAATGTTTAATAATTTTTTAGTGTTCATAGTTAGATGTGATATAGGTACATACTTTGTCATGAAGGAACATAGACATATCTTATCAATGGTCTTTAATAGAAGCTGTAGGAGATAAGTAATTCTAAGGGAAATAAATATTTAAAATGATCTTACCTATGAATAATTTGTGATTTCTTCCTAACCCATTCACAGACTATCCTCCAACTTTAAAAATAATTGAAAGTAGATGTTCCTCTTGCTCTGTTAAAAATTATTTGAATCTTTTAAAAGTATCTAGTAGAATAACAGTTAATCCAAACTCCTAAAAATTTCAATCTATTTGCAAAAGAGTATTCAGAAGTAGAAGTTTTTGTGCTTACATGGAAATAAAACCTTTATATAATCTTACGTATAAATTATTTTCATATAAGAGAGTATATTCTTTGTAGGAAATTAAGCAGTACTTTCCAGATTTACTTGGTATGATTTTTTTTTTAAGATTTTATTTATTCATGAGAAACAGAGAGAGGCAGAGACATAGGCAGAGGGAGAAGCAGGCTTACTGTGGGGAGTCCGATGTGGGACTCAGTCCTGGGACCCTGGATTCACGCCTTGAGCCAAAGGCAGACGCTCAACCGCTGAGCCATGCAGGCGTCCTTTCAGGCCTTTATTTTTGGCATAAAGGGCAGCAGGGCAGATCTGAATGGATATTGCCAAGACCCGAATCCCGTACATTCAGCAGTGTGGAAGGGGTCAGAGCAGGTGGAGTCAGAAGGTCGAGTGTCAGTGGATAATGGAAGATGAGAGATGTCATAAATCAGAGCCTACCGTGAATCCAGGCTGAGCTTGGGACAAAGATAGGTCTCCAGGAAAAGGGTGAGTGACCAGTGGGTGTCACAGCCAGAGGTTTGATGGCAGCAATGACTGTTGTGAATCACACTGTGAGTTAGACCTTGGCTTTTGGGACACCCCAGGCTACTGAGGACCGACCACAGAAATTAACTGGGACAGAAGTCAGGATAATTAGCAGGTGTTCAAGGGATTTACTACCAGCATGGCTGTGGGTTAAAGTGAACCCTAGTGCACAGATCAGGCAATAAAGTGAAGAAGGCATGTGGATCAGAGAAGATTCAGGCAAAACCCTTTCTCTGCCCCGAAGAGTGTGTTTGGAATGTGACCTCCAGTTCTGGGATATCTGTGGGCTCTGGGCAGCACCAAGACTTAAAGCTCAGAGTAATGATGTTTCTGAATTCTAACATTTGGCACTTTATTAAATAAAAATTTCTACCATTCCTAATACCAAGGTCAAGATGAAGGACGTGGGCAAAGTCCAGATTCTAATAAATAGCTTATATTTATTCAGCACTCACTGTGTCAGGTACTTTTCTAAGTACTTTACATGTATTGTTCCATTTAGCCTTCCTATCGACCTATTTAGGGAGCCAGAGGTTGGCTTGCCGAGATCTAACTTGAGCAGTAATAAGATATGAGGAAGGACCAAGTCTGATGTGCAAAGGCATGGGATTATAGTATTCACCAAACACCAGCAAGTTCTGAGTGCTTAAGTTTATCATTAGCCTTCCTCCCTCATTGTTTTATGACCCACCACCATTTGCTGTTACTGGCATATTACATGTGCCTCGGGCCAGGTGTACTTGTTATGGCATATATCCTTAGCCCCTGGCCAGAATGTCTTTCCAGACCACTTCCACTCTGCTCGTTCCCCTTCCTGACTTCCCATCGCTTTTATCTATGCACATTTGGTGACTTGCTTCTATTCCTTTTTCCTTTTGTGTACTTGTTTTTAATATAATATGTGTAAATTTTGCTTCATCATCAAGCACAGAAGTCTGTATGGCTTCTGTATTTCCCCCAGAACCAGCATCATTATGAATAATCCAATAAATTCACACACTATATTCTATATCTTCCTTTCTACTTTGATTTTAATCATGTTGTAATCAACTGTTAAGAAACTGTTTTATATATCTTACAATATAGGAAAAGTTACTTTAAAAAGTTTTTGTTTTTTTTTTTCTTTTTAATTTTCACAGGGCAAACTCAGAAAATGAATCTTTTCCAGGCGATAACAAGCGCCTTGGATAACTCATTGGCTAAAGATCCTACTGCAGGTAAACTTCCTTTGTGCTTGACTGTGGTAGCATGTTAATTCAGAATTGCAATTTGCTGGAAATATTGAGTCTGAAGTTTAATGGTTAACATTACATATATCTGAAATTTTTTAAAAGGTCTGATATCACAAAAATATGGTATTAACACATGTCTAAAATCAATTCATTATGAATCAATTCTCATGTATATCTCGCATCATCAAGTCAGCTTTCTTCCATAGTATGTGTGATCCTGTTATTATCTTAATACTTTTTGGATTAATGCCTACTAAGGACTTCTGTTCCTTCAGCATATAGAAAAAAAGTAGGAAGTACTGCTTCATTCAGATTTATAAACCTGTTTATGAAATGAAGATTTGATTCCATGCTTTCCTTTGAGATACATTGTCATTCCACCTACAAGATTTTTGGGAAATAACTTTAATTATCAAACTTGGTAAGATAAAGTTATTTATTATTGGTAGAAAAACAATTGTTCTTTATGTTTTCTTTATTTGGTTGGCTTTACTTCATATATTATATATATATATATATATATATATATATATATATATAGTATACCTGGGACTTCCACTTGAGAATCCTAGTTTTAAATCAAGTGAAGAATGGGTTGTGAGGAGGAACTGAAAGCTACACTTGTGGATGATGAGATCTTGCTTTGTTTGAATGCCATCTGAGAATAATTGATGTTGATGAGTAATTTAGGGTGAATTGTTTTTCTAAGGTCCATAAATCTGGTTAGGTGCATTAAGAGGACTAGAATTCAACTCTTTGAACACCCATTTTTATTGTCCTTGCTTCACTATATCCCGCCATACTTGCCTCCTTTCACGGAATTTAAGTCCTTTTCCTACTTGTAACTGTTCTCTCACCTTGGAATGCTTTTCCTTCAGCCTTTCAGATTGTTTGTTGACTTTCACTGTATACCATGTAAAAAAGACCTGAGCCTGGAGTGTGAGGCATAGTTCTGCCTCTTACTTTCTAACTTGTCAAGTTACTTTATTACTTCTCTGGCCTCATTTTCTTCATGGGTAAGAACAAGAGGACCTTCTAGATCAGTGGCTTTTCATCAATCGGGGTAATTTTAATCCTCCTTCTTCCTCTTACATTTAACAATGTCTGGAGACACTTTTGGCTGTCACAACTGTGTGTGTGTTGGGGAGGGGCAACTGTCAGCCACTGGGAGGAGACCAGGGATGCTGCCCTATGTCTACAATGCACAGAATAGGCTGCTACTACAAAAGAATTATCTAGTCCAAAATGTCAGTAATGTTGAAGTTTAGAAACCTTGGTTTAACCTTTGATCCATTTCTGTTTTCTGATTTAAAATGTAAACATTGAAATTAATTTTCATTGTCAGTATCACTTAGGGATTATTAAATAAAATCTGTTCTTTAAACATTGTTTTTCAGTAATATTTGGTGAAGATGTCGCCTTTGGCGGAGTCTTTAGATGTACTGTTGGCTTGCGAGACAAATATGGTAAGTTAACATAAAGATGCTAACTTTATATGAAGAGCATTTCTGTATATTTTTTCTTTAAATGTCCTGAAGATAAAAATATGCCTGTTACGTTATCTGCCATTTTCTTATTGTATAGATAGTTGTTGGTTTCTCATTTTGGTTTTGTTTTCCGTATCCACAGCCATCCACAGAATCCTTTGGCCTACATTCCTCCAGATGTATTCTTTTTGCAGCATCCCTCTGATCTGGTTCAGATCACACATATTTTAGATGCCAAAATAATCTTCATCAAATGTATGGTTTTTCATGTCATTCAAATCCAGGAAGCTTTGATCTCTTAGTACTGCCTACCTTAGCCAATTTTGATTCCAGTGCCTCTAGTTCAAGATTCTACCTTATTGCTTTCTGTTAAGAGATTTCGTCTTTTATTACCTGGGTTAATTGGGGTTCTCCAGAGAATTAGAAGCGTTAGGAAATACATACCTGTATCTATGTATGTGTGTGCATACGTATGTGTGTTATATAAGCATCTATATCTATTTGTAGTTATATGTATCTCTATATATGTGTGTATGTCTATACCTATATCTATATTGAGAAAGAAAGATTTATTTTTAAGGCATTGGCTCACACAATGAGGGGGCTGACAAGTCTGAAATCCATAGGGCAAGCCAGTAAGCTGGAAACTCAGGCAGGATTTCTGTGTTGCAGTCTTCAGGCTGAATTTCTTGTTTGGGAACCTGTCTTTTTTCCTAAGGCCTTCAAATGATTGGGTGAAGGCCCTCCATATTATGAAGGGTCATCTGCTTTACTGAAAGTCTACTGACTTAAATGTTAATCACATCTAAAGAATATTTTCAGAGCAACATCTATACTGGTATTTGATCAAACAACCGGGTGCTATCACCTAGCCGAGTGGACATACAAAATCTACCATCCTCCCCGCCCCCAAAAGAAAAAATTACCATCCCATTATTCTTTTACATGTTTTACGTCCTCTGATGTCTGTCTTCTGCTTGGCATGTGATTGATTTTTGCCTGTTTCTCTTACCTCATGTGACTCAGACCCCAGAGTGCATGCTGGCCCATCCTGACATCCTCCTTCAACTATATTTCAACTCCTTACTGTGAGGGGTGACTTTGAGGTGATTGACTTTTTGTTTCGTCTCTCAGTCTTAACTAAACTGAAAGTCAGCAAAGAAAGCACTTAAGTTTAGGGGAGGAACTGACATCTGCCTTTCTGTTTACCTTTGCCACTGCTCTCTAAAGCTCATGGGTGCACTCAAGCGGGGGATCTTTCCGATTTTTTTTTTCTCTTCTAATTGTTCCTTGTCCCACTCTTCTCTGAGATTATCTCATATTTGAATCTGAGACCCCCTGGCATGTTCCATCTCGCTTACCAGGAAGTTCTCTTCTCTTTATAGCAGGTTCATTTTCTGAGTCCTGTCCCTCTGCTTTCTCCTGTTGATTTCTAATAGCTGTTTAGAGTTTGAGATAGTTGGGGCAATCTCACCTAGCTCACACTAGCTCAGTTAGTTCCAATCCAGCTAATTCAGATGCCTACAAACTTTAGCTCTTTAAAATAAATTTCAAAGTCTTTATGCATTTGATTTCAAAGCAATGCATATGCATTGAAGAAAATTTAGAAAATATAGAAAAGCATAGAGGAGAAATATAAAATTGTCCATACTTCCAGAGATAATCTAGAGAAAACCATGGTACCCCTCTTGGTATACACACTTCCAGACCATATTTGAATATCTCTGAGTATATTTGCAATAGTAACTGATGTTAAACACAGAATCATACTTTTATTTTTTTCTTAGGATTTTCAGCTCTGCTTACCTTGCCCACCCGTTCTTGCATATTGTCTACTCTATCCTTTGAAACCCTTAGCATATATTTGTCAGAGTTGTTTTAAATCCCTGGCCTAGATAATTCTAGTCCCTGCCTGTCTGGTTCTAATTGCTCTGTCTCTTCAAATTGTGATTTTGCCTTTTGGTATGCCTTGTAATTTTTTCTTGCTAGCTGGACATGATACACTGGGTAAAAGGAACTGCTGTGAATAGGCCTTTAGGAATGTGTTGGCGAAGTGTGTGGGGAAGGGAAGCATTCTGTAGTCTTGTGATTAGGTCTCAGTCCTTTATTGAGCCGATGCCTCTGGACTGTGAACTACCCAGGTGTTTTTACTTCTCTCTCAAGTGGGACAGGATGGCTGGAGCTGCCTGGAGTTGGGCATCCTCCTTCCCCCAGGCCAATTACACTTGGACAATAAGTACCCAGCAGATGAGGCTCTGGTTAACTAGTTTCACCTGACATTAGGCTTTTTAAAGAAGGGCATGCTCTGGCGTATTTCAAAGTGGTTCCTTGTCCGCTTCTCCAGCTGGAAGCAAGAGGAGATTTTTCTTCCTTGTTTATCATAGGAACCTGGTCGACCTGGAGGTAAGCCTCACAAAACTGGGGAGGCCTTCTTATGACTCATTTCCCTGGCATTTGTAACTCAGACTTATTCACATGGAGCCTCCAGCAATTTCTCAATCACAGTTCAAGTTCTCCTAGCCTGGTACCGGTGCTGACAATGGCTTTTTACTCTCCAGTCTCTGTTCTGGTAAAGTCAAGATTCCCTGTATTCCTGTCTGTCTCTTCAGTCTCAAGGACAGCAGTTGGCTCTGTGTCCTCTCCTCTCGTATGGGTCCAAGAAGAGTTGTTGATTTTTCAGTCTGTTCAGCTTTTACTTGCTATTAGGACAGTGTAGAACTGGAAACCAGAGGTTTCAGCTCCTCACATGTGGAACTGGAAACCAGAGGTCAAGTGGGGCTCACGTTACTTAGCCTCGTCCACATGTGGCGTGGCTGTGCTGCCGAGCAGCGCACTGCCCTGGCTCTCCTGTCTCGCCTGCACCAGGGTGGTAGCATGCCCACTGCTTGTTTAAGCTGGCGAGTCTCCTGTTGGCTGCCTGCCCGAATTCTCATCCGTGGGCTCTTCAGCCTGTGCCCATTCTGTTGGGGACATTCCATCCCTGTCCTCTGCTGCTCACACTGGAGGGACTTCTGAATTTCTAGATCCAGTTTAGACCTCTGACTTGAGCTTCTATCATAGCACATCTTCATCTCCATGCTCCAGTCACTTCACACTCAGCATTTACAAACTCAGCTGAGTGCATTCTCTCCACCCAGCACATCCACAGCTCCCACCGCATTTTCTATCTCCGTGAATAGGCCACTATCCGTCTGGTTACCTGAGCCAGAAACTGGGGCTCCTTTCTCATGCTTCACCAGCACCATCCCAGCACATTCATCTTTACAGTTTGTCTCTAAAATGGCCTCTCCTTTCCATTCCCACTTCTCCAGTGTGCATTCAGATCCATAATCACCTTTGCTTGGGCAGTTTCACCACTGTTCTTAGTAATCACCTCACCTCCACTGCCTACCTGGCTGCCAGTGTGATCATTCTAAAAGTCACCCTTGATGGGATACACAAGGGACTCTGAGATCTGCCCTCTGCCTACCTACCTGACCTCATTCACTTTATTCTTTACTAATATTGAATTGCTAGATGTTTTCCCTAAGCCTCTGCTTTTTCCTCCTCCCCTCTCTTCCTTTACACACACTATATGGATCTCTCTCATCTGATTCCTTGGTAAGCTCCACTTTACCTTCAGAAGGTTCCTCTGTAAAGCTCTTCCTGACCTTCCAAGCAGACCCAGGCACTAGTTTTCACTGTTCAGATTTTACATTTTTTTACATATGGCAGGTTGCATTGTGATTGTCTGATCTCTATACCAGACAACTTTTGCAAGGCAATAGATATTTAAGTACTCTGTGCATCCCGAGCTCCTAATACAGTATCTGGCAGTACTTAATAAGTGGATGTTGTTGAGTGAACTTACCCTTCACCCTCTCACCAAGAAAGTGGCCTCCTGCGTCAGAAAGGGGATTTCCTTATTGTCCTTTAATTGATGTTTGGTTGGTCTGATTTTTTTTTTTCTTAAAGGTTAAAACAGGGTGAAAAAGTCTTCCACTCATTGAGGCACTTGCAGATTAGGTCTCTAGACAGGGGGCTGAGCTAATGAACCACTAGTTTTTAGTTTTATTGTCAGCTGCTGTGAATTTTTGTTTTTACAAGTGCTTTAGGACTATGGATTGAAGTTTTGAATAATTCCAGATTGGTCAATATGAACATTAAATCAACTTTCTCTAGTGAGAAGGAGTGAGGTTCAGTCTTCAGGAGTATAGAATAAAGGAAATGGTGAAGAGAAATATTAAAACTTTTTTCCATATTTAAAAAAATAGCATGTATCTTTTAAAAATAATTCTCTGCCTTTTTGAATGCAGGCCAGAGATGTTTAGCTGTACAGAAACATGCCCACTTAGTATTTTTTGAAGTTAAAAGCACTTGTATTTTAAAAGATAATATCGATATCATTGAATATATGGCATTAAATGACCTAGTAAAGAGCATCTTGCAAGGAATGGATTAGCCTTCTGGGGAGGAGCGGAGTGTTGAGAGATAACGGATCACAGTCAGTAGGTGGCAGCCTACACTTCGAAATGAGACTGTCCTACTATCTTCGCCGGCTTGGTACCAATACTCCGCAACTGTGGGAAGCATTTTAAATCCCACCAGAAGGGAGAATTTGAAGAATTGCTGGTCACTGACCTAATATCGTGATGCTGAGTACTACTTAATATTAAAAAGAAGGAACTGTATAATTAGGGACCGTGCTGTTAAAAAAAAAAAAAAAAGAATGAGCTCTTTTGAACTCCAGATAATCCAGATGAGTGAGTATAGCACCCCTAAAGCACTGTTCTCCTTCCCTTGTCCTTTGATGGAACAAAATAATAAGGATGGTTTGAAAACTGAAAGTAGTCTAACCTTACTGACACATTGCACACCAAATATCAGCTTTAGCCTTTTTAAGCAAGGGATCCCTTGCTCCGGAGCAACAGTTGAAACTAGGTATATCCTCGGGAAGCCCTGGGTAGGAGAGGGCAGTTCAAATGGTAATTGATTTTTTTTATTTTTATTTTTATTTTAGGAGACGTGTAATTTTATGTCGAATACCACCCAACTTTTCATTTATATAATGAGATGGATTCCACAGGTCCTACAAAACCTGTCCACATTGTTGTCCTCTTTATATTGTCTGTGTGTTAGTCACATAAGGCTTCGATATGTCAGGGTTAGTATATGTTTTGTTTTTTTTTGTTTATAAGATTTATTCATTCATTAGAGAAAGAGTGAGTGCAAGGAGGGGCAGAGGGAGAGAGAAACCCCTGCAGACTCCTTGCCGAGCATGTAGCCCGACCAGGGGCTCCAGCCCATGACATGTTTTATTTTACACTCTTCTATACTGATGTGGACGTTGCTGGGCTGTGGTTCATAAGGCTGTATTTTGGTCCACTTGTCTGAAGAAACTTAGGTGAGAAAAGGAATAGCAGAGGACTTGCTGAATTAGTTTACAGGCCCAAACATCTGCCTTTTCATGGGATTTGATGTTTTTCCATTACTGTATTCATTCCTGTACACCACAACTGTGGCCTGTCTTAGCAGCTTGGGAAAACGAATATAACCGCCTGTTTGTTTTCTTATGTAAACATCATCGAAATTGTATAACCAGGCACTTCAGTACCCGGGATTCAGGAAGGGAAAATAAGGGTGGGCGTGTGGAGAAGACACGTTCTCCTCTGTAATGTGCAGATATTTGGAACTTGATTTTCATTCAGCCTCCATGGCCTCATCAGTCAAGGAAAGGACTAGATGTTCCTCACAGACACATCCTTCTGTATTCTTTGTGTTTGTGTCTTTTTTTTTTTTTTTTAAGATTTTATTTATTCATGAGAAGCACAGAGAGAGAGAGGCAGAGACATAGGCAGAGGGAGAAGCAAGCTCCTGTGGGGAGCCTGATGTGGGCCTTGATCCCAGAACCCCGAGATCACAACCTGAGCCAATGGCAGACGCTCAACCACTGAGCCATCCAGGTGCCCCAGCTTGCGTCTGTTTTTTTGCTTGTCTCTTTTTAAAAAGAGGAGTGCATTGGCTTTACATTTCAATTTCCTTCATATTTAGAGGTTTTATGAATATAACAATTCTGTCATTTCAGAATTGTGGGCACTTGAGACCCTTAATTTTCTCTCAAGAAGTCCCTTTTCCAGTATAAATTTTAAATTTGGGGGATGAAGGCAAAATCTTTTGACAAGTCTGCTACATTTTTATGTGAATTATGAAATTAGCCTCTTCAAGAGAAAAAAAAATACCTGCTGCAAAGAAGGGGCTTGTTGGGTGATCATTGTACTCCTGGATGTGTTGTCAGGAATGTCATTCAGTGAAAGGGGGCTTGGCTTCGAGGCAGTTGGAATCCATTTCAGTGAAAAGAAAAATCTTGGTAAAATAATGGCAATTCTTGAGGGAAATGAAATGCATGATTTTTTTTTCCCTATGACGTATATACATTTATGACTTCACAGCAGATTGAATACCAGATATAAGCTGTAAGGGTTTAACCCTTCTGTGAATTTGGAGTAAAAACAGGTGTTAAGATGATGTAAACTTTTTTTTTTTTCTAATGTGTTTATTAAAAAATATTTTAAAAGGATTGTTAGTAGCTTTGTCTTTCTTCCTAAAAGTCAGGTGTTTTCAGTTGCTCCTCGTATTATAAGGCCCTTTGTTTTCTAAGAGTACACATGTGATAGAACTAGATAAAGAACATATTTAATGTACCCTTCTTGTTATCTCTTTTACCTCGGTGAAGTTCCTCGAAAATGGGATGAAAATATTATTGATATATACTTCATTTACATTCATTTCCCCTGTATATTGCTTTGATGCTCTTTTGCAAATTTTTGTTCTTAAAAGATTTTGGAATCTACTAAAATTAGAATTGGTATAGATGTCACTGTATTTTAATTTCTCTAAAATCAAAGTGTGTATCCTTACAATTGGGATGTTGATCAGTGTCTCAATAACATTCAAGAAAATGAGATATAATGTCTTTTGTAGGATATGAGAGAGAGAAATTGAGGATCTATCTAGCCCAGATAGATCCTCAATTGGAGGTGATTTTTTTCACTCCTGGGCCCAGGAGTCTAGGGACATTTTTGACTGTCACAGCTGGGGCTTGCCACTGGCATGTGATGGGTAGAGGTCAGGGATACTGATAATCGTCTCACTGTGCGCAGAGCTGGCCTTTTCCACCAAACCATGAATTCTCTGGCCCAAAATGCCAGTAGCGCCAAGGTTGAGAATCCCTGATCTAGTCATCCACATAATATAGAAACTGATGTTCTGAGACATTAGATGTTACTGAGCTGTTCAGTGGTAAGTAGGTGAGCCAGATCCTGAGCTCAACATCCCTAAAAACCAGTTCTGAGCTTTTTCCACTACGTTGTTTTACCTTCTTAGTTATACGTGAGCAACTCATATAAAGCATGAAATGTATAAGGAATATATAAGGAATTTTAATGAACAGAGCTTAAGGGCTTTGATTATTCATGGAGTAGGAATAAGCCATTGGTAGTCATAAATAACCCCTATTAAAAAGTTCTTAAAAATTCTTCTTCTGATTCTTTTGTGAACATGTGTTTTTGATTAGTGTATTAAGTTGTTCTGGGGTGGCAGCTGCTGCTTTGACTGTTTGTTTTTCCTTAGTTGATTAAACAATAAATGTTAGAACTGCCAACAGGTGTTCTCTTGGACATTTTGAGCATCAGGGTGTAATGCCCTTAAGCCAGTTTTTCTCAACCTTATTTGACAATGGCAGGCTTTTAAAATGATCAAGTGTGAGCACCAGCCGGGCTTAGCAGATAGGGTTGGACTAAAGTAGACCAGGAAAAGTGGGGTTATAGGTCATTTTTGCCAGACCATGAGTCCTATATTTTTTAAAACATCACAATTAAGAATTAGAAAAATAAAACTATATTGAGAACACTTTAAAGGGGGTAAAAAGTTCTTTCATTTTATACTTGCACTAGCCAGTAAGACCTATATTTTATATCCTTAATATTACAGATGATGTTGCTAAGTTGGCTTGCTAAATCAGATGCCAAGGTTTATGAATATCTTCTTCCAAAGTGGTACTTTTAACAGTGGGAAGAAAACACACCTCAGTATTTAGCATTTTTTGAATTTGGGTGCATTAGATATTTTTAATTGTTTTACTTTGATCAGCTCATTTTCTAATTTTTACATATCAAAGCCAATGATTTTTTTTTACTTATAATCAGAATTGCTTATTTGATTTAAATATAATTTTTGAATTATAATGCTTTTTAGTTCTCAGAAATTATCAGGGATAAAAGGGGATCAGCAGTATAATAAATTTCATATATAGTTTAGATTGCTGCGTATCTGGGACTCCCTGGATCCTCCCATCCTATTTTGTTCATCTTAAGGAAACCGATCACAAAGCCCATTAAATTACAACTGAGAATGCTTTTCCTTCCCAGAAGTAGCATGTTCAGTGATCATGGCAGTGATGTAGCAGCTTCATTTTGACGTTGCTCTCAGGTACTGAGCTGTTATTGTCACTTACCTGAGGTCATTTACCTGGCTCAAGAGGTTTACATCTAAGTACACATATTTACATAACTATACAATCTTTACTTCAACTCGAACTTGGAATTCCACTGTTAAGTGACTTCATGGCAGTTAGAAATTCACATGACAATTAAATTCACCAGGAAAAATGATTTTCCAGTCAAATTGGGAGTAGCCAGTACAAACAGTGCTGCATGGAAGATAGCATTAATGTCATTCGACAGGTATTTGTTGAACGAAGACTTCTATGTAAAGTCAGAGAGGATTGGAGCAAATGCTTTGTTTTCTGTTCCCGTTTAGTATAGATGAAATTTTGTGGTTGCTTTGATTGGCAGAGTGGATCAGTTAGGTAAAGGCTGGCAAATGTCATGTGCTAAGGAATCACTTGGGAAGCTTGTTGGACAAAAAGTTTTCAGTTTCCCAGTGAGCAGCTACACCCAAAGGCAGCTTTAGCAATGAAGTGCTTGACCTTCTCTGGTGGCACTCTGCCATCCGTCTCCCCCGCCCGGGTCCTCTGGCCACCAGCCAGAAATGATGGCATTAAGCCAACCTTAAATTAGCCAAAAGATTCTTTTTCTGTAGTTTTGGCTCCTGGACACTCAAGCATCTTTGGTAATAAGGGATTTCTCCCACTCTCAATTTCTGGGCAGGCTGCTGATTTAACCCTCGTGTTTTCCTCCTTTGGTCTCTGCCAGCTGGGAGTCCAGCAGAAACAAAGACCCTAGTTTCTAAGCCAGAAACACAAACACAGTATTACATTCTTAATTAATCAAGATTCTGTAGATGCTAAATTTGAGTATTTTGTTCTGGAAGAAGTAGAGTCTCCTTAGGATTCAAAAGGAAACTTTTAAACTTTAGGAACTTAAACACTTTAGGAACATGTAAAAAAAAGTTTTTTTTAAATTTTAAAAGATTGATTTATTCATGAGAGACACAGAGGGAGAGAGGCAGACACACAGGCAGAGGGAGAAGCCGGCTCCATGCAGGAAACCTGATGTGGGACTCGATCCTGGGACCCTGGGTCAAAGGCAGACACTCAACTGCTGAGCCACCCAGGTGTCCCAGGAACATGTCAATGCTTAAAGGGAAGAAAGGAATATTTAAATGGCACAAACTTTTATTTTTTAAAAAATATTTATTTATTTATTTGACAGAGAGAGCCCAAGCTGGGGAGTAGGGGAGGGAGAAGCTGGTTCCCTGCTGGGCAGGACCCTGGGATCATGACCTGAGCCAAACAAAGGCAGACACTTAACTGACTGAGCCACCCAGGTCCCTGGGCATAAACCCTTTTATGTCAATTCAAATCTAAATTGAATACTGGTAGGATATTAAAGAGACGAGTTCCATAGCATTCTCAACAGTTTCCTAAGTCCAATAGGGCAACTCAGTCATTTGTCTGAAGAAGGTACCTTTTTCTTTTCTCAAAGATTCTAGAGTTTCTGCCCAAGGACCGGTTTGGCATTTAGTTTTTAATTATTCTGTTACGTGTAATATTAATTCTGTATTAATATTTTAATGTTATGTGTAATATTCTGTAATATTTTAATGTTATGTGTAATATTAGTTCTGTAATATTTTAATGTTATTTGTAATATTCTATAATAATTATTTTAATTATTCTACTTTTAATAATTAAGTTTACAACTTGGTTCACAGTGTTTGCTTCTTCACATAAAAAAGAGAAAAGTTAGAGGTCCCTGGCTGGCTCAGTCAGAGAAGCATGTGACTCTTGATCTCAAGGTTGTGGGTTCAAGCCCCACATTGGATATAGAGATTACTAGAAAAATTTAAAAAGGAAAGGAGGGAGGGAGGGAAGGGGAGAGAGAGATTAGCTACTGTGGCTATAATGATTGTACTGTTGTTCTCAAATGACTTCATTCATCCCACACTCTGCTAACAGTGAACCAGGAGGGGAGCCAGAGTCTGTCCTATCCCTCTAACCTAGCCAGCCTCTCCTGATTTCTCTCAGATCCTCGTAAGCAGAATTTGAGCCAGAGTCTCAATTAAGCATTCTCCTTTCTCCGTTATTATTTGTCCACCTATCTAGTTCATGTTAGTCTTTCCTCAGGTGTGGGACAGAAGGCCACTTACTACTCAGCCTTAGCTCCCATTTCACTTAAAGATTCCAGCAAAGTAAAATTTAGGTAAAATTTGCTCCCAATTTTTTTAGGCTAGGTGATCCTTAGCTCTCCATGTCCATTTCCCAAGGGAACGACAGCCAAGTGACTGCATGGTGTTTCACTGTTAAATCTTCTTGTAGCCATAGAGTGCTACTGCTGTCACTCCCATCCTATGTCCCATTTGTTTACTAGTCCTCACCATGTTCCAAGGAATTACAGGATCTGAGAATAGGCATGGCTCTCTCTTTGAGATTTATAGGTTAGACTCTTCCCGCTGCAAGTCATGGACTGAACATGTCAGGAGTTCCTGACATGTTAATTTTTTCAGGTCCCCTTCTACTATTATTGGTGTCTATTTGTGGTCTCTGGCAGAGCCTTTGTTCAATAGCAACAGCCTTTCCTCCCTCATTTAGCTAAAGAGTTAGGTCCGGTTGTTAGCATTTGATGTACTGTCTCCCTTCTAGATCCCATGGTGTCTGGGTCTCCTTTTGGAGGTTTTAGCAGTTTGTCACAGTTTGACCCTGCCTGTGCTCTTCTTGCCATCACTGTGTGTGCAGCCACCAGTGACCCAATGTCTATTGGTCCAATGTCTCTGGAGAACAGCCAAAAAAGGGCAATGAAGAGGCCCCTGTTGCTGGTGCAGTTGACCTGTGGATCTGTGGCTTCTGCCTTTACTAATTCGTGGCTTCAGGGGGACTTGGGGTGACCTGAATCTTCACAATTACCCCAAACCATCCCATGCATATGTCAGATCTAAGTACAAAGAGTGGGCCAGCTATGAAAATGTAAGACTAAGACAAGCCCTCAGGCTCTATTCTCCAACCAGAATGCTTCCCCTCACCTTCTGCTATTCTGGATATTCTGGAGCCTCTGCTGCCTGGCAACTCCACCAGTTTTCTTTGTTTGGGTCAGTTTTATAGTTTTTGCAGCACTGGAAGGTTGCCACCCAAAATAGCTCTAGGTCCATTCAAGCATGTGATCGGGATTTGCCAGGCTAACTGCTCACAAGTAACAAAGGGATAATGAAGGCAGCGATGGGCTGAAGTGCATTCAGCAGAGAAAGGCTGGCCTTGACCCTTACCATTGCCACATTGACCAGAGAGCACAGGAAGTAAGTGGTTAATGTGTACCCAAACTTCTGTCTTGGACTCAGGCACTTCCTTACTATGTCCTGGGGTTACTCGGGTTATTTCCCTGAGATCTTTTAAGAGCTTGTGGGAGATCCCATTCCAGCAAGGCAGATGCCTTTCAGTTGTTTGTGTACATGTGTGGGATAAGTGTTTGAAGTAGGTCTCCAGACGGCAACAGTATCCCTCACTTCATGGCAGTGCTTCTCGGCCTTGCCTCTGTGTCGCAGGACTGATAATTAGGTCTCCCTCCAGAGATTCCGAGTTACTGCTCTGGGGTGTGGCCCGGGTGTTGGAGTTTTAAAAGGTCCCCAGTTGATTCGAATGTGCAGCCAAGTTTGAGAACTACTACTCTAGAAGGTACTAAAATTTTTAAGATGTGGTCTCTGCCTTTAAGGAAATCCCAGTACACTTGCTGGACCGAAGCCTAATTACATGGTAAGTAAAATAACAGTGTACGAATGAAATAACAATATAAAACTATGTAAGAAGGTGCCTAGTGACTTTGTTTCTTTGCTTTAGGCCAGAATTTAAATGACAGAGGAACTAAGTGGTGCACTGGGAGTTTCTATAGAAAATAGCACTGAAGACTTCTGGAAAAAAGAAAATCGAGCATAAGCTCTACTTTTGTTCCCTCCCAAAAGCCCAGTAAAACCTCAAGGGATCTTTTGTAGAGGCCTGAATCCACAAGGATGGGAATAGTGGGATTGGAGACACATGAACACAATGCTGGAAGCTGGAAGGTAAAGGGCTTGATAGGCTTGCCAGAACAGAATCTGGAATGAGCAGCAGGGTGGTCAAGAACCAGCCTAGTTTACATCACGCAATTACCCAAGGATTTAGGAATTGGCAATACCAAGTACCTCTGGGAATAGGGATGAAGAGAATGGTGCTCTAGAGTCATGAGAATTGGTTGAAAGTCTTTTTTTTTTTTTTTAAAGATATTATGTATTTACTTGAGAGAGTGAGGGAGCGTGCATGAGGAGAGAGCGGGGGAGAGGGAGAGGGAGAAGCAGACTCCCCCCTGAGGAGGAAGCCTGATGTGGGGCTCTATCCCAGGAACCTAGGATTATCACCTAAGCCAAAGGCAGATGTTTAACTGACTGAGACCCCCCCCCCCGCCCCCCTGCAGGCACCCCTGAAAGTCTTTTTAAGAAGCCCTGAGATCTCTCCACCACCAGGAACATCCTGGAGGTTAATTCTCCAGGGAGAAGGTAGATGTAAACCTACCTAGAGCTAAGGGAGGCTGGGAAATGGAGTCTGTCTTCTGCGTGCATATGTGCTCAGCTAAATCTCTGGGGTGCTATTATGTAGAAGAAAGGGAGAGTGAATGTCAGAGGAGAATCAGCAGTCAGTACCGTGCTTTCCTAGACAGGTATTTGCTACATTAGTATAACGATGATGTTGATGATAGCAGCAAACAGAGTGCTTTCTACATGTCCAACTCTGTTCTGGGAACTTTATATATATTAAATCATGTAACCCTCACAACCCTATAAAATTGTCTTATCACATTTTGTAGATGTAGAAACTGAGGCACGGAGAGAATAAATAATGTCCTCAAGATTTCACAACTAGAACCAGGCCTAACTAACACTTCATCTTTCTGTGATTAAGCCTGACACTGTGATTAAGTTTCAGAAAAACCTGGTTTCCATTTAATGTTGTTTGATCTATTGGTTTTGTGTTCTCTTCAGGGGGAAAAAAAGGGTATATGGACATAGGCTTGATAAATAGAAGGAATTAGTGCTAGGTCTATAAAACTATATTATGTGTGTACAAATTCGAATACCATTAAAATACAAATCGTTTAACATTTGAGGTCTATTGGTTTTTTCTGTTTAAAATATAGTTTATATATCTTGAACACTGTTGTAGAGGTGGCGAATGACATTATTCAACTGCTAATTTAGAAGGTAACTCTGGCCACAGCATGAGGAACTATTCGTGAGGCTAGAGGCAGGGACATGGAGGTGGGGAGTTAGGATTGCGGAGTCCAGGGGTCCGTAAATATGAGTGTGCATCAGAATCACCTGGAAGGCTTGCCCAAGTACAGATTACTGGGCCCTATCCCAGAGTTTCTGGCTCAGTAGGTCTGAGTTAGGGCCGAAGAATTTTTACTTCTAATAGGTTTCCAGATGTTGCTACTGCTGCTGGTCTGAGGACCACCATTTGAGAACGATTGCATCTATCTGAGAGATAATGAGAATCTAGCATATGTCAGTGCGAGGGAAGGCGAAATCCGGAGGGGAGCAATGAGTCAATAAGGGGGTACTACTAGGACTTGCCATTCTTTGGAATTTGGGGCAAATGAAGAGAGGATCTAGGGCCTTTGGCCAGGGTTCAGCATTGAATGAAAGACAGCTTGAAAAGAGTTGGTTGGGTGACTTGACCTAAAGAAAAGCAGTTTTCATGGCAAAGTAAGGCCAGAAATAGATGACCGAGGCTTCGAGGAGATACGGTTATCCTGTTGTAGCATATAGAATATAGATTCCATTAATTCTGAAACACTGGGTTATACTCTGCATCACGGCTTATTTTAGCTGGCCATCTGGTTTGGACCAAACTACAGGCTTCATCGTATTATGCGTCGTGATACTTTCTGGCTTTCCCCCTGACCTTTTGTATAAAAATAGATCTGACACTAAAACGTGTCCAGTTTATTTCCAGTGAAAACTTCCCCTTCTGCATATGTGCGTATTAGTTTTAGATCAATGTAGAAACCAGGCGGCGGGACTGCGCAGCCTCGAGGCTCGGTCCTCGGGGCCGGGGCCTGGCGGGGTCAGCGCCATGAGCCTGGGGCCCCGAGAGGCGCTCTCGCGGCGGCGGGATAACAGGAACGTTGGCATGTACGTGCAGGGAATGTTCTTCGAAGGGGATCACAGGAACCTGGAGGGCAGAGGGATGCATGGAAACTGGCCTAGCCTGTTAACTCTTTTGGAGGCTGTTGAGCCCCAGAGGGAAAGTGACCCCCAGCAGGCAGGAGCGGCTCCCCATTCTTTCATCCTCATCGGGCACCAACTCCAGGCCAAGCACTGTGCCCAGCACTGAGGATATACAGAGGTTCTGGTCCCTCCCCTCAAAGAGTTTGCAGACCAGTGGGAGGGACAAGCTATATACTCATTGTCCCAGAAAGGGGCTTGCCTCTGAATTCGCCCCCAAAACAAAGCTGGGCATACAGCCCCATGAATGCTTCTTTAATTGACGTAATAAAAACTACATCGTTTCATTTCAGGAAATGAATGAATTTCAGGATTTTTTTTTTTTTTTTTTTACAAACTAAGACCAGGCTTTATTGCTCAAAATGCAAGCTAAACACAGCGTACATGAGGCCCCCAAGGAGACAGTGCAGATCCATGGGGTCGGGGTGGACCCTGGCGGCCCAGCCCCTCCGCCCCCGATGGCTGTTCCTCACAGGGCAGCACTTCACACCGATGGATGGTCACGGACTCCAGGACTGCTTAGCTCTACTCACTGGGAACCTCGGGCACATGTGGGAGGGTTTGGAGCCCCCCTCCCCCCTCCCCTGCCTCTAGGGCCCACCCAACACTCCACTTCCTGATAGGGTGGAGGTGCAACCTTCCTGGATCACAGACAGCCTGTCTCCTGCAGAAGGAGCAGGACTGGGCCTAGGTGACCCCGAGTCCCACTCCCTGGGTAAGAATGAGCCAAGAGTCCTCCTCTTGAGAGGTAGACAGGTCTTGTTCATGGCACACATAGAACACACACACACAGATGGATGGATGGATAATCTGATTGATTATCTGCCTTTTGATAAATCCCATTGATGTTTTCTGATTCTGCTTTCATTTACTCATTGGAGTGTGAATTAGAAAAGTGTGGCCTATTAAGTAATTGGAAGTGATGTAGGATTTGTTGGTTATAATCCATTTTACAGGAAGAAACATCTAGAACTACCATAAGGAATTGTAATGCTATAAATTATAAAAATTATAAAACAGTTCAGATTTAGAGTAGAATGATATAATTGAATTTTTAAAACTAGGGGCACTTGGGTGGCTCAGTGGCTGAGTCCTTTGGCTCAGGTCATGATCCCGAGGTCCTGGGATTGAGCCCTTCTTTGGGCTCCCTGTGGGGAACCTGCTTCTCCTTCTGCCTACATGTCTGCCTCTCTCTCTGTCTCTCATGAATAAATAAACAAAAACAAAAACAACTTTTTTTTTTTTTTTTTGTCTGAGCATCAATCATTTGGGACCTTTAAACTGTGTTACTTTGGTGACCATACTAAGGATCATAATTATGATATCTGTATTTAATTCTGCCTGTATATGTACACTGAATTAGCTTTCTATAGCAGTGAGACTCACAGATATTTTTAAAAGAGCTGATAGCGAATATTTATTTTCTGGTTTAAACTAGTTCTTGATTCTCTTGAGCTTTATTTTATTAATAGCTCTTGAATTTGGACTTAGAATTGGTTTAATGTCAACTTTCTCTTGTTTACAAAGGGGAAAGCTCATTTATTTTTCATGCTTCTTTGTCATGTTGTTCCCTTTGCTTCCGAGAAAAGGGCACCAGCCTATTTAGATAGGGAAGTTTAGGCTATTTATAAAGCGAGGCAGGTTAATTGAAATTGACAGCTTGGTAATGTCCTTCTTGGTGAATGACGCACATGGGTTTTAGATGATGTTGGCATAGTGTTTTCACTTATAGTCAGGAATCAGCTGGAGGAATTTGTGGGCTTTGAGCTTCAGTGTTGACGTAGGTACTGGGGACAGATATGTTTTAGGAAACATCTCATTTCCATATAAATGAAGGAAGACTAAAAAAAATTTAGATGGCTTGCTCTTAAATTCCAGCTGTTATCACAAGGATGACGAAAATATTTCTTTTGATTTTCTGGAAAAACAGTTTTGGTTGTATTCAAGCAAAGTGAAATTATTATGGGTTTATTCAGAAATGCTTCTTGTATTCATTTTTGGGGAATCTTTTTTTTTTCAACATCAGCTATGTGTACATATGTTTGAAAAATTATATTTTTTGTGTGCATTTCATTAAACTCCAGATTTAATCTCTTAAATTTAGATAGCTTCACTTAAAGATGTAGTCATGTCAATAACCTAGTCAATTTGATTTTTTTTTTAAATTTATATTTATTTATGATAGTCACAGAGAGAGAGAGAGGCAGAGACACAGGCAGAGGGAGAAGCAGGCTCCATGCACCGGGAGCCCGATGTGGGACTCGATCCCCGGTCTCCAGGATCGCGCCCTGGGCCAAAGGCAGGCGCCAAACCGCTGCGCCACCCAGGGATCCCCAGTCAATTTGATTTTAATAAAAAGTAGAGGAGCTGCAGTGTTATCTTTCTTACATGATGAAACTGGGTTTTGGGTTTTTGTTGATTTTAGTCTCAGAATATCAGTTTGGCAGAAATGGGTTTTCTTTCCAGGTGTCACTTAAAGGAGAGTCTAATGTGAGCCTAAATTGTGTAATAGTCATATTTCCTAGAACCCAAACATTCAGATTACATTTATTTAAATTCAGTTTCATTCAAGATAAGATGATTTCATAAGTGGGAATTTTATCTTCTGAAATCACATTGATCATGCTCAGAAACAAAACTTAGTTTATATGCAAGTGTCAAAACACCAGCGGTTGATTTATTACTAGCTTAATAATACATCTTTGGTGGGCCCATTGCCCTCGTGAAAGCCAGCACTGGGTAGTTCCTGAAGACTTGTGGGGCTCTGAGAATGCCGAGTTGGTTCTGTGCTGCTGTGGTTATGCTGTTACCTGTGTGCATCATCATGTCCTAGGGTCATACTCAGATGTACAGCGAAAGCACACAGCACTTAGTTCAGGTACCCAGACGTTGGTTTGCTCAGGTATGCTTGAAGGGAGTAGTGTAGGAGCCAGTGCTTCCAAGTGCATGCTTGTTTAAATAGGACCCTTCCTACTGGGATCAAATGGCCCTTATTTCCAAACAGTACATTGGAAGGCTTTGGGCTCCCTTGGATTAATCCTTGGCCTGTGTTGTCTCCAGGCCTCTGCAGATGCATAACAACAGCAGCAGCATTCATTCCTCAATTGCTTTTGAGTGGCTTTTGATCATCACTCTTTATTCTCACCCCTAGGTTATTTCTTGCAGGTTAACAGAGGCCAGGCCTCTGTTGATAGCCCTGCTCTGCTCAGTGGTGACCCTTAACATCTTTGGATGAAGGTACATGCAGGCCTCCTGTACCTATCCCTGATAGCATCTTATTTTTATGTTATTTCCTTGTATCATAGTTATTTCTCTTTGACTTATGTCCTTACCACATAAGGTTTTTGAGTGTTTAAACAGTTATAGTTGTTTAAATGATATCTCATTATCCCTGCATTTGTAGCATCTGACTACAGAGCCTCGTATATCATCAAGCACATATTTTGTGGAAATACTGCATTAGGTAAAAACAAATCCTATCAAGGTTTTTTTTTTTTTTTTTTTTTTTTTTTTTTTTTTTTTGCGGGGTCAGAATTAAAGCCTCTGGTGGTGGTGGTTAAGGATTTGGGAGGCTGTGGTGTTCTCCCTTCCTACCCCTGTCCAATAAGCCTAGGAGGGCATACTGGAGATATCTTACTCTTATTCTTCCTCAGTTTGGTCCATCTCTTAGGATACAACTGATTTATTAAAGATCTTATCTAAATGGTGGCACTGGGCACTTTGTTCATCTTAAAATAATTTTATTCTGATGTTCCCTATTTCTAGTAGTCTCTAATCTGGTAATTGCTAATAGTAATTGAATTTCTTTCCAAACAAAAGAAGATCCAATTTTCAAGTACCAAAATCATTTTTACTTTTCCCTTTAAGATTTCTTTATTTTTCATTAAAAAGCAAAAATCTCTTTAAAGTTGATGCATGCCTTCAGGAGCATAGCAAGCAGGAAATGTTGAATGCAATTAAAATTTTTTTAAAAAGTAACTCTTATCATAATTAAGATCATTTGAACAATGTAGTTGATGCAGTCAGTTGGATATGTGGTTGAATTTGAACTGATATGAGGACTTTCTCTAATATTTCCGTGGGTATGTATTTAATTCTTCCCTTCCCCCTTCCCCCTTTTCTCTAAGAATGGAGAGTGTAAAAATAACCTGACGCTTTATTTAACATCTTAGTTTTGTGCACAGTTTGGAGATTTTATACTATTTCTAGATAGAAGCATGTATATATGTGTACAGAGTAATAGTGCTATCTTGCTATGCAATTACTGACTCAAAGTTTGGAGCAGCCCTTTTAAAAGGTCTTAAATTCTCAGTTGTTTTCTTGATAATTTTTAAATTGCTGTTTTCTCTTGAAGGTGTTTTTTCTTTTACTTCATTGTTAGAAATTGGGTCAATGTAACGTAAGGTTTAACCCAGCTCTCTTACTTGCTTTAGCATTTTGGAGAAACATTGGAGGGAATTTTAGGAATTGCCCGTAAAGACTTACTGCTTTCAGATGAAATAGTCAAGACTATTTTGCATCTGTGGCTATTATGTCAGATAATTAAGGTCTAATTTCATATATTTTAGCATTTGAGTTGAGTAGTGGAGCCAATTTAGGAAAGATATTTATTTAATAGAATGGCGTGAGCCTTTGAGTACCAAGGCTGCCAGTTCCTGACTGTTGTTGTCCTTGGGCAAGTCACATAAATCAAGGCTCAGTTTTCTTATTTGAAGAATGTGGGGCTGGGGGGCAGGTATTAAAAAAAAAAAAAAAAAAACAAAACCAAAACTTCTGGTTACCAGTGATGGTTTTAAACAACTGCCACACTTGTCATGTGTAATTTATTTTAAGAATACTTTTTCAATTTATTTTCAAGTAGCTTTTTTTTTTCTAAAATTGAACAGTAGAGTTAATTATTTGCTCTTTTCCTAGAATATTGTTTTTCTAGCTGCTGTTAGCTAACTCTATGTGTCTGTGGATATTCTGGGAGTTTTCATATTTCAGTGAGATTTAACATTTGAGGGGATTTAATATCAGTGATAATCATTTAAAAAAACAGATTTTGGGTCATCCAGACACCTGCCATATAACCAAGTGTTTAAGGGTTAAGTACTTCAGTGTCTGAAGTGTATGAAGCTTTCACTTGAGATTCAAATAATACACAGTGATAGGAGCATCCCTGCATGCCATCCCTGAAGGATCCAGATTATCCTGTGTTACAGCAACAGTATAGTGATAATATAATCAAGTTACAGTCAGAAAAATTTCACAGATTGCATATCTTAATATAGCACCTTTCAACAGTTCTCTAGCAGTAAGTTTATCAGTAATTACATACTGAAGAACTTTCTTAACCTGATTCCAGCAATAATTGAATAGCTACACATTTAATGCAGATTTTGATATGGTTGTGATAACAGCTTTATCTTGAAGCAACTTTCTTAAAATTATCATTCAAGGAACACTTGTGGGTGATTTTATTTGGTAAGTCTGATTATCCTCACCTAGTAAAGAAAGCCACAAGATCATACATAACTATTTTATAGGGTGAATTTAAGTGAAAATGCATTTTTCTCCCATTATAATGATTAAATTAAAAAAGGAACCTAAAGTTCCATTGGTGCTCTCTCATTTTAGCAGGAAACCATGGTTTGTTACACTGTATTTTTGCTGTTAATCTTGACTTAATTGGGTATGTAGTTATTTTTGTATGTATGAATTTGTTTTACCTTTGTCTTATCAGGGCAATAAATACTAAGTTTAATTTTGTATGTATGAAGATAATTAAGATTGAAGTTGACATTAAGAGTGCAAGAGAATATTTTTCTTCTAACCAAGTTGTCCATCTAGTACTGGTTTGAGCAACCTTGGTCTAGGATATTGATCATTATTGTATCATAGTCACTGTGGCTCACTTTCAACCACATGTCCCCTCTGTCAGTCTCGATGAGTTGCTTAGAATCAACTCTTCCTTTTCTGTCATTTCTAAAACTGATTTCTCTAAGACATGGCCACCTAAAATATAGCTATGAAGTGAATAAGCTATTAATTTTTTGTGTGGATAATTGGATTTTCAAGATATTATGATCCATCTAATTTTGTAATTTCCCCTGATTTGAGGTATCATTTTGTTTTTTTTTTTTTTTGAGGTATCATTTTGAGTATTATTTTGATTACTTTTCTTAAAAAAAGATTTTATTTATTTATTCATGAGAGACAGAGAGAGAGAAGAGAGAGAGAGAGAGAGAGAGATTGAGATTGGCAGAGACCCAGGCAGAGGGAGAAGCGGGCTCCGTGCAAAAAGCCCGATATGGGACTCGATCCTGGATTCTGGGATCCCGCCCTGAGCCAAAGGCAGATCCCCAACCACTGAGCCAGCCAGGCATCCCTTGATTACTTTTTCATTCAGCTATCCACTTAACAAATATTTTTTAAATGTTACTCTGTGCCAAGATCTAGGTACAAGGGATAATGGAACATAATTCTCATCTTTATGCATTTTCCTACTATAAAAAAATTCATGAATATGTTGCTTAGTACATGTCAATTTCGGATGGACTTACTCTTTTTGCCTTGTCATATCTATATGCCTGGAGTACTTGTGGAACATTACCACATCCTGATTACCATGTACTAAAATGCCTTTTCAGCCCAAGATGATGGGTCTTTTAAGCCTGTTCATTCAAGTAATGCTATTGAATGACTATTAAATTCAAGACCTTGTGCTAGATAATATTGAGGGTCCAAAGATGAATGAAATATTCTGTATTCTCAGGAAAGAAGCTTACAAATTTTAATCTAGTCATTGAATCCTTGCAACTGATTGTTGGATCTGTGGATATTTTTGGATCTGTACCCAAAATTGTAGACTTCTTGATTACAGAGTGACGTTTGCATTTTATCCCTCCATCTGTTCATTCAGTAAATGTTTATTAGCATATGGATTTGCTCCTGGTTGACTTCTATCTTTAATTTTCCTCTCACCCATGTTAATGACCCAGAAACTCTTTGCCAAAGATTTTTTGAGAAATAGAGGAGGAATCTATAGGACAAGACTCACAAACAGCCCTTTCTATCCATTGTTGCCCAGAGGCATTTGAAGAATGTTTTAAGGTAGTTGTAAATACAGGTAAAATACTTCCTAACTCTGGAAACCTTAGGATCTGGAGTCTTCTGTAACCATAAGTAGAGTGCTGCTTTCAAGTAAAAGCAAGATTAGGTAGAGAGAAATGTCTAGAAGTGATATAGGTCCGAGGACCACCTTGGCCAACCCTGTGGGATCTCTGGAGTCATAATAACCCTTTGGGTTGTCCTTAATTGAACTGAAATGACCAGACTGTTATAGTCTCACACTGATCAATCATTGGATAGTGCCTTTGAAAGTTATGGGTTTTTTGAGTTAGAAAGTTTGTTATAGTTGATATAGTTCCTAAAAGGGCTGACTACTGATGCCCACACCATTCTCAGCAAGCAGGGCAACAAGTTCTTCACACATGGGGTCTGGGGTGCAGACATTACAGTGTCCACTGTAGGCAGTAAACTGTGATCATTACCATGATGATAAAATGGCATATTCAATTCACTTCGTAATTTTCTAGCTCTGAAACAGGAATATCCTAATTTAGGATGCTAATATATGGTAGATTAGTTATGGCTAAGGTGGACATTTGGCTTTATATTTTTCTTTATTACTTTTTATCTAGGTGTTAATATTACTTAACCCTAATAATGGTGACTATATGTCTTGGTTTATTCAGAACAACCCTGTTTTCCTGAGTCTGTACTGTTTAGGCCTGTTGAGATCAATTAACATCTGTTTAATTATTTTTGGTATCTTTAACACTCCCAGACATTTCCACTTGGAAAGTAAATTGTACAGCCATTCTACCTAGTATTTCTATTTTTTTTTAAAGATTTTATTTATTCATGAGAGACAGAGAGAGAGACAGAGACCACAGGCAGAGGGAGAAGGAGGCTTTATGCAGGGAGCCCGATGTGGGACTCGATCCTGGGTCTCCAGGATCATGCCCTGGGCTGAAGGTGGCGCTAAACCGCTGAGCCACCTGTGCTGCCCTAGTATTTCTATTTTTAAAATTTGTTTGCATGTTTATTCTCTAAATGTCTTTCTAGTGAATGGAATACTATATTTACTTTTCTACTTATTTTAAGAGGTAGAAGTGATCCTCTGGATTAACTTTATTTTTGCTTTACTTGACCCTGAAACAAATGCCTTTCATCTTTATCAAATCCTTTGTCAGCAAACTTTAAAATGTTAAATCACAATATATTCCAGAAAGCCTGTGACTGAATTTACTGCGATGTATTATCTACCCCCGTAAAAATTGTATCTATAATGGCCTTTCCCTTGGTGTATTTTATAGCTTAGTCATGAATCTTTCATCTCCTTATTTACCCTTCTGGTCAGGAACTCGAGGTGTTTCCCTGATAGAGTTGATCTCTTCTGGAAGGATATACTGACCTGTTCAGATTTGTGTCCTAAGGAAATACGTGTTGCTTTGAAATGGGCAGTGGTTTTTTTTTTTTTTTTTTTTTTTTTAAGGTTTTATTTATTCATAAGAGACAGAGGGAGAGCGAGAAAGGCAGAGACACAGACAGAGGGAGAAGCAGGCTCCATGCAGGGAGCCCGGTGCAGGACTTGATCCTGGGACACCAGGATCACGCCCTGGGCCGAAGGCAGATGCCCAACTGCTGAGCCACTCAGGCGTCCTGAGATGGGCGGTTTTAAATCTGCCTTTCCAGAAATTTTATGGGAATAAGAAGTTTAATTTTACCCAAGGTAGATTTAATAACTTGCAGAACCACTGTGTTCAAAAGGAAAGCTAATTTAAAACTAGTTATGGGTTTCGAAGAATGTCTGGGCACTGAGCAAATGGAGGTACTCACTAACTTTCATAATCTACCAGGAGATAATTGGTTGACACCTTACCCCTTGGCTGCTGCTTCTTTTTCCTAATTGTTTCTTTGCACTCTTACTGTTTCTGGGCGAGTTGTCACCTCAATGTTGTGGTGGGGAGAAGGGTTCACTGGTGGACTCAGTTGTGTTCATCTGTGACCCTTTGGCTAGAAAAGCTAACTGCTGGTTTTCTTTTGATATTCAGCATTACATTGTAGACAGTATCTTTAATGTCTTTAGTGTGCTGCCAGTCATGTAAAGCTTCTTAATCATGTTTGTTTTACAGAACAAGAAAACTGTTAAGAAGGTGGTATGACTCTATACCTGATTTTTGTCAACAAATGGGATACTAACACGTCAGTTATTTAAATAATCAAACACCTGGCATTCTACATGTGTTTGCATGGACTTGAGATTATGGAGTCCTACAAAGAGATAACCTAAAATTTAAGCATAGGTAGCAAAATTAAAGATGGCATGTTGTATGAAAGTCTTTTCTTCTAAGTACCTGTAATATCAATAGCAGTAAGTTTATCTGAAATGTTAACTTAATTTTACTCTGTTACAAGGTTTAGAAAGCAGTAATTTGTATAGTATATACTTTTTTCTGACCTAGTCCAAGCTTGAGCATTGAAGAGCTATTTCAGGGTAGACATAGTTTTTTTTTTTTTTTTTTATGAAATCAAAGCACCTGGCCACTTTAACATTCACGGAGTTTAATTTATAGCTTTGATGAAGCTGCCTCCTCCTTGCGACTTTCCTTGAGCTTCAGAAATATGGTGTCATTAGACTCAAACTGCCTTTGAAAGTTAGGGATTGCAACTGATCTTAGATTTTATTTATCATTTGGATGAATGTTGTAAATGGTCATGTGTTTCATGACTGTTCTATGTACCACCTGACCTAAATCATGTGGTCTGTGTGAGATTATTATATAATCCCATAATACTACTTAATAGGAGTGAATTTGAGAAATTTGGTTCTAACTATCGAAAAGCTGATTGTAGTCCCCTCAGAAAGTAAAGACTGGATTTCTGAATCAAAAGAAACTAGCTTCCGTTATTTAATTTTTCCTTTGAAAATAAATGTTTATTGAGTACTATCAATAATTAATTCAGTAAATTACTCCATCCATTCACATCAGGCCACTCTTCATTCCAGCATGGCTCACTGTCTCCCTCCCCAGTACTCCTGTCAATAGCCACAGGGCTGGTGTTCTCACTGTTTCATTTTTGTCTCTCTAGTGATCCTGTCCTCTGTCCTACCTCAGCTTCTCACTCTAACCATCCTATCCCGGATGTTATTATCAGTAGTAACTGCAGTCCCTCCCAAATCTCAAGTTAAAGCATCCCAACTCTGACTTCCACCTGGAACCTCCAGCTCACTGCTTCTGGTTCCTCCAATCCAACAACATTTTGACCATACTGATTCTGAAAAGTCCTGAATTATACCACCCTGTCACCGTATCTCACTTTCCTGATGACCTTTTTTCCCCCTTTTTTACCCAGTTTAAATTCTGTGTCATTATTTGCTTGGGAAAATCCAGTCTCTGCTAAATCCATCCTCTAAACCTGCAATCTTAAGTAGAATGTTGCCAGAGAAAAAGTCATCTTGTCACTTTTAGTCTAAGACTAGTAATCTGCAGGGGCCACTCGTGCCTCCCACCATCCTGCTGTCTGGTCATGGTCCCTTGACTCCTCCATTTTCCCAGATGACTATGTCATACTCTCCTCAACACTGCCACCCCCCATCCTTTTTACCAATAATCTAGTTTTATATTTTGCCAAGAGGATAGGTGCAGCGAAGAAGGAACTTTGACAAGCTTTCACCACTGCACCTGCTTACATGCCGTGTCAGGGCCCATAAATGCTTTCCTCCTGTGCTCTGACTCCTGTCAATCCCTCCACACTAAACCCTTTCCTTCCCATCAAAGACATAGCTTTGGTTCTTCCGCCTCTCCAGTTCATTAATTTTCTCAATCATTTCTTCCTTTCTTACTGATCATTTTTATCAGCCTGCAGATGTTTTTTATTTCTGGTCTTACAAAATTCCCTTTATGGATCTCCTATTTTTATCCAACTAGTTGTTGCTCCTTTTCTCTCCTTTGCAGCAAAATATCTCCAAATAATTGTTGTTGCTCATTGTCTCCGATGTTTCTTCCCCTGCTCCCTCTTGACTTTGGCTTTTATTCGCTGCTCCCTCCCTCCTATTTTGCTGATACTGCTAATGTCAATATCACCAGTTATACAGTTTGCAGCCTTCCTCTCACTTGGAATTGGCAGCATACAGCAAAAGTGATTACTCTAACCTCCTAGAAGAGGCTTCCAGGCCAGCACATTCTCTTACTTTTTCTCCAAACTCTGGCTTTTTTTTTTTTTTTCCCAACTTTGCTGATTATATTTGTTCTCACTGCTTGTCTTTTTTTTTTTAATCGCTTGTCCTTTTAACATTGAATCTTTCCTCTATGCACTCACTTAAATTTGCTTGGCAATTGCATCCAGACCCTTTTTTGGGGGGGGGGGTGTCTTGATGCTGAAGACTTTCAACTCCTATACCTAACAGTCTATTTCCAAGCTTTGCCTTCATATCTGAAGGTTTCTCAACTATAACATCTCCACAACTGAACTCCTAGTATCTCATCCCAACATGCTTCATGGTTTGCCCTTCCTTAGTTAAGGGCAACTCTCTCCTTTCAGATTGCGTGACCCAAAATCTTTGAGTCATCCTTGGCATTTTTCTCTGACTCATACTCTGTATCCATTTCATCAGCACATCCTTTTCCTTCTATCTTTAGACTCTATCCAGAGCCTCACAACTTTTCTGCAAGTAGGAGCCCTCATCTCTTACTGGTATTGTTGTAGTATCCTGTAATCAGACTTGCCATGTCCCTTTTGTCTGGTTAGAGACTGTTCAGCAAATACCAGCTAGAGAGATGGAATGCAGTTGAAAAGATGCTGTGATTTTGCTTAATGGCTGCCTGTCTCCCTCACCTACTTGTTGACTCATTCATTGTCATAGTAGAAAGAGAGTTGATGGTGACTTACAAGGCCCTCCTTGCCTGATCTGTGCCACCGCCCAATCCCAATGTCAACTCTTCCAGCTTCATTTCTTACTCTTACTCCAGACCAGGCACTCTGAACTTCTTACTTTTCCTCTGCTGTAATAAAAAATGCATATACCCAGGACCTTTGCACCTGCTGATCTCTCTGCCAAGAACATCTATTCCCTCAGATATATGTGCAGTGTACTTTCGTACTTCTTTCAACTCTTTCTGTATATGTCACCTCTCACTGGGGTCTTCCTGGCCCTCCTATTTTAAATCACAGTAGCTCTACTTCCCACTTCTAATTACCTATTTCCTGCTTTAATATTCTTCATAACATGTCATCATCTAATACACTGTATATTTTACTCATTTATTTTGTTTTTGTCTCTTTCCTCTAACTACAATGTAAGTTACTCATGGATAGGATTGCTTTATTTGCTTATTCTTTGCATCTAGAATATAGTTCATACAATATTAAGCACTTTATAAATGTTCAAATAAGTGTATGAATTATTTTAATCTTTTTAGTATCACGATTCTTTTGTTACAGACAAGGAATTGAGCCTTACAAAGGCTCGTATTTGTGGAGATAGCACTGAACACCACATCTGTCTTGGCTCATGGTGCAATCACTGTTTGTGTATGAACTTTATATTGGGTTAATTGCATTATGACGTAGAGAAAGTCCTCATTATTGTGCATTTTACGTGTGTCCTTACCCTCAATCGTTACCTTTTGGGAGAAAATAGATTTTTAACCTATAGTTCACGTCATTGCAGCTTGTTGGAGAGAGTTGTTAAATTAGGCTGATTCCTCAGACCAAATGTGTATTTGAGTAGCAGTTCTGAGAAACTCGAGTTTGCTGCCTTCTAGCATCAGAAAATGCTGTATTTACTGAGATGAAAAATACCTGAGTCTAGGGAACTTGAAGTGACAGGGAATAAATAAGAACAGGGCTCCTCTGGTTAAGGTGGCTCAGGTATTCCAAGTTTGTGGATTCCACCACAGGCAGCAGGAATCTTTTTTTTTTTTTTTTTCATTTTCTGCTAATGAATTGTTCTTAGTTCAATGGAGTCGCAGATTTTCAGAAATTATCAAGCTGATCTCAGTCAAATAGGGAACTGATGAGTGATAGAGGTCACAATTTCAGAAGGTAGTTGCAGATGGTGCTGAGTATGAATCATGCTTTTAAGTTTTTGCAGCTGCTTTTAGAGTGCATTCTACAGGATGTGTCTGGCTGGCGTTTCCCCAGCACCTGTCCTATTTGCGGTTCATATTCAAAAGGAATGATTGAGCTGAGAGTGGATTCTGTGCTCCAAGAAGAACTGGTATCCCTCGATCACGGAAGTGAAATATGAATCCCTGAATCTGTCTGCACACTTTTTGTTACCTTGCCAGGCTGTGGTCATTATTTATGTCTATCCAGCTCCCTAAAATTAGGAGTTTTCATGAAATGCTGATATTGGCTGAGAGGTGGTGAAATTTGAAATGAGAATTGAACACTAGTAACATGTACCTTGTGGTTTCAATGGAAAGCCTGAAGTGTTTATCAAGCTCTTTTAATTTGAAGAGTCTCAGACTCCAAATTCCATCTTTTCCTTAGTGGGTAGAGCAGAAATCCTTGCTCAGCATTTTGGGCTCGAGCTGTTCTCTGCTGGGCTCTTGGAGTCTCCTGCAGCCATAGAGGTCAGCCAAAGATTTGAACAGAGTATATGCACAGACTTTGGGGTGCCCCGATGTAGTTTGGAATATAGGTGAGGTTTGGTGGGGTGATGTCTGGGGCTGACCACCAAGAAAGAATTCTTGAGATCTCTTTGGTGCAAAATGGTGGTTTTATTAAACACAGGGACAGTATCTATGGGCAGGAAGAGCTGCTGCCCTGGGGTTGTGAGGGGTGGCTGATTACATACTTGGGAGTTAGGGGAGGTAAGGGAAAGAGAGGTTTTCAAATGAATGTTTGTATGCCAAAGAGGACCTACAAGATATCAGAGATCTTGCCATTGCCAAGTTAAGGTGGTTTTTCCCTCTAGTAAAGGATTAATATTAAGATAGATGGGAGTTTCCTTCTGGAAGTTAGGTTGTTAAGAATGCTTTTTCTTGTAAATCACTAAGACTTTTTTTTTAAAAAAAGATTTATTTATTTATTCATTCAGAGAGAGCGAAGAGAGAGGCAGAGACACAGGCAGAGTGAGAAGCAAGCAGGCTCAATGCAGGAAGCCCGATGTGGGACTCGATCCGGGGTCTCCAGGATCACACCCCGGGCTGCAGGCGGCGCCAAACCGCTGCGCCACCAGGGCTGCCCACTAAGACATTTTTTTAACTAAGGGAGACTCCTGTCTCTAGGACTATAATCTCTATGCATTATTATTTTTTTTTACAAGATTTTATTCATGAGAGAGAGAGACAGAGAGATAGAGAGAGAGAGAAAGGCAGAGACACAGGCAGAGGGAGAAGCAGGCTCCATGCCGGGAGCCCGACGTGGGACTTGATCCTGGGACTACAGGATCGTGCCCTGGGCCAAAGGCAGGCGCTAAACCGCTGAGCCACCCAGGGATCCCCGGTAATGTTCTTCTTTTAGGGATTTGCTCTCTCCATATCCAGCCACTGGCAGCTCTGAACCCCATTCTCTCATACCTGAGCTAATAAAGACTGAGTCTGTCCTGTCTGAATCCTAGCAGTCCTTGTCTCAGAGATTGGAGAGTCCTCTCAGGGGACAAGCTCTGAAAATGTTATACTTAACCACTGTTCTTCCTTCTTTCAAGGGTCGCCCTCTTGGATTTAGGTGTGCTTTTTGGCTCTCCAGTGCCTTTAATTAAGTAGTTCTTTGTTCTATTTTGTCCAGAGTTAATATATGTGGGGAGGTTAGTCTGAAAAAAGCTGTTCATCGGTAAATTTGTAAACCTCAGTAAGTTGATACATAGTTTTCATTGTCATTCAGTTCGGAATACTTTATAATTTCCTTATAATTTCTTCTTTGAGCCGTGGATGCTTAGACATATTTAAATTTTTTTTCTAAGATAGGATTTTCTAATTCTCTGTTAGTGACTTCTAGCTTAATTCCATCATGGTCAGGGAATACACCCTGTTACGATTTTAATCTGTCAAAATATGTGGACATTGGATGTATAGCCCAGTCAGTGAGTGTCAGTGTTCTGCTTACTTGAAAAGGGTTTGTATTCTTGGCTGTTGGGTGCAGTGTCCTGCGTGTGTCAGCTAGGTCATATTTGCTAATCCTTTTCCAATCTTCTCTACTCCCACCTTTGTATCTTGGTATGCTTTTTTCTGTTACTGAGATTGGTATATTAATATCTTCCACCATATTGGGAATATATTCATTTATCCTTTTAATTCTGTTAATTTTTCCTATTTATTTAGGGCCTGTGTTGTTCATGAGTGTAAATTTAGACTTATGTCCTACTTTGATTTGCACCCCTTAAAACTATGAATTTTCTCTCTGTTTCGGGTAATGCCTTTTCCTCTAAAGTCTACTTTGCTAATCCTGTGCTTGTTTTGGCTAGGGTTTTCATTGTTCGTTATCTTTCTTGTCTCAGTGTTTTCTTTTAAATAGTTGGGTTTTGCTTTCTTTTATCCTAGAATGACAACCTTTCTTTCAGTTGAAACACTGACTACTTCTAGTTAACATAATTGTTTTGTTTGCATTTAAACCAGCCATCATGCTAGTTTTCTTCTATTCCCTTCACCTCTTCTATGCTTTTTTCTTCATCACCATTAATTCCCTGAATTTTTGGTTGTGTTGTGTGTTATTACCACACTCTCGTTTGTCATATTAAGATTATCTTCACCTTCTTTTAGGAAAAGATAGAGTTTTCAACACACCGTTGTGTGAACAAGGAATCGTTGGGTTTGGAATTGGGATTGCAGTCACTGGGGCTACCGCCATTGCAGAAATTCAGTTTGCAGATTATATTTTCCCTGCTTTTGATCAGGTAAGAAGGTTTCATTTTACTATAGTTAAACATTTCTTTCTTCTTCTTTTTTTTTTTTTTTAAAGATTTAATTTATTTGAGAGAGAGTGAGCGAGCACAAGCAGGGGGAGGAGGGGCAGAGGGAGAGGGAGAAGCAGGTTTCCCACTGCGCAGGGAGCCTGATGTAGGGCACATCCCAGGATGCTGGGATCATGACCTGAGCCAAAGGCAGACACTTAGCCTAACCTACTGAGCCACCCAAGTGCCCCTATAACTGAACGTTTCTTAGTTTAAGTCCAAGAGGTGTTGACATTTTGCCTCCATTGTCCCACCTCTTATCATGGAGATTTTTTTTTGTCATCTTTGAGCTAATGCATTATGAGTTACTTTGTTATGGGCATATATTTAAAGATCTAATAAATGGTTAAGGAAATGGATGGAAATAAAGAACTCCTTGTGACCTGTCCTTCTTCTCCTCCCTCCCCCCCCCCAGATTGTTAATGAAGCTGCCAAGTATCGCTATCGCTCTGGAGATCTTTTTAATTGTGGAAGCCTCACCATCCGGGCCCCTTGGGGCTGTGTGGGCCACGGGGCTCTTTATCATTCTCAGAGTCCTGAAGCTTTTTTTGCTCACTGCCCAGGAATCAAGGTATCCTCATTTATGTACTTTATTTGATCTGTGTTGGATATTTCCATTTTGGTTCATTCTTTTAACTAATAGGCTTATCCAGAGGAAAGCAAACAGGATTTATGGAATTTATGTGAACTTAATTGTTTATTTTTAGAGAGAGTATTTATTTTAGATCAGCTCTCCAGTTCCCAGGTTTACAGAATATTCTTGTTGAAGTAGCACTGGCTTAACCCTGACATTAATTTCACAGACTTCAGAGAATGAGACAGAGAACATAGTTGGTTTAACTTACCCCTATTTCAAAGATGTTTCTTTCTAATCCAGCTTTCTCATTTAACTGATTCTGGATTAATTTTAATAAACCTACTGTTTAGTACATATTTTACCTCAAAGTTCAGAGGGTTAGGATTTTTGCTTCAGTTTAAAAGAAGCCTTTGTTATCCAGATGTTTTCCAGTCCAGGTAAGGTAATACTTGATCAAACAATTTTGAAGCATCTCTCTTTTAAAACCTTATATCTTTAAAGCCAGTAATTTTAAGTGTTCCACAATAGCTTAGGTCTTTTGATTAAAAAAGAAAAAAATGTGGCTTGTTTTGCATATTTTGTGTCTTAATTTTTTACATTATCTTTTCTATTTCTTTTTGCTGAAGAGCTTTCTAGGGATCACAATAGAAATACCTTTATCTTTCCCAGGACTGTATATATGTTGGATAACATGAATTGGTTGTAAACACATGTCTGTCTTATTTTTATTTTTTATACCAGAGCAAAGTCATAAAGTTTTTTTTTAGTTGAGTAGAGGTTGAATAATTTTTCAATGCAAGCCGGAAGTGATAGGTTCCAACAGAAGCCACATTTGAAGCTACATTTATTTTTGTGCTTAAATTGAACATTGATTCACATTTAAAGTTAATGTTCTTATCCAGCATTTTAAACGATTTTATTTATTTATTTTGAGAGAAAGAAAGAGAAAAAGAACGAATGAATGTTAAGCAGGGGAAGTGGCAGGCAGAGGGAGAGGGAGAAACATTCCCCACAGAGCAGAGAGCCCCAAAAGGGACTTATCCCAGGCTCTGGGATCATCACTTGAGCTGAAGGCAAACACTTAACCTTCTGAGCCACCCAAGCGCCCCTTACCCAGTGTTTTTTAAGAACAGATTTTCGTTCTTTTAATCTCCTAACTTTTCTCCACTTGCCCCTTTCCCTCTTTTTAATCCCAAATGAAAATAGTACAAAATGCTGAAAATACATGAGGAAAGCAGATGAAGAGAAACTAAAGGAACATAAAGACATTGTGTAGTACAGTAAGCAATGTGTTCAGCAGTCTGTTTTATAGAGAATTGTGAGATTTGTGTTATTTTTTAATTAAGAATCCCTTAGTTTAAAATAGTATAAAATTAACTTTGAAAGCCAAGCGTAATTTGTTTCAAGGAATCTTAGTTGAGTCTTTGAGATAAAATCAGATTTATTTTAATAACTCTTCCCATGTAACACTGACACTTATGCAGTTATTTAACTGTCATTAAAAACTAGACATAAGTTTGTGATTTGAGGCAAAAGGGTGTAGTAAGAGCTTAGGCTTAGGTGTCAGAACTGTGGAAGAATCCCTGGTATAGCAAGCAGTAAAACTTTGGGCAAGTTATTTGATCTCTCTTTTAATCCCTTGTCTCTCTTTCTAAATTGGGGAAAATAATAATAGTATGAATTGCTATGAAGAGTAATATCCATATAGAGTACTTGGCCCAGGTAACAACATGTGCCAACTGCTTTGATCATCTTCCTCATTGTCAAAGGCCTTCTCAAGATGGTCCTGGAGCCCATCCCTCTCAACTGGAAGTGGGAAATACCTACACTTTTCTTTTCTATTCTTTCTTTCTTTCTTTCTTTTTTTTTTTTAAGATTTTATTTATTCATGAGAGACACAGAGAAAGACAAAGGCAGAGGGAGAAGCAGGCTCCATGCAGGGAGCCTGATGTGGGACTTGATCCCTGGTCTTCAGGATCACACCCTGGGCCAAAGGTGGTGCTAAACCACTGAGTCACCCAGGTTGCCTCTACACTTTTTTTTTAGCTTTGCAATAACTGAACATTATAGTGCCCAGATCAGAACTCTCAGTGGATGATCCCTATGTTTCATGGGAAAGGAGGGGATTTTGGTATATTAAAATTGGAGAATAATTACATGCCCTTTGAAAGTAGCAGTAGAGTAATAGTGGAAAAGATTTTTCTATAGGTGAATATAAGATAGTGACAACTTTGCTTTTTATGTATTCCTTTTAGTCTGTGTATGCAAATTTAGCTTTTTAAGAGAGGAACAGTATCTTAGTTACCAGAATATGGTGGACATCTGATAAATACTTATTTAACAAATGGAATGTTGGGGGGATGGGGCAATATGTAAAATTTATAATGGTAATTAGGCTAAAAAAGATGATTTCTGTAACTAATAACAATTAGTTACTGAAATATCAACGCTTCTTATAAATGAGTTTACTGGGCTACAGTTTATACTGAAATTTTTGTTTAAAAAAAAAAATCTGTTTTGCAGGTGGTTGTACCCAGAAGCCCTTTCCAGGCCAAGGGACTTCTTTTGTCATGCATAGAGGATAGAAATCCTTGTATATTTTTTGAACCTAAAATACTTTACAGGGCAGCAGGTAAAGGTTTCCTTTATTTTGTATTTGTGGATATCTTTATGCATTTTGTTTTGCATAGCTCAAAAAAATGATAACCTTTTTATTTAATAATATTGATTTGTATTTTCCTTGTTTATAGAAGATTCTGATTGGTTTCTTCTGTATTTACTTTGTCTCTCACTGTTTTTATGTTAACTTTAGAGACAATCTAGCTGTTTTAGGTTCTGATTGTGGAGACAAAGGAGCAATGTGAAATGGTAGCAAGAATATAGGGACTATGTTTAGCTACATAGTAGATGCTTAATAAATGTAGGTTGAATGGAAAAGTGAATGAGTGCATTGTACCAAATAATATCAAATGTCCTTCTAGCTATTGGTCTTTCTCTGAATCAGGATACATTTGATAATGAAGGGTGCACTATCAGTGCTGTGGCATCGGGTCAATGCTGGAATGACTGTCTAAGGCAAATGGAGATGTTCAGTCACCCTACCATGAGCTCAGAATCTTAAATCTGGAACCATTCATCTGTGACTGCTTATTTATCACCTATAATGGAAATTTTAAATATCAAACAATTCTGTCTAAAGTACATTTTATTTTGAATATAAAGAACATTGCTTTGGTAAATCATTCTTTTTCTTGAATAGTTAAGCTTAACATTCTTTATTATATAATTTACATACAATAAAGTACACAGATATTAAGTGTTCAATTTGATAGATTTTTTTTGACAGTCTTACACATCTAGGGAAAAAATGTGAAAAACAAAATCTGGAGCAGTTTCAGGAAGCTCCTTCTGCCTCTTTCCTGGCAATTCCTCTTTTTCTCTACCTTAAGCTTAGCCACTTTGATTCTGTCCCTATAGATCAGTTGCACATGTTTTAGGGCTTCATAGAAACAAATCACACCATATATATTCTTTTGTATTTGCCTTCTTTGCTCTACCTAATGTTTTTGAGATTCATTCATGTTGTTGCTTGTTATCAGCAGTTTATGTCCTTTTCATTGCTGAATAATATTTCTATTGTATGAATATACTCACGATTTATCCATTCTCTTGTTGATGAACAAATGTCCATCATTGTTTTCAGTTTTTTCCTACTTTGTACAAGGCTGTTAGGGACATTCTTGAACAGGTGCTTTGTGAACATACTGTTTCTTTTCGTTTGAGTAATAAACATCTAGGAATGGAATTGTTGCATCACAAAGTAGGTGCACATTTAACTTGGTAAGAATCTACTGAAGAATTTTTCAAAGCAGTTATACCATTTTATGCTTCCATTGGAAATTTTTCAGAATTCCAATGCTCTTAAGTTAAACATATTTTAAATGGAATGTTTTCATTTTTTAGAAACTCTGTTGTGATCTATATCTCATAATGGAATTAAAAGTAACATAAGAATTTAAAGACTGGAGGTGAATAGGAAGACACGGATGGTGTACACCAAGTAGCTCTTTGATTGCTAATTGCTTTAGATATTCTGGGTATTATATTTGTAAGACCAACTGTGCAAGCTTATCAACTAATGCAGATTTTTTTCAGTACATATTTAATAAATAGTGAATAAGAAACTTAGAAAAGCAATATCCATTTTGTTGCAAATGTCAAAATCATGATTGGTAAAGGAAATGTGTAATGTTATAGGATTCCACCTAAGAGAGTGAGCTTGAGAAATTTGTTGTAGCCTTGGCACTGGGAGAGACTGTGAAAACACTCATCAGGAATGGGGCTCAAAGGTTTTCAGAAGTTTCCCAATGATTATGTGCCATTTCAAGGACTTTAATTCTGAATTTTTTCTTGACCTCTAGGGGCTCAGTAAAGAACAAAACAGAGGTTCTTTCACAGCTTGAGAGTTTCTCTGCAGAAGAAAGTAGTCTAGGAAAAAAGGGCTAGCCACCAAAACCTTTTATATCCATGTTTTTTCTAGAGTTGATCCCTGAGCCGGAAGCATTAGCCTCCTGGGAGCTTATTAGAAGTGCAAATTGTTCTCTGATTGGAGAAGGACAAACATTATATGGTTTCACTGATTTGGGGAATAAAAAAAAATAGTGAAAAGGATTATAGGGGAAAGGAGAGAAAATGAGTGGGAAAAATCAGAGAGGGTGACAAACCATGAGAGACTCCTAACTCTGGGAAACGAACAAGGGGTGGTAGAAGGGGAGATGGGCAGGGCGATGGGGTTACTGGGTGATGGGCACTGAGGGGGCCACTTGACAGGATGAGCACTGGGTGTTATGCTATATGTTGGCAAATCGAACTCCAATAAAAAAAATATACAAAAAAAAAAAAAGAAATGCAAATTGTTGGGCCTGGTTTCATGACTTGCTGAATTAGAACCTTGGAGTGTGAGACTCAAGCTGTCTCTTAGCAGCGCTCCAGGTGACTTTGACTCCAACTAAATTTTGAGAACCAGTGCTTCATATCAATTCTGAAGCAGTGACTAATTCTGCCTATTTCCATTTATCTTATTTTATTCTCGCTTCCTATATAGAATTCAGGATGCATTTTTGAGTCCGTAATCTGAAATGCTTTGTAGAAGACGTTTCTGTATTAACAATCACATATAGCAGTGAAAAAAGATACTTTAGATTTATCTCAAAGACCACTTAGAAGTGGTGGCAGTGGGAAGACTTTTAGTATCCATAGATAATAATTTAATAGGTTGACTCTTATTCCTGCATCCTTTTTTGAATTTTCAGCATACATTGGGGGAGTATAGAATAGAGTAGACCAAAGATATGAACCTTTACATTTAGAGTTCTTTTTTGTTTTGTTTTTTAAAGATTTTATTTATATATTCATGAGAGACACAGAAGCAGAAACATAGGCAGAGGGAGAAGCAGGCTCCCCTTGGGCAGCTCGATATGGGACTCAGTCCCAGGACCCCAGGATCACATCCTGAGCCAAATGCAGATGCTCAACCACTGAGCCACCCAGACATCACACATTTTGAGTTTTTTTAAAGGAGTTCACAGATGTATTTTAAATACTAGGCTGACAATCCTTTGCAAAAATAATTGGGAGTTGTATTCTTTACATGATAGCCCATTTAGGTTAATTACTAAGTAATCTTAATTAAACAGAACATACTCCTATATAAGTAAAGAAAACTTTTGAGTATAATACAATGTTTATAAAATCTATGCATTTAAGTACTTATATTTTATTTACAGAATGACCTCTTCAACATAGATAAATCTGTGAAGTAGAGGATTCTGAAAAGTTAGATATGTTATTTAGGCTAACAGTAAATCCATATATGACACTAAGAGATGGAAATTGATTTCTCTCTCCCATAAATATCAAGGTACCAGAATCCTTCTGTCTGATTTCTCTGTTGTCTTTGTGACTTTTGCTTCTGGTCCCAGGGGACTGTTCTGCTCCCATCATCACAGAAACATTTCAGGCATGAGGAAGGATGGGGTGGGGAGGGGAAGAGAATTCTCCTTCTCTTAAAGGAATGACTTGGAAATTGCACATATTAAATCTCTGCACATTACATTGGTCAGAACTTCATCATGGTGCCACCACCCAGTCACAAGGGAGGTTGAAAGAAGTCGTCTTTAACTTAGTGCCCCACTAAGTTTTATTGTGCGACAATGGGAGATGGTTATTAACGACTACCAGTATCTGCCACAGTTGCTTGTATGGAAGAAGGAGGAAAGAGAACTGAGCAATAGTGATTATTTACCCTTTGGACCCATAGTCTAAGAATCTATTTCAGAGATAGACTGATAAAAGTCTGAAAAAAATATTAATTGCAGCACTATTTATAAGAGCAGGGACTAGAAACAACCTATCTGTCTATTACTAGGGGATTTGGGGTTGCTTGAATAAGCTAAGTTACATATATCTGATGGATTATATTGCAACTCTTTAAGGAATGAGCCCTCTAGATACTGCCCTATCAGTCAAGGTTTGATCAGAGATGCTGCACAGAAGATCTAATGAAGATTATATAGCCATAACATATATCATGATAGAAGCTGATTAGTCTATGAAAATTGTTTCTTCTGTGTTTGGTGCTGTCTGCTGAAATCTATAGGGTTGACTGTCGGGCAGGAAAGATGGACATGAAGTAGGGGATGATTAGGACAAACAAGAACATTGGATTGGAATCCAAGGGACAGTCTGGAACTGATTAACAACTGTCTCTTACTACCTCCAGACCTTAGTGGGGGAAAAGACTGATCATTAGACTGGGCTGGAAGGCTTTACCAGCTTGCCTAAGAAATAGTGAGGGCCTGACTTAGCAGTGGGAGATAGGTTAGCAATTTCTTAGACTGTGTCAACTACTTGGCTTCTAAATGAATTTTAGGGGTGGGGGGAAAGAAGAGGGAGGTATTGAGTAAGGATAGGATAAGATTCCCTTGTCTGATGATAATTGAATGGTAGATTAGATACCCTAAAATGAATGGTTGGTATCCATGTGTGTATTTATTTTAGATGTATACTAAACTGGCACAGAAAAAAAGAAAATATAATCAAGAAAAAACTCCCTCTGGTTTAACCAGAAATTATAAACCAAGGGAGAATTAGCTGAACGATAAAGCCAAAGAAATTAGCAGAATATAATTTAGAGAAACAAAGAAAAGGAAAGTATGAGAGAGGTGTTGAATAGGAAGGGAGAATGAGAAGGCCTAAATATATTTGAGGAACAGGAGAGTGGATTTTCTAATAATGTTCATTAATAGAATTTTGTTGATGGAGAAGTAATGCCCTGGCATATTGTGCCATTGTAACTAGGTTGGTGTGATAGATAATTTCAGAAAAGTACCATCTGTTACTTTTTCCTCCTGCAGAATCATTAAGGTAATCTGTTATTTCCCCAAATTTGAGTCATGATCTATATATAATTCCCCAGATATTTATAGGATACAAGGTAAAAAATTCCTTAGGAAGCCAAAATAATTTGATATCTATAAAAGTTAACTGGCTAACTCAAAGAATTTTCCAATAATGTATCATTCTATTTACATTATTTATGTTATTAAATGCTGTTTGAGATTGATTTAATTGTAGAGGCTTTAGCTCAGAGTTGTAGTGCACAGCTCTCTCTCGCTTTTTACCATCTATTAGTCCCTTATTTTCCTGCTAAGACCTATTCTTCCCATGGCCACTGTTCTTACCCCACTCTCTGTTGCTCTAAAGGCCAGTCATCATATCTGATGGGTCCCCGCAGTGGATATGAGGCACAAACCCAGGTATTCTGAGATTGCGTGTATGAGACAGAGCTGCACTTCCCTTTTTTTAAATTTTTTTTTAAATTTATTATTCATGAGAGACACACAGAGGCAGAGACATAGTCAGAGGACTATGCATGGAACATGCATCTCTCTGCATGGAGCCTGATGTGGGGACTCGATCTCAGGACCCTGGAATCATGACCTGAGCCAAAGGCAGATGATGCTTAACGACTGAGCCACCCAGGTGCCCCAGAGCTGCACATTCTATGGGTGATTTGCCCAGAATGACATGAGACTGGGTCTAGTGACAACTTAGTGAATGATGGTCTTTAGTAGAAGATTGTGGGAAGGAGGGGGAGAAATAAAAATGAAAACTGAAAATCCTCACTATTTTATTCTTTAGGTTCTTAAAGTTCCTTGAGTTACTCAAGTTACTCTTATTCCTTTGAACTTCCTCTGTGTAGATGGAAGGATCTGAGGGAAACCTATTAATCTCATTTTTAGGTTTAATCTCCTTTGGTTTCCAGTCCTCTGTAGACTTTACTAATAAAAATAGGTAATCTTGACTGCTGTACTACATCATCTTGGTGATGAAGTAGTGAAGATGAAGATATCCCTAGTTTGATTAGTACAATCAACTTAATATAAATGCTATTTTTGTCCTAATGGCTGAAGTAGGAGCCCTATCTGTTTATGCATAATATAATTTACTTCATAAGGTTGTTGAGAGGATTGAATTGGATAATCCATGTGTGTAACTGCCTTATCTTTAAGCGTCTTTTGAACACTTAAGTGCTAACATAGTGCTATATTGCATAGATGGGAGGACTATTTTAATTAATCTCCATAACAACCTTATCAAAAGAAAATGGAACCATGACCATTTTATAGATGAGGAACCCCTGGGCATTAGGGAAGTCAGTCAACTTGTTCAAAGCTACACAGCTAGGTTTCAAACCCAGTTTGTCTGCTTCCAGGGTATTGGGTGTCTGTGTGGCACCAGTGGTTCCATTTGATCTTCACACTATGGGGTGGTGTTATCCTGAGACTGAAGTTGAGAGTTTTAAAAAAAAATTGCTCACAGAGGAATAAGTGATAGCTTTAAACCAAGATGTTCTGACCCCAGAGGCTGCCTTCTTTCTAATATTGCCCAATTTGGGGTCTCATTTAAACTTTATTGAATGAAGGGTATAAATAGAACTTTCTCTAGCATCCTAGTTTCATGCCAAGAAATATGCCATTTTAAAGATTTACCCACAAAATTAAAATGATCTACTTTGCAATTGAGTGGAAATATGTCATCAGTAGCCATGCTTTTTTTTTTTAACAAGGTCTTTTAAAAAATATTTTATTTAAAAAAAATTAAAAAAATAAAAATAAAAAATATTTAAATTCAATTTGTCAACATATAGTATAACACCCAGTGCTCGTTCCATCAAGTGTCCTCCTTAGTGCCTGTTACCCAGTTACTCCATCCCTCCACCATCCTCCCCTTCTGCAACACTATGTTCGTTTCTCAGTCATGAGTTTCTCATGGTTTGTTTTCCTTTCTATTTTTTTCCCCATTCAGTTTCCCTCTTTTCCTTTATAGTCCCTTTCACTATTTCTTATATTCCACGTGAGTGAAACCATATGGTGACTGGCTTATTTCATTCAGCGTAATACCGTCCAGTTCCATCCACATTGATGTAAATGGTAGGTATTCATCTTTTCTGATGGCTGAGTAATATTCCATTGTCTGAATATGTACTGCATTGATTTCTTCATTGGCATAGGATTAATTTGCTTCTTTGAAAGTTTTGAAAACTATATATATCACAATTCAGTAAGGTTATAGGGAGGTTTGGGAGCCTGTGCTTCATGCATTCTTTAAGGGACCTAATCCTGTGTCCCGAGCTGGAGGCCAAGCAGCAGAGAAATGTCTCTGCCTACATTTTGAGGAGAGGGGGTGACAGTGCATAGCATTGTCTTGTCACAGCTCTTGACCTCTCTGATTGCCTCCTTTGGGGCCTGGTTCATGTACTGTTCTGTATCTTTAACATCTGTGTTGAGGTGACTCTCCACATGTCTGGTCTACAACATATAGAAAAGATTTCTTTCAGTACAGCCATTAACTTTTAGAACTACAAAGATGAAAGTAAAAATCGGTAATACATTCTTTTATACAGTGATTTTCTTGAATTTTGTTTCTATTTATTTTGAATATAAAATAAATGTAGAACTTGTATCTTCTAAATTTGGAAAGAAAATATCTCCATATTCTAATTTCAATACTTAAATGCAATTAAACTTTCAAAAAATGGCAGAGGTATATCTAGAAAAGACAGATCTGTAGAAGAGCAATCTAGACAGTGTCAAACATGTACAAAATAGTTATCATTCAAAAAGAAAATGAGTCAGTGTGACATTAGGTATAGGCATCTTGTGGAGAAACTTTGCTTTTATCCCTTTTGAGCTTTTTGGTTTTATTTAATTGAAATTGATTCATGACATCAGTGATAATGAAGTAAACAGCTTTCATCTGTGGTTCTAATGGGGAAAAAAAGACTAAAAGCCTCACAGTGTTTCATTTCCAGGATTCAGATGACCCTTTCAGGCAAAAATAGGTCATAATGGCACTGAGGGGGCTTTTCCTTTCTTTTTTTTTTTTTTTCTTTCCTTAGTAAATACATTGATTGTATATGAATCCATATGTTCTGAGGAGAAGAAAATTGTTTTAAGTACTTCTTGAGTGGTAGGAGACTTTAAAAATGTTTTTGCCCAGTATATGTATACATGAAAGAATATTTGCTTTTTAAATTTGTTTTGGCTGGCATCATGAAGTGGATCTTGATGCAGCGAGTACATATCTATATACTAATAATGAGACTGAAGAATGAGAAATGAAGGAATTGATTCCATTTACAATTGCACCAAAAACTGTAACATACCTAGGAATAAACCTAACCAGAGAGGTAAAGGATCTGTACTCTGATAACTGCAGAACATTATGAAAGAAATTGAGGAAGACACAAAGAGATGGGAAAACATTCCATGCTCATGGATTGGAGGAAGAATAAATATGAAAATGTCTGTGTTACCCAGAGCAATTTTCATATCCAATGCAATCTTTATCAAAATACCGTGGACTTTCTTCAGAGTTGGAACAAATAATCCTAAGATACGTATGGAACCAGAAGAGACCCTGAATAGCCGGAGGACTGTTGAAAAAGAAAACCAAAGCTGGGGGCATCATGATGCCTGACTTCAAGCTGTAATACAAAGCTGTGATCCTCAAGAAAGGATGGTACTGGCACAAAAATACACATAGGTCAAGGGAAGAGAATAGAGAACCCAGAAATGGACCCTCAACTCTATGGTCAACTAATCTTCAACAAGGCAGGAAAGAATATCCCCTGGAAAAACGACAGTCTCTTCAATAAATGATGTTGAGAAAGTTGAATAGCTTATACTGCTTTTTAACATTTTAGGGATTAGGATTTTTAACTTCCTGCTAGGATCTAGCTATTTTATGGCCCCTTATTTTCCGCTACATGTGCCATTCCTTCCTCATCATAGTCAAACTTCTCCTCAATGTCTTCATAGACTTGCAAGTGTGATTTTTTTTTTGTCAGATCATTAGTGTTCACATTACTGTGATCATCATATTGACATGATTTACAACTGAGCAAAAAAAAGTGGGGGAGGGGAGCATCTTATTTCCTTATTGGTATACAACTCTGTCTTCTCTGGACCAAATCATGTTTTCCTTTTCTCATGTTTCCGTTGTCAGTAAAATCCCTAATTTCCTCAATATAACCTGTTTTCATTATGTTTGGACACATTAGGTGGCCAATCAGGTTTTTCTTTTTCCCGTAGGCCTTTTTCTGCTTTGGGGCAATCCAATAAACTCTGCATTAAGAATGTGGATTCTGGAACCAGATTACCTGAGTTTGAAGTGCTGGCTCTATTCCCTACTGAGCTGGCTGACCTTTGGCACACTACCTATGTTTCAGTCTTGCCTATCTGCTTACTGAAAACTCCTGAAAAAATACAAAAGAGAAGATAAAAGGAGGACATGAATCCATTACCTAACTACTGTTGACTTTTTGTTGAATATACTGCCAGACTTTTATCTGTACTTAAGATTTTATTTATTTGTTCATATGAGAGAGTGAGAGAGACAGAGACCGAGATATAGGCAGAGGAAGAAGCAGGCTCCATGCAGGGAGCCTGATGTGGGACTCGATCTTGCGACTCCAGGATCATGCCCTGGGCTGAAGGCAGGCGCTAAACCACTGAGCCACCCAGGGATCCCTTATGTGTACTTTTAAACGAATATTATTACTCTGTTTATTTCAGTGTTTGCTTATTTGATTACAAGAGAAATTAGGTATTCCATATTTGTTCTTTACGACCTAGTTCTGTGGACTTCTAAACCTTGTGGAGTAGCATTTATTGTAAACCTAAAGCAAGCAGGGGGGCACCTGGGTGGCTCAGTGGTTAAGCATCTGCCTTTGGCCCAGGGCATGATCCTAGGATCAAGTCCTGCATCAGGCTCCCCACAGGGAGTCTGCTTTTGTCTCTGCCTCTCTCTGTGTGTCTCATGAATAAATAAATAAAATATTTTTTTTAAAAAAAAGACTGTTCAAACTTTTATGTTCACTAGTAAATTATATAGATATTTCCATTAGGTTTGACACATTTGTTGTTAGTGTTATTACAAGATGTTTATGGTCTTTTTTGCCATTATGATTGGTATTTTTTTTCATTACGTATTTCTAATACTTTTTATTCATGGTATATAGAAAAGCTATTGATTTTTGTATGTTAATACTACATTTGGAGACCATACTCAATTCTCTAATAACATTTTAGTTAAATATCTTAGGCTTTCGAGGTGGAAAATCTTTTACAGCTAATGATAAAGCTTTCATTTCCTAATAATTGATGAGACATTTATTGTTATTGTTGTTATTATTATAAGGGTATCTCCTGCTTTCTTAACAGGGGCCCTGGTCAGTACTCTTTATCAAGTTAAGGGAATATCTCTTTATTTTTAAATTGAAGGCTCATTCCTCTTGTTTCTCCCAAGGTGTTGAATTTTATCAGGTTCTTTCTAGATATCTGATGATACGATTATATGGTTTTTCTTTTCTTTTTTTTTTAAGATTTTATTTATTTATTCATGAGACACACACACACACACACACACACACACACAGAGTCAGGGAGAAGCAGGCTCCATGTAGGGAGCCTGACCTGGGACTCTATCCCAGGTCTCTAGGATCAGACCCTGGGCTGAAGGTGGCGCTAAACCGCTGAGCCACCCGGGGGTGCCCTCTTTTTTTTTTTTTTTTTTTTTTAAGTTAGTTTAAAGATTTTATTTATATATTCATGAGATACAGAGAGATGCAGAGGGAGAAGCAGGCTCCATGCAGGGAGCCCGACATGGGACTTGGTCCCAGGTCTCCAGGATCGGGCCCTGGGCCGAAGGCGGTGCTAAACTGCTGAGCCCCACCAGGCTGCCCTTTTTAAAATTAATTAATTAATTAATTAATTAATTGATTAATTAATTAATTTATTGAGAGAGAACACAGGCAGAGGAGAGGGAGAAGCACGCTTCCCATGGAGGAGGGAGGGGCTTGATCCCGAGACCTTGGGATCATGACCTGAGCTGAAGGCGGACGCTGGATGGCAGAGCCACACAGGTGCTCCTGGGTTTTCTTTGAGCTCTTGATGACGTGTAGTTCATGAACCTATTTTCTGATGTTTCAATCCTTGTATTCTTGTGATAAATTCTACTTTATCATGATGCATTATTGCTTTTAACATTGCTGGATTCAATTGAAGATTTAAAAAACCTTTATGTTCTTAGATAAAATTGGACCTTTTTCTCTTTACATGTATGAACACAGGCATGTGTTTATATGTCAAATTGGTGTATTGTTTTCTTTCCTTCAAAATCAGAAGTTATGCAAGTCTGATTCCAGAATTAGAAGCCTTGTCTAGTTTAAGAATCAGAGTTGTTCTAGTCTTGTAGAATGAACTGGCATGCTTTCTTTTTCTTTGTTCCAGATGCACTGAATAACTAGAAATTATCTGTTCTGTAAGGTTCAGTATAATTTGCTTGTAAAGCTGTCTGGTCTTGTGACTTTTGGTACACATCTTTGACTTTCTTTTTAGTATCTCCTATGATTGTTAGGCTCCTACTTATTCTTGAGTAAATGTTGGTCATTTATATCTTTGTTTATTATACTTTTTCTTTGGATTTTCAAATTTAGTAGTATAAAACTTTTATTTCCTAGTATCATTTTATTAAATATATTAATACATGTAGACTATTTATGATAATGCCTGACTGATAATTAATGCTTTATAAATATTAGTAGTGCATGAAAGGATGTTTTGTATTATTTAAAAAATCTCCAGTGGATTTATTTTAACACCCGTAAGCATAAATCTTTATTTAGGCTGTTGAGCCTTGAGCACAACTCAGTGTTCAAATTCAGGAGCGAAAGAAGGGTAAATATTTCATAGAGCTTTAGTAAGAGAGGTCTGTCAACATTCAACCAGTTTCAGGAATAGTTGGTCCAAAATGGTTTTGTGAAGAGGGGGTAATTGAACCTGTGGCTTAATATCTGTTGGTTGGGCAATTCAGACTTTGCAAGAAGGTGAAAAACAGTTGTTGGGTCTATGGTCCTATGAAGGCCACTGTAGGACATTTTTAATCCTTCAGGGACTCTTACAGATTATTTAGGATTGTTAACATATCCTAGCATATTTGGATGTGCATGTATTCTGTGAAATCAAGCCAAGAACCTTCTACTTTTGATAATAGGCCGTTCCTAATGTTTCTCAAAATGTCTACAAAAGCAGATATTTAAAAGTCAAAGATCGACTTACATATGACAGTGTCCTTTATGAAGAAAGTTAAAATAGAAAATTTCCAATTAAACCTCACCTTGTAGACCTGGTTGTTGATGACAATCAGACAGTGATATTAACACTACCCAAACCAAACTGTTGATTAGCAGATGGGGTGTTTTTAGCTAACATTTTCATAGTTGATCTAAAGAATTTCAAATTTGGAATAAAAGGCACACACTCCTTTAGAAGTTTTTATCTTCAATGTATATAAATGTGTGTTGAGCAAAAGCTAAAGATTTATAAATTGCCTCTACTTAACAGGTTAAGTAGGTTGTAAAGACTAAATTTTTAAGACCATTAGGGTTACATTTAGTATATTTTCACATATTTTTACCTTTCACAAGTAGAAATAAAGGGTTTGGGTTTGTAAAAATTGCTTCTGGGAAAACTTATTGGTAACTGGAAATTATTTTACCAGTACTCTTAGCATTCCTCAGTGTTGTACTTGAATTTATGGATTCTACCTAATTTATCCTTTTTAAAAAAACTCTAGCACTAAATATAGCTTGGGGTTATGAAATGATTATTAAATGTTATTTGACTTAAACCGCTAGACTACAAATCATAGTTTCTGGCTATATGAATATGCCTGGAGTCCTTCATAATTTTAATCCATAAAATCCATAGTTTTAATCCATAATTTGATATGAAGGGATTTATACAGAAGAAAAATACAGATTTCTAATGGAGAAATGACACACTGTGCAACACAGACGCTGATACTGGGTGATATGTATGTGGAGATTTTAAAGAATATTTGTATTATGGATTATAAAGCCCGTTTGGTATCTAAAAAATTAGTTTGAGAAAATGAGAGTGAATTGCTGGAGGTCAATGAGAAATCTAGATTTAATACTTGGTTCATCTGCAGGAAAATAGCAATTATTTATTTTAAAGATTATATTTTTAATATTTAAAAATGTACACACAGTGTTCCCTTTTTAAAAAATATACAATTGGCTGCTTTTGGTTTTTAAGGCTTATGGTGAGGATCAAGCTTGATCTGTGTTCATACTTGATACTGCTACTAAAATCCACTTTGGGCAGATTTCTATACAATTTATCATGTTGGTTATGAGCCTGGGCCTCAGAGTTACCACTTACTGTATTATGACTTCACTGAGTTACTTAGTATCTCTCAGCCTCAGTTTATTTATCTGTAGAACCAGAATAAATCCAGTATCATTTGTATTGAGTTGTGAGGATGAAATGAGGTGATACATTTAAATGTATCAGGTGTCAGGTACAGAATGGGCTCAAATGTTAGCTTTTTTTGATTATTAATATATTTAGGTTCCCTTTATTTCTCATCAAAGATTACGTTTTCTTCTTTTAAATGTTTTTTTGTGGGATCCCTGGGTGGCGCAGCGGTTTGGCGCCTGCCTTTGGCCCAGGGCGCGATCCTGGAGACCCGGGATCGAATCCCACGTCGGGCTCCTGGTGCATGGAGCCTGCTTCTCCCTCTGCCTATGTCTCTGCCTCTCTCTCTAGCTCTGTCTCTGTGTGACTATCGTAAATAAATAAAAATTAAAAAAAAAATAAATGTTTTTTTGTAATGTAAACCTGTTGTATATTTGTCCATTGCCTCTTATCCTCACACTTGCCCTTCTGAATTTTCCTCTGCAATGCTGGGGTTGAAAACTAGTAAAGTGTATTTTCTTGATCCCCTGCCTCTCTCAGTTCCAGTTAGATTGTCAGTAGAGACCACTTGGGATAGTTGAGGAAGTGGGATGAAGGGGGAAAGGAGCCATTGTGGGACTGGTGCTGGTGATTGACAAGACTGTGCTCTGCCTGCCATTGTTCTGCAGCCTTGGTAATATGGGGTCTTTAGTGGGGATTGTGTGGCTCTGCAGCAGCCCCTGGCAGTTTCAGTATTATTAGTGGCTCCTGTAGACTACTGAGGCTAGCCCAGGGGTTTTATATCTTCCTGACCTCTGGGTTACATTATTTTACCATGCTACTCAGCACCCCCCCCGGCCCCCCCGTAACATCTTTGTAACCAATTTCCTGAATTAAATTCTAGAGAGGCTTCTGTTTTCCTGATTGGCTGCTGATTCATGAAGTCATCAGCTGCCATTCAGTATTCCATAATTCAGTGATGAATTTCGCAGGATGACAAACATCACATAGTTTCTATGTGTCTTTCTTATCCTAAAAATAATTATCTTTTGTCAATGTGCTCCATTGCCCTTTTGACATTCTGTTTATTCTCTGCATTTAAGAAGCTGGTGGACAGCAGCTAATTCTCCCTGTCTAGTGGGAACTGTAGCTCCTTGTGGGTCATATGGTATTTATGATAACTAAGGGACTTAAGATACCAAAAACATAATGCAGAAAATATCTATAACAAAACTTCAATGTTTTAAAGTCATCTGCCCAATTTAAGGTACTATATTTTATTGATTCTGAGATCTCTGTCACCTCCACATTTTAACGTCTCCAAAATTGGAATATGGCTTAAAACCAATGGCAGTCATCTTTCCAGTGGCCAGTAATTGCTGTTACCTAGTCAGGTATAAATATCAAAATCCCCAATCAGCACCAATACCTACAGAATATCAGATCCACAGCTTAGAATAAAGTTCCAGAGACACTAGAGAAGTGTCCTTTTAACAATGAGGGTTTCAAATGGTCATGATGGGTAGGTCAGGCAAAGTGGAGAATCCTAATTTAACAGTCTTTGGAAGCAGGAGTCAGAAATAGACTGTTCTAAATACTGAAGCTAGCTTTGGATCCATTTAAGAAAGTGCTTTTTCGCCGTTGTGCTTGCTGACACAGAAAGTGCTATTCTGTGAAGAAACATGGACACTGATGATTATAAGTTAGAAGATGAATGAGAAAAATTAGCTTCTAAAGGTTGAAGAGTTTTAGGAATAGCTTAACCAATTTATTTTGCTTGTGTTTTGTTATGTTCGTAGAAGGGTGATATGTAATAAAACCTATGCTTGATTAAATCTAAACTTTTTTTGATAAGAAAATAATTATAAACAGTATCAGTTTAATTGGTGGTTTTCTCCTAGCAGTTCATAAAATAATGACATATCTTACATTTGACAGTGAATTAATGTTTTCCTTTTCTGTCTCGATATAATTCTTTGTTAGGTGATTTTTTTTTCTTTTCAACTCTCCATGTGCTGTTGGAGAATGGCTTTAAAATAGTGCCATTAAATTCAGCATTTAATTATTTTCTTTTCCATTTTGCCATTTACCATGTTAGAGTCATTCATAGGAATGGAGTTTACCCATGTGTAGCTCCTTGCTATAGAAAATGCATTGAAAAATATTTACAAAAGAAATGATAATGTATTAAACATGAAAGAGGGACAACTAGTAAAATTGCAGATGGGAGAACTTTTGTTAAATTATTAAATGCTGCATACTAAAAGAGTCCATGGAGAAAATACTGTGTCATTGCAAAAATTGAACAAGATTTATTACAAAGTGGTTAAATTTTAGTGTATATGTTAAGTGTACGGATGCATATTATGTGATATCATCAGTCTCAAAGCTTTTTTGTTACATGAAATGATAGGAGAACATAATGAGGTTAATTTTGAAGTTGTGTAAGGAATAGGATTGTTCCTTTATCATATCCTTACTTTTGTGATATGTTTGCAAACTAGTCTGAAAAGAAACCTAATTTGTCTCATTACACACACAAAAAATTAGAAATGTGGCATTTTTTCAGATTAATTATCAAGAAAAAGAATTAGAGTGCCTTAGAGTTGAAGTAAGTCCAGGGCTTCTTATGTAATCTTGCTTGTCACTATGTTCTCAATATCACTATCCAGTTAAAAATAATAGGTCTTGGGATCCCTGGGTAGTGCAGTGGTTTGGCGCCTGCCTTTGGCCCAGGGCGCGATCCTGGAGACCCGGGATCGAATCCCACGTCGGGATCCGGTGCACGGAGCCTGCTTCTCCCTCTGCCTGTGTCTCTGCCTCCCTCTCTCTCTGTGTGACTATCATAAATAAATAAATAAATAAGAATAAAAAAATGTTTAAAAAATAATAGGTCTTACTTTTCAATAGTATTTCGGCAATAAGAAAACATGACCTTTTAAAATAATAACACTAATGATTTTAAGATTTCAAGTGTTTTTGTATCTCCATGTGACAAGTCTCCTGGTTACATGCTAGAGACTTGCTGATTCTGACATGATGTATTTATGATTAGACAGCTTGACGGGTTATTGGTTTTTATTTAGCAGTCAAGAGTCTCCAACAAAAAACTGACATGCACAGATAATGAATTGATGTCTTCCCATCTTTTTGTCTCTGTGTGGTCAGAACTTTGGTTAAGTTCATCCAGGTAGATGAGGTCACATGGACAGTACCAGATGAAGCTGCACTCCTTTTGCAATTGGATAGCTTTATTAGTAACCTCATTTCTGTTTGTACTGATATTTCTGAAAGCAGAGCTTGTTTCACAAGACAGTATGAGTCTACAGTGCCTCTGTCATGACTGGTATTTAGCTCAATTTCCCATAGTTGGTTTTTGGTGACGTTGATAATTTTGCATACTTGTTCATCAGGTTCTACCATATTTTCCCAGAATCGGTGGGAGACCTAAAGAAGATGGGTCAGCCCCCTCTTAAAAAATTTAATGTTAATATTTTGTTAAACTTTTCATTTTGAAATAAATTTAAACAGAAATGTTGCAAAAAGAGTACAAAAAATTTTTACATACCCCCTACTGAGCTTCCCTGGATGTTAATCTCATAAGTAACTGTAGCAATAATGATCAAAACCAGGAAATTAACAGTGACCCAAAACTGTTAAAACTCCTCCAACATCTAATCCAAATTTCATCAGTAGGCCTGCTAATGTCCTCTTTCTGGATCAGGATCCAATCCGGAGTCTTCACTTACTGATGTCTTCTTAGTCTCCTTTATTTTGGGACAGACCATTCCTTTGTCTTTTTTGTCTGTTGTGATCTTCACATTTGGTCTGCTCTTTTATAGAATGTCCCTCAATCAATCTTTCTGATGTTTCTTTAAGATTAAAATTCAGGTTTATGTAGCTATTTGGTAAGGATACCACTGAAGTGATTCTGTGCCCTTCTCAGAGCATCACGTATGATGACACATGGTGGTGTTCTTAGCTTGTTTGTTTTGACTTTTCTATTATTCATGTATAGTGCCCTCCTGCTTAGAAAGGTAACTTTTTGCTTTTGTGCATCACATTATTTTCATTTTTCAGAACCACAACATTTTTTTGTGGTTTTCTCTGTTTGCTCTTCTAAGAGACTTCTCTGGTTTACTCCCGAGTGGTATTGAGGCTTATGATGCTAGTTTATGCTGTCCACACATGATCCCAGTGATCACCATGGGTTAATTAGTATCACCATGGGTTAATTAGTATGAAAAGTTTAGCACTTAATTATTCTTTATTGAAAGTTAATTTTGTCTTTTAATTAGATAGTAATATAACAACCATTGTAATCACAACTTATTTAGACAAATAATACTGTTAACAGTGTATTGATTTGGTCTTGCTTTAGATTTTCAGTAATTTGAGGTGAAGAAGTGAGGGAGATATTGAATACAACTGTATTTGGGGAATAATTTGAAAATAATTACCAGAAGAGATTACATTTGCTCTTCTATTCATAGATTTTCTCATTTCCAACATCAATATTAAAATGAAGGGGGACCTGGGTGGCTCAGTGGTTGAACATCTGCCTTTGGCTCAGGTCGTGATCCCAGGGTCCGGAGATCGAGTCCCGCATCAGGCACCCCACAGGACTGGTCTCTGCCTCTCTTTCGGTGTCTCTCATGAATAAATAAATACAATCTTAAAAAAAATAAAATGAATTGTTAATGTAGAAGTGAAAATTATCAAAGTATGACCATAATTAGTAGCCTCATCTGAAAGGTTATTTGGAAAAATAACAATTGTAATATAGAGATCTTGGTTGATAGTTAAATATCAGTTTTATACAGAAAATAATAATAGGAGTAAGAATAAATGTTCCTAGAATGAAAACTTTCTCTGTAGTTTTAATGACTTTATCATTGAATTATTTCAAATTAAAGCTGTCTTCTTCCTAAGAACTGAAAGGATAGCCACAGTGATTCACTTAATATGTCCCCATTCTGTCCCTGTGATGTGGCAGACAGACAGATGCTGCCTTCCATAGCTTACACATGGGATACTGGGGCATACAAGTAACACAGTGCTTTGTCAGAGATCACCAAATTAATTAGATGCAGAGACAGGGCTGGGAATTGGGTTCTTGGCTGAGTGGATTTGCCCGCTCTCCCTCATTAGACTGTAAATTCTGACAAATGAGATAGACTTTCTCAAGTATGAAGATTGCCAATGTTGTTAGTAATCAGGCAACATGAAGTAACATTTTCGAAATATATTCTATTTCTTTTTAAGAAGAACATTTATGTTTTATCACTGCATCATGTATAATGCAACATGAATAAAGCCCTACTGACTTTCGCATTTGTGAGGAAACTAGCATTACTGTAAATTAGTGCCAGGGCAGAGAAATGACCCTATTATCTCTGTAATGGTAATATTGTGCCTCACAGGGAAGCTTGCATCATTAAGAGTGAGTTATTATTATCTTGTAGACACGTTCTACATGTGTTATTAATATATGAAGCCAGAAGGAATTGAAAAGGTTTTTCTAGGGACTTGGGTATAGAATTTAAAGCTTTCATCCTCATCTGAAACAGCACATAAATGTGTGTTGATTCATGTTTGTCGATGGCGCACACATGACTTCACACCTTCATTTCTTTGTATACATCTATTCTTTCTATATGGAGTACCCTCTTTATTTCTTTGTTATCTCTAAGACCCCTCTTAGTTGTGCCCTTCATGGTGGGGCACAACCAATGCCCTCCATTTCTCGATCCTTACAACCAGGTTATTGCTTCCCCTTGTTTTCCCAGGCAGTTTATCCCCACCACAATGTCATGTTTTTGTTTGCTGATCATGTCTTTCCATCTTCATAACTCCCAGTTGAGTTTGTGCTTGTCAAAGACAGCAACTGCCTCTTGCAGTTTCATATTCTAGTATCTTGTATCATGCCTGCATATATTGGGTATGTAATAACTATTAAATGAATAAAGGTGTATTGTATATAGTATATACGTTTATACACTGCCTTATTTTAAAAATGTGTTCAAGATGACCAAAAAAATGACAAGAAAATTAGAAGGAAAAAAAGAGGAGGATGGGAAATAAAATTCCACATTTGTGCCATGAGTCTGTATCTGTAATATGAATATAAGTGCATTTGTAAATCCAAAGAACACATATATGTGGAACTTGAAAAAAATTTTTTTAAAATGGGTTTGCTATTCGAGCCACAAGTTGCATCTTTTAAATTTTGGTCTCAGAAAGATTTCTTATTTTTCTGGGTGACACATTTTTGTCAGTATGTATCTGATGCTGAAGGGTTTGTCTGGAAGTTTGTCTGGAATGCTCATTAGTGCAAAGATTAGAATGTAATCAGCATTTGGTAAATGGAGTGGTCTCAGTTGGTCCCACTGCTATGAAAACAGAAATCTGTAATATGACTGTATAGGGGCCTTTCAGTTCCTAAAATTTTTATTATCACTCCTCTTACCTATTGTATTTCAAAAAGCACATAGTCATGGGGTAGAAATGCAAGAATGCTCATTTGAAATAATAACTTTCTCTTGGAGTATCTTTTAAATTAGTGTAACTAAAGTACTTGTGAATTATGACTTGCCCTCAATGTGACGTGTTTGCCGAGTTCAAATAAACAAATACTCTCATTCTTCGGCTCTCAGGATTAAATTTATGAGAATCTAGTAGATTTCTGTTTGTTTTTTAACATGAGACTCTTCTTGAATCTAATTCGTTGCACGATTTTGTCGATGGAGAACAAGACTTTGTGTGCCATGTTGTTCCTTAATTAAGTGTTAAAGTAATGAGGTCTTATTATTCTGGGTAATTTATTTAATACAATGAAGCAGTTAGTCACTCACTGGCAGTTTTTCAAAGGAAGTGGGCCAAGATGCTAACCCATTTCTTTTAGTATGCTAGCCATTAAAATTGTGTTTTCCAGGGATTTGCTAATCAGCTGGCAACTGATTTAAAAGGCAGGAGGACAGGATTCTTGAATGACAGCCACTGACTCACTGACAAGACAGAGTGTGTCAGTACACATTTTAAGCCTTGTCCGTTGGCGTGCAGATCTTGCTGCCAGAGAAAAAACTTGATGGCAAAGAGCTTATGTGCTACCTTTTGCATGTTTGCTGGATATCATCAGTATCATTCTTGACCATCGTTTTGGTTTAGCGACTTGAGAACTGCTCAGTAGAGTATACTGCTACTCCAGTTGAATGTTTGTTTCCCTGTCTGTGTGTTCTTTTGTTCACTTGAATATCTGTTGGTTCATCTGTCCATCAAATACTGGATTTAAGCTGTCAGTGAATGGACTGGAATTAACCTCTGAAAGCACTGTTTACAATTGAGGTTGGCAAACTCTTTCTCTAACGGAAGAGGTAATAAGAATTCTAGCCGATAGGCCATGCTGTCTTTTGTAAACTACTCAGCTCTGCTGTTGTAGGGCAAAACCAGCCATAGATGATATGTCAATGAATGGAGGTGGCTGTATTCCAGTAAGATACTGTTTACAAAAATTGACTTGCCTACTCCTGGATTAGATGGAAGTATCTGGCTCAACATAATTTGCGTGTTACACAAAGACTTTAAAACATGCTTTTAACACTTATGAGTTTTCTAACACAACTTGTGTCTCAGGTTTGTTAGGTAGCTTAATTGTCATCTGTTTGGAGTAGATTTGTAGATTTCAGGGTATTATTTAAACATACTGATGGTCTAAAAAATATCTTTCTCTGGCATTGGTCATAGAAATGTTACTGGATTGGAAATATAAAAAAAATACAAGAAATAAAAATTTCCACATCACTGATAACAGTACCATTAAATTTGATAGATTTACTTGTAAATGATTTTAAAAACTATACTTTTGACATGAAAACATGGCCAAGATATATTGCCAAGCGAAAAAAAGGGGAGATTATAGAAGACTTCTGAACAGGTTGTACAAAGAGATTTTATATGTAGAAACAAAGATTCACATATGTTTATGAATGTGCATACTTGAATATTGTAAACATCTGTAAAGACAGGGTTCTTAATTTTCTTTTTTTTTTAATTTTTTTATTTAGTTATGATAGTCACACAGAGAGAGAGAGGCAGAGACACAGGCAGAGGGAGAAGCAGGCTCCATGCACCGGAAGCCCGACATGGGATTCGATCCCGGGTCTCCAGGATCGCGCCCTGGGCCAAAGGCAGGCGCCAAACCGCTGCGCCACCGAGGGATCCCGGGTTCTTAATTTTCAAGCAGAAATCCAACTCTGGCCAATATAAGCAGAAAAGATGTATTGAAAGATAGTGAATAGCTCAGAAATCTTTGGAGTGCCTAAGAACCAGGCTCAGAGGCCATATGTCTAGAAGCAGTACCCCAAATTCTACTGCATAATTGGTTTTACAAAGATGCCTCAGCAGTTGTCTGTGGGCATGGCACCATAGTCTGAATCATTGAGACCGCTAAGCCTGAAAGCTGGATCTGTCTCCACTGTTACCAGTACTCTAGGATGCATTCTGGATGCCTGCTGCTCTTGTCATCAGCTTCCACTTCAGAGTGTGGCATGGGTGCATTTGATCCGCAGAGCCCATATTTTGTGCCCTACCTGCAACGGAAGCTGAAAAAGTGCAGATGGGGGCCCTACTTCTGTTGTGGACAGAGGGCCCCTGCCTCAGCAGTTGGGACATTTCCCTAATTTAGGAAGAAGATTAAGAAGCTTGGATGACAGAAAGAGTGAAAGCTGTCCCCTGCAGATACTCAGGAAATTGTTGGTATTAATAACCCCAGGCAGGAGAGTTGGAAGAACTAACTGGGGCACAGAGGGAACCTTTTAGTTTGCTCTTCTTTACTCTTTTAATTAAAAAAAAATCCATATAACAATGATAAAAGATGATAGGGCAGGTGAACAAAAGGGAACGTTTTGCCCTCAACACTTCTACTGTTTTACTGCTCCCATGTGGGAATTCAAGAAGGCTTCCTAGCATAATGGGGGCAAGTCCATCAACTTACTTCCATTTAAAAATTCACCTTATGATTTCCTCTTGAATTTAGCTCTATACTGCTTGCACTTAATTGGGCAGAAATAATCTTGAAATAGTCATCTCTGAGATTCCAGTGGCTTCTTCATCCTTTTGGCCTGGTAGAGTTGCTTTAATGGATCTTTTTGGGGTCTACAGGATTCAGTTTTGAAACAACACTAAGGTGTTGTCAGGTGCCATAGTTGATGAAGTGTTCATAGAGGCAAGGTGCAAAAATAAAGTCTACTTAAAAATGTGGGCCTACTATCTGTGTTTTGTTTTTCAACCCCCCATAAGTTTGCTTCTTGAGAGAAAACTTGTCTGAGAAGTTAATTCAGTCTGATCAAGTTTTAGCAGAAGCATACTAAAATTTTTTTAACTTTATTTTTTTAGAACAGGTTTAGATTTACAGAAAAAATATGAGGATAGTAAAGCAGTTCCCATATATCCTTCACCCAGTTTTTTGTATTATTAACGTTATATATTAGTATGGCATATTCGTTAACAGTTAATGTTCCAATCAATATTGACACATTGTTGACCAAAGTCCTTACTTTAAGATTTTCTTAGTATTTACCCAAACTCTTTTTCTGTTCCAGGATAGCTGGTGTATTTTAAACATTTACATTGTACCTTTTCATATGTATAATAATAAATGCTATTTCTGTTTTAAATAACTTAGGTAATTTGGGAGAAGAATAAAATAAAGCTTTGCCACAGTGAAATTCTTATATTCACTTATGCACGAATGCCCATGCAAGAAAATAAATTACTTTTTTTCCCTGTTATATATTCAGTTGAACAGGTTCCTGTAGAACCTTACAACATTCCCCTGTCCCAGGCCGAAGTCATTCAGGAAGGGAGCGATGTGACTCTAGTTGCCTGGGGTACTCAGGTCAGTAACATTTATAAGAACTGATAATTCTTCTGTGCTTGGAAGCTCTCATTTTTAATCCTAATACTGTAAAAAGCAAAAGTGTTGTTTTTCTTATATCTCATATTTAAGTCTTGTTAGTGCTGCATCTATATCTGGTACTGATTTCTGGTTGAAGGTGAGGTCATATCAATCTATTCAGTCTTATTAAAATATGTATGCATGTGGTGAAGCCATTAAAATCTGTTGAATTTATAAAAATGTACTCATTAAAAACTTTCTTTCGAAGCACACATTATACATCCTCACTTGCTTCTGTACTTCCTGTCTTTTTCAGCACATCTGTTGCTATCTCTTGTGATTGCATGTGGGCCATCGACGGGTCCCGACGCAGGATTCTATACCGTCCTCTGCTCTAGTGAACCTCAATACTGATCTGCTTCAGTTTTCCTAATGCTTGTTCTCATGTTGTTCTACCTCCAGACTTTTAAACTTGGGGCTTTTTTTTTTTTTCCCTTTGACTATAGACATCTATCTCTTCTTTATCTCTTTCTTTCTTTCTTTTTTTTTTGAAGGTCTGTTTTTCTTTGTGTAAAGGAAATACTTAATTTAGAAAACTTAGTATAGCATTAAATAAGGAAAATAAATAATTTGTAATACTACAACCTCTGACTCTCTTCTCCACTTCAGTTTTGGCTTGGAGAGGTAGTTAGTCCTCATGGTTTCTTAATTCCGGTGGGAAAATCTTTTATCTAGATCCCTGTCCTTCAGTACACATCTTGCCTCTCTTGGTAATAGGGAGGTCAGTGCTTTGCTTTTTTTCTCATACTTACCATGTCTGCTGACAGGCCTCTTTCTCTTTTGTCCTCCTAAGAAGAGTTGTCTGGTTTTCATAGCTACCTCTACGAATCTTTCAGATTATATTCCATTTTACCTTTTCCAGGCTGTAACTTACTGGCTGGTTCTTTCCCTCTTCTGCATCTTCAGTTTTTCCTTTCAATGTTAAAAAGGTGTATATACATTCTCTAAAAAAAATACCTTTTCTCTACCCTGATTTTCCCTTAAATACCAGTATATTTCCTTTTTTTTAATCACTGAGCTTGAAGAGTTGTTTTCTACTATCTGTATTTAATTCCTTAACTTCCCTATGTTTTTGTACCTTATGAGTTCTGTTCCCACTAATTTACTAAAACTATTCCAGAGACATTCCTAATTTTCTAATTAAGTCCAACCCTTATCACATATTGCTACTGTGTATGACACTGGCTACTGTCTCTATGAAACCCTTTCTTCTTTAGTTTCTGGAATATATTGTCTCCTATTTTTTCTTTTCTTTTTCTTTTTCTTTTTCTTTTTCTTTTTCTTTTTCTTTTTCTTTTTCTTTTTCTTTTCTTTTTCTTCTTTTTCTTTTTCTTTTTCTTTTTCTTTTTCTTTTTCTTTTTCTTTTTCTTTTTCTTTTTCTTTTTCTTCTTTTTCTTTTTCTTTTTCTTTTTCTTTTTCTTTTTCTTTTTCTTTTTCTTTTTCTTTTTCTTTTTCTTTTTCTTTTTCTTTTTCTTTTCTTTTCTTTTCTTTTCTTTTCTTTTCTTTTCTTTTCTTTTCTTTTTCTTTTTCTTTTTCTTTTTCTTTTTCTTTTTCTTTTTCTTTTTCTTTTTCTTTTCTTTTCTTTTCTTTTCTTTTCTTTTCTTTTCTTTTCTTTTCTTTTCTTTTCTTTTCTTTTCTTTTCTTTTCTTTTCTTTTCTTTCTTTCTTTCTTTCTTTCTTTCTTTCTTTCTTTCTTTCTTTCTTTCTTTCTCTTTCTTTCTTTCTTCTTCCTTCACTGTTCTCATTATCATCGTTTTGTTTTGAGAGAGAGAGAGAGAGAAGTTGGGAAGGGCTGAGGGGGAAGAGACAGAGACAGTTGAGAGAATCTTAAGCAAGCTTAAGAGCCTGTGGAGTTTGACGCAGGGCTCTATCTCATGACTCTGAGATCATGACCTAAGGGAGCTCAAATCGAAAGTTGGTCCTTTAACTGAGCCATCTGGGTGCCCCTCTTCCTCCTCCTCCTCCTTTTGCTTCTTTTTTTTTTCTTCTTCTTTTTAATTTTTATTTTTAAAAAGATTTTATTTATTTATTCATGAGAGAGAGAGAGGCAGAGACACAGGCAGAGGGAGAAGCAGGCTCCATACAAGGATTCCAGTGTGGAACTCGATCCTGGCACTCCGGGATCACGCCCTGAGCCAAAGGCAGACACTCAACTGCTGAGCCACCCAGGCATCCCTTCTTTTTAAAGCAAATTCCTCCTTCTCCATCTTCCCCTTAAATGTTGGTCTTCTACAGGGTTCCACGAGTTCTGCCCTTTACTTCTCCCTCCACATGCTTTCTCTAGAAAGTAGGTTGACTTTCCCTTCTGTGTGCTGATATCTTTAGAATCAGTGTCTCTGTCAATGACTCCTTTCCTTTTCTGAAATTTAAGAACATCTTTCCAACTGTTTTCTAGGCATCTGTGTTTGATTACTTTGGTGTAATATGGGGTTCAACGTATCTAAAACAAATTTAATTCTCCGTGCAAATAAGTTCTTCTGGCTTTAAATGCTTTTCTATTAATGATGTCAGAATTCAGTTAACTTTTTGGGTCTGAATCTCTGTAGTTATTCTCTGCTATTTTTATTTCAGGTTCACGTGATCCGAGAGGTGGCTTCCATGGCTCAAGAAAAGCTTGGAGTGTCTTGTGAAGTCATTGATCTGAGGACTATACTACCCTGGGACGTGGATACAATTTGCAAGGTATGAATATAGTGTTGATAGAGTATCATTTCCTTTAACCCTTGGGCCAGATTTGTTGGCGGTTTGCAAATAAAAATATATATCATATAATTCCCTCCCATAGTTTTCTGTTTAAAATATTACAGAACTGTGTCCTTCATGCAGCCAGCTTGGGTTGAGCTGTGGAAGTCATGGAGTGGTGCAAATGAGAGATACCAAGTTGTTGAAGTCACCTGTGTTTTGAACTACTTATAAGTTATGGTTGGATAAGCAAAGTTTAATATAGTCACTTAAGTGGTTTGGCCGAATTTTCATTTGTCTCCTCTCCGGAAGAGATGGAGATGGATTATTTAAAGTACAAAACAAAACCCCAAAAACCTCTTTATATAATCTTCATACCCTGAATAAGTTTGAATATTATGTTATAGGATTCTGTCTGCTTTCAGTTTTCTATCCAAGGAACAGTCCTCCCTCAGGAATATGGTTGATTATAACGGATCTTTTATGTTAAAGTATAGATAAACCAAAGTGCATCTATTTCCATTGTGTGCTATATAAAGAAGATTAAGTTCTTACTTTGTCATGCTCTTATCTACTGAAGTTTAGGTAATAATTGCATATGTTACTTTTCCTTGATTTATTGTTACAGCAAATAAGTCCTAAGACCTAGGGTATTTTATATTTTTTAAAGAACTTTAGTATTCCCATAGCTTTTATAGGCTGTTTCTTCGGTTTGTTGTGTGAAAAAAACCTTCAGTCACTATTGCTGTAAAAGTATAGCATAGGGTGTGTTTAGGTAAAGATTGTTTTATGATTTAATGGAACATAATAAGATTTGTTATAGTAAATGTTCTGCAGACTCACTTGACATCTATAAACTTGACATGGTTGCAGATGGCTTCAACAATATTCTAAGTCTTTATATTTGTAGTTTCTATCATTAAAAGTAGTATTTTAGGTTGAGATATTCATAACTCCATGAAAGTAATGCTTCTTGCAGGGTTTTTCAAATCAAATCAGACACTGAGTTTTCTCAAGTAGCCAAATATTCCAAATTACGGCTATACCAGAGCTGATAGCCTTTGCCCCAAAGTGGGGTTCCTTTTTGCAAATATATCCCCCATTTATTATTGGAGTTTGTATTCATAAAGTAAATGGTGCTTTTCTTTGGTGATATGTTTTGTTATGGTACAGTGGGGGTACTGATAAATGGATAGGGCAAGTAGTTTTAAATTTTATTTACATTTTTATGTACTTTATACATTCAAACAGAATTTGTAGCAGAATTTATACATTCAAAACACGAATATAACAACACTCCATACTTAATTGTGAAAGTAAAGTGAAGAGAGGAAAAAAGGGGGGAAATTATTTATCTTTAAATAAATAACTTGCATATGTGGAATGCTCCCTCCTCCCTTTATTAAATCTACCGGTTGCATTTTGTGTAATCCTGGAATGTAGATCTTATTTTCTTAGGTCTCTTGACTACTAGAAAACATGAAAGAGGAGACCACTAGAGACCACTCCTGAATGAAAAAGTGACGCATCAAACCTCTAACTTGCTAGCATCATCCTTTTAGTCTTGTGTTGGGGTGCTTTCATCATGTTATTTTTCTAGTTGATGACCCTCTAGTAATGACAGTGAAAGCTAGCTTGTCATTTCTTGATTACTTTGGGTTATATGAGTCTCTTCATTGCTGATCATGGTAATCGTCTGTTATCCTTTCATGTATCAAAGAAAAGTTTTGATACTTGGCATCTTTCTAGGATTTGGAGATGATTTTAAAGAAGAGGGCCCTATAGCTAAACCTCATTAAAAGTGAAGCTTTTGTTATTGTTGTTTAACCACGGTTAAGTTTTTCTTGATGAATTCTGTAGTAATCAAAATTTGTTTATTATCTCTTTCAGTTAGTGCTGTGTTTTATTGGTTCTTTTGTTTTATAATATAATTAGATCCCTCAGCTTCATTCATGACATGTTAAGTTCAACACTCAAATGCATCTTTTGGAATACCTAATCAAGAAAAGCCTATATTAAAGGTAAAAAAAACAACAACAACAAGAACAAATAGACCAACTTATTGCTCATACATACACATTAGCACACCATGCATAGTAAAATGACTCTGGGACACTTGAGGAATTGGTTAATGTAGTCTGAATTTAACTATGTGGGTTTTGGTGTTTTTTTTTTTTTTTTTAAGATTTTATTTATTTATTGAGAGACACAGAGAGAGAAAGGCAGAGACATAGGCAGAGAGAGAAGCAGACTCCATGCAGGGAGCCCAATGTGGGACTCCATCCCAGGAATCCAGGATCATGCCCTGACCCGAAGGCAGACGCTCAACCACTGAGCCACCCAGGCATCCCTGAATTTAACTATGTTTTTAAAAACATAGTCATGCTTTTTGTTTGATTGAGCCTTGAAGCATTGCTTGGAAGTTATAATCCTGAAAAATTGCTTGGAGACAGAGAGCAGCAGTGTTTGAATGCTGCTCAGGGAAGCTACAAAATTAGAGACCTGAGCCCATCTGAGAACCATAGTTCATCTACTCAGTTCTGGACCTGATATTAGAGAGGTAAGCTGAAAGCCTCCAATAAACAGAATAAAAATTCCTGAGTTTCAAAGTGCCTAAGAGATAAAGACCTACTCTGGGTACTGGGAGTGTGAATGGGGTGGAGTGGCTTAAAAACATCAGGAGGGTTGAAAGCCCTGAAGTGAGGGGTAAATTGCCTCTTTTTACTTGGGGGCACCTGCTAAGTAAAGTAAGACTCTACTAGATACTGAGAATCCAGGGGTATTGAATCCATGTTTCATGGGCTTGTAGGAACAAAATAGGATGCTTGATGGGGAGTGCTTAAACAGAGTTGGTCTCCCATTCAAGACAAATGACAAATTCTAAAGCTGTCTGTGGTGAGAGCTAATCAGCAAATACCTGAAAAGCCAAGTCATCACTTGAGACTGAAGTGTCAAAGACCAGTCATATTCTCAGTGGACAGGTGTAGAGTCAGGTTTTAGGATCTACCAGAAGTAGATTAAAACTTTCCAAATCCACAGCACAGCCTCTCCCCGTCTCAATTCCTTACTGGATTAATATAACTTACCTTCTGCTCTGTCTGCCCAGCAGAACAAGGAGTCAGTCTTCCTATCATCTGGAATTTCTATGAATCAGCATTCAATAAAAAATTACTAAGTATATGAAGAGACAGGACCATTTGATTCAAAACCAAGAGAGAACACAAACAATAGAAAGCAGAAACACAGGTGATCCAGTCATTGGAGTTAGCAAAAACTTTATTATGTTTAGGACCGTAGAGGAAGAAAAGGAACAAAAGAGGTAAGAAAGTGGAGAATTATTCTGGAGAGGTGTGTGTGTGTGTGTGTGTATGAGAGAGAGAGAGAGAGAGAGAGAGACACCACTGTAGAACCAAAGAAATATTTGTCAATAAGAACTCAGTGGATAGGGATCCCTGGGTGGCGCAGCGGTTTGGCGCCTGCCTTTGGCCCAGGGCGCGATCCTGGAGACCCGGGATCGAATCCCACGTCGGGCTCCCGGTGCATGGAGCCTGCTTCTCCCTCTGCCTGTGTCTCTGCCTCTCTCTCTCTCTCTCTCTCTCTCTCTCTGTGACTATCATAAATAAATAAAAAATAAAAAAAATTAAAAAAAAAAGAGCTCAGTGGATGTGTTTATAAACTTAGTGGACATAGTATGATAGATGATAATAGATGATGATAGTAGATGATAATAGTATTCATGAATTAGAAGGCAAGTATATAGAAAATGTCCAAAGTGAAGTGCAGAGAGGGAGAAAATAAAATAGACTAAAACAGAAGAGGACATAAAATACACGGGGGATCTGGTCAAATAGATGATTTGAATTACAGAAGAAGAGAGAATGAATTAGTTAAAAACATTATAAAAATATTTCTCATGAAACTTTCAGGACATTGCCATACTTGAGAACTTGTGAACCTCTAGGGATGTATTCAAAGAAAACCATAGCCACTTACACAATGGAATGAGATCTTAAATTGCCAAGGATGCCAACCTAGCATTCTATACCCAGTGAAAACCTACTCTTTTCTTTTTTCTTGTTGTTTTTAAGATTTTATTTATTTATGAGAAACAGGCAGAGAGGCAGAGGCACAGGCAGAGGGAGAAGCAGGCTGCATGCAAGGAGCCTGAAATGGGACATGAACCTGGGAATCCGGGATCATGCCCTGAGCCAAAGGGAGGCACTCAACTGCTGAGCCACCCAGGCATCCCTAAAAACCTACTCTTAAAGTTAAGATGAAAAAAAAAATACTTTAGGTAAATAGAAATTGAGAGAATTTATCACCAGCACATTTTCACTGAAGTACTATAAGGCAGTTCTTTAGGCAGAAGGAAAGTGATCCAGAAGATAGTCAGAATGGGCTTACATGGAGTTAAAATATTGTGTTGTGGGATTATTAAGTGTAATATTTTTATTAGGTTATAGTGAGTCAGGGATGCATGTTGTAACCTCTGTACTAACAACTGAAATAATAGTGAAAGTGTAAAGGCAGCAAGTTCAAAAGGGACCTATAGATGAATAGAAATATTTGGTTAAGCCAAAAGATGAGAAAATGTGTTTAAAAAACAAACAAACAAAAAAACAAAAAACAAAAAACTCAAAACAAAACAGGTGTGTCAATAGAAAACAGATAATAGATATAAACTTAAGTATAATAATTAAAAACAAATGCATTAAGTCTGGCAAAAACCTATGATTGTCAGACTTCATTAAAAAATAACACCAATGTGCGACTTATGAGAGAAATGCTTTAAATATAAGGACACAGAAAATTTGAGAGGAATGGGGGGAAAAAACGACCTTTGGTGTAGCCATAGTAATTTCAAATAAAACTTTTAAGGCAAGAAATGTTACTAGAAACAGAACATTTCATAGTGCTGAAGGAATCAACCTACCATGAGGATATTACAGTCTTAAATTTATTGTGTCATCAATAGCATAGTTTCAAAATACATAAAGCAAAACAAAATACAAAACTGAAAGGAGATGTAAATATATCCGCAGTCCTAGTGGGAGATCTTGACACCCCTCTTAAAAACTGATCAGAGCAGATCAGTAAGTATATAGATCTGAACACTTATCAAGCTTGTCCTAATTTTGTACTCAACTATATAAGACATTTTTTTTCCCACTGAAGAACAGTATTAGTTTCAGGTGTACAGCATAGTGATTCATTATTTATATACATTCTAAAATGCCACAATATGCCTTGTTCAATTTATCCAAATTGACCAAATACTAGGACATAAATATAATCTTAAACTTCAGATGTTTGAAGTCATTTGGAGTATGTTTGGACAACAGTAGAGTTTAGTTAGAAATTGAGACAAAACTGGAAAAAGCCTCAACTTCCTACAAATTAAATAATTTATATTTAAATCATAGATTGTGAAAGAAGCTTCAACAGAAATTAGAAAACTACTGAACTGAAGGGTTATGAAGGTACCCCGTATCAAAAATTTCAAGATTCAGCTAAGCCATACTTGGAGGTTTCTATTATTCAGTGTACTCCCTACATTGAATGTAGGGAGGCAGACAGCATGGCTATAAATACATATATTTAGAAAACAGGAATAAGAACAAAAAAATTAATGATGTGAATTTGCATCTCCAGAAAGAAAATCAAACCTAGAGAAAATAGGATAAATGTAGTGATAAAGAGCAGAAATCAGTGAAACAGAAAATGTACAATAAAGATGTTTGATGAAGTAAAAATTAGATCTTTGAAGAGACCAGTGTACTTGATAAACCTTTAGCAAGACTAATGGGAAAAGCAGGGCAAACACAAATGACGAATATCCGGTATGAAGAAGGGGAAATCACAGAGCCTAGAGACAATAGAAGTAGAGGATGTCATGAATAATTTTACCAATAAGTTTTGGTTGAAATGGAAAGATTCCTGGGAAAATACAATGTTTTCAAAATAAAAATTAGTTCTACTCAGTAGTCATACATCAAAGAAATTGAATCTATTTTTATTAATATTTATATAAGGAAAACCTTAGACCCATAGGGCTTTACTGGTAAATTCTTTAAAGCACATTTCTTATGAAAATTCTTACAAAAAATAGAACTAAAGGGAAAACTTCCAAATTCTTTTTTATAAGGCTGGCATAATCATATCAAAACTGTTCTGGACACACTATATAAAGCAAAACTATAGACACATATTTCTTTTTTTTTTTTTTTTGTTAAAACATGACTCAGTTTTTTTTTTTTTTAATTTATTTATGATAGTCACAGAGAGAGAGAGAGAGGCAGAGACACAGGCAGAGGGAGAAGCAGGCTCCATGCGCCGGGAGCCTGATGTGGGATTCGATCCCGGGTCTCCAGGATCGCGCCCTGGGCCAAAGGCAGGCGCCAAACCGCTGGGCCACCCAGGGATCCCTAGACACATATTTCTTATGAATGTAGTTGTAAAAATCAAACACAATATTTTGGAAAGTCAAATCCAATACTATAAAAAACTAAAGGTGTGAGGGTTTATTTTAAGTGTGCAAGGGGTGTCTGACATTCACAAACACAGTGGTTGATGCAGTTTCCCTCATGAACAGAAAATGGTTCATGAACAATCACAATGATCTTCATAATACAGAAAAACATTTGTTAAGAGTCAATATCCATTCATAATGAAAATTTCTTAGTAACCTAGAAATAGAAGGGAATTCTATTAATTTGATAAGGCTACTTTTTACCTTGTAGCTATGAATAGCTATAAAAAGCCTGCGGCAGAAATTGTATTTCCTATCGAAATTTTGACTGCTTTCCTGTTGAGATCAAGAATGCAGCAAGGAAAGGGAGAAGAAATGGGTAGGAAATATCAGAAAGGGAGACAGAACATAAAGACTCCTAATTCTGGGAAACGAACTAGGGGTGGTGGAAGGGGAGGAGGGCAGGGGGTGGGGGTGAATGGGTGACGGGCACCAAGGGGGGCACTTGACGGGATGAGCACTGGGTGTTATTCTTTATGTTGGCAAATTGAACACCAATAAAAAATAAATTTATTATTAAAAAAAAAAAAAGAATGCAGCAAGGAGGAACGCCTCGGTGGCTCAGTGGTTGGGTGCCTAGCTTATGCTCAGGTCGTGATCCCAGGATCTGGGACTGAGTCCCACATCAGGCTTCCCTGCAAGGAGCCTGCTTCTCCATCTGCCTCTGTCTCTGTCTTCAGTCTGTGTCTCTCACAAATAAAATAAATCTTAAAAAAAAAATGCAACAAGGATGCCCATACATAAGGGCAAGAGAGGCAAAAGTCATATGGATTGGAAAGAAGTAAAACTTAACTACTCATAGATAAGATAATTTGTATGTAGGAAGATCTAGTAGAATCTTTTTTAAAAGATTTATCCATTTATTCATGAGAGGGAGGGAGGGGGGCGGCAGGCTCCTCACAGGGAGCCCGATGCAGGACTTGATCCTGGATCCCAGGATCACAACCTGAGCTGAAGGGAGGCACCCAACTGCTAAGCCACCCAGGCATCCTGATCTAGTAGAATCTAAGGGCAGATCATTAGAATTGAGTTTACCAGCGCCCCTGGAAACAAGGGCAATATACAATAATTATATTTTTATATACTGGCAGCAAATAGAAAATAAATATAAAAATACCAGCAACAAATAAGAAATAAATTGATAACATTTGAAAAATCATCAAAAAAATCAAATATCTAGGGTGAAAATGAGTGATGCTTTATGCAGAAAATCACAAAACATCATTCAAGGAAATTAGAAAAAATGCAAGCAAACTGAAGCACATACCTATTAATCAGTTGTAAGGCCAAGAATAACCAAGGTAATTGTGAAGAATAAAGTGGGGAACCTATTTATCAAATATGTTATGATAAAGGTGTGTTGTAAGGTTATAATAATTACAGCATTGTACTGGGGTAAAGTTAGACCACTGTACTGTCATTGATTAATTTCCTTGAATTTATATTGTAGTAAGCCTTTGTATAGACTTAGAACCTTGGTGTGCTCTGACCTGGAGGAGTTTTTTTTGGTCAGTCAGCCAGAAACCCCATACCACTAAGTAGAGCTGTTCTTCCTAAGACCCCCAAGAATAAGAGCCTTGGCTAAGTGTTGAGGTTCAAATGAATTTTCCTGCTGAGATATAGACCACATCTAAAGTGAGTTAAAAAGTGAACTACAAAGTAAAAAAAAAAAAAAAAAAAAAAAAAAAAAAACAGTGGCCAGGCAGACTTAGACTTGAGGTGCTGTCCAACTTGAAATGATTTTTTTTTTTAATGTGTAGAAATTGAGAAAAGTTGCCTATGGATAAGAAGAAGTTGATTTTGGCAGGAGAATGACTGTCTTTGACAGAAATCAGGATTCAAGAATAATATTGTCCTTCAACTTAAAATCAACTACAGGCAACAGTGCAAAAAAAAAAAAAAGAAAAGAAAAATGACAGTTGACAAGGTGTAGGTGATTTTCCCCAAGTTTATAGAGAGGAAAGCATTGACACAGAACTTTGACATGCTTATACTTTAATTAAAGATTAAATTATGCTAATTATTGAAATAAAGAAGGGTTTGCCTTTATACCTTGGAGCCTTTTTTGATTTCTCTCTTTCTTTCGTTTTCTACCTGCCCACATTCAATTCCAAAACAGATCCCGCTGGCTTGGCCTCCACAATATCTCCAAAATCTGACCACTACCTCTAATGCTGTTACTTGATCCTGGCCCCTGTGATCCTGGCCCCAGCTGTTAGCATTTCTCACCTGGGTTTTGACCATAGCCTCAAAGCACTGTCTTGCTTCTGCTCTTTCTTTGTCGTAAGCAGAATCAGTCCTCTCAAACATGAGTCACACGATGTCCCTTCTAGTCTCAGTAGTTTCCCATTACTTGATATTGGATCCCATCCCTCTTACCAAGACTCCCTTTTACCCCTCCCTCCTTTTTCCTAGAGAGATGAAATGATCTAACATATTATGTAACTTTATTATTTATATTGTCAATTTTCTTCCCCCCATTAGGAGGTAAGTTCTGTGAGGGTAGGGGTTTTTGTCTGTTGGCTTACTGCTGAATTCTAAGAACCTGAAGAAATACTTAGGTTTGGTATTCAGTGAGTATTTGCTTTGTGATTATAATGAATATCAGTGAAAAAATGTTTGTTAATATGCATGAAAATTGTTTAAGTTTGAAATGTTTTGAATTTGATACTTTTTATTTTTGACGCTTATACAGAAGTTTAAAAAGTAGCTCTACACTATTGCTTTATGAATAAATCTGTTTTTAAGCTGAAGCATTTATTCTAAGGTTTTAATAAGCTTTAGTTTGACCTTGTGTTTTGTCTTAACAGTTATCCATTTTTCATAATGGTATATAGAAATTATCATTTGAATTCTCATTAGAATAGGACCAATTCTAAAAAGTAAAGTGAAAGTGACTACAGTAAACCTCAGCTATCTTATAGTTTCTAAGAATTGAGATCTTATGATGATTTTCTATATAGATGAGAGTTATTATTTCTGGGTAGCAGCTTTTAAAACTTCTTAACCTTTCGAATGTCAGTATTTCCAAAAACTTTTCACTTTTCTCAAGGAAAGCATAACATATGATTTCATCTTTCAAAAATAATTTAGTCCAAATGAACGTGGGTTGTTATGCTGTGTTAAGACATTTACATTTATTGAGGTATATGGTTATTTACTTCATTGATATATTTCTGTGCTTAATTTCATGGTTTTAAGTTTTTTAAATTTAAATTTTCTTTTATCTTTTGCTGTCACATTATTGCCAGCTGTGCATGGGATCCAGATGACCAAACTTTATAACTGAGACATGTGCATTGGCCAAGGAAGGCCTGTAATGATTTCTCATGAATCAAGAACACATGCTTTACTCTTCAAACCTTATGATACCAATTTGGGCTTTTCAGAACCTTTCTCCTCTTATTTCCTTGCCTGCTTTTTTTGCAGGTGGGTCATTGTCATGGGCTTTAGATCTGGAAGAGGTTAGCCTCCGTCTGTTCTCTTTGGCCTTCCTATTGGTCCTAGGAGTAACTTTTAACATCCATCACAGCTCTGCACTGCTTCTGATCAGGGGTTTTCTCTGTTCAAACACTGGTATGAGATACTGTCTCAAAGCGCCTTCCTCCTCCCCTAAAGTAATCTGCTTTTTTTTTTTTTTTTTTTTTGAGGTTTTCAGGAGGTGGGTTGTTACCTTTCAAATTCTTAACAAAGTTTGGAAGTGATTTAGAAAGGAACTTCTTCTCTATCCTGTCTGCTCTTCTCTCTACTTCCCTCTTGCTTTCCCTCTCTTTTCGACCTGAATTCTGTAGCAAAAGTTTATGATGTGCCTGTAGATGCAAATGTTTGCTCTTTGGCTACATGTGAAGACACCTGTAGTTTCAGGATTTGGGGAGTATCCTAGGGATCAGGGCAAGACCTCCGTGGTCCTACAGTCTGAGACAGAAGCTGGAAGGAGTTTTGCTGTGGCATGAGGAAGTGACTGTAGTTGGGAGGGTGCATTTAACATCCCCTCTGTCCTTTCACTCTAGCTGTTTCTGTTCTTCAAGAGATTTCACTAGGGCCCTGGATAAAGGTGAGGCAGGTTCTAGGGCTGGCAGGTGGGGTGGAGGTGGGAAGGTTCTGGGAGCATACTCCTTCAATAAAAGAGGAAATGGATATTGAGGACTGGAACTGGGAAGAAGTTAAACCTTGGTCACTTGGGTGTGGCTAAGCATTTATATATAAATAACCAAGTGTGTGGGGCAGCTGGATGGGTTGGTTGAGCGTCTGCCTTCAGCTCAGGGTCTGATGCTGGGTTCCTGGGGTGGAGCCCCACGTTGGGCTCCCTGCTGTGCAGGGAGCCTGCTTCTCCCTCTCCCTCTGCCTGCTGATCCCCCGACTTGTACTCTCTCTCTGTCAAATAAATAAATAAAATCTAAAAAAAAAAAAAAGAACCAATTTTGCTTACTCTCCATATTTGCACCCAGTGTTAGCGTATTTGTTGAATAGTGCAAAACTGGCTTAGAAGACCCAAGATCCCATTAAAGTTAAGCATAAAAATGTATGGGTTATATTTTATGACTTTAATTATGATTTTGTAGCCTTTAGATTATTTTCATAACGTTGATTTAAATTACCTTAGATCTCATTTTTTTGTAAGATTAGTAACACTTTCAAAATAATATTTAAGGTCTTTACTTTGTACCGAATGGCTCTACATTGGTTTTACGGGGAGGTTGGAGAATTTGCCTTTAGAGAATCTATAATGGTTTAGTACTCTCAGTTACATATACTTTTTTAGTAGATTTCTTGGACCTGATTGAATAATTCACTGCTTGAATACTAGCTCCTTTGCTTGAAGCTTTTAATTGGTGAGGGGAGAGGTAAGGAAATACGGGAATGGATGAGAACAAGAGCATCACCAGAGTGTGAGGTATTGGGGGCGGGAAGGGGGGCTAATAATTACCTATAACCACTAGAGGCCTCTCTTAAGCCAAGTTTTATGGTTAAAATCACCAGGTTTCCACAATGGGACCTGGCTCTGTCATTGTAAATTAAGCATATTTTATGTTGCAGTTCTGAATAAATGGTATGAGAGCACTTTTTTGCTAAAGCATATATTATAATGTAACCCAAAAGTCTTCTTTAATGTGTTTATCAGAACAACTGATGATTTATTAACTGAAAACAAATTAGAAATCTCCCTCTGCTCTTCTTTCACTCTGTAAATAAGCTATTAATAAACACATGTAATCAAAGAATATGCCCAGATGAAAATTATAAGTCTCTTTTATAGTGCAAGGATATTTAGGTTTAAAATTATTACTGATTTAACATGTTGTGTTGAACTATTGAGAGTAATATATTTTTCTGATGTAGACTTATAAGTAATTTTAAATATCGTGTACTTCTTTCATGATTATTGTAAGCTGCTAATATCAAAAATCTATTTAAGAGAGGATTCAAAAATGTTTTTTTAGACTCAGTATTATCTGGGGTAAAATTAAGTGCTTTCCTTTAGGAATAATGAAATATTATTAAATATTAAATATTTTTAATATTTTAGGAATAATGAAATATCATTAAATATTAAATATTAATATTATTAAATATTAATATTTAATATTTAATAAATATTAAAGCATAGAATATGGTTTTTATTCCATGAGGTCAGGGGAGTTCTGTGAATTTTATTACTGTATTCCTCAGAATTTTAAAGAGTGTACAGTAGAGAGAAGATAGTAAGTATTTATTGAATAATCTTACTGTATTTCAAAAATAGCATGAAATACGTAGTAATAATTCAGTTTTTCAGTGAAAGAAATTAAAGGAAAAACTGGTAATTTGTGTTAGAAAAAAATGTCCTGAGAGTATCACTCCTGCTACCTGGTCTATTTTTGGTATGACTTAATATTTTAGATAGGTTTTGAAGAAGATAAAATAATGCCTGGGTTCTGATTGACTTTATGTAATATACAAGGCTTGACATAGTGCCTAGTGAATGGCAAATAATAATTTAAAACAACATGTTTTATGCATATCTCCCTTAGTATTCACAGCAGTTCTCCTAATTAGATGTCAGTGTCATTATTTTATAGGTGAGAATATTGAGTAACTTGCTCCAGGTCACACAGCTGATGAGATTCCTGGGCTCCCAACCTGTGCCTTTTTATTACAGCATGCAGCTTCTCAAGCAGGGTTTAAGCAGAATTTGTAAATATTTTTCAGAGGTGAGGAAACTTGATTTGTGATGTAATTTTAATGTAACGTGCAAGTATAGAATATATTGGTGACTGAAACAACGTATTTACTGTGGGGAGATGTAGTTTCTGGTTGTTTTTCTTTCTTTCTTTTTGGCTGGGCTTACTGTCAGAACTGTAAAGTGTTCCGGTATAAGTGTGTTCATTCTCTACACTAGAATTTCTATTCCCATTTTAGAGTTGAGGAAACTGTGTCTTAGAAAAGTTAGAAACCTCCCCATGTGACTCAGCTAATAAGTGGCAGAACTGCAATTCAGGGTTAGGTCTTAAATTCTGGAATGCTGACATTTTCATAGTATAACTATGCCTCATGTTATGTTAGAATAGTTATTTTACGATTAACTAACTTTATGCTTTAAAAATTATTCAAGTTTTATCGATGAAATACTTCTAAATTTGAGCTTGCAAATATTATATAACATTTCAAGAATTTTCTCTCACATTTGCCCACCTGTATAACACTTCTTAAAAAATATAACATTCCTAAATACTGTATACACCTTGTAAATCACACTACCATATTTCATTTCATTTGGCATTATTTTTTTTTCCTTCTACATGGAGCCGGAGAAAGCAAGATTAAATTTTATAATTATATTTTTTCCATTTCTAATCCTACATGTGTCCCCTTATACACTTAAAATTATTTGAGTTTCACTCAAGATTTTCATTTTGTTGAAACTATTTGCTTTTGCTGTTAGAATAGCAATGAAAAGAAAGAAATCCATTACCTCATTTCATAGTGAAAAAAAAGCTCATAGGTACTTTGTGTTTTTAGTTTAACAGAAATCTGGTTTAGGTGTAATGTAAGAAATCTACATTTGTTGACTTTCTGTTCTTTCTGGGTTTGGCTTTTTTTTTTTTTTTTTTTTGATGGCCATTAAACTGGTACTTACACTTAGGAAATTGTAGTATTTATGCTATAATTGGTAAGTTTTTCTTGCGTTTTCTATCAGAATACCTTGGTTTTGCAGTGTCTATATACTATAATTTAACCTAAAACTTTATTGAAACTGTCATCGACAAAGGTTTCTAAAAAATAAACATAGGGAATAATACCACTTACTTCTATAATTTATCTACTCCAAAATTGAAAGCACCCTTACCAGTCATAAATAGTTAACCTTTTCAACCACACACATACTCCCTGCTACATGCTTTTGTTGCTTTTTCTTCCAGGAACTTTGGTTTTCTTTCTGTCTGCATTTTCTTTTATATCTTTAAGTGACATAGTTTCTTATATATCTGTGACACATCTTGAAGTTTATTTTTCAGTGCTTTAAGCATTTTTGTTATTGTGAATTGCATCATCGTTATTACAGTTTTCCTTTTTCCCTTTTCCGTGTGTAATGGAAGAGATTAAAAAAAATTAAATACATTATCATGTAAATAACGGTTTAGTAGAGCATACCATGTAAAGCAATATTTTCCATCCCTGTTTCTAGGCCCACCCTTAAACACAGCCACCTTTAACCACTTCTTTAGTTTGTTCTGATGGCTACTTCCATATCTTTAAGACATTGTACAGGTCTTTTGGCTATAATTTATTAATTTCTGCCAAGATCTGGATTCTAAACAGATAGCAAAAATAACAGGGTTTATGGGGAAAAAGTAGGTTAGGCAGATAGTTTAAAACATCTACAGCTTCGTAACTGGAATCAGGAAGGAGTGAACCTGCTGAGTTATGGCGTTAAGGGCAAAATGCATAAAAGTTGGGGAGAACCATGCAATAAACACTTCTAAACCAGAGCAGATGGGCCTGCCTGAGTAAAGAGGCATAGTGTATGGAACTTTTTCTTTGAGGCTCTCAGCTCTGTGGTTATGCTTTGCCTCTTACTGTATTTCTTAGCATCATAAAACATTAATGTGCTGGGGTGAATTGCATTTGTGCCAACACAAGTAGGACAGTAGCTGCTACTCTGACCTAAAGACATGTTTCATACCTTGTGCCAGAAAATTGGACTCCACCCCACCCCCACCCCCCGCCCAGTCCCTCATAGAGTTCACTAATGAATTGGGTTTGATAGGCGCCTAGGTTACATCTTTATCTTAGCTATGATAGAGACTGGAAAATAATTTTTTTACAATCTACCTTGAAGTAGGATTTTGATAATTAAGGAAACTATTGAAATGTGGAGAATATGTTAAAAAATGTTGGATTATCCCACAATCGAAGAGGTCTAATATACACATATCCATAAATGTATATACACACGTATCTGTGTATAATCAATGTATGTATACCTTCATTTATTGATTTTAAACATCATTCCCCACTCTGACACATGAAGATACAATGCACTTGCCTCACCTATTAGCTTCATCTTATCATTTCCTCAATTTTGAGTTACTTCGTCTACTGATTGTCTTTTGATTTTCATGTTTTTAAATCTCTTATCTTGTTCTGTTAATTTTTCTCAATATCCCTCCACATTTCACTGTGTAAGATGACATTGGTGCCCTCTACTTCTGTCTTCACTCTTCTAATTTCTGTTTTGTATCAACTATTTATTTTTACATAGCTGAGACTGATAACATTAAATTCTGTTCTATAACCATAATTAAATCTTCCAAACTTTTGATTCCAAAAGTTAAAAACCAGTAAACAGTCTTGATATTATGATAACAAATGTTTTCTACCACTGAGCTGACCAGGGGGGTAAGATTTTATTTTATTTTTTTAATTTTAGTCCAATTGTCTTTGCCCCTATGCACTTAAAAGGAGATATTCTTGGCCTCTAGAACAAATGGTTTGCCTTTTCGTATGGTGCAGTAATTCCACAAAATCTTGTCACATTTTAGATGTTTCCTGTTTGGACTATAGCATTCATTTGGATCATTCTGTTTTTTTTTTTTTAAGGATTTTGAATTACCTATTCTTTTTCTCCTTGAAAAAGCATAGTCAGCCTTTAACATATCTTGAAAACCAATACATCACTTGGAATCCACTTTTTTTTTTTCCTCTATAGGAGCCAGCCCTCTGACCTTCTGTTCCAGTTTTCACTGCCATCCTCTAAATACGCTGCAAATTCATTCTTAGGGATGTTTCTCCATTGTACTTTTGAAGACATTGTTTTTGGGGTCCTTTGACTTTCTCTTTCATTATTTTCTCCCTCATTTTGCCAGGGAACATACATAATTAACTTCATCAAGCAGAGATTGTGTGAATGTGGGAGGCTTTTGGGATTACCTGCATTTGAAAAAAAAATGTGTGTGTTTTGCACTCACACTGGATTGATATTTGGCTGGATATAGAATTCTTTGTTTACAGTAACTTTTACTTAGGTTTTTTTCCTTTTTTTTCTTTTTCTTTCTTTTTTTTTTTTTTTTTTTTTTGGAGTTTAAAGATAATGCTTCTTTATATACTTGTGTTATATTGGGAGAGGATGGGTACCTCTCGACATACCACTGTGTTTGGCTAGCTTTTTACACATCAACCCTCACAGAATAGGCCTATCAGTTGGATAATAGATTTTCTAGATTGTGATAAAACCATTCAAATTGCCTACAGAATCAGACTATCTTCTTTGCCTGGATTGTCTGTGCGGTCAGGGTTGGAAAGATGTGTTTTATTTGGGTTAAGTGGGAAAATTGGCACAGCTGTTCTATTTAATTCCCCTGTCATCAGTCCTGGTTCTTACACCCAGCTTCCTCACCTGCTGATGAGCCCATCTGGGGCCTCAGGGGAGATTAGCTTCCTCTTCCCTTGGACCCTCCCCCCTCTCCCCCACGTGTCTGGGCTTTGGCTTCTTCTCCTCATCTGCATCTTCATCACACATCCACAAGACACTTGTTTTAGTCTCTTTTGTCTAATAGTTGCTATGCCTCCCCAACTTGGTTATTTTGACTCTTACAAGTTTTCTCCCTTTTGTATTCATTTCCTGTCTTAGAGAAAAAATACAAAAGTATGTATTCAGTCTATCACTTGAGCTGGAAAGCTTCTCTATTATTTTTTCTTTTTTCTTTTCTTTTCTTTTTTCTTTCTTTCTTTCTTTCTTTCTTTCTTTCTTTCTTTCTTTCTTTCTTTCTTTCTTTCTTTCTTTCTTTCTTTTACCAAAAGCATGGTGATTTTTTTTTCTTTTATTTCAGTCAGCATATTGTCCCTTCACTGAAATCTTACTCATTTCAGTAGTTTCTTAGTTGATTTTCTAGGCTGATAATCTTATTCTGCAAGGGAGACTAATCTTGTCTCTTAATCTAGATATTTTTTTTTTCTCGTTTGACTAGAACCACTGAACAATATTGAATGATAGTTATGATAGCAGACATTGAATGTGATATTTCTAAGGCCCAGTATTGAGCTGATGGAATTGTGAAGTAGAAAATAGAAAGTCCTGACTTCATTATATAGAGTCCTGGCTTAGTGAGAAAGATAACAGAAATTTCCTGCAGAGGTAGTAGTTTTGAGTGACTGGCTTTGTCACTCAGAGCCTGAGTACCTCTGGTACTTCTTTGCCCAATAGTCACAATTCAGAACTGGAGATGAAAAAGAAAGTAAAATAAATTCTTCCAATGGAGTTTACCAAATTTCAGATGTTTATCATTCTTGGGCAACTTCTATTTCTTGCTAATAAATCGAGGAAAACAAGACACGTGACCGGCAGCTACAATCCATCGTTTACCTAAGCCAGTGTAGTGAGACAACTATAACTGGACAGATCCGTGCATGTGATAAATACAGCCTACATGCTCAACAGCTAAATGACAAGTCATTGCAAGAACCAAAAGCCTTGGTTGTTGATTATCATGTAGAAGAAATCAACTACTTGATTTATTTTTAATTTTTTAAAGGTGCTTTAAGAATTGCCCTCTAGATGTTAAAACTGACTCATGATGTGAAACTCTAGGGTATAGTATTTGGAAATGCTCGATAGAAGTTGCAGGGAAGTGATTTTCTGTCAAAGTAAAAGAGACTGTGTATCAGTTTTGTCCTTAAAGGAAACTTAAATTATTTGGAACTATCAAAACATGAAATGAATTGTCCCTTGTGGTTGTGAGAACCTCATTAATAGGAGATCATTTGGCAGAAATGTTAAGAGAAGGAATGGGGAGGATGGTCTAACCTGTCTCTTCTGTGTCAAAGACTATGTGAAATAAAGGAAAACTGTCCTTTAGCATTTTGGAACATAGTATTATATTCCAACATTAAGTGAAGTAAGAAAATAATACAGACATCAGAAGTTCTTCATCTCTTATGTTTTGCACAGGAAATTCCTCTTTTTATATTTCTAGTAAAATACCTGTGTCCTTAGACTTTTCTTTTGCCAGCTTTGTCTTCTTTTTACCATAATTAAATACTAAATTATTTTTCCAGTTTTGTAAGTAGGACAGACATCCACTGGCTGAGTTTTATAGTGACTTTTTTGTAACCTCTCTAGCATTTACTTTTTAAATTTTCCACAGCTGCTACTGTCTTCTCTCCCTCTGTCCCTGCCCCCCCACCCCCACCCCTCAGTTTAAGCCCACTTTCATGTGGAGTGGGCCGCCTGCAGTACCTCTCCCACCATGAGTTCTTTTCCATTCTCATTGCCTTATTCAAATCATCGTCATTTCTCCCTAGGACACAGTGTCCTCTTGCTCCTTTGAAGCCCGCCCTTCTTGCCTGGGTAAAAAATTTTTTTTTTTTAAGATTTTGTTTATTTATTCTTGAGAGACACAGAAAGGCAGAGACATAGGCAGAGGGAGAAGTAGGCTCTCTGTTGGGAGCCTGATATGGGACTTGATCCAAGGACCCCAGGATCACTACCTGAGCCTAAGGCAGATGCTTAACTACTGAGCCACCCAGGTGTTCCCCAGGTAATTTTTTAAACCAAAAACCTTCTTGCTATTACTCCTCATAGTTCAATTCTGGCAGTGCTTTCAGACTGCCATCAGGACAACATGTAAAATCTTATGATGGCATATTTGGTCCTCCATTAGCTGAGCCCACTGTACTGTCTCATCCTTTCCTGCCATTTCTTCCACACAGATGTCATAGCCCAGTGACACCAAACCATTTGTCGTTCCCAGAAAACCCATTTTTTGTTCTTGCAGTGCCTTGGTGTGTGCTGTTTCCTCTGCCCTTCGTTCCCTAGAATGGATGTGAGCTCTGATTCATCTGCCACCCTCAGTTTACAAGTTATCTCTTCCAGGAAGCTTCTCCTGACCTGTTCTCCTATTGTCTATTAAGTCCATGTTGCTGTCTTCTCAGTGTTCACAGGGCACTGCAGCTTTCAGAGCTGCTTTCTCCTTGTAGTTTTTAATGTCCTCATCTAGCTTCCTCACAACGCTGTCTTTTAGCTCTCTGTGTTCACAACTACAGCAGCATGGAGAAGGTGTGAAATAAGAATGCATTTCTTGTCCCGTGAACTTTCCATGTGTTTAGAGATTAGGTTTTGTAGAATCTCCCATTTTCTCGTGATGTGGCTGATAACCTTGAAATAGGTAGAAAAAGAATTAGAAGTAGCTTGAAGTAGCGGCCATAAAACCCATTCCTAAACACACACACACACATGCTCATTCTGTAGGGAGCCATTCATCATATGCTTTCACCTTTCTTTGGAAGATGGGGCAAAGTTAGGATGTCAGAGGTAACAGGGAAGCCTAAAGCTGATACGATGATAGCCCAAGAACAAGGCACTCAATGGGAAAAGATAAAACCATAAAAAGTACATAAGAATCTTTAAAAACCACAGCTGTTTGTAGTCAATGGAGAAACAAAATAGACCTGTGCCTTGGCCATATGGTATTATAATTGATGTTCCAAATTCTATCCATAACATCACGAAGAGATTAATTTCTGTTCTATGCACTGTTTGAAATGCAATGTTACTGCTTAAAGGTATGAGCAGGGTAAACTCTCAAATATGTTGAGTAACCCAGCCTCCTACAGTGCTAGATAAATGAGTTCTTGCTGAGTTTCTTCCTGAAAGCTGCAGGGTATGGTGCTCTGCTTCTGATCATTAATTTCCCTTTGGTTATATTCATATTGCTAACAATGCTATTTAGTGATCTTCTGTTAGGGCATTTTTCTATTAATCTCTGATTTCTCACGTCACATTTGGAAACTAATAAAATGACCCCTTTCTCTTGGCTCTTATTGTTCTTCAGTTCTTTTAATCATGCAACTGCTTATGAGTTTTCACTGGTGGAAACCTCAGTAAATCATTAATTCTGATACTATTTTGTATAAATCTCTCTGACATTTTCCAAACTTTAATTGAATTGGTGGGAAGGAGAATAGAGGGGGATGAAACCTCCATCTCTGAAGATACTGAGGTGTGACAGATACCATGGGGAGTAACAGAACTCCAAGTCCCTGTGCCGTGGCTCGAGGCCACTGATCTTGGTGTGAATCACTTGAGACAGGGTTTTTTTTTTTTTTGTCTCTCATTGTGGTTAAACTCCAGGGGAGGTGGGGCTGGTGGTGCCAGTGGGTGGAGGGTGTGTTGACTAATCTGTTAAGTAGCCTTTTATCTGAGAGTCTAGTTTCTCCTTAGTATTTCTGACCAAAATTGTGGATGGTTGGAAATAGGGATTTTTGTTTTTAATTAGTCTCTTTAGGGACGAGAGGCTTATTTTTGAAGAATGGAATTTTAAGGAAGCCTGACAACCTCAGTTTTCATGTGACTGAAAAATTTTGGCAGCTGAGAAAGCTTTCACAACTAGGAGTTCGAGCCAGATTTTCCAGAGGCTAAACTGTTCTTTGGGAGTTAGCCTCGGGGGTAACCTGTACCTCATCTCTCAGATCACAGTGGTACCCTTTAGTGTGCTCATGGCACTTTCATGTGTCTTGCTTCCTAATGGCTCCAAAGGCTCTCATGGGGTTTATCCATTCATCATGTGCCTTATAAAGATCTTCACTCTTCCATCCCATATTTATACATTTTAATTAGGTTAGTTAATACCTACCACAGGCATAGGGCAGCATAATGCTTCATTATCTCTGCAAGAAAGATCTTTTCCTCTTCTCTTATACCACCATAAAATTATAATGCTACCGTATTACCACAATGTTGTAACGTGAGAGGCAGGAATTGATTGTTCTACCCAAAATCCTGTAGGAAAACAGAAGTAGGCAAAAGGGAGCTGCAGACTGGGAAAGCCACCCAGTTCCGTTCCTTGTGCCCTGCATTGTAGCAACCTGACAGCAGTTCCTGCTAGACTCTTCCTGTCAAATGAGGCAATCAGTTCTATTGTGCTATTCTGACTGTTAGAGAGTTTCCAGGTGATATTTGCTTTTCTCTAGGTCCACGTATTGATTCTCATTGTAAGATTTTGTTTATATCTACTTCTCAACTTGTCTTTAAATATTTGGACACCTTACAAGCCTCCTTGCAATTTTCTCATCTCCAATCCAAATATTATCTCCATCCTTTCAGCTATCACTTAAATCCTCTGGTTTCCAGATTCCTCACAGTACTGGGGGCTATTCTTTGGACATATTCTCAATGTCCAATGAACCTTTTAGCTTCAAATGACTTAAAAATGATTCTTGAGGTATTGTCTGTCAGCCAAATGCTTACTAGGACCTGTTTTCTCCTAAGCTCTGACCTCTGTTATGACCTAGAAGAACAATGTTTTTTTATATTTCTGTTTTGAAATACTTGAAAAGGTAGTGTGTTCCATGTCATTGGATATGTGAAGGGGATGCGCATAATATCAAGGATGTTAACAGATAAAAACAAATAGCTAATTAGAGTATGGTGTCCTTACAAAAGTAAATTAAAATGGCTATTTAAAAAGTACCTGTATGAAATACTAACTAAAATAGAGGACATATTAGAGTGCATAATACTGGGAATAATACTTGAGTGATTATTCCTCTCTCAGAAGAGCACTTACATGCTTTTGTTCTTTGACCAATCTCTGCATAAACTTGCAAGATTATTTTGCATCTATGAGAGACTGAGTCTTCTGTCAAAAACTTTTAGTTACCCAAAATTTCATTGACATTTTCCCTTCATGTCAGCAAAAGAGTGCTCTAATTTTCTCCACATTTGCCCACGTTGTTTACTTATTCTTTAAAGAGTCAACATTTGGGGCCATACAACTAGGTTGTTACAAACTTTTAGAAAGCCCTCAATCAGTGGTGTTAACATTGTTTTGTCCAGTATCTCCCCTATTTCCTTGAGGATAACTTTAGCTATGCTTTCTTAGTTAATCTTAGCCATTTATCAGTGATGTTTTCGTAAGTGGAATATTATTTACTCTTAATCCTAAAATTAAAGTATTGAAAAATATATTGACCTTACTATAGATTTGGGGCTGTGTAGTTGATAGATTTTGCCCCATTATTGCAGTGAGAGCTAGTAGTATCTATTTAGTAGTACCTATTTTAGGACAAATTAGTAGTATCTATTTTAGGACAAGTGATTCTTTAGTGACAATGTTAACAACATTCCATTGTATAGAGTCTTTTTTTTCTTCCATGAGGTAATTTTAAAAATGTGTGGCTATTGTGAGATACTTAGTTCAATAATATGTTGCACGTAAGAACATTCAATGATAGGGTTCTGGTGTTATAAGGAAAGGGTGCTAAAAAACCAAAATCTCCAAGTAAATTGTGGTTTGTAACAGTTTCACCCTCAGGGAAGGGAGGCTCATTGAAACTTCCATGACTATTAATCTTGAGAAAGAGCATGCATGGTCTTGTTGGACTGAAGCCTCTAACCATCTTATCAAGCCAAGGATACAAAAAAATAGGCTCAGTTTGTATCCCTTTTTGGCCCATTAATCAAAATAAAGATGGTAGGAGTATATGGATGGTATGTTGGGTCCTTTGTTAAGTTAACATAGGGTATGAGTCATGAATATTTCCCATTTCTTGATTTTATCAATTGTCACCCCAAAGTCACTCACCAGAAATATATAGTAAGAAATTGAACTCATTTGGCCTCACTTAACTTGTTTTGGAGAATGGGTGAGAATGACTTCCAACTGGAGCTGTCAGTTTTTTTCTGCAGCAGGCGCCTGCCTGCCTTTAGCCTTTTGTGAGAATAGCCTGATATGCTTCTTCCTCCTTTTGCTACCATGAAGCATACTCTCCCAGGTTTTTTAGGCTTCCAGACTATAAGAGTGATTGCATTGTCTGGTTAGTACACAGAGTTCTGGGGCATGGAGAGGGATTTCAGGCCCCAGTATTCTGCTGGTTGCTGGATGTCCTTGGGCAAGTGAGTCAATCTCTTCTCCACTTTACTTTCTACTTTGTAAAATTGAGACTTTCTTTTTTCCTTAGTCTCAAAAAAGTTTATAACAAATAAAGGTAAATAAGAGTTTGCTGATATACTCAGATAGATAGTACCTATCTGAGTACTTTAGTTAACATAGGTTGATTTCTCACATTACTAGAATAAATTAAATGCAATGCCCCAATGGGTTCAATATGTATTCCAGATTGTCTGTGTTAAATAGAAGATGTAAGTCTGGTCTATGTTGTATAAATCATTTCAGTTTCTTTTGAGGAAAGCAATGTGGTTGTTTATGTTGTCCATGTAAATGTATTATGGCATTAAAGAAGTTCAGGCAACCCTGAAGAATTGTATAGTCACTGGAACCTTTAAAGTCCCTTCAGTTAGTGTAGTTGATTCTTATGAACCCTTTTAAATAATCTAGGTAATCAGTGTTTTAAATTGCATCAGAATTATTTCATCTCTTTAGGGCTCTCACTTTTAAATTTTGTACTCTCTCTTAAGTAGATGAATTCAGGGATCCCTGGGTGGCGCAGCGGTTTGGCGCCTGCCTTTGGCCCAGGGCGCGATCCTGGAGACCCAGGATCGAATCCCACGTCGGGCTCCTGGTGCATGGAGCCTGCTTCTCCCTCTGCCTGTGTCTCTGCCTCTCTCTCTCATTCTGTGTGACTGTCATAAAAAAAAAAAAAAAAAAAAAAGTAGATGAATTCATTCTGGGAAGGTATTTGGGTTCCAGTTGACATAAATTTGATTCCAGGTTTTGTACCTCACAAGTCTATTATGCTTTTGAAGCCTTCTTAGCTCATTTACACTCCATTTTTCGTATTTGGGTGCCCTATAAGCCTGTAGACTTTAAAGACCTGACTGTAGTCCTAAGCTAATAGTGCAATCTGCTTTTAGGTGTATAACCATAAAACACCTTAAAGGGAGTCCTCTGTTTATGGATCTAAAAGTGTTGTACTTGAGCTAACAGTGAGGCTAAAGTCTGATGTGAGCATTTGAAAAGTATACAGCATACTACTAATGGTGGAACTGTTACCTAATGAGAGTGTGTCTCTGACTCCTTGTAGTTCCCTTGCCTTTTATTCCTGTGAGCTGTAGAAAGAACCCACTGTAGGGGGTTGGAAATATTCCTTCTTAGGATTGTGGGATGACAGAGTGGTTGCTTTTTCCAACCACCATATGTGGTGATTAGGCTCTTCGGAATGACATTGGGGTACTCTTTGAACAAACAGCAACAGCCTTCCAAATAACTTATAATAAATAAAGTATGTAAGACATTTTCTTCAGCCAGATGTGATGTTCAATAGTAGAAAAGTAAATTTAAAGTGATCTCTTACATGAAAATTTGGGAAGTGCCTGGATTGATTAAGAAAGTACTTGGATGGATAAAGTTAGAAATAAACTCCTTTCCATTTCCTAGGTGAGAATATACAATGATTCACTTGAATTTCATTTTAATGATTTTTTGGAAAGTGCATTGTATGATAAAACCTAAAAACTTCAATGAATGAATACACCATTTGAGCTTTTTGAGATTTTTGTTTCCAGTTCTCAGAACTATTTAAGCAGATAGCACATTTCTGTGTGGTTAATTTTCCTGAATGTTTAATAACTTATCTTATTTTTGTAAATTAAATTGTATTTTTCATAGTAGAGTGAAATCAGATTCCTGGGGGACTCTGGATAAGATAGCATCTAATCCTGTGCCTCTGAGTTCCTTCTCAACCACCTAAAACAGCCATTGCAGAATTTCTAGGAGAAGGAAGTTAGGGGTTTGAGTGGGGAACACCTAGAGAACTTATCTTTAAAGAGTGTTTTCTTTGCACACAGAGTGCTTTTACCTGGTTTTTGTGTTTATCTTAATGGGATTGGGGTGGAGAGCTTTATATCTGTCATAGCCAAGCTTTGGTGTCTCTACTACTGTTCAAATCAACCCAAGCCAGAGCAAGTATGTGTCCCGAGATTTGAGGCATACTCCTGACTCAGATTGTGATCAGCCTTGGCTCTCAGGAGGCTTCAGAACTTTGTTTACTTTCCAGGATGGGAGGGGGAAAAAGTTAGTAGTGGAGAGATTTGTGTGAAGACCTAGACCTTAAAGTTGCCTGGGAACTCCTCAGGGAATCCTGGCACCTGCCCAGTAGCCCTATGGCAAAGATTCTTCACTAAAATACTATAGAAGATACCCTGCTGAACTAGGATATGCTAAAAGCATTCTCATTAAAATTATTCAGTTTATTTCCTTGGACAAATAGTCATTGAGCAACTGCTAGCATTTTCTAGGTGTTTTAGAAATGGAGGACAGAGCAAACAGAATAGATGATTTTTCCCCCTCTTCTGGAGCTTAGATTTTGCTGGAGGAGACAGTCAGTAGACAAATATATGTTTAGGTCGGGTCATGACAAGTTTTATGAAGAATGATTAAGTTTAAAAGAATAGTGAGGTGAAAGGAGGTGCTATGCTACATAGTTGATCAGGGATGACCACTCTCAGATGGGCCTATTGAGCAGATACATGATTTAAGCAGAAAGCCTTATAGATATTTGAGGAGTTAAGATGGCAGAGCATTAAGGGGATCCTAGTCTTGCCTCATCCCTTAAACGCAGCTAGATAATGATCACATCATTCCAAACACCCAATAAATCAGTCTGGATGCTGAGAGAACAAACTGCACAACTAGAGGGAGTAAAGAAGCCACATCGTGGAAGATAGGAAGTGGAAATGTGATTCTGGGGAGAAAAGAATTCTGGGTGCTGTAGTGGGGAGGTAGCCTGTATCTGAGAGAGAGAGAGGGGGGGGCAGAGAGAAAGTGGTGGGCAAGGGATTGCACAAGAGAAACACTTCCCCAAAACCATTGACTGGGAAAATTATAGAGTGGTTGATTATCGCAAGTTTTTACAAGTAGGAGCGCTGAAATTCTGAAGTTTTAGAAGACTCCAACGACTAGGTGGGGCCTGGCAGGCACAGCAGTGCCCCTGTGGGGAAGGAGGGCAGAGGCCCAGGAGTGGATTGTGTACCCTGAGGATCCCTTGGGTTGCACTGGAGAGACAGTTCTCCTTCTTGGAGTAAATATGGGAGAGGTGGCATGGTCTTTCCAGGGACTAAAGAGCCTAGGGGTGCCAATATACTTTCCTGTTCATTAGTATAGGAACAGAGATACCTGCTGAAGGCAGCAAACCTTGCTGCCAGCTTTTTGTTGCACTTTCCTATAAACTCTGAGCCCCTCCACAAGGCCTTGCATGATTCTACAACTGTTTCACTGGGACAAACTAGCACCAGCCGCAGTGTAGCAAGACCCTATCATAGAGGATCAGTGCAGTCCATGATGTGCCAGGTCCCTAATAATTTGGAGTTTTGAAAGCCCAAACTCCCCACTCCAGGAATAAGAGAGCAGGGCAACACCATTCCCCCTGCCCATCAGCCCTGACCTACTTCAGTGAGCATCACAGCGCCCCCAGTGGAGGCTAGAGCCACTTACACCAAGCCCTGCCCCCTTCCCCCTGCAAGTGCATCTTTCCAAGGCAAGGCCACCTGAGAACCTGCACTCCTCCCCCAGAAGACTAGCACAAACCTCTCGCACACACCAAGTCTACTGATCATAGAGTGCTGCAAAGCTTTAGCTCTAGAGGAAATAGGACCTGGCTTCTTTAACAAGCAGACCAAAACACACCTAGTCAAAACTTGCTACATAGTGGGTAAGATCTAAACACTCTCCACTGCTGACAAGGAGAAACTGCAGAGGACTGACTTGAGGGAAAGAGTGGCCAAAATACAATAGCAGAGGGGCACCTGGGTGGTTGAGTTTGTTAAGCACAAATTCATGGTCTCAGTTCAGGTCTTGATTTCAGGGTTATGAGTGTGAGCCCCACACTGGGCTCCATGCTGGACATGGAGCCTACTTAAAAACAAACCCGTAATAGCAGAGTAAACACTCGGAAACGCCTCCTGAAGCACCAGGACAGTTAGGACCTCTTCTTAATAGAGCCATTACTCAGGAGCAGGAATATAACAGGCTTTCCTAATATACAAACGGTGACCTAGACAAAATGACAAGACAGGAGTTCACCTCAAAAGAAAGAACAGGAAGGGTAATTACCAGGAATTTAATTAAAACAAGTAAAATGAGTACTTTACAATAAGTAAAATGAACCAGAATTTAAAACAACAATCATAAGGATACAAGCCAGGCTTGACAAAAGCATAGGAGACACTAGACAATCCCTTACTGCAGAGATAAAAGAACTAGAAACTAGTTAGGCCAAAATAAAAAGTGAGATGCAAAACTGACTGGGATGCAATGACAATGAGGATGGAGGAAACAGAGGAATGAATTAGTGATACAGAACATAAAATTATGGAAAATAAGCTGAAAAGAGGGAAAGAAAAGTATTGGATCATGAATGTAGACTTAGGAAACTCAGCAACTCCTTAAAGCATACTAAGATTCATATCATAAGAGTTCCAGAAGAAGAAAGGGGAAAAGGAGCAGTTTTGAGCAAATTATAGTTGAAAACTCCCCTAATCTGGGGAAGGAAATTGTCATCCAGATCCAGGAAGCACAGAGAACTCCAATCAAATTAAACAAAAGCTGGGCAACACAAAGACATAGTACAGTTTGCAAAATACAGAGATAAGCAAAGATTCCTGAAAGCAGCAAGGGAAAAGAAATCCCTAACTTACAAGGGAAGATAAATTAGGTTTGCAGCAGATCTATCTACAGAAACCTGGAAGGCCAGAAGAGAGTGGCATGATATATCCAATGTGCTGAAGATTACTGCCAGGATTACTGTATCTGGCAAGGCTGTCATTCGGAATAGAGAGAGAAAGAGTTTCCCAGACAAACAAAAACTAAAGGAGTTCATGGCAACTAAACCAGTCCCATAAGAAATATTAAAGGAGATCCTTTGAGTGGGAAAGAAAGACCAAAAGCAACAAAGACTAGAAAGGAATAGAGAAAATCTCCAGAAACAGTGATTTTACAGGTAATACAATGGCACTAAATTAATGTCTATCAATAATTACTTTGAATATAAATGGACTAAATGCTCCAATCAAAAGATATAGGGTATCAGAATGCATAAAAACCCAACAAGACCCATCTATATTCTGCTTGTAAGAGACTCATTTTAGACCTAAAGACACCTCCAGATTTAAAGTGAGGGGATGGAGAACCATCTATCATGCTAATGAACATCAGAAGAAAGTTGGAGTAACCATACTTAGACAAACTAGATTTTTTTTTTTATTTATTCATGAGAGACCCACAGAGTGAGAGGCAAAGACATAGGCAGAGGTAGAATCAGGCACCAATATGGGACTCAATCCCAGGACCCTGGGATCATGCCCTGAGGTGAAGGCAGACACTCAGCCACTGAGCCACCCATTCATCTCTAGACAAATTAGATTTTAAGCCAAAGACTGTAAAAAGAGATGAGGAAGGGCACTGTATCATAATTAACGGGTCCATCTAACAAGAAGATCTAACACTTGTAAATATTTATGCCCTTAACTTGGGAGCAGCCAAATATATGTCAATAACAAACATAAACTCATTGATAATAATGCAATAATAGTAGGAAACTTTAATACCCCCCACTTGTAGCAATGGATGAGATCATCTAAGCAGAAAATTAACAAAAAGAAAAAATGGCTTTGAATGAGACATTGGACTGGATGAACTTAACAGATATATTCAGAACATTTCATCCTGAAGCAGCAGAATATACATTCTTTTTGAGGGCACATGGGACATTCCCCAGAACACATCACATATTGGGCCACAAATCTGGCCTCAACAAGCACAAAGAGACTGAGATCATACCCTGCATATTTTCAGACCGCAGGGCCATGAAACAAAATCAACCACAAGAAAAAATTTGGAAAGACCACAAATGCATGGAGGTTAAAGAACTTTCTACTAAAGAATGAATGGGTGAACCAGGAAGTTAAAGAAGAAATTAAAAAAAAATACATGGAAGCAAAGGAAAATGAAAACATGACAGGCCAAAACCTTTGGGAGGCAGCAGAGGTGGTACTAAGAGGGAAGTTGATAGCAATAGAAGCCTACCTCAAAAAACAAGAAAATCTCTAGTACACGACCTAACCTTACATCTAAAGAAGTTAGAATAGGAACAGCAAATAAGGCCTAAAGCCAGCAGAAATAACAAAGACTAGAGAGTAAGTGATGTAGAAACAAAACCAGTAGAACAGATAAACAAAACTAAGAGCTGGTTCTTTGAAAGAATAAAATTGATAAGCCCCTAGCCAGACTTAAAAAGAAGAGAGAGGACCCTAATAGACGAAACCATGAATGAAAGAGGAGAGATCGCAATCAACACCACAGAAATATGAACAATCATAAGAGAATATTATGAAAAATAATATGTCAACAAACTGGGCAATCTGGAAGTAATGGATAAATTCCTGGAAATATACAAACCACCAAAGCTGAAACAGGAAGAAATAGAAAATTTGAACAGACCCATAACCAGCAAAAAAATTGAATCAGTGATCAAAAATCTCCCAACAAACAAAAGTCCTGGGCCAGATGGCTTCCTGGGGGAATTCTATGAGGCATTTAAGGAAGGGTTAGTGTCTATTCTCAAACTGTTCCAAAGAATAGAAATGGAAGGAAAACTTCCATACTTATACAAGTCCAGCATTACCTTGATTCCAAAACCAGAAGAAGGACCCCACTAAAAAGGAGAATTATAGGCCAACATCCCCAGTGAAAATGGTTGCAAAAATTCTCAACAAAATACTAGCAAATCAAATCCAACAGTGCATTAAAAGAATTATTCACCACCACGATCACTATTCCTGGGCTTTGGGAGTAGTTCAGTTTTCACAAAGCAATCGATGTGATATACCACATTAGTAATGGGAAGGATAAGAACCATATGATCCTCTCAGTAGGTGCAGAAAAAAGCATTTGACAAAATCTAACATTCTTGATAAAAACCCTCAACAAAGTAGGGATAGATGGAACATATCTCAACATCATAAAGGCCACATATGAGAGACTGACAGCTAATATCATCCTCAGTGGGGAAAAATTGAGAGCTTTGAGATCAGGAACAAGACAGGGATGTACCCCTCACCACTGTTTTTTAACATAGTACTGGAAGTCCTAGTCACACCAGTCAGACAACAAAAAGAAATAAAAGACATCCAAATCAGCAAGGAAGAAGTCAAATTTTTTCACTATTTGCAGATGACGTGATAATCTGTTGAAAATCCGAAAGACTCCACCAAAAAAAATTGCTAGAAGTAATACATGAATTCATCAGAGTCACAGGATATAAAATCAGCCTACGGAAATCTGTTGCATTTCTATACACCAATAATGAAGCAGCAGAAAAAGAAGTCGAAGATTTGATCCAATTTACAATTGCACTGAAAGCCCTAAGATATCTAGGAATATACCTAACCAAAGAGGTAAAAGATCTGAAAACTACAGTATGCTCTGAAAGAAATTAAAGATGACACAAAGAAATGGAAAAACATTACATGTTCATGGATTGGAAGAAAAAACATTCTTAAAATGTCTATACTATCCAAAGCCATATGCTTTAATGCAATCCCTACCAAAATGCCACCAGCATTTTTCACAGAGCGAGAAAAAACAATCCTAAAATTTGTATGGAACCATAAAAGGCCCCAAATAGCCAAAGCAATCCTGAAAAAGAAAAGTAAAGGTAGAGGCATCATGATTGTGGACTTCAAACTATGTTACAAAGTTGTAGTTATCAAAACAGGTTGGTACTGGCACAAAGACACACAGATTGATGGAACAGAATAGAAAGCCTAGAAGTGGATGCACAACTCTATGGTTAACTAATCTTTGACAAAGCAGGAAGGATTATTCAATGGAAAAAAGATAGTGTCCTCAACAACTGGTGTTGGGAAACCTGGACAGCAACATGCAGAAGGATGAAATTCTACCACTTTCTTATGCTATATGCAAAAAAGAAATTTAAATGGATAAAAGACCTAGATGTGAGACAGGAAACCACCAAAATCACAGTGGAGAATACAGGCATAGGATGTGGAGAAAGGGGAACCCTCTTACACTATTGGTGGGAGTACAAACTGGTGCTGTCACTCTGGAAAACAATATAGAAGTTCCTCAAAAAGTTAAAATGGAACTATCTTATAGCCCACCATTTACCCTACTAGATATTTACCTAAAGGATACAAAAATATAGATTCAGAGGGGTACATGCACCCCGATGTTTGTAGCAGCATTATCAAAAATGCCAAACTATGGAAAGAGCCCAAATATTCATCAAGTGATACATGGATAAGGAAGATGTGGTACATATATATACAATGGAATATTCATCATCAAAAGAATGAAATCTTGCCATTTGCAACAACATGGATGGAGCTAGGGAGTATTATGTTAAGCGAAGTAAGTTGAAGACAAATACTATACAGCTTCATATGTGGAAGGAAAAGAACGAGAGGGAAACACACCATAAGACTATTAATATAGAAAACAAGCTGAGGGTTGATGGAGGGTGATGGGTATTCAGTAGGGCACTTGTTAAAGTGAGCACTGGTGTTATATGTAAGTAATGAATCCCTGAATTCTACACCTGAAGCCAATTTTGCCATATATGTTAAGTAACCAGAAGGAATACAAACTTAAAGAAGCTTTACAAATATATAAAGGAAATGTATAAATAATATATATATACTATATATTTATAAATTATAAAACTATATATATAAAATATATAATGGAACAGTAGGTAGCATTAATAGCATGTGAGAAGGGTCTAAGGCAGGAAGATGCTTTGCTTATTGGAGTAATAGCAACTAGGATGTTGTGGTTATAGGAGATAAGATTATAGAAGTAACCCACAGCCAGATCAGAAACAAAGTAGAGATGCCTACTCTCTTCATTATTCATCAGCACAACTCTGGAGGATCTAAATAATGATGCAAGACTAGAACATTGAATTATTGAGAGAAAAGAAAAAATAAAACTATTTGAACTTCATAGGGCATGTTCATACACTTGTGAAGCCTGAGAGACTTTCAACAATTGAGAATACAAGAGTTGAAAAAGGAAGCTTGATATATAATAAATATATTTTTTAAAGATTTTATTTATTCATGAGAAACACACAGAGAGAGAGAGAGACAGAGAAAGACAAAGACACAGGCAGACTTTGCCTATGCAGGGAGCCTGACATGAGACTCAATCCCGGGCCTCCAGGATCAGGCCCTGGGTTGAAGGTGGTGCTAAACCGCTGAGCCACCTGGGCTGCCCTACAGTAAATATTTAAAATGCCATAGTTTTCCCCTATTCCACTGATAGCCGTACACTGAAAATGGCCAAAAGATCCTATTTATAATAAAAACCAACTATAAAATATTTACAAATACTTTTTACAAGAAAGACAGATGTATACAGAAAATAATAAAATCTTATGGAAGGCCTTGAAACCAGACCCAAAGAGATTGTGTTCTTGGATGGTACAACAATATAGCATAAACTATCTAATACAACCCCAATTTCAGTCCTAATGGAGTTTAGTCTTTTTTTTTAACTGTCTAAAAATCTTTTATTAGCTGAAATTAAAACTAATTGTAAAGCCATGTTAACAATCTATGGCTAGCAGTTAACATATAGGGATTAGCAAACATTTCCTAAAAAGGCCAGATAGTAAATATTTTCAACTTTGTGGGCCAAATTGCTTGTCCCTTGACTATTCAACTGTGCCTTTTAGGGTAAAAGCAGCTATTTGGGTGTAATTTATTTTTTGAACGGTTTGCTAATTCATGATATATATTTTAGAACAAAATAGTGCTCAGAAACTGATAATACAGTATGTAATAAAAGTGATATTTCAAGTTACTTGCAAAAGAGAGTTTATTTAATAAATGATGCTGGCAACATTTATATTAATCTAGAAAAATAAAATTCCTACTTAACACAAAAATAAACTCTTGGTAAATATTTAAATATGTAAACTAAACAAAAAATAATATAAAATTTAAAAGAATATTATATAATTTAGGACTGGAGGATATATTTTTAAACAATAGAAAACACAAACTATAAAGAAAAGGAGAGAGATGTTTGATTGCATATATGAATAAAATTTTAATGGCAGAGTTACAAAATTTGATAACTTACCTATAAGCAAATGAAAATGCCAGTCTGTAAAAAATATTTGTAATATATACGAAGAAAAAGGACTAATATCCATGACATGCAAAGTGCCTCTTCAATCAACCCAGTTAAAAAGGGGGCAAAGAGGTCTATTCTTGCAAAGAGAAACTAACTGTTCAGTGGCTCTAGGAGAGGATGGTCAGCATCACTAGAAGCTGTATTCTTCTGTAAAACGGGACACTTAAAGTACCCATTTTATAGTATTGGACCCACCTCATAGTGGTATCCACCTCTTAATATATGGAAAGAATAAATCAGGTAATGCAAATAAGGTATCAAAATGCTCAGTACATCATATGTGCTCAACACATGGTTGTTTATTGCCCTATAGAAATAAAAGCATGAGTAGGCAAGGGTTTCTGTGAAAAGGGTATTTATTTCAGTTTTTAGTTGGGAATAACTGGAAACAAAACTAATAAGGAAATAATGGAATAAATTATCATTCCTGTGGAGTTTCCTGCCTCCATGCATGTACAGCTTCCCCCATTATCAGTATCCCTCATTAGAATGGTTCCCTCTTTATTATTATTTTGGAGGTTTGTTCCTCTTATTTTTTAATCCAGGGCGAACCTACATTGACATATCACAGTCACCCAAATTTCATAGTTTATCTTAGGATTCACTTTTGGTGTTGTACATTCTATAGGTTTAGACAAATATATGATAACATATATCCATTACTGAAGTATCATCTAGAGTAAGTTTCACCGCCCTAGAAATCCTCTGCTCAGCTTATTCATCCCTCCCTTGCACTCCTACAACTACTGACAACCACTGAACGTTTTACTGTCTCCGTGATTTTCCTTTTCCCAGAATGTCCTGTGATTGAAATAATATGTTATATAGCCTTTTCAGATTGACTTCTTTCACTTAGTAATGTGCATTTACCAAGTCTTCTATGACTTTTCATGGCTTAGTGGCCCATTTCTTTTTACTGTCAAATAATATTCTATTGTCTGGACATGCCACAGTTTATCTGTTGACGTACTCAAAGCCCTATTGGTTTCTTCCAAGTTTTGGCAATTATGAATAAAATTGTTACAAACATCTGTGTACAGGTTTTTGTGTGGACATAATTTTTCAGCTCCTTTAATAAATTCTTTTTTTTTTTTTAAAGATTTATTTATTAGAGAGCAAGCATGAGCAGGTGGGGGAGAGGGGGAGGGAGAGAGAATCCTAAGCAGACTACACCGAGCAGAGAGCCCAACTTGGGTTGTCGATCCCACAACACTGAAACCACTACCTGAACTGAAACCAAGAGTTAGGTGCTCAACTGACTATGCCACCCAGGTGCCCCTAGTAAACGCTAAGGAACATAAATGCTGAATCATATGTTAAGAATGGGTTTAGTTTTATAAGAAACTGTCCCACTGTCTTCCAAAGTGGTTGTACCATTTTATATTCCTACTTGCAATGAATGAGAGTTCCTGTTGCCTCACATCCTCAACAGCACTTAGTGTCATTATTGTTCTGGATATTGGCTATTTTAACATAAGGTGCATATTGGTAGCTCATTTTTTTAATTTGCATATCTCTGATGATATGGAGCATCCTTTCAAATGTTTTTTTTTTCTTTTAAAGATTTTATTTATTCATTCATGAGAAACAGAGAAAGAGAGGCAGAGAGACACACAGGCAGAGGGAGAAACCGGCTCCAAGCAAGGAGCCCGATGTGGGACTCCATCCCAGGTCTCCAGGATCAGGCCTTGGGCTGAAGTCGGTGCTAAACCACTGAGCCACCCAGGCTGCCCTTTTTTTTCCATTTGTATCTTTTTTGTGAGGTGTCTGTTAAGATCTTTGACACATATTTAAGTTGGATTTTGTGTTTTACGAATTCTTTGTATATTTTGGATAACAGTTTATCAGATATTTCTTTTGCAGTTATTTTCTCCATGTCTGTGGCTTGTTTTCTCATTCCCTTGATAATGCTGCCTTTTGCAGAGTAGAATTTTTTAATTTTAATGAAGTCCAGCTAATCAGTCATTTCCTTCATGGATGGTATCTTTAGTATTGTATCAAAAATGTCACCAATATCCCCCATCCACCCCACTTCCAAGGTGCCTAGCAGCCAACTTAGTACTAATACACACCCACGGAATCCCAGTTTAGTTAAAATTAAAACCAAGCATCCTGAGTGTCTACAGCGAGTATTAACACCACGTGATTTCTGCCCAGTGCTCTAAATGCCAAAGTACAAAAGTCAATGATGTGTCAGTAAAGTGCGTTTTACACTGGTCTGTTTCTTCTCCTTTGCTCTTAGGCTGTCATCTGTCATTTCCCTCTGTTGTCAATTCTGTCTTACTATATTTTTCTTTCTCTCTCTTTTTATCTCTTCTTCTAAGTAGGAAAGAGAGCTGGAGTTGGTATTGTGTATAAATTGAGATTCCATAGGCCTGAAAGGAGAGGACTTTTGTAAGAACAATGTTAGTGAGCTTTAGAATATGGACATATTAAAATACTTTTTGGCTAGAAAATAGGCATATTTTTCATATTACTATGAACTCTATTTACCTTAATTAGGCTTAAATAGTCTAGAGGGATTATTTATAATTTCCTTAGGTAAATGTCATATTTGTTTGTAGTTCTTAATTTCTTCATTTTATCTAATGTGCCTGTCAGATGTTCAATGAAATGGAGGACTGTTGCTGGGTCTCAATTTCTTAGACCACCTCCTCTTTCATGATACTCTAAATGTACATCACATTTTATCCAGAGGCCTCTAAAGGAGTTATATCTTTCATTTCCTGAAGGTCTAAACTTTAAGAAGCCAAACAGAATGGAAATAACAGTAGTATAGAGGATGGAGTGACTACTCACAGTAATCTTGTGTCTTTCTTTTTATTCCATGAAGAAACCAAGAAAATAGTTTTTAAAACATGTTGTAGCTATTTAGGTGGGTACTGGTAGCTGGGAACTTTACTTTTTGTTGGCTGTGATCAGGGATAGAATCCCTTGCCTCAGCTGGAGGGGTGAATTTATATCTGTATGCAAATTAAGAGCTGGAGTAAAGGTTTTGAGAAGGTTAGTAATTTGATAGTACATGATATCTTAAATTTGCATTTTTTAAAGTTTGTTTTCAGATCAGATTATAGCAAAAGCCATAGCAATAGTTCATACTTCCAGTGTCAGACATTGGTTAAGCACATTACATTTGTTCCCTTTTAATACTTACAACCTAAAGGGATAGTTGCTGTTACCACTTCCATTTTACTTATAAGGAAACAGATATTTGGACAAGTTGAGTAACCTGTGGTTAATCACTGAAAATAAAAAGCCAATTCCTAGAATATTTCTTCTGTAAAGTAGAAGAGCTTGTTTTTGATTTAGTGTCTGACCTGGGATTTAAACCTGGGTTATCTGATGCCAAAGCCTATGTTCTTGATTTTTAAGGTATATTTCTTTTCATTTTCACATTAATTCTGTCCAAAGGTCAATGGCAGTTAGTAGGTTCTATAGAAAGGATGGAATAAAATTAAGTGCCACCAGTTCCTGTAGTTGCTGGTGGAGTAGTGGATAGGATAACTTAGGGTCACATCCTGCTTGGTGAACATCTCACTGTGTCATCTTTGAGCTTTCTATGGTATAAGATGGCAACAAGATTAATAGTGTGAAACCATTGGGAATATATGCTTCTATGGCACTGCTTAGTCATGGCATGCAGATAGGAATGGCTCTGGTTAGCCGTAGAACCTGGATGTCAATGGCAGTTGCCAGTCAGATGGGGCTGTCTGTGCCAGACAGCTGTCTGTTCAGCCAGACAGTTAAGCCATGCTATATGTGAAAAGGCTGGTTTTGTAGCCCTTCAAGTTTGGAAGGAAATGTAAAACTGAGTTTTTAAAACTAGTTTATTCAAAATATTATTCAAAACAATTGTTCTCTGGCTATTTAGATGTTCTGTTGTTTTTTTTTTTTTAATAAAACAGTAGGCTTTGAGTTATTGCCTTGTATCTTTAATGTGGTACTGCTGTGTTCCCAAAGCACTTTATCCATACAATGAATGCATTACCCACATTATGGTAATTTGTTTACATCCATATTCCCGGCCTCGCCAGGGACTGTTTGAAAGAAGGGCTGTCTTAGGCTGGAAACAAAGGACATCACTGAGGATAATCAACTTTGTGCTCTAACAGGTCACAGACTTTTAGATGATCAGTTAGTATGAACTGATTTGAACTCTAAAATCAAAGCCCAACATTTCTCTGTTCAGAATGTCTGTATGTAACTGATTAAATTTAACTCAAACTATAGGTCTCAGTTTAGCTGGAAAAATGAAAATTTCATCTATGAATATAGGTGTAATTTTGGGTCTCATGGTCTTACATATTTCTATACATAGCCCAAGGCTTCTATTATTTATGTGGGGAAAAAAAGCAAAAGCCCTCACTGTATGGCTCTTTCAAGCATTTTACATATATTAACTAATTTATTCCTTACCATGTCAGCATGAGGTAGCTACAGTGAAAATATTGAGGTATGGAGAGGGGAAATGATTGGCTCCAAAGGTTGAGCCAGGCAGCCCCGCTCCAGAGTCTGTGTTCTTAGCCAATCTATGTTGTTTTCATTTATTTGTAGATACTACTTGCGTCCATGTGCATCTATGTCAAGGAAGAGATTGAAAGAGATGTTCTTTGTCTGATACTTCATAATAGGCCTTATTATCACTTCTTGAAAAATATATAACTTTTTTTTAGAAAGATCTTTTTCTAAGGTCAGTTTTTAACACAAAATAATTATTTTTTTCATACAGATTTACTTTATGAGGAATTTAGATGATCTAGAATTAGAATGAGTTTGGAAGAGAATCAACAGAACACAAAGGAAATGTAAGTTATCTTATTGAAGAGAATATAGATATTTCATCTTGAGAACATCCTCAAGAATTCAAGGTGTTTTTCATGTATTTGAAGGTAGTAATTGGCAGAGAGTTTGGCTTTGTTTTTTATAGTTGGGGCTGATAAATTTAGGACCACTTCGTTGTAGATGCTTTAGAACAACAGGTTTTTGCTCCATGTAAAGAGGAACTTTCTGCATGGATGGGCTACTTTAGAAAATACAAACTTTTTCTCAACCAGAATGTTCAGAATAGGCTGGCAGGAAAGGAAGTCGCTGAGGATAATAACATTTGGCTGATCGAATAACTGAACTAGGTGAAGAGATACGAAGTTCCTTGCAATTCCGTGATTCTAACAACTTAGCACAGAAGCAATTCTGTCTTAATACTTTTATTGCATGCCTCACCACCTAGAAAAGTTCTGTGTCAGTGATTTTTAGTGAAATTTACGCCATTAATCCCAGTGGCTGTAGAAAATAGCATTATAGACATAATTATATCAAGCGCCTGGAAAATTACTCTTCAAACTTGGTAATAATTGTTGCTCATGCTTCCTTCCTGTTTATTATGTAGCAAGCATTTTGTTAAGTGCCTCATATTTGTTACCTTATTTATTCTTCAAGGGTGGGTACTGTTACTGTCTTTTCCTATGTTATAGGCGAGGGGTTAAGGTTAACTTGTCCATGTTTACATTAGCTAGTAAGATGGCATGGCCCGAACTTGAATTCAGGGCTTTCAGAATCTAAAAACCTGCACACTTAACGACTGCACAGACCTTCAACTTCATAAGCCAGATCAGAAATTAGAAGTCAAGATAATCCTAAAGGCATGGTTCTGAGATATGTTGCCTTTTGTTGTTTACATCAGGAGAAAAGGTTTGAGTCCCCTCCTTCAATTGGAACAAACTATCAAAAAAGCAAGGAGTGAGACAGGAAGGGAAAGGGAACAAGGAAATTCTTGTGGATAAACCATTTCATATCTAATTGAAATTTGTTACAAAACTTAAATGCATTTTTTAAAGTTGTATTTTGGCTGGCATGATTTCATGAAACCAAACTTTACTTTTCCTTTTCTTTTCTCCTCTCCTCTTTTCTTTTTTCTTTCTCTTTGTCGCTCTTTCCTTCTTTCTTTATGTTTTCCCATCTTCCTTTCTTTCTAGAAATGGTTGTTGAGGGAGATTATCTTTAAATTATGCAGTAAACAGTTAATTATTGACCACCTTTGACGGGGAGAAATTTGTTCCTCTGTGATGAATATACACTCTTGGGTATTGATGTCAACCTTTACCTCCGTAAAAGTAAAAGTAATTGTCTTTTACTTTAGGTCATGAAAAGTCTAGACCAGTGCTGTTGGGTAGAACTTTCTACAGTGATGGGAATATTCTATATGTTCACTGTTCAGTATTATAGCCACAGCCATGTGTGACTACCAAGCACTTGAAATGTGACTAGTGTGACTGAGGAATTTAAATTTTAATTTAAGATTAAATAGTTGCATGTGCTAGTGGCATTTATTGGAGAGGATGGGTCTGGATATTTAGGTGGCTGGAGTGACTGAATGCTTCTTAATAGGAAAGTTATATTTCTGAATCAATTGTTTCCTTTAGTATTTTTTCTCTCTTTAAATTTCTTTTAGCCTTATTGATAATTGACATATAAAACTGTGTCAGTTTAAGGTCTACATGATAATTTGACACGTGTATATTGTGAAATGTTTACCACAATAAGATTAGTTAACACCTCCATTACCTCACATAATTACTTTTCTTTTTCTGTGGTGAGAATACTTTAGATCTATTCTCCAAGCAATTTTGAATTATATAGTATAGTATTAGCTGAAACTACTATGCTGTACAATAGATGCCCACAACTTACTCATCTTGTAACTGGAAGTTTGTAGCCTTTGACCAATATCTCCCCATTTCCCCAGCCTTCCAGCCCCTGGTAACAACCATTCTGTTCTCTGTTTCTATGAGTTTGGCTTTTTCAGATTACACATATAAGAGAGATCATACAGAATTTGTTTTTCTCTTCTGACTCATTTCACATAGCATAAACCCTTTTTAGCATTTGTTTTTTCTATTTCTGTGAAAAATCCTATTGGAATTTTGATATGAATTGCTTTGAATCTGTAGGTTGCTTTGGGTAGTATGGACATCTTACCAATATTCTTCTGATCCAGGAACATGGGATATCTTTCCATTTGTTTATGTTTTCTTCAGTTTCTTTCCCCAGTGTCTTTAAGTTTTCTCTTATATAAATATTTTTCACTATCTTAGTTAAATTTATTCCTAAATATTTTATTCTTTTTGATGCTATCATAAATATAATTGTTTTCTTTATTTTTTCCCAGATATTTCATTGTTCATGTATAGAAAGGTAATAGACTTCTGTATGTTTTGTATCCTGCAATTCTACTGATTTCTTTATTCTAACAGTTTTTGGTGGAATCTTTGGGGTTTTATTTATATAAGATCATATCAGGTGCAAATGGAGACACCCTTACTTATTCTTTCTGATATGGATGCCATTTGTTTCTTTATCTTGCCTAATTGCTCTGGCTAGGATTTCTAGTATTATGTTAATTGGAGTAGTGAGAGTGAACGCCCTTGTCTTATTCCTGATCTTAGAGGAAAGGCTTTCCACCTTTCACTACTGAGTATGATCTTAGGTATGGGTTTGTCATATATGACCTCTATTCTGTTCAGTTACATTTCTTCTAGAACAAATTTTTTTTTAAGATTTTTTAATATATTTATTTATGAGAGACACAGAGAAAGAGGCAGAGACACAGGCAGAGGGAGAAGCAGGCTCCATGCAGGGAGCCTGATGTGGGCCTCGATCCGTGGACTCCAGGATCACGTCTTAGGCCGAAGGCAGGCATTAAATCGCTGAGCCACCCAGGGATCCCTATACCGAATTTGTTGAGAGTTTTTATCATGGGAGTATTTTGTCAAGTGCTTTTTTCCATGTGTTGAGATGATCATGTGATTTTAATCTTTCATGTGTTTGTATATTTAACATATTGTACAGTTTTATTTATTTTACATTTTAGAAATACATGGGTTCTTACTATACATATTTTTCTAAAATGGTATTTTAAAAATCTCTATTATGTTTTTTAGAGTTATTCATTCAACAAATATTTATGGAGGACCTGCTGTGTGCTAGACATTGTTTTAGGTCCTTAGGATACATTAAGCAAATAAAAGAAAGATATTTCTGTCTTGGCATTGATTTTGTAGCTAGAGGAAACAGACAATATAAAATAGGCATTCCTAAAAGGTAACTATGTAGGATGTTAGAAGGAAAAAGACTATAGGGAAAAGAAAATTAGGATAAGGGGAATAGAAATATTAGCCAGGGGGAGAGGGGGGAGGATGTATGACTGCAATTTTAAATAAGTATATAAGGGTAGGTCTCAATGAGCAGACAATTGAGCAGATTTCAAAGTAGGTGAGGGAATTATCCCTGTAATGTTCTGTGGGAGAAGAATGTTCTAGGCAGAGGGAAAAGTCAGTGCAAAGTCCATAAAGCAGATGTATGTCTCATATACTTAGGAAATACCAAAGAAGTTTGTGTGGCTGAAGCATTGATAGTGACAGCAAGTGTGGTCATAGGGGAGGTGGGAGAGGTTGGAGAATAGACTGTTAGTACTTTGGTTTCTACCATGAGTGAAATACATGCTATTGTAGAGTGAAATAATGTATTATATTGCAAAAGGCTTGATCAGGCTGCTGTGTGGGATTACACTATTTAGAGTCAGGGAGACCAATTAAGAGACTATTGTAGAAATTTGGAAGAGAAGTGATGGTGGCTTGGACCAAAGTCGGTAATAGTAGGGGTGGTGAGAGAAGTGGTCAGATTCTGGGTGTTCTTCCCCCCTACCCCCCTCAGGCAGAGACAATGGGATTTACTGAGCAACTGGGTGTATAGAGAGGGGGAAACAGAAGTCAAGGATGACTCAAATTTTTTGACTGGTGCTATTGGATGGGTGGAGTTGCTGCTGACCAAAATGGTGTGACTGCAGGGATATCCTTAGTGGAGGGAAGATCATAAACAGAGTTTTGATTGTGTTGTGTTTTATGTATCTCACATGAATCTGAAGTTTGGGAAAGAAGTCTGAACTAAGAATATATATTTGAAAGTCATCAATATGTAGAGCACATAATCTATGAGATGGGATAAGATCAAAGGAATGAGTATAGAGAATAGAGAATGAGTATAGAGTATAGAGAATAGATCTAACAAGGAAATCTTGGAACACTCCAAGCTTCAGAGATCAGTGAGAAAGGAAGGCATCAACAGAGAGGATGGGAGAATGATCCCATCTGTGGGATACAGAAGTATGAAATCCTAGTTGTTGAGAAGAGGGGTAGTCAGCTGTGCCAAATGATGCTGATAGGATCTGTAAGATGAGTAGTGAGAACTGAGCAATTGTCTTATCAATGCAGAGTTCATTGGTGAACTTAATGAAACATTTTAGTGAGATGTTAGGGAAAAATCCTGGCTGAGATATGTTAAAGAGAAATAAAAGGAGAGGAATTGAAAATTGCTAATGTAGAAAATTGTCAAGGAGGTTTTGGCAAAATGGAAGCCAAGGAGATGGTATAGGATGGTGGAAGTTGGCTCGAGACTGTTGCTTTCTATCTTTTAAAGACATGGGATAAATAAGAGCATCCTGAGAATGGCCCAGTAAGAGCACAGTTTTGAGTAATTTGTGTACATATATGCATGTATATTTTCTAATTCATTATGCTAATGTTCCATGTATGAATATCTCAGAATTGCTTTGTGTTCTCATTAATGGACATTTAAGTTGTTTTCTAGTCTTCTGTATTATATACATTTTGATTCATGTTTCCTTGTGCATACATGCACTATTTCTCTCTTGTAAATATCTGGAAATGAAATATCTTGATCTTTATCTGTATTTGCAACTTTAATAGATATTTTCAAATTGTTCTACAGTGTGGCAGTACCTACCATTTACATACTCACCAACAGTAAGTGGTGATGAATTGGAATGTGTGAAATGTTATCCTGTTGGGTTTAAATCTGCATTTCTGTGATTACTAATAAGATTGATCATCTTTTCATAAACGTGTTGGCCATTCTGGTCCCTCTTCTGTAACTCTCCCATTTTTCTATTGGGGAAAAGATAACAATTTCTCTCTGATTTGTGGAGTTCTTTATATTTTATCTTTTCTCAGTCTGTGGCTTGCCTTTTCAGTTTTTTAAATTGTAACTTTTGATGCACAGCAATTTTAAATTCTGTTGTGGTCAGATTTGTTTTTTTATTTATAGTTTGTGATTTTTTTGTCTCAACGAAATCCTTGCTATCACAAGGTTATAAAGATATTCTTTTATATAGCTTTGAACAAGTTTAAAGTTCTATCTTCCAAACTTAGGTCTTTAACCATCTCTAATCATATCTGATATTTTTAGTGGGGCTTTAGGTAGGAAGCATGTTTTATTTTTGACAGCACCATTTTTTAAATAGTCTGTCCTTTTCTGTGGATTTGTGATACATCTTCTGTCAGTATCTGATTTTTAGGTATGCATGGGTTTATTCAGGGGCTCTTTATTGTTTCTTTGTATCACTGAGGAGGCTTCCACTAATACTTCACTATCTTAATATAGCTTTATGATAAATCTAGATATCTGGTAGGACAAGTTTTCCCAACCTGCTCTTACTCACACTTCTTGGCTAGTTTTGGTCCTTGTATTTTCTATAGGAATTTGAAGATTAAGTTGCCAAGTTATGCATATACACACACACACATAGCCCAATTGGAATTTTGAATGGAATTGCATTTAATTTATAGATTATTGGGAGTATGTGATATTTTGACTATGTTGATTTTTCCTTTTTTGAATATGTTCTATCCCTCCATTTATTCAAGCTTTCTGTGTTCTTTAATAAGCTTTTGTATATTTCTCCGTAAACTTCTTGCTTATATTTGGTTAGATTTATTCATAGATACCTTACAGATTTAATTGCTGTAATGAATAGGATCTATTTTTTTCTATGGCATTTTATTTTTCTATTACTGGTCCAGAAGAACATTATTTCTCTTTGAATACAAAGCAATATGGAGATTGAAGGGATTAGTAATGGAAAGGGCAATTTGTGAGGCAGTCTCCTAAAAGGGAGAGACCATACTGGGGGACTGAACCAAAATTAGCATCAGTGGGGTGGAGAAGAAAGCCTGGTTTCATAGCTGTCTAAGGCAGGCCCCAAAACTTGTAACTTAGGGAAGTGAAGAGGTGAGTAAAGAAGAGAGACATGGGGAATGCCTGGGTGGCTCAGTGGTTGAGTGTCTGCCTTTGGCTCAAGGCGTGGTCCCAGAGTCCCTGGATTGAGTTCCACATTGGATTCCCTGCGGGGAGCCTGCTTCTCCCTCTACCTATGTCTCTGCCTCTGTCTGTGGGTCTTTCATGAATAAATAAACAAAATCTTTAAAAGAGAAAAAAAAGAGAGAGAGAGAGACTTGGGAACATGATAATAATTAAATGATGATCCTGTTAAATGAGGTTGAATGTATAAGAGGAAGTGTTGAAGAGGAATAGTTGAAAATTCATTTCAGGACTGCATTTTAGTCAGCCAACTTTGTGAGAACTACAATTTATGCCCACTAGCTGAGTAGAAATCTGGATAGCATTGTGTGGATCAAATGGAAGTCTGGACAAGTCCAGTTACAGGAACTGGAAGTGCAGTTAGCTCTTAGGGCTTTTTGTCAGGTGGGTTTTGATTCTTGCTAATGTTCAATGGATTCTTCATTTTCCACTGTAACCAGCTTCTCAATCATCTTGGCTTCGTCAGCTCTGATCCAACCTTTCAAACTCTAGCACCTGCAACCAACTGGCAATTTTCCTGTCCATCTTGTTTTAAATTTCAAACTGTGATGTTGGCCCAATCATCTTTTCAAGCAGTCTCCCAGGTCACAGGTTGCAGGCCAGGCCATAAATTGACTTGTTTTGCTTTTTGCTTGTTTGGTCAAGTGTTCACCATTGGTTCAGTATTTTGTAGGATGACTATATTTCCCAATTTGCCTAGCATAATTGTTGTCTCAGAACAATTAATAATACCCCAATTTTCAGTTTGGGCAGTACATTAGTTGGTTATGCTACTCATCACCAGGGGCTGTAAAACATGGCTACTTATTCCAAAGGAGGGATTATGGAAGAAGAGTGTGATGGTAGCTAGGCTACAGGGCACTGAGTAACATCTCCTATACTTCTCATGCATAGTAATGGTAGACTTGAAGAATCCTGAAAATCCACTGGAAATGAAATTTAATGATAAATGGAAGAGGACAGATACAGGGTGCCATTTGGGTATGTTCCCAGATACCCAAGTCAAACAGAAGTAAAGGTAGATCTGAGTATTCCTGTGGGAGTCAGGGTAGGGAATGTTTTGGCAGGTGATAGACGTGGGCATGCCTTTTTTTTTTTTAAGATTTTATTTATTTATTCATGACACACACACACACACACACACACACACACACAGGCAGAGACACAAGGCAGAGGGAGAAGCAGGCTCCATGCAAGGGAGCCCAACCTGGGACTCGATGCCGGGTTTCCAGGATCACACCCTGGGCTGAAAGCGGCATTAAACCACTGAGCCGCCCGGGCTGCCCTGGGCATGCTTTTATCAGGAAAAGGGTTCCATTCTTTGGTCGGGGTTAAAGAGAAAGGACTTGGGAAGGGAAAGGAGCAGGGAGCCCTGTGGATCATGACAAACTGTGCTGCTTCTTGATGGAGATAAGAGCTGAATGAGTGCATATCCGATATAGGAAGATTGACGGTTGATCCAACATTTTGAACTCAGGTCTGGGCAAAAGCAGGTTAACTTAATCATTGTTTGAAGACAGCTAAAATTTAGTATGGAAAGTCCTCTAGTATCTATATTTTAAAAAATCTTTAAATGGGTCACGGTGTAAGTATAGGGACTTAGAATTATGAAAGATCTATTTATATTTGCCTATTTTAATAAGTTTAAGGGTAAATGAAGATTTACTTTTTCTGTGTAAGTAACTATGACAGTGAGAAGTTACATGTTCTACATATATTCAAAATGTGTATGAAAAAATATACTATTTCCTGAACACGGGTTCTATAAATCTGAATCCATAAAATAACAGAAGCTACTGGGGTTTTATGTTGAGGAAACTGTAACTGGGAAACACATGTTAATTATTGATATTTGGGGGAAAGCTGAGGTGTTTGATGACAGATGGAAGTGAAGCCTGGAGAGGTGTGGAAAGGGAAGGGCAGAGTTTTGAGATTTTTGTGTGTGTAGGTATGTGTCTTGAACCATAAGATAGTGTAACTAAAGGCATGTGTTATAGTAGAAGTCATAAGTAGGCAATGAGTGGTTTCAAAAACATGGTAGAAAATGAAGCTTCCTTTTGAAGTATTTATTATCCCACAGAGATTCTAAAAGGGGTTGCTCATTAATCAAATCCTGAAGGACTCCAACATAATTATAAAAAAAATAACACTGTTAAAGTCACCATTAAAAGAATTAGTCATAAATCTTTTTGTTTTGTTGTTATTATCTAAATAGAGAACAAAGTTGTCTTTGTTTCCAGGGAAGAATGGTTAACAGGCATTTTGTGTGTGTGGTTTGTGCTTTGTGTATGTGTGTGTCTACTATAGTAGTAACAGATAATGTCTTTTAACAGCTCATGGAAAGAATTAGTTTCTTCCCTACCAAAAAGCTAGCCTTGTGGAAGCTGACAAAAGTCATTATATTACTATGATTTTTGGCCCAAGAAAATAACGATATCTTGGAAAAACTGAAGGAGTATGGCAGTGGAAGAAAGACATCTGTAATATAACAGACAAATTATTTAAACAAAAGATACAGTGTTTCTTTAATTGCATTCTCATGGACTCTTGATTTAAAATGTGCTGACCAAAGGCAGTATTTGGAAGAAAGGAACTTTGGATTTCCAGCTTGAGTTCAATTTAACAAACTTTTATTGAGCATCTACTCTGGAGCCAGGCAGCCTGAGTTTGAGCCTCAGTTCTGTTTTTCTACCCCTCTTTGCATCTGTTTCTTCTTCTCTGAAGTGGAAATGGTCATGGTAGTCCTTAGTCTCTGTTATTTTGAGGACGAAGTGAATTTTAAAATATGAAGTGAATTTTAATGTATGTAGAGTACTTAGTACCATGCCTACCACTTTGACACAGAAAGTCAACTGAATTAGAGACTGGGGACTTAAGGATGTTCACATTGTCTTCCTGGGAGACACAGGTAAGCCACACGACAATTTCAGTATTTTCTGATAATGCCAAGGAAATGTTTATCGAAAGGTTGCTGGGTGACACGGAGCTGGAACAAATAACAATCTTAAGGAGATAGTTCTCTGAAGTAGAATTCAAGAAAGGTCGTCTGTAGGAAAGGAGAAAAAAATTTCCTTCAAATGGCCACAAAACAAAAAGTAGATGAAGCCAGAGGCTGGGATACATTCATTTGTAGTTTTTTTGAGCCTCCTTCTTGCTGGGTTCACCTCTGCATCTGGTCACTGTTTAGTGCATGATGTTTCAATATTCTTTTTACTTGTACTATCGACTACAGAGTCGAACTGAGCCTAATAGCGTTGATATAATTGGGATAGCAATGATTATTCCCAAGTACAGTTCTCCATACTATTTAGACAAAGTATTGACTTTGGGGGTAGAAGAATGTCCCAGAGAAGGAACAGCCCCTGTACGGCATTGCCCTTTCCTTCCACTCTGTCAGTTCTAATGAATTGAGAAAAGAGAGGAGTATTACCTGGTTAGAATTAAGAGAGAGAAAGGAACACATTTTAAGACCTATGTATAAGAATCATACTTTAAGATAATCTTGATACAATGATTTGTGATGTTCTAACCTGTGAAAACTCTAAACTGTTCAGCAATATAAGATGTATACCTTTGTGAGTGTGCAGAAATGTGATTTTTTTTTTTCCTCTGTAATTGAACTCATTTTAGCTCTGGAACTTCCTTTTCTGCTGGTAGTGAGTAGACATGTAATATTGCTACTTTAAGTTAACCTCTCTTTAGCACTTGGGAGTAAAAACTGTCAAGTCCAGTGCAAGATGTAATGCAAAGCTCATAGTCATACTTAGAGCTGTTCCCATTCTGTGGTTCTTCCTGCACTCCCACCCTCACCCACTGGCCAATGTACTCCAGATAGTCTCAGTGTAGAGAAAACATTGGAAGAAGAAAGGTGTCCATCCAATTCATTTGCCCTTTGGTTCTTCCCGGCCTTTCCTATGTGTCTCATCCTGATTGAGCTTTGCCTCTGTCTTCATGTTATCCCTGTTGCTGTGTCAAATGATAAGCCATCTTAGTGTTGATTATTTTTTTTAGGTAAACCAAAACCATGAAGAATGCTTGCTGATTCATTGGCCGGCCCCATAGATCCCCATGCTCATTATCTCCAACCCCTCCCGCATTGCTGCAACAGAAACTCATGAGACCTCTCTTGAAGGGGCCTTGGGAATGTTTTTGGATTTCCTCAACATCCCATTAGAGCCAGGATAACAGGGAAGCTCAGAGCTCTCAATCCCATTCTGCCCCAGCACTCTGCCACCATTACTGCTCTGTGATATCCAGCCAATACTGACTTGTCTCCCTCCAGACATTCACTTGCATATATACCCCTTTAAGCTCCCAGGTATTGTCTAAACTCTAGACACCTTGTCCTTACCTCTTCCTACCAGCCAATTAGACTTTTGTCTGTTTTCCTAGAACCAGGAAAACTGCTCTAATATCATGTTGCACTATTGTCATACTCTATGAGTAACCTTCATATGCACTCTCAATCCTAGGTGTTCCTAGTCAGATGCTTTGGAGACATCAAAATGTACTATTTGTCTCTCAGACTCTTGCAGCACAGGGTGTGGGTTTCAAGACTATTACTTCTGCTGATCTCATTTTAAACATTCTATTTGGAAAGTTAGAACTGAACAACAAAGTTTTGTCCTTGGCTGTGCCTGCCTATCCCCCAAAGCTGAAGCTGACTCAGCTTTACTGGGTACAGCAATAAAATCAGTAAGAGTAAAAAAGCAAAACAGATAATATTTCAAAAAACTATTCTGTTAACTCTTGCTGCTTAGACCTGAGTTGTTATACCACAGGAGAAAAATCCTCAATCATTTACAGCCCTAACTTTGTGATGAGTTAGGCTGATAGCTATGCATATTTATAAACAGAATTGTTAGTTTGTCAAAGATTTGTTACAGGTGAGCTAATGTTAGATGTTGAGGGGAAACTGTTGGCCTAAATTTAAATTCTGACTCCTCTCTGATTCATTTGGATGTCTTTACAATTTATTTAAACCTTCCGGAATCTTATCTCTTAGACAGAATGACTCACTTCTCTCAATAAAGCATATTGTCTGTACTTCTGGAGACTCAGTGAAAGATGTCAGCAGCCAACTAAATTCTCTTATTAGAGATATAAAATGAATAGAAATGGTTCTTGAAGTGACTACTGTTCAGTTCCTGAAATAGCATCTGCTTGGATACTCATGACTGCAAATTGCTGCTCATGGCTATGTTAGCAGATGATGAAGACCACTTGACCCTGGCTGCATCAGGGTGGTTTTGATGCCTTCTTTCCAATCAAGACAGGCTTGCCTAGAGTTTTTCAAAGAACAAAATGAGATAATCTATGTGAACACTGTAAACTTCAAATCTATGCAAGTGTTATTTTAAAATTTTTACTAGCTTTCCTGCTGTATTATTATTTCAACGCTTTGAGACGTTCATGCTTAGAAAGCTTGACTTTTTTTTTCTTTTTTTTTAAGAAAGTAAGCCCAGAATCAGCACCCTACATGGTCAGTGTCACTTTATCTCAACATCTTTTCCACTCTTTAAACCATGTCCCAGGCTTCTTTGGTTCTTTTTGGGTCTGTGACTCTTCCTGTTGTGTAAACCTGGGAAATGTTTCCAAATGTGCTATTTCTTTTTTCAAGCTGAAGTACATATTCTGCTGCATAGTTTTACTTTTTTCTCTAGACTTTGTTGGGCTTACCACTTATAAATTGGTCTGAAAAATGATTGCTTCAAATTCAACATTTGAATCAAGTGCCAATTATGTGCAGAGTATAGTGATAGTCCTGGGGAGAGGGGTGAGCCCACTTCCCACATGAATAGCAGTAGCAGTGGTGCCATTCACCAAGGCAGGAACACAGACTTGAAGTGGAGGAGGGATGGTTTGGGTAGAGTTGGGGAGCTGTGAGAGATTGCTGTTAGTTTGGGATATGGGAAAAGCTTGACTAGGAGAGACTGACTCCAAGTGCTAGATGGAAGCCATGGGAGTGAATGGAAGAAAAGCAAGATGAATTCCCTATTGAATAACTACCAGACTTGCTATGATATTCTCCTGTAAACAGATATCCTGGTGGGGAAAGACCCCTCCAAATAGCTTATAGTGACGTTGAGGTATCTATGTGTTGAGTGTCACTGATAGGCTTTTCTGGACATGCACAGTTTGAGAATCAGCGACAAACTTGGAATAGAACTTCTCAACCTTGGCACTATTTGCATTTTGTTTCAGATAATTCTTTTTTTTGTGTGGGAGATTGTCATGTGCATTGTAAGATGATTAGCAGCATCCCTGGTCTCTCACTAGATAGTAATAGCATTTCACTCCCTACCCTTCCTGCTGTCAGTTGTGACAACCAATACTGTCTTGCAGATACTGCTAAATGTCCCATGGGCTGTAAAGCCACCTGGGCAAGTTCTTCTCTTGAGCTTATGTAAAGCATTTTTGGAGGAGCTACCTTAGCTGTTCTGTTTCAGAACAGCTAAAAAATACATTTGCTTCTGCACATTATCCTGACCCCCATTTACTTATCTTAGAAGATCTATTAAGTAGTTTTATAATTTTCTTTTAATCATGTACTGCCCATAAAAGCACATATAACCGTTCATTTCCAATCAAACCTTCTCTTTGTGTGTGTTGTATATAAACAAAGGGGGTGCTGCACTCCAAAGAGTGACAGAGCCAGTAGTTTGCTGTTAGTTCCTTGTGTGTCGAACATTTTAAGGCAGACCATCCAAAAGAGTTACCTGAGAGTACTCTTGGGGCCGGAGGTAAGAGAATGGGTTTCAAGTGAAGCAAATAGGAACTTTGTTATAGGAATTTGAATGTAAAAAATTTGAAACACAAGAGTTAGTACTTAACATTTTTGAGTGCACATTTGTTTAGAGTTCATAAAGAATAAAGAATATAAGAAAGTAACTTAATAAGTTACCTGCCATAGTGGCTGAATTAACTTGTAGTTTAAAACATTCCTCTTAGAATTAGTAGCCAAGTTTATTAAATTTTTTTAAAAATTTTTTTATTCATTTATGATAGTCACACACACAGAGAGAGAGAGAGAGAGAGAGAGAGAGAGAGAGAGAGGCGCAGAGACATAGGTAGAGGGAGAAGCAGGCTCCATGCACCGGGAGCCCAATGTGGGATTCGATCCCAGGTCTCCAGGATCGCGCCCTGGGCCAAAGGCAGGCGCCAAACCGCTGCGCCACCCAGGGATCCCAGTAGCCAAGTTTATTAACACATTGATAATATACGTCAGTGGCAAGCACTGACCAGTGTATGTGTTGCTCTGAAATGAAGCTATTAGTTGCTCTATTAGAGTGCAAGTTTTGTGAGGACGAGGATTTTGTTCTTTTTGTTCACTTTCCTTTCTTCACGGCCCACATGTCCTGTTACAGTGCACAGTGGTGTAGAGTGTGGCCCAGGGAGCAGCCTCGCAGAGTATTTTGCTTCCTGTTTGTTTAGCTCTGTGTCTTCCCTGACCAATGCCCCCCTTCCTCACAGGCTAGTTAGTGTTCTTGACCCACAGCTGGAGAGAGCCGAGGTGAGGATCTGAGACCATGGTGCATCACTTCTTCTCATGGATCTTCCAGCATTTCTTCCTAAGATGTCATAAAATTGTGGCTACTGTACATTTTCTGTACCTCGTAGAATGATGGCTATTAGACTTCCAGCCCCACTCTTATTCTACCAAATGGAGGAAGAAAAAAGATAGATTTGAGCCTCTGTAATGTGCTTTTGGCCCACACTCAGAGCATTCACACCTACCTTCTCAAAATCCAAGTACAGCCTTGATGAATAGAAATGGGAAGAGAAGGGAGAGAATACCAGAGTTTGAAAGTCTTTATACAGTTTTTACTCCTGGGGACCGGAAGAGTGGTATGTGGAGAGCTGAGGAAGGTGCGAGCCTTGTCTGTATACTTCTGTCATTTGATTTGAAATGACTAGGCCACTTGGAGCCAGCAATTATATTTTATCATTTAAGGCAGAATTAGGTTTAGACTCACCTGGTCTTATACAGTACAGGAAGGATAGAGTAAATATAGTCTATTTAACTGTGAGGGTCCTAAGTCTCCTCTCATGAGAGTCTCCATGGTACAGGGGCTAGAGCATGTTTATCCAAGCTTAATTACTGGCTCCCTGTGTGCACTTGGTCGAGTTATCTAACCTCTCTCATTTTGACTCCTCATCTGTAAAACTCTAGTGAGGGTTGTCTGAGGGTTGTCTGAGGGTTGTCAGGACTTAATATGATCATTGTGTAAAAGCGTGTAGTGGTTTTTATGATTTATATGCTATAGATTGTTTATTCAGGAATTGTGTGATACTGCTCTGGTTCTCTGTTCAAGGAGATTAAGATTCTCTAGCTTGTCTAGGTAATATCCTTGATTAAATCATTAAACTTTGTGTACCTTGGATTCCTTATATTTAAAACAATACAAGGAAATGAATGATCTTTCATATTCTAAGCTCTAATATTGAGCTTTATTTTACTATTTAGAAATCTCGATCTTTCTGTTAAAAAAAATGCATCTGTTAACTCATTGAGCCTAACTCATCTAGGTTTGAATAGCTATGGCAATTGTGAAGTCCTTTGCAAATAATCCTATATAATGCATTTTTAGGTAAGTATGCACCAATAGATCAAATTGGTTAATTGATATCTTACAACTTAATTATGTTTTAAGGAGCCCTGTGCAAAGTTAGAGGACAGTATAAGCTTATTTAGAATGCTCAGCCTGTCACAGGAATATATGACCAAGGCAAATTTCTTTTGTATTTGAGTATTTGTAGCCAAATGCTCTTAGTTTCCAAGCACTCTGTTGCTGTAGGAGGGCGAATCATGCATCCTTTCTGTGCTTAGATTTTTCTCCTTTTACCATGTGTTTATTGTATAAACCAAGGAGATTCCGTACAACTTAGAGACAGCAGCTTTCACTCTAGACTTCGTTTTTCAAATACCACCCATACTCTCTTCTCATGGAAAACTACTCCTAGCATCTTAAAGACCATCTCCAGCTTTTATGTATTCCTATTTGTTTATAGTGTTTGTAGCAACCACCAACATCAACAGATGGTTGATTCCCATATATATAATTTTTAAGGTAATGATGGAGTTAAATTATTAAGACTCAAACTCATAAAAACACTTTCATCATAAGCTGTGTACACATTTTTGATTGAATTATTACCTTAGGGTACTCTGCTGCTGCTACATAAAAGTCAGTGGGGGGCTTTATCATACAAATATTTAAAAACTACTGTAAATAAAGAAAGAGTTGACGCAGAACAGAAATTCAATTTTATGCCATACCAGTAGCTAACAGATTTCTTCCTGTGGACCTAGGCATTATGTTAAGAACTTTATTTCATTTGAATATCTTGAAGTACTCCTGGAGTGGCTCCATCTATTTTATATATGAAGAAACTGAGGCTCAAGTTGAGAAACTTGCCCGTCTTCATAAACCTGTGAGCTGCAGGATGGGGGGGGGGGGGCAGTAAATCCAGGCTGCCCCAGTCCAAAGCCAGGGCTGAGGTTGCATTTTATAATAAAACTTCCAAAATTTCCTTCATAGGACCTTGGGACTTATTTTTGTTTATATTAAATCTAGTAGCAAATTGAGTGGCTTCTGGGGAAATTCAAATCCAAACAATGTGACTCTGAGATCATTGAGATTATTTTGTCATTAGCATTTGATGAATAAGACTGTGTTATGAACTGAACATGGTTATAGAAGGAAAGTCCCTTAATTCTTCACTCCCTGGCATCTCAGCTGTCAAACCACATTTTGACAAGTTATTATTAGTTACAAATTATTTTTAAAAATTTTCTGAACTTTAAGTTTCTGAATAGAAACTGAGAAAAAATTTAAATTGTTTTTAGAAGCATTGAGTGCACTGCAACCAAAATATATCTAGATAGTTTGCACAAAACTAGGGCCATATGTGGCTACCATCACAGAGAGTTACTTATCTGTAAACATGTAATGTTTAATACTTATGACCATTTACATCTAAATTATTCTCAACATTGCAATATTTGCAAACAGAAATTGTATTTATACCGAAGAGATACTAAGACACTAAACATAACAGATAAATATTAAGTATTAAAAATACAATTGAATGATTAAAATCTATGGTCATGCAGTTAAAGGAAAGCCATTGAGATATGCCTCTTTGTAAAGTAATCTTACAGTGTACAACTTTCCTTCTCTTCCTATTCCTTCTCTTTCCTTGTCTCTTCTTCCTGTCAGTGTCCTGTTCATGATCATGATCCTCATTACCATCCTCTCCATCAGTTTCTTCCAGGTGTCTGCATCAGCTCTTTAGTTACAAGCAACTCAGGCAAAGGAGTGGTCTATTGGGAAGGATATCTTGTGATTTGCAGTTTGAGTACAATTGGAACAATCAAGCCCCCTGGAGCTATGCCAAAGCACACTGAGTGCTTAGAAGGGGTTATAGTTGGAAGTTGATATTGATCTCTTAGTCTAAGGTCAGCTGGGAGGGTCCTCGGCCATTACTTCCAGTCCATGAGCAGTCTAGCCTTCTAAACCCAATGTGCCATGCAGATGTTAGATTTTTATGTAGGCTAACACTTAAAAACAGCTGGGAAGTACCTTAGAAAAACAGGATACACAGCAGATCCAGAGATGAAAGAAAGTTGCAGGAAGTAGTGGATGGTCTTTTCAGGTGTCACTTTGGGGTCAATGAGATTTGTATCCTCATGCAATCATGCTATTTATTCATATGTCAGCTTTCAGGAGAGTTTTCTTAGCCTTGCCTTTGGACTCTATGTTTATTCCTTGTTAAAGAGAATGTCAGGTGCTTTGGTTGATGGCACCTTCAGCATGTCATCATACAGAGAGGGCATAAACTTCTAAAGGAAAAATAACCTGCAGGAGAGAGAACAGGGATGCTAGGGAAAATTGCAACATGTCCTGCCATCCCACGCCACTTTATCATGCATAAAACTCACACACCTCAGGACGCCTGGGTAGATCAATGGTTGAGTACCTGCCTTCGGCTCAGGTTGTATTCCCGGGGTGCTGGGATCGAGTCCTGTATTGGGCTTCCCGCAGGGAGCCTGCTTCTCCGTCTTCCTGTGTTTCTGTGTGTCTCTCATGAATAAATAAATAAAATCTTTAAAAACAAAAACTTATATATTTCTTTTGATATACTAATCACAGGTAGTCTTTGGCTCAAAACTCAGAGCTATACGTATATATAATGTTTTTCTGGATGTTATGTAGTTTTCATAATGAACCTTGGTGAAAGATTTTCAACCATAATTTGTTTCTAACCCTAAAGGAGAAGATTGTAAGTTTTAGCTTTTATGGGTCATTGATTCCTATCAAGGTTTCTAAAAGTTAAATATTGTTAAAATAGAAATGTGTTTTTAAAATATCTCCAGGACTTGAATTAAGTTGTCTTTGGGCAACATTTTATAAGAATCATTTCTCTGCTGCAATAATCATGGTTCTTCCTTTATTACAAAAGAACTAAGAATGTATCAGTGTTCACATTTGTCTAATTTAGGGGTATGCAATGTGCATATAGGACCATCAAAGACAGGCCATAGCACAACTACCTCTTCCCTGTTTATAATCAAATCTAAGAAAGTATAAATTCCTCTGATTTCTTAGTTTCCTAATATATCATTAGTACTTTTTATCTGTTACTATTTTATCCTAATCCTAATCTCTGTTTCTTTTAGTGAACATATTTATTTTTTGCATGTCATAGTTTTTTCATTAGATTCTTTTTGAAAATTTGTTTTTCTTTCCAAATTCTGTATTATAAAGTGTGATTGTAAAGTAATGTGAATGGTCTCTGTAATTGTTCATAAACAAATTTTAGAGAGGAGTACAAAACACAATTCCAAAAATGTGTTAGGCAAAAAAAAAAAAATGGCTCGCATAACATATCTTTGGTATTTTGAGGCATAACGTTCATTCTTTGTTTAAAAATGAATCTGCTTGTATTCACACTACAGGTTATATTTGTTTTTATCTGTATACTTTAAAATATACATTCAACAGTTTTCTAGATTTGAAATTCCTTAAAGGCAGAGCCCAAGTGTTATTTTTATTGATTTTGTACATTATTAGCTTTTTTGACTGTACATTGTATCTACATAAACTGCAGTATGGAAAAGAGATGTGTCCTATATAATTCTTCGTGGGAATTATAACATAGTAATTGTCATTTTTCTCAATATCTATTAGAAAGAGCCATCCTTCTACAGTTTGTCAAAAATGAATCTTCCATGCAAAAATGAATCTTCCATGAAAGGTTTTTCACATTTCATTTCTTTCTTTCCATTGATGGTGGCCTCTCTCTTGTATTTAAAAGCTGTTTTGGTATGAATTTCTCAAATACTTTGATTTACAAAAAATGAAAGGACAACATTCAGATCACCACAGATTGTTCGTTACTAGGGAGACTGATATCTCTGTACAGTATGCAGTAGGAAGAAACTAAATATGGAGAGAACAATCAGTTTTCTGTTACAGGATATTTACAGGATGATAAAACTAGAAGGATTTTACCCCTGGCCTTACAACATAGAGGGATGAAAATAATGGGTTTGACTCCATGGGATTAGAGAACAATAGAAATTTAGTTTTCCATATTGGAATTGTATTGTGTAATGTCATATGGAATATATCCTAGCGTCTTGAGCATAATGAATATGCCTCATATACTGTATATAATGTTTCTTATTCTTATTAAAGAACGTGCAAAGGATACAAAAATCTTAAATATATTACTCTAGTCACGAAAATTGTTTATGGACAAGTAATAAGAGAATAAGCCAGCTGCAGAAATTTGACTACTGGGTTCTGGTAGCATGACTCTGCCAGCAGGGAGGTGATCTGTGCTGTAATGCTGTTTGCCTTTGTTTATTTCTCCCTATATTGGAAAAAAAATCAGTCTTTCCTTCTCCTATATGTCTCCTTTGCTTTCACACTACTCTACACACTCAAAATGCTTCTGATACTTTTATTCTCTAACACTAGCTGCATGTCCTACAATTTAACTGTATTCTCTTGCTCTCTACCTGGAGATAGTGTCAGATCCCACAGGTTAAGACCTCAGTTCCACAAGATTGCTCCCACCCTACTTCAGATGCCAATTACAAGTAGTAGGTCCCCAGGTTATCCACAACTTCTGTCAAACTTGGCTATAAGTTGGAGGTTCCCATGACCCCTTTCATAGGTTCAATTAATTTGCTAGAGTGGCCCACAGAACTCAGGGAAACCCTTATGTATTTATGTTTACTAGCTTATTGAAGGATATGATAGAGGATACAGATGAATAAAGTTTTAGAGTGGGCAAAGTCTGGGAGGGTGCTGTGTCCTGGAGCTTCTATCCCTGTGGATTTGGGGTATGTCCCCTCCTAGTACATGGATGTGTTCACCCACCTGGAAGCTCTCTGAACTCCATACTACAGGAATTTTTATGGAGGCTTCATTACGTATGCATGATCAGTTGTTTTTTGTTTTTTTTTTTTTGTTTTTTTTTTGCATGATCAGTTTTTATGTCCATTTTCAGCTCTTCATCCTTCTCTAGAGAGTGGGGGGAGGGGGGAGGGGGTGAAGATTCCAAGCTTTTTATCATGGCTTGGTCTGGCAGGTACCAACTCCTGTTGAGTAGTCATCCAAGAACCCATGCAGACTTGCCTCATTAGAACAAAGATACTACTGTCTCAGGGAAATTACAAGAATTTCAGGGGCCCTGTGCCAGGAACTGGGGCAAAAACCAAATATTAGAACAAAAGATGTTCCTCGTGTGCATATCACTTGGGAATTACAAAGGTTTTGGAATCTCTGTGTAAGGAAGTGGGGGCAGAAACTAATATGTATTTTCTATTATCTCACACCCCTAAAGGTTGGAAGTTATCTTTCAGAAACCATTAACTTCCCTTTAGATTGTCAGAATGACAGCAAATAGTAAGCTTAAGTCAATAAGATTCAAAGTTGGCAAAAATGATTCTTGTCATTTAACTTTTTTAATGTCACATTTATATATATTTATGTAATCTATATGCATGTGTGTGTGTCTATATACCTGTATGTATGCACATATATATGTATATATGTAAAATTGTTTAAGGAAAGCTATTTAAATTCACAAAGTTGCCAATTTTTTTTTTTTAAGAGAGAAAGAGAAGCAGGGGCAGAGAGATAGGCAGAGAGAAAAGGAGAGAGAGAATCTTAAGCAGGATCCTGCCAGTGGGACGCCAACGTGGGGCTCAACCTCACAACCCAGAGATCATGACCTGAGCCGAAGTTAAGTCAGACGCTTAACCAACTGAGCCACCCAAGTGCCCCCAAATTGCCAATTTTTATAATGCTTTTTATAGTTCAGCTTTTTATTTAGATAGAAAACAGTCTCATGGTAGTTCTTCCTAGGTTCAGCTGAATCACACTTTTCTCTGTCTGGCAAAATCAGGCTCTTTGTTTTAGTCATACTTTTAAAATTAAAAAACTGATTGACATCTGTTAGCTTTTCAGGCAGGAGATATAATTGATAATATTTAGCCATGAGAAATGTAGTGTCTCATAGTACGCATGCTTTTTTGACAATACTGTTCAAAACATATTTCTAACAGACATTTATTGGCTAACAGAAGAGGATGTTTTCAAATTTACTATTTATGGCAGGTGATTTTACTTAAAAATCTAGTAGTGTCTTGTGCAATTTTATGATTTCTCCAGTTGCTTACAAAGGCAAATAGCTACATTATTAAAAATAAATTTCACACAGAAAGATAAATACTATATATGACCTCACTTGTATGTGGGATCTAAAAAAACCCCAACTCATAGAAACAGAAAAAAGATTGCTGGTTGGCAAGGGCAGAGGTGGATATAAGGCAGTCAAAGGGTACAGACTTCAAGTTGTAAGATAAATAAGTTCTGGGGTATAATGCATAGCATAGTGATTATAGTTAAAAATAATGTATACTTGTTTCTAAGAGAATATATCTTAAAAGTTTCACCATACACACACATACACACAATTGTAACTGTGAGGTGATGAATGTTAACTAACCTTATTGTAGTAATCATTTTGCAACATATACATGTATCAGAGCATCATATACCTTAAACTTACATAATACTATGTCAGTTTTAGCTCAATAAAGCTGAACAATAAATAAGAATAAATTTGCCTGTTAGAGTTATAGTTTCTTTGTTATATGAGACTACTTTTAAAAAGAAAAAAAAATTATGTTTAGCCCTTTGACAAATGAGCTTATTGAGCAGCTACTATGTACCGAGTTACCAAGGCCCAGTCATAAAAAAAGAAAAAGTCCTTCCTGTATGAGGCTTAAATTCTTACAATCAGCTGATTGACTACTTAAAAAAAAATTCCTAGTTCCTCTTTAATATCTGTCTGCACACTTGCACATCCCTTACTCCCAAAATATACACGTACATATGAGCACACATACATGTGCTATTGTGTATATGCATGTATATATACAAGATTTTACTGTAAGTGTAAATATTCTTGTGTTGAACATTCATACATATGTTTTTCTGTTCTTATGATAAAACCTATAAATCAGGGAATTTATATAAAAATAACACAGATTTTAAGAATTTAAATTCCACTTTTAAAAATTCCCTATTATGTATCCTAAATTTTTCCCTTACTTTTGTGGCTTTATAATATGTCCTCTACATTAATTTCTTCACAGACCTTTTCCCTGTTTGAAACAATATTAAATGGAGAAATGAATGAGGCACTGTTTTGCCTGAAAGTCATTTCAAAAGCCTTCCGAGATCAGTGGCATGTTATTTTCACCAGCTCCTGGACAGCTTTTCGTAGGGTAGGTATCCAAGAGGAAAGGTCACCAAACTGAGCTAAGGATTCATATATTCAGGGGCTTTTGGAGCTTGAAGGGACTTCAGCATTTGTTTATCAAACTCTGAGAAAACCAGTGGAATGCTGATTACAAATAGAAGCCATAGTAATGGATTAAGACACTTGGTTCTTTGTTTAGAGGGATACCAGAGAAAATCTTCAACAAAATTTTAACTTCCTTAAAAACAGTCAGCCTTGCAAACATTTTTTTCTTCACTAGCTTGTCGTTCTGTGGAATAAAAAGTTCTGAAGCGACAAACAATGGTGACTGGCCCTCTGTTTCCCACCTTTCCTGTGTGTTGGCACTTTGTCCCACCTTGCTTTTTTGGTGGATTTGATGCATTGGGATTCAGGATGATTCTGAGCCACACTCAGCAGGGGGAGGAGGAGGATCTGCCTTCTCTCATCCCAAGGCTCCTGGTTTGGGGTTAATCTCCCTAACAGTGATCCTGTGAGAATAGGCAGTGTGGGTGGTGTCAACATTTATTCCATGATGACGGATGTTAGCAGAGAGAGGACCAGTTGAGTAGCACAGGTACCTGAAACTCAAGTTAACGCATGAAAGCATAAACCATATCCTTCACGTTCATGCTATTACTTTTTGCTTGTAATTCTCTCTCAAACGCCTCCCCAGAACTTTCTCCCAAGCCAGAGTTAGAGTAGGCGTCACTACACTTCTACTTATGGTATACTTTATTTGCATGTTTTTTTCTTTTTTCTTTTTTTTTTTTTTTTTCCAATTTAAAAGGCCATTGCCAGGAGATGTCCTATGGAGTGGTATCTATGGTCAGGACACTACAAATGGAGAGTGCACTGCATGAACGGACATTTTAACTTCTATTAGGTCAGATCCTGTCCATGTCCTTGGCAACTGTCTCTCAGTCTCTTGAGCATAGAGACTATGCTTAATAATCTGTGTACGTGAAAGCACAGTAGTTAAAGCAAGATAAATATTCTGTCATTATCTCCTTATTTTGATTTTTCTTTAGGGTCTGAGATTCAGGAGATGGCTGACATTAAATTGATATTATTGGTATAAATTTCATTTTTTTTTCTATGTCCTTTGAAACTTCTTTGATTTATGGTTGTATAAAAGCTATCTATGTAAGGAGTTTTTAATTTTATGCACATTTAAGTATCAGAATAAGTTCATAAATTAGTTTTGGAAAATTTTCTTCTAAAGGGGGTTTATCTGAACATTATTCTAGCTGAGAAACATCAGACAAGGACCTTTGTGAGTAGAGTTTGCAGCATACGAGCTGGGATCACGGGCCCTGGGAAAGCACACTCTCTGTCTCTGGTGATTTCTACCTCCTGGGGTCCCATCAGGCCTGCCACTCTTGTTTCCTGCTGGAACTGGATAGTGACTTGGAGTCTGTAGTTACATATTCTGTACTCAGTGAGGGTTTGCAATCTATTAGAGCCCAAGTGTTACCTTAGAAACCACTTAATTCAAATGAGGTCCAATTTTGTTTAGGCATAACAATTTCTTTGACCCTCAGAATTGTATTGCTCACATTTGCTAGGGTCATCCTTCCTTTCAGGACCAATTTCCCAATCTTTAAGTTCATGACAATTTGGCGATGATGATGATCATGATGATAATAATGGCAAGCAGCTACCATTTAGTGAGAGCAGTCTACGTGCCAGGCATGTAATATATGCAATTAGTGGTTCTCACAGCAACCTTGGAAGTAGGCAATACGATCCCCATTTTACAGATGAAAACCTGTGCTCAAAGAAATTAATTTACTTAAGCCACCCAATGGGTAACTAAAGAAGCTAGGTTTTGGTTTTAATCTGAGTCTTTCTACACCCCCTCACGCCACCTATGTGCATTTCACTGTTTATGTTGTTTCCATTTCAAAACTGAATATGTTTTTTAGAAGACAGGAATGTCTGTTAGGGACTCCTCTTCATGAATTAGACTTCTCTTTATGATTCTTTACATAAAAATGATTATTTGAAGATAGATGCCAGCTCCATGATCTTGTTTTCTGGCTAACTTCTTATCTTGTGGTTTTAAAAAATAGTGCCAAATCAATTCAATATTGAAGGTAGTGCAGAGATGTTGGTTAGTGTTACTGAGGTCATCACTTAATTTTATTCAAAGAACTGGTCTTTGGAATTTTTCAGATTGCATACTGGCAATTGCAGATTTATGTCTTAAATATTTTCCCCCAGCCACCCTTCCGTCCCCACTGCCTTGTTCCGTGAGCATGGTGACTTGTTGCCTGCAGGCCAGCTTCAATACTGTGGTTCCGTGTCACTCATGCAGAGCCAGCCCTGTTCTGATATCAGAATTATTGTTGGCTGTCCTGGTGTAAAGTGATAGCCTCCTCCTTTGAAGGAGGGTGGGATTGGAGTGCAATAACATTAAAGGTTATGTTAATATTCCACCCTCATGGAGGTTTCCTGGTTTCATTTGAAGCTGTAGTTTAAAATATATGAACTTCAAATAGTGTAGATAAAAGAGTGTGAAAAAAGGTGTGCCTATAAACACAAGCCCATATATTTTACAGGTCATACATTTTTTAAATAATAGATGTGAAAAATGATTATTTTTCATTAAGATAGATTTTTGAGTGATTTCTGACAAGTTTTTTTTGGGACTCAAAAGAATTACAAAACCCTACTATGTTTCCCTTAATCTATTGGAAATAATTATCACGTTAATCCCCATGGGAACTAACAGGGTAGTGTATAATAGATTCAAGAACATCCATTTATATACCTAACAAATGAATTTATGATTAATGAAGGACAAAACCGTTTATTTTTTAGCATTACTTTGAACCTAAACTGTAGCAGAGAGGGGTTGGTAACCTCTGGGAGTATGGTAGCAGTGATGGTGAAGTGGTAAATACCCATCATCCTGGGATTCCTGGGTGGTGCAGCGGTTTGGCGCCTGCCTTTGGCCCAGGGCGCGATCCTGGAGACCTGGGATCGAATCCCACGTCGGGCTCCCGGTGCATGGAGCCTGCTTCTCCCTCTGCCTGTGTCTCTGCCTCTCTGTCTCTCTCTGTGTGACTATATGAATAAATAAATAAAATCTTAAAAAAAAAATACCCATCATCCTGAACCCACATCATGACTATGAGGAAAACCTCATGGTCCTATCCTCATCATTTTGATTTTGGATTTTCCAGTTCCTTTTCTGTGGTCCTGAAATAAACCTGATTATTTTCATGGTCCCACCTTCATTATTTTCCTCTGCTTTAAAATGTTGGCTGTGGCATCCATGCTGCTTCTTTATACCTGTTCCTTGTAGCTAAGGCAGACACACTAACTTTGGACATTAGTCTCACTGCTGTTGGCCTGACCTGGGTCCAATATTGACAGCCCAAATTAGCAATTTACACTTTAGAAACTGGTCGGGGAGTGGGTGGGGGGATGGGAGGGATAATAAAGAATTTTAAAGATTCCCTTTTTATATAAAAAATTTCTAGAAAATTATATTTTTGATAGGAGAAAAAGCTTTTAATCTATGAAGGACTCATAATTGGCAAACTGATTTTCAGTTTTTCACTAGCATATAAACACGTTGGCATTTTCGCGGTTAGGTGGTGTAGGACACTGTGCTAGTGAGTCGTAGGGAAGAGCTTCAGAGCTGTAGACTGCTTTTTTTCCCCTGCACATTTGCAATTTCAAATGCTGTAATTGTCCACTTATGATGTCATTTTGGAGCGCATAGCAGGACTACTGAAAACTTAAAGTTACACGTTATCTTGGATAGCTTATTGTTTTTTTGGTTTTAGAAACACGTGGTGAAGAAATGGCTCAATCGTCTTTTCTTTTGGAACACTGGCACTACTTTGCTAAATGTAACATTCAACGAAATGGATGTTTACCCTGGTAAATATCTGCAAAACATTTGGTAAGGCCGGAATGGAAGGCTGCCTAATTCAGTGTATAATTTTGTGGGAAAAGATAACATGGCAGAAAGTGCATCTTGACATTTGGGGAAGAAAGAAAAGTGTTATTGTGCCAGAAAGATGTTTCCTTAAAGTATAGATTGCGACTCTTAGGCAGAATCTGGGCTGGTGGCATATTTTGCTTGGCTTTCACAGTATTTAAAAAGAAAGAAAGAAAAAGATCTGACCACCTAAGTCAGAGCCTGTGTTCTTTGGTTGTCCACACTCCCCACACCACTTGTTATTGCCTCAGTTATGCTCATTTCTCCCCAGGGCTCTGAGACCTTTGTTTTGTGTCTTTTGCTAAGAGAAAGCTATCTGTAGGCAGTATCTGATTAATGCTGTGCCTTGAAGCTGTCATCAGACTCGAGGAAGAACCTCCCCACCTTCTTCCTGCCTGTGCTTCTCCAGCACTGGTCCACAGATGTCCCAGGAGGTGGAGGGAAGCTAGGGAAAGGCTCCTTCCTCACTGCCATCCTGCGGCCAGGGAAGGAAGAGAAAAGACCCACCTTGTTTTCCTGTGTGCTTGCTTCTTACCCCTATATTTTTTGACGCTAGCATGGGGTCCAGTTCATCCATTTGCATTTGTGCAGCATATAGTTTCGAAGTCTGCTGAATGTGGAGCACTGTACTGGGCTAGTGGAGGGCAGTGGGCAAGAGATAGCTAGCTCTGTTACCACTGAAACCACTGTGAATTTTTGTTTTATTTATTCTTGCAGTTTTAATTCCCATGTGAGAATTTCAGATCTCATCTGTATCCTAAATCACCCAACCATACCATCTTCTTAGAATTTTTATTCCTGTCTCTTAGAGACTAGAACTTACATTCTCCTGACAATGAGTAGTAGTTGCTTAACACATAACACTTCTGACTCTAGAGTAGATAATTTTCAGAGGCATGCTTTTTCTTTGAATGATCACAATACTTTCTAGAATTCTTTTTTTTTTTCCCCAGTAGGATCAATGTTTTACTCTGTGTTTTGTTTCCTTTACTTACTTTCGAACAGGGTAATTTAATTATGTAGCCAGCGTGTGGGGTTCATTTTGATTCTGTTCTGTTTTTCTGCTTTCTCTAATTTCTGAGCCAAAGGGTAGGCCATGCAGCTCCCAGCCTGAATACCCAGGACAGGAACTCTGCTTCCAGGTCGGGGCTTCTCCTACACTGCCAGTTTTTCCTCCACCTGCTTCTCTGCCACTCTGAGCTAGGGCTCATAAACTCAGGAGCCTGAAGTTAGGCAGATGTAGCAAAATTATTGAAGCCCTTGGTTTTAGACAGTATGCTACGTATGGTAGCTGTGGAAGGCATTTAAATGCAATATTTCTAAAATGCTTTGCCTTTTTAAAAAAATTTTTATTTTTTTATTCATGAGAGGCACAGAGAGGAGAGGGGCAGAGATACAACACAGGCAGAGGGAGAAGCAGGCTCCATGCAGGAAGCCTGACGTGGGACTCGATTCCCGGTCTCCAGGATCACGCCCTGAGCCGAAGGCAGGCGCTAAACTGCTGAGCCATTCAGGGATCCCCTGACCCCCCACCCCCCTTTAAAGATTTTATTTATTTATTAGAGGCACACAGAGAAAGAGAGAGAGGCAGAGAAAGGCAGAGGGAGAAGTAGGCTCCATGCAGGGAGCCCGACATGGGACTCGATCCCGGGTCTCCAGGATTACGCCCAGGGAAGGCGGCGCTAAACCGCTGAGCCACCTGGGGCTGCCTTCCCCTGCCCTTTTAAACAGAATTTACCCGTGAGCCAAATATGGTATTCATTGGAGTCTTTAGTATGAAACCGTGGTTTCTACAGCAGTGTTTCTTAAACTTTTTTTGAATTTTTTTTTTAAGATTTTATTTATTCAAAAAAAAAAAAAAGATTTTATTTATTCATGAGAGCCACAAAGAGAGAGGCAGAGACACAGGCAGAGGGAGAAGCAGGCTCCATGCACGGAGCCCGACGTGTGGGAGTCGATCCCGGGACTCTAGGATCACACCCTGGGCCAAAGGCAGAGAGGCTCAACCACCCAGGCGTCCCAAAATTTTTTTGACCTAGTACATACATATGATTATTTTAAGACAGAAGTCCAGTATTTTACATGTTTGGATTTTTTTTTCTCAGAGTAAATCTTAGAACTGAGATTGCTTATTCTAAGAATCTGAACATTAGTATCTTTTAATAAATGGATTCCCAAAAATGTTTCTCAAAAGATTTATGCTGGTTTGCATTGCATAGGCAGTGTGAGATTTTGCTATGGCCTGGCCAGAATTCAAATTTAAATTATTTTGTGACTTTAATGGATGAGGTGCTATTTCATTCTTTTTTTTTAACTTAATTTTTAAATTATTAGAGCAATGGAACATTTTCATCGGTTAGTAATGATATTTTCTCTCATAATAATCATATTCTTAAAGGATATAGTTAAATGATCAACTTACAATAAAGTAAGTCAACAAGCACAAAATCTTGGATCACTCCTCAGAAAAAAAATGGCTTCATCATTCATAAGCTATAACAGGTACTTCTCACTTTTTGTGGTATGGTGGCCACAGTCATCTTAATCTTACTCTGCTTTATTAGTCCTTGTCAATAAAAAAGTTGCAGAATAGAGAGTTGTAAATCAAGTAGGAGTGTTTGTTAATATCTTTGTGGTTTATAAGGAAAGAAAATTTCAGAATGTTTTCCCTGAGAAAAAGAAAAGAGGCTTAAATCTAGATATAAATTGATTTTTCAATATTGAGTTATATTTCTGGACAACTCTTATACTGCATGTAACTTCTCACTAATATTCCGTTAGCAATGGATTTTGATAGTGTAGTTCTTACTTTGAGATATGTGTACCTCCTCACTTTCTTTTTCAAATCAGTGAGTATTTTGTAGACAAATATTGCTATTTCTGCTAAATGGATTCTTTTCCTGACTCCACCTGTCATATAAATAGTTTCTCCCCATTGTCTTGGTTTTAATGAAAGTATGAAATGTATGTACTTTTTTCTCTCTATGCCATCTTAGCTATATATACTCAAAAATATATGTATAACTTTTGCTGAAGTATCCTTTGAGTTTTACTATACCACAGTTTTGAGTCATAAAAAAACCCTAAAGATTTTAAGCCTTGCCCATGTATTATGAACTACACATGATTTTTGTTTCGTAATGGACTAAAAACCCATTTACTTCCACAGAATTGGATCAGGTTTTAGAAAATAAAAGCATTTATCCATGGTGATGCACAATTGTAGCAGTGTTTATACTTTTGATCATTCCTTAGAGAAGTATTACCTTGGTAGACAACCAGCTGGCTTCAGGGAAAATTGTACCCTTGATACATGCTTAAAACAGCAGTGTAAAACATAACTGGCTGACAGTGCTGGTTTTGGTTAGGGTCACTTTCTTATTCATGGTATGCTGGGAGCACAGGGAATGATATCAGTTTCTACCCTGTAGAACTCTTATGATGGCCAGACATAGTATTTCCCTCTGTTGTCAACACTTGAGAAAAATTTGCCAAGTGGAGACTTATGAATAGAAAAGGAGAGAATATTCGTAATTGTGGTTTGTTTTAAGAAGAGAAAAATTCATTTTTTCAATGTTATTTTAGAAAAGATCTTAGGAGTTGAAATTTAAAATTCCAAAAAATTTTGTTTTTAACAAATGGAACATGATTTTTAATTCCAGTGTTCTTTAATTTCTTTCTTTCTTAAGTATGCTTTGTCCCAGGCCATTGTGGCAACCCATATTACAATCCTTTGGGACCTGGCTTAACTCATCTTTTTTTCCCTAGTATTGGCACATGTGAATGGCTCAATAAATTGTTTTTTGACATGAACCAGTGACCTTTGGAATTTATACAACATTAAAAATTAATTGGGAAATTGCATATCATAAATAAGATGACGGTGATTTTCCTGGTTGGTACCCATGTTCCAAACTTTCTTAGCTGGCATTGTTTTATCTCCTAATTACTGGCAGAGTAGGGAACAAAGACAGGAGGCTCAGAAGGTTCTCTATTATATAACTAGACTCCTTTTTTTTTAATTTTTCTTTTTGAAAGATTTTACTTATTTTTTCATGAGAGACACAGAGAAAGAGGCAGAGACATAGGCAGAAGAATGAGGCCTGCAAGGAGCCCGATGCAAGACTATCCTAGGACCTTGGGATCATGACTTGAGCTGAAGGCTCAACCACTGAGCCACCCAGGTGTCCCTAGACTCCATAATCAATCTGGTCAAGGAACTATGTGACATTAGTGATCTTAGGATAAAATGTCTTTTGTGTTTGTTTTAGAACATGGATAGTGAGAAAACCAGATAGATGCTTTTTCCAGAAAAGGGCATAGTGAACAATTGAGTATGATGATATATTTTTCTCTTTGGAATATTATAAAGAGATTTTATTTCCAGTCCTCAGAGGGACCGATTTAGAACTTTGATGTATTAAGCATTTTTAAAACTATTTTATCAACAATAAAAATCAAGCAGCCTTATTAGAAAGTTACAAAGAAAAAGACTACAAAATTATTAGTGATGAAACATCATTAATCATTAGGGAAATACAAATCAAAACCACAATGAGATACCACCCTACACCCATTAGGATGGCTACTTTAAAAAACAAGACCAAAAAAACAAAATAACAAATGTGAGGATGTAGAGAAATTGGAACCTCTGTGTATTGATGGTGGAAATGTAAAATGGTACAAATGCCTTGGAAACTGGTATGACAATTTCTCAGAAAGCTTAACAAAGTATTACCACGTGATCATTAATTCCACTTCTGGGTATATACCTAAAAGAAGTGGAGGCAGGGACTCGAATAGATTTTTCTACACCCATGTCCATAGCATTTTCACAATAGCCAAAGTGTGGAAGAAATTCACATCTGAGAGATGAATGGATATATGAAATGTAGTATACACATACAATGGATTATTATTCAGTCTTAAGGGGGGAGATTTTGACAAATGCTACAATATGGATGAACAGACTTATGCTGAGTGAAATAAGGCAGTGATAAAAGAACAAATATAATTCCACTTATATGAGGTTCCTGCAGTAGTCAGAGTCAGAGAGCCAGAAAGTAGATGTTGGTTGCCAGAGCCTGGGTTGGCGGGGGCGGGCGGACAGAGAAATGGGGGAGTTCTTGTTTAATGGGCACAGTTTCAGTTGGGGAAGGTGAAAAAGTTCTGCAGATGGATGGTGCTGATGATAGTGCAACAACATGAATGTAGTTAATGCCATTTAGCTGTTCAGTGAAAAATGACTAAAGTGGGAAAACAAAGCTATGGAATTTGAAGTCAGCCCATATCATAACCTAGATACTAGAGATTAGTTATCAACACCTTCCCCTACCACACAATATGTATATAGTACCATGGTAAAATAATACTACTTGAATGAAAGTAAACTACCTGAAATGATCATAAATGTAGGGGAATGGTACCGCCAATGGTCTTCACTGTTGGGTCAGGTTCTAGATTTGCCATCTAGTGTATAGGAGCTATCGTATGCCCACTTTTTCATCTATTACAAGAATATAATTATATTTATAGTAAAATTTTGGTTGTGTTGCTTCTGAATGCTTCTGCTATTGCAAACTCCAAAGGAAAAGTCTACTAGAGTTCAGGATGGTTCTAAGGATACACACAACACCCTGACTGTGTTTTCAAAAGTATGGCTTGGTTTTGTAATAGTTCTTGTTAACAGTTTTTAAAAATTCTACAACATAGCAGTCAATAATATTCATATCCAAATGACATGTTCAAACTTCTTTTCCTGAAAAGAAATGGATAAGAGTTATAGAAATATGAGTTTATGAAAATATTCTAAATCATGCTGAAAAATGATGGGGCCGTGATGGAATGAAGACAGGAAACCGGCTTGAGAAGTGGCTGCTTCAATCATTGAAAAATTGTTTTGGCAAAAAAAACGTTGATACCTATGGATAGTTGTATTTTGCCTGATGCTTGAGCTAATGGAGGAAATGAAAAAATTTTCTATTAAGACACATACATTTACATATTTACTCATGGCTTAACTATATATTTAATAAATGTCTACCCATACAGTATAATACCTTTATTCATCCAGTATAATACCTTTATCATCATGGTGACATGATCTTTTGTTACTAGAAAAAGAAAATTTATGTTCAGTACCAGGAAAAGGAAATGTTCTGTTTGTGTTTTTGTTACAAGCATGTATTTGAAAGAGATGTACATAAAAACAGAAACATGTTTTGTACTGCTAACTCTTTATTCTAACACTAGTCAGGATTAGGAAAAATAAGTGGAAAGAGTTGACCCAGGGGAGTCCTTTATTAGAATCAGAACAGTGATTAGATCTTAGCTTCTAGGTCTTCTCTCTCAATGCATTTTACAGCTCATATAGTCTCTCCTAAGAGCTGAAAGGCATCAGAAAATTGGAAGCTTGCTAATGATTCATTTAAATAACTATGTCTGTATGCTTCTTTAAAAAAAATCAACATAACATTTATTGAGTCCACATCCACAACCATATCAAGGTATTGTGGTTAGGTATAGAATACATGACACTTTCTGAATTTTGTGCTTTTGAATGAGTTAGGGTCTGCTGGGAGAGACAGCACAGACATCCCTACTTGGCTCTCTAAGAAAAAGAATATCCTCTAAAACAAAGAAATGAAAAGACGCTTAAGTATTTTTTCAAACCGCTTTGTTTTTGTAATATATACATGCGTCCCAAAATAATAAAATGAGCATAACTTGCTCAATTTTTTAAAATATTTTATTTATTTATTCATAAAAGACAGAGAGAGAGAGAGAGAGAAAGAGAAAGGCAGAGACACAGGCAGAGGGAGAAGCAGGCTCCATGCACCGGGAGCCCGATGTGGGACTCGATCCCGGGACTCCAGGATCACTCCCTGGGCCAAAGGCAGGCACTAAACCACTGAGCCACCCAGGGATACCCCTAACTTGCTCAATTTAATGCATATTTTGTTATGTGCTGTGTTCTACAGCAGACCTAAATATAAAACAGTCTCCATCTTCAAATTTGTGATTTTTGTGCGGTTGGAAAGGCTAATAAGAGAGATGTGCATGGGACTGTCCTACAAGGTAAATTCCTAGTATTCCTAAGACAGATACAGCAGTAAGTGTTACCTTGACCCTAGTACTTGACCCCTTGCCCTTGTAGTGTGGTTTTAGGTTTCATAGAATATCCATAGTCGGCAACTTCAAAATCTATTAGGAAATGGTTGCTAGGAGGTATATAATGTGATATGAAAAAGGGGACCAGGGGGGAGGCATTATATGAGATGGGTCTTGAGGGAGGGATAGAATGCCTGCCAATTTGGCGAAGGAAGTCAGAGACAAGAAAGCATGGGTCACGTTCACAGAGTAGCGATTGGCCGGACATGCCCCAAGCCTGGAGGGACTCTAAGAAAAGCCAGAAAGGTAAGGTTGATTGAAAGAAACAGTTTTATCTGACACTGATTGAAATAATTTCAGAGATATGTCCACTTTTAATTTTTGCCTGAGTTGTTTGTTCCCCGACTCCTTAGTGTTTGAGCTGTGATTATACAAATAATTCAGGCAGGAATGAACTAGTGTGGATGTCTGAAATTTTCCCAGACGTTTCATGCCTTTGTTAGTGTGATTTGCTCATTCTTTTCCTGTTGTTTTTACTCTGTTCTCTATATTCTGCTTGCTCCCTTACCTACTTTTTTCCACATGGGTGATAAAACTCCAAGGATTTAGTTTTTCTCCGTTTGCTCCACTTTCCTACAATAGCAAAATATTTGTAACCCCATCACTAATATTCTTGCCAAAATGGACTTTTCCGAACTTTCTCAGGAGTTCATGACTGTTCTTTTTCTCTCAGCATTGGTATTTCTCCAGGAGAGTATCAGTCCATGGTCTGTGTGTGAAAATCATGCTGATTAATAATAGTTATTGGGCATATTATAATACATTTGCTGGCCTGTGATTAATTGTGAAGTTTTTCTGGCTAACTTTTCAAATGCATGTGGCTATTAAACAAGAAAGCATTTCAAAAACTGTAATCCATTTGCAATGATATGTGAAGCTAATTTAAATCATGTCCTTAATAGATTGTTTATTGATTAATATGTTCTTGATTAATGAAAACACAGGTGTATGATTTTACCATTACTTTTACTTACATGTATTTATAAACATTTTATCTCAAAAGGAAGTGGAAAAGGCCGGCTTTGGTGTTTCTTTTGCTTTTTATTAGTTTTATATTCAGATAGAAAATGTTTAAAAGAGCTATAAATTTCCTATCCAAAGTGTTACTTTCCTGCTTTATCTTTCAGCAGTTAGAATAGGCTGCTGAACTTTGTGTTGGTCAGGTCAAAGTGCTACTCTGTAGGAGAAAGTCTTGCTATGCAGTTTGAGTAAGAAATAAAAAATATAAAAAAAAAAAAAAAAAAAAAAAATAAAAAAAAAAAAAAAAAAAAAAAAAAGAAATAAAAAATATATATTTTTTGGCTTTTTGAATGTCAGTGTTACACATTCAGGCATATGCAAGCCTAATGGTCTGCTTGTCTGTATCATTTTCTCCTGGAATGACAGCTTAACAGTTTTCCTGGTTGGATCGTGTTAAAATCTTTAAAGGCTACATTCACTAAAACATATGTCCAACGTTCGGGCAGCCAAAACCTGTGCCGTCATCTTAGCGGAGCATAACTTAGCAATTCTGGTATTACCACAGAAATCTTATTGTCAAATCTACATTATAAAAATCCTCAGTTTGGAGTCTATTATTTTGTATTTAAATTGTTTTGGGATGTGCTGAAGTATACTTTTGTCCTATCTTAAAAATGGAGCTTGCTAAGAAAACAATAAAAATAGCTCCGTAAATCACAGGAGGACATATTTAATACAATGAAATTATTTTATAACAGGCTTTTACCTAACTTTTCTTGAGTGTCTACCATAATCTGAGCATCATATTAGGTATCCCGCATAAATAATTTGAAGTAACAGCCATTGGTAATGATGTCTGGGTGGAAGATGGACAATGGGGAAAATGTCACCAAGTGGCTGGACCAGAAGCAAGGCATTGTCTGGGTCCCATCAGAACAGGGGTGTCCTGCTCAGTCAGCCTGTTGTTGGCAAAGTTGTTGTGTATTCTGTATTGACATTTTGATAGTTCCTTTTGTGTGGGGCTGCTGCTGGTGCCCTGGGAACGGAGATGGCTAACTGAAATAGTGAGAAAGTGAGACTCCACGAGAGAAATCCAGGGCCCATCAAGGCTAACTGACTTAGCAGCCACAGGCTGCTTCCCTCCTAGCCTTTCAGAATTGCTTTTTAAAGTTTTCTTGACAAATCTTCTGGAGCTGCTGTAGGAAACAAAGCCCTTTTTGTGGTAGGGGATACAGAGAACAGTTACCCACAGTCCTGGTCTTTAACTGGCTCAGCCTTCTGTAGTGCCATTTGTTGCCTCCAGCTCACTGGTGCTCCATCAGCCCAAGGCTAGAATCCTGGAGCAGGTCTCAGTGGCAAGAAGTTGAAGAAGCAGATACTGGAAAATCCAGCCTTACGTGATCTTTCCTGGCTCTGATAGGTTCAGCTTTTCATATTGAAAAGTTGTTTAAACCCTCTTAAATATGTTTTTCAAGTGGTAGAATAGGTTTATCTCAGAAGAAAACTTGAAACTTTAAAAATTTCTTCTAAAGAAAATGACTTTTAAAGTAGTATTAGTAATTTATATCTTTAGTTATTAGTTAGTAAAAGGCACCATATTAATTTTTACTAAGTACATCAAAATGCTAAATTTGGCTAGCAACATTACCTGGCACTTGTGTATCATTGTGCCTAAATGTATGAAAATCAAATGCCTGTTGAAGTTGACCAAAAACATGTTATTTAATCAGAATATCTAATTGAATCACAAGGAATAGAGTAAAAGTGTCTCTAATTTTCTAGATATGCGATGATCTCATTATCCTAATATTAACAGTGTTAATAATTTCCAAAGGAGTATATAGAAAAGAAACAACCCTCAGAAATTCTGAGAAGTTAAAATTGTGAATGATAAAAAAAAGCACATAGCAAGTTGAATTTAATTATATCTTAACAAAATTTTTGAACTGTATTTATAGACTCAATCATTAATGATGCATGCTAATTCTTTGATGATATGACTGAAAACATAACTGTTACTTCTTAATCTTGGCAATTTTCAGAATTTTTCTGTAACTTTGTTTTACACATTTTAATACTTTTCAGCAAATCAAGATTTGCTTGCTTTTAAGAAGCAAAAACAAAACTTAGGTGCTTTCCAAATTAAACTAAATAATCTAAAATGCTCAGCTCACAGCCTAGCACATAGTAACTTATGTGACAACCAGTTGTTTATGATTATCATTATTTCTGACTCCTCTCTTCTTGCCATACTCTCACTGGTTTATATATTATAATAATTTCTATAAACTTGCAGTGTTATTACTTTTCACTGTGTCTGCCCTTTAGCTCTTGGTGTTTTAGAAATTTCTGGAATTTCTTTCGTAACTGTCAGCTTAACTCCTGATCCAAGAACACACATGTACATAACACACATATGGAGGTGTTGAGGAGCTTCATCTTCTCTGATACTAATAGTTTATTGACCATGTTGTATAAGATCCAAGAGTTTAAGGGTCAAGAGGTGAGTTAGTTATAATCCTGCCATGGAGCTCAGCATGTAGAGACTGGCAGGACAAGACTGGCCCCCTGTGTTTTTAGTGTGCCTATTTGCTGCTGTAGCTTGGGACCTCAGGGTTCCTTGTACTGGAAGCTATTCCTAAAATACCATTTTTAAAAAACGTTGTTAGATTTCTTTGAGGAGATTATGACTACAACACACTGTGTACTTGTAACTTTCAGCATTAATTCAAGGGCTTTACCTGTACTTAATAATGACTTATTGGGAATACTTGCAATAATATAAAAATTCTTTTTACATAAAATCTTTTTCCAGTAATTCCTTTAGTGTCGCTCCTTAGGAGAAACAAGTTTTGAATCCCTCTAGACTATTTACACATGTTGCTTCAGCTATGTTTATTGGTGTCCCAACTGCCATGGTGGTGGTTTTTTGTAAAAATGAGATTATGCTGTTCTGCAGTTTGCTCATTTTATCAATTAATTTACCATAGGCACCTTTCCCTGTCCTCAGACTTTTTCATGGCTGCATAAAACCCAACTGTATTGCTCTGTCTTGGTATGCTTAGCTTTTCTCCTGCTGAAAGACACTCAGGAGGTCTCTGGGTTTCATCGTGTTGCATGAACTCAAAGGATTGGAAGCATTTATCCTGGCTACATCTGTGCTTAGTTTCCCTATTGTATTCTGCAGGCTATCTGTCCTGGTTGCTTATGGGCCTTCAGGGATCATTCTGAGGGTTGTCATTTGATCTTGGATAGGACTCAGTTTAAATAAAAAAAAAAAAAAAAATACCAGTTCCGTTGTATGGGGGTTTAAGGTGACAGTAGCATTTTTATAGAAGTTTCTTATTTCTACCTTCTAGAGACTTAAGATGCATCCTCTAGCTGGGATGGATTTTGGCTATGCCATCCTTGGACACTTATACATTGGTAGACTTTGGGTTTTCAGAGCAATAAGAAAGGGTTGGTTGTTGAATCTGGTTTTTTAAATTGGTAGTCAAGACTTTTTTTAGAGAGTACTTTGAGAACGCATTTTTTTTTTCTTGTGATTGTGGGCTATTTTTGTCTCTGTATATTTCTAACCAGGTGCATTAAAATTTAATTTATGACTTTCATAAATTAATCACAGTGATAAAATCCAAATACTATTATACTAAGGTTAGCATTTCATTGGAGGTGGGAAACGTATTCATTAAGGTGTACATAAAATTTTATATTCTTAAGTCACTATTTACTCCGTAGATACAATAACTTATTTTTATCATGGCTACTGGCCATATCTTGGAGTTTAACATCTGCTACTTTAAGATTTTATACTCTAATTGCTCAGAATGAAGGAAATCTTTTAATTTATATATGTGTATTTGCTCGGAAGATCTTGTATTCACAAAATATTAATGTATAATTTAGGAAAGGTGGTATCAAATTATTAGGCACATAGCAGAGAAATTACCCCGTCTCTTAGGTGACATGTCAATTATTCAACATATTTGAAACAGTAACTTGCTGTTGATTTTAATGTTTTTTACCTTCCAACACAGCTGGCATCCTGCTATGATATTATGAGCTATTCTTTTTGATTTATTAACGTATAAAATATGCCAGTCTGGGTGAACAACCACACTGAGCCAGTAATCCGAGGACATCTTTTTGTTTGTGACATTTTCTATGTTAAAATGGAGTTGTCATTAACCAGATTTTAAAACAGATGAACAAAGACAGTTGTAACCCTTGTACTTCAGTGATTTCTTCCTGCTAGGTTTCCTCGAAAATCTAGTGGCTTGAGCTTTGCCTGCGTTACAGCTTTTATATGCTATTTTTATGTTTTCCTACTCCACAAAACAGTATTTCCTAAGGCTGTTTGTTTATATGCAAATACACCCAAAAATGAGCCAAAAAAAACCACTTTCATTCTTAAGGTAGTATGAAAAAAATAATTTTGAGATAAAAACATGAAATAATTTAGTTTGTAACACAGAAGTATTTTATAATAGAATGCGTTTTAATGACAGAATTATAAATCGCATTTTTCTTTTGTAGTAGAACTATAAACTATATTGAAAAATTTTGTAACTGCAAATATCAAATAACTGTACTGTGAGAGAGTTACAACTTATTTGGCATAAAATTGTATTACTAATTTTTTATTATGTATTGGATTGAAATACCTTGTTTTTATTTCTTAATCAAAACTGCCATCATATACTTGAAGATATGTATTCTCTTCAACATCAGATTTTCCTTTTCTCTTTCAGTCTGTGATCAAGACAGGGCGACTGTTAATCAGTCACGAGGCTCCCTTGACAGGCGGCTTTGCATCGGAGATCAGCTCTACAGTTCAGGTAGAGTAACTTTGGCACTGGTTTTAACATTTGTGCAGTTGCACTTGTCTATTCCAAGAAGAAAGTTCCTTATCACAATATATAAAAGTATGTAGTTTTTGGAAATGCACGTTTTCCATTTGATTCCACGGTCTTTTAGTTAATGGTCTAATTACATCTTCTAGAAAAGAAATCTTGAAGTAATAAAAGCTGAGAATTCCTTTATAAGAAGAAGAAAGTTTGAAACGAGTTTACAAAACTGATGTTAGTTTTGTTTGCTAGTATAACAGGAAGGAAGACTTTTAAATCTGAATGTGGTATTTCTCTTTTGATAAAACTTAAACTTATGCAATAGGTTGATCTTAGATTTTCACAGACTTCACCTTACAGAAAAATGCATCTGTCAAAAGTCAATAATATAAATTCAATATATAATTTCAAAATCAACAAGTGATTTTGTTAGTTTAATTAATAATCATATTATGTTATGCTATTGGCCATGCTTTAGAAATGGTTTAAAACCTTTTTAAAAAACATTCAGTTAAATTGCTGCAAATAAGGAGGAAAAAAATTCCATATACTGCTTTATGAGGGATTTTTGTTTAAAACTTTTCTTTATATTTATACCACAGATAGGAATAAGATGATATAAATGAGTTTCATTTTTCCTAATTTTGTAAATTAAAATTCAATAACTATTTTAAATGTAAAGTATATGCATTTTAAATTCCAAATATCTTTGCAGTTTGCAAACATTTTATTTCTCTTTACTGGTGTTAAGATGATTCTGCTGTTAATATATATGTTGAGAATTCCTTCAAGAGTATATGGTTTAAAAATTTGACATAAAATTATGATATATGAGTAATGATAAGTTTTTATAAGTTGAACTTTTAACCAGTAAACAATGATTTCTACCAATAAATTATCTTTAAGTGCAAATTGACAGCATTGTAAATATTTTAAAATTAGATGAAGCAGATTTAAAGATAAATGTCATTAGACATAATCCATAATTTATATCAAAAAAGTATACTGTAATTTTTATACATTATAGTCACTAAAAAATTAAGGAAATAAAATATTTGAGTTTTGAAGATTTGTTTTTAAAATTTATTAAGTAAAAATCTGAAGCATACTACTTATCATTATATAACATGTGTGCCTGGTATTTATTGTGCATTTTATTCATTGAGTAGCATAATGTAGTAACTTGGTTAAAAAAAAATGGGGGTTATAAGAATAAATCACTCTAAAACCAAGATGCTATTTCAAGTCAGAGACAAAACTGGAAAAATAAACTGGAATTCTCTGATACTTTTTAATATGTAGTCTACTAAATCATTTGAAATGATAGTGACTTGGTAAGAGAACTTTGATCTGATAGCCTTATTCATTCTGTTTGCTGAATGTTGTATTATCTCAAAAATTTTATTTTCATTTAAATGTAAAAAGAAAACAAGTAAAACATAGAAATTATAATACCTCTGGTGAAGACCACTTTCTCTATGCTTAGACTGGATCTCCATAAATTATTAGTAAGCTGCAGTAGAGTGTCACATATTTTTCAGACGGGAAAGGAATTAGAAAGATCTAATTTAGTGTCTATTGGTCTTGAATAGTATGTAGACTTGTATTAACAGAAAAATATCAGGCCTCAAGAATACATTTGTGAATTTCAGTTTGAGGAATACCATATTATGAGTTAAACACAGTAATTACAAAAAGCAAACAGGAACAAGATCATAACCACTGTGTTAAAATCAGATCCTGAAATTATGTGATAATAATTGGTGGTAAAAGTTGTGAATGAGATTAACCAAAATGTAATTATATTTATATCATAACATGAAGACACCAAAATTAAAACAAGACCCCTTGTCACCCTCTCATACTCCCAGAAATATCCCCATAGGTGTTTGCCGGCTACCGTCTGAGAAATCATGACCTAATCTGATCCTATTCCCTTTACACACGAGTTTTTGTTGCCGAGAGTGTGTTTGACTTACCCAGTTCAAAAAGACAGTGGAAGATCTGCAGCTAGGACAGGAGTCTTGAGTAAATGTTGAGTTTGTGCATATGCATTCTTTATTCAAAGTTCCCCCCAGCCCCAAGGGGAAGATAGAAGTTTTAAATTTATTATAAAATGTTCCTTTTCCAGGTTAAAATCATTCAACCAACTAACTATAAAATGAGTTAAGGCAATAATGTAGAGGGATCTGCATTTGAGGTTTTAGGGGATTAGTTGGATTTATTAGTACGAGGATTTTGAAAATAGTGTTTCTGCTTAATTTAGATTTTATTTGCATAAATGTAGAGTATGGAAAATAGATTTTAATAAAATATAATCAACCCGTATCCTCAAATGTTTGCCTATTGTGGCCTATTGTGGCTTTTTTTGTATTGTAAGAGAGGAAAAAAAAAAAAAGACATCTTGAGAGGTTTTTTTTTTTTCCTCCTTTTCGGTAATAATGTTTCCACATAACTCAGAGTAATCTGAAGAATAAAGTCTTCTTTTCAGTAATTGTTTCACGCACATATTCAACTGAGTGCAGTGTCCTATACTGAGCATCTTTTTTTATGGAAAGCCTGTTCCCTGTTAGAAGTGAAACCTACATCGCATTACCAGTGCCTTGGATTGTTTAAACTGAAATTACTTAAGTGAGGTGCAGTTGCTTTTCATCACTTGGAATGATTGATATTTCTATATTTCTTTTTTGTTGTGTAAACTACAATGTAAGGTTTTTTTTTAAAAGACACAACAGGGTTAAGATATTGAAAGCCAATTTTCTGGGACAGCTGGGAAAAGGTACACCGATAACTTATCATTGTCTTGGAAAACAAGTTTGAAATTATGGATGAAAATGATTTATAAATTTTGAGCACTCTTGATTAAAATACTGAGTTATGCTCATTGTTGTATCAATGAATGTAAATTTTAATGCAAAAATAAGCACACACCAAAAAAATCTGCTACACAAGCACTATTTTGTGAAAGATTCCTAGTGGTTCTTCAAAGGGTCATGATTACTCTTACAAAAAACTGTTCTTCATATGACAATATTTTAAGAGAATGATAATTCACAAGAAATCTACCTTTTTAAAATACGTTCAAATCTGAGAACACCATTTTCTGTTTCCTTTAAAGTTTATTACCCATATTAAAGATAAAAAATATTGAAGATAATAAGCACTATAGGGAGTATTCTTCTAAGTTTATAGTTGGTATTTTTAGGTAGCAAAATTATATCATATTATATAAGATTGAGTGTCAGAACATTTTTCTGCTGGGTATAGGAAGTACTGCTGGCATTGCTATTAAATTGGTTTTTTTTTTTTAGTTGTACAGACAAAATATGAAAAGAATGAATATGAAATGTATTCATACTTTATTTATATAACTTTTTATTTTTTATTTATTTTTTTAAAAGCATTTTTTATTTTTTTTAAATTTTTATTTATTTATGATAGTCACAGAGAGAGAGGCAGAGGGAGAAGCAGGCTCCATGCACCGGGAGCCCGACATGGGATTCGATCCCGGGTCTCCAGGATCGCGCCCTGGGCCAAAGGCAGGCGCCAAACCGCTGCACCACCCAGGGATCCCTATATAACTTTTTAATTAATGGCAGATGGCTCTTCCGTCTTACAAGGAGTTCACTGTCCGCATTTTGTTTGTTCATGCCTGTTGCCTCTTTTTCATAAAGCCATTTATTTTATTAAAAAAATACTCATTGTTAACGAAGTAACGTTAAACTCACAGACGTGATTAAACATAACATTTTAAAAACATATTTGTCAATAGCTTCTTCATGAAATTTATATGAATTCTTATAGAAATTAAAACCAATGCATCAAATCTAAGAACTGCTTTTCATTCCTATTGGATTGAATTTGGAAGTTCACTGGGAGGCAGAACAAACCAAGGTCTGGTATATTTGGCTCCCCCTCTAGGGAAGATTTCTTGGTCGGTCATCCAAAGCTTCACTGTCTCTTCCCATCTAATTTTACATTCCCATCTGTTCTCACTTTGGGGGTGAGGGAACTTTTTCCTTCTTTCATTTGACACATACTGAAAGTTGGAGATACGCAGCTTTTAGGGAGTTATGCATTCCATTGGGCACTCTGATTTGTAGAAGAGTGCAAAGAAAACAGAGTTAAGGTAATTCATTGACCTCATCGTGTAGTTTGAGCAAAGATTTTGTTGCTCCAGAAAATTATATAAATTAATTATATGTGATGTTTGTATTCCTCAGTTTTCAGTAACCATAGGTTTTTAAAAAAAGCATTACTGTGCAAAAGAAATGTGTCAACCTCATCCATTTTAGTATTCCTCTAATTAATTGATATTATATGTTCTAGAATGCAATGTTCAAAATAGGCATTAATTATTTAAATGTTAAGGCCAAATAATGTGTGCTATTTTAACAGCCTTAAATAGTATAATTTCTTTAAGCCTTGTAGAGACCAACCTTTTTATTAATTTCTAACACATTCCCATAATGATGAAATAAATCTTGACTCTGATAGGCTTATGATAAAAAAAAAATGTTTTGGTTTTTTTTTTCCTCTGGATTCAATGCTCAATAAGAGTGCCAAAAATTTTAGGGATCGGGGTTGGCTTAAAGGTTTGATTTGCTTTCTTTCTTTCTTTCTTTTTCTTTTTTTTTTTTTTAACACATGGAAGCAATAAGTCTGCAATAAAGAGTCCAACTGGAGAGGATGGTAAGTTTCCATACCATTGTTCCATCCTTTCTGTGCGGTCTCTTTTCCTAGAATAAGGACTCAGAAGTTGTGCATACTGACATATATTTTTAAGGTAATCATATTCTAATACTTTGAGAGGATTTTTATAGGGTTTGCACAAATCACTGAGTAAACGGAAACTTTCATAATTTTCACTTAAAGGAATTTTGCCTTTCTTACCATTTCATGTTAGAAAGGATTATACAGAAGGATTTTTTAAAAATAAACTTCTTATTCCTACCAAATTTACCAACACTCTGCCTAAAAACATCAGTCTGAAGGAGAAGGAGAAACTCCTAAGTGGTCTTGAGTTTTTATCCTTGTGGAAAATGTTTAATTAAAATTAGTACATTGCAAAGTAAGAGTCATCAGAGAAAGCTATCAGAGTAGTAATTTGATGAATAGTTTACTGCAATTTTATAATCTTACTTTTTTAATTTATTTTTTTTAACCAATGATGCAAGACACTTGCCAAAAACAACAGATATAACAATCAGGAGAAGTGTACTTCCATATTAAAACCTGTTTTAAAAAAAAAACCTGTTTAAATGGAGCCAGAACATTAGAAACATGGTTGAACATAGAGTGTTCAGATAGACAATGGCCTTTTTTTAAAATGGAATTTTGCCTGGAAACCTATTTAGTGTTCAGCAGTTTCTATGGCCATAGATATGAACCAAAGGCTAAATCTTTCCAGGAATGCATCATGGCTGGGGCTGCTCCATTACTGTTTGTAGTTTGTAGTTACATCCAAGTTATGCTCCTTGCCCTGATCATGCCAGTGTCTCTTTCTCCTTTGCTCAGTTGTATAAATGTGACCAAGGTTTTACCTTCAGCCTTTGTCTCCCCATTCTTTCTTGAGCAGTCCCAAGCATTTGCATGGCTATTCTTAAAACTTTCAAATTTGAAACCTTCAGGACTTAGTCTGCTTACTGAATATTAGATTCAAAATTTCAACTTCATGCTAGTTTTGATAGTGATAAGAAATTTGTATGATAAAATGGTTTATGTGAAGGGATTTTTTTTAACATGAAGCAGTGAGAAAAGGTGGACATCAGCACATGGATATCTGCCAATTTCTGGAAATCAGCTTATCTCAAAATGAACTGTATTTTTCTTCAACTCTTTCTGGACCTCTTAAATTGTTTCCTTACTTCTGTCTGCCCTGCAGCCTCTCACATCTTACCAAATTACTATTCACTGTACTCTTAAAACACATCAAATTTTGCCCATCCTCTGTTTGAGTACTCCAGTAGGTCTTCTTGGGCTATAAAAATAAGATCTTGATGTTGTCATTAAAGGTTTCATCTGCCCAACCAATGTTTCTGGTATTATTTCTCATACCTTCTTATGACTCCAGTGTGCTGTCCTACTGACCATTTCTTGAATGATAATTAATTCCTGCAACCAAACTTTACTGAGTGTTCTGGGCACAGCCTCAATCTGGGCATTTCATTTAAGAAATGGGAGCTCGTGTTTTAGTGACGCAATTTTAGTAGGAAAAATAGATGCTAAACAGATAGTTATACTGTGGTATATGTTTGGATATAGAAATATTCTGTGGACTGTGGGACTATAAAAAAACTTGATCACCTAATCCATATGTAAGCTGAGTTAACTCTTGGAGGATGTGTATGACCCAGAGGGTGAAGGTGGATTGTGATTCTAGGAAGAAGGAATAAGGAGGCAGGAAAAAGAAATTATTTTCTAGTTATTTCAGTGGTTTGATTATGATTGAAAAGTAGTATATGAGGCTGTACACCAAGTAAGGATCAACAAGTTGGTAGGGTTTAGACTGTAAATTATCTTATATGTAATACTAAGGAATTTGTTTTGTGTGGAGGAAAAGGTTTGACAGAGCAGAGCCACCTCACATAAGTAATAAATTTCAGTTCTCCCATATAATGTATTTTAAATACCCCTCATAAATTTCCTGGCAAATAGGAAGTACAGCTCTTCCAATAAATCCATCATAAGGTGAAAACATTGTAACTCAGAAATGCATGTAATACACCTAACCTACCAAATATCATAGCTTAGCCTAGCCAAACTTAAATGTGCTCAGAACACTTATATTAGCCTACAGTTGGGCATAATCATCTAACACAAAGTCTATTTTGTAGTAAAGTGCTGAATATCTCATGTAATTCATTGAGTACTGAGCTGAAAGTGCAAAACAGAATGGTTGTATGTGTGGGTTGTTCACCCTCATGATTCCTGGCTGACTATAAGCTGTGGTTCACAGCGCTGCTCAGCATAATGAAAGCCTGGAAAAAGATCACAATTCAGAATTTGAAGGTTAGGGATGCCTGGGTGGCTCAGTGGTTTAGTGCTGCCTACAGCCCAGGTTGTGATCCTGGAGATCCCGGATCAAGTCCCACGTCTGGCTCCCTGCGTGGAGCCTGCTTCTCCCTCTGCCTGTGTCTTGCCCCCCCCCCCTCTCTCTCTGTCTCTCTGTCTCTCTCTCTCTCTCTCTCTCTCTGTCATAAATAAATAAATAAATAAATAAATAAATAAATAAATCTTTAAAAGAAAAAGGAATTTGAAGGTTAGTTTCTTAGTTTCTACTGAATGTGTATCACTCTCACACCATCATAATGTCAAAAAACTAAATTGAACCATGGTAAACCAGCAACCATCTGCAACAGGAAAACAGTAGTCACAATTATTTTTGTTATTTAATTAAAAGGATTTTAAGCAGGAAATTAACTTAGAAGGATTTACAATTTAGGAAAAAATTCTTTGGCACTTGTGTTGAGAATTCATCATGAAGGGTGGGGGAGGAAGTTACAGAGATTAACAGGGAAACTATTTGAGTTATTTATGTATTTAAAAGATTTTTATTTATTCATGAGGAGACCCAGAAAGAGAGAGAGAGAGAGGCAGAGACACAGGCAGAGGGAGAAGCAGGCTCCACGCAGGGAGCCTGATGTGGGACTCAATCCTGGGACTCTGGGATCACGCCCTGAGCTCAAGGCAGATGCTCAACCCCTGAGCCACCCGGCGTCGCTACTTGAGTAATTTAAATGAGAGACTGGGGGTCTTTTAAGTCAAGGGCATGAGAGTGGTGGTGTAGATAAAGGTGAATTTTAAAGGAGGGAGAATTCGAAAGGTAGACTTGCTGACTGATGAAACAAGAGTAGTTCAGAAACTGGTTTGTATGACAGAAGAGGCAGACAGGAGTTAAGAATAAGGCCTAGCTTTGTTTCTAGGTTAGGTGATTTTAGAATGGAGGTGCAATTTCACTGAGCTGGGGAATATTATTGAAAAACAGACGTAAGCACATCTTTTGTGGAAGATGATGAATTCATTTTGGATTTACAGAATTTGAGAGGAGAATGAAAATATGTGTCTGTGACTCAGAAGAGCATCTAAGATATAGGAGAAGATTAAGGATTTATCATCTTATGATGGCTGAGGTGAGGGATATGGGTATGATCATATAAGAAAGGGCTAGTCTTAAGAAGAAAATTTCTAAAGAAGAAACATTTAAGAGAATGTAGAGCTGTGAAGGAGTGTGGGATGCAGTGGCCAGAGAGAAAGAAGTGAGTAGAAGAAAGTCACTACAGAAGATAGGTGGGAAGAGTTTCACCATAGAGTGTGTAGCCAACATTATTAAATGTTCCTAGAGTCAAGAGCAATTTTTAATATGATTTTTTAAATATTTTATTTATTTACTTATTCATGAGAGACACACAGAGAGAAGCAGAGATGCAGGCAGAGGGAGAAGCAGGCTCCATGCAGGGAGCCTGATGTGGGACTCGATTCTGGGACTCTGGGATCATGCCCTGAGCCGAAGGCAGATGCTCAACTGCTGAGCCACCCAGGTGTCCCTAGAGTCTAGAAGCATTTAATAGAAGTTATAGACTGATGGTTGTAACTGGAAGACATTGGTGACTTTTATGAATGTAGGTTTGTAGCCAGGATGGAGGCCATATTATATTTGGGTCAGTGAATGAATGAGTGAAGACTTAAACAAGGAAACATGACTTCATGAAACACGACTTTTAACAAAGGAGAGGGAGAGGCATAAAATAGAAGTCAGTTTATGCTGTTCTAAATGCTGTTCACTCAACATGGAATGCCATTTTCTCCTTTTGAACCCCTCCCTCACTCCCTTTTCATCCTCATTTTCTTCCTTACCCCTCCAACCCACCTAGTGGAATTTTTAAAAAAAACTCTCAAACCTGCCCTCTGCTTTCCATTTCTCTAATAAACTCTAAATGGACTTAGAAAGAAAACCATACAATCTAAAAGAAAAATGTAGAAAATAACTGATATTAAGATGGATAAGAAATTTTAAAAAAAGATTTATTTGGTGGGGGTGGTGATGGGCAGAGGGAGAGGAAAGAATCTCAAGCAGACTCTGCACTGAGTGTGGAGCCCAAGTGGGGACTCGATCTTACGACCCTGAGATCATGACCTGAGCCAAAATGACAAGTCAGTTGCTTAACCTCCTGAGTTACCCAGGTGCCCCAAGGTGGATAGGAAATTTCTTTCTTTTTTTTTTTTTAAATTTTTTTTATTTATTTACGATAGTCATACAGAGAGAGAGAGAGGCAGAGACACAGGCAGAGGGAGAAGCAGGCTCCGTGCACCGGGAGCCTGACGTAGGATTCGATCCTGGGTCTCCAGGATCGTGCCCCGGGCCAAAGGCAGGCGCCAAACCGCTGCGCCACCCAGGGATCCCGGATAGGAAATTTCTGAGCAGAAATTTAGAAAGCAACAAGATCCCCCATATTATCATCGATTAATATATTTGCATAAAGTGAAAAATATTTGTGTGACAAAAACAAGCACAATTAGAGAACGACAACTGGGTCAGTGTTGAGGCACACGACAAAAGATTATATTGTATTAAACATTCTTAAATATCAATACAGAAACTACTAGCACCTTTATTTAAAAGATCAGAGACAGATTATTTTTTTAGAACCGTTAGTGGCCAATAAACATGAGAAGATATGCCTCTTATGGCTAAAAATGGAAATTTCAAAAATGAGATACCTATCATTTGTTACTCATAAGAATCATACTGCTTAAAAATAAATTGTATTCAGTGTTGAACTGGTTCAAGGTGAGTATACATATTGATTGATCTTTCTAAGAAGTCAGTTTGGGAATGAGTATTGAGACTCATCAAAGTATGCATTTCCTCTGACTCAGAATTCTTGAAATCCTCAATTTGGAGTTCCACGCAAAAATATAGAAGGGTATTTTTCTCAGTTCCTGTCATTTGTTAGGAAAATATTGTAAAAAATACTAATGACAACAGGAATACAGTGGAATAAGTTATGGTTTCTCCATATGATGAATGTTACAGATTTATGAAAATCATTAAAAGAATTGTTGACGGCAGGGTAACATTTGTATGCCTATAATAGTAAATGAAAACTCACTATGCAAGCCTACCAGTGTTTTACTTGCCCACTTGTGGAAAGAAAAAAAAATATGTATATCTAGGTATAGAGGGAAAACAGCTTACAAAATATGACTTTTTTGGATTTATATTTTCTTCTCATAATTTCTAAATTTTCTATGTACAGAAGCATTTATAATAATTAAAAGCTTTTTTGTAGTTAGATGTGTCATATATGTCATGGTAAATCTTCCAGTTCTTGCTAAATTGTTTTAAATAAGAACACCTACTTTGCTCATAAATTTGATTTTTAAAATATCATAGTACTTTACTGTGACATGATTCCTTAATCATGAACCTTTGCGTTTGAGGAATTACTGTCTTAGTGTTAGTGGCTACTTACTCAGATTTGTGATGTGAGAGGGTTTTAAAACCAGTAAGCCCTAGTACATAGATTCTGTTATTCTGCAGATATGTTCCATCCCTCACATGCATGGTCTATTTGATTTATTGCTCTCATTATAAAAGTGAAAGCATCATCATATTGGGATATTCAGATTATTTCACCTTCCCGTGTTAATTGGTCAGTGATACTGAGACTAACATTGGATCCCCTTCTTCTTTTCTCTCCCTCCTTTTGTGTTGGCTTTACAAAAGATTGATGTCATTCTTTTTGAAATCTTTTTGAACGTAAGCCAGTCAGGAGAAAGATCATCTACATTCTGTCTTTCTGGGTAATGATAAAGTGCTCCAGTTTTCTCTCATACAATGGTTAATATTTTTTCCTGTCAGAAGTAGTCCCCTTTGAATTCAAAGGCACATTCATTATGTACCTCTCTCCTCTCTTCCTTTCTCTGTAACCTCTGGTTAGCATTTTGTTGTGTCCTTTTTGGTGATATCCCAAAACCACTCCTGTCTATCCTGCTTACAACTGACTGATCTGCCAGTTGGATGGGAAAAATCAACTGCTGGAACATTTGAAAGGATGTGTACTCAAGTGAAAAGTTATGTTATAAACATGGTCTTAAATCATGAGGTAGACATTATTTAAAGAGTATGTGGATTCCCCAATAACCTCAGTTTTGAACTGGCACCTCCTCAGAAAGGCTCTCCCATATCCTGTCTCCGGTAGCTGTCCACCCCAGAGTATCCCCCCACACACACACACATTACTCTGTCTTACTGTCCTCATAGCCTTTGAATTGTCTGTAGGTGTCTTCTTTATTTGTTCAATGTCCTTCTTGCCCCAGCAGAAGGCGAGCTTTGTGAGCTTGAGGACCACATGTAGCTTGTTCACATCGGTGAGCCCAGTGGCCAGCACTAAGCGGACACTCAAATAATTAAATGAATTGTTTGCCCCAAGCAAACAAAGAATTGCTGTTGGCAATTTCTTTGAAGAAGAATGTCTTGCTGGTTTGTGTTGCATATAGAAATTGCTAGTCACAAAAGCTGCTAGTTGTTGACCACCCCCCCAAAAAAAGGTTTGTTTTGTGTTTATGAGTTAACTTCCAAAATAAGTACTGATATACCATGTGCGCTTGTCCTTTGCATTGCTACTTTGTGTGCTTCTGACAGAATTTATCTTATTTTTTTTATTCTTTCTTGTGAATAAACCGGTGATACTTTTTTTCTCCTCTTAATTCTCTAGTGAGGCTAAAAAAGACATTTACTTTAAAAGAAAAAATTAATTGAGAGACAATGAGAGAGAGAGAGAGAGATCGTTTTTGGGAGGAGGGGCAGAAGGAGAGGGAATGGGATGCTTAAGCAGACTCTATGCTGAATGTGGAGCCCGATGTAGGGCTTGATCCCAGGACCCTGAGATCAGACCTGAGCTGAAACCAAGAGTCGGACCCTTAACCAACTGTACTACCTGGGTGCCCCCAGGACATTTACTTTTATATAGTAATCAGTGAAGTTTCCTAGAATGAATAGACTATTTAATGAGTAAAATAGATTCGCTTAAAAAAATTACTTTCTTTTAAAAGTTATAGTCATTATTTCTATGATTTGGTACCTTTAAATTCTATTTTAGCATCTAAAGAGTTGTAGTTTACTTTCAGAGCAATTCTTGAAGGTCTGGTTGTATCCTCAAAGAAAATTATAATTGAAAATATTTCATTTCCTTATTTGGCATGCAGTAGTTTCCCTTCTTTTTAAAATATGTATATTTTTAAGTATAATTTTAGTATTTTTCAAACTACAATAAAATTGTTTAAGCTTTTCTAAGGGAGAGAGAGCAGAGCATCTATCCATGACCTGGCTAACCCTCTCAGCCATTGTAGAGAAATAAGGAGAAGCATATTAGATTTGTCAAGAAATTTTAGGTGTGTTTTGCCAGCATTGTATTCACAATCTGTAAGGGACTGGGTTGGCCTCTTGGAGACAGAACCAAAATTCTCAGCTAATTTGTCATGCTTCTTGGTGGGCAGTAAAGTTGCCGTTGTTGAAAGGTCATTTTATTTTAGTAATTTAGTGTAATTAAATTTACAGTTCAAATTAGTTTATACTTTGTTACAAAGGCCATCACCTCTTTTCATGAATGAGTTCACAAATCACCAAAACATGCTTACATTTAAAATAGATGTTAAGGGATCCCTGGGTGGCGCAGCGGTTTGGCGCCTGCCTTTGGCCCAGGGCGCGATCCTGGAGACCCGGGATCGAATCCCATGTCGGGCTCCCGGTGCATGGAGCCTGCTTCTCCCTCTGCCTTTGTCTCTGCCTCTCTCTCTCTCTCTCTCTCTCTCTCTCTCTCTGTGACTATCATAAATAAATTTAAAAAATTTAAAAAATAATAAAAAAAATAAAATAGATGTTAAAATAGAGATTAACTATTGAATGAATAATGAATTTTCTGTTCAGTTTGAATCTAAAACTTGTGAAAATTAAAACAAGTTAAAATCAGCACTTACCTCAAAAACAAGCAGTTGAAAATGAAAGTTATAGGCAAAAATCATCTAGTTTATAACTGTTTAGATTTTTAAAATCTATCAGTATTAACGTGTTAAAGATTTTTTTTTAATTTGCACAATGTCTGAAAATTTGCATTTGATTGAGAAAATGTTGAGTATTTGATTTTTTTCTTTCAAGTTGTGTTAAAGAAGATACTTTATTTCTTGATCCATTTGAAGAAACATGCTTTTCTGTTTTAATCCTTTAAAGGACCATATAATGATATTTACCATTTAAGGTAGTTTTATATTGCAGATAGCACCAAGAATTTGTCTTTATCAAAATTATTAAGCAAGAGGTGTAATTTATGACTATTCTCTTAGGAGAATAGTTATTTATGTTTTAAGAAGTGCCTTGAGGGGCACCTGCATGGCTCAGTTGGTTAAGTGTCCCAGAGTCCTGGGATCGAATCCCATATCCGGCTGCCTGCTCAGCAGGGACTCTGTGTCTCCCTCTGCCCCTACCCCTGCTCATGCTCTCAGACTCAAATAAATAAATTAAATATTTTAAAAATAAGTGCCTTGAGATGGCTAATATTTCAAGATCCATTTTTTATATTATTTATAATTATAGTTGTATTATTGTTTACAAGTCCTGATTATTTGCTTTCTTCTGGTAGGATTAGTTAACCCTCCTAATAACTACTCATTTTTTTTCCTGCACCAATTTTATATTCCCAGCTTAAACTACAGATGCTATAAAATACTTCCCATGCGTGTAGTTTTTTAAAAGACTTTATTTTTAAGTAATGTCTACACCCAACATGGGACTCAAACTCATGACACTGAGGTCAAGAACCACACGCTGGACAGACTCAGCCACCTAGGTGCCTGCCCCGGACCTCCCAATGCCTGTATTATGAGCGCTTTCTGGATCAGTCAGACAGACTCTTTGTTTTCCCTGAGATAGTTTGTAGTTTCAAATTTTCTGGCACCATTTTTCTCCTCTAATCTATCCCTTTTAAAATACCAATGGTTAGCTCTATATTAGCAGTTAAAGAAATTAAAACTTAATCTTACCTTTATAACTCATTACTGAAGAATCTCTTGCCTCTGCATCCTGACAATAAATGTAGGCTTGTTTTTCTAACCATGAACTTTTCTGGGCATCAGTGTCTACCTAAGAGTGCTTAGCAGACCAAATTGAATATATTTTGTGAATAATATTCCAATATCACACAGTCCTATATTTTATTAAAACCGGCTTTCCTATGGCAGTTCCAAAACATAGTTCAAATACATTAAAATAAGTATTATACAAATATTGATAAATACCATTTTAATATGATGGAATGTTTTACTATGTATGCAGCTATCAATTTACCTAATAAATTAAATACAGTATCCATTTTAATAAAACTCACATATTTTATAAAACTAGCACTTGACTAACCTATATTTGGAGTTACGAGAGCCACAATAGTGTAGGTAAAGCAAAATGCTCCTATTAGAAAGCATGCCACTTGGATTCCTTTTGTTAGCCCACCAGAGACCAACAGTATCTTTTTTCCCCCTCCTTTCTTGCCGTCTTGCCTCCCTCCCTTGCTTTTTCCTCTGCCTTTCCTGCTAGCCTCAGCAAACATATGAATCTTTGTGGTAAAACTATAATTCTTCTCTGACTGTGGACATGCTAGCATTATTCGGGGTAGCGTGTGCTTATGAAAGCCTTTTCCATCTTAGGCAAAAATTAGAAATGCCCTTTAATACTGGATGAAGTTAGAGGAATGAAATTAGATGGAGGCAAATATTTTCTTTTTTACATGGCTGATCAAAGGTGACATTTTAAAAATTTACAGAATTAATACCATTTGTGATGCATTGTTAAAGGGAATCATCTATGAATGTGAAATATGTGAGTGTATATTTTCCTGGTGTTTTTTAAAAAAAATAGTGTAATGGAATGAGGTGTTATAGATGATATTTCTACCTATGTTGTTAATTTCCTCCAAGAATATCGTAGATAACAGTAGTTTTAATGATGCTGTTAAAGGATAATTTGCCAAAATTGAAACTAGAGGGATCATTAGGACGCATAATTAAGAAAGACTTTTTTCCCCAAAATTTGAAATGAATAATAGAACAAGTAGAAGTCCATAGTACATTTTTTTATTTCCTTAAGAGAAGATCAATTTTCATTTTTACCTTCACAACAAACATCCTCAAAAAAAAAAAAATCCCATCTTGAAATGGTGGTTATCCTATTTAAAGAAATTTTCCAATTACTTGAAAAGTTCTTTTTGAATGATTTTTCTTACTACTTGCCTTGTTACTCAAAATTGGGATAGAATAGTGTTTATTCATTCATGAAGACGCATTAAGTTAGTAATCTAAAGCAGAGTTATCTTTAACATCATCAGTATGTTACTTCTATTAAAAAGTTTCTTTTAGAACCAAGGCTTAGTTCATTCCTTCCAGCTAATGAATTTGTTTTCCTTGGGGACACTTAGCCTTAAATAATAGTGTTTTCTGAGAGGATGCTTTCCTTGATTTACAGAAAAGGATAGTTGGGCTTTTTGGGTGGATACTAGTTTGTTAAAAGCCTTTTACTTTACAACTGTAAGGCCAGCAGTCTCTCTACTATCTAGAATATATTTTTTAATGATTTTATTTATTTATTCATTCATGAGAAACACAGAGAGAGAGGCAGAGACACAGGCAGAGGGAGAAGCAGGCTCCACGCAGGGAGCCCGACGTGGGACTCAAACCTGGGTCTCCAGGATCACGCCCTGGGCTGAAGGCAGCACTAAACTGCTGAACCACCCGGGCTGCCCTATCTAGAACATTTTAAAATTGATAGCTATTTCATAGATAAAATCTGAAGTCCTTTGTTTTAATGAAGATTTTTATTAGTGAAGTTTATTTTTTTAAGGTTGTAGAGGTGGACTATGACCACCTGTAATATTTATTTTTTTCATGCTCTATGCAAGTCAAGCATTTTAAAGGTGATTTAATCTTTGCATTGGTTTTCGTGAAGACTTGGATGATCTATATGTCAAATACAACTGACATCTTTATTAGGATACATTTATCTAAAAAAGAAGTGTTCACAATGTGTAGCAAGTGATCATTGTTTCAGCTTCCATGTCAAGCTAAATAGAGGTGAACTAGTAGAAAGTAGAGAAATTAGACCCAGTTTTCTTGGCCGATTTGTTTAAAAGTTATTCCCATTTCTATCAAGCCTCACATCCTATTGCGTGAAGAGGAAACCTTTCCTAGGGACAGTGAAGTCTTGTGCTAGTAGTGGAATGAAGGTGATCGTATATTTTATCTTCCAAATATGGACAGTAGGCATAAATTGGGATCATCCCATGAAAACTGAGATGTTTAATTATTGACTTAGGCTACTTTATGGGAATATGTCAACTATAGTGTTGCCCAAATAAATCTTCAGGTACTAGTGGAATTAGAACTAGATAAGAAGGATTATTAGTAGATCAAATTTAGATTTCTTAAATGTCCAAGAACTAAAAAAAAAAAAAAAAGAAGAAAAAAAATGAAAAAAAAAAAAACCCTCAAGAGCATAAGTACCATTTCTTTGTTCAGTGATTATATCTGTTAAATGTAAAAGAAGAGTTTAAGATGGGTTGTTTTTGCTAGTGGCTGCCGCAGCTTATTCTCATGTGTAATTTATTTTTAGTTATTGGCAAACTACCTGGGAATCATTCAATGACTTGTTTGTTATGTTGGACATTAATCCTTCATAGTTTAAAAATGTCAACAAGTTCTAAATGTCTTTAAAATAACTTTAAATACCTAACATTTTCCTAAAGTGAATGTTTAGTTGTTTGTATTATGTACAAAATGAAGATGAAAATATAGTTATATAACTTACTGTGCCTTCTATTTTTTAGCTATTTACCAATCAAGGAATGGCAAAATGACCCTTTTCTATTAATGACAGCTTTTAGCTTTCATAAGTTTGACTCTTTGAAATAACTGCTGAAGGGGGAGATTTTATTGTTCCCCAATTGGTAAATTAAGGACCTGGAGAGATTCATTAACCATGTCAGTGATTTTAGTCTTTCAGATAACTTTATTTTTGTTATATTGAATTAAATTATTAAAGGCTTGAAATGATTCTATAAAAATTTATTCAACTGCATGCTGATTTTGGGATGTATGTTTTTGAAAAATGCCTTGATGAGAAAGACCCACGTGGCAAAATCAAATGACTCCCGGGTTCAAACCTCACATTGGACTACCTGCATGGGGCCTGCTTCTTGCTCTGCCTATGCCTCTGCCTCTCTCTCTGTGTCTCCCATGAATAAATAAATAAAATCTTAAAAAAACAAAAACAAAAACAACTTGATCCCAGGACCCCCGGTATCATGACCTGAGCTGAAGGCAGACACTCAACCACTGAGCCACCCAGGCATCTTGACATTAAAAATACATTTAAAATGAAGTAAATAAGGACATTATTTCCAAAAGAAAGTGGAATCATGGCTGTTTGCCTCCTGCATTCTCTGGAGCCATCTTCATTTCATACAGTGGTTCAGAACTACATGTACCATCAAGTATATTCCTCCAAAGTTTTATGTTATTCATGTTATGCTTCATCCTTTAAAAAAGATTTTTAAGCTTTTAAAGGTCATCCTTTTTTTTTTAAGATTTTAAAACTTTTTTTTTGCATGACTAGTTGTGTGTGTGTGTGTGTGTGTGTGTACACATATTGTCCTAGGGCTGATGACTGTGATTTTCATTGCTTAGCCTTTGCTCATGTATGCAGTGTGGCTAAAGTATCACCCAGTGTTGAGAAGCCTAGAAGTTTAGAAAGCAGGAGTAGCTAAGTGTCCTTTTGTTTAAGGGGACAGAATGTAACTGTGCACATATATAAATAGCTGTCACATTTTAAAATTCTGGTGAACAAGTATGAAGCTGTTTCCAGCAAACAGAGTTTGGCAAAACCCTCAATGCTGAGGGATTACTGAATGGCCAATCTGTATATTTCTAGAACTTTTAAATCTTTGTGTATAGGGGGAGGGGTGAAGGGAGTTTCTTTTATTTCTTTTTGTTATGATTCTAGCAATCCATTTTAGATAGTATGGTAGCATTTAAAATTTTACTGCATAGTCTAGAATTTAGGCTAAAAATAGCCACCTTTTCATTGATTCCATAGCTCTTTAAGGGTTATGCCCAGTACAAAGCTGAATGTCTCTTCTCTGAAAAGGTAGGACTGCCAATTATATCAGGTGTTGAAGTAACAAATTGTACTAGTGAACTACAAAAAGATCAAGGAATGAACAAAATTCAGTGATAATAGTAAATGTTATAAAATAGTGCTCATTTTGTAATTGTAAATAATAAATAGCTAACAAATCATTTGTCACTTGGAATATAGTTGATTAGCTCACATAGCATCTTGGTTTGCCATCGTAGAAAATTTAGTTGAATATATTTAGGGATGACAGATACTATCCTATATGATAGTACTTTTATTTAATGAATAGTTCTTTTCAGATTTTTCAGAGAAAAACTTTAGATAATAACACTATGATCAAAAGGGACTTCTGCTTTAAATTATAGTTATATTTCCTTTTTGAGATATTTCTATTATAGTCACTCTTGGGTAAAAAGCATTTAGAAAAGGTTCTTTTTCAAGTTCATTTAGGAAAGTTCAAGAGAATTATTATAAAATAGTAGATATTTGTTACTTTTAGGTAGAGGAATTGTATGTGTGAGTGATTTTTAATTATCTTCTTTATCAAAGGCATTATTTATTCCAGAATTTCTTAACTGCTTGCTTCATGTCTCCATCTGGCTGTCTGAAAGTTTTTTAAAAAACAAATGTCCAGGGATCCCTGGGTGGCGCAGCGGTTTAGCACCTGCCTTTGGCCCAGGGCGCGATCCTGGAGACCCGGGATCAAATCCCACGTCGGGCTCCCGGTGCATGGAGCCTGCTTCTCCCTCTGCCTGTGTCTCTGCCTCTCTCTCTCTCTCTCTCTCTCTCTCTCTCTCTCTCTCTCTCTCTCTCTGACTATCATAAATAATAAATAAAAATTAAAAAAAACAAACTCTTAATGAATAGCATTATTAAAAAAAAAAAAAACAAATGTCCAAACTCAGTTATTTTCTGTGTTCCCTACCTCAGGCCAAAAGCCTAGGAGGCCTCATGAATGCCTATTCTCCCTATACCCTCCAATCAGTCCACCAGGTGGTGCACTGCTCTAGAAATACTGCTCTAATCTGACCCCTTAGCACCTCCACTACCTAAATCAAAGCCAGCATCTTTCTTCCCTGAATTATTACTTTCTCGCAAGTTTTTCCTTCAGAGTAGCTGAAATAGCCTTTTGAAAGTGCAAATTAAATCATGTATTTCCTTGTCCCAGTGGACTTCCCCTGCTTCCACCACCCCCCAATCCTTACCATGAAATACTAACTCCTTACTATAGTCTAAGCAGCTCTACTGCTTAATCTTATTTTCTAATTCTCTTTGCCCTTTTTGCACTTATCTAGCCTCAGGGATCATCTTGCTCCTTAAATGAATATAATTGTAGTTAAAAAAAATTAAACATAAAGCTAGAAACACATACTTTTGATGATAGCTTCCGAATATCTTACAGATCAGACAAAAACAGAAAATTTGATCCAGATAATACAAAAATGCTCTGGACAACTAACTTAAAGTTTCTTAGGATGTGGTATTATTTTTAATCTTTTTTATAATGCCATATTTTGAGTAACAACAACTTACAGAGTTAATGCCAATTTAAGTAATTATGAAAGTAATTGTGAAAAATTCATTGCATAGAGAAATGTTACATTTATTAGCATGTGATTAAAATCTTCCTGTAATTTTTATCATTAATACAGTATTTATTTAAGAAAATTTAGTATAAGCTTTTTTATTTAATTGATCCACATAGGCTTTTATTTATCCCTTTCTAACTTAACTAAATAATGAGAGTGGTCTCAGTGCACTCTTTTTTTTTTTTTCCCAGCTGCACTCTTAATATTGTTGCAAAGATAATGTTGTAATCGAACTCTGAGAAGGGAAGGAGAAACATAGGAAATTCAAAGACATAGAATCTATAGACAAAGACAGTAGCCAGAAGGGGGGGAAAATGAAACACTGCATATAGGGAATAGGATTCCAGAGTTGTATTACTTCTCATTAGGAACAATGGAAGTCAGAAGACAATGAAGTGACACCTTTAAAAGACTGGAAGCAAGAAAACTAACAACCCAGAAATCTACAATCAGGCAAACTAGCCTTCAAAAATACAGGGAAAAATAAATAAATTTTCAGATGAGCAAGAATGAGAGAATTGACTGCCATTAGACCTGTACTACAGGAAATACTAAAGGACATTCTTCATGCTGAGAGGAAACAACAGCAGATGGTGACTCAGATCTATAACTAAAAACTGCAGAGCACACATTCTTTTCAAGTGCACAAAGAACGTTGGCCAAGATAGACCATATGTTATTATACCATAAACAAATTTTAATAAGTTTCAAACATTTGGAGTCTTACATAGTGTGTTATCTATTCAGAGTGGAATTAAATGAGATATTAATAAGATACCTAGAAAATATTCAAATATTTGGAAATTAAAATAAAATTCTAATAATAGTAGAATAAAGAAATAACAAAGGAATTTACAAAATCCTATGGATTGAATAATGACCACACAAAGTAAAATATGTGCAGAGAAGCTAAAACAGTACTTAGAGGAAATGCATAACTGTAAATGGTCATATTAGAAAGGAAAAAAAAAAAACCCTTAAAACAATGTTTAAAGTTTCTACCATAAGGGAAAGAAAAACAAGATATACCTATACCTAAGTGGAAGAAAGGAAATATTAAAGATAATAACAGAAACAATCAAAAAGGGATCCCTGGGTGGCGCAGCGGTTTGGCACCTGCCTTTGACCAGGGTGCGATCCTGGAGACCCGGGATCAAATCCCACATCGGGCTCCCAGTGCATGGAGCCTGCTTCTCCCTCTGCCTGTGTCTCTGCCTCTCTCTCTCTCTCTCTGTGTGTGACTATCATAAATAAATAAAAAATAAAAAAAAAGAAACAAAAAGAAAAGAGACTACAGAGAAATTAACAAAACCAAACATAATTGGTTCTTAAGAAAGATGAACTGACAACCCACCAGCAGGACTGATGTATTCCTTAGTCCAGATTCTCTAGCAATGGTTGAAGGGCAAGGACAAGGCTAGGGTGAGGGATGGGGAAGGTGGGATAGCTCTCAGGCGCCTACTGTGTGCTGACTGCTCAGCCATGGACTTGACACACCTTTTATTTCATTTCTCACTATCTTAATGAAGTGTTTGTTATGTTCATTTTTACAGATTAGAAAATTGAGGTTTGAGGAGGGAAATTAATTTGTCTGTAGCTGGATAGCAGGCAAGTAAAGGAACTGGAAACTATACCACATCTGTCTCCAGGTTCCATCTGCTCTCTCTTGACTATAAGTATTGCGAACATAGCAGTAATTAATCCCAGCAAACCAAGTAGGAAACTAACAGAGCGTGTGAAACTGGATTCCCTGTGTGGGGTGTTACTCAGAGGTGTCTGATGACTGTGTTATTTCTTCTTATTGAATCCAAGATGTAGTTATTTTTTTGTTTTGTATTCTCAAAACCCATTTTCTTCTATACGTAAATGAAATTCATTTAAATTAAGCAGAGAGTTGTTGCAAAAGAAGATGAATATTAAGAAAACTTTTGTTTCGCCATGAAGATGAAACTGCCCCCCCTTCCCTGCATGAACATGAACATCATTTCAATACTTAAATATTCATTCTTATAAAAGAGGAGTAAAAACGCTTGGAAAAATAGATTTTATTTTGTTTTCTTCCAGGAACTGCCCTAAAAATTGGCAGTTAAGCTTTTGCATCCTTCTCTTTCCTCCACCTCTTTTTCTCTCTTTATATATGTATGAAAAGGAAGCTTTTCAATTTAATGGCGGCTATTCCCTATTATATATCTGGCAAGTAGAATGTATCAAAAAAAGATTGGTTTTGTTTGTAGAACGCAAACTATTTTCAGACACATTTAAAAATAGTGAAAGGTAAAATAGGATACCTTTTTGTAGGTATTTCTTTATGGTCTGATTCAGCTTATAATACTTAAATATTTACATTAGGAGATGAATTAATAGTGAATCAATGATTCATCTCAGAAATATGTATGTGAACCTCATGTTAAAACTCTAGGAGAAAAGTATCTTTGCATGTACTGAAATATATTTCATATTAAGTATATAATTAAAACTGTTATACTAAAGAATTTTGGAGAACAAATCCTAGAATTTTCTTTTTTTTTTGATCCTAGATTTTTCATACTAGTTTGTGAATGATCTCTTGTGAGTGCCAAAAGCTTAAATATACCTTTTTATTTTGCAAAATGTTGAGTTCTGTAATCATGATATAATCAGCATGAACTACATTGGAAGACTGGTTATTTGAAATGCTGACTTTTTTTTGCAAAGCCATATGTTATCAAGTAGGTGATAGAAACATTTTCTAGTACAGCTAGCATGGTGTTATATAGGTCATCGTATACCAAGGGAATTTAAATTTCTGACTAGTCAGACCTTGAAAACAACTAGTTCTTTCATTAACTGAGCTTTTATTTTTGCTTAGCTCTAAACTATATTTTGGATCTGGTGTTTTTTTCAGTTACATTATTAAAGGGAAAGTGATATACAAAGTTGTGCTGAAACAAAATTCTGGAAAAAAAAAGAAATATGAGCTATGCTGTGAAACAAACATTGCAATGTGAACATACAGCACAAAGCAGCGTTTATTAGAAAGCAGATCTGTGGCGTGTGGCAGCACTACTTAGGTTTGAGATTCACAAATGTCAGTGCCAGTTTACATGGGATAACGATGCAAAAAAAAAAAAATCCAAAAGACAAAATTTCCAGTGTGCATAGTGAGAAATGTAGATAGGACCTTGTTTTATTAAAACTAGAAAATAATAATAAAAGCCACAGGAAAATGTCTTCACATGATATTACCTGCACTCAAAGAATAACTGTTGAATCTTCTGGCTTCAGTTAGTGAGATTTACATAATCCTGTGTCAAGATGCTCTAGTGTTGAGATACAGTGTACAGTAGGTAGTAAATGTAGCAGACTAGATGGAAAAAAGAAAGTGTCTTCAAAACTAGTTACATCCACTTCTGAGTTGTAACTGAGTAAGGCTGGCAAAAATAGAGGATAAAAGAAAGAAACTAAAAATTAGGGCAGAACACATGAAGTCCTAAAGAAAAGAGAATTTTAGAGAATGTCCAGCTCAACGTCCCACTTCCTCTGCTCTGATTTCTCTTAATCCCCTGGGAACTTGTTTGGATGCTCCTGAGTGTGCCCCCACAAATCTACCCATGGGACAGATACGGGCATTTGCTTAAGAACCAGCAAGGGTTTGTAGGCCTAGAGCAAGTTCAGAAAAGACTACCAAGTCTACTGTGCCTGTGCTAAGATCTCTTTTTCAAAAAGCAAGTCCACAGTAAAATGAGAATAAGGGTGCTGTTTTCCCTCCCCCCCGTTTCTGATGTTTAATGGAAATAGAAACTTATCAAACTTCCAAATCCCTTCTTGGGAAAGACACTCTCTTATTCTGTGATTTGTTCATCTTCTTTTGTTTGTGTTACGTACATTTTTCTCGTAGCAATAGATTATGTTAATTGGCCTTCATGTTACTGTCTTTGTCAACAAGTCAGCCCAGTGTCTCTTTTTCTTGAGTGTAGGAAATTGTACCAGTTTATAAAACGGTGCTATAGATGGGTTTTTTTTTTTTCATTATCATGCAGACATTTTAGCTCCTTGGAGCTGTGTCTCTATTTTGTCTTTGCTTTATATTACACAACCAAAAGGTCGACCTTGGTGGATCTCCAAGATAATATGGATAGGAACAGCCTGTCCTATGAGGAGTGTTCTAAAACTGTTGAAATTTTTTATTAATTTTTTTAGCGTCTTTTTAAAAAAATATCAAAGTTTTAAAAATGTTGGAGCTAAGTAATTAAGGAATTCAGTTACCAGTACTGTTGGGCTGTTGAACCCTAAACTAGGTAGTTAATTTGAAAGAGATACATTTTAAAAGGTGTTTTTTTTTTTTTCCTTCCCTTTAGTTCATCCATTGTTGTGGATTTCCTGGTATTCTGTTTAAGGAAAAGAGGGAATATGAAAAATGAAAATACATTAAATAATGGATATGCAGCCAGCATTTGTTATGCTAGACACCATTCTAAGCTTTTTACCTGAATTATTCATTTATAGTACTATTAATACAAAACGGTAACAAAAAAAATGATAATCAAGTAGGACTCACTGTTGGCCGCATTTTACAGATGGAAGAACTGAGACACAAAGATTAGCAACTTGCTCAAGATCACACAGCTAGTAGGTAGCACATTTAAACCTTGGTCATCTGATTCTAGACTGCTGAATTCCCTAAACTCTGTGTGATAGAGAAACAAGTACTGTAACTCTGGTAAAAGTTGAAAAATACTTCAATTAAATATTTGTAAGCATGCTTATGAAGAATTTGGACCACTGGAATTAGCTTTATGATGAGACTTTTCAATCTGTTTTAATATACTTTTATTGATAGAAAACCAAATGCTACATATAATCCTTAGTTAAATAAACCTTTGTTTTTTTAAGCAGCAAGATAACTTTGTAAGCATTATAAAATTATGAAATTGTACAACAGTTGCTATTATCATAAATTTTGGCCAGTTTATTTTTAACATAAGTAATCATATGTAACATCATGTCTGTGATTTTTTTTCAGTAACTATATAATTCTATATAATTTTTAAATGTAGATAATCCAAATTTTCAAATACCAATAAACTTCCACATTAATGATAGGAAAAAATTTGGCAAGAAACTTTCTGACTGACTTTATAATTCTTCAAAGACAACAGATAACTAATTGTTAGATAATATGTCTATATGTTGTGATTTCTGAGTGTGAAGGCTTTCATCTTTAATTTGATGTTCAACTTGTAATGTTATTTCCCAGCATTGGTTGATAAGTGTATTTTGTTAGACAACCAGATCCTTGCCTAAGAAATACAAATGTAATTCAAGGAATATTTTCTATGTTTTAATATCCTTTAAAACTTTTATTATGCTTTAGAAGAATGATGAAATAATAGTTTAAAAATCAACATTAAATGTAGAAGTGATGGGGCACCTGAGTGGCTCAATTGGTTGAATGTCTGACTCTTGATTTTGGCTTAGGTCATGATCTCTGGGTAGTGGGATAGAGCCTTGCATAGGGCTCCACACTTAAGTGTGAGCCTGCTTGGGATTCTCTCTCTCCCTCTCCCCTCTGCTCCCCCCCCCCACTCTTGCTCACTCCCTCTAAAAAAATGAATAAAAATAAATATAAGAGAAATATATATAATAAGTTCATTGTACACAGCTTTTTAGGAAATTTTACATTATCAACAAACATGAACAAAAAGCTACAAACAGATAAGATTCATTGTGATGATATAGATACTTGGAGAAAGAATACAGGTTTTAAATTTTTATTACCTAGGTAGCTCAGTGAAAAGTGCTCAGTTAAAAAAACAGCATCAAGGAAACACAATTATTATTCTGTGCCAGGTTGGTTTTCGCCACTAACTGATTTATATGGATTCATTATGTGCCTGGATTTTTAGTTTTACTAATGATTCTTTTATTTGAATGGATTGTGAATGATTTGAAGATTAATGAAACCTCAAGGGAAATTGTATCTCACTTCACTTGGGGCAGTGTGGTATTTTGGGGTTGGCAATTTGCAGGCCTAAAGACTGGATATTGCTTGCTGGTTAGGCAGAGCTTAAAATTTGAGTCCTCAGCAGAGGAGCTGTTCCATCCTTAAGTTGCCAGTTGATCTCTAGGCATAGAAGGTAGTTAACCTATTTCACATCTTTTTTTTTTTTTTTCCTCTCAGCTTTATTTTTAACTTCCGATTTTCCTAATCTTGTCATTGTATCATCCTTATATTTTCTATTAATCGTGCTCATTTCAGCGGGGAAAAGAAAATGTAGAAATAATGGTTCTTAGGTTGTTTGCTTACACTGATATTTTAGGGAAATCAGCTAACCCTGTTTTCAACCTGCACCCTGATGACAGAGGTTGCAAAAACCTCTACAATATCAGAATGACAAAATCATTCATGACCTCTAAGAGCTCAAGAAAAATTGGATATGGTTTAACACCATCTGTGAATTTGTTTGACTCTAACGTTTTATTCACTGGTCTTCCCTGTCCTTCCCAATTAAAGACCCCCCCCCCCTTTTAAAAACAACAAAACAGCACTTTCCTCTTTTTTTTTTTTAAACAATGCTTTCTTCACTTGTAGCCTTCTAAATATTCACTGTTTCTTCCATATGTCCTTAAAAAGTAATCATTTTATAAGTCATGTGAGTATCATTTTGAAGGGTTCTTAGTTGACTTTGAAATTCCTCTCATTTGTAATTCATTGAATTGCTTGGTAGAAGATTGGGAGCATAGTGTGACTACCGATTACATTTTCTTGGTCTTAAAGATGAACAGATGTCACTTCTTTCAAAGACAGTTATTGTTATCTGAAAATGTTAACTTGAGTGATTTTTGGAAGCCTTTTAGAAAATAGAAGTTTTATATTTCAATCCCTTAGGGTGTTTTAGAAATTATAGCAGGCAGTAATATTTTTTTTTCTTCTAGGATTCACAACATCTTTTTTAAGGTAACAGACCAGTTCTCTACTGTGAAGCTTTCAAGGGAGTTGGAGTTAATTGCAGGTGTCATGAAGTGATGCTGTGTAAATTTTAATTCCTAAATTCTTTAGGTGTGTTCACCCTACCCCAACTCTGTTTTCTGAAGTTTGAAGGAAGAAATGGCATATTGCTGAAGCAAGTTAAATACACAGTTATAGGGATTTGTAATCTTATATCTGATTGACAGATGAAAACCTATGCTCAATCTCAGTTAAGAGTGAAGTATGACTTAGTGTCATAGTTTTATGCAATTTGGTCAACAACTTCCTGAAGCTGAGATACTAATTTAATGGGAAAAAAGCAAAAAATGTAACCAAAATAAAGGTTGCTTTATATGAACCCAAATGAATGTTGGAAGGAAATACAATGTAGGAAGCAGTCTATAATTTGCTGGGCATAAGGATAGCTATGGTAGTGATAACTGATTAATTCAAAAGTAGTTTCCATCCTGATGGAAGTAAATGCTCTGATTTACACTTGTAAAAATGTCAAAAGAGTATAAGAAAGTGGACATATTAGCAGTGCTATGTTATTTTCATTGGTTCTTACAAGGGGCTTTTGGCAGATCTGAATTGTCATTGTTATCTTTGGGGTGGAGATCAGTTGATATCTTTTATCATTGCTGCATTTTGGATTTTGGATTTCTGGATCTGATTTACTGGGCTTGCTAGAGAACAAGTAAAAATTGTTTTTTTCTCTAATAATCCCTCTAAACTTCTGAATTTAATTTTGTAAATTTTAGTTAGTTGCATATTTCTGACTTTCTGAGAAAAATAAAAATGAACCAAAATTGACCCAAGCAGAGAAAGAATTCAGATCTTCCCATAGTATAAATATAAAAGAAACTGAGCCAGTAGTTTATTTTCCTTAAAGACAGCAGGCCCAGTTGATTGTATAAGCAATTCTACTGGAGTTCAATGTTTTATGTACTTCTAGACTAGAAAATCTTCTAGAGAATAGAAGAAAGAACATGACCCATCTCATTTGATGAAGTTCATATAACCTCTAAACCACACAAGCATAATATAAGAGGAGAAAACTCTAGACCAATCTCATTCGTACTTATATGCAAAGTTTTTAGAGCAACCTCAATCCAGAAATATTGAAGATCAAGTTGAAGTTATTCTAGGAATGGAAGATTGATTTAACTTTGGACAGTCTATTAATTTAATTCATTATATTAGCTGAATAAAAGAGGAAAAACTATACTATCATCCTAATGACTGCAGAATCAATATTCAGTTATTTTCAGCACCTGCTTATAATTAAAAGAAGGAAAAATTCTTAGCAAATTAGTAACTTCCTTTACTTCTAGGTTTTCCACAAAAACCTAGAACAAATGTTATATTTAATGGTAAATGTTGGAAGTGTTACTTTTAAAATCAGAAGCCAGGATACCCACTGTAACTCATTATATTTATTGTTGTACTAGTTGTCCTAGCCCCAGCATAGTAAGACCAGATAAGAATTGAAAATTGGTAAGAAAAGAAGGGGAAAAGAAGAAAGAAGTGTCATTTATTGATGGTGAATAAATATGATTTTATACATAGAAAATCCAATTTAACTCATAAATTGCCTACTAGAATTAGAGAGTTGAACAATGTTGCTACAGATAGACCCCAAATACAAACTGAAAATACAATAAAAAAATTGGTATCTATTGTAGCAATTATAGATATGTGACAATAATCTTTAAAAAAGTATTTGAGACCTTTATGGGAAAATGATAAAACTTATAAAATCACTTAAATTATTAATTTTTCTTTATTTTTAAAGATTTTATTTGTCCATGAGAGACACAGCAAGAGAGGTAGAAACATAGGCAGAGGGAGAAGCAGGCCCCCTTTTGGGAGCCCAATGCAGAACTCATTCCCAGGGATGCCTGTGTGGCTCAGCGGTTGAGCATCTGCCTTTGGCCCAAGGCGTGATCCTGGGGTCCCAGGATCGAGTCCCACATCAGACTCCCTGCATGGGGCCTACTTTTCACTCTGCCTATGTTTCTGCCTCTCTCTTTGTGTTTCCCAATAATAAATAAATAAAATCTTTAAAAAAAAAAAAAGAACTCGATGCCAGGACCCCGGTCTCATGACCTGAGTCAAAAGCAGACACTCAACCACTGAGCCACACCGGTGCCCCTTAAAAACAGCTTTTAAATGATTTTTTTTAAAAGACTATGTTCATAGATAGGGAGATTGATTACAATGAGTCATTGTTTATAGATTCAGTCCATCTTCTTTTTTTTTTTTTTTTTTACGATTTTATTTATTTAGTCATGAGAGGCACAGAGAGGCAGAGACAGTCAGGGGGAGAAGCAGGCTTCCTGCAGGGAGCCCGATGTGAGACTCAGTCCCAGTACCTGGGGATCAGGACCTGGGCCAAAGGCAGACACTTAGCCCCTGAGCTACCCAGGTGCCCCACATTCACTCCAACTCCAACAAAACCCAAACCCAAACAGACTTCTTCCTTGAAACTGACAAGTTGGTGCTAAAGTGTTGTAGAGAGTAGGAGCCCTAAATACTCCAAACAGGAAGAATGAGATGAGGAATAATTTCTGCTTCAAGATGATGCAAATGGAGCAGTATACATGTAGATAATGTTGGCATCGTGTGTTTCTCACAAGGCAGTGCTCAATTATACAGCACTAACAGCACCTACCCTGCCAGATCAAGTTGATACAACTTGACTTATGCTCCTAGTATGTTTGTTCTATCTTACAGAACTGCCTTTGAGGATTAAATGAAAAAGAATAAATCTTTTTATAGCGATGTATAAATTGCTAATACAGGGGAAGTTTTGGCTATCAGTGGTTCAGAGCAATGGCTACAGGGCTGGACTGCCTGGACCCACAGAGCAGTCCCTCCCCCCGCCCCCCCCACCCCTTATCTGCTGTATGACCCAATGGGCGTTTGAGCTCTCTCTGCTTCAACATCCTTGTCTGGAGGGACACCTGGGTGGCTCAGCGGTTGAGCATCTCCCTTTGGCTCAGGGCTTGATTCCAGGGCCCAGGATCAAGTCTCACATCGGGCTCTTTGCAGGGAGCCTGCTTCTCCCTCTGCCTATGTCTCTGCCTCTCTCTCTCTCTCTCTCACTCTCCCTCTCTTTCTCTCTCTCTCATGAGTAAATAAATAAAATCTTAAAAAAAAAAAAGGAAAACGTCATCTGGAAAATGAGGGAAATAACAGTTCTTTTTGCAAAGTGTTATTGTGAAGATTAAATTAATCTCTACCTGTGAAACTAGTAAAATATCATCTGGTACACAGTACTTAGGAAATAGTAGCTGTTACTGTTTTTATTTCCTTACATTGTTATTCTTTTTCTCCAAATACTTTCATTAATGTGTCATCTTTTAATAACACCTCCCATTGGGTCTAATTCAGTGTTAACATGCAGACATTCAAACAGTATGTGTCTGAAGTGAAAAAGACAACAACAACAAAAAAAATAGCAGGTTTATTTGACAAATGAATACTGAGTACCTACTAGAGGCTGGGCTTAAAGAGGATCTATCAGACCAGAGATCTGGGTTTAATGGAGAGAGACATTTGTGAACAAACATCATGATATTGACATGTGGGTACAATGGGAGGACTTACGCAGTACAATCTAATAAACATAGAGAAAAAGTGCCTAAATGAACCTAAGGAAATCAGTCCAGAAGACTCCTGAAGAATGTAACATTTTCCCTGAGGTCTGAAGAATGAGTAAAGGTGTCCTGGGCACACAAGTAAATAAGCCAGGACTGATATGACTGGAATTCCATTCATAGGAAGGAGGTATTTAATAACCTTTGTGGCAGCAGGATGTGTGTTGATAGACACCATCAGACACAGATAAAGAATTTAATTTCCTTAAGGGAAAATGATACAGGAACTTATGGAAATAAATCCGGTGATGACACAATATGCTCTCACATGGAGGGTATAGCTCTGTGTTTTCCCGTGGAGTCAGACAGCTGTGGATTGATACCAGACATGAGCACTTCTTTTGACTTTGTCCTGACCCCAGCCTCCTCCTGGAGATTCTCCTTCTGGAGACTGGCTCCAAGCCCCCCTGGTAAGAGTGAGTGGCTGCTACAAGGAAACCACAGCACATTTCTACATGATGTTCACTGTGTGAGACTGAGGCAGTAGAGGTCAATTTCCAGAAGCATTGCTCATTAGGCCAAGCACCAGCCCATCTGAGACTGTTCCTGAAATTTCTTCTCCATCCTGAAAGCAGAACTTGGGTTCTCAAGCCTCTTCTGTCATTTAAGTTACACAACTAGCTGCTTATTTTGAGATTTGCTCCTCAGTCCTTTAACTGGTATTCACCACCAACTTTTCCTTTCCAAGAGGAGAAGAAAGCTTTAATTAAATAGACTGGTTTAGAACCCATTACATAACAACAGTTGTGTTTTCTTGGGAAAGTTGTTTTCCTTTATAAATCTTAATTGCCTTATCTGAAAAATGGAGGTGATCAATCTAGCGCACAGTGATTGTTTGCAGTAATGTATGCAGAGTGCCTAGTACACTCCCAAATGCATAATAGGAAAGCAGTAAGGTACTTGTATTTTTTATTCATAATCTAAAGTTGGACCATATCCAATATTAAATGTCTCTGTTCCCTCTCTGTTAGTGTTCTGTGCTTCACAGTGCTAATGATTTTGTTACCTTTTTTTCAGACACATCCCCCATGAAAGAGCATGCCTCTCTTTTACAATTTCTGTAAATTGAGACTTAAAAAGTCTCCAGATGTGAAAAAAAAAGTCTCCAGATGTGTCCATTAATGTCTACAAAAATACATTCTAGTGAAAAATAATCAGTTTCATATAGAAAGGTCAAACTACAAGTATATAGACTTTATAGAAAATTTATAAATCATTCATGTTCACTTTTAGACGTATTCTGTTTTAACCTGGAACATGACCTAAATGTCCAAATCGACATTTATTAGTTCTCTAATATTTTAATATTATTTTTTGTTAAAATATTTCCTTATTATAAAGCTATTGGTCATTTTCTGGTTTACTATGAAAAATATAGATTATAGGCAGTAGATTTGAATATTAAGAATGCATTTACCTCCTTCGCACTTTCTATAGCCACTTCAATTTTATTAAAATATTTTTTAAGTATTTACCTGTTGTATAACATTGATTTTTAGTTATTTAGAGAGGAGTAGTACTATTCTGTGTTTTAACCTATTATTTATTTCATCTATAAAATGTAGTTCATACTATTTCACTGTGATGATGTGAAGAATAAAATCTTTAAAAATATGTAAAGCACCTACCACAATATCTGAGCTATAGTAGGCACAGAATAAATGACCACTTGATTTTCTTTCTTTTTTGTTTGCAACTTAAGTTGGGGCATACACTAGTCAGTAGGAGATTATATAAGGAAAAATGCTTTTATCGATTGGAGCCTTTTAAAAAGTAAAAATTCCTGTTTAGGGATATCATTCACAATAGCCAAGTTGTTAGACTAGAGTGACTTCTAAGGTTTCATTCATATTCTGTAATTTTAAGATTCTGAAACAGTAAAAACAACTGGTAGACTTTGTTAGGTAGTACAGTCTCAAATTTAGGATAATTTAGTTTGACAGTTAAATCCTAAAACAGATGTTAAAACATTTACAAACCTCAGTGAACTATTTTTTAATTGAGTGTCCAATCATCTTAAGAACTTAAGCTATACTTGATTATCTTAGATTTTCCTTGAATCATAATGATTTAATTTGTATATGAAAAGTAATTCTAGTTCTGTATCATTCATTATATGACATAATCTTCAGTGCAAGTCAAACATAAACTGGCTGTTTGTTTTTTTTTTTTTTTCATTTTGCATCCGTCATTTTTCCATAGTCCATGGTCATTATTCTAATTCTTTACAAGGATAAAAATATGCTTATTTCCATCAGAACTTCCCAGCAACTACTAGGTTCATATTATATGATTATATGATGGGTAACAATGTAAGCAAATGTGTTTATGATGTCCGTTCTTCATTCAGTTTAATTTCACTCTTAATTAATGGAGAAAATTATGAAATCAAGATCCTTCCCACAAAGAGTTCTTAAAATAAAATGCTTTGTACCACTAACATTTGTCTTGTGATTTTTGCTTTCTTTGCCTAGAAGTACTGGCAGAAATGAGAGGAAAGTGATCTTAATTGTTTTGATCTCTCAGTGGCTAGCAGTTGTTTGCCTGCAGCCTGGACATGGGGTTTCATTACAGAATGCTTTGTGGACTGCCTCCTTGTGTTATGCACAGCTGCTCTGACCTTGGATTGCAATGGAGGGCAGAAAGCATTTAGGAGCACTGAACAGTGTGGCTTTTATTCTGTTTGTTTTGGGACATTCTGAATTGGCTCAAATCAGCCTTCCCAGAAGAGAATCTCGGGGTGGGGTTGAGAATCAGAGCAGCATTTCTCCCAGGATGAAAAAGATTTATGGTATCAGCCTTTTGCATTAGGTACTCTCTCTGCGCTTGCTCTCATTCTTTGAAAAGTTTTCCTTCCAATTCCTTTCGGGCTTCATTGAACTGTTAGGGTCAGATATGGCCTTCCTCTCTGCCTGGGCTTGTAACACAAGCCTGGGGCCTCTGCAGCTCTTTCCTCATGGGCAGATTTGACTGAGAATTTGAAGACCCCTGTATTAGTTTTCTATTGCTGCCACAACAAATAACCAGGAACTCGGTGGCTTAAAAAAACACACATTTATTATTTCACAGTTCTACAGACCTGGATTCAACACACTTCTCACTGGGCTGAAATCAAGATGCTGGCAAGGCTGTGTTCCTTTCTGGAGGTGTCTCTAGGGGATCATCCTGGCCTTTTCCAGCCTCTGGAGGCTGATTCCATCCATTCCTTGGTTCATGGTACTTCTCCGTCCTCAAAGCTAGCCATGGTGCACATTTCTTTCTCCTTCTGTAGTCTTAGTGCCTTCTCTCTGACTGCAGCTAGGAAACTTCTCCAAATTTCAGGATTCAGGTACTTAGATTGGCTCTACCTGAATCACCCAGGGTACTATTCTCATCTCAACATCCTTCAGTACTTTTTTGCCACGTAAGGTAACGTGGTCTCGGTGTCTGGGGATCAGGACAGTCGTTTTTCAGGGCAATTACTCTTCCTACTACAATCCACTTCCTTTTTTGTCAATGGGTTACACTAGTCTGGGAACCTGGGGGAGACCACCATCTCTCCTCTTCCTCACAGCAGGCCCATCATTTAAAAATGATATAGTCATTTTAAAAGCACAAAACCTGGGGGCACCTGGGTGACTCAGTAGTTGAGTGTCTACCTTTGGTTCAGGTCATGATCCTGGAGTCCTGGGATCAAGTCCCAAATCTGGCTCCCCGCAGGGAGTGTCTCTGTCTCTCTCTCTGTGTTTCTCATGAATAAATAAATAAAATATTTGAAAAAAAATAAAAGCACAAAATCCAGTGAATAGACCAGGGCTTCTCAGTCTTTTCCCCTTCTGTTTAACAGACTGAAATTCTGGCTGTCTCTCCCTCTGATTCCCTCCAGCAGCTCTAGGTTTTGCTTTTGATATGCTTCTCCCCTGAGTCCTCAATATGCCAGTGTTCTGTTCTTCCTGTGACTTTCCTCACAGGATGCAGCAGGGCAGCCCCAGAAATGGCAGTAAATTCCCACAGTGGTGGGTATTTAGGGAATAATTAAAAACCCTATAATCCCTTACTTCTCCCCACTAAAGTTTTTCTCTATTGAGCAGGTTGGGGCTTCTAGAACCAGAATTTAATCAATAATCACGAAGGGTATAAGGATAATCAGATTAAAAGATTAGGTTTGAGATGCCTAGGTGGCTCAGCAGTTGAACATCTGCCTTCAGCTCAGGGCGTGATCCCGGTCCGGGAATGGAGTCCCTGCATCGGGCTCCCTGTGAGGAGCCTGCTTCTCCCTCTGTCAATGTCTCTGCCTCTCTCTGTGTCTTTCATGAATAAATAAATAAAATCTTAAAAAAAAAAAAGACTTTTGCCTTCCAAAAGCTAACCATCTAACAGACAGGAATGCAGTGTGATCATTTCTATTACAGAATGGATGGGTAGATATATGTGTACATTTGTATATGTACATGTGTGTTATTATAATGGTTGCTTAGGAAAGATAAGCCCTTAAGTCTCCCTGGGGGGGTTTCAGGGGCAGTTATCCAAAGGCAACTGGGGTTGGGCAGATGATAGTAGGACCATGCTAACCAGAGAAGTCTTCGCTTTCACCCCCCCCCCTTTTTTTATGGAAAGAGCTATGCTGTGAAATTTTTGACATGGAAAAGAATTCTACATCACAACTTGTGTTTTTCTTTTCTTTTTCACCCCCTTGCTCTTACGAAAACCTGTAGGAATCAACATACTGTGTGACACCTTACTGAGTGTGGTCTTGTACAAATTTCTTATCTGTGTTCAGTTTTTCCATTGGTGGCACTCCTCTCATTGAATTGTTGTGAGGTTTGCATGAGTTAATAATGTTAAGCTTTTAGAATGGCATCCAGCATACAGAAAACATTCAATAATAACGTAATGTATCACTGTCACCATGTATCATCATGATTTCTCTTGAATTACTCATCACTTCGCTGCCATCATAATATGGAACAAATGTCTTGATTCAAGCCAGCTTTTCCCTCTTATTTATGGTTTAGGAGTTGCCTCTAGATGTGTAAGGAAACTCGAAGACCTCTAATTTCATTGCACTGCATAAGTGAAGCCATGTGAATACGACCTACACACATGGAAGTATATTTATTTAGGCATAGGAATTGTCAGTTTCCCACAGGATAGTTTATAATGCTTAATTTATATTAGGAAGATATCTCACAGTTTTCTTTAAGTCTGTAAATCTGCAGAGATAATATGGAGAATGATAATGTCAAAGAAACTAATTTTTCCTGTGGTTAGGCTATATAATTATAGTCTTTAATAAATGTGACCTTCAAAGTAGCCTCCTTAAAATATTAATAGAGTTGTAGAATCAATTCTTTGGAGTTGGGTTATCAGCCACATGTTGTATTTGCTTGTAAATCTTTAATGAAGTAGGAAACATTGTATAAATGTTGCTAAATATATATACTGCTAAATTTAAAATATACTAAATATGAACACTTTCTAAATATGAGCAAAATGAAATTGGATTCATACCAAAGTGAACAAACATGTGTTTTTTAAATAGAGAAAGCATGAATTCAACGTTCGTAAAAGCATCATAAATAAGAGGAAATACTTTCAAATGTAGAGTATGTTTGCATTTTTAAATGCTTTATTAATTGCAGTATCATAATATGAATAGCAACAAATACATCCTTACATTATTTTCTTCCAGCTTCTTGCTTTACAATATATGTGAGCAAATATTTTCTTATGACATTAATACATGTGCAACAATGACCATATATTTTTTAAAGATTTTATTTATTTATCCATGAGAGACACAGAGAGAGAGACAGAGACACAGGCAGAAAGAGAAGCAGGCTCCATGCAGGGAGCCCGATGTAGGACTCGATCCCAGGACTCCACAATCAGGCCCTGAGCTGAAGGCAGATAGCCACCCAGGCATCTCTGACCATATTTTTGAAAGGAAAAGCCTTCTCAGAGATAGTTTTGGACACTGAGTAAATTAAACCTGTGATAGTCACACAAAAATGAGATGTTTCTGCACTATACCTGTGATATGCCCCCCAAAAGCATAAAATTAATATAAATCCATTAAATATACCCAGTGACAGTATACCCCAGGGATAGATTCTTTTATGATCTAAGCAAGCTCCTGTTATGAAAGTAGTGACATTTTAACAGGAAAAGAATTAGACAATTTGGTTTATCTAGAGCTGACAGCTTTACTTCACATGCAACTCCTGTCATCTGGGTAGGAGCTACCTGGAGTTTGTGTTGAGAAGGCTACTGGGTTTGGAGAAACAGTGCCACCATCAGTTCTGCAGTGGGTGAGGAATGTCAGCAGTGGGTGAAGAGTGGCACACATTTTCCATCCTTAAAAGTCTGGGTGAGAAGGGACATAGAGAACAGTAGGCCTCTCATCTTCTGAACTGTAACTTGGGATCTTTCCCTAATTCTGTTGAATAACCTTTCCAGGAAAACCCTGTTTTTATAGTTATATCCTTTGTGAGGGAGGATTACCTGAACAGGAAGGACATCTGTGAAATGGTAATGGTAACTTTTTTTTTCCTTTTCATCATAAGTGTGGTTACCATCTGTCACCGTACAATATTGCTAACATATTATTGACCATTTTCCTTGTGCTGTACTTTGCATCTCCATGACTTACTTATTTTATAACTACAAGTTTGTACCTCTTAATGCCCATCAGCTATTTCACCATACTCCCACCCACCTCCCTTCTGGAAAACACCTGTTTGTTCTCTGTATTTAAGAGTCTGGGTTTTTTTTTTTTTGTTGTTGTTGTTCATTCATTTTGATTTTTAGATTTCACATTTAAGTGAAATCATAGTGTATTTGTCTTTCTCTGTGTCTGACTAATTTCCCTTAGCATCATCATATCCTATAGGTCCATCCATATTGTCACAAATGGCAAGATCTTATTCTTTTTCATGGTTAATATTTCATTGTATATGTATCCCACATCTTCTTCACACATTCATCTGTTGATGGACACTTGGGTTGTTCCTATATCTTGGCTATTTTAAGTAATGCTGCAGTAAACATAGGAGTGAATATAATCTTTTTGAATTAGTGTTTTTATTTATGTTTTTAACAAATACCCACTAGTAGAATTATTGGATCATATTATATTTCTATTTTTAATTTTGCGAGGAAACTGCATCCTGTTTTACACATTGGCTGCACCAATTTGTGTTCCCAAAAACAGTGCATGAGAATTCCTTTTTCTTTACATCCTCGCCAGTACTTGTTGTTTCTTGTGTTTTGTATTAGCCATTCTGACAGGTATGAAATTATGTCTTATTGAGGTTTTGATTTGCATTTCCCTAATGATTAGTGATGTTGAGCATTTTTTTCATGTGTCTGTTGGCCATCTGTATGTCTTATTTGGAAAAATGTCTATTCAGGTCCTCTACCCCTTTTTTAATCAGATTGTTTGCTTTTTGGTATAGAGCTGTATGAGCTCTTTATATATTTTGGATATTAACCTCTTATCAGATATCTTCTCCCATTCAGTAGGTTGCTGTTTTTGTTTTGTTGATGGTTTCCTTCATTGTGCAAAAGCTTTGTATTTTAGCTTCTGCTTCCCTTGCCTAAGGATACATATTTATAAATATGTTGCTAAGACTGATGTCTAGGATTATGACCTATGTTTTCTTGTGGCAGTTTTATGGTTTCAGTTTTCACATTTAGATCTTTAATCCATTTTGAGATTATTTTTATGTATGATGTAAGAGAGTGTTCCAGTTTCATTCTTTTGCATGTGGCTGTCCAGTTTTCCCAGCACCATATTGAAAAGACTGTCTTTACCCCATTGTATATTCTTGTCTCCTTTGTCATAGATTAATTCACCATATGACTGTAGGTTTATTTCTGGGCTCTCTATCAGTTCCACGGATCTATGTGTCTGTTTTTTGCCAGCGCCATACTGTTTTGATTACTGTAACTTTGTAAATTGCTTTGCCTATTTGAGATCTTTTGTGGTTTCCTACAAATTTTAGAATTATTTGTTCTAGTTCTGTGAAAAATGCTGTTGGTATTTTAACAAGGATTACATTGAATCTGTAGATTGGTTTGAGTAGCATGGACATTTTAACAATGTTAATTCTTTCAGTCCATGAGCATGGTATATCTTTCCATATGTTTATGTTATCTTCAGTTTCTTTTATCAGTGTCTTATAGTTTTCAGAGTATAGGTAATTCACCTCCTTGGTTAAGTTTATTCCTAGGCATTTTATTCTTTTTGGTGTAATCATAAAGGGAATTATTTTCTTAATTTCTCTTTCTGCTACTTCATTATTAGTTTATAGAAAATGCAGCAGATTACTGTATTAATTTTGTATCTTGCATCTTTACTGAATTCATTTATTCTAGTAGTTTTTTTTTTTTTTGGTGGAGTCTGTAGAGTTTTCTAGATTTAGTATTATGTCATCTGTAAATACTGACAGTTTTATGTCTTCCTTACCAATTTGGATGCCTTTTATTTCTTGTGTAATTGCTATAGTTAGAACTTCTAGTGCTATGTTGAGTGGTCATGGTAATTTAACCCACATGGACATAGATGAGTTGCTGTCATTGTGGTCATGAGGATGATGTTGGATTCCTACTGTGGGAACTTGATAAGGGCTGTATCCAATACTTAACTCTTTTGAAATCTAAAAATATTTATATTTTTCATTAACATGACTGAAACTAAAGTCTCAGAAACATTTAGATAATCCAAGTTTGCCTAAATTTTTAAGAAGGGACACTTAAATGAAGAGTAATTCTTTACCCTAATATGTCACCATCTTTAATGTATTTCAGTTAATATGAAACAGGAAAATAATGTGTCATACTCTTGATAGCTATAAAATATTCAGTAGTAATCAAAACATAAAATGTTCCTTTTCCATTTCTCTGTACTCCCAATTATATTTTGTAAAATTTTAACAATTACACGTGAGACTTCCAGTAGGAAAAATATAATCTGAAATCAAATGTGTTTCCTCATCCAATATGTATATTATAGTATTTTGGTGAATATCAAATGTTAAATGAGCTCAGCAGATATATACATGGAGTCTACCACATGTGCTGGGCAGTAGAGAGGCAATGATAAGTAGATATGGTACCTGTCTCCAAGGAGCATTCACTTAGGAGTAGAGAAGCTATAATTTGTATCATCACTATATGGAGCATGTAATGTGTACATTTTTTCAGCAGCTAAGAGGAGAATGCTTATTCAGAATAATACTATCATTCTCCATTATTTGCTATTTACTAAGCTATCATTTTCAAGCCCATGGAAGCCAGCTGGTGGTGTGTGTGTTCTAAACCAAAATGAATTCATTAGGAACTGGGATCTGCTTAACCACCTTTAGTCAGAGGAGACGCTGGCTTAGTGACTTGTGGTTGTGTGGAAATGGAAAGTAGAACTACTGGGAAATATATTCACAGTGGGAGAACTTTAAAGTTACAGAAATAGCATGAATCAAGGAGAGTATAAAATTATAATTTGTCCATCATCACCTGTAAACATTTATGGAAAATCTCCGGAGTGACTGGCTCTGGATTTTACATTTTAGGTTAAACTTGCCATTGCCTTCTGTTCTTGCTGTCCTGTATTCGCCCAATATGTTAATATGTTTTCAGCTTTTGAAGTATTGTCTTTTGAAGTATTATGTTACTTGTGAACACAAAATACAAATTGTCCTTTTTTAAATGATCATTTCTGTCTCTGAAAATGCACAGAAAAGAGAGTAAGTCTGCTGTCTCAGATTCTCTTTGAACACATCACCTTTCCACACAAACTTTAAGGCATTAAACCTTAAAGAGTTTTCCTGTATCTGTTTAATAAATGGGTTTACACAATATACAGACCCATTTCAAACTTTTCTCTTATAGAGCGGGATTTATGGACAATGACGTAAGCAATGATTTCTCTCTTTTCCCCTTAGTATTTCCCTAACATCTACTCTCTCTAACAGTATTGTTTCCCTTAAAATTCTCACACTAGTTATCCTAACTCACATATTCGTAGAGCTGTTCTCTGCATATGGATTTTGTTCTTCTCTTTTTCCAGCTTTGTGGGATTTTTAGTGAGAAAAATATTACTTCTCTTTGGTGACTATTTTTTCTTCTTTTCTTTTTTAAAGATTTTACGTATTTATTCATGACAGACACAGAGAGCGAGGCAGAGACATAGGCAGAGGGAGAAGTAGGCTCCCTGTGGGAACCTGATGCAGGACTCAATTCCAGGACCCTGGGATCATGCCGTGAGCCCAAGGCAGACATTCAACCACTGAGCCACCCAGGCATTTCTGGTGACTATTTTCTACCAGTTCAGCATAAGGTAGAAACAGCTGAGAAAAATTCATTGACTTCAGTGATTCAAAGGTCATTTGTAGCAACGGCGCAGTAGAGCAGTGGTCCTCAACCCTGTTTGTGTATTTGTCCAGTAGAATCTCCTAGAGTTTTTAAAACCCCTAGTGACCTGACTATACCTCAGATAATTAAATCAGAGCATTTAGAGGCTGGGACTGAGACATCAGTTTCAAAGCTCTCCAGTGATTTTAAGGTATGGTCAGTCAGAGCACTGAGCCGTACTCGGGGAGAGCATTATGTAAGGTGCAATTAGATTGGAATTATGGCAGGCGTGAGTGACAGGGGAAGAAACCAAGTCAGGAAATGTGGACTACCATTTTGTTGTTTTCATGGTTAAAGGAAGAAGAGAGGCAGGACTGTACCTCTAGGAACTATAGCTCGCACATTATCAGTAACAACATAGTAGCATATTTGTGTTAGCATACATAGCAGGGAGGCTCGGCCAGCCTCTTAGGGCAGTGAATCAACAATTTAGGGGTCAGGGATGAACTTGCTGTTAACAAAACTTCTAGGTAACTGTGACATACCTGTCCCTTTCCCTGCCACCCTCCCTGCTTTCTCTATCCTCCAGCACCTGCCTATGGTCACCTTGTCCTTTTCCTTCTTAAATCAAGTGAGAGGAAGCTGGCTATCAAATATTTTATCTCAGAGCTGACTTCTTTCATGGTGGCTATCTGGCTCTAGCAGTTCCAAGCAAGTATTCTAGATTCACCCTTGTTAGACCATAAAGGTCATATTCCCTGAACCAGAGACTCCAAAATCAGGAGAATGGAATACACCAAGTTGCTGAGTCAGTGGAGTCCCAGCCTTGTACTGGGGAAAGTGTCAGCTTCCCACACAATACAGAGGAGAGACACAGAAGAAGAATGAGTACCTGAAGGAAAACCTGGGTACTCTTAAAAGGAAAGAAGATGAGAATGGATGCTGGACAGCCAGTACTGCCTACTGCATATAAAGTCCTAGCGATGCAATATAATGAATTTTTATATTTGTAAATTACTGATACTTTTAATGAGGACATTTTGAATGACATACAGAAGATGCTATAGGGATTGTATTTCTCTCTGAGCATTAGATATTTTGGGGAAAAATCTATGATATTTTAGAATATAATATAATATGCTAAATATCAAATGATAGTTTCTTGTATCAAAACAATTCATGTAAATGCTACAGCATGTACCAGTCTATAACATGTGTTACTGATTCTTCTTGTGAAGACTCCCATTACTTCACAACATTGTTATTGTGGCAGAAACTAGCCCTCTCTCACTGTATTTCTGGAGATAAACAGGCAAACATTGCTACCTTTTTCTGGTTAGTATTTAATAGAAAAATGTGGTTCCTGGATATATCATTTTAAGATTCTGCAAATTCTGCCTAGAAAATGGAACAAATGCTACAAAGAGCTTGATAAAGGACGGGCAAAACCTTCTACAAAATGGAATTAACAAGTGAAATAAAAGAAGGTTGTTAGAGGTCTAAAGTTTGCTTGAGATAACAGTCATAACCATCAGCTTTAGAACTGTATTGTGTTTAATTATAATTGACACAGGTTAGGTTGATCTGATTAAATGGTGACAATAATATTCTTAGGAAATGTTTGGTATCCCAAAGCAGTTTCTTAACAGGAGAGTGACCAGAAAACCACTTGCTAGTTTCTAGAAGTTTGAATTGTCAATTACCTCTCTTCAATTTGAGATTAAAGTCTGTGACTAAAAATACTTGAGGAAAAACAACAACAACAACAACCCTGTAACTTCACTCCAATTATGAGAGAATCATCAGAGAAATCCCGATTCTGGGACATTCTACAGAATACCCAATCAGTACTCCCTAAAACTGTGAAGGTCATCAAACACAAGGAAGGTCGAAAAACTGTCACAGCCAAGGAGATCTTAATGAAACGAGAACAAAATAATAGGTAGGACCCTTGAATGGAAAAAGGACATTAGTGGAAAATTGAAGAAATATGAATAACAAGTAGACTTTAGTTAATAATAATGTATCAACATTTGTTTGTTCGTTGTGACAAATGTACCATTACTAATGTGAGATGGTAGTAATAGTGGAAACTGAGCATAAGTATAGAAAAACTCTGAGCTGTCTTCACCATTTTTCTGTAAATATAAAACTACCTTTAAAGTTATTTTTTGAGTTTTGGGAACATTTTTTGGTGGTTCCTTTGTTACTACCACAAAGTAACGGCAACAGAGCCTCAAGGTACTGCTCGGTGAGGGCCACAATCCTGTGTTCTTTGGATCCTCTGTGTATCCGCTGAGGCTGGAGTGCCCCCTTAGATTTGGTGTTTGGACTTCTTCTGGGTCTATGACCTCCTGTCTGTCTGTCTGTTTCACTCTAATGTAGTGTAGGTTAAGAAACAAGGAAAGTAATATCTACTGTATGTCACGCACATACTGGACTTTGCTAAAATTAAACACATCCAATTTTTAGAAGCCTGTGGAATAGACCAACCATTTCTACAAATGAGAAGAATTGGGATTCGGAAGGCTAATTTACCCAGAGTCCGATGCTTCCTAACAGACTCCACAAGAGTCTGGTTGTGACTTCAATTCTAGACCTTTTCTACCTCCAGGTTATTGTGTAGATGACTAGTTTGCTCCTGTTAATTGCTGACTAGCTTTTCATGGTATGTATGAATATACCACAGTTTTTTTAACCATCCCCCCGTTGAAAGATAGTTGAGTTGTTTTCAGTTTTTGCTATTGTGAAAAAGTTGTGAATATTTGTGTGTACATTTCAGTGTTTTCACTTCTGTATGATTGCTGGGTCACATGGTATAAGTGTATATTTAGTTTTATAAGAAGTTGCCAAACTGTTTTCCAGAGTGGCTGTACCATTTTACCCTCCCACCACCAGTGTATGGGTGATCACATCCTCAGTAGTGTTTATGCTGTCACGATCTTTATTTTTGTTGCAATAGGTGTGCAGTGATATGTCACTGTAGGCTTAATTTTCATTTCCCCAGTAGCTAATGTGTTGACAATTTTTCCATGTGCTTATTTGGTGTCTATGTTGGCATTTTGATGAAATGTCTATTCCTGTGTTTTACCCACTTTCTGATTGGATCATTTCCTTGTTTACTGATAAGTTTTGAGAGCCGTTTACATATCCTGTGATAGAAGATCTCTGCCAGACAGGTGCTTTACAGATACTTGCTTCCAGTCTGTCCTATGCCTACTTTGACTAAATCTAACATTTTACCTCCTAGAGGTTCTGATCTTCCCTTGAGGAGATGCTCCTGCCTTTAAACCCAGGAAGCTATTCTTACATATTTCATCATCAAAGATTTTGTCAAACTTCTAGGTTTTTGTTACAAATGAAAGAGTACTTTTCCACCTCCCCACTCTCTGCACTTCTTATTCTAGAGATTCTGATACTTCTCTTTCATGATGTCTTTCCCACCCATTTTGTTAATGGTGATAAGATTGTTTTCACCAATAGGGCCAGTTCTCCTGTACTTTTTATCTCCTTGCTATTGAGTTAGCCCCTTCAGTGTTTATTCTTTTTTTTTTTTTAAGATTTTATTTATTTATTCATGACAGACACAGAGAGAGAGAGGCAGAGACATAGGCAGAGGGAGAAGCAGGCTCCCTGCAGGGGAGTCCCATGTGAGACTCGATCCCAGGATCATGACCTGAGCCAAAGGCAGACACTTAACCACTGAGCCACCGAGGTGCCCCTTCAGTGTTTATTCTTAAACAAAAGCAGTTTGTGACTTCTTTATTCCTTGGGGTTTCTTTTGTTTTATTCCTTTTGTGTTTGTTTTGTTTTGGCTCTGAGGCCATCAAGATTTTATCTTTTTTTTTTTTCCATTAGAGTATCAAAATGGTCATCTGACAACCTTGAGTCTAAGCTTTGTCAAGAATTCAGGGTTGAAGTTCTTTTTGTTCAGAATCTGTTGGTTTCTGTTTTCAGTATTGAAGGGCAAATGACTCTCAAGCTCTTGCCTTTCTCCCTGTCTGAAAGATGTGAAGATAAGTAAAAACTAGATTTTCCAAATAAACCTCTACTGAGTGAGTACCCACTGTGTGCCAGACATTGTACCAAGCATGCCTTCTATTAAAGGGATTCAGGAAGGGCATTTACTCTTCCAGTGACTGGAGTTCGATTTCCCTTATTATCATGCTGATCAATGTACCCTAGCAGGCAGTGAGAATGATTAAGAAAATCTAGAGCCACACTGTCTTGTCACTTACCTAGTTGATAATAGAATCAGGAAAAGGACCCAAGTCTTCTACTTTGCGGTACAGTATTAGTCCGTAAACCAAAGAAGCTGAGATGTTTTGTCATTCTCTTTCACAAAGAAATCATTTTTTCACAAAACAAAGAGCTAATTGGAATTAAACTTTCTAAAAGATTCCAAATAATAATTCCAAAGAATGAAACCTTCACATAATCAGAATTTTTATAAATCAGAATTAAGATAAACGCTAAGCAAAAATACAAATATACTCATCTCAATGTTGCATAATTGGGCACATCACATGGAGCACTTTCTAATTGTTTTGCCTTCATTTTTATATTAACTCACAACCACCCAAGTTTCTAAGTAGCAACATTAATATGGGACTAGCTCAGAATTTGCTATATTGTAATCAGCTTTGGTGACAGAAAAACCAGAAAGGATATGAATAAGGGGGATGGTTTTTCTCTACTGCCCCTAGATAGAGCACAGGAAAATCTCTCTCTTTGCGGTGGATTCCAAATTCTTGCCAAAGGAACAGTAGATCACATTTTTTGAAAAAAGGATCTTCATGCATATGATGAAGCCATTTTAAGCCTTTTTCTTTATAATACATAGCCATAAAAAGCCCCTGAAGAGAGATGCAGAGATAAGGAATAGGGAGAGGAAGTCAGCAATGTGAGTAAATGGGAAATTGATATTATCGTTAGGGAACTAGATATGGTTGTAAATCTATCGAATTACTAGATGAGAAAAGGTATTTGAATATTTGCCAAGAAGGGATTCCAGTTAGCCACAAAGTACAGTAGAATACTTCCAGTTCTAAAGTCCCGTGCTTTTATTTTCCTCAGAAGTGGGCATTTCAGTGTTGACCCTTAAAAAATTTTGTACTGAATAAAGTGATATTTCTCCACAATTACACCCCAAAAATGATCTGTTTGTATTGTATACTTTAACGTACTACCCTCATCCCTATATTGCTCCGTGTCTCATTATCAGCAGCTCCAGGATTTATCTCTGATGATATTTCTGATTCCCTGCAAGTGAACCCTGAGTTTACCTGGAGAATGTTGGACATCTCTGTAGCTACTCTTTTAGGTACTTGGTAAAATATAGATATGTGAAATATAAAAACCGTATGTCACCATTTTCCTGCCAAGGCTGGTCTGTTGGCCACCTGGCCATCTGGTTGCCCACCACTCTCCCTCACCCTGTTTGTTCTTCCTTCCTTGTGTACACTCCTCCTCCTGTGCTACAACCCCACCTGCTTTCTCTCCATCTCTGGATCCCACCAGGCTCTTTTCCATCTCTGTTGTGGTTCTTGGCACAGCTGGATACTCACGATTTTCAAATGCCACGTCCTCGGGAAACCCCTTCCTGAGCCCTCTGGAGAACTTGGAGCTCTAGCTCCCCATTACTACCTATCACAGACCCCTGCATCCTTCCTTTCTAGCGTGTCCTCATACGTATTTCCCCGACAAGAATATAAAACTCTGAAGGTCGGGACATAAGAGGCTCGAAATCTTTGACGAATGACTGAACACATAAATTTTAAAATCAACATCACGGTCCTGAAGACTTCCTGGCAAAGGGCATTTGAGCTGAATTTGGAAAGTGGATCGTGTGAAGATAGCAAGGGATGGAAAAATTCGGGAGTTGGAGAAGAAAGAGAAAGATTTGTGTAAAGGCAGTGTTCTAAAGTGGTAAGCTTCAGGGTGGAGGTGGGCCTGTGCATGTCTGTACTGGGCTGGGAGGGAAATAGGGATAAATAAAGCATAAGCTTTGGGGAGCCAGGAAAAGCTTTTAACTAGGGGAGGGCATGATCACAATAAATGGTGTGGCGTCTGGTAGATGAGTAAGACAGTGTTCAGTAATTGCTAAGGAGTGAAAATGTCCACACCCCAGTTCCTGTCTTGTTGATTTTTTGCCTCATCAGTGACTAAGCTCATTAATGCCCTAGAGTGAAATAGTCTAAGTTGAAAGTAGAACTGTTTGGTTAGCAGCTATCTACTGAGGCCTACCCTGCGTTAGGCATCATACCTCTAAGACAAGGGGGCTGTGAAAAGCAGTGTGCGTGATGGCTTCCAGTGTTTGTTTTGCACACCTAAATTGAGGCACAAGTGAAGAGACTTAGCTATGATCTTGAATCAGTGAAGACAGGAGCTGGCAACCACTTATCTCCTGAAATAGGAGAGAGACGCTATTTAATTTAATCAACGCAGCCAACTTATTTATTACCCTGCACAGTAATAATTACATATCAGGAAATAACCACATATAAGAACTACAACTATTCCAATGTGTGCTGCCTTTAAGAAACTCCAAGAGCTGGGTGGAAGCATATGTTGTTCTCATGTCAGTTTTGCTTCTGATCTGTCATTTGCTCCCTGGAGACTGATTTTCTTCTGCCTGGACCTCCACACATAACCCATTCCAGCTGTAACATCCTTAGATTATTTATGTCACAAATATTACCTTGTTTTGAAACTGAATTGGAGTCCAGTGACTGGTTTCCTATTTTTGCATTTATTTATAAAGTTGAATTCTAGTGAAACCATTCGTCAGCAAACATACGTTAGTTTTGCACAAAACATGGTATATTTTAGTCTTGAAACTAGTTCATGCCGTAATGGCCACAGAGAAGGAAACCATTTTTTAAAGAATATCAGTGTTCGAGCTGTTGCTTATTGATAGGGAGAGGGTAGTTGCCATAGCGATCTAACAGCCTCTGGAGGGAATGCGGTCATGGCCTTAAGCATCCGGAAACCCACCCAGTTTGGAGAGCCCCTCTGAAAAGAATTTCCTTCCATGGAAATGATTTACTGAAATAAAAAGAGTTTAATTTCTGTAACTCAGGCCCATAGATTTGTTTTTGCATACTTTCTCACTGTAATGAGAAAGTATTTATAGTAAATACAGTATATATGATTTTCTTCAGGAATGAGGCTAAATGGATTGCATGTTAATTGTTCCATAAATATGTTCTCAGACATACACAGCAACTTTGACTTTTTTTCACGTGTGGAATAGAGCTTGAAAACCAGTTCAACAAGATGCTGATCAAATGCTCTTTATCACTGCTTGGGGATGTTCAGAGTTTCAGTGAGTAATCTTAGGTGTAAGAAACTTTCATGACATAGAGAAATCTGTTCAAGCTGTGCTGGGTGAAAATACTCATGTATAATACTCATCTAACAGTAACATAAACCTGCAATCGGTAGTTCTGAATCCGAAATTGCTCGCAGGGCAGATTGATGTGTGAACACTGTATTTACAGGACCAAGACCGCACATTTGCTCTGCAGCTGTGTTTAATGGTTATCAGTTTGGCACGCAGCATGATTGTTTTGGAGGGAGAATAGACATTTCAGATCCCTTTTGGCAATTCTGAAGTAACTGAAGTACCTACTGCTGAAGTGAATCATATACAGACTTAATTAGATTTGCTACATAATTAGCATTTGAGGAAACCTAAGGAAAATCCTTTCGTGTTGGTGATTTGTTATGTCAGACATATAAGCGTGCTCATTCGGGGGACTGGGAATTGAAAATGATGAAATGTTAATGCATCATAGCCCAGATATATTATATACATATATAATTTTTTTTAACTGAGCTTTTAAACGTGTTATTTTCTCGGGGATGTCTGAAGTTCTTGTCTGAGACAACCGAGACCTGTTTCCACGTGTGGGGATGGACCCGTCTGCACACAGCCATGTCCACTTGGTGGCACTTATGTGTGTGCAACTAGCTTTACACCTATATGAAGAGCCCACGGCTATTTAATAAACACCCCAGTGCCAGCTGTGGAGTCTGTGCCAATAACCACTAATTGAACCCAGTGAGTAGAATCTGAGACAGGAGACCCCATACTGCACTTAAATTTACATTTTAATTTGAGATTAATTCAATTGTAGAGTGTCTTATCTATTGTCTGCTGTTTTAATTGCAAAAAAAAAAAAAAAGAATTTAATCTTATTCTCAAAAGACATTTCTTTAAATACTCCAGGAATTTCCTTCTGTAGTTTTAGAGTTCTACAAAAGTGAGTTAAGCGTGGAGAATAGCTATAAAATATTTACTACAAGGAGAAGGTTAAATTTCATATTCTAATTTAAGGCTCGGATAAAACTAGTAACCCATGTTTATTTAAAATATTTTCCTACTCTACCAAAAAGCTGCATATTCTTATTAAATTACTTAGCCACTTAAGTTAAATCTAGATTTTCCCCATAGATAAGGAAATGAAAGGAAGCAAGTTTCATTTCCTGGTGAACCACTTAACTGATTTTCTTGACTCTTAAAGTAGAAGAAACTTCTGGGACACCTGGGTGGCTCAGCAGTTGAGCATCTGCCTTTGACTCAGGGCGTGATCCTGCAGTCCTGAGATCGAGTCCCACCTTGGGCTCCCAACATGGGGCCTGCTTCTCCCTCTGCCTGCATCTCTGCCTCTCTCTCTCTCCCTCCATGTCTCTCATGAATAAATAAATAAAATCTTAAAAAGAAAAAAAGAAAGAAACTTTCAACTTAAAGCCCACCATTGATTGAACATCTTCGTTTCTTTCTCAGAATTCAAAATGCGCTTCATGACTCAATGTGGCAGTTAAGGCCGGCACTCAAGCAAAGTTCCACTCATGTCTTTCCTTTCTCTCAATTTCCCATTTTCTCCCCAACAAATATTTAAAAGAAACCAAACCTATAAGTCCGAGCTTACCCTACTGTGACTCTCGAGACCCATCTCTTCCCTAATAACCACTGCCTCCCAAAGACCCTGACTGCTAAAGCTTTTTATTAAAAAATATGTATTGATTGGACTTGCATAAACAAGTAGATGATTCTACCAGTTTCTCTTTCACAGCTATCATGGTAGTAATACATATAAATTTTTCCTTCTATCCAAACAGTACTGTCTTGCCCACTTTTAGATCTAAAGCCCTGACAGCATGCCCAAGAGAAAACAGACCAGCTGGTTCAAATACCGACAGAATGGTGACGGAACTTGTGTGGTCAGGGTCACCTCACTTAACCTTTGTCAGTCTCTCTTCACTTGTCACCACCCCATAGAGTTGTTGAAAGGCTTGAGACTATATAAATAATCATACTTGTTTATTATTAAATAAGAATATCTCTTTGGTTACTATTTAGTTAACGTCTGGCTTTTTTGTTCTCTGTACGCGTGTACAGATTCCTTTTTCTGAAGTGATAGGCATATGAACAAATACATTCCTTTTCCTGGAGGCATCCCTGTTGTTTCTCAGGATATTCACCAGGACTTGTTGATTGAACACAGAGAGAGTTGTTTGTGTCCGCATGTGCTTCTACACACCATTACCTGTGGTATATGACCAGTAGGGAAACTTTGTGATTTCTCTGGGGGAATCTGTGCTATGCGTTGTAGCCTGATTCCCAATCAAGGGACCTGATGGAATTTTTGTAGAGTTCGTCCTCAAATAAGTAGATAAAAAAAATAGGAAATAAGTACTTTGGTCCATCTAAGTAAACTGTGTGAACATCACCCTTTTATAGAAACTCCGTAAATTTAGTCATCTAAAAACAGTAACTTTGACATTTTTAATATTATAATTTTGCACTCATCTATAAAAGTATCCAGAGCCAGGTCCTAGTTATGAACCACCTTTCACTAGTGTATCTGTAGTTTTGTCATGCTTATTAGAAGTTTGTCCACAGTGAGCATGCAACATAGATTTTATGAGAATTGGATTCATCGTATCAGCACACAATTTACCCAATTATGGGCATAAAAAAGGAGGCATGTGTATTTTTCCTCTAATTCTGAAATATCTCTCGATTCTTGAAATTCTGAAAATGTGTATATGCAGATACATAGACACTTAATCTGAAAAGTTTCTTTGTAAGAAATGTTATGCAACTTTAAAGGTAGAAACATAGATATGTAAATGCAGCAAAAAGGAAAATATATTTTGTGTTCTGCATTATATTTTAATTGGATGCAGACAGTAATCACAAGTGCTAGATTTGTTTTAATGAAAAGGTTAAACTCATTGTATTAGCAAAAGTCATCTACATGTAAATAATGAGAGCACTAACAAGCCTTTTCTTACTTAGGTCAGAGATTCCTGCCAAAAACTTGTTTCCTTTGTTAATTTGTTCAATTATTAAATTTCAGGAGTGCTACTACTACTGGGATCCAATTAACAAAATTTTTACTAGATCTCCCTAATAATTGGTGATAGCCTTAGAACATTTATTTCTGCTGTGCAGAAGTAGTAGTGAAATTATAGTGATCTAGTGACCAGAATTAAATTGCTGAAAAACAACTTGGTCTGATTTATTCATTCAGCAAAACCAAGCTTAAAGGCTGTGTTGCTATGACACCCAAGATTAACTTAAAAAAAAAGTGTGTTTAATTTCAATAAAAACATTGACATATCTCTTTTGGCATTATGTAGATAAAGTTGATCTTTTCCTTGCCTTTTTTACATTTAGCAAGTTGGTTTAGTATTTATACACAAACACAAACTAGAAATTTGACACTTAAAGAGAAAGAAAAAGCAGTAACAAAAAATAAATTTTATATTGTAACAAGAGATCATTCATAAAATAGCAGCTAGTTTAGCCCTCATTTCTTTATCCAGCTTCTCAAACTTTTTTAGAAAGATGGTGTCAGATAAGGGGAAATCACTTTATTCAAGTAGTTTCGTTTTGTGATTAGTCTGGAAAATTAAAATCAGGTTGCAAAATTGGGACAGTGGCAAATCCCAATAGAAATTTTTCTAGTGCAGGTTCAGTTTCCCAAATCCTACAAGAATATATTTCCTGTGTCACGAGACAAAAGAATCATCAGGTTGCTGTAGCCAGAATTGATTTCTGCCTCCCGAGCACCATTTGGTGGGATTAGAATGCTATAGGAATAATTTTATGGAAAAAAACAATCAGAAAAACCAAATGTTTTGTCAGATCATCGAAAGTTGCTTAATAGGAGTATTTGAAGTGTCCTGCAAATACAAAAGCAAGAATCCTACCTGACAGAGAGAGGTTTGTTCATGAGATGACCCAGTGCTGCACGTCGCTTATGTTTATCATCATGCACCCACATTCTCAGGAAATTCCACTTTCAGACTTTGCTGCTGCCGATGCTTGCTTCTATAGGGAAGAATTCTGAACTATAAAATTTGAGAGCTTCAGCGTCTGTGGAAATTTGAGAGCATTGCCTTTTTTTCCCCTCTCTATTGAATATAAATTGTTTTAACAAAAGCATTGTAGCCATAGTACATTTTAAATGTCAGAATTTGCCCATAGTATGTCTGAAAAGAATTTTAACTTTAGCTTTTGAACTTGTAAAGCCTCAGGATATCTTTGGAGACTAAGTGCTGCAAATAAATACGATGTTTATTTGCAAGAAGATTTAAGGAAGAAATGACTGTTTTTGGGCTGCTGTTCTCACCGTGCTCTTCAGGTGAAAGTGGCGCGGCAGTTTGGGTCACAGCTCAAGACTGAATCTGGGGGAAAGCTTGAAAGCAGAACCAAACCTTTACAGGTTTTACCTGGAAAACCTAAGTGGTTTGGATGGGGTGTGAGTTTTACCTATGTGGTTGCTAATTTAGTTTTTATGAAAAGCAAAACAAGTTAGTGTTTATAAAGTAGTTAATATAGTCCCAAGGCAATAATGAACACTATGTACTTTCTTAAAAAGTGATCTTAGATAAAACATTATAAATTATAGAAATGAGTTATCACTTACTTTCACTTATTTCTGATTTTAAAACAGTGAAATTTAAAAAACATCATTCTGAGGATAAAAAATTCCTATTATGTAATAAATGGTTGATTTTAAAATTATATTTTGTTTTTAAAATTTGTTCTACTTCAGTTTCTACAGTTTATTGAGATTCATAGATAATTATATGTTAACATGTTTAAATTTTAACACAACTATAGACTTTGAGCCATGAATCATTTCTGTACATGTTTTAATATCATACTCTAACTTTGTTTTAGGTAGCCAAACTATATCCAGGGGAACCCGTTTAGTTCAGAAATAATATTTCTAACTTCAGAAAATAAGCTTCCATTTTAAAAATGGAATTTGAATTTAAATGAAAATCCTAATTTGGAATTCAGTTCCATTCTTTAGCTAAAGAAATTGCAGAAAACAAAAATTGTGCCAGATTGCCAGTAATTTGGGTTAAAGAGGGAGAGATGGAATTTTTTTTTAAAGTCCTCAGATACAGAAGACATTTCAGTGAAGTTAAATGAGAGAGAGCTCAGCTTTTAATTTAGTCAAGACCATGATTTTACATAGAAGCTTTGCTGAAATAGCTGGGCTTGACTGTAATGTTTTAGGTCTTATAGAAAGCTGGATAAAATTATATTATTTATATACTGTTTCACTTAGTTACACTGGTTCAACTGTATTTTAAAAGTGAGAGACTTCATATCATCACCAAGTGTTTGTTGAATGCATCTCATGTGCATATGGTATCAGAAAAAATAAAGATAACTCTGAGGTTTGAGGGCAGTAGCTCTGATGTTTGAGGGCAGATTAGGAACTGTGCTGCCTGAAGAATTAATTTCATAGGTCTGTGATATGTAAAAAATTGATATAGCCTAATATGTCTTCTAAAAAGCTAAGCTTTAAAAACATGATAACATACTATTTAAACGATTAGCTTAAATGAAAGATCATATTTTACATTAGTAGAAGTTGTATTTACTTAATTCAATAATGAAATTAATTTGGAGCTGCTGGCATGGTGCCTTCACAGGTTTCTGTGACTCATTTGCTAAGGAAGTGTGATTCAAGGCACCAGAATAATTTTTTTCTCATCTGCTAAAGCTCATGTTTTGGCTATGGGCATGTTTCATGACAGATTTAAAACAAATTTAAAACAAATATAATCTGATAGTATCGGGGAACTGGGGGGATGTCTAGCCTTACATAGATAAGACTATTCAACTTATAATCAAAATATAAGTCTCTAAGTTCATTGACTTTATAACTATCAGGTTTACATTTGTTATATTGTGTTTTTTTTTTTTTGTATTTTTAGAGTTTAACTCTTGCACTGCTCATTATGACCTCTAGACAACTAATTGAACTTAGAAGCAAGATTTCTGTTGTTTTATAGTTAATTTAATAGTTTAACTAAATTAGGACTAAATGGAATTTAGGTTTAAAATTAAGCACATCCACAAATCATTTCTTAATTTTTTTTCTCCTAGAGAAGAAATGATAACTCTGTGATCTCTGTGTCTCATTTGGTGCTCATTACATATATAGCTTAATTTACCCCCATTCTGTCCTCCCTCAGAAACAAAATATATTCTTATAGTTTAAATGGGTTTATTGGCAGCATATGATTATATGATGTATTCTGGACTTTTTTGTTTGCAAAATAATTTACAAATCCATTTTCTGAGCTATTACTTTGAAATTAAGTTGTGAACTGCTGTTTCTCCTTGTTCCCAGGAGGAATGTGAATTTTGATTTATCAGGTAACCCTGTAGGCAATGTATACCTATTTTGACTTGTGAGGTATGTCCCATTATAATGTCCTGCTTTTTTGACTTTCCATTAAATGTTTAGAAAAATATGTTTTTCAGGAAAAAATAAGTAATTTAATCGGTCCATATCAGCTATAAAAGGTAGGAACATATATAAAAGACCTAGATTTTCTTATCTCACTTTAAACTTTTCTTCATAACTTTCTAACTCAAGGTAATTTGTGGTCTTAACACAATAGGCTGCATCCAACTTTCTGTCATTAGAAGAACTGAATAAAAATTATTCCAAAATTGTTCCCAGAAAGAAATTCGAGCCTGGGATTGCCTTGAACTAAGAAACAAAAACAAAATGATTACTTTAAAAATAAACGATACTGAATGGTGGTCTTTTATTCTTTGACTGTTTTTCAAAGTATGTATGCTTTGATTACATTCAGTTATGTTGGGCTCTTTTACTTGTAGCTATCCATAGCTAACTGACAGCCTAATTTGCTATATAGTAGCAGTGCTTGGAAATTTTGTGCCTTGGGGGGAGGGGAGGTAGATTTTTTTTTTTTTTTTTTTTTTAAACATTTCCAGAGCTCTTGCTTCCTCACCTAGCCCCAGGATCTGTCTTTCTGGCCCCAGGAACTGGCAATTGGTATCCAGGCTCCCTGATGCCCACCAGGGGGCAGCACCGGACCCTCCCTTTCCCTGAGGCCTGCGTGCAGCTGGGCTGCTCCTAACCTCAGTGATTCCCTCCCTCCTTCCTCCTATACAGCATTTACTTATTTTTGGCATTTCCTTACATTTTTTAAGGCTTAGTAGGTCTCCAATAAAGCATAGCCGTTCAGACGCAGTGCTATAAGGGATGTTACTTCTTAGTGTTGACTGTTCCGTGTACCAGAATCTTTTCTTCGCTGATGATTTAATCTATAATTTCAAACACCTTGTGTTTATTGTAACTTGGAATCTTAAGAGGGAAGCAAACACCTAGCAATTATTGAGCACTATGTTATGTCAAGCTTGAAAGTAGGTACTCTTTATACGCTACTGCACAATCTGGAGAGGCGAATGGACCTTTAGCAAAATAGAGTTACAAGACAATAGGATAATGTAATATAATAGCAGAATTTTTATTACCTCTAGTTTTCTGTAGAGTAACCAGAGGCTCTGAGGAGTTAAATCATAGGAAAACAAGTTAAATCATAGTATTCCCTTCAAATAGAATTCCAAATTCCATGCTGTATCAATTATGTTATACAGCTTTGCCATAAAAACAATGAAAAGATTTGTGGAGAATGACCAAAGCCACAGTGTTGTGTGCCTGAAATTGATTTCAGTACTGTGACTTCTGCAACATAGGGATGGGAGAATTTATGGTTGATATACTTAAAACTTGAATGGGGAGATGAGGTTAAGTGCCGAGAGATCTTGAGTGATCCCACGAAAGCCCTAATATATACATATTTACATGTACGCAGTATATAATCTTATTACATTCACCGAAACATGGGAATAAATGCAGCACACGTAATTTTTAAAAACCGATTGATAATTTTAGTTTTCCTAAAATAATAATGGATCCTCTTGTAATTAATTTTTACTTACTCCCTCTTACCTGCTAAGAAATATACAGGATCTCTGTGCTCTTCAATTTCCATAAGACACATAAGACTTTATTTTGTTACAGAAAAGAGGCAAATAAAGAATTTATGTTGCTTGCGTCTGTGGTTTTTACAATATGGAATTGTCATTTCAGATTGTCAGCTTCCTTTTCTGGTTATAATATGTATAGCAACCCAGATGGCTAATATATAAACAACCTGATGCTTATTTAAATCGCTTAGGATAGCTCAGGAGGCTGCTGAGACCTGGGACCATCTGTTTATTGCTCCGTTACTTCTAGGCTTGTGTGTGCTTTCAACTTCTTCACATGTCTCAGCCTCTACCTTCCTTATATATACACTGAAGAGTCTTAGACTGAATTTAACCCATCATACCTCTTGAGGCACTGTTCTAAAACCTTAATCCCAGCCTGCCTTTTTCATCATTCCTTCTTATTCCTATTTTATTTGAGTTTTTCCTGTTATTACTATCCTCAATAGTCACTTTGCAGAAGAGTAACTAGGAATATGGGCTTTGTAGTCAGGTTGGAATCTTAATTGGCTATGTATGTAGCTGTTTGACCTGGGCAAGTTCTTTCACCTTGATTTCCTCATCTGTGGAATGAAATATAATACCTACCTCATAGATTTGTTAGAATGATTAACCAGGATAAAATATATGTACCATTTGCTACATCATAAGTACTGGGTACTATTATTAACATTGTTTTAGAAAGAAAATTCTCATAATGACCAAAAGATAATTAAAAGTACATTTAGAATATCATATACTAGAATTTCATACAACAGTCTTTTTTGGAGGGAATATCTGTTTCTCTTTAAGAATCTAATTATTTATGTGGAAGCACACACCACAACAAAACGTATGTAGGAATTACTGAGTGATTGCAGTAGGGTTCGTTTATACTCCTTTTTCACTGGATGCATGGCAAAACTTTGGACCATGAATAGCTGGAGAGAAGTTTCTCTTGGCACCTGTTTGGGTTCCCTTCTGATGTCCCTAGTTACATATTAGACTATAAGCTGCTCTGGAACCTCACATTCACATCTATAATGGTTCCACATACAAGCTCCTTAAAGAGAGAGACCAGAAACTGACACTTCCCATGTTAGCCCCTATGAGGACATGGCCTGTAATCCTCACAACCCTGTGGATTAGGTCATTATTTCTACCTAATTTTATGTGAATTACTATTTCCAAATCAGAAATAATCAGAGTTTTTAAAATAAGAGTGTGCTTACACAGTCAAGGAAAATAAAAATACGATTAATCTGGACAGTCTTGGAAATTCAGGGTACACGGTTACTATAGTAATTATGGTGTCATAATATGGTATATAATAGAGATATGTACTTTCTGGAGGATTAATGTGGTATGTTGACCTATAAATCTGCCAATGAGATTCAAATATTCCTTTTAAGTTTGTGTGTGTGTGTGTGTGTGTGTGTGTGTACAGCTTCTGTATGAAAAAATAGGTTAAACAAGGATGCCCTGTTTTGATGGTTCCCCAAAGAACCATATAACGATATATAAATCATTTGTATATGAACTCAGTAGGAAGTCACTCTGTGTAGTTGCTTGACCCAAACATCTTTTTTTCTCAAATCTTTAAAAGAAGTTTTAGCACAAGGCTGTGGAAGTAAAAACTTAAGTCTCTTTAATAATAAATACTTCAGTTAGCAAAGAATTAGGATGTCAAATGGTATCATTTGGTCAGGACATATCCTTATAAAACTGAATCATAGTCCTCTGTTACATATTTTTCTGTTATCTTCCATGATTTTTAAAATATGTCTTATATACAGTACTTTAAAATACTTTAATTCCACTTACTGTGTAGTAATTGTTTCCAAATTAAGGAAATGTTACATATAAAGTTACAAAACTAACATAAAATGGTAACTTTTATTCACATAAGGTGATTCTTTACTCTTTTATATCAATGCTATTTAATTAGAAAAGTAACACTGTTTCATAAAAACTCTAACAGTACATATAAGGTATAAAGTAGAGTCCTTTCTACCTCTTTGCATCTCCTGGCCTCAGAGGGTGACTGCCAGTTTTAGTTCAAGTGTGACCTTTCAGACATTTTTCTGTGCCCATGCAAACACACAGGTGTATCTTGTAAAGAGTGATTGTAACATTCTTGAGGAATTAGGAGCAGTGTTATTTGGAAAAAAAAAAAGTTTGATGATGGTAGTCTTTATGTTAAAAGGAGTCATTTTCACAAACACTGGCAGATCATTTTGTTGTAGCCTCAGCTTTCCACTATTTTATAACAGGTGTAAAGTCAAGGGCATTTAGTGAAATGTTTTACCTTTGATTTTCTGTACTTTACAGTTTGACCATGGGTAGTTTATGAAGAGTACATATTCAGGGAAGATGGAAAAACAGCCTGTGTCAACTAAACTAATAAAACAGAGCTAATCCCATATCAACAATTTAAATCCCTTTAAAATTATTTGTTGCAAACAAGAAACAATCCACCAATCTATCTTTTTTTTTTTTTTAAAGCTTATTAGTAGTGGAATTTCTTAGGTAATTCTTGTAGTGTTCTCAAGTTGTTAATGAAGATTTCCTGTAGCTAAGAAAAACCAACACTATAAATCATAGGGGTTATGGGGGCAGTGGTTATGGGTTGTTATCCAACTGTAAATGGCTAGTTGGATCTCTTTGATGCTAATTTGTCCTGTTCTCAGGCCCTTGCTGCCCTGTTACGTTTGTCACTTGAAGAAATATGCACAGAGCATAGGTAGTAAACATGAGGTGTCAGGGTTCCTGCATTTAAAAATTTGTTTGAATGAAAATTTTAGAATATAACAATAGCCAAATTATGGAAAGTATCCATTGACTGATGAATGGATAAAGAAGATATGGTATATACATATAATGGAATATTACTTACCCATAAAGGGAATGACTTCTTGCCATTTATAACAATATGGATGGATCTAGAGAGTATTATGTTAAGTGAAGTAAGTCAGAGAAAGATACCATATGATTTTAATCGTATGTAGAAATTAAAAAACAAAACAAATGACCAGAGAGAGAGAGAGAGAGAGAGAGATGGATGCAAATCAAGAAACAGACTCTTAACTTTAGAGAACACAGAGGGAGGGAGGGTAGGGGGGATGGATGAAATCGGTGATGGGGATTAAGAAGGGTACTTGTTTGGATGAGCACCTGGTGATATCTGGAAGTGTTGAATCACTATATTGTACACCTAAAATGAATTTTATACTGTATGTTAACTGGAATTTAAGTAAAATCTTAAGGAGTGCCTGGGTGACTCCGTTGGCTAAGCATCTGCCTTTGGCTTAGGTCATGATTCAGGGTTCTGGGATCAAGCCCCCGAATTGGCCTCCTTGCCCCATGGGGAGCCTGCTTCTCCCTCTCCCTCTGCCTGCCCTCTCCCTACTTGTGCTCACTCTCTCTCTGTCATATAAATAAAATCTTTAAAAATAATTAAATAAGTAAAAAAAGCATTGTGTTAAGCAAATTAAAATAAGATACAGTTAAGTAAAATACGTAAGGAAGGTGGACCTCTGACTTTTTCTAAAGGAAGGTAATATAGAAATAGGGGCATAAAAACCGTCAGTTTTTTCTTGGGGGGGGGGGTTACGTATAGTTGACACAACATTATAGGGTACAATTTAGTGATTTGACAAGTTTATACATCATGCTACTTCACAGGCGCAGCTACCATCTGTCCCATTGCATCACTATTACAGTATCATTGCCTGTATTCTTGTACTCTGCTTTTTATTCCTATGACTTAACTATTCTATAATTGGAGACCTGCATTTCTCTCTCCCTGTCACCCATTTTGCCCAACTCCCCACCCACCTCCCCTCTGGCAACCATCAGCAGAAACCTAAGATTTTATTTGAGGTAATAGCTGTGAAAAGTAATGTTAATATCATTTTCATAGGAATAGTTTAATCACATATCTCTCTTTAGATTTTTTTTTTAACTCTCTAAAAATTTCATTTTCAGGTTTGAATTGGTCACCTGAATAACTTTTTTCTTCTAAGGATAATTTCCTATAGAATTCTTCAAGGATGGTTGGTAGTTTACATTTTTGATTCAGAGCTCTAGCCTCATGGAGTTCATTGTTTCTCAGGAGAGACAAATATCTGGGCAATTACAGTGGATCTTGCCAAGTGCAGTACCGTAAGAGCTCAGGGCAGAAACCCCTCTTATCAGTGGTGCCACCAGGGAAGGATTCCCAGCAGTGGTGACTCCTAACATGATATCTGAGAGATGTGCACACATCAGTCAGGCAAAGAGCGATGGGCTTTGGGCAGTGAATTGGCCATGGACCTATCAGCATCTAAAAAGCTTGGCCATGAGAGAATGCAGAGGACAGTTAAGTAACTGGTAGAGAAGTTCAGCCTGACTGTAGAGTAATTAGAAATATTTATTAAGAAAGTAATGCATGTCCATTGTATATAAGATTTTAAAAATACAGGACACAAGAGAAAACATATACTACCACTAATTTTAAGCTGCAGAGTTTCCTATAAACATTTTGTTATGATTTTGTCATGCATAACATTTGTATTTGTAGGACAACGTCTTTGGTATAGTCCCAGTTAGGCTTAAACAAGAGATATGTATGGAGGCATAAATGCAGACGCATGTACAAAAACATTTTAAGTAAAATTGGGATCATGTCAAACATGCTGTGTGTTACTTTATTTTTTAACTTTTTTTTTACATTATAATATACTTAATTATTTTAATGCCCTTAGAAAGAATTACATTTTAAGTGGAAATGTTTCATCTCTGTGAATAAAAAGAAACATTCTTGAAGTTTACTATCTGTATTCTTCTCTATAGGAAGAATGCTTCCTGAATCTAGAGGCTCCTATATCAAGAGTATGTGGGTATGACACACCGTTCCCTCACATTTTTGAGCCATTCTACATCCCAGACAAATGGAAGTGCTATGATGCCCTTCGAAAAATGATCAACTATTGACCGTATTGGTAAGTCTGCTCTGCATTTTGAGAAAGCTAGCATATGCCACTCACATGAATGTGCTGTTAACCAAGAGCCATTGTCATCAGTGTGTTGGCAATTTCCGAAACAAAATGTGGATTTAAGAAAAAAAATTCAAATTTACAGTGGTAAATTTATTTACATTTAATAGAAACGCATCAGGTATATGTTTATCTGATATCTATAAGACAGATGTATGTATATATTGAGTAATCAGTAAAGATGAAGATGCTCTGTACCATGGTTTGATTGTAAATACACCTTACTCCACTCTTCCAACTTTATCCTCATTTCTCTATATTTTTATCAGCTATTTAAACTGTTCACGAATAGGGTTAATTTCTGTTATTTAAAAATGGTTTTGGGACACATGGGTGGCTCAGCGGTTGAGCAACTACCTTCAGCTCAGGACATGATACCAGGGTCTGGAGATCAGGTCCTGCATCAGGCTCCCTGCAAAGAGCCTGCTTCTCCCTCTGCCTATGTCTCTCTCTCTCTCTCTGTCTCTCATGAATAAATAGAATCTTTAAAAAAATAAAGGTCCTTTGAGCACTAATAGTTTAGAATCCAATGAATTAAACTATATGAAATTTGCCTTTATATTTAAAAAAAAAGGTTTGTTAAGCAGGAAACCTATTTATTGCGTATAGGGAAGTTTTTACTTAAAAGAAAAATCCAGCACCACTACCATTTTCAGAATCCTTTTTGGAAATTGAATGTTTTTAAATTGTGAATAATAAATGATATTTGTTTATGATGATTTTCTATGCCATGCTTATCTGCCTCTTCAGTGTTATTCTAGCAAAAATGAATATCATTAAAGACTGTTTAGTTTTCAGAATTTTAATATAGAAGTTGCTAGCATTGACATGCTGTTTCATTTTATCTTGGCATTTTTGAAATGCATAGATAGGATTGAATTTTACATTTAATATTTTAATATTAACATGTCATATTTACATTTTAATATCTAGATTGTCTAAAAATAGCAACAGTAATACATTTTGAACAACTGCTGTCTTTTTAAAAAAAAAAAAAGATTTTATTTATCTATTCATGAGAGCCACAGAGAGGCAGAGACATAGGCAGAGGGAGAAGCAGGCTCCCTATGGGGAGCCCGATGCTGGACTTGATCCCAGGACCCTGGGATCACGACCTGGGCCAAAGGCATATGCTCAACCACTGAGCCACGCACGTGCCCCAAGAACTACCATCTTTCAAAGAAAAGGGGGAGAATAGGTTCTGTGTAATAACATAGACCTATACTTTTAAAGATAAATACTATAATTCTTGAATTCTATGTATGAGGAGTAGTAAACCTACCTCATCTCCTATCTTTAAATTTGTATAGGTAAAGAAAATAATATCCCCATCTGCCACTATGATCCCCACATTTTTGCAGTTCTATTTTGAGAATGTTGCAGATGTAAGTTCAGGCCATTAGTCCACATGTCCTCAGCGTTCTCTCAGACATACAGAGGTAGATACTGTATATCTGGCGTCCTCTTAATATCTATAAAAGCAACTGGCTTCTACAGTAGATCACACTTATGACTAGTTAGAGAAATACCATCTTTGTTGTCCATCTTGGCTCCTTCTATAGACTGTGCATAATGGATAGCCAAGGTAGTAATAACGCATGGCTATAGTATTTAGGTGCTGGTTTAAATTTGGGTCTATATTTCTTTTTAAACCTAAAAAATACTTAAGCCTATCATGAAAACATGATAGAAGAATAGTTTTTCTATGTGTCAAGCTAAATATGGCATTAAGGAGAATAGTCATGCATCTGAGAAATCTATATTTAATTCATGGTGGCCAGAATGTCTATAATTGTTGTTGATTTCTTTTACAGAAAAACTGGAAGATTGTGACTAGATACGGAAATATTTTTCTGAAAAAAAATTTTTTTTTATTTCCTCAGACTTCTCTCTTCTTGAAAATAGAGTTTTTATGAACTGAACCACCTTGGATATTGGCTGAAAATTTTAAATTAATTATTGTATTAACACATATGAATTGATGATTTCCATTAAGAGTGTCTCAGATTAACTTTTTAAAATGTTTCACTCGGTAGTCCTATAAATTCCATTTAATTACATCTGTAAATATTGGGTGTGGGATAGTATTCAATAAAGCAAAATCAGATTGGCCTCAGGTTGTGTGTCCTTTTTTTTTTTTCATTAGCTAAAAGAATTTTCATCAAAGTAATAGATTAACTTGTTGATTAAATCTGAATAAAATTAAAATGTTTAGAAATGCTGATTTTCAGCTTCAATATGTTTGGTATAGTTCTTTATGGTTAAGATAGTTGGATGTTGGTGAGACTTCTGCGATATTTTTCCTCATTCTTCCCTCTTGTCTCAACAAAATGCACTGATGGACATACTCACTTTTTCTCCAAAGCATGGTGGGTCAGGATCATCCTTGCTGCTGCCTCTCTTCCTAATTTTCATAGATGGACAGCATGAGCCTGTCTTTTGTTATAAAATGGCCAAGCTTTTGCTACAATTTTTTTTGTTTCATTTTGTTCTGTTTTTGCTATGATATTGCAAAGCAAGTATCTTTTCCCACTTATTTGTAAATAAAAAGAAGCAGAGCATGAGCAGCATTAAAAGGCTCTGGCAAGAGGAAGCTTCTATATTGGGGACATTGCCAGGACCCCTCATTTCTTAATCTGCCTTTTCTGCCCCTCATCTTGTTTTGAAACAGCTGTATATATCCTACAGAATCCCCTTCCCAGAACACCTCCTCTCTGGGGGCCTGGCTCTCACAGGTGATGCTAGTAGATCTACCACCCCTTCCATAGATTCCAGAAAAGTTTGTTCTTACCAGTTCCAGCAGAAAGATCCACCTTCCTGAAAAAAACAAAGAAACAGGGCCATGGAGTGTTTTCCTTTCTCTATAAAGACAAAATAGCTATTTTCTTATGATTACAAATGTTTATTTTACTTTAAAACTACAATTTAAAAAGCTGCATTTTATTTACTTTTATCAGCTATTTGGAGGATACAGAAATCTCCAGTATCATTTATAGATTTCCAGAAATTTGGAGGTAAAGTGAATGCCTTGTCACAGATTCTATGTAGCAATGGGCTGAAGTAAAGAACCAGAGCACTTGTCAGGGTAAAAATGAAGTTCTGTCCTTGGTTTAAAAATTAGAGTGAAGTAAGTCAATCGGAGAAGGACAAACAGTGTATGTTCTCACTCATTTGGGGAATATGAATAATAGTGAAGGGGAATATAAGGGAAGGGAGAAGAAATGTGTGGGAGATATCAGAAAGGGACACAGAACATAAAGACTTCTAACTCTGGGAAATGAACTAGGGGTGGTGGAAGGGGAGGAGGGCGGGGGGTGGGGGTGAATGGGTGACGGGCACGGAGGGGGACACTTGACGGGATGAGCACTGGGTGTTATTCTGTATGTTGGTAAATTGAACACCAATAAAAATTAATTTATTAAAAAAAATAAAAATAAAAATTAGAAACACCTGTATATCCTAGAATGGGAAAAGATGTATTTGTCAGCATCAAGTTTGGGTAACATTTAGGGAGTCCGATTGGCTTATGCTACAGGAGATTCTGAGTTTAAAATGGATGGCCTTTGGCTTTTCTTCGCTGTCCATGAGAGTCACAAGGCATCCTTGCAGGGAAGGGAATTCTTGCCTCATGTGGTCAGTCTAGCAGAGTGGGAAACATAACAGTAGTCAACCCCATTGTGGCCTATTCTGGGTCCTACTCAAAGATGTTCATTTTAGCTGAACTTACTTTTTTAGTTGGTACTATTTATGATTTTAGTTAAAGTTCCTTGTTTCAGTTAATTGCCAAATGTATCTTTTTAATATAATCTTTTCTGTATGTCTGGCCTTGTAAGAATTTTCCCTTAGTGATTTTAATTTTAGTATCTCTTACTCTGTTTTGAAATAGCAGGCATGAGGACAACCATGGGGATACTCTGTGCTTGAAGTAGCTGAGTTGGAAGGCATCTCCCCCTTCTAGTTAGCCCTGCAGTCCCCACCAGTAAGCACCCCTTCCCCTTCCGAAAGAAATGACTTACAGTTAATATAAAACTTAGTCTGTGGCACAGGATGTACCTGTACACCTAAATGGCTATCTTAAGTACATTCTCTTTACACAAAGCAAACGTTCCATATAGTGAAAATAAGAGCATTGAAATGAGGAGACACCCAGGTGGTGTTAAGTGAATTTGGAGAAGTTCCAAATCCCCAGGACTCCGAGCTCAGCATAGGAAGGGTGTTCCCTGGGACAATATAGATTTTAAAAAGCAAAGGTAATCTTCTACACTTCAAATCTCCAATTCCTTTAGGAAAACAAACATGATCTAACATCCACGTTCTATACAACTGATAGGTATCCTCCAAGTTATGTGAAGAGACCTGTATACACACTAAAAAAAGAAAGGCGGCATGGGAGATCGAGAAAATGACCTCAATTCAATCCCTTAGGTTTAAGTCACATAAAACAGAAACTCTAAGGAAGAATCCTGAGTAGACATCCCTAGAGGTTCCACATTTGGTTTAGTGAAATCGCTTTCCCATCAGATGCTCACCAGTGATGGACATGTGTGGTTTCCAGCAGCCTGGCATCCCTACCCCCACCTTCTAGTAACAGTGCTGATGTTTGAGAACATTCGTTGAGAACTCCCTCCTCACTGCATGTGGCTCTGGAGGGGCTGCCAACTCCAGTGCTGTTCAGCACTAGCCACAGAGATGGCCCTGACCCAGCCTGGTCAGATGCATCAGAAAGGAAGTTGGGTTACCCATGCAGAAACAAAACTTGGCCTCTGCCTTGTTGATGACACTAATTTCTAAAAGATTCTCAAACTTTTACCTTTTTCAAGTATACCTGAGGATATACTTGATCAATGTTAACCAGCTAGGTGCAATGTTGACTTTAGCAGAAACACTTGGCTGAAGGGTGAGAAGCATGACCCCAAAGCCACCCTGTCAGAATTTCCAGAGAGACGTGAGTTTTAGAGACTCTGACACACACCCCCAGGCCATCTAGTTTGGAAAGAAATAGAAAATATTCATACATGGGCAAAGATTTAAAAACCCCGATACCTGATATCTCCCTGAACATCATAATTAAAGATATTTGCCAGGAAAATGAGAAATAAAATAAGTCAAGAATGAGGAAATCCTAGCTGGAAAGGACTGGAAGTACAAATGGAAACAAGTTAAATAAAAAGATATATATCTAAAATAATTGTCTTAACTACAGTTTTTATGTGAAACAAATGTTTCATACTGTAAAAATAAGAAAATGGTGATAATAATAAATATGACTTAAATTGACAAAGATTAGTAGATTTGCCAAGAGGAATTCAAAAGTGCCAAATTCTTCATTTTCAGTAAAGAGAAGTATAACTTCATTATCCCGCCATTAATCTTGAAAGCTTAACATTGGTTTCTAAATGCTTTGAAAATAAAATTAATCATAAATAGGATGGAAAGTGGCATATGTATCTTTCATATTATTGTATTGATATGAAATACTTATTAATTCATTGTACAGTTAGTGGACACTTGAAACAGACCAGGCACTAGGCTAGATCCTAAGATGCAAAGGTAACTAAGAAACATCCCCTGCAAAGAAAATGGGAAAAAACGTTTGAAGATGAAGGAAAGAAAAATAGGAAAAATCAAGGCCAAACAAAACAATTATGACAATAAATATAATAGGGTAAGTTCCCTAGTTTAAAAGAAAGAACTTAGAATGGGTTGAGAAAATCCCGTTACAAGCTTTTTACTAGGAAGGGTCTTGGAAATCAGTTGACCTAGAGAGGTTAAAATTTGCAAATGAACAAATAAAATTAGGCAAAAATAAATATGAAAACAACAAATGTGGCAAAATTCATGTCTGGCCAAAGGCAAGGGAAAAAATATGCAGTCAATAGTAACAAAAAGCATACATTACAGGGAAAATGTAACAGTTAAATTCTTTGTTCTAAGTGCATAGTATTAAAATGTAAGCAAAGCGTGTCAACATGGGGATATGGATAGAAGAGTCATAGAAGACAACTTTGTCACCCCACTGTCAATTTTATAGATGAAGTAGATTAGAATAAGTAATAGGGTTGAGTCGACAAATATATTTTAAACTCTGCCCCCATAAACAGAGGCTATATCACCTTTTAAAACATAGACAGCAGTTAAAAGAATCGAGCATATACTGAGGTCTGCAGAAAAATGACAGTAAATTCCCCCAAGGAAAAGAGTATTAAAAGGCACCATGTTATTTGACCACATCCAAAATTAACAACAAATATTCCCAGCTATGTAGAATAAAAACGTATCCAACTGTGGAACCAAGGAGGAGATATAAAACAATTACAAAATATTTAGAACTTAAGATCACAGATGTGCTTGGGCCAAGATTCTACTCAGAGGTAAATTCACAGACATTATAGCCTTTCAAGAGAAAAGTGAAAATGCAAGATTACAAGAATAAAGGAGGAAGAAGCACAAGAATCACGAAAAAAATATAATAAGATAATAAGTAAATGAAAACAGAAAGTTCCAAATAAGACAAAGCTGTAGGAGCCAAGTTATTTTTTCATGAAAGTGAAAGTTCCTCTATGTATCCTATGAGGGTGGATTACACTACCTATGTTTGTATGTAATTCCAGTACAGGCAAAAAAGGTCCTGTTAATGGCTGTGCCTGTGTCGGGTAATACAGTCACAGTCCGTTGATGGAGGAAATTATTTAGCAAAACTAATCATTTGCCCACAGTACTGGTAAGCAAACATCTTTGTTTTTTGGATGTTTTATTCCATCACTTTAAGAAAATAATTATTAAGGTCTTGTTTTGCTAAAAGTCCTGCAGTTTCTTGTCAAGACCTGGTTGCTACCAGAAATATTTAATGTAAGTTTTCAGAAGATACAATGACTAAAGAATTAGAATAATAATTATTTTTATTTTTTTTAGCTTTTGAAGCTTTAATGTAGATATGATTTCTGGTAGGCTTTTACAGATATTGAGTGTAGCATGCAGGCCCTCTTCTTTTGAGGATCTTTGGAGATTCATAAGAAAAACAGATTTGAAGATTGCGCTTACCATCCAAGGAGGACGAAAATTCAGTGACTTCCTCAAGATAATTAACGTTAAATTATAGGTCCTGATTATTTTTATTTACTTTTTCACAAAATGCTCCATAGAGTTTTAAAAATACACAAAAAAGCATTTTTGTATTTAGATAAGTCTTTTAAAATATAAAGACTACAAAGCCATGTGACAGGATTTCTTCTGTCACTTATCCTCAGAACCATAGAAGTGCTGTGGAAATATCTTAGTTTATAATCATCATAAGCTTCATCGAACCAGGAGTCAAAGGACCTGGGTTCTAGCTGCCATCCTGCACAGTGTGATCCTGAGCAAGTCTCTCAACTTCTGGATAGCAGAAGCCCCCGCACAGGATGAAAGGGGCTGACAGGTCATCTTGAAGATCTCTTCCAGCTCTGATATTTTGTAATGTGATGAAATTGGACTAATAGGTTCCAAGATGTTTGGGGTTGGGGATGTTAGAACCTATATTGAATGTACAGTACTTTCGTTTTTAAAAAATATTTTTTTTCTAATTCAATATTTTTATTTTTATTTTTTATTTTTTTAGAATTTTTGCTATTTTATTTTTTAAATAAATTTATTGTTTATTGGTGTTCAATTTGCCAACATACAGAATAACACCCAGTGCTCATCCTGTCAAGTGCCCCCCTCAGTGTCCGTCACCCATTCACCCCCACCCCCACCCTCCCCTTCCACCACCCCTAGTTCGTTTCCCAGAGTTAGGAGTCTTCATGTTCTGTTTATCAGAAAGCGAGACAAAATATTTTCTTAAATCCAATTTGCCAACATATGAACATAACAGTACTTTTAAAATCCCTACTTCTTTTTCAAGTCCAGTTCTTAAATTTATTTATTTTTCCCATGGTCTTCTGTGCACTGAAATATATTTTCCTATTTAACAGCATCTTCATTACGAGCAATTAAAGAGCTTCTCAAGGATGTATTTCTCATAACTCTTTTGTTGTTGTTGTTGATGTGCTGCTTTAATTTCTCCAAGATCTTTTTTGTAGTTGTGGATGCTAATTGCTTCACCACTTTTTCATGAGATTAACCATCCCTATTCAAACCCACTTCACTCTTCCAGAGCTCCCAGACCTTGGAAAGGTACGGACAGGACTCAAACATTAGCCTCTCCTTCCAAGGCTGGGGAGGATGTGGCCTGCAGTGGCCATGATCACAGCTCCCATATCTGTTACAGTGTTTTGTTGTATGGCATGGATGGCCATGGTAACACACCTTTAGGATCAACCACCCCAGGACCTAAGGGAGGAAGTGGTCTCTCTGGCTCCATGCTCTGGCTCTTACCCTTGTGCTTTGCACTAGCTTTCTTGGGCATCTCCATGCATAAGGGAGCTGGGTAGAACCTCAGGCTGCAGCCCAGATACAACATCCCTGCTGGAGAGCCAGGCAGAGGCGACTAGATAATTATTTTTGAAACGTTTTCTTGATCATTTGAAACACCTATTTATACTGAGATTTCCACCCCCATCCAACGGCCCCCATTCACAATGTTTTACTGGTTCTATAGAGGCAGGAAGTTTGGGCCTGTTTACTACCAGTTCTGTAGAGCCTAGAATAGCATCTGATCTACATAGTCTCAATATGTTGCCGAACAAAGAGATGAAGGGAAATTCAGGACTCTACTTGAATTCGACCTTTTACCTAAAAAGCACTTAGGTCAAGAGGTCTCTGGGTAGTATAGACATTTAAAGTGATATTTTAATAGCATTTGATATTTTATACCAGTTGATATTCTATACCATCAGAGGCCCAGGTGGTATTTCATTTCTTAAAGAGTTCGAGGAACACAGTCCTTTGTGTAGGACTAGACCTCAAAGGTCCGCAAAAGATGAGCATTGTTTCTACATTTTTAGGACTGTTTCTTCATGTATTTTTTTAAAGTGGCTTTATGACAATATTGTACATTAAGCTGTATGTGCAAATGGACAAACCAGAATAGAATTCTCATTCAAAACTGTTAATTTGGGGATGATGAGATTATCAGCAACTTTTCTTTATTTTCTTAATTTCCGTCCTTGTAGTCGCAAATGAAAAGTCACACTGGATCAGAGTTGTCCTTCCAATGGCCCTGTCTGTGCTGTAATCTCCCTTCTTGTGGTTGGTAGAGTCTGCAAACTTGAGGTTGGGTCATAGGTAGGACACCATTTTTTGGCCACAATGGCTGGTTGAGGTATGAACTGGATCAAAATTGGGCCAATCAGAGCCCTTCTTCAGGATTTGTTGAACAAATAGATTTGGCAGATGTTATTCTAGAGGGACCCATAGTTACCTTCTCTATGGAGGAAGGCCATCTTCATCTGAAAAAGAACAGAACCCATGTCTGAGGAGAGTTGCAGTGCAATATGGAGTCCATCCTAGCCAGATTTCAGTCTCTGGAATCCGTCACCCCCAAGGCTGGCTCCACTCCTTCCATGTACAGCCTTATGGTTCTATTCTTTCTTTCATCCTGTGAGGAATTACCCCAGGATCTTTCCAAGAAACTATCTTTTTCTTTGTTCTAAGTTGGATTTCGGTTGCTTGCAACCAAAAGCATTCTAATCCAATCATTCTAAATGCCTTGAAATATATTTAGTTCAACAAAAGAAAGTCCACGTGTTTTTAATATATACTTGGGGAAAACCCTTCACCTTTGGGACTGGCCTATGGATTGTGCTTGATTTTTTTTCTTACCTACAACATGCAAATTAGCTGCAGATATTGTTGTGTTAATGTCAAGTGTTTTAGCCATAAAACAAATGAATTCAGACTTTCAGCCTGAAATAGCAAATGCCCACAAAGCTTCCTTTAGTCCACGCAAATAAGCACTTCCACAGCATCTGTCTTTTAGAAGACGTGCTCTTTGGGGCTTATTCATATAAAGTTCTTTACTGAAGTCATGAGACTTTAGAACCCTTGTTAAACTTACCCATATGGCTACAAAACAGCCCCGGGGAATTTTTTTTTTTCAAAGAAATTTAATATTGCCCTATTGTCAGTCCAATAGCAATTTTTTTTTGAGAACACTTTGTGCAAATTCCTTATGTTTACTTTCCTTCCTTTGAGTCATAAGTTTACTTTCACCCTTCATCTTTTATGTGAAGTATTTCAAAGAGGTTAGAGAACAATGTACTGAATGTCTGTGTACCTTCTACCTAACCAAAAATCATAAAGTACAAATCATCTTTCCTAGGCTACCCTAACCCAGAGGAAAACTTAAAGCCCTATTAATGGTAACAAGAAGTGTGGTAGACAGCTTCACAAAGGTTTCTCTATTTTGGAGAATTGCTGGAGGGCTGCTTTGCAATAGTCATTTGAACAACCACATGGAGTCCGTGCTTCCCTGGTTCTGGCTCCAGCTCCCTGCAGACATTTCTGCTGCCAGCAACCATGGAAGGCTCCTTGGAGCTGCTACTGCCACAGCGGCCACCTACAGCTGCCACTCACTGCCCTGAATCTCCCCTCAGCCCCTCACAAGGACTACATATAGGAGAGGAGGATGTTTTTGATGCTATTCTTCGCTGGGCCCCTGGAGTGGTGACAGTGCTTTGTTCTCCCTGGAAATAGGAGAATCTCTCATCTCCCAGTGAGATACATGAATCCCAAGATAGTGTGGCTGTATGCCTTCAGTGTCCCATGGATATTTGATGAAACGGATGAATTGTGCTTAGAACTTCTGTCCCTCTGGGCTCGAGCACTGTTACTGGTTTAAGTCTGGTTCCCCAGCTCCCTCTTGTCTGAGAATAGGCTTCTGCATGGAGCTGCTCCATTTCTCACTACACATAGACCATCAGCCAATTTGCCTGCCAGCCCAGCAGACCAGTCTAGATCCTAGAGCAAACATACGTTAGCCCTAACTGGATGGACTCGTCTAAGGAAAGACCTCATGTCTATCAGACTTATTTGATGTTATATGCACAGTAACAATTTTCTTTTTTTTTTTAATTTTTTTAAAATTTATTTTATGATAGTCACACACACACACACACACAGAGAGAGAGAGAGAGAGAGAGAGAGAGAGGCAGAGAGATAGGCAGAGGGAGAAGCAGGCTCCATGCACCGGGAGCCCGACGTGGGATCCGATCCGGAGTCTCCAGAATCGCGCCCTGGGCCAAAGGCAGGCGCCAAACCGCTGCGCCACCCAGGGATCCCCACAGTAACAATTTTCATATAGATTATGGGAAAATTGCCTAGGAGAAAAAGGAGCAAGCATGGTTTATGATTTATGGTACATCTGTATGACTAGATACAATGTAGAATTTGCAAGTAATGATTATAAAAATTATGTAGCAACACGGAAACATACTTATTATATACTTTTAAGTGGAAAAATCAGGATGCAAAATTATATGTGTATTATAATTACAACTATTATTACTTATGATTTTTTTTTTTTTACACAGGAATAGAGAACACAACAGCAGTATTAAAGTCAGGACCATGAGTTATAATAAAAGAGAATTTCTTTTTTAGTGTGTTTACTGCAAAGTAATAAAATACTGAGTATATACTTTACTAAACTTAGCAAGTATTAAGCATTGCATTTCTGCCTATTCTTTAAAACATGGTCCCTAAGCATCAGTACTAAAGAATCTTTTTGTCCATCTGATTACTGCCAGAACTTGGAATAAAATACGTTGGTTTTCCCTCCCTCCCCCCACCTCTCTCTCTCTCTTTCACACACACACACACACACACACACACACACTCCACAAGTGATTTGTTAGGTAAATTCTGAAGGGAAAGTTAAAAAAAAAATCACCTTCTATAGTAGTATACTAATGCTTTTGTAAAGTTTTAACCTTTTTAGTAAGATGTATAAGAGTTTGTGAGGGTCACAGCAGCAAAAAGACATCACATTCAAAGGTTTTCCAGAATAGAGTTTTACAATAAGGGACTACTTACAAAGGGAAGGAAGAGTAAAGCCCCTAAGGAGCAGCATTGTGAAGTCATTACCAACCCGAGCCTGAAGGCCCAGGGAGGGAGGAATGGCCCTGGACCCTGGTGAGAGCAACAGCCATGGAGGAGGGGCTACCTGATGAGGGGCAAGAGATGTGGCCATGGAAAAACAGAAGACTGCTCAAACAGCATGAGGGGAGAGGAGAGGATATGCCTCCGTCTCTCCCCTCCCTCTCTCCTACCCCCTGCTGGCCTACCAGTGCTTCCCATCAGCTGAACCCAATTGCAAGGGTTGAAATAAGAAAGAAAAAATTTGGACCTCAAAAACAGATGTAAGCACAGAACAGTTGCAGTGCAGCCACCTTGTGTCCAGGCGTTGCCCTACATTGAAAGGGCAACGTAGCCTGGTGATGCATTCACTTGAAGGCAGCCTCTCCGGAAACAGAGCAGGACCAAAAAGGGGAAAGAATAGGTTTAGAGGGGTGAACGGAGGATGACTGGCACAAGGAGCCCACAGCTATGCTACGACATCATAGATAGCCAGCTAGATGCCTGTTTAACTACAAGCTTATTATTTTTGAAGCTGGTGAAAATGTAGGTTCTATTTAGTCATGCCACATTTTCCTGGAGTGGGTGCTAGGTTATGTCATTTATATGTTCTGCTGGTGGAACTGTACACCATTTATATCTCTATCCTGTACTTGCAGTGATATTCTGTGAGTCCCCAGTGTTCCTGCCAAAATCTGGACTCGACACAAGGCGGCTGCACTGCAACTGTTCTGTGCTTACATCTGTTTTTGAGGTCCACATTTTTCTTTCTTTTTTCATTTTGTTGGAGCATGTCATAGATTCCTCAGAAAAATCTCAATTTTCTGAGACTTTTCATGTCAGAAAATGGCCTTGCTCTAACCCTTGGACAAGTAGTTTGGCCTAGTGTAAAATTTTAGGCTAAGAAACGCGTTTGTCTCAATAATTAAGGCATTGCATAGTTTTCTTGTCACACTTTTCCAAGTCTCTTATTATTTCTCTCAAAATGTGTCTCCTTGTCCGATTTCTTGGGATATTTTCATAACCTCTCCTAGCCTTCTTTATATGTCATTTTTATTTTGGCCAACTTGTTTTTTAACCTTTGTTCATCTCTCACAGCACCCTCTTATTTTAAGGCTGCCATCTTGTATATATGTGCATATATGTATGGATGCACATAAATGTATGCATATATACACGTGTATATACGCGTATGTGTGTGTTGTCTTCATGTCTCAGGATATATATTAGAGCTATGACTTCTTTAGAAGTTTTATTGTGTTTTCTGAACGATACTGCTTTCTCCGGTTCCACTTTTCTGTTTTTTCTGTCTTTTGTCTTAAGTATAATGATTTCTAGTTGTCTTTGTTGAAGACCAAGGCGTCAACAGCTGATTTGGATTGTGGTATATCCATACAACGGAACATTACTTAACCGTAAAAATGAAGTTCTGATACGTGCTGCAACGTTGATGAATCTCTAGAACATCACTCGAAATAAGAGAAGTCAGCTACAGAAGGTCACATATTGTATGATTCCGTGTATAGGGAATATCCAGAATAGATAAATCCATGGAGACAGAGTGCACATTGGTGGTTGCCAGGGGCTGGAGAATGGTTTTATTTTGGTGCGACAGAAATGCTTTGGAACTAGATAGAGGTGCTGATTGCATGGCATTGCAAATGTACTATGTGCCACTGAATCATTCCCTCTAAAATGGTTAATTGTATGTTATGTGAATACCACCTCAAAAAGTTCTTGTTTTAGATTGACTGGACAATCTGTGGATGTGGATGTGTGGCTTGACAAGCAGTGGCCTTCATTTCTGGATGATTAGGCAAGGAGCCTCTCACTTAGAGAAGGCTCAACATTGCCGGTACATGAAAACATTTTCTTTGGGACTTTTTCCCAAGAAAAAATGTTGTGTTCTACCACCTACAGGGTAGCAGCCTCGTTCGTTAAGTGCCGGTTCTGGGGTCTGGCTGCAACATGAAGTTCCATGCTTTTCACCTTGTACATTTTCTATTCTTGCTCTGAACCAGATTTTCCTGGTCCCAAACGCTCTCCCTCTCAGTTTTTCCACAAAGTCTCTGGCCTCCATGGAGCAGTAGACACTTTGTTCTCATGAGGGTGAGGGAAGAGAATCCCTCGGTTTTTTTCCTCTTGCCTCGACCCTACTGTGAGCTGCACCCGGACCCTCCCAGGGTCTTGGCACAGCTGGACAACCGCCTCCGGTCTGACGGGCTCGGTCTCCACCGTCCCTTCCTCCTCTGGCACAGCTCCCCTCACTGCTTTTGTTCTTCTGGCAACATGCTCATGTTCTCTCTCCTGTTTTCCTTGTCATTGGGTGTTATTCCTTAAAATAACTTCTTTCTTCATTATCATTTCCATGCCATTCCAGGAACGATGTTGTTCAATGGGCTACTTTAGCTGGAAGCCTGTATGTTTGTTTATTTTTAAATCTATTAGGGGAAATTTTATCACAGAATGAAAAAATACCTGCCCAATTGTCAGCTTTAAAATAAGCTGTGTTCCTGGGGAAGTTGACAAATTGCCTAATCATTATTGTGCCTGATTTTTAACTGTTAAAATCGTGTTTGGAGGTGCTAAGGTGTGGCATGCCATGGGGGGGGGAACCCACATTTATTCAACGCTAGTTATGTGCCAAGAGAACACTGCACCTCCTCAGGCTTCAAGTGCAAATTTACTGAAATTGAACTGCTGTGTCCTTGTCTTGTGTGATTGTTTTTGCAAAGTATCAATTCTCATAACCCCCTTTGAAGTAGGCAAAAATTAAATCAGGTAGTTTCTGGAGCCATAGAACATCAACCCTTGCCTCTAATACAGACTTTTCACATGCTATTTTCATAATTTGTTTACACCTTTGACCTCCACTGTACCCCCCCGCCCCCCGCCAAAACCCGCCCGCAGGAAGATCCTGCCTTATTCATCACCATGCACAAAGTGGCTCAATGAATGATTGTACAGTATATGGAGATCCTGATATAGGATGATAATTTAAATAGAAGAAAATAAACTGGAAAATGTAGCGTGAGGTCAGAATTCAATATCAGGATGACTAAAATTGAGAGCCTTACGTTCACAGATCACTACTCAGCAATCCTATTTTTCATTCTAAGAAATCCACTGGTACTTGTACATTTCATTGCGAGGACCAGAGACCGACTCATATTAGTTCATGCAAGGTGGAATTTATTCTTATAAATCTAATTGCAGGAGGGACCTAGGACTTATAAGAATTAGAAAGTTATCATAAGGTTATTGTTTTTTTTTTTTTAAATCTCCCTCTTTTCTTCCTCCATCTCTCTCTTGGGCCTCTTGGTAACTCTGCTTTACAACACACCAGTTTCATTTTTGTTTCTTCTCTACTTTCTCAATTCACTCATCACGTTGTGCCTGGCTGCCTTAAAGTGACATCCTGTACTTGGCTTTCTAGCTTGCCTTCACATAATTAATGAATTCAGTATTTGTCAGTTTGGATTTCAGGTTCCCAGGAATAATAGGCATGATTGGCCCAGCATGAGCCAGGTGTCCTCTCCTGGTCCACAATTGGGAAAGGGCATGCAGGTACAGTGCTTATGGAAGGCTGGGGAAAGACGGCATCTCTCTTAGAATATACTTGACAGGTATCTCTGTAACAGAAGGTTAGATGAAGTGTGAATGAATGTGGTCTCTGGCAGAAGACTTTGTGAAGCCGAGGAAAACACAGCATGGGGGTGGGGTATTCTCAGGCAACTCTGCCTGGTGCTGCTCTCCCTGTCATCAAACAGGAGCACTCACCTCCTCAAGAAATGCTGCTTTTTCTTTCCTGCAGCCACATTTCTTAAGTCATCATTTGGATGCTGTCAGCTTATAAAGGAATTGACAAATAGAGCTTGGGAAAATGGACCCTGAGCTACACCAAGGCTTGGGAGTCACACAGGGACACCGACAGGGACATGGGGATTGGTGAGTTCCCATCTCTGTGATCTTCTAAATTCTGTCTTTGCACACAGAGGTCACACATTGTCAACTGAAAAGGAGCTAGAGGAGGAGGCAGATTCGAGAAAGAACATTGGGATGGAAAGATGCTCTAAGGAGCAGAGGTCATGTGTTGAATAGAGACAGTGGTCCTGAGAGTTGCATAATTAAAGTGACCTTTGTTTATTGTATCATTTTTAACATATATCCCCAGTGTGCTACTGTCTCTGAGAAATCGTGATTAATTGCAAGGACAGGAACGGACCGGAATTGGAAGCCTGTGTGGGCTCTGAAGCAGCACTAACTAATCAACTTCCTGTTTCTTCTCTACGATGGTCAGTTCAATCCTGCTCTCTTTGGGTATTTCCTTTCTTACCTTCAATCCCCCAGATCGAGGGAATCTGATCTCATTTGACTCAGAATGAACTCTTCAGCCCCCAATCCAGGTTTGGTCAATCTGCTACAGCCAGAATAGCACTGGTTTTATAGGAAGTCCACCAATGCTTTCCTCTGAAAGGGGCCAAAGAGGTCAGGGTGGATAATGGGCGGGATGGTCCTTACTGACTTCCTGGGATAATCAGAGGTTGATATCATTGATTTTTCAGCCTCCCACCAGCCAGCAAGCTACCCTGAGTGTCCTTCCTGGTGCTAGAATAGCCCTGGGTCACTATTGTAGCTTCTCTGGAGGGATCCAGAAATAAGGCCAACCAAGGGCCATCACAGGACCTGCCAAGCCTTGTATAGGGCACATCATTTCTTGGAAAGTTCTCCAAAAGAGAAAGTTTTGAGTAGACTCTAGAACATAAAATGGATATTTATACTGTGGAAGAGAGCAGAAAACCCTATACAGGAAGGGGCACATGTAAGATTTGATGGGAGAAAAGGAGATCAATTTGGCCTAGCAGTTTTAAATGACCCTTTTTTCATAAAAGTGACCTAAAATTTCAAAAATTACAACCTGCTTGAATTTTAAACTTAATGGATGTTGTTCTGTCAACTCTCAGACTTGAAATGCAAGTTGCATTAACCAAAGATGTGCCTTTAGATGTAAGTTTAAATAAAGCACCTCTAAAGAAGACTCAAATTCTATGTAATTTTACATAATTAAATGTAGCTATTTTGTCATACTACAATTTTCCGCTTTGCTCCTTGTGTCTACAATTTTGATGTTCATCATGGATTTGGATGGTTTATTTCAGTGCAAGCTTACCCACATTTGTAGGGTGCAGATGGTAATTACTCTCTACCCAAAACCAGACAAGATGCCCCAAGTTCTCAGTTTGATGACACTTGGAAAATTTTTAGCAAAGAAAATAGTGAACACTCTTCAAATCTGGGCACAAACAATGGAGGCAAAAGTAGTTGCATAAAGTCCCTTTTATTTCTGCTGCTGTTCTGCTCTTTCTACTTTTCTCTTCATGTCACTATGAGAAGGGATTGAGCTTATGGACCTCAGCATTTCTAAAAAGGCTGAGACTACCAGATAATTCCAAGGGCTAACATGGATTTGATTATAAGAAACTTTTTTCAAGAGCCTATCTTTTTTCTTTTTTAAGATATTTATTTATTTATTTATTTATTTATTTATTTATTTATTTATTTATTTATGATAGAGAAAGAGAGGCAGAGACACAGGCAGAGGGAGAAGCAGGCTCCATGCCAGGAGCCTGACGTGGGACTCGATCCTGGGACTCCAGGATTGCGCCCTGGGCCAAAGACAGGCGCCAAACTGCTGAGCCACCCAGGGATCCCCTCAAGAGCCTATCTTTAGGAACTTCTTTCTTGTCTCTTTGAACATCAAAGTCTGAGGTCCTGTGAGTCTTATGTACAATTATTCTCTTGCTGTCACCCATGAAAATTGATGTTTTGAACTTTCTACACTTTTTGTGTATGAAATTATCCATATACTTAGGCCCTTGAAGTTAGAAACGTTGACCTCATTCTAGGAGCATTGTTGTACGAACTGTTAGGATAAGCATAGTGTGGGGCTGTGAGCCAAGGAGATTACAAAAGAAATGCAGGATCAAGTCCATGCTCCCAGGGCATATGATGCAGTTAAGCAGAAAGAGTACAGCAGGATTTTACAGTTTTCTTTTAAAATAGATAATCTTGGGGCACCTGGGTGGCTCAGTGGTTGAGCGTCTGCCTTTGGCTCAGCTCGTGATCTTGGGATCCTGGGATCCATTCCTGTATCAGGCTCCCAATGGGGAGCCTGCTTCTCCCTCTGCCTATGTCTCTGCCTCTTTCTCTGTGTCTCTCATGTATAAATAGTAAAATCTAAAATAAAATAAATAAAATAAAATAAAATAAAATAGATAATCTTGTCTCTCTAAACATCTGAGAAGATCTACATAAAAATATTGAGAGTACAAAGAATACGTTAGTGTAACCAAAATTGTGTAGGTGGCTTGTAGGGGACTAACATTTGGGCCATTCTGTGCTTACTTGTCAAAGCTTTACAGCTAGTCCTGGGCTCCTTTAAAGGACAACAGCATTGGTGTTATTTATGCCACTGATGTGCAGACATTTGAGGCCATGAGGTAGAAGCTTCAAACAATTCACAAGTACTTCCAGCCAACACACTACACCCTTTCTTCCTTACAAAGTTTGGAATGACTAATAATAGTCCTACAGTGATGTTCTGCAGCTTCTTTCTTTTGAAATTCCTGTGTGTGTATGAGTCATGTGCACTAGGATTTAGAGAATGTTTATCACTCACATATTTGTATTTTTTACTTGAACTCAAACATGCAATTACCCAAACCTTAAAGGAATAAAACTAACCAAGGAAAAGAAAGAACAGCTCGCTAGCATCCTCAAGCCACGCCACAAATGACCAGAGAGCTCTGAAATGGACTGGCTGCTATAAGGTCTGCAGAGATGTGCAGATAATTGAATTAGGCATTGCTGTGGTGTCAGAAAAGGATATTCGATGGATGGGGGAGGGAGGGGATCTGGGTCTATTTCTGGTTTGATGTGGGGTGAGGAGGACCCAAGCCATTTGGTGGTAAAGAAGATGGCCCTGCTCTCTGATTTTCCAAAGTAATCCTCAGACAAGTATTATCCTACAAGTAAAATGGATTTATCAATCCATTTCAGAGGTAAACAGAGCCTGTTTTCACTCATTTTCTTTTCTACAAGCACCTTTGTTTACGGCCACTTACACCAAAGTGAGGGAACCCAATCATTTGTCAAGAGCTTCAAACTCAGCAGTTCTCGGCTGAGATTAAAACCCAAACTTGTTCACACTGTAAAATCAGACTCATCATAACAGGAACAAGTGTTGGCAATTCACAGAAAGTTAGATTTGCTCCTACTTTGGCTTTCCCTGTACAATCAGTGAACCTGTTGAAAGCCAAGTTGGGGCCAGGAATTCATTCTGAGCAGGAGGTATAATATGACACCGTTGGAAATATTTGAAAAGCAAACGATCTCCATACAACTGGTATGAGTCTCTCAGGTATAATCACTCAGAGATGCCTTATGGTGTATGAAGTTTGTGTTTTTATTAGTATGGAGTGTGTTTCAATTTTCTGCAAGCCAATTTCAGTCTTAGACCAATGCCAGAACCTTGAACCTGGAATAATCAAAGCAGGAATTTCCCTGTTTGGCACTGAACGCTCCTCATTAGCTGTTAATGAGGCAGATGTTGTAGAGCCAAGCCCCATGTGGGCCATTTGGCTTCATACTGAGAGAAATATCTTTCAGAGACACAGATTGAATTCCCATCTCTAGGCAACATCAGGCAGATGCCTATCATGGGACACAATTTGATCTTGAAGTAAAAGTATGGATGTTAGTGTACTTACTGCAGCCCATACCTATAACTGGAGGAAAAAGCACTGAATATGGCCTGCTGTCAGAACAACCCTAGCATCCTGTTTGTAACCATAGTCAGCAATAGTTCCCTTTAACGGTAAGAGAAAAATCTGCAAACAAAGGAAAGGAAAATATAAAATTACCTATGTATGAAACTCCAATTTTGACTTCTTATCCAAGAGTCCTGTTGACCTAAAAGTGACATTTCGTTCTGCAGGGAACGTTTTACATAGTATTTCCAGTGTCATTCTTGGTTTTTATGTCTAATTATAAAAATCTCCAGTTGTCCCATTTCATAATATAGTGTCTAAACACTATAAAGAGTAGAAAATAAGGTATATAAGTCAATTTATCCAACCAGCTACCGACCCATCCATTCACACATCCATCCATCCATCCATCCATCCATCCATCCATCCATCCATCCATCCAAACTTCCAATATACTTTCTAAGGAGTATAGTTTATCTTTGCTGCATTAATGTTCTCTTTGCTGCCTCCTTAGTCCTTTCAAATCTGGTTTCTAATCCGGCTATTCTCCTCATATTGCTCTCTTAAGAGTTTACCAAATCAACTTCTATTTGTCTATTCTCAGTCCCCAGCCTGGGTTCAGAAGGAAAGAAAGGCAGACTTCAGAGGTGAGTCATCTCCCTGAACACTTGGCCCTATGCCAGTCAGAGGGCAGGCATGCAGTCATGTCCTGTCCCCACACCCCAGCAAGGGAGCTGTTCCAGGCCTGTATCTGAACAAATAGCCAAAAGCTTTCTTTCCCAAACACTTCTCTTTTGACTCCCATGGTTCTGATTATCCCGGTTCCCCTTAAACCTAATAGTCCTCCCAAAAGATTGGCTCCATAATTTGTGGGACCCAGTACAAATTAAAACATGGGTTCCCAGGCAGCCTGGGTGGCTCAGCGGTTTAGCACTGCCTTCAGCCCAGGGCCTGATCCTGGAGTCCTGGGATCGAGTCCCACGTCGGGCTCCCTGCATGGAGACTGCTTCTCCCTCAGCCTGTGTCTCTGTCTCTCTCTCTCGTTCTGTCTGTCATTAATAAATAAATAAAATCTTTAAAAAAATTTTTTAAAAACATGGGTTCCCATGTTCAAAAAAGGAAAAGGTACCAGGAAAGCTTTTCCTTTTCCCTTTCAGTTACTCTCTTCACTTGTGATGGTGTCTTTTTATTTGCTATTTACTATCATTCTAGATAAAGAAAAATTCAAAATTTTCAATTCCTGGTAGGAATTTTACCATTTGTTTTTACAGTGTATGACACCAATTTAAATGAAAATTTAAAAGCAGTTAGCTTATATGTAGAATCACTGAAATGACACCATTAGTATTTTGTAGTTCATAGTCACAGGTAGTTCATTCTTATCAGAACAATGGAATCAAACAAACCGTACAAAACAAACTGCTGGTTTTCAGTTTCATTTCTTGATATGTACACATTCTACTAACACACTCTTGAATCTGCTCACTGATGATGAGTAAGGAAGGACTGGAAAGAAAGGGAACTGTGGGTTGTCTTATCTTTCCTTTTCTTTCCATGTCATCATTCTGGTTTATATGGCTGGCTAATACAGGGAAGTAACACAAATAGGAAAGGATAAGATTGTTTCATGATTAGTTATGTTTCCTGGAATGCCGTTGATTCCCTTCAAACCAGCAAATTGTGGCTTGAACACAAATCATAGCCTCTTGGAGCTTTCAGCCTTCCTCCAACTCTCCCTCCCTCAGTTGAAGGTTACCTGGTACTCACTTTGAGTCTTGCCAAGCTTCCACACATCGCAGGCACGGGAATTCTGTGCTTAGGAGACGGCAGGGATGTTCTCGTGAATCAAGAGACAAGGAATGGTGGACATGAATATTTTGTGTATATCCACTACTTACATGTTCTGTTGTCCCATCCAACTTTATTTTATTCTTTTTTAAGATTTTATTTATTTATTCATGAGAGACAGAGAGAGAGGCAGAGACATAGGCAGAGGGAGAAGCAGGCTCCCTGTGAGGAACCTGATCCAGGACTTGATCCCAGGATCCCGGGATCATGATCTGAGCCAAAGGCAGATGCTCAACCACTAGAGCCACCCAGGTGATCCTCCCATCCAACCTTAGTTACAAAACATAAGTTCAAAGATAAAATGATTAAGAATTTCAAACCATAGTAATAGAGCATTTCACCAGGCTGGAGCCCTGTTGGGCGTGGAGCTTTGTGAGGCAGAACTGATCACACAGCCATGAAGCTATTCTTGGGCTCTCTCTGGTTTTCTGTTTCATTCAGTCCACTTAATAAGTGTCATGTGTAATTTTGTCATCATCTTCTTCCCTTTCTAGATTTTATTCACTGTTAGAGATTCAATTTACACCTCTCTGTCTCTATCTTCCAGCTATTCCCCAGACTGAATATCCAAGGGCCTGCTGGACACATCTCACCACATAACATGTCTAGAGTAAAATCTATCATTTTTCTCCTGAAGCTGTTCCTCCCTTACTGCTGGAGCCAAAACTCAGTCATTTGGTCTGCAGTCTGCACAGTGCTGATAATGTGGCAGTTGCTCAATATACACTGGTGTATTGGTCACATTGAAAATCAGCTTCCAGTTACAAATTGGTAATATTCAGTCTCAATCATTTAGAAGTTGGTTGTTCTGGTTGTAGATGAGCCCTATATTTATTTCTTTTCTACTTTTAAAATTATTCTTATATCTTCAAGACATTCTACAGAAACAAGGGAATTAATGTAAAGTTTAGCCATCAATTTCTACTTACCACTAACTGAAAACTTTTAACTGGAAAGGCATCGATATTAATAGTTACAGTGGATACTGGGATATTGGATTTCACTAACATGCTCACAGCTTTGCCTTTGGTCATTCCAAAATAAAAAGTTTCATTTCTTCTTCTCCCTGTCTCTCAGTCTCTCTCTGTCTCTGTCTCTTTCCTTTTAAAAAATTCTGCCAATGGCAGTTTAGACTAAGTCCTCTTCAAAGCCACATTGGCTACTGTCTTATTTGTATTCTTTGTTGCAAGAATTGTAATTGGATGGACTTTAATTATGGTGTCTTGATATTTCCAGTGCTTCCCACTTCTGGTTAAGCCATAAATACAATGGCAGTATTTTGTGTTGTTTTCCTGGCACTTTTAGTTCAGACTAGAACCCAGGAAAGGGTCAAAGGTATTAAAAACAACACCACCAATGAAAAGGAGACAAATAGAACTAATAAAGAAAGATGGGGGTTTGGATTGTTTCAAACCTCTTTATGGTATTTAATTTATATTTAAGTGAAGTCCAAGTCAGTTCTTGTTTTTATGGGATCCTCCAAGCCAATTTCTAGCCATCTTTGCTTTAGGTTTGGCATGTGGAAAGACTAAACTGCCTTCTTCCCTGACTGGGGCTCATCCAGTCACTAACTGCTTGCAGCACTGAGGTAGAATTTTACTTATTTCAGATGGCCCAGGCGCTGGAAATAATGTGCTACTTGTATAATAAATCCAAAGAAATGCCAAAATAACATGTGGCTTCCAAAAGTGGCCCACAGAACTGTTAGGCACAAGAAATAGGAAGCCAACTTTGAATTCAGTATCATTGTGTCTATCCAAATCTACCTTCTGGCAGAAATTAAAGTACAGTTATTTGTCAAATTTAAAAGTAAGATTTTAAGTAACACTTCCTTCTAGACTATTCTAAGATATATTTCATTAAAGGAACATTTTAGTAATCCTTGAATTTGGAGGTACCCAAAACTATTTTAAACTATTGCTTTAAGTAGTCTTAAAAGTTCTGTGACATTTCATAATGCAACTTCAAAGGCAATAAAGAGATCAATCAAAAAAACATTGATTGGATTTCTGGTTCATCTGGCACTGGTATAAAACAGTAAAATGAATAACTCTTCCTTTCAGAAAATAAATCTTTTTGAGGTAACAATAACATAGGCATATGAATTTTAAGAGGACAACACAATATAGTATATAGTCTTGTTGAAGAGCTCAGAAGAAGAAACCAGATTGCTATGGGGAGGAGAAGTGTCTTTCTCCCTCGAAGTTAGTGAGGACCAAAGAGGTTAGTTAGCCTTTTAGGCCTTGTGGAAAACAAAATGCCTATGGGGTTTTATACATTGGCAGATGCTGCATTATATTTTGCATTTCTTTACCTGTAGAAGGACATGACATTACCAGAGACTAAGCAGTGTGGCATAGTGAAGAGCTGAGGTGTGACCTGAGTTATGGAGGAAGGTAGGAACTTGAAAGAGTAGGTTGTCTTGATAGAGTAAGAAATTATTTCTTACTGGGAGTAAGATGGTGGAGAAAGGTAAGAAAGATCTCTTCAGGTCCTTTATTTTTAATAGGGTTGTCTTTCTAATATTGAGTTGGAGGAGTTCTTTATATATTCTAGATACAAATCCTTTATCAGATGATTTACAAATCAGATTTCTCCCATTCTGTGGATTAGCTTTTTACTGTCTTCATGGCATAGTTTGTAGCACAAAAGTTTTTATTTAAAAAAATTTTTTTAAATCTATTTGAGAGAGAAAGAGAGCGTGTGTGCACATTCCCAAGGGAAAGGGAAAGAAAGAGAATCCAAGTAGACTCTCCACTGAGTGCAGAGCCTGACAGTACAGGGCTCCATCTCATGACCCAGAGATCATGACCTGAGCTGAAGTCAACAGTCAGATGCTTAACCAACTAGGCCACCCGGGGGCCCCTGTAGCACAACAGTTTTTAACTGTAACTCCAATGTATCTATTTTTTCCTCTGTTGCTTGTATTTTTGGTGTCATAGCTAATAATTCTTTGCCAGACCCAAGGTCATGAAGATTTACTCCTATGTTTTCTTATAAGAGTTTGTCAATTTTATTTCTTCCATTTAGCCTTTGGTCCACTTTGAGTTAATTTTTGTATATGATGTAAAGTAAGTCCAATTCAATTCTTTTGCATGTGGTTATCCATTTGTCCCAGTGCCATTTGTTGAGCAGATTATTACTTTGCCACTGGATGATCTTGACACCCTTGTCAAAAACCAGTTGATCATGAATGTATGGATGTATTTCTGGACACTCAGTTCTATTCTACTGGTCTATATATCTATCTTATACCAATACCACACTGTTTTGCTTACTTAGGCTTTGTAGTAAGTTTTCAAATGGAGAAATGTAATTCCTCCCTTGTTCTTCATTTTAGGGATCATTTTAGCTATTCTGAGTCATTTGCAATAATGCTGATTTTAGAATCAGTTTGTCCATTTCTACAAAGAAGCTAGCTGGGATTTGATAGGGATTGTAGGTCAGTCTGGGGAGTATTGCCATCATAACAGCAGTAAGTCTTTAGGTCCATGAACCTGGAATGTTTTTCCATTTATTTAGATCTTTAGTTTTTTTTGACAATGTTTTGTAGTTTTCAGAGTATAAGTTTTGCATTACTTTTGATAAATTTATTCCTAAATATTTTATTCTTTTTGATGATACTATTGTGAATAGAATTGTTTTCTTAAGTTTCATTTTTGGATTGTTCATTGTGTAGAAAAACAAGTGATGTTTTATATATTGGTCTTAAATCCTCTAACCTTGCAGAACTCCTTTATTAGTTCTAGTAGTTTTTTAGTGAATTCCTTAAGATTTTCTCTATCCATGATCATGTCATCTGCTAATAGAGAAGATATTACTTCTTCCTTTTCTGTGGGGAATATTATCTCTCTTAGGTCTGGAGGCTAGGTGTATAGTTCAGGCATACAAAGTGATAAGATACTTTTTTTTTCTGTCTCTCATAGGTACTTTCTAATCGTCTTTCACCATATTTGTGTGGTCTGTTACAGAGATTCCTGTTACTTCATGGCATTCACTGTTATTCTTACATCCATTTTGACTAAGGTAAAACCTCTTATACAGATAAGCCCTATATAATCAAAGTCAATGACACCTCTGAGAATAGAATTATCACATGCTAATTAATTATCTGTAACCCTGGAGCCAGAATGTGGGTCATGCCAAATATTCAATATATTAGGTCCCTTCTTCCTTATGTTGAAATTAAATATATTTTTACCTTTCACTCACAATCTATTTAGCCACCAGAGAAAGAGAGTTTTATGCCTGATGTTTTTTCTCACCAGCTACTTATTAATTTTGGTTCAGGCAAAGTTGTATAAAAAAGAAAGTTGTAAGAAAATTATTGAAATAGCATTGAGATAAATAATGGCATTTGAAATCATCTGCTCTCATCCAGAAAGTTTATAATTCTTGCTGCATAGAGGCAAGGTTTATATTCATTAGATTTGAAACATATTTTCTTTGTATTACCAAGATCTACTTTATGCAAGCATTTCACCGAAAATCCTTATGTAAAACCCTTTTAATCAAGTAGCATCAGTGAGGTGTTCATGCCTCAGGTTTGCGTAGAATCTCTGTTCAGCGCAACCTGCTGCCCTGCCCTGTACTTCCCATATCCACCCAAATGTCCATCGCTTTCTTGAGGGAATTATATCTTCCCTGATCCTCTCTTCCTTCCACTTTTGCCTTGGAAGTCTTCCCTGTCTTGAAAACTATTAAAACACACACACACACTTCAATTTGAAATAGCTCTTTACTTAAAACAAAACCAAAAAAATGCCAAAGGATAAATGCGGCAATCAGCGAAATATAATTAAAGGATTCTTATTAGGGGCACCTGGGTGATTCAGTCAATTAAGCATCTGCCTTCAGCTCCGTTCCTGATCCCAGGTCCTGGGATGGAGCCCTGTATCTGGCTCCCTGCTCAGCAGGGAGTCTGCTTCTCCCTACCCAGCTTGCATGTGCTCTCTCTCTGTCAAATAGAGAAATCTTTTTTAAAAAGATTCTTATTAATAAAATTCGATTATTATATTTTCTTTGTTCATAAATTTATATCACTTAGTTTACTCTTTAGCAGTTAATGCATTCTTATCTTTAATATTGTACTTCATTTCAATCATTATTTTTGCATTTATGGTTAGTGTATAAGTCAACTTTTTCTAAGTCATTCTGTGGGTATATATAGAAGCACTGGAATCACAGTAGCCTACAAAAACCGACTTTTATTTCTCTCTCATATACATTTGCTGAAAGTCAGCTTTGTTCTTTCTGTATCTTCTTCACTTTGTGATCAGGCTGAAGGAACAGATCCTATCTTGGTCTGGTGGTGGGCTGGGGTGGGGGTGGGGGTAAGCAATGCTAAAAGCATGTATTGGCTCCTACAACTTTTGTTGGGAAAGAACATGTGTCACTTCAACTCATATTTTATTGGCCAGATCTGATCACATGGCCAAACCTGAGCCCATGGGTGGAGAAGTATAGTTCTGTCTTAGAGAGGACTGCAAGTCAAATACAATGGGTGGAAATGTTTAATCCTCTCAAAGAGAAGGGATGCACATGATTTTCACAGGACATAACATAATCCACCATAGTTCCATTGATCATAAAAATATCTTACAGACTACTGGTAGAGGAGGATTTCAGAAGCTTAGTGATTTGAACTCCCTTCCTCTCCAACCTCCTTTCCCAGCAATTTGCCTCTCCTAAGCCAATGATTGCTAGAACCTATGAGCTATGGGGTTTATGGCCTTGGCCTCAGGACTCTGGGAAAGTGGTGCAGAACTTGCCCTCTTGGGGAGACTGAATAACCCTCTGAAGCCCCAGGGATGAGAAGCAAAATGCAGAGGATCCTTATGAGACACTACTGCCTACCCAACACCTATTCTCACATTCTATCCCCTTACTATCCCCCATCTGCTATAGAGACATATGCTTCAGGGGAAGTGACTCTATCTCCCATCTTCAGTGGGCCAAACCAAGTTTGATAATCCACTCCCTTTGTCAGCAGTTGCTTTAGGATGCTTAAAAGATCCATTTCTGGATAATGAAGTGCAAGGGGCAGAATTCTCGAGTTTTTTAAAAAGAACATTGCCTCACTATTATTAAATAGCAATCCCCTGGAATGCCTGGGTGGCTCAGTGGTTGAGTGCCTGCCTTCGGCTGAGGGCGTGATCCTGGAGTCCCTGGATCCAGTCCCACATCGGGCTCCTTGCATGGAGCCTGCTTCTCCCTCTGCCTATGTCTCTGCCTCTCTTTGTGTCTTTCATGAATAAATAAATAAAATTTTTAAAAAAACAATCCCCTTTCTTCCTGTGGCCCTTATGTTTGGAAAGGCTGAGCCATCTTTTGATCACAAAGGGAGACGGCCTTGGGGCAAACTCAACACACTGGGACAAAAGAGCAGGGAGATGGAAAGAATTTGGGTCCTTGCTATTATGTTTTAGAAACTGATTGTACCCAGTTAAGGGTCTACTTCATCTTTGACTTCTGGTTAATTAAAAAAAAAAATTCCTGCTGTTTAAGCTAGTGGTGTTTATGGCTTATTACCTTAAGAAAGCAGTCTGAGCCCTTTAAAATAGTCTAAACAGATACTGACATTGGTTTATGATCTCACGAGGAGCCTTTTCGAGTGCCCATTTCATAATATTCCTTTATAATCTACACCTACCTGACAGGCCAAAAATTGCATCTTTGCACTTAGACATATCATTAATTTAAAGTGTGATAAACTATCTCCCATAAGTTCTTATTCATTTTTTTCTTTAGTGAATTGTTTTTTCTTGTCCTTCACTGAGTCCTAGAAGAATGTTAGGTATTTCTCTTACTAATATGAGTTCTTGACTCTAAAACAATTTGATTTTAGGTGCATAGAACACCCTGTATGTAACCAATTGAATGTTATGTAAATACTTCATTCTTCAAACGACCATATAATTCAAATGCCCTTGTGCATAATAAAATTAGTTAATTTACCAATAGTCTTCAAATATTTTATAGTTTCAAGTTTTTCATTTAAATATTCAACTCATTTAAAATTTGTGTTTATGATATAAAATGAGGATTCCTTTTTCAAAATATTTATCTTACCGTTTCTTTTAAAAAAACTAATATTTTTGGATAGGTGCTACTTTCATATGGTTCAAAATTCAAAAGATATAAATTATATGGGCTTAATGTAGAGACAATTATTATGTTTTCTTTATATGCATTCTATCTTAAGGATCATTTTTTCAATATTTAGTTGAATAAGAAGATCAATTTTGAATAATTGTTCAGAAAATAATTTCATCTGCCACTTCTTATATGCCACAGTTTTCTCATCCATGAGCTCATGATTTTACTCTCTTAATCAGTCGGGAGACATTTACAAGTAATTTTCTTTTCCAAGAAGTCAACACAGGCAGTGAAGTAGGCTGCATGGTGGCCCCAAAAGGTGTTCACATCGTAATCCCCAGAATCTGTAACTATTGCCTTATATATGGAGAAAAAATGTGATTAAGTTGAGGATCTTGAGGAGAGAGTATCCTGAGCTATCCAGGTGAACCTGACACAATCACATGTGTCCTTATAAGAGAGGGGCAGGGGGGAGATTTGACACAGATGTGAAGAGAAGGCACTATGAAGTAGGAGACAGAGATTGCCATGATGGAGCTGTAAGCCAAGGAACACCAAGCATTGCCAACAGCCATGAGAAGCTAGAAAAGTTAAGAAATAGATTCTTCTTCTGAACCTCTGGAGACAGAAGAGCCTAGCTGCTGTCTTGATTTTGAACTTTTGGACTCCAGAAAGGTGAGAAAATGAATTTCTCTTGTTTTATGACACCAAGGTTGTGGTAATTCGTTATGGAAGTCCTGAGAAACTAATAAGATGATATTTTATGAACACTGGTATAATAGAAGAGAATGTCTTTCTCTGCCTTAACTATAAATTGGCAAGCTATAAAATTCAGGGGTTATAACCTTATTCCATTAATATTCTCTGGATGCTGTTATACTGACCATTGTTCTTGACCATCATTCTTTTTAATAGAACATACATTTTATTTCTGATTATTTGTAGGATCTTTTTTTCTGGTTTTGTTGTTATTGTTGTTAAAACTTTGTCAAGGATAACTTCTAAAATGGAATAAGCTTCTGAATATACATACAGAGGTAATTTTCCTCAGCTCAAAATATTTTGTTCTATTAAGGCTCTGTATTAGTCTCTTTAGGCAGCTATAACAAAATACGATGGACTGAGTAGCTTATAAACAATAGGAATTTATTTCTCACAGTTGTGGAGGCTGAAAAGTCCAAGATCTGCCAGGATTTAGTGTCTGATGAGGAAGATTCATGGATAGTCATCTTTCTAGTTCAATGACAGAACCATCAAGGTCTTTCTGTTTCTACATGTTCTGGTTCATAGGGAGCCATCTTTTCACTATAACCTCATGTGGTAGAAGGGACCAGGGAGTTCTCCTGGGCCGCTTTTATAAGGTACAAATTCCATTTATTACGGCTCTGCCGTCATGACCTAATCCCTTTTCAAAGGCCCCCACTTCCAAACACCATCACGTTGAAGGCTTGATTTTACCATGGGAATTCTGGGGGAACACAAAAATTCAGTCCACTGCAGACTCTGATTATTATTTATTTTGAGCTTTCTTTATTAGCACTTGTGCTTTATATTGTCCTTTTTCTCTGACCTCAATTTTCATGATTCTTTTTCATTTATCATTTTCCTCCTATTTGTTCCTTTCTTTGTCTTCTTGGATGGCTGCTAAAGTGTGTCCTCATTAATATCCTTTCCATTTTCTGCAATGGTTCTCACATTCCTTACAGCTTCCAATATCAATTTTTGTTCTGCTATTATGTTGTTACCTCGGTTTCAGTCCATCTAACTTTGAGTTGTCTTTTCTTTTTTTTATTTTATTTTTATTTTTATTTATTTATTTATTTATTTTTTGAGTTGTCTTTTCTAACTTGTTTTATTCCTTGTGATTTTTGGCTTCTTGTGTATAGAGGTTTTATCTTCCTAAATGAGAATTCTGAGCATTTTGGTCTCCTACTAGGTCATTTTCCTCCTCTGGGTCACCCAAATTATATTTTCTCATACAATTACATACTTATCTTATTAAAATACATTTAATGTTCTAAATAAAATGACAAGTAGCCTATAACAACCCTACTAAAAAAAAAAAAATTTTCTCTGCCTCATCTTGGCTTTACCTGACCATTCTAATTCCCACCGTCCAAAGACAGACCTGGTGTCTTCTGGTAACTACCTTATTAGTCTAAATAACATGGTTATATTACTATATCTTGATTTCATTGTTTTGAATTCATTGTCATGCTACGGAATATGAAGATTATCTCTCTAATAAATATCTTTTTAATAATCCCTCCTCAATATCACAGAATATTTTTGTAACTTTTCTATCAATCAGTATTTAATGTTTACATCATTACAACAGGTATATTTCCCTTTCCAGCCATATAATGTAGTAAAAATGCAACTGTTTTGCTTTCCCTGTAATCTCTAATTGCGTATTCATTATTTGACTAAGTTTGATATATCCATCATTAGTTCATTACTAAACTCCTGTCAATTTACCAGTTTTGTTTTTCTCTTGGAGATGTCCTTTCTGGAGTTCTTCAACCTTCTACTTTTATTGCAACCTGGAGCACAGCTATCATCTAGGGCTTTGGCTTCACTGTTATGTTAAAATTCTCTTTCCCCATCATCCTGGGAGTTCACATCTTTTCTCTGTTGAGCTCTTTCTAGCCTGGACTACTGTATTCTTTCTTGTTTTCTTTCCTTGTTTCAATAGACCTTATTTTCCAGGAGCTTCTTGAGGAAGAGAGTAAATGAAGTAACATTTTGAGACTTGCATGTCGAAAACTTTGTTTTGTTTTGCTTTGTTTTACAAACCTCACCACACATTTTGGTAGGATACAAAATTGCAGCTCATAAATATTTTTCTTTTATAATTTGATGTCTCACTCTTTTTACTTACAGTTAGTGTTACTTTTGAAAACTCCTGTGTGTTTACTTAGTTTGTTTGTACATTGATTTTGTTTCCCTAACTTGGGAGGCTTTTAGGATTTTTATTTGTGAGGTTCTTAAATGTCACTACCATGTAGCTTGAGAAGTGTTTATTCTCATTTATTGAGTTGTGTGAAGTAGACTTTCAATCTGGAAGATCATGCTGTCTGGTCCTGGAAATTTTCATTTTAATTTGATATTTTCTCCCTTACATTTTCTCTAATCTTTCTTTCATGACATTGTGTTATTTGGATATTGGCTATCCTAGTTTGTATCTCTAATATTCTTGGGTTTTCTCTACTGTTTTCCATCTTTTTATCTTTTTCCTTCTGCTTTCCAGCAAATTTTTCTAACTTCCTATTTTGACATTTTAATTGAATTATGAATTTATCTTTTTTATGAATTTATCTTTTAATAAGGATTTAACATCCTTAATAGCCAAAGGCTTCCTTGTGTTCCCTGAACATGTCTTTTATTTTTTTTTTTTATATTAGAGGGGGTGCTTTATTTTTTTTTATTTTTTTTTCCATTTATTATTTTTTTTTATAAATTAATTTTTATTGGTGTTCAATTTACCAACATACAGAATAACACCCAGTGCTCATCCCGTCAAGTGTCCCCCTCCGTGCCCGTCACCCATTCACCCCCACCCCCCGCCCTCCTCCCCTTCCACCACCCCTAGTTCATTTCCCAGAGTTAGAAGTCTTTATGTTCTGTGTCCCTTTCTGATATCTCCCACACATTTCTTCTCCCTTCCCTTATATTCCCCTTCACTATTATTCATATTCCCCAAATGAGTGAGAACATACACTGTTTGTCCTTCTCCGATTGACTTACTTCACTCAGCATAATACCCTCCAGTTCCATCCACGTTGAAGCAAATGGTGGGTATTTGTTGTTTCTAATGGCTGAGTAATATTCCATTGTATACATAAACCACATCTTCTTTATCCATTCATCTTTCGATGGACACCGAGGCTCCTTCCACAGTTTGGCTATTGTGGACATGGCTGCTAGAAACATCGGGGTGCAGGTGCCCCGGCGTTTCATTGCATCTGAATCTTCGGGGTAAATCCCTAACAGTGCAATTGCTGGGTCGTAGGGCAGGTCTATTTTTAATTCTTTGAGGAACCTCCACACAGTTTTCCAGAGTGGCTGCACCAGTTCACATTCCCACCAACAGTGTAAGAGGGTTCCCTTTTCTCCGCATCCTCTCCAACATTTGTTGTTTCCTGCCTTATTAATTTTCCCCATTCTCACTGGTGTGAGGTGGTATCTCATTGTGGTTTTGATTTGTATTTCCCTGATTGAACATGTCTTTTAAAAATAGAATTCTGGGGGGGGAGGGGCAAGATGGCGGAAGAGCAGGGTCCCCAAATCACCTGTCCCCACCAAATTACCTAGATAACCTTCAAACCATCCTGAAAATCTACGAATTCGGCCTGAGATGTAAAGAGAGACCAGCTGGAATGCTACAGTGAGAAGAGTCCGCGCTTCTATCAAGGTAGGAAGACGGGGAAAAAGAAATAAAGACACAAAAGGCCTCCGAGGGGGAGGGGCCCCGCGAGGAGCCGGGCTGAGGCCGGGGCGAGTGTCCCCAGGACAGGAGAGCCCCGTCCCGGAGGAGCAGGAGCTGCACCAACCCTCCCGGGCGGAAAGGGGCTCGCAGGGAGTTGGAGCAGGACCCAGGAGGGCGGGGATGCCCTCGGGCTCCCGGGGACACTAACAGTCACCTGCGCCCCGGGAGAGTGCGCCGAGCTCCCTAAGGGCTGCAGCGCGCACGGCGGGGCCGGAGCAGCTCGGAGGGGCTCGGGAGCGGCTCCAGGGAGGGGGCTGCGGGGCGGGAGCGCGAATCCCACAGCGCAGGCCCCGGAGCACAGGACGCCGGGACACAGCCCAGGATCCGGCCTCCCCCGGGACAGGCAGAGGCCGGGAGGGCCCGAGACAGCGAGGACGCTCCTGCCCCGAGCTGAGCAGATCAGCGGCCCCGCCCCGGAGCCTCCAGGCCCTGCGGACGGAGAGCCGAGAGCCCCGAGCCCCGTAGTTCCTGCAGAGGCTGAATCCAGGGCTCCAGAGTTGCCATAGCAACTGCGACTGTTCCTCCTGGGGCCTGACGGGGTAAACAACCCCCGCTGAGCCCTGCAGCAGGCAGGGGCAGAGCAGCTCCCCCAAGTGCTAACACCTGAAAATCAGCACAACAGGCCCCTCCCCCAGAAGAGCAGCTGGACGGACCAGTGATACTCCCCCGTGTTCCAATACAACTTGTTTTTGGCCACTCTGCACTGAGCAAAATGACTAGAAGGAAAACCTCACCTCAAAAGAAAGAATCAGAAACAGCCCTCTCTCCCACAGAGCTACAAAATCTGGATTACACTTCAATGTCAGAAAGCCAATTCAGAAGCACTATTCTACAGCTACTGGTGGCTCTAGAAAAAAGCATTAAGGCCTCACGAGACTTCATGACTGCAGAATTTAGATCCAATCAGGCAGAAATTAAAAATCAACTGAATGAGATGCAATCCAAACTAGAAGTCCTAACGACGAGGGTTAACGAGGTGGAAGAACGAGTGAGTGACATAGAAGACAAGTTAATGGCAAAGAGGGAAACTGAGGAAAAAAGAGACAATCAATTAAGGGACCATGAAGACAGATTAAGGCAAATAAATGACACTCTAAGGAAGAAAAACCTACGTTTAATTGGGGTTCCCGAGGGCACCGAACGGGACAGAGGGCCAGAATATGTATTTGAACAAATCCTAGCTGAAAACTTTCCCAATCTGGGAAGGGAAACAGGCATTCAGATCCAGGAAATAGAGAGATCCCCCCCTAAAATCAATAAAAACCGTTCAACACCTCGACATCTAATAGTGAAGCTTGCAAATTCCAAAGATAAAGAGAAGATCCTTAAAGCAGCAAGAGACAAGAAGTCCCTGACTTTCATGGGGAGGAATATTAGGGTAACAGCAGACCTCTCCACAGAGACCTGGCAGGCCAGAAAGGGCTGGCAGGATATATTCAGGGTCCTAAATGAGAAGAACATGCAACCAAGAATACTTTATCCAGCAAGGCTCTCATTCAAAATGGAAGGAGAGATAAAGAGCTTCCAAGACAGGCAGGAACTGAAAGAATATGTGACCTCCAAACCAGCTCTGCAAGAAATTTTAAGGGGGACTCTTAAAACTCCCCTTTAAGAAGAAGTTCAAGTAACTCTGAACGTGAATGGGCTTAATGACCCCATCAAAAGGCGCAGAGGTTCAGACTGGATAAAAAAACAGGACCCATCTATTTGCTGTCTACAAGAGACTCATTTTAGACAGAAGGACACCTACAACCTGAAAATAAAAGGTTGGAGAACCATTTACCATTCAAATGGTTCTCAAAATATACCCTAAAAACTACAGAACACTTCTGAAAGAAATTGAGGAAGACACAAAGAGATGGAAAAATATTCCATGCTCATGGATTGGCAGAATTAATATTGTGAAAATGTCAATGTTACCCAGGGCAATTTACACGTTTCATGCAATCCCTATCAAAATACCATGGACTTTCTTCAGAGACTTAGAACAAATTATTTTAAGATTTGTGTGGAATCAGAAAAGACCCCGAACAGCCAGGGGAATTTTAAAAAAAGAAAACCATATCTGGGGGCATCACAATGCCAGATTTCAGGTTGTACTACAAAGCTGTGTTCATCAAGACAGTGTGGTACTGGCACAAAAACAGACATATAGATCAATGGAACAGAACAGAGAACCCAGAAGTGGACCCTGAACTTTATGCTCAACTAATATACGATAAAGGAGGAAAGACGATCCACTAGAAGAAAGACAGTCTCTTCAATAAATGGTGCTGGGAAAATTGCACATCCACATGCAGAAGAATGAAACTGGACCACTCTCTTGCACCATACACAAAGATAAACTCAAAATAGATGAAAGATCTAAATGTGAGACAAGATTCCATCAAAATCCCAGAGGAGAACTCAGGCAACACCCTTTTTGAACTTGGCCACAGTAACCGGAGAAGGACAAACAGTGTATGTTCTCATTCATTTGGGGAATATGAATAATAGCGAAAGGGAATATAAGGGAAGGGAGAAGAAATGTGTGAGAAATATCAGAAAGGGAGACAGAACATAAAGACTTCTAACTCTGGGAAATGAACTAGGGGTGGTGGAGGGGGAGGAGGGTGGGGGGTGGGGGTGAATGGGTGACGGGCACTGAGGGGTACACTTGACGGGATGAGCACTGGGTGTTATTCTGTATGTTGGTAAATTGAACACCAATAAAAATTAATTTATAAAAAAAAATAAAAAATAAAAAAAAAAATAAAAATAGAATTCTGTTTCTTCTTAAATTCTGTATTTCTCTCATCTCTTTTGAGGACATTAATTTCTTTTTCTTTTCTTTCTTTTTAAATTTACATCCTCTCCCAGTGATGTTTCTGCCTCTCCTGAGTTCCTTTGCTTCTCTTTGAGTATATCAGTCTCTTTCATGTTTGGGATTCTCCTCAACTTCTGATGAACCTAGACCACTTAAAGGCCACTTGTAAGCTCTGTGTTTGGTGTTGGAGAGACTTATCAAGTAAGAGCTTCCCTGAAGTTTGAGTGCACCTCCTAACGTCTTTCTGGAGGATCCCCAATTGCCAGTACCTGTTGGTCTTGCCTCTTGGGCAGGTGTGTTTCCCCAGTGAGGAATACTCTCTTCCCCGTCTATAGGGAGTAAGTGTGGCTGCCCATCCTTTTTGAGTTTGTTTTCAAGTGGGAGGAAAGGGACCTGAGTGTCACAATTGTATGTTGGATCTCTTGGTTCGATATTCCAATGCTTATGGAAATGATAGAACTCAAGCCTGACTCTCAGCTGTGCCCAGAATTCCTGAGTCCAAAATCTCTGTGATTCAGCTTGTCTAGAAAAATTTCCTTTGACCAGATAGGGGTGGGTATTTGCCAGGCTTCGCAGACTTTGGGAGGACATCTGGAGGTCTATCTGCTTCCTTTGTATACTTTTAAGCAATGCCTCCACTCTTAATTCTCACCTATCAAAGATATGTGGAGGCCTCTCTGATTTCTGGGTGCCTGCTGGCTTATATGGTCACCTGTCCTCAAGTGCCAGCACCTCGTGGGGTCAGGTACTTCCCTTCTATCTGCTTTGCAGTTTTCAAACTTTGGTTCATCTCGCTTTTCTACTCTTATCTCCTCTTGTTCTCTTTGTCTTTTTAAGTTAATGCTGTGTGTGTGTGTGTGTACACTTGTGCACGTGGGCTTGTGTGTTTCAAATTCCCTTATATCCTTTGACCGGAATGTCAAGACAAAGCAGAGGTATGTTTTTAATACATCTTTAAGTCTGAAACACTTCTTTATCCTTTTTCTTCTGCAATATGTTTTCATAGCCCCTTTATTGTTGCTTCCTTCTTATTCCTCCTCCTACTCGTATGATTTGGTGGAAGCAACTGGATTATATAGTCCTCTCACTCTCTTCTCATCACTATTCAAATCTGTAGCTTTATACAATGTTCATCTACACAACTCCTGAATTTGTCACCAGTTCCGATATAACTTACTCTGATGGAGTATATCTCTGCTCTGTTTTAGGTTTCCCTTCCCTTCCTCCTGTCCCCACTAATTAGTTCATTGTTCATTTGAACTGAATAGAGTGTCTGAAAAATTACATTTTGAGCATGCATTGCACCCTCTTCTTTCCTACCCAAGTATTTTGTCCTCCAGACTACTTGCCTCAGAAGATGCATTGAATCCAGAAATTTCCTTTTACTTTGTGCCTGATTGTTTTCCAGGAGTTTATAGTATCTGAATTCAGGCAGCAGATACTCTGATTTAGAGAGCATCTGTCAATGGGTACAGATGGATATTTGCAGTGTCCTGGTTGTTATAGGTCCTGGGACAGATGGTGGCTGAGGCATGAAACCCATAGTTAGGAATATTGTTCCATGAAGCAAAGTGAGAGTGTGTCAGAAACTATAGCTCCACTAATTGTCTTTCATCTAGCACTAATTCCTCTCAGATTCTGAACATCTTTCAGTCTTTGTTTTCAACATAATTGGGGATTTTCAACTATTTTTGTTTTCAATGGCTATTTATTGAGAAGTTGAAAGAGGATGATTGGGGATTGTTACCCAAATTCCCTTTGAGCCAGAGTTCTTCCCCTATTTGAAATTATACTTGTGGTTAACTATAAAGTTTATAAGGATAGAAGGGAGGTGGGTGGGGGGATGCGGTAACTGGGTGATAGTCATTAAGGAGGGCATGTGATGTGATGAGCACTGGGTGTTATATACAACCGAGGAATTATTGAACTCTACACCTGAAACTAATGATGTACTGTATGTTGGCTAACTAAATATAAATTAAAAAAATAAAAAGTATCCGTTAAAATAAAAGAAAATCATTTTTTAAATCTATAGTTCTCTAATATTCTTTCTTTCTATTTTTTTCGGACATTCTTTCTAATTATAAGACTGAAAGTTACATTTTAAAAAATGTTACATTATTTTTATTCTTGTCCAAACCCACCTCTCATCTTTATGATCCCTTTCTAGTTTCTGGTAATATAAACCAGATTAGTGTAACTCCATTGTTTTATATTGCATATTTACTTTTAATAATTATTTTGGACATTTGTATTTAATATTATAAACATTTGTTTTAAAAAATTTAAGCTATGTTTCATGTGTTTTTCCTCTAAGTTTATTTATTTTTTTTAGTAATCTGTACACTCAACATGGGATTCAAACTCACAACTCAGAGATGAAGAGTTGGATGCTCCTCTGATTGAGCCAGCCAGGTGTCCGTGTTTCATGTACTTTAATACTATTCAATACTGCTTTTTAAACATAAGATTCTAATTCTCAAAATATTTAATTTTATTTATTCCCATTTAGGGTATACTATTTTGTAAAAAAATTTGGTGGCCTTCTTTATTATTATTATTTTTCTTTTTAAAAGATTACTTGAGCGACACCTGGGTGGCTCAGCAGTTGAGTCTTTGGCTCAGGGAGTGATCCTGGAGTCCCAGGATTGAGTCCCACATCAGACTCCCTGCCTGGAGCCTGCTTCTCCCTCTGCCTGTATCTCTGCCTCTCTCTCTGTGTCTTTCATGAATAAATAAATAAAATCTTTTTTTAAAAAAAAGATTACTTGAGTTATATATTTCTGAATTCTTGAATATCTGAGATTTCATTCTGTTGCTTTAATATTTGAGTGATACATTGATTCTTCATATATTCTCCAAATCCTTTCATCAAACCTCCTTCCCCCAGAATAAAAAGATGTTGGAGCATTGTCTCCTAGAATGTCAAGTTGCAGAGAAAAATACTTGCCAATCTGGTTTTGTTGCTTAGCTTCTAATCTATCATTGAATCACTTGCTTGCATGGATGCTTGTAGCATTTCTTTTTTCTTAACCTTCTAATTCTAAAATGCTTCTACAATATATTTGGCATAGGTATCTTTTCACTGCATTTACCTGGAACCTGGTTGACCATTCACATCTACATATTTAAATCTCTTGTTTGAAGAATTGTCTTCAGTTATGTCTTTATTCCTGTCTATTCTTTCTTCTGGTTTCTTCTTTTGGAGCATCTCTAAGTTTGAGATAAATATCTCTGTTCTCACTTCTCTGCTCTTCATATCTGTCATATTTTCTAAAATTACTTTCAGATGTTTTTCCTTTTCTGTGTTCTGGGCAGGCTTCATAGGCTTAGTTCATTTCGGTTTTGCTCTTTGCTTCCTGAGTGGGACTCATTTTTGTTATTGCTCTTTTATTTTCATCTTCCCTCCCTAATCTTCTCTATTCCCCCCAGGTTATTATATGTACATTTCATTCTATAGGCCTTTTGTAGCCATAGTGCAAGAGACTGACTGGTTGTTCACCTAATCTGATTCACTTTTCTCCTGGAAACCCACTACACATTTCTCAGACTCTCTTGAAGTTAGGTATGTCCACGTGATCAAATTTTACTGATAGAGTATATGAAGAACTGCTCTAAACCACTTCCATACCTGACCCATAAAAATCTCACACATGCAATACTCTACGCTATTTCCCATACCATGGCAAATTTAAAAGTCATGTGTCAAAGATGGTGGAGCCAAATGGTTGGAAAAGCCTGGTTTTCTAAATTGCCAACTGGAGGAGAGCCATCTACTAACCAATATTTTGGATTTTATGTACCAGAAAAATAAAAAATTTCATTTTCTTAACCTACTAAAATTGTGTGTGGGGAGGGGGCGTTATTTGTTATAACAGTAAGTATTACCTCCACTAATATTCTTAGCCTGTATATTATGCTTTTTTTGGCCCATCTTTTGTAAAAGGCATTTATCTTTGACATACTTTTGAGAATAGCCAGCCTTCTGTAGTTTTCTCTGGATATCATCTGAGCCTTTTACACTTGTTTGTCTTGTTTATAAGTTCCAGGTTCATTTTTGTTTCTTTATTCATTCTTTAAAATGTAATGATTTTTACAAAATGGAGATTGTCAACAAACAGGCTTTGTGATTTTTGTTTGGCTGTGTTGACCCTATACTTATTTTTATGGAGGAGTCTCTTTCTATGACCCTAACCTATAAGAAGGTTTTAAATATCTGAATGGTGTCTACAAAGAGCTGCTTTGATGCATCAGGGTGCAATTCTATACTACCCCCGCAATTTGGTCCTTTAATACTGTGAATCAAAAAAGTGCAGTAAAAACCAGTCTCCCAATATACACTGCTGCCAGGGGTTTCATGTTTCTGCTCCAGCCGTAGTACTTTACCTCAGGCAGCAGAACTAGTCACTCATCCACTCCCTCCACACAAGTGTATTTCTTCTTGACTTGATTCATGGTTAAACTGTAATTACAAGTGGCCAAGAGTATATTGGATATGGTAGAGAGACTATAGAGACTGGTGCTCAGAACACCTAAAGACTCCTAAACACTCTTTAGGAAGGGACAGCTGCACAATTACTTTTCAATAAGCACTTGGACCATTGGTTTTATTAAAACACAGATTCCTAGGCCCTGTATGGAAATTTCAACTTAGCAATTCCAAAGTTATACTCAGGAATCTGTACTTTTAAAAACTCCTAGTTGAGTTTGACTTGTAGCTAAATACTTGATCTGGAAGGAAATTTACTCTATGGCAAATAATTAAAAAATAAATTTTCTCATAACCTAAGTTTTCATTGGCAGATGAATGGAAAAACAAAATATGGTGTGTATATAAAATGGAATATTATTCAGCCTTAGAAGAAGAGATTGCTGAGACATGCTACAACATGAATGAACTTTGGGGCCATTAGGCTAAGTAAAATAAACCAGTCAGAAAAGAACTGCACGTTTTCACTTAAATAAGAGTAGTCCTATTCATAGAGACAGAACATAGAAAGGTGGTTGCCAGGGGTGGGGGGCAGGCTGAAGTAGAAAGTGATCATTGAATGAGAACAGAGTTTTAGCTTGGGGAGATGAAAAAAGTTATGCAGATGGATGTTGGTGATGGTTGCGCAACCATATGGATGTACTTAATTCCAATGAAATATACACTTAAAATGATTAATTTGGCTAATGTTATGTATATTTGACCATAATTTAAAAAGTAAAATACATAAAAATATTTTAAAATTCTCCTTACTCCTCTACCCCTTATTTTTTTAAAAAGATTTTATTTATTCATGAGAAACACACAGAGAGAGGCAGAGACACAGGCAGAGGGAGAAGCAGGCTCCCTAGGGGGAGACTGATGAGGGACTCAATCTCAAGACCCCAGGACCATGACCCGACCTGAAGGCAGATGCTCAGCCACTGAGCCACTCAGGTGCCCCATCTATCCCTTAATTTTTATTTCATGAGAATCATAAACTTTGAGAGCCAGAAAGGTCTTAGATCCTGAGAAATGGAGAGATTTACATAAAGCCAGCAGGTGAGTGAGCAACAGAAGTAGAACTATAAACTATAAGTCTTAGTTGTATTTACCAGAATATCATAATTTATGTATTGAATGCCTTTTTTTTCCTGATAGCTGGTATGAAATATTTGCTTTGGAAACTACATTTTGATTCTGGCTGGTTTCCTTCTTGAGACAGGGAGATACCTTTGGTTGGAAGTGGTATGACTAACATTTTTCTTGTAAGTTCAATAAAAGCCTTGGGTTGTTGGAAGCAATTAGGCTTCTTAAGAATGGCTATATTTGGGGGCATTTCTCAGGTTGACAGGAGGGCTCAGGAATTGATGTCATGGTTCTGTCGCTAGCTTAGGGCCACAAGCTCTGGAGCAGAGAGTGGAAAGAAGTCAGGGAAAGCTTATCATCTTCCTGGCTTTGAAATCTCTGAGGGAGCCTCCATAGACCCTCTGTGGTGTTTTATGACAAATTAAATTGTACTTAGGCAAAGGGGAAGAATGGCCAAAATTACAGATGACTGTCTGGAAAAGACTTTTCCCAGACTAAAGAAGTAGAACAACTCACTGATAGATAATTTAATGAATTACAGCTTGGAAGATGCCAAACAAAGACAAGTTTACATTAATTTGCCACACACAAAACACTCTCCAAATATACAGGGGATGATGACTAAGCTCTGTGTAAGGGACTTAACTGGGTTGTATGTATGCCACAGCTTTGGAAAAAGAGACTGCTAACATTCCCTAGGCCACACTGGAATTCGAGACCAAAATACCTAATTCCTCCAATGGCTGAGTATAAATTGTGCAACCACTGAGCTTCCAGAGTTTCCCCTGGTTATGGCTTGTTACAAATGCAACTGCCACATGTCACCGAGAAATCGTAATAGCTTGGTGATGTCCAAGGAGGAAATATGGATTCAAAGAATTTGCTCCTTACAGCATTTTTCAGAGTAAACCATTGTGTGGTCAGTGAAGGGATTACATCTGGAGTGTCTGAAAATAAAAGTCCTTTCCAAAGCAGAATTAAATGGAAGTGCTTAAAATAGCATGTGTTGGGGATAGGTTACTTTATCCCCAGAAGTCTTAGATGCTTAGTTACCACAGTAGCTGATGACAATGAATCCTCAGAAAGCTGCCCACTTTAGCATGATCTTCTGCAAGGGTCTTGCAACTTACCGTCTCAAGTGTTCACATTCCAGTGACTTTTTCTTTTCTTAATATCCACAATACTATGCATTATAAGTGGAAAAAAGGATAGTGTTGCAACTTGAGACATCTTTCTCCTGGTTTGAAAAATCAAATGAGACAATGTAACATACACGTTGTTTTCAAAGCAAGGGGATTTCTTTTCACAGAAAATAATGTTTGTTTTTTTTTTTTCAACTTTGTATCTAAGAAAAACAAAACCTACTTCTGTTTCCTTTCAAAGCTTCCTGGCAAAGACTTATTATTGATATGGGTCAGGTTCAGACTCATATTTTCCTCCTGGGTTATATGTTAGTTGAGTGGTAATCTAAATACTACTCCCATATGCATAATCACCCCACTTTGCAACCAGGCAAAGTAAAAATATGCTACTTATGTCTATGCCAGATTTTCTGGAAAACAAGAAGAAAAGTGTTTTCTAGTAACAAGGAAAAATAGAAAAATGTTGTCTGCCTGGGGCTGAAGATTTCTCTGTACTAGTGATAATGTTTGTACATGATTGATTTGGTACCACATCCTACAATATGTTGAATTCACTTTGCCTCTTTGGCTTGGCCAAATCATTTCTAAAAGACTAGAGTTTAGTTTCATTTATTTTATCTATTGTATTTATATTTCCTTCTGATCTTACCTTTATTATTTGCTTCCTCCTGTTTGAGTTTGATTTGCTTTTCCTCTTCTAGTTTAAGGCAAAAGCTTAGATCATTGATTTGAGAACTTTTCTAATATAATCGATGCTATAAATTTCCCTCTATGGTACTGCTTTAGCTATCCCTCATACATTTTAATGTGTTGTATTTTATTTTTTATTAAATACAAAATCTCTTTTTATTTAAAAAATTATTTAAAAGAAAGGTAGACTGCCACATGCAGCACCTCATTTGGATGTGTCTGTAATCTTGGAAGCTTGACTACCCTACCTTTTCCTACATATGGACCTTGAAAGCTTGTTTGGAGGTTCTAACTAGGAGAGCGCACCTAGTTTTATAGCTTTGGTGAGGAATGCTCTTCCTCTATCAAGGAAGAGCATTTATATACATTATTTATAAATAATTTTGATTGGTTGCTAACACTATTGCTAAGCAAAGTGTCCTACTATATAGCAAGTTGCAGGTATTCAGGCTGAGTCCTTGGAATATTTGTGGTTTGGTCCAGTTCAAAAGTTCATTGTTCTACCAGTAAGGATATGCTAGGCCATTTCCTTAATGGCCTCCCAACTCCCTTTTTAACTCCATTCACATAAGTGACCCCATTTCATTTCACTTTCACACATCTTTTAAATTTACAAAGAGTTGGAGATTCAAAAACTATCTTTCTGTTTTTAACTTTCAGTTTATCTTGTGGCCAGAGAACATGTTTATAAGAATTCTAATTTTAAAAAATTTATTGAGACTTGTTTTTGTGGCCCAGAGTATAGTTCATTTTCTAAATGTTCTATGTGTACCTAATCTTTAAAAATGTGTCTTCTGAGGGGCACTTGGGTGGCTCAGTTGATTAAGCGGGTAAGTGTCTGCCATTGGTTCAGGTCATGATCCTGGAGTCCTGGGATCCAGCCCTGCGTAGGGTTCCCTGCTCAGTGGGGAGTCTGCTTCTCCCTCTTCCTCTGCTCCTCCCCACTGTGCTCTCTCTTTCTCAAATAAATAAATAAAATCTTAAAAAAATTTCTATTGTACTGTGGTTGGGGAGAGTATTCTATAAATATCAAGTAGGTCAATCTGGTTCATGTGTTGTTCATGTTTTCTATATTCTATTGATTTTTTGTCTAATTCCATTATTGAGAAATTATTGAAATTTTTGGCTGTAATTGTGAATTACCTATTTTTCTTCAGTTTAATCAGTATATGCTTTATACATATTAAAGTTCAAAATTTATTTGTATACTTATTAGGTGCCACACATTAAGAATTATATGTTCTCTAGCACTTGATCCCTCTATGATTGTGAAATGTTCTTGATTCCTGGTAACATTCCTTTTTCTAAAATCTACGTCATCTGAAATTAATATAGTCATTCTAGTTATGTTATGCTTAGTGTCTGCAAAGTATATTTTATTCCATTCTCTTATTCTTATTTATAGTTTCGTATTTTAAGTAGCTTTTCTTATAGACAGCATAAAGTTGGGTTGTTCTTTTAACTCAGTCTGACATTCTCTGACTTTAATATTGAGCATTTGGCCACTGACATAGGATTTTTCAATAAATCTACTATCTTGTTACTCTTTTTTTTTTTAATTTTTATTTATTTACGATAGTCACACAGAGAGAGAGAGGCAGAGACACAGGCAGAAGGAGAAGCAGGCTCCATGCACCGGGAGCCCGACGTGGGATTCGATACCGGGTCTCCAGGATCGCTCCCTGGGCCAAAGGCAGGCGCCAAACCGCTGCGCCACCCAGGGATCCCCTTGTTACTCATTTTTTATTTGCTGCATCTGTTCTTTGGTACTTTATTCCTATTTTCTGCCTTCATTTAAAGTAAGGACTTTTATGATCTCATTTTGTCTTCTTTATGAGTTTATTAAGTCTACCTCTTTGTTTTATTTTTCTTAGTGGTTGCTTTAGGGTTTACAGTACACATCTTTCACTTACCACAGTGTACTTTCAAATAATAATGTTATGCGACTATACATACAGTGTTAGAATCTGACAATGGCATACTTTCATATTCCTCTTCCCAGCCTTCTTGCTATCACAGTCATCCATTTTACTCCTACATGTTATAAACCTCAAAATACATTATTATTTTTGCTTTAAATAATTGTTTAAAGAGATTTATAAATGAGAAAAACAACGTTAAAAGGGTCTCACTTTACCCACATGTCTACTATTTCCAGCATTCTTTATTCTTTTCTGTAGATTTTGGTTTCCATCTGTTCTCATTTTCTCTGTGCCTAATCACTTCCTTTAATATTTGTTTCTATGAATGTCGAATGGCAATGAATTCTCTCAGCTTTTCTCTTCTTTTGATCTGAAAACTTTAAATTACACTTTTATTTTTGTAAGATTCCTTGCTAACTATAGAATTCTAGGTTTATAATTTTCTCTCAGTTCTTTAAAGATGTCTCTTTGTGTTTTGGTTTGTGTACTTGTTGACAAATAAGTCTGCAGTCATTCATATTTCATTCTTTTGTGCTTAATTTGTGTCTCCCCCTGCTCTAGCCACCCCCCCCCATGGCTGATTTTAACATTTTTTTCTTTATCACTGGTTTTCAGTAACTGCATAGTGCACAGTTTTGTGTGGGGTTTTTTTCCCCCTTTTTAAAAGATTTTATTTATTTATTTGAGAGAGAGAGGAGTGAGCATGAACAGGGTCAGGGGCAGAGGGAGAAGCGGAGCCCAATGTGGGGCTCCATCCCCAGGCCCCTGAGATCATGTCCTGAGCCAAAGACACATAACTGACTGAGGCACTCAGGCACCCTCCCCACTTTTCCCTCTTACATTTGTTTTAGATTCCTTAAGTTCCTTGGATATCTGGGTTGGGTTTTATCACATGGAGAAAAATTTCAGCCTTATTTCTTTAAATATTCTCTTCTTTCCCTTCACCTTTCCATTCTGAGATGTCAATTGCATGTATGCTAAATCACTTGATATTGTTTCACGAGTTACTGAAACTCTTTTTGGGAGGGAGGAGATGGTCTTTTTAGTCTTTTTACCTCTGTGCTTCATTTTAAATATTTTATAATTCTTGTGTTTTGGCTTTACTGATCTTTTCTTCTAGCTTGTATAATCGTTTTTTTTTTAAGATTTTATTTATTTATTCATAGGCACAGAGAGAGAGGGGCAGAGACACAGACAGAGGGAGAAGCAGGCTCTATGCAGGGAGCCCGATGTGGGACTCGATCCTGGGTCTCCAGGATCACACCCCAGGCTGCAGGCGGTGCCAAACCGCTGTGCCACCGGGGCTGCCCTATAATCGGTTTTTAATCACATCCAATGTATCTTTCAACTTCAATGTATTGCTTTTTTTCATCTCATGAACTTCCATTTGGGTCTTTTTTATATCTTCCATTTCTCTCTTCATCATTTTAATGGTCTTCCTCTACATCTTGAATTCATGCAGCACATTTATAATATTTATAATGGTTGTTTTAAAGACTGCATGATTTCATTACTTCTGTCACATAGGAGTTTGTTTCTCTTGATCGATTTTTCTGTTGATTATGAGACAAATATTTTCCAGATGCTTGCATGCTGATAAGTTCTCACTGAATGTTGGATATTGTGATTCTTTTCATTGTCAGGTCCTGTGTTTGTTTTCTTAAACTTTATTTAAAATGTGTTGGATTTTGTTCTGAGGTATGGTTAAGTTACTTGAAACCAGTTTAACCTTTTGAGGCTTTCTTAGCTCCAGATAAGTCTTTTGCCTCAAGCTTATTCAGCATACTACTAAGGCAATGGCCTTCTGGGGACTTTACCCAATTTCCTGTGTATTATGAAATCTCTCTACTCTGACCCATGGGGAGTATGAACCATTTCCAGCCCTATTTGAGCTCTTCAACCTGTTCAGCCTACTGCTTTTCAGTGGTTCTTTTCTTGGCTTTGGGTAATTTCTTCTGCAGTCACAGATCTGAACTTTGCCAGAGACCCACAGGTATTTTTCTATAATCTCTGGCACATTCTCTGTGCAGCTCTCTCCTCTCCAGAGAGAATCTATAAATTCTAGTGATCTTGGCCCTTTGGAACTCTAATTTCCAACTTAGGAAGACTTTCAGGTTCTGCTTGGGCTCCTCACCCCCTCTGCATTGCAGCCTGGAAACCACTTACAGGCAGCAAGTTGGAGCACTTATATACTTACCCTTGTGTTTTTCTTCTCTCAGGGATCACAGTCCTGTGCTATTATGCAATGTTTTAAAACTATTGCTTCATATGTCACTCTTTCATGGCCACCAATGGGAGTCTCCAACTGAACACAGTCTGATTCTGCAAAAATTTGTCACGTCATTCCTAAATTTTATTTCTCAGTTGACTTTTTCTATTCAAGAGCCTATATAGAATAATGAGAAAAGAATTAAGCCATGGAGACAGACAATCCAGGCCTGAATTGTAGCTCTATTTAAATATGTATTAATTTAATTATTCAATTTATTCAGGAGACAACTTTTTTATTTTTAGAATATTCACTGAATGTCTATTTTGTATTAGGCACTGTGCTATATTCCAGATTTAGTTTGTCAATATAAAACAGGGAGAAATAACACCTACCTCACTATGGTAGATTGAAAAAAAATGGTCACAAATTCTTCCACCTTTCTTTTCATGATCTTGCAATGTGACCTTGCTGCCTCTTCAGTGGAGTAGAGTCTTTTCATTTACCTATTAAATCTGGACTGGCCTTATGATTCACTTTGGTCTATATACTGTGATAGAAATGATATGTGGGGGTTCTGAGCATGGAACTTCAGAGACTTTGTAGGTTTCCACTCTCTTTCTTAAAAAATTTGTGCCTACTATATGAATAGGCCGACGCTGGCATTCAAAAGAATAGTAGACTAAGTGGAAAGAGGCGTCAATTAATCCCAGCCATGCTGTCAAGGCCATTGTAAACTGGTCAGCCCCAGCCTACCCACCAACCTATTATGTATCAGGCACTGTGCTATGTTCTATCTTTGGTTTATCAGTTTAAGTGAACCCAGCTGAGATTTACTGTGCCAGACTCAGAGCACAAGAAATGTCTACTTAAGACTGACCTGTACATCAACATGCAGAATTGAGAGTTAATATCTATTGTTTGAAGTCACTATGCAACCTCACTGTTTTAGTGTGTTATGCAGAAGAAGCTGACAGATACACTACATAGATTAAAAAGTAATAAGAATAAAGTTTCTAGTACAATGCCTGATATATGCCTAACATTTATGCCAATAAATGTTTAGAATTGCTGTTTTTAACATCATGTTCAGAGATTAGCGTGTCAGATTGGTGGGTAGAAATTGAGACTTCTGAATGCTTTTCTAATTTTGAATTCTTTACCTGTGTAGCTTCAACTCTAAGACACACACACACACACACACAATCACATACACACATAAACTTTTATCTATACACATATATGAACAACTCTTAGATAAACTAAAACCTAGTATGACAGTTTAGTGTACTGTTATACAACCCAGTTAGGAAATAGAGTGGTCTAGGAATAATGTGACTATAGGCCACATGTGAATATTTTTTTTCAAAACATTAAAATACACTAAGTATTAAAGCTATAGTAGCCAAATGTTAATCAACCTTGATGATCTAGAAGGTGGCTCTTCTTATCCATAACTATCATTATCAAAATTGACTATCATTGTGTGGTATCTACGAATATATTGGTTAATTGAGATTTACTTGTTTTTGTTTGTCTTTGTGTTTGTTTTGTGTTTGTTTTTTTAGTTGAGATGTTATTGACTGAATGAAAGATAAGTAGGCTACATGGTTGTGTTCAGCTATTTTTGAGTAAATAAGTAAAGTTTTAAATTTCAGCTTAGAAATACTTTTCTTGAGGAAACTTTGCTGGCATCCTTAAATTATATTTTCCAATTATATGCTCATACGCATAGTATATTTTACTTTTTATCATTTGTCATAGCTATAATCAAATAATCATTTCTGCAATGGTTTAATATCAAACTCCCTCATTCTACAATAAACTCTACTGCAACATTTATGCCTGGTACTTAATGTAGTGCCTGGCACTTAGTTAATAGTTGGTAAATATGATTTGGATGAATGTCTAAGAGGTAAAGGAGGTTAAGAACTGAAAAATGCCACTTGGATTTAATAACAAAGAAGTCATTAAGACACATGTTGACAGCAGTTTCAATGGATTGATGGGAAAAGACAAGACCACAGGTGAGTCAATATTGCAGAAGGTGCTAAGAAAACAGAAAGGAAACTAAAGTCCAAGTTACCAATTTTATTTCAAAATGACAAATTCCTTTTATGCTTGATTATTTTTCTTTTAAAATTTAAGAATTTTAAATCGAAAGTGTCAGGTGAGAAATCACAAAATTATTTTTATTAATTTGACCATTAATATGTCTCTGGGAATCAGCACATGGAGGACCTTTATTATAAGTGGCAGGTTCTCTTGCGATTTTAACCTCTTTCAGTTTTACTTGCACACTTGTTTTGAGTTCTTCAGAGTCTGACAGTAAAGAGGACATAGACATAATAGAGTAAGGCATATGTTCAGTTTGGTTACTATGGACTAATTGAAAGGGCTCTATAGAATCTGTCATTTGGATATTCAAATAAAACTCTCACTTAAAATCTGGGGAAGATTTATCTTTTGTGATCCTACATGTACATTTCCTTTACTTCTCTCATGGCAGAAAGGACACATCTCTGTATATTTACCCTGTGCTTTTGAAAGTGATTACATTATTTTTAATGTCAGCTTTAATCATCATGTGAAGTTAAAGACAAGAATCAAATGACCTTTTGTTCTAGTGCCACAAATATTTCAAAGGGAACATACCCTCTGAGTTCAGGAAAGGGTGTGTCAGTGCAGGTGACAGTTTGCCTTTCACCATCAGCCATTTGGACTGTAATTTGGCTTGGGTCACACGTGTTCATGAGATTGGCCATCTCAATCCTGACTCTATTGGAATTGTCTCCCTATTAGAAAGCTATCAACCAAAGAATCCACTTGGAACCCTGTTGTCAATCTCCTAAAGGAAGATTGGAGTTGGAATGGCAAGAAAATTAAAGTCAGGCTCTTGAGCTGGCAGCTGGCCAAGGCACAGTTTTCTTTCTATACAGGGCTTCCCTGTAGGCACTTGGGCATGGGTGAGTGACATTCAACAGAAAGGAGAACAAGTACCCACTAATGGAAGCAAGTCCTAGATTTACATTTTCAGAAAGGGAAATGTACCAGGCTCAAAACAGAAGTAAACTATATCTTTAGGTAACAAACACAGGCATGTAGGATATTTATGAGCATGGTAGAGATTTACCAGTATAATCAAGGAGGGCGCAGGATTGAGGTGTGACCTCTAGAAAATGAGCAAAGCTTCTTTAAAACATTAGGCTCTTATAAGATGAATATGCTAAACAAGCTGTCTATTCATCCTCTTCCTTTGATTCTTTTTTTATATGACTTTTGCTTATTATTTATGACAGTGCTTGAAGAAGCCATCTGGTAAAGTTAATGGTAAACTACCTGCTCCTCTGTTTTATGTTGAGTACTTAGTCATTGTATCACTTTTTATCCAGTCCTTGGCTCATGCATACATTATACAGCATACCTTGTTTATGAGATCAGAATGAAGTGGGTTGCAGGCTGAAGTCCTGAAGTTACCTTTATTGGGACTTGCTGCGGACTTCCTTCTGCACCACCGGCTGCCAGGCTCAAGAGAGTGACAGCACATCAGAAGCTATGGTAACATTTCCAGCAGTAAATCTTGATCACATTTATGCATCTTATATTGCTGTCATTACTAGATTTCCAAAGTGCCCTTTTCACATGGCCATTTTATTGCTCTCTTACAGTTGCCAAGTTCTCTGAATCCATCTCCCACTGCCAAAAAAGGCATTAAACTATTCAGCTGGTCTTATCATCTTCCAGAAAACAATAAAGGCCCTTTTGTGTGCCTGTAGTTAAATGTGTTCATTGTGCCAGTAAGACAGGAGTTAGGCATGTCTTCCAGTGCAGGCTTAAGTCCAACTAGAGGGGATTATGGCTTCCTCTATTCTCTATCCCAGGCCCAGCTTTGGAATTGACTTCTTGCTGTAGAGCATATATTTGGTGAATTTTATTCCTGGCCACTAAATTCTTTTTAGGCTTATTTGTGTGTGCTTGCAAAATGTTAGGGCGTTACAAATTTATTTTTGTTTAGACTTTTGAAAAGTAGTCTAGATTCCACTAGACATGAGATGAGACTGTCACAAATTGAAGAAAAAGTGTGACAGGTGGGGTGTCCTGGGCACTTTGTTCTAAGTCATTGCAATATTTATAGGAAATTTCTGAAGATAAGAGAGAAATGACCAGTTACTTTAGATGGTCCAGGATGGACCAAATAGTATTAAACACTTTTTGAAAACTGAACTATAGTTAACATACAGTTTTATATTAGTTTCAGGTGTACAATATGATTCAACAGTTCTATAAATTTCTCAGTGCTCATTGAGATAAATGTACTTTTAATCCTCTTTATTTCACCCTTTCCCCTTCCCTCTCCCTTCTGCTGAGCACCAGTTTGTTCTCTATATTAAGAGTCTGTTTTTTGTTTGTCTCGTTTTTCTTTGTTTCTTAAATTCCTCATATAAGCGAAATCATATGGTATTTGTCTTTCTTTGACTTATTTCACTTATCATTATGTTTGCTAGATCCATCCATGTTGTTGCAAATAACAAGATTTCATTCTTTTTTATGTCTGAGTAATATTCCATTATATATATATCCCACAGCATCTTTTTAAAATTAATTTTTAAAAATTTTTAAGTAGGCTCCACACTCAGTGCAGTCCAATGCAAGGCTCAAATTCATAACCATGATATCAAGAACTGAGCCAAGATCAAGAGTCAAACACTTAACTGACTAAGCCAATGTGGTATGGGGCAGCCATACCACATTATCTTTATCCATTCATCTCTCTATGGACACTTGGGCAGCTTCCATATCTTGGCTATTGTAATTAATACTGTAACAAATATAGGAGCATGTATACCTTTTTAAACTAGTGTTTTTGTTTTCTTTGGGTGTATAACCAATAATGGAATTACTAGGTCATATGATATTTCTATTTTTTATTTTTAAAAATATTTAATTTATTTATTCATGACAGACACACACACACACACAGAGGGAGGCAGAGACACAGGCAGAGGGAGAAGCAGGCTCCATGCAGGGAGCCCGATGTGGGACTCGATCCCGGGTCTCCAGGATCACACCCCAAGTTGAAGGTGGCGCTACTCCACTGGGCCACTGGGGCTGCCCTTCTATTTTTAATATTTTGAGAAACCTCCATATGGTTTTTCACAGTGGTGCACCAATTTGCACTCCCACTTACAATGCATAGGTGTTTCTTTTTCTTTATATCCTTGTAAATACTTTCTATTTCTTGTATTTTTAAAATTTTAGTCATTCTGACAGTATAAAGTGATATCTCATTATGGTTTGATTTGCATTTTCCTGATAATTAGTGATGTTGAACATTTTTTTATCTGTTGGTCATCTATATATCTTCTTTGGAAAAGTGTTTATTCAGGTCCTCTGCCCATCTTTAATCAGATTATTTGTGTGTGTGTGTGTGTTAAGGTCAGTTGTATGAATTCTTTATATATTTTGAATATGAACCCCATATTGGATATATCATTTGGAATATCTTCTCTTATTCAGTAGATCATCCTCTATCATGAAAAACTGAAAGCCTTTTCTATAAGATCAGGAACAAGACAAGGAACAAAATACACTCACCACCTTTTTTCAACATAGTACTGGAAGTCCTAGCAACGGCTAGTAGGCAAGAAAAGGAAATACATTCAAATTGTAGGGAAGAAATAAAACTCGGATTATTTCCAGATGACAAGATACTATCCATAGAAACACCTTAAGAGTCCACTAAAATACTATTAGAATTGTAAATGAATTCAGTAAAATCACACAATATGAAATTGATGTGCAGAAATCTCTTGCATTTCTATACACTGATAATGAAGTAGCAGAAAGAGGAATTATGAGAACAATCATATTTATAACTGTACCGAAAATAATAAAACATCTTGAAATAAACTTAACCAAGGAAGTGAAGGTAATAAACACTTTTCAAAAAATATTATTGAAAGAAAATTTCTATGTAATTTGAAACACATGTACATTAAAACATAATTTTGAACATAGCAATTCTATCTTCTCCTGTATTTGACTATAAGAAATGCTATCTCCTTAGTTTAATTTACTTAAGTTATTATTATGATATTTGAGGGTTTAGTAACTGTGGCAAGGCAGATAATTTCACCAAATTTGTTCTCCCCTTCTTCCATGAAGATAGAGTTGTGGTTGAGTCCAAATTCTTAACTAGACCACATTTCCCAACCTCCCTTGCAGTTAGATGGCCAAGTTCTTATTAATAGAAGTGATCAGAAATGATGTATTTAGGTCTCAAAATTAAAACATTGGGCAAAACTCCTCCACAGTCCTTCTGGATATAGTGGGATTAGCTGCTTTTGTGTTCTAGGATCTCTGTTAGAGGAGCTCATCCTTTAATATAACTTATAACCCAATTATAATTCCATTTAATTGGAAAATGATGTGTGCTGGCATGGCTATGTTAAAGTTTATGTGTGGTTTAAAATTTAAGAAACAAAGACTTTGAACATGATTCTCCTCTAGGGATACAAACAACAATGTATATTTTTCATAAACTTATTTTTCGTGCATGTATAATATAAAGATTTCTCTTTTATTTTCCAGTGTTGATGAGGGTATGAGGAATATCAGACTTTTATGCAGTGTGGAATGCAATTATAATGATCTTCTTGTAGCTATCTCTTGGTATCTATCAAAAAAATGCATCACCTTTAGGTTCCATTTCTTAAAAATCTGTCTTCAGAAATGTTTGCACATGTGCACAAACATATACATGCAAAAACACAAGAGTTTCAGGAATTTTTTTTGTAATAGAAAAAACTATAAATGACTTAAGCATCTATGAATATAAGAATGATTACATAAATTATGGGAAAATCCAGACTCTAAGATCCTCATTAAGAAAGATGAAGAATGATCATATATTCTGACATGGGAAGATGACTAGGAAGTAGTAACAAGAAAATGTGTCACAGAATACTGTGCATGTTATGACACCACTTTAATAAAACTGCCTGAATGTGTGTGTGTGTGTGTGTGTGTGCATGTGTGTGTTTCTGAGTGAGTGAGTGATCAGAGGAAGAAATTGGGGCTGAGATAAGAGTGCACTTTGCCTTTGAGCTCCTTCATTTTCTACAAAGTCCAACATATAATGGAAGCCAGATGTTGACCCAGATATAACGAGCTTCATCCTTCCTATCATCCAAAGTGTAAAAGGCTGCATCCACATGAATAAATACATTTGTGAATTGCACAGGAAAAGCATAGGAAGACAATGCATCAAAGTTACTTCTGGCAAGGCAGAGGGGATTTGCAGCATATATTGGAATGCAACGCGGGACTATCACTTTTCCATTCTATATGCTTCTCTAGTCTTTGATTTTTCAAATATGTCCCAGGACTCCTCAACTCAAATATAGCATAACATTAAGAACCACAAAGTATTTAAAGTGTTTGGTGAAAATTTATGCACCATAAGAGCTTTTTAAGAGTGTCAGATGCTAATGCTGTGGTGGGATTTAATATCTCAAAACCAAGGGCTTCAAAGAAATTAGCCTTGATCTAAAAGGAGGACTCTGGGTCAGAAAGAAATTAAAATAAAAATGGAAAATATGACTTATACTGGAACACTTCAAACAACTTTTGGCCTTCTCTGTGAGAACACTGAAGCTTCCTTACTGGTAAATTTGGGAATAATGGAGAAAGCCTTGAAGGCTGTGGGCTTCTAGGCTGGATGTGCAACTGCAGCTGGGAGATTGTTGTTCCAAAGAAAGTTGAAGACAACACCAGATTAAAAAACCGGCAATACTTCTACATGTGGTTTAAAAGAGCAAGGCCCTTTGCAAAAAAGTGAAGCAGGATACACATCCAACTGTAAGGTTTTCAGAGAAGAGATAAATGAGTATTCTTTAGGATGAATGATAATATTCTGAAGCTTCCTTTCCAGAAACAAAATTGAAATATAACAACACCTTGGACCATTGCTTTAACTGCTTAGGGATATTTCCCCCTCTGAACTTTGTGATAGTTTTAAACATTTTATCTGGGGCCAGTTATAATGTGAATGCTTGGATAGGTCTCAACCTCTGGGACAGTAGGATTCAGAAGTTGTAGAAATTCAAACTTGGTTATATCAAATTAAATGTTATCTTATATGCTCTTAACCACTAAGTGAAATAAAACAATATGTAAATCTTCCTTTTCTCCTCTAACAGTATTATGGGTGGGTATGTTAAAATAATTTGAATCAACTAAATGAAGCTTACATCCAAAGGTTATTCCACAGACTACTCTGGAAAATACCATTGCTTGGCATGAGTGGTTCTGGACTGTCCTGCCAAAGCATTCAGTAGCATAGTGACAAACTGCAATTTTGATCGTCTCAGTACTTAAAAGTAAAGTATATTCTTAGAAAAAACAACCATGCTACTAGGCATTCATTCAACCCATATTCCTGGATCCATACATGGATTTAGGAAAAGAAAGTTAAATAAACTATAGATTTCCCTCAAAGGGAAAAAGAGTATTAATCAAATAAATGTAATGTGAATGCATTATAAATTATACTAGCAAAACTCTTCAGATCCAAAATATGGGCAAAAAACCTTCTTTAAGTTGTTAATGATTTCAAAGAGAAGGCAACACTTAAAAGAATCTTTAAGGATGCCTAGAATTGTCTCCAAATATGGAAAGGGATTAGTGAAGTAAAGGCAACAGCATGTGCATATAGCTTCTATTAAATACAGAGCTTCTAACAGCATAGCATTTTGAAAAATGGATTGTTTCAGAAAGAATCAAATATATTCATATTTAGCTTTGGACATTCAAAATAGGATTTTGTTGGCAGGCAGTAGGTTTGAGAGAATAAGGATTTTTATATTCTTCTAATTCTCACTAACATCAAGGGCTCAGCCTCATGGATATTACAACTTTTTCTTTGTGTAGAACAGAGAACCTGACCATTATTTAAGCTTAGTCATGAGAATGGAGTTTGGAAGATGAAAGGTATGGTCTGGAGGAAAGAGAAATGTATTTTATTTTATTTTTTTTATTATAGGAGGCACTCCAGTAAGTAATGAGAGGATAGAGAAAGATGAAAAGGCTGGAAGATACTAGGGTCCTTCTACCATACTCCTCACTACATGTACTCAAGGGTGAGATGATGGGAAAAGAATCTCTTTGAAATGCTGGAGAAGATATGGATCTTTAAGAACCAGGGAGATTTGGTCAATTCTAGAAGGAGATAATTGCAACTGCCTCCAGATCAATTGAGGGACATTTCCATATTACAAATAAACATGATATCAGAATGTGATTGGCCATGGAGGAGGCTGTGATATTCAGCTTTATAGAACATTCTCTTTCCTGTGTGTTGTGGGTAGAGGAAGCTGTTGCAGTAAGAATGAGGAACTGTATGGCAAATATGTTGGGTTGTGGCATCTGGGTAGGAAACAAGTGGATAATATAGTCAGATCTCAGTGTATGGTTGGAGTCTAAAGATGGTCAGAGGTCATTGAGTTTAAGTCATCCAAGAGAGTTTATAAAGTTAAGAGAGTTCAAGTAGACAAAAGACATTACTAAGGACACCATATGAGTCTAGGATCCCTTTTCTCAACTCCTAAAGAACATTAAGAAAGACACCAGCATCCATTGCTAACTCCCTTTATCTTTTCCATTAGTGAGGCTGCAAAAGCCAGATATTGTCTTTCTATATCTCTCTTACAGACTACGGTGAATATTTGATCAAGTATCAGTCAATGAGATATAAGAGAACTTTCCTAGTGGGGCTTTTGTGTAGTGATTTCCTATCTTCATAACATAGGGATATAGCTGGGACCACCTATTTTTTTAATAATAAATTTATTTTTTATTGGTGTTCAATTTGCCAACATACAGAATAACACCCAGTGCTCATCCCATCTAGTGCCCCCCTCAGTGCCCATCACCCATTCACCCCACCCCCTGCCCTCCTCCCCTTCCACCACCCCTAGTTCGTTTCCCAGAGTTAGGAGTCTTCATGTTCTGTCTCCCTTTCTGATATTTCCTACCTATTTCTTCTCCCTTCCCTTCTATTCCCTTTCACTATTATTTATATTCCCCAAATGAATGAGAACATATAATGTTTGTCCTTAAAGATTTTATTCATTTATTAATGAAAGACACACAGAGAGGTAGAGACATAGGCAGAGGAAGAAGCAGGCTCCCTGTAGGGAGCCTGATGTGCAATTTGATCCCAGGGCCTGGGACACACCCTGAGTCAAAGGCAGACAGTCAACCACTGAGCCACTCAGGTGCCCCCTCTCTTTTTTCTTTAAATGTGAATGTGTGCCTGAGGCATCCTTCCTTTGTCAGTGAAGCTAGAAGCATGAAGACAAAAAGCCAATATGCAATCCAGAAGGAACTTCTTATTTATATTGTCACTTAGCAGGCAAATTAGCAACACCTGTTTATCTTTGAATTTTTTTTTTGTTACATAAAAACAAACAAGCTCCAATTTATTTAGGTCACAGTTAATCATGTTTTCTATAGTATTCAGCCTTTTATTCATTCATCAGAATTTTTACTGTTTGTGCATCTGACCGTCATGTAAGTTTATTGAGAGTCTAACAGGTAATTGTGTAAGATCCTACTTAATTCCATATATTTAGATATCTGAAAAAAAAAATGTGTTTACTGGAGTCATTTAAACCAAGTTCAATGATCTAAGAATGATGGAACCAAGCTGTAGGTTTAAAATTTTTCCCTTCTACCTAAAGAAATAACATTTCTTACTATTCTCCAGATTGTGATTTGGGTAAATTGATAATCCTATCACAAAATGTTTAGGAGTTATGAGTTTTAGTGAACTGAAAAGATCGGTGTTTTGGTGGGAGGAGTTGGGGTAGAGAAAAAAGAAACAGAAAGGTTAAGTGGTAGCCATACAAGTTCCTTCAATATCATGATTTAAAAAAGGATTTTGACTTGTTGTGGTTGTTGGAGCCATGGAAGAGTTTAAAATAGATTAATATCAAGTTAGCATTTTAGAAAGATTGTTTTGGTAACTATGTAGAAGGAAGAAGGAAGAATGGGGATGGAGGAGAACAGGGACAATGAAAATGATAAAGAAGCTAATGCAGTTACATTACTCTGTCCCTGAGATATGATTACTGACACTTGTTAAAAGAATTCAACCTTTGGTTTTGGCTTTGCCTAAAGTTGTCAACATAGTATCAGATACTGGTAAAAACTGGAGATTCAAGGCTTTATTTAAAACTATTACAATAGAGTCAAACTATTTGCTAGTAACACTTCTTTATCATAACTAAATACAACCATACCACTGTTAGATTTTCAAATTGCAATTTATGTGAAATTGCATTTATTGTCTTTTATCCTGGAAGGTGCAAAATAACTGGTTCATGACGGACAGGCTAAATTGAATTCAACAACTTTTTACTAAGTGCCTATGATATACATTGCATTTGCCAATGACTTTTCTTGCCTCTTACCTAGAGATATACACCACAACACTCAGATTTTCTGAGACAAATACCAGCTTCTAATACTGTGTTCTATTGCTCTGTCTCATAAGCATACTTATCCTTGTCAAATCATGCATCTCAATTTTTATTTCAGAAATGTAAGTCTGTGTTCACATATATTTTTAAAGGATTTATTTATTTATGTGAGGAGGGAGAGGGGCAAAAGGAGAGGGAGAGAGAGAATCTTAAGCAGGTGCCATGTCCAGCATGGAGCCTAGCCTGACACAGGGCTCAATCTCAAGACCCTGAGTTCATGACCTGAACTGAAACCAAGAGTCTCTCCCTCTACTGACTGAGCCGTCCAGGCACCCCCTGTGTTCTCATATTGTAGTACACTAAGAAATATGACAAGTTATCATATTGCTTACATTTTCCTTTCCTAATTGCTATAGAATTTCTTAGTACCAGATGACCTCAAATTCTCAATGTCATGGTTATATATAGAAAAGAACAGATTAATACAATCTTCAGAGACCTTCTAAACTGTAATTTTTATTTTCAAGCAGTAGCCACCTTTGTGTGAGACAAGCACCCCTTGCCTCTTGTTGAGATCTAATTGCCAATATTAAAACATTTAACTACCTGTAGTTCATCAAAAGTATAGCAAACCATTGCCTAAGCTGTGTTTATTGTTGCTAAGTTTTTTTTAAAAAGATTTTATTTATTTATTTGAGAGAGAGAGTGATAGAGTGTGAGAATGAGTGAGTGCAGGGGCAGAGGGAGAAGCAGACTCACTGCTGAGCAGGGAGCCTGATATGGGGCTGGATCCCAGAATCCTGCGATCATGACCTGAACCAAAGGCAGACACCCTACTGACTGAGCCACTCAGGTGTCCTGCTGTTTTTTTTTTTTTTTTTTCCTAAAGGAAAAGACCTCTGAGGTTTCATTTCCAAAGCTGTGGGTGAGTGGAGTGGGGCCCCTATCAATGAAACAGGGAAGAATGGCTTATAAGGCAGGGACAGAGGAAGCAAGCACAGCTGTAAACACATGTGCATCTCTAGTTATTTTAAGGGTTTTTCAATACTCCAAAGAATGAATGCATGAGCTGGTGTGGCTGATTTTAGGGAGACCACATCTGAAATATCATAAGACCACAGGGACTTGTAGCAGACGTATCTTGATAGTAGAGACCATAGAATCTGGGTCTATGGGTCCTTCTACCCCTGCAGCTTTTCCTTGGAGATGAGGTCCACAAAATGAAACACCTCAACTTTTCACGTCTCTTTGACAAAAATATGCTCTTTAAAATTGTACATGTATTAATTTTATTGCCTTCTTTGGCAGACCAGCCGCATCAAAACTTTAGGTCCGAGGTGGGGCATGTAAGTAAATAAGTACCATGGGCCATCTCTGTGCTGTATTATTATTCATGGAAGCAAGGATTTGGGAAAGAGAATTCTCAGGAGAATGTTCAGGAAACAGTGAGTGGTTCAGCAAGACTGGTGTATAACATGCCTAGAGAGCCAAAGAGTGAGATTTGTTGGAAAGATGGATTACGTAGACTTTCAACGTGTGAGTGAGAGTACTCAGCTCCACAGCCTGACTGCATTGTCTGATGTGGTGGGATAATTGGGCTGCTCCACCACAGCCCTTCCTGAGAAGGTAGAGAACACAATGACGTGATTTTCTATGTTTGTAAAGGAGCTTATTGGCATAGGGACAACAGACTTGCCCTGTTTAGAGCCGCAGCATGGTAGGCAGGACTCAGCTGGTGCTCAGAACCCAGAGCACCAATTCTTTGCTAAGGGGTAGTCCACAGTGTCAATAGGCCCAGAATCTCCCATCCTGGAATAGGCAGGTCCCGAGTAGGGAGGAGGGGTGGGAATTAGGGTGAAGGTGAATGTTGTAAACTTGGGGGAGGATCTTTGCAGGTGTTCAAGAATAAAAGCCAAGTTTTTCTGGGTGTGATTGGCTGTGCAGTCCAGGTGTGAGTCCTCTCCCTGCCCTGTCTCCCTGTGCTTCAATGTCCTCATCTGCCAAATGAGGACAATGGTTCCTGTTCTATTACATACTGTTAGTGTAAGCATTAGGTGCATGATGTATATGAAAGAAATAGATGCCATTTATTGACCATCTATAATGCAGGAAGAACTGGACCATCCCTCTGTTAATTACCCCATTTAACTCTTACAAGAGCCCTTTAGGGCAGTGCCTCTCCATGTCCTAGATGTGGAAACAAGTTTGACAAGGTTAATGGTGCTTGTTCCTTTGTGTGTTTAACATATTTATATCAAACACTAAACATGTGCCAAACATGGTCATAGATCCCGGGGATAGAGTTGTGAATTGGCTGTCACGGTCGCTGTGCTATCGGAGCTTACATTCCACAGGGCAGATGGACAGTGATTAATTCATTAATCACTTGATACAGAAAAATAAGGCAAGGTTATGTCAAATGGAATGTCCCTCGTCTCTATTTTCCATATTTTCTGTAAAGTTCAAGTTAGATCTAAAGGCTGGATTAGACTTGGGAGCATCTTTCCTGACAAAAATCCATCAGGGGGTTGTGTGAGCTTCATATTATATCATATTAGGGGCTCATCATGTCTAGTTGTCCCACTTTTAAAGATGATGATAGAGGTAGCCTGACTCCCCCCCCCAGGGTAAATTTGTAGTGTGCCGTTATGACTAGAGATCAATCCATACAGTAATCACTGGCATCCTGCAAATACCCAGATCCCTATCAACCTTTCACCAAATAGTTTTAAAATCCACTGATAATCAATCCCTGACACTATTACTTTATTAGGGGTTGTAAAATTGTGTTTGTGTAACTGTTTATTCGATATTTATTACCTGGAATTTTTATGTAAAGAGAATTTTCCCTCATCAACCAGTATATTTATTTCACTGAAAACTGCTCATACAGTTCATGTTGAAATATTTAAGCACTTAACTTTTCCCATTAGTTTCCAGTAAGCTTGCCAGCTGGTGCCAATCCTATCTCAGTGGTGACTAATTAGTTTATTTTTGGCTTTTCTTTTTTTGAGTATTATAATGAACTCATGAATTTTAGTATAATAGTGTATTTCAACTATTGCAGTTGGTCACTTTTGAGTATGAACAGGGTTCCCTGTTCTGAGTGGGGTGTGAGGGGAAAAAATCACCTCTGACAGAAGGAGTGGGTGGAGGGTGTTTCATGTTTGCCAAAGTGAAGCAGTTGATCAGGTTGGCAGGTCCCAAGCCATTGTGCCCGCCATTATACCCAATCCCTTTTGGAGAGAAATGTGAAAGTACTTTAAAGTTAAGCATATAACTCTTTGGTAATATCCTACTTAGAACATATATTAACAGCTTTTGCTGTGATTACAACCAATCTCCAAATCTCAGTGGACCAAAACAACAAATATTTATTTCTTACTCACAATATGGTCTTTGCCTATGACTTGGCTGTGGCTTCTGGACATCTGCCTAGCTCCACTCCATGTGTCCTCTCCCTCTGGAGCCCAGGCTGCAGGAGTAGTCTCTAAATTTGGTGCAGTCTGGTGGTGAAGCTGAAAGAACGAGAGAGCTGGAGGAAAATGATGATGTCTCCTATATCTTCCAGACGTGGTTTATTGCACATCTGCTCACATTCCATTGATGAAAGCATGTCCTATGGCCAAGCCTGGTTTCAACAGAGTAGGGATGTGTATTTCTCCTATATGAAATCCTATAAATCATATTGTGAAGGCAGGGAATTAAAATTTTCCCTCTGTGGGGAGTGAGGGACAAATAATTCAGGAAAAGAATGCAATCTATCACAGATTGCCATTATCTGGTAACTCCATAATAGAAATAGACATGAGTATGGGATTGTGTAAACCCATTTTCTAAACAATCAAAAGAGAGACAGGGGATGGAGGAAGTGGTCACAAATGTAAAAGTGCTTAATATACCATAAAGGATCATGAAATGTTAATATGCTAATTTTGTGACATCTGAACTTCTTTACTCACAGAGGTATCCTTTAGTACCTCACTCAAAATCTGATCATTCTTAATTCACTCACAATTCTAAGAAGCAGGTTAGGAGCAGAAAGTTGTAGATTATGGTGGGCACGGGGTCCTCTGAAGGGAAACAATGAAAAAAGGAAAGAGGAATGGTTGATGGCAAAGAAGTCATAGGAATAACTAAATCAAGAACAAATGAAATCTCAGGAACCAGAGCTATTTGGGATGACTTGGACACAATTTTCTACAACTTAATGCCCTTTGGCATTCAACGAGCCATTTCCTTTACTGTCAGTGCTCTTATTTTGTCTCTAAGTACATTCTCTTCCCCACAAGGGCCATACACAGACATACGCACAAACATGCACCTGTTGTCTCTGATACATGAAAATCACATGCAGTTAGCTCCTGTTTTCAGGAAAATCACCATTACAGCGCATATGATATCATTTTGGAGAGACTAAGTTATGACACAGTAACAACACCAAAAATTTGGTGGACAAAAAACCCAAACATTTCCTTTTCATGCTTCATTTCCAATGTGGGTAAGTAAAGAGGGTGGTTCGCTCTTCACAGTTACTCAGGGCTTCAGCTAATAGAGGCTCCGTCTGAACACATGTTTTACTCTGACTGGAGGAACAAAATGGAAAGTAGTGAATCAGGCTCTTGAAACTTCTGTCTAGAAGAGCTACATGTCACTTCTCATCTGGGGCCAAAGTAAATCACAGGAGCATCTTCAGAAAAGGGGTGGTTAAGAAAAAACACAGGACCCTTCAAGGGCAAGGAAATGCAATTTTACCATAAGCCCAAAGGGAAGAATTAAAAATATTTCATGAATAGTGTTAATGACCAACACAAGGTACTCCCATGTGGACCACTGAGAATCCAGAACAACTTAGTTGGACAGCCTGCCTGAGTCTGAGGAAGGTACAAGGCTCCAAGGAAATGGGACACTAAGCTGGTGAGGTTTGATGGGACATAACAGAAAAAAAGAAGTTAGTGTAGGGAGGTGCAGTTGGGGAAGCCCGATCCTCAGTCTTGGGCAGGGAGCAAATACCCCAAGGTATTGAAGATTTTAGCGTGTTAAAATCTTTTCTAAACTTCTTTCTGTTCTTCCTGCTTTACTTAGACATTCTGCAGGCTCCTCGTAGTCTCCTTCAACACCATTTTAATTTTCCTCTTTCTTTTTTCTTTTTTAATTTTCCTCTTTCAATACGGTCTGGGTCAGCTGGCTCCCCATCCTCTGCTCCATCCCAATGCCTGGTTTTCCCACCAGCAGAAGTCTGAGAAAGGTTCTCTTTAGCATTTCATCTTTTCTTTCTGTTGAGCTCTGTCATGTGATGGTTTGGGGTCTGGTTAGATGGACATGAATTGACATGGCACAGGTCCCTACAGGAGTCTACTTCCAACAGTGTACCTAATCAATGTCCCTTTAACTTTGGGAAGGGTAACTCTGAAATCAGAATTAGGTGCGGGGATGTCCTGGAAGCAAATACCGTAAACATAGGAAGGGGAATGAACAGTTCTGTAAGCACAGATGAGAATTCACGAAGCAGAGCCCCTGGTAGTAGGCCCACGATTTTCTGGAAACACAGCACAATGAGGAGACTGGAAATATTCTCTGTCTCTTGAGAGTGAAACCTCACAATCAGCTCTGGTCCTCCTGCACAGGGTGTTTCTGGATCATTGTTTTTTCCAACTGCAATTAGTCACATTTTTTTCCTTGGTGGCCTGATGGAGAGAAGTATTGGCCACACATTACTGTGGTATGTGAACTTACGGAGCTGGGAGGCACTACTGCTCACAGACACGATCCACACTCTTGAGGATCTACACTTTCTGTTTAATGAGGCAGTGAGGTTGTGGGAATCTCAGGCATGGAACATTTATGGAATAAAAGAATGAATGTTGGTAACTCTTTTAAATAATACAAGTCAGGACTGCAGACCTCGTGGCCTCTGATCTTCCACAGAGACCTGGATGGAGCTGAATATTGTTTGCAAGGCATTGGATGCATAATTCTGTTTCCAGCTGGGTCCTCAGGAGATTAAGGCCCAGAAGACCCTTGGAGTGTGTGTATGGATCCGTCTGGAAGACCACACACAGTGTCAACAGCCTCACTCTGCATGTCTCCAGTCCTGTTTAACCAGGTCCTCCAAGGTTGACTCAGACCTTTGCATGCCTTTCAGAGGCATTTGCAGTCCATTCTTCAGCCTGGCTCTGGCTTGTCCTTTCTCATTTGTGCCTAAATTGTCCTCCTTCATGACCCTTGACTAGAGTTTGAGTTCTCCTGCATTGTTCAGACACTGCCCCTAAAATTCAATAGACCGTCCTGGTTCTAATTATTTTTGAGAATTGAGTTCAAACTTCACTTTGTCTATGAGTCCTCCCTAATTCCTCCTCCTGGAAGGGGTCTTGCCTCTTTTTTCTCTGATTTTTTTGCATAGACCAGAACTCTCATTTCCCTTAACCCTCCTTTATCTCATATACATAAAACCATCTTGCATTTAAGATTGTAAATGAGTACGCTCAAGAGTAATGTCCTTAAAGACCAGGGCTATCACTGTGGGAAGTAGGAGGGAAAATGAGGAGATGCAAAGGCATCTTACATTCTTTTATGCATCTTGGTTGTCAGCTGAGGTCACTCTGTGTACTGTGTACCGAAACTTAAATAAAATGGTCTCTCATCGTCTGGGAAATTCAGGGCCTCTCCTAAGATTTCCATAAGTTCAGGGCACCTAGGTGGCTCAGTCGGTTGAGCATCCAACTCTTGATTTTGGCTCGGGTCATGATCTCAGGGTTGTGAGATCAAGTCCTGTGTTGGGCTCAGCACTCAGCAGGGAGTCTGCTTAAGACTCTCCCTCACCCTCAACCTCTGTCCCTCCCCCTGCTCCCTCCCTTTCTCTAAAATAAATAAATACATCTTTAGAAAAAAACAATTTCTGTAAGTTTTGGGAGGTTTTTAGCCTCATTCCCATAATTAATTACCATCTTCCCCATTTCCTATTTGTCTGAATCTCACCCATGGCTCATCTCTTAAAGACTTTAACTTATTAGCTCTGCACTAACCTGGTTTTAGAAATTGCTCCCTTTCTTCAATTTCCCTGATAATCTTGCTCATGTTAGGCATTTGTAGTAGAAGACTATATTGAAGCAATAGTAGTCCTCGGACTCCTTTTGGCTCCACATACTAAAAATAGGAATTTTAAAATTGCTTTTTCTCAGTGTCATTTCAGCATCCTTCAGAAAGAATTTCTCCCTAGCTAACATTTCTCCTTAAGGCCTGCCTTATACAATGGGATGAGCCCTACAACCTACATCCCTTTCTTCTCTGCATACCTCCAATAACACAAAAATCCCCACCCCTGAAATTCTTAATTTCTTATCAAACTAATGTAGTCATCTCTTTCTTACTAGCGTATTTCCAACCACATGCTAGGTACCTCAACTGTCACACCCAGAGCAAAGTGGCTGGTCCAGGTGGCTAGCTAAAAGGAAGGCTGTCTACACTGGGAAGCAGGTATGCTACTTACTCAATCATGGGCAGGAGCAGCTTGAGTTGTTGTTTTAAATAGCAAGTTTTCTAGTCTTTCTGGTATATTTATATCAAACTTTTGTTTTGTTTTGGCATTCTTTTGTAGCACCATGCATAGAGCTTTCCACAAAGCAGAAATTCACATATAAAATGTTGAATGAATGAGCAAACAACAATGAAATCCAAGATACTTCCCTGCTCAAAGAAAAGGTTGTGGCTCTGAACAAAGTTTCCAGTCTCTCTAACCTCCCTCATCTGTCCCCTAGCCTCCAGATTCTTGTCTGCAACCTGCTAGCTGCTTGTCACTTTTATCTTTTACTTAAAAGACTAAAAGATTTAATCTCTTAGGATGCCTGGGTGGCTCAGTTGGTTAAGTGTTTGACTCTTGATCTCAGTTTAGGTCTTAATCTCAGGGTCATGAGTTTGAGCCCCTCATTGGGCTCCACATTGAGTGTGGAGCCTACTTAAAAACAAAACAGAACAATAAAGTTTAGTCTCTTAAAAATTATCTTGTAGTGGCTTAAAGCATGTCTACCACTCCCTTCCATTTCTCAATCACCCACCATAAAACAGAAAAGTCCTAAGCATCTAAAGTAAATCAGTTGAGTGCATAAGTATGAAGATACTGTTTGGGTAATAGCTCCTGCCAAATGTCCCTCAAATGTCACTTCCTACATGGTCCTGTATATTATCAGAGAGCATTTTTTCAAGCGTATACTCAGGCATGTATCCAAATCACTTTGGGTGCTTGTTAAAAATACATTCAATCTTATTGAATCTAATTTTGAAGGTTCTTAGCACCTTCTTATTTACCTGGGGGATTCTCATGCTTAAACGTGTGAAACCTGTAGCATAGATGCATTCTTTTCTCATCTGCATTTGGAGAGAAAATAATTCCTCCCTTATGAGGACAAGTGCATCTTCTATCATGACCTACCTGCCTTCTGATGGGGGGAAAGGATAGGTTCATTATGTTCTGTTGACAGCCATACACTTTCCTCTTTTGTTTCCATGTTGGCCACAATGACCTATTATTTTTCCTTGAGAATAATTCAGTTAGACTTGTTCATCACAAACAGATTACTGGACACAACCTCTTGTGTTGTAAACTTATCCAACATACTTGTATTTCAAATAAGTAGCTAGAGAGCAAACATGAAGTATATGGATGAATTTGGTGGCATTTTAAACCATAGGTGGAAATGAACCAAGAAGAAGTAACCTCAGCTGTAGTGTGGCTTGCAAACAGAAGTTTCGAATATCGCATACCTGATGTGAGCTTCCGACATGTAGGTAGGGCCTTCAGTGGCCAGCTACCTCTTCTGGCTTTCAGCCTTATGCCTTCTTTGGAAGCAAGCCACTAGACCCTCAGAACCATGGGAAATTATTGCTGGCACAGGTGGGGAAAAATCCTACCCACCCAGTCACCTATAGCTACTGCCTGACTTTTGAGAACTCAGACCCTATGCAAATACGGCCCTTGCTGAGTGTGTGAGCTCTGGCACAGTATCCAGACTAAATTGGCTCACACTCCCTCCTGTCTGTTCAAGTGACTCACTGAATGTTCAGAGTACATTTTCCCTTCCCTGGCTGCCAGCTGTAGCTATTGGCTCACTCACTCTCTTTTTGGAAAGACTCAGCACTCCTGTGCTAATGCAGTTGCTTGAACTGATGTGCAATTGTGGAGAGTCCTGAAGAAAAGGATGAAACTATTCATTTGAGGCTGAAGGCTGGAATCTGTCACATATGTCGGAACATCAGACACGGATCTCTACTACTTTCTACCTGTTGCTACTTACTAATCCTATCTGTGCCCCTCTTATGGCTTCTCAGTGTGCAGAAACCTCACAAACTACCAAAGCACAAAAGTGCCAGTGGTCAGGAAATCAAAGGCAAATGTATCCCCTTTCATCTGTGTTTTAAGATGAAAAATGAAGGGCTTGTAAATCTGGAAGTATGGGCAATTTTCCTTCCTTCTCTGCTATCCTTGGCATTTATAGGTAGTTTGGAGTGCATTATCTGGAACTTGTGTATGGACATAGATCTCATGGAAGTTAATTATCTTCCCAGCTAAGTTACTGTCTTCATTAGGAACAGGGATTTGGTCTCCAACTTCTTCTGTGACTGGCTGAGAATCTCGTTTCTTCTAGTTCAATGCAGCCTTAGAAACTAGGCTTGCTGAAAGAATGAATGGGGCAAACTCCCATGGAAAAGCCAAGTATGTTGAAGGAAGGGCTGTTTCGCCAGTCGTATTAATTTTTTCCACACACTTCCTACACCATCAAAGGAAAGCTTCTCTTATTCTTGGATAGGAAAAAATGCATAATAAATCAGTCGCTGTAACCTAATTTCACCTCATGGGTCAAGCAAATAGCCAGAATGAAGTTTTTTTTTTTTTTTTAAGTGTTTGTAGGCACACAACAGAGGCTGGGTATTTTATGTGATTTGTAGATGTGTACATGTGTATGAATATCTAACTTTAGTGATATTTAGTGTTTAGTGAATGGAAGATGGAGCAGGACTCTTGGGCTCTGGGGTCTGCCGTTGAATCCTGGCTAGGCCTCATTCCAGCAGAATGAATATGTGTGGCATCAGTCAACCTCTTTAATCACTTTAAATCACTGAGTGCTTCATTTATCAAATGTGTGTAATAAAAGTCCCCTCGTGAAGCTGTGCTTCAAATTGAATGAGATTATTGACATCAAATGCCTAGCCAAGTAACCAATATGATCAATAAACACCCAATAAACAATAGCTATTATTATTAATGGCATCTGATTAAATAGAGGCTTCGAGAGATGGAACAGTTAAGGCTGATATTCATGTTTTGGTTTGTTGTAAATGTCTAAGTAGTTCACTTGAGAAAAAAGGCAAAACTTAACGGTCAGGAAAAACAAAACTAAACTGAAGTAAATGAAAAAGAAGTGTTTGGTGCACTCTCATTGGCCTATCGTTAATGCTTTACCTTGTGGAAATCTGGCTGCCGCAGGGACTTTGTGGAAGACAGAATTGTTCCATCATTTTTACTCCCAAATATGTAGCTAGTGTTGTTAGTGACTCTTTTAAAGGTTGAATTTCAAGCTTATGTAACTGCACGGAATTACTTGGTGATCTGAGTGATTCCAATTCATCATGACAGCTTGGACCCACGAGCCATTTCCCAAGCCATCCCAAATAGATAAAGATCACTTACTGTCAATGGAACCGAGATTTAAGTTTAAAAAAAAAATGGTGGCAGAAGATATGTTGTTTATGTGCTCCCACCATTCTCGAGGGCTGCTCTATACCAAACTATCAGAAAGTATTGATTTTACCCCAGTGGCTTCTGTATTAGAATAGATAAAAGAAATACGCTCACCACTCGTGCATTTTAAATCTTTAAAATTAGGGAAATTACAAGCAGATATGTAGAGCAAGAACCTTTGAATTTTCTGGGAAAATAACATTTTATTTTCCAATTGAGATATGAATATTACCGAGTATGTTTTATACAACTTTAAAAAGATGACATATTTTAAAGAACAATGAAATTGCCCACACTATCCTTTTAATGCAAACAGAGAGAGATATTTTCTTCATTAAAAATTGATATTTCTGGAACAAAACAAATGCTAATGTAGAAGTACTTGCTTAATTTATATTTCCCATGAACTCTGTTTAACCTTCACTTCAAGGACACACAGCAGAGAAGCTGTCTGGAATACCCCACCCTAAACAAAGGATGAATTTATTACATCCCAGAGTAAAGACTGCCCAAGTATTGGCTCACTGCTTGATAGAAGAAGAAAAACAAAAATACTCCAAGCCCTTTTTGTTTAGGGAAAGTGCAGTTTTCAGGTTCATCCTCAATACATTGAAACTGAAGGCACTGGGAGTCTGTGGCTTTGTGGTATATTTCAGTGGTGCATAATAAGAAATATGAAGAATTGGTTGCTATTGTAAAAAGTCTGAGAGCTCTCGGCCAGGGTAAATCAAAACTCTGCTGAGATACTATTTTTGGACCAAAACTCATCTTCTTGGCTTGAAATTACAGAGTCACATGGACACTTTTCAGGCTCTATCTTGCTTGACCGCTCAGTAATATTTGTTTGTTCTTTGGCCTCTCATCCATGAAACACTATTTCTTGGCTTTTGTGATTATCCCCTCTCAGGGAGATTCTCCACACTTTACCCAGCGATGGCTCTTTTTTCTTAGCTGATCCCTTAATAGCTGGTCTTCCTTTTTTTTTTTTAATAGCTGGTCTTCCTATGATATTTGTTATTATCTTGTTATATCTTGTACCACATACACAGTGTCTGGTGAGGTCATTTGTTTACGACATTACCCACCATATATAAAGATAGAGAATAAAAAAAATTATTATTTCCTAAGATTGAAATCTATATTCCCACTGCCTTACTAGAATTTTTTTCATTTGCATGTTCTTCTGATACCCCAGATTTAATATCTCCAAACTGGAATATTTTTTTAAATGATTTTATTTATTTATTTATTTATTTATTTATTTATTTATTTGAGAGAGAGAGAGAGAGAGAGAGAGAGAGAGAGAGAGAGAGAGACAGCATGAGCGGGAGGAGGGGCAAAAGGAGAGGGAGAAGCAGACTCCCGCTGAGAGTGAAAACGGATGAGGGCTGATCTCAGGATGCTGGGATCTGACCTGAGCTAAAGGCAGATGGTTAGCTGACTGAGCCACGAAGGTGCTCCTGAAATCATTTTTTTTTTCAAAATTTTTTTTAAGATTTTATTTATTCATGCGAGACACACAGAGAGAGGCAGAGACATAGGCAGAGAGAGAAGCAGGCTCCATGCAGGGAGCCCAATGTGGGACTCAATCCCGGGTCTCCAGGATCACACCCTGGGCTGAAGGCAGACACTCAACCACTGAGCCACCCAGACGTCCCTGAAATCATTTTTTGCTCTGCCCTGCTGCTTCAGTTCTTCCTTTCTCAGTGAACAGCTATCACCTAGTTGCTTAATTAAAAAACCTAGATGTCATCTTTGACTTCTCTGCCTCCATTATTCCCCACAAACAATCAACCTCCGAGACCTGCTATATCTTAATCTACTCAGCTCTTAGGTTTGCCCGTTTCTGTCCCTGTTTTCTGCCGGTGTCTCAGTTCAGGTTCCTAGCATTGGTTCCTTGATCACTGCCTCAGACTCCTAACTGGTTTTCCCTGACTCCTTCCTCCATGATCCAGGCTTTCATCAAGCATTACATTCAATGATTTCTCTCATTTGATTAAAATCCTTTAAAAATTTGCTATCCTCCTTATGATAAAACTCAAACTTGAAAATATTGGCATAAAATATCATGTTTGCTCTGATTCTCTTGTCTTTAAACCTTTTTGGTTTCAGCTCTAGATATTTCTCCTTTCTTACCATACCCTATAGCCAAATCAAAGTGCTCAAATGGGCCATTTTACGTTTCCTCTAGGCTTCTGCATGTTTTCCCCTCTGACTGGAATAATCTTTGTTTGCCCTTCAACCAAGAGGGCATTTCATCTGGGAAGCCTTTCTTGATCTCTTTCTAATTCCAGATCTGAGTTAGATGCTCCTCCTTGTTACCTCTAGAATACCTGATATGTTTACTTTTCATGGCACTTACAAAAAATACTGCCAATGCCTATTTATTTATCTATCTCTTCCAAGAGCTATTGAGGTCAGGAGCTATATATCTTTTCAACACTATATCTCTAATGCCTTGCCCAGTACTTGGTACACAGTAGGCACTCAACTGATAGAGTTTAGAAGTAACTACTCAGTTGTTGAATTACCACCCAAGGAGAAGGATGTGATTCAAATATCTTGCCTTATTTTGAAATGACCAAGCATCAGATAAGGCTCTGAGCAGCTTTCCATAGCCGGTCAGTGTACCTTCCACTCACATTCTAGACATGAGAACAACAGAGAGAGTTGACAACTGAACTGAGGCTTTAGCAGCCATGAGTTGGATTTTGAGAGTCTATAACCAGAATTCCAAGAGTCTTCTGTGTGTTCTTCTGAGGAGGCAAAAGAGACATCTTTCGTTGTTCTTGAAGGCATTATGTGCCCTATGGTTTCTGAAACCAGGAAAATATTTAACTCCACATTCATGGCTTTGAGAACTCATGTGGAATCCAGAATGTTGGACCTGATGCTCCACAAGTTTGTGGGAATCAAATCAAGGTTGTCAGTGGCTACAGACTGCCAAGAGAGCTTGATATTTCCATAGAGTTTTCTTCTTCCAAATGAACCTTGGGATTATTTGTCTATAGTGCTGCCAGGGGCCTCTTCAGGCACTGATTCGCTGGGAACAAACCACCATGAACATGCTCTCAGGTCTCCATCTTGCTGCCATTGCATGAGAAATGGAACTCAGCAAACATGTAACAGAGCTGGATTTTCTGAATTCTACGGGACTGTTTAGAGGGTTTGGAATGATACACACCCACAATTAAAACAAAAAAGAAGGATGAGTAAGTGAGGAACTGAGAATCACATATTTTTCTAAATTAGATTTATCTGTAAGCTTTAAATACATGCGAACATACTTTGAAAGATCTGGTATGAATTATGGTTTTGTTATTTAATGACCCCATTTTGCTTTGTCCTTATATGTAAAGTAAAAAGAGACTTTCTTTGCTGGATTTTTCTCTTTGGTAAGTACTGAATTTTGAGGAGATACTGGTCTTTTTAGCCAAATAGAAAAATTGCTCAGAATTTAAAGGATACTCCATCTGAATTCAAGCTGTGTTTGGGTTTGGCAACATATTTTTCTTTGGCAATGAAAAATATGTTTGATTCTTATGACTTGGTAGACCTCAAACAGTCTCACACATAAGCTGCAGTCCCGGTGATATAGATGGGGAAACCAACAGATGAGAGCCAAGTTTGACTCATATATATGGGAGGATTTTAAGAGAGAAGAAGGAATTGTTTTGAATCAAAATCTTTGAGATTTTGAACTTCTTATATTTTGTTTTTCAATATTTTTTTTTTAAATTCTGAAATTTACTGGATTTTCTCAGCCTTTGCTGTTTGTTTCAGGTTCCTCTCCATAAATAGTAGAAAGAAAGTGGTTTGGCTGTTGTCAGGCTTAAAAGAAATACTACTATCTATTAGCACCTGTTATAATGCCATAAAATAGAGCATATGATGTCTCATTTAATGTTGACATCTTCTCCACATGACAGTACTATTTCTCACACTTGGCCATTGGAAACAGCGAGGCTCAGACAGGTAAGTGAGGTGCCTGCTCACATACCTGGTTAGTAAGCCTCTAGCCCTTTCCAGCTGATGTTCTCTGTGCCTGGAATGCTCTGCCCAGTACCCCTTCAGGGTCATTCTCTCCCATGGACTGTCCTACATACCCTACTTTAGTTGGACAACTCCTATGTCTTTTGAAGCTCAGCTCTTTCAGGAACCTTTGCTACTCAGCACCCCACCCTCCAGATGGTTGCCCTCTTGGGGTCTGTCAGTTTGTGAGCCTACCTCTGTAAACTTTATTACAGGTATACTTAGTCTTTCTTTGGTCTTGACTGGACTGTCGTCTGGACTGTGAGCCCAAGTTCACAGGTGGCACAATGCCACGTGTGTATCTTCAGTGATTCACTGAGCCCTAAAAAACAATTTATTTCTGTGGAGTCTGAAAATAAATAAGTAAATTACTAACTCCCTTAGGATTTCTGTAAATAATCACTCCATTGTCTTATCTTAAAAAAAAAAAAAACAACAACCAACATCTAATAAAAATTCTTCTGGCTCTGTCCAGTAGAGGCCATTCTCTGAAAGAGTGGGAAAAGACCATTTGCTCCCTGTTCCCCAGACTATTTTCCTGCTCTTTCAAAATAATCACTAAATTGCACTTCAGAGGAAAGGCTATACTATTTATCGTGCTGCTCCTCCACATTTGCATTATGTCTGGGTTCTAAAGTCTAGGACAGAGGAGGTAGAGCCTCAGATAAGGGTTTAGTGCTAGTATTTTTTTGTAAGTTGAATCTCAGGTCAGTGAGAGTGAGAGGAAAGGGAAGCCACTTAAGGGAGGATGGGAAGCCGGAGAATGGGAAGCATTACCACTTTGGTTACTTCTTTATGGTGGCTGCAAAGAGGCATTTCCTGTTGTTTGGCAGGTGCCTACACTTGGTCACACAGGACATTTTCAGCCAGGCTGGTTTCAGGGAGGAAGAGAGAACTTGATCTGTCCAGTTTTCTCCTGCCTCCCTTTGGCCCAGACAGTGCTGTGAGTCAACTTCCTTGCATGCCAAACTGTGTCGTAGAAGTCCTTGGCACTCTCTTGGGAAGCTAGGTATACTCTCTAGGGTGGCATTTTCCCAAATCGAGAAGAGATGGGAGAAGCCAGACTGCAGGCATAAAGTGTTTGCTTTTAAGAGACTGACTACCAGAGCCTGCATGCAGACCTCTGCTTCATTGTTGATGAAGTGGGTAAACAGCTGAAGGTTCCAGACCTGGAAGGGCTGAAGAGACTCAGAAGAGCTTGTAAGTCTTAGGCAGGTGTATTTCCACCTTGTACATCCAATTCATTTCTCTCTTTATACAGTTTTTGTCATGAACCTATTACCCTCCCAAATTATGTTGTATCTAGTCCCGATGTCTTCTATGTAGACAATATGCTCACAACTCAAGCACAGCACATTATAAAACAAAGTTCATGTAATCCTTTTCTGTCAAAATAGTTTCCAGCTCTTCCCCATTTCTCTTCACGGTAACACTAATACATATAGTCAATCAGGTTGAAAATTCGGAGTTATCTGTGAATTCCATTCCTCCTTCCTCGTACAGGCAAAGTCTGTAATATAAACATATGAGAACTCCCCAGCAGAGACAAGGACACTCTGGCACAAATTAGAGACTCAATAAGGTATGAATCAAATGACCAGATGTCTTTGCTTTTCGGTTGTGCAGGAAATGCTATTTACTGGTAAGGAGAGAGGAAATAGAGAACGCAATAAACCAGGTACAGTTTTGCAACAAACCAGTCTCATCCAGCACAGTTATAAGCTTTTGTAGGGAGGTTGGGACTCCGCTCAGGTCTTGTGGGTCTCCACTGCTTACTGCTGCCATCATGCCATTGCCAGCCACTGTGATTGGAACTGTAGGCATATAGGGACATGAACTGGATGGTCTTCAAAAGAGAGTTTTTTTTGAAAAAGATACTAAGTGTATTTGTCATAATTACCTGCTTTTGATTTGAGAATCTTTGAAGTACTTATGCTGATGACCTTGGACCTTTGGTTTAGCATTGAGGTCTTACAAAATTTTGTTATGTTCTTGCTAAGTAATTTCTGTCTTCTCTGATAAAGCAGGGGACAAGATCTAGGAAGAAGCCAAGTATGTTTCTCATAAAGCTCACCTTCCGTTAGTCCTCTTCACATACAGTATTAACAAGGGCACTTTAGAAGATTATAGGGATAAGGCATGTATGCATTTGGAATTTTATGAGAAAGATCATGTCAGATTTGGGAGTTTGGAAGTTGTAGACATGTCAGAAATGGTGAGGACAGCTATTACCTTGCAGGTAGGGCTCTCCAGTCCAACTACCAAAACTTACTCATAGGGATCCAGTCTGAGGGGTTTCCTTCACCTCATCATTGAATCTCCCCTGTTTAGGAAAACTGCCTCTGGTTAAAAAAATTAGATTCCAGAAGTGATATTTTGCCAGCAACATCTCTAATGGTCTTTTCATCTCCTTGGTGAACTCACTCTAGTCATGGAAATTCTAATTTCCTATCTTGGATCATTTTCAGAAATGTGCATACTATGTACTTCAAATGGACTTATCGACTAATGAACCAAGAAATGATTTTGGGAGGGAGGGCTGTCTTTAAATATGTCTTGCTCAGATTTTAATGATCAGGGCATTTTAGAGTTAGGCTTGCACACAATTTTTATATGTAACATATTCACTTCCTGTTAAAATCTAATTTTCTCTACCAGGAAGGTGTTAGACTTCTGATCTCTCATGGAAATTGTACTTTGTATGAGCATTACCTCATCCAAATGTATGTTCCCAGTGAACCTGTCATCAAGTAGACTTGATGCCTTAATTTTTTCCTTTTGTAGCAAGATGCCTAACTGGTTACTTATGAGGGACTTGTTAGTGAAATTAGGATGAGTTAAGGGAATAAAAAATGTATGGCAATTACAAGCACTAGAACTGAGCACAACTGTTCCTGTAGAGATTTTAGGGCAAGCCAAGTTGTTTCTTCAGAATCAAAAGGAGGGTAGTTGGACTCTATTCATTTATTCAATACTTGGGTCCAGTCCATGAACTCTACAAATTACAAAGATAACTGTGCCAATGGGTTTTACTCTCAAGGATGCTAAGACTTATCTATGGGTTGTCTATTCATTCAACAAACACTTTCTGAAAATGTTTTGCCTATTGAGGTAGGCTCTGGAGATATAGCGGTACGTGGTACGAATTCTTTCAAGTATTGAAAATGGAACCTAATATAAAGTAACAGGCTGTGAATGAGGAGCAGATGATGCATAGTGGGTGTTTACAGGATAGAGTAGCTACATGCATGTGGATTGGAATTCGGACTTCATAAATAAGGCAGTATTTGCTCTGGGTCTTGAAGGATGGACAGATTCACAGGCTTGAGAAAAACCCTGGAAGCCTTTCACAGAGAACTGAATAAAATAAAACCTACATTTTACTGCATATGCATTATTTAGGAAGCAAGTTAGTCTCCATTATCAGAAAGTTCTGAGAGAGAATCTGAAATGTGCCACCTTGCTTGGCAGAAGGTAATGATGTTTTTGCTTACATTTTCCATGTGCCTTCAAATCTGTTTAAGTTGTCCTAATTTCCTATCCAGATACCCTAACCAACTATGATTCAAACTAACCTGCAATTGCCCTAATTTAGATGCATCACTTTATACAGAGTTAAATTTGCATTAATATTTCTTCTGGAACCAGGCTATCACCTCCTTGAGGCCAAATGATGTCATCTATTCATTTGTTTATTTATTAGTAGAACCATACAGTCCCTATGTAGGTAGGGAGACCACAAATATTTGCTAATATTGAGCAAGAGTAGCACAGATCTGAAGTTTTTTCCCTAAGACCTCAAATTTCATACCATAGGTTCAGAAAGTGAATGCTCCCCCCAGGGGTCAGGCAAAAGAGGTGAGATATATATATTTTTTCTTTTTTCTTTTTTCTCTTATTTCCCAGTTGGGCCTAAAGGAATCTGCCAAGGGAAAATCCCTGCTTAGTCATCTCTGAGGTCTCTTGAGGATCCAGATGAGTTTGTTTACCTGAGGCTACATGGAAGCCACGGGTACATTAATGCTGCAATGAATGGATACATTTTCCTTTCTTTTTTTTTTAATAATTTTTTTTAATTTTTATTTATTATTTATGATAGTCACAGAGAGAGAGAGAGAGGCAGAGACACAGGCAGAGGGAGAAGCAGGCTCCATGCACCAGGAGCCTGACGTGGGATTCGATCCCGGGTCTCCAGGATCACGCCCTGGGCCAAAGGCAGGCGCCAAACCGCTGTGCCACCCAGGGATCCCATACATTTTCCTTTCTTATCCTTGGCCCCCACAGTAAACTATCACCATCTTGTTGAGTTTTGGAATTCTATTGCTTTATTGTTTCTTATTATAAAGAAATCTAAATGGCATAACACTGTAATACAATTGCAATCTTTATTCTCTGAAAATATATCTTTGGTATTTTTCCATATCATTAAATAATTTCCTACAGCACAATTTAAATAACTATGAGTATTCCATTATATGATTGTATTATACATTTTTACCTCAATACGAGTGTATTATAAGCATAAGAAATGCTTATAATATACAAATTAATATATTTGGGTTGCTTCATCTACTACCCTCTCACTTTCCTTTATAGAGTTAATCATTCTCCACATTTAGAAGTTCACTGGATTGACTTTTCTTTTTTAAGATTTTATTTATTTATTTGAAAGAGAGAGAGAGAGAGCATGTGCATGAGATCGCACATAAATGGGGTTGGGAGGGGCAGAGGGAGAAGCAAACTTCCCACTGAGCACAGACACAGAGCTTGCTCCCAGGACCCTGTAATCATACCTGCGCTGAAGGCAGACATTTAACTGACTGAACTACCCAGGTGCCCCATGGTTTGGCATTTTATACATATTCATATCTGTATACATTAACAAACCTTATTCTATAGACTATAAGTGCTTAATATTTGAATGGATATAATTAAATAGAAAAATATATATCTACATATAGGGTATACAAATAACAGTACTATGAAACCTGGTGGACCCAACCGGTCAGCTTTAGAAATAGGACAGTACTGGTAGGACACCTTGTCCTTCCCAACTGCATTCTTCTCCCCAGTTTTCTGGTTATCATGCTCTGAAAACTTTCTGTAAATCATTCACAAGCATAGCTTTATAATTTTAAGACATACGTTTCCAGCCCTAAAAGTGTTTTAAAGTTTTACATGGTTTCAAAGACTATAGAGGTGGAAACATGTTTTCTAAATATACTAGACTATAAGTTTGCCTTTCACAAAGCAGCAATATTTCCAATAGGAACAATGGCAGGAGCAGCCAGCATAGCCTCTTCCCACATTCTCCTCAGAATTATGATGCAGATGCCATCTCTTTTCCTTTGGTAGATGTACGGTTCCGCTGGAAAGTCAAGTTTGATGCCACCCAAGTGAGTTATTACTGTGAGGAATGTGAGGACATTCTCCATCTATAGAACAACAAGTATGTCAGACATCATGAAACTTTCAGTTATGACGGGAACCCAGGACAATGTGGTATAGACCCCTCTCTGGATAGATTGCAAAGGGCATATTTTTTTGTGTCTTTCCTTTTTTTCACTTTTGAAGAACCAACTTTTGACTTTGTCGAATCTTTATATTGTACATGTTTGTTAATTCAGTAATGTGTGCACATATCTTTATTTTTTTCTTCATTATATTTGGGAGGGAAATTCTGTTAGTCTTCTACATCTTAGGGTGAGTGCCTAGTTGAGTAAACATGAGAAAAATGGGCAGAAGTAATATAAGGCACTTTTGTCTTGGCCCTTGCAATGTCATGAAAGTTCTTCCTTCTCGCTCATTTCTTTTTGGCCATTAAATGAAGAGGAGCCTGTAGACCCAATGGGATTCCAAGGCGCTCTCAAAGATGAAAATGTCACATAACTGATAGTGTCATAATCCTTGAACCCTTAGTGACTGTGATATAAGGAGAAACAGGCTTCCATTGTGTTAAGTCACTGAGACTTTAAGTTTCCCTTGATTTGGCGTTGTAAGCTAGCATGGTCTGATGCATGGTGTTGTTCCTTCCCCCTGCTCATTAGTGTTCTCTCTCAAACAAATAAGTAAATCTTTAAAAAAATACTCCGATGATTAGATGAGTAGTATTATACTGGAGAAAAAAAATGAAAACTCAACTCTTTGCTGTTTTAAAAAGATATGCCTTAAATGTGAAAACAAAAAGGTTGAAGATGGAAGGATGGAAAAAAATATTAACATGCAAACACCAATGATTCTAAATTGATATTTAGTTTCTGTCAGCACAATGAAGTTACTATTTTATTCTTTTCCAACTTTCACTATTGCTTTTGAGAAATCAGATGTTAATATACTTATCATTCATTTGAAGCTAATCTGTATACTCTGGCTGATTTTTTAGAAAAAGATTTATGTACTTATTTTAGAGTGAAAGGGAGAGTGATGGGGAAGGGCAAAGAGAGAGGGAATCCCAAGCAGCTTCTGTGTGGGCATGGAGCCTGACTTGGGGCTTGATCTCATGACCTGGAGATCACACTACCTGAGTCCAAACCAAGAGTCAAATGCTCAGTTGCCTGTGCCATCCAGGTGCCCCTTCTCTGGCTGATTTTAAGATTTTTGTCTTTGGTGTTACAAGGTTTTGCTATAGTGTACCTAGATGTGGCTTTCATTTTATCTCACTTGAGATTCATTAACTTATTATTAGTTGTGTAGATTTCTTACCCATTATCCTTTCAAATACTTCTTCTGCTTAATTTTCTATCTCCTTTTCCATTTATATTTAAATGGATATTGGTTGGATCTTCCTACTTATTCGCCATGTCTCTTAACAATTTTGACTTATTTTCTATTTATCTACTTGTATGTGTTATATTCTAGAAAATTGCAGATAAACATTCCTGTTACTTAATTTCATTTTTTGGCCATGAATGGCCAGTCTCTAATGTCTAACATATAAAATTAAATAGTTTATATAAATTTTAATAGTTTTATTTCTAAAGATGTTTTTATTTTTCAAGATAGGCTTATTTATTTATTTATTTATTTTTAAATTTTTATTTATTTATGATAGTCACAGAGAGAGAGAGAGAGAGAGAGAGAGAGAGGCAGAGATACAGGCAGAGGGAGAAGCAGGCTCCATGCACCGGGAGCCCGACGTGGGATTCGATCCCGGGTCTCCAGGATCGCGCCCTGGGCCAAAGGCAGGTGCCAAACCGCTGCGCCACCCAGGGATCCCCTATTTATTTATTTATAAGAGTTTATTTATTTATTCATGAGAGACAGAGAAGGAGGCAGAGACATAGGCAGAGGGAGAAGCAGGCTCCCTGTGGGAAGCCTAATGTGGGACTTGATCCAAGGACCCTGAGATCATGACCTGAGCCAAACCACTGAGCCACCCAGCTGCCCCTCTACCATTTTTAATAATCTCTTTTGCTCTAGTCATGTATTAAGCCCCACAGTTTATTTATTTAAACACATCAAGCATATTTGCTATATTTTTTAATAGATAATTTTAGTACCTGAGGTCTTTGTGGGTCTTTGTAACCTTTTATTAGGCTGAATTGTGTACCCCTCCCTGACCCAGCCCCCCTTAAAAATGTCTTTCCTGGAACCTCAGGGTATGATCTTATTTGGAAATAGAGTCTTTGCATATGTAATTACTTAGATGAGCTCAAACTGGAGTAGTAAATATAATATAACTGGTAACTTTATAAGAGAAGAAATATAGGCACACATGCAAAGAGAAAAGATGTGAATATAGACACAGGAGGAGAAAGCCATGTGGAGACAGAGGCAGAGGTTGAAATGATGCATTGATAAATGAATGAATGCCAAGGATTTCTGGCACCAGAAGCCAGAACATGACTCCAGAGAGTCTTGGAACAGACCCTCTGCAACAGCCTTTTAGAGAGACACAATCTTGCTGACAACTTGATTCAGATGTTTAACTTCTAGAACTGTGAAAGAACAAATCTCTGTTATTTTTAAGCCAGGACATTTGTGATTCTTTGTTATAGCAACCCTAGGAAACTAATACAAACCTCATCTGTAAAATACGCAAATATATAATGTGAGGATCATATATGTAAATTACTTTGCTTTTTCTGGTCCAGGGTCCAGAATAAGTGCTCAATAAATGTTATCTTTCTGGATTTGATTGTTATCTCTGTGATGGTCCTGGATCACTTTAGTGCGCGCGCGCGCGCACACACACACACACACACACACACATAGAAACACACTCAATATCTGTATATATACATCATATATATTCACAAAGAACTGATTCTAATTCTCTTCACTCCGGTGAAGAGACCTTGTTCAGGTCTTTCCTTATGATCCCAGGTATAAACCAGTTAAGGGTTTTCCATATTTTTAAAAACAGCATATATTTGAAAAATTTTCAATTTCAAACCAAATTTGAGGGAATGAAACATTAGATTATCCCCCTCAAATAAGAGAAGGGATACTTTTTCATAATAAAAAATTCAGAAATAGTGAGTTGTGCTAGAGGAAAAAAAAATCATCAATAGTCAGGGCTCTCTTGGTTCTTTTTCATTACTGAGAAAAATCTTGTACAAATCTTTCTTTCAGAATAAAAAAAAAAAAGTAATGACAGCTCCAGCGGTTTGCATTGTGGTGCTGCTCACTTAGGACCAGCCTGAAAGCAACAATCTTATTTCATGTCAGGAGTTTAACCAGTAGTTTAGCTTGGCCAGTTGAGCCAAAACCTTGAAGCAAGGGGTGGAGTACTATAAAAAGTTAAATTTAATCTCTGGAGTTACAACATCTTAGAGTTCCTGTGGATCAGAATTAAAGTGTGCTTTGAAATAAATTCTAACATGAATAAAGAGAATGAATGAACATTTGGACTGAATGATGTTCTTTTTAGAAAGTGGCTTTTTCTTCCTGTTGTCTCCTTGTGGATTTCAGTGGGTAAAGCAATGACAGAAACCTCGTATGTTGTCATGGGACATAATCACATCTACACATCCCACCTCTTCTAATACATTCTGATACTCTGAGGATAATCCTAGATGTGGTATATGAATAAAGAATAAAGACCTGGGTTGGATGGGAGTATCTATCTTAATTCAAAGATGATTGTTTATTTAGACTGACATCAAATTTGGAAAGAACTAGAACTGTCTTTTTAGTAATATATTCTGTATCAAGAAGAGTTTTTTTTCCCCCTTCCCTTTAAGGGCTCAATTCATGATGTGATCATATAGTATAGTTATGTATGATAGTTCAATTTATACAGAGATATCATTATATATAATGATGTTAATCAAGAAAGAAATGATTCAGTTATACTTAAAGAATCTGATCAACTAATATTCATGAAGACTATTTTAAGATATAATGGATTAATAGAATCTGCTTGTAAGACTCTAGGAAATTCATTCATTCATTCATTCATTCAATCATCCATATACTTATTCAAAAATATTTCATGCTGACAATGGACCTATACAAGGTGCAGGAATATAGGTTGAGGAAGAGATAATGTACAAATTAAGAAAGTAAAATAGACTGTATGTTAGATGGTGATGAGCAACTTGGAGGAAAATAAATTTGAGGAGGAAGATGGAGAGTCAAGGAGTATGCTGCAATTTTTAAAGAGATTGCCAGGGAGGATGCCAACTGAGCTAACATCTAAAGACGGGGAAGACATATTCAAGTGAAATTGTGGAGGAGGGATTAATATGATTACAGAGGAGAGGTGGGAGCTAGAGATAGCTCACACAAATACATTTGGAGAAACTTATTAGAGTATCCTCTGTTTTTAAGAATTTCATATTTATTTACAGAGGCTCTTTCTCTGCCAGTCGCAATTTGTTCTAGAACTGCTTCTAGTAATTTAGCCAAGGGCTTTGATCACAGGTCATTCAGACATATTGGGGTAAATATACCCTCAGATATTAAATGTACAATTGTGTTGTGGCTTGAGGTGTAGTCTACATTTTGCAGTCTTAGAAACACTGTGCGGTTTTCTAGTCTACTTCAAATGGCAGTAACCATAAGCAGGGGACTTTATTAACCTGCTACTTCTGAATCTCCATATACAAAATAAAAGGATTAAACTAAATAACTTTTCAAAAGACACCATGGAAAAAAAAAATAAAAAGACACCTTGGTTATCACATTCCACGATTATATGGTTTTTACCTTGATTCCTACATGGAATATTTTAAATTGTGAACATGCCTAATTCAGATTTTCCATTTAGAATTCTCTTTGCCCATGTTAGTAATTGTTCATCATGTGCTTTACTCACAGGTCTTCTCTCATTGAGAAAAGTTATTTACAAATTTAACTCTGACCTGAGGGAAAAGAGAAGGCCATAGGAGATAACCTCAACGTATTTTATAAGGTGCTTATGGGATTTCCTGTTTTGTTCCCCATGAAAGTTAAGGCAGAATTAATTCAAATCTAACGTATTTTTGGATCCTAAACAGTCATTAAACTTACAGAGATTTTAGGGTTTTGATGTTTTGAAAATAAGTGTTGTCTTCTGGCTTATTCTAGTTTTTTTTTTTTTTTATCATTGTTGAAGCAGCCATTACTTTGTCAACTTCTTTTCAAGATTGTCATCTTTCTAGAGCATCTGGGTGGCTCAGTGGTTGAGCATCTGCCTTTGGCTCAGGTCATGAGCCTGGGGTTCTGGGATTGAGTCTCCCACTGGGTTCCCCTCAGGGAGCCTGCTTTTCCCTCTGCCTATGTCTCTGCCTCTCTCTGTGTGTCTTTCATGAATAAATAAATAAAATCTTAAAAAAAGTATTGTCATCTTTCTGTTTGGTCTGTTTCTCTGATACCTCATCACTTTTCAAGTTGACTTCTCTGTCATTCAAAAGTAAGGATATGTACACTTGCTTAGCTTCAGAAGTCTAGTTTGTTTTATTAATTTCTGGTTATTGCTTTTCTTTGAAGTGGTATCATTAATAAATCAACTGAATAATGAGATTCTTCCCTCCCTAAAAAGTAGTGCACATCACTGATTGAATCAGGAGAAAAAAAGTTTAGGAAAACATAAATGACTCTTAGTATTACGGTGGCCAGCCACATTATTTAAAGCCACTCAGAAAGTTTATATTCCAGGAAGGGTTGAGAACAAAAATGAAATGTCTCTTAAAACATGAATGAAAGCAGAAAGTTCATCTAACAGGTTGGTACATAGTGCTCAGTAAATATGAGTTGATTGAAATAAATAACACTTAATATACATTTTTTTAGTCCACTCTGATAAAAAGTGCTGGGAAAACTTTTAAGAAATTATATATATTGCTTGTGACTGTATTTTGGTAGAAGGATGTGATTATAATTTATTTAAAACTTTGTGTGTTCACATAGCATTTGTGGTGGTGGCTGGTGGCTATGGGAACATGTTTCCTCTGGAATGAACTCGAGATGTGGACCAAATCAGGTGAACTCTCAAAACCTGGCAAACTGAGATGACGAGGTGGAGGCGCTTCAGATTTCAGGCTATAAATCAATCTCTTTGTTTGGATTTTGCAACCCAGACTTGAAACAAGAAGAATGAGAACACTGTAGAATCACTGTGTTGTGAGCAGAAATAGGAGCAAACTGTGAGGAGGAGATATGAAGGCGCCGTAAGATGATGATAGTGATGATGAAAATGAGAACTAGTATTTGCTAACTTCTTATTCTCTACCAAGCACTAAGTTAAGCATTTCCCATAGATCATTTCATTTAATGGTCACAACAAATTTGTTAGGGTTACTGTCATTATCTTCTTTTGCTCTTTCTTTTATTTGTTGGGAAGGGATTTGTATGTGTTTGCGACACCAGGTACAATAGCCCAGTGATAACAGAGAATCAGGGGGTGGGAGAAGAGAAGGGAGGATAAGCTTAGATATGTGTCTGCTTCCCTCTTTTCAATAATTGTTGGGAACTATAACACACTTTTCCCACAATTACACAGCAAAGAAGTGGTAGTTGGGAGAAGAACACATGTAGTGTGATTCTAGAACCTACATGCACGTTCAGTATAGCGAAGTTGGTGATGTAAGGAAGAGCCCTGAAACACTGAAAAAATAAGGAGAAAAAGCAAGACTGGAATTCAGTTTTGTGAATTAACACTTGCACTGGGGGTCATAAAAAAGGACTCAATAATGCTAAACATTTGAATCATTGGCGTGGAGAGCCCCCTGAAACTATTACTGCAAAACAAAAAGATACAATATGACAGGGACTGAGGAATGATGCAGAGAACAGATGGTAGACATCCAGCCTGACAATTAATGTTCTTCTGAAGAAGAAATCATGAATGTGGCCAGAATATGATGGAAGATACAGCTGAAGCAGACCTTTTTTTTTTTTTTTAAGTGTAAAAATACCTAGAGGTGCAAATCAAAAAGACTGGTGGCTTCCAGGAAGAACAGTCACTGAAGATAGACCTTGTCCCATTTTTGCAATAGTGTGAAGTGGCAAAGACCTAACAAATAACTACATAAAAACCCCTTCAGTCACCTTGGTAGAAAACTCAGGCTGACGACAAAATCTCCCATTCCAACAGTGGCTATCAGGGAGCCATGGGACAATCTCCTTGGAGTCATTCATGTAGGAAGGGAGCAGAGAAACACTGTCAGATACTCAAGGGTTCAAAAAATGTAATAGATATACCCTCTTGAAAAATTACTTGAAGATGTACTTTAGAAAACTAGACATCGGTAGGTTGTCACAAGTTAACATGGCATTAAAACGTGTTCAACCACCCTGTAGAAGTGTAAGTAGTCTGGGTGGGTGTCTCACAGGCCACAGGTCACATGCCTGAGTGATGTCCAGAGCTAAGTTAGTTTTGGCTACTAAGCTGGTAAGGAAATATTCTTCTTTTAAAATATTTGCTATTTCCCCTTCTGTGCTTCATATTTTTCTCCTCCTCCTCCTCCTCCTCCTCCTCCTCCTCCTCACTGAATTGGAACTTTCATCACAGTTTCCTTCAACCTTGCAATTTCTTCAAACCATTTGGATGCTAGCATCTCAAATAACAGCGAGATTCCCAATAGTTAACTTCATAGTAACTTTCTCAAAGGTAATTTCTCCAGAGTCACTGGAATTGGTCCACTTTCAGCAGAAATCTTTCCTTTCAGTGATATTTACATAACATAAAAATTTGCTGTTTTATGCAGAAATATTTTTCACATGGGCCAGTTTTTATTCCTGCTCCTAAAACACTTAAATAAAGAATTTATCATTTTAACAAAGTGTGCCAGTATATCTGCTTTTCCCAGAAATACTGAAAAGGATTTGCTAAAACGATGCACTGTCATTTCAATCCTACTTTATATTCCCAAAGTTTGTAAAACATAATAACTGAGTAGAGAACTGCAGCAGAGAATACCAAACATTTCTCAGACCTTTATGTGCCTTGAAGCTCTTTGGGATTAAGCAGCAAATTCTGGAATAAAAAGCAATGCATTTTCTGATTATTTCTCAATAATATCTGTTTCTATTATTTCTGTGTACTCTTTCTTTATACTTCTTTCCTCATACTCTCTTTACCATAAATAGCTTTTTCCTCCTTCTTATGTGTCTTGAAGGAAGTGTCTGGTTTTGTACTTCACTGGTAAATGTTGAATTTCTCCTTTGTGGTATTTCTTTTGACCTCATATCTTCTTTCTTCTCTCCCCAAGTACAATCTCAAGTACAAGCAGCTCACAGAAACACTATAGTAGTTATTTAATATTTTTAATAAGGCCACCCTAAAACAATCCCAAGGCAATTAATTTATAATGCTGTGTAATTTGTTTACACATATGCCAAAAGGCAAAACTAAAGTAACATATGAAGGTCTTTTTGAGAAACTGGAAGTGTTTATTTTTAATACTTGCTCTATTGTCCATGAAAGTAACAAATTGATGTCAGTTGCTTTTGTGGGGTTATTTTTTTAGACTAAAACCTAAATATTATTACTAGTTTTAGAAATCCTATGATTTGTATAGCCCTGGGACTTGAAATTGATATTGAGGTTATTTGCTTTTAAGAGAAAGAATAGGATAGGAGCTAAATTCATTGACTTGAGAACCAAACTGCCTGAGTTCAAGTCAATCTTTTCTCTTCTGCTTTCTGACTGTATAGGCATTAATTTACTATCTCTGTCACTTTTTTCCACAACAAGACTAAGGTAATAATAGCATCTACTTCACGATAATGAAGGTAATACATTTAGAAGAGTTCTTGACACATATTATATGTGTTCAATATTATTAATTTTTAAGTTGTTATTATTATAAAATTTGGATTTCCCTAGAAGGACCCTTATCCTACATACGGATTATGGAATGGTTTTCCTAGTTTTCTAGGAAAGAAAACTAGGTTTTCTTTCATAAGAATGAGGTAAAAAATTAAATTTTCTACTCAGAATATGTATTTATTTGATAATTTCTGCACTATTTAAGTTTCTTTTTCCTTTTCTGATGACACTATATTTTGGAAATAACTGGAAACTTAACAAATATGTGTTTTCTTACTAAAGTTCTTTTTTAAAGTTAAGATAATGAGAATTACTTAATCTCCTTAAATATAGAGACTATTTTCACCTACAACATCTAGCAAGGTGGAAAAGAAAAAGAGATGAAATAGAGAAATTTGGAGAAAAATGGAAGTGGCTTTAAAGAAAATATGGCTGAAAATTTCTCCATTAGTGGTTCCTTTTTTGTTCACTTAACCAATATTTTTAAAAACACTGTTTAGGAAATGAATTATAAACACTACTTCCTATCCTCAAGGTGTCTATTGCTGGATAACAACTCCTTATGCTAAATATTGCTGTGACATCTAGCACACTCTATCAAAATAAGTCTTTCTAAAGATGGAATTAGAGATGGAATTCTGGTTTAGTCCAGAGAGAAATTCTTCAGATTGGGACTTTTTTTAATAAATTTATTTTTTATTGGTGTTCATTCAGATTGGGACTTTATGAAATTATCAACAGAAGTTGTTGAGAGTGATGAAATGCAAAGTCTACATTAAGAATGATATAAACTTTAATAAACACCATTATAATAGTCAATACTTTGTCATAATAGCTAAATACTTACTAAATATTGTTTGCTAGCAGCAATTCCATATATTTAGTTCATTTACAGGTATTTAAATGGAAACTCAGAAAGGAGAAGGAGCTTTTCAGGCATCACTTGGCCAGTCAGTGGCCTCAGAGATAGTCTACATGACCATCATATCTAAAGCACATCCCAATCAGGCCCATACCTCCAGGACACTTTGTTCTGTATCTTTCAACTGAAAATTTCATTTATTTATTCATTTGCTTATTTGCTTTTATATCCCTAACATTACGCTGTACAACATAAAAAAGCAGTACAGTGCCTGGTACCTAATAGGCTACATTTTATTAAGTGAATACATGTTTAATACAACTCCATATAATCTTTAAAATAATCCTATATAATAATAGTTATTTTAATATTATCTTTGTTTTACAAATAGGAGAGTAAAAGCAGGTGGGTGAAAACAGAAAAGGACCCCAATGATCTAGAATAAACTTTGGATTCAAAGTTCGTTTTATTTATACCCACAGCCCATGCACTTTCTTATATCTACACTAATATTCTCTCCCCAGAACACCTTTGAAACTAAGCTGGTAAAATACAACATTAGCAAATAAGACTGATAAAACCACAAACTTAAGAATTAGTTAAAACATGGAAAGAGCAGAAAGGCATGGACCCTTTTTAAAAAGTGTCATTTCTCTTTGGGTATCAGATCAAGTCTTGTTCCTTTGGATGTGTCAAAACCAGTAATTGATGCCATCTTGTGACTTATACTCCTTATTTGAAAATAGAGTATATGAATAGAAAATGTGAGGTATAGTAAGGCTAACAGATTAGGAAACAATTCCTATTGAAAAGACAGTTGTTTGTTTACTCACAGTTTCCAATAGGCATGCCATTCCAGTGGGGCTGCTCGAAGAGGTGTTGGGGTTGGTTATGAGGCATAGAGAGAGAGAGAGAGCTGTGGGCAAGAATCTTTATTGTGGCTTCTGTGGGAAGAATGAAGAAATGACAAGGCAGAGTAAGCAGGTTTAGGATTGGATAATTTGAATAATTTCAACATACTCTAGAGTACAAGGCCTGTCTCTAGTTGTCTGGTATGTGGCCCTGGTAATTATGGAAGATGTATAGTGGCCTGGAGTGTGAGAGCCCAATAAGCAAGATAGTTTAGATGTGAACTCTAGATGGATTTGCATTTGAAAAGCACATTCATGGGCAAGTAGTTGACTATCTCTAGGAATTTGAGGGACAGTCAGTCCCTCTAGGGTCAGCAAGGCCCCAGATGTCAAAGTATCAGAATACAGAGAATAGATATGGTTAATTCAATCCTCAACTGTGCTTCTGAGACACTGATTATAGAGAAACTGCTGAAATCACATTTCTCATCCACCTGGGTTGTGCCCATTTCCTTGAAACAAATGACAGGTTTATATTCAACTAATTGCCCCTTATCCATTTCATATAGTTTGTATTATACACAGTAAAGGCAACATTATGTGGTATATTTTCATAGAAAATATACTTTTTTGTAAACTTTTTTGTAAACTTTTTTACTTTTTTGTAAACTTTCTTTAACTTCTTGATCTTTATCTTCTAGAAGAAGGTATTTTCTTTCTTTCTCTCTTTCTTTCTTTCTTTCTTTCTTTCTTTCTTTCTTTCTTTCTTTCTTTTTTTCTTTCTTTCTTTTCTTTCCATCTAAATATAGATATATACATTTGAATATAACAAAATGGTTCTCAATTGGGGGCAGTGCTGTTCCCTGAGGGGACATTTGGCAATGTCTGGGGACATTTCTATTTTTCATAACTGAAGGGAATGCTAGTGGCATTTAGTGGGTGGAGACCAAGGATACTGCTAAACATCCTACAATACACAGAATAACTCCAGCAACAAATAATTATCTGGCTCAAAATTTCAATAGTTCTGAGGCTGAGAAACCTTGTTATAATATAGTGATTCTGAATTCACCTCCTATTTTCTTACTTTCTCAACTTGCATAGATAGAGATTTGGAAGTTCACTCTGTTATACCAATAGAGAATGCAGCATAAACTTGAGAAATGAATCTGAATTCTGATTTTTCCCTTGCTGTTCATATCCTTTCTGCTCCTTGACTGATTTTGGAGACAGAATTCAACCCTATGTAACTTCAATTCCAATATCTAGAACTCAGATTGCTATTTGCCAAGTGTGTGTTATGACTGCTAGGTTACATTAGAAAGAACCTTCAAATTTGTTTATATGTGTTGAAAAAGAATGAGAAAAAGTGGATGAAAAAGGTCATTTTTTGGAAATACCAACCTATTCAACATTCAATGAATAAATCTTTGCTGAATGGGAACTTAGTCTGATAAACTTATAGTATCAAGAAGTGTGGATGTTATTTACTTGACCTGAAGCTTTCTTTTCAGTAATATATAGGCTGGATTAAATGGTGGAATCATTAGTGTGCTTCTCTAGTTTCTTTCTATAGGACATTCAAAAAGAGGTTAAAAGGTAAAACACAGAAATCAATAAGAACAAGAAAAAAACATATCAATTGAGGGAAAGTGGGACTCTTGAAAGAGAAGGGACTCCAGAATTTGGAAACTCCAGCAAAACAAAGCATGAATTGTAGAGGCCTATGTCTTCCAGATGACACCTGTGAGTTTAGGGATCATACAGTCTGGAAGGCTATGGCACTGAAAGTTTTTCAATCCAGAGCAGATTGAAGAACTTTTTGCTTCTGATAGGCCTGCATCTCCAAATTCACAAAGCAAAGCAATGAGAAAAGTATATATGTTTGTGTTTGTATGTGTGCATATAATTTTATAATATGATCTATTTTGAAAAACTGTAAACCTGTATAAAAAGTGAAAATCACTTGAACATTACAGTTCTCATATTTATAAAATAATAAAAATCCTTACATATTTGAATATTTTAATAACTGGATTGTATGGATACATATGCGGATTTGTTTCACACATGGATTCATTATGATGAAAATAGTACAGATCGTATTTTAAAAAGAAATCAGTGATTTTTACACCTGGAGGACTTTTCAGACAGATTGCTGGGCTCCATCCTCAGATTTTCTGATTCAGCAGGTCTTGGGTGAGACCTGAGATTTGCATTCCTAACAAGATGTTGCTAAAACTGCTGGTGCAAGACCCCACTTTACAAACACTGGTTGTTGGTAAATTTGGTGATTTCCCCCTCCAAGATTATTTTACCACAACCCTGACCAACAGGTATTATTATTCTCATTTTATACAGTGCACACTGAGGCTCCGAGGATTAAGTAAGTTACCCAAGCTAACCTAAATGGTGTGACAAGAAAGAACAAAAGGGAATTCTCTTCTGATACCAGGTTTCTGGTATCCTTTCTTTGATAGGTGGGATTATTCTAATACTCTGTTTGATCATGCTTTATTTTGGAAGGAGGAGTTTTGTTCTATGTATTATTTCCTCCACTATTTACAGTAGGTGCTATATTTATGTCTGATCTAGGCAGTTTCATTATTTCTTCATTCATGAATGAGACATTGTCTATAAATTGAATAAAAATCTTAAATAGATAATAATACACAGAATCCAAGTTTCAGAGAGGGCGTGGATGACATTTTTATTACTTATTTTAGACACAGTGGTATTTGGTCTGGTGTCACATGTTCAACTGGACTTGGATTTCAGAGGTTGAAGCAAAAGGCATTTGGGGATTGGAAGTGAACTGACTTTTATTTAATGTTAATGAAATAGCTTAAGCTGGACACATATTAAGTTCATTATTTCACTTGTTTTCAACAAAGAAGACAGAGGGAAATGAAGAGACTATAGTAGGGTGTGGATATGCAGGCAAATTAAAGCATTCTTCATGAAGAATGAATGCCTTAATGAACTAAGAAGAATTTTAGGATTTTTAATATGGTAGTATCTTATATTTCAGATTCAAATTAGGTAGCAATGGACCCATGCCTTTTGTAATACCACCTGTGAAACAAAACTATGCCAGTTGGTGACTCCCATTTTCAGAGTTTGGGAGATATACATTTTTCAAGTCTATAGTTTTAAAGTGTGTATATATATATTTTTTTCATATTTATTTCCAGGCATTCTGCCTACTTTTGTTTGGGTCTTTCCATCTTTTTTTCTTATCCCCTCCTTCATTGCTCAAGTCCAACACAAACGGTTCCCTTTCAGCACACAATTCTGCTCATAATTTATGATGGAAATAAGGCTAGAAAGGCATTTTCTCATGCTATTTCTAGGACACCTCAAATTCAGCTTTGCCTGTAGGCCAATTCCTATGGAAAACCCAACCAAAAGCTTCTGGAAAAACATAACCCGTGTCTTCAGCAAAAGAAGTTTTAGATTCCATAGCCTATTTACCATCTTCTCCAGTGAATAACAAATTGGTTGGACTGTATTGCCATTACAACACTGTCATAGCAGTAAATTTTATGGAATAACTCAACCATAATTACAAAGAAAAACCAACATAGCAATAAAGCAATTTTAAAGAGTATTTCTCATTTAGACCAAATTTTCTATTCTCGGAAAATGGTCATCCTAAACCCAAGAAGGGTCAGCATGCAGGAGGCAAACAACAGACTGAGGATGTATTCTTTAAAAAGCACCTCTCTTCACATAAGGGCTTGAATTTTAGGCTGTAAAACCGCATCTTCAAATTGTATGAGAACAAAGGGTTTCTAGAGTAGTGAGGGTGTAGAATGTGTTCTCACAAGAAAGATCTTTCTGGACTATAAATGTGTGATTGCTCTTTATATGCAAGGTCCCTGCTTGCCTTGCAAAGTTTTTATAGTTTGAATATAGATGCTGAAAGCACAAGGCTAACCATTAAAGCTGAATGTTAGTTTCCAATAGCTTAACTTGCCTTCCTCTTGGTCTCATGGGGCAGTGAGTGACTCTTTTTTTTTTTTAATTCATCATTGGTACACCCAAAATTCAAGACTAATTGCTTGAAAAAATAATCACTTTTTAAATGTCTTTAAGTATTTTTCCTCTTTATCATTCTGATAATATTTTATGAAACACCTCCTTTGTGTACAGTTTACTTTGTTAAAATTTTACGTCATACTACTGAAGTTTAACATTGAAATTTCTTTGTCTTCATTAACTTTAAAATAAATTCACATTGTCTTCTTGATGCAATAGTCATTTGTTGTTTTGACTTACTACTTCATCATATATATATTTTTTTTACTTCATCATATATTAAAACATTTTATATACATTTAAAAAAAGTCTGCATTTTAATAAGTTCTACCACAGAACTATGGTAGGGATGTAGAGATGTAGAGGTGAATATTTTGTCCTTGCAGTATGAAAAACTAAACTAGACTTGAGACTTTCCTATGTGCTCTTCTGGTGCTTTGTTATTATCTCCAAACTTAATCCTGGCATTGAGGGCCCCAGGGTAGAAAAGTTGAACAAGCAATGTAGCTTGGTGGTTAAGAGCATGGGTTATAGTGCCAGACAGAACATTGTTTCAAATCCATGTTCTTTGGCTCCTTAGCTTTGTGACCCTTGGATTCTTATTTACCCTCAATCGCTTTATTTTTTTTTCTCCAAAGATTTATCTATTTATTTTGAGAGAGAGTGAGTGAGAGCGTGAGAGAGGGCACAGGGACAAAAGGAGAGGGAAAGACAGAATGTCAAGTAGACTCAATGTTGGGTGCAAGCCTGACCTGGGCTTGATCTCACAACTGTGAGATCATGATCTAAGCTGAAACCAAGTTGGATACTTAACCAACTGAGCCACCCAGCCACCCATCATGTGCTTTATTCTTAAAAATGGGATTATATGATTTCCTATTCAAGGTATTCTTTTGAATATTGAACAAGCAAATATGGGTAAAACATCAAGCATAATGACTGGTATAGAGCATGCACTTGATATAGAATAGGTCTCAGTTGGATATAAGTTACCTGATTCAGAGGCAGTATTGTTTTAATTTATATTATTAACATCTGTTGTGGTCAGAACCATTCTCACACTACCCTACTTCTTTCTTTCTATATTTATTTTTCCAGGCTTCTGATGTATTTCTTCCATGACTCAATTTGACAAGTGACTAATTTGATGATGGCTAGGGAGAAAGGCAGTTTCTAAGTCTTCCCAGAATACATGGCTCTTCTGTAGAACTGGTTCCTACTTTGTTTTAAAGGGGCACTAAAGGAAAAGCTGGGTTTTGACAACTGAGTATGAAAAGTTTAGGAGACGGATTAGCTTCAGTGCATGAACATCAGTATGTAAATGACCCTGCTTATTCTCTCACCACTTTGGATCCATCTACAGAGAATCATCGAGTGTCCTCCCAATTTGTTTACCTAGCTATTCTTTGGGGAGAGGCCTTGAAGGCCATGAGAATATTTGAGGGCACAAAATATTAAAGGAACTTTGCTGTTATCCTGAGCCAGTGTCCCATAAATTTCTGGACATTGCAGGAGGGGGAAAAATGGGCAGACTTATGATTGGGAAAGTGGAGAGATGTTTTTCTGGTTCTCCTCAAATCTCTCTAACTCTTAGGGCCCCTTCTCCTTTATCAGCCCATTCTTCTCCTTGCACATTAAATGCTGAGATTTCCAGCACACTGAGGTTCCTTCCTCATGCTAGTGCTCTTCTCACTACACACACTCTTGAGTGATCTCATCTACTCTTGGGGTCTGGATGACCACATGACCACTTGTTTTTCCTCTCAGACATTACCCTGACACTCATATTCTTAGTTCATGCTGCTGGCTGGGTATTTTCGTCTGTGAATTTTGAGGGCTGTTCAATTTCAGCACATGTCAAAGTAAAACCTTTGTGGAACCAACGCAACCAGCTCTTCTCCCTGCCATTGGCAGATTCTCTTACTATCCACCTAGTAGTACCCAGCCTAGAAACCCGGGAGTCATCTGTGGGTCCTACCTTCCCTTCAGCACCCACACCCACTAGGACTGACAATTTGACTTCCGATTCATTTCTTGAAGCTATCTCTTCCAACTCATATCCTAGATCAGTGCATGTCACCACTGCTGTTGTTGTTATTGTTATTAATTAATTTATTTTTGCAGTAGACTTCTGGCTAGTTCTATCTTCCATATAGCTACCACATGGTGGGTCAGAAATGTAAATTTGATCATTTTTCTCCCAGTCATGAGATAGAGCTCAAACTTTTAAGGCGACATAAAAAACCTTTCATGATCTGGCCCTGACTGGACACTCACTGTTCACACTTGTTTGTTCCACAGTGTGGAGAGGCGAATAGATCCCTGCAGACTATGGATGACCTCTTTTTCTGTGTCCTTTTCTGTTTGTTTTTGAATTGTCTCTTTAGTCTTTTATGCTATTCCTTACCTTTCTACTTGCCTAGCTCTTATACATTCTCTATTAGGTGAGAAGATCATTTCTCCCCAAAGGCCTCATTGAACATTTAGGTTGGATTTGCTCTAATTTAGGTTCTTCAGAAGCAGACCCTGAGAGGAGAATTCACATGAAAATGTTTAGAAAACTTCCCAGGAATTGTCAACAGGGTAGTGGGGAAGTGAGACCAGGAAGGGAAAGGAAGCAGATAGATAAAGCTGTGTTATCATGCAAAGTCCTATTAAGAGTAACTTTGGCACTTTCTCACAGGGGAGCTCTGGAAAGAGCTTAGGTAAACCTCAGAGTTGTCTTGATCGGTGTTAGGGGGAAGGAGTAGGTTTTTTTTTTTTTTTTTTTTATGATAGTCACAGAGAGAGAGAGAGAGAGAGAGAGAGAGAGAGAGAGAGAGGCAGAGGCACAGGCAGAGGGAGAAGCAGGCTCCATGCACCGGGAGCATGATGTGGGATTCGATCCCGGGGTCTCCAGGATCGCGCCCTGGGCCAAAGGCAGGCGCCAAACCGCTGCGCCACCCAGGGATCCCGGAAGGAGTAGTTCTAATTCTGCATCTTTCAGCCATTGGTAAGGGTTGTCTAGTAGAATGTAAATTCCCGGGTATTTTAAGCACTCTATAAATAACCAAGCCAGGGTTGCCATTTTAAGTAAAAGCACACTCCAAGAGAGTGTGCATAAAAATGGAAAAGGGATTGAGGAGTAGAGATAGAGCATCTACTCTTGGATTCCATTCCGGCAGTCCCACAGTACCATTCTATCAAAAGTGAGGTTTTTTAGCTTACTGCAGCACGGAGAATAGACAGTGCAGAGGAACTTGGGTGCATCTCAGTAATAGAGGGTAGGGAGTGCTCTTCACAGGGGTCAGTCTTGTGCTGTGGGATTCTCTGGAGGGATCAAAGGAAATGGCCATCACTTCTACTGATGCTGTCAAGGGGAGGGGCAGTGTAGCAGAGGGTATCCCCGTGGTTTTTGTGCGGGAGGCAAGAAGAGTGAAGCCGGGCTGCAGAAAGTCATTGGGGGATGCTCAACTCAGAGGAAGGTGTTAGTCGTTGTGCAGCTACCATGTGGCCTTGGAGATACCATTTTGGAAACGCTGTTTCCTGGGATGCCTGGATGGCTCAGTGGTTGAGCTCTGCCTTTGGCTCAGGTTGAGATTCCAAGGTCCCAGGATCAGTCTGGCGTCTGGGTCCCTGCATGGAGCCTGCTTCTTCCTCTGCCTGTGTCTCTGCCTCTCTCTCTCTCTGTGTCTCTCATGGGTACATAAATAAAATATTAAAAAAAAAAAAGAAACACTGTTTTCTGTTGGCCTTGTCCACGTCTAACTGGAAACACTATTGATATCCTGTTAGGAAACATCCTGGTTCAGTTATTAGCAGGGGTGACTTCTACCTTCTAACCAATCATCACCATTGTGAGTTAGTCCATAAATCCTACCATATAGGGAAGACTGAAAAAGTCACATATTACTTACTTTCAGGGGTTTATGCTTTAAAATAATTTCCCCTAAAAGAGAGATACAGACAAGCTTATGATATATCACAGTTACTTGATTGGGTGTAGGTACAACACTCTAGTTTATATGAGAGGTTTGGGGTAGAAGGTTGGGATTGACAGTCTTGTGGATGCAACAGCCTCGTACTCACTTGAAGTGCCACTGTGCTTTCTTGGAACTTGGGGAGGGTGCACACGAAATGTTTCTTCTTTTAAGATAGGCCAGATTTCCAAAGTGACTCTTATGTGCTCAGTGAAACTCCATCAAGTTCTCCGCACAAAACAGATGGCTTACTCAAATTGCATTATTTCAAGAGAGTGTAATAAAGGGACCGTTTAAAAAGATGTGGAGACGGTACAGAGAAACCACATAGGTAATCTAGGACACAGCAGACTAACAGGAAAGTGACCTTCATTCAAGGGATTCTGTAAGATGGATAGATCTTCCTCTGAAGGACCCAGAAGAAAAGTGCCTAGACTTCTTTCTCCACTATCTTACTGGTGACCACTGACTGACACAATGGGAAGGCAGCAAGCAAGGAGCTCTTTGATAAAGTCCATTAAAATCAGCCTCCTGGACACAGAACAGGGCGGATTGGAATGGAAAGTGAATCTGAAGGGCCAGATGGAAGGAATCTGGCACAGCTCATCGAGAAGCCTCTGAATTTTTTTTTTAAACTCACGGGATCCATATCTTTTTTTTTAAGATTTTATTTATTCATTCATGACACACACACACACACACACACACACACACACAGAGAGAGAGAGAGAGAGAGAGAGAGAGAGAGAGAGGAGGTTCCATGCAGGGAGCCTGATGTGGCACTTGATCCTGGGTCTCCAGGATCATGTCCTGGGCCAAAGTCGGCGCTAAACCACTGAGTCACCTGGGCTGCCCAAGAAGCCTCTGAATTTGATGTCATGTGGATTGTCATACTTACATCAACATAGAAGAATATGAACCAAATCAACTCAAGGGAAGGTGTGCGGTGCCTAGCAATGTTCTGGCACCTGCTGCATTTGATCGTAAACTATTCTTCTGAAGATTATTGGAATGGTTTTTTACCATATTGCAATGTCTCCAGTTACAGGTAAAATAATTGATTGTAAAAAACAGGAACTTGGACTGCAGTCATCTGTGAATATGATTACAAGTGTACCCACACCTTCCATTTAGTTAACTCTGAAATATTTGTATTTGGATCACTTTACAGTAGTTTATGAATCTGCCAAAGGATTGTTCCACAAGTAATTCACTTGTATCATGACATGTAGTCTTCTTTAAACTTTTTCAATAAGCCTTACCTTAATGTATCTAGGTAAATTAAGACCCCTATAAAAAACAGAGATAGTCGGGCACCAAGTATAAAATTTAGAGAATGCAGATTTGAACTGAGAAACAATCTATTCTATTTAAATGAAAAAACAACCAAATAAAAGACACTTAGCAGTTTTCTCATGGGCAGATTTTACTGTCAAGGTCTCAGAAGTAGTTGAGAATAGAGGGTGTTTGTTGGGAGGAGCATGGGAAATACCTCTGAATTGCTTTTCAGGGAGATACCAATGGCAGGTAAATTAGGTGAAAAAATCAGAGAGGACACATTTGCCTAAAGCAAAGCCATCCATATTAGTATCTACATTATCTTCTTCTTTATTGAGCAAAAAGAGCAAAGAGTTTAAATGTTAAAATACGGTGATGCGATGAGTATAAGATGACTTAGGTAAAGAGTCTTTCAGGGGAATGGAGGGAGTCTCTTTGAAGTTTGAACAGGTACCATTATTGAATTTTTAAGAAATGGGTAAGATTAAGTGAGTACATGTGAAATAACACCTCTAGGGAAAACATGTTTTCCTATTAATAGGTATGAAAGAAAAGATTGGAATGTTTAGTCTAGAGATTCCAAGAATAAAGAGGAAAAACAAATGTGATCAATGTGAGAAAAAAAAAAAGGAAACTAGTAAATAAATATCACTAAGAATTCAATGGTACATTTGGATCTTCTTTTTAGGAATATGTGGCACATGAAATATATTTTGGAGGCACGACCAAACTATGGAAATCCTTTCAATAACAATTACGTATCTCCGCCTCTGAATATGTGTGTGACATAGGGCAAATAAATCTCTGTATCTGTTTGATGCCAGTTCCCTCATCTGTGAAGGACAGAGTTGAGGTAGGTTACCTTGAAAATTTTTCTAATGCTAAATACAGCTTACACTAAAAAACTGGTTCCTATCACAGACACTAGCCCTTATTCATTTATTAAATTAGGTGTAATTCACAAGTAGGAAGTTTGTACATGTACAATTCTTACATGTAGAGCTCAGTGACTTTTTAAATGTAATGGTAATCACCATCCAAATCAAGACAGACTATTTCCAGCACCTGAGAAGGTTCTCATGCATCCTTTCCCTGTAAATATCCTTTTGCCTACAGGTAATCACCTAATCTGATATCTACTTCAGTAGATTAAATTTGCCTGTTTTTGAATTTAATAAACATAGGATTGTACAGCATTGATTTATGTTTAATTGTTTAAAAAGATTTATTTATTTATTTTAGAAAGAGAGAGAGAGAGCATGCAAGTGGGGGGAGGGACAGAGGGAGAGGGAGAGAAAGAATCTTCAGCAGACTCCCCGATGAGCATAGAGACCAACACAGGGCTACCTCAAATGACCCTGAGATCATAACCTGAGCTGAAATCAGGAATCAGACATGACTTAGTCACCCAGGCACCTCAAATCGTACAGTATTTAAAATATCATTATTTAACTGATGTTATTCAAAATAGATGACCTTAGCTATAGTTGATTTTTTAAAAAGATTTTGTTCCTTCTGAGAGACAGCGACAGAGACTGAGACAGAGACAGAGAATGAGCTGGGGGAGGGGCAGAAAGGGAGGGAGGGAGAGAAGCAGACTCCTGCGCTCCATCCCAGGACTCAGATCATGACCTGAGCCAAAGTCAGATTCTTTTTTTTTTTTTAAGATTTTATTATTTATTCATGAGCGACACACACACACACACACACACACACACACACACACACAGAGGCAGAGACACAGGGAGAGGGAGAAGCAGGCTCCATGCAGGGAGCCTGATGTGGGACTCGATCCTGGGTCTCCAGGATCACGCCCTGGACTGAAGGCAGCATTAAACCGCTGAGCCACCCAGGCTGCCCCAAAGTCAGATTCTTAACTAACTGAACCACCCAGGTGTGGCTACTATAGTTGATGTTAATTGCCTCTATATGGTGCTATTGACTTTATGTGCTCTATGTTTTATTCAACTAAGGTGGTTCATTTAATTTTATTTAATGTGCCAAAGCTACTTGGGTAATTTTCTTCCAGGTGGGAATATCCTCATATCTCAACTAAACTGTCCAATTCTAATTTAATTTCAGGATCCAATTCAAGTCCACTTTGTGAAGCCTTTTCATAATAATTCCAGGCCACATTACTGCTGTATTTTGACCTCTGTACAATTCTTAGTTCATCATACTTGGCATAGACATTAATCATACAGTGCTTCATATTATTTAACTGCTCTACATATTTGTAATGTCTGCTTTCTAAAAAATTGCATGTGCCAATGGAAAGTTTCATTTATTACTATTTTTAAATCCCAGAATAATGGAAATACCATTGAATAAAAATGGTTGACAGTATGCATGTGTGTGTTATTCTCTGTGTTACATAATCATCATACAAGAATGTGGACTCTAGAGTCAGACAGCATGATTTGGATTGAGGGGACTATTTTATAAGTAGTGGAGTCATGGGCAATTTATCCAACTAACTCATTTAAGCTTTAATTTTACCATCTTTAAAATAGAGGTTATGGCAGAATTTATGTATGTGTAGGTGCTCAGAGCTTTTTATTTTGCTGAAGATTTTCCATCTTATTTGACTCTATTGCAAAACTATTCTTCATGTGTGGTTTGATCACATTTCGCTAACATTGTTCTGGTCTTAGAATTGAGCTACTGAATTGTGTTTGAATGCTTGTCCCTCAGAAAATTATTTCAGAATGACCCATGTAGATGATCAATTAAAAAAAATAACTTCCATTCCCCCTTAGGCCCCTCTCTGTTGGTTTGAATTCATGCTGCTAGAAAGAATTGCACTACATTCTGATGTAGCACTTACCGGGCCCCTAATAGGTGCCAGTGCTATGATAGGGAGTGTGTGTATATATGTATGTATGTGTGTGCATGTGTGTGCAGCGTTAGGTTTTTAGGAGATGACCTAAGTACTGGGTAACAAGTTAATGGGGATGATCTAAATATCACTATCTGAATATCTAGAGTAGTTTTTTTTCTAAAAGATTTTTCAGTAAAACCTTTGAAACTAATACAATTAGAAGTAAAATATTAGAAAAAAATGTTGAATTATATCTTTTTCCAAGCGATTTTCAGTTATGTTTAAACTCAAGGAAATGAGATATTTATTTGTATCTAAAACTTTAGGAATGAGTACATAACTTGGCTGAAAAGTTTCTAGAGGAAAATTAAGTCAACATACATTACAAATTAATGAAAAGCTATTATTTTGAGGATTATGATTGAAATTAATGATATTCTTCATTATATATGTCCTACATATATTCTAAAAATATTAAGACCATTTAAAATTAAGCCTTGAAATGCAAGGGTTGGGGGAAAGACGGAGCACATCACCACACAATGATATGGTCACAATATGGGGTGCAAACCTATGCCATGGAACTTTTCCTGAATCAGCCTTATGTTCAAGTGAACGTATCATTAAAAAGAACAATAACAACAAGTAAAACATCAAAAGCAACAGAATAACTTTTCATGGACTCCCAGATGAATGTGGCTTTCCTTCCATATTAGAACTAATTGAATTCTGACATAATACTCCCTTCCTCTCCTCTGTTCCAATTCTTTGGTATTTATATAGCAATTTTGGTCATATTTTGGTAATGATGTAGATTTATGGAGGATTATAACAGATGATTCATACAAAATCTCTTTTTTTTTCTTTCATTTCTGGAATCCTCTTGGCATGGCTTCCAAAACTCAGCCACTAATAGAACATAAATATAGAGTGGCTATGTTTCTATTTCTAGAGAAAAGAGTAGTAACTATATGTACTGAAGACTTGGAGGTGGTACATCCAAATCGGCAAAACATACTCATTTGCAACTTTTTAGGGTCATGTTCATTCTGTGTTTATCTTGGTGCTTTGTAATAACATGGCTGGCCTTTGGCAATTCTCTTTGTATATACATTCTATATTTTTTCCTTCAAATTTTCTCTACTTATTTTTGGAGAGATTCATTTGGGTTCTAGGAACATTCTGGGAAATTTAGGAGTGAACAGGTGTAGAGCAAATATGTAAAACTTCTCAATGTTGTTTTTTATTAAACCTGCTGACGAAAGTTTAGCCCCTCTTTCTCCAAGACATTTAGTGTTTGCTGTTTAGTATGCTCACTAGGTAACATGTTATTAAAATTGCAATTGGATTTCATTTTGATATTCTTGCAATGTATATAAGTATTTAACTTTTAAGGGAAAGGAGAATCTGTCCCAGCATGGGGAACTATACAGAAAAAAAAAAAAGACTACATCAACCTGAATTTGTAAGTTCAAATTTGTCATTTAAAATGGTTTTTTTCTTGTTGTTTATTTGTTTCCACATAGAAGTGAGATCATACAGCATTTGTCTTTCCTTTCTCTGGCTGACTTATGTCACTTAGCATAATGCCCTCAAGATTTATCCATGTTGTTGCAAATGGCAAGATTACCTCCTTTTCAAGGCTGAATAATATTCCATTTTATGTATCTCACATAAATATATATCTCACACCTTCTTTATCCACTCACCTATCAATAGACATTTATGTTGTATCCATATATTGGCTATTGTAAATAATGTTGCAGTGAACATGGGAATACATGTATCTTTTCAAATTAGCATTTTCATTTTCTTCAGATAAATACCAAGAAATGGAATTACTAGATCATAAGATAATTCTATCTTTAATCTTCTGAGGAATCTCCATACTGTTTTTCCACAGTGGCTGCACCAACTTAGGTTCCCACCAACAGTGCACACAAGTTCCCTTTTCTCTACATCCTCGATAATTCTTTTTTTTTTTCTTGTCTTTTTGATCCTAGCCATTCTAACAGGGGTGGGTGATATCTTATTGTGGTTTTGATTTGCATTTCCCTGATGATGAGTGATGTTGAGTACCTTCCCATATACTTATTGGCCATTTGTATGCCTTCTTTAGAAAAATGTCTATTCAGATCCTCTGCTTATTTTTTAATTGGATTATTTTATGCCTAGCTTTTATGAAATGCTTCTTTATGGGAAAAAAATCTGTATATTAACTCCCAGTGTTCTTGACCATTTACATTTTATTGCTATCAAATAAAGATACAACTAATTATTAAACAATGTTGTCTATAAACATTTATAAAGGAGACAGAATGTGTATACAAACTGTATTTTAAATCCACACACTATAATCACAGGTGGACTCTAAAAGGATAATTAATATAGCTGGCATTTGCATTTACACAGGGCACTTCTAAAAGTTACATCTATCAAATTAAGCACACTTATAGCACATGTGGATGCTGGATCATTAAAATAACTTCTGCCTGGGAGTTTACTTTAGAAACTGACACGGGAATATTTTAATTTTCATATGCTTTGAGTAATTATATTTTAATATCTTTCTCTTCTCAGAAGTGGTTATTTTTAATGAGAATTCAATGTATTTAAATTTATCCTTTTTCCAGATATATTAAAGAACTAGTAGATATTGTGACTCTGAGCTGATGCTTTATTCCCAGTCCCAAAATGTTTCATCATTTTTGTATAATATTGATTGAGTTGGCTTAGGTTAGATGTTCTATTCTCTCTGTTTCCATGTCTCCTATTGAAAAGATAATGAATGTTGCATTTTATGCATATGTACCATGGTAGGCTATGTGATGCACTGCCCCCTTCATCCCTCTCTGGATTACAGAAATTATTCTCTTGGTGGTGGGAGTGCTGTTAGAAGGTCATTAGCTCTCAGGCCTCTTTGGGATCCTGTTGGATTCCCTGCCCTGAGCAGCACACATCCAATGGCTGATCAACATACAGTATGTAGGCCCATGGTCTCTGAACCCTTTCTGATGCCATAGCTCCCTGTTGGGCCAACTGGTGGTGCTGGGATTGTAGTGCAGCTCAGCTTCTCTGCTAAATCCTCTTTCTTCCACAGGTGTTGATTCCAAGAGCTTTCCCACATAAACTTCCATCTCAGAGTATGCTGAGGGAACCAAGGTGTGAGATATGCCCATTGAAGACTTAGAAGTTGAATGTCTTGATGACATTGCAAATTGACAGTAAATTCCAGCAGCTATTACTACACTGAAATGTATTCTGGTCACTTAATTGATGTGTTAATGAAGATAGAGTATCTTGATCTTACTAATAGTTTCTGATTCTCTAAAACAATCAGCTTCTTAATCATGGTTAGCTAGTAATTAATTAAAAGCAGATGGCCAATATGGCAAATAATTGAACGATCAGAAAAACTAAAAAAAAAAAAAAAAAAAAATCCATAGTAACCACATTTTTCTTTTGTCAAGTCTTAGTACTATTTTGACCTGGGGATTGAGCAGGCTGTGGTCTGATTTTAAACAAAGGAAAAGATGAAACAGACGCTTGTTAATCATGCTGGAACTTCTAAAACAGCTGTTGCTATGGGAGATATCGTCCCTGTATTTCTTTTGAATTTTACATGAGGACATTTACTCCCTCTTTGGCATTGCAAATTACAGGAGTGATTTAGGTAGTTCTCAAACACATAACTCCCTTTCCCTATTTGAATGCACAGCTTTGCTTTTTGGCATCCATTTGAAGGTAATGCCTTTTCAGCAAAGTGAGGAAAACTCTGTGAACTATAATTGCTCACTGAAAACGTGTTTTATTATTAGTACAATTTCTCAAGAAAGCTGTAAAGAATTGAAACTGTGCTTAGGGAGTTAATAAAACAATACGGCTCCTTCCCTAGCCAGTTTTTCCAGGTGCAGCGTCTGCCCCTCTCAAACAAAAATCTATAGTTTCAGAATAGAATAACCCCGGCGCATGTATCAGTGGTCAAACCCAGAGAAGTGGGGGCTCATCCAAGAGAAACAAGATTAAAAATTCAGCAAAAGACAGAAATCTGGACGGGCACCAAGCAACTTTTCATCAGCATGTCTGTCCGAGAGGAAACATTTTTCCAGTGGCCTCCTTCCTTTTTCTTTAGAAATGAGCTCAACTGCAGTGTTCCCAGGCACTATAGCAAAAGGATGGCTTCAAGCACGAAGTATTAATAAATGATGCTGTTCGCTGAAGGTAGCTTGGATGCCCTGCCCCCTCAAGGCAGAGTCAAAGCCAGTGCAAAAGCCCATCCTAGCACGAATTTCTCGGCTGTCCACATGGGGACTCCACCTGATTCTCCTAATGGCACAGGATTTGGGTCCGGCGCAGAGGGCAGTAGTGGCAGGCCGAAAGAACACATTATGTACGCTGACCTCTGCTAGAGAAAGGGCAGAAGTTCCGGAACTCATTAACCGCTGCCTTTGGTTCATCTGTTTTCCGCTTCTGCTCGCTGCAGCTCCAGGTGTGGATGCCGCAGCCCCGACGGCCGGCGGGGCGGGCCTGGTGCCAGCAGAGGGCGCACCCCCAGCCCGAGGCCGCGGGGGCGGGGGGGCTCCTTCCACCAGGCCGCGGGACAGGCACAGCTTCGCGGCGGGTTGCAAGGCTTCATCTGCCTCCTCAGGCGGCTTTAGCCAATAAACTGCCCCCATCAGGCAGGTACCCTTGGAGGTCAGAGACATTGAAAACACACGGGGTTCAAGTGTTTTGCACCACGCGGTGTTTACAAGGAAAGGAGAGCCTGGTGAGTCATCCCTCTCTTCTTAAATGGTAACTACTAAAAATGTATACGTGCACGTTGCTGCCACTCTATGCATTTAAATCAACCCAACCTTACGTATTAATGTGTTCAGAGGATGACGTGGGAACAGAAGGAGCTGTAATAGAGTGATTTCAAAAGACTCTTGAGAAGGTAGAGAATTAGATACTTTGCTTTAGCTAGGTCCTTTTAACCCACCTGGGTAATGGTGGGATGGGGGGGTGGGGGGAGGCCAAGGGACTGTTCAGTACTCAGAAGGAAACAAGGAACATGAAGGTTACCATCATCAGTAATCTGGCATTACAGCAAAGCCATTCCAAGTGACAATTTGTCCGCAGGCCATGATGCAGGTGGTAGCCTGAAACAAGGGACAGGAAGCAGGACTTGAGAAGGCCAGAGGAGGAAGACAGCAACGATGCTGATGGAGAAGTCCAGAGTAGCTGTGTTGTTGGAATGCTCTGCCACTGTCCTTCCAATGGGGGTGCTATACAGATTACTTTAGGGTTGTGTCAAATAGGACATTTGCAGAGTCCCTCAACTTGGTGTCATGAGCAAGCCAGATGAGCACATGCCTTCTGTGCATGCCTTCAAGTGATGTAAATATTGATCAGAAGGGGACCTATTGGTTAGTGTCTAAGAATCTTCTTCTAGGGTCACACTCTTATTAATATTCCTCGACAGAGTAAACAAAATATAGGTCCTGCTAATTACTTTAATTCAACTCACATTTCTTACATTGTCTATGAGCCCGAGACTTGCCAAATGACTTGCTAAATTCAGACACACTTTGTTTTTTGTTTGTTTGTTTGTTTGTTTTTTCCTGAGGCAGGAGAGTACAGTGTTTAAGCACAAACTTTCCAGCTAGCCTGCCTGGGTTTGAGTCTTGGCAAACTATGTACTATTAGCTGTATGCCTTTGAGAAAGTTACTTAACTAACTTCTCTGTGTGTATAAGTTTCCTTATCAGTAAAATGGGGATAATAACAGTGTGTAGGTTCACGTGAGGAAAATGAGTTAGTGTGTATGCCCAGAAAAATGCTGAGCCCATAGGCAGTGCTGTCCAAGTGTTTGCAATGGCTGTCATCATCATCACCACTGGGCCACCCACCCCAGACAAATGGTGAACCTGCTTGTTGTTGCTATTTAATCTGTGTTGCCACCCAACAATCACTGTTCATTTCCAAGTGAACAGAAAACGAAAGTTTAAAAACCAGCTCTATTATTTTCCTGCAGTTTATCCCTGCTGAGGCAACCCTTCTGTATAGCGCTAGATTATCTGGGCTAGGAAATACTCCATGGACATAAAATATGTAGTGAATATTAGATACCTAAACTATGTGTTCTTCCAAATACAGCATGAATTCTGCTGTGAGTGTGTTTTCTTCCAGTAGCTAATGTTGTTACACTTGGGGAAATGCAAGTGGCTTTGCCACATCACTATTCGTCCCTGAGTAGGCTATTTAACCTCTCTGAGCCTCGAGTTTTCATTTTTTTCTTGTTATGAAATTGGAATGAGAATATGAATTTCATAGATTCATTTATTCAGAGGCAGTGTACTGAGTAACTGATATCTATCTTGCATAATCTAGTTTTTAAAGGTTGAGCTCAATGTGAATAAGACAAAGTCCTTGCTGTGACAATAAACATATATGGAAACATCTAATACATGAAGTGATAAAAAGTGCCTTGAGAATATAAATCAGAATTAGGGGCTAAAGAGTGATAGGGAGCAAGGGACTGCAGGTATGACAGCTTTTCTATCAGTGGCTGTTTTTACTGTTGTATGTAACACTCTGCGTTTTGTGCCTGGAACTAAAAGGTGAGGACATCTCTTAAAACTGTCCACAGGCTCTTGAGGCTCAACTCCAAGTGTCTTCTTTATGGAGGTGCCATAGCATGGCTAGTGATATGCCAGAGGCCAGGGCAGGGGGGCTTGTGGAGGAGAGTTGATCATCCCCAGGTGAGAAGCATAGATGATCGTGTCCTAAGGAGAAGGGCATTTGCCCATGTTTTCATGGCTTCAACACGGGAAGAGAAGATGATGATATTTGTGACGATTTCAGCAATGAATTGTTTGCTCTGAAAGCACTCAAAAAAACCTAACACAGGAAGCTCCAGGTTTTCCCAGTCTCACCTTGAAACTCCTCAGCTGATGCTGAGAACTTTCTCCGAAGAAGTCTGAATGCCCTTGGGCCTTTTAGCTTAGAAGGAGCACAGTGCTACTAGTGACTGTGGCAACTGAAAGTTATTTCTGGGCTATTTGAAATCCTTCATAAAAACTCCAGGAAACTCGGCAACTTCTGCACAGCATATGTGTTTTTAATGTGGAAGCCGTTGTTCATCTGGCAAAACCCTGTGCAGCACAATTGGATCCGTTCCTCCAGAAGTGTCAGCAAGGCGCCGTAAGGCTTCGTAGGCTGAGCTTTGGTCGGAACTTGTGTGTTTCTAGGTTCCCTAGGACTTCAAATTACCCATGACTGGTTCAGAAGACCCCGAGGTGACCATTCCTCCCAGCATTCCTCGGGCAGTTCCGTCTTTTTGCTTTGCCCTTATTCTTTTCCAGTTGAAGTGCTCTCAATGTGTAAATCAAAAGTGAAAGTTGGACAGGGAGATTGGACCTGAATTAAGGTCTGTTTTCTTTATTTTCCTTCTCAAATGGACTTGTCTGAATTTCAAATCATGTCAGTTTGCTTACTCTGGCTGAATTTCTTATTTCTCTTGTTGATTAATTCTTGATATTAGACCATAGTTTGTCCTAATATTGTTTTCAATTATTTCCAAAGAGAACTTTGGAAATAATTTATTTAGTTTTCAGGGAATATTCTGGGTTTCCCCTCCAAATCTATGAGCCTTGTCAGTATTGTCCAGAACTTGGATGTCTGAACAGGCCTCCCATGTAGTACGTTCTCCTGGCGTATTTACCCTTTTGATGTGCTCTACAGAGTAGATGTTAGGTTTTTAGATTCCAGCTGACAGTAACACTGGACCCCACATCGATGTAATATTTCTCATAAACATCTGAATTCTCCAGATGAATTATATAAAATGTCATGGGCTTTATATAAAGTGTAAAGTCCTCTTGTATAAAGGAAATGTATTAAAATGCTCTAAGGTTCTCCTTAAATTTGGGCAACATTTGAATAGGTCATCACCACTGCCAGGATACCTACTTGGGTTTGGTGCTGCTCTCTAAGTGTTTTCCACTTGGACTTTAGAAACTGTGAGTGGGTAGAGGAAGAATAAATAGTCATCATTTGTTCTCCTCCAGCATTAGATTACATGATAGTTGCTAAGGTGATGCCCTACACAGAGTATGCACTTCCGTGTGTAAACACGGGTTTTAAAACCTTCATAGATGTACTCTGGGTCAGGCAGGTCAAAATTTTGTGGTGTTGGTTTCTCACAAAAAAGTGCTGGCAAGCTTGTGGGTGATGATAGGAATGTAAACAGTGAAGCAGAACTCCTACCAGTGATAATCAGAAAAAAAGTGCTTAACTGATGCCTAGCAGCAAAGGTACAAAAAGGCAAAGCTAAGTGGAAAATGCCTCAGGGGGCACATTACGTCTACTAGTGTGTACTGTGACACTGTTTGCTTCTCTCTAGTGAGTTTTCCATTAACTTCATCAAATATTTATAACTCACCCCCTTTCTTTTCAGAACTGTCAGTTCATTTCATTCAGTACTTAATCATCTGGTGCTTAGTACCTGGTTCTTCTGTTTGTGTTCTGAGAGAGAAAGAACGCTCCGATTCTGATCTCAGCAATGCCTCTCTTGGTTGGCCATTCCTACCCAAGGATTAGACAGAGGTGGTGAGAGATGGCGAAATGCGAGACAGGGTTGGCAGGCAATTTCATTTCCCTTTCTCTGGAGTGGCTACAATGAAGAGAAGATAAACCAGCAACTTTTGTGCAAGGCGTTGCTGGCTTCTCTCATGGTAGAAAGGTGCTTCTGAAAGTCAGGAACAGAGAGAAATTGTATGCCTACATCTGTTCCTGGTTAAACATCCTTTAATTTTAACCTGAGCAACCTTGGTTCTCTTGTCTCTTGTTTGCACTCAGAAAAAAGCTTCTTTCTTACAAATGTTTAACCTGCAAACTTTATAGGTTTGAAAAACACTACAGAGTCTGGCACAAAGGGCCTCAATGACCCAAAGGCTTTCAGGGGCTGCTTCTAGAGGGTTACTTTAAAAGTTCAAACAAATGGATTGAGAAACAGCTTTTTGGAACCTACGCTGCTCTTAAAAAGATTGTAACGAGATTGTAAGTAAAATCCCCAAGAAGCTATCTTTAAATTACTGAACCATATATAATCTCCAAGAAAATTATTAAAGTTAATTCTCCATTTCTCTCTCTCCCACCTTCCCCTTCTCAAATTACCTCATTTAATTTATTCTTATAATTGGAAAAATGAGCAATTTTCCAATTCTGTTAGAATGTCTGTGAGATGATAAAGAGAAAAAAAGTTAATCAAATGGAAGAATTTGTGGAGGGATATTAGGTTCAGAAATAAATTATTTCAACATGTGAGGTTTTTATTGGGCTGCCAAAGAAAATCCATGCAGTAGGTCACAAGAATAGAATCAGTAGCGGGTAGGTTTAAGTTTCTTGGTTTAGAAAAACTTAAGATGGGTGTTCAGATATTGCATTTTCTAAGAAGTTGGGTGGTTTGGAGTACATACTCATGACTATAAATGCAGAAAAAAGGTTTTGGCGAACTTGATTAGAAGTGAATTTAGCAATTATTAATCATCGTCATGAATAATGACACACTATATTTGACTATATTTTGTTTCAACATTTTAAAATTATAAGTACTGGGCTAGAAGGAAGGAAATTGAGTTATAGTGCTGATTTTGTCACTAACAAGAAATGTACTTTTGAGAAAATTCACTTAAATTTTAAGGGCCTCAGTTTACCAAAGATGAACATTGTAATGCCTAATTAGATACTTTCCAACCTTCTGGCTCAAAGAATCACTCCAAGCAAAGCAGAGATATTTTCAGCTTTAGACTTGTCTTCTGCTTTATAATCGGACTTGGTTAGAAATGGTACGACATTTCTGGACGCTTTGTAGTTTTTACAAATCTGTGCTATCACACAAGTAAATTTTTGCTCCTTACACACAAGTTTGAGGGCTGCAGGTACTAAGAACAAGATGCATAAACTAAAGTTTGCATGCTACAAACTCAGTTGACTTCTTAAGATTTTCCAGGAAAAAAATTACATTGATTTTTTTTTTGTAGGCAACACATGCTTTCTGTGTAATTCCTGAGTTGGGTGATATTTTTCTTCTTGTTCTGCATCTCTAAATGTCTAGTTCTGAAAATACAATAGGCTTACAGGACAATCAGTAAAACGAAATTAGGAAGCTTCGTTAAGTTGGTCCTGATAATCAAGAGCCAAAATCATACTCCTTAGAGAGTGCGAGGAAAGCTTTGGGAACTCTCTTCCAAGCTCACGTACCAACAGGCCTTTGCATGCACGTACATTTACATATAATCTCAAGAGGTTCTAAAGGCAAAATAACTACTTTCCTTAGAGGGTTTTCAGAGGACCAGTATACAGTCTCTCAAATTTCAGACTTGGCAGTGATCTTTGTCATCTGCCCTGTAGTGTAGGACAGATAGTGACAAGTCTTAACCTTCCAAAGAGTGACAAGTCTTAACTATCCAAATAAGGGAAGAAAGGTAGTGGCATAGATAAAACAAAATTGGTAGGCAATTCTCAAATCACTTTCCTTTGATCTTGTAGTGCTCCTTTTACCTTCTTTTGCTTTGTGCTACATGTGGAAATCTGTGCTTCTTGAGAGCACACCGGTTGTTGGTTAGCCATATTTGTGGTAGATTGCTGGGACAAAGCCAGCTTGATTTTAAAATATGCCATGGATGGTCAACAAAGTGTGTGTGATATATATGGATAATTACGAGCTTTTGAAAGGTTTTATGTATTAATAAGCATTTACTCCAGGGGGAGATCTGATCACATTAAAAAAAGTTGCAGTAATTTTTGACACGGTAGATATGTTTACCAAAACATGTGAATAAACTTTAGAGGGTGGCTACAATTTCTCCTTCCAGATTTTTTTCCCTCCTTCCAGATTTTTTTAATAATAATAATAATAATAATAATAATCTATATTTAGAGGTATATTCTGCTGTGAAATAGCATGGGAGAGAACAAAAGAAGATGTTTGGCTTCTCTCCCTTCTGTCTTCCCCACCCACCTTTTCTTTCTTTTCTATTTCTCTGTGGTCACTTTCTCTTCTCAAATTCCAAAGACAATTTTAGTGTGGGCCTCACTCAGTGTGTTGTTCTGGAGAATTCTTGGGGACACCCTAAAGTAATACTGAGTCTGATTCTTATTAGATTCAGAGCTGAGCAGAGTTTTTAAAGAAATGAAACTATTTGTGAAGGTTTATTTGCTAATGTGTATATCATTCATTTCACCATTATAACAACATTCTCCAGTAGATATTATTAATAGTGTTTTATGAAGTATAAATCAGGACCATAAGCGGCTGAGTAAATTAACCCAGGCTGCTAAGGTTGCAAGTGCCGGGGCCAGGTCCAACTAGCTGCACATCTATATTCCCTTTATGTATCTTTAACTTCAACTTCAGGCACTGCGTAGGGATATAGTAGATGCTCAACTAATAGTTAGTGAAGGTTGTTTGAAGAATATGATTAACTTCAAAACTTCACTAGCTTCCTAATGTGGCATCCAGCCACATGTACACAATTTTTCACCCTCTACCCAGGACTGGATATTGAGCTTTTGTGTTCTTTGAAGCAGAGTGGTGGACCAGACAACCCCAGGTGGAAACTTCATGTCCTGGAACCTATGAAAAATTGAATGACTTCCTCATTAATCATTTTCTGAAGTTGTAAATACAATGAATTAAGACATCTACATAAGCCTATTAGATAACAACATGTATTTTAGTCAAATACTAGAAGATAAGTGTACAAACACACCAAAGAATAGCTGAGCCATTTTTATCTTGGTATCACGTAATCCAAAGAATATTTGGTAGAAATAGCTTGAAGAATTAGGAAATATTAAATGTTGGCATTTTATAAATATACTGACCTTTTTTTTTATCACTAATGATGATGTTTTAATCCTGGAAAACATTAAAGTAATTGCAACCAGCTTTTATGCATCAGAGAAAATTCAAAGCAACATTTTTATGTCTGATACTTAGTTAAATTTGATAATAATATCTATTGTTAGAAAGTTCCAGAATGACTTTCTGTTGTTTTGAAGGAAAAAATTTTTCAATAATGCTGTAATTCTCTTTTTTCTTTAATAAGCTTATTTATCATTGGTCATTTCTACTATTAGTTCAGATCTTAAATCTCCTGAATTTTTCAATATTTATACAAGTAATGGCATATACTGAGAAGGTTACCAGGGTTGGTGTTCTCTCAAACATCAAATCCTTTATCATATTTTCCATGCCTTGGTTGTTGGTTCATTGCCTGAATTAAAAAAGCAAAAATAAACCAAAAACTACGAGTGAGAGACTTTTATAATCCTATTGCTGTTTAACTCTGTTTCTGTGTTTAGATGCCTGCTCCTTAATGAATTGGGAAAAAACCTTGTCTGAATGATGAAAGAAATAATGATAAAAAATATACTTGAGCCCAAAAGATCTGCCTATGGAAATCTGTGTTTATGATTCATAGTAGTGTTCTCTGTATCATCATTACCCCTTGGATGGTCATTTTAGGAGGTAGAGCTAGGGAATGAATATGATAAGTTGAGCTCATTGGTTTCTAAACAAGAAACTAGAGTTAGATCTGCCCTAAGTTTGTACCTACATTCTATCATTGATTCTAAGTTTCTGAAAAAAGCTTGCAAGCCAGGAATCCACTTACATTTGCTTTAGACTACAGGACACTGGCAGATGTTTATGGCTTACTTTGCTTGTTCCGGCATTTATTTTCTCAAAATACAACTCCCAAGATAGAAAGCCTCCCCAGACATTCCAAGCTTTTCTCAAATGCTACTATTAAGGTTTGTGAAACTGAGGGAAACAGTGAAGAAGGGGCAGCCACAGGACTAGCATATGGAAGAAACGTGCTATGTTGCTCTGTCTTGAGGAAAGAGGAATGAAGATACGAGGACAGGATGATTAAATATCTGTTCCCACATATTACACATGGGACTTAGTGAACACGCTGTTGTGTCATGATGTGCTCTGTTGTACTGTGCTTAAGAAAAGCCTGCACAAACCCTGTTAAGGAGAGGTGGTTCACATGATGGTGATCTGATCTGTTTATGTTGAGGAGAAGGCTATAGAAGAGTGAATGAACTCTCTGAGGGAAAACACCAAACACGGAATTCCATCTCTCTCGAGGTAAGAACCTGCTAACACCTGGATCCCAGTAACCCTCAGTTACTTAAGTTATTTCCTTTTAAGCACTTTCTGGGATATTTGGAGACCTTGGTGATATGATAATGGTCCTCAATAGTATTATTTATTGTCTTTGTAAAATCACTTTTGCTCAAAATTACCTCCCCTGAACAAAGACAGATGTAGGTTTGGTGGAGCCCATTACTAACAATTTTTGGAGCCCTCTTTAAAGAAAGGATACAAAATTACAAATACAAAATTGGCTACAAAAGTGTTTAGAAAGTGTGAGACTAATTTTTTAGAATTAGGAAAAAACAGGGGATCTCTGGGTGGCTCAGTGGCTTAGCACCTGCCTTTGGCCTAGGGCATGATCCTGGAGTCCTGGGATTGAGTCCCACATCGTGCTCCCTGAATGGAGCCTGCTTCTCCTCTGCCTGTGTCTCTGCCTCTCTGTCTCTCTCTGTCTCTCATGAATAAATAAATAAAATTAAAAAAGAATTAGAATGAGAAAAAACATATTGAATCAGAAAATTAAAAAAGCTGACAATTACCACAGACATAATAAAATTCAGAAAAATAACAATATTTGTGTTAATAAACTCCCTGACACATTTCTACAATGCCTTTCCCCCCCCCTTACTATTTTTGGCTGCATCATCTCTGCCTCTTTTATATAGCCTTAATTTTTTTTTTTTTTAGAGAAGTTTTAGGTTGACAACAGAATTGAGAGAAAGATACAGAGATTTCTTATGTGCCCTCACATATGCATAGCTTCCTCCATTACCAACATGACTCACCAGAGCAGTACATTTTTTACCAAGGATGAACCTACATTAACACATCATTAATCACCCATAGTCCATGGTTTACTTGAGGGTTCATTCTTAGTGTTGTACATTTCATGGGTTTAGACCAAAGTATAATAACATGTATCTATTGTTATAATATCATACAAATTATTTTCATTGATCTAAAAATCCTGTATACTCTGCCTATTTATCTCTTGTCCCCAATACCTGTGACCACTGATCTTTTCAGTGTCTCCATAGTTTTGCCTTTTACAAAAAGTCATATAATTGGAATCCTACAATATGTAGCCTTCTCGGATTGGCTTCTTTCAGTTAGTAATATGCATTTTAGGTTACTCTATGGTTTTTCATGGCTTAATAGCTCATTTCTTTTTAGTGTTGAATACTATTCCATCATCTGGATGCACCACAGTTTATTTATCCATTTACCTACTGAAGAGAATCTTGGTTGCTTCCAGTATTTGGCAACTATGAATAAAGCTGCTGTAAGCCTTGGTGTGCAGGTTTTTGATGTATATAAATTTTCAACTCCTTTGGGAAAATACTAAAGAATGCAATTACTGGATCATACGGTAAGAGTATGTTTAGTTTTGTAATATCTAATTGCCTCTTTACATGACAATAATTTTTCTAAGATCATTTTCTGTGGTTAAGGTGGACAGATAATTTAATCTTCCCTCTAACATGGCTGAATGAAATTTATGTTTTATCACACAGAGTGGGGATGCATAAAATATGCAATTTCACACATAGATGTGATTCCTGTTTATAGTTCTGTTATAGGTTTGTGACCTACAAACACAGAGAGTCTGATAAATTCTATTTCTCATGATTGCCATCAGAAAGGAAAAAAAAGCTCACTGTGGTCAGAATTGTTTGCTCTGCTTCATCGAGTATAACTTCTGCCAGGAAAAAAACTTCTAATTGAGGTATACTGAGGTGCCAATTCATCTGTTTACAATGTTACAGGTCTGATGATCAGAAGAGTTTTCCACAGACTGGCTTCTGGGTCTGTACATTTCAAGTCTTGTTTCTCCTTATACCATCCACATGTTTCCTAGGTTGTGAATTGTGGGTATGTTTCTATCCTATAAGCCTCCACCTTTACGTCAGGATAGAGAGTGAATTGGCACATTGTACTGCACAGTATTTTTGGAAGCCAGTCCTATGCTGTGAGGGAGAGCAGTAACTCAACAAAGATAGAGATGACTGTGAATCACATCAGTATATGCCACTAAGCCCAACAAATGTACCCCCAACTTAATTTCTCCTTAGCTGAACCACAAATACTCATGGCCACTCTGTGGGAGGGAAGGAAAGTGGGCCAGTGGGGATAATGAGTAGAAAGAGACAGAAGCCCTACTAACTGAGGTTAAAATCTCCTACTCTTGCAAATTTTGCAAAAAAAATTATATGACCATGTGAACACACTGGTAAGCCCCCTCCCAGGGACTTGGCAATGTCATGTGTAAGCGAGGAGCCCTGAGGCTTAAGATTCATTAGCTTCATGGTAGATTCATTTCTCTATCATTAGATTCTACCCTTTTCTCCAAATGATGTGGTCATAGAGACGTTTATCATTTTGCACCTGTCTTACCTGTCTTACACTGTACTGCTTATAATATTTAAGTGTGTGAATATACATATACACGTTCAGATATATTCATGGACTTTGTATATGTGCCCCATATACCGATCTCAGAACTCTTTGAACTGTGAAATGGTTATCTTTGCTCCCTATGTAATATTAGGCTTTGTGGATATATCTTTCTACATGTATAAACCTGTCGTCATTGGGCAAAGGCATGGGCATTTTGAAAGGCCTTTTTATATAGATTTCACAGTTATTTTCCAAAAAGTTTATCCTTGTGTACTCTCCTACCAGAGATGTATGAAAATCACTGTTTTATCATACTTCTCCAAAAAATGATTGTCATGATTCAAGTTCTAAAACAGCCCCATTGCATACATTCATTTGGGATAGTTTTTCTTTATACAATATTGAGTTTTGCCATTGGGATCATGGTATATATTTTTTCATTACTCAGGTAATCTGTATGTCTCTAAGCAAATTTTATAATTTCCTCTCTGTGTGTTTTATGCGTTAAAATTTTTCTAGCTAGTTCATATTTTGATACTGTTTTGAAGAGCATCTTTTTTCTCTTGATTGTTTATGTATTCATTGCTGGAATCTAGAAAAAGCATTGATTTCTGTGTATTTATTTAGTAGTTAATTGTTATTTTGACTTGGTAATTTTAGTAGGTATTTCATTGGGATAGATATTCTTTGAGAAAGTTTTCTTTTGTTTTACCAAGGGCTTTAGATATTAAGGTTATGCCAGTACTTTTTAAACTTATGTAAAAAAATCATATAATTATTTTTTAAATTTACATGTATGATAAATTTGATTAACATATTTCTTTAAGTTGCAATTATATTTCTGAATAAATCCTTTTTGATCCTAGTGTTTTATTCTTTTAATATTCTGCTGAATTTTCTCTTAAAAAATAATGGGAACAGAAGTGTAGCTGCAAGAATGTTTATTACAACAGTATATAGGAAAGCAAAGGCTTATAAACAACCTAACTATTCAAAACTAGGGTATTGGTTAAATAAATTAATGTATATATCCTCAAGTGAGACTAAGCAGACATTAAAAGGATATTATAAAACTGTATTTTCTAATGTGTTTATGTTATTTGGTGAAAAAGCAGTAAGTATGGAATGAACCCATTAAAAATTGCATTTTTATCTGTGTGTGTATGTCTGTGTGTGAGTATATGTGTGCAAAAATAAGTGTGCTTGTGTATCTTTGAGTGTATATATACTTAGAATGATGTATACCTGCGTTGTAGCAATGAAGTTTCTCCAGGTGAATGGAAATCATATTTTTTGTTTTATTATTATTTTTAAAAAAATGACAATAGATTTTTTGTGAAAAATTTATAACCAATACAAGTTCAGTTAATATCGCAACATGAAAACAACCACTGAGCCACCCAGGTGCCCCTAAATTATTCCTTTTAGATGAAATTGGATGTAGCTATATTTTTTGGGTAATGTGAGGTCTTCAATACATGGAATCCAATCTGCTTTTATCACTCATATGTCCTACCTCTCCTTGTGGGCATTAGTTCACAACTCTGGCCTTAGGATTTTTTTTGACATTGCTCTTTTATGGCCCTGTGTGTTCAACTAGTCATTTTACTATGATTTTCCCATTCTTGGTGGGCTTAATTTATTTGTGATATTTTTTCTCAGGAAGGTCTCAGGTGTTATATTTCCTAAGTTCTATCACATTTCGACGTGTCTGCCCACTGCCCTTATTTCAAAATCAGTGTGTCAGGGTGTAATATATTTTGATATAGTATAATTTTTTTCCTTCAAGATATTGTAGCTATTGCTCTACTGTTTTCTGGCTTAGTATATTGATGTGGAGAAGTCTGCAACCAATCTGATTTCCCTCCTTTTAGCTGACTTGCTTTTTATATCTGCATGGCTGATAGAAACCCATTTCTTTGTGTTTGAATCTTAATCCCTTAACTAGGATATGTTGTGATTTTGATCTTTCTGTATCTTTTTCTCAGTAGAGAAGCTCTGCTCTTTAATCTGAACTTCTCTCTTATTTTGGGGACTTTTCTGTCCAATATTCTGAATATTTCTTCTGTTTCATATGTTTGAGTCACAATTCCAAAGGCATAAAATATCCTTCTGTTATACTAGCTTTGCCTTCTATCAGCTTCTAACTTGTTTTCTGATATTGATATTATCTTAAGCCTTTCCTCTGCCCTGTTAATATGACTTTCAGTGCTTCTTTCTTGCTCTTTCAAATCTATGAAATAGAGGTGTAATTGTTTTTTTAAAAGATTTTTATCTATCATCTATCTATCTATTATCTATCTATCTATCTATCTATCTATCTATCTATCTATCTACCTATCATTTATCTATTTAGAATGCAAGTGGGAGGAGCGGTGGGAGAGGGAGAGAGTATTGCAAGTGGACGAATGCCTAGCTGAGTGGGTTGCCCCTTGTGGGGCTTGATGTCACGCTCCTGAGATCATGATGTTAGCAGAAATCAAGAGTCAGACACTCAATTGACTGAGCCACCCTGGTGCCAGGTATAATGGTTCTAATGGTAGAGTTGCAGTACCAGGTTATCTCTTCAGACTTCTTTTATGCCTACTCCTGTTGTTTTAGGGGCTTTCATTTTTTTTTCCTTCATATTGCTCCTAAATCCTTGTACAATGAATCAATTTAAGAGAATCTCTTTAGCACTTAGAATATGTTTTCTTTCCAAGTAGGATTTTTCTGTCCCTCTTGTAGACCATGTCACTTTTCTTCCCTGCATTTTTGTCGTACTTACTTATAACTGCAATGCCATTTCTTTTAATCTCACTGGAGCTTAACTCAGGCAGTGTCCAGACCTTTAATTGTTCTGGAAGTGTCTATGAATTAATTCTCTAGGATACTCTCTCCAGGAAATCTCTCCACTTTGCCTTTCTCTCTCAGAGCTGCACTCTGAGGCTTGGTTGTTACTATCACTTAATTTTTCTCTAGCCTCAGATCATGACAGTAGGGAAGGTGGAAACTCTGGCTCTGCTTTTTCTTCTCTGATTTGGGCAAACTCCCTGTTTCCCAGTCTACTTCATCTAACTGGGAATGTGTTCTCTTCTGGAGTCCTTCAAACATCTTCTGGCTTGTTTGTGATGCCCTGAAGCTTATGCTTCCAGTAAAGAGAGATTGTTCAGATTACTCATGTTCCTTGTTTTACTTACACATTTCTCCCAGGAGCCAGGAATCTATTCACCCTTCCTCTCCAATCAGAATAGGAAAATGTAGCATTTCCTGTGGGGTGGAGCCCCATTAACAGTCAACTGGTGGCCAAGGGGAGTTTTAACTTCTGCTTAATCTCTCACATTTTGGCTCTTGCAGACAGTTCTGAGTTTTTTCTTATTTATCTGTTCTTTTGTCTTCATCTCTGTAGTATACTGCTGGAGATCTTTAGCGCCCTCTCTTTTTCCTCTCTAGCTGGAAGAGAGCAGACTGTCACTCCTTGGCAGTTTTCTCTTCCTCTGTGAGTTCCTTTGGTGGAAATGTTTGCAAAGGTGCTCCCTTGACTTTCTCACCAGCAGCCTGTTCTCCCGGCTTCTCTCTATTTTTAGAAATATTAGTAACATTTTGAGGACTTGCTTGACTCATCTACTTTCCCTACCATTTCTTCTGAGATGCAGATAAGGTTAAAGGACTTGCTAAACCCAATAAGCATCTTTTATTTATTGGCTTGGCCATCTCTTCTCAAAGTTTATGTCATGTGTTTTTGTTCCTTTCATCTAGTGTTGGAATAAGCAGATTCTCTCATTGTCTGCTCTCCTAACTTTGAAGTCCAAAGTAGTTTGCCATTTTTTCTTCCTTTTTAATAAAATGGTCCAGTATATGTACAGTTTTAAAATTTTTCTATCAGGGACATATATTTCCCTGGCTGTTTTAAAAATTAAAAATGTCATGTTGAGATGGATTTTCTATCACCTATTTAAAGTTGTTATAACTACATAACATGTTAGCCAATAGTTTCTTTATTTTATTTTATTTTTTTTGTTTAGCCAATAGTTTCTTTTTTGAGCTATCTAATGTCAGTTTTGCTACCAGAGTTATATTGGTTTTATATAAGGAGATGGAAAGTTGAAATATTTTTATGCATTCCCTTTTTTTAAAATTTTATTTTTATTTATTCATGAGAGACCGAGAGAGAGAGAGAGAGAGAGAGAGAGAGAGAGAGAGGCAGAGACACAGGCAGAGGAAGAAGCAGGCTCCATGCAGGGAGCTGGTCTGTCGTGGGACTCTATCTCAGGACTCCAGGATCACGCCCTGGGCTGAAGGCGGTGCTAAACCACTGAGCCACCCAGGGATTCCCATTTTTATGCATTCTGAAAGAGTTTAAACAGCATGGCAATCCTTAATTTCGTGATGATTTAGTTCAATTTACTCAAGTATCTGTTTGGTCCCACTGGCCATTTCAGGGGTACATTTTGACAGCTGTTTCATTATTTATCATGGTTATCAATCTATTTTTGCTTCCTGAAATAATTTTGGTAATTTCCTAAAAAATTGCATATCGTATCCAGATTTTTCATGTTTGGCATCTCAAATTTTTGTAATTTCTCCATCCTTGCTTAAAAGCATTTCTTATTTCTTCCTCTGTCTTCTGTGATTTCATGGGGCCTGCTGTGTGAGAAGGATGACACAAATTGTTGAGATCTCACAGTGTGTGTGTGTATGTCTCATCTTCCCACCTCCTTTCTTTTGCAGACCAGGGTGTTTATTCTCTTCTTTTTGGGGCAGTGACGAGCGGATTAATCATACCGTGATTAGTCAGGCTTGGTTCCCTGAACTCACATCCCCCTTACCCCACAACTACCACTTATCACAGAGTCCTGGAGCTCTGCCTTTGTCTTTCCTGCTGCTGCCACAATTAATCTCTCATTCCCATCTTCCTCTCACTTCCCGCTCTATTTCTCCTAACTGGATCAGTACCATCAATAGCAATGACTAACACTTTCATTGTTCCTTACTTCCCACAAAGTGCTTCCTCATACTTTTGTTTCATTTGCTCTTCAAAACCTTCCTGCAATCTCTTTTCTTAAATCTTCACTAAGACATACATTTTGGAAGTTAGTAATTAAACAAATCCATGCAAGTCATGGAACCGTAACTCAACCCAGACCTCCTAACCACACATCGCACTCACTATCTTTCTAGCACATGGTGCTGTAGGTTGCAGCTCTTATGCATTGCCCTCAGCAATGGCAGTTCAAGTGATCAGAGGTTCGAGATCAGTGGTACATGTGAAGGTAGCGTATAAGCTGCATCTGATTGAAATAGAGACCCTGGGGCCCAAATAGGTGGAGAGAATCTTTGCTATAAAGTAAGAATGAACACTGAATTGTTCCCAGATATTCATGCTTAAGGACATAGGGACTTTAAAATATCCCTGTCTCTTACCAAAGTATTCCTCAAACTGGATAATACTAACAGGACAAACATTGCAGAGGTTCACAAATAATGAACAGCTGCAATAGCAAATCCTCTCTTCCTCTGGAGTGTTTTATCAGAGCTTGTGGGCTTCTGGCTTAGTGCTAAATGCTTCACCAAGGGAAGCAATCCACAGGTGGAAGCAGCCATGTAGATCAGACGATTAAATTTCTTTCCAGTGGATCAGGGTCTCATAGAATGGCCTCAGATAAAAGAGAAAGCTGCAGGCAGAAAACCATGACCTCCAGGGGCTGGCTGAAGCAGAAAAGCAAATAGGTGGTAGCAATGCAATGATAATTTTTCCCAAGGCAAAGTCAAATTAGACTGCTTTTTAGTGAATGTGAGAAGCACAGCACACATTAGTTCAGGTCAAATTTTTAGCTTCTAAACTTGGATTCCTCAGGTTATTTCTTGACTTTTTTAAGTCCTGAAATCTAGACCACTCCCTATCATTTGAGTTTCTGTTTTCCTTTAGCCACCACACAGGCCACAGTCAGACATAAACCTATTTGCCTAATTTAGCTTTAGTCAAATGCATTCAACATTTTATTAGGAATTTATGATTTTACTACTGTGAACAGCCAATGATATGGTGGGTGGCTCCAAAGATGAGGTCTTGTCTCTCATGGAAATATATAACCTTGTAAGTATACCTCATATTTGATCCCTGTGCCATCTGCTCTTCTGTACAACATGGCATTTGATCATTAATGTGATTAGTATAGACCAAAGATGATAGAGTTGTGTAATTTTAAAAATAATACTGTCCTTGTTTCGATTCTGTCTTTATTTATTCATTCATTCACTCAGTCATTCAAAAGAGATTTGCTGAGGTCATTTATGGTGTGCCAGTCTCTGTTCTACCTGCTGGGGATACAACAGTGAACAAGATGGTCATGAATCTTACCTTCAAGAAGATAGTACCTGTGGGATACTCAGTGCCTCAGGAATAGCCAAGAGGAAAGAAGAAATAGTCATCAAATCTTTGTTTTTCGTAAACTTGAACCATAATCACAAATAGGAAGGTGGTTATACATTGGCCCAAATGTGTGTGTTGTTGGCCTCTAAAGTTAAAAGAATGTAATATTAATGTCTTCAAGGTTCCACAAAAAAAAAAATGTCTTCAAGGTTCAATCCAGTGTACAACACTCTCCATCACTCTTAATCATACATACCTGACCAGCTTCTTTTATTTACTCTAGAATTGTGGCTCCTGAAGGTACTGGAACCTCAGACATTTGAACTTAAATCCTGAAAACTTAGGAAGTTGGGAAGGAAGTAAAAGAGAGAAGAGGGTTCTTGGGCCCCAGAGAAATGTAGGTGTAGAAGTGGGGAGCTCAGGAATTTGTTGTCAACACACACTGGAAAGAGATCACCCCTCCAACCCAAGGGATGGAGAGAAGTGGACTATCTGTAAGTCCTAATGCAGTAGGTAATTTTGCCTTCTGGGATGGGGTAGCAAGAATGCAAGGGAGAATTGCTCTGTGGGGCCTTTAGTCAGACTGGTTTATAGGAAGGTCACAGGAGATTCTCATGGTAAAAGTATTGCAAGGAAGCAACAGATCCTGGCTATGGAACAAGGTCCATGATGTCCCAGCTACGGTATCTGTGGATTGATGACCAGTATTCGAAGACCATAGAGCATTAAATTCTACATCATGCCTGGGCCTATCTGTGGTCCTTGAACTTTCAGTGTCACAGGCCTGAGTCAGAGGGACACTTCACACATAACCGAGGTCACATTTCCCCAGCTAGCATAGGACTTGGATTTGGCAATGAAGTTGAGTACTGGGTAATTGGGAACATGGTATTTTCTGTACACTGCAGTCAGTGGACTGAGATTCACACGTGTTTTGCTTGTTTATAGAAGGGAGCTTCCATCACTTCCAATTGCAGGCAGGAGAGGAGGATTGGAGGAGGATCATATTCTTGGTGCAGGAGAGGTTTTCCTTGTAATCTGTCTCAGTTGTTGTCATTTGTGAAGGGCTTGGTGTGTGAGTAATCTTGTTCCCTTTTAAGTTTTTATTGTGATTCTTTTTTCTGTTGTCTTCTTCACTCTCATATCCCTTGGTTCAGTTTGACCACATGGAATATTTCTAAGACTGTAATTCTCCTTCCCAGAATGGCTGTTGGGAAGTTTCTTGTTTCTCAGACCTCACAGGCTCAGCTTCATTCCATGGCTCTCTCTTGGCTCCTCTACTCATTGCCCACCAGAGCTGTCCTCTGAGTTGCTCTAAACTCCTCCTGCTGAAGATGGAAGTGTCTGAAATATGGTCATCAACCAGCAATGTCAGCTGCCGCTGGAGACTTCTTAGAAATGCATGTTCTGAGGCCAGACCCCAGGCCCAGTGAATCAGAAAGCTGTTCGGGTGGGACCCAGCAGTCTGCTGTTTCATAAGCCCTTTGGGGGACTTGGGTGCTTGCTTAAGTTTGAGAAGCTCTGCTGGACAAGGAAGCACTTTAACATTTGCATCAATGTGGATGGAGCTGGAGGGTATTATGCTGAGTGAAGTAAGTCAATCAGAGAAAGACAATTATCATATGGTTTCACTCATATGTGGAATATAAGAAGCAACTTAGAGTATCATACGGGAAAGAACAGAAAACTGAGTGGAAAGTTACCAGAGAGGGAGAAAAAACATGAGACACTCTTAACTATTGGGAACAAACTGAGGGTTGCTGGAGGGGAGTGAGTACGGGGATGGGGTAACTGGGTGACAGGCATTAAGGAGGGCAGGTGATGTGATGAGCACTGGGTGTTATACGCAACTGATGAATTATTGTACTCCATATCTGAAACTCAAGTGATGTACTAACTGTTGGCTAATTGGATTTAAATAAAAAAAGATCTCCCCCCAAAATAGAATGTGAGGTCCTGTGGCAGGCAGCAAAGGCAAAGGTTCTTTGTGGGGAAGTGCAGCTAGCTTTTATCACAAAACATACACACTAAAGAACGTAATTAAATCTTCAAGCTCTCCTGTATAAATTGCAGCTAATTTCCTTTACACTTAAACCAAAGTGAAATGTTTTGACCTTGTGGGCAGCTTTTAGGAGAATACTAAGGTCTAGAGACTTCACCCTATTTTTAGACCTCCTTGCCACATTATCTCAGTTAGTTGATTTTCCATTACATCACAGGTATTTCCACTGATACATGCTGCATGTTATTTTACTATTTGATCATGTTATTATTGGCCAAAAAAGAGAAATATTAAAAAAAAAAGAATTTGACTTTGCAGAAAGCATATGGAAATTTAGATGGAAATTCTTGTCATAAGAATACTATAGATTTTGTCTGGTAATCATGCATACTTTTGATAAAACTCTTCATAAAAACAAGTGCAGAAAGATGAGATTTTAAAAAACTAAAAACTGGACAAATTTAATATTTGTCAGCAATCAGCAAGACTTTTTTTTTTTTTTTAGCTTCTGTGTTTCCATAACATGCAAAGATTTGCTGCCTACTTGTTTGCATTTTCACTCAGCAGTCTAACATGAATGGAGTGCCTCACTTTTTCTCAGCCAGTAAAGTATTGATTTTGCATCACAAGGGGAAAATATAAATGTCGGTCTTTCTAAGATGATCTAAACCATGATGTTAGAAAATTGCTAAGTGTTAGAAATCTCAAGTACAGTATTGGTGGAGAGCAAAGGTTCACAATTTGTGGTGCATAGTGTAAAATCCCTAGATTCTGTTTATAATAATCAAACCAAATCAAAATGGTGGGGCTGTTTAAATCTCTATTTAAAATAAAAAACAGAACAATCAAACCGCCTGGGTAGGTAATACAATTGAAAGAGTGTTAATTATCAATATAGATGATGAAGCATGAATCCTGAGAATTCCAAAAATTTAAACTAAAATTCCCAGTGGGTCAATCATAAGAAATATCTGCTTCCCGAATTACTCAAGAATACTGACTCTTACTTAAAAATGCATTTAGGATAGGACTACCTCTTTAAATATATTATGAAAAAATTTTCACTCCTATGCTACAGATAGTTCATTCCTGAGTATGTACTTTTCCTATGTGGCAGCAACCACCCACTTAGAGTCATTTCTATACTGATGTGAGTTGTAGTTCACTGGTGATGCTGTTATATATTAGCATTCACTGGCTCTTGTCTTATTCCATTGCCTTGAGAGAAGGTAGTACTGATACATCAAATTATTGTTTAAAAACAAAGGATGAGGTTGTTGGCCAGGAGAAGTAAGAAGATTTACTTTATTATCAGAAGTGGTTTGTTCTTCAAGCTGTTTGTTCAAAAGAAAGCCACCTAGACATGTTCATGTTCCAATCAGGAGGATTGTGTTGTTGTAAATGTTGTTTGTGTGTAAATAAAAATACCAAAAGAAAAATAAGGCATTATAAAATGCAGAGCAAAAGTGTCTGGGTTTGTCCTCATTATAGTTGCCAATATGAATATTATTAGATGTTAAATCAGTTGGGATTTCCAATTCAACGTTGTCTTCACTCTTTTCTTTTCCCCCCTCCCTGTTATTCCCACCTCCCCCCATAACTCCCACCACTTTGTCATCTGGTATATTTATTTAGGGGATGCAGGCATCATTAAATTAAGAAACAATTTTTACTTACCTACTATAGGATAAACAGAAGTGCAGTGCTCAAGGAGCTAATAATTTAGTGGTAACACCGACATGGATGCAAGAATTATAGCACAAGGCAGAGCATGCTAGATAAAGCTATAAACATAGTTTAGTTTGTAACCAGGGACATCATTGCATGGTACAAGAGGAAATTCACACTTGTTCTTATAGGAGAGAGTTTTGAGCTGGGCCTCAAAGTATGGATAATATTTGAGAGGTGAAGCTGGAAGGAGATGCTTTTTCACATGAAGGTAACAGGTGGGAAACTTGACTTAGGTGGGAATGCATATGTCATGAATTATGGTTATGGAAGAATCATTAATATAAATTTAAAAACAAAGTTTGTTTAAAAACAAAACAAACAAAAAACAAAGTTAAACAAAGTTTAACAAAGTCTTAAATAAAGGAGGTTAAAAAATACTAAGTGGTTGATAGAGTGCCTCAAATATGGAAGACAGGGACCTGAGATGGTCTGTTATATCTTCCCAATCATCTCCTCCTCCACCTCATGGACAATGGAGCTATTCCAGTTGAGAAATATACTTACTTAGTTTCTTTCTTTTTTAAAGATTTATTTATTTATTAGAGAGAGAGAGAGAACATGAGTTGGGGGGAAGGGCAGAAGGAGAGGGAGAGAATCTCTGTCAGACTCCCTGCTGAGCATGGAGCCCTATGCACTGCTTGATCCCATGACCCCAAGATCATGACCTGAGCTGAAACCAAGAGTTGGATGCTCAACTAACTGAGCCACCCAGGTGCCCTGAGAAATATATTTTCTAACCTAGAAGCTAGGAAACAGAGATAATAATAGGGTAGTAAGCTCTAGAAGCAGTGAGTTTAATGAATCTCTCAAAACAGCAAAGCACTGCAAAATTTCAGGCCACAGTTAATAAATCAAATAATTGATCACTTATTGTATATACTCCTAATATACTGTATATATTATTTGTCTAAATTAGTTCAGTTCAGGTTTAACATTTTATAAGCAAATTTGGTTACTGAGGCAAATTTTAGAATTAAATGTACTGGATATTTTGAAATCACGTAGACCCAGCCTATATAAAAATAATCCTGGCCAGTGAGTTGGCTGGAATTATTGTTAAACAAAAGCCATAGCACTTTGTCATGGGGCTGAATTTAGTTTTCCTACCACGTTTTTTTTTTTTTTCAAGTGAGTCACTAGAACAACATCCTGACCCTACAATATGTTACCAACGAAAGCAAATCTTTATTTTTCTCTGGTTTCTCTTTGCAGCCAAGCAAGGCTTTGGCTGTATTATATTCATCAGCAAGAAATCCCCAAATACCAAGAAGCATACCAGCATCTTCATGGGCCAGGGATTCAGGACAGATTTCAAATTCTGGAAGAGAGAATTGATCTCCTCCTTTTCTTAGCCATGCTCTAAAGCAAAAAAATGATTTCACTGACCCATGTCAGACTTAACACTTTGTTTCTCAGAAACAGAAAGGGATCTCCAGCAGGTCTCATTTGTTGAGGATGGCTGCATACAGAACATGAAACAGGAAATTGGCCTTTGCAGTGTGCAGAAATGAGTCTTTGGCCATGGTGTAGGCTTGTCTAAAACTCTTAAAGCTAACATCCCTGCTGAGGCTTACTGTGAGTGTTTACATATCAAGATCAGATGAAACTTTTTCCCTTTTCCAAGTCAGCAATGCTGATCTAAGAGGTCAGCAAACAGTATTCACCTTTAGCAGGGGACATTGCAATGATCAAAACATTAGGTATGGGTATTAAACAGGTGGAGCCCCATTTATCATTATCTCACAGTCTGGGTCTCCATACACATAGTAATTGGTAGGGAAGTAGGAATTTTCTTGACTTAGATCCCAAACTACAGCAACATGGTAACCATAGTGAGCTCCTCAGCAGCTGCTTAGGAAAAGGACAAGAAACTGACAGGAATGCCAGATCTGTTTGAACTAGGATAGGGTGTGGCTCTGCATGGACATCCACAGTCCCTGGTGCAGCTAGAAGGAGCTTGCACAAGAGCAGATGTGGGCTTCTGTTATATTTAAAACAATAATTTTGTTTACCTCTGGATATAAAATAAGAAACTCTCTGAGTCCTTAGACTGAAGGAAGACATAAATTATGATTATGTTTTCCATTCTTTAATATCTCCTGAACAGAGAGCCTAATGGTCCAAAATAGCATATGGTGGGAACATGGTACACTATTGACATAGTATTTAAATATGTTTCATCTACTATTTAAGTCAGGCTAGCATTAAAACTCAACATCTGGAGACAACATCCAAGAATATCATAGGTATTTTTTTATGGCACTGTTATGCTCACCATTTCTTTCAAACTGTCCTCACTGCCTAAAGAGATGTATGATCTCTCTCTCTCTCTCACTCCCCCCCATTTTCCTACCTTTAGAAAGGAGACATTCTTGGTCCTCTTTTCTTTTCTTTTCTTTTCTTTTCTTTTCTTTTCTTTTCTTTTCTTTTCTTTCTTTTCTTTTCTTTTCTTTTCCCTTCCTTCCTTCCTTCCTTCCTTCCTTCCTTCCTTCCTTCCTTCCTTCCTTCCTTCCTTCCTTCCTTCTTTCTTTCTTTCTTTCTTTCTTTCTTTCTTTCTTTCTTTCTTTCTTTCTTTCTTTCTTTCTTTCTTTCTTTCTTTCTTTCTTTCTTCTTCTCTCTTTTTTTTTTCTACACACCCAGAGTGGAACCCAGAGCAGGGCTTAAATTCGAGACCCTGAGATCAAGACCTGAGCTGAGGTCAACTCTTGATCTCAACCAACTGGGTCACCCAGGAACCCTAGGAGAAAAGAGACATTCTTAACCAATGTTGATAGTTGAAGTCTTTTTGGTTCTTTGTAAGTCTTTTTGGTTCATCTTTTTCTAAAATTACTAGATCTATATTCTCAAGTTCCACAAAACTCAAGGTGTCCTTCAGGTTTTGCTTCCTGATACTTTAGTATAGTCTCTATTGCTCAAATGAGATGGACTTAGGTTCAAATTGTGGTTCTCTCATCTACTAATTGTGTGAAAATGGGGAACTTATTGCTGAGATAGTTCTTCATTGTTCTCTTGTGTATTTTCCCATCTTTTAAGCAGAGGAACTGACTGCCTCTGTTTCAGAATTAGTTTCAAGCATGTTTGCATAGTGATTAACCTTTGAAGATTGAGATAGTGGCTCCTTCCAGAGCAAAGGGCAGGCATGCTTAGTGTTCATTATAAGAATTCCTTTAACACAAACTGTAAAAATTTGTGTAACACATTATAAAATTCCTCTAACTCGATCTATGAGAGTACAGGTGTTACCTGCTCCCCTCTGTGTTGCTCAGTGGGAATTAGGATTCAGGAACTTGGAAAAAGAAAATGGTGATACTCTGGCTACTACTGGTAGTGCTATGAATAAGTCCTTTGTCTCTGACTGAGAAATTTCAGGTCTTCTGCAAGCATCAATGAAACTATGGCAGGTAGCTTGTTAGCTTCCAAGTATGATAAAATATCAGACCCTTGATGGTTTTTGACACTTATTTAACAGTATTAATCCTCAGGATCCTCACTTATAAACTAGACTTTACAAATAGTTCTGATAGACTTGTAGTGAGGACAATGAGCTCAGTACTAATCATATACTAGGCTACAATCAATATTTGCCAATGTTATTATTTAAGTGATACTTTCCCCCCTTACCTTAAATAAGCCAATTCTTATGTGTAGTCTTATATTGAAAGAAAGTTCTGTTAAAAGATTCTGTTAAGAAACATACAATTTCAAGATATCCTTCCCTATAGGAGTCCTTTTCTTTCATCTATAAGATTCACACTTTCTCTTTTCATTTTGTTTTTTTTTTTTTGCAGTACAATTTTATAGAAAATCTTGAATGAATGTAATGTAGAAACTTCCATTCAGAAAAAAAAAAACTACACAAATTTCCCCTATTTGCTCAATGGAAAGTACAAGGGAAAAAGATACTTTACAATAATTTTTTTAGCTCAGTTTGGCTTATGATTAAAATTTTAATTTTTAAAATATCTTCGCCTTATTCCTCAATAGAACTAGGTGGAAAGCACAGTAAAAAAGCTGGTTTCAACTGAACAAGTTAGCCTGACCATGTGAGAACCTAAGTCTAATGAGTAGGTTTATTGCTGCCCTTACTACATGAAGACAGAAGACATATAAGTTGTAGATATGATTATGTTACTGCTGTTTTTAATTTTATTTATTTATTTTAAAGATTTTATTTATCTGTTCATGAGAGACATACAGAGAGAGAGGCAGAGGGAGAAGCAGGCTCCATGCAGGGAGCTCGATGTGGGACTCCATCCTGGGACTCCAGGATCACTCCCTGAGCTAAAGACAGATGCTCAACCGCTGAGCCACCCAGGTGTCCCAACTGCTACTGTTTTATAAAAGCACCTCCTCCTTAAATCCCTTTTACCTGTAAGGAAAAGTCATAGTAGTTTGGCCTAGTTTTATAGGCCCTTCCAATCTGTCCAGCTTCACCTTCAGTATTTCTTCTGCTTCAATTCTTTTACTTCTTTATAGATCCTTGAATACTGCATGCTATTCCCTTCTCTGTACATTTTAGACATACCTTTCTGTCTTGTATGTCTTTCCTTTCTTTCCACTTAATGCACAATCCCATTCATCTTTTAAGGGTCAGCTCTAGTTTCTTTTTTTCTGGGAGCCTTCTTGGCTTTATCCAAGTAGAATTGGCTTTAAGCTTTTTTTGTCTGACTCATGCTCTAAGTTATTATCACTATTCTTACCCTTAAAGAATTGCTCTGTATTTATTTAGCTATGGTCTGTTTCACCAAACTGATTGCTAGTGCCTTCAGAGTAGAGATTGCCTTACTCATTTGCTATGTCTTCTTTGACATGCACAGTGCTGGCAAATGATAGGTCCTTTTCTTATCAATGGAACAGAGAATGGGACTGGTAAACTTTTCTGAGATTTAAGCCATGGAATTTGTTTCATTGGTACTTGGTTAACCTCACTGGTTCTCAGCATTGGTTGCTCATTGGAATCACATGGAGAGCTTTGAAAGAGTACCAGTTGTGTGAACCTAGTTACTCTGTTGGCATCACTTACATTCCATGGATTCGATTAGTTGGTTTTTAGTGGAGTCCAGGGGTTGTTAATAGTAGTAGTAGGCACTTATATAGCTCTTACTGTACAAGGTACTATTTCAGGCACTGTTTTAAGCACTCTGTTTACATTAATTTATAAGGATTTTTTTAAAGTCAACATTGAGAACCCCTACAGTCTGGCTAAATGGTAAGAAAATATAATCACTGAAGCTGATGTGAAATGATGACACCTAATAATAGAACTAAGCTGGATTCTTTTAGCAGAGCCCATAGTTTTTGTTTATTTGTTTGTGTTTGTCTTAAATTAAGTAAGGAATAAAGGAGTAATTTCAATGTGTATAGTGTTATGGGTTGTGGTTAGTCCAGAGAACATTTTCAGTGACTGTAGGAAGAATTCAGATTGCTGAAGAAGTTAAACATTAGGAGTTACTTTTCCAGTTTAAGGTCCAGTTCTCATGAGACGACACTTTATTAACCAATTTGCCATAAAAATTTGTCTTTGCTCACTGGAACTTTTCAGTTTGGAAATAGTGAAGCTAATTTGATTTGACATCTTTGCCATTATTTAAAAGAAATGTAACATCTGGGAAAAAAAAAAGACTAATGATTTAAGTAAAGTGATACTATAAGAGATTTACAAAAAATGGTCCCAGGTTAAAATTGTGAGTTTTAGTAAGAGTAGTAAGAAGAGCAAAACAGAGATTTTATGTGTCCTATTTAAATATGAAAAGGATGTTTTCATACAAAACACATTATAAAACTAGTTTGTTTTGCATTAAAACATATTTTTCTAGCTATCATAAAGAATATTACTAATATGGCTCAGGCCACCTTGGTACTGCTCAGAGCTTCCTTAGTAGTATTCTTGCTGCATTTCTCTCTTCTCCCATCTGTCCTTCCTGCCTGCCAGTTATCTGTCATCACAAACCCCAGGTGTGCATGGAGGGTTAACCTCAGTGAAGCAAAATAGATTGGCATGGACCTGGAATAAACCTACCCACTTGGGTGGTACAGGGAGTAGAAGAATCTCATAAAAGAGCAAGGTAACAGGGAGCCATTTGATGGCAGCCATTGGGTATCAAAGAGAGCCAACCCAGAGTTACTCAAATGGCCCAGAAGCAGGAAGAGCATGACCACATGGAAGCCAGATAAAACAGTACTAAAAGATGTACCCAGGCAGGAGGAGAGAAGTCATGTTTGCCATAGCAGGCACTAGCCATAGCAGGTTGGATTTTACTCCCTGTGATGGATGAAGGTTGTTTCAGGGATCAGATTCTACTCCACTATGTTCTGAAGTGTTAGTACTGCTATCAATGCAGGACAGAAGCCAGGTACTAATTACTAGAATTGAGAATAAGGTAGACAGGGTATTAAAAATAGGACCACCAGTTATTAGCCCTAGAGCACAAACTAAGAAGCAGATAAGTCATAAAAATGAATTGATCTTAGGTCTCAGAATTGGATGCAAGTTCCTTAGGTGACCAGGTCCCACCTATCGGTGATGATGGTCAAGTAGTTTAGATGTAGGTGGAAGATAGATATTATGTTTTAGATATGGAAAAAGCACATCTTCTTAACATTTAACTCTGATCTTTCAGATCCATTTCCTTCAATGGCTTCCTATTGATTCTCAAATAAGCCAGTCTCACTAATCTGACCACCAAGTCTTCAATTAATTGGATTTTAACTATTTTTCATTCTTATTTCTCATTTCTTATTCTATATTCTTTCTTCAACTCTTGCACCTACTTGCTTTGCATGTAACCTACAATTCTATAATCCAAACTAATTAAATATTCTTTGTCTTAATATACTCTATACTTTACTGACTTGATACTTTTCTCAATTTCCCCTTCATACCTACCCATCATGTAGAAACCATACTGTAATACCAAATATGGCAGGAATTTACTTTTTCTCTTTTTTTCCACCTTTACTATTGACATTCATTTTTTTAAAAAGCAAAGGCTCATATGGGCCTCATTCATGTTAATATCTTCCAAATCAAGTTCAATATATTGGAAGAGAAAAAACACAGGTTTCAAAAAAAAAAAACCTAATTTAATGACCTAATGTTTGGACATTACATATATTTCTATTTTATTTTTAATTTTTAATTTTATTTTTTAATTTTTTAAAGATTTCATTTATTTATCCATGAGACACACACACACATACACACACACAGAGGTAGAAACACAGGCAGAGGGAGAAGCAGGCTCCATGCAGGGAGCCCGAGGTGGGACTCAATCCTGGGTCTCCAGGATCACACACCCTGGGCTGAAGATGGCGCCAAGCCACTGAGCCACCTGGGCTGCCCTGCATATATTATTAAAATTTACACACATTTTGGGTCTTTGTAAACTTTATTAGATTTGACAGAAAAACCTATATTATTCTTGAGTGAAATCTAAAAACTTACCAATGGTTTAGGAATAATTCAGAAAATTGAGATTTTTAAGAATTTCAATATTTAGTTGCAGAGTACCTGTTTGTATGTATATTGCATATTCAATCCATTATATAATACACAGTCTTTTGTGTATGATTGGATTTTCATGCTACTCAGGGAAAACCATGATAACATAATTTTTATGAACTTAGAAGACAAATAACAACAGATTTAAGAAATTCCGTAATAGAACTAGACATTACCTTGAACCATTTGCGTTAAGTAATAGTAATTACTGAATGAATGTGTATAAATGAGAAGGGGTCGATCAGTATTTGAAACTAATTCTTAGTATTGTAAGGTCAACAGTTGTCAAACAGGCATGATTTTGACTTGCCCCTCAGGGTCTTATAACAATGTCTGGAGACATTTTGGGTTTTCACAAATGGGGGAAGTGCTACTGGTATCTAGAGCCAGAGGTACTGCTAAATGTCCTACAATGCACAAGATCATTCCCCACAACAAAGACTTATCTAGGCTAAAATGTCAATAGTGCTGAGACTGAAAAACTGGATAGACAGCAAGACTAATATTTGGTCTATTGAAATTAACTTTAAAAACATATATAGTTTAATGAAAGTGTCAAGCATATTCGTATATTCATTTCAAAAGGTAACCCGAAGTTAATCAAAGTAGAAATTACATAAAGTACAGTTAAGATGTAGAATAATGACTTTTCAGAGACTACGGATTCTACTACCTTGAAATGTACTGTTTTGACTTTTGCTTAATAGGTAAGACAGATCCTCAGTCTAAGAACTAATTTAATAGTGCAGAGGCTTTTGTAGTGGTTGTATAAATTGTGATTGCTTTTGGTTTGGATTCGTATGTGGTTAAGCTACATATTTCCATAGTTTCACTGAATTTCAGTTTTTGCTTTATGGAGTAATATTGGTAAATGGGACAATCCAAATAAGGTGTTCAGATGCTAATCAGCTGTGACTTTGAAACTTTTCTTTCCCTTTTAGAGCTTTGTATCACTTGGGTTTTTATACTTTATGCCAAACTACTTATAACCCAATGATTTAAATAAAAACTCTGTAAGGTGAGGTCAGTGTGCACTTCGAGGCCAGGGCAAAAGACTTCTGCCATTCGTTTTCACTGTTTTGTTTGGCTTTGTCCATTAAACCAGATGGATAAGCAGAGCACATATGGTGTATGAACTGGCTGGGGCTCCCAGCAGGTCTGAGCTGTGAACTCTGTGGCCTGCTGCTGTGCTTTCATGTTTGAGTTCAGAATTCCCCTACTCATTTGTGCAGGGGCAGAGGCCAGGCTCATCTAAGCTCAGCAGGAAGCAGCCACTCTGAAATCCAGAATGCTCATCTAGGAGGAAAAGGCTTCCACTGACAGAAGCCTTCGCCTTGTCTATGGTCTGCTTCTCTCTTCCTTTATACCACTGTGTTCCCTCTCTAAGGCTTAGAGAATGATGTGGGGACACAATTCCTGACTCAGACTTGTGGGCAAGTCCATTTGGAATCCAATTCTGGCTCTGGATTGAATTTTCTTCTGACTAGCCAGATGACTAGCCACTTCCAGAGGGAGAGAAACTGCTATGCAGGTTTGTAAAGATCAGGAAAGCAAAGGCCATCTCTAGTCTTGACAATAGTAGCTCTGGTCCAAATGGGACGTTTAGTCTGGGGCCGTTCTCCTGTCATTAGTGTTGTGTAAATATTGGTCCTTTCTAGGGGTGAACCATCTCAGTAAGGTGGTGTGGATCAGGCTACTACTATAACTTACTTACTTTTGCTTCTATTGTACTTGATGGTCATGGTAACTTTCACATTTTACACAGTGGTCCTGTATTTAGGAGGCTGTAGTGGTTTTGTAAGCTCACATAATGGTCATGAGCATGGATTTTGGAATCAGAATGATTAGGCTTGACTCACAGTATATATCACTTGTTAGCAAAGGAAACTCAAAAGTTACTTAAGCCCATTGAGTCTAAATTTCTCCATTTAAAAATTGATATCATAGCACTTCTATAACTAGATCAAATTAGATGTTGTATTGTGTTGTGATAAAAGTATATACTCCAGAGCCAGACTGCTTGGGATTGGATGCTGGCTCTGCCATTTACTGGCTGGCTGACCTTGAATACAATATTTCACATTTCTGTGATCTGTGAAAATAATAATAGGATCAATTTAGAGGGTTGTTGTCAGGATTAAGACACTGTATGTGTAGAACACTTAGAACAATGTTGGGCATCTTGTAGTGCTTAATAACCACTAGCTAAATTATTATTGTGAACTTTTCTCAGTAGCAGAGAAATCTTTTCATGGGTATGTATTCATCACCTACATGCATAGCATTTGTAAATGTACAAGTACACCTCAAAGATATCATGGGTTGGGTTCCACTGCAATAAAGCAGATATCACAACAGAGTAAGTCAAATGAATTTTTTGTTTCTCAGTGCATATAAAAGTTACATAATATTGTAGTTTATTAATTATGCAATAACATTATATCTAAAAAAACAATGTGCATACCTTAATTTAAAAGTACTTTATTGCTAAAAAATGCTAACCATCCTCTGAGCCTTTAGTGAGTCATAATCATTTTGTTGGTGGAAGGTCTTACCTTGATGATAGATGTGATGGTTGCTGAAAGTGGGGGTGGCTGTGACAATTTCTGAAAATAAGACAACAATAAAATTTACCATATAAATTGGCTCTTCTGTTTTTTTTTTTTAAGATTTTATTTATTTATTCATGAGAGACAGAGAAACTGAGACAGAGAGAGAGGCAGAGACATAGGCAGAGGAAGAAGCAGGCTTCATGCAGGGAGCCTGATGTGGGACTTGATCCTGGAACTCCAGGATCACGCCTTGGGCCAAAGGCAGGCAGTAAACTGCTGAGCCACCCAGGGATCCCAATTGGCTCTTTTGGTGAATGACTTCTCTGAAGCATGTGATGCAATTTAATATAACATTTTATCCACAGTAGAACTTCTTCCAAAATTGGGGTCAATCCTCTTAAGCCCTAGCTCTGCTTTATCATCTACTTTTATGTAATACACTCTAAGTCCTTTGTTGTCATTTCAACAATATTCACAGCATCTTCACCAGGAGTAGATTTTATCTCAAGAAACCACTCTCTTTGCTCATTTGTAAGAAGCAACCACTCATTCTTTCAAGTTTGATCATGAGACTGCACAATTTAGTCCCATCTTCAGGCTCTGTTTGTAATTCTAGTTCTCTTGCTCTTTCTACCACATCTGAGTTACTTTCTCCCCTGAAGTCTTGAACATCAGTTCATAAAACATAAAATATCTGTGGAGTACAATAAAGCAAAACATAATAAAATGAGGTATGTCTATATTACATAGAAACAATTTTAAAAAAATTTTGTGCCCTAAAATATTGCACTATTTGAGTAATTTCTCAGTTTTCCACTGTACTGTGGAGTTATTTCAGATACATAAGTGACCACTAGACCAAGGTGTCAGGTGTTATTTTTCATATTGAATGATGGTTTAACACAGGAGAGCAGTAGATGAGAATTGAGTCTAGTGAAATCCAGCAATTGAAGAGAGCCTGTCATAACTCCAGTGTTAGAAATCCTTGGCTCTAGATACCTCTGGGAATTGAAAGCCTGTTTGCTGCAATGATTCCAAATCATCTGCTATACAATTGGCAAGTTATGTTTGCATTCTCTCTTTCATTGTCACTAGTGCTTATCTACTTCAGGAGGAACTCCCATGTGTCATCATCCCTCCCAAACTTCCATCTCCCCTTGAACCAGCTGTTCATTTCTAATTCTTTTCTTGTAACTACTATGGCTGAGAAATCAAGCCCAATTATACCATGTGTATTTAAAAAGGAAGACTTGTTTACTCTTGTGCTACACTTAATCCTCATAAATTTGGGTTTCCAATCCACAGTAGGCACACTTTTTGGTTGATATTCTGATAGATAAAACAAGCAGATTGCTCACTTCTGTGCATGTGTTTTATGAAATCTATTTGTTTGAAAAGAGGAAAGAAGAAATACAAAATGTATTATGAAGCTAATATATCTCATATCTAGATTATGGTAGCAAAGTTTTGCTTTCAGACAGAAAGAGTCACATATTGTTTAACTGATGATAATTTATTGTGAGATAATGTATGTATGATGGCTTAGTATCTCTTCTAGAGTCTTAGATCTTAAAAAAGATGCTAAAACAAACTGTAGAAGTTTGAAAGATTCTTTGTGTGAAATAAGTTTTAGGAATGTGTAACTTAAAAGTATTTCATTTAAAGTTTAACCAGAATATATTGCTTGCAGTTAGCTGAAGTAAAAATGTTTTATAATTTTTTAATCAAAATTAATGTATAAAATGTTTTACCTTATTCTTATAATACAGAATCAATATGATTTAGATTTTAACTTTGTAGAAGTTTGGAAATTTTTCAAGTAAGTTGTGGCATCATGATGAAATTTCAGGGATGGTGGGGAAGGGTCTTTAGAACTTCAAGACTTCTTTCAAAACATTAAGGCATTTTTTACATTGTTCGAGTTTTCCATTTCATTTGGCCTGGGCAGCTTCTAGCCTGTTTTGTCATAACTACCATGTTAAATTTAGTTGTATGTTCATAAAATGGAGAAAAATGTTCACCACTGGCAGGTGAAAACAGGAAATAAAAATATTGACTCGGGATGTTCCCAGGACAATTAAACAGCTAATGAAAGGATTATAGTCCCCAAGGCCACCATGAGTAGGAAAGTGGGCATAAGTACCTCATCTGGCACCCAGTTGATTCCAGTTCATGATGCCTATAATTTCTGGCTAGGTAAGTAACGTGGCAAAATAGCTCTGTTGCAATAAAATGAAAAAAACAATGTTCCTCTTAAAGCACTTATATTTCTAGGATCATAGCAGCATCTTCCCTTCTCCATTTCCCCCTTTTTTGGAAATACCTGGGCTTTTTTGGGAAACGCCCAGCCTTTCATTTTGATTCAAGTTCTAAACAAAATGAGTATACGTCTAATCACCAATGGTATTGTTTACTAGAAGGACCAAAGCTACTTTGGATCTAATATGACCCCAAACTAGAATAGTTAGATATGGTGGTGACACTATCAAAAATTGATATGTTGCTTGTACAGGTTCTGAATAGAACACCATGACAAATTATTTGGAAAAAAATTTCTTTAAGAGAAAGCTATTTATCTAGGAATCACTTATGAAGGAATTACCGTGTATGAGACACTGTGTGTGAAAAGGAAGAAAAAAAGTGTTCACATTTGTATCTAGGAAAGTTAAATTTGATGGGAGTTGCTGAGAGGTGATGACTTTTCCTTTTAGAGAAATATATATGCAATTATTTTTTGTAGTGGTTCTTAAGATTGATGGCAAAATGCATCAGGCGCTTGCTCTGAATGCATTTTGATTAAGGTATAAATCATTCATACTGTGCCCATTTTGTTTGCAAGTATTGTTTGTTGAATCCCTTGCCTACAGATGACATCAGGAAAATAGCTTTTATTATATATCACATCTGATGGATTAGATGGGAGTTCTTAGTGCCCTGGGAAGGAGGTGGGAGGAGGAAGTTTCAAAGGAAGTGAGGGAGTAAGTCTTGGAAGTTCTTGGAGACTAGGAAGAGAGACAATAGAATTCTCCAGCCCTTCTTCCACTCCCACCAGATAAAGAGATGTTTGGAGGACTTCACTTGCCTTTTTGGGGGGGACCTGGGAAAATGACTATGAACACTGCCTGGTGACATTGTCAAACACTGATATAATCAAGATAACTGAGTATTTGGCCTTCAAAAGGGGACAAGATTTACTTAGAAGCCAGTTGTTCCTGAAGATTTCTCTTGGTGGTGGTGAGGAGATGCCAGGAAGGAAGTGAGTTGGGCTAGGTGGCTGCAGAGCAGGAGGCCACAGCAAACCCTCAGAGGATGCTGGAGTGGAGGAATGATCATGCAGGAGGCTAGCCCCTAACATCTTCATCCCCTTCCCATGACCGGATACCCTGGAGGAAAAGAAAAGAAAACAATGTGGAATTGACTGTTTTAGTCAAGTCTCAGACATTCAACAACTAAGCTCAATTCTAGGGAGCTGTATTATTTTACACATATGAATTTTGTCAATTAATAGTATTGTGTTTACAAAGACTGCTGATTTCAATGACTGTGCCTTATTTCCTATGTGTTTATATAAATGGTTTTGGAATGTTTATTTAACACTAGAATCCGCTTCAGAGGAATACAAACTATAAACATAAACTAGTGCACTTAATAGATTAATGAAGAGGAATGACCATATATTGATAGTTCAGAAATATTTATATAAGTTATCATTTGGTTGGAAATATTGAAAGTAATTAATGCTTTAAGAAATCACCAAGATCCAGAATATTAACCACAAAAGTCTTTAAAACTTTACTTGTTGATTTCTAGAAATGACCACTTAAGAGAGTAGATTCTATTCTGTGGAAGTATTTACAGTGTTTGGAGTTTTATGATATCCTACTTTTCTTCATTAGTGTAAAATTGAGGGAAATAACAGCTATATTTTTTGCTTACTTTTTTCCTATTTCTTTTTAAAGTAATTAAACTAAAATATCAGTGTCCATGTAATTTGTAAGACTTTCATTTATGGATTCATTTTCCCACCTACTTGGTAATCAACCATTTCACAGAGTGCTTTGGAGACTTCAAAGTTCTGAATATGTCTAAAACTTGTGTGGCATCCCCCAAGTACATAATTACAATGATTACTGTAATGCATATTGTAGATCTTAGACATTTGTGTCTAGACAAGCTCTATACTTTAAGACCTCAGTGATTTAGAATACTGGTTTGAATTTATATAACTTATAGTAGCTAATGATTATGTTGCAGAATTTTGATTAGGAATTTGTAATGTGTCCAGTCTTTATCTTTCTAACCTTTGCCTCTTTCTTATGTAAGTCAGTTTTCAGATACATTCTTTCTTAGCAGGTATTATATCATACCTATTTTTTTAAAGATTTTTTTTAATTTTTATTTATTTATGATAGTCACACACACACACACACACACACACACAGAGAGAGAGAGAGAGAGAGAGAGAGAGAGGGAGAGACACAGGCAGAGGGAGAAGCAGGCTCCATGCACCGGGAGCCCGACGCGGGATTCGATCCCGGGTCTCCAGGATCACGCCCTGGGCCAAAGGTAGGCGCCAAACCGCTGCGCCACCCAGGGATCCCTATATCATACCTATTGTGGAAATTCCAAATATTACTTTCTATTGCTTTATTATTATTATTATTATTATTATTATTATTATTATTGTTATAGTTGCATATAATATCATAGGAAACCTTGCATGGGTGATATTGCTAATAGCCTATAGCTGGATCCTGAAAGGATTGGTTACATGAGTTTTTTTTTTTTAAAGCTCTATGGGGGCTCCTGGGTGGCTCAGTTGCTTAAGCATCTGCCTTTGGCTCAGGTCACGATCCCAGGGTCCTGGGATAAAGCTCCACATCAGGCTCCCTGCTCACTGGGGAGCCTGCTTCTCGCTCTCATTCTACCTGCTTCTTCACCTGCTTGTGCTCATTCCTCTCTGTCAAATAATAAGTAAATAAACTCTTAAAAAAAGCTTTATGTATCTTTGACATATAACTATGCATATTTCATAAAATTTAATATGTTCTCTAATATGTATACACAACCATCACTACAATGAAGATATTCATCATGTCCAAAAGTGTCCTGTGTCTTTTGGTTATGCCTCCTTCCTGGAATTCCCTGTCCTGTCTCTTCATCTCCAGGGATTGCACTGAATGTATAGGTCAAGTTGGGAATAATGTCTTGGAAGTTTTCTCCATTTGTTTAGATTTTTAATTTCTTTCATCAGAGTTTCATGGTTGTCCACATATAGGTTTTAGATATATTTTGTTAGATTTATACCTAAGGATTTCTCTTTTTTGGGGGGGGTGCTAACATCAATGTGTGTTTAAATGTAAACATTGTGTTTTAAATTTAAAATTCCACTTGTTCATTGCTGATATGTGACAACACTTGATATGGTCAGTCTTTTTAATTTTAACCAGTCTGATAGTGGTATCTCATTGTGGTTTTAATTTGGACTCCCTTAATGAATGATAACATTGAACAACTCTTCTATATTTTTGTCATATATATATCTTCTTTCATGAAGTATTTATTAAACTCTTTTGCATATTTTAACATTTACACATATGTAATTCAGGGGTCTCAAGACTTTCCACATGTTTGATGATTCACTAGAAATACTCACAGGACTCAGAGTCAGCAGTTCTCATGATTGTGTTTTATTGCAGTGTTCAGCAATGGAAAAAGACACAGCAGGCAGTCTGGAAGAATTTCAAGACATCCAGCATTTTCCCTCTTAAGATCACATTTAACATATTCCTTCCTCCAATAGTAAATGTAGCAGTATATTTGGAGCGTTTTGGTCCAGGGATGCTTGTTTTTTTTTTTTTTGTTTTGTTTTTTTTTAAAGTTTTATTTATTTATGATAGTCACACACACACAGAGAGAGAGAGAGAGAGGGAGAGAGAGAGAGAGAGAGAGGCAGAGACATAGGCAGAGGGAGAAGCAGGCTTCATGCACTGGGAGCCTGACGTGGGAGTCGATCCCGGGTCTCCAGGATCGCGCCCTGGGCCAAAGGCAGGCGCTAAACCGCTGTGCCACCCAGGGTTCCCCAGGGATGCTTGTTTGAGACTCAAAGTCCAGACTTTCTATTTGGGACTGGTCTTGTAGGTACTCTCTGCTGACCTGGCCAGCCAAAAGTGCCAAATTCCAGAAGGAAAGCAGATATTCACCATCAATCACTTTTTTTTGGTATGATCAGTCTAGGCCAGCTGGTGCAGAGGCTATAGTACCCAAGGTGGGCAAAACAACCTTATTAACATATGAAACATCCCAAAAGCAAGTCTCCAGAGGCCAACCAAGGGGCCAACCCTGCAAGTAGACCACTCAAAAGATAGCAACCTCAAAAATACTATATTAGCTATTTCCTAACATACACACATTCTTTTATTTTCACCAAGCACTCTGATTATTGTGGGACATCCAGGAAGAAATAAGGATATGGGAATCAGAAAAAGGCAGGGGATTGATGAAAGGCACTGAATTGATCTTATCAAAAACATGAGATACAGAGCAGTAAAACTTCTGGAAATTTGCCTGAGAACCGTAAACAGTGGGATTTGGATCAGACATAAGTTTATATTATGTTAAGAAATCCAGTTTCACCTAAAAGTAGAACCTGCTTTAAATTCAGTTTCACCTAAAAGTAGAAACTGCTTTAACTGATGAGAAAATGAGGCTGGGACTATGGTGGGTTTATAGAAAACTTTCTTAAGGATAATTTTTTAGGATGTTTTGAAGCCTGGGAGACAAAATGAAGACTAAGGAAAGAATGAATCCAATAGAAGGGGTTACCAATCTGGTAACACTTCAAGACCAGGGAAGAAATCTGAGATGGACATGCTTTTTTTCAACAAAGAAGGCTGGAGAGGGCTGACTCTGGGGGCATAAATCTCTCTCTATTGAACAGTGTTGCCATCTTGAATTTAGGTTGATTATAGTTTATTAAGCAGCTTGCCTCAAATTCTCTGCCCTTCTCCTCTCCCATGGAAGATTTCTTGTCATCTAATAAACAATGACTTCTTCAACATTCTAATGGTAAAACATACCTCTTGTAAAGTTGTTTCTTTGAATATCCCTCAATATAAGCCAGAGGTTTAGGAAGGAGGATGGGGAATATGTGCAAATTAATAATGCAATCTAAGTGGGCAGTGAGTACATTGGTCTATTTTAGTAGATAGTATACTGGTCTACCTTAATCCAAGGACAGATTAAAGTATCTGGTGGAACTGACTTCTGATATCCTTTAGGCAATGTTAATAAATATTACTTTTCTTGGTTTTTGATAGGTATCATAAGGCACTGTGTTCAAGATCTGACTTTCTAAAAAGCATCTAGAGAGCTGGTATCACAGGCATTCGTGTTAATATGTAGAGGCATGGGCTTTGGATTTACATAATCACATGAGAATGAAGGCAATTAAGAAAAGTAGGTGCGTAAAGTTAGGGACACCTCTTAGCTGAGAGGATGAGTTTTTCCACTGAAAGTAAGAAGGCAATTTTCAAAAGACTATTATTGCCAGATATAGACAAAATATACTTAGCACTAAGATTATAAACTTTAATTTATAAAGGTAGTTGGCTAAGAATGTAAAACGGGCTAATATCAGAAAATTGTCTTTGATGAAGTAATAGGTGTTTAGATTATGGACCATTATCTATGGTTTGATTGAACTGCTAAATTTTCCTAGGGCATATAACCAAATATATACTCTCTAACTTGATCTTTATGAGAGATATATGTTTTGGTACCTGTATCTTTTGCAGCTGTGCTAAAAATCAATCTATCAAACAAACAGATAATTATTATAAAATCTTTTATCCCTAATACAAATCTTTGGCTTACATAGCTTTATTTTTAGAATCCTAATTTTGTTAAATAAGACAGTTTTTATTGGTGCCATACCATTATGGTGCTAATTGTGAGTTATTTGTATTAGTTTACTATCGAAGGGTCATAAACTAAGGAAATTTTCTGTGGTTCTGGGCCTAGTTGCTTGAAGTCTTAAAACAAAATACATTATGTATTATAGCATGAAAGACTATAAGAGCACATATAAAGGACATTATAAGTAAAAATGGAAGCCCAAATATTAGTTTGTATATATTTTTAAAGATTTTATTTATTCGTGAGAGACACACACAGAGAGAGAGAGAGGCAGAGACACACACAGGCAGAGGGAGAAGCAGGCTCCATGCAAGGAGCTTGATGTGGGTCTAGAACCCGGAAATCCAGGATCATGCCCTGAGCCAAAGGCAGATGCTCAACTGCTGAGCCACCCAGGCATCCCCAAATATTAGTATATTTAGAAATTTTTGGATGCTTTATAACCCTAAATCATAGTCTTGAAATATTTTAATATTACATTCCAGAAAGGGAGAAAGTCATGCATCTTCGCAGCATGCTACTACTTAAGATATTACTCTCCTCTCTCTATTGGAAATAAAGATAATTCATGAAGTCAATTATGGCAAAAGAAGACAAAGGGATGACATTAGCAGTGAGCAGCAACATTAGGACCACATCTATGTGTGTACAAAGTGAGGTGAGGATCTAGTAATCTTATGATTAATTTTCTCAGAGTAAATAACCACCCCAAATGATGATGATGAACATGGTGATAGAGGTGATGGTGACAAGGATGATATTAACAATGACCATTTATTGTGTGCTTACCAGGTATCAGGCATTGTTCTAAGCACTATTCTTGCATTAATTCATTAGATCCTCAAAGAACTCTAACAGGTAAATATTATTTTTACCCCCATTTTTACAGAAAAACAAATTCAAGAACAGAGAAGTTAATAACTTGTTTAAGGTCACACACTAGTAGTGGTAGAGTTGTGATTCAAGCCCAGGCAATTTAGTCCAGATACTTTCCTCTAAACCACTACTCCTTATATGCAAAATAACAAATTCAATGTATCTAGCTAACTACCTCAACTGTTTGTGTTCAAAAACAAGTGTGGTAAATGGGAGGCACTTTGAAGACTTTACTATAATAAATAATATAAGGATCGATTATTTAACCAAAACCCTTTATTCAAAACCAAAACACACACACATGCATATATAAAGAGAGTAATGACAGACTTGCTTGGTTTTACCAGTCTGGTTTTATACCAAGAGCTAATGATGTTGCTGTCTGTTGTCTCAGGAAAGCCTAATGTGTAAATGAAGATGATAGACTACAGAGAATGTTTAAAGGTGCTGAAAAGCCTCTCTTTCCTCAAAAATATTCCTAACATACCTCTCCTTGTGCTGGGAACTCCTCCATTGGAGGCAACGTAGCACAGGAAGGGTTAATACAGACAACATTAGCACCAGTGTGGTTCAGTGTAGCATGCCAATGAGGTGGAAAGGGAGGAGGATAGACTTGGCTTCAGTCCTTTGTAAATAAATGTCTTTCCCACCTCTAACAACACTTCAGGTGAACATAATGTTTTTTAAATTGTGCAGCATCTTAGGATTGATAATAAAATTAACCAGTAACATCTACTGAGAATTAGATTCTTACCCAGGTGAACATATTAGAGAAGGGCATATAGTAGAATTAATGGCAGTTAGGAGATGGCAAGCAGAGCAGAGCATAGTAACTGGAAGTCCTGTGATGTGGGGATAGATGGCAAGAGAGTATACTGTAGGTCTTCAAGTGGGTGCTATAGATCCCTGACAGGGATCTTTGACAAAAGTCCTGTAGTGGAGAATAAGAAAGGAAGGCGGTGAGGAAGCTGTGATCAGAACAGTCCTTTCTTATTGTGTATCACTGCTTTTGTCTGTCTTTATCAGTTTTATTCTCATTCCCCTGTTGTACCCTGCAATCTTTCCCTTATCTGAGAAAAGTGCTAAGGATTCCCTGACCCCCTCTCCCCTTCATTAATTCCCTTGCCTCCTCATTTCATCATCCCCTGCCCGTGCAAATCTTGTACTATTCTTTCCACAATTTGTTTGTGATCAAATTCATGAGTTATGGGAAGGAATTGAGTGGAGGAAAGAAAGGTATGTTAGAGACTATTGATCTTTTGACCTCATTGTTTACTCCTTCCTTAGTGTAGAAGACTATCTTCTGGGTCACTATACAAGACTTCAGGAGGTGTAGCTTTAGGTTTTGCATTACTATTTGCATTTATAGTTTTAGAGCTAAGTATGACTGCAGTTCAGATTTTTTTTCTAAAGGAACAAGATAATGCAGACCCAAAGATTTGAGACCTTCCTAAGATATGGCAAGTTTTCTGGTTCTTGATACCAAGACATTTTCATTCCACTACATCAAAATATTAAATGTCTGCCTCTTTGTGTATGAACCCCCAGCATATCCATATACATTTACACACTCCCATTGGCTCTAAAACTATGTGTCTGAGCTCTCAGGAATGAAACGAGCATTCCCATTATTTTTCCTCAGAGTGGAGTAGAAGAAATAATTTAATGAGGCCTATGATTTGTGAATTGTTTAAAAAGATGGTTACCCTGTTGAATGTATCTAGTTTGTCCACGTATCTAAGTACTGTTCTAAAGAGATTTATTATTCTTCACGATGACAAGATTCATAAGTGGCACCAGATGAAATTTCAGACTGGGAGGTGGTTGCCCTGTTTACAGGGCATAAGCATAGTGAGAAGGTAAGGAGAAAAGGTTTTATGTTCATATCTTATAAAAATTAGAATTAACGTCTCCTTCAGGACAGAGATTTTATCTGTCTTGCTTATTGGGTTATGTCAGCACTGTGGGCTCTGAGTCAGTAACTGTTGACTAAAAATCATAAGCCTCATTGTATGTCTTGATCTTTGTGGTAGAATTAAGCATTAAAAATATTGTTCCCTGTTTCTGTCTTTATCAACTGATTCCCTTCATCCTAACCTTCAACATATTTTTACTGTAACATTGTTAGAATTCACCAGTATGTAATTAAATCACTATTATTTCATTGATTACTTAGCGAAATCTATGTAGCTGCTTATAATGCCCAGTAAATTCTGGTGGAAAACAATTAATATTGACACTGACTGCTTTAAATGATATCTGGACCTGAATTTAAAAATGTATATTTTATAGTATCTCTGATAACATATTGACAGATGCTAATTTTGTCAATTTATAATTGCAGTATGTAGATATACCACATTTTATTTATTAATTTATCAGTTAATGGACATTTAAGTTGCTTCTACTTTTGACTATTATGAATAATGCTGCTATGAACATTTGCACACAAGTTTTTGTGTATGTTTTCATTTCTCTTAGCTTCATTTCTTTTCATACACATTTCTTTTGTGTATGTTTTCATTTCATTTCTCTTTTTTTTTTTTTTTTTAATTTTTATTTGTTTATGATAGTCACACACACACACACAGAGAGAGAGACAGAGAGAGACACAGGCAGAGGGAGAAGCAGGCTCCATGCACTGGGAGCCCGACGTGGGATTTGATCCCGGGTCTCCAGGATCGCGCCCTGGGCCAAAGGCAGGCGCCAAACCGCTGCGCCACCCAGGGATCCCTCATTTCTCTTTTATGTATGTTTTTATTTTTACTTAGGAATGGAATTGCTGGATCTTATGGTAACTTTATGTTTAACCATTTGAGAAATAGCCACACTGTGGCAAATGGCTGTACCATTTTACATTCCCACTAGCAATGTATGAGGGTTCCAATTTCTCCATTTTCTTGCCAACACTTGTTACTCTCTTTTTTATTATAGCTATCCTAGTGAGTGTAAAGTCGTATATCCAGTGGTTTTAATTTGTATTATCCTGATAGTTAATGAGTGTTGGGCATTTTTAATGTACCTATTGGCTATTTGTCTATCTTATTTTGAGAAATGATTAAATTTTAATAATTTTATCTTTATATTCATATAGTATTGGTGCCAATTTCTATTTTAAGAAATAACTTTGAACTGATAAGAATTAAAAGAATTCAGTCACAAAGGACTGTACTGTATAATTTGATTGATATAAAATATTTAAAGTAGGCAAATCCATAGTGACAAAAAAGTAGATTATTGGTTACCTGGGACTGGGAGAGAAAAGAAATGGGGAATTGCTGCCATGGGCAAAAAGTGTCCTTTTGGGTGATGAAGATGTTCTAAAATTAGATTATGATAATGGTCTCACAATTCTGTGGATATATGGAAAACTGTTGAATTATGCACTTCAAAGAGAAGAATTTTATCATATGTAAATTATAACTCAATACAGCTGTGAAAAAGAAAGCCAGAGCAAAAAGAAACAAAAGCAGAAGCAAAAACTTAAGCAGATAGTTCTCTTGGGTATCTGTCTATTGAACCGGAAATATCATGCTTTTCTCTCTACAGTTTGCATAACTCCTAAGTCACATTTAATTAGAATATTGAGCCCTGACTCAAGATCCCACTCAGTAGGGAGTCTCCTGGAGATTTCTCTCCCTCTCCTTCTGCCCCTCCCCCTGCACGCATGCACTCTCTCTCTCTCTAAAAATAAATACATCTTTAAAAAAATAGTATCTTAATGAAGTAACATGTAAAAATATCTAGCAGAATGCTTGTCCATGGCAATTCTTGATAAGTGTTATTTGAAAAATGCTAAATTGGGAAAGCATTAATTTACTATGTTTTAAGTTTCCATTATCATTAGTTTAAAATTTGAGATATACCAAAATGAATGTACTATCAAACCCCTAATTTTTCTTGGAAATGTTAAGTTTACCTAAATTCTTCCTCATAAGTGAGGACAAAGAAGATAGTCTGTTATAAAACCAAGTGACACCTGCTTTTGGAGTCCAGGGCATGATAAATGTGCATGTCATATTATTTGAGGTTAAAAACAAGCTTTCATTTGGAAAAGACTCTGCCTTCACTTTGTCTGAGTACTAAAAAAAAAATCCATAAGGATTCCCAAAGTGTTTGAATAGCAAAACAATATTTCGGAGGTAGGGAAGAAATATGTGTGATTGTATCACATATAAAAAGCAGATCGTCAGAATGACTGAAAAGCAAGACTCAACTATAGATCCTGTTTGTAAGATGTCTGCTTTAAAGTTGTAGATGAGTTAAAAGTAAAAGGATCATGCAAACAATAGAAGAAATCAGGGGACTTTGTTTTAGTGTCAAAGTAGGCTTCAGAACAAGAAATATTACCAGAAATAAAGAGAGATATAGCATATTGATAATGGGATTGATTTACCAAAAGGACGCAATAATCAGTTGGTTCTGTAAAGGTATATGGAATTAACAACTCAGCTTCAAAATGCAGCAAAAACTGACAGAACTGAATACTTTTTTTGTTGTAAGCTTTTCAGCTCCTCAATAGCAATTCTCTATTGGAATTCTTAAGGATCTAAACAAAACCTATGAATGAAAAAAGTTTATATTATTTAAACAACACGTGTACTATTTTTGTGAACATATAACTCCAATTCCCAACATAATACATTAAACAGTATTAATTAAAATATTTACTCAAATACCAACTCAAAGTGCTCCAAGTGTAGAGCACTTTAGGTATGTTATTTAATCAACATAATAATCTGTATTGCCTATAAGCAAACTGGAAATCAATGAGATTACATAGTTGCATAATTCATGTTGTAAGGAGCATGGTTAGGATTTGAACTCAGGCCTGTTTGCCATTAAATCTATGATCTTTCCACCACCCGATGGCTTGAAATACAGGCATACCTCATTTTATTGCACTTTGCTTTATCATGCTTTGCAGATACTGCTTTTCTTTTTTTTTTTACAAATTGAAAGTTTGTGGCAATCCTGTATCAAGCAAATCTATTTGCACCATTTTTCCAAAGCATTTGCTCACTTTGTCTCTGTGTCATGTATAGACAATTCTCAGAATATTTCAAACTTTTTCATTATTATTATACTTGTTATGATGACCTGTGATCAGTAATCTTTGATGTTACCATTATCATTGTTTTCATGAACCATGCTCATATAAGATACCAAACTTAATTGGTAAATGTGTATATGTTGTCACTTCTCCACTGTCTGTTCCCCACCTCTCTTCCTCTCCTTATGTAATCCTAAAATGGCCTCTAAGTGTTCATGAGAAAGAAAGGGTCACAGGTCTCTCTTTTTAAATCAAAGACTAGAAATGATTAAGCTTAGTGAGAAAGCATGCTGAAGAATGAGATGAGCTGAAAGTTAGGCCTCTCATGCCAAATAGCCAAGTTATGACTGGAAAGGAAAAGTTCTTGAAGGAAATTAAAAGTGCTAATTCAGTGGGTACATGAATGATAAGGAAGTGAAAGTCTTATTGTTGATATGGTAAAAATTTTAGTGGTCTAGATTGAAGATCAAACCAGCCATAAAATTCTCTTAGCCAAAGCCTGATCCAGAAGGCTGAGAGAGCTGATAAAGCTGCAGAAGAAAAGTTTGAAGACCAGAGGGGAGGGGCAAGATGGCGGAAGAGCAGGGTCCCCAAATCACCTGTCCCCACCAAGTTACCTAGATAACCTTCAAACCATCCTGAAAATCTACGAATTCAGCCTGAGATGTAAAGAGAGACCAGCTGGAATGCTACAGTGAGAAGAGTTCGCGCTTCTATCAAGGTAGGAAGACGGGGAAAAAGAAATAAAGGAACAAAAGGCCTCCGAGGGGGAGGGGCCCGCGAGGAGCCGGGCTGAGGCCGGGGCGAGTGTCCCCAGGACAGGAGAGCCCCGTCCCGGAGGAGCAGGAGCTGCACCAACCTTCCCGGGCGGGCGGAAAGGGGCTCGCAGGGAGTTGGAGCAGGACCCAGGAGGGCGGGGATGCCCTCGGGCTCCCGGGGACACTAACAGACACCTGCGCCCCGGGAGAGTGCTCCGAGCTCCCTAAGGGCTGCAGCGCGCACAGCGGGACCGACCGGAGCAGCTCGGAGGGGCTCGGGCGGCGGCTCCGCGGAGGGGGCTGCGGGGCGGGAGCGCGAATCCAACAGCGCAGGCCCCGGAGCACAGGGCGCCGGGACACAGCCCAGGATCCGGCCTCCCCCGGGACAGGCAGAGGCCGGGAGGGCCCAGGACAGCGAGGACGCTCCTGCCCCGAGCTGAGCAGATCAGCGGCCCCGCCCCGGAGCCTCCAGGCCCTGCGGACGGAGAGCCGAGAGCCCCGAGCCCCGTAGTTCCTGCGGAGGCTGAATCCAGGCTTCCAGAGTTGCCATAGCAACTGCTGCTGTTCCTCCCTGGGTCCCACGGGGTAAACAACCCCCGCTGAGCCCTGCAGCAGGCAGGGGCAGAGCAGCTCCCCCAAGTGCTAACACCTGAGAATCAGCACAGCAGGCCCCTCCCCCAGAAGACCAGCTAGAGGGACCAGTGATACTCCCCCGTGTTCCAATACAACTTGTTTTTGGCCACTCTGCACTGAACAAAATGACTAGAAGGAAAACCTCACCTCGAAAGAAAGAATCAGAAACAGCCCTCGCTCCCACAGAGTTACAAAATCTGGATTACACTTCAATGTCAGAAAGCCAATTCAGAAGCACTATTCTACAGCTACTGGTGGCTCTAGAAAAAAGCATTAAGGACTCACGAGACTTCATGACTGCAGAATTTAGATCCAATCAGGCAGAAATTAAAAATCAATTGAATGAGATGCAATCCAAACTAGAAGTCCTAACGACGAGGGTTAACGAGGTGGAAGAACGAGTGAGTGACATAGAAGACAAGTTAATGGCAAAGAGGGAAACTGAGGAAAAAAGAGACAATCAATTAAGGGACCATGAAGACAGATTAAGGCAAATAAATGACAGTCTGAGGAAGAAAAACCTACGTTTAATTGGGGTTCCCGAGGGCGCCGAAAGGGACAGAGGGCCAGAATATATATTTGAACAAATCCTAGCTGAAAACTTTCCCAATCTGGGAAGGGAAACAGGCATTCAGATCCAGGAAATAGAGAGATCCCCCCCTAAAATCAATAAAAACCGTTCAACACCTTGACATCTAATAGTGAAGCTTGCAAATTCCAAAGATAAAGAGAAGATCCTTAAAGCAACAAGAGACAAGAAGTCCCTGACTTTCATGGGGAGGAATATTAGGGTAACAGCAGACCTCTCCACAGAGACCTGGCAGGCCAGAAAGGGCTGGCAGGATATATTCAGGGTCCTAAATGAGAAGAACATGCAACCAAGAATACTTTATCCAGCAAGGCTCTCATTCAAAATGGAAGGAGAGATAAAGAGCTTCCAAGACAGGCAGGAACTGAAAGAATATGTGACCTCCAAACCAGCTCTGCAAGAAATTTTAAGGGGGACTCTTAAAACTCCCCTTTAAGAAGAAGTTCAAGTAACTCTGAACGTGAATGGGCTTAATGACCCCATCAAAAGGCGCAGAGGTTCAGACTGGATAAAAAAACAGGACCCATCTATTTGCTGTCTACAAGAGACTCATTTTAGACAGAAGGACACCTACAACCTGAAAATAAAAGGTTGGAGAACCATTTACCATTCAAATGGTTCTCAAAATATACCCTAAAAACTACAGAACACTTCTGAAAGAAATTGAGGAAGACACAAAGAGATGGAAAAATATTCCATGCTCATGGATTGGCAGAATTAATATTGTGAAAATGTCAATGTTACCCAGGGCAATTTACACGTATAATGCAATCCCTATCAAAATACCATGGACTTTCTTCAGAGACTTAGAACAAATTATTTTAAGATTTGTGTGGAATCAGAAAAGACCCCAAACAGCCAGGGGAATTTTAAAAAAAAGAAAACCATATCTGGGGGCATCACAATGCCAGATTTCAGGTTGTACTACAAAGCTGTGTTCATCAAGACAGTGTGGTACTGGCACAAAAACAGACACATAGATCAATGGAACAGAACAGAGAACCCAGAAGTGGACCCTGAACTTTATGCTCAACTAATATACGATAAAGGAGGAAAGACGATCCACTAGAAGAAAGACAGTCTCTTCAATAAATGGTGCTGGGAAAATTGGACATCCACATGCAGAAGAATGAAACTGGACCACTCTCTTGCACCATACACAAAGATAAACTCAAAATAGATGAAAGATCTAAATGTGAGACAAGATTCCATCAAAATCCCAGAGGAGAACTCAGGCAACACCCTTTTTGAACTTGGCCACAGTAACCGGAGAAGGACAAACAGTGTATGTTCTCATTCATTTGGGGAATATGAATAATAGCGAAAGGGAATATAAGGGAAGGGAGAAGAAATGTGTGAGAAATATCAGAAAGGGAGACAGAACATAAAGACTTCTAACTCTGGGAAATGAACTAGGGGTGGTGGAGGGGGAGGAGGGTGGGGGGTGGGGGTGAATGGGTGACGGGCACTGAGGGGTACACTTGACGGGATGAGCACTGGGTGTTATTCTGTATGTTGGTAAATTGAACACCAATAAAAATTAATTTATAAAAAAAAAAAGAAAAGAAAAGTTTGAAGCTAGCAGAGTGATTTATGAAGTTTAAGAAAAGAAGTTTGTCTCTACAACATAAAAGTACAAGATGAAGCAGCAAGTACTAATGTAGAAACTGTGGTTATCCAGAAGATTTAACTGAGATAATTTATGAAAGTGGCTACACTAAACAACTTCTTTTCAATGTAGATGAAACAGCTTTCCATTGGACGAAGATGCTATCTAGGACTTTCATAGCTAGATAGAAGTCTAGCCTCAAAGCTGGACTCTCTTGTTAGGGGCTAATGCAGCTGGTGTCTTTAAACTGAAGCCAGTGCTCATTTACCACTCTGAGATTCCTAGGGTCCTTAAGAATTATGCTAATTATACTTTGTCTATGCCCCATAAATGGAACAACAAAGCCTGAATGATAGTACATCTGTTTATAACATGGTTTTCTGAGAATTTTAAGCTCAATGTGAGGTCTACTGCTCAGAAAAAAAGATTTTTTCAAAATATTACTGTTCGTTGACAATGCATTTGGTTATCCAGGAGCTGTGATGGAGATGTATAATGAGCTTAAACTTAATGCTGTTTTTGTGCCTGCTGACACAACATCGTTTCTGCAATGCATGGCTCAAGGGTTTTCAACTTTCAAGTCTTCTTATTTAAGAAATATATTTTGTGAGGCTGTAGCTGCCATAGGTAATGATTCCTCTGATAGATCTGGGCAAAGTAAATTGTAAACCTTCTGGAAAAGATTTGCCTTTTTAGATGCCATTTAGATGCTATTCATGATTGATGGGAAGGGATCAAAATGTCAATTTTAACAGGAGTTTGGAAAAAGTTGATTCCAACCTTTATGGATGACTTTTAGAGGTTCAAGACTTCACTGGAGGAAGTAACTCAGATATGGTATAAGTAGCACATGAATTAGAATTAAAATTGGAGCCCGAAGATGGGACTGAATTGCTATAGTCTCATGATCAAACTTCAGGGGATGAGCAGTTGCTTCTTATTGCTGAGCAAAGAAAATGGTTTCATGGGATGGAATCTACTCCTGGTAACAATGCTGTGAAGACTGTTGAAATGACAACAGAGGATTTAAAATACTACATAAACTTAGTTGATAAAACAGCAGGATTTGAGACAATTGACTCCAATTTTTGGAAGAAATTCTACTGTGGGTAAAATGCGATGAACACCACTGCATGCTGCTGGGAAATCATTCATGAAAGGAAGAATCAATTGATGTGGCAAATTTCATTGTCTTTAAGAAATTCCCACAGCCACCTCCACCTTCAGCAACGACCACTCTGATCAGTCAGCAGCCGGCAACATCAAAACAAAACCCTCCACCAGCAAAAAGATTCTAATGTGCTGAAAGCTCAGATGATGGTTAACATTTTTTAGCAATAAAGTATTTTTAAATTATGATACATACATTGATTTTTAGGCAGAATGCTACTACATAGTTAGTAGACTGCAATATAATATAAATAGAATTTTATATGCCCTGGGAAACCAAAAATTCCTTTGATTCACTTTATTGCAATATTTTTTTATTGCAGTAGTCTGGACCCAAACTCACAAGACCTCTGTGGTATGACAGATAAATAAATATATATTTATAATATATATTTGTATTATATATTATATAAATATATTATAAATATATATAAATATATAAATATTTAAACTGACTCTAGTTTGAGTCTCAATGATAGCTATCTTCTGAATTTGCAAGAAGTTGGAAAGAAAAGGAAAGCCAGTTGTTGATTAACTGTTTTTGTCTTAGAGAACTACTAAGGTGATCCCATTTAAAAATTTTTAAATTCCAGTATAGTTAACATACAGTGTTATATTACTTTTAGGTGTACAATACAGTAATTCAACAAATCTATACTTAGTTTTCATCGTGGTAAATGTATTCCGAATCCCCTTCACCTATTTCACCCATCCCTTCCATCCACCTCCCCCCTGGTAACCATCAGTTTGTTCTCTGTAGTTAAGAATATGTTTCTTGGCTTGTTTCTTTTTTCTTTGCCCAATTGTTTTGTTTCTTAAAATCCACATGTGAGTGAAATAATTTGTTTTTCTCTATTTCATTTAGCATTGTGCTCTCTAGATCCAGCCATGTTGTTGCAAATGGCAAGATTTCATTTTTTATGGTTGAGTAATATTCCATTATATATGTACGTATATGTATATATCTTCTTTATCCATTTATCATCAGTGGACACTTGGAAGGCATCTGTATCTTGGCTATTGTAAATAATACTGCAATAAACATAGAGGTGCACATAGGTTTTCAAATTAGTATTTTCATATTTGGGAAAATGCCTAGTAGTGGAATTACTTAAACATATAATTTTATTTTTAAATTCTTAAGGAACCTCTATACTATATTCCACAATGGCTGCACCAGTTTGCCTTCCCACCAGTAGTGCACAACGTTTCCTTTTCTCCACATCCTTGCCAACACTTGTTGTTTCTTGTGGTTTTTTTTTTTTTTACTTTAGCCATTCTGAGAGGTGTGAGGTGATAACTCATGGTTGTTTTGATTTGCATTTCCTTGGTACTGAATGATGTTGACCATGTTTTCATGTGTCTGTTGGCCATCAGGATGCTTTCTTCGGAGAAATGTCTTTTCATATCTTCTGCTCATTCTTTAATTGGATTATTTGGTTTTTGGGCATTGAATTGTATAAGTTCTTTATATATGTTGGATATGAACCATATCAGATATGTCATTTGCAAATATCTTATCCCATTCTGTAGGTTGTTTTTAGTTTTGTTGATTGTTTCCTTCATTGTGCAGAAGCTTTTTATTTTGAGGTAGTCCCAATAGTTTATTTTGCTTTTGTTTCCCTTGCCTCAGGAGCCATCTCTAGAAAAATGTTGCTATAGCTGATGTCAGAGAAATTACTGCCTGTGCTCTCTTCTAGGATTTTTATGGTTTTAGTCCTTGCTTTTAGGTCTTCAATCCATTTTGAGTTTATTTTTTCTATATGGTGTGAGAAAATGGTTTGGTTTCCTTTTTTTTTTGCATGTAACTATCCAGTTTTCCCAACACCATTTGTTGAAAAGACTGTCTTTTTCCCTTTGCATACTCTTGCCTCCTTTGTTGAAGATTAATTTGCCATATATGGGTTTGTTTCTGGGGTCTCTATTCTGTTCCATTGACTTATGTATCTATTTTTGTGCCAGTACCATTCTGTTTTGATTATTATAGCTTTGTAGTATATCTTGATATCTGGGATTGTGATACCTCCAGTTTTGTTCTTTATTTTCCAAGATTGTTTTGGCTATTTGGGGTCTTATGTGGTTCCATACAAATTTTAGATGATTTGTTACAGTTCTGTGAAAAATGCTGTTGGTATTTTGATTGGGATTGCATTAAATCCGTATATTGCTTTGGGTAGTTTGGACATTTTAATATTTGTTCTTTCAATCCATGATCAAGAAATGTCTTTCCATATCTTTAAGTCATCTTCAATTTCTTTCACCAATGTTTTATTGTTTTCAGAGTACACCAGTCACTTCCTTGGTTAAGTTTATTCCTAGGTATTTTATTATTTTTGGTGCAATTGTAAATGGGATTGTTTTTTAATTTCCCTTTCTGTTACTTCATTATTAGTGTATAGAAGCAGGATGGATTTCTGTATATTGGCTATGTGTACTACAACCCTACTGAATTCATTTTTTAGTTATAGTAGTTTTTCAGTAGAGTCTTTAGACTTTTCTATATATGTGTTGTCTGGAAATAGAGAAAGTTTTACTTCTTCCTTACCAATTTGGATGCCCTTTATGTCTCGTTTTCTTGTTTGATTGCTGTGGCTGGGACTTCTCATACTATGTTGAGTAAAAGTGGTGAGAGTGTATATCCATGTCTTATTCCTCATCTTAGGGGAAAAGCCCTCAGATTTTTATCATTAACTATTATGTCAGCTATGGGTTTTTTCATATATAACCTTTATTATTTTGAGGCATGTTCCTTCTAAAACTTCTTTGTTGAGGATTTTTATCGTGAGTGGGTATTGTATTGTACCTTATCAAAAGGTTTTTTTTTCCCTGCTTCTATTGAAATGATCATAAAGTTTTTATTCTTTTTCTTGTTGATGTGATGTATCATGATGATTGATTTATGAATATTGAACCATCCCTGCATCCCACTTGAATAAAGCCCACTTGATCATGGTAATTATTATTATTTTTTTAATGTATTGTTGGATTCGGTTTGTTAATATTTTGTTGAGGATTTTTGCATCTTTGTTCACCAGAGATATTGGCTTATAGTTGTCTTTTTTTGTTGTGTCTTTATCTAGCTTTCATATTAGGGCAATGATGCACTTAGAATAAATTTGAGGGTTTGTTTCCTTTTCTATTTTTTGTGAATAATTTGAGAAGAATAGGTATTAACTCTTCTTTAAATATTTAGTAGAATTCACCTGTGAAGCTGTCTTGTCCTGGACTTTTGTTTGTTGGGAGTTTTTTTTTTATTATAAATTCAATTTCACTGCTGATAATAGGTCTATTCAAATTTTCTATTTAATCATGGTTCAGTTTTTGGAGATTATAAATTTCTAGGAATTTTTCCATTTTTTCTAGGTTGTCAAATTTGTCATATAATTTTTCATAATATTCTTTTACAATCTTTGTTTTTTTGTAGTGTCAGTTTTCATTTCTCCTCTTTCATTTCTTACTTTGTTTATTTGAATTCTCTTTTCATTTTTTAAAATGAGTCTGACTAGAGGTTTATCAATTTTGTTGGTCTTTTCAAAGAACTTGATCCTGGTTTCATTGATATGTTCTTTTTTTGTTTGTTTCTGTTTTGTTTTGCTTTAATCTTTTTTATTTCCTTCTTTCTACTATTTCTAGGTTTGTTCTTTTTTTTTAAGATTTTATTTATTTATTCATGAGAGAGAGAGAGAGAGAGAGAGAGGCAGAGACACAGGCAGAGGGAGAAGCAGGCTCCAAGCAGGGAGCCTGATGTGGGACTCGATCCTGGGTCTCCAGGATCAGGCCCTGGGCTGAAGATGGCGCTAAACCGCTGGCCACCAGGGCTGCCCTATCAGTTACTTTGTTAATGTTTGCTATTAGTTTCTTTATGAATTTAGGTGCTCCCATGTTGGGTACATTAATATTTACAATTATTATGTTTTCTTGTTGGAGTGTTCCATTTATGATTATATAATGTGCTTCTTTGTCTCTTGTTAGTTTCTTTTAAAGTTTATTTTGTCTCATATAGGTATTGCTACCTTGGCTTTCTGTTCACTTCTATTTGCATGATAAATGTTTTTCCATCCCTTCACTCTCAATATGTGTGTATCTTTGGATCTGGAATGAGTATCTTGTAGACAGCATATAGATGGGTCTTGCTTTTATTTCCATTCCATCACCTTATGTTTTTTGATTGAAGCATGTAGTCATTACATTCAAAGTAATTAATGATGGGTATATATTTATTGCCATTTTGTTGTTTTATGGCACTTTTTGTTTTTGTTTTTTAGTTCTTCTCTTTTCCTTTCTTCTCTTGTAGTTTACTCTCACAATTTGCTGGCTTTCTTTAGTGATATACTTGGATTCCTTTTTTTTTGTTTGTTTTTTACATTTCAATTACCACTTTTGATTTGTGGTTACTATTAGGTTTATATATTACATCTTCTGCATATAGCAGTCTACATTAAGTTGATGGTTGCTTAAGTTTGAATCCATTCTAGCAGCACTAAATTGTTATTCCTCTCACCCCATTTTAAGCATATGGTGTCATACTTTACATTCTTTTATTTTGTGAATCCCTTAACTGTTATTTATAGATATATTTAATTTAACTGCATTTATGCTTCCTATTTTTCTTACTTATGGTTTTCCTTTCCACTCATAGAGGCATTTCTTTTAGGGGTAGTTTAGTCATGATGAACTCTTTTAACTTTTGTTTGTCTGGGAAACTATCTTTTCTTCTATTCTGAATGATAGACTTGCTGGATAGAGTATTCTTGGTTGTAGGTTTTTTTTTTTATTTCATCATTTTGAATATATAACAATACTCCCTTCTGGCCTGCAAAGTTGCTGCTGAAAAATGAGCTGATAACCATATGGGGTTTCCCTTTAGTTACTATGTTTTCTGATATATACCTTCTTGTGTTGCTTTTGTTGGAGACTCTGTGCCTCCTGGATCTGGATTTCTGTTTCATTCCCCAGATTCAAGAAGTTTTCAGCTATTATTCTTCAAATACATTTTCTACCCCCTTTTATCTCTCTTTTCCTTTTGGTATCCCTGTTATGTGAATGTTATTACACTTTGATGGTGTTACTGAGTTCCCTTAGTCTACTTTCACTTATTATTATCATTTTTTCTCTCTCATATTCAGCTTCATTGCTTTCTATTATTCTGTCTTTCAGGTTGTTTGATCTGTTCTTCTGCTTTCTCTACTCTACTATCTATTCCATCTAGTGTGTTTTTATTTTAGTTATTGAGTTCTTCATCTATTGATTGGTTCTTTTTTTATGTTTTCTATCTCTTTCTTAAGTGTCTTATTGATGTCCTCCACTCTTTCTTAAGTCCAGTGATTATCTTTATGATGATTACTTTAAATTTCTCTATCACACATGTTACTTACTTCCGTTTCATTTAGCTCTCTTGTGTTGTTATGTAGTTTTCTTTATTTGGGACATATTCTGCTGTGTCCTTATTTTGTCTAAGTCTTTCTGTCCATTTATATGTGCTAGGAAAGTCAGCTTTGTCTCCTGCTCTTGAAAGTCGTGGCCTTATGAAAAAGAGATTGTGTAGTCCCCTGCATTGCAATGTCCCTTGTTTACAGAATTTGGCTTCTCAGGGGTATCTCTTATGTGAATTGTGTACATCCTACTGTTGTGCCTGAGCCATGTTTGCCTTCAGTCCAATCATCTGCAATGTCTCTCTTTGCCTGTTATGTGCAGAATTTGGTCCCTGTAATGTTAGTGGGCCAGTCTGGGGCTGCCCTGGGCTTGAGTTGAGTCAGTTCAGGCATTTTCCAGAGGTGCAGTAGTACTGAATTACAGGAAACTTTCCCTATGTTGTTGTCTGAGTTTTCATTGGTAGGTGGTACCTGAAATCAGATCTAATGTTTGCCTCAGCCCATTGCTGGGGCTGCAATTGGACTGGTATATGTGGTTATCTTTCCCATTCTCCAGGGCAGGAGTCATGTGAAGTGGTGCTGGCCCCTGTCGGGGTTGGTTGCACAGTACTAGGCTTTTGGCACTGCTTTGGATTGGAGGCGTGCCAAAGGCATATTGGAGTGGAGCATGCTATTAGCAAGTTAAGTAGTGAGTGTTGTCACCATGCTGGTTCCTGCAGGTGTCTGTGTATGTAGGCCAGGAGTGAGAAAGGGAAAAGGTGTTCACTGGCTCCTCTGTTCCTACAGAAGTCTCCCAATAATCCTGACTCCTCCAGGACTAATAAACAAACCTTCCTGTATACCCTAGGCATTTTTCAAACTATTGCTTCTATGCTCTATCTCCATGGGGCTGTTTGTTGTGCTGTCTTTATAAGCATGGGGACTCAGTTTCCTATTACCCTCTCAGTTCTCCTAGATTTTTAAAGTTCCAGACATTAAGTCCAATGATTGTTGGTTTTCAAAGCCAAATGTTATGGGGATTCCTCTTCTCTGTGTGGATCCCCCATGCCTGGAGTGCCCGGCCTGGGGAACTGCTCCTTTCCATTTGCGCTGACAGCATCCCTCCCTCCCATGGACAATCCTGCTCCTGACTGTATCTCTTGCCTCTCCTACCCTCTGTTTGGTTCCTGACTGTTTGGCTCCTGAATACATCTCTGTCTCTCCTACCCTCTTCTATGTGGCCTCTTCTCTACCTTTAGTTGTAGAGAATCTGTTCCACCAGTCTTCAGTCATTTTCTGGGTTATTTACTCTGACGTCACATGCATGGGATGAGGTGAGCTTAGGATCCTCCTACTCTGAGACCATCTTTCTGGAAATCTGACCCATTTATTCTTATTAGGAACCTCATTCTAAAGGAACTAAAAATACTAGCATAATCTAAAGATGTACAAGAAGCCATGGTAAATTTTTAGTAATGCGTACTCTGTAATTTCAAAAATCTATATTAAACACTGCTATATTAATATTTGTTGAATAAACTAATGAATACATAATATTTCTGGAGTCAAATGACAATATTATGAGGTTTTAGCATAAATTAATTCACATTTGTAAAAAGCTTATTGACTAAATTAGTCGGATTTGTGGGAACTGTTGGTTTTTCTGAAATTGATCATATCTTTCTATTGTAATATTTCCATGACCTCATTAATTAACCGAGTCTTAAAAATTTGTATTAGTAAAGTAAGTAGAAATGAATCAAAGAAATAAAGGAAGCACATTGGCTGAAAAAAAATATAAGGTTGAAATTAAAGATGTATCTTCTGAGTGCCATAATTTAAAAACCATTTTGGGGATCATCAAAACATTAAAACCTATGACAGTCATCTTCATATTCAAATCTCTGACATGTTCACTCCCTGAATCTTATGGAACAGTGTTGGCAGAATCAATGTGTTGCTAAGGAAACATGTCAAGCACAAACATAAAAAGCATAGCAGATTCAAAGGGTTCTGGAGAATTATTATAAAGCCATAAAACCTGCCAAATAATTGCAACAATAAAAGTGGAAAATTAATTTCAAGCAAGACCAAACATTTCAACTGACTGCTGAGAGACTTTTAAAGAATATATACATGCTAGGAGAAAGAGATGAGGACTTTTAAGGATCCAAGTGGTTAATTAATGGAGACTGAAGCCAAATGTAAGCATTGGGAGCATAGCAGAAAAATTTGGTTTCTGGTTTCACAAAGGAGAATTTGCCTTAATCAAATTTATTAGTAAGAAAGAGGAGGGTGCAGAGAACAGGCTCCTTGAAGCAGTTGAAAAATGGACCAATATTCTAAGCTTTGAGATTTGATGCGTTTCTTAGGCCAAGTAAAATATAACCAGGGTGTTAAAGGAAGTAGAGACAGAAATAGGAGACCCTTTTTATGAATAGTTTTACAAGTGCACTTAGCTCTGGAGAGACCCCCTAAGATTAGTCAATATGATGGAATTATTTTTAAAGGGTCTGGGAATGTACCAAGTGGCTTACATACCAGTTGATGTCACTCATAAGAAAAGTGTTAAAAGGTGTTTTGAAGGTCAAATGAAGAAACACTTGGAAGCTTACTTACTCGATGAAGGAATGCCAACTGATTTTCTCAGATGGGAAAGAGATGCTTCATTAACTTGTCAAAATTTCAGAAAGGTATTATTTCTATGGAAGGAAAAAGGTGTTATAACACATCTTTAGCATTTCTGTAGTAGGCAATTTATTGAAATGCCTTACTGAGGTTAAAATGATCCTTTCTCTTAAAAGTGGCATAATGGGAAAATTGGTAGATTGAAGTAAAACTTGCTAAATTGTAAGAAACAGAAGTCATTTGGCAATTGAACTATTGCTAGTTCAGAAAATCACTATCTTTAGAGGGCTTAATTTTGGCAGCCATGGTGAAAGCCTCCCCTTTTTAGGTAACATCTATATAGAACCCCTTCTTAGGCAGTGGGTATACAAATTCATATAATACATGATGTGTGACTATGAGATTCAAAACTTCTTCTTAAATACAATTGGAAAACTAAGGGAAAGTTAGTCCCATCAAAGATCACCTTAGCAGGCTCCATACTCATTTCAGGGATGCTGCCTTTGGACAAATCATTCTTAGAATTTCTCTTGTGGAATTGTCCCACAAGACCATGGCAAACTTTAAAAATTATACTTAATAGTGAAAAATTTCATACTTTGAGTCAAAATATTATATTTGGGAAAGGTCCAGGGAAATCATAGTCTCATCTGGTAAAGAAAGTGAGTGATTAAACTGTTAACTAATTTTTAAAAATGAGGTGTTACTATTAGGTAAAGAAAGTTATATTCTTTTGTGGATTATTATCTGGTTTTCAAAATAACTCCCAAGGCATTTTAAATATATTTCAGTCAGTGAGGTATGCTTGTAATAGGGCTAAGGATTCTCAAGCTGAGTTCTTTGAAGAATAATTTCAGAATGAGTTTGGGTATGTTGAGTACAAAGCCAGAATCATGGTGTTTATTGTTTTAACTTACACAGAGAGAAGTAGAGGGATATTGATGTCTAGTGAAAATCCATTGGTGATTTTAAGATATGGGATCAACATATAATGACATTTTTATAGAAAAGGGAAGAGTCAAGTTTATGTTAGAGTTATGGCACCTACCAGAAGTCCAGAGTTGAGGTGATGTGTACTTGGATCAGTCACTTTAACATGTTTTAGTATCTGCTTTTTCTCCTAAAGGTGAGGCTATGTTTACTTTTGGAAGATGAACCAAAATATTACTGTTCCATGTGACAAACATGCATGTATACTCATCATGGGGTGAATATGAGGTTCAAATGAAATATATATGTGAAAAAGCATTTGAGAACTCTGATGCTCAACAAATATATTGTAATTTTAGGGAAAATATTTTATGATGAAAAATTAGAAGTATTTAGATAGAATAAAGCATTTAGAAGAATAAAGATACTGGACTTCATTCTGCTTGTTGACTTTCTTGAAACATTAAGTAGTTATTTTTTTTGTACAAACAAAATATAACTTTTGTCTATGATTTTTGACTTTTTGTCATATTTTTTTCTATATGTAAATGAAATAGAAATAATACTGCCTTTGATTTATCACATGGAAACACAAATGGAAATAGTAGAAACATCTGGAGAGAAAGGCCTTGTATAAAGTAGAAGTTTATCTTTTTTTTTTTTTAAGGTTTATGTATTTATTTTGGAGAGAGAGAGAGAGAGCGAGCATGCGTGAGCAGGGTTAGGGGCAGAGGGAGAGGGAGACAAGTCCTGAAGCAGACTCCCCACTGAGCAGGGAGCCCAAAGCAAGGCTCCATCCCAGGACCCTGAGATCATGATCTGAGCCAACATCAAGAGTTGGCTCAGCGGTTGAGCATCTGCCTTCGGCTCAGGGAATGATCCCGAAGTCCCAGGATCGAGTCCTACATCGGGCTCCCTGCATGGAGCCTGCTTCTCCCTCTGCCTGTGTCTCTACCTCTGTCTCTCTCATGAATAAATAAATAAAATCTTAAAAAAAAAAAAAAAAAAGCTCTGGCTGCTTAACCGACTGAGCCACCCAGGTACCTCAAAGTATAAATTTATCTTGTGTGAAGTGGCCAGACAAGTGCCTAGCATATAGACAGTTTAAAATACATGTTGTTTATTATTTATGTGCTTAGTATTCATGTACAATGGTTTGTCATTCAGTGTTGTACTTCTAAATTTACATATTTAGAACTCAGCTTTGAGCATACTTTCTAGTAAAAATACTGATATTTTATTTCCTTAATACATTAATTGCAATCGAGGAGATCCTAGAGAAGGGAAATATAACTTGTCTTCATCAACAGAAAATCCACCAAATAATGGCAAATATTTTCTCTAGTACATGAATTACTTTGAACACAAAAGAGTCAGAACAAAAGGCCTTAGCCTTACTTTTAGATTTCTAAATTACATATTGAAATTGGGGATATATTAATAGAAACATTATGCAAAATGCCCTGAACTTAAAGATACTTTGTATTTGGCATGTAAAAATTCTCTGCCTCTGAAAGGATGAAAATCTGTCATTACTCTTTCTTCTCTGTTACTGGGCCATACTGGTGTGCATTATAAATCAGCTCATTTTGCCCAGGAAGGATATTGAATAGTCTCTGTTCAGTTAGAAAAATGTCAGTAATATATCTTAGAAGTCAGACCTTTTCTGGTTCTCCAATATTCTTCAATGTGCACCCAGTGATTCTATGTCCTAGACTTCGCCATGTGAAAATTTAAGCTCTGAGATGCAGTGGGAAGGAGAGTGAGAGGACTTTGGGGACACTGGCATATAGCATGATGCCACAGAAAAGCTAAGCTGCTTTCCTTTTATAAAATCCAGAAGCTAGCTTTATTAAGGTTTCAGTGTACCAAGAAGGTAGAAGTGCTCACTACAGGCTAGATCATCACATATTAGCAGTTCTTCTTTCATCACATGGACTGTTTCCAAGATGTCTTGTCCTTTTTTTCTGAATCCAGTGGTAGAGGACTGGAACTATATTTTTATGGGCTGAGAGAAGTAGCTTATACTTTACTTCATAGACGTATCTTGAAGTGATCTACTAGTTGTCATGAAACCTGCACCTTACCTCTAGGTCTAGGTAGAGATATTCTGAATGGACATGTGTAAGAGAAAAAGCCTTATATATTTTAAATATATTTATAATATAAATATAATGTAATATTTATATGTTAACTTGGGTAGAGGTAATATATTTGCTATAATCAGCAAAATCTGAGCAATCTCTGTTAGGTAGAATCCAGTCCATGCAATGTGAGACAGTAACCAGTGGTTCTTGAACTTGGGATTAGTTAAGGGATTTATTTAGAAGCTTAAATCTTTTTTACTCATTCATTTGAGAGAGGGAGAGAGTGTGAGAGAGAGAGATAGAGAGAGATCATGAGCAGGGGGCAGGGGCAGAGGGAGAAGCAGACTCCCAGCTGAACAGGGAGCCTGATGTGGGGCTCCATCCTGGGACCCTGAGATTATGACCTGAGCCAAAGGCAGATGCTTAACTGACTGAGCCACCCAGGCACCCTAGTGTGTTTAAATATTATAACTGAATAATAACTATATTTATTTTATTGTAAATGGACTTAAACAAAAAATATTTTTTCTTATAAATTCTTCTCCATGGACCAATTATATTCCTAGGGACTGGAGATAATCTTTAGCTCCAGGGCTCAAGCAGGAGTGTTCTAATTGGATAGGACTGTCATTTTCTTTGTGTTGTCCTAGTTCTATTGTCTAGTTCTTTTTCCTGAGAGTCTCATGGGAACCTACTTTGGGATTGTTCCTTTTTAGTTTCAGTTTTCTTTATTCTTTTTTTAGTTGTTGTTATAAACCTCATCAAATTATAGTCTTTGTCAATTGGTTTATATAGACACTTTCCCTCACGCTATTACTCTGCAGAAAGCACTCCTGAATGCTTAAACTGATGAATCATTTTTGTGTATTTACTTGAACGAGTATCTCTCCAAACAGTTTTTTATTTGTGTATCTATGTTAATATACTTTTTGTTGTCTGCTTCCTCTAGGTCACTATGTGAAGGTATGGTTTATAATTCATTTACTTTGGTGGTAAAAGTGATTCATGTCTGAGAAGCAAGCTGAAAATGGATGCCCAGTAAGTCAGAAAGACTGTTTTTTGACCACAGCTATCAGAAAACTAAGGGTGTCTTAAACCATTATGATGTTTAATTTGATGGATAAGAAGCCCAGAGATAGACATTAAGAGGGTGGTTCACTAGCTAGATGATGCTCACAAGGACCCAGGCACTTCAGTTTTTGCTCAAGATTTTGATCTTGTCCTTTGCTTCATTTATATCACAGAGAGCTGCTGTAGCTCCTGACGTTAGTCCTAATGTGATGGTATCTAGAGCAGAAAAAGAGGCAAATGGGATTATTCCATGGGTATGTCTCTGTTTTTGAGACCAGAATATTTCTGGAAAGCAATTCAGATTTTTTTTAAGATAGATAATTATTCAGAATTTTTTTAAGATAGATAATTTTTCAGAATTATGTCTCATGGCCACCTTGAGCTATAGAGTGGCTGGGAAGGGTTTCTGTCATTTCTCAGACATTCTGACTTGGTACCAGGGATTGGCTATGGGACAGACAACTAAGATTCATACCAATTACAGTCATTGTGCTGACTGTAACACAGTCTGACTGCTGAATATCCTGTGCTACACGTAAATAGTCACTTTTCAGCCATAGCAGAGGGGCATTTCTAATATCTCTTAATATCAGAAGAGTCACATATACTGAAGCTTTTATCCTTCCCACATTTCTAAAGGGAAGTATTAATGGATCGTAAAGAACAGTAACATTATTTAATAGCAGAATTATATGGATGAATATAGAAATTTTCATGCACCAGAAATGAGTATTTTGCTGTGTTCTACATATAAATGTGTGCTCAATAAATATGTATTAAAGAAAATTGTGAGTAGAAATTTATCCAGCACTTGCATTTCTCTGAGTACCATTAGATAACTCCTCATTGCTGCAATTAAAGCAAACATTAAAACCCACACTTGATTAATGTGAAAACAAAAATGTTCTTTTAATAAAGGTAACCATTGAAGCCATTGATCACATGGGTGTATAGATCATAGAGGGTGATGATCCTCAGGACTGGAAGATAGGTGTGTGTTATAAATATCAAAGGCTAAAGCTATTGTAAGAATTCCTTTCTCTCTCTCTCTCTCTCTCTCTCTCTCACACACACACACACACACACACACACACACACACACACACAGACACACACACCAATACACCACACACACCCATTTCAGTGTTGGGTTTTGTGAGCAAGGGACATGAGAATATAAGAGGGGGTTGGGGCGCCTGGGTGACTCAGTCAGCTAAAGCGTCTGACTCTTGGTTTCTGCTCAGGTCAGGTCATGATTTCAGGGTCATAGAATTGAGAGCCCTGTGTGGAATCTGTGCTTAGTGGGAAGACTCTCTCTCTCTGCCCCTCTCCCTACTCTCTTTCTCCCTCTCTCAGTCTCTCTCTCTTAAATAAATAAATTATTAAAAAATAAAAAAAAAAACGGGGGTATCTGCATGGCTCAGTCAGTTAAGCATCTGACTTTTAGTTTCAACTCAGGTCATGATCCCAGGGTCCTGGGGTGGAGCACCCGGCCGGGCTTTTTGCTCAGTGGGAAACCTGCTTCTCCCTCTCTATCTGCCCCTCTCCCCACTCATTCTCTCTCTTTCTCTCTCTAACCCTCTCTCTCAAATAAACAGATAAAATCTTTAAAAATTTAAAAGGGAATTCCAAGGGAGATGCAGACCAAGAATAAATGGATAGAAAGTTTGGAGATATTAACCAGTGCAAAGGCCACGCTGTTCTATAAATAAGTGGAATATATAATAAAGTATGTTCATTGAGCAGTTTCTTTACAGATATTTATTTGCTTGCTCACATGGCTAGAGATTTATATGGGATGAAGAAGAGCTTAATGATTTTAAAGATAAAGCTAGGTATTACTATTCTGTTTAAAATTTGAGGAATTTAGGGGGCTAACTGTAAGGCTAACTGTATGTAATCTGGGCAGGTATTTTTGAGTTAATTAACAGTGTGTTCTCTGCAATTTTTGAGGAAAGAGCATAAAAACTAAATTTGTGACTTATAAGGAATAAACACCTATATTAATATCTGTAGGTTTGAATTTTTAAGTTAAGGTTTTAAATTTTATCTTCACTGTCTAGAATATTTTTAGAAAAATGGCGACATAAAAATCATAATGGTGACTTAATATAATTTAATTTAATTTATTCATGAGAGATACAGAGAGAGGCAGAAACACAGACAGAGAGAGAAGCAGGCTCCCCACAGGGAGCCTGATGTGGGGCTTGATCCCTGGACCTGGGATCATGACCTGAGCCAAAGGCATATGCTCAACCACTGAGTTACCCAAGTGTCCCTATAACTTTAAAAATGGCATCCAGTATTTACTTTTGTCCCTAAACGAGTTATGACAGGGGATGAAAAGAAGACACTTACCTTCAAAGTGCTTATTCAGATATTTATAAATACCTACCGTGGATCAGATACTATTCAGGGGGATGAAGAAGACATAGGAATGAAAAATACAGAGAAGGCCTCATAGACCTTATATTCTGAGAGGATAAACAGTTAATAAACAAATAGCAAGTACATTTATAGTAGATCAGATGGTATTAGGTGCTTGTGGAGAAAAACAGAGATAGCTGTTGTGAGTGGGTGGTGGTGATTATTGCCATTATTTGCAAGATGATCATGGAAATCCTCATGGTTAGGCACCTTGCAGATAAGTGTTCTGAGGGAGCTGAAGAAACAAGCTCTTTGAACACCTCGGAGAAGACATTCTAAACACAGGAAAGTGAGGATGAAGACTTTTAAAAAATTTTTATACCATTTATATTTTGTAATATGATTGTCATTGTAGCAATAACTAACACCTCTATCATGTTATATAATTAACATTTCTTTTTAGTGCTTGGAATACTTAAGTTCTAGTCTCTTGACAAGTTTGATGATTATAATACAATATTGCTGTCCGTTTCATGATCCTGTGCATTAGATCTTTGGAACTTATTTATATACTACTCATTGCAAGTTGCCCTTCAAGAACATCCATTCTACATCCCACCCCCTATACCCTGGCAACCAGATTTTATGCCTGTTTTTTTGGCTTTTTTAGATTCCACAGATAGGTGATATCATAAAGTATTTTCTTTATCTGATTCATCCCACTTAACATGACATCCTCAAGGTCTATGCATGCTGTCACTAAAATATGAAGACTTTAAGTCAAAATAAAACTTGGCCTATTTAAGTAGCACATAGCAGGAATACACAGGTATGTCTGCCCATAGATCTGTTGTTAAACACTCGTCCTTTATTCAAGCACTGGTGAAATGGGCTTTCTTACAGAAATTCTGTCCTGGTTCTGTCTAGATCTTTTCCTTATTCTCAAAACCAATTCTTTGTTACCCACTGATTTTCTTATTGTAATAGTTTTGAGTACTTACTGTGTGCTGGATATGGTGCTAAATGATTTACACACGTATCTTACTTAATGATTTTATCAGTCTTTAAGATTCATCAAGATTAAGTTGTCCAATAACAAAGCCAATGAGTGGCTAAAACAGAATTAGAACGTCTCTTCTTAAGTGTCTCCACACTCCAAACTAATTCATTAAAGCTCAGATTGAACTGGTAATTTTCTTATATTTGGTATTTTGCACAGACTGAAAAAGATCTTTCCATGTCTATAGTTTAACTTTCTCATAAACTTCATAATTTGTGCAGGTATATGCTTCCTAAATTATATTTTTTGGAAAGCTATTCCAAAAGAATTTAAATAATTTTTATATGAAAAAAATGATTCCATGGCCAAATAATTTTTAGAAACACTAGTTTGGTGTGCTATGGTAAGCTATTTGAAAGTAAATCTCCCAGGGTCTTTCAAATGGTAATATGCATTGAACATCTTCATGAAGTGAATGTAATGAAATAAATTATTTGATTATGGAAGTGCTGTTTATGAAATACCTATAAATATCTCAGTGAACTAGTTTGTATTGAATACAGTTTTTGAAATAATGCTTTAGCTCAGTTCCCACTATCCAAGTCCATTCAATGAAGGGAATTTATTATGCTTCCCCGAGAATGCACTCCGGTTGTGCTTACAGCAAAATACCTTCTTTTCCTATGCTTCCTCAATTTGAAAGAACTCCTGTAATTTGAACTTAGGTGGTAAAATATAACATCTAGGATGAATGACGTCTAGAAGCTTTCCCTTCAAAATTGAGAAATCCCTTAGCATTGATGTGTAGGTTATGCTTACAACTATCCATCTCTTTTATTTCTTCTTATGATTTTTAGTAGCTGGAAATAAAGAGAATATAACAATCTGTCTGTGTTCTTCTTTACTGTTTGCTGTTTAACCATTTCTTGTCTATCTGTGTACAGTTTGGGTTTTCTCAATTGGATTGGATAGTCACTGACAAGCTTCAAGTAGGTCTGTTCTAGTCCCAAAGCATTGTCACAGTTTCCTTTGAGAACAAACACTGTTATATCTTTGGCTTGTAAATGAGCCTTCTTTCTGTTCATTGGTGTTACCTGTTGGGGCTTTGGTGTAATTTAAGAATGGGAGAGAGGAAATACAGGAGAAATCTCCAAAATTTACTATATCCTTTTCTTGAGTTTTACTTTCTAAAGGTTCCAGTTAGCTTGAAAAGTCTTAGTTTCAAAAACATCTTTTCATTCTGCAGTTTCTCAAACCACAGGGTCAGCAGAACATAAAATGGTGCCCTGAATCATCATTCCATTTGGTTTTGCATTTTCTAGAGTTAAGAGTGCCCTGAGACTAATACTATTTGTTGGAGCAAGTTGGCTGGGATAACTTTTACTTTCTGGGATAACTTTTACTTTCATTTCTCTAGGCTCTTCTTTGCGTGGTATGAGAGCTTCCACCTGTAGTTTTTCTCTGTGCTACCATGGCATAGTTGTCTCATGGTCCCACACTCACAGTGCCACCTAAAAAGAAACACTTGGGTACAGGATACTGGGATCCAAGGGCTTAGGGAGATTTCCACAGATCCATATACTTTCCCTTGTACACATATTCTGGGTATAAACCCCATAAAATTTAGTAGTAGGAAATTTCTGTTCATTCTACTCAAGAAATGTATGAAAAATCCACACTCTCTTTTCTCATTCAGATTTTAAGAGTGATTCATATTAAGATGGCAAGGGCTGTACACCTCAGAGCCATAAGGTAAACAGAGGCTCACACCTGTGTCTATAAGTGGTAGCTGTTGGCAGGACCCCAGCACAGGTTCAAGGCAGCAGCCCCTTGCTGGCCTACTTCAGTCAGCATGGACGTGGCCCTGGACTGTGGCACCTGGTCTTCTTGGCCAAAGCTCTCTCTGGCAGCAGCTTTCAGCAGGTCAGCTGATAGCTGATAGTTCTACTGAGAGGATGACAGTGCTAAAGAGCCCACAGTTCTTTCAAAAAATATCCCCCAAGTCCTCTGAAGTTGTATCAGCAAAGCAGATCCATGCCAAGTGCTTCACTCCTATCCTCCCACTCAATTCCCTTTTGCTCATCAAAGCTGTTGAATTTTTGAACTGGAAAAAAGTGTCTCTAAGCTCAACTCCTTATTTTGTAGGAAGAAATACAGGCTTCAGAGAAGTGTTCTGACTGCTTAGTGTTATATAGAGAATCCAGTTTAAACCAAGATATCCCTATCACTACCACCCTCCCCATCCAAGTCCAAGGCTACATCTACAAGTTATCTTTGCTGCAAAATGCTTTGAACGCAAGCCCTGCCACATCAGTTCAGGTTCTTTGTTGTAAGCAAAGGAAACTGATCTGACTTAGCCAAACAGGGAAAAGGCATACACAGGGGAAATAATGGATTGCTCAGAGAGTTAAAAGAATATTAGAAAAAACAGGCCTTAGGGGAGACAAAACTTGGGGACCTACAGGGACGTCAACCTGAGAAACTTGAGGCCCAAACCTCTGGGTGCTGCTTTCTCCCCCGTGGGCATTTCATCTTCAGAGTTAAAATCTCTGTGAAGCGTCTCTTTAGCTGAGCTCAGCTCATGTGCCCACCTCTACATAAATGTTTTATGTGAGAGAAAGATAAATTTTATTTTTATTTTGTGAGAGTGATTTACTGTGATTGACAACCCCATCAGAACCCATGACATGAAAGAGCATCAGTTTACCCATAAAAAGGGATGGAGTGAGGTACTGCTTGCTGATGCCTGAAGGTGAAGAAGGAGTGCTGAGTAGATCAAACCAAGAAGTGTTATCCTTTAAAAAAAAAAAGATTTTATTTATTTATTCATGAGAGACACAGAGAGAAGCAGAGACACAGGCAGAAGAAGAAACAGGCTCTCTGTGGGGAGCCTGGTATGAGACTCATCCCAGGACCCTGGGACCATGAACCAAGACAAAGGCAGACCCTCAACCACTGAGCTACCGAAGTGCCCCTAAGAAGTGTATCCTACTGACCTTCATACAAGTGGAGCCAGGGGGCAACTCTGACTAACAAATAGTTGCTAAAGTCACTGCACTCTGGCAGTGGTGCTCTCTTCTGTTCACTTCCTTTTCCTTTCTCCTTCATTTCCTTTTCTATTGTGGTCCTTCTCGCTCTTTTTTCATTCTCTGTTGATATAGAAAAAGGTGCACCTCCCCTTCACCATTAACAAGTATGACTGCATCAGAGTAGAAGGTGAGGTGAAGAGGAGAGTCAGGAGTGTGTGCTGAGCAAATACAGATTTTTGTTTGTTTAAAAATCAAGAACATAATGATGGACTAGTCCTGTAGATTTCTGGATTGTCAAGTGCTTATGTCCGTCCCTTATGCCATGCTTCTCTCTTTGTCTTCTGACCCCTCAGAAGAGCAGATGAAGAGTCAGAGGCAAGTGCTCTTGTCATTCCGTTGCCACTCGAGTTGAGAAGCAATTTTGATTTGAAAAGATACAGAAAATACAGACATTACTTAGGAGATGGGGACACAGAGTATTCCCAGGTTACCAGTGGATAATGTAGGCAGGTTATTCTCTAACATTGGGATATCTTGCCATGTGACTTAGTCTGATAATATTGAAGAAGCAGAAAAAATGCTATGGGCATGCAGATAAAATTACAATACTGTACTTCTATTCATTTGACAAAGTGAGTAAGTCTAATCATCTGTGACTTTCAAAAGTACAAATTAGGGTAATGTTTTTTGGCCATTGTTAATGAATTATTAAATGATCACCATTATTGTTTTACTAAAAGTTAATTCTTATTAAATACTACATCCATTAACCCTAAGATAATGTCTTAATGTTTAATTCTTTGTCTCAGTAAGATTTAGAAAATCCAACAATAGATCCTTTAAAAAAAAAAACTGTAGACACTTTAAAGTTTAAAGGAAATAAAGTAGCCTCTAAGGAAGGGGGACTGGAATGTCCTGCTTTGAAAATACTCAACGTAAAAAAAAATACTCAACTACTCTAAGTTGTTCTCCTTTGAAATGTATTGCATAGATGGGGAAATATATTTGACTGGCTATATTAGGCCTATGTTAAATCAGGCTGTGAGTTTTACCTTTTATTCCTCTGTTTATAAGACCACATGAAGTATTAGAGAAAAAGTTTTCCCTCTGCCAAAAGGAATCTAAGTGGATGGTAGATTATTGTCATGTAGGTAAAATGTTCTACATTAAAGTATTACATCCCTTTACATCTTTTATAAGGTGGAGTAAAGTAAAATGTATTCACCTGGGAATTGAAACATTATGAAGTATTTGGAGGAATCCTGCTGCTCAGATGAGAGAGTTGAACATTAATTTATTCACTCTTTGAATGTATTTAATTTTCTTTGGGAACATTTAAGCACAGTGGACTTAGAGGATGATAGCATGGAAACAATGTGTATATACCGATTTCTTCTTTTTTTATTGAAACAAAATTACATAACATTCACCATTTTAACTGCATTAAAATATACACTTGCATGGCTTTTAGTATATTTGTAACAGTGAGCAACTATCATCACTAATTCTAGATCATTTCTTTTTTTTAAGATTTATTTATTTATTTTAGAGAGAGAGAAAGAGACAGAGAGCTCAAGCAGGAGGGAGGGCCAAGAGAGAGGAAGAGGGAGAGACAGAGACAGACACAGAGAGAAAGGGAGAGAGAAGCAGACTTTGTGCTGAGCATGGAGCCCAACTTGGGGCTTAATCTTATGACCCTAAGATCATGACCTGACCTGAAATCAAGAGTTGAATGCTTAACTGACTAGTCATCCAGCCCCTACACCTAGCCCCTGTAGAACATTTCTATCACTCAAAAAATAAACCGTATACCCAGTTCTCTCCCTAGTCATCTGGCAACCCCAAATTTAATTTTTGTTTCTATGGATTTGCCTAATTTGGGCATTCCATAAGTAGAATCATACAATATATAGCATTTTGTGTTTGACTTCTTTTAATTAACAGCATTATCAAAATTTATCCATGTTGTAGCATGTCAGTACTTCATTACTCATTATAGCCGAATAATATTCTGCTACATGTACTACATTTTGTTTATTCATTCATCAATTGATGAACACTTGAGATATGTATACTTTTTCTGTTACAAATAATGTTGCTATGAATATTCATGTACAAGTTTTTGTGTGAACACGTTTTCAGCTTTCTTGGGTATGTACCTAGGAGTAGAGTTTTTCATTTCCTCCAGAAATGTATAAGGATTCCAGTTTCTCCACAATCTCCCCAACATCTGTTCTTTCCCTTTTTCTTTAAATTATAGCCATCCTGGACAGTATCTCATTGTGGTTTTGATTTGTACTTCCATAATAACTAATGATGTTGAGTATATATTATTTTAATCTACACTTTTATGCTAAATGAAGTAACAAATGTAATTGAATGGAAAATTCAAACAGTATATATAAATTAACATTATGATGAAACCATCATGTCACCATGCTGCAATTTTAAATCTGTAACATTCATGTGTATATTTCCTTTAGATCTCCAATTACATATATGTATATGCACATATGAAAACAGTCTCATGGAAGACTGAAATGGGCCTTACTATCTAGGATTCTCAGCTATGACAGACACCTGAGCTGTTTCTGGGAAGAAACAGATCTTTCAGGAATTGTTAGAAGCCATCTGAATACTAAATACAAGAAGTGTCCTAGGTATAAAAAGTAAAATGGTTGATTGCTTTCAATACTTCTAACCTCCCAATCATGAATCACTTTTCTCTCCTGTAGTGTTCAATTTCTTTTCTTTCTCATGAGACTTTTATACATCTGGTGTCCCTGGTTTCTCCAATTTTCTTTCTAAATTTACTCTCTTAAAAGAATCTTATTGCTACTATCTATATGTTAAAGTGAATGTAATCCAATGCATTGGAACAAGGAGTCAAGATTAGTAAAATAGTTTGGTTTGCTGCTAGGAGTAAGTGGACTCCAACTCCCATGCTTGTTTTCTTGGTGTTCTCTTAATGACTTTTGTCTCTTCTATTCTTGACTGGTTGTCAACTGTCACCTGATTTTTCTTTTTGTTCTGAGTATAACTGTCTGCTTTCAAATATGGGCACTGAAGCTCTATTCTAAAAATCTGTTGAAAAGGTGTTTAAAATAATAGCCAGTAGATGCTTAATGGTTTCCTTTATAAGATTACTTTAGGGCTTTAGAAGATGGATTCTGTTATGACTGTTTTGACTGTTTACCTTTCTGTTACTAGGTTATTTTTGGATACATGACACCTAGTATTTGATTGCAAATATTCCAATGACCTCGGTTTTTAAAATCATCTCCCTAGTGTGGACTTTTGATACCTCAGTTTTATGAAACAGACAATTTAGATTATAAACTAGCAGAGTTTAACTAGGGAAATTTTCAGACAAGGCTACAATGGTCTGATATCCCGACAAAACATATACTGTGCTACTACATGGCTGATCTTATGTCTATTTTGAGTAGTATGAGCCTGATGTTGTTAATTACCTCTTTTAGCAGATGTTTGTTGACAGTTAATATACTCTATTACTTATCTTTTTCAAAAGCAATGATAGATCCTGGGTTGCCCTCTTAATAGCATACTTGCAGATCTAAGAAAAAGAAAAAGCAGCTCTTACTTTTTAACATTTCCACCTCACAGGATGCATCTGAGTTGTGATAAGTGTTACTTTGGGGCTTAGATTAATATGTTTTCCTATCTTTTTGCTTACTTAAAATTGGTGTTATGAAATAGAGTATGAATGCCTTTTATTCTTCCTTAGTCAGATGTAAACCAATCATTTATTAACTACTATTGTTTATCTTGGTTACCTCGTTTTATTGTCTCTTTACTCTGTTCAGTCAGTGATGTCTCTATAGTCAATTTGGGGACGCTTCCTCTTTTTCTGAAGGCAAAAAGGTGCTAATGATTGATTTAGGGAAACTGTTTTAAATATTACTATTTATAGTAAAGCTATTTTGTTTTATCCTACATAAATACTACCTGGTATTTTGTTCCTATTCTCCACCCTCTTATCCAGGAAACTACCAGCTTTTACTTGATGGAAAGAAATAATACTGATGATTTGATTCATTGGTTTGTCATTTAATGAGTTCAGATAAAAATTATGAGTAGCCTAAATCATGTCTGAACAATTTAGAAACTGTTATCTCCAAGGAAAATAAAGTAAAATCCTTTGACAATAATTTACAGGTTGTGTGGAGAAGTTGCTATGAGTAATAGATTGGCAAATGAAAATTTTATTTTCCCAAGGGTTACATCTCCTCCCATATTTCTACACATGTGTTTCTCCCACCAGTTCATTTGACTGCATGTGCAGGTTTCAAACTGTGTACGGTTACTACATCGTGTTTAATGACTAAAAGCTTCATATGGCCAAGCACAGTGAGGCACCGATGAACATCTAAAAGATGGAAGATCTAAACAAGGAGTGAGTATGACTTGGAGGAGGCTTAGGAAACTGTAAAGCCATGCAAAGAATAGCAAACTAGACATGAAAAATAGATAAGGAAAGGTATCAAACTGAAGAAATATTGTTACCATGCAGAGAAAGAGTGAGAGTGAGAGAGAGAGAGAAGTGCAAGGAGGGTGAGATGCTAAGGAATTATCATGCATGAAGATGTAGGTGAAAGATAAGGAGAGAAAAAAGATTCTTTTGCCTAAGTTGTATGTCATTGACCTAAACTGGTCATTAGTGTTACTAATAGTGAAGGTTGACTTCTTAAGGGTTTTTTCCCCCCTCAAAGTTTAGACTCTGAAATATATATATTTTCTGTTCTATTTTTTCTCCTCCATTTGCATGTGAAATTTTATATTCTAGGTTATGTTTTCTTCACAAAGCTCTGAATCATTGGAAACGAGGTTTTCTTTTAAAAGTTTAGATAATAAGAAAAAATAAATAACAAAACAAACTGCTACTAAGTCTTAGGACAATAGTTCTTTCAAAATACAAAAATGTAATCCTGTAAAGCTGATATAAATAGATGTACCAGATATCAGCTAGGATCTTCACTTTTACTGAAGCAATATCATGTGTAATATCATCCTCTAAGTCTACACCATTGATTGTAACTGCCAGAGCTAATGATATCTGTAAGTGTTCATTAAAGTTTTAGGAAGACAGTACATTATAGTGGTAATAGCATATGCTTTGGCATTAGACAGGCTTTAGTTCAAATTCTGATTCAGTCACTCTTTGTATAACTTTGGGCACATTTCTTAATTCCTTGAACCTCCATTTACTACTCTGTAAAATAAATACATTTGTAAAGCATACACAGTTCCCTGTATGCAGTAACTATTCATAAATGTATATATTATTATGACTGTTATCATTCTATTTTTCTCCTCTATTTAAAAATAATTAGTAATTCTTTTCATTTTTCACTTTTCTATACTGCTTTTTTGACACTCTTTCTTTTCATTTATGTACCATTTAGCAGGGTTTTTGATGAAAGAGATTCATCAATTCTAGAACCATGGGACTGAAAAAGACCTTAAATGGCCACCAAATCTAACCCTGTTTCAAAATAATGGAATATCTGGATATTTAAGACAAAAAGAGACTGGTCTCTTTGCATAATTTAAGAACAGAATAGTTATGACCTCTTTTGGTAATGCCATGTAAGATATTCTTTATGTGTAGTCTAGGTTTCTCTTTATTCAATCACTCCATTTAAAAGGAAAAGTGTTACACTCCTATTTATATAACAATTCCTGCCTAAGTTGTAAATCCTTTATAACTGACTCAGACCATGTGACACTGGGTAGCTCGGTGGTTGAACATCTGCCTTCAGCTCAGGGCATGGTCCTGGAGTCCTGGGATCAAGTCCCATATCAGGCTCCACTCAGGGAAACTGCCTCTCCCTCTGCCTGTGTGTCTGCCTCTCTCTGTGTGTCTGTCATGAATAAATAAATAAAATCTTAAAAAAACAACAAGAACAACTGACTCAGACCTGGCTGAATGTCCTTTAAATTTCATATAGTTGGTTCTGCTTTAAGTTAAAATGTAGGGAGTCACAAAAGATCACTGCTTATGACATAACAATGAAGAGAAAACTAAACTGGGTAAACTAAAAAAATATATATTTTCTTTAAAGCCATCAAAGAGCTATGAATCCAATTGAACTTTCAATGATTATGAGTGTGGTATCATGGCATATTGGAATCCCATGAAGATACAAACACAGAGTTTATCCACCCTACCTTCCAATACTCTTCTGCAGGATTTCTGCTGAATAAACAGCTACATGGAAACTTGGGAGCTAGGCTGGAAAACAAGAGATTTCATGAGGTACCTAGATCCCAGATTTCTGTGGAAGGACACACTTAATTCTACATTTAAGACACTTAAAACCAGAAATGAACTAAAACCAGTTGAAGTAGAAAATCAGCCCCAATGGTGTTCAATTCCTTATTGAGTCAAAGAGATCAGGCCCTCTAGATGTCTGCCAAAGAAAAGAGGAGCTGTTTCTGTAGGAAATATCACCTTTTTCGGTCTTGACTATTGTTTCTTACACAATGACTGATAAAAAAAAATAAAAACTAAAAAACATGACAAAAGCAGGAATATAGAGCTCATAATAAAAATTAAAAACAGAAGCACACTGACAAAGATATTGGAAGTAGTAGGAAAGGACTTTGAATTGGATGGCCTTTGAAAAGGTGGCCAAAATGGATGAAAAGATGAAGGATGTCAGCAGAGAAAAGGAAACTTTAAAAGAAGAACCAAATGTAAGTTTTGAACTGAAAACTATAATACTTGAAATGAAAAATATTCAGTGGGCTTAAGAGCAGATTGGACAGAAGAGAACAAAGAATTAGTAAACTAGAAAATATGTCAGTAGAAATTATCCAAACTGAAGTACAGAAAGAAAAAAGAATGAATTTAAAAAATAACAGAAGAGCATATCAGACCTTTGGGACAAAATCAAATGGTCATTCATGAAATTAGAATTCCAGAATGGGAGGAGAAAGTGGGACACATGTTTGAAAAGTAATGGCCAAGAAGTTTCAAATAAATTAAAACTAATACTTCACAGATTCAAAAAACTCAGTGAACTACAAGCAGGGTAAATAGAAAGAATACACACAGAGACACATCATAATGACTTTGCTGAAAATCAAAGATAAAGGGAAAAATTATAAAGTAACCACGGAGAAAAGAAACAATACATTGAGATGAACAAGATAGGAAGAAAGACAACTTGCAATCAGAAACAACAGAAGCCAGAAAGTAATGGAAGGACATCTGTAAAACGGTGAAAAGGAAAAAAAAAACAAAAACAAAAACTATTATAACTTAGAATTCTATATCCAGCAGAAATAGTCTTCAAAAATGAGAGTTAACTTAAGACTTTTTTCAAACATACACAAAAGCTGAGAGAATCTACCACTAGCAGTTTATATTGTACATATTGTTTACCCTTGAACAATGTGGAAGTTAGGAGCACTGACCCCTTGCATAGTTGAAAGTCTGTGCAAAACTTTTGAGTCCCCCAAAATGTTAACTATTAATAGCCTACTATTGACTGGATGCCTTATCAATAACAGGAGCAGTTGATTAACCCATATTTTGTATGATATATGTATTATATACAGTATTCTTTCAATAAAGTAAGCTAGAGAGAAGAAAATGTTATTAAGAAAATTACAAGGAAGACAGATACATTTACAACACTAAGTATAATCTGCATATAAGTTGACCCAAGCAGTTCAAACCTGTGTTGTTCAAGGGTCGACTGTAATAATAAAGGAAGTTCTTTGTGATAAAAAAAACGGTCCCAGATAGAAGTCAAATTTATAGTAAGCAATAAAGTTTATTGTAAAAGATAAATATTCGGTAAATAAAGAAGACTTCCTAAACTATTTCTTTAAAAGAATATTGATTATCTAAAGCAAATATAATTACAAAGAACTAAAGAACTCTAAGGTTTATAGTTTATATAGATGCAAAATGTATGAGTATAATGTCACAAAGGATGGAATAAGACAAATGGAATTATGCTATTATAAGGTTGTTACATTATTTATGAAGTGATATAATATTAATTAAAAGTGTCCTGTGATAAATTAAGGATGCATATTGTAATCACTACAGAAACTACTTAAGGAATAATGTAGAGACACAGCTAAGAAGTTAATAGAAAATATGAAGTGTAATGCAAAACAGAAATACTGGAAATATTTTGCTCAAAGGATGTCAGGAAAGGATAAAGAAAAAAAATCCCGATAAGGCAAATAGAAAACAAATAGAAAGATGGTAGGTTTAAACCCAACTATATTAATAGTTACATTAAATGTAAATGAACTAAATGATCCAATTAAAAGGCAGAGAAAGCCAGATTATGGAGAAAGTACATCAAAATAAAATCCAAATACAGTGATTTACAGGATACATCTTAAATATAAGGACAGAGTTAAATTGAAAATATAGAGATGGAAAAATACACTATGTTAACATAAATCATAGAAACCTGGTGTGACTGTATCACCACCAAACAATTTATATTTCAGAGCAAATAGATGAAGGCAAAGAGAGATCATAAATGAAACTCAGTGTTTTATAGACATAAAACTATCAATTTATCATGAAGACATCACAATTGTATCTTGAGTATGCACCTAATAACAAACCCTCAAAATTTCACGTAAGTCCTTACTATTCCTCCTTTCATAGGCTCCTTCGTCAGGTAGTTCTATAATCTTTTTTTTTAAAGAGAATTTTTTTAAAATTTTTATTTATTTATGATAGTCACAGAGAGAGAGAGAGAGAGAGAGACAGAGACAGAGACAGAGACAGAGACATAGAGGGAGAAGCAGGCTCCATGCATGGGGAGCCCGACGTGGGATTCAATCCTGGGTCTCCAGGATTGTGCCCTGGGCCAAAGGCAGGCGCTAAACTGCTGCACCACCCAGGGATCCCTAGTAGTTCTATAATCTTAATGCTAATTTAACCATCACTGTCACCAGGGCTCATGCCTCTGTGGAGTACAATACTATTACCCAGACAGGAAAAGGATTATTTGGTGTGTACCTGTTTATCTATTTATTTATTCCCTAATAGAAGTCATCTAGTGCAGTGGCATGTCTGCCAGGAATTAGAGACCTGGGTTCAAGCCTTAGCTTTGCTGGTAACATCAGACAAGTCACTGAAATCACTTTGAGCCTCAGTATCCTCATGGGGAATGGGGATGGAAGTACTTACTCTGCCTAATTTTTAGACCTTTTAGGAAGCTTAAATCAAGAAACATATGCAGTGCTGGATACATAAGAGACATTGCTGTGAACACAATAGTGAGCTTGTTTTTTAGGACCTGTCTAATTCTGGCTCATGTGCAGCTGGTAACCCCAGCTGCCTTCTCCTTATTCATCAGGTTTAGTCTATTTTTATCCTGAGTACTTTACAGATGGAACCAAAGGAGACCCATAAACCTCTATGAGGAAGCTCTGAGGGTTCTGCCCTTTATTTTATACCTCTTATATTCACCCAAGAGGGAAATTTGAAGATTCTAAACAGTATAATTAAACCAGGAGGCAAGTCCTATTCTGAGATCTGGTTAAAGATTTCACAAAGAGACAATGGAAAGCATTTAATGTAAGGATTAAAGTTTTGATCAAATTTTAAATAATGTATTATTTTTTTACCTAAAAAGTGGTTTTCCATTTGGTTTTAGAGAGAAAGTGTTATCCATGTGTAAAAAGAATAGAACTGTTTTTGTGTGGATTGTCTTTTATGGAAGTGTATTTTTTAGTGATAAAATTTTCCTGGAATGAGATGAGGTTACCAGAACAGGTTTCTTTGGCATGTAAGAAAATTTTAGGACTATGTGAAACTACAGTCTTAAGATTTGGGAGGTTTGAAATTATTTAATGTATTCATATTATACATTAAGGGTTGGTAATTAAGGTATATTTTTTAAAAATAATTAACCAATATAAATGTTATTTGAAAGTTTCCTCATCTGTAAAATGGGGATAATAATACCTGCCTGATAGTATTGTTATGATGATGATGACATCAGATTATGTTTGTAAATAATTTAATACAATATGTAGCAAACATATGCTAGATTAAATAAAGTGGAAATTAAACTTTCCACTGAAATGGAATATAAGAAGTTTTATCATTTCCACATGAATTTACTTAATCTCTGTATAAATGACTAGTTTTAGACCAGCAGATTACCTTTGGAAAACTTACTGAAAAAGTCATCTCTTTATCACAACATCCATTAACATGAGACTGCAGTTCTGGCTTAGTCAAGAGGCTTTGCTACATAAAAATGTTGCTATTGACTATTAATGAATGCTTATTCCATATTATTGTCTCCACAAAACAGAATCTATTTTAATAACTGAGGTGAACCACAATTTTTTTAAACAAGAAATGAGTTTCTATATTCAATTTCTTAAACTAACCAGGCACTCTGCATATAGCTTTAATTAAGTTATTTGCCCAGAGGCCAATCAATAATTAATTTCCCCTTTCAAAAGCTATGACTTGGATGTTTCTCTTAAAGCATGCCAATTAAAAATAGAAAAGCCAAACTATAAAAAATAGATATGTTTATTGACAAGTTAGAAGATGTTGCCAGACCTTTTAACAAGCTCTTTGAAAATACCGCTTTATTTGAAAAGAAACCTTAATTACTCTTGATCATGGCACTTAAGTCTTATATCCCTACTTAGTAATATATACTCAGCTCATGGTGATAATTTCCTCATAGCTTGTGGTGATTAGAGAGAATCATAATAGATGATTGATAAACTTGTTATGAGTTGAGTAAGAAGGAAAGAACAGCTCCGAATTATTCTTACTAATTTAACTCATATATTTTAGATAACTAGTGATAAGCTGGTTGCCATGAAATATTTACTAATATAAAAAAATGGTAAGTTTTGGCACACTTTACTAACAAATCTGAAACTGAGTTTTGAGAGAAAGGAAAATGGGACTCATATTCTCTTTCATTTCCCAAACTATGAGTTTATCTAAAATATAATGCTAACAGTCATTCTCCCACTTGCTCACCTTGTTCTAAACACCACTGGCCACCTTGTTGATCTTACACAAGCCTGAAGCTTTGCATTTGCTGTGCTCTCTGCCTGGCATGCTCTTCCCTTGGATATTTGTCTTTCTTCACTTTGCTCAATGTCATTTTCTCAGAGTTGCTTAATCTGATCCCTCCTACTTAAATTTACACACTACAATGCCCCCAATTGCCTTTAATCTGCTTTGTTTCTTTCTACCATGCTAAACTAGTCATCTTCCAATGTATTTTAACATATTTGTTTATTGTAGACTCCATCAAATGTAGACTCCAGGAGGCCAGGGAGTTTTGCTTACTCTACTCATGCTATATTTCCAGTACCTAAAATATTGTCAGACACCTGACAGTGAAAACTGGATAGATATTTGTTGAATAAATGAATAGATGCATCAATAAATGTAGAAGTCAATAGATAGTAGTAGATAGATTCAACATCCTAGGTTAAGCACATAGAAATGATTTTGTTTGCCTGATTGCCTAAAACCTGGACTCACCAATGGAATGTGCCAAATGAAGTTAAAATGCCAGAGGATGGTATCTTGTAGACTGAGAAATCCAAAGAATTTAGGGAGATTTGGTATCTTCCAGCTTGTTCTTCAAGAAGCTATAGGAAACACATTCCTCACTAGACATTAGGAAATTCACTAGTGAGGGGAGTGCAGCATTCTTGTAAAAGACTTAAGTGGTTATCATCTCTATGCTGGGATAATAACACCACATACATTGGCCTCCCATGTTGACTGAGGCCAAATAGCACTCAACTGAAAGCAAGATGGTGTGGTTCCCATGGTAATTGGCAGGGTGAGAGTGATGATAATAAAGTTTAACATACAGAAAACTTCAGAAGTGGCTAATTGATCCTTCAGATTCCAGAGCTGAAATCATTGATATCTCACTAAGGTCTTACTTAAAAACCCTCTAGGTTTGGTAGTGGCATGAGTGGACCACTACATTGGAAATTCATGGTCCCTCCCCTACTTGCCTAACCTGAATCAGATCATAGACTTAGGGTTCCTTAAATGAAAGGAAAGATTTGTTTTGGTGTGGAAGGACCCTGTAATAGTCTCAAATATATTTTCTTCCTAGTCTCTCTCTAGTATTTTTATAGAGATTGTATTATTGGTGATTAACTTTATTGTCTGAACCATAGGTAGCAGAATAACAATACGTCTTGTGACTGAACCTAGATAGAGAAGGACTGATTATCCTGCAGAGATAGCTATGATTACTGAGTGATAGTGGGTATTCACTTTTGAGGACAGGTTGCTCATGTTCTAATTTTGAATGTCTATATTTTCTTTATGCCAGGTATGAGAATACTGTTGTTGCTATTGTTTACAATAGTATGTATAGGAAGAAGGTTGTGCTTGGGTGGAGAAGTCACAGATTGGATTATTGATGATAGTGTATCTTGTTCTCTCAACAGTCACTCCTATCACTTTCTAGCTTGTGTTCTATATCACTCATTTTTAAGTCTTCACACAACTCTTATCTCTTATTTATGAAATTTTCCCACTTTCTGAAGTCGTAAGGTTAGTTTTAAATCGTATTTGGCTTATTATTAAGTAGTTTTGTATATGCGATTTTACCCTCTTTGAGATCATTTTATTTTTAGATGAGCATGTCATATTCCCATTTGTGTCATGCTCAATAACCACTGGTCTGTTAATCTAATAGAACTGCCATTTCCATGGTATCTATTTCCACCTAATATTTCACACTCATTTATAATCTGGACAAGCAAAAGTTCAACAACTCAATCATAACAAACCAAATAGACAAGTCTTGACGCCCAAATTTTGCAAGTCTGGTAAAATGAAAATGCATCAGCATTTCTGGAAAGAGATCAAAGTGCTCATTCTTTATTTTATGAAACCAACCAGCAGAGGGAGCAAAAGAGATATTTAGGTGTTCCTGTTTCTGCTTGCAGACCTTCTACTATGGTTGCTGTCTAGAGCTTGGCTATATTTTTAATATATATTCCCCCTAATCCCTAGGCAGAAATTCTGCTGTACGATCACCACATGCCTGTGAAGTCAATTCTAAGAGATTCTATCTGCACAATTTCTTTCTTCAAACTTGAATCCCATGAAAACCTCAAAAGCTACTGGGTGAAAAACCAGTACTAAAATTTTAGGACTTCTAAACTCTGTCTAGGTAGCTCAGGAACTAAAGCGGAGAGATTTTGAATGAATTAAAAACATTAGCTTTCCAGCTATTAGGATAAGTTATATTAATGAATTTTTGCAATGTTCTGTATTATATAAAATGTTTTGAAAAATTTTCACAATATTCTAATGAGGTTTTACTACATTCAGAATAAAATTGTATTTTTTATATGATCAGGAAATAACAAAGAGAAGGCTTTCTGAAAATAATCTTTTATATTCTTTTATATATATATGTGCATGTATGTGTGTGTGTATGCAGTGCATATATAATATATATATTTCTACATTCCCTTATAAAATGTGATTTAAAACATTATAATCAAAAGAGTTTCTCATTATCCTGGATATTTTGGTTTAGATAATTCTGTTAAGAATAATCATGAAGATGACCAAAGACTTGTGTCTTGTGTGTGATTTACATGTCCATTGTAAAAGCTTTAAAAATGTCATTGCTTGCATTCTTTGGATGAGTTCAATATGAGGACTCTTTGGATGTATATGCTCTTATTACCCAAATTGTCCCTTGAATTTAATGAAGTTTTATATATATGTATATATGTATATATATATATACATATATATTTGTATTTATATTTATTTATTTATTTTAGAGAGAGAGAGCACGTGAGCTGATGGGGTGGTGGGCAGGTAATGGGAGAGGAAGTACAGAAGCAGACTCCCTGCTGAGCAGGGAGCCTGAAGTGTGGCTTGATCTCACAATTCTGAGATCGTGACCTGAATAGAAATCAAGAGTCTGACACTGAATTGACTGAGCCACCCAGTCACCCCTTTAATGAAGTTATATTAAAGTATAGTCACAAGGATGAAGATACAAAAAAGAAGAAAAATCTGTGATAATACAAAGCTAATATGAATTTAATATGAATCATTTTATTCATCTGGAGAGTATCAAAAGGAAAAGGAAGGATCATGGTCCATTTCATTATTTAAAAGAAGATAATTACAAATAATATCATTTGTGTAGTTTCCTTTGTATTGGGGTATATAAACTCTTAAACCAACAAAATGTGACACAAACTTTTGGAATTTCCAGGTATCATGGCATGGTGGACATCTTATTCATTCTTGTAATTCTTGACTTTAGGTTGAATTATTTCCCATTGAGTTATTTGAGTTGATCTCCAAAAACAAGTCATATGGAGCTCTGTTACCAGGGACTCACCAACATGGGCTGTATTTGCACCAAAACCACGAAGAAGGTGGCCAGGGTCCTCACCGAGAAGTACCATACTCACCTGGGCAGTGACTTCTATACCAACAATCCCCTGTATGGGGAGATCGTTACTATTCCTAACAAGAAGTTCTGTAGCGAGATTGGAGGGTATGTCAAATATCTGATGGGATGGAATCAGAGGGGCCTGGTGATGGGTATCTCCATCAAACTGCAGAAGGAGGAGAGAAAAAGAAGCGTTAATTATGTTTCTGAGGTCTCAGCTCTGGATTAGGAGATCATTGAAATAGATCCTGAGGCTCTTGAAATTTGGCAGTCTGCTCAGCCTGCAGGTCACTCAGCCTACAATTGGGATACATTTCAAAACATCATGTGGAGTTGTTTGAATCTTTTGGCTGTGCTGTAGTATCCTCCATAAACCTTGGGAGAAAAAATTTTCATATAGAGGTTCCCCTGACTGAGGATAATGAGATTATTTTTATGAGGAGTAGATTGGATATGTGTATGTGTGTATGCATGTGTGTGTCTGTATGACTGATCAACAACAGAAATAACCTTAATATTTGCCTCCTCAAGGGAAGAACAAACATTCTAACTATTGTGAAAGTATATTTTTCCCTTGATGTCTACTTCTATCGTGTAGTGAATTAGTTTTTATTACAATGTGGTCATTCCTCATGCTGGAGGCATAAACTGGCAAAGTAACTTGACCTCTATGGGGGATACCTTGTCTGTCTTCTGGCTGGGTAGTTGGGTTGTGCAACTCATGGAAAGAATGGCATTACAGCTTGAGAACACACCACTGAGTGTTTTGTAAGAATGTCTAGGAGAGAACAAATAAACCAGTGTTGGCATTCATTTCATTAAAGACACTAATAAAGCAGAGGTTGAAAACTCAAAGAAAAACAGCATCTTTTACTTTAAAAGAATTTAAACCCCCAGGGAGATTTCACTGTCTAATGCTTCTTGGTAATACAGCTAAATGAAGTTCATTGTTTTAGATTTTTTGGTACAGTGATATTGGATGACATTTGAGCTTGTTGAATTGACTGAAAGATTGGGAAAAGGTGCTGGAGAGGAGGCGGTCTGGTATGGTTCATTGAGTTGGCTTAGACTAGCAGTCCAGAGATGGCAGTTCTCAACCCAGTGCTGTCATTCAGTAATTGCTTGTCATTGGCCAATTCAACAAATTTGTTTCCTTATCTACCAAATGTCTTCTCTCTTCTTATAGGATAATGTGATCACATGAAGGAACTTTGAAATACCTAGCATGCTATAAAAATATGAGCTACCTTTATAAGAATTGTTTGTTATTAAAAAATGCTCAAGTGGACCATCATTATGGCTATGATCAAAATGCATATTTTTACACTCTAGAATATATAGCTTGGAAATGACAAAACTTAACTAGGACTAAGCCAAAGTGCTCTGATCTTTGGGAGTAAGGTGAAAAAAATGCAGTATTCATTAGGACATTTGTGGTGATTAGGGAGATGACCTTAATAGGTTATCAAATTCACAGCCTCTCACAATGGACCAAACTTAAGCCAATTCAATTAAATGAGATTTTCCATTGTTTACAAAGACTGCCACAGCCAGCCAGGACTCTTCCAATACAAGCATTTTCAATATTATGCAATTCTTTCTTATGTAATTCTTAATTCTCAGGCCTCACCAGCATGGGGATAAAAATAGAATGTTATGATTTTTGCAAGTTATTATTTCTCTCACACAGCTCCTATGTGGGAGAACTCTAGACCATCCTTAGATGTCTACTAAATGGTTATAGCATTATTAAGGTGTATATCATCTACAATCAGCAAATTTAATCTTTTAACTACCAAATGGTATCCTATGCCATATATATATATATATATATATATATATATATATATATATATATATATATATATATCCTGACTCTATATAGTCTATTTACTGCCTTCTGGTACGAAAAATAACAGCTTTGCTGCCAGTGCAACCCTATGGAGATGATTCTAGAAGTAACAGTGTTTGGTGCCTAGGCTGCCAATGCCTATTGCTGAGTGTGTTGATGAATCTGTCATGGCATCAGCCATCAATATCTCCTACTGTTGGGGCTAAGACTAGCCCCAATTCTGCAGTTGTCTTGTGTACTCTAGATCTGTCCCAGGTATTCTTGTTTTTATATGCTCTTTAGTGGATGCTTCCATGTTTTGGTGCTTAACCATGGGTCTCTAAGTTCTGACACCAGGGGATTTAGTGACTGACATTGCGCTGTCCTCATAGTTATATCTTCCCTTTGATTCTGGCATATTGTCCTTGGACCAAACATGTATGCCTCATCTCTCTCATTTTTATAGTAGTACTATATACTCTTATGGATCAAACTCTCATACTCTCAGCTATCATTTCTGAAAAAAAAAATCGATCTCCACTTCTTTTTAAAGTAAGGGTATAGTTTTATCAACTCCTTCATCTTTGTGGTTGTAGGCTTGAAATCTTCAACTTATTCACAAAGTAGGACACCTTATTCTAAAATGTAACTTCTCTCTTGCACAAGGTTTCTTTGTCAAACCTAAGTGATGAGATGAAGCATTATTTATGGGGTCCTAACATAACCCCCATTCTCAGTATGCCTAGTGTTATTGGAATCACACGAAGCGTACATGCCTTTTAAATGATGCATAAGAATGAAGTGTTATAGCAGGCTCCTGGTTTACCCTGGCTTGTAATTTCCCGAGAGATGCCAGAATTGGCCAAGGAACTTCTTTTTAAAAAGATGGAAAAAATTCCATGGAAGACAAACATAGATCACTTTAAAAATCATTTTTCTCTTATTTCTATTCAGCTCTTCAGTCTGTAAATATCAAAGTCTATTTTATAAAGGTATGCATAGAATATTTGTATTGGAATATAATAGTAGGGATTTTGAGAATAACCTAGACATTTGACAAATGTCAGTTTGAAACAAATGATTTCGTTCCAAGCTTAATAAAATCTCGAGTAGATATCAACTTTGGATATGCCTTTCTTAAAGATAATATGTTAATTCACTAGTGAATATAAGAAAACAATTTGACATGTTTTGTCAATGTACTTTTCCCCTTATTTATCTTAGTATATCTTACAGGATCTCCACAGTGATCTTATGGGATATTTTGGGGAAGAAGGGTTCCATGGTCAGTAAATTTGGGAAAACCTTCATACCATATTCAGAGGTCCTGTAAAAACAAAAACAAAAACAAAAACAAAAACACTCTACTTAACTCATTTAACCCACCTAGTCCCAAACTAATTTGGTCACAATAACCACTTCTCTCTTTCTCTCTTTTTAAGAACAGGGAAACATTTAACATCTTATAGTAATTATTACTTTGGTACAATTACTTTGGTAATTATTGTTCTGTTTTAACCTTTCCAGCTAACTATTTTGACTGCATGGGTCATTTGTTTCAATTTTCCTTTCAACAATATTTCAGGTATTTTCCTGTATTGACTGAATATCAGCTAGAAGTTTTGATATAGCCTGTATACATAGCCTCATTCTACTCACATTTTTACATGTATTTTTCTACACATGCTTCTTTGGCAAAATACGTGTTTGAATTAGGTTTCCATCACAGGATAAGACAAATGCAGAAAGGATCTAAACTTGTGTTCTTTAGATGAGGCCTAGGCAGTTTCTTAGGACCAGAGTGCTGCTGAGCCTGGCTGACTTTTGCCTGGGAAAATACCAATGTGGAGGACCTTGAATGAATGGACAGGCAGCTCAGAGAAGCAATGAATTCAACAGCTGCAAGAGACTACAGACATCATCCACTGTTAGACCCTCATCCTGTGCCAGTAATCAGAGGCTGAGATTACCAAAGCGACTGGCTTCAGGTTAGGTCCCAGCTGTAGCTGAGCTGGATTTAGGCCTGGCTTTTTGACTCTTAGTCCTCTAAAATTTTTGCTAACTTTGGAGCCTCTTACACCTCTCCCTGGTGAAGTAGTTAAATTTGGTCTCAAATTCACCTCTGCTATTTTCACCAAAGACAAAAGTCCATAACTGTTGTCCTTGGTTTTCAAAAGCACAACTGTAGAGATAACAATGTATACCATGTGATAAAAACAACTTTCAAATATTAGCTCCACAAAAATACTTTCAAACAAAAGTGTGTGTGTGTGTGTGTGTGTGTGTGTGTGTGTGTGTGGTGTATGTATATGTAGGGTGGAGGTGGTGGTGGTGGTTGTGGCAGCAATAAAGTAGGTAGGGAAGGAGAATGCACATTCCAAATGACTTAACTAACTAGAAATACTCTTGTTCTAGTTTCCAGGAACAAAATAAAATAAAATAAGTAAAACTGTCATCCTATTCAAATAATTGTTGAATATTTGTTCTTACTCAATTTCTTTTCTGGAGAGCTATTAAATAGACTGTGAAATGGGTTGGTGGTGAAAGATGAGCTGGTAGCAATTATTTCCCATATCCTTACTGACTTGGATAAAACTCACTTTTCTTTGCTATGTACAACCTAACTGAAAATGCAGATCCAATGACTAATGTCTTGGGTGTGTCAAAATGGCAGGCAGGCAGTGTTTGCAACTCATCTCTCTATTTAGATTTTCCCTCTGTTTTTAGATTAACGTTATTTTTCTTATAATCCATCAAGCTAAGTCTTTTCACAAGGGAATACAGATTCTATTGCAATTACCTGGAGGAATCTCCACTCAAGTACTTGTTGGAAGTCCTTTGGGTTGAATAGAGGTTTTAACAGGGAAATGAGCACCACAAAATTATGTCCAGCTGTGTACAAAAATTTATGGGAATAGTCACAGTGACTGAAATAATTGATGCAAAGAAAAACAATTACCAAACAAAAATGACATTGTTTGGATACAGCAGAATATTCTATGACTTCCCTGTCAATTTCTATTATGGTTGTATTTATTGAATCTCAAGTAATCAGAATGATTATGGAATATTTATGGAATATTTATGAATTATGGAATAATTATGGAATCATAATTGAATTATGATTATGGAATATTTATTGAATCTCAAATAACCAGAATAATTTCTGAAAGTGGTTAATAATTACAATTATTTTTAAGAACGAGGACCATTCTTAAGGAAAATAAAAAGAGATAATCATATTCTGGTCCATTTACCAAAACATGACATGATACTTGACAAAAAAAAAAGAAAAACAAACAAAAAAAAAGTTGCAAGTTACATTTTAGAATGTCTGTGTAAGAAATTTTAATGTATTAATCACTACAGCCTTGACATAAATGTGAAAGATAGTGGTAAAATACATGAGGGGAATAGTATTTATTTTATCTACAACAGTAGTTTGGAGTTCATATACATTTACATGTCTCTAGCTCCCAGGGATTCAGAGCCCAAAAGCTGAGACAACTGGATTTTAAAATAAAGACGATTCTTCATGTAACCTTCATGTAAGTTTGCTGGTCTTATCACCTCTTCTTCTTCCAGAACTCAGTAGACTAACCTCTTGGTGAAAGCCACTTTAGACTTTCCTTTCTTAGTCACCCCTTCCCTGCATTTCACTACCTCACCACTCCACAGTTTCCCACGTTGTGCCAGAGAACTGTTGATCTTGTTTCCTCAATGTCTTACAATTCTGTTTTTGAGACCAGATTTATTGCAACATCATCTCCCACCCTCCACGACCACTTGCTAGTTCTCCTTCCTCCATTTTGGATTTATTTAATCTGTCCTTAATGTAGCTACTATAGTAATGTGTCTATAATAATAAAATTCATTGAATGGCTACTATATACCAGGCACTTAATGTCCATCAGGCCATTTAATTCTCATAGTAATGTCATTACTCCATTTTCTTAGATAAGGGAATTATGGCTGAGAGAAACTTTGCTGTCCAAGAGTCATACAGCAGGAAGAAGCAGAACCAAGAGTTGAATCCTCAAGGGTCTACCCCTTTCTATTAGGTTGCCTTTCTATTACACTGTGCTGCTTCTTTAGACCAATCAGATCTTGTGATTTGTGTTAATTCTGGTGTTATTGTCATTCATGAGATTGTCAGTTTGAGAAGACAATAATTTTCTTAGCATACTCTTGTTCCGTGGAAAAGAACAGAAAGGAAAAACTATATGATGCAATTTTTTTATGGCTGTTTTGTGGCATTGACTGTTAATTAAGCCCATCCCTAAATGAAAAGTATTTCAATGGTGCAGAGAGACAATGAATGGATTGATTTGTAGGTTAGAGGTGTGTGAGTGGTAGAGTGGTTAATTAGCTGTGGTTGCTTATTCAGTTGATTAAAGCACCATATGAATGAAGTCACGTTTATGGATTCAGTTCCTGTGTGGGCCAGTTTATTAAGTCATCCTTGCATCATTAACCTCAACCCACCTCCTTGCTAATGTGTACCATTAGCATGAAAAGGACAGTGTGAGTGGAAAAGTGCAAATTCCGCCTCATACTTGGGAAAAAATTACCCAAAATGCATGTCCTATTGACATTGGCACAGAGGCAGGGCACATTATTAAATCTTTGATTGTTTTCAGTTCTCCTGAAAAATTCATTATGTGACAAAATGCCATAAATCATATACAATTTTGAATCCCCTTTATAAAATTGCTTTAACTGCATTTTAACAAGTTAAAAATTGAGCTGTAACAGATTTAGGTGAAAACAAAAAAGAAAGTATATAGATATCCTCAGTTTTACAATGAAAAATATGCTTACTTATCTAGATAAGAATAGTTGATAGTCAGCTACTTGAGCATTTTCACTTGGGTAATCACACCTGTCTTTCTTAATTTCTTTTCATTAGATGGTGATCTATGATGGTGAATGATGGTGATCTATGTTACTAGGTTCATGCTCATATACTTGAAATAGGGCTGTCATAATTGGAGATAAAGGAAACTCAGGTTAATATTTTTTAGACTTCTTTTCTTCTTTTTCCAACCAAAGTTGGAAAAGGCCATATAACCAGCCCATATAAATAGCCCCCATAAACAGACCACCTTCACCTTTGAAGTGTGATAACTTAAAGCCTATTTAAGTTCCTCTTTACAAACCATTACTTTTATATTGTCATTCTGCCCAACTATCATGAAATAATTATTCTTTTCTTTGTAGTGTTATCTGATATAGGGGAATGAGTGTATTTATTTAACATATTTTTATTGAATTTCCTTTTTAAATATTGGGGAGGAGAAGAGGGAAAGGGAGAAGCAAACTCCTTGCTGAGCAGTGAGGCCAATGTGGGCCTTGATCCCAGGACCCTGGGATCATGACCTGAGCCAAAGGCAGATGCTTAACTGATTGAGCAACTCAGGTGTCCCTTTTGATGGAATTTCTACAAAATGAATGCATAGTTTTTGGGTGCTAGTGCCTGGAGATATATTTATAAGCAAACAGAGGACATGGTCCTTTCCACACAGAGGCTTGAAATATAGTGGGGATGATAGACGTTGACCAAATCATAATTTATTAAATGTTTATTGAGTATGTCTGTGTGCCAGGCAATTTTGTCAGCACTGAGGGTATAGAGATAAAAAGGACTTAGAAACATCCCTTGCCCCAGTGAGCTTATCTTATGAAAGAGTCTATAAATTAACAAAAGTAAAAAAATAAAAGGTTCCATATGATAATAAGTGCTATTGGAAAGTCAAAGCAGGAGGGTGATATGAAGAGGGTGGTATGAGTACTCTTTTGAATATAGTGGTTGGTAAATGTCATTAAAAATTAAATAAATGACCAAAAAACAGAAGGAAGTGAGGTCAAGAGTCATATTTCTAGGGAAAGAGACAAGGACCAGGGTGAAGTCATGGGGCAGGAAGGTGCCTGGTGTGTTCTCAGAACATCAAGAAGCCCAGAGAGGTTGAAGGAGAGTGAATGAGGCAGCAACTAGAGGTTGAAGTCACAGATTTAACAGGAGGCCATGGTAGGTAGGGCCTCATTGGGACACATAAGGAGGGAGACAGGGAGCCACTGAGGGCTTTATGATCTGGTTTACATATTAATAAGATCATCTGGCTGCTGAGTTGAGGATAGATGGCTGAAGGGCAAGAGGAATAAACAGCTCTGATCCAGATAAAAGGTGATGGTGAATTGGAACCAGGAAGATAATGGTAGGGTGCTGAGAATTGGTTGGTTTCTATATATATTTTGTTATTCCTAATAACTAGTACAGTATCACTGATTATATTTTGGGGTAAAAATGTTAAGATCATATATCATATCAAAATATTTTCTAGCATATCTTTTTGTAATGTTTTAATGTTAGAAAAAAAAATCTATCAATTATCAGCAGGCAATTCATATTATGTTATCCTTTCACTGAAAACTACCCAATAGGTTCTCACTCTATTTATATTAAATTTTTTTTATTTATTTATGATAGTCACAGAGAGAGAGAGAGAGGCAGAGACACAGGCAGAGGGAGAAGCAGGCTCCATGCACCGGGAGCCCGACGTGGGATTCGATCCCGGGTCTCCAGGATCGCGCCCTGGGCCAAAGGCAGGCGCCAAACCGCTGCGCCACCCAGGGATCCCTCACTCTATTTATATTAAATTGCAAACCTTACAATGACTTAAAAGACCAACCTGATCTAGTGTACTGTCCAGTATGGTAGCGCCTAGCCACATGTGACTATTGAGCACTTGGATTAATGCTAGGCAAAAAAGAGATGTATGTTTTATATATATACACACATTTATAATTATATATTATATATATATACATATATATAAATTCTATAGGAGGTTTAAAGTCTTAGTGAGAAAATAATATAAAAATGTTATTGATAGGGCAGCCCGGGTGGCTCAGCGGTTTGGCGCCTGCCTTTGGCCCAGGGTTTGATCTTAGAAACCCAGGATCGAGTTCCACATCGGGCTCCCTACGTGGAGCCTGCTTCTCCCTCTGCCTGTATCTGTGCCTCTCTCTCTCTCTCTGTGTCTCTCTCATGAATAAATAAAGAAAATCTTTAAAAAAATGTTATTGATAATTTTCAAATAGTAATTATAGACTAAAAGGATAATATCTTGGAGTTATAGTGGAAATACAGTACTAATATTAATTTTACCTGCTTCCTTTTACTTTTTAAAAATGTGATAACTAGGACATTTAAAATTATAAATGTGGATGAATTTTTTTGGCTCACATTATATTTATGTTGAACAGTGCTAGTTTACATTTTCTTTTTCTGACTTTATTTTAAACTATTTTACTTGTTCACTATATTCCAGTTACACTGGGTTTATTTGAGATCTTTGAACTTGCCAGGCTCATTCCTACCTCAAGGTCTTTGTGTATTTTACTCCCCTTTCCTGATATGTTATTCCTTAGAACTTTCCTTGTTTTTCTCTATTATTCATGTCTCAGCTCAAATGTCATTTCTTAGACAAGCATTCAATGACTATTCCAACTAAAGATCTGTTAACTCAATCTGATATCCTTTTTAATGTTCTACATTATTTATTCTTAGATGAAATTTGTTTTCTTATTTATGGTCTATCACCCTCTAGAATATGCGATATGTGGAAGATAACATCTGAATTATTTTGTTGACCACTATACCTCCAGAATAGCATTTGGCATATACTAGGTGCTTGTTAAATGAAAGAATAATTAAACTCTATGCATAAGAAGTATTCAGTGCTGTAAATTAATATAAATAGATAGATTTTGCCTTAACTGGGAAAATCAGGGAAGTCTTACTGAGAACTAGACTTGGAAAATGACCAGGAACCAGTGGACACAAAACAAGCCAAGGATATGGTCATAGGAGTAGGCTGGCTATGATCCCAATACTGATGCCCTCAGCCTTGCCGCCCCCTCTGGATCCTGCTCCCAAGGGAAGCTCACCATTATGGCATAGGACTTCCAGTTCAGCACTAGGCACTACAAATAATGCAGACTGTATAATGGCTGTAAGTTACTTGCAGCAGAATAAAGTCCCAAGTTTGAGTGTCTGACTTGTCTACTGGAGGAGCTGGGAAAGGGAATGTCTTAAACCTTTGGCTTCTTTAGTCACTTTAGGATTCCCTCAGATACAAGGATATTTGGGCAATCCAAAATGATAAGTGTGTGCAATAGCATATTTTTCCTTGCATCAATATTTACAGAATTTTAAAAAGTTTAAGTTATTGTCTTTGCCTTGTATTTTATGCCATTTTGTTGAGAATAAAATATTTCTGAATCTGTGAACCTATGATTTGAATGTGAATTTTTTGGTGTTTAATGTTTGCACTGACAATTGCCTATTTTCTCAATAGTAAGTACTTTTTAAAATAAGTATTTAAAACTTTATTTGAAAAGATTGCTTTCAATATTTTGAGACAAAATTCTTTTTAGGATATGCCATAATCACTTTATTGCCAGCATTGGGTTAGAGATTTTAAGTTTAAATCCATTTTCTTAACTGCCAAAACATGGTTGTTTAATAATTACATCAATGATGTAAACCACCTTTTATTTTAAGTGAAAGTAAATGGCTTATTAAATATTTTTGTGGTATCTACATGTTCAAAAATAATATAGGGTCATCATTTAGCTCATAGTCCTGAAAAATCAAACAAAATAATAATAATCTGATTTTAAAGAAAGTATTTTTTATCATAGCTGATGTACTTTTTACTCTTATTCTATTAAAAATGGTGATGAGCAAGTAAAATATGATTGATTGTTGAATGGTTTTATGAGAACATCTTATGTATTGGTTCATTATAAGAATAAGATTCATATTTAATGTGGAAATATATTTAAAAGTCTCAAGTTCCATTTGTGTTGTAACTATAGAACAATATAGCCATCAAATGGATTTTTAAATATGTTTTTATTTACTTTTCTACTATAAATACAGTATATATTTAGTGTAGAAGTTTAGAAAATATAGGAAAGCAATGAGACAAATTAAAAAATCAATTATGACCCTGACTTTCAGAAAAAAAAACACTATTGACATTTTATTGTGTTGCTTTTCAGTTACTTTTCCTGTGTCTACATCTATGTATGTGTGTATGTGCATGCAGGTATCTGTGTGTTTTATTGTCTGTGTTACTTAACCTGCTATGGACATATTCAAATGTTACATTGTAAATGCAGACCTTTTAAATTTTAGAAGCAAATTTTCATTTGGCCTTGCCTGGTGTAAGGATATGCAAGTGAAATTCATCACAGAGCCTTCCTGGCAAGACCCATCCCTGGGTCATTCAGAGGCTGTGCTCCTCAGTTACAGCTTTTCTGTTTCCTGGATGTCCTCAAATCCTTCTCTCTGATACCAAAATATCTGCTTCTTGCAACACTGCACCTCACCATTGCCAACACAATCTGTCGTAATAAACTTGTATTTTTTTTTCTTGTGTTCTTCAGGATTCTTAATCTCACTTTCTGCTCCCCTGACCCTGAATTAAAGGCACTTGATTTTGGCTTCAAGTTAATTTTCCATCTGCTTTATCCCAATGATTTCTGAATATATTCACTGGTGAGAACACTGGATTGTTCTATTTTATTCTTAGTCACACTAAGGGTAGATTATTTAACAATTCTGAGCCTCAGGTTCCACATGATTAAAATGAGGATTTGGGTTTTTTCCAGAGCTAATATAGAATGTCTGTGTGTCTATAAAAGCAGTATGAAAGAATGGAAAGAGCATGGCATGTGTATCAAAGAAAGCTTGGTGCAAATCTTGCAGCTCTGTGACTTTGGCTTTGCTGTTTACAAACTTGTATTTTCTATTTCATTTGTTTTTCCTTTTGCTCCTTTTTTATTTTTAAAAGATTTTATTTATTTATTCATGAGAGACACAGAGAGAGGCAGAGACACAGGGAGTGGGAGAAGCAGGCTCCATGAGGCAACCTGATGTAGGACTCGATCCCAGGACTCCAGGCCCACACCCTGAGCCAAAGGCAGATGCTCAGCCAATGAAGCACCCAAGCATCCCATCCTTTTGCTCCTTTGATTGAACAAATTGCACTGCTCTTTCTTTGAGTTTGCTGATCTTTTCTTTCCTTCATCTAGTCTGCTGTTGAATCCTTCTATTGAATTTCTTTTAGTACCATTATTGTATTCTTCAGCTCTGTGTATTTTTATTTGGTATTTTCTTATATTTTCTGTCTCTATTGAAATTCTTGCTTTGTTTATGCATTGTTCTCCTGATCTTGGTACACATCTTTATGACCATTATTTTGAACACTTTATAGTGTAAATTGCTTATCTTCATTTCATTAAGACCTGTTTCTGGGGATTTATGTTGTTCTTTTATCTGGAACATATTTCTCTGTTTATTTTCCTTGACTCCTTATGTTGGCTTCTGTGCATTAGAGAAAGCAGCCACCTCTCTCAGACTTGATGAAGTGGTCTTGTGTAGATGAACTTTATCATTTAGCCTGACCCTAGCTCTTGGTTATCTCTTAAACCTTTGTGATTTCCAAGCTTCCTTCCTTGTTATTAGTGGCTTAGTAGTTGAGAGTGTTCTAAGACCTGTCAGTGTCCCAAAGGGGAGGATCTCAGTTAATACCTCTATGTAGACTGATTAGAAGTCAGACCTTTATACCATATAGCTTTAAAAGTACAAAAATAGACATCTTTTTTTTTCCTTTGGTGAAAAAATTTGTAATTAGATTAATAGCCAGCTGGACTCAGTTTAGATGATCCTGATTTTGTTGGCAACATCCAAAGCATCATAGTCAGGAGCCAGTTGAACATATGCTTTCTTCTCTCCAACAGGCCTGATCAAGGTGTTGACCTTTGCTACATCAAAGTCATAGAGTTTCTTCACAGCCTGTTTGATCTGGTGCATGATCATTGGCCTTGACATCCACAATGAACATGAGTGTGTGGTTGTCTCCTATTTTATTTATGGCTGACTCAGTAGTCAGGAGGAACTTGATGATTGCATAATGATCAAGGTTGTTTCTCCTGGGGGTGCTCTTTTGAGGATATTTGGGCTGCCTTTGGAGACACAGGGTCTTGGGTGATTGGAATGTAGGTGACATGCAGATCTTTTATTTGTGACTGTTAATGCCTTTCAGCATGATTTTTTTGGTTTTCAAAGCCTTTACTTTGGCTTCAGCTTTGGGAGGGGCAGTGGCTTCCTTCTTTGCCTTCAGTGCCATCTTTGTGAAAAGGCAAATAGACCTCTTTTAAGAAAGACTGAGAATTGGATGTTTTTGCCTGCTCCCTCTGTGCTGAGCCCTAGGGGATAGCCATGTTAAGTCCTCCAAAGCCTACTAAGAACTCTTTCTTTATTTGTGGGTCTTGTGGATATAAGCCTCATTGTCTTTCAGAGCTAAGTGTTTTGGGAGCTGTTCCTCAGGTAGAAGTCTTAAAAGTTGGGATGCTAGAGGTACTCTTTACTCCTCAGGGAGAACTGAGCGTTGTAAGTTTCCCTCCAATTATATGTTGTTGTGCTGGGGATAAGGTTTATGGCAGGAATGAGCCTCCATCTTTCTTACCCATTTTGATGTGGGTTTTTTTCTTGTTCACTTAATGTGTAGGGAGCCATTCAGTTAGTTTCTGGATTTCTTTCAGAAATATTTGCTCCATGGGTAGCTGTAGATGCAGTGTGTCTGTTGGAGAAAGTGAGTTCAGGAGCCTCCTAGGCCACCATCTTGGACCAGAACTCCACAAGGTTGTATTTTCTTTCTTTTCTTTTCTTTTCTTTTCTTTTCTTTTCTTTTCTTTTCTTTTCTTTTCTTTTCTTTTCTTTTCTTTTCTTTCTTTTCTTTTCTTTTCTTTTCTTTTTTCTTTTCTATTTTTTCTTTTCTTTTCTTTCTCTTTTCTTTTCTTTTCTTTTCTTTTCTTTCTTTCTTTTTTCTTTTCTTTTCTTTTCTTTTCTTTTTTTTCTTTCTTTTCTTTTTTTAAAAGATTTTATTTATTTATTCATGAGAGACACAGAGAAAGAGAGAGAGAGGCAGAGACACAGGCAGAGGGAGAAGCAGGCTCCATGCAGGGAGCCCAACGCGGGACTCCATCCTGGATCTCCAGGATCATGCCCTGGCTTAAAGGCAGCGCTAAACTGCTGAGCCACCTGGGTGCCCTGTATTTTCTTATATGTAAAAAAAAGGAGTATAGAAACTATTGTGCTGACTACATGTAAAAGAACTCTGATTACAATGGCTTGAACAAGCAAGGATTTTACTTTTCTCATTTATTGAGAAGTCTGGAAATAGGTGGTTCAAAGCTGTTGTTTCTGCTCTTCATCTTATTATCCTGGGCTGCTTCTACTTCTCTGCTCCACTATCCTTAGTGTATGGTTTTCATTATAGTGTACCACCGAGCATAGTATCCATATTCTAGACAAGAGGAAGGCAAGGGTGGAGTTCAAAGGGACAAGACAGGTGAATTTTTATAAGGAAAGCAATCTAGTGGATTTCCACTTCCACCTTATTTGTTAGAACTATGACACAAAGTTATCCCCTATTCCAGGGACTCTAGGACACGATATTTTTGCTGAATATGTTGACATCCTGAATAGAATTCAAAATTATTTTTTTAGAGATTTTATTTATTTATTCAAGAGAGAGAGACAGAGACAAAAGCAGAGAGAAGCAGACTCATGAGATATGTATGAACATACAGGATATGTATACTTAATGATTACTTCCTATTACTCTTTTATGCTGTAGTGACTATTTGCAACAATCATGGAAAAGGAGCTTGTGTAATTTAATTATTGGTATACCTAAAAATATATATGCCTTAAAAATGTAAAAAGTGTCTGTTTCTGGTTGTTTTGCATAAGTTCTGTATTGTTACCCATTGTGGCTTAAAAGTCAGATATCTCTTTTCGTTGGACCTATTAAATATTAAAAAAGAAAAATAAGCAAGTATACTGGAAAAATCTATGCTTAACTCTTCTAAATGTGAAAAATATAAACGAATGATTAACCAGATTAACTTGAGGAAATGTTTAACACTTTCAGGAATCTTAATATGGGAGAAAATCCTGTCAGGTAGAAAAAGTGACCTCTTATGAGGTGTGGTTCAAAAGGAAATTAGAAAACAAATTTTCCTTGGAAGTTGCTCCTTGCCCCAAATGATTCTCCCTTGTCCTTTTGTGAGCCTGCACATGGCTGAAATGCCCATGTTCAGAATCATTATGAGACTGTATTTCCACAAGTGTCTTTCTAAAATGTGTAATCTGGGAGGAAATTTTCACTGAGGCATTAGCCATCTGTATATATTTTTAATCTTTTCAGCAATTGTAGTAAACAGGCAGCTATGAAACTTGGTAGAGACAGGGTCCATTTCTGGGGTTGGGGAAAGAAGATTTGAAATTTAGGGGGCAGTCAACAGCATGAAGAAATTAAGAGGAACCAACAGAGGGCAGGTTAGGATTAGAAAGGTCAAACACCATAGAAGACATAGGTCTATCTCTTCTTCTTCTTTTTTTTTTAATCTTTTTTTAATCTTTTTATCTCTTCTTTTAATGCATTGATGTGCAACGCTAACACTGAAGTGCATCATTGTCATCATCTAGGGTTCACAGAATACAAAGAATGCTTGACTTCCATCCAATTTAAGGACTCTGATAGTTGATAGGAGCTCTGCATAGCTCCATGCAATAGTCACAGTGACATTTCAGATATGATTAGTAGTATCTCAGAACTGTTTAGAGTCTTGATCTGTGCCCTCCCTATACCTTTCCTTTACATCAAACACTTCAGAGGTGGGACTGTCTCATAGTTCCCTGAATGTCTTTGTGATAGTCAGAATGGTACCCTTTAGACTACCTGAATGTTCACATTTAAGAAATATCTTCAGGTTAGTTGAAATAGAAGCAAGTAGTTTCTTTTAACTAGACTGTTAAATGTTTTACTTGCAGTCCATGTCCTGCATTAGCATTAATTTGCAGAGTCAGGGGAGCAGGAGCAATATTGCATAGTCCTGTAATTTATTAGCTTAAATTACACTTTTTTTATTACACTTTTCTTCTGTAAATCAGCTGGCTTGAAAGGATTAGATAGATCTCTTATCCATTTGTTTTTCTTAGTCTTTAAAAATTCTCCCTCATGTTTATTTAGTAAACACCTATTTGGCAAATGCTTATGTGTTATTTATAAAATGCTTCTGTAGCTGTTTTACGTATTGGCAGATTTAATCCTTATTATAACCTACAGAGTTAGGTATTATGATCATCACCACTTAAAAGTAGAGGAAACTGGCACAGAGAGGATGAGCGACATGCCTGAGATCATACAGCTCAAAAGTGACCTGACATTCAGGTCAGTGTGGCTTTAGGGCCCCAGCTCTAACCCAAAATTTTAGGCCTTGAGAAATTGCAGCCAGACTGATTCCAAATCTTTCTTCTTAGCTGTCTTTTGCCTTAAAATCATATGCATTCTGGAGTTTGGCATAGAATATTTCAGCTTATCTTGTTTTTTTTTTTTTTTATGCAAGTAAATCCATGGCTGTGACATTAAATTGATCAGGTGTTAGATTTTATTCACTTAAGTAGCAATATTTTCACTGCACTTTCCAAAGGTGAATAAAAACACAGAATCTCTACATAGTCTCAGAATTATATCATCTCCTCTTATAACTTCCATAAGATTAATCATCTCTGAAAGCATTAAACGTTTGGATACAAAAACAACAACCTAAAAAAATTGGCAATGGCAGGCAATAAGCTACTCCATATGGTTAGTGTGTCAATGGCTTTGTATTACAGTGCAAGAGTCCTATCGTGCAAAAAAAATTTTTTAACCTTCCTATTACCAGAGGATGCCTCAGTTTTTATATTAGAATAATTGATTATTTCTCTACCTTTCAAATATTACTCCTAGGGCAACTAGACAGACTCAAGAATGAATTAGGAATGAGGATTTAAACATATGGAAACTCAAAAAAATTATCTATCATCTATCTATCTATCTATCTATCTATCTATCATCTATCTATCATCTATCTATCTATCTATCATCTATCGCCTTCAGCCAAACAGAATCATATTTTGATTTCCTGGAGATGAGCCTCTATTTGTGTTTAAAGGGCTCGTGGTGTCGAGCTGGCATACCAGCTCACAAGAGGATTGAATGTTTACATTCCTCCCACCCAACCTTTTATTCAGTGACTCATGTTGTAGCTTGAAATTGGCCATGGTGAGAGTATTTACATCATGGAAATCAGGAAACAGTGGAAATCAGGGCCTTTTCTTTTTCCCCAGAGATAGTTGCCAAACATTTACAAACATACCACTAGGTGCTTGGATACATAACGAATGCATGGTATTTAAAAATGTCCCTCTAATAATTTTGAAGGAAACAAATAGACATTAGAGATAAATATGACCTCTTTGACTCAGCTTTACTCATTTTTTTCATGCTATTTGTTTTGTGATCAAAAGCCTATCTTAGGAAGAAGATAATCAGTCCTAAGAACATGAAATTTACCACTGAACCTTGTAGCCAGACCTCACAAAACACAATCTCTGTCAGCCTTGGAAAGCTTTGTCAGAAACAGAGCCCTCTTTGGGTTTTCATTTCCATTTTTCACCAGACATTTACAAAGAAAAATTACTTCCTACTGAGTATCCATTAGCCTCCAGCACTGATGCTAATGAGCAAACTGCAAGTGAGCTGGAGAGCAAATGGATATGAGTCACCAAATACACTTAGCCAGCACTTCCTGCTCGACCTCCTGCGTCACTGCAAAGACACTTGTTCCTTACCAGCCTGGGGAAAAAGTCGCAGTCTCACAGCTGTACATTGTTGGGAGAGCTGCTGAGCCGAAGGAGCTCCCTTAAAAGGACACACTGATTTGTACTCCTGAAATCATCTGTGCACATACCGCCCCATATTTGGGTTTCTCATCCAGGTTGAAATGTTCTTAGATGAATAATATTAAGCTAAGAGCACAGACCCTTTTAAAATGCATTGCTTTATCGAGAACAGAAAGCCAAATAGGACTGGGAGCAAGCCTGCTTTTTCTGTACAAATATAAAGACATGGCACTAAGAGGCAGGTAATGCTAAAAGCCACAGAGCAGCCAGCCGCAGGTAGGGAAAACTGTCAGTGCTGCCCTTTAGGAGCCTTGCTTGGTGAGATTTTGTTTTTAGTTTATTTTTGTTTTGTGCCTTCCTAATTGCTGATGCTACAAATGTAAGAAAAGAAGAAGTTTGTGACTCTAGGGTTTTCCTAGGAATATTTTGCAGCATTGAACAGTCAACAAACAGCAGATGGAAGAAAAAGATTTCTGATTAGCTTCTGGAAAGGCAGTGACACACTTTGTGTATGTGGGATACTGATGGGAACAAATAGTCATATCAAGTTTGTATTACTGAATAAGCAATACTGGTGCCTTGGTGAGTGGCTAAGCATTCACCAAGAGACATTTTTATTTTTAAAAGGTTTTTTAAAGGTTTATTTTTGAGAGAGAGAGAGACCAAGAGAGAAGGGAGAAAGCACAAGCAGGGAGGAGGGGCAGAGGGACAGAAAGAAGCACACTCCTCGCTAAGCAGGGAGCCTAAAGCGGGGCTCCATCCCTTTATCACCCTGAGATCATGACCTGAGCTGAAGGCAGGCGCTTAACTGACTGAGCCACCCAGGCACCCTGAGACATTTTTATTTTTAAGAATGATTTTTGTCATCCAGGAGGAGATGAACATAAAGAAGCAAAACTTTGTTTCAGTGGGAACTCTTGCAATGCTTGAGCCTAATTTATTTATTTATTTATTTATTTATTTATTTATTTATTTATTTATTTATATTCTATTGGTTCCAAAAATTATTTAAGGTACTCTGAAAGAATATGTGATACAACCAAGTGAGCAAGTTGAGCAAAAGAGAAAACAAAGATGAAAAAATAGCAAAACTGGGTGAGGTTAGTTTACAGTTTTTTGATTGAGGCTTCCTTTGCTAAAGGTGGGCCAGAGATTTGGCTTAAAGTTAATAGGAAATCTAGGTAGAGAGGACAGTATGATGAATTATTGACTAAGTGATGAAGTTGAACCAGTTATGATAAAGATGAACCAGTTGTTCAGGCAAAGCACTGCTATTCTACACTGAATAGTATGATAGTATGAAAAGTTTGACTGGAAAGGTCAGTGAATATTTTCAAGTTGGGAGGGACACTTGAGTAATAATTATTCAGATCTGATAGACATTACCATTAATTAGCTTCTTTTTTTAAAAAAAAAAAGATTTATTTATTTATTTGAGAGAGAGAGGAAAAGAGAACACGAGTCAGGGGAGGGGCAGAGGAAGGGAATCTTCAAGCAGACTCCCCACTGAGTGCAGAGCCCACTATGGGGCCATGACCCATGAGATCATGGCCTGAGCTGAAACCAAGAGTCAAATGCTCAACCGACTGAGCCACCTAGGCACCCCACCTTCAATTAATTTCTTGAAGGACACTACATTTAAAATGTAATGATTAACATTTTAGTACTAAAAGTACCCAAAATTATACTTAACAATGCCTACCAAAAAAACCCCTTGACACCCCCCCCAACCCCAAAATATGAGGAAATCTAAATGGGTGGTATTTCAAATGGTTAGCAAAATTAGTAGAAAGGGATCTTCTACTTTTATAGTTATAAAATGATCTATCATACTATACCTACTAAACTAGGTATAGTAAAAATGGCTCAATACTGCAAAGATGAGTAGACCTTACAGGCAGGTCTTTCATTATTGCAGGACCTCCCTGACAATTGTAACTGTGGGTACTCAGAAGATTTGAAGCAAAGCAATCCTGAACGGCAGATGTCCTCACAGAACATTTTTCTTACCTAACTTCCACATTTTAAACTGAAAGAGGCTGTTTGTGAGGCATTCTTTATCTTTATCTCTGCCAATGCTTTCCTTTTTCTCATCCAGGGCCCAGCTGTGCATATTAAATGTGGATGTTTAAACATTAGTCAGTTTTTTTCTTATTTTATACTGCATTCAACTTTTATCTTGCCACTTTGTTTTTATTTTATTTTATTTTATTTTATTTTATTTTATTTCATTATTTTTTTAAATAAATTTATTTTTTTTGGTGTTCAATTTGTCAACATATAGAATAACACCCAGTGCTCATCCCGTCAAGTGCCCACCTCAGTGCCTGTCACCCAGTCACACCCACCCCCCACCCACTTCCCCTTCCACCACTCCCAGTTCATTTCCAAGACTTTGGAGTCTTTCATGTTCTGTCTCCCTTTCTGATATTTCCCACTTATTTATCTTGCCACTTTGGCCATAATTTAAAACAACCTGAAAGATGGACTTAATCATATCTTAAGGCCCAGAAAAATATGATCTGGTGGTTCTTTCTGTTGACTATTGAGTGAACTAGAAGAGATGGGGAGTATTGATTGTGAACAGGTGGAGTTAAAAATACCTTGGCAAAGAGTGGGGATAGTTTTTCCTTTATGCAGGAGAGATGGAAAAGCTTCGGTGGACTTTGAACAGATGGATGGTGCAACCAGGAGGAAAAATAATCAAGAGATTCTGGCTAGATGGTTTCACCATATTCATAAAACTGAGAGCCATTCTTGGTTTTCAAACATTGTGAGGGCGAGGGTACCTGGGACACTTGTTGGAAGTCCTGATTTCTGAACCCTGGGAGTCAGAGACGCTGAACCAGAAAATTAGGGAGGGCAAGGATAGTGGTGGGGGGCAGTGAGAGGCCTGCAAAAATAAAGTTTTAAGAGCTACTTCAAGTTGATACAATGCAGGTCATTCAGAGACTGTTTTATCTTATATCCTTTTCCCTTTTATTCCATGCCATTATTCTCATTCTTGCACCTATGTGTGGCCACAGAAATTTTTGCTTTTGATTCAAAACTCTATGCCTTCAGAACCAGCCTGTGCCATCTACTCTTTCAGTTTCCCAAACACCAACCTTATGTCTTCCTGCATCCATCTATCCACATCTGTCTGTATCTTATTTCCAAAAAAGGGTACCTATATAATATACTATACTATATTTTCCCCCCACTTACTAAAGAATGTTGCAGTTTTTTTCTAATAGCATATACATACCCAGACCATTTTTTCAGTGTCTACATATGATTATGTAACTGGATTCATGAAACATTTAACCATTGCTTTAGTGATATAAATCAAGATTGTTAATTTTTTCCTGTGATAAGACACCATACTATGAACATGCTTGTGCTTGATGATTTTGAGATATCCTCAGTAGAGTTTATAGAGTAAAACCTTGGAAATGTTACTATCAGATTAAAGACTATGTGCATTTATTTAATTTTAATTTTTTAATTTAATTTTTTAATTGTCATGTCTCTTTAAGGAGACTGATGTGCTGCCTACTGCACTAAGAAGGAGATAATTTTGATGTCTCTTTAACCTGAAACTGTCCCTCAGCCACTTTTGTTGTTCATGACATTGACATATTTTTAAGGTCCAGATCAGTTGTTTTCCAGAATGTTCTACAATTTGGATTTTTCAAATGATTAGATTCAGTTTAAACATTCTGAACATGAGGGTTATATAGATGAAATTGAGTCCTTGGTGCATCAACAATTGATGAAAGAACAGGTGGGAGCATTTAAAAAACTCTAATTAATTGTTCAAATTTTTCCTCCAAAATGTATACTCCAAGTCACATCAGAAGTGGATAAGAATATCTTTTCTCCAAGCTTCATCAGTATTGGATTATGATCAAACTGCAACATTCTTTGCCAATCATAGAAATAAAAAAAACCTCATTTTATTTGTATTTTAAAAATTAATAAGGTAGATCTTTTTATTGTTTTTAAGCCAGTTATATCTTTTTAAAATATAAATCATAGTTTTAGTGTGCAGTCTTAAACTATTGAGCATAGACCTATGTCATCTGTTTATGTTCCCCTCCTTTTGAAACAGTTTACACATAGGAAACTTATAAAAATACTACAGTTAACATCTCTGTATCTTTTACCTAGATTTACTACATTCTAACATTTGCCATGTTCTTGAGCTCTCTCACCATACACATGCACACACACACACATATTTTTTTTTCCGGAAGTATTTAAAAGTAAAAGGGACTCTTTGTGATACTTTGGTCATAAAAACTTTATTTACAACTTAAAAACAAGGACATTTTCCTAAATACATTGAATTCCATTATTATAAAAAGTATAAATCATATGATCATATCTTTGATCATTTTTCTGTTGGGTTGTCTAATTTTAGTATAGTTTTATAAAAGTGCATACAAAATTAATCAACTAGTTCTTTTTTAGGCCATCTAGATTGAAAGGTTTTTCAAAAGTAGTTTGGTTTTGCATTTATTTTTTATTACCTAAAATATAAAATAGTATATCCAGAAATGTTAAGGGTCTGCAATTTTATTTTGCTTTTGTTTTTTAAAATTTTACTCTGATTTTAATCAGGGTGCCATAGTTTCATAATTGCTGGTAGAAGACATGCATCTCCTGGATCAGAGATGACATAGTAAATTACTAACTGCAGCAAAAGCAGTAGCAAAAAATGTCAACACTTTCACACAATTACTCTGAGCCCCAAATTCACAAGTGATACAAAAATGGCCAGATGACACCTGCCCAGATGATAGGATGCATTTTAAGAGAGGAATCCCGAACTTAGGGAACCTAAATATTTTATAATGGACAGCAAACATGTTTGCTCTTTACTCTAAAGCATGGTTTCTCCATCTCAGCCCTACTGACATTTTGGGCCAGATTATTCTTTGATTTGGGGGCTTTCCTGTGCATTGTAGGATATTTAGCAGCTCCCTGGCCTCTGCCCGCTATATGCCAGGAACATCCTTAGTCATGGCAATCAAAAATGTCCCTAGAAATTGCCAAATGTCTTGTGAGGGATAAAATCTACTCTCAGTTGAGAACCACTTTTCTAAAGAGAAACATTATTATTTTCCAAGACTGTTCACTATACAAATATTTTTTTAAGATTTATTTATTTATTTTAGATACATAGAGAAAACATGCAGGGGGAGGGACAGAGGGAAAAGGAGACAGAGAATCTAAAGCATACCCCATGCTGAGCATGGAGCCCAATGTAGGGCACAATCCCAGGACTCTGAGATTATGACCTGAGCTGAAACTGAGTCAGACACTTAACCGATTGTATCACCCAGGTGCCCCTATATAAACATTCTTGAAATGATAATTTGGAACAAAGGGTAGTGGTCATACTTTTCTCATAAGATGTGCAGATATATGAGACCCGTGGATATTGTCTCCAAACACACTCAAATATATGCATATCATTTTTGTATCAAAACCCTGCATAATTTTATCTGCATAATAAAAATATTAGTATAATGGTCTTTAATATCTTTTATGTGTATTTTTAATGTGGAGTTGAGAGGATAAAGGACACATTTACTCAGTCTTTCTCATAAAATGTGCTTTACAATATGAATGGTCTCTTTCATCTCCTCTGTAGAATTTTTAATTAATAACCATGTGATAAGTGGAGTGTTGTTTTAGAGAAGATGCAAAGAAGAAAATCAAGGTTAAGTTGATGTATGTATTATTGGTTTTTAGAAAAGAAAGAGACATACTACTTTAATATCAATGTCTTTCCTTAGAAATACTGAAATATTGAAATGCTATATAAATATTTATAGATATTTTAAAAACATTGACTTAAGGAGGTCAACTCATTAGGCTGTAAATTATAAGCAATTTACAATAATGTGAATACAAAGCAATTAAAAGAAATTAGTTGATCTGTATAGTTAATAGAAGAATAAAGAAAGATGGTAAAAATTAGGTTTTAGAGGTGTTACAACTAAGGCACATGTTTTAAACTGAGCCTGTGTTTCACAGTATTTTTTAAACTTTCAAGAAAATTGTTATATTTAAGATATTTCCAAACTCTAAGGGGAAAATATCTTTTGATTAATCAGAGTTTTTAAACTTTTATGTAAACATATTCCCAATTTATTTCTGTAAAATAACATATTCAAGCTTAGCTAGTTTTTTCCTTTTTCTGAAAATCTTTGTTAAGAATAGATGCAGGAGATGTTTATTTTTGGATGGCATGTATAAGTTTATGACAGGCCAATGCCTCCATGGAAGTAAGAGGAAAAGGCCAGAGAAATTATAAAATCATTTTGTAAAGACATCAGAGAGTTTTAAAAACAACAGGACTAGATGATCCATAATGATTGAAGTGAAAGAACTCTCTGAGGTCAACTGATGATGTTCAGTGGTTCTCACCTAGGACTTGCTGGAGGCAGAGACAAACCAGCACACCTTGCACTGATTGTGCAGGGCTGGTGTGACAAACCAGAAACAAGAGAGGCTAAGGTCTAGTACTGTGAGAATCTAGGCTGAAACTATTACAAGGTAGTGTGAAATCTCTGCAGTCTCACAATGCTTCTTAGGAAACAGAACTTACTACAGGTAGCATCCAGAATTAAGACATTGTTAATCTCGTTTTCAAGATACATACCAAATTTTGAAAGTAGGTGGGGATTGGAAGACAGAGGTAAGCTGTGAAATACTGAAGGGGAATTCTAAACCTTCCCAGAATCTCAGGGCTGAGAAGGACACTCATTCAAAATCCTGGAAGGGTCATGTATAACTGAGAAGGCTAGTTATAGACAGAACCCTGACATAGCTCAGTCTCTGATTTGGATTGAGCTTGTCAGTCCTTATCCTGTCTGCCTAAGGAATGGGGGAATTCTATCTGGTGGTAGATTATATTATCTGGAGCCCATAGAATTCTTTTATTTACACTATGTCCTCCGTGCAATAAACAATTACTAGATGTACGAAGAGGCAAGAATATGTGACTGGCAATTAAGAAAAAAAATACCCCACATGATAAAAACAGACTCATGAATTATCCAAATACTGAATTTAGAGGAGAATGAAATGTCAGGAGGTGTACAGTTGTGGTTGATTCAGGAATGTAGAGATCTAGAGAGAGCTTAACTTCTACCCTTGGAATAACAAAAAGCCCAACAAATCAGAACTTTATAACTTTTCTTGGACCCATCTGAGAACTTGAATAGACACTTAATAAAAGAGGATATCCAAATGGCGCATATATATATATATATATATATATATATATATATATATATATAGGATTGTATTGGTTATGCCCATAAAAATGCTGTGCAATAATGCTATTATATACTTAGTGATACATAGCAGTAAGTATTTATTGATTTTATGTCTGAAATCAGTTACAGCTTTGCACATGTCACCTGGGCTCACTCATGCATCTGAGGGTTTCTGGCTGTCAGCTTAAGCTACCAGGGTATTTAACTCTATAGCTGAATAGACCTGTTTTTATAGCAGTGACAGAGGCATGGGAGCAAGAATAAAAACACATGAAGCCTAGGAACTAGCTCACTGTGATGTCTTCATTCTATAGACTATTTGTTATTGGCTGCATAGCCCAGCTCAGATTCAAGGGATGAGTAAATAGACTCTGGCTTCTTGTGAAAACTGTAAAGTCACAAGGTAAAAGGTACACATATAGGGATGAGTAAGGAACCATGCTACTGATGTGACCTATCAATGTGCTCTTCTACCTGTAGCCAGTTTCATTCTCTTCCACTGAAGATTGGCTTCCTCCACAGGATAAAGAGTCTGTACCTCTTGAGCTCTATGTCCTTTATGTACCAAAGTTGGCCTGGCCACCTTTTTTGTCATTGTTCCTATTAGAACAATCTCTGGAGGATGATTGCAATTGGGCTGATTTGGCCAGCTGCCTATCCCTCAGCCTTTCAATATTTTGGCCAGGGATTTTAAGTCATAGAATAAATCATGACTTCTAGCCACCCATCTTTGTATTCTGGAACACTCTTAGTGCAAGGGAAATCATTGTAACCAAATACATCCAATTAATTCTTATTTAAAATATTCTGTGTTTAAAGAATCAAAAATATTTAGCATCTATATTTAGAACAGTGTCTGACATTTAGATATTCAACAAATCTTGTTTGGAGTTTCACTTAACAAATATTTATTGAATGAGGCTTGTTTGCCAAGCACTATATTAGGTTGTGGGGATAGGGAGTTAAGGCAACAAACTCTTTTATAGTTTATATAAATGGATGAGTATGATGAGTCTTTATAGAAAACCCTAGAAATTCTAAGGAAATTTGATTTGTGAATAATTTAGGCTATGTGTTGTGATAGAGCATCCAAAAGCATAATTGGCCTTTTTCCTAGATCACATAATGACTCTGGCATTACTGAAAATGTAGATCATTCATGAGAGACTTCTGTCATACTGTTTATTCATTTCCACAGAGTGATTATTTAGGTGGAACAAACCTTGTCATCCTAAAAGCATAGATATCAAATCACTTGAACTGAAATTGCTTTTCTTTCTAATATAAATATAACTTTTTAACTGAATGTCCACAACTTGGAATCTAAAATACCTTTTTCTCTAATCACTGCTTCCAACTATGCTCTAGTATATTATTTGTTTCCAGTCCTTTAATAAAAATGAGCAGGTTTTATAATTTTTTTAATGCTCACCACAATAAGTGTAGTCACTGTCACTATACAAAATTATTACAATATTACTGACTATGTTCCCTACATTGTACTTTTCATCCTTGTGACTTATGTATTCTATAACTAGAATTTTGTACCTCATAACCACCTTCACCTGTCTCACCTATTTTTTCACTTATATTTTCACCTATTAATTTAAAACAATTTTTACCTATTAATTTTTAAAATTACTTTTGAATCTTAGAAATCCACTCATATGTTTCAAACACCAATTTCAAATCCCATCAAAGATTTTTCTCCTCTTTGCTATTGGCTGTATGTATGCCTAGAGGCAGTCTGTTGGAACACCCCATAGAGACAAAATAAACTCCACTCCAAATTTGGTTCAGATGTCCTGACGTATGATGCCATGCATGCACCAACAGGGTGCTAAAGGTTAATTACTCATGAGAGACCAAGGTAGCTTCCTAGCAGTCCAAATAGGGTTTGGGAAGTGTAAGAGTAGGAAAAGAAGTTTGAGAGTAGGGAAAGGAGGCTGGTTAGGGTTTTTATTGCGGTTGGGGAAAAGAAGTTTGAGAGTAGGGAAAGGAGGCTGGTTAGGGTTTTTATTGTGGTTAGGGAGTAGTAGTAGCTGGGATGAGGGTTCCCTTGAGGATAGGGGCTTAATTGGTTTGAACTTTCTCCTGGCACCAAAGAAGGAAACACCTGAACTATTCTATCAGCTTGCCAATTGTGGAGCTGAAGGGAGGAGGAGCGTTGGGGATCGACAACTGTCTGTGTCAAATATCAGATGTGGAGTCAGACTATTACACAGTCTAAGTAAGGTCCTCCTCTCTTTTTGTTTCTGGATTTCCCTTTGGGAAGAAGAGCAAAGAGACAGATATTCAATAGAATAATAGATTCCTTAAAAAAATCTGAGTTCGTTCTGAACAAATGACACAGACACAATTATTTAAAAACTATGACACAACTCAATAGCAAAACTCACAACAATGTGATTTGAAAAAATGAGCAGAAGACATAAAAAGACTTTTCTCTAAAGAAGACACATAGAGATGACTAGCAGGTAAATGAAAAGGTGCTCAACATCATTGATTATCAGGGAAATGCAAATCAAAACCACAATGAAATATCACCTCATTACTGTGAGAATGGCTATTATTAAAAAGACAAGAAATAAGTAATGGTGAAGATGTGGAGAAAAGAGAACCCTTAAGCATTGTTGGTAGGAATATAAATTGGTTCAGCCAGTACAGAAAACAGGACAGAGGTTCCTTAAAAAATTAAAAATAGAATTACCATATGACACAGGAACTTCAAGGGAATTAAAACAGCATATTAAAGAGATACCTGCTCTCCCATGTTCATTGTAGCATTATTTCACAATAGCCAAGATACAGAAACATACTTGATATATGGAAGAAGTGGTGGCAGGTGAGGAGAATACTTCCTTAAGATGAGAAACCAGGAAGAAGCCAAAATATTATCCCAGCTATGCCATTTCCTAGCAGAGCCACACCTCATGTTTGGGGTCTTCATGTCCTAGTCAATAAAATGAAGTGATATGATCGTATCTTGCATTTTGATAAAGGACTTTCCATGAGAGTTTTTCCTATGACGTTTCTCCTAACATCTGGTTGGGTTTATCAAACTGATCATTTAAACCAACTGATCATCAGTTCAGGTTGCTATATACGACTGTGTTGAGTATACTGACTAGTGTATGAGCAATCCAGTCAGATGTGCAGGCAGATGGATTATCTGTGATAATGTGTAGGAACGTTTCTTGGATATATGACCTTATTGATGTATCCAGATTTCTGTGGGAGGAGTCATGCAAATTATCTGTAGTGCAGTAGTCTTGGAGTTCTTTGGTCATAGTCAGCAAATTTACCTACCTACATCCAATTAATTGTCTTCTTAGGAAATGGGCCCTCTGTTGATTCTCTCACTGAGCCTGGTAGCTACTGACCACCCTCTAAGAAACCTCAACATTTTGAACACAAAAGAAACACAGGCAGCTAGATATCAACATTATTGATAGACTGTAAGTAACTACATCAAGATGCATTACATCCTTGAAATTGGAATTGCAATTTTAATACACATGGAAGCCAACATTTTCAAGCAAGCCATCTTTCTTTTAAATAGGACAGTAATAGTTTTCACACCACAGGCTTATGGTAACAAATAGCACTAGCATCTTACTTATCAATGCTTACAGGAGTGATGTGCTATTTAATATTTTACGACCGTTTTGCTGTTTTTTCCTGATTTTAAAGAATTCTTATACTACACAATAGTATTAAAATTTGCTAATGTTTATTGAGTGCTTACTACCATTACATGCTAGACACAGAGTTTAGTGCTCTATGGACACTATCACACTTGGTTTCCTCAATAGTTCCTTGAAGTTCATACTTTTGTCTTTCACACTGATATGTAAAGAGGCTGAGACAGGGAGGAGAGGAGAAGAAAGGCAGTAACCCAAAGGCACACAACCGGTCACTGATTTGAACTAAAGAGTTGCAAATCTGTCTGGTTCCAGAACTCATATTCTTAACCAAGATATTTTACTGCCTTCACCAACATCACCTTATAGTAATAACAGAGATGATATTAAGTTGGAGGAGAGAAACATTTGTATCATTCTGTATATTTCATTCCTGCTTTTTACTGGGTCAGACATAGCTGTTGGAAGAAATTCTCAAATCTCTTTCTAGCTTTTACTTTTCCTAAGCAGAAATATGGGGTAAGAAGAAATGAAAAATAACTTTTTAAAGTTGGCTAAATATCTCAAAATGGGTTTATTACTGGTTCAGAGTTGTAGCAAAAAGAAAAAAAGTTTAACGCAAAGCACTTTGTGTTTTCATATAATGAAGGGATGATGGGGCTCAATGTGCCTATGATCTTTTATGAAGCTGGAGCTAGGCCACACTGGGCACTGACAAGACTCTTCTTCCAGCATAGAGAATTCCCTTCATCCCACTGAGGGACACTTGGTAGCCAAAAGCTGGAAGTGAAAAGGCAATGGGATCAATCATGAGAAACTCATACAAACTTTGTTTCTAAAATTTCATAGCATTAAAAGGCTGAGCAGTAATAAAACTTTTCTTGTCATGAAATTCATACTTTAAAAAGAACAAAGAAAGTTAAACTTGTTCCTATACTATTCATTACCTTCGTTTTTTTTTTCTTCCCTTTTGACAAGTGGTACTGTTGGTAAACACAGTTAATGGACTATCAGAATGGATTATGATTAGATTTTAACTTCATTGATTTTAGACTCCTCTATTTTTTTGTAATTTCAAGTTTTTGTTTAAATTCCAGTTAGTTGGAGCACCTGAGTGGCTCAGTGGTTGGGCGTCTGTCTTTGACTCAGGTACTGATCCTGGGATCCTGGGATTGAGTCCTGCATCAGGCTCCCTGAGGGGAGCCTGCTTCTCCCCCTGCCTATGTCTCTGCCTCTCTCTCTGTATATCTCATAAATAAATAAATAACATCTTTAAAAAATAAATTCCTGTTAGTTAACATACATTTTAATATTCATTTCAGGTGTAGAATTTAATAATTCCTCACTTAAATACAATACCCAGTGCTCATCACAAGGACCCTCCTTAATACCCTTCACCGATTTAACCCATTTCTTCACCCACCTCCCCTCTAGCAACCCTCAGTTTGTTCTTTATTGTAAGAATCTGTTTCTTGGTTTGCTTTTCTCTCTCGTTTCCCCCATGTTCATTTGTTTTCTTTCTTAAATTTCACATATAAGTGAAATCATATATTTTTCTTCCTCCAACTGACCTATTTCACTTAATATAATACCCTATAACTCCATCCACATTGTTGCAAATGGCAAGATTTCATTTGATGGCTGAGCAATATTCCATATATACCACATCTTATTTATTCATTCATCAGTTGATAGACATTTGTGGTCTTTCCATGTATTGGCTATTGTTGATAAAGCTGCTATAAATGAGGTGCATATATCCCTTGGAATCAGTATTTTTGTATCCTTTGGGTAAATACCTAGTAGTGCAATTGTTGGATCATGGAAGAGTTCTCTTTTTAACTTTTTGAGGAACCTCCGTACTGTCTTCCACAGTGGCTGCAACAGTTTGTGTTCCCATCAACAGTGTAAGAAGGCTTCCCTTTTTCCAAATCCTCGCCAACATCTGTTCTCGCCTGTGTTGCTGATTTTAGCCATTCTAACCAGTGTGAGGTGATACCTCATTGTAGTTTTGATTTGTATTTCCTTGATGATAAGTGATGTTGAGTGTCTTTTCACATCTATAAGCCATCTAGATGCCTTCTTTGAAAAAATGTTTATTCATGTCTTCTGTCCATTTTTTAACTGGGATATATATATATATATATATATATATATATATATATTTTTTTTTTTTTTTTTTGAGTGTAAACATGATGGGAAAAAGAGCTACTTATTTATTTATTATTCTTTCTTTCTTTCTTTTTCTTTCTTTCTTTCTTTTCTTTTTTTTTTTTTTTGAAGGAGCTATTTAGGGCAGCCCGGGTGGCTCAGTGGTTTAGGGCTGCCTTCAGCCCGGGTGTGATCCCGGAGACCCAGGATCCAGTCTCACGTCAGGCTCCCAGCATGGAGCCTGCTTCTCCCTCTGCCTGTGTCTCTGCCTCTTTCTCTCTGTGTCTCTTATAAATAAAATCTTTTTTTTTTTTTAAAAAGGAGCTATTTAAAAGTCTCTTTTTTCCCAAGTAGGAAGAGTAGTGTATTCTCTCCCTGTTAACTCTAACCATGACAAGTAATAGATAGTAGAGGAAGGATAGACAAAACAGTTACACTCAATGTTAGTTATGTGTGAATCTTGAATTCCATGATAAAATGAACTTGCTTTTACCTGCTTTTGTACTTTCATAAGTTAATTAAGAAACATTAGGAAAACTGAGCTGTGAGTCTGGCTCAAAGCAATGTGCTAAGATATTCATGGAAAAACAGACCCTAGGTTGTGTCCTAGTTTTCACTTTGTCTTGTAGAAATGTGAGAAGTTATTGATTTTCAACCCCCAAAGGAACCTGAGCTGCCTCCATTGCATGAGGTATTATTGGAAGGATTGGATTTAAACAGTCTTCTAGTAAAGGGCCCAAGGATTGCTAATATGAAAGAAAAATTAGTGGAGTGGAGGCATGCATCATTAATTTTGCTTTCAATTTATTCATCCCATTAACCATTTAACAAGCATTCAGTGCCTACTATACATGAAGCTGTGTTTTCTGTGCTGGGGAAAAAGTCACAAACAAGAAAGTTTCTGCCCTTATGGAGCTTATCTTCTAGGAGGAGACAGTAGTGAAATCTTTCACAGTAATTATCCTAGTACTTTCTGGAGGTTCAGCAGGTCAGTGGGATTGAATTGGATTGGACCTAAAGGTGGTGTCTCTACTCTGCTATTATCTACTTAGGGGATTTCTCTGCTTCCCTCATAGACTAGAATGCACTAGATATTTTGAGGGAGGTGTACTTTGACAAAGGATATTCATTATTAGGATTTTATCCTGTAAAGCCTATCCATTTTGAAATATAAAACAAAATGCAAAGTGAATATTAGCAGGAAAAATTTAAAACCATGCTCCAGACATGCATACTCTCAGGCCCAATCCCAGATCTATTGAACTGGAATCTGCATTTTACTAATTCCCCATAATAAAGCCTTGTTTTGGAGGCACCTGAGTAGCTCAGTTTGTTAAGTTTCTGCCTTTGGCTCAGGTCATGATCTCGAGGTCCTGGGATAGAGCCCCACATCAGGTTCCCTGCTCATGAGGACTCTGCTTCTCCCTCTTTTTCTGCTCCTCCCCCTGCTGTGCTCTCTCTCACTATCTCTCAAATAAATACATAATCTTAAAAAAATGCCTTTCTTTAGTCCCGACAGTAGTTGCATGTGGAAAGACTTTTAACATGTCAGAAATACCTGTTTGATTAAGTTTAGCTTAAAAATAAACCAACCTCTGAATTGGCTCTGAATTCAAAAAAGCAACTGGGTTTTTACATTTTTTTCTCTATTTGCTGCCAAAAGGTATTGTGACTAAATTTTTTCACTTTTTGACTTATTGTTTAGTGTCCTATAAACATGGCTAATGTGTAGCAAGGCATTAATATTTTTCTCAGGTGAAAATGTCATATTCACAGGGTTTTTTTTTGTGTTTTACTCTGTTAAGATACCTAAAAAATAATCTTTAACAAAACATATAAAATAAAATTGTGTATGTGGTGTGTTGATTGGTTTAAGAGGAAGCACCTCTCTTGATAAAGCAACAAAAGCAAATAGGTTTAGATCCATATCTGATCCTAAAAAGGCATGTTACCTTCTCTGGTGTCCAGGTGAGTATTTCCAGAAATGGTTCTGGTTTTGGAGCTGTCTAGTGCTTGCCTGTGTATACAGGGGGGCTAGACAATCCTCAAGAAGGCATAAATTCAATGATTATCAAAGCTTTCACCAGCAAAATATTGTTCTAGCTATTTAGTGTCTGTGTGAGTTGAAGAAATGAAACTTCAATAAAAAGCCACATTTTTGATAAGCAGTGCAGTATCAAATTCACTAACTTCTATTTTATTCTTATATGATTTAATTGTTTTCCATCTGGAATACTTTCTCCATATATCACATAATTCTCATTCTTCAAAGTTCAATTATGGTCTCCCTCCCAACCCCAAAATCATTTCAATTTGCAGTCTTGTTCTGATCTCTTACTTCTTTAAGTCCTTTGGCACATGGGACATGACTCACATTAACATTTTATTGTCTACTGTTTCTCATCAATTGTTTCATATGTCTATCTTCTCCTCCAAACTAACTGTTAAAGTCATTTAGGATAGGATAGATGAGGTCTTAACAATATTGTATTCCTAGTGCTTCCAATGGGCTCTGAACATATATATTTTTAAAGATTTTATTTATTTATTCATGAGAGACACACAGAGAGAGGCAGAGACACAGGCAGAGGGAGAAGCAGGCTCCATGCAGGGAGCCCAACATGGGACTCGATCCTGAGACTCTGGGATCACTCCCTGAGCCAAAGGCAGATGTTCAAATGCTAAGCCACCCAGGCACCCAGGGCTCTGAACATATTAACTGCTTAGAAACAAGTTGTTGATTAAACCAATTTACCGTATTGCTTACAGAATAAAACCCAGGAGAGTTAGATTTTTCTTGGGTACATAGAAGGCTTGTTAAAACTCTGTAGGGGGTTATGGAAAATAGAAGTAAAAGATGATGATGGAAAAGAGTTGAGAGTGTTTGCAGTCAACCTTCATGAGCTTCACAGATTGGCCTAAAGCTAATTCTTGGTGCCAAATTCACTTACCCAAATTTGCCAAGGTGAAGGTTTGTGAAGGGTGGGTGAATGAGGTAACTGAAGATTAAACCAGGATCTGGAAGCATTATCTTGGCTTATGTTTCTGGCAGTAGCATACTCTCTGCTGTAGAGGTAATCACAGCACAATTATTAGAAACTGTGACAGGTCCCTAGTTTTTAGACTTAAAGGCTTAATTGATCTTCCTTTGGCCTGGGCATCTCCAAAGTTCACTTTATCTGTGTTTGGATTATGAAGAAGAAAGTTGTTGACAACCAGAAATGTCACCACTTTCTAGAACATAGTTCAAATCCCTGAAGTCTAGCTGTGTGGATTCAGCACATTCAGATGTGGTATTGGAGTTGCCTAATGCCATTTCAGCGTGGGTGCTCTATGGGCATTGTCTGACCTGGAACACCACAGGAAGCCTGCCGAAATCCTGGTTTGTGAACTCAAGGAGTTCTACTCTTTCATGTCTTTTCTTGTGTACTTGAATACACTTGTGGGTCCTGGTCCATTAGTATCCATTGGCACTAGGAATTTTTTTTTCTTTTTTCCTAGTTATCGTATAGTAGGGATAATTTTTTCCACTTCTTTAATGCATAATACTTACCCAGAAAAGCTTATAGGCTTTAATTACTTCACTTATTTCCTTTATTAGAGACCAGAAAAATGGCAAACGTATAATCTGAGGGATGGTATTTACAGTTCATTGCATACCATGCTTCATTTGCTATATCCATGCTGACGTACATGTGCTGATAGTTACTCTTGCACTCTTGCTGTGTTGTGTGCAAATGGGCACAGATGTCTTTAGCATTTTTAAGTATATTATAACAAAACATGGATTTTTCCATAATAGTTCATATATAAGATGTCACACTAAAATGACAGAAGTTGAGTGATTACTCTGTTTTTAAGGTCTTTAGTCAGTTTTGAAATCCATGGTGGCTTAATATGATCCACAAATTCACAGGTATCTTTCAGTTAGAGAATATTTGCTCAGGCAGGAGATTCTTCCTTTATTGATTCTGTAACTGCCCAAATCATTTTTATTGCCAGTACTATTAACCACATCACTTTGCTTGTCATAATACTGCATTGTCTTCTCTTCCAGACCTCTGTCTTTTCCCTTTCCACTTCTGCATCTTAACATAAGTCATCTTGGTCAATAGAAAAACCTTAATCATTCCTTTCTAAAGGTAAACTAATTGGGCAGCCCGGGTGAGCTCTGGGTGGCTCAATGGTTTAGTGCCACCTTCAGCCCAGGGCGTGATCCTGGAGACCCAGGATCGAGTCCCATGTTAGGCTCCCTGCATGGAGCCTGCTTCTCCCTCTGCCTGTGTCTCTGCCTATCTCTCTCTCTCTCTCTCTCTCTCTCTCTCTCTCTGTCTCTCATGAATAAATAAGTAAAATCTTAAAAAAAAGGCAAATTAATCATTTGAAATGAATGCCTTCCAATACTATGATAGGCATCATGAAAATAGGACAATATGCCACATTTTGTCAGTGAATGGCATTATTTGCAAACTTAGATATGAAGACTGGATATTTTCTGAATATCTTCTCTGGGTCAGGTATTTTACTAGGTGCTCTACATACATGACCTTGCTTAAACTTCAACCCAGAGTAGGTGGTCTTATCATTCTACAGATGAAAGCAAAATAGGGTTTCAGAGAGAGAGAGAAAGAGTCAATGCTTATCTCAATCACCTGGCTGATAAAAGTTGAACCTGGGATTTAAACTTAAATATGTGTAACACCATCTGGCGTCCTAGAGAGAAACAGAAAAGTAGAAAAGTCACCCTTCAACATGTCTATGATCCACTGGTGTTTTTGGACAATGATGGTTTGGGGAACTCAGGTCCTGCTTCCATGGCTTTTGTACTCAGGATACCTGTGTTTGTGAAGGAGAGGCTGAAATAGCTTTGCCCTTTCTCCAGTGGAATTTCTGGTTATAACCCAACTTAGAGAAGACAACTATTCAGTTAGACTGCAGTACATAAATACCCACCATTCGACTGTCACCTGGCTCAAGCAAGTTTTTAATGGTGCCAGTAAAATAAATTTTATTGGAACTAGAACTCTAGTAATAATCTGAGGAGACCATATCTAAAAGAGTCTATATGTTGGTGATAGCAGTAGACAGCAGGAAGGAAAGTGTAGGGTGTGGAAGTGGTGATGATTATGGTCAGGGCCCTGCTAGAAGAAGGGGGGTGCTTACTAGAGAATTATTTCTACTACTTTGTGGAAATTATTAATTTTTCATTTGCAGAGTAGAAAACAGTATTTGAGGAAAACAGTATTATCATGATGGCTGAAAAGACTCAGTAAAAAGATCAGAGACTTTTTAATCTGTTAGACTTATATATTAATTAGCCATTAATAATTGCCATTAAGAGTTTATAAGACCTGTGGAAAGCTCTTCAATTCCTTTGAAATTGAGACACTCAGTCTGTTAGGGTTGTAAATTTCTGTTAATTTTATGAGTATCTGTATAATATGTGTTCAATAAATGTTTGTTCCATTTCCTTAACAGCATAGTAGTATCATAAGCTCTTGCTTTGTTTTCTAGAGTATATTTTTTATATTGGTTTTGAGTCACCAAGTGTTTATAAAATGTCACAATTAAGTAACAAATTTATTTTCTTCCCTTGTTTTTTTTTTTTTTTTTTGTGTTAAGTTTTCCTGATGTCTCAGTGAGCAAATCCAGGTATGATATCTAAGTTCTTTAAGAAAATTAAGCTGTTTTTCTGCTGTATGCATTCTTCTTAGGAATTAGGAGTCTTCAGAACAAATTTAGCAGACTTTGCTATAGATACTACAGGCACAGGAAAACAGTTTTCTAATCCATAGGCAGGTCATTCAAATGTTTTAAACAGAATTTTAAAAATCAACATTAGTTATGGACATTAGCATTTAGTAAAACATTATTACCATGTTTAGGAGCTATTGAATTGGTATATTTTATTTAAGTTTTTTTTTTAATGAGGTATATTTTAGGGATTCACATTTAGAATTGAAACTGATTCTACGTGAATAAGAATCTCCCTGAATGGGTCATCTTCTTCCATCAAGGAAAGCTACTATGACATAGTAAAAGCAGCAGAGGGTTTTGGAATAAAAATCCTGGGCTTGAGTGACTCCCTATGAAATGGTTGAGTGCCTTTAATTTAGACATCTACCCTTCTATAAGTCTCAGTTCATTGGCTATAAAATGGTGATGATTAAAATCCCAACTGTGAGTTTAAATTAAAGAATAAAGTACTTACATAGAAAAGTTTAATATTAACATTTGTTATTATTATCACCATCCCCGAAAACAAAGTATCATGAATCTTGATGAATCAAGGAAATGGTGGGCATAAAGCTAGGCTAAAGGGGAAAAGTGAGACTTAATCCAATAATAGATTTTAAAACAAAATAAAAGTCAATTCCATCATCGTGGGTTATCTAGCTTTATTCCTAGTATGAGAACTTGACTCAGTAATAAAGCTGACTAGCACAGATGCTCACTGATGGTGACAAGAACCTTGGGGTCAAGCTGATGGGGAGGGAGGGAGGGAGATGATCAGCCTCTTCTGACCTCATCTCCTCTTCCCCTACATCCCTTTAACAAGAACATCATCAAGGATGGTGCAGAACCTTTCAGGCTGCTTGTGTGATGACAATCAGTACAAACTAGGCCCTACCTAATTACTAGGTCATGCTTGCAAAGTGAGTTCTCTCAAGTCCTTACTCTGGTTTATCTACTGTTATTCAGGAACTGGTTAGTATGATTAAGTGTTGACTACCTCTTCCAAATGTAAAGCAGACCACAGTTTTTATGGAAATCCTGCTTGGATAAAAATATAGCTCAGATAATGGATATCACTTTTACATACAACTCATAAAGATCACTTGGAAGTCTTAGTTTCCTTTGCCTGCCCACAGAGAATGTGTGCTGGGAGGATGAGTTTATAACTGTAATGACACAAGAATGTGGTGGAAGGGCTGGCATTCAGAGGTTCAACAGACTTCATCTCGTTGTCAGTGAAAATTGCTGTACAAGGACAGCTATGAGGAAGAAATTTGTCAAAGGTTTTGAAAGGGCAATCACAAACTGCCGATGAAAGTAGATGAAGCTATGAAAGAGATTTATGAAGACTGATTTAAAGTTGAATAGTGTTATGAGACACTTTTGGAATTCCACAGCATGGCTGGTGCCAGGAGAGAAGGGATGAGAAAGGGTAAAATACTGAATCCTGTTTGCCAGCAGACACATCAGGCCCTACAGCTCAGATAGCTGCAAACTCCGCTGCACTCTGGGTGTAGTGGTTGTGAGAAATGCCTGTGGTTTTCCCAGCCTGCCTTTCTCAGCAGGCTTTGAGTGCAAGTCATCTCAAAAACCGTAAGAGACCAAAAGGAAAGGGAGCAGTGAAAGCTAATAATTGAAACAAAAATAGAAATAGCAATGAATTGTTAATTGAAAAAAAGTTTTTAGTATTTTGTGAATCATCTTACCATGATATTCCTTAAGGGAAGTGGTGGTACGATTTTTTTTTAAATGTAAACACGATTTGTTTACCTCTTCATATGACCCAGAATGCAAAATTGTCATTAAGTACAAATTTGGCAGTCATCCATGAATGAATATTTACCCTCTTATAAGCCTCTTAAAATATTTTAATAAGATTTAAGAATGAAGTTGCAGGAGGAATTGCAACTGGGATATTAATCTCACAATGAGACATGACATTGTTCAACTTCTTATGAATCTGGTATCTAAGTTAGGACCTTTTTCTGACTCTTTCATTAATTCATCTATAAGAATTAGAATCTTAACATCTCATTTTATGTTTCCTGCAGCAGGTGTGCAGAATATTAATGATCAAAACCGGAAACAAAGCAACCTTTAAAACTGATGTTCTCGTTGTAACATTTGGCATCTAGGGAAACAGGAGTAAAACAATGGAAAGGGATTGGATTGTTGCAGTTTCTTGTTGGTTGTAAAAAACAAAAGTACTAAGAACTACAGGGAGGGAAATAAAGTCCATGACTTATGGTCATTTTTCTGTTAGAACTTAGCAAACCCAACTGCACATGCCATAATCAATACTGTTGCCTCCCATCCACTGTTGTTCATGGCCCATTTAGGTTTGGTTCTGACTCTTCCCTCTAAACTTTTAAGCCTTTAAAGATCCTTCCTCAGCTGCCCTGTTTCCATATACGCTATCCATCTTCACGGAACAGAATGGCTGTTAGTGCCACTTTTGTTCTCTTAATCACAAAGGAGATCACATTTCTGTTCTCCTACGCTGTTGCATCTATCTCTTCATGGCACCTGAGAGTGGAGGTGATAACTGGGATGGGCCATAATAAATTCCTTTCTGTTGTTACTCGACTTTTCTCTCTTTTGTATTTCTGAGAACAATATGCTCATTTGAATGAATTAAAAAGTTAATAAGTAATGTAATGAAGAAGTAAATTCTAGCCTCATGACTATTTTTTAAATTTATAGCTAAATTTTCTAACTGTACATTCATGTTTAAAGAAGATTGTATTCATATTAATATAAATGGAGACAAAGGCTACCAAAATTTCAGAATTTAAGGAATATTTAAAATTAACATCTGGGGCACCTGGCTGTCTCAGTCAGTGGAGCATGTGACTCTTGATCTCAGAGTGATGAGTTCAAGCCCCGCATTGGGTGAGGTGCCTACTTAAAACAAAATTAAAAAAAAATTAATGTTCAACCTCCAAAGGCTCTTTTTTGTATTAAAGTCAATTTTTTAAAACTATAACTTTTTACTCTTGTATTTCTATGTTAGGTAAAATTATATCTTCCTAAAAATCATCTAAATGATCTACTATTTTGGTGACCTTTTAAATACAGTGCTTTAAAATAATGCATACACAAGGGAAAAATTCAAAGTGCAAAATGATACACAATAAATAGTAAATCTTCCCTATCTCAGACCACCAGTGCCATAGTCTCCCTCCCCAGATAAATCCAATATTACCAGTTTTTATTATCTCTAGAAAGATATATATTTACATATCTGTGATGGACAGAATAATGTCCCTCCTGAAGATATTCACATCTTAATCTCCAAAACCCAATGATATGCTACCTTACATGGGAAAAGGGATTTTGTGGATGTGATTAATTTAAGGATTATAAGATGGGGATATTATTCTGGAATATCCAGTTCTGCTCAATAAAATCACAAAGGTACTTATTTTATAATAAGGTGATAGGAGAGTCAGAGTCAGACAACATGTGAAGATGCTATGCTGCCAGCTTTAAAGATGGTGGAAGGAGTTACGAGCCAAGAAATGCAAAGTGTCCTCTCGAAGCTAGAAAAAGTAAGAAAATGAGTTCTCTCTTAGCACATACAGAAGGAATATACCCCATCCAAAGCCTTGATTTTAGGCTAGCAAAGCCCATTTTGGTTTTCTGACCCTCAGAATGCATTTATGTTGTCTTAAGCCATTAAGTTTGGGGCAATTTGTAACCACAACACTAGAAAACTAGTAAGTCTATTTATCTATTGACAAAAGATAAACATCAGTTTTTCTATCTTTTCCACAAATAAAAACACATTATACTCACTTATGCACCTTCCACTTTATTATAGTCATACCAGCTCAAATAGATATATTCTTTCTTTTTTTTTTTTTTATTTATGATAGCCACACACACACAGAGAGAGGCAGAGACACAGGCAGAGGGAGAAGCAGGCTCCATGCACCGGGAGCCCGACGTGGGATTCGATCCCGGGTCTCCAGGATCGCGCCCTGGGCCAAAGGCAGGCGCCAAACCGCTGCGCCACCCAGGGATCCCTATATTCTTTCTTTTAAGAGCTGTGTACTATTTTGGTAATATAAGTTTGTAATATATTTTTAATAGCCAGCGCTCTGTTCTATTGATGGATAGTTAGCTTGTTTCCATTCTTTTTCTTCAACAAATAATGCTGCATTTAATATCTGCATAATATTTTTAAAAATTATTATATAACATTTTAAAGTAAGACAGAGTGGTATAACATACCCACATGTGCTTATTATATCACTTTGACAATTATTAACCATCATCAATCTTGTTTCTTCTGTAAACCATCCTAACCTTAACCATTATCTCTGGAATACTTTGAAGAAACTTTCAGACAGCATATCATTTCATCAGTAAATATTTTAGATGAAGCATAAGGAGTCTTGTTTATAAGACTTTGTATACTTTTGAGCATATGCCTAGAATGTATGTTAGAAATAAAAATGAACTCTGAAGAGAACACTATTTTCAATTTCATAAATTATTTCAACATGAGACATGCTAAATAATGCTCTATTGTCACCTCATCCACTGTACCCCAGTATGCCAAACTTATTTTGATAGATTTATCACATAATTAATATATGGATTCACAGAAAATAAGTTTAAAAGTTTCAAAGTAAACTTTATGATATATTCACCTTGGTATTTAAATCCATATAAATTTTAGGGAAACATTATTTATTAAGTTTACTAATTTAAGGATAGTTTTGTGGGTGGAGGGCAAGGCAGGAGGTAGTCACTGTATATTTTTAAAATATTTTTTCTTATAAACAGAGTTTGATTTTTCCAAAGATGGTTTCCAACAGCAGCAGGCTCAAAATCTTTTTGAAAATTCAAAAGTAGAAAAGTTTCATTGCATTTGAAACTTGTCAGAATGTTTTCCCCCAGGTTAGTATTGTGATTTTTAAAAAGTCTTATTTACCTGAATAGTAAAGGTTCTTAGAGAATATTTTTCTATGGTAAGGATTTTTCTATCCATCTGCTGAAATGAGAGTTGAAAGGTCAAGCCTGTAAATGTTATTAGAGCTTCAATGTATACTTCCCTTTCTCTACATCTTTTTCTGTTTCCAGAATTCATGAGTTTCAGGAATTGTCTTTATTTTGCATGATTGATAACTACATGTGATTGCTCTCAGATCTGAAGTATGATAGTAAAGTTCACTGGTGGGTTCTCCAGAGTCTTATCACATTTTAGAAATAAGAATTTCAAAGTAAATAATTTTATAAATAATTTTTTTAGCCAGAGGATTTCAGGATATTTCTGGCTTGGATTCAAGCAGAGGCACTAAAACCATTCAATATTCTATAGGGACTGAGGTATTATTTTTGCTTTTGTATTGACCTCATCCACATGTGAATTTCTCTGAAACAGATCCATGAAATGCACCTAAAGAAATGCCTCTGGAACACGTACAAACATATGTTTAAATTTTACTTAACTCAAAATATGGATCACACTATATTTATTTAACACATAAATGTACATACATAGCTGACTTCTTGGCATGTCATGAACATTGTTTTTAGTCATCTACATGAGCCCAGCCAAGAGTTCAGTTTTACTTGTTCTTTAAATCACACATATATGCTCACTGGATATTTTTTCTTATTTCCACATATGTGTGCATTTGGAATGAATTGTGTAGTTAAAAATTGCTTTCTTCTCTGAGTGTGTGTATACAAAGGCCACAATGACTCATATCAGAAACAACTCCTATTTATTGCTCTGTTTGGCTGCCAGATTCTCCAGAATTTACAAATTATCCTGGTCTACAGGAGGGATCTTCTGTGGTATGCATCTGTGAAAGAGCTGATTAATTTCTAGAACCTTACACCATCCACCAAGCTTTGTGATTACATAGTTCTCAGAAATTTAATTATACTTATTATAATTGCTTGGTTAACCAAATTTCTAGGGAAGGGTGAAGTTAAACGTTACCCATAGTGATTTCTGCTGTGTACTGAGTAGAGCTAGAGAGAAGTCCTATACCACCTGAGACTTCTAGGTCCCTTAAAACCCCTTCTTTCAAGAAAGTGAATATTTTTGAAAACCAAATAGAGACAACTCCTGTTAATACTAAAATAAAATCATCAGAAATAGAAAAAAATGCTTTAGATATTAAGAGGCAACAAAACTTGAATGTGTCTTAGAATTAATTAAAGGTAATTAAATGAAGTTACAAGTATTGTATCACATTTACATTTATTGAAAATAAGTTTCCTATGTAACATGTAACTCTATTAATTTGTATTATTGATTAATCAGAATCCCTGTATCCCTTAGAGATTGGTATAAGTAAGATTATAATGTAATTCACTTTGGGTCGAATTCTACAGATAAATCCATCTCTCAAAATGAATCATTTACTCATTGGTATATTGATTCAACTAGTATGTATTGAATGACTGCTGGAGACAGCTTATGTAGAAAATGGGGATATATTATTTCTAACATTCTGTCATTATCTACATTTTAAAGAAGAGGAATTTAAGCTCAGATAGATAAACTGCCGAGTCTGGGTCTCATAGCTAGGCAATAGTAGGGCTGTGTACAACCAGAGTTTTCATGACTGTCCAGTATTTTATTCATTATTCCGTAGAAACTTATAATAATCCTGCAGAGTGAAATGAGTGCTGTGCTAGAATTACAGGTCAAGTGCTTTAGAAATATGGGGAATTAATCATGTCTGAGGGAGTAGGAAAGGCCAGATAGATATTAGGCTAAAAATGTTTGACCCAGTCACTCATATATTTTGCTAAGGAGTTTGCATTTTGTTCATTAGGCCATGGGGAACCATTAACAGATTTTTAAAGAAGCATAAGGCATGATTCAAGTGTGTGTTAAGAGAAAAACCTTAACAGCAATGAGAATTAAAGACTAGAACAGTGTTTATTATCCTAGCTTTTTTGATTGCTCGTGAACCCACTATGTATTTATTGTTCATTAATTACATCACTAAAGTATTATTACAGTATTAAAATTATGTATATTGTAAAACTATACAGAATGGAAATGAAAATAAGATTCCACTCTTAATTCCTTTAAATTTTATTATTGACAGTAAAATAGTTTTGCTTCCTAATGTAAAATTGAGATAGTGATAAAATGTTACTACTACATATAATATATGAATGTTTTTATTGAGAACAATGTGATCGAATATGTTTCTTAAAAACACCTCAGCAGGGTATTATGCTGAGTGAAGTAAGTCAATTGGAGAAGGACAAACAGTGTATGTTCTCATTCATTTGGAGAATATGAATAATAGTGAAGGGGAATATAAGGGAAGGGAGAAGAAATGTGTGGGAGATATCAGAAAGGGAGACAGAACATAAAGACTTCTAACTCTGGGAAATGAACTAGGGGTGGTGGAAGGGGAGGAGGGCGGGGGGTGGGGGTGAATGGGTGACGGGCACGGAGGGGGACACTTGACGGGATGAGCACTGGGTGTTATTCTGTATGTTGGTAAATTGAACACCAATAAAAATTAATTTATAAAAAAAAAACAACAACAACAACAACAAAAAAAAAAACACCTCAGCAATCCTGTAGTCTACACTTTGAGATAGAGCTATCTGAAAGTGCTGGTCTAAGTTCAGTTTGTTTTGATGCTTTAATTCTGTTGCTGCCATAGTTGCTGCAATATTTATTCAACTTTCATGATTTTACTCTACTCAACTTTCCTAATATTATTCATTTTTAAATCCTGTCCTCCAATTATTGAAAGTTTTATATTAAAATTTGGCTAGGAAATTTATATTTTCCCTGATATCAGGCAGATGTTACAGACTAATTGGAAGTTGTAGGATTTTCAACTTTTAATAAATCAACTCTATACCCACTGAAACTGTTTGTAAAAATCCTTAATAAGTACTAAATGTATTCCCGAGCTTTTAAAATCTGTTGGTAAGAATTTTTATAGTTGCCGGTATTACCATTGGGGGAAAATTATATAACCACAGTAGATTTGATTAGTTCATCATGTTTCTATCTCAGAATGTTTAAATATATCAATGCAGTAATTTTCTTCTCTGGGCTTGGGTTTGAATTTTTAGTGCTATTTTCAACTTACTGTTTTATTTCTTTTTATTTCTTTTTCATGTGGAAATCTTTATATCACTAATCAATGATGACCAGCTTGATTAAAACTGAGTGTCATCAAAACCTTTTTGAAGCAATATACTGAAAGGATTATCACTATCAACTCCTACACATGCAGAACATCCTCTTACCTTGGGATAATTGCTGTATAAGGAAAGAGCTGGCATACTGAAGCTGCCTATGCTAGCATTGATTTACCTATTAGGAATTATAACTAATCTTTATTCAGAACTTATTTTTTTTTCCAGGCCCCATTTATACTAACCAAGACTCATAGCTTTCCTCTAGGAGAAAAGTACTAGTATTGTAAGCAGAAAGATTTAGGGATCCCCAGAAAAAGAAAAATGAGAAATAGTTTTTTTTTAATTTTAAAAAGATTTTATTTATTTGAGATATATAGAGAGAGCATAAACAAGGGGAGACATAGAGAGAGAGGGACAAGCAGACTACCTACGGAGCATGGAGCCCCGATCTCAGGACTCTGAGATCATGACCTGAGTCAAAGGCAGATGCTTAACTGACTGAGCTTCCCAGGGGCCTCAAGAAATAGTTTTCTTGACATAAGAAAAGTCATTTTAGGTCCTTGACCATTTTGTGATCTCTGCCTGGCTGGCACTACTTGCCTAAGACACATTCTTGAGTTATCTTTGCAGGTTTTACACCTTTTTGAGTTCTCAAATACCTGACCAATTGGACTCAGAAAATTGATGATATTGACCTTGGTGGCCCTTGTGACTTTGATCAACTAAGACCTGGGCTCTGTCACCTTAAGATGACTTTTGCTCCAGTTCCATGCTGAATTCCCTGTTGCACAAGCCCCTTCATGAATATGAATGCACTCTGAGCTTAAAAGTTCCCTTGTTTTTGTTCTGGGAGACATTTCTTTGGAAAATATCCCCCATGTTCCCCTTTACTTGTTGCAGATGAAAAACCATCCTTTTCCTCTTCTTTGACTTGGTTGTGTCTTTTAGCTTGAGACCCACCAATAGGTGAGCCCAGTTTCATGTAATATATATTAGCTTCCTATTTTATATGAAGAAATGTGCTATTATTTATGTTCATTAAATTTTAAGCATAAAAATAAGTATAAATTAAATATTTCTTTCAGTACTCAAAGAGAAATATTTCTTCCAATACTCAAAGATATTGACCTCCTAGCCCCTGAGGTGTATGGGCCTCACTTTGAAGACTCCTAGATGAGAGATGTGAGAGAAGGAGGTTGATCACAGGGTCATGGTACTAGGCAAGTGCAAGGCAGTGCTTGTGAATGAGAATAAGGGAAGTGGAATTATACAGAAGAAGGAGTTATAGAATTTATCACTCTTTGATGTAAATCTCAGTTAATACAGAAGAAACTATGCATAGCTATAGCACAAAAGACCTATCTCCAACAGTTCCAGAACTGGTGAAATGTAACCTTTCCAGTTCATTCTGAGCTGTGTGTTACGGTTTCATTCTTTCCCAGACCAAGTCATTAGATTTTTCAGTTTTCAGTTTGTTATTCAATGGTAACTGAGTCAGTACCTCTCTTGGCCACTCCCAGTGGTAGCAGAGGATGGCTGGGAATGGCCACCACTTTGATTCTGGTGAAATGATTTATGTGATCTTTTGAGATTCAGCAGAATGATGAGGAATGTCAGCTGTTGTGATTGTTCTGTTTCGTATATGGATCTAGTCACACACGTGGTCAGTGGTACTTGGAACACATTTTGAACCTGTAGATCAGCTGGTGCTCACATAATATCAGACAAATAATTTTCAAGTGAAAAATTGAGCCACCTCTCTGGATATTTTTTTGAGTGATGCTAAACAGCTGGATTATTTACTTTAGCTTAATAACCAATTTTTATCTTTCTTGGTTAAATCAAGAGCACAAAAAACCATACTTCTCCAGTGTTTACTTTATTGGAAACAGAACCAGTAGATATATGAATATATATGGATAAGAATAAATATATACAAATAGTCTTACATATATCTCTATATAGATAGATATAGGTTAATTATTAGGAATTGGCTCACACAATTATGGAGGCTGAGAAGTCTTACAATCTGTGGTCTGCAAACTGCAGACCCAGGAAAGCTTATAGTCTAGTGGTGTGAATTAGTCTAAGTCCAAATGTAAAAACCAGGAAAGCCAGTGGTATACATCTCAATCCCAGGGCCAGAAAAAAAAAAACACAAAAACGAATGAAATGTCTCAGCTTAATCAATGAGGCAGAAAAAAAAGGATAAATTCTTTTTTTTCCCCTTCTATTTAGACTCTCAATGGATTGGATCATGCCTACTCATAGTGGAGGGCAATCTGCTTTAAAGAATCCACTAATTCAAATGCAAACCTCATCTGGAAACACCTTCATATCAAGAGATAATGTTTAATCTGGCATCTCACAGCCAGCCAAGTTCACAATTAAAAAATTACTATCACAGATGTCCTCACAATTTCTGTCTTTGGATTTGTTAGTATTTCTGCCTAATTCTAAATAGAAAATATTTTCAATGCAAAATATCTGAAAAAAAGTTAAGAATTAAATGAATTATTAATAAATTTATCATCCAGAGAATAGCACAATTAACATTTGTTATATGTCTTTTCAGTGACCTGAGCAGAAATCAGACAACTAACTGAGCCACCCAGGTGCCCAGGACATCTGCCTTTATATTTAATTCTATTTACAGCATAAATACCCCAATATTTCTTCTTTATTTTGCATATTTATTTTTCTAGAAAGTTTAGAATCAACTCAGTACATATAAAAATATTCCATTTTGACTTTTATTGGGGTTATATTGGATAACTATAAAAAATCAATATGCAGAGAATCAACATTTTTTATGTATTGAGTGTTCTAAATAATGAACATATGTTAGTTCAATACTTATTCAAATATTTTTTACATCTTTCAGTAAAATATTACTTTCATTTTTTATAGATTCCTTAACATTAATATTTATTCCCAGGCATTTTATATTATTGTTTTATATTTTCTTTGTATTTAAATTCATGTTTTATTGTTTTTTTTTTCATAAAAAGTAATTGCTTACATATGAGAAAATTTTTTATTTTTATTTTCTGGTATCCAGCCACATAGTGAACTTTCTAATTAAGTCTAGTAAATTTTATGTTGATTGTCTGGAATTTTTTTGATAAATAATTCTATTATGTTAATAATATGATGCTTTTATTTCTTTATTTGCTAATTTCTAATAACTAATACTGCATTTCATTGTAGAAATGTAATGGTTAAATATTCTTGAATTATTTTAGCTCTTGTGACTGACTATATTGTATGCCAAATTCACAATAGAAAATGAGTTTAGGCTTTAATTACTAGAAAGAATTGTATGTTTTTAAGTTGTGTATCACAAACCAATTTCATTTATAAATAAAATACTACTTCTTAAGTGTTACAGTTGCATGTAAAGCAAGGACTCAAATCAAATGTCATTTTTTTTTTTAATACTAGGGACAGCCTGAGCCTGCTTATTTTGAATGTATGTCTCTGAGCACCAACTCACAAATCCTCTTTACTGTTTCTATCTGCATTGATTTTAAAGGTTCTGTTTTTCGGATTTTGCTGTCTTATGACTTCTTTTAATGCTAAGGCCCACCAGGAGACCTATAGTAGGAACCTATTTCGTGCCATAGTTTTCACCCCATACTAACTATGTTTATCAACCTGTACTGTTAACCTCCTATATGTACAGTTTTGAAAGTGTCTGTTTTGTAGTCTGAAGATAGAAGGATAAGTAGATCTTACTTTCTGGAATATGTGTGAGCTAAAAAGATGGCACTAAATATATTTCTGTAGTATTAATCAGATTTCTCAAGTTAGAAATAAATAAGTTTCAACTGAAAATACACATACTTTAGAATGCTGTGGAATTTAAACATACAACTGATATGATTAAGTACAAACTTATTGGAGCAAATCAGAAATTGGCTAATGGAACCTTGGAAGGGAGCATTGTTTATTCTGGCCATGATGTCTGCTTATTTATAACCCACAGGATTAGTAAGCCTTGTGAGAACCCTGTGTATGAGACGTTTACCTTTGTTTCTCTGAACCATCTGGCTTAAGAATTCAAGTAGGAAAGATTCATTCTGGTAATGACCAGGCAAACATTATGGGGACCTGATGAAGGGGCCTTCTGGAGAGATGTCAGTCTATATGCCACCTTGTCAATAGCATGAAGATGGTATTAGGAAGAATTAGGAGGAGGGTGTGTATTATTTCCCCATAGGTTTCTGATGAGTGTTTTGATGTAGCTTTGTGAGCCATAAGAAGCCTTTACATATCTTTGGCCTTTGGTGACTCTGCTGTCCGTATGGCCTGAGCTTCTTTGTTCTTTCTTCTCTTCATACTGAGGCTCATTTTGAGATGTCCATGATCCACTTTTTCATCATCTTGAGCAATTTCCACTTGCCTCCAAAACAGCAATTGTCATATTGTGGTAGTTATTTGCAAAGGTGGCTGTTTCCTCATGGCACCAGTTATTGCCAAAGGTAATGTTGGAGTTACAGTAGGGCTGCATTTAGAAATGAAGTAGACTCAAGTAGGACAGTGATGAAAAACCCTAATTTAGAAGGAAATGGTAGGCAGGCAGGCATTAAAAAGAAAGATTGATAGGAGAAGAGAAGGATATGTATTGGATGTTGAGGATAAGCCTGGGGGTGATATTATTTATCATGTTAATTTTTATCTTCCAATATGGTTTAAAGGGATAATGATATCTGAATTACCTAGTTTAGCATAGGTATCTTATTGAAAATTAAAAAAGGGGACCCCTGGGTGGCACAGCGGTTTGGCGCCTGCCTTTGGCCCAGGGCACGATCCTGGAGACCCAGGATCGAATCCCACGTCGGGCTCCTGGTGCATGGAGCCTGCTTCTCCCTCTGCCTGTCTCTGCCTCTCTCTCTCTCTCTGTGACTATCAGAAATAACTAAAATTTTTTTTAAAAAATTTAAACTTTAAAAAAAAAACAAAAAAGAAAATTAAAAAAAATAATTTACTCTGTGGTTTCTCAAATGTACCTGATGACCAAAATCATCTGCAATTAGTATAAAAGATACAAACTATCAGGTCTCTTTCCTTGAAGTTCTAGTTAGTTGCTGGTGTTAGTTGCCCAGAAATTTGTATTTTAAATAAGTGTGCTTCTGGTGAACCTGTGCATGCTAATGTTTGAGAACCAATGATATAGGCTAGAATACTAAGAAAATGAATGTTTCTTTTCTTCTTTCAGTTTTTATATTCCTTGCTTCTTTTTTATATCAATAGAACCCACGGATGAAGACACAATTATAAAGTATGTGTGACTAAATATGGCCAATGTGATATGTGTAGAGCTGACACGGACAACTTCCTGGTGGCATGGGTGCATCCCATCAATGATCATGCAGCTGAGCACCACACTCGAGGTTTGAGGGAGCAGCAAGATGGGGGAGCCCAAGTCCCTGGATTATTTCATGGACCAAAGCCCTTTCATATGAGATAGAAATACATTTCTAACAAGCTATTTCAGATCTTTGTTACATATTATCAAATTTAAGACTTAAATAATATAACATATTATAAAATAGTTTTAAAAATGTAGCCTGGTAAAAATATAAATTACTATGTGAAGAAAGAGTAATTAAAATTATATAATTTTTGGGCAGCTCCAGTGGCTCATCAGTTTAGTGCCACCTTCAGCCCAGGGCATGATCCTGGAGACACAAGATAGAGTCCCATGTTGGGCTCCCTGCACGGAGCCTGCTTATCCCTCTGCCTGTGTCTCTGCCTCTCTCTCTGTGTGTGTCTCTCATGAATGAATAAATAAAATATTAAAAAAATAAAATAATATAATTTTAATTAAAATTAAAAGTAGAAACCAGAACCCTAAATCATAAGTTATTTACATAAAGTGATTATCTCTGAGACATTCATTTGGTTCCAAGTTTCTAGGAGGCAGAAGTTAAAAGGTATATATGATTAGGTATACTTTCTCCAATATTATAAAACAAAGCTCTGCTTATTTCTTAACTCTGAAATAGCTTTTCAAATATTGCTATATATGGGGGACACTAAGATAGGCAATGGAAAGAGACCTCAGCAATTGCATTAAAGGTTTCACAGTATTGTTTCTTGGTGTGCTCTTTAAAAACAATGATCAAGGTCATTACTATCCTGGAATCAACATTGTATAAGTAATAACAAATATTTCTGATGATTTAAGTATAAAATATAGCATTATTACAGTGCTGATTTTTATACATTTATCAGAATCCTTCCTTTCTTTTCAAATGAAACTTTGGTAGAATCCCAGTATATAAAACCAAACTCCCTTGATTTATGTGAGACTAAGAGACTCTGAAATCTGCCACCTTAGCCTGCCCTTGTTCTTAAAACCTAACTGTAGAATTCAAGAATACAATGTGGAAGTCCTTGATTTACAGGAATGGGTGCCTACAGATGCTTCAGACCATATGCCATAAATATCACTTTTCTTCAGATGGACTTTGATAAGATTTGGACAGCTAACCCTTTGAGATTATATTCCTTGGCAAAACCCCATGCATTTATGTAGATTATGAATACTGGCAACAGCAAATTCCAGAAAAATTATGAAACGTTTAGACAGTCTCTGGTGTATTTTGCTAATTTTTATAGGAATATGGACTCCGGTTGCTTGGTGATTTAATTTAAAGTGATAATTCACTGGCCAGAATAGATTGGTTTAATCCTATTCTTCTAAATTAGCTTAAGAACTTGAATGTACTTATTAAAAATTTTAGACATCTGCCAGCCTGGAAAAAACAGAGGCATATACAAAAAGAAGTGCTGGAACAGTGAAAAGGAAAATGGAAAATTAATTCAGAGGATTTGGAATTGTTCTAAAGTAAAACTCATTTTTTAGATGGAAATACTTAATGGAGCTAACAAGATTTTTAGGGAGTGATTTCTTGATTGATCCCAGATTTTGGAGATCTTCATTCCAAATCTTTGTCTGAGGTAGTTTTTAAAACCATGGAAATAGAGTTGGTAGCTTAGTAACTAATACTGCTTTGGAGATTAACATTTTCAACCAGGGCACCTTTGTATTCACAAGGAATATAGAATCTACAAAAAGAAAATGCAGCTTGAAATTCAAAGCAGACATTTGGCTTGCTATATTGGGTTAATTAAGGATAAAGGGGAATGAAGACATCAATAGAATTTTGTCACTTAAGAGTTTGTTTTGTTACAGTTGAAGATAATATTGTTTCATAGGACCAAGATAAGGCTACATGAGCAGAATTTATTTAGAAGATTCTTGAATAATTATTTTGTACATGATCCTCAGAGAGTCTAATTATTCAAATTTTGAGTCGCAGTGAAGCAGAACTTGAAGACTGGTGGCTCACATGTTATTCCAGTATATAGATTTGTGTGCACGTGTGTGTGTGTGTGTGTGTGTGTGTGTGTGTACATGGAGCAGGCACATGTTTTTAAAAAAATTGACTTTGAATCCCCTTTTGGAATAGCTTATACTATCTCTTGGGCTCACCACTGGGCTCCACCATTTCTATTATCTCTTTTAAAAAATAAAATAAAAATAAAAAAGATTTTATTTGTTTATCTATGAGAGGCATAGAGAGAGAGGCAGAGACTCAGGCAGGAAGAGAAGCAGGCTCTCTGCAGGAACCTGGACACAGGACTTGATTCTGGGACTGACCCTGGGATCACAATCTGAACCAAAGGCAGATGCTCAACCTCTGAGCCACCCAGGCTTCCCTATTCTCTCTTTTTTAAAAAAGATTTTATTTATTTATTTGAGAGACAGGGAGAGGGAATCAGCAGTGGGGAGTGGTAGAGTGGGGGGGGGGAGAGAGAGAGAGAGAGAGAGAGAGAGAGAGAGAGAGAGTGTCTCCCTGTTGAGCAGGAAGCCCAATGTGGGGCTTGATCCCAAGACCCTGAGATCATGACCTGAGCCAAAGGCAGACACTTAACCTACTGAGACCCAGGTACACACACCATTTCTGTTCTCTTAACACTTCTGACTGCATTACAGTATTATTAATTATTCTGAGGCTGTTTGTAAATTTATAACCCCTCAGGTTGATTACTATCTCTGGTATCTGAAAGGAAGTGGAGTTGCTTACACTTTTTCTTTTGACTCTTCCCAGAAGTGAGTTGTCCCATTATGTGGTGGGTTTGAGGGCAGTGGTATGCCATAAAAATTCCTGACAGCCCCTTACACATATTTCTTCCCAAGTTATGATCAATGACCCTTACTTATGTTGGTAGTTTGAAATCATTCCTGGCAATACTTACACCATCAAATCTGCAACTGTTACAAATGGTGGGATGAGGAGGTGAGCTAGTTGATAAATATTCACCAAGACACCACTGGTTTGAGGGTGTACCTGGGCACTACCAAGTCTCCTCTTAGAAAGTGGTCATTGACTATTTGCTTTCAGAGTAAACATTTAGTTGATGCATTTAGCTCACCAGATATAGAAGGATGATTTTCTTCTGACAATAAATATATATTAGACTGCAAGGAATAGGAGAAATATAAGAAAAGAAGGGGGTGGAGATGCTAGAAATTAAGATCACAGGTTCTGAACCCAACTCTGACATTTTCTAACCATGTAGCCATAGGTGTTATTTAAGCCCACTAAACCTTGATTTCTGTATAAGTAATATGAGAACTAAAACAGAATGTTTCCAGCTGATTGCTTTGAGCACAGTGGCTGGCACATAGGAAACCCTCAATAAACACTAATTTTTATAATTGTATTACCTAGCAAATGTTTCGTCTGCATCATCTTATTAAATTCTGAGAGAGCACCATGATGTAGTAGAATAATTACCATATTTCAGATTAGAAAACAAAGATTTAGAGGTTAAATCACATCCATGATTGCACAAATGTTATGTGGCAGAGCTGGTTTTTATTGTTATTATCACCTAGGTCTGCTAGATTCTATAGCATGATAACCTGTTCAGGAAGCTTAAAATTTTCTGTCTTGTTAGTTATGAGACAATTGCCAGAAACAACAATGTAGGTCTAAGATTGGCTACCATAATACAGACAGAAAATTACTAGTTTTATCAATCAATTCTTCCTGCAAAGCAAACTGCCCCAAAAACATGCATTTCTATCACTTTGTAGGTGATGTTTATTCTACTGGTCTGGGACCCACTCTGAGAACTACTACACTGATGTATTTTAACTAAGGTTTGGCCAATACCTCGAAAGACAATGAATGGTGTCTTAGTCTGTTCAGGCTGCTATAAGAAAATACCAGACTGGGTGGCTCATAAATGGCATACTACTCACAGTTCTGGAGGCTAGAAGTCCAAAATCATGGTGCCAGCTTAGTTCGATGAGGGTCTTTTTCTAGGTTGCAGACTTGTTCTGTATCCTCACATGGTGGAAGGAGCTAGAGAACTCTGTGGGATCTCTTTTATAAAGAGTAGTAACCCCATTCATAAGGGCTCCACCCTCGTGACCTAATAATTTCCCAAAGGCCCGGCCTTCTAATGTCATCACATCAGGTGTTATAATTTCAACATGTGAATTTTGAGAGGACATACCATGCAGACCATTGCAAAAGAGAATGGGATAGGAATACATAGGAACACGTTGGGACATAGGTCCCAAAGCAACTTTTTGGAGAGAATAATCTAAAGAGAAGAGTAAAAAGAACCAGGAGTATTGGACACTAAAGTCGGGATAGAGATCCAAAAATCAGAAAGTAAATGAAGCCTAAGCAGGCAGGTCAATGAGCAAATAGCAGTATCTGTGGAAGCTTGCATGGGGCCAAATGGCCTCAAGAAGGTCCAGATGCAAGGGTCATGTCTCCAAACATAGGAGAGCAGAGAGCTCAGAAGCAAGGATCAGGAAAGCAATTGGAAGACACTGCAGGGCAAGATATGCTCTCATCTATGTAATAGCTGGGACCCTAAAAATCAATGAGAGTGATCTGAGGTACCTGAGCTAGTGCTACAATACTAGTGGCTGCAGTTAAATTATGACAGGGGCTTCTCCTAGGCTCCTTCTCTTACACTGTTCCTTCCTTCCTTCCTTCCTTCCTTCCTTCCTTCCTTCCTTCCTTCCTTCCTTCCTTCCTTCCTTCCTTCCCTCCCTCCCTCCCTCCCTCTTCCTTTCTTCCAGAACACTTAACATAATTCCTGCTACTTGAGCCTCCTGTGGTTACTCTGAGAATTAATTTGCCCTGATCCTCATGTGTGTACTTCCTTGCTTATCCCAATAGTTGGCTTTCATCCCCATATTCACCCACACATGGATATTTACTGAATGCCTCCTATGCAACTGCTCTTATTGAAGTCTAGAAATTCATAGTCCCAGAGTTCAGATGAGATTTAGTCTAGTGGGGAATTGTGAATTGTGTTTCCTGCCCAGGTTTTAGGGTATGATATCGACAAACTCTTCATCATGAGAAGTCCTGATTTGTCAGGCATCCCCCTAGACCTTTTCCCAATAGTCCTTATCTTATGCCATCTTTTTAAAGTAAAGCTGCATCACATTGTACTAGTCACTGTGCATGATTTCCTTTTCAGCTGAGAAGCGAGAAGTGAGCCAATTAAGAAGTATTAAGGTAAAAACTGTCCTGTTGAAGACAGTTATGGTTTTGAACCTCAAGCCTCCTATTAACTATGGCATGGGATGGAAATGTACCTCCCAAGCCCCAATTTCCTTATCCATTGAAATAGGATCCAAACATCTACTCACAGTGTTGTTTTAATTATAGAAAGAAGTGTTGCATATAAAGTGCCTAGCAGAGCATCTAACACACAGTTCAGAACATTCAGAAAAATGTCACTTAAACAATGGGGTTTTATGTTGTCTCATGGCAGAAATCCAGCAATGGGAAGCTCAGGCTTCTCCTCACTCTGCCAGACTCTGTGTGTCACCTTTCACTCTTGGCATGTTTCCTCATGGTTGCAAGGTGACTGTCACTGCTTGAGGACTGGACCTACTGAAAGACAAAAAGGAAGATGCTGGGTGAGAGAAATGTCTTTGTGGGTCTTGCTCTTTTAATCAGGGTGTAAAAATTGACACCCAGAGCCTCCCTGTGGAATTCCCTTTATATCTCCTCTACTGGCAAGTAAAGCTGGAAACTTGGGTAGCTAGTGTTTTCAGATCATCATGAAGGGATGGGGATGACCACTAGAACAGGAGGAGGAAGTGGCTTGTGCTTGACAACCTTCAGTATCTGCCACATATGCCAAAATAAAAATGGATTTTATCTTTCAGATTTTCTGAGAGATAGTTACTAATTAAATTGTTCAAAGTGCTTCATTTTATCTTCCTCATATGTTTCAGGGCCCTTATGCAAGCATTGTCTGTTCAGTGGAAAACTCAACTGAGTAGGCTTACTGTGCATATGACACTATAGATTAATTCTAGGAAATTAAGAACAGACACCTGGCTTTCTGATGGAGAGACTGTTAAAATCAAGTATCCTTCTGTTAGTTTTGTTTTACTCCTTTGATAATATTTTACAGTTTCCTTTTTATTATTGCAAACCTTATAACTTGAGAAGCATTCACTAAGCATTTATATGCCATGCATGATAGTGGGCAACTTGGTGAAGACCCAGAGGAAAAAAACAATCCATCATTATGCCCTCAAGAAGCTTACCATCTAGTAGAAATAAGGCAAAGAGGAATGAAGTGGATGAAGCCAGAGTATCATGGACAAAGAAGATGAGAAGTTTACAAAGGAAGGAGGCCAGTCAAGTAAACACCGAGGCTTGGCTCAGGCATCTTTCTTATTCCTAGTATGCAAGGGATGGCCAAAGGAAGGTGATAGTGGTGATGACTTGTATATTGTTTCCTTGACTTCATTCCCCACCACTAACCCAGCTCCTGAGCAAACTGGGGTAGTTATAAATACAGCAGAGTGGTCATGCTGTTGGAACAATTTATGAACTAAAAAAATAGTTAAGTAAACTTGCAAGATCTTTGCCCATTATATTGTATATAACTTGAAGGTAGGAAAGGTATCTTATTTACCTTCCTCTTTTGTTCTGACACATTGATAGGTGCTATTTTGTTACACGAGCAGTAAAAGAAAGGATCTGATCCCATGGTTACTGAATTTGATCTTGTTCTAAAATATTACTCATATTATAAACATGATATTTCCAGGAGAACCTTGTAACATCTGGGACTGAAAAGAGAAAAACATGAGAGAAAAAGGAAGGAACAAATAGAGATGGAGGGTAGTAACTTAAAGTAGTTAAAAAAAAAAAAGCCAAAACAATCCTTGGAACTGAAAGATTCAAAACAGAAATATCATCTCTTGATTTTTAAAATCTTCAATTCTCATCCCAGTCTATCAAGCTTTCTGCATATTAAATAGTGTCTGCTATATGCAGTGACCCCTTTTACAATGGTATTATTTAAAGCTCTGCCAGTTGTTCACTCACAGTTTGCAGCTCATGCCACATGTTCCATGAGTGAATAAAATACCACTAAGATGTTTACAATTTATCGAGGGGGGAGAGATGGTCAAAATCTGTACCACAACATTTGATTGAATTAGCTTCCAAAAATTTTTTTTAAAAAATCAAGATGGCTTCCAATGAAAGTTGAGTCATCAATTTAATATGAAGTTTTCATGAAAAAGTAATGCTTTTTTCTAAAGCTACTTGACATTTGTTTGCATTTATCCATAAAATTATGTTCAACCTTTTCCCTACAATACAATTAAGGGTAGATCTAAGTCTCCTTTGTGTGTAGAAGCTTGTGGCAATTAACAGTTATGCATAGCTTCATGTCTTCAGGCTATTTTTAATAAAGTGTGCCATGATTTTGAACTCTGGTACTTTTAGGATGAAAAGCATAGTTTCAAGGACTATAGAAAATACTAGATTTTCATCATCATTTTCTTTTGGCAAGACTCTCAGTTTGGTCCTATGGCATCACCAACACAGTGCCCAGTTCCCACAGTAGTCAAACATCAGTTTGTTTTCCTAAAATCTAGGTTATTTAGTCTTAAGTAAGACCATCTGCAGGACATCAGCTGTCTAGTTCACATGGGGCTACATCAAACCCAGTCCAGTTCCTAATTAATCTTTTCTCAATCAAAAAAGAAATTTCATAGGAAACAAACTCAGCCAGGACTCCCTTGGTACACATGTAAAGTCCCTGGCATGAAGTGGGTGCTCAGGAAACGGCCGATCTGCTAAGAAAATGAGGCCAAAGAGGGATTAAAATCTCAGTCCTTAGGATAAGTCCAGAATTAGTGCTCTTTTTGATGGAAAAATTCATCTGAAAAATTTAATTGAGTACATTTTCTAGGCATTAACATGCTTTTATAAACAAATCCATCAGTAGGAACCTTCCAAATGAATCAAACCATTCTCATAAATAATCCTTGAAATTCATATGGGCTTAATAAATAGTGGAAAAATTCACTTTAAGTTTTGCCAAATTCCAAATATTGGCAAAAAAAGTCACACAACTTTTGATTAACACAAAACAATCTAGATGTATCCACATATAACAAGCTAAAAACATGATATAAATGTTTAATGACTATGTTTAGAAATTATCATAATTATTTGTATGAAGCCTACTCATGGTTTTTGCTTTCATATCACAGACACTTTTCTGAGAAATATTGTTAATATATTTTGAATTTCTTTTTCTCTCATGTACAGTAGGCATAAAAATATTTGCTTGTGGTGTGTCTCATTGCCTTGTACTTTTTAAAACTGTTTTCAGATGTCAATCTGTGTAATGTGATAACTTACCATAAGGATTTCATGAAATGTTTTTTGTTCTTTCAGAAGACCAATGCAGATTTGTATAAATATTTGCTGAAAATACTACCCTCTGTGCAGGACTAAATGACTAAGGCAGGGGAGGGAGTGAGGGAGGGAGGGAGAGAGGAGAGAGAGATAAAGAGAGAGAGAGAGAAATAGAGTAATCAATGTATTGCCTCTCCTGAATGTTGAAATTCAACAAAAGAATATAATCCAGGCTTGAAAGTATTTTCAATGTCAATCTGGTCCAATTATTATCTACTGTGTAAATCTCACACCAATGCATCTTGAAAGTAATTTTCCAGGCTTTATATGGATATTCCCAAAGACAAAAAACAGAGTACTTTATCCTATTTCACACAGATATGATGTTATAAAGTTTTTCTTATAGTATGGGTCAAAAACTACCTCTCTGAAACTTCTTACCATTGGTCACTCTTCTGTTCTCTAAATCATGTAGAATAAGGCTTTTTTTTTCTTATGTAACAATCCTTCAAATGATTTAATAAAGCTATTATATTTTTAATGGATTTTCTTTACAATTATAATTTTTCTTTTTTCCTTCCTTTTTCCTCTTCCCTCCCTCCCTCCCTCCCTCCCTCCCTCCCTCTCTCCTTCCCTCTTTCATTTCTACCCTGTTTTCATCATAGATATGGGGATGGACATGATCTTCCTCCCCCAAAGAACCATGCTAAGAGCTTTAGCAGTTAGTTAAATGGACTGCTTTTGTAAAAGTCCCAAAACTGAGAAGTTAAGTCAAGTTTTGCAGAGGGGATGACACCAAGTTAGAGAGTGAATTGTAGGAAACACAGCTACATGGGAGGTGTGGTGGGAGATTGATGTTCTAGGCAGAGAAAACAACATATACAGAGCTTTTAGAAGAACCTCTCTATTCCTCAAAAGACTTCATTTATGGTGTCCTTCCTATCCTGGTGCTTTCTTTGTCCCTGTTCCAATCTGGCTACACTTTATGACTTTTGATGTATAAATTAAAAAAGAAAAAGGGATCCAGTGAGAACAGAAGTAGTTGACCTCATTTCTACACCTCGTTTCTACCCCTATTTGAATGTAAAAACAAACAAACAAACAAAAAACATTGAACTAGGTTGGATTTTAACAGGGTTGGTTGTTAGGAAGGGAGTTAGAACATTGAACGTTAGAGAGAGAAAACGTAGTGAAGGGCAGGCAGAGGATGGAGACACTGAAAAGAAAGACAGGGGGATAATGGTAATTAAAAGGATGAAAGGTGTGGAAGAACATGAAGAAGGTGTCCCTTCTATGGATGAACATGGCTTTGAGTTTTCAAGTACACAGGAAAGTAGAAATTCTGTGTTACTGTTTTGAGTTTTCTTACTTAAGTGTTATTCTGAACTACTGCATCTATGTAAAGAAAAAGAGATGCATTTCCCCATCATTTTCTCATTTTTAAAGTTATTCACATTGGTACACTGCACATCTTCATGATCTATGTCTTTTATCTTTTTCTCAATCCTCTGTGATTGCCTTACTTAATCTGTTTTTCTAGAATACATTCGTGTGATATTCAGTGGAAACTCTACTTAAAAGAAAGACAACAATCAATTAACCCATAATTATTTTAGACAATTTTTTTTATTTTTATAAAACCCTGAATTGTTGCTCTATTGTGAGACAAAATTCAGAGCAAAAATATATTTTCTGTTACACAAATAAAAATTCTTCCTCCTTTCTTTTGGGATATCTTTCTTAAAAATGTTGAAGTGTTTCCTATAGTGATAAAAGTACATGAGTAAGAACACATGGTATTTTCTTGGTTATTGAACAGGGCTGTACTCTTATCCAATTTTGAATGAGTGATGTAGCTCTTGGGAATATGGTTATGGTCCCATCTAATTCCAATGTCCATAATGCCTACAACCTACTCTCCAGAATCCTACCCTTTCTTCCCTACCCTACCCACCGTCCAGCTTTCTGGATCTTTTGTAAGAACTTTATACTTTGCTTGCAGCAGTTCCTTGTCTTATTTCCCTGGTTCTGATTATATCTATCCAGGTTTTGTTTGTTTGTTTGCTTTCACATTTGATTAGATTCTGACACATTTAAGGTTTCTGCTTGCATACCACTATGTTTGTATGACTTAGTGAAAGACACCTCTTGAGACGCCTGGGTGGCTCAGCGGTTGAGCATCTGCCTTTGACTCAGGGCATGATCCCCAAGTCCCAGGATTGAATCCCGCATTGGGCTCCCTGTGAGGAGCTAGCTTCTCCCTCTGCCTGTCTCTGCCCCTCTCTTTCTGTGTCTCTCATAAATAAATAAAATCTTTAAAAAAAGACACCTCCTCTCAGAAACCAAATTGCAAATAGGTACCATCCATGGGCAGGCAAATTAGAGAAGGGGTTCTTTGTCCTGGGGGAAGATTTCTACCCCCACTTGTACTTTGGCTGGGTACTCCCATCCTCAACTGCACAACTAGGTATAACAACCCTCATAACATCTAGCACTTATGTAACTAATAGGTGCTCAGGCACTAGTGCATTTATTTCAATCTTTGTTTGAATTAGCAAGACACTTTTTAATCATAAAGAAAAAAATGCCATTAAGATCTTTCTTTCTACTCCACCCCCCTCCCCCCAGCACACACAAAAGTGCAAGGGCATCCTGGTGGGATAGTGTGTATTTCTGGGCAAATGAAAGCAGGGAAATGCAGGAGACAGAAGGCAACACCTGGGTAATTTAGTGAGCAGGGCTGTCACTGAACTTATGGTCACAATGGAACCAAATGGTTAGACTATGTTTTTGGCCCAAGTAGTTTTTGGAGTAAGAATTTAATTTTTTCAAAAGCTGTTCTCATGCTTGCACAAGCTTGTTTTTATACATCTCATTTAACTTCATATTTTTTTTGGCTGCGATGTCAAAGTTGTAACATTTTGCATGATGGTGTGTTGCCAAGAGGCAATTCTACACATTGGTCATGTGGTGTGTGCTGTTTGGAGCAGCTGTATGATCCTGTCACAGACACTGGAGAAAGACTACATCCTTTGGCTGGATTTCCTAAGCTCCTGGAATTTAAAATCTTAGCCAGTAGCCAGGGGCAAGTCATCCATGCTTATTATGTTACTTTTTTAATATCTAGATTTTTATAAACACTGCCTAATTTTTTAAGTTGGGTCAGTTCTCTAAATTATGCCTTATACAGTTTAAAATCCACTAAGTGCATTGCAGGAAATCAGGTGCTGTGGCTATGCTTCTTACCATCTGTCGTGTAGTTCTTTTTAGTTCCCTCCTTCATTGATCACTGTGACTGTGAACACAAAGGGACTACAAGTATTGTCCACCTGTGTTTATAGTACCCATGACTTCTGCATCAGCTTTTCCTCTCTTCATTGGAGACATAATATTGGATTATGCCTAGAAACTTATTTTAGCAGAGGAATTATTTAATAGATTGATAGTAGATGAACTAGTGTATCATGACTTTGGGGAACAGACTGATAAGTTTGAGTGTAGCTCAAAGGAATAAGAATAAGTTAATTTCTTAGGATTCTCTTCTCTTATTTCCGGGAACATGGCAATCTCCCAGCATTTGCTCTCCTTTTGGTAAAAATCAGTTAGTAAAATAGTATTAGAAAATATATGATATGTAGTAACACTTTTGGATATATAAAAATTACATGGGTATGTCCTGAGGAGAGAACAAATCATATTCAGAGTATGATAAAGAATAGAGTAGTTTAAAGAATAAAATATTTTATTAACCCTTCATGAGACTCAAAACACTTTTTGATTTTTTTTGTGACATCATGACATATTTATGTACACTTACATTAAATAAAGATATTTGAGAATTAGGAAAGAAAGGTGTCAGTTTGTATGAGCAGATCCATGATGATCAGATCTTCACAAAGATATATCATAGTCCCATCTAACTTCAATGCCCACAATTCACAATGATAGATAACAACCTTGCTCATAAGACCTAGCACTTATATAACTAGTAATAGGCACTCATGCAATAATTGCATTTATTTCAACCTTTGACTTGGCAAGATTTCTTTTTTGATCATAAAAAGAAAAATACTATTAACTACCCTCCCCTACTCCAAAATATAAGATCATCCTGAATTCAAATGTAATTATTTGGTACTCAAAAAATATCCTTTGTATAATTTTAATCCTTTCAATGTTATTGAGATTTATTTTATGACATATATTCCACCCTGGAGAATGTTTTATATGCTCTTAAAAAATGTACATTCTGAAAAAAAATGTACATTCTGCTATTCTTGGGAGGAGTGTGATATAAGCATCAATTATGTCAAGATAGTTGGATAATATCATTCAAGTTTTTTATTCCTGCCAAATCCTTTGTCATCATGTTCCTGGAAGCATAAGTGTTGAAGTTTTAAATTATATCTAATATTTCCATTTATCCTTTCAGTTCTCTCGGTTCTTGCCTAATGTGCTTTGAAACTGTCTTATTAGTTGCATTCACATTCATAATTTTTCTATCTTCTTAGTAAATTGATCTCTATTCATTATAAAAGTTCATCTTTATCTATAAATCTACTTTGATATTAATATAACTACACCAGCTTATACTTGATGAATAGTTTAAAGAATAAAATATTTTATTAACCCTTCATAAGAAGGGTTAATGGTATATCTTTTCTCATCCTTTTACTTTTATACCTGGGTGTTCTTGTTGTTGTAGATAGCATGTAGTTGCATTTTGCTTTTTTATTCAGTCTCAGAAATTTTTATCTTTATTTATTTGGAGGCAAGGAGGGGCAGAGGGAGAGGGAGAGAAAGAATCTGAGAGATCCTGAGATCATGACCTGAGCTGAAATCAAGAATCAGATGCTTAACTGACTAAGCCACCCCAACTTTTGCCTTTTAATTAGAATGTTTATTTTTATTTCTTTATTTATAAAAGATGTTATTATTTATTTATTCATGAGAGACACAGAGAAAGAGAGACAGGTAGAAACACAGGAAGAGGGAGAAGCAGGCTCCATGCAGGGAGCCTAATGTGGGACTCCATCCCAGGACTCTAGGATCATGTTCTTGGCCAAAGGCAGATGCTAAACCACTGAGCCACCCAGGGATCCCCTAGTTAGAATGTTTAGACCACTTACATATTTATTCTCTTGAATACTATTTTTAAAATGAAAATTTAGTAAATTGTTTTTTTGGTGTATAGCTTTATAAATTTTAATCAGTGCTTAGTCACTGAAGATTTATATTTTTGAGAATTTTATACAAATAAATCATGTTAAATTTGAAACATGCCTTTGAGATTAACCAAAGTGGTTGAGTGTATCAATATTTCAGCATTTTTATTGCTCAGTAGTAATCAATGGAACTGTATTAATTTACCACAATTTGTTTATCCATCTACCCTTTGAAGGACATTTGTTTGCAGGTTTTGATGATTATGTACAGACTTGCTATAAACCTTCATGTACAGGTTTGGCTATAAATGTAAGTTTTTATTACTCCAGGGTAAATATGTAAGAATGGGATGACTGGTCACCTTGTATGTATATATTGAAATTTTTAGAAACTTCCAAACTCATTTCCAGAATGACTATCATTTTGCATCCTCTTGACTCGGGGTTTGCATCGATTTTTTAGCGTGGAGGACTTGAAGGTTAAATCTCTTCCTCTCTCTCTCCACTGACATGCACATAGACACATGTTGAATACTTAACAAGTTAAATATTTATTAATAAGTTAGATAATACTACTATCTACTGTCATACATTGATTACATTTCAGACATAATACTAGGCACAGAGCTTCACGCAACATATAGGAGAATCAAAAGTCCTGATCTAATTATACTCATTGAGAGTCCTTGACTATGGTAGATTTATGTGAACAGAAACATGAAGAAATTTTTACTGATTTTTATTTCTCCCTACTTTATTCTCTCTATATTGAGATTAGGAGTCCAGTTACAAAAGTCATAAGACTTGGTATCTAAGTCTTTTTTAATCCTCACAACAACATTTGAAGCTTATGATTATCCCCATATTTTTTTTAAGATTTTTTATTTATTCATGACAGAGAGAGGGGTGGGGGGCAGAGACACTGGCAGAGGGAGAGGCAGGCTTCATGCAGGAAGCCTGATGTGGGACTCCATCCCGGGTCTCCAGGATCAGGCCCTGGGCTGAAGGTGGTGGGTACTAAACCGTTGAGCCACCCGGGCTGCCCAATTATCCCCATTTTATAGATGAGGAAATTGGGAATCAGAACAATTGAATGATGCACTCAAGTACTTGTAGATAGGTCAAAGACAGAACTTAAAACTATCTTATTCTCATTCTTTTGTATCTATTCCCCCCTTATATTGTATAGTTTCATCCCTACTTAATTAAAATTTTTTCCCATATAAAATGTGTGGTATCTGGGGCATATTTACACTGAAACATTATGTGTTATTTATCTGAAACTCAACTGGGTAGCCTATATTTTATCTGGCAACCATACTGGTTTCATTTGTTTATTCTATGTATAGATAATTTTCCTGAAAGGCTATCCACCTGAGTCTTATTTTTAGTTTTTAAGTGCCATGAAGTGAAAATCACACAAGTCTGAGATATTTTAACAGTTCCCATTTACATTGGAGGGTCAATGATTTCCAAATTATGTCCTATGTCATATGTCTTAATCAATTTCTAAATAATTTAAAATATCTTTATCTTTGATTTTTCCCCTTCAACATAGGTATAATGAATCTTGTATGAAAATTATTTGTAGTCTTTCCAGTAGCTTGAGCAATAGAATATTTTGAAAAGAAATATTACACTAAGACTTTTTCATGACTTACTGGCTCCACAAAAGAACATTACCAAATTGATTTCGTTTTTAATCTCAGGTTTATTCTTTTATGTATAAGATGAAGTTATATTGGAGTTGAACTATACATGGTGAGCACTGCCTATGTAGTACTGGAAATATTGGTCAGGAATGTATTGTAAATGACATATTTTCACCTGGAAACAAAAATAGACTTAAATTTATACAAAGTAACTTAAAAAAAAGAAAATATAGCAATTCATTCCAGACTAAAAAAAAATAGTGATAAAAGCATCAGCGATGTTTCTAGAGAGGTAGAATAGTTCTGTCTGATCAAGTGATTCTACAAATTAAATTTCATTTGTAAATATGGTAGTAGGGATAGAAAAGTTCTTTTTTTTTGCATTTTTAATTTAAATTCATTTAGCCAATATATAGTGCATCATTAGTTTCAGGTATAGTGTTCAATAATTCATCAGTTGCATGTAAGATTCAGTGCCCATCACATCATGTGCCCTCCTTAATGCCCATCACCCAAGAAAAGTTCATATTTTAAAAGTATAGGTAAGTAGATATCCCACAGAAAAAAAAGAGACATTCTCATGCATGGATTTTTTCTAAAGATTTTATTTATTCATGAGAGACACAGAGAAAGAGGCAGAGACACAGGCAGAAGGAGGAGAAGCAGGCTCCAGGCAGGGAGCCTGATGTGGGACTCGATCCCAGGACCCCAGGATCCCAGGATCACACCCTGGGCTGAAGGCAGGCTTCAACCACTGAGCCACCCAGGTGTCCCTCCCATGCATAGATCTTATTTAACTTTGTCTTAACTGTCCTATACACAATGAACTGTATTCAGTAATAATAAAAAAAAAGTGACACACAAGAACCATGGGGAAAAAAACAACAACAAAAATTTAAGAGATAAACAATCAACAGAACTAGACACAGAGATGATCTAGATGTGTAAGCTCAGGGTATTTAAAATAACTGAATAATATGCAACATAATGTAATGAAAAAAGTGAAGAGAGTTTAAAAAGAGATAATTTCAGTAGAGAAATGGAAAGTACAAAAAGAGTCAAATAGAAAGGATAGAAATGTTTAAAAACAGGATGTCATAGAGGAAAAATTCTACTGACAGATTTATTATCACACTCAATATAGCAGAGGAGAACAAAATCAATGAACTTGAAGATAGTTCAGAAATTACTGAAATGGAAACACAAAGAGAAAGCACATTAAAAAAGAAGACAGCATTTACAGGGTTCAGGGCAATATCAAGCTGTCTATGATATTATAGTCCAAGAAAGAGAAGAAATGGAATGATGGGGAGAAGAAATATGTAAAGAGATCATAGCTGAGAGTTTCTCCCCCAGTAGTAAAAGACATTAAACCTAACACATACAAAAATCTCAGAGAACCCCAAGCATGAGGAGAAAAAAAATCAATTTATATACATCCTATTCAGACTGTTATTTATTATTAGAAAATATAAGGAAAGGCAGAAAGGGATAAATATCTGAAAGGTAGAGAATGGTATTAATAGTCTCATCTTGTGAAATAATCATATGATACGGTTTTAAGTTGAAGAAACAGGAAATGAAGTTATTTTATTACTTAACTGTTGTAAGAATGAACCAGAGAGGAACTAAAATATCATAATATCAGAATTATATTAAAAGGTGGGGGCCTACAGAGATTGAGTTTTCATCAGTCACAACAGGAAGTTCTTAGATAAATAAATCTCTCTTTAGATGTCTAAATTTGATAAATTGAGAAGCAGCACTGGTAATAATTTTTACATAAGTAACCACTGGAGGAAACAATTAAATAACTAAGATTAATTTTGTTAAAGTGTAATTTTCTAAAAGGTAAAATGATGACTCTCATTTATCTATAAAATGAAGGTATATCAAATATTTTTTTCAACTCATTATTAAAGAGAGAACTAGTAAGATGCTATGACCAGTTTATAAAACTTTTGAGCTACTATATATTTTTAGGCAATTTAAGAAAGAAATGTTAAGGTTAGTTTGCTGAATAAGATACAAAATTACTTGATGTCCGACAGACAATAAATTGCATCCTTTAGGATTATCTTTTATACTGAACCAAAAACTGGTTACATTCTCTATTAGACAAAATTATTCAAGTTTACATGTAATTTTTAGACTTTGATCATTGGCCTAAAGAGTTATTTAGGCCAATGTTATTTAGGAATTAGTTTAGATATAGGAAAGAGTATTTAAAAAAATGTTATTGTTAGCCATGTGCATTAATTGCTTTGATAAAAATAAAAATAAAAAATAAATAAAAATATTTGTCTGCTTAGCAATATCAGCTAACATTTATTTGGTACTTGGTATGTGCTAAGCAAAAATATTTGCAAAAATATTTTATATGTATTTACTGGCTTAATTTTACCACAATTTTATGAGGTGGATAATATTATTTTCTGCATGTTACATATGAGGAAACAGATTTATGGGGAAGTTAAAAAACTAGGCCAAGGTTACATATACACCAAATGTCATTTTCTTAGTCCGTGATTTTAATGGTGTTGGAAGGTGATAAAATTCAGAGAACGAGGAGAAGAGGGGTGTTCAAAATGTGAGTAGAACACATGAGGATATGGAAATTGTTTTTGAATGTGACTAATTCTTTGGTAAAATAAACAAAACTCTTTTCTGATTTGGTTTTGTGTTTAGGAGTAGCCAGGAACAAGAACTGAAGCAGACAGCATTTAAAGGTTCCAGTACACAAACCACACAACAGAGACTTTTCATTTGAATATTCTTACTTTTCTCTTTACAGATTTAGCCCTTGTAAGCTCATTTCAGCAGATTAGCTCTTTGAAAGTTAATAATAGTACATAATTATGAGCATCTTTAGTGAATGGCTTTGCTTATTTAGCTGTAGTTTTCTCTGCATGATTACTCAGCCTACCAAACTATTTTGCTGTTCAGAATTCATTTTTCAATTACAATTTACATGATTATCTTTTGAATATGGATTATCTAATTGTTGCCAAATAGTTTAGTTTTGTTTTTTACTACAATAGCTGGTGTCTTAATTTAGGTATGCTTGAGAATATTTTGTCTGTTTTAAAACAGAGCTAATTTTTTTTTAAGTTTTGCTACTCAGAACACGATTCTAATAAATGAGTCTTTTTAGTGCCTTTTTGTTTCTTCAAATTTTATGTGACTATGTTCTACTTAATGGTTATTGTCTATAGAACCCAAGACCTGTCACCTCTGCATTCAGAAAAGGGAACATTAGTGCAAAAAGAGGAAGAAAATAGACCTAGGTCAATGTGTCTCTGTGTGTGTATGTGTATATGTGTGTGTATCCATCTGTATCACTAGTTTTAGCTGAAACACACCCCCTCAACCCCAGAGGACTCTGCTTTCCACTTGCTTTTTAAGCAACTTATTTCTTTTCTATCTTATTTCTTTTCTATCACATCTCACGGGACAGGTCAGGGTGGTGCCTTTCCACTTCCTTTCATGGCCTTAAATCATAACTTTATTTGTTTATCTGCTCTTTTGGGACTAGAACATTTTCTCTGCCTCCGTGTTGGTGTCACCCCCTCTCCTCCTGTCATTTGCCCTCACTCAGTGCAGACTATTGCCCCTGGACCTTCACCTTCTCCCTGATGCTTCTATTCTTCTTGGTTCTTTAATATCCCCAGGAATAAAAAATCTAACACCCTGAATATTTATTATTTGGCCTCTCATTGATAATGATCATTTTCTCCATATGATTTTTCATCCACTCCCATAGTTACATGCTAGATTTGTTACCAGTGTGTCTTATGCATTGTTTGTTCCTCAATTTCTCCATTGTTACTTTATTTTGTATTTCATAGGTATTTTCTATTGAGTGTTTTTAATTTCTTTGTCACATCTTTTGCTATATTTTTTGTTATTCTTTCTGATTTTTCTAGGGATTACAGTTAGCATCTTAATTTATAATAATGTAGTTCAGATTAATATCAAATTAATTTCAATAGCATACAACATTTTCATTTCTATATAGGTTGCCCTTCAACCTTTATGTTGTTATTGCCACAGATTACAGCTTTACACATTGTATAATTTATATATTATGCAGTTGTATACATCAACCTCAATTTAAAATTGTTGCTTTATACAGTTCTCCTTTAAATCAGATAAAAAATGAGCTAAAAATGTTTAAACTGTATTTTATCTTTACCTATGTAGTTACATTTTCTAGCATTCTTTATTACTTCATGTGGAATTGAGTTATTGTTTTGGTGTCCTTTCATTTCAGCCTGATAATGCTAGTGATAACTTCTCTCAGTTTTTGTTTACCTGGGAATGTCTTAGCCTCTCTATCATTATTAAAGGATAATTTTGCTGAATATAGAACCCATGTTTGACAGGTTATTATTTTCTTTATAATTAATATATATTAATTAGCCTTTCCCTGATTTTCCTGCAAATATTGATAAAACTTAGTATTCACATTGAAGTAACTATGATATAAATATTAAGGTTGAACCATGTGAATTGCTAATATTTAAGCATTTTTGATATATAAAATGTCAATTTTATATGATTCAACTTAATATGATACCACTTTCTAAACAATTAGGTATTATTATTTTTTTATCTATTTTGCATATTGACAACAAATATTTGAAGACATCTGTGAGATATCTAGAAGAGAGTGCCTATTAATTTGTGGCTATTTAAAATATTGATTTTTATTGAAATAACCACAATTGCTAACAAGGAGTTTAAGGTACTGCCTGCCATCTTAAACATTTTAAGTGTTTACTGTATGGCAGGCATTATATTAAGTAATTTGTAAGCATGATATAATTTAATTATCACAGTAATTTGTGAGAAAATTTATTATTTTTTCAGGTAAGAAAACTAAAGCTTATTTAATCCAAATAACTTTCCCAAAGCCACAGGGCAGCAAGTAAGGTTTAACCCCTTTTGTTTCAGACCTCATCTTGAGAAATCTTCCCTCACCTCCCTCATCAGGGGAAAGTCCTCCCCAGATATCCTGTGCTCCGGTGGTATTATGCATCTCTACTTGCTTAAGCATTTTTTGATCACTAGGCAACCCAGGAGGATATGATCCATGAACATATCTGAAACATTAACATGATGATGGGCATGTAATAAATAAGCTTTTCATAATTATTTGTGAAATGAGTGGGAAATTGGGGAAGCCACTATTTGATATCACAAAGTCTGTTTTGGTACTGGTACTCTACCACAATGCTATATCATGCTTATATTTGAGAATGACAATAAAAGAAATGGTTAAGTCTTGTTTATATGCATATGAATTATAGGCTTTATTTAGTTTGAATAATTGCTTCTGGACTATCTCATGCATGTTAAGAGAAAGCAGACTAAAATTCACTTTCTCAAGTTATAGTCAAATGGGAAATTCACTACTTAATATTCTAAAGTTCAAAGAAGCTAAACTAGTCATTTTTAAGATAATCTGCTACTTCAATTATCCCTATCATATTTCTACCTGAGAAAATTGTGTTTTCACTATGAATGTTGTAAAAAATGTATTTTAGAGATACTAGGCTAAAAGTGTAGTAGGAAACTAAATTAGTAATGGAAGCTCCTAAATAGAGGGTGCAGAAATTATTTCACAATTTTTTTCTCTTTAGGATCTTATTTGACAGAGACAGGGAGAGAGAGAGAGAGAGAGAGAGAGAGAGAGAGAGAGAGAGAGCACAAGCAGGTGGAGTGGCAGGCAGAGAGAGAGAAAGAAGCAGACTCCCTGCAGAGCAGAGTCCAGTGTAGGACCCTGGGACCATGATCTGAGCTGAAGGCAGACACTTAATCGACTGAGCCATCCATGCACCCTACATTTTTTTCTAATTAAATTCCTCTGTAAGTTTGTAGTTTGGAATATAATTAACTTGGAGTCAGGCAGATTTCAAATTTAGTCACTTTAGGAATTATTGACTCTATGCCACTTTGTTAAAATATGAGTTTATTACATACTTTTAGAGTATGTTCAATAACTTGATTCTATTGACTCATATTTTTATGTATTTATAAATCAAATTGTTATAATCAACATAATTGCCATATGTTTTATATACAAATGTATTTCTTTTTTTTTTTTTACAAATGTATTTCTAAGTGTCACGAGATAACTGTATTTTATGTCTTTATATCCTACTGCTTTATATTGGAAAATTTCCTCCTCAAAGTATATTGTTTTATGCACAGTAGGAAGTAAAACTTTTGTTCACTGATAAAACTTCCTCTGGAAAAAGCACTAAAGAAACATATTTTCAGAAATGTTCAAGGCATATATTCATAGTTTGTGTACAACAAATGGAAAATGATTTATAACTGATAATGTTACTTAATATCTTGTGGAAGGAATCTTCAGACCTATAGAAATAAACCATATGATTTAGTACCAACAGTTTTTGAGTTGCCAAAAGCAAGACAAGGTATGCTAAAAATACATAAATTTATATCTTTATTGTAATTACTTTACCTTTACAATTCTCTGTCTTCCAGTGTTTCATGTTTCATTAATATTATAATAATTAGCTCCTATGCAGAATTCAAATCTCTAGAAACATCATTTTCTGGAATTCCACTGAGAATCTAAACATTAACAAACAAGACCTCTGGTAGCCGTGGTAGAGGCCCTAAATTCCATACATACCTAATTTATGTACATTTTAGCTTCAAGTGTAATAACTCAGTTATTTATTTTCTAAGACAACAAATAGTTAGAAATAATCTTGGAAGTGGAAACAAGAACCAGGCACACTGAAAGCCATGATGGTGGATCCGAGAAATAGTATAGGGAAATCCAAATCAAAGCACAAACCAGGGGTAATCTTCTCATAAACCAAACCAAAAAATAGCAACAATAGCTAAAGAAACAATAACAACAGGAAAAACCACAGAAATGTAATTTGAGATCATTTAGTTCAAGGGCAAACATCTGCTCTTTAATCTGTTTCTGCAACCATTACCTTATAATAACTGATGTTTATAGTTATCATATAAGATGTTAAACATGATTTAAGCCAAGTTAAAATGAATTAATATAATCCAACTGTTTTGCCAATTTATTGTTAGAATAATACACCAGGAACTCTAGAGTTTTTAATCAGCCATAACCTGTTTTATGAGGACTTCCTGTAATCATGAAATCACCTTACAGTGCTCAGTAATGTGACATGAAGTCACAAATAGTAAAGGAATCATCATTTAATGAGTGTCTACTCTGAGCAGGTACTCTGCTAGACTTAAATATATTACTTTATTTAATAAAAATATTTTCTTCTCCATTTGTCCAGGAAATTAAAAAAAAATAGAAGGTAAACTGGAGACACATATCATCAGGGTCTTGATGAGTGAGGCAGTTCTGTTGAATGTTAAGTATAATGATAAGGAGCATAAAGTCTTCCCCCATAATTATGTGTGTGTGTATGTGTGTGTCTGTATGCTACTTTTTATTGTGAGTCTCCAAGATGGAGATGAAAAGAGAATAGCAATCATAACTACTTTGATTTGGCCCTTTCTACGTATCAAGCACTGTGCTAAGCACTTTTAATTCATGCCTTGATTTTACCAATAAAGGAAGGGGTAAAATATTATCTCCATTTTCCAAATAAAGAAACAAAAGAATTGAGAAGTTACCAAAGTCATGGAGTCAGATGGAGTAGAGTGGACAGTCTGACTCTAGTACTCATGCTCTTAAGAGCATCCTATGTTTATTTGACTAGTGACATTTTGTTCACATAAAAGTCACTAACACTTCCAAGAGTAAGTGTGTGTGGAAAGACGTTTAAGAACTGTTGGGCACCTGGATTGCTCAGTGGTTGAGCATCTACCACTCAGGTCGTGATCCCAGGGCTCAGGTCGTGATCCCAGGGCTCAGGTCGTGATCCCAGGGTCCTTGGATCAAGTACTGCATCATGTTCCCCTTGGGGAGCCTGCTTCTCCCTCTCCCTATGTCTCTGTTCTCTCTCTGTCTCTCTCATGAATAAATGAATAAAATCTTAAAAACAAAAACAAAAACGGTTGGGTTAGACTGTGAGCAAGTCCAGAAGAGAAACTGTCCTTTCTAGTGCATTAAGTAGTAGTTAATTAAAATCTAGCCAGAATCTGGCCACCAGACATAGGTCTTTTCAACATGCAATAAAATGACACTTGCAAATACAAGATGATTCAGCTCTTGATATTGAACTGTAACTGCTGTTGAAAGGGAAAAGTTACAAAATGTTTTTAAAATGAAGAAAAATTCAAATATTTCAAAATGGTTCAAAAGCTAATAAAATCATGTCCAAGATTTCCATTGGTCACACCTATGGCATAATATTTTTAACATTTTGAAACATGATTTGTAAAAGCCAAGGATAACAAGATTGACAAAATATATTGGCCTCAGATGCCAGTGTTCCAGTACCTACTATCATGTCACTATTAGACTAGGTTAGGCCTATAGAGCAGTGTAAAATCTCTTTGAAACTCCAAAGGCTTCAGACCATAAAGATTTATTTCTTACTCTCACTTCTGACCATTGTGAGCAGTCTGGGCCCTGCCTCACATAACCCCGTAGGAATCAAATCTGATAGAGGTTCTTCCATCCTCTACTTGCCTCATCTGCAACATAGAACCTTCTGGTCACTATGACAGAGAAGAAGATAGCCTGGATACCCAGAGTCTCCTCACTGCCTCAGCTTGGAAGTGATGTGCATCAGTGTCACCTTCATTTTATTGGCTAGGAAGAGTCACATGCTTCTATATAATTGCAGGAAGACTGGGAAATGTGAGAATAATTGGTGGGGCTATTTGATTAGTGTGTTATACCTTCTGCTACAGGCATGTGCCCATGTATTGATAATTTTTTTTCACTCATCTAAAAGATAAATTGAAATCATATGCCTGGTCATAATTTAGAACTATATCCAAATGTTGTTACAGAATATGAAGTAATAGTTTTCTAGAGCCAAATACAACCAGAGAGTAGATAAGGAATATGTGCCTATCCCAAGTTAAGACAATCAGTCTTCCAGTATTCGAGCAGGAAATAGTCATCCACTTATCAACAAATGGAATTTTGAAAATAGTCTTTAGTAAGATGTTCTGTTATTCCTGGGTCCATGTCTATCTAATTATGCAGTATATAAATATCTGATGGAGACACCAACTGTTTTGCAGCTGTCTAACAGATATGAAATAGTTATTAACAGTAATTTCAAATTACAGGTTATTTAAACTTTTCTAAATTGTTACAGATTTTTCTGCCTGAGAACCAAAATCCATTAAATGGGTCACAGATGTCAAAATTTTGAGAAACACTTCTCTCTCTGTGGTTAAACTCCAGAAGGTCCTCAAAGCGCTTAAATTAATTATATGTGAGATTTTTTGGTGTGAATGGGCATGCTTTCTGGGAAGAGTCATTAATTTCCGAGAGAATTAAAGAACATCAAAGGAAACACATCACTGACTTTAATCAATATTTATGTATTAAATGAATAAACAAATGAATACACACAGGTGTCATTTAATTAGGAATTGCATGAAATGTGAATTATACAAAACAAAGCAATATTTTGGAGCTATTCAGCTTGCAAGGACCCCTTAGAGTGGCTTAGTACAGCACTATATTTGCACAAGAGGGCTTTCTCAATGACTTTTGTCTTCTGAGACAAAGAAGTAAAGCAGGACCCCATTGGATTTGAGTACTATGTGAAGAAAGGAAGCTGGACAAGTTGACAAGGAGTAAAATGGTTAAGATATTGAAAAGTCTAGGACATTGCAAAGTCTCCAAGTGTGTTATTTGTATCCAGCATATAAGGAGAAAGTACTAAAAAGACATTCCAGACCCTGAGCACCAAATTAATGAGAAAGAAAAAAGCTTGCTCTTCTCCCACTTATATTTAGCAGGGAGCAGGTCTGGAGAGCATTTTTTTGACAGTATTTTAAAGGAATGATCAGGAGACCTCAAGAAACCTTGGATAAAGAGATTAGCTGGAGCCAGGTGGTAGAACACAGCTTTCCTGTGGAATCAACCACCTGGCTTAAACTTTGTGACTTGAGTTTGAGAACTTTTTTGCCCCTTCACCATGGTTCTCACAGGCTGAAGAAAGAGGTGTGGACTTTCGGCACCCTGTTATTACCCGGCATGAATTTGGGCCTAAGATTCAGATTATATGTTAATAGGAGCAATGGTAATTTCAGAAGACCAGCCAACCAATTAGGTAGGCATTTTTACATCAAAAGAACCTTATTTATTATATTTGTATTGCATGGGCATATTGTCCAGGTGGATGCTGTGTATAGTTTAGATTGATTAATTCAGGGGTAACAAAACACTTGAAGATGAACTCTCAATTGCTTGCAGTGTTAGTCACTACTTTTCTTGGGCTATCCTTTTCTGTTGTTTGCCTTAGTAGTGGTTACTTAAGAACAATCTTGATAAATATTTATTCAATATATTCAGTGGGAAGTGTTTTAAATGCTTTGGTAAAGGCATATAGGAGTTTTGGAGAACATGGGGAAGGAAGTGAATTCAGAAAAAAAGGAAAGAGAACATACATTTTATAAAGGAGAGACATCTGTAGACTTTTCAAAAATAAGCAAGAGCTGGAAGGTAAAGATAAATAATGAAAGCAACCCATTACAAATAGAATAGCAAAGCGTGAGAAAACAGGATGTGTTTAATGAATGGCAGAAATTTCGGTAGACGTGTGTGGTGCATACGGGTTGGAGACACTGGAATGAGAGCTGAGTTTCATCTATCGATTTCATCTGGCAGAGCCAGATCCTAATGTCAGTGTGCCCTGAAGGGAATGAGATAATCATATTCAAGCCCTAGAGCTATTCTGCTGGGCTAGATGGAAAGGGTGGAAGAGATTGGGAGAAGAAAGGAGGCAAGACAAAGGCTAAGGAGACTTTCCAGCGATCAGAGGGAGAAACTGATATAATCTTGAGCAGTGAGGATGGAGAAGAGAGGAGAAGTGTAGAGATGCTCAGGGGAGAAGGAGGCAGGACTTCATGATCTCCATGAAGTGGATGATGAGAGAGAGGCAAGAAAACAGAATGACTTCCAGATTCCTGTCTTAGGTGATTGGGTTTCATTAACTAAGAAAGATAATATAATCTGGCAAATAACATGTTTTAGAAGCATCTGACAAATTCTTTTTCATTATGAATATAATATAGCACATGCCAGACTGTAAATTATACCCAACATATTCTGTAACATGGAAATACTGTTGTTAAGCTTTTTCTGGGTAAAAACATGAAACCTATAACTAACCATCCATGAACAAATTGTTTCAATATGGGAATCTTGACAGACCCATCCTCTTGAAAGACTCTGATACAAAAATGTGTTGCTGTGTACTTAGTAAGAGGAATGAAGATCTCTGTTTAGTTAAGAAACTTACAGAAAACAATTTTGAATTAAGAGTCTCTTTTCAATTTTTGCCATTTGAGAAGTATAGTGCAAAGTGTATTTCTGTCCATCCTATTGCTTAGAATTTTTCTAGCTATTTTCTGTGCCTATGGATCAATAGGAGTCACCCCTGGTGAATATATTTAGTTCTGTTAAGTTCACACATTTTTCAAAAGACAATTTCAGTCTGACCTTCTTATTAATTCATTTGTTTTTTCATTGTTAGAGGTGGGATAACTAAGTTTGCTGTTTGGGCCCTCAAGAGATTTTGGGGTGGTCCTTAGATAAAGTGATAATATGGTAACGTTATCTATGTTTTAAATTGTTAGCAAGAGAATGATGCAAACCCTGGCAGTGTTGTGGTGACTGTAGTGATCTGGCAAGCAGATGCATCCTTTGCTGAGGATCTTGTTATGAGTTGATATATCCCTTGGCTCTTCCTCCTTGCTGTACTTGGCATTCTCCAGCACTCTTCCTGGATGCCTGCTTCTGATTCTGCTATAATTTCAAGAATTTGCACTTGAAGTTAAAAAAAAAAAGTTAGTGTTGTGAGGTAGGATCAGGAAATTAACACTAGACATCCAATTTTGTATTCCAATTCTGATCATGAACCACTGGAATATAAATTAAAATAGGATTGGGGGGAAAAATCTGCAGGTGTTTGTCTTGCTACCTTTTCTTAGAAAGCCTCTGCTTTTCTTTTATATTTTTGCAGATATAAACAACAAGCTATTCAAATTAATAACTTATTTATCATTTAAAATTAGCAGTAGTCTAACATGGCATACATGTTTTATTTTTCAAATAATTCACAAGTCAGATGAGGAATTAAGGTGATAAATGACATATCAGGATTTCTTTTCCACTGATATAATTTCATCTGCATTAAAATATTAAGTATTAAAATAAACAATGGAATTATATTGCCATGGTTCGTGTCTTTCAATTTAAATTTCCTAAGTGTGTAAGGAAACAGTTCACTTAAATAGTAAATTTTTTGTCCTTTAATCTTCTTTACATAAGTTTGATTATGACTAATCTTGCAATTGTAAATTGTTCAAATGTAATGTATTTGGGCATTTTTCAGAAAATTTCCAGAAGTTCAAGATAAAGTAATGAAAAGATTAAGTCTAATCAGATCACAGAGTGCCTTAAAAAAAAAAAAAAATATATATATATATATATATATATATATATATATATTCATTAGCATTTTTACACTCTATATCCCAATCTTTATTCTATCTATTGTAAATTCCTTTGGTTCTTGTTTTTGTTTTGTTGTTAATTTACATTGACATTCCCTTTTTGAAACTGAAGGAGATGATATCTCCATAGTGCCTATTGAGGACTGCAGAATCAAGGCGTACCAAGTTAATGTTTGCTAATGGGGACATGTCCCTCCCCAGGCCATAGTTAGGTTGGAAGGCTTTTGAAGTTGGAGTCAGAGGCTCATTCTACTCTCAGAACTGTAATTTACATTCTAAGTCCCTGGGAAAATCACTTCAGCTCTCAAAGATCAGCTAACAGTTAAATCCTATCACCATCAGCCATGACTGATTCTAGTGTCTGTGTACATTTTCTTACTGTGCAGTGAGGTCATTGAACCTCACGCTCTACAGGCTGCTCATGATACTTTCTTTTTTTTTTAACTTTTTTTTTTTTAAATTTTTATTTATGATAGTCACAGAGAGAGAGAGAGAGAGAGAGAGAGAGAGGCAGAGACACAGGCAGAGGGAGAAGCAGGCTCCATGCACCGGGAGCCCGACGTGGGATTCGATCCCGGGTCTCCAGGATCGCGCCCTGGGCCAAAGGCAGGCGCTAAACCGCTGCGCCACCCAGGGATCCCTGCTCTTGATACTTTCACATCTGATGTGTCTCCCTGCTAAGAAGGAGGGAAGCACAGCCCACTTGATGGTCATAGATCCTCAATATTCCCTCTGGAGTGGTCTTAGCAAGACATAATGATGTCTTTCCCTGTTTCCCTTTCTTTCCCTATTTTTTTTATTTCTATAGCTCAGACACCTAGATATTTCCTTTGCCCTGCCTTCCACACCGGGATACACCATGAGTTTCCAGCTTCTAGCAAAATCTAATAAATGTCTTGTTTCTAGCCCTTTGGGGACACTTCAATATGCATCCTTTAGTAATAAATCAATTATAGCTAGTGACTTTTGTACTCTACTGGTTCTGAGCAATGTTTTGGGTTTGTCAAGAAAAGTTCTGATGTTTGTCACTGACAGACAGGTAGGGATATAGTGAGTATACATAACCCCAGCAAAAAAGAATACCCACTAAAAATAAGTTAGATGGAGAAACACTGTGGAAGCCTTAGGAAGTGTTTCCAGTTACCTGACTTGATTCTTGAGCCCATGACAGACTGAACCTGTATTTTTTTGTCGTTAGAGTAACTATAAGAGTAGAAAGTAGTCAATTCAAATTGCTTTCTTTGATTCATACACAATTTGAAGTTTTAAAATATCAGTTTAAAACATTGTAATTCCAAAAACACCTCTGAGCATATTTTAAGGTTTACTCATTGTTAAGCTTAAAATTTGATTTTTAATGTCTTTGTTTTTGTATTAGTGTGTTAATTTCAACTTTCAGACTTTTTAAAAAAAGATTTTATTTATGTATTCAAGAGAGACACACAGAGAGAGGCAGAGACATAGGCAGAGGGAGAAGCAGGCTCCTGCAGGGAACCCAACGTTGGACTCAATCCCAGGATCCTGAGATCATGCCCTGAGCTGAAGGCAGATGCTCAACCACTGAACCACCCAGGCATCCCCCAACTTCCAGAATTTAAACTCCCAGAGGCTCCCTTAGAGACAGGACGCCTCCTCGGCCCTGCACAAGTCATGAATGTCCCTGTTGTAGAAGTAAAACGCTGTGGGCCATGAACCATGCAGGCCTGCCTGGAATTTGGGGCTGGATAGGATTGGACTAGACTAGGCTATAGGTGTGAACAAACTAAAAATAAGATTTGAGTTTGTTATAAGACACAGAGGTAAATGTTTAGCATTAGAAAATCTGTTCAAACACTAATTCTGGAGCAAGAATTGGATCATGGCGGAGGTTGACCATCAAGGCAAATGAGAAAAAATGAAGGAGATGAAATGTCAGCCATGGAATACAAAAGGACTTTGGAAGAGCATTTGCAGTGGAATCCCTGGCAAGGAGATGGCTGATAAAGGCAATGAGCATGGTCATAGACTTTCACATTCATCAGATACTTATTTTATTTTGACTTTTATATTTCCCATTAAGTACAACTCATGTATTACTAAAGAAATGGAAAATGCAGAAAATAGAAGGAAATTTAAAAATATTATATGAGAGTAAAGGGAATGGGTATGAGCCTCGACATGGGAATGTTTGCATCGACATACAAGTTCAGATCTCTGAACTCAGCCACTGTGAGTCTAGTGCATTTGGGAGTTTCTCTAAATGGAAGAAGTCAAGAAAGGAAAAGAAAAGTATAGGGTTGGAGAAACTGTGGATAAGAGAATGGGCAACCACTCTTTGTGCTCTTGTGTATGAGCTTGTTATTTAAAAAAAAATACTCTTTGGGAATTCAGAACAAGTAGAACTGTCCATTATAGAAGGAGGACTCATTGTCCACAACCCTGAGGTTTTCAAAATTTTGAAGAAACAACCTGGGTTAATATGACAGGCTGTCTCTTTCCATAAAGAATACAACATGTCCTCTTGCAGTTGTTTTTGGACAGAGGTCCACAGAAGCTAGAAGATTTCCTTCAGTGTACATGTACTTTTTGAGAGAGGAGTGTAGACCAGATGCCACTTCTGTCAGTTTTAGGTACAGTTTATACTGGGCTTCTTTTTATTTCCGACACAGAGCTTCGGTTCTTCTATAAAACTCCACCCTGGTCTTCTTCCAGCCACAGGACTCTGTTGACCTGTTCATTTTTTTTATTCCCACGAAGTCCCAAATTACTCTTCCTCCATGAGCATTGCTGTAGTTTCCAGTGTCCTCAACCTCACCTTTCACACAATTATAGATATTCAGAAATAGATGTTATTTGTGAATGTGAAATATTTAAAACAAAAATGTAGCAAGAAGAACAAGAAGGCTAGCTGTGTTGAAATTTTTTTCTGTCGGTCTGGTCACCACTTCTAAGAACAAATGGAACATCTCAGATAGACCATTGTTGCACTTTTGTTTCTAATGCACTAAAGACCTGCCTTAAGCCATAACTTTGGACCTCTGGTCATCCACCCATTTAACTAGAATGCTGTGATATGCACATCAGATACACAGTCACTCCCTGTCCTCACAGGATCTGGTGGGAGTGGGTAATAAGATTTAATGAAATCACCACAAAAATACAAAGTTCTTCCATGCTGAATGATATGAGGAAAAAGTACAGTGAGCTATGATGTTTGTGTTAATGTTGCAAAAGCAAGTCCTTCACACATGACGTCTAGGGCAAGAAGTGAATCAGCCCCATTTAACTTGGCTGATTTTGATATTTTGAATCATAAAAAAAGACACTACAGTAAATAATAAATGAAGATTAATTCACTTGTGATTCTTATATCTCTAGTCTGTTACCTAACAAATTTGTGACTTTATTTCAGTTTCTATAAAAATCACTTTCTGCAAAAATAAGTGGAATTTTTATTACTAATCATATGGTATTTACCTGGGTTCCATATATTCTCAATTTACTTGCCTTGGGGAAATCTCACACATCACCTGAAAAATATCATCTGTCATATAAATGAAGACCTTTTATGTTCAAAACCAGGAGACTGAATGTTCAGTCATAACCTCATAATCATGATAGGTACACAGTGTATTTGGTACATAGTAAAAGGAGTCATTGAACATTTCACTTTTGATAAATGTGTTTCTCAGTTCCTATGGTCTGGTCACGCTTGTGGTAGGACAACCCTGCAATGTGAGCCAAACCATGCCCTCAAATTACATACTGAAATTCTCTAAAATTCAACTGTAGCTATTTATATGTTGACTGATTACTACTACTATAGCAAAATATCTTTTTAGTTAATGGAGATTTTTATAGGGCTGAGTTTGTCTTCAAGAACTGTCATATATATAATATATTATGTACATATGTATATCTCATATATTATATGAAAAATATGAATTTTTGAGAAAGCACATTTTGGATTATCAATTTTTGTTACTTTCTTTACTGGCTAATATCTAGTATATAACTACTAGCTTTTATTAGTTATAATAATAGTTAAATTTTACAGACAGAAGGAAAGCAAGAAGGGGCAATTTAAAAGATAAAGAACACATTCAAGGTCATTTTTAGAGCTGGGCAAAGTATGGTATTTTCCTGGGCAGCTTTTCTCTGTGCCTTTGTCAATTAATTCCATCTGTATTCCTATATGAGAGCATGGATTTTTACTCCCTTGTTATTAGAAAACACCCATATTTGGAATAGTTTTATTGTCACTTCTGGTTTTAAACTTGGCTCTCTTTCTAACTATTCTCTCTGAATTTCAAACTTTTCATCTAAAAATGAGAATAATGTCTTCATTGAATACTTCAAATGGTTACTCTAAATATAAAATAAAATGACATTTGTAAAACAACTTTGTGATCTATGAAATCCAATGCAAATATATTATTTGAATAATCTCTTTTTTTTAATCTATTTCCAATGGAAAAGCTGTCCTATGGTAGAAAACTACTTCCAATAAATGTTACTCTTAAGATCAGTCATTCTCAACTTTAGGCTGAGTTTAGGAAGGTACCAATCAGGAATTGTGAAGAGACTGAGGAAATGTTCTCAACATGAACAACACTAGAATAAGTTGTTCTAATAAATTTCCAAAAATTTATTGGGATATTCTTTCATGCCATGAATAAAAGTTTTCCTTCTTTCCAGAATTGGTTCTAATTTTGATTTCTGGGCACACCTGCCCATACTTTCTTATTATTAAGCAACAACATTATATTCTGTTGCATATTAGATATTCCTATCATTCTACTCTATCCTAAGACTGCTTTGTATCTTGTTTTAGTCAGTTAGTAAAAATGAATGGTCTTCTTCATTCTAGTCATTTTTGAAATTGATACACATATCAACTATATTTTTATTGCATTTTTTATAGGACATTACATGCATGCCAATATATGTTAGGTTCTGTGCTAGGTCTTGGGGAGAATGCAAAGATAAGTCAAAATCATGGCATTGACCACCATCTTGACTTCTTATAATTTACTGGTAAGGGAGAGATAACATATTGTAGTAGTTCAGAGAAAATAGTGATTTTATATGAAACAAGGCTAAAGTTATTCAATTGGCATGTAAGTTAAGAAAATCCAAGGCTTTAAAGAAAGCTGTCTAATGTAAATGATATTAGGAAGTGGTACTAAAAATGTTGCTACTACTTTTTTTTTTTGCTTGTTTTTGATTAAATTTCTGTTTTATTCCAAGAAAGGTATTTGTATTCCTTAAAAATTAAACTGTTGATGTTTTCTGAATAAAAAAGTTGACAAGTGCTGAGTTGCCTAAGAAGTCACGGGGGGGCTGTTTTGCAAGCTTAAACAAAAACAAAATGAAAAAATGAGAGAACTCAAAGAGGACTAAGGCTTTCTATGAAAAGAAAAAAGAAACTTTAAGAACACAGGGACAGTATAGAAGGTAAAGAGAAGGTGTAATAAATAAAGATTCTTGGTTCTGTGTTGAACTCATATTCAGCCATTGTGCTAAAAATCTCATGTACACCTTGTTAATTCTCATAAAACTTAGGTAATAGAAGAACTCTTATAATTATCTATGGATACAGAACAAGACACAGAAAGGTTAAATATCTTTCCCCCATGCCCACTACTGTTTAGTGATGGGGATAAAATTCTGATTCAGCATCTAACTCCCAGGAGTTAACTTTTTCCCTAGATCTCCTCTGCTATTATTTACCTTTTCTGACATTTTTGAGGAGATTGCCTTAGAACTAAGCTGAGAGATAATGTGAAGGAGGGAATGAAAAAGCAAGAAAAACAAACCAGAAGTGAGAAATGGAAACAGACAGTCCTGATTGTACTAGGTTAAGTTGTGTCTGAAGACTGACCTCTTTTGGTGTTTTGATTTCTTTTGTGGTTGTTCTTAGAATGAATTTAGAAGGTGTAACTAAAGGTTAAGACACATTATAGAACATAATCATAAGAAGTTTAAAAAAACATTTTTTAAAGATATTTATTTATTTATTTATTTATTTATTTATTTATTTATTTATTCATTCATGAGAGGCACACACACAGAGAGAGAGGCAGAGACAGAGGCAGAGGGAGTATGCAGGGAGCCCGACGTGGGACTCCATCCCGGGTCTCCAGGATCAGGCCCTGGGCTGAAGGCAATGCCAAACTGCTGAGCCACCAGGGCTGCCCAGGAAGTTTTAAAAATTTTAAGAGTCATATATCTAGCTAATAAGAATAACATCAATTAATGTAAGATTTCTTTTAAAATAAAAGAGTATTGAGGGCCTAGGCAATAGTGTTACTATCTTTGTAGAGGTACCATATAGGTTCACAATTTCAGGAGGCCCAGCTCACATTATGGTCTATCATACTTCTTGGAATTGTATATGTGTAATGTGGCATGCAGTCTTAGAGCTAAGATAAATGACACACAAATATCTCTAGAGAGCTCAAGAATGCAAAAATCAACAAATCACATAAGGAGTTTAGTTGTATGGGTGTGCATACACAAACACACGTATATGGCTACATATATATGCAATATACACACACACATTATACTATAATGTATCATACATATGTACTTGTTCACTCAGAGAAATAGTAGTTTCTCTGAAAAACTTAAATTTCCTGGGATGATGTAGAATTAGGAAATGATAGGATTTAACCCACGATGTAGACTCTGTTGACTTCTAAGAAAACTCCACGACACACAAACCATAAAAATAAGTTTAGCTTAGTTTTTAGAGTCATGACAAAAATAACCCTGGATATCTATAATTCCAGACTTCACACCCAAGTCAAACCCATAGTCTTCAAGCCAAATGGTCTTCAAACCATTTCTGCCTCGCCAGATGAGAAGGTAGTTGCCTCTAAGGGATTAAGCATCTTTAACTCTAAGGAGAATTAAAATTCTAGCTTTAAGAATTGAGTCTCGAGTGATGAAGCAAAACAAACCTGCAGTAGTACATTTTTTTTGTAGTGAAATATAATTTGTATCGATTTCAGCATTTTAAGCTTTTAAAAACTTATGGGAGATTTTATCTATCAGAATAACAAATGAGTAATTGAGTAACAAATTGACTAATTTGCTTAAACTTGTGATTTTGGGTTGAAATCTTATAGCATTTTAAAATTATATTAGAACATATGAGAAATCTCAAGGTTTATAAGTGTAGCTTTATGAGAATTACTGAGGTACATAGGAAGGCTTCTTTAGTCATGTGAGTGTACTTCAAGGGGAAATCAAATATATACATTTGTAACTACAGTTTAAAAATATTTAAAGGAATGTAAATAATTATATTATAAAGTTTACATTAGAAATTATTATTAAAATATGCTCAACTAGTGAATAGAATAATATTTACAAATTGAACTAAAAATTAAGGAATAAATCTTTTGAATTGGTAACTTTAAAAATGGAATAGTAATATACTAGGGTTCCCTGTAAATAATTGTTTTGGCTCAAAATTCCACCCTCTAGAGCATCCAAAAAAATCCAACTTGACAGTATAGCTATGCTTAAAGTCAAAACCAGCCTTGGACTTTTTAGTTATATAAACCAATATATTTTCTTTTTCTTTTTTTAAAGTGTAAGTTACCCTGAGTTGGTTACCTAAGACTAAGAACTGAAAGTATTTTCACTAATATGCTCAGATTTGAGGGAATTTTGGAGTGTGGAGGAAAAAGAAACCCTTTGCATGTTTGTGAATACTGGGGAAAATAAGATTTTAGAGAAGTTATGCATATATTTGGTAAAACGCCACACCAAGACCAAGCAATATTAGGAATCTGCTTTTCAAGAGTTGTAGAGAAAGTTTGGAAAATCCTATAACACCTAAAATAATTCAACCATAATTCCACCACTCAGAAGTAACCAGTATTAATATGTTGGTATCATTTTTTGTAGCCTTTTACTCTTTTTATGTGTGCATATTTGTATTTGTATAAAGTATATAACAACAGGGGCTCCTGGGTTGCTCAGTTGGTTGGGCATCTGACTTTTGGTTCAGGTCATGATCTAGGGGTTGTGGGATTGAACCCTAATGTGTTCTGCACTCAGTGTGGGGTCTACTTGTCCCTCTCACTCCTCCTCTGCCCCACCCCCAGTGTCACACACATTCTCTCTCAAATAAATAAATAAATAAAATCTTTAAAAATATATCAGTATATCTGTTCTGTCTCTTTATGTATTTATGATCTATATTACATTATACCGACATACAGTTTTGTCTTCTCTTTCAGTGAACTTAATGCTATAAAATATTTTTAAATCTATATATCAGAACATTTTGGGGGGATTGAGCCTACCCTGGTTTTAATAATAAAATTGAATTCCTACTTTTTCCACATTATGCAGATAAAGTGATCTTGTCTCTCCAGGCTTTAGAGTCTAGTTTCAAACGTTTATTTATATCCCATGGCATATAACTGCCGAGAGTTTTAGGTTCCAAGGGATACTGACCTTTAGAATCCAAGCAAAGGTGAAAATGATCCCCTTGATTTGTGAAACAGGCCATATGTTAGAGTTGACATATGACATATGTTAAAGGAAACACTAGTAAGGTAACTTGAATCCTTGATTCAGCTACTACTACCACCTACCCCCTTTCTATCACCCACAACTAAGATACTCAGTATAAGTTGAATTTCAGATAATCGATAGATTTTTTTTAGTATAAGTTTGTCCCATGTAATATTTGACTCATAGCCAAAAAAGTAGTTATTTTTGTGAAATTCAAGTTTAACTGAGTATCCTCTATTTTTTTTTCCCCTATTCTTATTTGCTCAATCTGGCAACCTTACCCACAACATTACTCACTGCATCAGGTTGAAGCAGAGATGGGTCTCAGAGTCCTGGTTAACATGAGCCTCTCTATTCCATTTCCAAGACTTCCTTATAGGTTATCAATAATAGTTTAAAAGCCTATGGTTGAAGTGAAAAGCAATGAGCTCCTGACCTGAAGTGCTTGTCAGAGGACTAGAAAAGAAGAAACAGGAAAGAAGTATTTTGGATGTAGAATTGAGAATATGGGTTCAAAGGTGACTCAGAATTTTTACCCTAGGCATATGGGAAAATGGCTATGCCATTAAAAGTGACAGGAAAATTGGGAGTCAGGATCAGTTTGAAATGCCATCAGCATATCAAGTTGAACATGATTAGAAGTTGCTTATGTAACACTGATTTCACTTCCAAGTTTTTGCCTTATAACAAATTATTGAGGATTTGATTGGAACCACTTCAAAAAAGAATCATTCTTAAAAAAAAAAAAAAAGGAAAAACAGACCATAAAAGCTGGTTTTATATATTCTTTCCTGCTTATCTTCCACTCCTCACTGTCCCCTACATCAACTGAAGTAAACAGGATTTTAAAAGATTTATTTATTAGAGAGAGAGAGAGAGAGAGAGAGAGAGAGAGAGAGAGAGAGAGCATAACTGGAGGAAAGAGAAGAGGGAGAGGGAAAGAGAGAATCTCAAGCAGACTCTGTGCTGAAGAGATGTGGGGCTCAATTCTTCCTGTTGTGCCCAAGATTGCCTATCCGAGAAACTACCAAGGAGCCGACACCGATGCAAATGTAGGAGGGTTTATTTACAAGCTCGAGCTTGGGTCCAAGTATACCTGACACAACAGAGCAGGGGCTTGGACCCCATGGTTAAGAGGTACAGCAGTTTTATAGGGGCCAGTGGCCAATGGGGATTGTAACACATACAGAAAGTTACATGGTCATGTCGGTCCACATGCAAGTGGCCAATTGAATTACAATTCATCCTGTAGGGCCCATTTGAACTAGCCTGTTACTCTGGTCAGAATTGGCACGCAGGTTTGGCAGGCAAAGGGCGGGGTTTACATTCTTCGTTGGTTGGGGGTTCGCATTCCTATATGAGCCAGTGTCTTGACTAGGGTGGGGGAGTGGTTTCTTCCTGTAAATTTAAGCTCTTATTCACAAGGGCCTGAGATGGCTGTACTTGTGCTAATGCTAAACTTGAGGTGGAATGGCCTTAATTTTCTCGGCCTCCACATTCCATGACCTAGAGGTCACGACCTGAGCCAAAACCAAGAGTCAGGCACTCAACTGACTATACCAGCCAGGCATCCCTTAAACAGGGGTTTAAAATAAGAGTGTCTCTAGAATGTATCTGAGTTTTGACAACCAGGATCTTTATTTCTTTTCTTTTCTTTTTTTTTTTTTCAGGATCTTTATTTCAAAAAACATTAAAAATATTCCTTGGAGCTCAAAAAGGAATGTACCCACTATTAAGACAAAAGGATCTATTATAAGATTAGGCCCAAGTTAGTCTGTGTGGCTGTAATCAGTTTCACTTAATAGATTTATGTAACCAGAAGAGAAACTACTGTGACTCATGGAAAGAATAGTGTTCCATACAACTGTCTTTTCTTCACCTCTTTTCCCTACCCAATAAAACCTGGCAATTAAATAAAGTGTTAATGCCTAATATAGCTAAAGACTAGGGAGAAGGAATAATTTCATTTATATATATAACCGTTCTGGAGGGCATTTTGGCAAAATTAGTTAAGCACATTAAAAGTACTTACGCCTATAAACTAGAAATTCCCATTTAAAAAATTAAATTAGGGGGAATCCCTGGGTGGCTCAGTGGTTTAGCGTCTACCCAGGATCAAGTCCCACATCGGGCTCCCTGCATGGAGCCTGCTTCTTCTTCTGCCTGTGTCTCTGCCTTTCTCTCTCTGTGTGTCTCTCATGAATAAATAAATAAAATCTTTTAAAAAAATTAAAAATTAAATTAAGAACATAAGAACATATACAAATATGTTTACAGAATTAGTATTTAGGATAAATATTACAAATATCTTCAGTGTTCATTATTAACATCAGATTAAACATTATATTTTCCCATAGAATTTTATCTAGCCATTGTCATATACAATAGTAAATTAATCAGGAAAATGTTCACAATGAATTACTATACTAAATTGAAAGTTATAAAATATTATGCCCACTTTATTTTACAATTTTCTTGAAAATAATACATGTATATTTTCCTTCCTCTAATGATCCTTCCAAGGCTGAGGAATGGGAAGTGAGAAATTAATGGAGGAGACTGAGAAAGTGTGGTCAGAACAAGTCAGATAAAAATGACAATAGGGACCAAATGAAAGGTGTTTTATGAAGGTGCTGGTAAGAAATACTTTTAAGTTCTTCATAATTTAAGAATGACACAAATGGGATTATAAAATATCTCAGAAAAGATCAAGATGGTGAATAGGTAAGATAATTAACAATGTCTTGGGAAAGGACATTTTAAGTAGAGTGGTAGAGATATACACTTGATTGAATAAAAAACCAAGTAGTAGAAAAAATTGAGTATCTGTAAAATTGAAGAAACAAGTGATATTTAAATCTCTCTACTACACTGTTATTTTATAATAGGAAAGATTCAGAGTTTAAGATATTGAAAGATTAAAATATAAAAGTTAAAATTTAAAAGTTCATGCATAAATATTCACAGAAAAACTGGAAGGATATGAAATAAAATGTTAACAGTATTATCTGTGTGGCAAGATTACAAGTGATTCTTATTTTCTTCCACCTACTTTTATTTTCCCAGTTTACTGGTACTTATCTATTTTCCCAGTTTACTGGTACTTACAAATACCATGTATTACCTTTAGAATTAAAAAAAACCCATGCTATTTAACAAACAACTATTTTAATAAAATTATAGATTAGTATTGCATGCCTTTAACTCTCAACTTTGGTGGTAGAGAGAAAATCCTATTAAAACCATTTGCTTATTGACTTGAAAAACTGAAAGTAGACTAAAAGGCAAGAATTTGGTTCTTCAAACCTAGGAACCCACCTAAAATTCTTGCATTTGGAGAGGTGATCTAAGTTTGAGTTCATATAATTTTTCCAAAAGATGACCTCCAGCTTGTAGAACGATAGTTTAAAAGTGTCTCAAAAATGTTGAAAAGATTTTTTTTGGACATAAAAATTGCTCCTTAAATAACATTTGATGACTTACATGTAAAGGAACTAGAAACATACTTCTGCCTTTAAGGCAGAATAGTTTGCAAATAGCTTTTAGGTTATATTCTGACCATTTGAAAAATAACTTTAAAAAGTGAAGCTAACCTGAGATGAAAGTCACTGTAACTTGTAATTTGATGCAAAGTATCTAAAGGAAAATTCATCAGTTTTACACAATTCACATAAACCAAGTATATTCCCCATAAATCTCCTCAGTCCCAAATCAAATGAAAATGCTTTTAAACCAAACTATAATGATTCTTAAAATAGAAAGTTTCAAAAAAAAAAAAAAAAAAGAAAGTTTCTTGAGGTTATGGGGAACCACAACCTTCCAGCCACCCAAAAAACATTCTACAAGTAGGAATAGGAGTCTATTTTGGGTGAGATATTTTGGGTTCAATTCTCAGCAACAATGCTGAAGTTATTCCTTTGGGCATATTTGGGGTGGTGCTAGGAAGAAATAATATTGTGTGTGGTCTGCGTTCCTGTAGTGTAATGACAAATGAATAAAAGGATCTCAGAAGGCAGGAGGATAATGCACCTAAATCTCATTTGTGTCAGTATTCTCTGAGCAATGAAGCCTTCAAGGGTTGCTGCAACAGAATTGCTTGGACTTATTTTGTTAGTTTTAGGGCATATGAATGTGATGTCATGCCCCTGAAGCTTGTTAGGAAGTACGAATTATTCATTTTATACAACTGCTCATCATTTGGTTTGGAGACTTTCTCAAGATGGCAGCACAGGGAGATCCTGAATGTACATCCTCCCATGGACACATAAAATCTACAGATCATATAGATCATCTACTTCTGGAAAAGATTTGAAAACTAAATGAACTACTTCTCTACAACAAAGGATAAAAAGACCACATTGAGATGGGGTAGGAGAGGCAGAGATACAGTTTTACTAAAACCCTACCCCCAGCATAGTGACACACAATAAGGAGAGATTGCACTAGTCTGGTGCTTTCCCTGAAGAGCAAGGGGTTGGTATTCCACATTAAGTACCAAACACTTAGAATCTGCACCAGAGAGATGAGTCTTCAAAATGTCTGATTTAGAAAACAAACAGGCTGATGTCCATTGTACCCAAAGTACTACAATAGATTCCTGTTTTAAAGGGCCATGTGCAGTCTCATGTGCTCAATATCCAGTGAAAAAATAACAATTTGAAAAGCACATAGACTATATGTGAAGGAGAGTCATTTGTTAATCTTTTTTTTTTCACATTTGCTAATTGAAAAGCATGTGTTAAAGGGATAGAAGAGATTTGAAATTATCCTTGGAGATGGAGACACTGGCAAATGCCACTTTGGCACATTTGGCTAGCCTGCTATCACAAGCAGATGAGCTCAGACACAGCACCCTCCATCACCTAAGACAGGTGGAAGTAAGTGGTCACTGCTTTCCTGGGGCTGGAAAATATGTGAAGTTGCAGCACTCCACTGCTTTCTGGCTGTAGCAGATGAACTCCTAGTAGAAAACATATGTTGTAAGCTCCTTGATAATTGGTCTTAGCAATGTGGGTTTTTTTGGGGGGATGGGGGACCTGACTCCAAGGGCAAGGGAAAGAAAAGCAAAAATAACCAAATGGGACTACTTCAAAATAAAAAAAAAAAAAACCTGCACAGTGAAGGAAATCATCAACAAAATGAAAAGGTAACCCACTGAATGGGAGGAGAAATATTTGATAAGGGTTTAATATCCAAAATATATAAAGAACTTATACAATTCAATAGCAAAAAATATGAATTTGATTAAAAAATGTGCAGAGAATTTGAATAGACATTTTTCCAAAGACATATAGATGATCAACAAGCACATGAAAAGGTGCTCAACATCACTATCACCAGGGAAATGCAATTCAAAACCACAATAAGGCATCATCTTACACCTGTCAGAATGGCTATTATCAAAAAGACAAGAAATAAAAAGTATTGGCAAGGATATGGAAAAAAAGAGAACAGGTTGGAATGTAAATTAGTGTAGCCACTATGGAAAATAGTGTGGAATTTTCTTAAAAATTAAAAATAGAACTACTGGGTGGAATTCTAAAGAAAACTAGAACACTAATTCAGAAAGATATATACATGTATGTTTATTGCAGCATTATTTACAAAAGCTAAGATAGGAAAATAACACAAATGTCTATGGAAATATGAATAGGAAAAGAATGAGTGGTTAAAGATATGGTGTCAGTGTGTGCATGTGCATGCATGCACAATGGAATATTACTCAGCCTTTAAAGAATGAAATTTTGCCATTTGTGAGAGCATGGAGGGAACTTGTGGGTATTATATTAAGTAAAATAAGTCAGACAGAAGAAGACAAATACTTCATGATTTCATCTATGGAATCTAGAAAATGAAAGAAAAAAAATAAGCAAAACCCAGACTCAGATACAGAGAAGAGATTGGTGGTTGTCAGATGGTGGGGGTGGGGGTGTGTGATATGGGTGAAATGGATGAAGTGCACATTTCTAGCTATAAAATAAATAAGTAATGGGGAAGTAGTATACAGCATGGGGAATATAGTCAATAACATTGTATTAATTTTCTATGGTGACAGGTAATAACTAGATTTACTGTGTTGATCGTCTTGCAAAGTATACAAATGTTGAGTCACTATATTGTATACTATACCTTAAACTAATATAATGTATGCCAATTACATCTCAAAAAATAAAAATAAAAACAAAAACAAACAAAAACCCAACGGCTTTCCCAAGAATGTTATTCTTAAACTTAGTACATTGATCACTATTTACCATTGCCTAGTTTTATGGTTGCATATAATACTGCTGATTTGGGATTTCTGAGTTAGTCTTCCTGTTAGCAGCAGAGCTTATTCTTGAGCTGTTTCTGGAGGAGATGACTTGGCACATGGCTTCAATCTCCTTTCTCCAGTAGCTTGTGAAGCCAGAGAATTGGCAGATTCCAGGTCCATGGTGGAAATATAAGACTGACATTCTTGCACTGAGCTAGGGTTCTGTTGTTATAGCAGAAATGAGCTTCTCACAACAGGTGAAATATGATCTTGCAAGAGAGAAAAGAAATAAGACAGAGGTGGTGAGGGGGAGGGTTTTGTGGGAGCAAATATATCTGATGAAATATAGAAAAATAATACAAAGGTGATCCTATCCATTGCATATGGATGGCTATTGTGTAAGAATGAGATTTCACTGATTTGGTTGCTCAGAGTATAGTGTCTATTCAAACTCTAGCATTGTTGCAGTAGTTGACTTTCTCAAGCTTCAGTAATTTTTTCCAAGATAAAAATCATCAAAAATATATTATTCCATTTCCATATTTTGTTGTATGAGTCAAGTAATAATTGATCTTGAAAGAGTAAAACATCTGGAGTTCTAATCTAGTTACACTGTGTTAGTTATATGACAGTAAGCAATTAATTTACCCTCTTTGGGCTTTAGTTTTTCTTATCTGTATAATGAAGCATTTGGAGCAGAAATGATCTGTATTGACTCTTAAAGTTAAAACTCATTGTTCACAATTTTGGCACATCCCACCTGCATCACAGTATACTGTTTCCAATCCCAATAACTTAAAAGATTGACTGGAAATGTTTGATCTTTTAGTTGATTTCCTTTCTTGCAACTCAGGACTCCTCTTCTGAGAGCTTTTGGCTTAAGTCTCTTATTTCAAGTATATCTGGCATATATGAGTATAGGCTGAGAATAAACATAATTTTTGTATAATTAAAGAACCATTGGATAAGAAATTATGACAGATAAATATAGCTTAAATATTTTTATTAAATAATTAAGTGGTTCAGGGCCAGACATTTTACCTCTTAGGAAGCAAGTTTCATTTATTGAAAAAATATAACACGTTTCCTACTTCCTTACAGAACTTTGTAAATATTGAATAGGAGAATATTTGAGATATGACAATATTTTGAAAACATTAATTTTTGTATATAAGGTGATATTCTATATTATGCTTATTAAAGTAACAAAATATAATGACACATTGTTGAAAACCTTGGGTGAAAGCTATCATTTCCTGAAGAAGTTCAGAATTTACTAAAGAAAGAAATTTAGAGGGGGAGCCCTGGTGGCCCAGAGGTTTAGCACCACCTTCAGCCCAGGGCGTGATCCTGGAGACCTGGGATTGAGTCCCACGTCAGACTCCCTGCATGGAGCCTGCTTCTCCCTCTCCCTGAGTCTCTGGCTCTCTCTCTCACTGTGTCTCTCATGAATTAAAAAAAAAAAAAAAAAAAAAAACAGAAAGAAAGAAAGAAATTTAGATATTTTGGCATGATTTGTTTGTTAGTTTAACAAATATTTAATGAGTATCTGTTACATAACAGGCAGTGTTCCCAGTGTTTTGAATATATGAGTGTTAAAAAACAATGATCTCTGGAGTTTATATCCTGTTAGTTTTAATAATTGCTTAAGGAACACAAGTTATTTAAAGGATTTTGAAGCAAAATTGATGAAGTCTAATTCTTAGCTATTTCTCCATTTTACTACTTCTAAAGAAATACTATATGTCTTTCCCCAACCATCTTATAGCTTGTTAAAGTCACACGTGTTCTCAAATAGTCTATGAATGGATTGCATTAAATAATGTGAATGATAGTGGTATTCTCTGGGTGGATTTTAGTGGGCCTCAGTGTCACAAGATTATGCTTGGACAGTTGGAGGGTAGACCTACAAATATTTCACACCACAACATGTCACAATAAAACAAAAATTAAAAAAGCAAATAATCATATAGGTAAAAAGAAACTTTTTAATGGAATTATTAATTTGGTAACAGTTCCATCTTATCTAGATAAATAATTTAAACACAGTGTTCAATTTGCCAATCCTTTGGATGGCATCAAATTATTAAGCACATTACATGTTATGCTTATTTGATTTGATTAGTTATGATAATTATATAAGTAGAGGTCAGTGGCATATAATTCGGTTTCAGAACACTTTTTAAAATACTTTGTTGGGCAGCCTGGGTGGTTCAGCGCTTTATCGCCGCCTTCAGCTCAGGGTGTGATCCTGGAGACGGGGGTTGGAGTCCCACGTCAGGCTCCCTGCTTGGAGCCTGCTTCTCTCTCTGCTTGTGTCTCTGCCTCTCTCTCTCTCTGTCTCTCATGAATAAATAAATAAAATCTTTAAAAAATAAAAAAATAAAATACTTTGTTAAAATATTTTTTTTTAGTAGATAGAGCTTTAATAACTCATTTTACTGAATCTTCTGAATAGATTTTTTTTTCCTCCTAAAATTCTGACACACATTCTCATTTATCAACCTTTTTGCCAGGAACTAAGCAGCTGTACATATTTGGAAAATAAAAAGTGGAGCAACTTCCTTTTAAAAATTTTTTGGAAGTTGAAATTTCCTTAGCAGGTTCTGTGGTTCATACTGAAAATAAAATTTGATGGCTCTTTTTAAACTCTCTTTTGCTTTGTCAGTGCTCTGGCAATGAGTTGTGTTTATGTATTCCATCCCTGTTTTCTCTAGGGATTATATAAAAACTAGGCATCAATATTATTCTTGGTAGTAATTGCCTCAGAATTTAATTTGTTGATGAGTATTTGTTCGTGGACTGATGTCCCAGTGTTAGCTCTGACATTCAGGATCTAGTACTTCATGAAATATTATGGAAATATTTGTAAAATCTCAGACGTATTTTTTCTGCCTCAGAAAGATTCCATCATACAGTGACAAAAAGGATGGCTAAACTAGGTTGTGGGAGGTACTATTTTTCTACCCTAAAGTAAACTAGAGATGAATCTGGCTTAATACATTGATTAATAACACACCTTAAAATTCTGGTCCCAATGTCTTAATGTAGCTTTTATCAGAAAAAAAATAATGGTGGATTATCCCTTTGCTTTTCTAATCAGTTATGAGGGGCAATGAGTGTCCATTCATTATTTTTCCTTTTGTACTAAATTTTGATTTAGTCAATAAAGGTTCTATAATTTATTATTTTTGTTTTATTGATTTCTCTTTCCATGGCCATCATGAGAAATCAGCCATGATTAGCCTTTTTTTTTTTTAACTTGGGTCTTACAATTGGAAAATACAAAAGCCTCACCTGACATTAGGGTTGCATGATTTATTGAAGCATATGAATCCTGTGAACCTAGGAAGATCAATAAGGATCTATTTTTTTAAGATTTCTGTGATTATTTTTCTTCTCTTAAAAATTTTTATAAATTAGGGAACAATCACTTAGAAATTCTCTCTGATAATCAGCTCATTTTGCATTGTAATCAACAATTATTATGACCTCCAGAGAGTATATAACTAATTGGAAAAATATCGAACTGATCGATCATCAGTCAACTTATTGTTTTTTTATATTGAATACCTAAATATGTGATTTGACATTTTGCAGGAAAACTGCATTTCCTCTATTAATATTTGTCCCAAAAGGGCCTATGTTTCTGGTTATTCATGATTTCTGTCCACTCTGACTAACGGGTATACATGGTTACTGCTGATATTAATTTTATATAAGATGATAAATGCCAGATCAAAACATCTGGACAGGCTGTGATATGTGTGTCATATCTGTGTACCTTGGGCCCAACCTGACCTTGAGTTTACCATTCCTGTCCTGTTGAATTCCCAGGCAGATAAAACGGTAGATTTCAGTAAGCTGTAGATAGCCAGGCTGAGCCTGTGATGGGAGAGCAGCCTTTCATGGAAAGGATTATTTTGTACTTCTCTGATGAATCTTGTAGGCTCTCTGCAGCTTGTAACTGTCACACCCAGAGTTGGAATTCTTCTCTAAGAAAAAGACCTAAGGGACAATTGAGTGATCACAGGTCTGAGATGTAGCAGTGGCAGATTCAGAAGTGGCAAGGTTGATCCTCAGAGGAGAAAATAACAAAGTAGAAAAGATTCAGGGAAAGAACAAGGGCGAAGAGATGTAGAACAAATCAAGAAGCAGGAAGTGTGGATAGAAGGAAAGGCTTTGAGGTTAGCTGACCAGAGAGCCGAGGCGCTAGAACTCTACAGATAGGGCTTAGAAGAAACAGTTTTCACTTGAAAAGGAGCCAGGGACTTGTCAGGAAGTGCATTTCAAAGCAAATGCATTCGGTTAGAGCAGTGGTTTTAAACTTGAGCATGCAGCAAAATCACTTGGAGGTATTCTTAAAACACAGATTGCTGACTGCCACCCCCAATCCCAGCATTTCTAATTCAGGAGGTTCCAATGGAGGGCTGAGAATTTGCATTTCTAACAAGGTCTTTGGTAAGAGTTCTCATGCTGGTCTGATAACCACTAATATAGAGAACATGTTATGTGAGGGGCTTGGATAGTTCTGTGGAGACTTTGAGGGTACTAAATCCTGCTTGGCATATGGCCAAATTTTTCCACACTTCACTTCTCTCATTGACAAGGAGGAAATAACATCTACCTTGACTCTCTGAAGTAAAGATTAGAGATGACGCCAGAATGACTAGAAAAATAAAGACAAGAAACAACAAGTGTGGGCAGGATGTGGAGAAAAAGAAATCCTGGTGCACTGTTGGTGAGAATGAAGACAGGTAAAGCCACTATGGAAAACAGTATGGAGTTTCCTCCAAAAATTAAAAATAGAATTACTCTATAGTCCAGTAATTCCACTACTGGATATTTACTCAAAGAAAATGAAAACACTAATTTTTTTAAAAGATTTTATCTATTTATTCATGAGAGACACAGACACACAGAGAGACACAGGCAGAGGGAGAAGCAGGCTCCATGCAGGGAGCATGATGTGGGACTCGATTCTGGGACCCCAGGATCATGCCTTGAGCTGACGGCAGCGCTAAACTGCTGAGCCACACAGGCTGCCCCAAAAAACACTAATTTGGAAAGATATGTATACCCCTATGTTTATTGCAGCATTATTTACAATAACCAGATATGGAAACAACCCAAGTGTCCACTTAGAGATGAGTGGATAAGATGTGGGATATCTCTATCTATCATCTATCTATCTATCTATCTATCTATCTATCTATCATCTATCTATCTATCATCTATCTATCATCTATTTCATACACACAATGGTATATCACTCAGTTATAAAAAGAATGAAATCTTGCCACTTGCAGCAACATGGATAGATTTATATGGTGTAATGCTAAGTGAAGTATGTCAGACAGAAAAAGACAAATACCATATGATTTCACTCATTTGTGGAATTTAAGAAATAAAACAAACAAGAAAGGAAATACACAAACAAAAAAAATCAGACTCTTAAATGCAGGGAACAAACTGGTGTTGCCAGAGGGGAGGTGAAGGATGATGAGTGAAACAGATATAAAGGGGATTAAGAGTACGTTTATCATGATGAGCACTAAGTAATGTATAGAATTATTGAATCATTATATTGTATATCTGAAACAAATATAGCATTGTGTATTAATTATACTTCAATTAAAAAAAGAAAAAAAAGATTAAAGATGACAAATGTCAAGTGCCTAACATAGTGCCAGGTTAATATTAGGAGTTCCAAACATGGTAGCTACAATTAGAATTCTAAATATGACAGATAAAATTAAAAGATGCAAATGACAGGACCTAATTGCAACATTGAAATTTTGAGTACCTCTGGAAGTTCTGAGGCTTCATGAAACATTTCGATAGTCTTTGTTCACTTCATTTTACTTCTAAGAACAAATTTATTTTGTTAAGGTAACATCTTGTGTAGACTATTTCTTGTGATGTGTAAGACCTCCCACCCCATATGAAGTTATTTGAAAGCAGAATCTAAAGGGAACAAAATGAATGGCTATTTTTCCTGTGAAACCTATACAGAAAAAATGATTTTTTCAGGTAAGGTCATGGTTAAATGGGAAAAGACTAGATTTTTTAATTGCAGTTGTTTTGTTTTATTGTGAACTGATCTTTTATTAAGTCTATCACTTATGGTCCTAATATTGTGATTGCTACATAACATACTATTCCAAAATATAAGCACGGAAGCATGATTGCTTTTAATCCAAACACATGTTTTACTTTTTCAAAAAAAATAAACTATTTATAAAGAATGATTGTTCCTGCCTCCACACCCCTCCAAGTCTCAAACTTCACTTTCAGATTTTGAGCTTGTTATCAACAACTTGGTTGAAAGAGATTCTTTTCATCGTTCAGAATGACAACTGAAACAATTTGGAGGTTTTTATGATTAAAGTACATGCACCCTTCAGCAACGGTGCTTACCAAATTAATCTGTTTTACATTAAAAAGTGCTTTCAAAGCCAGAGTTTTTGACTTTTTCTGAAATCAAAGACCATGATTGTATGAAGTTCCAGATGTTTTCTGATTTTGCTATAATTGGGAAGAAGAGTAAACACAAACACCTGAAAGACACTGGACTTTGAATGAGAAGCTATGACTATAAGCACAAAACCAGAACTCTAAGCCTTAACACATTCAGATTTGTTATTTAGATAATGAGTTTTTAAGTCTCAGTTTATTTTGAATGTTTTAAGATACAAGAGCAGCAAGAGAAATAAGTTATCTGTGTGCATACTCTGCCCATTCATTCAACACCTATTATTAAATACTTTCGAGGGTCTAGACACTTCTAGGATTGGATTTATACATTTTGTGGATATAAAGACATTAATCAAAAATTTGAATGTATTTATTCATTCTTTTTTTTATATTCATTTATTCCACAATCATTTGTGGACAATTTATCTTATACCAAGCTCTCTTCTAGTTTCTGGATTACAAAGATAAATAAAGCATGACACACACTTTCAATAAGTTTATAGTGTAACAGGGAGAGAAGCTTAGGCAATTAACTAATTAAACAAATATTTAAGGAGCATCCATCATAGGTCAGTGAGCTGGGACTGGAGGATATCCTATAGCAGCATCTAGCCAGACAAGAGTCTTTCCTCATGAAGCCTTCATGTTCTAGGCATGTTCTAGAGAAGAAGACAGAGAATGAGCAAGTACACAAATCAACACATAGTATTTCCTATATATGGAAGAATGGAGTAATGTAATCCAGAGTAACTGAGGAGAGACTACTTTGTATAAATTATAAGGTACTCTTTGGTAGGTGATAGTAAGCAGAGACCTGAGGAATGACAATGGGAATGCCACATGGGAGCTGAGATAAGTTATAGAGGAATAACCAGGGTAATTCAGAGTATTTGAAGAGCATAATAATTCCAGTATTGTTGGAGAATGATGAGATGTTGGGGTTGGGGATGGTGATCTGAGATGAGGCTGGAGAGGCAGGAGGAACCAGATCATATAGGTCCTTGCAGGCCATGGAGGGACTTTAGGTTTGATTTATAAAGCATATTAAAGGACCATATTAAAGGAGTTAAATGGGTTATTGATCTAATCTGATAACATTTTTAAAAAGATCACTCTGCATCAAGTATGGGTTGGAAAGGAGTGGATGGTGCCATGGTGAAAGAATGGATATAAGTTAGGAGAGTATTGTAATAAACAAGACCAGAAATGATGTTAGCATGGATTGAAATGAAGGGTAGTAAAAGAGATGAAAAGAAGTGGGTCATTTAAGATATGTTTTAAAAGTAGACCTAATGGGGATTGCTGATGGATGTAATACAAATTGGTATATCCACTCAAGTGTTTATAGGTATTATGCTAAATAGCCCACATGAAAGAATGGCAAATCCTTCTCAGAGTGTGTGGGGCACCGGAAAGACTTGAAAGAAAATGGTAATACTTAAGCTGAGTCTGTAAGAGGAGTTTGTGATCATAGGCAGTCAGAAGATATGCAGAGAAGGGTAATTTGGACAGATGTACTATCATGAGTGAAGGCAGAAAAAGGATGGGAGGGTGGTGAGGGAAAGTAGATATAGAAGGGCCAGGGCAGGGTCAGGCACTGCAGGTCACACTGAGGTTTAGTGTCATCTGGTAGGATATGGGGGACTCACTTCCTGGAAGACGATGGCATGGTAGTGTGGGGAAAGAGTCGTAAATTTTCCTATCAGTAGGGAATCTCTTAAACTTATTATTTGTTCTAGTGTTAACTTCATTTGTCGATGAGCTTTGAATACCATTAGTTTAAATATTGTATTCTTAAATTTTTATAATATATAAATTTTAAGTTCTCTAGGTTGCTAATGTTCTCCAAGCATACTTCCTTATACTAATGAATAACATTTACAGTGGCAAGAAAATCAACTTCATTATTTGTGACAAGTAATATAGTACAAGGACTGCAGAGATCCTTTATATATAATTAAAATATCTTTCTTTTACAACTTGCTCCCAAATTTCATTATACCAAGCCAGATGTTAATTGAATATTAACATTAATGAACTCAGAATTTATTTTGTTTTTTTTCTTCTTGTGCTCCATAGGTGTGATTCTGACCATTGGAATGACCACTGTACTCTGAAATCTTCAATCTTATAGGTTACTAATCTCTGAAATCCTTAAGGCATTTGTTTCTTGTTAAAAGGTGTTTTTTTCCATTCTTTAAATATAAAAGGTAAACTTAAGTCCATTACGTCGTATGAAAGTTTCTCAATGGAGAGTTTTGAAAGCAATTGTAAGTGAAAATGGGATTATATCATAAATTGCCTTAAGACTATAATGAGGTGAAAGTGTTTTGTACCACAAAAGCTACAATCATATTCATTTCAGCATGACCAGCATGTCAAGCACTTTCAAGGTAATGAATGCATTCCAGAAGATTGTCTGTATTTTTTCCACACTTTAAATAGCATGAAGATGGTTGAAACAATTTGCTGTGGCATCAAAGGCATTGTGACGGGCGTTGCCCTCACAATTCCGAGGCAGAATTTAGCTTTGGCGAAGGGTGGGTATTTTAATGAATACTAGCTTACATTTTTCTTGGCATTAGGTTTATATAGGGCCATATTTCTCCCCCTTTGGAAAAAGATACAAAAATGCAAAAAATGACTATAATGGTTAACCAAAATGAATGTCCAATGCTGGTAGGTATTTTAAAGAACATCAGGTAGCATTTTGTGAAAGATTTAGTGACTTCTTACTACCATGTGGGTGTTTTCTAAGTGAGAGAAACAATTTTGAAAATGTCCATTTTTTTCTCGGGACTTTACTACATGCAATAAGGTAAATTTCTGAAGAATTTTATATCTACAAAAGTTAATGGAAATAGTCTGCAATTTGACTTGCTGGTGTTCTGATCTGCTACATTTGAGCACAAAAAAAGCTACTGCTCTTTTAAGTGGTAAATACTTAAGTTTCCCAAACTGATATCCAGGGCAGCCTTGTTGACTCCATAATCCCACCAAGATTATTTTTATATGATATGTAGGCAGTTTAAGGAAACAGGTTTAATGTCAACTGAAGTAAAGATTTGATAATAAATTTGAGACTTTACATTTTCTCTAATTTTAGTCTTATGAAAAAATAGAAGCATATATTCTTATTTTTTTCAGAGAAGCAAACATCTCTCAACACATGCCATATGGGTATGAGGGACAAAATTCTTTCCAAGATGATATATTTAATTGTACAAAAATCTTCTAACATTTTAGGGAATCGTCTTTTTGTGAAGTATCCTACTTCATAATCTTTATATATTCAGCCCTATTGTATGCTGACATTTGGTATTACTTTTCAAATTAGTTTAAGCTGTAATTTTTTAAAAAAAGATTTATTTATTTATTCATGAGAGACACACACAGAGAGAGAGGCAGAGACATAGGCAGAGGGAGAGGGAGAAGCAAGCTCTTCGCAGGAGCCCCAGATGCGGGACTCGATCCCAGATACCAAGATCTCAACTTTGAGCTGAAGGCACCCGCCCAACCACTGAGCCACCCAGACATCCCTAAGCTGCAATTTTTTTTTTTTTGAGAGAGAGAGAGAGAAAGGGAGAGAGATTACACATGAGTGGTGGGGAGGTAGGCAGAGGGAGAAAGGGAGAGAGAGAATCAAACTGGCTTTACACCCAGCATGGAGCCCAATACAGGGCTCCATCTCAAGACCCTGAGATCGTGACCTGAGCCAAAATCAGGAGTCAGAAGCTTAATAGTTTGAGCCACCCAGGTGCCCCAGTTTAAGCTGGAATTTTAAATGTGGTCTTAATTGTTCATAATAATTTACTTGAGAAATTTTGTAAGCCCAAGAAATACAGGAGAGAAGTCCTAACGTAGAACTAAGAATATGTGGCTCGCAGGTTTTATATTATGTGACTCAAGGATCTAAATTAGATGGCAACAGAGAGAAAACTATCTGATCTAAAATGATGGTATTTTAGTCTATATTGAGCCCATATGAAAGATATGAGTATAATATGAAGCATAAGCATTCACATTTTATCAGAGTTGTAATGAGGTACATGGAGTAGCATTATTATGATGTAACACTTTCCTCAGACAGGATAAACAAACAAACAAGCAAATCACATAAGCAAATGTTTTTAGATAACTTCCATGTGTGTAGATTGTACTCGGTGCTAATGGAGAAAGAATTACCAGTAAGATACAGTTCCTTCTCGGGGCACCTGAGTGGCTCAGTGGTTGGGTGTCTGCCTTTAACTCAGGTGGTGATCCTGGGGTCCTGGGATGGAGTCCCGCATCAGGCTATTCCCAGGGAGCCTGCTTCTTCCTCTGGCTTTGTTTCTGTCTCTCTGTGTCTCTCCTGAATAAATAAACAAAATCTTAAAAAAAAAAAAAAGATGCAGTTCCCGCTAAGAGCTTCTAAAGTACTAGGGCCATATTTTGTTATATTAACTAAAGATGATACAGGTGGATGTGTTAAGTGGCATCAGGGCAAAAAAAGTGCCAAGAGGTTTTAGAGGGAAGCTAGCTAGGGTAGCATTTTAAATGAGATTTGAAAGATTGAAAAGACTTTGACTATATAAGGAAGAATACATTTTCTGATGGATAAGCAAAGTGGAAATGTCCAGGGCGTAGTATAAAACAATGAGTGGATGGGTTTGGTTGAGACACTTTCTGTAGAGGGTAGGATGAAACTGGAGCAGAGGGCTGGGTTTCCTTTGGAAGGCTTTGACCAGGAGACAAATGGATCCTTAATTCTCTAATTGATAGGGACATTAATGAGTTTTGAATAGGATAGTGACATGATCAGAGGTTTTTTTAGACAGATTAAAATCTCCAACAGTATTCAGGAAAAAAAAATTTTGCTCAAGAAAAACATTGGAGGCATTAAGACTGCAAAGGAAGTTTCTGCAATAATCTTGGTGAGTAGCAAGGATCATCAGATTCCATCAGGAAAATAGGCAACTGGATATTTTTCCAAGCAGTCCTAAGAATTTAACTATGGGAAGTTGAGATTCACAAATGCTGTAAACTCCTTTCCTTTTATGCCCAGAACTTGTCTTTTACTTGAATAAACATACTTCTATAAAAATTTCATGCCCAAGTGGAAATAAATTTCTTGTGAAACAAACTGAATCCTCTTGTTTGTGCATAAAACTTCAAAAGGAAAATAGTGAAAAGATGCTATCATTTATCAATTTAATCTGTTCCTTGGTGGGTACTCAGCAGAAAATAATAAAAGTGATAAATCAATGCATTTATGTACTACTATGACTATTGGTATAAATGTAAATTATTAAAACAAATTTGACTGTTTTTTAAAATAAATTTCAATAATTACAATTTTCCTCCTCACCAAAAAAATTTTGACCCATATGCTATTAATAAAAATTTCAAGTGTAGATGGGGATGAGTAGCCTATTTCAGTATGCATTGAGCACTTTAAAAATTATTAAGAAGGATAAATAAAATAAAGCCTTGTCACTTTATTATAGAAGCTTTCCCAACAAAGAAAAAAAATCATTGACAATGAAGTTCAGTTTTCTTTAACCTTTATGAGTCAGTAAGATGTAAATGCCATCCATATTAAATCCAAGATACACATTGTATTTCCCTATAATTTATTCTGTGAACTCTCTTTATATCTTTTGGCTCATATATATGTGTGTGTGTATATATATATATATATATCAGTATTTGCTGTCTAAAATGGCAAGCCTTGATTATTAGCAAAATAATATGTTTCCCAAATTATACCTTGACATTTACTCTGAAGCGTTTGCTCCTGGTCAATCTATTTCATAATAAAACCTTAGCCAAGGTAGCACAGGTAGTTGTGGAGTTTTTGAAAAGTGAATTGCAATAAAAAGAAGAATTTGGGCATCTGTGTGGCATAGTCAGTTAAGTATCTACCTTTGGCTCAGGTTGTGATTCCAGGATCCTGGGATAGAGCCCTGCATTGGGCTTCGGGCTCAGTGAGTAGTCTGCTTCTCCCTCTCCCTCCTCCCTTCCCCCTGCTGTGCTCTTTCTCTCCCTCACTCTATCTCTCAAATACATAAAATCTTTTTTAAAAAATCATTTTCTATAAAAAAAGGTAAGAATTTGTTTTTCTCACAATTCTCAGATCTCAGACAGTAAACTACATGTAAATCAGAATAATATTTTTTTATTTTTTTATTTTTTTTCAATTTTTTAAATTTATTTATGATAGTCACACACAGAGAGAGAGAGAGAGAGAGAGAGAGAGAGAGAGGCAGAGATATAGGCAGAGGGAGAAGCAGGCTCCATGCACCGGGAGCCCGACATGGGATTCGATCCCGGGTCTCCAGGATCGCGCCCTGGGCCAAAGGCAGGCGCTAAGCTGCTGTGCCACCCAGGGATACCAGAATAATATTTTTTAATTTGCTGGAAGCTTTGTAAACACTTGAATGAATATGTATAATGGAATTATAAATGTAGATCTTTGGAAAGATATTAGCTATGTGGCATATTTTCATTTGCACCAATTTGCTCTCACTTTAATTTTGGAAATCTCTTCAGTGCAGGGGCATGTTAGCAAGATGTTAGCCCATAGCACCTGTGTTTTAGCTTTCCTGTCCCACCCCTGTGTAATTAGGGGCAGAATTTGCCTTTAGAACTAGGACTAACTGGTTATAGCCTACACAATACCAATGAAACTGAAACCAAGGCTTCTTGTACCATCTGAGTTTCAGTCGCCTTTCTGTATCTACAAGATCTGCTACTGCCTTTGTTAGCTAATTTCCCTGAGCTTGCTACCTTGTGTACTCAGTGACAGTTGAAATGTCACCCATGTTTATCTGGACTCTCATTCTTCTGTTCTTAACAATCTCTGTCCACTTGCTCACATGTCTTGGATGTGACTGAAGAACTTTGTGGACTGTAGTGCCATTTCTACTTTGTTTTTACTAAATCAATAAGAATAATAAGAAATTTCCCAGGTTCCAAGATATTATTTATTATAAAATATATCCTCAGTGTAGGAATTTTATATTAAATATATGCAACAATTTTATTATAAATATACCTTTATTTATTCTAAAAAAGACTCTGCTAGTGCCATAGTCTTTGCCTTCTTTCATAATCCATGCCAGATTAATTATTCCTGAGGATTAATAAATTGTTTGGGAGGTATGAAAGTACTCTCTTAGGTTAATATATGAAGCATTAATTTGTGGCAGAGTATTACTCTGAGATATTTTATAATATGTAAGCTTCTTCTACAACAATCCTTCCCTCAATTCAGAGTGGAGACATGAAGTTTTCCTCTGATAGAGTCAACTAGAATCTAAATCTGCCAGATTGTTGACATCTGAGATTAAAAATGGGTGATAGGTGGAGAAGTTTTCAAAGTAATATTAAAATGAGGCAATCTGATAGGGTGACTTGATCTCCCCTCTAGTGTGGCCAACCATTCCAGTTTGCCTAGGACCAGGATTTCAGTGCTAAAATTGGGAAAGTCCCAGGCAAATGGGACAGTTGGTCATCCAACCTATACAGATACTGATTTTTTGCATTTTGACGGAGGCTGAGGGGTCAGAGAAGGGTAAAGAAACTGAAGTGAAGACAGTAAGGGTTTCTGCTACCCAAAGTAATTCAGGTGCAGAGAACAGGTAGCAATACAATTGGATTTTCCCTGTTCCCTACACCCCCCTCCCCAGGGGAACTGGAGAGATAGACATGTATGACACTGTTCTGCCTTGACTTCTGATATATGGAAGCCCAGCAGTTGAGCATCACCCCATGACAGAGAAATACCAAGAGTGACCCAATGAAAGGGCAGTAAAAGAGAAAGCAAGCAAACACCTTGCATTGCATAAAGATTAGAAATGTTGGGATGTTTCTTTCCTATAGGCTGACATAGTAGAACACAAAGTATCTTAGGGGTATATTAGTCAGAGTTTTCCAGACAGAACCAATAGGAGATTACATACATGGGGAAGTTCATTTTAAGGAATTGGCTCATGTGATTCTGGGGGCTGGTAAGTCTAAAATCTGTAATGCAGGCCAGCAGGCTAGAAATTCAGGTAAGGGTTGATGTTGCAGTCTTGAGGCAGAATTGCTGCTTCTTTGGGAAACCTCGGTCTTTGCTTTTAAGGCCTTAAACTGATTGGATGAGGCTGACCTACATTATCCAAAGTAACCTGCTTTATTCGAAGTCTGATTTAAATGTTAATCCCATCTAAAAAATACTTTCACAGCAACCTGTAAACTGGCATTTGACTAAACAACTGTGGCCTGTAGCCTAGTCAAGTTGAGATGTAAAATTAATTATCACAAGGAGCAAATTCACTGACTCAGTGAAGGGAATATTTACCCTTCGAGAGGGCTGAGCTATGCACTCTGAGCTAGGTTCTCTCTGATGCAGAGTGTACTTGGTCTTCAGGAAATTACTTGTACCAAGAAGCAGTGCAGAGGCCTAATGGACACCTACGTAGTCCCCAGTGTGCCACCTAATAGAGCCAGCATTAGATATCACTCCCACTGAGAAAACAGATTACAGAAGTTTAAGGAGCTAGACCTATAGTAGACCTGAGCAAAACCACAACAACCTGCGATCTCTTTACAATAAATGCATATTCAATTGTTATTTTTTATTTTTCTTAAAGATTGTATTTATTTATGAGAGACAGAGAGAGAGAGAGAGAGAGAGAGAGAGAGGCAGAGACATAGGCAGAGGGAGAAGCAGGCTCCATGCAGGAAGACTGACATGGAACTCGATCCCGGGTCTCCAGGGTCAGGCCCGGGGCCAAAGGCGGCACTAAACTGCTGAGCCACCCAGGGATCCCCATATTCAATTTTTAAAAAGGTTCTTCCTCATCCCTCTCTCTGCTTGAGAATAAGCAGCAGGGCCAGGAATGGAGGAGAGAGAGAAAGATTATAAGGAAGCTGAGAAAATAACTGTCAGCTGGCTTTTCAAACCATTGGCTGAAAGTGAATTTACCTGAAACCACCGAGGTATTGTTATGTAATTTAACATTTTTGCTACCAACACAAATGGGGTCTTGAGAGTTAATTTCAGTTACAGAGAATTCTAAAGGAAAAACAAAATTGTCTATATTTCTGAGTTTCTCTGATTTTTAGTCATCATAGCTGAAATACACACACTTGTTACACTGAATACCTATTGCTGGAAGTTAAACAGTGTCTTGAAATTCATCCAAAAGTCTTACCAACTTCTTCTAACTTTGGGAAGTATCCCAAAAATCCGGCCAATTGCTTTTCAAACCGGGGTGCATATTAGAATCACCAGGGGGTATTTCTTAAAAAACTTCAAATGCTCAGCCACCTCCTACACTGCCACAAACCTGATTTAATTGGTAAAAGGGAGAATCTAGAGCATTGGTACAAAAAAAAAAAAAAAAAGCCAAGTAGTTCTAATAGGCAGGAAAGCTTAAAACCACTGATAAAAATAAAGTGATTTCTATTGCCTTTCATTGCACTGGCTAATAAGCGGCAGGCATCTTGTCATTTCAGTTGCAGGCTGAGTCACATTGTACTTTTTGAGGATCTTATCATACAACAGTTAGGGGATCTGAATTTAACTTAAAATTCAACTGTGTGAGGTCCTTCTAATACAAGTAACTCAAGTGTAGTATTAATTGAGTGAACAGATAATAACTTTTAATGTTCTCATTTTAAAATCGTATCTCAAACTGTCTTATTGAAACATTTGTAGAATGCTTTATCTTCTGACTTGAAATTTATACATTTTATGATGTATAAATATTAGATCTAAAATATGAACAAAAGAAGAAAAATTCCATAGTCAAGAAATTTCAAGATCCAACTGTGAACTCAGAACTCACTCCTAACTTCTTATTTCCTTCCTTCCCTTTCCCCTTCCTTTTCTTTCAATACCGAGATTATAAATGGTCCATTATATGAAAACTGCTACTCATACAAATACTTTAGGTCCTAGAACTCTTTCAGTTCAGAAATAAGTAGTGAATAGGAGAATTTCTTGACTTAAATCTATTTGAATGTTTTCTATTACAATATTTATATTGAATGTAGAAATAAAAGGCTATATTAGAGTTTATTTTCTAGGTATGACTTGGCCAAGCAGCCTGATCCAGGAAGAGTGAAAAATACAGCATCTTCAAGACAGGAGCCAGTGCTTGATCTGAGTCACTTTTGATGTGGCTGGCAGTATATAAAGTGTTTGTATTTTTATTTACAAGTATTTACCTCTGACCTCTAAGGATTTGATGGGATCAGAGACAAATACAGAGGTTTCAGATGAAAGTCATTTTGGAAAGATGTTCTGCCTATCTCTTGGAATTCAAGATGTTCGGGCGTTATATAAGCGAAAGAGAAGCATTTTAATGGAATCAATTCAAGCCTAAATGTCATGGCATAGATGTCTCATCCAACTGAAAAATGAATATGTCTATTTTTTAATTTGAAGTGCAATATACAAAAAGAAAGTGCAGAAATCATGAGTGTAAAGCTTGGTGAATTATCAGAAAATGAACATTTATGCATTATTAGCACAGAAATTAAGAAGTAACATATCTGTACCTCGATTGTACTCTCCCCTAGTCCTATCCTCGAAAGGTAACCACTGTCCTAATGTCTGATACCATAGACTAGTTTTTCCTATTTTTTGAATGCTTTTTTAAAAGAATTGTACATGATGTATTCTTTTGTGCTTGACTTTTTAAATTAGCGTCAATGTTTCGATATTAATTCTTTGCTCTTAAACATATACTGTGTAGGGTAATATAGTGAACATAAGTGTTTAAATTGGACAAGCTGGAACGCAGATGTTGAGTCTGCCGGCTAACTGTATTAACCTGCAGGAAGGTATCTAACCTGTTTACACCTCAGTTTCTTCACCTGTAAGATGGAAATTTTAATGCTCTCTTAAATGACTGCTGAGAGGATTAAATGAGATACTATGTATAAAGCACCGGGAAAATCATAGACAGACACTTAATAATTGGTAGCATCCTCACCCCACATTCCTTCACTCTTCCACCTTTTCTATTTAAATGTACTGATGGGAAAAAAAAGTTATTATTCCACTTACAAGCTAAAAAGATTTTGTCATGGGAGATCCATGTGTTGTTTAAAAGAACACAAAAATCTTTGCTAGAGTTTTTAAAGAACCGTAGTATTTTTTCTCCTTCTTTAAATTCCCGCAAATTAAATATGTTACAGTTCTACTATATAACATTGGAAAGACTTCATGTTTTAGCAAATGCCAAAGGAAGTGTCAAGTGACCTTATGAGCTATGCTAATTGTAGGAAGTTATGAAGTAAGGAGACTGAAGGTAAAGCTTCACCTCCCAGAGGTGATTTTGTTCTCTCCTTCTCAAATGGCTAATAAGGGATTCTCAAACATTATTTTAGTCTTATATTTAGTGGATTAAGTGTTTCTCTTTGAGACATCAGTATATAAAAAATAGGGTATAATTATATGTAATGAGAATAGCTGTATTTATTATTGTATTCATACTAAAAATTAATGCTTGAAAATGATCAAATGAAATAAAGTTTCATTTATTTCAAAATACCAATAAATATATGTTCTGAAAAATCTTTTTTAAAAACATGAGTTTAGTTATAGTTTATAATTTTTAAAAGAAGCCTAAAAGTTACTTCAAGAAATGAAAATGATAAATATAATGTAATTTAATTGCTAATAATATTACCTAATTATCCCTTTAACTGGGAGGCATCTTAGTATTTTTGCTGTTTTAATTTAAGTATAATTAGAGGTAGTTTCGCTTCTCACAAAATAGGATGTATGTCAATTTGTGTTCTTCCTTATTTCTTATTATTATTGTGAGGCTCAAAAGATAATGCATGTTAAAGCTCCTTCCTCTACAATATAAAATGAAAATATTTAGAAATATTTAGATTTTCCTTTTTATGTGGGCATTATTTACTAGTATTTTAGGTAGAGCATGAATATTTGCCTATGCCAACCAATATCCCCAAATTTTGTTCTCTAATCATAAAATGTTAGTATGGTGTAAGTGTTTTCAATGACTTGTCCTATCTGCCCAGTCTAACTATCCATATCTCTAGCCTAAACCACTGGCTTAGAAAATTGAAGTTAAAAAAATCAGCCAGGCACTGTACAGAAGCCCGACAGCTCAGAACCTGAGCAGTAGACTGTAGCTCTGTTTCCCCTCTCTATTAGTGAAACAACCAGTCATTTCATTGAAAAAGAGGTCTCAGAGGAACATATGTTATTCTTCTCACACATAGATGGCGCTACTGACTTATCACAGAGACCACTCAATTTCACTACTGGCTTTGTATAAACATCAATCCATCTATGTCTGGTCCCCAGATAATTTCTATTTCTGGAGAGCTAACTGGAGTTAGGGGTGGGCTAATGTCCTTAACAAGGAGCTGTTATTATTATGTGTAACCAGTCGTGTTAATATTTAGAAACAGCAATAGATTGGTTGACTGAACTTTTCATGTTTCAACTGATTAATTGGTTGATATTATGAATGAAAACAAAGGAACCTGATTTGGTCCCTTTAGTGAACTGTTTATGAGATGCTGAGTACTTTATCTTCTTTGTATCTGTTTTGTCATTTTGAATGGTAGGGAAGGAACCAACATTTATCCATCATCTAGTATATACCAGTCACTGGGACTACTTATAAATATCTTATTTAATCCCCTCATCCCTATGGGAATGGCTTATTATCTCTATTATCCTGATTTTACACATAAAGATGAAGGTCAGGAATATTGTATGGCCTGAGATCTCCTAACAAATAAGTAACCATGATATTGTGGTTCAAGCCTGGTTCTATATGACTTAAGATCTGACTTCAAATGTTCTTTCTATTTAAACCTATTCTGGGAATAATAATAGTAATCTTATAACTTAAGCTTAATACAAACCTTGTACTAACACTGGCTTATTGCTGCCATGGGGAAAGGTAAATAATAGCCCTTTGGAAGGATAAAATATATCGGAAACTCTTTTAAAGACCTTCACTGAACTGAGTCACCAGATTAACCAATGTTTTCTTTTCTTCCTTATAGAATATATTTACTGACCTGTGTGAGTGAAGATTTAGAAATACATAAAATATACCCCCCCCCCAGTTGCTTTATATTATCTAGTGCAAACTTACCAGCTAGAAATGTGACTTTAAAATTGATGAATAGACATTCACAATTGTATTAAGGATTCCAAAAAGCTGGGTATTTCTGGTTAGATTATATAGTCTTCTTACTTCTTTAAATTTAAGCTACTATTAAATGTTCATAACCATTTAATAAAGAAATCTCAGGACAGAATCTATGGTAATCTTTAGGGAAGGATGCCTGACAAATCAACACGGGAGCTACATCAGAGGCCAGTGATTCTAGGCATGGAGACATGAAGACTTTAGGGCTAAGGAAAATTTTAAAGTGAGATACCTTTAAGAGGTAAATAATATCAGAATGATCAACACAAGTCAAAAGTAAAAGAAAGAGCACTGATATTCATTTAAACAGTTACAGAGCTGGCATTTGGTGGATGTCCCTAGACCAAAACTTTGTGATCTTGACAACTAGAAACATAAACAGATAAAATGTAAAGCCTCAGACAGGGAGATGGGGTGATGCAGGAATGGAATGCCCAACTAATCAGGGGAACTAGGTCTTAGGGAGCTTGATAATTGTGTAGAATACTGAAAGTCTCAGAACTTAAATAAACGTAGCAGGGGATTTTTTTTTTTTTTTTTTTTTTTACCACCTGGGAAAGAAAAGTTCCACATACTATCCATTATGTATTATCCTTCTTTTACTTCCTGCTAGAGATACCCTTTACTTATACACTGGCTCCTACTAATTTTACTTTTGCAAGCACTTTTCATTTATATTTATTTTTCTCTTATTTCTACTTTAGCAGTTTCTCCCTCTTTCTTGGATATTCTTAACAGCATTCTGAGATTCAAATATATCCATGATCCTTTTGTATAATCAAAAAAAGCTCAAAATTTTCTTCATCACGAGTCTGCTTCCAGATTCCCCCACATTTTAATGTTTTCCTTAGTAGTATAAACAAACAACAGGAACAACAAAAAATCCAACTTCTCAAGAGTTGTTTACATTTCCAGTCTTCACTTCTCAACTTCTCATTCACTCCCCAGGGGTCTGGTTTCCATCTCCATTCCTCTCTAAAATTGTTATTTCATGGATACCAATGATTTCCATGTTATCACATCCAAAGGATACTTCTCTGTCTTCATTTTCATGTACTTAGCAATATTCAACACGGATGACCACTCACTCTGTATTAAAACAAATTTTTTTATTGGCTTCCAGCACACCATATTCCCTTGGCTATCCATGTAAGAAATAATTTTAATTTGGAATAGCAAAAGAGATTTCTGGGTATTCTTTTAGTGCCATGCTGGAACCTCTGGTAATTGACTGATTCTATGGGGCCTGACTCTTGCCTTTGAGCAATATAATGACTGGGAATTATATAACTGAAAGCAATGGAAATAACCCTCCCCCTTCCTCCTAAAACAGCCAGTTTGGAGTCCGTTGTAAATTTATTTCATCATTTCTTTACTTTATATAAACTTGTGGTTCTTTAACTTCCCCTTTGAATTGGTCATGACATCTGTCTGACTCCTTCAGTTAATGAGTTAGGTAAGTTTTGACGCATATTCATTTTATATGAGAGTTATAGTTTTTACTTGTTTAAAATTCTTGAAGTATAATTGATGTAAAGTATTTCGTGTATACAACATATTGATTCAACAGTTCTTTATGTTACTCAGTGCTCACCATGACAAGTATAGTTTCCATCTGTCAGCATACAACGCTATTACAATATTATTGACTATATTCCCCATGCTGTATTTTTCACCTCTGCAACTTCTTTTAAGAGGTAGTTTGTACCTCTTAATTCTCTTTATTGATTTTGCCCATGCTTGCACTCACCTCTCTGACAGCTAACATAATGTTCTCCAATATTGAAGAGTCTGTAACATCACTTCCCTTAATCTGACTGAACTTAGCCTCCATAATCAAATTGACAACTTTTTGTTGTTCTCATTGTATGGGTTCTACTTCTGCTACTGATAGTTAGCTTCTGCCAGATTTTTTCTATAAGTGATATCAGTCAAATAATCCCAATTTTCAGTGTATCTTTCTGCTGATTACTCCTAAACTTCTCATCTAAGCTCCTGAATCATATGTCCAATTCCTATTTGGAGGATCTTATTGATATCTCACATTTTATAAGAAAAAATGGAATTCTAGAATTCTGTTCTCTCTCCATCAGTAAAGGAACAACAATAATGAGAAACCAATAAAAAATAACCTGTTGTCTCCTAGCTTCCACATTTCAATGAATGTTAATACCATCTGGCCAATTGCTCAAGGAAGAACCTCAAAACTCTATCTTGTCCTATCTATCAATGATCTCTGTATTCTATCTTAAAGTATCTTAATTTGTTACTTGTCTTAATTTTTACTGTCAGCACAACATCATCTCCAGCCTAGACCATAGTAATGGCTGTCTAGTTTGTATTGCTCACTGCTTCTATTCTTGCTCTTTTTATATTCCATTTGCTACTGAGTAACCAGACAGGTCATTTAATTAACTTATTTATTTGAGAGACAGAGTGTGAGTGGGGAGGGTAGAGGGAGAGAGAGAAAGAGAGAGAGAGAATCTTAAGCAAGCTCCACTTTGAGCCTAATGCAGGGCTCCATCTCCTGATGAGGGATCATGACCTGAGCTGACACCAAGAGTCAGACATTTAACTGACTGAGACATCCAGGGGCCCCAAACTGGTCTTTTGAAACAGATCAGATTACTTCACCTTAATACTTAACATTCTCTGTTACCTCCCAGTTTCATTTGGAATAAAATTCAGATTCCTTACATCAGGAATCCTACCTTGATCTCTCTCCTATAGAAGGTGAAATTAGCTTATAATGTAATTTTTAGTTATTATTATAGTCCCACGATGGGTATCATACTGGGTTTATCATAGGTACTAAGTAAATATTTTTTAATAAATTAATGAATTAATTAAGTAATATAATTCTTATATAAAAGGCTTGAATGACACTGCCTTAATCATGATAACTTTTTCTTAACTCCAAACTTGCCTTAGTTAATTTTATTTTAGGACAGGTAAATTTATTTGCATGAACGACACATCTTCATCTACAGAATAAGGGGATAAGAACATCTTACTTAACTTTCTATGTTTATGCTTAAAACTCAATCCATTATTGAACAATAGGATATGAGTCATGATCAAGCCTTCGTGTATCCACTACTGTACTTCAAGCTTATGTTCATATAGAGAAAAAAAATCAAGCTAGTGTAAGGGTCTTTTTAAACATCATACTTCTTGAGAATTATCTAAATGATTACTTTTGCTTTTTATCCCCACTTTTGAATATCTCATCCAAGTGGGTTTTATGTCTATGATCAGTTCTTGGATTCCATATTCTTAAGGATAATAAGGTCAAAGAAAAGAATAGTCTTGATTCTAGAAATTTTTTTTCACTCACTGTCCTTGAATTTTTTATTTAATATACTACTTCATCCACTCTACCAATTACCTGGATGTTTTTTACAAAATTTTTAAGTTAATTATGTTTTTTCTTATTTATAAATTCTTTCAAGAATATTGGAACATATGTGACTATGAATATAGAGAATATAACTAAAAATAAAATAGCAAATAGTCTTTGGGCATTTAGAAAAATTGTAACATTTTAATATCATTCTTTTTTTGGAGAAAAAAGTAATATAGCTGATATATTCATCTTGTAAAGTATGTAAAAAATGTCTTCTATTGCCTGCACACATATTAAAATCAAATAACAAAAAATAAATAAATTACCTAAAATACTTAAATGAATCAGTGATAAAGGAAATAAATCTCATAGGTAGAATTAACATAAAAATACTAAAAGTATATTAGATTATAACTAAGATAGTTTTAAATCATTGGAAACTTGAACTCATTATACATTGCACAGTATATAAAGTGGTTCAAAAATAGATCAAGAAAATGTATGTCCTATTACTCAGAATTAATCCAAACCATTAAGGTTGGTTAATAATGAATGCTGGAAGAGAGAAGGATAGATATTATAGTTTAGAGCAGACACATCTTACTGTTAAGTTTTTCCGTGAAGCAGAATGAATCTGAAACATCATGATCCAGTGTGCTTATAGGAAATTTAGAATTTTAATAAAGGCAAAAGCTTTCTCTAAATTTCTTTTGGAGAAACCATGCTCACTACACTGGGATTTTATTTTCTTCTAATTTCATGCTCTGTGAATGACAACTGTTAGGGATTGAATGTTTGGGTTTCTTCAAAATTTATATTTTGAAAAATCCTAATCCCTAGTGTGATAGTATTTATTAGGTGGTCAGGCTTTTGGGAGGTAATTAAGTCATGAGGGTGGAACCCTCATGAAGAGAATTAGTCTCTTGTAAGAAGAGACAGGAGAGAGGTTTTTCTCTCCCTCCCTGCTTCTCTCTCTCTCTTTCTACCATGTGAGAAGCCAGTCATCTGCAAATCAGGAAGAGCATTCTCACCAGACACTTGATCTAGCATCTTGATCTTGGATTTGTCAGCTTTTCAGCTTTGTTGGGGTGCCTGGGTGGCTTAGTCAGTTAAGTGTCTGACTCTTCATTTTGGCTCAGGTCATCAAGTCAGGGTTGTGTGACTGAGCCCTGCATGGAGCTCTGCACTCAGCAGGGAGTCTACTTGAGATTCTCTCCCTCCTCCTCTACCCTTCTGCTCCTGTGTGCACATGCTCTCTCTGTCAAATCAATCAATCAATCTTTAAAAAATATAAATGTTTATTGTTAAGATTCCCAGTCTTTGGTATTCTCTTATAGCAGCCTGAACTGACTAGGACAATAACTTATAAAAATTATTTCATAATTACAGGACTAGCTGAGAGCACCTCCCTGTGCCAAGATTTATTATCTATTATCTGTGCTCAGTTATGAAGTTTTAGAGATGCAGCCATTTATTCAATCCTGAAACTACTTAAACCCTGTAGTAGTCTTGAAATAGCTTGGTACTCTTGGTCTTTGGTCATGAATTCATTTTGACATAATCTAGAGTTTTTCCCAGCTGGTATATCCATACTAGTTCCTATGTCAACTACTTTATGGGCCATTATTTTGTCTGTGAACCCATAAACAATGACTTTTATCACCTCACAATAAATGGATTTACTTACCTTCCGTATTGTGGTGATTAGGCCTAGTAGATCAGGATATAGTAGAGACCTCAGACCAATAGGAGTCTATGAATCCACAGTATAAGGAGATCTCAATTGGGTAGCCACAAAACAGTAAAAAATGATTATTTTATGGAAACTGTTTAAGCTTGACTTTATTGTAATAGAATCACTTGAAAGGTATTTGTGTTTCCAGGTATTTGATAGGTAGTTCAGGCATTTAGCCATTTTGAATTTTTGTACTAAAATGTTATAGTCTTCATAAGTTATGTAACTATCTTAATTTACTTTCCAACTGAATTGTTAAGGTGAATAATTTTATTTTGAATTTAGCATGCCCAGAAAGCATATTTTTGGTGTGAAATGTCAAAGTGTGTTTTTCTTCCCTACATGAAAATAGCTTGCAGATTTGGTTGACATTTGATATAAAGTGATTTCTATAGTTTGAGGCACAAGTGAACTTCAATTTTAACCTTGTAATGATTATACATGTTTATGGAAAATGAGTTGAAATGTAGAACTGCAATCATTGTCTACATTTTTCAGGTTTCGCCAGGCCTAAATGCATTTTTACTTAGAGAATTTTCCATGCCTTTGGGTTACTAAAAATCAAAATAATGTAAACTGGTACAGTTTTATTTGGTTGAATGTGTAGCCAAAAAGGCAGTGACCATGAGCTTTATTCATAATACCATATTATGCATGGCTTTGCCTATGGCTCTTGGAACACACTGGTGGCATATCAGGAAAGGGGGAATAAACTATTTTGGATCAATGGCCTGGCTTAGGGCTGACACACAAGGAGGGAGGTTAGAAAGCAAAGTTACAGTATTTAAGAGCATAATCTCCAGCTATCTGTGGCGGTGCTTATAGTTAAAAGGCAAGTAAATACATGATTATTTGTTCATATTAAAATGTTGCCTTGCATTCAAAAGGATCAACTTCAGTATTTTTAAAAAAAATATATTTTAGGACAAACTTTATTTTTAGAATGGTTTTAAATTTACAGAAAAACTGATGGGATAGTACAGAGCGTTCTCACCCCACATATAGTTTCTCCTATTAGTACCTTACAAGTATGATATGCTTGTCACAATTAACAAACCAATATTGATACATTATTGTTAACTAAAGTCTATAGTTTATTCAGATTCCATAGATTTTAACTAAGGCCTTTTTTTCTGTTCCATGATCTTGTCCAGATCACCACATTACATTTAGTCATCATGTCTTCTTAGGCTCCTCTTGGGTGTGACAGTTTTTCAGATTGTCCTTGCTTTTATGACTTTGAGAGTCTTGAGGAGTACTGGCTGGGTATTTTGTAGATTGTACTCCCATTGGGATTTCTGGTGATTTTCTCTCTTTTTAATTAAAAAAGTTTTAAATAGTGGTAAAGAGAAAATATCATAAAAATATGGTGACCTTTTTCTCCCAATGTGAACATATTCTTTATATTGTAGTTCCCTTTTTTTTGAGAATATTTGAGATATAGTCTCTTAGCAAATTTTAAATATATAATACAGTATTATGAACTATAATCATCATGATGTAATTAGATCTCCAGAACTTATTTATTTCATAACCGACAGTTTGTATGCATTTGACCACCATTCTTATTTTTCTCATCTCCTGATGTCTGGAAACCACTGTACTCTCTGAGTTTAACTTTTTAGATTCTATGTATAAGTGAGAGCATACAAGTATTTGTCTTTCTGTATCTACCATATCATAATGCCCTCCAGTTTCATCTATGTTGTCAAAAATGGCAACATTTTCTTTTTTTGTGGCTGATTAATATTCCATTTCATATACATATTCTTTATCCATAAACATGTGGATATATATCCCACTGTGTATATATCACATTTTCTTTTTTTAAAGATTTATTTATTTCTTTCAGAAAGACAGAGAGCAAGAAGGGTAAAGGACAGAGAGAGAGGGAAAGACAGAATTTCAAGCAGACTCCACACTGAGCATGGAGCCCAGCATGGGGCTCGATCTCATGACCTGAGATCATGACCTGAGCCAAAACCAAGAGTCAGAGGCTCAACCAACTGAGTCACCCAGGTGCTCCTAGATCACATTTTCTTTATCTGCTCACCCTTCAACAGACACTTAGGTTATTTCCATATCTTGACTATTATGAATAATGCTGCAATGAACATGGGAGTGAGATAGTGATTTCATTTCTTTTGGATATATCAAAAGTGGAACTGCTGAATTGTACGGTAGTCCTATTTTTATTTTTTGGAAGAGTTTTCACCTCCATACTGTTTCCATAGTGGCTACATCAATTTACATTTTTACCAGTAGTGCACAAGAGTTCCCTTTTCTCCATACTTTCACCAAAACTTGTTATCTTTTGTCTTTTGGATTCTAATCATCATAACAAGTGCAAAATGGTATCTGACGGTGACTTTGACTTGCATTTCTCTAATCAGTAGTGATATTGAGCATCTTTTCATATACCTGTTGGCCATTTCTATGTGTTCTTTGAAAAAAATAGCTATTTAGGTTTTTTGCCCATTTTATAATTGGGTTATATGAGTACTTTATATATTTTGGATATTAACTACGTATCAGATAGATCTATTTTTTCCCCATTTTGTGAGTTACTTTTTAATTTCACTGATTGTTTTCTCTGCTGTACAGAAGCTTTTCAGTTTGATGTACTCCCACTTGTTTACCTTTGCTTTTGTTACCTGTGCTTTTGGTGTCATATTAAAAAAAAAAAACCATTGCCAAGACGAATGTTAAGGAGTTTTTCTTTATATTTTCTTCTGTGAGTTTTATGATTTCAAGTCTTACGTTTAAGTCTTTAATCTACCTTGAGTAAATTTTTGTGTATAGTATAAGTGTCCAGTGTCATTCTTTTGCATACTGTTTTCTCAAGACAACTTATTAAAGAGACAATCCTTTCCTCATTGTATATTCTTGGTATCCTAGTTAAAGAATAAAAATATAAAAAGTTAAAAATTTATGTTTATTTCTGGTTTCTCCATTGTGTTCCATTGATCTAAATGTCTGTTTTTCTGCCAGTTCAATATTGCTTTGATTACTATAGCTTTGTAATATAGTTTGAAATTAGGAAATGTGATACCTCCAGGTTTATTTTTCTCAAGATTTTTCTTATTTGACTATTTAGAACCTCTGTGGTTCCATACAAATTTTAGGTTTTTTAAAAATTCTATGAAAATGCCATTAGAATTTTGATAGTTTTCAATAAATCTGTAGATTGCTTTGGATAGTATGAATGTTTAACAATACTAATTTTTCCAATTCATGAACAGAAGATATATTCCCATTTTTGTGTGTCTTTCTCAATGTCTTTCATCAGTGTTTTATAGTTTTCAGTATTCAGATCTTTCACCTCCTTGGTTAAATTAATTCCTAAGTTAAGGAATTTTATTTTTCTGATGCCATCGTCAATGGGTTTTTTTTCCCCCTAATTTCTTTTTTGGATAATATGTTATCCATATCCATATATACATATTATCCATATCCATATGTATAGAAATAGAACCACTTTTGTATCTTGATTTTGTATCCTGCAATTTTACTGATTTTTTTTATTAGTTCTAACAGTTTTTTGGTGGAGTTTTCAATGTTTTATGTATGTAAGATTATGCCATCTGCAACATGGAAAGTGTTCTTCTTCCTTTTCTGCTTGGCTGCCTCTTATTTCTGTTTCTCGCCTGATTGCTCTAGTCAGGACCTCTATTACTATGTTGAATAGAAGTGATGAGACTGAGCAACTTTGTTTCATTCCTGATTTTGGAGGAAGAATTTTCATATATTCACTGTTTAGTATGATATTAGCTTTGGGCTTATCATTTGCAGAATTCTTATGTTAAGGTACATTCCTTCTACACTTTGTTGAGCATTTTTTTTTTCATGAAAGGATATTCAGTTTTGTCAAGTGCTTTTCCTGCATCTACTGAGATGATCCTATGGTTGTTAATCTCTCATTCTGTTGTATGTGTTGTAGCACATATATTGATTGGCATATTTTGAACCATCCTTTCACCCAGTGATAAATCTAACTTGATCATGGTGTATGCTCCTTTTCTTTTTAAAGATTATTTATTTATTTATTCATGAGAGACACAGAGAGAAAGAGGCAGAGGCACAGGCAGAAGGAGAAACAGGCTCCATGCAGGGAGCCTGATGTGGGACTCGATCCCGGGATTCCAGGATCATGCTCCGAGTTGAAGGCAGGCGCTAAACAGCTGAGCCACCCAGGGATCCCCGTGTATGTTCCTTTTACTGTGTTGTTGAATTTGGTTTGCTGGTATTTTAGTTTGAGAATTTTTGCATGTATGTTCAGCAAATATATTGATCTGTAGTTTTCTTTTTTTGTAGTGTCCTTGTTAGACTTTGGTATGAGGATAAAGCTGGCTTCAAAAATGAGTTTGGAAGTGTTTCCTGCTCTTCAATTTTATGGAAGAGTTTGGGAAGAATTAACATTAATTATTCTTTAAATGTTTGGTAGAATTTACCCATGAAGCCATCTAGTCCCAGGCTTTCCTTTGTTAGGAGTTATTTTGTTTTTTTATTGATTTGATCTCTTTTTTTGTTGCTGGTCTGTTCAGTTTTCTGTTTCTTCATGATTTAGTCTTGGTAGGTTGAATGTTTCTAAGAACTTATTCATGTCTTCTAGGTTATCCAATTTGTCAGCATTTAGGTTTTGATAGTAGTCTCTTATGACCTTTTTATTGCTTTGGTATCAGTTGTGGTTTCCTCTTTCATTTATAATTTTATTTTATTTATTTGAGTCTTTTATGTTTTTTTCTTGGTCTAGCTAAAGGTTTATCAATTTTGTTTATCTTTTAGAAAAATAACTTACTTTTGTTGATCTTTTTTGTTGTCTGTCTAGTTTCTGTCTTATTTATTTTTACTCAAGTCTTTATCACTTCCTTCTACTTAACTTAGGCTTAGTTTGTCCTTCTTTTGTCAATTCCATGAAGTATAGTTAGATAGTTTGGGAACATTATTTTCCCCCCTTACAGTAGGCTGTAATCACCACAAAATTTCTTCTGAGAACTGTTTTTCCTACATCCTGTAAGTTTTGGTATGTTGTTTTTCTATATTTGCCTGTTTCAAGGTTGTTGTTTTTTTTAATTTTATTTTGATTCTTTCTTTGATTCATTGGGGATTCAATATGTGTTAATATCTTCATATTTGTGAGTTTTCCAATTTTACTTCTGTTAAGGATTTCTAGTTTCATTCCGCTGTGGTCATTAAAAAGATACTCAATATGATTTCAATCTTCTTAAATTGTTGGGACTTGTGTTGTGGCCTATGAGCAATATGATCTATCCTGATAATTTCCATGAGCACTTAAAAACAATGTGCATTCTGCTGCTATTGTATGGAATTTTCTATATATGTCTACTAGGTCCATCTAGTTTTAGGAAAGTCTGCTGTTACCCTATTGATTTTCTCCTTGAATAAACTATCCACTGTTGAAAGTAGAGTATTGATGTCTCCTATTACTGCATTGCTGTCTTTCTCCCTTCAGGTCTGTGAATATTTGCTTTAAATATTTAGGTGCTCCTATGTTGGGTGCACATATATTTATAATAGTTATTTCCTCTTGATGAATTGATCTTTTTATCATTATAAAGTGACCTTTGTCTTTTGTGACCAATTTTGACTAAATATCTATTTTGTCTGATGTAAGGATAGCCATCTCTGCTCTCTTTTGTTTACTATTTTCATGGAATATCTTTTTTCTATCTTTTCACTTTTAACCTATGTATGTCTTTGAATCTAAAGTGAGCCTCTTGTAGACAGCATATGATTGGATCTTGTTTTTTATCCATTCATTCATGCTGTGTCCTTTCATTGGGGAATTTGGTCCATATTCATTTAAAGTAATTATTCATAGTGAAGGTTTTACTTCTGTCATTTTCTTTTCTGTCTGTTTCATGGTTCTTCTTTCCCTCTTTTCTTCTCTGGTTTTCTTTCTTTGTGATTTGTTGAATTTTTTTCATAGTGGTATGCCTTGATTTCTCACTCTCTTTTTGTATCTATTAGAGGTTTCTTTTTCTTTGTGGTTTCCATAAGTTTTGCATAAAACATCTTATAACAGTCTATTTTGGGTTGAGTTAAAAGTAATTTATGTGCCATAGTTACAGAATTTAGAATATTCTGAGTTTGAAAATATACTTACATTTAACAATGAGTTTTATACTTTCATATGTTATCATGTTACTTAGTGCCTTTCCATTTCAAAATGAATAACTTTCATTTTTTTAAAAAAATATTTTATCTACTTATTTGACAGAGAGAGAGAGAGAGAGAGAGAGAGAGAGAGAGAGAGAGAACATACAAGTAGAGGGAGTGGCAGGCAGAGGGAGAAGGAGAAGCAGACTCCCTACCTAGCAAGGAGCCCTACCCGGAGCTCCATCCAAGGAACCTGGGATCATGACCTAAGCTGAAGGCAGCCTCTTAATTGACTGAGCCACCCAGGCCCCCCCATGAACTTCCTCTAGCATTTTTATAAGGTATGTCTAGTGGTGATAAACTCTCGCAGCTTTTATTTATATGGAGAGAACTTTCTTCTTTATTTCTAAAGTATAATAATATTCTTGTTTTGCTTTTTGTTGTTGTTACTGTTCTTTGAGCACTTTGACTGTATTCTACTCCTTCCTGGCTTGCAAAGTTTCTGCTGAGAAATACACTCATAACTTTATGTGACAAGGGTCTTCCCTTGCTACTTTTGTAGTTCTCTTTTTGTCTTTGACTTGAGAATTTATTTATGTTTCTCAGGGTAATCTTCTTTGGATTGATCTTGTTTTGGAGTCTTGATCTTAGAGTCGTCTGAACTTCATGTGTATTAGAATCCATGCCCATCCTATGACTTGGGAAGTTTATAGCATTTTTATAAAAATAAGCTTTTTCCTTTCTCTGTCACTTCTTCTGGACTCCTAAAATGCCTTGATGGTGTCCAATAGGTCCCATATGCTTTCTTTACTTTTTTTATTCTATTTTTTAAAAATTACCATTCTAAATGGCTAATTTCAAATGACTTGTCAAGTTAGCCGATGGATGATTTCTTCTTTGTGATTGAGGCTGCTTTGAGCACTCTACTGAATTTTTCAGTGCTATTATTGTATTCTTCACCTCCAGGATTCCTGTTTGGTTATTTATTATTTATTTATTTATTTAGTTTCTGTGTCTTTATTAAGATTTTCATTTACTGTATATTATTTTCATGATTTAGTTTTGTTGTCTATTTGTGTTCTCTTGCATCTCACTGATCTTCCTTAAGATGATTATTTGGAATTCTTTGTTAGGCAATATGTAGATCTCCATTTCTTTGGGGTTGGTTACTGGAGCTTCATTGGTTCCTTTTGTGGTGTCATGTTTATGTGATTCTTTGTGATCTGTGTAGCTTTGTATTGGTGTCTGCATTTGAAGGAGCAAACAGCTCTTCTAGTCCTTACACATTTGGTTTCAGCAGAGATCTGCTAGGTCTCTAGGCTAATAGTATCATCTTCAAGATTACAATTAAGTAAGGTTGGAGCTAGGTCACATGGCTGTTTCTGGGATCAGACCCAATGTGCACAGGCCTATCTCTCAAAATGGCCCTCTGTGGTCTTGTGCTCCACCAGTGTTTCAATATCTCCTATCTAGATCCCAAAATTCCCTCAAAGACAGTTTTGTCCAGGGATAGCTATCAAATTATTATTGCTGAGGAGGAATATGAGCAGGGGATCTCCAATTCCATCATCTTGCTGATGTTACCTCTCATTTTAACTATTTTTGAGTGTACAGTTCAGCAGTGTTACCTGTATTTACATTGTTTTGTAATGAATATCTAGAGCTTTTTGATTATGCAAAAATGAAACTATACCCATTGAACAACTCATTTTCAACCCCCATCTCAAGACTCTTTTAGTTTTTAAGTCAGAATATAATCTGAATATAATTCTGATTTTATATGAAAGAAGAAAGAATATTTATTGAAAACTACTATGTTCCAGGCATTTTGTCAGCTACTTTTAAATATGTTTTCTTATTTAATTCTTATAAAAGTAAAGTGAAGTTGTACTTACCGTCCTCATTTTCTCAGATTTGAGAACTTTGGCTCTGTTGAGTAACCTGCAAAAGACTGCATAGCAATTGATGAGGCAGATAGTGATCACAAACTGGATCTGTAGAAATGCAAATGAGTAGAGGATTAAAATCTTTGAGGAAATGAAGAGAGAATCTGATGATTTAATACATATTATATTACTGAAGTGAAATATATAGAGATTGTACTTTAAGCATTCAGCAATTTGGAGCTGGAAAACCCTCTCCTTCAGGGTCTGCTGCACTCTGGACCATTTCACATTCCATTCTCATGACTGACTGATGTGCATGACTATGACAAATGCTTGGCAGCCTCACTGGGCGGGGCCTGTAAGTGTGAGGACTCAGACTGTCATTAAACTAGGGCCTGGTGCCAAGGACTGAGTGCATACTGAAGACACTGCTCCAAGCTCCACCACCCTATTGGCCAAGGCACAAGTGCAAACTGTGCTTGTGAAATTATTGTAAATTATTTCTTTTAATGGAACATTTTAAATCAGACAAAGAAAATGCTTTCCCTCTGGAATGGAATCCCACCCTATTGCAATCTGAATTTGACTTGATAAATAATGGGACAGGCTACTGAGGGAGATTACAAATTGTATCTCTCAAAGGGTTTTAAAAAGAGAATAACCATCTGTCCATGAGGAGTCCAAGGTAGAGTTGTGTCTATGAATCTGAAAAACCCATGGTATTATAAAAGGAGTATTTTACTAATAGGAACAAGCCTCAGCTTTAGTTCTGAGCTTTCCAGTAACTCTACTTAAGCAAGTAGCTTGAATTATGTCACCATATTGAGACATCTCCAGAGAGCGGGTCCTCACATTTATGTGCTTCTGGCACCTAAATATCAAGAAACAACTTTAACTAAATTACAATGAGAGGTTGGACTAAACTGTGCTCTGTGAAAAATAGCTCCATGGGAGGTAAGCAAGTACTCCATTATAGAGATGTTTTGTGGTAAGACTGAGGATAGTGATTAGAATAAAATTAAACTTTTTTTTAAATGCTAAGATTTCTCAGAGTCTTTAAGTGCTAAAGGGTAGAGTGATTTTCCAAGAATTAACTGTCATTAAGTGTTTCCCAAGTATACTTGACCATGAAACCTGTTTTGTGCAACATATCATAGATTTAGTGTTCTGTGAATCATTTTTTAATAATCACTGATTTCCAACTTGGTACTATAACTTTAAGCTTTGAAAATTCAATATGTTCATGTTTTCTAAATATCTCTGCTTATGTTAACACCTATCTAAGAGAAGTGTAAAATTTATTCATTCTAATTTATTCAATAAGGATTTATTAGCACCCTTTATGTGTGAGGATAGAGCCAAATGTTGAGAACATGTCAATGGATAAACAACAACAAAATTTCTGTCCTACTCCCACTCATTTGAAGCTTCCCAGCTGAGGCAATAGAAAAAGAAACAAGATGCTGTGGCCTCTCAATTCCTGACCTATTGAATTCTTGATCATAACATGTTTGTTGTTCTATGCCATGAAGAATGGTTTGTGATTTAGCAACAGTAGAATTTGTAACAAGGGTGATATCTCTTTTCTTTAAGGTCACATCTGAGAGAATGGCTATGATTTGCTTCAATGGGTTCTTGTCACTTCGTGTTTAAGAGTTTAGGTGACAATTATGAGGTTGGATAGCATCTGAGAAAAGCCTGGTTATCGTATGCCTTGGTGAGGATAACTTAAAAACTGTGCCTTGCTTTTATGTCAACTATCAATGGCTTGGGAAACCCCAAACTCCATTGATTTAGTGCCATGAATCTATCTTTAAGGGACACATCATATCAAACATCATAAAGATTCATATATTAAGTAGGTTGGCTAGTTAGTGAATCATAGTGATTTATAACGTATGAACTAAGATACTCATGTTGGCTGCTCTATCATCTCTGTTCAGAAATCTCTATTCAGGAAGTCAGATTGTTCAGACACCATGAAATTGAAACAAGAATCATTTGATTGGTTTAAATGGCTGATAAAATTAAGCTGTGATAAACTAATAACCCATTCCCATAAGAGGCATGAACTTCTCACAGTACAAGAAATTGAATTTAATTGACTGGTTCACTTCTCTACCCAGTACTAGGTAAGCACTGTCAATTTTGTTTCACTGTATATATTTTTTCTGTTCTACATTGATCCCTAACTTCTTAGATATACAGACATTCTTCACAATATCTCAATAGCATTAATTGTATTATCATAATATCTTTCTTTATGCTTAAAAGCCATTTGATCCCTTCAAGATGATTTTAAATATATCTCATTTCCTATTTCATTGATTCAATATTCAAATTCTCAATATTCTGAAAGTCAGGCACTTTATCTTCTTTATTGAGAAAGGTAGAAGATCTATAATTACATAGGATTTTAAGAAGTCACATTTCTGAAAAGTCCCAGAAGCCAACAAGTAGGATAAAGTTTTCCAAAGAAATCCATAAAATGGGGCAGCCTGGGTGGCTCAGCAGTTTAGCGCCACCTTCAGCCTAGAGCATGATCCTGGAGTCTTGGGATCGAGTCCCACATCGGGCTTCCCGCACGGGGCCTGCTTCTCCCTCTGTGTGTGTCTGTGCCTTTCTCTCTGTCTCTCTCTGTGTCTTTCATGAGTAAATAAATCAAATCTTTTTTTAAAAGAAATCCATAAAATGATATTTTTATTTTTATATTTATTTTCTTTGAAATGGGCATAAAGGCAGAGGCAATTCACAGAATGTAAGTGTGATGTATGGTAACATTAGTTTTTATAATATAACTGATTCTTGATTTGAATGGACACTTTGGAAATTATTCCTTTTTTAAAAAGATTGTTTAATTTACTTATTCGTGAGAGACACACAGAGAGAGGCAGAGACACAGGCAGAGGGAGAAGCAGGCTCCACGCAGGGAGCCCAATGTGGGACCCAATCCTGGAACTCCAGGATCATGCCCTGAGCCAAAGGCACTCAACCACTGAGCCACTCAGGCACCCCTGGAAATTATTCTTAATGGTTTCTATGACACCTTATAGCATCCATACTTCTCTTCTTACTGATCCCTACAACCATTCTAATCAGATTTTAAAAACTTAACAAACTTAAATTCTTCATTCCCCAGGACTGGAAATTTCCATGCCACTAAAATGCAAATCAACATAGCTATGCAATTATTTCATCTATAAAGAAAATTCTTTAGCTTCTCAGTTCTAGTACTACATAGCTGTCACAGTCATTAGTAAGAAAGTAGATGATCTCTGCAAGATCTCAGAGTCAATCAGCCTGCAATTATGACTATGTATACATTTATTTATAAGCAGAGTCTTCATCTTTGATTATTATAAATGAGCTATTGTCTCTTTTGCCTAATGTACTACAAGAAGGAAAAAAAATAAATGATATGACAAAGAGAAAAAGCTAACATTTATGCAGCCTATACAATCTCACACCGTTATAAGAACTGTAAGGAGACACAACCGGTAGATCATCCTGCCCATCACTCCAAATATATTGCATCATTCTATATTCAGTGTTCTTAATTGTACAATAATTATTCTCTCCTTGTTTCATTTGGGGGCTCATTCCATAGAATAAGAGACTTTTTGATTAGGAAAAATAGACAATTTTTCAGTATGAATTTTATTCTTTAAGTGTGGTATTTTGAATACAATGAGATTGATAATACTGCAAAAAATCAAGGTAGCTTTTAGGAAGTACATAAAGCCAGATTTTAAAAATTTCATTCCACCAAACTTTCTTTGTTGCTTTGGTATTTGGTGAGGTTGGAATAATTATAAATCAACTTACCTGTATACTGTACTTCTTTTATGCACACATTTTCTCAAAGTTTCATTGATTTCATGTTGAATGCTAGTCCACAGTATTGAGGACTTTTCCAAGGAACACTGGTTATTTGGCATGTGTATTCAGATTGGCTCAAAAAGGAACAGTTAGAGAAAAAAAGGAAATTATAGTCATAAATATGAACAAATGTTGGAGCACAGGAAGCTTGATGGTCTTCCTCATACTGTGAGGAAACACAATCTACCAGAAGATGATTATTGAGGTCAGAATACAGGAGGATCTAGGGGCAGATTTGGATTCCAAATTCAAAATAGTTTCTAGTAGGAGGTTAGGATAGAGATTATAAACATTAGGATGTCACAAGTGGCTTGTTTTTATGTGAAACATAAAAGTGCCTGTGTGCTGGTGGGGTAGATTCTATAAACTTAAAGAATCTTGTAGGGACAAACATCCTTAAGGTAAAACTGAAAAATACCTTGGTTCCTAAAGCTTTATATTGTGAAAATTGGCCCAAGTATTTATATTATTTCATACTTCAAGAATGCACCCCCTCCAAAATTTCTTATAGGTAGAAACAAATGCAGGACTGTTTTTTAATTATGTCTTGGCTCCATTTTTTTTTTCCTAAGCTGGGATACTGTGTGTGTTTTCTGCTCTTTGAAATAGCCTTGGTGAATCAACCTGCTATTTATCTTTCATGGGTTCTCTATTACTTTTTTCCTTCATTTATTAATGTTCAGTACATGTGCATTGAGAACCTATTTTGAACAAGGTAGGTACTGGGAAAGTAATGGATAAAAGCAGACATACCTTCTATCCTTATAGAGTATAAAATTCTAGTAGGAGAGATAAGCATTCAATCTAGGACTGATGTAACAAAATGTAACATTTAGCAGTGCTGGGAGTACATGGGTACTTGTATCAAGTTTTTAACATATGAATAATAATAACATTTATAAAGTATCTATCCTATGCCAGGCACTGTGTTAAATTCTTTACATGTGTTAACCAATTTAATTCTTACAATTTCTTATGATCCTATGAGATAGGTAGTGTTATTGTGTCCATTTCCAGGTGAAGAAATTAAGATTTAGAGAAATTAAATAGCTTTCCCAGGTGTGCATAACTTGCAACGGTAAGAGTTAAGACTTAAACTCACAGTAAGTAGGAAAACATTCCTCTATTTTCTCTTTTTTGAAAATTTTTTTTTATTTTTTTAGTAATCTCTACACCTAATGTGGAGCTCAAACTCACAATCCCACAATCAAGAGCCACGTGCTCTTCCAACTGAGCCAGCCAGGCTCCCCTTTCTCTATCCCTTTTATCTTATACCCTGCTTCCCAAGAACAAACTAATCAGAATTGGAATGAAGTGTAAGCTGGGGCTGGTTAGTACCTTGGATAGCTCCCAGGGCACAGTTCCCAGATGAAGTTCAAGGCCTCATTGGGTCTTTTATTTTCAGAGCATCCCAGCTTTCTGGTGGAGTTTGTCTTTCCCCTTTCCCCCCTCAGTGGGTCTCTAGACATTAAAGAGGCTAAGCCAACTTCATTTAATAACTTAGTCATCAACATTTTAAAAATATTATCTGGAAAATATTATAGTGGAAAATTGGAAGAAGTATATATGGAGGCAAATATCCCCATATTTAGAGCCTGTGATGAGGGTGTTTCTCAGTCTACAGTACCCTTCCTTCCCAAACACACATCATCCATTAGAAAAGAAAGACAGAGCTTTTTAGTTAGTAACATATTCTATAGAAATTTAATGACCCCAGGAGCTCTGAAAGACTTGTAATACCACATTTTGAATAGTTAATCATGAGTTTAACCAACAAAGAATAAAGTGTAAAAAATTAAAGTAATTTCACAACATGGGGTATAATTGGTTTCTTTTGTGCTTTGCTCTGTTCAGCCAAAGATATCATGCAATCATACATTTGCCCTAAAATACGTTTTTGCTTTTCTTCACAGAACTGCAGTAAAAAAATCTATTTACAAATATTTAAAAAATATGTTTATTTATATATTTTTTCTGTTTATAAACATACCTGCCTCTGAACTTCTGATTATTTATGGGGGGGGGACCCTTCTCACATTGCTTTACTCATGAGCAAGAATAATGAGGAAAAATATGCCTGGCTTATCTTCCTCCCCTTTAAGCTTCCCAGGAAAAAAATGCTTCCACTTTTACATTTTTTCATGTCGCATAGTAGTTATTCTGCCTCAAAATCTCCTCTTAACTGTTTAGAATTCTGTATTATATCCTTTTCAGACCCAGAAACAAGAAGAATTACCAAAAAATATAAAGTTACTAATGTATGGACTTCAGAAACTCTTTGGTTTAAGGCCACTACTAAGCCAGATGTGTGCTATCCATCAGGGGCTTTGCCCTGTTCTATAATCCCATTGGCAAATCTTTGTATCTGTTTCTTATCATATCCTGGAAGGAATTCCATGAAATAACTTTGAAATGTGAAAAAAGAACAAAAACAGGTCAAGAATCTAATGAGACTGCATTTTAAGAAAAAAAAATAAAGTGAAAATTCCACATATTTTGAATAGTCTAAAATATCTTGATTTTAGTTTGGGATTTTTACTATAATTGGGCAATAGTTCTAATAAAACCAATCTGCCCTACTTCACTTGATCCTTGCAAGACATTGATCTAATTTATAGATACATTTACTGAGGCTTACAGAATATTAAGTGTTTTACTCAAAGCAGGTGAAGTGTTCTGCCTTTCTAAGTTATTTCTACATCACTAATCTGATTCATGAATAGTAAAACTAAATTACCTTTTTAAAGCATGAATTATTATGAAGTATAATATTATGAATAAAATTATGAGGCAAAAACAACAACCAAACCAAGGTCAGTGCTAAATGTTTGTCTGTGGTTGATTGAATTAAATAATTATTGGGGATCCCTTGGTGGCTCGGTGGTTCAGTGCCTGCCTTTGGCCCAGGGCATGATCCTGGAGTCCCGGGATCAAGTCCCATGTTGGGCTCCCGGCATGGAGCCTGCTTCTCCCTCTGCCGGTGTCTCTGCCTCTCTCTCTCTCCCTCTCTCTCTCTATGTCTATCATGAATAAATAAATAAAATCTTTAAAAAAGTAAAAAAAAAAGAAATAATTGTTAAACATGCTCAGATCTAAAGTAAGGTGCCACCTATAAACCTTTTAAATTTTGGCTAGTGTAGAGAGATGGTCTTGACTGAATTAAAGAAAAGAATTATACTTATGTCAATATGAGCAAAGTTAAAAGCATATTATTGATTAAAAGATGCATTTCTATAGTAAATACTATGGATAATTCATAGTCAATTGTTATTAAATATATGCACATCTCTAACATACCTAAGTGTCAGATGTTCTTTTAAATAAGTTGAGTATTTTATACCATGAATTTGTTTTAGCAAACCTATCCATGTATATAGTATACAAGTGTTTGTATCTGTGACCAAGTTATAAAGAAAGCCTAAATTAATTTATAAAGGTCAATGAAACACAACTTCATGTTATTTAGTTTAAGGTTATTGTTGAAAATATTTATTACTACTAGTCAACAATGATTATGGAGAGGAAAGGTAGCATTGGCCATATCTATTTTAAAACTAGCACAGTAGCAATTTTGCTCACTCAATTGGTTGTGGCATGAGCATTATTTTTGTCAGTCTAACTGATATGAGTTTTCTTAACGACAAAATAGAGGTTTTAAAATTTTGTCTCCTATCTAATTTTCCATCAAATATTAAGAAATATTGCTTATGTTCTATATCAATAACTTTGTCAATCCTCAAAAGCATTCAAGCACTTCAGAAGAATAATCATTTAAAAAAACTGATATTCTCATTTTGGAAGATTTGGCAATTTATCAGAGTACAAAAAGGGAAAATATACTTGGGATTTCATCAATTAACAGTACATCATACTACATATTTATATGTGTAAACTTATAGTTTTACATGGATGGTTAATGCATCATCAATTAACATTGCTTTCAACTGCAAATTATTGAAAACTAAATTAATAATGGTATAGGTAAGTAAAGGTTACGTTTTCTCACATAAAAAGCAGTTAGAAATTGTATAGAAATTCAGCGTTGAAATTTATAAAAACTCTGTATCTTCTGTTAGTATTTCCACCCCACCCCCTTTTTTTTGGTCTCATGGTGGTAAAATGGCTACTTTACATCCAGGCATCTATAGTCAAGACATGAACAAAAAGAAAGTACCAGCCAGAGATTTGCTTCTCCTTTACTACTAAAGAAACAAAAAAAAATTTCCAGGCAATTATCACCTGCAGTAGATTTCTGCTTATAGCTCATAAGCTATATTACAATTCCACTCCTCACTGGAAATGAGTCTGAAAAAATGAGAAAATAGCTTTTGCAGTCTTTATAAAAGAAGATGGTAAAATAGAAATATATTTATATTTTAAAATGCATAAAAATGCAATCTTGCTGAATTTTATTATTTTGAAATAAATATTTTATATCTATATTTACAGAAGAAAAAACTTAAAATTCAAGGAAATCTTGAACTTCTCATAAATATTTTCCCCACTAAAATATATTATTGCTTTAAAGATAATTTGTAAGATTAGAAAAAATCAATGAAAACTTTTAAAAATTTTAAATGTTTTTAAAACGCCTTATTTATATTTTTACTGAACTAATTAACTTGTGAAAGTTAAGAAACTTTAAAAGAAGACTGTCATGTTTATGTCCTTCATAGCTTGATTTTTCAATTTATATTGACAGTCGAATATTGCCAAGATACCCCATTTACATTCTCTTGTAATTGTAATTCCCATAATTGTTTACGTGCATGTTCAAAGTGATCAATTATTTTCATCATTGTATGACAGCTTTCCTTCACATTTATTTGTCTTTGACTCTTAATTAATTTGATTATTTGATAGACATTTTAAAAAGACATGTACTTAGGTGATGAATTCTCCAATTTACTTAGCCTTTGAAAATATCTATTCATTGCTTTTATGATAAATGGCCATAGTGACCAGTTATAATATCTTAAGCCATATTTCTTTCACTTGTAGCCATTCCAACTTGTCTTTTGGCATTGCTTGTTGCTATGGAGAACCTTAGACTAGCCTGTTTATTATATTTTCCCCTGTTTTGATTAATTGGTTTTTTTTGCTTGGGTTTTTAGAATAAAGTAACTACTTTTGAGGTATTAACAGAATATAAGATCCAAATTATAAGTTACTTACATGGTATTTATTTTCCAGTTGCTTTAATTTCATTTCATTTAATCTCTACAAGTCTGAAGTCTGCAAGTATAGACACTCCTCTTACCTCTCTAATGTGGTCCTTCTTGGTCTCTGTTAACCAGGGGGTGCTTCATCATTACCCCCACGTTCTGGGATTTTCACACTGATGTATTGTCTATGGATAGTGGCTAATTTATCTTCAACTAGGGTAAGCTGAAGTCCTGAAGAACCTATGTCACCATCTTGATGTTGCCATTTCTATGTTGCATATTTTTAAAAAGAAACAGTTGTAGTTAATGAGAACTGAAAAAAAAAATCTTTCAGTTAGAATGGATGATGTTATATTATTTTCATTCACCCCATTATTTACCTGTTCTTTGGTACTGAGGAAAATCTGTGCTTCAGTCTCATGGAACTTTTCTTATTTGGCAAGGTAGAGTCTTAATTTTTATTTTTATTATAAACTATTATAAGAGGGAGAGTGAAAGCAATTCAAATAGTTTACAGGATGATACAAAGTATCTTAAATTTGTATCTTAAATTTGTCCCTATCCTTATTCTGAAATAGTCACTCAAGAAAATTGAAGCTGGAAGGGAACTGAAAGATCAATTAATAAGGTTCTCCCCTTCTTTATTTAAGAATAAACAAAATTTAATTACCTGCAGTCAAGAAAATGATTTAGATCTTATTTTTATTCAAATATCAATTGGGATTGAGATACCGTGGGCTGATGGAAGAAGGAACAGTTACCCCTGCTGGTCCAAGCTATAGTAAACATCTAGAAGTGATTGGGATATTGAGAAATTTATATTCCTGCAATAAAAGTAAATCAGAAAATAAGAGATGGTTGAGAAAGAATCAAAGAAGTAAAAGACTATGCTATATCATTCTCTGTTACCCTACCCTTTCGCTGTCAAACAGATAGATGGTAGCTACAGAAGGTGGTGTAATTTTTGAGTATATCTTCTTTTTTTTTAAGATTTTATTTATTTATTCATGACAGACACAGAGAGAGTGAGAGGCAGAGACACAGGCACAGGGAGAAGCAGGCTCCATGCAGGGAGCCCGACCTGGGACTTGATCCCATTTCTCCAGGATCACACCCTGGGCTGCAGGCGGCGCTAAACCACTGGGCCACTGGGGCTGCCCTGAGTATATCTTCATATTACCTTTCTTGTTGCCCTGGCTAAATGTAGATCTTACCATTTTAGACCAGAAGAAAAGTTGATGACTTACATGTGGTATTTTAGTACAATATTATATTGGGTGGTCTGTACCTGGAAAGTCCTATTTATTCATCTTTGAGATCCATGTCCTATACTGGGTTGAAAGTGAAGATTGATATGATTTTATAATGTGATTTTAAAGAATAATATGAGTCTAGATATTTAGATTTTATTGCTGGACCTACATAATAGAAAAATCACACTTGTAGATATCTAACAGAGAAATGATGGAAATTTCATAATATTTCTAAAATTATGATTGATGTATAATATACATTATATTAACTTAAATAATGTACAACATAATGATTCAATGTAAGTATATATTGCAAAATGTCCACCACAATAAGTCTAGTTACTATCCATTGCCATACATAGTTATAATTCTTTTCATGTAAGGAGAACTTTTAATTTTTTTTTTTTTTTTGTGAAGAGAACTCTACCAATTTTCGAATAAACAATACAGTATCAATAACTATAGTCATCATGCTGTATGTTACATCCTCAGGACTTACTTATTTTATTACTAGAAGTCTATCTTTTGACCACCTTCACTCATTTTGTCACTTCCACCCCTTGCCTCAGTCACTGATAACCACTAATCTGTTACCTGTATCTGTGTTTTTGTTTTGTTTAGATTCCACATATCAATGAGATCATACAGTATTTGTCATTCTCTGTCTTACTTATTTCACTTAGCATAATGCCCTCAAATTCCATTCATGTTGCAGATGTAACATTATGCAGCAAAATTTAGGAAAAAAATATAAATATCCAACAACAAGGGATTGAATATTATGGAATATTATGTACTCATTATATAATTATATAAAAATAAATGCTAATATTAAGCCATCTTCCTGAAATATTTTTCAATGTAAATTATAGGCTAGAAGATAATATTTAAAGGATATACTATTATGTGTATATATACATATACTGTTATCATAAGTTCAAGTAAATTCATAAGAGATTAAAATATAAAATAGCTAAAATTTATTTTAGTGATAATTATAATGTAAATACATGGTATAACAGCTCTGTCAAACCTCACAGCTTTTCTTTCATGAAGCTTCTCTTGAAGCTAAATAATGGAGGAAGAAGAGACAGAGTAAATATAGTTGAAACTGGTGCTCAGACAGACCAATGTGTGCTATGAAAGCCTAATGCATTTTGATACACTTTTTTAAGTTGATAAGCACCTGTAAACATGATAAAGGCTCATTTTACACATTCTCAGTTCTTTGGTTATACCTTTAACAGATAATATTAGTTTATATTATTTTCCAGTGTGAGATAAAAATTAATATGACTTCCACCCACACCCAATAAAGTAGGTCATATTCTCCCTTGGTGTCTACTTGTTGTTGTTTCTGATTTATTAGACCCAATAATTTATGGCCCTAACTAAGGAATTGATCGATTTGGCGTTACTTTAGTCACTCTCTGCTTTCCAGTTACTTGCTATCATTCTGTAGCCATGGAATCAAAAGCCGGCCAAGCAATCTGCCTCTTAACCTAGTCACTTTTGTTCCTGGGCTGAATCCAGTCCCACACATGGATGAAAACAAATCTCATTTGAATTCTCAACCAGGGGGAAATGCCTTTTTGGTGTGATCCAGAAGAGATCCAAATAGCAAAACTGCATTATGAGTAAGGTTTGCTAATGTCCAAAGAGTTTGGCAGAATTTTAACTCTCGGCACCCCATGAGGGTGCTTGTGAGTATAAAGTAGGATCTTATGCAAGAGTCTAAGGTTTATGAGTCATATTTACTTACCTTACAAAACCAAAATTATATCTCTCAATTGTTTTGAAGACAGCTGCAGCTAACATCTATCCCTCTGGGTACTCTCAGAACTAGGTTACATTTTCTCAATTCTTTGGAACGGTTGGGACCCTGGCTACCACATTGCTATACTGCAGCAAACAAATTATTCAGAGCATACTATTATTATGATTCACCACAGAGAGGGAACTTCAGATTTACAAAATTTCCAATGTCATATGGAATTAAAAACCCTGAAACACTGGCATAAACATCTCTGATTTTACTGAGAAGACTACTATTTTGAATAGGGAGTTAAATTTAAGATACTGATTAGTTTTTGATTAAAAAAGTTGATTCTTAGAAAAGAACAGAATGGATGGGATCTAAGACTATAAAAATGGGGACCCAACCTGTATCTGGATTCAGAGACTAAAGTTTTCTCATACCCTAGACCTCAGATATCACTTTGAGAGTTCATAACATGTGTCAAGGATGTCCTATACTTATGGTATAATAACAACAAATTGTAAAGTATCATATCCTATTTCATTTTTTAAATCATTATAGTATTTAATTTTTTAATGTTGAATTTGTTAGTTTATGCCAGCGATCATCAACTCTTCTTGTAAAGAACCAGATAGTAAATATTTTAGGCTTTGGAGACACACAATCTCTGTTAAAACTACTCAGCTTTGCTATGGTAGCTTGAAAGCAGCCAAAGACAATACATAAGATGAATCTTTCTAATTTAATTTTCCCAAATATTCTAAATACATACTAAAAGAAATAATATAAACATAGAGCTTGTTTTAGGAAGACTTAATATTGCAAGACTAATTCAGCCAACAGTCACTAAAACTATCTAAATAAAATCTGTTGAATTTCTTCCTAGTAAATGTAAGAATATAGTATTATCTATATTTATATTTATTTAAATACTATATTTATAGTATTTATCACACTATGCGTCACATTTTTCTCTAATCTCATCTCTTCCTCCTCTTTTCTCTTCTATTAACACATTAGAGATGTTATAATGTGCAGATAACTTGAACTTTATAATGGAAACTGTGGTCTGTTAATTAAATATTATACAATTTTAGTGAGCAAATTCTACCAAAAGAACATGCTCTCCATAACTTAAGGTTAAATTCTGACTTGATTACTGATTTATAGTTGTTTTTAGTACTGGAAAACATAGGTTACACTCAAATTCTCTTCATTACTATGCAAAACTTCAAGGGTTCTTGATCTTAGCATATCCCAAAAATAGCTTCACATTTTCTAACTTCCTTCCTTCTTCCCTCCCTCTCTTTCTCTCTCTCTCTCCCTTCCCTATCTTCTTTCCTTCTTCTTTCTTTCTTTCTTTCTTTCTTTCTTTCTTTCTTTCTTTCTTTCTTCTTTCTTTCTTTCTTTTTTCTTTCTTTCTTTCTTTCTTTCTTTCTTTCTTTCTTTCTTTTCTTCTTTCTTTCTTTCTTTCTTTCTTTCTTTCTTTCTTTCTTTCTTCTCTCATTCCTTTCTTTCCTTTCTTCTTTCTCCTTTCTTTTCCCTTCTTTTTCCTTCTTTGCTTCCCTGCCTTCTCTGTCTTCCTTACTTCTCCTAAGGAGTCCAAAACTATATCTGTGTGGATGTAACATTGAGTGACAGTTGTAAGAACTAAGGTTAATGTGTCAGTAACCTCTTAGGAATTTCTGATAAGATCAGAGCCCTTTGTGAAAGTTGCTAGGCTGGTTTCCTGAGTTTAACTTGTAATTCTAGGGTAAGCAGATGAGGAGACATCACTGAGAATAGACAAAGTTCCAGGCATTCTTCCTCCATTTCTGATCTTTAAGAAATCAAAGCATATCGTCTACCTTCTTCCAAGACTCATCTGTTGGTTAACTGACTTTTGCTATAAAAATCTGGTCCCTGAGATTCTTGATCTTGTTCCTTAATTTCCACAAGGATTCTGTTAAATTCTGATCTCCAGATTCAGATTACAAGTCAGTAATCTAGTCTCAGTAATTCCTAACTGCATACTTTAATGATTTGATATTTTTGACTACAAACCAGATATTCCAAATGGGTTTTCTGTTTTGATAGTCATAAAGGAAGGTATTTTCGTATACAACACAAACCCATGGATGTATCTAGATTTTTGAAATAATACCTCAATTTCCTCAAATCCTACAAGTAATAAAATAATTGGTACCACTGATTCTTTTTCTGATATGGCAATTATAACACATTTTAGAAGACTATTAGTAATGAAACTATTGTGTAAGAGTTTATATAGGGATAAATTTAGATTCTTGATAATTTACTTAAAGTAAAATATAGCAAAGTTTGCTTTCTTAACTCTTATTTACATCACATCTATTGTAAACTGGTTTTGACAAACCAGTTTATTGAGACTCAATGGGTGTAAACTAAAGATAAATATTCTAAGAGAGCTCTGTGTTCTTATAATAAGTGGAATGAAGAAAAATATGCTTGAACTTCTTTCTATGTAAGATGAAATAATTGTAGCAGTGTGCAAAACAGATCCTTTAAAGGACAAGGTGAGAGAGAAATGAGCTAATTATTCATGTTACACCTGGGTGTCATCAGAAGAAAGCAACTTACTCAGGGCAAATGGGGTAGACAGGTTCCATATAATCACCTAAGGAGATTTTTCTAGTATTAATCAACTTTGAAATATGGACTAGTTGACACTAAACTAACTAGAAAGCCAAGATATAAATGCAAAGCATTTTGGAGAGGGGCACTACGAAGGAGAACTTAGGAGAGGGGTTCATATTCCTTACCTGAAAGCAAAATTTAAAACCAAAATACTAATACTTATAACATTTTTTAGAGTTCTAAGAAACCAAAGAAACATGCTTGAGTTGATTCCATGTTAGCTCCCTTGACGCTAATCGTACAAATACCAGTCTTAGGAAAATTAATTGAAGGACATACTTTTTTAAGAACAAAATTATTATTGATTTGAGCTTGAGGTCATATGAATTTGGAGTTAAGTTTATGTCCTAAATGATGAACCTAAAGGGATATATCAGAAAGTATTGAGGATTTTTCCACCATATAATCTCCTATGGAAGAAACAATGCTCTGAATTACAAATAGTGTCTTTCCCAAAGATAAACTATGGAAGTAGGATAATTGGGAGAGAATTCTAAGCCATTTGATAGATCTGTTTAACCTGGAATTTCTTTCCCTAATCCAGTGGGTGAAAAGAACATAGAATGTTACCTTTTGAGATAGAGTTTTTAATCCTTTTTGTGATTTCCTTTTTATGAGCTGTTTTTGCATTTCTGTCAAATGTTGGCTATGATTATTAAGACTATATCATATTGATTTACTTCACTGGATTCCAGTGATGATCAAAAGATTCTCAAGGCCCTGTTTTTATCATTAACTGACAGATAATAAGTTTTAGAAATATCAATGAACTATGTTTAACATTAGAGTTATAGTGTCCTAAACTTAGTGTTAAATTTGGAATGAAATTAATACTCCACTATGTAAAGGGTTTTTAGAGGTTTTGAATTTTTTCTGTGTGAATAAACTTCAGAAAGCAACCCATATTTAGAATTCTCATATTGAATGTAAATTATAACTAAATGGTTTCAGAGCAAAAGATAGCTGCTACTTCTGGCAACTTTGTCTTATGAATAACATCATTCAGTTCTGTTAATTTAGTTCTGGTTTTTTAATGACAACTTTGACAATTAATTTAATGTGAATTTATTGACCAATATGTATTTATTTAGTCCTAGAAGGTCCAGAAAACAAATATGAGGGAAATTGACCAAAGTTATAATCATCTTTATGGGTGACAGATTAAGCTCATTATTTATTTTGCTTTCTTATCTGTCTCTTACTAACACATGTATTCTAAACCAGTACCCAAACACACCAAACCAAAACCACAACAGAAATTATATTAGCCTGGGTTTATTTGCCTTTATGAACACATATAGAATCCTGATCATTTCTTCCTGTTAAAAAAATATATTTTTTGAGTGATTTTAGCTTTACAGAAAAAATGAGCTCAGAAGCAGAGAGTTCCCACATATCCCCTTACTTTTAACTCCCAATCTCCTCTATTATTAACATCTTGCAATAATGTGATATATTTGTTACAGCCGGTGAGCTGATTGACATATTATTATTAACTAAGTTCTATAGTTCATATTAGGATTCGCTCTTTGTGTTGTGTATGGTATGTGTTTTGTTACATGTGTAACGACATGTATTTACCATTGCAATGTCATGTAAAATAATTTTACTGCCCTAAAAAATCTGTTGTGCTTTGCCTCTTCATCCCTTCTTTTCTCCCTCTGCTCATATCCCTAGTGACCACTAATTTTTTTACTGTCTCCATTGTTTTGCCTTTTCCAGAATTTAATATAATTGAAGTGATACAGCACATAACCTTTTTAGATTGGCTTTTTTACCACTTAAATATGCATTTAAGATTCCTCCATATTTTTTCATGGCTTGACAGATTATTTTTATACTGAATCATATTCCATTGTCTAGATATACCACAGTTTGTTCATCCATTCACCTATTGAAGGACATCTTGATTCCTGTCTAGTTTTGGCAATTATGAATAAGGCTGCTATAAAAATTCATGTGCAGATATTTGTGTGGCATTTTTCAATTCTTTTGGGTAAATACCAGAGCACAACTGATAGATTGTATGGTAAGAGTATGCTTAGTTCTGAAAGAAACTGCCAAACTGTCTTCCAAAGTGGCTGTACCATTTGCATTCCTACCAGCAGCAATGACAGTTCCTATTTTTTCACAATTTCATCATTTGATGTTGCCACCGTCTGGATTTTAGGCATTCTATTAGGTGTGTAATCACATTATTTTAATTTGCAATTCCTTAATGATATAGGATGTTGAACATATTTTGCAAATCTTCTTTGCTAACTATATCTTCTTTAGTTTGTTGCTTGTTCAGTGATTTTTATCCATTTTTAGTTTATCTTTTAATGTTTTAAATTTTTTTTATTGAGCCTTAAGAGTTCTTTGTGTGGTTTGCATACAAGTTATTCATCAGATATGTTTTGCAAAGATCTCAGTCTGTGGCCTGCCTTCTCATTCCTGTAATAGTGTCTTTCACAAAGAGTTTTTCACTTTATGAAGTCCAACTTATCAATTCTTTTCTTTCTAAGATCATACTTTTCTCATTTCACTTTTTGAATGCTCTCTTTGATGACTTATTTTAACCATTTACCAAGTATTTCAGGTGGTAGTGATGATTTTTCCTTGTCTGTTCTGTTGTATGCTTTTGAAATTTCACTGTTTCTAAATATTTCTAAGTTGAAGGAAGGCAGGAAATTATTCTAGTTTATTATCTATTACTAAACTGATAAATGTAGGGGAAGAATGTTGAAGCTAGATGAAGTTTTATGATACTCTCAAGCATCATTTTAGTCTTCAACTCAGCCCTCAATAAAGTAGATACCAATGGGTTATTTGGATGATATATATATTTTATGACCTTATGTGATACAGGTCTGATTCTTGATTCCAGTAATATTCCCTATCACCTCTAAGTCACTGTTTCTTAATGTGAGTCCTTGAATTCTAGTTAATTCTTGTTATGTAGCCATGAAATATGTTGTCAGCCACTCTGCTGTTGACTCTGGCAGTAAGCCCACAAGGCTCTTTGTTGGGCAACCAGACCTAATGTCCCTTATCTGCACCCCAGCTCATCGGGTTCTATCTTTGTGTAAGACTGCCACAGCTTTCTGTAGAGCATATGAGTCACTTATTCAAGAATGATAAGCTTGTGAAGTAGTGTTATAGATGTTGTACTTAGAGACTTTTAAAATAGAATAATGGATTGGCAAGCAAATGGGCTAAACTTCAGAAAAATGTCTTCAGATTTCTTTTAGATCAAGGAGTTTTGAGGGAAATAGAATGCTAGTTACTCAACCATTGGAAAGGATGACTCTGATCTGGAAGAAAAAATTCACTGAGGATGAACTTTTCTGAACTGGCCCAGGGATAACCCAGAGGACCTGGAATCTTTCTATCTTATCTCTCAAATGTTGCTTAATTACTGGTTTGAGAGGACAGATTTGCTTACTATATGAATTTTTAACTTTTATGAGTAATTGTTAGCTTTAAAGAAATTAAATAATTCTTTAAACACTATGAAGTTAATGAAAAATGTCTGAGTTGCAGCTACTGAGTAAATTCTTAGAGACCCCCAGAACAATTACAGAAACTGGGAAGTTTGCCTCTGTAATTTTATTTCTGGGTTAAATTATCCATGGCAAGCAAAGATCTGTTTTTAATAAACTGTATTTAAACATGTGGCTTGATAATGGAATGAATAGAGGATAAGTCTAGGACAATGCTTTGAACACAGTTGGCATTCTCTAAATTGTATTTGTTAAATTTTCACAAACATAATTGATGCAAAAAAGTAAATTCACTTAATATTATTGAACAATGGAAAATCATTCTTTTGATATTTCAATCCAGTATATGGATTTCTTATGTTTCTTGTGTTGTTCTTCCAGGGGTGTTAATGATAGTGAGATGGTGATGGCATTAATATTCACTGATTACCATAATAAATTAAAATATTTGATGCTTTGAGAAGACATTGAAGTCAAATAATCTCACTGATGTTTTCCTCAGAGTTATTTAGAAAAATTGTATATTTTAATAATGTTTTGCAAAAATGATATTATACCCTTTCTATCACTTTGTATATGGTGCTCATAATCTTGCATGCAGACTTAAAGAAAATATCACATAGGAAATATTTCATTGTGGGGCTTAACAAAAGTATTTAATCCACAGCATGAAATTTTCAGTGTTTAAAATGCACAGTCATTTTTTGGGGTATATAAAACATATAGACAGTAATTTGTGACTTACCTTCTAGTATACCTTTTTTACAGATTTAGTAAAGAAGGCTCCAAAAGGCCAAGTGACTTGCTTGAGGTCTCACTGTGGCTGCCCTCAGGCAACAGCCTGATCTTAGTTTCTTTATTCACAAGTTAGCATGTTTTAAACAAAGACACACGCATCACATCTTTATTATGTCACCCAGACTTGTTAATTTAGAGTAGGAACCTGTGCTTGTCCTCTTCTTAGCTTGGTATTTACACATAAACATGGAGTACTATTGGAAAAGTAAATTAGTAAACATTCCTTGTAAGCTCTTTTAGTGATTGATTACGATACTTGGGTACAAAAATGTTTTAAATAGCAAAAATGTATGATGGATGTGCTTCTGCTATCACTCTCGTTCTCTTTTAAACATTTTCTCCTAGGTTTTAGTTGCTACTTTGTAGCAGTGAAGAGACTGCACTCTAGAGTCAAATGAGCTGTGTTTAAATTTTGACTCTTATTCTTTGTTGACCTTGGGGAAATTATTTAACTGCTATGTAGATTATAATAGTACCTCCTTCATAAGGTAGTTCGAATAATTCATGAATGACATCTATACATTTGATTAATGCTGATGGTGATCTTGCTGATGCAGATAGTAATGACAATGACATATGCTTCATCCCACTGATCACTTCTTTTCAGGTCCTTTGACTGATACCTAATCAGCATGACCTCTTAAACTGACACACCTCAGAGATCACATTCTCCACCTGCATTCCCTTTTCTGGTGAACTCATATAATCCCACAGCTTTAATACTGTATTAACTAGTGTTCTCCAGAAAAACAGAACCAATATATATGAGTAGATTATATATTATATGAAGAGCTTTATTAGAAGAATTGGCTCATGGGATTATGGAGGCCAAGAAGTCACCGATCTGGTGTCTGCGAACTGGAGAGCCAGGAAATTGGGTAGTACACTTCAGTTCAAGTCCAAAACCCTGAGAACTAGGAGAGCTGATGGTGTAATTCCCACTCCAAGGCTGAAGGCCTGAGAAACCGAGTGGGGGAGCTGGTATAAATCTTGGAATGATTCTTTTTTCCTAGTTTTCTTTTAATACCTATATCCAATCCAACAGCAAATCCTATCAGAATTTATTCAAAATGTATTCAGCAAGTGACTGCTCTCATCCCTTCTCCTGCTCCCACTTTTTGCCTCTGGATCATTGAGGCAGTCTCCTTACTGGGTTTCATTACTATTTCCCTTTAGTCTTTTCTCAGCATATCACCAGAGTGATTCTTTAGAATTTTAACACATGGGCCAAATCATGTAATGCCCCTGCTCAGAACTCCCCCATATTTCCTGATTCACTCAAACAAAGTAAGCCCAGACTTTTCACCAAATACCTCTCTGCTCTAACATTTGCTCCCTCTGCCCCTACTGACTGTTGTAACCACACTCCTCACTTTAGACATCTTCAAACATTCCAGGCAAACTCCAGCCCCACTGTTCTTGCCATGGTTCTTTCTCTGCTTGGAACCATCTCCCCTAAGTGGACTCAGCATCTTGCTTCTCTGAAGAGTCACCTTTTCCATGAGATTCTCTTTAACAAAAGAATGAATGAATGATGTTCACTTTTATAAGATAGTTACTTCTACTAAAAAAAGTGTAAAATCAGGTTTTCTTGCAATAGGTAGTCAGTCATAAAGTCTCCAAATGCAATCTGGCGTGGTTCAGAGTAATTGATGTCTCATCAAGCACTTAAAAATTTGCAGAAGTGGGTGGGATAAATAGTGGTGATCAATTGTTTTGCATTTATACTGTCACTCCATACTTTTTTGTTTCTATTGGAAGTGCCATGACTTGAGAAATTAAAATGAAAGAAGTTACTCAACTGTCAACTGTCAAAAAACAAGGAAATTGTGTTTATCATTTTTCAGCTGCTATGAAGCATTTGATGCTATGTAATCAACAGCATTTATTTAATGTTTCAGTGTGGAAGCAATATGTAGGATGGGCTCTATTATTTTACCTCTATATGTCATGACTGGTATGTTATGTGAATAAAGTTAATAATTTTGGTACAAGCATCAAGAGAAGCATGAGTCATTTAGCAGCATTTAAGAGTCTATGTTCCAGGAGAACATATACCTTTTATTCATATATAATATTAAGTGGTCTCGATATGTTGTTTCACTGTATACAGGATAAAAAAATATATCTGTCACTGGGGAACATAGAAGATCTTCAGGATGTGTCAGGAAATACAATAGTGATGAACAATTTTGGTTTTATATAAAAGTGTATTTTGCATGCTTTTAAGATAAATATATTTGTTACACATTTTCACTGTGAATGACAATGTTGGATAAGTCTTCCAATGGTCTCTTATAAAACAGATTTCAAGAAAAACTGTTGTAGAAATACTTAGCAGTGTTATTACATATTAATTGACAATTAAATTCTACTTTCATTTATATGCCTATAATTCTGATCTTTTTGACCTTTATAACTCAGCTACATGAAAATTGTAATTTTGAAAATTACAAAAGCCAAGATTGTTTGTCAAAATAAGAATACTTAAAGAGAATAGTCCATTTGGTTAAAGAAAATAATAGCTTTTCTTCATGGTCTATTTGTTTTATTTTGGGAATAAAAGACCTTAGATGCACCTGAGGGTCTGAGAAGTCTGTAAGAATAAAGAATGAGGCAGAAGTTTAGTTATCTGATAGGGCATGAAGAGATTAGTCCTCAATATAGAGTAGAAGTTGAATTGTTTTATCAGGATACAGATGGCAGGGCCTTGGAATTTGGGGATGCATCTGTTCAAGTAATACCAGGAGTATTTCCAAATTGATCCTAGGACAATGGACTGAGAGAGGGCTGACATAGGAGTCTGGTGAGGATGAGGAGGGTCTGGAGAATCTAGTAACCCTCTGCCTCACAAAACAACTTAGAATCTGGAATTATTTAGAACCTCTTGAAAGATACAAAACCTCAAATTCAGTAATTAGCCATTTGTCTTCTTACCCATAAAATTTATGTATAGTTAGCAAATTTTTATTTTATTTAAATTTTAATAGCCTTAGCAATATAAGAATACTTTTTTCTCTATCAAAAAATTAGCAAATGAAGAGAAAGAAAATAGAACTTTCTCGTTTATCATTGTTACAATTTTGTTTCATATAATTTCAGTCCTTTTCTCTGCATGTGTATTTATATTCTCAACTTTTAACAGTGGAGTCTGGGTCTTGATCTTTGGATCTCTTCTATTTTCTACCTACAGTTGCTTCCTCAATCACTTTATTCAATCACAGAAGCTTTAATTACCTTCCATATGCAAACAACTTTGAAATGTGTATCTTTTTCTAGGTCTTTACTATAAACTCCATGTATATGGCATATGTATGTCTGTATGTCTATATTTCATATTTATCTATATATGCACACACATGTGCATACATATGTATTTAGTGCCTTTTGTATATCTCCCCTCAACTTCTGTTCCACAGTCTTACCCATCACACTTAATGACAATTATATTCTTCAAATTGCTCTTTCCCTGAAACTAGGAGCTATCCTTGACTCCTCTTGTTCTTCCAGACTCTTCATCTAGCCCATCAGCATAGTTTCCTGGCTCAAATTTCAAAATATATCCATCATGTGTTAATTACTCACCTCTTTCACTGCCATCATCTTGAGTCAACCACAGTCATCTCTCCCCTAAATTATTATAATTGCCTCTTTTTTATATATATATATTTTTTTATAATTGCCTCTTGATTCTACTATCTGCTTCCACACTAGTTTCTTTTTCACGATGCACCTATATCTATCACCCTATGCCTACATCTCTCCCTCTCATGATTTTTATTGTCTATTGAATTTGTCTAATTTAGAGAATCTGTCTCTATTTAGTGAGGAAAAAAAGGGCAAATGGAATTAAAAAGAGACAAGTGATCAAAAAAGAAGGAATGTGAAGTGTGGATTTAAGAAAGTTGATGAGCTGTCATTTACAATGATGGCAAAACTGTGGTGTGAAGGTATATGTCATAGGAGAATGAACTCCTATGACATCAGGGTATTTTAGTATGGTAGCTGGTAGATGTAGAATGCTGATGCTGATGACATCAGGGTATTTTAGTATGGTAGCTGGTAGACGCAGAATAAAAAGGGTGTTGATGCTTCAGAAGTTTGAAATGTCAGAACAGGAGGTCAGAATTCCCATGAGGCAATTCAAGTTAGTGAGATTGATAAGGGAAGAAACAAAGAAATTATCTTATGAACTTCTCACTTATAAACATGAAATTAAATATCTTTATCTCATTAAATCCTCCAGTGAATTTTGAGGTAGATATGGTTGAGGAAAAACAGACCCAGAAGAATAAAATGCTTTGCTCAGTGTCTATAGATAATAAAAGGAAGAACTTAAATGAAAATGCCTGTTTATCTAAATTCAAAACCCATGTTGTTTCCATTCTGCATTACTGTGCCCCCTGGGAAGAATTGAAGCAGGTGGTGAAATATATCAAATGGGAGACGGAGCTAAAGTAAGATTTGGTTGAGAAACTGAGCACTTAAGTAAAAAGAACTAATTATGTTAAAGGAACAGAAAACTTAATTCAAACAACTTTAAAAATAATATTGACCCTCCATATAAAATAGCCCAAGGACCATCTAACTTTAGGGATGTCTTTCTTCAAGCCTCAAATAATGTGAGCAGGATAAGGTTTCTCTTGCTATTTCCTGACTCTGCTTCCTCCTACATTCTACTCTCAGGCTCTCCTGTTTTCATCACAAAATGGTTACCGCAGCTCTTGAGGTTGCAGTCATTTTTCTGTGATCATGTGCACAGAGAATGACTTCTTCCAATCGTTTCTGCAAAAGAAAAGAAAAGGGCCTCTCATCCTCTCAAAATGCTGCAAACTCTTCACTGGCTCAGATTAGATCACATGCACATCCCCAAAATAGTTTCTCTGGATAGAGTTAGAGTACACATTGTAGGGGTCATGGATCATTTCCCACAAATCCTCATGGCTGAAAATGTAATAAGTGTTCATTCTCTGTTGGCATAAAGAAAGTTACCATGGGGTAGATGGTGAGGAATGGATGATGGAAAGTCAACCAAAATGAATACTTTAACTGGAGTAAATAATTTCTGCATTAATTTACTCATGCATCAAAAATTTATTGATCATAAAATGCATTAGGGGTTGAGCATATAGCCCAAAACAGCACTTATCCTCAAAGAGTTCATGATCTATTATAGGAGATGAACTAGCAACTAAAATGTAGTATAATCCATATGAGTCTAACAATCCCTTGGGAGCAACAAGGAGTCATCTACTAGGAATGACCAGAGTAAAGAGGAGGCAAGGAACTTTTTCTGGGAAAGATGCTTCTGAGCTGAGAGTTAAGGCCCAATAGAACTTAACCAGGAGAACAGGGTTAAAAAGAGCAGCATGTACAAAGCCACATAGGCAAAAGACTAGTGCATGAGCTAATTGCAAGTAGCAATTTTAAAAAGAATCTGTTCAAGAGCTTTTAGGCTTTTGTAAATGTTCTTATGAATGTGAGAGTAAAATTAGATGAGTCAGTAGCTGGTTGTTCAAGTAGTGAATTGTGGTTGGCAGTGAATTACATTTTGAGTAGTAATTTTCTTTACCCTTTATAGCTTGTGAGTGTGTTACTGTTTTCTTAGGCATAGAGCCTAGTTGCTTTGCAGGGAGAGTCAGATGGGGGGAAAAAGGACAGAATGGGATGGGATCGATTTTTCCTAATTTCACTCCAGTTATTTTGGAAGTAAAAATTCCAAATGTACTTTTATGGAGCACAGTCATGTTCAGATCCAAACAGGTAATGCTTAGGAAAACGTATCCACTGTTGATTCTCATTTCCAGGGTGTTCCCTAATGAACTCATTTACTTTTCAACAAGAGAAGGAAACAAGTAGGCGTAAGGTCATGTAAGAGTTTTTCAAAGAATTGAGGCACCTATTCAACTCCAAACAATATTTTACTTTTGATAAAAAATAACCTAGTTGATAGATTTTTCTCTAATAGTATCATATTTGGGCCTAAATATGAACAAGGATAAAAATAAAACTTTGAAAATCTTAAAATAAAAAAGTAATTTGATAATTCACAATAAAGAATATTCTGTGTTCAAAAATAATTGCTTTTCTTCCTAGGCTTGACATGGTGGACTGTTAGTTTAAGAAATCCTCTGGGATAATAGACCTTGCCAAACTATTTCATGGACAAACACTTTTCTGGTTAAGAAAATAAAGCAAAAAGCAAGGCAAATAATATTTGCAGGGATGATTTCATCCTTACAGACCCTCTGTTAGGAACTTCTGAGAGGAGGGAGCCCTCTTTGTACATAAGATGCCACTTTGATGTAACCATCCGTCTAGCCATTGTCTGGCCTGATTCTGAGAAACACAGCTGGAGGCATTTGGAAAATGTTTAGGAGAAACCTGTTGAATTCTGTGCTGGCACATCCCTAAGATTTCTGATAATAATGACAATTGTGTATTTTTTTTACTGAATATTATTTTATCACTAAGAAAAAGGTTCAGTTTATGTTTCTCCTTAAATGTAATCAAATAAGTGAGGAGGTAAATGACTGTGTGGAATTCAGAGATAAAAAGTCAGAATTTTATGCAATAAAATTGCAGATTCAGACTTGAATGCTACATAGTTGGGAACAACACTTGTATTCTACTATAGGGCTGCCACCTTAGATACTCCATGGCTGGCACCAGCACAAATAGTGCAAAAGCATCCCACTGAACCTCTTCCTGTCAGTGCTGCTTCTGACAACTGGATGTGTCTGCTTGCTAGAACAAATCCTATGTGATGCCTACTTCTTTGCATTGCATCTGAATTGGAGATTTGCAAAGCTGATTTTGAGTGTCATAGCCAAGTCATATGTTTATATCTGGGAAGGGGAAACTGGGAAAATGAGTGCCTTGCCTGGACTCAGAATATAAGACCTTCTCCAAATATGAGAAGAATTTTAAAAAGTACTTGAAACTCAAAGCATAGAAAATGTCCACCAAAGCTTCCTCTTACCATTTAACCTTTGTAAGTGTGCAGTTCAGTTGTGTTCGGTATAATAACATTGTTGTGTAACCAATTTCCAGAACTTTTTCATCTGGCAAAATTGGAAATCTATGCCCACTAAACAAAATCGCACTATTTCCCCCTCTTTCAGACTGCTGGTAACCACTATTCTACTTCTGTTTCTGTGAATTTAACTACCCTAGATATAACTGGAATCTGACAATATTTGCCTTATTGCAACTGGCTTATTTCATTTACCATAATGTCCTTAAGGTTTACACATATAGCATGTGCCCCATTTTTTTTTCCTTTTGAAGACTGAATAATATTTCATATACCACATTTTTAAAAAAAATCCATTCATCTATAAATGGTATTTACATTGCTTCTACCTCTTGGCTGTTGTGAATAATGCTACTGTTAACATGGGTGGGCAAGTAACTGTAAGAATTCTGTTTTCAATTATTTTAGATATATAACCAGAATTGGAATTGCTGGATCATATGGCAATTCTATTTTTAATTTTTAGAGGAACCATCATACTATTTTCCATAGCAGCTGCATCATTTTATAGTCCCACCAGCAATGTACAATGGCTATAGTTTTCACATCATCATCAATACTTTTTCTTTTCTTTTCTAGTAGTCATCCTAATAAGAATGAAGTGAGCCATTTTATTATTTTACATGCACTCGACTATTAGTATCATTTCTTGTGTTAACCATGACTATTTTATTATTTTGGTTGTAGAGAGAGAAGCCCAACTCTGACTTGGTTAAGCCAAAACCAAACAAAACCAACAAATTTCAAGTTCAAGACCTAGAAGAATCAGAGTGCTTTAATAATATTTTTAATTTCCTATTTTTTCTTTCCTCCTTCTCTTCCCTTCTCTTTTACCAGTTTCCTTCTGGTTTAATTATCAGGCAGCTTCCCCACAACTACATATTTGCTGAAAAGTCACCAAGCTCACAACATTCTTAGACTAGAGACAGGATAGGTAAGCATGTGTCTCTTTCATGATAATTACATAAAAGTGATCAGCCTAGAATGGATGATTTGGCCATTCCTGAATCAAGCTCTAAGTCCCTGATTAGATAGAAGGGTCACAAGTTTACCCTTGCATGAGGCAGAGCCGTGCCATAACAGTCTTGTCATGATTGTTTTTATGTGCTGATTGGAGAGCTATTCTTAAAACAATGGCCAAAGCCTGGCATCAGATAGTCAAGACCAGCCCTATACTAATCATTGCATGGTTTTGTCATATCCTTACTAAACCGATTCTCACTTCAAAAACGAGGAATATTTTTTCACTTCCGCATTTAAGGTTTACTTCCCAAGTTTTTATCATTTTCCCAAGATCGACAACTGGCTGTAGAAATCCCAAATTTCTTCAGGATGAAAACCTCTCTTCTGCTAAGAGGGTTGTATTCTGACCTTATGGTCAGGACATAATAATCATACCAGACTCACATTTGAATGTATCCTTAAGATCAAAGGCAGACAGTGTTAATTAACTGTGTGTGGAAATCCAGTTTCTTAGACCAGGTTTTCCTATTTTAGCGTTAGTCCATTTCTTATATATAAACTCTTATATATAAACTTTAGTCCATTTCTTATATATAAACTTTTTTCATGATGGTGAAGTAAATGCATGCATTGTACTAACACTGTCAGTTAAAAATATGCATATAGTAAAATTCTCTAGAATTAGAGTCTAAAACTAGAATAAAATAAGGACAAAATAAGATGATCTTACTATACAAATAAAAATATGCATTGAAACTATATGACATAAAATAGGATGCAATTATAAAGAATCTAGCAGAAATTCAAAATACGGATGATTGATATAAATAACTCAAACTGTGAAATAAGAAGATAGGTCACCTCAGGAATAAATTATCCACATAGAAGTAAGGTTGAAATATTGAAAAATTAAAAAAAGAAAAATTTTAAAAAACCTTAGGGAAGAATAAAGTGATAGAAATGTATGTAGAGATGAAAAAGTGAAGGTATCAAAAATCCATATAAAAGCAGTTTCAGATGGACATAAAATGAACTGAGATTTTACATATAGATAAGATCATACAGTATTTGTCTGTATTTGGCTTATTTCACTTAGTGTAATGTCTTTTAGGTCCATTCATTTGTTGCAAAAGCAGGATTTCCTTCTTTTATTCAGCCGAATAATATTCTATTGCATGTAGTTGCCAGGAGTTTGGGGGTAAGGGAAAATGGGGAGGTGACTGTCAAAGGGTACAAAGTTCAGTTATGCAAGATAAATATGTTCTGGAGATCTATTATATAGCATAGTACCTATAGCTAACAACTTTGTATTATATATTAAAACTTGCTAAGAGGGTAAATCTTATGTTATACACACATGTACACACATACACAATAATAATAATAAATAGGTGGGAAAGAAACTTTGGAATTTGATGGATATGTTTATGGCCTGGATGGTGGTGACAGTTTTACAGGTGTAGTTACCTCCAAACCCACTGAATTGTATAAATTAAATATGTACAGCTTTTTACATGTTAGTCATACCCCAATAAAATGGTTTAAAATTAAACTCTAAAGAACTAAGGAAATAATAATTGAGAATTCTCACAAATTAAAGAAATATGGAAAACTTTGGATTGACAGTTCTTTGGGAAAGTCAAATTCACCAGTTAGCCTTTGCTATGTTACAAACCACCCCAAAATGTAGTGGTTTATAACAAAGATCATTTATTAATTCAAAATTCTAAGAGCTGGCAATTTGATTTTAGATCATCTGGGTGGTTTTACTCCTGATTTCTCCTGGGCTCAGTCATGGATCTGGTCAGATGGATTTGGTTTGTCTTGAATGCCCTTACTCCCGTATCTGGCAGGTTGTGAAGCAAGTGCCCTTAGATGTTTCCCATGTGGTCTCTCTCCTAGGCTATCTCAGCCTCATTCACATGTTCACACAGTGGTCTCAAAATTCTAAGAGCTACAAAAGAGGGTAAGACCCAATGTGCAAGTGTGCTCAAGTCTTTGCTTATGTCATGTTAGCTAAATATTCTATTAACAAAATAAGTCATATGGCCAAGCCTCGATTTAGGGATGGAAAAGTAGACTCATTTCCTTCCTTTTAGGAGGAGCATTAGAGTCACATTGCAAAAATAGCAGACAATTATGAAAGGAGAAATTATTGGGATCATCTTTACAAAGATGAGTAAAAAATACACCTGGATAGACTATTAAATTCAAGACAAGTGACGATAAAGAGAAAAGTATAAAAGTCTTTCAAGAGAAAGATCAGATGACTCACAAAAATAAAAATTTACTGCATATCAAATTTCTCAACAGTGAGGAAGAGAGCTGTAACATTGAAATAAATGTGTGTGCAATAAGGATATTCTGATGTCCTACAAGGGCTTGGGAGTTTAACACATAAAGACCTCTTAAAAATGCTTTCAAATAATGTCTTTCAATAAGAAGAAAATAAGAATGCATATGGGGAATAAGACTGCAAATAATTAAACGAAAATGTGGCTTTAGAAAGTAGATACTTCTTCCTACTATCTTCAAAAGAACCTATATTATTAACAGTCCAAGATCTGCTCCTGATTAGGAGGGATTGTTCAAAGAATTTTCCCATTTTTAGTATAACATTGTTTTCTTTAATTAAATCAAAAGGTAAAATGTTGCATAAACCTCAATACATGTGTGTGTATGTGTGTGTACTTCTAAAGATGAAGTGGGGTTCCAGTCTTGCCCAGAGATGCTTCGATAGTTTTTACCTAGGTTCATTCAGTTACCTTGGATGGGTATCATTAAAGCATCTCTATAGTTTATCATGTGGATTTAGCCAGTATATGAAGTTTACAACAGAGGGAAGTCAGCACCAGAAAATGTTTCCTATAATAAGTGTTCGCTATTTGTGCCTTGTGAAAGCCATCAACCCAATAGCCAGAATCCTGACATTAATTGTACCTTGTGATAGTTAGTGGTCCAGCTCCCACTAAGAAAACAAAGTATAACAGCTCCGTTGTTTTATTAAACTGGTCTCATAAATATTCAGACTTATCGAGTGTCATATGTCCTCCTCATTTTTATTAATATGTGCTTATGTTAATTTTTATATGTACAACTACTTCATTGCCAGGAAAAATATTTTTATGGAAGTATCATCATTTATGTTTGAAATCAGTGTATTTTCTTGTTTCATCATAAACTTTGCTCACAGCTGTTTGCTAACTAATTTCTCCCTGGGCAGAGTTGCTGTAGCTACTACTCTTAAAGTGTTCCAAAAGGATCATAAATTCTACAGACTATGCAAACAATGTTAAATACATATTGTATTTCATTCTAAATGAAAGTTAAATAAATTAAATTTATTTTAGAGATAAATGTAGAGCTACAAAAAATTTATTTATTCATTTATTTATTAAAGATGCATTTATTTATTCATGAGAGACATGGACTGAGAGAGAGAGAGAGTCAGAGACATAGGCAGAATAAGCAGGCTCCTTGCAGGGAGCCCGATGCGAGACTCGATCCCAGATCCCAGGATCACGATCTGAGCTGAGGGTAGGAGCCCAACTGCTGAGCCACCTAAGTGTCCCTACAAAAAAATTTTAAAATGCTATGTCTGAAATGAATGGTCTTTAGTTTATGTGTTAATTTCATATTAAACTATTGAATATATTTATTTAATATTAATATATTAAAGATTAATTGAATATTAAATATTAATTCCATAAACATTAGACCACAAAATCTATTTCACTTTTATTTTTTGATCTTAGAAAGAGCAAAATAAACTTCTTGTTTTTATTTTTATTTAGCTTTTAAAAAGATTTTATTTATTCATGAGAGACACAGAGAGAGAGAGGCAGAGACATAGGCAGAGGGAGAAGCAGGCTCCCTGCATGGAGCCTGATGCGGGAATCAATCCCAGGACCTGAGCCAAAGGCAGATGCTCAACCACTGAGCCACCCAAGCACCCCAAACTTCTTGTTTCTAATTTGGGTAACCATTAACACCATCACTGACTATCACTGCAGAGGGATAATGGTCAAGCTTGACCATCGTAAACATAATTGTCTTAAGCAGTGAAAATTTTAATTTGTAAAACTTCATGCCACTTTTTACAATATCCTGAAGAAAAACTTCAACCATTTGTTATAAAAATTTAATATAAACAAAAGATACTCTTATGAATTAACAGGAATAGATTATAGATACCATGATAAATAGTGTTGTGGGCAAATTTGTAGCATAATTGTTGTAGATTGGGAGAAGTTAACCTTGATTAGGAGTCAAATTCTAGAGTTAAAAAGAAAGTGATGACTAAGTAGTGGGTAGATAGCATTAGCTCTGTCACCTGCTGTGATACATAATAAATGTTTGAAACCCAAAAGCAGAAAGATTTCTTGTTTTAATTTCCTCTGTCTCTGATAAAAAACAAAACAAAACTGCACTCAAGAAAGATTTAGTAGTGAGCTTATAACAGCAGTGCAAATAAAATCAGATTCTCTGTCGAAATTTAGAATACCTTGAGACTTAGCCTATAGTTTAACTATCAGTCATGCTACCCCCATAGATAACAGAGTTATGTATATGACATCTCTTATCATATAGGACTTTTGATGCACAGGTAGTATTTGTCTTGTTGAATTAAAATCAACCAACAATCATTATTGGCAGCCTACTTTGTTACCAGATATATGTCTGATACCTAGAGACTCCCATCTATTTACATAAATTGATATCATACATTTTTATTTAAAATCTTTTTATTTTACATTTTAGATTTACAGAAAATTATAAATATGATAGAATTCTCATATACTCCATATCCACTTTCCTCTATTATTAACTTTGAAATCAGTGTACATTTGTCACAATTAATGAATCATATCAGTATATTATTATTAATAAACTCCACAATTTATTCAGATTTCTTTAGTTTCACCTGATGTTCTTCTTCTATTCCTGAATCCTATTCAGGACACTACATTACATTTAGTCATCTGTCTTTAGGCCTTTCTTGTCCTTGACAGTTTCTTTCCCTTGCTTTGACGATCTTGACAATTTTAAGGAATATTGGTTATATATTTTGTAGAATTTCCATCTATTTGAATTTGTTTGAAGTTTTTGCCATTATTAGCATGGGGTTATGAAATATTGGGAGGAAGAGGTAAAGTGTCATTTTCATCATATCACATCAAGAATGTGTACTATCAACATGAGTTATCACTGTTGATGTTAGTCTTCATCACCTGAGGTCATGTTTGTCAAGTTCCTTTAAAAAAGGTTATTTTTCTCTTTAATCATACTATACTTATATATAATACTTCCTAGAAGGGTATCACTAGATGCAGCCCCCAGGCTTTGGATGCAGGGAACAAAGCTTAACCTCTTTGAGTTGAATTATCTACATAGATTATTTGAAAGTTGTCATACACCTTTTTACAGTGTTTTTCAGTTTCTCTCTCATCTACAAAGGAAAAAAAATGAATAAAGAAAATATGGATTCCATCTTCAAAAAATTTTGAAAGTAAAAACTTTGAAAGTAAAAATTTTGAAAGTAAAAATTGCCATAATCCTTTGAAAAAGAAAACTAATGTTTAATTGTAAAGGAAAAAAATGATAGAAATAGCATTCAAAAAATGAGATTATGAGAAAGTTTTAAAAATTTCTCTAAATAGGGGCACCTGCGTGGGTCATCATCTAAGTGTCTGATTCTTGATTTCAGCTCAGCTCATTACCTCAGGGTTATGAGATCAAGCCCCATGTCAGGCTCTGTGCTAGGTGTGGAGCTTGCTTAAGATTCTCTCTCTCCCTCTTTTAAAAAAAAACTTGTCTAAATAAAATGTGAAATTTAAAATCAGCTGAATGCTAACTATTAGATAAGTGACTCAAACTGAATGATTTAGGAAATGTGAGACCATCATAAAAATAAATAAATAATAAATAAAGTAAAAACAAACAAACAAACAAACAAAACCCACCCCAACACTTGAGGTTTAAAAATGAGAAGAAATAGTTTACAAAAATTTTCTTTAAAATGGTATTGACAAGTAACCCCTGATGATGGTTCTTTTAAGCCCTCAGTAAAATACTTGCAAAGAATCAAAACTACACAAGATAGACATTTTATTAGCACACTAAGGGTGTCTGGGTGGCTCAGTGGTTGAGTGTCTACCTTTGGCTCGGGTTGTGTTCCTGGGGTCCGGGGATTACATCTAGCATCCGGCTCCCTGTGAGGAGCCTGCCTCTCCCTCTGCCTATGTCTCTGCCTCTCTCTCTGTCTCTCATAAATAAATAAATAAATTCTTAAAAAAAAATCCTGGGACTCTAGGATCATGACCTGAGCAGAAAGCAAATGCTTAACTGACTGAGCCACCCATGTGCCCCTGATTTGTTTATTCTTTACTATTCCAACTTAGAAAATGTAGATTAATAAAATAGATGTCATATTTCAAATAGAAGAGTACATGGCAAAGAAAGGGAGAGAAGAGAAAAGAGATACAGTTTATCTACAAACTCTGTAAGGATGTCTGTGATGGGTTGGATCTAACTTTCTTGAAAAATAGCCCCATTGGCCTGGCAGCCTTTCCTTCTACATGAGGAAAGATTTAAACAGAGTGTGTCATGCCTTGTCTACACCTCCTTATCCTTCTGTTCATTACACAAAGTTTATACTTCAGTGTGTATTCTATTACAATGGGGCATTTTTGTTGACCTGTGGAAGAAAAGGGTATAGCTTCCCAAACGCAAAAGCCCATCACTGATCCTGCAGCAGATAAGGCAGTTTCTAACTATAAAAATACACCACAGACCTCCTCCTGTGCATTGAAGAAAGTAATAAAGGAAGTATTGGGCATCACCCTGCCCTCTAACCACCAACTTTGTTGGTGAGATAGCATTGTCTACACATATAAAACAAAAAAGTGTATAGAAAAAAGCATGAAATAATAAAGTACATAATAATACATGATTGGAAAGGGAGTAATCAGTGTAGGCTGTCATCCTTAGAATGTCTTCATGGAAACAGAACATTCCAAAAGTGGTCATGGAGGATAAATGACTCCAGAGAGTGGATGAGTGAGGAGAGCCCAAGAGGCTGAGAGAGTGTGATGGAGAAAAGACTGAGTTCAGGGAAAGAAATGTGGACAAATCTATAAGGAAGACTGTGTTGTGAACCCAGGTAAACCTTAGCATGTCTTTACTTCAGTGCCACATGGCTCATGGTGATGTGGAGGAGACTGTATATGTGAACATACATAAAACGTGACTCTTGAAATCAATAGTTTGTGGATAAGTTGTATCCCCTGGCAATACTATCTTTGTGACTATGGCTCTTAGCTAAGAAAAGGAGGAATAAGATTGATATACAAATGTGGAGCTTTGAGTGAGTTTAATGAGTGTTTCACCAATACTAACAATTTGCATTGCACAGAAAGAACAGAGTTTTGTGAACATAAGACTAACTCCAAATGAAATCTGTGTGCTGTAAGCTGATGATCTAGGAACTATGGAAACATTTTTATGAATTTAATAAATCATAAGTGGAGAGCTACATACAGGTTTGGCATGCATCACTCAGAGGTAGAGTTTTTTTTTTTCATCTGTTTTAGTTGTAAGAAGTATTCTTTAGATCTTGATTCTTCTTCCACGAATTTTGAAGTCTCCCAGAGGCTCTTTACAATTGAAGGACCCATAAAAAGAAATGGGTGGGTGCTCTTTCAGACCACAAGAATTCTGCCTTGAAACAAAATACCATTCTTTCAGCATATGTCTGAGGAACTAGTGAACCTGGCCATATTTTTAATGTTCCAATCATCTTAAATTAATTTTCTACTGTGCCAGGCTAAGAAAAACCCAACACATAGTTCATATAACTTTGCATATTTTAAGGAAATGTTCATCCATGTAATTTTAATTCATTTAATTCATATCATCAAATATTAATTTGAACAGCTTTTTGATGTACCACCAACTTTGGCTCCCTTCTCAATAAGATATGTTTCAGTACTTTTTCCTTTTAAAGACAAGAAGATTGTTTTGTCAAAGACAAATGAACTCAAATATACAAAGGTTTAAATCTGGTCTGTAACTGGAAGCTCATGGGATTTGCATACCTAGAATTCCCCTTACCCCCTTCCCTAAGTACTCACCTAACTGAAATAACCAGATTCTTAAGATACTCCTGCCAGACACTAAACAACCAAAGGGCTTTGGCAATGACCAATGAATAAAAAACTCCAGAAAAAAATGTGGAACTCTTCAAAAATACTGACAAAATCTTGACTGAAAATGGAATTCCCTTGCAGTATTTAATATGTCTGAGTATGATGATGCCCAGGCAAATTATAAAAACTAACATCATCTTGTCTGAATTGTTAAAGAATTTTCATTAAGGATAAACACCAGCTAACTCTAGATTTCCTCAGTATTTCAGAACGGGATCTCCCTGGGAAATATCTGATCTATAAACTTATTTAGGATTATCATGCTCTGTTTGTTTGAAATAGCATATTTATTCCATTTATGGCCTGTTGAATAAAGTGGAGTACTTTATTTTTTTTATTCTAAAAAATTCATTCTATAGAATTCAAGAGAAATTTTCCAAATCTGCCAGTGTCTTTTGAGATTTGATCAACAAATCTAAGTTTATCTTCTTCATTATGTTTGTGGTTTCATTCACTTTAATCTTAACCCTTTTGGTCTGTTTCTGTATAGTGAACAAATTCAGAAGTAATTGAGCATGTGAACATATGGAAAGAAAGAGAAACAACTGGATATTATTTCAGTTTTGAAAAAAAAAAGAGGGATTTTGAACAAGTTTCTTTGCCAAAGTCTTATTGCCAAATGTTATTTAAAATTATACATTAAGGGACTGGGGTAAATTTTTAGTGAGGACTGGAGGAAATGTCTTGGTGATAAAAAAAAAAAAGTAAAGGTAAAATGTATCTTTTTTGATGCAAACTCTGAAATAATACCTCTTATAGAAAGAATATACTGAGCTCCTTATTTCAAATCAGGGACAGCAAGATCTCATGTTTGAAAAGACATGCCTCTATTCTGCGTAAACAAGTTCAGAGCAGAAGTCTATGTAGCATTTGTAAGTGTAGGACTCAGAATTTAGGGGTAAATCATTGTATATGAGTTATTCAGCAATATGATCTAGGAATCTGGGCTATTTTCTGAATGTGATGGCTGTATACTAAGGGAGCAGTGGATAACCAAAAGACATCAGGAATCAAAGAGAAAACATTAACCCCTCTAGTGAGGGGGTTAATGTTAAAGTGAGGTCTCCCTTTCTGCCTTACTCTCTACACTTGCATATTAAGAATAGCTAATATATACTGAGTGCCTATTATGTGCCAGGCAGTCTTCTAACATTTTATGGATGCTGTTTGTTGCAAATTTTTGAGAAAACATACTATCATTTCTATTTCACAAGAAAACCAAGACAAAGAGGGGTTAATTAACTTGTTCATAGTGCCATAGCCAGTTAGTGATAAAGATAGGATGTCAAAAAAAAAAAAAAGATAGGATGTAACTTGGGACTCTAGAACATGTCATTTAGATACTTGTCAGTACTGCTTCTAAATAGTCCATACGCATAACAGTGATGAATATGAGACATTTTTTTCCCCAAATCACAGAGATATTAACCAAGCTAGATGATGTTGAGAAGAAACATCTAAGAGATAAAATATTTTGAATGGGAACAAGTAGGTTCATCCAAGAATTCCAGAGAACAGAATAAAGTACAGAAGCTAGAGAGGTCAGACTCTATAAACTCAGTGGCTCCACTGGAATGTTCTCTTTCTTATGAAACTGACACATACTGATTGAGTTAGGCTGGGCCAATTCCAACCTGTTTGTTCTGTGAGATAACTGTTAATATATAGGAAATGAGACATTTGGGTGAATATTTATTAGGGATATTCACCATTATTTTACCAACTATAACAAGAGATTTAAATGCTATAGGACAAGGATAGTCTAACTGGTTTTTTTTTGTTTGTTTATTTGTTTTTTTTTTTAGAGTTAGCTCAGTAAACGAGTAATAAAATATTACTGTTTTTTATTCTACATATTATGAAGAAGATTCAATGAGGGAATGTAAACTTTCCTCTGAAGTTAAATCAATCCACTGTTCTATGTTTTTTGTGTCAGCATTCATCCATACCAAGTGAGGCAGTTGATGCAGGATCATTTTGAGACAAAGTTTTCAGGGGAAAACGTGTCTTTTATTCTGGCTAGCATGGTGTTTCTAAAATTGTTATTCAGGAGTTATTTCTCTCCCCCTTCCTTCTTATGTATCTTCAATATACCCCAAAAGTTAAATTTATGTGAGCCCTCACTTATTTTATTATGTGCAAACATACAATAATTACACACACAGATCCCACTCTATATATTTTGTTGTATTTATTTTCTTCTGAGTGTCTACATTATATTTTTCCATGTAAATAAAATTATTGTAGGAAAATTTATATGTTGAAAATCTTAATTACATTCTAGTGCTTCAGCAATTTAGCGTTAAGTACTATTTCAATATCTATTATTGATGTTCTCTTTTTTTAAGATTTTACTTATTTATTCATGAGAGACATAGGGAGGGAGGGAGGGAGAGAGAGAGAGAGAGAGAGAGAGAGAGAGAGAGAGAGAGACACACACAGGCAGAGGGAGAAGCAGGTTCCATGCAGGGATCCTGATGCGGGACTTGATCCTGGGACTCCAGGATCATGCCCTGGGCCAAAGGCAGGTGCTAAACCGCTGAGCCACCCAGGGATCCCCTGATGTTCTTATTGATACAAGATAATCCTATTTTATGTTGAGTGTGTTGAACTCTTAAGTATCAACACAATATTTATGACACTGTGATGCTACATTATGGATATGCAGACTATTTCACATTACATGTGGTTTTGTTATATATCAGTGACCCATAGAAGACTGCATTGCTTTGCCCCCAGTCTCCCGAATCAACTTTCAGTTGCCTTAACTTCCTTTTTGGCACTTGGCTATATTTACACACACACCCATATATCTTCAGAGTCCTTGAAAACTCTGAACTCCCCACCCCCAACACACAACTTGCCTATTCTAATCAAAGAGAAAAACTTAACACTATAAATATATGCACTGATATATGCACTATACACACACACACACACACACACACACAAACATGCATTGGTCATTGGTACATTGTTCAAAATGGTATAAATTGGGATTTTTTTCTTTTATATACCAATTATATTGTCCGTAGCAGCCAAATTAAGCTTCCATGCTGAAACAAGAAGACTGAACAATTTGCTGTTTGTGTGAGATTGAGCAGACGCTGAGGTTCAAAAAGAACAACTTATTTCTTTCTGTTTATACTTTAGGGCACTATAACTACAGGGAAGGTTACTCCCACCTCCATCTCAAACCAAGTGCCACCTCTTCGTGAAAAATAAAGTCAAAGGACAGGATCAAGGCCAGGTAATCTTTCTGTTCTTGTCTTGAGCTTGAGTCAGTTTCAGTTTAAAATGCTGGGTGCTTCTGTTTCACTCTGGCTAAAAGTAGACATGTAATTTGGCTCTAGCCAAAAACATATATGACCCCCCAAAAAAGAAACTAATATTTAACTGGTACATACCACATGTCAAGTACTGTGCTTAGGCAATTTGACCACACAACAAGGTATCTCATGCTCAAGTCCAAGGAAATAATTGCTTATTTTAGAGTCCTTTAGCTAGCAATGATCAAAAGTTAATTCATCTAGTTTGGGTGCAGTCTTAGAGATCTTATCTTAAATTTTGCCAAATAGAATGTTTTAAGCCAGAATTTGAGAGACCCGAGATGTTCTATGAGAAGACAGAGGAGAGAATGTATTTGAAAACGTAGGTAACTTAGGCAAGCAAGGTGTCCTCAACTATGCTACATAGATGACATGAATTTATTTAGGGTATAGAAAGCATAACATAATTGTTTATCATGGACTTAAATGGGATCTTTGTGGTCAGATAATTGTCAAGCATAATTTTACAGGTAAGGAAAGGTAGCCTGAAGAAGTTAAATAATTTTCTAAACAGCTATATCACAGAAGACACAGGAATCCTGTTGAACTTCAGTCTGCTGGCTCTCATTTCAGTGTTTTCTCTCTTTATCCTATTGCAATGTGTTAGTTACCACAACCGAGACATTTTTGCTTCACACACAGCCGTGCCTCAGCCATCCACCTGATCAGTTCATTTGGATTACACAAAGGCTTTTCACAAGGCTACTTTTCCTCCTTTCCTATGAGTGAATTTTTAGTTTGAAGCTGAAGGACAAAAAGCAGTGAATTAATGACTTTCTAAAACACTGATTTAGGTTAAAAAAAGTTGTAAGAGAAACTTAATAGTCTGGTTGAAAGTTATTAGGAAAAGCAGCTGAGGGATCCCTGGGTGGCGCAGCAGTTTGGCACCTGCCTTTGGACCGGGGCGCGATCCTGGAGACCCAGGATCGAGTCCCACATCGGGCTTCCTGCATGGAGCCTGCTTCTCCCTCTGCCTGTGTCTCTGCCTCTCTGTCTCTCTCTGTGTGACTATCATGAATAAATAAATAAAATCTTTTTTTTTTAAAAAAAAAAAGGAAAAGCAGCTGAGTTCTTTTGCCCCACACTTTGGGTGGCATCCTGAAGGTAAAAAAAGACATCATGGAATCACAAATTTGAGTTTAGACTCTGAGAGTAGAGAAGAAGAGCTATGCCTTGTTTTTCTCACAGGATTCTCAAGGTTGATAGGCCTGCAATGGAGGCAGGAGTGTTTGAAGTCAGCAAGAATATATCTTTTGAAAATTATTTATTTTTTAGAAAAATTCTTTGTTTACATATAGAAAAAGGTATTTAGGGAACATCTTCTATGTTACAACAGATGATAAGTTTATGTCTGTCTCTGTCCTCAAGGTATATGAAAAAATCTTTGCCAAAAGCTTTCTCCTATGTTTTCTTTGAGAAACTTTATAATTCTAAGTTTTATCTTTAGATCTATGATCCATTTTGTGTTAGTTTTTGTTTATGGTGCAAGATATGGGCTGAAGTTTTGTTGTTATTGTTGTTTGCATATGGATAAAACAACTTTGTAAAAAGAAAATGACACTGTAAAATTACACTGATTGACTAAAAAGCCACAATAATTAAGACTGTGGTATTGGCATAAAGATAGAAAAGTAGATCAAATGAACAGGATATAGAGTCCAGGAATCTATTAAAAATTTGCAAATGATTTCAGAATTATAAATATTAACAAATATTTCAGGGTAGCAAAAAGAATTAATACTTTGAATTTAAATTCAAAATTTAAATTTAAAAAAGAAATATCATTTAATGTGGATGATGTTTATCTATCATCTATCTATCTATCTTCATGTATCATCTATCTATCTATCTATCTATCTATCTATCTATCTATCTATCTATCTAATCTATGGTGATTTGACAATTTTATACATTATGCTGTGTTCATCACAAGTGCAGCTACTATCTCTCCTCTTACATCACTATTACAATATCATTGACTATATTCCTTATGCTGTGCCTTTTATTCCCCTGACTTACTCATTCCATAACTGGAGGCGGCTTGTAGCTCCCTCTCCTCTTAACTCATTTTGTCCAAACTTCCACTCCCCTTCCTCTGGCAACTATGAGTTTGTTCTCTGTATTTATAGATCGATTCTGCTTTTTGTTTATCCATTTTATTTTATATTCTACTTATGAGTGGAATGATATAGTATTTGTCTTTCTCAGTCTGACTTAGCATAACACCCTCAGGTCCATTCATGCTGTCATGAATGGCACTATCTCATCCTTTTTTATGATTCAGTAATATTCTACTGTATGTATATATTGTACATATACACACACACATTTTCCTTATCCATTCATCTGTTGATGGACACTGAGGTTGCTTCCATGTCTTGGCTATTGTAGCAATAAACATAAGGAAGCATATATCTTTTCAAATTAGTATTTTTTCCTTTGAATAAATACCCAGTAGAATTATTGAATCATATGGTACTTCTATTTTTAAAGTTTTTGAGGGACCTCCATACTCTTTTTCACAGTGGCTATACCAATTTACATTCCTACCCACAGTGCATGAGGGTTCCTTTTTGCCACATTCTCCCTAGCACTCATTGTTTCTTGTCTTTTTTATTTTAGCCATTCTGACAGTTGTGAGGTGACATCTCATTTTGGTTTCGATTTGCATTTCTCTGATAATGAGTGATGTAGAGCATCTTTTCATGTATCTGTTACCTATCATTGTCTTTGGAAAAATGTCTATTCAGGTCTGTTGCCCAATTTTTAATCAGATTGTTTTTTGATGTTGAGTTGAATAAGTTCTTTATATATTTTGGATATTAACCCCTTATTAGATAAGTCATTTGCAAATACCTTTTCGCCCTCAGTAGGCTGTCTTTTTGTTTTGTTGGTGGCTTCCCTTGCTGTGTAGGAGCTTTTAATTTTGATGTAGTCCCAATAGCTTATTTTTGCTTTTGTTTCTCTTGTGTTAGGAGACCTAGTAAGAAAAATGTTGCTATGGCCAATGTCAGAGAAATTACTGCCTGTACTCTCTTCTAGGATTTTTATGGCTTCAGGTCTCACATTTAGGTCTTTAATCCATTTTAGATTATGGTGACAGAAAGTAGTCCAGTTTCATGTGTTATATGTAGCTTTCCTGTTTTCCCAGCACCATTTATTGAAAAGAGTATCTTTCTTTCATTGTATATTCTTGCCTCCTTTGTCATAGATTGACTGTATAGTCATGGGTTTATTTCTAGGGTCCCTATTTTTTCCATTGATCTATGTGTCTGTTTTTGTATCAGCACCATACTGTTTTGATTATTATAGCTTTTTAGTATATTTTGAAATCTGGTATTGTGGTACCTCCAGTTTTGTTCTTTTCTCTCAGGATTGTTTTGGCTATTTGGGGCCTTCTATGGTTCCACACAAATTTTAGGATTATTTGTTTTAGTTTTGTGAAAAATACTTTTGGTATTTTGATAAGGATTGCATTGAATCTGTAGATTTATTTGGATAATATGGACATTATAACAATATTATAACAATATTAAGTCTTCCAATCCAGGAGCATGGAATTTATTTCCATTTATTTTGTCTTCAATTTTTCTTCAGTGTTTTATAGTTTTCAGAGTACAAGTGTTTTATCTCTTTGGTTAAGTTTATCCCTAGATATTTTATTCTTCTTCATGCAATTGTCAATGGTATTATTTTTTAAATTTCTTTCTGTGACTTTGTTAATTGTGTGTAAAAATGCTACCAATTTCTGGGTATTAATTTTATATCCTACCATGTTACTGAATTTATTACTTCTAGTAGTATTTTGGTGTGGATGACTTCTTGGAGCTACAATAGAACAAACTAGGAAAACTATTCTTATATTAGGCCAGAAAACAGTTGGAAATGTGACACAAGTTATTTCATAGCCATATACATGTTATCACTCTGTATTTATAAAAATCTGTGTCATTAAAAATTAACATTATTATGTATTGGTTACTAAGTGTTCATCTCTATGTTAAGGATTTGAAATGTATTAGATTATCTAATTCTCAGAAGATCTATGTGAGACAGGCATTATGTTCCTGATATTATAGCTGAGGAAACTAAGCCTTTACAAGGTTTGGCTATTTGCCTTAAATTACATAGGCTATAGGTGATAGGACCAGGATTCAAACCAAGTCATCTGACTCCAGGGTTATTTCTTAACCTTTTCTCCATCCAACCTGTTCTAAAGGATAAAACCTACAAATACGATCTAAACTCTATATAAAATAACCAAAATATCTAGGTAATGTATGAACCAAAGTTTTGACATCCTCATCTTTAAAAGGCTCACAGTCTCATGAATTCCCTAAGAAACTAAGCTAATAATTTTGATCACTGAAGCACAGAGTGTTGTGTAATTGTTAGATTTAGAATCATAAAAAAATTGGCACTCAATACTGGCAGAAGTGTGGGAATGTTAAGGATGGCTTCAGAGAGGTAATAACTTTCATGTAATGATTTAAAGAAGAATATGAAATACAAAGATCAGAGGCTAAGTCTGTGCCAATGAAGAAACACAGGATGCCCTCAGGAGTATATAAACAGATCTTTACAACTGGATAATGGGAAGGGAGAACTTATGAGATGTGAGCCAGTAAGGGCATATAATATCCCAAAATGATATGTGTCTTGTGTATGGTAAGAAGTTTGAATTTTGACCTTGGGAGTGACACAAGGTCATTTAAGGAAGTTAAGTTTAAAGGTGATACAGATGTCCCCTGCTTTTTTGGAAGTTTTGAACTATGTCACTTTACTTTTATGAAAGAATTACATTAGTACCTATTTGTGCTAACCAAAAGAAATCTGGAGAGGGGGATCCCTGGGTGGCGCAGCGGTTTAGCGCCTGCCTTTGGCCCAGGGCGTGATCCTGGAGATCCGGGATCGAATCCCATGTTGGGCTCCCGGTGCATGGAGCCTGCTTCTCCCTCTGCCTATGTCTCTGCCTCTCTCTCTCTCTCTGTGACTATCATAAATAAATAAAAATAAAATAAAATAAAAAAAGAAATCTGAAGAGGATTTTTACTTTTAGGGAAAAAGGTGGAAAACAAAAATAGCATTCAGTGTTTGTTTTGCAGTAAGCCTCTATGAGAGCTGAGGGTGCCCAGAGCAGTGAGTGGACCCACCAAGCTCATTCCCAGGACTATATTTGGCAGCTCAGCATCAAACCGCTACAGATCTGAACTATGTCTCTGAGTATCTGTGCTTTACTTTGATTTATTTTGTGCATCTGTTGCCCCCAAAAAGATGTGTTTTATAGTATCAGAAAAGCCAAAAAAAAAAAAAGGGTTATTTTGCAGGGTTTGTGAACACTTAAAATTTTTTTCCATATAAATTAATGATGATTGTTTCTTCATTTTATACCATATAAATTAATGATAATTGCTTCTTCATTTTATACCATTTCAGTTTATGAAGTTCTCATAGGATGACTCTACTTTTGAATAATGGGGGAAACTATTGTCATATTGTGTTTTTTTTCATTTGTTTTTATTGAAGTTCGATTAGCGAACATATAACACCCAGTGCTCATCCCATCAAATGCCCTCCTCAGTGTCTGTCACCCAGTTGTCATATTGTGTTTTATGGTCATTCTACAGTTAGTAGAGAAAACAAATGGGGAAGAAACAAAATGTAGGTTAGAAAGATGAATAAAATATATAGAAATAATCAGACAGGAAATTGGGACCTGAATTAAGACAATAGCAAGGGGGACACATTTGAATACTAAAAAAGATATAATTGATAGGACATACGATTTAGACAGGTTAGGATAAAGAAATTTTAAAGAAAAACTTCCAGGTTTCTGGCATAGATGAATAGTTTTTTAAGTCAGGGAATAGATTTGAAAAGAAAAATAGACACATAGATCAATGGAACAGAATAGAGAACCCAGAAGTGGACCCTGAACTTTATGGTCAACTAATATTCAATAAAGGAGGAAAGACGATCCACTGGAAGAAAGACAGTCTCTTCAATAAATGGTGCTGGGAAAATTGGACATCCACATGCAGAAGGATGAAACTAGACCACTCTCTTGCACCATACACAGAGATAAACTCAAAATGGATGAAAGATCTAAATGTGAGACAAGATTCCATCAAAATCCTAGAGGAGAACACAGGCAACACCCTTTTGAACTTGGCCACAGTAACTTCTTGCAAGATACATCCACGAAGGCAAAAGAAACAAAAGCAAAAATGAACTATTGGGACTTCATCAAGATAAGAAGCTTTTGCACAGCAAAGGATACAGTCAACAAAACTCAAAGACAACCTACAGAATGGGAGAAGATATTTGCAAATGGCCTATCAGATAAAGGGCTAGTTTCCAAAATCTATAAAGAACTTCTTAAACTCAACACCAAAGAAACAAACAATCCAATCATGAAATGGGCAAAAGGCATGAACAGAAATCTCACAGAGGAAGACATAGACATGGGCAACATGCACATGAGAAAATGCTCTGCATCACTTGCCATCAGGGAAATACAAATCAAAACCACAATGAGATACCACCTCACACCAGTGAGAATGGGGAAAATTAACAAGGCAGGAAACAACAAATGTTGGAGAGGATTGGGAGAAAAGGGAACCCTCTTACACTGTTGGTGGGAATGTGAACTGGTGCAGCCACTCTGGAAAACTGTGTGGAGGTTCCTGAAAGAGTTAAAAATAGACTTGCCCTACGACCCAGCAATTGCACTGTTAGGGATTTACCCCAAAGATTCAGATGCAATGAAACGCCGGAACACCTGCACCCCGATGTTTCTAGCAGCCATGTCCACAATAGCCAAACTGTGGAAGGAGCCTCGGTGTCCATCAAAAGATGAATGGATAAAGAAGATGTGGTCTATATATACAATGGAATATTACTCAGCCATTAGAAATGACAAATACCCACCATTTGCTTCAACGTGGATGGAACTGGAGGGTATTATGCTGAGTGAAGTAAGTCAATCGGGGAAGGACAAACAGTGTATGTTCTCATTCATTTGGGGAATATAGTGAAAGGGAATATAAGGGAAGGGAGAAGAAATGTGTGGGAAATATCAGAAAGGGAGACAGAACATAAAGACTCCTAACTCTGGGAAATGAACTAGGGGTGGTGGAAGGGGAGGAGGGCAGGTGGTGGGGGTGAATGGGTGACGGGCACTGAGTGGGACACTTGACGGGATGAGCACTGGGTGTTATTCTGTATGTTGGTAAATTGAACACCAATAAAAAATTAATTTATTAAAAAAAAAGAAAAGAAAACATGGGAGGAGATAAAGGAGGAGGTGTTCTGGTGTCAGGGAAATTTCCAAAATGGAGATTTGGTAATAACACAGCTAATTATTACAGGGGGAAAATTAGATAGGATTATCAGGTTAGAAATTAATAACTTGTGGAAGGTTGTCAAGCAAAAGGACTAATAAAGATCATTCAATGGATGTTACAAAGAAGGAAAAAGATGGAAGAAGAATATCTGTGAATGGAGGTGGTTAGAACAGAGGGAAATTGAAGAAAGGTAAGTTTCTGACAAAAAAGAAAAAAGAAGTTCGAAAGGAAAGGAGTAATCAGTGTATCTAAGACAATTAGTCAAAAGACTGAGTTGTATTTGTTGCATTTTTCAAGTAGACTATCACTATTGGTATTATGAAAAAAATTTGTGAAGTGGTGAACATGGAAGCCAAATTCCAGCCAGTAGAGGTGTGAAAGTCTAGATAAAAATCCAGGATAAGAGGGATGCCTGGGTGGCTCAGTTGATTAAGTGGCCAACTCTTGATTTTGGTTCAGGTCATGATCCCAGGGCCATGGGATCCAGTTCCAAGTCAGGCTTCCCACTCAGCAGGGTTTCTGCTTGAGATTCTCTCTCTCTCCCATTGCCTTTCCCCACTCCTTTTTCTCTCTCTCTTTCTCAAATAAAGAAATCTTAAAAAAATCCAAGATAATCTGACTTCATGAACAAAAATGTTCACAAAAGCACAATAAACAAAGAGAAAAAGCAAGCATATATGGCAAAAATATTAATATATTTTTTAAAAAACAATCAACCGATTGATAAACACATCAATAGCAAACTATACAAAGGCTATGAACTGATAGTTCTTTGTAGAGGAAATGCAAATTACTAGTAAACATATGAAAAGGTTCTCAACCTAACTAGAGGTGAGGGAAATATACATTAAATATTGATGAAAAGATATGTTTCTCCAGCCTATCTTTCCTTCTCCACTCCCTCTTGGATCTGTCCATAAGGTTCTCCATCTGTACACTCAAGCCCTAATCCCTGTCTAACCATCCAATGGAGGCAAAGAACACATGATCCACTTCGACCTGTGGTCCGCGTGAAAGCCATACCTCTGAACTTCCTCCCCAGATTGTCTTGGTATAACAACAACTTGTACTCATGTAACCTGGGGACAATTCCAGTCTTTCTGGGTTGTCTGTAGATACCAGTATGTGTTTCCTGAATGAATAAGTGAGATCCTAGTCTTCAGGACTAGGGATCAGCTTTCTTCTCCAATTTTGCCTAGTAGCCCTTACCCAAAATAAAGTTATCCTGCCATTAGTCTCAGGATCTCTGCTCTTCTGCCTTGGTATCGCTCCTCTTCTTCCTCTGACTTGAATCCCTATCTCCAAGGGCAGGGCACACAACTGTATAGAGATTCACAGATAGCAGTCTTCCCCACTGATTTCTAGGTTTTGATTGACACCTGGAATTTCCACCGTGGCACTCTTTATCTGAATGAGTGCCATGTCAACCTAGTGTCGAGTAGATCCAGAATGAAAGTGAGGCTGGAGCATCCTTGGACACTGTACCAAGGTGCCTGACTGGCTCCTATAGCTTTGTCAATGTTTCCTATTCCTGATGCATGGGTCTCTCTTGGTTCCGGGTTGCAGTGACTGGCATGTGTGTATTATCACTAAGTACTGGGTTATATATGCCATTATAATGTATGAATTTTTGCATGTTTTTGCATCAATTTTTAATCACATAAATACTCTAAGAGAATGTCTTCTTAAAATAGAATGAAGCAAAAAGGAAGAACAAAGTTAACACATTGCATACAAGTCTAACATCTTCTTTGATTAAATCTCTTCTGTCTGTCTCACCGCTTAAAGTCAAATAGGATAATGAGTTTAAGGTGCATGTTTCTAAGTGGCTTTTCTAGAAACCATAGTATTACTAAGTGTGCATGCATGAGTTTAAAATGTGTTGACTTTTGTCTCCTTAGGAGTACTAATCATTCAATTTTTAATAGTGACTGCCTGATAAATGAAAAGGAATATTTTATCACAATGTTGAGTTCTTTCCATCTTTGAAAGTTAGGGTGAATTTTATTTAGTTAATAATCAGTTTATATCTTTGTCATTTTTCCAGTGGCATGTTTCTGTTTTTATTTACTTTTAAAAGCTCTTTATTTTAAAATTTTGATTAACTTTTGTCATATATACAGTTAGATAGTTTTTCCAGGATAGACTTCAACTTTTGCTTTTATAAATTTTTGATAATTCAAAATGCATCCCTGTCAAATATCCTCTCTTTAAGAATTTTCCTTTCAAGTTTGGAAGGGCTTTTCCTAGTTTCAGGAGTAGATATAGTACATTAATTTCGCAACATATCATAGGCAAATTTATCACACTATTGTATAAAATAAAATAAGCATGTGTTAAGGTTGAATTAATGTAAAATTCTCAAATTATCTGAAGTGGGATGATAATCAACAGAATGTATTGATTAGAAAAAAAAGAAAATTACAATTCTCTCATGCATTAAATTCTAATAATATATGTAGCTCAATTTTTCTTTCATGCTCAAATGTGCATTTTATAAGGCAAAAAAAATCTCAAAAGAGTAGGAATAAACATTTATCTCTTTAATCTGAGATCACTGTGCAGCAGGCTCTATAGAAGACTGAATAAAACAAAGATTATAGTTTCATGTTTCGAATTACTTTTTGGCCAGATTTAGACCTTTCCATTTCACATAAAAGGACTCAATGATCATATTACTCTCTCCTTCCTTGAGCTGTTGGCTTGTAAAATCCCTGCCGAGTAAGATTGCACCAGCCCCACCGCAGAGCAGCAGCAGAGAGGTGAGACTTGTGTCTGCAGGCAGGAGCCAGTCACTTAGGGAAGAAAATTTGCTTTTTTTGCCTGGGGATTGCCTGCAGTAGATTCTTCTAGAGGAAGTGTGTTTTTAGGCAGGAGAGGCAGAAGAAGCAGTCTCTTAGGAAGGACAGATTGTGGGAAGTGTTTCTTGAATTGATCGTTCTAAACAAGGGACTCAAGCCTGAGGGAGTCTGCCAAAAATACATTTATAAAGTTTGAACAGCTCTCCAGGAGCATTTTTTTCCCTGATAAATACGATTTTAAGAAAAATTCTCTTGGAAGCCTCAATTTTGAAAACATTTCCTCTGGGGATAACAAGAGAAAGGTATTGCCTCAATGCATTGCTTCTTATCTCACTCCCTCTTCTCTCTCTTTCCCTCCTTTCTAAGCAGTGTAATGTTATAGAGCGTTACATATTAAACTCTTTCTGCATTCACAATTAAGAGGAAAATAATTATGAAACAAAATAAGTCCTTGTTGGCTTAACAACAATCATTCACCTCTGTGGGCTTACCCCAAATCACCTTTCAGTTTCTGGGGTTAAATGTTTACCAGGTGTTGTTAGGTATGGCTTTTTTGCTGCATGTTTTTTTGTGAATTTGGAGACACTGCAATTTCTTGTGCTCATTTGACCTTGATAAGAGACCAAGGGGATTACCTTTTAGGGCCAATCATGAATTCTACTTTTACACTTTTACTTAGTCCTTCTAACCACATTACCAGTTTTAGGAGATTAGTTACTTTGCTTTGTAAACCTAACTTTTGCTGGTATTAGATTAAGAAAACTTTTTAAAGCAATTTTATTTATTTTGCAATACACATTACAATGTGTCTCCTATAATTTTCTCCTAAATTAAATTCTCTCCATGTTTCGAAGAACTATATTTTTATCTGGCATGTTCTTGGCCTCATGATAGAAGAAATAAGTTTATTGCTTACATAATCATGTGAATCAGACATGGAAAATACATATTAAATTATCTAATTCATCCTTCTGCCAGTTCTGAATTATTCCCTAAAGTCCATTGGTCTATTTTTTAGACTCATTACATGATTCATTAATATAATTTAACCAACATTCCTTATTTTCCTTATTTAAGTGTGAATTGACAGAGATACTGTTTTCTGTGAGTGCAGCCTTCATTAATATTTGCTGATTATATAAAGAAAATATTAATATTGCCTTGCATGTTTCTAGTTATTCTCCATGTATATACATAATTTTTAAGAATCTGTTCTATCAGTCACATACTGTTATATCTATTATGAGATGAGAAAATTCAGTTCAGGGAAATTACATCTTCACAATGATAAAGCTAGTAACTTATCCAATGTGGAATAAGTTCCGTGATTTTAAGATTCAAAATGACAACTGCCTGATGAAAAAGTGTACAGTGAGAAAAGAATTAAAAAGTAAAAGATATTAAATCCTACTCCAGTTAGCAATCCATCAAACATACTGAAAGTTTAAAGAACAGAAAACTCATTATCACTTTTTTCTTTATCATTTTTATTCTTTTTTGAGTTTGGACAAATGCATAGAATTACATAACCACAACTACCATGAAAACACAGAACAGTTCCATCATTCTTCATATTTTCCTCATGCTATGCCTTTTCCCATTCTTAATTGCAGGAAACCACTGATCTGTCCTATGTTGCTATACTTTTGATTTAATAGAGTATCATATAAATGGAGCCATAATAGATGTAGCTTTTTGAGTCTGGCTTCTTTAACTGGGCATAATGCATGAAGTTCATGCTTCTATGGAATGTCCTTTTTATTGCTTTGTTTGTTCCTTTTTATTGCTAAGTAGGATTCCACTGTGTGGATGGACCACAGTGTGATTGTCTATTTCCCAGTTGAGAAACATTTGAGTTGTTCCCAGTTTTTGGTGACTACAAATCAGATTGGTATAATGTTCATGTATGTGTTTTTGTGTGAATCTAGGTTTTTATTTCAATATTGGAACTACCTGAGAGTGGGATTGCTGGATTGGAAGGTTGGTCTATGTTTAGCTTCATAAAAAACTGCCAAACTTATTTCCAAAGTGACTTTATTATTTTGAATTCCTACCAGCAATATGTGCAATTTCCAGTTGTTCTGGATCCTTCAGTTTTCTTCCTTCCTTGCTTTCTGTCTGGCTGTCTGTCTTTCTGTCATTTTAGTAGATATATAGTGGTATCACATTATGGTTTTAATTTGCATTTCTTTAATGGATAATGATATTAAGCCCCTTTTCATGTACAGGATAAGCACCTTTTCATGCCATCAGGATAATTTCCTTGGAGATGTGTCTCCCAAACTTTTTTCACATTTCATTTTATTGACTTATCACAGTTTGTTTTCTTAATACTGAATTTGAGAATTCTTTATGAGTTCTAGATACAAAACCAAAAACTTAGTCAGATGTGCAATTTGCAAATGGCTTCTCTCAGCTTGTGATCTGTTTTTCCATTCTCTTAGTTTGTTTTGCAGAACAAGAGTTTTAATTTTATGAAGTTAAATATAGTGCTTTTCAAAAATTTTACTGATCATGATTTTGTTATCGTGTACAAGAACTCTGCCTAACTCAAGGTCACAAAAGATGTGCTCCCATGTTTCCTTTTAAAAGTTTTAAAGCTTTACATGTAGGCCCAAGATGCATTTTGAGTATATTTTTTCTAAAAGGCATGGAGTGTGAACTATTGGTTGAAGGTTTTTGTTTTTGTATGTGGATGTCCAACATTTTCAGCATAATTTCTTGAAAAGACTATCTTTTCTTCACTTAATTGCTTTTGCACATTTCTTAAAAACCAATTGGTGTTATATTGTGTGGTTTTGGCATGGGCATGTGGCAAAATTATAGCCAACATACAGGGAGAAGTAACTGTGTGTTTTCAACAAAAGCTGTTCTTCATTGATAGAAAGAAAAAAAATTGGAACATTGTTATTACACTAGATATAGTTTTCTTTACCTGGAATATCTGGAAACACACCAGTCAGGATTTATGACTATATGACAAACTAGACAATTTCCATCAGTTCTGGAAATTTATATAATTTGCTAAAGATCAAGATTCTAGGTCAAATCTGTCTGACTACTTGAAGCTCTTAAACATTATGCTAAATTGGAAATGGGTAGGTTGCTTTCCTATTTTTCTATGCCTCACATTGTGTTGGAACAAAAATCTTTGTTTATTTTTTTCTTATATTATGCTAAAGATTATTTCTTGAAAAAGGAATACTAGAAGTGGCAAAGTAAAAATGTTTCAGGATTCTGGATACAAGTTGCTACTTTTTTTCTAAATAAATTGTAGCAATTTATACTCTGATTTTAAGGTTTGAGTTTTCTCATATCATTACCAAATATTATTATTAATATATATTAAGTGGTATATGGTTATAATATAAAATAGAATTAGCATATTTTAAAATGCACTCTATAGAGTGAGTTTGAATTTTTATATGTATTCATTATTTTTTCCTTTTTAGAAAAAAAACCCTTTTCATTTGTATTAAACATTTTAAATACTAGGTTTTATTTACTTATGTGCCTGAGATTTATATCTATTAAAAACATGAACATTTGGTTTCTCATATATCTATAAATACTTTTCTTAGTTTTTCAGTTTCCTTTTTTAATTTGTAAACAATTCACAGTTTGTGTTGCCACGTATACTGGTATTTCTCTTTCTCCCATCTCATGTTCTTCAGAGGATTACAGAATACTCTACTGTCTAGATTTCATTAATGTTCATTTTTTAGCTTATCTGTGGCTTACCTAGGACTTTGTTTTTGATAGCTAGCTTGATATTCCATTTATTATTGGATGCCATGAAGAATCTGAATTATTTTTATAACTGATCAGTAGTTTATGTTATTCATAAATACAATAAATTTATACATATTTTTGTTTATCATATTTATATGATAGACTACCTAGTTTTATGGCAACATATGAACTAGAATTGACCATATTTGTATTCCTTCTTTTTGACACATTGATAAAATTCTAGTATTTTTTTATGCCTTTTACTATACTATAAGCTCCATGAAATTAGGGCTTGTATCTTTTGTTTTCTGATATCAAACATAGTTTTGAATCAGAGTGGTACTCAAGATAAATGAGTTTACAAACATGTGTATGTATATGTATGTGTATGTGAATATACACCTATATGTGTATATACCTCTATGTAGACATCTATAAATATGTAGGTATCTCTATGTATACATACATGCAAACATATATGCATGTAGTTACATACACATGCGCATATTCTTTAGACTGGCTGATAAAAGGAGATAATGTAAAAAATGTACAAAGTATTTTTAAAGGATCTCTATGCAACATCATCCTGAGGTTTGCAGTTTGAGTCCATAATAAAAAAGGAAAATGAATGAAAATACCCTTAGTTGGTTTTGCTATCTATCTGGCTCCTCCATCCCTTCAAAATGGAAGAGTCTCTTCTTTCTCCCTATGTTTCTGCCTAGCATATTATACTTTCTCTTGTAAGCTCATCTATATTGTTGAGAACTGAGGATGGTAACCTAAAAACTGGCTCTTATTTTTTCTAAATCAGAAACAGATGCAGATATTCCCAATATATAGAGCTTCCAAGTATCAGTGTCTCTTTAGCATGACCACACTTATCTTTGAGGACATTTAGAATCCATTTTAGTGCCTGTTGTTACAGCACAGTTCCCTTAATTTCTGAGTTTCCCTGTTGAACTGTTTTGAAAGACAGCTGCAACTCTGTCATCCTCTCAACCCAATTACAGCTCCCTAGGTCTTTGCATTCATGTGAGATCATTCTTAAAACGCCCATGCTTTTGCAATGGTGTTCATTCATTTAGATTTTAGTTGTATTATTCCCACTTTGGAAGAAGATTTAGGAAGTCTTCTCATAGTTGTCACCTACTGAGCATCAGCACAGAGCTGCATAAAGAGATTTCTTGATTTTAATTTCAGAGAAATGTGGGGAAAAGGGACAGGCAACATGAGAGAGACAGCAGATGGAAAAAAGATCAAGATTCTTGGGGCTAACACAGGCCGTTAATAGACTCCGTGGGCTTAGGAAAGTGATTTGACTTCCCTATGTGATACAATTTTCTCAAACTCAAGTAGGAATAATGATGCTAAATAAAATTTCATGCAGTCACCAGCACATAAACAGTTTAGTTATTATGAAAGCTAAAGATTTGCATAGCATTAGTGGTTAACAAAGAGAGAATGATTTAAAATGTGGGCATCCATTTTATTGGTGCTGCTAGCTGTGAAGTTTCAAATGAAAGTTAGTGTGTTAGGAAACCCAAAATTATGGAGACTTGTGTTATTTTAGTGGGTAGATCTATAAGCTCCCCTTTCACTATCTTCTATCTCTTAGCCAAATGATATGGTTTCTGTACAGCTCAGTTGTAGACACTCTCTTCATTTCATTCCATGTGTATATGGGAGGTAAAGTAAAGGAGGCTGGCCTGAGAGCTTGAACAGTCAGGAAATTATAAATTGGTAGATCATCTTACTGAGTAGATAGAAATGACAATGGAACCAGGCTTATTACAAGACAATGAAACAAAATCACTCTCTCTCTCTCCCAAACTTCCTTTCCTGTTTTACTGAATTGAATGCATCCACAATATGAATGGAAAATGAATTTGCAGTGCCTCTCTCACTTCTTTTTCTTTTTAATTAAAAAAATATTTTATTTATTTATTTGACAGAGTTATAGAGCACAAGCAGGGGGAATGGCAGAGGGAGGAGAAGGCTTCTCGCTGAGCAGGAAGCGTGATGCAGAGCTGGATCCCAGGACCCTGGGATCATGACCCAAGCTGAAGGCAGACGTTTAACAGATCAAGCCACTCAGGCACCCCTTTAATTTCTTTTTAATTACATATTTTTGTGGATAGGGAAAAAAGTGGACTGGGAGGAAGAATGAGAAGTTTAAATCTACTCATGTCTTTAGTGTACCTGAAAAGATATGTAGCCTTCCTATGTGGGGAGGATCTAAAAAGCTTTATCCAGATTAAAGAAGGAAAATGTGTGTGCATATTGAAAGACTCTGGAGAAGAAAATCTGGAGCTTATACCTGAGGAAACGCTAAGACATAGAAACATTAATTCATCAAGCAATGATCTTTAAATAAACACTGAGATTGAGATGCTAAAGAGTTCCAGGGGGATTGTCAGCGTATTTTTGTCTCTTTAAGTACCTAAATTCAAGTTATCATAAATTGTTGTCAAAGTCACTTACAAAGAGGCATATATGTTGATGTACTATATGTACATTGGCAATATTATCAATCCAAATACTATCATTGGATTCAACAAAGCAGTGCTAGTGCTCTATAAACCCATGTGTATAGGACAGAGGTGCTTGTTAAAGGAAGAACAGCCAGCACACCTTGAGACACATATACCAAGGCTATCAATTCATGACTTGTCCATCACAGCTGTGACCCTGTCAGAAGCCAGAAGCCAGACAACAATGGTCCAGAAATGCCTGTCTTAGATTTTGATCATATAAGACTTTCCTCCATCAATGCAATTTTGAAATTTACAAAGGTTGCCTTGGTACCTTCCTTCTTTTCTCCTTCCCTGTCTAACTACCAGTGCTAGGCTCTGATGGGCCAAAGCCCCATATCTCTGATGCCCCAGTATCTGTGTTCTGCCAAAATTTTCCATACCTCATTCCTTTTATGGTAAAATTCTTATTATCGAGTGTTTGAGGTCATGTGGTGTTTATATTAACAAACCAAATGTATTGTACAGTCATTAGGTGCCAGAGAATGAGCTAAAAGCTTACATTTTTTATCCCATTTGATCCTCACAGAAACCCTTCAAGTGGGACTGACTTTGTATCTGGATACGAGGAAAGGGTATATTAGAGAGACTGAGTATCTTGCCCAAGACAATGAAGGTAGAGGTGCAGTGACTGAATTCAAACTCAGGTTGGTATGAGTTCAAAGCTTATACTGTTAACCATTTCATTTAAATATTATATTAATTATTATTAGTCAGTTATAAGAACAATATCAACATCTGAATAAGTAAAAATGAGAGGATATCTAAAGATAATTACAAATCATATGTTGAGAAATATCCATTTCTGCTTATAATCATGGAGGAGACATAAAACACATTAGGAGGCACCTGTTTGGCTCAGTTGGTTAAACATCTGCCTTTGTCTCAGGTCTAGATCCTGTGATTCTGGAATCGAGCCCGGCATCAGGCTCACTACTCAGGGAGGAGTCTGTTTGTCCCTCTCCCTCTGCCTGCTGCTCATCCTATCTCTCTCTCAAATAAATAAATAAAATCTCAAAAAGGAAAAAGAAACATAAGCTTTAGGCACAAAGTCTGTGAAGTCAGACTTCTGATCTCAGCCTTGTCCACTATTTTCTGGCTGCATGATCTTGGAAACATTAACTTCTTTGCTTTCTAATTTCGCTGAAAAATAAGAACCTACCTATCTATCTTATCCAATCTCCCAAAGGTATTCTGAAGATTGAATTATTTAATGTAAATGAAGCACTAATAGTTTTTGTCTAAACAAATGTTGTTTTCTTAAAAGCAAATCAAAACTAAAAGGTACATTGGTGTAGAATTCAGAGTAAGAATATAAGCTCTTGTAAGAGTGTAAGTAAAAATGAAAGAAGTGACTTTTTGTGTCTTTTGATATCTGGCTTCTCTGACTTTAGAGCCAGATACAAAGCAGAGCTGAGAAAACATTGTTAAATAAAATAATGAATGATTTTACGGTGACTATGCAAAAAAAGGAAAAAATATATAAAACGCAATGCTAAAAATGTAAAAAAAACAATAAATCCAAAGTAGTGCCAGTGTAAGTTCTTATAGTTGTAAAATGCAGCTTACTAAAATATTTTCAAAAGTTACAAAATATTTGTATTTTTCACACAATATTAAATTACTGAGTTTTTTTTATAAAGGAAGGAAATATAAAAAAGGAAAAAACTGAATGTAACAATGTGTTCAGTTATGTGTTATTTATAATAAAAACAAAATATAAAAACATGAAGTCAAAATTTCTTAATAAAACCAAACCAGAATCATACTATAATTTTCTAGAATATTGCTTGACCACTGGTATAAAAGTGCTACTTAAACTACTTAAAGTGGGAAAGATATATTTTTACAAATATTGAAGCTACTGAGACATCATGCCTTCTAAAATTATAGCACAACTTGAAATATTTGATTTAATTTGGGTCAGCTAAAATGTACATTTTGAGATGCTACATTTTTATGCATTTATATCTTAATTTCTGTGTTGTCAAATCTTAATATTAAGCAGAAAGTTAGATTCCGTGTTAAATGATATTTTCCCCAAATTAACAATGGTTTTTCAATCAATGTCAGACTCAAGGATAAGGAGGGGGTGGGAACAAAAATCTCCAGCAGATTTCAAACATTTTGAGTCATTTTATATCAATTTAGAGACTCATTTAGCTTGTGAAATATAATATCATTTCTAAGAAATATTAACTGTCTTGAACAACAAAATCTTCCCTTACAGTTTATTTAGATGGAGGATTGATCATCTCACTTTTTAAAGCCATGTTCCTTGGTATGAGGTCAGAAATTCTGTTGTTTTGTTAAAACCTTTAAGAAAGCAAGGGCTAATAAATCACTGGGAAAGTCTGGGGTAAAATTGGATTCAATTTCCAATAGTTCATTTACATTTCTTCTTTGATTGCATACAATGCGTTTACAAGCAGAATTCATTTTCCAAATTGTGTGAGGACATGATAGGGGCAAGTGCAGAAAGATCATTCAATTGTAGATACACTTCTATTGTAGAAGGACTATTATTTATCATGACTTGGTAGACCATATGATGTCTCAAAATTTCATAACACTGGCAAAATACAGCTGATGGCGGCCAATTTCCTAAACCATCTTGTCATCATAATTTTAGTTTCTGATCATCAGCTCAAAGAATTTTAATGGGAAGAAGTCAGAAATGGAAGCAGTGAGGTTTTCTCTTCTTCACTTGTTCTGGCTGTGCAACTGGAACATGTGCAAGCATTTTTTTTCTAATGAAGTGTTAGTGATTGAAGTAGGCATTACACACTGTTTCCTATTGTTCTAAGATTACACACAGAGTCGTTAAAACATGAACTAGGCATCAAATGGAAGCCACAGTGACTCCTGACATGCTTCTCACAAGAATAGTTCTTATAATGAAATCAATAAAAATTATCACAATAAAAGTTTGTAAAAAAACGAACAACATGATTCTTTAAATGGGGCTAAAAGAGGGATGATGTAACAAATTAATAACTTCGACTGGTTATAAGTTTAGATAATAATCTCAGATCTTTGAACTAAGAAAAAATTAATTATATTAAATATACTAATAATTATTATGAATATAGACTAATAACCATTTTCCCTCTAAATATGAACCTTTCTCTTGTTATCAATTTCTCAAATTGTTTAAATTTTTTTCAAATATTTTTGTCAAGTTCAGGGGTCAGCAAACTATAGTTTATGGGCCAAATCTGGTCTACTGCTGACTTGTAAAAAATGTTTTATTGGAATGCAAATAAAAATTCTAAAATGAAAATTCTTGTATATATAATCTATGGTTATTTTCATGCTACAATGAGAGAGGTGAGTAGTTGCAATACCATATGCATGCAGTTTCAAATATTCACTATCTGTCCCTTTAGATAAATGATCCATTCCCTGATCTACTTGTTAAAAAGACAAGTTTCGGAAAAAAAAAAAAAAAACAACCAAAAACTAGTTTCACACCCACATTTCAGTCTTGTCTGAAATAGCAGATTCTAATACTTGATTATACTAACTTAAGAAAAGGATAAATTTATTCCTTTTATTTTTGCCTAAAATTTGGGGGAAAAAATGGCCGAAAATAATATCAGGGAAATTAGATAGATTGTTAAAGCACTCTCTGGCAGAAATAAAAGTATGTGGCCAAAATGTCTTTCCTTGGGAAAGGAAATACCAATTTTTTTTCCAGAATGAATATTCTGCTTTCTTTTTTCTGTACTCTTCTTTTTATTTTAAAGTAATTAGAAGAGCTATTCTTGGGCTATAAAATTAGAAGGGAGCCTTTAGCTTATGAGTGGAACAGAAGGAATACATTCTCATGTCTGAAAGTGTCCTGGGGATTCTCTGAAGTGTCTGAAAACTTGTAAGCAGAAGAAAAGGTCTCTTAAATATTCAAGTCAAGTGAAACAAATTCCAGTTGCATCCTAGAAGGCATGCTAGATACCAAACTGTTTCAAGAGGCAAAATCGTTAAAGTACAGAGGACTGATTTAATATTCCTTTTTCTCATACAATTTATTTGTTGTAATACAATTCATATATTGTAAAATTCACATTTTTAAAGTACACAATTCAATAATTTTTATTGTGTAACCATCACTATCTAATTCCAGAGCTTTTTCACACACACACTCCCCCAAACTCTCATCTACTGTAATGATCACCCTACATTCCTTTTTCCTCCAGCCCCTGACAACCACAAGGATTTCTGTTTCTATGGGTTTCCCTATTCTAGACATTTCATATAAATGGAATCAGATTAAGGGAAATAAATGACAGCCTAAGGAAGGGAAACCTACGTTTAATTGGGGTTCCCGAGGGCGCCGAAAGGGACAGAGGGCCAGAATATGTATTTGAACAAATCCTAGCTGAAAACTTTCCCAATATGGGAAGGGAAACGGCATTCAGATCCAGGAAATAGAGAGATCCCCCCCTAAAATCAATAAAAACCGTTCAACACCTCGACATCTAATAGTGAAGCTTGCAAATTCAAAGATAAAGAGAAGATCCTTAAAGCAGCAAGAGACAAGGAGTCCCTGACTTTCATGGGGAGGAATATTAGGGTAACAGCAGACCTCTCCACAGAGACGTGGCAGGCCAGAAAGGGCTGGCAGGGTATATTCAGGGTCCTAAATGAGAAGAACATGCAACCAAGAATACTTTATCCAGCAAGGCTCTCATTCAAAATGGAAGGAGAGATAAAGAGCTTCCAAGACAGGCAGGAACTGAAAGAATATGTGACCTCCAAACCAGCTCTGCAAGAAATTTTAAGGGGGACTCTTAAAATTCCCCTTTAAGAAGAAGTTCAGTGGAACAATCCACAAAAACAAGGACTAAATAGATATCATGATGACACTAAACTCATATCTGTCAATAGTAACTCTGAACGTGAACGGGCTTAATGACCCCATCAAAAGGCGCAGGGTTTCAGACTGGATAAAAAAGCAGGACCCATCTATTTGCTGTCTACAAGAGACTCATTTTAGACAGAAGGACACCTACAACCTGAAAATAAAAGGTTGGAGAACCATTTACCATTCAAATGGTCCTCAAAAGAAAGCAGGGGTAGCCATTCTTATATCAGATAAACTAAAATTTACCCCGAAGACAGTAGTGAGAGACGAAGAGGGACACTATATCATACTTAAAGGATCTATCCAGCAAGAGGACTTAACAATCCTCAATATATATGCCCCGAATGTGGGAGCTGCCAAATACTTAAACGAATTATTAACCAAAGTGAAGAAATACTTAGATAATAATACACTTATACTTGGTGACTTCAATCTAGCTCTTTCTATCCTCGATAGGTCTTCTAAGCACAACATCTCCAAAGAAATGAGAGCTTTAAATGATACACTGGACCAGATAGATTTCACAGATATCTACAACTTTACATCCAAACTCAACTGAATACACATTCTTCTCAAGTGCACATGGAACTTTCTCCAGAATAGACCACATACTGGGTCACAAATCGGGTCTGAACCAATACAAAAAGATTGGGATCGTGCCCTGCATATTCTCAGACCATAACGCCTTGAAATTAGAACTCAATCACAAGAAGAAGTTTGGAAGGACCTCAAACATGTGGAGGTTAAGGACCATCCTGCTAAAAGATAAAAGGGTCAACCAGGAAATTAAGGAAGAATTAAAAAGATTCATGGCAACTAATGAGAATGAAGATACAACTGTTCAAAATCTTTGGGATGCAGCAAAAGCAGTCCTGAGGGGGAAATACATCGCAATACAAGCATCCATTCAAAAACTGGAAAGAACTCAAATACAAAAGCTAACCTTACCCATAAAGGAGCTAGAGAAGAAGCAGCAAATTGACCCGACACCCAGCAGAAGAAGAGAGTTAATTAAAATTCGAGCAGAACTCAACGAAATTGAGACCAGAAGAACTGTGGAACAGATCAATAGAACCAGGAGTTGGTTCTTTGAAAGAATTAATAAGATAGATAAACCATTAGCCAACCTTATTAAAAAGAAGAGAGAGAAGACTCAAATTAATAAAATCATGAATGAGAAAGGAGAGATCACTACCAACACCAAGGAAATACAAACGATTTTAAAAACATATTATGAACAGCTCTACGCCAATAAATTAGGCAATCGAGAAGAAATGGACGCATTCCTGGAAAGCCACAAACTACCAAAACTGGAGCAGGAAGAAATAGAAAACCTGAACAGGCCAATAACCAGGGAGGAAATTGAAGAAGTCATCAAAAACCTCCCAAGACACAAGAGTCCAGGGCCAAACGTTAGAGTCAAACGTTTAAAGAAGAAATAATACCTATTCTCCTAAAGCTGTTTGGAAAGATAGAAAGAGATGGAGTACTTCCAAATTCATTCTATGAGGCCAGCATCACCTTAATTCCAAAACCAGACAAAGACCCCACCAAAAAGGAGAATTACAGACCAATATCCCTGATGAACATGGATGCAAAAATTCTCAACAAGATACTAACCAATAGGATCCAACAACACATTAAGAAAACTATTCACCATGACCAAGTAGGATTTATCCCCGGGACACAAGGCTGGTTCAACACTCGTAAAACAATCAGTGTGATTCATCATATCAGCAAGAGAAAAACCAAGAACCATATGATCCTCTCATTAGATGCAGAGAAAGCATTTGACAAAATACAGCATCCATTCCTGATCAAAACTCTTCAGAGTATAGGGATAGAGGGAACATTCCTCAACATCTTAAAAGCCATCTATGAAAAGCCCACAGCAAATATCATTCTCAATGGGGAAGCACTGGGAGCGTTTCCTCTAAGATCAGGAACAAGACAGGGATGTCCACTCTCACCACTGCTATTCAACATAGTATTGGAAGTCCTAGCCTCAGCAATCAGACAACAAAAAGACATTAAATGCATTCAAATTGGCAAAGAAGAAGTCAAACTCTCCCTCTTCGCCGATGACATGATACTCTACATGGAAAACCCAAAAGCCTCCACCCCAAGATTGCTAGAACTCATACAGCAATTTGGTAGCGTGGCAGGATACAAAATCAATGCCCAGAAATCAATGGCATTCCTATACACTAACAATGAGACTGTAGAAAGAGAAATTAAGGAGTCAATCCCATTTACAATTGCACCCAAAAGCATAAGATACCTAGGAATAAACCTAACCAAAGAGGTAAAGGATCTATACCCTAAAAACTATAGAACACTTCTGAAAGAAATTGAGGAAGACACAAAGAGATGGAAAAATATTCCATGAGCATGGATTGGCAGAATTAATATTGTGAAAATGTCAATGTTACCCAGGGCAATTTACACGTTCAATGCAATCCCTATCAAAATACCATGGACTTTCTTCAGAGACTTAGAACAAATTATTTTAAGATTTGTGTGGAATCAGAAAAGACCCCAAATAGCCAGGGGAATTTTAAAAAAGAAAACCATATCTGGGGGCATCACAATGCCAGATTTCAGGTTGTACTACAAAGCTGTGGTCATCAAGACAGTGTGGTACTGGCACAAAAACAGACACATAGATCAATGGAACAGAATAGAGAACCCAGAAGTGGACCCTGAACTTTATGGTCAACTAATATTCGATAAAGGAGGAAAGACTATCCACTGGAAGAAAGACAGTCTCTTCAATAAATGGTGCTGGGAAAATTGGACATCCACATGCAGAAGAATGAAACTGGACCACTCTCTTGCACCATACACAAAGATAAACTCAAAATGGATGAAAGATCTAAATGTGAGACAAGATTCCATCAAAATCCTAGAGGAGAACACAGGCAACACCCTTTTTGAACTTGGCCACAGTAACTTCTTGCAAGATACATACACGAAAGCAAAAGAAACAAAAGCAAAAATGAACTATTGGGACTTCATCAAGATAAGAAGCTTTTGCACAGCAAAGGATACAGTCAACAAAACTCAAAGACAACCTACAGATTGGAAGAAGATATTTGCAAATAACATATCAGATAAAGGGCTAGTTTCCAAAATCTATAAAGAACTTATTAAACTCAACACCAAAGAAACAAACAATCCAATCATGAAATGGGCAAAAGACATGAAGAGAAATCTCACAGAGGAAGACATAGACTTGGCCAACATGCACATGAGAAAATGCTCCGCATCACTTGCCATCAGGGAAATACAAATCAAAACCACAATGAGATACCACCTCACACCAGTGAGAATGGGGAAAATTAACAAGGCAGGAAACCACAAATGTTGGAGAGGATGCGGAGAAAAGGGAACCCTCTTATACTGTTGGTGGGAATGTGAACTGGTGCAGCCACTCTGGAAAACTGTGTGGAGGTTCCTCAAAGAGTTAAAAATAGACCTGCCCTACGACCCAGCAATTGCACTGTTAGGGATTTACCCCAAAGATACAGATGCAATGAAACGCCGGGACACCTGCACCCCGATGTTTCCAGCAGCAATGTCCACAATAGCCAAACTGTGGAAGGAGCCTCGGTGCCCATCGAAAGATGAATGGATAAAGAAGCTGTGGTCTATGTATACAATGGAATATTCCTCAGCCATTAGAAACGACAAATACCCACCATTTGCTTCAACGTGGATGGAACTGGAGGGTATTATGCTGAGTGAAGTAAGTCAATCGGAGAAGGACAAACAGTGTATGTTCTCATTCATTTGGGGAATATGAATAATAGTGAAAGGGAATATAAGGGAAGGGAGAAGAAATGTGTGGGAAATATCAGAAAGGGAGACAGAACATAAAGACTTCTAACTCTGGGAAATGAACTAGGGGTGGTGGAGGGGGAGGAGGGCGGGGGGTGGGGGTGAATGGGTGATGGGCACTGAGGGGGACACTTGTCGGGATGAGCACTGGGGTTATTCTGTATGTTGGTAAATTGAACACCAATAAAAATTAATTTATTAAAAGAAAAAAAGTCACTTCAAGAGAAGGTGGACAGGGCAGCCCTGGTGGCGCAGCGGTTTAGCGCCGCCTGCAGCCCAGGGTTTGATCCTGGAGTCCCGGGATCGAGTCCCACATCAGGCTCCTGCATGGAGCCTGCTTCTCCCTCTGCCTGTGTCTCTGCCTCTCTCTCTCTCTCTCTCTCTCTCTCCTCTGTTTTTTTCATGAATAAATAAGTAAATCTTAAAAAAAAAAGAGAGAAGGTGGACAATGAGAATAGGCATATGGTTATATTTTACTGAAATGAAGATATATCTGTACCTTTGAACATTTATATGAAGAAAACAAGTGGATGGAAGAGTGATAACTGACTTAAAAATTATTGAGAGTATAGAAAAGTAACATCTCCAGACATTAAAACTAAGAAATAAAAATATAATAAATGAAAAGAAATATATTTTATATCATTATTAAATAAACTTAATTATTTACCAATGGAATGTTGGTAGCTATTTCGCATTGACAATTCCCAAAATTGGAATTGGATTGAGCACTGGAACCCTCATTTCCTAGGGCACGTTGAATTTCTCACAATTCTTGATTTTTATCACAGCAACCTTGTGAAACATGGGTTTGCAAAGATAAGTCAATGAAAGGAATGTAGAATGACATCATCAGAAAAAATATGGCTCCATTTAATATTGAAACTGTGATCTAGCTTGAACTAATATTTTGCTCAGTGGCTGGAAGATGTTGAATATTGCTGGTTTCCTCAAGAGTGTAAATATATTGCAGCACCTGTGGGTTTCATACAACGCATCGAGATGCTTTGGCACAGTTTGTAAAATGTTGCGTTTGATGTGGTAATTTATGGCCATAGGTGTTTATGTAAACAAACAAATAATGTAAGCAACTAAGAAAATTAAAAAAGCAATTGTTTATTCTAGGAAACTCTAAACAAAACAAGAAAAAATACTGAGTTATCATCTAACATCTATTCTCCATTATAAAATATGAAAAATGTAGAACCCACACCCCCTCAATTCTCTCTTATTCCCCAGTTACTGTTAATGATATCACTGCTTCATATCTTTTCAGTGGTTTCCTTTACGACTTTACATAATTTAATGCTTTTATTTACTCACCGTTCTGTTACTACTTTTATTTAGGACACTCCCTTCTATTCTGTGGTTATCTAGTGAGCTATACCTCCAAGTTTCTATTTCCTACCCAAACCTAGTTCTCTTCTTAATTGGTTCCATTGTTTCTTGGATTCTGTTTTTTTTTCTAATTTCTTTGATTTATATTTACTTCTCATTGGAGTATACCTGACTAAATACAATTTTTTTTCCTAGCAAGAAGGTCTGATGGATAGGCTTCTATTTTTATTTACATATTTGAAAATATATTTTCTCAGATAATTAAAAATTCAAATGTATATAGGGATTTTAGATTTAATATATAACTTGCTTTCACAACTTTGAATGCATTAGTCTTAACACATCCAATAATAATGTCAGTTTGATTATTCATTGCTTTAGATAACTTCTTTCTCTTTAGAGCTTTTATGCCTTTTCCTTAACATTGAAAAATGTACACAAATGTGTTAGGGGCAGATATAGATATTACTATTTATCTTTTTCAGCATCCCTTCAAAACTTTTTTATTTTTAAATATTTATTTATTTATTTGAGAGAGAGGGGGAGAGAAAGAGAGCAGAGGAAGCTACATAGGGAGAGAGAGAATCTCTAACAGACTTTAGGGCCAGAGTCTTGATCTCAGGACCCTAAGATCATGTTTGAGCTGAAATCAACAGTCAGATGCTTAACTGACTGAGCCACTCAGGTGCCCCTACTCCCTTGAGAACTTTTAATATGGAAAATTATACCTTTATTTATCTCAGGAAAATTTTTACCATTTATTTTTTGAATACTTTAATCCTCCCATTTCCTCTGTCTCTTTGATGAAATTCTATCCAGACTTCCTGGATATATCTTTCTTGCCTCTTAATAATTAAATAATCTTGCTCAAAATTTTGAGGTATTTCCTCAACTCTATTTTGAATAAAAATTTCACATTTTAAACACTTCCATTGTGTTATACAGTCCTCATTTTCCCCCAGTATGTCACTAGTATTTGTACTTTACTAGAGCTCTTTAGTTTTTTACTTTTCTCTTTCATTGCAGTTTGCTTTTATTTTACAAATTAGAATATTCTCATGCATTTTTTAATGACACTGATTTAATTAAAAATTTTTTGTTTTTTTTTCTGTTTTCTTTTTTCCCCCTTCTGTTTATTTAGAGTTAATTATTCTGCTTGTCTTACTCCTTTCCTTTCATATTATTGATTTTATTCAAATATCTATTGTTCCTATTTTGTGAATGACAGCTGATTAATACAGGTAGCTGAGTTCTCTTCAGCAGATGATAGGTCTTTTTTTAAAAAAAAAATTTCCCAGCAGGCTTTTCATCTTAAAAAGAGACTCACTGCAGACCTGCATACATTGGAGGGAGTCTTTAATGTAGGTTACCTGGGTGAGAAGCAGGTTGGCAAGGGAAGAAATGTGGGAATATTCCCTCTTGGGCAGAGCTGCCTTTTCCTCCTTGTGAATCACAAACATCTTGATGTACCTGAGTCTGTGTTACTTCTCTGTTCTACATGCATTCTGGCCCATTCTTTCATTAATATGGTTTATTATCAATATGTTTCATGATCCTTCCATCATTCCCAGTTTCCCTGAAACTCTAGATCATTCTTGGCAGCTGGGTTTTTTACCATCCTGCCTTTGAATTTTTGGTATCATTTTCATGATATTTAGGGAGTCAAGGGAGGTGAATATGTATGCTCTAGTCAGTGGTAGGCTGGAACTAGCCCTTACCAGCTTTTACAAACCAATTTTTGTTTTCAAGAACCAATTATTAACATTTTAAGAATTTTTGTGTGCTGGTTGTTAAACATACCTATTATTAATATATATAATACATATACAATATATAATGTATCATTTATATAACTTACAATTAAGTTATATTGAAAATGCTAATGATTACTCAGAACTAACGGCTTCCTAATTATTTTCCTATTATCTATTATCTTGAGGGTTATTTATACATATTGCATCTATATGTTGTTAATACTATGTGTAGTGAACCTATCTTCCCAACTCCACATTCCATGACATGACATTTGTAGCTTGAAATTCATCATTATGTGACAATTTACACCACAGAGATCATACAATGCTGCAAAGCAGGATTTTTACCCCAAGATAGTTGTTTGTTTAACATCTACATCAGATCACTGTTTCTGTCTGGTATTTTCAACCAGATCTCAATCACGGACCTTATATGACAGTGCAAATTTACTGAACAATTTGGAGGAAGATCATGTTTATTGATACACACACATGGTCTAGAAAGGACACTCACATTTCCCCTTTATATATTTTATTGATACAACATATAATCACATTAATTGCACTTATTCTGCTGTGCATTTTAGCAAATCATATATCACTTTGGAGTATGCCCGAATTTTATCATATATTATAGTGCTGTTTTGATTTCATTAAATCTTGCTTAAATAAAGATGCCTGGCAGGCTCAGTGAGAAGAGCATGTGACTCTTGATCCCAGGGTCATAATTTCAAGTCCCACATTCGATGTAGAGACTACTTTTTAAAAAATCTTGCTTAAATAATTAGAACCATTATACTTAATGAGAGGTTATCTTATTGTGAGTTGTTTCTTAAATAGATCTATCAAAAGAAAACAACTTTTATCTCTAAGAATGGTATCAATAGACACACTGTATAAGAACTATTTGTTTATCTACTGCAAAATAGCATAATTATATTAATGCATCCTATTGAAAATTGTTAAAATGGCCGTTGTGGGAAAATGTTATAAGGTGAGAAGTTTAGAGCAAAGTTTAGGAAATGAGACTGTCATTGTCAGAACTGAGTATTATGAGAATCCTGCTTACCCTTTCCCAGGCAAATGGGATCTAGATAACTGTGAGGAAAAAAGAATGAACTTTTGCAGAATCGAAGAGTTTACTCTTGCTGTAAACACTTGCCTAATTGTGGTCCTCTAAGGAAATACCTCTTCTGTGCTGTAATGATGAACCTTCCTGAAGGACTCTCTTTTCTGTTTGTTATTTAAGGAGTCTTTTACCAGTAAGAATCAAAATAACATTTCTCTAATCTGATCTCTAGAACTAGTTCCTCAAGTCAAGCCAAGGGACATTTATTGCTTCCTGATAATTCATTTCTGACCAATTTCACAGTAAATGCTGAAGAAAATAAACTGTAGGAAGAAAATGGGTCACGTCTGTTAGATTGAAAAAAATTTAAGAGCCTCTACTGCCAGAGATAAATATTAAGTGCCCATGCCTTCTTTTCTAAACATTCCCTCTTCTGCTTCTTCCAATCTTTACTCACTAATGACGATATCCCCAAAGTCTAATCTGAATATACTTTACTCCAATGTTCAAAAAGTTAACACTAAGATATTAAGAAATGGCATCTCAGTGCTTTCTTTTCTGATTACCACTGCCAAGTGGAATAGGTAGTCTTATGAACTGAGCTGGAAATGCTGTATGCTCAGCCCTGCACAAATAAATTGACAGTATAGGTACTCAAGTCAAAAACGCTTTCTAACTGAGGGAGAAAATGCTCTAAATAGAGTAGAGGTTACAGTCACAATACATTGAGGGAGAAGCCAAGATCTGCAGAGGCTACAAGAACTTTAGCTGATACCACCTCCATTTGTTAATGGAGAAAGATTTAATCAATGTCATAGATATATCAGCCATATCTATGTGAGAAAATGACATACTTTTTTATGATGAAGTTATAACCTACATATATTCAACCAGATAATAATAGACTATTCTTATTAACATTATAATATCTGTATGAAAATCTAGACATCTCTCTTGGCTTACTTTGACTACTGCCATTTCAGAGATGGACAGTTTAAGGAGAATGATTGTCTAAAATAACATCAGCACCCTAAGAAATTGAACTGTTTTCTCCAGCTTCCTGTTAACAAATGAGGATAGTGACCCTAAGCTAGTAAGTGTTCAGGTGAGCTGTATGTATGTCTAGAGTAGTGGTGGCAGTGATACCAGAATGGCAAGGAAGAGGGGATAGACATTTCAAACCCATTCTTTTCTTTCTACTTTCTTTTACTGCCCTTTAGAATCTACCAGCAAATTCTATTAGTACAATTGAAGAACCCCCTGAATGTTTTCCATATCCCTCAGAGACATTAGCGCAGCAGGAAAAAGAAGCACAGTTTCCACTGGAAACATTTTAGAGCTTTCATTTAGGAAGATGAACCAGTGACTCATAATTAATCATGTATTAAGTATTATACAATTTTTAGTCTTGTTTTAGATAAGAGATTTAGCTTACCATCAATTCTTTCATGTGCAATTTGAAAACAAGCGATATTGAGGCTCATCAAGAGTGTGATGTTTAGAAGGTATTAATCATATATAGTGTAGTTGAGCTCAATTTAACAAATATCGAAATCTTCCCATGAACTGGAATGTATCACATTTTAATAATAAAAATGACTAATAGGAAATAACTCCACATAAGAGCCAAATGTGCATGAATAATATGCAGGACCAAAAACATGTTTATGACTAGCAAAGTGCAAATTAATAAGTATTTATTGATCCTTTTAATGATTATCTTGAGAACCTATTAATCATAAGAATGTATGTAAAAGAATATAAATACATGAGTTGAAATAAGAACTTTATGCTTTAGTTATGTAAGGACATAGCTTATTACAGAAAACACAGAAAACAGGATATAATTATCCTGAAGTCATAATACTAGCTCAAGGAATAAGGGCAAAGACTATTGGTGTTTCGGCATCTTTATGGCCAGGTCTGACTTAAAATTCAGCCATAATATAACTTTCTGTAGGCCTCTGCTGTTTGAGCAATTTCTTCCAGCATGGCAGCTTTTCTCAACTGGCCACTTCTATTTTAATAGATGTATAGATGCATACCAGTTTTAGATGTCATTATGTATAGGCATTTATAGTAATACCGTAAAGAAATTACTTACAAATACATATACACGTACTATATATACACAAAATTACAAAAGTTTTACAGAATGGGCTGTGGAATCATTCTTCTGCTAGCTATATGAGCTCAGAAAGATCAAATATTATTTATTCTAAGTTTACTCTGTGTTAAATACAACCTATTGTAATTTAGCCTATAGCTAATATAAAGTAGTTAGCATAATTAAGCTTAATATATTTTAGAATGATCTCTTCTGATTGACTAAAATCATTATTTTCCAATCATTCCATTTCTTTTCTATTAAATTCTTTAATTTAGGGATCCCTGGGTGGTGCAGTAGTTTGGCACCTGCCTTTGGCCCAGGGCGCGATCCTGGAGACCCGGGATCGAATCCCATGTCGGGCTCCCGGTGCATGGAGCCTGCTTCTCCCTCTGCCTGTGTCTCTGCGCCTCTCTCTCTCTCTTTCTCTGTGACTATCATAAGTGAATAAAAAACTTAAAAAAAATTCTTTAATTTAATTCTTTAATTTAGAATAATGAAAAACTTAGTAATACTGTGTTTGTTTTTTATCTAGAAATTTTATTTTATCAATATCAGATTCATATTATGATTTAATCAAAGTGCACCTAAAACTACTTATTCCTTTTTAGTGTTTGTTTAAAAAATATTTATAAATACAATATTAAAAATAAAACACTTTCAAATTCTTTGTCAGAACATGGCTGCTAAAAACACACCATTTTTAAATCTTTTCTCCCTTCAACTAACTCACAATTTATATTGTATCATCAGGTACAGAGTGTGGGTTAACAAACTAAGTATTTTATAAATACTAGTCTTTAACCTTTTTTTTCCCTAAGATTTTATTTATTTATTCATGAGAGAGACACACAGAGAGAGACAGAAACATAGGCAGAGGGAGAAACAGGCTCCCTGAGCAGAGCCCAATGTGGGACTCGATCCTAGGACCCTAGGATCATGCCCTGAGCTGAAGGCAGATGCTCAACTGCTGAGCCACCCATGTGCCTCCATCTTTAAACTTTTTTGTATGTGAATACAGTTTATCAATAATTTAGTATATAAATATAATGCTAAATTCAGGGCTTTTTTCAGCTTTTTCTTAGCAGTATTTGCTTCCTGGTTACTAGATTGCTTAATGTCATAGTGTGTTTTATTGTATATGGTTGTAATTTTGGCTAAATAACTGACCAAAGGATAATTCAGCTTATTTTAGTTCACTAACAACTGCTCACTAGCTTCCTCATAGAATCATCTTCTTAACCCTCTCATTGTGTATTCATGGGAGCACTATGTTTCTAAAAGCCTAACCTTAAAGACTTAGAGTTATGCTGTGAGCCCTCCTACTTATTTTCTCATTCAATGAATTTGCATGTTCTTCAATTGTTCTCTTGCAATGCCTTTTGAATCAATTTTCTACTTACATATTCCAGTTGTCATTGCTTGTAATTAGAAAAATTCCCCAGTTTCTCCTACTACCAGACTCTGTTTTGATCCAACTTATATACTGCTGCCACGGTAATTTTCCTACCAATGGAATGAAACCAAGCCAAAAGAAAACTAAACTAAACAATAAAGAAACAAAGCAACAAAGCTTTCAACTTAAAAGCCTTCCATTGGCAATCAAATTAAAAATCAGCTTCTTAGATTAATGATCAATATTTTCATTCTCTAGTTCAAATATTTCCAGTCTTAGGTTATATTTCTCCCTTAGGTTATATGATTTCCATGTATGCCACACGCCAGAAATACCCACAATGGCCTAGATTGTTGGTTATCTACTAAATAGACCTTCTTTTTGCTGAAAGAACCCCAATTTTCTTCAGGAATCACCTTGCACAGTCCCAGGGAATGAATCATGGTGGATTCCTTTTCCTTTTGTCAGAGGTTAGTCTGAGGTGGTTATGTGACTTAGCTCTGGCCAATTAAATATAAAGGAATTCTGCTGTGGAACATTTTGGGAAAGATGTTTCTCCCTGTAAAAGAGAGACATAAAAGCAACAGTTCCCCCACTCCCTTCCTTTTTGCTTTGTTGTGGAACAAGAAACTGATGGCTGACATTACACCGGTCAGCCATCTTGTGATCATGAGACAAGAAAAGAAGCAAAAGTCTATAAGCTAAGGAAAGTAGAATAAGAAGGATGGGAAAAATTGGATACAAAAATATCCTAGCACTGTTAATATATTGCTATTAGTAGTATAGAATCTGCTATACTATCAAAAAAAGAAAAAGAATCTGCTATACTGAAATCTTTTGCCTATAGACTTTTAAATATACTAGCAGATAAAACTATTTCCTTAATATGCACAACACTTGCTTTTTTCATTCAATAATTCAAAGCCTGCAATGTACCATGTCTTTACATATATGGGTTCATTTTCTTAGAACTTGTACTTTTCCCTCTGACTCTCATTATTCTAGCCATCCTTCAATTTCAGCTTATGTGCTTTCTCCTTTATAAAGTCTATTCTGCTTCCTTCATATAAATGCTGACTCCCTTCTTTAGAGTAAAATTTCATTCTACTATTTCCTTCTTTCAACTTACTCTATGCTACTGAATCTCAATAGCTAAATGGAGACCTTATTTCCTACTGCATAGCATCCTCAGATAATAATTTTCATAAAATAGATACTTACTAAATACATTTTATTCTGAGTCATCAATAATGTTTTGTCAAGTCCTATCAGTCTGTGAAAGATCTAATCTTCAATCACATTTCACTTCTCAATCTGGCTACTAGGTAGACATGTGGCAAGAGCAGGGTTTCAGATTCTGTTGATACCAATCTTTTTTTTTTTTTAAGATTTTACTTATTCATGAGAGACACAGAAAGAGAGGCAGAGACATAAGCAGAGGGAGAAGCAGGCTCCTTGTGGGTAGCCCCATGCGGGACTCCATCCCAGGACTCCAGGATCATGCTCTGAGCTAAAGGCAGGCACTCAACCACTGAGCCACCCAGGTGTCCCTGGTAAAAATCTTTTCATTTCTAAAAGATTAAATCCTTTAATACTTGTTACAAGATGATAAGTTCCTTTAAGATAGCATTGTTACCTTTCCTTAGAGTAAAAGGACAATAATTTGTAAGATAGGTGAATAATTTTAATTTATTTTAATTTAATCTTTAATTCTTATTAATTCCTTAAGATAGGTGAACCTTACTACAAGATGTGTACAGATGTACTATCCATGCCCTCTTCCATGAATATGCATGTGTATGTGAAACTTAAATGAATATGTATGTTTTATGTGCCTATCTCAAAAGGACTTGTCTACAATATATTTTCCCTAATCAAAGTCATTTTTTTTTTGCAAAAGAAGTTCCATAGCAGCGCAATCACAGCTTAAACTTACTATGCCTTCCTCATACCTTTGAGCATAGATATAAAAAAATAGATGTGCTACTTAGAAAGATACTTGTTTATCTACATGGATTTCTTTTATTTCTAAAAACCAAATAAAACAACAGCATCCAAACATAAGAAGTCCTAGAATGAATCAAAATAAATATGTGTAATAACAAGTGTTATCAGCAGGTATTTTTAATAAACTATTACATCATTAGATTAATCAAAACTAAGCATGCTGAGGAATTTGAGTCTTGGAAAATACTCGGGCTAAGTGTACAGCTAGAACAATAGGCAGCTGAGATATGCATCTGACCATAATCTTAAAATATTTTTAAATATTTTGTTTGCTAAAAAAAATATATCCTTAAGAGTGCAGATAAGATTTATACTCAGATATATTGAATTAAGTGACTGAATTTTCCAAAAGTGTGTTGTTAGGACAACCTAATAGCTTAGTAGGTCCACATGACTGCTGAGGTTGCATGCCGTGTCTGAGTGTATCTGCTGCACCTGCCCAGATATATTAATGGTTCTTGTTATATAACTAATCTTCTATGGGTATGGGCTTTCTGATTAAACCATTCCATGTGCAAGGGTTCATTATGCAGGTTATAATTCCATTCTTAAAATAAAATAAAAGGAAGGAAGGGAGATATGCTCCATATTCAAGTCAATAGACTCCGTATCTCAGTTCCAGGCAAGTTTCACTAACTGTCCAGCCACTGGGAAGGAGTAAACAGCTGATTATCATGGAAAGTGCCAACACAGGAATCCAGTGGTAACCATATGATAGCACTGCTCTAACTCACCATCACAGGAGGATGAAGAGTGTGTTTCTTGCCACAGAGGGCAAATGTGAATTGCTGACTTGACAGCAGAGATAAAGGCATTCACTTTTGTTCAAGTTTTGACTGTTTTAGCATTTTTAGGAAAAGGAGAGGGGAGAAAATCATTTGAAATACTTGGTAGTGGTAATGGAATGTGACATCAATGAGAACAGATCAATAGGAAGGCAGGCAGGAGTGGATTGAGCTTCTGACAATATTCTGTGGTGAAGATTCCTAGGCAAGGGATGGAATGTTTATATTTTCACACCAAGTTACAGAGTCTGCCTCATACCAGATTAAACATCTATTGGGTCTCATTAACTCTTTAGTAACAAAAATTGGCCAATCAAAAAATCTTTATTTGATGTAAAGGAAACAGTAATCATTTCTTTTCTGATTTTTTAATATAATTCTCCAAGGGCTCCTGATTTCAAGAAGATAAATTCCTAAGGTAATTATTACCTCATCTTAAGAGGTATCACTTCTAAATAAATCCTAATAAGATTACAGCAAGGATCTAGCCTTTGTGGAAAACAGGTGAAGTAAGCAAGAGAAACAGCTTTAAAATGTATGGGTTTATAAGTTTGAAATAGTACCAGAAGCTTTTTTGCAAAAAGGGGAGAATTTCAATTTTAACATCAATCGGTAATGATGTAACTTCTCGTGTTTAGAAAATAAGTCGTTGGTGATGCATTGATAAATTTACATAGGGAGTTTATACTTTTTATTATTTTTTTTAATATAAGAGTTTAAGGCTTACTTGGAATATAGTGCTGAAAACTTGAGCCAGGATTTCAGATGAAAAGTGTTATTTTTGAAGGAATAATCAAAATCACTTGAGTGTTTTAATGTTTTAATCATTCAGTGGTTAGCCTTAGGAAAAAAGCCCTTAACTTATATTTCTCAAGAGAATGTTTATGTATATGCGTGTTTGCATGTGTATAAATAATATTCTATGAATATTCATAGGTATTATAAAATATTCAGAGTCACACATAATGTATCTCCCATTTCTGTGATTTCAGTACCACAGCTTTATGGTGAATTGAATGTCTTTTCAAGTTGACCTCTATATAATCATCAGTTACAAAGATTTTAAGAGGTTTTATTTTGTGAAAAAAGTCTTTACAGACTTTTTTTTGTTTTTAGTTCAGAAATGTTGTGGGAGAAAATTTAGAATTTATATTTAAAAATATAATCTATTATCACTTCTACTCAAACTAAATGGAAAAGGGAAATATGGAAGAATATTAAAGATTTAGAAGAGAAGATTCAAAACAGCATGAAATGATTAATACTCTGAGTTGATTGTGTTCATTAACATACACTTTATAAAAATAATAACATTTTATAGTAGTTTTAGGTTGGTATTACTATAATATTTTTGTTTGCATAATTCAGTGAATAGCCTCTGGTATCAAAATGTGTGAATTTGTCTTGATGATTTCTTTTATTTTTAGATTCTCTTAATGTCCAACTTTGAATCACTGTCTTCTCTCCTCATGTACCCTGTTGGATGTGTTGATTGTAGTATCTCTCTACTAGAGATATTGAGTAGGTGGTTGGGTATATGAATATGAAATTTGGAATAAAAGTTTCAACTGGAACTACATATATTTCAGAATCATCCACAAAAATATTATTTTTGAAGCCATAAGACTATATGGAATCACTAAGGAACTGAGTGATGATAGAGGACCAAAACCTGGGCCCTGCAGCATTACAAAATCAGAGATATGGGAGAAGAGGAGGAACATGCACAAGAGACTGAGAAGACATGAACAGCAAGAAAGGGCATAAAGGACATGGTGTCCTGAAAGTTCAGATGTAGAGAACAATCCAACTTTGTCGAGAGCTGCTGACAGATCAGTAATGTGACTAAGACTAAGGATTAATCATTTTGTGTCATAGAAGTCATTTGTAACCTTGACAAAAACCAGATTTGGTGAATAGTTGGAGCAAAATCAAGAACAGAATAGGCCTGAGGTAGAATTGATCAGGAGGAATGGGAAAAGGAAATATAAACAACACTTTTGAAGAGTTTTGCTTCAAAGTGTATGAAGTAAACAGCATAATAAATACTGGAGAACTAGTGGGATTCTGAAAAGGTATTGTAAGATGATAGAAATATCAGTATAATTTTATATTGGTGAAGAGAGAAGGAGAGGGAGAGAGAAGGGAGGGAGTAGGGGAAGGTGAGGGTAGGAGGAGAAAGAGAAGATGGATTATGGTATAATACAGAAAAGTAAAAAAAAAAAAAAAAAACCTGCCACAGTGATATCCTTAGGAAAGTGAGTAAGAGGGCAGCCCCAGTGGTGCATCGGTTTAGCACCACCTGCAGCCCAGGGCGTGATCTGGAGACCCTGGATCGAGTCCCACGTCAGGCTCTCTGCATGTCTGTATGGAGCCTGCTTCTCCCTCTGCCTGTGTCTCTGCCTCTCTCTCTCTCTCTCTCTCTGCATCTCTATGAATAAATAAATAAAATCTTTTTAAAAAAAAAAGGAAAGTGAGTAAGGGTAGGCTCCAGAGAATGAATGGAGGAATGGGGTTTGGGAGATGAATGGTTACTTTATATCTGTGGTGCCAGGTGGGGAGACAGATTATGTGAGTACAGATAGGTGATGGGGGAGATAGGTGGGTATAGATGGTGTTGGAAGTCTATGGAGGTTCTCTTCTGATGCTTAAATTTTGTCAAAGAAGTATGAAGGACTGTCATTGACTCAGAGTGAATTTTGGGGTGAGACTCTTGGAGATTGGAAGACAGAAAAAAAAGGTGTGACAGAGACATCTGGGGAGAGAAAGAACAAATAGACTAGTGAAGTAGAAAGTGATCAGTTTATTAAGGACATATTGTAAATGCACACTGGAGATCCACAGTCATGAAATTCAAATCAGAACAGTCAGCACAAATGAGAGATAATTTCTTAACCATGGATGGAGGGCAGAAGATATATAGAATTGGATTCAACAAGGTTGTGCTTTTGCCAAGAAAGTAAGATAAAGTGTGACAAAGGGGAGGAAGTCAAAAGTATAAGCAAGGTAATGATCATGTTTAGCTTAAATCATGGAATTTAAGCTAAATAAAAAGGAGAGAGAAGATATCAAGATAAGGTATGGTGAAAAAGTAACAAAATCAATGGATTAAAGATCTCAGTATGTTCTCAGTATTTTGGAGTTAATGTATTATACAGAAAATGAGATAGGATGATAGAAATTGGTGGTCAGTGAATCCAAATCATAAAACTGAGATGACAAAGAAATTGCAGTTATTAGCATTGACAAGAATGACACATGGGGTGTGACCATGGGAGGAGGTAATATGGAAGTGCATAGGACAAGATCACTGTAGGAGAGGAATGGATGGAAATGAGGGACTAAGGTGGAGAGGGAGCAACAGCATAAATCTTGAACCCACAAGAATATACACAGGAGCAATGTTAGAGCTTGATAATGAGCTGCAAGCTAAGTCATGGAAAAATATAAGGGAGAGACTGGGAAAAATGTGAGGGAACCCCATGCATCAAAAATGACAGTTTGTGGGGAGATAATGGATAATATGAGATTTAAACTATGCTTATTTTTAGGGATCAGGAAGGAAGAATGACCAGAGAGTAGTAATTAACAACAAATATGTCTACTTCACTTCCAGGCCCCATGGGACTAGCACAGTGGTAATAACAACAGACACCACTGGTGAAAGCTGTAGGGGAGCTAGGGACATCAGGGAAGATCTAGGTTTTTTTAGAGATAGATTGTGGAGAGAACATTCTAGAAAGGGGTGGAAGGTAAAGGGGATTTCTGTAATTCTGGATCATGTGTTCCAGAGGTCATAATAGAAGGAATTTAAGGGAGCCAAACATGGCAAAAATGGGTGAAGAAGCTAGCATACAGAAAGTGAGAGTTGTCCCCTGTATCTGGGGATTCTCTAGGTGATTAAATGTAAAAAAAAAAAAAAAAAAGGCCTAAAAGTTTGAAGGGATTAATGTTCTTGCTGGCTAGGCTGTGATTTGGATGAGGTTGGGCAGGAAGTGGGGTTAAGTGATGTCCTTATTCTGGGGATGGCGTTGAAGAAGGTAGGGAAGATGGGTTTGGAGTCCCAGTTGGGGTAGACTGACTCCTGACTACAGGATCAGAGTTGTGGACATGCAGGTGTTATAAGTGGGATGTCTAGAGAGGACTTCCTGGCTTCTGTTTTAGCCTCCATTGGGCAGGGGACAAGTTTATTGACAATGTCCTAATTCCTACTCAAACCCTGGGGGTGCAGTTATGAAACTCTGGGAAAAGGAGTTATTATTCAGAGTATGTGGGCCCCTGAAAATGAGCATAGAAAGCTAAAGGGGCTTGATCTTAGACCCAAGATGCATGTTTCTTTTCAGCCTGCTATTGTTGAATAATTGAACCAAGAGACGGCTTTTTAAAAATTTGTTAATTTTCTTGGCAGCCACAATTTAAACACACACACACACACACACACACACACACACACACACACAAACAAAACCAAAAAACCCTCAGACTACAATGGTATCTAGGATGTATGGAGAAGGCCACATTGGGGAGGACACTTAGGAGCTCTTGTTCCCTGGTACTGCTTCTTTCTCTCTAGGTGGGGGCCATGTGGATGTGGTCAGCAGAGTTCATGGATAAAGTCAACTCCATGTTCCTGAACTTTTTCCTGAAATGGAGGCAGGAGAAGTGCATGTACATATTTTTCTGGGTATTGAAAGAGTATTTCCCTACTAAAAAGATTGGTAGTAAAGTAAAAATATGATTTCCTGGCTTCTTTCTCTACTTTGACACTATCCTGCCTAACCAAAGAAAAACTCCTGGAAAATTACGTTTGCTCCTGCTCTGTGTTCCCAGCTCTATTCTTCTTTAAAAAACAAACAACCCCCCCCCCAAAAAAAAACCAAAGCCTCCTTCCCCAAATAATATATAGTTTATTTTAACTGTATGTATTTTCTCAGCATCATCCTGTAACTATCTGAAATGCAGAACTATGCAGAGTTGTTTTTAATTCTTTTGTTTCTTATAATGTAGGTTTTTATTGTGGACTGATTTCACTACATCCAATTATAATCCATGCAAAATATTTCAGTTGTTAGATATAAAGTATTCACATCCTTCTTTTTTAAAGTAATCTCTTCACCCAGCATGGGACTCAAACTCATGACCCTGAGATCAAGAGTTCCATGCTCTACTGACTAGGCCGGCCAGGTGCACATTAACATCCTTTTTATATTTGATCTTTGTTTTTTGAAGCATACAGTCATTTTCCATAATATTTCTGAATACTGCTATTTTGAGTACTGGCTTCGTGTATATCAAATGCTGGATCTTAATTATCTTGGGAATAACTACAACACAATGATAAAATAAACATTTTTGTACTTAGATTTAATAATAGTTTTCTAAATAGTAATGATGCATATACAATATCCCTTTTGATTTTTGGAAATAGTAATGTGATAAAAGGACATTTGATAGCTTTTCACATTTATTTTTCATATTCCTCTAAGTTGGGCTATATTTTTTAAAACTCAGCTTACAGAGAAGGAAAGTGAAGAATTAGGCAATTAAATAATTCATCCAAATTCACTTATTCACTCACTGTTGAAGAAGTTGTAAAACACATTTGAGCTCAATAGATAAACCCAAAAGCCTCAGCTATTCATGAATGCAGCATACCTGCTTGTGCTCAAACTAAAGATTACAAATACTTTGTTATTTGCATTTTAATTTAATTCTGTTTGTGTAATACTAATTAAAAGGCTTTGTGTAAATTTTATGTGTCAGTCCCTGTAGTAGATGGATTATGATATATAAGACTCTTTTAAGCCTCATTGCACTATAATATGGGAATAATCTCCATTTTTATAAGAAACAAAACAATTTATTTGTCCAAAGTCACATTCCTGTTAAGTGGAATAGCTGGGAGTCAAATGCAGTCAGACTCCAGACCCCGCAATGTTAGTTGAGAGTTCAAATATTTCAAAAAATATCCAGGTTGTAACAAATATATTTTTTCCAGGTACAGCATCTGAAATTTTATAGTCTCTATAGACAATTTACATAACTTAGTCATAATAACTTTAGAGCAATCAAACTGGTCAACTGTCAGTTTCTTAAATTCAAAAGAATTTTTTTTTGGTGGTTTTGTGCAAAATTCTTACGTTAAAATGTCTAATTTGTACAAAAGCACCAGAACATTCCCTGTTTTCTCCATTAGTTTTATCCCAGTGAACATTGTACTATTCCTAACAATTTGATGAAGGTGATGAAGTGAATTAGTCCTCCAGATTGTGAAGGCTTGTGGAGTTATGCCCTTTTGGAAGCATTTTTTGTCCCAGGAATGTCAAAGCTGGCAACTTTTTGATGCAGTTTGTTTCCCCATCTGTCCCATACATTTAGAAGAATTGTGAAGTGAAGAATGGATTTCATACTATGCAAGTAGGCCTTTTCCTTTTTGTGTTGCCAATCTGATTTCTCTAGGGAGAAGTCTCCTGTGTGTCGGGCTTCTCTGACTGTCCAGGTGGAATTGTTAAATTTTTTGACAAATCTTAAGGAAGCTTGAAAGTGACAGATAAATAAATGATGTCTAAATATTGGTGTTTTTGTTATTAGTTGGGGTAGACTAGGCTATGCTCTGGTGACAAATACACTTAGTGGCTTGATAGACAAAGTGTGTTGCAGGTACCACAACAAGGCAACTTTCTTTCAGACTGCACCTTGGAGATCTGGAATGACAGAGCACAAAACTGCCAGGCCTTGTGAGTGCCGGAGGTTTAGACAGAAGCTTTTCATGCCTTAGCCTAGAAGTGATATAGGCTACTTCTCCTCACAATCCCCTGGGAGGTCACAAGGTCCCATCTAATATATGAAAGGAGGAAACAGGGTAACAGAGGGTAACTGGCTATGGTGAGCACCAGTAATATCTATTGCAGCTGAAAACGTTCTTTATTCAAAAAATGTACCTTTCAGTTTTCTAGACTTTTTTTTGATGATGCAGATTATACAATCTGATATATCACCCAGATGAGTAATGTAGCTTTGGGTTGTTTAGTAATTTACTTTGACAGAGAAATCAAATCTACCACTTTTTGGGAATTAATTTATCCAAATGTTTGCCTTTTATGTTTGGAAAGATTGTTAATGTAATATTATAATCTGAAAAATTAATGGTGCATAATTTCTCCTGTTCTTGTTCTATGATTTTTAACATTAAAGCTCTTCTGTGGATTTATATTCCACAGAGAACGTATAAATCCAGGAATGTATAAATTAAGTATAATTGTTTTGAGCCTATAAGAATTAGAGAATAAGAAATATTATATAATTTCCAGTTTTCAGTACTCTTTTAACTTAATGTTTAGGGTCGTGTTATGGGTTGCATAGTGTCCTTCTCAAAATTGATTTACTGAAGTCTTATTCCCCAGTACCTCAGAATATGAACCTATTTGGAAATACAATCACTGCAGATGTAATTAGTTAAGAAGAAGTCATACTGGAATAGGATGGGCTCCCAATTCAATATGACTGGTTTCCTTATAAGAAGAAGTTTTGACACAGGGATAAGTACAGAGTGAAGATGATGTGAAGATACAGGGGGATACTATCCACAAGCCAAGGGATTACTGAGGTCACTACTCTCAGAAGGAATTAATCCAGCCAACAGCTCAGTCTTAGACTTCTAGGCTCCAGAGCTATGAAACAATAAATTTCTGTTGTTTAAAGCCATCCAATTTGTGGTACTTTGTTATTGTAGCCCTAGAAAACATATGCAGGTTGTCACACATTTCAATCTTACATGTATCTTAAACTCCATTAGAAATTATTACTATTAAAATGGTGAATATTGATATACATTTCCAGTACCTTATGAGGAAATTTTGTGGTTCAAGGCATAATCTGAAATATCCTACCTCAGCTACATAATTTGCCCAGATAATATTAAATTATAAAACTCTTTTTTTTAAATTTTTTTAATTTATTTATTTATGATAGTCACAGAGAGAGAGAGACAGAGGCAGAGACATAGGCAGAGGGATAAGCAGGCTCCATGCACCGGGAGCCCGATATGGGATTCGAACCCGGGTTTCCAGGATCGCGCCCTGAGCCAAAGGCAGGCGCCAAACCGCTGCGCCACCCAGGGATCCCTAAATTATAAAACTCTTAAGCAAGTTATATGACTAAATTAATAAAAATGTATTTTTTTAATAGTGGGAATTTCTTATCTCCAACTGTCTAGGGTATTATGTTTTGCAAACTAGCCTGTATATCTGTGCTCCTGAAGTTTGTATGTGGGCAAGATATACACATCTTTCCACTCTTCGTTGCATCGGTGGTCAGCAAAGATTAATTGCTCATCCTCAAACTAGCTGAAGATATAAATGCCTTTTGTTGGCAGTGGAAGGTTTTGTAATGTCAATGGATCTTCCAGTGGATTTACTTTATGTAAACTAAATTTAGATATATCTCTAGCCTTTGGATAATCAGGAGGCAGAAGAACATGTGGTACAATAAATACATATCTCTTTTTGGCTATGCTGATATCTTAACTCTTTAAAATTTAGTGTCTATGTGCATTTCATATAGCAACACTTTTTGAGGCTTTATGCAGTGATTCCTGTTTTTTTCAAATGATTTTTGTGTGTGTATGTAGATTGTTGAAGCTCTAGATAAATAATACATGAAGTCCTTCAGCCATGCTTCTAATAAGAGCACTGAAGATTTGTTTCCAGAGCTAAAACTGTTGATAATGTGGCTCTAAACCTGAACTTTAAACACAAATAAAATTTCTCTTTTCAGTTTGCTCCTTCCTCCTCTCTTCCACTTTTCTCCCATTGATATTGTGGCAATGAACACTTGATATCATAAAATATCCCCTTAGGAGCAATTGAATATGTGTCGAACTGGGAAGAGAATGTGTAGACTCTAAATCAAGTTTATTTTACCCAGGAGGTGCTACTGTAATGTTTGTGAGGCCAGAGTACACAAAGCAGACATCAAACTTGGGAGCAGACTTTTCATCGTTACCTTTGTGATTGCCAATTTGAATTTTCCTTTTGTTTTGATGTGAGGCTTTAATTTTCTCATTTTTATGTCCTCAAATGGAATTCTACAAATATAAAATTACTTTTTATAAAATGAATAGTTGTAAAAAGAAAAATCCTAATGACATTCATTGTCCCTGACAAGTAGAATTTGATCATCTGGGATCCCTGGGTGGTGCAGCGGTTTGGCGCCTGCCTTTGGCCCAGGGCCCGATCCTGGAGACCCGGGATCAAATCCCACGTCGGGTTCCCGGTGCATGGAGCCTGCTTCTCCCTCTGTCTGTGTCTCTGCCTCTCTCTCTCTCTCTCTCTCTCTCTCTGTGTGTGACTATCATAAATAAATAAAAAATTAAAAAAAAAGAATTTGATCATCTCCCTCACCTGCCAACCCTAGCTTAATGTCTCCAGTGCTATGTTGTTAAATTGTTATATATTCATTTTGACCTTATGAGTATCAACTGTATCTTATTTAACGTAGACATTGTTTTTCATCTACTAGAATGGAAATCATTCTTTAATGTCACTTGAATTTGCCTGAGCTGTGATATAAAATCTCTAGTGTATATGTTGAATAACATTGTATCTCCTCTCTTAGTTCAAAGACTTGCAAGAAGCATTTACATGAAGATTATAATTTAAATCTGGGCCAGCTGCTGTCCTGGTCTATATAACATGATTTACCTGTGGTTCATTGTTTTCAAGCTTTAAGATAAGATTCATTTCTGTCTTCCATTATGTAAAGTTACTGAATGTTATGATTATAAAAATTAATATATTATAGAAACTATCGTAATTCTCTTGTTTTTTATAAGAATAGACTGAATCTCAAAGAACTGTTCATGGTAGTCTGTTATAAGTAATAGAGTGACCTTGAACTCTGATCTACATTTTGATACACATCACCATATCACTCTGCTTCAAAACTCTACTAGTGAGATATGATGGCTCTACTGCTTCAATTCACTGTTTTTAGTTTACCTAACAACTTGGATGAAATATCTGTTGACCATAGTAGTTGGGTTTTGAAAATTTTTCAACTGTAATGAAAAATTGGCTCTTCTAACTTTAGCCAATTTCCCTATTAGTATCTCTTCTGAGTCATTTATAAGATGGTTCTGTTGCCCTTGGGATTATTCTTAGAAGGAACATTCTCTAATATTCAGTTCTATAGTTCTGTCACACAAGGTCCAGCACATATGTATATCAGCACATAATAGGCACTCAGTAAATATTATTTCCTTCTCTGCTTTCTCTTCAATAATTTAAAATATTCTTATTTATATTTTTTGCCTCTCTTTTATCCCTTGGTTTAAGATTCTGATTCCTAATATTGTGAAGACAAAGATTACAATTCTTATCTGCCTATCCTTCTTCCTAGGTCTTCTTGAATATATATATATATATTTTTTTTTTCCTGGCCCTTGCTTCTCTGTATTCTTAACATCCCTCTTATGCAGAAAATATGTCAGTTTTTAGTTCAAGCCTCTTTTCTTTTTTTTTATTTTTTATTTATTTATGATAGTTACACACAGAGAGAGAGAGAGAGACAGAGACAGAGACAGAGACACAGAGACAGAGACACAGGCAGAGGGAGAAGCAGGCTCCATGCACCGGGAGCCCGATGTGGGATTCCATCCCAGGTCTCCAGGATCGCGCCCTGGGCCAAAGGCAGGCGCCAAACCGCTGTGCCACCCAGGGATCCCCAAGCCTCTTTTCTTTTTCTCTCAATTTTTATTCTTTGAAAACATTTTATTTTGATAAATGATTATCAAATCTACTAACCTAATCCTAAGCCTCAGTTCTATATTTTTCCAACTCTTTGCTCGACTAATTCTTATTATCTTGAAATCACATCAAATTCTCTAGCTTAAACATTTCCTTCATAACTGTCCTTACTTTCAAGTAACTGTCCTTACTTCTATTTTAGATATATCTATTCCTTATCAGATTCAACATTTCTTTTCCAGACTCAGCCCCTACCAACTAGAGTTGACTGATTTGTCTATTTCTCTTATTCATTTCTTTTTCTTTTTCACTGCTGCCATTATTTCAATCCCCAAGCTTTAAATAGCCACTTGAACTGTTCTTGCCTTCAGTCTCCTTCCCTATTTGAATTTTTCTGAAATACTGCTGGTATTTCTAACCCAAAACTTCAAGCATGTACTTTCTTTAGTCAAATATACTTAATGGGTTTTCATTGTCACACTGTAAAATACAAATTCTTTAGATTTTCAGTGAAGATTTCTTGCAATCTATCCTTAAAATTCATTAGTAACCTCATCTTCTACTACCTATCTTTACAGATTCCTCAAGCTGATAAAAATCTCATGATCTGAACTTTGAGAATCTGATTCTATGTGTATAAGGAGAGTTAAAATACATATCTATTTATCATCATAAGATATTCCTTTTATATATTCATTAAGATTTGATGTTTAGAAAATTCAAACTGCTGTGGAGCCTAGTGTAAATGATAGATGGCAATACATTTGGTTGTATTATATTTTTTCTTGATAACACTGAAGTTATTTGCTAATGTACGAAGTGTCTGAAAACTTGTTCTACACATTTCTATGATTTTTGTGATCAAACTAGAATCCCCCTTGGGTAATTATGGCAATGTTAAAAATTTATGAATAATTTTAATTCAACAAGAAACTTATTTTAATTGCTAAAAATAATTGTTTTGAAGGTACCTGAAAAGCCTTGTTAGCTAATATGGTCTATAAAATCATAATCATGGTGATAAAAAAGCAGCCTTATATAGAACATACAAATTCTTATGTAACTTACAGCACGGAATTGCATTTTTCCCTTGTTAAAAAAAAACACTAGGATAAATATGACAGTTGAGAAAACTGAGTTTAAGTAATTTATTTGAAATTATACAAGTAATTTTTTATAAGTAATATTAAAGTCAGGATGTGATTCTCAGAACTAGGTGCTTAAGCAGTCTCAACCCCAGACATGCAATGCTTGAAAGCATTCCACATTCCACAGCAGGAACACATGGACTCTCACATCAGACAACTGAATTCAAAGCCCACACATGATATTTACTAACTGTATGTCTTTGGGCAAATTACTTAATATCTTCAAGCCTCAGCTTTCTAATCTACAAATGAGAAATATGATAATGACTCTGTAGCATTGACTTTTTGTGAGGATGAGTGGAATAACAGAAATTAAATATCCAGTACCATGTCTAACTTATAGAAAGTACTCAATAAATAACTTATCATTAGTAAGAATGGTAATAATAGTCAACAATAAAAATATTTTTGTTTGCCCTCTTTCCTTAGTTGGAGAAAATTTTTTAAAAGTCAGGTGAGAAAGCAAGGGGGATAATATATCTAATTTGAAGGTTCTACAGCCATTTCTTTTTAATGTTTTCATCCTTCAGATTTCTGGAGTGGAAAAGAGAGAGTTTGGTCTGATATTCCCATGCATATAAGCATCATGAGACTCTGGGTGTCTATAATCTTGGTTGAAAGGGGTACCTTTTGAGAAAAAAAATTATGTAGGCCCCCAAAACCTACTCTTCTGCATCTTTTCACTTATTCCCAGTTGGTCTCCCATCAATATAACAACTCACAGCTCAAGTACATGGATCCAATTTCCCCTTTGATAGGTTCACAGCATCTTCTGTGAGGCCTCGGACACCAATGATACCCAAGACATCTATCACCTGTGGAGAGTTTTAGATGGACCCAGGATATACACAGGAACTGGAACAAGAATATGTGTAAACTCTATTCAGAACCTGTGCTAAGGGCAGCCCAGGTAGCTTGGCGGTTTAGCGCCGCCTTCAGTCCAGGGCGTGATCCTGGAGTCCCAGGATCAAGTCCCACCTCAGGCTCCCTGCATGGAGCCTGCTTCTCCCTCTGCCTGTGTCTCTGCCTCTGTGTGTGTGTGTGATGAATAAATAAACAAAATCTTAAACAAAAAAAAGAGAACCTGTGCTAAGTCATTATACCTCTTTGAATCTATATAATAATCCTATTAGGTAGGTGTACAATTGCAATCCATATTTAATGAAAGAGGAAACTGAAACAAAGAAAGATGAAATAACTTGCTCAAAGTCATAACCTGAAGTAGTAGTTAAATTGGACATGTCTAACTATAAAGCTGCTTCTTCTTCTTCTTCTTCTTCTTCTTCTTTCTTCTTTTTTTTTTTAAGTTTGCTATTTCAGCTAAATAAGGCACAGCTTTGGATGGTTTGCTTGGGTTCTCCAATGTGTCTGGCTTTACTCAATCTGAAAAAAATATTAGAAATACATAAATCTTACATAGAGACTAGGAGAAAGGTGAAGCTAAACTATCCTAAACAACAAAGGTGTAGTTTATTATCATGTTGGCTCTATTTGACAGAAAAACATATGAGCTATTACTGGGCAAGCATTGTTAGCAGTTTCTGATCCTGGATAACAAAAAGGAAGATACGTCAACAAAGTTTAGTTGGCCCCAGATTTCTACTGACAAAGGTTAAGTCAAGGATATAAGGATTTTTCTCCTTCATTTTGGTTGATGAACCCACCCAAGGAGTTCATTGAGGAGTTTCAGGAAATTTATACCAGAATTATGATATTAGACCAACCATCTAATTAGCCTGAATTTTAAAAAATAACCAGATTCTGCTCACACTTTGAGCACATCTTAGGAAATAGATGCTATAGGAAGGGTTTTACCTAATACTTAATTCTAACAAAAATAATATTAGCAAGAGGATTTATATTCGTGAAGAAATAATGAAATTCCTCAAATAATTTAAACTTCTTAAATTCTAAAAGACAGTCTCAGCATCAAATGTATTAGCTAAAAAACCAGCAAGATAAAATTACAATGTAATTTACATAGTAACTACAATAGATATAAAGCTGTTTTTTAAACAGCAGTGGCAAGAAAATTTTGGTTACCCTTTTTGCAAAAAAAGTCCTTCAGGTCTCCACATCTATTGTTAGTACACCTTCCAAACCATACTACAAACAATCAAAATAATTTTTCTAATAAGTGACATTTGACCTGAGCTCTCGATTGGTATTCCAATGCATGTAGACAAGTTAGTCTGGCATTCGAGATTCTGCATAGTGTCTTAGTAATCCATTTCTTCAGGTTTCCTCCTCCCTAAGCAAGCACCAGCCGGCATGTTTGAGTCTTTAAAAATTTTATATATATTCACATTTCTGCACCCTCATTCATGTTTTTACTTCCTTAGGTATTTCTTTAAATGATTTCTGTATATCTAAACACTATTATTTACTCAAGGACTAGCCCACATCCTGTCTTTGAACATTTTTTTTTATGCTCACACAAATTTTTCTTTTCCCCTTCAGAATTGGTGAACTTCATTTTTTATATTACTTAATGTTTATCAGTCTTCTGCTTCTTTGTATCTTATAATATATCCAATTCTCTGTTTATACTGCCAGTTCAAGAGGATGGTGACTATTAATGGTTAATTATAACTACTTTAAAAACAGTAAATGATAGAATAATTTATTTCAGTCTCTGAACAAGGATTTTTGAGGAGTTTTTCATTTTGATGCAATCTGAATAACTTTTTTAAATAAATCATAGTTTTGATGCCTTAGCTAAGAAATTTATACCTCACCAAAGCCACAAAACTTCCTCCAATGTTTTCTTCAAGAAGTTTAAATTTTACTTTTATGTTTTATGATCTGTTTTAAGGTAATTTTTGTATTAAGATTGAAGCCCATTTTTTGCATTGTGAATATCTAGTTGTTTCAGTGTAATTTGTTGGTAAGACTATCCTTTCTTCACAAATCGCCTTGCATTTTTTTCAAAATCAGCTTCCCATAAAAGTGTGAATCTATTCTTGGACTCTATATTCCATTTCATTAATCTATTTGTCTGCCTTGTTGAACATCACACTACCTAAGGTGCAGTGGCTTAAATAACTACTGAAATCATCTACTTTTAGTCCTTCAATTTTGTTCTTCCTTTTCAAAGTTGTTTTGATTCATCTTTTGTATTTCCATATGGATTTTGGAAAGTTTGGCAATTTATATTAAAAAACAAACTGAGATTTTCATTGAGATTATATCAAATCTATAGATCAATTTGGGGAGAATTGACATTTTAATAATATTGAGTCTTCTGAGCCATGAGCCTAGTATATTTCTTTATTTATTTATGACCTGAGTAATTTCTCTCAGCAATGTTTTGTAATTTTCTCTGCACAAATCTTTCATTACTTTTGTCAAATCATCTCTACCTTCATATTTTTGATGCTATTGTAAGTGGTATTATTCATTTTAATTAGTGATTGCTTATTGCTATTATAGAATTACAATTGATTTTTGCCTATTGTCTCTTGCCTCATTTCATAAACCTTAATAAACTCACTTATTAATTCTGGTAGTATATTTTTTATAAACATTTTATTTATTTATTCATAAGACACACACACACACACACACACACAGAAGAGAGAGAGAGAGGCAGTGACACAGGAAGAGGGAGAAGCAGGCTCCATGCAGGAGCCTGATGTGGGACTCGATCCCAGGTCTCCAGGATCACACCCTGGGCTGAAGGTGGCGCGAAACCACTGAACCACCCAGGCTGCCCCTGGTAGTACTTTTGTATATTGCTTTGTATATTCTACATACACATTCATTTCATGTATGAATAGTGACAGTTGTGCTTCTGCCTTTCCAAACTGGGTGAATTTTATTTCTTTTTCTTGCTTCCTTTCACCGCTAGACCCATTTTTTTTTAATTTATTTTTTATTGGTGTTCAATTTGCCAACATATAGAATAACACCCAGTGCTCATCCCATCAAGTGCCCCCCTCAGTGCCTGTCACCCAGTCACCCCCACCCCCCTCCCACCTCCCTTTTCTACCACCCCTTGTTCGTTTCCCAGAGTTAGGAGTCTCTCATGTTCTGTCTCCCTCTCTGATATTTCCCACTCATTTTCTCTCCTTTCCCCTTTATTCCCTTGCACTATTTTTTATATTCCCCAAATGAATGAGACCATATAATGTTTGTCCTTCTCCGATTGACTTATTTCACTCAGCATCCACTGGAAGAAAGACAGTCTCTTCAATAAATGGTCCTGGGAAAAATGGACATCCACATGCAGAAGAATGAAACTAGACCATTCTCTTACACCATACACAAAGATAAACTCAAAATGGATGAAAGATCTTAATGTGAGACAAGATTCCATCAAAATCCTAGAGGAGAACACAGGCAACACCCTTTTTGAACTTGGCCACAGTAACTTCTTACAAGATACATCCATGAAGGCAAGAGAAACAAAAGCAAAAATGAACTATTGGAACTTCATCAAGATAAGAAGCTTTTGCACAGCTAGACCCATTAATACAACATTAAATAGGAGAGAGTTGATATCCCTGTCTTGTTCTTGAACTTAGGGAGAATGCATTCAGTGTATTACTTTTAAGTGCTATGTTAGCTATAAAGTTTCCTTCTAAGTGTCCTTTTTAGGTTAAAAAATTTTCTTTGTATTCCCACTTTGCTGTAACTTTTTATCTAGAATAGATACCAAATTTTGTTAAATACTTTTTCTGTACTTATTGAGATGATTATATCATGTATTTGTTTGTTTTAGTTTGTTAATATGGTAAGTTACATTGATTGATTTTTAAATCTTAAATCAACTCTGCATTCCTAAGATAAACCCCATCTAATCATGAATTATTAGGTTTTTATTTGATTCACTAAGATTTCATTTAGAAATTTGGCATCTATATTCATGAGGAATATTGGCCTGTGGTTTCTGATTTGGGTATCAGAGTAATCCTGGCCTCAAAGGATAATTAGGAAGTATTACTTCCTCTTCAATTTTCTGAAAGAGTTTTTGTAGGATTGATATTAGTTTTTTTCCTAACTTTTAAAAAATAAAATGTACCAGGGAAACCATGTACTATTGGAGTTTCTTTGTGTGAAATTTTGTTGTTGTTGTTAAACTCAGTTTCAGATACTCTAAGAGACATAATTCAGGTTATCTATTTCTTCTTGAGTTAGCTTGAGTGAGCAAAGTAAAGTAGCTTGTGTCTTTCAAGGAATTTGTCCATTTTATTTGTCATTATAGTTATTAACATAAAGTTGTTCATAATCTCTTATTTTCCGTTAATATATGTAGAACTTGGGATGCCTGGGTGGCTCAGTGGTTGAGTGTCTGCCTTTGGCTCAAGAGATCCAGGATCAAGTTCTGCATCGGGCTCGCTGCGGGAAGCCTGCTTCTCCCTCTGCCTTTGTGTCTGTCTTTTATGAATAAATAAATAAATCTTAAATATATATATATATATATATATATATATGTAGAACTTATACTGATGTCACCTTTCTCATTCCTGTTTCTATCTTCTCTCTTTTTTCCTGATAGCTTAGGGGCGTATTAATTTCACTGAATTTCTCAAAGAACTAAATTTCAGCTTTTATTTAGTTTCTTTATTGTTATAATTTTTATAAAAAAATATGTTAATTTCTCCCTGGTTCTGGATGGCAATTTTTGTCTCTCATATTTTAAAAATGTTGCTTTGCTGACTTCTTCTGTTGTTTACAGGACATTTGCTTTCATGCACATCTTTATCTTTCTGCATATGTCTCTATTCTCTCACTGAATTTAAGATTTTCTGCTTCTCATTGGTCTTGAGAATTTAATTATGATGTGCTCTGGTATAGCTTTCTGCATATTTCTTGTACTTTGAGCTTCTTGGATTTGTGTACTTACAGATTTTTTTCAAATAAAAAAATGCCCATTAGTTTTCTTTATTTCCTCCCTCCTTCCCTCTCCTTCCATAGTGCAAACTATACACATACCAAGCCATTTAATGGCTTGGTATGTGTATAGCATTAATTCATTAATGCTGTCTTCATCTCTGTGTTTCATCTTGGATAGTTCTATAGCTATACTATTAAGGTCATTTACTTTTCTTCTGCAATGTCTAATATCCACTTGGGAATTAATCCTAACAATATATTTTTTATCTCATCTATTGTAGTTTTCATCTCTAGAAGTTAACTCTTTTATATCTTTCATATCTCTATTTATTTATTTTAATATATGCAATATATTTATAATGCATGCTTAATATTCTTATCTGCTATTTAACATCTGTGTCAGTTCTGGGTTTATTTTGATTGATCAGCTCTCATTCTGGGACATGTTTTACTGCTCTGTTGCTCCCTAGTATTTCTTTATTGGATGCTAAACATTGTGAATTTTACTCTGTTAGGTACTGATTATTTTTGTATTACCACAAGTGTTGCTGAGCTTTGTTTTAGAATGAAGGTAAATTACATAAAAAGTTGATTTTTCATTTTGTTTTTAATATTTGCTAGACAAGACTAGAACAGTTATTCATCTATGGCTAATTATTCCCCACTACTGAGGCAAGACCATTTTGTGTATTCTACTTTGTGACTCATGAATATTGAAATTTTCCAATCTGGTTAGTGAGAAGAGTTAAGGTTCCTTCCTCTGTATGAGTGCTGAGCAATGTTATCTCTATCTGTTTTGGGATTTTTCCCCCCTGGCTTGGGTAGTTTCCTCACACAGATTTGTTGATCACTACTCAACTGGATACTCAAGATGGACAGTCTTCAAAACTAAATCTCTCTCTCTTCCTCTCTTCCTCTCTGATACCTCTTCCTGGGAACCCTACCTAGCTGCCTTGTTCTTCCAAGAGTTTCAGCTCTGTTTTGTCATCTAAAGTAGACTGCCAGCCTTTATCTAGATTCCTTCCTGCATTGCCTTGTGACCTAAGAAGTCTCCCAAATTAACATGTGGGGCAAATGTAGGTCTCACTTGCTTGTTTCCCCTTTATAAGAGATCAGTGTTTTTCCTTGCCTGATGTGTAGTGTCTTATAAACACTACATATTCTCAAATGCTTTGTCCATTTTTGTTTGTTTCAGACAACAGGGTACATTTAGATTCTTTTTACTTCATTTGGGCCAGAATTGGGAATCCAAAGTAACTTTTAGTCTAAATATCCCTTAAGATAATGTAATACATATTGTTATCATTTTGTCTGAAATTTGTTCACACCTAAAAAATACCAGAGTTCTTGCTTGTTATAGGAATGATGGTAAACAATATTTTTCCTAGAAACTTTGAAAATAATTGCAGTCTCATACCCATGGCCTAAAAGAAATCAGGGTGGAGCAAATGAGAATCAGCAACAGGCTAATGATGCAAATCTTAATATATTTAGTCTGTCTCTTCTTTTTGTCTGGTTTTCATGCTAATCTGCATTTGTGTGAGATTCCAAATCTACTCAGGACAGAGAGGTTCTTGTATTCCTTTTAATTCTTGATATGGATGGGATCTAAGGTAGGGAAATATAGTACAGATTAATTGAAATGATAAATAATATGAGTTAAATAGACTGAGGCAATAATCAATTTTTGAGGATTATTTGTGAGCTTGTATTAAAATAAGTTTATACTACAGAATGTTTCAGTTATTAATAAGATTAACATAAGGCTAACATATCCCAGTACTCTAGGAATATCAATTCTTTTACTTTGTCTTGGTAGAAGTGCAAGTGATGTGGCTGACATTTGAGAGCAGAAGGCCTTGAAAAGGACAGTAATGGGGCTACAGTTAAGAAACACTCTGGATAGGAGGAAGAAATCAAAATGGTAACACATTCTGAACCTAAATTCATCTCTTTCTAAAGTAAGAACCCTTGTGCTGTGGCCAAAAATAAATATGGTTGAAGGTGTAGTGAAGCATTGATATTAATATCTAATTTTGTAAAATGTGTTTTGCCTTATGGTCTCTGTTCTGATAATCTGTACTTGTTCTCCTCTGAGAAACACTCATTGTGGATTACTATTTAAATTTTGCCTTTATCCAGTTCATTACTTATGTCTGAGCTGTCCTGGTTACATTTGCCTGTTTAAGTAAAAAGGTTGAATTTGGGATATGAAAATTTCAGCCTCAGAATCTTTCAGAACCACAGGTAAGTGCCACCCTTTCAGGGATGAGGGAGAGAAAGGGGAATGAATCCACTGAAATGTCAACCCAGGTTTTGGACTGTGTAAGGGTAGCCTGCTCTAAGTTCTGCTTTCCAAGTTTGTCCCTCCTACTGAATCTGTGTTTTGAATTATTTTTCCCCTCAATGTGTTAGTTCTTTTTTCCAAGTTGAACCTTATTTTATTTTCCTTGCTAGGGCCCATTTTATTATTCCAACATTTCCCATTTTAGTATCATCTGCAGAATTCATTTAGGCCCTGTTTACTTCCTTGCTGAGGTCTCTGAGGCATAGAGTGGGACCAGCCCTGGGTCAGGCCATGCATTCCCTCTCTTCCATGCAGCCCTCATCATCCACACTGGCCCACATAAAGGACAATTTAATATACTATAAGATTTCCCTATGGAAAGTGATTTCTTAGGCTTCCCTATTACATGAAACTGAAGTGGAAAATGGGAAGAATAATAACAACAATATGTTTGCCTTTGCAGCTTGGGAATAGAACAATCAATAAACATTTATTAATCATCATTCAAAACATGCCCAGACCTTGGCTAAGTAGTATGGGTGATATAAAAGGGAGGCAAACCTTAGCTCCTTATTTGAAAGGTATGTAATCTAATTTAGAAAAGAAAGCATACACACATACAAATGTACGAATGCATTTCGGGAACAATGAGAAGACACCATGCATGGATACACTGACAAGAGATGCAAAATGGAATTGCCCGGAGAGTGGGAAATATCTTCATGGATCATAAAGGAAAGATTTGATAGGGTGGAAAAGCTTATTAGCCAAGTATTTATCCATAAATTCATAATGTCCTAGTCCAGGTATTTATCGAGCATCTACTGTATGATTAGAATCTCTGGAGGAGAGAGTAACAGACATAGCCTATGCCACCACAAGGCTTTCAGCTATCAAGAAGCAATCACAGTATAGTGTGATAGGAGCTACCAGACTTTTCATTCTGGGATGCTTTTCCTGATATTAATAGCCAAGAAGGCAAGATATGATCTGCATGGGTTGTTAAATTCATAACTAACTTATTGACTCATTTATTTACTTACTCATCTTGAGTGTTTACTCCGTGTAAAAAATTAGGCTAGACATTATGCATACATGAAGAAGACTGGACCTGGACCCTGATGTCAAGATTTCAGTCTAATATAGGCAAATATACTGAAAATACATAGTGCAAAGTAGGAAATAACTGTTCCATTTTTATTTGGCTTACATTTCAGTAGGCAACATAAACCTAAGAAAACAATTCAAAAACATTTGTGTTATATGTGAAGATTTTAGTTAGGAGGAGTAGCCACATTGGGGACTTGGTGGAATCTGGCTTTACCTTGTGGGGAGGAGTATGCAAAAAGCAACCAATCATGGCCATCTCTCCATTTGAAATGTTTGAATAGCATGGTTAGTTATCAGAAAAGTATGTCAGAAGCAACAGTAACTGGAGTAACATTCAGGACTTACTCTATGCCAAGACCTTAGTTAATAGTTTTAAACTGCTGAATCTCATTTAATCTTCCCCACAATCCTATAAGATAGCTGTGATTATTTTTCATAATTCACATAAAGTAAACTGAGCCTTAGAAACTAACAAGGCCCTTCCTAGCTAGTGAGGCTGAGCATGAACTCAAACTTAGGCATGTCTAAGTCAAAGATCAAAATTGAAGAAATAGTCATTGTCATGGGACCGAAGAGGTCTGGCTTTGCACAGTGGCCAAAGGCAATGGTTCTTATCCTCAGGTGCACATTAGAAACACCCAGGAAGCTTAAAAATACCATTTTTCTAATCCAAAATAATTAGAATCTCTAGGGGTAGATTTCAAGCAACAGAATTTCTAAAAGCTCCTGGGGTGATCCAAACAGCCGTCAGGTTTGAGAAGAAATGTTTTGAGATCTTCCCCAGAGCAGAGGAGAAAAACAAGTATCTTAAAAACAAATAATAACAAATATATTAATTATATATAATCTCCATGGTTATGCTCAGAATTTATATGTACATCTATAAATAAATTCTGAGAGCTGAAATCTACCCCAGGATATATCAAATTCCCTACTACTGTGAATTATTCTACAACAGGCAAAACTCTTCAGAGAGATTATGACTTTCCACCAAGTGCCCCAAGAAATCAAAATGAGGGACGCCTGGGTGTCTCAGTGGTTGAGCACCTGCCCTCGGCCCAGGACATGATCCCACAGTCCCGGAATCAAGTCCCACATCGGGCTCCCTGCATGGAACCTGCTTCTCCCTCTGCCTATGTCTCTGCCTCTCTCTCTGTGTCGTTCATGAATAAATAAATAAAATCTTAAAAAAAATCAAAACGTCCATCGCCTTGCCCTATGGGTGGGACAGAATTTTTTATATCAGGACTCCATAGTTTATCTGCAAATTATTGAAAATACTCTCTATTAAGTAGAATGACCACTTCATTCAGAATATGGGGGGTCTGGAAGACCTAACATCAGGTGAGGTTCCTTTAAATGAATACTGAGTTCCATACTACAGCCATCCCATGATTTGGCCTTGCTTTCCCTTGGTACACACCTCAAAGACACATATTATATAAGCTCAAGAAAAAAGCTCAAACACTTATATAAGGGATCATTGTATGAAAAAAAAATCTGTCCTGAACATTATTAATGATCCATGGACAAAATAATATTTTCCTACATACAATAGCTCTCTTAATTTATAATTTTAAAACAAATCTTGGTCTCTTCATTTGACTGGTAAATTGAAAGAGTTATAGCTATACATATCCAGGAATATACTGGAAGTAAGGAAGCAGGTGGGAATATCTCTATGTTGGGGTATCAAATATTAAAGTCTCAACAATTCCCTATGTGAAAATTTTGCTTGGTAGATCAAAAATTAAAATCTCATTCCTTGATAAAGGTAAAAGATAAGGGATAATTACTGGTAAATATATCAAATTTATCAAATACAAAATATAAAATGTCTTTTAAAATTCAATGTCAGGGGCGCTTGGGTGGCTCAGTCAGTTAAACATCCAACTTGTGATTTCAGCTCAGGTCATGATCTTAGCATTATTAAATTGCACCCTGTATCAGGCTCCACACTGAGTGGTGGCTGCTTGAGACTCTCTCTGTCCCTCCTGCTTCCCAGCTTTATGTGTGTGCTCTCTCTCTTAAACAAACAAATCTTAAAAAAAAAGATAAAAAATAAAAAATAAAATTTAATTTCAGGCTTTAAATAATACCTTTCTCTTAAGAGAGCCCTACATTCACAGAGTCTACACATTTTCCTAAATGCTACAAATAAATTTTACTTTTTAAAGATGTCAATTAATTCATTCCAGTGAATTACAGGTTTTTAGATCTCAAGCCAATACTTTCACTTGACAATTGAAATTGGTTCCTGGAGTATTATTATTTTAGGCCAGCTAAATCTAATGACCTTTCTGCTCTCCAAGTTTCAAGCCACAGATTTCAGGAACAGAGACCAATGAAACGTGTATCCTACATTCCAGCAGGCAAAAGTCGGGAGGAGCTTTTCCTGTGGCTAGTAAAGAGCATGTTTCTTAATAAGAAAATGACTGTTTGAACACTGTAAGACATCAAGCCATTTCCTGGCCTGTGTTTTACATGTGGCTTTCTTTTATTATCTGATACACTGACTTTGTACCCTTGATACTTCTGGGCTCCATCTCTATCTGCATTAGAAATCTGCACTTAAACCTCTTTCCAGTGAATTCAGTTCCTTGCTTCCCATTTCTGACCAAAAGCTGAAAGAAAATAGAGGACATAGGAGATGAGAGTGCGAATCAAAAAGGAAATTTAAGAGTTCTTGGTTGTTTACTCTTGACCTCTTTTCCAGGAAATATTTCCTCTGCCTGTCTCTTAAGTTCTTGGAGTATGGCAAGAATCTGCTTCAGGTCTTTTCCTTCCAGTCTTCCTATAGTTCTGGATGGTTTTGCACATTCCTATGGCTTCAGTAACCACCTATTCATATCTGATGGATCACTATGCCCAGATTTCTATTGCAGATCTTTCTTTCTTCCCTTTTTTTCTTTTTAATTTCAGCTTTATGGCTGAATAATTGACATAGAAAATTGTAAAGTATTTAAGGTATACATCAAATAATTTGATATATGTATATATTGTGAAAGAATTCTTCCCACCTAGTTAACATGTTACCTTACATATTTATCTCTTTCTCTTTTTCTGATAAGCATGTTTAAGTTCTACTCTTTTAGAAAATTTCAGTTATACAATACGGTGTTATCAACTACAGTCACCATGTTATTCATTAGATCCTAAGACCTTATTCATCTTATAGCTGAAAGTTTGTATCCTTTTACCAACCTCTTCTTATTTCCTCCCAGTTCTCAGCCCTCCCCAACCATTTTTCTACTCTGTTTCTATGAGTTTGACTTTTTTTTTTTTAGACTCAGCATATAAGTGAATTGTGGAGTATTTATCTTTCTCTATCTGGCTTGTTTCACTTAGCATAATTTTTCAAGACCTGTCTGTGTTGTCACAAATGACAGAATTTCTTACTTTCTCATGGCTGAATGATATTTCATTTTATATATACATCACATCTTCCTTATCCATTCACCTGTCAATGGACACTTACATTGTTTCCATATCTTGGCTATAGAGAATAATGAACATGGAAGTGTAGATATCTCTTTGGTATCCTGTCTTAATTTCCATTGGATGCATACCTAAAAGTGGGATTGCTGGATCATATGGTAGTCCTATTTTTAATTTTTTGAGGAACCTTCATACTATCTTCCAAGTGGCTACACCAATTTACATTCTAACCAACAGTGCACAAGGTTTGCCCTTTTTCGATATCCTTGCCAACACTTATTTCTTGTCTTTTTGGTAATAGCCATTATAACAGGTGTGAGGTGATATATCACTATAGTTTTGCATTTTCCTAATGTATAGTGATGTTGAGTGCCTTTTCATGTACCTGTTGGCCATTGTATGTCTTCTTTGGAAAGGTGTCTGTCCAGTTCCTCTGTCGATTTTTAAATTGGATTGTTTTGGTTTTTTCCTATTAAGTGGATGAGTTCTTTATATGTTTTGGAAAATAACTTCTTATCAGATACAAGATTTGCAAATATTTTCTCTATAGGTTAAGCCTTAGATCTCTGTAGTTTCTTCATTGATATCTCTACTGTTTTGCAGCTGCCTGAAACTGAAAATGTTCAAAAGCAAATCAACTTATGTTTATTTGTTTAATGTCTCCTATTTCCTTGGAACTACCATTGACTCAATTTTCCAAGAAAACACCTTGAGCATCATCTGTGATTTCTTTTTCTGCCTCACTCCCCCTGAGCAATGAGTAACAAAGTTTTGTGTATTCATCTTTAAAACATATTTCTTGAGGCTGTGCTTGTCTTCATCCCTAAGGTCATAATGCTCATGGGAGGTACCATCATTCACATGGTGGACTGTTGTAGACCCCTATATGGTCTCCTTGGATCCAATCATAGTCCTTCACATCCATTCTCCACACAGAGCAAGTTCTGATACTGCCTTTAGGAGGAAAAATTTTCAATGACTTCTCATTGTTTTCAGGATAAAGATTAAATTGATTGATATGCCTTAAAAAGTGTAGACCCTGCTGAACTATATAGTCTTTCTTTTTTTCACACCTGCTTTGCCCCCATATACCCTATGCACCAGCACAATTCTGTTCTTTCAAGTCCTAGTACCTGCCAATTCTTATTTATTCTTATTTCATCTGGTCTTTTCTTTGGTCTGGAATATGTTTTCCTCCTTATTCTGAATAATTCCTCTCCAAACCTCAGATCTACCTGAGGCTGCATCTCTTTTATTAACTGCCTCCTGCCTCAGCTCTTGCTATACCAGGGTAAGTGGTGTAGCTCTACTATGTATATTCATGACATTCTGTACACCCCTTATCATAGCACTTAACAGTTTCACTAGTTATATTAATCACTTGCTTTCAGTAATAGCTTACCATAAATATTGCCACTGTTTGACATCCTACATGATTATTCCAGGTGTCTACTAAATCTAAATCAAATGAACAAATAAGTGGAGCTCACTAACTATTCAAACTGGAAATTACAGTGATGGCCCACCTTATCCCATGGGAATCTCTTCTGAAGATAAATGGTATGAAACAGACAAAAAAGACTCAGAAAATATTATATGAAAAATAAATAAATAGTGAATAAAATAAAAAGTAAACAAATGTGGACTTCAGCTAAACAGAATGAGAAAATTTTATCTATTTCAGATGAATAGCATTAATTATAACTGAAATAATTCTGAATGATCCTAAATTTTAAAGCCTATATAGCTCTCTGCATCTGAGAAAATCCTAACTAGATTATTTCTAAATGGGCATGCAAACATGTGTATGAGCAGATATGCATTATCTGTTTTATGTGTATTATTGATATTCTCAGTGATATAAAATAAGAAAATTGTAAATAGTATTAGTGATTTGGAAATTTCAACCCATAAATCTACAGTTACAGTGGGAAAAGCGCTAAAATTGGGATTTTACTTTCTTTTCAAATAATTTTTATTTTTCAAGTTCCAGTGCTTTTCTTGCAAAATTCATTTAGTATCCATTGATTCTTGCATTCCTGAAAAATCTTTCCAGAGACATGGTTTCCAGATTCTACTCTAATCTCATCCTTTGCAAATTTTACTAGATATTTTTTTATATTTGGATGTTTCTGTATTTCTGACCTTTTCTCCACATAGGAGAATGAATAGAAGAATGAATTGTACTTGGAGAAGGTCATTGAGGTTATCTTCCAGCAATTCCATCTCCAGTTACATGGTTTTCTAGCCTTAACTTGAGCACTTTCAGGAACTTGGCACTCTATTTCTAAGAGAATTCTTTTTAGAGTTAAAAGGTTTTATCCTTATTACTCTTCATTATTAACATCTATCTGCTAGTCTTAGATATTTTCTTCTATGGCAAAACTGGTTGTCCATGAGACAATACTTCTAATTTTTAAAATTAATTCAAACAGTTAAAAATGGACTTTAAACGTTTGTTGCTACATTTTTTCTAATTTATGCCATTTTTCCTAAATATTCAATTAACATAATTAACATACACTATTAGAATTTTGTACCTCTCATCTATGTTTCCCCACATAAGGCTCCCTTAATGTCAGTATAATATTGCTTTATTATTTAGATGATATTCCCTACCCAGTGTTCTGTATTCTAGACTAAAAGTTTTTAATTCTCAAATGAGTCCCATTACTCAGGTTTTGGATTCTGCTCTATTCTGGCTGTTCTCAGGAAACTCCCCTGTTTGCCAATGTCTTTCCCAAAGTAAACTTTCTAGAATCAGATATGATGTTGTAAAGCCGGAATCATAATAATAGAAAACAGTTCTGTAATTCTCCTGAATTTGATACCATGCATAGAATGAGAAAGTCACAGGCTTAGGCAATTGTGTGACTTCTTCCACAATCCTTAGCTATTGAACTATAATGCTGGGACCAAAATCTATCACACAGTGATTTAGCTTAAAGTCTAACTTTCATGCCAAATGTTGGGTTCTAATTTCAAAGGCAGGTTCAAAACTGCTATTAATTCGGGGCTCTCTAATTTGTAGCTAGCTTCTTAATCCAAGTGAGAATTTAGCAATTGCACTTATTATTCTAGTTGGTTGATCTAGCTGAGATAATTTTGTTGTTTAAAAGAGTACATTATACCTTTTAGCCAAGTGTGATTAAAATGTAAAACAGGAGCAGATCTTGTGGCAGGCCAGTGATGAACATTCTCTTGATCTACAGGACACTATTAATCATTAATGCAATGCAGTTATAATCTGGCATATATTCACCCAATAACTCTATAAATCTAACCTATTTACAAAATTCTACTAAGGTATTATAACTGTCAAAATGCCTTGCCTAAATAAATTCCATTATATATGATTTATTACCCTAATCAAACAGTGGAGGAATTTGGTTTACTATGATTTGTTTTAGTGAAAAATTTTCCTTATTAAAGGACTCTCTTCCAGTCTTTTCTTGACATTACAGCCCTTTCTCTCTCATTGCTCATCTTCTTGTTTAAGAAATATCTATAAATCTGTTTGTAGTGTTCCTATTATTTTTCACAGTCTCAGTTTGTTCTGAGCTTTATTCTCATAGACACTATTTTTATTTTTTATTTATTTATTTTTTCATAGACACTATTTTTAGAGGTGGATGCCACTCTTGTATGTTTATTTCTCCTTTGGTGATTTTCCATCCATCTGTGGCACATATCTTTGAAAGGATTGCCTTTGATAAACTGATGCATTTTTAGTGTCTACATTTATTTATGCTATTCTGAAAGCAAATATCAGGGCTCTGGATTAGGGATAGAGTATTATTTCTTGTAGCAATAACATTAATTCTCTGTGTCCTATTCTTCCCCCTTTGAGTGATGCAGTCAGAGCCAGATGTGCAAAGGAATCTTTTACCCTACAGGATGGGAAACCCAAAATTATGAATGTGGGAGTTTACAAGGCTATACAGTACTCTCTTCCTGAAAAAGGGAGAGAAATTACTCCCTAAGGGTAGTTCTTATTGCTATCCTTGGTCCACCTTACAAAATAGGCATGGAGGGTTGGAGGATGCAAATAGTTGGCCTTTTAGTGGTCATTTTAGGTCATTAAATTGTGAAAAATCCCATCTAGAACTGATGGAGAAGACACTGCATTTCCTATACAGAATAAGACTTTGTAGTGAACACAGCAAATGGATTGGATTTTGAATTGTTTTCTTGGGGATAGGGTATAGAGTAATATTTTGTAGTGAGAGAGATAGATTGTAGAAACATGGCTGCCTACCAAAAAACATGTTTCCTCTTCCATATTATGAAGTTGTCATGGGAAGCAAAAGACAAAATTTCCCACACTTTCTTGCATCTAGCTGACCAGTTCTATCTACAAGATGAGTGGATAAGCCTTGGATTGCTTCCATGTCTGGGCTATTAAATGTCCCTGACTTTCTCCTTCACCTTCCACCACCTAATTTTCTCCATTTCAGCTACCTAGAATGGAGACATTTTCCAGAGTGATCTTAGAAGCCATCTATTAAAGATAGCAGGGCCTCCTTCAATTTAACTCTGAAAGATGGCATGAAAGAGGGCTATTCGGCTGACAAACCCTATGTGTTATAAAAGCAAGAACTAAGTTTCTGTTTGTTGGAGTGATTCTACATGTATGAAGTTTCTGTTGTGTTGGAGTGATTATACATGCATGAGGCTATGTTACTTCCTCAGATGACATTCCTACTCATATATTACCTATCTTAAGGCCTGGGCACATAAAAGGTGATCACTGATTATTTTTTGAATGAGCTAATCAATATATAAATATATTGAGTTTTTACTTTCAATACATTTTCTTCCCTAAAATTTTACCCATTAAAGTCTATTCACAATTTGGATGTATTCTTACTCACCCAAACATTTTCTATTTGTTATGTATACTCAGTGAGGTTTCTGTTTTTCTCTCAACTCTGAATACAATAAATCTATTATGACCTTTTTCTAATTTTATTGCCTCTGGACAGTTTCTCAGAACTGTTACACACACACATAAACACACATAAGCGCGCACACGCACACACACACACACACACATCATAGAGAAGTAGAATTCCTGGAATTAGCAGGGAAAAAAGAAACCTGGAATTACCAGTTCATTCTTTTATCCTCTGAAGAAAATTAATGTTGTCTTAAGCCACTGATGCTGTGATGGTCTTTCTTTTTAATATGATAAACATTGAAGGTTGTTGACATTTTGACTAAGAATTTATTTGGTTCTTTACAAAAATATCTTAGGTCTTTTCTCATTTCATTCTTTTGGCTCAAGCTAATGATGAATTGGCCACAGGTATTGGAAAAGGGTTTTCCTTTTTGTCCCTAGTTCTGTGTTTGGTTCAGTGCATTTCTAGAGTCTAACTCAACTCCTTTACCATATGGGCTCAGAACCCTCCTAAGAACTAAGAATATAGGAAATGAACAATACAATGTATTATTACATAAAGTACTGACACATTTTAACTTGGAAACTTGTGAGATTTATTTTTCATTAAAGCAAAAAGACTCCTTTCAACAGATCTTCTATTTCAAGCCACATACAAATTATCATGTCCTTATCATCAGAGTTTAAATGATCAAAGTTGACCATGAGGCCACATTCTTGTAATTCATGTTTTCAAAAGAAGCAAATCTCAAGTCTTTGAAATTTCAGAGTATCTGAAATAATGGTAAAGTTTGAGATGAGAAGGTGGAGTGTGTAACTGTAAATTAAAGCCCTTTATGGGATGTAGAAGATTCTTATTGTACAGCAGAAGTGTCATGGAACAGATTCATTCATTAAATTATTTGTGTGTATGTGTGATTTGTTTAAAAGTTTTTACTGAATATGAAACTTTCATTTTAGTGCAACCCAAAGAAAGCTCAAAAAATAAGGATTTCTAAAAACTATTTCCTGGAAACAAAAATCATTCTTGTATATTAAAATAGATATCTTCCAATAAAAATGGTCATTTTCTCAGTAGGCTTACAAAGCTAGTCAAGTCATAGATTCACATGAGAATTTGCTAAATACGAATATCCCAAATTTCAGCAATTGAGCATTTTTAGTAAAGTTCTGGGCAACATTTAACATCCAGTAAATGACCAATTCTCCCAGTTTGCTTAGGACTGGTCATGATGGTCTTAACATTCTCCTCAGCTTGACTAAACTGCAGATAGATTTTTCTCTGACTCTAGGCCCAGACCTTCTTTCTTAGAGCAGCAACTTTAGAAAACTTTCCATTATAATTTTTCTCTGCCTCTTTGAGATGATACATCTTCTAACAGCCACTTGATAGTTTCACAATCCAGGAAAAGCTTTCTGAGGGACCCGAGAGTTGTCTCTTTGATAAGTAACCACCAGGAAAGATAACACTATCTCTTAGTTTTTGTGTGAAGGTAACCTAACTTCAATAAATAACAACTAGCAAACATAGATGGCCTAATCTCATTGACCAGTTTTTTTCCTAATGTCCCCCAATACTTTCCCACTAGCTTAGTCCAGAGCTTAAAAACCCTTCAGTAAAGATTAATTCATTCTCTCTCCCCTATTGCTACAGTATTGAATAAGGTCTTCCTACTTTAACTCCATCTGGTGCATTTTTCCTTTGATAGGACTTTCCCGGTATTAAAAATCCAAGTCTCTGGAACCTTCTCACTCCCTGTGACAGTTAGGCATGGCTCTTAGCATAACCCTTTAGTCAATTTATTCGAAAGTTCTGAAGCCTGCCATTCTCTCAGAAGAGCAGGAGTTGTCAAAGACCATACTGTTGTGCATGAGGGTCTGCACACTGTTATTCTGCTGGATATTATTTTAGGTGTACAATCAATATTTGTAAAATAAATAGAGATCATTCAACAAGAATATAGACACACTAAAGTCATTGCAGCATTAGCCTTCATTGTTAGATCCATGAAGAATACAGGATGACCCTGTTCATTTACTCATTCATTCATTAATTTATTCACCTATACATTCAACAAATAGTTACTGAAAGCCTCCTATTTGTCAGCCTAACAGACTTTGTCCCGGACATTTAGTAGTTTACAAACTAGAAGAAGAAATAGCACTGATTCAAAAAACAACAAAAGCAATAATCCTCTTTCTCTCTCTTTTTCTCTGCGTCTCTGTCTCTGTCACTCTCTCTCACACACATAATTTAAAACGTGGAAAGTCCTCTGGATAAATTTAGAAAGTTATATGAGAGAATGTAAGGAGGTATTGACCATAATTTCCTATTTTCACCCTTACAATCTTTTAAAAGTTCTAAAACTCTTAAGAAAACTTGAGATTTGCTTTTTAAAATAATTGTTCAAGTATTGTCCTGGATGTCATGAGGTAGTCCAATATATTTCTGTCAATCTACCAAATTGTTAAGAAGGAAAAAACATGTGTATCTTCTGCGGCTTTTACACTAGCTACTATAAAAATAATTTGGCATATGTTGGAAACCATTTTTGGTATCCTGAATTTCAAAGATTTATTTATAATATTAAATAATGAATTTTAAATTCATGTTTTAGAATATGAAGATGAGTCCTTTGGGAGGGGTTATCTTGTGGGCTAACAGACCTCACATGGCCAAACAGATGGAATTTTGCTACAGACATCAGTTTTTCCTAACATTCTGGGAAAGAAAAAGTGATTACTATTCCAAGTAATACAGGAGAAAGAATGATATGGCCATGTCTGACTAAGATTTGTGGTTGGGAAAACAGGCCACTTCTATGTCTTTCTTTTGACAGTAGAATGATAGTTCAGTTTGAGTGTGTGTCTGTGTGTGTGTGTGTGTATTTCACCTATGGAGTGCTATCTTTAAATGAGTAGATAGATCTAGAGCTACTATGTTCTTCCTATCACTATTAGATTAGAATTTAAGATGCTGACAAATGACTGAAAAAAAAAATTCCAGCAATGTTTTCCAGTTCTTCTATCTTGGTGTTGGTTAATCTAGCATGTTTTATTCAACCTCGCAGAGGTTCTTTGTGGGGTCACCAGATAGGATTCAATTAAAAATTTATGACATACTTTAGCAGAAGGATCAGCTAACAGGATGTATGGTTCACAATCAGCAAAATTACTATATGCCTGAACATCTGTTTGTCAAGTGCAAGCCTAGGATATGGATGTGAAATTATTGTTTGCATTGGCTGCATTACTTTAATTGCAAATAACAGAAGACTCCACACAAACTGTTATAATTAACAACTACAAATGGACGTATTGACTACTTTAAGTTAGCAGTCCAGATAAAAGATGCTCATGTGATTTGACACAGTGTATAAGTCACTACCATCTCATTTTTTTTCTCTTTCTTTGCTCCACCTTCCAAGGCACTAGTGTTCTTTTTTCATTTCTACATGGTGGTCCCTTGATCTTCTTTTATGATGACTGCAGTCCCACACCTCATATTATCTGTTCAATTTATGCAGTGGAAAAAAAAATTCTACTTCCCTGTGGTCTTCCTGGTTTGAACTAGCTTATAGGTCATTCTTAAATACCAAACCATGGTGATGAGATCATTTGACTAGATTAAGTCTGTCAGGCCCACATCAACAACATTGCCATTACACTGTGGGGGAAGTAAACTCCCTCTCCAAGGAAAATCACTAGTTTTGATAGAAGACAGAGGAAACAGACCTTTTGCATTCTAACGCTTGGAAGCAACCACTAACAATCCCTGTATAATTTACACAAAAACTGATTAGCGTTCAAATAGACTCTTTCCACATAGCTCATGGACACCAAAATGATATACTTTTCATATTCTTTCTTTTGCCCACTCACTCACTGCTTTCCAGAAAGAACTCCAGGATTATTCTCTGGGTTTGCTGTACTCCTTCCCTCTAATATGCTACTTCTCTTATCCACCGAAGGTTCTCCAATCTCCCTTAACTAGTCATTGACATACATTGAACGCCTATTCTTTTATTTAGTCACATAGTAGCATTTGATGGTCTATCAGTTAAAACCTCAGTGACACATTATAACTGGACTCCACACCATTATCTAGAAACTACTTTTCTTTCTCTTAAGGATACAGCTTCATAAGCCATAATTATCAATATTTTTCTGGGAAGGGAGGGAACTTATTTTTACCCAGTCCTAGAAAAATACTTCCATTTTATAAAAATAATGATTCCTTAAAATGTTAACAGAGAAAATTAATTTGAGTTTAACTTTCTACCCTTTTATAACATTACTAAGCTATATCTTTGGTAAGAAGAGAAGCAGAGAGAACAGAAGGCTGTGAGTTACAAATTCATACTAATTCTTCTCAATTTTCCTATTTTCAGAGAAATGAACTAAAACATAAAATGATAGTGGTAATAGTAAACATGCATATAGCATCTATTATGTGTCAGGCAATGTTCATACATGTAATTATTTAATTCCCATAATAGTTCTATAATGTAGGTAATATTATTATCCATATTTTAAATAGAACTATATTACAGAGTAGCCAAGCAACTTGCCCAAGGAACATAGCTAACAAGTGGCAGAATTGAAAAGGAAATGTAGACAGTTTGAATTCAGAATCTGTGTTTTTACTTTGAACACTACTATGCAGTGGAAGAAAAACTATGAATGATTAAATTTTCTGAGTTGATGGTAAGCCCAAAAGTGACTTAGATGAAATGATAAAACATATGTTCAGAAAGATGTTTTATTTGTTTTATTCTTTCTATAAGAGATTAGGACTTAGAATGAGCCTATTCAGGGAGAATCTGAGGCTTTTGTTGACTTTTATAATAATTCTAGGGAAACCAACTAACTAGGTGTCCCACCTGGTATATGAAAATGAAGGTGGGATCATTGAGTTTCAGAATGTGATGGACTTTCAGCCCTTTAGTCCAATCCTCTCTCATTTTTATATCATTTATGTGAGTCTCCCCTAGGGGTTCTCTTTATTTTGTTGTGATCAAAACTTAAATCTTGGTTAAGAATCTTGGGAAACAGATAGAAAATAAAGAGAATTGGTCTTTTAATAATTCTTAGAACTCAACTGAAATGGACTCCATAGAAAAAGTAGAAGTAAATTAGCCTACATTATTGCAATTTACTTTTGTTTATCTGCCTAAATGTGTATATATCTAATAACTGTCTGCTACTAAACTTCTGAATAACTTGGATAAATGTTTTGGGCTTAGAAAAAAAAGAATTAATGTACATAGGGAAACATCGAGCATCATGATTTTTATGAAAAACAGCTGATTCTATTAGACATAGGAAATACTTAAGGGATACATAAAATCTGCTATGTGTATTTTTTCAATAATTCAGAAACTAAATTTCATCACATGATAAAATAAGCCTTTTATTTTTTAATGTAATTGTTTAAATGATTTCCGTCTTCTAGTTATGTGTCTACCTATTTAACAGGCATACATCCTAAAGATTTGAAGTTTCATGTTTATATCTGGAAATAAATCTTTAAGTTGTATGTTGATACTGAAAAACTTGAATTGCATCACTAACATTACCAGATGGTTGGATTTACTCCATACTTAATAACTTCTAAAACCCATGAAGTTAAAAATTCCTGTCATATTTTATATTAATTTAACTTTGTGTGAGTCTTAGAAATATCCATAGCACCAAATCAACTGAAATTTCTCATTTATATAATTCAAAGAATATATTTAATTTCTTGATGACAGTAATACATCCACAAATATTCAAGTCCCTTGAATTCACCTGCCACTCCTTAGAAATGTTTCTCTGCTCACAACTATTGTACTATCAGTCAATAAACATTTTTTTTATCTGAGGGCTGGAAATAATCTTCAAGGTTTGTTTATATGTTGGCCTCTTCTTACTAGTGCACATATTATTAAATCAGCACTTCATAAAGCAGAACTGAGCCAATATTTTGATGTAAATGAGGTCTTTGGTTCTCTTCCTTTATTTTTATTTTGGGCTCTCTTGCTTTAGTGCATAATTCCTACACCCAAGGTTTTGAGGTTACCGAAGTTCTCTCTTGATCACCTTAACTGGACCTACTCACCACCGCAAAAGCAGTACTGCCTCTTCTGTCTTCACCTTGCATCCAGCAGACCCACCAGTGTTTCTCCCATTACCTGGCTGAGATTTTTTTGGCCAGATACTCTCCTGAATCTCTTTACTTAAATTATTGTCAGGCCAGGTCTACCCCATGTCATCCTTACACAATCGGTTTCTTTTGCTCTCAGATCAACACTTTACCTTTTTTTCTTATTCAGTTGTGTTGTTTGAACCCATCATTGGTCAGAGTACTCCTGAATCTCAATTTTGTCATTTGATATTTTAGATATTTCCTTCACCTTTATTCTTTATACAGTTTTAATCTTCATGGTTTCTATGCTGTCATACAAAATTCTTTACAGGAAAGAATGAATAACCAAGCCCAATGTGGAATACCCATAAACACTGTGTTCTAGATTGACTTCTATCCATTTTTAATATCACATTTGGATTTGGAACATCAGCCTGTTGAATATAGACTCAGCAAATCATATTACCTAAGCTTCTCCAAAGTAATATCACAATTTGCTTACAGAATTTAAGTCTCACTGTATGGATAGTGTTCCCCGAATTATCAGCTTATATGATATTACAATCCCTACTAGACACAGAAATTCATCTTTCTCACTCTAGATCAGAAGGCTTTACATTTAATAAGTGTTCAGAGAATGCTTATTGAGTGAGTGAAAATAGGTATTAGTTTGAATGTCATTAGTTATTCTCAATGATGCTTTTCCAAAGGCTTCACAAAGCACCTATATTTGCCAGTTTCCAGAATTCCAGGGTCCTCTGTAAATCTTCAGAGTTTTTGAAAATTACAACTTACAATCACATTCCCAATATTTTTTATGAGGATGTAATTGATTTGGGCCTAAACAGTTGGACTTATTAAAGTAGTTATTGCTCTAATTTCAAATTTTTCTTCATTCTTTTAGCCCATTTTTGTCAAGAAAGAAATTAAAGAACATTTTCCTTTGTGAAGACTACAATAAGCTCTTCAGGTACTGATACTGGTTCTTGTTTGTTGTTTCTTTGCAATATGAAGTTTTATGAGGTATTATGGACATCCTAATTTGCTTATGAAATTCAGCTTATTCAGAGCCTAACTTCCTCAACATTTTTCCTGTGAAATTTTTATTTGTGTGTTGTGTGTGTGAATCATTCTTGATGAGGGCATTTTACTTCATCTTATTTTAAAATGTACCCATATGCAGGGCTGGTGTGAAACTACTTATGTAAAGCTCAGCTGCACTGATCAGTTATTGCTTCTGTTCTGATTGATAGGTGTCCATGCCATGCTATTTAATATTTTGGATAGAATTTGGCCTCTTTAAATCGAGAGCTTATAAAACACCTCATTCATCAGCCATGTTATTTTTTATAGTTGGTGCATCTTTTTATCGCTTCCAGTTCAGTAGCCAGAATTTTATTTCTTAGAGGCTCATATTTCTCTAAGGCCACCTAACATAGTATTGGGAACTTCTTAAATATAAAACATTGTTCTAGGAATTAAGGAAGAGCAACATAAGAACACTTTTTTTTCCTTATAGTCTTTGTGATTTAGGTCATGTTTATAGTTATATTTCTGTTTTCAAAAATTATAATGTAAATATAAATTCACATCTGTATTTTTAGAATATAGATTATGTTTGATATGTCAACTTTTTGTTCAATATTATGAAAGGTAATGTAGCAGGATGGGTTTCTTTGTATATTTATTTCTGGTACTCTTCACTAAAAAGGCTTTCATGTTAGTTATGTATAAAGTAGCAACTATAACTTTTCCTTCTCCAAATTTCTGAGACACTCCTTTTATTATAGCCAAATGTTCCCTACCATAATTAATTGATTTATTAAGTACCAACAGAATACCTATACTAAATATCAGACCTAATACTTAGGTACTTGGTTTAGAAAAATAAATGAGATAACAACCTTACATTGGTAATCCCACCATTTATTATTTATTGTGTGGCTTTTCCAATGAGATAAATATATTTTCTTTTTCTTCCTCTTTTACTTGTGTATTATTTTGGAAGTAAGGAAGCACTGTTTCTAAACTTCATATCACAAAGTATAGTAGAATATTAAAAATATTTTCCACACGTAATTAAGATTGTATGATCATTGTATTTGCTGTGGTTCTCAACTACTGAATACCCATCAAACTCTATTGAGAAGGTTTGTTTGTTTGCTTGACTGTTTTTAAATTATAGACTCAAGAATTCTACTTCAGATCTACTCACTGGATTGAAGTATCAAGGAGGTTGATGTGCAGCAATAGATGATCTCTTAAAAGCTCTGCAGTTAAGTCTTACAAGGATCCAGGGTTGAGAACTGTTGCATATATGCACTGTGAAAAATTTCAAACTTTATGCACTAATAGACCTTCTTCTCAGTTATTTACTTCTAGAAATGGCTAGATATATTATTAATGCTCTATTTCCTAGATGTTGTCTTTTAGAATATTTGGTTTTAGAGTTTTTTTTTTAAGATTTTATTTATTTATTCATAGAGACACAGAGAGAGAGGCAGAGACACAGGCAGAGGGAGAAGCAGGCTCCAAGCAGGAAGCCTGACATGGGACTTGATCCCAGAACTCCAGGATCACGCCCTGGGTTGAAGGCAGGTGCTAAACTGCTGAGCCACTCACGTTTCCCCTGGGTTTAGAGTTTTAATTGACATGATTCTTCTCTATTCTTAAGATCTCCGATTCTGTGTGAAAGCCTTTTGAGTTACCTTTAAATATTTTAAAAGTCTAATATTACTTTTCTTTATAATGGTTTCTTTTTTTTTTTTTATAAATTAATTTTTATTGGTGTTCAATTTACCAACATACAGAATAACACCCAGTGCTCATCCCGTCAAGTGTACCCCTCAGTGCCCGTCACCCATTCACCCCCACCCCCCACCCTCCTCCCCCTCCACCACCCCCAGTTCATTTCCCAGAGTTAGGAGTCTCTATGTTCTGTCTCCCTTTCTGATATTTCTCACACATTTCTTCTCCCTTCCCTTATATTCCCTTTCGCTATTATTCATATTCCCCAAATGAATGAGAACATACACTGTTTGTCCTTCTCCGGTTACTGTGGCCAAGTTAAAAAAGGGTGTTGCCTGAGTTCTTCTCTGGGATTTTGATGGAATCTTGTCTCACATTTAGATCTTTCATCTATTTTGAGTTTATCTTTGTGTATGGTGCAAGAGAGTGGTCCAGTTTCATTCTTCTGCATGTGGATGTCCAATTTTCCCAGCACCATTTATTGAAGAGACTGTCTTTCTTCGAAAGACGATCCACTATAATGGTTTCTATAGATAATGATTGTCTTCATGAATATTTAACCAAAGAAAAGTAATAAACTAAGATAATTCTTTTCATATGATGATTCATATGGCATCTTTTTTGTGGGGTAAATAGTATGTCTATTAAAAGGAATTAGACATTATTTTATTTTATTATTTTATTATTTTTAAAGATTTTATTTATTTATTCATGAGAGACACAGAGAGAGAAGCAGTGATACAGGCAGAGGGAGAAGCAGGCTCCCTGCAGGGAGCCTGATGCGGGAATGATCCTGGGACCTTGTAATCTAGACCTGAGCCAAAGGCAGAGCTCAACCACTGAGCCATCCAGGCGTCCCAGGAAACAGTGTTTCCAAAATGATACCAGGGCCCTTGGATAGAGTTCTTTCTTCTTTTTAAGATTTTATTTATTCTCTTTATTTACGTCTCTTAGAGAGAGATAGAGACATAGGCAGAGGGAGAAACAGCCCCATGCAGAGAGCCCGATGTGGCACTCAATCCCAGGACTCCAGGATCACACCTTGGGCAGAGGGCAGGCGCTAAACTGCTGAGCCACCCAGGGATCCCCAAATTAGACATAATTTTAAAAGTATCTGTTAAACAATTTCCAAGTGTCTAGAATCTCTTAAATAATAAAATGTGTTCTTTTTTATTGTGATTATAAATTGCATATCTGCTTAGAATGTAAATTACAAATTTCAAAGACTTCATTGTGTATCTGGTAGAATACTCTGGACCACACAGAAGATACTGGTAATAATATATTGTTTCTTTTTCTTAAATTCAGTTTCATATTTATTATTAGATTTGAAATATAAGGGTTTTAGAATAATGCCTTATCCACAGTGTAGATGCTGATCTGAAGAGTGGAATTTGAAACTTGGTTCTGTTAATTCATTACATTAATTGAATGCTCAAAGCTTTGTCTTTATTGATAGTAAGCAATAATAATAATAATAATATCAATCTCGCTGTTATTTTTAGGAGCTTCAATGAAATCATATAAGTTAAATTATCATGGTTATTGCTTGGCAAATGTCAGGAAACTTTTGAAAAATCTACTTCACTATTTAGTACAGTACTTACCATTATTGCTATTAGTTTGAATGAATAAATTCTCATAATATTATTAGGAGACCAGGGTAGGTAAATGGTCTATTAATTTTATGAGCAAGGGGGAGAAGGCTCACAAAATATATTTTGTTAATATTTCAGTGTGGGTGACTCGTAACCTTCAAACATTGCACTGTTGCACAAAATGACCTTCACAGGTCATTTCATAAATAGTAGTTGAAGTGTGGTAGAATTGCAAGGAGTAAAATGGGTAACATTAGTCTGGCACGACATATCCTGTGGAATCAGAGTGTAACTTTTATTTTCTCATTTAGCTTTCATTGAGTGAAGAATGCAATTTCAACTGAGCACTGAATTGGAGATTCAAAGAACTGGGGTTTTATTACCAGCTCCATCACTGACATACAGTGGGCCATTAGGAAAAAATTACTTTTCTGCTCTGAACATCAGAATTCCCTCCTTTAAAATAGAAATAAATTTAGTGGCTTGGAAAATAATGTTGGATTTGGCAAATATAGATACACTCAATATTCTAGAGCATTTGATTTAATGAAATTCATGCTGTGTTCATAATGCAAAGAAATAGCAAGTAAGTCTATATATAAATATTGATGATGATGATGCAAGCAAGCACATATATAATAATGATGATGATGATGATGATGATGATGATAAATAAATAAACTACATAGGAAATTACATCAGTCAATGTAGCCATAGTTTTGAAATATGCTGTGTGGTGTTATGAATATGAAAGAACAAAATTATCTGTCCCCTTCAAGAGCATGACTAGCCATCCAAATTAACCCTTTCCAGTATGGTCCTAACTGGCATGAGTACTCAAAGAAGCTGACCTCAATGCTTATGTTGGATCTTGGTGTGTGTAGGCAGTGGTATCATTCAATATTTGTATGATTGAATATGTACTGGTGTATGTCAGTATATTTGTAGATCTCCAAACTGGGGATCAAGGAGGTGTATATAAAATGAGACAAAAATGGAGTTAGCTGCAGAAAGAGTAGGATAAAACAAGGCGAGGAGAGGAAAAATTTCCATCAACAATGAAGTGATTCTAAACCAGTCTTTAAACCCATCATGAAATTTTGGGAAGAACTATGGCCAGGAAGAAGGTACCTACAGAAGGTAGAGAGTTGGATAACTAGACATAACAGGGAGTGGATTAATTGTTCTCTGACATTTCTGTGGACGTGGTAGAGTGAGAAGGCCATGCATGTGAAGACAAGTCTAATTGCAAACTGGGAGGTGATTTTTTCCAAGTCTTTAACCAAAGGAGAAGGAGATTTTAATCAGGTTCAAGCTGACTCAGTTATGTAAGACTAATCAGGGTAAGGTTGGAATTTGATATCCTGAGCAGAAGGGAGCAAGGCATTGGCCATCTGCGAAGTCAGTGAATAACAAGTATAGTGACATTTCTGGTGGTTATGTCTTTGAGTTACCTATGCATCCTATAAACATGGATTTACATATATTACATTTTACATTTTAACCTACTAGATAGAGCTAAATTTAAAAATATATATTTATTATTAAATAAGTCTAGAAGACTAAATAAACAAAAATAAAATTAATAAAAATCAATAAAACAATAGTAAACAGACAAAAAAAAGTCTGCAAGCCTAGAACTATACTTATGTAGAAGAATGATGAATTTCTGTTTAAAAATTATTTTAAAAATTAATGCCCCAAGAAAAGATTAATGGATTTAGATATTCCTATTTTTACCAACTAACTTCTGGGAAGATGGCAGCATGTTTGCTTATCCCTGAACCCTTCTCCCTCACAGCCTCTATATATTATGGAATAATATTTAAAAAGGAGGTATAAAAACCACCTTAAGTGAAATTCCTCAAGCATCCCCCGAGTATTCCAAGGGATAAAGCAGGTACCAAATTTCATTATCCTTGGTACTCAGGGAGATCCAAACAACCAGCTATTCCTAAGTAAAATTGACTTTTTTTTTTTTTTACTTGCAAGTGCCAGTGGAGAATACAATGACCAGTTGCACATTTTGGGTGCCACTACTTTGATTTATGCTAAGGCACCACCAGTTTTACTCATTATTGGTTTTGTCCCATCACTGAAAAAGTAAACATAGTTCTTCCATGAGGTCCAAAAAATTATGAAATTCAAAAACATTACTCAACACTTTGAATATTTCTTAACACTAAATATTTCAGTGCCACTTGTGCTTGGTGCCAAATATATTCATATAAAACAAGATCTTCCTGACTGCTTCGTTGGTGCCCATACCAAATAAGTACAAACAAATGAGCAAATCCAACCATATTTGTAGATTCATTCATTTGTAAGGAAAAGTACAGTTCTACAGATATGATCTCATCTCTAGGCTTGCAAGTAAAGTTTATATTGACAAGATGTGGTAACATTGAACATCGGCACTGATGTGAATACTTTCACTGATTTTTTTTATCAGAAGGCATTGAACAATGTCAATAGTCCAAAGTTTTATTAAATCCCATCTATTGTGTATTCTTCTCCAGTCAGTGCAATATAGCATAATCTGTAATATATTTCAGTGGCTTCTGAGACTCTAGTTTGAAAAGCTATTACAAATAGTTTTAGTTAGAGACTTCAATCTAACTATGTTTTAAATATTTAACTATTTTTTTCTAAATGTTTGGTCTCAAAATGAGACCGAAACTTACTACTATAAAATCATTTAAAATATTCTGTTTGAAAAAATATAGTAAAGAAAACCATTAGCACATATAAATATGAGGGAAATAGCATTTTGTCATAGTTTTATTTCTTGGTTATACTTTCACTCAGGATGTTTGGAATAGAGTTTTCTCTTCCATGGGTCAAATAGCCCTCCAATATGAAAGTTTTATTTTTATTCTTCTCAGCATGTTTAGATATAGGTGGTACATCTATGGGTTGAGTAAATGAATCTTTTTATCTCTTTCTAGTCAATAATCATTCCTTAAATATAAGAAAAATATATTTTCTTGATTTCAAAATAAACTATTATTACATTCTAAAATAATAAACTTCATATAATACTTAAAAGCTTAGAACATTTTTCAAGAAATTAAAAATATTATGCAAATTCAGACAATTTCACTTCTTTTTGTATTTCATGTAGGTACAAGGAAAATTTCAGGATTCCAACATAAGACTTACTGAATGATAATGACTTTACAAGGATTACAAGAAGTATGAACAGTGATAGTAATAGAATAGTTTAAGTACTAATTAAAAATTGAGTTAATATATGAAAATGCATGTTTATATGGTGATATTCAGAATATTATCCATATAAACAAGAATACACAAGCATATATTCCATTAGCAGTAAAAGCAAATGACATCCTACATGGCCTGTGATTTTTGAAAAAGTTGACTGTATACTTGTACAAGAATAAAAGTAAAAAGGCAAATAAGGTCTTCATATTATTATGGAAGTAGTTTTGGCCTTGAAGAACTCCTGGCATGGCCTTGGAAACTTACAAGTCTCCCTTCACCATATTCTGAGAACTAATGTCTTACTGGAAAAAGGGGAATGGTCCATGAGTACATTAAGCTGAATTATAGAACAATACTAACAATTACAATTTTTACATTTTCTCTTTGACTAAAACTTTTCAATTTAAACTACACTCATATTAATAAATTCAAAGGAACATTTTCCAAGGAAACATTGATCTACATATCTATATTTCTAATTACATGTATGTTTCCCTGTGTGTGTTTGGTTTATAAGAAGAAGTTTCTGCTGTTTTATATAAAAATTGACTTTAACTATAATAAGATATAAATTTAGTTAAGTTTTTTTGCAAAAAAGAGTAAATAATAAATTTATGAAAGTGGTTTCTCATGTGAAATCCATGTCTGCTATTGAAAGGGATTCTAAAACATGTTCTTAGGCATCAAAAAACTCTGCAAGCACTACATGCTAAGACTACTAATCCCACAATTGAAAAAAAACATTTCTTCAGGACATATGCCCAAATGTGTCATCAAGATGATAGAGTCAGAATGAAGGAATGGCACTTTTAGAAGCAATATAATAGTCACTGAATTGTCAAATCAGAGATCCTCTAGTCTGGAAGAAACCTTAACAACTATCTACTTCAGTTACCCATCAATGTCTAAATATATTCTATAGCTTCCCTGACAAGTTCAGTCCCTGCTTAAATGCCTCTAAATTAAGGGAGAATGTACAGTTCTCTGGTTTATTATTTTTATATGGCACTTTTGCTAAAAGCCCTTCCTTCTATAGAACTGATACTGGCCTTTTTATTACTGCAAATGCTCCTTCATAATAGTTTGATCCTTGAGACAGAATAAGAAACTAGTTATGCAAGCCTTGAAAGTCATCTAAGTGATCTAACTCCACTCTTTCATAGTAAATGCTTGAATTTAATTATCCTTAAGGTTTCTTTAGTTTGTTCCTGTTTAAAAAATGGACAGTTTCCTCTCCATACACATGCATGTGGGGGCTCATGTGTGCACATGTGTGCACACACACAGGCAAATGAATACACACCAAGTATGTGATCTTATGTTAATTTCTAATCTTTAAGATCCTAATTTTTTTTCTCTAAATTGTTAAAATTATATCTACTTTTTTCATGGGGTTCTTTTGAAACAGTTTTTATGACCTAGCCTCAGTCACAGATGCAAGGTGGTAAAGGACAGCCAAAGAACCAGAAGACAGAGCCCAGGGTGTTCGTGACCTCTGTAGTGTGGGGAAGAAGTCCTGAAAAGGAAAAAAGACCAAAAAAAGGGAACCCTAAATTGTAGATTCTATCCTAATTTCTGATTGACCCTGAGACCATGCTTACATGGGGCAAAATCAAAGTGCCTCCCCCTAAAGGTAGAAGGACTGAACTGGGAGATAGGCCACACAACCCACTGCAGGTGAAACAATTTACAGTTTGGGTTTAATCAATTTAACTGTCTGCTTAAATAAACATATCAAAAATAATTGTCAAAAAATACCAAATTGGTGACTTAATTTTACAACTTCAAGAAGTTCAGTGAGCCACTAGTAGAGTAAATACAAACATAATGCCTAGCCACATTAAAACATATTAGTTTGAAAACCAAAGAGAAAGAGAGAACCTTGAAAGCAGTTAGAAAAAAGGTGATTTGGAAGATTGTAGTTTTCACATCAGATACAATTAAGACCAGAAGACCATGGATCAAATCTTTGAAATACAGAAAGAGAAAAAAAAAAAAAAAACCTGTTAAGCCAAAATTCTATTCCAGGAAAATATATGCTTTAAGAAAGAAGGTGAAATAAAGATATTTCAGGCTAACCAAAAAACAAACAAAACCAAAAAACAATGATGACAAAAATCACCAAAAGGTCTATAATTCAAGTAGGGTGGCTCAAGTTGAAAGGAAGTATAATACCAGTAGGAAACACAAATCTTGAGAAATAAATGACAAGTATTAGAAAATAAGAAAGTGCTCAGAAAAGTATGGAACTGTGTTAAAAGTTTACAGGAAGCAACCTGAAAGAGCTACAAATGGCCAAATCCCAAATAGTTTGACAACAAAATAAATAATGATAGTATTATTGTGTAATCCACACAATAAGAATATGCCACAAATACACATGAATATAAATAAATAATACTAAGGGGGAATTAAAGGTTCTTTCTTACGGAACAATTTCAATTAATAAATGTATAAGAAATGAAAGAAATAGACAATCTTTGTTAGAACTTATTAGCTACCAAAGCAAAGATTGTAATTTACAGTGAAGAAATGCAACAGACATTGCCTTAACCAAATGATCATAGTTATCATCACAAATACTAAGACATGTTGACATTATGTGCCCCTTGATATATTGCATTAAGAAGGGAATATCACTTTAGTGTTATTCTTGCCAAGAATACATAACTTTAATCTAATTACAAAATAACATTAGCCAAACACAAATAACCAAGGAGCTATTTTCAAAATGGCCAAGGTCACAAAGCATAGGAAGACTGGGAAACCATCACGCCTTGGAAGAGACAAAAATGAGAGACTGAATATACAAATAGAGAGTCCCCAGATCATGTATAAAGTAGAACTCTGACCCAAAATCTGAAGCATCCAGTCTATGAAGTAGACTCCACATAATGGATAGTAACCAGTCTAGGAAATCAAACTACTCTTAGTCACAATCAGTCCAGAAAGGCAAATGGCACCCCTGGGGCAAAGCAACTGGCCCTCCAAAACAAGCATTTGGTTAATATCTGATAGCCTCTGTATTTTTGTCCCAACTTCTAAATTAGAACCAAGCTGGAAAAGCTAAATATCAACCTTTAAGGATTCATATATGATGACTAACTATAGCTAACTGTAGCTTCCCTATGTCAGCGGCCTCCAATCAAGGGCATACCTGAAGTCTATCTTTTTTCCCTCTGTAAGCTTTCTCATTCCTCTGCCCATCTTTGAATGGTGGCCTGACGGCTTTGCTGTATATAACAAGGAGACCTGATTACTGAATGCAATATGGGATCTTGGGATGGAAAATGACATTAGTGTAAAAACTGGTGAAATCCAATAAAATATCCAGATTAGTTAGTGGTATTTTACCAATGTTATCTTCTTAGTTTTGATCATTGTAGTGATTACAAAAGATGCTAAATTTTTTGAAAGATTTTAGTTATTTATTTATTCATGAGAGACTCACAGAGAGAGAGAGAGAGAGAGAGGCAGAGACACAGGCAGAGGGAGAAGCAGGCTCCATGCAGGGAGCCCAATGTGGGGCCCGATCCCGGAACTCCAGGATCGCACCCTGAGCCGAAGTTAGCTGCTCAAACACTGAGCCACCCAGGTGTCCCCAAAAGATGCTAAAATTAAGGAAAGCTCTGTAAGGGATCCTTGGGAACTCTCAGTACCTGGGAGAATTTTCTCTGTGCCTAGTATTCTCCCAAAAAAAAGTTAAATTATAAAACTTCTGGACAAAAAAAAAAAATCTTTGTAATTTTGGGAAGTAAAAAAACATAAGCCATAAAATATATATTTGACTTTATCATCAAATTTTGTTTTTCTGTTCCAAAGACATGGTTAAGAAAACAAAAACATACCAAAGATCAAGAATGAATATTTGCAATACGTGTATTTGCCAAATGACTTCTAACCAAAATACATAAGCAACTTTTACAACTCAACAATAAAAATAAAAACCACCTTATGAAAATGATTTAAAAAAAAAAAACCTTTACTGACACTTCACAGAATAATGTAAAGTAATGGCCATAAGTTCATGAGAAGATGCTTAACATCATTAGTCATCAAGGAAATGCAGATAGGAAGGATATAGAGCTACATACATAGTTAGAATGGATGAAATTGAAAAAAAAACTAATAATACCAAGCATTGATGAAGATATGTAAGAACTCATATATTTTTTAAAAGATTTATTTATTTATTTATTTATTTATTTATTTATTTATTTATGAGAGACACACACAGAGAGAAAGAGCGAGAGAGAGTAGCAGAGACACAGGCAGAGGGAGAAGCAGGCTCCATGCAGGGAGCCTGACGTGGGACTCAATCCAGGGTCTCCAAGATCACGCCCTGTGCTGAAGGCGGTGTTAAACTGCTGAGCCACCTAGGCTGCCCACAACTCATATTTTGATGGTGGGAATGTAAAATTTGATGACTACCTTGGAAAAAGATTTTGCACTCTCAAAATTTTAAATGTACAATTAATATATGACTCAGTTATTTCACACTCTTAAGTATTTACCCAGGAGAAACACACAAGACTTGCATGTGCATGTCTATAGCAGCTTTATTCAGAATAGCTTCAAACAGAAATAACCCAAATGTCCATCAGCAGATGTGTGGTTAGAAAAGCAAAACAAAACAATTAGAATAAAGAAATTACTGATGCATGCAGTCACATGGATGAGTATCAAAAATCATTTTGCTGAGTGAACAAAACCAGACATAAAAGAGTACATGCTATATAATTTCATTTACATAAGTATAAAATCTTTACATTGACAGAAAACAGAACACTGTTTGGCTGGGTTGGAGATAGAGGAATGGATTAACTACAAGTGGACACAAGAAATTGTTTGGGGGCCATGGAAATATTCTGCCTTTTGATTGTGTTGGTAGTTTCATGGGTGTGTACATCTGTCAAAATTCATTTCTTTGCAAACTTGGAATGCATGCAGTTTGTCTTACCTAAAGTATACTTTAGGTTGATAAAAATAAAATGAAATAACAATATAATTTAGAATATGAAGGAGCTTCAGAAATCATTTAGTGACCTTCCTTGAGGAGGGGAGCTTATGTTAGAATCCAGATCTTTTGCTTCCCAGTCAGTAATGTACAACATATAGATAGATATATGTGTGTATACATACATATATACATGATAATTCAGAATAGTATAGGATCATCTATAAGACTATCTCCTCTTGTTTAAATTCTGAAAGCAACTTATTCTCAAGTATGTCCTGCCTGGACTGTCTACTGTCTTTCTTGCTAAAAGGGCAGAGCGAAGGCCCTGGGTTCTCAGAACATACTGGTTTGCCTGGCTTTTCCAGAAATGATAGGAATTCCTATTAGGATACATTTCCAAGACTTGGAAATGTTTTCAATAAGTCATGAGAAGTTTTGGCTCAACCTACTGTTCAGTTCATGCCTTTTGGGCTTCACAGAACACTCAATCTACAACATGTGCTAGAAACCTGGATGAGGCTATGATTGAAAACTTCTGCTGTCTATCATCTACCACTTTGCTTTTTCTTTCATTCAGTGGTCCACATCCACCTGCTTGGGAAAAGTAAACCTCAGGGCAGCAGCAGAAATAGGAGGCAAAGGTTAACTCTTCCCTGGTGTTCTGAGCTGGCCCTCAAAGCCTCTCTTGTACCCAGGATATCTGAGCTACTCTCTGAAATTTCATCTTGTCATTTGCAACACTCTGCTCAAAAGGAGAAGCATTTGAACGTTATTTTACATGGCTCACTCCAGCATTTATCTGGAACAAAAAAGTTCAGTTCAGTTCAACATGTGACAAAAGCTGTGGAATGTTCAGAGGGTTCTGAAGCACTCAGGAGGCTTAGAGCCTTGTAAGGGAGGCTAATGCAGTAGCTGAACACTTTCCCCACATGCATTGAGATACATGTTGGATCCTCTTTCTCCCTGGCAGACTCAGTAAAACACAACAGAGGTATTTTGACAAAGGTCTAAACTTTATCTTGAAAAGTCTAAAAAAGGACAAAGTACAGCTATGAACTTTTTTCATTGTGAGTTTCCTTAGTCATGAAGTGAATATTTAGGTAACTGAATACCCAATTCTACTATTCTGTCCTTTGATGATGATAGCAGTGTATCCTGTTCAATAGGATGTTGAGATGGGTCACCTCTATCATCCAACTCTTAGAAATGACTCTGGGTTTCTCAGTCTTAGATACTGCCATATTTCTTGCAGATCTCTGGGACTCTAACAAGGAGAGTTGGTTTCCCCAATGATTCTATCTTCCTGCATGTGGCTATATCTGTTTTCAAAATTTTGGCTCATCCTGCTAGGTCTTTACAAAGATGCAGATGTTTCTTAAAAGTGGCAAAAAGATCAAAGAGACTTTTTGTGCCTGATGTGCTGGAATGGGTCTGAGTTCTGTTAAATCTAATTTGGACATATTAAATAAAAACAGAAACTAGTGGTTTACAAAGGTTGCTGGTGAAAGTATGGAGCTTCAAAGGTCAAAATTGCAAAATTCATAGGTTGAAAATGCCAGATTTAATTGCATTTTTCTTTTTAATTGTATGTGGAGATAGAAGACCAACAAAATGGATGTTGCTACACATTATGGCTGATGTATTTTACAATATTAGTGCTTCTCTGATTAATTAGCCCAAGTTCATGGACTATTGCTTGCTCTTCTTTTATTCTAAATGTGACCAAAGAGTGTATTTACCAAATGTAATGATGGCTCAAAACAAAATTTAATATACAAACATAAAATGAACATTTGCTTCATGCAAAGCACTGAATAGGAACTGAGGAAAAAAATAGAAGCATTACACAGTTCCTACCCAGAGGACACATGCTAAAGGGGATAATAAAACACTCATGTAACTACAATACACATAAGTCCCATAAAACTGTACAAAAGGTTCATTGAGTCTGAAGAGAAAGAGCTCAAATCCATTTGATTTAGATAGATTTAGATTTTATCTTTGATGTACTTAAATTATTTCTAACACTGTTTTCTCCCTCCCACCTTTGAGTATCTGCATTTGGCCTCAGGCTTGTTGTCAAAGGTTTAGTAACCTGGATAAGGTATTAAATGATAAATAAGGTGTTTGCAGATATGACCTATCACAAGTGTGTTTGCATTTTGAAGCTATAAAAATCTATAGGAATGAAACCATTGATATAACAGCTAGAGGGGTTGATGTGTAGGTCCTTGACTGTCATCCTAACATCCTCCGATTCAACCATTATATTTAAAGATAACAATAGTTTATCTTTGAATTAAGTGAACTCTCTGTTGTGTCCTATAGCTCTTTATTTTAAAAGCTCTAGAATATTTAGTTGCTACCTGTGATTTGAACATTTCTTTCTGAAATTTGCATTGTTCTACTGCAAATGAGCCATAATTTCCTAGAATTGAGATACACTAAATTCTTAATTTAAGTGGAAAGAAAAGAACAAAAAGGGGCCTGATAAATAGATGACACTTAACACATGGAGTTTTGACAAAGGCTAATATAAGGTCATCTGGTAAGCAGACTGGACAGAGTTATTCCAATATGAGTGGAAAGGAAACTTTGGATTAAAAAAAATACACATCACTAGAGAAAAGACAACAGCTTGAGAACTGAATTCAGATTCTCTTGATGTGTACTTTTCTCCTATAATCTAAAATTATTCTAAGCACCAAGAAAGAAACCTCATGAGCTTCTTTCACTTCTAAAATTTTATGCTCCTATGATCTCATTTTCTATCTGGGTAAAATTTACATGCTTTATCACTATATTCAAATGAAGTTCTGTATTTGAGGGGAAAAGATACTATCATTTATTTAATTTAATAAAATTTACTGAGCAATTGTGCTTCAGACTTTGTGCTCTATGCTGAAGACAGAAAAGCAAATGGTCAGGCTCTCTGTTGGATTATTCTCTAGTGAGGATCTAGTCATTAAACATTTAAGTCTACAAAAAAACCCTAGAATATTTGCAGATAGGCATTCCATTTTCATTTTAAACATTCTTTTTCATCTTTTTCTCATCACTTCCACCACTTTTCATTATCTGGAGTGCAAATGTTTCTCATATTAAAAAATTGATCCTTTTAAGAGAAAAAAAGTTTTAAAACTTGTAAGAAATGTCTTGGGTGCTATCACAATATTTCTAAAAAATATATATTACTTGTAAATCTTGGGCAAGAATGAGATGAAATGAATGTTTTCAGCAGAGTCAAGCAGGCAGTATATGATAAAATAGCCAAGGGAGTTTACTTACTTGGGTAACAAAAGAATATCATTTCATTATAAAATTAAGATTGCCACAGATTCTAGAAATGAATTAATCCAACAATAAGAGAAAATGTTCAAGAATAGTAATATCCATACATTTTACAGAGGGCAACAGAGAGGCCAGCCAGCTGAGAGAAAGGCTTGTATTAGATGATACTTAAGAAAAAGTTCTGGTTCCACAGGACTCCTGTCATTAACTACCCACATATCCCGTTTAAGAAGTTTTTCTTTAAAAATAAAAAAAAAAGAAGAAGAAGTTTTTCTTTTTACTGAAAGATGATACCCATCCTGTGTTTGCTGCCCCCACCCTGGTGTATTTACCTTGATCCCCAAAGATTCATTTATCAGTGAAAGTTATTCTAGCTGCTAAGCAGGTGTTCTTTAGGCACAGCCCAGTTGGCTGAGCCATTGCCCAGATGGTATTAAGTCTAATTTGTGATATGGTAACACAAATGACTTGAAAACCTGGATATTACTTAATTTTTTGTTTCATTTTATCTCAAAACAATAAGAAACCTATCTGAAAAAAAAGAAACCTATCTGAATTTGATTTTAAAAATTTGTATCTTCATTTTATCCTCTATTTGTATATTATTGAATTTTACAGGACCTACCTGGAGTAAGAACAGAATGCCCACATCAAATCCTTGTCTTGATGCTCACTAGCTATATGTCCTCAAGCAACTTAACAACCTCAGGTACATAAGATAGGAATAAGCACCATACTTAACTCTTGTGATTCTTATATTAAAGTGAGAAAAAAAAAACACACCTTAAAATACCATACTTTAATATACTGTCATACATGTAACCTATTATCATGCTTAAAATTTCCCTCTTTCCAATGCCCCAAATTTGTCTTTGATCAAGGGAAGACAGGCCCAAACACTTCATCTTTTCTTTCATTTTTTCTTTTTTAGTTTTTCCTAATTCAATATCATAACTGATATAAAACTTTGACATTGGGGCAAACTCATCATATTCTATTCATTGGCATAAGTTACACAACAGCATTTGCCATATCATGAAGTTCTCCAGATAATACTGCTGTTTGTCCCCATAAATTTTAACAAATAGCAAGCAAGAAAAACAACAATATTTAGAGATAAGAACTTTTGGGACAGTTCTTTGATATTTGGATCAAACTTACCTTATTCTTCTTGGTTGTTTAAATCGCATAAGCAGCACTTATATTTCACTGATGTTTTCCAGGACACTATATTGCTCAAGCATTTAAATTTTAGTTGATATGTTGTTAACTGAAACAGTCATGTTTTGAGCATATTAGAATCAGTCTGAATAATATTTTTCTACCTGTGATGATAATTAATGAATTTTAGTGAAAAAGCAAGTTTTGTTTTGCTAAGTGCTAGAAGTAGTTATGCCTTGATATTGGATTAGAGAATTCATATAGCCAGAAGCAAACTCAAACCTGAAGAGAATAAGCATCGTTCTCTGCCTCAGGAATGAAAAACAAAACAGAACAGCAAAAATATCCCAAAGGCAGCACAGGAGTCAACGTCCCAGGAGAAAGCAGAAATGTTTCTTTGGAACCTGTACATTTCAGGTAATCTAATTTAGGTAAAAACCAGAAGAGGCAACAAACTTCAATATGAAAATGTTAGCTATTTTTGTAATTAGAAAAGTATAGCTTATTTTTTACTTCTTATAACAATAAATTAAGCAAGTTTTATGGGACTGTCAAGACACTTTCAGCTTTATACTTATTAAATGTTTATAAAGTAAATATTCATGATATGTACTGGAAATAACTAACAAAGCTTTTCTAAGAAAAATGAGGCTGTTGGATTCTTAAATTATTGTTACTCTCTCAATTTACTTGTTACAATCAAGCAAGTTATTCCTATCCATTGAGAGAGGTAAGGTATATGAATATTATTGTATAGTTATCTGGTGGTGAGAAAATAGTTTAGAACTATTCTAAGTTTTGCCACCTTCCTGAATTTAGATTTTATAGTTTGGATCTCAAAATGGAGTTGGGGTACAGAGATAAGGCATCAGAACAATCCTTTTAATTTTTCTACCTTTTCTTTCATGATATCATTAGTGATATCTTATAGATATTTGAGATTACTCAGAAAGTGGTACAGAACTTAGGAATACTAGAAAATTATGTTATGATTTGCTTCTTTATTCTTAATTCAAGAACTCTAATTATCAAAAAAAAAAGAACTCTAATTATCAAGTGTATTTGTCCAGGAGAGAGAGAGAGAGAGAGAGAGAGAGAGAGAGAGAGAGAAAGACTGATGTATATTTAAGGAATTGGCTCGCATGATTGCATGATTACAGTAGAATCTGGCAAGTACAAGCCTTGTAGAGTAGGCCAGTAGACAGGACACCCAAGCAAGAGTTGATGTATGCCTCAAGTCTGAAGGCAGTCTGGAGAAGGAAATCTCTCTTTCTCAGGGAACCTCAACATATTTCCAATTAAGGCCTTCAACTGATGGAAAATAATCTGCTTTATTCAGTCTATTGATTTAAATGTTAATCTCATCTAAAAAATACCTTCACAGCAACAAGTGTTTGAACAATATCTGGGTAGTGTAGCCTAGCCAAATCAACACATAAAAGTAATCATCACGGCCTCGGATGGTGAAACCGAATGGCCTATACAGAATAGTCAAATGAAGAATACCTAATAAAGAGATGAATGCATGTCCTAAAAGAAAAGGAAAAAAAAAGTTTAAAATTAATGTATGTGCATGTATGCGTGTGTGTTTATTTACACACATTTAAAATATTCCTGACATTATATTTTGGCCCAAACTCAGAACAATAAACTATAAAGTTGAAAAAATGCTTAATCAATATCCTCCCATTTAACTGTTATATATAAAGAATACTATTTCAAAACAATAAGACTCAGAATTGCATTTTTATTTCTTTCTCACATGTTCCCTGAGTATTGTACTATTTAGGGTACTACGGGATAATTGATTATAATTACTAATGGTTTTAATAATTATTAATTACTCATAGAATGCTTGATTACATATTAATTGGCTACTCCTTTTCAGACATCCTTTGAATTGCAATAACTATGTACTATCTCACAGTATAAGCTGATATTCATGTCAATAGGCTGGAGCTAACATCCTGTAGTCATAATCACAAACCGCAGGTGTTAGAGTTATTCTAGGAAAGTTAAGACACATTAAGGGAAGAATATAAACATAAAGATCCTATTCAATTTTCTTTGTTGTCTGTCATTATGTTTAAATTATAGTGAAATTTAAAGGGATCGCTGTTGAGCGGAGATTTCTATATGAAGATTCCAGATAAGAAGCATTCATTTAGTATGTGGCAAATCTAGTTATCCTGTAAGTCTCCTTTACTCTCACACTACTACCATACTCAACACTACTGACACCAAGTGTAGGGTTTTTCCCCACCATCAAACCTCTGACACCAGCCAAGTGAACAACAATTTAACTAAATTCTGACATTATCTACTTGGAGATAACATCAGATCTTGAAAGAGGACTTCATTTTGACCTCAGTCTGTACTAATTGATTATATCCGTTCAGCTCATCTCTCAACTCAAGCAAAAGACTTTGTGGGTAAAGCATTCTGTAATGGGAACTGAAACTACCCTCTCAAGCAAAACAGACTGCCCAGACTCTAGCAAGACCACACATGATTGACGCCAGATAATGATCAACTTGATCTTTTGCCTACTTGTAGGCACCCACCACACTTTGTTTTCCTTATATAAACCTAGAAGTATTTTTGGCACTTTGAAATGGTTGTCTGCTTGTCTTTCTGGTGTCCACTTCACTGAAATAAATTCCTTTCATGTTCACCACCACTCCTCTCTCTCCCTTTGGATTTTCTTTTTTTTTTAATTTTTATTTATTTATGATAGTCACACAGAATGAGAGAGAGAGGCAGAGACACAGGCAGAGGGAGAAGCAGGCTCCATGCACCGGGAGCCTGATGTGGGATTCGATCTCGGGTCTCCAGGATCGCGCCCTGGGCCAAAGGCAGGCGCTAAACCGCTGCGCCACCCAGGGATCCCCTCCCTTGGGATTTTCTAAGTGGCAAGTGGACGAACCTGGTCTATTTGGGACCCCTGGAGCCAGGTGCACCCAGTTATAATCCCACAGGTTATAGTCCTATAAGACTCTCTACTCCCGATGCCAATTGCAAATAGTAGGTCCTTAGCTATCCACAATTTCTGTCTAACTTGGCTACAAATTTTCATATTTCCATGACCTCTGTGCCCTTGGATTCAATTATTTGCTATCTTGATAAGGAAGCAGAAGGCAAGCTGAGGACAAAGTACGAACTGATACCCGCCATCCTCTCCCCACACTCCCAGGTGGAATATGTGTGATATTCCTCAAGCACTCCTGGCTGCCCTAATGAGGGAAGGAAAAACAAATGGTTAATTTATAGAGATTACAGTCATGTGCGACATGAGTCTCCTTCAATTTACAAATGTCTTAGTGATTTACAAGGAAAAAAGCATTCTTATCAATAGCCTAACTTCCAGAGACTCAGAGACCCTGGAACCGTAACGTTATCCACCCATACATAGTGATGTGGGAAACAAATGTAGAAGGGAATGTAAATAAAATAAAATTTCCTTATAATTTGCAGCCCATTGTCAAGTCCTTTAGACAAGCAGAGTGACATTCCTCTAGGAACTCAGCTGCCTGGATGTCGACACTTTGCACTTACGAAACTTTGCTAAGGGCACCATGCAATCTTAGCCTGACCCCCAGGACCCTGTAAATCTACCTTAATATATAAAAATTCTTTTGGAAACTTTCTTTATCTCAACCTCCCCCATACATTTTGGCAGTCATCCCCCAAGAATATGACCCACTGATATACATCTGAAGGGCCTCACTGAGTAAGTAAAGGACAGGTGGGGCTAGGTACAGAGAGATAGGAAAAGGGCTACAGGATCCAGCTCACAGAAATCCCAGAAATATGGAAATGTAAGGAAACCAGAGATAAGGGAACAAACCAGACCACCCTGACTTAGGTGTCAGAGGTGAGGTCTTGTTACAACAGTCACTTGTGACCAACAAAGAATTACCAGACCGTAAAATGGAAGTAAGTCATTAAAGATGTTATCACCAGTCCTTATTCAAACCAACACTGTTAAGGCCACAAGCTCCCTGGTCAGTTTTAAATAAAAGACTGTCAGTGGAAGGCCACACTGGCAACCTGTTGGGACCCCTCTGACTCCTGGGGGCTTTTTTTCTGTACTCTTGCTTCATAAAAACTCTATCGCTTTACTTATTGTCCCTTGTCCATGAAGATTCATTCTTTGACTCCATGAGACAAGAAAGAATCTCTCTCTCCCGCTTCAATATCAGCACACAGAACTCAGGGAAACACTTAAATTTATCAGTTTATTAAAGGATGTGATAAAAAATACAGATGAACAACCAGATGAAAAGGTGTGTAGGGCAAGTTATATGGTAGCACTCTCTGAGCATGACACTGTCCCTGAATCTCTATGTGTTTACCAACCTGGAAGGTCTCTGAACCCTATCCTTTTGGGTTTTTTATGGAAGCTTCATACATAGGTATGGTTGATTACATCATTCACCATTGGTGATTGAACTCAATCTTGAGCCTGTGGTTCCTCCCTGTGAGCCAGACATCAGGGGTGGACTGAAAGTTCTAGTCTCCCAGCTTGTCTTTCCTGGCAACCAGCCCTGATCCTTAGTTTACCTACAGGCTTTCCTAAAAGTCACCTCATTAACATATAAAAAAACACCAAGATTGCTCTCAACATTAGGAAATTCCAACGGTTTTAGGAGCTCTGTGCCAAGAGTGTGATAAAGACCAAATATATGTTTCTTATTATAAAACACAACATCACATTTAGTAAGCCCTGGGACTATACATAATACTCAAAGTAATCATTCCCGACCTTGCAAATGTTTCTATAACATATTCAGACTTTTAAATATTAGATTGATTGGCTTTAGAATCTGTCATTTTGTAGCCAAAGTAGTAATGACCAGGAAATGAAAAATGTGTGAGATTGATTTCCTTTGTGGACTTCCAACCTAGAGTCTGAATATTTATGATATATCCCAAGTTATCCCTTTCTCTCACCTCATCCCTCCTTCCCATATGTGGGGCTAGCTGCTTTTTATGCTGAGAAAGTTGCCCTAAAGTTGTTATACCTAGGTTCTTTTTAACGGCCTCCCTATCACCACCCCTGACAAAGTGCAACAGTCATCATTTTCATAAAGCAAGGAGAGGTGTGAGCATAGAAAGGGAAAAGGGGGGAAAAGATGTGGAGTAAAATGGGATAATGCAGTTAATGATTGAAGGTCATAGGAGTGATAAGATAGAATGTACCTGGAAGCCCTTGAGGCATGATCCAGAAAGCTGAGATTTATGTCACATCTCATTTTACTTTCCCCACTAGTTTTAATGCATGTGAAAACTAAGGTACAATTGAACTTTCTGGCTTGTGTTTATAATTTATAGAAATTTTCTAATTATCGATACACAGAGTAAATGATCTACCATTCCTTCTTGCTTTGAAACATTTCATTTGCCTTTCCTGAGGGATCTCTTTATTTACTGCCCCACTGATCTTCACAATCATTTGGAGATTGTATTAATTCCCTATTGTTGCTGTGCAAATCACCAAATACTTAGTGGTTTACTGCATAAATTTATTTTCTCAGAATTTTGGAGATCAGAGGTCTAAAATGAAGATGTCAACAGGTCTGTGTTCCATGCAGAAGCTACATGGGAGAATCCATTTATTTACCTTTTTCAGTTTCTAGAGACTGCCTGCATTCCTTGGCTATGATGCCTTCTTCACAGCACCCCAACTTCTTGCTTCCATGGTCTTGCTTCTTGCTTCACTCTGATCCTCCTGCCTACTGCCTATACTCCTTGCAACTTGGGGTGCCTGGATGGCCCAGTTGGTTAAGAATCTGCCTTTGGCTCAGGTCATGATCTCAGGGTCCCCGGATCAAGTCCTATATCAGGTTCCCTGCTCAGGGGGGTTCTGCTTCTTCCTTTCTCTACCTGCCATTCTCCCTGCTTGTACTCTCTTCTCTCCCCTTCCTTCCCTCCCTCTCTCTCTGCCAAATAAATGATAAAATATTTAAAAAAGAAAAGGAGCCTTGTGATTATAGTGGACCCACTTGGAAAGCCCAGAATAATCTCCTCATCCCCAAATCCTTAATTTAGTCGCATTTGCAACATCTCTTTGTTGCATATGTAAAGTAACATATTCACAGGTTTTGTGGATTTAAGACACAGATATCCTCAGAGGTCATTATCCAGCCTATCACAGGAATTAAGAGGGCACGGATTATTATCCAATTTAACAGAGAAAGAAACTGAAATAACAGGGCTCACAGAGAGTTTTATGAAGTTCCCTTCTAGGTAGTGGAAGAGAAAGGACTAGGATTTAGAGTTCTGGGTTCTTAGATCATGGGATTTTTGACCCAAGTGGAGTTCCTTGACTTTGACACCGCCAAACAGGAACTTTCATTCTGATTATATTTCTATAAATAAACCGGGATAAACCAGGAAGTCAGTGAAAATACCAAAACCGCAATACTTTTTAGTTAGTTGCCCCTCAGAGTCATGAGTTTTGGATTGGGGACTGTCACCACTGAGAGAAATACAATACTATCAATAAATTGCATGTCTGGAATCAGAGTTGTGAGAGTCACTAAATGGCATGAGAATTTCTCACTCCTGACTTACTACCTTAATAAGTATTTGAGCAATCAAATAATTTTTGTGTGTGAGGTTACATGTAGACATTTCTTTAGGCCAACCATGGACAAAAAGTTGGGTTGACAATTACCAGGATCAGTGCAAAGATAGTGTAAGAGTCCACATAATCTAAAGGTTTATTATCTGTGTCCTACCAATTAGAAAAGTTATAATTAATGAAGTAAATGACATTATAATAAAAACATATTTTCAAATGGATTGACCCTTTATGAAGTTAATTCTCCAGTTGAGAACTAAGTACTACTCTGCTCTACTAAATATCTTACTGATTTGGGGATATTATAAATACTAAATAATACAATGAAAATACAGGGAAAATTAGTTACAAATGACAATGCTGATTTTGCAATACTGTATTAGAAAGCTGATCAAACCATAGGCAAAATCACTGACAAATTAGAATTGGCATAGTGAGACTGCTTAATACTGATTAAGAGAAAATAACAAAGATAATGACAAGATACAAGCTTCTAAAGGGAATGATTTGCTTATCAAATGATTAACAGAAACCTTTGGGGGAACCAATGAACATATCAAATATTTTTGTACTTTTTATGATCCTGTTGTAAAGACCAAATAGAAAATTTAGAATGTTGTCATTCAGAGTTTCAGATATGATGCAATTGAATTTTTTTGTCCATTCTAAGAATTAGATAGAATTTCAATGATATTTTGAATGTTATTGAATATAAAAACACATACTATCTTAATTTAGTTTCATTTTAAGGTAATATGTAAGTTAATAATTTTTAATTTATTAATTTCATCTTCATCTTAAATAATTTATTTTATATAGTATTTCCCACTACTATCACCCTAAGACAATAAGGACCTTCTGTATTTCAGAGTCTGTAACCCACAATTATTGGGCAGAAAATCTTTTGGAGATTTCTAATTTCAACCATCAGCAAATGGTTGCAGAGCACAACTTAAGGCTGTCAGTTTGGGGCAGTGTATGGGAAGTTTTAACGAGGTAAACAGGATCAATGACAATGGAGCTTCCTGGAAAGACAGTTTTCTAACAGACTTTCTTGGGTCTTGTTGGAAGAAAAGTCCTTCCTTCAAGGAATAGATAATAGATCTGCTAGATTTACAGGAGCCAGAGAAACCCCTTAGAGGTCTTTGAAGTGAGGTAGAGTGTGTGGCTACTTCTGACCAGCAGCCATAAAGCCAGCATCATCAACATGATTCCAGAAAAGGGTGAGCCAGTAAAGTCCTTCAATCATGGTGAGGCCTCCTAGTGGCTCAGACAGTCAGAGATGCAGGGCAAGGACACTGATTTTAGAGGGGTTTGATTAGACAAAATCGATTAGAGACGCTGAAAGAAGTTAACAATAACACATTGTTGTACAAAATATGGGCTACTAAGTTGTTAATGTTCCTCTGCGAATTGCTTAGTAAATCTGTGTGTGCTTAACCCAGAATATTTTTGGATCCTTTTAACTATATTCTTCCATAGTTCACTGAATTCCCCAGTAAGAATGATTTGAGATTTCATAAAACAGAAATAGTTGAATCAGAGTGAACATCACTAATTATTTGGAAGTTTCTATAGTAATGTTCTATCAAGAGAAGTTTTTTTTTTTTTTTTAAGATTTTATTTATCTGAGAGGGAGGAAAAAAAGCATACAAATGCAGGGGGGAACAGGGGGAAAGGAAGAAGCGGATTATCCACTGAGCAGGGAGCCCAACTCAGGGTTCCATTCCAGGATCCTGGGATCATGACCTGAGCTGAAGGCAGACACTTAACCGACTGAGCCAACCAGGCACGAAAAGTTTTTTAAAAAATAGTACACTATTAGATGTCGAGGTGTTGAACGGTTTTTATTGATTTTAGGGGGGGATCTCTCTATTTCCTGGATCTGAATGCCTGTTTCCCTTCCCAGATTGGGAAAGTTTTCAGCTAGGATTTGTTCAAATACATATTCTGGCCCTCTGTCCCTTTCGGCGCCCTCGGGAACCCCAATTAAACGTAGGTTTTTCTTCCTCAGACTGTCATTTATTGACATCTAATAGTGAAGCTTGCAAATTCCAAAGATAAAGAGAAGATCCTTAAAGCAGCAAGAGACAAGAAGTCCCTGACTTTCATGGGGAGGAATATTAGGGTAACAGCAGACCTCTCCACAGAGACGTGGCAGGCCAGAAAGGGCTGGCAGGATATATTCAGGGTCCTAAATGAGAAGAACATGCAACCAAGAATACTTTATCCAGCAAGGCTCTCATTCAAAATGGAAGGAGAGATAAAGAGCTTCCAAGACAGGCAGGAACTGAAAGAATATGTGACCTCCAAACCAGCTCTGCAAGAAATTTTAAGGGGGACTCTTAAAACTCCCCTTTAAGAAGAAGTTCAAGTAACTCTGAACGTGAATGGACTTAATGACCCCATCAAAAGGCGCAGAGTTTCAGACTGGATAAAAAAACAGGGCCCATCTATTTGCTGTCTACAAGAGACTCATTTTAGACAGAAGGACACCTACAACCTGAAAATAAAAGGTTGGAGAACCATTTACCATTCAAATGGTTCTCAAAATATACCCTAAAAACTACAGAACACTTCTGAAAGAAATTGAGGAAGACACAAAGAGATGGAAAAATATTCCATGCTCATGGATTGGCAGAATTAATATTGTGAAAATGTCAATGTTACCCAGGCCAATTTACACGTACAATGCAATCCCTATCAAAATACCATGGACTTTCTTCAGAGACTTAGAACAAATTATTTTAAGATTTGTGTGGAATCAGAAAAGACCCCAAACAGCCAGGGGAATTTTAAAAAAAAAGAAAACCATATCTGGGGGCATCACAATGCCAGATTTCAGGTTGTACTACAAAGCTGTGTTCATCAAGACAGTGTGGTACTGGCACAAAAACAGACACATAGATCAATGGAACAGAACAGAGAACCCAGAAGTGGACCCTGAACTTTATGCTCAACTAATATACGATAAAGGAGGAAAGACGATCCACTGGAAGAAAGACAGTCTCTTCAATAAATGGTGCTGGGAAAATTGGACATCCACATGCAGAAGAATGAAACTGGACCACTCTTGCACCATACACAAAGATAAACTCAAAATAGATGAAAGATCTAAATGTGAGACAAGATTCCATCAAAATCCCAGAGGAGAACTCAGGCAACACCCTTTTTGAACTTGGCCACAGTAACCGGAGAAGGACAAACAGTGTATGTTCTCATTCATTTGGGGAATATGAATAATAGCGAAAGGGAATATAAGGGAAGTGAGAAGAAATGTGTGAGAAATATCAGAAAGGGAGACAGAACATAAAGACTCCTAACTCTGGGAAATGAACTAGGGGTGGTGGAGGGGGAGGAGGGTGGGGGGTGGGGGTGAATGGGTGATGGGCACTGAGGGGTACACTTGACGGGATGAGCACTGGGTGTTATTCTGTATGTTGAACACCAATAAAAATTAATTTATATAAAAAAAATAGTACACTAACCAGCTAGTTTGAAGAAGTCGTACCTGAACAGGGACTTGTTCCATCCTGAATGTTTCCATAAAATTTGCAAACCATTCTGTTATTTCTCCCCCCCACCCCTACTTTCAATCTCTCTCTCTCTCTCTCTCTCTCTCTCTCTCTCACACACACACACACACACACACACACACATACACACAGAGGCACACAGACAACACATGCATATAGTTTGTTTGTTTGTTTGTTTAACCTTCTGGCTCCCTGGCTAAACTATGACTTCCCTAAAGGCAGGAGCTTTGGCCTATTAATGGCTTAATTCCAATTCTCTTAATTTAAAAAATGGAATAAATGAATCTGTGAATTTGAGTAATCAAGTGTTAGAGTTTCACAGGTGGCCTTACATTTTCTTTCTCAATATCTGGACTCATTTGCCTTCTCTCAAATTATAAAGCAACAATTTGTACATAGGAACCTAAATCTAATTCCAATAATTTAGCATGTTTACCTCCTAAAGAGAAGGAATAAAATCAGATGGTGTTTTATTATCATTTACAGATTCATGATTCATTCTAATTGATTATATGTACATTATGTGAAAGGAAGACCAGATAATAGTCAAGAGCCTAGGGTCCCATGCTGCAATAAAATTCTGAGTGATAAAAGCTGCTGTAATTTACTACAATTTCCTGAGTGTCTACGGTGTATTAAGTTTTTGCTAGATATTTTACACGTAGTTTTTATACCAAATATGTGAGATATTTGTGGCTCCTTTTTACAGAAGGGGAAATTAAGCTTAGTAATTTTCCCTGTAACATAGAGAAAAAAGCCTGTAAATGGCAGAAACCCAGAAGTTAAACCCAAGTCAGTCAGACTCTAAAATAATCTGGTATGTCCTGGGGTTTTCATATTCCTGCAAAAGATACACTCAGTTTCGGATATGAGTAAAAGAGTAAGTCAAAAGGGACAATTCATTGGCTGCTAGAACCTACTTTGGGGTTTATACATAGAGTCCTCTTTCAACAGACATTTCACCTTTGTGAAAAGTAGCATCTATCGGAAAGTAGCATCTGTAAACACTTGATCACAAAATCTTACTGACTCAGCTGTGTAGAGATGTAGTAGGTTCGCATTCTCTATTCAGCACAGAAGGTCTCTAGGCACAGATGACTAAATCATCCCTTCCCTCAATTAGGCCTTTTACCTGTGGTGCTCTGGCAGGCTGTCTGCTTCTCTGTTCAAAGTAGAGAGGAGGTCACCCCTATACTCTGTTCAGCTTCAATTGGGCAGAATTAAACAAACCAAATAATCCTGGCAAATACAGAGACCACTATATTTGCATTAGATCTAACTATGGTTTGAATCTATGTAAACAGACTTTCTTTGTTGGATATAATTTGAGTTTATATGCAGTGTCTGTTCTTACCTGTAACTCATGTACTTGAAGCCATGGATCCTTTGTAGAATATGGTATTCGTTTCTGAGTGGTAGGGGCTTGATACTGATGGCTGCTGTCTCCCTGGTTTTTGCTAATGAATGCTTTGGGGGAGACAATTCAAGAGCTCATTAAAGCATAGCTGCTTCATATTCATAGCATGTATGTCTCCATAACCCCTCTTCAAAAACATGAGCTTATAAATGGAGATTCTTTTTTTTAAGATTTTATGTATTTATTTATTTGAGAGAGAGAGATTGAGAGGGGGATCATGAGAGGGGAGTAGAAGCAGAGGGAGAGGGACAAGCAGACTCCGCTCTGAGGGTGGAGCCTGAACTGGGTCTTGACTGTACAACCATGAGATCATGGACTGAGCTGAAATCAACAGTTGGATGCTTAACTGACTTAGCCTCCCAGGTTCCCCTAAATGGACATCATTTATTGGTGTTTATAACCCATCAGCTGGACGGAAGCTGAGTATCATTCTTAAATCTAACACCTATGTGTCAGCATCCTGGCATTGTATTTACCAGGACTTTCTCCATTGGCATCACCTTTCCAGACACTGCTTCTATCCCCCTCTTCAGAGGCCCCTTGATAAATCCAATGCAGACTAAAACAGGCTACAGGCAAGGAACGTACAGATTAATAAGAACACTCGATTGGCAAGGCTGGAGGCTCATATTTCTATTAGAGAGTTACCGATAATTAGCTGCGTGAACTTGAATGAGTTATTTGATTTCTCTGAACTCTAGTGTCCTCATTTAAAAGTGAAAGACTCAGCTAATTGACACAAAAGGCTCCTTTCAGCTCTGACATCCACTAGTTTTACTGACAAATGATAAGGAAACATTGATGATTTCTCATTAAAACTTAGAGGCTTAAAAGGTTTTAGGATTTCATTTGGTAAAGCAGAGTTGAGAGAGCAAACTACCAAAACAAATACATCCTGAGAGTAGGGTGAACAAGGCATTCCTCCATGTCCCACACCTGTCTTGTAGTCAAGACAGTGTTTTAACTTCCTTTGCCTCCACACATCATCCAGTCTGCTACCCAGGATTGTAGCAGTACAAGTATGAGGATGGAGTGGGGTGGAAGGAGAGGGAGAGAGATTTCTAAGCAGACTTCATATTCACTGTGGAGCCTGATGCAGGGTTTAATCTCATGACCTGAGCTGAAATCAAGATTTGGATGCTTAAAATTAATATAACTAATATTTTAGTTTTTAAAATTAATGTAACTAATACTTTAGTTTTTATTAAAATAACTTAAAGCTTCAAAAATAAAGTGGGATACCAACTAGGTGTCCCAGGTTAAGATTCTTGAAGCAAAATCTGTTCATATTCCTGTCCTATAACAAAATTGATCTAAATAACATCACCAAGAATGAATTCCCACTGACAACAGAATTGAAGCAAACTCTATTTAATACCTTCATATTTTGGGGATCCCTGGGTGGCGCAGCGGTTTGGCGCCTGCCTTTGGCCCAGGGCGCGATCCTGGAGACCCAGGATCGAATCCCACGTCGGGCTCCCGGTGCATGGAGCCTGCTTCTCCCTCTGCCTGTGTCTCTGCCTCTCTCTCTCACTGTGTGCCTATCATAAATAAATAAAAATTAAAAAAAAATACCTTCATATTTTGGCTCAAATATTATTTTCCAAAAGTAATTCCCATTACTTTTCACACAATGTATGTTCCATGAAACTGTTTTCATGGAGTTCTCTTGATGGAGTTCCCATCAAGATATATCTTGATGTACTGGACATTTCTGTTCTTTCTTAGAAAGTTCCTAGAATTTTTCAACTATGTGTTTCCAAATCTCCATACACCAAATCATACCCATCCTTCAAGATAGGGCTCAAATATCACCACATCCTTAAAGTTCTTCATAATATTCCACTTGGAAACACTATCTTCATTTAACTTCCATAGTATACTTATACTCATCATATTAGTATCTTTATGTTTCTCTTTTGTACTCATTTTGCCTTACAAGTTATAATTGCTCAATAAACATTTGACGGGTAGATAAATAGTGTACCCATAAGTAGTCACAGACAATTCATCAGCAATTTCTATGCCATATTAGATTCTAAATGGGAAGGAGTAGAACAGAGAAACAGAAACCAGAAGGAGTGTATTAGAATCCTTGGAAAAGGGGATTTACAAATGTGTATTTGTTTTGATTTCCTTTGTGGACGTAATATTCAATTAATTTTGAAATTGCAACCGATTCTAAAAGAGTATTTGATATTTTAATTTTAACTAATTTATTCTTATTAAAGATTTATTTATTTTAGAAAGTGGGGGGAGGAGTAGAAGGAGAGGAGAGAGAGAATCATGGAGCCTGATGTGGGGCTCAATCTCACAACCCTGAGATCCCGACCTGAGTTGAAATCAAGTGTCAGACACTTAACTAGCTGAGCCACTCAGGTACCCCAATATTTTAATTTTTAATAAAACAATTTATAGCTTCAAAAATTAAAAAAATACAATATTTATTTGAATGAGTATATTCAATATTTATTTGAACATCCACTAGTTTTATTTATTTATCATTAGTGGATTTTGCTGTTAATTCTGGATTTAAATTTTCATTGGTTTCAAGTTACATTTCTGTGTAGTGATACCAACCAGGCTTATGCTGATAACAAGTGCTACTTTCAGTAAGAAGCCTCTCCTGACCCCAAGCAAGGTATGTTTTTACTCTGCTTTGGAATCCTTTGTCTTTCTTCAATCATAATAGCACATTTGGCTGTAGACAGGAAGAGGTTATGTTCTTGTCTTCCTCATTATATTTTGTACTTATTCATCATTTTTTTCCAGCCACAAACTAAAATTAATCTTTGCACAGAGTAAGAAACAACAACAACAACAATAATCATGTGATAGATTGAATTGTATTTCTTAAAGGAAGTTTATTTTCCTGTTTTTATAAAGCTTTAAGATTCTAAATAGTTGCTAAAATTTGAGAACTTCTCTTTGTTGCTCATCTGATCATTTCATCATTGTTTATTTCATTTCTTAGCTGAGTGATCATTTTCCTTCATCTTCAAATAGCTTCTCTGTTTCATAGCACATGGAACATGTATTAAGTTGTCTACTTTTGCTTGTGTTTGGCATGGCACATTGATGCGATTTTCTTGTTCATATAGCTAATATATAAATTATCCCACCCAGGCTCATCCAATACACGTGTGGTCTATTTTGATGTTGCTTTGGAAGTAAACAATGCATTTGCACTATTTCTGGCAAGAGTTTCAAGAAAAGTAGAATAAGCAGATTTTAAAATAGTTAACTTGAGTTTTCAAAATTTATGATTATGTTTTTTCTTTATAAGACGTTTTAAAAATCAGCCTTTGGTGGGAAAGATTACAATTTATGTGGATTGAAACAAAGGGAATATATATCAGAGGGAGTTTGTTTGAGCACACCAGTAACTACATTTCCTAAAGGATGATTCACTTTTTCCTAAGACAATTTATTTTACTTCTCTGTAATTAAAATTTTCTTTTCATGAGAACAATGGAAATGTGTACCAGGAAAAAATTAAAACTACTAGCAATATAAGTACTGTTTGGGGATTAAACTTGGAATTTAAGGCTTTATAATATAATTCCATCTTAATTGAATAAAACCTTTGACCACTTGCATGCTCTTATCTTAGGAAAGAGCTTTCCCTTCAAATTGAGGAATTAGGGTGGTATTTTGCTTATTTTTCCTATGAGATGGAAAAAAAATGAGTCATAAATGAAAATGAGATTGAAAAATTACCTATAAAATATTAATTTAGTTTTAAAAAAAGATTTTACTTGTTTATTTATTTGAAAGAGAGAGAGCTTGCGTGAGTGGGGGTGGGGTGGGCCAGAGGGAGAGGGAGAGAGAATCTCAAGCAGACTCAGGGCTGAGAGTGGAGCCCAAACATGAGCCTTGATCTCACAACTCTGAGATCATGACCCGAGCCAAAATCAAGAGTTGGATGCTTCACTGACTTAGCCACCCAGGCTCCCCAAGATACTAATTTCTTTAATGTTACTTGTCAGAACATTAGAAGAATATATAATCTCACTGGTAATATTACAATGTGAGCTAAAACTGTATGCCTAAAATAGTATATTTCTGTGTCCACACCCTTTGCAGCAGAAAGGTAGCGTTTTTACTTCATTCTCTAGCTAAATGGTAGAGTTCCTAAGGGCTGCTCACACTATAGTTTCTAAACTGTAGTCATTCTGCAGCGTCTGGCCTTTTTGGGTGCTAGTGACTGAAGACTGCTGCCTATAAATCAGTTTAGAAATAAATCTGCCTGCTGTCATTGTTGATGCTGCCTATTATGAGAACTGTAATGTCCCAGCCAAAGTTGCATTCTCCATATTAGCTTTCAAAACCTTAGACCTTTTGGAATCTAGACCAGGGAAGGAAGAATGACCTCACTTGTTGCCTAGTCTGTAAAGCAGTTGTTGATTTACAACCAGATATTCATAAAGTCTCCAGAGTCAGTTGTATATTTTTCTGTCTCTCAACCCTTTTAACAGAATTACAAAGTCTCTTGCAGAAACATTTCTTTCAATTTTGTGTTTGTCAATATTTACTTTGTACCTTTTGTGCATGGGAATGTGTCTGCAAGTACTTTGCTGTGGTGGTGGTAGATTATGCTTCAAGCATCCCTCTACTCATGACCTTCACTGTGTGACTTTATCTTTAGTGACTATATAATCAATAGAAATTTATTCATTTGTATCAATCAGCTATTTTGCATAATAGGCAAAAACAAAATATCTTAGCAGCATGGAGCAATTAACACTAATTTTTACAGATACGTTAGCAACTGAAGATCCGATTAGTCATACTAGGCTTAGCTTGGGGACTCTGCTTCTTTCTGCAGATTTGTGGGTCTACCTGGGAGAAGGGCTTTCTTTCCTGTTTCTATTATCTTTTTTTTTTTTTTTTGGACCACTGCACTCACCGAGGTATATTTTTCTCGTTGGAATGGTAAAAATACAATAGGCAAAAATGTGCAAGACTTCTACCCCATTTCATTGCTGAAATAAATCACATGGCCAAGCACATAGTCAAAGGATGGAAATATATACTTTGCCAACTGGATTTCATCTTCTGCCAATAGCTATGCAAATTTTTCCTCACCTTTCTACTGGAGTGTAGAATTTTAAGAATATTTTGTATTTTTGTTCAGAATCTATTCTTACACTTTCACCAACATTTAACTCCTGGACAACAATTTTATATTCCATCTAAACAAAAGCTATCTTTTATTTGAATTAAAGTGCTCCCACTGATCCTTGAAAACAAAACACTCAAAGTTGCCGTTTTCACTAGTTTTCTATCTCCAAGCAACATCATTTTCCTCATTTTTTCACATTGCTGGATTTATTTTACTGTGAAATGAGGAATTCCTTGATCAAATCAGTGATGTTTGGATTATAGTGATGGTGCAAAAGGCATTCCATGAGTCCATGAATGATAAATTTAGCACAGTCTAATCTATATGGAAGACAAATACATATCCAATACAAATGTGAGTACTGGCAAAGACAAACTATTACCCTCTCCTTAATGGAAATGAGTCCATGTAAACAACCTATCCCCAGGTTGTTAGCTGGTTCCCACAGTGGCTGAAGCCCTATCAGGTGTTCACACTGACCTCTTTATGAATCTGGTTGGGCATTCAGCAGTGACAATACCTAGATCAGCCTGGTGAGAGTCTATGCATTATTTTGGGCTGTTCATCAACACCATCCCAACTATTCTGACTTATTTGCACATGGACCCATTAAATAAGTATGGTAACTGAAGATAAAAAGACTGACAGCTGGGGGATGCCTGGGTGGCTCAGCGGTTTAGTGCCTGCCTTTGGCCCAGGCCGCGGTCCTGGAGTCTCGGGATCGAGTCCCGCATCGGGCTCCCGGCACGGAGCCTGCTTCTCCCTCCTCCTGTGTCTCTGCCCCCCCCATCATAAATAAATAAATAAATCTTTAAAAAAAGAAAAAAGACGGACAGCCATAGGACAAGTCATATTTTCCACCTGATTTTTTGATGCAGCTCAGTAGGCTTTCACATTGGACTTCAAATTCTATACCCATTCTGAAAGGTCACTTACTTAGAGGACAAATTCTATATCCAATCTGAGAAGTCTGTTTCTAGATAGCTTCATCACCAGTCTTCCTATTTTGTTCTTTCTACATCCCAGACCAACCTGACAACCCATTAGCATTGCCTGTGAATTGGTGAACTCTAAATTATGTTATCTGTTTTTCTGTTAAAGATTGAGTAGTTACATGTATTGCCCAAAAGTTGCCTACTGCAAGGATTTTTCTTCATCACACTTTGTCACATCACCCAAATGGGCTGTAATGCAGCAGTATTTCATTAGTTCCTGAGCTATCATATTATGCAGACACACCTGTACAGAAAATTTAATTTCTCTTCCCTTATTGCCTGATTGTAGGTGACTTCACATAGCCATCAGTAGGGGCTGAGGAAGGGTCAGCAATGCAACAGGAAGAAGCATGATGAGAATCTGATCTATCTGCTTAAATAACATACTTGTATCTTCTGACCTATTAAAACATGATATCACATAGGTCCTTCCCTTAATGATACTGATGCTGCATTCACTTATCTCATGACTCAGATCAGCTACTTTATTAGAAACATCTAGTTTGTCATTAGAAGGCAAATATATAATTGTCATCTTCTTTTCCTTGGTCATGCTTTCTCTCTCTACCAGAGTTTGGTATCAATTAAATAACTGTTTCACCAAAGGGAATAGTTATCCACAAGAGAAAAAATAGTTTTTCCTCAAATCTTTGAACTTTACACTGATTCTTCAATTTGGGCCACTAGAAGTGCCCTGAAAGCATCTTTATTTGCTACAGGTACTTTGATTACCATTGGTTCTACTGGTTTACAAGACTTAAGTGGAAAAACTAATCACATCACAGCTTAAATCTGTAGCAGAGCAGTCTCTTGCTCTGGGGTTCTCTCACAACTAGCTAGCTGGTTTATGTGTTTGAGTTACATGTAAAAACACCCCACTCAGATGTGGTTTATGTTGCTTTCTAAATCTAAACAGGTCTATTATATTGCACTTTTCAATAACTGGTAGATATTAACAAGTACAACAACCAGTTTTTTTCTTAGAGTAGATAGCCATAGATATCATAGACCTTTAGAAATTTCACTGATATACCAGTGGCTAAATTTTCAGGGAGTTTATCTTCCACACTCTGACAATTCTTGACATAAGGTGTCTTGACATCTAGGATATCTGGTACTTCCTATTCTCAGGTGTAATCATAATGTCACCAGTGTCAAGGATCAACATGATGTTCTTTGGACATTATATAGTTGATGTCCCTGTGGACTATATTATGACATACAGCAAGAGAACTAACTTAGCTCTGAGGGAAGACAATAAGGATGTCCCTGCCAGGTAAAAATCAAATTATTTCAGATATGCCTTGCTAATAGAGAAAAATTTATCTGCCAGACCAATAGCTCCATACCACATGGAGCTGTGTTGATTTGCTCCAGTAATGTTACACGTCTGGAGGAAAGCTACAGTTAGATTCAATCTTTGATTACATTAATAATAGATCCATCCAACTTTTGCATTGGCCAAACTGGCCAATTTAAATAAGCAGGAGCTAGGATCATCACCTCTACATCTTTCAAGTCATTCAGAAATAAAGTACTGGATTTAATTTAGTATTTTGGTAAGGAGGAATAAATTTAGGAACCTCTACTTGGTATTTCAACTGTATTATCCATTAGTGTCTGACTCAAGAAGCCAATTTGTGAATTTTTTTTCCCATTTGCTGAGTCCAGCTATTTTGACTATAAATATAGGAATTGACATGTGGGAACACCACGGGATGTATTCATTGATTAACTAGGTCTCGTGTAAGAGACTCATACTAAAGCTCCTTTTATCAATAGCCTAACCTTCATATGGACTACAGTACTATTTTCTTTACCCAAATGTACATTAATTCAGAGCCAGTGTCCCTAAAGTCTGGTTGTTACTCTTTTTCAAGTTCACAGTCATCAGATGTAAATAGCTTCAAAGGCCTTTAGAAATGTCTGGGAGAAATATTTATACTATATATGTATATTTGTTTTTTCTTGTTGATATAAGAAATTACCACAAATTTATGGCTTAAAACAACACACACATATTGTTTTATGTTTCTGTAGGTAAGAAATCTGATATAGGTCTCACTAGGCTGAAATCAAGGTAAGGCTATGTTCCTTTCTAACAGATTTAGGGGAAAATCTTTTCTTGCCTTTTCCATGTCTAGAGGGTATCCACATTCTTTGGCTCCTGGCTTCCTCCCTCCATTTTCATAGCCAGCAACATTTCATCTCTCTGGCCATTCTTCCTAGCCACAACTCTTTCTGACTCTCTAATATTCTGTTCTGCGTATGTCCCTGCCTCCTTCTTCTACTTTAAGGACTCTTGTAACTACAATGGGTTCATCTAGATAAAGCAGAAAAATCTCTCTATTTTAAGGTCATCTGATTAACAAAGAGTCTTAACTCCACTTTTTCATAGTAGATAGCCTATTAGTAATCTAATAGGTCTCATGGATTAGGACAGGGACATCTTTGGGGGAACCATTATTCTACCTAACACAGTGCTATGACTTTACTGTAGAGATCTTTCCCAAGAAGATCAGACTCCTCTGCTACAAAGGACTGCTAACTGGGTGAGAAAGCTGTGACTTCCTATGTTAATAGTTCAAATGAAGTGTCTTCTCACTTGTGCCTAGGAACTTCTTGGTTATACAGATGAAGTTATACTTTAGTAAACTATGTTATTCCTTGGCTCACCATAAACAGTAAATCACTTTGGAAGATTCCTTTATGTCAAAATACTCTAATTTCCACTCCATCCATGATGCTATTGCAATGTTGGCATCCACATTGACTCTGATGGTCAGTCACTATTACTTGGATTTCTTTGCTACAGAATTCCATCATCTCTATTAAATTCAGGAACCAGTTTCAATGGGAGAATCCCTAATTAGAATTCCTAGCTTATAAAGGGCAGCCCTCATGGAAATTTCATGGATGCTATTTCTCTTATTATTCAATTTCTTAATGTCTTTGGGAGTTGAGTGTTTGCTGGGTCCCTGCTGGTTGAGAGGGTGTTCTATTGAACAAAATAATTTCAGTCCACAATTCCCATCTTTCTAAGCCTTGATTGCTTCCTACAAATTATGCCAGGGAAATTCTGTCCTATAAAAATTTCACTGAATGAAAGCCACCATTAAAACCAGGATGCTTGCAACCAAACTAGTAATCTCTTGAGGTCACTTCCAGCTGCCCACAGTAACACATTAAATCAAGAATTTTGATTAAAGACACCTATATTAATAAATTTCTTCTTCTCTGATATAACATTTTTAGAATCCCATCCCAGACATGTTTTCTAGGTTCCAGTTGAAATGAATTAGCAAAATATTGCAATTCTAGAGTCTATAAGTTATTCTCTTTATAGAGAAGATTCTGCAATTGCTCTCTTGGGGCACACTGATATTTAACTACTTACAGATTTGAGATTAATGGATGGTGTTTGGGTGGATTATGAAGAGAATAGGATGCTCTTTGTGAAGTAATTCCATCAAATGAAGACATCACAGGGGTTTTAAGAAAGGAAGAGCTAATCTATTTAGATAAGAAAAAGAGAGGGGATCCCTGGGTGGCTGAGTGGTTTAGTGCCTGCCTTCAGCCCAGGGCCTAATCCTAGAGGCCCAGGATCAAGTCCCATGTAGGGCTTCTGCATAGAGCCTGCTTCTCTCTCTGCCTCTTTCTCTCTCCCCCTTTCTCTCTGTCTCTCATGAAAAAATAAAATCTTTTTAAAAAAAAGATAGGAAAAGAGGCTACTTCTGCTGGTAAACGGAGCGCAAGAATATCAGAGCCTATCTAAGCACTCCAATCACAAGATCAGAATTTTATTTGCTCCAAATAATGTAATAAATTAAACAAAAAATGACTATTTAAAAACTATTTTGAACTTGAATTTTGAGATTGAATTTTTTTGAATCTAATTCTAAATCATGTATTCGCTGAGGCTTCTAAAACAGGGATATGAAAACTGAAAACTATAGCCCATGGCGCAAGAAAAGAATGACTTAGATATTTTTAAAGAGTAAAAGAAAAAAAAAATAAACATAGACTGTATGGGGCCTCACAAATCCTGAGCCTTCGGGTACCTGGGTGGCTCAATCAGTTAAAGCATCCTTTAGCTCAGGTCATGATCCTGGGATCCTGGGATCCTGGAATAGAACCTCACATCTGGCGCCCTGCTCAGTGTGGTGCCTACTTCTCCTTCTCCCTCTGCCTCTACCCCTGTTTGTGCACTCTTTCTCTCTCTGTCAAATAAGTAAATAAAATCTTTTAAAAAATACTGAAGCCTTTACTATCTGACTCTTTACAAAAAAAAAAAAAAATCCTGAATCTTGAACTAGGAAAAACAGTAATTATTTTAAGGTTATAGAGGTGGTCTGGGGTTTCAGCAGTGTCTTAATCAAAGAGTTGAAAATTCAGTGCTTTTTCTGCAAACTCTAGCATAGTATAAATGGTCATCCCACCTCCCAGGCTTTGTAGTCATTATTATAACCGTATTATCAAATGAACAGATCACTTAACCTCCTGAAGTCTTACAGTCAACCAGCACTTCATCCCAAGCATTATAGATCATAATTTCATGATTATACTAGTATAATGGTACACTAGTATACCATTTTTTACCAAAAAAAAAAGAGAGGTTATCAAAGTATTTCTTTTTTTTTTGTTCTTTTGTTTTTTTTTAATAAATTAATTTTTATTGGTGTTCAATTTACCAACATACAGAATAACACCCAGTGCTCATCCCGTCAAGTGTCCCCCTCCGTGCCCATCACCCATTCACCCCCACACCCCGCCCTCCTCCCCTTCCACCACCCCTAGTTCATTTCCCAGAGTTAGAAGTCTTTATGTTCTGTGTCCCTTTCTGATATCTCCCACACATTTCTTCTCCCTTCCCTTATATTCCCCTTCACTATTATTCATATTCCCCAAATGAATGAGAACATACACTGTTTGTCCTTCTCCGATTGACTTACTTCACTCAGCATAATACCCTCCAGTTCCATCCACGTTGAAGCAAATGGTGGGTATTTGTCGTTTCTAATGGCTGAGTAATATTCCATTGTATATATAAACCACATCTTCTTTATCCATTCATCTTTCGATGGGCACCGAGGCTCCTTCCACAGTTTGGCTATTGTGGACATGGCTGCTAGAAACATCGGGGTGTAGGTGCCCCGGCGTTTCATTGCATCTGAATCTTTGGGGTAAATCCCTAACAGCGCAATTGCTGGGTCGTAGGGCAGGTCTATTTTTAATTCTTTGAGGAACCTCCACACAGTTTTCCAGAGTGGCTGCACCAGTTCACATTCCCACCAACAGTGTAAGAGGGTTCCCTTTTCTCCGCATCCTCTCCAACATTTGTTGTTTCCTGCCTTATTAATTTTCCCCATTCTCACTGGTGTGAGGTGGTATCTCATTGTGGTTTTGATTTGTATTTCCCTGATGGCAAGTGATGCAGAGCATTTTCTCATGTGCATGTTGGCCATGTCTATGTCTTCCTCTGTGAGATTTCTCTTCATGTCTTTTGCCCATTTCATGATTGGATTGTTTGTTTCTTTGGTGTTGAGTTTAATAAATTCTTTATAGATTTTGGAAACTAGCCCTTTATCTGATATGTTATTTGCAAATATCTTCTCCCATTCTGTAGGTTGTCTTTGAGTTTTGTTGACTGTATCCTTTGCTGTGCAAAAGCTTCTTATCTTGATGAAGTCCCAATAGTTCATTTTTGCTTTTGTTTCTTTTGCTTTCGTGTATGTATCTGGCAAGAAGTTACTGTGGCCAAGTTCAAAAAGGGTGTTGCCTGTGTTCTCCTCTAGGATTTTGATGGAGTCTTGTCTCACATTTAAATCTTTCATCCATTTTGAGTTTATCTTTGTGTATGGTGCAAGAGAGTGGTCTAGTTTCATTCTTCTGCATGTGGATGTCCAATTTTCCCAGCACCATTTATTGAAGAGACTGTCTTTCTTCCAGTGGATCGTCTTTCCTCTTTTGTCGAATATTAGTTGACCATAAAGTTCAGGGTCCATTTCTGGGTTCTCTATTCTGTTCCATTGGTCTATGTGTCTGTTTTTGTGCCAGTACCACACTGTCTTGATGACCACAGCTTTGTAGTACAACCTGAAATCTGGCATTGTGATGCCCCCAGCTATGGTTTTCTTTTTTAAAATTCCCCTGGCTATTCGGGGTCTTTTCTGATTCCACACAAATCTTAAAATAATTTGTTCTAAGTCTCTGAAGAAAGTCCATGGTATTTTGATAGGGATTGCATTGAACGTGTAAATTGCCCTGGGTAACATTGACATTTTCACAATATTAATTCTGCCAATCCATGCTCATGGAATATTTTTCCATCTCTTTGTGTCTTCCTCAATTTCTTTCAGAAGTGTTCTATAGTTTTTAGGGTATAGATCCTTTACCTCTTTGGTTAGGTTTATTCCTAGGTATCTTATGCTTTTGGGTGCAATTGTAAATGGGATTGACTCCTTAATTTCTCTTTCTTCAGTCTCATTGTTAGTGTATAGAAATGCCATTGATTTCTGGGCATTGATTTTGTATCCTGCCACGCTACCAAATTGCTGTATGAATTCTAGCAATCTTGGGGTGGAGGCTTTTAGGTTTTCTATGTAGAGTATCATGTCATCGGCAAAGAGGGAGAGTTTGACTTCTTCTTTGCCAATTTGAATGCCTTTAATGTCTTTTTGTTGTCTGATTGCTGAGGCTAGGACTTCCAATACTATGTTGAATAGCAGTGGTGAGAGTGGACATCCCTGTCTGGTTCCTGATCTTAGAGGAAAGGCTCCCAGTGCTTCCCCATTGAGAATGATATTTGCTGTGGGCTTTTCGTAGATGGCTTTTAAGATATCGAGGAAAGTTCCCTCTATCCCTACACTCTGAAGAGTTTTGATCAGGAATGGATGCTGTATTTTGTCAAATGCTTTCTCTGCATCTAATGAGAGGATCATATGGTTCTTGGTTTTTCTCTTGCTGATATGATGAATCACATTGATTGTTTTACGAGTGTTGAACCAGCCTTGTGTCCCGGGGATAAATCCTACTTGGTTATGGTGAATAATTTTCTTAATGTGTTGTTGGATCCTATTGGCTAGTATCTTGTTGAGAATTTTTGCATCCATGTTCATCAGGGATATTGGTCTGTAATTCTCCTTTTTGGTGGGGTCTTTGTCTGGTTTTGGAATTAAGGTGATGCTGGCCTCATAGAATGAATTTGGAAGTACTCCATCTCTTTCTATCTTTCCAAACAGCTTTAGTAGAATAGGTATGATTTCTTCTTTAAACGTTTGATAGAATTCCCCTGGGAAGCCATCTGGCCCTGGACTCTTGTGTCTTGGGAGGTTTTTGATGACTTCTTCAATTTCTTCCCTGGTTATTGGCCTGTTCAGGTTTTCTATTTCTTCCTGCTCCAGTTTTGGTAGTTTGTGGCTTTCCAGGAATGTGTCTATTTCTTCTAGATTGCCTAATTTATTGGCGTAGAGCTGTTCATAATATGTTTTTAAAATCGTTTGTATTTCCTTGGTGTTGGTAGTGATCTCTCCTTTCTCATTCATGATTTTATTAATTTGAGTCTTCGCTCTCTTCTTTTTAATAAGGTTGGCTAATGGTTTATCTATCTTATTAATTCTTTCAAAGAACCAACTCCTGGTTCTATTGATCTGTTCCACAGTTCTTCTGGTCTCAATTTCGTTGAGTTCTGCTCGAATTTTAATTAACTCTCTTCTTCTGCTGGGCGTCGGGTCAATTTGCTGCTTCTTCTCTAGCTCCTTTATGTGTAAGGTTAGCTTTTGTATTTGAGTTCTTTCCAGTTTTTGAATGGATGCTTGTATTGCGATGTATTTCCCCCTCAGGACTGCTTTTGCTGCATCCCAAAGATTTTGAACAGTTGTGTCTTCATTCTCATTAGTTTCCATGAGTCTTTTTAATTCTTCCTTAATTTCCTGGTTGACCCTTTTATCTTTTAGCAGGATGGTCCTTAACCTCCACGTGTTTGAGGTCCTTCCAAACTTCTTGTGACTGAGTTCTAATTTCAAGGCGTTATGGTCTGAGAATATGCAGGGGACGATCCCAATCTTTTGGTATCGGTTCAGACCCGATTTGTGACCCAGTATGTGGTCTATTCTGGAGAAAGTTCCATGTGCACTTGAGAAGAATGTGTATTCAGTTGAGTTTGGATGTAAAGTTGTAGATATCTGTGAAATCTGTCTGGTCCAGTGTATCATTTAAAGCTCTCGTTTCTTTGGAGATGTTGTGTTTAGAAGACCTATCAAGGGTAGAGAGAGCTAGATTGAAGTCACCAAGTATAAGTGTATTATTATCTAAGTATTTCTTCACTTTGGTTAATAATTCGTTTAAGTATTTGGCAGCTCCCACATTCGGGGCATATATATTGAGGATTGTTAAGTCCTCTTGTTGGATAGATCCTTTAAGTATGATATAGTGTCCCTCTTCGTCTCTCACTACTGTCTTCGGAGTGAATTTTAGTTTATCTGATATAAAGATGGCTACCCCTGCTTTCTTTTGAGAACCATTTGAATGGTAAATGGTTCTCCAACCTTTTATTTTCAGGTTGTAGGTGTCCTTCTGTCTAAAATGAGTCTCTTGTAGACAGCAAATAGATGGGTCCTGCTTTTTTATCCAGTCTGACACCCTGCGCCTTTTGATGGGGTCATTAAGCCCATCACGTTCAGAGTTGCTATTGACAGATATGAGTTTAGTGTCATCATGATATCTATTTAGTCCTTGTTTTTGTGGGTTGTTCCACTGAACTTCTTCTTAAAGGGGAATTTTAAGAGTCCCCCTTAAAATTTCTTGCAGAGCTGGTTTGGAGGTCACATATTCTTTCAGTTCCTGCCTGTCTTGGAAGCTCTTTATCTCTCCTTCCATTTTGAATGAGAGCCTTGCTGGATAAAGTATTCTTGGTTGCATGTTCTTCTCATTTAGGACCCTGAATATATCCTGCCAGCCCTTTCTGGCCTGCCACGTCTCTGTGGAGAAGTCTGCTGTTACCCTAATATTCCTCCCCATGAAAGTCAGGGATTTCTTGTCTCTTGCTGCTTTAAGGATCTTCTCTTTATCTTTGGAATTTGCAAGCTTCACTATTAGATGTCGAGGTGTTGAACGGTTTTTATTGATTTTAGGGGGGATCTCTCTATTTCCTGGATCTGAATGCCTGTTTCCCTTCCCAGATTGGGAAAGTTTTCAGCTAGGATTTGTTCAAATACATATTCTGGCCCTCTGTCCCTTTCGGCGCCCTCGGGAACCCCAATTAAACGTAGGTTTTTCTTCCTTAGGGTGTCATTTAATTCCCTTAATCTGTCTTCATGGTCCCTTAACTGTTTGTCTCTTTTTTCCTCAGTTTCCCTCTTTGCCATTAACTTGTCTTCTATGTCACTCACTCGTTCTTCCACCTCGTTAACCCTCGTCGTTAGGACTTCTAGTTTGGATTGCATCTCATTCAATTGATTTTTAATTTCTGCCTGATTGGATCTAAATTCTGCAGTCATGAAGTCTCGTGAGGCCTTAATGCTTTTTTCTAGAGCCACCAGTAGCTGTATAATGGTGCTTCTGAATTGGCTTTCTGACATTGAAGTGTAATCCAGATTTTGTAGCTCTGTGGGAGAGAGGGCTGTTTCTGATTCTTTCTTTTGAGGTGAGGTTTTCCTTCTAGTCATTTTGCTCAGTGCGGAGTGGCCAAAAACAAGTTGTATTGGGAAAAGGAGAGAAAGAGAGAGAAGGAAAGAAAAGAGAAAAAGAAAAAAGAAAAAGAAAAGAAAAAGGAAAGAAGAGAAGAAAAAGGGAAAGAAAAAGAAAGAAAGGTGGAAAAAAAGGGGGTGGGGGAAGCAATCAGAAATCAAAAAGAAAAGAAAAAAGAAAAAAAGAAAAAAAAAAACACGGGGGAATATTTCTGTAGACTTTAAGTCCCTTGACTTCCCCTGGAACTGGTCCGTCCAGCCTGTCTTCTGGGGGAGGGGCCTGCTCTGCTGATTCTCAGGTGTTAGCACTTGGGGGAGCTGCTCTGCCCCTGCCTGCTGCGGGGCTCATCGGGGGTTGTTTACCCCGTGGGGCCCCAGGAGGAACAGCCGCAGTGGCTATGGCAACTCTGGAAGCCTGGATTCAGCCTCCGCAGGAACTACGGGGCTCGGGGCTCTCGGTTCTCCGTCCGCAGGGCCTGGAGGCTCCGGGGCGGGGCCGCTGATCTGCTCAGCTCGGGGCAGGAGCGTCCTCGCTGTCCTGGGCCCTCCCGGCCTCTGCCTGTCCCGGGGGAGGCCGGATCCTGGGCTGTGTCCCGGCGCCCTGTGCTCCGAGGCCTGCGCTGTGGGATTCGCGCTCCCGCCCCGCAGCCCCCTCCGCGGAGCCGCCGCCCGAGCCCCTCCGAGCTGCTCCGGCCCCTCCGGGTCCCGCCGTGCGCGCTGCAGCCCTTAGGGAGCTCGGAGCACTCTCCCGGGGCGCAGGTGTCTGTTAGTGTCCCCGGGAGCCCGAGGGCATCCCCGCCCTCCTGGGTCCTGCTCCAACTCCCTGCGGGCCCCTTTCCGCCCGTCCGGGAAGGTTGGTGCAGCTCCTGCTCCTCCGGGACGGGGCTCTCCTGTCCTGGGGACACTCGCCCCGGCCTCAGCCCGGCTCCTCGCGGGGCCCCTCCCCCTCGGAGGCCTTTTGTGTCTTTATTTCTCTTTCCCCGTCTTCCTACCTTGATAGAAGCGCGGACTCTTCTCACTGTAGCGTTCCAGCTGGTCTCTCTTTACATCTCAGGCCGAATTCGTAGATTTTCAGGATGGTTTGAAGGTTATCTAGGTAATTTGGTGGGGACAGGTGATTTGGGGACCCTGCTCTTCCGCCATCTTGCCCCTCCTCCCATCAAAGTATTTCAAACTTAAAGAATTAGACACTTCAATTATGTACTTTGGTGTCAAGAGTCTTGGTACCAAGAACTCTATCAGTCAGAATCTGGTCAGAAAATGAAATCCACTACATGCATTTTAAACAAAGGTAATTTAATATAAGAAATTAATTACATGTATAGTGGAAGAATGGATAAGCAAGCCAGAAACAAGCATCTCCAAAATAAGCAATAGCAGGGATTCCCTAATCCTTCTAGGGCTATAAAAACAAAGGAAGGAGAAGGTGTTTTTAGAGTCCAGAAGCAGGTGCATCACAGAGAAGCTGCAGTTTCAGTGAGCCTGTCTACCAAGAAGGGGGACTTTGGAACACAGGGGTTTTCAGCAGATGATAGACCAATGAGGGTGAATTGGGAAGGGATGCAACTGCTTTTGTTGTTATTGCTTAAAGCTGGTGAGCGGGAATATCTACCCTGTTTTCTCCATTTCTTCTGTCATGCAGTCTCCTGCCCGACCTGCATAGACTATAGCTATTTGGAAACAGAAACAAGGAAAGCTGGGAAGTGCAATCTCTTTATGTAGCAAGGCAGCAAATCATAGTGATTGAACGTGAAACCCAAATAATGGTTGTGTTTATATTTAGCAACATGCTAAAAATCTCTTAGTAATTCTAGTAATTTATCTGTATATTCTGCTTTGTGATGTATGTGAAGTATATACTCATGATTAATAATTATTTTCCAGCTCATACACTATTATTTTTTTGACTTACTGCATTCATTACAATTTCTGATAAAATATTATAAGAAAGTACAAGCAGTGGGCATTCTTATCTTTTTACTCAACATCTCACCATTAAGCCTGATGTTTGCTATGGATTATAGGTTCTCTATTTCTTTTATTTCAGTTTTACTGGGGTATAATTTATACACAAAAACCTGCACATATTTGATAGAATTTGGTGAGTTAGGACACATGCATATATCATAGGATACCATTACCACAATCAACATAATAAACATATCTATCACCTCTGAAAGTTTTCTTGTGTCCCTCCCCTCTGTGTGTGTGTGTGTGTGTTAATGGTAAAAAACACTTAACAAGAGTTCTATCCTCTTAATAAATTTTTAAGTGCACAGCACTATATTGTTAACTATAGACCCTATATTTTGCAGCAGATCTAGAACTTATACATCTCGTATAACTATAATTTTATGCATACTGAACAACTCCCTGATTTCCCCCTCTTTCCAGACCCTGGAACTATTCTATTTTTTTAATAAGTTTGACTGTTACTACTCACTTAAGTGGAATCAATCATATAATTGGCTTATTTCACATGGAATGTCTTCTACGTCCATCCATGGTATTGCAAATAGTACAATTTCCTTCTTTTTGAAGGCTGAATATTATCCCGTTGTATGTACATACCATACCACATATTCTTTATCCATTCATCCATTTATAGATATTTGTGGTTTTCCATATTTTGGATATCATGAATAATGCTACAATGAACACGCGAGAGCACGAATCTCTTTGAGATTCATATTTTAATAGTTTTAATACTATAGTCATTAGTGAGATTGTGGGATCATATGGTGGTTCCATTTCTAACTTTTTGAGGAGCCTCCATACTGTTATCCAGAGTGGCTGTACCATTTTACATTCCATCAACAATGCATAACTGCCCTAATTGTTCCACTTTGTTGCCAGCCCTTGTTATCTTTCTGTTTTGTTTTGATAATATCCATCTTAGCAGGTATCGGCTGATATTGTGGTTTTGATTTGTATTTTCCAAATGATTAGTGGTGCTATGCTCAGCATCTTTTCTTTTCTTTTTTTTTTAAGGTTTTATTTATTTATTCATGAGAGACAGAGAGAGATAGAGAGAGAGAGAGAGAGAGAGGCAGAGACACAGGAGGAGGGAGAAGCAGGTTCCATGCCAGGAGCCGGACACGGGACTCGATCCCGGGACCCCAGGATCGTGCCCTGGGCCAAAGGCAGGCGCTAAACTGCTGAGCCACCCAGGGATCCCCAAATTGGACCCCTATCTTACACCATATGCAAAAATCAACTCAAAATGAATTAAAGACTTAAATGTAAGACCCGAAACTATAAAATTTCTAAAAGAAACCATAACTTCTGTATACTGTACTTTTCACCCACAAATTACTTCATTTGAATCTTTGATAATCTTGCTACTGCAATTGATCTTTTTAAAATAATCTCCTTTAACCGCTCCATTCCCCATTCTCTAAATTATTAGCCCCACATTATTACAGGTTTTTGCTTATTCTGTAAAATGCCATACAAAATGTGAATATATCCTTTGTATTGCTCATTATACTTGTTATATTTAAACCTTCAGATGAAGCTTAAAAAATTGGTATATCATTTTATTTTTCTGTTTTCCTTTTTCACTGTTTCTCATTCATCCCATACTCTTGCCTTTTTATTTCATCTTATTTTTTCTTTATCAGACTTGATTTTTTGTATAAGCTATATCATGTTTTTTTTGTCCCTTTGAGCATGCAACATATTGTGTAAGCCATGCCATGCTTTTTCCCTTTGAGCATGCAAAATAATTTTCTTAACTATTAGTTTTCTGTAGTGAAATACTTTCAAGATGTTATCTTTCTCTGAGAACTTTTTCATAACTACTACTCTGGATTTTTAATGTTTATAAATTCATGATCAAAGGAAGATATGACTGAATATTTTGCCAGTGGTTTGAGTATATACATATATACATGCTTGCTCAAATTCTTTGTCAATCTCAGTGTTAGTGGAATCCTCTTGTCATTTTATAATTGCTGGGTATGTTGCTGTGGACAGTTTATGCATCTATCCTCAGTATCTGACAGGGTTTATTTAACACAATGCTGCAGTAATAACACTCTTCTAGTACATGACTCTTCGGAAATCTTAGCATGTCAAGTGATTTAAAATCTATTTATACAAGTGTATATTTATATTAGGATACTAATGTCTCTTCTCAACATCCATGGCATGTTTCATATAAGAAACGCATCTTCAGTAAAACCAGCAGTAGTATCCCATTATTTAATAATATGTAAGTGGGAGACTGAGAAAAAAGCATCCTTGTTTAAAACAAAATTATTCAGCAAGCCATTTTTTTAATTAATTTAAAATATACACATACTCTCAAATGTTCATTACAAACTATTTCAATAGTGTAGTAAAAGTGCTCACGAAAGATAGTTATCTATTTTTATTTCCAGAACTTTCCCTCAATCCTGTTCAACTATACTATGGAGAGGATATAAAAATATGTAGCAACAATATAAGTATTATTTAACTTACAGAGAACTATCCAACTTCATTCCACAAATTTACAGTTTTAGTTCTGAATTTTACCCTGATTTTAGTCACGAGTTCCTTGGATAATGTTATAAACTAAAGATTTCTACAGCACCATCTGGTGTAGATTACTGCAGACATTGCTTGCAGAGAGACAAAGGTCTGTGGTACTGATCCTCTGTAGATCATCTAATCCTGTACTACAGAATCCAAAGTGTATCTGTGTTCTGTATAAAACACAAGAATGCTAAAAGTCAGCCAGAGCAGAGCAAAGCTTTAATCAATTCACTGTTTCTTGCTGAGGCTGGTTTCACTTCAGTGGGCAAAAATCTGATTATCCATAAAAGGCTAATGGTGAAGTTGTCTATACACTCTGATAACGATTTACTGACTACATTGCTTTTCCTATTTCTGTTTTCTCACTGAAATATGACCTCCTCCCCTCTTCTACTAAAGGTAAAAAAAAGGGGGGGGGGACTCATTTAACTGGAAATGAGTACCAGGATGAAATGAAAATGAAAGCCAGAATTTATTCATCCCTTTGGTAAAAACTATGATTGCATATGATGTATCAGACATTGTAATAGGCATTGAAGGATCCAAGGGTGTATACATACCTCCTTAACCTCAAGAAGCTCCCAGTCCAATTGTGAAGGAAAACAGAGATAAGACAATCATTAGCACTGCTGCAGGGATATAAACCACATTTCTTCTATTTTCTTATCAGTGAGATGATAAAAATGAAAGTACTAGAAAAGTGACTTGCAATTACAACATGGTTTTCCATGTTTGGAATTATACATATGTATAAATATGTATACATACACATGCATTCTCCCTCTCCCTGTTATTTTCATCTTCTCCTTTATTTTCTTCTTTTCATATTAAATATTCAGCTAATAAAGAAGAGAAAAACTGATTAATTGATTATATTTTGTACACCTTGGTAAGGCAACTATATCACATAATATAAGGCATTGGAATAATCATCCAAACTCTTTGAGATTTAAAATGTAGTGACTTTTTTTATTAGAGATCAAGTGTTACCAGATGACAATAAAATACTGAAAACATCAAACAGAAAAAGAGCAAATTATATTTCATGTAAATCACATTGGTAAAATTAAGAAAAAAAAAGGAAATGTGAGGTGTTTCATGTTACTCTTCCCTAATCTTTCTTGCCTGTTTTAAAGTGAATTTCCAGTATTCTTCAAAGTATGATTAATTTCCTCAAAAATTATTTTGAAGTCATGGAACAGAAAGATGTGTTTTATCCATGAACCATGAAATGAGTCTTGGAAGAATAAACTTCCTCTGAACATTTTGGACTTCTACAAGAACCTTTTCAGAATCCCATCTGTTTTGGTTCAATATAAATGTATCCCACTTACAAAAAGTCACAATCATAGAGAAGCTTTTGAAGATTCAGGCACAGGTTTTAAAGTTCACATTTGTTGATATGCATTCATTACATAAGCCTTTTTTAAAATAAGAATTTAAATTTAGGTAAATCGTATGCTTTAAAGTTTGAACTTACCAACCAGTGTCTTCCCTAAAACCGATTAGTGAATGACTTTACAGTTTACTTAAACACAAACTACTTCTAATTTAAAATACACACAGCAGAGATCTTCCAGTAATGGCTATGTGAAGAAGTCAGTGATTCCACTCATAGATAATGATTTCACATTTTAAAAACTAGAACAAAATATTTTAAAACAACTGCTTGTAAGCATTTGAAAACAAAAGTCAGTCAGGAACTCCTAGTGTTTTTATTGCTACATTGGATAAGAATGGCAAATGTGTGACTCTGTTGTGTGAAGAGCTCTCTAATCCTGATGCCCCCAGTTCAGGCAGTGCAATAGACAAGTTTCTCTGGCTTGAGGTTCACATGAAAGTCCTGAACAGCATATAAAATGCATTACACTGCAAACCCATGAGAGGACCCAAAGTAGTCTGGTGCATAAAGGGCCAGAAATCAGAGAGTACCTAACCTTAAGAGAGAAGAACTGCTCCTGGTGAGATTTACATGTGTGCTGCTCTTTTAATTGGTTGCCAAACCCATGTATGGTTTGGGAGGCTTGTGAGCAGAACTGAGGCTCACAGCAAGATTAGGAGCAAACCCCAGAAGCCAAGAAACATACAAGAGAGTAAGTTTCAAAATCGGAATATAAATTCTGCCTCAGCTTTGAATCAAGACTAAGCTACACAGGCTCAGGGAGACTCCCAGGGATCCCCCAAAAACAGACTGGGAAAAAGAAAGACTGTATCCCAAAGTCTTCAAAACATGTTATTCACAACGACCAATGGAAAATGAGTATGGGACCCACACTCAGGAAAGAAAGCAGTCAGGAGAAATTGACTCCAAATGGACCCAATTGTGGGATGGAGCAGATAGAAATTTCAGAGCAACTATTTTAAATTTGTTGCAAAGAAAAGAGTAAGGTCTGAATTAAGACTTAAAGGTAAATTTAATATTAATAGCAAGAAGATAAGAAATCATAACGGAGCTGGAAATTATACACACAAAATAAATATTTTCCAAATTGAAAACAGATAAAAGAAAAGATGTAAAAACAAAACAAAAGGTGCATAAGGTAGCAGAGACCTGTGGGACCATATTAAATGGACACTCTAACTATTGGAGTCCTGGGAGGAAAGGAAAAAAAAAAAAAAAAAACCTTTTTTTTTTTTTAAGAAACAATGGCTAAAAAACTCCTCAAATTCAGTGAAAAACATTGTAGTTAAACCAATAAAAGCCAAATATTAAAAGAAAATATTGAAAGCAACAAGAAAAAAATGTGTGATACATATAGGAAACAATAACAATTAATTACTGACTTCTCATCAGAAATAATAAAAGCCAGAAGACATTGAAATGGTACATTCAAAGTACTAAAAAGAAACTATTCATAGAGAGGTCTATAACTTACTAGACTAATCCTCAAATATGAATGCCAAATAAATATTGAAACCAGAGAAAGATTTTGCTAGCAGAACTCCACTTTAGGAAATGCTAAAAGAAATACTGACAGGAAATGGCACCCGTGGGTAAACTGAATTATGCAAGAAAAAAATAAAGGACACCAGAGATGACAAATATAAGGGTCAATATAAAAGATGACACACATGCATATGTACATGTTTATACATACAAATGTACATATACACCATTTTTCTCTAAATTTCTTTGAGACATATCACTGATTGAAACAAAAATATCTCATGCTTTCAGGTTAAGAAGCATTACTAGAGACACAGTGAGATATTATAATGATAAGATCAGTGCAGCAAAAAATATATATAACAATTATAAATGTACACTTGGTTATAAACAAAGATCCAAAATACATGAAACAAAATAGACAGACTGAAAGGAGAAATGGACAATGTACCAGCTATAGTGGAAGATTGTAATACTCTTCTGTCACCAGCAGGAGTGGACAAAAAAATCAGAAAGTGTATAAATAAAACTTGAGCAAGTCTATAAATTAAGTTACCCTACCCTGATATTTAAAAAACATTCCACCAACTACAGCAGGATACACAATCTTTGCATATGTATATAGAATTTATAAATTCTGTGCTATAAAACATGTCTTAATAAGTACAAAAGAATTAAAATCACGTAGACCAGGCAACAACAAAATTGACTTAGAAACTACTAGCAAGGGACGCCTGGGTGGCTCAGCAGTTGCGCATCTGCCTTCAGCCCAGGGTGCAATCCTGGAGACCCAGGATCGAGTCCCACATCGGGCTCCCTGCATGGAGCCTGCTTCTCTCTCTGCCTGTGTCCCTGCCCCACCCCCTTTGTGTCTCTCATGAATAAATAAATAAAATCTTTTTTTTTAAAAAAAAGAAACTACTAACAAAATTTTACCTAGTAAACATTAAGACAATTTGGAATTTAAATGACATACATTTAAATAATCCATGGGCCTAAAAAAAAATTGAAAGAGAAGTTAGAAAGTATTTTGAACTGAAAATGAAAACATAACATGTAACTGTTTTTGAGAAGCAGCAAGTAAAATTCATATGTGTGTGAACATGAAAAATAAGAAAGATCTAAAGATCTAAGCTTCTATCTTAAAAAGCTAAAGAAACAAAATAAATTCAAAGGAGGCAAAGGAATAAAACAGTGAAAAGAGTAGAAGTCAGTAAAATAAACAGCCTAACTAAGGAGAAAATTCAGTGAAATCAGAAGGTGATTCTTTGAAAAGATGTATAAAATTGGAGAAAATCAATTAGCTGATCAAGAAATAAATAAAAAAGGCACAAAACAATAACATTACTAATGATAATAATAAAATTACTAACTGAAATTGGTAATAAAAGAGGGAACATCAGTACAAATCTCATAAACAGAAAACAAATGATAAATATAATGCACAAATTTATTCCAATTTGACCACTTAGATAAAAGTCCTTAAAGCTCTTTAAAATCATGCGTTACCAAAAGTGACTTGGAAAGAAAGAGAAAACATAAATATTCCTATATTTATTAAAGAAATTGAATTTTGCAATTAAAATTTATTCATAAACAGAATTTCAGGCTCAGATGTTATACATGGTGATTTTTTTTTTCATGCTTTTAGTAAATAAATAATTCTAAACCGACTCTCAAAAAATAGAGGAGGAAATATTTTCTGACTGGTTCAATCTGACTTGTTCAATGAAGGTAGTTTATCCTGATATGAAATCAGAGAATTGGGAATCCCTGGGTGGTTCAGTGCTTTAGACCCTGCCTTCGGCCCAGGGCGTGATCCTGGAGTCTCGGAATCGAGTTCCACCTTAGGCTCCCTGCATGGAGCCTGCTTCTCCCTCTGCCTGTGTCTCTGCCTCTCTCTCTCTCTCTGTCTTTCATGAATAAATAAATAAAATCTTAAAAAAAAATCAGAGAATTAGCTTAAGTAAAGATTCCTTAACACAAATATGTCCTATGAATATAGATTCAAATATCCTAACAAAATATTAGAAAATCGTTTCCAACAACATAAAGATAATGATTATTTAGCAGGCACCTGAAAACTATTATCTTTTTTCTCATAAATCAACACATCCTTTTCAGTTATTTTTCTTATACTCTTCACCTTTTTATTCTCACTCTGCCATGGCTCTAGGAAAGGTCTGCATTTTCCCCCTACCAGCAACCTTTAATACACCATCCTATCCATTCTGCATGCTGCTGGTACCCTTATGTCCCTTTTACAGATTATGCAGCATATCATTCTTCTCTTCAAAAACTCAAACTCTCTATCATCTGCCTAAGAAAATCTGCTCTTAGTCTTTCAACAATTTGATATTAGCCTTATTCCAAATTTCATTGAAAGGGTTGTATATATTGACTTGATAATTCCCAGTTCCAACTTGCACTTTTTTCTCATTAAATTTTGGTTAATGCTGTTCCCTTTATCCAATAATACTCTCCTTAATTTTAAGCTATTATGTTTTATGTTTTAAAATTGAGGTAAGGGGCACCTGGCTGGCTCAGTTGGTAGAATGTGCAACTCTTCATCTTGGGGTCATAAGTTCAAGCCCCAAGTTGGAGGTAGAGTTTACTTTAAAAAAAAGAAAAAGACTGAGTTAAAATTCAGCCACTTCAGTGGATTCTCTTCTATAATTCTCAAATCATAATGAATATTCTTTCTTTTTACTTTTTGTCCTTTAAACTTTTGAGAAGAGCAAAGTAAGGTACAAAAAGCACAGGAATTTGAGTCTGAGACTAATTTTCTGAGTTTTTTTTAATATTTTATTTTTATTTATTTATTCATGAGAGACACAGAGAGAGGGAGAGGCAGAGACACAGGCAGAGGGAGAAACAGGCTCCATGTAGGGAGCCTGCCATGGGACTTGATCCCGGGTTTCCAGGATCACACTCTGGCCTGAAGGCGGCACTAAACCGCTGAGCCACCTGGGCTGCCCATTTTCTGGGTTTTTTAAAGACTTGGCTATGAAATCATGGGGAAATCATTTGATGCTTTTGAGGATCAAATATTAGAATGTATGTAGTAATCCACAGAGTAATGTATAATCATTAATTATAATTATTATTAGTAGATGGCTTCTATATACTCTCATGTAGTATAGTTTTTTGATACTGAAATTCTTTTTTTTTTTAATTTTTTAAATTTTTTTTTGTTTTATTTATTTATGATAGGCACACAGTGAGAGAGAGAGAGGCAGAGACACAGGCAGAGGGAGAAGCAGGCTCCATACACCGGGAGCCCGACGTGGGATTCGATCCCGGGTCTCCAGGATCACGCCTGGGCCAAAGGCAGGCGCTAAACCGCTGCGCCACCCAGGGATCCCCATTGATACTGAAATTCTAATGTTGCATCAGGATGTCTCAGGAATTAAGCCATCATTTATCACTATGCTGCAGCTGGAATAAATATAACTCAAAACATTCAACAAATATGCATTCAATAAGCACTTTGAAAACCATTCATGGAAGAAACTGTTGATACAAATATAGTGTATATATAGATACACACACACACACACCACACACACACACATATATATATGTAAAAGACATGTGGTTGTATGTATTAAATACACAAGTTAAATGGAACAAGCAATGATAATACTTTTTGTTATAAAATTAATGTGCAATAGGTAGATGAGAAATTAATTGTTTTTAACCCACCTTAGACTAATAAATTTCATTGATATTAATTATACTATTTTCCAAATTGTGACCACTAGAATTTCTTTGGTGGCTTCCATAAATCCTTTTAAAGAATTTGTGAATGATATTTGGCTTCTTTCAAAAATGTTAACTTTAAAAGGTACCTGGAGAGCTCACTGGTTGAACATCTGTGTTTGGCTCAGGTCATGATCCCAGGGTCCAGGGATGGAGTCCTGCATCAAGTTCCCTGTAGGGAGTCTGCTTCTCCCTCTGCCTATGTCTCTGCCCCTCTCTCTCTGTGTTACTCATGAATAAATAAATAAATAAATAATAAATAAATAAATATTTACAAATTAAAATGTTAACTTTGAAATTTCAGTATGGTTTTTATCTGCAGCTGATATAAGGATAGAAGATGGAAAACACTGGGGACTGCCACATGACTCCTGCTATATTCAGTGTCTTCCATGTTCTCTTTATTATAGCATGGTCATGGAATAAAACTCCCTTATTCACATGATAACCATGTTTGTCATCACTGATTAAAAAATGCATTCCTGGGATCCCTGGGTGGCGCAGCAGTTTGGCGCCTGCCTTTGGCCCAGGGCGCGATCCTGGAGACCCGGGATCGAATCCCACGTCGGGCTCCCTACATGGAGCCTGCTTCTCCCTCTGCCTGTGTCTCTGCCTCTCTCTCTCTCTCTCTGTATGACTATCGTAAATAAATTTAAAAAAAAAATTAAAAAAAAAATGCATTCCTGTGCAAGCCCATTTGATAACAGCTGTAGCATAATAATAATAAAAATAATATCCTCAATAATATGCTAGGTACTATTACATGCATTTTACAAGTGTGATTTATGTTAATCTCCATATCAAGTTTATTAAATAATTATTATTTCCATTTAGAAGTGAGGAAGTTATGGTATATAGATCTTAAATAAACTTCCCAAGGTCACACATGTAGTATATGGACGAGCCAATTTTTGGGTCCATGAAGCTTGAATCTAGACCCCAAAGTCTGTGATTAAAATCTTGAGGGAAACTAACTCATTTTTTAGGGTTTAATAGATCACATATGTGTGGCAAATATTAAACCAAAGAATCTTATTTTGGCTAGTTCTATGATGAAGAAGGAGTGGCAATTCAGAAATAATCAGTATGGAACTCCTGGGTGGCACAGTCTGTTAAGTGTCCAACTCTTGGTTTTGGCTCAGGTTGTGATCTCAGGGTTGTGAGACTGAGCCCTGTGTTGGGCTCCCTGCTCAGCATGGAGTCTGCTTGAGATTCTCTTTCCTTCTCTCCTCACCCGTAACTCTCATGTGCTCTCTCTCCCCAAGATAAAAAAATAAATAAATCTTAAGAAAAAGAAGTGATCAGTATGATTATGAGGGTAAGATGCTGGTGGTATGCTGAAAATTTGTCCTCCAAAATATCCAAGTACCAATTTCTAGAATCTGGGAATGTTCAAAGAGATATTGGATGTGATTAAGTTAAGGATCCTGAGATGGGAAGGTTATTCTAAATCATCTGAGTGAGCCCTTATAAAGTTATCAAAACTACATTTATAGAAAGGAGGCAGAGGAAAATTTCATACAGAAGAGGAGAGAATTATGTGACTATAGAGGCAGAGATTGGAGTAACACAGCCACAAAACAAGGAATGCTGACAGCTGCCAAATTAGATTGGAAGGATAAGGAATGGACTCTCCCCTAGAGATTCTGGAGAGAATGCAGCCCTGCTGACATCTTGACTTTGGCTTAGTGATCTGATTTTGGATGTCTAATTCCATAACTGTAAGAGAATAAATGACATAATCTACCAGGTTTGTGGTAATTGTTATAGCAGACATAGAAAACTTATACACTACCAAATGAAGATGCAAACAACTAATATGTAGTCTCTCCCCTCCTCAGATTCTGTGCAAGGTATGTAATAGTACGAACCATACTCTTCTTCTTCTGTTTAAAGATTTATTTATTTATTTTAGAGAGGGAGAAAGGGCAGGTAGGGGTAGAGAGAATCTGGAGCAGATTCTGTGATGAGCACAGAGTCCAACACAGGGCTCAATCTCAGGATCCCAAAGATCATGACCTGAGCCAAAACCAAGAGTCTGACACTTAACCAATTGAGGCATCCAGGTTCCCTCATACTCCTCTTTCTTGAGTATTGAAAATTAAAAAAGGATATATTATCCAGGATACAGGGAAGAATAATGCAAGCTAATTTATATTCCTCTTGTATGTCGCACATGTATCTGTGCTAAACACTGCACAGTTCATCTTATTTAACTCACACACCAACTCTGTGGGGATTATATTCATTGTAAATGACACAACCAAAACATTCAGAGAGATTAAATAAATTGTTCAGGTTTACCCAGCTCAGACTGAAACTCATTTCTGTCTTTATATTTGGTTTAATCATTACATTATAATGAGTCTTAATCAGATGCATTTTTTCCCAACCCTGCCATGAGAAAAAATTCCTTTAAGAAAAATCTAGGTATAATCAGAAAAAGAATGATGAAATATTGTTTAAAAGTTCCTGACCATATGCCTTGTTTGTACATTGATATTTGAATAAAAGATTTCCAGGAGGGATGTAGGAAAAGAGAAAATGGAATATTCTTATTATCCCTTCCTGCATAGCTAAACACTCAAGATACAGAAATGAAACTGAAATTACTCAGTAAATCCCATAAAATATAAGACTTGTAGAAATCTAGGTAGATAAATATATAGGTGATAGTTGGTAGAGAATGAAAGCTAGTTTGCTAGCTAGATTCCTTACTTAGATTAGTAGGCAGATTCCTTTTTTTTTTTAAATTTTATTTATTTATTCACAAGAGACACACATAGAGAGAGGTAGAGGAAGAAGCAGGCTCCACGCAGGGATCCTGATGTAGGTCTCGATCCCTGGGGCTCCAGGATCATGCCCTGGGCTGAAGGCAGGCGCTAAACCACTGAGCCACTCAGGGATCCCCCAGTAGGTAAGATTCCTTATTTAAATTCATATTTTTCTTTTGACTTCCAATAAAAAGTACTTATCTTTCCCAGTGGAAATGAATTCAATATATTGGGGAATATCAGTCCAACATTCTTTAGACTATGTTCGAAAGTAAACTTTTAAACTCTGCTTATGTGCTCTTTCTTCCACAGGATCTGACCTAGCACAATGACACCACACATAAAATAGTTGTGAATTATATCACAAATCTAAGCGAGGATGATATATTAAAGAGTGTTTTTAGGCATTCGAACTTGCAAGCAAGAGCAAAAGAAAAATGTTATATTCTCTCCAGAAAGGAGCACTAGAATAGTTCTGCTTTCTTTAATCTATGTGGGTTAGAGTGAAAAGTACCAAGCATTTGCAGTGTCTTAGAGCTTTCTAATAAATTGGTAGAAATACAAACCAATTTTAAATACATCTTAATGTATATGTACAGATGTTATAGCCTTTTAAATTGAAAAATATTACTTCTGAATTACTTCTGAGTTAAAAAGAAATAACTTGATTTTATTTCATAAAAGTAAAAATTTCTCATGTTGAGTAGGTGAGTTTCTTTTATATTTGTTTCAGTAACTTATTAGAATCATTAAGTAGTTTTTTACAACTAAAAAATGGGGACTGAGACCATTTAATTAATTGATTAATTAATTATAGCTTTCATTGACATATAAAATTGTAAGATATATAAAGTCGACATCATATGACTTATCTATGTAATGATCTTATAACTGAAAGTTGTACCCTTTACCATCCTCTCCTATTCCCACTCCTGCTTTGCCCCTGGCAACCATTTTTCTGCTCTTGCTATGAGACCGACTTTTCTTTTAAACCATGAGCTCATTATCAGGAGGATTTTCTTGCTACATATTTATGGTCTTATTATTTTTAATGGTTTTCTTACAGATATGTACTGTAAAAGTCTTATCTATTTCTTGTATATTTTTTCATTTTAACTCTTATGATATATATTTTAAAAATAAAGATTAATATAAGCATACATTTAAAAATCATCATATAAGTGAAATAAAACTTTATGCTCCTTTTGCAAGACTCTTCTCCTCACTCAATAGTATCATACTAGAGGCAACAATTATCAGCATTTGGTTGCATTATTACCATACATTTTTTCTTTTCCTATAAATGTGTATTCATATTGATGTACAATGCTGTTTTGTATCTTTTAAAACTTTACATTTTTATTACACATTACTATATATATCTTTTTCTAATTTTTGTCTTCTCTTAATTAATAGACTGCCTTTTAGTCTTTCAACTTATTGAGATATAAGTGACATTTAATATTGTATAAATTCAAGGTGTACCACATAATGATTTGAAGTATATACATGTTATAAAATGATTACCAATAAGTTTAGTTAATATCTATCTCTTTTTGTAGCTACAACTTTTTTTCTTGTAATGGGAATTTCCAAGATACATCCTCTTAGAAACTTTGAAATATATGATACAATACTCTTAACTATAGTCACTGTGCTGTACATTACATCCCCAGAGCTTAATTGTCTTATAACTGGAAGTTTGTACTTTTAACAATCTTCACCCATTTCCCCTACCCCCACCTCCTGCTTCTAGCAACTGCCACTCCATTCTCTGTATTTATGAGTTCAGTTTTTTTTTAGATTTCTCATATTAGTGAGATCATACAGTATTTGTCTTTCTTTGTCTACTATTTTACTTAGCATAATGCCTTCAAGTTTAACCCATTTTTAGTCTTAATGGTTATTGGGACACGTAGCATTAGATTATCCTTTCTGACTGATGAGTAGTAAGCCACTGTATAAATGTATCAAAATTGATTTTTTTCTTCTGTTAGGCAAATTAATGTGTTTTCAGATTTTCTGTTACAATCAATGCTGCTATGAACATCATTGTACATTTTTCCAGGAGGACCTGCACAGAATTTTCTCTAGTGTTGAAAGTCTGTTATGAAGGGTTATAGTCAGCTTTATTAGATAGTATTAAATTACCATACTTTCCAAAAGGGTTGTGTGAATTTATAAGCTCTCAAAGAGAAGACTTCTCATTGCTCTTATTTACTGTGCCATTGTAAGACATTTTTCCCAGCTATGGCTAGAGGGTTTGCTTTTACCTCTGTTGTCTCTGGCTTTTCTTTATTTTTGTTATTCTAATGATGCAATACTTGCTCATTCTTGTTGATTTCTGGCTTAAGAATCTCTCTCTCTCTTTCTGCCCCTGACCCCAAAATAATAAAATAAAATAAAAAATAAATTAAAAAAAGAATATTTAAGAAAGATAAAAATTAAATAAAACAGAACAGGCTAGAAAAGGTAGAAAAAAACATCCTTTAAAATTAGATTGTCTATTAAAAAAAATTAGATTGTCTGAGTGGCTCAGTGCAAGCACTAGCTCTCAGTTTCAGCTCAGGTCATGATCATGGGGCTGTGAGATCCAATCCTCCTCCTCTCCCTTGTCAGGCTCCACACGCAGCAGGGAGTCTGCTTGAAGATTCTGTTTCTCTGCCTCTCCCCCCACCTCAAATAAATAAATAAATCTTTAAAAAAATTAGATTGTCTAGGTTTCAGTTTTAAGTACTAATAAATTTTATTTCTAAGCACTTACTAGCTTGATAACTTTGAACAAGTTGCCTAACCTCTTTGTACTTCATTAATATTTGTATAATGGAAATTATAGATCATCACTTGCAGGGCTGCTGTGATTGATTGATTATTCATTGACATAATATGTGTAAATATATAGTAAAGCTCCTGGCACATAACTGATACAGAATGCTAATAATTATACTAAGCTTGTTTCAGAAGTATTTATTTTAAATAATCACACTTTTGGCTTTTTTTTTAATATAAAGCTAAAAAAATAGTTCATTTTAGAAGATAGGATGGTAAGTAATTTTAATTTTTTACTATTTTTTATGCATCCAATTTTTCTACAATTAAGCACCTATTTTTACTTCTTCTGGCAACTATAAAGACATTTATTGATTGTTAATTATTTAATTCATTAGCAAGTAGGCACAAATCAGCTTATTCAACATATAGATTAAGTTCTATGAAGTCCTAGCTGAGTCTCTTTAGGTGTTCCAAAATCAGTATTCCTTGCCTTTGACAACCAATGATTGGACAGAGGACACTCAGGGATCAATTAATAAATATAAGCTAGAGGCCTCTCTAGTTTCTTAAACTATAGTCAGGCAAAAATGAAAAGTGCCACCCAGTGTTTTTTTGGTAAAAATTAACGACTGGCTCTCCAGAAATAAACAGTTCTAGTTTTTAGCATTTGTTTATTTCTGTAGTATAAATATACCCACCATGGCTGATCTCAAGCTATCCAAATGATATCACTGCATAGACCTGGGGAAAAATATGAAGTGGTACATCATTATATAGAATTTCCACCAAATATTTATAATAGATGTAAATAATCTCAAAAGCATAAAATTGACTAAGAAGTGATGAGATTTGGATATGCTTTACCTTTGTTTTAAACATAATTTATTTAATTGAAATTTATATAATTTAAGTTTTAATTGTAGCTCTGTTGAAGAACTGACTCATAAAATTCTTGAAAATTTAACAATCCTTTCTTACAAACTGATGTGAGTTGACCCCAGCACCCCACTAAGAGTATCTCAGAAATATATTAGCCCATCCACACATTTTTGAATATTTTTATTTTTAACAATGAAAGTCCATTTCTAAAAATGTATTCTACTAGTGAAGAAACTATTTTCATGCACTGAGAAATGAAAATCATTGTGCTATTTAACAAAATGAGATTTGCTGATTGACATACAGATCAAAGAAGTACTTGTCATTTCCTTTTAATTGTGGTTCTTTTAGATAAAATGCTAGCTAACCTTTCTTAACTGTGTGTTTTTAAAAGTTTGACTCATAAATACTTAAGAATTCATCTCAAGAAGTTTATGACTATTTTTAATTAAAATTTGTATTTCTAGATAATTATAAATTGATACACCATTGTAAAAAAGAGTAACACAGGGACATCAGATAGCCTTTACCCAGTTTGCTCCAATAATACTATATATACTGCAATATTCTAGAATACCACATTCAGGATGTCAACATTTATATAGTCAAGAGACACATTTCTATTACTACAAGATTCCCTTCTGTAACTGTTTATATTCACATACATGTCCATGTTACTCCATCCCCCCAACCCCTAGCAATTACTAATCTGTCCTCCATTTCTATAATTTTGTCATTTCTATAATTTTGAATAATGGAATAATACAATAATACAATGGAACTTTTTATGTTGCTTTTCTTTTTTCATGCAGCATAATTCTCTGGAGATCCATCTAATTTTCTGGGTGCATCAATAATTCATTCTTTCTTCTAGCTGAGTAGTATTCCATGGTGTGAATGTACCAGTTTGTTTACATATTCATCCTTTGAAGGATGCCTGGGTTTTTTTTTTTTTTTACCAGTTCTTGGCTATTATGAATAAAAGTGTTATGAACATTCATGTGCAGGGCTTTTCATGAACATAAGTTTTCATTTTTCTGGGAAAAAAGCCCAGGAGTGTGATTGCTGTGCCATATGGCTGTGTATGCATAATTTTAAAATAAATTACCAAACTGTTTCCTGAGTGATTATACTTATTTTACATTCTCATTAGCATTTATAAGTGATCCTAGTTTCTTCACATCCTTGCCAGAGTTTGTTGTTCTCAGTACATTTTATTTTAGATACTGAGATTTTAATTTGTATTTTCCTAATGGTTAATGATATTGGACCTCTTACTATATGCTCGTTTGGTATATGTGTATCTTCTTTGTTGAAATGTCTTTTCATGTTTTATGTCTTTTTTAACTGAATTATTTGTATTCTTTTTACTATATGTATTTTGAGAGTTCTTTTTCATATTAAGAGATATTCATTATTTATCAGGTATATGGTATGAAGATATTTTATTCCAATCTGTGGCTTTTTTATATTTTTTACAGGGATTTTCACAGAGTAAATGTTTTTAATTTTGATTAAGTCCAATATCTCAATTTTTCCTCTTACAAGTTGTGCTTTTGGATGAAAGCTTGAGTTACCTTATACAGCCCTAGATCAGAGGATTTTTCACTTATGTTCTTTCTCTAAGAGTTCTATACTTTTTAATTTTGCTTTTAAGTCCAAGATCCACTTTGAGTTAAATTGTGTAAATGGTATGAAACTTAGGTCCTTATACTTCCTTGGTTAAGTTTATTCCTAAGTATTTTATTCTTTTTGATGCTACTATAAATTAGATTTTTTTTGGTTTCTCTTATTTTTTTATTTATTTTAGTTTTAAGTTTCTATTTAAATTTCAGCTAATTAACACACAGTGTAATATTAGTTTCAGGTATAGAAGTTAGTGATTCATCACTTATATATAACACCCAGTGCTCACCACACAAGTGCTCTCCTTAATACCCATCATCTATTTAACCCATCCCCCTCCCCACCTCCCTCTAGCAACCCTCTATAGTTGAATCTCTTTTATGGTTTGCCTCTCTCTTTTTTCCCCTTATGTTCATTTGTTTTGTTTCCTAAATTCCACATATGAGTGAAAGCATATGGTATTCATCTTTCACTGACTTATTTCACTTAGCATAGTAATCTCTAGCTCCATCCACATCATTGCGAAAGGCAAGATTTCATTCTTTTTTGTGGCTGAGTGATATTCCATTATATATATACATACTACATCTTCTTTATCCATTCATCAGTTGATAGACATTTAGGCTTTTTCTATAATTTGGCTATTGTTGATAAAGCTGCTATAAACATTGAGGTACATGTGTCTCTTCAAATAAGTAATCTTGTATCCTTTGGGTAAATACCTAATAGTACAATTGCTGGGTCATAGGGTGGTTCTATTTCTAACTTTTGAGGATCCTCCATACTGCTTTCCAAAGTGGCTGCACCAGTTTGCATTCCCACCAACAGTGTAAGAAGGCTCCCTTTTCTCTGCATCCTTGCTAGCATCTGTTGTTTCTCATGATGTTAATTTTAACCATTCTGACAAATGTGTGCTAGTATCTCATTTTTTTAAAGATTGATTGATTGATTGATTGATTGATTGATTTATGAGAGAAAGAGAGGCAGAGACACAGGAGGAGGGAGAAGCAGGCCCCATGCCAGGAGCCTGACGCAGGACTCGATCCCATGACCCCAGGATCTCGCCCTGAGCCGAAGGCTGGCGCCAAACCGCTGAGCCACCCAGGGATCCCAGTATCACATTTTTTATTTTGATTTATAATTTCCTTTTTAGATAGTTCATTGTTAGTGTATAAAAAATGCAATTAATTTTTGTAATGTCATTTTGTATTCTACAACTTGACTGAATTGCTTTATCATTTCTAATTTGTGTGTGTGTGTGTGTGTGTGTGTGTGTGTGTGGAATGTTTAGAATTTGCTATATGTAAGATCATATACTCTTGAAGTAGAGACAATTTTACTTCTTACTTTCTGATTTGGATGCCTTTTATTTCTCTTTCTTGCCTCCTTGTTCTAGCTAGGATGTCTAGTACTATGTTTAGTAGAAGTGGTGACACTGGGCATCCTTGTCTTGTTCCTCATTTTAGAGGAAAAGCTTTTAGGTTTTTACCATTGAGCATGATGCTAACTGTGAACTTGTCATATATGGCCTTTATTACCTTTCTTTCTATACCTAATTTGTTGAGAAGTCTAATTACGAAAGGCTGTTGAATTTTGTCAAATGTTCTGTCTTCACCTATTTTTTTAAAGATTTATTTTATTATTTATTTTAGGAGAGACAGAGAGAGTGTGTGCAAGTGGGGGGAGAGGCAGAAGGAGAGAAAATCTCAAGCGGACTGCTAGTTAAGTGTGGAGCCTGATATGGGGCTCCATCCCAGGACCCTGAGATCATGACCTGAACCAAAATCAAGAGTCAGATGCTTTACAAACTGAGCCACCCATGCACCCCCTGTTGGTATATATTGAGATAATCATATGATTTTCTCATTCTGTTAAGTTGTGTGCATCACATCGATTGATTTGTGTATGTCAAGCGATCTATACACCCCAGGGATAAATTCCATTTGATCATGGTTTGTAATCTTTTTAATATGCTATTGAATTAATTTTCTAATATTTTGTTGAGGACTTTTGCATCTATGTTCATAAGATATGTTGGACTGTAATTTTCTTTTCTTGTAGTGTCCTTGTCTGGCTTTGGTATTTAGCATCATAAGGTATTGCTTATAAAAAGAGTTTGGGAGTTTTTCTTCCTCTTAATTTTTTGGAGGAGTTTGAAAAGAATTGATGTTAATTCTCCTTTAAGTATTCGGTAAAACAAAACTCCCAGTGAAGTAATCAGGTTGTGAGCTTTCCATTGTGGGGAGATTTTGGATTACTGACTCAATCTCCTTTCTTGTTATTGTTCTGTTCAAGTTTTCTATTTCTTCATTATATAGTGTTGGTAGATTGTATGTTTCTAGGAATTTCTACAGTTCATGTAGATTATCTAATTGATGAGTGAATAACTATTTGTAATAGTCTCTCACAAATTTTTTTTAATTGCTATGGCATCAGTTGTAATGTCTCCCCTTTCATTTCTGTTTTTATTTATTTGAGTCTTCTCTCTTTTTGTCTTAGTCTAAGGGTTTTTGATTTTAATTATCTTTTCAGAAAGCCAACTCTTGGTTTTTTCTTTCTTTCTTTCTTTCTTTCTTTCTTTCTTTCTTTCTTTGTTTCTTTCTCTCTTTCTTTCTTTTCTTTCTTTCTTTCTCTTTCTTTTCTTTTCTTTCTTTTGCCTATATTTTATTTCTGTTCTCATGTTTCTTCTTTTTTTTCTACTAAATTTGGCCTTAATTTGTTCTCTCCTTTCTAGTTTCTTTACATGTAATATTAGGTTGTTTATTTGAGATCTTTTTTCCTTTTTGATATAAGTATTTATCACTTCCCTCAATATTATTTTTGCTGCATCCCATAAATTTTTATACTATGTTTTCATTTTTTTATCTCAAGATGTTTTCTGATTTTTCTTTAGGTTTCTTCTGTAACTCATTGGTAATTCCGGAATGTATCATTTAATTTTCACATATTTTTAAATTTACTAATTTTCCTTATGTCATTAACTTCTAGTTCCATACCATTGTGGTTAGAAAAGATACTTGATATGATTTTAATCTCCTTAAATTAACCGCAACTTGTTTTGTGGCCTAATATGTGATCTATCTTAGAAAATGTTCCATGAGCATGTGATAAGAATCTGTATTGTGTAGCCCTTTGTATGCAAAGTTCTATGTGTGTCTGTCAAATGTATTTGATTTATAATCTGTTATTTCCTTATTGAATTTCCCTCTGAATGTTCTATCCATGTTGAAAGTGACATGTGAATTCTCCTATGATTGTATTGCTATTTATTTCTCCCTTCAGTTCTGCTAATATTTGCTTTCTATATTTAGGTACTTTGTTGTGGGGTACATATATATTCACAATTTTTATGTCTTCCTGATGAATTGATCACTTTATTATGATATAATGTACTTCTTTGCCTCTTGTGACCATTTTTAATTTAAAGTTTGTTTTGTCTGATATAAATTTCATCACCTCTGCTCTCTTTGCATGAAATACATTTTCTATCCCTTCACTTTCAGGCTGTGTCCTTAATCTAAAGTAAATCTCTTGTAGACAGTATATAGTTGGGTCTTATGTTTTTGTCCATTCATTCATTTTGTATCTTTTGATTAGGGAATTTAATCCATTTATGATTAAAGTAATTATTGAGAAGAAAAGCATGCCATCATCATTTTGTTAATTATTTTGTCATTTTGTGTTTGTCTTTTCCTGTTTTTTTGCTAACTACCTTTGTGTTTTATTAATTTTTGTAGTGATATTCTATGATTCTTTTCTCTATTTCTCATATATATATCATGTATATCAAGTATCATGTATATCATGTGATTCTTTTCTCTATTTCTCATGTATATCAAATACATATATGTTTGATATACATATATTTGTGTGTGTGTGTGTATATATGTATATGTATATATGTGTTTGTGGCTACCATGAGGCTTATGCAAAACATTTTTAATTCTTGACTTTGAATTTTTTTCATTCAGCACTGTGAATATATAATCCTATTCTCTTCTGGACTGCAAGTTTTATGTTGAGAAATTTGCTGATTATATGTGACTCATAACTCCATTATATGTGATGATTCTTTTTTCTCTTGCTATTTTCAAAATTTTTTGTCTTTAAGTTTGACAATATTATGTTTCTTGGTATAAAAAGCTTTAAATTTCTCATATTTGGAGTTTCTTGGACTTTTTGAATCCAGATGCCATTTCTTTCCCCAGATTTGAGAAGTTTTGGGCCACAATTTCTTTAAATAAGTTTTCTGCCCCTTTCTCTCTTCCTTCTGAGATTCCTATAATACCTATATTATATTAGTTCACTTGATGGTTTCCCATGTCAGTTAGGTTTTTGCACTCTTTTTATTTTTTTCTTTTTGTTCTCTGACTGGATAATTTCAAATGACCTACCTTTAAGTTCACAGATTCCTTTGCTTTACCGAGTCTTCTGTGAAAACTATTAAATTAAAAATTCTAGTTTAGTTATTCTATTCTTCAGCTTCATAATTTCTGTTTTTTTCTTTTGTATGGTTTCTATCTTTTTGTTGATATTTTCATTTTGTTCATATACTCTTTTCCTTATATCATTTAAATGTCTGTCTGTATTCTTGTAGCTCACTGAGCTCCTTTAAGATAATTATTTTGAATTCTTTGTCATGTACTTCATAGAGCTCCATTTCTTTTGTGTTTGTTGGGCACTTACTGTTTTCATTTGTTAATGTTGATTCTCTGTGTTTCTTATAACTTTTTGTTTGTGTTTGCACATTTGAAGAAGCAGCCACTTCTTCCAATTTTAAGGACTGGCTTTAGCAAGGAAAGACCTTAACAGATCAGCCTGGCTAGATTCTGGGAGACTTACAAGGCTTTTTGTGGATGTGAACATTCTATTCCTCTTTCTCCTTCTTGCTCTTGGGAGAGAAGTCTCAAGATTAGACATCTTCTTCTAGTCCTGCTGAGCCATGCTGGATACTGAGAGTCATCTTTCTTTTTTTCTGGGACAGTATATTGAGATGCCAAGACATTGAGCACAAATTCCACTTCTGTCTCCCTCTCCTGAAGAAGTCTCATGGTTATGCTCCTCATTCCAGTTCCACAGATCTGAGCCAGCTGCTGAGAACTGCACTGTCTTCTGAGATTCATGACTTCTGTTGAGAAATGCGTCATCTGCTGAGATTTACAGAGGTTGCTGAGATCTGCACTCTCTGTTGATTTCCTTGCCAGCTTCTAGGGGTTGCACTGGCTGCTGGGTGCTGAGCTGGCTGCTGGGGGCCACATCAGCTGTTGAGAGCCACCCATGCCTTTTCTTTGTTCTTAGCTCTTCTTAGGCATCCAGCCATGCCAAATTCTTCAGCACTCTAAATGAAGCAAGACTAGAGAAAATTTCACAGGCAGCATTCCAAAATGCTGGGTATATTGGATGTACCCTTCACTCTCTTTTGCCTGCAGGAGTAATCTTCATTGGCAATTGGGATCTTTCTTGATGCTTACCTTGCCAACTTGGAGTAGAGGGAAGCACAGGTAAAGATAAATTACTCTTCTCACTTATTTCAATGCAGTTATTCTCAGTTCTGTACTCTTCTGGGAGACTGTAACTTCTCAACTAGATCCTAGGGTTTTTATAAAGGTATTCTGATACATATATGACGGTAAAATCATGGTTTCTTTGGGTAGAGTAAGGACTAGGACTTACCTTTCTGCCATCCTGCTGACATCAATCCCCTTCCTCAAAACTCAAGATATGTTTTTGTCAGGACCCCTCTCCCACTTGTATCTGAAATTTCATTCTTTGCTCCAGAGTTCCTGGTTGAATAAATTTAAGTTCTATTTCCAGTAGTATTTCCTCACAGTGCTCTCTACTGTCACTGAGTATTTTGGGGGCCCTCTGGGCCCAGGTTCTAGCCTGATGATTGTCCCACAGTCCCCTTTGCATTTGCCTACAAGTTGGAGTCTTTGGAGCCTCTGTGGAATTTTTTAGTTGACTCTTTCACTCAGAGTGGGGAAGCCCTTGTAGAAATGAAGCCTTGTTAGGGATTTCTGTTTCTTAGATCTTAACTCTTTTAGAAGCCCCCTTTGTCTTTCTTCTACTTTTCCCACACAGCTTCTCTTCCTGTGCAGCTTTTTATATTACATTTGAGTTGACCTTGCTTGCTCATTCTCTGAGGCTTATGGAAATATCTCGTCAGCAACTTTCGTGAAAGATGTTATTTTTTTGCTTCTAGTTTTCCAATCTCTTTTTGAGAAAGGATTGGGAAGGTTCACAGTCAGTGCTACTGCTACCATCATTCTTGCTCTCCACATATTGCGTTTAGAAATAACAATATTAAATATTTAAAAGTAACATAAAACATATACAACACAATTAAATAGTGCAATACAAAGTGTTATTTGTTCCATCTAAACACTTCTCTGAAAAAAGCAGGACAGATCAGATAGAAGTTGTAAAAATTTTATGTAAAAAAGCAAAGCAATATCGTGATTTGGAAGATGGATAGTGTCAGAGGCCAGAAACTTATTAATTCTGGAGGAAAGACTGGGAGATGCTACCTATCACAGAAGATTTATAATTGAGTTGTGTGTCAGAAGCACTAGGGCAGTAATCTGATGAGCTTGATGAATTAAGAACAGCCAGAAATAATGTAGGCTTGATAGAGCCCTAAAATAGCGAATCCTTGTAAATTGAAATTCAAGATAATGAAAATAATCTACGAGTGTCAAAATACACTGCTCAAATGACCTTGCATAAGCAAGTCACCAATCTGTTAATTCTCTTTAGTCTTGAATACTTGCCCCATCATTCAGGTTATTGGACTGCTTCACTGATGTGTTCACATTGACTGGCTGCTTCCCTATTTCATAGCCTTTTAAATACAATCAGTAGTATTACACTGAAATGGTTTAGTCCAAAATATAAACAGAGACTATTTCATTTTTCAAGAGGGTAAAATAGGTAATAGCCAAATGTTAGGATGTGTCAACACAAAAATATGGACAAAAAATAATGTGTAGTAACTTGAGAAAGTTAAAAGAGATGCTTCACATCAACCTTGCAGGTGGAAATTACTATTTGTTTAATTTATTTGTTTTAGTGGAGAGAGAAATGAACAATTCATTATGCAACAATCTTAGAGCAAAGTAATATATAATCTATGTTTAAAAACTATAAGATTTAGAATCATGAGGATAAGTTTGGAGGATAAGTTTGGAGTAATGTTTTAAATAAAAGGTAGAATTTTAAAGGTAGATAGACAATATAAGAAGATGTCATCAGGCAATATTCCAGTGTATAGTTGTTCTGTCCTGTCTCTTAATTTATTCTTTCCAAAATATCAGAACAATCAGGAAGTCATGTCTGGTATCAAAGTTTAAAATTATTGTAAGCATTGTGATTTTGGAATTTCAAAATCAGTTTGGACCTGGCTTTATTTCAGTTTTAAGAAGTGTTGTATAAATGATTTCTATTTATTTTATTTATTTAGGAAAATTACTCAGATAAAATTTCCTCTCTAATAACCTCTCTCAATATTAAAAGGCCTCCATATGATGTAAAAATTTGTTCACTAATCTTATCATTACATATATGTCTAAGATGAAAGCACCCACATGGATTTAGCATTATGACTGATTATAACAAAATTTTGATTTATTGTGCCAAATGATGTATTATTTTTCATTGTTTCCTTAATCCTCAGTAATTTATATAAAAATTAGAAAAGCCCATGAGATTATGTCTACTGTGTATATATGGTGGAAATACTATATACTGCATCTCTTCTCAATTTTGTTTTCAGTAGCATCACATTGGTAACTTGAAGTCAGCCATAATGGTAGTATTTATACCACAAAAACTAGTAATTGCCCCAGATGGGGCTTCTTTCCTTTTTTCTTTCTTTCTTTCTTTCTTTCTTTCTTTCTTTCTTTCTTTCTTTTCTTTCTTCTTTCTTCTTTCTTTTTTCTTTCTTCTTTCTTTCTTCTTTTCTTTCTTCTTTCTTTCCTCTTTCTTTCTTTCTTTTTTTCTCCTTCCTTCCTTCCTTCCTTCCTTCCTTCCTTCCTTCCTTCCTTCCTCCTTCCTTCTTTCCTCTTCCCTTCTTGTGATGGCAAGTATTTACCAACAAACCACTAGTGGGAATCAAGAGTATTAGATAGGAAATGACAGCAATTGGTTGCCAAAGATAAGGGTGACGTATATAACATAAAGGACAAAAGGACATATCATAATAAGAATTTCTTGGTTTTCAGGAATTTTTGACAGTGGCTAATTGATCCCGGTGTCCCTAGAAACAAAATAAATGGTCAGTTAACCAGAGCACTGCACGATCTGTATAGTAGAAAACAAACAAACAAACAAACAAACAAACAAACACATTCTTTATCAGGTAGCCAAGAACCTTACTTGAACTGAGCAATGGAGACTCACAGCCATATACATTTTTAGATTGAAGGCTCCTTGATTGAAGGGAAATTAGTTCCTTTGAGGAAACATCCTGTACCATAGTTGCCAGTATAGTAAATATTCCAGGCCTTCTCCAAAGGGACCTGAGGCCACAATAGAGGGGACTGTGAACTAAGAAAAAGGAAATACCTAGATCTTTTAGGTATCACTACACAGTAGTTCTGAATCTTTCATAGGCCACAGCATTTTACACTATTACTTTTCATTAACTGCATTATGCTAATTGGATCCTATGAATAGGAAGTGCAAGTATTCTAGATACCTTAAAAAAAATCCAAACTAGATAGTTGGAGATAAACCTTACAAAAGTTGGCTCTCTGACTCAATATTTCCAGTGTTGTATATGAAGGGGAGGGTTGATAAATGTCTGGAATATGTTGAGATATTCCTACAAAGTGCAAATCAAATTGGTGTACTTCACACAATCTACCTTGAAGAAAGAGGGATAGTACTTGGTATGCTTTTCTGGATTTTGGAGGAGATATACCACATTAAACAGTGCTACTTCAATGGATTAACAGAGTCATCTATAAGACTACCAGTTTCCACTGAGGAGTAAAACAAAAGAAGTTTTTGCAAGAAGCTAAGGCTTCAGTAAAAATTGCTCTAATACTTGGATTTTTGATCTAGTAAATCCAAGGATGCTCAAAATATTCATAGCAACAGGTATGCTGAATGAGATCTCTGTCATCACCGAAAGGAGACTCACAGCACAAACATCTAGGATTTTGAAGCAATCCAGTGCCTTTCCCTGCAGATAACTAACCTCATTTTGGGGAACAGTTTCTAGTTTGCTACTGGAACTTGGAAAAGACTCAGGTCATGATGGGATGTGAGATTACCAATACTAGCTGAGTGTCCTTTTCCTCACTTAGCATAGTTTGGGTGTATGCAGCAGCAATCTATCATCTAGCATATTAGAGACTGAGCTCAGGAAGGTCCAAGAAATATAAGTAAGTTGTATCAATGGAGACTCAGATTCTTTTGACCATGATTCAACTTATACCATCTCCTCCTCTACCTCAGACTGTACCTGTGGTCTATAGTTGTGTTCCTTACAACTGGTTAACTGAAGATAAAAACCCAAAAATTTTAGTTCAGTGAACAATTTAGTCTGTGCAATATGCTATTATAATCCAAAAGAGGACAGCCATAGCAACACAGCCCCACTCAAAGATGACCCTAAAGTACAGTGGTGAAGGAAAATCCTACCAGTGGGCATAACTTCAAGCAGAACACTTAGTTGTCCACTTTATCTGGAGTGAGAGGTGGTCAGAAATATGGAGCTACAGAGATCAATCACCAGTTGTTAATGGCTTGACTGCTAATGATGAATCAGAAGGAACAGGACTGACAGACTGGTTACAAAGAAGTCTGGGTAAGAAGTATGTGGATAAACTTTTCAGAATGAGTACAAATTATCAATATATTTGTTTCTAATGTGAATAGCAATCAAAAGGATCAACAACAGAGAAGAATCTTAATTATCAGTTGTGGACAAACTAACACTCTGTGGATGTTTCATTTTCTCTTCAGTTCTTAGTTAAAGAGTGCACAAAGGGTAAAACAGTAGCCATGGAGATAGAAGTGAAGACTATGCATGGGTTCCGCAATGTGGGATTCTCCTTACCAAGCCTGGCCTGGCTAACATTGCTGCTCCATACCTAACCTATTAATAGCAGGGACAAACATGGGGCCTCTGTTTTGGCACTATTCCTCAGAGTGACTAGCTAGCTCCTTAGTTAATTACATTATAGATATGGTTTTATCTTCCTTGCTTATAACACTTCTATAGGCACAGCCATCCATAGACTCACAGAACACCTTAATCACTCTTGTGGAAGTCTCTTTAGCACTGTTCCTGATCAAAAAACTTATTGTACAACAAAAATTACAACAATGGATTCATTCATGGCTTTGAAACTGACTGGTCTTATCACATACCTCATCATCCAGAAGTTGCTGGAGTAACTTAAAGGTGGACTAGCTTACTTTCCTTGCTGACCTAGCCAGGATCCCTTTCAACTCTAACAGTTTCTAAATTTCCATGAATAAGGGATGGCAAGTAGAGCTGAATTTTGTTATGTCACTTGGAGTCAAGTAATTATCACTTCAATATAAGTTTTTCGGGATCCCTGGGTGGCTGAGCAGTTTAGCGCCCACCTTTAGCCCAGGGTGTGATCCTGGAGACCCGGGATCGAGTCCCATGTTAGGCTCCCTGCATGGAGCCTGCTTCTCCCTCTGCCTGTGTCTCTGCCTCTCTTTCTCTGTCTCTCATGAATAAATAAATAAATAAAATCTTATATATATATATATATATATATATATATATATATATATATATAAGTTTTTCATCCTCTTCTCAACGTATTTTAAGTTGTGTTTGTAAACTACTGTCCTCCTTTGCTCCCAAGCATTCAAAACTGGTTTTAATCTTTTTGCATGTGTTTTAGCTTCATTCTTTTGGCTATCTCTCCTGAAATCTGTAGCAATACAATAGTGCCACAGACCAGCTGACAGTTTTATGTAGAAATTTCATGTTTGGCAGGCTTTAATCTAGAAAAGCCTAGAGGACATTTGTCATCTGCCAAATGAGGTCCTCATAGCTTCTCTTCTCCCACATTCGAAATGGCACACTGTGACCTTGCACACTCCTACACTCTATGATTTCAATAAGATGCTCACCATACTTCCCCAATGGTTGTTGCTAATCTAAAAACTCTATTAACATTTTTCACATTTAATTTTTTCTGTCTGTTACTCAAGTTATTTTTAAATATTTGTTTATACCCTGTACTCACATCTCTAAGGACTTGCATGGGAACATCTGTGATTCATGTATTTGAATGGATTTGGGGGAAATCTGAGCCAAGCAAAGGGAATCATATTTATCTGTCATGTTAAGAATGAAGGTACTTATGTATTATTATTTTTACCCATTTTTGTATTTTTAAAGTGGAGCTTACTGAATATCACATATTAAAACAAAACAACACAAAACACTCTATTGAAGAATACTGTATTTCTTGCAAAAGGCTTATGATCTTTTGATGTAAAAATTTTAACAGTCAAGACCTTTTTTTATTTGAATATGTTAATGTATTTCTTCATAACATCAAAATCCAGTGGCCTAGTATTTGTTTCATATGAAAATAAAATGCTGCCATGATAACTTTTTATTGTAAAGGCAATACATTTCTTATGCAAAGTATTTTAAATATTCATTTCCTTTTTGTTAATTTTTAAAGGGCATGTATAACTAGTAACTATGCTTATGGGAACAGCATAAAAAATGTCACAGATTTATTGCTGTGTTAATTTTATTTAACTTTTACATATAAATTAAACCTGTATTCTGGTTTTATATCCAGTTTCAAATGATAAGTGCTGTAGGAAATAATAGTGTTAAATTGGCCAGTATTGCCAGATCTTGGTGACTGATTAAATGTATTCATTATGCAAACTGGAACACTTTTGAAGTAAAGGGAAGTATTGACCTAAGGATATAAAATAACAGGTATATACTGGGAGATGCCCAGACAAACTGGGACATAGGTTTAGTATAGAAGTGAGGGATAAACTACCCATCAATGTTAAAGTTAAAGTCTGAAATTTATGCTAATAGACCTATATATTATTCCAATACTTCTCTGATTTTGTTGGGTAGACATAGAATTCCTTCCTTTATTTTGGCTACACACTTGAGTCTCCATAATGTTCCTGTAATTTATTTGGTAAACAGTAAAGAAAGTGAAGCGATAATTTCATAGCTAGGGGTTATCTGAGCTTTTTCCATAGAGCCATAAGGTAATTCAGAGACTATGGCAAGAAAAGCACTTCTCTAAGAGAACTTTGCACCAAGATTGGTTTAGACCTTCAACTCTGGAAGTATTGCTGCTTTATCTATGAGTTAAATTTTTTAAATGCTGCAGAACAAGTCAGGAAGAGAGGGCTTAACAGAAATCCACCCTTCTGGATCTTTGATTTTGGACTTCCAATCTCCAGAATTATAAGAAAATAAATTTCTGTAAATGTTACTCAGTCTGTACTATTTCATTATGGCAGCCCAAGCATGCTATTATACCCTCTTTCCTCCTCTTTACCCAACTTAACATCCATAATCAATCATTATAATTTCATGATAACTCCTCACTTCCCTTACCTCTTCTTCTTCATATATGTGATGAGTTGTCTTTCCACCTGTTCCCCACCCACAAACTGAACATGACTACAGAAAATGACACAAACCACACTGCTTTTAAATTTATGGCCACAAATGAGCTCATAGAGCTGTCCATAGATCATTATTGTCCTAGTCTATTCATTCTCCAACTCTCATATCACACACCTTTCTCATTAAAATTCCAGCATGTTCTCCCTCTCATTCAGTATTTGCCAATGATCTTGCTTCCTAAACCATTACACAATCAGAAGCAATCAGAAAAGGGCTTCCACAAATTTCTACCATCATGTGTACCCATCTGACATATTCTGTACTTCCCAATTTTGTCCTCTTTCTTCAAAGTATAGAGAACGTGTCTATGTCCTCCCCTTGGATACTTGATCCCCTCTTTAATATATTTAAGATATTATTTTTGAAAACCAACCTCTGTGCTCTGGAGCTTAAATATTTAACGTGAAGACAGTCTGGGTATAAGGAAGGGAGATAGTTTATTACTTTGCTAGGCGAAGGATGTTGTAGCAGGCTAAGCCTTCAAAGAAACGGTAAGCCTGCCCCCAGGAAATGGCTCAGAGGTTTTAGAGGGAAATCTAGAATCTACTCAGTTTTGACAGGAATTGTGTACAAGCTACCTGCTTCCCTCTTCAAGTCTTTAGGGTGGTACTGAGTTTCTGAAACAAAGGGGAGGAGGGGAAGTTTGCAGAAAAGAGGAAAAAAGTTACTTTAAAATTGGGCTTCAATAAAACAAAATAAATAAATACTAAAAAATAAATAAATAAAATAAAATTGAGCTTCGCTGAAACAGTGCAGGCATTTTTATTTTTGTTCCACTTTATGCTTCTAAGCTGTTTCACTATCTCTTTAGCAATTCTTAGCAACATTATCCATTTTTTCTCTCCACATGAAGTTGTTCCTCCAACTGTGCTATTATTTCTTCCATCTCAAGAACCTCTTGACTTCACTTAACCCTCCAGCAACTGTCCATATTCTATGTAATTTATATATAATTTTATTGTAGCATATATAATTAGCATATACTTAGAAAAAATCTGAAAAATTATATGACCAAACTTTTAAAAAGGCTGTCTAAGAGTAATGGAATTATCAGATAATTCATTTTTTAAATCATACATGTCTATAAATTTTAATGCCTTTCATGTATGTTTTCATGTGTATGTACACATGATAGTTATATAACCATGAGATTGAAAATATATGTTCCATAAAGCTTTGAAATATAAATAAACTTAAGAAATGCAATTTACAAATGCTGAGATGAGAGTTTTTTTCAATTTAACAGTTTCATAAATTTATACATTTTCAGGTTATTGTTTCTTAAATGAAATAGGCAGGAAGGATCATTTTTAAATTAAGATGACCAAAAGTAACAGGGTGACAGTACTTCCAAGAATGAGAGCTATCCTGAAGGGAAACAGAATTTATCACCCCAAAATATGCCTCTTTGACATAAGGATTATTTTAGGCTAATTATTTTTAAGACACTGTAGACACAGGAGAAGCTCTGAAAACTAAGCATTATAAACATTTACGTTTATAACCAAAGTCTCCATTTGTGAGTTTCTCCCTCCCTGTACCAGGAAAAAGGGGATGACTTAATCTCCAGAAAATATTATCACTGGAAAAGGCGCAAACTTAAATCTGCCTAACTCATACCCTGGTTTACCATGCTTTGCCTGAAGATGTCCCAGACCTTGCTCCCCATCCCTCAACATCTTATTTTTGGCTTTAGCTGGAGGGATAGTATTTAAGGTGGTAGTTTGAGCCATTTTGAAGGGTCACTCAGCTTTTCTGGGTAGCTCTCATGTATACAGGAGTGAAAGGGTAGCTGTGGCATAAAGATTATTTCAAGTTAAAACTAATAAAAACCCAGCAGCTACAAGAAAAGTGTTCAGTCTCCCCTCATGACTGCCTAAATTTACATTGGAAAGGAGAGACTGTAACAAGAAGTATTAAAAGAGAGCCTTATATCCCAAAGGAACTCATCTGCATAATTGAACAATTTTGGTTTTTCAAACTTCTCCTTTTCACCTTCTTGCTAAAGGGGGTTTTCTCCTCTTGTCCTCAGGCCCCTCCCCTTGTCCTTGGATCCTATGAATTTAATATTGCCTCATTGTCTTCAGAATTCCAAGTCTGTGTGGATTCCTATTAAATTTGATTTTCTCCTGTTAACCTCTCTTATGTCACTTTGAATCTATGTCCAGCTAGAAGGACCATAGGGCAGAGAAGGTCTTCCTCCCTGACAGAAAGTATACATGTTACTACATTTCTGTTTATTTTTCTACTGTTAATTCATCTTTTATTACATGGAGGGTTCAGCCAAAAACCTAGAAGGGTAGAGGAAAAATTATTTTTCTTTCCCCATAATTCTGTGGAAGAATAAGACAGCTCTTCTTTTTGAAGGGTTAACATGGAAATGCTGTCTTTATTATTACAATATTATCATCAAAAGGAAATGGTTCCTTTGTTTTGAGATAAGTGCCAGTTATTTAAGTTAAATGGTAATGCATTTCATCACAATCTAGGTTTATTAGTGTAAGAAACTAGCATCATTTCAGTTTTTACTAGCACTTGTTCCTAATTAAAAAATTTGTCACTACTATTTATTTTTAAATGCTGACAGAGATTAAGGATTAAGTTTGATGGTGTTTTGGAATATAGGTGAGCTCCGGAGCCGAAGACCAAGAAAGAATTCTTGAGATGTCTTAGGTGCAAAACAGTGGTTTTATTAAAGCATGGGGACAGGACCCATGGGCAGGAAGACCTACTGCCTGGGGCTTGTGAAGAGTGGCTGATTATATACCTGGGAGTTGGGGGAGGTAAGGAAAAGGGAGATTTCAAAAGATTTGCATATGCTAAAGAGGATTTATAAGATACTGGTGGCCTTGCCATTGTCAAGTTAGATTGTTTTTCCCTATAGCAAGGCATCAACATTAAGACAATTGGAAGCTTCCTGAGGAATGTCACACAGATCCCACCCTGGGCAGGGGTCCTTTGTGGGATATCAACTGTGCTTTGTCTTCAGCCAGCCCTGTTCCCCGATCAAATTGTCTTTTAAATTGCATAGCCTTATTTGTTTTTGAATATTTATATCAACTCTTAATTATTACTACAAGTTCAAATAATGGATGTAGGCTGAATAGACTTTATTAAACACACATTAGAGATTTTCCTTGTCCAAACACACTAGGAACATTTATATTATGACTTTGAATAGTAATCTTGGATTTATGTTACCTTAACACTTCTAAGTGTTTACTTGATTTTTTATTTCTTATAGATTAGAGCCAGATGACAGCTGTCTACACATAATTTAAGTAACCAAAACATAAAAATAATTATCTTTATTTGGATCAGGATAGAATCTCTATGGAGGACTGTCTTGAGAAAAATGTGATGACTGAAATCTATACAACCATTAATGTGAGAAACAAAGGCAAAAGAAAAAAAATTAAATTTCCTTACTACTTACAGCCCATTGACAAGTCCTTGAAACAAGCAGAGTGACCTCCCTCTAGGGACTCAACTACCTCGATGTTGACACTCTGCTAAAGGCAAAAGGCAATCTTAAATTAACATAATCCCAACCCCACCCCAGGATCCTGTAAATCTACTTTGACATATAAAAATTCCTTTGGAAATTTCTTTATCTCAACCCACCAAGATAGTGTTAGCAATCATCCTCTGAGTATATGACCCACTGATACACATCTGCAGCATCTCTTGACTGAAGTTTTACTGAACAGTAACAAATGACCTTTTCCTAATAGCCTCTAGCCCTCTCAAGCTCCTGGAAACCTTGCTTAAAAATTCCCGAGAGACTTATCCTATCCCTAACCTTCTCCCAACTTGAAAGAATATAATCAGTTACTCCCCACAACTCCAGTGCAACTCTTTCTGCCCACAAGTCCTGTCCCCGTACTTTAATGAAACCACTTTTTTGCATTGTAGATGTCTCAAGAATTCTTTCTTGGCATCGGGTCTGAACCCCAACTTTTCCTACATAACTGTGACCTGCATATTCTGACCAGTGAAACTCTGATGAGAACAGGGAAAATAAGTTTTCACACTATCCTGTTCTCAAGACTGCATGTAAATTTAGTATATTTTATTTACCTGAAAAATAACTAAAATATATTGGGAAGATAAATGATGTTGTTCTATTGGCGATTGTTTGGAATATTATTTCACAAAAAAAGAACATATTTTTTGACCATTTTAATATTCCAGCTATTATCTACCAACAAAATGATATCTATATGTTAAAAGTATTACCATTAAATATTTACTAAATTGCATAATCTTGAGAAATCTCATTTTAAAAATGTTTAAGGAAGAGATTATATTCCTATGTGACCTGTTTATTTCCCTTGAGTAATCCCATGCTTTTAAGAAATATTTTTGTAAATGTAAACATAATTAACATCTTGAACATGTGTGCTACAAGTAATCAATGATACTGGATCTGAACACTTGTGATTTCACTAAAAACAAGTGGAAAATTAATTTATATAGTAAACCTCTAAGTGCTGTAGTAAGGTTTTATTAATTCCAAGCTATAGGGACACCTGGGTGGCTCAACGGTTGAGTGTCTGCCTTTGGCTTAGGGTGTGATCCTGGTCCCAGGATCGAGTCCTGCGTCTAGCTGCCTGAGAGGAGCCTGCTTCTCTCTGCCTGTGTCTCTGCCTCTCTCTCTGTATCTCTCATGAATAATTAAAAAAAAAATTCCAAGCTATATTTTCCTCATTGTTGCTGTATTTTATTATTATTATTATTTATTGCTTTCATGATGTAAATAGAGCATTCCAAAGCCAGCAATGTTGAATGACAGTTCATGAGGATACATTTTGATGTATTTTCTTGAGGAGGATTCTTATATCCTTTATCAGACTGACCACTGATAATTAAAATTTAGATCTAAATGCTCAGAACTAGATATTAGTTTGAACAAGAAAGAAATAGGAAAGGAATTACTCAGTCCTCTGTGGAAGAATATACTTGCTTTACCTAAAGTTACTGGAATCCATTCTCCTTTGATAGTACTCATTTTAGATATGTTGTAGAGCAAACACAAATTAGTGAAATGCCCATTCAACCCACATTATATATGTTCCTTTCAGCTCTAATCCTAAACAGCCTACATCCTAGAACAGTCCTCAATCTTGGCAGTGCATCTAAATCATTTACAAAATGTTGCCAAGATTGACTAGTCCTTAGTCAGTCCTGAAGTTTCTGATATGGGCACCTCTATGGTATCTTTATTTAGAAAATAACTTGTATCTCTACTCTACTTTATCCACGTGTGATGCTTGTGGGGGAAAAAAAATCCAACATTTTTACCAAGTTGGAAGCAGAAGGCCCAATGTTTGTTTCCACTTTGGGTAGTATCAAAGGAAAAAGTGATCCTAGTAAATCCTCATTTATCACTCTCAAATAGTATTTGTGTAATGGCCACAAGAGTAAGCTATCACAACAGGAAATTATTATGTAATCAAATTAATCCACCTACATAAACAACTTTCTGAGTCCCAGTTTGTATTTTGCACCATTCCAGAGGCATTAAGAAGAAAGGAACACGTTTTAAAAGAAATAAGTCTTTAATGGGTCTTGATAACTTTCAATCTAAGGAGAATAGTTTCAGTGTCAGCTTTCACCTATTGGTAATGGTCATTTAAATAAAAGAATATCTAAACCAACTCTGCTGTTATGTAGTATCTATGAAGTTATCTTTTGAGCTTTAATTTGATCATATTTACTTTGGAGATCAGTAGGTGAAAACATTTTTATTCTGCAGAAAGATTCACTAAATGATGTACCACATGGGGAAACAAACACTGAGTGTTATAGATAAATCAGTAAGTGTAACCAAAATACATTTCAAGCAGGCTTACAAATGTTTTACTTGCTTTTCCAAACTGTAGGCTATTGGTCTACCTCTCCCCTTCTGACATTTGAAGAACCTGTTTTGAGAATACCATTACATGGAGAAATAATACCTTGGAAAGTATTGAACAAAACCCAGAGCGTTCAACCTTTGAAAGACATAGGCTATATCTGCCCACTTGGGTATATTCTTTACTTCTATTCAGCACTCCATTATTTTCTCTGGTTCTGCAGGGAGGTTTAAGGATGTCCTAGCCTGTATTACAGCTCAAATAAAGCACAGTCTTTGAAAGAAATGCTGCACTCAATACCTTGTAAACCTCAGTGATTCATAATTGTGCATCTATAACAGCAGAGTAAATTAAATAAAAAAATAATTGAAAAAATAAAAATCAACGTGTCAATGTGTATCTTTTTTAAAGATGTTATTTATTTATTTGAGAGAAAGAGAGAGAGCAAGAGAGCACAAGCAGGGGGAGCAGCAGGAAGAGGGAGAGGGAAAGGAGGCTCCCCACTGAGCAGGGAGCCTGATGTGGGCTCAACTTCAGGACCCTGGGATCATGACCTGAGACTAAGGCAGATGCTTAACTACCTGAGCCACCCAGGTGCTCAGCCAATGTATTTCTGAGGGAATATTCCAAACTATGAGTATGTGAAAAATAGATCACACTTTTTTGATGGATGAGGGCAAAACTTTTAGAATTATAACATTTTAAAAATTATTATCCAAATTGGTTGTGTGGGGAATCTGTGTTGTTTGCAAACATGTTTCTTCTCCTATGCAATAGGAATCATTTATTTCTTTACCTGTTTTTCAGTGATGTTCAGAGAATGAGAGGCTATCTATACCAGTCCTACTATATGTAAAAGAATATAAAATAATGGTTCCTGGGTGACTTACTGAGTTGAGGATCCAATTCTTGGTTTCAGCTCAGGTCTTGATCTCAGGGTTCTGAGGTCAGCCTTGCATAGGGCTCCAGGCTCTACTCGGAGAGGAGTTTGCTGGAGATTCTGTCTCTCCCACTCCCTATACCCCTGCCCCCCCCCCCAACCGCATGCACTGTCCCTCTCTCTCTCTAATAAATAAATAAATCTTTAAAAAAATGAAGCATCATTTGGGTTTTGCTATAGAATGAGGTGTTCATCTAGGTGAATAATATAACAAATGAACTTTCTTCTTTTTTCTATTTTAATAGAAATATTTTTTAAAAATGCATTTCATGCTCTCTGCAACAAATGGATTGTGGAACACTTTGCACATGTTAAAATATTAATGTCATCATAAAAAATGTTCTTATCATTTGTATTTCAATGGAAAGATGTCCAAAGGGACCATTAGACTTCTAGGATTTGCCACTATGTTCTTAAATCTGTTTTATGTAATTTCTCTGTCTTTTCTCTCACATGTATGCAACGAACAATCATTTGTTTTGCTACATGTGCAAACTTTTAAAATATCTCATCCTTTAGCGCATTTGTAATCTGCTGCTTCAAATCTACTGTGAGCCAGAAAAAGAGAGAGAATTTTGCTAAATATGTGGTCAAATAAGAGGGAGTATATGTTAAAAATAAAAGAGCTTCCTATGAAATACAAAGGTAAGATTTAGAACTCCATATGCATGGCATTTTTTTTTAAGATTTTATTTATTTATTCATGAGAGACACAGAGAGATAGAGAGGCAGAGACACAGGCAGAGGGAGAAGCAGGCTCCCTGTAGGTGCCCCAGGATCATGCTTTGAGCCAAAGGCAGACGCTCAACTGCTAAGCCACCCAGGCATCCCGCATGGTATTTTTCTTGATCCTTGTGATGTCTCATTTTCTGGTTTATATTTTTCAACAGAATTTCCTATAGTTGAACATGTTCTATATATTAAATTCAGTTTTATTCAACAACATTATTTTTAGGAAACATATTGTTAAGCCCTCTGAATGATGGAAATATGACAAAAGAATCACACAAAGTGTTTATAATAAGGAGATTTCTTAAAAAGAATATCTTTTGAGCTATTGTAATGTATAATACCTTCTTTCAGGAGGTCACAATCTATAGGCATCTCTTAACCACAATAGAGAAATATTATAATAGACATATAAAATACTAGTCTGAGGAGGAGAGATAAGAAGATAAGCAAGTAGAATTTTAAATTCAAAATGAAAGGTGAGGATATTTTAGTCTTAGGGACCAATTCAAAAATTCATGGAAAGAGCCTAATCAACATACAATTAATTGAGTGATTTCTCTTTCTAGATATGCATGTCCCATCTGTAAAGATTAGAATTTGGTCACCTTTCTTTCACAAAATCTAGATATTATCAAGTATTTGGTTTTTGTTAGGGAAATTAACTCATTCATATTCATTATAATTTTCCTGTAAACTCAATATTTTCTATGACAAATTTCTTATTACATATATTTTAAAAATATGTTTGATTGAGCAAGTTTCTTTTTTTATTCACATCCTCACTACTTAAAATATATGAGAATCCCTGGGTGGCTCAGTGGTTTAGTGCCTGCCTTCGGCCCAGGGTGTGATCCTGGAGTCCTGGGTTTGAGTCCCACATCGGGTTCCCTGCATGGAGCCTGCTTCTCCCTCTGCCTGTGTCTCTGCCTCTCTCTCTCTCTCTCTGTCTCTCATGAATAAATAAAACCTTGGAAAAAAATATCCAACATGTACCTCTATTTGTCTACTATTTATCATTTTTTAAAGAATATTCAATAATTAGGGATCCCTGGGTGGTGCAGCGGTTTGGCGCCTGCCTTTGGCCCAGGGCGTGATCCTGGAGACCCGGGATCGAGTCCCACATCGGGCTCCCGGTGCATGGAGCCTGCTTCTCCCTCTGCCTGTGTCTCTGCCTCTCTCTCTCTCTCTGTGACTATCATAAATAAATAAAAGTTAAAAAAAAATTAAAAAAAAAAGAATATTCAATAATTATTTTCCTATTTATTAGGAATATTCAATATATATTCAATATATATTTCCAATATATAATTAAATTTAAAGAACACCCTTTTATATGAGTAGTTTACTTACTTTCTTCTCTTCTTGCCATTGAGATGAAATTTTTGTATGGCTTTAATTCTTCCTATGATGTTTAATTTTAAAAACTCCAGAATTTTTAGTCTAAGTTACTGTTTCTTCCCTTACTTTAGTGTGTGTGTATGTGTATGTGCTTGTGCATGTGTATGTGAGATCTTTAACACATTGTACCAATGCTCAGTTGTACTATCATCATTATAATCATATAGATTAATCTATCATTTTTATTATATTTATTGTTCATCACCATTTATTATAATCTTTGTCTTTCCCTATCTTTAATTAGAATAGTTTCCTAAGGAATTTCCTCATATGGGGTACAAAGATAGCATCCATTCTTCTATCTTAACAAAATATTTCTTTAGCTCCCAATATAGGACTACTCTGTGTATAAGAAATTGAGAGATGAAAAATCCAGTGACCTCTCTTTCTAGATGTGTCTATCTTACCTAGATTTACATGACTCATGTATAGCTATAGTAGATATATATCATTTCAGAGACCAAGGGTCTTTCATGTACCTCTCCAGTATCCTTTACAAAACATCTTGTCCTCGTGGACTAGGATAGCTGTTGGAACTCCAGTTAACAGAGTCTCATTGCAAAAAACAAATTGAAAAAGGAAAATAAAATGACATTTTTTATCTTTTGTGAAATCAACCTTATTATGGTATAAATTTCATAAAATGAAATGCCCTATTTTAAGTGCTCAGGTAAATCAATTTTGGCATACTTACATATTTGTGTAAGTACCACCGCAACCAAAATTTCAAACATTTCCATCACTTCAAAGAATGTTCTCATGCTTCATCAGTTAGCTACTTCAGCCCCAGCTAAAAGCAAATACTGATGTGATTTTATGAGTAGAGGATAGTATCCCCTATTCCAGAATTTCATGTAAATAGAATCATACAGTATGTATTTTTTGAGTCTGATTTTCATATAGTGGTCTTGAGATTTATCAATTTTTCATTGTGTATTGGGAGTCTGTACCTTTTTATCACTGAATAGCATTTTATTTCTAAGTTGTTCCATTTATAATTGCTAGTAATTGCTTTTTGCCTGATCTTATGGTGTATCACTCTATGACGTTTAACATTCAACCAACCACTCAAAGAAAACTCCATACAGATGTCTAGAGTTATTTTTTCACATATCTCACTCCTCTCTAGAATTATGCTTTACAAATATTAGATGCCCAACAATCTCTATTTTCTCAACTCTGTGAGATAGCTGATCTCTGTTTTAATTTTCCCTTCCCACACTAATATCTAGATATTACTCCCAGGTAGAAAGCTGGGACAATCATTGGACATGCCTCATTTGTTTTCATTCTCTATGGGATTATAATTCTATGATGCCTCTTATTTAATATCTATAGACAGATGGTTAGTTAATACAGTTTTCTAATTGTCTATATTAGGAGAGGTAGTCAGTTACCAGTTATTCCATACTGACTAGAAACTAAGAGAGAACCCCTTGTGATTTAATTAAACTTTCTGAAAATTGCATATAACATGTCATGTATATTTCATTGGTCAGAACTGAACTCATGGCTACACTTGACTTACAAAGGAGTCTTAGATATATAGTAATATATGTAGGTGATGATATACTCAGCTTAAATACAGTTGTTTTAGTAAAGAAATAAGGGACAGTGGGAACTGGAAGGAAATTAGAAGGCACAATTACAGGCGGCCTATATAGGAAGCCTATATAGTTTGTTTATTTGAGGTCAAATATACAGGAATATTGTCAGAGAAAATATATATAAAACTTCTGGGAAAATTGAGAGACAAATAAGAGGCAATAAAAAATATGACACACAAAGAAAGCTCAAGTATCTAGTAACCAAAGAGATGAAAATTAAAACCACAACCATATAGGGGCAAACATTGAAAAGTCTGGCAATAAAATGTCAGAAAGGATATGAAACAGTGTAAACCCTCATAAACTTCTAGCTGAAGTTAAAGTTAGTACTACCATCCTGAAATGTAATTTAGAAATATCTAGTATAGATGAAAATATGCATTATATATTCATTATATGTATATATTCATTTTATGCAAAATATGCATTATATTATGTATATTATATATAATTATATATTATATATAATTATATACATTGTATATATATATATATTCTAGCCATTCCATTCTAGGAGTTTGCCTTAAAGAAACTCTTTCATAGGAACACAAGGAGACCTATGTGAGGACATTAATAGCAGTGTTCTTTGTGATAGCAAAAAAGAAAAAAAGAAAGAAGAAAGAAAGAAAGAAAGAAAGAAAGAAAGAAAGAAGAAAGAAAGAAAGAAGAAAGAAAGAAAGAAAGAAGAAAGAGAAAGAAAGAAAGAAAGAAAGAAAGAAAGAAGAAAGAAAGAAAGAAAGAAAGAAAGAAAGAAAGAAAGAAAGAAAAAGAAAGAAAGAAGAAAAAGAAAAGAAGCAAACTAGGTATGCAAAACATAGATAAATGTGGTATACAATTGTATTTTAATGAACAAAATACTTCATAGCAGGAAAAATGAATTGAGAGCTTCCATGCAAGATAAATATCTCTACCAACTCATGTTAGCATGTGTGGAACCTCTCAACCTGTAGGTCAAGATGTTGTAATCTCTTGGCTAGCATTGGATTCATAAAATGGAAGAAACTGGGATGACAATTTCTTCTCCAGAGGTTCAAAGTCATTAGTTTAGGAAGTTGTGTTGAGGCTACTCTATTCTCAGGTGCAAATGTATAGGTTGTTCTCAGTCAACAACTATAATTCTCCTCCAGTGTTTCCATTTCTACTAAGCTAGTATAAACAAAGTCACAGGAGTAGCACCCATCCATCCTTCAAATACATTGTCACACAGATCAACTCACTTCCTTCCTCCCACCCAACACTGATATAATGGTTCCATCTGTAAACTTTGCCTCAGATTCCACTGGCAATACAAGACATTTTAAGTATTGGGAACTTTTCTTTTCTTTTCTTTTCTTTTCTTCTTTTCTTTTCTTTTCTTTTCTTTTCTTTTCTTTTCTTTCTTTTCTTTTCTTTTCTTTCTTCTTTCTTTTCTTTTTTTTTCTTTTCTTCTTTTTCTTTTCTTTTCTTTTTTCTTTTCTTTCTTTTCTTCCTTCCTTTCTTCTTTTTCTTTTTTTAAAGAAAATCTTTAAATATTTTATTTATTTATTTAAGAAAGAGAGTACACATGAGCAAGGGTAGGAGAGACAGGAGCGGCAGAGGGAGAAGCAGACTCCCCACTGATCAGGGAACCTGATGCAGGGCTTGATTTCAGGACCCCCAAGATCATGACCTGAACAAAAGAAGATGCTTAACTGAGCCACCCACCCAGGCACCCCTACTGGGGACTTTTCTACATGCTATCTACCAGGGTCTACTTTAAAGGTCTCAGCATTGTATCTCATATAGGCTTTTTCCTTCAGGCTCTAATAATCAGCCATTATTGGTTAAATAGTGGGGAGTGGTAAGGGACAGGGTACTACACTCTTGTTGAGGTCACCATCTTCCTATAGTTTATAAATTTATAACTCTTTGTCTACTTTCTAATTTATAGACCATACGAAAAACAAATCATTATAGTCTCCTAAGACATCAGGAATAGCATTTATATTCTTACCAAATATTAGGAGAAATTGTTATTTTGAAAGTATCAATGGTATTAAAGATCCAAACCCTCCTGAGTATCTGTTTTACTGATGACATGCCTGCACTCTTTTGTTGTGTATTCTCAGCCATGCCCACTGCCAAGTGGCACTGAAGTGCCTCTTTGCCCAAGCAATTTTATAGGCAGTCTTTGATGATCATCTAATGTTTGTAGCTTTCTCAATTTCATCCACCCGGCTTAATCAATGGAAAGATTTAGTTTTAATGTCAGTAATAGAGATCTAGTTTCACCAAAGGCAGTCTAGTTCACACAAATCACTACATTTTTTTTTTGATGCCCAATACAGATTCTTCTAAACAAAATAAATAAAAATGTAATAAAGTAAAACCTCCAAAAGTACGAATAATTTTTCAAAACAATTCCAAAATTATACAGCAAGGCTTTATACTATCTACCTATTGAAAATTCCTAGTAGAGAGAACAAATGAAAAAAAAAATCTGCTTTATCCATTACTGAATAGCGTTGGAGTTGTTTAAAAAAAAAAAAAGGCCAACACATTTTTTGAAAAGGAACATCCATTGGCATTAGTTAATCTGAATCTATCCTTAAAATTTCAAATCAAGCAAGTGAAAATAATAATCCAGATGAATTGGCAATAAAAATTAGGCATTATGTCTGTTTTTAACATTGACAGCTCCCAATATTTCCAATTTTCTGAATAATTTACATCACAAATGTGTTAAAAAGGTAAATCCCACACACACAACACAATGCCATATATATTGAAAAAAATAGATTTATGAAGAAATGTTATTTTGTGCACTATACCTGGAGCAATACTTGAATCTAATAAACCTGGAATATTCCATTCTGAATATCTTCTATTTCTGTTTCTTTTTAGAGATCTCTGAATAGTAATGTTTTATACTTTTACATTTTTAATATGTAATTATTGTAAAATAGCAAAAACACATTAACATAGAAAAAGGGTTCTTTCAAGGTAGTGGTTTCCAGACTTTGTTCCATATTAGCATCAACTGGGGAGATTTTAAAAATCCAATGCCCATCTTGAACCTCAAATTAACTAAATCAGAATATGTGGGAAGCAATGCAGATATCCATAGTTTCTAAAGATTCCCCAAGTAATTCCAACATGCAGCAAGGGAATGACTGCTCTAATGTCTCTATCATGTAATAGTTCAAATAAATGGCATTTTTATTTTAGGCATATGATGTGGAAATGTTGGAGTTCAGAGCCGATGCCAAGAAATAATTCTTGAAACATCTTTGGTGCAAAAAGTGGTTTTATTAAAGCATGCGGACAGGACCTGTGGGTGGAAAGAGTTGCACTGGAGTTGTGTGTGGTGACTGATTATATTCTTTCAAGTTGGGAGAGGGTTAAGGATAGCATATGTCTCTCAGGAATTTTTAAGCAAGGTTTCCAGAATTTTGAGGGGGCTAGCTGCTATTAGGAAAAGGTCATTTGTTACTGTCTAATAAAACCTTAGTCATGAGACCCTTCAGATGTGTATCTGTGGGCCATATGCTTGGGAGATGATTGCTAACATGTATCTTGGGGAGTAGAGATAAAGGAAGTTTCCGAAGGAATTTTTATATGTTAAAGTAGATTTACAGGATCCTGGAGGTTGGGATTATGTTAATTTAAGATTGCCTTTTGCCCTTAGCAGAGTGTCAAATTCAAGGCAGCTGAGTCCCTAGAGGAAGGTTACTCTACTTGTTTCAAAAACTTGTCAATGGGCTATAAGTAGTAATGAAATTTATTTTTTTCTTTTGCCTTTGTTTCCCACATCATTGTTACCCTAACTTAATGTTTTAAGACATTTTGAATGAAATGTTATGAGGTAGAGCCCAGTTATTAGTATTTTTTCAAAATTGTCCAAATTAGTCTAGTTTTCAAAATTGAGTTTGAGAATTCCACCCCAAAGTGTTCAATAACACCTTTCAAAGCTATACAAACAACCTTATGCCACCACATGATCAGATAATTGTAGTATTATTTTCCATGGAACCATTTTACTAAATTATTTTCAAATATCTGTTTCCTCAGGAATGTCTGTTGAAGAAGTATTAATATTATGTAAATACTTAATGAATATATTTTCAGTGATACAAAGACAAACTTCAAATCAACACAAGATAAATGGTCAAATTAAAAGTGATTCTATGGAGAGAAATGAAGATAAATTCTCTATAATTGCTCAATCTTTCTTGGATTATTCTTCTACCACTACTGTCTGGTAGAACAGTTAATAGCTAAACAGTATGGAAAACTTAAAGTCTATAATCTCCAGTGAGTACAGAATTTGATGAATATGAGCTTGAAGTTAGTAAAAAAGTCCTGAGATTTCAACCCATGACTAAAATAGCATTAAAAAGGAATGCTCCTTTTTTATTCATAATAAAATAAATTCTGTATATCATCGCTAGAAATATCTGCCTTTATTTCAAACATATTTTCAATCAAGGAATTAAAAAGTCATGTGAACATTCATAGATAGGTAATTTGAAATCTTAGATTTTCAAGGAAAGAAATAGAAATCCAAAAGATATGATTAATCTGAGAATGTATTACTTGTTAGTAGCAAAGCTGGATCTGGTACCCTGATTTTTTCACTTTTCACATGATAATACCTTCAGAGGCCAGACAATGGAAGGCTATAAATAGTACACAAGCTGATGGAAAATGATGTCTTCCAAATTATACATGATATCTTTATAATTCAGTTAAGCCTGTAAATCCATCTGAATAGACCCAGAATTAATCAATGAGTGAAAAATAGGGAATACATCACCAAATGATTCCTTTATACTTTGGTTCCAAAAAAAAAAAAAAGTGTATTTGTTGAGAGACATTAAGGAACTTACTCTGTTGTCTTTGTGTTTCTCAGCACCCAAATCACGAAGTAGAGCATCCCCTTCAGAACAAGGATGATATACAACCAGAACACACATATTGGCTTTTTTTTTTTTTTTAAAGATTTTATTTATTTGTTCATGAAAGACACAGAGAGAGAGGCAGAGACATAGGCAGAGGGAGAAGCAGGCTCCCCATAACGATCACGCCCTGAGCCGAAGGCAAACGCTGAACCACTGAGCCACCCAGGTGTCCCACATGTTGGCTTTTGATGGCAGTGATTGTTCAGATTAGCTGTGGCATCCTAGAGAGTAAAGAATCCAAGGTGACTGGTTAAAGCACTTACCTTATGTGTATTAGATATTTTGTATATTATTCCTGTGTGGCTCAGTTCATTAAGCATCTGCCTTTGGCTCAGGTCATGATCTCAGAGTCCTGGGATTGAGCCCTGTGTTGGGCTCCCTGCTCAGTGGGGAGTCTGCTTTTCCCTCTCCCTTTCCCTCGGCCCCTCTCCCTTGCTCATACTCTCTCTCGTCTCTCATCTCTCTTTCAAATAAATAAAAAATATTTTTAAAAAAGAATTAAAATAAATATTTTGTATATTATTCCTGCTGACAAAGTTATTAAAAAGCGCACAATTACAAAATGCTCTATAAAACACTTATTACATTAAATAGCACAAAAAATAAAGAAAAAGGTTAACACTACTGAAATTTTAATCATTAAATTGTAAGGATAAGCTAGGCTTTATTGAAACAAGTATGTGCTAGTAGTTAAGAAGTAAAGAGGTAGGCTTTAAAATGTGTGAAATATTTTAACCAAATAGGGAAAGGAAATTACAAGCCACTTGCACTATTTTTTATCATGGGTTTAGGTAGTAACTACATATAAATACACACAATGCTAGAATGCATCCAAGCTTTTACATGTCAACACATACTATTAATAGCTTCTGAAGATTTGTAAAGAATAATAAACTGCTTTGATTCTAATAAATGACACCTACAAATGTAAATACATAAATAGAACATTCATGAGCTTAGAATTCTTTCTGTTTTGTTACAAAGCTAGCTCATTCTATACATCATTAAAAAATTTATTTAGACTGTATAGCCCTAAATACCTGATTGAATATTCTACACAATTAATGGTTGATAGATCATTCATAGAGTGAATAGAGTTTTTTAAGATTTTATTTAATCATGAAAGACAGAGAGAGAGAGAGAGAGAGAGAGAGAGGTAGGGGGAGAAGCAGACACCCTGTAGGGAGCCTGATGTGGGAATCAGTCCCTGAACTGAAGGCAGATGCTCAACCACTGAGCCACCCATATGTCCCAAGGTCAACAGAATTCCAAACAATACTTTGGTATTGCTAAACCAAGTCCAAAGCCAACCAGGAATAAATGAGAATCCTCTAACTTGACTTCTTTCTGTAATATTATGATATCCTATGTCATAATATAATTATGTGGCCATTAGTGTGGCATTTAGAACAGGGTAAGATACCAACTAGTAGTGATAAATATTTGCCAGTGTTAAAGATTAAAGAAGCATCATTGTGACCCAATTGGTAAGAACTTTTGAGCTGCTGTAGTGTTCTGTGGTTCATACTTAAACTTTCACCACGTACCTTTTTATTTTTAGATCTATCAATCAGTGTCTTATGAGCACTAAGTAAAACCAGACAAAATTTGTTACTTTCAATACTCGATGGACTTTACAGTAACATGTGTTAAATATGTGCCCCATGAAATGTTTCTTGATTCTAATACTCTGGTGACATGAGGGCCTTCAGGCATCTGTTTTTCTATTCATTTTAGTAGATGGCTCATTTTAAATGCAGACTTTATTTGTAAAGTTCAATTTGTTGAATTAAACTAAAATGAAAATGAAATGATATCCGTGGTAAAAATGTTGTTATAAATATGAAGCTGATGATGATGAGTGGCAAGATTAAAGGATTGTCTTCAGGTTCCAATGGGAATTGTAAATACTTGCTGAAACTACTCACAGTACTGAGTTTTCCAGAAGCTAAAGTGGGTGGAATGTTTCAATAAATTTGTGATTTCACTTGCTAATCAACCTGGGAAAATATTAAAGATGGGATGATGAGATAGTGACAATTATGCTTAAAATATAACAATATTTTTCCATTAGATTTTACTTCTGTTGAGCCCTTCTGTCAGATGAAAATGTGTCATTTTTAAAATGAGAAAACTCAGCCTAAACTATCTTGTTGGCAAGTTAGAAAATGTACCCTTGTTGCCAACCAGCAATATAAGAAGTAAAAAACTCAGAATTTCTCCAAGTGACATATTTCCCAAATTCTCAAACATCAACACACACTTCAAGATCCATGGTAGCATTCCAAGCAAGGTCAAGGTAGGATATTGACTGGAAGAGAAGAGGGAGGGAATTCCATCTCTCAGAGAAGGAATGACACAAACAAAGGCTCAAAGATAGCAAAATGGAAAATACCTTTGGAAAATGGAGTGAGATTCAATGTGCCCAAAGGGGAGGGCTCTTGTGGTTGGAAATAAAAATGGGAAAGCAATTTTTGTACTGATAGTCAAAAACTTCACATGTGAGGCTAAGGAATTTTGAGTTTGATTTGTGGGAGATGTGAGTCACTGAAGGGTTTCCAGTAGAATGAGGAAACAACTCTGAACAAAGTCGGGCTCTCTAGAGAGATCACATTGGCTTGAACATGTATGAAAGATCAAAGGAGAAATTTTGTATTTTTTACCTTTTCAATTTTTGGTAAAGTTTGAAGTACCAAATAAAGATATAACAAAAGTATTATCCCAGTGAGAGGATATTGCCCATCTTGACTCAATCTTTCAAGTTTAGAATCACAAGGTATATAGGGGTTTTGGAAAAGAGGGATAAAATAAAAATGCTTTCCACCTACCAGAGGGCATTTTTGGTTCTAGTTTAGTATCAGTGCAAGGGTAATCCTAATATTGAATACAAATTGTGTCTTTTCAGACTTGTGATTCTAGTAGCAGAACCTAATGGATTGAGATCCCAAGGCAACTTGAATACAAAACCAAGGATATACAGAGACAGTTCTAAATCTGTTCTCTTTCTTTTCTCATATAGGAAAGTGGCATTTCTGGCATGTATAGAAGAGAGAAAAAAATACCCAAACATCTTCGACTTTTGAAAGTTTAGAAGGTTCACATATAAAAACAAAACAAAACAAATTAACAAACTTTACTTTCATAAAGTTTTGCATCCAAATACATTTCTTATTCAAAGAACTTAAAAGTATTTTTCCAAAAAAGAATGAAAATATTAATGATGCCTAATAGGTATGCTCTAAAGCTTTAAGAAGGTAATATTCCTGTGACCTCTGGTTAACTGATGAATTGAGAAGACACTCTAAAAGGAAAAATGGTAACTCTGTTGCATGCAGATATAGTGATGTTATTTTTATTTCTTTTTTTTTTAATTTTTTTTTATTATTTATTTATGATAGTCATACAGAGAGAGAGAGAGGCAGAGACATAGGCAGAGGGAGAAGCAGGCTCCATGCTACCGGGAGCCCGACGTGGGATTCGATCCCGGGTCTCCAGGATCGCGCCCTGGGCCAAAGGCAGGCGCCAAACCGCTGCGCCACCCAGGGATCCCTGTTATTTTTATTTCAAATACACAAACCACTCAAGAGAAGTTAAGTCTCTGCCTTTAATGGTCCCTGTGAGAAGTCACTGTGATTTGGTGGCCTACGACTTGAAATCAGTTTCCCATGATTTACACCTAACAAAAATTTCTTTCTTGGTCAAAAGACAACGTCCTATATTCCCAACATTGTATTAAAAGATTCAAATATTTTATTTAGTATGAAAGTGATATTTCAATTGTTATATTCTTGAGTGAAAGTTAATATGCAATATGAATATTTTTAAAGGAAATAAAATTACTACTACTAATAATAATAGGTATAAATATGTATATACATAAAAGCTATTATGTATTGAATGCCTATCTTATGTGAATATGAGCTACTATATATATGTAATTTTTAATGATTCTCTAATATTATCAGTAATATTGTCAGTTTGGTCTTATTATTACCACCTGTTTTACAAATAAAGACCAATAGGTTCACAGAGTGCAAGTAGCAATAGTTTACTCAGTAGGAAGGCCTCTTCCAATCCCATGTCATTGCTTCCTTCTGCTGGATGCAGCAGAGTTCTCTTTGATATGTGGCCTATGAAGAAGGCATAATGCTATTAAAATTTTTTTCTAAAGATTTTATTTATTTATGAGAGACACACAGAGAGGGAGAGAGAGAGAGAGAGAGAGAGAGAGAGAGAGAGAAGCAGAGACACAGGCAGAGGGAGAAGCAGGCTCCATGCAGGGAACCCGACATGGACTTGATCCTGGGTCTCCAGGACTACATCCTGGGCTGAAGGCAGTGCTAAACTGCTGAGCCACCTGGGCTGCCCTATTTTTTAAATTTTTAACTTAAAAGAAAGATGAGGAAAACAATTATATATGTTTTTAAGATAGTAGTTTACAAATACACGACTGCTTCAAATATGGGAAAGAGAGTTTCAGCATCATTGTTAGGTTCCAGCTAGGTTGTGTTGATGGATATCCTTAAAAAGATGGGACTTATCAGGATTGGGTTGCACTCCTGATCTAGGTCCTATAGCAACCACACAAATAAGGAGTTGAGGAAACAACATTACAAATGTGTTAACAGTAAATTCAATACAATATAGGTGAATCATGTATCACACCAGCCAAAACCTGGATTATTCCTCTCTTCAAAAATCTGGCTCTCCCATCTGGCTATCACTGATTTACATTTTTCATTATGACACTCAAGGCTCTTCACAATTTAATTCAGTTGTCTTTGGAGTCTCATTTTCTATCTATCACCAACCATTCTAAATTAACATCATCATCCCCCTAATTCTGGGACAAATTATATCTTTTCATTCTATTTTCTTTCCTTTTGCTAATCCCAGAAGATATATTTTTCTTCTACTCTTCCTTAAAATTTTCCTTATTTTTCAAATATAGTCTCACTCAAAATATAGCTTCTATCTCTTCTGTGAAAGACAATGTTGAAAGAAAAATGTCATAGACTATAAGAAAATATTTACAAAGACACATTAAAATTATTTATTTATTCATGAAAGACACACAGAGAGAGCTAGAGACATAGGAGAGGAAGAAGCAGGCTCCCTGTGGGAAGCCTAATGTGGGACTCGATCCCAGGACCCTGGAATCATGACCTGAGCCAAAGGCAGATGCTCAACCACTGAGCAACGCAGGTGCCCCACAAAAGACATATCTAAGGGAAGACTGTTTTGGGGGTGACCAGGTGGCTCAATCAATTAACATCCAACTGTTGGTTCCAGCTTAGGTCATGATCTCAGGGTTGTGAAATCAAACCCTGCATCAGACTCCATTCTGGAGATGGAGTCTGCTTAAGATTCTTTCTCTCCCTCTTCTTCTGCCCACCTCCCCCACTAAAAAAAAAAAAAAAAAAAAAAAAGATATGTATGTATGCATATCTTAAAATAACAACATGAAACAACCTGATTGAAAAATGGGCCATAGACCTTAACTGATGCCTCATCAGTGAAGACTTACAAATCACAAAAAGGCATATGAAAAGATGCTCCACATTATACATCACCAGGGAAATGCAATGAAAATAAAAATGAGCTAGCACTATACAACCAATAAGAATGGCCAAAATCAAAACACTGACAACACCAAATGTTGATGAGAGTGTGGAACAACAGGATTTCTCATTTAATCCTGGTGGGAATGAAAAAAATGGCACAGTCATTTTGAAACAATGTTTAGCAGTTACTTACAAAATTAAACCTACTCTTACCATAGAGTCACGATCCTTGGTATTATTTACCCAAAGGAGTTGAAAACCTATGTACACACAAAAACCTGCACATAGATGTTTATAACAGCTTTATTCATAATTCCAAGAGTTAGAAGCAACCAAGATGTCCTTCAGTAGGTGAATGGATAAATGGGGAAACATCCAAACAATGGGTATTATTCAATGCCAAAGAGAATGAGCTGTCAAGCCATGATAAGATGTGGGGGGAATTTAAATGCATGTTAACAAGTGAAAGAAGCCAATTTGAAAAAGTCATAACTGTATGTGACATTCTTGAAAAGACAAAACAATCCAGATGGTAAAAGTATCAGCAGTTATCAGGAGCAGGGCTAGGGGTTGAGATGAATAGGCAGGGCACAGAGGATTTTTAGGACCCTGAAAATATTGTTTACTCCTACAATAATGGATATGTCACAATGCATTTGTCTAAACCCATAGGATATGCAATATCAAGAATGAACCCTAATATAAACTATAGATTTTGAATGATTATAATGTGTCAATGTAGGTTCATCAGTTTAACAAATGTACTATGGTAGGGGATGTTGACAGTGGAGGAGCCTAGGCATGTGTGGGGACAGTGGGTATATGGGAAATCTCTGTACATTCCTCTCAATTTTGCTATGAATGTAAAACTTCTCTGAAAACTTAAGTCTTAAATGAAATAAGCTCTGTTCTATCTGATTAGTTCACGTTATTTGTGCCTATTTGTTGTGTCACTCTAGTTTTTACGAATAATTGGTAGTCTTCAAACTGTATTTTTAGTCCCTTAACGCCTAGTGTGCCTTAATGCCACTGAAGCCTATAATAATATTTGTTGTATGTAATTAAATATTTTTCAGAACAAAATGATGACCCCATTCTTGTCAGGTCAAGTCATACCTATAGTTTGGTGTAGCACATTTTAATACAAAAGTTGATATGAGGCAGATACCTGGAAGATCTAGGAACTCAAAAAAGTACCACAAGAAATTTATTGAAAGAAATTGAAAATTGTTAGACTGGAATAAAATGTAGAGACATAATGATTTAGCTTGTTCCATTTGATTTGCAGAATGCTGACAAATAGACAATGAAACACAATTACGGGGAGGCAAAGATAAAGAATGATATTTTAAATTAGGTAATGTCCAAGCATGGAAGGCTTAGGCAGTAGAGAGTTCTACAGCCAAAGGGGGTTTTAGCACATGCTGAAATATTGTGAAGGAAATGTCTGTATTTAGCAGACATTTTAGGGAAAGAGAATGAGAAGTAAATAATATAGAATATTCAGACTTTTTAGGAATATGTTGCATTACAGCCTACACTGCAAACTTTCAAAATCATTCTGTCCTTGAATTTGAATACTCACAGTTTTAACCATTATCAACCCCAATATCTGAACCATTAGAGTCTTGGTGTCAAATATTCCACCTTCATAGTCTTGAAGTTTACTTTCAAAACTTTATGATTCAGATCTTCTTGTGAAGAGACTGACTATATCATAAATTAACATTTTTATCAATCTGTTGTCAACATATTGTACTTGTGAATACTATTATATTTTAATTCCTGCATGCATTTACTTTAATTATTATAGTGAAGTTCTTACAAACCTTACCCAACCTTTTTAAAAAAGATGTTATTCAACAAAGTGCTATGATATATGATTTCTAAGTGTTTGATTTCCAGGTGTGTTTGAAGAGATTTAATAAGAGATTTATTAAAGATTTATAAAGTTGAGTCCAACAAATATGTTCTTTTATTTGGGTGGCTGAAGGTTGTACTTAACATAGGTCATTTTAATTTAAACTATGAAAAATGTCAATCACTGATGTTTTCTTGGGCCTAAATACTATGTCAGTATAAATAGGAAAGTACACATAGTAAGTTCTTAAAAATGATTGCTGCACTTTTGATTAGCAACCATTATATGAAAGAATATTTATAAATATATCTAAATTAGTATATCATGCATTTTAAAATTTTTTATTAAAATACTTTTTGGCAGTATATTTAAAAAATTTTACACCATTAGGTGTTATAAAATATTTAACATGGAGCACTTGGGTGGCTCAGTTGGTTAAGTATCTGCCTTCAGATACTGGTTAAGTATCAGATTATGATCCTGGGATGGAGCCCCCTGTCAAGCTCCCTACTTAGTGGGGAGCCTGTTTCTCTTCTCTCTCTCCCTCTGCCACTCCCCCTGCTTGTGCTTGCTTTCTCTCTCTCTCTCTTAAATAAATAAATAAATAAATAATAAATAAAATCTTTGTAAAAAGATATTTAACATCATTAGACGAATAGCTTTGATGTAGAATGTAAAGATACTAATTTAATTTATATACTTCATACATATAAACTACATTATTATAGATTAAATGACAAAGTCATTTAATGACATGAAGCTTTGTTTCTTTTAAAATGGGTTGATGGGACATTTGGATGGCTCAGTTGGTTGAGTAACTGACTCCTGGTTTCAGCTCAGGTCCTGATCTCAGGGTCTTAAGATCCAGCCCACCCCCACTGTGCACACAGCACTCCACGTGTGCTCTCTCTCTAAAATAAAAATAAAATATTTAATATGGGTTGAAATACATCATATGTAGAAATTTCTATAAAATAACTTAAGTTCTAGTCTCCATTTGCTTTGTAAAAAAGTAATAAACTGAATGATTTTTAATTGTCTTTTGAAAATTTTGAAATTAATATTTATTGAGCTTTTATATTATATCAAACACACACTCAGGCAGCCCCAGTGGCCCAGCAGTTTAGCACTCCTTCGGCCCAGGGCATGATCCTGGAGACCAGGGATCGAGTCCATGTCGGGCTCCCTGCATGGAGCCTGCTTCTCCCTCTGCCTGTGTCTCTGCCTCTCTCTCTCTGTATCTCTCATGAATAAATAAATAAATAAAGTCTTAAAAAAAAAAAACCCACACTCCAGTCAGTTAATAATTGATACTTAAAGAAGATTCAATTATTCTAGAATGTAATTTGGCTATAACTACAGACAAAGAAGGGACCTGACCAGTCATCATTGTTTTGACCCCCTCGTGGAAATTCCTGCCATTCTATCTTCCTACCTTAGTTTCTAAATCCTTGGAATAATAAATCTGAGGTAGAAGTGGTATGAGGAAATAATGAGCCTAATTGTTACAGTGATAGGAGTGAAGGTTTTCAAATATTAAGGATAATAGACTACTTAATCTTGAACTTCTTCCTCTATAAATTTCCTCTAATAGTTCAGATTAGAAAAAATGTAGAAATTTACCAATTTTCTTTCCACTTTCCTTTCCCTCATCATACCTTTGTAGTCAAATACTCTCCTTTTGTCATTTTGCTTTATTTACAATTCAAAGACAAAGAAATACTTTGGATAAGAATCCCAGTTAAACTGTCATGCTTACTAAAATTTAAATGAAAACCACATCTCAAGTACCTTATTAATCATCTGAAGTTAGAAAATTTTGGACAAGTGATAATAACAGTTCTCATAACCCAAAATCCATGTGTGTGAACATACATAATCTATTAAATCAGAAAGAGAAGTATCTGACTGTATTTTGTAATTATTCACAAGATAGACACAAGAAATGCTTTACTAAGGAGGTTTATAATATAAGGAAAAGTAATGTCTATTTAAGATGTCACTGTGTTCATTCAGATTAGTAGTTGTTAGTGGTCATTTTAAACCTAAAGCAACAGGTATTTAAAACTAATCTCCTTTGCTTACTCACACCCTGAGAAGCCACAGTGGAATTAGGCATTTATGTAATTTCTGGACTGCCATGTTAAGTTATGTGCATGTAAAACCAGGTTGTATTAGAGCTCGTGTACCAAGAGCCTTGGGGGACTGAAAGTAATTGCTCTATTTAGAAGTTGGAATGCAGTTTTAGGTCTACTATTCCTACTGCATTAGGAACAGGGTTGTACCAACCTGCTATAATTTAAAGCCATTATTGAAATCCTCATAGCATGAGATAATTCCTTTCGCATCTTTGAAAGCCTTGATATAAAGCGGCTTATGTCCCAGGATTTTTCCCACAATGACATAGTAGTTCACAAAATATGTAGCTCAGAAAATATGTTCCATTGTTATCAAATGCTTACTGAGTAGCTAAAATGGCCAATTTTTCATATATATTCAATATGAGGACAGCTGAGTAGGACTATCAAACTTGATGAAAAGACATAAAATTAACCTAATCCTGTGGGAGTTTGCATCATAATAGCTTCTCTCTTTAGTGAAAGATAACTTGATTATATCACACAAAGAATTTTACCAAATTTCATAATAACATTTTATAAAATTTCTTGAAAAGCCTTTTTCTGTAATAAGTAGTTGAAACCCTATCTTGAAGCCACCAAATTCATATTTTCCATTTTACTGCATGTGCTATAATGGTCAATTTGAAAATGCAGATTTTAAAACTCCACTCTAAGTAATGTTATGGACTTCTGTAGAACAGACAGGTCACAGAATAGTTCAGTTAATTCTATTTTATCTGATTTGAATCACATATTAGTCAGGGCTCCAATCAGAAATAAATGACTTAAAGAGATAATTTGAAGAGCACTCACATAAGATTCATTTATAAATATGTGAAGTTTGTAGAACAAAAAAATACTGTAACCCAGTGTAAGAGCATCTAAGTTTTTACCACTCCTAAGACACAGTTACAAGGGAAGAGAGGAGTTCCTGGGTCTCTGAAGCAGTTATACAAACTCATCAGTGGTCTTCAGTGGAAGGACATGTTCAGGTCAAAGCAAATGCTTAGTGGGGAAAGCCCAGAGCAAAAAATACCCTGACTTTCTTCTCTCTTCCTTCAATCTGTGTCTGGTCTTTCTAAACCCAACAGAAGCCTGGGGACACGGGTAAAGTTTTAATATGATCCATAAGGGTGAGTTTTCTAGCACAGTTAACAAGATGGGGGAAAGTGCAGAAAGGACATGGAGGAGCAAACACAAGAAGAAGAGTATTAAAACAAAACAAAAGCTTTTTTTTTTTTAAGAACAAAATGAAACACATTGCATATATAAAATTTGGAAAATAAAATAAAGTACATATTGGTGTAGACTATCCTTTCTTGGCAGTGATTACTCCTCCTGTTGAAAGTAGAAAAACAAAAGCAAAAGCAATAATAACACTCAAAAAAGTGAACAAAACTCCTCAAACATGCTTTTAAAAAATGTAGGTATTAGGACAGACTTTTGTGTTGGTTTGATCTTATGGCTTAAATGATGACACTAACGATACAATTTCTCTTTGTTTCTCTGTCTGCCATAGTGTCGGTGTTAACCCAAAGTTGACAGTTCATGGAGGCAAAATAGCCTCAACACTTCCAGGCTTCACACATGTGTGCCACAGCACGTGGAAGAAAAATGTAGAGAAATATACCTCTGACATTTTTGTTTTTCACCCACAGCTGCCAGAAAATTTCCACCTGTATCTATGTGGCCTGAATTGAATCACAGAACCCATATCTGTGACCATAGGAAAACCATATGCAGGTTAGTTTGGAATGAGGTTATTGAAAGCAATAACTCTGATGGAAAAATAGGATTATCATTCCTCAACTGATGGTTGAGCCAGCATCACTTTCAAGTGCGTAAGTGACTACACCTAGGGATAGGCAGGATTAACACTGTGCAGACAATCTCAATATCTAGTATTGCCCCTTTCTTCCCTACAACCCCTTTGATAGATGAGGAAACAGGTTTAAACAGGTAAGGGACATTTCCTGATGGCATTCAGTTACTAAATAATAGGGCTGAAATTACATTTTCAATTTTCTAGTTTAAAAGTCTCTATTTTCCAACCATAAAAATTGCTGTAGGAAGTAATTATCTAGTGTATAAAGTGTCCCAGGGTCTTCTCACTAAGGGCTTTTAAACTAGAAAGTATGGGAGTAAAAAACATAGATAGAATGAATAATTCAAGTAAACCCACTTTAAGGAAGCATTTTTTTTTTAAATATGAGCCCTAATTAATCAATCTTGTAATAGATTAAGGACTAAGGTTCACTGACATATTTTTGGAAACAAAATTTGAAACCAGTAGAGTAACTCAGAACAAGAACTACTACTATTTAGTGAGTAGAACACATATAAATACTTGACTCGTCTAAAAATAAAATAAAAAATGTATATGAATTAAAAAATAATCAGATTATAGAAATTATAGAGAGGAAGGAAAGAATAGCTACTGAGCAACTATCATTTCTATGGATTAAATACCAAGTTTTTAATATATACTTAAATCTGCATGTGTATTTTTTATCTCCTTGACTATATTGATTAATTTATCATTATTCTAATTTTTTGTGCCTTTGAATTTTTATACATATTAGATAGTAGTTTTATATTTAGTAAAATCTACAAAATACTTAATTCTGAAGTAAATGTGTCTTTTTTCTATTTATATCCTGATACTGTTAGGCCAAATCATGAACCTAAGTACTCCTATTTGCCATCTCCTCTACCTTCAAAACTAGCTAAGTATAAAGTACTAAGCAAAAGCAACAACAAAAATGCACACACAAAAATCAACAAACAAAAAAACCTTAGCTCTTATTCCTTAAGGACAGTACCACTTCTGAGAAAAGTAAAGAGATCAAAGAAAAAGTTGGAAGTGAAATGTCAGATCTACTGGTTCAGAGAGTTTCTCTCATACCAAGACAAATTTTATCCTTTGTCCTGCACCGTGTGCCACTCAATAAAATTTAAAAAAATCATGTAGATTAAATGTTTGATTTGATATCATGTTCCCTAGGAGTTAAGGGTTTACAATATATTTCTAAGCCCCAGATATCATACATAATATTGGGCTTACTGTTGAAATATAAATGAATAAAATATTTGGGAAAGAGAGGTACAATTTATCCATACAATGTTAGAGCTCATTATAGGTATCAATTAGACTTTTTCTTTGTTTTTTTGGTTTATTTTTATATAAAATGGTAAAAAATTTTATAACAGGGCAGAATAATTCCTGTCCTTTCTAGGAGTTGACAAAAAGCAATTGGCATTTAGAGTTGAAAGTTGTGGTATTGTGGGATAAAATATAGGGAAGAAGCATGTTGTGATGCCTCCCCCAAATTCTGGTTATTATGGCCAAATGGTAGTGACAACGCACTTATTTTATTAATATTTCACTTCTAGGAGATTCCTTTAACTATCAGGGAAGTATTTTAGCTGTCTGTTGACATAATGACATTAAATTTGGTATTACACATAGCTAGACACTACCAAGGAATTCATGAAATCATGCTATATAGAGAGAATAAAATTTAAACTTCAGATTAATCATGTAGTCAATGTATTTGTACTTACTGAATATGGAATATATACCATATACCTCTTGGATAATTCCTTTCTGAGTAGGTGAAATACAGTATACATGTTAAATTATGTGAGACTACACAGGTTGGATTTATTCCCTCTTGGGATGAAAGTCTTATTGGGCTGTTGGAATGGTTCATAGCTCCTGCCTCCTCATCTGCTCTTTATTTAGGATAGCAGTGAAGAATCTGTGGAGACTCAATGCACTCAGTGAGATAGGGATAGTGGGAAATATTGGCAGAGTCAATATGGGGTTAAGTTTCTCTGAAAGCCTTTGATTTGGTTGATAGTGCATCCCCTGTGAAGTTGACCGTTTCGTTTGCCCTCAGAGCATGCTAAAGTTGACTGTTTCATAAAAGCCATACTCCTGCCAAGGAACTGAGAGGTCTTCAAAGCTTTGCTGTGCAGATTTCAATGGGGAAAACACAAAGCCATTAATTAAGAATGTGAGTATGATCTAGCTCAGAGTTTTAATAATAGAAGGAAATAGCTCTCTGGGATTAGAAAATGACAGAAACATTTTGTCCTCAGGTTCACTTTAGCGGTTACAATGCCTTCTCAGAAACCGGCTGTCCTTTATTTCAGTCAGCTTATCTTTTAGCAGCATACTCTTTCTATTAAAACAACGAATCAAAATTCCTTAACTTAAACTTTAAAGCATGATTAGTTTGTTAAACCTTCTGTATTTATTTGTTTAACTAAACTGAAGTTGGAGGGGAGTAAAAAAACTAACATTTGTTGAGCAACTCTTGTCCCATATTGACACAATGTTAAGTATTTAATTTGTAGAGGAGGTTCTTGAGGAAAAGATCAGAAGATAAATTATAAACTCACTCCATATTTAGTCCTAGGAGATAGAATAGAAAAATAATTTACAGAGGAAAATATATGTTATAATGAAAATTATGTAAAACAATACACTATTTATATTAAAATATTTAACTATGATTTAAACGATAATTGTCTTGCAAGGTACATAGTAAGTTGTAGTTTGTGGAATTCTCCTCATTTGCCACTGCACATGTCTATATTACCAAAGCCCCTCAATATCTATGTATACATCTTCATTTCCATTTGCTTTCAGAACAGATTGAAATACACAAGTTTACAAGGTTTCATTGATGGTAATTTAGGTCGACTCCATCTTCAGGCTACAAAGGAGTTATGATATGCTCACCAAGTAAACTATTTCTCAGTGATTTTCAGGATGGATTATTGCTAGTATTGTTTATTAAGGACAATTAAATCCATTTCAGGTTTATAGACAGATGTTAAAGTGAATCTCAGAGGGTCAATTTTTTAAGCTTCTTTCCCAAAACAAAATGTTTTAAATTCTTTCTTGCTTTAAGTCTTGGGCTTTGTTTTACTTTTGTACTTGTAAACTAGGCTTCTACTCATTGATTATAATTATTATTCAATTATTTAGTTTAATTCAGAAACAACTGTAAAAAGATAAATGATCTAAATATAAGATGAACCTCCCATTTTTAACACTGTCTTGTATATTTAATAACTCTGCTTAGTGAACGTAATATTGATAAAATCATAGCAAATATATTTAACATAAATCTGAGAGACACTAATCTGTATGGTAAATTGTTTTGCTTGAAAATAATATGACATAGAAGACATTTTTTTCAATGATTTTTTTAGGAGCTTGAAACAAAAGTCAAGCCACAAGTTGTTTATATAACACGTTGGATAGATTTTTCAATATATACAGATAGATTTTCAGATATACTTAAGTACCAAGCTCATTCATTATTTTTGCCTTTTTATATTGATAGTTCATTTTAATAAAATTCAGGATTTCTCAGGAAGTATTACCATTTGATAGGAATTGAAGTTCTTAGCACATTACTACATTTTTAAACACTGCAATACTATCAAGGCTGCCCTGGTCTCATTTCTCATTCTAGTCCCTAAGATATCCCAATTCTCACATTTCATCAATTGTCAAATATACATGGATGACTCAAAAAGTCTGATTTTCTGCTAAGCTCTCTCTCCTAAGTTCTAGAGTGCAGTCTTCTAATGGAAATGTTCATGTGAATATGTTCCAGATACATTAAACTAAGCCCCTCGATCCTTACTTCAGTGAATGATATGTTTCACCTAGTTCTAAGACCAGGAACTTGAGGGTATTTTTTGACTTTCCTTCTACTGTATCCCCCTACACTTAATTGATCATGGAGTTGTGTTGACTGTACCTCCTGCACCATGATGATTACAATAGTGTCTTACCAAATCTCCTGGCTACCATTTTGGCTTTCTCTAATTCACTCACTGAATGATGCCAGCATGATCTTCTTGAAATTAAAATATGGCCATGACACTTTTCTCAGATACCCTAGGCTGCCTAAGATTGCACATAGACTCACAGAATTTATTAGCCTTTTCAGCACTTGACCAGTGGTTTTCTCTTTACACTGTTTTCTAAGTATCACCCTTCTTTCTACCAAACTGTAGAAACATAGAGAGACATAGAGACATAGAGAGACATAGAGAACTCATTCAGTTCTTCAGCTGTGTCAGCTCTGTCTCACTACTGTGTCTTTCAACAGACAATCCCTTTGTATGCCCAGAATATTTTTTAATCCTTCGTCTCCCTTTTTCCCATTCACTGGCCTAAATCTATATTAAACATCTGTCTGTATGTTTGTCAATTCCTCTAGAAGACTTGCGTGGCTTCTCCTAAAACTTCTTCCTTAGTTTCATGCAGAGATCCCTTCATATAGAGCTCCCATTGCACACTACATTCTTCTCAATACCCATCTTATTTTACCAAAACTATTACTTTAGTTGCTTACAAAATTAATTGTTATAGGTCTTTCCCACTAGATTGTAATCTACATTCAAAATTTTGTCAATCTTTTTTTAATATGTCTCCTTTGCCTAGGACAATGATCACATAGAAGTGCTTAGTAAATATTTATTGAATATGAGTGGTTAAATATTGGAATAGTGAATCTGGCTGAATATAAATAGTTTTGCTAGAAATTGTTTATATATCCTAATACTTGCTTATTTCTCAATTCTAAACAAAGTCTAGTGAATTAAAATCTATTCAGAAAGGGCAGCCCGGGTGGCTCAGTGGTTTGGTGCTGCCTTTCAGCCGAGGGCCTGATCCTGGAGACCCTGGATCAAGTCCCATGTTGGACTCCCTACATGGAGCCTGCTTCTCCCTCTGCCTGTGTCTCTGCTTCTCTCTCTCTCTCTCTCTCTCTGTGTCTCTAATGAATAAATGAATAAAATCTTAAAAAAATAAAAAATAAAATCTATTCAGAAATATAACATTAAAATATAGTATGATTTTGATATTATGATTAGAAATATATTTAGGACCTCACTGAAAACTTATTACACACAAATGTTAATAGGTATTTTGTCACTTAAGTTCATTTATAATAGAAAATTTGTTCAATATTATGACATGTTCTTTTTTTAAATTTAGGGCATATAGGTCAGTGTCTTTATATTTATTATAAACATGATCATTCTTTTTACAATATCATAAGCAAAGAATAAAATTAACCAATTGGCTATTTTTCACAAAGCTCTAATTATTGAAGATTGCCTTTTTGCTTTTGTTAAAAACATTTTCTCTCTGATGAATTTGCTCAACTAACAATTTTATATGGGATGATACAAACATATATCACTTACATTAGTTATTTTCCTTTTACAAATAAAAGAAAAAATCTTATTTTGAGATGTCCACTTCTATTTTAGAAAGGGACTAATCTATATTCATAAAATAAGTTCCAAGAAAGCAATGACAGGTTGAAAAATTGCTGCGGGAGTTGTCCAAATGGAGTTTGTTTTTGGGAGTGTTGGCATGTGTGTGTTATAAAATATTAGACAAGTTCTCATAATTTAACATTTCACACATATATAAATATGTTTTCACCAAATAGCTTTTTTTTGTCTTACCTGAGGAACTAATGCATTAATTATCAAGATGTTGTTAGACTGGAACCAAAAACAACCAGTGTAAAAGTTAACTGGTTTTATGATATTTATTTTTGTCATGACATGACTAAGAAAGAATATACAAAGAAAAATGCGGGATACTGTAATAATCTTGACATTATGAAATTCCAAACCCCAACTCAACCTTAATGTTTGCTATTATTTTTATTTAAGTCATTATTTTTCTCAGAATTCTTCCTTAATACTGACCATTGGCAACCTACTGTCATTAATTTTCTAAGCAACTGTCTTATTTATATCTATTACGTGCGTCCTTTATAAAGTTTATTTTTTTGGAGATAATATGGTCATTTAAATTGAAAACTCAGGAAAATGAACAAACTATTAAAAAATATATTTGGTTAAAACACAATCAACATTTAAAAAAAAAGTAAGAAATTTTCCTTTACAGTAATGATAAACTATTTAGTATGCTACTGATCTACTGGAAAGTACTTTAAAACTCTTAAGAATATAATGAAAGGTGAAAATATATGAGGAACTTGATAAAGTTCATGATAATGGTCATGAAATGTAAAGGCATTAATTTCCTTTTGGGGAAAATATGAAATAAACAAGGACACATGTATTTTACATATATTAAGATATATTGCAAAGCTATACTTATTAAAAATATGTTATTGATACCAATCACTCTGACAAATACAATAGTGAGCATATATTTAGCATCTAACAGAAGTGACCCCACAAATTTATATTAAAAAGTAGCTTATTTAGATGATTGCACTGAGAAAGTTGATTCACCTTATGGGAAAAATTTCAGAATTTCTATATCACACATGCATTTATTGAAAAAAAAACTCTAAATTATTTGATGCCTCATTAAAAAATGCAACAAACAGTAAATCTGATAGAAGAAAATATAAGAGAATATCATCATGATTTTTAAACACCTCAAAAGGCCCATCTATAGGACAAAAGGAAAGCAAATTGTCATATTGGCAGGGTATATTTACAACATCAATTACAAAAGATCAGTAGCTAAAATATAGAAAAAAACTTCTGCTAATCTGTTAAAAATAAAAAACATCAACTGGACATAAACATTAAAAAAGAATATGAGCATTAGTTCATAAGAGAGGAAACCTAAATGGCAAATATGCACTTGGGAAAGATCTATGGGTTTTTTTTTGGAGGAGGGGAAAGATATACATTTTATGTAGTAATCATAAGAGCACAGGTTATTTCAGTGATATATCACTTTATATCTTTAATGTTTACCAAAGTTAGAAAGTCAGATAGCAGTAAGAGTTGTAAGGATATGGGAATATATACACATGTGAAATATATTCATAATATGTGATATATATGAAATATGTAATATATGTACAGTATATACAAAATGTGAATTACATAAATATGTATTACATATGCACATATATATAGTTTTTAAAGATATATTTATTCATGAGAGACACAGAGAGAGAGGGGGAGAGAGAGGCACAGACATAGGTAGAGGGAGAGGCAGGCTCCATGCAGGGAGCCTGATGGACTTGATCCCTGGTCTCCAGGACCACACCCTGGGCTGAAGGCGGTGCTAAACTGCTGAGCCACTGGGGCTGCCCAACATATGCACATATATTTTAGTATATGTTGGTGCATATTGTAATATATACCTAGTATATATTACAGTATATGTATGATCTAGCAATTCTATCCTGGATATATAGCCCAGAGAAATGTTCACACAGGTCTCCAAAGAGACATGAATGAGATTATTCTAAACAGAGCAGTTTTTGAAAGCAAAGAATTAGAGTCAGCCCAAGTGTCACTAATAATAACTATATTTAATGTATTATAAATTTATAATATGCACTAATACAAAGCTGTTAAAAGAACTGTGTAATTAAGAGCAACATGACTAAATATAAAAAAAATGTCGAGGTAAAATTGAAAGAGAATGTTATTTGTAGTGCTATATCAGTTATGAAAATTCCATAAACACAAAACATGTATTATTTGCTCTGGAATAATAAATATGTAAATAAATGACAGGCAGATAAATTGCAAGATATGCATTAAATTTATTAAAGTTGGTGCCCCTTGGGAGAAAAAAGAAAAATTAGGAATCAAGAGATAAAAGTGAACATATAGATTTATGTAGAAATCAATGATAAGGCTATAGCATGGGCTGAGAATCATGATCAGTGCAGTTTCTGTGTACTTAGGATCTTAATTAAATGAATAATAAATAAAAAACCTATTTTTTTAAACTTTAGGCTATATACTGGAAAGTTATTTTCATTATTATTTACTAAATGTTTCTTGTAGGAAATAAAGCAAATGACTACATTTGGGGAAAATTAAATATAAAGATTTAATGCAATCAAATCAAAATAAAAATTATACCTAGCCAAACACTAGTGCTTCCATGTAACAATACTTAGTCAGGTATCATTGGCTGAGTAATATAGCAGATGAAAATATTAGCTGTCTTTTATTAAACAACTTCTAATACTAATTACAATCATTCTTAAGAATAGAATGTTTCAATTTACAGAAAGATAACTGGAATGAACCAATAATAAAGCTTCAAAATGTAAAAAAGAAAAAAATTTACATAAATTCTAGGGAGACATTTGGCTCTCTGCTCCTCCCTGTTCGACAGACAGCCGCGTCTTCTGGTGCAGTGCCCGCCGCGACCCCGAGACACAATGGTGAAGGTTGGAGTGAACGGATTTGGCCGTATTGGGCTCCTGGTCACCAGGGCTGCTTTTACCTCTGGCAAAGTGGATAATGTCGCCATCAATGACCCCTTCATTGATCTCAACTACATGGTGTATGTGTTTCAGTATGATTCTGCCCACGGCAAATTCCATCACATGGTCAAGGATGAGAACAGGAAACTTGTCATCAATGGGAAGTCCATCTCCAACTTCCAGGAGTGAGATCCTGCCAACATCAAATGGGGTGATGCTGGTGCTGAGTATGTTGTGGAGTCCACTGGGGTCTTCACTACCATGGAGAAGGCTGGAGAAGGCTCACCTGAAGGGCAGGGCCAAGAGGGTCATCATCTCTGCTCCTTCTGCTGATGTCCCCATGTTTGTGATTGACGTGACCCACGAGAAGTAGGACAACTCCCTCAAGATTGTCAGCAATGCCTCCTGCACCACCAACTGCTTGGCTCCTCTGGCCAAAGTCATCCATGACTACTTCGGCATCGTGGAGGGCCTCATGACCACCGTCCATGCCATCACTGCCACCCAGAACACTGTGGACGACCCCTCTGGGAAGCTGTGGCGTGACAGCTGAGGGGCTGCCCAGAACATCATCCCTGCTTCCACTGGCACTCCCAAGGCTGTGGGCAAGGTCATCCCTGAGCTGAACGGGAAGCTCTCTGGCATGGCCTTCCGTGTCCCCATTCCCAACGTGTCAGTTGTGGATCTGACCTGCTGCCTGGAGAAAGCTGCCAAATATGATGAGATCAAGAAGGTAGTGAAGCAGGCATCAGAGGGCCCCTCAAGGGCATCCTGGGCTACACTGAGGACCAGGCTGTCTCCTGTGACTTCAACAGTGACACCCACTCTTCCATCTTCGATGCTGGGGCTGGCATTGCCCTCAATGACCACTTCATCAAGCTCATTTCCTGGTATGACAATGAATTCAGCTACAGCAACTGGCTGGTGGTTCTCATGGTCCACATGGCCTCCAAGGAGTAAGAGCCTCCTGGACCACCAGCCCCAGCAAGAACAAGAGGAAGAGAGAGGCCCTCAGCTGCTGGGGAGTCCCTGCCCCAACTTAATCCCCCAACACAATGAGAATCTTCTGACCAGGCCCCTAGGAAGGGGAGGGGCTTCAGGAGCCCTACCTTGTCATGTACCATCAATAAAGTATACTGTACTCCCCCCTCAAAAAATTCTAGGGAAAAAATAAGTAAATAAAAATTCTAGGGAGACATTTGAAAATATCCATTGAAGTGGGAGATGTTGACATATATCTTACACTTTTTGAGAGTTTTTTTTTATTTTATTTATTTAATCATGAAAGATACAGAGAGAGGCAGAGACATAGGCAGAGGAAGGAGCAGCCTCCTTGTGAAGAGCATGATGTGGGACTCAATCCCAGGACCCCAGGATCACAACCTGAGCTGAAGGCAGACCTCAACCACTGAGCCATACGTGCATCCCAATTTTTGAGAGTTCAATTAAAATTAGTAAAGTGTTTGGAGATTTTATTCTCATAAAAATATCACTTACCAAAAGAGATTCTAGAGCATACATTAAAGAACATATACAAGAATGTCCATTGCATTATTGTACATAATGGCAAAATCTGAAAATAACCCAAAGATTCCTCAATAGGAGATGGATAAATAAAATTGTGCCCTTTTAAAGAATGAAATATTGTAGAACAGTGAAAGTAGATATATGCACCTATGTTAAAACTCTTAAAGAAGAAGGAGGAAAAGAACAATAAGAATCAGGAGAAAAAAGGGAATAAAAAAGGCAAGTTCAAATAGTAGTTACATCTTGGGAAGAAGCAGAGGGAATGGAATTGGGAATGAACTTGTAGATTTTGGAAATTTTGATGGTATTCCGGTTCTTGGGTTGGATGGTAGGTTCAGAGGTTTTCTTTTTATTGTGAACTTTTCAGTTTAGACATATATGCTGTGCACTTTCCTTTGTACAAACTGAGCATTATTATGCAATGTGAACAATCTAAAATTAGTGCAAAATTTAATTCCCTGTCATATTTCCAACTCATAAACAGTACCAGCACATAACAGGTCCTTTATACATATTTGATAAACCATAGCATGAACCATTAAGAACACATTTTAAATATTTACAGTGTGAGGACAAAGACTTCAAAATAGTTATGAAAAAAGGAGGGCAAAAGAGTACAGAACAATGAAGCATTTTGATAGATAATAAAGCCCAAGTTAGGACATAAAAGAAAGTCTATGACTGAGAGGCATTTCTTAAAACATTGAATCCACTTAACCAGATGTCATTTCACTAACAGTAAAAAGAGCTGTGGAGTTCTTTGTATTTATAATCTTAAAATCTTCTTCCTAGAGCCAGAAGACTAAGACCAAACAGAAATAAGTATCATTAAAATCTAAGACGCAGAATTTATTTGTAAAACATGTTACAGGAAATTCAATTCATAAAACAACTTTTTCAGGCAGAGGTCATCAGAATTTTAATATTCTTGACAATTGTCAACTATCCTTTCAAGTTACTAAAGTGCTAAACTTGCTTTTAGGTAGCATGAAATTCTCAGTACCAAGATATCAATTACTCCACTTTCATTTTAGGTGGACAAAAGGAAATTAAAACTAATTACTGTGTTGTGTGAGTGGTACTATTTGTTGAAGGTTTGTAAATGAATAATGTTCAACTGATAATTCAGAGAAAAAGTCTTTATTCAATGGATATATTTCTTCGGGATAGTTTAGCAAATATGTGATTGTTTTACACAAAACCTTTGGCGAAGCCACAGAAGAGCTATATTACAGTCTAAAAATATACTTCTAACACAAATCACATAATATGGCAAGGCTTTCTCATCATCACCCAGCAAGCCTTTGATACATAATTTAGTGGTGAGAGCCAGGCTACTGTGGCCCAAATCTTGGCTCTAGAAGAACTATCTGAATGACTTTGGGCAAATTTCTCAATTTCTCAATTTCTCTTTGCATTACTATCCTCATCTGAAAGTGGAAAGTGATAATAACAATTCATAGTTATTATGAGAATTGATGTTCAACACATGGTAGAAAAATCAATAAATAATTTTTTCCTTAAATAATTTCATGGTGTTATAATAAATAAGAGCTAATTTGTCAAATAGCATCATATATCATCTTTGAGTCATTATTCATACTGCTAGACACAGTACTTGTTACATAGTGTACACTTAGTAAAGAATAGACATATTTGGGGATGCTTTTCATGAATTTTTCAATCCAAGTCTTTCTCGACAAGCTACTGATACAGATTATAAAGAAAAAACAACACTGAGAGATGAGTAGGGCAAACGTTGAGGTGTATAGCATAAATGCTGCATAAATGTATAGTATAAATGCTGCAAATATTCTTCCCTTTCTATCGTATTGTCATTTCTACATTTCACACTGATGAAAGTTGACAGGCTATTGAGAAATTCCCTAAAGTCTTGATTAATTCAAAAACATTTATGAAGCAGGTTCTTGACAACAGTCATTATACTGTGGTCAGCAAACAAAATGTTCCAGTTCTAGTGGAGCTGTTGCAGATACTGGTGGGAAAATGTGCAATCACAAGAGTATCATTTTTAAATAATTTTTCTGAAAAATAAAAATTTTTCATCCACTGAAAGTAGGAAAGGAATTTGTTTATTTTTTCTTCTATTATATGATATCTGGGCAGAGAAGCAAATTACTTTACCTCAAAATTTATTTGTGAAATAGTGGCATGGGGTGGTGAGTCAAAGAGAAAATCCTTTCCTATAAGAGCTCTCACAGCAAACATTTAGGATTTTCCTGGTAAAAGGTGTAATTCCTTTTTATACTTTCTCTTTTTTTCTAATTAGAAGTTATTCTCAGTTATTAGGACTAGGGACATTAGTTTATAGAGCCTTAGAGTGTTTCTAGAAAAATGGATTCTTTTATGCCATCATGAAGATTAATTTGTTGGGGCACCTGGGTGGCTCAGTCATTAAGAGTTGGACTCTTGATTTTAGCTCTGGTCATGATCTTGGGGTCATGAGATCAATGGGAGCCTGGGTTCCGCACTGAGTGTGGAACCTGTTTAGGATTCTGTCTCCTTCTCCCTTTGCCTCTCCACACTACCCCCTCCACCTTAAATAAATAAATGCATCTCTGGGAAATAAAAGATTAATTTATTGAAGGAATCCAGGTGAGAATTGGAAGTCACATAAACTCACTTTCTCTTCTACTTAGAGAGTATTATATAGAACGTGTATAAAATTAAACCTATGCAGTATTAAAAATTAGTATGTGTATACATGTCCACACTGTATGGCTATTCATGGTATTGACTTTAATGGTGTACTTGGATGGATTAGATTTTAGTACAAAGTGAATTAAATAGCTATGATTGCTTATGCTATTTCCCGAAGTTAAGCTAGTTTCTTTTGGAAGGGTCTGGCCATTGCAGATACTGAATTTAATGTTTGTTCACTTAATCAAGGTTTTATTACTTAGTCTTTAAAAAGCTATTCCACATGAAAATATCATTCCCTTCTTCCTTCCTTCTGAGCAGACTCCAACCCAGGAAAAGAGGGATTTAAACCTGTTTCCAGAAAATACACAAAATATTATGATACAGCATGGTCTGACTTTCACATCTTAAAAGCTGGAACGTGTCTTTGCTAACTTGCAGTAGGCTATGAAATAATTACGTTGTGTGATAAATGGCATTTCTCACTTTTCATTTGTGCTTCAACACTCAGTTTTCAGCATATCATTTAGAGAGGATCAGCATTCTTTGGAAACTAAAAACACACCACAGGTCAGGGCTGCACGGCCTGATGGGAAAAGAATGCGGTCCACAAAGGTGGTCTTTGTGAGACATGACGACATGTGAGTATCTGTTACAGAATTGGCATGCTCACGCTTCCCCTAGTGTCTGCTTCTGAAACACTAAACTCATCTGGGTTGCAAGGCACGACTCAAGGAAACAAGAAGGCTTTTAAAGCACCCAACCCCTTGCTCCAGAACAAGGATTAATTTCACACATTTAGGTGAACTCCTTCAGCATGGGGGCTTGATGTTGTGCAGTGGATTTTGGTAAAGGACTATTCAGTTTGTTGACCTTTTTTAATGGGACTCAGCTCCTAAGGTTCAAAGGGATCATTGGATTAATAGGAACATTGTCAATTTCTAGAAATGTATTGAGTGCTCTTATTGCCTTATTCTTTTCATAGAATCTTGAGCTGTTTTATCAACAGAGATAGCAACAATTACTAACTTTTAATGCTGGAAGGTTATTTCTTCAGGACTGTTTTGAAAATGGAGCACCTAAAAGTTTTAAAAGCTACATTAAAAATGACTTTATTAACATTTGAAAATATTTTCTATTTGAAAAAAAATCTTCAGTGTTTATATTTTATCTATGTACCAAATTGAAATCTCTTTTCCACTTCTAGCTCATGGAACGGTCTGCCACTGTTAGCACCAAAGATCTAAACTGTCACATCTGATCTTAAATAAGAGCCCAAGTTCAATGGCTAGATAACTTGGGTTTTTAGTTCTTTTCCTGTTTAATTCAATGCTTATTGTATCATTTGATTCTGTCATTTAAAATATTTTTCTCTCAATTTATATTCACCACATTTTCAATCATTGGGAAATCTCTAGGAATTTTCTGTGTCAGATTTATGAGGAAGCCAATATCTTTAGCACCTTATTTTTGTGACAATTCAAAGTAGTTTAAAAGCACTGACATTATGCCATTACTATGAGTAAGACAGTATCATTTTTATTAACAGGGAAAGAGTGAATTAAAGTTTTCTATAATGACATTATTAGTTGGAGATAATGTGCATCACTTTGCTCTATAATTCCAAAACTTGGGCATTTTCTGAAATAATAATTCCAGTTATTTTCTCTTTCCCTCTATCTTTCATCATTACATGTAGTTTTTGTTTTGTTTTAGTTTTTATTTCAATGCACACCACTAATAGAACATCTGTCTTACTCTATACTCACTTTTTAAATCTTTCTGTAATAATGATGTGCTCTACAGTCAACATGTGTATAGGCTTTTATACTTTACACATGCTTTTTTTTTTTTTTTAGGATTTTGTTTATTTATTCATGAGAGACACAGAGAAAGAGAGGCAGAGACATAGGCAGAGGAAGAGGCAGGCTCCCTGTGGGGAGCCTAATGCAGGATTTGATCCCTGGACTCAATCTGGGGACTCTGAGATCACGACCTGAGCCAAAGGCAGATGCTCAACCACTGAGTCATCCAGGTACCCCAACACATGATTTCATGTGTATTATCACATTTGTTCCTCATTATCCCTCTAGGTAGTGAAGGCCTTACCCAAGATCATACTATTTCATGGCAGAGTGGAAACCAGAGGCAGGACTGCTGATTTTAAAGTTTCCCCCCTTTCCTCTTTCCATAACTTCCTTTTGTATGGAGAAAAAAGTATTACTATATTTTTCCATCTTTAAAAAGTCATGCGTATCACTATTTTATGTCAGACGGGGAGGATATCCAAACTGTCCTCCCAGAGGCATGCTTGCACACAAAGGACAGATTTTTCTGCTCTTCTTAATCATGAAGCCATTATCATCAAAACTGATTGTACATAGATGTATATCAACTCTCGTAAAGGGAGTGTATATATTTTTTCTGGTAGAATGATTTCAATGTAAATCCCCAAAGTGAGAAAAAGCAGTAAGAATCACAGTCAATAAAACTGATAGTTTTATTTAACAATGGTTAAAATAAAAATATATCACCTTATAACTGACTGGAAGTTTTTCTCCACCACTAACATTGATGGCTTTATATCTGTATGGGTAGATTATATTCCATTTTTTTTCTGTGGTGTCCTCTTGTTTTCCCAATGACTAATGCAATAGAATTGTAAGAAATTATAAAGGAATACTATGCCAATCTCTAATTCTACTGTGTTAATATTGTTTCTCTTTTTTTAAACTATATTCCATAGTTTTGTTTGTGCTTAAATTTTTGAAAACATTATGTATATTCAATGTGTCGTCTACCATTATCACTTATCATTTAGGAAAAGTTATTTCAGTTAATAGCAAGTGGTTAAATTTAATTTAATTACTTGATATCATGCCCATTTAATGTTTTCATACTTTTTTTCTTACATTTATCATTTACCATATAGTAGATTTAATGTAAAAGCCCATGTTTTTGTAGCTAGCAGTCCACCATTGCTTTTGCAAAGAGGTGCAGGCTATGGTTAGATTCCTTTTTAATTTTATTTCGTTTGAAGATGAACTGGATGATACTCATCTCTGGAAGGCTATAGGTTTCAGATGGTAGGATCATATAATTTATCTCCCATGTAGGAATATTTTTGAAACTGAAAGAAGATACTAGAAGTAAAGCATTCTGGGCAATAAATTTTTTTAAAGTTTTATTTGAGAGAGAGAATGGGAGGGACAGAAGGAGAGAGAGTCCCAAGCAGACCACGCTGAGCCTGATGTAGGGCTCAAGGCAGTGCTTGACACAGGACTCCACATGGGGCTTGGTCCCACAACCATGAGATCATGACTAGGGCCAAAACCATAAGTCACTTAAATGACTGCACCACCCAGGCACCCCCATTCTGGACAATGAATTAAAAATGTTATTTCCTTGGGAGAACTGAGATATATATAGGCCCTCTAGTTTTAAGTAAGTCCAAAATATTCTGTTCTTTGAGAAACCATTTTATAATACAAATAAAGCACCAGAAATACCCTTGTTTATAATTCTATGCTGTGATACTGCCAGTGTCAGCACTGTTAGAGAGAAGACACTGGCTACTTTGTGAGAAGTATGCCAAACTCGGCCTCATTAAGCAGACATCAACTTAAAGAAATGCATACTACAGACTCCTGTGTAAGAGTTTTCAATTCTTTTTATTTTTCTTTTTTTAAAGATTGTATTTCTTTATTTGAGAGAGAAAGAGCATACAAGTGTGCATATGAGTGCGGGCAAAGGGAGAGGGAGAAGCAGACTCCCTGCTGAGCAGAGAGCCTAACATGGGGCTTGATCCCAGGACCCTGGGATCATGTCCTGAGTTGAAGGCAGACAGTCAACTGACTGAGCCACCCAGGACCACCTAGATTATCTTTTTAAAGTAAAAGTTAAACCAAATATGTAATAGGTGTACACTTTTATCCATTCTTTGGTCTTCATAATAGAGATCTTAAACTCGGTCAGTACTTTTCACTGGAAGTTGAGATCAGAGAGAATCTGATAGGATTAATTCACTTCTTTGAATGGGGTTAAAAGAACAAATGGATCCTGCAATAGCTGATCATTAAGGAAGATCTATCTGTCTTTTTCAAATGTTAAGATCCATTCATATGATGTAGCACATGCACATAAATATTTTAGGTTTGATAGTGCTAAGGTTTTTTTTTTTCACATTACATTCCACCACCACAATTGTACAGTATCTATTGCATTTCCTCCCAATCCCCCATGCTGTGGTGACTCTGCACGGAGCAGATTCTCACAGGATAGAGGCTAGGTACTAGAAGTATCTTTATATTGGAGAGGAAATTTAAAATACATTTCCTGAAAGAGTTCTGTATTTTAGTTATAAAAATAAGAACAAAATAAGACACAAATTCAGAGGGGCACAGAATGACTGGTGATAGGGAATTGGTAAAGACAGAATGGATATGGAGTGTCACAAAGTACTGAAGAAGAAAATGGAGCCCTAAAAAGTTGAGGTTGGGTATTTGGAATTGATTTGAAACAACATAAAAAGCAGTCTAAACACATATGAGTATAAAGTATCTGTTCCCAGGACCTGCTCGGAGCATGTATTGAAGCAAGGATTCATGAGTATGGCAAAAAGTTAAAATAAATAAACCTGTGCTATGGGTGGAGAAATTACATTTTGCTTATATGAATAATTTAGGTAGAAATATATTAATCAACTTTTAATTACTATAAAATGGAATTTGGATATTATACGATATAGTTTTCTCTCTTCAAAGAATTGATGGTTGTCCTTGGTCATTCTGATAGAGATAATTGGAAGTCTCCTTCTTTCAAGTGACAATTTTCATTCACAATCATTCTCAGCCTAATAATTTAGTTTTTCAAAGTTATTTTTAAGAATAGCCTATGAAAATCAGTTCATCATTGCTTTACTTCTATCAAAGATCACTGAAGATTTCTATCTACTACTACCAAGGCCATAGCTATTGTCCATAGATGGTCACCACAAACAATGCAGAGTCCAAAGGCAAAGCCTGACCCAGGGCTCTTGCACTCCTTAAATTAATTTCCTGCTTTTCTGGCCTAATGCCCATTCTACTATCCAGGAACTCTGAATTATCAAAAGCCCCTTTTTAAATTGTGGTAGTCTGGACTACCAATTTTCAACTCTGTTGTACCTTTGTCTTTCCAGTGTGATCTTTTCTGTATCACAAGTAAATTCTCAAAAAATTCAGACTTTATTGGCCAACATGATAGAGAAGTTTTAAAATTTTTACATTATGAAACATTCTGACTTTGATAGTTTTGAATAAATTTCCTGCAAAGCCATGTAGTTGTAGCATTTTTCAAAAGGGAGTTTAGCAATTTGTTTTAATAATTAATATTCCAGTTTATTTTTATTTTCCAATTGTGAGGACAATAAATAATTTACATCCTTAATTAATATTCCTTTAAAATATAGACATACTTACAAAGAAATGGACAGAGTTGTATATTGCATTCTTTTAGAATTTTTAACCTATTTACAGGCATACTTACTTATTGTTATTTTTCATTTTTTATTTTGGATAATGATAAACTTACACAAAAGTAGAGAGGCTAATGACCTCTCCTGTCATTCAGCATCAATAATTATTAACTCATGACAATTTTAATTTATCTCTACCCTCATCCATTTCCTTTCTCTACTGATTTATGTTGAAGAAAATCCAAGAAATTATATCACTTTATATGTAAATATTTCAGCATGTAACTTCAAAACATGAGAACTGTAAAAAAACACTATCCAGTAGCATTATCACTTCTGAAAATACTATTAATATAATCAAATATTAGTAAGTGTTCACATTGGCCAAAATAGTTTGTTTTAATCGCCTAAAACTATTGTCTTCTTTATTGATTTATTTTTAATCAATAGACTTCCTCATCACTTGTTTAAAATTTTCTGATTGAATCCCCATTAGATGAAGATGTTACTTTGCATCGTTCTATGGACTGTACTTTGCACTTCCCAAAATCATATATTGAAGCTTTAACTTCCAACATGACCATATTTGGGGATAGGACCTATAAAGACAGAGTGAAGATTAAGTAAGACCATAATGGTAGGGCCTTAATCTGTCAGGAATGCTGTCCTTATAAGAAGAGGAAGAGATCCCATAGATCTCTCTCTCTCTCTGTCTCTTTCTTCTCACAGAGAAGAAAAGTCACATGAGGACACAGGGAGAAGGGCTGTCTGTGAGTCAGGGTGATCTTTACCAAACACTAATACTGATGGCACTTTGATCTCGAGCTTCCAGGCCCCAACCTGTCAGAAAATAAATGTCTATTGTTCAAGCTATCTTGTCTCTAGTATTTTGTTATGACTAAGTTAAATAAAACATCCCCTTGTACTTCCCTGTATTAGGAGCTAAATGTTTACCAGTTATCAATCTATTGCTTTTCATTTCCAAATCCACCCTTCATTACCTTGCTTATATTGGAACATAATTTCTCTTGATGTTTAGTTTTATCAGTAGAGATTGCCAAAGAGATTCTAGAGGAAGAAAGGAATTCTGCCTCCTGGCTCTAGTGTGTTCTTCTGGCTGTCTTCTGGAGTGCAAGATGGCCAGCAGTCCAAGGCACTTCCTGAGGATGACTTCCCTGGCACCCCTTTGGGCATTTATGCAATAAGTTCCAGGATACAGCACCTTCCTGTGGCAGGAATTTCTCAACCACCTCACAAAGTGGTTTTCCAATGAGTTCCTCTGGTGTGGAATCTTCTCTTGGACTCCAGAGAGAAGATTATCAGTAAATCCCTCCATATGGCACTTCAGTGAATCTTCTATTCAGTGTATCTTGACCCAGTCCTCTCCCATGAGATCTAGATCTCATCCCTAGTTGATAGTCTCTGTCTGATTTCAGGATTCCTCTTTTGAGTTTTCTGTTCTGGCACTTGGGCCAGTGGCTACTCCCTATATCTGCCTGTCTTATGTTATTTAGAATTCTCCTTACTCCATACTACCTAATCCTTTATTATACCAATCCTGAAGAATAGCTAATCATTCTTTATATTAAACTTTTCCTGTCCAAATTACTACATGGTTCTGTCTCTTGGTTAGACCCAGACTGATATAAAAGACTTGATCTGATCAGATCCAAATTCAGTTTTTGTTAAATTTTTGCAAGACTACTTTGTAGGTTTTTATATATTCATCAGTAGGTACATGATGCCTAGATTTCTGTCTAGATTTCTGTTTAATGCCTAGATATTAGCAGTCATTGATATTATCCATTTCATTAATTCATTAGGTTTGAAAAGTTGATGTTTTTCCTGTCTTTATTCATATATAATTGACAAGTAAAATGTAAGATATTTGAAATGTACAGTGTGTGCACTTGATTTGATACATGTATATACATTCTGAAAGCATTCCCACTATTGAATTAATTAATATATCCATCACCTCACATATTTACTTTTATTGTGTTGTGTGTGAAAACATTTAAGTTCTTACTCTCTACCCTCAGCATATTTTAGTTACACAATATAGTGTTTTCAAGATATTCTAATTTTATTATTCCTTTTTCTAAAGAGTAACTGGAAAACTTCTATAAAATAGATGTATCCTTTCATCAACTCTTTGGTTACTCTGAGATATAGGTGATAAAGGAAAGATACAATAAATATATAACTATGTTTGACTTTTCTTTCCCCTTGATTAACTTTTCAAATCATGCTTCATTTCATTTTAAAATAATAATTTTCATTTGTTAGTATCTATCAAAGTGTCTTTTGGGGGGTCATTGCAGTGAACTCATGGAAATAAATACATTTCATATGTTCACTATGTTGCAATTATCCTTATTAGTATTCTAATTGTCCCAACTTTGGTTATTTGGGTCTTTTCCAGATGCTTTCTGAATCCTTATTTTCTATTATGATGAGATAGTTCGTGTTTATCTTTCTATTAAGTCTAGAATCCACCATTTCTCTAACGAACATTTTTATCTTTGTTAGGAGATAATATTGAAATCCCTAAATATGGATTCTTGGGATGCTTATTGCTTTAAGATTAGTCTAGATAAGTTTGGTGTTCAGAAATAAGAAATAGATATTTTTTAAGAGAAAACATATCAAATTTATACTGCTATTTCCAATTAAAAATGAATATTTAAAGTTTTACATTTTTGGTGTTATATGTATATCTCTCTTCTTCTATACTAAAGTCTTAGATCCCAAAGGACATGTAAGCTTATTCTACTTTCTATACATTCTTCCCATACATCTTTCATTTTTTTTTAATATAGTTGTACTTTATCTACCTTTCCTGGACATTTAACAATTTCTATTTTTCTAAGTGTTTTTTTAGGAATGCGTGTTGAATTTGGGCCAAGTTTTTTCAGCATCCCTGGGATATTAATTTGTCTTTGTAGATTTATTATTATCACATATTATATTAATGGATTTCCTAATATTGAACCAGTTGTTTATCTTTTAAATGTCTGATTATTTTGTTAATGTGCAATTGGATTCTGTTTATTATTTCACTTAGTACTTTTTCATTGATATTCATAAGTGATAGTAGTTTTTAATTTATTTTTTATAATATTGCTATCAGAATTATATATCAACGTTATATTTGCTCTGTAAAAAGAATTTGAAAGTTTGCCTTCCTTTTTTGTGCTTTGGAAAATTTTATGTAACATTGGGACTTTTAATATATTGTTAGAATTTTACTGTGAAATCATCTGGACCTAGCTCTTTTTGGAGGGTTAATTACAGTAGTATGCTAGAACTTGCTCAAATCACCTTTCAGCAGCAGATTGTTAAATTTTTAGGTATTTTATAAGCTCACTGTTGAATACAGTCACTATTAAATAATGTAGAATCAAACAAAACAATGTTTCAATCTCTGCAACTATACAAAAAGGTAAAGGAAGAGTTAGCAAGAATATAGTGAGTAATGAATATATCCAACCCCAAAAGTTTTTATCTCTGTTATCCTTCCCTCCTATCCTTCCCTATCTCCTATCCCCATATCTAGACAACCATGGCAGCACAATTTTTTAGTATAATTATTTTGAGATTTACTTATGTTGTTGCATGTACCAACAGTCCATAAATCATTGTTATATATTATGCATTCTATGGATATGTCCCAGTGTTTTTATCTACTTATCTTTCAATAGGCATTAGGGTTATTTCTAGTTTTTGGCTATTGCTGAATATCTTTCCATGAGCTTATTTGCCACTGCATATCTTATTTGTAGGAGTATCTATTCAAATCTTTGGCCATTTTTGATTGGGTTGTTTGTTTTTCATTGCAGAATTTGAGAGTTCTTTATATATTCTGGATGCATATTCTTTATTAGACATTTGTTTCACAAACTTTTTTCATTTTTGTGACAATGTAATTTAAATAGGAACATTTTTAAGTATGTTGATGAAGTTTAATTTAACAATTTGTTTTATGGGCTGCATTTTTGCCTAACCCAGGATCATAAAGATATTATCTTCCTTTTTTCTAGAAGTTTTATATTTTTAGTTTTATATTTAGATCTATGTTTTTTTTTTAAGATTTTATTTATTTATTCATGAGAGACACAGAGAGGGAGAGGCAGAGACACAGGCAGAGGGAGAAGCAGGCTCCATGCAAGAAGCTGGATGTGAGACTCAATCCCAGCGCTTGATCCTGGGACTCCAGGGATCATGCTCTGAGCCGGAGGCAGGCGGTTAACTGCTGAGCCATTCAAGGCATCCCAGATCTATGATTTTTTTGATTAAGTTTCTGTTTACAGTGCAAAGTATGTGTCAAGGTTCATTTTTCTGCATGTGGATTTCCAATTTTTCCAGTATTGTTTGTTGAAAACTCTATCCTTTCTCCACTGAATTGCCTTTGCACCATTGTCCAAAGTCTTCATTCTTCTTCTATGATATTTTTCACGGTATATATATATACTTTTATTTCCTCTAGTTTGGTTTTCATTTCTGGCAGAATATTTTTCTTTTTTAAAAATATTTTGTCCCAGGGGTGCATGGGTGGCTCAGTTGGTTAAACCTCTGCCTTAAGCTCAGGTCATGATTCCAGAGTCCTGGGATCAAGCTCCAGGTCAGGCTCCCTGCCTTCAGGGAACCTGCTTTTCCCTTTCCCTTTGCCACTCAAGTCATGATCCTGGGGTCCTGGAATTGAGCCTTGTGTCCATCTCCCTGCTCAGTGGGGAGTGGCTTCTCCCTCTACCTATTCCCCTCCACTCCACTCATGCTCTCTCTCTCTCAAATAAATAAAATCTTAAAAAACAAAATAAGCAATTTTTGTCCTCATATCTGTGAGCTCCTTTTTCTTTCTTTCTTTCTTTCTTTTTTTTTTTGTTTTTAAGATTTTATTTATTTATTCATGAGAGAGAGAGAGAGAGAGAGAGGCAGAGACACAGGCAAAGGGAGAAGCAGGCTCCATGCAGGGAGCCTGATGTTAGACTTGATCCCCGGACTCCAGGATCAGGCCCTGGGTTGAAGGCAGTCCTAAACCGCTGAGCCACCTGGGCCGCCCTGTTAGCTCCTTTTTCAAATATACTTTTAGTATAATGTCTCATTCCTAAATTTTTCTACTTCTGATCTATGCTTTTCTTTCATATCTTATATAACTGTCTTAATTTCTGTTAACCCCTTTTAATTAGGGTTGTTTTCTCAGTTGTTAGGCCTGCCGCTTTGTTTTTTTTTTTTTGTTTGTTTGTTTTTTAATAAATTTTTTATTGGTGTTCAATTTACCAACATACAGAATAACACCCAGTGCTCATCCCGTCAAGTGTCCCCCTCAGTGCCCGTCACCCATTCACCCCCATCCCCCGCCCTCCTCCCCTTCCACCACCCCTACTTCGTTTCCCAGGGTTAGGAGTCTTTATGTTCTGTCTCCCTTTCTGATATTTCCCACACATTTCTTCTCCCTTCCCTTATATTCCCTTTCACTATTATTTATATTCCCCAAATGAATGAGAACATACACTGTTTGTCCTTCTCCGATTGACTTACTTCACTCAGCATAATACCCTCCAGTTCCATCCACGTCGAAGCAAATGGTGGGTATTTGTCATTTCTAATGGCTGAGTAATATTCCATTGTATACATAGACCACATCTTCTTTATCCATTCATCTTTCGATGGACACCGAGGCTCCTTCCACAGTTTGTAGGTCTGCCTCTTTGAACTTATCTTTATATTTCCCCTCTCACAACAATCCCATGTGGAGTTTCTCTTTCTCTTGTCTCTAGAATGTCTTCTGGCTCAATTTAGATTTTATTCCCAGGAGTTTCTCTTCAGTGAGACTTCTTCTGAAGAGGATTGTATTTCTCAGGATTCTCCAGAAAAATAGAACTAATAGGGGATTTATGTATCTATCATATTTCTGTCATCTAGCTGAAGAGAGATATTGTAAGGAACCGGTTTACATTATTATGGAGACTGACAAGTCCCAAGATCTACAGGATGAATTGGCAAGCTGGAAACCCAAAAGAACTGATGGTGTGGTTCTAATCTGCATCTGATAAACTGGAGATCCAGGAAGAGCTATTGTTTCAGTTCAAATCCAAAGGCAGGAAAAAGCTGATGTCCCAGTTTGAAGGCAGTTAGGCAGGAGAAACATTCTCTTCTTTAGGGGAAGGTCAGCCTTTTTTGTTCTATTCAGGCCTTCATGTATTTGGATGAGGCCCCCTCACATTTGGGAGAGCAATCTGCATTATTCAGTCTACTGACTTTAATGTAATATCACCCAAAAACACCTTCACAGAAACATTCAGAATAATATTTGACCAAATATCTTGGCACTTCATGGCCCAGTCATATTGACCACACAGTTAACTATAAATTCTTTGATGATTTTCTAATGTTCTTTTAGTTCAGAACAATCTAGCTTTCCTGATGTCTCCTTATACCCTTACATCAAAGCCTGTGGTATCCCCTCCTAATTTTGAATTCTATTCTCATACTGGCTCACCAGACTTTGCACACAAAGTAAATACGTAAGGAACAAATATCTTCTGGCAATTTCTGTGTTCTCTGATTTCAGAACTGCAGGAGTCCCTTTGCTTTCCCTTGGTTTCTTTCAATAGTTGCAAATACCTGTGTGGTCTGTGACAGCATGTGGCTACTCATATTTTGAAGATGTAGTTGGATCACTTTTTAACCTACAAGTGCTATATATGCTGTGTGTAGACTTATATTTTGCTATCTTGTCTTGCTGTCTTGTTTTTATGGATTGGAACAGGGAGAAATCAAAGGTTATGCCTTTACTTCTGGCCTATTTCCTCCTCCTGCCTGTAAATATATTGATCACCAGCTTTTTCTGCTGTTCTTAGCATTGGGGCAGCAGTGAAAAATACAAAAGTGTCCTTATGAGGTATATATCCTAATGGGAGGAGAGGATACCTTGGTAGAAAATTAAATAAATAATAGCATTTCAGTTACCACTATGTGCTATGTGAAAAAGCAAAGTAAATAAGAAGAACAGAGAATCCAGGGAGAGGTTATGCTGGCTATGGTAGTCAGATGGGGCTTCTCTGAGACAGTGATATTTCAACTGAGACCAAATTAAACAGAGATTTGAAGATTGAACATTTCAGACATAGGGAGGATCTAGTTTAAAAGCTGTGAGATTGGATTATATTGGCAGGGTGAAATCCAGAGTGCCTAGAGCATAGAAAAGGAGACTAAATATAACTCCTAGGTCTCTTATGAATTGGATTCACATGAACCAGTCCAAAGGAGACTGATTATCTCAGAATGTACTTACCGAATTCATTTCTAAATGTCTTAAGAAGAGGACTAGACCTCAGTTGGTGTTATCCAATTAAAGTATTACCCCTAGAAGACCCTGACTAAGCTGTCAGCCAAACATCTGTAAACACATTCTTTCCTTGAGACCATTTCAGGGACCCTGACCAAAAGCAACAGTAATGTTTTCATGGATTTTACACTGCACATATACACGTGTAGCCATGTTATAAAACATTAGGCCTGTTATATCCTAGAAGTCCCCTGGAAGGAAATATTGGCTCTTTTTAGTGAAGAAAATCTGAAGCCAAAACTAAAGAGGAATATTTTCTATATAGATTATAACTTGGCTCTGATTTCTTGTGATAAAATGCTTGATCTTTAGAGAGAAAGATAATTAAAAATCTTGAACTTACTATCCTGCCCCCGCAAGAATCAGTGCTAATCCAAACCAAGTTTAATCTGTTTTTCAAATTCAGAATGTGGAAAAAAAAAATTCCTCTTATATACTTGGATAAAATTACATTTGAAAGATAATTGTCCGTATTGTCTACTTTTTTTCTTGATAACACATATTCACTTCCTTTCACACATGTTTTTGTGGTTGTTCCATATGGTATTTCTCAGAGAAAGATATCAGGTTTAAAAAAATAAGTCATACAAGTGTTCAATTCCTTTCCTAGTTCATCTATGAAAGAAGAAAAATACATTGTCAGAATTGGCAAATCTCTTTGGCTTATCATTCATGAACTTTTTCCCTTGAAAGATGCTGACAGAATTAAAAACATTGACTCAATGGAAATCTCACTTTACATGCCAATTTAAGATTGTCCATAAGAATAATCAAAGTAGTTTTATGTATAGAGTTGAATTCACTCTACTTGTGTCAGTTTAACTCATTACATTATATATGTTTCTGAAAATGTAATTCCTAGATTAAGCACTTTAAAAAAACAGAAAATAACTTATATTTTTTTTTTTATTTTTATAAATTAATTTTTATTGGTGTTCAATTTACCAACATACAGAATAACACCCAGTGCTCATCCCGTCAAGTGTCCCCCTCCGTGCCCGTCACCCATTCACCCCCACCCCCCGCCCTCCTCCCCTTCCACCACCCCTAGTTCGTTTCCCAGAGTTAGGAGTCTTTATGTTCTGTGTCCCTTTCTGATATCTCCCACACATTTCTTCTCCCTTCCCTTATATTCCCCTTCACTATTATTCATATTCCCCAAATGAGTGAGAACATACACTGTTTGTCCTTCTCCGATTGACTTACTTCACTCAGCATAATACCCTCCAGTTCCATCCACGTTGAAGCAAATGGTGGGTATTTGTTGTTTCTAATGGCTGAGTAATATTCCATTGTATACATAAACCACATCTTCTTTATCCATTCATCTTTCGATGGACACCGAGGCTCCTTCCACAGTTTGGCTATTGTGGACATGGCTGCTAGAAACATCGGGGTGCAGGTGCCCCGGCGTTTCACTGCATCTGAATCTTCGGGGTAAATCCCTAACAGTGCAATTGCTGGGTCGTAGGGCAGGTCTATTTTTAATTCTTTGAGGAACCTCCACACAGTTTTCCAGAGTGGCTGCACCAGTTCACATTCCCACCAACAGTGTAAGAGGGTTCCCTTTTCTCCGCATCCTCTCCAACATTTGTTGTTTCCTGCCTTGTTAATTTTCCCCATTCTCACTGGTGTGAGGTGGTATCTCATTGTGGTTTTGATTTGTATTTCCCTGATGGCAAGTGATGCAGAGCATTTTCTCATGTGCATGTTGGCCATGTCTATGTCTTCCTCTGTGAAATTTCTCTTCATGTCTTTTGCCCATTTCATGATTGGATTGTTTGTTTCTTTGGTGTTGAGTTTAATAAGTTCTTTATAGATTTTGGAAACTAGCCCTTTATCTGATATGTTATTTGCAAATATCTTCTCCCATTCTGTAGGTTGTCTTTGAGTTTTGTTGACTGTATCCTTTGCTGTGCAAAAGCTTCTTATCTTGATGAAGTCCCAATAGTTCATTTTTGCTTTTGTTTCTTTTGTTTTCGTGGATGTATCTTGCAAGAAGTTACTGTGGCCAAGTTCAAAAAGGGTGTTGCCTGTGTTCTCCTCTAGGATTTTGATGGAGTCTTGTCTCACATTTAAATCTTTCATCCATTTTGAGTTTATCTTTGTGTATGGTGCAAGAGAGTGGTCTAGTTTCATTCTTCTGCATGTGGATGTCCAGTTTTCCCAGCACCATTTATTGAAGAGACTGTCTTTCTTCCAGTGGATCGTCTTTCCTCCTTTGTCGAATATTAGTTGACCATAAAGTTCAGGGTCCATTTCTGGATTCTCTATTCTGTTCCATTGGTCTATGTGTCTGTTTTTGTGCCAGTACCACACTGTCTTGATGACCACAGCTTTGTAGTACAACCTGAAATCTGGCATTGTGATGCCCCCAGCTATGGTTTTCTTTTTTAAAATTCCCCTGGCTATTCGGGGTCTTTTCTGATTCCACACAAATCTTACAATAATTTGTTCTAAGTCTCTGAAAAAAGTCCATGGTATTTTGATAGGGATTGCATTGAACGTGTAAATTGCCCTGGGTAGCATTGACATTTTCACAATATTAATTCTGCCAATCCATGAGCATGGAATATTTTTCCATCTCTTTGTGTCTTCCTCAATTTCTTTCAGAAGTGTTCTATAGTTTTTAGGGTATAGATCCTTTACCTCTTTGGTTAGGTTTATTCCTAGGTATCTTATGCTTTTGGGTGCAATTGTAAATGGGATTGACTCCTTAATTTCTCTTTCTTCAGTCTCATTGTTAGTGTATAGGAATGCCATTGATTTCTGGGCATTGATTTTGTATCCTGCCACGCTACCAAATTGCTGTATGAGTTCTAGCAATCTTGGGGTGGAGGCTTTTGGGTTTTCTATGTAGAGTATCATGTCATCGGCGAAGAGGGAGAGTTTGACTTCTTCTTTGCCAATTTGAATGCCTTTAATGTCTTTTTGTTGTCTGATTGCTGAGGCTAGGACTTCCAATACTATGTTGAATAGCAGTGGTGAGAGTGGACATCCCTGTCTGGAGAAAATAACTTATATTAATTCTGCCAAGACAACTATATTTTATCAGTCTATAAAGACCAAAAAGATTAAAATAGGAATAGAAAATAATTTAAGAATCTAAGAAGTGAAAGAGAATTTTGATTGCCTGCTATAAAAATTGAAATAATCTTTTCCTTGCCAAAAGAAGGGTAATAAATAAACTTGATTTATAGTATTTTAAGTCTACTATGGTGATTGGGAACTTTGGATATATATAATATAGATATAGATTTTTTTCTTTCCTCATGACCTTCTCCCCTCCCTGACTATAGATTGTAACATGCAACCCACAAAGGCTTAGAGAATGGAAGAAGTACCGAGTTACTTGTTTCAAGAACCCTGCTAAAAGAACTTACATTTTAATTATGTTATTTATTAATTCCACCACTACTTCTGCAAAAGTGAATCAGAATGAATACAGAACACTTTTATTTAAATCCCTTAATAATTTAACACTTGATTCTGGAACAGAAGTTAGTTTTGAAAATTGATTAAAAGAAAGCTGTCAACCACAGAAAATTTAGTTGATATGTGGCATAATCCAAGGCAATAAACATCTTCGCACATAGGTGGGCTTACTGATGTTCTGCTCAGAATATTTTAGTTGTACATCAGAATTACATCTGAAGTCCTTAGATGTAATAAGATTGCACAAGGCCATTCCCATGCCTCTCTATTTTTTCCATTCCCCTCCCCCTGTCTATTTGTACTTTTAAAGGAACTTCTTGTTCCCATCAAATGAGTCAGACCAGATGGGAACACTAATTTTTTTTTAATGAATGTGTGTCAATCCAAAACCGAAGGGGTCCTGCCATTCTGGAGAGTATACATCCTAGCAGCCTTAGCATTTTGGCAGTAAGACCTCTGTCTTCAGACACTTCTACTACCTAGTTTCTGATTTACTAAATCATTTTATTAAGGAACAATGTCTTTCAATCTACCATTGGAAATGAAGTCTAAAATCCAAATCTCCCTGGAACTATCAACATGCTAAGTTTAAATAATAAACATAAGTAACCAAAACAACCAAAGCTGATGCTTTCCTTCAGCTCAGATTTCAAAAGAGTAAGATAAGGGCACTCAAAATTTAACAGACACCTTCAGGATGCTAAACTAACACAATGCTTCCCTCTTAGAGGTAACTTGAGATTTGTTTAAACCTAGCTGTTTAGGCATGAAAGAAGTAAATTTTCATCTCATATATGCCATAAATAAAGACAGTCCATAGGATCCTATCCAGGGTTCATGTTGATGAAATTCCCTGGAAAAAAACATTACACATTACAAAGCCAGAAATTCTATATTCTTGACTCAGTATCCCCCCCTCCTTACTTTAATATCTTTGATAGTTGCTTACGATTTTGATGTTCCTCACCTATAGAATGAGTTTCAGTTCTAACCTTTAGGCATGCAAACAGTGAAGCAAAACAGGGTCAACTTGCAGTTAACTTTTGAAATTGCATATAGCAATTTGTTAGGTCTGTGGGACAATCCTAGTGAATTACTTTACAGATATAGGATGTCACATAGGTCAGATGCTCTGTCTGTAGGTATGGGGCAGAAAAAGAATGGGATCTACTCACTCTTTGCTTAGAATTGAAAATGAATGTACCAAGATTTTGTACCATAATTGAAGAAAGTAAACCAGAAGTGAGAAAATAAATCTTTGTTCTATTTTCCCCCAATTACTTCTGTGTGTTTCTTATGTAAAATATAGTCTCCTAATTGACTTTTCCTTAATTTTAACTGAGCATGAGTTGGATCCATGCAAAATTTTGTCCTCATGTGTGCTGTGTGAATGTCCACTAGATACAGATCTGGAGCTAGGAAGAAGTTTGGATGAAACAATTATTTTTAATGCAATTATTTAGACATTTTAAATGCATAAGAGTGGTTGGAAAAAATTTCCCTTGGAAAGATTCTGTAACACTGAGAGGTTAAACTTGGATTCATCTTGAAAAACTGAATCCAAACAGTGCTGAGTACAGGATATAAAAAAGTCCATCTGGCCACATTGAAGAAAAAAAAAGTAACTAAACAGTCTGGAAGGCAGTGAAGGAGAAGCTGGACTTCAGGCTCCATCATATTTGGAAAGACGGCCATGACCTGACCTTGGGGCCTTCAGCCTGCCAAGCAGTAACAAGGAGAAAAGAGAGCCAGACTTACTTAGACATGGTTCAGTTGGAGACAACTTGACCTATTGTTTGTGTTAAAGCAAAGGAAAGCTGAGGGCCATTCTAAACTACTTCAGTCTGCATAAAGTTTTCAAAGATTATTTAAATATGTATTATTGATTTTAAATAAATGAGGACTGATTGGAATAGAATTTAAATATAGAGAAACCCCATTTTGGGAAGAGGAAAATGAAAGGGAAATACATAAATCATTTATAAAATATATTACAGTTATGAAGAGATAAACTCTAATTGAATTTGTGGCCCAGCAGGTTGTCAGGGGTTCTTTATTTCATGTGTTTTTAATGAGGTCATTTGAATATATGCCCCATTGATTCATAGAGAAGGAAAATAAAAGAATCAAAGTAATATGATGGCCTCTGGAGAAATGTGGTTTGAGTCCTTAAGAAATGAGTATCTATTTTTCTCCAACTATAAAAAGAGATAAAAAAAAAAAAGAGTAGTTGTATTGACCATCTCCAGTGCCTACCACCTTCAATGCTCCCCCCATACCTGCTTACGCCTCATATGTAATCAAATTTTGTACCTGTAAATAGATATGGCACCAGCCTCATGCTCTGCTTTAAGTAGTGATCAGCTAAGCCAATCAAATCACCTATTGCATGATATGTCATTAATTAACAAATAGAGACAAATGGTTTAGTGTCCCATAAGCTACAAGACTTATAGAGAAATCAATAAGCAGAAGCTATATCAAATGAGAAGTTGGAAGACAATAGGAATAACGAACAAGGAGAAATCATGAAGCAGAGAGGAGAAAGAGGAAGCTCCTAGCAGTAGCAGTAGTATTCTGTTGAAATATATGAAATATCTGCCTTTATGAAAATAGTACAGTAAAATACCAATAATTTTATATGATTTAATCTTTTAATCAGAAAATAGTTGGATCAATGTAGTGGTTGAAAGTACTGGCAAGATTGCTTCTAGAGTTGCCAAGGTACCACTAGAACTCCCAATACTCGGTATTTTTATCCGAGACCAAGTAAAAAATGGCACTCTAACTCCCTTTGAGTGTCTTTGTCTAACATAGTGACTTGAAGTAAACATGAAATCTCTTAAAACTATCATGTCCCCACCACATCAACAGAAAATACTCACCTAAAGCAAAGAACATACTACTCTTTAAAAGTATACTATAGCCCTCTAATACTTTGAATGCGGCATAGGTAGTATCCTAGACACAACAAGATTTCAAGAGTCCAAGAAGAATTGGAACAGAGTCCTGATAACTCAGTATATATCTTCCAGCAGTGAAAGAAGTAAATGTATGGTGGTTCACGGTTCTCACAGGCAAAATTTATTTGCCTGGAAAAAGCCCAAATTCTTCAGGTAGGGATCACATGAGGACAGCATACTTGAACCAAAGGAATCACCACAGTAATAACCTATATAGCCACTGGGAGCAGTGTTCCTGGGAGGGAAAGACTGGGAGTGGAAATGTGAGTCAAGGTGTACAGGGAAATGCCAGGAACCAAGAGACAAAGGTGTAAATATTTTTCATTTTCAAATTTTTATTTAAAATCTAGTTAGTTGGGCAGCCCGGTGGCACAGCGGTTTAGCGCCACCTGCCGCCCAGGGCGTGATCCTGGAGACCCGGAATCGAGTCCCATGTCAGGCTCTCTGCATGGAGCCTGCTTCTCCCTCGGCCTGTGTCTCTGCCTCTGTGTGTGTGTGTGTGTCTCTATGAATAAATAAAATAAAAAATCTTTAAAAAATAAAATAAAATCTAGTTAGTTAATATATAGTGTAATATTGGTTTCAGGGGTAGAATTTAGTGATTCATCACTTACATATAACACCCAATGGTCAATACAAGTGCCCTCCTTGATGCCCATCACCCATTTAGCCCATCTCCCACCTACATCCTCTCATCAACCCTCAGTTTGTTCTTTATGGTTAAGAGTCTCTACTGGTTAAAGGTATAAAGAATGTTAATGGTATCTTGAGAAAGAAGGATGATTGTCAACAAGGGTCCTTTAATTTTACATATCAATCAGGGACAAAAGTCCATTTTTTGACTTGAATTATGGATGCTTGTATCAGGGGAACTATCACTTTTGGGTGGATGTAAGAAATATATTTCTTATCACTTGTCAGTGTTGAAATTGTAATTCAATGACATAGTCTTCTTTATGGCACTTGATACTTGTTCAATCATTTTGAAATATTCTTATCCCTTTAGTTATATAAAACAGTGCTCTCCGGGATCTGCATCTATTGCTTGACCTTTTTTCCCCTCTTGCTTTCAATGCAAGGTAAGCATAAGGCTCTTTCCTTGAATCAAGGCATTATTAATTAGTAGGTGGAAAATCAGAGACTTGTTATCATAAGCTTTCTTCAAATTAGAAAAAATATTTAGCATGTTAAATGGTTTGGGGGCAAACTATACATTAATGAATTGATTGAAAATATTGGATTATAAAACAAGTAGACTTTGGCTTGATAGCATTGGTTTAATTTTATTAACTGCGGTTCTAAGAAAAATCAGCTCTGGAAAGCTAACTGTAAGATAAAAAGATTTTGACTTTTCTTTTCTCTCTGTTTAATTAAAAGATTCTCAGGTTAGTGTAAAATGGGGGCAATCAAACATTATGACCACAATTGGCTAAGTTAGAAATGAGGAAATGTTGCTTTTTTAAGTTGTTAAATCTCCCGCGAAGCACATCAATATGAAATATATATGAATGATGAAGAAAACAATATGTTATTAGTATCTCTGAATATTTTGACTTTTGGGGAAATGGCTTACTGTGAAATGTATTGCTGCAATTTGAGACACTGCCATAGCTCCTTGTTATCACGACACTTGAGGACCAAAGACACAGGAAGGTGGTGCCTCTATTCTGTACAAGATCTCAAGTAATGGAAATACCTCCAGATTATTATGTTGTGTTTTTCCTAGCCATTCTCCCACAGAATATTACTTCATATACTTGCCAACATTCATGAGCCTTCTATTCTGATCAGCACAATTACCCCCACTGAGTCAGCTCTTTGAAAGGGCTCAAAAATGGATGCGGGATAGTGACCAAAGAAGGTCATCTTTGGGAGGGAAGCAACTCTATCAACTAGTGCTTAATGATAGTCAAGGGGCTTAGCATATATGCAGTTTCTAGAAACTATGTAGAACTATGTAGCCTCATGTTTTCAGCAAGGCCCAATCAATATTTTGTTTCATGAACAAACTTATAATATTGTATATATTTTCAAAACCATCTTTTTCCCATTGAGAGACTTTATAATGTTCATTTTTAATAGTTCTCATCAGTATAAGAAAAAAAAGCAAAGCTACAGGAAGAGAAAACACTTAAAGTATTCACTGTAAGTTCTCAGAATCCTCTCCCTCCTATGTACACACTCAGATGTATATAGTTATCCCCCAAGATGCTTCATAATTGAGATCATTTTATTACATTTTTAGATTTTTCTCAAGTCTTCACAAAAATGTTTCTTGAATATTCTCAGGCTTTAATAACATAGGAGTCTATAAAGTATCATGCATCCCAGTGTTGGATAAAATAGCAATACAACATTAAAAATATAATTTAATATATAATTAAAGAACTGCTTAAAAATCATGACATTTCCTTATAAGGAATGCTATGTAGTCATTATGTATTTTTAAATGCTTAAATCTCCATTCCTTATCCATAATTTTTAACATGGAATTTCACAGTACGATAAAAGTTATAAACAGTATAAAATATATGGTTATTTACTATGATTATATATAAATATATTTCTATGCATAGATAAAACCTTGCAAAATATGTAGCAAAAGTTTTAACAGTGGTTATTTCTGGATTGACTACAAGATAAATTTTTTCTTTCCCCTTTAGACTTTCCAATATGTCTGAATTTTGTGCAATAATATTACTTTTATAATACACAGAAAACTATTTTTTAAATGTTAAAATTAAAACTTTTGAAAAAAAATTTAGCATATAATTTCACTACAAGACTCAAGTAAGCAAAATATAGGACAAAATACATTCCATCTCTTAGGACACTAACAACCTTATTGTCGTCTCACCAACATACATTTTTAAAACTTAGAATGCTTTATTTATATACTTATTTATTAGACATTTCAAAGCAAGTCAGATGTGAAAAGCATTTAATAGATGGTGATAGTGCACTGTAAATAAGATCAATTAGTCCCTCTTTTTTGTTGTATGTTTTCTAAAGAAATTGGTAATAACACAGTGGACTTGGGAAGTTGTCTCAATGTTCATATTGTAGAGTTTTATAACTATCACCTTTAAAGTATATATAAAAAATAATTGCATGCATAACCTTTTTGTTTAGTTTCTTACACTATATAATTTGAAATGTCTGTGGTTATCTATCATTGTTTTTGTTGAATTTAACTTTGTTCTAGTCAAATAGCATTTTCTAGTACAAAGGTTTGCTGAATGAATAGTTTTCAACAAATTCTCTCCTATGTATTTCATAACTTCAGAATGTCTGGAACTATTATACTTCTAATACACAAGACTCCTTGTCAGCGTTTCCAGAATTGGGGTAAAATTACAAACAGTGAAATCTACAGTTCTTAAAAGTACAATTGAAGTTTTTATAAATACATAAAATCATGTAACCACTACCCCAAGTAAAATATAGAACATTTCCATCACCCCAGAAAGTTTCCTTGTGTTATCTTCCAATCACATAGGCAATCCCCCTTCTGATTTCTATTATCCTACATTACATTATATATATCATATATTATTATAAATGGAATCAATTTGTATTCTTTTGTGTCTTGATCCTTGCATATGACATAATACTTCAAAAGTTATCCATGTTAACTCCTGTTGAACTTCTGTTCATTTTTATTGCTGAATAAGATTTAACTATATGACCACACTTGACTCTACTTATCTATCCTTTCATTGATGAGTATTTGAATTGTTTTAAGTAGTAGGAACTTGCAAATAAAGCTATTGTTAACATTCATGTACAAGTTTTTCTCTTTAAATATATGTTTTCATTTTTCTAAGCTATATAGTCAAGGGTTTCCTGTGGAGGTGTATGTTTAACTTTTTTTTTTAAATGCCAAACTGTTTTCAAAAGTGGCTGTACATTTTTACTCTGGCATCTGCAATGTGCAAGAGTTCTAGTTTCTCTGCATTCTTGATAATACTTGGCAATGTCAGTCTTTTAAATTTTAGTCATTTTGTAGCTATGTAATGTTATCATGTGTCTGTTAATTTCCCAGATGAATAAAGGTGAACTTTGGCTTATTGGTTATTTGCATCTGTTATTTTATTAAATATCTGTTCAAACTCCTTGCCCCATTAAAAACGTGTGGTTGTACTAATTAAAAAATATATATGCACTCCTATGTTTATTGCAGCATTATTTATAATAACCAAGATATGGAAACCACCCAAATACTCATCAATAGATGAATGTAAAGAAGATGTGGTATGTATATGTAAAGGGAATATTACTCAGCCATAACCAAAGAATGAACTCTTGCCATTTGTAACAATATGGATGGATCTAGAGGGCCTAATGCTAAGTGAAATTTGTCAGAGAAAGACAAATACCACATGATTTCAGTCATGTGGAATTTTAAAAAAACAAAACAAACAGTCAAAAAAGAGATAAATAAAAAAAGACTCTTAAATATAGAGAACCAAGTGGTGGTTTCCAGAGGGAGGGAGGTGGAGGATGGGTAAAACTGGTGGAGGGGATGAAGAATACATTTATCATGATGAGCACTGAATAATATATAGAATTGTTGAATCATCATATTGTACACCTAAAACTAAAGATAAAAAATAAAATAAAATATTGAAAATAAATTTTAAAATATACTTGTTTTTTTTGATATTGCTTTGTTAGTTTTTTTCTATATTCCAGATCAAAATGTTTTGTTAGATACATGTATCATAAATATTTTCTCCTGACTTGCCTTTTCATCTTCTTACTGGTGATTTTCAATTAGCAGAAGTTTGACATCTTTTTTTCATCTACATTTACTTTTCAATTGTTGCTGTAACAAATTCCTTAAAATTTAGCAGTTTCAACAACATAAATTTACAACCTTAAATTTCTGTAAATCTCACATGGGGCTCAAAGAGGTTAGCAGACTACATTCCTTGCTGGGGGCTCCAAGGGAGAGATCTGATCCTTGTTCATTAGCATTGTTGGCAGAATTCAGTTCCTTGCAATTGTAAGGACTGAGATCTTATTTTCTTGCTGGCTGCCCACCAAAGGTTGTTCCCAGATTCCAGAGGTTTCCTGCATTCTTTGGCTCTTGACTCCTTCCACCATCTTCAGAGCCAGAAATGATGGATTGGGTCCCTTTAACACTTTGAATCTGTCTTTTTTCCTTTTTATGTCTCACTCCTTTCTGACCCACTTGATTGTAAGAACTCAAGTGGTTAGATTGGGACTACCAGATAATCTCCATACTCAAGATTCATACTTTAAAAAAAATATATTTTATTTATTTATTCATGAGAGACACAGAGAGAAAGGCAGAGACATAGGCAGAGGGAGAAGCAGGCTCCTTGCAAGGAGCCCCATATGGGGCTTGATCCCCAGACATTGGGAACGTTCCCTGAGCCAGAGGCAGATGCTCAACCCTGAGGCACCAATTGTCCCAAGATTCATATTCTTTATCACATACACAAAGTGCCTTTCCACATGTAAGGTAACATATTCAGATTCTGGAGATTGAGGCATGGACCATTATTATGTCTACTAAATCATAATTTTGTTTTTTCATGATTAGTGCCTCTTATGTTCTGATAACTGTTTGCTTTCTTTATTAGCACAAAGGGTTTTTTTTATTATACCTTCAGTAAGTTTTATAGTTTTGACTTTTATGTTTAAGTCTATGATGCATCTCAAATTAATTTCTGTGTGTGGTAAGAGGTTCAAAGTTGAGATTCATTTTCCATTCATTTATCCATTTGTAATAGTGCCATTTGTTAAATTTGGAGTCATAGGCTCTCAATTTATAGACTGCTCTGATTCCTAAGACCTTTTTTCTATATGCCTAAAATGTCACCTCTGCCCTGCATTGTCATTAACTGTCTTAAAAAACAAGTTTAGACTTCTTCATGTTAATTTGCCTTTTTCTCTGAATATCTGAGGGTTTTTTCTCCTTGAATATAAAATATGTATAGAGATTATCATAGTGCTGTATCATTGACTTAATGTTAAAAGTTTTAAATTGTTCTTTAAAAAGCTGTGTGGTGACTGTATATATCAGATGAAAAAATATATTTTCCCCTACTCCAAAAAAAGAAAGCAGATGAGATTTCATATTCTTGAGTTGTGTGGTTACATTTGCTTAGAAGTACTAATAGCACTTCTTTTTAGATGTGTGTTCTGGCCAAGTAGAGAAAGATCGTCCTAGAGACAACCTTCTGTACACACCTAGGTAGACCCAGAGCATGTCTTTGTTCTGAAAACTTATTGTCCACCAAAGGATTTGGTCACATTTCCTGGAAGAAGAGATTATTTGATGGCATTGTTTTAAGAGGACAGAGGAATTGACTCATTGCTACAGAATAGCTTCCCCAGGACTGAGAAAGAAAGACTAGGCTTTCCGATTTCTTGGAAAGGTAGAGACTGCTTTATTCACGCAGAGTAGCATGGACAGGGCTGCTGTATTGTATCATTTCAGGGGTTTCTATTTACATAGCGTAGAGAGTGAGAATGCCTCCTGTAGTTTTATATGTCAGTGTCTCTGGCACATGAAGCTGGCAAGACCTCTTAAGAAGGTGGTTACAGAAATGCTTGTACAAATTTGCTACTAGGACTATGGCCTTAACAGAAATGGAGAGGGTTGAAATGCTAACCCATAGTCAGATGAATGAAGATCATCTACATAGCCTGTCTAGACAACATTGTCAGATGCAGTAATTGACAGTGTCATTATTTATCAAAAATTCTGGCAATGGTCAATATGTTTTGATTGCAAGAGACTTTCTTTTTATAATCAAGGTGTTTGGCCTTGGATTATGAACCAAGGAAGGGGGAAGGAGCCATGCAAAGCAGGTCATCTAGAACTTACTGTTCTCACAGAAAGTGAGAACTAGAATCAGATTTATTTAATTAATAAAAAGCTGTGGATGTCAAATTTACATGTATTTACATCATATAATTCATATTGTAGGAGGTTTTGAATTTTGCTTTTATCCTTAATTCTATATTGTTATTTTTTTATTCATTAACTTTACTTAAAAGCATGATCTGAAATTCTAAAGCAAACTCCACAATATGGATATATCTTATTTATTTAATAATTTCTGATTAATATTTAATAGTTGTCAAATTATCTCTAAGAAATAGTGTATCAAATTATTCTCCCATCCATCAGTGTTTGGCTGTGGTGCCTACATTGCATCTCTCAGATCTGAGTTCATCTTGTTTCTGCTTAATAGGTAAAAATGTCAATGATTGCTTCCCCTTCAATTTTATAAAGAAAACTGTTAGGAAACTTTTTCCCAAGAAAATTGTTTCTATTTGTCAAAATCACTGAGATCATTTTGCATATTTTTTTCAAATACTTATAAAAATCTCAATTCAAATGAGAGCTTATTAAGATACTTATAGAATAACAATTGTTCTGCTTTATTAGAAGCAACTCACTTACAAATATTCTATAAACATTGTTTTGGCTTAAAGACCTGAAAATCCAGCAGATTTACTCTCACTTTAAGATTATATTACTAATTTATATTCTATAAGTAATTTAGAATTCAAATATTTAATCCATTAAACACAAATAGATTTTTCTGAAGTACATTTCCATATCATCCTGCTTATCTTTCTGGAGTAATCTCTACTAGGTTTTGAAGTCAATAGATGATGATGATGATATGCCTGGTTCCTAGGTATTCCAAGTATCTTGACTATACCTTAGCCTTAACTGAAGTTTCTTGAATATTTTTCTTGTTCCATAAACTTGTATGAAAGATAACCCATAAAATTTGGGGTCCATTTCATGTAATGTTGAGGCTAGGCTCAGTGTAAGTTATATTTAATGTAATTCAAATATGACAATCAAAATTAACTGAAAAAAATGTAAAATTTACTTAGAGTCTCTTAAATAATGTGAAAATATGTTCCATTCAAAACATATATCAAATCTTTTTGAAAACCACTTTCTTTTGCCTGTTTTCTCTCTAATGACATTTAGCTCCAAAATCGTTCTCTACCTCTGATCTATCTCTCCTGAAATTGTCTTAAAGTGAGATAGTCAAACTTTGTATCCATTATCTCTTGTTATGATAATGTTGTGAAAAAAATACTCAGGAAACCCTAGGCATTAACAATAAATATTTTTTAGCTTACAAAGCTGAAGGCTTCATTTGGTTTGTGCTGGGTACACACATGCATGTATTGTCAGCTACAGGCCAGCTAGGCAGCTCTGCTGATCTTGGCCAGATTTATTCAAATGCTAGAATTAGCTGGCTATTGATTGATGATCTGGATTGGGATGACTGTGGGTGTTTGGGCTTATTGCTTGTGTCTCATCCTTTAATAGTTTCACCCAGACGTCTTCTTTGCATGGTGACGTCAGAAGGTAACAAGTATCAAGCCAATCGCACATGTGCTTTTCAAGTCTCTGCTTTCATTTCACATGCTAACATCTTATTGGCCAGACATGTTACATTGCAGAATAAAAATCCAGAGTGAAAGTTAAGAGTTAAATGTAATGAGGCTCAGTGCAGTGTAGGTAATAGAGAATTAGGGCCATTCATACAAGTAATCTATCAAAGGCAGTTTTGTTTCTCTCATTGTGATGTGTGTGTGTGTGTGTGTATGTGTGTGTGTGTGAGAGAATTTCTCTACCTTTTTCCAATACTACTTTGTTTTGTTTTTTAATTTTTTTAATTTATTTATGATAGTCACAGAGAGAGAGAGAGAGAGAGAGAGAGAGAGGCAGAGACACAGGCAGAGGGAGAAGCAGGCTCCATGCACCGGGAGCCCGACGTGGGATTCGATCCGGGGTCTCCAGGATCGCGCCCTGGGCCAAAGGCAGGCGCCAAACCGCTGCACCACCCAGGGATCCCTCCAATACTACTTTGGATAGCCCCTTAGGTACCTCAATTTTGCCTTCCAAATTTACTTTAGTTTGCATAATTAAAATGAAGAAGTCCTTAATTAGAATTAACATCAGTGTGGGTATTTAAATTAAGAGTAAGTAGAGAAGAAATAAATAAAATGTCTAATGTTTGGGAAAAGGGAAAGAGGCTGTGAATTTTTCATGTTAGCGTTTTTATCTTGTTACCCAAAAAAGTAATGTTGGAAAAGAATACATCCTAAGAGCATGTTCTTCCACTGCAGAAGCTACCCCCAGAGAAAAGCTTAGACTTTGCTCTTAGCTATTAGGGAATCATTGCTCTTTGGCCTGCTCATCTGAATGCAATATTATTCAAAATCAGATATCCCACTGGAGCAATACTATGGCCCAGATGGTCAAATTATAACATCTCCTCTTCCATTTTTTCCAGCTCAAATAATTTTTCTCAAGATTAATGGAGAATAACTGCAGGGTGAAAACTAGTATTTTATCAAGTTCTTGAATAGGTCCAAATTTTCCTCAGAGGTACTTTAGCAGTCCGTGACATTTGTAAAACTGGCATATGGGAAATGAGACAAGTCAAATCCTCAATTTTTACAGTAGAATATAATTTTCTCTCAGGACTGTCTGACATTCAAAGTATGAATCATGAACCATGGGTTATAGAGACAGAGGGAAATGGTGTTGTCTTCTGTCCCCACTTATTAATTTTATATTCTTTGGAGTTTTAATTAATAGCATTATGTTTCAATTTCCTCCTCAGTATAATGGAGGCAGTGAGTTTTTTTTAATATATGTACTTAAATGAAAACATGTAATACAACGCCTTATGACATTGTACAAGAGCATCAGTACTCCTTGGTTCCTATCAACAAATGTATACTCTGGGGAAAATGACTGGAATGATATCCTTTTTTTCCACTATGATAATGATTCTCAGCCTTGGCTGTATATTAAAATTGCCTGGGGAGTTCATGATAAATTGTATGTCTGGGATCTACTATGGATCAATTAAGTCAGTATATCTAAAGGGGTGGTTCTCAGGTAATCATGTTTTTTTGGCAAAATTCCCTAAGTCTTGTCCCTAAGACAAGACTATTCTGATTGTGATGAAGAGTGAGAGTTCGGAACTATTGCTCTCCAGTCGTAGTTCTCAGTGTGGCTACCAGAGGAGGAATAGCAGCAGCAGTGGCAGCACCTGGAGCTTGTCCAAAATGCAAATTCTCAGGTCTTTCCCCAGAACTGCTTAATCAGAATGATGGGGGTGGAGAACAGCAGGGTTGTGTCTTAATAAGCCCTCTAGGTGATTCTGATGCACAATAAATTTTGAGAACCATTGATGGAATCAATGGTGATCAAATTTAATGGATAAAACAATCACCTGAAATAGTTGCTCAACATGTGGATTTTGTCATTATTCTCACAACTTACCACTAAAAAACAGTTAATTTTATTGTTGTAAACCACAATTAATATAATTATCTGAAAAATGACTCCAAAATGTCCATTTGAGTTCAAGTCCTAAAGATGCTGAATCAATGGGTCGGAGTGGGGGCTTAGGAAACTGCATTCTTTTTTTTTTTTAATTAATTTATTTATTCATGAAAGACAGAGAGAGAGAGAGAGAGGCAGAGACATAGGCAGACAGAGAAGCAGGCTTCAAGTAGGGAGCCTGATGCAGGACTTGATCCCAGATCCCAGGATCACACCCTGAGCTAAAGGCAGAAACTCAACTGCTGAGTCACCCGAGCATCCCAGCAAACCACATTCTTAAAGCATCCAGAAGATCCTGTTCCAGAGGAGCAACCTTTAATTTGAGTAGTACGATCCAGTCTTCTATCACTGTAGAACACAGAATGTGTACATGTATATGTCAGTACTTTTAACCAATAATTCCTCTGCTCTTTCCCCATAGCTTTACAGAAATGCCTTTATGAAAATATACTTTCAAGCTACTTTTCACATAATATTTTAAGGGTTAAAATAAGAAATGGCTTCATGGCAAAATGTTCTGCATGTTCTCCATAAATGTTTTCATTGCTCAGTAGTTCTCTTTATAAAACCAGTATAATTATTATACTTTATACATATAAATATATATTTATACATATATAGTTATATATATAAACTATATTTTATAAGGATAAAATTAATTTCCAAGTAAATTATCTTCTATACTGACTACTGAAACAAATTTTCTTATTCAAACAATTAAAATAGTATTTATATTTCATTTTTGCTAGAACTGCCATATAATTTATAGACACATTTAGTATTGATTACAGTAACTATATTGACTTAAGTGTTTAATATTTTTCCCTCATAGTATTTTTTGTATTGTCAATTTTCTTGAGTGTCTCCTTTATTATGTTGCCTTAAGCTCTTAGTAAATATAACAAGATGAGAAATACTGTAATAAATATTAAACTTCAAGGTAATTCAAACCCCACTTAGTACATTCAATTATCCTGAGATAATGAATGTAATCTACTGGTTTAAGAAATTCTAAGAAGAGGAATATCAAGTACTGGCAGTTTTTAAAAAGACAACTGGAAATAATTTTTAATACAAAAATATGTTAGTTTAGTTAAAACCCAGCACATTCTGTCAATTGTCTGCATACATTTGACAATATAGACAAGGCTATTCTGAGAGCTCAGTTGCTGGGTTTTGGGGAGAAAAAAATATGTATTCTCTAGATTATGTAAGTCTATATGGAAAACTGTATGTCCTGTTGACAAGAATGCTGCTGAGCCCCAACTTTTGGCTCTGATAAACTCTTGCAGTGTAGCTCACACTCATGGATTTTGCAAGTCTCTGGTTGTTTGTCTTGAATGGAATTGTTCTCAACACATCCTTTTGGCTTGTCAAATTTTAAATCTCCATTTAGAACCTGCAGCATAAATATCAGAATATCCAGTTTGTTTTCAATAGGTCTCTTAGTAAGTGAGTTAGGCTCATAGCGATGGAGTGCCTAAAAAAAATAAAAATTTAAAAAATTTAAAAAAGAAAAAACTAAAGAAAAGGCAAAAAAAGTGAATTTGAGAATATATCAAACTATAGTCTTATAGAAGGATTTCATTTTGTTTTTAAAGGCAGTCAAGTTTATGAATACTTCCTTAGAAATTCTCTAAGAGATAGTAAATCAACATATTTTACATATTTTCCACACTTCACTAAGCTTTTATTAAACCAAGGATTCCAATAGTGCATGTAAAAATTCATATTTCTTTATCCATAGAAGTCCATGGAATAGCCTCTTCATGTATTATGGTGAAAAAAAATACCACTGAAAAGACAGATGTTTATGATTATCTTCTAGAGAACATGTGCCTCTGAGTATGCCACGTGCAAGGGAGAGTCTCAGCATGCAAAGTGGCCTGATTTCTATGTCTGTGCAAGGAATTTTATTTCAAAATATTAGAAATATTTTTAAATTTAAAAAACCTTACAAATTTTGTTTTTTAAAAAAGAATTAATACCGTGTTTTATCAGGCAAGGAGTTTTTGCAATGATAACCGCTGAAAAGTTACTGAATTTTCAGCTGAACTAGCCCATTTTTAAGTAGTTGCATACATGTTTTACATTTTTTAAACCTTCAAGTGTAACACATAAATTCAAGCATGGGACCATCGTAAACATACAGCTTAATGAGTCAGTTATATTGACATATTTTTAAATAAAAAGCATGATGTGAATAAATCATTAGATTGCTAAAGGGCCTGAGGGCTCAGCAACAATCTATGAATAAATTTCAATCACTTTAGGAAGAACAATTTAGAAGGTACCTAGGTTTGGCACTGACAAAGAGAAGTCTCTGGTCTGTGGGCTTGTAATAGAGTGTGACTCCATTTTTGATGTTTGGTTGCTAACAGCTTTCAAGTGCCACCACTCTCCCTTCTCCTATTGCCCCACATCTGAGCAAACTAAGAAAGTCCAGGTGCTCCCTCCTTTGCACAAGTGGAAAGTTCAGACTTTTCAATATTGGTTCACATGGAAATTCTCATTCTAACCTCACTCCCTAATTACCATAAATACTCTAAACAAGTTTCTCTTTCTGCCCTCTTAACTGTTTTCAAACCTATTTAAGAGACAAGCCTATCTGATAGAGACATTCTCCCCAGAAATCCCTGTTTTGTGAGTAACAAACCTTTTAATACCCTCTTGGCTCATGTGTGGCTTCATCAGTCTGAAAAGCTGAACCAAGTTTGGGAATGAGGGTCCATTCCTCCTCAGTGGGGTGATTATAATAATGTTGAGTAACACATTGTCTTTGATTTGAAAACTAAATTTTATAGCTTAAATGAATTTTCTCTTTTTATCTAAGAGAAAACTGATACTCAGGTAGCCTGGCCAATAGTACACATTTGATTTACAGAATGGCTTGGATGAGATCTAGGTTCTACCATAGTGATGTTTTTCTAACTCACATCCTTTACTTGAACAGAACACTTAAAAGTGAGTGCATAAATGTTAATGATATAGAAGGAGTATTAACATTTTATAAAAGTAATTTAGGGCAGCCCGGGTGGCTCAGCGGTTTAGCGCTGCCTTCAGCCCTGGGCCTGATCCTGGAGACCTGGGATCGAGTCCCACGTCAGGCTCCCTGCATGGAGCCTGCTTCTCCCTCTGCCTGTGTCTCTGCCTCTCTCTCTCCTTCTCTCTGTCTGTCTCTCATGAATAAATAAATAAAATATTTTTTAAAAAAGTAATTTAGTTTGCATGCACATTTTAATATCACTGTCCTCACCTTTAAGTGGCTTCTACTCCTTTTGTGAATCTCAAACTTCCATCACGCTATCCATCAGTTTATTAAAATTTGTTGGCTATTTTCTTAGGTAATTCATCCTCACACTTTAAATTGTTACATTTATAGTTATTAGACTAATAGTTCTTTGAGAGCAGCAATTCTGTCTTCTTTGAATATTATCTCCAGTTCCAAGAAAAATAAAATGGATTATCATGTATAAATATTCAATAAAGATTTTTGAATGTATGGATGAATGCATCAATAAAAACATCTCTGAAAAAGTATAATACAGCCTTCACAATTTTGAAGACTCTCACATTTTGGCATAGCAACTTAATAAAAATCATTCAACTCAAATTATTTGCTGCTTTTACCAATTACATTATTTACTAAGCACTTATCTTTCCTAGCATTGGGCTAATTTCTTTGATTATATTATTTAACTTACTTTCCTCAAGAATCAATAGAGCATTTTTTATTTTATTTTTATGTTTTAAAACTTTATTTATTTATTCTTGAGAGACACAGAGAGAGAGAGGCAGAGACACAGGCAGAGGGAGAAACAGGCTTCCTATGGGGAGGCTGATGAGGGACTCAGTCCCAGGACCCCGGGATCATGACCTGAGCCAAAGGCAGACACTCAACCACTGAGCCACCCCGGTCCCCTAGAGTAGATTTTATTTCCATTTTAAACTAAAAATGTGTCTTATACAGGATAATTAACATGCCAAATATTTCTCTCATTTCTTCTTTTTTGCATAGCTTGGTAAACAAGACTCAGAGATTTGGACTCTGCCCCTTCCTCAATGGTGGAAGAGAAATAACAGTGAAGTTGGAGCATTTCTGGTAATCCCAGGTTTTAGTTGAGACTCGGGGAGATCTAGAACATACCAGCTGACCCAGAGTCTAGGTCCTATCAAAACTGTCTCAAAGAAATAATGCATTTTCACCCATAGTCCTTTCCTGAATGATTAATTCTATATGTTTCATTCAAATGTTATTTACATATAGTTATTAGGTGCCTACTTTGTTCCAGATACCATGATATTCAATGGCAACCAGTCGCGATCCTTCTGTGTGTGGGAATTTACTTAGTGGGGAGGAGGGGAAATAGATAAGAATCAGATTAAAAAGAGTAAATATTTTATTCTAAATGAAAAATAATTATGTTATATGAACAAAATTTATACTATGGACCCCCCCCACTCAAGGAGTTGTCATGAAGAATGAATGTAGTATAGGATGCCTGATAAAAAAAAAGATCACACTAAACTCTTTCCCAGAACATCTTGCTTCAGAGGATTGTACTGAGCTGATTCTTCAAAGGGAAGCTATATTGTGAAGAAAAGTAATACTTCAAACCCCAGCCCTAAGGTGGTCATGGGAAGTATACATGCACCATGCATCTGAAAGTACAGATTAGCTCAGCTGATTGCTAGTTGTAGTACTGTGTTCTATATCACAGAAACTCCTTCATTTCTAAGCAAAATCCTAGTTAGATCATTTTAGTTGGATTATTAGTGTTTTACATTATTAGAAAGTTTACTAAATTGTGGATACAATAGAGTTTTCCAATATCAGCTTTTATCTTAAATGTAGCTAATATCATGGCTACTCATCTGTGTGTGTTAGTTTTGAATTGGCTTTGAAGTAGGGAATGGAAGAATGGTGATGTTTATTGGGTTCCTTTAGATTTCCAGTCATCACATTCACCATCAAAGTTTTAAACTCAGCTGGTCTGCTTTTCATCCTAAGCATTTCTTTTTTTATTCTTCCTCTCATTCTTTTAAACCTGTGTTGTTCTCTCATAACAACATAGCCCACAGGCAAAAGTTTTTTTTCAATGATCTTAAGTTTTTGAATCATATAATCTGAGACAAATTATGGTAGGGAACCTAGCTATTTCATTTACTATTGTATTCCTAGGAATTAGAACTTTACCTAGACAGTTACTAAGCAACAAAAATATTTCTTCAGTTAAATTCTCTTCTCTTGAGCCACACACTTTTTAAAAAGGTCTCATAGTTATCTTTTATCAATTCATTTTTATAATTACTTGTTTGGGATCCCTGAGTGGTGCACCGGTTTAGCGCCTGCCTTTGGCCCAGGGCCCGATCCTGGAGACCCGGGATCGAATCCCACGTCGGGCTCCCGGTGCATGGAGCCTGCTTCTCCCTCTGCCTATGTCTCTGCCTCTCTCTCTCTCTGTGTGTGTGTGTGTGACTATCATAAATAAATAAAAATTAAAAAAAATACTTGTTTGATTTCTTTGATTTGCACATGAACAGGATTATGTCATAGGTAGGTGTGAATTCAACTCAAATCCTAGGAAGTGGGATGACAGAGGTCTGTTTGTATGCATTCCTATTTGCTTTCTGTTCAAATTGTGTTCATCACAAGGATGTTCATCTATTTTTCTTCATGATATTTAAAAATCTCATATAATCACTATATCTAAGAATTATTTACTTATCTAAATATGTGAAGCATTCTTACTCTCACAATGATATCCTATTTGGGTCATTTGCAAGACATTGAGATGTCTAACACAGTGCTTATGCTGTAGTCATTTGGCTTTTTGTATGTATATCACTGAGTAAGATTAACAATATACTTTTTTTTTAAAGAGAGAGCACAAGTTGGGGAGGGGAGGGACAAAAGATGAGGGGGAGAGAAAATCTCAAGCGATTTTCATAAAATTGGCATACATGTTGTTAAATAAAGATTTTGCTTTACTATTTTTAACAATGTGAAATATGGATCTTAGGTATATCAGGTGTATATTATCTTCAAGAAATTTCAACTTTTGTGCTATATGAATCACTATTAACCAGCCAGTATTTATTAAGTTCTTCTTATATGCCAGAAATTATACAGACTCTTCAGATGTTTACACAATGCAGAGCTTCCGGTCTCCAAGTACATGTGTACATGTTGTCTAGCAGAGAAGACCAACATATAAACAAATATTTATACAATGGAGGTATGCAGTGAGGGAAGAGAAGTATCTGGTATCTATTTATAGACATATATTGTAGGAAGTTTTATTAAATATCAGTTCATTAGATCAGAACCATTTTCTCTTTTAACAGATTAGGAGACTAAGTATCAGAGAAGTCATCCCACTTGTCCAAGGTCACAGTAATTTGAGAACACATATACAGGTTGGTTCAACTCTTGCCAGTGTATTTTCATTTTTATTTAGCTTCTTAGAAGGAATATCTATAAGAAAAACAAGATAACAATTCTTTTCCTCCCATTTTATATCCTCATTAGTGGTTTTTAAAAAAGCTATGTCTTTCTATGGAGATGGAGTTACTTTGCCAGTGAAAATATATGTCTTTCAAAATAGATCTAAAACCCTGTGGGTTTTCACTATCAGAGAATTTTCCATTCTAATTTACCTCCAGTTTTTATAGTATTTAGTAAGCACTTAATTGTAAAAGTGATGAGTTATCCTCTGTTTCTTGATTTTATATACATCATTCCTCTTGCTTCACTTGTTAGTAACCTACTTTAGAACAGTGATTGGATATTTCTCTGGTTTAGTCTGTCCACTTGACGTATGCGTCAAATGTTAATATGTTAATATATTATGGACATTACTTGAAAGAAATAATATTTTGATGATTTAAAATATATTTCCCTATATATTCTATCATACTCTCAACTATTGGGAAGAGAATAGTATCTAGTTTATTCTTCCTTTCCACACCCATGCCTATCATTAATATTTCTAGTCATGCATTTCATTAATATTTCTAGTGTTTACATAAAAGTAAGAAAACTAAATTAGGAAATTAGCAATATTGCTCCTATGGAAGAATGCTAAACTTGCCATCAAGAATGACATTACAGGGGCGCCTGGGTGGCTCAGTGGTTGAGCCTCTGCCTTTGGCTCAGGATGTGGTCCCGTGGTCCTGGGATCGAGTCCCACATCAGGCTCCCTGCATGGAGCCTGCTTCTCCCTCTGACTATGTCTCTACCTCTCTTTCTCTGTGTCTCGCATGAATAAATAAATAAAACCTTAAAAAAATGACATTACAAGTTTCATAAAAGGATTACTCTAATCTTTAATTTTTCAACTGCAAATTTGGCACTTGTCAGTGTTAGAGCAGATTGATATGACTATCATTTTAGGATGATGCATCAGACATAATTATTTCTTATTATAACATAACAAACCATCCAAAGAATTGTTTATTTATGACGATGGTGAGTTATTTTGTTTCCCTTTGAATTTATAGGGCATGAAATATTTCCAAATGTTTGTGTGTATTTCCAACACAGTGCCAGAAACATCAACTGGTGTGCCTTGACAAAATTTGCACTAGAAAACAATATGCAAATACACTAAGTAGTTGAAGATTGGGTTATCCTTGAACCACAATAACAATTATCCTCAAGGAAATCCTAAGCAGTCATTTTCCAGCATGTTATGCCATGGGAAGGTAGGAGATAGGATTAAGTTGACTGGCCAAGGCAAGTCAAATGTTTGATATCCTTGTTTAAGTGTCATTTTGTAGCTTCCCTCTCCCATCAACCCTCTATTGAAATGCAAGGCTCTAAAAGAGAGAAAGAGAGAGAGAAAGAGAGAGAGAAATTTAAGACTCCAAACAAAGACTAAGAAAGCATCTTGGGCATGGTGTTCCACTATTGCTAAACTTAGGATAATAAACACTGCTTTCATCCTTTAGGCATGTATAATCTCTAATGTATTCATGATGTCTGTTTGTATTAGTTGATTACTGACCTCTTTTGTCTCACATAACCATCACTACAAAATTCATATAGAAAGCTGCCAATAATTAGAAATGCTTTACATATGGCAAATTTTTGCTCCTTCTTATGCATTTTGATATTTAAATCCAGTCCTATTTTTTTGTTGTTGCTGTTTTCTCTTTCTTGTTAGACCCCACATTTACCTCCAGAATATTATAAAAGCTTAGTGAGTTCAACTTCACGCTTAAATCATAATATGGTCATGAAATTGATCCATAATACCTCAGTGTAGAAATGAACTAAGAATAATTTCAGATTTGTTCAAATCTGTTATGGTGTCTGATAAAGACAACACATAAAATTTTAAATAGTTTATTTTAATCAAGTAAAATAAAATGAGAATAGTTGAATATACTCTTATAAAAATATTCTGTCCAAGTCAAATTTTCATGTTTCAAAAGTGACTGAATAACTACTTCTGATATTTTTGTAACTCTAAAGTTTTTCCCTAAAGTACATGAAATATTACTAAAAAAATTAATAACATTTTATATAGAATAAAACCATAAATCACTATTACATAAATGTAGAGTTGGAGAAACCACCTTTGGGTATCATAGAGGACCTCTAAATATGGAAGGACTCCTCTGGATATGTCTGTTAGAAAGTGCCAGAGCTTTCATATAGCAGGTCTGGTAGGAGCATCCAGTGCAATGCTACTCAGAAGAAATCCAGGAAACACCCCAAATAGTGACTGCCATAATGATACCCGCACCTAGATCTCATTTCTTCATAAACTTTTAGGATGATTCATTATTAAGTTCCTAAAATATGATGAAAACAGCAAAACCAGTCAGTGGTAAATTTATTAAGGGAAAGTTGCCTGTATTCTTCCAGTTGATTTTGGATATCCAAATGAATTTGCATGCTATTTTCCACTATACGGCTTTTAAAGACCAATCCCTCTGGAGATCATTCCATTAATGTCTTTTTTTTTTTTATTACAATGTTTTTTTTTTAAATTTTTATTTATTTATGATAGTCACAGAGAAAGAGAGAGGCAGAGACACAGGCAGAGGGAGAAGCAGGCTCCATGCACCGGAAGCCCGATGTGGGATTCGATCCCGGGTCTCCAGGATCGCGCCCTGGGCCAAAGGCAGGCGCCAAACCGCTGCGCCACCCAGGGATCCCACCATTAATGTCTTTTTCAGTGATAGTCATCTGATATCAGAAACATTGTGGTAAGTGGTCTAAATCTGGTATCAAAATGTCTTGATTTTGGTCCTAGTTTTCTTAAAATAGAATATGTTGAGTCTATCCATATCACCTCAGAGTTTAGACTAAGACCTTGGAGATTTCTGTAGCTGGCAACAAGTATTCACACCTTCAGAACAGAGGTGATTGATTGTTCATGCATCACTTGCTAAGAGTAAAGAGTAGTTCTGCTATCCTTAGTCCATTAGCCAGCTTCTAAACAAACAAGTCTAGAAATTGATGGAGATGAAAGTGAAAGAATCTTTGTTGGATTTTCAGTCAAAAAGAGAATGCTAAATGTATCTAGTTGCCTCCTCACTGGAGATGGTATAGCAGGACTCTTCCCACAACTTCAAGTCATCTAATGGGGATCCATAGGTTCAAGTTAATTAGAGACCTGTACATATAGTGTCTCCTGGAATTTGAACCTGACAATGATTGATGTTTGTGCAAGATTCTGGGATAGAATGGATGGAACTGCCGTTGATAGAAATTATTGAGAATGTTTCATTGGACACGCCTGCATTTTAGAATTTGGTAGGACAAAAATGTCAAGTTTTCCTTGGAATAACAGGTACCACAGAAGGCAGCGAACTCTACAAATGGAATTCCTGCTAGAGTATCTCTCAGGGTTAATTTCACCTTTCACTAAGAGAAAAATCAAGACTATAGTAGCTTAAACAATGTAGTTTATATCTCTCTTTATTTGGCAAATAAGTAGCCCAGGGCAGGATCAGCCTTCTATAGGGTCATACAAAATTGCAAGATAGCTCAATGATCATTTTGGAAGGAATATACTGTCAATTATAAATGAAGGAATCAGCCTGAATCTGATGTCTCATACATGAAGCCCAAGCTTAATTATGGGATGACTAAAACTATATTATGCCTCATGTACAAATTAGATTTAATTTCACATAATACAATTTGCAGCTGTCTTTGTATTTGACAATGACCTGTCCTCCCTCTGTAGGCCACCGCATCTCATTTCCATGCTTCTATATTCTGAACAGCTGGAGGCAGCACAACTTTTATTTTGTTGTAGGGAAAAACAGACTGTGGGGAAAATACTGTGGTTAGGAATAGACTATTAACTTACTAGACCACATGCTTCTTCCACAGAGTTGAACCTCAGATTAAGGCATCTGGCCTTATTTTTTTATCCCTCATAAGAATGTAAGATTCTGTCCTAAATTAAAGTTTTCAAGTTGCCAAACACAAAGCCTTTGGAAACTGATCTCAAAGGAACGGTTTTGTTCTAAGATAAGGCCTGGCTGCATTGTTGTTTGATAAATGGAATCCATCCACTCCTCAGTTAGACTCTGGCTGAAGTGACTTTCCTCTCCCCACTTAAGGTTTATTACCAAAAGTTCTAACCTGGATCTGGTTGACATAGAATCTGAATGTGGTAACATGATATATCTTAATTTCTTTTTGAGACAGACCTTTTTTTTTTTTAATTTGGGAATAAAAATAAGAGCAATGAAATCACAAGCTATCCACTATTTCATCAATTAATTTATTTATAGGATTTATACTCAGATTACTTCCAAAAGACTTCAAGGTAGTTCATTATTCAGAACCCTATTCTTCTTCTGCCAAGGATGGTTTCTAGCTGGGTCTCAAGGACAGTTTCACATCTCAGAAAGAGTTCATTGTGGATACATTGAAGGTATTACCCTAGTGATGTGACCTCTCTATATACCAAAATAAAAACATCACCCCATTTTCATGACAACATATGGGTTCTCCCACCACATGAACATGACAAGTAAAGTGATTATAATCCATCAGCAAAGAGCTCTCTGATAATGAAGAACGTGCAGATTCTTTATGCATAAATGGTCCATGCAAAGGATAGTAAATAAATCCCAGTGTGGCATTTTTATAGTGAATAGCTGTTTTTATATCTCTTTAGTTGCTTAGGAATGAGATATCTGTCTTCTTCATTTTGATATCTTGCCTGATGTGTAAACACATCTAGTCATCTGTCTTATATTTTTTCATAACCAGAGAAACTATATATACTTCCTCTTCCCTGATCCAAATTTCTGTTTCTCATAAATCATTACACACATCCAATGAAATACTTATTCCATGATAAACACGCATCTTATCCTCATCATCTGCACCAAACACTCCATCTTTGCCTTACCCAAAAGCTGGTTCCCTTAGTAACTCCACTGCTCTTTGACATCCTGTTTTTCTATTGCATCCAATTTACCTGGGTATTCAATCTGAAGACCATTAATGCCATTTATAGACTACCATGCCTTTGTCTTTCTTCAACAATCCCTATGCCTTCATCTACAATGCACTGTACCGTTCCTTTTTGCTATCAGTTTCTGACTTCCCAGTCACTAACTCTTGTTTTTTAGAAACTTTGCCACTCCATTCTCAGCCTAAAGCTATGCCACCTGAGTCACCCTAATACCCTGAGTGCTAGCCTTCCTCTGGCCCCTCAGTCCTAGACCTTCTTATTCTCAGTAACTTTCATTCCAATGCCATCTTAGCCACCCACTCGTGTTGGTCCAGAAATGTTCAATATATAAGTTAATTAATTCCAAAACACCACTGAAATAGCTCTGATCATTATTATTTAATTATTTCCATTCTAGAGGTGTCTGGGGTGTCTCAGTGGTTGAGCATCTGCCTTTGGCTCACGTCGTGATCCCGGGGTCCTGAGATTGAGTCCTGCATTAGGCTCCCCGCACGGAGCCTGCTTCTCCCTCTGCCTATGTCTCTGCCTTTCTGTGTCATTCATGAATAAATAAATAAATAAATCTTAAAAAATTATTTTCATTCCATATTTTGAGTAGACTTCCAAAGCATGTATGGTAACCTCTCCACATCCCCCCTGACTGCATTCTCTTTTTAATTTCTTAAACCAGCTTGTATCTCTCCCACTAGTATCTCTCATTTTGCAATTCTGAGTCATCCTTTAATTCTTACTTTACATCACCTCCCACATCCATACACACAGCAGGTCTTCTGGCTCACCAACAAACTGTATCTTGAATCTATTTAGTACTTTTCATTTCTGCTGTTACTACCCATTGTACATGTTACCATCTTCTTCCTGAATTACTTACCTATACTTACCTTCTGATAGAACTTTTACTTCCTGATTACTTTCCTATACTTACCTTCTGATAGAACTTTTTTCTCATATTCTTGTCTCCTCTTCCCATTCAGAAGTCTATTCCTCATCTAGCAATCTGAATTCTTTTTAACTTAATTTTTAAATTAAATATTTTATTTTGAGATAATCATAGATTCACATACAGTTGTAATAAATACTACAGAAAGATCCTGTGTATGCTTTACCCAGTTTTCTCCATTAATGACATGTCATAAATCTGTAGCATAATATTACAATCAGGACATTGACATTAATATGATGAAGACACAGAACATCTCAATCACCACTGGGATGCCTCTTGTCTTGCTTTATACACTTTCCCCTGCAACCACAAATCCAGTATCCATTTCAGTAATTTTGTCATTGAAAGAATGATAAGTAAATGGAAAAATACCTTTGGGTTTGGCTTCTTCACCCACCATAATTCTTTGGAGATTCATCCAGGATGTGCATATATCAATAATTCATTCTTTTTTAAAAAAAAATTTTTATTGCTGACTAGTATTCAATGGTATGGATGAACTACATTTTGTTTAATCACTCACTGTTTGAAAAACATGTATTGATATGTTTTGGATATTACAAATAAAGCTGCTATAAACATTTGTGTACAGATTTTTATGTGAACACAACTCTTCATTTCTCTGGGATAAATACCCAGCAGTGCAATTTCTGGCTAAACTAAACATGCATGACCTTAAGCCCATTAACAATGTATGAATGATCCATTTTCTTTGCACCGTTGCCAGCATATGGTGTTTTCACTATTTTTATTTTATCTATTCTGTTAGGCATCTAGTGATAGATATTTCATTGTGGTTTACCATATATTTTGCCAAAGACTAATGATATTAAATATAATTTAATGTGTTTATTTGCCATCTGTGTATCTTCTTTGGTGAAATGTCTGGTCATGTATTTTCTACTTTTTGTTTGTTTGTTTTGCTTACTAATGAGTCTTGAGAGTTCTGCTTTTGTCCTAAATACTTGTCTTGATATTTTTTCCTATAGTGAATCTTCTAAATCATGTACATGGTAGAACTCTCCATTTACTTAGATCTTTCATTTTTTTCATCAACATTATATTGTTTTTAGCATACAAGTCTTGTATATGTTTTCTTACATCCATACTTAAGTATTGCTTTCTACCTTTGAGCAATTTACAAATTACAATTGTAAATAGTGTTGCAGTTTTGATTTTAGTATCTCTGTGCTCTATTAATAGTCTATAGAAATACAACTTTTATATTTATCATATATTCTGTGACTTTAATGTATTCATTTATTAATTCTAGGAATTTTTCTTAATAAATTCTTTAGGGTTACCTACATAGATGATCATGGAATCTGCATATAGAGACAGTTTTATTTCTTCCTTTAAAATATGCATGCCTTAAATTTCCTTTTATTCTGTTATTGCACTAACTAGAACTTTATAGCTATGTTGTATGAGGGTGATGAGAGCAGATATTCCTGGTCTTGTTCCTACCTCAGGAAATATGTAGTCTTTCACTATTAAATATAATGTATATTGTAGTTTTTTTGTAGTGCTCTATGTCTAGTTGAGGAAATCTTTCTGTTCCTATTTTTCCAAAATTTTTGATGTAAACAAGTGTTGAAGAGTCCTAGTTTCAGTTCTGACATGTAAAGAGCTTGAAAATTATTACTTTCATGTTACAACAAGAAAAAAATGCTGAACAAGTGGAGAGTCAATTCCTCTTTTTTGAACCCTGTAGAAAATTGAGTTTTTGGAGTAAACCAGGACTCCAAATCTTAAGATGAATATAGAAAATCATAGCTGAGATCAACTTATCAGGAACAGAAGCTTCTGGGGACAGAAGTTATTAGATAAACTTACATGATTATTTTGTCAAATTCCTGGAAGCAGAATGCACACTAGTGTGAGAATAGGAAACTCTTGGGGCTTCAGTCTTAAAGAGTCCCAAGACTTTCATGAGTTGTGCATCTGGAAACCTTGCCAAGTTTTCATAGTGAAGAAACAAGAAATATCCTTGTGTTTTTGTAGGAGGGAGGAGAAAACTGACCTTTTGAAATATGTCCAAAGAATTCATCATAAGAAAAGCCAATATTTTTTTTTAATTTTTTTATTTATTTATGATAGTCACAGAGAGAGAGAGAGGCAGAGACACAGGCAGAGGGAGAAGCAGGCTCCATGCACCGGGAGCCCAATGTGGGACTTGATCCCGTGTCTCCAGGATCGCGCCCTGGGCCAAAGGCAGGCGCCAAACCGCTGCGCCACCCAGGGATCCCGAAAAGCCAATATTTTAAGAGAAATACCTTTACAATAGCCTTTATTTATTATAAGGGGAAGGAAATTAGTCACTTCTAGCTCCCTCTAGACTTTCTCACCTAAAAGGGTAATAGAAGCTAAGAAACAATTGTGACACTCATAGTCCAGGGACAAAGCCATCTAAAGACTGAGACTTAATTGTAGAAATATAGAATGCTTTCCCCTTACCCCCACAGCTTCCTACCACATCAATAGGGCTTACATGTGATAATACTGTATCATAGTTGAAAGAATTGCAGGGAGCGGTCTTTACTTAAGGAGGAATTAATAAGAAAACCCAAAGACAACAAAGGAGACAAAATCAAGAATACTAGAGGCATTTGAACCTCTGGCAACTACAGCTATAGGAAACATTACACACAACTAAATTCCTAGTCAGATTCACATAAAACCTCACACTAAATTCTATTTAACTCTAGTCTTTTATTCAATATATACTATATGGCTTTGTGTGTGCACATGGCTTTTAATAAAAAATTATGTTCCATAATAAAAGACCAGAAAAACACAGGCTGAACTGACAAAATAAGTATTACAAAAAGATTCAAATATGGCAGAGATGTTGGAATTATCAAACTAGAAATGTAAAATTGGTATTATTCATATGTTAAGGGATCCATGGAAAAGATAAAAACTCTAAGAAAGAATTCAAGGAAATACTAGGAATTAAGACCACTGCAACAAAAATTTTAAAATGCCTTTGATGAGTTCACCAATAGACTGGACACTGTTGAAGAAAGAATCAATAAGCTTGGAGATATGTTAATATAAGCTTCCAAAACTGAAATGCAAAGAGAAAAAAAAATGAAAGCATACACACAAAACAGAATACCTTGATCACCAAACCAACCATACAGGAAATATTAAAAGGGAACCTTTAATTGAAGAGAGAGCCCAAAAGTAACATAGACAAGAAAGGAACAGAGGCAATATATAGAAAAAGTGACTTTATAGGTAATACAACGGCACTAAATTCATCTTTCAATAGTTACTCTGAATGTAAATGGGCTAAATGTCATAATTGAAAGACACAGTGTATCAGATTGGATAAAAAAGCAAGACCCATTGAAATGCTATCTGCAAGAACCTCATTTTAGACCAAAAGACACCTCCAGATTGAAAGTGAGGGGATGGAAAAGTATTTATCATGCTAATGGACATCAAAAGAAAGTTAAGGTGGTGATTCTTATATCACACAAATTAGACTTTAAACCAAAGACCATGATAAAAGATGAGGAAGATTATCTTTATCATATTAATTATTATTAATTATTATATTATCAATATTATATATTATTATATCATAATTAAAGTGTCTATCCAAAAAGAAGATCTAAAAATTGTAAATATTTATGTCTCTAACATGGGAACAGCCAATTGTATAAGCCAATTAATAACAAAATTAAAGAAGCACCTTGATAATAATACAATAAGAGTATGGGACTTTAACACCTCACTCACTGCAATGGACAGATCACCTAAGCATAAGATCAATAAGGAAACAAGGGCTTTGAATGATATGCTGGACCAGATGGACTTCATAGATATATTCAGAACATTACCTCCTAAATCAGCAGATTACATATTCTTCTTAAATGCACATGGAACATTCTCTGGAATAGATCACATACTGGGTCACAAATCAGGTCTCAGCTGGTACCAAAAGATTGGGATCATTCCCTGCATATTTTCAGACCACAATGCTTTGAAACTGGAATTCAATCACAAGAGGAAGTTTGGAAAGAACTCAAATACATGGAGGCTAAAGAGTATCCTACTAAAAAATGAATGTGTCAACCAGAAAATTAAAGGATAAATAAAAAATTCATGGAAATAAATGAAAATGAAGCACAACTATTTGAAACTTTTGAGATGCAGCAAAGGTGGTCCTAAGAGGGAAGTATATAGCAATAAAAGCCTTTCTCAAAAAACAAGAAAGTTCTCAAATACACAACCTAACCTTACACTTAAAGCAATTGGAGAAAGAACAGCAAATAAAGTCTAAACCAAGCAGGAGAAGAAAAATAATAAAGATTAGAGCAGAAATCAATGAAGTAGAAACCAAAATAAAATTGAACAGATCAATGAAACTAAGAGCTGGTTCTTTGAAAGAATTAATAAGATCACTAAACCCCTGGCCAGACTTGTCAAAAAAGAAAAAGTACCCAAATAAATAAATCATTAATGAAGTAGGAGAGATCACAACCAACACTGAAGAAACAAGCAATCACTGTTATTTAAAGATTTTATTTATTTATTTATTTATTTATTTATTTATTTATTTATTTATTTATACATTCATGAGAGACACACAGAGAGGCAGAGAAATAGACAGAGGGAGAAGCAAATACCTCACAGGGAGCGTGATGCAGGACTCGATCCTTGGATCCTGGGATGACACCCTGAGCTGCAAACAAATGTTCAACCACTGAGCCACCTGGGCATCCCAAAATACAATTATAAGAACATATTATGAGCAACTATTTCAACAAATTAGGCAATCTGTAAGAAATGAATGCATTCCTAGAGACATATAAACTACCAAAACTGAAATAGGAGGAAGTAAAAATCTAAACAGACCCATAACCACCAAAGAAATTCAAGCAGTACTTAAAATCCTCCCAACAAACAAGAGTCCAGTACCAGATGGTTTCCCAGGGGAATTCTACCAAACATTTAAAGAAGAATTGATATCTATTCTTCTGAAACTGTTTCCACATATTCACTTACTTGAATGGTAAACATTTCATAATCCTTTCCATTATACTGTCTTTTTATAAGTTATTCTCTGTTTAAGAGCAGTTTTATTGAGATGCAATTTATTCACTATAAAATATATCCTTTTACAGTGTGCAAACAGCACATCAGGAACTGTGGGATAATTTCAAAACATGTAACATATGCATTATCACAATAACAGAGGAAGAAGAAAGATATAAAGGAGAAAAATGAATATTTGAAGTAATAATAGCCAAGAATTTCCCGAAGTTTGGCTTATCAACCATTAGAAGGAGGGATGTTGTTTTTAACTATAATCGTGGATTTGTCAATTTATTATTTCAATTATGTCATTTTCTGTATCAAATATTTTACAGCTCCTGATTCTATCATCTTGCTGACATCATTCCCCTCTCACAGTCTTTAGGATGCCATTTCTTTGTGGATTGTGCTTTTTAGCAAAACATAATGTCTTTCTCTCTGATAATTTTCTTTATTCTAATATCTATATCATGTGATGTTAATTTAGGCATTCCTACTTCCCTTCAATTAATATTTGCATTATATATCTTTTTATATTCTTTCAATTTCCTGTATCATTATATTTGAAAAAAGCATCATATAGACAACATATATTTGGGTAATATTTTTAAATCACTGTTTCAATCTACCTTTTAATTAGTATATTTAGACTTATTCCATAGAATTTACAAAGCAATGAATGATCAATAAATGCATTTTAGATATAATTTGCATCTTTATTTGAAGTTTACTACATACAGGTTTTGGCTATGTGTTGTTTAACCAGCAAGGACTGACTAAATATATCTCAAAATATTATTTCACCTTTCTGGAGGGGGTTTCCTGCTTTCTTCCAATTCACTCCATCTTATGTTTTATATGCTTTTATAGTGATACTAATTAATCACTTAAAATATTCCCGTGGCTAATCAGGGTATCTATAGGAAGAAGTAGTAAATCCTGAAAAATCTGGAATTTAATTCTACTCCTAAGATTCAAAAATTTAATTTGATCAAATTTGATAAAACTTACTTTGGTTGGGGACTACTTTTTACCAATGTCCTGTTGTTTCTGTTTATGATATTTTTAGTTTTATGTCTTTAAAATGACAATGGTATTTCTGCACATTAAAGTTTGTGAAGCAATTTAGTATGACTGATACAATATTTCCTCTAAGATTTCCTAATGATGGATATTTTAACTAGATGAAGATCGAAGATACTAAGCAGGATGCATAATAACAAATAGAGAAATGACATTGAACTTTCTTTCCACAAAATAAGTAAGTACAAAGTTTATAAAATTTATATATAACATCTAAATAAAATATAAAATTTATATATAACCTCCAAACAAAATATATATTAGTAGGAAAAATTCAAATGAATTTCTTGGTTTTTGTCAAAGCTCATTTTCATTTTTGTTAAAAAAAATAGGATCAAGTAACCATTTGATAATGTCAAAGGAGAAAATAGGAAAGTATTGTAATCAACCATTCTGACATATGCAAAAGGATAAAAAGCATGTATTTTTTACCATTGGATTTATCTCTCCTTGTCTTAAAAATGATCACTGAACATAAAGAGTCATTTAGGAGAAACATTATATGGTCTCAGTCATTTGGGGGATATAAAAAATAGTGAAAGGGAATAAAGGGGAAAGGAGAAAAAATGAGTGGGAAATATCAGAAAGGGAGACAGAACATGAGAGACTCCTAACTCTGGGAAATGAACTAGGGGTAGTGGAAGGAGAGGTGGGCGGGGGGTGGGGGTGACTGGGTGAGGGGCACTGAGGTGGGTACTTGATGGGATGAGCACTCGGTGTTATTCTATATGTTGGCAAATTGAACACCAATAAAAAATAAATTTATAAAAAAAATTAAAAAGTATTTCAAACCAAGTGATTAATGACATGTGAATGTGCTTAGAGTAATGGTTAGAGAACAATTTATAGCTTTTTATTTGTATACTAGGACAGAAAGTTAAAATGAATCACTTTATTTTCAATTTAAGAAGCTAGGATAATACCAGTCAATTAAACCTAAATAAAGTAGGAAAAAAGATGTAATAAATATAAGAAGAAAGGTCTCTGATATAGAAAATATAGTTGTAGAAACAAGTAAGCAATTCTGAAAAATACTACAATGACATAATTACACAATTCAAGGAAATGGTGATAAAGATTTGGCTCTCTTTTGATTAATTTGGCTCTCCTTAATCTCCTATGATTAATTGCAATGCATTAGTATAATAATTTTTTAGGGGATGATGAATTGACTTTAGGCTTTGGTATTAAGGGAGACTTCATGGAAACATTAGAAGGGGTACTAAATATTATGCAATGTATAGGTTTAAATAGAGAGAGAGGTTAGGGAATTCTCTTTGAAAGTGAGAGTGATAAAAATTGAGTTACACTTAGGAAGTGGTAAAACAAAACAGACCCAATGTATCTCCCCAAGATAAGCCATTACATCTGAACACTACAATGATTACAATTTCCTTTTCCTCCGTATGTATAGATTGATCTTTCCAGATCACTGTCTCATAGGGGCACAAAAATTAAAATTAAAACTGAAGGCTTGAAGAACCGACATCTAGTGTTGAAATTCTAAATTTGTAGTTAATCTAGGAGGAAGAGAAAGACCAGTTAATTTGTGAATAAAGTAGTTTTCCTAACCTAAGGAGGTTAGGAGAAATCTTGCATAAATGAGTGATAGATGAACGCATGAAAAGTGGATAAACTTGACAGATTCAAGGAGATATATGACGTTTGCTATGATTGAGAATTAAAGGACTTGGAAAAAAATGAATAAGTTAGTTACAGTATGCAGAAAAATATGACGTTAGCCAAAAGATGGATGAGAGAGTGGGAGAAAGAGCAAATGACATGGACTCAGAGGGAATAAATTTACTTACAAATGTAATCTTGACAAGCCATTTCCTTTTCTCTTCTTTGCCTCTTCACCTGTTAGACCTCCAAAGCATTTTCATAGTCTGTATTGTGAACCAACTTAATAAAGAATGCAAAATTCCATACCAGTTTAGTTGGATTTAGGTAGTACTCAGATCATAGAGATTAAGATTAAATAATTCGTGAGTGACATAAAGATGATTGTGCAATTTTGCTTAAGAACTTAAATTTGGAAGAAAAACAAAGCACAGGATTTGGTTAAGAAAATGGGATCAAGAGAAGTATTTTAGGGTTTGTTTATATTTGGTTGGTTTTTAGAGTTTGTCTCCTATAAACTAGAGCAAAATATCACATCAGAAGATCTGTAACTGGTAGTTTAGTGAAAGAAAGGAGGCTTAGAGGAGTGATTTGAGGAGAATATTTCCTGAATTGATCAAAATCATTGCCCATTAGTAGTAAAATTCTTTTCATGATGGATTTTAATAAAATTATGTAAATATAATTTTAAGTTTCATGTGTATGTATGTAACTTTGAAAATCTGATAAACTTGATAAAAATATCAAGAGTCTTTACTATATATACGTATGTATACATACATATATAAAGTTGTACCATTTCAGGTGTTTACAAACCCCTCAAAGTGCATTTAATTAGGAGGTATAGGTACCGCGGGTTAAGAGTCTCAGCTCTGTAGTTAACTGATGATTGTTGCATCTTTATATGAACACACAAGTAATTGTTACATTATTCCAGTGCAACAACGATATAAATATCAGTAGGTTTTTAATTTAATTTAATTTAATTTAATTTAATTTAATTTAATTTATTCATGAGAGACACACAGAGAGAGTCAGAGACACAGGCCGAGGGAGAAGCAGGCCATGCAGGGAACCTGATATGGAACTCCATCCCAGAACTCTAGGATCACACCCTGAGCCAAAGGCAGATGCTCAACCACTGAGCCACCCAGGCATCCCTACATCGGTAGTTTTGAATTGAAGATGAATCACACACACATTTCTCTACAGGATAATAATTAAAAAAATCATGTCAAATATCTTTAAAATGCTGTTCTATTTTAGAGTAACATGGATTAGAAAGACATTTCAGTAGTTTTGAAACTAAATTATTATGGAGTAGAGCAAGACAGACACAGAGAGTTCAACTTAGAACTTTAGAACAATGATATGGCTTTTATCAGTAGACACAAGTGAAGAATGAAGGCATGCATGAGTGAATGTGTGAGTGAGCGAATGAAATGAAAAGGCTTTCAGAGCCAGCCAAGAAAAATAGCAACAACACAATGACACTGAGGTGGCAAGGGGGTCAACTGATTTTATTTTTTATTTATTTTCTTATGTCCAGGCAGCTCTAAGCCCAGAAACAAGCCCAGTGACTTCAGAGTAATCCATCTTTTAGCCTCTGATATAAATGGAAAATATCTGTGCCTTTATGCCTTTTTTTGCAGCTGAAGACTTTCTTTCTTTCTTAAGAAAACATTACCTTCTCTTCAACAAATGAACTCCTACAACCCATTCCACCTTCCCCCAGTGTTACCTTCCTAATCAGACTCAACCACTGAAGGATTTAAAACTTGGCCAGTTGTGAGGGGAAAAAGTCTCTCTTCTATGAAACTGTGTCTGCAAAGACTGGCTTTTGCCCAAGCCACAGGAACTTTAAACAGTCTGCTTGCTACTCAGTCGGCACAGGCAGGTTCAAGCACAGAGTTGGATAAAAAGCTGCTACCAGGCTTTTAATCTTGCAGGTTGTAGAAACCCTTGATGCCTCATATCTTATTGTCTTGAAGAATGTATGACATTCTTATGAATGTATGACAGCAAAGTAAAAAATTGTTAAATTTCTTGGTATGTATATCAAAATAGGGGAAAGTGGAAAGAAAACTAGGTAAGTTATCCTGAATATGAGTATTTATTCCGATTCAGATGATTATTCAGATGATCAGATTGCTTAATAGTCAAAATTCTGATTTTGCATTTAATTCAACTCCATAATTTTTCAAAAACCACTCTTACTTTCTCTTTACAAAATAGAAGAATGAGATTAGCTCTGACTCTGGCTTTGACAGTCAGTGCCTTTGTGATTTCTGAGTCCCTTAGTATCTCTGAGCATCCATATCTTCACCTATTAAATAGGATAATTGTCGCATCTGTTCAATGTGTGAAGGACCAGCCACACACAGAGAAGCCATAGTAATCAGTCCTCTTTCTTACTATCAATAGCTATGTCATTTTGGTTGTTTTTTTTTTTTTTTACATAACCTGACAACTGGGTACCTTACTCTTTAAAATATTTAATTGAATATGTAAAATATAATATGATTTCCATGAGAACCCATACTTGATACACAATTTTAGAAAGTACTGACCTACATTTGTCACACCAGTGAAATTTCTAGCTCAAACCTTAAATTCATTAACTACATCTAAAATGTTCTGATCATTTCTAAGTTTAGCCTTTCTAGAGAACAGGTGTTAAGTGTCTAAGTGTTGCATATCCAGAGCCAGTCAAGATTCTCCCTTCTCCAGAAGCTCAAAATAAGATCAGAATAGAAAGACAATCTGACATTTGGGACCCTGATTCATTCTGATAACAAAGCATATCATATTGCAAGAAGGCCTTCTTCATTCCTTATTTCAAAACACTTTTTTGTCATGATTGGATTATTTCATTTCTCTTAGATATGTCCTATCAACCAATTGTCTTTCTCTCGACTCATCTCAACCCACTATTGAGACAAAAATAGAAATCAAACCTCTTCCAAAATTTACTGATGTTCATTATTGTCTTAATACTCATTTAGCCCTGGCCACTATTAGGCTGTCAGGTCACGTGAAAGAGTCACCCCGCTATTATTTTTTTAAGTCTAAAAAATAGAATGAAACAAATCTCTGAAGTTATATTTATGTATAGATGTATTTTATAGAAGTAGTCTTTTTTGGATGTTACTATAAAAATCATCTCCTGGAGAGTTTTTAAAATTAATGATTAGGTGATATTATTTATACATAATATTTGAACATAGACTGAATTGCTTCAAATATATGTCTGGGAAAACCTTATCAGGGAGAAGTATGTAAAAGTGGAAGTAGGTAATACAGAGTTTAGAAGGTGATTTGTAAATTGTCCTCTGAGAGGATAAAGGTATTTAAAATAATCTGGAGACAGTCCTAACAGTATAATTGCTTTATGATCTATGTGTCCATGCTTCTTTATTGTGTTCAGTTTCTATACTTTTCCACACTCAGTTCCCTTTCTAGCTCACTGTCTTTAAAGACTGCATTCACATTTCTTTTTTGTGTGTTTGGTCTGAATATATTGATCACAAAGTTAAGCGACATTTATTTCCACATGCTACTCCAAGCAGTGGTGGGTGTAGTTAAAAAACATACTAAAATATTGTTAAAATATTTTAACAATATTCATACTAAATGTTTGAAGGGGGTCTGTTAATATTTTATGCAAATATTTTTTGCAGATACAGAAGTCTGTGCATTTGTATTATAAACTTTGAACTCCTCAAACTGCATCACGTTAAGTTCACTTGGCAGAAGTTGGAAAGGATGATCTTTCTTTCTTTTTTCTTTTTTCTCTTTTTTAATTCATGAGAGACACAGAGAGAGGCAGAGACTTAGGCAGAGGAGAAGCAGGCTCCCTGCAGGGAATCTCTTGTGGGCGACAATCCCAGGACCCGAGATCACGACGTTCAACCACTGAGCCACCTGAGGGCTCCAAGATGATCATTTTAAAAGAAGAATGCAACCGGTATCCACATTAATGGCAAAGAGCTTTGCCTTCTTCTCATTGAGTTACATTTAATTCAGCTGGTTCATGAAACAGCAGAGAAGACATGGTGGGAACTAGCCAGAGCCTATCCCTCCCAAATCTCAAGTTTGTTTCATTTTATAACGGCTTGTCTCATTTTCCCCTGCGACATCCTAGTAAGAAATCAATAAATTCCTTGGGATGAAGCATCATCATCTCATCAGCTTCACACATCCGCCCCTCTCACAAAGCTGGTCCCTTTTCCTCTTTGCAGGTGGCACTTTTTCTGATTGCGTTTTTGCCCTGGCAGGCTGCGGCGGTTTGTAGCGAGAGTGGCTGAAGCCTTGAGAAGTGGCGATGAAGACTCAGGAACCACAGTGTTTACTAAAAGGAAAAGAAAGGGAAAGTTGGCCACTGTGCACTTACCCAATTGTTTTTATGATGTCGTTAGAACAAGGAAAATGATGCTCACAGCCGCATTCTAGCATGTGTATGTGTGTTGGGTGGGAAGGCTGAAGAGGGAAGAAGGCAGGCAGGGTGCTCCAGTGACCTGGATAAAGTTACTCAATTACAACACTTCATTTTTCTCCAAATCACCATCAAGTGAAAAAAATAATCCAAAATCAGGACAGGGGAATGGAAAAGTTTCGTAGTCTGGGACTCTATGAGATAGTAGGAGACAAATTCATAACAAAATGGAGACATCATTAGCTCTAAAAGGATCCTTAACAACATTATTTATTTTGTTTGAAATATATGAGAAAAAAATAAGTGGGATTTGAAACATGTCTTTTTTGAATACTCTTTAACAGTTCTTGTGGCACACAGCCTCTTGAGTTGTACACAATGACGGTTCTGAAATTTGAAGCTAAAAGAAATATCCAACATCTAGGGATGAGATGATTCACTTTCTGCACGCACAGCAAACACCAACATTCAGCACAAAGGTAGTAAGGAACTCACAGTAATAATCCAAGGTTACCTGGAGGGGGGAACCCTAAAATAATATTTTTGTTTTCCAAAATGTGGATTTTTCTTTCCCTCTCTGAGTCTGCCTTCTCATCACTGAACAGGAGGGGAAAACATCAGTGTCTACAAGAACACCGCAAGATTAATTAATGAATTTTATAAAGGGTTTGTGTAAACACTTGCAGGTTTTTAGAAGGGAAATAATATTGACTCGTGTTGTATCCTATGCCCAATAATGTGAAATGACTTCTCCTTGGTTATGGTCTTAAAGGAATTGGAAAATCCAAAACTTTTCATTGAAAATAACCTGCTTTCTGAGGCAAAGATTGGCTTTGTTTTAAAACATGCTAGCTTTAACCTGACTTTGGTGAATGAGCTAATGCAATGATAATAAGGCAAGGTAGTTAAAAAAGTGCTAAAAAGTTGGAATTCAGAAACTTGACACGGGCTTTAGGCATTTATTAATTTATGATATGCTTGATAGCCTGTCTTTTTGTAGGAAAGGGTAGTTACACACATCTTAAAACCTGGATTGGAGGTTGAATATCAGTGTATTTAATTAGCTGAATAGCAATTCCTATAAATTCCTCAATATTCTAAATATGTCCATACCAATTTAAAAAATTATCTTAACTCCTTGTTTCCTAAGATCCCAAAGTATTTAACACATAAATTATCTCATATATTGTGAAAATATTCCTGTGAAGTAAGATAGTACTTTTGATATTAGCTTGACTTTTAGAAACTGAAGGATCACAGATTCATGCAAAAGTTCCCTGAAATTAAAGCAGATGTTTGAAAGTTAACTGGGTATTATCTTCCTTTGGTGTTGAAGGCATACAAAGATGAGAGTTTAAATTTTTCCAAAATGAACTTTTTCCTGATTTAACTTTTGCTTTCCTTCCTAATTATTTGTCTTTTATCTATGGGGTTAGAGTGAAAAGAATAGTAATTAATTTATCCTTTTCATTTACTAGAGCAATAAAATAACCTGAAAAGTACTCTGTGCTCACACCGCTGTTTGACTACGTTAAAACAGCACCAGTTCTTAGATGTTTTTATAGTCAGTCCCTAAGACCTTCCAAACCAAGTGAATAAATCCTCAATAAATTGTCTGACATTTTCAAGTGCTAAAATAGTTCAAATAGTTTCCTATATCCTGTGCCCCTCCTCATTTTATTTCACATCTGTGTTTGCCACTAATTAATACCATCTCTTTTTTTATTATTCTTCAAATATAGAGGCTTTAGAAAATATTTCCCTCTAAGAAATATCTGTTGTACAATTATTTTCTTTTATTGCTATGCAGGTTAATTTGGCTGCCTTGTGTTTTTTTGTTCTGTTTTTTTTTTTTTTTTCCCTAGAGCAAGAGAATTTTGAGTTCCTCCTTTCAGAAACTAGTATGGAATGAAGTTGTGTTTATATTTAGAACAAAATAACAGACAATTGTCTAATTTACTAAGGTATAAATGTGATTTTTTTAAAAAATTCAATTATGCTTCCTTCTGAATTTTATACACATTTGACCCAAAATGCTAAATCAAAAATCAAGCAATAGAGTTTAATTTAAAAGTCGTTTCTTTTGTCTTTGACTTTTTATGAGTCTTATAATACCACTACCAAGCCTCTCTCCCTTTTTTTCTCCAGTAAAGTACTACAGTAAGTACTGCAAAGAAATAGTTATTCAGGTTACTGACCTCTCTTTTATTGGGGAGTATGTGTGTGTTGAAGGATTTCACACTTATTTTCAGAAATGTTAAGAAAGGATTATATTGTGAATATGTGTGATGCCATTTATTCTGCTTTTCCTCCTATTCAACTTATTTTCACAAGGCTTGTTTATTATAACAGGAGCCCCTATAAAGATTCCCTCATCACTCTCATGTAATATATTCCACATATATATCACACATGCAGACAATATATGTCTTTAAAAAATCAGTTTCAATTAGTGAACTGTACAATCCTAATCATTGGCAATGAATGCCTTACACATAGCTACTGAAGATAGAGATCCACACTAAGAAATTCAAGAGTATGAATCAAAGCTCCAGAAATATAAAAGAAAACAAAGATGAAGGTAAAAAAAAATTGAAAGGACAAGCAAATTTGAATAGTTTCCTTTTATATTTACACAGTGTCTGCTTTTCAAATGTGTATGGGACAGACTAGGGCACAAAAGCAATATCTTTTTTCTCTTGTCTTTCTATCCTCAAACATTTTGCCTAAGACTAAGTAAGCCAACAATTGGACATGAAAGTCATGCAAGAATTGTAATAGTAATAGGAAAAAAGAGTATGTATTTTTGCAAAACATTGCTCTTCATTCCAGCAGAAGAAAATATGCACGGCTGTTTATCTTGGTTTTGCTGCTTCTTTGCACTGTCCAATATGGGCTGGCTGGCTGTCTGGAGGGCTTTCCACAGCCGCTTACAAGAGTTTCACTATTCGTTAGGGCAATAAGGAGATGCTTTTGAGTGTGTTGAGTTAAAAGCTCCATTTAGTCTTTCTTTCACTCAATCTGCTTATGTAACTTAAATATTTTTAGTGCCCAGGAGTTCAAAGTAACTAATGTGTTGTGTTTCAGAATGACAAATAGAACACACTAAAAACAGCATTAGAATGTTTTCCTAAGCAAGTTTCAGGGAAATGTGTGGTGCTCTGAATGGAACTCCACATAGCATTTTGGCCATAGAGCATTTCCTTCCTTATGCTCAGGCCTGAATGAGTCATTGTGCCCGGCCTTCCCTGCCCTCCAATAGGCCCGGGCCTGACCACGAACAAGCAGTAAGTACAAGTTGAATTCATCTGTGGCTCCCAAGTGACAGAAAGGAAATATTCCTTCTGGTAATTTATTGATGAGTAAGTCCAGATGTAGATGCCTGTTTCACTGAGCACGGCGTCTTCGCTGCTTGGCTCTCATTTTGAATGGCAGCCAAGGAATTCCTACCAGGAGTTACCAAGAAAATACACTCGTTCTTACTGAGGGTTGAGATATGAATAGTCTTGTAGAATTAATCCAATCTGGGGAACATATTAAGAGGGAACTTCTACTATAGACTAGCTGTTACCAGAAAGCTCTTTGAGATATTGGAATATCTCAATAGTGTTCTAGCCTTATTTCATTTCCAGAGGCATTTGATTTATAAGAATCTTATTAGTGGGAAATATCTTTGCTCACCTTCTGATGTGATCAGTTGTAACACAAGAGGTCCTCTGTGGAGAACAAGAAATTTTCATTAGTTCACTGTGTTCAGCAGATGCTGCCTTAAAAGTAAGGATTATTTTTTTAATATTTAATTTCATTCAGATTATTTTAGTGTCTTCATGAGAATGTAAGAGTTCCAAAACACAATTGCAAAGCTGCTTTTATCACTGGAAATGCAAAGAATGTCTGTAGTTCAGTTGATCTGCACACAAATTTCAGACTACATGAAAGGTCCATTGAGGAAGACTGTCCATGAGAGAACACCCAAAGATCTTGGTGTTCAAGCTTCACGCCATTTTCTTTACTAACGTACCCTGAAATATAGTCATATGCAGAGGTTCTTTTCCAATACTTGATTAATTCTCCATGGATTTTTTTAAGTTTTTTTTTTTAATTTTTATTTATTTATGATAGTCACAGAGAGAGAGAGAGAGAGAGAGAGAGAGGCAGAGACATAGAGGGAGAAGCAGGCTCCATGCACCGGGAGCCCGATGTGGGATTCGATCCTGGGTCTCCAGGATGGCGCCCTGGGCCAAAGGCAGGCGCTAAACTGCTGCGCCACCCAGGGATCCCTTCTCCATGGATTTTAATACTTAAAGTTCCAGACTGTAACCTTAAGTTTAGTTTTAGTCAAACAATTGATACATATTGAGAACATGTAAATCTTTCCTATGATAAATAATGTAACTATAAAATTTAATAAAGCTAACCAAATTTTTAGGAACTTTTTTGAAAGCATACACCTCTACTCAGGAAATGTATGATCTGTATGTTTTAATTATTTAATACATTGACCTTTAGTTTTCTCACTCTTCTTTTCACTCTGTCTTTTCCCCATTATCTGCTCCTATGACTTCCTGCTTCAGACATCTCTGCAAGGGATCCCTCATGGTTTCTTCTTACTTGAATTTCGTGTTGTAGCTTTTGGACTTAATCTTCCATAAATTATACTTGTATGTTTACTACAGTTTTTATTTATGTTGGTTGTTTATACTTTTCAATTTTTTTTCTAATTTTATTTATTCATGAGAGAGAGGGGCAGAGACACAGGCAGAGGAAGAAGCAGGCTCCATGCAGGGAGCCCCACATGGGACTCAATCCCAGAACTCCAGGATCATGCCCTGGGCTGAAGGTGGTGCTAAACCACTGAGCCACCTGCGCTGCCCAATACTTTTCAATTTCTAAGAACTCTCTGAATATTCTAGACATAAAACCTTTTTATTTCATTTGGGTTTATGTGTGATTTTTCCAAATCTATTTTATTCTGTTGAAATTATTTGTAATGTTTTACCATAAAAACCTTAATTTATAATAAATCATTAAATTCAAGTTGTTATTTTTTTAAGGTTTTGGGTTTCCAGTCTTGGTTAAGAATTCTTCCATGTACTTAAATTTTACATGGGATCTCCTTGATTTATTTGTAACACACTTCTGTTTAATGTTCGTATGTAAATTCTCTGTCCATCTGAAACTGGTTTTTGAATACGGTGTCAATAAGACAGCTTACTCCATAAGATGGCACAGGGTTTGTACTGCATAACATTAGGGGGTACTATTCACAAAATAGATATATTAATTTTTTATATTTATCTTGACAATTTCCAGTAGATTTGGCAACAAGTTCGGGAGAGGCAATTAGCAGCTAATAATAGTTTATTATTGTAAGAAAATATTTTAAAGATTTTGGTTCCATGATCATAAATGAAATTCCTCCATAGTTTTCTTTATTTATATCTTCGAGTTCTAGTATGAAAGTTCTTGGGGCGTTACACAATAAACTGGAGACTTTTTCATTATTTCCTATAGTGGGAAATTCTTTAAATGATATTGAATTTTCTTAAATGTTAAAGTGCAGCAAGACCTGGGTGGCTCATTTAGTTAAGTCTGCCTTGGGCTCAGGTAACGTTCCCAGGACTCTGGGATAGAGCCCTCTGTTGGTTTCCTTATTCAGTGGGGAGTCCGCTTCTCTCCCTGCTTGTGGTTTTTTTCCACTATCTAAAATAAATAAATTTAAAAAAAATGTTTAAGTGCAACTGTGACCTTCACTTAATCTGTGCCCTTTTAGATTACAGAATTTAATCAATTTTGTAATTTCTTCTGTAATTTGTAAACTGTGTAAGTCTCCATTTAATCTTGGAAATTCCTAGTAGTTATATGCTCTAGAACAATCTTTATTTCCCAAAGGTTTTCAAATATGTTGCTATGGACTGATATTTAATAATCAACTAAAAAATTCTGTAAGATTCAATGGCTGTAGATGTATATTCTTCCTTTACACTAATTTTATATGCTTTTTCTTAATTAGTTTTGAATTCTCCATTTTCCATTTTCAGGTTTATGAAGTGTTAATTTTATAGGTCTTTTAAAAATATAGCACCATGTGTCAATGATACTTCAATTAAAATAATAATAATATGGACTCTGTAATTTTTAAGTTCTAAGCCACTCAGGGTTTTATCTTGCCAGTTCGTTTTAAGGTGTTTTAGTTAGTTCTATCCAGTACCTTAGTTTGTTTTACAAAAACAAATTAAAAAAAAAACCAAAAAAATGAAAATAAATAAAAATATTAGCGTTTGGAATTATTTATCTTATTAAGTGTGTGTGTGTGTGTGTTGTTCATTACTTTTAGATTATCATCCTAGTTAATCTTCTGGTCTATTTTGTTTTTCTTATTTTTAATTTTTTAGTTACCACTCTGTGCCTTTAAAAATCTTTCCTTCTATAGTAATTAAAGTTATACTTTTTTTTTTCTCCTAAATACTGAATTGTCTGCAATCACTAGGTTTTAATATAAATTGTTCCTAAGTTGTGCATGATTTTCTCTCATGATTTCCTAATTGATTCAAGGATTGTTTAGTGGTGTGTTTCTTAATTTGTACATTTGGTCAACACTATTTATTTCTAATTGTCTTGTCTCTTAACCAGAAAATGCAGGCAATATGACTATTATTAAAGTTTTCTTTGTGGCCAAGTAGCTAATTAAATTTGTGTCAATGATCCATGATCTAAGAATGTGTGTGTGTGTATATATATATATATATATATATATATATATATATATATATATATATATATATAATGTATATGCCTCTTTTTATTAAAGAGGCAATGTTTTATACACACACATATTAATGATTATTCACTTTCCTATATCCTCACTTGTACCTTGGCTGCTAGATGTACCTAATTTGAACAGTTGAAGTCTTTCTATACAACTGTATGTTTTGGTGGGAAACAAACAAACAAAAACCTGTATGTTTTGCTTGTTCTTTGTGCATTTATACCAGTTTTTACTTTATGCATTTAGCTTTATTTTTATGTTACAGGGTTTTGCTGTGATATTTTTCACATAAAATCATATCAGTACATAATGATAATCCTTTTTAAATTCTCCTTTGTTTGGTATTAATAAGACTGCTACTACTACTTCCCCTTTGGAGCATTTCCTCATTTCTTTTTGCTCATTCCTTTATTTTCATCTATATAGTTACATTAGTATTTCTGTGAATAGCACAGATAATTGATTTTTCAATTCAATCTTGCCATCTCTATCTTCTAATGATAAAGCCTATTTGCTTTTAGTATGAGGAATAATTATTTGATTTCAGTTGTTTTTTTCCTTTATCATGTTTATATGTCTTTACATTATTGCTTGTTCGATCATTCCACTTTTTCCATTGTAAATTTAGGAGTTTATTTACTTTTCCTTCCTAAGGATTTATAATAAAAAATGTTTTACTCTTTATATAAAAACAAGATGCCAACTCTTTTTTTTAATCTAATACTAATTCCTCTTACTGCGTTCCCTCACATTGTAAGAAGAAACCCTTCAAATAATCTCCATTTCACACCTTTCTCCCTAATTCTCACTTGTTAGGTAGAATTTAAGAATATACTTACTAATACTTTATCTGACTCTAAGACATAAGGTTTTCTGATATTTTATCCATTCTATAGTAGCAATTTTTCATGTTATCCATCATGGTAGCAGAAAATCTGGTATTCTCCATTTATATGCAATTATATGTTATATAGACTAAATGAGATACACTATACATCATTAATAATCTCTTCATCTATCAAATAATTATAGAATGCTCATTGTACATGACTGCATGAGGCACTGGATTGCGGCCTTGAACAAAACAAATACCTGTGCCCTCATGGAGCCTGTGTTGTTTTTTTTTTGTTTTGTTTTTTGTTTTTTTTTTTGTTTTTTTTTTTTTAAGTCTGTGTTTTAATGAACTTTCTACCATTCCTTTCCACTCTGCCTTTCTCCATCTTGAATGCCTGTCTCCATCTTGAATTCTCTGTTCTGGCTGATTAGTATTATATTACAGAGTATTCTCAAATATTTTCTTTTCATGTGATAAGGGGAAAGTAATTTTCTTGATTCTTTCAATCAATTTGTTTAATGTTATCTAGGGACACAGCTTTTTTTTTGGTCAGAAATCTGTTGCTGTTATTTGACTATACTCTAGCTTCTGATGCTACATACGAAAAATCAGGGGCAAATCTTGTATTTTCCACTTGTAGATAATTTTAAGACATACATAGGCAGCAGAAACAAAAGGACTTGGAAATCAATAGGATAAGAATGTGGAAGACGTGAATAAATGACATCCATACATATATATATGTGGCTGAGGCAAAGGATTAGGAACCTCAAAGATGTTTGAGCTACTGGTGCTGCCAAGGATCTTTATCTAGGCTTGGAAACAGTGATAATACTCTCCAAGTAGCTGTGACCCAAACCTGATGGTAACATAATGTTCTGTAGGAGAACAGGCAGATACTATTTTTATCATTCCATCAATGTTAGCCAAGAAGAAAGACAGCCAGAAAACCAGTCTTTCATTTGTGCTCAGAATAACACTTAGCTTAATGGCCTCTCAGGGGTGGACAATCTAAATCCCATTAGACAATTTTGAATGAATTTCAGATAAAGTCCTCAAAAGCCACATTATCTTATTTCCCTATAATACCTTTACAACTACAAAAGTAAAAATGTGTTCTTTCATTTTGTATGTCTGTCTTATAGTATTTATTTATTATATATTAAAATAGTTTACAATTAATTTATAATTAGCAGATAAAAAATATTCCCAGACATTTCTATAAAACATATCAGCAGTATCTGGAATTACAGTGGAACACACTGTCTTTTCAAGTTTATCAAGTGAAATCACAGTCATAAACCAAAGTCAGAACTCTGTGCATTTGATTTGCATGGCTCTAAGCTGAGCAAGGTTAACAGGATATAAAAATGGAGAATGACTGCCTCATTTTCAACATAGGATCCATGACAATAGATACCACAATTTAAAGGGAGGCCATCATGCAAGATTTAGAAAAATATGGAGGACATTTTGCATGACATTTTGCGGAAAATCTTCAGTCTATACAATAGGTTTGAAGAAAAAAATAACAGAACTGGAGGTTAAGAGAAGTTTCTAAAGAAAGTTGATGAGTTTTTTAGTCTCACTGCTCACAGCTTCCACTCTCAGGGGTAACATAGGAAATGCTTTTCCTCTCATCAGCCTATGAAAATGGGCTTCAGTGGGACTTGGTGGAACCAGCTGGAGAGCTTAATATATGGCCTCACAATTTTATGGACATAGTGAACAGTCTGATGTACCAGGAAAGTAGAAAAGTTCAGAGTCTGCCTGACTGGATTCTTTGATGGTGAACAGAAAGGGTCCTGCACTGGGGCTTCTGGAATGTGTTGCAGAAAATTTTTTTTTTAAGATTTTATTTATTTCTTCATGAGAATACACAGAGAGGAGAAAGAGAGAGAGGCAGAGACACAGGCAGAGGGAGAAGCAGGCTCCATGTAGGGAGCCCGACGTGGGACTCGATCCCAGATCTCCAGGATCACGCCCTGAGCTGCAGGCAGCGCTAAACCGCTGAGCCACCGGGGCTGCCCCCCCCCCTTTTTTTTTTTTAAAGATTTTAGTGTTGCAGAAAATTTGAGTACTTCCCAAAGTCTATACATGGTCCACATGTGACACCCAGACAAGTATGCTATTCTTAGACACTAGAGGGAAACACTGACACTAATGTTGATGAAAGAGTTCTGGATTTCCAGAACCTAAGCATGAAGCTATAAATACCCAGCTAAAAGAAGATCCAATTGTTTACATCAAAAGAAAGACCTTCAGGTAAAAGATGTTGAGTAAGAGAAAATCTTTTCAAGAGATGGTGAATTTCCTCATGAAAGGAAGAAGCAATTTAAACAACTGCCAAGTGCTAGATGAGTGAGCCAGTGCCATATTGGATGGTGTTGGCCAAATATGGCCTTTCCTGATATCATCTCTCCTCCATTCCTTCCCCCACAGTTGATAAGGTGAAGAATAGATAGAACCCATTCAAGGAAAAAGAGAAGATGCCAAATACATCCTTTGCCATTTCATTTTTTTTTATAAAACTGAGAGAAAAAAAAAGTATATTTAAGTGAATTTTCAAGATTTGATTATTAATGAAATTGAATATCTGAATTTTTTGAACCAATACTACCTATACTTAAGGTCATTTTATGGCTGATAGGACAGCAAAGACATCATGGAATCTGCCCAGATTTTCATTCAGAGAATAAACTAGTGCCTTAATAAACTAGATTAAATTAAAATTAAAATTAAATTTAAATTATGTCTGATTTCTACTACACCAATGAATACTTCTGGCACATTATTACAATATCAAAGGCACATTAGAAGAAAATAATTTTTAAATGCTTTCCATAAACAAAGAGCGTGTCTGCACTTAACAATGGATTCTCAACCAATATGCGAGGACTCTTTTACAATGGTAATGCCCCTTTTCCATTGTAATTATTGGTACACTCACTACTTGCATTAATTTTGAAATATTTTCAGAAATATAATAATATGCTTTCTGAAGTCTGATTATTTTCAGAGTTGATATAAGCTTCCTTGCTAATGAACACTGACAAGTAAACCCTAATGTGCCAGAAACAATAGAATATATCTTCAATTCTGAAACTCATTTGCAATTCATTTTGCTCCTTATTAACACTAAATGTCACTTTGATCATATTGAAGTTATATTATCTACCAAGTAGGACTATTTTTGGTTAATTTCAGAGTAGTCATCATTGTTCCAGTATAAATAAACAAAAAAAGAGAAATTGATTTCCACTTGCTATTTTCTTTTGTTAACAAAATCCAACTTCTACTTTCAAGATTTTAAAATTATTTTTGCAGTGTAGTAAAGGCAAATGTGCAATTAAGTCATGCTGTGATGTGCAATGTGCACATTGCAAATCTCTGTAGTATTTAATATGCTTTGGTAATACACTGCTTCTGGTAATACGCAATACCTTATTGTAGCACTGTGTGCCATGGATCAGAAATTGGCATAAGGAGTGTATTTCCTTGGTATCACCTAAGGAAATTTAGTTGCTGGAGGACCAAAGGACCTTGTTAATAAAATCTATAAGGCAGACAACCCGGACTCTGAGGATAGGGATCTCGGAAGTCTTTACTATGAATATACAATGGTTTCTCAATTTCTCCTTTACTTCTGAATCATTGGCCTTCAGGTACCCAATTTAGTTAACAATTGACATTCCTCTACTCAATTTATTTTTTTTCCCAAAATACCTGTTTTTAAATTATTTTTTCTATTGTATTTGGAAAGGTCTATTGAAGATCATAATGTTCAATGTTCACTTATTTGAAAATAACACATGGTCAGTTGAGCATAAAATAACAAAAATGAAACCAGAGGACAGAGATAAGTTTTCTATAACTTTGGTTTATCTGATATGTAAACACAGCACTGCCATCACACTAAATCAGTAATATGACATAGGTTCATCATTAAGCCTTATTAAGAGGTTAGGACTATTGGGAATTTTAAAAAAATGAATGACATGTTAAAAGAAAAAAAATTGAGGAAAATTTGTACTCTTTATATGCTGTAATAAGGATATCTAAAATAGAATTTAGTGGGAAGAAAGTGAGGTGGAACAGATAAAAGGAAAAAAAACAGCAAGGTTTACTTGCTTGATGACTTTCAAGGATGAAAAGATAATTCTGAGGAGTCAAAAATTCTTAAGTTCAGAGGCAAGAGTAATTTTGTGTACTGCTGAGAAAGAATAATTAACTTGGGAAATTATATAAATGGAAGATATTGATGAGATGTTCATATATAGATTTTGCAGAAGTAGGGATAATAGTCTGAAGATCATCTAAGATGACCAATATGAAGATACTAACTAGAACCTGGAGTTGTAATCATGCTCCATGTAAAATGATGAATACACTCATGCTTTATGGAAAATGATTAACTTTCTCATGTTCATTTAATTTCACTGGAAATGGAGAGTGGGCATTTCACCCTCTTGTTAGAGTCTATGCACTGGCCGGCAGTTAAATAATCTTTGTCGCTTCATGACAAAACATGTTCCATTCCTCTACTTTCCCTTCAGTAGCCCTGACATTTAAGCCACTAGAACAGGAAAAATGTTGTTTATATCCTATTTCTCTCATTCTTAATTTTCTACTATGGCAAATTATTTTCTGGATTTTTTTTTGACCTGTCTTTGCCACTATGATCAGTTGTGATACAATAGCTTTCACAGCATTTAAGTTTTAAGCTAATTTAATTTTGAATAGGTGAAATGAGACCTAGTTAAGAACCCCCAAATAAAAAGTGAAAATCTCTCTTCCATTCCCTCCCTCCATGCAGCCAGTGCAGTTCCTTAATACTGCCCAGAGTAAACAGTTATTATTTCTTCCATTCCCTTTTATTTACTTTCAGAGTGTCTTTATGAATGCATATACAATTATAAATATAGATCATTTCCCACCATTTTACAAAAAGTCAGTCTACTATGAACATCATTCTGTATCTTGCTTTCATTACTTAACAATATACCTATAAGCAGATGTCCTAGTTTTTTTATAGGTCTATCTCATTTACACTTTTTGCTATAATTTAGCTAATCCTCAAATGACGGACATTTGATTTATTTCCAAGTGTTGCCATTACAAACAATGCTACAATGAATAAATATATATTATCATTTCTTATATCTTCAAATAAATCTATAGATTAAATTCTAAGAATAGAGATGGTTGTTCTTGTTTTTCTTTTCTACAGACCAAAAACAGAGTCAATCTAAAATGTTTTCATTTATAAATGCTTTTATATTAATTATATCAATATACGACTCTAATAATATAATTTTAAAAAAATTCCCAGACTGCTTCCAACATATAATAGCTGTGACCTCGGGAAATTTTTTAAAAATCTTTGTAATTTAGGGGTCCCTGTGTGACTCACTCAGTTGAGTATCTGACTCTTGGTTTCCACTCAGGTCATGGAAATAAATTTACCTCAAATTTAAATTTAAATTTAAATTTACCTCATTGGTAAATTACCTCAAATTTACCTCAAAATTACCTTTAAATTTACCTCAAATTTAAATTTAAATTTAACTCATTGAGTTTTGCATATAGTAATTATTTTTAATACTGCAACTTTTTAAAAGTTCCAACAACTTTGAAACATAGTTTACATAATCCTTACTGCTATTTGATAATGGCACTACTTGCCAAAACCTGAAAAAACTTTAGCTGTGTCAAAAATATTAAGATAATATAAAGAGAAACTTATAAAAGTTTTTCATACTCTTCCATTATCTTCTGAGAATTTATGTATTATTTATTCTTTCTCCATTACTATTTTCTTACATTCCTCCTTGTATATGTGTTTGTTCACAAATTCCTGTCTATTATGGGATGGAGATGTCTCTAACTCCTACCCCACTGAGAGTTATTTTTATTTTTGTGTTACTTTTTATTATATGAACTAATATAAGTTAGTTCTCTAGATGGGAAATGGCCCAAATTTAGAGTATTTTGTTTAAATACTCAAGTTTTTATTACAGTTTTAAAATCTCATTTGATTAGGTTCTAGGTTATTTTGTAGAATCCTCACAACTAAATCATATAATGTTATAGACATGGAAAGTAATGAAAGTTTGCATTTTCAAAGATATGATCTTCAGTTGTAAAGCTCTATTAAAATGCCCAATATTTAAAGGATATCATTGTTCCTATTATATTTCTATGTAATGCTGCAAACATATGCTATAAAAATAAAAAATTCAATTAACAATTATCTGGTCTTCAAAATATGCTATCATTAATCTGATTACGTTTCTTTCACAAATCAAATTCATTTATTTTTTATGTTTATATCATGTAGAAAACTGAGCATGAATGTTGGACATGTTTACTTTCAGAGAAAGAGGTGCAAATAATAATTTCACATCATTAATCTTGTAAAAATGACACTCGCTTTCACTTAGAGGTTAAATAGTAAAAATAGGTTGCTGTGATTCATGACAATAAGGAAAGATTTATACCAACTTTATGGTATGCTCCTGGAGATTAATTTGGACATCAATTTTTAGGAGAAATGAAATGAAAGGAGCAAAGTGGAGAATCTCTACATTTCTTGTTAGTAAAAAAAAATCTATGTCTCAGACAAAGGCATAAAACTCAGAATCTTCCTAAAATTGCTAAATAGTTTTCTCATCAGAAGTACAAGATAAACCTCTTGAATTGGTGGATAAAAATAGAATCCTTCCGTGTTATTTGAAACATTCCCCCAAAAAGACTGCTTTTAGAAGATATGATTTTAAAAAGAGATATAATTTTACATTTAAATTTGCTATATTGTTCACAAAGTGTGTGTACAAATCAGATTTCTATATGTATAACTCTCAAATAGAAAACTATGATTAATTATACAGCATTAACTAAAATTTTGCATTTAGCTATTGAAATAAATATTAGCACTATTGTACTTAAATGTATTATGCAATCATTTGTGAAATATACAGTATTGTTCCTTTTATGGCCATTTTCTTATAAATGACATACCCCATGACAACTCCATGGGGAAAGTGTTATTAAAATTATGTTAAGTGAAAGAAGTCAGAGAAGGACAAATACCATATGACTGACTTCATATATATGTGGAATCTAAAAAAACAAAACAAATGAACAAACAAAAGCAGAAACAGACCCATAAATACAGATGATAAACTGATAGTTGCCAGAAAAGAGGGGGTGGGGGATGGGCAAAATAAGTAAAGAGGAATGGGAGGTAGAGGCTTCTAGTGATGGAAAGAATAAGTCGCAGGATGAAAGGTACAGCATAGGGAATATAGTCAACGGTATTATAATAGCGTTGTACAGTGACAGATGGTAGCCACACTCATGGTGAATTGCAATGTATAGAATTGTCAAATGGCTATGTTATGCACCTGAAGCTAATGTAACATTGTGTGTCAAATATACTTCATAAAGAAAACTCAAAATAAATAACCATTTTACATTTAAGGAAGCCAAGGCTTTGAGAAGTTAAATAACTTGCCAAAATTGATAGCCAGACAATAGCAGAACCAAAACTCCAATCCAAATCAGTCTGTATGCATGCAAACCACGTATATCTATCACCATCCTCTCTCCTAGTATTAATCACATTTTATATTATTAGAGATTCTAATTAAATATCACTTTCTGCTTTGAAATGGAGAACGAAGAAATAATACTATTAAGGCATTGATTGTAACTGTTTTGTTTATCACTAGCACTTAGATTCTTGGCATAAAACTTTAATATACTAACAGCTAATGATTATGGGGATTTTTCCACAATGAGGGAGGGTGCCACACACTATGTGATTTGATCCTTATTGAACCCTGTATGGAAGAAATTATTATTATCTTTGTTTTAAAAAGGAGGAAACTAAAATTCAGAATGATTAACTATCTTGCACCAGCCAATGAGAAGTGGAGCCAAAACAGGAGTACAGTTATGCTTTTAACTAATATTTTGTGGTAAGCACTCAGTAAATTATTTAACTAATTTAAAATGTTTTATTTGATCACTAAGAGAAATACTGCTTATAATACCTCAGTAAATATGATAGATACATTTTATTTAATAAATGCAATATAATAATTTCATCCAAGGATAATATATTGACAACTATAATATCGAGACAAGAAATAGAGATAAAGGTAAATCTTACTGAAAAATAATCAAAACTCATCTAGGAACTTAAAAGAAGGAAAAAAAGTCTCTGAAAAAAAAGAAAAACAACTGTCATATAGCTCTGTTTCATATAATTATAGACACGAGCCATGAGTGCCCTCATAACAAACTTAAATTGTTAGTAAAATAAATGTCTTAACTTACAAATTTATTATTTGATTTTTTTAGTTGATAAATTCTAGCAGAATGTTAGAGACTTAAAAAAGGAGCCTAAGTAAGTGAAAATAAGAATTATAACAGTAGACAGCAAGGCAAGAGAAACAAATATCAGTGTAATGGTGCTCTGTGAGTATATTCATAATCTTTCCTACATATCTCAATTGTACCCGAAACGTTACTCTTGCTATTGAGTAAATCAACTAGTTTTTGTTAAATAAAGAACATCAACAATAGCTGGAAGAGTATTTAACATACATGATCTGTTTTAGATAGAAAGTAAATGAGCACTGTGTTTAGGAAGATTTCCACCAAAAATTAATGAACCAATTTTCAAGTTGAAAATAACCTTTCATTTTTTAAAAGTAGTCATTTGTCAAAATAGCTTCTTGCTTAGTCTTACCAGATAATGATTGCTATCACATATGTGAATAAGTATATTGTTTAGGGCACCTGGGTAGCTCAATCAGGTAAATTCTTGATTCTTGACTCTGATTCTTGATTGTGGCTCAGGTCAAGATCTCAGGGTCACAATCTCAGGGTCCAGAGATGGAGCCCTGCAGGGGCTCTACACTTAGCCAGGAGTCTGCTTGAGATTGTCTCTCTCCCTCTGCCCCTCTCTCTGCTCTCTCTTAAATAATAAATAAATAAACCTTAAAAAGGATAAACTTTGTTTATGTATCAAAAGCTCAAGTCTGGAGCTAATTTATTTGTTTAAATAAAGGCAAAAGGAAAAACAGAAAAATACCAACAGGAGATATGAAAAAATAATTGAACATCTTATAATAATTATATTAATAAAGTAAATTTAAAAGTAGTTGAATAAACTTGCAATTAAATGTGGCAGATTGAAGATATATGTTCATGTCTTCTCCCTTCCTCATTAAGGCCATTTAAAAGAGAAAAGGTTATAATTGTACAAGGACAAAGAGAAAAAGGGGACAAATAATAAAGGAAAAGATATATCACTAATTTGGGATCAATAAAAAAGCAGTAAGATTTTTAACCTAACTGAGCAAACAGAATTTCAAATGACTGTGGAAGGGGATACTAACCAGCAGCAAGCTTATTTATGCTGCAGAACCAAATAGATTTAAAACTTAAAGATGCTTATTTCCTAAGAAAAGGATGGTATATGAGATGAAAAGAATTGATGGAAATCCTATGGAAGAGAGAATTATCAAATCACACCATCACAAAATATCCAGAGTCAGAAAAATGGGTGAACAAAACAGATCTTATACAGAATCAGATGCCAAAATGGCATTACACTTCTCGATACAAGTATCCTCAGAATTTAGAGTAAACTTTGTTTCCAAACTAGATTCTATTACCAGCCAATTAATCAAGCATCAAAAGATTATTTTCATATGTGCACAGTCTACAAAAGTTTTCCTCTTATTTACCTTTTCCTGATAATATGTTCCACCAAAATAATGGAACAAAACAAGGAAGAGGAAAATATATGATATCCAACATACAGTCACTGGAAACAAACAAAATGAATAATTCTTAGGATAATAGTGAAAGAAAATTCCAGGATCTCATATCCATGAAGCAAATCAAATCTGAGCAAGAGGATAGAGGACTATCTAAAATGAAACTGATCAATTATCCAAGAAATTCCACTACTGAGCAATTGTATTACCAAAGTATATAGCACGGTTCACTCTTTTTTTTTAATATATCTTTTTGAAGATTTTATTTATTCATGAGAGACACAGAGAGAGAGGCAGAGACACAGGCAGAGGGAGAAGCAGGCTTCATGCAGGGGGCCTGATTCAGGACTTGATACCAGGTCCGGATCCCTCAGCTCAACCGCTGAGCCACCCAGGCGTCTCAAATGCCACGGTTCTGATTAAAATACAACTAAGCAAATTAAAATAAGTAGATATAAAGAACACACAAAAATTAAAAAGGATGAAAATATAAGACAGTGCATGGTTAACAATATACAATATTTGCATAATGCAAAAATCGATAGAGATGTTTAAATTTATGGATCAAAGATACCATTGTACACATTTTATGTATTAAAATTCTAGAATAGGGATCCCTGGGTGGCGTAGCGGTTTGGCGCCTGCCTTTGGCCCAGGGCGTGATCCTGGAGGCCCGGGATCGAATCCCACATCGGGCTCCCGGTGCATGGAGCCTGCTTCTCCCTCTGCCTGTGTCTCTGCCTCTCTCTCTCTCTCTCTCTCTCTCTCTCTGTGACTATCATAAATAAATAAAAATAAATAAGTAAAAAAAAAAAAAAAACTTTAAAATTCTAGAATAAACACCTAGAAGATTTGAAACTGTTTACTTCTAAGGAACTGGTCTTAGGAATAAAGAAAGTGACACAGAACAGCTGTTTTTTATTATGAATCTGAAGTACTCTTTCACTTTTAAATTACTTACATGTGCTACTTTAATAATATTTCAAGTGTTGGAAAAGATAATTAAGTCAGAGAAAAACTTTCATAAAAAAGTTGAATTTTTAACATATAAAAATTGATTTTTATATATTACAGCTTACATATTTTCACTATTGATCAAGTCCACACTTAATTACAGATAAGAAAATACACATAAATTATACCAATTTTGTAAAAATGGTAGAATATTTTATGACTGAAGAAAATACCCTTTGTTAAATCAGTATTATCTTTTGCATATAATTTAAGTCCAAGAGCAGCAACTAACTTAACTAGTGCTTTCTTAACTGAAAATATAAGTATATACAAAATAGTATCTGAATTGTCTGTTATAAAATATGAAATGTGTAAAATTAGAATATTATGAAATTTAGTTCTGGTGTGTCTCATTAAATGTTATTAATAAAGGTTTCACAATCAAATCAGAGTTTTTAAGCAAAGGAAACTGATTAGTTTAAAATATAATCAACATTGGGATCCCTGGGTGGCGCAGCGGTTTGGCGCCTGCCTTTGGCCCAGGGCGCGATCCTGGAGACCCGGGATCGAATCCCATATCGGGCTCCCGGTGCATGGAGCCTGCTTCTCCCTCTGCCTGTGTCTCTGCCTCTCTCTCTCTCTCTGTGACTATCATAAATAAATAAAAATTAAAAATAAATAAATAAAATATAATCAACATTAATTCCAGGATATATTTTTTCTATTATTATCTTAACAATTTTGAGAAGTACTAGTTATATATTCTGTAGAATTTCCCTCTATAGTCTCATTATTAGGTTGAAGTTATAGGTTTTTTTGTTTTGTTTTTTAATTTTTTCATGAGAGACACAGAGAGAAGCAGAGACATAGGCAGAGAGAGAAGCAGGCTCCCTGTGGGGAGCCTGATGCGGTTTGGATCCCAGGACTCCAGGATCACAACCTGAGCCCAAGGCAGTCCACCACTGAGCCACCCAAGTGCCCTGAGGTCATGGGTTTTTAAGAGGAAGACCACAGAGTTAAAGTTCCACACTTACCACATTACCTCAAGAGTATACATATCAATGTGACTTATCACTGTTGATGTTGGCCTTGATCACCCGGCTGAGGTAGTGTTTGTCAGGTTTTCCCATGATAAAGTTACTCTTTACTCCCCTTTCCATATCATAATTTTTGAAAGTGAGTCGCTATGTTTAGACACACTTCAGGCGCCTGGTTCTAAGTTTCCTTGTTGCTAAAGAGGTATCAATTCTTCTAGGCCCTCTTCAGCTGACAGAGCAAGGAAGTATATGCATATATATTGTGTATATACACGTATATATAATTATTTCTATATGTCACCTCCTATTTTAAGCTAAAACATGATCTCATACTGAGGTCTCCAACATTTACTCCATAACCATTTGGATCATTCTAGCCTTCTCTCTTTGCTGGTCTAAAATCTCCCAACATCAGTGAGAAACCCAGATCTCATTATCCCCGATTCATTTAGTTAAATGTTTAATTCCAATATACATACACAGTGGTTTTAGAAATGGCTAACCTGTTCCTCCATGGGCAGTGACTTTATATTAGAGTAAAATGTTTATGTAGAGATCTGTCTTTAGTCTTATAGTCTCCACTCATCAGTGTTACCTGGGTCAATGCTTTTTCCCCCACATCTCCTTCAATAAGGTTATTTCATTTAATGACCTCCTAGTTGCTTTTTTTTTTTAATTTTGCACATGATTAGGTCCACTTGGATACCATAAAATTCTAAGGGTTTTGACACATGTATGGTGTTGTGAACGACTACAGTACCATTCAGAATAATTTCTCAGTTTGAAAAAAAAGCCGTTCTGCTTTACTTTTTCAACACTACTGCCACTGAACCCTTTATTTACCATCTATAGAATTATCCCTTGTCCAAAATGTCATTGAAATTGAATAATATTCATATGTATCCTTTTCCAACTGGCTTCTTTCATTTGTCAACATGCATAAGATTTATCGATATTGTTGCTTGCCTTGATAGCTCATTCTTTTTATCACTGAATAGTATTTCATTGTATGAATGTATCAGATGATTTATATATTCATCTACTGAAGGGCAAATTGTTTCCAGTTTTTGGCAATTATGAATAAAACTGCTATAAACTTTTACATGCAAGATTTTGTGTGGAGATAAATTTTCATATCAGATGAGTAAATACTTAGATGATTACTAGGTCATAAGATTATGCTTAGCTTTATAAGAAACTTCCAACTGTCTTCCAAGATGGCTATATGATTTTGTACTCCCATTAGTATTAAATGACAGGTGTTGCTCTTAAACTTGATCAGCAATCAGTACTATTAGGTTTTGGATTTTAGAGATTCTAATAGGTATGGAGTCATATCTTGTTCTTATTTCCATTCCCTACTGACAAATGATGAGAATTGTGTCATATGATTATTTGTGACCTGTATATTTTTCTAGATGTAGTATCTGTTCAGATCTCTTGGTTATGTTCTTTGTTTACTTTGTTTTCTTATTGTTTTACAATTTGGGGGGTATATTTTGAATGCAAGTCCTTTCAGATACATATTTTGCAAATGTTTTCTCCCTGTCTGTGGCTTGTCTCTAATTAGTAACTTTCACAGAGCAGAAGTTTTGAATTTTATTAAGTCCAACATGTGTTTTTTCTTTTATGGATTGTGTGTTTTTTGTATAGTATCTAAAAATTCAACACCAAAACCTAGGTAAATATAGATTTTTGTCTATGTTTCTTTCTAAAGGTCTTACAGTTTTGTATTTTGCACTTATATCTACAATTTTGAGTTAATTTTTGTGTAAGGTGTATGGCTTATGGTTAAATTCAAATTTCACGTATGATTTTCCAACAGTCTAGCACCATTTGTTGAAAAGATGATCCTTTATCCATTGAATTGTTTCTGTGCTTTTGTTAAAAAAAAAGTCAACAATATTTGTGTGGATCTATATTGGGGTCCCAGTTCTGTCCATAGTGCTATGTGCCCATTTTTTTTTTTTAAATCACTACCACACCATCTTGCTTACTGTAGATTTTCCAGTTGCCGATTTATCCTAGTAAGAGTTTTGGTAGTTGTGTCTTTCAAAGAATTGGTTCATTTTTATCCCATTTATCAAATTTGTAGGCATAAAGTTATTGATAATATTCCTTTGTTATCATTTTAATGTTCACAGACTTAGCAGTAATGATCCCTCTAACATTACTGGTATGGATAATTTGTGTACTCTTTCTTTTTTTCTAGATTAGTGTAGTTAGAGATTTATCAATGTTATTGATCTTTTCAAAGAACTAGCTTTTAGTTTTGATTATTTTTATCTATCGAATCCTGTTTTTGGTTTATTTGTTTTCTGTTCTGATTTTTATTATTTTTTTCTCTTGCTTTAGGCTTAATTTTCTCTTCATCTTCTACCTTCCTAAAATAGAAACTTCAGTCATTTATTTTAGAACTTCCTTATTTCCTAAATATATGTACTCAATACTATAAATTTCCTTCTAAGAACTGATTTCACACATCCCAATATTTCATTTTCATTAAATTGAAAATATTTTTCAAATTTCTCCTATAATTTCTTCTTTGACCTATGCAATATTTGGAAATTATTTTTAATGTCCAAATATTTGAAGATTTTCCAGCTATCCTTTCACTATAGATTTTTAGTTCAATTCTCTTGAGATCTGAGAATATATTTTGATTTCTAATTTTTTTTATAAAAAATGTCTTTAAGGTGTGTTTTATGTCCAAGAATGTAAGTCTTGGTGAATATGCCATGACAACTTGATAAGGATTTGTATTCTATTGTAAGGTGGAGTATTCTAGAAATGTCAACTAGATTAGGTTAATTGATGGTTCAAGTCACTGGTGTCCTTAATTGATTTTCATTGTACCATTATCAATTACTAATAGAGAAGTTTTGGAGCCCCCTACTATATTAGTGGATTTATCTGTTTCTCCTTGCAGTTCTACCAGATTTTGCTTCATATGGGTTGATTATGTAAAATACTTAAAAATCATCAAGATATTAAAAAAACACCTTGATCTATTAGCATCTTATAAACAGTGTGTGAGTACTCTACTACTATGGTTGGAAATCACACTTTTAATTCATATTTTTATTATTTTAAAAACCATAATGGGAAGATATAATTTCTTAAAGTTATCTTGTTGATAAAAAAATCTGAAATATAGTTTATATGTTTTCTCTATTATAAAATCTTCATATCCTTAAATATATTCAAAATTCAGAATTTTCTACTCCATACATAAAACAGGGATTCTGAGATGTCACACCGCTATTTACAGTTGCTTTCAGGAGGAAAATGAATCCCTATAGATATTGTGGAAGAACAGATTCATGCCTTTTGTGTTGAGATATAGTGAGAGGAAATGTAAAATGACATGCTTAAGATAAGTAAAGGATAATTAAGGTATTCAAAATTAAGGTGTAAATGCCAATCTGACATTTTCTATTTCATTTCTTTATGTTTCTTAGGTTTGTGAAGACGTTTTTATCAAGCTTCTGTCTTTTTATCATCCACACAGGCAACAGTTCACCAAATCCAAATGCAAATTTATACCATGATCTGCTCCGTGGCCTGAAAACATGACCTTCAAATATCACTAATCTTCTAAAGAACAAGATAATAGGAAAATAGAATATCACCAGAAAGGATATTTTGAGAAAAATATCATTTACAAGTTAGTATTTTAAAACGAAATGTTATCAGCACTGAAAGGAGCTCCAACTCTCGAGGATGACTGATTTATAGTTGAAACAAAGAAAAAAATTTAATAAGACTCCTAGTAAATTGGTTGTTTGCACATTGACAAAATAAAAGTCTGAGTTGTCTGATAAAGTCATCAAAGACATGCTTTTTTTCTCCTAATTGAAATGAATAGATCCATAACCAGAATGCAATTCCTTATATTAATCTTTCTCCAATGTTTATCCTGTTTTGTATCTTAATTCCTTATACCTAAGGAAGTAGGATTGCATTTTTTTAATGAAGCAGAGTTAGTAACAAAATAGTCTTAAAGATATCCACATGAAAAATTCTTATAATATTATTAACATTATATAATAGTATTAAATCAACTTTATCCTAAGAGTTGCAATTCTTAGAAGCTCCCACTGAACAAAAGTATAATCATTTATCTAAGAGTAGTTTCCTAAACTAAAATGAGAGTTGGTTCTAAATTTTTTTTTCCCTTTTAGTTTTAAGTTTTTATGGAATTCCCGTTTGTTAACATATTGTGTAATATTAGTTTCAGGAGTAGAATTTAGTGATTCATCCCTTACATACAAAACCCAGTGCTCATCATATTAAGTGCTCTCTTTAGTACCAATCACTCATTTAACCCCCATTTGTCCCCATTGCACCTCCAACAGCCCTTGGTTTATAGTTAAGAGTCGTGCAAGTTTTAGTTTGTTTTGATGGTCTAGATGTCCTAGTAGGTTTGTTTGAAAGCTGAATTATCCCAGAAGATAACTTACTGTAATGTTCATGGTGTAGGGTTGGGGAAGAAAGAAAGATCTTTGATGAATAGACTTTCTCATTGCTATTTAATGATGCAGTGCTCCTGAAAAGTTCATTGGTGGAAAGTATACATGGAGTTGTCTAGGTATTGCAAAATGAAAAGATCCTCATTTCATGAACTTTCCTATTACATCAACTATAAAAACAACCTTAAATTGGAGAAAGAGGTAGAGGAACAAACCCTGGAATTTAAATGAGAACCTGGAAGGGTCAGATGAAAGTTGACCCTGGATCATATGGACAATGATCTCTGGCAGATGTTCTCCTTTCCAAACCCACTTCTGATTTTGAATTATGTTCTAACAGCTATCTGTCCTGTAAGGTCATCCACCAATCCATCTTGAATGTATATAATTCTATCATTCATGGCTTTTTCTATAAAATTTCCTAAAAACCTGGGTATAGACAAAACACTCCTCCACATGATAAAGTCATGTATGAAAAACACAGAGCTAAAATCAGATTCAATGGTAAAAGCTTTAAGGTTTTCCTCTAGGATCAGGAACAAGACAAGAATACGCACTCTCACAATTCCTATTCAACATAGTACTAGATGTTCTACCCAGAGCCATCAAGCAAGAAAAAGAAAAAAAATTATTCAAATGGGAAAAATAGTAAAATTGTCTCTGTAATGACATAATCTTATATATAGGAACCCCAAAGATTCCACCAAAATCTGTTAGATTAATAAACAAAATCTGTTGGATTAATAAATACACAAATTCAGTAAAGTTTCAGGATATAAAATCAACATAGAAAAATCAATTGCATTTCTATATGCCAACAACAAACTATCCAAAAAGAAATTAGAAGACAATCTTATTTAAAATAGCATCAAAAATGGTAAAATACTTAGGAATAAATTTAACCACATGAATATAAGATCCATGCACTGAAAACTATGATATTGACGAAAGAAATGGAAGAAAACACAAATATATAGAAAGATCCATGTCTGTGGATTGAAAGAATTAATATTGTTATAATGTCCATACTACCTAAAGCCATCTAGATTCAATGCAATCCCTACCAAAATTACTGATTTTTTTTCCACAAAAATAGAATAGAAAATCCTAAAATTCACACAGAACTGCAAAAGACCCTAAATAGCCAAAGCAATTGAGAAAAAGAAGAGCAAAGCAGAGGCATTGTACTTCCTGATTTCACACTATATTATAAAGCTCTAGTAATCAAAAACAGTATGGTTCTGACATTGAAACAGACACATGGAGCAGTGGAAGAAAATAGAGAATTCATAAATAAACCCATTCAAATACAGTCAACTAATATTTGATGAAGGAGCCAACAATAGGAGGAAGAAAATAGTGAAGGAAATCAGGAGATTCTGATCAAAGTGTTTCTGCTATAAGGTATCTTCTGGGTATCTAATATTCTACATGGTGACTACTTGAAAGTTGCTAAGACAGTATATTTTAAATGTTCTCACCATTCACACACACAAAAAAGGGAGTATGTGAAGTGATGGATGTGTTAACTAACTTTATTGTGGTAGTCTTTAGGAATCATTTTTTGGTGTTGTATCTAAAAAAATACTTGTTTAACTCATGATCATACTGTTTTCTCCTTAAAATTTTATAGTTTGTGATTTTATATTTAGCTCCATAATCAATTTTGAGTTAATTTTCACATAAGGTAAAAAATTATGGTCAAGGTTTGTTTTTTGCAAATCGATAACTAGTTGTTTCAACACCATTTTTTTAAAATTTTTTATTTATTTATGATAGTCACTCAGAGAGAGAGAGAGAGAGAGAGGCAGAGACATAGGCAGAGGGAGAAGCAGTCTCCATGCACCGGGAGCCTGACGTGGGATTCGATCCCGGGTCTCCAGGATCGCACCCTGGGCCAAAGGCAGGTGCTAAACGGCAGCGCCACCCAGGGATCCCTCAACACCATTTTTGAAGAAGACTATCCTATCTCCATTGACTTGCCTTTAGAAACTTTGTCAAAAATCAAATGACCATCCATATGTTCATCTGTTTCTGGGCTCTTTATTTGTTCCTTTGATTTTTGTGTCTCTCCTTTCACCAATACCACACAATATCAATTACTGTAGCTTTATAGTAAGTCTTAAAATCAAGGATTGTGAGGCCTCCAACTTTGTTCTATTTTTCCAGAACATGCTGGTAATTCAAGTTCCTTTGTTTTCCCATTTAATATCTGAATCATTTTTTTTCAGTTTCTATTAAAAATTTTCAGATTTTCATTGAGATTGCATTGTATCTACAGTTCAGTTTGGGGATAATTGGCATCTTAACAGTAAATGCCAGTCTTCCAATCCTTGAACATGATATATTTCTTTTTAATTAGCTCTTCTTACATCTTTTGTGTTTTACAGTTTTCAGTGTATAGATCTCATACATATTTTGTTACATTTATACCTGTATTTTATGTTGTATGGTGATTTGTAAATTGCACTGTTTTTATTTTAATTTCCAATTATTTATTGCTATATGAAGAAATAGAGTTGATTTTTGTATATTAGTCTTGTATTGTGTGACCCTAATAAAATATATAGAATCTGAGATCTGAGAAATAATGCTTTGCTAGAAAATCCTGAGAATCTTTACACACAGATTCCCAGGATTTTCTTGATCAAGAAAAGCAGATTTTATTCCTTTATAGAGAAAGCTCTGGCTTGCCTAAATACCCTGCAAAGCACTTACCTAAGGAATAATACTTGCCCTCCTCAGGATCATCTTTGCCATCCTCCATTATCTACAAGTCAGGTCATATCTCAGTGCAGACCAAGTGTTAAAAACACAGTTCTGTTTCCATGAAGAAATAGACTACATTTTTAAGGCCTTTCATAACTAATATGTCCAATTCATAATGAGTCCAATAGTCAGCAAATCTACCCTATATTCATTTTCCTTATCCCAAGTGCATAAGGGCACTAACTGGCAGAAAGCTTATAATTGTTCTTTTATCTGTACTCTGAGAGCCTCTTCCCAATCTTCAGTTAAGAAAAAATAAAATTGCAGGAGGAATTATTAAACTCTTAAAGAATGCAGAGAAGATGATCCCTACCAATTCTCAGTTAAATTCACCAACATGTCTTCTGCAAAATCAGATTGATCAAGATGATTGATGGTAGACTATCATGAACCCTATATAATGCTAGCCCCAATTGCAGCTGCCATAATAATAAGATGTTTTTGCTGGGATGATCCACACAGCTATGGACACTTTGTTTGCAGTTATTGATCTGGGAAATGGGGTCCCAGAATATATCCATAAAGAAAATCAAAAGCAGTCCACTTAAAAAAAAAAGGCAGTTTACTTCTACATGAGAATGACAGAAACATACATTCATCACCTTAACACAAGACCATGTAAAATCCCCTGCTCTTTGTCAAAATAAAGTCTATATGGATTTTAAAAGGTTTTAACATTCTGCAGAATATTTTAATGATCCACTGGCACTGTGTGTATATGATGGCATAATTAGTAAATAGTGAAACAGATATACTATACATACATATCTTTCCCCCATGACAGTGTGTTTCAAAATAAACTCAGACATTTGAATGTAACCTAAGAATGATGGCCTAGCTGGAGTCTAGATATTTATGAAATCTTTAGAAATCCTTTGTATTTCCTTTAAGTTGGAAATCAAACATTAAGAGTTTTTTTTTTTAATTTTTATTTATTTATGATAGTCACAGAGAGAGAGAGAGGCAGAGACACAGGCAGAGGGAGAAGCAGGCTCCATGCACCGGGAGCCCGACGTGGGATTCGATCCCGGGTCTCCAGGATCACGCCCTGGGCCAAAGGCAGGCGCCAAACCGCTGCGCCACCCAGGGATCCCAAACATTAAGAGTTTTAAAGAGAAATCCTTCTTAAAATGTAATGGCTTCATGAGTACATTTAACTTTTACACACTCAAACCAAATTTCTTTTTTCCTTTTCTACTGGAAAGTGGCTAAATACACTAACAGTAACATAAACTATTCCTTTTGTCAAAATCTCTAGGATTTGTATTTTAAAGTCCAGTCTTTTTGAAAAAGACATATTAATCTATTTTTTTGCATGAATAAATGTCTATCACTGATTATGATGACCCATTTGTGAACTTTGAATTTCATGTAATTGTAAGTTTTGCGTCACAAATATGACCTTTCTGTCATCTGGCAGAAGGAGCCTGATTATTTTTAGCTGTTTCAAATATCAAGAGCTTCACGGGTTTCTTTTCAAATCTGAATAACAATAACATACCTTTAAAAGAAAAAAAATTAACTCATATGTATATGATCAATAGCAATTTAAGATGCTCCATTCCATTTTTCAGTGTGTTAAAGCTTTTTAAAAAGTCTGTCTTAAAGACTAGTTATTGGAATTTTTGTTTGGCATTCTGTCAGGCAGAGCAAGTGGTCTATTTTAAGTTCCTTCTCTTCAATTTCATGCCATCTCAGTGAAAATTCCTTCTCTTACATCACTGAAAGATCTGAAATCAAAGGGCTTTCAAGGACACACTTAAGGTAATGAGCTTTATTAGTGGCTCCTTGCCCTCTGCCTACTTTCTCCAGTAGAGCACTCAGAGTTGGGACATCTTTCCCGGCAGTCCTAAGGTACTGTGTCTTCTTCGTTGATTACAGGTTTGTTTCCATTAATTTCCTCTTCAGATTTCTACAAGTGGTTAACCCTACCATGTCACTTGGATCTGGTCCTTACCTCCACACTGTTAAGTTTATTTTAAATCAAAGGGGATTCTTGATTGGATAATTTATGTTAGAAATACCATCATAGAGAAAACAGTCTAATAGTTAATAATTTTTCTATTGGTTTCATTCATTTATTGCTTGTATTTGTTTGTTTTTTGTTTGTATGCTTTTTGAGGGAAGTATCACACATTGTTGAGGAGCAGAAGCCTGATTTCACTCTGAGACTTTTTAAGTTACTTAAACAATGTATATCTTAATTTATTCATCTATAAAGTAGGGGTATCAATAATGCTTATTTTATATGGTTATTGTGCAACATAAAATTTAAAAAAACTTAATAAACAATATATTGGACAGTTTAACACCATTAATCTCTAAACCAATCATCTTTCTCAGGCAACTTTGTATCATTACTGCTTTAATAATTAAGCCAGTTCACATCAAAGGCCCCCTTTTTAAAAAATTTTGCCAATAACTTATCATCATAGCCGTGAGAGGTCTTTTCACAACTTTACCCAGTTGAGTAAAGCTTTAGTTGACCTTTTGAGCACACCTGGCTTTGTTTTATCTTTGCTCAAAGGCTGTCAATACTTACTCAAAAGCTAAGGTAAAGAATGTTCCTGAGACAATTTATTTTTGCCTAATCTTTTCTATGTTTCTTTCACTTATAAAATTATCATTAAGTTGGTTTTAGATGCCTTGTGTTCTAATATCTTCCATTTATTTATTTATTTAGATTTTATTTATTTATTCATGGGAGACAGAGAGAGAGAGAGAGAGAGAGAGAAAGAGAGGCAGAGACACAGGCAGAGGGAGGAGCAGGCTCCCTGAAGGGAGCCTGACATGGGACTCCATCCCGGGTCTCCAGGATCAGGCCCTGGGCTGAAGGCGGCGCTAATCCGCTAAACTACCCGAGCTGCCCCTAATATCCTCACTTTAGTAATATAAACATAATAAAAAGTCTCAAATCCCGAAAGATGCAAAACTTTGCCATGTGAATGATTTACCAGTTAATAATAGAACTACAACTGGAACACAAATCTTACAAGCCTGACCATAATAATCTTTCTTCTGGGCTGTGTGTATATACATATATATACATATACACACACATATATATTTATGTAAATATAAAATATATTGTTATATGTATATATGTAAATAAAATATATTTTATATGTATATATGTAAACAAAAATATATATGTAAATATGCATGCATATATGTAAATTTAAAATATATACATAAATATATATTTTTTAGGGAGATCTCAGTTCTCTATCCTCTTGTGAGATATTGATATTGTGTCTATAGATTATCTTTTATCAATGATGTCAGCATCAAAAAGGGGCTTACACATGGCTTAGCCACCACCTTCATCTTCATCCATTTGTTTATACGAACAGCTGAAGTTTCATCAATCTTATATAAATATGAAGAATAATATCTTTAGTTAATGACTACTTTTTATCCACCAACTCTACCTCCCACTTGGACCTCTGCACTCATGCACCAATATTCATTTTGACATATCTTGGAGACCCTTCTTTCCAGTGATTTAGTGTTTTCATGACAGTTGCAAATCCCCTCATAAAGAGAAAATTAAATTGTATGGCTAAGTTTCCAGATATGAATATGGGAATTTCAAAACAAATCTTTCACCTGGGAGCTAATCTCATTTCAACAGATTATAAAATAGGCGTCTTTCTTTGAGTACAATTATGAAGATTTTGGTTTAGATATTTGCTTTGGACTGAAAGAAGCATGATAATAACTCACTAACTAATTAGCAAAGAAACTCCTTGCACTTCCTATCAATTATAAATGGCTTTTCCCCTAAACTCATGTTTGTATGCACTATGTCATTCTTCATGGAGGTAGATCTTATATGAAAAGTTCCCTAGAGGATTTTATAAATTTTGAAAAATTATACATCTTGAAAAAGATTTTTATCGAAAACAGGCTTGCTAAGATATGAATCAAATATCAGAGAAACATTTTATTTGCGGAAGGAGAGGAAATCCCTAATTGGAGACAATAAACAAAAACAACTATGCATAGTCAGTGTTTCAGTGAATGAATCCACACCAACTGATATCACTAGCCTGTTGGCCAACAATCTCATTTGTATTAACTGTTTTCTTTCCTTCTTATATTTGGAAAAAACAGGCAGAAACTAAGTGAATAAGACCCTTAGAAGAAGCAAATACAGTGAGTGAGATCCACATGAAAATACCTTTGACCTGAAGACAATTATCTTCTGTATTCCACAGAGAACAAAGCTCTAACAGAAATCAGTAGTCTTGTTTGACTGAGGAATTAGAGGGCACAGTTCCAGGTTGCCTACCAAAGTACCCGGAGATTGAGCAGGAAAATTGAGGAAAGTAGAAGAGATAAGAGAGAGAGAGCCCCAATTTTGAATACAAACATTCTATCAAATCTTATACTGATTTTCATATTCATATGGGTAAAGCAAGTCTCCAAGGTATCCATAAAGTAACAGATGCTAAAAGAACTAATCGGTTATTTTGGCAGCTGACTAGTGCTGGGAAGAGAGTTCAGAATTCAATTCCAAGTTATAGGGTCTTGGTAAATACCTCAAACCTTCTACTGAAACTCAAGGGCCATATTTGGAATCCCTATAGGAAATGAAAGAAAGAATGAGGCAGAAACAGTAGCTGAAGAAATATTGGACAAGAAATTTTTGAACCATTCTAATATTTGCACTATAGTCTCAATTACTGTAATTTAAAAATAAATATTAAAATCAAGGAATATAAAGTATCCTGACATTGTTCTTTTTTGTTTTCAGGTTTGTTTGTTTTTTTTTTTTGGCACTTTATGTTCTTTATATTTCCACATGAATTTTAGAATCACTTTGCCAGTTCACACACACACACACACACACACACACACACACACACACACTCACCAGTTTTTAAAAAGTTTTTATTTAAATTCCAGTTAGTAAAAAAAAATAAATAAATAAAAAATAAATTCCAGTTAGTTACAAACAGTCAAATATCAGTTTCAGATTTAAAATACAGTGATTCAACACTTCCATATTGTAAGTGTACTCATCAATCTTCATCATGTATTTAACCCATCCTCACTCCACCATCAGTTTTTTCTCTAACAGTTAAGAATCTATTTCTTGGTTTGCTTCTCTCTCTCCCTTTTTTTTTCTTTGCTCATTTGTTTTGATTCTTAAATTCCACATATGAGTACAATCATATGGTATTTGTCTTTCTCTTATTTATTTCATTTAACATAGTACTCTCTAGTTCTATCCATAATATTGCAAATGGCAAGATTTCATTCTTTTTTATGGATAAGTAGTACTCCATTAAATATACATTTTCCATTGTGTGTGTGTATATATATATATATATACATATACCATATCTTTCTTATCCATCCATCAATGGATGGATATTTGGGCTTACCATAATTTGGCTATTGTAGATAATGATGCTATAAACATCAGGGTGCATGTAGCCCTTTGAATTAGTGTTTTCATATTCTTTGGGTTAATACATAGTAGTGCAATTGCTGGATTATAGGGTAGTTCTATTTTTAACTTTTTAAGGAATCTCCATACTGTTTTCTACAGTGGTGCTCCAGTTTGCATTCTCACCAAAAGTGCAACAGGGTTTCCCTTTCTCCCATCCTCATCAATACCCCTGTATTGTTTCTTCTGTTATTGATTTTATTAGCCATTCTAACAGGAATAAAGTGATATCTCACGGTAGTTTTGATTTGTATTTCCCTGGTAATCAGTGATGTTGAGCATCTTTTCATGTGTCTGTGGCTATCTGTATGTCTTCAGAAAAATGTCTATTCATGTCTTCTGCCCATATTTATTTTTATTTTTAAATTTTTTTCTGCCCATTTTTAAATTGGCTTATTTGGTTTTTGAGTGTTGAGTTCTGTAAGTTGTGTAAGTTCTTTATGTATTTTGGGTACTAACCCTTTATCAGACATGTAATTTGGAAATATTTTCTCCCATTCCACAGATTGCCTTTTAGTTTTGTTGATTATTTCCCTTGTTGTGCAGAAGCTTATTATCTTGATGAAGTCCCAATTGTTTATTTTTGCTTTTGTTTCTCTTTTCTCAGGAGACATATCTAGAAAGAAGTTGCTATGGCTAATGTGAAAGAAATTACTGCCTGTGTTCTCCTCTAGGATTCTTATAGTTTCACTTAAAATTTTTAATTTCCAAATGATTGTTTCTAGCATATAGATTATTGTTAATTGCTGCATATTGACTCTATACTTTGTAACTTTATTAAATTCATTGATGCCAGTAATTTTTTCGCAAATACCTTAAAATTTTCTATGTACATGATTATATAGTTTGAATAAATATATACTGTTGAACAATATGTTGTTGAAGGAAAGTAGTTAGAGTGGATATTCTTGCCTTGTTCTCTTGTTCCAACATTAGAAGGAAAGCAGTTTGTCTTTCGTTATTACCTATGATGCTATCTATAGGTTTTTCATATCTACTGCTTATTAGTTTGAGAAAAAAAATTTGTCTTTCTAGCTTGCTGAGAGTTTTTTTTTTTTCCTTGCTTTGCTCAGATAATTCTTACTTGGTCAGTTATGATGTGAGATACATACTTGTATGTGTACATTTATATTTATATATGTGTGTATATGCATTTATATATTATACACATTACCTGTTAGGATTTTTTTCATAATGTAGTTTTTTTTTCTAGTTATACATGTTTCTGGTAACCCTAATCCTATAAATATTTACAGCAAGAATTTATTTCAAGAATTTTTTTGTCCTTTTCTTTTATCATTTATTTACTTATTTTATTTAAAATATTATATTTATTTATTCATGAGAGACACAGAGAGAGAGGAGATAGAGGGAGAAGCAGGCTCCATGCAGGGAGCCCAATGTGGGACTCGATCCTGGACTCTGGGATCACACCCTGAGCCAAAGGCAGATGCTCAACCACTGAGCCTACCCAGGCATCCCTTGTCCTTTTCTTTTATTCTAATTTCTAATGTATTTGTTGTAAACTGTTTTGATAACTAAAGTTTTGTGCTATGTTTTCATATATTGTGAAACAAGCTCTTAAGAATATATACAATGTAGATCTATGTACTGGAAATTACTCTCTCTGGCTATGTATTTTATATTGTACAATTATTAAATGCTATTTCATCCCTAATATAGACAATTGACTTTTGTAAAATATGTGAAGGTCCTTAATGTTTCAATTTTAAAGTCCAGCTTGTCTAAATTCTACAAAATACACATAGAATTATGACACACTTTGGTGATTAATGACACAGCTTCTCTTTATAAATGTCATTGTCATAATCAGTTTGTAAAAATGAGGAAAATGCACAATAGTGAGTTACCATCAATCAGTTGATTGACCTGCTGTATAGGTACCATGAAGCTTAAATGCTATAATGCCAAGATCTTCTTCCCCATAATTTTGGGAAAAATAAAGATAGATAAAATGCATGGCACCACTAAAATATGATCAGATTGAGAACACTCTACATACCTCATACCTCCTTTTCTGTTGATGAGAAGCACAAAGCAACAACTTGCTTAAGAGTATTTCCGAGAATGACATTTTAATTAATTAATTTACTTTTTTTAATAATAAATTTATTTTTTATTAGTGTTCAATTTGCCAACATACAGAATAACAGCCAGTGCTCATCCCGTCAAGTGCCCCCATCAGTGCCTGTCACCCATTCATCCTCACCCCCCCTCCCCTTCCACCACCCCTAGTTTGTTTCCCAGAGTTAGGAGTCTTTAAATATCAGAAAGGGAGACAGAATTTATTTACTTTTAAAGAATTATTTTATTTATTTATTGAAGGGAGAGAGGGGGAGAGAGAGATAGAGAGATAGAGAGAGAGAAAGGACTGGGGGAGAGGATCCTAGGCAGATTCCACAGTGAACATGGAGCCTGTCATAAGGTTGGATCCCATGACCCTGAGATCATGATGTGCACCAAAATCAAGAATCAGATACTCAACCAACTGAGCCACCCAGGCACCCCTAAGAATGACATTTTAAAAATCAAGTGTTTTCATTTTCTGAGTAAATTCCATTATGAAAATCTATGAAGACAAGCACAAAGATAAACTCAAAATGGATGAAAGATCTAAATGTGAGACAAGATTCCATCAAAATCCTAGAAGAGAACACAGGCAACACCCATTTTGAACTTGGCCACAGCAACTTTTGCAAGTTACATCCATGAAGGCAAGAGAAACAAAAGCAAAAATGAATTATTGGGACTTTATCAAGATCAGAAGCTTTTGCAAAGCAAAAGAAACAGTCAACAAAAGTAACAGACAACCTACAGAATGGGAGAAGATATTTGCTAATGACATATCAGATAAAGGGCTAGTTTCCAAGATCTATAAAGAACTTATTAAACTCAACACCAAAGAAACAAACAATCCAATCATGAAATGGGCAAAAGACATGAAGAGAAATCTCACAGAGGAAAACATACACATGGCCAACAAGCACATGAGAAAATGCTCCACATCACTTGCTATCAGGGAAATACAAATCAAAACCACAATGAGATACCACCTCACACCAGTGAGAATGAGGAAAATTAACAAGGCAGGAAAAACAAATGTTGGAGAGGATGTGGAGAAAGGGGAACCCTCTTGCACTGTTGGTGGGAATGTGAACTGGTACAACAATCAAAGCAATAGGCATACTTAGAATCTAGATCTTAGTTTTTAATACCACTCTCCAATAGAAGGAACCAAGGGATGATTCTAGAACTGGGGCAAAAAAAATACACAAAATCATCATGGAGCACTCTGGTTCCAAAAAGTTATAAAGGGCTAAAAAAAAAAAAAGAATATGTCAAAGTGACACAGGATCCAAATGAAACAATCCCAAGTAGCCAAAGCTAAAACATTTGTGTAATGTCAAAAAATTAAGTGTCTTGGTTTATAACCAATGCATAAATATTCATGAATCTATATTGATATAAATAAATAATTAAATAATAAATAATGGGAGAGAAGAGACGATTCTCCCATGTAAAATAAAATTCAAATAATCCCATGTAGATATTCTACCCTCTTGTAGGTTGAGCATAATTTCCTACTCCTCAAGTTCTTACTCCCGCAGAATATGGAAGAGGAGAAAGAGAGTTATATTACAGTGGAGAAACCTGACAAACACTACTTCAACCACGTGATAAAAGTTAATAAGAATTGTTATGACGTGTTGATAGAATGTACTTTGATATGATGTGATGAAATGGCACTTTGCCTCTGTCGTCTTCCTTCCCCAAATGCATAACTCTACTTTAATAATGAGAACAACATCAGAAATATACAAATTAAAGAATAAACTGTCAAGGTCATCAAAACAAAGGAGGTCTGAGAGACTATCACACAAGTCTAAAGGAGCCTAAGAAGCCGTCACAACTAGATGTAATGTGGTATTCTGGATGATATCTTGAAATAAGAAAAGGACATTAAATAAAAATTAAGGAAATCTGAATAAAATATGGACTTGGGGTAGGAATGTATGAATGTTGGTGCATTAATTATAAAAAAGTACCATACGATTGTAAGGTTAATAATTGGAGAATTAAATACAGAGTATATTGACCTTCTCTGTACTATCTCCTCAATTTTTCTGTAAATATAAAACCACGTTAAAATTAAGGATTTATTTTTAAAGTACATATATAAATAATTCCTATAGAATGACTGTTTGGGTCCACCTCAAATCCCCAGTGTGATGGTATTTGGAAGTGGCGTCTTCAGAATATGATTGTGAAGGTGGAGGCCTCATTAATGGGATTAGAGTCCTTATGAAATAGACTCCAGAGAGATCCACTCACCCTTTTTCCAAATGAAGTTATAGTGAGAAGACAGCTATCTATGAATCAGGAAGCAGGCTCTCATCATACACCGGATCTACCAGTGTCTTGGTGTTGTACTTCCCATCCTCTAGAACTATGAGAAATAAGTGTTTATTGTTTGAGCTACCCAGTTTAAAGTGTTTTTTGGTTTTGTTTTGTTTTTTTGTTTTGTTTTGTTTTTATAGCAGCCCAAATGGACTGAGAAGAAAACTGGCACTAAGATGGGGTTGCTGCTGTAACAAATACTTAAACATGTGGAAACGGCTATAGAACTGGGTAATGAAACCAGAGACTGGAAGAACTTTGAGGTGCGTGCTGGAAAAGCTTAGACTGCCATGGACAGAATCTTTTTTTTTTTTTTAAGATTTTTAAAATTTATCTATTCATGAGAGACACACACAGAAAGAGAAAAAGAGAGAGGCAGAGACACAGGCAGAGGGAGAAGCAGGCTCCATGCAGGGAGCCTGACATGAGACTCGATCCCAGGTCCCCAGGATCAGGCCCTGGGCTGAAGGCAGCACTAAACCGCTCAGCTACCCGGGCTGCCCATGGACAGAAGCTTAAAGGTGATTCTAGTTAGGGCACAGAATAAAAAGAGGAGAAATACAGAGAAGAAAGAGAAAAGAAGAAAGCCTCAGTCTTCTTAGAGAATATCTAATGGTCATTAACAGAATATTGGAAATACGGACAGTAAATGCCATAGTGATGAAGTCTCAGATTGAAGTTAGGAACATGCTATTGGAAACTAAAGGAGAGGCAATCCCTCTTAAGGAGCAAAGAGTTTGGTTGAGTTGTGTTTGTGTGTTGTAGAAGGTAGAACTTACATGTTACGACACTGAATTTTTAGCTAAAGCTATTTCTAAACAAAATATTAAAGTATGGCTTGGCTCCTCTTGACTGCCTATAGTAAAATGCAAGAGGAGGAAAATGACTTAAATATAGGTTGTTAAGTTAAAAGGAATTGAAACCTAAAGATTTAGAAATTACCAAAACAAATTAAAAAATGAGAATACTAACAATGTGGCCAAGTGATGATTTAATAGAGAGACTACTATGGTTCAGCCATCTCGACAGCAGCCAGGAGCTTTTCTCTGTGCAGTGCCATCTCCATGGGTAGGCAGAAAGCAAGAACCCCAGGCATAGGACAATCTCACAGGATGATGATACCTCTCCAGTTCAGGTGGGCCAGGATGCCCAAGCCATAACTTGTTTGGCTTTATAGGAGGAGAGGAATTTGCCTCAGGATGATTCATCCCTCAAGTCTCCCCCATATTTAATTTAGATGATATTCAGATGAGACTTTGGACTTAAACTTTGGAATTGTTGCTGGAATATGTTGACTTTGGTGACTGTTCTGATGGAATGAATGCCTTTGATATGAGAAGACATGAATTTGGGAGCCAGGACCAGAATGCTAGAGACTCTCCAAAATCCACGAGCTATAACCCAATGTGATGGTATTTGGAGGTAGGCCTTTTGGGAGCTAATTAGGTCATCAGGACAGAACCCTCATAAATGGGATTAGAACCCTTATGAAAGAGACCCCAGTCCCGTCACTGTCATGTACAGGCATAGTGAGAAGATGGCAGTCTATGAGCCAAGAGAGAGACCCTTATCAGACACTGAATCTGCCAACACCTTGATCTTGGACTTTTTTTTTTAAGATTTTATTTATATAATCATGAGAGACACACAAAGAGAGAGAGGCAGAGACAGAGACAGAGGGAAAGGCAGGCTCCCTGTGGGGAGCCCAATGTGGGACTCGATTCCAGAACCCTGGGATCATGACCTGAGCCGAAAGCAGATGCTCAACCACTGAGCCACCCAGGCATTCCTGATCTTGGACTTCCATCATCCAGAACTATGAGAAATAAATGTTTGTTTCTCATAAGATATCAAGTCTATGGTGTTCTGTTACAACAGCCAGAATAGACTAAGATAGCCACGTTTTCCCTTTTTGTTTGGAAGAAGTTATTTTTCATAAACCACATTATTTGTATTAACACATAATGAGGCTTGTTACTGTTACTTTCAGTGAATTAATAAATAAATTTTAACAAACTTTGCCCTCCTAGGTCAGCAGATTATGATTCATGTCTAATACATTTGTTTTATTTACCTATTTATCTCCAGCACCTAAAACAAAATGCTTAGCATACGGCAAAACCTCAAGATACACTTTCTGATAGAATTATTAAAGGCACAGTAACTCTGATAAGAGTGATCTTGTTTGGTGTTATATAGAAAAAATTACTTCTGGGAAGCAATAGCATTTTAGGAAGTGATTATAAAGTAGGGGGGAAATCAGTTCAATCAGAAACACAGATATTTAGCCAAGAAAGAGTTGAATCTTTAATCTAGAGAATAGCCTGATTTGAAAATCTTAAACTTGAATAAGATTTTAGTCTACATGAAGATTGATAAATTATGGAAACAGACCTAAAAAAAAAAACAAATTTGATATAAACAAATGGAAATGTCAGGGTAAAAAAGAAAAAAAGTAACCTCGTAGTCTTGGCTTTAAGATCAAGAGATTTGTGGAAGCTGGGAGAACTTTGAAGAGATATTAAGAAAAGCCTACACAGGTCTTTTAGGAAGGTGTCAAGGGAAGCCTAAGGAGACTTGAAGAGGCTGGGGATGAGACAGGAGAGGAAAGGAAAGCAAGAAAAATTTTATCAGTGTCAGCAGGGAAGGAGGGCTTACTCTGTGCCAGAAGTTCAGCAGCACTGTTTCTGCAGTAAGCAGAAAGAAGGAAACTAACTCAGTAATCTAGCTAAGGAGAATTCCCAGCAGAAGACTAAAGTGACATCTGGCTTCATTTTGCTACTTATGATTAAAGTGCAAGAGAGATAAACTAAATAATAAACTGTTAATATAAAGAGACTGGAAGCTTTTGAGTTGAAAAGCAAAACTGTTTCTCATTCTCAACAACTCTATATGACAATCATCCTCAAATTACGAAAAGTTTTAGAGGAAGATCAGATCCAGGGAAAATAAAATTCTCTGTTAAGACAGTGGAAACTGTTAAGCGGATACTGCATCGAAATTTCCAAACACTTAAAAACCCCTTTAAGAAGCCTCAATATGTCTTATAGATTCTATTTAAAATGGGATTTTTAAGAATCCTAAGCATGTTGTTATACAGCAATTTCACAGGGAGACTAAGATATAGAAGAGGGTTGTGGGTGTGACTTTTTTCTAATGGAGTGAGTTATAAGTTGATACAAAAGAAACAGATTTTAATATAAATATTCTAATTTGGACCTGATGATACAAAGAAAATACAAAATTTCTGTTGGTGTTGTGAAAAACTCAGTTACAGAGAACACCTACTTTGCATGGAGGAGGAAGAATGACTCAGGATGGCAACGAGAACCAAGTGCAGTGCAAAGCTGAAGACCATGGAGAACAATCCTTAGGAAGTACGACTGAGCCATTTTCAAGAAGGTGGCAATATATTACCAACTAGATTTCAGAATTACTATGACCAATGTCTGCTGTGTGCATATCATTTTTTTCTGGTTTTGGAATGGACATGACTAGCAATTATTCATAATTTTGCACCATTGTAAGAAAGGGTGTTTGATGGGTAAATAATTTGTCTCACTGGATTATAGATTTTTAGATTAAGAAGAATACAATCTAAGGAGCTATACCTGAGAATTATCATCTGTAATTGATCCTGATTTATATAATGACACATTCAACTTTTATTTTTTTTAATTTTTAAAAATATTTTATTTATTTATTCGTGAGAAACACAGAGATATAGGCAGAGGGAGGAGAAGCAGGCTCCATGCAGTAGCCCCACGCGAGACTCAATCCTGAAACTCTGGGATCACGTTCTGAGCTGAAGACAAACACTCAACTGCTGAGCCACCCAGACACTCAACTGCTGAACCACCCAGGCGTCCCCTCACACATTCAGCTTTTAGTTGATGCAATAAGGGATGAGACTTTGAGATTCTCCAGAGAGAGGTAACTGGTTTTGTTTTGTTTTTGCATATGAAAGGGATATGAAATACGTGGACAAAGAGCAGAGTATGTATTTTCTAAGAGTAGGCTACATTTTCCATCACATATGTTCTAAGAATTTAACATTGACACTGCTCCCATCAAATCATAGGATCCATCCTACTGCTTAGGTGGGACTAACCAGGAAATACTTTTTGTATGTTTGCATATTTTAAGATATCCTTTAAAAAATCTCCAGCAATTACTGCAGTCAGAGAATTACTAAAAATCTCTCTTTTGTGGTGCTAATGAATTCTTAAAAGATATAATTGGAAAAGCAATTTCATTGATTTTACATTGTTCAAGTTACAATGGGTAGTTGATCTACATGACTTTTGGAGAAATAGAATTTATATGCAATTGAGTCCTTGTAGGAAGGGCTTTTGTCAAGTCCTTGAGGTCATATGTAGAATGAGTGTAAATATAATGATGGAGCACTTGGAAAGGAGCAGCAGTTTGAGGACATGAGTTTTGGAATTGGAATTAGCTGGAATAATTGGAACCCATTCTACTTGTCTGAATCATATAAATATATTGCACTTCTAGAATTATTTCCAGCTTTTGAGAGGCTTGAAGATAACTGCCACATCTTTGGCAATAGATAATGCATCATTTGTTTCTATAGGCAAGAAGAAAAAAATGGTGTGATTATTTGAGTCTAGTCATTCAGAAATGCTTATTTGGGTTCATTTTAGCATGTACAAAATACAACTTGTGGTTTTGCGTCTTATTTTCTTCAAAGTAAATCAAAAGACACTGGAGGAAATAAAATGTCTTCTTCATCAGAAAACTACAGTATTAAAAGGTTATCATTTTCTCATTTCAGATAAACTTAGATCTGTCAATCATATTAAGTCAGTATCCCAATTGTTTTGAAATGTTTATTATTTTTTGCATCCAATACTATACCCTTATAATACAGGAATGACAAAATTGAACAGAGCTTTAAAGAAAATGATATTTTAATCATTCAACACAGTATAAGAAGCACTTCTAATTACATCTTAGAAAGTAAGTTAGATATTAATAAAATAATTATAGGAAACAAAGATTATATTTAAGTACATCTTAGGAGAAAGGTACACAGCAACTTGGTGGGGGTGGGGGTGAGGTGGTCAAAGGTGATTTTCCTGAGGAAAGGAAACAATCTGAGATATATACAAGATGAGCAGGCATTAGAGAAATGCAAGGTGTAGCAGACAGGGACAGCAGAAATGGGTAAAAAAGAAAAATCTGAAAAACACTTCCTGGCAAAGTCTGGTGGCAAAAGGTAACATCAGATATTCTAGGATTTGAAAGGAGCCCAATGTGGTTGGTGTGCAGGCAGCAAGAGGAAATGACATAGGCAGGAAAGGGGTCAGGCCAAGGGGAGTGTTGACTCTGATAAAGAATTTGGTCTCAAATGGAAGGGATAGGGTGGCCTGGATGGCTCAGCGGTTTAAGTGACACCTTCAGCCTAGGGCCTGATCCTGGAGACCCAGGATCGAGTCCCACATCAGGCTCCCTGCATGGAGCCTGCTTCTCCCTCTGCCTGTGTCTCTACCTCTCTCTCTCTCTCTCTATCTCTGTCTCAAATGAATGAAAGAAAGAATGAATGAATGAATGAATGAATGAATAAATAAATAAATAAATAAATAAATAAATAAATCTTTAAAAAATGGAAGGGATATTTGCTTGGGTACTAATTTCATATTCAGTCATTCATAATTAAATATGTTCATGAAATAATGAGTGATTTCTGAGATAGGGAATCACAAAGGAAGAACTAAGTTTGCATGAGTGTAAGCTTCAACAACATGCAAGAGACCTACTGGCACAGAAAATGATGATGGGTTTAACTGGAAGGAATATTTGCTTGGGTACTAATTTCATATTCAGCCACTTATAATCAAGTATGTTCATGAAATAATGAGTTGTGTTTCCCAGTCCTTGAATTACCTCATGCACTCAGATAATTCATACCCATATCCAACCTTGTGTATACTATTCTATATGATTACTTGCTATGCATATGTCCTGTTTTTTCAATTAAATTGAAAACTTCTGGTTGCTCAAATAAAGATCATGACAAACATATATTTTTTTAGAAATATTAGCAACTAGTATAGTGTCTTCTGATGGAACACAGCACATGCAGAGATTTTTCCTTTTCTGTTTCATCCTTAAGACTCTTTGGTCTCTATGCTCCATACTAGAGACTTTCCCTCTTCTGGTACTCTTTATCCTTTGGCTGCTTTTATTGTCTTCAAAGGACTTTTAACTATTTCAAATTATATTTCTTGTATTGCATTTACTTACTGTCTAGAATGCCAACAGGATTGTAAATGCCAGTTTCCCCCACAAGACTGTAATTTCTATGAGATCAAGAACTTCATCTTATTTGCCAGCATATTCTCAAATCCTCATTGAATATTTATTGATTTGAATAAAACAATAAATTTAGTACTTTCTCATTAATTACTTCATGAACAAATGATAATGCCTATTTAAAGCCTTATGTATGCTTCTGTGAATTGAGCTTGAAAAGTTTTTTCGATTCCACCAAGTGAAGAGGTATTTGAGTGGCTCAGTCAGTTAAGCATCTGACTCCTGGTTTTGGCTCAGGGCATGATCTCAGGGTCCTGGTATTGAGCCCCATATAATGCTCTGCCCTCAGAAGGGCGGGGGGAGGTCTGTTCCATATTCCAAATACCAATTCCAGATACCAAAAAGATATTCCCACCCTTACTCCTCATCACTAATGACAATTCTTTAAGAACAGAAGTTCATAGAAAGAGAAATATGAACAATGGGGCTGTCAAAGATGACTTGAGTGTCCAAATGATGTTCACAGCTCTTCCTTTACTTTGGTGGGCAATTCCTTCAGATTAAATATAAAAAGAAAATTTATAATGTAAAAATTACCACAGATAGCAATTGTGATATTATTTATTTATAAAAGCCTTTCTTGATCCTCCTAGCTATAGGTATGTTTTATTCTCATTTGAATTGCAGTTGCCCATATTTCTCCAAATACCCATTTGGCAAAAACCTCTATGTTTTAAGATTATCTCTTTATGGTTATGCAACAAATACTTACTCAATTATAAATAAATTGATGGTGAATAGATTTTTTTCCCAGTAAATAAAGTGTTGACTTACTTGTTTGTAAGATTTTTTTTTTTTTAGAAAGGAATTTGGTAAAGAATGACTCATCATAGTGAGTTTTGTTTTAAAATCTGTCTTTCCTCCAATACTTTTATTCTTTCCTGTATATTTTCAAATTTGTTTGCTTTTATAGATAATAACTACCAGAAGACTAAAAATGTGAAAACAATTTATGGTTTTCTACAATTTCTTGGTGTTCACGCTAACATGTACCATTATGCTTTGCAGAGAAATTAATATCCCTCCATCAACAGCAAATCAACGGATTTGTCCTGAATGATGCATCTGTCCTCAAGCAACTCTGCAACCTTAGTGCTTTTTGTGTAGGAAAATAAAAAAAATCCAAGAGAATTATTTTCACAGTTTGAGCAAATGCAATTTTGATGTGTAATAAGACTAACTCACACAGATTGTTGACAGTTTTGTCTGCTCAGTACTCTTGCATCTCATGGCAACAGCATCTCCTTCTGTTTGGAAATTATTTTTCCCTGTCTGATCCAGCCTGAGTTTTCTGACCTAATATTTGGATAGTTATGAGCCAACTTGGGCTTATCAATGCCCTATCTTGGGATATTTCTAAATGAAGCTAAGAGATAGTTTTTTCCTATCTACCCATAGACCCAGTCACATGGACATGCCTGGCTGAATGACAAAGCTGAATTGCAAAGGAAAATAGAAATTACAGACCAAGAAAGAGTCCTGATGGCATTCAAACTCCTTGTTTCTACTTCCCCAAGACCAGGAACTCTTTATTCTTATAATGGTTTGGTGAAGCGAACCAAAAATTACTTTATTATTGGAATTACTTTGAATTGTTTTCTAGTGTTCCAATCAAAGTAGAGTTAAATCAAATGCTAAAGGATATTCTCCTTGGTCATTTTGGCCCTAGCAGTAGCAAATATAACCAAAGTTGTGAATAGACCACTGGCTGAATAGTCCTATTGAGAATACATTTCTCCAGCCAAGTATGAGTAGCCACTACACATGACTGCAAAGTGAGAATTTGGGCATGTTCTCTTTTATGTCCACCTGGCATAAAAAAAAATCATAAAAAAACCAAAAGGAGGTAAATTTTCATGAGGGGCAAAAATGGATTGAAGGTAGTAGTAATATAACAAAAAGGAAAAAAGTATTTTTCAGGGAAAATTTAAAAGACCTATTTTAATTTCAGTATCTAAAAAATAGTCATGCAAGTTAGAAGTGTTAGCTTGTCCTCATAAATTGTCTACACAAATTTCTCACTTGGTTTAAATGTCATGGTGTTTTAGATGACTTCCTCCTGTGGTATTTTGAGTACGGAAGATAGCAAAGGTCATGACCATTTGTGGTCAATAAACAGTTTTGTTCCACCCTCTCCCAGAGCAAGCAGATTTAGGCTGGTTATTAATTCAGGTGGCCTGGCTAAAATCCATCTTCAGTAATTACGTTTTTGTCTACGTAAAATTGATAATGCAGTTTCAGCAAGAGAACTTATTCATGGTTGTCATCAGTTTAAAAAAAAAGAACAGAAACACAGTATCAACAAACACTCTATTATGCTCTAAAAAGAACAAAGGTTTCATTTTGCTCCAATGTGAATGCTCTTGAAGACTAAAATAACTAAGCAGATAACATTTACTATATGTCACCAGCTACTGCATTTAAGCAATAAGAAATCTCTTAGACCTTTAAACATTCTGTTAAGTAATTTATATGAAAGTATCTTAGAAAGGCTACTCTAATCTCTCTCTTATCCATTTACCTTCCTGCTCTCAATCCCTGCTCAACTTTCACTTGTTCTCTGAAGCCTTTGGTGTCCCACCGCCCACCTGCTAAGTTAGATTAGGCCTCCTTTTCTGCTGTCCTGGAACACTTCAATTATAGTGCACACTGTACTATCCTTGCTTTCTGTTGGACTGCTAGGTCATGGAACTAGGAACCCCTATACTATCCTTCTTTGTATTCCCCAATTTAGCACCATGCCTTATAATATGCTATATTCAAGTATGCAATAAAGGTTTGTTGAACACATGAATATGAAATCAACATTTTCTGCACATTTAAATAAAAACTAAAATAATCCTTTTGAAGAACAAATCTAGTACTATACAATACATGTGAAGGGATTTAGACTTTGCATCCAGGAAGAAAAAATGAAAATTGATTATTTGGAGAGTTTTGGCACTCAGTGTCCTAAAAAGACACCATAGCCCTATTTGTCAGGTGATGAGCCTGGGGTGTGTTGCAGCTCAATACCATTTCAAGTTGGCTTGCATGCTCTCGTCACATCCATGGAGATGGCTTTAACTTAGAAGAGGACGCATCTTCTTAGGAAAAGAAATGGACAGAATATCAAGGCCTGGTCAAATGGACTAGAGTTACAGATGGGGCTCATGTCCCGTGAGGAGCAGGAAATCAGGTGACATCAATGAGAAGACAACAGAATAAGGTCAAGTCAGTACCCACCCTTGGTGTTCCAAGCAACACCAGGAATAGTAATTCTAAGGGTTACAAAGTATTAGATATACTATCCCATTGTATGCTTTTATAGTAATTCATCCAAGCCGGTCTCCATATTGATATTCAGGCTGCATCCAATATTTTCTATTGTTAGAATGAGAAACTGATGTATACATGTACATACATTTGCTATAAATTCCTAGAATTGCTGGGTCAGAATGTCAATGAATTTGTAATTTGATAGTTATTGCCAGATTATTGCTCATAGGATTTGTACTTCTTCATGTTCTCACCAACCATATGAATGCCTTTTCCACACACCTTTGTCAATCCACTGTATTATTCCTTTTTGATCTTTGCCAATTTGTTAGGTGAAAAAGTTTTTGCTATAGCTTTAATCTGCATTTCTCTAAGAGTGATATTTGAATCATTTCATATATCTAAGATCTGTTTCTTTTTAATGTATTGTCTATTTATATCTCTTACTTATTTTCCATTGAATGTGTGATATTTTCTCTTATTGACTTATAAATACTCTATATGTTAGGGAAATAAACCCTTCATTGTAAGCTGCAAATATTTGTTCACAATTCTTTGTTTTCTTTAAACTTTACTTTGTTTTTATTATACAAACCATTTTTTAGTCTTATGTAAACAAATGTACAACTTCTCTTTTCTAGCATTAAGTTTTTATGTACCACTTGGAATAGGCTTTCTCAATCAAAAATTATAAAACCTTGCTTGTGTTCAAATTCTAGTTTTCCTCTAACTACCTGGACAAATTACTTAATTGCTCTGGGCCTATTCTTTTCTTTATGAAATGGAATCACAATATCATCTAATTCATAGGTTGCTGTGTGGCCTAGGAAAAAATAATAGCTATAATGCAATTAGCATAATGTTTGCCTTATATTAACATGATAATAACAAGAGTAATAATAATAATAATAATAATAGTTGTTTTGTTGTGTTCAATGAAACAAGTGCTGAACCAATTATCTTTTTTTTCTAAAGAATCCTTTTTTCCCCCTATTTCTTACATTGGTAATTGGAGACAATATTGAGCCAGCCCTTCTATGTGGAAAATTAACCTCATTAGTTCCCTCTTTAAAATGAAAAAAGCCAAACCTAAAAGGAAGCTTTAGGAGTTGACATAAGAAGTGAATGTTACTGAACAACTTACTCTGTTATTGTAAACAAGCCTGCCTAGAACCAAACTACTGATGAATGCTGAAACTCTCCAGATTTTGTTGAACAGATCTGTTTGTATGGGCAGCTACTGTGTTGATTTCAGAGTAGTTAGATTTATTTATGATTGCCATAGAAACGACATGAAGATACATTTTCCACCAAACACACCTAGCAACTCTGTGGATGTCTGTATAATACATTCAATTTATCCACGGTTACCCTGGGGATTGCTCAGAATATGAATGTCCCTACCATTTCTTCAAGCTCACAATTGTAAACTAACATCTTGGTGATTTCGTTTCCCTGCCAACAAGAGAAGGTGCTTCCCAGGGTTACATCGCACTACTACTAGAATAGACTAGAATAAATGTCTCTCTAAAATAAATTCAGTAATTCAGAACCCCTTGTATTGTTATATTGTATGTGGAAAAACAGTTTGTTCCAAATTAAGTTCTAATATTTTTGAAGATTTCAACATTTCGCTTTTAAAAAAGACTTTGTTAAATTAATCTGGTTAAATCATAATAGATTCATTTTACTACAATATTTGTTTCATGAACATTTCCTCCTCCTTTATTGGTGCTGTACAATAGAAAATGTTAAATTACAAAGCAGGGGAGATCATATTGTAGAGAGCTGATATAATAGAATTCTAGACTTTGGAACTTAGGGAGACTTTAAAAATGAATTGGTCTTCCTTTCATTTGAAAGTTAACTTGACTAAGATCACCCAATTATCAAGAACAGAATTCGTCTAAAAAGAGGAAAACAGATTGCACAGATTTTGACAGGACAAAGTATATATCTTTTCTTTGTGGCACAAGGAAAGAAAAGATGATGAGACATCTGGCAGCGTATGAATTAGCTAAGGAAAAATGTTATGACCCTAACCTGAAGTGAGAAAAACAAAAAAGGGAAGAAAGAACAAGGTAAATTATTTCAGAGTTGGACTAGAAAAAGAACTTTCAAATAGCACCCATTCAAAAATTACTTATTTATTGCTAATACGTCCATTTAAACTCAGAAATATGGTGTTGTAGAAAGAACCAGAGAAGTTAGATTCCATTTTACAAGTCTATATTGAGTGGCCAGCTATATGACAAGCACTCTGGTAGGTGCTAGGGATATGGAGTTAAACAAGCTTTGCCCAGCTTCTGTCCCAGGAACTTATCAGATGGTAAGACAAGAAAACAGATAATTCTACAATGGAATATGTGCTTTCAGAGTGGAAGGCCAGTTTTCTGTGGGTACTGAGGAAAACTTAATTCACAGAGAATAGTTTATAAAGCTTCAGAGGCAAAGGAATACATTACACACCTTAGAAATGAAAAATTAAAAGTTGATTATAGACTATAAGGAGAAGGTAGTGTGAGAAGAAGCTGCCTGAATCACATCACTCAGGACTTTGTAAACTCTGAAAAAAGAGTTGGGATTGTATCAGAAGTCAGTAGGGAGACATTTAGAGGTTTCAGTTGGGAGAGTGATGGGAGTCGGTGTGCTCTTTAGAATCATCCTGGCTTCAGTGTAAATGTATGAAGAAGGGCAATACTAGATGCATAAAAACTAGCCAAGGGCTTTATCTATAATTCTGGCAGGAAATTATAATGACTTGTACTAGTGAATGGCCGTAGAGATGATGAGCAATTTCTCACCAGGATAATTGGTTAGAGTATGATACCATTCCCTGAGGGAAAAAATGAAAAATCAGGTTTGCTTGAGCATATATTAAATTCTGGAGGGGCTGAACTGTTCTTAGTCTTCCAGATAGAGAGATTTAGAAAGAAGGTACAGGGTTTTATTTAGGTTAAGGATTTGGGAATAATCTCTATTTATAGGCTTATTAAAGCCCTGAAAGAAGAGATCACAGAAGCAAGAGAATGGAGTAGAAAGAAAGGAACCAAGATAGCACTCTAAGAGTAGTTATGTTTAGAATATAGAGAAAAGAAGTAAAAAGTTAGTGGAATACCAAAGAATGATGATGAAGGTAAGAGCTGGGGAATCAGAGAATGCAGAAATGTGACTCTCAGTGGAGGAGAAAGCTGATGTTAGCTGAATGAGGAATATGAGAACGAAAAATAAGAGATATTTTTAAAAGATGACTAACCACATACTCAAGAGAGGGATCCATTATAAAAAAGAATCTAGAGATATTAGAAGGAGGAGTGGTGGTGGTAGAGTTGGTGATTGATTGCATTCACTTACCCAATTGGATGGAGAAGGTGGGAGCCAGAGCACAGGGGAATTCAATTTGTACAAGAGAAATCATACTACTTTCCTTGATAAATGTCCTAAGAGAAGTAAAAAAAAAAAAAAAGTTAGAAAGATAGAAGTAATTTGTGGCTATAATTGCCAGAGGTTGAGAGAGAGAATTCTAATCTAATGTATTCTATAGTCTTTTATTAAGGGGCAAGGTCATCTGCTATGAATGAAGGGGTGGGTTCAGATGTTGAGGAAGAATGGGAGATTTGAAATTGTCAGTATGGAAAATTGAGAAGGACTTCACTAGGAAAATATAAATTATCGCTGAATAGAACTGAAGGTCCAGTCAAAGCTGGAAACCAGCTATTTTCAGTAAATTGAGCCTGGTTGAGTGACTTCTTCAGCAGCCTTCAGAATGACAGGAGAATCAAATGGATGTAGGTTTTTATTTTTGACAGGCAAATATAACAGATGTACTATGAGGTAAGTTAGTGAAGGAAATGTCTTGACCTAAGTATGTTTAAAGTGATGGAGCATTAAATCTAAGTTCTTTACAGAGGGAAGTGAATCCAAGAAGACATTGATAACTTCAGGGGGAAAAGCAGGTGTTAGAGACCCTATGAGGAGAAAGAGATGGGGGCACCTGAGTGGCTCAGTTGGTTGACTGTCTCTCTCTCTCTCTTTTTTTAAAGATTTTATTTATTTATTCATGAGAGACACACAGAGAGAGTCAGAAACATAGGCAGAGGGAGAAGTAGGTTCCCTGTGGGGAGCCTGATGAAACACTCAATCCCAGAACCCCAGGATCATGACCTGAGCCAAAGGCAGATGCTCCACCACTGAGCCACCCACGTGCTCATGTGTCTGACTCTTGATTTTTGACTCAGGTCATGATTTCAGGGTCCTGGTATTGAGCCCTGCATGCTCTGTGCTCAATGGGGAGTCTGCTTGAGATTATCTCTCTCTTCTTCCTCTGCTTGTCCCTCCCCCCACTGTATGCATGCTCTCTTTCTCTCAAACACATAAATAAATCTTTTTTTAAAAAGGAAGATGTAGTGAATAGGCAGGGGTCTAGACTAAAAAAACAAAAAACCAAAACAAAAAAACACCCAATAGTATCTATGTAAAGAGTGGCATATTACACAGTTAAGAATATTTGACTTTATATCCAAAGATATTATAGAGAATGTCATTTACATAGAAAAATTCACTTACTGATGGTTTTCTTTGTAATTTACTTCAAAAGTTTGAGGTTTCCTGCTAAGAAATTGCATCACAAACTCTCCATGGTCCTTTAAAAATTTTCCCAAGTTCTTAAATTGTCTTCATCTTTTACTTAAAGGTCATACTCACAAGGAACTCTTAAGGCAAGAGATTGAAGGAAAATTGGTAATTGTGATGAGGAAGAAGACTCCACTGACTCATTTCTCAAATGAATGTGAAAAGAAAAGCAGAACATTAACAAGAATTTTGGCACCTTACCAGCACTTGAAAAGTGTGGTAACACCTAACCAATTGCTTTTACTTTTTTATATATATATTTTACAAATTCCAATTTGTTTGTAATGATTTTCTATATGGTGGAAGATTGCTATTGCTACTGACATCTATCAATATGTACTTATTTAACACTAATAGAAAAAGGATCAAGGCATTAAATATGGGACAATTTATTCATTTTCCACTGGTGGACATTTGGTGTGTTTCAAGTAGGGGGCTGTTAAACTACAGTGTAGCTATGGACATTATTTTATATGTCCTTATTATGCATTTTCCCTGGGTAAATTTTTAAGAGGGATCATACTCCATTGTGGGGTATAAATATTATCAGATTTTAGTTAATGTCAAACAGTTTTCCTAAATGGTTGCATGAGTTTTTACTCTCCTCAACAGTGAATGAAGGCTCTTATTGCTCCATACTCTTGGGAATCCAAGGTTTTAATTCAAGACATGAATGTCATCTTCCATCCTTCTAGAACTAAAGATATATCCTGTCACTTCTTTGTATTTGCTAATTTAAAATAGACTCTAGTTTCTATGGTTGGCTGGTGCATCAAGCAAAAGCAGATTATAATACTGGTTTACCTCTATGGTGTGGCTTGCTTTCTTGTAATTTCTGGCCTTCTATCATTTCTATTACTTTACCAACAGCCTAAGCAGGCTTTAGAAAGGGGTTTAGTATTGCTTGTTTGTTTTTAATAGAGTTTTGGGTATTTTGGATGAGAAAATAAACAAAATGATGATCAACAGAAATACAAAGGATGATGAGAGAGATGAAAGATTTCTATGAATAACTGTATGCCTATAGCCTGGACAACCTAGAATAAATGAATATATTCCTAGAAAAATACAACTTACCAAAACGGAGTCATGAAGAAATAGAAAATCTAAACAGATCAAAGTGAGTAAGGATATTGAATCAATAATCAAAAACCTCACAAGGCAAGTTCCAGGACCAGATGGTTTCACTGATGAATCTTATTAAACATTTGAAGAGTTCATGCCAATCCTTCTCAAACTCTTCCAAAAAATTAAAAAAGAAGGAACACTCCCACACTCATTTTATGAATCCAGTCTTTTTCTGACGCCAAAGCCAGATTAGGACACTACAAGAAAAAACAAACAAACACACAAACAACAAACTATAGGCCAATATCCATGATTTATATAGATGTAAAAATTATCAAGCAAATACTAGCAAGCCAAATTCAACAGCATATTAAAAGGATCATATGCCATGATCAAATGGAATTCATCATGGGAATGCAAGGATGGTTCAGCATATGCAAATCAACAAATGGAATTCAAACATCAATAGAACAAAAAATAAAAATTCTGCATCTCAACAGATGCAGGAAAGGCATCTAATAAAATTCAATATCCATTCATGATAAAATCTCTCAACAGATTGAGTATGGAAGGAACATACCTCAACACAATAAAGGCTGTAAATGACAAGCTCACACAGCTAACATCATGCTCAATGGTAAAAGGTTGAAAGCTTTTCCTCTAAGATCAAGCACCAAACAAGGATACTCACTCTCACCACTTCTATTTAACATAGTATTGGAAGCCCTAGTCAAAGCAATCAAGCAAGAAAAAGAAAAAAAAAGTCACCTGAATTGTGAAGGAAGGCATAAAACTGTCCTGTTTGTAGATAGAATGATTTTATACAGAGAAAATCTAAAGACTCCACCAAAACAATGTTAGATCTAATAAATATATTCTGTAAAGCTATAAGATACAAAAATCAACACACAAAAATCAACTGAAGAAAAAAAATCAATTGAATTTCTATGTACTAACAATGGACTATCTGGAAAAGAAATTTTTTAAAAAGATTTATTTATTTATTTGAAAGAGAGGGAGAGAGTGAGAGTGAGTGAGCATGAGTGGGAGGGAAAGAGAGAAAAGAAGATAGAATCCCAAGCAGACTTTATGCTGAATGTGGAGCCTGACGCAGGACTTGATCTCACCACCATGAGATCATGACCTGAGCTGAAACCAAGAGTCAGACATTTAAACAACTGCATCACCCAGGCACCCTGGAAAAGAAATTTTAAAAAATCATTTATACTAGCATCAAAAACAAAAACTTAAGAATAAATTTAACGAAGGCAATGAAGATCTGTATGCTGAAAACTATGCAATATTCATGAAAGAAACTGAAAAAGATGCAAATAAATGGAAAGATATCCTGTGTTCATGGAAGAGAAGAATTAATATTGTAAAATGTCCATACTACACAAGTCATCTATACATTCAGTGCAATCGCTATTAAAATTTCAGTGACATTTTTTTACAGAAATATAAAAAAAATCCTAAATTTCATTTGGAACCTCAAAAGATTCTGAATAGACAAAGCAATTCTGTGAAAGTACAAACCTGAAAGTATAATACCATCTGATTTCAAACTATATATTACAAAGCTATAGTAATCAAAACAGTATGGTATTGGCATAAAAATAAGTCACATAGTAAAAGACAAATTCGGGATCCCTGGGTGGCTCAATGATTTAGTGCCTGCCGTTGGCTCAGGCTTGATCTTGGAGTCCCGGGATCGAGTTCTGCATTGGGCTCCCTGCATGGAGCCTGCTTCTCCCTCTGCCTGTGTCTCTGCTTTTCTCTCTCTCTCTGTGTCTGAAATAAATAAATAAATAAATAAATAAATAAATAAATAAATAAATAAATAAATAAAATATTTTTTAAAAAAGACAAAGACTGTATGATCTCACTTCTATATGGAATATAAATAAACTAAAGTCTTAGAAACTGATTGGTGGTAGCCAGGAGCATGCAAAGGAGGTAGAGGAAATGGGTAGAGGTGGTCAAAAGATATAAACTTCCAGTTACAAGATAAACAAGTTCTGGGGATTTGGCATAAAGAATGATTACTATAGGTAACAGCAATGCATTGTATATTTGAAAATTGCTTTAAGAAAGTGCATCTTAAAAGTTCCTATCACAAAGGAAAAACTGTAATTTGTAACATATGGATATTAATTCAACTTTTTGTTATAATAATTTTATAATGTGTATCTTTAAAATAATTATGTTGTATACCTTAAACTTATACAATGTTATATATCAACTATATTTCAATAAAACTGGAAAAAATAAAAATAAAAAATTTTCAAGTAGCTTTCAGTTCACTCAAGATTGAGAACCATATTCAACATCTGTGACCACTTCATCTACTTCATTGTTCTCCAAGGAATCTGGCATTATACTTTATTTATCTTTATCTAAAATATTTTATATTTATTCACTTGTGTATTTATTTTCTATTTCTGCACCCTTGTAATCCATGATACATGAGAGAAAGTCATTATGTCATTATTCATTTCTTTATCCCGAGTGGTTGGGACAATAAATGCCACAGTGGATACTATGAATGAAGGAATGGTGAAATATAGTATATGTTAATCAATATTTCATGAATAGATAAGTGAATAAACAAGTTTCTCTTTTGTCACTGCACAACTAACTCATGGTATTTCCTCTGTAGGCCTTCCAGGTCTTGTTGTTTAAAATTAATCTCTTTTTGTACTTCTATTCTTTGTCCCTATATATTTTTTTAATTCCTCAAGAGGAGATTCAGTTAACACTAAGTCTTTCAAAATATCTATTATGTATTTTATAAAGTAGTCAACATGTAGCTTTGAATTTAATTGTATGTTACATTAAACTTAACTGGTATTTCCCAAAATGTATTTGGAAATTTCAAATATTTCCAAGTTAAATATTAATGCAGTTCTAATACAGATTATGTCAAAGATAAAACAAGGTAAAAAATATTCTCATGGTAAATGTGACTAGACACTAATAAATGAACCAGGGAAATCTAACGTATTTAACATATCTTAAGAAAAAATATTGAAGAGAAGCTCTCCATTATTATATAATGTGATAGTATTGGATTAATGAACAGGATTGATGATACCTCTCTCAGATCTGTGTTGCTTCATTTCAGAGAAACTGTAGGATTCTCTTGAGAGAGTAGGACTCTTGAGAGTCTTACAATTGGGTGATAGAGCCATGCAGTAATAGGAGCATGTAACTTGTACAAACTGAATGACCATGAGAAAAATCATTCAATCTTTGCCTATCCCAGTCTCCTGAGTAGTTGTCTCATGGGATTTTTGAAGAATAACATAAATAAATACATTATGTGAAAAGACTTGTAACTGCTAAAGCATTGTGTTTAAAGATCAATGAAATTGTGGAATAAAAAATAAAGATATATTTTATATCTTCAAATATATGTTGATTTCTTTAGATGGGGCCTTATTTCAAGAATATTTATAGAATTTATTATAACATCAATGCCTAAAAGTAATGCATACATGATACCAAAACAAGATTTAGATAATATATAACTTTATTCATTCGATCCTATGATGTGGTTAACATTTTAGTTATTATAACTGTGGATCACATTTCATCGAAGAAGGCACTGAAGTTTAGAAAATGGCAATGACTTAACCAAAGCCATTTAGTTGGAATTTGATTCTGAATCTGCCAAGTAAATCTGCAGTGCCACAGGAAATACCCAAAGGAGGGCTTAGTAGTGAAATTTTAAAACAGAGCTCACTAGTATTTGATGCTAGTATTTGGTACTGTTTCAGTAAGAGCATTTTGAATTGGTATGCACTTTACAAAGATACTTCAAGTAACAATGATAAACTAAAATAAGTCATCATGGAAGTCATCATAAATATTGATACAATATTAAGTCTTTCTAAAATACAAATTAAACTCAGTATAATACAAAGTAAACCCAAATCAAGAATAATTTATTAATGCATTGTGAGTCATCATAGGTATTCTATCTTAATAGATAAATTTATAGAAATTATACTTGGTATTGTCCTGTACAGGATTGTCATGGCAAAAACCAAACTCAGACAATTCTGATTCATTAAATGCCCATTGATTTGTTCTCATTCTTGTGTACAGGCTGTGCCCTTGAAGAGGGTCTGATGAGTTTAGGAGTTTCCTGGTGGTGTCTTCCAGGCATGGTGACCTGTGATAATGATTTTGTTAAAAGCGTCTTGATTATTTGTCCACCAAAGGCTCTCCCAGATCAAGTAATGTCTAATAGCCACATCACATTTATGTATGTAAAAGTAGTTCTCATAAACCTCAGTGTTTCCTCCTCCTTTTCTTTCTTTCTTTCTTTCTTTCTTTCTTTCTTTCTTTCTTTCTTTCTTTCTTTCTTTCTTTCTTCCTTTTTCTTTCTTTTCTTTCTTTCTTTCTTTCTTTCTTTCTTTCTTTCTTTCTTTCTTTCTCTTTCTTTTTTTTTTTGTAAATTGCCTTTAACTGGGGTGAGTAGCCACAAGGATAATATTAATTACTTGATTACAGCCTTGTGTCCAAAAAAACAGATTTTTCAGAAAGCATATAGCACATTTACTATTTTGTTATTTCTATAATAAAAATGTTCTCACTTAAAAACTAATGATAAAAAATTTATATGAAATAAATACAAATTTAAAGCACAAATTAATTTATGGTAATACTATAGATAATACATATAACCTAATCTTGCAATATCCCAAGGTTTGTGTTGAATTGGCAGAGTCTAAATCTTCTGAGTGAGAAACCTCCTCTAGGCAACTGCTGCTCTAGGACCCCAATCCATTTTGTATCTAGAACATAAGGACAGTTTTATGCTTTCCTTATTAGTCACATTGTTTTGCTTAAGCTGGTATCAAATGATGAGAAATAGCATATTCTTTAGTCAGTATAAACATAACAGTGGAGTACTTAATATTTCTTTAGTATGGGCATCACTTCTCTCTCCCCCATGCCTCTGCTCTACTCTACTCTCATTAAGAGCTTCAGGAACCATCTTCAGGTTATACAGAGAGAGCCTGTTTGGGAATGCAGCCCCTCAGTGAAAAGCAGAATCTAAATAGAGAGAAGTAGATCGAATAAATTATTATTTTTTTAATTTTGGAAATGTGAGCTGTGTTTTTACCACTGTTAAAGGGAAGAATTCTAATGAGTACACATTCCTAACATTCTTCATCCACTATAAATTTCTCTTTGGATCCTTTTAATATCATTCTCTTAGGGCAAAACAAAAAAAGAAGCAATTGTAGAGTTGAATGATCATGCTGCTCCACGAGTAAGCCTACTCTCAACTGTTTTCTACAGCTAGGCTTTCCAGTTACCTAATCTGGTTTGTCAGAAAGATTGATGAGTCAAAGATATGTTATAGATGGGCCGATATACTGCTCCTTCCAGCCTGGGTGCAACTGGTTGGAACCTGCACCTGGAGGTGCTCCAGCCCTATCTCCAACTGTGCTGTATGAATATAACTTTCTGTGTGAGCTATGATGTAGGAAAAGGTTGTGCACATTGAGCTAGATCTTATGTCATTCTTAACCTACTTAGAAGGCTGAACAAATTTTACAAATTAAACACAGGTTCCTGGGGTTATTGATACAGTAGGTCTGAGGCTGAATAACATGTATTTTAAAAGAGCTCCCCAGATGATTCTGATTACCTTTCAGGTTTAAGAAACATTAGGCTAAATAACCCTTCCAAATTAGGAAATTAAATTATTCTGAGACTGTTTCAATTTTTTTATGGGGTTATATCACATGGGAACTTTACATTTTAGAAATAGTGTATTAGAAGCTGGCAAGGTTGTTAATAAGCTCCTTAGTTAACATCCACAGATGAGCATTCCTGGTAGCCATGTAGAAATGTGACGATTGGGGATGGCGTTGTATTTGGCATTGTGGGCATTATAAGAAGCATGCAGCAGAGTGGCTTCCTGATATGGCCTTACTTAATGTCCTTCCTTTGATGAGATATATTATCAAGGAGGATGATGAAAGCAAGCAAGCAAATAAATAAATAAATAAGTAAATAAATAAATAAATAAATAAATAGAAAATAAGAGTTGCTGGCAATTTTTACTTAGAAACCACAGGACAAAGCATTCCAGTTGTGGTATTTTATTTTATTTTATTTATTTATTTTTTAATAAATTAATTTTTTATTGGTGTTCAATTTACCAACATACAGAATAACACCTAGTGCTCATCCCGTCAAGTGCCCCCCTCAGTGCCCATCACCCATTCACCCCCACCCCCCACCCTCCTCCCCTTCCACCACCCCTAGTTCCTTTCCCAGAGTTAGGAGTCTTTATGTTCTGTCTCCCTTTCTGATATTTCCCACACATTTCTTCTCCTTTCCCTTATATTCCCTTTCACTATTATTTATATTCCCCAAATGAATGAGAACATACACTGTTGTTGTGGTATTTTAATTTTTTTTTTTTTGGTCAAAACCTTTTAAAGACAGAATTTGCCATATTTAACTAGAAATGAGTCCTTTTTAGAGTTCCATCCAGCCTTTACTAAAAGAGAATACTACAACTCTGAAAAAATATTAATTTCTTATACTATTTGAAAACCTTGACTGATCTCTAAGATCAAGAACATTGTGTCAGTGTTGAAGAGATAGATTCATTCTGACACATGAAATGTACAATGGCAAGCAGCCTGAATGAAAGGTAGTTATCTTGGCAAAAGAATTAGTGTGATGCAAGATTAAACACCAAAGCTATTAGGGATGCCTTCCTTTTTTTTTTTTTTTTTTTTGAATAACTTTCTTTTGTCCAAATGGGTACTCCTAATGAAATACTGCCAAACAAGGTTATCTAAGGCTACATGGTATTGGAATGAGGTTGCAAGTAGCCTTAAAAAGCTATCTTTTATCAAAACTTCAAGTTATCAGATTAAAGTGAATGCAATTCAGTTAGACTAAGTACAAGTCAAAATAAAACACCGATGAGAGATAATTAATTCCCCAGGGCAAATACTTCAGAAGATATCAAAGTGTTTGTATTTGTACTTTATAAAAAGAAGGCTATAATTCTTGGTGTTTTCAATGCCTATGCTAATTGTTAATCAAAATCTCACAGTTTAACATAATGTTATTAATTAATTGTTCAATGTTTAAGGCAACATTAACAAAAACAACTTACTTCATTATGCATATTCTGCATATTATATTTATGAAAACATATTATTAGTGGGCTGAGAATCCTAATATGTTATAATTTCAGCAATGGTCAATATATGAGCCCTCTAGTGATGTTTGAGTTTTTTTGGATTAGTAGAACTAATAATGCAAATACATGACCTTGAAGGTCATGCTTCCACCATAATAGCAAGTAAAAGCATATAAATACTGAAAAATCTCTTTTTAAAAAGCAGAAAGCAGAAGCACACAAATAATGAATTCCAAATTTCAGATTGTATAAAGCTTTGATATGAAGAAAAGAGGTGAAGATTCAAAAATTTAGCCACAAGGTACAAAGTATGTTTGTCCATTTGTTCTGTTTCTTTAGATTCCATCTTATAAGTGAAGGTGACTTATTTCACTTAGCAGAATACCCTCTAAGTCCATCCATATTTTTCAAATGACAAGACTTCATTATTTTATATGGTTGGGTAATATTCGTGGTATATATATGCATATATGCATATGTGTATATATACATATATCACATAAAATCCAGCAATTGCACTTCTAGGTATTTAACTGAAGAAAATAAAAACACTAATTTGAGAAGACATATGAACCCTATGTTCATCGCAGCATTATTTACATTAGCCAAGATATGGAAGCAACAATAAACCTTCGTAGCATAAAAGATCTGATAGTGCACTGTAAGAAGGGCAGGAGGTTTGAAGGGGATTGTAACATAGTATAACTTGAGAACCCAAGTTCAAGTTCCAGGTGAGCGCTGGCCAACTGGGAGGTTATGGCTTATTTCATCTTTCTGACCATCAGTTAATATCATTATGTCTAAAATGATGGAGTTGGATCAAGATGAGTTCAGAAGTCACATATAATTCAAATTTAGTGATTCTCAAGCAGACTAACAGGAAAAAGATAATTCTATAAAGGACTTGAAGTAGTCAGCAAGCAATGTAAGATACTAGAAAATGCTGTAACTCAGGAAATGGGCAGGACTTTTTGGTGCTTAATCAGCCGGAAAACTGTAACATTTCTATTTTCCATTATAGTTCCTCAAAGAAAAGCAAAAACTGGAGTTGGAACATCATCAATCTCATTAAATTATCACTACTGGCATCTGGTAGAGTACCTGGTGCTGCTGGGATTTCTACAGGAATTTGAAAACAGAAAAACTAACAAACTACTTAATAATTGATGTATTCAACCATCCACATATGGCTTGGAAAAACCATATCAGTTGGACTTTTGCACAAACAAAAGATAAACTGTGCTACTGTGAAAGCCATTGAGGCAGGGTTTGTTTTTGTTTTTAATTCATTGTGGGAAAGATTTTTAACATAGAATGAACTATGTTCAACAAATCACATATATTAATCATTGGCAAAGGATTCTTAATCAAAAAGTATGACAATTTCTTTATTTCCACTTCTTTATGTTTATCAAATCCATTTTGGGAAAATTGAAAAGACTAATTATTTTAAGATGTTCTGAAATGCTGTAATTACCATAAGGAAATGTGGATATGAGATCTAGAAAAAGGGGAGATACTTACTGACTTGAAATCTATCAAAGAGTTAATTCTAATGCTGTTCTTTCCATATGAAAGGAGTCTTAATGTACAAAGGTCAAGTCCAGGCTTCTTTCCTGGTACTTGAGTCTCTGCTAGTCTGGTCTTACTCTTTATGCTCTATTAAGCATATACATAATACTTCTTGCCCAAAGTCATTCATGTGATACTCTGAGCCGATTATACTGTAAGCATTTCCTGAACAAACATTGTTCCCTCATTCTCATGACTTTGGAGAACATCCTTATCTTCATCTTTACCTCCTATGAGATTATAATTACACCATCTCCATGACACTTTCCCCTAGGAGGCAGTATAGTGCAGTATTTAAGAGGAGCTTTTAAAGTCCAAAAAATCTTGAGTATGTGAGCTTTCCAGTTGGAGAAGTGTTACTTAACCCCACTGAGCCTCATTTTAAAAGGGTTTTCATTTTAAAAAATGATGTAACAATAGTGTTTATAGCATAAAGTTGTTAACAAGATTAAATGAAATAATGTGTATAAGATGTTTAGCACAGAATCTACCCCAAAGCAAAATAATTCTCTGTCCTCCACAATTCCTCTCCTATCACTACTTTTACTACTGTTTGTGATTTCAAACATTTTATTTGCACTCTATGGCACTTAACACATTTTGCCTATCACTCAATAAGCTGAGCATTCTGTACTCATCATTAGATTGAGAACATAAAGAATAGGTTTCCCATCTGTGTTTATCCATAGGAAAAAAAAAAGTGAGGTTTATATAACACAAGGGCATAACAAATATTCACTTAAATGGATTGAATTATCAGATTTTTTAACATGAACACTTTAACTTTTCTTTAGATATTAACATTGAATCTACTAAATTAATTATACTAATACTGAATATTCAAAAAAGACTATCCAAGTTACAGTAAGTTGACGTAAGAGCAAATTACTTTTTGAGATTATTTAAAAATATATTTTCAATATTGTACATCTTATTTCAAGTCACAAGAAATTACAGCATTGTTAACTTTGTGTCTCAATAACTGGAGTCATCTTATGTCTGAAGAGCAATTTTTTAAAAGACTTTACTTATTTATGAGAGACAGAGGGAAGAATGGGATTTATGAGAGGTAAAGGATCACTGCAGAGCAGGGAGCCTGATTCAGGACTCGATCCTAGATCTCAATCCTAGCTTTCTAGGACCAGGACCTGAGCCAAAGGCAAATGCTTAACTGACTGAGCCACTCAGGGTCCCTGAAGAGCTATCTTTAAATTTCCTTTGAGACTTATATTCCTTTTTTTTTTTTTTTATGATAGTCACACACACAGAGAGAGAGAGAGGGGCAGAGACACAGGCAGAGGGAGAAGCAGGCTCCATGCACTGGGAGCCCGACGTGGGATTCGATCCCGGGTCTCCAGGATCGCGCCCTGGGCCAAAGGCAGGCGCTAAACCGCTGCGCCACCCAGGGATCCCTGAGACTTATATTCTTTCATCAATGCTTTCTTCCATCTTTCATCCACCACACATTCTGTCAATATATTGGAGGGGAAATACCTATTAGGAAAGCCCTGACTGCCCATCATTTACTGATTTAATGATTCATCATAGGAGATTCTGGTGAGTTGGATTAATTTTCTGAAGCATCTTGTGAAACTGGGGATGCATTTGTTGACTTTACCTTCTGTTCATATGTCTCTGATGATGATTATTGTTTTTTAAAGGTAGGTGTCTTAGATGACAAGAAACAATATAAATATCATCAAAGTCATGACTTCATAGCTTTATGTGGAGGGAAATAAAGAATACCACATTTACAGAACAAGGGAAATAAGTTTGAGACCTAAGGTAATGTTACATGGCAAATAAGCTCTGCATTTATTAGACGAAGCTTCCTTAAGAGTTTGGATATTTTTAACAAATGTAATTTTTTTGTCATGGTCAAATATTTAATAATCAGACTAAAAGGAAAACACATACAAAGCTCATTTTGTACAACTGTTTGATTCTTCCTAATAATTTATGTTATGTCTTCTGAATTTCTTAGAATTCTGTTTTAGTTGCCACAATTTAATAATTTGTTTTTTACAAGGAAAATTTTTTTAAAAAATCTCCACCCACGGGCACTAAGGAGAGCACTTGATAAGATGAGCACTGGGTGTTATACTATATATTTGCAAATTGAATTTAAATAAAATATCTTTAAAATCTCCACCCAAAAAAGCTTAATAAAGGTGATACAAAACTTTTCAGTATTTTGCATTGTAATTTCACTTATTACTTATTAATAATTGGATAAAAGACCTAAATGTAATTATTTATAATTAGTTACAAGATATGTATTTTTTAACTAGAACTTGTTTTGCTAGTAAATGAAGCCAATGGATACATAATACAACTTATTTATTTTATTTGAATTTACTATATTTAGATTATACTTCTTTGAATATTTTACATTAGTGTCAGGATGAAATACTTTCAGTATTAGGTAGAAACTTGAAGGGATTATACTTTTGAAAGAAGAGAACTGATCAGGATGAATTCCACATTTATAGGACTTTTCTCCTGAGTACAGTCTTTAGTCCATGTACTATAGTTTGGCTAGAACTCAAGAAGAGAGCCATAGCTATTTGGCTCAAGCTGTCAAAGAATGGATTTTAGAGCTTCCAGTAAAACCTGAAATGGAGGGGGAATAATCAGGAAAGAAGACAGCCACAGAGTGGGAGACCTCAACATTGCATCTAAATTCCCATGAAAGCCTTGACTGAAATGAAAGTGTGCTTGGGGGTATGGAGGGAACTTTGAGGAACCTAGGGAATAGCAGAAATTAAAGGGTGAGAAGACAGAATAGAGATTGGGGTTTAAAGTTTGAGTCCTGCATTGTTAGCCTTGATAAATAACTGTGACTCCCTATGTAAGTCCCAGAATGACTACATTATAGAAATAGAACATGTTGGAGCTAAGAGAGTCATCCTAAAAGTAAGATAAAACCCAAAAGATCTATCCTTCACAAGTTTAAGATAATCCGGCAGTAATTTCTCCATTTGCTAGAACAAAACATTCTTCATAAGAAGAAAATAAAAGCAGGGGACATCACAAATTCCAGACTTCAAGCTATATTACTAAGCTGTAGACATCAAGACAGTGTGATACTGGCACAAAAACTGACACATAGATTGGTGGAGCAGAAGACAGAATACAGAAATGGGCCCACAACTACCTGGTCAACTAATCTTCAAGAAAGGAGGAAAGAATATCTAATGGAAAAAAAGTCTCTTTAACAAATGGTGTTGGGAAAACTGGACAGCAACATGAAGAAGAAGGAAACTAGACCACTTTCCTATACCATATTCAAAAATAAATTAAATGGATGAAATTGGATGAAAGACCTAAATGTGAGACAGGAAAACATCAAAATCCTAGAAGAGAACACAGGCAGCAACCTCTTTCTAGATATGTCTCCTGAAGCAAGAGAAACAAACTATTGAGACTGCATCAGGATAAAAAAGCTTCTGTGCAGCAAAGGAAACAATCAGCAAAACTAAACCACAACCTTCAGAATGAGAGAAGATACTTGCAAATGACATTGGATAAAGGGCTGGTATCCAAAATCTATTAAAAAAAATCTCATCAAACTCATCCCAAAAATAAATAATCCAGTTAAGAAATGGTCAGAAGACATGAATGGACATTTCTCAAAAAAAGACTTACAAATAGCTAACAGCATGAAAAAAATGTTCAACATCACTCATCATTAAGAAAATGCAAGTCAAAACCACAATGAGATACTATACGTCAGTCAGAATGGCTAAAATAACAACTCAGGAAAGATGTTGACAAGGATGCAGAGAAAGGGGAACACGCTTACACTGTTGGTGGGAATGTAAACTGGTGCAGTTACTCTGTAAAACAATATGGAGGTTCCTCAAAAAGTTAAAAATAGAGCTACCCTATGTCCTAGCAATTGCACTACTAAGTATTTACCCAAAGGATACAAAAATCCTGATTTGAAGGGACACACACCCCAATGTTTATAGCAGCAATGTCCACGGTAGTCAAATTATGAAAAGAGCCCAGATGGCCACTAACAGATGAATGAATAAAGAAGATGTGGTAGATATATACAATGGACTATTACTCAGCCATCAAAAAGAATGAAATCTTACAATTTGAAATGACATGGATGGAGCTAGAATATATTATGCTAAGCTAAAGAAGTTAATCAAAGACAAATACTGGAGTACCTGGGTTGTTCGGTCGGTTAAGTGTCCAACTCTTGATTTCAACTCAGATCATGATCTCAGGGTCCTCAAGCTCCACATTGGGCTCCATGCCCAGTGGGGACTTTATTTGATATTCTCTCTCCTATCTCCCTCTTCTCCCCCCCCCACTCTCTCTCTCTCAAATAAATAAATCTTTTAAAAAAAAACCACATGATTTCACTCATATGTGGAATTTGAGAAACAAAACAGATTATTAGGGGAAAGAAAAAAAAAGAGAGGGAAGCAAATCATAAGAGAGACTCTTCACTATGGAGAACAAACTGAGGGTTGCTGAAGGGGAGGTGGAGGGGGGATGGGCTAAACGGGCAATAAGTATTAAGGAGGGCACTTATTGTGATGAACATTGTTACATGTAAGTGATAAATCAATAAATTCTACTTCTGAAGCTTATGTTACACTATGTGTTAGCTAACAAGAATTTAAATAAAAACTTGAAATAGAAAAAAATTCTAATGTATCATATTGTATTATGATCTAGTGAAGTTTATCCTCATTGGAAGGTTTTAAAAATATTAGTAATTTAGCATATAACAAAATAAAGGAGAATACTATATGATCACCTAAATAGATACATAAAAAGTAATAAAATTAGACTTTCATTTATAAATAAAAATAATGTTCTTTGCAAACTAGGGATAGAAAGATATGTTCTCAATGTGAAATTACTCATGACAAACTGCAGCCAAGATGAAATTTAATAAAGAAATACAGGAACAAAGCAAAAATTTCTGCATACTTCCAGTCAATATTTACCAGTAAATCAAATAAAATAAGAAAAATAGAATAGTGTAAATATTGGAATTAAAGAAATAAAATTGTGTTTATTTATAAATGATGTAATTATATAAAAAGCTGACTATATGAAAAACAACCCCTAGACTGAATCAATTTGGCAGTTACTAGATAAAGGTAAATATACAAAAATAATTATATTTGTATATGGTAGCAGCAAACAATTGGAAAGTCAAGATGAAAATTCATTTAAAATTTTCATTTACAATAGCATCAGAAACCTAAAATATTTAGGGATAAATTTAACAAAAGATGTGCAATTCTCTATTCTAAAAACTTAAGAAAAAGAGAGAAAATTAAGGAAGACTTAAATAAATTGAGAAATGTCATGTCAATGACTTAGAAGAAGCCTTCTGCCTATATAATCCATTCTTTCCAAATTGATCTTAAGACCAATACAATCAATCTAAATACCCAGCTTTTTTTTTTTAACAAATTGACAAGGTGATTTCAAAATCTATGTGGAAATGTGAAAGATCTATAATAGTTAAAGCAATATTGAAAAAAAGAGTAGAGAGAATGCACAGTACCTTATTTAAGGATTTATTGTGCTATAGCAATTATGGTATTTTTATACAGACAATCATTCCTGTGACTGATTCATTCCATCACTGTAAGCCTGTTATCTCCCTCTCCCCTCCACTCATTTTGCCCAACCTTTTCCTCTGGCAACTATTAGTTTTATATCTGTATTAATAGGTTTGATTCTTATTTTTCCTTGTTTATTTATTCATCTGTTTTGTTTTTTAGGTTTCATGTATGAATAAATTATATGGTATTTATCTTTCTCAATATGACTTACTTCGCTTAGTTTTATACCATTTAGGTTCATCCATATTTTCACAAATGGCAAGATCTCAGCAAAGGCAATCTGGTCAATGATACTGTAATAGCAGTGCATGGTAATAGTGGTAGCTACACAGTGGTGAGCATAGCATAATATACACATAAGTTGAGTCACTATGTTGCATATCTGAAACTAATGTCACATTGTATGTCAACTATACTTATAAAGTTTTAAAGAAATATATAAACAATAGATGAATAAAACAAATTAACTGCTCAAGTAATTCAAAACATCTATGAGTAGTTAATGTTTGACAAAGACACCGAAACCAAGCCTATTCAATGAGGAAAAGAAGTCTTTTCAAAAAATAGTGCTGGAACAACTGAAGAGACATGAAAAAATATGAACCTTGATCCTTACTTCTTTGTATAATCAAAAAACTATTTTGGGGCAGGTGATAGACCTAAATGTAAAAGCCAGAAACAAAGTTTTTAGAATAAAATATAAGGTAACATCTTCATATCTTCAATGTAAACAGGGAGTTCTTGAATGAGATAAAACAACATTAACCATGAAAGACAAAATGTTGATTGGCAATCATAATAATTAAATTTTTTGCTCGCCATAGGACACTGATGAGAAAATAAAAATTAGTCCATATACTGGAAGGAAATATTCACCCCATGCATATCAAATAAGAACTTAGGTCCACAATATGTGATGAATGTCTAATAATAAAAATATATCTAATAAATGATCAAAATAACAGATTTTCAAAAGTGCATAAAAACCTTGCATATATAGTTCATATGCACACAAAAAGATATAGAAATGACTGCTAAGTCTTCATCATTTCCTTATCTAAAATCTTCATCATTTTTAATGATATTTATTTATTTATTTAACAAAGAGAGCACAAGTAGGCAGAGTGGCAGTAGAGGGAGAAGCAGGCTCTGAGCAGAAATCCTGATGGCAGGGCTTGATCTCAGGACCCTGGGATCATGACCTGAGCTGAAGGCAGATGCTTAGCTGACTGAGCCACAGAGGCACCTCCTAAAATCTTCATCATTATTAATCATGGAAAACACATAGTCAAACTTCCCTTAAAACCCCTTAAAATGGCTAAAATTAAATGGCCTGAAAGCATCAAACATTATCAAGGATGTAGATCTGAAAATTCATACACTGCTGATGTGAACGTAAGACAGTCACCAGCACTTTGAAAAACTAGGAGTTTCTTATAAAATTAAATGTGCACCCATCATATGACTCAAAAATTCTGCTTCAAGTTTGTTCCCAAGAGAAATAAAAACACCTGCATATAAATACTAAAACAGCTTTATTAATAATAAGCCAAAAACTAAAAACAAGTATGTACATGTTGAATCACTAAATTGTATATCTGAAACTAATATTATAGTATGCCAACTAACAGAAATTTAAATAAAAACTAAAAAAAGGAATAAAGCAGTCTTACTTCACTCAAAAAAAAAATAAAATAAAAGCAAGTCATATGTCCATCATTCAGGAAATGGCCAATATAATCACACAGCAAAATTCTACTCAACAATTAAGAAGAATAAGCTTTTAATTGCAGGCAAACGTATGAAAGAATATCAGAACTTTATGTTGAACAAAAGAAGCCAGACTCTAAAAGGATCCACTATATAATCCCTTTGAAAAATTCAAAATAATAAATAAATAAATAAATAAATAAATAAATAAATAAATAAATAAATAAAATTTCAAAATAGGGACGCCTGGGTGGGTCAGCGGTTGAGAGTCTGCCTTTGGCTCAGGATGTGATCCCAGAGTCTTGGGATCAAGTCCCACCTCAGGCTTCCTGCATGGAGCTTGCTTCTCCCTCTGCCTGTGTTTCTGCCTCTCTCTGTGTGTCTCTCATGAATGAATGAATGAATGAATTAATTAATTAATTAATTAATATTTAAAAAATAAATAAGTAAAAAATTCAAAATAGGTGAAACTCATCTATAGGGAATTTCATCTTAACCGTGGTTGCCCATTGAGACAAAGTTAGGATTTCTGAAAGGGTCATAAGAGAACTTTCTGAGGTGATGGGAATGTTCTATGTCTTGGTTGCTCTGGTGCTTACATAAACATATTGACTTTAAACAACTCATCAGCTTATGTACTTAAAACACTTTTGATCTATATAATTTGAAAAGTTTATCAATCACATAAAGTTGCTATCATAAAAATACATAGTTGATTAATATACTAATTCAACACGTTTTTATGTGCTAGACATTTAAATTAGCTTTGGGGACATACCCCTTCAATTTCCATTCCTCACATTTATAAGGTTTATGATTTAGTAGACACAAAAAGTGCCAAATCTAGTAGAAGAAAAAATATGAGGGCAGCCCCGGTGGCGCAGCGGTTTAGCGTGATCTGGAGACCCTGGATCGAGTCCCACGTCGGGCTCTCTGCATGGAGCCTGCTTTTCTCTCTGCCTGTGTCTCTGGTCCTCTCTCTCTCTCTCTCTCTCTCTGCATCTCTATGAATAAATAAATAAAATCTTAAAAAAAGAAAAAATATGAAAATCATTTCAATTTACAATGTACTTGCTATGATAGTCAAGTTTTGGCACAAAGGGAGGGATAATCAACTTTTATGGCTGAGTCAGTGAAGGGTTTCCCAGAGCAAAGCATTCTCAAACTGGGACCAGAAGTTTATTTACCAGGATTTTGTTTGTTAGTTTTATTTTTTACTTATAAAATGTACATACACATACATCCTTGCTCTGTCATTGGAAAGAGCCTAGAAGAAAGGACATCCCAGTAGCAATAAGCACGTTTAGTTCTAAGATCTTGGCTCCTAAATTCATTCTCCAATAAAAAGAATCAGGGCTCTTGGGAAAATGTCTGAATCTAGGGTTGAAGCAGGAAATAAATAAGATGAACCTGGAACATCTTGTGAGAAGTCTAAAACAAACAAACAAACAAACACCAACAGTAACATAAACACCATGTTGGGAAAATGCCCAAAATACAAAGGGACCAATTGAGAGCACAGGTAATCAGGTAATGAAAATGGCACTTTGCTTCTCTGGACTTCTTCCCAAAACTGTATAAACCCAGCCTCATAATGAAAAAAACACCAAAAAAAAAAAAAAATCCCATTGGAGGGACATTTTACAAAATACCTCACCAGTACTCTTTAAAACAGTCAAGGCCATCAAAAGCAAGGAAAGTCTGAGAAACTGTAACTGCCAAAAGTAGTGTGGTATCTTGGATGAAATCCTGGAGTAAAAAGAGAACACTAAGTAAAAACTAAGAAAATCTGAATGAAAGACAGACTTTAGTTAATAATGTATCTATGGTGGTTCATTAATTCTAACAAAGGTATCATACTTACATTAGATATTAATAAGAGAGGAAATTAAGTTTGGACTATTTAGAAACTATTATTTACTCAATTTTTCTATAAATCTGTATCTGTTCTAAAAATAATCTCTTAAAGAATGAATGCATAAAGGCATAGATATATGAAATTTTAAGTAGTTCCATATGTCTGGAAGATGTAGTATGTCAAAGAGAGTGACAGGAAATGAAGTTAGAAGAATAACCATGGTGTTATTTCATCCTTTGTTGATTCTATATGCCATGCTAAGGAATCCGGACTTGATTCTCTGTAAGAATTTAATTGGACAATAACATCACAGAAACAGAAATAAGGATGTCTGTAAAATTTAACCTGAAGCTGATCTTTGTAAGAAATCTGTGCCTTGATGCTGCCTTTCTACTAAATAATTATTTTGTAAAATTATTTAGCACAACTAGAAGGGTATGAAAGCAGGTGAATTAGGTCCCAGCTGTGATATAGAAGAATCAGAATCCATTCAGAGTTCAAAACACAGTAATTGTTATTGTTTTATTTTGTTTTGTTATGTCTTTTTGTTGCCAATGACATTCCAGACAAACTGCTAAACTTTTAAGATATAGCAACAAACTTACAGCTCATGCTCTAGGTGTCATTACTTTTCAGTAAAAGATAAAAGACTTGAACTCATAACCTCATCTAATAATTATCATAAGTATTTGGCATTTAGTTACATATCTATTATGTGCTAGGCCTTCATATGTATTTTTTCTACTTATTTCAACAATCTCCTGAAGGTTATTTCTATTTTTCAGACAATGAGACTCAGGCCCAAAGAGGTTGACTTGTTCAAAATCAAAATGTGAGTCAGAAGGACTCTGAAAAGAGAATCAAGAAATCAGTAAAGAAAATTTCTCTGCAGGCACACCCTGATGTGTTCCCAATTTAACTTAGTAGAGAAATGATGTCCTTGTACTTCTGCAAACTCGATGCACTTTTGACACAAAGACAGACCAAAGACTGTCTGAGAATTCTGTGTAGGCTTTAATGCTATACTGTAAAGCTATAGAGAAAATTTTAGTTTGGAAATTCCCACTTGGGAGAGTCCTTGATTTTAATATCTTCTTTTAAAATAATGCCTCCTTGACCTGCAAGTGAGAAAGCCCTATCTGGACTCCAGTTGATCAAAACAATGGCTGCACCAACATCATAAGCAAGGTAGGTCATTTTAACTGGAAGATACAATCATGTTAACTTTATCAATGCAGGTTTGGAGGAAGAGGCTCTGTATCATGCAAATGAGATAAACCAGCCCAGTGAGCTCAGTGTAGGAAAAGTATTTATGGTTAAGGTAAAATAACTTTCACTGTCATTGGCCACACCACCAAGAGAGCATTTCTGAGAACTGACAAAACTTTGGGGTTGTTTACATACATTGCTGAGGGATATATAATTTTAAGGTCATCCCCTGTCTCCCATGTGAAATAGTGAAGTGTGCATTGCATGGAATTGATTGCTTGAGACTAGATTCTCAGATAAGCTTGGAAGGTTTGAGTTCTGATGGATTTATGCAGAAATAGCACATGGATGCAGGAGGGCAGCTGAAATTCCTGATTAAAATCAAAAGTGATCCTATGCTGAAATTTATCCTGGGCAGAAATTGAAGTATCATGGAACAGTTCGCAGAAGTCATACTTCTGATATAAAATATTCTATAACATAAGTCAGTTGGCTTTCATGGTTTCCCAGAAAAATATTTTCTCCACACACACCAAAAACAGATCTTTCAGTAATATTTCCAGATTTCACATTTCATTTAAAAATCTGGATCTTGTGGAACACTTATATCTTAATTTCCTGTGATATTTATCTTGACACTTGAAAATGAAAGTACTTTAGACTTATTTTAAATATATTTTTTCTGACTACGAAATCACTTTGAGAATTAATTGAACACATATATGAGTTGGACCACACTAATTTTTATTGTACTTACCTAGTTTTCTTCTACACATACTATTGAATGTTATAGTTCTAGGTGAATTTATTAAATGCCTTTGTAGCTTTTGTTATGATTTATGGAATTTTTTCTTTAATTATTTGATTTAATAAGCTATGCTAATATATTTCTAATAATGAGTCCTTTGAACTACTGAAATGAGCACTATTTAAAATATTACTAGCTTGCTACACTGTATAGTAATATTTTATTTCAAGAAATGCCTTTTTATTTGTAATGGGGCTGATATATAATTTTATTTTTGTACATTTGCTAGGTATAAAATTTTTCTGTTAAAATTTTGCTAACTTCATAAGTAAATGGAGAGTGTATAAGTCAGTATAGGTGAGTTTATATCCTGCAAAAACAAACAAAAGTTTGATGGATCAAAGTAGCAAATCTGTGAATCTGAAAATATTGGCCCAATATTTTACTACATTTTAGTATTATCTATGCTCTTGAGGTGTGTGTGTGTGTGTGTGTGTGACTCAAATGTTTAATTTGGTCTGTAAGGTTTCTGTTGAATGGCCTCTAGGATAGTTGTCCTTATTTTATAGAGAAATATTATTTATTTTCTAAGTTACAACTGTAAGCCTCCTTGTAAAGGAAGTTTGGATTAATCATCTAAGCAAAAATTAAGTTGCTATGTGAAATTTTCTATCAAAATTGTCAGCTTTGCATCTTATATACCTTATATCTTCGGCCTATCAATCTCCTTTCAGTCAGGAAAGAGAATGTGTCTACTTGATCCAGGCAGCTGATGGCAACATCTAACAGATGATTTCTGATGCCACACTGTCTGGGTGCACTTCAGACATCATACCTATTTACTATGTATCTTGTATCGAACAAGTTTTAATGAGAGGGGGCTTAATTCAATCAATAATTTAGGAGATAGGAAAAATCTCCCACTTCATGTCTTAGGTCTCACGAGCCAGAAACATATCTTTTTCATAAAATCTTTATGTGTGTTGGGCCCAGAAGGTAATAAACATTTGTTGAAAAATCCACACTTCTCTGTTTTTTTAAGCTCTAACTCTAGCAGAGAAGTGTCTTCAATACGTTAAAGAAGTTGCCCTTTGGGTTTACATAGAAGGGATCAGGAAAAAAAAATCAATTTAGCTTTATATAGTCTGCTTTTATAGCCTATATAAGCTATATACTGGAGCCTATATACTGGGTTTTATCTAGTGTCCCTAAGGCTTACAACATTAAAAATATTTAATTAATATCTATTTCCTAATGACACATAAAATGCATCACTCCTTGTATTCTGTTGCAAGAAAAATAAGTGTCTCTTCAGATAAAAAGCACACTACAATTAATTGAGTTCCATTTTTATTTTGCTTCTAGAAAATTTTGAACCAAATCAGTATTTACAAAATTAACCTATTCACATTACAAAGTGACATCCACGAATTTGCTTCTACCAGTCACCTTTATTTTAATTGCATTTCTAATTTTCTTATTTTCTATCTTCTTAAATGTTCTATCCTAGCATAAAGGATGTTAGTAAAATAAATCAATCACAGAATTCAGCTAAAAGGTGTAGCGGCATCAGAGTGATGACATACAAATGATAAAATTGCTGAGAGGTATTCAATGTCTTCCCTTTTCCTTACTATCTGTGTTTAGGGTTTTTAAAAATAAGAGTTGTTTTATAGTCTTGTCAATAGCGATGTGATGGCAAATGCACAATGACCAGGTTTTGGGGGACCAAAGAGCCCTGCTTTGTGGAATCTAATGGTTTCAAGCTATGAAGCCACTGAACACAGTCTTGGAAAGAAATGCTCAGGAGCATATACTAGTTTATGGTATTTCCACCATAAAGAGGCAATAGACATAAATTGTTTCAAGAGCATTGATAATACTGAAATGCGGTAAAAAAATAGGAAATGATGAATTTTTAGAATGTATTGTCTTTGTTTTAATATAATTTTATTAGTTCATATAATTTAGTATTTAATCATAGGTGTCTCAAACTGGCTCACAAAATTTCTAAAAATTTAACTATCTGCATTGTGCCAGTCCTAGCACATAAAAGTCCTTATATATCAATATAAGTGTTTTAAATACCTTCTGAACAACTGGGTTTACACTTTTGCAAGTGTTGACCCAAATTTCCACAATTGTCCTTCAGTTCACTTGCATAGTGACTACCACAGTTGTTAATTAGAATGAAATTTAATGACATCACTCTCTAGGTATGAACCCCAAAGTTTTTCTCCATTCTTTCAAGTAATTTAGAGAAGGTAAATTAGCTATGGATTATTATCAGTTTGTCATCTTGTATTCATTCTGAAGGAATTGCGATAATGGAGTCTCTGCTTTGCACACAGGCTAGCAAAAACACAGTGCTAACAATGAAAGAAAATCCATCTCTAAAGGACGATAAACATAATTTTAGACTCTAGCCTTCTTTCAGGGAACACTACAGTTGGAAAAAAGGAAGAGGGCAAGATAATTTTCAGTATGAAGGACGACGCTTCACTGTCAGGGTCTGAATTTGGATAGGGAGTGAGAAGCAGGGATTCACTATTGGCAAAGTCCTACCACTTTTCCATGTTTCCTCAGGTTGGCTCCATACAACTCAAATACTCAGAAAAAGGAAGGTCTGTCTGTTGGAGATGGATGCCAGGCAGGGGAGCTGGTGGAATCATGTTAAGAAAAGAAAGCTTCTAGTTCAACATGATTAGACACCTCCTTTGAAGCTCCACTATATTAATAGCTTTTTAAGGATGTGGCGACAAGTGTTATCACGTGAAACTTTCAAAACCAGACTTAGTGTTAGAAAATATGCTGTAGGGAACTGTTCAAATTTAGCAGGGGAAATACTAGATGACCTAATAAGCCATTTCCTCCTCCAGATTCAGCAGTACTATAATTCATGTATTTGGCTCAATTAGAGCCGAAGGTCACATAAGGTTTTTAAATCCTGTATTTTTTTCTAGGTGCACATAATGTCTGCTTCTAAAGACTAAATATTTTTAATGCTAAAATTTTCAGCACTACAAAATGTCTACTATTTACCATAGGGTTTGAGGCATTCTTACAGCTTACCATTATTTTTATTGACACTTTAAATGCGGGGAGTCCAGCTATAAGATTTGCAGTTTCTTTTTCTTTTTCTTTTTTCTTTTTTTTAGATTTACAGTTTCTAATGATAGTACTTTAAAATTATTGCTAAAAAGTTGTACAGGAAAAGCATCCAGTTTTTATTCAATTGTTTTATTTTTAAAACAAATTGCTTTTTATAAGAATGGTTTATACAAACATCACGTCTACAGAAGCAAAGTAAAATGTAGAAGTGGGCTATAATAAGATCATACCGAAATGTGCTTTTCTTATAATCATATGGCTTAAACATATGGCTATATAAAATGTCTACTTTTATATTTCCACCTTAATTTATCTGGATAATAATTTCAATCATATTCTTTATTTAGAATGGATACCATGAGAAGGAATTTCTAAATCTTGGGAGGAGGAAAGGAAGAAGGAAGGAAGGAAGGAAGGAAGGAAGGAAGGAAGGAAGGAAGGAAGGAAGGAAGGAGTCATTGCACGGATGATGTCTACTGGTAAAAGTTTTAAAATGAATGACTAGAAAATCACAACTTTCAGGTCCTTAAGTTTCTTCATCTATGGAATGTGAAAAATAAATTAAAAAAAATGGTTTGAGTGATCCCTAGGGTTTTTTTTCCAGATCGAAATTATCATTCCTAATATGAATACACCGAATATCATATCAAAAACCACAATCAGGATCCCTGGGTGGCTCAGCAGTTTAGCACCTACCTTTGGCCCAGGGCGTGATCCTGGAGTTCTGGATCAAGTCCCACATCGGGCTCCCTGAATGGAGCCTGCTTCTCCCTCTACCTGTGTCCCTGCCTCTCTCTCTCTCTCTGTGTGTGTGTCTCTCACGAATAAATAAATTAAATCTTAAAACAAACAAAGAAACAAACAAACAAAAAAAACACAATCAATTGAATTACTATTTGCCTTTGAAACACCAATACGATACTAGTAACACCAAAACTGCTTGAGCCCCAAGCCCCTCTATCTCTGCTAGGGGTTTTTCTCTCTTTCTACTAGGAACATGGGAAAATTATGAAAGTTACATATACTTCTTCTTCTTCTTTTTAATAAACCTACAACTAAATTATTTTTCAATTTATTACAATCTTTCTGTCTCTGCCATCCACTAAAACTGCTTCTGCTGACACCATCCATCACTTTCTAATTCCCAAATCTAGTGGACATTTTTTATTTCTTTATGGCATTTAATAATGGTGGTCCTGTCTCTCCTTATTGAAACCCATTCTTGCCCTGACTCCCTTTTCATTTTTGTGTTCCTGAAACCTACCCTATACTAGCAGAGATGGGCTCCATGTGACTGCTCTTTGAATAAATGCAGTGCTCGGAGTAACTTTCCTCCCCTTCAATATAGTTTTGGTCACATCACCAAAGATATGCTTTCCCTATGCATTACTTTAGTATTCCACAGTTATACCCATAAGCTAAAGAGTAAGAGGTACCTAAGTGACCTTTCTGGTTTTGCTTTTTATAACTCAGGATTTGGATATTTTTTTCCTACCAGCTTGGGCTCCACCTTGGCTGCCTCTCTTTCCAGACTGTCCCAGACCTGGCATTGAGTGTGGCTGCTCAGCTTTCATCATCTGTCCTGGCCAGCGGAATGTTCCCTCTGATGCTCCTCCCTTGGCTGGCTATAGCTCCCTACTTTCATTTTCACTAGGGGCACAGCCATTCACCAGCTTCTACTGGAAACACTTTTCCAGACATTCCTTCAGGGTAAGTGCCACTTCCATAACTGGCCACTGGATTCCGTCATTATTTTTTTGTACTTCACTATCTTCAAATTTGTCTTTTTCAGCTTCACAATCACAGTAAAAGTGGTTTCATTTTCATTGCTTTGTTTTTCTCCTCATGTGAAGCAATCCTTTGTATTTTATTTAGTTTTAAGTAAGAAAACAAGCACATTTTCTCAATTACCTCCTCCTTCACCTACTTTCCTTCTCTTTATATTCCTCCCCCTTGTGATTCTTCATAGAGACATGTCTTGATCTGACAAAGTTGTAGTCATGGACTTTAAATATAAAAAATAAATTTATTTAGTTTGCCACCACAATGATAGAATCTTCTCTCTTTTCCAAATGAGATCTTTAACTTTAAAAAGTTTAGCTCTAAGATTGTTGCAAAATTTCTTCAGTGCAAAAGGCTGATTTTATAGAAATATGAGCTGGTGTTGTCCTTTGATAAATTTCTTGCCTTTTCCCACATTTTTACTCCCACCCAGAATAAAACTAGATGGGGAATAAAGTTGGAGTCACCCCTTGGCCCCATCACATTTGAAGTGTCTGTAATTTCCTATCTCTGATTTGGAAGCAAACCTGTATTTCTCTGAATAAATTGTCTGCTGAAGAAGTGTTCAGTAAACCAAAGGAGTTAACTCTCATAAACCAAAGAGAATTGTAGAAAGGATTAGAAGATGGTAAGATATTCTTTGATCTGGGTGTCTAGTGTTCTTGATGCAGTGAACTGGTTCCAGCTGACTTTTTCTCTTGCTATTTCTCCTGCAAGAAACAGGAAAGAGCTTGAGGCTCTCTCATAAGGTATTCATAGGAACATAGGGTTTCTGTTAAATATTTAATTTCCCTGGTGATATTCTGAAAGAAGTTTCAATAACATGACATTTTAAAGTCAGCCATTTTAGGTATATAAAAACGAATGCTCAGTTGTAAGGATGTAACATATCTTAATCTTCACAGAGCAAAACAATTGCATGTTCAAATCAGAGCATTGTAGAAACACACTTTTGATTTTCACTGTCATCTATTCCAAGAAGAATACTGCTGCAGAAAGTCTGAGTATTTTCTGAATGTAAAAATTCCTTCTCGTTCTGTTTCCATAATGTTGGTTGGAGTAGTGCTTTATTTATGGATATTGGATTATGTTCTGACTAAAGTCTGTTCCTTTCATTTACTCTGCCCTAGTAAAGTAAATTTCAACCTTAAAACTCAGTCCATTTCAATAATGTAGTTGTTTTGGTATGTCTTTCTTCAAAATGGTAATGTCTCAAACAACTTCTATGAAGAATTTAAATAGTCCTATGAAAATGAGGTCAAATAATTTGCTGAAAATTCCACTGTGCTGGATTTTTTTTTTCTAAAAAGGTGTTACTTTATGGAGTTCTTTCTTGGCATCCATAGAAGACCGTGACTCATAATGAGTCGATGTCTGTGTGTCATAAGGATATGAAGAGGTCATGCTCTGTCAAAGTAGCTAGACGGAAAGAAAGGGAGCTGTCCTCTTGTGGAGAAAGTAAAATAAAGCTCGTATACTTTTTAAGAGCCAATTCTATGTAAAACTTGGCTATATTTGTGGTCTTTCTGTGCGAAGAAACATCTTTATATAGATCTTCCTTGACCTGTGATGGGGTTCGCTCCTGGTAAACCCATGGCAAGTTGAAAATATTCTAAGTTGAAAACGCATCTAATATACTTCTCTAAATGTGCTCAGAGCACTTACAGGGGCCTATGGGCAAAATAATTTAACACAAAATTTATTTTATAATAAATGAATTGGTGGAATGCTCATATAATTGATAGGATATCACACTGAAAGTGAAAAATAAAGACACAATGCCAACTAATGTTTGGCATTAGTCACTTGTTTACCTTTGTGATCAAGGGACTGACTCGAAGCCACTGCTGCCCAGTTTCACAAGAGAGTATTGGGCAAAGATGAAAATTCAAAATTCTGGAATAGTACAGTTTCTACCGAATGCAAATCATTTTTGCATCATGATAATATTGAAAAATCATAAGTTGACCCATCATAAGCCAGGGACCATCTATATGCAAAATTTTTACATAGAGGTTTGGTTAACCCACCACATTTTTATATTTGTGTATGTGGGAAAGGCTGCAGCCATAGCTAAATGGTGGATGATGGTGGCAAAACTAGTAGGCAAAGCAAGACTGAAAATGGATAACAAGCATCAATCTATAGAAGGTTTTACAGCTCAGAGCTTGGACAAGTTGGAGTTTCCAGACATGTCAGTGAGTCCAGGACCTAAATGTAGGCTGAAGCTTTTGTAAACAACAACAACAACAACAACAACACAACCAGAAGGAAAGGTAAATGATCTATAAAGAGATCAGCAGACCTAAACATGAGGCAATACAGCCCCACCTCTGGGGTATTGATGAGTAGATTAAACAGTATGATTTGAAATACGGGTAGATTCTGAATATAAAGAGTTAATAGTTCTGTATCATTTGTAGCATAAAATGCTCGGAACTTACCACACTTGGAAAGTAATGGATATCTCACCATACTAAAAGCTGTTAAATTTTGTGGAGGTGAAGAGTGAGATTCAAATTAGTATTGTATGTCTGTATGAAGTTGGCATGTTACTAATGTTCATATATGAGAACTTTACAAAATAATAACTAATATCACTGTTACCTTGTAAAGCTATCAGATAACTATTTTACAACCACTTTCACAAGGGTATTATTATTATTTTCCATGTTTACTAATATAGAAAGCAAGGCCAAGCATGGTAAAAAGACTTGTCCAAGTTCTTATAGCCACATTTTTACTGAACATTTTTACTGAAATCAAGATTTTTTGGTTTCAGGCTCCTGTTTTTTTCCACCATCCACACTGCCTCCAGGATAGGCACACTGGATGACTTTCAAATTGCTGAGGGTACCTCAAATGTCTCTCCTTAATTTAATTATAATAAAAGATAATAAACATAGTATATGTTTTCCTTACTTGGAAATAGCTGAAGTAATTTTGTTTTTCCTCCCTACTTGCCCTGAAGACAGTTTACACTTGGTCTGAACCACCCAAGCAACATTTCAAGAAAAACAAGCATTTTTAAAGAAGTCAAAGTAACTGAAAGCAAGGATAAGATAGAAACTTTTTAAAAATAAGTATATCACTTACCCTTCCGTAAGCTAGACTGTAGATACCCATATCAACCCCCTTTTACTGCTTTCAGGCTTAACAGAATCATTAGGCAAAGCTGAGATTGTAAAGCAACGCTGAGATCCAAAAGCAAGTTGGCACACATAAGTATATGATAATGTGTGTAAGTTCTATTTTAGTTTTTTCATTTTATTATTGCCCTGTAAAATGTTGGCCCTATAATCCAGCTTATAAAATAATGAAAAGTGCCATTCATTTCATCTTGTGGTTTTCTTAGAGAACTGTGCAGTTCTTTATAAATCACTGTTGATTGAGAGTGCATGTTCTAAACAAGTATACACTACAGGAAGATATGGGCTGCAAAGTGCAAAGAAATATAAAGCATATTATATAGAGTGTACAAATTTTCAAACACTTTAACATACTTTTTATCTTCTCTTGTTAAATGAGTAAAACACTTTTGTTGAGTAATTTCTTGGTCATAGATATTTACTGAAACTGATTATGTGCCAGGCACTATTTATAGGCACCAAAGGCCCAGTTATGAATGATGTAGGTAAGGTCTCTGCATTCTTAAAGTTCACATAGCAGAGGAGAAAAAGGTTTTGTGAACCAAAGTTCACTATGCACATATTAAGCATAATTGAAGCTCCTTTGGCCAACTTCATGAGTTATCTGCACTCCTGATCCTCTCTGTAAAAAATGTAGTGAAAGCTGCCTGTGGTGCCCAGAACGTGGTAGTAGCATGCTCCTCAACGTACTTACTCACTTCTGCTTCCAAGAGCTGGGCTGCTTACCGAGAATCAGTTTTGTTTCTTTGCCAAGCTATGTATTGTAGTCGCACATCTCTATAAATATGTTTGTTAACCATAGTAACATTTTAGTAAATATTCTATAGTAAATATTCTAATTAAATTCTATGAAAATGAATAAAAATATTCTAATTAAATGTTCTATATTAAATATTCTATAGTAAATATTCTAATTAAATTCTATGAAAATGAATAAAATAAAAATACAGAAAGAGACTGTTGTTCATATTAAAAACTAACTGGAATGCTTTGGAATGATTGCTTCCAACTTTGTAGTCAAACTATGTGTGAGCAAAACAACTGTAAAAGGTTGGCGGAAAGAAAATATTTAGAATGATTTGTCAAATTGCCTACCAAGTTTCTCTATTTTTTCCCCATTATTTTACAAAACACAAAGCTACCAGTTGAAAGTGATGCATTATGGTTTTTTTCTTTATTTATTTTTATTGTGGTAGAGTACACATCACATAAAATTGACCATTTTAACCAGTCTAAAATGTACAACTCAGTGGCATTAAGTGTATTCACAATGTGTGCAATCTTCAGTAATATCTAGTTTCACACGTTTTTCATCACCCCTCAATGGATGTTTCATACCATGAAGCAGTCACTCCCCATTATCTTCTCATCTTGGAACCTAGTAACCACTAATCCATTTTTTTTTTGTCACTGTGGATTTGCTTATTCTGGAAATTTCATGCAGATGGAATCATACAATATGTGGTCTATTATGTGTTGGCTTCCTTCACTTTGCATAACATTTTCAAGGCTCTTTCATGTATAGCATATATCAGTACTTCATTCTTTTTTTAGAGCTGAATAATATTTTACAGTATGGATATATCATATATGTTTATGCATTCATTTGTTGATGGACATTTGGGTTATTTCCACCTTTTGGCTTTTATGATTAGTGCTGCTATGAACATTTGTGTATAAATTATTTGTTTGAGTACCTGTTTCCAATCCTTTTGGGTGTATTTCTAGGAGAGGAATTACTGGGTCATATAGTAATTGTATGTTTAACATAACTGAGAAACCACTGCTTATGTGTTGGTGTCACATCTAAGGAACAATAGTCAATCCAACATCATAAACATTTGCTTTGTGGGATCAGAATGATACTGGACATATGAAATATGTTAAGAAATATTCCTTTCTCCTCTATTTTTTTGGAAAAGCTTCAGAATGATTTGTGTTAATTATTCCCTAAATATCTGGTAGAATTCACCAGTGAAGCTCTCTGGTTCTGGACTTTTCTTTTTGGGGCAGTTTTTCATGGGTTTGTTGTTGTTTTGGTTGTTTGTTTTTTATGGCTTCAATCATTTTACTTGCTAGGTATTTTCATATTTAAAAAAATTTCTTCTTGGGATCCCTGGGTGGCACAGCGGTTTGGCGCCTGCCTTTGGCCCAGGGCGCGATCCTGGAGACCCGAGATCTAATCCCACGTCGGGCTCCTGGTGCATGGAGCCTGCTTCTCCCTCTGCCTGTGTCTCTGCCTCTCTCTCTCTCTCTCTCTCTCCGTGTGTGTGTGACTATCATAAATAAATAAAAATTAAAAAAAAATAATCCTAGTAACTTTAAAAAAATAAAAAAATAAAAAAAATAAAAAAATTTTTTCTTGAGTCAGTTATGGTAGTTTATGTGGTTTTAGGAATTCGTCCATTTAATCTAGGTGACAAATTGTTGATGGTGTTATCTCATAATTCCTTTTATTTCCGTAAGGTCTGTAGTAATGTTCCTACATTTATTTTTGATTAGTTATCAGTGCCTTCCTTCATTCTTTCTCTCTTAGTTGGTTTAGCTAAAGATTTGTCCATTTTGCTGATCTTTCAGAGAATCAAATTTTGGTTTCCTTCATGTTCTATCATTTACCTATTCTCTATTTTATATATATCTCCCCACTAATGTTTCTTATTTCCTTCTTGCTACTAGCTTTGAGTTTAATTTGCCCCTCTTTTTCTAATTCTTTAAAGTACAAATAAAATTACTTTATTAATTTGAGACCTCTCATTCTTTTTTCTATAGGCATTTACAACTATAAATTTCCTTCTGAGCAGTGCTTTCCCTACATCTCATTAAATTTTTAAATGTTGTATTGTGCTTTCATTCCTCTCAGGATATTTTTTTTATCTTCTTTGTGATTTCATCTTTGACTCATTGGTTATGTAAGAGTGTATTTTGTTTCCACATATTTGTGAATTTTCCAGTTTTCCTTCTGTTATTGATTTCTAATTTAAGTCTATGTAGTAAGATAAGATGCTTTGTATAATTTAATCTTTTAAAATGTATTGAAATTTTTTCTTGGCCTAACATTATTGACTATCCTTGAGAATATTCCATGTTTACATGAGGGAACGTGTATTCTGTTGTTGTTGAGTGGAATATGCATTGTTCAAATCCTCTTTTTTTTAAGATTTTATTTATCTATTTGAGAGAAAGAGAACACAACCAGGGGGAGGGGCAAAGGTAGAGAAAGAAGCAGACTTCCCATTGAGCAGGGAACCTGATGTGGGGCTTGACCCCAGAACCGCAAGATCACAACCTGAGGAGAAGATGGATGCTTAACTGACTGAGCCACCCAGGTGCCCCAAATCCTCTTATTTCTTCATTTGTCTTCTGTCTAGTTTTTTTGTCCATCATTTAGATTGGGGTATTGAGGTGCCCAACTATTATTATAGAACTATCTGTTTATCCTTTCGTTTCTGTCCATTTTTGCTTCATATATTTTGGGACTTTTTTTAGTGTATCTATATTTATGTTTTCTTATCAGAGTTACCTTTTTAATCAAACGTAATGTCCCTCTTCATCTATTGCAACAATTTTCTCTTAAAGTCTATTTTGTCTGAAACTCAGGTGGCTCTTTTTTGGTTACTATGTGCATGGAATTTATTTTGTGATCCTTTTAACTTCAATCTCTATGTCTTTGGATCTAAAGTCAGTCACATGCAGACAGCATATAGATGGATCATATTTTATTTCTTTTCATTGGACATTTTAATGCATACACATTTAGAGTAATTACTAACAGGGAAGCACTTGTCACTGTTATTTGTTTTCTATATGTCATATCTTTTTTTGTTGTTGTTTCTCAATATCTCCATACTGCCTTCTTCTGTGTTTAACTGATTTTTGTTTTTGTAGTGTGCTATTTTGACTTCCTTATTTCCTTTTTTGTATATTATTTATTTTCTTAGTGATTACTTGGGGAATTACAATTGACATTTTAAATTTGTAACAACCCAGTTTGAGACTAATTTGGTTTTAACAGTACACAAAAACTCATTGCTACATGTCCACATCCTTCCCATTTGTATTATTATTGCCACAGATTATATCTTTAGATGTTGTGTATCCACTAATAAAGATTTATAATTATTGTTTTATGCATATGTCTTTTAAATAATACAGGGAAAAAGCTATAAATCAAACTCTCATAATAACTATTTTCATATTTATATTTATATTATATTTATATATATTCATTTTCATATTTCATATTTATTAGAAGTGTTCTTTATTTTTTTGCATGGCTCTGAGTTACTGCCAGTGTCCTTCCACTTCAGCCCAAAGGACTCCCTACATTTCTATTAAGGTCAATCTACTAGTAATTAACTTTCTCCGTGTTCATTTGTATATTTTAATTTCTCCTTCATTCTTGAGGGATACATCTGCTGCATTTAGAATTCTTCATTGACAGTTCCCTTGCCACTTTAGTACTTCAACTAAGTCATCCCATTATTTCCTGTTCTCCATGGTTTTTTCCAAGAATCTGTTAATCTTATTGAAGATATCTTGTACATTACAAGTTGTTTCTCATTTGTTGCTTTGAATATTTTTTCTTTCTTTCTTTCTGATTTTCAACTGTTTGATTATAATGTGTCTCTGTGCAGATTTCCTTTTATCCTACCTTTTATCCCGAGTTTCTGGAGCTCCATGGATGTATTTTTTCAGCAAATGTGGAAAGTTTTTGACAATCATTTCTCTAAGTAGTATAATCCCTTCTTTTTCACTTCTCTTTCTGGGACTCTCATGTATATGCCCATATGCTTCATGGTGTCATAGAGTCTATTCACTCTTTAAAAAAGATTTTATCTATTTACTTGAGAGAGAGAGCATGACTTGGGAGTGGGGGACTGGGAGGAGGAGCAGAAGGAGAGGGAAAAAAAGACTCTTCAATGAGCAGGGAGCTAGACATGAGGTGTTGGACTCAATCATAGGACCCCAGGATCATGATCTGAGCTGAAGGCAGATGCTTAACCAACTGAGCCACCCAGATGCCCCTGTTCACTTTTTATCATATTTACTTTCTGCTCCTCAAGCTGGATAATATCATTTGACCTACCATCAACTTTCCTAAATCTTTCATCTCTCTGCTCAATTATGTTGTTGAATCCCTTAGTGAAATTTTCATTTCAGCTATTATAGTTTTCTGCTCCATAATTTCTACTGTATTACTTTTCATAATTTCTCTTTATTGATTAATCTTTGTTTGATGAACCATTGTTCTCCCATCCCTTTAGTTACATGTGCATTATTTCATTTAAATACTTGAGCTTACTTAAAAGAGTTGATGTAAAAAAAATTTAAAAAAAAAAGAGTTGATGTAAAGTCTTTGTCTACTCCACCCATTATCTGTGCTTAGTCAAGACAGTTTTTTTTTTTTTAATTTTTATTTATTTATGATAGAGAGAGAGAGAGACAGAGGCAGAGACACAGGCAGAGGGAGAAGCAGGCTCCATGCACCGGGAGCCTGACGTGGGATTCGATCCCGGATCTCCAGGATCGCGCCCTGGACCAAAGGCAGGCGCCAAACCGCTGCGCCACCCAGGGATCCCAGTCAAGACAGTTTTTGTTCAATTCTTTTATTCTTGTGTATGGTCCATATTTTCTTCTTTGCATACTTCATAATTTTTTGTTGAAGAGTGGACATTTAGATGTGCAAACAAAAAAAAAAAAAAAAAAGGAGGAGGGGCAAGATGGCGGAAGAGCAGGGTCCCCAAATCACCTGTCCCCACCAAATTACCTACATAACCTTTAAATCATCCTGAAAATCAACGAATTCAGCCTGAGATTTAAAGAGAGACCAGCTAGAATGCTACAGGGAGAAGAGTTCGCGCTTCTATCAAGGTAGGAAGACGGGGAAAGAGAAATAAAGAAACAAAAGGCCTCCGAGGGGGAGGGGCCCCGCGAGGAGCCGGGCTGAGGCCGGGGCGAGTGTCCCCAGGACAGGAGAGCCCCGTCCCGGAGGAGCAGGAGCTGCACCAACCTTCCCGGGCGGGCGGAAAGGGGCTCGCAGGGAGGTGGAGCAGGACCCAGGAGGGCGGGGATGCCCTCGGGCTCCCGGGGACACTAACAGACACCTGCGCCCCGGGAGAGTGCGCCGAGCTCCCTAAGGGCTGCAGCGCGCACGGCGGGGCCGGAGCAGCTCGGAGGGGCTCGGGAGCGGCTCCGCGGAGGGGGCTGCGGGGCGGGAGCGCGAATCCACCAGCGCAGGCCCCGGAGCACAGGGCGCCGGGACACAGCCCAGGATCCGGCCTCCCCCGGGACAGGCAGAGGCCGGGAGGGCCCAGGACAGCGAGGACGCTCCTGCCCCGAGCTGAGCAGATCAGCGGCCCCGCCCCGGAGCCTCCAGGCCCTGCAGACAGAGAACCGAGAGCCCCGAGCCCAGTAGTTCCTGCGGAGGCTAAATCCAGGCTTCCAGAGTTGCCATAGCAACTGCAGCTGTTCCTCCTGGGGCCCCACGGGGTAAACAACCCCCGCTGAGCCCGGCAGCAGGCAGGGGCAGAGCAGCTCCCCCAAGTGCTAACACCTGAAAATCAGCACAACAGGCCCCTCCCCCAGAAGACCAGCTGGACGGACCAGTGATACTCCCCCGTGTTCCAATACAACTTGTTTTTGGCCACTCTGCACTGAGCAAAATGACTAGAAGGAAAACCTCACCTCAAAAGAAAGAATCAGAAACAGCCCTCGCTCCCACAGAGTTACAAAATCTGGATTACACTTCAATGTCAGAAAGCCAATTCAGAAGCACTATTCTACAGCTACTGGTGGCTCTAGAAAAAAGCATTAAGGACTCAAGAGACTTCATGACTGCAGAATTTAGATCCAATCAGGCAGAAATTAAAAATCAATAGAATGAGATGCAATCCAAACTAGAAGTCCTAACAACGAGGGTTAATGAGGTGGAAGAACAAGTGAGTGACATAGAAGACAAGTTGATGGCAAAGAGGGAAACTGAGGAAAAAAGAAACAAAAAATTAAAAGACCATGAAGATAGATTAAGGGAAATAAACGACAGCCTGAGGAAGAAAAACCTATGTTTAATTGGGGTTCCCGAGGGCGCCGAAAGGGACAGAGGGCCAGAATATGTATTTGAACAAATCCTAACTGAAAACTTTCCTAATCTGGGAAGGGAAACAGGCATTCAGATCCAGGAAATAGAGAGATCCCCCCTAAAATCAATAAAAACCGTTCAACACCTCGACATTTAATAGTGAAGCTTGCAAATTCCAAAGATAAAGAGAAGATCCTTAAAGCAACAAGAGACAAGAAATCCCTGACTTTTATGGGGAGGAATACTAGGGTAACAGCAGACCTCTCCACAGAGACCTGGCAGGCCAGCAAGGGCTGGCAGGATATATTCAGGGTCCTAAATGAGAAGAACATGCAACCAAGAATACTTTATCCAGCAAGGCTCTCATTCAAAATGGAAGGAGAGATAAAGAGCTTCCAAGACAGGCAGGAACTGAAAGAATATGTGACCTCCAAACCAGCTCTGCAAGAAATTTTAAGGGGGACTCTTAAAATTCCCTTTAAGAAGAAGTTCGGTGGAACAATCCACAAAAACAAGGACTGATTAGATATCATGATGACACTAAACTCATACCTTTCAATAGTAACTCTGAACGTGAACAGGCTTAATGACCCCATCAAAAGGCGCAGGGTGTCAGACTGGATAAAAAAGCAGGACCCATCTATTTGCTGTCTACAAGAGACTCATTTTAGACAGCAGGACACTTACAGCCAGAAAATAAAAGGTTGGAGAACCATTTACCATTCAAATGGTCCTCAATCTAGCTCTTCCTACCCTCGATAGGTCTTCTAAGCACAACATCTCCAAAGAAACGAGAGCTTTAAATGATACACTGGACCAGATAGATTTCACAGATATCTACAACTTTACATCCAAACTCAACTGAATACACATTCTTCTCAAGTGCACATGGAACTTTCTCCAGAATAGACCACATACTGGGTCACAAATCGGGTCTGAACCGATACCAAAAGATTGGGATCGTCCCCTGCATATTCTCAGACCATGATGCCTTGAAATTAGAACTAAAACACAACAAGAAGTTTGGAAGGACATCAAACACGTGGAGGTTGAGGACCATCCTGCTATAAGATGAAAGGGTCAACCAGGAAATTAAGGAAAAATTAAAAACATTCATGGAAACTAATGAGAATGAAGATACAACCGTTCAAAATCTTTGGGATGCAGCAAAAGCAGTCCTAAGGGGGAAATACATCGCAATACAAGCATCCATTCAAAAACTGGAAAGAACTCAGATACAAAACCTAACCTTACACATAAAGGAGCTAGAGAAAAGACAGCAAATAGATCCTACACCCAGCAGAAGAAGAGAGTTAATAAAGATTCGAGCAGAACTCAATGAAATCGAGACCAGAAGAACTGTGGAACAGATCAACAAATCAGGAGTTGGTTCTTTGAAAGAATTAATAAGATAGATAAACCATTAGCCAACCTTATTAAAAAGAAGAGAGAGAAGACTCAAATTAATAAAATCATGAATGAGAAAGGAGAGATCACCACCAACACCAAGGAAATACAAATGATTTTAAAAACATATTATGAACAGCTATACGCCAATAAATTAGGCAATCTAGAAGAAATGGACACATTCCTGGAAAGCCACAAACTACCAAAACTGGAACAGGAAGAAATAGAAAACCTGAACAGGCCAATAACCAGGGAGGAAATTGAAGCAGTCATCAAAAACCTCCCAAGACACAAAAGTCCAGGGCCAGATGGCTTCCCAGGGGAATTCTATCAAACATTTAAAGAAGAAATCATACCTATTCTACTAAAGCTGTTTGGAAAGATAGAAAGAGATGGAGGACTTCCAAATTCGTTCTATGAGGCGAGCACCACCTTAATTCCAAAACCAAAGACCCCACCAAAAAGGAGAATTACAGACCAATATCCCTGATGAACATGGATGCAAAAATTCTCAACAAGATACTAGCCAATAGGATCCAACAGTACATTAAGAAAATTATCCACCATGAAAGTAGGATTTATCCCTGGGATACAAGGTTGGTTCAACACTCGTAAAACAATCAATGTGATTCATCATAACAGCAAGAGAAAAACCAAGAACCATATGATCCTCTCATTAGATGCAGAGAAAGCATTTGACAAAATACAGCATCCATTCCTGATCAAAACTCTTCAGAGTGTAGGGATAGAGGGAACATTCCTCAACATCTTAAAAGCCATCTATGAAAAGCCCACAGCAAATATCATTCTCAATGGGGAAGCACTGGGAGCCTTTCCCCTAAGATCAGGAACAAGACAGGGATGTCCACTCTCACCACTGCTCTTCAACACAGTACTGGAAGTCCTAGGCTCAGCAATCAGACAACAAAAAGACATTAAAGGCATTCAAATTGGCAAAGAAGAAGTTAAACTCTCCCTCTTCGCCGATGACATGATACTCTACATAGAAAACCCAAAAGACTCCACCCCAAGATTGCTAGAACTCATACAGCAATTTGGTAGCATGGCAGGATACAAAATCAATGCCCAGAAATCAATGGCATTCCTATACACTAACAATGAGACTGAAGAAAGAGAAATTAAGAGTCAATCCCATTTTCAATTGCACCCAAAAGCATAAGATACCTAGGAATAAACCTAACCAAAGAGGTAAAGGATCTATACCCTAAAAACTATAGAACACTTCTGAAAGAAATTGAGGAAGACACAAAGAGATGGAAAAGTATTCCATGCTCATAGATTGGCAGAATTAATATTGTGAAAATGTCAATGTTACCCAGGGAATTTACACGTTTAATGCAATCCCTATCAAAATATCATGGACTTTCTTCAGAGAGTTAGAACAAATTATTTTAAGATTTGTGTGGAATCAGAAAAGACCCCGAATAGACAGGGGAATTTTAAAAAAGAAAACCATAGCTGGGGGCATCACAATGCCAGATTTCAGGTTGTACTACAAAGCTGTGGTCCTCAAGACAGTGTGGTACTGGCACAAAAACAGACACATAGATCAATGGAACAGAATAGAGAACCCAGAAGTGGACCCTGAACTTTATGGTCAACTAATATTCGATAAAGGAGGAAAGACGATCCACTGGAAGAAAGACAGTCTCTTCAATAAATGGTGCTGGGAAAATTGGACATCCACATGCAGAAGAATGAAACTAGACCACTCTCTTGCACCATCCACAGAGATAAACTCAAAATGGATGAAAGATCTAAATGTGAGACAAGATTCCATCAAAATCCTAGAGGAGAACACAGGCAACACTCTTTTTGAACTTGGCCACAGTAACTTCTTGCAAGATACATCCACGAAGGCAAAAGAAACAAAAGCAAAAATGAACTATTGGGACTTCATCAAGATAAGAAGCTTCTGCACAGCAAAGGATAGAGTCAACAAAACTCAAAGACAACCTACAGAATGGGAGAAGATATTTGCAAATGACCTATCAGATAAAGGACTAGTTTCCAAGATCTATAAAGAACTTATTAAACTCAACAGCAAAGAAACAAACAATCCAATCATGAAATGGGCAAAAGACATGAACAGAAATCTCACAGAGGAAGACATAGACATGGCCAACATGCACATGAGAAAATGCTCTGCATCACTTGCCATCAGGGAAATACAAATCAAAACCACAATGAGATACCACCTCACACCAGTGAGAATGGGGAAAATTAACAAGGCAGGAAACAACAAATGTTGGAGAGGATGCGGAGAAAAGGGAACCCTCTTACACTGTTGGTGGGAATGTGAACTGGTGCAGCCACTCTGGAAAACTGTGTGGAGGTTCCTCAAAGAGTTAAAAATAGACCTGCCCTACGACCCAGCAATTGCACTGTTGGGGATTTACCCCAAAGATACAGATGCAATGAAATGCCGGGACACCTGCACCCCGATGTTTCTAGCAGCAATGTCCACAATAGCCAAACTGTGGAAGGAGCCTCGGTGTCCATCGAAAGATGAATGGATAAAGAAGATGTGGTTTATGTATACAATGGAATATTACTCAACCATTAGAAATGACAAATACCCACCATTTGCTTCAACGTGGATGGAACTGGAGGGTATTATGCTGAGTGAAATAAGTCAATCGGAGAAGGACAAACAGTGTATGTTCTCATTCATTTGGGGAATATGAATAATAGTGAAAGGGAATGTAAGGGAAGGGAGAAGAAATGTGTGGGAAATATCAGAAAGGGAGACAGAACATAAAGAGTCCTAACTTTGGGAAAAGCTGTAGGGGTGGTGGAAGGGGAGGAGGGTGGGGGATGGGGGTGAATGGGTGATGGGCACTGAGGGGGGCACTTGGCGGGATGAGCACTGGGTGTTATTCTGTATGTTGGTAAATTTAACAACAATAAAAATAAATTTATTTAAAAAAAATAAAAAATAAAAAAAATTTAAAAATCACCTTGCAAGTGTTTTCATATTGGCTCTATGTTGTGACATTTCTTAAATACTTCTCCAGGCCATTTACAACTTTTTCTTAGTCTGTACTTCAGGTTTGCACTGATCCTAAAGGTCAGCTACAGTTGAAAGCTCATAGCTTCCTCAAATCTTTTTTGAGTATGTGTCCTATTCTGCGCATGTATGTAGTTTTGTAGTTTCCTCTGCATATGTGGCGATTTTTCAAATCTCCTATTCTCCCCCAAAACTTCACTATTCAGTTTTTCCTCCTTGGCTTTTGGCATTTCTATTGTTTATCTTTCCTGCTATTTTTCATACTAGGCAGCAGTAGCTTGTTCATTTGGTTTTTATTGTTTTTAAGGACTATGTCACTGTTCAGCCTTGTAAAGTTCTGATTTAGACAAAACAAAGGGAAGCTCCCAGTCAGGTAAAACCAGATAAGCACAATTCAATGAGAACAAAGTCCACTCTGTTGTTTCTGGAGCCAGGTGCCTACAGTAGAGACAGCCTGTCATCTGCAAGATCACTGGTCCACCAGAGCAGGGGATGGATCTAAGTTAGTTAAAATATCTGATCTTGTTTCAGTGAACCTTCTCCTGGTTATGCATCCTCACTTGCTGCAAACTGTTGACTATCTTCCTGCATTCCAGTGAGGTTAGTTTTGACAGTTTATGACAAGTGTTTAGGTGTTTCTGGGGAGCAATGGTCCCCAGATGTCCCTACTCCAGCATTTTCACTGACTTCACTCTGTGGGTATTTTCTACACAACAAAGACAGTCTGGATGCCAAAGCAGACCCTTAGCCAAAGGAAAAGTCCTGACCTGAAATTAAAGCCTGAAAAATAAATACAGATTTAAATTTACATTAAATAAAATATGCACAGTTGATATATAATTCTTAATTCCTCCCTGGATCTAGCTTTTTCTATTTCCAAAATATGAGTCTTTATTGCATGAGGTAAGAGAATTTTTTTTTTTTACTATATTATCAGTTAATCCTCACTAGAGTTATATGAAATTGGCAGAGGAGATAGAATTATGGCCACTTTAAAAATAAAGAATTACAGGCTCTAAATCCTTAAGTAATATGCTTAAGGATATATTTCAGGAAGCAGCAGAATGTAGAAGCAGTAAGAACAAATAATTCTGAGACCCTATTATACCTCAGGCTCACTTAATTCTTTTTTTTTTTTTTTTTTTGATAGTCACAGAGCGAGAGAGGCAGAGACACAGGCAGAGGGAGAAGCAGGCTCCATGCACCGGGAGCCTGACGTGGGATTCGATCCCGGGTCCCCAGGATGGCTCCCTGGGCCAAAGGCAGGTGCTAAACTGCTACGCCACCCAGGGATCCCTAACTCATTAATTAATTGCTATTAATTCTAATAGCAACTTCAAAGTTAAGTTGTATCAAGTACTGGGTGGTGATCAAGAGTGGGGATGTAGGGTTGCAGAAAAGGGATTTGAATCCAGCCTTGCCTGACTCTGAATTTCAAGTTCTATCTATGTGTAGGCTGTTGCTCAAGGGGAGAAGTGTAGAAATGAAGGGGTGGTGAACAAGAAGTGGGAGTTTCAGACCAAGATATGGCATTTGTGAGCTATGTGGATTTTAACATGTCACTTTGTCCCTAGATCATCTCCAATTAATTAATATAAGGGTTCAATCTATATGAGTTGGTAAGAACCTTTAAATGGGCTAACATTGATTCACATGGTCTTTTCCTAACAAAACTGCAGCATCCACTAAAACTAGTATTTGCCATTATTTACTAAGACTACACTTATGTCTACCCATGACTAAGAAATTCCGCTTCAAGTGATGTAAGTGGTGTTCTACAAAAGACATGTCCAGGAATGTATATAGCAGGTTTTTAAAAAAATTTTCATAATATTTGTATGAATGAATATCACAAACATAGTGACAAAGTCAGAAATAAATATAGGTCTATATGGGATACTGCATGGTTTCATTAATATGAAGTTCAAGAACAGGCAAAATTAATCCATGATTACAGAAATCAGAATAATTATTATCTCTATTTTACTGGTGTTGTAGGTGGGTATCTACTAGGAATGGGCCCTAAGGAAGCTTTTATGGTGCTGGAAATGTTCCATTTAGCTATCTCGGTGGTGGTTCTCAGGTGCATCCATATTTAAAAATTCACTAAGCTGTATGCTTAAGCTTTGAGCATCATACTCTATGTATGCTATATCTCAATTTAAAAATTTTTGAAAAATAATAAATAATTTCTTCCTTAAATTATGATAGGAAAAATCTAATGTATTTTACTATCTCTTCTGATAATCTGCATAGTATATCTAAAATAAAGTATTTTCAAACATTTTTCTTATTTGGATATTTATTAGTAATGTATAAAATAGTGGACTGCCAAAAGAATCACATTTGTGACTTCTTGAACTGGCAATTGATTCCTTTCCCTTCTGCTTCTTCTGCTACAATAGGATAATTTAATTCACTACCAAAATAATTTATGCTAGTTTACATAAAATAATTCTGTTGCATCCCATATACACAAGAAGCAAGCTTGATTAAAATAACATGCAGTTAGACTAATAGCTAAATGCTGTTAATATTTTCAAGTTGACATAACCAATCAATACTTTGTAGAAACCACTAATTAATAGAATTTTCTTATCTGAAGCTTTTAGTTGATTTTCCTTTATTAAGAAACACATATCATTTCTATGGCAACTAAGTATTTTTCCTGTCTGTAAATGGATTCCATTCCTATTATTAAAAAGACATGACATGAAAAGAAACTCACAATTATTTGTTCACTCTATAGTCCTATGTAATGTATTCTGGATTAAGTCATCTTTAACCAATATTGGAAGCTTCTGTGTCAGTATGTCAGGCAATATTTGGCTTGGATGCTGTAGCAAGAACCCAAGATATCCATGTCAGAAAATAAGAGAATGTAAAGCTCACTAATGTTCTGGATGATTTCACCAAGTATTGGCTATAGAGACAGTGGAAAATAAAGTATCTTCTTTCTGCCTCACTTCTATTTCCCTATGGCAGCATGTTTCCACAAATGAGTAACAGATATGCATTTTAAAATGAAGTTCTAAAAAATAAATAAATAAATAAATAAATAAATAAATAAATAAATAAATAAATAAAATGAAGTTCTGTCATCTAATAAGACTGGTAACTGTGTTGAACAAAGCATAAAAGATATACCAGGGTCTTTAATAAGTTAATGTACACTGTAAATCTCTTTGAGAGATTTTCTAAGTTTGTTTGACCATGAAAACATTTTATGGAATAAAATTGTCAGAAAAAATATTTAAAAGTCTCATTCTTCATTTATATTGAAATGGTTTTTTTACTATCTGCCTTCGGTTGTTTTACCTTCACAGTTTGTGTCTATCACACATCAATGTTATATGCTAATTAATAAAGATAGATGTAAACTAAATTTAAAGTATAAAGAGAATTGTGGTTTGTAAGCAGTTTTTAGTAGGGGAATTTTCCCCCCCAAAATCATAAGTGAAGTCCCAAAATAAAAGGGTAGAGTGGGGCTGCTTTTTTTGATGGGAGGATTGAACCGTCTATTCAACCTGTTACTCTTCCCATACGCCACCATCCAGCATTCTGAGATTCTTAAATGGAAAACTAAATTTCCAAAACAAAGCCAAGAAAGCAATAACTGTTTCATTTCAGTGTAAGGAAATGATGTGTTGAGAGTGACCAACAACCTGAAGGTTGCGGAGGACAATGATAGGGAGGAGAATCTGAGAGCCCTACGTTTAACTTCATTGCATGTTTCATCATATCTTCCTGGTACATCACTTTATATAAAACACCATGTTACATAAAACAAAATGAAAAGCATATTCTTCTTTGGAAAACAGTGTATTATTTATTTCAATATGTAATTTTACATTCGTAAAGCATTTCAGTAGAAGCCAGTTTTCTTAAAACGACTTCGTGGTAAGCAGTTTACAATTGCTTCAATCCTTGTGATTGCTAGAAGTTATTTTCTATTTCTTAAAGTCTATGTATTTCAGGCAGGGGCTACATTTAAACACAAAGTGAAGATAGTTTGCTAGTCAATTTGATGGCTTCATTATTAAAAATTAGAATATTCTATAACCGTATTAAAATGACTTAAATAGTGGCTGAAAGTTTTCATAGCTATTTTCTCTACCCTAAAGGGACTGCAAATAATTTTTGTTTAATCACTGTGGATTTAATAAGACATATGGTAGGATAATTTTTTCTCACCATCTTGGAGTGAAGTCCCTTTCTATATTCCTTCTGAAGTCCTGGCCTGTGCAATGCTAAAATAATAGAACTGAATCTGTACTCCAATGGAGAAAAGCAAAGAAGATTCACTTAGCATAATTATACATTGCAAATATGCCATGAGAGCTAGTCAGTATTAACACAGAAGACATGTACTTACTTTGTAAATATTTCACTCTGATGCAGGAGGATCTGAAATATCACCAATTCCATCTGCTCCACATTCTTCTTAGGGGACTCCAGTCCCAAATGGAAATAATGGACTCTAAGAATCAAGACCCCAAGGAAAGCAAAAGGTTTAAAAAGCTTGAAGCCAGTGTGGGATGAGGACAAGGGAAAGACACAACAGAGAATGTATGAATCATTGGAAACTACACGGGGAAAATAAATCATCGCTCTATACCATTACTCAGAACTGTTTTAATACGGTAGTAATAGATTGAACAATGGTCAATTACCTGTTCTACACTATCAGATTCACTTATGCTCCTTTCTCTCAGCCTTCACCATAACCACACCCAAGTGAAAGTGGCATTTTTATTTCTTTCTTTTCTTTTTTTTTTACACTTTAAATATGTAAAGTTTATTTTTTGTCATTTACACCTCAATAAAACTGGTAAGGTAAGCTAACACAAATAATGCATATATTCATCTCAAAAAAAGATCATGATAAATATGGTACACCAAATATACTAAAAAATAAATTAAAGATTATTCAAATATAAAAATTAAAAAGTTATTAAACTGCTTAGTTTATTTTTTTATAATAAGTTTATTTTTTATTGGTGTTAAATTTACCAACATACAGAATAACACCCAGTGCTCATCCCGCCAAGTGCCCCCCTCAGTGCCCATCACCCATTCACCCCCATCCCCCACCCTCCTCCCCTTCCACCACCCCTAGTTTGTTTCCCAGAGTTAGGAGTCTTTATGTTCTGTCTCCCTTTCTGATATTTCCCACACACTTCTTCTCCCTTCCCTTATATTCCCTTTCACTATTCACTATTCACTATATTCCCCAAATGAATGAGAACATATAATGATTGTCCTTCTCCGATTGACTTATTTCACTCAGCATAATACCCTCCAGTTCCATCCATGTTGAAGCAAATGGTGGGTATTCGTCATTTCTAATGGCTGAGTAATATTCCATTGTATACATAAACCACATCTTCTTTATCCATTCATCTTTCGATGGACACCGAGGCTCCTTCCACAGTTTGGCTATTGTGAACATTGCTGCTAGAAACATCGGGGTGCAGGAACAAATGTCTCTCAATTGAAATAGTAGGCAGCTAATAGTTTAAACTATCTATTCAAAAATATACTAAAATTCTTACTGTATCTTGCTGTATATAGCTGAAAATTTTCAGCTTGGCAGAAGTGGATATTGCTGTCTCTAAGAATTATCTCATTATTTTGATACTACGTTTGCTCTTTCCCTCTGACGATTTGACTTTTTATAACCTTCTTCTTTTGTGGCATTTCTCTTGTTAGTTGAATTGTGCACTTTATTCCTCACCAGAAACAAACCATCACTTTGGATGTCATTTTGCTACCATCTGTCAGTATTTAAATAACTAATGGTCTTTTTTTTTTTTAGGTCTTGTGTTTTCCAAGCACTCAACTTCATTGAAATAACTGCATAATACTGGTTTCTCACCAATAGTGTTATACAAGTTTATGGTGTCTAAGGCAAATTATCTGTAGAGGAATAAACACAATGATATAATTTATATACTGTTTGGAACAATGAAACACATTTCCACTTCATTAACAAAATCTCAGTGCATATGGACTGGACTAATTTGTTTTTCTAAAAAAAGGATGTGAGGGAATTAAAATCTCTGTGTGGGTAACATAAATGACTTTCAGTTCAAATGTAGAAAAAAATAGTCAATATTCTAAAGAAATAAATATAAAGTCTGGAATTGGAGAGATAAAATTTTGCAAGTTAAAATGTAATGCTTCAATTTAAATCCATAACTGTAATAAATTATCAAATTTGGATGGCTGATTTAATTTTGTGTCATATTAAATGTCTCAGTATAATAAAATAACAGTTATTAACCTAACACTGTTCTGAACATACAAAATAATTAATTGAATTATTTTTCTTTAGTTGTATAGAAAAACAATTCATAAAGAAAATAAGATCCATTAAAAGGCCATAGGCAAAAAGCTCTTCCAGAGATTGAATTCCATTAATAAATGGATCATTAATGTATTTTAGAATTTACTAATGCAAGACAGTGTTTCATGAAAGGTACCTACAGTTTACTTTGCATTAAGATAATTTTATAGCATTAAAACATGATTGGATGAAATGTGGTGTTATCATTTATTACTGCACACCAAATCCTGAAGTTTAGGTTACTTGAGAAAAAAAAAAAGGGATTCCTACACATAGCCTTCTCAATTCTATAACAGATTTTCTTTCACATATTGAGACACATTCTTAGAAATGCAAAAGAGATTTTATATTTGAATCCTTACTCTAGAATCAGGACTCTAGATCTAGACTCTTCACATACATTTTCCTGCATTCAAAGGCATTAGCTATTATCTTGTCTCATTTTGAGCTAAACTGAAAAGATTTTTCATTCATTCACTTACTCAGAAACATTCATTGAGTCTATATTAGGTGTAGCATATTGAAGGAAATCCAAAGGTAAATTAGCATTCTTGGCTCAATAGTAAAAGAGCTGAGTCATGAATATAATGATTCTCATAAGGTTAGAAAGTGATTATTACTATAGGACAGATGCAAAGGCAGAGCTTTCTGGGTGGTGGAGGTTGCTTCTGACTGAGAGTTTCAGAAAAGATTGCAGTAGAGGAGGCAAGTTTGAGGAGGACATTAATGGAGATAGACATAGGACATTCTTAAGTGGATGAAGCGTCTTGAGAGGAGTCACACAGGCAAAAGATCTGCAAGTGTTTAGGAAAAAACAAATATTTGAATTTAAATAGTTCTCTGAGACTGTTAATAGCAGGCAATAGATTAGAGCTAGATTGTGGAAGTCCCTGAGAGGTAGCCTAGAAAGAATGAACATTTATTTATTCATTTTTTTAAGTAGTAGGGAATTTCTAAAGGTTGGAGAAGAGGTGGGATGATCAGAGCTGTGTTTTAAGATGACTCTGGTTACTGATGTCACACATTAATATAATCTGAACTATCCTCTGCTTTGAACCCTCTGGTGGCCTCCCTTCTCTTACCACTCTCTTCACTCATAAACCTAAGCCATACTGGAATTCAAACCAATCCATCAACACAGCTGTCATACTTCCAGCTTCACAGCTTTATCTCTGGCCATTCCCACAGCCTCAGATGTCTTCCCTCATATAGCCACATGGCTCACTCCATCTATTTATAACTTCTTGCCCCAATACTTTCCCAATGAGCTAATTTGACCATTTTTTAACATTATAACACTCTTCTTCCCAGTGATCCCTATCTTGGAATCATTACTGTAGAAGGCCCCATATATCATAAACACACACAAAATAAATTTGTTGAGATGCCCATGAGTTCTTTGTCACTCAGAATCCAGCATTAGTGCTCATACACTAAGACCAATAACCTAAACATCTAAGCTTGTGACAAGCGCCATTCAGGCTGTAGCTGTGTCTGAATTAGCTGAAAGTTTGTGTGTTGAGTCACTGAAACCAACAGATACTGATGTTGCTTCACAGCAGATGAGCAAAGCACTCAAATAAGAGAAAAGACAAATTCATTAATCGGTCAAATCTTTTTTTTTTAAATTCCATGAATACTGTTTCTTGCATAAAGAAATAAATCTTTCTAGTGATGGGAAGCATCTATTTCCTTTTTTAAAATTTAAATTCAATTAGCCAACATATAGTACATCATTAGTTTCAGATGTAGGGTTCATCGGTTATTCATTGGTTGCGTATAACATCCAGTATTCATTACATCACATGCCCTTCTTAATGTCCATCACCCATTTACTCTATCCTCCCATTCAACTCCCCTCCAGCAATCGTCAAGTTTGTTTCCTTTAGTTAAAGAGTCTTTCATGGTTTGTCTCCCTCTCTGATTACTCCCCATTCAGTTTTCCCTCCCTTCCCCTGTGGAGTATAACAAGCAGTGCAGAAGCATCCATTTTCTTACTTTGTTTTCTAATTTGTTGTTCCAGAAATACTCACAGATTGATATAATTTTACAAACGGCAGTTGAGAAACAGTTTGCAATATTTAAAAATTCATATTACTCTAAAATTTTATGTATGTATTTGTACATGTCTATGTATATTTATGCATATATATAATCTTGACAACATATGTGAAGTATAGTACTGATTATGTATGAATGGAGATATTGCTTTAGGAATTTATGGAAGTCAAAATTCTTTTTTAAGAATAGTTTATTTTTTTAAAGATTTATTTATTCTTGAGAGACACAGAGGGAGAGAGAGAGGCAGAGACATAGAGGGAGAAGCAGGCTCCCTGCTGGAAGTCCAATGAAGTACTAGATCCCAGGATCCCAGGATCACATCCTGAGCTGAAGGCAGAGGCTCAACTGCTGAGCCACCCAGGCATCCTCAGAAGTCAAAATATTATAGAAAGTTAAATGATGAAGTCAAAGTATCTCATAGTATTTCTGCTTACCAACAATTTATCATATATGACCCCATTATCATGTTTGAAAATGATATCTAAAATTTTTTGTTCAGGGACACCTGGGTAGCTCAGTCTGTTAAGCGTCTGCATTCAGTTCCGGTCATTATCCTGGGGTCCTGGGATCAAGTCCCACACTGAGATTCCTTGCTCAGCAAGGAGCCTGTTTCTGCCCCAGGCTGCCACTCCTCCTGCTTGTGCTCTCTCTCTGACAAATAAATAGATCAAATCTTAATATATATATATATATATATATATATATATATATATATATATATAGTTGTTGTTGTTGTTCATTTCAAATTTAAGTATGGCTTTAAGTTGGCTTTTGACAAATCTAGTTGTTCCTGTGTGAACAAAGCACTTTCTCTAAGCCTAAGCTCATTAAACAAAATTATCTTAGAATTTCAGTGACTTAGTAATGGTTGCCTAGTTGGGCACTGCTATCAGTAGAACACAAATTATATAAAAATCTTGATTTTTACCAACATAATTAGTGATTTTGTTAAAATGAAGGCAGTAAAAATAAATTTTATGGAACAAATGTATAATAAATTATGATTTTTTAAAATATTTTATTTATTTATTCATGAGAGACAGAGAAAGAGAGGCAGAGACCTAGGCAGGGGGAGAAGCAGGCTCCATGCAGGGAGCCCAATGTGGGACTTGGTCCTGGAACTCCAGGATCACACCCTGAGCCAAAGGCAGATGCTCAACTGCTGAGGCACCCAGGTATCCTAATAAATTATGATTATGTTTTTCTTTTTGAAGTTACTCATTTGAATATCAATGCCTCATCAACAAAACATCCAGACATGTGCAATAAAAATTATATTCAGTAGTTCTACATATTTTTATTAGTTTTAATAGAGTAAAAATCATTGCCTAATGCATTTAAAATTTTTTTATTATGAAGATATTCTGTCAAGGAGAGATGATAGAATATAATTCATAAGATAATTTGTTGGCTGTTCATGAATTTTAAGTGTTTAGGTGTAAGATATGTGAGCTTCCATTTGTACCCTTGTACTGGTCTTACAGAAAAGAGAGACTGCTCCATGTATTTCCTAAAGAACTTCATTTCTTTCCTAAGAATCTTGAGGGATATGTGTTTAGACAAGGTCTTGAGAAAGAGACATATAGGAGCAAAACAACAGCGGCAGTCTATTGTTTGTGTGTTTTCTTTGAAAGAAAAATCACAAGACTCCACTAGGACCTGAGCTTTAAAATAAGCAAGTGTCATCACCACAGATAAGCAAATCAGAAAAAAAAAATAAACATTTCACTATAGAGAAGGGAACTAATATTTACTGACTGCACCAAGCCAAGTCCACTCTGAATTACTATATAATAGTAATAATTCTAGGTACAATAGACATGTTAACCAATTAACAGCAAAGAAACCCTATGAAGTAGGAGTGGTTATTCCCATTTTAAGAAAGGGAAAATGCAGCCTTAAAGATGGCAAGTAATTTTGCAGGAGCACTGCCTGGTTGTCTCACATGAGCCTCATTATTTCTTAGTTCATCTTCTTCCTTTTCCTTCTTATAGGTCTCCATCCCCTTCTCTTCTCCTTTCTGTAGATGTCTCACTTGTAAAAGATTCTTCTCTTCCAAGTTAGACTGTGTTGAAATGGCAAGATGCCATGTTTCTGACTCCTTTCTTTTTGTTCCCCTAGGAGACCACTTCCTTTTCAGATTTTAAGGGCTTAAATGTGAATCATGATGGAAAGGCAAAAAACAAACAAACAAACAAATGAATAAATGGGGGCAGTCTACACAGTTTATGAAGATTTTTGCTGTCTTATTGTCCTAGTGCCTGGCATATAGTTTTTGATTCTCTATAAGGCACAAAATGTTAAGTTCTTATTTTGTCTTGGTCTTTTTGGGTTTTTGTTTGTTTGTTTGTTTGATTTTGGTTTTGTTTTTTTTTTTTTTCGTTTTCTCCTGATGAGCTTCAACATTCTTGCCCTTCTTGACACTGTTCTGTTAACTTTCAATCATTGTCTTTAGGAAAATACCACTAAGTAAACTTTCTCTTGTTGGTGGATCTTCTACAGAGAATGAAAATTCCATCAGAGAAAACTACACCCAAGTTAATACTGGCAATATAATCAGGGTTTCTGTTGTCTCAGGTGGGCTGTGTGTAATCTTTTAAGCCAGGTGATTCCAAGGTCACTGAGCCTCCATCTTGTCTGAGAATGAACCTTCTGGGCATTTCCTCACAGTCACACAATTAATGGGTGGCAGCCCTAAAGTGAAAGTTGACTCTGTTGAACCCCAAGGCCATTCTCTTTCTTCTGTATCCCAGGCTTTTTTGTGTTGATCCTATTGAGCCCCTCATGTCAGCATGGGTATCTGTAGTCCAGGTGACTGATCCCACTGCTGATAGAGTTGTCTGTGTCTACTTTGGTTCTCAGGCCTACAGCAGGACACACTGGAGCACATAAGAGGTCTCACAGGGGTCCTCTCATCATTCAGGATATACTGAATGATAGTCACCTATGAATGCTCTTAGGTTCACATGTAGGAAGCCACCTCCTAAGCAGACAGATGGTATAAGGGACAGATGGAAAGGCAACAATGGGGGAAATACCATGCTTTTTTGAGAATCTTATATTTCTATAATATTCCAGAGTGCTATCCCATGGTAAAAATGAAGGCAAGGGAGTTTTATCTATGCTGATGCTACAGGGACCATTATGGCTAAGTGTGTAGGCAGGAGCCAACCCATTAAGTGATGATCCTGTTTTCCTGCCTTCTGCTTTGGCTCAGCCATAGCATTTGTAAATATTCAAGTAGAATTTCCTGAAAGGCTGTTTTAATTTTTGAGGTTTCACTGAAAGTTTGATTTGAGCATTAACTTGATAAGTCAATGTTTCACATTTATTTAAAAAACTTGAAGTATACTTTGAACTGTTAATTATTTTTTTTTCCTTTTAGAGATAAGATCACAAGGTATTTGTGTGGGTAATAAAGTAAGACCATAAGACACACCGTAAGACACAGACCCAGAGAGACCTGGGTTCAAATTCTGGCTGTTTTTATTATGTGACACTGTCTAACTTACTCTAAAGAGTCTGTTTCTTTAGTTACAAAACAAAAATCATAATATAACTTCTAAGAATTTTGTAAAAATAACATGTCAAAGTGCTTACTACAGTATGTCTAGTAAACGGCATCCAGTAATTATTAGTCAAATCTGAATCTGACTCTATTCTGGAGATGGATCAAAATAAAATATTTATAAATAACCTACAATGAGCTAGGCACTAGGGTTCCAAAGATGAAAAGATGCTGTTTAATAACTTGAAGCTCATCACAGTTTACAATGGAGGGAAGGTCTGCAAACCATGTAGTACAAAACAATTTAATGTGTGTTTAGGTGAGATTAAGAATGACTTCACCACAAGTGTGTAACAGTCAGAGCACCAGCTTTCTTCCTCTTGAAGTCTTTGATAGAAATATGCATCACGAAGTTAAAGAAATATGTACTAAATGTAGGATACTAGGGAGTTTGATTGAACTTCATGGAGCATTACCTTTGTCTGGAAAGACAAGTCTAGACTACCTCTTTTCACAGTGCAAAGATCATCCTTAATCTCATACTTAAATCTTGGATCCCCCCCACTCTATTTAAGAAAACACAATCCTGTATACACTCACTAATAAGGAGCAAGAGAGGATTTTCCACATGCTTGAAACAGTTCTGGCTGAGATCACAAACCTGAAGGTCAGGAAGACAGGAGTTTTGAGTGGATGGGCAGACAAGCCAGAGGAAGCAGCATATAGAGAGGTTTAAAGGTGGCAGAGGGAAATGCAAGTAGTTCAACACTGCTAGAGCACAAACTTCAGATAAGGAACATCAAGACGTAAAACTGCAAATAGGTAGGGGCCAGTCCATGGAAGTCTTGTGTGCCTTGTTAAAGAATTTAGACTTTGGGGATCCCTGGGTGGCGCAGTGGTTTGGCGCCTGCCTTTGGCCCAGGGCGCGATCCTGGAGACCCGGGATCGAGTCCCACATCGGGCTCCCGGTGCATGGAGCCTGCTTCTCCCTCTGCCTGTGTCTCTGCCTCTCTCTCTCTCTCTCTCTCTCTCCCTCTCTCTCTCTCTGTGTGTGTGTGTGACTATCATAAATAAATAAAAAAAAAAAGAATTTAGACTTTGTCTAGTGGGCAATAAGGACTTATTAAAGGATATTAAACAAATAAGTGATATAAGCAGATGTGTTCTTTACAAAGACATACCTCTCAAGAAATGAGAGGAACTAGAGGGAGCTGAAATGAAGATAAGGAACATGGTTATTGCAATAGTCCAGGTTGGAAATCTGAACAATATTTAACATTCTTAAGGTAACAAAGCTAGCAATTTGTGGATCCAGCTTTACCTAGTTCTTACATACTTTATGGTCAAAGGTCTGTTAATACAAAGTTTTCAGGGACAAACCAATATAACTAAAGGTCCAAACTGTGGTGGACTTGACCAAGAAGGAGAGGGGGGAGAAGGCAAATTAGTAATTGAGCAGGCAATGTAAATATGGAAGGCATCTTTGACTTCTTCCTCTACTTCACTGTACCACAACAAATCAGTTACTCTTTCCTATTAAGTTTGCCTGAGGAAGGGGCTAAGCTATATTTTCAGAGAGAGGATGATTGCTTTTGGCTGTATAGCAGAGGAATGATCCCTTATCAGATCCAGAAAAGACAGGCAACTGCTGACCTTCCCAGCGATCTAAGCCTTTCCCCATGCTGTGTTGACTTCCCTCTCAGCCAACTTAAGCTAGGTTATGCTTGATAATAAACAACCTCAAAGTTCCACTCCTTACAAAGTTTTTTCCTCACTTGTCTTTTTTGGGTCAACTTCAGCTCTGGTCCATATCCTTTTCACTCCGGGATCCAGGGTGTACATTCTATCTGTACATTCTGGTCTTGAAGCAGAGGAAAAATAGAGATGACTCTTCAAACTTCTGCTCTGGAATAGCATAATTTCTATTAATTTTCATTGGCCAAAGCTGGTCACATGACTAATATTGACATCAAAGGGCAGGGAGTATGATCCTCCTGCAGGGACAAGCCCAATAGAGAGAGGCCCAAAATGGATTGGTGGTAATATTTTCCAATATTCATGTATTGGAATTACTAAAATCAAGCCCTGCTTGGATATTTCTGGGTATTCTAAAGTCGGTCTGGTTTATCAGGAATCTGTTTTCCTGAGGGACTGAAAGAAATCATTGTAAGAGAAGAGAGATTTCCACAGAGAAACTTGGCTCAGTAACAGATTACCTGGAACAAAGCAGCATAACTGTTCAAACACAGACACTCTTAAATCGTATGGTTCATATTATGTAACCATTGGCAAGTTCCTCAAATTATACACTTTTCATCTGTAAAATAGAATTTTTTTTTAAAGGCAGGGAACTCTTCAATAAAAGTTTAAAGAGATATAGGGTTAGGGTCCATAAAATATCTCTCAGCGGTATCAGAACAAGGGCATGTAACAAAGTACTATCCCAAGCTCAGTGGTGGCAGAGGTGGTGGTGTGGCATTATGGCATAGTGCAGCTCCACAAAACAGTCATGCCTCCTCCTCCTGACTCACTGTAATATCTCCTCTGCTGTCCTGCCAACACTTCCTAGGTTTTAGCAGAGATGCCCACCTTGGCAGGGCAGCACTGTGGTCACTCTGGTCATCACATTAGCAGAAGGTGTGACTGTGGAGCAATTTGGTAGGAATGGCATTGCTGACACAGCAGACAGGACTTACTGTTGAGCCCATAAAATACATCCTAGATACTGCAGAAATAAATAATGGTGAGCAGGCACACATTGGTAGACAGATCACTAATGAACACTTCAGTGAGAAAATCTTCCATATTACTGAAAATTTGAAATCCTTGATGTTACTGAAAACTGTACTCTACCAAAGTGTTCATCTGAAACACAGTTTAAATTCATTTATCTTCTGTTTGAGAAAAAATGGTAACGGCTATCTTTGTAATAAGGGTACAATTGAGTTGATAATTAGTTGAAAGTAAATGAAGCCCTGATGCTAGGAACAACTTGATCTCCATAATCAGTAAAACAACCATCAATCATTTCCCATGAAGGCATTCAAAGACCTGATTGTTTAAAAAGTGCATTCTTTACTCATAGACTGTCAGTTTCCCAGGTGTTGGGCCTAACTCTCCTGACCAGGTCCCTTGGGATTGGGGCACTTGAAGAACAGGAAAAACAGGTTCTGAGAGCCTTACCTTCAGAGCCCTAATCTGTCCATCTGGTTTATCAGCTGTTGTAGGAACCTCAGTTCTGAGTTTGGAGGTCACATCCCTTGATGGTATTCCCTCTGAGCCCATCTTGATATTAAAATTATCCTAGTTTAATTCTTCTTACTTCCAATTAGTTCTTGGACATTCTTTGATATCTACTCTGGTCTCCTTTCCACTACAAATTGGCCAGCAGTTTCTTAGACCCCATAACAGAAATCCTGCTTGGAAAGCCCTCAGTTCCCCCCTCCTGAATTTTGTCTGCTAAAGCATCTAGGCCAGCTCATTCTGGCATTAACCCTTTTGAGTGGTGGCAGTCCCTAGAATGTGCCTGCATGGCCTATAGAAGAACCTGTTGGTTATCTATGAGAATTTCCAATAATATCCTGTACCACTTTTAGAATTCTAAATATATATGTATATCTATGTATTTTTCTATATGTATATTTTATATATTGTACAGTAAACATATTATACAATATACATACATTATAATATATATTATTATTTATATTTATAAAATAAGTGTATGTAATATATTTATATATAATGCCAATCTGTGCCAATCTGTGATGCTATACAATCCACATAAATACATAGAATATGTAGAGATTAGTGATTACAATGAATATATTTACTAAAGTGGTCTGAACTAACTGTGTACTTAAAGTATGTGTCATTGAAAGGCCTCAGGCTCTAGTAAATGCATAAACACTAAAAGGCTATTATGTGTAAGATAGTCATTAGTATTTTATGAGCTAGGAAACAGACCACGTTAGGGTTCATTTCATGACCAGCTTTCAATTTCAATGTGGTGATTATACACACACACACACATACACACACACACCCTTTACAATATGGAATGTATCATTATATTTTTTTGTACTCATTTAGAATTGTTTGAATTTGGTGGTGAAGCTTGCTTTGATTAAAATATGTAAATCAGGGCAGCCCTGGTGGCTCAGCAGTTTAGTGCCGCCTTCCGCCCAGGGCCTGATCCTGGGGACCCGGGATCAGAGTCCCATGTCAGACTCCCTGCAGGGAGCCTGCTTCTCCCTCTGCCTGTGTCTCTGCCTCTCTCTCTGTGTGTGTCTCTCATGAATAAATAAAAGTCTTTAAAAATATGCAAATTATTTTTAAAAAACTCAGCTGATATTATTAATTACTTTTGCAATGCCAGTAAAGCTTAATTTATTTGGTTATCATTCTAAGACAATAAATCCCTAAACCTAAGTGACTATTCTGCTCCATTAATTAAGCTCTTTATAAATAGGAAACTGCACTGGGCTTCAGTTAATGAAATAAGTCACTTAGAGAAAACAACCCCAACAGTAAGAGACTAATAAGAGGCCAACATAATCATATTTAGAGTTTGTTAAAAGGTAATGATTGTGGTTAATGATATGAACTTTCATTTGGAATTAAACATTAAATATAGACAGGACTGCTGACAGGTGCTATTCATCTAAGTGTTGAATATGCCCTTTCTCTTGAAAAAGTGTAGCCACATTACTATTTCCATGTTTGTCTTTGCTTATTTTGCCACAGTAAAGTAAAAGCTAACAGTACTCCTTATTGGGGAACTCTATAATCTAGCAATTTAAACTACATTCAATGTAATAGTGCTTTTAGCATCCAATGAAATCAAATGGGGCCGAGATCATCAATATGGAAAACATCCCCATAGAAAGTCACATGTTCAAAATTTTAATACTTCGAAAATGTTTCTTCAAAACTACGAAGCTCAATTTTGGTGAGAATCTCTTTCACTATTTCTCTTTCTGCCTTAAATCCAAGGAAGTTGGGCAGAGTGAAACCGTCTCTTCCCTAGGCTTAGCACTATGTTATCTTCTTATTCCTTCCATTTCTTTTTTTACTGACCTGAGATATGCCTTCCAGTCAATATTTCCCTCCAAAACATTTTTGAAGTAAAATAACACACATAAACTGAAGAAGAACAAATTTTTAAGTGGGTAATAAACTAGAGCTCAGCAAGAATGCAGAGTGACCACATTCAAATTTAATTTAATGTTAGAAAGAAGGGAAAGAGAAGAAAGAAAAAGTGAAATAGATAAGCTATTTTCCAAGAGACCAAAAAAAAAAAACACATGAAAACTATAATTTATAGTAGTTGATGACATGCCCTTTTAGGTCTTACTTTTGGGGAGGAGGGGATCTGCTAATATTTAGACCAGCCAAATTCTTTGAAATGTCACTTACCATGAAGACTTTCTTTAAAAACATCTCATGAGACATGGGATATGAAAATGTTTGATTTTATATCATACTTTCTCATGTATTATTCAAAATCAAAATCATATTGGAAGATGAAATCTCCAAGTTATCTTGTTAGAAATTCAGAGAGTAAAGCATTTCACAATGCAAATTCTAACAGCAGAAATTAGCATCAAAAAGAACCAAGTGTCAAATAAATTTCTCTTTCTCAAAGACAGAGCAATAAGGCTTATTTGTGCCAAGCCAAATCATTCCCCTGCTCTAAGCCTCCATGCCTCTCCATCTTGGGTATTAAAAAACACTAAATTCCTGATATTTAACAAGGTCTATAATCTGACCTAGTTTTCATTTTAGTCTTTTCTGCTTTCTTACCACCCCTTTCAACCCTTTCCATGGACTTTTATGCTATAGAAACACCACAAGACGCTCATTTCTCTGACCACATCACAGGCAGGTTTATCTGAATGCTTTCTCTAATGCCTTAACCTTTGGTTAACTGTGGCCACTCTAGATGATACGGCATCTGACCGCCCTAGGAATCTTCACAAGGGGCTCAGCCATCCTCCCATTGCAGGAGAGAAAGAGATTACAGATAGTTGCCTTTCTTTCCCTTTGCAGCATAAATATGGACAGTTGTGGTAATCTCTACCTTTTCCATCTCTAGATACAGATGAAAAAAAGAGGAACTAGGAAGAATTTTCTCTAGTGGGGCCCAGGTAGTTGTAGCAAGAAAAAGTTCCCAAGGTTGCAGTGACAGTAGTGTATTGTGGCATGAACAAGAGCTCATTCTTCTTCTTCTTCTTCTTTTTTTTTTTAATTCATGAGAGATACAGAGAGAGAGAGAGAGAGAGAGAGAGAGAGAGGCTGAGACACAGGCAGAGGGAGAAGCAGGCTCCATGCAGGGAGCCTGACATGGGACTCCATCTCAGGCCTTCAGGATCCCACCCCGGGTGGAAGGCAGCTCTAAACCGCTGAGCCACCAGGGCTGCCCAAGAGCTCATTCTTAAAGTGTAAATATGCATTTAATATGCATATTTCTTATAAAACTCATTACCTTCTGTCCAGTATATATTATTTTAGAGGCTTTTATCTTTATAACTAAAGTGTAGATTCCTTGAAGGCAGAAACTATGCCACATTCATTGTATAACCCTAACTCACAAAAGCTGACATAGCTTCCAGATGGCAAAGCTTGTGACTGATTGAAGTGATTGAAAGAATAACTCAATACAAGATAATAGTATTTATGAAACATTTTTATTTTTTTTTATTTTTATTTTTTTTAATAAATTAATTTTTATTGGTGTTCAATTTACCAACATACAGAATAACACCCAGTGCTCATCCCGTCAAGTGTCCCCCTCCGTGCCCGTCACCCATTCACCCCCACCCCCCGCCCTCCTCCCCTTCCACCACCCCTAGTTCGTTTCCCAGAGTTAGGAGTCTTTATGTTCTGTGTCCCTTTCTGATATATTCCACACATTTCTTCTCCCTTCCCTTATATTCCCCTTCACTATTATTCATATTCCCCAAATGAGTGAGAACATACACTGTATGAAACATTTTTAAATGGACTTATTAAGAGAAGGTAATCCACTTAAGTCATATGTATCACACATAGTAAACACCAAATAATAGCATTTTTATTAAGATGTTTCATATATATGCATATATATATACATACATATGTATATGTATATGTATATTAATAACAGTTGACTTCAATACTTGACCTACACAGAAATTGGCACAAAGAGAATTTGCCCGCATCTTATGTGAACTTCATACCTGAAGTTCTCCAGTTTAGAGGTGAGGAATGATTGCCCTCTTGAGAAACTGTAAAGGTATAGATCAGCATACTTCTGGTGACCCTGACTGATGAGGGAGAGAAGAAAATGTGATCGTGGTGCTTGTTACGATGCATCTAGGTGTTAGGGTGTAGTGGTTAAGAGTGTGAACTTTGGCACTGGGCTATCATGATTTCACTTCTAGCCCTACACTTTACAGATGTGTAATCTTGGGTAAGTTATTTAACTCCTGTATGCCTTGATTTCTTCCTCTGGAAAACAGGCACAATAATGGCATCTGCTTCACAGGAATTTTATAAGGATCAACTATATTAGTGTATATAAAATACATAGAGTTACCAGAAGTAGTATCTAAGAGGGTATTTAGTAACTGCTAGTCAGGATTGCTGTGTCCAATGCTTCACCTAATCTGGTTTATGTTCTATCATCTTTGCCACTTGTGACCCCAACAACAGCCTCCCAATGCATCTCTTCATCCTGTATTTCTGCCCTTGGGAAAGGGGCCATAGTCTCCAGAGTTTATAGTCTCCCTATATAGCACTGGTTCCATAGGTGATAGTGAGCTAACCTCAAAACTTAATATCTATTATGTTCATGAAAAAGGAACTCATGTTCCAAAGTATTGCTATAAAACTTCACTTTTTAAAGGTAACTATTTTATTAGGATTAAAGTGGTGTGTGGTGGGGTAAGGGATTGGGGCGTGTAACTACAGACTCCAAGTATCATGTGGTTGAGAGATTAATGTGTTTCTCTCCAAAAATGAATAGGAATTTAAGCAAAAGGGAAGCAAGTTCTTAAAAAACAATATTCAAAATTCTCTAAAATGTTTTCACAAACCTCATTCCTTCTATTTAATAACTTTTTAAGTAATTTGAATTTCATAAGAAATTATTGTGGAAGTTGTTCATAAAAGTAAGTTAGGCTAGTTTTACTCTAGGTACAAATCATTTAAGAGCAATATTTCAAAAAAGAAAAAATTCTGTTTTCCTTTCTTTTTTTCTTTTTCAAAAGACAGAGGTGAAAAGAACTGTCATTTCTACTACACTATGTATAAAAGAATTTGTTACACAATATGAAACTCATTACTGATTTTTTGACTAATTAATGGATATAAAATTCATTTTAATCTTATGCAAAATAATTCTGTAACACTTTGAATCTCAGTTACTATAATGGTAGGACATCCAGTGAGAAGTAATTATAAAAGAGTAAATACTAATTTTATTATTTCGGACTTCATGTGTTCCTCCTTATTTTCCATTAATCTTTGGTTAAAGATATTCAATGACTTCCAAACAAGTTTGTTCCATTTCTAATTCTAAAACTTGGTGTTCTGACAATGTTGCAATCTGGTTGCATTTATTGGATTATCTGAGATGTGATGGATATATTATTCAGCACAAACACAAAAAAATCATATTTTCTTGGTACCACAACATTGTTTTAATGCAACCATAATAAGGAAATAAGGGATATGCATTTATTTCAGTTAAAAGAATTTAAGTTGGACCTCAAATAATTTGCAGTTTAAGTTGTTATTTTCTGAGCTATTTAAAGTCAATGTTTTGAAATGAAAAAATCAAATGTTTTTAGGTAAAAAATACACAAGCAGATCCATTCTACTATTAAACTTTTATTAACACTTTCATTACAGCATTCTATTTCTATGAATTTTAAGTAATTTTCCCTCATTATCAACAAGAAAGAAATGTAAAGCAAAAAAAAAAAAAAAAAGGTTTCTTTCAGTGTAAATACCCATAACTGAGATAATACAGTTTTGGAATTTTTACCTTAGAGGTCATAGCTATTATTAAAATTTTTACTCTCAGCTTGAAGGTGTCCAGCATTAACTTTGAACCAGAAACATTTGTTTCATGTAGGTTTGTATATTGTGAAATGAAATACATACCCTCTAAACCAAAGGCTAAATCTTTAGCAAAAAATGTAATTAGTTATAAAAATATAACTAAAATGTAATTTTAATTAATAATTATTCAATATAACTGTTTACTAAAAACATCAGAGGAAGGCAAAACACACTTATCAAGTATCTAGTGATTTTAGAAATTTTATATATGCTAGTTAATTAAATCTTCATCAAAATCCTGAGAAGTAGGGAGCATACCTATTTTATAGAGAAAAGAGAGAAAGAAGGAAAAAAGCTGAGACTTTCAATAAGGATAAGAACTATTCAATCTCACCAGGCATCTGACAGAGTTAGGAGTGCACATGAGACTGCCTAGATGTGGACCCAAAACTCATATCTTTACTATCATTTCATTTTTAAGTTTTGTTTATAGCACACTGATGTGTCCCCATGTGTGATTTGCCCTTGATCAACCTCAGCACAATATAGGAAATACTTATCCAGATGAGACTAACAACCACATTAAAGATATGTAAGGGGGAAAAAGATATGTAGGGGGAGAATTCCATAGATTTTAACATAAAAGCAGATACTTTATTGGAGAAAACACTTTGTTTTTGGCTTCTACTGTTAGCCTTTAAATCAACTACATGGCTAAAAGTCAATAGCCTTATGTACCCCATATTTTTTTCCTATTAACTCTATTCCTTATCTCATTATAGGCAGTGCCCTTCATTCTTCCTTATTTGAATTACAAATATGAGAGAAAAATGAGTTCAAGATGACAGAAAACCAAGATAAGGAAAAATTAGCTATTGAAAAATATAGGAGTGATGGAAGTTTAATTTTAATGCTCCTGTGCAGTTTAGAATTGAGAGCTAGACCTCAGTGTTGGCAGTTTTGATGTAAACTAACTGATAAACTACCTCTATGCTTCTGTAGTTTTCCACCCAAAGCTGAGTCTTTGCTGATCTGACAGATGAACGTTCTCTATAGCTCTTCTTGGTTAATGACGATTAAGAAGACAGTATTAACTCTGTCGTCACAGCATCAACGAAGTAACCATTTAAGAGAAGTCATTTAACAATCAAAGAAATAACAAAGACATATCGATGTACCCCTATTCATTTCACTCAAGAAATAAATGACAACAAAATTATGATAATACTTATACAAACTATCACCTTAGGTTTGGAGATTTGGGGATTCCAAATTTGGGTATTTGAATTACTTGGATTGCGGAAGAGGAGAAAGGAAGGCAAAGAACTGTTTTAGTGCTTTCTACTGGCTTGCTTTCACAAGCAAGGGGAAAAGAGGAAGAAAGAGCTTGAGATCAGCTCCTCCTTGTCACATTTCAAGGAAGAAGTACACCCCTGCTTGCCTGACTCTGACCTTTACTGACCTCTGTCACTGTAGGCTGAATTCATACAACTGGAAAAAGTTTTGGTTTTGACTCCAAGAAATCTGTTAGTTGCAGTTAATCCAAGCACTTTTCAACAAGAACAGTACATTCTTCTCGTTTACAAAATTACCCAGAAGTGTTGGGGATTTTCATAAATCTTTCAACAGAAGTTTCAAATGCCAGTTTTCACTATAAGTTCATTGGGATAGTATTTTTAAGCAAAATATACTTTAGAATTGATAATATTATAGTGAAATAACATGAACAAAGGAGGTAATAATCTTAAATTTAAAATTTAAAAACTATTGGGTATATATGTGTCAGTTTTCATTCCAAACAATCATGTTCAAGAAGCAATACAATTTTCTGTTTAATATAATGAATCAAGATTAAGCATACTTTCTTTGCTTTAATTTAGAATCACATATTTTACTAAAATAATCTCAAATACATACAAAAGACTGAGGTCATTTAAAATTTTTATTCTCTGAGAAGCCTTTGAAATAATATATGAAACACTCTTTTAGATCATGATTATTATTCACTTTGAAAAATGAAAAATTTCATTTTAAAATTATCAACAATAGGCTTAATTTTTATTTTAGATAAATTTTTGGAATAAATTATGAATGGTTTATTACCTTTGAAAAACTAAGTCAATGATTAGTAAGTTTATAGTTTACAAAGGCTGGTAAGTCAAAAGAATGCCGTGAAATGTAGGGTTAGTTTTGGTCACAATGTTGTGTTTATTATATGTCAAGTATTTTCTTAATACTTTATATCTATTTACTCATTTAATCCTTAAAACAACTGTATGTATACTTTATTTCTTCTTCTTTTTCCTCTTCCACCTCATCTCTAGTTTAGAGATGAGGAAACTTAATCTAGAGAAGGTAAGTAACAAAAGCAAAGCCAAACAGCTGGTAGAACCAGAGCCCATGTTCAAACCCTGGCACTCTGGGGCCTGAACTTAACCTTCATGCTGTCTGTATCAGCTTTCACTCTGCTGCTTGATTCTGAAATCATTTGATGAAGTTCCTTGCAAGGTAATAACTAATTTGAATGATCATAATCATACTCAGGTATGTTAATCAGGGACTAGAGAAGGATCTTTCATAATGTGCTACAAGAAGTCTATAGACATGTAGAATTCTATAGAATTTCCTGATTCTGTTGTGTTCTAACTTTATATCCATGAGTTTTGTGAAAAGAAAGAGGGCTTATTTATCAAACTTGCAGAGTTCTAAGCATGTGTGTGATAGCTCACGTATAAGAGAATGAACTAAAGATTCAAAATGGCTTTGACAGAATCAAAATGTTGCCTTTTCAACAGGATCAACACTGGATTCCTGCTTGGAGATTAAAAACAATAACAACAAAAATAAGGAACACACAAAACAGAATGATAATGACTGTCTTGGCAGTAGTTGACTTGAAAAAGATCAGAGTGCTTTAGTTGACCACAGATTGCAAAAACCAAACCAAAGATGATGTCACCTAACAACAGCTACCACCACCAAATCCTTTCTCCAACATGCCAATTACATGTTTTTATGTTGCATTCAGAGAAAAAATATTTTTCAAATCAGTTGAGATTTTCTCCATCAATATAGTCAGCACTAGTCAGACAACATCTAGAATACAGAATATAGTTCTAGATATGGGTTGGGACAAAAAGAGAATTTAGAATAATTTAGGTGGGATAGTTTAGAATCTTGTCTGAATATCATGCCATAAAAAAGGGGTTGGAAAACTAGAGTAAGGGAAGATCTAATTGAAAACAGAATAGAATTTTTAATATTAGGAGGTGTATCATATGCAGGAAGGAACAGACTTATTTTCTCTACTGTTTGAAAAGGAAAATATAAGATCAAGGTGTAGGAGATGCAAGAAGACAGATAATGCTTAAGTTCAGTAATATAAATGTTTGTGTTGTGATGAAATGAGCTCTCCATCCCTGAAGCTAAGCAGAGGATGAATGAATGTCAGCCTATATTTGTGGAGCTCTCTGATTTGGGAAAGAGTTTAAATTAAATGATCACTGACATCCCTTCCAATGTTAAGATACTATAAATTAACCTTTGTCCATCACATCTACTTTATTCTGTACCTGGAATTTTACTAAATGTTACTTCAATTTAATTAAGGAAATTAAATGTTTTTGTTAATTTAGTAACTTTTAGTCAATAATGACAATATCAAGTGCAAATATATTATCAGAGAAAAATTAAGTGAGATAATCAGTGTTCAAATAAACTTTTGTCTAAAAGTAAGATCTTGTGATAATCTCCAAATTTATTTTCTAAATCACAGCACGGCGGAAACTTAATTTCAATATACAAATTTAATGAACTGGTATAAAGAAAAGATAATTAATGGGATTTTAGTGTGCTTTTGTACCTCTGAGGGTTTGTTGCTGACCAGAAGATATCTGTAATTAAAAAAATTGTCAAATTTATGCTCATCTAATTTTGTGTTAGACCAGGACTAAACACTCTTTACAACACATTTTTGAAAATAGATACTACAAGAATCTTCATCTCTCTATGCAGTAGGATAATTATAGTTTCAAACAGAAGAAGCAGGCTATAGCCTAACACCACTATTCTTAAAGTGTACTTTTGAATAGTCATTGGCATCTTGTCTTTTTGAAATTCTTGTTTAATTTTATAAATGAAAGATTTTTCTGATTTGAAACCACCCACTTGATCTTTGCTAAAGGAAATGATGGCTATAGAAACAAATGCCAGCTAAGCTAATTATTTGAAATGCAAGTGTTTGGTTGAACATACATCTCAGACCTGACAGGCAACAGGTGACTTGTTTTAACAATTGCTCAGGACTGCAAAAAAACAAAAACAACTCCCCCCCCACCGCCCCACACACAGAGCTCCTCTCAGAATGCAAAAGGTGACTGCTTCATAATGCATTTCTGATTTAGCTTAGTTCCTGCAGTTTGATGCTCCTAAATTTTAAATGAGATGGGAAAAAAGTAGTGCTTATTTTTTCCTGAAACCAACAGATAGCATCATGAAGCTTAAAAATTTCAAATCTGATTTTAATAATGTCCTAACAATCTAAAAAATACAGCCACTGTAAATAATGCCACATGGGGACATTTTCACATATATCGAAACCCAAGGAAGAATATATTCTCTCTATGACTTTGAGAAGCATTTAGAGTATTCAAGTTTTATTTTATTTATTAAATCCATAAATTGCTGAATGGTTTGAAGATGTCCAACACACATAGAATTATTTCCATAATGAGAAAAATATAGTCCAGGAATTTTAATAGTTATCAAATCACTGAAATATTTTTGTTTTGTTTTGTTCCTAATTGTATATCTCTAAACTGTGATGCTGAGTTTAACTCAGGATGACATGCCATGAATGTCAAATTACGAAAGGTCATCACAGTGCAGGATTGGAAAAAATCTTTCATTAGCTCTTTCTCCTCCCTTCCTTCTCCCACCCCTGCTTTCCTCCTTCCTTTGTTTTCATCCTCTTCTTTCCCCTCCTCTCTCACTTCCTCCAGTTCTTTCTCTTTCCTGTCCTTTTCTAGTCCTTCTTCCATCCCTGTATTCTTCCTCTCTTCCTCTTCCCTTTTTAGTTAAAAAAATACCTGCTATAAAAAGTTTGAATACCAAAATATTTTCCTTTCATAGGTGTTTTTTCTCACCACATTCATAAAGTATTCTTGTGAAGACCTAATGTTAAAGAGACTCAGATCAAAATTTGTATCTTATTTATGGCTATCATTGCAGGTAGATGTATTTTTCTGGTTGTAATTTAAATCTTTTAAATATGAGAAACTATATCTAATATATGCATTTGAAAACAATTTTACAGGATTAATTTTAAATGATTTCCAATTTCAACTTCCCTAATTTTAAAGCTTAATCTGGTGTCAAACCTTGCAACCAAATTTTTTCTATCTTGAAAAAAATTCTGCCACATATTCTTGTTCTACAGTTCACCCTTTATTTGCTGTTTTCGTGTATGGATGTGTGTGTGTGTTTACCTCTGTACATATATTGAACACTTAGTGATTAAAATTTCAGTCTGACAGTTGAAGTTATAAGCTTATTTGACTATATTTTGACAACCTTTTAAGTCCCTTATGTATTGACTGAAGAGGTGAGTTGGCAAAAATGGATGAACCCTAATTAATTATCACATGGCATTATTTACTACTGTGACAAAATAAAATAACAAATTGAGAAACAGAGCAAGGGAGAAGTGAGCCTCATCCAGCTGAAGTACTTCACTCAGGACTTATCCAAGTGGGATCTTTCTCAGTTTTCCTTTGGGGTTATTCCATGGCAGGAAAAGGTAGGGGGAGAAAAATTCTGTCACTGCAGAGTTACTGTCAGGACAGGGTATCCTCCCAAAAGGTCACAACACAAATGCCTCCTTGATTGTCATTTTAATGGTCTAGCCAGTTATCCTTTAAGAACATTCCAGTGACTGGTGGAGAATGGGGAGAAGAAATCCAGAGCAAACACAAGAAGAGTTTGTGGTTTTTTGTTTTTTTTTAAACTAATGATTTGATGCTAAAATTTTGTCAGCCAGGAAAATTTTGAAGCTTTCTTATAACTTCCCAGGTTTTCCGTTCATTTTTCGGTAAAGTGTACATAAAGCTGCAAAACCAGCTTGAGACTTCCCCAACTGTTGGAGGGAATGATGGGACACTGCCATCAATGTGTCCACTTGCATCTGTCAGCACAAGGAATGCCCTTTCTGACACCAGCTGCCCTAACAGGCAGGTGAAAATCTATAGACTTCAACAATCTCAAAGGTCTCCGTTAAGAGTAAGGGGAGTTAAAAAAATAAAGAATTTAAAACCTGACACATATGGGTTTCCAAATAAGGGTTTGACATTTCCAAATAAAAATATTACCCTGGTCTTTTCTCCAGCCGGTGAAATGCTTTGGCAAGAAAGCATGAAATGCGTCTTTAGCATTTACATATCATTTTTATTGATAGCTGTATATCTAGAAAACAGACCCTGCATAAGAATTATATGTGATAATTGAGAAGAAATTATTGTGGGGCTTATAATTAAGCAAAAATATATATATATAATATATATATTTTCATTTCATTTCTTTCATTTTAAAAATGAAAGAAAATATGGCATCTAGAACTTTTAGGAGCTGGTGGCCATGAAAAGGGAGTGGTAGAGCATCAAAGGAATTGTTGGTGACATCTGGACCTAAGTCTGGCCACCCATGCTCCAGGTCCTCCTGGAGGAGTGCCCTATAGTTCTTCTTCTTCAGATGACTCCTATCTGAAAAACGGGGGGGGGGGGGGAATGAAGTTCTAAGCCCCCAAAGAAATTGCTTTAATGATACAATCATTCTTTTTAAAGTGTAAAAGAAACATTTGACATGAATATGAAATAAAATAGTGATGGGTGCTTGTAATTACAGGTCACTTCTGGTTTTCCTAAAAGACAAAATACACAGGGCTAGACTGTGGGTGCATAAGGGAAATTGTGTGAAGCTCTTTGTGGGTGGTATCACAACTAAGTTTGAGTTAAATAACAGAGTCTTCTACAGTTGGTCTTCTTTTTTTAAAAGGTAAATATACTTAGAGGAACAGCCCTGCATGATGGCAGAAAAAGTGGTTACTGATGTGGTAAGATTTGAAAGACCTCTACCAACTTATCCAAAAATATTTCTGCCACTGGCCTGCGGTGTTCCCAGAAAATTTCTCACCATTCCTTTGGGACATTATCTCCAAAATGTCCCTTAAAATGCAAGCGTATTACCTCACAGCTCTTACATTTTGATTCATTATACCCCATTATCATATTAGTGAGGATTTATTTGTTCTGCAAGACAACTTAGGGGAGAGTGAGAAAACTAAGGTTCAGCAACTAAGAAAATGAGAAGGAGCAAGACACACTCTGTAGAAGAGCCCTGGAGGAAGTGAGTTCCCTGATCAGAGAATGCTGCGAGGTTACGAGGGCATGTGAACAGGGCAGGGAAAGACGGTAGGTGATGTCCTGTCCCTGCTGACTCCTGTGTCCAGTTCTCCATTGTTGAATTACACAATGATTTCTTCCTCATTTCACACAATCCAGGCAAGGGTTTACAAAAATTGATGATCCAATTGTTTACCTGCCTGGTTATCACGGCACATTCTATGCCCTCACAGGATATATACTATTACTTTGTCCACTTACAGGGTTGTTTGTTTTGCTTTATATCTGTCTCTCTGATGAAACTTTGTATTATGTGATGAATAAGACAAACTTATTCATTGTTTTAGTATCTTTATATCATTTTTAATGTCTTTTTTCCCTTTTTCTGCATCTCTCCAGATGCCCACAACCCCCACCTCACCATCTCTGACCATATCTGACACATAATACCAAAGAAGCATGAGAAGGAATAAAAACAGAGAAAAGGGAAGGAAGGGAAGAAAGGAATGAAGAAATATACTTACAACTATGTTATTTTTTTCTTCTAAGAGAAGTTGTGACTAAATGATACACACATGCTAACAGCATTTCAGTTGCTTGGCCATTTCTGAGGAAGGGTTTGCACACTTGTGTCATTGTGCTGAGTTGGACAGGTTGGGGGTGGAGAGCAGCAGTGCCCAGGGGACAGTTTCAGGGTCATGCCAGCAGTTTTATGTCTTTTTCATCTCATTACCACTCTTCCAGAATGGAATTCTTTATATGATTGTATCGTGCCATCTAGTTCTCTTATTTTGTAGGTTGAACAGGCTAGGATGTGAATGTACCCTTCTCCTGGGGTGTTCTACAAAAGATTACTGAGAAATTGGAGCTACATTTTGTGAAAGTCTTAATCTATACTACTCAGATAATGTTATACCACTCAAATTCTGCTTTTAGCTATAGAAGTTGAACAAATCTGTCTAGTCTTTCAGAGATATTGTTGAGAAACTGTTTACTTTGTTAAGGTCCATGATTCCATGGGTCATTAACCATGCATGCAGCTACTGAACAAAAACTGCCCAGAGAGCAACTTTTCTAAACAGGTCTCTGGAACAGCCCCATTGTTCTTTCGTCATTTATGGCAGCGCTGTTTCACTTGCTTTTTAATGCATGGCCTAGAAGCCCATGCTTTGACTATGGAGGACATCAAGCTTCTGTACACAGGGCCACTTTTGTCAAAATTATTTTTGCTTAGCCTACAAAAGCACACAATGATCCATGTGTTAGATAAAGACATTGTGGTATTCATTTTTCTATTCTTTAGTACATAGATCTAAACATGATAGGCATTCATAAATGTTGAATGAATTACTTGTAACTCTAAGTAAACCAAAGCCTATAGACAATTTTCCCCCAGCAATGTCATAGTAGATTTAACAAGATGTAACTTTCCAGTTACATTTGGAAAAGACTCACAAAGAGGGAACTGACAGTTCACATATTAGTACCAATAGTTTCTCAATAGAAGATATGTAAGAAAGGATTCAGAGTCCAGAACAATTTTAGAATCATGAGGTGAACTGACAGCCTTTAATTTTGGTGAAAAGTGTGCTTCAGTTTTTGGTGGCTCATGTGAGCCCCGCAGAGCCATTAAATAATTGAGAGCTATCACATGGGGTGGGAATAACTACAGGACACATTTTTCACCATGGTCTTTGACTGTAGATGGTTTGGGGAAGAACAATGTTCTCATTTACAAAACCTGTGTTGTATAGTCCCTATGTCCCCCAAAAAACTGAGAAAAATGAAATTATAACTGCAAAACAAACAAACAAAAATTATGTTCCTTAGGAAAAAAAAGTTTAGCTTTGGTACACTTCTTCAAATATGCCTCTGAAAATTTACAGGATTTATTCAAGTGCAGAAAGAATGCTCTCCTCTTGGCAACTAGGATTTATGTGATGATTCAGCAGTTTTCAGCTCCAGTAAAGCCAACACTTTATAGACTTCAGTAATGCTTGTGCTTATACTGTATAAGAAAGAAAAAAAAATAAACACAGTATGGTATAACTATAAAGGATTGAAAAGACTTTCTATCATTCCCAGAAGGATGAAAACTCTGACTTGGATGCAGTAGAATTCTGTGGTAGGAAATAGACTTCTCAGAAACTCCAGCGACATGTCAATTCTTAGTAAATAATTGGGTGAAGTTATTTTCTTTTTTCCAACCTGTAAAACTAGGGTCACTCCCTCCTTCTCAATTAGTTGTCCAACAAATGAAGCAAAGGTCTATTAAAAACATGATTAAAGAAGGCAATTTGATTTTGTGTTTTGCCACAAAGGACAATGGTAATCACAAGAGCAAAATGCCCTGAAGTGTCATATGGCCTCCTTTGGAAATAAACAAACAAACAAAGGATTGTGAGATACACAGAAGAGCCACAAATCAGCAATCATCCAGCCTTATAAAGAAAGATCCAGGTAGTCTCCTTAGGAGCAAATTTGGTAAAGAGCTCATTAAACGTTTCTAATGTATCACTAAGAGCAAGTAAAGATTCTTGGAGAATTATCACAATTTCTTTCCAATTACTTAGAAAGTAATAGATCATTGATATTGTATAAGATTTTGGAATATGTATTGTTGCTGCTGAAGATATTTACAAGATTTTCCCTCATGGAAGTCATTCATTCTCAACCTACAGAAACCAGTTTCTTGGCATGTGATTCAAAAGCTCAAAATAGTTTCATAAAATGAACACACAATACACACACAACTCCAAATACACAAAAGGAAAGGATACACAAAAGGAAAAAGATATGATTACACAAGCAAGATACTATCTAAATAGACTGTAAACAAAATTATTAGTATTTGGCAGTATAAAAGTATGACAAGAAAACCTGAGAGAAAAAAAAAGTAAAAATATTCAGTCTATTGAAAAAGTTCCGTCAAGTGATAAGATTAGGAAAAAAAGCTCTCTATATTAGCAATATCTAGGTAAATCTGTAATAGAAATTATCATTTATATGGAAGCAACAAAAACATAAAACACTTAAGATTAGGGCACCTGGGTGGCACAGTAACTGACTTGGTTTCAGCTGAAGTTTTGATCTCAGGGTTTTGAAATCAAGCTTCATGTCTGGCTCCCCACTCAGCACAGTCTGCTTGAGATTCTCTCTTCCTCTCCTTATGCCCCTCCCATTCATGCTTTCTCACATTCTCTCTAAAATAAACAAATTAATTAAAAAAAATAAAAACCCCACTTAATATATTTTTTAAAGATTTTATTTATTCATGAGAGAAAGAGAGAGAGAGAGGCAGAGACACAGGCAGAGGGAGAAGCAGGCTCCATGCAGGGAGCCTGACATGGGACCTGATCTCAGGTCTCCAGGATCATCCCCTGGACTGAAGGCGGCACTAAACTGCTGAGCTACCCGGGCTGCCCATGGACAGAAGCTTAAAGGTGATTCTAGTTAGGGCACAGAATAAAAAGAGGAGAACTATAGAGAATAAAGAGAAAAGAAGAAAACCTCAGTCTTCTTAGAGAATACCTAATGGTCATTAACAGAATATTGGAAATACGGACAGTAAATGCCATAGTGATGAAGTCTCAGATTGAAGGATGCTATTAAATTTGCATTAAAGAAAATGTCTGAGAAAAAGGAAATGTGGAGGGGAGGGGCCGGGTAAAGCTGGGAACCTTATCAGACTCCAGTGTAAGTCTGAGGAAAAGAAAGAAGAAATTTGGGTGGAAGTACCCTGGATGCCTAGCAGTCAAGAAGCTCTTCTGGGGGTCCTTGATCCAAAGCTGACCTCAGTTCCCTGCTATATACAGTCAAGTCCTTTGCCCCATAGGAGCCTGGCCTCTGGAAATGGGGTGAGTGATGAATTTCAAAGCTCAATGGCTGGGGCGCAGTTCAGTTGCTTCCTTTGGTTGGCAGGTCTGCAGGCCTATTCTCATGCTGCTACCCCCTTCAAAGCAGACACATAATTAACATCTTCCTCAAGCTTCTACAACACCCACGGATAGAGCTGATTCTTCCTTTGAAGCATACAAATACTTCTGGTAGTACATTTCTTCTCCCAGGTGGAAATATTTGTTTAGGAGTCTCTTTCTCCCATCAGTCCATGAAAGATTTGAAGAGAAGGTCTATGTGTTTTCATTATCATAGCCTGAGGCCATGCACGGTGACTGGCACATAGTAGAGACTGAATGTCACTGTCACTAATTTGGTGACATGATCTCTTGTACTGTCTTCTTACCAATTGAATTTATACATTCTTCATGTTTATAGTAGGTCTTATAACCCCAACTTGACTATATACTTCTTGAAGACCGCAAAAAACAGTTCATGTATTAACTTACTGATTTGGAAATAATTTCAAATTTACAGAAATTGAACTAGGATTGTTAGCATTTTGTCACATTTGCTGTGTCATTCATTTTCTTCTGTCTCTCATATCTGTATATGATATCTACATCTGTGTGTCCATATACATATGTTTAGACAGAGATAATTATATACAGAGAGATACAGTCATCACCATCATCATTATTGCTATTTTAGCCATTTAAGAGAAAGTTGCAAATTTCCCCTTTACCCCTAACTACATCCATTTTATAACCATAATAGACTTACAAAATCAAAAAATTTAACATTGATACACTATGTATTAATTATAATTCAAATTTTACCAGTTGTCCCAATAATGATTCCTATAGCAATATTTTTTTTCTGATTATGGATCCAGTCCAGGATCACATATTATGTTTAGTTTTCATTTTTTGATCTCCTTTAACATGGAAGGTTACTTAATTCTTTAGAATCAGAGATTTATATTTTTTTCAATATTTCACTTCACTATATACAATGATATAGTAGGTACACAATAAACATTAAATATATATGTTTGTGTATGCAGTTATGAGTCATGGAGATGTATATGGGCCATGCCAAAATTATTTTTTCTTTGTAGTAAAATAAAAAATTCAATGGTTTCATCAATTTTATAACCGATAGTCCTACATGACCTTTTCAAATTATGACTGTGGCAATTCAAGTGCATTGCATTCTCATTCTACAGAGGACATCTTTAAGGAAACTCAAATGGATTTTAAAAAATGATGTTATTAGCCTGTTCTAACCTCTTCTAAATTGTCTAAAAATCAATATTCACACACATAGAGACTTTCACCTGAGGCAAATTTAATAGAAAATGCACAAACTGAACAACATAAGAATGTTTATGGAACATTGATTTAGAACTGACATAGTGATAACCTACCTCTACAGATTATATGACTTTAATAAATTGTATTTTCTATTACCCATGAAAATTAGCATATCCCAAGGTATAAAATTAAGTAAACATTTAAGCAAGATGCACAGGAAATAAGACATATAGTGAAACACCATGGGGTAGGTTTCTGATGATAATTGGACTTGGGTAAGGAAGTTAGCATCGTATTGGAGGTTCTAACCAGTAATCAAGAAAAAGAAATAAAAACCATCCAGGTCAGAAAGAAAGAAGTAAGCTATTTCTGTTTGCAGATAACATGGTTTTATACAGAAAAAATCTTGATAAGGAACTTGTATCCAGAATATATAAAGAATTCTCAATAATAAAATCATAATTAAAAATGAACAAATAGACATTTTCCCAGAAATATATACACATGGTCAATAAGGGGGTGCTTGGGTGTCTCAGTCAGTTAACCATCTGACTTTAGCTTAGGCTATGATCCCAGGGTCCTGGGATCAAGCCCTGCATAGGGATCCCTGCCTGCTTTTCCTTCTCCCTCTGTCTGCTGCTCTCCCTGCTTGTGCTCTCTCTCTCTTGCTTGCTCTGTCAAATAAATAAAATCCTTAAAACAAAACAAAACAAAATGGTCAATAAACAGAGAAAAGATGCCCAACACTGCTAATCATTAGGGAAATGCAATCAAAACTACAGTGAGACACCACTTCACATGCAGCAGGATGGCTATAATCAAAAAGGAAAAAAAAGGGCAGATAAAGGAAAGGTGTGGAGGAGTTGAAACTTTCACTACAGTATTAGTGAGAATATAAATTGGTGCACCTTTTTGGAAAAATAATATGGCATTTCCACAAATGACTAAACATAGAGTAAACATTAATCCAGCAATCTACTTCCAGGCATATATTCAAAGAAATGAAAAATGTATGTTCACACAAAAGCTTGTACACAAATATTTATAGCAGCATTATTCATAATAGCCAAAAGTAGAAACCTCAGTATCCATGAAATGGTGAATGGATAAATATATCAATATAATGGAATGTTATTTGGCAATAAAAAATAAGTACTGCTATAGTATGCATAAACCTAGAAGACATGCTAAGTGAACAAACTCAGTCACCAAGGACCACACATTTTATGATTCTATTTATATGAAATTTCCAGTATAGGCACAGAAAGTACAGAAGTAGACTAGTGGTTAACTTGGGCTGGTGAGTCAATGGAAGGGATTGGTAGGGAATGGCTAAGGGGTTTGGAGTTCCTATTTGGAGTAATGAAAATGTTCTAAAATTGTTGTGATAGATGCAACACTCTGTGAATATACTAAAATATATTGAATTACACATTTTAATTGGATTGATTGTATGATATGTGAATTGTATCTAAATAAAGCTGAGAAAAATAGAAACAACCAAGGAAAAACTCTGCAAGGTGGTGAAGAGGCATCCTATAAATGAGTTGAAGATGGCACCTAGGTTGTCTATTTCTTCACTGCAGGCTAAGACTTGTTAGCTCAAAAGTGGGCTAGTGCCAAACTCAAGTTTTACATATCCAATCATTTTAAAAATAGGTCAAGCAAACAATTTCTAGCCATATACAGCCTGCTTACTTTGCATGCCCCACAAAGCCTCACCCAACAAGTTACCTACAGATAAGATAGGGCCTTATGGTTGTAAGGCTCCAAGTCACTGCTGCTCTTTGGAGACTCCCACTGTACTACTGAGTGACATCACCTAGATGTATAAGCTCCCTCTTCAATGCCCCGCTACCCTGGGAGTTCCCTTGCCCTTTTCCCTTTCTAGATGGTGGCCTGCTTACCATAAACTGTTAGGGACTTCCCCTCTCATGCAACACTATCTAAGCACCACCCAATAAAGCTTGTGTGTTACTGACCCTCTTGTCGTATCTCTTCCTTTGATCAGGCCCTGGTTTCTTTGAATCACCTACAAACGGTAAGCTGGTCTGAGATCCCAGGCTTAGAAGAACAGGATGGTGACACTCTGCTCTACAGAAGGTTGCTGCCCAGACTCTGCATTTCCCAGTGCTCAACCTGTCAAAAGAAGAGAGCCCTGGTAGGTGCATTTTGCTGCCAAGTCAAGCACAAATCTGGCAAAATTGGGTGAGTCCACATGCCCGGGGGGCATTGGGGAGCAGGTGAATGGATTGGAAGCTCTGTCAGTAATAAGCAGACAAGAGCAGCACTTGTCTTCCTTGCCATTACTAAGACTTCCACATTCTGTCAAGAAATACTGTGAAATGAGCAAGTAAAATTGTGAAGGAGCCCACACTTTACTTGAAGTGGTAAAATGTTGATACTGATAAATGTTATAAGTCACATGCATATATTGTCATACCCAGAGCAATCATTGTAAAAACTGTACAAAGAAATACACTCAAAAACACTGTATATTCAATATCAAGATGAATTCTTTGGGTTGAAGTAATCTATGAGAACACAAGAAAAAGAGAAATAGAAAAATGAAAACCTAAAGAATATGCAAAACAATAATAAAAGACCTAAGCCCTAACACAATAATAATGACATTAAATGTAAACATGTCAAATGCACCAAAAGACTGAGATCAGTAGAATGGGTACACAATATGACCCATCTATATGCTGTACAACTTCAATGACATGACTATGTTAAAATTAAAAGGATGAAAAAAATGATAGAAATCTTGATCAAATAAAAGTATGTATGGCTACATTAATATCTGATAAGGTAGATTTCAGAGCAAAGAAACTGCTAGAAACAATGAGAAACATTATATAATAATAAAAGGATTAATCCATAAGAAAGATATAATGATTCTAAATGTGCATGCACAAAACAGTGGTATCTCAGAATATATGAAGGAAAACTGATAGAGCTGAAAAGAGGAATAGGTGAATTCACAGTTATAATTGGGGACTTCAATGTCCCCTCTCACCAACTGATAGAACTAATAGAAAACAAGGATAGAAAAGTTCTGTACAAAATACTCATTTAATAGGATCTAATGGGTAGGTAGAGAACATACTACCTCTAATAGCAGAAAGCATTCAGTGCCCATGGATCATTCATCAAGACAGATCATATCCTGAGACACAAAACAAAGCTCAACACATTTAAAATTAAAATAATACAGAGTATGTTATCTGACCATAATAGAATAAAATTAGAAATCAATAACAGAAAGATAATAGGAAAATCTTTAAACATGTGGAACACCCCTCCCAATCCATGGGTCAGAAGAAGCTTAAATATATGCATACTGAAAATGAAAACACAGCTTATAATCTAAATTGCTATCTCAAGAAACTAGAAAAAGAAGAGGAAAATAAACCTAAAGGAATCAGAGGAAGGAAATAATAAAGATAAGAGAATACACCAATGAATTGAAATGGGGGGTTGCTTACATGGCTCATTTGATTAAGCCTCTGCCTTCTGCTCAGGTCATGATCCCAGGATTCTGGGATGGAGCTCTATGTCAATCTCCCTGCTCAGTGAGGAGCCTGCTTCTCCCTCTTTCTCCATCCCTCCACCCTGCTTGTACTGTCTCTCACATGTGCATATTCTATCACTCAAATAAATAAATAAAATCTTAAAAAAAAGAAATTGAAATAGAACATAATAGAGTTCAATTTAAAAAACTGTTCTTCATGAAAAATCAATAAAATTAACAAACTTCTAGCACGACTAGTAAAAGTAGAGAGAGAAGATACAAATCATTAATATAAAAAATTAAATACAAAATACCATTATAGATTTAACAGCCATTAAAAAGCTAATAAGGAAATACTCTGAACAACTTTACACTCAAATATTCAACAATTTAGAAGAAATTAATCAATTCTTTGAAGATCACAAACTACCATAATTCAACTAAGATGAAATAGGTGATCTAAATAGGAGTATAATAAATAAAGAAATTGGATTTGTCTAGAATTTCTAGTGCAATATTAAATAAAAGTGAAAACAGACAATCTTGCTTTGTTCTTAGCCTTTGGAAGAAAGCATTCATTTACCATTATTGATTTAAATATCATTATTAGCTGTAGTGTTTTGTGATTCCTCTTCATCACGTTGACATAATTCCCCTCTATCAATTTTTCTTTAAATGTTTGGTAAAATGAAACTATCTGAGCTTGGAGAAATCTCTGCATTAGTTTTTACAACTGTATGTGAATATTCATTGATCTCAATACAAAATTTGAATTAAAAAAATAAAGTTAAACTTGGAAGTTTAAACTTAAAGGATCATTTAAAGCATTTCATTTTTTTGTAAAAGGAGTAGAAAGGAAAATTTTATGATTAAATAGGAAAAATAAAATATTATAAGGGAATAATTAAAGACAAAGAAGCAACTGTCCTAAGATTAAAGCAGTAGGTTATAAATCAAAGTAGAAAGGAGAAAATAAACGACAAGGAGCATACCTTAGAGCAAAAGGGCAAAAATAAAAACAAAAACAGAACAAGCATGCCAAGGTATTTATTTATAACGTAAGTGCCTCTGTAATAAAATAAAGAAGATAGAAAAGGGCAAAAAGGCAAGATAGTAGAGAGCTACTGAGTGATACTACATTTGAAAATGATACCTTACTTTTAGCACCAATACTGGAAAGAGTTTGAAAAAGGTTTTAAGACTTCCCCCCTCTACTTTTCTTTACTGTCATGTGCCAGTTTGGGGGGTAATCTTGTCATAAACAAGTTCCTGTTTGACAAGACCAGGACTCATAGCCACAAATAAACCCAGGGGAGAATAGACAGCCTCATGTTTCTCAAATCCATACCTCCAGTCTTGACCTCTAATCTGAATTTTAGACCAGTATACTCTCATTTGTCTAATCCAACACTTACTTGTATCTTTATCCTGCAGCCATTCTAAATTCAACATGTCCAAAAAAAAAAAAAAATCTCTTCCATTGCCTTGAAATCTGGCATGAGAGCATCAGCTTCTACCGATCTTTCAAATTGGAAACCTGGGATATCATCCTTTATCCTTTTATTTCTATTACTTCTCTTTTCCAAAAATGTATCAAATCTGATATAATCTACGTCTTTCTTTCCCCTCAGCCATTCCTTTGGTTTTGATCACCACTATTTGTGGCTTACAAAAGCCCCCTGACTGCTCTAATGAGGCTTTTCCCTCATACTTCAGTTTACTCTTCATACTGAAACCTATAAAGTATGCTTGAAAAACATATATACTCAAAAGACATCACTGTTGAAAAATATTCCCAGGTTCCTTCATGCACCCTAGTGTGGCCATACGATGTATACTCAAATCAGGAAACTATAAAGTGATAGGAAAAATTATGATGAGACAATATAAACTGGGCCTGTTCTAGGGAATTTGTGATGTGTGATCACCTTAATTAGTCTAATGGTGTATTCAAAGCCTTTCACAATCACACCTCTTCTCAGGACTAGCTACATAATTTGCAGGTCTTGATGCAGAATAAAAATGTGATGTCTTCTTTTCAAAGATTAAGCATTTCAGTTTGGCCATCACAAAGCATAAACCAAGCAAAGGCTCTTTGGGGCATCCAGTTCTGTGTGCATGTACAGGTTACACACCCACGAATTTACCCTGACCCCCACACCTAGAATTATCTGTTCCTATGACTTGGAAATTCTCATTGCTTTATAGCTACACAAGCTATTTCATAACTACTTGTCTCTGTACTCTCTATTCCATCTTCTTGGAGTGCCTTCTCTAATTTTTCTGTTTCTAAATAGAGTATAAGATACAACTGAACTTATATTTCATTTTTAAAATATTTTATTTATTTCTTCATGAAAGACACACACACAGAGAGAGACAGAGACACAGGCAGAAAGAGAAGCAGGCTCCATGCAAGGAGTCCGATGTAGGACTCGATTCTGTGACTCCAGGATCACGCCCTGGGCTGAAGGCAGACGCTCAACCACTGAGCCACCCAGGCATCCCCTGAAAGGATACTTCTTAAATCAAATCTTGCCTTTTTTCTTTACCAGTTCAGTTATTCATATGTGTTGTGATATCACTTATGTTTATTACAATACTTACCATCTTCAAGAATAATAGGTTGCCTTTAATTATCTTTTTTCAACATATCTTATAGAAATTTTGTCCCAGCTATTTTAAAATCTGATCTGGGCCATTTTTGTATCTATTTCTATTGACTTTTTCCTTTATTGACCATGGGCCCCTTATCTTGCTTTTTTTTTAATCTCACCATTTTTTTTATTGTATGTAAGACCTTTAGCATAAAAGAACAGCAGAGCCTAAAATAATATTAACCTCCAAAAAAGGTTACCCCTATTTTTTTTTTGTTTGGATGCTAGAGTGAAAGATTAATTATATCAGTATGATAAGCAGTTGGACTGGGCTGACTTTCATCACTGGCTTCACAGGTTTTAAGGAAGGACCTAAACTTTCCTTTGAGCATGGCTTTGGATTTGAGCACTGGTTAAATTCAGGAGTTTTCTTTGTACTCTGGAACTGAGCCAGTATTTCTCTGTACCATGAAACAGTATACCTCTGCTTTGTAGCTTAGCTGTCAACTTTCTGATTAACTGGGAGGAAGACTTTGACATGCAGTGCCATCATTGATTTCAACTCTGGAGACCTCTTTCAATCCTGCTTCCCATTCCTCAGCCTTACATGGGCAGCTGTCTTACATCCTATGAAAGAATGGAATGTCACAAAGGTTTTCCTCCTGTCCTGCCTCAACCTGTTTTCTGAGAGACCTGTATATCTCAGCTCTCCTAGCCATTGTCCTCCTTCCCCGCTGTGGGTGCTGTGTTATACTTAGGGGAGACTCTGTGAGGCACAGTCTCTCTCAGCTCTCCTGATTTGTTCCAGATTTTTTGGCATAGTACTCTCAAGCACAAGGTGAAGACTTGTGGGAAATATTTGGTGGGTGGTTGCAGATCTGCTCTGTGGTTTAGGCTCCTTGGAAATCTAATCTCTCATGCCAGCCTACGCACAGCCATTAAAAGTTCATTAAAAGTTTAGCTGGTTTCTCCTTAACCGCTTCTGTGGCAGGTACCTCCTCCTCTGCTACTTTGCCTGACGAGCAAACAGCTGTGGAACTCTTCTCTCTTGTGAAGGGCTTGTCATCTTTCTGGAAATTAGTTTATTTAGGTTTCATTGCATCCTCAGCCCTCTGAAGGATTAAAAAAAAAAAAAGAACTCTGTGGTTTTGAAGGTTATCCAGCTTCTTTTGGTTGTTAGGATGAAAGCAATGATATCCTGTGACTTTCTATATCATAAACAGAAGTAGAAGTCCCAAATTCTCTTTTGTATAATTCCTTACTAATATTTTTAAGGTTCTAGGATGTAGAAATAATTACCACACAATAAAGAGTTCTCTTCAATATCAAATGTTTTCTTGCACAATCACTTTCTGAGATAGCAAATTGATTCTTTTGGTCATTGTTTAAATGGTTACTGATGATAGAATATTAGATTAGATGAAGTGAATTTTTAAATGTTCTGTTTATTTGACCCATATCTGACCCTTAAATTAATATTCACATCATCATAATTCTCAGAACCATAAGATGACCTGTCCAATTTAAAATTTTTTAGAAAAAGAAAGTTGTGAATCTAATTAGGCTAGGCACTTCCATATACATTGTCCCATTGGTACTCGACAACCACCCTCTGAGGTACGCAATATTAATATAGGAAAATAAGATTCTTCTCTTTCTATAGATGAAAAAAATTAAGGCTAAAAGACTTGCCAGATGGGCAGCCCTGGTGGCTCAGCGGTTTAGCCCTGCCTTTGGCCCAGGGCATGATCCTGGCGTCTCTAGGATCAAGTCCCACATTGGGATCCCTGCATGGAGACTGCTTCTCCCTCTGCCTTTGTTTCTGCCTCTCTCTCTCTCTCTCTCTCTCTCTCTCTCTTTCTCTGTGTCTATCATGAATAAATAAATAAAATCTTAAAAATTAATAAATAAAAAAAAGATTTGCCAGAGGTTATAAATTGTTGCAGGTCTGCTAGCTTCAAGTCGATACTTATTCTACTGTCTTTCTCACTGCATTGATTCAGAAATTGTGGGTATTTGACCAAATTTTTCAAGGTGTACTGACTTTTAGAAGGAGGAACCTCAGTCTTAATACAGAGAACTAAATGGAGAAAGAAACAGGCTTGCATAATGTTTTTTCTTTTTCTTTTCTACTCCAAATATGTATCATGCTATCTATTTCTGGAGAGTGGAATCTCCCTATATACATCTTGCAGTCTTCTTATAGTCATAGTACCCAGACACTGTGAAGAAGAAGAATTTACTCAAGTGTACTGTGTGAAATGGGTGACAGATTGTTTTCTGAGCTTTACGGGTAGAGCATAAACATGAAGATCTAAGGTTTTCCTGTGGGCCTCTTGGATAGCTGTCTTATATAGCTTCCATACACTATTTCCAGTGGATACTTATTACATAATGAAGTCCCTACTATCCAGCCTCTCATTGAAGGATCTGCACAATTTTATTTTTTTATTTTTTAAAAAATATTTTACTTACTTATTCATGAGAGACACACACAGAGAGAGGCAGAGACATAGGCAGAGAGAGAAGCAGTCTCCCCGAATGGAGCCCAATCCAGGACTCCATCCCGGAATCCCAGGATCACTCCCTGAGTCAAAGGAAGAGGCTCAACTGCTGAGCCACCCAGCATCCCAATCTTCACAATTTCATATTGGCTGCCTTTTTAGCCCTATCATCTCCTCTATGTCCCTTGTATTTTGGCCATATAAATCCATTTACTGTGGCAATGATCTTTGATATGATAGAAGAAACACTAGATCTAAAACTAGAAAAACAGATTTGAGTAGTTTATAGTTTCTAAATCTGCTTAGACCTCATATGTCATACCTTTATTTGTATTGTGTATAGGTTGTAATAGACAATATCAAAGTTCTCTTCAAATTCTAACACTTTAATTAAATGATTTTTTTCTGTTTCAACTCTTAGTTTATTCATTTTTTATATTGTCATAGTCCAAATGAAAGGAATGGGCACTGGGGTGCCTGGGTGGCCCAATCAGTTGGTCATCCAACTGTTGATTTCGGCTCAGGTCATGGTCTCAGGGTAATGGGATCTAGCCTTGTGTCAGGCTTCACACTCAGCATGGAATCTTTTTGTCTTCTCCCTCTGCTCTTTCCCCCACTCTGCATGCTCACTCTCTCTCTCTTGCTCTATCAAATAAATAAATAAATAAATAAATAAATAAATAAATAAAATCTTAAAAAAAAAAAAAAAGAATTGGCATCATTAGTTTTCTTTTAGTGTTACCTTAGTAAAGAATTGTTAGTCTTAGATAGTAGTATTTGATAAACACATCTTAAAATAATTGTTCCATTTTGAAATCTCATTGTTTAAATTTATTTGAATAAGAATGCCGTGTGAAATTTATTTCTTATTGGTTTTGATATTAAAAAACTGCAGCAAATGCATTTTAGGATTAAGGTTCTCAAGCTGAGTTATGCTTTTAAAGAAAAGAATGAAGAGAAGCATTGACTTTGTTTATAATAATATTTGGAGCATGATTCCACCTGGATCAGAGGACTTTTCAACATATTTCCATATTTAGGGCCTGAATACAAACTGTGTTTCCAGAAGTTTCTCATCCTCCAGTCTCACTGAGAAAGCAGCTAGACCATTTGTCAACAAAGGAGAGTGTTTTCTGCTGAGGTAATTTACTAACCAGATGCTGAGATGGACATCTCATGCCAGGGTGCATTCTGCAGCCAGAGACTACAACTTCTATTTCAGGTTTTATGACAAATCTATGTTTTTAGAGCAGCCCCAGACACTGACAGTCGTGAGACACTGTTTTTAAACAGATAATATATCTGGATTGGTTCCCCTCAAAATAGGTCCAGGAGACGCCCTACCTACTTTATCCAGACACTAAATGTAACACAGGTTTCCTTTTTTCCTTTCTTTGCTTTCAGAATCACCCATCCCCACCAATGACAATTGAATGTCTTTAGTTAAGTCCTATAAACCAATTCAAAACAACTATCACTGGCAATTTAACTGAATATAGAAGTCTTTGTTCTAAAGATGTTTTTTTCTAGGGCCAAGAATCTATGGATTTTGCTTTGATAGGATATTAAGCACTTGACCTGAAATTTTGCTTGCATGGGATTCTTTTGGTTCTGTGGCTGTACTGTTTCAGGTCACTGAATATCTATTCCATTGAAGCAGTCATTGATGACACTAAATAGTTAAATCATATTTTTAAGCCTATATTATGCATTAACATAACTGCAGTCACTTAGAAGTATAGAAATCAACAAAATCTTAGATAAAAATGATTTTGGCATCTTCATTGGAAGGGGAAACATGAATTGGAATTTTTATTTTTGAATAAGGGCCTATAATATAGTACATACTCTGTATGTTCTCTAATTAGATTGAATCTCATGAAAGCATGTGAGATAGGACTATTCACCTTTTATGAAAAATAGAAATGACGTGCATAAATACCCAGTTCCTTACCCAGATTACTCAGCCAGGTCTGTTTGACTCTAAAGCCACATGCTTTTTTTAAGACATCTCATTGACTTCTACCTAAATTATTTTATACCCTAAAAAAACTTCATTTTATTACAACAAAACAAAACAAAACACCCTCAATTCTGAGAGATGGGAGAGGGGGTTGAGATGACTCAAAAGCAGTAGTAGAGAAAAAAATTTTCTTTCAAATGTCTCTCCTTCAAATTGGTTAACTTTAAATATAACTTATATCAAAGAAATATTTGGAGTTTAAAGAAAAGAAAGGGGAAGAAAGAAAAAATTAATTTAAATAAAACAACAAATATACAAGAAAATCATAGAAGTGAGTTTTTGAACACTTATTTTCTTCAAGTCTTAATTTAAAAAGCTTCTTTTTTTAAAGAAAGATAAGACAAAGGTATAAGCACATCTAAGAAAAATGGTAGGGTAAGCAAATGGAATTTGAACTGTTTGAATTGTCTAATTCATGTCATTAAACTCCATTAGAATAAATGGAGTTTATCCTATATTGAACTATGTACAAAGAAACCTTGGTGAATACACATTTATATGTTTCTCTATTAAATTCACTCTTATTTATTTGTGCTGGTACATAGAGATGGGTTCTAATGAAATTAAGAGCTTGACAAAGGAGATAAAGAGTTTTATTTGTTTAGAATCAAGCAAATTCATGAAATATGGACTTATTTATCTCATGAGAGTTATGGACAGGCCCAAGTGAGAAAAACTTGGACCAAGTGAAAAACACCTACTTCTATTTACCTGAAAGCATCAAAAACTCATCTTCTAAAAGTGAAAACCAAAATGACCTAAAGGCAATGGGCTGGGAGGAGTGAATTAAACCCGAATTACAGAACTTCTTAAGCATGCCAGACTTATTTGTCCCAGTAATGGAATGTAGCAGTGTAGTATTTCAGCTCTTTTTACAACCTGGATGTACCCTAGTTTCAGATTGTGCTGTAAAACTGGAAGTTCCCCAGAAGCTGTGGGTACATAGTTTCACTGGGCAGTGAAGAAGGCATGATGATGGACCATTTTTCCTTCAGGTGCCACTAATATTAAAACATCACTGGTGTCATTATTCATTTGATGATGAGTAAGAAGAGACTTTTTCTCCAACTCATCCCACACAATCTGGCTTTGGGAACAGTTCATTTTCAACAAGGAAGCAAAGGCTCAGGTATTACTAAAAATACAGGCTCTGTAACTGGAAATAAATCCAACTGTCTCTATAAGACTCTTGAATGACTCAATACCAAAAAGAAATAAAAATGCCACAGCTACTACAAACTATAGGTGAAACATATAATATCCTCTAAGTTAGACACTGCTGATTATATTTTCTTTATAGAAAATGCTACATATATAACATTTCTCTCTCTGTATATATATATGTATATATAAATATAAATAAGTATGTAATATACATATATGCAATAATGTGTGTGTCTGGTAACAATTTATTCTGTATAAAAATATAGAGATTGAAGTGTTGTATAAAATTAATTCTATATTCTTTATTTGCTTTACATTCATAACAAATTGTAACTAATTGCTTAATTTCCTAGAGAGATAAATTCAAATCACTGTACATACTAATGGGGTTATTTTATGTTAGCTAGGATACCATCACCATCAATTCTTCACTGTTCTGTTAGGAAGGAATAAGTGGCAGATAAAAAATTCTTTCTAAAATCATTTAATGTCTAATCTGAAAACATCATTTCTCTCTCTTAAGCTGGCTCTTAAGTTTCTCTCTTAAGTTGACTCTAGTTTTGATGATAAATTAATCCACAGGACTTTAATTCACAGAGAAGAAGAAACCTTCCATAATATTTAGTTTTATAGAAGAAAATAGTGAATTTGCTAATTTGTATGTCAGCTTTTGTCCTTTATTCACACTTGTTATTTAATAGCTAAGGAATAAAAAATATGTATTTTACACATAATATAGCCAAAAACTCACTAAAATAACTTTCAAAAGTATGAAGTAATCTATCATGTACATCAGAAAAAAATTTAGCAGTTTTGCAGCATTAAAAATGACTACATATATGCTTTTCTTGATTTCTGTTAAGTTTATGTAAAATACTATCTCAACTTTACCAGTCATGGTGAAAGCAAGGTGATGTGTGGCAACCATTGAGATCTGACCAGTTAGCCTAAGATACAACCATTTTTAAATTATGATCCTGCTCCTGATTCTTCATTCTCATTTCTCTGGGACTTTTGGAAACTACTTATGTTCAGACAGCACTTCAAATAATTGAATCAGAATTCCTGACTCTGTATATGTAGCAGCAGAATTAGCCATAAAGTCCCAGTGTTCTACCTTAAAATCAGAGTTGAAAAGCAACATTGTCTTTCAACAATACAAAAGAATGAAGTCATCAAAGGGTAAAATACAAAGCAATAACAACAACAGAAATCCCATTTCCTTGGACAGTGGATTGACTTCCAATAGTCTTTTGGGTAAATGAGGAACTTCCTGATCACTAGCCAATAAAAATAGCTCACCATTTTTCCAACTAGGTTAAGTTATTTAGATAACTATTTTTAGATGGAAGTAATCCAACTGCTGCATGTTTTAAGTAGCTTCTCCTACATTGTATTCAAGGATTGGCAAATACATTCATTTATTAATCAAAAACTTTTGTGGATTTAATGATTATGTTCCAGGAATCATTCCCAGATGGATTCATGGAATTGAGTCAAACATGATCTCTCCATTCAAGTACTTTATAGCATGAATGTGTGTATTTATTTAACATATATAATCGAGTCTTATTTACACCAGAAATAATTCTAAGCTCTAGGGATAATTCAGAAAACAAAATAGGAAAAAAAAAATCCCTGCCTCTGTGGAACTTCTTTTCCAGGGAAAGCAACAAGAAATAAAAAAGAAAATATTTGATGTGAAAAAACATGGAAGCAACGAAGGAGGATAGAGAATGAAGATAGGAAAAGACTTAAATACAGTGTCAATGAGGATACTTGAGAAAAGTCTCAAAAACAGTATGATATTTAAGTAAATACCTGAGGGTGAGGAGATGTAAGCCCCATGATTATTTGGAGAAGAAAGTTTCAGGTAGGGAAAAAGGCAAGTGCAAATTCCCAGAGGCAGGAGCTTGTCTGAGGAGTCCAGAGCAGAGCAAGGCAGCCAGCTGGTAAGGCTGGGGCAGGGCACATGGGAGAGTAGGACAAGGTGAGTCAGAGAAGTGACACAGTCCATAGAATGCAGGGCCTCATCAGCATTGAATGTGATGGGGACCTAGGGAAGGGCTTTCAGTTGAAGACTCACAAGATTTGACATTCCTTTTAAATGAATCACTATGGTCACCCTGCTGAAGATTAAGTGAAGAGAACAAGTGTGGAAGGAGGAGACCACCATACAGGCTGCTAACCAGATTCCAAGTGTCATACGGCCCTATGCAGAAGATTTTCTGGAAGTAGAAAGAGAAGTAGATGAGCTCACCAAAGAGTGTAGGGAAGGTTTTGTAGAGATTTTGTGTGTCTTGTGAGCTTTCAAATAGAGTAAGTAAGTAAGAATAGACCATCTGGAGAGAAGGAAAAAAACAGTCCTCAAAAAAGGAAAAATAAATACTAGTATAAACTACCAATTAGAAGTACACTTAGGGGTGATTTGTTGTGTACGAGAGTGTAGGATGCATGGCATGAGTGATGGAATTGGGGCCGGGAATACAGAGTGAAAAACCCAGTATACCATGCCCACTAGCTGAACTTCATAGTTGAAACAACAAAGGAATATCGAAGGTGTTCAGGTAATCTGAAAACAATGAGGAAGGGAGGTTAGAATGAGGAACAATTGAAGACAGACACCAGTTAGAAGGTTCTTGCCACTGTCATTGTCTAGTAGAAAGCATCAACAAATATTTGTAGTCGTTGTGAGAGCCATTACAATAATGTGTGCGGAATGCAATGGAGTGAAGATAAAAAAAAAAAAAAAAGCTAAATAGAAACGTCAAGAAAGGCTTTATCAAGGAAGTAATCCTTAAACTGGATCTTGAGAAATCAGTAGATTGCTTTCATTTGTATGTGATGAAAAGGAATTCCAAGCAGGGGGAGCATTGAGAGTACAGGGCCCTGAAAGCGCATGGTTAATTGGCAGATGTAGAAAGGGACTGGAGCCTAGGGCATAAATAGAAAGGGAGATGAGGGCAGGGAACAAGGGCAATGGTTCTGTGAAATGTGGACACGGCTCTACTTTTATAGTCAATGGGGATCCAATGAAAGATATGAAGTGTGGTGATACTGTGCTCAGATCTGCACTTTAGAAAGTTGCTCTATGTCAGTGCTCAGGGAGAAATTGAATTTGGTGAGATGAGAGGGAGGAAGATTGAGTAGACTATTGAAGTAGCCCAGGACAGAAATAAAGGGCGGCATTTTTTAATCTAGGAGTCTGGTAGTAGGAGATGAATTAGGGGATGAATTCAAGAAGCTTTTCAGAGACTAAATCAATTGAATTTGGTGATAAGTTATGTGTAAGAGAGTAAGGAGAGGAAGGAATTTCAAAGACACATAGGTCCTGTCTTGGGTCTCTAGGTTTATAGCTGTATATTTGTTAATATAGGAAGTAGACAAAAAAGTAGGTCAGATGATGAGGGTGGGAAAGAATCAGTTTGTGGATCTATGAAATTCTAGATCTACCTCTTAGATTTAGATTTGAATCTTTCATTAGTAACTTGAAATATAAATACAAGAACTCAGTACCTGTCATAAAATAGGCATTCAATAAATGTTCTCTCAATTTTCAGATACAGCATTTTAAGTGAAATGAAACTAGGCCAGCCTAACTTGTCCCACTTACAATATGTTTCAACTCTTCAAAAAAAAATGCTCTCACAATTATATCACACATTGTTCATGCATTGGATAATACATTTGGTCTCTGAGCCCAGCTGCCCGTGTTAAATTCTATGCTACACAACATATCTGTAGCCCAGACTAAAATCAACAGTATGATGAGAGAGAAAATGGTCTGAATTATCTTCCTGATAGAATCACTATTGGACTGCCACTTTTCCTTTGGCACAATTTAAAAAGGCTTACTTTCACTTTATTTTGATAAATGTTTAACTATCATCCTCAAATTAGAAAATCTTTAATTCAGATGTAATCACAAAAAACACCATACATAAAAAAGAGAGATGTGGTGATGAAAAATTCATTCGGCCATAGGCCTAGGAAACAGAGAGGCATGATTTATGCATTCTTTGAGCTAATACTTTGTTATGATTCTAATGGCATTGCTTGCATGGCAATTTTGTAAGATGAATGGGAAAAGTACTTATACATAGTTTTTCATAAAGAAAAAATATAATTCTGTTTAGTTCATTTAATAATCATTGTATGATTAAATAATCTATACAAATTACTTACTGTGCTTTATGTAGTCATATTAAAAGAAACTCCATGAAAATTTGTGGTATGAAGGAAAGCATTTTGTAATAAGAAGTTCCCTACTCTTTGAGCTAAAGAAAAGATAATTGGTATTTCTCGTTTATTATAAAAAGGCTCATACCACTCATGAATTTTGAAGATCTTTGACTGATGAGAATTAGCGAAAGCATTTCATGAATTCTATATGAGTTTACATTATAAGTTAATAGAATATAAAGTATGCTTTTCTTCCTATTTACATATTGATTTATTGCTCTGATATCAAATACATCATTAAGTAATGTAAACATAGTTATAACACAAATTGTTGAATGTCTGAGTATGTGTTTCCTGACAAAAGAAGGAAATTATGTGTATTTCAGGATAGCTAATTCCTATATATACAATTGTGCATCTTTCTCAGTGTGTTTATCTAGAAAGAAATGTTACATATGAAACCAAATTATGTCTAAGATTCTTAGCCTGTTTCCTGTTCTTAATACTAATAACCATGTAGAACTTCAAAGAGAAATAGCAGCAGAATCCATTAATGTAACATTTAAGATAGGCTGTTTATTTCATTAATCTTGAAAATCCCACATAATAGTAAAATTATTACTATTTTTTAAAGATTTTATTTATTTTAGAGAGAGAGTGCATGCGTGAGCAGAGGGGTGGGATGGGGGTTGGTGGGGAGAATCTCGTAAGGACTCTTCAGTGAGTGCAGAGACTCATGCTGGATCTCATGACCCTGAGATCATGACGTGATCTGAAAACAAAAGAGTTTGATGCTTAACTGAGCCATCCAGGTGCCCCAGTAGTAGTATTACTGACTTCATTTTACAATCAAGAAAAATGAGAATTAGAAAAAATAAATACTTTTCCTCAACATCACATATCTGTAATTGACAAAGTGATGTCTTGCCCTCAAGTATATATATTAATTCAGAGTTTAAATCTTAATATCTGCTCTCCACCCCAAAAGGTGCTGAGAAAAAATAGGATGCTGATGCAGGATGGTCACGCTTCTGACCTTCCATCAGCAGAATGTGTTCTTTGTATTATGCCGCACAAATGAGAATGACTTTCAGTGACTCATGGACAGTACCAACCTAATTCCTGTTAGCCACTAGCCATCCAAGGGTCAGATCTGAAGGTGGTGTCTGCAACACTAGAGCAGCATTGTTTGTGACTTAGCGGAAATGACAATGAATAAGATGTCAGAGTCTCCAGGTTCTATTCCTGATTCTGTCACATGACTTTGGTTCATGTTTAGACCAGTTAGATCAGCTTCCCACTCTGGATCTCTCTTTCCTCGGTTGACATGAAGGTTGGAAAGATGGTCTCTAATGTCTCCAAGGGTAGCTTCACATCACCTTTGAGAGCAATGAGAGCAATGGGCCAAGTGTCATGCCCATCATCAAAACCTAACATAATAAGTCAAGACTTAAAGTAATATGTGATTGTTCTGTTGATGAAACCTGGAAACAAATATTTGATTAATATTAGACTGTGCCCTGCTAGAGAATCTAAGTGGAATGAATATTGAAGAAGAGGCTCATTTCTGGGAAATGTGGGTCACTTAGCTCTGAATTAAAACTCCAGAGCTCTTAATTGCATCTGTGATTTTGGACTTTAAGTGTTTTGAAAACGTGCTTACAGTTTCTTTATTAGAATACAGACACATTGTTCATATACTATCATAGAGAAAATTTTCTTATACAGTAGGCATAATATTAATATAACAGGAAATTGTCAATAATTGCAAAATACTTAATATTAATTGTTTAGTTCTATTTATGACTGCTTATGTGAAACTTTAAAGAAGAAGACTGTCACAGTTTTATTCAGGTGTGTGTACCAAGGTAACTATAAACAAACATAATTTCTTTTTTTATGAATTTATTTTTTATTGGTGTTCAATTTGCCAACATATAGAATAACACCCAGTGCTCATCCCATCAAGTGCCCCCCTCAGTGCCTGTCACCCAGTCACCCCCACCCCCTGCTCATCTCCCCTTCCATCACCCCTAGTTCGTTTCCCAGAGTTAGGAGTCTCTCATGTTCTGTCTCCCTTTCTGATATTTCCTGCTCATTTTTTCTCCTTTCCCCTTTATTCCCTTTCACTATTTTTTATATTCCCCAAATGAATGAGACCATATAATGTTTGTATAGAAAAACAGAAATTAATTTTTTCAGGAGGAATATAAGGAATACTATTCAAGAACCTACCTAGAGTGCCTGAGTGGCTCAGTCGGTTAAACATGCGACTCTTGGTTTCTGTTCAGGTCATGATCTCAGGTTCATGAGATCAAGCCCCACGTCAAACCTACCCCCAAACCCTCAAACTGCGGAGTGTTCCTGCATAAGCACTCCTGTGAGAAATCCTGCATGGGATAATGAAATGGAAGAGAAGTTAAGGTCTTAAAAATCACAGTACTAGAAAATGTGAAATAAAAATGTTGGTTTGGATCATTACCGTGATATTCTTTGTAATAAGAATAATAATAGGAGGAGGGGCAAGATCGCTGAAGAGCAGGGTCCCCAGGGCACCTGTCCCCACCAAATTACCTAGATAACCTTCAAATCATCCTGAAAATCTACGAATTCGGCCTGAGATGTAAAGAGAGACCAGCTGGAACGCTACAGTGAGAAGAGTCCGCGCTTCTATCAAGGTAGGAAGACGGGGAAAGAGAAATAAAGACACAAAAGGCCTCCGAGGGGGAGGGGCCCCGCGAGGAGCCGGGCTGAGGCCGGGGCGAGTGTCCCCAGGACAGGAGAGCCCCGTCCCGGAGGAGCAGGAGCTGCACCAACCTTCCCGGGGGAAAGGGGCCCGCAGGGAGGTGGAGCAGGACCCAGGAGGGCGGGGATGCCCTCGGGCTCCCGGGGACACTAACAGACACCTGCGCCCCGGGGGAGTGCTCCGAGCTCCCTAAGGGCTGCAGCGCGCACGGCGGGACCCGAGCTCGGAGGGGCTCGGGAGCGGCTCCGGGGAGGGGGCTGCGGGGCGGGAGCGCGAATCCACCAGCGCAGGCCCCGGAGCACAGGGCGCCGGGACACAGCCCAGGATCCGGCCTCCCCCGGGACAGGCAGAGGCCGGGAGGGCCCAGGACAGCGAGGACGCTCCTGCCCCGAGCTGAGCGGATCAGCGGCCCCGCCCCGGAGCCTCCAGGCCCTGCGGACGGAGAGCCCCGGAGACTGCGGGAGCTGAATCCAGGCTTCCAGAGTTGCCATAGCAACTGCGGCTGTTCCTCCTGGGGCCTCACGGGGTAAACAACCCCCGCTGAGCCCTGCAGCAGGCAGGGGCAGAGCAGCTCCCCCAAGTGCTAACACCTGAACATCAGCACAGCAGGCCCCTCCCCCAGAAGACCAGCTGGACGGACCAGTTCCAGGGGGAGTCAAGGGACTTAAAGTCTACAGATTCAGGAAATACTCCCCCGTGTTTTTTTTTTGTTGTTCTTTTTTTTTTTTTTATCTTTTTGATTTCTAATTTGTTTCCCCCACCCTTTTTTTTCACCTTTCTTTCTTTTTCTTTCTTTTTCCTCTCTTTTTTCCTTTTTTTCTTCCTTTTTTTCTTTTTTCTTTTTCTCTTTTCTTTCCTTCTCTCTCTTTTTCTCCTTTTCCCAATACAACTTGTTTTTGGCCACTCTGCACTGAGCAAAATGACTAGAAGGAAAACCTCACCTCAAAAGAAAGAATCAGAAACAGCCCTCTCTCCCACAGAGTTACAAAATCTGGATTACACTTCAATGTCAGAAAGCCAATTCAGAAGCACTATTATACAGCTACTGGCGGCTCTAGAAAAAAGCATTAAGGACTCAAGAGACTTCATGACTGCAGAATTTAGATCCAATCAGGCAGAAATTAAAAATCAATAGAATGAGATGCAATCCAAACTAGAAGTCCTAATGACGAGGGTTAACGAGGTGGAAGAATGAGTGAGTGACATAGAAGACAAGGTGATGGCAAAGAGGGAAACTGAGGAAAAAAGAGACAGACAATTAAAAGACCATGAAGACAGATTAAGGGAAATAAACGACAGCCTGAGGAAGAAAAACCTACGTTTAATTGGGGTTCCCAAGGGCGCCGAAAGGGCCAGAGGGCCAGAATATGTATTTGAACAAATCCTAGCTGAAAACTTTCCCAATCTGGGAAGGGAAACAGGCATTCAGATCCAGGAAATAGAGAGATCCCCCCCTAAAATCAATAAAAAACGTTCAACATCTCAACATTTAATAGTGAAGCTTGCAAATTCCAAAGATAAAGAGAAGATCCTTAAAGCAGCAAGAGACAAGAAATCCCTGTCTTTTATGGGGAGGAGTATTAGGGTAACAGCAGACCTCTCCACAGAGACCTGGCAGGCCAGAAAGGGCTGGCAGGATATATTCAGGGTCCTAAATGAGAAGAACATGCAACCAAGAATACTTTATCCAGCAAGGCTCTCATTCAAAATGGAAGGAGAGATAAAGAGCTTCCAAGACAGGCAGGAACTGAAAGAATATGTGACCTCCAAACCAGCTCTGCAAGAAATTTTAAGGAGGACTCTTAAAATTCAACTTTAAGAAGAAGTTCGGTGGAACAATCCACAAAAACAAGGACTGAATAGATATCATGATGACACTAAACTCATACCTTTCAATAGTAACTCTGAAGGTGAACGGGCTTAATGACCCCATCAAAAGGCGCAGGGTGTCAGACTGGATAAAAAAGCAGGACCCATCTATTTGCTGTCTACAAGAGACTCATTTTAAACAGCAGGACACCTACAGCGTGAAAATAAAAGGTTGGAGAACCATTTACCATTCAAATGGTCCTCAAAAGAAAGCAGGGGTAGCAATCCTTATATCAGATAAAGTAAAATTTACCCCGAACACTGTAGTGAGAGATGAGGAGGGAAGCTATCTCATATTTAAAGGATCTATCCAGCAAGAGGACTTAACAATCCTCAATATATATGCCCCGAATGTGGGAGCTGCCAAATATTTAAACCAATTAATAACCAAAGTGAAGAAATACTTAGATAATAATACACTTATACTTGGTGACTTCAATCTAGCTCTTTCTACCCTCGATAGGTCTTCTAAGCACAACATCTCCAAAGAAACGAGAGCTTTAAATGATACACTGGACCAGATGGATTTCACAGATATCTACAGAACTTTACATCCAGACTCAACTGAATACACATTCTTCTCAAGTGCACATGGAACTTTCTCCAGAATAGACCACATACTGGGTCACAAATCAGGTCTGAACCAATACCAAAAGATTGGGATCATCCCCTGCATATTCTCAGACCATGATGCCTTGAAATTAGAACTCAATCACAACAAGAAGTTTGGAAGGACCTCAAACACGTGGAGGTTAAGGACCATCCTGCTAAAAGATGAAAGGGTCAACCAGGAAATTAAGGAAGAATTAAAAAGATTCATGGAAACTAATGAGAATGAAGATACAACTGTTCAAAATCTTTGGGATGCAGCAAAAGCAGTCCTAAGGGGGAAATACATCGCAATACAAGCATCCATTCAAAAACTGGAAAGAACTCAAATACAAAAGCTAACCTTACACATAAAGGAGCTAGAGAAAAAACACAGATGGACCCTACGCCCAGCAGAAGAAGAGATTTAATTAAAATTCGAGCAGAACTCAATGAAATCGAGACCAGAAGAACTGTGGAACAGATCAACAGAATCAGGAGTTGGTTCTTTGAAAGAATTAATAAGATAGATAAACTATTAGCCAACCTTATTAAAAAGAAGAGAGAGAAGACTCAAATTAATAAAATCATGAATGAGAAAGGAGAGGTCACCACCAACACCAAGGAAATACAAACAATTTTAAAAACATATTATGAACAGCTCTATGCCAATAAATTAGGCAATCTAGAAGAAATGGACACATTCCTGGAAAGCCACAAACTACCAAAACTGGAACAGGAAGAAATAGAAAACCTGAACAGGCCAATAACCAGGGAGGAAATTGAGGCAGTCATCAAAAACCTCCCAAGACACAAGAGTCCAGGGCCAGATGGCTTCCCAGGGGAATTCTATCAAACATTTAAAGAAGAAACCATACCTATTCTACTAAAGCTGTTTGGAAAGATAGAAAGAGATGGAGGACTTCCTAATTCGTTCTATGAGGCGAGCACCACCTTAATTCCAAAACCAAAGACCCCACCAAAAAGGAGAATTACAGACCAATATCCCTGATGAACATGGATGCAAAAATTCTCAACAAGATACTAGCCAATAGGATCCAACAACACATTAAGAAAATTATTCACCATGACCAAGTAGGATTTATCCCCGGGACACAAGGCTGGTTCAACACTCGTAAAACAATCAATGTGATTCATCATAACAGCAAGAGAAAAACCAAGAACCATATGATCCTCTCATTAGATGCAGAGAAAGCATTTGACAAAATACAGCATCCATTCCTGATCAAAACTCTTTAGAGCGTAGGGATAGAGGGAACTTTCCTCGACATCTTAAAAGCCATCTACGAAAAGCCCACAGCAATTATCATTCTCAGTGGGGAAGCACTGGGAGCCTTTCCCTAAGATCAGGAACAAGACAGGGATGTCCACTCTCACTACTGCTATTCAACATATTATTGAAAGTCCTAGCCTCAGCAATCAGACAACAAAAAGACATTAAAGGCATTCAAATTGGCAAAGAAGAAGTCAAACTCTCCCTCTTCGCTGATGACATGATACTCTAGATAGAAAACCCAAAAGCCCCCACCCCAAGATTGTTAGAACTCATACAGCAATTTGGTAGCGTGGCAGGATACAAAATCAATGCCCAGAAATCAATGGCATTTCTATACACTAACAATGAGACTGAAGAAAGAGAAATTAAGGAGTCAATCCCATTTACAATTGCACCCAAAAGCATAAGATACTTAGGAATAAACCTAACCAAAGAGGTAAAGGATCTATACCCTAAAAACTATAGAACACTTCTGAAAGAAATTGTAGAAGACACAAAGAGATGGAAAAATATTCCATGATCATAGATTGGCAGAATTAATATTGTGAAAATGTCAGTGTTACCCAGGGTAATTTACACGTTTAATGCAATCCCTATCAAAATACCATGGACTTTCTTCAGAGAGTTAGAACAAATTATTTTAAGATTTGTGTGGAATCAGAAAAGACCCTGAATAGCCAGGGGAATTTTAAAAAAGAAAACCATAGCTGGGGGCATCACAATGCCAGATTTCAGGTTGTACTACAAAGCTGTGGTCATCAAGACAGTGTGGTACTGGCACAAAAACAGACACATAGATCAATGGAACAGAATAGAGAACCCAGAAGTGGACCCTGAACTTTATGGTCAACTAATATTCGATAAAGGAGGAAAGACGATCCACTGGAAGAAAGACAGTCTCTTCGATAAATGGTGCTGGGAAAATTGGACATCCACATGCAGAAGAATGAAACTGGACCACTCTCTTGCACCATACACAAAGATAAACTCAAAATGGATGAAAGATCTAAATGTGAGACAAGATTCCATCAAAATCCTAGAGGAGAACACAGGCAACACCCTTTTTGAACTTGGCCACAGTAACTTCTTGCAAGATACATCCACGAAGGCAAAAGAAACAAAAGCAAAAATGAACTATTGGGACTTCATCAAGATAAGAAGCTTTTGCACAGCAAAGGATACAGTCAACAAAACTCAAAGACAACCTACAGAATGGGAGAAGATATTTGCAAATGACGTATCAGATAAAGGGCTAGTTTCCAAGATCTATAAAGAACTTATTAAGCTCAACACCAAAGAAACAAACAATCCAATCATGAAATGGGCAAAAGACATGAAGAGAAATCTCACAGAGGATGACATAGACATGGCCAACATGCACATGAGAAAATGCTCTGCATCACTTGCCATCAGGGAAATACAAATCAAAACCACAATGAGATACCACTTCACACCAGTGAGAATGGGGAAAATTAACAAGGCAGGAAACCACAAATGTTGGAGAGGATGTGGAGAAAGGGGAACCCTCTTGCACTGTTGGTGGGAATGTGAACTGGTGCAGCCACTCTGGAAAACTGTGTGGAGGTTCCTCAAAGAGTTAAAAATAGACCTGCCCTACGACCTAGCAATTGCACTTTTGGGGATTTACCCCAAAAATTCAGATGCAGTGAAACGCCGGGACACCTGCGCCCTGATGTTTCTAGCAGCCATGTCCACAATAGCCAAACTGTGGAAGGAGTCTCCGTGTCCATCGAAAGATGAATGGATAAAGAAGATGTGGTCTATGTATACAATGGAATATTACTCAGCCATTAGAAACGACAAATACCCACCATTTGCTTTGACGTGGTTGGAACTGGAGGGTATTATGCTGAGTGAAGTAAGTCAATCGGAGAAGGACAAACAGTGTATGTTCTCATTCATTTGGGCAATATAAATAATAGTGAAAGGGAATATAAGGGAAGGGAGAAGAAATGTGTGGGAAATATCAGAAAGGGAGACAGAACATAAAGACTCCTAACTCTGGGAAACGAACTAGGGGTGGTGGAAGGGGAGGAGGGCGGGGTGTGGGGTCAATGGGTGATGGGCACTGAGGGGGTCACTTGATGGGATGAGCACTGGGTGTTATTCTGTATGTTGGTTAATTGAACACCAATAAAAAACTAATTTATTAAAAAAAGAATAATAGAAAAAGTAATTAAGTTGTGTGAATGTTTTTAGGATGACAAATTTTGACTGCTCTGATAATTAAATACCTATCACTGTTTCAATTTGGAGATGTAGAATTGACACTAGTTACAGTGAAAATGCTAAAATAGAATCAGTTTTTATTTCTTTGGAAGAAGCATAGAATGATGCCTTCCCTATAGGTCCTAAAAAACTAAGCATTGCCCAATGGCTTTATTGCTTTAGCATCTAGTATTTCACAAACAGGATAGTGTCCTCTTGAGGGAGTCCTCAAAACTTCAATTTTCACAGATTTTTTTTTCCTAAATCAATAGCATTTTTGAAATATGCTTTCTTTGCTTGGCTATATATGAAACTAGTATTTTTATTTTGATTGTAAACCCTATTTCCACAATTTTTGAACAAACAGTTATCTGGCAGTTTTTCTATTGAGATGGAAAATCATAATGTTAGGGTCAGAACACTTGCAGCCATCTACATGGTGAATGTGTATATCCCATTAAAAGCAGAGTTCAAGAAAGAAAAAGAAAGAGCTCAGAGAGCATAAAGAAAATGTTAACTACATATTTGTTAAGACTAACTCATAGGATATAAGGCAACTCCTTTTATTTATTTATTTTTTAAAGATTTTATTTATTCATTCATGAGAGACAGAGAGAGAGAGAGAGAGAGGCAGAGACACAGGCGGAGGGAGAAGCAGGCTACATGCACGGAGCCCAATGTGGGACTCGATCCCAAGACTCCAGGATCGCGCCCTGGGCTGAAGGCAGGCGCCAAACCGCTGAGCCACCCAGGGATCCCCAAGGCAACTCCTTTTAAAACTGCATCCAGACAGGTTCTTTTTTTTCAAAAGATTTATTTGTTTATTTTAAAGAGAGAGCATGTGAGGGGGGAGGAGATGGACAGAGGGAGAGAAGCATACTCCTCCGCTGAACCTGTTCCTTATGCAGGAACACTCCGCAGTTTTTAAATGCCAATCACAGCCCCACAAGCACAACAATTGCCCCCACACAAGGCTCAACACTGGTTGAGAAACCTCTGCTGTATTTCTTGGAACCCCCAAAGCAGATCCAAAGTTACCTTCTCTTGTGGCTTTTCTTCCCTCCTAATTCCTCTGTTAATTCCAGCAGACTTAATTGTCATCTTTCTTGGCACACTGCAGGTAGGCTAATTTGTCTCTTCTCTCTCTCCCATTTTTTCTCCCTTTCCCTTTCTTCCTTTCTCTATGTCTTCTTCCTTCCTTCTCACTCTTGCTCCCCTCTCCCTCTGTTTCTCTCTCTCCCTCACTAACCTATCTATAGTCTCTGAGCCAATGAAGGACAGAGTGGTGTTCACCTTTGTTTCTGCAGCACACACCAAAGTGTCTGACACAGAATAGACATTCAATAAATGTTGAATTGAATCAAATTGCTCTCCTAATAAAGGACTGCAGGCTTTTCCAATCCAGAAGTATTTTAATCATGCCAGTTGGCATCCATCTAATTGCAACTCCAAAGCCAGACCTGGAAGGCTACAGAATAACTTACAGAACTTTTAAAAATACAGCTTCAAGGGCCCCACTCCATATCTACTGAATCAAAATCTTCTGTAAAGAAGCCTGAGAAATGGTATTTTGAGAAAGTTCTACAAAGAATTGGTATTTTGAAAAATGCCCATCTTCTACTATACCATGGCTTTTAATTTTTAATTTCTTTGTACTATTAGGAAAATCGAGAGCTACTCCTTAGCAATATTTCAGACTCTCTTCTATTTCATAGAGCACTGTGCAGGAAGTAAGGTGACTTGAAAAGCATTCATAAAACAAATGCATTGAGCTATCATACATTTTGATTGTTTCAAATAACAAAAGTATACTAAAAAGCTGCTATTGAGACTGCAACTTATTCAAGTATATGGTGAAAATGCTTGGTAAAGATAAAAATTCTAAAATATATTTTCTTTTTCTGTGAACGTGTTTAGAAGTAAACACAGTTCTAACAATTCAGATGCTTGACAGCCATCTCCAGCTACATTTATATTTTAAACATTCCTTTGCATAGCCACTTATAAATTGTTCTTTTTACTGAGCCAGATAGAATTTTCAGTGCCAATGTGGGCCAAGGAATTTGCATTTGAGCACAGGCTAGTAGAAATCTGAGTCATCCTTTTCCTTCTCTTCCATATTGGAAGATATCAATATTCCTTTAGTCAATATACCTCTAAGGTAAACATGTGTTTGTCTGATTATATATTAAATTATTAGGACAAAAAAGGATGTGAAATTGGAGCGCTATTGGAATGGCTAGGAAGGCCAAGAAGGCCTAAATCTACCCTTGCACCAGCTACTTCTCCATGTGAGGTCCCAAAAGGAGATATAAATACAGGGAAAATGGGAAAGTAAAGCAAAATGCCACTTGAATTTTGCTAAGAAGTAACTTAAACTCAAATATAGCTGCCATTAAAAGCCTGAGACAGAGTACATGATTTAGGTTTAAGGAGGCTTCTCTTTCTCCTTTTCTTTCAGCCAAAACCTAAAATATGATCGTTTTACCACCTTTGAGTCCAGACATATGGGAGAGGATAAGGAAGAGACAGAGCAATAGGCTCACTAATGAGAAATGACTTGGCTTTGCCCTGAGTAGGTGAGAGATATCCTCAGCTTATTATTATACTTGTTAGAGGAGAAAATACATTTACTGGAGATGATCTGAACTTCTTTGCAACCTAAATGAAAGGAGAGGATAAAGCACTGCTCCCCCCAATCCCAAGCAAATAGTCAAGGTCTTTCCAGTTCAGGAGAAGATATTACCATAGAAAAGAGAATGAGGCAGGGTGTCTGTTAACTTCCACCTTTAATAAGCTGCATTTACAGAAATAAAGACCTATCAAATGAGAAGAAAAGGCTATTTATTTAGAGCTTCTTAGAGCAAGAGAGTCAACCACCATCACTTGCATTCTGGCAGAGACTTGTAGGCAGGAAGAGGGGTGAGAAAGCTTTATAGTGGAAAAATAGGGAAGGCTTCAGGTATGCTCTCATTGGGGGCTTTTGGTATGGGGACACTTTTGGTATGCTAACTAAAAGTGGAGCATCTTATGTAATTGGTTAGAGATGCATATTTGGCTCTCTTTTATAGGTCCCAACATGGAAGTGGAAACAAGCTGTCAGATATTAATCAAGTCCTGACCATTTTGCTATAGAAGTTGGAATTTGACTTTCTTACTGGAGAAAGCAGTCTGACTTCCTTTAGATTTGACTTGGCTTATACGACTAGTTATTAAAGATAAGACGTTGGTCTCCTGGGCAGATTGCTGCAGGTTTGGGTCAGACTTCTATTTTGATACATAGTTGGCCATTATCTGTTTGTATATTCAGTCTTCACTTATAATCTTGCTACCACTTGAAGAGTGACCCCATGAATCAGCAGTGTAGGGGGTCAACTTTGAGCTTGTTAACAATGCAGAATATCAAGCTTCTCCCCAGATCTTCAGAATTGAGTCTACCAAGTGATTCTTATGCAAAGTAACCTTGAGAAACAACTGAGCAATAATTCATCCTCATTGTACCACAGGCAGGTACTATCTCCATTTTAAAGACAAGGAAATGAAGGTTTGTGTCTAGTAGGTGGGAGAGCTAGGATATGAACCCAGTTGACTGCCAACCTCTGCCATTTATACTCTACCTGAATGTAATCACTAAGTATTCTCAACAAATGAAGAAATAAGTGCCATGAGGTAACACAGTACAATGTTCCAAATGGGATTGTAAGATAAAATTTTTCCTAACAGGAAGCACTGGGCAATAAAATAAAATGTCTGTGCAGACTTTTGTGAAGTCTCAATTAGGGACATCAAGGTTAGTGAGCATTAGGTCCTCAAGGCAAGGACAGTCCTGCTGTTTCAGAAAATGCTTTTCTGGAGCAGACTATTGAGCAAATTATTGAGCAAACTATCAAGGTTTGACATGGGACATTTCTTCCTTTACACAGGAAATAAATGGAATTCTAACCTATGATCATTTTTCTTAAGCAAGACATATCCCTTCACAGAAAATATAATTACACAGTTTGCAACAAATGTAGAAATATGAATTGTACACAATTTCCTTAATTCTTTCTTTGTACAGAAATAATATTTTTAGCATTTTTTGCTGTATATTTTAAGGAATAAAGAAGAACTTATAAGAGTTGTCCCAAAGAGAAAGTTGTGACTATATCTCACCATTGAAACTGCCTCAAATATGATAAGAAAGTTATAAAAGGGGCACCTGGGTGACTCAGTCGTTTAAGCATCTGCCTTTAGCTCAAGTCTTGATTCCAGGATCCTGAGATTGAGCCTTATGTTCAGGCTTCCTGAGCCTGCTTCTCCCTCACTCTCTGCCTACCACTCTGCCTACTTGTGCTTGCTTGCTCTCTCTCTCTGTTAATAAAATAAATAGAATCTTAAAAAAAAAAGAAAAAAAGAAAGTTATAAAACTGTGTCATCAAAAAACCAAAAGTTGTGCATCTAGTGAGGCTATAATAGGGATGGAAACATTTTTCTTACCTCTGAAACAGTGACTGGGTCATGTCCAAGGAGCTTGACTGTGGGTTGTAGACCGACCCTTCCAGCTCCCCAATGCCAAGTGAGTTACAGCAGCTACTAGAATCACCACAGGTGAGTATTAAAGGTTAATTAGTAAAGATTGCTATCATTTGAAGTTTAAAATGAAAGTAGGAGTCATTGTAGGTAGGTTTCATTCTTGCTTATGTCTCTTTTTGCTATGTTCTACCTATAGGAAAGTAAGAAATGCAATCAGTTGGTACTTAAATAAAGTGTTACATATTTTACAGGAAAAAAAAAGTGTCGTGAGAAAAGACTTTTTGTCTCTAAATTTTTGTGTAACCACATTTGGGAATGCATTTATAACCAAAGCACGACCCTTCACCTGATGACAACCCTCAGAACAGTAATATAAGGACTACAGAAATAACTAATGTAAAAGGGAATGATCACAAAATCCATCAGATGATGGCAAATGCCAACTTTTTTATTCTTTACTATAAAATATATTTAAAGATACTTTAAACTCCTTTTTATTTTTATTTAATTTCAGTAGAAAAAAACAAACTCTGATTTTTGGATAAAGATCCAGATAAACTTAGGTTGATGATCTAATTGATAAAGAAACACAACACAGTCTATTAAGTAAACTTTTATAACAAAAAAGACTACAGTTTAATTGATATGCTTTTTGCATTTTAATGTCTTTCTAAAAATTAAATATATATGTGTATATAAATATATATATATGAACAAAACTATTGATAAAATATTTTCCCAAAGCAGACAGAACAGTGATGAAATTATAATACAAGGCACACAGAGAGCCAGAGAGAAAAGTCTTAGATCTTGGAATCCCAAATGAGACCAAGCAAAAAGTTATGGCCACACTCATTCCCAATTGGAAATGTTTATTATTAATGGAGAATAAAGTGAATATAAATATAGCATACTCATCATTCAACATTTAAATTCCCCAAAATGACAGAAAGTATTTTAATTACAAACTCAGTATGCATCACTTGCATTCATTAAAGAAGCCAAACTGCAATGTTATTTTTTCTTTATGAAATTTTCCTTTTGATATTCAAACCCAGAGAAGGCATCATATTTCCACTTTGACTGCAAATTCAGTAGTGCTGAGGGATACTTAATAGGTGCTTGTGGTGGTTTCAGGGTAAATTCAAAGAAAGTTGAAGTCTTGGATGATTCACAAAGCCAACATCTTTAAGTACAATGGAAAATGCTTTACATGTGGTATTCTTTCTTCTATTGAGAGTATAGTCTAAAGTTCAAGAACAAATGAAATAAATGAATATGTTGTTGGTTCCTCTGTGTCTATAGGGCAATAATTCATTTTTCCAGCATTTAAAATAATGTCTGATCTTCTAAGCAACAGGTGTATAGTAAATTGGGCTAAAAGGTTGTAAGAATCTAGGTCTAATTTGGAGAAACATGTTTTACAATGGTTGTATTCTTTTCTATTTCTCAGAATAAAGTGATAAGGATTTTTTTTAAGGTTTTAAACCAGAACTTCTCGTTGCATTTAAAACTTTAAAATTTAACCAGTTTCACAGATAGTATTGTTTCTCAATGGAATGAACTAAATATTGACCATGAAAAATCAGCTATGATTGCTTCAGGTGACACAAATTCTCTTCTTTAAACCTGATTCTCAAGAACACTTCTGATAAACTAAGAAGCAACAAGACAATGAGGAAGAAATACTGAGCAGCGAGTCAGAAATCTCAGGTCCCTGTTGCTAACAATTTATGTGATTTCAGGCAAGTAATTCACCTCACCTTACAACCTCGGGGAATTATGATGTTAGTGTTTATCTTCAAAGTCCCTTCCAGTGCTAACGTCTTATGATTATATTATTTCTTGGATGTTTCATCTTTACCATAATAATGATATTAATAGCAATCAGTAGATATCAATAATAACAACAATAATAAAATGAGAGAGGCATTGCAGAATAATTGGAAGAACACAATGGGAGTCAAGAAGTGTACAATCTAATTACTTCCTCTCAGTAGATTGTGAAATGACCTAGAATGAGATGCTTCCCTGAGTCTTAGTTTCTTTTTATTTTTTTCTATGCTAGGACAAGTAAAATGCTTTCCCAACCAAATTCTACATAACTCTAGGATTTCATGTATATGCTTCATGAAAAACCACACACACACACACACACACACACACACTCCTTTACATATGTAACAGTTGAGAAGAAAAACAAACCAATATATCTGCCTAAATATGTATTTTTTTCCCGATCAATATCAGAGCCCATCCACTCATTGATTAGTACTGCTACATTATCTTGTTTTATATCATCTCCAAAAGAAAGCATGCCCTGCCATTTCTATTTAATCAAAGAATATCCTGAGATTTTTTTTCACCAATTTGGCTTTAAATTTATGTTCTTACAAATACTTTTATAATGAACCATGTGGAAAGGAATTGTACCATTTCAAATATTCATTTTCTCAAAAGTGTCTTTGTTTTTACTGACTTTACAGAAATTGAAGTTATAAATGAAAGTGATACTAATATTTCTTTTTTATTTTTATATATTAAGATTCCTTGAAAAATGTTATGTGACTAAAAGATTCATATTTTAAGCTTGAATATCTTGACTAAACTATTCTGTAAATTCTCTTTTACTTCCAATCTTGAAAAATTTTAAACAATTGGCCAGAGAAAGGATCTAAAAGTTATCTTAAATTAGATACAGAAAAGGCGGTGTTTATAATCTCTGTCAAAGGTAGTTGCCTGCTGAGTTTCTTGTAAAGCAACTCTCAATCTAGAGAAATGTCACTCTAATCTTGGAAAAGTCCTGACAAGAATCCAAAGTCTTTATTGATAAAGGATCCCTTTCAATCCATAATGAAAATTCTGTTCATTCCAAAGTGAGTTTAGTGGTCTGTCTAGTGGAAACAGAGGAGCTGACTGGAAGTCAGCCTTTATGTGGGGAAAAAACATGCCCATCATGCCAAGGATATTAGTGAGATCAATTCCTTTAGAGTAGCAGAAGTGGTAAATCCTTTCTTATACTATTGTTCCAATGAGGGAGAAATGGAATGATCTATGTTTCTTTAAGCCCAATGCAACTGTAGTTTGCCAAATTATGTTAATGATTTTGGATCCTTGTCTACTGAGCGGGCAAATTCCCATGAAATGGGACACAAGATTTAGAGTAGAATAGAAATGGAAGTGAGGGGATGGCTAATAAAATTAATTATTCTCTCATTTTTAGAGAAATTGGGTAATAAAGTAGGAGCAATGTAAAGGACAAACTCCTGGGCTAATACTTCATTCCCCATTGGTTTGGCTCAGTCCTAGAAATTTGTGAATGGATACACTTATCTGCCTTACCCGTATTAAACAATTCTTTTGGTATTTCATTATTTCTAAGAGTATCTCTTGCTAAGCCATTATGGGTCTATCCATAAGTAGACTTTTGGAATACTATGTCCTTTTTTCAAAGCTCAACTTAAATGTCACCCGCCTATTAACAGGTTGTTTTGATTTCCCTACAGGTCTAATTTCTATCTCTTTTATAAGACCAATCAAAGCTCTAGTGGTGATATTAATATGTCTTTAATATTTTATAGCATTATCATTTTAGGACAAAGTAGGGATGCCTTTTAAAAGCTAATAACAAAATAAATAAATAAATAAATAAATAAATAAATAAATAAATAAACAAATAAATAAATACTAATAATATTTTTAAATTAAAAAAATAAAAGCTAATAATTTATTTTCTTGTCAAAGGTAAGAAACTGTAATATAGGCAGTGAAAACAGAAGAGCTAAAAATGCATTTATATATTCCAAAGATTGGGATATTACAGAAAATGAAAGAACAAATGACGGCAAATAGTAATCTGATAAGCTAAATAAGAAAGTTCAGATCCAAAAAATTCATAAAATGGCCACATTTGTGAAAGAGTACATAGTTAGGAGTATTTCAGAACATCTCCCACAAGGAGCAAGAAGTTGTGTGCTTCTGTAGAAAAGTAGTGACTGCAGCTGGCAAGGAACACTCCTGTCACTCTAGCTTCCTGCACACCCACTGCAGGGCACTGAGTGTTTCTACCTTAAGTAGACTGAGAACTCCCCGGTACAATTAACACCATAGGAATCCAATACAATGAAGGACAAGGAAATGAATGAATGAGGTAATGCCAAAAATGCTCATTATTCCTAGTATTTTATTTTAGAAAGAGTTCATAACATTTCTAATGCTCATTTTGAGTTGTTTAATGGAATACTTCATTTTTAAAAAGATTTTATTTATTTATTCATGAGAGACACACAGAGAGAAAGAGGCAGAAACACAGGCAGAGGGAGAATCAGGCTTCATGCAGGGATCCTGATGTGGGACTCAATCCCGGGACTCCAGGATCACGCCCTGGGCCGAAGGCAGGTGCTAAACCGCCGAGCCACCCAGGGATCCCCAAAATACTTCATTTTTATGTTATTTGTTATGTCCTGTCTGATCTAAAACATACTTTCACATCTGCTATCCTGTAAGTAGCTTTATAAGAGTTGTTTATCAGGGGATCCCTGGGTGGCTCAGTGGTTTAGCGCCTGCCTTTGGCCCAGGGCATGATCCTAGAGTCTGGGGATCGGGTCCCACGTCGGGCTCCCGGCTTGGAGCCTGCTTCTCCCTCCTCCTGTGTCTCTGGCTCTTTCTCTCTCTCTCTTTCTCTCTCTGTCTCTATGTTTATCATAAATAAATAAATAAATCTTAAAAAAAAAACTAAATACAAAAAAAAAAAAGAAGTTGTTTATCAGGTTTCCTTGAGATTAAGGTCTGAGGATGATTTCTGTCTCCAATCCATTCCTGTAAATATGAAACTGCAGTCAAGCATTACACATTTATGTCTCTCTGAGAGCAGGTGGAGGCAAAGTAAACCTGATGAGCTTCAGGCTGCTTTTATTCAGTCTGTTTTGTTTGCTTCTTGGTATCCAGATTACCCTGAGTGACATGATTCAAGCTGAAGTTTTCACTGAAGTTCTCATATGATTTTCTTCTCAGATTTGAAAGCAAAAACATAACAACATGAAGAAAATAGTGGTTACTGACCATGATTCTATCAACACCCTTCTGCTTTGCACGTATATGGGGGGAGGCGGGAAGGAGGCAAATCACCCTTGTGATCTGGCATTATTGAATGTAGCTATTCCAGGAAAGGTTGGGAGGAGGTGAATAAACACTTCGTCAAAATCTTCAGAGACAATCAGTGCAGAAAAGCTGTATCACACATTATGTGATCACTTTCCTCTTAATAACTTCTGCTTCCTAAGCTCACTGGTGGCATTAGAGTGGTATATAGCTTGAATGACAATGTGTCCCCTTGTCCTTATAAGGCTGGCAGGGTAATAGCAAGGATAATGGTCTGTCCTTCTAGCTTATAGATGTTGTTAACCCCAAAGCAAATTGCACAGTCTATCCTGCTGTGAGTTATTACATAGAAGTTTGACACTTAACCCCAAAGCAAACTGTAGCTCCTCTGTCCTACTGTTGAGTCATTTTTTGTTGTTGTTGAAGTTTGGAATTCTATTTGGAATTTTGGAACACTATTTTACACTTTTTCCCTACTTTTCTCTATTTCCTAGTATCTAATAATTTATGCTATCTATAGTAGTCCATAAATCATACTTCGAATGCTTAGTGCACACACACCCCAACCCCTGCATTAACATTTGCCATAGCCCTTTGCCCTATTAACTGGCTCTGAGTTCCAAGAGATACACCTGAGAAACATATAAGGCCAAAGTTTCATTTTTGCTTAAATCAGTAGTTGTTCTTATTAAAAAGGCAGACTTCCCAAGCCAGTCCTTGACTTACTAGAGTGAAATCCTGAATGAAAGTGGTGTTGTGAAATCTGCAGTTCTCAATAAGTCAATTTCTTTATATGATCCTTCCATGAACCACACTACGAGAGACACTGGAAGACATAAACATAAAATCTTCATTCTCTGTTTTCATGCTTCCTTACGAAACTAACCAAGGTTGCAGGGGCAGCATCAAATCTCACACTCCTGCTGCCTGAAGTTCAGTCAACTGCTGTCTCCACCAGCGCTCACTACCCCACCCTCACCCCCATCTACTTGCTAGCTGCTGAAAGTATACTCTTACCTGACTCTATGGCCAGGAGCTATTGTGAGTGAAAGCACTTCAATTGTGTAGTAAAGGTAACTGATGTCCCCCACTCCCCGAGTCCCTAGAAGAATGGATCACAGGTGACTCACAAACTGCACATTTTTCTTTCTCTTGGCTCAGTTCAGGCATCAGATTGCAGCTTCCCTGACTCCTATAAAGTGAGGCAGAGGTTGGAGGTTGAGAAGTCCTGGTAAACAATGGAAAGTGTCCCTCAGGTTAACATGTTACCCTTTTTGTTAAAAGTCACAATTCCTCTCTTGTTTAAATTATAGGTCATTGAGATTATTGCTCATGCTTTCAGTAAACCCAGTAAAAGGAAACATAAACTCACACACTCTAGTGGGTGGAAGAAAATTACTAAAATAATAAAATGAAATGAGCAGAGGTTAAGGGAGGAAGCCTACGATTTTTAATAGAAACCACTTATGGCTAAAGGATCCATTATGTTAGCTGTTTTTTCAATTTTAGAACATTATAGTTCAGTCTTTTAGATAATTAAATGAATTTCTTCTGTGACTTCTACCCTCTCTTTAAAGCTATCAGAATTCATGAAGCTCATATTAAAAAGTATCTCATTTCAATACTTTGATTATTATGCTAAAAAGTTCCTTCTTGGATTGAGCCAAATTCTTCCACTTTCTAGGTTCCACACTATTATCGATGAAGGTCCTAGACTTAAAGGATATGTCCTTCACGTAATTTAACACAATGCTTATGCCCATGTTCTTAGATATAGCAAACATTCCTTTCCAGTGACATTTCCAAGTTCCTGGAATTCTCATTGTGTTTGCCTCTGGAAAAGTGCATGTTTACCCATGTCTCTTAGAATGTGATCCTCTGAATTAAACAGAATACACTAGGCATGGTGGGACATGTCCTAAACACTATGTTTTTATAACACAACCTAAAATTTCATTCATTCATTAGTTATTAGTTTATTGCAATCATCACAATAATATTCAAATAGAACTTAAAAGTTAGCTAAAACATTTAGTTCTCTCCTTACCACATACCACTTCCATGCTGGTATTTACCCAAACCTTCGCATTCTATACTAGTTGTTTTAGTTTTTAAAAATGTAAATAGGGATCTCTGGGTGGCGCAGCGGTTTGGCGCCTGCCTTTGGCCCAGGGCGCGATCCTGGAGGCCCAGGATCGAATCCCACGTCGGGCTCCTGGTGCATGGAGCCTGCTTCTCCCTCTGCCTATGTCTCTGCCTCTCTCTCTCTCTCTGTGACTATCAGAAATAAATAAAAATTTAAAAAAATTTAAAAAAAATAAAATAAAATAAAAATGTAAATATATAACTAACTGCATTTATCTATAGAACTTAATCCATTTTGTCTGGAATCATTAGGTTCACAGAATGAATGATGATTCATTTTTTCCAGTATTTAAACTTTCCTTCCAAGCATCATACCTCAAATGTAATAGACCTGTTATTTGGGGGGAAGAAATAAATATTATTGGAAAATTTTCAGATTCTCAAGATCTACTTATTACAAAAAAAAAATAAACCAAGGTATTACTTACCAAATCATTTCTACTTGTTGGTGATAGATAATAGATAGATAGATGATAGATAGATAGATAGATAGATAGATAGATAGATAGATAGATAGATGATAGATACATAGATAGATGATAGATATAGATATATGGGAAATATATATACATAAATGATTTATATATCATATTCTATGATTGTATTCCTTTCTAAGACATATATGATAGATGTATATATCAGACATGAATCTATTTTAATTTAGCTATCTCTGTCTTATGTCAGAAAGTATTTATATAATCTCATTTATGTCCATCACAATTCAATGGTTATTGAATGCTTATAATTAATATATTTAACAAATATTTATTCAACATCTAACATAGTAACAGGCTTAGGTGCTAAGTACATACTGATAAATAAAACAGTCATGGTGTCTGGTCTCATGGAGCATATAAGTTACAATCTAGTGGTGAATATGCATGCCAATATACATGCAAAGAAATACCTATACAACTACACTGTGTGATAAGCCTGACAATAAAAAAAAAAAAAAAAAGAAGGAAAGAAAAACAGCTTGGATGACCTACTTTAGTAGGGTGGTCTGTGTAGCTTTTTTTAAATCAACCCCATACAAAGTATTCATTACCAATAAAAAAAATCAATTCCATTTCTGTCATAGTTTATAATGGCTATTTGAAACTATGCATCTGTTCAAAGGTTTTTGTGGCTATTTGAGTAAGCCTTAAAACACCATTATTATATAGTTTTGAGACAGACAATGCATTTGATCTGAGATATGGAAAAAATGATGGTTGAAATAATTCTACTGCCTTAAATAGGGTTCTGAGATTTTAGTTTTTCTGTGGGATCCTTAAGAACAAACCCCATAATTCATAATTGTAACCCTTTTGGTCTGTCATAAATTTATTGCTATTGCCAAATGATATCAATTTAGGAAACACATTACAAAGTCTTGAAAACAGAGCTGTGCAATTATGTGATCATAGTTACATCCCTTGATGGTATTAAGTTTGCTAGGAATTTCTAGGCTGAGTAGTAGCAGTTTTCTGGAATTTCTTAAAGCCATCATTTGGCTGCCTCTTGCAAAGTTTTTCCCAATAAAATAAGATGAAAGAAATAGTATTAGTTAACTTTATCAATTTTTATTAATGAAAATAAATGTACTGTGTCTGATTAATTTGCTTCCACGAAGGAAGAAGTGCGTATTCTGAGTTTACTTTACCTAATTAAAAGCAGAGTTTGGGAAAAGCAATGAAATAGACTATATCCGGGAATTGGTGACCTAGTGGAAGAGAAACTAACCAGAATCCAGGGAATTAAGCAAATAGTCAAAGCTCAGGACTCCAACAATAATGCCACGTCACAGAGCTTATCTGAACAATGACATGGAAGATTCAGACTAAAATGGGTATGAGGAATTTGTCTAATTCTGGGAATGATGGAAAGGGGTAAGTCCTTAGAAATGAATAGAAAGATACAGAGGTTATCAGATCCATAGCAAGTTCCAAGCCATTCCGCAAGTCCCTCAAAAACAGGAATGTTGGAGAAGTGAATCAGGCCTAACCCACAGAAAATGAGCCTAGTGATAAAATAGGCCCCAAGCTAGTAAGTAGAGTTTAGAACTAGTCTCCTCACTGCCTCAATAACTTCCTGTGCAGTACAGGCAGAGTAATTTCTGGTAAAGAAAAGACCCACCCAGAAGCCAGGTAAATTGCCTAACCCAAATAGCTCTTTTATTATTTAGGTGTCCAATAAAAGGTTAATATGGACTACATAGCTGCAGACTATGTTCAAACCCATGGGAAAGTTGAATTCATAATAGGAACAGTTTGGAGAACTCCTGGGTTGAGGGAAATGAGTTGAACAGTGAAGCTTGGAGGAAAAATCAAAAGTCTGACAAAATTTGAACAAAGGTATAGCAGAATTAGTCCATGAACTGGCTTTAGAGACAAGGGGAGGGAAGATGGACAGTGAGGTAAGGGCCAAAGTTGAAGGAGAGATATGATCTGGGCTAGTGAAAGAATAGACAATTCCAGAAAGCAGGAGAAAATTAATTGAGGATTAACTAATTAATTTTTAGCCTCCTCTCTTTAGGCTCCTCTCCAAGTAAGAAACATAAATATCAGGATTGACTGGACCCGAGTTCTTGGTGATTAAATGCTGAGGAGGAATTAAATGGATGCAGCTAGGTCTACTGGTGGAGGCAGGGATCTGTTTAAGTCAGGAGGCAGAAGCTCTGACCTTAAGTTGGGATTCAGAGTGGCTTGTTCAACACAGTAGTATTTAAAATGGGCTTCCCCACTGGGAAAGTTTGTGGAGACAAACTGTCTGCCTAGTGCAGACAAAACTAAATGCAAAAGCCTTCTGATGTAGAGTTGAGACAGATCAAGAACTAATGGCTCAGAAGGTCATGGGGGTAATAACAAGCAGACTGCACCTCAACCTATGCAGTGGTGCTAGGAGGGTTTTTTATTTGCTGATCTGTGACTTCATTATTGGTTCACACAGAGGGGCGAGTAGCTTCAATTAGCTCATTTATTAATGGTACCCTCTGGAACAGGCTGGTTGGGAGCAAAGGCTGATAGTGACAATAAGCCATGAGGTATGATGTGACCAAATTTTCAGGAAACTGACATTTGTGCAGAACTTACATCTGCATGATTTCCTACTCTGTCCTAATGTGCTAGGCATGTACACCTTGGTAACTTGGCAGTAGGAAATGGCATCTCCAAAACACTGAAGCAGTGGTTTTGTCATCTTGATGAAACCAGACAGATCAACAAATCACAGGGATTATGACAGGAATCACAATTACTCCCATACTTAGGGCTGAAGAACCATGTTTGAATCAATGAGGATATCCTTTTCCAATGATGTAGGTACATGGAGAGACAAGGGAGGGATGGGCAGCAGAAAGATCAGTTGCTTCAATCCAAACGCTCAAGGAAGGCCTTCACAGAGAAATTGCAAATGGATCACCCTCACATCCAAGAATACAAAAACAAGTTTGTAATAACAAAATCATCATGTGGCACCTGGGTGGCTCAGTAGGTTAAGTGTCTGCCTGCGGCTCAGGTCAGGATCCCAGGGTCCTGGGATGGACCCCCACTTGCCCCATTAGGCTCCCTGTTCAGTGGAGAGCCTGCTTATCCCTCTCCCTCTGCTCCTCCCCAGCTCATGGTCTGTCTCTAGTGTGATCACTCTCTCTCTCTCTTTCTCAAATAAATAAAATCTTAAAAGCAAAATAAAACAAAATCATGGCTTCTCCATGAACTCTTCCATATCCATGTCTATGTAACCAAGTGAAGAATTTAGAAAATTCTTTATGCACATGGATTCTTCTAGACACAAAACAACTTTGTAAATAATCAAGTTCCGTACATTTCATTTCTTCTTTAAGATTTTATTTATTTATTCATGAGAGACACAGAGGGAGAGGCAAAGACATAGGCAGAGGGAGAAGCAGGCTCCTGGTAGGGAGCCCATTGCAGGACTTGATCCCAGGACCCTGGGATCACACCGTGAGCCAAAAGCAAGCACTCAACAGCTGAGCCACCCAGGTGTCCCAAATTCTATACATTTCAGATTTAAATCCTTATGGCACTGTTTTGGAAAAACTGTTCATTGTGAAGTATATCTCCACAAAGACTGACACCATGTGAATTTCCACTCTAGAAAACAGTATGGAGGTTTCTCAAGAAGTTAAAAATAGAGCTACCCTATGACCCAGCAATTGCACTACTAGGTATTTACCCCAAAGATACAAGTGCAGTGATTCAAAGAGGCACTTGCACCTCAATGTTTATTGCTGCAATGTCCACAATAGCCAAACTGTGGAAAGAAGCAAGATGTCCATTGACAGATGACTGGATAAAGAAGGTGTAAAAAATATATATATGGATATATATATATATATATATACACACACACACACACACACACACACACACACACACACACATAGAATATTACTCAGCCATCAGAAAGGATGAAATCTTACCATGTATATCAACATGGATGGAACTGGAGTGTATTATGCTGAGAGAAATAAGTCAATGAGAGAGATAATTATCATATGGTCTTACTCATAGGAGGAATCTAAGAAACAGTGCAGAGGATCATAGGGGAAGGGAGGGAAAATGGAATGGGAAGAAATCAGAAAGGGAGACAGACATTCTTAACTATGGGAAATAAACTGAGGCTTGCTGGAGGAGATGTGGTGTGGGAATGAGGTAACTGGGTGACAGACATTCAGGAGGATATGTGATGTGATGAGCACCACGTGTTATATGCAACTGATGAATTACCGAACTCTACATCTGAAACTAATGTACTATGTGTTGGCTAATTATTTAAATGAAAAAAAAAAGAAAGTAAAAAGGCAAGTCAATTACTTTTATCCAAAGAACAGAAAACAATAAACCAGTTTGTTTTTTCCCTCCAATTACAGTAGTTTTCATTCTATTAAAGAGTTTCAAAAACACACAAAAATACTTGGGTGAAGAAAAGAGACTATCTTGTTATCTTAGTGTCCTTATATCTAGTCTTATTGGTGTTCATTTTCTTCAGAAGTTAAATGAGGGGACAGCCATATTTACCAGAGTAAATTCACCTCTGCAGAAAAACTGAGTGGCACAATCGGGTGTCCCCTTATTATTAGGGAGAGAAGAGTAACATGATCTGACTGAAATCCAAAAGGCATTCTTTATTAGCCAAAAATAAAATCTATTTTGCTTTTTTTTTTTAGGTTAAGAAGTTGCACTTTCAAAAAAAAGAAAAAAGAAGTTGCTCTTTCTTAGTAAAAACATGCTTTTTTCTTAGAGAGTTCAAAAATTCAGCCAACATAAGTCATAAATCATAGCTTAAATGATTTCTCTCTAGTTGGCTAGTTACCAAGCTGTGACTTAAAGGTGCCCATCATAGCCTGCTCATTTTTTTCCAAGGTAACCCACACACCACCATGAATCAGGGGTTACTCCATAACGATGAACCATAAAATCATGTCTGTATGTTAGTCCTTTATTATTCCTCTTCAACATATTCTCTAAACCAGACTCTGGTTTCAATCTGTTTTTCATCCTCTAGAAATTATTAGTTTAATTTCCAATGGAATCTGTTATTGATTTTTCAATGCAATACTATAATTCATCTTATTCAAAATTTGTATAGAATAATATATTTTTATTTAAATCTAATTTGATATAAAACAACTAAAACTAGGAAATGTCATGTTAAGTGGTAAATGTACTGCAATTGCTTGAAAATTAATCTATCACCAATTAAGAAACTGTGAAGCACACGGGCTATTATGCTTCATTGGTTTTATATATGGTTTCAATAGTAACCTTATGTTCTCCAGACTTTCTAAAATATGTTCAAGATAATGGCATAAGTCCAGTTTTTCCTTCTTTTAATTTAAAAACAGGAACAACCAGAAAATCTTTAGATTTCCTCAGCTGAATTGCATAAAGATTGAGGCTGCTAATATGAGAGTTTAGTATCTGACATTTACATCAATCCATTTTCTAAATAAAATACTGGAATATGTGTATTTGTAGAATTTTAAGTACATGTTTTCTCTGCTATCCAAAAGTAGAACATTCCTGTGAAACTTTTCAAAGGCTGAAATGGCATAAAGCAAAGAAGCAATTATTATTAATTTATATTTAATTTTTTTTTAGCTATCTTAGATTAAAAAAATAACCTCTCTTAGACTTTTATGATACCTTAGGACACATGAGGCTAATGGATGTACAAAATAAATTGAGATCATGCACAGATACTCACAGACATGGTTCAAACCTATGGTGGCTTGATGTTGAACCACTTGGTGTACTTACAGGGAAGGAGCTTGGGGGTGACACTCTTCTATAAAGGCTGGGGTGTTCTCTGCTTCTATAAAGGCTCACTGCCAAACAAATGGTGAATGCTATTTTTGCTTTTTGTGCAAAAGTGAAAATCTCCAGATTTCTTTTGATTAGCAAAAACAGGTACAACATAGGTCTTTCACATAAAAGTGAAGTGGCATACTGAAAACTTTCAAAAAGTGGGGGATACCTATACTTGAAGAATGTGGGAAAAAAATTCCTGGTGGTTTGGGCCTACCCTTTAGCAAAACAGAATCTATTCCTAATAGCTGGTAATCAGGATATCTCACACTTCAATCATTTTTTGGCAAGAAGAAATCTCACATTTTGATTACAGTTCATAGGATTTATTTGTGCTATGCCCCCAAAGAAGGCAAGTCATGCCAGAAGATTGTCTTTGCTTACCCAGGGGAATAAATTTCAAAATATATAATCAAGGTGTCATAAAGACTTATTTTCTTCTTCATTTGTTCTTTTCAACATTCATTTTCTTCTTTAGAATTATGACTTCATAATGGCCATATGCCATACTGCTAGTCATTAGAAATACAAAAGAAAAACAAATATATCTGAATCCAAGCTTAGCACTGAATCTGACTTTGCCTTATCTTACTGCTATTCTCTCTTTTCTACTATCAGCTGGCCCTTTTTTCTCCTCTCCTGATATCTAATATTTGTGGGGTAAGGTTCATAAGTTAAATTTCAGTGTTAAGGCGAAAGTTTCAACAAAAAGGATAGAATCACTCAACAACAGTTACTTACAGTGGGTGGGGAACAATTTTTCAAGGCTTTTAATATTTCATGTGAAGGGAGTTGCAATAAAGAAGGAGGAATTGAACCTGAGGCTGTAACTTTAGAGCTTGTGGAGCCTTTCTGTACTGTTTCCTGGAAGCCAAGATGCTGTCTCTGAGTTATATGGCATCCATGCTGTACACATATGGAAGCTTACATTGGTCAGCACTGCCTGACCCAGCAGACAAGGTAATTAGGCACACATTTGAGGGTAAGATCCTAATAGCATCCGGAGCTAAGTCGCATTCTCAAATATCACCTTTATTAGTATAAAATTAACTTTTGGCTTCATTTATCAATTTGTAGACAACTTGAATGGGTAAAACAGTGGAATTTATTGAGCCTCCTCAAATTCAATACTTTTATCCCTCATACATTACTTGTTGGCCTCCAACCTCAGCCTATCCAACTCCTATTCAGTTTAGAACTAGGATTCTGGAAACTATCTTCATTTGTGTTTTGGGAATACCCAATTAATGATTACATTTTTCAAAGTGAGACTATGCTACCCTTCAGTGGCAAATTCTCACCAACTGCTCACTCCCCTCCCGAAACTCATAAAATATCCCACTTATGTGTTTTTTAGGTATAAAATCAGTAGAATTCTAAGTCAGTCATGGCATCTCATGAAAGAAAAATGGGGTATGAAGGAATACTATCAATGGAAACACTTAATAAATATTTAGCATTGACCCAGTCGATACACATTTAGGTGAATTCTGAGCTCTACAGTTCTACCAGCTGTAGTTTGATACTGAAGTAGCAAGAAATACATGCAGGCAAGTTAATCTTTATTCTTTTTTATGATGTCTCTTTTCTCTTTCTTATTCCACTGAAACATGCCCTACTACAGAGACATTACCCAGAATCTATTAACACAAATGTTAAATCATATAGGCCACACCAAAACTGGGAGTGTGTAGCAGAATCATCATTGCTTCTATGATGGGTAGCATAGACATAAACCCATGAAAACTGGAAGAAATTAGAGAGGCAGGTTATAGGTATAGTAGGTTTGCCTGTTTCTCCTGAGTGCCATTAAGGCTTAACAATGACTCTTTAGTCAAGACGATAGAAATATAATGTAAATGACAAGAGAAAATTTCATCCCTCTGGCTTAGGGGGAACATGCAAGAAGAGCCTAAAAAGAAAAAGAGGATCAGGGATGAGGCATTACTTATTGGATTGCTTATTCACCCCTCAGACTTAGGTCAGACTACATGAGGATTGTTAGCCATGTCAAGAGAAACAGTAGGGGAGGACGACAGGGATAGGGGACTTTTGGTTTGCTTTAAATTGTATCATTGGGAGGAGATGGTCTCATGAGCTGCCTCTGCAGCTCTGAAGCCAGGCAGGATGAAGAATATTAAAGCAAAGTCAGAGATACAGCTTGTTAGGGTCTGAATATGTATTTGTAGGGTCTGAGTTAATTTTTGTTTTGTAAAGATTTTATTTATTTATTTATTCATGAGAGACACAGAAAGAGAGAGAGGCAGAGACAAGGCAGAGGGAGAAGCAGGCTCCACGCAGGGAGCTCGATGTGGGCCTCGATCCTGGGACTCCAGGATCATGCCCTGAGCCGAAGGCAGACACCCAACTGCTGAGCCACCAAGGCGTCCCCTGAGTTAATTTTTCTAGGCTCTCTTCAATTCCCTTGTGGCATGCGTGGGGCACTGAAGTTCTTTTTGTTTCTTGCATAGGTACACAGTACTACAAGTTGTATTTATTTGTAATTTATCCAAGATCTCTGTTTGCTTTTTACTAGCATGCTAGCTCAGTGTCCACATTTTGAATCATTGTCACAATATTTCTCCCAGAACAGGCAGATCTGAACTTGGTACTAGTTCAACATCTCTCTTCCCATTTTCTTTTCATATTTTACCAACAGGCACTTCTCCTTAATATCTATGATAATACTAAAAGGGAAGGTGCATGCAATCCAGAGTCCTCTTTGATCACTCTCTGGTGACTTAGGCACTCAAGGCCAAGTCTTTCTGAGTATGGGTCTCTTTGTTGTCTCTAAAGAAAATAAGCCCTACTGTGCCTTGAGATTGTAAATCAGAGGCATAACTGGAAATTTTGGCATTCAAAGACTTTCTCCCTTAGAAATCACTAGGATGTATACAAGTGCCTACAATTTATAAGCTACTCTCTAAAACCTGATGGCTCCGTGAGGGTCCCTAAGATACCAGATTAGTCACACCACTTTATATCTGGATATTAATAACCTAGCTGAGAATCACCTGCCAGCAACATCCCTGAGAGGAACATACAAACTAAAGACTGCAAAGAAGAGAACAAGGGGCTTGCAAGTTTGCTGAGCTGAAGGAAAAGATAGATCATTGTTCTGGAAAAAAAGCTGGAAGATGGTCCCAAGTTCTTGAAATCTGGGGATGCTGCCATTGTTGATATGGCTCCTGGCAAACCTATGTGTGTTGAGAGCTTCTCTGACTATCCTCCTCTGGGCCGTTTTGCTGTTCATGACATGAGACAGACGGTTGTTGTGGGTGTCATCAAAGCAATGGACAAGAAGGCAGCTGGAGCTGGCAAAGTCATCAAGTCTGCCCAGAAAGCTAAATGAATACTATCCCCAATACCTGCCACCCCAGTTTTTTTTTTTTTTTTTTTTTTTTTTTTTTATGATAGTCATACAGAGAGAGAGAGGCAGAGACATAGGCAGAGGGAGAAGCAGGCTCCATGCACCGGGAGCCTGACGTGGGATTCGATCCCGGGTCTCCATGATCGGGCTCTGGGCCAAAGGCAGGCGCCAAACTGCTGCGCCACCCAGAGATCCCTGCCACCCCAGTCTTAATCAGTGGTAGAAGAACGGTCTCAGAACTGTTTGTGTCAATTGGCCATTTAAGTTTAATAGTAAAAGACTGGTTAATGATAACAGTGCATCGTAAAACCTTCAGAAGGAAAGGAGAATGTTTTGTGGACCATTTGTTTTGTGTGTGTGTGTGTGTGTGCATGTGTGGCAGTTTTAAGTTATTAGTTTTTAAAATCAGTACTTTTTAATGGAAACAACTTGACCAAAAATCTGTCACAGAATTTTGAGACCCATTAAAACAAAAGTTTAATGAGAAAAAAAAAAAAAAAAACGAAGAGGACAAGGGACCCTGTAACTTCCTATAGACAAAGGCTATGCTTCCAAGGGCTCAAAAATGTTACATTTTTCTCTTTGTCATACTATTCCATCACAAGGATTTTTAACGTGCAAATAAAAATGTCACAGTCCTTATAATACTTGGTCAGCAAATGCCTTGAAAATTCATTGTGAAATCTCATTATCAGTTGGTATTCAATAAAGTCCCTATTCTAAGTAAAATCTATGGAATTAAAAAAAAGCAAGGAATTTCAAAATTTTAAGAACTGATTAAGAAAGGATTTGGATAATTTAAAATACTCATTTCCATATGATTAGTGTTTCATTGGGGGCAGGTGGAAATTCTTATTAAATCCTATCTTAGTAACTTCCACACTTGTCTTCCCCCTGATTGCTTCCAATTTGGTAGCCAAAATGTAATTTTTAAATATAGCAAGTCACATTAAGTTAATATCCTACTCAAAACACCTGCATGGTTTCCCATAATTCTTAAAATCTCAAATTCTTACCACAGCTTACATACTACAAACATGTAGCTCTCTTGCAAATTTATCTTCTACAATATTCCTTCTTGCTCACTCTCTTCCAGCCATATTGTCTTTTTGCTGTGCTTTTAACATACCAGGTACACTCTACTCTCAGGGCATTTGCACCTACTATTCTCTCTGCCTGGTATTACCTTCCTCTAGTTACGGACACACTCATCCCTTCACCTTTTTGGAATCATTGCCCAAAATCAGCTTCTCAGAGAGAAAACTCAGATCAGTGACCTGAAAAGAACATTTCCAGTCCCTCTGTACTCTTACATTGTTTTATTTTTTTTATTTTTTTTATTTTTAATTTATTTATTAATGAGAGATACAGAAAGAGAGGCAGAGACATAAGTAGAGGGAGAAGCAGACTCCCTATGGGGAGACTGATGCAAGGCTCAATCCCAGGACCCCAGGATCATGACTTGAGCCAAAGGTAGATGCTTAACCACTGAGTCACCCAGGTACCCCCTCTTACATTGATTTATTTCTCTCAAAACAATACCACTATCTGACATTATGTTATATATTTATTTGCTGCCTCCCTAAAAGATATTAAATGTTTTGTAATATAAAGTAGTGGTTTCCAATATATAGAATAATGCAATAGTAGCTACTCAATAAATATTTATTGAATAAATGAATTTTATTTTAGACATTGTTATGAATAAAATCAGTGTATTTATGTGATGTGATCTGGTTTGTTACTTGATTTTTAAATTGGTAGACATAAGAGCATAACATCTGTACCTCATCAAATTAATTTTGTTGTGTCACAAGTGGCAAGCCCATTTTCTGACCGTTTTCCAGAATTCAAACCATGCTAGTCTTTGTGAAGAACTCAATAAAGAATTGAAGGAGTTGATTTACACATAGATTTTCCACGAAGAGAGAACCTAATTATGTCATTTGTTATGAAAATCATGACCCAAAGGCTGTGTTTAATACTAGTAGAAGCCAAACCAGAGGATACTTGGAAAATATTGTTCTTTGACTTTAACATTAATTATTTGATATATCTTGGAGGAAATTTTCCTTCTTATTTACATTTTTCCTCACTTAATAAATAATTTTTTTTTCTCAACATGATAGTATATATAGGGCAAAGTCTTTGGACATACACTGATACTGATACAGCCATCCAGCATGAATGAGCTGTGTATTTCCATTTTCAACTTCGGTTTCAGTTTTCTCATTTGTCAGGGTATAAAATATCTACTTTGCAGTGTAGGCAAGGGGAGCTATTGAAGTCATAATTTATAAAGTATCTGGTCTAGAATCTGGCATATGGCAGGGGCTAAACAATTTCCTTGCCCTTCCTTTTCATGCCCCTCCCCTTTGTGCCTAAATGAAAACCTCATTGGAAAAGTAAAGTAAGAACTCATCCAGATTTTTTTCAGAGAATCTAAAAAAGTCACTGTATTTGTTTGAATGATACAAAAGTCATATCTCAGTTCAATCTTTTGCTGTAATATTTTCGTGGAGTATTAATTATGGAGAGTTCTAATATTTTTGTAAAGAAATTGACAAGTTGACATCAGTCTTTTTTTTTCATCTCCAATCTTGCAAATATAGCATTTTCTGTGGCTGAGGCATTATCAGCTGATGTTATGGTAAGACTAATATACTGGACACATTTGATGACGTCAGCCAGCCAAATATAATTCTGATGAACATATCTTGGCTAGTCCTCCCTCTCTGTTCACTATGAGAACTCTAAATCCAAGTACATACCATTCCACTGTATGCTTCCAAGAGATTCAAAGTATTATATTTAATTACAGAACATAAATTATTAGTGCTGTTGGTGTTGTTGCTCATCTCTTAAAGCATTGTCAGATATTCTGGATCAATTGCTTTGCCTATGGATTTGAGTGTATTCAAGCTTAATCTAAGTTAATACAAATGAAATATGTTAAGTATTAATCAGTTATCCTCCTTGTTCTACAAAGACAGTATCTGCTTATGGAGCATTAAAATTGAACTAGAACAGTTTGATGTGCATCAGCAAAACATATGACAACATTTCTCCTAGCCTGTCTCAATTGGATTACATTTAAATTGATCAGAAATGCAGCAAATTGAGATTGAGAGATACTTTTGATGAGAAATGGGAATTCCTTTTGAAATTTAAAGCATGGTTTAAATTTGCTCTAAGAAATACAGGGAACTCAAGATGTAAGTATAGATTTTCAAGTTATGTATAGTTGGAAGAAGAGGATTGAAGAAAGCAGAAATTAGGTAAATCATCACAGATTTTTTTGGTCATTTTTTAAATAATAAATTTATTTTTTTTTGGTGTTCAATTTACCAACATACAGAATAACACCCAGTGCTCATCCTGTCAAGTGCCCCCCTCAGTGCCCGTCACCCTTTCACCCCCACCCCCCACCCTCCTCCTCTTCCACCACCCTTAGTTCATTTCCCAGAGTTAGGAGTCTTCAAGTTTTGTCTCCCTTTCTGTGATATTTCCTACCCATTTCTTCTCCCTTCCCTTCTATTCCCTTTCACTATTATTTATATTCCCCAAATGAATGAGACCGTATAATGATTGTCCTTCTCCGATTGACTTATTTCACTCAGCATAATACCCTCCAGTTCCATCCACGTCAAAGTAAATGGTGGGTATTTGTCATTTCTAATGGCTGAGTAATATTCCATTGTATACATAGACCACAGCTTCTTTATCCATTCATCTTTCGATGGACACCGAGGCTCCTTCCATAGTTTGGCTATTGTGGACATTGCTGCTAGAAACATCAGGGCGCAGGTGTCCCGGCATTTCATTGCATCTGTATCTTTGGGGTAAATCCCTAACAGTGCAATTGCTGGGTCGTAGGGCAGGTCTATCTTTAACTCTTTGAGGAACCTCCACACAGTTTTCCAGAGTGGCTGCACCAGTTCACATTCCCACCAACTTGCAAGATACATCCACGAAGGCAAAAGAAACAAAATAAAAAATGAGCTATTGGGACTTCATCAAGATAAGAAGCTTTTGCACAGCAAAGGTACAGTCAACAACACTAAAAGACAACCTACAGAATGGGAGAAGATATTTGCAAATGATGTATCAGATCAGATAAAGGGCTAGTTTCCAAGATCTATAAACGATTTATTAAACTCAACACCAAAGAAACAAACAATCCAATCATGAAATAGGCAAAAGACATGAACAGAAATCTCACAGAGGAAGACATAGACATGGCCAACATGCACATGAGAAAATGCTCTGCATCACTTGCCATCAGGGAAATACAAATCAAAACCACAATGAGATACCACCTCACACCAGTGAGAATGGGGAAAATTAACAAGGCAAGAAACCACAAATGTTGGAGAAGATGTGGTGAAAAGGGAACCCTCCTGCACTGTTGGTGGGAATGTGAACTGGTGCAGTCATCACAGATGTTAAAACAGGTAGAGAAAAAAAAAAAAAACAGGTAGAGCAAACAAGTAGCAAAATTGTTGGAGTATAATGATAAAGAAAATTATGGCTTATTAATAGTCCTTTCATTTAAAGCATTTTGAGATGTCATATCCATATCCTATTTGGTATACCTATGAGGTGAGAGAAGGAGAAATAGCAAAGAGATTATTATTATTACGCCAGTCATAAAAATGAGAAAATTGAAGTCGATAAATTTGAATATCTTGCCCAAAGTTACATGTTTCTAACTGCACTTGTCCGGTATTCTTTTTCAGACACTAATGTCTTATATATCTAGAAACTCAGAAGTAGTAAAAGGTGTAAGGGTGATAAAGAAAAGCACAGGAGTATGAGAGAAGCCTCTTGAAGAATGGAAGGAAACAGGGATGTTATGTTATAAAAAGGAAACTATCTGTATATATGGTCATCAGTACTGGTTAGACTAGTGAATGATCTTAAGGTCTGATTTATACTATAAAGAGCTTGATGGCTCCTCAGTTTTTTCTCTGAATCAAATGTCATTCCATATTCTACCTTTTCAATTATTTTTTCCTTATATTAGCTGGAGTCCTATGACATTATAACCTTGAAAAATGTTGATTTGACCACACACTGTAAGGAGAAAGACAAAAAGAACTGTATATGAACACTGTGCTCTGGCTGATATATTTTTTTTTCTCACATGGATACATATGAGTGATTCTGAAGCTATACTTGTCCTAGGATTGAACAAATCAGTAAATAAATTGCTTTTAGGGGGAGTCAAGTTCCCTATAGACAAAAAAATTATAAATAAGGAGAAAACATTCATCTAGAATGAATGTGAGCCAGAGATATCAGTATGAAGTTTGTTTAAACATATATAAAAAAGATAGATTAAAAAATAAATATATCTTTGTGTACATAGTTTACAGAATATATATATTCTATAATATGCATGTAGAATATGCATAATACATCATATACACAGTGCATAGAATATGAGCACACCCATACTTAGATTTTGGTTAAATACTATTCTCCAATAAAAAGAAACATAGTTCCTTAGATAATGACTGATTCTAGGCCTGAGGTATGGAAAATATAATATATCCCTGGATCATTTTACAGATTCAGAAATTACAGACGTACTCATAAAACAAGGAGAGGGATGCATGAGGTCATATCAAAAAGACACAACCTGAAGCCAGGAGACAACCTGAAAAGAGTTTATAATGGCCAAAGCTGGAATAATTTGAACAATAAAATTAAAAACCATACTATTTAATTACTATAAACCAAAGAATAAAATAAAAATCCATGAGTTCACATTGGCCTATATAAATAGGAGAGAAAGAAAAAATTTTCCTTACAGAAGAACCCCCAATGGCATACTCCTCCTTCCAGGAAGTGGGGCTTGTTCTTCTCCTACTGAGTGTGGGCTGGACCTTATTGTGAAGAAACTTGGCAGACTCTACTTTAGTTAAGTGATCAGAGTTAACACCACTAGTGATAAGCCATGTTAATTTCATATATTCCCTGATAGGAAGCAATGAGAAGGATGCTTCACCTCTGCATTATTCTTCTCCCAAATTCATAATTCCAGTCTAACTATGAAATTTATCAAACAAACTCAAATTGAGGGAAATTCTACAAAATACCTGATCATTGTTCATCAAAAGTGTCGAGATCTCAAGACTACCACAGATCATAAGAGCCCAAGAAGATACAGAAGATATGTGGAATGTACTACACTGGATTCGAATTAAATCCCACATACATAGAGAACTTCAGGGGAAAAAATGGTAAAATCTTAATAAGTCTATAGATTAATCAATAATACTGTAGTAATGTTAAGTTCTTAGTTTTGACAAAAATGTTGTGAATATGTAAAATATTAACATTAGGGGAAGCTGGATGAAAGGTACATGGGAATTTTCTGGACTGTCTTTAGAATTTTGCTATAAATATAACATTTTCCAAAGTAAAAAGTTAAATAAAATTATCTAGTTTTTTTCTTGCTTATTTCTGTCCAATGGTGTATGGTACTAATGAACAGATAATCCACAATCTCATTGAACAGTGGAACCAGACTGTGCCCTTGCACTGGAGAATTTTAGTACCTGCTTTACTAAAAATAATTTCAAATATTCTGAGTGCTTAACATAATGTTGATTTATGGAAAAAAACAAGACATAGGGGATTCCCTATATGCTATGTGGACTAAGAGTCTATGCAAATCCAAATATAGGCATTTGAAGCTCCCCTAAGGCATCCACCAAACAGCACACCTTGTTGAATGGGACCTCATAATAGTACCTAAAACAAAAGGAAGATACGTTGTAAATACTTGACTTTCTCATACAAATAATATTTATTAACCATTTATTATGATGAGCTACTCTGCTAGATAGTGGATATAATGTGATGAGCGGAAAAAGTATTGTCTCACTTTTAATAAATTTACCATTTGATGGGCTGGTTTTGAAAATACTCATCCCTTTAGATTCTGAGGCCAAGAAATATTTTTGCAACTTTCACACTCCACTATTTTTCATCAACAGCACAAAATCTATTTGAAATTAATCACTTTCAAACCAGAACTAGAAACATGAGGGACTTGCTTTTTCATTAAGCCTACTCATTGGGCTCAGAGTCAATCTTTTCTTCATTCCCTTTTCCAAAATATTGCTGATAAATAGAATGTTTATTCATGCCCATCTAGCTCATTGCAGTAGAAAGGCTACTTTTGGTGCTGCTTCAAAAAGCATTGGGAACCAAGTGAATGAGGGAGTAGAAAAAATCTGAATGCTAAAGGCAGCTTTAACTTTTAAAAAGAAAGATTAAAAAGAGTAATGTTTCATGCCAAGTAGAGTATCTTTTTACATAAACACTATTTCATTATGGTATACAAGGTTTCATTTAAAAAACATAAATTTTTTTCTAAGAGAAGAATTCAGTAGTTACTAAACATATATAATTCTAAAAAGGTTTAGATTGTGCTATCATGCTATTATTTATATACCTTTGTATGTTCCCTTTACAATTTCTGGGGGAAAGTCAATAAAAGCAGAGCTGATGAGAATTTCCCAATCTCTTCTTAAAAACCAAGATTGAGTTATAATATTTCAGTATAACTAATCAAACAACAATTATTCTGATTTTATATGTAGTATTTTATAACAAATATCAAAGAACTTATTCTGGAACTGATTATTAGAAGCAAAAAATTGCACTCATAAAAGTATTTTACTCTTTTTTCCATGAATTATGTATTAGCTTGGGCTCTCAGCTGCCAGTACAAAAGCATAGGTCAGACATTTTACATTTAAACCCAGGTTAAAAAACCAGAGTAGGGCAGCCCCGGTGGCTCAGCGGTTTAGCACCTGCCTTCAGCCCAGGGTGTGATCCTGGAGACCCAGGATCAAGTCCCACCTCAGGCTCCCTGCATGGAGCCTACTTCTCCCTCTATCTGTGTCTGTGCCTCTCTCTTTCTCTGTGTCTCTCATGAATAAATAAATAAAAACTTAAAAAAAAAACGGGAGTAGAGGGGTTCCTGGGTGGCTCAGTGGTTGAGTGTCTGCCTTTGGCTCAGGTGGTAATCTTGGGGTCCTGGGATCAAATCCTGCATCAGGTTTCCTGAAGGGAGCCTGCTTTTCCCTCTGCCTATGTCTCTGCCTCTCTCTGTGTCTCTCATGAAAAAAATAAATAAAATCTTAAGAAAAAAAAGAGTAGAATAAGAGGGGAGAGAAATTTTTCATAATAATATTTGAATGTCTCATATAATCAAAAGACACTATCTGGCTGCCCTTTGGATCTTTGTTCCTCTCTGCATGTTTCTGTTTCTTTTTCTCTAAAGATGGCCACCAATGGCATCAAGCTTGGGTTTGAACCTGGTGCTAACAATAACTCTTTTTAGCCCTTGGAAAAGTCATTTAATCCCTGTCTCTAATATATGAAATGGGGATGAAAATATTAGCACCGCCTTCACTGAGTTGTGGCAAAGAGTGAATGAGTTGGTTTGTGTGAAACATTAGAACCATGCCTGGAATAGAAGACATTCTAGCAGTGTTAGTTATTATTTGTAGTCTAAGGTTATCACCAAAGCTTTTTCCATGGTCATTAATTTAACAAATAAGGTAAACAGATTAGCTTTCCTCAGAAATCTACAGGGGAAAAAAACACTACAAAACTCTAAGAGATAGAACACTTTAGTAATTGGAAGAATGTGCCATGTTCCTAGAATATTGAATATTTTGAAAATACCATCTACCCAAATTTTATTTTTAATACGATTCTTATAAAAGAATTTTATATTCTTTTATAAGAATAAAAGTTTTTATATTTTTTTATATGTTATGGTTTTTATATTTTATGTTGTGTTAATAGAAATCATATCATCTATGAAACTTTGTCTAAGTTATTCAGATATGTTAAAACAAAGTGACCAAAGATGTAGCACACAGAAAATGAGTATTTCTGGCATCATTAACTCATACAGGTTACAAATATGGGGGACTCAGGGATAGTGTAGAGGGATGGATCATGGCTGCTATTGCTGCTGCCACAGCTCAGGTGCTCATCATCTCTCCCCTGACTATTGCCAACAGTTTTCTAACTGGTCTCCTCACTTCCTTCAATATGCCATGCACATGAATGAGAAAGTCAGCTGCACAAAGATAAACTAAATCATGTTGCTTCCAGGCTTACCCATTGTTGGTTCTCTGCTAGCTATTGTGCTGGCATTTATCACAGTGGTGGCCCACTCTGCAGCCCTAACCTCATTGCCTACACTCCAGCTGCACAGAGCACCTCATCCACTTTTCCCTATTTATGCCATGATCATTAACATCGCTGTTCTTTGCACACGGTTTTTCTTTTGCCAGAATGTTATTTCAATATTGTATCCAAACACATCTCCATGCTTCATGTCTTTATTTAAAGCTTAGTTTTTTTTTAATATTTCATGGAAAGTCCATGAAGGGAGCATCCTGGTGACCACTGTATATGCCCTGTACCTAGACCTGTATCTGCTACATGGTAGGAGCTCAACAACTATCTGTTATACAAATGAATAAATGAACACCTTCTATAGTTGTATAACATTGTATTATAATTATTTGCTTATCTTCTTTGATCCTATTTGAGAGCAGGGATGTGTTTTAGGGGTGTTGTTTGTTTCTTTCTTTCAAGCTTGCTTTCAATGCCTAGACACATGTTCAGGGCTCAAAAAGTACTAGTTAAATGAGTGAGTGAATAATGTAATGTTATAACAAAAGGACATAAGCATTAACTAGCCCAACAATATATATAGTAATTTCTTGATAAAAGAGTCAATTTATTTGTATATTGCTTTAGAATTAATTGATATTTATTTCTACAGCAGGTAATAATGTTTAGATAATTTTCACACTCACCATTCTTTTTACATATTACATCAAAATGACAATTTTCATCCATTAGCAGTCATTTCATACTGAAATACAGATGTCCTAAGCACTGCTACCAAATGATTTTTTTTTGTTTCATTTCTTGGGTCATCCCTTTGAATAATGGAGACCTTCCAAAAAGCAGCCTTATTCCTAAGTCCCTTTAAGGGACAGAATCTTGGGCTTCAGCACTAATTTTGGTATGGTAGTAATTTGTTAGGCACTTAGAACTATGGGTATATCCGTCACCCCCAAGAATGTGTTTTTTCATAAACAAAAATTGTAAAGAGGAAAGTGGTGGAAAAACTAGAAGCATAATCTTGTGAAAACTCTCAATTATTTAATATGTCTACAAACAGTGGTCTAGTAATAAGTTCCATACATATCCTTTATAGCAATCTTCCCTAAATTTCCCTATAAAGAGACATTTATATGTTTGCTTCCTAAATGTATAGTTAATTGAAATCAATACGATTGAGATTTTTTCAAAGAACTCTATAATTAAAATTTGTCTTATATTCAGACTGTTGAAATCAGTCCAAATTACTAATGTTTACTGCATTTATAGGACTCATGTAGCTAAATCACTCTTTGATACAGATTGTTTTTTTCATGTAGTAAACTTTTTTTTAATTTTTATTTATTTTATGATAGTCACACACACACACACAGAGAGAGAGAGAGAGAGAGAGAGAGAGAGAGAGGCAGAGACATAGGCAGAGGGAGAAGCAGGCTCCATGCACCGGGAGCCTGACGTGGGATTCGATCCTGGGTCTCCAGATCGTGCCCTGGGCCAAAGGCAGGCGCCAAACCGCTGCGCCACCCAGGGATCCCTCATGTAGTAAACTTTAAATGAACTGCTTCATAAATTCAGATCTTTTGTTCTTTAAAAAATTGTTTTAAAGAGAGACAAAAGAAAAAAGAGAAAGAGAGAGACAAAACCATCATATGAGTTTGAATTTAGGATTAGTATTCCTCACACTTAAGAGAAAGCAAATAAACTTAGACAATTTTACATGGGCAGACAAGAGTGTCTGCTTTCCTTTGTCTTAGATTAATATGAACTATCACCTGACACTTCCTTGATGGTAAAGTTGATCAGTAAAATGTCCCCAAATCATTACCATCAATGTATACCACTTTCTCACCTAAAGTCTAAGAAGCTGCTACCTGGTAAAAACAAGTTTTCAAAAAAAGACCTCCTGAAAATAGCTCATGTTCTAGAAAAGACACAATGCTATGTAGCACACTATCTGGCAAAACCCTTTGGGAGCACAAATATATGATGTTGATTTTACTTATTTATCTTTTTTTTTATTTTAGTTTTTTTTCAAATATTTCTTCCCTATGAACAGTTGTTCCCTTGAACAACTAGTAAGTCCACATTCTTACCTATATCCATTCCAGTAAGACAAACCCATTTTTGCCTCTTTTACTAGTCATATAATTGAATTTAGCAGGAACACACTTAGAACACAGAGACACCAGTATCTATAAAAAAATGCCTATATGAAGCAAAATTGCACTCAGGATATCTATTTGCTTTTTAAAAGTGCATAATGTCATAAAAACTATCAACTCTTTCAAATATTGCTAATTACAAGCAATGCTTTAATTACCATTCCCTTTCTAAAAATGAGAAATGCTGGGCCTCTTATCTTCTGAAATCATGAAATACCTCTCCAACCCTTCCCTGTTATCTGTGCTTCATCTCTAATTTTTCAGGTATGAGAAATGGCTACCCCTCAAGCACCAAGTCAGCTGAGCTAAGAATTTATTTGAACTGAGTTTATTTACATTGGCTTTTGTCACTTAGGCATAGGGGAAAAGCAAAAACTACCAGAGCTATCCAAACCAGTAGCTAGCTACCATAGCTATCCATTAACCATTCTGTTAATGATCAAAGAGCAATTTCTACCAATATGCTAAAAAAAGCCTCAAAATGTAGGGGTTTCTTTTTGCTTTATGTTCCTATTTATCTGTACATGATAGCTAAATTGCCTGAGTTACCTGCCCAAAATGAGTTAGGGCCTAAAGTGTTCATATTTGCCTTGGCTCCACTTCTCTTGTTGCTTTGCTCAGATTTACACCAAGTAAGAGTCAAACTGGTCAATGTAAGGAAAAGGTAACCCAATACTTGTTTCATTGATGAAGTGTACTGATTTTGAAGGGGGCAGAATCAAGAGAGCAGGGAAAAGTGTTCAGATCAAGCTGATAGGGTGGGTGAACATGCACCAGGGATGGTGTTACATATTCAGGACTGGTCTGTGCTGGGAGTGAGCGTTCTACTTGACCTCTGCTACAAAAGAGACAAAATGAAGAGCTTGAGATTGTGCTAAGTTGGGACTCACACACCTCGGCCCAGTGGCCACGCCTTCCTAACAGCAGGTTTCAAAAGTAGACTAAGGACCAAGTCATCACTACCAGCTGATTCCACAGATTTACATCTGAACCAAAACTGATTTCAAAATCAGATTTAACTTCTTGTGAAGGAAATTTTAGGACTTAATAATGGCATCTTCTTGTAAGTGCTAGGGGAAAAAAAAGATGCTGGGTCACAGCTTTTGAAGTAGGCAACGAGTATCAATGTTCCTAACAGTCAAATCCCAGCAACTTGAACTTGGCAGATAACTTTGTACGAAAGTGAGCACTGCTGAAAAGGGGTTTTGGTTGTTGAATAAATTTCTTTTTTCTCTTTGCACTTGATACATTTTGAAAGTAGACATAGAAAACCCCTGGTTAGGCAATAAACTCTGTATGTATCAGATTATTAGTTCTATGTCTGACTTCCGGGTACATTTTGAGGGTAGCATCCATCTAAAGGCATTTTAAAATTAGGGCTTTCTCATGAATGTGGTAAAAAATGGAATTTATAACAAGGTCACTAATGGAATGTATTTGCATGACTCATTTATCCTTTTATAGGCTATGCATGGCCAGACACAGAGCGTTATCTACAATGCTTCTAAAATTACCTCTCTGGGACTTTCATCCAGCTTTAAGGAACTTCAAAGAATGAAACATATTTCTCCTGACTGACTTTAAAAACAGGTAAATGATTTTTAAATGAAAGAAAAATAATCTCTTGGGGATTGTGTACAGGAATCTGCACTTTAATAAGTATTTGAGATGGTAAAAACAGAAAAATTGAGGAAAAATCAAATTTACATGAAGACTTTCAACTTAGTCTCCAAAAAGATGGTCTATGTATTAACGAAGCATAAGGAAATGCTACCTTATACATTTTACGTTCTACTGGTAACTATTCCTAGGAAAATAGAGCAAAAACAAAACAAACTAAAACCTTGTTTTCATTTTAAGAAGCAATTTGAGCTGGTAAGGCCGTCTTCCTTATACCAAGTACAAATCTCCCCTCCTCCTCCCCCTCTCACCCCAGTTAGTGAGTGATGAGGAAAAACCTTGAGTCAAATATGTAAACTTTCTACAGCTATTTGGACATTTTATAAATCTTAAAGAATTTATAATTTAAAACTTATAACAAACAAAAGGTAGCCCGTCAGTGTTCTAACTCTTTAGGCATAATACCATTCTCCCTTTGCATCTTGATATTTCCTTTGCAGCTGGACATTCAGACATCACCAACACTGGCCCTACCTAGTACCATTCACAGGTAGAGAATCAATTCACTGGAACAAATGACAGGAGAGCCCAGGTAAACTGCTTATTTCCTTTATCAAATTCAGTATTATATTTTATTTCCTTCTTAGTATGAAAATTCTGTTGCTTTCTGGTTATATAAAGCTTGAGATAGGAGGCCACGTAGAAAATACAAAGAAATGAAGTCAGCGGTCAAGCATTAGTTCAGGTGTACTTCAAAAATGAGTTGGGCTTATGCCTCAGGCTCTCAGGTATCTGAGAAACCTGTACTAAGGAACACAGATCCCCTCAGATCCTCAGTACTCCTGGGGCAACTCTCAGTTTTAAACAACTGTGACAGATGAAAATCACGGGGAGGAAAGGAGACACACTTAGCCTCCCCTCCACAGCCTGGCAGGACATCAGAACCCCTGGGGCACATTTCTTTTAAAAAATAACTGACCACAGGAAAATGAGGATAGGGGTATAAGCTAGAGAACTACAAAAAGCAAGCTGGGCCTTATCTGCAGGCCTTCCTTCTAGGTAGACGTGAAGTCAATCCTCAAGTGTTCATGATGTCAACTTTGTCATCTGTATTCCTGGGATCTGCGATCTTGGAAAGCAGTGCTTTCTTTCAGCCAAGACAAAAGAATTCGGGTGCGCTGGACCCTGGGAAGAGAGTTCAAACATAGTCTGCTCTCCAGTCTTTTCCTAAAACTTGGTTAAAACATTTGATATTTGAAAGAGTTGGTTTAAAGCATAGTTTAGATAACCATTTCTCCAGCTTTAACTCTGTTTTGGTTATATCACAAGAGAACAATGTTCCTAGATTATTTTAGCTTCTTACAGAAACATCTTCTAAAGGTTAAGATTTAATATTATGCCCTCGGCTATTACAGCGGTGAAATTAAAACCTTGGGCATGTAACTGCCAATTCATTGTCCCTTTTGTAAGAATCCCCATGGTAAATCCCCCTAGGATTCAGTCAGGAAAAGCATTTTCTTCAGATAGATTTTAATACTACTCATATTAGGCAGAAGGAAACTAAATAAATTAATCTGCTTCTATTTTGAAATTGGCTTCCAAATTCAGCTCCCAGCTGTAGTAACAAAGCCATTTTAATTTCCTGTTATAATGGACTAGCTAGCACTCTCTCTCTTTCCACACTTGAGATCTATAGATTACCTGTTTCAGAATCACAGAGAAGGCCTCTGAAAATTATAGAACCCTGAGCCACTCCCCAGAGATTCTGATACAGTAATTTTTGAAAGGGACTTTGGAATATGTGCTTTATTCAAGCCTCATGGTTACTATATATACTGAGTTTAAAACTGTTCTAAGTGGTTTTGATTGGTCTTTTAATAATATTAGGTGATTCAGATCTTTATTTTTTTTTTTCTAATTGAAAAATATGGTTCCTTTGAGATATTCACATATACATGCACAGTCTTCTCCCCCACTCCTGCCCAGGAGGTAAGATAATGGAGGTAAGAGATCACCATATGGAAGAAATAAACACACAGGACGAACTTCTCTGGAAATGTATAAAACTTACTCAGAGGGCAGCCCGGGGCTCAGAAGTTTAGCGCCACCTTCAGCCCAGGGCGTGATCCTGGAGACCGGGGATCAAGTCCCATGTCAGGCTCCCTGCATGGAGCCTGCTTCTCCCTCTGCCTGTGTCTCCCTCCCTCTCTCTCTCTCTCTCTCTCTCTCTCTCTCTCTCTCTCTCTCTCTCTCTCTCTTTGTGTCTCTCATGAATAAATACATAAAATCTTTAAAACAACACAACTTACTCAGAAATGTGTTGCTTACAGATTAAGAAAAACATATACATAAATATATAGATAAAAAGAAAACAAGGAATTCTGCAAAGAAACCTCACAAGTATTTTGCAGAAAGGAATGAAACTTCAGACTTCTAGTTCCAAACTACTTGTAGGTTTTGTTTTTTTTTTTCCTTAAGGTTTTTTCATGGAACAGGTTTTGTTTGGGTTGCAAACTAAGACAGGGGTTTGATTACAGATAGTTTCTAGCTTGCCTCTGAAAATGGTTTTTACAAACATGAAAACCAGAGTATAGCTGATTTACAGTGAACTCCATTGGTAGAAACCTGAGAAATCTATATGACAACATATTTCTAACACAACTATTGATTCTTCCCTGGGAGAACAAAATCTGAAAGCATTAGAAAATTAGCATATAACTCACTTGGCCAACAGCATTTTTTAAAGAAATTGTAGATTACTCATAGCATACTCTAAAGTATGGAATAGGTAATACAGACTAAACTTATTTTTAAATATTTTTAAATGCAATCCGATATATTCTTTATCAATCTAATCTTTTGTTTTTGTAGAATTCACAAAGCAAAGTATCTTACATTTCCATAAAGAATGACATAAAAACAAACAGCACTGACTTGTGGTTACAATTTGCCATATTAGTTTGAAAATTCATATAAAATGAAAAGATGGTAGTTACTTAGTTTTTAAATCTCTATTTTGACTTCTAAAAAAATATGGCAGATAAGCATAAATATTCAACCTCCTTTGGCTATAACTGACAGAAATAACCAAGATGATAAAAACATACTCATAATGAAAGAAACTCCAAAAGGCACTGAAAACTAGGGAGGGTGCCACCCACAGGTCATAAAATCCAAAAAAATCTCTGCTTTATATAATGCAAGTGGAACCAGGTAGAATGAAGATATTTAGAAGCAACTCACAACTCACTTTCCTAAAAAAGCAGTGTAGTCTCACAAGCAAAGGGCAGACAGGTGAGGAGAAGCTGGATTAATTTTCCTATTTTCTAGAAGCAAAGGTCAAAGAGCCCTGAGTGGGGGAAGGTGGGGAATTCCTATCACTGCTGCAAATCAGAATCAGCTGAGTGAGGAAATGCCCAAGCAAGCTCAGCTATGCCTAAAGGAAAGCAGGCTCCTTTCTGGCTTGGTCAATGGATTTTATGTTGGATGAAGCCATTTTCTAAAACAGAAAGACCTAAAACATGTACTCAAAGAATATTTAGAAAATAACAAAATGGAAAAATGTTCCACATAAAAATGTTGAGATGCAGCCAAAATTATTCTCAGAAAACAAAACAAAAAACGAACTCTCACTACTTTCATGATTAAACAGGAAGGAATAAAAATGAATTAATGAAATATCCAACTCATTAAATTAAAACTAGAACAAGAAAATAAACCCAAGATAAGGAGGCAGAATAAATAGCAGCTAATATTGGCATTAATCCTTCTAGTTTCTCTGTGTGTATGATTTAATTTAATCTTCTCTACCACTCATTGAAATAGATACTAGTAACATTATTTTAAAGATGAGGAAATTGAGAATCTTGCAGCGAATTGAATTTTAAAATGTAAAAGTGGAATAATTGATAAATAAAAACACTTAGGTATTAGCAGTGAGTGGGAAAGCATGGTAGCACAACTCTTTGGAGAAGAAATAGGGCAGGTAGGCTAGATATTCTTTCCCTAGAGCTCTCTTTGTTCTGTCCCTTGGGGATCACCCAGCTGAGGTGAGCCAGCCCTGCCTGCACATGCTGAGGCAATCGCCATCAGCTGACAACCTATCCAGATAATGCTAGGCTTCTCTGTTGCTTTATTTCTAAAATATTCAAAATATATCAGAGAAAGAGACTAAAAAATAAAGCAACAGAGGTAATGGTAACAATTGATGAATCTGAATGTCCTTTATACTATTGTTCTTGAATTTTTTCTGTAACTTTGGATTTTAACTTGTTAAAAATAAAAACCTAAAATTTTAAAATATTGCTTTCTATGCAAGTATCTAAGGAAGTTATTAGATTGTGTGCTCCTCTAAAATAAGAAGATAGACTTAAAAAATAAAGGCACAAGATACGGGAAACTGGAGCTTTGTACCAAGCAAGATGCAGAGGAAATGCCCAGACAGAGGGAGAAGAGTAAAGATCGAAGGTCAGAAGTTTCTGGAAAAGATTTCCTTCAAGATTTGCAACCTGTAGAATGCTTTATACAACTTATCTATTGAAAGAGAACTTTGAAAACATAGATAACTTGTTTTTTTTTTAACAAGTAATTATATAGAAAACCAGAAACTAGGTATAATTAATAATTACAGAGAAATAAGTGTTTGGGAATGGATAGCTAATCTTAAGTTTCAACATGGTTCTGGTAGGAAAAGTGTTTACATAGCAAAATAGAGTAAATGAATATTATTCTCACCATACTGGGAAGATATTACAAGTGTGAAAACATGGGAATAAAATGGAGCTCAATTTCCTTTATTCTTTGTGAAAAGTCAAATGGAAAAATCATGAAGCAACAAGAGAAGAAAATTACTTAGAGGTTGTAATACCAAAAGAATTAGCCAAGAGGGGCAAATGCATGGACTTCCAAAAAGGGAAATTAGGAAGAAGGTAATAGTGAGCTGTTAGTTTGCATAAAAAACATTATGACATTAATTGACTCTAACTTTTGTGCATGTATAACTTGAACAAAAATAAATAAAATTAAAGACAGGACAGAGACTGGAATGTAGAGAATATGGGGAAAGGAAATGCAGCATGAGTGTGTTGATATCCTTGGTATGAGAGTGGAGGCCTTGAGATGCTAGCTGATGGAACAAGAAACAGAGATCCTTGGTTTAAAAATGCGTATGTGCTCTCGAACAAAATAAGTTACACTGGGAAGAGAGGGTGCTGGGAGATGAAAGGTCAATACGTGCAAAGTCATGGACAAGTCCAGAAATAATATCTAAGCTACTAAATGAAGGAATATAAAGAATATAGAAATTCAGAAATATAGATGAACCTTTGAGAAACTCTGAAACAAATGGATACAAGGGGATGCTGCTAGGAAACAAAATTCAGAAAGAGGAGGAAAGGGAGAGGAGATTGGATGAATGTTATTAAAAGCCTTTCCTTAGCATTTAAATTTCCATCGGTGCACTTGTATTACTTTGATAAAAATGCAATTTTTAAAAAAACCTACTTAAAAAGCATTAAATAAGGTAGGAAATTTCGCAATATATTTTTTGAAGCTAGAAGAACCCTAATATTGATAAAGACAGAATAATATTTAAATTACCCACCAATACACTTATGAATATAGATGAAAAATCCTAAATAAAATAAAATACAGTATTGCTAAACTGGACTCAAAATAGTATTTTAAAAATTAATATTGTATGAAAACCATGGCTTCTTCTTGAAATGCATGGCTGCTTTAAAATTTGAGAATACATTAACACAATTTATCATCTAAAGAAGTCAAAAAAGAAAAAGGAACAGATCACTGTGCAAGATGACAAACCAGTATTTGATAACACTAAATTGTCAACTTATTAAACAAAAAGACCTTTTAAGATAATTAGCAACATTGATATCCCCTAGCTCAGGTTAATCATGCACCCTACATTTGCTTATTTTAAATGAAATTGAGTGTAGTACCATCCTGTAGAGGTGATTTAGCAGTGGGGGAAAAAAAAAAGACTAAGCCCTTGAACTTGTGAAACTTATCTTCTAGTGAAGAAAGTGGCAAATAAATAAAAAGTAATATGATTTCTGGCTCTGCTGAATTTAAAGTAAATAAAAGAGATTGAGATAGAAAATGAGATTTCTGCTACATGAACTGGTGAGGGTCTGGTTTGCTGAAGCAGTGGCTTTTTTTTAATTGAAGTATAGATGGCATACAATGTCACATTAGTTTCAGGTGTACAGCATAGTGATTGGACGACTCTATAGATTATGCTGTGCTCACCACAAGCCGAATAGTGACTTTTGAGGAAGGAGTGGCCATGTGATTAGCCAAGATACAAAAATTTCAGGCAAAAGGACAGCAGGGGCTCTTTTAGAATGAAGGACAGAAGTGTGAAGAGAATTCAGGAGAAAGCCAGGTGCCAGATCACAGGGGTCTTACACACCACACAAAGGGCTCTCTGGATCAATTGCTCAACTTTCCAAATGGTGGCATGTCAGCCATGCTCCTCTCTAGGTTTTTTGATCTCCAAAAAGAGTTCAACTTAAAAAACAAATTGAACAAATTCTGCCCACACTTCTGCCTTCTTTCTGCTCTAGAATTCTCTCTCACTTATCTCTCTCAACCTGTACCTAATGTCACCTTTCCACTGTTTTAAAGCCACCTGTGTTGTCGGACTCTGCCCAGTCTGAACACAGGTACAATTGCCCCACATTGCCTAGAGTCCTATCACTGCTCACTTCCGCATGGTTATTGCTTTGCTGTCACTTGCAGTAGACCTGCTCCTGAGAGGCTGCATAGAGGCTAGTGCCTCCCCCCTTATTAACTTCCTTAACTTATAATATTTTTAGATAATATTTTTCCTTCATGGAAAACCTAAGAAAATCAAGCAAAAGCTCCATTAGAGTTCTTTAGAAAGTTCAGCAATGTGGATGATTTAAAAACTCACTATAATCAACAGGTTTTCTTATGCTAGCAAGAAACCATTAAAAAATAATTCCAAAGCCATAAATACTACAAAATATTTAGGGATAAATTCAATGAAAAACATGCAGGAATATGTATATATAGTCTACAAATCATTTTAACTAGATGAAGTAGAAGACTGGCATGAGTAAAGAAGACACATTTTCTTGGACAGAGAAAGCAAAAGCTCAAGGGTCTTTCTAAATTTGTGTCTAAAAAAAAATTTGTGTCTAAATTTTATTTGGAAGAAAATTTTATTTGGATAACATTATATATACACATATATACAGCATATATTTACTTACATGTTACATTAATTTTGTAGTTAGTTATTTAGTTATTTAAACTGTGAAACTGTCAAAAGAACACATCAATAGATCAGTGCCATGGAATAAAAAAAAAAACGACAAGACCTGATCCCTGACTTGTCAGAAGTTACGTCTAACTAGGGTATGGAAATAGTTAATTGGTGAATCAGAGTACTGTTTGGATTCTCTGGGTAGCAGACATTGAGATGGATTTAGAAGTGCAAAAGATTCTTGGGAATTAACACTTGGGAAGGAAAGAAGAATGAAGCAAGACGGGCCAGGGAGCTGTCAGACCATGAAGCAGACCTGACTGAAGTGAAGTCTCTGACAGTCCAAAGCGGAGCAATAGAGGGATGGAGGGTAGGTTGCTCATTGGAGGAATCCTTCACTGAGTGGAAAAAGCCAGCCCTTCTACAACTGCTTTGCCTGGTCACTGGCCAGGGTCCAGCTCAAGAAGAGTGTGACGGATCTTGGCTTGAAAGTTGAGGTGGACTGGGAGGAGCTCACAGCTGGAGGCTGGCAGTTAACTGCACCCCTCACAACTGAGCAGTCTCCTTTTCTTGGTTGACAGAAACAGCCTTTCTCTGTGTGTGATGCAACCAGTGAAAAGAATAAGTTATATTTCTACTTCATTCTATAGGCTAAAATCAGTTCCACTTGGTTTAGTTAAAGCACTGGATGTAAAGAAAAGAATTAACTGTTTATAAGGGCTGTATAATCTTCAGCTGGGAAAAGGTATAATGTAAAAGACAAACGGAAAAAGGAGAAAAACTAATAAATAAGTTACATAAATCCCACAGTCTCATGTATCTTAAAACAACAGAGAATTTAAAGGCCAATGTAAGTATGAACAAAATAATTGAGGCAAAGATTAAAGATAATGATCATTTATTTTGTGTAAGGATTGTTACAACTCGGTGGAAAAAAAATGCAAACACTCCAATAAAAATGGCTAAGAGCATGAATATGTTGTTTTGACAGTAGAAAGGCAAAGATGATACACATGAAAATACTATAAATGGTATCATATAAAAGACAGAAATTTAGATTAAGAAGACACCTCTCTACCAGATTGGCACAATAATACCCAGAGTTGGCAAAGATGGCAAAAATGAAATCTTGCATGTATCTTTCAAAAATAGATTTTTTGGTTATAATGTGCCCAAATTAAAATTCCACTTTTTGTTCATAACAAAATTAATTGTGAAAAAAAGAGTCACACTACCAGTTCTCTGAGAGCTAATGATATATCACTGACCAAAAAAATAATATTTAGTTTGAAAAATAAGGAAACCTGAAGTGTAGATTATGCTTTTGCACATTGAGGGAAACACTAGTGACCTGAAAGAACTTATCCTAACAGCCTTTGAAATGGCAGGAGACAGAAAACACTAATTTGTCTTGCAACCTCAAAAGGGCTAAGGAGAAAAAAGCTAAGAGAAAACATATATATGGATATTTATATATTGTTAAATGTATTTTTAAATGTATTTTTTATTTTTAATATGCAAATGTCATATATATAAATGTTATGTATATAAACATAGGTAATTCTTCATTATAAAAGAACAGTTGACGTAAAGGGACTAAAGAAAGAGATAGTGAGAAGAAAAGACACTCAGGTGAGAGACTGGCCCCGTTCTAGGATTAGGGGGTTTCCTGGAGCAAATCTCAGAAGCCTGGCTAGTTCCCTCAGCCATCCATGCTCAGTGTCCCCTTGGTCAGTTGTCCCTGCTTTTGTTCTTGTCTTCTGACCTTCACGTTGCTGATAAAAGGATCTCTCTGATTTTTCCCAAGAAGGAACTTTCTCAGGATCTGGCTTCTTTGTAATCTTTCTTGCTTCATCTTGTTGTCCTAGAGAGCTAACTCTAGTTTCATTAATATACCAGAAACTCCCACTCATGATTTTGCCTATGATGTTTCTCCCAGAATTTACATATTAGAAATCTACTAAATTCCTACTCATCTGTCAAAACTCAGGTCAAGCATCACCTCTGCTTTAGAATCTTCCTAGACATTCCCATTATGAGTTTTCCCTGGAGATTACATCATATGCGTATTTAACTTGCTTACATTCAGTTATATGCATACAATTGAGAGAGAGAGAGAGAGAGAGAGAGAGAGAGAATTTAAATTGAGCAAGTAAATGAACCACCAGATATTCCAGTCTGCAAATGTAAATCCCACAATGACAATGACATGGTAGACATGAATTTGCTCCCCTTTGGTAGATCTTTGCTCCTATGTGTCCCTCATAGGTTGGGCATCCTACAAAACTTACAAGATTTTTAAAATGAACATGTTTCATCTGATTACCAGCTGAAAAAACAGCAATCTTTTCTAAATGCTTGAAAAGCAAGCTGGTTTAGATTCATTGAGAAGTAGTATGCAAGTCTCCAGTCTGATGACTTCTTAGGGATTTTAAAGGATAATTTTGATTACATAAAATTTTCTGTCTTAAGTGCTGACTTCATATACTAACCCCACATAAAATGTGACTTTTCTTTACTGATCATAGGGTTTTGTTTCCCTATTCTGCAAGTTTTTATTTATGTGGTTTTGAGCTCATTGAAAAATATATTCAGAATATACTAGGTGTTCAATAAATGTTTGTAAAATGAACAGATTATGTGGGTGATAATCTCAAGGATAAGCCCTCTGCTTGAAAACAGGTATCAAATCTGACAAGTATATACGTCAAGATGTGAAAAACTGCCAAACAATGCTCTTTAGGAAAATCACAGATAACAGAAGCTTTCAAAAGACATGCTCCCAAAATTACATGATGTCAAATTTTTAGGTCATGATAAAAGTATTTAAAATATGTAAAGGTTTGGGCTCTCCTTAACCAAATCAGACCAAATATTCACCTATTGTTTCTTGGTCTTAGACTAAGATTTACAGAAAATATGCTTGCTTGGTTCAGTTAAGCTATTTGTGGGTATTAACAAAAATCTTTCAAAGCATTTCCCCTATCATTTAATGAAAAGTTTATTTGCAACTGTCCTGACAGCAGTGTATCTATGTCAGTATGGGTGTTGGGATTTTTTCAAGGAAAGATATGGAACTTTCAGTTATTTAGTCTCTATTTTACATATGTAACAGTAAATTCAGCTGGGAATTATGACCATGTAAATGTATCATGACCCACCTTGAAAGTATACACTTGTACTACATATAAAAGTGGTTTTTTTTTAATGCCAGAAAAAGAAAATGATGATGAAATTAGGTTGAAAAGGAATAATCCAATTCAGAAAGAATTGTGCAATGAACCTTGCTTCTGGACAATAGTTACCTCAGGGTTAATGTGAGGGTTTACTTACCTAATATTTGTGCATGTTCTTATATTAAGTAGCATATATAAGTGACCAAATATATTGAATATTTTATTAACATTATTAGCATTTTAAAAAACAATGCTCTGCAATTATGGAAAGGAGTTAAGGTTTGAGCCTCTTTTTTTCACTCAAATCAATAAAATAGTCATTTGTTTTATGCTTGACAAGATTTGGAGGTGCTCACACAAACATTTGAGACCAAATTACATGTTAGCCTTTACGATGTTTCTTGTAATATGGCAGAAAGAGTTGTGTCTTCCAAAAGTCCTGTTTATCTGTTCTATTTAAATTTCATTAAAACACTCATGTCTCATTTTGTCATAGTGTTTGTTCAAAATTGTTGCAGGAAATATCATGAGCACTAGGTTGAAGTTAAAGCTAGCAATTCATGTGCTTTTTCTAGAACATCAAACGTGTATTGTAAACAGCAAGGAGAAAAGCCAAGCACAACAGAGAACATAGAACTGTGGAAAAGTCACATTTCACAGCAAAGAAAACTGAATGAAAGTGAGGCCTGAGGCTCACTCCTGTTGAGGGGACACTCCGGTCCATATTGAGGAGTTCAGTGTAAGCCCACAAAAGTGACTCCCTTATGCAAAGCATAAATGCTAGTATTCCTCATGGCTGCCCAGAGTCTGCTCTGTCCTTCTACATGCTCTACTCGGTCATTAAGTCTCTTGTTGATGTCAATTGTTCAAATAATTACTTATAAAATTCTGTTAAAGTGATTCCTTATCCTTGAAACCATTTAAATGTACCTAGTTGTCTATTCTTGTATTAGTAAGGATCATCACTTCTATGAACCTTCAGGCACAAGACACATCTTTTTCTGTCCCTGAGGCAGCCACTAATTTCCCTTACTGAGGATTAAAAAAAAAATCCCTAATTGAGTTTCTGGGAGCACCCCCTTGTACTATGTACTATGTTTGTATGGTGATAGTTCTACCCAGAGCTTATCTGGAGACATGAGGCACATAGGGCCGTGAGAACCAGAAGGATGGTGTAACAGAAGGGGTGGTGGAAGTGAAAGGATGGTCCACTTAAAGTGAATGGCAGGTGCTGGTGCCCACAGCTGTGAGACAGCACCCACACCATTTCTACTTTTAAAAGCTTCTCCCCTGGCGAGGAAAATAATATGTTTATTCAGTCACCAAACAAACTGAGCCAAAAATTATACTGATCATACAGATACTTTTGTTATCATATTTCTTCGGTTGCATGAATTACTGTATACCTCCTCAAACATGTTGTGATGTTACAATAGAACCAGGACAAAATGTGATGGTGTGTGTGTATGCATAAGGGTATGCATTATAGTGAAGAGGAAGGGAACAAACCATCTTCCCAGTACCCCTAAAACTACAAATTTAGTGACAACTTTATTTCTTTCCTTTGGATCTGGCTCAATAAACAAGATATTAATTAAAGAAAGAAAATTTCCAGTTTATTCTCTAAAGTCACTGGTCCTAAATTTTTCCTAACTGTAAAAAATGATTCCTGTTTCTCCTTTTGCTCACACAAATTAATAAAAATAATTCTCCAGTGACTGGTTTATTTATCTTTGTACCAATCCACTCTTATTATCGCACTGTTATTTTTACAAAAGCTGTATTTTAAAATTTTAAAACAACCATTTAAAGGCAAATTTTAAAACAACTACTTAAAGGCAATAAAAAGCATCCAAAAGCAGGCAGAATCAGAAGAGTTTATTTACTCTTAAGAGAATTACTGTGACCAGTAAGAATTCTGTTTGTGGCCTTTTTACCCAAAGGTGTTCCTCATGGAGAACTGCAACCTTACTAGCTCAAGATGGCAAGAGACAAAGTTCAAGCAAATACTTTATAGATAGGACAAAGAAAGAATGAACCATAAAACAAATATTTGATAAATTGGACTTTAGCACATAAAAAGATGCACATTATTATTTATCAGAAAAATACAAGTTAAAACCTCAATGATACCACTATAAGCCCATTAGAATGACTAAAATAAAAAATGCTTGTAATACCAAGTGTGGCCAGATTTAGAACAACTGGAATCTCACACACTTTTTTGGGGGAATGCAAAATGGTATAGCTACTTTGGAAAATAATTTGAGAGTTTCTGGTAAGTTAAATATGAATTTACCATACAATCCAGAAATTCCACTCATAGGTATTTACACAAGAAAAATGTATATGTATATTGTATGCTGAATATTCATAGTAGCTTTCTTCATAATATCCAAAAGCTTTCTTCATAATATCCAAAAACTAGAAACAAAATGTCTATCTACAGATCAATGGTTAAACAAATTATAGCAATCTAAATAATTGGATGCTCTTCTGCAATATAAGGAACAAATTACTGATAAATGCAGTATGAATGAATTTTAAAACCAGGCTGAGTAAAAGATGCCACACACAGAATACATATTGTGAAATTACATTTATAATAAAATTCTAAATAATGCAGACTAATCTATAGAGACAAAGTAGATCACAGGAAACAGAGTTTGGGGATGGGGCAGAGGGCCATTAACTACCAAAGTTGCCAAGAGAGTATTTGGAGTGATGGAAATTTCTATTTTGTCTGTGGTGGTTAATTACATGGTTTCCTTTGTCAAAAATCATTGAGTGCATTTGATTGTATATAACTTATACCTAAATGGAATTTTGTTTTTGTTTTTGGAGAGAGAGGGTGGGAAACATAAAACGCAGAATTATTCCAAATATACAGAACTTATCTTCCTAAAATTGGACAAGCAGAGGTCCTCAAAGCTCCCTGTGAATACTTTACACAGTCTCACAAGTTGGGACCCAGGGCTCAGGGCATAATCTCCAGGGCCACGTCCATAAACTCACTTCTGCCTACCATCCTGCTTAGGGCTTAGCAAAAGCCAGAGGACAATTCTGCTGACTAGGTGAGTGTACATGTGAGTCTCTCCCCTCAGGGTGGAAAATTTATACAGAATGTTAAGGAGTCCTGCCTGATCTGGGCCTCAGACCTAAGCTAATTTCCCCAGGCCAGGTTTAGCAGTTTAAAAACCAAATATATAATGTTGATGTCTAAGTAAAGCCCAAGTCCATTTAAATTGTTTAAAAGTCATGGGTGTGATGGTTAATTTTGTATGTCAGCTTGACTGGACCATGAGGTGCCAGAAATTTGGTTTAACATTCTGGGGTGTCTGTGAGTGTGTTTCTAGATGACATTAACATTTGAATCCATAGGCTGAGTAAAGCAGATTGCCCTCCTGAATGTAGCTGGACATCACCCAATCTGTCAATGTTTGGAATAGAACAGAAGGCTGAGTAAGGGATAATGCCCTTTCTTGCTGCTTGACAGTCTTTGAGCGGGAACATCAGTCTTCTCTTACCTTTGAATTTGGACTTGAACTAGAACTACGCCATTGACTCTTCTGGATCTCTAGCTTACTGACTGCAGAACTTGGATTTCTCAGTCTCCATAACTGCATAAGCCAAGTCTTTATCATGAATATATTTATATCCATATGTGTATATAATAAACATGTGTTATCTTTTTATCTTCATAAATATGTATATATTTTAGATTTAATGTATGTGGATGTATAAATATATAAGTATGTGGATATATAAATTGTTTATATACAAACATGTAATTGTGTGTATATAACATATAAAGATTGTTTATATAAATATATAAGTAAATACATATAGTTTCTGTTTCTCTGGAGAATGCTGACAAACATATGGAGCAAAGAAGTATTACCAGCTTCCCTAGAGAGGCCTAGAAAGCCTATTAGCATATCACAAATTACACACATTGAAAATTGCTGACTAAAGTGCTCTGAGGCCTCCATCTACAAGAACTTTTCATATTTTGCATTTGATATTCTTTGGTACAAAATGAGAAAAGAGAACCTGAATAATATGAACAGAAAGAAATTTAGAGCCCTAAAAACAAGAGAAAAAGTGACCTTCAATCATTTGCATGTTAGAATTTTTTTAAATAAAGATTTTATTTATTTATTCATGAGAGACACAGACAGAGAGGCAGAAATATAGACAGAAGGAAAAGCAGGCTCCCTCCGGGGAGCCTGATATGGCACTTGATCCCAGGACCCCAGGACCACAACCTGAGCTGAAGGCAGACAGACGCTCAGCCACTGAGCCACCCAGGTGCCCCAACTTCTATTACTTGAGAATAAGCCATATAACTTGGATAATTTTTAATTCAAGAATGTAAGTATTTTGGACAGGGCAGATTTGCCCTCATCAGAGTGCCATAAAAAGAGGTTCAGAGTCACAATTTTAGATTCTTTAATATACTGTGATAAACTGGCTGATTCCTGTAGCCCTGCCACCATCCACCTATCTCACACAGACTCTGTGAGGTAAAATTCCTAGTCTCAAATGATTTTACATATCATTCCCTTTCTTCTTTTATGGATGACCTTAGCCTGTAATAGGCTCCAAAAGAGAAGTGAGAGACTCACCAAACCATCATAACAGAATACATTAACCCACCCCAAAGAATAAACACAGGTTGTGGGGCATATGTATATTTAGCTCAAAATGTGTAAAATAAATGAGAAAGTCTTTATATTGGTCTAATCTGTTCTAAAATTGCATAATCAGGGATCCCTGGGTGGCGCAGCGGTTTGGCGCCTGCCTTTGGCCCGGGGCGCGATCCTGGGGACCCCGGATCGAGTCCCACGTCGGGCTCCCGGTGCATGGAGCCTGCTTCTCCCTCTGCCTGTGTCTCTGCCTCTCTCTCTCTCTCTCTCTCTGTATGACTATCATAAATAAAAAATAAAATAAAATAAAATTGCATAATCATACATGAAAAGTTACATAACTTTAAATTAGATATATATTTTATATTTTTCAAAATTCCTGCATAATACATTTTTACGTTATTTAAATCAAATATGAATTTTACTAAGAATTGCAAGTAATTTCTCTATTATTCAACATGCTCATTTTACATGGCATTGGTAGTGTTTCTGATGACAGACAGTCAATTGCAAATGGACCATGTGTTAAGATGTGGGGTCTCCGAAGGACCCTCTTAGTCTTTAAGTCTCTTCTGTTAATATTCATGGAACTGCATAATAGCTCCTTCTAAAGGCCCTTCTTGGTGGCCAAGGTGACTGTTTTTATTGGTAAATTCAGAAATAGTAATAAAATAAAAGATTTGAAAATCCTCAAAGCGAACTAGAGTGAACAGTCTGCCCGATTCAACCACTGTTTGCAAATATTTATTTTTTCATCTCTAAACCTCAGAGTGTGTTTGATTTGAAGCACTAAAACAGCAATTGCTCTGACCCACAGAAAATTTTTATGCTGAATAAACCACCTCATAAGCCAAAGCTTAAACATTTAGGGTAGACGTTTTGACACAGCATTCCCTTGTGAAAGCATCTGGAATTCTACTTTTCAATTGACTTAATTTTCATGTCACTCCAGAAAACTTCCTAGGACCTTAAGGAATGAAGGCCTTACATTTTAAGGTGAAGTTCCTTAAGAAACAAAGAATATCACTTGTATTTCCCCAGGATGAACCTTGAAGTGTTTGATCTTTTCTGATCTAATTTTAAGAGGATGTAGAATGCTAGTACCTGATGGATATACCATCTTTCCTCATAAAAAAAAAAAAAAAAGAGACAAGGAAAAAACCCAGACTCATCTCTCCTCCTCAACTTATTTCCAAAAATTATAGTATTTATTTTTGGAGAAATCCTACTTTATTCTAGTCATCATATCCTCCTCTACAAATTAAACAATAAGAAGATATTTCCACTTGTATGTTGAAACAAATTAATGTACACACTAGCCTGAATGTATTGAAAAATGCAGGTTTTATGTAGTCAGCATTTACAGTACATGGCTGACCAAAAGAACTGTGGTGACTTCAGAACATTTCTTCTCTCAACTTTAAAGTTTATGACTTAGGCCGCCTTGGTGGCTTAGTAGGTCAAGCATCTGCCTTCGACTCAGGTCATGATCCCAGAGTCTCAGGATCACACCCCGCATCAGGCTTCTTGCTTAGTGGGGTGTCTGCTTCTCCTTCTCCTTCTCCCTCTCCCCTCTCCACTTGTTCTCTCTCTCTCACACTCACTCTTTCTCTCAAATAAATAAAATCTTAAAATAAAAGCAAAAAAAAAATAACTTTATGACTTGATCTACCACCATCTCTGCAATATTCTCTGAATCCTGTTGATGTTTACCTTTGAAACACAGGCATGCTTCCCATGAGTGGACTGAAACTGGATCAAGTGGCCAGAACATTATCTACACTGTTAGCCATTCATCAGCCCATTAACAGGTTGTCAGTGACATGTATGGAAGATCAAGTCTACAGAATCAAATAGCTATTGTTAGGCATAACAGGACCAATGGAATCAAGGGCAAATATTCAAATCCCTCGATGTAATGAGTCCAGAGGTTATTTCCATTGACTACAATGCTATTTCTCCTGCTGATCTCATGGCTCTTACCTTCTCATCCTCTAGACCTAAACTTTACCATCACCTCCTCTGTAACACTTCCATCAACAGCCCTAGCTGAGTAGATCTTGCCTCAACTCTGTTATTCTCAATCACGGTACCATTTTTGTTTGTTTGCTTGTTTCATATTAGTATCACAATTTGTAATAGTAAATGCATCTTTGTTTACTTTTTGATCATCTGTGCTCCCAACTAGACTGCACACTCAGTAGATATTCAGGATGGTAGAATCTGGTTCCTGCCATGTATGCAGTGAACACGTGATAAATGGTTAAACAAATAATGAAGGTGTACATGTTCTTTAGAAAAAACCTGAAAAGACATGCAATAATCTCTAGTTGTTGTGGAGTTTTAATTAATTTTAATTTTTATCTTTATCAATTTCTGTGTTTATTTTCTATGTGAAGATCTATTTATCATAGCAAGGTTTTCAGACTTTAGGAAATAATAGAAAAAAACAAATGAATATGGATGTTTTCATAAAATACAATTTATCTCCCAAAAGAAAAAATTAAAAACATTATAGTATTTTGAAAGCAGCTTTTACACAGCAGGTTGCACTAAAGTATATATTGCTGACTAAGTCATTCTAACCTTTTTATGTAGTGCCCTTTGGATTCCTAAAAATAAGAGAATTGTTCCATATTTATAGAAAAGGACAATTGTCTTAAGATAAAATGACAGATATTTTAGCAGGGGCAATGAAAAGATGAAACTGACATCACATTTTCAACTTCCTACTCTTGGTAGAAGGACAGTTTGGGATGCATTAGAAAGAAGTGATTGAAAGTCAGAATTTCATTACATTAACATTTTTATACTTAGGACAAATTATAGGTAATTAAATTGTATTCTAAGCAGTAAAAACCAATTGACACACACAAAAAAAACTAGAAGTAAATGGATTTAATTTTTTCAATATTTAAGAATAGACAGTGATTAGAAAGGTTTGGAAAACAAAAAGACTGTTAAAGGAATGAAAATAGGTACTAAAAAACAAAATCAAAAGTTCTGATTCTTTGAAGAATAGAAATCTATTGGTTATCATTGGTAGTTTCATGGTCATTATTTGCAAGAGGAAGGCTTGTTTTGTGGAAAACATGGATCAGTTAGTCTTTTGCTTTTTCAGAACTTAGAAAAGAAGTGAGTATGAGTTACAGAGAATTTGGTCAGGTATAAGGAAAAGATCCTTTTCCTTTTATTTACCATTCTTGACATTTATTTTTCAATAAATTTTTTTAGGAAGAATTTTCTGGTGTAGGATGAGTCAACACTGAAAGGAGATGTGCACAGTAATGGTACTATCATCCTTGAAAATCATTGAAAATTTAAAAGTTTATTACTAAAGTAAAAAAGCAAACATTCTGCTGACCTTGTGTCAAGAAAATCAACATAATGAATACTTGCAGCTCTGATATTCTATTATATCTTGCCAATATGGGATAAGACTAAAGACTTAGAAGAATCTAGGACAAATTGCAACTAAATCCCCACCCAACCACTTTCCTCCCCATTTCCCATACACTCTGCCCCAGGACCACCTGTCATTTTTCTTCAAATCATTTATCTATCACAGTGGAGTTCTGATTATTTGAATGTTCATACACATGAAAGATCAAGTAAATGTGGTTTCAATATTTATTTGGCAAAACACATACCAAGAAAAGCAGTTAGGGTTATTTCAAAAATTAATCACAGATTGTTGGGTGATAAGCAATACAATGCCACACTTGCTTTAGTTGAGCCAGACGTAACACACATGTTTGATTTTTTTAGATCTCCAGTGATACAGACCCCAAAGACATTTGCAAGAAATGTTACCCAGTTGGTGATCCTTGTTTTACTTACCATTGCTGTCAGAGCAAACACTGATAATTTATTTTGGGTTGAATTTCACTCACTCAGCAAACGGCTATAAATTTAATGTTAAGATAACAAATTCTGCACTGAGCAAATTAGTTTCAAGTCAGTGAGATCAATAAGTGTGTTATAATTCTGATATGTTTGAATTATCCATATTGCTATTCGGATTTTCTGTTATTGATTGATCATATATCATATATTATATTTCAAACCAAATTACATCTTAAGCCAAGCTAGAAATGTTTACACATTCTAGGATAGGTGTTTGCCCACAAGACTTGCATCAAGAAATTATAGGCCCTGAAACCAAAAGAACCAAATCCATCTGTAAAATGTCTATGTATGTGATATACTTTATGGCAAAGATTGACTATTTTCTCATTAGGTCATTGTGGTTTCAAGTTTCTTTATAGTCTAAGCCAAATCTTACAAGATACTGCATATTTCCGAACCATAGGCCTGCTTTCCATAGAGGTCTTGCTTTCCTACAAAATGAGCCAATGATAATTCACCAATCTTTCATGATGAAAGCAGCACTGAGATCCTATATTTACAACTTGTTTTCAACTAGAGAGAAGAGAAAAGATAAGACATAGAAAGCCATTGAAGCTCTGTAAACCAATTCTTCTTGTAAGATCTACTCAGCATCAGTTGAGAGAAACTCATATTAAAGACTACCAAAAAACAAAACAAAACAAAACAAAACAAAACAAATGAGGATTCTTCTAGGTTTGGAAATTCTCTACCAAGAGAAAAACAAACTCAGGAATTCCCGAGTTGTTACTATGACTTAACGGTATACTGGATTTCAATCTTCCTCTAGAAAGATATGTTCTAAATAACTTCACAGATTCAGTCAGATTTATTCCCACTTGGTCTGCAGTAGCCAAATCCTGTCATTCAAATTTCTAAAATAGGTTCTTATAAGTACTTTCAACTACCCTAACTGCAGAATTTCATTTTCTATGCCAGAGTAGTCACATTTTAGGGAACAATCACTGTCTTTACTGATACCAGTTCAAACTTATTATTGCTCTGAGGTCTCTGACTAAAGAAGAAATGTCAATAAATGAGCATTTGCATTTGATATCATCAAAATGATCAAAGACTAACCTTTGTAACTTTAGATAAAATGCACTTATCTTTCACTTAAATATCAATCCAAGCAAAATATATCAAGACACAGTTGATCAGAAGATTGATAAATATTTACTGCAAAAAAAAAAAACAGAATAAATACTCTGAGTAGAATACTGGCTAAAAAACATCTATCATGAATAATTCCATGTTTTGGAGGAAATTAATTTATCAAAGAGATTCTTCATTTACTTAGGTACAGATTTTCATGAGGAGAAAAGAGAGAAGTTAGAAGAGTTTTGTCTCCTATCAAGACTTACATATTTTGGCATCGGTTTTCATGAGCCTTCCTCAACATACACAGGAAAACAGTTCTAGGACCCTTGTATTATTTAGTAGGTACCCAAAGAGGTTAGAGTCTATTGCTCTCTATTCAAAGACTTGATGAAAACCAAAGAGGAGATTAAACTCTTTCCTAAAGAACTGGAATGAAAACAAACAAACAAAACAAAACAAAACAAAACAACAAAGAACTGGAATGACAGAAAATCACTATGTATGTATGACCAATGTCACATACTTTTGGAGCATTTTACAGCAGTAAGTTTTAATGACAGCCCCCCTCCAAAAAAAAAAAAAAAGTTTCTTACTAGCTCAGTTCTCTTTGCTTAATGTTTAATTCTCACCATTCAGTACAAAACTCTATAGTTACAACTCTTTTTTCTCTAGTTCTGAAGTGCAGTTGGTTCCTGTTAGGATTTTATTTATATGTATGGACTGACCTCTACATTGTGATCATCCTTGAATTCTCTGAAAACTACTCCTCTATTTCTGTCATAATTCCTTCTTCTTCCTGCTACTATGAGTGAGGAGGCTCTGGCAACAGGCCCTTAGGCCAGTGTCCCATGTTTCTGAGGACCCTGAGCATTATGGGAGGCATAGTTCTGACATGATTCCAAATCTCTTTTAAAAAGTGGTTAGACATCCTAGATATAGAGAATTCCTTGATCGAAAGCCTTGGGAAAATGCAGGGCATATGTGACTAAAGAAAGTGAGGCCTTCTGGAGAACAATGGAAAATCATAATTGGGAAGTTAGAAAGAATTGCAAAATAGCAAACAAGATTTCAAACACTCCACTTATCTCTTTTAAACCACTCTTCTTAATTTTGCCTACATATGTTTTCTTTTTCCACAGCTAAAGACACTTGGCCATCAAATTTATGCTCTGAGCTCTACTCCCAGTCTTAAAATGCAATTCTTAATCTGAGCAGGAAGAATTTAAAGGACTCAATCCAAAACATTGGGACAAACATCAGGTTATAGTTGCTGTTAATGCTTAAACACTTGCCATTTGTAAAACAGGAAAAATGTGAATCTTAATTTGGGGATCTTATTTGGTCTCTGCTGAGTGAGTCTCAGTTATGGTAATGTGGGCCTATCTTGTTTCCTAGCCAGCCATTTTTTGGATTATCAGCCTATTATATTCTGACTAGCATTCCAGACCATGTTGAAATGGAATCATGTTTCCCCCTTTGTCCAGCCCAGTGGTTTAGATCCTTCCATGTGATCCAAGCTATTCCAATACCAACTGTCTTTTTGTACTTAGAGATCTCTGAATATCACCAACCTTTTAGTTTCCCATAGCTTTTCTTTGTTTACTTGTTGAACTCCAACTGGCCTCACTTGTTTGGTCCTTGTGACTATTGCCTGGCTCTGAGAGACCATGCTCTCTCTCTCTCTCTCTCTCTCTCTCTCTCTGTTGATCTGATCTTTCTTCATGGTGATCATAGTTAATTGACTCCAGAACCTACCACCCTAACCTGCTGCAACTAATAGGATCATTCCTAGTCATGGACAGGCAGATGATACATTTCTTCCTCCATTCTAGCTTTCTGTATTTTATAAAATATAGCCCACACATTGTATCTTTTTGCAAAACTTCGTCATGAACTACTAACCTCTTGCCGTTTCTGGTATAGGCACTAAAATAACTCTTACCTTCAAAGAAAAAAAGTGATTGAGACATGCAAGCAGATGTATATGATTTCTCAGTAAAGAATCAGAGCTTAGGTATTCAGATCATTGCCATTGGACGGCACACTGTTTCTATCAATGATAGAACAGTTACTACACTTGTGTTTCTGGGGTCAGTCATTACTTTGAATTCAAAGATGGATGATAATTGATTGCATGTATTTTAGAAGTATATGATCACACAGCAGGGAGGGAAGGTGGATCAGAACCAAATTCCTGATCCTACACTATCTGGGGAACTGATAGAAGGCATTAAGGGAGCAGCAAAGCAAATAAAACATACTAGCCTACTTCCACAAACATCCAAGAGCAATAGTTGGCAACCTTGACTAAGATTAGGATCAGCTGATGGAAAGCTTTTAAAAGCAACAGATGCCCAGGCTAGATGCCCTAGAATCTTGGGGATTCTGAGGAGAAACTGGGATTGGAATTCACTACTTCATGGTCAAACTGGGAAGTAGGCAAGGATTCATGTTGTCAGCATCCAAAGACGGGTTAATAAGCAAGCAGCCAGTAATGTTTGCTTTTAACAAGATAAACCATTTGGGGACTTAAGAAATTCTATTATGTTACAGTTTTCCATTTGTCTATTTCCTCTCCTTCATATCATTTCAGAAATTATCCAAACATTGTAAAAATCAATAAATCCTGAACAACTCTGATGATAAAAAAAAACACCTGGGGTTCTCTTTAAAAATACAAAGTCCAGGGCTGTACCATAATGTCACTGAAACAGACTTTCCAAGGAAAAAGCCTAAGAAGCTGGATTTTAGCAAGTATCCCAGGTGATTCTTATCATTGAGGAAGTTTGGAAAACACTGATCTGGATACTAAAGATCGGTGGACTTTGAACTTGTTTGTGATCTGGGGCCTGTGAACATATGACAAGCACATCATGGGAGACACACACAAGTGTGAAGCTCTCCCACTCCCTGTACTGCAATCACCCAGACATCTCACAGTTCTGTGACTATTTCATGCTTGTTTCCACATCAGGGACTTGGCATCTGCTGTTTACCAATCTGGAAACCTCTTCCCCTCACTCTTCAACAGATGGAATCCTATTTATCCTCTGCCACTTTTTCAGAAAAGCCCTCCCAGCTCTGACTAACTATATCAGGTGACCTGTTAAAATTAAAATCTCTTTGCACTTTTCGCTTAACTTTATAACAATCATTACTGTTTCTAGTTATCTATCTCTAGTGATAACGCTTTAGTATCTATTTCCTACAATGGATGGTAAAGCCCTGTGGGCTTGGGCCTGGCTTATGTGTTCACAGCTTTACCTCCAGGATTTCATAATAGCAATGTAGGCATAAATGAATGAATGCATGAATGAATATCAGTGCTCAGTGGTAGCATGTAAAGATGGAGCAAGATTGTGGGGACAAATTTGTGGGAGTGACTGAGATGAACATGTGTAAAGCTGGAAAGGCTTTCAGAGGGAGACAAAGATTGTGCTGGGCTCTGAAGCAAGCAGCAAGGGGACTGGCATAGCACAGAGGAACGGAGACATCCCAGGTGGGCGGAAGGCTCTGCAAATGCCCTAGAGAAGAAAGACAGTGTGTTTGCGTTCTGAACAAGGAGCCAGGCTGCTTGAATTAAGCAGAGAGAACAATCAGGCTATGATGAAAGTGGAGGACAGTTAGATAAAGAGTGACTCATGATCAGTTCTGATTTGACGTAAGCAGAAACTCAGAGATCCTGCAGGGCTCAGAGAAGGAGAGAAATGATCAAAACAGAGCTTGCAGGGGATGACTCACACTCTTTGTGTAGGATTGAATGAGGGGACAGAACTAAAGATACATGAAACCAGCTAGGAAGCTGGGGCAATCAAACTGCAGTGCAATTAGGAATCAAAATGGGTGCTCTGTTTTACTTGGGTATGTCCTACCTCGTGCCACAAAAAGTTTGACGCACCTGAGTAGAAATATGATAACAGCTGTAGAATACAGGAGGGGAAGGGGTCCTAAGAGAAAATCAGTAAGGTTTGAACTAACTTTCATAGAAGAGGGAAGAGAATCAAAGAAGATACTAACTTAAAGACCCAAAAGGCTGCATGCTGCAGAATGGGATGGAGAAATACAAAGGCAGGAAAGTCTGACAGCAAGAGAAAATAATGAGCTCTCTTCTTAGCATGGAGTCATAGTATGACATTTCAGGAAGCCTATCTTTTTTTTTTTAATGTTTTTTATTTATTTGCTTAAGAGAGAGAGAGAATGTGAGTACGCGCACAGAGGGGCAGGGGCAGAGAGAGAAGTCTAAAAACAGATTGCTCTGAACACAGAGCTTGCCTCGGGGCTCGATCTCACCACCCTGAGATCATGATCTGAGCCAAAACTGAGAGTCCATCACTTAACTAACTATGCCATGCAGCTACCCCTTAGGAAGCCTATCCTTTATTCAAGGGGAATTATAAGACATGAAAAAGCGTCCAAGAATAAGAAAACCTGTTACTTCGCGATTATGAACCCTGAAGCTTGAAGAGACAGCCGTGGTTATCAGAGAACTGGAGGGGATAATAATGAATCTTAACGGACACTTTCCAAGTTCATTATCTTTCTATAGTGTTCAGGTATATTTGATGCTCTTGACAACTCCCTTCTTCGTGTCATTATATTTTTGGTAATTGCTGAAATCTTCCCCTCCCAATTCACTATTATTATTATCATATTCTCTGTCCCCTATAGAATTCTAGTTTTACTATTTCAAATTCTTTTAATAGCTCTATTGAATATCTCCAGCTTGCTGGAAAATACATTTGAATGATTTCCTAAAATACTCCCTGCCCCTGTAGAGTGTTGCTTCATCCAGGTCATCCTGATTCTCTTTCCTGGATTATTGAAACAGCTCCCTTACTACTGGTTTTCCTGCTTCTAATCGCCTGCCTTAGCATTTCATACTCATCCACCAAAGTACTCTTGTAGAATTCAGATACAAACATATATCTCCCCTGCTTAAAATCTTTAAACGACTATTTCCGTTTAAAGACCTCCAGGATGAAGGGCAGATAGGTTTGTTAGCACAAAGTTTCCTTTAGGTGGGACACCTGAATGGCTCAGTGGTTGAGCGTCTGTCTGCCTTTGGCCCAGGGAGTGATCCTGGAGTCCCGGGATCGAGTCCCACATCAGGCTCCCTGCATGGAGCCTGCTTCTTTCTCTGCCTGTGTCTCCGCTTCTGTCTTTCCATGTTTCATGCATAAATAAATAAATTCTTTAAACAAACAAACAAAAACAACAAAGTTTCCTTTAGGATATGCCCTTGCCCTCTCTTTTCTCTCTTTTCTCTCTTTCCATGGGCAGTTTGTACTTTTCATACCAGTATTCTGTTCATTTTCCTGAATGACATGCACTCTCTCTTCCCTCCATACCTTGGTATGTGGTGTTACCTGTCTTTGTCATCTTACCACCCTTTTGTTGCCTGACAACTTGTATTCATTTTTCAAAACTTCAATCATCAGCCCCTCTAGGATGCCTTCCATTGATTCCCTCTGCAGTTCTCCCATGTGCTCACATAGATGATGGTAGCTTGCCTCAAGCAGAAAATTATAATTTTTATGCTGCTTGTTTAAAAATTATAACTAAAATATGAGCTTCCTTAAGACAAGGATATTGTCTCTCATACCTCTATTTTTTTTATGCCTGGCACAGTGCCTGATATACTGTTTGAAGGAAAAAAGAACAGAAGCAGAGGGAAAGAAAAGAAGAAGCAAAGGAAGGAAGGGACAGTGTTCCCCCCCAACCAAAAGTTCTACTAAGAGGTTGAGAAGACAGGGAAAGAGAGGGCAAAAGTCAGGTCAACTGGTACAATAAAAATAGAAGAATATTGAGTAAATTAAATGTCAAATTCATAAAAGCCATTAAAGACCATGCACTATGTTTTAAATAATTTCTCATCATTTTAATAATCCCATATGTAGCACTGTGTTAATCACTGACACTAGACACTGTGCCAGTGAAGTTAGGTGGTATATAAATGAGTAAGTTTTGGTCTCTACCCCAAGACCCTCACAGTTCATCTGAGGAGACATTCAGAAGTGTATTGCCTTGATGCCTGACTAAGGCACACACAGTATGGAAGAGAAAAACAGCCAAACATACTGGATGGTAGTGTGGTTTGTGGAGGTTTCAAAAGGCCAGTCACTCCAAAGGGATGAGTAGAAATGTGCCAGGGTTAGAAAGGTAGGGAAAGCAGCCCAGAGAAAGGACCAAGGCATCTAGGATGTCAGTCAGAATTTGGAATGACTGTGTTTGGCCAAATAACTCTTCCTTTGTTATTTTTAGGAGCTTGGAGATAGTTAATAATGTTTTATCTTCTTTCCCAATATCCTCAGCTGTGTTAGTTCTGCCACTGCCTCCCTCTTTTACAGTCACCTGCTATCCTCCTTCTTTGTTTTTTCCCCACATCATATTTGTCTGATTGGCCAAGCAATTCTGCTCGCTTCATTCTTCTGTGATTCCTCTCACTGCAGTATCTAGAGCACTTAATCAACCCCCTACCTCCAGAAGATAGTTCATGACCATTTACTCCCATTAGAACATGTCAAGGGGATAGGGTGGTAGTCTCACTATTTTTTAAACCCTCTTATGTGCTCCTTCTGACAGTCATGTCATTAAGGTTTCTTATCACCATGTTACATGATTCATCATAATTTATCATGTCGTTAAAGGACTCTCCTGATCATTCTGAAAAGAAAAAAAAAATGTATGCCAATTTAAGGGACATTATGGCTAGATGCTATTAACAGTTTATATAGCCATCTGAGTGGAATGTTTGAGAGAAAGATCATACTGCCATAGCACATCCCCAGCACTGTTACTATGTATGTTTCTCTTAGATACAGAACCAAGGCTTGGGTGGACCACTCTCAGATCCAGCCTATGGCTGCTCATGTTTGAAGATTCTTTGTGAACCTGGAGGCTCCTGTGGGTGTTTCAAGGACCTAACATGGGTTAAGCAACTAACATGTACCAAGTTCTTTGCTTGGTGCCCTTAATATTTCACTCATTATCACAAAGAAGAAATTTATGGTAATTATTTTCGTTTTCTGGATAAGTTAACATAAGGGTAGATATCTTAAGCATTTCACTCAAAGTAACAAGTATCTTATAAATAAGTGGAGAAACTGCCATTTGAATTTGAGTATATAAAATCAAGGATGCCATTTTTCCTGGCATGTTTGTAGGTACATCAAGCCCAACAACCATCACTAATCATGACAGTATCACCCCCATGACTGAATATAGTCTCAGAAGCATTGTAAGAAGTACTCCAGGTTTCCCCACCAATTCATAGCAGCATCCAAGCTCAACAATGTTGTTTCCTATAGTCATTGCTTAGGCCTTGCCAACTTTTCTATATTACAGAAATAAGAAGCTGAAGAGAGCAAGAAAGTATATCTAAATCATGGAGACTTTTCAGCTTTAGAGCTGAAACTTATCTAAATAGTTTAATTCCTTGAGAAAGTGCCCCTCCTACCCATTCACATATTCTTATTCTGCCCACATTTGCCATCTTGTCTCTTTTAGATTAGTCATAAAATTATGAGATGCTTATGTGTCAACACCAAATTGCCAATTGTTAGTCCTACCTTACAGGAACATTTTAAACAGTCTCTTCTCTTCAAAAGCCATTTATTCAGACATACTAACTTTATGCTTGAGAGTAATTGAGTCCATTAGCACTCTAACTATCCCGGTTTACCTCTTTTGCCATTTCTTATTACAAAAAGGAGTGATAATAATAGGATTCCTAATCTATTTACTGGCAGTGATTTCTTTCACCTGAGAGAAGTCCAGAAGCCTTTCCCTAGCAACACTGTGAATTTAACATATGTAGGGCTGCCCGGTAGAGAGTTAAATGCTCAAATGAAGATATGCTTATTCAATTCTCAAAGCAGCCTTATAAAGTTGTTGCTGTTAGTACCCCATTACACAGATGAGAAAATTGAAGATTTTGATAGATAAAAGTAATTGTGTGAGATGACAAAACTAGCCAAGGAATAATGTCTGTATTTGAACCTGGGAAATCTCTCTCCAAGCTTTTTAAGCAGCACATTAGACTGTCTGCCTCCATTTATCACACACACCCCACTCTGTTGCTTACTGGGACACCTACTGTCTAGCACACAATGTGGCTACAGACAATAAAAGAGACTTGTTCGAGGACAGCAAGAGTTACATCATTCAGAATCATTTTAAGTCTCCACTGCAGCTCTAGGGCCTATCTATCACCCATTCTCTGGAGATCATGCTCTACAGCCAAAGTGTAGATGAGTCAGCCTCATGAGGCCCTTTTGATTCTTTAGCAACCAAATCCTTTCCAAAAAAATGCAGGATATACTCGCATCTCCACCATTCTTGGATTTGATGTCTTCTTATAGCTGTATCTTGCTATGCACTGTAAACCAGCTCTGTCCTTTATTGGGTTTTAAGGTGTTTTTCCCTGCTTGTTTTATTTCAGGACTAAACTTTGGAATTCTGCTTTGCCTTTGTGTTTTACATTAGGCCTAAAAATTTCCTCATAGCAGCCAACCCAGCAGTAATAGCTGTGAGTAATACCCATATATCAGATTTGTAGCTCATAATTTTCATTATATTTCTACATGTTTGTAAGAGCAGAAAACATAACCCACACTTTTGTGATTTGATTTTCATATCATAGTATAAAGGTTTTTATCATCTTATACTAATGATATTTTATCCTTAATATTTTTTCAGTATTAAAGAGTTAAAATTAACATATTAATACTAAAACTTCATACAATGATTACACTAGGCATGTAGATATTACCATGCTTAGACTGTAGTAATAAAACATGTAATGAGAGTAAAATTGATTATAGGGACAATAAGCAACAAGATAATTTACCATTTATATGTCATATTAGCTAATTTGTAACTATCATAGTTTTATAATTTTTTTGGAACTTTATGCTTTTTTTAAAAGATTTATTGATTTGTTTATGAATGACAGACACAGAGGGGCGGGGGTGGGGAGGCACAGAGACATAGGCAGAGAGAGAAGCACGCTTTTAGCAGGAGCCGGATGCAGGACTCAATCCTGGATCCTGGGATCACGCCCTGAGTCAAAGGCAGACACTCAACCGCTGAGCCACTCAGGTGTCCCTGTCCATATTGCTTTTATCACTAGAACTTCCCCATTGCACTATCTAGGCAACAAATAAAAAGTTTTAATAGTTATTTAAATCACTATGGAAAAACTCATCAATCTTAGGCAGCTAAAAATTCCTAGTACCTTTCATTTGTGGTGGCATTTTCATTAATAGATTGCTTTATTGTGGCAAGGACTCCATGAAGGAAGTGATACCATGTTTCATAATGGGGGATGCAGGCTGACTTTCCCATATAGGTTACCTCTCTGAGGATTCACAGTGTAAGTGTGGTCTGGACATTTCCTACTGATTCAGGCTCCAATCGAGGAATCTACTGACTGAATGGACTCCATAACAAACAACCCTTAATAATGTCAAGCATATTAACTATCAGCATCTTCAGTGAATACTTAAGAGTCAGAAAAAAATGTTTACAAGATTGGATCTCGAAGTGGCTAAGGAAGAAAAAGGTGTATTATAAAAAGTAGGGGTAGATCAAAGGTCAGTTCAACCTACTTCATTCATTTGCCTTAGGCTACCCCATCTAGAGAACTCCAATTCATCTGTGGCATGGATGACTTGTGCTGCTAACCACCTGACTTGACATAAAGAGGTAGAGAATGGCATCAGACTTGTGCCATCTGGTATTATTGTTCCTTTTTTGAGAACTAAAAGTAAAATTAAAATGTAAGGAGGAAAACAATGAAGATTGTAGTTGGGGGAAATGAGAAACACATTTTGATGTTTATTTCACTGGTCTAACAAGGCTAACTTTGTAACAAACAAAGGGATGCGGTAGATTAAAAACTAGCATTAAAATAAAGAAATACAGAAATGAATCAAGTATTTAGACATGGAAATATACAGATCTTCAACTTTAGTTTGTACAGCTGTTTGTTTTTAAAGCATAGAACTGTTCATCTAAAATAAAGTTATAAACCAAAATCATCTTAGAGACCCATGAAATTCTTCTTCTAAAATGGTTCCGTTTTCTTGGTTGAGGCTCAAATCATTCTGATCACATTAGTTTGTCTTGGATAATATTGGTTCGGTTGTATTATCTAATCATTATTGCCATCTCACTCAGAGAATTTATTTTGTCATTTTCCCACAATCTAAAAGACTTAAAAAAAAAGACTTTAATGCCCACAGTATTGTTTATAAAAATAAAGGTCAAGATCATTTTTACAATTGCTTAATCCAAAAATATTTCTAGTGTTGGAAAGAGCTATGGGTTCTAATTCTGGCAAATCTACAGAAAATTCAGAGGATCCTCTTAGCCTTTTCCTATTTTCCTAGAATATTGTGATAAAAAACCTATAGAAGAGCAAAGAACACATTCAAAATAATAAAATATGAACAACTCAGTATTCAATTAAGTCCCCTGGGGTTATTTGGAGAATCTGATACAATTTGGAAGAGAGGCCTGAGAATAAGCTAGAAAAGACATTTGTCTACGTGTTTCTAAAGAAAAGAAAAATAATACTAATAAAGAGAATATTTCCTCAACAGTTTTGGAGGAAACAAAAAAATAAAAATACAAAACCACCCTGTGAGACTAGGGTTGTTAATGTCTCAGACTGGGGCAAGAGGAATATAGTGTCAAGGGAGCTAATTTCACTCTGCTGATTTTAAAAGAGAATCAGGATGGTTCATGGAGATCCTTCAGAAAGTGAAAGTAAAACTTTTCATTTGATTTTACCCTGGTTATTTTCAAGAGTAACCTGTACAATGATTGTCCAGAATCACTAAATTATTTGGAAACACGGACATCTTTTTTTAAAGATTTTATTTGTTTATTCATGAGAGAGAGACAGAGACAGAGACACAGAGAAAGAGGCAGAGACATAGGCAGAGGGAGAAGCAGGTTCCCTGCAGGAAACCCAATGAGGTACTTGATTCCGGGACTCCAGGATCACACCTTGAGCCAAAGGCAGACACTCAACTACTGAGCCACTCACCCATCCTGAAACATGGGCATTTTCTTAAATGAATGGAAAATACTGTGTTGTTGTTGTTTTTAATCATTGACCATAGACATAAAGCAATTCTTTTGGTTGAAAAGGAGTATATTTCACCTAAAAATCTTTTTTTTTTTCACCTAAAAATCTTATTAATGACTTCTGAGGCTAATACTCAGGAAGGAGAATGTGCATATACAGGCTGTCAGAGGCCCTTTCATTAATAACAATTTCTGAATTTCCTTGCAAGTTTTTTAAAGGTTATATGGGTTATATAAAGACTAAATGGAATATTTTAATGGATGTAGAACTTAAAATAAGAGGATGCCACAGATTGGATGTTTGTGACCCCTCAACAATCATATGTTGGAACCTAATCCCCAATTCCATGGTATGGGGAGGTGGGGGCTTGTACAAGTAGGTTCTAAGAGCAGTGGTTAGGTCATTTGTGCTCTTAGAAAAAAAGCCTCAAAGAGATTCTTCACTCCTTCTATCATGTAAAGTCAAAGAGAAAAGACAAGTATCTACCAGGAAGCTAATCCCTGACCATACACTAAATCTGCCATCACTTGATCTCAGGCTCCCCTGCCTCCAGAATTGTGAGAAATAAATTTCTGTTGTTTGTAGGCTACAGTCTATGGAATTTTGTAATAGTAGCCAGAGACAACTAAGGGGAGGGGAGAGAGGAGATATGGAACTCATTTACATGATAATACAAGAAAACAACATGTATAATTTAGACAGGGTTTTTAATAAGGATATCCTAAATTTATGAAATTTTGAAAAAGAGAACATTACAAGTCGAATGTATATTCTGCTCTTGCTTTTGTCCTTTTTTTTTTAAAGCCAAATGAAAGGATAGGGAAAGATGAAATAAGTTTGTGAACTGTAGACTGCAGTTGGATAATGAAAATAATAAAATATTGTTACTTGGGTGTATATTTGTGTATGCGTATGTATGTGTTTGGTTTTACTGACAACTCTCTTCACTTTTTTTATGAGATATACAATAAAAATTTTAAAAAGCTGGCTTGAATAGAATTAAAGGATATCATATTGATATTAGTATCAAGATTGACATTGTAAATTTGCCTTAATCTTGCTATAGCTAAAGTCAAACAGATTTTGCCATTAGAAACAACATGACAACATTTCAGACATTTCACAAAGCCTTAGTGTGAAAAGAGGCCAAAGCAAATATAAACTGAGGCAATAGCCAACACCAAAGTTTCAAACCCTATTAAAAAGAATGCAGTGGTGTTGAAAATTCCATGGCTTGAGATACAATGATGGATCCAGTTGTTTTATTTCATAATTTGTAATTAAATTGGAATTATTGAGATACATTTTGCCCTTCCAAATAATCTGATAAATATTAAAAGACCTTGAAATATTAATTGTTGCAAATAAAATTAGTTATGTGGAGATTATTCCCAGAAAAAAAAATCATTTGATTGTTTTACTTACACTCAACCCTTCTTGGAAGGCAAGAGTCCCCTCATTTTCACTTACAAAACAAAATACACATGCAGTCATTTGATTTTTTGGGCTTTTAAATTGGCTCTGAGTCCTTCGGACTATAATCCCTTTACTGGAAATTCAGTTAAAGTAACTCCTTCAATCTCTGATTGAACTCTGGTCAGTTTCGGATTTAGTAGGTCTGTAATAGGACCTGAGAGTCTGAATTTCTAACCTGCTTCCAGGGGATGCTGTAGCAATTGTTCCACAGACTACATTTTGAGTATCAAGTATTTAGGATAAATCTGGTCCCATAATAAAAATGTACTCATTTCTTTCAAAAAGACTATAATACTAATACAAAAGGGTATAACACACAGTTATAATAAGGAAAATTTAGAAGCAACCTAAATATTTAATAACAGAGTCAATATGAAAGGATAATATTCAATCTGTGTGTTTTCAAAAAGTTGCTTGTAGAATGGAAAAATCAGTAAAATATACAATGAAAAAAGTAAAATATAAAATTATATGTAAACTAGGGGTGCCTAGGTGGCTCAGTTGGTTGAGCAACTGACTCTTAGTTTCCCTTCAGATCATTTTCTTAGGGTCCTGAGATCGAGCCCTACTTCAGGCTCTGCCCTCAGTATGGAATCTGCTTGAGATTCTCTCCCTCTTCACCTCCCTTTGCTCCTTCCTTTGCTCACATACTCTCTCAAATAAATAAATAAAATCTTTATGAAAAAAATATATGTAAACTATATAGGGATATCTCAATTACATTCAAATGGATGGAAATATACTAAAGGAATGATCCAGTATGTTAGTTGTGATTACAATAGGTTTTGTGATTAGAAGCAACTTTATTTTCTTTATAGTTTTCTGTATTTTCCATTTTATCCAATTAATATATTTTCTTACTATAATAAGATTAATATATATTAAGCAAAATACTGTATAACATCAGATAATACCTTGCTTTTTGACATTTGTATCAAAGGACATCTACAAGATTTAATTCCCATTAGTTTCACCCTGAAATTCACTAACTTTATCAAAATTTTCTTTATCAATATGCATCTTCTTCACAACTCATGATGAATTTCATGTTTTCATTACTCACTGTGCATATGAAGAGTAGCACTCTCTTAGTCATGTCAAAAAAGGAAAAGAAAAAATCTATGTTGAGCTTCAAGACAATTAAATATTATATTGACAATTGTGAAGTTAATGAAGTTACGGTTGATAACCCTAATACCTTCACTTTCATGAAATTATAAGGCAACCACACTCATGAAAAATAGATTATGTATATATATATATATACATAATATAGATTATGTATATATATTATTATGTATATATATAATGTATATTATGTATATATATATTGCTGCTGTATGGCTTATGGATTTTACATCTATTTTTCATGAGTGTGATCACACATGACTTATTATCATACATCATAACCATACATCAAAATCAAACTATATTTACTACAAAGATGCAGGTTGGTTTTATATTTTTAAAAACTAATAATAAAATTATGTGATTTACCATAAAATAGGATCTAACAAGGCAAAGACCCTTATACTATGGCAAATTATTTGTAATATTTAAGTAAAAGCTGCCACTCCTCTATTCATGAGGGTCTTTGCCTTTGTTCACTAAGGTTTCATCTAATAAAATAGAAGACTTATTCTCTGGTGAGTCAAACTTACAAAGAAACCATCAACACTGCCTTTGAGTTAAATCCACCTGAAAGACATACTCAAAAATATGTGGGTGAATGAGAACTCAGTAGGCTCTTTCATTAAAAAAAAATGGGTCTTTCTGAGGACATTTGGATGGGGCACAAGGACTAAGCCTCTCAGAAGGGGGCAGTTACAGTCCAGAATTGACCAATGTATAATGACAATTTCAACTAAGATAAAATCTTTCTTGAGCAGAAAACCTGCAGTGCTCTCCCTATGGTTGATGATGATACCGTAACCAAACCTGCTTCGTGTGTATGTTTGCCTGGAGCACCCCTCAGCTCAATCCTACCCAATCCTTTGATGCCACTGAACAGCTTCCTTTTATCTTGCTGCCCACATGTATTCCAAACCATTCTGCAACAAACAAATGTTTAACCCTAGATGCATATAAAATTCACCTGGTGAACTTTTTTAAAAGCGTACACTGCTGGGGTCTACTCAGAAAAACTGAATCAGTCTCTGATGGTGGATCCAGGACATCATTTTGTGTTGTTTTATTTTTAAAAAGCTGCCCAGGTAACTCTGATGTGCAGTAAGGGTTGAGATCCCCAGTGATAATTCACTAACTTGGCTTATCATTGCATTGAACAAAATAGAACACCTTAGGGTATGGCATTTTAATATTGATCAAAACCTTAAGCCAAGATAAGGGGATTTCAGACATCAATTAAGGCCGAGGAAAAAAGTGAACAAAAATAAAAATAACAACAACAACAACAACAACAACAACAACAAAACCCCCACAATTTTGACTATAGCAGGACCTCTGAGGAGCCTTTGAACTCAGGCAAAATAAGTGGTACTTTTCTTACTTACCTATATATAATGGTAATTTTCTCATAGTTTTTAGTGTTCTGGATTTTTTTTTCCAACTTATTCAACCTCAAATAAATATAGGCTTTTTTCTGTTCTGAAATTTTTCTAGACTGGAGGAACTCTGAGCTATGCTAAACAGATGAAGATTGGAGCTAGAGAGGTGCATTTTTATGACACTTGTAACATACATTGTCCCAGTTTCCATTAATAATGATAAGATTATCAGTATGAGCATCTTATCCTTGTCCAGTATTGGTCTCTGTTCTGTCAAATCTAATCCAGAAGCCCTACTAACCTTCATCTTTCCATCTCAAATCAGTTTGATCTTTTAATTTGCCCTCATGTAGATGCTTCCCCTTCCCCAAAGTGATAATATTTTTTCCTAATCCAGCTTTATATTTTGCCAAATTAAGTTTACCAGATCAAATACAGGACTGACAGGTAAACTTGATTTCAAATTAAGAAAAGTAATTTGGAACACATTTATACTGAAAAATTATTCATTGTTTATATGATTTTCAAATTTAACTGGGCATCTTACTTTTTGTTTTTATTTTTGTTTTGCTTTGTTTTTGCTAAATCTGGCAACCATGTACCAAATATATCCTGAAATGCAACAAAGCATTTGGAAAATTTGTTTGCCATTGGAATTATGGAAGAAACCACCATCCCCCCCAAAAAACTAATGTCATTTTTCACCTTAAACTTACAATCAAACCAAGAAAAGGGGAAACCCAATTTCTAACTTTCTCACTAAAGACTTGAAGGGAAAATGGATAATAAAGTAATCTTCATGGAAATCAGTCTGAGTCAGCATTGAAAAGATCAATTAAAGGGGAAAAATTCAATTTTGAAAACATTATTATCAACATGACTTTTTTTGTAAAGGTTCTTATAAATTGCTTTTCCATTCAGTAAAATTTTTCTGGATTAAATGCAAAAGTCATCTGTTAATCAGCAAGATTTACTTTTAAAGTTAAACCAAAATGAAAATAAGACTATGAAAATAACATTTCATTCTGCCTCAGCTTGTTTTGTACAGGGACATAACACCAGAATGTTGATATTTAATCATTTCAAGTTCATAGGTTTTTATTATTTTATTTAAGTCATTTTTCTAACAATTAGATGCGTAGGCCTTAAGCCTTCTTCAGTTTTACATTTCTTTCTATAGTTTCAATACATCTTTTAGTGAGAGAGAGGATTTCCAATAAGGTCATAAATTACATGATGGCAGAGAGTAACCTCATTATCTTCATCTTTCCTTCCATCTTTGGCCCCAGGATGATGCAAGCCCCCTGCCCACTCACTAAGTACCATGGCTTGATTGCATTACAGATGTGTACCTTTCACAAATAGTTTTAAAGAGAAGCTTCAGCATTTCTTTATATAAGAAGATAGAGACATCATGCTGAAATTACAGTCGACCCTGAGCATGTAGTCAACCATGCAAAGGTCACACTGTCATTTAAAAAACAAAACCCCCGGAAGACTTGGAGATGTGCAGCAAGAGATTTATACAAAGATATTTAGAGCAGTGCTGTTTGTAATAGGACTACAAACTAAACTAAATGGGAAAATACTAATAGTTATTAACAGTAGAGAATATAAAACACCACCATGTATTCATATGTTGAAATACTATAAAATAGTTGAATTTCATATACACACAATAATATGGTCATAATGCCTACCAAAGATAAGCAAGACACATAGCTTAATCCACATACATTAATCTCAAAAGTATGCAAAAGAAAACAATATATTAGTTAAGTTTACAAATAATGTAATAAAACTACAAGAAACAAGGGAATGAAAAACACAAAATCCAGGTAATAGTTACCTCTGAGGGAAAGAAACAAACTGAGAGCAGCAAAAGAAATACAGTGGGTCTCAAGGTAGTGGTAATGGTCTCTTTGTTAATGTGAGTGATGGTGATCACTCTGTTATGATTATTTATACCATCCATATATTTTACATTTTTATTATCACAATAATATTCATTATACAAACTAATAATAATAAGCAAACTTTCTCTTTCCAGGACATTTTATTTGTCTGTTTGTTTGTTTATTTATTTATTGGAGATAAACGAATTATTATAAATATATATTTTATATATTGTTATATATAAATTATTAATAATTTATATATGATATATATAATATAGATATATTATATATAAAATATATGTAAAGTAAGTTGATGTTTTGGGTGCTTATTTTAGTAAATATATCCAAACTCATATTAGATGTTAACTAGAGGAATCATAGGAGTTAAGGGAGGAATTCTATGAGAAACTTGACTTCCTCATCTGAGCATAAGCAATAAAAAGAAAGGGGTTGTATTGAAGTAAAAATGACTAGTGAAGTCTCAGAAAGCAGATGAGTTAGTCTTTTTTTTTTAATATTTTATTTATTTAGTCATGACTGACACAGAGAGAGAGAGAGGCAGAGACACAGGCAGAGGGAGAAGCAGGCTCCATGCAGGGAGCCCGACGTGGGACTTGATCCCAGGTCTCCAGGATCACACCCTGGGCTGAAGGTAGCACTAAACCACTGAGTCACCTGAGCTGCTGGAGTTAGTCTTAAACAAAATGAAAAAAGAAAAGGAGGGTAGAGATAGGTTTATAGAAAGAGAACTCTGAGTGAGACTCACAACCAGTGTAGATTGGACAATTGAAAATAAAGGTTGAGAACTGTAAAGCTTTAGTAGAATTGATGAAACAAAGATATGCCAAGTAAAAATACAATTAAGAAGTGTTTTTGATGGCCCAACTAAAGTTACTATAATCAATTATAATGATATCAATCAGCAAAACTGAGAGTTTTGCCCAGCAGTTTAGAAATAGAGAGAAAGACTTCTAGTAAAGTCCATGTTTATTTGCGATGATGTTATCTATGAAGGAGGATATCTGTAGGTCAGAATTAAGAGTAATGTCATCCAGATTTTGGTGTGATAGGAGTGGAGAAGAATATTTTGAGTCTGCTGAGACCTTCCATCAAAGCAGATGATTTGCCAGAAATTAAGTAGAACACAGAGACAATGGGTGGCATAGTTAGCTTACAGGAGCCTCAAAGAATTGTGACATTTTATGGGAAAACTGGAGGAACTATAATCTGAAAGTGCTAAGATTTTCAACTACCATAATGACTCTTTAACTACTTTTAGAGATTTCTTAAATCTGGAGAATTGTCTGCAATTTTTTTCAAGTTCATACTAATTGAATACTAATTCTTCGCCAACTTGACTTATAAATTCTAAACTTCCTAGAGAATATATTAAATAAATAAAAATGGAATATTAATGCATTATGATGTTGTTGGGGATTAGGGGCATTGAATTATAAGCAGACACATATGTATGTAACATCAAAGAAGTTAAACACCAAATGAAAGCAAGGATGGGGCCATGAGTCAAAGTATAAAAATTACTAGGAAAACAGTAAAAGTTAAGACTGAGAATGAGGGTAATATTGAATGTTGGGTAGAATAGAAATAGGAGCGAAATTAGAGCATTCTTCAAATGGTGATTAATAATACATAATCTCTAGGACTGACTGAGGAGGGTTTCCCCAAAACACAGATTCTCAGTCAGAGAATGCCCTTGGGAACAATACTTGTAAGAGAGTGAGGAAAGTGGGATTGGACATAGGGAGACGTTGAACTGCCAGGCAGTTGCAACAGGGACCTTAAACAATCCTACAAGGAGCTTCAGAACTGAAATGTCCCTTTAACATTTTCCTAAATCTCCAGCAAGGTAGGGCATTGTCCCCCACACTGACAAGTTATTGGAGGTGGGCCAACTCCCAAGAGGGAGCATAATCTTGTTCAAGTCAGTACTTCAGCCCAAGGGAATTCTAGAGAGGGACTCATCTGAGAGCAATCAGCAACAGCATTCCCACAGCTGAGTGTGAGCTGTGGCGTATCAGTGCATCCATACAATCCACCACTCATGGTACTCAGATTCATTTGCTTCATATACTAAGTTGACCACGCCTCCAAAATTCTGGTTAGTTTTCTTTCTGAGGAAGAGGATAGTTATTAGAATAACTGTAAACTCTTCCACTGCAGCTGGACTCAAGACCATAGCTGATACTCATTTTCTTCTTCCTCCATTACCCATTTCAGAGGCCCCTCCCCCTTGACTAGCACTTCTGCAATTTAGTTGGCCTACCTGTGAGAGTGACCCAGATCCTTATTCCTAAAGGAGCTAAATCCCCTGCTCACCATGCTCTTCTCAAACTGCTGTGCTGTCTACTTATCATCAAAATTGTTCAGGGAAGATAAACACTAATAAATCACTTGAATGCCAAGCCTATTATTGATGATCGGAGCCAATCACCCCTGCCAAAGTGATGACTCCTCTTCTTGTCTAATTGTCTCTCAAAGTCTGAAATGCTGAGACAGCAACAGCAGCTTCAAATTTAATAGAACTCCTTGGGGTAACTCGGTGATGGGCACTAAGGAGCACACTCAATGGGATGAGCACTGGGTGCTATACTATATGCAGACAAATTGAATTTAAATAAAATATTTTTAAAAATTTTAATAGAACTCTTACTGTGTTCTCTGGTGGAAGCATTCCTCTGTGGGAATCAGGACATTTAGACTCATAGAAGTGCAAATTCCCCAAAGGAATCTCTGGAAATGATGAGACGTGGGCCTTGATTCTTGCTTCTTAGATTCATGTATTTTACTAACTGGGTAAAATACATGACAATACAGCACCATATATGGCCAGAGTTTACGGTATAGACTGCTTCCTGCTTCCTCATCTTTCCAGGGGATTATCTCCAAGCTGTCACGTCAGTTTCACCTTTACAAAAAAATAAAAAACATTCCATATTTCTATCATGTCACTGGCTTCTGGGAAACTTGGTATGTGATAAGACCAGAAGATCCTCTAGTCATGTACCCACTCTCACACCTCCTTTGATGTAAAGCAGGTCTCTTGGTCTGGGGTGATACTATATAATATATCTTGTTGGTAGTTCAAACACTGTGTAAGTTCTTGGATAACAGTGCTAACTGAGGCAGGAAAGGAAAGTTATACTTGGAATATGTATTGATTCCAGATAAGCCAAATTCCTCCTCCTTCCAAAGTGATTTCATTGAGGGATAGTAGAGTAGCATACAAGGGGCTCAGCATAGTCTCTATTGCTAATGATTTGGATGTTCAGCTGCCTGGTAGCTAGACCAGTCTTAGTGAGTGGAAGTTCATACTGTTGGACATATGCACAGTCTCCATACCTGCCGCCATGGTTAATGAGCTTGTTGAGCCAGTGTTGAATTGGCCAAAGATAGTATTATCATCTGACAGCTCACTCAATCTACTTGGTTCTTTCTTGCCTCTTTTTTGGTGGATGCTTTTTTGTGGTCATGTGATACCAAAATCTGCATAGTTCATGCCAATTCCCATAGGTCCATCCTGTTTTCTAGTATAGGTTTTATTATTACTCAGATATGGAAACAGATGGATTAAGAAATAACTGCCATTGAAAGGATTGTTATACTTATGGATATCAAGAGCAGGGGTAGGCCACACCACGGGGAGTCACATTCTGTGGGAAGACGTTAACAGGTGAAATTGCAGGTGAGTTATTTTCTGTCTCTAGGAATTAGCTAACCTTGGAGAGAAGTCTCTCCAGAGTCAGTCCAGGATGTCAAAACACCAAAAATACAAAATAATAGGGGTGACTGGGTGGCTCAATCAGTTAAGTCACCAACTCTTGGTTTTGGCTCAGGTCATGATCTCAAGGTCATGGGGTCAAGCCTGTTGGGCTCTGAGCTCAGTGCAGAATCTGCTTCAGATTCTTTCTCCCTCTCTTCCTGCCCCTCCCTGCTTGTGCATGCTCTCTGTCATTCAAATAAATTTTTAAAAATCACACTAATAAAGGATGATTAATGCAAGTCCATAGCCTCTTTCCCATATCTGTTGATCCCTGATTTTTCAGGCTTTATCCTTCCAGAACACTAAAAAAAAACAACCTATTCACCACTGCTGATGAGTCTATATATATTTTTACCTCAAACTACTTCTCTCCACAAAAAGTAGATGATGAAGTATACTGGTAAAAATAGCCTGAATTTTCACAAGGTTTATCTTCTGCCCTCTGGATCAGATATGTCTTACCAAAATCTTACACTATTTTGCTTATCTGATTAACTTGATGTCATCAATATAATGGACCATCTACAGAATGTCCAGATGGTTCAGGCTCTCTTAGACTAGATTATGGCAGAGAATAGAAAAGTTAACACAGCTCTGGAGCAAAAGATAAATGCATACTGCTGGCTGTCCCACATTGATTCAAATTGCCCCTGTTGCTTCTTTTTGCTATGGGACAAAAACAAAACAAAACAAAAAAGACAGACTCACCAGACTAATGTACCTAGGACCATGTTGGCCTGCTTTAGAAGAGATACCACATCTAATACATCAGTTGCCATTGGGATTACTATTTGCCTGAATTTGTGGTAAGCTGTTATTATCTGCCAAACTCTATCTATTTTTTAAAGATCAGACTGGTCAATTAAATAGCTATAGTGGAGACCATCATTTCTGAAACCTTTAGGTTTTTAAGGGTGCTCTCTGATGTTTCTTCTGTGATGAGTTTTTATTACTATTGTTATTATTATTACTATTATTATTATTATCTTGGCTGGGGATGGGGCAGGGATGGGAGGGAAGCACATTTCTGAGCTTCCATTTGGCCTTTCCTACTATGTTAACTCTAGCCCCTCAGAACAAGGGACCAGTACAGGCATCTTGCCACCTGCCAAGTATGTCCATTCTGATCATATATTTGGGGACTAGAAAATAACTACTAGTGTGTGTGTATATGTGTGAGTGTGTGTGTGTGTGTGTGTGTGTGTGTGTGTTCCCAGTGAGCTGGACCTAGGCCAGGATTCCACTTTTTAATCTAATCCACAAATGGCTGTCTTTAAGAGGGGGAGTCTTGGTGATATTTTGGATTCAAGATTATCAGTCTTAACCTCAGCTCTATGTTCAATAGTCCTCAAAATATCTGAGTATTCCCCCTTACTAATATAAATGGCCCTAGGTTGCTCTAGGGGAACTGTTACATACTCCTATGGTATTACATGATGCTTCCTTATGAGGATCTAGCCTTTTCTTCAGTCATGAATTCAGGATCTAAAAATAGGATGAGGCTCAAATATTGAACAAGAGATCATGATATTTAACTGTTGTACCTATATCTTTGATTTCTTTTGGTGTATAAATTTTATAAATTGAGCAGTACTCCTATTGGCTTCCCATTTATCTTGCACCTAGGAATATCATGTTCCATATCTTCATAGTTCTGTGTAGGCAAGCTTCCACTGGCTGTCCTTCAGACTTTGCTATCAGTTGTGATGATTGTACCTACATTGCTTCTAAAGCTTCAGTTTTGCCTCCCAATCTCCATTATCCTGAACCCATCATCCCATTGCTATCAGGGAGCCCAATTCTATAATAGCATCTCTGATGTCACGCTTGGCCTATAAGAAACATTCATCACTGAACTACTTAGAAGTGCTATAACCTGGTACCCCCTTGTTGGAGCATCTTTTATCAGTTTGGTAGGTGGCATTTCATCCAGGTTCTCCCACAGTGAGCTGAGGTTTTCCGGCCTTGTATGGTGTACGCATGCTTATTTTTCCAAACCTTGTGATCTCTTGCTCCACTTTCTGCCAGAATAGTTCTGGCATTTCTACTTTATTTATTGAGGGTTATCCCTTTTCTAAACTTCCAAGAATGTTACAGTATTAACACTGTTTCTTAAGGTCCTCAACAAGGTAATAAATGGTAGCACTCCCATATCAATGAACCCTCTCTTATCCAAACTCATGTTCCACTTCCCCACCATAATTCCACCCTCAGAATCCCATATATTCTCCAGGATCCTACTGTACACTGACTGGCTCATGTTGGCTAGTCCTTCTGCACTTCCTATTTAATGCCAGCATGTCTCTGGGAGGGCAGTGTTGTGACTTGGCCCTAGTTATTTTTCAGATGCCTAATATGAGAGGTGGAGATAGATCCTGAAAGGTTGTATAATATGTTATGACACAAAGACCTCTGTATTGTCTTCAAACAGAGGAGGAATTCTAGGCTTTAACAGGAAAAAGTGTGCTATTTCTATAGGGTCAGTGTCCTAGGGAAGCTAGAGATTCAAGATTTCTGAATACATTGACTTAGATATCTCCATCCCATATCTCAGTGTAAAACATCTTTGTAACAGAGGTTCTGAGTATAGTGGTCTTGCCAGGATTAAAAATCCAACGTTCTCTGGAACTATTCTGCCCTTATAATTAGATTCTGAGCTTTACCTTCACTTTTTTTCCCCCTCTAGCTGCTGGAGATGAGAGTCTCTTTATAGGCTGCTTAAGTGACCCTCTGACTTTCACACATCACCTTAAATTACTGATTAATTACCTTCTGCCTTTCACTATGTTTTTCCAATATCACAAGCAAGAACCAGGAGATTTCAAAGTCCCCATACTTATTACTCTCTTCAAACTTCCTCAAGTTTTCTAATTAAAAGAAAAATACACACACACATGCACACACACACATATTAAATAGTGCTTAGATTCTGTAATAATGTTATACTTAAGGATACTTTCACTTTTCTTCATTATAAATAAATTGGATAAGCAAACTACATCTTTCTTCTTTCCCATCTATTCCACTGATTTAAATTACTAGAAGAAGAATTTTGTGGTCAAGTGGTGTATCTATCTTAAAAGCTCTTGGTACATATTGTCAAGTATGTTCCAGAAATGTTAGACTAGTGTAAACTTCCATTAGCAGTGAATGAGAGATCTGGGTCCCCAAAACCATCCTAACTTTTGTAATATAATTTGCGGTAATTTTTGTTAATATATCAAGATAAAAAGGCATTTCCTTCTTCATTTTAAATATTTTGAATTTTAAACATGTTAATGGCTCTGTATGTTTTTCTTTTGTAAGTTGCCTGTCTCAATTCTTCAGAAAGGTAAACAACAATACTCAGAACAATGAAGGTCATCTAGTGCAGCATTTACAAACTGTTCTCTGAATATTCCTATGCTCTGATACTGAGAAACTTATGGGGTTAGAGAGAGCAAGCCATCATGGAGAAAGAGAGGCCATGCAACGGAGGAGGGGGAGGGAAGCATATAGCATTATTGGCACATATCTCCAACTCTTCCACACGCCCCCCCCCAAGGATACACACTCATTTTGTTTCAAAAACTATCTATGTTTATTTTTATTTTATTTATTTGGCATCTCCTTAAGATTTTCTTTTAAGTATAAAGTAAAGCCACTTCAAAAACCATTGCTTCTTGCCCAACCTTCCAGTGTTTTAGATGAGGAGGAAACTGAATCTCAGAAAAGCTGGTGGCCTCTAGCAGCCAAGATCAGCACGTTAGGTTTGATGCCATCAAAGCAGATGATCAATCACCTCCACTCTAGTGCTTCCAGATGGTTTCTTTTTCTCATTACCCAGGCTGGAAACAGTACAAGGTAACTGAAGTGTAAAAAGTGTCAATGATTTCTCCTTAAACTTTTCCAGTTACTGCTATTCGGGAAGGGGTGCAACTCTTTTAGTAAGACCTTCACCACTAGTCATCTCCAACAGTTGGCCTTTATGTTCTGTGGCTCTCAAATACAAAGCAGCCTCATCATGTGGATTTCTATAAATGCATTATTTTAAATGAAAGATCAGAGATTAAATAAACTGCCTTAGTTTCCTATCAGTTATACACTGGGATTCACGTTTTCCCTTATATCTTCTAAATATTTCAATGATAATATTTTCTAAATAGTGGTTAGCACATCATTTATCAAATCATAATTTACTGAGTCAGTTCAGATTTAAGGAACATCATCTGTTATTCAGTTCTTGGACATTATCTGAGCTGAAGATACATTTCTGTTTCAGTTTTTACATATTTTAGCAATTGTTTTCAGCCCATGTACTTTTTTTGCCCTAAAGCAGTTTCAAGAGAGTACAATTTTAAACATCAAAAAGGGAATAATTATACTTTACTTAAATTTTGAACTTTACAGACTACCAACAAGTTTTGCATACTAAAAATAGCCTTATTTCCAGTTTTTCTACTTTTTCTATCCTTAGCTCCTTACCTTGTTTTTTTAAAAAGATTTTATTGATTTATTCATGAGAGACACAGAGAAAGAGAGAGACAGGCACAGACACAGGCAGAGGGAGAAGCAGGCTCCATGCAGGGAGCCCGACATGGGACTCAATCCCAGCTCTCCAGGATCAGGCCCTGGGCTGAAGGCAGCGCTAAACCGCTGAGCCACCCAGGGTGCCCCAACTCTTTACCTTTGTATTTAATATTTCATATCCTATGATCTATAACTACCATTTATAGTAGTACCTTCTATGTGCTTAGAAATGTATCTGTAATACCTCATTTTGTCTTCATAGTAACAAATATTTAGGTGGGCTAGGGACTGTTATTATGTCCATTTCACAGATGCAGAAATGGAGTCTTAAAGAGGTTCAGGGTCAAATGAGGCTTTAAATCATGGTTCATCTGTTTTTGGAGATGAACCATGTTTCAAGTTTTCATACAGTACATTTATGCCTCCCATGTTATAAAAGGAAATTCAACAATTGTTCCTTTGATCGAGCCTTAATTTCTGTGGTCTCTCCAAGCACTCCAACTTGTATTTCAAATTACAGAAATTTTAATAGACCTATGGCAAAATATACTTTATACTCACAGCAGAATAGCTCAAGACCCAACATGTGAAGACATCCTGTTATAAATGCAAATACTAAGCTGCCTCAGACCCTTTAACATCTAGTAATTCTCTTGTGCATTGAAATGAAAGTACAGAATCATAATGGTTTGGTTTATACAATCCTAAACCTCTTGAAGGCAGGGCTTTATCTAGCCTAAAGTATACACATATATATTTGTAAAATATGAGCCTAGAACTCTAAATCCAGAAAGAACAAGTTTGCTAGATTTTCTCCTTTTAGAAACCACATCCCTTGACTTTCTAATTCTGCTCATGGATAAATCTTCAGTTCTTGGATGTGAAATGTTAAAAATTATAAGAATAGAACTCTTAAGTTAATATAAAGATAACCTAGTAAATCTTTTTAGCATACATGTTATATCAATTCTACAGATGATTTTGAAAAATCACTAAATGATGAGGATTTGTTTTGGCTCAATAACTATGTTCTGATAATATTTGTGATCTAAAAGGGAGATTAGATGAGAGATGTTGACAAGGTTGCTACCATCACTTATGGAAAATGAAAATGATCTAGAATTCAGCTTCACATTTTATATCTGACAATATTGGGACATGAAACTATGAGGTATTCTAATCGTCTTACATTTTTATATGATTGGCAAAGAGTCTGAACTCCTTGAATGTATGTCATTGACAAAATTTTTGTGAGATGACAAATAGGTTTCCTTGTTTATCAGTTTGGAAAATAAACCCTATGGGGCCTAAACAAGTTTGCTTAAGGTCAACACAGAACACAGATCAGGCTACAAAGTTCAAGATTATACTTTGGTGTATCATTGTTACATTAATTGCCATTTTCAGTACTGGCTTGGCATCTCCTAAGTTTTTTCCCAGCTACTGATTAGCATGGTTTCTCCTGCACATCAGTATCTTAGTTTAAATTTTGAAGAGGTGGATCTGATTGACCCAGCTCACCTTATGATGCCAGGGCATAGATCTCCTCTGACAAATGTGATTTGTGCTGACATCACAGCATGTGACTAGCAGGATTACTGACAAGTTCCACAGATGATTAGAGGCTCACGAAATGTTCTTATGGTCACCAGAGCAGCCCTGGGTCCAACTCTCAGATCTCTGCCTGCTTATTTCTAGAATTTTTTTGAGATTTTACAGGAACTTTTAGTAAAGCTCAAATTTTATTTGCGCTAGTTTGAGGGGGTTTCTGTTCCTTATAAACAAAGAGCCTATTCCAGAACAGATTCTAACAACCTTATCAAAAATCTTTCACTTCTACTTTTTATGACTTAAAATATATAAGGTAACTAATATACATTATTCTCTCTTTGAAAAATTGTACTTTTTAGGAGAAAGTTTAAAATGAAAATAAAATCTACTCTGGTTTCATAAAAATAGGCAGCAACTTCAATATATAGATTTCCTGAATGAATGAATGAATGAATGAATGAATAGATGAGGACACTTATGAGAATCAGGAAGTAGAAAAAAGAGAGGAGGGAGGAAAAGTTTTTCTTGCTTTGCTTTCCTAGAGATTTGGGTGCAACATGGGTAACTTGCTCTAAATTAAAATATAATATAGCAGTTAAGTGGATATACCCAAAGCTAGACTGCTTAGGTTCAAAATTTACTTTGCCATATTTAGTGGATGACCTGTGAAACTAATCTCCCTGTTTTTCAGTGTCTCATCCTTATATTTGGTTAAATAACTTTCAGTTTTTAACTATTTACCTTAGATTCTATAAAAATAGACTAAAACCTTTTTATGTATTCATAGCAACTAAACAAAGAAGTAGCTCTAGTGGGCATTTATTATATCCTGTTAATTAGACAAAAATAGGACAAATAACCCTAAGGTAACTTTGTGAACTGGCTAGGGAGTCGGATGATAAGAAGACTAAAGCTTCTTTCTCAGTGGCCCAAGACAGTGTATAGAATCCTTAAAGCCCAGTTTGGGGAACTGCAATAGGCCTAGACTATAACACAGGTATCCTTCTTCCACCAGAAAATCTTATAATTGGGAAACCTGGGTGGCTCAGCTGTTGAGCATCTGCCTTCTGCACAGGCCGTGACTCCAGGGTCCAAGGATCGTGTCTCGCATCTGGCTCCCTACAGGGAGCCTGCTTCTCCCTCTGCTTCTCCTTCTGCCTATGTCTCTGTCTCTCAAGAACAAATAAATAAAATGTTAAAAGAAAGAAAATCTTATAATCTCAAATCTTTTACTCTTTCCCTTGAGGGATAGCCACTTAAGAGTCCAATATGCTCTGGAATTGAATAGTACCTGGGCAAAAAGTATGTGCAATGATTCATGACAAGTAGCATTTTTACTTTTTTCCCAAGATGTCCTTTTGGTAGCTGTTACAAATCTAGAATCTAGAATGGCATAGATTCCTAACCCTGGCTTACAAACTTTGTCAGCCCATAGGGTTCCGGATTCTAAATCTTTGACTGGGGTCCTTACCATCTTGATTGGTAAACGTACAATTCTTGGTTATTTCTTGTCTGCCTAGGTTCAATCCCATTACTTTGATGACCTAAGAGAGGTATTTGGTGTACTCCAACTCAAGACTGGTTTCAAACATCGGGAGTTTACTGTCTGGATTTCAGCTATTCCCTTGTTAGCTGTGTTTCTTTGTCTAACCTTTTGGTTGGGTTTACTTGGTCCTGGACTTTTGATTCTTGCCACCCACATTTCTGGTATTATCATATATAGCCAATACTTGCCTCTTTGGGAACAGCAGACTTGGTGGCTATCAGGATGGAGGCTAGAAATAATGTTTACAGAGTGACCCTAAGTTTAAGAGCTATACTAGACACTTCAAATATGTGTGTGTGTGTGTTCAGTCCTTATGAAAAACTATGATATAAAAATTATTAATCTAATTTTACAATGAGAAACCTGAGGCTCAGCAATCATATATAACTTGCTAGAAAAAGCATACAATCAGTGAACAGTGGAATTTCTGGCTCCTCATTACCACTGATCTTAATTGCATCTATGACACACCATTAGCAGCTGGATGTCTGCCTTCATCCTTGGCTGGCTTTCCTTCACTTCTTTGTGGAGAGAGCCCATGTGGTTATTTATTTTTTCTAAATAAATCTTGGCTATTAAAATGAATCAGAGTTTCCTGGAACCCACCACTCATTGGGATCTATATTATACAGATTCTTCCTGAACTTCTTGACTTTCAGTTGAGTCAGAAGAGGAAACAACATAATGGCTAATACATAAGCTTTGAGGTTAAACAAATATGGGGTCAAATCCTGGCATCAGCACTAACTAGTCTCTAACTTGGGTCTAATTACTTAGCATCTCAATGTGAGAGCAGCGACATCAAGCTTTTAACAGGACCTGAGAAGTAATAAAGAGTGTTTAGTATAAACACCTAAGTATCCTTGTGGTACTATTTCATAATTATCCATTATTATTATGTATTCCCCCAATGTACTCTCCCAAACCTGTGTTCTGAACTGAGGTTAAGCAAAGTATGGGACAAATAAAAGTTAAGTGGGATAAAAATCCAAGACTTGGAATAATAGTTCTCTCTTTTCTTCAACACCTTGTTCTCAACTGCCTGGCCAAAAAGGAAAACATATAGGAATGGAAGGTTTAGAGCTTTGAACGGAGGGAAAAAGTGGTTACACTCCAGTTTTGTTTGTTTGTTGTTTTTTTTTTTTTTTTGAGAATTCAATTGATCTGTTATAGTATTTTTTTTTTTGAAACTAGGAAAAGAGTTAATGAAGTTTTGATACAGAGGTTGCATGGAATCAGATTAATGAATGAAAAGTGAGCTGGAATTACTAATGAAAGGCAAAACCTTTCCTTCTAGATCATTGATCCAGACCTGGCTGGGTTGTCATACTATTTCATGGCATAATAGCTTTAACCACAGGTCTAGGGGCATTTTGCACTCCATGAATTTAAGTAGAAACTAGTCCAAAAATACTTTAAAAAATTGAGTGTATATTCTCTTAATGGCTAACTGAGCAACTCTGAATAAGTCTCTTGAAGTGCTTTAGCTCTATATTTGTTCTATAAAACTAGTCCCTTTCTTGTATTGACTGCCTACAGCTTCACCAATGAATAGTAAGTAGAAACTGATAAACAATTTTAAGTGCAAGTCAGCTGGCCTGCATTGTGGTCATCCCAGGGTTATGTGACCTGAAGCAGATCATTTAGTGTTTCTGCCCTCTGTTTTCTTTTCCGTAAAATAAGCATGTTAATGGTATAATTTGTATGGTTTTGCCATTAACAAATCACTCTCCCATGCGTCAACTCAATTCATATAACAGCCCCTTCCTCACCTACTTCCTTAGGTTGCTGTGGAGATAAAACAAGTTAATAGGTATGAAAAGCTTTTGAAATGTTCAAGAGGCTAGTCAACTGCATGTAGTCATAATGGTTTTGCAGTATAATTAGAAAATATTACATAGAGGAACCACGTTTCCATTGCTTAAACAGTGTTCTTAAACCATTAACATAGACCTCCATTTGGATTTTTTTAGCAAGTGAGCATTTTTTTAAAACAATTTTATTTATTTATTCATGAGTGACAGAGAGAGAGAAAGAGAGGGGGGGGGGAGAGAGAGAGAGAGAGAGAGAGGCAGAGGGATAAGCAGGCTCCATGCAGGGAGCCAGACAATGTGGGACTCAATCCCGGGATCTCCAGGATCAAGCTCCGGGCTGAAGGCGGTGCTAAACCGCTGAGCCACCCAGGGATCCCCAGCAAGTGAGCATTTAATTTGCATTTCTGAGTTCATAAACCAGCCAGCCTTTGTAACACACAAAGCAGGGCCACCATGAAGGAGAGCCTCATCAGCTCCACGCCAAATATAGCTTCTGATTGGCTCATTCCAAACAAGAAGAGTTTGTAGCTGCTATTCCAAGAAACCCACACAATGCAGAACTGCTTTTCCTTTTACACTTCCCACTGCTGTAGTAAATAGTAACCTTTTGCCAACCATTCATAAACCACTATGCCACACACGTGAAGTACCTATTTTGAGATATTCTAAGAAATACGCAATCTTTAAAACATCTCATTTTCCAATTCTCACTTTTCTCTGTAAGCATAAGATTTAAAAGCATTTACGTAATGAAAAAGACATTTGAAAAGTACATAATTGTGAGAAGTTTTTGAAAAAAAAATGGCATAAAATGCAACTTAAAAACTCATAGACTCAGGAAAGCAGCAAGCTATTTTTGCTTTTTTTTAAAAAAAATTATTTATTTGAGAGAGAGAGAGTACAAGTAGGGGGGTAAGAAGGGGTTGATGCCCCTCTGAGCAGGGAGCCAGATGCAGGGCTCGATTCTGGGACCCTCGGATGAGATAGATACTTAACCAACTGAGCCACCTAGGTGCCCCTATTTTTCAATAATACTTTCAATAATTTTCATTTTAAATACTTTTTAAAATTAATGAGTGGAAATAGTTATAGTGGATAAATCTATAGATAAGATTATTTAAATTAGGCAATTGCTATGCTCCATTTAAAAAATGAATGACTTTATGTTTTAAAAATTTAACAATAATATATATTACACATAATATAATAATTTTAGAAATAGAATTCAGCACTTCATAGACACCAGAATACCACTGGTGAAAATTTATAAACTGTTTTCAACTTCTAAGATATTTCAGTGAAACTACTCAATTGGTGAATAGGAATTTTTTGAAGAAATTTTTAAATATTAAAGACTATCACTTTTAATGTATATGAAATATGGAACTATAACAGAAATAATATGTGAAAAAAATGCTCTGAAGCTTAAAGCAGGTAAACAACTGACCCTTCCTCTCTGTCCCCTCTTCCCCACATAGAGTCAAATCACATAGAATGGTCTCTCTGAAAGCTTACACTTAATGAATGTTGGTAGTCACCTTCATGTTTAGAGTCACAAGATCTATTCTACATCTCTAATTGAAATTGATTGATTGATTGATTTAAATAGATCCATTTAAACATGAGAATGAAAAATAAATAAATAAATAAATAAACAAACAAACATGAGAATGAGTGAGCCTTGCAACCATATAACAGACATAAGCATTATAAAACTCTCCATTTATTTATCTGTAATCTGGGAAATTTCCTTCTTAATTTTCAAAAGATAAGGAAAATAAAATGCTTTAAAAATTAAACAACACAGATGAATGCAAAAGATCTATTTCTTATATGAGAAAGAGAAAAGAATATTTGAAGATAATGCTAAGATTATGTCTTAGAAATGAATAAAAGATGATTTTAACTGCTGAGTGGTTATTTTCTAAAATGACCAAGAGGCAAAAAGTATGGAATTTAATTATAAATTCATGATTCCTTAATAAAATTCAAACATTCTCCTCTTATTTTATATACTTTATTTGAATAATTTAACCACTTAATAACTTCAATTAACAACTTATATTTAACTGGAACTATTTTCCTTATTTCAACAATCACTTCTTAGACTCTCCCCATTAGAGGTCCTATGGTATCTAAAATTCATGATCTATCTATTGACATCTTCATCTTTAGGGGTTCATGGGTGGCACAGTTGATTAAGAATATGATTCTCGATTTTGCGTCAGGTCATGATCTCAGAGTCCTGATCTCAGGGTCATGAGATGGAGCCTCATGTCTGGCTCCACACTCAGCCTGGAGTTTGTTGAGATTCTCTCTCCCTTTTCCTCTGCCCCTCCCACTCATAAGCACACTATCTCACTCTCTCTCAAATAAATAAATTAATCTCAAAAAATACCACTGTCATCTTTATAAATGTAACCTCCTTGTACCCAAACCAGAAATCTTGGAGTTAACCTTAATGCTTCTCTTTCCATTTTTTTGGTCATTTCCAACAAAGTTATTTTTATTTAGATCTCTCAAATCTAATCTGTCTTAAAACTCTTAGTTTCCCTTGCCTCAAATACTGAAATAGGGTTGCAAACTGTCAGAGGAATTGTCTAAGAATGACTAGCAGACATTCAGATGGAAGGATGTTGAAGAACCAGTACCACGCTGAAAGAACACCTGCAACATTCTCTCTAAGCTAGGAAAGACAATATATTTCATTAAAGAACTAATAATAGTTCCGCATGAGTGAAGCAAGGAGATCAATGATGAAGTGAGAAGTACATAAATCCTAAAAGATCAGAAACATTATTTTTTTCACTACTAAATCTTCTATGCCTAGAATAGTACTCAATATTTAGCAGGCATTCAGTACACATTTGTCATATTAATGAAGAAATGAATGAAATTCAAGAGCTTAAAAGACTCTAAAGGGTCTTGTAGGCTTCCTTAATATTTGGATATTCTTTGAAAGGTAATGGGAAATCATTAAAAGGTTTTAAGCTGCAGAGTGACATAATCAGATCTAAGGTTTAGAAATATCACTCTGGCTACTATATGGAGAAAAGAGGGAGGGAAGCAGCAAGATGCTATGGAAGAGACTAAGGATTTTCTGCTAGCCAAAGGAAGAGTGAGATGCTAGAGACTTCAACTAGAAAACTAAAATAAGAGTAGAATAAAATAGGGACACCTGGGTGGCTTAGGGGTTGAGCATCTGCCTTCGACCCAGGCCATGATCCTGAAGTCCCTGGATCGAGTCCCACATCAGGCTCCCTGCATGGAGCCTGCTTCTCTCTCTGCCTACATCTCTGCCTCTCTCTGTGTGTCTCTCATGAATAAATAAATAAAATCTTTAAAAAAGAGTAGAATAAAATAAAAACAGAATAAAACAAATGTGAGTAGATATTTGAGGGATGTAGAGAATATCGATCCCTAGGATTTAGAGATTAATGCAGTAATAGAGGATGAGTGGTAGAAGAGAGGGAGGAAGCAAGAATGATGATTTATAGTTTTGGCAAGTAGCTGAGAGGTTAACTGGAACAGAGAATATGGAAGAAGAAAGGCTTGTTTATTTTTAAATTTGTTTCTTTTCACCAAAGATGTGCATTACTGCATTAAAGAAATATTGGACGTATTATATTAAAAAGACATATCCAGAAGGCAGATGGATATATGGCTCTAGCCCTCAAGAAAGCAACATCAGATACAAATGTAGATTTAGAGGTTACTCCTAAAGATGAGATCAAGGGAGTGAAAGAGATTCCAGATACCAAGATAAAGGGTAAAAAGAGAGTAAAATGCTGCCTTGGATATAGATACCAGAATAAAACAGAATAAGGAAGAGTCCATAAAGTAAAAAAGAAGGAATAGAAAATAAAGGAAGAAGGAGAGCTATAAAAATATTAATAGAAGATATTAAAATAAGAAGTAGCATTAGTAAAGGATATTTTTAAAATGCCCAGCTTTGATTTTGCAATAAGTAGGTCATCTATAATCTTGGTGAGACTAATATCAATAAAGTTCTTCATGTGGAAGCCAGGTAGTGGTAAGCTGAATGGTTAATGGGAGGTGAGAAAGTGAGAAAATGGATGTGCACAACTCAAAAAGTTTGTCTATGAAAGGGAAGAGAGAGAGAGAGCAGGTAGAGCTAGAAAAGTGTGAGATTCAGGAAGGACTTTCTTTAGGTATTGTCTTAAAGATAATAAGGCCTTGGGGCACCTGGGTGGCACAGTCAGTTGAGCATCTTGGTTTTGGCTCAGGATGTGATCTCAGAGTCCTAGGACTAAGCCCCACAGAGGGGTGAGTACAAAGCCTTCTTGAGATTCTCTCTCCCTCTCTCTCTCTGCCCCTCTTGTTCATGCTCTCTCTCTCAAATAAATAAATAATCTTTTAAAAAAAGATAATGAAGAATTAAATATGTTTAAATAATGGTGACAAGAAACCAGTTGATAGTGGTTACAGATTTAAGAGTGAAAAGAAGAAATGGATAAAGATCTCTGATTAGTCAAGATGGATCAAGACCCAAAACCCAGAAGAAAGGTTAGCTTTGTATAGAAAGTGAGACATCTCTCTATAATAATAAGAAAGAAGAAAAGCAGAGAGTATAGCGTGTACATTTAGGACAGACAGGAGATGGCTTCTCTGTTCCTTATGATGTCTTATTTTCAAGTTGGAGATTGAAACAAGGGAGGAGAAAGTTTGAATAAAGTGAAAAGAGTTTGAAATTGTTCTTGGGGGGTAGAAGAAGATGGTGAGAAGGAATCTTAGAAAGTGTCTCTTGGCACTGAAACCCCGTTGAAGTTGAGACTAAGCATTTTATGGCACACATTCAAGATATTGTGTAATTTTTATTCCAGTAGTATTTATCAGCCCAGATATGGAAAAAGGGAAGGTACACCGCTAGATTTATTCAAGGTTTTGATTTTTCCAGGTGGCTGTGACAGAAGGAAAGGGAAGCAAGAATGGAGGCAAGAATGTTGACGACGATGACAATAGGAATAGAGCTTCAGCTTTCAAGCAAGGTACAATTTTGTTGTTGTTGTTGTTTGTTTTGCTTTGTTGTTGTTTTTAGGAACAAATGAGAAATGGTGCAAACAGGGCTTTGGGAGCTTATATACTGGTCACTGTACTATGATTTAACATATATTATTCCACTCATGAGCTATAGCAAACCTATTATTTTGTGGACCCAAATATGACCTCCAGCTTACAAATTAAAAAGTTGAAAATCTCAAAGAGAAGGAGTTACATATCCATGGCCATACATTCAGGGCCTAGTGGAACTAGCACTCAAACAAAATCAGAACTAAGGTCTAGCTGACCCCAAGGCCCAGGTACCAAACATATGTCACAGTGAAAAGTAATGAGTAGAGAATTATTTCCTCATATATTTCTATCTTTAGAAAATTTACAATTTGCAAATGCAAAGAGGAATCAGAATGACAAAATGCATAGGTCAGGATTAAGGATGTTATTAATTCCAAAAGGGATACAGAAGCTCCCCTTTATCTGTGGTTTCAGTTTTCATGGCGTCAGTCACCTGTGGTCAACTGTCCTCTGGAAGCAGATAATGCATCTTCTGATGTTAAGTCAGAATCAATCAGTGTTAGCCTAACGCTACATCACGATGCCTACATCATTCACCTCACTTCATCTCATCACAGAGGCATTCAGTCATCTTATATTATCACAAGAAGAAGAGTGAGTATAGTACAGTAAGATATTTTGAGAGAAAGACCATGTTCATATACCTTTTATTATAGCATATTGTAATTGTTCCTTTTTATTATTAGTTATTGTTGGTATCTCTTACTGTGCTTAATTTATCAATTAAATTTTATCACAGGCTTGTATGCATAGGAAAAAAAACATAGATATATAAGGGTTTGGTACTACTGGCAGTCTCAGACACCCATGGGGGGTGGGGTTCTTTGAATGTATCCCCATGGATGAAGAGAGACTACTGTATTTTTATACAATAACATTTGCTGTGTAAAAATCTTAGAGGATCCAAGGAACTTTCATAAATTTTATCTCAATAATCAAAACAATTGTATGAAATAGGTATTTTATCATTTAGATTTTATGAGTTTCAAGGAGCTAAAGAATTTACACAGCTTAATTACCAGTAGATTATGCCTTTTCATTTACGCTTGTTGGAGCCCTAAGAAAACTCAAAAAGTTTTTTACAGATATTATTAGCAAAATTATCCTCACTTATGAGCTTGAGACAGTGAAAAGGTAGAGTGAATCTTAATACCTTTTCATTATTTCAATTTTGAGACTATCAAGAAAAAATACTCAGGATTGGAATCAATGTTTTTGAGCTTTTGGTGAGAAAATTTGCTTACTTCTTATAAATCAGATGGGTTTGACACTGAAAAATAATCCAATATCTCTCTCATTCGAGATTTGGCTACTTTTCATTCTTATTCTGTGTAGAGATCAAACTAAGATTTCATTCTGAAAGTATCTGATATAAACTTGCCCACTCCCCTCTGTCTCAGGACACTTTCATTGTATTTTTGCTGAGCAAATAGAGAAATATAAAGTAAATGAATAGAGAAAAAATAAATCTATGAATATAGGTCTCTGGAAAAGTACAGAGTATAAAAAGGAGCTAGAGGGAAAATTGAGAGAGCTTCCTGAGTGAACAACATGCAGCTCCTTCTACCAAATAGGTTGGCTAAAGCCAAGGTTTTTTTTATTATTATTATTTTATTTTCTTTCTTCCCTATTGGTGGTCTTCTCACCTTGCTCCCCCTTCTTAGGGGAACATTTCTGGCTTCACTGAACCAATAGGTCTAGGCAGATTACTATAATTTTCTATATCATTCCTTAGAGTTGAGACACTTTTGACATATGCTAGTTCCTCAATGTCACTGAAATGGTTTAAAAGGTATTAAAATGAAGTCTGATTTTTATTAATTGAATTTAAAGAATCAATATGATCTAAAAGAATCTCAATATTGTATGTAATCTGGAAACAAATTTGTTGTTGAGCTTTGGAAAGAAAGAAGCAAATATAGAACATCTAAAGAAAATATTTTGTTTTTATTAAAGATTTTACTTATTTATTTGACAGAGAGAGAGTGCACACAAACAGGGGGAGCAGGAGAGGTAGAAGCAGACCTCCCACGAGCAGGGAGCTTGATTGGGGCTTAATCCCAGGACCCAGAGATTATGACCTGAGCCAAAGGCAGCCACTTAACCTACTGAGCCACCCAGGCACCTCTATAGAGAATATGTGGAATAAATAATTCATTTCTTGGTTTAGTAGCCATATGAGAAATAGAAATTATGCCAAGTGAGAAGCTTTGGAACTTGACAAATAATGAAAACAAAAATCCTTAAAAGTTAGCATCATGCCAATTCCCAGATTACATCTACATAATTTTGGGGTAGTCTTGATTTAAATAAGAAAGGCTGTTGGCATACATATCCTAAAGCTATATCTAATAGTAGTTGATTAAAAAGAAGAGGATAGGAGAAGAAGAGACAGTGAGAAGAAGGATGAAGGGGAGGAGGAAGAAGTAGAGAGGAAGAGATTAAAAAGGAAGAGAAGGGGAAAAAAAGCAAACAAATGAAAACAGCTTTAAATGATTTCCATTTTTCTCAGTGAAGTTAGTTAGTTGGCTTGTTTGTGTGATAGTCATGTTCCCACAGGGAGGAAAAGCTGATCTGACTTAGATACGGTTGAAAAAAAGGTGAAATGAAATCACTACAATGAATATCTGTTAGTCAGAAATTTGGGTCAGTTCCATAATTTAAGGTGTTTTCTCAATGTTCACATAACCACATGTGGCCTATCTGTCATGGAGGCTTTCAGTGGTTTGATAATACAAATAGGCAGTGTTTTATGTGAAAGCCAAGTATGTTTTCTTTTATAGGCTAATGTTAAAATCTGAAGTTTACTTCTAGTACTATAAAGATGTCTCCATCAAAATTATTTCTACCTCAGTATAAAAATCTGCTCTGATCATTTGTTTATGGGAAATTCTCTATAAAGGATAAATCAATACAATTAATACAGACATACCTTGTTTTATTATGTTTTGGTTTATTGTGTTTTACAGACATGAAGTTTTTTACATATTGAAGTTCTGTGGTAACCTTGTGTTACACAAATCTATAAGCATCTTTCTTCCAATAGCATTTGCTTATTTCATGTCTACATGTCACATTTGGATAATTCTCACAATATTTCCAACTTTTTCATTATTATTATGGTGATCTGTGATCAGTGATCATTATGTTATGATTAGATACTCAAAATGTGGCTGAATTGCTGCAATCTCATGGCAAGACTTTAATAGATGAGAAATCATTTCTTATGGGTGAGCAAAGAAGGTAGTTTCTTGAGACAGAAGATGCCAGGAAGACTGTTGAAATGACAATGAAGACTTTAGAATACCACATAAACTTAGTTGATAAAGCAGAAGCAGGGTTTGAGAGGACTAACTCCAGTTCTGAAAAGTGGGTAAAAAGCTGTTAATTCGCATCATGTGCTATAGAGGAATCATTCCTGAAAGGAAGAATCAATTGATACAGCAAACTTCATTGATGTCTTATTTTAAGAAATTGCCACAGCCACACCCATTTTCAGCAACCACCCTCCTGATCGGTCAGCAGCCATCAACACTGAGGTAAGACCCTCCACGAGCAAAAAGATTATTCAGAAAGCTTAGATGATGGCTGGCATTTTTTTAGTAATAAACTACTTTTAATTAAAATAGGTACATTTTTAAATATAGTGCTATTTTACACTTAACAGACTACAATATAATGTAATCATAACTTCTATAGGCACTGGGAAACCAAAAAATTCATTGAGTTGCTTTATTGCAATATTTCCTTAATTGTGGTAGTCTGGAATCTGCAATATCTCCAAGATATTTATTGTCCCATTCAGGCATTTGATTCCTGTTATGAAATTATTTGCCTTTGTATTGATGCCAGTTTAAGAAATAATGGAAGAATGAATGTCTACTGTTTCATGGTTTAGAAGCAAATTTTCAAAATCCCTTTTCATTTAAACCATACCAATCAACTCTGACAAAAATCTTACTGATATTGCCACACACTCATCAAACTGCATGATGTTTATTTAACAACCCAAAGATCCAGGAAATTTCAAGGAGGGAAAGGTTAGAAAAAGGGTATTGATGTGACATATCTCTCTTACTTTTACTTTATTAAAATGAAATTCTTGAAGCTTACTGCCATGTAGGCCACCTGAAGATCATTTAACCAAACATTATATTTTCTACCACTCAATATTAGATGAATGAAACAGAATTTTGTACTCAAGGAACTGTTTTGATATAAAAACATTTACAGATATAACAAGGAGGTGAATACTAATCAAGGAATAGAACAAAGCAAAGAAAATAATAGCAAACCCTACAGGAGGGAGATAGCCTTTGAACTGAGTCTTAATGGTAGGTATTTTTTCGGGAATAAGAGAGGAGAAGGAAAGGTTTTTACATCAGAGAGAAAAAAGCATTAAAATGTTTTAGGAAAGATTTTCAGAATTCTAGCAATTGTATTGGACCAGGGTACAAGCTGCTAAAAGAATACAGTGGAAAATGATCCTGAAAAGGAAGGTAAGGATCCAATAGGAAATGCCTTCTATGAGATCTCAAGGAGCTTGGACTCCAGCTGTGGCAATGGAGGTACCTTTTAGATTGGCTTTTACGATTCATTAGCCACCATGTATAAGTTAGACCAAAGGTAAACAAGGATGGAACAGGAAAAAAAAAAAAAAAAACAGGAAATTTCAGAGGTTAACTAAAGATAGAGGCCTAAAAGTAGGGAGTGGCAATGTGTTTGGAAAGTAAAGAACAAATATAAGATATATTAAGGGGGCAGATATATTGGGACTTGGTTATTGATCAGATTAGGGAGGAGAGGACAAGATTAAGAAATCTAGAATGCCTTCAAAGTTTCTGACCCAGGCCACATGGTAGAGAATAATGTTAGTCACTGAGAAAGGGAAATACAAATAATGAATGGGTTTGGAAAGAGGTTGAAAGTTATGTAGGTAAGGCTTAGGATATTTTGAGTGTGAGGTGACGAGATCAAAGTATGAATATCCAATAAACATTCAGATATGGGTTGGAATTAAGAAGAGGGATTCGGGCTAGAGGGAGATTAGAGAGTTATATACAAGTGGTGGGTTATTGAACCTAAGATTGTTTACGAGATCCAATATAATTTGAGGAAAAGAGGGCTAATTCAGGAAACAGAAAAAAGAAAGTAGTTTGGCCAATAAGAAAAGGATAATCTAGTAGAAAACGCACACATATACAAAAACACACACAGGAAAATCCAGATCTTAGGTCAGAAGGCAGGGGTTCTGATGAAAAGATTATCCTTGATTGGAATAAGATTTCCCTATTATCTTGGGTCAGGAGGATGGACTCAGATGTTTATAGATATGGTGACGTCAAGTTGAGAAAGATAGGGTGGACTGCTTCATGTATGGTAATAGGTAATTTTTTTTCTGAAAGTTATAAAATATGAATTGAATGGTTATGCTGTTAATACAGTAAAGATTTGGAATAGTATGAGAAGAGACTGAGAACGGTCATCAATGAAGTGGGATAACTCATCCCATGGAAATAAAAGCCCAGATATTGTTGAAGAAAATACATTTCCCAGTGCTATGTTCTGCATGCTTCTGTGCTTTTCTTTGTGAAGGGAAAGTTTATGGTTACTTTGATAAGAAAATGGTAGGAAAAAAATACCCAGGAAATTAGGGGTTTTATCAAGAAACCATTGAAGTACGATATTGGTTCAAAATCTAAGCTGTTTTGCAAAAGATATGTAAAGCCATAACTGAGTAAAACTAGGGGAAAAGCTCAAGGTACTTGATATCTTGCTTAGGCCACAAAGCAAGAATCAAAGAAGAAAATTGGATGCTAGGTTAAAACAATGTGTTTTGAAGTGTGTTAGATGTGTTCAAAAGTAAATTAGTAAAACACACTTGTAGAGTTCAAAAGGTCTGTGAATCTTCAGCTGACTTACATACTTCTTTCAGTTTCAGTTTCTTTCATGTTCCTACATAAGTTCACTATTTATATGACAACCATCCATAATCCTATCTTCAGAGTTTTTGGAATCCTCTTCAATAACATCAATTTCTTTCAATAACCTTAATCTCATAAGAAATTGAGATATGTTATTGAAAGTATAAATAAAAGTCATTGTAGATAAATCTTTTGGAAAGCTCACATATGGGATGGGACACTCTCAGAATGCAGCTGCCATGTTGTGAGAATTTCAAACTACATGAAAAGCCCATGTGTACATGCACCATATGACAGCATCAGTTGCCAGCCATGTAACAGAGCCATCTTGTATGCCAGTCCAGTCAAAACTTGAGATGATTGCAGCCTTAGCTGACATCTGACTGCAAATGCATGACAGACTCTGAAAAAACACTATTCATCTAAGCCATTATCCCACACAAACATGATAGAAAACAACTTATTTTAAACTAGTAAAATTTTTGGTACTTCACCATGCAGTGATAAAAATAACTGATACACTCTACTTTATGTTCAATTCCTCTTCCTGAATAAAGTTTTAGTAATTACTTAATATCAAGATTCTAGTTTGATGAATGGTTTTGTAGCCCTTAATGTAATTCTTTGTAGGAGGACTTAAACGTCAAACAATATTTTTCTAAGTTAGACACAACTTTTTCTTTTTTACTTTCTTTCTCTTTTTTTTATTTAGGTAGGTAGGCTCCATGCTCAGTGTGAGGCTCCAGTTCGGGGCTTGAACTCAAAATGCTGAAATCAAGACCTGAGCGGAGATCAAGAGTCAAATGCTTAACCAACTGAGGCATCCAGGCACCCGTCAAACTCTTATTTCTTGAAATGAGTACAAAACAAGTCAGTAGAACAATGTGAAGAAAATTGTTAGTTATTTAGAACCACTGCTAAAAAAAAAATAAAAATTTGGCATATAATTGGAATAGAATAAACAAGAAAAGATCTTTTAATATTTGCTTGGCATGACATATTGTCCCTTTGGGAATTGAGTGTTTAATTAGTGTGGATCTCACTGTATTATTTCACTAGTCTTAGGAGGTAACCACACTAAAAAGGAATGTTCATATTTAAATTAACTTGTCAGCACCAGAATCATGAGAATTTCAAGAAGTTAGATTTCAAAGAGAATACTTAAGCGTTCAATTCAATTTTTTCTCACTCATATTAAGGATATCTTAAATACAAACATACACATAAATTGATTACAATGAGTATGTTTTCATTATCAGAAGATAGCTATTAATAAAACTATATTTTTCATTTAAAGGAAAAAACAGTCTAGAATGTAATATACTAGTGTTGAGTTATCCTATAAAGGTTATCCTTCTGCACAAATTAAGAAAAAAATATTTGTTTTTAATTAATACTGATATTGAAATCATTGCCACTTACGTGGCAAACAATGCTTGAAACTCGTTGTTGTAAGGTATTGACAGCTTATTAGTGACTAGAGACTTGGAGAAAGCTCAAAATTCACACAAACCATATCCCAGAAGATTCCTCTAAAGATAAGAATAATACCTCTGAGAAACAGAATTCATAGGCCTCCTAACCTTGCTACATCAAATGTCCTCAGTTTGGTGCCATAGTTTGGTGATATCTTCAAGGTGATATAGAGAGAATGAGATAAACATTTTCCCCACTTTCTCAATCAAAGAGAAATATATTTTATCATTGTTGTTTGAATATCAATGAACTGAATACATAAGATTTTTTTTTTTACTTTAGTGGCAGTTTTATTTTTTATAAATATTTCCTATAATGACTATTGCACATTTGTAAAGAAATAGCTAAAGTGGAAGCACATGCAATTACTCACAAAATGTGAATTGCAGAAGTGCAGTTATTATCAAGCTAAATGAGATGAATTCAAATAACACTTCAGCAGCATACAAATTACTTGAAGTAATAAAAAGTATCGATGTGGTAGTTCTTTTTCATTCTTCATTTCATCTAAATTTTTTAAATGTTTATCTTCTTTCATTTCTTCCTCACACTTTTCACCCTGAATCACTGATAAATTCCTCCTGAATCGAAGGGAAAATAATTTTTTACCTAGTTCAAAGCTATATGAAAGCTTCAGTACATTATTGATTCATATGTGTAGCAGATAATAATAACATATTATGCACACACATACACATACACACACAAGCACCAAGGGTTAGATTCAATTTTGCATCTTTGCAAGTTGCTTTCTGACATGCCATAAGCTGATGAGCAATTTTTTATGGTGATTTCTAAAAGAAAGGATTGGTTTAATATATTCCCTTAATTTTTTACGCAAATACTATAAAATATCGGGCATATAGTCCAAGCAAACCATTTCTATTTCTTCAGTTATTCTGTATTTTGACACTAGGATACAATAATATGCTTTCTCAAATGGTAGATTATAATTGCCATGCCATGTATGCCTGTATTTCAGATAACTCTAGTCTTATGTGAAGACTATAGAGTAACAGTGAAGCTGAGAGATCCAGCCATAAATCTGGAAAAGCTCCACAGGCACACTTCACCCCTTACACAGAAAAGTGTTCTTAAAATTACAGAAAAACAAATTTCTTTAAGACACAATCAACTGGAAAAAATAAATTTTGTACAAAAATACTGTAGAGGGGAAAGATTTAAATGTAAAAAACAGTACATCAACAGATAATGGAAACACATCAGATAAATATGTCCACAGTCAGAAAGAAATATAATTCCAGAGTACAATGCAAGTAAATAATTAAAAATTACACGCAAAAAAGGATCTACATAAATTAGAAATAGAAAGCCAGAAATAATATGGCTTAAAAGAAAGAAGGAAAGGAAGACTTTTTAAAGTTTTTTTTTTCTTGTTTGACTTGCAACTATGTAAAAATTTTACATAAAATCCTACTTCAAAAGGAAAAAAGTTAAATACCTAAAATTATAAAACTTCTTAAAACAACTTCTGTCCCTTCCAGTGAATTTCAGTTTATATATGAATTAACAGACAGTAAACTACCTATTTAGGATTTCTGCATCCTCAGTTGTGATCATATGTAAGTTTTCCATGTATACAAAGCTTTCTACAAAGCTTTTCCATTATGTATTAGAAACTAAAGACTCAAAAAACCCGTATTCATGTAAACAGTTTCCCTGTCCCCAGGTCTCTCTTTCTTCATGTGAGATTCATCTTGCTCAAACACTAATTTGGTCATGTTACTCTGTTACTCAAGAACCAACAAAAGCCTTCAGTTTGTTTCACAGAATAAAAAACTCCACAGATTGTGTTTCATGTGTTTCTTCCAACTTCTCTGTATCTTCCAAACTTCACCTCCCTGTCATTTTCCTTGCTGGTTTCCACTCCTTGTTCTTCATCACCCCTTAGCACACCATGCACTTTGTATCCACAAGTTGCCTTTCCAATTCTATCTTATAATAGGTTTCTGATCTATCAAGCCCCCTAACCCCCTCCCCACTTGTATCTTTTTCCTTCAATAAAAAACCTCTTAATTTCTTCATAAAATGCTATAATTTTGGGAATCCCTGGGTAGCTTAGTGGTTTAGTGCCTGTCTTCAACCCAGGGCGTGATCCTGGAGACCCGGGATCGAGTCCCGCATCAGGCTCCCCTCATGGAGCCTGCTTCTTCCTCTGCCTGTGTCTCTGCCTCCCTCTCTCTCTTTCTGTGTCTCTCATGAATTAATAAATAAAATCTTTTAAAAAAAGTTAACTTTAAAAAAATGCTGTAATTTCCTCTTATTACTATTGAAACATTCATTATTCAACATTTCTTAGCCCCCTCCATTCTTCATTCAATTAGTACTAATTTTAATCTCTATTTATATCAATATGTACTACTTCTTTCACAGTAGAGAACTATATCCTAGGTGCAGAGAATTGTTCCTGGTGTAATCATCAATAGCATCAAGTCTACTGTGGGCTGAAGACTTATCTCAAGGGCCCAGATGTTCTGCTCAGAGGAGATAAGAGCCACATCTAGGCATTAATTACCCAAGGGAATTTGGCTAACTCTATTATCTGGCTGTTCTGGGAAAGACTGCAAAATATTCATGAATTCGTCTGTACACCAAAATGCTATTAAAGCAAATTATACAATTAATAAGAAATTTATTTGCATGTGACTAGGAACACAATGACCCAGAAAATGAGAATGGCATGAATATTTTAAAGGAGAAGGTCACTTAGCCCGTGCCAAACCAATGTGATTTGAATCCAATGGTGATGTAAGCTAGAGGCGGCATGTCAGCCTGAACACACAATTTCCTGGCTAGGGTAAGTTTGCATCACACTTTCAGCAGACGCTTCTAATAATATGCACTCAGAAATAGGCATGCCACTTTCTAAATGTCTCCCCAGACACAAATGCTTTGATACCCTGGATCAAACACACTATTTTACGCGTTTTTCTAAGAAAAATGTCATCCATATAGTGATGCTTAAATCTGACATGCTATTATTAATAAATTCTATAGCTTCTTGCATAATATACTCTGTACAATAGGTAGAATCTATTAGGGAGAAACAAGATTTCTCCCAAAAGATTTCTTTCAACTAAAGACAGAACTGAGGAGGCCAAAATTAAATAGTTCTTAGAAGAAGATGATTCTTCTTATGCATAAAGACAGTGCTCAGTCATTGGAGGGAAGAATATTAAGTGAATAATTTGAAAAGAAAAATGATAAGAGGCATATTTTGAAGTTTGGTTTCTTTATCTTTAAAAGTTCAAGTAAACCATCTCCATATCTAGAGTTTTATTTAAAAGCAGTTAGCAGATTAAAAGCAATTTTGGCAATCCTGACTCCAACCTTATCTATACCTCCTTCCCTCCCCAACACACACACACACACACACACACACACACACACACACACACACACTTTAATCCCCTGGAAACAGAACCAGCAGGGGCAGGAGGAAGGTGATTAGAGAGAATGGATGGGGCTCATTGAGGAGAAAAGGGGGAATAGGGTGGAGGAGGGAGATGATAAGAAGTCTTTAAATCAAGTTTGACTTTGGAATTTTTAACTCAACAGGATTCAAATAAGAATGTTTTAATTAAAAAAAAGATTATAAAATTATAAAATCTAATCAAGATATCATTATCTACCACCAAGAAAGAGGGTAAAGCATACAGACACTTTTGGAGACCAGATAGCAAAAATAAATAAAATCCACTCATGTGTATATCATAGCGTGTTATGCATATTGTTGGATTTACACATTTCAAATCAAATTCAGATTTGGAAATTAAGCATTTGTACTTTCTCTGAAAAAAATTTTAACTTAAGGCAGATAAGATAATGTATGTCAAAAGCAACAAAAATGAATTATTTATCTAAAAGTTTTGCCATCAAAATTTTATACTTAGAAAGTTTCATGCTTAATTTTTAAGGGGACTTTCTTCTCTTCCAGTTGTCAGGAATATTGAGGACTCTATTCTTTTTCATTATAAAAATTAAATATGTCCCTCTGATACTTTTAGCTTGTAAATTAGAATTTAGACAGAATTAGTCATAATAATGGTTAACAATGTATTCAATTGCCATCAATTAGTGGCTTTTGGAACATCAAAAGGTCTTTGAACAATAACAACAAAAATGAATCTCAGGAGAAAAGAATAAACACGAGTACAGTATCATTTTTGTAAGGTTCAATAAACATGTGTTAAGAGCCTTGAATGAAAACATAACCCACCAGTTTAGTAAACATAACATCAAGCTGAAGAGTTTTCAGTACAGACATCTGTCTGTTAGTTGTTGATAGACCTTAAACATATGTGCATATGTATGTAAGCAAATATACACATAGTCCGCTTATATTTCCCTCATGAATCGTTCCAAAATGAAACCTTAAGTTTTATATCTTACTCATATGTACTATAATTTCTCTCAACAAACATTTAATAGTTTTCCCTTGAAAAATGCCTTATGTCAATTTTATTCTAAGTAAAGAAATAGTTGTTCTTAAAGAGCATGTAAATTGAAGGCTATTTGAAAGTAACACTTTAAATTCTACAAATATATGAAATCTATTAAATAAACAATATTAAATGAGAATGCAAAAAATATTATTTCCTCAAAGAAAAATATAAAAATTCACTGTATGCCCCTATGTTTTAACTCATGGGATCTTCTGAGGATATAAAATCACCACTTAGACAGTAGTATCCATTCTATTAGATAGGGTTCTCTGAACTCCCTATTAAGGAGAGGTGCGGTGAGGGACTTACATCAAATTATCTTTGATGCTCTGTCAAAATATACGTCTTCTTTACGGCAAAATCTGAGATACAAGAAGTGGAAGGGGATGTTTATTTTTAGAAACCACTCCAATTTATTCTGATATATCTACTTCAGCTCATGTTACCCACACTTAAAATCCAGTGTTGAAATTTCTCAACTGCTAAAAGATAATATGTGTTTAGTTCAGTTTGATATATACGTATGGGTATTAATGAGGTCTGTGATTCTCCTTAAATTCTTAGTGCGAGGAAGCCTTCAGTGACTCTCACCCTTCTCCATACACCTTGCCTTTCCCCTGACTGGTTAGGTGTACTTCTCTGTTCAGAAAGCCTCTGGAGCATCCCTCTAAGAAAGCAGTTACTACATCACTTAGCTTGTAATTGTCCTTTTTTTTTTCCCCAAGGGAGAGATATTCTTTACATATTTAGGACCTAAAAGAATGTGTAGTATAAAGAAGATAGATGCATAGTATTTGATAAATGAAGGATTCACAAATACAATATATGCTTGTTTAATGTCTCAGGCACTGTTTTAAGTGCTGGAAAATATTGTCTTACACACACACACACACACACACACACAAGAACAAGTAAATGAATGAGTAAAGAGGAAAGGATGAAGATAGGGAGGGTTAAATAAGAGTGAAGAAGAATCTCTCTTCTGAAGGCACATACAGGCCAAGGGAGAAAATAAACTGTCAGCTCTTTTTCAGTTAGCAATGAGTCAACAAATTTTTATTGAGCTCCACTTTGTCAGGCACAACAGGACATACTCAGAGCAGTTAGTTCTCACAGAGGCGCCAGGTCCCTACCTCAGTGACCTTGTACCAGAGCAGTAGACAATGAACAAATGGGCATAATATTCGGTAGGTACATAAGGGCTAGGAATGAAGTATAGAAGCTAATGGAACAAATGAGACAGCGGCTGCTTTCTACAATTTGCACAGGAAAGATCTCCATAACATTATCTCTAAAAGACCCTGAGAGAATATCACAATTTAAATGCTTTGGCATCCTTTATTAAATCTGGTATGTGTACAAAATTTGGTAACAGAAGTTCTTATAAAGAGAATTTATGAAAACAGACACCCTCTATCATTCTCCACAAAGTCACACTGTAGTACCCGTAAATATTACTACAGAACCCAAGTTCAATCCATTTGACTGCCAGAACAATGCCTCAGATCCCACTATAAAGCCACCAAATCAACCAGAAGACATGTAAGATTAAACATTTCTCTTTAGTAATGACTTTTATACTCACCCCACCCTACACTCATCTGCTTTCCAGCTGTTCATCCCCTCCCAATTCCCATTTTTAGAGCTCGTTGGTTATTTTTTTAAAAGAAAACTAAATTCTTCTATTATTTAATACATAAGTATTTTATACCTAAAAACCTCCCATAGACTCAACGACCATACACTATATTCAAAAAGCTACACATATTGTAATTGTTTCTAATATATTTCTTTTAAAATAACTGCTGTCTTTACCCTTAAGCTTGTTTCCAGGATCCACATTTGCAATCAATACTCCTAGTACTAATATATACTTGCCAAACTCTCTGGTCCCTTTCATAGGTTCCACCCATGCATATTATCAATTCTCCCTGTCAGACAATCAATCTCTCATATGATGTCAATTTTTAGGATTGTAAAGGAAAGGGCAGAAATGCAATGAAACATTGACCTTTTGTTTATTACTCATTTTATTCTTATTCTCTCCAGCTATGGAATTTCTCCTCCAGCTATGGAATAATCCTAAGCTATCCATGGCTGCATCTATCACCTTTATATTAAGGTTCTCAAATTCATGAATTCTAGCCCCACTCTTGTTGCCATTTTGTCAACTGCATGACAGATTCTGACACCAGAAACTCCACAGGTTCAGAATGAGTCTTTTCATTCTGAGTCACTGCAATGAGTTTTTCTTTTGACTTTTCCATCTCCATTTCACCAATCTTCTAGTCACTCAAGTTTAAGATTCTGGAGTAAATTTTTACTTTTCCCTCTCATTCACTTGCCAGGTCCTGACCTTTTTTTCATTCTGCACAATGCCCCTCAATCTTCTCTACCACTGTTAAGCCTATAGTTCACAGATCTGAGTTTTTGCTATAAGAAGGCTAACTGGTTTCTTCAGTCTACCATCCATGCCCTCCTAGCTTTTGTTACCAATCATCACTATAGTAGGTATCCTAAAATAACAAAATCAAATACAATATATGCTTTCCCTAATCCTACAGAAATATTTTAAGAGCCTTCTATTGGGTTCAAGGCCTTCTATGCTAAATATCAAATCTACATATCCAGTCCTGAGCAGTGACATTGTTATTTGTCAAATTGTCCACTGTTCCCAACACATGTTGATCTCTCCTTCCTTCTTGACTTTGCCATGGTGTTCTGTCAGCCTAAAAATATCTTTCCCTACCTGGCCCTTCCTACACTTGGTAAAATTTTAATAATTTATAAAGTGATGTGAATTTTACTTTTTTTATATATTTTTCCATGTTATAATTTCTCTACCATGAGATTGCATTGCTATTTCCATAGATTCAAAATCACTTTTTTTTTTATTCTATCACATCAGTTTGGGTTTATCTCTTTTTTTTCGGGTTTATCTCAAATCACAAAATGCCACTTCCTCTTCCATTAGATATATTGTCTTCTCCCTCCTTAGACATTAAAAAAAATTACATACTTCTTATATACAGTGTTTTGTTTTGTGTCATAGTTATTACTATTATCTACTCCATCCTCAAATTAAAATCCCTACACCAAAATTAAATTTATTCATTGGGATAGGATGTGTGTCTTTATTTATGCATGCATTTTTTAGCTTATACACTCATTCACTCACTCATATAGTTTCGTATATAACATCAACCCATAAAGGATTTAACATTGCCTACAGAATCATTTAGAGTATAATGATTAAAATGATATTAAAATGTATACTAAAATAGGATAAAATGGGGGAAAAATGAGTAAGAGTAGTAGAAGTCAGGAGTGGAAGAAGTAGAGAAAATACATGATATTAAATGCCACACTATTTCCTAGTTGCTGCCATAAGTAAGTGATTTGGGACCATGACTGATCACAATGCCCTGTATCTAGAAAGAGATTAATGAATCTTTACTCATTGTTAACTGAGTTATGCATGGCATGTTTTTTGAGAAACAAGTCAAAATTCTTCAGGATTATTTTTTTATTTTTAGCAAAACAACTATATTATTCCTGAGTATTAATACTAATGGCATCAAAATAACAGCAACATTAAAACACAATATTTTAGTTCAAAATTTAAGGAAATAAAGAAAACAATAGAATGGACAGGCTCAAAAGAAACCTTACATATTAGAATGTACATATTTATGTAGCTAAGGTACACATTTTATTTGCTCATTCAAAAAACATTCATTCGATGTCCACTCTGTGGTAGACACCAGATTCTTTAGAAAAACAGGGAGAAAAGTCCTTATTTACAACAAACAAACAAAGAAGAATCATTCAAGACAAAAGAAAAAATTAAGTGAAATGTTATTTCTTTAGTAAAAGATTCCAGAATCCCTCATATACATTTCCCAGGTCATCAAGCACTTAATTCTTTCACTATCTCTCGTCTGTGGCATTACCGGGGTCTCCCCCCCTCCTTTTTTTTTCTTTTTTTTTTTTTAATTTTTATTTATTTATGATAGTCACACAGAGAGAGAGAGAGAGAGAGAGAGAGAGAGAGAGAGAGAGGCAGAGACACAGGCAGAGGGAGAAGCAGGCTCCATGCACCGGGAGCCTGACGTGGGATTCGATCCCGGGTCTCCAGGATCACGCCCTGGGCCAAAGGCAGGCGCTAAACCGCTGCACCACCCAGGGATCCCTCCTTTTTTTAATGGAATCCTCCATCAGTACAAAGCAATTTCTTTTTGTTTAAGTTTATTTTATTTTATTTTATTATTTTATTTTATTTTATTTTATTTTATTTCATTTCATTTCATTTTATTTTATTTTATTTTATTTTATTATTTTATTTTATTTTTTATAGAGAGAGCAGTTGAGTAGGGAGGGATAGAGGGAGATGAGAGAGAATCTTAAGCAGGCTCCACATCCAGTGAACAGTCTGATATTATGACCTGAGCTGAAATCAAGGGTTGGATGCTTAACCAACTGACCTACCCAGGTACCACTATGAAGCAAGTTTTTATACCTCTTATATTTAAAATAGAATATTTTCACTTGTATGTGGAATTTAAGACACAAAACAAATGAGCAAAGAGAGAAAAAGAGAGATTGAGACAAACCAATAAATAGACTCTTAACTATAAAGGACAAACTGATGGTTGCCAGAGGGGAGGTGAGCAGGGAGATGGGCTAAATGGGTGGTAGGTATTAGGGAAGGCACTTGTGATGAGCACTGGTGTTGTATGGAAGTGTGAATCACTATATTGTACACTTAACACTAATGTAACACTATATATTAACTCTACTAGAATTAAAACAAAAAAAAAACCAAAAAGAATCAGAATCAGTTGGCAAAAAATATATAAACTAAAATTAAAATTAAAAAATAAGTAATAAATTAACAAAGCAAAAGAAGTTTGCTCACCCTCCAAATCCTTTCTATTGTTCTCATTCATAGGAACAATTCTTTATGCTATTTTCTGTCTCCACTTCTTACTTCCTATTCTCCCAAAATGATCTTGCTTCTCTCCCAATCAGGCCACTAGAACTCTCTTATCAGGATCAATAAAGCCCTTGTTTCTAAGTCCAACAGGTTTTTTTGTAGAGTGCTGAACAGCATTCCACATTATGAGTCATTCCCTCCTTCTTTAAACACTACCATCTCTTTGTCCGCTTCTAAGTCTTTTTTCCTGGTTTCTACTCTTTGACACCCTTAAAATGTAGGAGTTCTTCAGAGATTAATATTTGGTCTTCTCCTTTTCATGCTCTATATTCTTCCTTTATCTCTAGGTAATAGTCAGTTCTGTGGCTTGAATATGCAATGTTAAATATTTATACATATTTCCAACCTAGGCTTCTCCACTGAGCTCAAGACTCATATATAAAAGTGCCTACTGATGTCTTTTGGATGTCTGAAATGCATCTTAAACTTGACACATCCAAAAATGGATTTGGATCTTCACCCCAAAATGTTCCACCCAGGTCTCTAGTAAACTGCACTACCAACTATCTACCCAATGGTTCAACCCATCTTCCTAGTAGACATATTATGCCTTCTTCCTCTTTTCTTTCTCAAGCCTCATATTCAAACATCAAATTCTACCAGTACTACTTCCAAGATATACCCACACCTGCTCTTATTTATTTCTTTACTATGTTGTCCGAGTCCAAGCCATTATCAGATTTTATATGGATTCTCTTCTCAGCCTCCTAACTGTGCTCCTTGCTGTTTATTTTTCTTCCTGCTTCCTTCAGTCCCTTTCTCTCACAGCAGCTACATGGATAAAGTGAAAGTACATATGATCTCTCTTTGATTTAAAATTATTGACTGGCTTCCAAATGCCATGTCTTGTCCTGCAATGCCTGATATCATCTCACCTTGCGACCACCTACTCTCTCTACTACAATCACATTGACTTCCTTACAAGTATTGAAATACTCCAAGCTCTTCTGTGTTTGAATTATTTTCCTTCTGCTGTCTTCCTGCCCAAAATTCTCTTTACCTATCTCTTTGCATAGCTGAATCACTCTTTCTTTAGGTGCCAGCTTAAGTGTTATCTCAGAGAAGTATTCACTGATACTATCAACAAGTTTTTTTTTAAGAGAATAGAACATATTTATTATTGATTTATTTATTTAGTTCTTCTGTCTCACTAATCTATAAGCTCCATGCAGGAAGTCATTCTTTTTCTCACTCACTTTTGTCTCAATACCTAGCACAATGTCTGGAATGTAGTTAGCAAAATAAATATTTTCCAAATATTTTTAAATAATGAATTAATTATATACTACAATATGATAAAGAATTTATATACTAAAGAATTTAAATTGATTTTCTAGTTTTTGGGGTTAGTTGTCAACTAAACTCTAAGGAAAGTGATTATTTTTAATACTAAATGATAGAAGCAAGAACTGAGTAGATTTAGCATTTAAAGTCAATAAAAACAAAAAGAGAAAGAAGCCAACCACTAAATACTTGTTTTACCTGATTCATTAGCCTATGAGCTTGTTTATTTTTGCTTACATGGCTACTTTATCTCTCAATTAAAATTCAGAAAATATAAACTTTTATGGAAGTTTTCTTTTCTAATATCCTTAGGATGTCATTTGTCATATTTCTTCTTTTTTCTTTTTCTTTCCATATTTTTTAGTTTGTATATGAGATTTATGTTTTCATAGGAATGGGTTTAGAAATCTCTGCATTTATGGTTTCTTTAAAAATCATAATAACATGCTTAAATGGGCCAAATGATAAAGATGTCTAATGATGGAATTCATACTTTTTGCTTATTTATATTTTGTAGTCTAGCTGAGAGTTCCCTCACCCAAAATTATGAATCATTTATTACAACCAACCAAAAGGCCAAATGCAGTTCAACATGGGCTGGTGTCTTGCTTCAGTCTAACTTGTCTAGCATGAAGTAGAAAACCTCAGAGATAACACAGCAGAAAAGATAAAGACAAGGAATCTTTTCCTCTCCCTTAAGAAACAATGGAAGAGTTTAGATTTACTTTTCATAGTTTTTATATATTCCTATTCTAATCAAGCATTAATATGTATACAAATACTTTTCAACTAAATCAAAATTTAAAGATGTATTTATTTTAGAGAGAAGGAAAACACAAGTATGAGTGGGGGGGGGCAGAGAATCTCAAGCAGACTCCCTGCTGAATGTGGAGTCCTACTCCAGGCTTGATCTCAAAACATATGAGATTCATGACCTGAGCCAAAATCAAGAGTCCAACACTCAAACAACTAAGCCACCCAGGTGCCCCAGAAAATTAAATAATTGTTTAACTATTTGTATCTGTAGCCTTTATGATTAGCATGAAAAATCAAACATTGATTATCCCATGATATTTGAAGAAACATTAATAAACAGTGATATAAAATAAGTTCAAAATTAAAGACAAAATGTATTTGCTAGAGGTAACTTTGAATTATAAATATTAATAGTTGCCAAAATTTTACATTAAGCATCAGTCTAATTACCTCCTTTTTTGCTCTTAAAGAATATAGAAAATTTCCTCAGAACTTACAAAAGTAGTTACTAATGTTCACATGTACCTGTAACTGCTCACATTGTAACTCCCAGGAAGCAGCATCATACAGTGGACAGAGACTCCTAAGTAAGCTACATTTAAGTCCAAACAAGAGCTTGAAATTTTCCTGGTTATGTAACCTTATATCTTTCTTATGAATCAAATGAGTTTTCTTATCTTTAAAATTAGATAGTATCTTCCTCACTAAACATACTGGGATGATTATTATAAATGATATAATATATATATATAAAGCAGTGGACACTTGGATGTGCTTAACAAATATTGCTTCATATGATCCTAGAGAAAAGTAAAAATATTAAATCTTCTCAAATGCTTGCTAATGTTTCACAAATATTCTCATATATGGTAAGTGGAGCTTCTATCTGCCCTCTAGAGTTGATAATACTATAATTATTACTACAAATACAGTACTCAGAGAGGTAAGTAACTTGCATAGTGCACAGCTCACGTACTGGGGACTCCAAGGATCTGAACTTGGATCTTAACAGTTTTCAAAGCTATTTTTTTTTCTCCTTTTGCTTGGCCCATAAAGGAGAGTTTTCTGTAACGTTTGCAGCTGTCTGAACTACTTACTCTTCCAGGAAGAGCTCACATTGGTTTGACCCATATGGTGAAGCCCAAGAAATGGGACAGAAGACTGCTTAAAAGATAGTTCGAGTAAACCAACAGGACAGTTATCAAGTAAAGTGATTCACTAACAGCCTCATTGTTTAAATGTGTCTGCACAGTCCTCCTTTCCTATTCCAGGACTAGATTAGCAAACTCCTCAACAAGCAGAAGACTTTGTAGAGAAGCCTGACAAAATAGGGCATATTTCAAAAAAAAAAAAAAAAGGCAGAGGGGAAACTTTTGAATTTATCACTATTGCTTCTAATAGGTTGTTTACTCTTCCCTGTTTTTGATTCCAACACATTAGAGTAAGAGTGGTGAAAGACAATCAAAGCTATGAATAGACTGTGAATAAACTATTTCAGTAATTTAGAGGGCTAAACCAATCTCCAAATCCAATCTTACCTTAATTGACCACCGAAGGATAAAACTAGGGTTGTACCAATTGCTGCCTGTTCAAAATGGGGCTCACTGAAACACCCAGTTTCAACACCTGGAAGCAAGGTTGCATATAGAATGTTTTGCCTTGTTTCCTACCCATAGCTTAAGAACTATAGTTGGCTGACCCTTTGCTCTCCAAAAGTGTTCATAACGATGTCATGGTGTCTCAAACTAATTGATTTGACTAAATTTAAAAATATGAAAATTTGAACAAAATTTGAAAATATGACAATCTCTTTTCCTAAAGTTGATATTATTTCTCAAAAATATTATGCCACATTCCAGAAGGTATCTGTTCTAAACATTAAAGCCATTATCTGTTCTTAGCATTAAAACTTAGGTCATGAATATCTTAAAATATTTTGAAAGTAGTTTATTTGATTTTGCCCTTCAAAAAACTTTTTCTCCAATCAATATTTGGCTAGCTTTAAGAAATCTGACAATCATGTATTATTTGGTAATGATGGTGACCATCCTCCTCACTTTCCCACTGCCTTTGAAACCAAATCTGGAGAATATTTCTATTTAAAACCTTTTCCTCCTTCTTAAAACATCTGGCTACTTCATTTTTACCTCCTTTCTCTATTAGGTTCAAAATTGGTATAACCCATGATATGGTAACCATACTCATGCACTAACCCAATGCATTTTTTTTTAAGTATGAGATATCTAGTGGGACAGAATAAAATAGTTGGAAAACCAGAGAATCTAGGACATGTGGTCAGTGGCACAATGATTGCTGACAATTCTTTGCTTTTCTCTGTCTTCAGGGTTACTGTTTGCTGTTTGAATAAAGGACTCAAAGGATAATAACAGGTTTCTTTTACAAATGTTTCTTGGTAGCTGAGATGTTCATAAGCTATGTCTGATAGATGACAAAAGACCTTGCATTATGGTGACAGAGCAGAGCATTGCTCTGCTTTCAGAGCAGTGAAAGGTGTAACATTTTCATGAGAGAAGATGTTTAAAAGGAGTATAGAAATTATAGGACAGATTAGAAAATAATTCTAAAACTTCTCCTGTAGACAATATTCTAGGTGTCTAGAAAAGAACTCAAGGGGGAAAATAGCTATCCCGCATGGAAGGCAGCACAGTGCAAGGACACAGAGGAGAACCCAGGGTGACAAGGAAAAGGAACATTGTAATAATGTAATGCTAAGCTTGGGCCTCAGGCGATATTCAGGTTGAGCAAATAATTCAATGATGGAAGAAGCAAGATGTCCACTTAGGTGTCAACGTGGAAAGATATACACACACACTGGGGACCGGGAAATTGTGAGAGAGGTTGGGAAGCACAATTATATCACAGTTATGGACTTCATGAGGTGATAGCATGGCGGAATATATCTTTATCTAAAATAGAATATTTGTTGCTATTTTTTAAGACTTAATTTTTAGAGCAGTTTTAGGTTCATAGCCAAACTGAGAGGAAGATACAGAGATTTCCTGTCCCCATACATTCATAGCCTTCCCATTATCAGTTTCTCCCATCAGAGTGGCAAATTTGTTAGAATTAATCAACCTAAACTGACACATCATAATTAGTCATAGTCCATAGTTTACCTTAGGATTCACTCTTGGAGTTGTACATTCCATGGGTTTAGAAATTTGTTACTATTTTTTTTAGTTGTAACCACATCTTCTTCTAGTGATAGAGTCTTTGTAAATGAGAATATTCAGTTTGTTTCTGTGAATAAATATACCAGTTATCTTTATAGCGATTTGAGACAAAACAGTGAGAAGGAAAACAAAACATAAAGCATCCTAGAGTAGAATTTCTAAGGGTATCCCAGGGAAAAGGTTACATCAAATTAGATCATTATAGAGGTAGCACATAGAATTTATCCATTCATCTAGACTGTCCTTATGCACTATGTATTGAGCATCTTCTACACAAATGCCTTGGAATCAAGGATAGATGATATACACTGAATGAAGACACCATGCTGAGCTCCTAAGAAGCTTATAGATAGACAAATAAAGAGATAATTCCATTGAGGTGGATTGGAATAGAAGATGCTACAATAACACACAATTGCCAAGTGGATTGGCAGTTGTTCAAGATCAGAGAGGGGGCCATAGAAAGAAGGATGACAGAAGATTCTTCATAGATGTCATGTCCCCTGAGGTAAGATTTGAAGTAACTGATGATAACAACGAAAGACAGTCACCTGAGTTAGCTTTCAAATGAGAAGATAGTTATCTTACTTGCTAAATGTATCATTAATTCAATTATAATTGTATTTGCCAAACATGATAGTGATAGATGGTAAAGCAGCAAATGGAGGGGAGAAGGAATTATACAACTGAGAAATTAACTAGACCTGAGCCTCTGACATTCCCTTGCATGATTTTTAGCCCAATAGACATGGTATCCACTTCTGAGTACAGTGCTAACTCATGGAAGTTTTAATCTAGTTCAAGTACTGCAGTGATAAGTGAGTTGTACATAAATACATAGTATTTATATAATACATATATATGTATATAATATAGGTATATAATTTATATACATATGGTATATATAATATGTATATAATATATAATAAATGTATATAATAAATATATACATATGTAATATGTTTGTAATATATTATAAATACATATACATGATAAATAGTTGTAAACTGAGACTGGAATTTGACCTTCTTTGCTTTCATGGACTTGTGAATGGACATGTTCTTAATTTAAGACATTCTGTACCCACATAGAATTGCTTCCTAGAAGAAAGTAAACCGAACTCAGAGCAAACCTGTGTGGCATGACTTCTTTCTTTCGTCCATCTATCTGTTCAGTCACTGATTAATGGTTCTACCCTTAGAAATTTTCAGGGTTTTTAGAAAAATAGCAAATGACATAAGTCCAGAACAATGTTAGTAGGTAGAAGATTTATTCTTTGCTTCCTTTACTTTGGCGTGTTTTGTTTTTTTTTTTTTAAGATTTTACTTATTTATTCATGAGAGACACACACAGAGAGAGGCAGAGACACAGGCAGAGGGAGAAGCCGGCTCCATGCAGGGAACCTGACATGGGACTTGATCCCGGGTCTCCAGGATCATGTCCTGGGCTGAAAGCAAGTGCTAAACCGCTGAGCCACCCGGGCTGCCCATACTTTGGCTTTTTGAATGAAATATCAAGATGCTATAAAATCTAAGAAAATAGCAATCTTGGTCTAAAATAAATGTCGCCTCTTTCCCCAGTCTTCATTTTTGTTTTCTTCCAGTAACTCTCCCATAACTACATTCATATACATTTTATGTGTCTCCGAACTTGAAAACTGTACCATCGCTCTATCTACACACACATACACACACTCACGCGCATACACACACACACACGTACAAACATTTTGTAATCTCTTTTTCTTCAACACATGCTCCAATGGATTGGGTACTGGTATTGAACAAATGAGACATGGTCCTTGTTTCCCCAGGAGTTCTAGTATGAACTAAACAATAGGAACACAAATAAACATACAGGCATTTAGACAGCTGTGCAAACACTGACTAATGAGTAATGTATATTCATTTAAAAAATGCTAGCAAATATGGGTTATGTGTGGGAAAATGAGAAGTGAACTGAAAAACTTTTGACCATTAGTGCTAAAAGAGGCCTTTGAGACCAACAAGGTCGGCAGCCTCATTGTATAAAGGGAAAACTACAAGCAGAGTTTCAGAGGTGGATGTAGGGGAAGAAAACCATAACATCACCTCCCATTGGTGTGGAGTAAGGCTCCTTGCAGGTCAGATTTTTAAATGCTCTGAGAAGGGATTGAGCTCTCTTTCCAAATGATTAGATAAATTATCATCCTGAAAACAGCAAAGATTTTTCAAATAGTGACAATATTCTCTTGCAAAGTGATAAAACCAAAAAGCCTAAACTCCTGCCTGGGTTCCAAATCCTTCTCTTGTACCTACCTGTAAGCAATTCTTTTTCTCAGAATCAGATGCATTTTGTAAATCTTATATTGCCATCTCAAACAAGTCTCCCTGCTTTTTGCCAAAGACAGTCTGGGAGATGGAATTCAAGGTTTCCTTATGGTTGGACTAATGCTGTTAGGTTGCAAAACAGATACCCTGATTTCTGGGCTAAGGGATAAAGCTAAGCAGCACCTTTGCCCTCACACACTAGCTTTTCCTTCTTTTTGAATGGTTATAAACCAACAAAATGAAAGACCATGAAAATCAATTTTAACAAGGCCAACTCAATGCAAGTGAATGCAGAGGATCCCTATATATCCTATTTTGTTCTAAATGCTTTATGTGGCCAAACAAGTAGTAATAAAAAAATTACCACTGTACTTATTTTTTCCGACTCAAAGGAAAACTGTATTATTAAAATATAAACCTGAATTTCCAAATATTATAATAAGAAAAAATTTGAAAATCACATGTAACATGAAAATGTTGAAACAGTTTTGGTTTTATTTTGGAAACTCTGACTATCACCAAAGTATTCCCAAAGGTAGTTGATATTGACAATGCCATCCCTAAAATAGCCAGTGTGGGGTCCTGCATACACAGTGTACTCAATAAAGCTTGCTCATCAATTTACTGACTCACTAATAATCTGTCATTGTTCTGTGTCATCAGTTTAAAACATCTTTATCTGAAAATAATTTATGAAAATCCATGGTCCTTGAAAATGACCATATTGTTTTCAGGTTTCATCACCTGTTTTCCCTTTTCTCATAAACAGTCAAATGACAAGGAAAGCTACCAGAATATTGTCACACCTATCATGCAGTCTCTTTTAATCCTTGTCACATAATATATTCCTTCTTCATCTTTATTCCTCACTCTTTGTTTTGGCATAAATAAAAACTGTAATTTGGATGTTTAATCTAGATAAGATTTCTTTCCTTGTTGAAAAATCATGATTGACCAATTTCTCCAGTGACAGTATCATCTCATTTAAGTAAATCATTAACATCATGTGCTAATGGCTCTAGCACGAGAGTGAGAACCTTTCCTCCTTAAATTTTAAGAATAATGAATAATGATTTTTGGTTCCCGGAAAAACATAAAATTTTCACCTACTTGCTTCTTATATTTAAGACACTAAATGTTTTTATTTATTTAAGCTATAATGGTCTGTTTACTACAAGAAGTCTGAATAGCATAAATATGGCAAATGCAAATGAGATGGAAAAGAAAACCTGGATATAGAAGCAAAGGAAATTAAGATTTCCTAGTCATCTAAAGTAAGGTTAATGAGTACGTAACATTTAAGGCAAACTCTTACTTATGTGTCAAGACACAGGTGTAATGGCATACTGTCTGTGAAGCTTCTTCTGAGTCTCTAAGGGGCCAATAGCTCTTTTCTCCTCCAGAACTCTAGTAGTCTTTTAAACTTAAGCTTCTTTTGCAAAGCTTTTACATAAATCCTCCTTTGTTCAGAAGGTCAACTCATAACTTCTCAAAATTAGGAGCCACTGCCTTTCTTTGGTTCCTGTTCTTAAATCAATATTTGGCACCCTTCAGTCTCCTGTTTTTCCTCTTTTCTGGAAACTTTCACAACTTTCTCATTATCCTTTGAGTTCTGAAATATCACATACAGGTTGACTCAGTGTGAAGATTTGCACTATCTTTGATTAGGGGGATCCCTGGGTGGCGCAGAGGTTTGGTGCCTGCCTTTGGCCCAGGGCGCGATCCTGGAGACCCGGGATCGAATCCCACATCGGGCTCCTGGTGCATGGAGCCTGCTTCTCCCTCTGCCTGTGTCTCTGCCTCTCTCTCTCTCTCTCTCTCTCTCTCTCTCTCTCTCTCTCTGACTATCATAAATAAATAAAAAAAAAGATTCTTAGATCTTTGATTAGGACAAATTTCTTTCCTAATATTAAATCATTTCTACATCTCAATTTTCCTCACTCTTTTTAAAACTCCTGGAAAGAGAGCAGAGCTCCTGAATTGATTTGCAATGACTCATCACTATTGTACTCATATTTTTCATTTTTTGTTCTTATGAGTTTATCAACTTTACCTTTCAGAATAGATCATTAATTTGGTGTGTTTGATTTCTTTAATAAAGTTTCAGAAAATGTTTTTAATTCCCAAAATTTTTGCTTGTTTTTAATAATAGACTGGTTTCCTGTCTTTCTTTTTTATTTTAAAATGTATTTAATATCCAATTATTTTCTGAGAATGTGCTCAGAATATTTTCTAGTTATTCTATGTTCATTGAACTATTTCTTTTTCCCCAGTCATTTATTCTTTAGCTTGTTCCTCTGCATTTAGGCTGTTGGTTTTCTTAAACTCTGATGAGCTTTAGTCGGTGATTCATATTTATGAATAAAGGACTTGATTGATGAATTAGGGTAGCTGTCATGCCCACTCTGTGCAGGTCTGGATCTATTTCCCCAGAAGGCCTTTCCCTGGAATGAGCAGGCTGCTTTCCTGTTTGTGTAAAAAGGTGAGGACATGTCAACTGGTGAGCATCATTTTAGAATGTGTGGCCAGTGAGTAAGCAGGCAGGCTGCCCAAATGCCAAAATAACAAGAATATTACTCTGGGAATGGAGTACTTCAGCAAGTTTTTCTCCTAGTCTGAGAGGTGTTTCCTTTGACATTCCCTTGGTGTAGCTGTAGAGCTCTGATGTACCTGGAAGTCAGCTCTGCTTCTGTCTCAAGTAACACTGGATTGTTAGCCCATCCTATATGGCCTATTCAGTTTCTTTAGGAAGAAGTTCTCTTGCTGAAACTTGGGAAGAAATGCTGCTGCTCTCAGTCACTTCAGGGAGGTAGTAAAGAGCCACATTGGCTTTGTAGCCTAAAGACAGATTTTTAAATAATTATCCTGATTCTTGTTTCACAGCTCTTCCCATACCGCATCCCTACAAACTGCAGTTGGAGATTTTCCCAACATATCCAAGAGGTTTCCTTTGACTGTGTTAGACGCTCTATGCTTTCTTCTAGTCTGGATTATTTGTCTGTAAGATTCTGCTCTCCAGAAAACCTTCACAATCTCAATTATGCAGGTAGTATCATTTCCTATTTGCAATGCAGCTGTGGATCTCCTTTTCAATTTTGTTGTTTCAGTGGAACTGGGAAGAAAAAAATGCTAAATCCTCCAAGTGTGTTCACCATCTTTGAATTAGAGGTTATGTGAGTTTGGATTCCCAACTGAAACTTAAACTTAGGTCTTTATTTGGGTTGTTGACTTCCAAAAGTAAGCATTTGTGATCTACTATATTATTAAGTGTTTACTTAACTGATTTTCCATTCCTTTAGAATGCCTCATATGTCTAATTTTTAATCCTTAGGCAGGTTCTGGTCTTGTTTAGAAGATTACAAAAGCCAGACTTGCAGAAATTATCTCTTGGCTTGAAATAACCTTTAAAATCACAAAGGTCAGTTAAATTCCGGCTCAGGACTGAGTCTGATACCTGAGTCACAAGTATCAATATAGCTATAAATATTAAAGGGATAAAAATGCCCTCGATACATATATTTTAACAACATAAAAAGTAGACTTCTTATTTAAAAAAAAAAACCCTTCCTATTAGTTTTAAAAAGTATATTTAAAGTCCAAGTAAAATCTAAGTAATTGAGATCATATGTGTAAGATATGATATATCATGCTATATTATATAATTATGTATTATATGTAATTATATTATGTGTGTACATATTATGTTTATAAATCAGCTTTTCAAAAATAAAAAGCAAAACTAGTTCTCAGTTTTGTTCTCAATTGCTTCATTACTATTAATAAAAAATATACTTTTAAGAATTCCATTTAACTCTCTTCCTTCAAAATTGCTGGCCATATGTTCATTTGATCTCATAATTAGAGGCAGTCTCCTATTACTTTGTAGTCAGTGAAAATGAGAGGTACTGACCTTCTTAGATTGCTATGAAATAACAAGAAGTACACTTCAACAAGACATTACCTCTAGTTTTTCTCTCTTATCAGTTATTTACTTTCAATATTTTTTAGTAATTCCAAAGATAAACTAAACTTTCTATTCCTTTGTGTTTCTCTGTCTTGATCCAAAATAGAATATGGGTGTTTTCTCTGTTTCATGGCAAAATTCACTACATTACATTTTTTTTAATAGGAGAAAACACTATGTTATTCAAATTTTCCCAAATTTTACTTTCTCCTTGTTTCTATCATTCATTAAATCTTTCCTACATCTCAAGAATACTTTAAAACTTACCTAAGTACTAGTTCACTGTGATTCCCTACAGTTAGTAAAAAAATTCAGCTTCATTAATCATTTTAAATGTTTTTCATGAAAAAGGCAATATATAACAGATAAGATAATATAAAAACTCACTTTATAAGTAATCCACTTCACTGAATAAATTAAGTCAAAATGCAAGTGAATGCAATGAATAATACTACATACAAAAGCATTTGCATGGGAAATGTGGATGTAAGGCTTAGGTGGATTAACACAGGCTGAAATACATTTAACATCAACATTGAAATAGGGGCATTTTTTTTCCTTAACAGACAGTTTTCAGTGTTGTGTAAACTTGATTTTATTTTCTCTCTAGAATAATCAAACTAAACATGGTTAGTTTACATTAATCAAATCCATAGGGTGTGAATAAAAACACTGCATGCCATATAATTACTTACTTTGAAAATGTATCATTGCTGAGTAGATCACAGTTCTCCTATCAAGTGGTTAGCATATTCTCTTCCCAACGGGGAAGTGAAAAATCAAAAGTCTGATGAATATAGATTCAAATTAAAGGAGAACTGTGTTATTGAAAGAATATAATAGGTACTGAACAAATGGTTGTTGATATAATAAATTCAGTAAAACATTAATCAATGATGCTATCGTATTTCAATAGCTTGATGCATTCATGTCAATCACAGGACTATTTCTCTCCTAAGGGACTTAGATCTAACATTTTATAATTTTATTTATTTATTTATTTATTTATTTACATGATTTCTTCTCCTATTAATCTGTGAGATCTCTGAAAGCAGGGACTATGTCTTATTTACTTCTATGTCACTAGTAGCCAGCAGAGTGCCTGGCATTATTAGATTGTCAGTAATTTTTCTAATTGAATTGAAATGAAATATTTGTTAGCTAGGCAAAATACTCTTCCATTTAAAAAGTTTAGAAAAATTCTTAGCTCCAACGGACATGGGCTTTTAAAGATGGCATTTACTGGGAAAACAGCCTAGATATGCTAACATCATAAAGCTCCCCATTCTCAGAAAATAACACCTATTAGAACACAAGCCAACATCTGAGTCATATCCATGCATATTATTACCTAGTGAATCTGGTCCAGTTCTCTATAGTTGTGCAAATTGTATTTTTCTCCTCCTTGAAAATTCTCACTCAGTTCCTTACCTGTCACCTTGCAAGAATTACAAATGTGACATTGGTATTGCATCTCTGAAGACCATCACCCAGCCACTGGACACATAGTTACTGTCTATCTCAACTTAACTTCTTTCCCAGAATGTCCATGTAACCCAGGATCCTACACTAATTGTGTGTGCTCAACTAGCACCATTGGCTCTCAGTCTCGATTCAAAAAGTGTTTTAATGAGCTCTCCAGCATCTCTCTGCTATCCTGGTTTAATCACATCCTCATAGGTCTTGGTAATAATATTAGAAGTAAAAATAGCTTAAATTTACTAAGCACTTGGACCTCCTCTATGACATGTAGAGAAATTTACTCTTTCCTGCATCTCTATATTCTTATATCTCCAATAAAACTATGAATCATTTATTAAATGAATGAATGAATGAATGAATGAATTGAACAAATAATAAACAAATCAATGAATTAAGCAAGTTGTATGGTCTTTACTGTGCCCCTCGCTTGGACAATACTGTCTTCTATCTACTATTTCTGCAGCACTGAGTAAACCAAGTTCTTGCCTTTTCTTTTTCTAGATTTCAAGGACAGTACCTCCTTTCAATTCTGACACAGTTAATACATTGATAGACTTTCTTATAGTAGGCATTCCAGTGACATTGAGAAAGCACCAATTCTCACCGGCAACTTTTGTAACTACATTTTAGGGACTTCTGATTTTGATATTAACAACACAATGAATTTTGCCTTTGGCATGACAACCAAAACAAGCTGAATAAGCTATTATATTACCCATTGTTGTTTTCAATCCACTAGAGGATTGAGGAGACAAATAACCTTAGTTGAACTAAATTCCAAAAAGTGACAAGCCCACCATTGAAGAGAAGAAACACATGCCTGTTCTCATTTCTGGTGGAATGGAAGGAGGAGAAATAAGGAGGAAGAAACCAGCCAAAACTTTAATGAACTTCCAATGACTATGGACAGATATAATTCCAAGGACATCCAGCTAGAGAGCAAATCTGCACTCACCAAAGACTCTTTCTCATAGACCTCCATATGGAATGCACTAAAGGCTAACAGCTGAGCTGAGAGAGATCTTCCTGAAGTGGGCCATCCTGAAACCATGGCAGGCACCTTCAGAGAAGGCTGGAGGTAAAAGAGGAGCGGAGAGAAATCCCTCAGAGGCATTCCAGTCTTGACAGTTTGCAGATACCCTCCCAAAGTTAAAGGCTGAGTGAGCAGGCAGGGAGAGATTATCTATAACGCAAAAAGAGCAGGCAGCTGAACTGTAAACTAGAGACAAAATCCTCATGGTTCAGAGCTGGTGACTTGGCTATAAAACACAAAGATATCTCTGGAGTCATGCCAGTATGAGATGTTAAAATTACCAGGGAGAGATTACAAAATAATTACAATAAAAAACTAAAGGATCTAGTGGAAAAGATGAACCACATATGTGAAGAGATAAGGAATTTTAGTGGAGAAATGGAAGCACTGAAAAAAAAAACTAAAGGTGAATGATAAAAATGTAAAATGCTATAAGAAATGAACAAATAGGGGTACCTGGGTGGCTCAGTGGTTGAGCATCTGCCTTCGGCTCAGGGCATGATCCTGGGGTCCTGGGATTGAGTCTCACATCGGGCTCCCTCAGGGAGCCTCCTTCTCCCTCTGTCTACCTCTCTGTGTCTCTCATGAATAAATAAATAAAGTCTTTAAAAAAATTTAAAAAGAAATGAAATCATTAGAGAAGCTTAACAACTGGGTCACAAAAGATCAGTTCACTCAAAGTCAAGACAACAGAAAATATCCAAATTGGAACATTAAAGAGAAAAAAAATAGTGGAACCATTAATATTTGTAGCTCAATAGCAAGCACCCAATATTCAAGCAAAATCAGTTCAGAAGGAGAGAAAAGAGAGAAAATGGAAGAAATGTTTGATAAAATATTGGATGACAGTTTTCCAAGATTTAAGAAAATCATCCTCATACAAATAACAGGAGCTCAGTAAAAGCAAAGCAGATAGATACAAAGAAAAATCAGACCTAGGCATATCATAAACAAAATGCTGAAAACCAAAGATAAAAAACAGATCTTATAAGCAGCCTGAATAGAGATACATTACCTTGACAAGACTGACAATATAGTTGATGTCTGACTTCTCACCAGAGAACAGAGGCTAAAGAAAAAGGGGTAGAGTACATTTAAAATGAAAAACAAAACAAAACACAAAACACAACAAACAAAAAACCCTAGAATTTTACATTCAGAAAAATTTATCTTTGTTTTGTTTAAGATTTATTTATTTATCTGAGAGAGAGAGAGAGTCCATGGGGAGGGGCAAAGGAGGGGAAGAGGGAGAAAAGCAGACTCTATTAAGAGGGGAGCCAGAGGCTGGGCTCCATTTCAGAACACTAAGAACATGACCTGAGCCCAAATCAAGAGTCCAATACTTAACTTACTGAGCTGCCAGGGCACCCCTCACCCAAATATATCTTTAATAATCAAAGAGGAATACATATTCCAACTGATAAAAATCATATATAATTTGTTTCTAGCAGACCTATAGTATAAGAAATGCTTTAAAAAGACAGAAGGGAAATAATAGATGGAATCCTGGATCCACAGGAAGGACTGATGAGCATCAGAAACATGAAGTATTTGTGTAAAATATAAAGTAGTTTGAATATATAATTTCAAACTATATATGTATCTGTTTATCATTAAAAACTTTTCACTTTTAAAAAAATAGCAATACATTTGGCTTATAATGTATGTAAAGTAAAATAAAATGCAATTAAAACACAAAAACTGAGATTATACTGTTGTAAGATTCATGAAAATGTTTACAATTATCTGAAGGTAGATCCTGACAAATTAAAGATACATATTGTTATAGAGTAACCATTAACCATGTGCACATGCACACATGAAGATCTATACATAAAAATCAGGAAAGGAGTAAAATTAAACATGAGAAATGCTTGATTCACCCAAAATGAGGCAAGAAAGGAAGAACAAATTTAGAAATTGGATAAATAGCAAACAAATGACACATATTTAAATCAGGGCAGCCTCAGTGGCTCAGTGCTTTTGCACCGCCTTCAGCCCAGGGCCTGATCCTGGAGTCCTGGGATCGAGTCCCACATCGTGCTCCCTGCGTGGAGCCTGCTTCTCCTCTCCCTGTGTCTCTGCCTCTCTCTCTATCTCTCATTAATATAAATTAATTAATTAATTAATTAATTAAAAAATTAAATCTTACAATATCAATTAGTTGTCAGGCTGAATAAAAAAGCAAGGCCCAACAAATACTATTTATAAGAAACACATAATAAATATAAAAACACAGTGAAGACCCGAAAGAAAAGGTATAGAAAAATACATGAAAACACTAAACATAATAAATCTGGAATGACTTTATTATTATTGGACAAAGAAGACTTCAAGACAAAGATAATATAAACAAAGATAAAGAGGTATATTCCAAAATGATGAGAACCAACCATTCAAGAAGACATGATCTCAAAGGCCCAAGAGCTTAACAGAAGATTTGAACAATATTAACCATCAATTTGAACGAATTGACACATAGAACACTACACTCAATGCACATTATTTTCAAGAGCACATGGAACATTAATAATACATCATGTGCTGTGCTATAAAATAAATCTCAAATATAGAAAAGTTGAACTTATACAGATCATATTCTTCAGTTACACAAGCATTACATTAAAAATTAATAACATATATTGCTGTAATTTCTGACAACATCCAAAAAAATAAAATCTTCTTAAATCACTAAAAAAAAAATAATAATAACATAAACTATCTTGATTTGGAAAAATCATCAAAATAACTTTAAATTAAGCCATAAAAAGCAAATAATCTATGCATCAAAGAAATGCAAAAAATTAGAAAACTTTTTGAACTAAAAGAACAATATTTTAAGCTAAAAGAATGAGAACACAACATATCAAAATGTGTGAGATTCAGTTAGAGTAGTGCTTAGGGGGCAACTGATAGCTTGTCAAATAGTCATTAAATAAAATAAAAACATGTGGAGTCAATGGATAAGTTTTCATTAAGAATTTAGGAAAAGATTGGGGATCCCTGCATGGCTCAGTGGTTTAGTGCCTGCTTTCAGCCCAGGGCATAGTCCTGGGGTCCCGGGATGGAGTCCCACATCTGGATCCCTGTATGGAGCCTGCTTCTCCTGCTACCTGTGTCTCTGCCTTTCTCTCTGTCTCTCAGAGAGAGACAATAAATAAAATCTTTAAAAAAAAAAAAGAACTTAGGAAAAGGAGAGTAAATTAAATCCCAAATAAGTAGAAGAAAGGAAATTAAAAAAAAAAAAAAACAAGAGAGAGAAGAAACCAGTGAGATAGGAAACATACAAATGAAAGTTAACAAAACCAAAGATTATTTTATTATTGAAAATAACAAAACTGTCTAATCTCTGGATTTATAAAAATAGTATAGACAATACAAACTGTTGATCTCAGGAAAACAAGAAGGATTATTGCTACAGATTCTAGTAAATACACTTACCATCTTAGATAAAATATACAAATTCCCTCAAAGACACAAATTATCAGACCAAATAGGAAAAGAAACAATTAAAGCCTAAGAAACTAAAAACATAATTAAAAACTTTTCCACAATGAACACATTAGGCCCATAAGTCTTCACTGATAAATTTTATCATACATTTTAAAAAGAAATAATACAAATACTATTTAAACTCTCAAAAAAAAAAGAGGAAGGAATATTTCCCAACTCATTTTAGAACATTAGCAATACCCTGATGTCAAAAGTCACCAGAAGAAGAAAAACTATAGACTAATATTCCTCATAAACAGATGCAAAAAAAAAAAGAAAAAAGAAAAACAGATGCGAAATTTTTAACAAAATATTAGCACATCATATTCAGCAACAAATACAAAGAACAATACTTTATGATTGAGCAAGGTATATCCCAAGAATGCAACATTGGCCTAATATTCAAAATTCAATCAATACAAATTACTACTTTATACATAATAAAGGAGAAATTATCTTAATAATATATAATGGAATTATCTGTATAGGTGCAGAGAAGGTATATAACAAAATTTAACACTCTTCTGTGATAAAACCTTTTAATAAACTTGGAAGAGAAAGACCTTCTTCAATCTGATTTAGGTTATATATTAAAAGCCTACAGCTAAGATCATACTCAATGGTGAAGTATTAAATCCTTTTCCTCTAAAATTGAGACAGGGCAAAGATTCTACACTCTTGGTCATGTGTGAGACAAAGAAATAAAGGATGGAACTATAAGATAGGAACTATTCATTGATGACATGATTACACATGTAGAAAAATCTATGTATCTACTAAAAAGCTACTAAGTGAGTGGTACTTTTATATGTTAAGAAGAAATAATTGGAAATGAGATTATTAAAATGCAATTTATTATACTATCAAAACTTTCAAATATCTGAGAATAAATCTAATGAAATATGTGCAATACTTCTACATTAAAAACTATGAAATAACAGTGAAATTAAAACATACCTAAACAAAGAGATAATTAGTCAATGGAATGAATGATTACAAAACTAGATTCACATATTTATGGTCAATTAATTTTCAACCAAAGTATCAACTAAACTCAGTGGGAAAAGAAATACCTCTTTTTCCAGATTTATTGAGTGATAACTGACAAAATCATAAGATAATCAAAGTATACAATGTGATGATTTTATATACATATACATTGTGGAGGGATTCCCTCCACTGAGTTAATTAACACATCTATCACCACTCATATTTACCTTTTTTTAAAGTTCTGCTCTCTTAGTAAATTTCAATTATACAATACAGTGTCAACTACTATAGTCACTGTGTTATACATTTGATTCTCAAACTTTATATATCTTAAAATTGAAAGATTTGTATCCCTTTATCAATCCCTCCCTATTACCTCATACCCCAGTCTCTGGAAACCACTTTTCTTCCTTATATTTTTATAAGTTCAACTTAACTTTTTTAAGTTCCATATACAAGTGAAACCATGCAGTACAATTCTTCCTAACAAATGGTGGTAGAAAAACTGGATTATCTATAGAAATAGAAAATGAACCTCCACCCCTATGTCATTCCAAAATTCATAATGAATCATAGGGGAAACTGACTTAGAACTGGTGATAACCAGGGGAATTCAATAGTTTAATTCAAACAAACAAAATTTCCACTTTTAACCAACATAATGGAGGACTAGATTTTACCTTCTACCTGAATCAGCTGAAACAACAAATAAAATATATGAAACAATAGTTTGGAATGCACTGAACATTAGACATCGAAGAACAATGATCCTTAAGGGAATGGAAATGAAGCAGATGAGTCAGGTTGTCCCAGCTTAAGGTCTTGAGAGTTTCCAAGGTGCAGCACAGAATAGGGAACTCCTTCAGAAGCACACAGACTCTGATTTGAGGAGACTAAGGAGGATACAGTTTATAGGACAGAGTACCCAAATGTAGAAAGTATATGATTCAATATGCTAAACATTATCAAACACCTACCATGACTTTGTTTTTCCGACATTCAACAAATCCTGCTCATTTTCTTTCCCCCATAAGGGTTTTTTTACTCAACTTTGGGTTATTTATTCTTCTTTAAAATGTCCGTAAGGCACACAATTAGTCAGTTGAAAATGGTTAGTGTGGGATTTAGTGTAAAACATTTCTCTCTAGGATAGTAAATGATTAAATGTGCATTGGCCACCATAAAGACTTGTAATAGTTCATCTTCAAGTATTGGCCCTTTCCTACAGCATAGTATCGGTCCTACACAATGTTCTGTCCTCAACTACAGTGTAAGCAAAGTTATATGGTATTAACAGCTGCTTTGTTTCACCCACAAAGTGACTGAATTTTAGCAATGGATGAAATAAATTTTACTGACAAAATTTAGAAAATTTACACATCCCTTTACCACTTAGGCTGGAAACATCAGAAAGAATATGATAAACACCCACCCACTCTTTCCAGGCTACTTGTAGATTATACAATGTCACATCTGTTTGTGAGTTAAAAGACTTACTCTATGCTATTGCATTTTATCTTTGAGTTTCTACTTATATAAATAATGTACATGTGACTACAGCTAAGTTGTACTTTAATCGAGATTATGACACTCATACCATTTTATCTCTTTATAAAACAAACACTATATTGTTTTCATATATCTTTTTAGATCATATGGGAAAAACATTCACTATATGTGATATGAGAAATTGCTTTTTACAAAATATTAATGACTTGCTTAAATCATGACTTTATACAAAGTATACTTTTATCCAGTGGACATTTTTATGATCCAGTGGAGAATAGAGAACATTATGTTCATCCTCCTTAACTATATTCAATTAGTTTTAACTGTGTCATTAAGAGATTTGTGATTCAAGAAATCAGGGAACAAACCAAAACAAAAAGACAAAGTGAAGTGCAACAGATAGCAGAAAGAATCTATCAAGTACAGGTCAGAGTTTATCCACAAGCATACAGGGAACCAGCAGAAAGAGAGGCTTTGGGAGCTGAAACTAGGACCATATTCACAGAGAAGAGACCACTGGGTCATGCTGGGGTCTGAAATACAAGGTGGGAGCTTCTGTGTGTATGTTGATGCTCTAAAGATTTGTCCTGAGTGCTCTAAACTATGAATATTTCTCTGAAACTTGTACCTAACCTCCAATCACAGAGTAGGCCTTCCAAAACCTCTTTGTATTTCAGCGTACAGTGTCTAAGAAGGGTTTTGGCTTACAGACTCCATTTGCATCTTGACAAAATGTGTGTACTTATTTGAGTCCTTTGAAGCTTTAAAACCAGGCACACTTGTCTTATTGCTAATATATCATTCTTAGCCACTAGTTTTTCTCAAAACAAACTGCTGCATCCCTATGAATATCTGTTAATGCAAGTAATGTCTCTCTTGATGAAGATCACAGCGAGTCTCTTCCTCAGCACCCAGCATGTACCACCACACAATCTGATGATGTATAGAAAGGACAACAGGTCTTGAACCTGTGAATTATCCTAGTCTTCCAGAAAAAAAAAATTCTTCATCAATTCTTTCATCTCAAAGTCTTATCCTTCCTTGAGATATCATTAAGTCAATAGGTATTTCGCACTGTTGATCTTCCTAACCACAGTAAATATATATTTTTAATGGATACTTTTTTATTTCATCTCTATTCCTTGTCTTTTGCTGAGTATCACTGACTGCATAATCAACATTTATCACATGTTGAATGATTTGTCCTTTGTCCTTTTTCTTGTACAAATAACTTCATTTCCAATGAGTTTACTATTTTTTGTCTCAATTACAATCAATTCTCCTACTTAAAACACTTTTTGTATCTATTGATCAACATCTCATAATGAAAAGCAAACTTAACAAAAAATTCTAGTAATTGCTATGGTCTAAATCCTTGTGTTCCTCCCAATCCCTCAAAACACATGTTGGAATACTAATGCCCAATGTGATGATGCTAAGCAATGGGGGGTGATTGAATCATGAGGACAAAACCTTCATAAATGGGATTAGCACCCTTGTAAAAGGAGCTCCAGAGATATTCTGTGCTTTTTTCACCATGTGAAGACACAATGAGAAGTCAGCAGTCCGCAATCCAGAAGCAGGCCTTCACTAGACCTGAGAATGCTGTTGTCTTGATCTTGATCTTGGACTCCCAGACTCCAGAACTATGCAAAATAAATTTCTGTTGTTTATAAACTACCAAGTGTGTGATAATTTGTTATAGCAGCCCAAATGAACTAAGACAGTAATCTAGCCACAACGTGTTAACAGGGACTAAAATGTTCATACATCACTACTCATGCCAACTGTCAGAGTGGCAAAACTGAGTCACTATTTTTTATTTGTTTTATTTTGCACTTTTTAAAAAGATTTTATTGAATAAATGTGACGGGCAACATTATGTAAGTTTAAGGTATACAGTGTATTACTTTGAAACATTTATACATTATAATATGATTGCCCATGTAGTGACATCACACTGCATAATTTTAGTACAATATTATTGTCTATACTCACTGTACTGTACATTAAATCTCTATGGCTTATTTACTTCCTGTTTCCAAGTTTGTATTCTTAAATACCAGCACTCTTACCATCTCTACAACCTATCCGTTGGTAACTACCACTTTACTCAGTTTTTTTTTATAAGTATACCTTTTTTAGATTTCATATGTAAGTGATATCATACAGTACTTCTTTCTTTATCTGACTTATGTCACTTAACATAAGGTGCTCAAGGTCCATCCATGTTGTTACAAATTAGAGGGTATCTACCTTTCTTATGGCTGAATAATATTCCACTGTATATATGCACCACACCGTTTTTTATCCATTCATCTGTTGATTGGTATTAGGATTATTTCCATATCTTGGCTATTATGAATAATGCTGCAATAAACAGGAGAGTATCTTCTTAATTGTTTTCATTTCCTTTGATATATACCCTGAAGTAGGATTACTGGATTGTATAGTAGATTCATTTTTTAATTTATTGAGGAAACTATTTTTTTCCATAGTGATTGGACCAATTTACACTCCAACCAACAATGTATGAGGGTTCCCTTTTCACCAAATCCTCTCCAACACCTGTTGTTCCTTTTCTTCTGGACAGTCATTCTAACAGTGGAAGAGGATATCTTATTGTGGTCTTGATTTGCATTTCCCTGAAAATAAGTGATGTCAAGCATCTTTTAATGTGTCTACTGACCATCTTATATCCTCTTTGGAGAAATGTGCATTTAGTTCTTCTGCCCATTTTGTAATCAGATTGTTTGTTTTGTATTATTGACTTAACTGGTTTTAAAATATATTTTAGATATGTCTGATATGTGGTTTGCAAAAAAATTTTTTTCCCACTCTGTAGATTATCTTCTTATTTTTTTAACTGTTTCTTTTGCTATACAGAAACTTTTGGGTTTAATGTAGTCCCATTTGCTGATTTTTTTTCTGGTTGTGCATTTGGGGTCATGCCTCAAAAAATATTGACAAAACCAATATTGCTGAATTTTCTCCTTTGTTTTCCTCTAGAAGTTTTGTGGTATCAGGTCTTACATTTATGTCTATAATCAATTTTGAGTTGATTTTTGTGAGTGGTGTGAAATATGGGCCCAATTTCATTGTTCTGCATCTGTTTCTCCAGTTTTCCTACCACCTTTTGTGGAAGAGACTATCTTTTCTCCATTGGGGTTCTTGGCTCCCTTGTCAAATAATAATTGACTGCATATGACAGGGTTTAATTCTGGGCTCTCTATTCTATTTCATTGATCAATATGTTTATTTTTGTGCCAGTATCACTCTGTTTTTTACTATGGTTGGGGTAGTATATTTGAAATCCAGAAGTACGATACTTCTGTCTTTGTTTGTCTTCACAGGACTGCTTTGACTGCTTTGGGTCTTTTGTGGTTCCACATATATTTTAGGATTGTTCCTTCTATCTTAGGAAGAATGCCTTTGGTATTGATGGGGATTGTTGAATGTGTAGATGGCTTTGGGTAGTATGACCATTTTAATAATATTAATTCTGATCCATGAACACAGGGTATCCTTCCATTTGATTGTGTCTTCTTTGATCTCTTTCAGCAAGCTTTTGTGGTTTTCATTTTACAGATCTTTCACTTTCTTGGTTAAATTTATTTATTTTATTGTTTTAATGCTATTGTGAATGGGATGATGTCCTTTTTTTTTTTTTTTTGGTCTTTCTTCAGATGCCTCATCATTACTGTAAAGGAATGCAGTTGATTTCTGTATGTTGATTTTGGAGTCACTATTCTTTTGAACCATGAAGTTTAAAAATGCTATACATAAAGCACAGAATTATAAGTAGTTGCTTTTTCTCTGTCCCTTCCACAAGATGATGAGTCATATGAGGACAGAATCCATGTTCAATGTCTTCAGTATCCTATCATAACTGTTCAGTAATAAAAATCCCTAGGGCATATTTTTTAAATTAACAAAACAAATTCATAAAATTGTCTGACTTCAAAGAGGAAAAATTCTTTAGAGTCACATTTATCTACTGGAGATTTAACAGCAGAATTAGCTGGGAAAATTTGTTCAAGTTTATATCCCATCCTCTCCACAATAATTATATATTAGTTGAGAAACATCAGAAGATCTTGATATAAATTCAGCTTGATTTTTTTTTGTGATTACTCTTATTGTATTATGATCACAAAGGCAAGGACTATAAGACATATAAGCAGTATTAAGACATTTGATCTGGCCTTAAATGCAAACAAAATGCAAAATAGCAAATAAAAATAATATAAATATAAAAATGATTTAATTATAGTAGAAAAGAACAAAAAGAAAAAAAAGGTACTTTTCAAAGTGTCACATGGGCTTCTGTGCCCGTTAAGGTACTGGTCTGGTGTTCTTATAAGTGAAGACACTTCTATATGTTGCCTTCCAATATATTTCACTGAAATATATGGCAAGTGACTTATTACATTTTTCAGTAAAGATGTGTTTTCATCTCATTAAAACATTTTAACAATCACAAAGTAAAACTAAAACTCAATTTCATTTTGTTTTAATTTTGTTGGTCCCAAAGATGGCCTTAAGTACAGCAGAAACAAATTATTTTTAATTAATCAATTAATTAAAATTATTAATTTATAATAATTATAATAATAACATATAATAATATATAATAATATTATATATAATATATAAATATATTATATATAATAATATATAATATAATATATAATTATAATAATGATAATTATAATTATTTTTAGTTAATCAAGACAATTATAAACCATACTTCTCGAACAGACAAAATTGAATAAGTGACAGTTATTTTATACTGTCTTCATTAAAAAAAAGATAATAGAAAATTGTAGTAATACACTCAGCATTAAGTATATGTATATATGTAGTTGAAGTCTGTCCCTTCCCCCTTACCAATTGTGTCAGTTCTCTTTTGCTGCATACCATATCAACCAAAATATAGTGGCTTAAAAATAATCAGCAGTTCTTATCTCACAGAAATGCAGGCATAGCTTAGCTAAATGGCTCTAGCTCAAGGTTTTTTATGGCCTGAAGTCACAAATGAGTTGAGCAGGAAGCTTTTGGGGAGCATTCACTTTCAAGTTGCAGCCCTTGATCCTCTCCTGGTAGGTCTCCCCACACTGCTGCTTCATGACTTGCAGCTGGCTTTCCCCAAGCTGAAAGTGTTTCAGGAGAAAATGAGAGAGATTGAACACTCCCACAGAAGAAGCCATAATCTTTTATAACCCAATCTTGGAAGTGACATCACTTCTGCTGCATTCTATTCACCAGAAGCAAGTCACTAAATCGGGCCTACACTAATTCCCTTTGAATGACACAAAGGGATTATTCGAGGATCATTAGATGTCATCTCAGAGACTGTCTATTATGTCAAACTCAAAAGGAACACAGAAAGCAACTGTGTTATTATTAATTCTAATGATCCCAGTAATTAAACCAGGTAGAATTGTAAAGGAGATAATCAAAATCCTGTAAAGGATGCAGCATAAATTAGTTCTATAAATCATGATACAAAAATTATGGTCTTTGCCCATTCAGTAGATTTCTGGGATAGAAACCTAAGGCTTTGCTCTGACTGCCTTCTCAAAATTCCACTGAGAAAGAAGATAGTTTCTCTGCTGGGTATCTCTCATTCCCCATGGAATTGTGGCAACAGTCTAGTAGACTCCACGGTATGGTTGAAAGAACTATAACCCAGAATTCAGAAGGACTACACAATGATTCCAAGTCTGATGATAAATTTTCTGGGTATCAGCTTATCTATGTATAAATTTAATTAAAAAGTTCTTCATGTCCTCCCAGTGTTCAATTAATAATAATTTGAAGAAAACCAGTAATATTTCTTTCACGAATCACTCACCAATTTCTCTGCATACATAATGTAAATCTAAAAGTTTCATTTGGGCTCCTTAAATTTCTAGTGCAAATAAAATCTCAAAGTTCCTTTAATATTAGCCTAGATTTAAGTATCAGGAAACTGGGGCACCTGGGTGGCTCAATGGTTGAGCAGACATTTGCCTTTGGCTCAGATCATAATCCTGGGGTCCTGGGATCGAGTCCCGCATCAGGCTCCTCACAAGGAGCCTGCTTCTCCCTTTCTGCCTATGTCTCTGCCTCTCTCTTTGCGTATTTCAAGAATAAATAAAATCTTTAAAAATACAAAAACAAGTATTAGGAAACTAGTAAAATGGCTTTGTTTGTCCATAAAAAGAAGGGTCCTGTTGCTACATGTAATTAGGCATCCTTATTCTTTTAAAAAGTGTAATTAAATCCTGACTGTGGGGTGTGTGTATATATATGTGTATGTCCTTAATAAAATTTTTACTTTGGGATAATTTTGAATTTACAGAAAATTTGCAAAGATAATATAGAGTTTCCATATACCTATTATCTAGTTTCTTAAGTAACATCTTTCATAACCATGGCACATTTATCAAAACTAAGAATAGTACTGGTACATTACTATTAACTAAACTATAGATGTTATTCAGACTCTACCAGCTTTTCCATTAATGCCCTTTTTTTCTGTTCCAGGATCCAATCCAGAAAATCACATTGCATTTAGTGATCTGGTCTCCCAGTCTCTTCCAGTCTGTATTGTTATCTCAGTCTTTCCTAATTTTTCATAACCTTAACAATTTTTAGTAGTGGTCAGTTATTTGGTAGACTATTCCTCAGCTTGAGCTGTGTGATGTTTTTCTTATGATTAGGCTTAGGATATGGTTTGAGGGAAGCACATCATAAGATGAAGTGACCTTCTCATCATATCATATCAAGGAGTACATGATATCTGCCCAAATTATTACTGGTGATATCAATCTTTATCACTTGGTTAAAGTGGTATTTGCTAGGTTTCTCCACTGTAAAGTCATTTTTCTCCTTGTCTATATTTTCTTGACATAATACAAGTCACTACATCCAGCCTATACTCAGGGAGATCCAGGGCACATTTTATTGTGGCCCTTTTACCCAGCAGCAAAATTCATTTTGGAAATTTCAATATTAATGTCTCCTCTCTGAATTTAAATCTCAATGACTTTTCATTGAAATTCATTTTTCAATAAAGTTTCTTTACTTCATACTCTTCATACTTTTGTCTCATTATGCCTATGTAGGATAATATTTTAAGCATTAGAGAGAAGTGAGAAACATTTAATGATCATTTGAAGGACAAAGTTATATAAAAGTATATAAACTATAATCAAACTATAATCAAAATTGCATTAAATGACATTAGTAATTTATCCTCAAGTTCTCCAATGAGAAATGATTCTGATTATGCTATGTCTGAAGAAACAAAGAAAAATATAAAAATTAAATTTTTGCACAAATTTTGCTTTACTGCAGAGCTGGAAAACATTCTATATGCATAATTTTATACCAGGACTGAACTTTAAGCTATACTTATTTTTAAATTATATATAATTTAAATTAAAGATTTTGAAGCCAAACTTTGAAAGTATCTGTCCTTTCTTGGGTTCTATATATAAAATTTCTTAAATTTTATTTTTTATTTTTAAATTTTTTTTAAGATTTCTTAGACTTTAATCTTTCTAATTAGACTACATGGACCCTGACCATAGCTCTGAAGGTGATTTTTATTTTCATTTTATTTTAAGATTTTATTTATTTATTCCATAGAGAAAGAGCCAGGGGAGGAGCAGAGGGAAATAGACAAGCAGACTCCATGCTGAGTACAGAGCCCAACACATGACTTGATCTCAGGACCCCAAAATTATGACATGAGCTGAAACCAAGAGTCAGACACTTAACAGACTGAGCCACCCAGGTGCCTCTGAAACTGATCTTTAAATAATGCTAAGGGCTACAAAACAGTCATTTGCTTAACAGAGCATCCTCTTCTTTGGAAATTTAAAATAACAACATTTCTGTTTATTGTTTTTATTATTATTAGAAGTTTGGGCGTAATTCTCCAATGATTTGTTTGTTTTTTAATTCATTTTATTTTTTTATTTCCAAAGATTTTATTTATTCATGAGAGACACAGAGAGAGAGAGAGGCAGAGACACAGGCAGAGGGAGAAGCAGGCCCCATGCAGGGAACCCAACATGGGACTGGATCCCAGGTCTCCAGGATCAGGCCCTGGACTGAAGGTGGCGCTAAACCGCTGAGCCACCCGGGCTGCCCACCAATGATTTATTTGTTACAGAATTTTGACACTGGAAGAAAAATCTCTAAAAAAGAGATCCTACATCTGTGAAATGTTCTCTCACTGACACAGTTTCAATCTAGGGGCATTTAGAGTATGAAGTAAGAGTCTTCACTTTTATTGGCTATGCATGGGTTGTCTGGTTTCTTGGCAGGCATGTTTTTAGGTGTTGCTTATTTTCCATGAATACATTCTTTTTATTTAGTGTTAGGGGACTACTGGTTCTAGTAAGTAACCAATAAATTAAGCAAAACAAATCCAATATCCCTTTTTTCATGCTTTGGTTATATACTTTTAAGAGGAAAGTGTTTGGGGCCTAACTTTTTACCTAATTGGCTAAATTCTAGATTTTTATTTTGCTTCTTTTAAATTCTCAACAAGTTTGTAATTTCCTTTGTGGGTTGGGATTATCTTGTGCTTATTTATTTCCACAGGGCTCTCCATACAGTGCTCAGCATAAAGCATGACTCCAAAGTAGAAAGAAAAAAGCCCCACAACTCTTCACTTCAGATTTTACTCATTCCTAAAAGTCTTATAAAATGTTTGTTAACAAATGAATACTATTAAAGTAAATCAGGAGATTGTTTAATTATCTAGTGACCAGAAGATGCTCCAATATTTTAGTGATATTATATACAACTCCTCTGTTAAATGCAAGTGGTTCTCATTTACTTATACCGTAGTCTTCTGCATATTTGCTTTTCACTTCCTCAAATTAACTACATCCTCAAAATAACTTTTAAGAAAAATCTAAAAGACTCTTTGTTTCTTCTGTCCCTTCAGTTGTCACAGTGAGTGTTATACCAAGAAACCATCCTAATAAGGAGAATCATAACAACTCAGGTATATTCATGTGTAATCTTATTTCTCACACACACTACCTTGTTGCATCTCTATTCTTACTCTACTGCCCAGGCTCTGGATCCTTAGCTAGGATTGCACCAACCACCTACTGTAACCATTTCCCCTCTTCTTCACTTCATTTGTAAAATTGTTACTATATTCACCTTCATAAATCATATCTGGATCTTGTCTCTGTCTTATGGAAATAAATATAATTGTTTTGTAGGTCTCATAAAATCAAGTTCAGAAAATATGGCTCTAAATAAATATTTCAGGAAAAATACAACATACTGTGAGCCAGGTACATGGGAAAAAAACGTGTATGATGAAAATAAAAAAGATTAGATAGCTGGATATATATGATGATATATATATATATATATATATATATATATATATATATATATATATATAAAGGTATTTCTCTGTAATTAAAACTACTTTACTCCTTGTTTGGCAATGAGGAATAACAGGATTTTTACCCAAAGGTGATATAATAGGATTTGTATTTTAAGGATAGCATTCAGACTACAGTGCACAAAGAAGGGAGAAAAGGACTGATGGAAAAGTTGGACAGAAGCCTATCTCAGTTAAGTCCAAATAGGAGATGATAAGGGGATGGAAAGAAAAAATAATCAGAGACAGAACTGAAGGTCCTTGATGACTGATTACAGAAGTAGGGTGGAGAAGGTGAGAGAGCAGAGAATGACTTTGCAGTTTCTGATTGGTACAAGAAGAGTGGGTGGTTTTTACCAATAAGAAAAATAGGTGATATTACTGGAAGAATAGATTTGGATGGATGTAGAAGGAATGTATGATTAGTGGTGGAGTATGGTATGAAGAGCATGTTGAGTTTAGTTTTGTATTTGTTGTGGTTGAAGGTCTAGTCAAACATTCAGAGAAGGTATTTAATATGGAAGTTTTTAGACAAGAAATTGTGTACAGTTTTTCTTTCTTTTTTTTTCCCTATAGTATCCAGTGCTTGTTATTTTAATAATTCCCCACTTTTGGCCATTGTCTCAACAAGCTGTTGTAACCCACGAGTGTAGTGTTATTCTTTAGTACCATAGTTAACATAGTCATTGGGATGGATATTCATGTAGTGGCTATTATTAACATTTACTATCATCATACAAACATGTGGTTAGATCATTGAGTTCTGCAGGTTATCTAATCCTGGTGAATACCATTTGAAATGTGAGTGGCTGCAGAAAGGCATTTAAAACCCTGAGAATACAATGCACTAGGGAGATTTATTAATACAATAATTGAGAGAATAATAATAGCCAAGGATTAAAAAATTCCCCAGAGCAGAGATTCTCAGGAGATAATATTTAAGTATATCAAAATTATAAAAATTATAATCATCTTCACCAGTTCATTCAGTCACACGTAATTAATTTTTGTTTTTCTTGGTATTGAGTTACCAGTTATACAAATCAATCAACTTTATTGTTAGAGTTCTAGAAATTCTTACTTAGTTCAATGTTATGATTTTTAAGCTAAGGACTTGCCCAATTGTGTCCTATTATAAAGTGAACAGATTATATTTGAACTTCTGTAAATACCTATATTGTCATAAAAATAATACTTAATGCTTCATATTCAAACTCAAGCCTGAAGGAAGAAACAACGTATTAAAGATTTCTAATAGGCTCCATGTTCTAACAGTTGGCAATAGATGAAATCATTGTCTTTGATTTCCACTTGGAAAATGAGTACTATCTTCCAAAAAAGGTTCCACATTAATAAAATTGACAAATATTTGAAGAACTTAGAAAAAAGGCAGCAATTGGTACATAACTCTCACTTAGTAAATATTTGTTGAATTAACAGATTTATCCTCAGAGTACAAAGATGCATGCTTGCTATGATTAAATTATCTAAAATTCTGTTAAACAGAGTCAGAATTAGTAGAATTTTTTTCTTGAGGTGGTATAGCAAAATGCAAAAGAACACAGTCTTTGGAGAATAAAAGTCTTTGAATCAAGTTAGTCCTCCAGTTCTATTAACTATATGATGATAAATTACTACATCTCTAAACCTCAGGTCTACCTCTGAAAAAAAAATGGAGATTGTAGTACTCATCTGTTTGGGTGAGGTCAAATATGACCATTAATTAAAGTATTTAACACAGTAGTGGCCATGTAGTACATGATAACTATTGTTATTTCTCCATAGTCTTTAACGACTGACAAAGAAATGAATTCAAAATGTAAATTTATCACAATATTGAACTACTGTTGGAACAAACATAGAAGAAATTCACTTTCCTTTGATGGAGAATGAATGATGTTTTGTGATGGTTCCCTTTTCTATTGCTAGAAAATGCTAGAAATCAAATGTGGCTTGCTTTACACATATTGAATTTCACGGCTCCTTCTAGGGTACTGGGGGTTAGCATCACATGCCTGAGTTACTCACAGGAGTTTAAGTCAGGTAAAAAGATCCTTGATCAGAGGCAGCACAGGTCTAGAATCTAGGCTGAAGAAAGTACCAGATAGAATTAGTTTTATGGATGCTACTGATGAGCATAGATAGCTAGAAAGTCCTTGAAGAGGGGTAGGCAGCATGAATCATTATTCTCAACAACTGATCTTTTTTGCAAAGGTAGACAACAGGTGTGGTACTCCTGCAAACGATGGAAAAGGATGACTCATTGAATTTTAATTTATATTATTTTAGTCAGGAGGAATGTTCCAATTCAGGAAAAAGACAAAAAAGCCTTATTCTTTCTTTGGTAGCTCTTTTCATTTGTTTTCGACCCTGCTTATTTTCCAAATTAGATAAAATAACAGAAATAGAAGTAAGATTCTTAGACAGACTTAGATAGGAGAAAAGCCTGTGAAAATTCTGCCTGAAGTAGAATGGGAGAGCTGCCCTAACTGGAAAGACTGATTCATGCTGCCAGAAACTGGACCTATTTTCTCTTTATTTCATAGAAGTATGGATACATATATTTTTTTCTTTTTCAACTTAAAGACTAGTGATGTAGGAGTTTTTCAAAATATTTAAGAATTTTCTATCATCTAGAAAGTCTAAGACTTTCTGGCAAGTAAGACTTGAGCTTTATCTTTTTCCCTTTCAACATGTTACTTTACTTCTGTTAAAGGATTTTTTTAAGAATATGGAACTCTTCATGAATTTGCATGTCATCCTTGCACAGGGACCACGCTAATCTTCTCTATATCATTCCAATTTTAGTATGTGTACTGCTAAAATGAGCACCTGCTAATGAATTTTAAAAATTTTACATTAGTTAAAAGCGAGGAAGAATCCAAATGGTGACAAATAATGGTAAGTAATAATGCATCACAGTGATATATAGAAATACTGTATTATTTTGGACACAAGAGAATGAAAACTGTACTGCATTCGTGTATGACAGCACAAGCACAGCATAGCCTAACATCAGTAGTGAAGCATCATCGGTTCAGTCTATCCTTGACCACAAATATTTAATGCTTTTAATCATCTCACAAAATTGAGTCTTACCTCTTCTTGGAAATCTATAACAAAAAGGAGTTCTTTCCCAGTTTTTATAATTGAACACTTTAGGAGGAAGATGAAAACATATTAGCCTTTGCTCCAAGGAGTCAAGTGTTGTCCTTTTAATTTGAATTAATGACTGAATTGAATACACACACACACATACATACATACATGCATGCATACATACATAAAAGGAAGGCTGGCTTAGGAACGCAGACTGTTTAGTTCTCCGATATATGTTCTCTCCCAGCAGCCTAGTAATTAGCTGCAAGTAAAACAATCTGAAATTGTTTGCTCTCATTGTCATCATTTGTGCCTTGCATCTGAACTCATTCCAGCATTTTTTGTATCACTGCTGAAGCATCATAAATTATAATTCCAGGAGTCCTTCAATATGACCTGTTTGGAGAGACTGGTTAAGGGAGTGAGTGTAGTGTGGCTTTTTGGCACCAGAACTTGGTATGGTATGACTCAGTATACAGGAAATATAAAAGACTGCTTCTCTCCCTATGATTCTGAAAGTAAGTCAAAACAAATAATTCTCCTGGTCAATTCTGTTGCTGAAGAATGAAGAGATTCCCAAAATACTGGGAAAAACACATAGACTTACAAATAACAGTTGATTTCAAATTTCAAGGATATAGGAATATTCTTATTGCTTGAGTAGCTACTGCAGTGCAGTTTCCCTTAAATTACACACCACATAAATTTGTTTCTAAAAGTTTTCTGGAGAACAGAATCCAACTGAGGAAATTCATCCCAGAGCAAAGCTACTAACTCATGTTTCTTCCAGCTTCTATGCTATATTCACCAAATATCCATCTCTAAGACAGCAATCCTCTCCTACCCTCCAGAGCACTAAGGGACATGAATAGATGAATACAAAAAAACAAAACAAAACAAAACAACAACAACAACAACAAAAACAAATCCCATGTTGGATATACAGAAATTAAATTAGTTTAGCTTGTGAACATTACCAAACAACTTTTGAAATTAATAACTGAAGTTTAAGAATTCTACATATGATAAATTCTACTAACAGTCTTGGTAAATTTTCGGTCAGTCCTTATGTCCCAGATGAAAGAGGATATTGGATGCGTGAAACCTCCACCTTTCAGCCCTTTACCACCCTCTACCCTCTCTAACTCCTGGCAACAATTAATCTGTTCTCTATCTCTATAATTTTGTAATTTCAATAATGTAATATAAATGTAAATGTATAGTATGTGTGAGAATGACTTTTTTCACAGCATATAATTCCTTTGAGACTCATCCAAGTTGTTGTGTATACCAATAAAATTTTTAAATGTTAACATTACTAAGTAATATAAGACAAGCATAATCATAATCTTATGATGATTATAAGAATCTTTGAATGGTCTAGTTTAGTGCTTTTCAATCACCTGGAGCTTGTTAAACTAAAACACAGGTAGCTGGGCTCCACCCCTAGTGCTCCTGATATGGGGCTCTGGAGAAGACCTAAGAATGCATGTATTTGAAAGCTCCTCAGTGAAGCTGATGCTGCTGACTCCACTTTGAATAACACTTGTTTAAAATTTATAATCAAGAGGTCATTATAATTCTCATCTGAAATATTGCTCTAAAATAATTCACTGTCACTCTTCTATACCCAAAAGTTGTGGGTCTAACAGAGAAAGTAATATTCTCAGTCTTCTCAAGGAATTTTCCATTACTCCCAGGAAGAAACCAGACTTTCTAAAGGAGATGCCAAATGAACAAAAAGAAAACAGGCAGTTAACAAAATAGGTATTACAAAGAGCTTGTAAGTGAAATAAAGAAAAGTGTTTTTCAGTAGTAATCAAGGAAATACAAATGAAAGCAATGAGTTCGTAAAATCTTATTGGCAAATATTTCAAAATTTGCTAACATGACATGTTAGTAAGACAATAGAAAAACACATGGCCATAATAGCTAATAGGCACAACTACTTTAAAGACCAACTTTTTATAATTCTTTAATGTAAATTATGCTTTCTGATCCAGTTACTACAATACCAGATTTCTATGCTATAAGAGAGCTAAATGCATGTTCAAGGCAGCATATTATAAGGGGGTTTGTTGCAGTTTTCTGAAAAGTTAAAGATTCCTAAATGCCCATAAATAAATGAAAAACTAACTAACAGTGTTCAGCAATTTTAAGAAAATTAAATCACTCTATGCACAAAGGTAAAAATATTGAAACAAAATGTGTTGAATAAAACAATATAATACATATAGTTTGTCATTTATGGTAACATTCATATGCTACAAATAATGTCAAATAATTAGTAAGCATATCTACATGTTTGGCACTATACTAAGTAAATTGCATGCATTAACTAATTATTTTATTCCTCAAAAACCCGTGTAAGTTGAGTATCATTAATAATTAATTAATAAACATTCAATTTGTGGATCTAGTACAAGGGGCAATGTAGGAAGCCTGAAGTGCCCTCCTCCTACAGACACACTGGATGTGTTTATACATTTAACAATTCTTTCTGAAAGAAATCCAGAAACTGAGTAACTCCTGTGTATCAGATGAACAAAAAGCACCCACAACAAAATGGGTAGGAAAGACTGAGACACACTCACTATAAACCCCGCCCCCAGCACAGCAACTATTTAATCAGGAGGGACTTTCCAACTCCCAGTTTCTCCCTGAGGAGTGAAGGGTTTAGTCCTCATATCCAACACCCTAAATTTTAAGACTTGCACGTAAGGGATGGGACCCCAAAACATCTAGCTCTGAAAACCAATGGGGCTTACATCCACAAAGTTCACATGACTATAGGATCCTATAGAATACATAGGAACAGTTATTAATGGACTCTAAAGGACTCACCACAGCTATCTCCCCAGAGCTCAGTGTAGGAGCAGCAACAAAATGCCATGCCTCAGTCTTTCCAGTCTTTTCCTGAAAAGGCTTTATTAGCATACATGAGAAGCTACTCACTGAAAATAGGGCTTCTAATGTAGCACACATCTAGGAGGTGACTGCCATCCTACCTGGAGTACAGGGAAGCCAGTGGACATCTCTGCCTCCTCCCTCTAGCTCACTCCAAATTACCAATTTGTCCATGAAAGGAGTTTGCATATATTGTATCCCAGCTTCAGCAGATGCCACCTGAGGGTTGAAATCCTGGATTGCCTGGCCTTGATAGCCAAGGGGGATTGCATTCAGGAGTCCAATAGGACTATATCAAACAAAGAATCAGTTCTTAACTGGCTATCCTCCCAGACCTCAGAACAGAAAGAATAAACAGAAACACCCACCTCCCAGTTTTTCCCTGAAAGAGGTCTATTTCAAAGAGAGCATACTTTGAAAGCTACTGACCAAGGATCAAGTTTCTAATAAGCTTGTTCACACATCTTGTACCCCAAGTTTTCTAGTTGCTTCCCAGGGCACAGGCCCCTGGATCACTTGGCTCTGATAGCCAACATGTACTCATAAGTACCACAGGACTACAGCAAACAAAAAAAAGGCAGTTCATAACGGATGCAGAGGCACCCTATCTCCCTTCCATGGCTCTACAAATGGGCCAAGCACAGAGAAAGCAGCAAAAATGCCTACCCCCTAGTTTCTCCCAGGAAGGGACCAAACTACATACTTTCTTGCTGCTGTCTGAGGGTCCACCTTTCAATCCACTGGCATTGAGGTGCTAACTGTGACCCTCCCTTTTAGGACACTGATGGGTCTGGGCACACTCCCAAATACTGGGAGGTACCTAGAACAATGAAGGCAACTTGGGCACTCACATGAGTTTAAGAGAAAACGAAAAGCTCAGGTCAGACTGATTGGTGAAATTGCTTCCACCCAAGAGCACTCTGTCAAGACCAAGAGAAATGGCTACTTTACCTAACAAGCAGAAACCAATAGAGAGAATCAAGAAAAAATAAAAATGTAGGGGATTATATTTCAAACAAAGTAACAAAATAAAACTCCAGGAACAGACTTTAATAAAATGGAGAGAAGTGATTTACTTAATAGAGAATTCAAACCATAAAGATACTCAGAGAGGCCAGGAGAACAATGCATGAACAAAGTGAAAATTTTAAAAAATGTATAGAAAATATGAAAAAGCACAAAACAAAACACAGAGCTGAATACAAAAATTGAACTGAAAATTCAATAGAGGAATTCAGGTTCAATAGCAGACTAGATGAGACAGAAGAAAAAAAATCAGTGAACCTGAAGACAAAGCAGTGAAACTCATCTAATCTGAGAAGTGAAAAATTTTTAAAAAGAATTAAAAATAGTGAAGATAGAATAAGGATCTTTTGAAACACCATCCAGAGGATGAATATACACATTATAGAGGTCCCCAAAGGAGAACAAAGAAAGAAAGGGTCAGAAAGCTTTTCAAAGAAATAATGGCTGAAAACTTCTTTAAACATGGAGAAAGAAATAGACATCTAGACCCAGGAAGACCAGAAATCTTTAAAACATTTTAAGAGACCCACCATGAGATACATTGTAATTAAAGTGTCAAAAGTTAAAGACTAGGGGCACCTGGGCAGCTCATTCAATTAAGCACCTGCCTTAGGCTCAGGTCATGATCTCAGGATCCTGGGATCGAGCCCTGCATCAGGCTCCCTGCTCAGCCAGGAGTCTGCTTCTCCCATTCCCTCTGCCCCTCACCCCTGCTAATGCTCTATCTCTCTCTCAAATAAATAAATAAAATCTTTTTTTAAAAAAAGTAAAAGACTAAAAGAGAATCTTAAAAGCAACAAGTGGAAAGCAACTTGTTACATAAGACCTTCAGTAGGTTTTTTAGAAGAAACTTTGCAGGTCAAGGGAATGAGTAATATGGTCAAAGTGCTGAAAGAAAAAAAAAACTGTCAATCAAGAATAAACTGGTAAAACTGCCCTTCAAAATTGATGGTAAAACTGCCCTTCAAAATTGATGAAGAGGTAAGAATTTTCCAGACAAGTAACAGCTGAAGAGTTCATTTATTAGATAGCCTTACAAAGAATATTAAAGTGAGCACTTCAAGCTGAAATGAAAGATGCTAACTGGCACCAGAAAAACACATAAAAATTTAAAACTCAATGATAAAGATAAATATAGCTAAAATCAGAATACTCTAATGTTGTAATGATGGTGGGTAAATGACTCAAAACTGTAGTGTATACAGGTCAAAAGAGAAAAATATCAAAAATAACCATAACAATAATAATTCGTGACTAGATACACAATGTAAAAAGATGTAAATTGTGACATCAAAAATATAAAATGTGGGAGGGTATGTAGCACTTTGATATACATATCAAGTTAAATTTTTATCAACTTAAGATAGACTGATAAATATAAGATAGTTTATGTAATTCTCATGATAACCACAAAGCAAAAGCTTATGGTGAATACACAAAATATAAAGAGAAAGTAATGAAGGCATATCATTTCAGAAAATCACCAAATCAAAAAGGAAGAGAACAAATGAGAAAGAAAGGAATAAAGAAATTATAAAACAATCAGAAAACAATTAATCAAAAATTAACAAAATAGTAAGCCCATACCAATTAATAATTACTTTAAATGTAAATGACTTTAAATGTAAAGACTAAATTCTCCAAAGACATACAATGGCTAAATTAATTTTAAAAATAAGATCCACCTATATGCTACCTATAAGAAACTAACTTCACCTTTAAGGATACACACAGACTGAAACTGAAGGGATGGGAAAATAAGATTGCATGCAAATGGAAGGCAAAAGAAAGCAGGAGAAGATATACTTAAAAAAGAAAATAAGAAAAACAAAAGAAAAAGGAAGTCATTATATAATAATAAAAGAATCAATCTATCAAGAAGATAAACAATGTTTGTAAACATTTATATGTCCAACATAGGAGTATCTAAATATTAATGGATCTGAAGGGAGACATAAGTAGCAATACGATAATAGTAGAGGATTTCATTATCCAACTTTCAACAATGGATAGGTCATCCAGACAGAAAATTAAGAAGAAAACATGAGACTTAAACTACACATTAGACCAGATGGATTCAACAGACATTTACCGAATATTCCACCCAATAGCAGGAGAAAACACATTTTCTCAAGTGCATATGGAACATTCTCCATGGCAGATCATACATTAGTCTTAATAAATTTAAGAAGATTAAAGTCATCTCAAACACCTTTTCTGACCATAATAGTATGAAACTAGAAATCAATTAAGAGAAAACTGGAAAACACAAAAATGTGATTAAACAACATGCTCCTAAAAGGCCAATGGGTCAAAGAAGAAATCAAAACAGAAACCAAAAAACCATCGAGAGAAATGAAAGTGGAAACACACATACCAACATTTACGGGATACAACAAAAACAGTTCTATGATGTAAATTTATAGTGTTATATGCCTAATTTAAGACAAAAGAAATATCTCAAATTAAACAACTTAAGTTTAAGTTGGAGTAAGTAACTAGGAAAGGAAGAGATATATCCTCACACTTGTTAGATGAGTATCATCAAAAAGACAAGAGATAACAAGTATTGGTGAGTATGTGGAGAAAAAGGAACCCTTTTGCACTGTTGGTGGAAATGCAAACTGGCATAGTCACTATGGAAAATAGTATGGAGGTTCCTCAGGAAATTAAAAACACATCACATGATCTATCACTTGACCTAGCAATCCCACTTCTGGATAAATATCTAAATGAAATGTAAACAGGACCTCAGATATCTGCACTCTCATATTTAGTGAAGCTTTATTAATAATAGCCAAGATATGGAAACAATCTAAGTGTCTTTTAATAGATGAATAAAGAATATGTGATTGATATATATGTATATCAAAATACACACAATATTTTTCAGCCATGAGAAAAGGGCATCAGCTATTTGTAACAGTATGTATGTAATTTGAGGGCATTCTGCTCAATGAAATAAGGTAGATCAAGAAAGACAAACACATATGGTCTCACATATATGTGGAGTCTAAAAAAGTTGAACTCATAGAAATGGATACTAGAATGGTGGTTATCAGGGGTAGGAGACAGGGTAAGGGAGCAGCGGGGGGGGGTGGGGAACAGTGAAAGAAAAGAGGAAATGTTAGTTAAAGAGTAAAAACTTTCAGCTACAAGATGAATAACTTCTGGGTATCTAGTGTTAAGCATAGTGACTATAGCTAACAATATTTTATTATACACTTGAAGTAGCTAAGAGATAGGTCTTAAATATTCTCAACACAAAAAAGAAATGGTAATTATCTGCTGTGGTGCAGATGTAGCTAACGCTACACTGGTAATCATTTTGCAATATATAAGTGTGTCAATCATCATGTTACACATCTTAAAGTTACACGTTCAATAAAGCTGGAAAAATTCACTTAAAAACTCAGTATATATGCTAGGTATTATTTAAAGTAATTTAATGCTAATAACAACAGCTAATACTTACTGAATGCTTATTGAGTTCCAGGTGCTGTTATAAGCACACTATGCAACCCAATTAGGTAGGTATTATTTGTTTTTTTTTTTTTTTCTATTTATTTCACAGAATCCCAGTGAGTATCTAATCCTAGGAAGGACCTAGGAAACAAAGGAATCAATAGTAAAGCTGGGCATGTTGACAGCAATGATTCAAGAGGCTTCTCTCTAGGTCACAATCATTAATTGATTCCACTCTATCTGTTTAAAATATTTTATTTATTTATTCATGAGAGACACAGAGAGAGAGAGAGGCAGAGACATAGGCATAGGGAGAAACAGGCTCCATGCAGGGAGCCCAATGCGGGACTCCATCCCAGGACTCCAGGACCACACCCTAGGCCGAAGTGCTGAGCTACCCAGACTCCCTGATTCCACTTTAATAACATGGAAAGTCTGTCTCCCCAAGCAAAGGTCAGATTCCCAAAGGAGAGTCTTGGTTAGTTCAGTTTGGGGAAGGTGTCTATCCTAGGATCAATCAGCTCTGTCCGGAGTAGCGGAATCAACAGCTCAGACATAATCATCAGAGACCCATTTGTATGTATTAGACTGATCTTAGAAATGGGTGAAGTTAGGGAAAGGACTCAAGGACAAGGGTATAATAAGCCCAAATTTTATCCCAGCACTGTTCTCTCTTACACTGTGAAGCCTCTGGTAGAGGCAAACAATGACTGGGAGCTATTAATTCAACTAACATTTTGAAAATGTTTCCTGAGTACCAAAGCTGTGCCTGGCACTTTAATAATCTGCCCTTGTATAATGTGCTATGGATTACAAAGGCCTTTTACACAGACCTTTCTTTTTTCTATCCTCAGCCACAGAAATATAGGCAGCACATATAATATTCTCCCCAATTTTTATAGAAGAAGAAACTAAAGCTGACAAATAGCTTGGCTAAAGGTCACATATCTGGAAACGGGGAGTGGGACTGGGACTCTGACCTATGACTTGTTAGTTCCCAGCCAGTCTTCTTTCCCTTAATACTTGATGAGAATATTTTGTACTGGCTTGTGGAAGTGGTACTGAAAGCAGCTTATTTCATTGAGACAGAAAAACTTAATGTCCAAGGAGGTGAATAATAGGGTCCAGATGAAAGATGTGACTAGCAATAAAGTGAAAATGATAGCAGAGAGAGAATTTATTCAGAAACAAAGAGCAAATTTATTCATGGGGTTTATCTAATAAATGACAGCGAGGAATAAAATATACTGTTATTCTAATGTAGGAAAGACTCACTCTATGTGGAATAAATAGAATGATTTTCTCTGATGATGTGAAAATACTCCACACTCATATCAAGATGATGAACAATGTTGTCAGAATAGCATTAGCCTGCAGAAGAAAATCAGTGGTGAAAAATATAAGGTTTAATTTTAACAGTCTTGGAGAAGATGCCCCCAAAAGATTACTAAAAACTCCTTCATTGCAAATCTCTTCTTTGCATCATCTGTGTCATGTAAGGGTTGGACTGGAATTATAGAGCAAATGAAATTGTCAGGTCAGCATCACACTTTCCTCCTCAGCCAAGTTAATTTTTCACCAGGAAATATTCCCAGGCTTTTCCCCAAGAGGGTAAGGCCCGGAAGTAACGAGAATAAGAAATTGGTTATCTTTTGCTACAAAGAAAATAATTATTTCACCTAGTTTCCTGAGTTTTCTTCTCAGGCAATTACAGTAATGTTACCTCTACACATGTCTGATAGACTAAAAGGATAATTTTAGCAAAACAGAATACTATCACTCTCATGGTCTCTTATTGCTGTGAGATGCAGGACAGTATTTTGCTTCTGCAGTTATCAAATCTAAATATTGAGACTTCAAAATCCAACATCTTTTCACCAAAGCGATCCTGCAAATCGGTTCCAAAGACTTAATGTCAGCTAGCTGAATGATTAGTGGTATAATTACTACTGTCATTCTCTGTGATAAATGTTGGATTGATTTAATTATATTAGCTCACTCATTTTGAAAGAAAACCTTTTCTGTTTATATGGTGCTAAAAGTTCTTTCATACCTCCAAGATATGGAAAGGAAAAAAGCAAGTCACAGAACAATGTTTCACATTCACTGGTGTGTGCTCAGTGTCTAGCGTGGAGGACTAGATGGAGGAGCAACAAACAGTTGATAATTGTTGCATCGAGGGAAGGGAGAGGAAGGCAGGAGGAGTGGCAGATCAGAAAAGGGGGACATTCATGTTTTTTTCTAAATATTTCTCTATGGTTTGAATCTTTTACAACAATAACATATTCATATATGATTTCAGTGATTTTAAAAGGACAATAAAATAAAAGATTCATTCAGTCAATGAGAAATGGGTCTTTTTACTCACAATGCTGCTTAAAGGTTAATTTTTGTGAAATCAATTAGTGGTCTTAGTTTCTAAAGCTGATTTCTGTTTGGGTCTATTACCCAGTAGCTCATTTCTCTGGAAGATTTTAATTATCTTTAAATGTTACCGTTAAAGATATTAAAATATGTTAAATATACTTTAATTGTGGGCAGCATTACACAGAATCTGTCCAGAAATGAGAATGTGGTATCACAAATTTAAAGTAGACCTTTATAACTTTTTGTCTAACCCTTTTTACAAAATGAAGAGGTTTATTTTATTTTTTTTTTAATTTTTTTTAATTTATTTATTTATGATAGTCACAGAGAGAGAGAGAGGCAGAGACACAGGCAGAGGGAGAAGCAGGCTCCATGCACCGGGAGCCCGATATGGGATTCGATCCCGGGTTTCCAGGATCGCGCCCTGAGCCAAAGGCAGGCGCCAAACCGCTGCGCCACCCAGGGATCCCAAGTGAAGCAGTTTAAAGAATTGTTTTAAATTTTGAGGTTATCATGAGACATCAGCCCTTTTCCACAGCCACTTACAACTCTACAAGTAGTTTAAATCCTGACTTTAGTTCCCTGAATAATTTATTTGGGTTTTGTTGCTGTTTTGTGTCACTCTTTAGGTTTTTGGTTTTGTTTTTCTTTGTAGTTTTAATAATTACTTTTGGAAGAGTTGTGTGAGTACATATTTGATGAGTGGCACAGACAAGGGACAGAAGGAACGCTCTCAGGCTCTCCTTCTTGGTTACTTTGACAAGCTCTAAATGTTGGGGATCCTAGGTACAGTTTCATGGTCTTCTGTTCTTAAACTCTTTGTGGGTAATCTGGCCTTTCCTCAAGTCTCAATTATCACATATACAGTTAATATTCTCAAATCTGTACATATATCTCAGATCTTTAGAGTGAGCCCCATGTTCCTCCTTCCAGCTTCAATGCAGTATATCCAATTAGATGCCCCACAGGTATGATGAACTTAAAACGTATAAAAGTGGACTCATCTCTCTCTATTCCAAATCTACTCTATCTCCTATGAACTTGCTAGTTTCCAACTAGTGGTGATTTTGTCTCCCCAGGGATACCCAGTAACATCTAAAGACAAATGAGGTATAGGAATACTGCTGGCATACGATGGGTAGATCCAGACATGCCACCAAACATACTAAATTTTATAAAACATGCCTTCCCACATGCACAGCAAAGAATTTTCTGGCCCAAAATAGAAATTGATTAATAGTGCCAAGTTTTAAAAAAGATTCATTTCCAAAGTGGTTGAGAAATGGTTAATTTAACAGTTAATGAATTAACATCTCTGAGAACACGGTCACCATCATCCATCCTTGAAGTCACCCCTGCTTTCTACTTCTCTCACTTTCCACATCTAGATGTTTATCAGTCCCACAGATTCTAGATATAATTGATCTCCATGTTGCCATCACCACAGCCATACCTTTTCATTCCTACTATCTCTTGGATGACATTGATCTTGTCATTAATCTCCCCTCTCCCCATCTCCCTCTGCATCAGTTTCTTTCCTGTTGTTAAGGGACCTTTCCAAAACACAAACATATTGATGTAACTCTCATGTAAAAATTCTAATTTGGCTATCATTGCCAGGATGAAGTTCAAGTTGCTGATCTTGTTCTTGTATGATCCCTCTAGTTCTCTTTAGTTCTTTGTTTCTTTGTTTCCAAATCTGCCACCAGCTCCCCAAATCCTCCACACATACTAATTATTTGAAGCTCTAGAGCACATATTGCTGTCTTTCATCTTCTGTGCCTTTAATATGAAAGCCAATACCTTGCTCTATTTTTTTTCCAGTTCATTCATACTTATAATTCAGGATGTAGCTCATATGTAACTTTGTCTCAGAATACTTTATTACTTAACCAACCCAAGTCTAAAAGAAAGCTCATACTTACCAAAGTTTATGGTTGAAATAACAGAATGAGATTCTAGATAACTTAAGATAGAAAAGCAATTTATTAAAAGGATGTTAGCATCTGCATTGGGTTGAATTATGCTTTCCAAAAATTTGTATCTATCCTGAGCCTCTAATATGACCTTATTTAGAAATCAGGTCTTCTCAGACGTAATCAAGATGAGGTTATACTTGGTTAGAGTGAGCCCTAAATCCCATATGACTGGTGTCCTTTTAAGAAAAAGGAAATTAGGTCACAAAGATACATACCCAGGGGGGAGAATACCATGTGCATGTTAAGACAGAAGGAGACTGAAGTGATGCATCTCCTAAGGAACAAGCCAAGGAATTCTAAGGATTCCTGACAATTGCCATAAACCAAGGAGAGCGGCATGTAACAAATTCTTCAGAGCCTCCAGAAGAAACCAACTCTGTCACACCTTGATTTCAGACTTCTGGCCTCCAGAACTGAGAGATAATATATTTCTGTTGTTTAAGCCATCCAGTTTGTGGTTATTCATTACAGTAGCCCTAGAAGACTACTATAGTAGCCTAGACAATCAACAGGAAGGATAAAAATATATGCTATTGCTAGTTAGTCAGGCATAGTTAAAATCATACCCTGGAATGATTTTCTTAGAAAGTTGTGTTTGATACCACCTCCCTTTATCTCCAAAATTGCTCTGTGGACATTTCTGTACTACTGGCACACTGTTGCACTCTGAATCCTCAGCTCACCTCTGGGCACTACCAGTCCTTTCTAACTCCCCACATGACTTTGTTTCACTCTTTCAAGTTGAATGAAAAGTGTTCTTAGCAGGACCAGCTATCTAATTTGTGGGGCCCATAGCAAAATAAAAATGGGGGTCCCTTATCCAAAAATCATTAAGAATTTCAAGACAGTGACAGCAGAGCATGAAACCAAGTGCTGGACCCTTCTGAGCACAGGCCACACACTATGGTGCTAGCTCTGGCTTTTAGTCATACATGGGTGGCATACCCACATTCTTCACTGAGAAGATTCAGAGAATACTGTCCACCCTTTTCAATCTTTATAACAAAGAACTGAGCCCTTCTTCCCACTTATATTGGCATTCTTCTAAAATAAGAAGGTGATCTGATGTTTGGCAACAAAAAGACAAATGTTCCAAGGTAGAACATACATATTTCACAGCACTACATTGCAATTGACTATTTTCAGATCTGTCTACTTTGTTAAACTCTTAAAGACAAATACTCAGTTGGACAAGTACAATCTTCTTTTTCTGTGGCCAACACTTTAAATGAGAGATGACTCACATAGATGACATATGAAATTTTCATTTTTCTCCTTGTGTAGATAATTTTATTTGAATATGAAATGTGTGTAGGAAATTTTGATCCTTTGTGCTTTTTTCATATCTACTAAATTGGCATTTTTCTAGGTATCAGTTATACTGAAGGAGCATAAAATAAAATGCAAACTATTGTTCAGGATCAGCCTTTAAAATATCAACCACTTTTAGGCAAATCCATTTTCATGTGTCCTATTTCTTTTCTACCAAGTAGTAAAGGATTATCTTTTCTGACAGCCCCCAAATGACTTCATTTACTTATCCAGTTTCTGTTCCATTACTAGGCAGTCCAACCTCCGGAAAGATTGGATCTCAAGACTGAATGAACTCTCCACATTCTCTTTTGAAAGATAAACATGCACTCTATAAACTTCATTGGCCTAAACAACAGAAACATCTGTTTAGACTCATGTGCAGCTTTTTGGCTGAGTTCAGCAACAGGGAGGCTTAGGAAGTGTGTTCATCAGCTGTGCTCTGCAGCACCCAAACATCATTGTTGGTCAAAATGATGCACTGCAGAGATTACCAAGCATGGGAATAACTAAACTGGATAGCTATTCATAAACAATTTTTGGTAATGCTATTACACTGTCTTCCCATCCCACGGTTTTGTCTTCCATGAGAATAATTTTAGGGCATAAATAAGCATGAAATGTGAAATATTCCTAAGCTAGATAGGGTTGTTAGATCACTTAAATGGACATAAATATAGAATTATAGAACAAAGGCTAGAAGAGCCTCCCCCAAGTTACTTACTTTACCTAACAATGCCTGTAGTCATTTTCACTAGATTAAATGTACAAAATAATATTCTTTGCTGGTTACAAGTAACATCAGAAATGCTATCCTTAGGACTCTAGTCCTTTGAGTTCAGTGACTCAATAGTGAGTGCAGGAATATTTAACAAGCACCTACTACAGTACAGACTTTCTGTGAAAAATTATATGAATTGTAATTGGTCATAGTAGCTCTATAAGGTAGGTTCATTATCTTCATTTGATGAAAGAAAATGAAAGCTCAAAGAATTTAAATGATTTGCTCAAAGTCAGAAAGTTAACAAATGAAAAGATCAAACTATAAATTTCTTGAATGTGTATCATCTTATTGTTGATACTGTTCTTTTCTACTGTGTCCTGTAAATTTCTTTTTCAAACTGCAAGTGTGAGGCATTCTATATTTGATTTTTCTAATTAAGTTACCAGATAATTTTTAACATTGCAGTTAGTGAAAAGTAGGTTTTGAGGGAGTAGATACAGAAGAGACTCCCTGGAATGTGCTAGGAGTAGATAATGAAGAACAATTAACAGAGAAGCATGAAAGAGTTGAAAAAAATCTAGCCATTTTACATTTTTACCAAGTTCAGTCCTGTTTTTGTGCATGTTTGCTGAAAAAAAAGTGATATAATAAATGATAAAGTGAAAGAATATGTACCCAACTTTGCACAAATATTTATGAAGGTATTTTAGGCCTCTACTTGATTTCTGAAGTTTTTAAGAAATACATTTAAATATTTAAGAAATATATATAAATATTTAAGAAATACATATATATTATATATCATATAATACACATATAAATATTCCAAGAGCCCTATTGATTCTTTTAATAATAACTTTTAAAATATTTTATATTTTAAGATTGTGTGTGTATGTGTATGTGTGTATAGTAGTAGTAGTAGTAGTAGTAGTAGTAGTAGTTATATTTCATAAATCCTCTGAGAATCCTTGTTTGGCTTTTATTTCACATTAAAATATGGCAACCAAAAAAGTATTTAAAGATCTTAATTCACTACTTTTCTACAGGAACTATGGCTGTGTCATTCAGATTGAAATTAAAAAACAGTTAACTGAATATGAAGGTTGAAATGGAATCACCGGGTCCTTTGACCTCAGTCAAATTTTTTTACAAAATTCAGACTGCCTAAACAAATGATTTTTATACTTTATTTTCCAGAGATTTTATTTTTATATTGAATGAAAAGGGGGGAGCCCTGGAAAACTGGTCATAGGACCAGTCCCTAATTTAGAAAAGAAAAACCTCAATTCTGAAATTAAAGGTTCTCCTGTATTACCTTGAGCCAAGATTTTCATCAAAGCTCATTTATAAAACAACACAATGAACCTTTCAAGATATTATCATGATTAAAAGTTAATGTATGTTTTTAAAGATTCTTTTTTCTAACTAATCTCTACACCCAATGTGGGACTCAAACTCACAACCCTGAGATCAGGAGTTGCATGCTCCCTGGACCAAGCGAGCCAGGTGCCCCTAATTAATGTGTTTATCGAAGAAAACTAAAAATACAGAAAAGCATACATTACCTATAATCTCAGTATTCATAACTATCCTTAATGTGTATGAATAACCATCCAGTTGTTTAGATAGAGTGATAGAACAAAACTGGTATCTTAGTAACATATATGGTGCCTTCATAAATTTAATCAATTTTAATTAATTAAAAACTTAGTGAATACAAAAAAAAAGAAAAGAAAAAATCACCCATACCCAACATCCTTGTAAAGATGTTATTTTATATTAGTGTATTTTTGTGTCTTTTTGCTGTACATGTTGCTGATGATACTACAGGCACTGATTTTTAGGCAAATATTCACAGATACAAGAGAGAAGATAATATAAAGAGAGATGACAAGTAATATCTACTATGGTTGGTTTATTAATCTTTTCAAATTTAAAATATAGCTTACAAACACTTCGGTCTTTCAATGATAGCTTTATTTATTTTTTTTATTTTTAAAAATATTTTTATTTATTTATTTATTCATGATAGACATAGAAAGAGAGAGAGAGGCAGAGACACAGGAAGAGGGAGAAGCAGGCTCCATGCCGGGAGCCCAACGTGGGACTCGATCCCAGGACTCCAGGTTCACGCCCTGGGCCAAAGGCAGGCGCTATCTGTATTGTGGAATAAACAGAGATAAAGACTTTTCCTACTATTATCAGAGGAGCAGAGATAGAAACAAAATAGTTGAAGAAAACACATAGTCTAAATTCCATATTGAGCTACAGGATTCACCTGGCTACATATTATTTAACTGGATTCTTGAGATTGGGATTTCTATTAGTAATAGACAACCTATAAATCATCTTTGAATCTTTTTATACCAAAACTCCATTTTTTGACATTTTCATTTCATCTTTTTTTTTAAAAAAAATTATTTATTTATGATAGTCACACAGAAAGAGAGAGGTAAAGACACAGGCAGAGGGAGAAGCAGTCTCCATGCACCGGGAGCCTGACGTGGGATTCGATCCCGGGTCTCCAGCATCGTGCCCTGGGCCAAAGGCAGGCACCAAACCGCTGCGCCACCCAGGGATCCCTCATCTTTCTTTTGACCAGATTTAGTCTTTACATAATTTTTTTTTAGAAAGGTGTGACCTTTTTTAAAACTCCTTACATGGGGGATCCCTGGGTGGCTCAGCGGTTCAGCACCTGCCTTTGGCCCAGGGCGTGATCCTGGGGTCCCGGGATCCAGTCCTGCATCAGGCTCCCAGCGTGGGGCCTGCTTCTCCCTCTGCCTGTGTCTCTGCCTCTCTCTCTCTCTCTCTCTCTCTCTTTATGTCTATCATGAATAAATAAATAAAATCTTTTAAAAAAATTCTTACATGTTTAAGAATGTATTGTACAAAAAAAGAAAATGAGCTAGTTATCATTTTTGGGTTACTACCTTCTTTGAAATTCTATCAGAGAACCTCCCTTGTTTACTAGCTTTTCGTTTTGCAAAGCCAACTTGATTTTTATTGCCTTGCTGTTGACAAGTTTAATCTGCCGTGGCAATATGGTAAGTAGATACTCAAAACCTCTTACAAACTCCTTTTAGTGTACCTTCTTCTACTGCAAATGCTAGTGGTAATCCACAAATTATATTTTCCCAACTCCTTTGCAGGATATGGATTTGAATTACATGTCACCAATTAGATGTACTTACATAATATTTAGATGGTAGAAGTAAAGATGAGGCCATCTTCCTTTGGTTTTGAGTCATGCCATGGCCAAGCACATTTACAGATAGCCTGGATTTCCTTGTAGCAGCATCCCCAGACCCAGCTGCCAGCTATATGAGTATTTAGCAGCAGCTGTGGAACCTTTCTGATCCCTGCATGCAGCTATAACTATCTATACTTGCTTGAAGTCTAAGATTTCAAGTGGTGACCTATTGATTCTTCCTCCTTTCTAATTATACCGGTACTCAATTCTTCTTCAAGACCTATTCTTCAAGACCTTCTAATAATAATTCCTATATCTTTTTTTGCTTAACATAGCTGCAATGATTTCTATTTCCTACAACTGGGTCTTGACTGATCAATCTTTTTAGATATTTCTGGAAGTTTGCTTTGTTGTTGTTATTCTTTTAACTTGCATAACCTGAGAATAGTAGATTTTATTAGCTTATGGTCATGGATGCGGTCCCATTTACATTAACATTAGTGTCTCAATAGCATCAAGCTCAAAATACTTGATTACAATTGTTACAGTCTTTCATAAAATTCTTGTCTCCCAAGTATTTCCAGAATTCTTTAGTGTGCTTATGTGTATCCATGAATCATGTCTTGTGTTTACCACTGGATTAGCTGAGTCAAAAATTCTCAACTCTGGGACTCATTTGTACCACAGAGATGTTACTCTGAGCGGGAACTCCATTCATAAGTGCTCAAGCCATCTAGTTGCCCCTACCTAGGTGTTGGGGAAAATTAAAAACAACAATAACAACAGAAATAATATCTTTTTTAAAAAGATTTTATTTATTTATTCATGATTGACACAGAGAGAGAGACAGAGACACAAGTGGAGGGAGAAGCAGGCTCCCTACAAGGATCCCAATGCAGGACTAGATCCAGGAACCCCAGGATCATGACCTGAGGCAAAGGCTGACACTCAACCACTGAGCCACAGGTGCCCCAAACAATATCTTTTTGCTTTGGTGCCTTTGAAATAAAACTATTCACTTAAAAGTGCTGGAAATCCACTGTAACTTGATGCCATGAATTTGGAATTGCACTATGCCATAACTGGAACCCAACTCAACCTTGATGACAGAAAACCATTTCCTGATTCTTGCAAAGTAGATTATGCTAACATAGAGAGAGGGGCCGTGCTTCAGTGTCAGAGTCTTCTATGATATGGCCTTTCTAACGCTTTGCTGGACACACATACAACTCCTAGTTGACTAACTTGGGATGATTTCTAGCAGTGGCTTTCACAGGAGAGTGGGAAGCATTCTTCAATGTTATAAAGAGTGTGGTTAGTCATGGGAGACTTCCACTGGCCTCTGTTATACCTGCTTTTGTCCAACAGACATCTGAGCCTATTTATAGATAGGATCACTGTATCTCCTTATCTTCACAAACCCCTGGAAGTGCCTAACCATGCAAATAAATGTTCGAAAAAAGACACAACTAGGAAAGCATGTAGTCTATCTTAACCCACTGAGAGACTTTAAGTCTTGCCTTCCACCCTATATCGAATTGGAACACATTGTTCTAATTCTGGTTTAAACAAATGTTGCCAGTTTTCTTCTAGCATTAGTTGCTTTACAGTGATTTTACTTGGAACACAGATCAAAAGTTTTTATATCTGATTTTGTTTCTGTTCTATTTTTGTTCCTACCTCAGAAATGAAAGTTATTCAAAAGTTAGATAATTATTATCTATTCTCCATATTCATTGGCCTCCCTTACTATTTTTTTCTTCATTTCTCTTTCCTTTTACTTCCAAGAACACTTTTAAAATATGTCCTCCATCTCACTCATTTCTTTTTTCTGCACAGGTTTCTTTTTTTACCACTTCTGGGGTGAATTTTAATTCTACCACTACAATTTTGCATTTTCTAGCACGGATTATCTCAATTATCTATGCTTCATTTCATCCAGTTATCTTTTCAGCTCAGTTTTTTTCTCCTTTTTGTTAAACATTATGAGTCTCTCTGGTAGGAACTAGAACTTTTTAAAAATAATGCTTCATGACTTTAAACATGCTTGTGTGCATTAGTACCTACATCAGCTATCTTTTGACTAATGTGTATCTAGTTCTTTTTTCACTCTTTTACTTTCTCTCCCTCTATAACCTCATATTTAAGTTATCTTATAAGTGCCATATAATTATTATTTTAGTCTTCTACTTGCAGCACTTAGTTCATATTTTAATGTTATTGTGGAATTACTTAACACTGTAATACTACTATTTGTTTTTTAATGTCCTATCTAATCTATGCTATCTTTCCTTTTCTGTCTTATTTTGTATTATCTTTAATTACTCCATATTTTGTTCCTTATTATCTTATTATTTATAATATTGCATTTTATATATGTATATGTATTACATATTATATATGTATATATGTGAGTATATTATGTATATGTATGATATATATGTTCTAATGTATAAACAATTGGATACTTCTCTTTAAAGTATCATGCTCCTTCTCATTGCCAGAAAATTTTCTCATGATACTTAAAATGTTCCTTTGGATCATGAAAAGGGCTCACAAGGCCATCCTAGTACTTTGTTCTACATTTAGAATAAATAAAATTAAATGTTCTAAGGTTATGAGATTTTTCAGGACATGGTAAATATACTAATGTATAGGAGACCCTTCTTTCATTAGCTATACTAAAGATTATAGCATGCTACATTGAATTATTAGAGAAATCCAGTTATACAGATAAAAGTGTTTATGGAACAGAAAGATATTCTAAGTATATATACATGTTTAAAATTTTTAAAAGATTTTATTTATTTATTTGATAGAGAGACAGAGCATGAACATGACTGGGGGTAGGGGTGATGGGGGGGAGAAGCAGGCTCCCCACTGAGCCAGGAGCCCGATGTGCCCCTTACATCTCAGGACCCTACGATCATGACCTTAGCTGAAGGCAGACACTTAATAGACTGAGCCACTCAGGCACCCCTATATGCATCTTTTTAAAAAAAGATTTATTTATTTGAGAGAGAGAGTGTGTGTATGAGATGGGGGAGGGGTAAAGAAAAGGAAGTCAAGCAGACTCCCCACTAATCCTGGGACCCAATATGGGGCTCAGTCCCACAACCCATGAGATCATGACCTGAGCCAAAACCAAAAGTCAAGTGCTTAAGCAACTGAGCCACCCAGGAGCCCCTAAATATAAATGCATCATACAACTAAAAATACCTAAAATATATATATTAAACCAAGGTACATTTAACAACATCAATTTGTTATTAAATTGCTTTTTTCATTTCTAATAACTCTCTCCAAGTCCTAATGGTCACACAGCTTTGATAAAATTGGCATTATTTTATAATATAAGCATAAATATAAGTGATATGTCTTTTCTTTGGAAATTTTTATATCATTTTTTAAAGTGTATGTACCAAAAGTAGTATAGAAAAAAAAGAACTGTATTAACTCTGAGATATATTTAATTTAATAGTTGGGTCATACTTCTAGACTCAACAAACATTTTTTATTCCTATTGTATGAACACAGACACGAGGCAAAGGAAAACAAATAAATTACCTGAGTTTTGCAATGATCTAGTGCTTGAATCAAAGTGAAAATCCTTTAATTTTGTACTCACTATCCCTAATTGAGATAGTGACTTACTCCATGTGAAATCTATTTAACCTAGAACAATTCATTGAGACAGTGTTATAAGGATAATCTTCATAGTGGCAACCACCCTACTCCAGAAGGTTGATGTCCTTTGGTTATTATTTTTTTTAATTTTTTAAAGCTTTTATTTATTTATTCATGACAGACACACACAGAAAGAGAGGCAGAGACACAGGCAGAGGGAGAGGGAGAGAAGCAGGCTCCATGCAGGGAGCCTGACGTGGGACTCAATCTCCGGTCTCCAGGATCACGCCCTGGGCCAATGGTGGTGCCAAACGGCTGGGCCACTGGGGCTACCCTCCTTTGGTTATTATATTGTTTTTTTTTTTTTTTTCTGATTGTTCTTTTGTTTTGCTTTGGTTTTGTTCTGCAAATAAGAGGAAACCGACTCTTCAAACTAATTGAGGCCAAAATGGGTCTTTATGGAACTGCAACCAAAGGGGCTCTCTCATAGCTCTTATCTCTGCTATTTTCTGTTTGTTGTTTTCTTCCTCCAAGACTGATTTCTTCTATGTGTCTGGAAGCAGCTGTCAGTGTGTTCTACGTTTCATATGTCTTTCATCATCAAGAGAAGCTGAATATGTTTCTCAGATATAGTTTTTTAAATCTTAGGAAAGGACTCTAAAAGGCATAAATTCAGTTACATTTCAACCTCTGAGATAACTAGCTAACCTGACTACTGAGTACTAAACATCGTACTTAGTTGCTGGATGCACACACTAGAACTAGATAACTGAAGTGGCTAAAAAGCATTTTTCTTTTTAAGATTTTATTTATTTATTCATGAGTGACACAGAGAGAGAGAGAGAGGCAGAGACACAGGCAGAGGGAGAAGCAGGCTCCATGCAGGAAGCCTGACGCGGGACTCGATACCGGGTCTCCAGGATCACACCCTGGGCTGGAGGCGGCGCTAAACCGCTGAGCCACCCAGGCTGCCCTAAAAAGCATTTTTCCACAAGAAGATAACTGCTGATCCCAGGAAAGGGAAAGGGGTGCTTTTATGGATTGACTTGTGTCCCCCACTCCCTCTAAAAAGATATGTTTAAGTCCTAACCCCCAGCACCTCAGAATAAGACCTTATTTGGACATAGGGTTGTTACAGGCAATTAGTTAATATAAGGTTACACAGGAGGAGCATAGCCAGTATGACTGTTATCTTTATAAAAAGATGACAATGTGAAGATAGAGAAACACACAAGGAGGGAGAAGACCATGTAACAACAAAGGCAGAGATTGGCATTATGCAGCTACAAGCCAAGAGAACCAAAGATTGCCAGCAAACCACCAGAAACTAGGAAGACACAAGAAAGGATTTGGCCCTACAGGTTTAAAGAGAGCATGGGCCTACCTTAATTTCAGACTTCCAGCCTCCAGAACTGAGATGGTAATTTTATATTGTTTTAAGCCACTCAGTTTGTTGATAACTTTGTTATAGCAGTGTTAGGAAGCTAATACAGATGCTGAATAGAGAAGCTTATATATTCCCATTTCACTGATATTTTGGAAATAGGGTTGGAGGCGGGGAGTATAGAAAGGCAAGTAAATAGCTCATTATTTCTGAACAATGCACCATTTGAGAGCAGTATGTTCAATGTGTACAGAAGCCTATATACAATGACAGAAATCACATGGAGGTTTTGGGGATATTCAAAGACAAAAAGAGGGATGATCAGGGAATGTTAATTAAAGCATAATGTCAGGATTTTATTAGAGAGTCCCTAGCCTTTTTCTGTTTCAAATACTGACTCCAATTTTGGTTTTTCTTCCGGGATCTGCCTTTATTATAGATAGAATAAAAAATGATTCAAACATTTATATAGCATTTTTATGTGAATGATAAACTATGGAAAAATGTCCTTTTAAAGCTTAGCAAACAACTCTATAAAATGTTGGGGAAGTCTGTTCACCCTTTACAGATCATATCTCCCTTAACTACTGTTTCAAGTTTCAGAAAGGATCATTACTACTTTTCTTCTGTACTTAAAGAGCAGTAAAACCATTTTTTAAAAGGCAGATGCTGTCTGGTTGGTTACATATTTGACCAACTTGGTCATTAAAGTATCCTCTAATGAGCAAAATAACCACCAAAGTTGTTCCTTTGGGTTATGGCATTAGAAACACAACTGTTTAAACGGCTTTGTTTTCTGGAAGAGTAGCATGTCAGCCAACTTAGCTATTAAAATTTCCAGTTTGAATTGGGAGTAGTTGGTTTATTTGTATGTTTATTTAATTTGCATTTTTCCTTATTCCAGAAGAGATTTAAGATGGTTGAAGAATGTCCAGTCCCTCTCTACCACTAAGTAGCTATATGAAATGTGGCAAATCTGTTTCTTCATCTTCACATTGGGGAAAATAAGCCCTTAACAGAGATTTGTTTTTTAAAATTAAAAGGAAAAGTTTATGTGGAAGTTAATTATAAACAGTAAGTGCTACATGAATGCTCATTGGTATTATCTGTTTTCCTAGTTAAGGTCAGATTTCTAAAGAATTGAGACCTGCAAGTGTTTTCAGAAAGGGAACTGGGGTGGGGTAGTAGGCATTACTGAGCTTAGTGAAGGCCCCTGGACACCTGGGATATATATAAAAGGGTAAAGAGAGACACAGAGACTACCAAGGAAGAAGCTAAAAAAATTAGCTTTAAATGGTACAGCCACTTTGAAAAGTAATTTTGTATTTCTTACCAAATGAATGTAGTCTTCTCATATACTTGAGCAGTAATGCTCCTCAGTGAGCAAATGAATATATGAGATGATTCTTGTTAACTAAACTTATTGTGGTAATCATTTCACAATATGTAAGTCAAGTCATCATGCTATACTTTACACTGTTAGGTCAATTATATTTCAATAAAACTGAAAGAAAAAAACCATGCTCATGGATATTTAGAGAAGCTTTGTTCATATTTGCCAAAACTTAGAAGCAACCAAGATATCCTTCAGTAGGTGAATGGGTAAATAATCTATGGTACATCCATACAATGGAATATTATTCTGTGATGAAAAGAAATGAGCTATTAAACCATGTAATCACATGGGGAAAACTTAAATGTATATGATGCTAAGTGAAAGAAGCCAATCTGAAAAGACTACATACTGTATGATATCTATATATATGACATTCTAGAAAAGGTAAAATTATTGTGAAGGTAAAAAGATCAGTAGTTGCTAGGGGACCAGTGGGAGGAAGGAAGGATACATAGGCAGAGCACAGGGAATTTTTAATGATAGAAACACAACATTATTGAAATTATAAAACTACAAAACACAAAAAGTGAAACCTAATGTAAACTATGAACTTTCATTAATTATAATGTATCAATATTGGTTCATCAATTGTAACAAATGAATCCATACTAATGTAAGATGTTAATAATAGAGAAAACTATGGGTAGAGTAGAATTCCTTGTACTTTCTGCTTAATTTTCTTGTAAACTATCTAAACTACTAAAAAATGAAGTCTATTAATTTAAAACAAATAAAACAAATTTTATTTACTCCAACTAAATTCATCCTGTAGCTTAGATACTATGCTGTTTGACGTTGCCATTGGGACTTTCCGTAGAATCGCAGGATCTTAAATGTGCAGAAGCACTTTTGTTTATTAAATGCATTTTTCTAATCTTGTTACAAATGGAACTTAAGTTAGCTGGAATAAGTCCTAGGTACCAGTTCTGTGGTGGTTAAATAACTGCATAGCCTCTCAAAACCAGGATTGAACCAGCTATGCTGCCAATCTGCTCCTCCATAGGTCTCGGGGTCAAGATGCCAGAGACACCACAGGATATCCCTTTGCTTGCTTCTTGTTTTGCAAACTGGCTGCCTGGAGGCCTACAGGCATTTAACATACAAATTCTCTGACCTTATAAATGTGCTAAGGGTTTCATCCCCCTAATTCAAATCTAAGAAATGTCTTCCCAAGAAGAAATCACTTTTAATACTTTCATCACACAGGACATTTGTGAGCTTCAGATATTTGTGTTCAGAAAACAGGCCTTGTTCTTTCGTAATTCAACTCTATTTGATTTATCTCATTTTATTTCTCTTTATTAATAACTTATTTAATCTTTTAATTTTTTTAAGATTTTATTTATTTATTCATGAGAGATACACACAGAGAGGCAGAGGGAGAAGCAGGCTCCATGCAGGGAGCCTGATGGAGGACATGATCCCATGACCCCAGGACAATGACCTGAGCTGAAGGCAGACGCTCAACTGCTGAGCCACCCAGGCATCCCTTAATCTTTTATTCTTACTAAAATTGCCAACCTAAGGAGTATGGTTTAACAAATCAATGCACCAAACAGAACTGCCATGCCCCTTGGACTCAAAGATAGTATTCTGGGAGGAACATGAAAGTTCACAGCCTCCACCTTCATCCTTAAATCTGTAAGTCATCCCCCAAAGAAACTCTGCAAAGCCTAGAACACCAAAGCCAATAAACCACCAGAAGCCAGAGAAAGACAAGAAAAGGTTTTCCCCTACAGGTTTGAAGGGAACATCAATGTAGATTCCATGGGTTGGTTACATTAGTTCTGAATAACTGAGTCTCTTGAAAAACAAGCAAAATGTATGGTCTCTAATCTACATACATTTCTACCACTGGCAAAATCAACTACCTTTTTTTTTTTTGGAAAAGTAGTTATGTGAGAAGCTATAGCTAGGGAGTACCCAGAGTCTAATCCTCTTACAGGCTTAATTATATCCCCAAACATGGTCCATTTAACACTATAATATGAGAATATTCGCTGCAATATATGATTAATGCTAGTACATGACAGTTATGCATTTATTTTATCATGCATTATAAAAATATAGCTAGTATACCAAATGTATGGTTTAATTGATATTATTGCTTGGGAAGAGTAAAAAAAGAGTACTTTCAAAGAAAAACAGTATAGGTGGTACATGGCTAAAGGAAAATTACAAAATTGCAAAACTAAGTGATAAAGTTTGTTTTTCTTCAGGGAGTTCTTAATTACTGACTGACAGGTCCCAAGGCAGAAACATCTTGGCTCCCTACAACCCTGATTGCAAAAACCCCAGAGGTGTGACCAACACTGCTTTTAGAATTCCCCTGCAGTGCTGAGCCAGAGTTATACTCCATTGGGTTTCTTTTCACATTGTACTCTCTTTTCCCTCCTGATCCCATTTTTTTTCCACTCCCTTATTTTCAGGGAACACTTCTTTTTTTTTTTTTTTTTTTGTAAATTTATTTTTTATTGGTGTTCAATTTGCCAACATATAGAATAACACCCAGTGCTCATCCCATCAAGTGACCCCCTCAGTGCCCGTCACCCAGTCACCTCCCCCCCCCCCGCCCACCTCCCCTTCCACCACCCCTAGTTCGTTTCCCAGAGTTAGGAGTCTCTCATGTTCTGTCTCCCTTTCTGATATTTCCCACTCATTTTTTCTCCTTTCAGGGAACACTTCTCATGAACCTGTGTCTTAAGGTGTACATCTGGGAAATTGAAAGACTAGATCACATAATGCCTATAGGACCCAAGCCAAGGAAACCATTCAGGTATTCACAGGTGCTAAGATTCAAAATTTGAAAGAAGACAAGAATAGTTTCAGGAAAGTGTTTCACTTTGTCATGAGCCTCTGCTTTCTCCTTGATAATTGCTCCACATTGGCTTTTCTGCTTCCTTACCTGCTTGATAGAATATGTAATTCCATAGCTCCCAGTAATCATTCCCAATTCTTCTACATTTTGGTCATCCTCAAATCAAATTTTAAAAAGACAGCATCTGATTGGGATAATCTGATTAGGACATCTATCTGAAGCTTAGCCAACCATCTGTGGCCAGAGAGACAGTGTTCCTACAGTATACACACAACAGGTGGATTAAGCAGAGACCCTTCTGTGCAAGAGAGAATATTAGTTAGCTGGCCAGGCTATATATAAAAGTGTCAAGTAACACAATGATTCTCCACTTAAGGTCCTTAAGTGGTCCCTAGTAATTTTTAGAAAAAAGCCCCAAAACCTTCCAGAGGCATATAGGGCCTTTATCATGTAGTCTCAGCTTTTGCCTCTACCTGCCTCAGCACACAGGTAAAATGTTTATAACATATGCTTTCTCCCATCTCTGATGATTAGAATTTGTTGCTCCTTCTCCCTGAAGTGCTTTCGCCTTTCTTACAAATACTCTTTATTTGACTAACTCCCTTTAGTACATGTTCAAGCATCACTCTCTCTGCAAAATCTCTGGCAATACCAAAGCCTTTGTTATGGATCCCTCTTCTGGGAATCTCTATATTATTTCACAGTGTAAGTGTATATCTGCTCAGCTGCCTCCTATTTGGAATAAGGATTCCTAAAAAGGGAAGCAAGCACTATTCTTTATCATCTCAATATCCAACAAAGTGCTTGAAATCTTATAGATATGCAATAGATTTTTTATTGATACTGTTTTTCAAAAAAGGAAGAGAGAAAAGGAAAAGAAAGAAGCTTGGAAAACCACCACTTCTGAGACCAGAAGTTGATTCTCTTGAAATGTTTTTTACCTCAATCTAAAAAAAAAAAAAAAAAAAAAGGTGCACAGCCATTACTAGTGTGGTGTTGATGGTTTTCAAAACAAAGTGATCAAAAACTAGCACTTACACTTTAATTTAAAGTCTTCTTGGGACCGTAAACATGGTATTTTATTTGATAAGGTTTGGGTGACACATTTACTACTTATTCCTTTTCCTTACTTTTCTTTCATATGCTCATGCTGTTATGAATTTTTCATAATGTTATAATTTTTCCCTATCTCCATAATTTACTTAGACAAAATTTTTTGACCAATTTGACCCACCTGTCCCACAGGCAGTATTTTATTTGTAAGAACTATCTATGTTGACTTACCTGTCACTACAAGTTAATTCTGATTCTCAAATAGATAGGCTTCACTCTTGAAAACTGGCTCCTGTTTAATTATCCCTTCTTTTGCTCACATGGACTGAAATGGAAAACCCATAAATATCTCCTTTTACAAAGTACTTGTAGATCTGAGCTCAGGTAAGATAATACTGATAGAGCAGATCAGAAACTATAGAATCCCTAAATTCAAATCCTAAAATAAGCATAGATGCATTTTTTTCTTTGACCTTCTAGGAAGTTATTCATTTGTTTGTTTTTAAGGTGGCAGACAGGGAATGAATAGCAAAACTTTGACATTCTAAGCTTCCTTTAGAGTTCCTGTTAATGAAGATGTGGATTTTAGAAAAGAAATCCCCCATATTTAGATCCCTTTTAACAAAGTAATCATAGGTCCATTCATTCACTCAACACATTTTTTTTGAAGTGTAAATGTGTACAAAAAATTGTGACAGGCAATGGGGATAAAGCAGTGAGCTAAACTCTTGCTCTTCTGAGTTTATAGTCTAGTGGGAGAAGCTGACAAGAAAACATACAAAAAGGTGTGTAATTATAAATCACATTATATACTTAGAAGAATAAAATGCAATGCCATGAAAATCCATAACTGACTTTGTCTTAGGGATTAGTGATAGTTTCTCTGAAGAATAATGATAATACTGATGACGGTAATAATAGCATTTATTTAGTTCATAGTTACCAATACTATGATGAGAATTTTACATATACCATCTTCCTTAATCTCAACAAACACTCCAGGAAATAGAAGATATTATTCCTAGTTTATTGATGAGGAAATTGAAGCTTAAAATTTTTAAATGACTTGACCAAAGATACAAAGCTCAGCAGGAAATTGTTAGCTGAAATCTGAAAATAAGTGGAGTTCTGGGCAGGCAATGGAGAGTAGAGGAAAATTCATTCCAATATAGAGAACAGCAAGTGTCAAGGCCTGAGGCTAGGATGAACAGGATGTGGGAGAACTGACAGCAGACCAGTGTGGTTCCTGTTGGGTCTCGCTAGCATAAAGGTGAAGGCATAGAGGTGGGGACTAGAGCCCACAGGGAGCTTTGGACAGTGGTAAGGATTTGATAATTTCTCCTAAGAACAATGGAACCAATGACAATTTAAAGCAGATGAGTGATGTGATCAGATTTGTATTTTTAAGATTACTCTGACAGCATTGAGGAGAATGAACTGGAGAAAGCAATGTATTTTTTTTAAAACTTTGTTTAACATTGGAGGGCTTAGCTGCTGGAACAGAAAATTACATACTCCTCCCTATCTTAATCCAGTTTTCTGATAAGACCCACCTGGCATATGTCTAAGGGGTGACATAACAGAAATCCACCCCTTTTTGTGTCTTGTAAAAATATACTCCAAGATACTGTCTACCAGATAATACAATGCCCCTTGTAGAGTATCCACATGATACATTTCTCCCAAAATCGAGGGTAAGGAAAGCCCCACTTATATATTATAGGTATGCATCTATACCCACAATCTTATCCTGTATAACATATAATCTGGAATCTTTGTGTAGTATTGACTCTGTCTCAATTAGTAGCAGGAACCATAACTTTTAATTTTCTTGTATCTATACTAATGCCAACAGAATGCCAAAGCACATGTAATCCATGATATATATATTTTTAAGCTGAAAAACAAATAATTAGATGATATGAAAGCCAATCTAGAACTCTGAAATAAATCAAATTGGCTATTTGAACAGAGATGAAAAACAAATAGTCATGCTAGAAAAGGAGGATTACTTCAAATTCTTCATGCTACTAATCCTGGTCCCTGGAGACTGAGAACTCATCTTTTGGCAGCACAATTAAGTTGAAAATATTGTAACGAGCAGATCCACATATCTCATTAATTAATTACAGTTGCATAAGCTCATTCTGGTCCTCCCACTTCCTGTTTGATTTTCCAGCAGGCTTTGGCAGTATGGAAAAGTGATGCTTTACCTATAAGTGAGTTTCTTTGAGGTAATTACTATTGTTCACATTTCATAAATAAGATGTAGGCCTAGAGCTACTAAGCATCCTCCCCAAAATCCCACAGTTAGTTGAATAGCAGAGCAGGGACATGACCCCAGGCTTATCTGGCCCTCAAGCCTATGTTCTTCCCACTATACTTTCCTGTCTTTCTAAAATGAGATCTAAAATAAGGGGTGGGAATTCAGAGAAACTGACCCATGGTGCTACTATAATTTATTAAACATAAAGACTTCACTAAAGAAATAGGGCTACATGAAGCCCAAAGGGAAGCAAACAGTTCCTTAGTTGCTATAGGTTTCTCAAGATTTTAAAGTATTCACATGAAACTATCTGTAATGTTTTGTAGCTCCCCAACAACCTTGAGAAGAACTCAGAGGCAGACATTTTTATTTTCCTAGCCTGGACCTCCTTTACAGAAGTCAAGCTAGGCAGAGAAGTGCCTAGTGTGAGCTCAGGCCTGTAGCATATGAAGTTCACAAACCAGGTGAAAGGAGGTATCCTAAGTAATGGAAGGTCTAAAGCATCAAGTTCAAGGGAGTAAATGGAGGATAACTATCACATTAAAGCCAAAGGGCCTATGGACCTCAGTTCTTTTACTTATCAAATGGGGATGATAAGAGGTTCAGTGATTAAGGGGAAGGATATACATAAAACACTTGAAATAATGCCCTGATCAATAATTTTTAGCTGTTATGTGGACCACAAAGCAAGCAAGATTGAAGAAATAGAATCCAGAAGTTGAGGCTGGAAAGGTTCCCCAGAAGCAGGATTTGTATAATGACAAGAGCTTGAAGTAACAGAAGTCAGTTTAAGATGATACAAGGGGAGAAAAATGAAAAAGAGAGTACTATTTCACAAAGTCAGCACAAAGATGAGAACAGTCTCCCCTCTGCCATTCTGACTCCCTCGTCTCCCTATGCATATCAGAATAAGTGTCAGAAAGTACTATGCCCTTCTTGAAAAGTTGTCCATCCCTAGTCAGTGGTATTAACAGAAAGAGAAATTATGGCAAAATTTTACTACTGATAGCTAACATTGAGTGATCAGTTCCAATCAGAAATTTTAAGAGCCAGCTCATGATTCATCTCATGTTCCCTTCCTCCTCTGTGATAACCATGGAAACATGTGTGGCAATGGAACCTCTAGGAGCCTGGCTCTTGAGTGGACAATGTTGACCATACTCATCCTGCAGATTGTGTTGTTCATGCAGCATACATCAGAAATAAACTTCAGTTGTTATAAACCACTAAAATTTGGAATTGCTTGTCACCATGGTATATTTTAGTCCAGTGTATTCTAGTTCTCAAAGTGTGCTCTGGGACCAGAAGCATCAGTGTCATTTGGAAACTTGTTAGAAATGCCCATTCTTCGGGTCCCTGGGGGGCTCAATTGGTTAAGCATTTGACTCTTGGTTTCCACTCAGGTCATGATCTCAGAGTCTTGGAATGGAGGCCTCATACTGGGCTCCATGCTCAGCACAGAGTCTGCTTGTCCCTCTCCCTCCCCTTCTGCTCCTCTCTCCTCCCACACTCTCTCTCTCAAATAAATAAGTAAAATATTAAAAAAAAAAAGACATACCTATTCTGGGGTCTCATCTCATACCTACTGAATCAGAAACTCCGGGGATAGGGCCCAGACATGTTTTAACCTCCAGGTGAATCTCACACATGTTAAGGTTTAAGAATACTACCTTATTTGTTTTCACTAGTAAGAACTACCTAGTAGGAAAGGAAATATCAATTATTATTCCAGGTGTACATATGAGAAAATGGTAGCCCAAATGAGATAACTTGACCAAAATTACACAATGAGTAAGTAGCAGAACAAAATTTGGGGTTTGGTAATCTAGATTCAATATGAAGCTCTTAACCATTTTGCTGTTTCCACTGCCTATGGCATACTAATTTGACTTCATTAGAAACTCTAACTGGAAAAGAATAAAGAATTTATCACAGAAAAGTATTCACAGCTTTGCATTTTGTTACTATGTTTAAATATTCAGATTCACTATGGCAAATAAATAATGGCAAATAAATAATGGCAAAAAAATGACAGAAACCCTTTGAGATCAGCTTTAAGAAATAAATAATTATGGTTTATAAAATCAGTGAGTTGAGCATCATAGGCTAATAAATTCTGAAAAGGATTACAAACATTTTACTAAGGTTAGATATCATCTGGTGTTTTACTTGCCTCATGATTTTGAAGTGACTTTAAAGCTGTCCTTCCTCAGGATTATTGCTCTAGGGTCATCTATGGGCAAGCTAACCCTATAGCCATAGGGTGAATTAGAATCAGTCCATGGCAAAGAGGCCAGTATGGCTAGAGACGTAGGAATGAAAAGGGGCAGAGAGATATAAGAAATAAAGTCAGGGGATCCCTGGGTGGCGCAGCGGTTTGGCGCCTGCCTTTGGCCCAGGGCGCAATCCTGGAAACCCGGGATCGAATCCCATATCGGGCTCCCGGTGCATGGAGCCTGCTTCTCCCTCTGCCTGTGTCTCTGCCTCTCTCTCTCTCTCTCTCTGTGACTATCATAAATTAAAATAAATAAATAAATAAATAAATAAATAAATAAATAAATAAATAAAATAAAATAAATAAAAAAAAGAAATAAAGTCAAAGAAAGATACAACCGAAGTCAGATTGTATAGTATAGTATCTCACAGTCTTTTAAATTGTTTAATTTTTTTACTCTGGTAGATAAGAGTCTATTATTAGAAAGCCATAGATTAAGTGAAGTTAAATCCGCTTCTTTACTTTAGATTTTTTCATAGTCTTTACTTTGCTAATAAGCTACATGTTTGTCCAAGAAGTTGAAAAAATATGTGGTTGTGCTATTGAGAAGATAACTCTGTTAACATATGGTACATAACAGTACCATAGTTCTAATGAGGAAAGATTTATCCATTGATCTTGGCTGTAAATAATAGTGAAAGGGAATAGAAGGGAAGGGAGAAGAAATGGGTAGGAAATATCAGAAAGGGAGACAGAACATGAAGACTCCTAACTCTGGGAAACAAACTAGGGGTGGTGGAAGGGGAGGAGGGCGGGGGGGTGGGGGTGAATGGGTGACGGGCACTGAGGGGGGCACTTGACGGGATGAGCACTGGGTGTTATTCTCTATGTTGGCAAATTGAACACCAATAAAAAATAAATTTATTATTAAAAAAACACAGTTATAGAGAATACAGAAGGCAGATCTGGTGTGACTTGATGGGAAGTTGCAAATTGGGCTGACATGTAAAATTTGAAGTGTGTATGAGGAATATGCAGGTGGAGCTACCCAAAAGAAAGCTGAGAAATAGTTCAGATCTCAAGTAAGACATCAGAGATAAATACGCAGATTTGAGAATCAAATCTAAATAATATTTATGAAGTCTATGGTTATACTACTCATTGAAGAAAAGAAATGAAGAATCATCCACATCGACATCTACAGAAAGAGGATTAATAACACAGTCTTTTTTTTTTAAGATTTTATTTATTTATTCATGATAGTCACACAGAGAGAGACAGAGAGGCAGAGACACAGGCAGAGGGAGAAGCAGGCTCCATGCACTGGTAGCCCGACGTGGGATTCGATCCCAGGTCTCCAAGATCGCGCCCCGGGCCAAAGGCAGGCGCCAAACCGCTGCGCCACCCAGGGATCCCCAGAAAGAGGATTAGAGTCTATTTCCTATTTGAGTTATTTGCATTGTGTAGATTCCTTGAAGAATTGCTCAGTTCTCTAGTTCCCCTTTTCCTGTAAATAAATAGCTTGATCCTGACATTTACTTCTCAGCCTACTTTCTTTTAAATTATGTAGTATCTTCATGTTTGTACTTAATTGAACTTTGCCAACAAATGCAAGAAAGAGAATAGGCTGGTGGGAAGAGGGGAATGAAGGAAGAGTAGAGAAGGGAATGGAGGAAAGAAGGAAAATGAAATAGAAAGAAGAGAAAAGAAAGAGGCAGGAAGAAAGAAAATAAAGGAAAAGAATATGTTCACTCAATTTTCTTCTTTGAAGATTGCTGTGCTTCTGTTTTGTGTAATCATTGTTTTTTTTTCCAAACCAAATGGTGTGACAAAAACAATGTATCCAGGAGATGACTCACCTTTCCAAAATATTGAGAGATAATTTGACTCACATCTCAAGAATCACCTTCATTTTTCCCTTGCCTTTTTTTTCTGGAAATAAAAAAAAAATGGATATTTTGGTAATTGAGTAACTTGGATCTTAGTTTAATGGCAAATTTGAGCTAATGTACCAAATTAGTAAAATGAATCATAGCAAACATTCTTTGGCCAGACTTACTAAATTTCTGCTATATAGTCACAAAGTTGCTTTCATGAGAAATGTGTCCACCTTCCAAAGACCATATGCCATATTCTTAACAGTACCATAGTTCTAATGAGGAAAGATTTATCCATTGATCTTGACTGTCAGAGTAAACCATATCTAATTCTATGGCACTGATTATAAATGTGAATACTTGAACTTGATTCAGCGCTATCATAAAGTATGCTTAGAACTTCAATCAGTTAATCCTGCTGGAATTTTGGTCTCTAAAGACCAAAGTCACGGAAGTATGTTTTGGCTTTAACACACAGACATTTTTCCATTGCCATCGTCCTTTGTTTTAAGATCATTTCCCTGAGAACTGTTAAAAAGTCTTAGAGACTTTTTATCTCCTTAACTAATGCTTTATTTCAATTACTGTTATAAAGCTAGAGATAGCTACTTTAGGTAAAGAAGAGAGAAGACTAGTTTATATCTTGTTATTCAAGACAAAATCACATTTTCATGTTTAACTATTTCATTAAACCAATTCTGAATGATGACCAATATTTATTTAGTGATATAACCGTTAATAACGTATTACCACAATCCTCTTTGAGTATAATAAACATTTGTCAGCAGATCCCAAGCAGGTTTTCTTTTAAGCTAGCAAGCTAATTTTTAGGAAGCATTTAATTTATTTTCCTAGTTACAGAAAAAATTTTTACACTATAAAACCTAAGTGAGTTGGTCTGCTTGGAAGCTTAAGAATAGTAATAATAGTTATAGAAACAATAATGATAGTTAATATTTATTAATGTGTACTTATATGCCCAACTGTCTCAACAATCTAAAAGGCAGGTACTTCTTAAATCTTCATTTTTGTTCCCATTTACCAGTAAGAAATCTAAAGCACATCAAGGTGAATTAAGTCATCAATGGTCACAAATGGTAGAATTAAGATATTAACCAAGGCAGAATCCATCATGTGTGCTTTAATTATTTTTTAAAAATATTTTATTTATTTATTCATGAGAGACACAGAGCGAGAGGCAGAGACATAGGCAGAGGGAGACGCAAGGAGCCTGCGGCAGGACTCCATCCCAGGACTCCAGGACCACCGCAACCTGAGCCAAAGGCAGACACTCAACCACTGAGCCACCCAGGTGCTATAAATCCCTGCTCTTCACTCCTTAAACAGAAAGAAATCAAAAGCAAAAAGGAAGAGAATTTGGTCCATACCAAATGCTAAGCAGAATGTATTTATATTAACAAGCAAAAGAACAAGGTACATAAAGTCAGAACATGTGTATAAGAGATGGAATGCCACAGTTTTGGAGCTTTTTTTTTCTAAGCATAATTAACACATAAAATTGTAAGGTATTTAAAGTGTACAATGTGATGATTTGATAAATGTACACATTGTGAAAGGATTCCCTCTGTTGAGCTAACACGTCCATCACCTCACATAGTTATCTTTCTTTGTGTGTGTGAGAACATTTAAATAAATTCTTTAGTCTTAGCAAATTTCAATTAAACAATACAGGGTTATCAACTATAGTCTAATAAGGCATCCTAAAATTAGGGCATAGAATATTGGTTTTCTCTGATGAAATATAAATTTATTAAAAATAATCTATGACCAGAAAAAAGAAGAATCTATGACACTCTTTTAAAGTATTTTTGGTTTTGGTTTTGGTTTTGGTTTTGTTTTGGTATCAGTCATAATTCTAAGAGACAAAAGTCCAAAAATATCAAACGAACATAAGGATAGCATTGTATCTATTATCTGGAAGGGGCTTTTACCAGAAGTGACAGAAAAGTCTGGTTTGCCAGCTATCCTGATGTTGCCCCAGATTTACTTCCAATTACTCCTCCTTTCATTTTCAATGTACTCTTATTGTATAATAAATTTTGCGATTACCTAAATACAACCATACTCTTAATTCCTCCAAAAAAGATAAAATAAATGCTACCACAGGCAATTTCCAGTTTTTAAAGTTTCTCCTCATTGAAAATTGATGGTTGTCAAGAAATAGCCTAATATTCAGTGTTCTCATAAAATATCTAATACCTAAAGTACTATTGCTCAATAAGTAAGTATAACTCTTTTAAGAATTATGTTTTAGCTTTACAAAAGGCCTATACCATAAGCACCAAGGCATTAAGCTAAAATCTCCAATATCTTCCAGCTTTAATTGAAAAGAATTCCTATGTTCAAGGACAGTAACTATAAGAGCAAGAAGACAGTCTGACACACTGAAACTCTTGATGTTAGTGAAATGAAGTTGAATTAACAGTCATTTTAGATTCTTTATAAAACAAAACTATTTTGAGAAACAATCAGCTTTCAGAATGCATTCAGGTGATTATGTTTTCACCTCAACTTTGTTTTTCTTTGCTTGCAGAGGTTGATAAACATGCGGCAGATTATTTAACTTGGTACTTTTCTTGTGATCTATTTTCTAATTTACTACATGACATATGTTACTTTCTACTTAGTTCTATTTCCATTTACATTATTTTAAATCCAAATCAGGGCCATGAAAATAGCTCAGAGAATAGTTTAAAGATAGTGCATCAGGGACGCCTGGGTGGTGCACTTAGTTAGGCAGCTAACTCTTGTTTTCAGTTCAGATCATGATCTGAGGGTCTTGAGATCAAGCCCTGTGTTGAGTCCCATGCTCAGTGTGGAATCTGCTTCTCTCTCTCTCTCTCTCTCTCTCTCTCTCATTCTCTCCCTCTCTTCCCGCCCCCCACTCATCCTCTCTGTCTGTCTCTCTCTCTCTCTCTCTCTAAAATAAATAAAGATACTGAGTTAACTTTTTATTGTTATGTAACAAATTACCACAAATTTTAAACATCATCTCATAGGTGTCATATCATAGGTCAGGAGTCTGGGCACAGCTTAACTATGGTTTTTGTTTGGTCTCATAAAACTATAATCAGGTGTGGGCCAGACTGTGTTCCCTTCTGGAACTTGAGGGTCCTCTTCCCAGTTCATGTAGTTGTTAGCAGAATTCAGTTCCAAGTGGTTGTAGGACTGAGGCAGCTATTCTCTTGCTGTCAATCACAGGCCACTCATGGCTTCTTGGGGTAGTCCATAGTTCCTTGACACATGGCCTTCTCATAGGCCTTCTCACAACATGACAACTTACTTCTTCAAAACCATTGAGAGAGAGTCTTACAAAAGGGTGGGTAAAGCCCATCTTTTAAAGACTTTCATCTGATTAAATCAGCCTCATTCAAGATGATCTCCCCTGTGATTAACACAAAGTCAACTATACCTACATCTGCAAAATTGCTTCACATTTGCCATACACGTAAATCTAGTCAAGGCAATGGTATCCTGTCACCTTTGCCATATCCTATTGGCTGGAGCAAGTTATTAGTTCTGCTTGCAATCAAAGGGAGGAGTTTATACAAGGACATGACTCACTGGGGGTATGTCTCTTCAGGGTGTGTCTCCCACAGATAGAGTTGGTACCTTTCATTTTCTTTGAAACTCCCTAGAGTATTGGCAAATAAAAGATGGTAATAAACATTTGTTCACTGAATGAAAACTTAAAAAGAAGTGATCATGTGAACTGTTTCAAAGGTTATATGAGGTTGTATCATGGCAACCTCATATAAAAGAGTGTTGATTTTGAGAAGAGTGTGGCATCAAGACGTATAAATCTGAAGTCACAAAATTTCAGGACTAATTTGGAGATTTAACAGAGCTCTCAGTTTTCCATGAGAAAAAACAAAAACAAAAACAAAAAACAGCCCTTCTAAACCATCTTCCATATAAAGTCCTCCTTGTCATCTACCTATTTGTTTTGAAGACAGATGCATTGCGTAGGCAGCATGACTTTCTGGAAACGAGAGTGAGGGAGGAGAGAGTGTAGATACTCAGAGAGATAGATAGCATGACTTACTAAGTAAGTCTAAGCCAGTCATCAGAAGTCATGAAATCCCTCATTTATTATAGATGGATATTTCAGTAGAGTATGCTTAAGACATACTTTTCTCTAATCAGCAGTTCTTTCATACAATTAATATTTTGAGTTGTCTAGAGATATAGTAGAAGGATTCGTTTGTGTAGCCATATCAGTTCATAATGTTTGTGTAATTTAGACAATTAGTCCTACTAAGTAACATGTAAAAATAATAAATGCTTTAAACATAAAACAGATGTTCAAATGTACCATGGAAGGAATAAATTTTGGGCAAAGAAAGAGACCATCATGGGATCACACTTCCACCTGCTTATGTGTTTACATGTATAGCTCACTGGCAAAGAATATGCCTGTGAGCTTTGAGGCATAAACCCAAATCATGTAAGTCTGTTTTCACTGATGTTACAAAAAAAGCTCATGATCTGCCAACACAGTTCCAGTGTCATAAACTCAGCTGAGGGAAATTGTTACTCAGTAATGGAATTGTATCTCATCTAGGTCTTTATTTGTTCCTTCTGTAATAATAATATCATGAAATGAAAACACCTTCAACTCAGTATTCTACACCTATGGAATCCCTCATCAATATAAAATAAATAAATTCCCTTTTAAAATATTGGATAATTCTCCTATAAGTAACAATAAAACAATCGAGTATAGATAATGCACAAAAATTAGATTGCTTTCTGTTGCCTGAAATTTTCTGAAAATTTCTAAAACATCTCAAAATACTGCATCAAATAAATCACCACAGGACTCTTTGGGAAAGTACTCTAAGGAGAAAACCTTACCATATTTTAATCTCTGTCAAATCTTTTCGAGTTCCTAGGAAAGGAAACCCAGAGAGGTAATGATGAAGTCTATAACTCTGGTGCATCTCAAGAAACTTTAGCCCAGGAAACAAAGACACAAATGGCTAGGGAGTTACAAAAAGAAGTGAAGAGACTGTTTTCACAAGTTAGTTGAATCCCTGCCACATTGATTTAAATGAACATTTACTGAGCAATTTTATTTTCTGTTATACCTAAAGGGTGAACATTGAAAGCAAGACTCTATAACCTAAACTATAATTTCCCTTTCATAAAATTAGAGATAAATTAAAAGCATTAGCTATTGCTATTATTTGCAAGTAATTATTTATTATTATAAGGGTCTTTATAATTTTAGTCATGTTAGCTGCTATAATTTAGCATGGGAGCTGAATTTATTGCTTACCACTATAAAGAATGTGTCATAGTGTCTCAGAGAAGGAAGAAAAGTTGGGAATTTTTTAGATTTTAAAGTCTGATTTATGGTTTATCTTTCAATAAGGGGGCTTGATTATAGAATATTTGATGATCTATTTTGTTTAACAAGCTTTTGAAAGAAATGAATTTGTTGTTTTTATATGTTACTAAAGAGAATAAGTCATCTATAAATACAAACATATTATGAAACATGTCCAGACAAACCCTTCTAGTATCTTTCTAGACAATCCAAAAATATTAGTTTATTTTCATAATAGAACTGCTGGTTAGAGGGGGAAAAAGTAAGAAGAGTACTTCTCTTGCCTAAGTAAGAACCTAAATTTCTATTTGTAATAAATGGAGCATTTCATGTCTTCCAATGCCTGGCTTAGACTAAGTAATGTTCTACTGGCTGGTCACCTCCATTCCCAAAAAGCAATGCACTTTTCTCCAAAACAGAGGAAAGAGTTAATTTTTTTTTTCTCTTGCTGGATAAATTTGGGATTGAGACCTTTGTTGAATCTCTAAAGTACTCCTGAAATTTGGAGAGGATTTCAGGTCAACTGATGCCACACCACTTCTTAAGATCAACACTATTCTATGAGAATGTCTTTTGGAACCATCCATGTGGTGACTTTCCTTTTTAAGTTCATATCAACAAGTATTAAGTTTCTTTTGTGTGCCAAGAACACTTGGAGGAGATTTGGAAGACACAAATGATGTGGTCATTGCTTTTGGACCATTCTTTAGCCATCTCCTTACCCTAACTTTGGTTTAAAATAATGTAAGTAGAGACAGCAACATGGAACACAGGTCATCAGTAATAAATTAGAATATAGATCACAAGAGAAGTTCTGAGTTAAATCATGAGACATGTTTACAGAGACATGTTTTGTAAAGAAAAGAATTTGGGGTGAAAATATCATCATGAATGTAGAAAGCTTATTGTTTCTTGAAATAGTGTTTATAGGGATCCCTGGGTGGCTCAGCAGTTGAGCGTCTGCCTTTGGCTCAGGGTCTGATCCTGGTCCGGGGATCGGGTCCCACATCGGGCTCCCTGCCAGGAGCTTCTCCCTCTGTCTGTATCTCTGCCTCTCTCTCTATGTCTCTGATGAATAAATAAATAAAATCTTAAAAAAAAAAAGAAATAGTGTTTATGCAAAACCTAAAATGATTGTTGTCTCAAATGCATTTTATTGACATTCTGAGTTTTGGTTTATCAGGCTATTTTCCTGCTCTTATAGCAATTATCTTATAAAATATTCTTTAACATAGAGGAAGACTTAATGAAGAGAAAAATATATGGCAGATAATTTCTGCTGGCATTTAAATATATACTTATCATTAGGTGGTGATTCAAACAACAGAAAATATGCCCACCCCTAAAATAACCCTTGTTAATCACTTTTGTGTATCTTTCCAGAAAATAAATTCTAATCATACAAAAATATACATGAGATAATCCATTCTTTTATTTCAAAACAATTATTATTTTTGAATAGGTGATATTCCCATGATTCAAAATTTTAAAAATATAAACAAGTAGCAAAAAAATTTTTTTCATTCTGTCCTTTAGCAACCCATATTCCTATCTTTGAGAAAATTAGTGTACTGGCTATTATGTATAGTTTCAGAAATATTTTATGAATGCGCAAGAAAATATGCCTATGTCTGGTTTAATCTCATAAACATCTGAATGTCAAATTTTTCAATCTGCTTTGATAACAAGCAGGCTTTCTTATAACTCTTTACCCACTCTAGACTAGCTTCTAGGCTTTTAGTATTAAAGCTCTCTATTAGCACCTTGTTCCTTCACATTCCTTCATACATCCAAGAGGAAAAAAAAACTTGAAAAGAAAAGAAAACAAAAATCTTGCCTGCACTTTCTTTATAATAACACACAATTTGAACAGTTAAACAATTTGGTAACACACAATTTGAACAGTTAAACAAAATGCAATGTACTGAAGGGGGAAACTGGGCTTGAAAGCATTTTCATATATATATATATATATGAAAAATATAAAATTTGAACATTTTAATTGATCCCAAATTTAACAAGTCCAGGAGACATGTGTGCTACAAGAGCCAATGTTCCCTAAAGTTACATTAATAGTAGCATATATTTAGATAAAATTAAATTATATTTAGAATTTTGTGTCTAGTTCTGAGCACCATCATTTATTTCAAAGGTATGCTGGCAACATCATATATTTGGAAGAGGCTTATCTAGATTAAGACCTCCTGGGAAACCTGATTATTGGTGGATTGTTCTATGGACTAAAGGGCTTGGTTTTGGAGTAGATGAGCAGGGAGAAGAATATGTAAATGAGCTTCAAATATGTAAAGGGTTCTTGCACTGAGGAGTTATTGTATGAATTCTGAGTTACTTCAGAAGGACTGTCTGACAAGGAGTAGTAGCTTCCCCATAAAGTCTCCTCAAAAGCTGCAATTGTTAACCACAATTATGTAAAAGTTTCCTTAGAAACAAACAAGGAATAGCCAACTCTTTCTTAGGCAGGGAAGTTAGAGAACACTCCGATAATGTGAGTGGAAACAGGCTAAAAAGAAAACTAGGACCAGAGCATGAGGACCTAATAGATCATTCTACCACCACCACCAAGTCTCTTTCTCAAGATCAGGCTTAAGCTTTCATCTTCTTCACACTAAATTTCTATACTATTTCTGAGAATATGCCTGACTTTTCATTGTTTCTATTGTTTTCCTAATTTGAAATTCAGTTAATAGTGGGATTTTTGATGGTGCCAATGTGAGGCATGACTGTCATAATTTCCCACTATGATTTGTACTTGGAAGGCATGCTGGTTGGTATTTCATGTCATCTAGACTTCTCAGTGCTGCAAAACTATTTTGACCCTTTATTGTGGCATGGCGACAGATTTATCATCATACAAGCAAAAATAAAAGTGCGATAATTGTCCTTAATGTGCTAAGGAAATGTTTATGGCACTTTTAAGACTGGAAATTCTGCATTTAAAAGTATTCAGGCACGAGAAGAAATGAAGGGATGTGGTAAGATTATGTGAAGGCGAGCCTTATCTCTGAGGGAAAGACTTTATGAGCGAAGCCTGCTCACCACAGCTGGGTCAGCTTGGAAAGCATCAAGAATTGGAAGAATGGAAAGTCAACAATCATGGAATGAGGTTAGGGATCTCCAGGGTGGAATTAGGAGCTACAACAGGAAGCACTGATGTACAAAAGGAAGTTTTGTAAATGACTTTGACATTGATCATGGGATTTCAATAAGTTTGACTTTATTGAATCATAAATTGTGCAAAGTGGAAAAGATTTGTAAATTTGGTGGCTCTGCAGTCAGTAACTATACTAATATCTTAAATGTTAAACCTGAAAATTAAGTCATATAGGTAAAATCTTCAACTTTAGAAGATTCTTGTTTCTGTTATTTATAGATTTCAACAATGTACAGCTCCAGAGGTCAGAATATCGCTCTTTTATTGTGTGTTAAGAGACTGGATGTTCTTTTTAAATTTCTGAAATCACTTCATTGTTTAAGACATCCTATTTTAAATTATTGGATCATGTGTACCTTAGTAGATCTCACTGGAAAATTCCCTTAAATCTATTTCAAATCGAAGGCACAGTAAAACTTCAAATAAGAAAACAATATATGATGTTAGGATCTGCTTAGGGCTCTGCCACATGTGTCAGACAAGCACAGTTCAGTATATGCACCTCAGTTGCTTTTCAGCCAGTGATCCAGATGTTTGGTCTACATGACAATAAACATCCAATATGTCTAAATAATTGATGCCTTACTGAAATGATTGTGTTCTTCAAGACAGATGTGTTCTGGGACCCCTGGGTGGCGCAGCTGTTTGGCGCCTGCCTTTGGCCCAGGGCACGATCCTGGAGACCTGGGATCGAATCCCACATCGGGCATCCCGGTGCATGGAGCCTGCTTCTCCCTCTGCCTGTGTCTCTGCCTCTCTCTCTCTGTGTGTGACTATCATAAATAAATAAAAATTAAAAAAAAAAAAGACAGATGTGTTCTGATCATGTAATTTTGGTGTCACTATATCCATATGAATAAAAATAATAATTTTTTACATAAAAATTTATTAGGAGGTGGGGTGCCTGGGTGGCTCAGTTGGTTAAGTGTCTGCCTCCCACTCAAGTCATGATCTAGGGGTCCTGGGATCAAGCCCTGTGTCTGTCTGGCTCCTTGCTCAGCAGGGAGTCTGCTTCTCTCTCTCCCTCTGCCCCTCCCCCTACTCATGTTCTTTCTCTCTCTCTCTCTCAAACAAATAAAATCTTTAAAAAATTATTGGGAGGCTTTAAATTACTTGGCTATTTTAGTACATACATGAAACTCCACATTTTACTTTGTTTTGTAGATCCAATCTCTCTTTCCTCTTATCATGTACAATGGAGAGGATGTTTACTAAGCACTAAAGAGATATGGTGTGCTAATTATTTTAAAATTAACTTTTTCTTACATTACATATCAGGTAAAAATTAGCATCTCTAATTCTCTTTTCATAGGGTCATTCCCTCTGGCTTTGACGACCTCTATTAAATATTTAAGCAAGTTCCTTCATGATCATCAATAGTCAGCCACTGTCAAATTCATTAGCCACTTTCTTAAATAATTATTAATAAAATGTCACCAGGCTTAAACTTCTCTGACTCAAGTTTTGCTCTTTGTCCTCATTCCCAACCTAATTTGACTTTTGCTTTAATGAGTTCCCTTCCTCTCAGGCACAAACCCGCATTCATTTCCTTTTTGCAGGACTTTCTATAAGTATGTTACTCTGAGCTATAATGTAACCAGTGCAGTCAGTTTGTACTTCATCAGGGAAAGAAGCTGTTTATTCATCTTATAAAAATGATTTATGGATGAGAACTTTTAGTACCCAGAGAGCAAGGCAAAAATAAGAGAATAACAGTTCTGACCATGAATGCAGGTGCTGTTTAAAACTCTCTAGTGCTTTGTACATAAAGAAAACTTTTACAAGTTGTAAGAGATTTCACATGTTTTGCAAGTGGGTTTAAATTATGCTTCGAAGATTACTGTTTTTCAGGCCCAAATTCCCAAAAAACATCTATATCCATTTGGAGAATAAAGAAAAAAGGAGGTTCTTAATTACAAAGCACAAACGGTGCTTAAATGTCTGTAGTTGTCAACTCAAAATTCAAACAAGAAATCTGTTGGCATGTGACAAGCTTAAATAAACTCCAAATGATATCCAAATTGGACAGAGTTTGGATTTTGTCACCACAGTCCCAACATTTCAGTTTAGATTAAGAACAGACTCATTTTCTACTGTGTCTCTGGAAGAGATCATTCCTCTTTCTCCAGCTGCTAAGAAAGACATCCTGACTTATATTAATTACTGTTACACAAGGCCACAACAACAGCTACCTACCCTAAAGACAGAAGTAAAATTTCCTAATTCTTAAAAAGATAATATAATTTTTAAATCCATATTAATATATATATAAGTTAAACAATATGATATATTATACTTTTCATATTAACAAATTGTTTATATTGTACTGAATTGGACTTAGAAGATATTTGGAGAAACTTTCATTTAGAATAAATGTTTTCTTTTATATATAAAAATATTATTTGCTACTTACTTATGATTATTTATACCTTAATTCATATCTTAAATTATCATAGTGTCTGCCAGCAAATTTTATTTCAATTAATAATACTTTGGATCAAACACACACACACACATATGCCATCCCCCCATACACACCATATACACTAATAGAGAAGAATAAATTTGATCATTGTTCAAAAATAAAAATTTAGATTTAACACTCTCTAAAATTAATTTAAAAAGATAGCCAACCCCTGAAGCACAAGTGAAGCTATTTCGATTTAATAGAAAGAAAGAGAAAGAAAGAAAGAAAGAAAGAAAGAAAGAAAGAAAGAAAGAAAGAAAGAAAAATAAATGATCTGAAACCTGAGGCCATAACCTAAAAATGACCTCAAAGTCTCTATACTCTTTGCTTAGGAATACTAAAACACAAAGAATTTAAGAACCTTCTCTTTTAATGGAGGCAGGTACATGCATGACTTCTATGTGTTTCCTCCTCTGCACACTCACATTTGGAAAGGAAAAATAAGTTGTCATTGTTTGAAATTCCTTGGAGTAGTGGAAAGTGTAGATCTTGTGAGTGCCCTTGTGTCAGCTATACACTTCAAGAGGCTGAAAGGATCTGAAATAGTATATACAATTCTAGAAAATACTAAGGACTCAAGAAATGCTTACTTAACCTCCTCCAGACCCCCATCTCCATTTATTCATCAATTCACTCATTCTTTAATGCTAAGATAAGGTGTAATTCAGAAGAACAACAAAGTCCAGGATATGATACTACAGTAAAAAATAGACCCTAACAATTCAGTAACTCAACTTTTATTTCTTGGTTAGGGTACAATCCTATTCATTCAAATAGGTGAAGTAACTCTAGTCTTTCAGGACAGGCTGTCAGCATCTATACCATCTTCAAAATGGGGCTATTAAGATCACCCTGACAGTTGCTATCCCAGCTGACTGGGAAGGAAAAAGTAAACAGAGAAGTACATGGAACTTCCAGCTCTGGAACCCAGCTCTGTATTTCATTCATTAGAAGCCAGTCACAGCTAATACAAGGGAGGCCAGGGAATATAGTTGGTTGGGTCTCCATGAACTATTGGAAGGAAAATCTGATTTCTGTCACATCAAGGTTAGGAAAACTAACAAAACTATAAATCTGTTGGAACTAAAATTCCAAATTTTGAGTAACTTCTTAGTAAGAAGATAAATCTTTGCTATAATACTGATTTTTATTATTACTATGATGTAAACATGAATACCTCGGTACTATTAAATGCTTGTGAGGCATAGGCTTAACAGACTTTGTAAGAGACAATGAAGCACAACAGTTAGAAATACAAACTCCATGGGCAGCCAGCGTGGCTCAGCGGCCCAGAGCACGATCCTGGAGACCCGGAATAGAGTCCCATGTCAGGCTCCCTGCATTGAGTTTGTTTCTCCCTCTGCCTGTGTCTCTGCCTCTCTGTGTCTCTCATGAGTAAATAAATAAAATCTTTAAAAAAAAGAAAAGAAGAAAAGAAAGAAAGAAAGAAAGAAAGAAAGAAAGAAAGAAAGAAAGAAAGAGAGAGAAAGAAGAAAGAAGAAGAAGAAAGAAAGAAAGAAAGAAAGAAAGAAAGAAAGAAAGAAAGAAGAAAGAAAGAAAAAGAAAGAAAGAAAGAAATGCAGACTCCATCAGTGCTTGGACTCTGCTGTTTCTCAGTCTGTGACCTTGAGTGAATTACCTAAACTTTTCTAGGCTCATACGTAAAGCAAAAATAACAATGAAATTTGCTTTGTTAGGAAGCAGTGTGGATTAATGAATTACACATGAAGCAATCTGAACAAGGCTTAGTACATCCTAAGTGTTCCAGAAGTTCATGCTGTTATTATAATAAAAACAATGACAGTTTTTGCTCATTAAGCTTCTATTTTAATTCTTTGCTACAACCATTTTCACTTCTTTTAAGCCCAGGGAATTTTAAATGCAATGAAAAGTGATTTCAATTACAATTCCATTAGTCACTGGGTTCAGTGATTTATTCAAGTCCCTCTTCACTTACAAAGTGGAATGAGAACCTCTAGGGTGAATGAAGACCACTACAGGCAGCACCATATTCAATCCAGACACTCATAAAACCTATTTCCTGCTTTAGCTCCACCCTCCTTACAAGGATGGAAATGATGGACTGAAAGAGTTGAAGGAAAGGAAGGAAACTGTATGGTAAGTAGGGATTATATGGCACTCCTCCAAGTCTAACGGAATAGTTGTTTGGATGTGGTCATGAGATGAGGGAGCTAGGGAAATGGGTGTAAAAGTGGCCAAGTGTGTTGATGATGGGTGAAAGCCTATGATCACCACTAACAGGATGTAAAACAGGTCCAAGTACAGAAGCTTCTAAACAGCAGGCACAGGGGCTCAAGTTTTACCGCAGTATCAGAGCTGCTTATGTTAATAGCCAGTTCTACCTGTTTCAATCACTGGCAATCGGATAAATGAAGTCTCGACCTCTGTTGCTCTTTCTTTTTAACACCTTTTTGAGATCTATTTCAAATACCACTAAATTCACCCTTTTAATGTTTATAATTCATGGATTTTATTATATTCATAGAATTGTACAGCCATAATTCCAGAAAGTCCATCACCTGTAAAGATATCCTATATCTGTTAGCAGTCACTCTCCATTCCTATCTCCCCCAGCCTTGGCAACCACTAATCTCCTGTCTCTATAGATTTGCCTATTCTGGACTTTCATATAAATGGAATTATGAAGATGGCCTTTGTGACTGGTTTCTTTCACTTAACATAATGTCACCAAGGTTCACCTCTGTGGTAGCACGTATAGTACTTCATTCTTTTTTATGGCCTAATAATATTCTATTGTGTGGATATACCACATTTGTTTATCTGTTCTTATATGGTGGGTATTTATGTTGTTTCCACTGTTGTGAATAATGCTTCTATAAAGATGTACAAGCTTTTGTGTGGACATATGTCTTCTTTCCTTTTGGGTATATACCTAGAATTGAGATTGCTTGGTCATATGATTTATTTTAGAGGTTTTGCCAAACTGTTTGCTAAAGCCTCATATTATCTTCCCATCAACAATATATGAGAATTCCAATTTTTCCACATTTTTGCCAACACTTATTGTTGTCCTATTTTATTATAGCCATCCTAATGGTTGTAATGTGATTTTTATGTGGTTTTAATTTGCACTTCTCTAAAGACAGTCATTTTAAGCATCTTTTCATATGTTTTTTTAGCCAGCTATATATCTTTTTTGGATTATTGCCTATTCAAATCCTTTACCCATTTTTCACTTGGGTTACTTCTTATTTGACTGTTAAACTGTAATTTCTTCATATAATCTAGATATGTCCCTTATCAGACATATTTTATAAGTATTTTAACCCATTCTGATGGTGTTCTTTTTACTTTCTTGATGGTTTTGAAGCATGAAAGTAATTAATTTTGATGACATCCAATTTATCCACTTTTTCTTTCACTGCTTGTGCTTTGGTTTCATTTCTAAGAAATCATTGCCTAATTTGTAGTCATGAAGATTTACTCCTGTTTTCCTCTAAGACTTTCACAGTTTTAACTTACATTTATGTCTCTGACCCACTTTGAGGTAGATATCCAACTTGATTCTTTTGCATATGGATATCCAGTTGTCACTACACCTTTTGTTTAAAAGACTATTCTTTCCCTATTGAATGGTCTTGGCACTCTAGTCAAAAATCAATTGACCAGAAATGTAGGGGTTTGCTTCTGGTCTCTATCCCTCTCTTACCTCAAATGTAACTGATAGGCCCAAAAGACTGCAGAGAGAGAAAATAAATCTAGGCAATGGGAATTCCCCATTTGAGTATAGTATAACTTGACAGTTTTGCCTTCCCTGCTTCCCAGTTCCTAGAGTATTTGGTAGGCTTTCCGTTGGCAGATACCAACTAATAGAAATGGACACTTGAATGTCATCAGTGGCTTCCCACAGGCCTAATTAAATTGCCAGACTTTTAGTGATGTCCCCTGATTTTCAACATTACTATCCACTTCTCCTTCAAATCTGGCTTTATTTCCCTACCTCCCTGGCTATTCTTCTTCAACCTACTTCACTGACACTTTTTCCTCCATTCATCCATTAAAAGTTGATGTTCCATAGGGATTCACGCTCAGCCCTCTCTTTTTATTTAAAAACTAGTGGTTGCCATCCAGTATCCCTTTTACCCATAACAGAACTTCAATTGTAGCTGGACGCATTGCTTCAAAGCTAAATGATTATATTTCCTAACTTCCTTTGCAATTGGTTATGGCCATATGATTAAATCCAGGCCAATAATATGTAAGCAAAAGTGTGTGAATCTAGGAAATTCCTTAAAAAGTTAGGGTGTGCATCCTGATTTTGCTTTTTTTTATTTCTAATAACCTGGTGCAGCTGAGAATGCTAGATCCCCATTGCCATCTTGAACTGTAAGAACAAATGGTAGAAGTCTCAACATAACTCTAGATAGTCCTTGTCCTACTTCTGGAGTTCTTCTTTTTCTTTCTTTTTTCTTTCTTTCTTTTCCTCTCTCTCTCTCTCTCTCTCTCTCTCTCTCTCTCTCTCTCGGTAAGAGAAGAGAGAATAAGGCCTTTTACATTTTTAAATAATAATTTTTTAAAAGATTTTATTTATTTATTCATGAGAGACACAGAAAGAAAGAGAGAGAGAGGGGCAGAGATACAGGCAGAGGGAGAAGCAGGCCCCCTGCAAGGAGCCCAATATGGGACTTGATCCCAGGCCCTAGGATCATGCCGTGAGCTAAAGGCAGATGCTCAACTGCTGAGCCACCCAGGCATCCCTAATTTTATTTTTTAAAGAATTTATTCATTTATCATTTTATCTTTTTAAAGGATTTATTTGTTTTAGAATATGTGTGAAGGCAGGGAGACGTAGAGAATCCCAAGCAGACTCCACACTGAGTGCAGAGCCAAGACAGGGCTCGATGTCACAACCCTGAGATCATGAAACCAAGAGTTAGTCACTTAACCTAGGTGCCCCAAGTTATAATTATTTTAAATTTTAAAAAAATGTTTTTAAAGTAATACCACCAATACCATGCTATATGTTATATCCCCAGGAACTTATTTATCTTATAACTGGTAGTCTGTACCTTTTGACCACCTGCTCCCTGTTCTCTATCTCAATGAATTCCTTTTTTTAAAAAAAATTATATTCCATTTACAAGTGATATCATACAGTATTTGGCTTTCTCCCAATGACTGACTTCATTAGTGTAATGTCCTCAAGATCTATCCATATTGTAACAAATGACAAGTTTTCCCTTTTTTAAATGGATAAATAATATTCCATTACACACATGCACACATGCACACACACACCCACATCTTCTTTATCCATTCATCTGTCAGTGGACGCTTCACTTGTTTCCATGTCTTGGCTATTATAATAATGCTGCAAAGAACATGAGAATGCAAATAATCTTTTTGAGATAGTGAATTTGTTTCCTTTCCATAAATCCAGATGATATGGTAGCCATATATATATATATATTTTGAGAAGACTCCATACTGTTTTCCATAATGGCTGTACCAATTTACATTCCCACCAATAGCACACAAGAGTTCCCCTTTCTCCACATCCTTGGCAATACTTGTTAGTTCTTGTCTTTTTGATAAATCTTTCTAACAGGTATGAGATGATATCTCATTGTGGTTTTGATTTGAGTTTCCCTGATTAGTGACATCAAGCACCTTTTCATGAACATGTGGGACGTTTGGATATCTTCTTTGCAAAAATGTCTATTCAGATCTTTAGTCCATTTTTTAAACAGATTTTTAAAATATTCTATTGAGTTGCATGAGTTCTTTATATATTTAGGATATTAACAATTTATCAGATAAATGATTTCCAAATATTTTCTCCCATTCTATAGGTTGGTTGCCTTTTCATTTTGTTGATTGTTTCATATGCTGGGCAGAGTTTTTTAGTTTGATATAGTCCTACTTGCTGATTTTTGCTTTCATTGCCTTTGCATTTAGAGCCAAATCCAAAAAAATCATTGCCAAGACTGATTTTAAAAATCTTACCACTTATATTTTCTTATAGGGTTTTTATGATTTCAGGTCTTAGGTTCAATTACTTAATCTATTTTGATTAGATTTTTGCATATGGTATAGGGTAGTGGTCCAGTTTCATTCTTTTGCATGTGGCTGTCCAATTTCCCCAGCACCATTTATTGAAGAAACTATTCTGTCCCTTTTGTATATACTTGACTCCTTTGTCATAAATTAATTGACCAAACATGCATGGATTCATTTCCAGGCTTTCTACTTTGTTCCATTGATTTGTGAATCTGTTTTTATGCCAATACCATCCTGTGTGAACATTTTAACAATATTAATTCTTCCAATCCATGAGCATGAAATACTTTTCCACTTATTTCTGTCTTCTTCAATTTCTCTCTTCAATGTATTATAGTTAGTTTTCCATGTTCAGGTCTTTTACCTCTTTGCTCAAATTCATTCCTAGGTATTTCATTCTTTATGATGCAGTTGTAAATGGGACTGTTTTCTTAATTTACCTTTCTGACAATCCATTATTAGTGTATAGAACTGCAACTGGTTTTATGTATTAATTTTGTTTCCTTTACAATATTTATTATTTCTAACAGGTTTTTTTGTGGAGTCTTTAGAGCTTTCTATATATAATATGTTATCAGCAAATACAGACAGTTTTACTTCTTCCGTTCTGATTTAGACGACTTTCATTTCTTTTTTTCTCACCTAATTGCTCTGGCAGGACTTCCAGTACTATGTTGAAATATGTGGTGAAATTGGGTATCCTTGTCTTGTTACTGATTTTAAAGGAAAAGCTTTCAACTTTTCACTATTGAATATGATGTTAGCTGTGGGCTTCTCATATATGACCTTTATTATGTTGAGGTATGTTCCCTCTATGCTCACTTAGTTGAGAGTCTTTATCATGATTGGATGTTAAATTTGTCAAATGGTTTTTCTGCATCTATTGAGATGATCATATTATTTTTATTCTTCATTCGGTTAATGTGGTGTGTATCACATTAACTGACTTGTTGAACATCCTTAAATCCCTACAATAAATCTCACTTGAATCACAGTGTATACTTGAATCACAGTGTATGACTATTTAATGTACTGTTGAATATGCTTGCTAATATTTTCTTGAGAATTTTTGCATTTATATTCATCAGGGACATGGTCTGTAATTTTATTTTCTTATGGTGTCCTTGTCTGTCTTTAACATCAGAGTAATGGTCACCTTGTAAAATGAGTTTAGAAGTATCCCTCCTCTTCTAATTTTTTGAGAGTGTTTGAGAAGGTTTGGTATTAATTATTATTTAAATGTTTGCTAGAATTCACCAGTGAAGCTATCTGGTCCTGGACTTTTATTTGTTGAGAGGCTTATTATTACTAATCCAACTCCTTATTAGTAATTGAACTTTTTAAATTTTCTGTTTCTTCACAATTCAGCCTTGGTAGATTGTACATTTCTAGGAATTTTCTACTACTTCTAGACTCTCCAACTTGTTGGTAGATTTTTAAAATTCTACGTAGTACATCTAATTATAATTGGTAATTATTCTAATGCTATATATTCATCAATTACTAAACAAATGTTTATTGAGTATCTATCATGCATCAGATACTGTGCCAGGTATTTTGGTCATATTGTGTCTGTCTTCATGAAGTCCATAGCCTAACTGGGGAGACATAACACATATGATCATATAAGCTCCAAATGATAATTTCTATATTAATAATATTATAGAAGATGTGCAGTGTGCCAGAGCAATGTAGATGGTAGAGCAATTAATTTCATCAAGAAAAACTTTCATAGAGAAGGCAATGTTTGTTGAGACTTTAGAGTATGTGAATAAAAGAGGAAAAATCATTCTAGAGGATGTGGTCCAAACGTGCAAGTTCATGTTTAATTTAAAAAAAAGATTTATTAGATATGGCAGAGAATAGGCTGGTGTGTGTAATTGTGTGTGAGAGAGAAATAGAGAGAAGGAGGGAAAGAAGTTACATTCTGGGAAGCAGCAAAGGAGAAGAAGGAAATCAGGGGAAGAAAAGCTATAGAGGATTTGCAGGGAAATAAGAGTTTGGGTCTTATATGCCAAATCGAGAATCTGTGTTTTAGTTTACCAGTCAGAAATAGAAAATATGTTTCAATCCTTATGCCACTTCTATTTTGGCTGCTTAAACTACTATGTTGAGAAGAATCCTGAATTTGTACCTAAGATCATCAGAAAAGAGTGACATGATGTATCATAATTCATGATTATTAATTTTAATTATTTAATTTTATGTATCAATTTGGCTGGGCTGCAGTGCCCAGTGTGGTCAAACATTCTGGATATTTCTGTGAGGGTGTTTGGATGAGATTAACATTTGGAAGAAACCTTTTTATAATTTCTCACATGATAATACTCTATCTATCCTCCTGTATTAGTCAGGGTTGCCCAGAGAAACAGAACCAACACGATGTGTATGTGCGTGTGCATGTGTGTGTGTGTGTGTGTGTGTGTGTAGAGAGAGAGAGAGAGAGAGAGAGAGAGAGAGATATTCTAAGGAATTGACTCATTATTGTGGAGGCTAGAAGTCTGAAATCGACTGGGTGGGCCAGCAGGCTGAAGACCCAGGGATGAACTGATGTTGCAGTTCAAGTCTGATCATTTGTAGAACTCCCCCTTACTCAGGGAATATCAGTATTTATTCTGTTCAGGCTTTCAATGGAATGGATGAAGATATCCCCCACATTATGGAAGGAAATCTGCTTTAATCTAAAATCCACCAATTTAAAATCCCACATGGTGGTACCTGGGTGGCTCAGTTAGTTAAGCATTTGCCTTTGGCTCAGGTTCTGATCCTGGGATTCTGGGATTGAGCCCCACATCAGGCTCCCTGCTCAGTGGAGAGACTGCTTCTCCCTCTCTCTGCCCGTCCCCCTGCTCATTCTCACTCTCTCTCAAATAAATAAGTAAAATCTTTAAAAAAAAGAACTAAGAAAAAAATAAAGTCTCACATAAATGGTCACTGCCTCAAGCCTTCTGAAAAAAAAAAGTGAGTTTGAGTGGGAAGATGACTTCTAAGAAATCCTATTGGCCCCACTTTTCAAAGCTATTCAGCCTCCAGCCATTTTTCAGCCCCTCCCTATGCTGGTATACACTGGCACAGATCTCTGTCATCTCTCTCCCAGATACTGCACTATTCCCCCACTAGTCCCTCTTGTTTCTCCCTTGCTTCTCTAATGGTTGAAATATAAATAAGATCAACTCACTCGTCTCTTCAAACTCTTCAAAGGTTCCCAATGTGAGCAAAAGCCAACATTGTCACAATGGTCTATGATGACATGATGAGTCTGTCCCTACCTCATTGACTCGGACTTTACATATTCATTCCAGCCATACTGTCCTCTGCCACTCCTACAGACTCATCTGGCACAAATCAGGCCTTTCACACTGGCTACTCCCTTTATGTGAAATACTTTCTTCCCAGAGGGCCACAGGGCTCACTCCCTCAGGTCTTGCAAGTCTTAGGATAAATGCCACCTTCTCAATGAGGATACTCCTCATACTCTATTTAATATGGCACCCCTTCATTCCTTTATTACCTTGATTTTTTCTTCTTTCTCTTTTCAATAGCACTTAAGAATATCCAGGTGCTTATTAACTATTTGTTGAGTGAGTACAGATTACACATTTAATTTGATGGTATTTCAAAGGCTTGATTCCATGGCTTGGTCAAGAACCTTAAAGGGACATGTCTTAACACCTGCTAAGGCTTCAGTTTTGACATAAGAGCAGTTGACTTTTTTCCCCCTGTAAGGGTGCAAATTATGGGACTCTCCGTTAAGGCAGTTTTGGACCACAGGTAGGGAATTCTTCTAACAAATGAGAAAATATTCTGCCTTTCTATTTCTGCTTGAAGACTATCTAAATTCAGCTCCAATGTCTCTATCTTAAGAATTCTCTAAAAGTATCTAGGAGTATCATATAGCAGTTAATACTCTCACTTTCTGAATTTGTTGTGCTTTTCCCCTCATGTTCTGGCTTCAGTCCCATAGGTGGTATGCCTTCCAAGAGGATAGCTTGTCTGTTATACTATTACATTACAGTGGTCCCTGGCTGTCTAGACTGCAATATCTGTACCACCCCTTATCCAACTGTCTTTACTATGTCACTATCATATTTTGGTTTTTATTACTGCTTCATTCAACTTCCAGTAGCAATCCTAACATATAGTTCGGAATGTCTGGCTGCACATAATATAAAAACAAATACTGGGTTAAACAAAATAGAAGTTTATTCATCTCTCAGGCAACAGAAGGTATAGAGACCCAGGCTTCTTCCAGCACTCAGCTCCTACAAAATGATAGTATGACCTTCATTCTTATGATCCAAACAATATGCTAGAGCTCCGGCCATATCCTTCTTTTTACAGGTAGTAGAGTTAGGAAAGGGGCATGAAGAAAACAACTCTACCATTAATGAGACTTTTAGAAATTCACAGGCAGCACTTATGTTTATATCTCCCTCACTAAATATGTCATGTGATCACACCCAGATTCAAGGAAGGCTGAATGATGGAATCTTTATCATGGAGGTAATATGTGTAGCTAAAAATCAGGATTCTAGTTTCTAACAAAGAAGGAAAAGATAGATATTGGGACAACTAGCAAGCTCTACCATGAAAATCAATCCATTAACCTTTTAGGAAAGCAAGATAGACAATAAAATGATATTCTGATAACTTGAATCTGGAAGACTCACCAGGCATTGCTTCATATCAGCCTATAACTTTGAGAATTATCTATGCTAAAGTATGCACTTAGCCTCATAACATGTTGCTAAAAGACCAATAACCAAATGAGACATGACATCCAGCTGGACCTCTCCCATCCGTCACAGAGTGTAGTGTGATTCATGTCAAACAAAATGTTCAGATAGATTAGCAAAGCTGTTATTCATTTGAACTGAAATGTGGAGAACATGACATATAGTGTTAAAACACTGCACTTGACACAGTTCTCCACTTTCCATTCCAACTTAGGAAAAAATGCCAAGCGTCATGTTCTTTGCCTTTGGTTAAATATCATATTTTCCTGAAATATTGAAAGGAATGATTATAAATGAACTTTAAACCAAAAAATAAAATTAAAATCTCTAAAGTGGTTACAATTTCAAAATATGGACTAAATACATGATTTGTAACTATGCTGTGGAATTAAGGAGTGTTGGCAGAAAATGTTTAATTAGCTCTACTGTTACATTCCATAAAGCTAAATCCAACTTGCATGTAAGAATCAAAAAAGAATCAAAAAAATTCCAAAAGCTAATTAATTTATTTTCAGAGAATCATATCACTCAGAATGGATCACCTTTCCAGCAGGTGACAAATGCAAACCTGTGAGGCCAAGTTGTAGTCTATGTGCTTTCAGTTGGCTTACTTAAGCTAAGCAGGTGTTGCATGAGGCTGATGCTGCCCTGCCAGTGCTCATGCTCTAGCTAAATATTTATTACAGTTTAAGGACAATCCACTTAGAGAAAATGAGATGTGCTCCACAAATGCAGGCAAGCCTCGTAAAGATAAATGAGTCCACTCTCTAGCTTTCACTTGCTGTTTCAACTCAGAAAGACAAACAAATTTACAGATTTCTGCTTAGGAGAATTTCTAAATTGCCAAGGAGAAAACAAGTACCATAAACTCATTGGAAAAGCAGTCATATCCAAAGAACATTTTTAAAAAGAGGGAAAAAATTTCAAGAAAAGACTGCCACTGCCACATATTTGAATCCTGACACTGGATCAAATCTGAAAATTGTGAGAGATTAATTTGAGGGAAAATATTTCAACTGCCACTGTGAAAAGCAGAAACTTCAACTGTGAAAAACAAAGACTTCTAATGAGGGTACTATATACTGGAGATGGACTGAATATTTTTCATGGTCAAAAATATATTTTTGAGCACAGAGGATTTTTAGGGCAGTGTTGTGTTACCATGTTTTCTCCCCTTAATGTAAAGGAGAACTTTTATTTTTTTTTACTTTTTTTTTAAAAGGATTTTATTTATTGAGAGAGAGAGAGAGAGAGAGAGAGACAGCACAAGCAGAGGGAGTGGCAGGCAGAGGGAGATGAAGAAGCAGACTTCCCACTGAGCAGGAAGCTTGATGTGGGACTCACTCCCAGGACTCTGGGATCATGACCTGAGCCAAAAGCAGACACCCAGGACTGAGGCACCCAGGTGCCCCAAGAAGAACTTTTTAAACAGAAAACTGAAAACTATAAAGGGGAAAATATTTAAATGTATTTATATATACACATATTTTTGTTATGCAAATGTTTACAAATGATGGACTGGAAAAATATATGCAATGTAACTGACAGACAAAAGGTTGAAATGCCTCACATAAATCATCCTAGAACTTATTAAGGAACATTAAGCTCAAGACTAAAGGGGTAGAAAAGATGAACAACCCCATCAGAGAAGAAAAATTGCAAATTGTCCGTCAACATGAATAATGACTGTTCTGCTCTCCATTCTAGAAATGTCCAACCCTTTGGAGAAAAAGTCAGGATCAACCAGAGTCTAGCCTGGAAAAATTATTTACAGCATCAGTAGAATTCATTTCTGCCTTTTCCAATCCGTGATTCCTTTAAGGTAGCAAAGTCTGTGAAAAACAATACATGAATTTGGTAAAGAATTTATCACCTACACTGCCTTGACAAGGTACCAGAAAAAGCAACAGATCAGCATCATTGAGACTTCTTTTCTCGAGAGTACAGGCTGAATTTAATCCCTTAATATAGATTCAAATTCTGTTTTCCCTATCTTCTGTGAGGTAAAATATCCTCATTAATCTCACCTCAGCTCTCACCCCAATCAAAGCAGAACTAGTAAACCAAACCTCCATCGCAGGCCCAGTTCTGTGTTAAAAGTATATAGTCCTAAACAACCAAGACAGTGATATATATGATATCCTGTGATACTATCAGCTGTTGATTCCACCTCTTTAAATGGTTACACATTTATTTCGATTTTCTATTTATTTGTAAGTTAATTTTGACACATTTAAGAAAATGATCTCTTATCTAAGTTTAAATTTTTTTCATCATTAAAGTTCTTATTGTATATTATGTAATATCTACAGAATAGTTTTCCCTATTTTTATGCTATATATTGTTAGTTGTGTCTGCCCTGATCAATTCGTGCCAGAGTTTGTTTAATTCGTGTAGTTTTCAATAAACTAATTTTTGCTTCATTGACCCTTTTTAGTGTCTTTTCATCTAGTTCATAAATGTCTGATTTAATTATTTCCTTCTTTTCACTTTGTGTATTTTAAATACCTTAAAATTTTTTTCTGTATATTATGTTTTGACATCTAAAAAACCTTTCTGGTTGAAGAGAGACTGCCTCTTCCCTAGGCTAGCCATTTCTTAAATATAGCAAAGGACCCAGCAAGGATTATGCCCTTGATTTGCAAACTCTCCAATTCCAGAGCCAGACTGCTTCTGTCTGGCTCTTACACCCCAGAGGTACTTACTACTCCTCCACCTTAATCCATCTGGGGCTGGACCCAGACAACCTAAGGAGCACTGCTACAACCCAAAGCCTTCCAAAACTATTCAGTCTAGCCAGTCCTAAACCATTCACCCTGCCTTGCCTTTTCTTTCTCTCAGAAACCCCACTAAAGGTAGTGACTGAAAACTTCCCCTGGCTCCTTGCCTCCTGACCATCCACTGTCTCTCACATGTGGCCCTGCAGGTGCAGCGCCCGCTGTGTCCAATATATTAAATGTTGTAATCTCCTGAGCCCCTCCTCTTCTCCTCTTGGAGACACACCTATCACTAGAAGACTACAAGATAATTTGGGCTCATTTCAATTTTATTTTTTCAGATTCTTAAGATACATCCTTAGCTTTTCAATACTTACACTTTATCATTTTGTAGTGTAACTGTCTAAGGGCTATACACTTCCTTCTAACCACTAGTTCAACTGCAGCCCACAGCTTTGATATGCAGCAAGTTCTTTATTATTTACTTAATATTCTCTAGTTTTTATTATGAAATTTTCTAATTATTTAGAATTGTTGGGTTTTGTTTCAAATATAGAAGACTGCCTAATATTGTATGATACTGGTACATTCATATTTGTTTTTTGAGAGTGACTTACTTTATAGACTAACCTGTGGTTAATTTTTATAGCTGTTGCATGTGTACATAAGAAGTTATATTCTAATTGATGGTGCAGAGTTCTATAGATGCTCTTTGAAGAAAGCTTATCATTATTCAAATTTTCTGTGTCCTTTCTAAGTTTTGATCTTCCTGACCTACCACTTACTTAGTGAGATGGGTTAAAATCTCTCACTATTATCGTGGGTTTGTCTTAGCTCTTTCTGGTTCTAGCTGTGTTAATTTTCATTTCACTTGCAATTGATATTATTAGGTACACGCAAGTTTGGTTGTTATATCTTTCTGGTAACTTCAACATTTTCTGACTTTTGTAGCCTTAATAATGTTTTGGCTTTCATTACTATTTTGTTTAATTAAAGGATCTATATTAGCTTCTCTGGTTAGTATTTGACCACTATATAGTATTCCATCCTTAACAGCTAGTATTTCTATACCCCATGTTTTATTTTTGACACTTGCAAATAATAAATACCAAAAATATAGTTTATCTAATCTAAAAATCCCAACATTTAATTGATAAATCTATTTACATTCTTGAGATTGTTCATATTCTTTGGTTAGACTGATTTTTAGAACTATGGTAGTATTTTACATTTGCCCATTTCATTTCTTTCTTTCTTCTTTTCTGCCTTCCTCTGACATTTCCTCTAATGAATAGGAAGACATACACTTTATTTCTATTTCTTTAGTACTTAATATTTAAGATAAATATAAAACAAATGGTGATGTTTAGTTATATTTCTATCTTTTTCTTAAAAAATACATGGGCTTTGGAATGTCTAAATTTTATTATTATCCTCCCAATTTATGTTATTACTGCTCAGTATTTCAATTATATTTCTTTTATTAGCCAATAAGACACTTTTATTGCTTGACATATGTATGTGTGGGTGTATATATGCAAATTCACAATGTTCAGTTTATTAGTTTAGGTTTACCCATTTCTTTTTTTTTTAAGATTTTATTTATTTATTCATGAGAGACACAGAGAGATGCAGAGACATAGGCAGAGGGAGAAGCAGGCGCCCTGATGCAAGACTTGATCCCAGGACACTAGGTTCATAACCTGAGCCAAAGACAGATGTTCAACCACTGAGCCACCCAGGTACCCTGAGATTTACACATTTCTTTAGAATGCTTATTTGTCTTCTGTTTCTGCTTGAGTCTCATCCCTGCCTTTGGGTTAACTTCCTTCCTTTGGAAATTCAGTCCTCTTGAGCTTGATATGTAAATCAGGTTTGACATTCATTTCCATTCTGCACTTTTACAATATCATTTTCATGTCTTCTAACTTTTTTGGTGTTGTCGAGAAGTTGGATAGGATACATTCAGCTTTCCTTTAAAATTAATTGATCTTTTATTTTCTTCTTACTGCTTTTAAGATTCTTGTCTTTGCTGTTTGGTAGTTTCCCTGCAATGGTTTCAGCTTTCTGAATCTGATGAGACAAGTTTTTCATCAATTCTGAAAAACTGATTTTCTGCATGCTGACTTCTGCTCTTTCTGAAATTAGTATGTATTCTCGTAGACTATCTTCCATGTCTGTTATCTTGCGTCTTTATTTTTCCATCTCTTCATCTCTCTGGGTTGGAATCTGGGTAATTTCTTTAGATTTACCTTCCAGTTCACTAATTGTGTCTTCATTTGTGTCCATTATTCTATTGGATCATCCTTTTAGTTTTTAATCCCAAAGATATATGTTTCTGGAAGTTCTTTTTTTTTTTCAAATCTTAATAACCACTTTGTAAATCTTCTTCCTCATTCATATTTTAAATCTCTTTTCTTTTTCTTTAAGCATTTTAAACAAATTTATTTTATATTCTTTACCCGGTAATGTCAATATCTGAGGTTCTAGCATGTTAATTTTGGGTATTTATTTTTTTCTTCTTCTTTTTCTCCTTCTCCTGACTCAAGCTTTCATAATCTTTTTCCCAGACGATTTGTGATTTTGGATCATGAGTTCATGTTTAGCTGTGTTCTCTGTGGGAATTGTGCAAGACATGTTTTGTATAGCCATCAAGAGAGGATTTGCTTTTGTTTCTGTTAAGATAACCGGAAAACTTAAAACCCAGAGGATGGTTTTAGGTTAGTTTCTAAGACTGAGTTTTCAAAACCATGCAGAAATATAAGTACAATCACTGAAACTGTATCTGGGTAGACCACATGTTACCATTTCTAAAGGGAGACTTTTTCATCAGTGCTCAGATTTAGATTATTATTTGTCATCTCTTTTTTCTAAAAGCCATTTCCCCACACCCCTCTTACCTTTCATTGAGCAAGTGTCTCATTTCCATTGCCCATCTTTCAGATAGGACCCAGTTCATGTTACCGGCCCCAATGTGGCTAATAAAACAAAAGCATGTAAAAGGGCAAATACCCTAAGATCAGTTGCAGATTTAGTGAATGCTACCACCTTTATATTGGGTCCAATATATACTTAGAAGGTACATAACCCACAGTTGGCCATTGGGAGTTCTTACTGGTTTTGTTTTGTTTTGTTCTCTTTTTACCTGGAACTAAAAAAAAGAAATCCATCTGCACTAATGGCTGAAGCAGTAAATCAAGAAGCTTTGAAGCTATTAGTGTCCATGTTCTGCTTTATGTAGATTAGTCTGGTCTTTCGAAGGAAAGAATAAGACTAAGGTACAGATTGATGCACAGATAGAGGTGGTAACAGAGTGTCCTGGTAATGTAAAGTTCTTTCTTCTACTTCCTGACTCTTAGATGATATACTTGTGTCTCTGTCTATTGCAAAATTCATTAATTTTCTTCCTTTAATTGCTGAAGAACCAAGTACACTTCTAATAAAATTCCCATAGTATAAATTAGTTCTGGTTATGTTTCTGACAATTGCAACCAAAGCAGTCATGACTAATACACAATTATTTTGTTTTACATATCCTTTCTTTTTAATAGCCCACAAAATCTACCTATTGCATGGCAACAGATATTATTGAATTAAATTGACTTGAATAAGATAAGCACACTAGCACACTAGCTCTGTTTAGACTGAAAATTAACTTCTGGTTTGATCCCAGACTATTTCCAATTGATGCCACTAATATGCTCCAACTATCAAGATCAGAAGAAATAATGCAGTCCAGAAACTGATTTAAGATAGTTTCAGCCTCCAACATGAACCAAAAATTATGCTCCCTTCCACCACAAGCCCCAAGGAACCCTGAGAGTCAATCTAGATATGATACAAATGTTCTAACCTGAACTGTTTGAATGTCCAAAATTTTTCCTGAAGTTTCTGGAGAGGAAATATCTCAATTATAAAATAAGTAGACCAAAAAAAGAAAAAAAAGTACATTGTTAAATTGATGACTTAGTGTATGCAAGCAAAGAAGAGTGGAAGTCTGAAGCAATTGATCAGATAATTTATGCCAAAATTTTCTATTGTATAAAAATACATTTGGGCCTCAAAGTAGCCATGTGGCCTATCATTAAGATCAAATTTTGGCACTGCTTTTTGCCTCTCAGGCATGGAATCAATGCAGTGAGTCTTGGTCAAAACAGAGCTAGGAGTATAGAAATTAAATCTTTATGCTATCTTGGAAGTTGACTCTCATGTAATGAATGTGTAATAATGGAGTCCTCATTCTCATCACTTCTCTTCATGCTTAAACTCTGATTTATAAAATGCATCCTTGCCTTGTGGTCCTATGTAGACTTAGCCTCACTCCAGATATTAAGGCCAAGATTTATATCCTATATGAATATATTAGTCCACTAAATTTTGAAAAGCAAAGAAAAAGAAGGAAACATTATAAAAGCCAAAATGCACCGTTTCAAAATATCTTTTTAAGCTTTTCCATATACTAGTATTTTTATTTAAATCACAGATTATGTATTTCGAGATAAAGTTTCCCCAGTCCTAACCCAGTGTCCTCCCACCTCTTTTGTTAAACTTGAGAATTTATCTATTTCTTCTTTTGGAAAATACAAATCTTCTGGGAGATCCACACACTGGCTATTTTAGTCCTTTGTCTTTGAGAAATGGGCTCCTTCCCAGTGGGAGCCTCGAAAGGGATTTTTCCAAAAGAACCACACCACAACGAAGTGACTGTTCAGGCAATTATTCTAGGAAAACTCTCTCTGTGAGTTGGCCAGACAGGATGAAATTGGATAATTTTCTTTAAACCCTAAAGAGAAGAATAAGGCACTTGGGAATAAAAAGGGGTGGAGTGGCCAAGAAGAATTTCCCCACACAAAAGAAGGAGTGGTAGAGGACCAAAGCAGAAAACAAAAAATGATGTCTCTGTTTGCCCTCTTTTAACAATGCCTGCTCTGCCCTAGGACCTTTGTTTTGTCTTATGTTCTTGCAGTTATAGCCTTATTTTTTCAGGGCAAGATGAAAATAACTGAAATACACACATACATACCCTTCCTAGAAGATGCTGTGTCTCTCAGTCAAGGCATTAAAAGTCCAGCACATGTGGTATATTTGACCCACTGAAAATAATACACCACTGGAACTAGTGAGGTCTACTTTTATAATAAGCAAAATTTCTTGGCTTAGTCTTTCAATATTTTATCAGCACTCTCAGAAGTATTTCCTTTAAGTTAAATCCTTGCCATGAAGAGTTTTTGCAATTTGGAAAATAACTTTAATTTCCATGAGGTATTATCATTGAGAATTATGAATATTATTAGCACTAAAAGAGACTACAAAATCCTTCTTATTTTACAAGCAAGAAAACAAAGATCTAGAAAAGTGTTCAAGTCTACTCAGCTGATTAGTGTCAGGGTCACAGCCAGAACATAAACGTCCATGATTTATAGCTCACTGCTCTGACCATCTAATCACCACCCAATATTCTGCTACATAGGATATAAACATAGTAATAATTCATGCAGATACAATTCTTAAATTATTTCTGTAAGGATACTAGGCATAAACTCACGAATTGCAAATTTTGTCATCCTTTCTCAGTAGGAAGTGTTGATAAATGTTGCTTACCTTAAACAGATTTTACTAATTCAGTGCCTTTACTATATTTTATTTTTTCTATTCAAACTTTAAAGTCAAAACCTCTGACCAGAATAAATATATAAAGAAATTAATTCCACTTCTACCATTGTCAGCAGGAGAACTACTGCCATCCTAATTACTAGGAAAGGTATTTAGTTTTAATTAGTTTTAATTCTCATAGTTAATCTTAATAAATTTTGGTTGACAATGAAATAAATCACAAAGCATAAAATTGTGTGTTGTAACCATACAATATGTAGTCCTAAACAAACATCTGACCTGTGAAATAGATTTTTATTGCTACAGTTTTTCCTAAATTAACATCACTTCTAAGAAGATCTAAATGGGAAGAATTTTAGGTTAGCCTCCATATAAAAGTATGAATTTGAATTCTGTATTTGAAAAAAGTATAGCCCTGAAAAGGGATATACTGATGTTAACCTAAGTGACATAAAATAACAAGAAAATCAGAATTGACTAGAAATAGTATATCCGGGTGTTTTTTTCAATTACTAATGAAAAACAAACTGTACTTGTGGAAACAATACACTCCAAAAAAGTGGCCTTAAACTTTAGACATGTAGCAAATGAGAAATTTCCCTGGAAATGATAAACATTTGAATAAGCTCAAAAGCTGCTGAGTATGGAACCTGAAACTGAAAACAAAGCAGGCAATGAGGAACTTTGAGGGCTGGGCACAAGGGACACCGAAATCAAAACCACAGTCTTTGCACTCAAGTTGCCTCATGTCTAGTTGGCAGGCAGAAATATAAATGTAACCCACATGTTGGCAGGGTCTACTCTCTCTTTTGAGAGTCCCTATAAAATCGGACTATTTCCATGCAGTTTGTCTTCTGAGGCTCATTTCTCATTCTGATATCTTGACTTTGCTGCATGTGTTATGTCACCACCATCCTTCTGTCTGCACTGTCTAGATTTTCCAGAGCCACTCATCTTCGACTTCAAACATGGGTCACACAGGGCATTTGCAGGTGGCAGGCTTTACTGAAGGTTTGTGGCAATGAGGGAAGGAGTGTTATGTCACAAAAGCAAATAGCAAAAGACTCGATCACAGAATGGGAGAGATCCCTATGCTCAAAAGCCCTTTGGCCACTTTTCTTTGGTTAATTTTCCCAGTTTCCCACTTTCCAATGATACTCTGCCTCCCCTTTCCTCTATTCTCACTCTTGCTTACCCCTCAATAGTCAATTCTTCTTAACCTCTTTAAGTAGTTTTTTTTTTAATTCCTTTACTTCACTAGCTTCTTCCAGAGTATGTCTTCATATCCTCATCACTTCCCCTAAAGCAATCTGTTACAATGATTTCTTAAATAGACACAGCTGTCTTCCTAAGAGGAACTCCCAGATCAAGATGTTAAAGTAACGAAGGTCTCCCAGGCAACATACATGACACAGTATGATAGCTCCTATAAAACTTAGGCAGTGCAGACAACGGCAGTTGCAGAGTGCAAAAGCAATGACGGCCCCAGTTTTATTATCCATATTCATAAAGGTTATTAATCTATTTTCTCACACAGTTACCATGAGGATTAACTGATTATGAATGTGAACTCTGAATTATGTCCTAATGAAACATTTACTCTTGGATACTTAGCCTTGTCTGAGTCTTAGCAAGCATTCAACTAATTTGGTAGGCACTCTTTTAGATATATCACAGGACAGGGAGGGTTGAAAACATTTTAGGAACAGCAAGAAAGCATCAAGGATGATCCCCTTTAAGACATTTAGTTTTAAAATAGGCCACCATGGGGGTATTCTAGGAAGAAGAAATGAAATGACAAAGATATATAGGAAAGGGAACACATGATGAATTTATACCAGGGAGTAGCGGTGGGTAAATTATTATAAGTAGGTTGGGCAAGAGTTTGAAGGCAGGATAATGATCTTGGATTCAACTGAACAAATTGAAAAAAGTCATTGCTGTCATGTGTGATGTGACTGACAAACAAATGCCTTTGGTGGAGTAATCTCATCAGAGCATCCAGAACATGAGATGAAAAAGTCTGTGCTCTCTGCTCTGCTCAAGCAATACCTATAGAGTTGTTATCAGCTTGGGACTCTGCACTTGAGGAACACTGATAAACATCAACTCCTGAAAGAGAGGAATAGCAAGGAAGCTTGGAACTGTGACACATGAGGAGTGACAAAAGGAAAGAGGGTGTTACCCTATGGACTAGAAAGTGCGATAGGCCAATGTATTAGACTGTGACATTCTTGAGAACATGGTTTGGTATTTTTGACCTTTGAGTTCTCAGTGCCTGCATATGGCTGCTGCTCAACAAAAGTCTGTTGAATGAATGAATAAATAATTGAATGGCCATCTGTCATACAGAACAGAATTTAAATTCTTTCTTTGTATCCACAAAGGGCAGAGGGTGATGGGAGTTATAGAGATAGAGATATAGATGGTGGCCTGACATAAAGAAGACTTTCAACATGGGCAAACTCTTAACAGTGAATAGAGCTGCTCCTAAAATGGGTCAAGTTTCCACTCACAAGCTGAGGTGCTCAGGCTTGAAAAGAGACAACTTATGCACTGCAGCACTCTGTGATTCTTCAGCCTCATCAAATTTTTTGAATTATTAGCATGATGTAGATATCTTGTAATGAACTGTGAGCATTTTGTTAATATTATTTATGTGTGCAGTAACAAACTGCTCTGCAACTTTCTCTTCTTAAACTTAGTTTTCATCTTGACTTTATTCTATTTTGTGAGTCACAAATTAGTAAGAAGAAGGCATACATATGGACACACACAGACAACCCCTACTGCCATCATATACACACATAAGATGAAGTTTCCAATTTATTCAGCTGAAGGTGTCAAGTCCAATTCTTCAAGCTGAAGACGTCTTTGCTGGTGGCCTCACCAGCAAAAGCAGATGTAGCATATTTGAACATATTTTGCCCCTGTTGCTCCTGATGGAGTCATGCCATTATTATTTAGATTTTCTAGCAAGAGAGTGGACTTCCTCTTTTATATTTGTACTTATATCTCCATCTTGGAAGAACTTTTGCATTAACAGTGATATGATTTTGTTTATTGCAGCCAGCTCCCCAGTACCACCACCATTCTTCAACTAAATTTAGCACCCAAATGTATAACCTTATCTTGCCAAGGAAGCAAAGATGCTACCCAGGTTGTGCCTGAGTAATACCTCTGTCTAGGCTTACCACAAATCCCAAAAGTCTATTAATTTGCATAGTTACAAAAGTAACTCAACTCACATGTTTTTCCAAGGAATTAAATATCTTCTTTGAACATATTGTCTAGTAATTTCTTAATTCAGTTATTCTCTTTGATAGCTCATGGGAAGTATAGACAAAAGAAGTCTTAGCATCTTATGTAATCATGAGACTAGATAAAGAAACCCCAAGAAGGAAGGAACTAGGTAAAGGACCTGAGAAGAGAACATGAAAGAAATACAGAAGAGCTCTGTCTTTGATAACAAAAACAAAACAAAAATATATTTGCTATGGACTGAAGATTTGCAGTCCCCCCAACACCCCACATTCTTATGTTGAGGCCTAATCTAAAGTGAGATGGTATGGGAAGGAGAGGATTTGGTCATAAAAGTGGTGCCCTCATGTATGGGATAAATGCACATATAAGAGGGACCATAAGGAGCTTTCCTGCTCCCTTTCTACCATGTGAGGTTGTGGTGAAAAGAGAACTTTCTGGGAAGTAGGAAGCTGAACTCACTAGAACTGAATCTGCTGGTGCCCTTAATCTTGGACTTCACAGTCTCCAGAACTGTAAGTTACCAATTAAAAAAAAAGTCTATGATTTTTGTCATAGCACCCCAAAAAGACCAAGTAAGAGAAGTCTATTTTATAATACCTTGGTATCTGTACAAATGCGATAGTAATTTAAATATGCCTAATGACAGGCATTCTTCCAAAAATTGCCAGAACAAAATTTTTACCCTTTTTAAAAAGAGATTTTAAAAAAGCACAATAATTTAAATGACTAGCTTTGGACACTCTTAACAGTAACAACTGAACTTAAAAGAACCCAAATCCAGCTCTAAAAAAGATAAGAAACTTGGGTGTTAGAGCACACATTAAGGAGATTTAGGCAGTAGGTTTATGTGTGACCTGTGGTTTTAAGACTTATGACCCTATTTTTATGGCATGGAAGTTCACTTATTTATTAAATATTTTTTGAATACCTACTCTGTGCCAGACACTGTCATGATTCTCCTTTATTCAAATAAAAACAGAACAAACTACCTGTCCTAAAGAGTTTCTAAAAAATTACACTATTATGTCATTCCCTTTCATTTTAACTCTAGAAATTTCTGCTTTGAGACATAATAAGATCATATATGAAATTAAACAAATTTTTAAATTTCTAAAAATTATGTCAGAAGAAAAGAGTTTTAAACAAAAATATTAATACTCTATAAATAGTTATTTTCACATTTATGCAATAGCTTAAAATTCTATCAAAAATAAATCTATTTAATTTAACATAGTAGTTTGACTAAGTCATTATTTCCCAAAGTTTTCTACATAGATAATCTCTTTCTTTTTCTCATTCTTTTTTTTCCCCTACACTGTGTAGAAATGCTGACTTTTAAAATGAGAAACAGAATGATCTTTGATGAGGCAAGGGGGAAATAAATTTTACAGCAGAGGAAATCTAACCCATTACAGTTGTAAGTGAATACAGAAGATAACAATAAATAATATCCAACAGTGAAAATAGTAAAGGAGATAATGTTGTCTGGAAAGTAAAAACTTACCAAACTTTCATTTGATCATAAGCAACATTAACAAAAGCCTAGTGCACAAGGTCAAAATATCGTCCCAAAGAAGATTAGGGCTGCAGAATGTAAGCAGTTATAAACCCAAACACCAGAAAAACAAAACACAAGTCATGGAGGGATGATTTCTATAGTGATGTATAGATTATTAAAATACTGTCTAATACAAGACTTCTTAAGATCTTTAATCTTCTAGTTAAAGTTACATACTATAACTTTCCAATAGGAGCACATAATTTTCTACTTTTATGAAATGTGCTTGACCAAGGAAGCATTTTCTTGAAGAAACACCTTGCCAAAGTTTCCAGGTAACACAGATTCAGATATTGGGAGACCAAAGGAAATAATGTATGCAAAGTACCCATTACAGTTCCTGGTACAGAGCACATGCTCAAAAGGTGGTAATAGTTGTGGTGACAGTAATGGGGGTGTTGTTGATATTATCACTAGATGAGGAAAGTCATAGATTTATGATGTTGGCTTATACCTGAAACACATATAAAGTGTTTATGAAACAGGGAGAGAGAAGGGATAACTAGCAGATTTTGAGTACCATGACATGCTAAGAAGGAAATACATTATCATTTAATTATTATAATCATATTATGAGGTAGGTTTATTATGTCAATTTTATAGATGGAGAAAGTGAGGCTCTGAACTTCCTAACAGTTCCATAGTGAGTAAATTATAGGCCTAGCTGAATTCAGAATTAATTCTCACATGAATTCCTTAAATATGTTCTGATTTTATGTATTACAAAAATGGGTTTTTACAAATTTATTTAAATTCAATTTGATTAACATATACTGTATTATCAGTTTTAGGGGTAGAATTTAGTGATTCATCAGTTGCATACAACATGCAGTACTCATTACTTTACATGCCCTCCTTAATGCCCATCGCTGAATTATCCCATCTCCTCAATGACCTCCCCTCCCGCAAACCTGTTTGTTTCCTAAAGAGTTTCTTATGATTTGCCTCCTCTGTTTCTGTTTTTTTTTTCCTTCCATTCCCCTATGTTTCTTAAATTCCACATATAAGTGAAATCATATGGGTTTTTTCTCTGATTGACTTGTTTCATTTAACATAATACCCTGTAGATCCATCCATGTTATTGCAAATGGCAAGATTTCATTCTTTTGATGGCTGAGTAATATTCCATTATATATGTAATATCATATATATAAAATCTTTATCCTTTCATCTGTTGATGGACATCTGGGCTCTTTCCATATTTTGACTATTGTGGACTTTGCTGCTATAAACATTGGGGTACAGATGCCTCTTTGAATCATTATGTATCCTTTGGATAAATACCTAGTAGTGCAAATGCTGGGTCATAAGGTAGCTCTATTTTTAATTTTTTGAGGAACTTTCATACTATTTTTCAGAGTGGCTGCAACAGTTTGCATTCCAGAGGTGGGGTTTCTTATTTGTTTGTCTTATATTGTGCTAAATGGAGTAGTACAAGAGGGTAGTTAGAGAATAAAGCAGAGCTGAGCTCATTTCTGCTATTTACTTGCTGTGTTACATTGGGCCTTGGTTCCTCATCATAAAATGGAAACCTCCCTCTCTCTTCCCTTCCTTCCACATAATACCAGTGACATTTGAGCAAACCAAGTGAAAAGAAGAGGATAAAGAAGTAACATTGAGGGGCAAAGAGGGATAATGGAGGGCATTCTAGGGCATTCTAGGGCATTCATAAAGTTGAATTGTATGTGAAATATAAGGACAGCCAATGGAAGATTTTTAAAGCAAGAGAAGAATGTTACCTGATTATCATTGTGAAAATCCCCTCTACTGCTAATTGAAGAATAGAAGGGGGTAGCCATGGGGGAACAGGGTGGGGACAAGAGTAAAAGTAGAGAAACTATTTAGAGGCTGATGTGTTCACTAGGGCATGAGAAATGGACGCCTGTACTAAGAGGGTGGCAGTGGATATGAAGTGAAGAAGGGATTTTCAGATATATTTATTTTCAAGGTAGAATCAATAAGGCTTACTAAAATGTGTGATACCTAGTCTATTAGGAAGGGTTCCTAGATTTTTGTCTTGAGTAACTTGATAAAGCACTGCACTTCTTACATGAAAGGAGAAGAACAGGAGTTTGAGAAGATGAACATAGAAGGGAAAAAATCTGGAAATTCCACTTTGTATTTAAGATGGAGTATGTGAGGCATACCTAAGGGGAGATGTCAGGAGACACTTGGACACAGGAGTAAGATGCTCAAGGGAGAGATGTGAATTCTAATGGAAATGTTGAAATCATTAGCACAAGAAAGGTCATCTCATTTGGATCTGATAAGACCACTTAGAGACAGAGGTTAGAAAAAGATGATAGTCTGAGACCAAACCCTGAGTTACTCCAAAAGTGGTGGTTGGAGAAAGAGCCATCAAGGGAAAAAAAAAAAGGATAAAGTGAGAAAGAAAGGAGAGCGGGAGAGAATGTTTCAAAAGAGAGCATGAAGCCCTACTAAATGATGGAGACAGGGTATAAAAAGTAGTGACTCATCGAAGGTGTTAGGCATAAGATATTTTGAAATATTAATTCTCTTCCCCTAGGGTAGGAAACAGAGTACAGATGATGGCCTGGGGAGGAGAGGAACACTTCCTCCACAGGACATAGGTACAAACATGGGTGGGTTTGGAGATGAGAAAATGATATGTCTGATGGTGACAATTTTTCCAGTGAAATATGAAGCTCTTAAATCAGATCAAATCTCAATACATGGAATGACACAAAACAAGGGCAGAGTTTCAATATGCACGAGTCCCTTCAAAGTGAGAAGTATCTGTATAAACATATAAATGGGCATGGTATCAACAAAGACCATAAAATTTCAACATACGTTGTTGTATAAGAACAATGACCTTTCTGTCAAGGCTGAGCCTCCTAAGTACTTGACTGAACAAAATGGACTATTAGCTGCTTTGAGGGCAGCCTTTCTAAAAGGGGCCAATGGCCCAGAGGAAAAAGGGAGTGTTGACAGGGAATACACGAGAGCTCTCCTTCCTTATTCCTCTTTCTTTCCACTGTAATTTTTAACTTTGCTTGAGGTCATTATGTCAATATTACTCTCACAGTAAAAGGACAGCACAGGGACTCTGCACCTCAGAGTAAATAGCAGAGATGGAGAGGGGCGTGTTGTTTGATTTTACACACTGACTCTGACCTTAATTTCTTAATCCGATTACACATGGTGAGTGGATGGTATAGCAAGAGTTCAGTTGAGATACCTGTAAGATAAAATCCATCTTCAAAATGTTTGCCATCCTGGTAAGTAAAGGACCACTGGTGAGGCAACTGTAAAACTGTAAAGAGCTTATGTGTACTTCGTAAATGCCAATTCTAAACTAATATGGAACTCATGTTTCACAAAGTAAACAAAGTCATGCCTAACTTTACTAAACTGAAGAATGTGTGTATTTATAAAGTATTCATAGTTTCTTTTATATTTCCCATAACTTGGAATTGACCTTCCTTTTAGTTCCCTGAGTTCTAAAGTGAGTTGCAGGAAAATCTCATCAAGTGCAGGAACACCTAGACTGAAATTACCCCTGCTCTTCTTCCATCACAGCCAGTTCCTCTTTGTCTAGTCTCAGTTACATTTGGTGCCTGGATTCTGTGCTTTCCCCCCCAAATAAAGAAGTATCTCTCAAAATTGATTGGAAAAAACACAATGAGATACAACTACATACCTACTAGAATGGAGAAAATCCAAAGCATTGATGGCACCAAATACTGGCATGATTGTGGAGCAAGAGGAACTCCCATTCCTTGTTAGGGTAAATACAAAATGGTAAAGTCACTTTAGAAGATACTTTTGCAGTTTTTACAAAATTTTATATACTCAGGATATGATCATTGACCATGCTCCTTGGCATTTACCCAAATGAGTTGAAAATTGATGTTCACATAAAAATCTTCACATGGATATTTACAGCAGGTTTATTCATAATCACCAAAATTTGGAGGCAACTAAGATGTCCTTCAATAGGTGAACAGATAAATCAACATCCAGACAATGGAATTCTGAGGTTAAAAAAAAATGAACTATGAAACCATGAACATAAATGGAGGAATATTAAATGTTAACCTGAAAAGACTATATACTATATGATTCCAATTATATGATATTCTGTAAAAGGTAAAACTATGGAGATAATAAAAAAGATAACTGGTTGCCAGAGTTTGGGGAGGGAGTAGAAGAATGAATAGGAGGAGTATAGAGGATTTTTAGAGCAATGAAACTATTTTGTATAATACTACAATGTTGGGTACCTTTGTCAAAACCCATAGACTGTACAATGTCAAGAGTGAATCCTAATATAAATTATAGACTTTAGGTGATTATGATGTATTATTATAGGTTCATTGATTGCAAAGAAAGCACCACTCTATTGGAAGATGTTGATGGTGGGGGAATCTGTATGTGTGGGAATAGAAGTATGAGAACTCTTGTGTACTTTCTGCCCAACTTCTCTGTGACCTTAATACTGCTCTGAAAAATAATCTACTAAATAAGTTGGATGCAAAGTTGTCCTTTCAGTAAGTATTTATCAGTTAGCTGAAAACTCTTGTATGTTTCTCACATATAAAGCTTGTCATGGTCACTCTAAAACATCTTATTTGATTCTCTCTTTAGCTGAGAAATAGAAAGAATCTTAAACTGTATTCTTTGGTGATTCCTAGTTATCCTACAGACTCTATGCCTCCCCTTGCCCCATACAATCTCAGCTCAAATTGGCTATAACACATTCTTACATACTTTTAGGATAATCATATTCTGGGTAGCACAGTAGTTATGTCATTGGTTTTACACTTTTGTAACCTCTGCATCTAAAAAAAAATCACACGTGAAGAGAAAAATGCTATAAAGTTCTGGTTTAGAATAATTTAGAAGGTTTTTAAATCTGTCTTTATTTTGAGAAAGTGACTTCAACAGGTCATGGTGGGCCTGAATTCAGACAGAACAAGCCCAAATTCCATCCCTCACTGCCATGCTAAACAGGAAGGAACACATAAAACTGTCAGGCCATTTCACAGAAAGGTCTGTATTGGAGTTAAAAAAAAAAGAAAAAAGAAAAAGAAAGGAACATTTCCAGTAGTCATCTGAAAGGTTTTATTTCATTTGTTTGCCTCATAAAGTCGTGCTTGGTCATCTAATTAAAAGACAATTTTGCTATAGAAAATACAAACCTGCTCCCTGAAATTATGCATCAACAAATATTGATTTGCACCAGATTGGACTCTGGTTGCAGGAAGGCAAAGCTGTGGCCCAAATAGTCCCATTGATTCAGGATAGAAGAACTGTGTCTTCTGTCTGCTTTGACTCTCCAGGATTTCCCTAACTTTTCCCTCATCAAAAATATATCAGTCTGTGGACTGAGGTGTTAAATGAATGTGCCAGTAGGTGTGAAGTGCTGGGCAGGAGTGGAGAGCTCTTTGCACTTCCTTGTAAAGTCCTGCCTGCCACTGGCAACCTTGCCTCGCCTTTCCTCTCCAGCCACTGCTCTGGCTTTGTGCTCATTTCTTTACTAACCTTTCACTCCAAGGCCATTTTACTCAGTACCAGGATGAAACAAACCCACTCTTTTATCCTCACAGACGTGGGAGAATCAAGACAGATGTGGCACAGTTTGAGAGTATAGGAGAGGGTGTGTGGAACTTATTACCTATATATAGCAAAACTGGATGCATCCTGTTGACCCCTCAGTCCCTGCCTTGAGAAAAGTCAACAGGTGGTGACATTGCAGGGAGCTGGCACTAAAAGCAGGGGATGCCTCAAAGGCACTACAAAGCACATCCTTTTAAAGGATTCCTGGGAGCTGAGAATGACAGTCAGGGAGGCCTCTCTTGAGGAGTAGTATTACACCAAGACTTCTAAGAGAGGAAGTGAAGGATCTTACTGTTCCCATTCATCTCCAGAAACTCAGTCAGAAAGTTGAAGTGAATTTCTCAGGATCATGTAGTGGTTAGCTAGCAAAACTGGAATTCAGAGTGTCCCCGGATGGGACAGAAAGATCTCGGTTCAAATCTTGATACAAATTACATCACCTCCATAAGCCTGAATTCCCTCTTCTGTAAAGTGGTGGTAAATTAGACACTTACCGCAATGACTGTAAAATAATCATCAATCAGTCGTGTTAATTCTATCATCACTGTTTATTTCACTAGATCGTAAAGTGTGAAGGCAGTATGTCCATCTTGCTCACTGATATATCCTAGAGCCTTACCCAATGCCTGGCATATAACAGATGATTCTTACATATGAATACCTTATTGAGAGAATGAAATGAAAAAACATATATGAAGTTCAGGGCCAGGAGTTTCTCAGTAAATGTTAGCTTTCTTTACCTACCACCATGTCAATAGGACAATCTTTTTTAACTATATGGTTTCATTTGGCATATATTTGAATACCTTTGAGTGTCATGTGGTATTGTCATCCAGGCCCAATACTACACTTAATGGCTTAAAGTTGTCCAAACTATACCTTTTGGCCACAAATTAGGCAAGATCCACTGCTAGAGGCAGTAGCACCATCTTGGGGAAAGATAAATAAAAAGAAGGAGAATTGGTGTAACCCAAGACAAAAATGTAGCCCTACCTAGGCCCAGGATCTCAGAGTTGTTCTCAGGGGAAAATAGCTAGAGACAAATGCTGTCAGTCACTCTGAAGTCTTAAAATCTTAGGATGCTTTTATTTTCCTGTAATAAATAAGCATTTCTCTGACTTTCTGCTGATATATTGACTCTTTCATAAGCCTAAATTTCAGCTTTTGAGTGACTGATTGCATTGGGAACAGAGACATCTTAGAAAGCTTTTTGACTCCTCTGGGCTACAGTGAACAGCATTATCCAAGAGACCATGTGCAGTGAGCAGCAGAATAGATGCATTTCTCACCATGTGTCCATTGAGATAGCCACAGCCATCATATCATAAAGCAATTCTGGCCATTTATAAGAGAAGAAATGGTTGAGAGGTTGGTGTTTGCTAAATATCCCCTTTAACGCTTGCTATCTATCCCCATGCCAGCAACTGATGGCTCAGCTCAAACCTGAGTGACAATGCATCCAGCAGCTTAATGAAGAGAGCCACAGAAAACAAAATATAAAGTGAATCAAGTATCATTTTAACTCATCTTTATTTAGTAATGAGAAAAATATGTTGGGGAGCTTAAAAGAGACACTTCAAACACATTAATTTATGCTGATAAAATTTGTGAACATAATTATCATTTTCATTCTAGAGTACCCACATTGTCTGATACCAGTATAGATGACCTCATGTTGCATTCCATGACAATGGATTTTAAGATGAAAATTCTATTCTAATACTAATTCTACTCTGGTCCCCCTCTGTCTATCTCACACACACATACACACACACATACATACACACCCACACCATCTACTTCTGGTAGGCCAACCTCCACCAAAAGTTGGAAGTGTAAATATATATATAAAATCCTTGGTAATCGTTATTTTTAAAGAATGTGCTTACTGAAAAAGAGGAAAGAAGAAAGAAAGAGAAAGAAAGAAAGGAAAGAAAGAAAGAAAGAAAGAAAGAAGAGAAAGGAAGGAAGGAAGGAAGGAAGGAAGGAAGGAAGGAAGGAAGAAAGGAAGGAAAGAAAGAAGAAAGAAAGAAAGAAAGAAAGAAAGAAAGAAAGAAAGAAAGAAAGAAAAAGAAAGAAAGAGAAAGAAAGAAAGAAAGAAAGAAAGAAGAAAGAAAGAAAGAAGAGAAGTCTGAAAACTACATGCTCTTGAAGCAGCACTGCCTGTGACGGAGGGCAAAGCTCCCTGGCACTTGGTTTCCAGGGATCCAGAGCTAATGCCTTCACAGGTTAGTAGCTTCAAACCTGAGGCTTTCCATGAAATGCAACAATCTGTTGTTTTGTTTCCCTGTAGGTTCCCCCTACAGTTCCTTAGCACATTCAAATAGAGGAGAATTGTAAAATGGAAATGTGCACTGAATATAAGGAAATGTATACTGAATATGAAGCAGATACTAGAGGGTTCAATTGGACAGAACAAATCGCATTTAAGAGGTTGATTTGAAGGATTTTTTTCACTTTTACTCTTGCAGATAAGGTTATTTAAACAAATCTATCATAGAAGGTTTGAACATTTACCAATTAATGCATTTTATTCTCAGACTATCTGCATACCATCATTAAGTACCTGGATGAACAATAAGAGACAGTATGCTTTATACTATCAGCTATGTATTAGATCTGCTTAAAATAGAGATTACTTCATCTAAATGAAAGTTTGATAAACTCTCCTTTCTCGTAACCAAAACCTAACCTTCTGCTTGTACTAGAGATTGCATTCCTTCTTGTCTGTTAAAGATTTGGCTCCTGTAGGTGTCCTCTTTCTTTCCTAAAATAGTAACGTTTTTGTCTCTCCTAGCTCATCACCATCAGCACTCAAATTCCCATAGGAGCTATAAAATGCCACATATTGAAAAGTCTCCTCTAGAATCTATAGTCCATCTCCATCCTCACTCCTCTGGTCCTCCTCATAGCAAAACCCTCTTAGGAGTTGTCTGTATTCTCTCTTTCTAATATTTCCTACCATTCTCTCCTGAACCCACTGACAAGCAGGCTTTTCCTCCCACAGCCTGGCCCCAGCGAAAAGCAATCTGGTTACATGTAGCAATGGCATGCATCATATATGCAGTAATGCTCCACTCCAGTTCCTCTCCTTACTGGACCTCCCAACCACATTTACACCATTGATTCTTGCAACATCTTGTCTTGTCCTCTTCTCACTATGTTACCCTGCCTGGCTTTCTTCCTCCTCACTGGCTGATCTTGATGATCTCTCTGTTCCCTCTTTCTTCCTTCTTTTCAGTAGGATTCAGTCCCTTGATATCAAATTTTATATGCTGATAACATCCAAATGCTTACCTGTAATTCCAATATTTGCTGAGTTCCTGACCCATATAGTAGATACCTGACCCCTCTACTTGGATGGCCGGTTGAAACTCTGCTCAGTGCTCTTCATCTTAGTAAAAGTGTCACCACACAGTCCCCCAGACCTACACCAAGGTGACTCTCCTACCACTTCTCCATTTCCCTCCACATACATCCATTGTAGCAGGAAATTCCTGCCTGTTCTCTTTGAGATATGAACATTTTTCACCACTCTGTCACTGCAGCTCTGGCCCAGGCTGCCCTCATCTGCATCGGGATTTGAGCTAAAGACCCCTAACTGGTTTCTCTTCTTCACCCAGAAGCCAAAGTAATCTTTAAAAACATGAATTATGTTATATTACTTCTCTGCTCAACACCTTCCAAGTGTAATATCCATTACACTTGAAATAAAGTCCAAACTCCCTTTTGTTAACATATAAGATAAGAGCCCGGTGCAGGGCTCAATCTCAAGACCCTTAGACCATGACCTGAGCCGGATGCTTAATCAACTAAGTCACCTAGGCACCCCAACCCTGAGGTAATTTTTTAAAAGATTATTGTTCTATAATCCTATTACTATAGTTTCACTATGCTTTTTGTTCATGTTCCCTTCTAAATCATTGTTAAAATCATTTTAATAAGGTTTGGACATATCCAACAAATCAAGGGTTTATTGCTAATAAGAGTCCATGTAGCTTGTCCTGATCTACGAATTTAAGTAGTTCAGCTTCTTCATAGCTTTTTATTTTATAATAGGGATTATATTTTAATTAATAGAGCATTTTAAATTAATCTATTTAGAGCAGTTTTAGATTTACAGAAAAATTATCAGAGAGTACAGAAAGTTCCCATACATCCCCTCACACCCCAACCAGTTCTCCCTATTATTAACATCTCACAATAGTGTGGTTTTGTTACAACTAATGAGCCAGCATTTACATTGATAAATTATTATTAATGATATAATTTACATTAGGGTTGACTCTTGGTATTGCATGTTCTATGGATTTTGATAAGTGTGATGTATACCCACCATGACAATATCACACAATATTTTTTACCTCCCTAAAAATCCCCAAAAGTTCTCATATTCATTCCTACCTAAAAAAAAACCCTACCAACCACTGATCTTCTCTACTGTTCACAGTTCTGCCTTTTCTAGAATGTCATATAGTTGGTATCATACAGTATGTAACCTTTTCAGATTGGCTTTTGTCACTAAGTAATGTGCATTTAAGGAGCTTCAATATCTTCATGGCTTAACAGCTCTTTTCTTTTTAGTGCTGAATAATATTCTATTATACTTCATAGTTTCTTAAATTAGATGGATTTGGAGAACCCTTGTAAAAAGCTCTGTTGGTACATATGATACTTCCTGACCTCTACATGTTTATATAGGGATGTTTCTTTCATCAGGCAACAGACACTTTGCCCAAGAAGGCAAACTCACTATAGTCCTAAGGGAGAAATATGGCCAGGGCACTAATGTCTACTTAAATTAGTCTCACCTAAATTGTTAAGTCATCTCTGTTCCTTGAGAGACCAGTTTGCTCTTCATTCATTCAATAGGGGAAAAAAATAAAGAGCTAAAAAAACTTTTCTGAGACTGCTTGCTAAAGTGGAAAATAAATGGGGAGGCGGGGGGCCTTATTTCTTGAGATTCAGAAACTATTTTTTTTCTCATTGTATTGTCATTTGCTAGTAGTCCACTTCAAGAGATTTGGCATATGCTACAGTTCCCCATACTTCCTTCACAAAATAAATTTTGCCCAGAAGTATTTATCAATACTCTTCACACTGGGAGATATATAAGGCCTTTTAAAAATATAACTGATTTGTTGAAATCTATTCTTGCCTTTTTATTTTTATTTTTTTAAGATTTTATTTATTTATTTATGAGAGACACAGAGAGAGAAGCAAAGACACAGGCAGAGGGAGAAGCAGGCTCCATGAAGGGAGCCTGATGTGGGACTCGATTCCAGGACTCCGGGATCTCACTCTGAGCCAAAGGCAGACAGACGCTCAACCAGTGAGCCACCCAGGTCTCCCTATTCTTGCCTTTTTATTATCATTGTGCTATAAAATTATCTTGGGCTTTGCTTTTAGTGTCTTGTTTGATTTAAATTTTCTTGAATGACATGGTTCTATATGATGTGATTTCTCCATTTATTCTTTAGTAATTCTTTCTTCCTCCTCCACCTTTTTTTCCATGATGTTTCTATAATGTGGGTTATTTAAACCTAACAAGTATCTAATGATTCATGCAGTAAAAAATTTATTGGTGTTGAGCAAAAACAAGCACAGAATCTGTAATGCAGTTAAAGGCCAGAGAAGCATTCCATGCACATACTCTTTCAAAACCATTCCTACCCTATCCTCACTTCCCAACTGAGTTTTAATTTTTAAATTAAAAATTAAATGGACCCTCTCCATGAAGCATCATAATGGCAGTTTTAAAACTTCAATATCACTTAAACTGCATCTCTTCACAAGTGCTGGAATGTAAAAGTTCTAACAATGCTTTTTCATATAAAATCTCAAAAAAATAAGGAACACCTTTAGAAGAAAGGTAGTTTCTAGCAATTACCAAACAAGGCTCACTAATTTGGACATAATAAATGATTGAACTTTATTTTGTAGTCATTGATATTTGAGGTTTCAGAATTTAAGATTTTATATAGATATGTTCTTATTTAAATTCAAGGTGCTACATTATTTGAGCCTGTGAATCTTTCATTCGCAAATGATGCAACATATGGAAACATACCTAAGAAAACCTCCACTACAATCTTATTCTACTACTCTTGTGCTTTCTACAAATGCCTATTATCTGACACTGTTGCCAGGTATTAAAAGACAACTAAGCAAAAATTATAAAAGTACAGGCACTCCAGCAGTTATGCAAGATACTAAATTACACAGGAACTCCAGTTACTAGGGCCTGATCTGTTTGGATCCCTAATTCATGGGAGTTGTATAAAAGAGAGATGGATTTGGTGACCAGATCAGAAATGGCTGCAAACATGAAGCCAGAAGTAGAGGATGAAAAAGCAAAATCAGGGGAAAGGGCAAGGTGAGAACCAAATTAAGTTAAATCTTCTCTAGCAAAGACGTCTGGCAATAACGGGGGAGGGGGGAGGTAATAGAAAACATAAAACTAAAGCTGCAGGAAAAATGTACAGGATAAACAGGAAAGGTCAACAGTTCAATTGCAGTGTGTTTCTGTGGCAGGAAGTGAGTGGATGGAGATGTTCACGGTGTTACTTCTATGATGAGGGATGAATCCATGTGGGTGTGAATACTCCAAACAACCCAATCTAGGCTATGATATACCTGAAATATTCAAAACCTCAAGTTAACCAGATTCTCTTATCAGTGGTGGTTCCAGATCTTATTTATAGGAAAGAGATAGGGGTAGCAATTTGGTTGGAAGAGAAAACCAAAGGATTTATCATGAAAATATGTTTTTATATAAGCGGCATTATTTTCCCTTAAATGTAAGTTATAAAAATAAATATAACAAACTTTACTAAAGAGGCTCTATTTACATTTTATATAATATTTAAAAATACAGACCATATTAAAATATTTTATCATGAGATTGCAGCCATTGAAGACGCTTTTAGCTTTGAGCAAGTTATAGAACATTTTGCTTAAATGTTAGAGTAGGGGATCCCTGGGTGGCGCAGCGGTTTGGCGCCTGCCTTTGGCCCAGGGCGCGATCCTGGAGACCCGGGATCGAATCCCACATCGGGCTTCCGGTGCATGGAGCCTGCTTCTCCCTCTGCCTGTGTCTCTGCCTCTCTCTCTCTCTGTGACTATCATAAAAAAAAAAAAAAAAGTTTAAAAAAAATGTTAGAGTAGAGACCTTAATTATCTTAGAAATAAGAAATCAGGGGACAAGCAATTCTAAATTTGATACAACAACTCAACAGTATCATCTACTCTACCATCCTCAGAGTATTGGGTATGTTACCCCATGATCTCAAGATATCTGCATGATCTCAAGATATCTTCAGCAGATGCAATAACATTCAAACTAGGAAGGAAAGGAATATTTAAGGCTCTGATTTTTTTTTTCAACTTATAAGAGAATCTGCGCCAGAGCCCAGGCCAACTTCCTTTTTGTATACCATTGATCAGATCTGGGGCATATCTACCCTGAGACCAACCAGGAACTGGTTGAAACTGATGGTGAATCATGCCCTAGGGTGGATGAAGTGTTTACCTTACCTAGAATCAGGATTTCCATCTGTAACCTAAACACAGTTGTGATGCCATCAACAGACAAGTAACATGTGAAAACCAAAACTCCTCACCAGCATATTCCTGAGTGCCATCACTCTTTTCTGTATCAATGACAGATCCTTGCTTCAGCCAGAGGTCAATCTAGAAGTATTTTTAAAAAATTGTAAAAATTAGTCTGGTCTCTAGGCATTCAAAGGTGGTAATGTATTCTGTATGCTTTTAGATCACAGCTGAAGAATGCACAGTTAATAAATAATTGCTTTTTGATAAGTAATTACAAGCTACACCTGGCCAAAGACATAGGACTATAGTCATGACCAGACAAAGCTCTTAGAGTTTTACTCAGGAAAATGATTATTCCATGGTATGATTTCTGAAGCAACAGTAAGTTTCACCATCTCCCTCTTTCTGTGTGGACTTCTTAGTATCTGGACTTGTACTTTTAGAGGTTCATTTCTTAGACCAAGATTGTCACTCATGCTAAAATGTAAATATTGGGGGTTGGATAATTGTTTAAACTCTATGATATTATACACCAATGTGAACTCTTCTCCTGAGAAGAGAGAGGTTCTATGATGAAGGTCAGGAGGTGACAAACTGGAAGGGAATTGGTAGGGGGCAGGAGACAAACATTAGAGGCATCAAACACCTACACCACAAGAACAAAAACCAACTTCAGACTATCAGTCTTTGTGTTTTTGTGTATTTTTATTAGAAAATGAGAATTACAGTGTCCATTCTAGTCTAGAAAAAGAAAATGACTTTTGTTCTTTTGGGTTCTTCTGTTTTCTCTTACTTCAGATAATAAAAGTTTTTGGAAAGGATCCTCTCTCCCCACTTGTTTGTTTTGTTTTGTTTGTTTTGCATGAGTTTTCCTAAAACTTAGGTATGGCTCCAAACCTGTCAAAAATCAGACTCTAACTAAATTACACACTAATAATATAATATGAGGAGGTAAAGCATTGAGTTGGCTATTTTCAGCATTCAGAAGGATTTGGAAAGGAGTCCAATTATAAAGTCTGAAAATTATCTTCTAGTTAGGTCTTGAATCACTCAAACCTACAATTTTGTCTTTAGTTAATTTGATATGAGACTGATAATCTCTGACACTGTATGTTAACTTATACTTACCCTGATGTAAGCTTCAAAATAGCATAAAACCTAGAAATTGAAGATGAAAATAAAATGCACAGTCACTTAATTTAGAAGCAACTATGTTAAACTAGTTATTTGAAATTTTAATAAATTTATTAGAAGATAAGTTCATGTAACTGATTTTAACACAGGTCCTCAATGTGTCTAGGTTTTTTAGGGACTTTCCCAGTTTTAACACTGACAGGCCTACATCCCAGGAAATCAGGATAGTTGGCCATGCCACCTCTACTGCATTAATCAATGCTAGGAAACCAAAAGATTTCTGTAACTTCATTGATTAGATACTAATCCATCTAAGTAACATTTGTGTAAGCATGTTAGATAATACAGGGCATATTTTTTTTTAAAGATTTATTTATTTATTCATAAGAGACACAGACAGAGAGAGAGGCAGAGATACAGGCAGAAGAAGAAGCAGGCTCCTCGCAGGGAGCCCGATGTGAGACTCCATCCCGGATCCCAGGATCACGACCTGAGCCGAAGGCAGGCATCCAACCGCTGGGCCACTCAGGTGTCCCAAGGGCATATTTCAATTCATATATCTCATATTAGAACCCAATAAGTTTATATTAAGTCATTGAATCAATATAATCATATTTTTCAATTCTGTTACACATAAGAAAATCATGATGATTCAAAGAATGCCATGTGTATAGATTTCTTAGAGTACCTGGAGCTAAGCTACTCTGTTATAGTGCCCAAGGCAAGAAAACTATTGTTGCCATTTGAATTTTCTAAGAATGCTGAAAGAAACTTATGCTCAGATTTGTGAAGCCAAGAGGAAAAATACAATTGTGTAATGGTCTAATGAATCTGGGTAACCATGGGTAGCCCTACTGGTAAAGCAAGCAGAGCTTACTTTGGGGGTAGCTGAATAATTCTCATTGCCCATACAAACTGTTTGGAATTCAAAACACAATCTTTTTAACAGTCCTGAAAGTCATACATTATTATCCCATGAGTCCCAGTGAAGTTAAGTAACTTGGCTAAATTCACACAGCTAATACACAGTACAGTTAGACTTGCACATAGATCTGCCCACGGCCTTTCTGTACAGCACAGAAGGGTCTTCTGAAGAAAAAAAAACACCATTTAACATCTACAATAAAAATCTATATGTGTAAACACAATGGCAATCAGCTCCTTCCATATAAAAACTCATTAGCTGAACAGTGATGGCATTTGGATGAACCTATATCTTTGGTATGATTGTTTGCTGCTGTGATGGTTCTTGTTATTGGTTAGTTGTATAGAACAGGAGTTTCTCTGTGGAAATAGCTCGGTAGAAGAAAAAAGATCATTCTGGAGAAGAGTTAATTGCTAGAGCAGCAGCAGCAGACCCACACACTTTGCTCTTGAAGTTGTTCTCTGCACTCTCAGGTTACTTCTCACACTTTCCTGGAAAAGGAAGAACATGCTCTGCTATTGGGCATGGAACACATAGAAAAATCACTCCAGTCTCAGAAGCAGTGGTGGCCGCTTGCCCATTTTGTACAGGCACAAATATTTCCTCTTTTTTCCTGAATTTGGGGAAATGATGGATCCACTGAGGGACTACAGATGACTCCCAGCAAAGCACAGTGATGAAGGGAGTAGTTTCTGGAGCCAGATAACCAGAGTTTCAATCCCAGCTGGAACCCTTGGTCAAGTTACTTCATATCTGAGCATTAGTTTCCTCAGCTATAAGACAGCAATGATCAATTCCCCTGAGTTGTTGTGCAATTACCTGAGTTAATATGGATGAAAGCTAGCATATAATAAATACTCCATTAGTTTCAGGTATTTTTGTTCTCCAGTCAAGGGCATACAGCATTCATAAAAAGTTATTTACTGAGCCCCATAATCCACAGTACTTAGTATTAGGCACCAGAGCTACAACAGGTTCAAGATATGATCCTGATATTTAAGACTGTTATAAACCAATTTAGAAGACAAAAAATGTAAGTAAAAAATGGTAATAACAATAAAAGTAGGGCCAGCTTCTATGCTAAATGCCTTAATTGCTTACAGATAATAATAGATAGATATTATTTTTATTCACAGATTAAAAGTCTGAGGCCCAGAGAATTCTCCCTTGCTCTTAAACATTGTGTATCCTGCCTGATTACAGAGGACTGTGAAGTCAGTTTCTTCAGTCTCAACAACCCCTGAAGTTGAAGGAGCAAGTATGACAATCCTGGAGATCTTATTGAGGATAGGAAATGTCTAAACAAACAGGAAGCTTGCTGGGGAAGCTGACTCAAGGAGGTCATACACCAGGATCACACAAGCTTTCCATCGTTAGTGCTGGCACGCCTCAAACTCAGGTTCACGCTCCACAGTCCAGACTTGAGAGACCCTGTGTGTTCTCCAGCTTTTAATGCTGCCGTCACTCACTCAATTCTTTGAAAACTGTCTCCATTTCCCCCAAATTGCTGAGGAGTGGAATGGGGTCTCCCTGTCATTCCCCCCACCCCCAATCTCCCCTAGCCCTCACAGCTCCTGGAGGCTCATAGAGCTTATGTCTTTCAGTTGTTAAATGCCACTCAGTATAGGATTATAAGGAATAACAAAGAATGAACAAGAAAAAATAAACAAATCTGAGAATCTTACAAGCTCCTGTAAGTCATGGTCCCTGGTTGATATTTGTTGACTTCCTTTTGTGAAGTTAATGAGGAGGTCTTGAGTGTTTGATTCCCTTCTTCAGACCCACAGAAAGGAATTGATCAGACCTCTGCTCTCTTACTTTGCTAGATATATTCTTTTAAATGAATGAATCAACCAACCAATAGACTATATTGTTGGTGGTGAAAAACAGAACAAATCAACTCTATCTGAGATGGAAGTAGGCTCATACAGATGGCTTTGAATGAGTCTCAGAAAAGTTATTCTCCTTCACAAATATCCTCCATGGACAAATAGAGGCAATAACTGCTCCTAACAAAATAGATATGCTACAAATAAAAAAGAAAGAAAGAAAGAAAGAAAGAAAGAAAGAAAGAAAGAAAGAAAGAAAGAGCAAGCCATAGAACCCTGTAAAAGCTAAATGTTAGGAAGCTGTGTATATAGAACATGGTTATTAAATCTGAAGCAGAAAGTATCAATATTAATTTTGATAACCCATAAGCCCACCAAAACCACTGAAAAAATTAAAATCAGTCTGGATCTGTCCAGCTCATTGTCTCTATGGACTGAATTTTGTGAATAGCTTCACTTTCCTATTCATTTTGAATATTTTACTTTTTTATACTCATTTGTGCTTCCCGTAGGATTAAAGAAACTCCAACTGCAGAGATGGATGGAGACCAAAGCTAAATCTGATAATGATTGTTATTCTGTCAAGCTTAGGAGACAGAGGGAGAAAAGGATGGCTTCTCAGGCCTGAAACAATCATATTTCTGAGAATGATCACTCTAAACACTTAGAAAGATATGTTTTTGTGGGAAATAGATTAACAAACAGTTTCATTTTCATTCAAAGTAAAATCTCAAACCATTTCTACTTTAAAAAATTATACTTAAAATGGCATGCATTTTATTTTACTCAAGTATAGGACATTAAGCAAAGGTTTGGTTGCCTTGGTGACAAATTGTTGTTACAGAAGATGCATATCTCGGAAAAAGGAGATATAAATGCTTTCAATATACTATGTGCATTACAGAAAAATTGAGAAATTAAAAATAAATTGGACCAAATATCTGTATCTGTACTGTTTAAAGACATACCCTAGTTTAAGCAAAGGATCTCTTATACTACTTTATCTTTCCTGAGTTTCTAAAGACCTTCCTTAAGTGTCTCAAAATTTACTGTCAACCACAAAGGTTTTAAGGAAAGTTTTATAATTTCAGTGATTGTCTGTATGTGTTTTTTCTTAATGGCCCACAGTTATATTCCTATTTGCCTAAATGATTTACTAATAAGGAGCTAGCTAAATATTAACATGTCTATTATTGCCGATCCATAGTATCAGATAAAAATACTAATCGAGAACACAAAGAAAGTAAATGTTTTTCCTTTTATATTTTATCAGAATCCTTTCAATCAAAAAGGAGTTTAGAAGGCCAGTCTTCTAAAATATAATCTTCTTAATCTATTGATAAACAGCTTACTAAAGAAGAAAAGTAAACTTTGAAAATCCTATATGAGAAGGAATAAACTGGTTCATAATTCACATATTATCACAGACTAGGAAAAAGTCATTGAGATGAAAAGAAACTTCGCTGAGTAGGACAGTCAAGGAAAAGATTAATGGCAAGAAGGCAGGTGAGAATCTCGTCTATACCTCACATTTTGTCTCTTGATTATTAATTATTTGGTATAGTTAATATAAATAATAAGTACTTATTCAATCCTTAAATGTCACCTGAAGAAAACTGCCATCAACATTCTGGTGTACTTCCTTCTTAATTCACTTATGTGAATGGAAGATGGAAGAAAATAGAGTTTAACTTACATATACTGATTTGTAAGGGTGTCAGGCTCTACATCTGGGAAATGATTGATTCTTATGTAACTTATTAAAATTAGCAAGTTTAGGGGCACCTGGTTGGCTCAGTGGTTTAGAGCCACCTTCAGCTCAGGTCGTGATCCTGGAGACCCGGGATCGAGTCCCACATCGGGCTCCCTGCATGGGGCCTGCTTCTCCCTCTGCCTGTGTCTCTGCCTCTCTCTCTCTGTGCCTCTCATGAATAAATAAATAAAATATTTTTTAAAAAGTTAGCAAGTTTAATTTTTGAATTTTCAACAAGGTCAAGTAAAAAAACTTTGTAATAACATTTAAAAATGTGTACAAATGGGATGCCTGGGTGGCTCAGTGGTTGAGCATCTGCCTTTGGCTCAGGGGGTGATCCTGGGTCCAGGATTGAATCCCACATCAGGCTCCCTGTGAGGAGCCTGTTTCTCCTTCTGCCTGTGTCTCTGCCTCTCTCTCTGTGTCTCTCATGAATAAATTAATAAAATCTTTAAAAAAGTGTGTATGTAAAAAGATCAACCAGAAAAAAAAATGGGATATAGGTATATATGCAGGTTGAACAAAATTATATTTTAAAAATTCCTATATTTTAATACTTTTAAAAAAATGAATAGAAGTTTATCAAAATCTGGATAATGATTAGCCTTCAATACTTGAGATATGGATATTACTTTCTCACATTCTTCTTTTTTATTTTTCCTAATATTTTATAGTCCACATGAATTAGCTTTGTAATGGAGAAAAACATATTCTACATTTTATTAAAATAAAGAGGCATGCCATGAACTGAACAAATTATTTGCTCTCCCTAATTCTCATTTGTATCATCTGTAAAGATAATTAATGTCTGTTCTGCTTACCTGATGCATTTTGGTAAGAATTAAGTAAAAACGCCACGGAAGTACTATATGAATCTCACTATTCTCTACAAATTTATGATTCATTTGATCAATGATTTAATGATATGGCTAGATAAAGAGATGAGAGGAAAGATAACTAGTATCTTTTACTTCTTAGCAGCTACTCAGTATAAATTAGCAAGCTACTCAAAGGATATTGACAAAAAGAGACAAAAGAATTGGGGGTGAAATGGGGAAGGAGGAACTACAAAAAAGAAAAGAAAAAAAACACTTATAGACCTTTCATAATTATCACTGAAATTAAAATTCCCTCACTGCTGTGTTATATACCCGTACGGCCATTATGATCAGATGCTAAGAGCACCCCAGACTGCCAGATGTTCCTCTTATCTAATTATATGATGAAAAAAGACAACTGTTAAGTAGTCTCCCAATTTAGCCTTATCCTTATTTCCTGTATTGCTTTATTATACTTTACCAAAATAAGTACTTCATCAAAATCAGTTATATGTTGGCAATGGCATAATCTACTCTACCTCAAAATACAGACTTTTTAAGTCATTTAACTCTCCTGATAAAATACCTGCTCTATAAATAAAAACAAGACTTATTGGGATGCATGGGTGGCTCAGAGGTTGAGTGCCTGCTTTTGGCCCAGGGCATGATCCTGAGTCCCGGGATCGGGTTCCACATCCGGCTCCCTGCATGGAGCCTGCTTCTCCTTCTGTCTGTCTCTGCCTCTGTCTCTCTGTGTCTCTCATGAATAAATAAATAAAATCTTTAAAAAAAAAAAAAGACATAAAAATTAAACTTGCACAAATGTAATCTGGAAACATGAACTACTTTTTTTTTTCATTAAATAATCTCAAGTAGATCACTTAAGTATTTGAATACTTATATTTAAATCATATATTGATATTACAAAAATCAGATTTTAAACTGGACACCAAAATCCCTCTAGTTTAGCCAGTGATTAAAGAATACTTTCCTAAAAAAAAAAAAAAAAAAAAGAATACTTTCCTGTATCAAGAAGCTGAGTCACATCCCATTATCAAAAGCCATCATTCATTTTCAATTGTAACTTGAAAGCCCACTTTTCATTTGGTTTCTGTAGTGCATTTATTTTTTTTAGAAAAGTGTTTTTTTTTTTTTTATCAAGTGTTACTTGACATTACAGACTTGATGCTACCAAAAATTTAGCGGTCTGTAGAGTAAACCCTCCAGTCTGACTGTTGTCCCCAGACCCACATTCCAGGTGAGCAGATTTCAACAGTGGAAGTAGAGATTACATGCATATTATATCCAGCGTTTCACTGTGGCTGTTAATTAACTTCTCTGGGGCTTAGTTTCCTCATCTGCATATAGAAACATTTGAATGTATTGGTTTTCCCATAGTGTATTCTGGAACACATGGATCCCACAAGCTGCTCCATAAAAGATGGATAAGGGTGGAGTGGGACAAGAGGACTATTAATATGGTGAACTTGAGAAATGCTGTATCTTGTACTCCTTGGTAGAAAGTCACAGTGTGGATTGGCCAGGTAGGTATTTAGAAGAAACCTTTGTAATTTATCCAAAAATCCCTGTTTCCATAGTTCACTTAAGCATGCAAACATTTTGTTCTTTTAGGAGGAAGGTAGAAATGGTAAGAAATCCAAAACACTGGAACACACTTTGAGAAACCAGGTTTAATAATTTTTTGCATCCTTTCTAGCACTGGAATTTTCTGATGCTATGTTGGTTTATGAAAAAGTAGTAACATGTATCCTAATTATAAGACAATTAATTACATCAGAAAATTTCATGTGAGGTATGTTAGAAAATTTACAATATGGTGAAAAACAAAAGACTGATAAAAGTTCCTATTGAAAATGATTAATGCCAAGTACCCATTTTCCTTATATTTTATAGAAAAAAAGAGTTGCTTAATAGCAACATAAAGGAAAGTGAAAAAATGGAATAGCTATAATATTATTAAGCACTGAAGTTTGCTTTCATATCCAAAATAAGGAGCCTTTATACAATGGCATCCTTTTTTTCCTGTGCATAGAACATCTTTATCATTTGTATAATACATAAAATGAAGAGCCAGAAAAAATATCTTCAAAATGATGCTTCCAATTTTTAGACACCTGTGGTTGTAAGGTCAAAGTATATTTAGTAGATGGGTAGACAGTGCAGAGTAAATTACAGAGAAAATAAAACAAATCAAAAGGAACCCAAAGTATATCCATTCCCTAGCACTTAGAGAAGCTGGAACGAGGAATGGTGTGGAGGGACCTTAGATACTAGGGTCAAAGGAAATCACAGTAAGATTACTTTTCGGTTACATTCCAATTAGCCTCTATCCCATTTTGGTGTCACTGAGGACACACACTTGCTTTGAGGGCTGGCTAATGGCTTGCTAACAGGGCAGGAGGAAAAGAAAATGCAGTGCTGAGATTCTGGGTTTCATTTTGTCCTCAAATATTTTTTTTCCTAAAATTAACCTTAAAATTTGCCTTCAGCTAGATAAATCTGAGTTCAATTCTGGCTCTGGTCATTTCATAGCTTTATTAGTTTGGGCAAATTCTTTAATGTCTCTGAGTCTATTTATCTTATATGTATAATTAAGATGATAGTGATGTAAATTGAACATAATGTAAAGACTAGAAATAATAAGTTAAGGTAATTGATACAGTAAATACTCAATAGAGGTAGTGATGATCATTAGACTTATATTCTATAAGCAGGTATGAACTAGGCATAATGGGCAATGGTGGATTCTGTGGTCAGTTCTGCTCCCACACCATTCTACATAAAAATACCTCCACTGCAGATGTCCAGCATTCTCATGTCCAGCATTCTTATGACCACCAACCTTGCCCCCCTGTTCTGCCAGTATGGTATGTTACAGTGAAATAGCTAAAAGTCACTGAGCATTTACTGTACACTAGGTACTGTGCTCAGCCTACAATGTGCATTAGCTCACTGACTCTCCACAACAACCTACTAGGTTGAACCTGTAACAGATGATAAACCTGTGAAGTGAAGATAGTAACAGCATTGCCCAAGTTCATCCTGGCATCAGAGTTGGCACTAATTTTTGACTCTAAGCCTCATACAGTTCTTCATCCACAGTACTAGTACTTATATCCAGATCTATCCTGATGCAGTAGTTCTCTTCTGGTCTAGACAACTCAGATCCCAGTCTTTCCCTAAATACCTTCTCTTAAAAGATAAAAACTATGTAGACGTCTATTATATCCCTCCCCAATGATACTTATGCTGTTAATTTCCTTTAGAACAATGCATAAGGGTAAATGCTACCTTGACTGCAGATATACTTTCATATAAATGTACATGTAATTAGGCATTACAGTATTCTCATATACATTAGAAAAATAGATTTACTATTGTGTGAGAGAAAAATTGTTTACCTAAATCTGCACTTCACACACTGGCTTCACTGTCCAGCTCTTTCTTAGTCCTGCTCAAACCAACATTTGACCTACAAGCTCTTCTTTTATATGTGTGAGTTAATCTATATTTTATATTACTATACATTTAACAGAGATATAACACCTTCATTCTCACAGAAATGCAAAATTTAGATATTCTTCCATTTACTCTGCATATATTCATAACAAATTCATAATGCACATACTATATGTCAGGTACTGCAGTACTATAGTGAGCACAATTTTAATGTCTGGCCTCATAGACTTTGTAGTCTATTAGACTCACATGGATAAAGAAGCCAACCATCAATTAAAATACCTTTTAGAAAAGTCTTAAAGTCAGTAAACATTCCTTTAAGAGACCAGAAGAGGGTATCTAATTCAGGGTACCAAGAAAAGCCTCCAGGATGGAATGATGTCTAAGTTATGGAGAGGAGAATGGTTAAGAAACAGTCAAATGTACATACCAATGAGAAACGAGAATGAGTGGGATATGGATGAGAGAAGATGGATTAGGGAATTGAAGAAGTTTAGTGTATTGTAAAAGTAGAATGTGATGTAGAGGATTCTAAAAATGAGGCTGGATTTTTGAGGCACAAGCCTTAAGGAACCCTGTTAAGGAGTCCAGATATGTGGCCTGAATGGCCTGAAAAATATTATACCTCTTCAAATTGCCCCATAGAGATGTAATCCTCATCTGCCATGTGCAGAACTAGCACTGTGTCACTTTTATAAATCCAAATCCTGCTGCTGCATAATACCTAATCACCTTTACCAATCTGGTACATTTACTCATTCCTGAGCTGCCATGAGAGTTGGGGGCTGTCAGTTCACAAATGCTCCCTTCCCTCAGAACATTGTCCTGAGTTGGTGGAAGCCACTTCACCCAGGAAGGATATGCGTCACCTAGTAAAGTCTCTCTCCCTTGACTAAGCTTTCATCAGACTCCTCTGAATCCTCTGCTCCATTAGACTGGACCTTGGGCTTCCCTCTGTCATTCTCTACCCTTGACATTTTATGGTCCTGGCCTGCCATCATCAAGAATTCTGTTGGGGAAAAAAAAAAAAGAATTCTGTTGAGTCAGTCCAGCAAGAATCATCCTTATCCCTTAGTAATTTTCTATCCACTGATTGCTTTCCTACTCCTTGTTTATAAATTCCCAATTATCCTTGTTGGAGCTGGAGTTCAGTCCTATTTCTTTGCCTTATCACAAAACCCCATTGTAGTAGCTTCCCTTGAATAAAGACAACCTCGTCATCTTTAACAAGTGTCATGGATAATTTCTTTCTTTAACAACCCCATGACTGAAGAATCAACCCTTCAGTGCAGGTAAAGGTCTAACGCCTCCCCCATGCATCAGATCAAGCCTAACCTTGATCTAAAACCATACCTTCCATTGTCTCTTTCTCCTTTCTTACTCTGCTTCACTCCTACTTGTAAAAGTTTTTCTGAAGTGTGCTCTTTCCATAAATCAAGTACAACTGAATCTCTATTCAGGCTGTTTCTAAGGAACCCACCTAATGCATGCCACAAAAATTAAAGAAAAACCTTATGAGGTGAAATGCATATAAATGATATTAAACCAAATAAAGTTATCTTTGGGTAGGTGACTCAGCAAGCAGTTATTCATATAATGCAGCTTCTGGAATGGCACCATAAGTCAGGAAACCCAGTCCAGCAGACAAAAAGAACTATCTTTAAATTACTCAAGTTATCAATGTGAAATCTTCTGAATATCAAACAGGAACTATGTAGACCACAATAACCCTTCAGAAAGTCCTCCTTCCTTCAATCCACACCCCTGACACCAAAATCGTTTTCCAACCTCTCTCTTTAAAGATTCCCTAGTTCCTTCTACTTCAGTTCTATCACCAGTGGCCTTTATTGTCCTCCTCATTTCTTCTGATTGTATATAATGAAACATAAAAATTCCCCTACCACACACCCTCAGAGGTTAAGTAGAACCAGGTGGTGGGTGAAGAGGGAATAAAATGCTAGAAATAGGCATATATTCATAATTTCTGTTCCATTGTTGTCGAAGTGCTCCACACATTCTCAGATTGTTTATATGAGGATTAAATCCTTAATATCTTTCTCTAACATTCTTTCCATTTTTATTTTTAGCAAATGTGCTCTATCAATAAAGCAGAAGCACAGCTAAACCCCTGAAAGAAAAATGGTGCTTGGCAGGAGGCATTTCATAAAATGGGTTAAAACTGAGATGACTAATATGTGCTCCTTATTTTGATCTCTCTTCACACATATCTTGAGGTAAAATGCTTATTATTATTAATGAGGGGGTGTTCTTGAGTATCAAGAGAGCCCTTATTAAAGAGTATGAAGTTGGGTGGTAAAAATATAAGAAAATCAAGAATTATCTTCATCAAAGAAAATGATTAAAAATACCTGCCTTCCAACCAATGTGGCAGTTTGGAGATTGTAAAAATGCTTTGTACTCATCCCTGGAAGCTCCGCCACAGCATTCAGATGTCCATGGATGATCCTTCCAGATGTGCTGCCAGTAGCTATCTGTGCTTTGCTAAAGTGAACCACCAGAACTAAGAAAAGTCATTAAAATCTTAGCCTTGGAAATGTATCTTTAAAATTCTTCCTTGAGTTGGTAGTGGCAGTAGCAGCAACAGCAGAGCCCCATTTACTGCAACGTGTCAACACAGGCCTGTTACTCTGAATGTACAGCACTGTGTACAGCAGAGTTTGGCTTGCCAGAGCCTTTAGGAAGCCCATTTTCTGTCATGTGGGTTGCTTTTCTATTTTATTAGATGCAAACTAAGGAAAATCCCCTTTTTATGGCTTCAAAAATTCTGTGTGCATACTTCAGGTGTCTGATTTATATGTTTTTCTAACCAACTCCAAAAAGAAAATATGATCATAGGTATTTTTTTTAAGGGTTGCAATGCCAGATTTTATTCCAAGGAGCTGAAGCAGTGGATGGCTAAGGCTGTCTCACTCTTCAGTCTATTTAGTCAGAATGAGATCAATTCTCCCATGCAGTTACAAGTTCCTTGAACAGTCTCTGTCTTATTCAATGTTGTTTTCAAAGCATCTACCATAAAATTGATTAGTGCTTAATAGTATTGAGCTGAATTTCTTCCATCCACATAGTAATAATGTCAAAAACTTCTCTTGCATATATATAAAGTTATTCTAATAAACTGATGCCTAATAATATATATTTACATTGCATCCTCTCATTAAATATATTACTATCAGATGAGACCTTATATTCTCACTTGTATGAGAAAAAAATACATATTCCATTTCCTCAGTATTTCATCTCAATGCCAATACTTTACACAAAAAATATATTTCTACCAGATAAACACAAGCTATTGGCAACTAGGGTTAACATACAGTTCAATATCAACATTATATATAATTTGTATTCTATTGTATTCCATTCAATTTCCTAATTATGAATATGGGATTAAAGGATAAGGACAGAATTGTTTCAGAATAGTTCTAGCCTCAGTTAATAGTACTATTGAACTTTTGTTTATTCCCTGACTATTTTCTGCTATCTCAACACCTTTTGGTGGCCAGTATGGCATCCTATTATAAAATAAACTGGGAATAATAAATGAAATAATAAAAAATTAAAATTAAAAACAATACATAAATCTCAAATAATATAATTGTAAGCTCAACCTAAACTGGCAAACAGATGTGCCCTGATAAGCAGACTTGGCTCTTCTACATGAAACTTGAGCTGACTCTGATTAAAATAATAGAAAAGGGAACCCTCTTACACTGTTGGTGGGAATGTGAACTGGTGCAGCCACTCTGGAAAACTGTGTGGAGGCTCCTCAAAGAGTTAAAAATAGACCTGCCCTATGACCCAGCAATTGCACTGTTGAGGATTTACCCCAAAGATACAGATGCAATGAAACACCAGGACACCTGCACCCCAATGTTTCTAGCAGCAATGTCCACAATAGCCAAACTATGGAAGGAGCCTCGGTGTCCATCGAAAGATGAATGGATAAAGAAGATGTGGTTTATGTATACAATGGAATATTACTCAGCCATTAAAAATGACAATTACCCACCATTTGCTTCAATGTGGATGGAACTGGAGGGTATTATGCTGAGTGAAGTAAGTCAATCTGAGGAGGACAAACATTATATGTTCTCATTCATTTGGGGAATATAAATAATAGTGAAAGGGAATATAAGGGAAGGGAGAAGAAATGTGTGGGAAATATCAGAAAGGGAGACAGAACATAAAGACTCCTAACTCTGGGAAACGAACTAGGGGTGGTGGAAGGGGAAGAGGGCGGGGGGGTGGGGGGAAATGGGTGACAGGCACTGAGGGGGGCACTTGACGGGATGAGCACTGGGTGTTATTCTGTATGTTGGTAAATTGAACACCAATAAAAAATAAATTTATTATAAAAAAAAATAATAATAGACTGGAAGAGAGCAAAGGAGTGTAGGCAAGATGAATCCCCAGAACTCATATGCTAAAAAGACTATTCTGTGTTAAAAACAATCAAGAGGTTAAGAGACTCTTAACTATAAGGAACAAACTGATGGTTGCTGGAGGGGAGGTAGGGAGGCAGGTGGGGTAATTGGTTGATGGACATTAAAGAGGGCATTTGATGTACTGAGCACTGCATGTTATACACAACTGACAAATCTCTAAATTCCACTCTTAAAACTAACAATACATTATATGTTAACTAAATTGAATTTAAATAAATTTTTTTAAAAAAATCATGAAAAACCCTAGTTGGTATGTCTTCAAGATATTTCATGATAAGAACTCTCCTAGAACACATACATTTGATAAATTTAGATGGTATTAAAAAAGGAATATTTAACTGGTATCACTGGACATTTTACAGAATTTAATGGCTTAAGATAAAAGTCTGGTGAAGGCAATGAATACACACAAATTTGGAAATTTTGGGGGCAATATATTGTGCAATTCTATGCAGAATTTTCAAAGAAGTCTTTAAAGGCATTCTTTCTTGAATAAAGGTAATCTTGATGGAAGTCAATTTTAACATTTTGCTGATGAAAGTTACCTAGTCACTAGGACTGTATTGTCATTTGTACCATGGGTGTTAGAGGCAAAATCTCTAATAGAAAGGCTGCCAAAATATAAAAATAGAAATCTCTGGCCATAGAGGTCAACAGAATATTGGTGAAGCAGGCTCATTTCTGACAAACCAAGTCCTGCACAGACTGAAATGCATCCAATCACTGCTCTTCAACAATTCTGGACATGGAATTCAGTGTTTTTAAAAGGTAGTGCTGAGGTGCCCAGCGTGAGGAGTCTGCTTGAGACTCTCTCTCCCTCTCCATTGGCCCCTCCCTACTCCATTTATTTGCACTCTTTCTAAATACACACGTACTTACATATATACATCTTTAAAAGGAAGTGCTTCCTTCAGAGCATGTACCATTTAAAATATCTTCTGTTAAAGACCAGAAACTGCTGCAGTATCACTTGGTAACAGGTAACTTTGATTCTTCACATAAAGGAGCTATAAGATATGTCAGAAGGGACAAGATAAATTGCTTTAATATTCTGCAACATCCACATAAATGACCATGAGTATGAAAAAGAGTCAAAGACATGCTCAATAAAAAGTTTTAAAATTAAAAATAACATAAAATCCTTTACTATAGTTGTTAGACCACAATAGTTGATATACGCTAAAAAGTCTGTATAGTGAATGTACCATAGAGAAACTTCATGGAGAAAATTTCAAGTTATGGGCTACAAAAGCCTATTCAATAAGACAAGGTTTGTACTAATTTGGTTCAATTCCATAAAATAGCTGAAAAATAGACATTGTTTTTGGGTTTCCTAAATTATTTCAGGACCTAGCTTGTAATATATAAAGCATTGGTAAATACTAGTGTAGTTGAATTAAAGTCTCTTTAGGGTCCAGTAACAATCCAGCTATTAGATTTATTCAACTGAAGTCTAGACAGTTACCTTTGCATTGAAGGGAAAATACTGAAAACTCACTAAAGTGTTTAAATCACAGCATCATTCAACCATTTGCACATATAGAGTGAACTAGACAAGTTGTGTCAGGATTAATTTCTAATGGAAACTAAGGCTTCATGGAATCTACATGTGGTTGTGAACAAAACATTTGACAAACTTTAGTGGCCAGAAGGTTATTCTGGTGGTCTGGAATTGGTTTAATAATAAATTTTCAAAGTTGAGTAGCATTTTCATATATCACTTTGTGTTTAAACATGAAAATATATGATATTGGTCAAGAATTTACATTGATTCTGCAGGTCCACTGTGGCAGAATAACTTTACATGTGCCACAGATTTTTTTTTCCCAAAACCATCTTAAAGTGTTCCTAGTTCCAGTATTTTTTTTTCTGACAACAGGTCTAGATTTACTTCCTTCAGGTTGGAATCTGGCCACATGTGTATCTTGCCATTACCAGGCCTCATCAGACTCAGGAAAATGCTCACACTGAAAGAATAAAGTAGAATATTCTGGATATACTCAGGCAGATAGAATTTGCCAGGTTTATCATTTCCTAAAATGGTATTCCATATTCACTGTTGTGAGTCATTCCTGCTGATGAACTAAGGATGCAATATACTTTGGCTTGCATCTTCAATTGTAATTACATGGCAAACAAAAATAGATTCTAGTTGCTGGTCAGTCTGTTTTACTCCTCATTTGATTTTTGCCAGAAGATTTTCCTCTCTGGCATATGAACTCAGTTCTCTTGTACTCTCAGCTCCTGTCCAGAGAAGCCCACTCACAGGCAGTATTACTGAGCAATTTTAAGTTTGCTAAAGATATCAGAGTGGAAATGAAAGGGGATTTATACACAGCACATTTCATGGCAAACAACTCTTAAGTCTCCCCCTTCTCCAAAGACTCCATTGCTTTAACAGCAGCTTCACTCAACCTCCCTGTCTGCCCTCTCCTCAACTTTGTCATACAATTCAGCTCTGCCCCCATACCCTTATATCTACTCACTTCCATGTGGAGAAGAAAGGAAGAAAGAAAAGAAAAGAAAGAAAGAAGAAAGAAAGAGAAAGAGAGAGAGAGAGAGAGAAAGAAAGAAAGAAGAAAGAAGAAAGAAAAGAAAGAAAGAAAGAAAGAAGAAAGAAAGAAAGAAAGAAAGAAAGAAAGAAAGAAAGAAAGAAAGAAAAATTCTTGCATAAAGGCAACAAAATCCCGCAGAAGGTAGGAGAGAAAGCTGGCTCTGTCAAGACTCCTAGGAAAACAACAGCACTAGTTTCATTCAGGCATCCCCATGGTGGGATGCCTTATCAAAACAGTTAATCCAAACCTAACAAACTTTCTCCAAGAAGTATTATCTTGTAGGAGGGCAGATTGTCTTCATCTTGTTTCTCTAGAAACTAGGCACCTAGACCAGTATGATTTCCTACTACAGTAATTGAGATCTAGAGGCCTGTGCCTTTAAATGCCAGAGAGTAGATGGGCAATGCAGTCAAAACGTGAGGTTACCTTTCTTATGCAGATAAAGGAGTAGACCCATTGGATTCAACTTTGCCAAAGTCGTGTGGGTCTAAATCTCATCAGAGTTCCAGTGGAAAGGGAGACATTGTCCCTCTCTGGCAAATAACTAACACAATCTCAACTGATATCAAACAAATGCTTTTGACTTTTAATCTAAGTTTGACTAATAACGGGGGGTAGATTTAGGAGAATTATAAATAACTATATATGTCAGGAGTGATTTACTTTTATGTATTTTGTGTTCCTAATAGTGATTTGCACTTTTGAAGTTTAATGGCTGCATTTCTAATATGATTAGCTCAAAATAATAACTGCATCAGTTAAGGATTCATATTGAAACCTGTTTATTCCTTGCTTGTCTATTGTTAAGCCAATATGGAAAGATACAACATTTATTAGGTAATGGGACATTTGTCTTCTGAAAAAAGTCTTCTTTTTAGGAAGTTTGGATGGTCTTAATGACTGGAATATAGACCACAGAAAGCAAATATATTTGACCTCAGACAAGAAGACAGGCACACTTCTGCATATGCAGGAATTGTGAGATACAATTGGACACAATTCTATGCAAGCACATTTTAGAGATATTCCAAGTTCCCTAAAAAATAAGTTATATTATAATGCAAAGTTTCTTTTTAAAAAAACCTCTAGCCTTTTCTTATCAGCTCATATATAAAATTCAAAATAAAAATATTCTCTTACATAAGTCTAATAGATTTGTGACTGTAAGAAAAGACCATGGTGAGATTGTTAATTAGTTAAGAATCACTGGAATGACGTATGTACTGTAAAAGTAGACGAGCAATTTGCCTTTTAGCACTATGACTCATTTTGATTGTAATTGCTTTTGCAGGACTTTTACTCTTTTCCCAACCTTTATTTTATTAGCACAAAGACCACAAAATTCATCAGAAGATAGCAAAAAAAGGTAGCTCTGTTAACATTACTTCTTGGGGAGGTTCTGCTAAGGAATATAAGATGTTATAGATTGCAGAGTACCAGAAAATCTAGAATTGTATCTAGATGGGCCCTCTGATGGGCCCCACCCTTCTCCTCACTCACAAACTTAGGACCCTACATGAATTCATTCCAGTTTTTTTTTTTAAAGATTTGTATTTATTTATTCATGAGAGACAGAGAGAGAGAGAGAGAGAGAGAGAGAGAGAGAGAAAGGCAGAGACACAGGCAGAGGGAGAAGCAGGCTCTATACAGGCAGCCCGATGTGGGACTTGATCCCCAGTCTCCAGGATCAGGCCCTGGGCTGAAGGTGGCACTAAACCACTGAGCCACCCGAGCTGCCCTCATTCCAGTTTAAAACAGACATGCCATGTAATAATCTTTCCTCCTAGAAAACAAAAAACTAAACAACAATCAAATGCTTGCTATTAATTACCATTTTATAATTAATCTTAAATTGGCAAAGCCAACTAATCTCTAAATAAATCAAACTGTGCAACTAAGGAAATAATATAGAGTAGGGGAAATTTTCATTCTATCCAAGTGCATGAGAACTTTCCATAATGTTATTAATGAAGGAAAGAATGAACATATAGTTTCATATCAGTCCTTAGTCAAGTTATGTTTGGAGAGACATATATCAACATGAGGAAAAGCCTACATATCTAAGACTAGATCATGTCTTTAGAGTCAACTCTGTTCTCATCACAAACCCAATACCTGGAATTGAATGAATGGTCTAACCATGAAATGCTAAATTTGAACATAACTGGCATCTTCTAGCTAAAATTAGCTATCGTTTGATTTTAATGATACCATATGTATTTTGTTTTCCAAATTTTCATAAGTAGAATCTTTCCTTTATATCATTTTTTTTAAGTTTCCCTAAGTGTTCTTCCTCTGTTATCCTGACCCATGGACAGGTGAAAAATCAGTCTCATCTCCCTATTTTTTTTTTCCTTTTGTACCAAGCTAATTCAAGTCCATTAGTACATATTAAGTAGCCAATGTGTCAGGAAATTAATATCAGAGAGAGAGGCAATTAGAAAGGAGTGTAATTTGGCATCCACTGGTAGTATTTACATTTAAATTCACAAGGTCACAGATTATATTATTCCCTCAATCCCATTACTTTGCCAAATGCTCTATTCAAAGATAACAACAGAAACAAGAAAATAAGCCCCTTCCTCCTAGAATACATATGAGAAGCTTTTTAAGAAACAGCCATTTACTTCAGTTATTTCATTACATCATAATTTGGTTTTTGAACTCTTGGCTTTGTAGTAAAATTCTATCATCAACTTTGCAAGATGCAGAAGAGCTTACTCTTATATGCGTGGCCCTGTTAGGGTCCCACCTCACTGGGCTCAGTCCCTGCACTGCTGGCACATTTCCTGGCTATAGTTCCTAGGACATGAGTTCTCATTGTGAATGAGCTGAAATGCAGACTAAATACAAATTAGATTCTTCCTGTAAATGTGTGTATTGTACAGGAATCACTTCTGGTAACATTTTCCATGCAGGATTTAATTGCTGGAGAGTTTTTCTCTTCTATCTGCCAAAACTCTTTTTTTTTTCTTATGTTCTTTGAATAATAAGGCACATGAGCCTGCTAACACATAAACAATACTAAACTGAATTTTGAAAGACAGTCTATATGAAACAAAATTCATATGTCTGATTTATTAACATTCATTTGATTCTTCACATAATAAATCGACAGAGAAACTTTGGGCCTCACAATTTTACTTGACAATATGGAAGATACAGAACAAATCTAAAATATTACCCCTACAAGAAGATCACAATCTCTTTGAAATAAAGAATAACACAAAAAGCAGCACAACTGTTAAAGATATTATACTAGTAAAGCAAAATTGTGAGTGTTTTCCTTAATATGGGATACCTAATAGATCTCAAACCTAATAAAACCAAAGCTGAAATCCTGTTCTTAGTCCCTCCAAAATATTCTCCCATAGTCTTCCCCTTCTAAGTTAATGGCAAATCCATCCTTCCATTTGGAGTTATTCTTCACTGCTCCCCTTTTTTCACACATCACATCCAGTCCCAAAGCAAATCTTGTTAGATGTACCAATGAAATATATCCAGGATTTAGCTACTTCTGATCACACTCACCACCATCACTCTTGGCCCAAGCCACCACCATTTCTCATCCAGATTATAGTTAAAATCTCCTAACCAGTATCTCCTCTTCCTTCTTGCCCACTATAAATTTAATATCAACCCAGTAGTCAGAGTGATTGTGTTAAGGTTAAAAATAGATGATGCCACATGCTAAAAACCCTCCAGCAGCTTTCTGACCCAGCAAAGTAAAATCTAATGTTGTATAATGGTCTACAACGTTGGTCAGGATCTGAGTTCCATCATTCATCTGACCTCATTTCCTATAGATCATTTTTTTTTTTGGCCCATTCCAGCCACAGTGCCCTTCTACTGTTCTACTTCATGTGACACACTCCCATTTCAGGGTCTTTGCCTGGTCTTTGTATCTGGAATGCTAGCTCTCCTGGGGCTTGCTCCATCACCTCTTTTAAGTCTTTGCTCACAAACTGCCTCCTTAGTGAGTGCTTCCCTGACCACCCTATTTAAAAGTGCAAGTTCTGGGATCCCTGGGTGGCGCAGTGGTTTGGCGCCTGCCTTTGGCCCAGGGCGCGATCCTGGAGACCCGGGATCGAATCCCATATCGGGCTCCCGCTGCATGGAGCCTGCTTCTCCATCTGCCTATGTCTCTGCCTCTCTCTCTTTCTCTCTCTGTGACTATCATAAATAAATAAAAAAAAATTAAAAAAAAATAAAGTAGAATAAAAAATAAAATAAATAAATAAAAGTGCAAGTTCCTACTAGTCCTTCCAGCCTCTTCTCTGATTTATTTTTTCCTAATTCTTATCACCTCCTAAAATATAAATGCTGTAATTTTTTTATTAATTTTGTTTGTTTTTCCTTCTCCATTAAAATATAATCAGTCTCCTCTCTCTTGCTTACACTGATGCATCACCAGTACTCAGGAAATTGCATATCACATAGTAATTATCAAATAAGTGTTTGTTGAATGAATAAGGCCACTTAAAAAAATCTTAGAAAGTCAAATTAGCCCTTTTTTTCCAAGTGTCCTTTATTCATACTTAAATACTAACTTATATAATTTTTCATCTACTTAACAGAACTGAATCAACATACCACATTTTCAATTTAAAATTTCTCAAGTGAAATATCCAATTAGATAGCTAGAAATGTTTTATTTCCCTAAATAATATCTTATTTTCTTAAATTTCTCTATCTTCATATTTATTTTCTATCCAGTCCAAAAAAAAAAAAAAATGGGGCCATGTAGTTATTATTCTGTGGGCACTGAATCAGTAAGAAATAATAACACTGGCTACTGAAACAATCAACCTCCAATCTCTGTGCCTTAAAAGAGTAATGATGTATTTCTTACCTACACTGCAGTCTAATAGCTCTCCTTGGTAGATTTCTACTAAATGACTCAGGATCTAGACTTCCTCCATTTTGTGACATGGCCATCTTAAGCATGTGTCTAGGCAAGGTTGCCAAGGAAAGGGAAAGTGAGAATGGGATGATTACAAAGGGGATTTTATAGCCATGCCTACAAGTAGCAAATATCACTTTCCCTATACCTTTTTGGTTAAAATACAGTCATATGACTCCAACACAACTGCTCAAGAAGCCAGAATATGTAGCTTTACTGTGTTCCCACAAGAAGAAAATCAAAACGGACCTCAATATCCAAATAAAATAATATTCTGGAAAAAAATCAATCCACACATCCAAGTTTTCTGACAAAAAAATTTGGGTCATCAACTCTAAAACTCGAACAAGATTCTGAGGATTAAAGCAAAGGCTATACACAGAAGAGTCAGATATAGAAGGGAAGCATTGGAATGGTTCCACAGAGGAGTTATATTTCTCATATTTAGCATAAATTTGGCTAAAGAATCTCTACAGAGGCATTTTTTTAGTCCAAATTGTGTTGAGAAGTGTCCTTATACCAATTAAAGAAAGTAGACCATTGGATAGTCACAGTTTTATTTTTGCCTAAGCTGCCTCTCAAATGAACAGTTCGTCTGTATCAAAAGTTCCCCAGAGTGAGCATCGTAATTCCAAATTGTCTTTGGTAAAATTGTGTGAGAAAAGTATGCTTAAGAGTTAGCATTACAGAGAGAATCATAATGAAATCAGGTGTTGGGCCTGGAAGAAGCACTGTTTTCATATCGAAAAGACCTCCTGAGAAAGAAAAGTGTTGGTGAGACTTGTACTTACGTGAACTTCAGTCACCGGAGCTTGGTCAAAGACCAATTGTCACCCATCAAGGACCATAAAATCCCTTGATTCTGGACAAAGGAAACTAAAACAAAGGCAATTCTAGGAACACAAAAACAAGACTGAAGAAGTTCTTACAAGGTTTTGAATCAGTGACCTGGGACCAAATTTGTCCAAAGAATGCTGAAAATAAACCTTCCTAATCTGTCAGTCCCTAGGCTGGCTTGAGAAAAGAGTTATGGTTCCATCCTTTTCCTACAGACTTTTATAGACAAACAACATTCAAGGTAGGCAGACAAAACAATGCATTGGACAAGCAGGTAATAGATGCTGAAAAACAACTTCACTGAAGAATAGTGCTAATCTGATCAGAAAACCAAAATCCCAAAGAAGGATTTATTCCTAGGAAGACAAAATAAACTCAGTGTGAAGGGACTTTAAGAAAATACTGAAATTGGAAAATAAATAAACAAACAAACTAGAGCTAAATTTGAACTATAAAATATTATTATTTTGATAAAATATGACTGTTCTCCAAATAGGAAACAAAACAACAACAATAGAAAAATGCTGAAGGGTTTCAATGAAATGCCAGCTCTGCATGTACTTACCTCCTTACTAAGGGCTGGCTGGCTCCTTCAATAGGAAGATATAGAAGGCATCTCAAATTGAAGAAATCAAGATAAAATAATAGAGCAACCACTAATATTCTGATGTTGTCCTGGCACTCACACCTAGAGCGTGTTATTTTCCTATTGGACATAAACTCACAGAATATCACACATAAACCTCAGAAAGTTTACACTGAAGCCATAATAAAATGAGAAAAGATAAGACTATTTCATAATTTTATTTAAGACCAAAAAAAGTTCATCATGGCACTCACAAAATACCAAATACCTTTTCTCTTGGCCAAAATGAATGACTGCTACTTTACAAATTTCAGTTTTATCCTCATCCTAGTTTTCCTTTTCTGTAGGGGTACCTAATCATATAATTGGCCCTGCTTTCTGACATTCCTATCATTCCTAAATATCCAATCTAGACCTACTTCCTCATATCCTACCGTCCCTAAGCATCTAAACCACACTTGCTTCCTTAGCCCCTTCCTGAAATCCCCAACCAAAACCCAAATCCTATAGCAGTTTTTTCTAATACCCTTTCACTGAGTGTATTAGAATTCTGTGTCTGCCATAATAAATTATCACCAACCAAGTAGCATAAAAAAAACAAAAATTTATTCTCTTACATTCTAGAGGCCAGAAATCTGAAATCAAGGTGTCAGTAGGGTTATACTCCCTTTGGAGGATCTAGGGGAGATTCCCTTCCTTATCTCTTCCATTTTTTGACAGTTCTTATTTCATGGCCTTGTGGTGCCATCATTCCAGTCTTTGCCTCCATGGTCAACCATCACTCAACTCCTCTGTTTGTCTCACATAAGGACATCTGTCACAGGATTTAGTGCCTACCCAGATGATCCAGGATCTCTTTATCTTAAGAGCCTTAACTTAATTCTATCTGCAAAGACTCCTCTAAAATAAAATCAACAATTACAAGTTCTGGGAATTAGGATATGAACATGTCATTTTGGGGGCCACTTCCCCATCTATTACACTCAGAGACCTCATGGTTTCCCATATTCTCTCTCACTGCAATGAATAACAAACCCTACTTGTTTAACTATAAGTGTTTTCCTGGTTGTCTTTGGCTAGAGGGAATTGGCAGAAGAGAAAATGAAACAATTCAATGAGCTCCTAGCTAGGATTACAAGTATGAGGGACTTCAAGATCCAAATGAAAAAAAGATTCCAGAAAAGTTGGATCCATTCATCTAACTGCTCTGACATGAAGTTTTTGGTCATTATCTCTAAAAACTAAGCGTCTTCTCGTGATTTAAAGAGTGATAAGGAATGGGCAAGAGAAAAAGAAAACAATAGGAAAAAGAAAGCAAATGATTCAGCCCAGGAAATAATCAAGACTAAGAGCAGGTGACATGAAATACTCTTAATCATGAGAATAGCACTCCATTCACTTCCCTTCCCTCCTTCCTCAGACGATCAACCCTGGCCTTTTCCTCTAGTTTCTCATCAAATTGTAGATGTAATACAGTCAAAGCCAAAATAATGCCTTCTGGTCCTTATGTGTTCTCTGTCTCAGTTGAGGTATGCTACACAGAATTCAATTAACTATGTGAATAAACTTCCAAGATGCTTTTTTTCCTTTGATCTTATTACTATAGATTTTCTTAGTTGGAAAATTGTTTTTTTAGGAAGAAAATATAAAGACAATCATTGGTTATAAGTTTGACTATAATACCTTATAAATGGTTGAGAGAAGTGATCATCCTTTACAAAAATGTTTGAAAATAGACATCTCAAAGTCTTGCAAAATGAAGAACAACTCTAAACTATTATTTCCAATCTTCACCTGAAGCACTTTCCTAAATATTCTGATAATAGGGCTCTACTCCAAATAAATTCAATTAGAATCTCTTGAGGTGGATCCCAAGAATTCTTACATTTTACAGTCTCTCTGGGGGATTCTAGTATGCTTCCAGAATTAAAAAGTATTACTCGAAATGGGATGTGGGTTATATTACAAATGGGTTGCTTCATATACTATTACTTACTTTTGTACAGAATTTGCTAGAAAAAGAAACATGAAAGTTCTGACAAAAACCACTTTAACAGCCATCATTTCTGGCTAAGGAATTTAAATAATTGGAAACTTCACATTTAACATTATAGAGAGGACTGATGTAATAAATTCCAGCAAGATTATGGTGAACAATTAGTGTAGTTCCCATCATGGTTTGTGAAGATGTGATAGGTATTTTTTTAAATTTCATAACTTACTATAAAATCATTTGTAAATAAATGTATAGAGAACTAACCCTTTTAATGTCTGCTAGAGCATAGTCAAACATTAAAATGAATTTATTTTTTGCCATGGTATCTCTCCTAGCACTTGGAGCAGTAAAGAATTCTGAGACTTGCTATTATTACAAATAAGATTCTCTTGTGCCAGAGATTATTATAAATATCTAATAAACTGTTTCGTATTTAATTTAATTATTTAATATTTAATTTTCAATAAAGTGGTCAAATCAGTAAAACCAAAGTCTACCTTAAGGACCTAGTTATTCCACCAGAGAAGGGTTCCCCCCCACCAAAGAGGGTTTTTTGATTGATCAAACTTTTCTTCCACTGATATTACCAGATGAACTCAGATGAAGCTGAATGACAAATATGGCTCTGCCAGAAGGAAAATGATGGGCTCCCTGTGATTTTCTGCTCTAGCCACAACTTCAAATAAGGAGGAAGAGTCACTAACATCAATTCATCTTATGTCTCCTCATATCAATCTATTGCAAAAATCTCTAGATCCTATCAATTGAAAATTAAAAGGAGACATCTCCTTTTTAAAATATAACAAAAATGATTTTACATATTTATTCATGAGAGACACAGAGAGAGAGGCAGAGACATAGGCAGAGGGAGAAGCAGGCTCCTCTCGGGGAACCCAATGCAGGACTTGATCCCCAGGCCCAGGATCATGCCCTGAGCTAAAGGCAGATAGATGTTCAACCACTGAGCCACCCAGGCATCCCAAAGAACACATCTCATGTTAAACATTTAGGTCCAAAAGGGATGAGCAGAGGGGGGAAAAATAGCTTAATGTTAATTCCTTTTTCCATTTTAAGTGTAAGCAATTTTTTAATATTCAAAATAATAAAGTAATATTGTTAGTTGATTTCTTTCTCATGCCAAATCATAGGGGGAGTAGAGCTTAAATGATGGTTAAGAGACCAGGATTGAATATTATGTTTGTCTAGTGCAAGTTGTTTAACCTCTCTGCATCTCAATTTCATTCACTGTATAATAGAAATGATATAATACTCAGAAGGCTCATATAAAACCTCAGAAGGCTGAAAAAATTGATGAGGATATATGAAGGGTATATATAAATGAATACAGTGTCTGGTACATAGTAAGTGATAGACACATGGGTACATGTTCACATGGTTATTGATCTTGCAGCACACTAGTCAACCTCACTTATAGCAGGTCTACTCTTCTTTCTCCACAGGGAAAGTCTCATCTCCCAGAGTCATACCACAAGCTGATAATCTTGGACCTGATGGGAACTGGTAAACCTCTCTTTTCTCACCTGTGCCCCTCAGTGCTTTCTATCTGAGCAGCTGTGGCATAGGAAATCAAATTGGTTGACTGATCAAAATATTCACCTTTTTTTCTAATGTTTTACCATCCAGAAGGGACACAGCCTAAGGGAAAGTAGTTGAGCTAATTACTCTCAGGATCACACAGTAGTAGACAACCAGGCTCAGCTTAATATGTGAAAAATGTAGTTACTTAGGAAGGCTACTGCCCAGTTTATGGTAAGGTGGATGAATACTGTCAATTAAGGAAACAGAACTAAAGTATACTATGAAAAGTATCCTTGATTTTCAAGAAAAAAAATTATTCCTTGTATTTGCATTGCATATATAACCAAAATTAGAGCTGCTATATTTAAATATCACTTTTGCTTATGTGCTGATTGTTTTGATTTTAAATTTTGTTCTATTTTACAAACACATTGTCAAGATACGATTTATATAGTCTTCTTCTGTTAGCAAATAATGTACATTGGAAAGTATGAGATTTGTAATTTGTTGCTGACTTAAGCAATTATTGACCTGGAATGAATATTTATTTTTCTATTTCTCCCTTTAAAGGATGGGGATTATTTTTTAGTTATTGCTCAATCCAAGAGTTTTCATATAAAATGTTCTTTTATATATATTCCACTGCAGTTTCCCAGATTGATTAGTTACATGAAATGGATTTTAATTTTAGTTTTTTTATGTATGGTATTTGTTTATGTCCTTTAAAACATTACTTTCTTAGACCTACCACACAGTTTGTCTATCATTCCTGTGTATACATATTCAAGTCTCATAACTATTTTTATCTAATAGTTTCCTTAAATCTCCGCAGTTCTCTGTCATTTATTTCTAGAATTCAGTTGCCCAAAGCTGACTACTGCACTACTAAAACTGTAAAACCATCTCCACCCTGGTCCATGTGGATCCCTTCTTAACAGGCCAAAGTTACATCAGTCTTAATTTATTGACACCACATATGGCAAAATCATTTGCTCTCCGGTTTCATCTATGTCTCTTTGGCAATTCAGTAGTCTAGGTTTCTCTTGCCCATAAAATACCTGAATTTTGGATTATTATTTTTCAAATTATTAATATACTTTGCATTTTTTTCTGTTAAAATTCATTTTGATTTGCAATTGCCCAAACTACTAATCTATGCCCTCTCTTCTTTTTTTCCAAATTTGCCTATAATGTTTGTTTCTTAACAATTAAGTATTTTCAAAAATAACACAAAAATATTAATAAATAATGCTTTTTAAATTTCAGAGCATTTTCTCTTGAAATTTTGTAGGATATAAAGCTGTTACTTAAGTACATACAAGGAAAAGTCAGGTTTTGAGTAAAATAAAAATAACAGACATAGTAAAACAAATGAAAATGTTACATAGCCTCCTTGTTTTTAAAACATGCAAAATTCATGTTAAAAATAATGAAAATTAAGTAGCTATTAAATCATACTTTACTTTGAAACTTCTTAAAAGTACTAAGGAACCTAGATCTATCTGTATATATCTAGAAGGATCATAGAATCTTAGATTTGAAAGGAATATTAGATAAAATTTCAAATGAAAACCCAGCCTGAATCCTACTTCCTTGTTAACTTATCCTTATTGATCTTTCTTCTGCCATAAACTGACTTTCCTAACAAATCTGTACTTGCTTCCTCAGCTGTTTATAGATTATTATGTTAACTCCCATTTCCATTCCTTTCCTCCTTTGATGTGCTTTTAAAATATCTCATCATTTTAATGACTGTCATGAACACACACTATTTTTTCATGTGTATTTTAAAATGTGATGCCTGGAATTTAAACACTTGATTCTACATGATCCTTAATTAGAAAGTGCCAGGCCACCATTTGCATGGTGAATAATGCTCCTTGGAGTTATGTAACACAACGGCCCAGATTAGCACTCAGCAACTATTTCCACTTCCTTCCAGCATGTTGTCTAGTACTCCAATGACTGGAATCTTAAACTTCTACTTCTCACACTTTTTTGCAGCTAGGATTTTGACCTACCAGTCAGAAGCAATCATGAGATATTTGGAATGCACAAATGAGAAGAGGGCCAATTGATCTTTATACTGCTTTTGGCTGTTTTCTGCTGCCAGGAATATTTATAGGGACTCAAGCATCCAATCACAAACCTCATGGATGTTGAGCCATCTGTCACAGAGACAGGTATGTTCCACATACAGTGTTCAGGCAGTTGTAGAAATTGTTCCTTCCTAATCCTAAGACTGAAGCTCTAGTGGCATGTTCTTGAACTCACTTTTGTCAAAGTTGACATCTGATTCCTCATCTTTTCTCCAACAGGTAAATCTTGGGGTATTCATTCTTGGGACACCAGCCTAGCATCTGCTTACTAGCCCTTCCAATAATTACCATTATAATTCACTGTATTTAAATCATTTTTTGCTTAAGATGCATAATATTTTTTGTTTCCTAAAAATAAACCCTGTTTGTCATAAATCCTAAGTAAAATGGGACTATTATGTACCAGAGAACAGACTCTTTTTACCTCTATTACACAGAAAATATCACATCAACTTATTTAAACATGTTTGAGTTAGGTAATGACTGTATTCTATTACACTACTCAGCATTCTGGTTCTCCTTATGTGCAAGAAGCCTCCAGTGTCCAAAAGCAAGCCTGTGAAAATCACAGGTACAAGCAGTTAGCAACAACACACAGAAAAGGTAGAAGACAGAGCTGGTGAAAGGAATCCAAGGGGGCACTAAAGTATCTATTATATAACTTTTGAGTCATGTGAGAATTGATAAGAGTTCAATCTGTACTTTAACCAAAGTGTTAATATATGTTGTCTAGGACTGGCTCCATCCTAGAGATTTCTATTAAATAACACTAACATTATGAAGAGAAAATCATACTAAAACTCTTTTCTTTCATTCAATAGTAGTCACAAAATAGGCAGCCAAGAATAAGTAATAAGAAATGATAAGCATTATTCCAAGAAACATACTTTTTGTCTCATCCCTAAACATTTTCATCTCCAAGTAGGATGGGATAATCTTGACCATTTTAATCTTTGTACGGTCAATGTCTAGCATTGAGATCGCATCTAAGAAAGAGTTAAATATTATATACTATTACCTAAAGGTTCATAAGAGTCATCCCTTAGGCTGACCTTTCTTAATTTATCTATTTGAGAACCCAGAGAATGAATGAGGAATATGCTCTCAAATTTACAACTGTTACTAAACTAGGTCAGACTATTAATATTAGAATTACAATTCAGAATGGCCTCAATAAGAAAAACCTTCTTGCAAATATGTTTACAGGTATTACACGTTAGAATTTGGATACTGTGCATGTATGTGCATGCACACACACATATCTGTGTGAATAAACATAAGAACGATTCAAGTATGTGGCAATACCAAACAATATTCTTAAAAGATGGGGATTTTTTTTTTTTGAAAGAGGATCTAGGGACAGAGAGAAAGATAAGAGTTGTTCTGGATATAACTTATGCTCAAGTTACAAAAAATAAGGGTAGAATAAATTATTATTATCTTAAAATTCATAAAGGTTTTTTTTTATGAATTAAACCATGAGAATAAGTAGAAATAAGCTAGTTTAAGAACAAGAAGAAAAGAAAGATTTCTTAGCCTTTGAGGTGGTAAGTGGATTTCTGAGGCTGGAAAGTAGGATGTTTTAGTTTCATCTGGTCATTGGCTAGTGGTCTGGGCCAGATGCCTTTAATTCCCTCCTCAAGGTCCACTCTCCTACCTCCACCTGCTCACTACCTAGTTTTTAAAAAGACCTATTAAATGACCTGTTTCCCATTTTGCATATACCTCATTTATGGAGGCTTCTCTACAGTAATCTTAAACTTTCTTAGCACAACGGCTATTTTTATCTTGGACATCTGCATAAAAAATGCAAAATATTTATCTTTTAAACTGTTGGTTTAATCTAAACTGGTGTAAAATGTTTTATGGCTTAACTTTTTAGTCTTTTAACTTTCTTTCCAAAATAAATATGTCCTGTGGCTCTTTGGTCTCACTTTTACAATCATCAGCTTTTGTTATTGGCTTTTTCCCATGTGGAAAGGAATTGAATTTAATTCCTTACAAAACGAAATTTTGAAAAATGTATTTGCCAGTGATGCAAACTTAGCCAAAATGGATGATTCTAGATTTGGCTTCATTATCCTGGTTCTGGGTCAAAATGGATTTGTCCGGAATCTATTTGGAAAAGGATTAATATGTGATTGGAATATTTTGAAAGGCAAAGCTAGTGACAGTCCTGGCTTTGTTCCCTCCAACATCTTGAATCATCGTTGCCGAGAGAAGAGTCCATTGCCTCAGAAACAAAGAGGGGCGGTAATGAATGTGTTCATTGTACTGAAGGGTTTTAGAAAAATAGGGACAAGTTTGGGAATAGACGGGGAATGAAATGAGGATATTCTATTTTTCTGTGGCAGTTGTGCACTGGACATTTCCCATTGGTGATATATTTAATCACCTTAGTAGAGTATTAGGTATTAAAAAAGACTAACCATGAAAAGAAATGTATATTATCATAAGAAAATGAAAATCATTTTACCTAATAAAGAGGAAAAATTTCAATTTGTTTTTTTTAGCCATTATGTGGATTGATCCTAGATTGATTATTAATATTTTTTGGTATATCTGATAAAATTTTGTAGTTCTCTAGTTTGAAGGTAAAATGTATGTATGTGGGGGAATTAAAGACATAAGGATATTTTCCATAAATAAATGAAATTCTGAAAATATCAATTACCTTTCCTTTTATGACAATCAGTGTGCATGTCTTTCATGAAACACACAGAATGTTGTATTGGGTGGCATTAAAAAAATATAAAAGAAATCTTGCTTTCCAGAAATCCAAACAAATATTTTATTACAAATCTCACGAGCTACCTTGCACTATCAAAGAAAATACGTCAAACTTACCAAATCCTATGAATCAGCCTTCCCTGCAAGGACTAAAATGTTACGGAAAACCAGCCCCCCACCTGGTTTTTTAATGAGGATGGCAGATGTAGTGTCTCATGGACACTCTCTGTCAAGGTAGGTCCTTTTCATTGGTCTTTAGCATATGACAGCTAGAGCAAACTCTTGTCACCATAAGTGTCACATGGTTTCAAATAGGGTCAGCACAACATCTACCTTAGTCCAAAAGAAATCATGATTAAAAGATTTAATTTATAGTGTCCACAGAGAAGATTTATGCATATTATACAATAGCAAGGATTTCCAGAAAATTCATATTGATAGTGGAAACCTTGTAGAACAGTTTAGGGTTATTTAGAATATATTTTTAGAATGCATTTTCCCTTCATGACTTTTGTATTAGTCCCCTATAAGGCCTCTTTCAGTTAATGAACTGATTAAACCATTTTGAACAGGACTAAATCCAAAAATAAAAGATCAACATCTAAATCTTTAAATAAAACATACTTTTTAGAGGTGCCTGCCTGGCTCAGTCAGTAGAGCGTGCAACTCTTTATCTCAGAGTTGTGAGTTCAAGTCCCTGTTGTATGTGGAGACTACTTAAAAAACAAAACAAAACAAAACTTATAATTTCCAATTAAATTATCTTACTGTAATAATACTTTTTCAGCATGTATACCCTTTACAAAATATACACTGACAATATATCTCGTTTTCCATTACATAAAAGTATGCAAATTGATAAAACAAACATGAAGAAGGTAAGAAATTGTAAGGTTAATCTGGCATGTTCAAAGATCACCAACCTCATTTGGTTGGGCAGTTTTGAAGAAAAAAAAATAAAATAAATGTTTAAAAATACATATTTCTATAAACAAAAAAATGTACAATCATAAAACCAGAGGAGTAATTGTGTTCCCAGATACTATCTAAACTACTCTGCTACCTTCAGATTTTTGCCATTCCACATAAAACATTTATTTCATTATATAACTTTCTTATATAATTGCAAATATATATATTTTCATTGAAGTCTACTTGGAAAATATATAAATAGACAAAATCTTACCACAGAAAATTAAAACAAAAATGGTAAATCTTACACATTTTATGCCAATAAACTAAGCTGACTTAAGGCAAAATTTTAAAATAGATAAAATTTTTCAGCATTAGTACCTAAATTGTCTGCTTTCCTTACTTCCTCAGGGATCTCCTCTATTTTTATTGTTTCAACAATTTTTTTTCCTGTCTGTATAACTTCCAATAAGCTCCTATTTTTAACTCTCATCTGAGTTCCCAATAGTATTTGTATTTGCTTATTGCATAGTCCCACCCCAATATCTCATTGGCATCTCAAATATCCAATACCAAACTCATCATTTCCCCTTGAAAAATTCCTCCTCCTGAGGTTTCTAACTCTACTGAGAGAATAACTATCTTCCATTTCTAAGGCTAAATATGGCGAAGTCATCCTTTATTCTCTGCTTCCAGTTATTGTGCAAATCTTTGTATCTATCTCTAGAAACTACTTCCTTTTATTTACTCCCACTGAGTTAATTCAGGCATCATTATCTTTCTTTTACACTTTTTATTGAACTGTACCATATGTGTAGAAAGATGAACAAAATGTACAGCTCAGTGCCTTTTTTGCATTTTTTGCAAATATCCAGCACCGAGATCAAGAAGCAGAATCTCACCAATACTCTGGAACTCCCCTAAGTGCTCTCTCCCAGTTACTAACCTCACAGGAGTAAATACTATCCTGATGGTTAATAGCCTAGGATTACCTTTTGCTGTATTATTACTTTTGGCCTCCATACTGTACTGGAAATCCTGTCGCTAGATTCTCTCCTAAATCAATCTACACATGACCACTAGAACGCCTTTCTAAGATACACAACTGCCCATGGTGTTCCCTTGTCCCAAACCTGCACTGGTTCTCCCCCAGGTCACAGAATGAAATCTAACTTCTTGCTACTGCATTCAGTGATTTCCCCGACACCACATTTAATCCTCAGTACCCTCCAGGTTTATCGCTTTTGGCTCCTCACATATCCTTTGAAAGTTCTAAGCACAGGTTAGTGTAAAAGGAAGATCATTCTGATGATCAAATATCAGTCACTGTGATAGTAAGGATTTTAGTCTGTATAATATATATAGTTGATATTTGGGGAAGGGCAGGTAGTATTGTGAAAAAAAATGTGCTTCAGTCACATTCTCTTCTTGACATAGTCGAATAATAGGTCTCTATAAATAAGATAAAATGTTGGTAGGCAGGTAAAAAGGGGCAAAGGAAATGATTTTGTTCATTTCTTCATTCATCCATATAGCAATGGTTTAGAGGCACATTCAGAGGGGAAGGTGAATATGCAGATACTGCCCCAATCCCATAATATACCTGTTTTCACTTACACAGAGGTCTCCATTCTCCTCTGCCAGTGGTTTGGCACCTATGGAAATGCTAATTTCATTTTAAAATAAGCAACTTCTTGAAAGACTCATATTCATTTGCAAGCTTGTCTCTTGCCAGATATTCAAAAGCAGGTGCAATGGGGTCAGCTACCTCTGAGATATAAACAAAAGGTTTCGTGTATGAGTCAGGATGACCTTTACCAGCAGAACACAGGAGGACCAGAGCTGAAAGCAGCAGCTTATGTACTTAGTTAATCCAGTTGCATGAATAAGCAGAATGTAAAAGGTACAAGTGTTTTCGGTGAATGTAGATTAAATGTGGGCTTCGTGGGGCACCTTCTCAGTATTCACAGATGAAATGTGTTCTCCTGGCTTAAATTTCTTTTCTGTGGACCCCCTCAAGGATAGATGCATTCAAAGAATTACCACATTTCTCTCTCCAAAAGTTGGGAGCTTCTCACCCAACAAATTCATCACCTATATAAGTAGTTTTTAATGACTCAAGTCCTTCAAACAACAACAAAGTAATCTTTCTTTTGGCAAAGTAATAAGAAGTACTCTGTTCCTATATTTGGAATTATTTCAAATACTTTCCTCATAACATTTTAGATTCTTCTTAAACACTTTTGCAACTTACTGTTTCAAAATAAAATTCTCCTTTAAAGATTTTCTTTCTAATATCTTTTAGGAAGATTTCCTATTATTAATGCCCTCCAGCTAATTTCAGAGAATATTAAGCAGTGTTTGTTTTCTCCTGTGTATATTAATACTTAGAAATGTCCTAGAAGGTAATGAACTTAACTTGTCTTGGCATAAAGTATACAAACTGTGAGGAGAGCAGTCTGGGAGCTCTAGTCTGGTTTTCTGGATTTAATTGAGCATACAATTTTTCACTTGCAGATTTTTGGCATCAGAGAAGAAGAATATTGGAAGCATGACATTTATCCCAAGAGAATTCAAAATAGAGTTAACTTCCAGCAGCAGCATTAAGTTCCACTTTGCTTTCTCTATAAATGACTTATACAATGTAGACCTCCTGCCATTAATCATCTTTTGAATAAATTAGCAAATGGAATGTATGCATGTACATACATGTGTAAGTGTAAAATGCTCAAGGACATGTGGCTTGACATTTCACTGGAAAGGGGCCTATGGTGAGCTGAGCACATTTTGTACCACCACTCTGATTTTCTGAACTGACACTGATGTATCATGAGTAAGCAGATGCACCAATGCTTTCTCAGGCCATAATCCTGACAGTCTTCAGAGGTTGATCCATATGTGATAACCGGAAACATTTCTTTAATAAGTCAGGCTCTTTTTTTTCCTCCTGCTCATGCTGTTGATTTCAGTGACATCAGAGTGCCTTGTCCTGGGACTGATAACTTTCCATGAGTCTCTGGTAGAGCACAGAAAACAAAAGCCCTACTGAGGGGTCCCAGATGTAATCAATTAGGCTTTCCTTAATTGTTTTCTAAAGCCCCAGGAAGCTTTTTTCCTACAGATTTGTGTGAGATGTTCTTATTTTCTATAAGTCCTCTCACAAGGGAAAAGTGAATATTAATAATTAGGCTTTCCACCTGTATCTTGTTTTCACATCCTTAGTGGCACAGGAACTTTGTCAAAGGCCTTGGTCCAAATGCATATCTTCTCTGTAACAGAGTCATAAAGTGATAACCTGTTATTCATTTTTTTAAACATAAATATCTTATTAAATTGAATGTATGGGAAAATTACATATGCATAGAAAAGTGCTCATTTTAAGTATATACAAAATGAACACACCACATAACCAAACTCCCATTAATCACTATTCCTCCAAGTGTAGCCACCATCCTGATTATGCTAATAGATGAGTTTACATGACCTCTAAATTTTATATAAGTGGACTCATAAATTATGTACCTTAATATGTCTTGCTTCTTTTAGTTAATATTCCATTTATGAAACATATTCTATGTTGCTGCATATTTGTATTTCTTTCATTCTCACTACTTTACAGTATGTTCTGCATAAATGGATCAGGATAAATGCATTTTTACTCTTTGATGAGCACTTGGGTTGTTTCCAGTTTTGTGTGCTTATAAATAATGCTGCTGTGAATATTCTTGTGCATGCCTTTTGGTGCATACCTTTAGGTTTACATGTGTATGTAGTTCTGTCGGGTATAAATCTGGAAGTAGAACTGCTAGTGATAGGCTATGCATATGATCAGTTTCAATACCAAATGGTTTTCCAACAGCCAGTAGGGTCTGACTGTTGATATTTTCACTGTTTCTCATTATTGCCATTTTTATGTATAGGTGGTAAAATCATATTATAGTTTTAATCTGATTTCCTTATGATTAATAAAGTTGAAACAGCTGCTCATATATAGGTAATATATTGAACATCCTCTTTTTGAAGTTCATATTTATAATTTTTGCCCATTTTTCTGTTGGGGTTTCTGCCTTTTTATTAACTTGCAGTAGTTATATATTTCAGTTATAAATCCTTTGTCTATTGTATATTTTACAAATACCCTTTCCCATTCTGTGTCTTGCCTTCTCACTCTCTTCCTGATGTCTTGATGAACAGAAGTCCTTAATTTCAATGAAATATGATTTACCAATTTTTTCCCTTGAAAGTTAGAACTTTTTGCCTACCCCAAGTCACAAAGATATTCTTATTCTTATTTCTTCCAAAATATCTGTATTTTCTTTCATAATTATATTGTGGTTTTTTTTTGCTGTGAGGTACTATTCAAATTATGACCTGTTATTCTTAACTCAGTTAGACTGACACTCTTTTTAAAAAATTTCTTCTGTATACCCTCTGAAATTTAAAAGGGGTCATCTGAGTAAAGTCTCAGTACGTCTTTGTTTGATAGTATTTCCACTAGAAGAGTGTCTCTCTGTAATATACAAACCATGATTAGTTAACACTTAATTCCAAAAAACTGGGAAAATATCATTATTCAGTTAGAGAACTACATTTTCCTTTCTAGTTCTGCAATATATTTTAAAGAAATGAAACAAAAAAATTACAATTTTTAAGATGGCATAAAGAAATGCACTGGACAAATAACTTAGAGGTCATCTTGAAATTGTGCTGTCCCAGTGAGCTGTATGTTAGCTGTTACCTCCCAAATGCTGCCCCTAGGCACAGCCTATAAAATATTAGCAAATTTCCCTAGAGAATGTTTTACTAGTCCATATAAAAGTTGTCTCATTTTACTATGAACCCACATATGCCACATTACACAAATGTAACCTTATGCCTTTAAAGTAACATTCATTTTATTATTCACTATTTTATTTGCTTACTATGTTAGTTACTTTTCATATTTGAGAAATCAGGCAAGATATAGGATTCTAATTAGAAAGGAGATATTTTATAAAATATTTAGTGTTGCTTAGCACTGTCCAACATGGCTCTCTGCCATGATGAAAATACCTTAGCACTCCAGAGTTGAACTGTCTTATATCGTAGCTACTGATTTTTTGTGGCTATTGGTAGCCCTTGAAATATAACTAAGCAACTGGATTTTCAATTTTATTTAATTTTAATTCATTTAAATTTAAATATAAATAGACAAGTGGCTACTTTATCGGAATATATCACACAGCATAGCACAGGTCTAACTCGTCTCAAAAGTATGCATTTTTCAAAGAATTTTCCCCATAGTAAAATGGAGAATAAATACGGAGGGAAAAGGCAATATTAATCTTCCAAATGGTTAGTCATATTGGGATTTTTGCAACTAAGCAACTATCTCTAACCTGACAATGGGATAAGTAAGATTATATTCTCTGATACAGAAAGCACTGGAATATTTTGTTCAGGATATAAAAATTCAGTGGCAGATTAGGAGACAGTATACCTTCTTGCCACCAATTACTATCTTCTTTCTCTACAGTCTATAGCTAGGTTTGCAATATGTTTGGCAGTGTTCCTGCCACACATTCCACAGGCTAAAAATCAAATACTACCTTTATCCAAGTTCCATGAGTGAGAACAACCTATTTTTTTAAAAAAATATTAATCAAAAATCACTTGAAGAAGCTACTACCTGCAATTCCAAAAGAATTCCAAAAAAAAAGTGTATTCTGTATCACAGGTTGATTATTAAAACATTCTATTCAAGTTTTGTAAATATACTTTAATACAGTAAAATTAAATATACTGCATAATTTAATATAATGTAATATATTGATATTCCTTTAGCATTATCATTTAAAATTATCTTAAAATTTACTCTTGAAATTATAATCTATTTTCATCAATGTGACTAATTTTATATTGCTTAAAATGTCATATATGACAGATTTTGAGTGAATTTTAAGTATTAATATTTGGTTTAAAAATTACTTTTCTGGGCAGCTTGGGTGGCTCAGCAGTTTAGCGCCACCTTCAGCCCACGGCCTGATCCTGGAGACCTAAGATCGAGTCCCATGTCAGGCTCCCTGCATGGAGCCTGTTTCTCCCTCTGCCTGTGTCTCCGCCTCTCTCTCTCTCTCTCTCTCTCTCTCTCTCTCTCTCTCTATCTCATGAATAAATAAATAAAATCTTTTTAAAAAATTACTTTTCTGATTATAAAATAAGTATTCTAAAACAGCAATGAGCCCAGGTTTACACAACATGGATATTTCTTAGTACAAAGAAAATAATTATTATGTACATAAGTATATTCTGTTTAGGAACAGTAATTGGGAAGGGGAGTATTAATTTCACTTTATATTGTTTTATTTAGCAAACAAAAAAGTGAAAGTACTGTTTTTCTTTTCCAAAGAGTAGACTATATCCAATAGAAATTTTTAAATCCTCAAAATCAATAGTTTTAATATTGTAACTCCTCTTATGCAATGAAATAATCATGTTTATTCAAGAGCTCAAAGGAAAAAAGACAAGTATAATGATTAAACTTCTCTGATTGGTTCCTTTAGATGTAGGAGATGTAACTTACAGTCACTTGAGTCAATCCCCTTTACCAGCCTAGCTTGCCCCTTTGGACATTATGAAGCTTCCTTCCTTTAAGCAGACACTGGAGTCCCAGATAGAGGATTTACTGGGGCAAGGGAAGAAGGCTCCAACTAGCAAGGAGAATCAGTTTTGCAACTCCTTTTTTCTTTTTAATAAAGAAAAGCAATTATGTTTGCCAAGGATGTTATTCATTCATCCAGTCAGGCATCCAGTCAAGCATTATCAGAGTTAGGTATTTTCCCATTAGAGTTTGGCTATTCATTTAAATAGAAAACATCATTTCACTTATACTTTTATTGACCAAATAAGATTGGAGTACTTACTTTGAAATGAATCTTCACATTCCATGCACTTCTGAGTATTGGGGAAAGCAAGGAGAGAATATGAGCAACAAAACCATTCTTTTTCATAAATATATGATTGAAAATTCCTTCAGCTGTAAAAAAAATACACTGAAAAACTTTTGAATTTAAAAAAAACTGGAGCATGGATAAGTAGTGTCTTTGACTTAGTTCAATAAAAACATGAATGTTTCTTTCCTTTCTTAATTCAGCACTGTGTATTATAAAGATTCACTTAAAAATTTATAACATTTGATATAATCTTTATGAATCTCTCCCAAGGAATAGTCCAAAAGATAAAGTTCTTATAAAGTTCTACACTACAAAGTTATTTAAAATAGTGAATATTTATGGATCCCTGGGTGGCTCAGCAGTTTGGTGCCTACCTTCAGCCCAGGGCATGGTCCTGGGGTCCTGGGGTCAAGTCCCACATTGGGCTCCTGCATGGAGTCTGCTTCTCTCTCTGCCTGTGTCTCTGCCTCTCTCTCTCTCTCTCTCTCTCTCTCTCATGAATAAATAAAAATAAAATAAAATAAAAATCTAAAAAAAAATAGTGAGGATTTACAAACAACTTTCATATAACAATAGAGTACCAGGTGGGTACATTTTGGAATGTACTCCACATTTATATAAAATATGTTTAACTGATGGTTATAAAGACCATGCACAAGTAAATATATTTATTAACACCATATTCAGACCAAACTATATGAAAACTAAAGCAGTTAAAAGGTCATCAAATAAAAACTAGGAGGTAGAATTCAGGTAGTAAATTTCTAGAGAGATGGAAAGCTAAGCTCAGAGATTATTGATAGATAATAGGAAAAAAACATTGCTTGATAATTAGATAAATGATAAATCACAGAGACAGAGACACATGTAAATATAGATACTATCATAAGTATTGTAAATGGAAATTGAAAAAGGAAGATGTGATATCATTTATATATTATAGTTATAATTGTATAAAATGAAATCAGCATACTGGGAAAACAGACTATAGAATAATAATGGTTGTAATAGGACAGATGGATTATTTTCATGCCATCAAAGTAACTTTTTTACGAAAGGGAAGAACTCTTTTCTCCCATTTACTTTGTCAGTTCGTCTTTTGGTTGCAGCCTTTTTCTCATTGGCTATAAGTCCCAATAGAATCATAGGATAGACAAACTTTCCTTTGGAGAGGGGTTACTTACCTCCACTGGGTGATTAGAATCATGATCCTGATTTTTAAAATGAGAAAATGGGTCCAGAGAAATTAAGTGCTTGTCTTAATTGCACTGAACCACCCCCCAGCACTTTCCCCATTTGTACCAAAATATTGGTGAGCAATGAAAAATTTTATAGGGGAAACTCAGGAAATTCTTGAAAATCATTTCAAAAATTGCTCTATGTTAGCCCTCCAGCTTTCTCAGTTTTGTTCTCCCCTTGACACCAATCACAGTTCTCTTCATTGCCTCACAAAGGGCCTCAACCCATTCCCCTCTGTTTAGCACAGAAATTCCTCTCTGTCCCTAAACCTCTAACCATAACTCTTTTTGATAAACAATAATCCATGCTCTTTAAATGTAGTTCAGAAAATAAATAAATAAATAAAAATAAATAAATAAATGTATCTCAGTGACCAAGTACTCTACACAATTCTAGGCCTGCCAGCTAAGTAGCTTAATCAAAGTGCCTTTTTAAAAAATATATAATCCCCTTCCTAAGTAGAATGATGATATAGTTCATGTGATTTAAACAAGGCTTAATGACAGCTACCTCATCCCCAAAAGTGGGCATATCTGAATCAACATGTGACTGTTCCAAGATTGCAATTCACCTGAATTGCTCTATTCCTACCCTACCCCTGCTCTATCCTGCCAAGAATCACCATGGTAGGCCCCTTAACTATTAAGAATATACTGCAGGTGAATTAAGGCTAAGAAAGAGCTAAGAACTGCTGACTACATTTCAATCACACTGCAGTCATCAGAAATATATCATTTGATGCTTTTCTAAAGATACTGAGACTTGCTTCTTTAGTAACTCCCTATATATGGATGACCATCCTCCCCCCTGAAAAGTATATTCAACAATCTGCTTCGTACTAACTTAATTCCTTTCAATGATGAACCCCTTTGAAGCCTCCTCTTTGCTGGGGACATTCTTAATCTAGTAGCTTCCCAATGCTCATCCCCAGCTGTCACCTTCACCCCAATGCCTCTCCTCTTGGAGAGTTGCAACTCCTCTTGGAATTTCTTCTTTTTAAAGTTCCCTTTACAAATCAAATTGTAATGACAATTGAATCCATCATGTTTTTGACAAGAATGTTGAAACAACTTAATTTAGGGAATGTTAGATATAAGATTAAAAAAATCAGAAAAATGTAAAATATATTTCTCCCTCATATAAAAAAAATATTATTTGTACTCCAGGAAAAAGCTATTTTTTTTGCAACTCAGTGGGATTTCTTCTTCCCAGAATATGTGTTTCTCTCTAAAGATCAGCATGAGATGTGATCTGATGTGAGTTACAGCTAGCTAAAAACTAATTAAAGAAATACTCAGGTAATGAAACTCTGGTCCGTCCTATAAGTACCTTGTGACAATCAAAAAAACTTGTATGATTCTGGACCTCACAGGTCCTCAAGTTTTCACTTGAAAATTCCTTTTCCAGGATGCTTGCGTGGCTCAGTGGTTGAGTGTCTGCCTTAAGCTCAGGGCATGATCCTGGGGTCCTGGGATCAAATCCTGAGTTAGGCTCCCCCAGGGAGCCTGCATCTCCCTCTGCCTATGTCTCTGCCCCTCTCTCTGTGTCTCTCATAAATCAATAAATAAGATCTGTAGTAAAAAAAAAAAAAAAAGATTTTTCCTGGAACAGCATTGAAGAGACCCCAGGTAAACAGGGTTTGTCAAAATCTACTAACCTCAGGATATTACATGCAGATTGCATTATTATACTTATTTTTAAATTTAAGTCCCTAATATTACCATTTTGTTCTGTCTTCATTCAAGTATTTTATAAGAAAAAAAAGAAGTAACAATAAAAGAAAGGCAGGAATGAAGGGAGAGGGTGAGGAAGAAAGGGAAACAGTAGGGAGGGAAATGGGGAATAAAGAAAAGGAAGGTGAGAGGAAGCATGAAATCAAAAGAGAGAAAGTTAACTGAAGGTTATGTTTATTTGAATTCTGGTTTAATTAAGGATTTTACTACACTGAAGAAGACCTAGTCTTCTGGTCCTTTTTCATATGATAACATCAGATTAATAATTTAATTATAAACTAATAGGATTTGCAGCCTGGGGCTTCCTTGGGCAGTAGAGAAACTTCCAAAATGCTATTATTTCTTTTTTACTTCAAATAATTCAAGTATAACTCATGGGCTTATGAGGACTAAATCCCACATTAAGTTTTACATTCTATTTGTGTATCTAATCATTGTTAAGCTCCCCTTTGTCTGTGAGGAAAGATGACATCAGCCCTGGTCACCAGGAACTACAGCAAGGAGATAATTGAATGTGTCAACTACAGATTTCCTAAGATTTATCTAACCTTCAAGAATGTTGAAAACCCTAATGAAAATTGTGTTTCAATGCAAATATCTGCCTGAATCACCTTATGTAATTGCATGAAAAACACTCTCATGGGGTAGCAGAGCCAGATGTTTACAGAAAACCTTTAGTATGATTTTATTTTACATTGTTAGAATGGTTTTCATCAAATTAGTGTTCAGAAATAGATGTTTCTGAAGATGAAGTGGCCTAGCCAGAGAGGGCAAGGAATCTAACTTCTAAAGTCAGTGCCTAAAAATATTTTTCAGTGGAAGAAAGGTTTTCAAAAATATTGGGGAACTTGTTCAAATGAAGAATATCTTACAAATTTCAGAAAAGGAATAATCTTACATCTTATATTTCAGATTCAGTATTTTTCTCACTAATACCGATGGGTGAGGTAGGTATCAACAGTTATAGAATGTACCACAGAACAGATTTAAATATTTTTAAAGAAAATAGACCTGATTTTTCAGACATTCAGGAGAACTTTTAGTAAGTTAGCCCCTCCTCCACCACTCCTATCCTACCTGCCCAGAATATAATTACAGGTTCTGACTGTAGCAGTTAGTGATTCCTTCAATCATTTCATTTACTATAGCAGTTTAACTTTTTGGTGACTTGCTGCTGCCTGCTCTCCTTACTTCAGTCCAGGTCAACCTGTTTATTTCTAGAAGATAGCAGTGTCCAGGGTGATATGAACAGATCCAGCTAATTAGATTTGTGTGCTGTTTTGGCATAGTTTATTGGTGGTGGAGCAGAAATGTGGGCAGTTAGTAATAAGTGGACCAGCTGTTTAGATTCTGTGCATCTTGTTCCCTGTACATCACTGGCTGTACTTTTAGACATTTATGCTACTGTGGGCAAATAAACAAAACAAGGAGCATCATATCCCCATTCTGCAAATTTGATGATTTTTATTAGTATCATGGATGTGGTGTGGAGAATAGAAAGGTTCAGCCTTAGTAGCTTGCTGTGTGACTTTGAGAAAGTGAACCTCTTTGTAAAATTCCAGCACCATCCTTCAAAATATTGAAGACTTCTTTATCTACTAACAGTATTATTATTCTGTTTTTCCATTAAAAAATACGGTTTTAGAGGTTAGAACTCCAGAATAATTGTGCTTTTTTTATATCCCAAAACATTTTACAAAAAATTGATTTAATATTAAAATTGAAGGTAGAAATAGAATTCTATTTATAGAAAGTTGTTTTGCAATCAACTTAATAGAAATTACTCCCACATCTGAAGTGAAATATGCTTGAAACAGAAGCATTAAAATTTCACTAAGTATTAGAAATTGCTCTCTTAGAATTTCATATAATTTTTAGAAAGAAATATTTAGTAGAAATTAAGTGTATTTTTTATTATGTAATCAGCAGGTGTTTCATTGTAGAAAACTAGAAAATACAAGTAAGCAGTAAATGTATTTATACCAAACCTCATTTTTATCATTTGTAAACTCAGGATAATAATATGTATAACCCCAGGTTCTTGGGATTAAATAAGATGGATAGCAAAATAGATGGTAGATAGATAGACAGACAGACATATAAAAAGCCCAGAATCCCACCACTGCTTATCTGGTGAAAGTCAGGAACAGGATCAGTCAATAATGATTTTTTTTTAATTTTACTAATCCTTTTTCTTTTGATCCAACTGCTTATCCAAGTTTATTTAAACAAGAAAAAAAATCAAGCACCAACTAAGCTTGTGGTTAAATAAATATTAGAGGATTGATTTTTTAATTACTATTAATTAGAGGATTCTCTTCAATAAAAAAGGCATTTCTGAAATTCTTCTCTTTATAACTTCTCAAGTAAAAGTTACTTGAGAGCTTAATTAAGTTCAGGATTAAAAAGGACTGTGATTAATTAATGTTTCTTAAATCATAGCACCTCAATTTAAGGAAAGATCTTAATCTCAAAGGCCCTTCCTTTGCATCCCTTCCCTATTAGATTACTTCCTCATCTACCTGTCCTGCCCTACCTTTCCTGTCTGCTTGTCAAATATGAGAGGCAGCAAGTTGTTCAGGCCCTCAAAGTTTACATACTCCTCTCCAGGAGGAATGGGACTGATTTTTAAGGTTAGTTCATACTGTATAGTCCTCTGTTCTTTCTTCCAGAAATGAAATATATTGTTACTTACAGCAATAAAAAAGAGAAAAGATGGTAGACTTATGTTTCAAACCTTAATAACTATGAGAGTTGGGGCAATTTATTGATGATCCTAAGCAAGGATTTCTTTATTGCTAAAATAAAAATAAAATATGCATTCTGGCTTATGGGGATTAAATTAAAGCATATGTGGAAAGACACACATTACTTTTCATTAATCCAAGAAAATTAGGTTAAAATTTAGTCAACTGCTCATAAGCTTTTTTTTCTTTTTGACATCCAATTTTATTGAGATATAATTTACATATATTTATTTTATATAGATAGACTGATGAGTTTTGATAAATGTATACATCTGTGTAGCAAATATTAACCACAGTCAAGATACAGAACATTTCTACCACATCCTAAAAGTTTCCTGGTGCCTCATTTACTGACAGTTGGTTTTACCAGTCCAAGTGTCAGGTCACCATTGCTCTGCTTCTCTTTAGATTAGGTTTGTTTCTTCTAGATCTTCAAATAAACTGAATATGTGCTCTTTTGTGTTTAGCTTCTTTTGCTTAGCATAATGCCTTTGAAATTCATCCATGATGTGTTTGTTAATCAATAGTTTCTTCCTTTTTATTGACAAATAATCTTCCATCATAGTATATACTGCAATTTCTTTATCCTTTCGCCAGTCTATGAAACATGTGTGGGACATAAACGAGACACGTACACACACACACACAATATGGGGATATTATGAGTAAGGGTGCTATTAACATTTATTTAAAATTTTGTGTGAACATACAATTTCAATTTTCTAAGGGTAAATACTGAGTAGCATTAGTAACTCATATGCTAAATGCACATTTTAAACTTATTAAAAACCTGCCAAACCATTTCCCAAAGTGGTTGCTCAATTTTATATTCCCACCAACAATGTATGAAACTTCTACTTGGTCTACACCCTTACCAACAGTTGATGGTGTCAGTCTTTTTGATTTTAGTCTTTTTAACTCTGGTGGGTATATAATGTTATCACAGTGTGATTTTAATTTGCATTTTCCGAATGGCTTTTCTAGTGTTAGCTCCTTTAATTTTTTTTTAAAGATTTATTTATTTATTTATTCATGAGAGGCAGAGAGAGAGAGAGGCGCAGAGACACAGGCAGAGGGAGAAGCAGGCTCCACGCAGGGAGCCCAAGGAGGGACTCAATCCCTGGTCTCCAGGATCACGCCTGGGACCGAAGGCAGCGTCAAACCGCTGAGCCACCCGGGCTGCCCTGTTAGCTCCTTTAATATATTTTCTTTACTGTAGTGCCTGTTCACATATTTTGCAACTTTTGATTAGGCAATTAGTTTTCTTATTACTGAGTTGTAATAATTCAGATGTATCCTGGATACAAGTTTTTGTCAAATACATATATAGTGAATATTTTCATCTAGTCTGTGATTTGGCCTTCTTACCTTCTTTATAAGAACAAAACTTAACAGTTTTGATGAAGTCCAATGTATCAATTACTTTACGATTCACTGTTTTAAATGTTTGATGTAGGAAATCCTTACCTGTCCCAATTTTATTAGGATTTTTTTCCCCTATGATTTTTTTCTAGAAGTGTTATACCTTTAGGTCTATGATTCCCTTTTGGATTGATTTATATATATGATAAATACATATTTATATCAAGTACACGTGTTTTCATGTGGCTATTCAGTTATTCCACCATTTGTTGAATAGACTATTTTTTCCCTATCCTATTACCTTGGCACTTTGTCAAAAACAAATTAATCCTTTGTGTGTAAGTCTATTTCTAGATTCTCCATTCTGTTCTATTGCTTATATGCCTATCCTTTTGCCAATACTCATAACAAGGTAGCTTAGTACTAAGTCTTGGAATGAAGTATTGTAAGTCCTTGATCTTTGTTCTTCTTCAAAATTGTGTTGGCTGATCCAGATTATTGGCATTCTCATATAAAGTTTAGAATCAGCTTGCCAATTTCTATGCAAGAAAAAGAGAGCCTATTTGAAATTTTAATGGGGACTATACTGAACTTGGAGGAGGAATGAGTCTTCTACTTCCCTATTAATTTTCTATCTTTTTTTTATTAAAAACCAAGAAAAGTGTGCTGAAACCTCCAACTCTGATTGTGTTTTGTTTATTTTTCCTTTCAAGTTTTGCTCTGAATATCTTGAAGCTCTGTTTTGTGGTGAATAGATATTTATGAATTATATGTCTTGAACTTACTCCTTTATCATTATGAAATTTCCCCCTTTATTTCTGGTAATATTCTTTGTTCTAAAGTCCATTTGTTGGATATTAATATAGCTATTTCATCTTTCTTAGGAGTAGGGCTTGAGTAGTGCTATCTTTTTCAATCCTTTTACTTTAAATCTATTTGTCTTTATATTTAAGTATATTCCTTATAGAGAAAGTATAGACTTTTGGTTTCAGATCTAACATGTAAAGTGCTTGGAAGCCATCACTTCTGTCCTTAAAATAAGAAAAAACTGAATTGAAAATCAACAACTTTTCCTGGACCCAACAGAGGTTGCATGACAACTAATACCACTCCCAAATCTCAAGAATTAGGTGAGATTAAAGATTCATAGCTAAGATCTGCTTACCTAGAGCACAGCCACTACAGCCATAAACTAGATAAGTGCTTAACTTATAATTTTGAAGAAATGCTGGAAGCTGAATGTGAGTTAACTTGACAGAGAGTCTCAGGGACTGTAGTTTTAGGGGAGGCCTCCAGACTTTTGTGAGTTATACCTCCAGGAATCCCACCAGTTCTTCTAGTGAAGACTTGAGAAAGATGACCTCTTGGCTATAGCAGAGAATGGGAAAAGTAATCATTGTGAAATAAATTCAGAACATTCTTAACAAGAAAGACCTATTCTCCAAGGAAAAGGACTTTATCAGAGACTCATACAACATGGAGGAAGAGAAAATTCCCCCACTCCAGCCTTGTCAAGTCTTTTATCACCAAAGTGTATGTGGGAGAAGGGAAGAAACACTTGTGAGGGTTACAGCCCAAGGATATAGCCTCACTAAAAGACTAAGATTTAATCATAAGATTATAAATTATAGATGTGTCCCTCCCACACATCACTGCCTCAATATGGCTTCAATATAATTGGATTATAGCTAAAAGAGCTGGAAGACACAGACTCTCTGAGGAGTAGAGAATTTAAAAGTCAATAGGGGAAACAAAAACAAGGACCCTAGAAGAATTTGAAGCCTCTGGCACCAAAAGATAAAGCAAACATTAAATACCACTCAACTCCTAGCCAGGTTAACATAAAATCTCACAATAAAAGTCTATTTATTTTAATTGCCGTTACTGACACATCACACGTTATTTCAACACAAAATTTTTAAGACATACTCAAAGGCAAGATAAAACACAGTATGAGAGACAAAGCAAGAAGCAGAATCAGACTCAGATATGATACCAATATTAGAATGATTAGACAATGGATTTAAAATAACTATGATTAAAATGCTAAGAACAAATGTAGTTTCTGTTTGTTTTTAACCATCTAATAATCTCTCTCTTTTAATCAGACCAGTTAAACCACTTATATTTAATGTAATTATTGTTATGGTTGAATTTTTTTTTAATTTTTATTTATTTATGATAGTCACAGAGAGAGAGAGAGGCAGAGACACAGGCAGAGGGAGAAGCAGGCTCCATGCACCGATGTGGGATTCGATCCCGGGTCTCCAGGATCGCGCCCTGGGCCAAAGGCAGGCGCCAAACCGCTGCGCCACCCAGGGATCCCTATGGTTGAATTTAAATCCACCATCTGGGTGATTCAGTTGCTTAAGCATCTGCCTTCCATTCAGGTCATGATCCCAGGGTTCTGGGATGGAGTCCTACATAAGGCTCCCTGCTCACTGGGGATTCTGCTGCTCCCTCCGCCCCTCCCACCCTCTGCTTGTGCACTCTTTCTCTCAAATGAATAAATAAAATCTTTTTTTTTTAAATACACTGTCTTGCTATTTGTTTCTATTTTTGCTGTTGTTTTTGTTGTTATTTGTTTCACAGGATTTCTTTCTCCTTTAGTGGCTGTGGTTCTCGGTCATGTCCCTTTAAGGAATGAAGAGGTTAGACCAGAGAAAGAGTGGTGAGCTGCAAAGCAAAATTTTATTGAGTGATAGTGTAGAGCTCCTGAAGAGGGAGGGGACCTGAGAGGTTCCCTATTAGGGTTTCTAAATCTAGGAGGTTTTATGAGATTATTAGTAGACTGTTTTAATCTGATTATCCCTTCAGATTATCTGTCACCAATAACTTTTTTGTCATCTCATGCTCATCTACCTATAAAATGGTTGTTTATCTGGGAAGGGGTGGAGGGATCCTTTCAGGGTGGTGTAGAATAACAGGGTGAAGTCTTTGTCCTTTTAAAGGTAGTTTGCTCTTAGGAAGGTACCTCTTGCCCTTGCCTTTCTTTTGGATTATCTTCCATTATTTTTCCTTTTTTTGGATTTATTAATTTTTCCATGCTATCTTCTGTATTACCTTACCAGTCACAGCTTTTATTTTTTAATTACTTCATAGTTTATAATATGTACCTTTAACAGTATATTTTCAAGTAATATCATGTTGCTGATAAATGTAAGAACTATATAACATAGAATAGTATACTTTCATTTTCCTATCTTCTTTTATGCTATTGTTACATTTTACTTCTACATATGTTCAAAACCTCTCACCACATTGCTATAAACTTTATTAAGCAGTCAATTATGTTCTAAAGAAATGCTTTAAACTAGATAAAAATACTTTTCCTATTTACTTACATATTTAACATTTCTGGCACTCTTTACTCTTTTATGTAGATGCAAGTTTCCATGTGGGGTCCTTTCCTTCCATCTGAAAAACTTCCTACAACACTTCTTGTAGTGCACATGCACCAGCGATAAACTCCACCAGCTTCAGTGTGTTAGAAAACCCCCTTCATCTCCATGTTTATTTATGTATTTTTAATGATTTTATTATTAAGTAATTTCTATACCTGACGTGGGGCTCAAATTTACAATTCTGAGATCAAGAGTCCCATGCTCTACTGACTGAGCCCAACCAGGTGCCCTCCATGTTTAAAGATATCTTCATTGAATACTTTTTCTTTCAGCATACTAGAGATGTTTTTCTATTATCTTCTGAAAATACAGTCGAGATCATCCTTAATTATTTTTCTCCTGTTTTTTTTTTTTCTTTGATGGCTTTTAAAGTTTTCTCTTGATCACTAGTTTTCAGCAGTTTGATTATGATGTGCTCTGGTACGGTTTTCCTTGTGTTTATCTGGCTTCAGATTCTTCCCACTTTTCTTCAGATCCAACCACCTGGGATCTAAATATTCTTTATTACTTTTTTCAGTCTTTTTTCTTTTGTGCCCTTCATTTTGTATTATATAGTTTCTATTTTTGGGGGGTTTGATATCATTATCATCTGCAGTATCTAATGTTCTATGAATCTTAGCCAGTGAATCTCACTTCTGAAATTATTATTTTTTTCATAGGTGTTCCCATTCCATTTCTGTCTTTCTTTTCTATTTCTTTCCCATTATTAATTTGCATTAAATTCTTTTTTTTAAAGATTTTATTTATTTATTCATGAGAGAGACAGAGAAAGACAGAGAGAGAGGCAGAGACACAGGCAGAGGGAGAAGCAGGTTCCATGCAGGGAACCTGAGGTGGGACTCGATCCCGTGTCTCCAGGATCATGCCCTGACCTGAAGGCGGTGCTAAACCACTGAGCCACCCAGGCTGCCCTGCATTAAATTCTTAAACTACTTACAAGATCCATTTAAAAGTCTTTGGTTCCTAATTCCATTATCTCTGTAATCTTTTTTTTTTTTTTTAATTTTCCTTTTCCTGGTTACAGATCACCCTATTCTGGGTTACATATGGTAGTTTTTGATTGGATGATGGGCATCATGATAATGGCAATGCATATCTGGATTTTGTCATCCTTTTTTTTATTTTTAAGAAGATTGATATTTGCTCTAGCAAGCAGTTTAGTTATTTGTGCATTACCTGATCCTTTAAGACTAGTTTTTATTCTTTGTTAGGGTGAGTCAAGAGTAGTCCTTATTCTAGATGTAGTTTAACCTTTCTACTAATGGCATGACCTTTCAAAGTTGCCTATGATTTCACAGCGATCAATAAAGTCTGTTCTGGTTACCAGAGCTCAAAACTTCTCTATCATTATTCAGTTTATAGTTTTCTGGTTGTTCTTTGTCCCACCTTGTAGAGTTTCACCATATATGTGCACATTTTAGGATTCAGCAAAAGTTCAAGTGAACACCTAAATAGATTTAAGAGTTTGTTGTTGTTGTTGTTGTTTTTGCTTGGATTACTTCTTTTCAGAACTCTGCTTTACAACTTCCAGTTAATGCAGCCCCACTGAATTCTATTATTGGTCTCCTCGACTCAATAAGACTAATCTGTTGTGCTTGAGATACCTGTCCCTATACCACATTCCAAAATGTGCCTCCAGGCAGAAAGCCAGGGTAAATGTAGGGTAGGATTTATTTCACTTGTTTCTTTTCTCTTAAAAATCACATTTTTACACTGCCTGTGGCTCAATGTTTAATGACAGTAGTTTCATATATTTTACCCTGTTTTTTAGCTGTTTATAAAAGAAGGAGGGGATCTCTGGGTGGCGCAGCGGTTTGGCACCTGCCTTTGGCCCAGGGCGCGATCCTGAAGACCCGGGATCGAATCCCACGTCGGGCTCCCAGTGCATGGGGCCTGCTTCTCCCTCTGCCTGTGTCTCTGCCTCTCTCTCTCTCTCTGTGTGACTATCATAAATAAATAAAAAAAAAAAAAAAGAAGGAGAAGTCTGTTTTCTCTTAGCATATTCAGAAACAGGATCTAATAAGCTATTTTGCCTGATTTTTTTCACTGATGTAGTATAATGGTATAACAGTAGTAATAATTAATAATAATATACATACAATGAGTCAGGTACTATAAGAGCCTTTTAAAAATATCTCATTTGGTCATCATAAAAATACTACAAAGGAAGCATTATCAACACTTTATGAATGTGGAAAAGGAACCTGAAGGATAGAAAGAAATATCTCAACTTGGGCATCTGGGTGGCTCAGTTAGTTAAGGTCCAACTCTTGATTTCAGCTCAGGTCATGGCCTTAGGGTTATGAGACTGAGCCCCATGGCAGGCTTCTCTCTCCCTCTCCCTCTCCTTCTGCTCCTCCCCCATTCGCTCGCTCTCTCTAATATAAATAAATATTTTTAAAAAAAGAACTCAACATCACATAACAAAGTGACAAATTACAACTCAAACAAATCCATATTTGCCTTATTCCATAGTCTCAACTGTTACACACATCACCATCCTGCCCTTTAACTGACTTGGTGCTGTCATCTCTATAGGCTTTTCTTTTTCATATCAACATCGAGATCACATGGCATGGTTTGTTTAATAGATTTCATGATTAACTTCCTGAAATAAGAATGGCTTAGAGTAGCAGGGGAGTGGGCTGAAGGGAGAGAAACAGGAATATCAATCACTCTTCTATTAAAGTCCTAGGGGGGAAGACAGGTCTTAAATTTGGACTGGGAGAAGCTATACAGTTCAATCATAAACTGCTTATGTGGCTTTTATAAAAATAAGTGTCTATGGAAAGAATCATGAGGCCTAAAAAGACTATTTAAACATCTGGAACAAAGCTCCATTTCTCTATCTTAAGAAAAGCTCTATCCCAAGACAACATTTCAATCTAAAATTGTGGGGACTTTGGGCATTGAAAGGAAATAGAATATCAGCAATTCCATGTCTGATTTTTTTGAATGAATTATCTGCTATATGAAGATATTTAGTCATAGGAGGTCAGCTGGTGCTAAAGCAATCAATGCAATTGTCATTATCAATGGATAACTAGAATCTGACGACAGTAATATGACATCCTAGGAGCGTAAAAATCCATTTCCTAAGGAAGTAAGAGTCAACACATATACACAAAATGTGCTGTTTTTTAGATTATTCTACTATTTTCCCAACTGTATAAACATAATCACCTGAAATTGCAGACTCTAAACTTTATGTCCTTGATAATAATGTTTGAAGCAGAAATGATGCAAACACATTTTCAGAGGGTGCATTAGCATGGAGATGTAAAGCCAATGACAGCATAAGGAGAAGGTTTAACTCTCCAACTATTGAGCAGTAAATGTAATGAACTCTTACATTGCATACTTTTAAACAATTTTATTTATTTATTTATTTATTTATTTATTTATTTATTTAATTTAATTAATTTGGGGGCTGGATTTCCAACAAGATGAACTTTTTAAAGAAACCTCATTATTAGTACATGATAAGCTTAAAATTATATGCCACCCTTAATTAAAGTTGGAAGGAAAAGCAGCTTTTTGTTTTTTTCCAAAATTCTGTAGGATGAACTTATAACTTATTCTTTTCCTATCCAATTTTTCAGACGCATCTGAGGAAGAGGAGATGGTAATATAAATAACAAAAAAAGACATAGTTAAAATAGTAGGTGAGTACATTTTCCCTTAAAGTCATCTTCATAACTTTTGATACACTAATATGTCCATGATAAACTACTCCTGAAACTATTCTAGAGTATAATCAAATACTACTTCTAAGTACAAGTTAGTACCTGTCTTCTAATTGTCATAATAGAGAATCTAGTTCATTCACTTTTATAGTATCTCAGATAAGTAACCAGAGGCACTAAATGATCAGTCTTATATAACCATATATAAATAAACCATATAATTTTCTCATATGACTATTCTTAATGAGTTCATATTAATTCATGTACATTTTATGTTTAAAATATATATTTTTTGCATACAGTAGACCACAAAGATTACCTCTATGCAATGACCTACTTGCTTAGGACCAAGTTTTAGAACAGAGGACTGATATTTCTCAGTGTTTAAATATTTTCCATGTTTCTCTCTTACAACATTAGGTATCTCCATTAGGAAAAATAGCATTCTACAGGAATCATAGGACAGTAAGCAAAATTTCATCATCCTTAAAGTGACCCATGTACTAAGAAAAATGGATAAGAAAAATGTTCCCTGTTTCCATGACACACGAGGAAAGGAGTAAGTGCATTTGATGTCTGTTCCAGAATACAGGAGAACTTTTCCTTTAGAAACAGTGACATCTTTGACACCCAGAATTGATAACTGAGAGTGAGTCTTTCCCATCCGTGCCACTGGCTCCCTGTGTTCTTTCAGGGCAGTCATCGTGGCTCTTCATTTCTCAATTTTTTTTAATAAATTAATTTTTATTGGTGTTGAATTTACCAACATACAGAATAACACCCAGTGCTCATCCCGTCAGGTGTCCCCCTCAGTGCCCGTCACCCATTCACCCCCACCCCCCGCCCTCCTCCCCCTCTACCACCCCTAGTTCGTTTCCCAGAGTTAGGAGTCTTTATGTTCTGTGTCCCCTTTCTGATATTTCCAAATTTAAATGAAAACACAACTGATGGTGACCTATTCTAGGCATGCGACTATTAAGTGTTTTCTGTTAAACAAAATTGGATGGCCTATGTAACAATTAAAAACTGCTCATAAAATACTATCAACTAGTTTTCAAAACCTGAAATAAGCAGACATGGTCGGGAAAAAGAACAATATTTAAACCAAAGTGGTGAGACAATAAAATTCCATTTTAAGTCAGCTTTTCATCATTTTTTAGAGATGTTCAATGTAATTTCCTTTGGGGATCAATTAAACTGATACCACCATATTCTCATGGAGGCGATTGTTTCTAGGATCTTAGGTGAGAACACCCATCATTAACTCCTACAACCTACTTTACAATCTAATAGCTGCCCTCAGATCTACTCAGTCCCATCAAAGAAGGTAATACTCAGAATGGGGCTGATTTAAAAGTCTGGCTCCCTGGAGACGTGGATACTCTGACCCTCCTAGTTTTTAAGAGGCTGTTCCAAAGGATTTTATTAACTACAAAGTCAGTGAAGAATAAATGGATAATTTGTAGGGGAAAGGTAGAGAAAATAAGGTCATTTCCAACCCTAGCTAGAAGGGACTTCAGGATACTTTCATCCTGCCTCACATTTCACTAGTGGAGACCCTGAACTGAGGTCACTGAGTGAATCCCTAACTTTAGCGACAGGGCTGACCCATACAAATATTCTGACTCCCACTTATTCATGCTCCCTGCTGATGTTCTTGGAAGCAATGAAAGAGTCCTCAACAACAACAAAAAGGAGTTGTTCAAAAAAAAGTCTTTTGTAATGACTTAAATTTCCAAAAATTCCATGTGAGCATTACAACCTTTCTTTTAGCCCCACATTTCTGTTTAGCTAGTCTACTAAATGTATAATAGGAAAATAATTTAACTGAAAGAAAACAAAGATAAAGACTTGCTGCTATAATGGATTACCAACATGAATTTTCTGGAGACATGAACATTTGCATTGTAGGAGTCTCGCTTGCATCAAAAACAGGTATCAGATCAAATGCTTTCACTTTAACAATATAACCAAGAGATTTTCCATTTTATCTTAATCATCTACTTAGGATCGTATCACACACACACACACACACACACACACACACAAAGGTAATTATTTTTATGAAAGGTCCTTAATATAAAAATATATAATTTAATGTTTCACTGACCCAAAAGTATCAAAGCAAATAACTAAAGAAAAGATTTTTAAAAATTCTAAGTTAAGAATAAAGAAATCATGCCACTTGAGAAGCTGAAGTTAGTTTTAACTGCTAGGATTTAGTATTAGGAAACTTTTCATAAGAAAATTGATATCTCAACTGGTAATTTCCAATTGAAATTAAAATGCTACAGCTGGAAAAATATACATATTGAATTCATAAAATTCCCAGGAAAACAAGAAAGGAAGTCCTCTTACTTGAAGTAAATGTGGAAAAGACATTAGGTACTGTCATAATCTAAACTGAAGCCTGATATCTTTGCCCTATTAATAATGTGGAAATAATGACTTAACAGGTAAAAACAATTACACAAGAGCAGTCTCCAGCTTATAAAACACTAGAAACTAAGTATCCAAAAGAAGCCTTAAAAAATAAAAATCAGTAATAATATTACTACTACTAAGTTGGCGACATTTGCTGTGTGTGTGTGCATATATATGTGTGTATGTGTATATATATACATATATATATATGTATATATATTATTCCAGGATGAAAGTGGAAGTAACAGTTTATTTTTTAAAGTTTTTATTTAGGGGATCCCTGGATGGCTCAGCGGTTTAATGCCTGCCTTCGGCCAGGGCATGGTCCTGGAGTCCTGGGATCAAGTCCCACATCAGGCTCCCTGCATGGAGTCTGCCTCTCTCTCTGCCTATGCCTCTGTCTCTCTCTCTGTGTGTAAAAAAAATACTAATAATAAGTAAAATTAAGTTAAAAATAAATAAATAAGTTTTTAATTTAAATTCTCATTAGTTAACATACCGTATAATATTAATTTCAGGTATACAATACAGTGATTCAAAATGGAAGTAACAGTTTAAAACAAGCATCAAGAGAAAGTAAATGTCTCTTTGAACAGTAAGAACTTCTTGATACCTAAGATAGAATGATCAGGCCAATGATTGTGTAACCATAAAATATGTGGAATATATTTTTCATCAATATATTATGGAAGCTTAGAAGCTTGGAAGACAAAGTTATTTTTTTTTCTTAACTCCTATTTTTTATTATATATCTCTCAGGAGTCGGGAAAAGTAATTTTTTAATCTTTATAAAAATATCTTGAATTCTCTGAAGTAGGAGGACATCAAAAAAGAAATATTAGTAGTTTACAAATATGTGAATATTATTTAATAAACCTAGTTTGCAAACGAGGAAAAAAATAGGAAAAGAAAACCACATATCTTGGATGATCTCTTTACCAAACTTCTGAGAGACAATGGAATAAAAAAAATTGGGAAAAAAGAAAAATTTGCAGAACCTGAGTCATGAAGCTGAATTTCAGTTTTAAGGTTTTTTTTTTCTTTTCCTCTAATAAAAACAATTTGTTTGTATTTTACACAAATGTTTTATAAATAAGACTACCTAATTCAACTTTTACATAGTCTTCTCATGCTCTATTGTTATCCTCCCAGCCACCAAGCTATGGGTTGGCTATAATATAGTTTTCAGTTTTACATTTAATTTTGCTGAATTCTTTTAATCTGATTTTCATTTTTGTAAAACAAAGCATCAATATGATTCTGTAAAGATCTTTGTAAAACAAAGCATCAAATCATCAATATGATTGTCTCTTTTCTCCACGAAAGCATATCTCATCATGTTGGTAGTGGAACTGTTCAACAGGAGCATCCTTGACTTTGGGGGTGAGATTCTCCAGGAGGAAACAGTCATTTAGTAGTGTCTCATGGTAAGAATTATGGCCTTCATGTCATCACCCAAATATCAATCTCCTCCAACTAGGCTGGGAATTCTAAAAGGAAAATCATTTAACTTCTCTCTATTCTTTAGTTGGTAGGTATTCAAAAGATGTTTGTTGCGTAGTTATATCTTTATTTTTCTACCTAATATGGTTCTGATTACTTGAGTATAAAAAAAAAATCCAAAGCACTTATCAGTTGCCTAATCTTTCCTAGCCATTCTTTTCTATCACACACCACCTGTGAAGAATTGATAGCTGACATATCCATTTGATTGTCAAGACTTACTATACTCCACCAACCTATTTGACCAAAAATTTTGGCTCATCTCATTTTTGTTACAAGCAGTATCCTAAAAGACTTCTCTACCCACAAAGAAGCTGTTAGAAATATTGTTGGGAGGATTCTTCCTGAGGAAGCTGGATCAGAATTTCTCCAAGAAGCTTAAGGTTTCAGGGGATCAAACAAAATTTAAAAATTCCCATGTCTAACAGTTCACAGATAGGTATGGAAAAACAAGTTATCCCAACAGGAAGGAGCCAAGAGATCCAGGGCTGAACTGTCTAAGAGGAGATCTGAGCAAAACAAAAGTAAACCCAGGTTTTATTGGTCCCAGAAGCCCCTTATCAGCATCTATCGTTACAGTTTCCGTCCCATGCATATTCAAAATGCCTGTGCAGAATGAGACCCTTCTGCTAATCTCATCTTAAGGACAAAATTATATGCCTCCTTCTGTGTCTTAGAAAATGGCTTATTTCTGGATGTATACAGTAAATGTTGGGTAACTTAAAGGCATTTACATAGGATTACTTTTTTTTTACTGAATAATTGTGATGATCGTCTTTATGACAAAATATTTTAAAAGGAATATCTTTAGTAAAAGGAACATGGAGTGCTTAATAAGCCCATATATTAAAGATGGATCTGCTATATAGGTGATGAGATCATGTAGGCAATTGAGTATGCACCAGAATCTATGTTTCCAAGGTTGAATCATAACACAGACTGATCATGAATTTCCTATTTCTGAGAAATTTGTGAAATTGATATTTTTGGGTCTGATAGACCTGAGTTTTTAAATTTATTCAGCCTCTTAATTACCTCTGGATCTTGAACAGTATGAACTCCCTTTACTGATCTGGAGAAAGAAAATAATACCCATCTGAGAGGGTTGTTATAAAAATTAAAGGAGGAAGAGGGTTAAAAAAAGCCATTTGCCAAAAATATATGTAGTATATTTATACAGATATATATAGTATGATTTTTCTCCTTTTTCCTTCCTCCCTCCTTCCCTCTCTCTCTTCCTTTTGCCCTTCCCCCTTTATTGAAAGCAAGCAAAAATCAAAACAAAAGCCTATATGAAACTAGATACAATAAGGATTCTGAGGGCTTCAGTGAGTCATAAGTGAGCTGGTTTGTCTAAGGACTTGGACCTTTGCTTTCTTGCCTGGGATATAGAAACAGAGACTGGAAAAGAATATGAATGTTTGGGTGTGCATTGAACAGAAGGAGGACATGGACAGTACTTTTGAGAACCTCTCCTATGTCATTAATTTTCTTGCCCCTGGATAACTCCCCTCAGTTTACAAATACCCTTCTCATGAATTGCAGATCTCTTATATCCAAATGCCTTCTTCTAGCATCCCCACTTGGATAGCTAATAGGTATTGATGACTTAACATGACTAAAATCTAACCCCTGGTGCACCCCTAAAATCTTGCTCCTCTACAGTTTATGTCATCTCAAAGAATGACAATTCCAACATTGACATGTTGATCAAGATGAGACCTTCTTGACTCCTCTCTTGCTCTTATTCCTTTCATCTAATCCATAAGTAAGTCTTGTTGGCTCCACCTTCCAAATATATCCAGAATCTGACCACTTCTCACTGCCTCCTTTGCTACCATACTGATCTACATTGTCATCATCTCTCTCTTACTTTGGTCACTTCCTTTCCAGTTCCCTAACTTCCTGGAAGGTATTGTCCAAAAGCCAGAGGGATCCTTTTTTTTAAGATTTTGTTTATTTATTCACAAGAGACAGAGAGAGAGAGACAAACAGACAGAAACATAGGCAGAGGGAGGAGAAGCAGGCTCCATGCAGGGAGCTCGAGGTGGGACTTGATCCTGGAACTCCAGGATCACACCCTGAGCCAAAGGCAGAAGCTCAACCACTGAGCCACCCAGGTGTCCCCAGAGGGATCCTTTTTAAATGTGGTTTCTTTGAAACCCTTTAGAAACTTCCCATAGCACTTAAAGTCAAAGTCTTTATCAAGGACCCACATTATATGGCCTCATTTTGCATACACACACACACACACACACACACACACTCCATGTTTCCTATACTCCTTCCTTTGATTTTTCTCCCTATCATTATATAATTTTCATATTTACTCTGTTTAGTATCTCTCTCCCCCCCTTCCAAAATACACAAGAATATAAACTCTGCAGGGCCAGGAATGTTTATCTGCTCTATTCACCAACATACACTTTCTGTTTTTCTGCTTAAAATGGTGCCTGGCACACAGCAGATGCTCAACAATATGTGTCAAATTAATGAATAAATAAATCAATTTGATGTTATGAGAACTCTACTTATTTGCATATCTGAGAGACCTGGTCATACAAATATAAGAACACTTTCTTATCGGCACATCCCAGATGAAACTTTACAAAATGAAAGTATTGCTGACCAATTAAACTATATCATGTCTTAGTGCTTCCAAAAGTTTTTCTTATCAAGGACAATTAGCCAAGCATTTGATTCCTTCCTAGACTGGAGAAGACAAAGCAAATACTTGGAGTGTGGATATAAACAGAATTGGATGCCCTAGGTTGCCCTGGAACTCTTAGTCCACTCTCTCCATTGCCTCTAAGCTAGAATGCCTCAGCCCTCATCAGATCTGTTAGAGGTTCTTTCCCTTCACCTACTTTTCCCTCAACGATTCCTTATATAATTTATATGCACTTTATCTTCCAATTGGGTAGGCCCACAGCATCAGAGTTCACTGGATAAAATAACAGTAATGGGTGGCAGTAGTAGAAGCAACTTGATGCATATTCAGCATTTGTGCCAAGCACCAAAATACATATTTTGCCCACATTATGTCATTTGGTGTTCACAATAGCACTGAAAGGGAAGTACTGTCATCACCCTCATTTCGCAGAGGAGAAAACTGATGCTTAGGTTAGGTGAAATAACTCTTCATCTCAAACAGTAAATGACAGACTTGGAATTCTGTAAATTCTCTTAACTATCAGTGAATACAAATTACCTTCAGATATATTAAAAATATTAATTTCCAGGGCATATCCCTAGAGGCTGCCATTCATCAGGATCTGGGTGGAGCTGAGAATCTGTTTTTAACAAGTGCTCCAGGCAATTCTTTTTATAAGTCTGGATAAGACTACATTAATTATTCTGCCTCTCAGTCAGGCAGTCTGATAATTACAAATTGAAAATGACAAACAGAACTGCTGATTTATAGAGTGCTCTCCACTGTACTCTCCCCTGCCAATCAAGATGGAAGCCCTTGTCAGCTGATACAACTGGCTGTCACAGATGTGTGTTTGTTGTATTTAAATTTCATTTGTTTTCTATATGAACAATAGTCAACAAGTTTTTCTAGTACATTTCACTCCCTCCTATTAGGTCTTTACTAATGTGATACTCAAAGCTGTAACTGAAAAGAAAGAAATGGATTCTAAATTAGTTAAATTTTAAATATAAGTTGTTTACAGCATGTGTGTTTTTTCTTACCTTCTTTGTATATGTACCTTCTCCTCCCTCACTGAGCATCAGGCAGTGAGATGCCTGTAGGGCTGTAGCTCCCAGCACCAAGCTACAGAAGATGAAGCATCCAGAGAAAGGCTGATGAAAGGTTGGTGGCTTTCACACTGACTCAGTTCCTTTCCTTACTGTGGAGACAAATAAAGAAATTGGCAAAATATACAACTAATTGTATGAACACATGGTACTAATTGTATACAAATATAATCAAAATAATGGTCAAAGAAGAAAGCAATTTGGTGTGTTAAAAATACTACAAACTTTTAAGCCGGTGGGAGTGAAGAGCAAATTCCACTACTTGTTTGATAAAACCTCAGAATCTTCAATGACAAGAAACACCACTGTAATAAAGTACATTCATGGAAAATATTCTGAAACTAATTGTTGGATTAGACAGATTCTGGGGTTAAAATAGGGTTTATGACAAAGGACGAACTCATAGTTAATCAGCTTTCTCACTTAAGGCTCTTCTCATATGTTCTAATGACTTGTATTCTAATCTCTAAAAAAAGAAATCAATTTAACCTCATTTTGCTCTTTGTCTTCTAAGAGGTAAGATCTGTCTCCAGATAGCAATTACACATTAATGAGATGAATTATGAAATGTTTCTCCTATTAATAATCATGCAGATCCACTGTCAATTCTACAAACTAACCATATACCAACTTTTTAGTATGTTCTAATCAAAAATCTTCACATACACACACACACAATTCATGATTAACAGAAGTAGTATTTTTTTTTCCATATTATTCTTTCTTTACAAACCACATTATTTAGTCTCTTGAACAATGGGCTATAAAATGAGGTTCCTTTAGTTCTTATCTTGGCTACCCAATCCCTTGGCCTTGATTTTATATTTGACAAGCTGCCTACCCACTCTGTATCTCAATTCCCATTGGTAAAATAAGAAAAGCGTCGCATACAACTCACCAGGTAACTGAGAAGAGTTTCCAATAAAGAACTTCAAGGAGTTTCCAACACTTATATTTGCATGGGTTCTTATCAAGGCATAGCACTAGGTTGAGCCCAAGGATTCAATTTCAAAAGAGAAACAGAGCATTAGCAGGGTAGGGCTGTAAGCTCCATCTTTGTAAAGGCCTATGTGAGTTGAAAGTTACCTTAGTCTCAAAAGCCTTAATGCACACACTCGAAACACTATGTGTCTAGATCAAGAGAGTCATAATACAATACTATAAAAGAAAAAGAATTCAAAATTAGCAAAGAATTTCTTGAAAATCTGGAGATAGTATTATGGTATCACATGTAAACTTATACATATGTAAAGTGTAACAAGCATAATGAGGAAAGGAAATGATACTGAATAAACAAAAATGCAGATAATTACTTTGATAAATGGAGTATAATATTATTATAATCTACTTGATGAAATCAATGATTAAAAATGTTTGCTAACAATTCTTAATATTTTGGTTTCCTTCATTCTTCCATTTAATTCATACTATTGAACACGTACCATTTGCTAACTGTAGGGAAACAACTGTAATGTGGAGTTGATGTCCCTACCTTAATGGAATGTACTTGCTAGTAAAAGGAAGAGCTCACTTGGGGTGTCTGGGTGGCTCATTGGTTGAGTATCTGCCTTTGGCTCAAGTCCTGATCCTAGGGTCCTCCCCACAGGGAGCCTGCTTCTCCCTCTGCCTATGTCTCTGCCTCTCTCCATGTCTCTCATGAATGAATAAATAAAATCTTAGGAAAAAAAAAAACGCATTTTAGAATTTGCTAAAAAATATATTAAATAAAACCATAAATAGTTTCTACCCTTAGTTATAGGTATTCTAAAAGATGACACATTAACATACAATACTTTGCTAAAACCTACTTTAAAAAGACCTTATGATTTTTCTCTCTGAGATAAAAGACCAGAGGAAAGAAGTGTTATGTATTACGGGCTTTTGGTTGGGGGTTGGGAGTTGGCGTGGAATGGATGGTGCCATGAAAATCACAAGTCCTTTATGTGAAAGAAGGCAGTAAGCATGATTCCTGTGATCCATGACATGTGCAGCAGTGACATCTAAGAAACACACATATAAAATAAATATATAGCACATGGGTTAAGAACATAGATTCTGGAGTCATACTCCTGAATGTTGACTTGGACACTTAGAATCTACATAACCTTGTGTCATATAAACTCTATATCTCAGTTCTCTCACACGTCAAATGGAAAGAGCTGTGTCCACCTGGAAAAATGGACACAGCCCTTTACTCCTCATTGACAACCCTTATGGCTCCACCTATCAAAAAGAAATGTCTAGTTCCCTTCCACTTTGACTACAGACAGGCCTCTGGCTACCTGGGCCAACAGAATTCACTGGAAGTGACACTACATATGTTCCAAGGGCGGACCTCAAGAGACTTTCCTCTCCAGTACTCTTTTCCAAGCCCCTGTATCCCCCTTGTGAACACAACGCTGCCATCATTGTGAACTTGCTCCTGGATAATGAGCAATCACATGGGTCAGAATGAGTGAGTTAGCCCAGTGGTCCTAGCTGAGACTGCAGAGATATAGAGAGCTCAACAGAAAGTATCAAAGCCCTCTACCTGACCCACAGCTGACAGAAAACACACTAGCCCAGCCTACATCAGCAGAACTGCCCAGCTGACCCACAAAATAGTGAATAATATTAAATGGTTACAGCTTTAAGCTACTAGGTTTTAGGGTGGTTTCAAACACTTCAAAAGTTAACTGAAACACTTCAGATAAGGTCAATTAAATAAATCCAAATAGTGCCTGGCATATGATAGCATTATGTACTTGCTATTGTTATTAAAAGAGATAGATTTTGAAATTGAGACAATTTGCCAAAGAACCTCTAAATCAAAGTCAGCTGGACTCCTTGTTGGCTTTGCATGCTGGTGTGGATGGTGACACGGTGGCTGTGAACATGACATCTAGCAGTCAGGCTCAGATCTCTGGGGTCTCCTAACTTTCGGTACAAGTTATTTACATCAGAGAATAGTATTTGTCTAAATAGCTTCAAATCCACTCACTAATTGGTTAAGTGGAAGGAAATTAAAAATGTATAAAGTAAAGGATCTGGAAAGCCAACTATTTGATCATTGCTTTTAGTCTTCCCAATAGTTTGGTAATAATCTTTACTCCAATTAATTAGATATAAGCAACTTCTCAAAGCAAACAATTCAGAAGGAAATCTGGGACAAATAATTTATGGATATGTTTAAAATATGCAATAGTCCTAGATTCCTGATAGTCTCAGACCAGCAGCATAAAGACAGTAGACAGTAACTGCTTTTGGCCAGGAGTCCCTGGTACTCTGTAGTGTTTAATAAACAATATTATTTTTAAAAGTTCCTATAGTTATGCTACAATTAGTTTGTACTTTGTCTTAAACCATAATACTAACTTTAATGTTGTTTTCAATCCATTAGGATGCAGGGAAACTGTCTTATGCATGTGCATGAGATGAACTGTGAATATCATGCCAAGTCAATTCTATGAATTTCAATATGACATTCTTATCTTTCCTTTATTAAACTTAGCTCTAGGGAATTTCAAGGCCTTTTACACAGAATCCAAATGCCCTTTGGTGGTTGCCACACATATCTTCTTTTATGATGTTGGTACTTTTGGTTAATGTTTTCTTTTTTAAGCATAAAAATTTACTGTAGAGAACATTAGTTCTCTTTCCATTTCTCTCTCTCTCTCTCTCTCTCTCTCTCTCTCTCAGAGAATGTAAGTCAATTTGAAGCCTAATTTTGAATTTCTCTACCCAACTTAATGTACTTGCCAAATACAGAAATTTTACATTCAAATAAGTAAGCTTTGATTTAATTATGATGTTTCTTTTTTTAAAAAGGCAAAATTATCTTATTCTTTTTAAAAAATCAATATCATCAGCAGTTATCTGATTGTACAGAACAACAGGTATTTCACTTCATACTAGATTCTATTCTTCTAAAAGTTTGGTGTACATCACACACATAAAATATTTACTGCCCAAATAACAATGTATTGGGGAATTTATAGAGCTAGCATGTAAAAATAAATTTATAAAACTAGCATTGCAAATAATTTTAGCTCTAGAATACAATCTAAATGTCTTTTTAAAACATTTTTGATGAATGTATAAGTCTTATGGGACTTATTAACTAGCACGTTCCTCACTTTGGAATTCCATGTGATTATACCTGATTGAGACACATTTTTCACCTATTAGTAGGGCAGTCAGCTCATGTGAAAATCCAGAGGGAAGCCTCTTGTGGCTTGGTGAAGAACTGGAAAGACATACTAGCGAATCTTCCAATAGGTTCATAAGTTTCTTTGCACTAGGCTTCTCATTTGCACTGAAGTAAAAAATACATAATAGACCCACGCACCATGGTCTTTTATATATATCATCATCATCATTTCTTTAATACTTCCAAAACATTATGACTTCTCTTAAATTATTTTTAGAAAACCATGGGAAAGTGAAGGTTGAACTGGCCGCATTGACCCCACATTTATGGACAACTAATTCCTATGGTCTGCCAAACAGCTGGTCCCAGTAGTGGGCCAAGAAGAGACTGAACAAGATTTTATTCTTCCTGGAATAATAGTAGGCAAATTGAGAGAGAAACTGTCAAATATCACAGGATCTTGGACCCGGACTGTGAGAGATTTTAAAGGATAAAGACTGACCCCTGTATTTACATTCTCCAGCCAAAAGACAGGGTTAAAACCTAAATTATACAAAATCCTCCAATATTGTCTTTTCCCACTCAGAACATGGCCTGCAAGATCCCATGCTATCTGTCCTCCCCACCTCAAACTTTGGCTTCATCTTCCGTTACTTTCTCACATTGACTTGCTTCCAATTACATGGGCCTCTGCCAAGACATACTTCTGCTGTGAGATGTTTGCATTTGCAGTTCTCTCTACCTGAAATTCCCTGTCCCCACACATTTCCACATGGTACATGCCCTTATCTTTGCATATCTTTCTTCAAAAATTACCAGTGAGGCCTTTCTTTGACCACCTTAATTAAAACCAAAAAACAAAAGTCTACGCTCCATATTTTCTGTCTCCTTTGTGTTTTATTTTTTACAGACCACTTACCACCTTCTAACATACTCTATTATATATTTATTTCATTTGATGCTTGCCTTTCCCCATCAGAATGCCTACTTCATTAACTCTATTTCTATCTTTCACTGATGTATTCTGAGTCAACAGTAATGTCTGGCATTCTATAGGTACTCGATACATACTGCATGAATAAAGGAATGAGCAACTCAAGTTCAAAGTAGTTAATAACTTTCATGAAGTTATACCTTGGAATTTAATGACCAAGCAAGACTAGACACCAATTTTCTGATATCTCCCTCACAAAAATTTAGTAATATGACAATAGCATGTTAAAAAGACTTACTGAGGTAATACAGGTGCCAGTCTGAAACATAAGCCTACTAATATTTATATAGACCTTTTAAATCAAAAAGCAAACTCACATTAGTTCTGAATTAGTTCTTAATTTTCTTGACCATTCTCTCAGGCATAAATTAATATCTCTATTTACAGATTATAAACTTGATGTTCAGAGATTAAAAGAAAGGCTAAGTTGGAAAGAGATCTATTAAAAATGGTCTCCTTCTCTCTAAAACACTTCTTCATCTCACAAAAAGATGCACTGCAGATTTCCATTCAATGATAGTTCTCCTAGTACCAAAATTTAAAAATGCAATTCAATGTGCCCATAACACTTCAGGTATAATTCTTAAAGCATGAAGCAAGTATTCTATTAGTATCACTTTATCTGGATTCTCTCTCTCATTTTGCCATAAGCTTTTATGAACATAATTCTGAGGTCCAAATATAGTTGTATAACAGAATAGTTTTCTTTCTACATATTTTGATTTTATGTGAATATAAATGTGTGTGTGTGTGTGTGTGTGAAATTTGTTTTGTTTCAGTTTGAGAGAATCTACCAGTCTTTTAAATGTTTTGGGCCTACTTTGAACAAATCCAATCACCCAAAAAGGGCAGTATAATATTTAAAACAACAAAACAAAACAAAACACTCAGGAAAAATAAAAAGAAACAGGAAGGAGAAAGGGCATATAATTTAAAACATAATTAGCTGGAGAAAATGCAAAAGGTATCCCATTAAATTCTAACAATTTTCAAGGAATAATATGCCTGCAGTTTGCAGGCAGATGGGTCTTACGAGCAACCTGTACTGTCAACCTTCTGTCCTAGGAGAGAAAACCTTAGTAGCTTCTCATCTTACAAGTCTGCAGTCAAAAGGGTCAGGTGGAAAATTTCATTTCATTACATGGGTCCCAGTGGAAGCAGAGCTTGAAAAGGAGTGATAAGCTTTGCTGAATCACAGAGAAAACCTATGGCAATTGCAGGTGTTATGACTTTACCCTTTCTGGTAGTTGAGTATCCTAATGGCTTGCTCTTCATAAGACTAAAGAATGGAGGAAAGAAAGATCCCACAAAGTCTTGTATAGAGCATTGCCAAAGGATTCTCCCATTCTTTTAAGTGTTTGTCCCTGTTGTTTTACTTGACATCTTTAGACTTTTATTAAACTTAGTGCACAAGATGATTGCCTGGAGGTTGACCACCATGTGAACACTAAATGCTATAGGAAAAGAGGAAAATTATCATTAATGAATTCAATCCAAATAATTTTAAAGGTAATTGATATGGAAAGAGCCCTGATGTCCATTAACAGATGAATGGATGAAGAAGATGTGAGATTATATATATATATATATATATATATATATATATATATATATATGAATACTACTTAGCCATCAAAAATGAAATCTTGCCATTTGCATCAGTGTGAATGGAACTAGAGGGTACTATGCTTAAGCAAAATAAGTCAATCAGAGGAAGAAAATTATCATATGATCTCACTCATAGAATTTAAGAAAGAAACAAAACAGAGGATCATAGGGGAAGAGAGGAAAAAATAAAACAGCATGAAATCAGAGAGGGAGACAAACCATAGGAGACTCCTAATCTTACGAAACAAATTGAGGGTTGCTGGAGGGGAGGTGGGAGGGGGAATGGGATAACTGGGTGATGGACATTAAGGAGTGCACATGATGTAATTAACACTGGGTATTTTATAATGCTGATGAATCAATGACTTCTATTTCTGAAACTAATGATCCATTTTTGTTAATTGAATTTAAATAAAAAATAAATATATCCTGCCATTTGTGCAAAAAAGTAATTGAAATAAAAGTTAACAAGTTATGATGGTGAACTAAATACCACCCCCACACACAAAATTCCTAGAGAATTATCAAAGAGAAATATCTCTTTGTTAAACATTCCAGGAATGTGATTTGTGTTCATGATTTGTGACATCTCCACATTTTTTCGAGTGGTTTATAAACCATTAATGTGCCTGGGTTTAGATACTGGCATTTTTCCTCTTAAATGCACTCCAGTGAAAGAAATTCAAACATCCAACATCTTTGGTGAGTATAGTCCTTATGTCTATTTGTGGCCATTCTTTGGCATGGGAAGATATGAAATTTATCAGATTTGATGACTAATAATTAGAAAATCTGGGCCTACAAGATATACTCAGGATACCTTACGTGAATGCCTTTACATCACAGCTAGATGGAATACTCTTGAAATGCAACCAAATAAAAATATATCCCATTGCCAAATTACAACAACCAACCCTTGAACAACATAGGTTTTGAACTGCATGAGTCCACTTATAGATACATTTTTACAGTACTGTAAATGATTCTTCAATATGATTTTCTTAACAACACTGTTCTCTAGCTTATTGTAAGAAACAAGTATATAATACATATAGCATACAAAACAGGTTTATGTTATTGATAGGCTGGTCAACAGTAGGCTATTAGTTAAGTTTTGGGAGAGTCAAAAGTTATACATTGATTTTCAATTCTGTGGGGAGTCAGCACACTGAGCTATTCAAGTGTCAACTGTACAATAAGATCACAGTTAGAATCTCACAAAAGCAAACTGATTTATAAAAAGGTGTAGGATCTAAGGTCTTTTCTAGGAATAATGCATTTACCATAGAGGCATTTGGTTTCAAGAAAGTTTATCTGGGACAATAATGTATATTACACAACACAGGTTAAGTATTTATGTGGGACACCTGGGTGACTTAGCAGTTTAGTGTCTGCCTTTGGCCCAGGATGTGATCCTGGAGTCCCAGGATCGAGTCCCACATCAGGCTCCCTACATGGAGCCTGCTTCTCCCTCTGCCTATGTCTCTGCCTCTCCCTCTCTCCCTCTCTCTGTGTGTGTGTGTGTATCTCATTAATAAGCAAACAAAATCTTAAAAAAAAAATAGTAAGCTAATCAATTACTAGAAAAAGTCCCAAAGACAATGTTCCCTAATGCAGCAATTAGGAAACTAAGTGTGCAACAAATTCTCTGAAAATATAACAGTACCAAATGTATCTTTTATGGACTTAAACCATGTATGTGCATTGTGGTATATTTTACAGGCAATATATATAATTGTAAATAGGCATTTTTAAAATTAGAATATTGAAAAGTCCTTAACATAAATGGAAAAGAAAGACTAAAAAACCCACTAAATTCATAGGATCTTAGACTCCAAAGAAATATATCACTTCTATCTTTAGCGTCTTAAGGCATTATGATATTTAAGTCATTATAGGAAAGAAAAAAAATCATTTGGATGATCATGACAGAAATTATTTAACAATCAGCCTTGAAACTCTACTGTAATTATTAATTACAGATTTTTTACTATACATTCTTTACTAAAACTATAGATTTTTTACTTACTTTCTTTACTAAAACTAACCAAAATTTAAGCTCCTGACTCAGCTAGATGAAGATGAATAATTGTAAAGTGCCTTCCCATGTAAGAGTTATGAACATAAAACCTCTATTTTCTGGCTTGGTTTGAGAATAAGGGTCTCATGGATTACCCATTTTCAAACTATGAGAAGGCACTAAATTTACATTTAGTGAAATTTAAACTTGGTGGCAAAGGATAGAGATTAATGAAAACCATTATAGAAATTTTCATTACTCCAGAATCCCAATCATGGACATCTCTTGGCATAGTGTTTATAGTCTTGTAGTGTATAGTGTAGCGTAGGAGAGAGTTCTGATCAACAGAAGTTGAAATGAGTCATCTTTTCAGACTCTGCCCTGTCAAAATTAAATAATCTCAATACATTACACTTTCTTGAGTCTTATTTCTCTGTCCTTTAATCACCTTTAAGGCTCACTTCTGAACAACTTCTAAATGTTCATCACTCTTCTCTGGCTTTTTAGTTTTAAGTTACTTGATCAAATGTCAAAGGAGGCTGTTATTAGTCTTTATACTAGAATTTAATATCATTTCAGGAGTAGATATACTCTTAGAAATCTTGACTTGTATGAAAGCTACATATATGAAAGTATTTAGCTATATCACCTCAGTGGAATATGTCTAAGGGGAAATTCTTTTACCAGTGTTTTATGATTTGTAGGAAAGAGTTTTTAGTCAAATATATATCATAAATTTACTTTGTTTATCTGAAATGTTGGGGAGGAGCAAAGGATAAAGTGATTTTAAAGATCTATTGGCTACACTCTTGTTTTAGAAAAATCAAATTAACTTATGAGTAGGAAAATGCTTATAGCAAAAGTAGATATTTTTATGAGAACACATGTCATCAATGATATTGGCAGTTTGGTGGGAAGTATACATATTTTCTACTAGCACATATACCTTTATTGACATGATCTTTTGATAAGAGGTGCACATTTTTTTATTAACACACATACCTATGATGACGTTTTGACATACATGATATTTTGGTAAGAGGATCCTTAATCCCTTCCTCTTAGGCCTATCAGAATAGAAAAAGGCATCCAATTGCCCTCCCCTCTCCTGTGGAGTGTCATTTAGTCCATCAAATACTCATGAGCCAGGCTAGAAGAGGAGTTTCCCAGTGCCTATGAAGGTCCTGGAAGCAAGAGATGAAGTCAGGAATGGAAGAAAAGTTCAGTTTTTCCAGTTCATATCCAGCCTACAGCTTAATTCTTAAATTCAATTAGATGGTACCCCCAACCACATCATTGGCCTTTCATTGTCCCTAGTCAGGACACTTGTGGAGGTGAACATTTACTATGTTCATAAATTTTTTTACACTCCTCCCATCAAAAAGTGGGATCTTATTCCCAAAGTGATTTACTTCTAAAAATTAAAATGTGACAAAAATGACCCTATTCAACTTTGAAAGCTGGATTAGAAAAGGTCGTTAGCCTTCTACCTGGCTTTATCCCTTGGGACATGCACCTCAGGAGCCCTGAGCTGCTCTGTAATAAGTTTGGTTAAGCTGAGGTTGGCATGCTGGAGAGATAGAGTGGAAAGACTACAGAGGGGAAGAGCGGTGCAAAGGAGTCCCAGTTATTTTTGTCTCCAAACATTTGAGTCTTCCCAGATAACAGCCAGCATCAACTGCCAGAGCTGTGAGTGAACAGCATTCAGATGGCTCCAGTCTACCATTCAACCACTCTGGTAGAGCAGAGACAAACAGTTCCTGCTGAGTCCCACCCAAACGCTTTGTGAGAAATTTAAATATTCATATTGTTCTAAAGTATACCAATTTGGGGGGTGATTTGTTACATTGCAATAGATAAGTGGAACACAGACCTTACTTCTACCCGTAATGAAAATCAGCTTCAGGTACAAAAATGGCTAAATCGGTAGTCTTCAAACTTTTTTGATCACTCACAATAAATTCTGGTTTACTTATTTATTGATTTAACACATGTACAACTACACCAATGTATTATATACAAATATAAACCTTTAGGAGGATCAGCTAAAATTAGAAATTCTAATGTTTTCTCCCTGCTCCAAAAGGATTATCATGCTCACCCAACTTTGAAAACTTCTGGAGTTAATATGTGAATTGTTTAGATAATAGCGCTGAAGCTCTAGGTGATTAGACAACCCACTAGTCAGAAACAGATTAAGAGTGCTAAGGTTTGAGACTCCTGGGTAGCTCAGCGGTTAAGCATCTGTCTTCAACTCAGGGCCTGATTCCAGGATTGAGTCCCACATAGGGCTCCCTGCATGGAGCCTGCTTCTCCCTCTGCCTATGTCTCTGCCTCTATCTTTCTGTATCTCTCATGAATGAATAAATAAAATCTTAGAAAAAAATAGAAGTGCTAAGGTTTGAGGAAGCATGTTATTTATATAATCTTTTTTTTTTTTTTTTTTTTTTTTTTTTTTTAGTAAACCCCTTTAGCAAACAATGGAGACTTTTAGAATAGGAGACCTTGGAAATTTTAAGTAAAATTTCTCAACTCTGGTATCAGCTATGAAAGTTATTTGTTACAAATATCAGTCAAAATATAGTAATTCGTGAGGCATTCACTTTTTAATAAGTTCATTTGGTCCCAGAAAGTTTCCATGATAAGATCTACTCAGTTGTTCCCATTCAGTGGTGATTCCTGGAAGCAAACAGCATTGTGCAATGGTCACAATCACTACCTTGCAAACACAGTGTAGCTTGATGGTTCAATGCTCTGGAGTAAGCCCACTGCTCCCCAGTTAAAGATTGGGCAACTACATAACTTCTTTATGCATTTTCTACTTCTGCAAATGGGGATAATAATGACATCTAACTTGCAAAGTTGTTACGAGGATTCAGTGAAAGATGTAAAGCTCTATGCACCAGGCCTAAACTGGAAGTAGTGCTCAGTAATTGTTAACCACAGATTTTTGTTATTATGTTGTTATGGAAGGAGAAAGAATTAAATTTTAAATTTGAGAAACTAGTTGAAAATATATGTCTTGCCTGGAAATATTATTATTTAAGTCAGGATCAAGACAGAAAACTACCCCAATCTTCTTTTTTAAGGATTTATTTATTTATTTATTTATTTATTTATTTATTTATTTATTTATTTATTTTTAGTGAGAGATAAAGCAAACACAAGGAGGGGAGGGGCATTGGGAGAGGGAGGGAGAATCTCCAGTAGACTCCTCACTGAGTGTAGAGCATGACATAGGGTTTGATCTCATGACCCTGAGATCATGATCTGAGCCAAAACTTAGAGTCAGAAGCTCAACTGACTGAGCCACCCATATTCCCCACAAACTAGCCCATTCTTATGCTCACACACTCCCCCACTCCTCCACCTTAGCCTACCTTTAAATTATTTATAAATAAGCCAACTGAGGTAGAGAGCAGAAAAATGTCTTGTCTCAAATACTAAAGCTAATTAATGAGAAAAGCTGTGCCAGAGCTACAGAACTAAATGTATAATAGAAATACCAGTGTAGAGTATGAAGATGTCATACAGAAGTTATAACATACACGTTGATGCTCTTGTGTAAAGCAAAGTAAAAATATATGTACCATATTGTTTCTTACACAAATGTAAGGTAAATACACTATTAGAAGCCATAGTTCTTAAAGAAAATTTAATATGTATTGTCCTCAAACTATTTTAAAAAACAGTAAAAGAAGGAAAGATTCCAAGTTTATTCTATGAGGCCAGCATTACCCTGATACCAAAAACCACACAGACACTATAAAAAAAAAGAAAGCTGGCTAATATGACTAATGAACATTAATGTAAAAATCTGCAACAAAACATTAGCAAGCCAAATTCAACAATACATTATAAGTATCATTTACTGCAATCAAGTGGAATTTATTTCAAGGATTCAAGGATGGTTCAATATCTGTAAGCCAATCAGCATGATACATTACATTAACAAAATGAAGGATAAAAACTATATGATCATCTCAATAGTTACAGAAAATGCATTTGGCAGAATTCATCATCTGTTTATGATAAAAACTCTCAACAAAGTGGGTTTACAGGAGACAACCTCAACATAATAAAGGCCGTATATGAAAAACCCACAGCTAACATAATAGTAAATGGGGAGGGATCCCTGGGTGGCGCAGCGGTTTGGCGCCTGCCTTTGGCCCAGGGCACGATCCTGGAGACCCGGGATCGAGTCCCACGTCGGGCTCCCGGTGCATGGAGCCTGCTTCTCCCTCTGCCTGTGTCTCTGCCTCTCTCTCTCTCTCACTGTGTGCCTATCATAAATAAATAAAAATTTTAAAAAAATAGTAAATGGGGAAAAGCTGAAAGCCTTTCCTCTAAGATAAGGAACAAGACAAAAATGCCCACTCTTGCCACTTTTATGCTACATAGTATTGAAGTCCTAGCTATAGGAACCAGACAAGAAAAATATATAAAAGACATCCAAATTGGTAATGAAGAAGCAAAACTCACTATCTGCAGATGACACAATACTATATAGAAAACCCTAGGGACTCCATCAAAAATCTGTTAGAATAAATGAGTTCAGTAATTTTGCAGGATACAAAATTAATATTCAAAAATCTGTTGCATTTCTATACTGATAATGAAGTAACAGAAAGAAAAATAAGAAAACAACCCCAATTACAATTGTACCAAAAGATTAAAACTCCTAAGAATAGACATAATCAAGGAGGTGAAAAACTTGTACTTTGAAAACTATAAGACACTGCTGAAAGAAGTTGAAGATGACACAAATAGATATGCCATACTCATGGACTGGAAAAATTAATATTGGCCAAAACGTCCACACTACCTAAAGAAATCTATAGATTCAATGTAATTCCCATCAAAATACCAACAGTATTTTTCACAGAACTAAAATAAATAACCCTAGAATTTGTATGGAACCACAAAAGACCTTGAATAGGCAAAGCAATCTTGAAAAGGAAGAACAAAGCTGGGGATAATCACAATCCCAGATTTCATGATATACAACAAAGCTATAGTAATCAAAACAGTATGGCATAGGCATAAAAACAGCACACATATCAAGGAACAGGAACAAGCTAGAGAGCCCAGAAGTAAACCCATACTTATATAGTCAATTAATCTATGATAAAGGAGGCAAAAATGCATAATGAGGAAAAGGCAGTCTCTTCAATAAATGGTGATTGGAAAACTGGACAGCTACATGCAAAAGAATGAAACTGGACTATTTTTTTTATACCATGCACAGAAATAAACTAAAAACAGATTAAAGATCTAAACATGAGACCTGAAGCCATGAAATTCCTAAAAGAAAACATAGGCAGTAACCTCTTGGACATTGGTCTTAGCAAATTTTTCAGGCAAGGGAAACAAAGCAAAAATAGCCTACTAAAACTATGCCACAATAAAAAGCTTTTGCACAATGAAGAAAACCATCAGCAAAACAAAAAGTCAACCTGCTGAATGGGAGAAGACATTTGCAAATGACAGATCTGATAAGGGTTTAACATCTGAAATATATAAAGAACTCATACAACTTAACACCAAAATACAATCCATTTTTTAAAAAGATTTTATTTATTCATGAGAAACACACAGAGAGAGACAGAGACATAGGCAGAAGGAGAAGTAGGCTTCCCATGGGGAGCCCAATGTGGAACTCAATCCCCAGACCCAAGATCACGACCTGAGCCAAAGGCAGACACCCCTAGAATCCAATTAAACATGGAAAGAAGTCCATGGGAGATCTTGATATATGGAAAATTGAGACTCTGCACAGTACCACTTAATGAGACAGACAAGTGAGAAAGAGGTATATATTCATACATTCTCCACTTGTTCCTAACAACTGGATTTCCATTATATTGATAAGATTTGGTAAGAAAATTTTATATATTGAGGAGTACTTCAAGCAACTTTTGAAAAAAAATGCACTTAAAAGTCCCCAATACTTTATTAGCTTATCAATCAAAATGGGGAAGAAGTTGATCAATCAGTTTCTTAAATGCTTTGTACCAACCTTAACAGTGTGCAATGGTGGCAAGTCATGAGTGAGACCAAACATTGATCTACTCTTACTTTCCCACCTTCAAATTATGGTCTGGATATAAACTGTCAGGTATCTGTCATTCATTCATTCCATAAACATATATCAAGTACCTGCTGTATGTCAAGCTCTCTATTAGTAACTGGGGATATAATGGTGAGCAATCTGCTCTTACCTCTGTGACTGGGCAGGTTTATTCCAGTCCCAATGACAATAAGCAACATGCATTACTTGAAGTACTGATCCTTACAAGTTTTCAGATTTAAAACATAGCATAGCTGTTAAAAGAACTTGTATACGTATTGTCTTATTAAGTCTGTACAGTAATGGTCTAAATTATTACATTATTTAGTATTTATCCATTTTTACATTGAGGAAACAAAAATCCAAAGGGGTTAAATGCCATGCCTAAAGTTAGATAAGTTGTAAGTGGTGGGACCAGAATTCAAACCTGAAAGCTTGACCACATATTCTGTGTTCTTTCAACCAGGCAGTCTTGCTGCGGGGACCCTTTCCATTCCTGGGAGGACCCTTCCCATTCCTGGGTGTGGACAGATGCAGATAAGGAGAAGAAAAGGAGGCTCGGTGGTGCATCCGGGTCGCACAGAGCCTATTTTGTTCACAGTGCTTCTAACTGCATTACAGGAAATGGAAACTCTTTCAGATATTTCCATCATAAAGGGTTTAAATGCTGAAAGGGGGTGCTTACAAAATCTTTGGAAGGGCTAAAGGAAAAGTCAGAAGACCCTACCAGACTCTTCCTTTTAAAATCATGCAACTATACCTGCAATCTAGAGCTCAAAAAAAAAAAAAAACAAACAAAAAACAACAAAACAAAACAAACAAACAAACAAACAAAAACTACTGCTGCTAGCAGTACACACATCTACAGGAACTTCCTTGGCAGCACAGTGACATCAGAAAGGCCTCTCTACCGTGTCTCATGCAAGTGCCTCCTACTGGCAAAACCCATAACGCAGCCAGACCCCTACCTGCAAGAGAGTCTGGGAAGTGGAGTTTTTGTTTTCCAATTCCTGGAATACAGGGGGAAATGCAGAAAGACGGGAAGAGATGTCCAGTGCCAATCAACAATATTCAACACTCGGATGCCTGGGTAGCTCAGAGGTTGAACGTCTGCCTTCGGCTCAGGGCATGATCCCGGGCCAGGGATCAAATCCCACATTGGTCTCCCTGCAAGGAGTCCACTTCTCCCTCTATGTCTCTGCCTCTCTCTGTGTGTCTCTCATGAATAAACAAAATCTTTAAAAAAAATAATATTCAACACTAATTTTCCTTTTCTCAATATCTTCTGTGTGGCTACCATCTTTCACTCCCTCTTTAAATCAAACTCTGTCTTCTTGACATACTGAAGTAACCCCTCTGGTCTCTTCCCTACTCCAGGGATAACAGTGCGTTGTAAGATGCAAACCTTGACCACCTTCTTTCTCTCTTTCTGAGTCAGCACCCTACTATTTGCCAGGCCCACTCCACCCCTGGAATTGAATGAAGCATCACCCTGAAGGACATGAGACCTGTTCTTCTGTACAGCCACTTAGGAGCCACATAAGGGAACTGGAAATGTAGAAGAGGTAGTTCCCCAAGGAGTGAAACTTGACTAGTAGGAAAAGGGAGACAGTTCTGGAGAAACCAAGCGATAAATTTCTCTTCCTTTCTCCCTCCTGTGTACTACTCAAAAGTATAGTGCTTCCTTGTAAACCTTCTAGAGAATTCTCCTGTTCATTGAACATGCCTGCTGGTTCACCTTTTGTGTTGTTTTGTGGCACCCTGTGATGCCGACATGGTGGTCAACATGGTGACATGCTGTGTTTCAATGAATTGTTCATTACCCTTGTTCATTACCTCAACATCCTGTGATCATATCTGGCAAATAAACCATTAGGATTATAATCACCACTTCAGACTCTGCTTTCTAGAGGGCCTAGGTTAAATGACATAGATTTGGCACTATTAACATCTGCAAAGCAGGGGTTCTGGGCAGAGTTGTGCTTCAGAAACACTTCATAAAAATTATACATGTTCTTGCCTCACTTGAGGCTGACTAAATAAAAATTGCTAGGAATGGGACTAGGTATGCATGTGTTTCCTTAAGAATCATTTTAGAAGTCCATCGATTAGTATTAGCACAGAACTAGGATTAGGTCCACAAATCTGATCTCCCCTCAACCCCTGCCACCCCCATAATGAGCCTGAAGTATTTTTACCAAGTGACAAAGATTCTTGATATTGTATATTGAGAAAGGCTTACGACATCATAAAGCAGAAGTCCTAAACTAGGAGAAAGATGTGAAGGAACATGATTGGGGTGGCATAACTAAACAGGTGTGATAAGCCTACAGAGCACAAGAAGACTAATGAACATTTCAGTAATTACAGAAATTTGATATTCAGAGTTTTGTAAGAGGTTAGCATGTCTCATTACACTCTTTACCTTTTCTTTCAAACATTCTTAAAAAAAAAAAAGATTAAAAAGCAGCCAGCTGGTAGCATGCATTGTCAGTAAGAAGTGATGTAAGCCACGCTAATTGATCACTTTTTAAAGATTAAGTGGCCTATTCTCTGTAATAGGACATACAGAAAACAGCTTTGACAGGACTGAAGTAGTTTACTGAGTTCTGACTGCCGACTGAAAATTTAAATCATGCTTATTTTTCGTAAGGTAATCCACTCACAATAAGCAATTTACATGATCTCATCCTATAAGAAAAGCTCTGATGCTCTTCCTGAACCTTCTACCTGCTGTGTTGCTATGATGCACCTGCATTTTGGATAGATATTGAAAGGAGAGGGGTGTAGAAGGGCCTGGAGACCAATTTGTATTGGTCTTGTATGTCTCAGGCAGAAATAGACTCTCTCTCTGTGTAATCACTGAATGAGATCTAAAGGCCTTTATGTCTTACATGCAAGCTCCATCTCTCTCAGTCTCATTTTCTTAGCTAAATATGAGATAATCATAATACCCTTTTCACCTAATTGTGATGATTAAATGGAAAATATAATTACTTTATCAAATTGAACATGTACTACTGATATTACACAGTATAAGGAAGGCCTGCTATAGGGAACTATTCACATCTTATAATCACTCTTTCTCTTAAGTGTCACAGTATTGTAGCTGGACTGCCATTGCTTATCCTTCCCTCCTGCTCTTAAGTATAGAGGATTGAGAGAAACAGTTGCACTGACAATTCATAGCTAAGGGTGAGAAGTGGAGAGTTTAGGAAGATTACAAGAATAAAACAAAAAACGTGAAGTTCAAGATTTACCTTGAATCCTCCCTCTTCTCCTTTCTAGTTGGATAGCTAGGACTTCATCCATCCTAGATTCCATTTCCTACTCGGTAAAGTGGGGAAAATAATAGTTATCATTATGGTGTTTGGTGATTAAGGAGGATGATGTATGAAAAGTATCAAGCATCCTGATCCAAAGTAAGAACTCAACAATATCTTGTCTCGTCTTCTACATGGCCTAAAAAGATCACACAGTGTGTGTGTTGGGGGGGGGGGGTGAGGTGGGGGCACTTCTTATATGAACACACTCTGGTCCTTTTTCAGAAATGAGCAAAAGCTATTTGTTTCTATGCTTCTATTTTATACATTTCTTCAAAGGGCTCCTAAAACTATAAGCTCTATCAGAAGCCTCCAAACTACCTTTTTATAATGAGAGATTTTTATGAATTGCTCAGTACTTTTTATGAAATTAATCATACTGTTTCTTTTCTTGATCAACCTCCTTCCCAACCTCCTTTTTCATGAGAATAACCATGGATTAAAGTAGGTTGGTACTTGGGACAGGATCCAGAAAATTCAAGTCAGTTTTAATGTATACAAGTGGCAATAATTAAAGTTTGAAATTAACTTTTAAATGATTTTTTGAAGTCTGAGATCCTTATTACACCAGATATCTAACTTGTTCAGTATTTATAAAATGATACCTATGATCAGAAGGCTTATTGTGACCATCTGCAACAATGGAGCAGCGCTCTGAAATTGGGACAGTCCTGAAAAATTAACAAATGATCACAGCAGGTATCATGCCCCAGGGCAAGACTGTTTGTTCTGTGAGGCTTGACCAGCTAAGTAAAGGCTGGTGAACAGACTGCCTTTAATACCTTTGCCATCTTCAAAGAGCAAATTTCCCACCTAATGGCTCCCTACCCTTACTTAAAATATCATATGGACCTCAGTATTTGTGCCCACAGTCCTGAAAACTTCTCTCAGGGATTCCCTAGCTCGGAAATGTAGCAGATGATGATGAAAAAAAGTGCAGTCATTACCTAGAACAACTGTAGTCCTCGATTTACAATGTGGCTAGGTTTGGTTTGGAACAGAGAGAACAGACACTTGGCGCTAGAAGATGACCTTCCTGTTTCTCTTGTCCCTGAGGGTCTGTGCCACGAAAATGCCATTGGCGCCAGCTGGCCTATTGTTCTCAACTGCCTCAAACTCAACAACCACGCAGAGGTTTGAACACTTCTGCCCTAAGCATCCCCATGAAACCATGTCTCTCCTATTGTTTAGTGCTCCCAATTTGCTTCAAGATGTGAATTTCTCCACCTGGATACTCATCTGGCTTTTTCAAGAAGCAGGCAAACTCTGAGATCCTATTCTTATTTTCACAGTGTTCCTGCTTACTCTTCACTCTTTCTACAACTTCTTTAACCTTCTCCCAATTAGATATTTTGCCTAATCTCTCATCTTGAACCAAAAGTGACTCATTCATTCACTCACCAACGTTAAAAAGTGCTTCCTATATTGCACTATTTCAGATAAAAGAACACAGTAGTAAATAGACAAAGTCTTTGCCTTTATGGAATTTCTATTGTGAGACTATAAATACATTATAAATAATAATTAGTTTATAATACAGTTTCAGATAATGACAAGTGTAATGGTAATATACATCCAAAATTAGTTTAAAGGCTCTAGAGAATAACTTGGTAAAAATGTTGAGAGGAAATTCTATTTTGTAGTAGAGGATCAGGGAAAATCTGAGGTAGTAATATTTCAACAACCACAACAACAACAAAGTAGGGGAGCAAGAGAAACAAAAGTCGGAGGAAGAGATTTCCAAGGAGGTGGAACAATCAGCAGATGCTCTAAAGTGGAAATGAGCTTGGCCACTCATACTTTGGCAAATTTCTTAATTTCACTGCTGCTTTGTGTTTTGTTTGTTTGTTCATATCCCTGTGTCGCTTTTCAATTAAATCTGCCCGTGAAAAGAAGCCAGTTTTGTATATAACTCCTTGTAAATCTTCAGTGAGTATCAAGCCAAAGGCATGAGAAAGTATTTATTAAATGTTTTGATGATAGCAAAAGCTACAGATTTCTCCTAACCCATGCAGTCCAAGGGAGCGCATTAACAATCAGTGACCGTTATAAATGCTCTTTAAATAAGATCTCTACCCTGGCTAAATAAGTACTCAGAGTGACAACACAACTGGTTTTACACAAATGCAAAAAGGGTAAGGGTATGGGGTGCAAGGTGCATTTAGTGCATTTCAAGCTTTGGAGAAAGGGACTGTCACTGCTCTGGAAAAAGCCGGAAAAACTAAATTGTAAATAACTTCAAGATGACAGTTAACCAGAAGTGGTTACATAAGAAACATTCAAGGGAATTTTAATGTGCTGCAGCAAACAGGATTAAAGGGCAATAAAATTTTAAGGTACATTCTAGTTAAGTCCTAAAGATTTTTGCAGTATTTTTGAGAAGAGAATGCAAGGGACCAGACCTTCAAGGAGAATTTGTGCTTCCCTCAGCAGAAACTGCAAAACACCTACACTTACCCTTTGCTGCAAAATAAGCAAATAGCCAGTGCTGTCTATACAGGGACTACCTATGGGGAGTTCAGCTTCTGAGACCTCATGAGAAGGCACTTTTCAAGGACTATTACCTTCATTTAGATTTTTCACTAGTCCACAGGGCTCCTTATGGTGACCCATGTGGAGCTAAACCTTGTGAGTAATTAACGTCAGGGTAGCTGAAAAATTAATTTTTAGCAAGTAAGTTCTACTTGCGAGTGGAATCTAGATTTCTAAAGGGCAATACACCAGATCTTTCACTTCTTTTTGGGTCTCAGAATCCAGTACAAGGCTAAACCCACAAAGGGTATTCGGCAAATACTTAATGAATGAGCCATGTCTTAAAGGGTTTGCTGCCATGGGTACTCTGAGAATGCAGTGTACAACAGTACTAAAAGTTAGATATTAAGTTACAAAGTGTCCTTGACTCAAACTGTAGTAGAAAACTTATTCAGCCTGATTTTTTTAAAATATTTTTTTTGAATTTTTATTTATTTATGATAGGCACACAGTGAGAGAGAGAGAGGCAGAGACACAGGCAGAGGGAGAAGCAGGCTCCATGCACCGGGAGCCCGATGTGGGATTCGATCCCGGGTCTCCAGGATCGTGCCCTGGGCCAAAGGCAGGCGCCAAACCACTGCGCCACCCAGGGATCCCTCAGCCTGATTTTTTAATCCTATATAGATGATAGGGTTGCCTGATAAAATATAGGACCCCCACTTAAATTTGAACTTCAGATAAGCATGGGTTTTAGTATAAGTATGTCCAAAATACTGCATGGAATACACTTAAAAAATTTTACTGTTTACCTGAATTTCAAATTTAACTACGCATCCTGTATTTTTATTTACAAAATCTGGCAACTGTATTTTCAGCTGTTAGGCCTCGAAACTGGTTGAATTTGTTTCTCTTCTTTTCTCTGATGATTAAACTTCAAAATGCAGATATTTTAATAGCTTTTAATTATTCCCTTTTAAATTGAAAAGCATATGAACTATGTTCTTCTTGACCTTACTTAAAGAGATACGGAAGAAGAAACTCCAGAGAATATGCAATTTGGGGTTAATGCATAGAATGGCATTATCCACGGTGCCTAGTATAGTTTGCTTTGTTGAATTTTGGTAAAAGAAGAAGAAAAAATAAATAAAAGAATAGGGTTTCAGCCGTTTTCTAATGACATGGCCAGATGATGCCACAAAATCTTGGCATTACTGATAAGTACACACTGTGCTGGAAAATCAATAGTTTCAGAAGGGGATCCTGAAGGGAACTTTCCATTATGGAGGTTAGAAGTAACTTTAGCCCCATACTCATAAATTCCTATTCAGGGTGCTCCATGTCCCTAAGCAAGAAAGCACAGGCCTTGTCCTAATATCATAAACTACTAACCTGGAATTATTAATGTTTTTAATTACTAAAGGTATCTACTTTTAAAAACTGTACTTTTAACTATTTCTAATGCCAATGATTGAGTTGAGAAAGTAAATTAAAAACAAACAAACAAACAAACAAACAAACAAAAAACAGGTGTCCCTGTACTTGAAGAAAACCTCTTAGGCTGAAAGAGAAGCTTAGGTAAGCAGAGATAAATTTTGAAAGTGGTTATTTACATTGAATAATAATTCAACACTCCCCTAAATATTAGCCTCCCCTAACATTTAACAAAAATTATCATTTACTCCATTGCAAAGAGTGGCTAAACAATTTTCCAGGGTCTTCTATATTTTTGAATTGTGAAAGTTTAGCCCCTTGTTCATTTAGAACTCCATGTTTACTAATATCTACACAATGGTTTGTAGTTATATTTATTATTCCTCTTCCTTAAAACTCTAGGGTAATATGAATTTCTCCTACTATTCTATAGGAAAACACAGCCTGAACTAAGCTCTCTTGAACTTCTTCCTTTTCTCTAAAACTTGTAGGTAAAGCTTCTCTAAAATTCTAAAGTAAGACACATAATTTTATTTTCACCCCTTCACATACTCTCCTAACACTCTTAAGTGCAGAAGACATTAAAAAAATAAAATTCACTATTCACAACTATTATTTCCATGAAGTCACTTCCCTAGAAATAGCAAGGAAGGGTCCATTCCATCCTCATTTTTAAATAAACTTTTGAAAACAGTTTTAGATTCAGATTATCTGTGAAGATAGTATGGAGAGTTCCCCATATCCAACACCCACTTTCCCATTGTTAATGTCCCATGATACATTTGTCATAATAAGCTGATATTGAAACACTATTATTTCAATGTTTCGTTAAAATTTCCTTAGGTTTTACCTAATGTCCTTCTCTTTTCCAGGATCCCCTCCAGAATACCACATTACATTTAGTTACCATGTCTCCTTAGTCTCCTCCTGGCTGTGGGAGTTTTCAGTTTTTGTGTTGACGATTTAAGAAGTACTAGTCTGATATTTCATGGAATATCTCTCAATTTCTATTTGTCTGATGCTTTTCTCATGATGAGACAGAGGTTATGAGTTTTGGGTCCGCTGAAGTGCCATTTTCACCACATAGCAAAGCACAGTTACTTTTTTCATCTTTTTCCATACTGTTCACTTTGAAAGGAAGTCACTATGCACAGCCCTCACTTAAGAGATAGGGATTTAAGCTCCATCTCCTTGAGGGGGCAGTATCTACATAGATTATTTGGAATTCTGCACAGGATATTTGTTTCTTTGCTCCATTTATCCATTCAATCATCTATTTCTGTCTGTGTGAACTCATGGATATTTTATACTTTGGATTATAATCCAATACTACTTATTTATTTTGTTGCTCAAATTGTTCCAGCTTTGGCCACTGAAGCTCTTTCAGTTGGCTCTTGTGCTGTTTTGACATGCCCTGCATCATTGTGGTTTTTATTTTTTTTTTCTTTTTTCTTTTTTTTTTTTTTTTTTTTTTTTTAGCACATCATTGCTTTCTGGAACTACAAGATGACTTCTCCAGCTTCCTTCAGTATCTTCTTTGCTCCAGTCCCAGATTTGTCCAAGAAGACTTGGTTCTTTTTTTGGAGCAAGGCATTAAAAGGCAAAAACTGGGCCTTGATAAGTGAAAACCACTGTCATTTTAAAATCATTTCTCTTCTTCATGTCCTACCTGAATGTATTTGCCACTAGACTGAAGGACATCCATATCATTTATTTCAAACTTGGTTCTAAAAAGGAAATTAGTTAAATTTCTGAAGTATTTGATGATTTTAACAGTTTTTATTTTATTTTATATTTAAGGATTGATTTTAAATTTTTTTTTGCTTTTTTGGGGTATTTTTTGTTTTTCTTCTGAAAGGACCAGAATGGTTGGGAATGAGCTTCCTAAGGAAAGAAAGGGTGGGTTACTTCTACCCAGGCTTAGCTAGGTACAGCCTGGTAATTCCACTAGAAATAGCAGGGTGTATCTAAGTCTAGGAGGAGCTTAATATACACTGTCCTTATTCAACCCTTGCTTAGGAAAAAATTATATGATGACTACAGACATGTGAGGGACTAGTTATAGAAGGATGAAGGGGTTGAAACATAGAAGAATACAAATACAAATAAATACCATTATCCAACCATTTTCCAAATGTCTTGTATTTTTTTATGATGCATATGTGAGGGGAGCTGCATTTTAATACCAGGAGTGGCTCTTTCATAGATGCAGTGTTAAGCATGCATTCTCTCCAACATCAGGACTTTTTTTTTTAAGATTGTATTTATTCATTCATTGGAGAGAGGCAAAGACACAGGCAGAGGGAGAAGCAGGCTCCATGCAGGGAGCCTGATGTGGTACTCAATCCCGGGACTCGATCCCAGGACTCCAGGATCACGCCCTGGGCCAAAGGCAGGCGCTAAACCGCTGAGCCACCCGGGGATCCCAACAACATAAGGGCTTTATATGGGCTTTAAAAACCACAAGTATGTCCTATAATAGACTAGGCTTACCAAATTCACATACTACTAGTACTGAGAAAGTCTCCAAAGTTACACAAAGAAAGAAATTTAATAAATAAATGTATGCCCCTGGTAATCTCAGTAGGTGAGGTTGTGTTGTATGCTAGTCAAAAGGGCAGTTCCTTTGCACCCAACACTTACACATACACAAAGTATAACTTATTAGATCCTATGACTGCTCTTCCTTCCATTTCCCTTTCAACCACCAGCTTCCAATACTTATTCCCCTTCTCCCAATTCAGAATGTAAACACTGCTGGATAATACTCTAGAGCCTCCAACTATAAACAACCACTGATGATTGAATCACATCACTTGAGCTACTCATGAAAACTAAGGCCCACTTAAGGCTACTGGAGTCTTGCAATCCAGAGCCATGAGTCTCTACTGATGATGGAAAATTGGTCTGACTTCTGGGTTGCTTAACACTGCTAAGTTCATACCCAGATTAAAAAAAAAAAAAAAAATTGGCACCCATTAGCTAAACTCTTTTGGAGCTAATTGAGCCATGAGCCAGTGAGAGGCTGGCTGAAAGCTGAACATTTTAATGTATTGTACTTGAATAAAAAATTTGCTGATGGCTATTTTTTCCCCAAATACTGCTTTGTCTTTTCTCATGGACTCGAGTTGGGTTTCAGAGGACACAGTCTTTAGCCAGCACAGACACTGAAGATAAAAGACACAAATCAATAGAAAAAAATAACTTCTTTTTATTTACAAGAAAAAAAATCCAAATATTGGATGCTGTAAACAAAATTCACAATCTGTTCCCTCTAGCACTGATTCAAACATGTCAGTTTTTAAGAGTCCATTCTCCATCAACTCCTTTTCTGCCTGTGACACAGTCTAAAGTCAAAATATCCCAACAGAGTGACCCCAGGTGCAGCTTGCTCCAATAGGACATCTCAGAGCAGGCAATGGTTGTAGAGAGGTTGAGAGACACCCGGGGGGGCAGAGCCTCCTCCATTCTGCAAGGCTTTGCAGCAAGTTTTGCCAAGTTACCTTGACATCTTCCAACTTTGTACTTTTACCATGTATTTTGTTAGCAAGCCATTATTACAACAAAATATTACACAGAGATTCTTCCTTGGCACTGAAAAGACTATAAGAAATCTTAAAGAAAGATTATATTCAAATAGGTGCTATATATGATTTTTTTTTTTACTTTTCAGTTTCATCTAATACACTTTGTCTTCAAACAAAAAAAAAAAGCTCATTTTTGAACTGCTGACAGCTTTCAACATAATACATTTCATTCACAAAATAGTTCACGATATTTATTTGACAAGCACTGCATTGAAAACAACTTTATGCACAGTTAAAGCAGCCGACGATAAGCTAACAGAAAGGGGTGGCAGAAACGGTGTTCACTTTTCTTTGTGTTTCTTCCATGGCTTGGCTTACAAATATTCTTCCATCCTTGCATTGTTTGGAGCCCCGTTAAAATAGTCCACCCACTACTAAAGTGAGCAGATACTTCAGGAAGGGAAAAGTCCATCTCACTGTAGGACTTCTTGAGGCAATCGGATTTACTGAAAATCAACTTTTTAGAAGGGCACGGTCACAGGTCAAATGTTCTCTGACATGCCAAACTGGACAGGTGATAAGAGCCTCCAGAAGATAAAACTTCTTCCTGTTTTAAAGTTAACAGCACACTAGGCCAGATAAGCACAAAAGCAAGCAAATCACAGGCACCGATCAGGAGTTGAGAGCTGTTCTTTTTCTCTGACCTATACACACGGCTCTCTCTCTCTCCAGACATTCAGACTTTTAGGTTACACATCCACAAAGAGAGACACATATTCCACTGTCTGTTCAACTACATATGCACAAGACTATAGTACATACAAAAGAGAAATAAATTATAGAAGTTTTAAAGCAACGGCTGAAGGTTGTCTTGAGCATAGCCTGTTCTATCTGAATGCCAGGTGTTGGCGATTCCAACTATGCTACCAAACTTGGAATAAGAAAAGAACATAAACATTTCAGAAAATAAGTGAAGAGTATATTTTCAAATAAGGCTCCTCCAAACAAAAATTTGTGTTATCAATTAACAGCAGATTTTTGCTGTGGCAGAGCCAGCGATCTCCAAATTCTTTGTAATAGAATGGACAACTCACTTGTCAATAGTTAGGATGAGAAGGAATAAGGCAGATCACTGTCTGCATCTATGTTCCCAAGTGTTCCCTTAGTTTTCTCTTAGAAAACTCCAAACAGGTAAGCAAGCAGGCAGAGCTCTGGCTTCTGGACAGTTAAGTATCAGGCTTAATCTGAAAATGGAATAATATTGCCTGGAAATTCACAATTCATTTTCAAACCCAGGGCTGGAGTGAGGGAGAATGAGCCAACGTGGGAGAAGAAAGAGTTCCCTAGGAAACAGTGAGTGGCAGTGCAATAGCTGTGACAGCTCAGAGAGAATTCACAGGGAAGCTGCTACAGCAAACCCATCAAGTTCCTGTTAAGGCTTCAAAGAAAGGTGTGCAAAAGGTAGTTTCAGATGGATTAACCTACAACTGAGCATCTGAGTGATGCCCCGATAGCAAACAAATGACACTGCCAATAGGATGATGCTATTTTCTTCCCCAATCCCTCTTGAACTTGATGACAGAAATCTGGTAGGTTCTTCAGAGGAACTGTCACAGTAAGCAGTCATCCACTAGAGTTGGTAGGAATTATGTGGCTGTTTCACAATACAAAGGAAAGGTTTGCATGTGTTAGTTTTGTTTTTAACAAATGCATTTTCAGAGACCAGTGTCCAAAGGAATAAAAAGCTGGGAGAAGGAATGGTTTTAGGATTAGCTGTCACTGAACTGAAATGATAATGCCAGTTCATTTCACAAAGGTTTAACTGGTCTCTTGGTAAAGAGATGATAAAGTTGGATCTGATCCAATGCAAAGTGACTGAATTTAAAGTACAGTACTAAATATTTAAATGCAGTGTGACAATCAGATCAAAGGTGTTTCATATCGACGTGAATTTATAAAATTTTATATATAATATATATCTCATATATAAATTTTAAGCAATTGTGCAAATACTCTTTAAAAAGGGTCATTTCACATTTACTAAATTCTAGTGGTCCTGGAATGCAGAATGCATTCATTAAAAAATTCATTTAAATATTAATAAGTAGTGTTCAGATCACCAGAAATTTTATTAGCAGTTAGGGATTTAAATGAACTATCGCTGATCCATGATCCACTGGATTATACACCATGGAGGCATGCAAATATTACACAAAATAAAAGGGTTCCTACTGTCAAAATGGCAGTTCAGTACAAAAAGAGTGCTCTGCCAAACAAATATTCTCCCATTTGTAGAATTCTATGGCTCACAAAAAAAAAAGAAAAAAAAAAAAAGAAAAAAATCACTAAAAATGTATAATCTCTGCTCTTCCTAACAAATATATTACTTGTTTTCCTCCTTCATTGGTTTTAATTTTTTAGATGTGGGTTTTAACTCATCACTGCAATATGCCCACGTCTCATGTCATCCTGTTGAAAACATAAAAGCACACAGTATTTAAACATTTTCTATTTGCTACATTATTCTAGACCTTAGTCAATGTATTGTGTATATATATACATATCTCAAATACGTATATATATATATACACATAATGTACACACACATACACATGTACCTATGATAATATCACACCAACAATGTTAACTTTATACAAGTATTTGCCAAGAAAAAATAGGGCATTTCTTCCACCATTCACAAGCTTATATGTTGTTTTATTTTCTTCTTGAGTCCCTGATAAAATAATCATTAAATCATAAAATTTTTCCACTTCAAATTTTCAGAAGGCAACAGGCACTTTGATGTTTATTGGTGTGTAACAAATATAGTTAACTCTTTATATATTCTACTATATCTCTTCTACTTGGGTATTTTTATCTGTTAAATCTTTGGTCCTTGAGCATACTTTCTTTGCTAGAGCTGTTTTCGCTTGCATTTTCATGTTTAAAAAACGCAAGCTATGCACACAGCTGGAAATAATGGATTGTGTCATCATTAAGTTCTGTTTGTTATGAGAACTGCACCAACCTACTACTGTTCATTCGGAGCAAGCAGTCTCTGTTAGCGTAATAGGATAGTTCCACAGAAAGCACTTGCTACAGGTTTCAGATAGTAATCCCAACGTTGGAGTCCCTTTTTTTCTATTATCGTTACTATCTGAACTTCTGAATTGATACTTAGGTTGGGGTAAGATCTTTTTTTCCTTTGTATTTTCCCTTTTGTAAATTCCACCTTATAAGAAACTCTCCTTTTTTTTTTTTCCTATGGCAAAGCTATGGGAGCAGGTACTGCAAACCCATATTGTCATCAAGCATTTTTTTTTTCCCTTGTTATTTTAGGAGAACCTGGTTGCTTTTAATGACAGGTCTCTTTTGTTTCAGAATAGAATCCAACTGAGTAGGAGGAACAGGTGAGAAGGTTGGGTGGGTGAGGAGGGTTGTTTTGAGATCGTGCTCCCATACCTATGAAAAGATCCATGAGCTTTGCCAAGTCTAAAACCAGGAGCAGATCATCATTGCACAAAACACATCTTTATTCAGGGCTGGGTCACTCAGCCTTTTTACTTACTTATTTTTTATTCATTTTATTTATTTTCCCTATCTTGTCTGAAATGGCTTCCCCACAGGACATTTTTAAATGATTCTTAATTGCAGGGTAGCCAAGTGGAGTATGTCTGTTGCTGGCATGTGAATACTGGCTGGACCTGTGCAATGTAGTAATTGCTAAAGTTGGCATCTGCTACATAGGGAGCCGGCTGGTAATAGCAAGTGACATTAGCCACATTAGGTATGACATTTTGGTCAGCTAGCACCCGGATAGCCAGCATTGTGATAAGGTTTAAAGTCTGTCTTCTTTCATGTCCCATCAGGCACACTGTACTCTCATTCACCACTCCATGAAGGGTCATGAGATAGTCATACTTGCGGTCTTCCAATCCCACGAAGTGGTTCTGCAAGTAAGACTCCAGTTTTCTCTGCTGCTCTCCGATGTCTGAGAAGTCGATGAAAAACCTGGAACACATATACCTCTGAAGGGTCTTGATTTCATCAGAGGCGGGCCTAAAGCCCCTCACTAATAGGTTGCAGTATTTCAGCAGGCCGCCCCCTCTGATTTCCTCTGGGTTCCTGGTGGCAATGATCTTGTTACAAAGGTGATCAAAGGCTTCGTGGAAATCACCATAGACGCTCTCACCAATTATCGTGGGGTGAAATGTTTCAGTCATTGGGTTCTCTGAACATTCATAAAAGAGGAGAAGAGAGTCTAATTTGATTTGAAAAGAATCTACACTAAATTCAAACTGCCTCCGGAGGGAATCCACAAATTTCAGTTCCACATTTTTGCCACTGTTGTTTGACAAGGAAATAAGACTCCATCGGTCAGAGTCATTGCACACTTTAACCATTTTCTGCACATAAGCTTCCTACAATTTAAAAGATAAAACAAGAAGATGAGCAAACCTAGAAGAAATAATAAATGAATAAATGCATCTTCTTCACAGTAGAGAATTATCTTGCTCCTTCCCTTTTGTTTTGTCAAATTTCAGCAAACACTACCTACAGGCTTAAACAGTCCTCTGAAAACAACAACAAAAATGCATTTAACGAGCGGTTTTACCGTCTGGAAAAGAGACTAGAAGTAATAGTTTGAGGCTTTTGGCAGACGTATCACAGTACTAAGAGGTTCTGTTGTCATGTCTGACTTTTGAAATGTTATTTTTTGAAAATGGTCTTATAGGTAGAACATTCACACGATATCCACACAATACTCAAAAGACAGAAGTGCATACAGTGGAAAATTGGTCTGTCTCTCACCCTTGTCCCTAGTCACCTAGTTCCACTTCCCCAGAGGCTACTGTTGAGATTAGAATCTTGTCCCTCCAGTGGTACTCTGCAATTACAATCAAGTATGAACTAAATTAGGACATTCTGGGAGACTGATTCCTCAGACAACTTTAATTGTTTAAAACATGCTTTGAGCCAGTGTGTCTGTGTGTGTGTGTGTGTGTGTGAGGGGGGGGGGTACCCACAATATCCGTCACACGTGAGCCGACCAGGAGAAGCATCACACATATCCTTCACACACGGAGTCAGCTGCATGCAGCTGAAAAATCTAATCACATTTTCCAATACAGTAATAATAAGCCCATTGACTGGATCCTGCTTCAGGCTGCTCTTTCCCCAAAAACTAGATTATAAAATGACTCAAAAATTGGTTTACGTCATTTCATTCTTCCACTTAATCAGAAACCACTCTGGACAAGACTCAAGCAAGGAAATCCAAACAGTTAAAAAAAAAAAAAAAAGAGAGAGAGAGAGAGAGAGAGAAAAGAGAGAAGGAAGGGAGAACAGAGGAGGAAGTAGAAGAGTAGTGGCGCGTCAGAACCCAGTGAACTTAAAACCCCCAACACCGTCCGCGCACCTCAGCTGACTGACTCATCAAAACAATCAAAACCCAAATATAATAGAAGCACGCCCCAACCCGTCACGGCCGCAGGTCTGTGGCATCACACGGGCGCCCCTCTGCCCGCCGCACCCTAGCCCGGCCCGGGCACGGCCCCAAGCCCAGGTCGGGGGGCTTTACCTTGAGCGTGAGCGGTGTGATTTTCTCTTTGTTCACCCCTTCGGGCAAGAAGTCCAAGAGGCAGTCCAGCACGACGTCCTTCACAGTCTGAAACTCCTCTTCCCCGCGCAGGTCGGCGCAGAAGATGAGGTCCAGGTCCTTGTAACCCAGGCCGCTGTCCTGGTGCAGAACGTGGCTGGCGGCCGAGCCGTTGAGGCGCACGTCGCGGACGCCGATACGCTTCTCGGCCAGGCGCCGCCGCACCACCTTCACGATCAGGCTCGGCTGCAGCTCGAGCGTGGGGAAGTTGCCGCGCCCGTGGATCGGGATGGTCTCGCTCAGGATGCCGTCCAGCCGCTGCACTTGCTCCCAGTTGAGCACGTTGCAGTGCGCCGTGGGGCTTTCGCAATAGTCCAAGCAGTGGCCGCCGAAGTCGTCGTCGCCGTCGCCGCCGCCGCCGCCGCCGCCGCCGAAGTCGCCGCCCAGGGGGATGTAAGCGCCGCCGGCCAGCTCGTCTTCGGCCATGGCAAAGTACCCTTCGCCTTCCGCCATGAAGTGCCCTCCGAACACCAGCTGGCCCTGGTCAGTCCTAAAAAGCCAAAAGGGGGAAGGAGCGCGTTGAGGGCGCGCGCGGCGGCTGACAGGGGCCCGCAGAGAGAAGAGCGCGCCCCCTCCCCGGCTCGGCCGCGGGCTCCAGGGCTCCTCGGGAGACCGACCCTCCCTCCCTCCCTCCCTCCCCGGCCCCCCGCTGTGCCCAGCCGCGCCCCGCGCCCCGCGCCCCGCAGAGAAGCCCCCGCACCAAAAGTATCTCTGATGCATCTGGAAAGCGCAAGCGGGAATCCCGTCTGTGTCACCTGGAGGCGGCCGCCCCTTCGAGGAGCGCAGCGAGCGAGGAACCGCGAGGCGGCAACACTTCGAGGAGCCGCGAGCGCGCTCTGGGCAGCGGCGAGCGACTCAGTCCTTCCCAGACCTCGCCGCCTGCGCTGGCCGCTCCCGCCCCTCGCCCCGCGCCCCGCGCCCCTCACCCCGCCCGCGCCGCTATCGCCTCAGCTGCGGTGGTCCCGGAGGTGGCGGCCCCAGGTGGTGACGCCGCCGCCGCCGCCGCCGCCGCCGCCGCCGCACACGCTACCGTCTCTGGAGCTTTAGCAGTTGTGCGGGGGGAAATGTCTTCAGTACTTTTTTTATACCGGGCCTTTCGGCGCTTCCGGGGCCCGGGCGCCGCGCGCTCGCCACACCCTCCTCATCTGCATAGGGCCCCGCCCCCGCCCGCCCCGCAGGCCGAGCCCGGCCGAGCGGTCCGAGGAGTGGGACGTCGGCCGCCGCGTGTGCGCGGGTGTCGGGACAGACGCTCGATTTAGGGACGGTCTTCCGCGCGCCCAAGCCTCTTTTTTTTTTTTCTTCCCCCCGACCCCAACCAAAAGACGCTCAGAATGCCTCAAGAGCCCTGAAACTGAATCACGGCTGAAATCGCGCAACTGCAGAAAGTCGCCAAACATAAAACCCTCTCCGGGTGCCGCGCGTCGTTACAGCCGGATGGGGCTCCAGGGGCTCCTGGGGACCTCCCGCGTAACACAGCCGTGCGGAGCGGGACGTTTTCTTAGGCGACCAAACCGACCTAAAGGTCCACTAGTCCATGCAAATAAGTCTCCGCGACCGAGGGGGAAGAGCTTGCTAACTGTGTGTTTCGATTCTCGAAACGTCGGGAAGTGCCGGGGAGCTCCGGGGCGAGCCTGGGGAGACGCGGGGGCGGAGCCGCGAGCCTGCGTCCAACTGGTGCGCACGAGCGGCTCCGGGCGGCCGGGAGCGCGGCGTCGGCCGGCCAGCGCGCGTCACCGAGCGGGCGGGCGGGCGGCCAATGCGGGAGGACGGCGCGGGCCCGGACACACCGCGGCGCGTTCTCTCGCGGACTGAGGAAGCGAAGCGCGCGCGTCCCACACCAAGGTTTGCCTTTCCCAAGTGAATACAAGTGCCGGTGTGAAATCACCTAGTTTTCCACGGCACGTGAAAGGACGAGGCTAAAAGATCAGCGTTTCTCCCCCCACCTCCCCCAGCTTTAGTCACTTGGGCCGGGCGAGACGGGTGTAATGGTTACCCCGCACCCGCACCCGCACCCGCACCCGCACGCGCACGCTGCCGCTCGCCCCGCCGGGTTTGTTGCTGGGAAGCTGCCCCCTGTTTCCCGGCCGTCCGTTCCGGCCTCACGCGGCTCTTTCCAGACTAACTCCCCTGAGGTAGGGCTGAGGGGAGCGCGCCGGGGAAGCTAAAGACGCTCCCCCAGGGCCTTTGCACAGCCCCCGCCGTCCAGCTCGGGAGGAAGCACAGTCCGCCCGGTGAGAATCGACGGAGCCGCGTCCTCGTTACCGAAGCTGCGAGCCCAACGGGGGTGGAGGGTGGAGGGGCGAGTAGGGGGCGGGGAGAGGACGGTTACCCGCGGAGCGTCCAGCTGTGTGGCAACGCCGCCCCCTGCCGGTGCCCTGCGGAGCCGCGTACCAAAGTGGAGAAACCGACCGGACCTTAGAGGGAAGCCATTACCCTTCAGCGCCCGGCCTAGCACGGGTGGGGGTGGGGGGTGGGGGTGGGGCGACCACACAGTTCTCACAGGCCCGCCGCCCCGCCGCCCCGCCAGAAGCGCGCGTATGCCTGCCTCCCTGTCCCCACAGGAGTCCCCATTCTGTCCAGGCCTTCAGGATAATTACGTATGTGTATGTGCATGGTTTGACCACCTCTTATGTTCCAGGCACCCAGGCGAAGTGCTGAGGGTACAAGGACGACTGCATCTCACACAATTTAAGCGGGCGTGAGAAGCAAGGACGCAGTTACGGTTCAGCCTTCCCTGAGGGATGAAAGGAGTATCTGTGGTGAGCTAGCTAGGATCAGGGAAACTGGGAGAGAGAGAGGAAAAAAGAAACTAGAAGGGAGGTGTCCTTTGAATTGAATCTTTAAAAGTGGACTTTACTTTCGTAGTTGAGTAAGGAGGAGGCAGGCGTTGTCAACATAGGGAATAGAGCATGTTTGAGAAAGGATGTATAGACTGCCATGGAAAGAAATAAGACTGGTAGTGCATTAGGATAAGGTTTGTGGGGGTTGGAGGAACTTGCTGAGCACCTCTGGGCTCTCTCTCCTCAGTGCTTTACACTTAAAACTTCATTTAATGATCTTCCGCTTAAGAAGTAGGTATTCTAGGTCAGAGGAATTCGCAGAAAAAAACTGCTAGGTAGAGACTTGCCCAAGGTTCATGGCTAGTAAGAAATGGGGCCAGACCTTGAACTTCGCCCATTTGACTGCTGTTTAGCCATCATTTTTAGGAACGGGATTATCCGTAGTTCACGGATAAGTAAAGTAAGACAGGTACAGATGGCAAAAAATATTTAAAAGAAGAAAAGACCTGTTAAAAATGTTTCTTTCAAAGGCCAGTGTGAATTCTGACCTTTCTAAAAATAAGGTCAAAGAGGTAGATAGGTGATGCACTAGGTACACCACACCAAAGAAAGCAAGGGTTTAGCTCTGCTGCTATTGTTTTGAACTGTATTTTAACCCTTCCTCTAAAACATGGAAGGGCCGGAAAAGGAAGTTTCAGAGCTGAGAGCACCTGTACTTCGTGCATGCCCAGGATTTTGTTCTGTGGGGCTAAGGGGATCTGCATTTTACCAAGTTGCCCATGTAGTTCTGACGCAAGGGCTCAGCACTTTGCGCTGCATTGACAAAAGCCTCATTGGCCCAGTTCTCTAGGTGGGGACCCTATTCCCAAGCAGAGGCTGCTCATCTCTGCTGGCAGCTCCCATGGCCACTCCCAAAAGTAGAGGTAATGGCTGAGAGGCAGAAGTAGAGCATGAGGCCAGACATGAAAGACATGTTATGCGTAAGACCCTGCACTAGGAAAAGATGAATTCTAGCCGCAGTGGGCAAGAGCCCTTCTCTTAAACTGCCAGGGCTTTGTGGCTGACACTTCCTTAAACCTTTATCAAAGCGTTTCCCCCTCCCCAACTGGGTTCCGCCCATCACAGCAAATTTCCATATCTCCATAATCCAGACCCTGCTACCTCCTGCACTAGGACATCTGGGCTGTCTTGCTTTTGGCAGTACCTTGGTGATGCTTTGACTGGATTCATATGTGTCTGATTCATAGTGGCCATTTGATATGTACTGTTGAATGAAAGCATCTGTTGTTCTTTGTTTCTCTTCACCCTGTCCTCAAACTGAGATAATATTTACATTCTGGGGGGAAAATGTTCATCCTTCCATGAAATTGCAAATTTTGCAATTGCAAGCACTTATTTTTTTCTAGATAGCCAAAATAATTATCAAATGAGAAAATCTATACTTTCATAACCTCGATATCTTTCAACACAGTTACTCTTAGTTTAAATTTAGGTTCAAATTTGTTTTTTTCCCCTCTCTTCAGCTTCTGAACCTATTTGGTACATAATTTACTTTTCTCCGTTTAAAAGGGAAAAAAGACACCTGGGTGACTCAATTAAGTGGCTGACTCTTGATTTTGGCTCAAGTCATGATCTCAGGGTCCTGGATTGGCTCTGTGCTCAGTGTGGAGTCTGCTTGAAGATTCTCTCTCTCTCTCTTTCTCTGTCCCTCTCCCTATACGTGCTCTTTCTCAAATAAGTCTTTAAAAAAATATAAAAGGAAAAATAGATCTATGTATATAAGGGTGAGTCTCTACCTGAAATTCTTAAAAGAATGTTTTACATATACTTTTGAGGAAAAAAAAAAGTTATGGTAATCAATGTTAGTGAAAATAAGAAATAAGAAGGCAAGATTCAATTTTGGTCTTAATAATCATTAACATTATTTAGTTTGTTATAATGTGCCAATCAGTGTGTTCAGTATTTTATATACCATATTTTCTTTTAAACTTCCTGCAAATCTCAAAGCTTCACATACTGCATACCCATTTTCCAGGTAGAGAAAAGAAAGTAGAGAAAGGTTAAATAGCTGAGAGAAGTAGTAGAGCCTTGGTTCAGACTGACATGTATACTTCCTCTCCTTAGTCTCTTTCATTCTATGAGTCTGTCTTCTCCCTGTCTTCTCATTTACCTTTTAGACTTAAACTGAACTGGAAGTGCACTCTTTTCCTTCTTTCTTTCAAAGTATTGGACATTCAGATTGGACACAACGTTGAGGACCAAGATGTTTCTGCTGAAGGCCAGAATGCACTGCAGCCTAACTGGCCTGTTGAGCATTTCTTCCTCAGTGACAAGTGACCTGCTGCTGCAGCAGTGGAAACCTAGCAACCTGGCAGCCTTACAGCACTTACAACTAATACCATACACGCTGAAACACAGTGTGAGGTGTGAAGTCCGCCCCAGGTCCATGTAGCAGTGATAATACCTTTCCCATTTTGCCTTGTCTGCTTCCTGTTTTCTCAAAAATGGTTTTAGAAGGTAGAAAGCAAACAAATATAAAATGATCCTCCAAGTTCATACCAGAGGGAGAGAGAGAAGAGCCTAGAAAACTACTGTTAAGACTATTACTTCTCGGGACACCTGGGTGGCTCAGTGGTTGAGCATCTGCCTTTGGCTCAGGGTGTGATTCTGGGATCGAGTCCCACATCAGGCTCCTGCAGTGAGCCTGCTTCTCCCTCTGCCTATGTCTCTCTGTGTCTCTCATGAATAAATAAATAAAATCTTAAAAAAAAAAAAAGACTGTATTTCTCTGTTCTCCAGCAATCTAGCCAGTCTCTCCCCATATTCTTGTCTCATTCTTGATATTTCCAAATCAGTCCTCTCCACTCTTTCCAGTGCCTTTTCTTCCTTCCGCTGTTTATGCTCTTTGATCCCTTCCACGACACGTGGCACAATCCTATGGAAGGACCTTGTAGTCTAGGCAAAGCAGTAATATGAAGAATCTGAACTCCCATCCTCAACCCCCTTGTGATACACTGCCTTAGGGCAGATCCCAGTAATTCCTGAAGCCATTGAGGGGCAGGCAGGCATCCTTTCTCAAGCATGTACATGCAGCTGTCTACATTATAGGGTAAACTGGAGATATCCCTGTTGTCAAATTAGTGTTAGTAGAGCCGGAGCTAATCAAAGTGCTTCATGTCAAAATTAAATCTCACTTGGGAACCTAAACCACCTGTTTTCATAGGGAAATGGTGCTGTGAATGACTTTCCCCATGCTTCTTTAGGGAAATAATTTCTTTTTCAGGGCCTTTTTGAAGGCCAGAAATATCCCAAGCCGTACAACTTGTACATTAGTTTGGGAATAATAGTCAAACTTTTTATTACTTGTATACTTCTTAGCAAGCAACAGGCTTTTATAGTTTTTAACTTTTCAACCCTTTTTATTCTATAACATTTAATTTTATTTTCAAGATAATTCTGGTCAATGTGCAGTACTAATTTTAAAGAAAGGCTAGATGATTTTCCCCAAGTTTATATAGCTAGTTATGGAAAAATTAAAGTTAGACTCAGTTACTGTAACCCGGGGGTCAGCATCTCTTTTTCTTGGCCACACTGTTTAATCTTACCTTTGTGTGAATGGATTTAAATGATCAATAACAAATAGTTCAGTTTGAAGGCATCCTCTAGCCACACAGAGGGTCATTTGTGTAGACTACATTCACATTTGTGAATGTCTTATGAAAGCATCACTATTCTGTTAAGCATCTTATAAATGTAATTTCCTAAGGTGTTATTTTTAAGAATATTTATTTGAAGTCTATGACCTCATAAAAATAATTTTATTTACTGTCACAGATCAGTGAGCTTAGGAAATTCAGTATGCAAACAACAAATATGATAAATAGATGTACCTCATTACTCCTGAAATCACAATTGATCTAGATTGTTTTTTAATAGTTCTTCATCAGAAAGATTAGCCAGTATTTTCTCGTGCTGCTCTCAGTGCTGATTATGCCATAAGTTCTTCCTGTTTTGACATCTTGGTGAAATGCTTGCCGTTTCATTCAATGTTGTAAGTCCATGGACCAGATATTTTCCTGACTCCAAACAAAAGAGACATTCAGAAGTTGAATTCGTTTGGCAAAATGTAAACTAGAAATATACGTAATATTTTCAAAAACTAGAAAATATGAATAAATAAACCTATTTTCCCTAAAGTAATATTTGTATTATGAGTTTTTCCTTCTGTAAGCTTGTACTAGAAGAATGTTTAACTTCTCTGAAGAAAATCTTGATGTTTACTTGTGGTACCTGTAAAGCTTTGAGAAGGGTCCAACGGGGGTGGATATAATAAATTATCTCTCTTTTCTAAAAGGAATTTGGTCAAAAATATTCATGTACCTTGTGTGAAAAAGGAAAAAAAAAAAAGACTATCTTTTATGAGTAGGTATAGCCAGCTCATTCGGATATTTTTTTCAGCCAGTTCTTAACTTGTACCTATGTTGGTACATCTAACAGTTGATTGGTAGTTAATTTCTCTTTTCCACTGATTGTTGGTTTCTTTTATATGAGCTTTGAGATTTTAGAGATATTTAGAAATAGTATTACCCATTTTGCTAACACTATTTTGATATGCCCAAATCAGAAAGAGCATGAACAGGGGGAAGGGCAGATGGAAAGGGAGGACCAGACTCCCCGCTAAGCAGGGAGCCCCACTAAGACTAAGCTAGCTGGATCACAGGACCCTGAGATTGTTACCTGAGCTGAAGGTAAGATGTTTAACTGGCTGAGCCACCTAAGCATCCCAAAAATGTTTTCTTTTTCAACTATTACAATGATGAACATTTTTAAAAGACAATTTTTTAAAAATTGTGCAAACTGACTCTTTTGAACTCTGACTTGAAAATCCTGGGTTCCTTAAATAAAATAGGAGTGAGGAAACTAGCTGCAGAGTTTCTGCAGGAGGTGGGGAGACGCCAGGACACCTGAACTTATTCTAGCAATGTAGGATAAAGGAAATTCAAGTTTAATTTCCAAGTAAATAGAAAAGCTTCAGGATGCTATGAATTGGGCATTGCTTGAGAAAGTGTAGGGGGGGGAAAGAGCTATCAGAGTTATTGATATCTGAAACATGGGAGCTTCTGACTGGAGAAGGTTTCTAATAAGCTACAACTCCAGCAGGGGTGCTAGGGATTAAAACAGTGTTTGGACTAACACATGATTAACTAGCCACAGTTTAGATAAGTAAGATATCTTTAAAGGGCAATAGAAAAACTGCCCTCCAGATTTTGAAATTTGTTATTACTCAATAAAGTGAGTAAGTGTTTAGCATAAAGCAAGTGACATTCTTAATTTTTCTTAGCAGAAAGCCAGAATGGAATATTAAAAGAGTAAAAAACAGAACAAAACAAAACAAAACATGGTGGCTTAGATTCTTTGACCCCGTATCATCCCTGGCTTCCATTAAAATTCTGAAAACATTTGTTTTTTCCTTCACTGGCATTAATTTGGCCACCACTTCCCACTCCCATCTATTTAACATAAGTTCTATATAAATGGTAGTTCAGCTTCCTCATACTGACTAAGAATTTATGGCTTTGCTATGTGTTAAAAAATAAATGCTTTAAGCAAGTACTTTTGACTTGTCTGGTTGTCGTCTACTCTTCTCCTTACGTGTCTTTGAACATCCTCAATGTCCTTTTGTGGGTTACAGGACTTGTTGAGGAGGTCAGCATACTCAGAAGTGACACAGTCGCCTTGTATACTGCTGAGCACTGGAAATACCTGCAGGGTGAGTCCATTTCATACTCAGAGTAGTATATCCATATTTTATATTTATTATTTGAAAAGTAAAATCAATAATCATAAGATCATGTTAAGAATAACTTCAATTTTACTTTAAAATTTGTAAAAACTGTATTTTTATGTAGTACATTGCAATGTATTCTATTTTGTATGTCACAACTCTAGACCACATGAACAGATAACTTTATTTCTGACACCAAAGTAATTACCCTTTGCATATTGAATAGGTCATTATTTTGCATCACATTTTCTTCATAAATCAAAGAAATTGAGTTATCATGACTAATTCTTAATCTACTTTCTGTCTAAAGATAGCAAACATTTGGACTAGAAAAATTGAAAAACAAGGTCATTATTTAGATGTTTTATCTACAAGATATTAAACAGCCAGATGTCTAGTTAAAGTTTTTGTTTTTAAATAGGGCAAAATAGAAATTTCAGTTGTCTTCTAAATTTAATTAAAGATCAGTGTGATCAAAACATTTACTCTGGAACTTGCATTTTCGATTTTGAATGCCTGTATTGATCAAATTAACCAGAGGCTTTACAAATTGCACCTTACGCTACACTCAAACATGGGTAGCCAGAGCATTCAGCAACCCTCAGTCCTAATCTAGTCCACTCTTCCCCATATGTCTGAATTAAAAGGGACGGGGGGGGGGGGGGATTGAACATAGTTGTGCTGGAAGGTGAGGGTATGTGTGTACACATGTATTTTATATCTCCCTTAAATTTTCCCCTAGATATTTGTTCTTTCACTCATCCTTTCTCATCTCCCATTTGTTAATACAAATGCAAGGCTACTGAGTCATACTAATGCTGTCAGCCAATATATTAGCCTACTCTTTTATGAATCTTTAGTTTGATCACTAGCACCTGAAAATCAACTGATAAATAATCTAGATTAAATAGTCTAAATATGTTGTGTGTGTCTGTAGTAAAATTTTGCTATTTAGGATGATGCTTTCAGTTGAAAAATGGCAACTTTAAAGTTTTAATAAATATCCTCAATGCTGTTATGAACTAAGCTTCTAATTTTACAGATCATTTGATGACTCATTTTTCTGAAGCCCCAGTTACATATGATTAATGGGGTTTTATTTGGGATTTAACTTTTCTCTCTTTTATTTGTTTTTCAACACTTAATGGGAATCTTTCAGAAGCTTCCACCACTGTTCTGTTTTTTAATCAAGTGAGGTATGAAGACTAATCAATTTTAGATTTCAAATTGTGCCTTCATACATGTGATACAAAATTAAAAATATACCATTTACTTTTATGAGGATGTTATGTTACTACTTACTCAAATTTTTTTTTCCTTTTTTTTTTTTTTTTTTTTTTTTTAGTATGCTCCATACCCAATGTGGGGCTTGAGTTCATGAACCTGAGATTAAGAGTCACATGCTCTATTGACTGAGCCAGCCAGGCACCTCCTTAAATTCCACACTAATGAATGTTTTGATCAAAATTTATTTTTCTATGTTTAGAACATTTAATTATTGTGACTATATGTGTCAAAAATACTGATATGCTTAGAAGGACAAGTATTTTATATCTATCTTAAGTCTGTTTAGTTCTTCAGCAATCTGAGATATATGCTGGTCATACATATACTGTAGAAGATTTTAAATCTGTTTAGTTCTTCAGAAATCTAAGGTATATGATGGCCTTAAATCTATTGTAGAGCATTTGGATTCCTTCTTTAGCTTATTTCTCTCTGACTGAAATTTCATATTGGTCATTGTTAAGTTATGACAGAAATGAAATACATGGGATTTAATTCAATATTCACAAACCCACAGAGATATCACCTTACTCTCCCACTTAAAATTAAGGCTTTTGCACACTTAGTTAAAAGCACTGACCATAGATAATCAGTTTTATAAAATTGAAACATAAGTTAATCTCCCAAAGTCTATACACAAATGTGATGTCTCACTGAAGAGCATTATAGTCTTAAACAGTTTTAAGTCTCTTGCCATGACTTCTTATCTGTCTGTATGATTTCTTTTATCTTTGGCCTCAGTCCAGGTTACTTTCATTTGGAGCTGATGCCACTTTATTTTTTTAAAATTAATTTTGGCTAATAAATGCCTACAATATATTTTACTATACTTAATTACACTAGGAAATTGGACTTTGATTACAATTAAGTAGAACATTTCAAATATAATATCATTATAGCATAAGTTGGCCCAGCATCTGTGTTAGATTACATTATCCAAACACATGAAACAGTCAAATTTCTGACTTGGTCAACCCCTGCAGGCAGGGATCTGCTGTTTTTTGCCAGTTGAAGTCTGTTTCCTGGTTATTGCTCTCGCTGTCAGTGGGTCATCCTCACAATTCCATAAATGCTGTTGAACTCCCAACAGTTTCCTATAGTTCTTATCTGTCAACATTATTCAAGAATATTACTTTAAACAACAACAACAACAAAAAAGAAAAGAAAAAAAGAAAAGAAGGAAAAGAAGAAAAGGCTGTTCTTACATAACTTCACAAACTGTTTTCAATCAGGATTTAGGTAATAGCTTAAACTGTAGCCCCAAAATATCCAGTTCATTTTTTTTAAAGATTTTATTTATTTATTCATGAGAGACACAGAGAGAGAGAGAGAGGGGCAGAGACACAGGCAGAGGGAGAAGCAGGCTCCATGCAGGGAGCCTGATGTGGGACTCGATCCCGGGTCTCCAGGATCAGGCCCTGGGCCAAGGCAGGGCTAAACCGCTGAGCCACCCGGGCTGCCCCCCCCCTTTTTTTTTAATGAATTGTACTTCAAAGACACTTGGTTAAGTAAGAAACTGGGTTTGTTCCCAATGTCTGAAAGTGCTAGAGATCAGCTGTCCATGTTTCTTTAACCTTATGGCAAGGCTGCCTTAGTTAATGCCATGTCTTCCTTTTATCCATTTCTTGGGAAAGTCAATGGCTGACGTGGAAATAACTGAGCATGTATAAGATTATACTATAAAGTGGGCTTATCACTCTGCATTGTGATCAAAGAACCCACTGACCTGTATACTAAGGTGGCAACAGTGGAGACAAAAAGAAGAGGAAATTCATCAACATAAAGTTGTCTTCAGATACATGGAGATGGAAGAGGTCACCTTAGAAAGCATATAAAGAGAGAAGAGATAGAGTTCTGTGATGTATTTTATTTCAAGTATTATATTCCTGTATTTGTATCCTGACCTTTAAAAATTATTTGCAACTTATGCAGAGCAAAAATATAAAAAGATTGTACCATTAACATAGGAAAATGACAGATAAGCAGCAGTTTTTTTGAAGTATACATATAAAAAGAATTGGAACATAACCTGAGGGTCACTAGTAGTTATTTCTCTCACCTTTTGTCTGGATGTTACTTTTTGAGATCATTGATGTATCTGTAGCAGAGATTATAAACAAATTAACAATATTTATTAAAAAAGCTGTATGCAGGGGAGGAAATAGTAAACTTTATTCAGTCTTCATTCCTTCTAAGAGAGAATGTTCTTTGGTCAATTCTGAGGTAACATTCTAGCTTTGCTGAACTTTTTCACAACAATTTGATCTCTGCTCAGTTTAATGTATTAAAGTCAGCACCATACAACTAACCGTTCAAAAAACTTACAATATCACCACAGTGAGTAATAATAATGTATAGTGTCTTAAGTAAAATGTTTTATTTTGTCTAATATGGGATATAATGACCTATCTTACAGGAGGTTATCTTAATAGATATCACTGTCTATACCTACTTAAGCAGCTTGGATTTAAACTATCTGGAATAAGTCTTTAACCTGATGAGAAATAGATTTATATTAAATCACTGAATCTCAGAAACTTGCCTTGGAAAGAAAGGGTGCATGTCATAGACTATTAGCAGATGCAGAAATCCTTTAATTATAAATAACTCCCTTACCTGGGGAACTTTATACTATGCTGATGAAAGCCTGAATCTAATAATGCTTTTTATTTTATAAACACATAGACACACACTCACAATCTATGAACGTGTTAAGAGCCATAGGTATAAACAACCCATTTACAAATTGCTAGATGAGACTAGCATTTACTTCCTACTCCCTCTGCCATTTGAAGAAAGCCAATTTACTATTTCATCACCTTTCTTCTTCCTGGGATTCTTTGTCTCAGTTGTAAAAATACATCTCTCTCCCCTCCTTCTGACAGATAGCTGTTTTGCTTTGTGGTAGGTGACAACCAAAGACCACAATTGTATTTTAATAGTAAATCCTTAAAGATTTACTGAGTCAAAGGAATGAGTCTTTAATTATAGAAAATTAACTTCTAGTGGGAGCTACTATAGTTGCTACTTGAAATGCCTTCCCCATTGGTTTTCAGACCAGACTACCCAGGTACCTTAACTGCATGTGCTGAATATCCATACATTTTGGTAAAGCCACCCAGAGAGCCACGCCTGACCCAACTAGTTGTGCTGCTGACTCTACTGTGAAGTCATTCCTGTGCCAGGTGAACTATAAAATTTCAGCAAGTAAGGAGCCGAAGAAAGTGTAGTACCACGATTTTCAATCTGTTTCTTCATTCTCAAACCTCACAAGGTCGAACCTTTCTGCAGAATTTCAGTTTGGCTTTTATTATTCACTGAGGAAGTCTGGTACACATAAAAGCTTCCTCTTAGTATAGATAAGATTAACAGGCTAACAGTTCTTTGGGTAAGTAGAATTAATTATCAGGAAGCTGTTGATAGTTCATTGTTGACCTGTAAAAACCTAGTAAGAATGAGGTAAACTAAAATAATAGGTCCATTTAAAGTTTGGGTCATATAAGACGTCATTAAAGATCAGATTATTTCAGCAAAGAAAATATTATAGAGAGCTCTCCTTTTAAAGGAAAATAGTTTTTCTGCTGGAGAACTTCCAAACCACACCATTTCAAAACCTAAACACTTCAGACCATTGAAAGCTAATGTTTAACTGTCTGGTTCTTGTCTTGAAAACCTTTTCCCTCTTGGTAATTCGTTTTTGTTGAAATCCAGGTGTCATCTGGCTTTTAATCCCAATTATGTTACTTTTGCCAGGCCAACATACATTGCCCAGGGGTTACTTTTTTATACCCCACATAGCTTAGAGTGAATTCTACCCTAGTCTGTGTGATTAGGAGAAGTAGTAATCAGCATTTTACTAGAGTTGAGGAAAACAGTAAAGAGCAGGGCTAGTCCAAGACATGATTGTGAAATGTCTGAAATTGTTAAAGCCCATGCCTCCTAATTTGTCATTTAACTCTTTTGTGCCCTAATCTTTGTGAAATCTTGGTCAGCCAAGAACTATATGATCCCTCTGAGCATCAATTTCCTCTTTTGGAGGATGGACTGAGACTATGTGTGATACAGTACACAACATATGGCCTAATACATAGTACATGTTAAAAAATTATTAGGTCATCATTTTCATCTTCATTAACATCTCTTAAGCTCAAGACTAAGGGATATTTAATACTAATAAATATTTTATTTATTTATTATTTTTATTTATGATAAAATATAAGAATTTTTTCTGTTAATAATTTCATTCTTGAGGACCAGAAAGCTTTCCAAACCTGGAAGAATGTGTCTTTAGTTCTGACATTGTAGGGCCCATAGAAGAAGAAATGTATTAGCTTGGGGGAAGCTTCACTGCTTTACAGTGCTGCTAGCTGCTTGTTTGTTAGACTGCATTAGGCTGGCCTTGCTGGGGGAGAGGGAGAAGATTGTGCAAGTTGGGCATGGAGGCCAGCATATGGGACCTGAATGCTCATACCAGAGCCAGAGAGCCCATGTCCCAGTTAGTTCCAAAACCATTCCCCTGGCAGCCCACAGATCTGGATCCTCCTACCTCCCTCCCACCATCAGCCATTCACTAAAGAGTCTAATCAGTGCATTTTTAAATGCTATGGTGGCAGAAGCAGGTACCAAATTTGAGAGATACAAAGCTTATACAATTATCGGGGCCTTCTTTAGTAGAAAGGATGCAAGGTAATAATAAATACAAGGGTGAATAGTTAGAATAAAACAAATCACAAAGTAGACTTAGAGTGTATTTTAATAAGATGGTAAATATCACAAAACATCACAAAATCCATAAAAACAATGTTAATTACCTTCCTGACACACCCTGTAGTGGGTTCCCCCCCCCTTTTTTTTAATTTTTAGGTTGCTTACTCTGATTGTTCCCTTATGTACTACCTGATAGAAGAGAACTTGTGAGTTAACATGGCATCAGAGAAAACCAAAACCTTTGTTTACAATTTTATATGTAAAATGGTTTGAGGGGCACCTGGGTGGTTCAGTGGTTGAACATCTGCCTTTGGCTCAGTTCATAATCCCAGGGTCCTGGGATCAAGTCCACCTTGGGCTCCCGAAGGGAGCCTGCTTCTTTCTCTGCCTATGCCTCTGCTTCTCTCTGTGTGTCTTTCATAAATAAATAAATAAAATCTTAAAAAAAAAAAAAAAGATGGTTTGAAAACTTTCCAGAAATGAGCTTCTGGCTCTGAACATCTCAAACTTTTTTCCTCCACCATCATCCACATATTTGTCATTGTAGGATAGGCTTTTATTTCATTACAACTTCTAACTCTGTGTCTTCATTCCATGACCTCAAGTTAGTGGGCAGTGGGAGTATTTCTGAAAATTCCTGCTTGAGGACAGGTAGCAATAACTTAGCTGTACCTGGAAGTGAATTCAGACCACATAAATACATTTCACTAAACTCAAACTAGAATGATCTTCCATTCAATTTCCCATTAGTCAGAAACCCAAAATGAACATAGCTAATCTGTGGACACCACTCAATACAAAGAGACAGGGAGAGAAATTTGATATGGGAGGAGATAGCAGTCTTCACTGATTGTGATTAAAATGTTTTACTTTTTCATATTGTGCCTGTGTAAATGAGAGTCCCTTGAAAATTTAAGTTTTTTTAGCTTCCAGAAAATCCATATCTGCACAGAGATATTATTCTGACGATGAAGGAGAGGTCTTCCCTTCTCACTCTTATGGAAAGAGCTCTTTCATGTTGAAGTGCTTGGTAACTTGTAAAGATTTATACAGATATAATAGAAATTATATCAATATTATTACTAAAGTCCATTGTGCCCCAGCATGAAGCAATCTCAACAACAGAGATTGCAAAATTTTGCTGCTTGGTGAATGGAGAAGGAATCAATTTGAGTTGGCTTCTTTCTGAACTGTGAAGAACCTAGTTTTCTCCTGCCTGCTCCATCAGCCAAGGCAACCTGAAGAAGCAACTTAAATTTTGTTAAGAAATTTTTTAACCTCGTTCAACAATTTTAGTTGTCTCATTTAAATCCTGACTCTGCTTTGCCGCTAGCAAGTTATATGGGCTTGGACAAATTAGTTTGTCTCTCTAAGCCTCAGCTTTCTCATCTATAAAATGGCAACTGTCCTTGAAGAATTGTAGAAAGGATTACATGGATAGCATATACTACTTGGCTCTTAGTAGATGACTAAGATATTGCACCTGTTAATTCCAATGATAACAATAGGTAAGAATCAAGAGGGGAATGTTAGACAGCCAAGAGTCCAGGGACTTCCAGATGTGCCAAACACAGTAAGAAAAGTCAAACTGTAAATACTGATAGGAATGCTTTCCATTTCAGCTCTTCCAGTTTTCCCGAGGGCTCAGTAGCAATACGGTGAAAGTGACCATAGTGACATGATGGCCATAGCACTCTCTGAATAGAATTTGTGAATAATCATGAGGCTTTTAGGAGGCAAGAGAAATTCGTATCTGGCTCAGGTTTTCCTTCTGATGTATGCTTTAATTCTGAAATTGCATGAGATTTGGGAAGTGTTCTAGCCTCAGAGAGTTTGATAATTGAACAGGAACAGCACATTGCCCCTAGTGATGTCTGCGGAGAACTGACATTGAGTGCCTATCAGATAATATAGACCCTGTAAATGTTCTTTGAATTCAGCTAAAGTAGTTTATCCTTAGAGGGCCTGGGTACTGCTGCTTGGGCTGGACATGGCCGGGCTTGGAATAGCCTGAGATATCAAGTAATTTGAGGAAGCAAAGCATTATCACTAGTGATTGGCTCTGAAGCTAGACCACACTAGGCCCCAAATCCCAGTTGTAGCATTTAACATCTTTTTTTAAAATTTAATTTTATTTAAATTCAATGAATTAACATATAGTATATTAGTTTCAGAGGTAGAGTTCAGTGATTTCAGCAGTTGTATATAGCACCCAGTGTTCATTACATCATGTGCCCTCCTTAATGTCTATCACCCAGTTACCCCATCCCCCTACCCCTATCCCCTCCAGCAACCCTCAGTTTGTTTCCTATAGTTAAGAGTCTCTTATGGCTTGTCCCCCTCTCTGATTTTGCTTTATTTTATTTTTCCCATCCTTCCCTTTTGAGCTTCTGTTTTTTTTTTTTTATAATTCCACTTACTGTCTTTCTCTGCTTGACTTATTTCACTTAGTGTAATATCCTCCAGTTCCATCCATGCTGATGTAAATGGTAAGTATTCATCCTTTATGATGGCTGAGTAATATTCCATTGTGTATATATGTGTGTGTGTATATATATATGTGTGTGTGTGTGTGTATATATATGTGTGTATATATATATATATATATATATGTATATATATATATATATATACCACATCTTCTTTAGCCATTCATCTGTTGATGAACATAGGGTTCTTTCCATAGTTTGGCTATTGTGGACATTGCTGCTATAAACGCTGGGGTTCAGATATCCCTTCAGATCACTACATTTGTATCTTTTGGGTAAATACACTAGTATGCACTTAACATCTTACAACCATGGGCAAGCTATTTAAATTCTGTGTCTCACTTCCTCTTTGTGAAGTAAGGATACTAAGTACTTCATAGGGTTATAGTGAGTATTAAAATATATATTAAATGAGTATTTCTAAAGCAAGTGCTCAGTAATAGTAGTTCTAGTATTAAATGGGAAGTTTGGTGGAGTATCCAGCAGGTATTTGGCTTTCTGTATCTGGCACTCAAAAAAAAATAGTAATTAAAGATAAATTTTATATTTTTTAGTTTTGTTAGTTACCTGTGGCTTCTGTTTAATTTGAGTTTTAAAACAACAGAAATTGATTCTCTCACAGTTCTGGAGGCCACAAGTCCAAAATCAGAACCAGTGAGCCAAGGTCATCGTGTCGGCAGGCCATGCTCCTTCCAGAGACTCCAGGGGAGGATCTATTCCTTGCCTCCTCCAGCTTCTGATGGCTAATTGTTTAGCTTTCTCTCTCTCTAAGGTGTGACTGACTAGTCAAGTAGTATTTTTTTAATCATTATACTCTTTTGTAGTATCTTTAAGAGAATTCTAAATATTACTTTGAATTTTTTTCTGATATTAACATTTTTTAGTCCTTCAATAATCATTATAGATCTCAAGGTGCTACAAATTGTATTAGGGATAATGTACAACATATTAGGGATTATATAAGATTACTATATTAGGGGGGAGGGGCAAGATGGCGGAAGAGCAGGGTCCCCAAATCACCTGTCCCCACCAAATTACCTAGATAACCTTCAAACCATCCTGAAAATTTACGAATTCGGCCTGAGATGTAAAGAGAGACCAGCTGGAATGCTACAGTGAGAGGAGTTCGCGCTTCTATCAAGGTAGGAAGACGGGGGAAAAAGAAATAAAGGAACAAAAGGCCTCCGAGGGGGAGGGGCCCGCGAGGAGCCGGGCTGAGGCCGGGGCGAGTGTCCCCAGGACAGGAGAGCCCCGTCCCGGAGGAGCAGGAGCTGCACCAACCTTCCCGGGCGGGCGGAAAGGGGCTCGCAGGGAGTTGGAGCAGGACCCAGGAGAGCGGGGATGCCCTCGGGCTCCCGGGGACACTAACAGACACCTGCGAGCGCAGGGGAGTGCTCCGAGCTCCCTAAGGGCTGCAGCGCGCACGGCGGGACCCGGAGCAGCTCAGAGGGGCTCGGGAGCGGCTCCGCGGAGGCGGCTGCAGGGCGGGAGCGCGAATCCAACAGCGCAGGCCCCGGAGCACAGGGCGCCGGGACACAGCCCAGGATCCGGCCTCCCCCGGGACAGGCAGAGGCCGGGAGGGCCCGAGACAGCGAGGACGCTCCTGCCCCGAGCTGAGCAGATCAGCGGCCCCGCCCCGGAGCCTCCAGGCCCTGCGGACGGAGAGCCGAGAGCCCCATAGTTCCTGCGGAGGCTGAATCCAGGCTTCCAGAGTTGCCATAGCAACTGCTGCTGTTCCTCCTGGGGCCTGGCGGGGTAAACAACCCCCGCAGAGCCCTGCAGCAGGCAGGGGCAGAGCAGCTCCCCCAAGTGCTAACACCTGAAAATCAACGCAACAGGCCCCTCCCCCAGAAGACCAGCTAGAGGGACCAGTGATACTCCCCCGTGTTCCAATACAACTTGTTTCTGGCCACTCTGCACTGAGCAAAATGACTAGAAGGAAAACCTCAACTCAAAAGAAAGAATCAGAAACAGCCCTCTCTCCCACAGAGTTACAAAATCTGGATTACACTTCAATGTCAGAAAGCCAATTCAGAAGCACTATTCTACAGCTACTGGTGGCTCTAGAAAAAAGCATTAAGGCCTCACGAGACTTCATGACTGCAGAATTTAGATCCAATCAGGCAGAAATTAAAAATCAATTGAATGAGATGCAATCCAAACTAGAAGTCCTAACGACGAGGGTTAACGAGGTGGAAGAACGAGTGAGTGACATAGAAGACAAGTTAATGGCAAAGAGGGAAACTGAGGAAAAAAGAGATAAACAATTGAAGGACCTTGAAGACAGATTAAGGCAAATAAACGACAGCCTGAGGAAGAAAAACCTACGTTTAATTGGGGTTCCCGAGGGCGCCGAAAGGGACAGAGGGCCAGAATATGTATTTGAACAAATCCTAGCTAAAAACTTTCCCAATCTGGGAAGGGAAACAGGCATTCAGATCCAGGAAATAGAGAGATCCCCCCCTAAAATCAATAAAAACCGTTCAACACCTCGACATTTAATAGTGAAGCTTGCAAATTCCAAAGATAAAGAGAAGATCCTTAAAGCAGCAAGAGACAAGAAGTCCCTGACTTTCATGGGGAGGAATATTAGGGTAACAGCAGACCTCTCCACAGAGACGTGGCAGGCCAGAAAGGGCTGGCAGGATATATTCAGGGTCCTAAATGAGAAGAACATGCAACCAAGAATACTTTATCCAGCAAGGCTCTCATTCAAAATGGAAGGAGAGATAAAGAGCTTCCAAGACAGGCAGGAACTGAAAGAATATGTGACCTCCAAACCAGCTCTGCAAGAAATTTTAAGGGGGACTCTTAAAACTCCCCTTTAAGAAGAAGTTCAAGTAACTCTGAACGTGAATGGGCTTAATGACCCCATCAAAAGGCGCAGTTTCAGACTGGATAAAAAAACAGGACCCATCTATTTGCTGTCTACAAGAGACTCATTTTAGACAGAAGGACACCTACAACCTGAAAATAAAAGGTTGGAGAACCATTTACCATTCAAATGGTTCTCAAAATATACCCTAAAAACTACAGAACACTTCTGAAAGAAATTGAGGAAGACACAAAGAGATGGAAAAATATTCCATGCTCATGGATTGGCAGAATTAATATTGTGAAAATGTCAATGTTACCCAGGGCAATTTACACGTATAATGCAATCCCTATCAAAATACCATGGACTTTCTTCAGAGACTTAGAACAAATTATTTTAAGATTTGTGTGGAATCAGAAAAGACCCCAAACAGCCAGGGGAATTTTAAAAAAAGAAAACCATATCTGGGGGCATCGCAATGCCAGATTTCAGGTTGTACTACAAAGCTGTGTTCATCAAGGCAGTGTGGTACTGGCACAAAAACAGACATATAGATCAATGGAACAGAACAGAGAACCCAGAAGTGGACCCTGAACTTTATGCTCAACTAATATGCGATAAAGGAGGAAAGACGATCCACTAGAAGAAAGACAGTCTCTTCAATAAATGGTGCTGGGAAAATTGGACATCCACATGCAGAAGAATGAAACTGGACCACTCTCTTGCACCATACACAAAGATAAACTCAAAATAGATGAAAGATCTAAATGTGAGACAAGATTCCATCAAAATCCCAGAGGAGAACTCAGGCAACACCCTTTTTGAACTTGGCCACAGTAACCGGAGAAGGACAAACGGTGTATGTTCTCATTCATTTGGGGAATATGAATAATAGCGAAAGGGAATATAAGGGAAGGGAGAAGAAATGTGTGAGAAATATCAGAAAGGGAGACAGAACATAAAGACTTCTAACTCTGGGAAATGAACTAGGGGTGGTGGAGGGGGAGGAGGGTGGGGGGTGGGGGTGAATGGGTGACGGGCACTGGGGGGTACACTTGACGGGATGAGCACTGGGTGTTATTCTGTATGTTGGTAAATTGAACACCAATAAAAATTAATTTATTAAAAAAAAAAAAAGATTACTATATTAATGGCTAACATTCCAGTCCCTTATATGTGACAGGAACTGATTTAAATATTTTATCAACGTATTTCAAAATTTGCTGAGAAAGGAGACACAAATGTGATATTAATATTATTGCCATATTTTCTAGGAGAGGGAACTGAGAATCATGTGGCTAGGAAATAGGAAATGTGAGGCAAGGCCTATTGTCTGAACCAGTATGACATACATTTTTTTTTCAGCATCTGCAAGAAAACATCTCTAACATACTTACTTGGGGCAGAAGTATACAAATAAGAATTTTTTCAAAGTGATAAAACAAAAATCAACTTTTGTCTCTAAGAAAACATAATACTGAAAATCCTTATCCATTATTCATATTCATATGTACTGATAGCTACTATGTACTAGGCACTGTTGTAGAAACTGAATTTTCAAAAATGGTCAAAAACCCTTGTCCTCACATTCAAGTGAACTGGATCCATCTTTCAATTTCATGTAATAATCAGTACTGTCACTATAATCCCAGAACTAAGTGAGATGAAGGCAACTTCCCCCTAACTGCATATAAAAGAACAGCATTGACTCATTGGAAGTGGAATTACAATGTATAGTAGAAATTACCACTACCCACTGCTGAAATCATCCTTCTGGGAGAAACTGAACCATGAGTGAAAAATAACACAGAAAAAAAGAAAAAAAAAAAAAGAAAAGAAGAGGAAATGAGGGAGGGAAGGGGGAGGGAAGAAGGAAGAAAGGAAGGTAGGAAGGGGTAGGGACAGGGAGAAGGCAGGAAGGGAGGGAGGGAAAGAGAAAGAGAAAGCAAAGAGAAAAGAGAAAGAACGAATGATGATCATATATGGAGAATGTTTTCTTGTAGCTCACTGACCTTTCAAGTATCTAAACCAATAATCCAGGTTTACAGAGGTACTATCTTTATAATATTGAACAACTCATTCGACTATTGTGTTTCCTGAGGATTGTATTACCTGACATTTAAGATCATTTGCAGTCTACTTCCTGTGACCCTAAATAACAAATATTAGGAGTTAAGAGGAATCCACAGAGCTCTTCATGTTCTACTTCCCACCTACTCACAGGAAGGAATCTAGAGAAATTTCAAAAACCTCAAGTACTCAGAATACTTGAGAATAGCTCACTCTAGGCCTCTATAGCAGTGAAAATGGAGCCCCAGAGCGCTGGGACCTTCTCTCTATCACACCCTTTGATACCCCATTCCCATCAGAATTTATCATTGAAACTCATTTGCTTTTTATCCCAAAAGAAAACTCGTCCCTCATCTCAAGGCATGGTTGCCAGATAAAAATGCAGGATGCTTGATAGAATTTAAGTGGTCATCCTACATTTTTATCTGCTGAGTTTGGCAACATAGTCAAGGTCTCTCAGTGCCTTAGGAGAAAAGGCACCATATCCAGGAAGACTTCTCTGATCACCCAGCCTATGTTGAATTGCAGTTTCTCCTCCTTCAATAATCTCTACCTTACTCCTATGTTCTCTATAGTATTTCTCAACATCTGAAAAGTGATACATTTTATCTGATTGCATTTTGTTTTTTATTCTATGTTCTCCCATCCTCCTGCCAGGATGAAAATTCTACGAAACTATAGATATTTATCTACTTTGTTTATGTTATACAATACCTGTAGTAATACCTAGCACAGAAAATACCTGTCAGTGAATTTGTAAATTGTTGATTCATTTGATGTCAAAAATTATACTGCCAGTATAATAAACATCATAGGTAAATTGAATAATAATAACTAATCATACAAATAGCTGGCACTTACAGGCATATAATATCTACCAGGAAGAATACTAAATAATTTATGTGGATTAACACACCTTACGCTCACATAACCCAATGAGGTAGAAATTGTTATTCCTAATCTAAGAAAACTGATACTAAGAAAAAAAAAGGAACCTTCCTCAGAGCACATAGGGTAGCATTGAGACTCAAACCCAGTAGCTTGACTCTAGGTAGAGTCTGAGTTCTTTACCTGAGTCCTTTCCTTGAAAAGAATGCTTCTACTTAGAAACATTAAAATATGAAAAAAAGAAGTTAAATTCTCACATTAACTATTAAAGGCTTTTAAATGAATAAATTAGTGTCCCAGGCCAAAGAATCTTATTTTATGGATTACTATATGTGAAGCAAAATCTGGGTATGGACAAATTAAGACATTCCTGTATAACAGACAGACTTAAGTCATGGTAATAAAGCATTTGATTAGAGAGGAAGATGAGTGAGTGTGGTCATAGCTGCTCCTCTTTTTTTTCCCCAATTTTGAAACTCAGGATCTCAACTCTAGGGGCACCAGAGTGGCTCAGTAGTGTCTGCCTTTGGCTCAGGTCATGATCCCAGGGTACTGGGATTGAGCCCTACATGGGCTCCCTGCTCAGCAGGGAGCTTGCTACTCCCTCTCCTGCTCCCCCAGCTTGTGCTCTCTCTCTGTCAAATAAATAAGTAAAATCTTAAAAAAAAAAAAAAGAGTCTTTGCTCCAGTAGGTACCAACATATAAACTGGCCAAGATACCGCATAATATATTTAGGATGTTTCTAAGGACTTTATAAAGATGGTGAAGGAATTTATAGGTAAGAACTGAAGCCACTGTAGATTCTAGAATGGAAATTATTTTCATTTTACTAACAGTTAATTTGAACACAAATATATACAATTCTGGGTATGATCAGATATAAATTTCCAGTTGCTCCTCATGAAAGAACAGGCTATACTCTTTACCACTGACACAAAGGGAATCCCCTCTATCTTACCCATTCAGAAAGCCCTTTACTTCCCCTTTCTGTGCTGTTTTAAATTCACACTGCTCTGTGCTGGGTTCCTTTTGTGTCAAGGTACTTACTGTCATTTTCACATTATTCTCAATCACTATTAAAATGTTCCAAGTTTATGTTAAGGAGTTCCTATGATTTGGTTTGAACACTAGAATACTACATCAGTACCAGGACCTAATAACAACTCATGGAAAGCTGTACTAAGGGTTGTTACTGGTTAACTATTATTTGCTCTTTTATGGGCAATGCTTTGCTTGGTCTTCAAAGAATCTAACCCAAAGATCAGCAGTCTCTATATAGCCAGCAGACAAAAATTCAGCCAATAGCCTGTTTTTGTAGCTAGGAATGATTTTTACAGAAAAGCAATCAATTGTATGATAGGGAACTCTAAAGTTGAACTTCAGTTAAGTAAAATGTACCCCCAAAAAATCCATTCATGAGTAGACCTGTATTATAAAAAAAATCATAATCATTATTATAAATTTCATTAATAAAAACTGGAAACTTGTTTTCTATGTGCTATGCAAGTACTTAACTTTTTATGCTCAATTTGGCCTCTTAGCCTGCAAAGCTTCAAATATTCACTGCTCTTTTACAGAAAGAGTTTGCCGATCCCTGATCTAATGTTTAGGCACTATAATTCAAAAAAGGCCAGGTGGTAATTATTTCATAAAAGAAGTAATACTATTTCACCAATTTTAACTTTATTTATATTTAATTTAAATTTGCTATTTTGTGGCATCATTTTTAATATTCATATTTATTTTCCACACACAGGGGTTGTTGTTCTTGTTTGATTATTCTTACTGTTTTTCATGTTCAAAGGACACTCACATTTCTAGCTTGTCTGTTAAGTTCCTGTTGTCAAAATTGACTAATTGTTACTAAAGCATTGCTTTCGGCACCTTGTTTTTGGTGGGTGCTAAATTATGTGCAGTGTAGTATTAAAAGATAATTTAGATCATCTAAATACATACCCCAGAAACAGTCTAGAAAAACTTTTTGTTTGGGATCATTTCTTGATAGCCACATTAATGAAAGTGTTCATGTTTTTTTTTTCCCTAATTGACGTCATCTAGTTAAAAAATATTTTAAACAAAGAGGACTTGCTGAAGAAAACTTTTTTTTAATAAATTAATTTTTATTGGTGTTCAATTTACCAACATACAGAATAACACCCTTGCTGAAGAAAACTTGAAAAATATTTGTTTATACCCTAAAGAATCCCTATAGTTGATCCCAAGATCCCAAGAAAAGTATGGAGCATCCTTAATGGAACTATAAAGACACAGTTTTGATTTGCTCCATATTAAACATTTTTTAAAGCTGTTTCCGTTGTTTGTTTGTTTGTTTGTTTGTTTTTTGGTAGAGCTTGAATCGGCAAGAGGGAGAGGAACACATAGGAGTGGCTGCATCCCCAAAGCTCTGTCTAAAGGCCATCATTGGATTTAGTCAAGCCAGCTTTATGGAGCAAATAAGTTCAGCATGGACTTCGGGCTGTTTATTCATTACTTACTAATCCACTGAACACATCTTTACTGAGAGCTCATTGTGAGTGCTAAGACAACAGTTTCTGCTTCAGTGAAAATTATAGTTAATTTAATCCTGTTCTGCCACAGTTAACCCTAGGAGAAACTATAGTTCAGGTAAATATGGTTAGCTATCTCACTTTGTTTACCTACATTGCCTTCACCTTTTAAAGTTACCAATATCATTGTTCCTTAGATACCAAAGATTTATAGTACAGCCCTGCCATTCCTGCCTTATCTTTTGGAAATCAGAACCTATTCCTCAAGACACCATTTACAACCTTTATCATGGCTCACATCTCCAGGCCATTCCCCACAACACCCAAAACCAAGATTCCCCTTTTACTGCCCTATTTTACCTCTTTCCCACCTCATTCCTTCAGGATGAGATTGATTCTAAAAAGTCAACTACCACTTTAGAAAGGGTACTAACTTCTCACACTTCTAAATGAGACTAATAGCTAACTGATCAGTTATGGCCCTTACTTGTTCTGTTTTTTTTTTAATAATAAATTTATTTTTTATTGGTGTTCAATTTGCCAACATACAGAATAACACCCAGTGCTTATCCCGTCAAGTGCCCCCCTCAGTGCCCGTCACCCATTCACCCCCACCGCCCCCTCCTCCCCTTCCACCACCCCTAGTTCGTTTCCCAGAGTTAGGAGTCTTTATGTTCTGTCTCCCTTTCTGATATTTCCCACACATTTCTTCTCCCTTCCCTTCTATTCCTTTTCACTATTATTTATATTCCCCAAATGAATGAGAACATATAATGTTTGTCCTTCTCCGATTGACTTATTTCACTCAGCATAATACCCTCCAGTTCCATCCACGTTGAAGCAAATGGTCGGTATTTGTCATTTTTAATGGCTGAGTAATATTCCATTGTATACATAAACCACATCTTTATCCATTCATCTTTCGATGGACACTAAGGCTCTTCCACAGTTTGGCTATTGTGGCCATTGCTGCTATAAACATCAGGGTGCAGGTGTCCCGGCGTTTCATTGCATCTGTATCTTTGGGGTAAATCCCCAGCAACTTGTTCTGTTTTATACACATTACCTGAATTAACTCACTTCACTCTCACTGTAACCTTGTAAGGTGAGCACTCCTATCATTCTGCATTTTGAAGATGAGGAAATAGGCACAAAAAATTTAAATAACTTGCCCAAGGCTGTCTGCTGAGAAGTGGACAGGCAAGGCTACAAAGCCAGCTGGACTGGCCTATAGCTTCTATTCTCTCCACTGCTCTAACAAGTGGATCATGCATAGATTTAAAGAATTGATCAGCCAAATTTGTCCTAATCCCAAACAGGAACTACTCTGAGGAAGGGAATTTTGAAATAAGCATGAGGAGACAGGTAGCTTTCTTTGTGGGAAAAGACACTTTTAGTAAAAAGATATTCTACACTGGTCAGTGTTGACTGGAGGCCCATTCATAAAAGAGGCCCATTTCTTGAAAAGTTAGAAATGAGCAGCCTCTTAGGCTTTAGTACCTTGGCTTGGTTTACCTTGTTCCTGTACGTGATCCACTGGGGGTCACCTGAGGTACTTTTTTCACAGAAGTAACAGGATAATCCAAGACCAGGTTGTGGCTAGGTTGAAAAGTTATCAAGTTCAGCCAGGACTTGTGACTTGCCCACTCTAGTCAGAGGCCAAGTCCTTCAGAGAAATCCATTTCTTTGTCACATAAGGAGAAAAAGGCTGGAACCAGTTGGCCAGTTATCCACCGTTTTCTGAGCCACAAAATGTTTCCAGAGAGGGATGTCATGTCAGACTAGGCTATTGAGAATTAATATACAAATAAAACTGCCAGAAGGAGTTTTTCGTTTTGACTTTTGTGTAAGTACCTGTCCTGCAGAGATGTGTTGAATATGTCAAAAGAAGCCTTTACTTGTGAACTTGTAATAAATGACCACAAATGAGTTGCAAGTATAGCGTTGACAGCATTCCTAAGTTTTCTGGCATCCCCTTCCCAACCTCTCCCATGGGCTCTGAGGCTGACTGGCTTAGATTCTGAAAGAACAGAGATAACATGACCCCTCCCTAGGACAAAAGGAGTAGAAGCTTCAGGTGCCCAAAATGACAAAAATCTATACCCAACAGCAGTGTAAGGAGGATAGAGATGGGGTGAATTCAGTTATTGTCGCCAGATGCCAGTTATTCTTGCCTATTTAGCAAAGAGTTTTAACTTTAGGGATGGCGTTTCAGGCTTTGACCTTTTACACATAATTCTATAATATTTACCCTTTTGTTTTTAACTGATATTTAACTTGGATAGCTAGGTAGCCAGAATTCTAAAGTGTTTCATGGAGAGGTTTGCCTGTTTATGTACTTTCTCTATTTGCAAATGTCAGTCTCCATTTTCATGTATAAAACAATTTAGGAGATTATTTGAAATAGATTTTCCAGGACATCAAAGGTAGCAAGAACCTTTCAGAAAATGAAAGGTATGATAATGTACTTTATATCCTAATGCACAGAACAGGATCCACTAGGCTGCCCAAAGCCACAACCCTGTAAGTTGCAGCTTGACTTCTCTAATGACTAAGGGCAGATAGGGAGACTGTTGAGGAGGTAATGAATGCTGGATCAGACTTAACTAGAATGAAAGAATAGAGGGGCCATGATTTCAGAGCTCCTTGAAGTTCTTGTTCCCTCCCTCCCTCCCTTCCTTCCTTCCTTCCTTCCTTCCTTCCTTCCTTCCTTCCTTCCTTCCTTCCTTCCTTCCTCTCTACTCTTACTAATTGTTATTGTGGAAAGAGTAAAAGGTTTGAAATTTGGGTTAAAAATCTTAATTTACGGGATCCCTGGGTGGCGTAGCGGTTTAGCACCTGCCTTTGGCCCAGGGCGCGATCCTGGAGACCCAGGATCGAATCCCACATCGGGCTCCCGGTGCGTGGAGCCTGCTTCTCTCTCTGCCTGTGTCTCTGCCTCTCTCTCTCTCTCTCTCTCTCTCTATCATAAATAAATAAAAATTTTTAAAAAAGATTAAACTGAAAACATTAGTAACCTATGCTACCTATTGGTGTTTTTTTGTTTACATAAGAAAAGAGAATGAAGCAGAAGGTTCCAAAGGATAAAAAGCTTCTCCTCTTTTTAATTTTTTAAATTTTCAAAAATTTTTACATTTTCAAAAATTTTATTTAAATCAATTAATATATAATGTATCATGGGTTTCAGAAGTAGAAGTCAATAATTCATCAGCACCCCGTACTCATTCATCTGCCGATGGACATCTGGGCTCTTTCCATAGTTTGGCTATTGTGGATATTGCTGCTATAAACATTGGGGTGCAGGTGCTCCTTCGGATCACTACATTTGTATCTTTGGGGTAAATACCTAGTAGTGCAATTGCTGGGTCATAGGGTAGCTCTATTTTCAACTTTTTGGGGGAACATCCATTCTGTTTTCCAGAGTGGCTGCACCAGCTTCCATTCCCACCAACAGTGTATAAGGGTTCCCCTTTCTCCAGATCCTTGCCAACATCTATCATTTCCTGACTTGTTAATTTTAGCCATTCTGACTGGTGTGAAAATTTGCAAATCTCTAAGGCAAAGAAAATCCTGAAAGCAGCTCAGGACAAGAGGTCTGTGAAAAGCTTTTCTTCTAAGTGAAAATCCTCTCAAAAGGTACTAGAACCTATTTTTAGCTTCATGATTGATTTCAAGAGCCTTTATTATTTAGAAAGCATATGTAAGGAGCAGAGCTAAATGTCTGCAGTATGTGCAATAAAGTCCAGTTGGTATCTGTGCACTTTTCAAACATAACAATCTGAGCACCATTCTGGAGAAAGTGGGAACTTTTTCATTGTATTCTGGTTGTGGCATAGAGAGGATAAAATGGCAGCCAAAATTAAGAAGCAGTGCAGAATCCTGATTGTTGTTGCAAATAATACAGGCATATCTGTTTCTGCTTTTGTTTTTGTATAATATTGTTCTTATTGTTTTGTATTTTCTCCACTCCGTCTGCCCAGTTCAATGTATTGATCATCAAATGATCTATTAATGAGGCATATCAAAAGGTGCTTTCCATCTATAACCCAGGGGAACATACTGGATTTATATACTGATACTTTGAGGATATTTAATATTACATGCAAATTAAAGTTAAATAATTGTTAATTATTCAATGATTAATAAGCAAACCAGTTATAAATGAAAATAATAGTTTGCATTAATATATTAGTATTAAATTGCAGATCTTCTGGTCAACTAAAATTCTAAAGAGTGCAAAAGGAACAATGTAAACTGAATATTTAAACTAAGTACATTGACAATTCCTATTCATACTTAAGAAAAAAAAACACACAAAAACCAACATTCACTCATTTCTAGAACTCCGAATTTAGTAGTGCCCCTCAGGACCAATCACCTTTGTTTGACTAAAGTCAAATGTTGATCTAATCTTCATAACATTTCATACTTTGGGTGTAGCTTCACCATCCTGCTGTCTCCTCTATAAAGCAAATATAAGTTAAGCACATTAAATAAGTTATGTCTTATAAAATAATTTTATGCCCACTACAAATTATCCATTATCCTCAAGCCGAAACTTATCATACATCTTCATATCCACAATGTGTATAAATTGTTAATTGATGTTCAAAGGGCTTAACTTAAATGAAGAAAAATGTAAATACATTTGGAAAAATGAAAGACTTTTTGCTAGTCAGTTCTGAACTTGTGACTTTTCGATATATTTTAGGAACATACTTCTATCTTTTAATAATTATAAATAAACTGAAAAAGAAAAATTAGAAGTATATACTCCATGTTGTGTGATTAACTCCATGACCACCACACAGGATTTATGATTATTTCCTTAGCATGTAGACAACTTTTTAAATACTTTAATGACATTTCATATTTTAAATTACATTTTCTCTTAATAATTGTTATTTGCGTACCTTTAGGAATTGAAGATCTCTTCAGAAAAATTCTAATGTAGAGATGTCTGGGTAGCACAATTTGGTTAGGCATCTGACTCTTTCCACTCAGGTCATGCGTAATCTGAGTCTTGGGATTCAGCCCTGCATCTCAGGCTCTTCCCTGCACGTTAATTCTGCTTAGGATTCTCTCTCCCTTTCCCTCTCCTTTGCCCCACCTCGTGCATGTGCTCTCTCTCTCTCTTACATATCAGTATGTAATATACCCCAGGGAAACAAAACCAAACAGAAGCACATTTTTCATGCTCTTTTACTTTTTTTTTTCTGTTTCATATATAAAGTATACCACCCTAAACTCTAAATTTGTTGAAAATGGTGTGGCAGAAAGGGCAAGGTATTTTTCAGATGTAGTATGTAAAAATATATTACTGATTTTTTCTTGTGGGTAGTTAATGATACATGGAGGGACCTTATGTATCAGCTAGTATCATACACTCATTTTATAGGAGAGGGATTGAGTTGCAGTGGGCTACTTAAGATTCACAGTAGATTAGCAGCCGCGCAGACTATTTTCTATCTAATGAATTTCCTCTGTGCCCTACTGATTAAGCAATTAAGAAGTTAAGCAGCTGAGAAAAAAATCACACACACACACACACACATATGCATATACACACATTAAGTTGAGAGTGTGAGAGGAACTGGGACTGATGCTTCTAATCTGATTCATGGCCATTTCCTTTCATAAATGGGAACTGGATGGGCCAGTTTTATGTTTTTGTGTTTTGTTTTCTTTTTTAAAGCTGCAGTGAACTGACTGCAGTTATTTAATGGATCCATTGTCATATAGCCCCAGTCTTAGTTTCATGTGGTGTCTAAAATTCCATCAATATCTACAGAAATATGGGCTCTTATAGGAACTTTCTTCTAACACTGGAATTGAAAACAGAATTAACACGATGCCTGGGTGTCTCAGTGGGTTAATGTCCAACTCTTGATTTCAGCTCAGATCATCATCTCAGGGTTAGATTGAGCCCTGCATTAGGCTCTGAGCTGGGCATGGAGTCTCCTTAAGATTCTTTCTCTCAAAAAAAAAAATAATAATAATTCTTTCTCTCCCTCTCCCTTTTCCCCTACCTCACTCATGTGTGCACACCCTCTCTCTCTCTCTCTCTCTCTCTCAAAAAAAAAAAAGAAAGAAAGAAAGAAAGAAAGAAAGAAAGAAAGAAAGAAAGAAAAAAGAAAAGAGGATCCCTGGGTGGCGCAGCAGTTTAGTGCCTGCCTTTGGCCCAGGGCGCGATCCTGGAGACCCAGGATCGAGTCCCACGTCAGGCTCCCAGTGCATGGAGCCTGCTTCTCCCTCTGCCTGTGTCTCTGCCTCTCTCTCTCATTCTGTGTGACTATCATAAATAAAAAAAAAAAAAAAATTAAAAAAAAAAGGAAAAAGAAAAGAGAGAAGAGAAAACAATTAACAGAGAAGAATAGGAGGCAATCATGTAGTGTTTTCCAGAAGAAGGTTGATCTTTAAGGGAGTAAGAGTAATGCATTTCTGTAGAGAAAAGAGGATAAAATGGGAAGTAAACAGCATCTAAAAATGTAAATGTGGGAACAATCAAGACGGAGATGACAGGCAAATAGTCTTGTCTCTAGTAGGGGATGGCTATTACAGGAAACTAGTGGAATGGGGTGTGAAACGGTGGTTGTTGGTACAGTGACTTGACACTATCTGGATGTGCTAATGTGACCAAGTCACTTCTACTGCTTCTTGCACAGAGCAATAAATTCTAGGGTGAAAACAATTTGAGGACACTTTATATTTGTAGCATCTTTTGGAGAAGGTTTCAAAAAAATGCACATCTCCTAAACATGGAGCTGGTTAGAACTAATTAATACCAGATTTATTGTACAAAATGAGAGAAAAGCTTTTCATCTAAATCACTGTTTTTCATCTAAATCACTCTGTAAAATCAAAGCAAGTACTTAATTTAAATTACCCTGTCAGGAACTATATATGCTATGTATTTATTAGCATTTCACCATTTACCAAGTATATTCATAGATATTGTTTTATTTGGCTTTGAGGTTAGGCTATTATTGGTCACATCTCACAGATGAACAAAGCTGAATCTTGAGAAGTGCAGTGAATTGCTTAAGATTACCCAGCAGGTAGGTCAGTGCTGGAGCTCAGACCCAGTTCTAACGCCAAGTCAAGTTCTCTTTCAACTGACCAATTACAGGGAATAGTATTGAGCACCCCTTGGGTCAATCACCTGTAGAATAGTCTTCTAACAGAACAAATATCTGTTTAGGTAAGAGAGACATTCCTTAGCCACTCTAGAGTTAAACATTAGACCAGAGCCATCTTCTTTGAAGGACACTTTTTAATTTCTCAGAGTGCTTCCATGGGAAAGTTAGTCATAAACGTTAAACATCAGTGTATCATATGTTTGCAAAGTTGATATAAATAGGAATTTGGATTTCTATGATTCTGTAAGTGGACTGAATTGGAAACTTGAAGCATTGACCGGCATTTTATTACCTTTATATTTTATATGTAAGATGAGTTATGTAGGCAAGAAAATGTTGGGTTTACTTTTTAATTAGCTTTCCTGAAGTAATCTCACTTTTTCATTTAATCTTTAGGAATTTCTTGATTGCCTGTAGTTTTGTGGTTTTACATTTTCTGAGCAAGAGACATTATTAAAATATCCACTGAATCTTTATATTCTAGTGCTTTAGTTTCAATTTCACTTTTAGTAAATTGGTAATACTTTTAAGTAAATATTAGAGTTATTTTTTTTACTGCTGTGTCAGTGCAATTTCGTTCTTGTTTTTACTTTATGTGAGATTTTTCTTCCTTTGTCCACTCACACACACATCCTTGTTTATTTTTTAGTGCTTTTGATGTTTTTTTCTTGCCCAGTGGCTATTAGTATTTTTCCTTTTTCAAGACTCACTGTGTGTTTTAAATAGATTTTTAAAAAGAAATTCGTATATTTGTTTATCTTGATATTTCACTAAATGAAGAGTATTCTGTCATGTATCTAATCTACTCAGTTGCCAAGGTTGCTTTCTTATCATCTTCCCAAAGCAGATTTTCCTCAGGACTTCATATTACCTCAAAGAATCAGAAATCACTAGATAGAACACTTGGCAAGAAAATAAAAAAAAAAAAGGTCATTTCGTAACTCCTTTTAAAGCACCAATACATTTTTCATTTTGACAGTGTAAGAACAAATCTACTAATGATGACATTATAACAAACCGGGAATATTGCCATTTTGATTTACACTACTACTATAAGTCATTAGTAGTAGTAGTAGTCCCAGAAACATGATTCTCAGGTTGAATCTGGAAATAAAAATCTAAAATTTCTATTTTTTTTAATTTTCTTAATTCTCAGGCTGATATTTAAAAAAGCATTGTAAGACAAAATTGGCTATTTAACAATAGTAGCACCATGGTTCTAGATTGTATATTTCCACTTAGAAAAATATGATGCTTTGAAAACAAAACTTTGACACCAAGCTTAGTTATTTAAGGTATATGACGTCCTACATTTGGAGAGCACATTTTAGTTTACAAATACTGCTTTGATACTGAAAGAAACCTTAAGAGCTTGCAAAGAGCACACACTATCAATCCCAGTTTAGAGCTGAGGCTGTGAAGGTCAGAGGGTCTGAACAACTGACCAAAGGACAGACAGTTAATAAGAGGAAGATCCAGGTCTCTGGATTCCTAGTCCATGTTATTTCTATTTGGATTGAATCATTTTTAAATTGCTGATCCTAGAACATTTTTGAGCCAATAAAAAGGGTAAATTCATATGGTTTCTCAAGTGAACTTCCTACAATGAATGTTAGTTGTTGGTGGTTTTTTATTTGGGGTAGGGGATGAAGTAGGAGAAAATAGTTTTGAATTTTGTATAATTGCTAATTAGTATGAAAATAGCACTTAATTTTATGTGCTCTTTCCTCCTATAAAGATAAGTTAATTATGATAATTATTAAAACTGAAAAGTGGGGGGGCAAGATGGTGGAGGAGTAGGGTCCCCAAGTTACCTGTCCCCACCAATTTACCTAGGTAACTTTCAAATCATCCTGAAAACCTATGAATTCAAACTGAGATTTAAAGAGAGAAAAAAAAAAGAAAAAAATAAAGAGAGAACAGCTGGAACACTATAGAGAGAAAAGTTTGCACTTCTAACAAGTAAAACTCATTTTTAGCCACTCTGCACTGAGCAAATGATTAGAAAGACGAGCTCACCACAAAAGAAAGAATCAGAAACAATACTCTCTGCCACAGAGTTACATAATTTGGAATACAGTTTGATGTCAGAAAGCCAATTCAGAAACACAATTATAAAGCTACTGGTGGCTCTGGCAAAAAAGCATAAAGGATTCAAGAGACTTCATGACTGCAGAATTTAGATCTAATGAGGCCGAAATTAAAAATCAGTTAAATGAGATGCAATCCAAACTGGAGGTCCTAATGACGAGTGTTAATGAGGTAGAAGAACGAGTGAGAGACATAGAAGACAAGTTGATGGCAAGGAAAGAAGCTGAGGAGAAAAGAGAAAAACAATTAAAACACCATGAGGAAAGGTTAAGGGAAATAAATGACAGCCTCAGAAGGAAAAATCTATGTTTAATTGAGGTTCCAGAGGGTGCTGAGAGGGACAGAGGACCAGAAAGCATATTTGAACAAATCATAGCAGAGAACTTCCCTAATTTGGGGAGGAAAATAAGCATTCAGATCCAGGAGATAGAAAGATCCCTCCCCAAAATTAATAAAAACTGTTCAACACCTTGACATTTAATAGTGAAACTTGCAAATTCCAAAGATGAAGAGAAAATCCTTAAAGCAGCAAGAGACAAGAGATCCCTAACTTACATGGGCAAAAATATTAGATTAACAGCAGACCTCTCCACAGAGACCTGGCAGGCCAGAAAGGGCTGGCAGTATATATTCGGGGTCCTAAATGAGAAGAACATGCAGCCAAGAATACTTTATCCAGCAAGGCTCTCATTCAGAATAGAAGGATAGATAAAGAGCATCCAAGATAGGCAGAAACTGAAAGAATATGTGACCACCAAACTAGCTCTGCAAGAAATATTAAGGGGGACTCTGTAAAAGAGGACACCCAAAGAAATAATCCACAAAAACAGGGACTGAATATGTATTATGATGACGCTAAATTCATATCTTTCAATAGTAACTCTTAACATGACTGGGCCATCAAAAGATGGCCATTAACATTAACATCATTAACATTAACATTAATGATGCCATCAAAAGATGCAGGGTTTCAGACTGTATAAAAAAGACAGACCCATCTATATTGCTGCCTACGAGAGACTCATTTTAGACCTAAGGACACCTAAGGCCTGAAAATGAAAGGTTGGAGAACCATTTACCATTCAAACGATCCTCAAAAGAAAGCAGGGGTAGCAATCTTCATATCCGATAAATTAAAGTTTATCCCAAAGACTGTAGTAAGAGTTAAAGTAGGACAATATATCATACTTAAAGGATCTACCAACAAGAAGACCTAACAATCATGAATATTTATGCCCCTAACGTGGGAGCTGCCAAGTATATCAATCAATTAGTAACCAAAGACATACTTAGATAATAATACACTTATACTGGGAGACTTCAACACGGCGCTTTTTGCAAATGACAGATTTTCTAAGCACAACATCTCCAAAGAAACAAGAACTTTAAATGATGGGATCCCTGGGTGGCGCAGCGGTTTGGCGCCTGCCTTTGGCCCAGGGCGCGATCCTGGAGACCCGGGATCGAATCCCACGTCAGGCTCCCTGTGCATGGAGCCTGCTTCTCCCTCTGCCTGTGTCTCTGCCTCTCTCTCTCTCTCTCTCTCTCTCTCTCTCTCTCTCTGTGACTATCATAAAAAAATAAAAATAAATTTCATGTGTCCAAAGGGTCTATCACAAAATCAAAAAGAAAAACTTGTTGTTTAAAAAAAAAAAAAAAAAAAAAAAGCTTTAAATGATGGCTAAAAACTGGACCAGATGGATTTCACAGATATTTACAGAACTTTACATCCAAATGCAACTGAATACACATTCTTTTCAAGTGCACATGGAACTTTCTCCAGAATAGACCACATACTGGGTCACAAATCAAGTCTCAACTGATACCAAAAGATTGGTATTGTCCCCTGCATATTTTCAGACCATAATGCTTTGACACTTGAACTCAAGCACAAGAAGAAATTTGGAAGAAATTCAGACACATGGGGGTTAAAGACCATCCTGCTGAAAGATGAAAGGGTCAACCAGGAAATTATAGAAGAATTAAAGATTCATGAAAATTAATAAGAATGAAGATACAACCATTCAAAATCTTTGGGATACAGCAAGAGCAGGCCTATGAGGGAAATACATTACAACACAAGCAGCCCTCAAAGAATTGGAAAAAACTCAAATACACAAGCTAACCTTGCACCTAAAGGAACTGGAGAAAGAACAGCAAATAAAACCTACGCCAAATAGAAGAGAGTTAATAAAGATTTGAGCAGAACTCAATGAAATAGAGACCAGAAGAACTATAGAACAGATCAACAAAACCAGGAGTCAGTTCTTTGAAAGAATTAATAAGATAGATAAACCATTAGCCAGCTTATTAAAAACAAAAGACTCAAATTAATAAAATCATGAATGAAAAAGGAGAGATCACCACCAATACCAAGGAAATACAAACGATTTTAAAAGCATATTATGAGCAGCTATGTGCCAATAAATTAGACAATCTAGAAGAAATAGATGCATTTCTGGAAGACCACAAACTACCAAAACTGGAACAGGAAGAAATAGAAAACCTGAACAGGCCAATAACCAGGGAGGAAATTGAAGCAGTCATCAAAAACCTCCCAAGACAAAAGTCCAGGGCCAGATGGCTTCCCAGGGGAATTCTATCAAATGTTTAAAGAATAAACAATACCTATTCTACTAAAGCTGTTCCGAAAAATAGAAAGGGATGGAATACTTCCAGACTTGTTTTATGAGGCCAGCATCCCCTTAATTCCAAAACCAGACAAAGACGCCACAAAAAAGGAGAATTATAGACCAATATCCCTGATGAACACAAATGCAAAAATTCTCAATAAGATACTAGCCAAAGGATCCAGCGGTAAAGTAAGAAGATTATTCACCATGACCAAGTGGGATTTATCCCCAGGATGCAAGACTTGTTCAACACTCGTAAAGCAATCAATGTGATAGATCATATCAACAAGAGAAAAAACAAGAACCGTATGATCCTCTCAATAGATGCAGAGAAAGCATTTGACAAAATACAGCATCCATTCCTAATCAAAACTCTTCAGAGTGTAGGGATAGAGGGAACATTCCTCAGCATCTTAAAAGCCATCTACGAAAAGCCCACAGCAGATATCATTCTCAATGAGGAAACACTGGGAGCCTTTCCCCTAAGATCAGGAACATGACAGGGATGTCCACTCTCACCACTGCTATTCAACATACTACTGGAAGTCCTAGCCTCAACAATCAGACAACAAAAAGAAATAAAAGATTCAAATTGGCAAAGAAGAAGTCAAATTCTCCCTCTTTGCAGATGACATGATACTGTACATAGAAAACCCAAAAGAGGGCAGCTCGGGTGGCTCAGCAGTTTAGCGCCGCCTTCAGCCCAGGGCCTGATCCTGGAGACCTGGGATCAAGTCCCACGTCGGTCTCCCTGCATGGAGCCTGCTTCTCCCTCTGCCTGTGTCTCTGCCTCTCTCTCTCTCTCTCTCTCTCTCTCTCTCTCTCGTCTCTCATGAATAAATAAAATCTTAAAAAAAAGAAAAGAAAAGAAAACCCAAAAGACTCCACCCCAAGATTGCTAGAACTCATACAGTGATTCAGCAATGTGGCAGGATACAAAATCAATGCCCAGGAATCAGTGACATTTCTATACACTAAAAATGAAACTGAGGAAAGAGAAATTAAGGAATCAATTCCATTTACAATTACACCCAAAAGCATAAGATACCTAGGAATAAACCTAACCAAAGAAGTAAAGGATCTATACCCTAAAACCTATAGAACACTTCTGAAGCAAATTGAGGAAGACACAAAAAGATGGAAAAATATTCCATGCTCATGGATTGGCAGAATTAATATTGTGAAAATGTCAATGCTACCCAGGGCAATTTACACATTTAATGTAATCACTATCAAATTACCATGGACTTTCTTCAGAGAGTTGGAACAAATACTCTTAAGATCTGTGTGGAATCAGAAGAGACCCCGAATAGCCAGGGGGATATTGAAAAAGAAAACCAGAGCCAGAGGCATCACAATGCAGGATTTCAAGTTGTACTACAAAGCTGTGATCATCAAGACAGTATGGTACTGGCACCAAAACAGACACATACATCATTGAAACAGAATAGAGAACCCAGAAATGAGCCCTCAACTCTATGGTCAACTAATATTTGACAAAGTAGGAAAGACTATCCACTGGAAAAAGGAAAGAAAGCAGGGGTAGCAGTCTCTTCAATAAATGGTGCTGGGAAATTTGGACAGCCACGTGCAGAAGAATTAACTGGACCATTCTCTTACACCATACACAAAGATAAACTCAAAATGTACTGAAGATCTAAATGTGAGACAAGATTCCATCAAAATCCTAGAGGAGAATACAGGCAGTACTTTTGAACTTGTTTTGAACTTGGCCACAACAACTTCTTGCAAGATACATCTATGAAGGCAACGGAAACAAAAGCAAAATTGAACTATCAGACTTAATCAAGATAAAAAGCTTCTGCACAGCAAAAGAAACAGTCAACAAAACTAACAGACAACCTACAGAATGGGAGATGATATTTGCAATTGACCTATCAGATAAAGGGCTAGTATCCAAGATCTATAAAGAACTTATTAAACTCAACAGCAAAGAAACAAACAATCCAATCATGAAATGGGCAAAAGACATGAACAGAAATTTCACCAAAGAAGACATAGATATGGCCAACAAGCACATGATGCAAATGCTCTGCATCACTTGCCATCAGGGAAATATAAATCAAAACCACAATGAGATACCACCTCACACCAGTGAGAATGGTGAAAATTAACAAGACAGGAAACAACATATGTTGGAGAGGATGTGGAGAAAGGGGAACCCTCTTGCACTGTTGGTGGGAATGTGAGCTGGTGCAGCCACTGTGGAAAACTGTGTGGAGGTTCTTCAAAGAGTTAAAAATAAAACTACCCTTTGACTCAGTAATTGCACTGCTGGGGATTTACCCCAAAGATACAGATGCAGTGAAAGACCGAGACACCTGCACCCCAATATTTATAGCAGCAATGTCCACAATAGCCAGACTGTGGAAGGAGCCTTGGTGTCCATCGAAAGATGAATGAATAAAGAAGATGTGGTCTATGTTCACAATGGAATATTAGCCATTAGAAACAACAAATACCCATCATATGCTTCAATGTGGATAGAAGTGGAGTGTATTATGCTGAGTGAATTAAGCCAATCAAAGAAGGACAAACATTATTTGGTCTCATTCATTTGGGGTATATAAAAAAAATAGTGAAAGGGAATAAAGGGGAAAGGAGAGAAAGTGAGTGGGAAATATCAGTGAGGGTGACAGAACATGAGAGACTCCTAACTCTGGGAAACAAACAAGGGGTAGTGAAAGGGGAGGTGGGTGGGGGATGGGGCAACTGGGTGACGGGCACTGAGGGGGGTACTTGACGGGATGAGCCCTGGGTGTTATGCTATATGTTGACAAATCGAACTCCAATAAAAAATATACAAAAAAAAACCCGAAAAATGATAAATGGTGTTGGAAAAACTGGAATAGTTACATGCAAAAGAAGGAAACTGGGCCACTTTCTTATACTATACACAAACAAATTCAAAATTGATCAAAGACCTAAATGTGAGACCCGCAACCATAAAAATCCTAGAGGAAGAGCACAGGCAGTAACATCTTTGACATCAGCCATAACAACTTCTTTCTACATATGTCTCCTGAGACAAGGGAAATAAATGCAGAGATAAATTATTGGGACTACATCAAAATAAAAAGCTTCTGCACAGCGAAGCAGACAGCAAAACTAAAAGACAACCTATGGAATGAGAGGAGATATTTGCAAATGACATATATGATAAAGGGTCAGTATCCAGAATCTATAAAGAACTTCTAAAATTCAATACCTAAATAATGAATAATCTAATTTTAAAATCGGCAGAAGGCGTGAACATTTTCCAAAGAAGACATATAGATGGCTACCAGACACATGAACAGATGTTCAACATCACTCATCATCAAGGAAATACAAATCAAAACTATAATGAGATATCATCTTACACTTGTCAGAATAACTAAAATCAGCAATATAAGAAACAAAAGCTATTAGCGAGGATGTGGAGAAAGAGGAACCTTCATGTAAGGGTAGTAAGAATGCAGACTGGTGCAGCCTCTCTGAAAAACAGTATGGAGGTTTCCAGCCTCTCTGGAAAACAGTATGGGGGTTATTAAAAATGGAACTACTCTTTAACCCAGCAGTTACGCTACTAAGTATTTACCCAAAGAACCAGAAATAGTGATTTGAAGGGATACATGTACCCTGATGTTAATGTTTATAACAGCATTGTTTACAATAGCCAAATTATGGCCATTTATTCATCAGCTGATAAATGAGAAGATGTGATATACACACATACACACAATGGTATATTGTTCAGTCATAAAAAAAGAATGAAATGTTGCCATTTGCAATGGATGGAGCTAGAGTATTATGCTAAGTGAAATAAGTCAGTCAGAGAAAGATAAATACCATATAAAATTACTCATACAAAAGAAATGAGCAAAGGGGAAGAAAGAAAGAAAAGCAAACCAAGAATCAGACTCTTAACTATAGAGAACAAACTGATGGTTATCAGAGGGGTGATGGGTGGGAAGATGGGTTAAAGGAGGGTGGGTGATGGGGATTAAGGAGGGCACTTGCTGTGATGAGCACTGGGTGTTTGTATGGAAATGTTGAATCACTGTTATTGTACACCTGAAACTAATATTACACTGTATGTTAACTAAGTAGAATTTAAATAAAAACTTAAAAAACCTGAGAAGTATCAATTTCCATATGTAAGGCTTGGATGTTTACAGTACGTATGCTGGATTTAGCTATACAGTACAGATTAAGGTGTTTTAATGAAAGTTCAACCCCACGCAGATTTGACAATACCTTTCTGCGTCACATGTTCCAACTATGTCCAGCTGTCCATCTTTCAGAGAATCAGCAGGTCTGTACCTCTCTAGAAAAGATCAAAGAAACAATTTTTTCATCATTTATAGATAGAGTCAACTTGAAATATGATTATGAGAAGGTAAAAGCATTAATTTTGTGGTCAAACTTCGTTATCAAAGCAGATCACGCTGTGCTAGAAAATTTCAAAACTTATAAACCTATGGGGTTTAACAAATGGGTATGAGGAAGGTAAATCATCAACCTGGATTACCACATGCAATATTTAATCCATATACCCACTTTGCACTCCCATCTTCCTGAAGACACTTTATTTCTTTTTATATCTGAGATTGTGCATTCTTCTGGACTCTGTCTCTGATTGATTGCTTTTAAATTTTAGTAGTAATGAGAATGGAAAGTCAATAAACTTAAAGGAATTGAGAAGGAGATTGTGGGAAGAGTTCTAACCTAGGAAATTGTCCCCTGTTCATAAGGAAATAAAGACTCTTAATCCAAAGAGGGTGCTTGCCCCAATCAGTTACAGAGATTTTGTTGCTCTGTTGCTTGAGACTCTTCCTGTACAGTGCCTTCCCTCTAGACATCTGCCATCTCTGTCTTCAGAGAGCAATTTTAATAAAACACTCTGGCCTACATGGAGCAGCAGAGAAGCCATTCCTCTTCAGTCGATTATTTAGTGGGTCATGGTCCCCATCCAGCAGGATCCACATTCTCTCCATTCTCTTAATGCCAGAAAGATGTCTTTATTTGTAAACAGCATATTCCAGGAAGCTTCATACCCCCTGCCATTAATAAAGTACCTCTCCGTACCTTGGAAGCCGGTAACTCAATAGTGTTTGTTCTGTTTCTTTTATTGCTGTGTATGGAGGAGTATTGTACAAAGAAAATTAAAGCCTTAAAAAGCAAACAGTCAGTTCTGCCAATACTACATTGATAAAAACCGTGCTACTGATCTCTATTTGCCTCATAGTTCACCCAGGATTCTTAGCTAGTTAGTCTCAGTGGAAACTATCTGATTTGATGTTTTGAGGGACAAATTGTGCCTTTTAGCCAGAGCGGGCAGAGTATGATGTATGGTTAAGAGTGAGGGTTTTGGGGATCCCTGGGTGGCGCAGCGGTTTAGCGCCTGCCTTTGGCCCAGGGCGCGATCCTGGAGACCCGGGATCAAATCCCACGTCGGGCTCCCGGTGCATGGAGCCTGCTTCTCCCTCTGCCTATGTCTCTGCCTCTCTCTCTGTGTGTGTGTGTGTGTGTGTGTGTGTGACTATCATAAATAAATAAAAATTAAAAAAAAAGAGTGAGGGTTTTGGAATAGACCACCTGCATTTGGATCCTAGCAGCCACAGCTTACTAGCTGTATGACCCTAGGCAAATCCCTTACTTCAAATTCCCCACATATAAATGAAGCTGATAATAGTATCTATTTAATAGGGATTGTGTGAGGGTTCTGTGGATTAGGAGATGCCATGCTCTTAAATAATGAATAACACATGGACCTGTCACTGCCATCATTTCAGGTGCCCAGCTATTCCAGTGTTAATATGTTCAGAGAGGTAACACCTCTCTGTAACCATGCTCATGGTGGCCTCTCCTGGATGATGGCTACAGAGGTTATAAATCAGAAGTCACCTCAGCAAATCAGTCAGTGTGAGCAGCAATACTGAATGAAAGAGCTCTATTCTGAAAGTGAAAAGATCCAGATTATAGTCCACATTTGCTATTAACTCAGGCAGGCTATTTTACCTTTTGTCCCAACTTTTTGAACTATAAAAGTAAGGAAATTTTTCCAAGTCCTATCCTTTGAGATATAGAGGGAAAACCCATGTGGTTGGGTAAACTGGAAATAGTTTATTCAGTTTACATTTGCATACAGTTGTGGGTCAGGAGAATGGTGCCTTCCTGGAATTTACAATCTAGAGAAGTGAATCCACCACTCAATAATAGACTAATAGGCTGATAAGTGCTATCAGAAAATTAAATGTGGTGAAGGGACATGGAGAGACAGTTACATTAGTTTGGGTGGAAGGAACGTTGTCTTTGAGATAGATGTCTTAAGAGATGAAGGGCAAGAAGTCAGCCATATGAAGTCTAGTGGAAGAACATTCCAAGCAGAGGGAACAGTGGTTCAAGTACTAAGGCAGGAATTGATGTGGAATATTTGAGAACAAGGGGAAAATAACATGGGAAAGAGTGGAAAGAGATAAGGCCCAAAAGAAGGGCAGCAGAATCCTGTAATTTTCATAGTCATGGTAAGGAGTTAAGCTTTTATCCCGAGTGTGAAGAAAGCCACTGGGATATTTTAAACAGGGGAGATTGATGACTCATTTTGATTTATAGTTTATTGTGTATATTTTTAAATAAGACTGATTCTAGGAACCTCCGTGAAAGAGTCAGTTATAATTTTCTGACCAGAGGTATAAATTGGTTACTAATTCATTGGTTCTGAGTTCTTATCTCAATTTAGCTCTTCATCATGAAAGATTTGGGAAGATCATATAATTCACAGTTGCCTCCTTTAGTATCAGAAAAATAAGAATCAAAATATTTTCTCACCCTGAGTTTGGAGGTATGACAAGAAGAACTGAGATTACAGCTGTGAAAGCTTTTGTTATAAAGAGTTCCATATTCGTATGGGAAATGGGGGGGGGGGGTCAAGGAAGGGACATAGAGTGAGCATCTGCGTTAGTAAGTCATAAAAAATACAGACTCAGGAGTCAAACTACCAAGTTAGTATCTCTGCAATCCTGAGAAAATTACATAACCCTATTTGTAAAATGGGAAAATAATAATGATAATACCTAACTCATACAGTTATTGTGACTATAAATAATGCCCATATAAAGTACTTAGAATAGTACCTTGTAGTTATTAAGTGCCCAGTTAATAACCACTAGTCCCATTGGGCTCTCCAACTTGCCTACTCCATCCCTAATTTAGGGGACTCCTACTGTGTTTATGGATGCCCTGCCATCCACTGTGGAAGCTGGGGACATGGTTTCTCTTTCTCCCACCTCTGGCAGCCAAGTACATGTGACCTAATTTAGGTCAGAATTAATATGGTACAAAGATGATGGATGGCATTACTAGATTTTATTCACATTTAGGCTATTGTTTGTAAATAAGAGGTTTTGTGCTTTCCTCTATCACCACCATCACTGCTACTGCCTCAGGGTGCTTGCTACTTACCTATATTTTCCAAGTACGGTCCTTCAGCCTCTCATTGATACCATAAACTCCATAATATACAACCAATTCATTCCTCTAGGTTTTAGATAGCTAGGATCAGTTTTGATTGCAAACAAACCACTCCTAATTAATACAGGCTAGAGTCTTTCATCTGGCTCTCCTTCCAGCATTTTCCTCTCACCCCGCCCCCATTACATCTTTTAATGTGGTTGAATTGGTGGATAACAACTAGTGATATTGCCAGAGCTCCCCAGTCTTCCCAGCTAATGATATTCCCAGAACTGAAACTATACAGTAGAAAGTTTTCTTTTCAGTAAGGACACTTTAACTAAATCCTTCTTCCTCCAAGAAATGGAAAGACACATCCCTTCCACTTTTGTATTCCTACCACATATAGTTGGATATAATGATAGCACTGACCACACTTTGTTTTGCATTAGAATTATTTGAGTATGTTCTGTTTCTCCTCTGGATTGTTAACATCTAGACAGCAGTAATTACTCATTACTTACTTTTAAATTAATATTTAATATACATTTGATTCATTAATCATCTTTAAGAACTAAAATGTTATAGATAATACCTAAGGCTCCCTTTGACAGTTACTTTTAATCCCTGTCCCCTTCATTCTCCCAGGCTAACCATAGTCATCAGGTTGATGCAGGGGTATCAGGGCTGCCACTCTGTCACCAAATACCTGTCTCCAGTGGACACAGCACTCCTGCCTCTGTGCAGTAGAAGGACCTACTTTGGAGGGTATTGTTCCAGGGTTATTTCCTATGCATCCAGTGATTATGGAGAAAATGCATATTGTGTGTGTTTACATAGAGTACTATATTGGAAGTATCACTTTGTATAGTTTTTCTCTAACACCAAAGGTTTAGGACACCTTTCCACATACAAACCTACCTGAATCATTACAAATTATGGATACTTTTCTGTTGTCTGGATATCTCATAGTTTATTTTGCCAGTCTCTTATTGATAGGCATCTGGGTCACTACTATAGACAACATTTCGGTGAACATATTGGTACAAGTCCCCTTGGGTTCAAGTATGCATTTAAACTAGATAAGTATCACTGGCTTTCCCACTCATATTGTGTCCCTATCACATTATCCAGCACAAAACCTGGCTTGCAGTGAGCCCTTAGATACTTTTTTAAGACTGATTATCAGCTCATGCCGCCTCTTCTAGCTCCTGTTCCCCAAATGGGAATCCAGTTCAGAGACAAAGTAAGCTGAGACTCATACTGTCTGTGCTGAGAATAGAGGAACCTCCTCAATTCTAGGGAAATCTGAGAAGTCTTTCTACTATAGGACATGATGAAGTCCAATATTAATCATTGTTTTTAAAAGACTCTATTGAAACAGAAAACAAAATTTAAATGAGCGTCTAAGGGGTACTTCCATAAAAAGCAAGCAGAGCCCTTTGTTTTTATAGCAACCAAACTTATCACCATGTCCTTTTCTGCAGCCCAGATGTCTCGTCTTTGCAGATGAAAAAAATTGTTGTCTCCATCATGAACACTAAATGATATTAATGTAATACCCATCTGCTTCATGTGACTTCATTCACTAGCAGAGGTATGTTAGTAGCAAATGCTGAATGATGAATTATTTCTCACGGGAAAGATAGTTAATTTCACTGACCCTCCCCCACCCCATGTGTCACAATTCAATGCATCACCCGGTAAGAGGAAGTCGACATATGGAGAGGAAGCCACAAAAAAGACAAATCAATGCAAAGCTCTGTGATCCAAAGTTAAGGTCATTTTTAATGGAATAAAAAGGGTACTCCAGGGCTATTGTTACTACACTACAATCACATGCCACTGTGCCCTCAACTTTAATTAGACCACAATAATGTACATCTGAGGAATTTTTTTTAAGTGACAATGAAAGCTGACAGGGATGAAAAAGGACTACTTGTCAAGTAAGTACTGAGATTTTTTTAAAAAGTAAATGCAACATTGATGGAAACAATACATTGTGTTTCTTCCATTACAGTGTCTTTTGCATTGTCCCCTCTGCTAGTCACCAGATGCAAATCCTTTCCTTAAATAATGTTAATATTCATGCGCTTGTTATTGCAGACTTTTAGTTAGCAATCATGAGGTCATTCATTATTTTAGGGGTTATATAGTTTGTGAACTTTCTGATGGCAGAGATCATATCATGCATTTCTTGGCAGCAGCAGTAGAGATGTTGATGGGAACTGGATCCCTAAGTAATACTGTACCATTTCTGAGAGCATATGAGAACAATGTATGCAGAAAGTTCTCCTAACTGCTTCAGGCCCAGGTAGTTTTCTAGTTCTACTACTATGAACATCCTTCATTGAGCATTTTTCTTGAAATGACTTGTGTGAATTTGTTTTCTTTGTATCCCAGAGTACCCCAAACTGTAAAGTAGTAAAGTATCAAGAGTTATTACAACCTATCATAAAGAGTAAGAAAATACTTTCCTTGGACTGTAACATCTTTTCATGAATACAGCTTCTGTATATTAGCAAGGAGCCATGTTTTCATCTTTCACTCCAAGTTACTTGTTTTAGTGCATATTTCTTAAGCTAAATGCAATAGAGGCTAGAAGACAGAAGAGCATACACAGAAAGATTCTTCTCATAAGTAATCTTATTCCATTTGGCCTCTGTCTGGTAAGCAGGTCTACTCCTGACATGTGACTGTCTGAGGGATTCCCATTGAGCCAGCTAGAGTTCTCAGAAATCACATACTCTGTTTCTTCACATGGAAATATGATTCTGCTTAGTTAGTAAGGAATAGATTAACTGAAGCATTTTGAGATATGTAATTCTGATTTCCTTTCTAAATTATAATTGTTTTTTGAAGGAGGAGAGAAAGACAAAAATGTTGGATTTAATTCAGGTTAAAAGACGAGAAGAGAGATCACAATCAAAAGAGAAAAAAGTATGTGGAAACAGATATGAGTTAAATCTTCCCTCTTTGGGGCAAAACAAGGAAATAGGCAAAAGGAAAAAGAGGAAAATTTTTGCTAAGTTTAAAGAAAGGGTATTTTTTGGGATCCCTGGGTGGTGCGGCGGTTTGGCGCCTGCCTTTGGCCCAGGGCGTGATCCTGGAGGCCCGGGATCGAGTCCCACGTCGGGCTTCCGGTGCATGGAGCCTGCTTCTCCCTCTGCCTGTGTCTCTGCCTCTCTCTCTCTCTGTGACTATCATAAATAAATAAAAATTTAAAAAAAAAGGGTATTTTAATTTTTACTTGAATAATACTGCAGTCAGAATTCAATTATCAGCTCTATTTTTTTCTTTAAAAATGTAAATTACTAAATCACAAATGAAATGTTTTGTGTAGTTCTATGGCAATATATTTGACAGTCTTAAAGAAATTGGATTATTTCTAAGAAAGTGTGTGTAAACAAAACAGCAAAGTAGACTAAAGAAGCGGAGATTGGAGATTCCAAGAAACAAATAATTATATAGGAAATGAAAAGAGATGTCTAAGAAGTACTCTCTCCTTTCCCTAAGTATACAACCTAATTGAATGTATGAGTAGATATCCACCCCCAACAAAATAATCGGCATGTGAACTCAGCAAGTAATTCTTCTTTACTGAGAGACTAAAATGGAAATTTTCCATACTGAAAAGAAGTTAGTCATTTCCAAATCTAAACATTTTGCTCACTGTAATAAAAGTCCCCATATGACAATGTGCCTTTTTGATACTTAACCAATTAATGATGGTGAACTTAATTTATAGATTATCACATGTATATCACTTGTATCACAAGCCCAATAAAATATAATGATCCTGGTAGAGGAACAGAACAAGAGACCAATAAAAGAGAATAATAAATTCAGAAATATAATCAAACATAGGAATTCGGTATATAATAAAGATAGCACTTTAAATCAGTGGGGAAAGGCAAGATATTCTATTAATGGTGTTGGAATTCTGACTAAACTGGGAAAACAGTAAGGCTAGTTCTTTGCCTCACCTGTCTTCTTGATTTGAAATAAATTCCAGAGAGTGGATATTAAAAAAAAAGAAAAAGAAATACGAAGCATAAAGTCACTACACAAAACACTGATAAATCCTTATATAATATTTTTGTTAGGAAGGGCTTTCAAAGCATAACATTCAGTGCAAAAACCATAAAGGAGAAAAGAATATCATATTTCCTATTTAACCAAGTTAAAATGAGATATCATTCTTGGACTTTCAGGTTGCCAACAGTAAAAAGGATAATATGTAATTGTGAAATTGAAGAATGGATCTACTCACATAATTCTAATGGGAATAACTGGAAATTAGCATAACTTTTCCTGATAGCAAAATGTGTATTAAAAGCATTTAAAGGGCAGCCCGGGTAGCTCAGCAGTTTAGTGCTGCCTTCAGCCCAGGACGTGATCCTAGAGACCTGGGATCAAGACCCACATCAGGCTCCCTGCATGGAGCCTGCTTCTCCCTCTGCCTGTGTCTCTGCCTCTCTCTCTCAGTCTCTGTGTGTGTGTGTGTGTGTGTGTGTGTCTCTCATGAATAAATAAATAAAATCTTTTTAAAAAAGCATTTAAAAATTGCATATCCCCTTGGCACAGCAAATCTAATTTTTTAAAATTTTTAGAGATTTTATTTATTAGAGAGAGAGATGGGAAGAGAGAGCACAAGCAGGGGGGAGGGGCAGAGGGAGAGGATCCATGTGGGGCTAGATCCCAGGACCCTGGGATCATGACCTGAACTGAAAACAGATACTTGACCAACTGAGCCACCCAGCTGCCACAGCAATTTCTAATTTTTTAAGATTTTTTATTATTATTATTTGAGAGAGAGAGAGAGAGAATGAGCATGGGGAGGGACAGAAGGAAAAGCAGACTCCCTGATGAGCAAGGAGCCAGACGCAGACATGGGGCTCCATCCCAGGACCCTAGATCATGACCTGGGCCAAAGGCAGATACTTAACCAACTGAGCCACTCAGGTAGCCCAGCAATTCTAATTTTTATCTCAAATAAATAACAGAAAATTCACAAATAATGCTTGTATAAGAATGTTTATAGTCATTAAAAACTGTAAGTGTATTAAAATCTCATCATACGAACCAGTAATCTCACTGTAGGGCGTGCTTTTCCTAGAGAAAAATTTACATTCTCACACAAAAACTTGTATATATTTATAGCAGCTTTATTTATAGTAGCCAAGTAGTGGAAACAATGCCAAGTTCCTTTCAGCTGGTAGAGAAATGAATAAACTGTTGGCATATCCATTCAGTGGAATGCTATTCAACTAAAAAGAATTATCTATTGATACATGCATCAACTTAGATGGATCTTATGAGTATTGTGCTAAATGAAAAATACTAATCACCAAAAAAATGGCATATTGTTTGATTCTATTTAACCTTGCCATATTGGGGAGATGGAGAACAGATCAGTAATTTCCAGAGGGTAGAATTAGAGGAAAGAGTTTTACTGTTAAATGACATGAAGAATTTTCTCTGTGGTAGTGTAACAGGTCCATGTTCTGACTGTAGTAATGGTTAATACAAATCTATGCATGTGATAAAATTTCATAGAATTAGAAACACACACAACACACATAAAAGAGTGCCTATGAAAACTGGTGAAATCCTAATAAGGTGTGCAGTTTAGTTAACAGCATGGCACAAATGTCAAAATATCCTAGTTTTGATAATAATATGCTATGATAGTGTAAGGTGTCAACATTGGGGAAAGCTCAATGAGAAGCCCATGAGAACTCTACTATTTTTGCACTTCTTGTGAGTCTAAAATCACTGTAAAATAAAGGGTAAAAAAAAAAAGTTACCAAACCTTCCACACCCTTATCAAATGGTCTCACTGACTTAAACCTTTTTCTGTCATTTGACGCACTTTCCTTTTCCTGTTTGGATTTGATCTCTTTTTCTCTCCCTCCTCTATTCTTTGAAGCACTTTATTCCCCTTGTAAGGCACTTGGAATATTCGGCCTTATAGTTTAGTATGCTTTTGTCTTATTAACATACTAGGTTGTAAAGTTTTTGAGAGCAGGATTATACCATCTGCATCTTGGTATCTCTGCATATTTGCCATTTACATTGCATGTGAAAAACACTATCCCTAGCATAATTTATACTCTATAATGTTGATTAATTTATTTGATTTCATTAAATTCATTAAGTTCCTCTTAATTGTAGAAGATTAACAGAAGCTAAAATACTTTCTACACTACTTCTATTTTGGTGAATGTCCTTAACTACCCCAAGCATATAAAATAAAGATAAAAATATTGAAATATACCAAAAACATTTAGCATGTTTCATAGTTCTCAATAACAACATTTACTGGATTGCACTAAAACTAAGATTCACTCTTTGTATTGAAGAAGAAAAGATGTGAGATTTTCCATGTGAAGTTCATGTAAAATGTCTCTAAATTCTTGAATTGTTGGTATTATGAAGAAGTTTGTTACATAAATTGAATTTTGATGATGAATATTGGTGTGTTTTTATTATAGCAGCTCAAAAGACTCAGAAAAAGAGAACCAGATTACCAGATTATTTAGAGTTTCTAAATATTGTTCTATAATCAATCGTATTGGTTTTTTGAGACACAGAATACAAAATTATCTTTTTTTGAAAACTTCCATTGTATACAGCCTAAGAATTTCTTTGGAGGAGGTCAAGGAAGTAAAAGTTTCCAAATGCTTCCCAAACCTGCTAGGCTGTTGGAATGAATGTGAAAGTTCCATGCTGCTGCCTTCTCCCATCTTTAGTTAAGAAATTGTCCCTCATACTTTGCTATTTTGATGGATTAGAAAGACAAGAACATTCTCTTATTTATAGTTAAAGTTAAATTAAAAAATTATTTTCTCTCATAAGGAAAAAGAGGCAATTTTATAAGGTTTTTTTTCTTTTTTGCCCAAATGCTTTTCAGCAGAGATTATATAAATTCATACAGGTAGTGTTAGGAGCATGATGAGTAGTGTTAATAAATAATACAATAAGCAATTTGAGGAAATGCTCAAATTAGTATTTTTTAAGATTGCATAGGATTTGATCCCTATTAAAATCAATATTCTATGACAAGTGAATGACGTGGATAAACTTGAGTTAGGATTTGTGAGCTATTAGCATGGCCAGATCCAACTATGCTTTGAAGACACATGCTATAGTCTAGTTTCCTTTTATACTATATGTTGAGCTTATTTTAGGAAAAATAGGGATGAGAAGAGATGCACATAAAAATCTGGGTTTTTCTATTTGTTATCCTGGAGGTTTTGACTTGCTTTCTGACTCTGCTTTCCTTCAGACAGCAGAAGCAGAGTTCTATGGAATCAATGGCTTGAGGTCAGTAGTCTGTGACTTTACCTCATTTTGCTATTATAAAATGCCACTTGGGTATGTCAGTATGAAATGTGTGTCCAGATAGGAAACCAAAAAACCTACACTATTAGTCTTCTACTCCCAGCTATGGAACAAAATGAAGACAATTGATTTTTTATTAGATGACACGATTTTAGTCATGCATGGGATGCTTAATGCAGTTTACTCTCCTATTATCCCATTATTGATAGGGAAGGCTGATCATTCATTTAAGATATTTTCCTAATACCACTGAAGATTAGTGTACAATAGTATTTCTCACAGCCTTTTTGATATAATGTAGAGTTAGGATGGAAAACACTGAAGACAATATATATATATGTACTGATATCTCCCAGTCCAGGTACACTTCACCCAGTGTCTTGTCAACAGCAGTGACTGAATTCTATGGCTTCTACATCAACAAATTTTCTTGCCCTCTGATTTCCAGTTGTTTTTGGCCAGTGGTAAGCAGCCTCAGGAAGTTGGAAGGCAAGAACTGACTTAAACCTTTAGAAGAGAGAAACTGGAGTATTTATTTCCCTCACTATGTCTCTGCTAGGCTTAGGTTAGCAGTAGCTATGTTTTCTACCTAAGCTCATATCTGGAGATCCTTTATGATTGCTGTTGCTCTTCCTAGATTCTGGTAATCATTTTTTCCCTTCCCTCTTCAGGCTGGAATGGTAAGTTCCCAAGTGATCGGTTCTCAGGTACTTTACCATCCTTCCTTGGTATTTTTGGCCCTGCCCACACACCTGTAAATCATCCCTTTATCAATTCCTCTCAGCTGTGTCAACTGAGTGGGTCACCAATTTCTTATCAGGACCCTGACTAATAAAATATGGGAATGCTTATAAGTATTTTAAAACAGCCATATGGTGGATATTGTGTAATCCTTAAACATCATTTCTACAAATAATACTTAGTGTCATGAGAAAATGATTAAAATGGGGGAAAGGGGGTATAAAATGCTGTTAAGGGTATGGCCTAAATTTTAAAAAGATAAAGTATGTGAGGTGTTTGTGTATATAAACAATTTTTTTTTAAGTTTGGAAGGAGAGATACTGAACTATTAAGGACTTGTTTAATTGGTGTATTTTAGAAATGTTTAGAATGTTTTCTTTTTTGCTTTCCAAATTACTTATTTTGAGTTTACATTAGTTTATAGTAGAATTTATAAAATAAGTTCTTATTTACATAAATATATATGTCTGTGTATATATGTGTTTTTTTTCTTCATCTGATACTAGCATTGTAGGTTAAGGAAGGCCATACCATTTTCTTTAAGGTAAATTTTACCTAAGGAAATGAGTTTTATTGTCTTATAATGCTATATGGTTTCTAAGCACAAAATTATCAAAGGATGCTGGATAGAAAAGATAATTTATATTAAGTAAAAATTTTACAGAAGAAAGAGATAATATAGAATTCTATAAAATTGAAATATTTCAAGACTTTAAAAAGAAGGCAATCCTTATCAAGATAGAATAATAATTATTAAAGTAATAGCAATAATTCTGACTATTTCTACAGTGCCTTTAGTTTTTAAGTCCCTTGTACAAACAGCAGTTCATTTTCTTTTCCTAATAACCCAAGGAGAGCTTTGTGTCCACCACCCACTGCCCTGGAAAATTTTAGCACCATACAAGACTGAAGTATGGACATTTAAAATTCTGGAGTCCACTGGATATTCAGTTTTCAGGGCTGACTAAATGTGATTAATAATGTTACAGGCTATGGTTAACTGAATATCCTTCAGAAAAAACTTTGAGTATATAAAGAGGATGTTGTGATGGCAACATTCCGACTGTTTCATAGTCTTACTCATTTTTGGTAAGAAAGGAGATTTTTTTTTTTTTGAGATTTTTATTTATTTATTTGAGGATGGGGAGGGGCGGAGGGAAAGGGAGAAATTCAGGCAAACCTCCACTGAGCATGGAGCCAGACAACAGGAGGCTGGATCCCAGGACCCTTAGATCATGACCAACCTGAAATCAAGAGTCAGAGGCTCAATAGACTGAGCCACCCAGGTGCCCCAAGAAAGGAAATTTTATGCATTGTTACACATCAAAAGAGTTCATGATCAAATAATTACGAATAAGTAGGGATGAGAAAAGCATTCAGAAAATGAGAGAATAAAAGATAAAGTAAGAGCTAGTCATTGTGACCTAATTAGTATGATGCTGATTCTTGGGATTTAACTATCATATGATCTGTGATTTATTTTTTTTAAAGATTTATTTATTTATTCATGAGAGACGCAGACAGAGAGAGAGAGAGAGAGGCAGAGACATAGGCAGAGGGAAAAGCAGGCTCCTCACAGGGAGTCCAATGCAGGACTTGATCCCAAATCCCGGGATCATGACCTGAGCCGAAGGCAGGCGCCCAACTGCTGAGCCACACAGGCGTCCCATGATCAGTGATTTAAATGCCAATAAAGACAAAAGATTAGGTTTTTGTTTTGTTTTGATTTTTAATCCGGAATTTATTTTAATGTTTATTATAAGGTCTAATGAAATAAAAAACTCTGCCATGGGCAGCTAATAAAATCAGTTTAGGAACAGAATACCTATCTGTTTCTCCTGCTCAGCCAGTCTCACACACTGCTGTATATTTAGTTCTAGTCTTTATGTTTTGTTTCAATAAAATAGATAATCATTGTAAAAAGTAAAAAATAAACAGTTGGATTAAATAAAAAAGTAACAACTTTTCCATCCTCCCACACCAAACCTACCCCTCTGGTATAATCACTTTAAAAAAATAGTTTGATGTGTATTGCACCACATGATTTTATGTAAGCATCTGTGTGGGTGTGCATGTGTGTGTGTTCCTTTGTTATTTTCATACAAATCAATCATACTATTTACACTGTTCTATAATCTGGGCTTTTTAAAAATGTTATAATAAATGATAGACATTTTTACTAATCAGAGCATATGAATCTACTTCATTTTCCCTTTCCCACCAGATTTGTCTATCATTTTAAATTGTATAATATACATAAGTACACTCTTGTTAAAAAATCTGTTTCAGTTTTCACTGTCACCTATCCAGGACTAAGAAAGGAAAGATCATGTGATTAGAGACTCCCCATTATGAACCAATTTTTTCCTTCTTTCACTACTTCCTTGCCTATGCTTTCTCCCTATATTGTATATCACACTCTAGCACAATTGGCAGGTACAAATGGATGGCATTACTAACTGTAAAGAGGATAGATTTCTAGGCATAAACAATGCACTCTTTAGGCTATATCTCAGCCAGAATTGCACATTATTTTGTTTGACTGGCACAAAAATGAAGCATTCTGGGGGCTACCCTACTTCCTGCCTTTTTTTTCCTCATTCTTTTTCTCCTCACGGCTGTCTCTTGTGAAAATCACATCCAGAACTAGAGCATTCTGTTTAGGTATAAACCCTAATAGGAAAATACTATGGGACTCTGTACTACTCCATTATAATACTAAAAATAAAGCAAAAATAAACCTCTAAATAAATATTATATGTATTTCTGGATTTTATAGTTTGTAGTACTTTTTCCTTTATAGTTTGATTTATTGTGATTTTTAAAATTTTAAAGCAATTTCCTTTTTATATGTAATTATATATACTTACACCTAATGTACTTTTATATCTAATTTTGTATTCATGATTTTGTCTTATTTTCTTTAAAGAAAGGCTCACAAACTCCATAAAACCTGGATATATCCCTATTACTTTTATTGTACCTATACATATCTTACAAATATTTCCAGATATAATAAATATAATTTTAAAAAGAAAAGTGAAGCCTTTTGCTTTAGAACTGCTGATCCTTCTCTGCTATTCCAGTTCCAGTTCTAGGCTTATGTTTCTATCCTTGTGCCTCCGTTTTTACTCTAATACTCAGTTATCTGTGTTTCTTTTTTTTTTTTTTTTATGATAGTCACACACAGAGAGAGAGAGAGAGGCAGAGACACAGGCAGAGGGAGAAGCAGGCTCCATGCACCGGGAGCCCAATGTGGAATTCGATCCCGGGTCTCCAGGATCGCGCCCTGGGCCAAAGGCAGGCGCCAAACCGCTGCGCCACCCAGGGATCCCTTTTTAAATTTTTTTTTCTGTTTTTTTTTTTTTTTTTCTGTGTTTCTATCTTATTTCTCCTTCTTACTCCTCATCTGTCATTCTATCATACATTCCAATGCACAGTCTTCCTTCATCATATTCCTTTAAGTTCCAGTTTTCTATTCCCCTGGAAAAGCATCTTTCATGAAAAAAATCCCTACCTGTCTCTGAAACCTTGGCTGCCGCTTGACTTCCCTGACACCTTGGAACCTTCTGTTGCCTTCTTGCAGCCAATACACCCCTCACCTCCCAGACCTGACCCAGATTCCCCCTGCGCAATGTCCTTGAAGGCAACTCTCCACCATATTGCCCACTGCTGAGCACTCTCCTTACCACTAGACTCACCCTACTCCAGTCTCCATGGCTTTTTTGAGACCTTGCTTGTGTCTGACTTGGTCTTGGGGAGAAAACCAGTCCTTTCTCAGAGTGATTAAGTGCAATGGAAAAATTACTTGCCTCTCTCCTACCTGCCTTATTTTTCATGGATACTAGTGTTATCATCTGTTTTTGCAGGCTCTAAACTTGAGTCCACTTTGATATTCTTTTTTGCCTCCTACCTCCAGACTGGTGTTACCAGTGTCTTGTTTTTCCTTCCATTTACTTTCATCTCCACTTTTATCATTTATTTTCAAAATTTTATTGCCAACAATATAATGATTATTATTTTTATAATAACTTTCTCTGGCCCAGGCACTGTGCTAAGTGTTTTGTCTTTATATTTTACTTTATTGTCAACAAACATATGAGAAATATACTATACTAATTATCCTTTTTTTTCCTGTTCTTTGGGAAATTCAGGTTTGAAAATATGAGTAACTGGCCAAAGGTCATTCAGTTTATAAATGGCAAAGCCAAACATCAAATCAGGATATTTGGCAGGAGTATCCTAACTGTAACTCTGTCAGTCACTTTACTACCTTTTTTTTTAATCTGCCTAAACTATTACTTCCATATTTCTATGTATTAACTTTCAGTGCTACATAATAGAGTTCAAACTTTGTTACATTATCCCTAGAGCTAAACTCTCTTTGTGTATTTTGTGTACCCATGCTTTCCTCCTTTATCTAACCTTATTAAATTCTCACCTCTTTCAGAGCATTTCTCAGTTTCCTATGAAGCCATTCTCAAGCCCCCAACCATAACCATCTCTTTAATTATTTAACAATTGTCATATGCTTTCTTGCTTATTTATTTATTTATTGCTTCTTCATGTGATCATGTTTTCTCCCCAATTACTCTGCAACATCTCTAAGAGCAGGTATAAGAGTCTTACATAATTTTTATTTTTCAGAACACTTACCAAGACATCTATCATAGTAGAAGCTCAATAATTATATATTGATTGATTTCCTAGTCATATTTTAGTAATTCACAACAGAGATATATGTAAGTTAATTTGAAGAGTGTTTAATTGTGATATTCTGGCACATGTCTTTGTACCAGACAATCCCTCAGTGATATCTCTCATTTGTAGCTAGTCATGCCCCCCTGAGGCCACTCAGAAAGAGTTTAACAGTAGGGACTGAGTTATAGCATTAGGCATTCTAAAGTTTCCAGAATGTCTTTTTCACTATTTCTTACAAAGCAAATTGAAACTATTGTTGAAAATGAGCGTAAGACTAAAAGAAGATAAAAAGTGCAATAAACCTGAAAACAACCCAAAGAGCCAATTTTATAGATACTACAACAAACACATTATTCTTTGAGTAGCTTTCCAGCCTCACAAAAGGCTTTGAGAAGATTTAGTCAATGAAAATCAGGACTATGCAAAAGGAAAAGGAATAGCTAAAGGTTCCAAGAGATTGTGTCATTAACTCCATTTCCTAATTCTTTTCACACACTTGTAATCACTGCAAAGGCAGTCATACTTCTGTTTCAGTGATACCAAGGGGTTAATAGGGATGAGTGGTTGGCCCTGGCAATTTCCTTCAGTGATTCTGTAGCTACACCAATATAATAATCTATAGAAAGTTGATGCTTTCTCTTTTTTTGCTTAAGCAGTGTAAATACAAGCATTTTTAGAAAACTTTATTTTTATTAACCTGAAACATATATGAAGTAAAAACACTATGCAAATTCAGCTTCCAAATGAGTCCACAATTTGCTTTGCAGCCATATTGTTGCTGTTGAACCCATTCTAGATAGAATTCTGGAGCTGCCTTCAACAAATGACAAATTTGTTGCTATCGATATCACTTCCCTTGCAATCCCCTCTTGTGGTAATATATTCTGTTCCATATTCAGTTTCTAAAAGTTGTATCATTTTGGAATCACCAACCTCTTTCCAGACCATTGTTCCACCATCATCATTGAAAATCCCTTTGTATGTAAGCTCACACCATCTAGATTCCCATCTTTCTTCATTTTTTTTTTCTGTCACCTCTTCCAGGTCACTTCACCACAATAGGACAACTGACTCCCTCCTATTCTCTTTCACTCTGTTCTTTATACTGTCTAACCTGAGAAATGGCCCAACGAAAAGGGGAAAAGTTCCCTTTTGTGCCCATAGCTTTACATACTGGCTCCCACTCCAATATTCCATATTGTCTTAAGATTCTCCAGAGAAACACCAGTACAATGTGTGGGTGGACGGATGGATGGATAGGTAGGTAGATAGATAGATGATAGATAGAGATAGATAGATAGATAGATAGATAGATAGATAGATAGATAGATGATAGATAGATAGATTTTAAGGAATTAATTCATGCAGTTATGAAGACTGATTAAGTCCAAAATATGTAGGGTAGATGTCTTAGTCCATGAAAGTTGGTATAACAAAATACCACAGACTGGATAGTTTATAAACAGCTGAAATTTATTGTTCACAGTTCTGTAGCCTAGGAAGTCAAAAGATCAAGGTGATCCTCTTCCTGATTCTTAGCGAGCATCTTCTCAGTGCGTCCTCACACAGAAGGGACTAGGAATATCTGTGGGGTCTCCTTTATAAGGTACTAATTCCATCCATGAAGGCTCCACCCTTATGATTTAAAGCACCACCTAAAGGCCTTGCCTCGAGTGCCCCCAGGACAGGAGAGCCCCATCCCAGAGGAGCAGGAGCTTCACCAATCTTCCCGGGCGGAAAGGCACTCACAGGGAGTTAGAGCAGGACCCCAGGAGGGCGGGGATGCCCTCAGGCTCCCTGGGACAGTAACAGACACCTGCGCCCCGGGGAGAGTGCGCCGAGCTCCCTAAATGGCTGTAGCGCTCGCACGCATTGCCCCGGGAGCAGCTCGGAGAGGCTCAGGCGGCGGCTCTGCGCAGAGGGGGCTGCGCGGCCCCAGGAGCAGCTCAGAGGGACTCGGGCGGTGGCTCCGCGGAGGGGGCTGCGTGCTCGGCAGCAGCTCGGAGGTGGCTCCGGCAGAGGAAGAGGCCCCCGGCGGAGGGGGCTGCGCGGCTTCCGGAGCAGCTCAGAGGGGCTCGGGCGGCTGCTCCGAGGAGGGGGCTGCGTGGCCGGGAGCGCGAATCTAATAGCGCAGGCCCCGGAGCACAGGGCGCCCGGACACAGCCCGGGATCCGGCCTCCCCCGGGACAGGCAGAGGCCGGGAGGGCCCAGGACAGCAAGGACGCTCCTGCCCCGAGCTGAGCACATCAGCGGCCCCGCCCCGGAGCCTCCAGGCCCTGCAGACCGAGAGCTCTGGAGTTACTGCAGGAGCTGACTCCAGGGCTCCAGAGCTGGCCCCGCCACTGTGGTTGTTCCTCCTGGAGCCTCACGGGGTAAACAACCCCCACTGAGCCCTGCAGCAGGCAGGGGCAGAGCAGCTCCCCCAAGTGCTGACACCTGAAAATCAGCACAACAGGCCCCTCCCCCAGAAGACCAGCTAGACGGACCAGTTCCAGGGGAAGTCAAGGGACTTAGTCTACAGAATGAGAAGATACTCCTCTGTGGGTTTTTTGTTTGTTTGTTTTTTGTTTTTTTGTTTTTTTATTTCTGTTTGCTTCCCCCCCCCTTTTTTTTCCTTTCTTTTTCGTTCTCTTTTTCTTCTCTTTTTTCTCTTTTTCTTCCTTTTTTCTTTTTTCTTTTTCTCTTTTCTTTCCTTCTTTCTCTCCTCTCTTTTTCTCCTTTTCCCAATACAACTTGTTTTTGGCCACTCTGCACTGAGCAAAATGACTAGAAGGAAAACCTCACCTCAAAAGAAAATCAGAAACAGTCCTCTCTCCCACAGAGTTACAAAATCTGGATTACAATTCAATGTCAGAGCGCAATTCAGAAGCACTATTATACAGCTACTGGTGGCTCTAGAAAAAATACATAAAGGACTCAAGAGACTTCATGACTGCAGAATTTAGATCTAATCAGGCAGAAATTAAAAATCAATTGAATGAGATGCAATCCAAACTAGAAGTCCTAACGACGAGGGTTAACGAGGTGGAAGAACGAGTGAGTGACATAGAAGACAAGTTGATGGCAAAGAGGGAAACTGAGGAAAAAAGAGACAAACAATTAAAAGACCATGAAGATAGATTAAGGGAAATAAACGACAGCCTGAGGAAGAAAAACCTACGTTTAATTGGGGTTCCCGAGGGCGCCGAAAGGGACAGAGGGCCAGAATATGTATTTGAACAAATCCTAGCTGAAAACTTTCCTAATCTGGGAAGGGAAACAGGCATTCAGATCCAGGAAATAGAGAGATCCCCCCCTAAAATCAATAAAAACCGTTCAACACCTCGACATTTAATAGTTAAGCTTGCAAATTCCAAAGATAAAGAGAAGATCCTTAAAGCAGCAAGAGACAAGAAATCCCTGACTTTTATGGGGAGGAGTATTAGGGTAACAGCAGACCTCTCCACAGAGACCTGGCAGGCCAGAAAGGGCTGGCAGGATATATTCAGGGTCCTAAATGAGAAGAACATGCAACCAAGAATACTTTATCCAGCAAGGCTCTCATTCAAAATGAAGGAGAGATAAAGAGCTTCCAAGACAGGCAGGAACTGAAAGAATATGTGACCTCCAAACCAGCTCTGCAAGAAATTTTAAGGGGGACTCTTAAAATTCCCCTTTAAGAAGAAGTCCAGTGGAACAATCCACAAAAACAAGGACTGAATAGATATCATGGTGACACTAAACTCATATCTCTCAATAGTAACTCTGAACGTGAACGGACTTAATGACCCCATCAAAAGGCGCAGGGTTTCAGACTGGATAAAAAAGCAGGACCCATCTATTTGCTGTCTACAAGAGACTCATTTTAGACAGAAGGACACCTACAGTCTGAAAATAAAAGGTTGGAGAACCATTTACCATTCAAATGGTCCTCAAAAGAAAGCAAGGGTAGCCATCCTTATATCAGATGAACTAAAATTTACCCCGAAGACTGTAGTGAGAGATGAAGAGGGACACTATATCATACTTAAAGGATCTATCCAACAAGAGGACTTAACAATCCTCAATATATATGCCCCGAATGTGGGAGCTGCCAAATACTTAAACCAATTATTAACCAAAGTGAAGAAATACTTAGATAATAATACACTTATTCTTGGTGACTTCAATCTAGCTCTTTCTATACTCGATAGGTCTTCTAAGCAGAACATCTCCAAAGAAACAAGAGCTTTAAATGATACACTGGACCAGATGGATTTCACAGATATCTACAGAACTTTACATCCAAACTCAACTGAATACACATTCTTCTCAAGTGCACATGGAACTTTCTCCAGAATAGACCACATACTGGGTCACAAATCGGGTCTGAACTGATACCAAAAGATTGGGATCGTCTCCTGCATATTCTGAGACCATAATACCTTGAAATTAGAACTAAATCACAATAAGAAGTTTGGAAGGACCGCAAACACGTGGAGGTTAAGGACCATCCTGCTAAAAGATGAAAGGGTCAACCAGGAAATTAAGGAAGAATTAAAAAGATTCATGGAAACTAATGAGAATGAAGATACAACCATTCAAAATCTTTGGGATGCAGCAAAAGCAGTCCTAAGGGGGAAATACATCGCAATACAAGCATCCATTCAAAAACTGGAAAGAACTGAAATACAAAAGCTAACCTTACACATAAAGGAGCTAGAGCAAAAAGAGCAAATAGATCCTACACCCAGCAGAAGAAGAGAGTTAATAAAGATTAGAGCAGAACTCAACGAAATCGAGACCAGAAGAACTGTGGAACAGATCAACAGAACCAGGACTTGGTTCTTTGAAAGAATTAATAGGATAGATAAACCATTAGCTAGCCTTCTTAAAAACAAAGAAAGATTCTAATTAATAAAATCATGAATGAGAAAGGGGAGATCACTACCAACACCAAGGAAATACAAACGATTTTAAAAACATATTATGAACAGCTATACACCAATAAATTAGGCAATCTAGAAGAAATGGACACATTCCTGGAAAGCCACAAACTACCAAAACTGGAACAGGAAGAAATAGAAAACCTGAACAGGCCAATAACCAGGGAGGAAATTGAAGCAGTCATCAAAAACCTCCCAAGACACAAAAGTCCAGGGCCAGATGGCTTCCCATGGGAATTCTATCAAACGTTTAAAGAAGAAACCATACCTATTTCTACTAAAGCTATTTGGAAAGATAGAAAGAGATGGAGTACTTCCAAATTAGTTCTATGAGGCCAGTATCACCTTAATTTCAGAACCAGACAAAGACCCCACCAAAAAGGAGAATTACAGACCAATATCCCTGATGAACATGGATGCAAAAATTCTCAACAAGATACTAGCCAATAGGATCCAACAGTACATTAAGAAAATTATTCACCATGACCACGTAGGATTTATCCCCGGGACACAAGGCTGGTTCAACACTCGTAAAACAATCAGTGTGATTCATCATATCAGCAAGACAAAAACCAAGAACCATATGATCCTCTCATTAGATGCAGAGAAAGCATTTGACAAAATACAGCATCCATTCGTGATCAAAACTCTTCAGAGTGCAGGGATAGAGGGAACATTCCTTAACATCTTAAAAGCCATCTACGAAAAGCCCACAACAAATATCATTCTCAATGGGGAAGCACTGGGAGCCTTTCCCCTAAGATCAGGAACAAGACAGGGATGTCCACTCTCACCACTGCTATTCAACATAGTACTGGAAGTCCTAGCCTCAGCAATCAGACAACAAAAAGACATTAAAGGCATTCAAATTGGCAAAGAAGAAGTCAAACTCTCCCTCTTCGCTGATGACATGATACTCTACATAGAAAACCCAAAAGCCTCCACCCCAAGATTGTTAGAACTCATACAGCAATTTGATAGCGTGGCAGGATACAAAATCAATGCCCAGAAATCAGTGGCATTTCTATACACTAACAATGAGACTGAAGAAAGAGAAATTAAGGAGTCAGTCCCATTTACAATTGCACCCAAAAGCATAAGATACCTAGGAATAAACCTAACCAAAGAGGTAAAGGATCTATACCCTAAAAACTATAGAACACTTCTGAAAGAAATTGAGAAGACACAAAGAGATGGAAAAATGTTCCATGCTCATGGATTGGCAGAATTAATATTGTGAAAATGTCAATGTTACCCAGGGTAATTTACACGTTTAATGCAATCCCTATCAAAATACCATGGACTTTCTTCAGAGAGTTAGAACAAATTATTTTAAGATTTGTGTGGAATCAGAAAAGACCCCGAATAGCCAGGGGAATTTTAAAAAAGAAAACCATATCTGGGGGCATCACAATGCCAGATTTCAGGTTGTACTACAAAGCTGTGGTCCTCAAGACAGTGTGGTACTGGCACAAAAACAGACACATAGATCAATGGAACAGAATAGAGAACCCAGAAGTGGACCCTGAACTTTATGGTCAACTAATATTCGATAAAGGAGGAAATACTATCCATTGGAAGAAAGACGTCTCTTCAATAGATGGTGCTGGGAAAATTGGACATCCACATGCAGAAGAATGAAACTAGACCACTCTCTTGCACCATACACAAAGATAAACTCAAAATGGATGAAAGATCTAAATGTGAGACAAGATTCCATCAAAATCCTAGAGGAGAACACAGGCAACACCCTTTTTGAACTCAGCCACAGTAACTTCTTGCAAGATACATCCACAAAGGCAAAGGAAACAAAAGCAAAAATGAACTATTGGGACTTCATCAAGATAAGAAGCTTTTGCGCAGCAAAGGATACAGTCAACAAACCTAACAGACAACCTACAGAATGGGAGAAGATATTTGCAAATGACGTATCAGATAAAGGGCTAGTTTCCAAGATCTATAAAGAACTTATTAAACTCAACACCAAAGAAACAAACAATCCAATCATGAAATGGGCAAAAGACATGAAGAGAAATCTCACAGAGGAAGACATAGACATGGCCAACCATGCACATGAGAAAATGCTCTGCATCCCTTGCCATCAGGGAAATACAAATCAAAACCACAATGAGATACCACCTCACACCAGTGAGAATGGGGAAAATTAACAAGGCAGGAAACCACAAATGTTGGAGAGGATGCGGAGAAAAGGGAACCCTCTTACACTGTTGGTGGGAATGTGAACTGGTGCAGCCACTCTGGAAAACTGTGTGGAGGTTCCTCAAAGAGTTAAAAATAGACCTGCCCTACGACCCAGCAATTGCACTGTTGGGGATTTACCCCAAAGATACAGATGCAATGAAACGCCAGGACACCTGCATCCCGTTGTTTCTAGCAGCAGTGTCCACAATAGCCAAATTGTGGAAGGAGCCTCGGTGTCCATCAAAAGATGAATGGATAAAGAAGATATGGTTTGTGTATACAATGGAATATTACTCAGCCATTGGAAATGACAAATACCCACCATTTGCTTCAACGTGGATGGAACTGGAGGGTATTGTGCTGAGTGAAGTAAGTCAATCGGGGAAGGACAACCATTATATGGTTGGGGAATATAAATAATAGTGAAAGGGAATATAAGGGAAGGGAGAAGAAATGTGTGGGAAATATCAGAAAGGGAGACAGAACATAAAGACTCCTAACTCTGGGAAACGAACTAGGGGTAGTGGAAGGGGAGGAGGGCAGGGGGTGGCGGTGAATGGGTGACGGGCATTGAGGGGGGCACTTGACAGGATGAGCACTGGGTGTTATTCTGTATGTTGGCAAATTGAACACCAATACAAAATTTTTTCTAAAAAAAAATAAAGACCTTGCCTCTTAAAACCATCATCTTTGGGATTAGGATTTCAATATAATGAATTTGGAGAGTGAGGGGCACAAACAGATGACAGCAATAGGACAGCAGGCTGGAGACCCAGGGAAGAGCCACAGTTTAAGTCTCAAGACAGCTTGTTGCAAAATTCCCTCTTCTTTGGGGGAGATCAGTCTTTTTTTATTAAGGCCTTCAACTGACTGGGTAAGACCAACCCATACTGTGAAAAACAATCTGCTTTACTCAAAGTCTACTGATTTAAATGTTAATGCTATCCCCCCAAAAATACCTTCACAGAAACATGTAGAATAGTATTTGATAAAAAATCTGGGCACCATAGTGGAGACAATTTAAAACATAAAAGTTACCATCACACACAAAAAATCTGCTCTTTGAACTCCCCAAGGCTTCTGTTAGCCCACAAGCTCCTGTTAATCAGTTCCACTTTGGCTTTGCTTCTTTCCCATTCTTGGCTACACATGTCTACTTTGTGATCACCCTCAAAACTCTTAACTCAAGCTTTCTGCTTTATCCACTCCACATTAACTCCATCTTCACTGTCATCACTTGCTCATACTCCGCCTTTCTCCAGCCATACCAAACAACTCAGCTTTCAGCCTTTCAAGCGTGCATTATGAACTTCACACCATTTTCTCCCTATAATGCCTTCTTACTCATTCACTTGATATATCTCAGCAAAGACTTCAGCAAAATCTTTTCTCTCCCTAAGCACCGTTTATTCCTCTCTCTCATAAACAACCTTGACCTTTATTCACACTGCCAATAGAGCTGTTGTTCTCACTGCTAAATTCTGAGCCTCATCAGGATATTGATTCTGTCTTTATAGGCATAATAAATTATTGATAAAACATATCTGTCTTTGTGGGAGGCCATTGTAGTTTTATGAACTTAGACAAGCTAAGTAACTCTATTCTATTTCTTAATTTGTAAAATAGGGATACAAATAACAATACCTACTTCACCAAGCTATTATTAGGAATAAAAGAGTTTATAAATCTAAAGTACTTAGAACAATACCTGGGATCCAGTGAGCACTAGATGTATGGGAGTATAACTAGGTTATATAAATAATCTATTAATATTCTAATTACTATTTTTAACTGTTACTATTATAACTACTATTATTATAACTATTTTAATAGCTGTCTCCAGCATCCTTCAGTAAGGGTGTACTAGAGCCAGCTCATTTGATTGTTGATATTTTTAGGAATTTTATGAGTTACTTGTTAAACATGCCTAAAAATTAAATTTTATAAATTTATAATTCATTAAATTATATTTAAAATGAAGGCCATAAGTACTCAAAGCTCATTGTATCCCACTTATTTTATTCTACCTCAATATTATCTATGTATTGAGGTTATTTAATGCTATTATGTCAGCATGGTGGAAATACCATACAATGATGTGCCTACTGAGCATCTCTTCCTAACCCCATTTCAGTGTAGTTGTGTTAGGAGCTTGAAAATGATCACATTGGCAATGTTTCATCACAGAAAGCAGCTAACACTACAAATCAAGGCCTGATTTATTGTCTTATTGATTGTTTAGACTAAAGAAAGTAATAAAGAAAATGAAAATTACACTTAGTGTATTATGTCTACTCCTGAAGATGAACAGGGTTTCAATTTAATGAATACAACTTTTGTATAAGAGTTATAGCTAGGTCAACAATAAGTCATGTACCAGATCAATGACAAAAATTTATTGGGAAAAGAGCAGGTTGGGATGTGACTTTATTTGTCAAATCATGGTTGAATGGCATACATAATTCTGTAAAAGCTAACAAAAACATTGTGTGAGAAAAATTAGGTATCTAGAATTTGCAAAAGAGCATTGTATATTTTATTATTTATAAGTTATATGTTACATATTATTTATAAATGTAAAATCTGTAATAAACTTACACACACACACACACACTTTTTTTTTCTTAAAAGCCTTATCGTGAAGTATTTACCAGAACACCACTGCCTTCAGATTGTCTTACCAACCAAAGGATAAAAAAAGAGAAAAAAATAGTCTTACTAAGTCTGGGATTCACACTTAAAGGAGATGATGAAAAGGAAAGTTGGGTATCACCTCATGGAAACCATAGAATCATTCAAATGAGGATGTTTGTAATTAGTCCCATTTTATAGGTGAGATATCTGAGGGTTAGAGAGGTCAAGCAATTTGATTATGTTTATGGTTCGTGAGAGATATGGGATTTGAACTCTAGTATGTCTGTCTGACTGTGTAGCTTTTATTCTTTCTGCCCAATAATTATCCCATCTATTCTGTCCTCAATCAAAATGAGTCCATTTTCTTTATTTGAATTTTAACTGGGAAGAAATTTTATAATTTATTAATAAAAGTGTAGTAGAAAAGAAAAAATAATTTCTAAGCATCTCCTTCCACTGGTGGTGCTTCTGGAAAGCACCATGAGCCAAGTTTGCCATATTTCAGTCCTCAGAAATGAATATTCTCACCAGGTATAGTTCATGCTGAAGCAGAATTCTGTATTACCCATGACTAAAATATGCCCCTCCTTCTGCTAATGACGGTCCCTAGTACTGCTTTACCCTGGTATCATTCATCCAGTTCTGGTTGGCACTAGTCCATGGCTGCACTCCCAGAATCCGTACATTCCCAAGCCAAACCATTCTTCTATTTCATATTATGTCTGCTTTTATGGAGGGAGTCTCAGAGGAAAGGAAACAGATATAGGCTGTGTAAATAGAGCATATTGTAGGGTTGGGAGTGAAGTAATTTTAGAGGAAGTTTGAAATTTTGCTAAGTAATAGCAGTTATAAAGTTTAAGCACAATTACATGTAACCACCACACATGATATGAAAGAGAGTGATACCATAAACAAGTGGTAAGAGCAGACAGAGGCGGACATCAGTGCACACACAGGGATAAGAAAAGAGCCTTTGGAGAATTAATATAATTTCTTTCAGAGGCGAGCACAAGGTATTTTAATTCCACTCACTATTCTATTTGACTAACTTATTTTTACAACCTATAGTACTCCTAGCCAAGTATTCTCTAATCCAATACTTCTCAAACTTTGATGTGTATGAAAATCACCCAGAGAGGTTGTTAAAATGCAGATTCTGATCCAGTAACTGTGGAATCTGAGATTCCTCATTTCTAACAAGCTCCCAGGTGATGTCCATATTGCCAACTTAAAACCTCACTTTGAGCAGCAAACCTTTTATCTGCAAGACATTATTGCAGAGTGTTGGTGAGGAGAGGAGTAAGATCCAGTACCTTAGAAAATAAAGGAAAAAAGCACATGTATACACTTTACATTTCTAAAACTTTTTCACTTTGGACTGTAAGCATTGACGTTCCATATAAGACTGATTTCAGAAACCTATTATGTTTATCTTTTAAAAATAAACAATATTTACTTATTTTGCTGACTTCTGGGATTTGAGACTAGTTAGTTCCCCAAATGTTAAAGCTATGTTTATGTAACTGAAAATGAATCTAGTCTTTTGAGAACCCACTAAGATTATTTTTTCTTACACGGATGAATTTATGAAGCCACAAAAATTAGCATCACTTTCATTCATTTTGTATGAATGTATATATGTCATCTAAATCAAAATTTTGGCTCTTACAGTAAAAATACATACAACACAATTTTGAGCTTTCTGACAAGCAGTAATCAGTTTCAGTCTAGCCAGGGATAACCTAGTCTAAGCAAAGGCTCCATAAATGTATGAGGGGCACAAATTTGCTGTCTTACAAAAGCTTCAGACTAGAAAAAAAGAATCTTGAAATAAGATTTTTATTTGTAAAATGAAGCAGTATCTTTATCTATCTTTATCTTTATGATGTAGTCACTTCTGATGCTTCTTGTTTCCCAGTTTGGAAAAGCAGAGCACAGGGAGGTGAGGCAACTTTTTCAAGGTGGCACAGTCATCAGCTCCAGAGGAGGCAGGGGGATGAAATTCAGCCCACCAACATAGATGGCAGAGTTCCCTTCCTTAAACTACACTGCAGGTGTACTTTGAGTCTGCCCAGCTTGGCTTTCTAGTTCCCTCAACTTCCTGCCCTAATAGCATGTCTTGGCCCCTTGGAGAGTCTGTCTTTTATCATTGATATGCTGGAATGTTTCCAGGCAGTTTCTAACTCAGTTTGTCAATGAAATGTTAAGATCTGGGTCTCAGGAAGAGTGACTATCATACTTTTCATGAATATTTTTGCTTTTATTTACTGGTATCTATAGTAGAGTTCACCTGTTGCTTCTTATTCCTGTCATCCACAATGGGGGGGTTGAAAAATCTTTAACCTTCTTCTCCCAGTCCAGCTTACTCCCACTCCTTTCCCAGGCTCTTCCTACCTCAACTAATGGAAGCACATGATTCTGCTACTCACCTCGTTCAGTTATTCAGAGTCAAGAAGGAAGGAAAATGTGAACTATCTTATTTTGAAGAAACTTATACCTTCACGACACAAACATTTCCTCTGTCCCTCACAGCTAGGATGATAAGGTAATTTATAGTCTAAACAAGACACTTTTGAAAATGGAAGGGGTGAGATTAAAATTAGGCCCACATTAATCAGAACTGTCCTGAGCACACAACAAACATATGGTTTGCAAGGGTCCCATATACTGACATCTCTCAGATACCCTTGGAAAAGATCTCGGATGCCAGAATGTTTGGTGAACCCTGAGCAGTTCTCTATGAGTGAAATGTGGGGTTGCACCTCTAGAATTTCCAGTACATTATAACCTTCATGTACCAACTGGTTTAATAACTTTTAAGAACTTAAAATGAACACATGCAGAGATATGCACAAAGCAATGGATTAAAGGAACAGCTAAGACTTATTTTAATCTTAATGTTTTTTTGTTCTTGCTTCCAGCTGATTTAAAACCTCTTACTGTTGGATGTAAAACATTTTTATATTTTCCGAACACTTCCTCAGACACCAGTGTTGGTCAAAAGAAGAAAACCAGAAAAGTTTATATTTAATTACATTTGGCTTTCCATTCCCATTCTTTAAGAGCCAAGCTTGTATTTAATTTAAAAAGGAAATAGAGTTGAGAATGATTAAATTATGCTAAGTAGGTGTTAAAATGCTTTTCTTTTATAACACATTTTAAAATACAAAGATTCCTCTGTGGAGTGACATCTAGTCCACTCGTGGAAAAATGCCACAATACAGAGGAATGGAGAGTTGTATCGTTTTAAGCTGCTTTATGGATTCCACTTCTAAAATATTTTCCCATCTACCCTAGAGCTCTAATCTTGGTTTCCCATAATCTCTTAACTCTGAGTTCTCTTCAGTTCATCTGCACCCCCTGTTATCTCTTCCAAATGCTAGTCTGAATCTGTAACTCTGTAGTCTAGATCCCCATAAAGGAATTTCAAGATTTTTAATTCTGTTTACAAATCCCTGTATCATCTCCACCAGCAGCCTTATCACTAAGCAAGTAATTTGCTTTCATTTGTTAAATTTTTATAACGATGATAAAAAAGACCTGCCAAGGCCTCTCCCTCAAGGGGCTAACTCTTTGGACAGGTAATTACCCTGCTGGTATTGAGATGGATGGAGACTCCCCAAAGGTTAGTTTAAGCACAGTTTTTATTTTTGTTTTGCTGAATATGGTGATAATTGCAGAAGCAAATAGGAAGAACTGAGAGAGGAACTGAAAGTGTTTTGGTCTAGAAAGCAGGTCAGGGAACAGGGTCCTAAGCTGTGGAGAAGAGGCAAAAACTGGAGAAGGGAGAAAAGAGACAGAATGGAGAAGAGCTTTTTGAACTACTTTTAAATCTTTCTCAGGTTGTAAGAGCTCATTCAAACAAGGGTGAGTTTATATCTTGTGCCATAGATGTGGACCATCTGGCTCAGTGATTCCATCTTGGCTGTACATTAAAATCACAAGAGGGTCTTTAAAATGCTAACTCCTAGGATTCATCTCCAGATGTTCTGATGTAGCTGGTCTCAGGTGGGAATGAGAAATGCAGTGTTTAAAAACCCCTAGGTGATTCTTGTAAGGATTAGATGAAATTACACATGTGAATGCACTTTGCACAAGAGCTCTCTAAAGGTTAGCTCTTATCAATGGGATTACTAAATCAATAGCCACTGAATTTCAAAGCAAAGGGGGAGAAATAGCATAGTTATGGATTCTGCTAGGGCACAAACTCAATTCAGAATAAGTTTTGTACTGAATCTTGAAGCCCAAGTTAAGTGAAGAAGGGAGAAGAAAGAGCATATGCAAAGAAAGAAAGGTGAGAAATAACATATTCTGGGCAGGATAAAAGTTTCATTTTCTGATTGATTCAACAATCATTTATTGCATACTTAATTCATGCTTTCCACTGTCTTGTTCATTGGAGTCATAAAGGGAACTCCCAGACCATGGCTGTCTTCCCCTCTAGAGTGCTTAAAAGGATAGATTAGTCAAATTGAACTTTAAAGACACTTTTAGGAATAAGCAAGGGATAGAAATGGCTTCCTACAGTGAAATTCTCATTCATTAGCTAATCCTGAGTCAAAGAGATGAATTTCAGGAAGAAACAACTGAAAAGTTCCAGTGTGATTAGGCCTCACCCCTAAAGTGGGTGATAGAGTTTCACATACATCATGGTACACTGCAAAGTACTCTTTAAATCTAAAACAGGGGGAGGGGCAAGATGGCGGAAGAGCAGGGTCCCCAAATCACCTGTCCCCACCAAATTACCTAGATAACCTTCAAACCATCCTGAAAATCTACGAATTCGGCCTGAGATGTAAAGAGAGACCAGCTGGAACGCTACAGTGAGGAGAGTCCGCGCTTCTATCAAGGCAGGAAGACGGGAAAAAGAAATAAAGGAACAAAAGGCCTCCGAGGGGGAGGGGCCCCGCGAGGAGCCGGGCTGAGGCCGGGGCGAGTGTCCCCAGGACAGGAGAGCCCCGTCCCGGAGGAGCAGGAGCTGCACCAACCTTCCCGGGCGGGCGGAAAGGGGCTCGCAGGGAGTTGGAGCAGGACCCAGGAGGGCGGGGATGCCCTCGGGCTCCCGGGGACACTAACAGACACCTGCGCCCCGGGAGAGTGCGCCGAGCTCCCTAAGGGCTGCAGCGCGCACGGCGGGACCGACCGGAGCAGCTCGGAGGGGCTCGGGCAGCGGCTCCGCGGAGGGGGCTGCGGGGCGGGAGCGCGAATCCACCAGCGCAGGCCCCGGAGCACAGGGCGCCGGGACACAGCCCAGGATCCCGCCTCCCCCGGGACAGGCAGAGGCCGGGAGGGCCCAGGACAGCGAGGACGCTCCTGCCCCGAGCTGAGCAGATCAGCGGCCCCGCCCCGGAGCCTCCAGGCCCTGCAGAAGGAGAGCGAGAGCCCCGAGCCCCGTAGTTCCTGCGGAGGCTGAATCCAGGCTTCCAGAGTTGCCATAGCCACTGGGGCTGTTCCTCCTGGGGCCGGACGGGGTAAACAACCCCCGCTGAGCCCGGCAGCAGGCAGGGGCAGAGCAGCTCCCCCAAGTGCTAACACCTGAAAATCAGCGCAGCAGGCCCCTCCCCCAGAAGACCAGCTGGACGGACCAGTGATACTCCCCCGTGTTCCAATACAACTTGTTTTTGGCCACTCTGCACGGAGCAAAATGACTAGAAGGAAAACCTCACTTCAAAAGAAAGAATCAGAAACAGCCCTCTCTCCCACAGAGTTACAAAATCTGGATTACACTTCAATGTCAGAAAGCCAATTCAGAAGCACTATTCTACAGCTACTGGTGGCTCTAGAAAAAAGCATTAAGGCCTCACGAGACTTCATGACTGCAGAATTTAGATCCAATCAGGCAGAAATTAAAAATCAATTGAATGAGATGCAATCCAAACTAGAAGTCCTAACGACGAGGGTTAACGAGGTGGAAGAACGAGTGAGTGACATAGAAGACAAGTTAATGGCAAAGAGGGAAACTGAGGAAAAAAGAGATAAACAATTAAAGAACCATGAAGACAGATTAAGGCAAATAAATGACACTCTAAGGAAGAAAAACCTACGTTTAATTGGGGTTCCCGAGGGCGCCGAAAGGGACAGAGGGCCAGAATATGTATTTGAACAAATCCTAGCTGAAAACTTTCCCAATCTGGGAAGGGAAACAGGCATTCAGATCCAGGAAATAGAGAGATCCCCCCCTAAAATCAATAAAAACCGTTCAACACCTCGACATCTAATAGTGAAGCTTGCAAATTCCAAAGACAAAGAGAAGATCCTTAAAGCAGCAAGAGACAAGAAGTCCCTGACTTTCATGGGGAGGAATATTAGGGTAACAGCAGACCTCTCCACAGAGACCTGGCAGGCCAGAAAGGGCTGGCAGGATATATTCAGGGTCCTAAATGAGAAGAACATGCAACCAAGAATACTTTATCCAGCAAGGCTCTCATTCAAAATGGAAGGAGAGATAAAGAGCTTCCAAGACAGGCAGGAACTGAAAGAATATGTGACCTCCAAACCAGCTCTGCAAGAAATTTTAAGGGGGACTCTTAAAACTCCCCTTTAAGAAGAAGTTCAAGTAACTCTGAACGTGAATGGGCTTAATGACCCCATCAAAAGGCGCAGAGTTTCAGACTGGATAAAAAAACAGGACCCATCTATTTGCTGTCTACAAGAGACTCATTTTAGACAGAAGGACACCTACAACCTGAAAATAAAAGGTTGGAGAACCATTTACCATTCAAATGGTTCTCAAAATATACCCTAAAAACTACAGAACACTTCTGAAAGAAATTGAGGAAGACACAAAGAGATGGAAAAATATTCCATGCTCATGGATTGACAGAATTAATATTGTGAAAATGTCAATGTTACCCAGGGCAATTTACACGTATAATGCAATCCCTATCAAAATACCATGGACTTTCTTCAGAGACTTAGAACAAATTATTTTAAGATTTGTGTGGAATCAGAAAAGACCCCAAACAGCCAGGGGAATTTTAAAAAAAGAAAACCATATCTGGGGGCATCACAATGCCAGATTTCAGGTTGTACTACAAAGCTGTGTTCATCAAGACAGTGTGGTACTGGCACAAAAACAACCATATAGATCAATGGAACAGAACAGAGAACCCAGAAGTGGACCCTGAACTTTATGCTCAACTAATATACGATAAAGGAGGAAAGACGATCCACTAGAAGAAAGACAGTCTCTTCAATAAATGGTGCTGGGAAAATTGGACATCCACATGCAGAAGAATGAAACTGGACCACTCTCTTGCACCATACACAAAGATAAACTCAAAATGGATGAAAGATCTAAATGTGAGACAAGATTCCATCAAAATCCCAGAGAAGAACTCAGGCAACACCCTTTTTGAACTTGGCCACAGTAACCGGAGAAGGACAAACAGTGTATGTTCTCATTCATTTGGGGAATATGAATAATAGCGAAAGGGAATATATGGGAAGGGAGAAGAAATGTGTGAGAAATATCAGAAAGGGAGACAGAACATAAAGACTTCTAACTCTGGGAAATGAACTAGGGGTGGTGGAGGGGGAGGAGGGTGGGGGGTGGGGGTGAATGGGTGACGGGCACTGAGGGGTACACTTGACGGGATGAGCACTGGGTGTTATTCTGTATGTTGGTAAATTGAACACCAATAAAAATTAATTTATAAAAAAAAAAAATAAAAAAATAAATCTAAAACAGCATTATTATTGTTGTTGTTATTATTATTACTATTGTTATTGCTATTGACTCTCCAAAATGAATGTTAATAAATTATTAATGGAAAAGCTTTTTTAAAATGCCTAGGAAATAACCTATAGAATGTATGTAATATTGACTATATTCAAATGGAAACCTTTATTTAAATTTTAGATGTGAAATAACCCAGTTCTCTCAAATTTTAATAGATGCCTCAAACTCTTTGTGGGAAGATACATAAATTCACAAACATATATATAGACTTATGAGATTGCAGCTATTCATAGATGTCCTCCGCACCCCCAGAATTTCCATTTTCCTAAGGAGATACATGTATGAATCAAGGTCAGCTGACTTGGTCTACCCAGGGGAACGGGGACCAAGGACTAGGGAACCCTTGGGCACTGAAGTTGTTCTGTAGAACAATCAAGAGTCGACAGGGAAGCTGGAGACTCAAGGAAGACCAACTGTAACACATAAATTAGTGCATTGGTTTGCAAATACAGTCCTAGGACTACCTGCATTAGTATCATCTAGAAATTTAATAAAAATGCAGATTCTTAGTCTTCACTCAAGATATACTGAATCTGAAGTACTAAGGCCTAGATTCAATAACCTATGTTTTAACAAGCTCTCTAGGTGACTTGATATATGTTAAAACTTCAGAATCAGATTTGTGGTTCCCACTCCTGGCTACTTACTGAATCTATTTAAGGACTATATTTTCTAGGATTGCCATAACAAATACAACAGACTGAGTGGCCTAAACAACAAAAATTATTTTCTCACAGTTCTGGAGGTTGAAAGTCTGAGATCAAGAAGTCAGCAGTTTGTTTCTTCTGAAGTCTTTCTCTTTGGTTTGTAGATGGCCTTCTTCTCCTTGTGTCTTCACATGGTCTTCTTTCTGTACATGTCTTGTGTCCTAATTTCCTCTTCTTATAAGGATACAGTCATATTAGATTCCAGCTAACACTAATGACATCATTTTAATTTAGTTACCTATTTAAAGACCCTATCTCCAAATGCAGTTACATTTGTAATACTGGGAGTAGGCCTTCAACATATAAATTATAGGGACCATAATTTAGTCTATAACAAAGGCCTTAAAAAAATTATCAGTGTCTCACATAAAACCAACTAAGTCTGAGTTTTTAGAGATAAGGACCAGATGTAAGTATTTCCTAAAAGTTCACTTGTGGTTCACATATGTAGCCAAGACTGAAAGCCAGGTGGCTATAATAGGTGAAAAGCCAAACAGGTGGACATATATCAGGGGATCTGGTCATCAATGGTCACATGCTGTACAATCAGGCAGGCAGACCCTAGCAAGGATGAAGAGTGTTCCAAGGTAGGATGTTACAAGGAAATCAACCATGGGAAGTCTGGTTTAGGGAAGCATATCCAGCCAATGCCTGAGGCAAGAGTGGACAGGTTAAGAATTCAGACGAGAGCCAATTTATAAGAAAGCAAATATCAGGGCAGCCTGGGTGGCTTCAGCCCAGGGCATGATCCTGGAGACCTGGGATCAAGTCCCATGTCAGACTCCCTGCATGGAGCCTGCTTCTCCCTCTGCTTGTGTCTCTGCCTCTCTCTCTGTGTCTCTCATGAGTAAATAAATAAAATCTTAAAAAAATAATAAAAATCAAATATCAGAATGGATGCAAAAGATGAGAACTCAGCTGTAACCTACACAGCTGTTGTGACTCTGGGAGTGCAGGTTTCTGACTGGAGCTCCTAGCCAGGAAGTTGTTCCCAGGTGTAGAGGATGTATATGTAAGAACCCAAGAGATGGGGGCACCTAGGTGGCTCAGTCGGTTAAGCAAGCATCTGCCTTTGGCTCAGGTCATGATCCCAGGATCCTGGAATGGAGCCTCACATCAGCTCCCCGCTCAGCCTTTTTCTCCCTCTACCTCTGCCACTCCCATTTATACTCTTTCATTTTCTCTGTCTCTCTCTTCCTCAAATAAATAAAATCTTTTTTAAAAAGAGAGAGACAACCCAAGAGGTGGCAGTGAAAGAAGTCGGATGGAGTCTGAAGCTTCTACAAGATGTCCTGACTGTTCAGTATCTCCAATGCATCTCTTTAGAGGTTTGAGAGAAATAGAAAAATGAGAGAAATGGCAATGACCACCAAACCACTGAAGATATAATGTTTGTATAGACTTCTGATGTTGTGTGAAAAGCTATACAATTCTAGTGAGTTCCTGGTCTTTATTTCATGTGGATGATGTGGCGTCTCACAGAGTGGCCAATTAAGCTTCTAATTGCTTTTGTCAAAGCCAATAATCTCTGCTTTGTTCTCCCTTACAGAGAGGAAGCCAATCTTGTTCAAATTGTCATTATTAGCTCTATTTCCAACACCACAAAATTAAAGGACTGTTGCAAAGACATAAATGGGATCCAGGAAGAACATACAATCTCTTTGAAAGAGCTCACCTCCTCACCCTCATTCACCCACCTGGCCCAGAAATGAAAGAATTATGGGGAATCCAGTTGAGTAATAATGTTATTGATTCCCTGCTAATCGGATTTTTCTTAAGTCTGGCAACAGTCAAGTGTTTACAAGACTTCTCTTTTCAAAACAACTCAAAAGTCATTCCCAGCAGAGAAGCTAGAAACCATAAAATCAATAATACAGGAACTGCTACCAAGGATTTTCATCTACCCAGTGAGGAGGATATTTATTTATAGAAAAACTGGCCACTCCAGTTTAGTGTGGTAATAACATGGTACAGCTAGTTCAAAGAGTAGCATGGTTGAACACAGCCTTGTATTATGCCCACTGTAAATGGTCTCTATGAGGAAAAGCCTATAATTTAGAGAGATTTGCCATGAATGGTAAAGCCCAGGTCATTGTAACAGATACTTTTTACCAACTCTATTTGAGGAGAGAGCATGTAAAAAGGAAGGAAAAGGGTTAGCTTCAGGAAACTTGAAAGGGGAAAGTTAGCCTCATTTGGTTTTACCTACATGAGAGCTATATGACACCCAACCTGAACCCTTGATGGTTGAAGTCTTATTTATTACAAAGGCATAGAATTTTTAAAAATGGAATATATATGTTTTATATACTAAAGAACCATTTCCCTACTGTCCTACTTATACTTTCTCTTTACATGCTCCTTGAACTCTGGGGAAAACTATGTACTCTTTTCAATTGTATTTTTAGACTAAGGTTTATCATTGGGTAGAAGTTAGGACACACTGACTCAAAATGTCAGGCTGTTTTCCAGGGAACTCCTTGTAGTATGGTCTGTTGACCTGCTGTAATACATCCCATCAGTCTTTGTGGTTGCTGCTGGAAAAGCAGGAGGTGCAAATTGTAGGTCCAGATTCTCAAAAGCTAGTTTCAGAAGGTCCATGCAGCAATCTTATAGACTTATTTTAAAAGTAATCATCAGGACATATTCTGTTAAAAATTAGGGAATAGTGGATCTGAACTTTAATCTCTACATGCCTGTCCACCATTGTCATTTCCAGTTTCTATGAGCTGTGATCAATTCCCAAGGATGACAGTGGCATGCTGATAAGGGTTTTAAACTGGCTTTCCAGGGAAAATAGCTCTGATTTGTATTGTTCGACAATTTCCATGGTATAAATATTCACATGTGGCCCATTTAAAGCTACTGATAGGAAGTCATATATACAACTATGTAGTATTTCTAGAATACAGATACAGTTGAAGTTTTAAAAAGTGCTATAAGTACACATAAAAATATAGTAAAATAATTAGGAACTGATGAATTTTGGCTATTAATGAATTTATTTTTAATATAATTTACATAAGTTTATATAATTTAATTTTAATAGTGACTGTGTTTATTATCTAGCTTACAAAATTCCAGCAAATATAAAATTGATTCTCATGAGGCACTGGAAATTAGTACCAGCTCACCACTGGCCTCCAGAAAGTGAAGCCTGGATTTATAAATTGAAGAAAAATCCAAGCCCATAACATCAAGCAATAGGTACTATGCAAAATCTGTGCTTGTGGGCAGAGATGAAACTAACCAGGGTAGTATGATAGGGTTGGGGAATAAACCCAGAACCACATTTTTAGATTCCTGCCTATAAGGCAGATGTTACCAAGTAGTAATCTAGAGATATATTTTGTTGAGTTCCGATGCCATTGGGCTAGCTTGTCCATTTTTCATGACAGAAATCAGCTATATATGAGAGGTGGCTGCCACCTTTGGGAAAGATTCATGAACTCCTATTTACCACTATTCAAAACATTCTTTGTTGTCTCTTGCCCATGGCTTATTTCACTCATGTACATACCTTTGAAATTTGGAGTTCTTAAAAATCAGTACTTCACTAAATACACATCTGAAGGGGCTTCTGCTTCATGGCTTTAAGTAACATTTGCATGCTAATGACTCCTACATTTATATCTTCAGATTGGACTTCTCTCCTGAACCACAGACTCTTATATCTCACTGCCCACTCACCATATCTACTTGGATGTTAATGAGCATCCCAAACCTAACATATTCAAAACTTAACTGCTTCTGCCATAGTCTTCACCAGCTCAGAAAATGACTACTCCATTCTTTTTCAGCTTCTTGAGAAAAACTCATAGCCTTATTTTGACTCTTGTTTCTCTCTGTCCCAATCCTACTCATCAGTAAATCTTGTCAGCTCTACTTTCCAAATCCACCAGTAACTGCCTTTTTCTTTTTAATTACATCCAACATCGCTTCCATAATCTCTCCCCAAGTTATTGCAATAATCTCCTACTTCTGTCCTCATCCACCTACAGCCCATTCCCACAGCAGCCAGTGTGAGCCTTTCACAATATGATTTGAGTCATGTATTTTGTCTGGTGAGAAACTTCAGTGTCTTCCATTACACTTCGAGTAATGTGAGTCTTCAAGCATTTGCTTCTGCTTTTGCTTATCTGGATATTCCTTCCCAGATGTTCCTATAGCTCTTTTTCCTATCCTGTTGGCTTCCCAAATGTGATCTCCTGACCTCTCTTGAAAATTGCAACCTCCATCAAAATCTCCCATTTTAACTGTTTTCTCCATGACACTTACCATCATATGAAAGATGATAAATGTTTTCTTATTTTCTTCCTGCTAAAATTTAACCTTCTTGAAGGCAGAGATTTTTCTGTTTTGCTCACTGCCAAATCCCCAGCACCTAGAAATGATGCTTATTATAGTAGGGACTCAGTAAATAAGTTGAGAGAATGGATATCCTGCTAGTAGGTACAGAGATATTTCAACACAATTAGGGAGAAGAAGTAGGATGGGATTGTGGAAAAAGTTAAAAAAAAAAGGGGGGGGAGTTAAGGGAGTAGTAGGAAAATAGGGCATTCCATTAGGCATCTGAACCTAATCTCTACAGGTTTCCTACTGAGAGTCAAAGAAGGTCATGGAAAACTCTAACTCTCTTGGTATGGAATAAGGGAGTATATAAAAACAGACTACTTGCTATCCTAGAAAGATTACTTTTGACGTCAGGTAAATGCTGTTGCTGCTCTTAACTCTTATTTTCTTGGTTATGTGACTTAATCCTTCTGAGCTCCTAGTTCTCCTCTCCCTTTTAAGCAGTTAGCTTCTCTGGCATCTTTTAACCCCTTGGTCTCTTAAATGCTATCTCCAGCACCCTCTTCTCTAGCCTGATCAGAACACTTTTTTTATCTCCATGATTTTGCTCATGCTACTTCCTCAGACTGATTAAAACAGACAATACAAACTCAGTCCCACTCTCTTTTCAGATTAAACTGCCTTGGGTTCCCATGGTCCTTTCTTACCCATCTCTCTCATATCTTGAAGATATCATTGGAAAGTGTGAGACTTGGGACGCCTGAGTGGCTCAGCAGTTGAGCCTCTGCCTTCGGCCGAGGGCGTGATCCCAGGGTCCTGGGATCGAGTCCCACATTGGGCTCCCTGCATGGAGCCTGCTTCTCTCTCTGCCTGTGTCTCTGCTTCTCTCTCTGTGTCTCTCATGAATAAATAAATAAAATCTTAAAAAAAGATTTGCCAAAAAAAAGAAAGTGAGACTTAGAGCTGAGTCCATCATGGGATCATTACTTCATAGCCATGTTGACTTGAATCAATCCCTTAAACTTTCTAAACTTCAATTTTCTTGTGTAGACAGTAGAAGGCATTAGAGATGGGCAGGCAGAAAGACCTAGTCATTCTGGTGACAGATTCCTAAGGTCATATTGCAACTCTACTTTTAGCTGAGCAAATGAATATCTCCAAGCCTTGATGTCTTCCTCAACAAAAGTATGAATAATAGTACCCATTTCCTAGGGTTGCTGTGAGGATTTGTTAAGGTATACTGCACCGACACACTATTACATGGTAAGCACTCAGTCCAGGTTAATTATTACCATTATTATTATGAGGCTTTTGTAAAGACTCAAGGACTATGTATGTGTGCTGGACATCTATTTGCCTCTCTAGATCTGCCTCCCAACTTTCTGCAGCCTCATTTATGCTGGATCTAAGCTGAGCTCAGAGGCATCTATCAGAGGCATCTTTGTCCTCTGACTCCAGTCAGACCAGTGGAGACATAAGGAGATGCGCTGCCTCCCTGGGAAGGCCCCACTGGTCAGCTCTCTGCTGAAGGCCCCAGCTCCTATTGGATGGCTCTCTCCACAGAGCTCTCTGTTCTCTCTCTCTGAGAGCTAGTAACCATTCTCTCCTTTTGATAATGACTTCCTGCTATTATGAGCTCTGGGGTACTATACTATATTGGTTTTCCTTGACTCTGTCTGCTTCCTTGTTTGTAAGTAGTCCCCTTATTAAATTCTGCACAGTTTGATCATGTGAACTGTTTCTTACCTGAAATTAAGTTGATATAATGTACATCAGGGTATTTTTTTAAGATTTTATTTATTCTTGAGAGACACACACAGAGAGAGAGGCAGAGACACAGGCAGAGGGAGAAGCAGGCTCCATGCAGGGAGCCTGACGTGGGACTCGATGCTGGGTCCCCAGGATCAGGCCCTGGACAGAAGGCGGCACTAAACCAGGCTGCCCCATCAGAGTAATTTGTGAAGTTACAACACACATGCCTTTAGCCTTCATGCTTATTTTTCTTTGCATCCTGAGCAACTAGTAGCAGTATTTAAACACTTGCAAGAATAATTTTTTTTAAAAAATCCATTGTTCCAGGGCAGCCTGGGTGGCTCAGCAGTTTAGTGCCACCTTCATCCCAGGGCATGACCCTGGAGATCCGAGATCCAGTCCCACGTCAGGCTCCCTGCATGGAGCCTGCTTCTCCCTCTGCCTGTCTGTCTGTCTGTCTCTCTCTCTCTCTCTCTCTCATAAATAAATAAATAAATAAATAAATAAATAAATAAATAAATCTTAAAAAAATCATGAAAATCCATTGTTCCAGATTTAAAAAACTGTACTGTCTACAAAATATGTCCTAGATATCCCCTAGGAACCTCCACCTCAACATGTCTACCACTGATTCATCATCTACCACCTCGTCAACCTGCTCCTCCTTTTGTATTCTTAAACATTGTTGTTAAGAATATCACCACCATTCTGACTACCTATGTGAAAACCTTGAGTCATGTTAGCCTCTCCCTAGGACCTCATGTCCAATATGTATAAGGGGAAGGCAAATATCAAGAAAACTGGATAAAGTAGCATTGATCTGTGTACCATTTACTCCTTTTTCACAACTATTTCTTCAGTTACACTTTCCAGCATAGCTGTGATCACAATTGCTATCATCTGATAAATCTCTTATAACTTTGTTTTATCCCTACAGACAATAAAGGATAAAAATATCCTCACTAGAGGGTAGTGATTTTTGAAGGTTTACGTGTGTCTTATTCATTGTTTATTCTGAGCACAATTCTGAGCTTCTGGCACATAGTAGATATTCAACAAGTGAATGAATAAAAGATGGAGAAAGAATTAACTTTCTCTGGAAAAAAACTATGCTCTGTTTCTGATTCTTTGTGATACAAGATTAGAAACAAGTAATTTAAAAGGCACTGATATTTTGCAGAATGAAACTTCTCATTCTTATTAGGTGTTCTTGGCTAAACCTTTCGTAAGAAGTTTAGCATCTCTCGTCAGCACCAAAGGACAAAAACCATTACCAGGTGCTAAGTTCACCTTTGCAAGGTGAACACCTTAGAGCCATTGGAGAACTAGAGATGCTTATGTTGCTCCACAAGACTTTGCCTCTGTGACTTCCCTCTAACACCCTCATTCTCTGGCCTCTTTGTCTAAGCTTCCAGGTTAAAGTCCTCTTGCTATTGTCACCTGTTTGCTTGAACCATAGTTTTTTCCAGCTGTTAGCTGTAGTGCAGTAACCATTTAAAGGCCTATCACACTTCCTCCTAGAGATAATTGATTCTAATGAGGCATGAAAGAATCCATTGGAATAAGTAGCAGACAAGTTTCAGTTTCTTTTCCTAAAAAATAAAATCCTTAAATTTGATCATGTGTGAAAGTAAGCCATTTTAATGAAAGGAACTGATTTTAAAAAATCATCTTTTGTCATTAAACTCTCTGAACAGAGAGGGTAGTTGAGCCAAGGCAATGTAATTGAGATTCATGTTTATTTTTCCTTTGTTCCTGCCCTAATGGATTCATGAGAATTGACTATAATGAACAAACAATGGTTCTGATGAATGAGTTTATTGGTTAATTCATAAAACATATGGCAGGCTTCCTCTGCCAGAAGTATTTGGGCAAAGGAAAAGCAAATGAAAATCAAGAATAAATAAATGATATGACATGAAAACAATGTTTTGAAGCAAACTAGAAAGGTCAACTAATTAGGATTTTATTGATCTGGAAAAAAGAAAATCCCAGTTCGATTCTAAGCACATTTATATAAAGCTCAGTTTAAATTGAATGTAAAGACTGTTTCATTAAAACCCAATGGAAGCTGCCCCAATTCTCATATTCTTCTCTATGTTATCACAGTTTTGCTCTATAAAATGCATGCTACAAAATTAATGAGTGCTATACAGGAGTAGTTACCATACTCATATTAGTCTAGACAAGTATGCCTATGCTGTTTTATTAAAAAAAAAAACTCAAACACAATGATTTAACAAAAAATTATTTCTGTCTCATTCAGAGTGTACTGCCACTCCAGGTAATTCTTTGATTTTGTTTTACTTCCATTGTAACATGTACTTCCAAGATGATTGATCAGTTTATCAGAGAAGATGGTGCTAAAGGGTCTTCTACCAATAATTAAATACTCCAGCCAAACTATGTCACATAATACTTGATGTCAAGGACTCAGAACCATTACCATAACACAAAATTCTATAGAACTGCAATAAGTACTGCCTCAATTCCCTCCAAGTGCAAACTGTAGTCAAGACTCTTCTTGGTTTGTATCTTACTCTGCATTAGAAGATGCTATATCTTTACCAGAAGATTATAGTAGGAGGCACCTCCATTTGACCTCTGGTTGCACCATTTCCAGGATGATTAAGTCTGGACAAATTATTGAACTTCTCCAAGTCTCATTTTTCTTATTTGTTAGGTAGGAATAATAGTATCTATTGTATAAGATTGTAAGATTAAAAGGAATGACATATGGAAAGCGTTAGCACTGAATAAGAAGTGAATATATGCTTGGCCATCCCAGAAAGTTCACTCAGACCCAAATATGCACTTGCTACCTATGTCATCATATCTTTCCCATCTACTGATTAATGCCTGTGAGAAAAATAAATTAAGCAGCATTGGCCAGAGAAGACTGAACTAGGGGACAAGCAAATGTTGGGATCTAAAATCTCAGTGTAGAGACTATGAAGTGTCTGTGTCACTAGATTGAGAGCTGTCTCTGAGTCCTATAAATGCTATCCTATAAATGAACTTCAGTAAGAGCTTTGCCAGTTCTTTGAAAATGATGGTGATAGACAATAGGCAATCTAATTCTCTGGAACCAATTCGAAGCTGATTTAAGTTTATTTTGAAATATAAACAATAGTCTATATATGCCTTGTAGATAAAGCTTACATAAGACTTGACTCAAAAGTACAGTTTGCTTTTTAAACTTGTTTTTAGGAAGAGGGATAGCTGTAACTCTATTTAAACAAAGCCCATTATATGAAAAATTGGAATATGTGTAAAATAATTGAAGGTATAATTCCTTACTCTACAACAGGATTCAGGATAGAATCTATTTAAATACCAACATATGCCTTCACTTTAAAACATTTTTATTCATCAAAATTTTCAGAGTACAACTCTAATTGTATGGGTGTCTATGAAAGCTGTGGATCATGACGAGAAGACATTATTTCCCTTCTTCCTTTCTGCGGCTTTCCAAAAGAATTGTATCAGTATCCAAGTAAGCATAATTGTAGGAATTTAAATTATGATTTCCAACCCTCAGAGAAAAAGATTATTTCTAGAATGACTATATTTTTTAAATGTCTAGTTTTCAACAATAAATGTAATGAAAGAAATGAGTATGGACTGTAATTAAGGGAAGAAAAAGAAAAAAACACAAAAATCTCTAGAAGCTGTTCCTGACAAAGCCGTGATGTCAGATTTACTAAACAAAGACTTTAAATGGTTTAGATATATTGAAAGTACAAAAGGAAACCATGTCTGAAGAACTACAGGAAAATCTGAGAACAAAATCACCAAACATGTCAATAAAGACATAGAAAGTATAAAAAGATACTCAGAAAGTCTGGAGTTGAAAAGTACAGTAACTAAAATGAAAAATTCTATAAAAATGCTGAGCAGATTTGAGCTAAAAAAATAGAAGAGCAGTGAACTTGAAGGTAGTTTACTCAGTCAATGGAACAGAAAGAAAAAACACATAAAAGTGAACAGAGCCTCAGAGAATTAGTGGACCACCATCAACTGTACCAACATAGGTATAATGATAATCTCAGAAGGAGAGAAAAGATATAAGGAAGCAGAACATTTGGAGAAATAATGGCTGAAACTTCCCGAGTTTGATTTAAAAAACTAACCTTCACACCCAAGAAACTGAATGAATTACAAATAGGATAAACCAATGAGATCCCCACCAAGATAAATCATAATAGAACTATTGAAAGTCAAAGATAAGGAAAAATCTTGAAAACAATAAGAAAAGACAAACCAATTTTAAAAATGAGCTAAGGATCTGAATAAATTTATCAAAATAATACATACAAATGGCCAATAAGCACATGAAAAGATGCTCAATACCATTAGCCAATTAGGGTAAACCAAATCAAAACCAAAATGTATACACATCAAACAAGGTGGCTAGAATTAAAAAGACAGGCAAATACAAGCACTGGCATAGATGTAAATAAATTGGAACCCTCAAATTTTGCTGATATAAAAGTAAAATGGTGTAGCCATTACAATTTAGCAGTTACTCTAAAAGTCAAATGTAGAGTTACCAAAAATAAGATTTAGCAATCCCATTCCTGTGTATGCCCAAGAGAATTGGAAACATATATCCATATAAAAACTTATACACAAAGGTCAGGACAGCATTATTTGTGGGTTTTTAAAAGATTTTATTTATTTATTTATTTGAGAGAGAGAGAGATCATGAGCAAAGGGAAGGGGCAGAGGGAGAGAGAGAAGCAAACTCCCTGCTGAGGAGGGAGCCCAATATGGGGCTGGATCTCAGGACCCTGAGATCATGACATAAGCCAAAAGCAGATGCTTAACCAGGTACACAGGTTAAGCCACCCAGGTACCCAGGTTAAGCCACCCAGGTACCCCGTAACAGCATTATTTGTAATAGCCAATAAGTAAAAACAACCCAAATGGTCACGAATTGATGAGTGGAAAAACGAAATGTAGTGTAGTCATACAATGGAATATTATTCAGTCATATAAAAGGAAGGAAGTACTGATGCATGATACGATATAGATGAACCTTGAAAACATTACGCTAAGTCAAAGAAAAGAGACACAAAAGATCAGATATTGTGTGATTCCATTTATATGAAACTTCAAAAATAGGCAATTTGGTAAAGACAATTTAGAAAATTGCTTAGTGGTTGCCAGGGGCTAGAAGTGGGGAGGAATATGGAATGAGTGCTAATGGGTACAGAGTCTCTTTTGGGTGTGGAAAAAATGTTTTAGAGTTAGGTAGGTGGTGATTTCATAACCTTGTGAATATACTAAAATACACTGAATTTTGCACTTTAAAAGTATGAATTTTTATGGTATGTATGTGAATTTTTAAAAAACCTATGGAAATATCTTAAAAAAATTTAAAATAATCAAATAACTTTATAACCTGGAAACAAGCACCACTCTACTAACATTCCTGAGTATTCCATTCCAGTCTCTCTTATATACATATTTTTATTAGATTTGTTTGTGTGTATTATATACTTATATATATAAATTCCCCCCCCCCCATGGTATGGTGAGGTGTTTTTTTTAAGGACAAAATATTAAGATATATTCTAAAGGAATCATTTTTTGAAAAAGTCAGCTAATCTTATGCCAATATTTCAGTTTACACCACTCTGCTGCTTGGGCATAAAATGCATTCTAGGGGCAGGTCTTCACCTTGAAAATGATTTTGAAGAGTGATGAAATTGAGTGTTGACATTTACTAAGTACCAAGATGTAACAAGAACATTTTTCAGCATGATATTTTTACAAAACTTTTTCTTTCTCCCTGAGCATTCCTTCCTTTTATAAAAGTATCCCTGTTTTTGAGCACAGGTCTGTAGTCAAAGGCTATAAGATAGCTAATGATTAACTGCCTGCCCTGATTACTTGCCAAGCTAATGTTATACAGGAATACTGCATGTTGAATGATAAAAACCTTGGTTACCACACATTAACTCTGGTACAATGTGTATTTTAAATGTTCCCCATTTGAGTAGGAAAGTTCAGTACATTTTAAGTGTTTTTTTGTTTGTTTGTTTGTATTTCACTCAAGTACTAAAACGGCATACCATGCTTTTCTGAGTGTACAAACAACTCCAGTGTCCTAAGTTAGTAATAAAAATTAAGAATAAGACACCAAATTAAGATACAGAAGGATTGTGATCCTTCCCAGGCATTTACATGATATAAAAGATTTTTGAAGCAAAGAATGATTCTTGTAAAATCCTACCCATAGTATAGATATATTTCAAAAGATGGTTTAAGTTAAATATATGGTCTAGCTGATAGCCATTAGAAAGCATTCATATAATGCTTTGTTTTCTAGGCCCTTGACAGTATTAGATTATCAGGTATAGCATAATAATGGCCCATTTTATTTAGATAATTTAGATAATAATGGCAATTGAAATGCTCATGGTTAAATTTGCTCCAACCCACTCCGTGACTCAATAGCAGCTTGAAAATCTTGGTCCTTTAATTCTCAGGCCTGATTCTAATGCAGCTAGGTCACAAGGCCTTTATAATAGAACTCATACAAACACATTTTGTGTGAGGCAACTAGTTAGAAAAAATATGACCTTTCAAATTATATCACCATTTTCCACATAAAAGCCATAGCCAGGCTTTTAATTCATGCAACCTTTGGAAGCCATAAAATCGCTCTCCAGGGAGAGTTGTACATTTGATTGGGTGACTGTTCCTTTAGACTCAGAGTAGGCGGGAGCCAGCCACACACAGCACATCCCAGGAAGTATTGAAATCCGCTCAACATGGTGAAATTTGCTGCCTGAAGAAGACTTGTTTGAGCCTGCAATGGACTTCCTAAAGACAGAGTTATTTATGCTGGCTAAAGGTTTAATCTTTATCTCTTGATTGCAAACCAAAGAAAACTTTTAGACTTGCCAAATACCTAGAGAGGAATGTTTCATAACTGTTAACAAATACAAGACCCTATAAATGGAAATGCTAAGAGTATTTATGCATAAAGATCAAAGTCATCATAAAATAAAATGTTCTATGATTAAAAATAGGTATATTTAATGGAATTTCCATTTTTTAGGCAATATTACCCTCCTTTTATGTTTTTTTTTTTTCATCTTGGTTGGTATACTCTTTAATCCCCATCACCTATTTCACCTATCCCCCCATTCTCTCTGGTAACCATCAGTTTGTTCTGTATACTTAAAGGCCTATTTCTTGGTTTGTCTCTCTCTCTCTATTTCCTTTGCTAGCTTGTTTTGTTTCTTCAATTCCATGTATGAGTGAGATCATATAAGATTTGTCTTTCTCTGACTGACTTATTTTGCTTAGCATTATATTCTCTACCTCTTGCCTCTTGTAAATGGCAAGATTTCATTATTTGTTATGGCTGAATAATATCCCATTATATGTGTGTATTACCTCTTCTTTATCCATTCATCTATCAAAGGACTCTTGGGCTGCTTCCATAGTTTGGCTATTGTAAATAATGTTCCAATAAACATAGGGGTGCACGTATCTCTTTGAGTTAGTGTTTTTGGATTTTGGGGGTAAATACCCATCCCAACAACAGTGCAAGAAGGTTCCTTTTTCTCTGTCTTTGCCATACCAAAACTAAAGCTGGGATTTCTATCTTTTAGTAGGGTAGTTTTACTTTAGAACTTGGTGAATGGCTGGTTAAACAAAGGAAAAAGCAGAGGACTTGAAAATTGTCTATTTTAATATCTTAAAAAGTTATCCTGTTTTTGATATGAAGTCTTCTTTATACTATAGCTGCCTTGTAGGAAATACTAAAAAGTTGAAAGAATAGAAAAAATACAACTAAAAATTTTTTAATTTATGTTTAGTACTTTTTTTAACATAGAGATTTATATATACAGGTGGGATATTATTTTGTATATATCTTTAAATCTACTTTTGTTCATAGAACCATAAAATATAGCATTCCCTCCATGTAATTACAAATTCTGTGAGACCATCCTTTTAAACTGCTGTTTAATTTTCCAATATAAAAATGTACCATAATTTACTGAAATATTCTATTATTGATGAACATTTAGACAATTTTCCATTTTTTGTATTATAAGTAACAATAGTGAACATCTTTGTGAATAAAAGGTTTTCATGTATTTCAGCTTCTGTTTGGAATTGATGAACAGATAACATACTAACTCACCTTCATCACTGAAGATGAAAATCACCAACAGCCTTTCTTTTTCCTTCAGGTATATTACAGTCTTTTTGCATTTATAATCATTAAATTTGGCTGCAAGCCAAGGAATTGGGTTCAGTACTGCATTTTTTACTTGCATATCACTAATATTCCTTAGATTTCTTGGATGATAATTCCTTTGCCTTAACACCACAAAGCCATTTAAGCTATAAAAATGAACTTTGAACAAGAGATAACTAGAAACATTATCTAACAAAGAGGCAGAGTTAGTTATACTCTTGACTCTGGTGATTTTGAAGCAGCTTTGAAAATCATTTTATCTTATGCTTTATTGCCATAAAGTTTAAACCCTAGTAGGGCCTGAAGGGACAACTTTTCAAATACAGGTTTTCTTGTATAGCTGCCTCCTAGAAATGCCTAGAGTTCTCTAAACTACATTAGAAAGCTCACTGGTTTGGGGACATGTAACAATAGCACACAGACTTTCATAACTGGGTGTACAAACAGTTCTTTTCTGTTTCAGGGAAATTTTAAAATGCAAAGCAAGGCCTGCCATCCTCAGAGGCAATATTGGCATCCTGAGACAATTTTGGCCATCAGATTCCTGAGTGTTTGGCCAACAGCTGTGGCCAAAATGGATAATTGTACCTAGTTAAATATAGTTCTCGCTGACATCACACATCATAGAGGAAAGCAGCACCACACATTTTTCTTCAAAGAGGGTGGAGAATTCGTATAGATGATTCAGAATCAAGGAATGAAAATGACAACAGACATTCAGATGCAACACTGAAAACAAAAATCTCTCCAAGTTTGTTGGCTAAAGAGACAGTAGAAAATTCCCAAGTAGAATGGAGAGACGTGACTCCTGTGGTTAGTGACAAGGAGTCATTTGCAGCACCACCAGAAAGTAAAGGGGAGGCAACAGAGCAAGGCCCTGTTACGTCTGTTTACTAAGCTCTGTAGGCCTCACCAGCTATCATGTAGTCTTTTTATGGAAACTAGATAAACAACATGCGTCACTGTGGCCATTTCACTCTATCAGTGAAGTAGGAAGAAGAGTTCTATGAACTGTAGATATCCGTAGTATCTAAGTCTCACCAAGCAATTATTAGACAAAAGAAAGAAATTGAAATGTATTCTGCCAAAGACTGAATTTTTTTTTAATTTTATTTATTTATTCATGAGACACAGAGAGAGGCAGAGACATAGAGGGAGAAACGAGCTCCTCACAGGATGCCCAATATGGGACTTGAGCCATGGACCTGGGATTACACGCTGAGCTGAAGGCAGACCCTCAACTGCTGAGCCACCCAGGTGTCCCAAGACTCAATTTTTAAAAAACAAATCAAACAGAAAAATATTTCTAAACATACAGATGCCTACCAAATGTTCCCAGGGGCATCCGTGTGAGTATAACACCCTCCCTATCATCCCCCATGTTTGGGGTTTTCCAGGTCAACTTTCTATCCCCAACTCAGAAACACTTCTAGGAACTCTAATCCTCCCAAGATTTAAAATATCTGGACCTGTGTCACCTACTATAGTCTTGTGCTTTAGGCATAGAAAGGAGAGGAATGAGGGCAGAGGATGTCTACCCTCTCTTCAACTCTACCTTCCTCTAATGTCTGCTTATCAACAGTTGTTGGTTGATTGAGGAGTTGGTATATTATGGGCTTGCTTCTTTTTGTGCTTGCTGAGTTGTTTTTTGTTTTTGTTTGTTTGTTTATGTGCTTGCTGAGTTTTGATGGATCCTTACCCTTCCTTCTCATCCCTCTTCTTGGTGATTTCAGGTTATTTAACAGGATACATCCCTGAGGGGGATGGGGTGTGTAGGAATGAACATAATGTGGTGTGCATAATGTGGAACAGGCCGATACCTACTTATGTAATAATGGAAAGGGAAATGGGTTTGGAGTCAATAAGGGTCAGAATCCTGGAGACACCATTTACACAAACAGTTCTTTTAAGCTTGAATGTCAGTTTTCTCATCTTTAAAATGCACCTAGTAACATCCAATACAAGGAACTTCTGGATATACTAAGTAAACTAATGCATGTGAAATGATTGTTAAGTTATAGATGGTCAGTCTTGGGGTTAGTTTCCTTCCCTCTCCTACTCAGTTTTCTATCTTCCTAGACCCTCTTTCATAGCATATCTGACACAGACAAACCAATTAGTGGCTGTTGACTGAATGAACTAGTGTGAATATGCTGATAAATAGGCTCTGTTTGCAAATATGTATAGTGAAATCCCCTTTTGTGATCAGCCCAAATTCTTGATGTGCTTGGGGACTTCCTTAGGCTCCAGAATTCTCCAAGTAGGCAGCAAGAGGGAAATGAGATGTATGCTATTGTTGCTTTTTACATGGGTCAATGTATATAAGTACCCTATCAAGTAGATTTTTGCACAGAGTAGATTTATACTAATTTTCTATTTCTAGGGAAGAGTTTCTCATATTATATTCTTCTGTGCTTACTAGAAAAGCCTTAAATAGCATGATCTCTGCTAACCTCTCCATCCCATTTCCTGTTATCTTGCCTCCCTTCCAGTACTTCAACACCTTCTAAATTAAATTTTAAATAATTCTCAGTGCTTCTGCATGAGTCATTCCTTCATTGATTCATCTTTCCCTCAATCTCTCCACCCACTATCAATTAACTAATCCTTTTGTCAATGGTTACTTCTGGGAAGACTTTCCTAAAATCACCTTTCCCCTTTTCATGATTCTCTGGACTTTTCCTTTTTCATCTACCATGTTTAAAATCTTATTGTCTGCTAGTTTGGTTGTTGTCTTCCTCTCTAAATTCTCATCTTCATGAGAGCAGAATGGACATCTCTTTTGCTTTATGTTGTGTTCCTTTAGTACTCCACATTTCCTGGCACATAGTAGATGTTTTAAAATATGTGTTCAAGGAATGAGTAAGGAGAGAAAGATACTTCATTAATTCACACTTTCCTCTTCTTCAAGTAATACTCTTCTCAGTAAGAAATGGTTGGATATATTTCCCACAGCATCATTTTATATAATTTGGGGAACCTGAAGATGACTATTTCTATCTGAACTTTTGGTGCCTAATATTGTTGAAAACCAGCTTCTCATAATAAAATACAACCAAATTTCCAGTGGGCAAACATAGGAACTATAGGAGGAAACACCCTTTTTAAAAAGGCAAGTTCTGTGGGTCATTCACTTCTGATGAGCCACAGAAGCAATTTATTTATTATCTCCAATTTTATTAACACCTACCCATGACTTTTTAATAAGGATACAGCTATATACTTCTGATCTCCTCAGAATCTTTATGATGTTATAGGTGCAAGTACACTCCTTCAGTAAATACAAAATTATTCATAAGGTGTATAACATCACAGAAAGTTTGTCAAAGAAAATTTTAAAAGGTAACTAGAGTGCAATTGCTTGAGTGGTGTTACTAGGCTACTATTCAGTAAACCTTCCACTTATCTTGGGCTTCTGGTGTTTTCAATTCCATTTAACGAGGGTTGGAGCTGCCTTGATGTGTCTAGCCCTGTAATTTATTAAGAGTCTGGCCAGAAGGGTGGTTATTCATAATAACAGGAGGCTGAGTGTGTTTTTTAAAAACCTACAGCTAGAGAAATGAACCAAATTATCAAGAAGGACAGTGGAAGGAAGCTTTGAATGACTTATTTTGATTTTTTTTTCTTAGTATCTGACTGCATGTAATTTTTCAGAATACTCCCCCTACCAGTATAAATTGGAAAATTGATAACTGTTCATGGTATTAACATTTTAAACTATAAGACACATATATTGTGTCCCTAAATGTTGTCTGTTAGCACAGGTAGAAGAAAATTGAATGGTATGTTTTTCACTAGTTCAAGTTATTTGCTTATTAAAATGGAACAATGGCAACACAGCTTTCTCAGAAATATAAGAAGAACCATCCATAGACTTTCATAAAACATGAATATTGAGTGATATAAATGGAACATAAAAATAGCTATGGACTTTGATCTTCATATAGGTCTAACAGAGCTGTCAAAAAAAATTAAAAGAAACTCAGTAAATAAGAAGAGTGGTTCATTTATTAAGGCAGGAAATCTTATGTATCTTTTAGCAGCTAATATCTGTCAGAGATAGCACTGGGAGCAAGGAGGAAGAGGAATTAAAACTGGAAGAATAGAGAGGGATGCTGAACTCTGGGAGTCAGACCTCCAAATTAAATACTTCTAGTAATGTTGGGCAGGTGTTTTCATAGATAAGCAAAGGACTAAGAAAACACAGCAAGAATTCTAATGCTTCCTGGAGGAGTTCAGAGGGGCTTCAGAAAACAGCCTTGAATGGGCAATCAGAAATGGGCGCATATTTCTCTACTGAAATTTCCATAGGGTACTAAGGCAGTCTACTGCACTGCTGCACTGAAAGCTTGATGAAAGAAAATCAAACAAATCTGAGAACAGATTGCTATTATAAATTACCTGACCTAAGCCTTTCTCTGTGGACCTCAGGTTCACACAACTAAATCCAAGATAACATTAACAACCACAACAGTTACTACTACTGCTATAACTAACATTCATTCATGATCTATTAAAAATTACCATTTATTAAATATTAAGAATCTATAGTATGTAATTCTAGGTACCAGTCTTTAATTTCTATAGCCAGGTGATGAAAATATCCCCACTTAACAGATGAAAACTTTGGGATGAAGGGAGGTTAAGTAAATTGTCTAAGTTATACAGTCAGGAGTGGTGGAATGAGGATTCAAATTAGAGTCTGACTTCAAGGTGTATGTTTCTACTTTCTTTCAATCCAGGAAAGTATTTAAGAAATTAAGGTTTTAAAGGCATGAGACAGATAAGATGACAGGTTCTCTCAATTAACAGTGAAGATATGTGATGCACTGAAGCAAGAAGCAGAAGTAGAATGTGCCTGGAAGTGGTAAACATGGTTCTTTTATTCTGGAAAATTTCAAACAACAAAAAAAGGCATATTATAGTAAAACAAACCCATGCACTCATCACCTGCTTTCAGCAATTATCAACATTTTCCAGTTCTGTCTTATCTCCCCCAATTTTGTTTTTTTTTTCCAATTTTGTTTTTTACTTGAGTATTTAAATGCAAATGCAAGATATCAAATCTTTTCTTTTTTTCTCCTATAAATACTTCAATATGTATCTCTATTTGAAAAGGATATTTTCCCTCTGTTACCATCATAGACATATTTGAAAAGTATTATTCTCTTTAAATAGAAAATGATACGACTTGAATGTTTTCAAAATTAAAATATAGCTCATATAAGAATAAAATAACAAAAAAACTTTGAGCTATACTATTTAACATGTAAAGTCATATTGACATTACTCAAATCACATGCAAATAAAGTGATTCTGAATGATCAACTTTTGATTATTTTAGGGACACATAATTTATAGGTGTAAGGAAGCAGAAATCCTTCATTGACTCGATGAATGAGGACATGTATTGAACAGTGAAATACAGCTTAAAAATGTGTCTTGTGAAAATACATAAGACATAATTTCAAAATCCTGCTCTTTAAACATATTAGACAAGAAAATATACAAACACAAAATAAATAATGCTAGAAAACACATAGGTGTTCTCATTCAGCTGTATTAAAACAATAAAAGGGGGTTCCTGGGTGTCTCAATCAGTTAAGCGTCTTCCTTCCACTCAGATCATGATCCTAGGGTCTGGGATTGAGCCCTGTGTCAGGCTCTCTGTTCAGCATGGAGCCTGCTTCTCCCTCTCCCTCTGCCTCTGCTGCTCTGCCTACTTGTGTGTACCCATGTGCTCTCTATCTCTCTCTCTGTCAAATAAATAAATAAAATCTTTAAAATAAATAAATAAAACAAAAAAGAAAGAGCTAGAATAAATTCAACTACACATTTATTCTAGTCAATATTTATGTCAAGTATACATGTGTCATTTTTATAAGCGAGTTTCTTTTCCTCTTTCAAAACCATTCAGCTATAATGCCCATCTCACAATCACCTGCACCCCAGTTGTGTAGATCAAAGTCTCAATCATTATGTTAAACAAGGAGCCAAGCTATAACAAATATAATTGAATCATGATAAAAATGAATAATTGGTTAAATAGTTTACTGGCCCAACTTATGCACAAGGAAAATAAAGCATAAAATATAATTTTGCCAGAATATCACAGTAGAGCCTTCATAAGGGGTATTGAGGCTAGGTCTACAAAAATTTAGCCAAATTGGACTGGAAATCAATAACAAAATAAACAAAATCCATGTTTCTGATTAGCACATTGCTTGCCAGTAGCTCCACTAGCAGCTAGAATCCCCAGCATTTTCCTCCACTGATCTTGAGGCCATCTTTTCAAACAAAAATGCTCTTGAAAGGCCCCAAAGTCAGTTCCTACAGGCATATGCTGACTCAGTGAAGAAAGGCCAGCCAGGCACCACTGAAAGCTCACCTGGTTGAGGATCCATGAGCTGGTCAGTTCACCTCTGATGTGAGAGAAAGAACAGTTCGTTTCTTCTCTAATTAGATACTAGCAAACTAAATGAGTAGATTCATAAAAGTAGGCTATCATTTTACCACCTGGATGAGAAAACGAGAGATGCCAGAGATATGATTCTTCAGCAAATTGGCTACAGCTGCCAAATTGCAGATTTGGGCAGCCCAAGACAGCAACTATACAACAGAATATCTGTGTTAGACCTAAAATTTTCCTGAAACATGTTTTTATGTATCTTCTGCTGCAATCATCAGGTATGTTCGCGTATATGCTAAGAAGTGCAGATTGGGTATAAGTTTGTCTTTCTAACTGGATTGAGTCAGTCAAAGGGCACTGAAAGGATTGACTCATTTAAGGTTCATGACTTTGACTTTTCTGTGCCTCAACTTTTTTATCTGTAAAATGAATGAGACAGACTAATATCTTTCTAAAAGTACCTTCTAGTATTAAGCTGAAAATAAATAAAATGCATTTTAAAAATTAAACATGCAAACTATAATTTTTATTGTGGATGACTTTCCTCTTTAAGCTATTTTTTGGTCTCATTTTCTTGTGTTTTGTACCTACTTTTGTAGCACAGGACTTCTTAATATTTTACACATAAAGGAAAATTGGTCAAATGTAATGGTTAAAACAATCAGATGTTAGTCTATGAAGGTGCTTAAATCTTCAAGATCAATAATATTTTAAGTAACAAGCTCAAAGAACATGTAATTAATGAACAAAATAAATATAATCTCAAGAAATAGATAATTTGCAACTTTCTTGGGTCTAGTATGTGTAAACCTCTTTTTGGACTTCAGGAAAAAGATGCAGCAAAGGTAATTATTGTACACATCACATGTTGATTTTAGACTTCACTAAAAAATGTGATTAGAGTTTGGTTCACAAAATGTTAACAGAGAAATTATTTTAATATCTGGTAATTTTCATTGAGTAAAAAGTTTAGGGAAGTAAAAAAGACTAATGTCCTTTTTGTCTTTTATATTCTATTCCTTCCCATTCTGTCCTTGTATATATGTATTAGGGGAGGATGAGGGATAATAGGAGGAAAGCTTTATTTTAAAAGGACTATTTTTTCTGGACAATTCCCAATCTAAATTCCTAAGGAAAAAAATGTTTTCTGTGGAACTTCTACTTTGTAGATACTAGTTTCTACTGTTATTCTCAGAACAGCACAGTGATTTAGTGTGTTCACTCTGAAATTAGACTTACTGAGTTTGTATCTCTGCTTCACCACTGAACTAGATATGTTACAGAGATTAAATTATTTAGCAATTCTGTTTCCATAATCTGATCCATGGAGTAGGAATAATGTGAAGTGGTTATGAAGGTTCAATGAGTTAATACAGTATAATTGCTCAATAAGTTTTACTTATTCCAATTATGTTGCACATTAAATAAAACCTCTGTTTGCTGTGGAAAGTACTTTAATCTTCTTTGCTATGTTTGAAAATAAGAGATGCTTAAAGTAAAAAGAAATTTAAAAAAAAGAATTCTACTAGCTGTAGAAGAAACAGATACTAAATATAACTTAGATTTGAAAGGGAAGACTCCTGCTAAGGAAAGACCTAATCATGTCAGAAGAAAGAATTGCCCATAAAACTTTTCCTTTTTTCTCATGAAACTTGAACTGTTGCTAACAGAGGTCACCTTGGGAAAGCAGAATCCTGCAGACACTGTTGTAGCCACAGTTCTTTTGGAGTACAGCCCGGAGATACAAATCAAAATTATCCAGCTTTCATTCTCTGTAACTTAGTGAGTATTTCCTGAGAACCTAAGTTCTAAGAAATTAGTCAAGAGGGGATAATCTCTATCAGGTTCATAAAAATGGTCATTGTAATATTATGTATAATAATGAAAAACCAACAAATGACTTAAATATCTCATGGGAGAAAGTCTAATTGATGGAATATTATATCATTAATAAACTCATACATGTAACTTTAATACATAAAAATAAAGCTTAATATTAAGAGAAAAAAGGTCTTGAAAGTGTATATATCACATTACTATAACTGTGCAAACAATTTATAAATATTTTGTGTAATTATATAATTACAGGCAATAAGGGACTTGGAAGAAAACAACTGGGTTTTGTCTGGAACAATCAAGAGTAAATTTCTTTGAATTGTTCCATATTGATACTTAAAGAATAATACAAAATTAAAGCACAAACATATATGAAATACAACACAAGAACTAATCAATTTGTTTCTAAAAACTGATAGTTTAAATTACTGCTGGAGTTCACTAACTCTTTTTTTTTAATTTCTTTTTTATTTTTTTTATGATAGTCACACAGAGAGAGAGAGAGAGAGAGGCAGAGACACAGGCAGAGGGAGAAGCAGGCTCCATACGCCGGGAGCCCGACGTGGGATTCGATCCCGGGTCTCCAGGATCGCGCCCTGGGCCAAAGGCAGGCGCCAAACCGCTGCGCCACCCAGGGATCCCGAGTTCACTAACTCTTGAAGGATTTTTCTATTGCCTTTCTGCTGGTACACTGTACAACATACATGTGATAGGAAACCTGCATTATGACTTGGTAGGTTTGAAGTGAGAAAATAACTATAAAGAATAGGAGACAACGTGAACCAAACACCTGCTATGTAATATGTAAGCTCTTAAAAATATGACTTCTCATTGGAAATACTATAAGATAATTATGATTTATTCCAAATTACAAAAATGTATACAGTACCACTCTAGACAAGCACAATGCTAGCCTCTAGGAATTCCATAAAACCGCAAATGTAGACTGGAAAGAGTATGTGTCCAGTCATAAGTAGATCCTGAATCCTGTCACTGCTGACTTCAGCAACAAATTTCAGCCTCACGCTCAGAAACGTGACTCCACAAAGCACAACTGAGCTGATTGGACCTAAGGATTGGACCGGCAACCTCATGGCAGAAACCAGCAGAATACCAATATAAGACCAACTGTCTGCTCTTCCCAGTGTCAAGGGGAATCATAAGGACAAACAGACACCATCTTGGGAAGGAAAAAGGAAAAGGGAGAAGACACCATGATGAGGACACAAACTTAGAACTCTTGGGAATGTTTACCTCAAAAAGAGATCTGAAATCTCAACAGACTGATTAAACTGGAGGAGGCAGAGAAACCATTATCTGGGAATACTTTTCTTTCTCCTTGCCACTTTGAGGAGTATCATGGGAAGGGAGGGGGAGGAGTTTATAGGAACATTAGACAGGTGATAGAAAATAGTGTTAATTTTCTTTGCTTAAGCAGTATATGAATACCCTTCTATGTTGTAGGCACTCTTAAAGCAGAAATTACATTTTATTATTCTACTTCCCTGACATTAAAAATTAGAACATTTGCCCCTAATAGTTATATAAGAAATGACACTGAATGAATAAATCATAAGAATTGAAGGGATCAAAGAAGCATCCTAATTCATCATCCTGATTTCAGGTAGACTCATAATTCAGCACAGAAACCTTTTGCCTGAGGACCTGAAGCATTTATAGTGGGATTTGTTCTTGGTCTGTTGTGATAAAGATGCAGAACAGCCACTCTGCCAGGCCTCTATTTCCTTTTCCTTCTTCCTTTCATTTTGATTGCAGACTGTTTGTTGGTGGTGATGGGGTGTTTTTTTGTTTTGTTTTGTTTTGTTTTTGTTTTTTCACTATTAATAAATTTCTGTCCTTCCTGTCTCCACTCCTCTTATCAGTTTATACTTCCGACTAAGAAAACGCTACTCTTATTGAATCATTTAGGACAAATGTTAGACCAAAATAGCAAAAGGATTGTTTAATCAAGGGAAAAAAAAACTTGTCTGAAGATTACTCTTTGAGTGTTTGAATCCTCCTGATAAACTAGCCCAATCAATTTTATACAATAATTAAACTATAAAACACACCATATACCCAGTTTTCCAGCTTCACCAAGTTTTGTTTTGCTTTTTTCTCATTTTCCTTTTATCTTATTTATTTGCTGAATTTTTTTTTCCTTTAAAGAGAGGGAAAAGCCTTCCCTAGTTACATCTGCTTTTGGGGCATTTATTTAGAATGAAATAATGATTTGTAATTACAGTTTAATGTTTCAAAGTAGAAAACTGTGCCAAAATGCTTAACCAAATGTAGATTTGGTTGGGACTCCAGAGTTCCTTCTAAGTTAAGGCCTTGGAAAGTCTAAACCATTGCTTATCTTTAATTTATGGTTCTCACCTAAAGGCGTCACTGAACTGATTGTTCACCAGGTTAAAATCTTGGCTTAGAAAAGTTGTGTAACGCAGAACAAACTTCAAGACAAATTCACATTGTATTCTTTTTCTGTTATGTCATCTGTTTCTCTCAACTAAAAACTCCCTCGTTTAGATGTATCCAATCCTAATTAACAGAGCCATCTACAAAAGTGGTCTAAGATAATGGCAGAGCATTGGATGAGCTCTCCTGAGATTTCCACGCTCTTTCATTTCCTTTTTTCTAATTTTGGCTTCATAAAATACTGCTTGTAGCTTCCCATCAGAAATTATCTGGAACATTTTAGCCTTCTAATCTGCACAATATAAAGGATCTGTGTATCTATAAGTTTAGAGTAAAATATTATGACATAGAACTGTGTTTTTCTTGAGTTTTCTTAAACTTCCAGACCTTTGGCACTTCATTTTTTTAAAAAGATTTAATTTATTTATTAGAGAGAGCAAGGACAGCATGAGCAGGGGGTGGAGGGAGGGAGGGAGAAGCAGACTTCCCACTGAGTAGGGAGCCTCATGTGGGACTCCATTTCAGGACGCCAGGATCATGACCTGGAGCTAACTGACTGAGCCACCCAGGTGCCCACCCCCCCTCCCCCCGGCACTTTAAATGGAAATCCTTACAAAATAAAATTTTCCCCTTTGTGCCTGGACACACAGTCCAGCCTTCTAGAGAACCAGAAGATGATCAAGGTAACTATAGGATATTGAGGGCACCGTGGCTTCATTCCAGCATTTAGTACAGTACTCTGCCATAGTGAAGTGCATCATACAGGATATTAGCAAGAAACAGATTGTACACTCAAATTGGGTCTTTTGAGGAAAGATTTGCACAGGTACTATTTATGAAGGTGAGGGAAAGTTAAGGAAACCACAAGTACCTAGAAGTGAAGAACAGCAGGATCAGAATGAGTGACTGATAGCATTCTGATGCTGAAGTGCCAAAAGGAGGAAGCAGTTACCAGAACTTATTGACAGGGGGCAGAGATAGAAGACTCATGTGGAAAAGGCTGTTGGCAAGGTTGATCTGTAGTGGAGAGATGCAACCCACCCACATGAACTCCTCCTTGTGCTCCAAGGCTTGCAACAGATGATAAGTGAGTCTAGTGATGTAGGTCAGACTCTTGGAGAAACAGAAGGGTGGAGCCTGGATCTGAAGGAGCAAATAAATGAGATATAAAATTAGTTGGGACTGATCAGCTCAACGAGGGATATATGGTTGGGGGACTATTGAACTTGCAAGCCAGCTGAGGCTGGGGTCCCTTCATGATCTGGGAGAACTGTTATTGGCCTTGGGGTACAGGTGACTCTGTACATGGGTAAAGAGCACTGTAGCTTACAGAAAGTAGAGCAGTGGTAGCTGTGACAGAGAGAGAGCATGTTTTGAGGTTAAGGCAGTCAGCCCTGTTTTTAATTTTATTTTTATTTTTAAAATTTTTTTAAAAAGATTTTATTTATTTATTTTAGAGAGAGAGAGAGAAAGCATGAGCAGGCAGGAGAGCAGAAGGAGAGGGAGGGGGAAAGAATCTCTCAGCAGACTCCACACTAAGCACAGAGTCCTACAGGGTGCTCAGTCTCAAGACCCTGATATCAAGAGCTGAAACCAAGAGTCAGAGCCACTCAGGCACTGGGGCAAAGAGAGGGAGGGAGACTAAAAGGCCCCATAACCAGTTGTCAGAGACCAACTTGAGAGGAAAGAGAACATTGAATGATGGGCCACCAATGCAAAAGAATGAAGGAACCAAGATTGCCTGTAGTTACCATAGGCCACAAGGTTTAGGAGAGAGACATTACAACCTGACCACAACAACATTATTCTCTGCCCTGATTGGTTATGTCTGTGCCCAGGATCACTAAGAAAGTATATATATAAATTTTCCTAGAATGCCACTTTGATTCTTTTCAATTAATTACCTTTTATTTCTAAAACCCCATATTAAAGGTACTAGAAACTGTTCTTTAACAGAGAAAAAAAAGCTGCCAATGTAATTATGATATATTGTCAATTGTAAGATGCAATCTGGTTGTAAAGATTTTTTTTTAAAGGAGGACTGTCTTAGAGCCTATAAAATATTGTACCTATATTCTATCAGTTCATTGCCACTGATGTTAGAATTAATGTTAATTTGAATGAGTCATCTAGGATACTGTGTACCCTAAAAATGTTCCCTGCTAATGCCAGATGGGACATTAACATGTCAGTAAAGTATATAAGATGATGCCAACCAAGTAGGCAAAACCTTTTTTTAAGCCGGACATGGGATATATTTTTTTATTTAAATATCATGCAGTGTTCAGTTCTTACCCCTAGATAATATCAAACCTAGGAAAATGGAATTTGAATGAAGTTAGCATGACTTGTTCCCTACCGCTTTCTTTCAAGTTATTCTTGTGGTATTCTTTTCTATCATCATCACCATTGCTTTCATTTTGCAGTCTCTTGGAATTGCTGACAATTTAAGTCAGTGGTCCTCAACCTGACTACATCAGAATTACCTGAGAAACTTTTGGAAAAATATACTCCTAAAATTCAAAAGCTTAAAAATACACTCTGTTGACCAGACTATGGAGAAAGCCTCAAACATTGCTGGTGGGAATGGAAAATATCATACAACCCCTATTGAGGAGAGTTTGACAATATATATCAAAATGCCTTCTGACCCAGAAATCCTACTGATAAGAATTTACCCTAACAGATAAACTGCTGTAAGTATATACATGCACACAGAGAAGGTTAGTCACTGTAGCAAATTATTATTTGTCATGGCCAAATATTGGAAACCACCCAGATCTATCCATAGGAGGCTGGTTGAACAAACCCTGCTACATCTACACAATAGAGCACTATTTTACAGTAGAGTTGTAAGAAAGAATGAGGATCACCTCTGAGAATGGATATGGACTGGAAAAAAGCAAGGTACCAAAAAATATGCTACCATTTTTAATATATCTACCTATATAAATATAGAGTTGTTTATTTTGACCAAAACATATATATATATATATATATATATATATATATATATATATATATATGGTGTGTCTGGGTGGCTCAGTTAGTTAAGCATCCAACTCTTGGTTTCAGCTCAGATCATGATCTCAGGGTCATGAGATCGAGCCCTACATTGAGCTCTGCACTCAGCAAAGCATCTGCTTATCCCTCTTCCTCTGCTTCTCCCTCCACTTGTGCCCTCTCTCTCTCTCAAATAAATAAATAAATAAATAAAATCTTTTTTAAAAAGCTAGATCAAAAGAATATAAACAATTCCCTCTTTGCAATCGGAAGAAGAAAGGGAGTGGTGACAGGAATTGGAAGGTATATGAGACTTCTCTGAGTACAGTCTTTTTATAGTTGAGGACGTTTTTGAACCCTGTCAATATTTCATGTTTTCAAAAATCAAATTATATCAACAAGGATGAAAAAAGACCCTAAATTTAATTCAAACAAAAAATGAACTCAGTGTTGTATTACTATGATAACGGAAGTGTTTTTTGTTTATTTGTTTGTTTTTAAAGATTTCATGAGAGACAGAGAGAGAGAGAGGCAGAGACCTAGGCAGAGAGAGAAGCAGGCTCCCTGCAGGAGCCCGATGTGGGACTTTATCCCAGATCCTGGGATCATTCCCTGAGTCAAATGTAGACAGTCAACCGTTGAGCCACCCAGGCATCCTGATGACACAAGTTTTAAAAGGAGTATTCAGATAACTCTTGAACACATTTTTCTTGACTGTATAACCTTAATGAGACATTTTCTAAGGTAGAAAGAAAAATAATAATATCATGAACATTACTTAGGAGAATTGTCGATGATTCTTAAAACTACTTTTTTGTGTGTATTGTAAAACAAAGCCAATGAGTAAATATATTGATGGTGTTCAGATTTAGCGTTCTTCACTGTGGGAGAAGCAATGTATAAATATGGAATAGGGAAGGTAAAGAGAAGCCCTGGAGTGTGGATTTGAAGTGGAGTTGACATTGTGAACCTATCATTTAAAAATATTTATAAATTCCTAGCTCAGTCTACCAGAGGGACCCAGAAGCCATTTCACCCAGAGGAAATGAACATTCTAGTACCAAGGTCTTGGTTTTAAAATACCATTCACCACTGAAAGGAACCAGTGTTCTCTGGATAAAGATTTGACTCCAGATCAGAGACCGAGAACATACAAGGTGAGCCTGGAACATATCATGTGAGAAAGCAGTGTAAGTGTCCAGAAAATGATAAGTACATGTCAAAAGGACAAAGCAAGCATGAATCACCAAATAATGGATACACTGGGACAGTATGGTGATTAGAAAATTGAAAAAAAAATGAATTTTTAAAAAATCCATGGTATATACAAATACTGGAGGAGGGAGTCTTCACAAAAGATACCAACTAATAAATGTAGAAAGAATAATAAAATTAGGAAATCATTATTTTGCAGTCTCCAATGTGGCTCAGAAAGGATCACCAATTCATGCTAAAAGTGCTGGATAAAAGTGTGTGGGGAATATAATATTCACATAGTATCAAAATATCATCCCATGGATTATTTATTAATTGTAAAGGGAAAGGGATATTTTTAAAATGAAAAAAAAAGTGGCAGACATCATCTTAACCAGGTGACCAAACTTAATACGAAACTAGCATACTGTTATCTCTTGAAGTGATGTAATGGGATATATATATAATAGCATCTGTGTAGTATTTTTACTGAAAATGTTTAACCTGACTCATGAGAATATAATCAGGACGCCTGGGTGGCTTGGGACACCTGGGTGGCTCAGCGGTTGAGCATCTGCCTTTGGCTCATGGCATGATCCCAGAGTCCTGGGATCGAGTCCCACATCGGGCTCCCTGCATGAGGCCTGCTTCTCCCTCTGTATCTTTCTCTCTCTCTCTCTCTCTCTCTCTCTCTCCCATGAATAAATAAATAAAATCTCTAAAGAAAAAAGAATATAATCATATAATCACATTCAGAGACATTCCACAAAACAATTAGCCTGAACTCTCCAAAAATAGCAATTTCATGAAAGGAAAAACATAGGTGGGAAAATGTTTTGGACTAAAAATGTCTAAAAACAGAACAACTAAATACAATTCAATGATCAAACATTATTAATATTTAAATATACAGGTATTCTCTAAGGCATTTTTAAGGCTTTTTAAACTAGAGTGTTTTATTTCACAATGAAAATATAATTTCAAGTGTAGGAATTGTTTTACATTTGTTAAAAATAAAAGCTGTAGCTTATATGATTTCTCCTTTTCTCTCTGCCCAACCAATTTAGAATAATTCTTTTACAGCTAGTTGACCACATAAAAACTCACCAAAGAAAGGAAGTTGAAAAGTAACCACAACAAATAAACCAAAGAAGAAAGCAAATTGAAACAATTCATGCATATGGACAAGGGCCTTGGCTTTTTAATCATTTCTTCTCTGTAATAATTAGCACAAGACCTTTTATATGACAGGTGCTTGTCATAGCCCAAGACTGAGCCAGTTAAATAAAGGTTATAAGATGACTCAGGAATACAGCACAACATGGGGATAAAGTTTCTAGAACACAGAACAAGGCAGAAAAGCCATGGTGATGACTGAAGCACAGGAATAGAATTCCCAATGATAGATGATACATCCCAAAGCGTGGGTCAGCAGTGCGGATGGTAAAAACCTGGTGCTCAAGCTGCCCCTCTTTTTTTCTACACCCTTGGCAGACATCAGTTTTTAATTGCCATATTATTTCCCATTGTCTCTCTATCTTTTTCAACCCAGTGCTCAAAGTCACCACCGACAGTCTGAAAATGCATTCTAGATGAAATAAATAAGGACTGAAGTTTAAAAGTTCTTCTTATTTCAGATTAGACTAGAGTTTCAAGCAGAGGAGAGGCCATATCCCCATAGCTTTGAGAGGAAGCTTGCCAGGCTAGCAACCAAGAAGGATGAACAGTGCTCAATAACTTTTAAATTAGAAAGTGAACTAAAGTATGGAAGTGCAACAAAAAATAATTTCCTTCTACATTGCAGCATGTATTATGTCCTCAAAACATGATATGTCAATTGGTTGTCTGAGTGAGAGCAAGACTGCTGACCCATTTCATAAAGGCAAGTTTCTGACTGGGATATCAGAAAGCAAGTCTGAACTAGATGGCTATAAAGGTGTTATCTTAGAGTTTTTGTGGGGCTGGTGGTACCTGCTAACCTGTAGTGTTTGAAATACATTCAAAGGAATTCTTGATTGTGGTTTCCCTATCTGATTCCTTTATAAATATCACCCGTGCTTTTTCACTTTTTGAAGTTTTACCATTATAAATTTTCTTCCAAAACTAGGCTATCAGGCACAAAATAGAATCTACAATAAAGCAGTTTGAAATTGTATGTAAAATAACATGTTTTTGAGAAATGTTTGTGCAGCATTTTTTGTTTGGAAAATATTTTTTATTACAAACATCCTATCTAATTATACTTCCTAGTTATTTACGGGCTGGCTCACCCTTACATTACATATGTGAAAAACAAGATAGACAAGTAAATTCAATTTGAGTTAGCTAAACTTTGCATGCCTCCTAGCCAATGGAAATCAAAATAACTTGCCCAAATTATACAGTAAAATCAATCATCCAGCCATGATCAAAACCTTCAATCTCTAAAGCTTTAGCTCAGTTCACTGAACAATTCAGCCCTTCGTAAGGATTTTATTACTTTGTAATATACCGATTTTTTTCTTAAAAAATTGAAGTCTGCCTTTCAGCTTCCATGTTTAAGTATATAGTTGTCAAAATTACAATTGTTGACTATTTAAGAAATAATGTAACCAATTATTTGATCTGTATCTTCTTTAATAGTCCCCAATATTGCTGTATTTTTTCCACAACTTGTAATTATAAACATGCCCAGTATTCTTCAATTTTATGAAATCTCCTAACCCTATGACTTCTTTGATTATTACTTTAATTCTCCTTCTTGTTTCAGTCAAACTTACTGACAGAGTAGTCTACATTCGCAGTCTTAATTCTGGCACTACTCAATCACTTTTCAGTCCACTGAATTTTGCTCTCTGCCCCAACCAATCAACTGATAAGTTTTTTTTTTCAACTGATAAGTTTTGTTCAAGTGTATCAATAAGTCTTCATCTTACATAACTAAAACTTTACACCAATTGCTATACAACATAACACCTACTGTAATGTGCACTTAAAAGCTTGCTAACAGAGTAGAAATCATGCTAAGTTGTTTTTTGTTTTGTTTTGTTTTTTTACCACAAATAAAAATTTAAGAGACACAAGGAAATTTGGAGGTGACAGATACATCATTTGGTGGTACCTATAGCTTCACAGGCATATATATATGCCCCAAACCCTAAAATTGTATACATTAGAAATGTGAAAATTTTTGTATATCAATTACATTCAATAAAGCTGTTTTAGAGTTGTATATCAGTAACCTTAATTATTTCCAACTCCAAATGGCACTTTAAGACTTTATCTTTCTGGATCTCACTGATGCATCTGACTTTGTTGAGTTCTCTTTGTTGCCTCTCTTTTTGCCTCTGTCCATTCCTATTTTCTCTCTTTCATGTACTATTACTATTTGTATTTCTGAGCTCCATTCTTGTTCCACTGCTTTTCTTTATTTAAAGATTTTATTTATTTGACAGAGAGAAAGAACACAAGCAAGGGGAGCGGGAGAGGGAGAAGCAGACTCTCCATTGAGTAGGGAAGCCCAACGTGGGGCTCGATCCCAGGATCCTGGGATCATGACCTGAGTCAAAGGCAGATACTTTAACCAACTGAACCACCCAGGTGCCTGGTCCACTACTTTTCATATGGCAGAGCTTCTCTTTTGACTGTCATCCACTCTCAGGACCTTAACTACCTCCTGTATGCTAGTGATTTCCAAAACTAAATCCCTATCCATGACCTTTACTCCAGATTTCAGACTCACATTTACAAATATGTACTGGACATTTCCAATCTTATGAGATCCATAGGCTAATTATTCAAAGTACATTTTATCCTCAATCCTGCTCTTTTTGTGTTCTCTATGTCACTTAATGAATCAACATTTACCAAATCTTAAATCTGAGAGCTTTGCTGGCTTTCTTCTTGCCCTTACCCTCTATATTCAATTAATCAATTTCCTTCAATTATATGTCCTAAATATTTATTAATCTTACCTTCTATACATCGACTATCTCCATCATAATTTAATTGTCTCTGATAATTTTAATTGTGTTCTGGTTGAGTTCCTTGTTTCTAGTCTTGACTTCTTCAAATCCATTCATTGCACCAAAGCCACAATAAAAAATCTGACAATCATTCTCCAAAGTTTCCCTGTAGCTTACAGAATAAAATCCAAGCTTATCAGGTTGGCAAAAAGGATTTTATAACTTGGCTCCAATCTACCATTGCCAAATATGCCTGATACTCCCTGCTTCACAATTTATTTAGCAATACCAAAATGTTTATAATTTCCCATCCACATAAAACTTTATCAGGCCTTGTCTTTTGGCTCTGTCTGGTTTTTACCCATGATAGTCATTAGTACTATCCACCACTATTTCCAAACATTCTCCTGTGGATACATGATAGGATAGTACTTGCCACTACTGAAGTTAGCCACCATCTCGTGACTTGCTTTGGCCAATGAAAAGTGAGTAAAGGCAATGTGTGTCATATCCAAGCATAAGCTTTTATGGAGCAGGTATATGATTTTCCATCTTTTGCCTCCTGTCATGACAACTAACAACATTACAGATAATGGACTATCAGTTTCAGTCCTTGAGTAAGGATAATGTCCTGAGAGGAACATGAAACATAAGGTTGAAATAAACCTGTGTTTTCAGCCCTTAAGAATTTTGAGATATTACTGCAGCATATTCTAACTTATCCTGACACACATTCCTTATTGTAATCTTTTTATATAATTATTACTTATGCTTCAAATTTGACTTGGCTATTATTTCCTTGAATTTCTAGGGTATTTCCTTAACTATAAAATGGGGATAATAGAGCCATTGTAGGCTTAAAAGGGTTAATTCATGCAAAATACTTAAAATGGTAATTATCTAGCTATTAGCTTAATAAGACATGCCTATTTATGTGGTTGTTATTATGACGAAACTGTCAGTTACCTGATTCACATCTCTTTCCATTTTGCATTGCATTTATATACATGAAACTATAGTTGCTAATGTCAGGACTAGTAATGTCCAGAATAAAAAAGGAAGTGGTATAGACGCTGCAGTCAGACTTTAGCAACACTCATAGTCAAGGTTTGTTCATGCAGTCAATGTCTCTGAGCTTCAGTTTCTTCAGTTGTAATACAGGAATAGTAATATATGAATTTTTTTTTAATTTCAGGATTGAACTAAAGCACACATACTAACACCATATCTGCTACATGGTAATTTCTCAGTATGTGATTACCATTTCTAGTTACTGTCACGCTTAACATCTATCATCACAAATTCTGTGGAAAGGCTATCGTTCTGTGTTGTGAATAGATTATGACTTTGTTGCATCCACTACAATTTACAAGACTAGGAGTTACCTAAGGGCAGGTATCCCCATTTATCCAGAATACCACATATAGTGTTCAATAAATATGTATTGAATTCAGCTGACATTTTTTTAAAAAGATTTTGTTTATTTGAGAGAGACAGAGAGATAGCAAGAAAGAGCACAAGCAGGGAGAAGAGGGAGACGCAGGTTCCCTGAGGGCAGGGAGCCTAACCTGGACCCTGGGATCATGACCTGAGCCTAAGGCAGACAGACACTTAACCAACTAAGCCACTCAGGCACCCTACAGCTGGCATTTTAATTAAATGTCTTGCTTAGTAACCTAAACTTACAAGGTAAGTCATCATGTTGAGAACAGAGTTAAGGCTACATTTGATGATGGCATAAATCCCAGTTGTCTTGCAGCTGGGAGACAGCCACCTTCGGTATGCTGTTGGTGTATAAAATTGCCCCTCCATCTGAACTGTTCGGAGTTGCCACCTGTGATATAGCTAATTGTTCACAAATAGTGAGCACACATTTGTATCAGGAGAACAATGAGTGTGTCTTCGGGCAATGAGATACTGACGTACTTATCTGCAAGCTTCAGCTGTCTGGAGAATAAAAAATATTTGGAGGTTGAAATCTCAGCTCCCATTTTAAGAGGCAGCAACAAACACAAACTGCCGGAAAGTATCTGTTGAGCTCTATGTGAAGGCAACCAGTGGAGTAACTGATAAAAGACTGTATTATTAATTGAGGAATTGCATGGGCACTTGGGTGGCATAGCCCCTTATGCATCTGTTTCTTCTTAATCAGGTCATGATCTCAGGGTCATGAGATTCAGCTGCATGCATGGGGCTCAGCTCAGCAAGGACTCTGCTTGCCCCCCCCATGCCTAATAAATAAATAAACAAACAAACAAATAAATAAATAAATAAAATCCTTTAAAAAATAAATTTAGGAATTCTCTCACTTACCTCATGGAAATAATTAGCATAGAAATTCGAAAATTGGGGAAACTGGCTATAAAAGTATAATATACTTTGTATTTCATGCTTTGAATTATTTTCAACAGAGAATGGGAGCATGGGAGTTTTAAAACAATCTATAGAAACTCAATAACCTGCCAAACAACCACAAATCAGAAGGAAAAAAAGACAAAACTCAGAATAATTGAATGCAGTTCAGCACACAGAAAAATCCATCAGAAGGTTCTGACAAACTAGTATTGAACAAAGAGAATTTGTGATTCTTTTTTCCATGCCACATGGTTCAGAAAAAGAAATCCTTACAACTAAGGTCACATAAATATTATGACAGTCAACTGGGAAACAGACCACTTGTCCTTTATGACGTGATACATGACTTGTTCAGTTGCTCTTTGAATACTATAATCATTGCAGGTATCTCAAAGATACCTACAGGAAAGAAAACCAAAGACCAGCCTTCATCCTACACAGTGAAGATAATGCCATTGGCAAGACACCACCCCGCCAGAACACACCAGCACTTTTGGCCTATGACCACCAATGACAATGCTGTAGACAATAAGTAACTAAACACCAAGTCTTGAGGAATCCATGTGATCTTGTTCTGCTTCCTTATGCAAATGCATTCATATTTCTTACCTACCTGATCACACACAGGTTCCAATTAAAGTAGCTAGCATAAAATAACTAAAGTTTCCATTAGCTAAAATAAATATGTGCATACATTAATTTTTTAAGGTGCATTATTCTTTGTCTAATTTACATTTTGTCAGGCACAAGAAAAATTGTTTTTGGCAAAAAAAAAATTCATAAAGAAAACACAGAAGAAAAAGAAACAGTTGCTAGAACATTTTATTCAGATCTCTTCCTGAAACTTTATCTGGAAAGTCATTTTAGAAAGCATAATACATAATCTGCTAAAAATTTTAAAAGTGACTGGGAATTTTTATTATCAATTCTGATGTTCTGACCAAAACTTTCTTTTCTACCTCTAAGGGCCAAATTCTACATTGACAAATGCTTTTATTCCCACAGCCTTTCTGGATTTCATGGTGCATAAAGTTATTCCAAGATTTTAGGAATTGGATGACTTTTTGATTCCTAGTGGTTTTGTGAGAAATGATATTTGTGAAGAAAGCAATGAACTGAGATTTAATTTCTCCAGCATTTTTTTTTCTAGCTCAAACAATTAATTTTGTGGGCACCATAGAAATGCTTGATTCTTACCTATATTGCTTAGTGTGGCAGAATGGAAGAGAAAAAAAAATGCTGGGCTTGAAAATTAAATCAAAATTGAGTTCTCACTCAACCTCTTACTAGTTTCATGAAAGCTATGTAACTACTCAGAAATATAGTTTCCTTCCCTTTCCTACCCCCTCTCCTTCCCTTCTCCATTCCCTACCTTCTTTCTTTTCCCTCCTTTCTTTCTTTGTCCTTTCTTTCCCTTTCTTCTCTTTTTTCTTCCCTGCCTCTCTCTTGCTCCCTCCCTTCCTTCCTGTCTCTCCTCCTTCTTTCTTTTTCCTCTCATTTATCTAAGTTATCTAGAGCTATCTACATTAAAAGATTATTGGGAAGAATAAGCATATGAGAACACATTGAACAGTGCCTGGAATGTAGGTCCTCCATAAGCATTAGTTTAATTTCTTCACCATCTTGCCATCTGAGCAGTCCCAATTTGCTGATGAACAGAACACCTCATGCTTCTCACATTTTGGCATGTATCAGAGTTATCTGGAAGTCTTGTTAAACAGATTACTGGGACGCCTGGGTGGCTGAGTGGTTGGTTGAGTGTCTGCCTTTGGCTCAGGGTGTGATCCTGGAGTCCCAGGATTGAGTCCCACATTGGTCTCCTTGTATGGAGCCTGCTTCACCCTCTGCCTATGTCTCTGCCTCTCTCTCTGTGTCTCTCATTAATAAATAAATAAAATCTTTTAAAAAATAAAATAAACACAGATTCCTGAGCTTCACCCACAGAAAAGTAGGCCTTGAGTGTCACTGATTATTCAAACAGATGGCAAACAAGTTTTATCTTTTGGATCAACTCCAATTGACTGGTGTGCTGTGTTCAGTGGTGAGGCCAGAAGATTGTGTTTTGAAGTACTGAATATTTAACATCTCTACTCTCCCTGCAGTAACTTTTCTCCTCATCCAACTTGTCCATTTCTCAGTCAAAATGCTGAATCAATCTCAGATTCTAGCAACTGTAAGCCATATGACCAATCCTCATACAAATCAGCACAATTCAGCATTTCTTCATCTACTTCCTGGTACCAGATCTCTCAAACCCAAAGATACCTCAGGGATAAATACCCATACATGTCCATCAGGCGCAGAGAACTCATAAAGTCCAGAAAAATAAGTAGTAACAACAAAATAAAAATAAGTAATAGCTTATCTGACTATGGGCCAGACCCTAAAATAAATGCTTTAATAAGCATTATTTTATTTAATTTTCCCAACAATTCTATGAAATAAATATACATACCCCAGCTTAGAAATAAATGATGTTTAGAAGAATTTTCCCAAATAATTTTCCCAACGTCATCCAGAAAGTAAGTTAAATATTTCTGATCCCAAAGGCTGTGTTTGAAATCCCTATAGAACTAGGAGGTAAAAACATCAAGCACGTTCTCTGGTTATTAGGAAAAAAACTATTGTCTTTTGGGGGTTAGGATTTGTTTTGTTTTGTTTTGTTTCATAAAATGGATGAGATCCATCATTTTTATATGTAATATTTAAGTGAAGTATTGGACACCTGTATAAATGGTGTTCTATGCAATTATAGAGTCACTTCTAAATATAAATCATGTATATATGCTCTACCTTAGTATTACTCAATAGTAGTCTTTGTTATCAGCTGTTCTTTTTTATTATTATTTTATGTATTTATTCATGAGAGACAGAGAGAGAGAGAGATGCAGAGACACAGGCAGAGGGAGAAGCAGGCTCCATGTAGGGAGCCTGACGTGGAACTCGATCCTAGGTCTCCAGGATCACACCCTGGGCCAAAGGCAGCGCTAAACCACTGAGCCACTGGGGCTGCCTGTTATTAGCTGTTCCTCCCATAGAAATACCTCATGTAAAAAGCAACACATTTTTTTAAAGAGTGGGGGAGGGGCAGAATGAAGGGGAGAGAGAATCTTAAGCAGGCTCCATACCCAGTGTGACACCCAGAGCAAGGCTCAGTGTCATAACACTGAGATCACAGCCTGAGCCGAAATCAAGAGTCAGACAGCTTAACCAATTGAGCCACCCAGGTACCCTAAAAAAATAACACATCTTAACTCAGGTCTGATGATTCTTGTTCATCCCCAGGTTCTAAATTTAATTCGTATTCAATGCTTTGCTAACCTTTAATATTAAAATGCCCTTACTTTTTACTTGTAAGGCACCAGGGTCATTTTTGATTAAAGATTTCTTGCTTCTGCATGTTCATTATCAAATTAATTTAATTTGTGTATATCAATGCCTGATCCATCCCTTATTTTTAAGAAAGGTGTATTTTAAAGTGTGTCAGTTCATTGGTGAATTACATGTATGCTAGGAATAATTTAATATGACTGCTTAATAAAGAAGGGCTGCTATAAAAATCATTTCCTCAAAGCTCTAGAGAATTTAGTTAGTGGTAAAAGCAGGAGTTGCCCCCACCCAGGGTGGTGGTATGTTTATGAAAATGGATAATCAAAGCCATTTTGAAATGTCATTCATTCTATTCCTTTTATTTTTGGGAAACTTCTCTGAAATAACATATTTGTTTGTGTTGATAGAAATTAATTTGGCACTTGGAAATGTTGCTTCAAGGATAGTACTATCAATTGTTTTTAAGCTTTCTTATTCTCTTGGACAACTCATACTGCCATGAGCACCATGGAGGGAAATAGCCTGGTATTTGTTTTGCTCTGCACCTCACAGAGCTGTCTTTGAGATCAAAGAGATTCCTGTGTGAGAAGGAGGTCCATGGAGTACAGGGTGAACAGTCAGCTGATGCCAAACAGGCAGGGGAGTATGATTGTTGAGACCAACTTCCAAGTCACCAAAAATATCATCAGCTAACTTACAGAAATAAGAATCACAGGATTATAGAGCTTTAAAGCCCAAAAGTACATTAGAGAAAACCCAGTCTGACATTTTTATTTCACAACTGATTATACTAAAGGAGAAAGAACATCCTAAGGCCACACAGCCAACTGAAAAAAAAAAGTATATTAAAATAATCACAAATAATGCTATGAGAAATCCTTACAGTCTTGGCCCAAGTCAGAATTTTCCAGAATAAAAATCAAGTGACACATTCATCAACATACAGCCACATATAGGTGGGGAAGAGCTTCAAGATAATATGGAGGAAGAAAACAACAAGTCAAGAGTCTTTTGTAAAAAAGTGGAAATTAGATTTTTCATACTCCATTTACTTATGTCTATAAACATCTTAAGAATGAATTAGAGAAACAGTTACTGAAAAAGTGAAAAAAATCCTTTTGACTGGGACATCTTTTGTTCCATTTCAGACCAATGTATATCTGGTTTCCATGGTGACTTCCAGGGAGTTACATTCAGCAAGTGACCTATGAATAGATGACTTTGGTCACTAGGAGAAGAGAAGCATTAAGATGGGATCCTAATGAAAAGACTGGGAGGACACAAAGAAGAAATTTTGCCCACTTTACACTCTGGCTTATGTAGTGATATCCAGTACTAACTGTGGTACCATCATGGCTTAACCACAAGACTAATGAGGTTGATACCATGATTCTAAAATAGACTTTATCTAAGCAAATCTACTATAGAATTTGGGTCTACAAATTATGATAAATATAGTAATACAGCGTAAAGCTACAAATTAATACACACACATGGGCAAATAATGCCCCTAGAATTAAAATGTTACAGAAGGAAACTTGTCGTATTTATCAGTGACAGTGACAGTGAGTAAATGTTTGCCTTCTCTGCCAATAGGTGGTATAGGTACTTAAGCAGTATAGGTACCTGTTTACTTACAAGGCTGGCATTGATTCCCTTGTTGCTAAGGGAGACAATTTAAGTTGATTTCACACTATAACCAAAAGGTTTCATATCTCTACTTTGGGAGGAGTGGATGACTTCTATTACTGAAAGCTGGGGTGTTCTCTATGTGATCAGGCCCTGCCTATGTGTTTGTCTGAATCATTTCTAATAATGTTGGTGTTAAAACCAGGTATGGTGTTCTTTCTGGTTATCATACACATTTATACTGGCATTCATGACAGTATTCAAGAGAAGAAAATGATAACATAAAATTAGCAACTTGTTGATTTGGTATGTATTCTAGATGGACTATTCACTATCTTCTGAACATCTGTGCTCTTTTATACCTATGTTAATTGCACCCTCCATCTTAGCTGCTTACAATACCCTTTCTTTCCCAGCAGTGCATTCCTAGCTACTCTGGAAGAGTCAATTTTCTTTATCTTTCCTTTAGTATTATAAAATAATGTATGGGTAGCATTACAGATTGCTTTCCTCATCTAACAGTGTATTTAGATTATTCCATACTCCTTCACCCCACATTAGCATATATGGATGTATTTTTAATCCACTGCAAGATTCAATTGGGTCACATAACATAATCTGTTTAATCAAACTCTTACTGAAGGATATTAGTTGTGTCTGCAATTACACAAAAGACTGCAAAGATAGAGCGTAGTTTGTATGTATGTGTCTTTAAACACATGTGAACGTATAGCTAGAAATTATTGGGTTAAAGAACATTGTTTATTTTAAATTAAAAGACTTCATTATATTTATCCCTGCTAAACTTCATTTTATTTGTTTCAACCATTCTGCCAGCCTGTTTTGCAATGCCATGGTTCATTGCATTCAGTCCCCCTCCCCATCCTGTGCTTATGTCCTTCAGTAAAGTACAGCATTGACTTCATTCAAGTTTCTGATCACAATGTGCAGTGACCAGGGCCTATCCACTTTATGTCCTTTGGCCCTGCCCATTCTTACAGAATATCCCATGGGGCCTCTTAGTCCTGGGCTTGTTATAGAGGCTCAGTTTCCTACCTCTGAGCTCTGAAACATGCTTAGTACTCTCCTTCACAGGAGCTATAAATGGGGCTGTTTCTGCCATATTTAAATGAGTGTTGTTTACCCCCACCTCTTACCACTCATCCTGCCTTCTCATGGTTGTTTTTGTCAGCTGTATAATCAATCCTGGTGAGTCATATCTTAACTACTGAGGGAAAGGAGATGAAGGAAAAGCTGAGAGAAACAGGTTCCTGATTTAGTGTACAAAATCCACTGACTAGATGAACAGAAGTTCCGGGTTTGTTTTCCACCAACTGATATATATGAATGTTATGAAATCATCTGATTTATCAGATATATTCACAGAAAGTTTTCTTTTTTGTTTCTTTCCTTTAAAATGGTAAATTTATTTTTTGAAAAATAGAACTGATCACCAGTTGACTGAACTTAACTCAATCCCCTTTGCCATTCTTTTCTTTTCTTATTATAGTCATCATATTTTAATCTGCGTATGATTAAAATTTATTCTAATTCCTAGCACATTCTTCCAGATCTTTTCTCCAAATCTTTTCATCAGTATGCACTGCCTAGACATACCCACAGAGCTATGTCCCAGGGCATGAGATGCCCAAACCTCTCGTCAGAGGACAAGAAGGGTGGGGCAGGCAGGAAGGGGTAGACTTTTTCAAATCACAGCATGTCTAGACTTATGCCCAAATACATTGGTTCATGATAAAGTAGTAAGTAGGACTTTTGTGGAAAAATATATGGTAGAGAAAACAACACAGAAGCTTACATCCTTTGAAAATTGGACATAGCATAGGGTTCAGGAATTGTCTAGCCACAGGTTGTTTACATGTGGTCTGAGCATTTTCTTAATGTAATCCTGTACTTAAGTGTATATAGGTTTAGCCAGAAAAGAGAAAGATGAACATCAAAGTTGTTGCAATGCCAGAAGAAAATTACAGGGTGTTTCCATGTTTGAAAGATCACTAGTTTTCACTATTGGTTTGGGGCAATGAATTATCCATAAATAAAAACCTTAGAGACTTCTGACCAAAAACATATACTGTGTTTACAAAAAGTACAAGTTCAGTGAGTAGGAGCTCCTATCTCAAAAGATCAAGTATGCTCAATTAGGAAAAAAGAATTAGAGGAACTGAAGGTATTTAAGTAGCTTTGGAAACCTTGTGCCAACACATTCTAGAGGTTTGTTTGTTTGTTTGTTTTTTTCCAATATTGATTTATTAATGCTACAAAAAAACGCTAAAATCTTGTAATAGCTAATTTTATTTAGAAAGGTTTGTAAACAATAATGACTTTCACTTATTGTTTGCTTACTCTGTGCCAGGCATTATAGAAGTTTACTTGCATCATCCCATATGATCCTCACAATAATCCTTCCATTCATTGGTCAGCACAGGTTCTGTAGCTATGATAAACCCAGATATCTCAGAACACTTAACAACACACAAGTTTATATGATCCAGTGTGAATCAGGTAACTTTCCAGGGTGATCATTCTATGCTTTCAGATCACTTCAACACAGGACAGGTAAAGATTGCACTATAGCAAGAAAATTCTTTGGGCTAGAAGTAACATACATCACTTTTTTTCACAGCCCATTGACCATAATGAAGTCATGTGGCTAAGCATAACTGCAAAGGAGCTTGTAAATGTGAAGTATATGAATATTTAGTGAGCAGTAAATGTCTTTTTCATATTCTGTGAAGTATACATTATCTCCATCTTATAAATGAAGAAAGTGAAGCATATCTATACATTCTAAAGCTAGGGAGGTAAATCTGGAATTCAAACCCTAAACAACCAGCTGCTCAAATCTGTGAGCCATTTTTGTTTTGCAAATAGTCATGCCTTATTCATCTTTGTAAAAATTCTGTATACTGACAAATTAGCAAATGATTTGAATGTGGCTATATGCGGCTTTTCCATGAATTAAGTCATATAATTATTTCTTAACTCCTTAAATAGATTATAATTGACATACTTGTTATCTCTACAATCCCAAAACACAGAATACACAAAGAAGACTAAACTATTTAGTTGAGTGAAACAATTTTTAGCTCCCCATTATTACTTTCATTTTTGGCTAGATATTTGTAATTTTACCTTCTGATAGCAGAATAAATAAAAGCAAAGGCCTTTCCAGAAAAATAAGAAATTTATTTATTTTCATTTTTCTAAGCTTGACTTTTAATTCAGGTAAAGAAAACATCACTTAAAAATTATTAAAGGCTGACATATACTATAAAGTAGCAGAAAAGGAAACATTGCTACCAGTCATCATTTTATATGATTTGGCTATTGCTTTCTTTTTTTATTGTTTTCTTTTTAACTCATAATTATTATTTTCAGTTTCTGGGATAGTTATGATTTTACATGAGTTTTTACCAGATTTCTTCCTCTGTCTTTGTATGTATGTATGTGTGTGTATACACACACACACACACACACACATATATATATATACATATTTTAATTTTATTCTATCCTCTTGTTTTGTACATTTTGTCAGTTCTCCTCTGCTATATTATTTTTTATGTTTTAAAATAATATTCAAAACAAAATAAAATAATATTCAATCTAGTGCTATACACCTCTTCATTGATTTTTTTCCTAATTGTTCCTTTCAGTTGTCCAGATATTTTCACTTTACAGCTTTACCAGAACCTCTTTGTACCCTCAAATAACACTGTTCTTAGCACCAACACATACTTAAGTATTACTTATAGAGTTAAGAGGTGACATGAGCTTTTTATAATGTCTTTCCCAATGAATGTTCATTTTCTTTATTTTCTCCAAGTGTCTATGATGTTTTGGTCTGTCCTTTCAAAGAGATCATACATTTTTTCTAACATCCCATCCTTGATTATGTAATACCTTTAGCATTACCTGTTCATTATATGTCTTTGTCACTCATTTTCTATATAACATCTATATAACTATATGTTAATGAACAAGTGTTCTTTTTTGCTTTTTCAATTATGTCTTTTTGTGTAAATTCATCTATTGATGCTTCAGCACTTTGAATAAAATGACCAAGTAATCAAATCTGCTTGAGCATAATTTGTTTTGTTGATATTGCTGTTTTTTATATTCAAACATGAATAAAGTTTAAAACTTCAAATATGTTGTGATTAATTTCTCTTTAACCAGTGAGTTACTTTCTTAAAATTGTCAAGCCAATTAATTGGAACCTCACCACTGGCATTCTAAAGGTTGCCATAAAAATAAGTCTTAATTTTTTAAACAAATATTGGGTGCCAAACATCATGTTGTGTACAAAAGGCACATCAGAGAAAAACATAGGCAAAGTGCAGACCTTCATAGAGCTTACATTCTGGTCAAAGAGGAAGAAAATAAATAAAGCAAACAGCTATAAAAATTATTATGACAAAGTTATGTGATATAAAACAAAACACAACAACAAAAAACTGAAGGTATCTGTATTCTCAATAGTGACATCAGGAAAGACTTCCCTGAGGCAGTCATATTTAAACTCTTGTCTACTAAACAAAAAGGTTCTTAAAGTGGGATTAGCATGGGGTCTTGAGGAGAGAGAGAACTTTGTATTGAGAGAAGTTTGAATTTTATTGTGGAAATTGGAAGTACTTGAGTTTTAAGCAGGGAAGTAGAATGATTCCAGTTGTGTTTGCATCAACAGGTATTTTTTAAGCACCTACTATGTGTCAGGCACTGTTCTGGCATTGGGGATACAGCAATCAATAAATATCATCTGGTGGTGTGGAGATTTCATTCTAGTGTTTTAGAAATATCCCAATGATTGCTAGGGGGAGAAGGGAGTTGGGCAGACAAGATTATGAGAAGTCCAAAAAGAAGTTTATTACAAGAATCCAGGGGAGAGATGATGAATGCAGCACTCCAGTTGAAAGACTCACCTACCCGAGGATGATTTTATAAATAAGATGCTTTTAATACATATACCCTGTCTTTTACAATCAAACCAGGGCAAAATTGAAAACTACAAAGGTACAAAGTAATATGTAACAGAGTATACATTAATCATTAATTAATAATTAAATCATTAAGTACACAATCATTAAATCATATTGTATACAAATATAAATTCCAGATTGATTAAAGATCTTAACATACATAAATAAAAATATAAAATGTACAGGAATATTTTCCCAATCCTGCTGTGGGGAAAAGCTTTTGTAAGTATAATGTGAAACACAGAAACAATAAAAGAAAAAGTGAAAAATTTAACTACATAAAAACAAAAATGGTAGGGGAGCTAGCAACATGCATACAAAGGTTAAATGATAATACAGAAAGACTTCCAAAAATCAATACAAAGCATTTTTTAGAAACACACTTTAATTTTTGTCAATATTAGCAGGATATATTCCATCTAACTTGAATGCCTCCTACTGTTCTCATTCAACAAAGTTCAATAAATGTCTCTTTACTCCTAATACATGCCAAATGCTAGAGAGTTCAGTATGAACAAAACAGAATTTTACCACTCACTAGCTTCCAGTTCAGATTTGATACTTGTATGATAAAAGCACTTAATAATAATATGTTATAGGATCATCTCTCTACATCCCCAATAATAAATAATCTCACTGTTTGTCTTTCCTCATAGTTCTGTAATTATTTCCATTGTTCTTTAGAAATATAGTTCTCACACTATAGAGTTCCAAATGGGGTTATGGATATTTTTTGAAGGAATACTTCCTATATCCTAATTAATCATCCTTTTAACAAATGTATTGAGCTCACACTGTGTACTCAGACGATAATATATGCTAGGATTATAAAGATGAATAGATAAGGTTCTTGCATTCAAGGAATTTACAGGCTAGAGGAAAAGTAGACTAATAAACCAATAAATATGAAATGGTAAGGTATATGCTATGATAGAAAATCTTATGGTCCTAGCTAGGAAAATAGAAGAAGGCCATCCAAATTGGTACTGGGAAAGGAGAAAGTCTGTGGAGGCTTCTGGATTAATGGTGGTAAAATTTAATCAAAATCCTCAAGAACAAGTAGATTTCAGCTAAGTCAAAAAGGATGGGGGACATTCTCAGCAGAGGGACTAGAATATACAAGGGCACACAATAGTGTTTGGGAAATTGCAAAAGAGTAAAATGTGCATGATAATAAGGACAGAAAATGAGGTTAAAAGGAAGATAGGGTTTTAAGAAGTATTCTGAAAGCTATTGGGAAATGATGAAGAAATTTAAAGAGGAGTTTGACAAGATACATTTAAATTTAACAATTACCATGGAAGTATTATGGAACATCATTAAGTGGCAATTGCATAAATCCATCTCAAAAGTGATAGGAACTGAATGAAAGCAAGGCTGGATCAGCTATAATGAATATGAGAAAAATTTAAAACACAGTTGCTGACCTATTAGATAAGGAGATGGGAGAATAAATGAAAAAGAAAGGTCCAAAATGACCCCAAGTTTTCTAGTGTTGATGCTACAGTGAATAATGGTTCCATTCATGAAGATGAGGCTTTAAAGAAGAGGTCTGGAAGTAAAGAAGATAAATTCAATTTGCTCACATTGGATTTAAGGTGACTTCATTAGCTAACTAAAGATATCCAGGAGGTTATCAAGTATTTGGGTTTGGGGCTCAGGAAAGATGACTGGACAGCATTCAGATTCATTACTATACAAATGATAACAAAAGTCATGGGTTAATATAAGACCACCCAGGCAGAATATGTTGAGTGAGAAGACTAGATATATATATATTTTTTAAAGATTTTATTTATTCATGAGAGACAGAGAGAAAGAGAGAGAGAGGCAGAGACACACACAGAGGGAGAAGCAGGCTCCATGCAGGGAGCCCCATATGGGACGGAGTCTGGGACCATAGGATCACATCCTGGGCTGAAGTCGCTCAACCATTGAGCCACCCAGGCAACCCAAGAAAACTGGATATATTAATAAAGAGTCCTAGAAGCCAACTTGGAGTGAACAAAGTGGTAAGGAGTAGCCAGAAGAATATGAAATTAATCAGGAGCCTATAATGACACAAAAGCCAATGGAAGAACTGTAGGGTATATCATTGATACATTACAAGATAAATAAAAACATAAATTGTCTCTTCATGATTTTTCTGAACAATGTGATTTAGTTTCATGGATTTAAGTATTTCTTATATGTAGATGATTCCCAAATGTTTATCTGTATATAGATAACTATTTCTTTTATGTATTCCATTTACCTTCCAAAATTCTCTATCAATCCCAAAGCATCTACAAAGCAGTATGTCTTAGTAATAAGACTGTGGACTCAAGAACTGGGCTGCCTCTTAGATGGACCTAGAGGGTATTATGCTAAGTGAAATAAGTCAGACTAAGAAAGACAAATACAATATGATTTCACTCATATGGGGAATCTAAAAAAACAAAACAAGTCAATAAGCAAAAAACAAAATCAAATCTATAAATGCAGAGAATAAACTGATGGTTACAAGAAGGAAGAGAGGGGAGAGGATAGGCATAAGGAGTGAAGAAGAGTGGGAGTTGGAGGTTTCCAGTGAATAAGTCATGGAAATAAAAGGCACAGCATAGGGAATATAGTCAATGATATTGTAATAGCATTGTAAGATGACAGATGGTAGTTACAATTGTGGTGAACATAGCATAATTTATAGAGAAGTTAAATTGCTATGTTGGACACCTGAAACTAATATAATATTGTGTGTTAACTACTAAAAAATTAAGAAATAAAAAAGCTGAGCTGCCTTTGTTTGATCCTTATTTCTTCACATCATTTAGTCTTTGTATGCCTTGGTTCCTCATCTGTATAATGGGGATGATGATGATAACAATAATAATAATACCTAATTCATAGGATTTTAACAAGGATTAGTTAGTACATGCAAAGTAGTTACAATAAAAGTATTGTGTGTGGCACAAAGTGAATACACAATAAGTATGTACAAAACTAAAAATATTAACCTTTCTCTGACACTTCCTATATTCTTCTATTTTTTTTTTATAAATTAATTTTTATTGGTGTTCAATTTACCAACATACAGAATAACACCCAGTGCTCATCCCGTCAAGTGTACCCCCCAGTGCCCGTCACCCATTCACCCCCACCCCCCACCCTCCTCCCCCTCCACCACCCCTAGTTCATTTCCCAGAGTTAGAAGTCTTTATGTTCTGTCTCCCTTTCTGATATTTCTCACACATTTCTTCTCCCTTCCCTTATATTCCCTTTCGCTATTATTCATATTCCCCAAATGAATGAGAACATACACCGTTTGTCCTTCTCCGGTTACTGTGGCCAAGTTCAAAAAGGGTGTTGCCTGAGTTCTCCTCTGGGATTTTGATGGAATCTTGTCTCACATTTAGATCTTTCATCTATTTTGAGTTTATCTTTGTGTATGGTGCAAGAGAGTGGTCCAGTTTCATTCTTCTGCATGTGGATGTCCAATTTTCCCAGCACCATTTATTGAAGAGACTGTCTTTCTTCTAGTGGATCGTCTTTCCTCCTTTATCGCATATTAGTTGAGCATAAAGTTCAGGGTCCACTTCTGGGTTCTCTGTTCTGTTCCATTGATCTATATGTCTGTTTTTGTGCCAGTACCACACTGCCTTGATGAACACAGCTTTGTAGTACAACCTGAAATCTGGCATTGCGATGCCCCCAGATATGGTTCTCTTTTTTTAAAATTCCCCTGGCTGTTTGGGGTCTTTTCTGATTCCACACAAATCTTAAAATAATTTGTTCTAAGTCTCTGAAGAAAGTCCATGGTATTTTGATAGGGATTGCATTATACGTGTAAATTGCCCTGGGTAACATTGACATTTTCACAATATTAATTCTGCCAATCCATGAGCATGGAATATTTTTCCATCTCTTTGTGTCTTCCTCAATTTCTTTCAGAAGTGTTCTGTAGTTTTTAGGGTATAGTTTGAGAACCATTTGAATGGTAAATGGTTCTCCAACCTTTTATTTTCAGGTTGTAGGTGTCCTTCTGTCTAAAATGAGTCTCTTGTAGACAGCAAATAGATGGGTCCTGTTTTTTTATCTAGTCTGAAACTCTGCGCCTTTTGATGGGGTCATTAAGCCCATTCACGTTCAGAGTTACTTGAACTTCTTCTTAAAGGGGAGTTTTAAGAGTCCCCCTTAAAATTTCTTGCAGAGCTGGTTTGGAGGTCACATATTCTTTCAGTTCCTGCCTGTCTTGGAAGCTCTTTATCTCTCCTTCCATTTTGAATGAGAGCCTTGCTGGATAAAGTATTCTTGGTTGCATGTTCTTCTCATTTAGGACCCTGAATATATCCTGCCAGCCCTTTCTGGCCTGCCACGTCTCTGTGGAGAGGTCTGCTGTTACCCTAATATTCCTCCCCATGAAAGTCAGGGACTTCTTGTCTCTTGCTGCTTTAAGGATCTTCTCTTTATCTTTGGAATTTGCAAGCTTCACTATTAGATGTCGAGGTGTTGAACGGTTTTTATTGATTTTAGGGGGGGATCTCTCTATTTCCTGGATCTGAATGCCTGTTTCCCTTCCCAGATTGGGAAAGTTTTCAGCTAGGATTTGTTCAAATACATATTCTGGCCCTCTGTCCCTTTCGGCACCCTCGGGAACCCCAATTAAACGTAGGTTTTTCTTCCTCAGGCTGTCGTTTATTTGCCTTAATCTGTCTTCATGGTCCTTCAATTGTTTATCTCTTTTTTCCTCAGTTTCCCTCTTTGCCATTAACTTGTCTTCTATGTCACTCACTCGTTCTTCCACCTCGTTAACCCTCGTCGTTAGGACTTCTAGTTTGGATTGCATCTCATTCAATTGATTTTTAATTTCTGCCTGATTGGATCTAAATTCTGCAGTCATGAAGTCTCGTGAGGCCTTAATGCTTTTTTCTAGAGCCACCAGTAGCTGTAGAATAGTGCTTCTGAATTGGCTTTCTGACATTGAAGTGTAATCCAGATTTTGTAACTCTGTGGGAGAGAGGGCTGTTTCTGATTCTTTCTTTTGAGTTGAGGTTTTCCTTCTAGTCATTTTGCTCAGTGCAGAGTGGCCAGAAACAAGTTGTATTGGAACACGGGGGAGTATCACTGGTCCGTCTAGCTGGTCTTCTGGGGGAGGGGCCTGTTGCGTTGATTTTCAGGTGTTAGCACTTGGGGGAGCTGCTCTGCCCCTGCCTGCTGCAGGGCTCTGCGGGGGTTGTTTACCCCGCCAGGCCCCAGGAGGAACAGCAGCAGTTGCTATGGCAACTCTGGAAGCCTGGATTCAGCCTCCGCAGGAACTATGGGGCTCGGGGCTCTGGGCTCTCCGTCCGCAGGGCCTGGAGGCTCCGGGGCGGGGCCGCTGATCTGCTCAGCTCGGGGCAGGAGCGTCCTCGCTGTCTCGGGCCCTCCCGGCCTCTGCCTGTCCCGGGAGAGGCCGGATCCTGGGCTGTGTCCCGGCGCCCTGTGCTCCGGGGCCTGCGCTGTTGGATTCGCGCTCCCGCCCTGCAGCTCCCTCCCAGGAGCCGCTCCCGAGCCCCTCCGAGCTGCTCCGGTCGGTCCCTCCGTGCGCGCGCGCTGCAGCCCTTAGGGAGCTCGGAGCACTCTCCCGGGGCGCAGGTGTCTGTTAGTGTCCCCGGGAGCCCGAGGGCATCCCCGCTCTCCTGGGTCCTGCTCCAACTCCCTGCGAGCCCCTTTCCGCCCGCCCGGGAAGGTTGGTGCAGCTCCTGCTCCTCCGGGACGGGGCTCTCCTGTCCTGGGGACACTCGCCCCGGCCTCAGCCCGGCTCCTCGCGGGGCCCCTCCCCCTCGGAGGCCTTTTGTTCCTTTATTTCTCTTTCCCCGTCTTCCTACCTTGATAGAAGCGTGAACTCCTCTCACTGTAGCGTTCCAGCTGGTCTCTCTTTACATCTCAGGCCGAATTCGTAAATTTTCAGGATGGTTTGAAGGTCATCTAGGTAATTTGGTGGGGACAGGTGATTTGGGGACCCTGCTCTTCCGCCATCTTGCCCCTCCCCCTATTCTTCTATTAATGGCCTCATCATCTTCCAATCCCTCAGGCTGCAGTTTTGGTGTTATTCAATGGAATGTGAACTCTGAGGACTGGGACTGTGCCTGCCCTTTCTACTGCTCTGATGGCATCATCTAGATAGAGTGTGCCTCACACTGAGTGTTCAACAAATACCTGTTGAATGAATATTCAGTGTTGAATGACTTATAATTATTCCTTCTCTCCCTTACTCTTCCTTACTTCAGCTATTAAACCTATTGATTCTGCTTCTATAATATCACTCACTTTTATATCTTCTTTTTTGTTCACTGTCTCTACTTTAATTCAGATTCTTATTATCTTTAGGTTGACTACTGTGAAGCCTTCAACCTGGACTCCTGTGTCTCTCCCTCTCCACTCAGGCTCTCTTTCCTCCTTTTCACCTTTTCCTCTCCTTACACACATGCATCTACATGGATCACACTGACACTAGATTAACCTTCTCAAAATAGTTCTAGTTACCCTAGAATTAAGACCTTTTCTGATATCACCCTAATTGGCTTTTCAATCTTGTGTTCTGATTTGGATCAGAGAACTAAAATGGAAATATATATGAACAAATTTAAATTGCAATGTACATTAAGTTGCAAGACATAGTAAATAAATTATTATCATATCTTATGGAGGAGATTCCTTAGATTGGTACAACTAGGAAATGTTTTTAATGAACTATAGTTCTGGATTGAGCCTTTAAAAAAGGGTAGAACTCAGGTAAGCAGAACAGTTCAGAGAAGGGTGTTCTAAGATGACAGAATATGCAAATATAGGAATGCCTACGGAATGTACATGGACCAGCAGTAGATTTGAAATACTTTAAAAGAAGGTAAGTTAGATAGAAAACATGGGGTTTGAATTGTGATGATGAAATTCAAATGCAAAGTAATTGAAGAATCAAATAACACATCAGAGAAAGAATTCATTGATCTGAGTGGTATATCCAATGTCAATAGAAAGGAGAAAGAGAATTCTAAAATGGTTTTGAGTTATTAGGAGTGTTGATAAATATGGGACCATGTTGAAAGAAAGCTGTTTAGAGCCAAAAGAAGAAAAGCACAGACTCAGATCTGTTAAGTTCCAAAAGAGGACCCCAAAAGAGTGGAGATATCCAATGGAGAAGAGCTTGAGCTCAAGTGAGTATTATGGTCTAGACCAAGAATTTTGAAGACATCTAAAAACAGATGGTTGTTGTAGCAATGAAAGTAGATAAGATCGCTGAGTAGACAGGGAATGAGTATTGGTGGGAGGAGAAGCCACCAACTGAGAGTAAATATTGGGTTGGACTAAGAATAGAAGTGTGTCCTAAATACTAAAAGTTTCAAATAGTGTTGGTGAAGAGACCCTTATGTTTTCAATAAAGACAAATATGGATTTTGTTGTGTTCAATAAGGGCCCAAGTAATGTTAGGTAACCAGAATGCACAATGGACTATTTAACAAACGCTGTAAACCTTATTCAGCAATGCTAAGTGACCTAGGAGGATTAAGATTTTAAATACGCTTTGGAGCTAGGGATTAGTATGATATTCAGAGTAGAAGGCCATCATCTCATAGATAAATAATTACCTTGGAACTACTCATCTTTGGCTAACATTATTCAAATATGGGTTATCTAATAGCTTTTACCTTGAATAAAGTTCAAAAGCTGATTTTGGAGAGAGAAGAGTGGCAAAGTAGAGCAAGAATCCCAGGGTTCTAGGATGGAAATGAAGGTAGATAAGTAGGACATACATTGACCATCAGAGGTTGGTCACTTAAATGCATTAGAAGATTCTACAATACACAGTGAGATATGTAGAAATAGCATATAAATGCAAAACATGATGATGATGATGATGACAAGGTATTTTGTCTGTTTTGTTCATTAATCTATCCCCAGAGCAGTCATGTTACGTAATAAGTTTTTATAAATGTTAGTTGAGTGAATGACTGAATTTATTAATAACCCTTGACAGAACATAAAGGAACAAAATTATGGGAAAAAAGATCTACAAGAAGGATTTTTTTTGTTTTGATTTGTTTGCTGAGAAATAAAGATCTAGTACAGAGAATGAGTCCAAAAGGAAAGACTTTTTGAAACAATATAATTCACAGAATGTGCATACATCCCAAGAGCCCTCAGCTTACTGACATATCTTCCCCAGTCTGATTATGTCAATGCACAATATTTAATATATTTAATCTGAAAGGTACAAAACAAACATGAATACCTTCCTCTATAGTATCATCTGTGTCTAAAGACTCTGGCTATAATCCTTAGTTGTATTTTATTTTTATTTTTTTAATATTTTATTTATTTTTTCATTAGAGACATACAGAGAGAGAGGCAGTGACACAGGCAGAGGGAGAAGCAGGCTCCACGTAGGTAGCCCGATGTAGGACTCGATCCTGGAAGTCCAGGATTATGCCCTGAGCTGAGGGTAGACGCTCAACCTCTGAGCCACCTATGTATCCCCTTAGTTGTATTTTAGCATAGAAGGCATATTAAGGGACATTTGACCACATCCAGTCAAACAAAGGCTTGTTTTGATAGTATTCAAATATTAGGAATTATAAACATTGATAGCAATCTACATTTCTTTAACCCACTACATTTACAAATATTCTTCACTTCTTTTACTTTACTTGCCAGTTGGAACTACTCTATATATAGACAAGACAAGATAGATGAATAATGAATGCTCAGGGAGCTTACAGGATTTACTTTGGACCACCTGATTAGAGGCCGAGCAGGGACTAGAATTTAGCGTGCCCAACCCAAACCAGCATTCTTTCCAGTACCCCAGACAGACAAATCTTAGACCACAATTGAGTCATATTTGAGAACATGGCTATGGCCCATGGTGCACAAGCTCTTTCTTAGTCTGGTGGTTTAAGCACCACTTGGCTTCAGCACAGAGCTTCAGCCTAGTGACCTAGTGCTGCATCTCAGAGTACACTGTAGAAATCTGGTTATGAATCTTAAGGCAAACACTGTCCTTTTCCAGAACAGTAGGCACTGGCATCCCTTAGTGTACATTTTGTTCAGGGAAAGTAATTGTTCTGAGGTCAAGACAGAGCATCTGAGACATAGACTTCTACCAGCTTTCCTTCACAGCACTGGTTCTGGGTAATGTTATTAGGAAACACCAGCCAATTCCCCTTTCGATGAACAATATAAAATGCTGCGAGTAGCCACTCCAAAATTACTTTATGAAAGATTTAAAAATACTGTAATAGACTAATAAACCTATTTTTCAATCCTTTTGTTGCATATCTTAGAAAGGCACATATCCTGAAGGAAAGCACATTCTATCCTATACCGGATTTGGTTTTTCATTCTTTGCCTGCTATGAGACTTTGATCAAAGCACTTGCTTTTCCTGAGCCTCAATTTCCTTATAAGAAAAAAAATATCTTCCAGTTCTGTGATATCATTTGGGTATTTTAAATACTGAGATTTGATTGAATTACATTTTAAAACTTGAACACTAAAATACCTGAAATATAAAAATAAGTCTAAAAATGTTGAATCTGTTAATACCTGTCAAAACTGGGGGTTATCTCTTTTTTTTTCTTCATATCTCTTTTTTTTCATTCTGAGCTTTCTTGGGTCCTTATTCATTTACCCAAGAAAGCTTAATTTAGAATTGGCCTGATTCAGAGTCTTTAGGATTGGTTAGGAGAATCTTAAGTGCCACTTAAATGCCACCTTCCATTTCCTGGGCAAGAGTGCCTGGGCTGGCACAACCCCACAGCCCAGCAGGGCAGTGGCAGTTGTGGTAGGAGCTGCAGAGGGGTTGCTGTTTCAGCCCCTAAAATTAGTGCTTGGAGAGCTGGAAATTCCAGTAGTCTCTGATCAGATGGTCCGGAACTAGAAATAATAGGAGTGAGAAGTTCATGAAAGAGAAGGCTACAATCCCAAGGGAAATTTGCACAAGTGCTACACACGACTTTCAGCAAAAAGGATTTCTACTCCACTCCTCCCTATCTCTTGATTTTCTGTCTTCTCCCAGCTATTGACATTTAATAATATTAAATCATGTGGCAACTGTATCTGGACTCACACAGAGAGAACACCCTCCTCACCTCTCCTGTCCTCCTCTTTCCTCTTCCTCACATTCTTTTTTCTGTTTTTCTTTGTCACCTCCCCCTCTTTCTGATTGCAATACCTCTAATACAATATATACCTCAGCAATTCTTACACACTTTTTGAAATGTCAGGCAAGGAATAAACACAAAATGCACAAAAGGACCTGTGAAAAGCCACGTGAGACTTCTCTCCCAGACCCCATCTCATGATCACTCATTCAGTGACTGATTAGGTGACCTGTAAAAGTGTAATCTTCCAGTAAAGGAGGAAAATATATAATACATGTCAGTGCCAACAGTCAATTTTTGCAAGAAGTTCCTTACCTTTTTGGAAGTAAGATAAATTATGAACCCCTAAATTGGTATTCAAAGCTGGCACACAACAGCTCGATCTAGAAACTAGCAGCTCGTGATTCCTGATAATGAGGCAAGGAGCTGATAGAAATAGAGGAGACACTGATAGTTCTGATTATTCAGCCACTGAACTGATAATTAAGAGGAAGGCCTGGGATTATCTACATCAAGATAAAGAGCTGCAAAAGATTAATCAGTTTGAGAAGGGGAATATCAGTTAACTGCCTTCTTAACTATTTTGAGAGTATTGGCACTAAGCAAAAGAATGACAAAGACAATACGTACATACATTCTTACCCATCTTCAAGCTGTGCCTATAAATTCAGTAAAGCAGAATCATCTATAATTATTTACATGACAAAAGGAAGCTAATCAAATATTGTAGATTCTCTGGTCATATACCTTACACTCCAACTCTATCAATTTTCTTACGTTTTTCAAACAACCCTGGCCTATTCATGGCCTCTAAGCATTTGAAAACATTAACTTCCCTGTCTGAAATCTCTTCTCTCCAGGTTGTGGTATACTGCTATCCATACTTCAAAACCAACTCAAATGTTCTTTGCGAAGCATTTTTTTGCAGTAGACTCCCCTAACAGAGTTAAAAACTTTCTCATGGGAGTGGCCCCCAAAATTGATTTCTTTCTTTTTATAGAATTAGGCACATTATATTGTAATTAAATGTGTGTGTCATTTCTTTCTGTCTTCCCTCTCTACCTTACCGCAGAACCTGGGTTTCACTGGAGAAGAGCCATTTCCTAATTATCTTCTTGTCCCTAGCACAGATGTAATACATAGTAAGTGCTCAATATATACTGAAGATGAGTTGAGAATGCAGATGAAGTGGTTAGAGATGGGATTGGAGGTACCAGGGGCCCAGCGAGTAAATTCACAAAAGTCCATGGATGACCAGGCCTTGGGCAAAGCTCTCATCTCTCCATGCAATATTAGATAATACCTAAAAGATAAGTAAGTTGTATGTTCGTGCTGTAAGATTTTGAAGAGTAGTCCGCAAAATGGAATGAACTTTCTATAACCATTTAGAAAACTAAAGACAAGGAAACCATTCCTGAACATAGTTCAATGATAAAAAAAAAAAAAAAAAAAAGCTATCTAAAGTCTCAGATGAGGATTAATCCCCATTAGTGAATTCTGGATTAACTCAAACATCCAAGTTTCCAAAACTCTGGAGTGGAACATTAAGAAGGAAAAAAATCTACAACCACAAGTAAAGCAGTGATGAGTACTTCACAAACATAAAAGAATCGTAATCTCTAGTTTTTCTGCCTTTTTACAGAAAGCTTACAAATGCTTCACTCTGCATAATTAATGTAATGATATGAAAAGCTACCACTTATAACTTCCCATAGTTGACCAGATGGGGAGATGTCCGGGAAGGCTGGGAAAAGCTTGTTATTACCTCACAGATTCTGGGAACAGATCTCACTCATCTATATGACTTCACGCACATTGCACTTGAATCTGAAGTGAAGTCCAAGACAATTTCACAAGAGGTGAAATTTAGAATTTTTCAAAGAAGGGAAAATAAAACATCATCCATGTCGGGGCAAGAGCACTGAGGCAGACTCAACATGTGTTTATGAACATGGGAATGATGACTTATGCATGTTAAAGGAGGCAGAAATATATTTTTCTTTGCAATTATCTCTGCATTTTTGAGGTACAGAAATGTGTGAACCCTGAGACAAAAGCAGGGGAAAAAAAACATCAAGAAGACAGAAAAACTATATCACAGTTTCCACTGAGGTGTGGTACGCAAGAACCTGCAGGCAAAGAGACCAACAAGGGGAATTACCCATTGAGAGGCTCAGTCATGACTCTGTATTTGGCTTAGCCTCTCTAAAAAGCACTGAGAAAGAACTTGAGAGGAGAAACACCAGGACTTGTATTCATAAATCCACTCTGGGAAGACACAGCTGTAAAGACTGCTGGTTCATCAGAGGACAGGAGGAAGAGCAGGTTTGACAGGAATGGTATTTGTGCTGCTGACAGTTCTGTTGTGCTCTGTGCTGCTGCAAAGCTATAAGGGAAGCAAGGACAAAAGGGCATTGATGTTTGTTTGGCACTGTCTGAATGAGAGAAAGTTGTGTAAGGGGCCAGCAGGCGGGTAGAATGAATGGCATCATTTAGAGCCAGAAGTCAAGCAGAAGGGATGAGGCAGGAACATTTTCATTTCTATGTTCCATCCACACAGTCCCTAGAATTGTTCCCCATATACTTGGGAACTTGGTCAATATTAATTAGGAAGAAGGAGGAAGCACACTTAGAAGCATGAAGTACCATTGAAAAAGACTGAACGTGGGTAGAGAAAAACAGAAGAAAAAAAAATAGGGAAGGCATACTTATTTTGAAAGTTGGGGTTAAATCTGTAAGCTTTTAGCCTGATTGAAAAGCTGAATCCAAGCATAAACTCAGTTTTAGGATCTTAAAGCAGACAAGACTGAGTTCGTGACTGTAGCAAAGAAAAGTTTTCATTCGTTTGTGTTTGTTTGTTTGTTTGTTTTATAATGGAAAGAAAGAGAAAGAATAAGGTCCAGAATATCAAGCATTGCTGAAATTCTCTGTTATTAATGAACTGGGGGCCTGAAAGGCAAGAAGCTCATTAGTGGCTTCTGTGGAGAAGTCTGGGGCACTCAATGCTAGAAGGAAATGGAAAAGCGGCCAGTTAACAGCAGGAACATCTAAATCATCACACTTAGGAGGAGAACTGGAAAAACAAGACAGCATTTTACCCTCCACAGAAAAATAATAGTGAAAGAAAGCCTTCATTGAGTATATATTCGGAATGTCTTAAGTCAGGCTGCTAAATAAATAGTTGCTGTTGATGAAGGCAAGAAGATAAACAGGCATTCATAACAGTCAGAAGGGGAGGGAGCCTTGGCTGTGGGATTGAGTGCACCTTCAATTCTAGATCACTAAATCTAACATATCCTAGATAATACTTTTTTTTCTTTTTTTTAAAGATTTATTTATTTATTTATTCATTCATTCATTCATTCATGAGAGACACAGAGGGAAACAGAGAGGCAGAGACACAGGCAGAGGGAGAAGCAGGCTCCACACAGGGAGCCTGATGTGGGACTCGATCCTGGGTCTCCAGGATCATGCCCTGGGCTGAAGGCAGACGCTAAACCACTGAGCCACCCAGGGATCCCACCCTAGGTAATACTGACTCAGAAATGACAATACAATTTCCCTTCAGTCTGTGGCAAGTACTAGGTACAACCTATTAAAATATAATATGGCTTGGTGTGGCGGTCTGGGTCATATCAAATAATCCACCAATACTTATTAACTTTACCATGTACAAGGTACTACGCTAATCACTGTGGAGGGACATGGAAGCATCCCTCTTCCCAAAGCATTTCCTATGTATGTGGAGAAACAGGATTTAAACACATAAAAGGATAGTATAACCAGCAGTGCAATTCCCAGCATAGCACTGAATGGCCAAATGATGATAAATATTCCAGGAGTTAAAAGGAGGGCAAGACTGCCGGAGTACAAGGCATTTGAGTGCACTATTCAGAGACAAAAGTACACTTGATTGAAAGGGAGTTTAGAAAGCAATGCAGTACAAAACTTTTTAGAAATAAAATGAAGGTCCTAAGAAATAGTAATTTATCTACAGTGTCACAGTGACTAATAGTCTTTCAGAGGGATTTAGTAGTATTTGAATCCAAACTCCACCATGTATTACTGGCAAGTTACTTAACCTGTCTACATTTAGTTAATGAATAAAATAGGGATAATAATACTCAGCACAAACTAAAGGGAGAATTAACTACAATTTTTATTATTATTGCAATTATTCAGACATGATGTTCTTTCCCTCTGATCCAAACTCAGCCTCAAAATCTTTCTCAACACAGAGCACCAATCAGATTTTCCTAGTGGTACAGAATTTCTAGTGATAATAAACATATTTTTCAATATCAAGGAAGGTTTTACTGTTATTGATGACAAAGACTAGAAACAGATTTAAAAACACAATTCTTTTTAAATGTGCCGTCTAACTCCTTCGTTAAACCTAAATTATTTCTTGGTTTGATTTGCAGTTTCCACGCCCCACTAGATTATCTCCATTAACTCAAACCAATTACTCAGAGATTCTCCAAAATACCTGATTGCTCCCACGGAGTCTTCTTCAAAATGCAGTTTACCTTTTCATTTTTAGATATGCCAAGCAGTGGTGTAGTTTAGTTTATTAGGTGGCATGTCATGAGGAGGATGTTCATTAGTCTCTTATATTGGAAAAGCTGAACTCCCCCCCCCACTTCAGCCTTTCAAATGAGGAGGCTCAGGCCAATTATAGTCACCCCCAGTTATTTTAAATATTCCCTTCCACCATATTTAGCTGCTTTTCATGTACTAGGCAGTGTAATCTAGAAGCCACCAAATGTTAAATGTGGGAAGGGACCTTAGAAATGATTTCGTTCACTCCTATCTAATGCACAGTTCCTTGTCACTGAAGATTATCTTCTAAAGCAAGTTGGAAGTTACCCATCCCATTTATTCAGCAAAACTGAATTAAAGACATGTTCATCACATGAAGAAAAGTCAAAATACTAGAGTAGGAGCACCAGTGAAACAGAGAGCCTACCTATTCCTGGTATTTTCCAGGTATTCCGTTCCTATTCCTCCCTCCCAGGCCATTGACTGCTTACCCAATTCAGTGCAATATTGTATTTGTATCAGACACTGTGGAACTCTGAGAGGTGAGGCTGAAGACACCCTCATGCTGAGTGATCAACAACATCATAAGTAAAAAACAGAACAATGTGAAAATAATTGAGATTAAAATGCCAGCCCTACATGGTTCAAAGGGCATGTTTGCAAAGCAGCAACTCCCAACTGCAAGAAGAGGATGTTGGGATGGGAGTAGCATGGATGACAGTTCTTTCCAGACTATTTAATGGGAAGATTGTGTGTTGTGTCCAGCTTCATAATGGAGGAAATCTAAAAGCCTTGCTGAAGAAATTCTGATGGAAGTGCTCAGTTGCAGACCACTATTTACCTCCTTTGATTCGCTAAAGTATAAATAATCAAAATGATACATAAATTTAATTGCTGGTGTCATGTAGTTATTTTTGAGGAACAGCCACAAATCTGAGATCTGGTATTTAACAAACAACTCAGGCTACCTACTCAGACTAAACACATAGTGTGTTTTCCAGGCTGTAATTTTATAAAAACAAAATGTCTTGAGAGAGAGAACAAGCTAGTACTATTGCTTTAAAAATCACGTTAGGAAAAGTTTCCTTACTAAACTAAAATAAAACGTAGACAATCTAATCCATTTTGCTGGCTGGTCCTGATCCGCCATCCTGCTGTGCCGTGTTATTACCTTCATTTCATTGACATCCTACACATTTGTCTTCCCTCTAACAGTCTTTAGGAGCAGGTAAACTCTTTTCTCTTGTGTTTTGTTTCTCCAAGAACAGAGGTTTATAGACATTTTCGTTCTGGACTCCTTAAACTCTTAAAACTTAGAGACCCAAAAGATCTTTTGGTGTGTGTGTTATATCTATCAATATCTGACATATTGGAAATTAAACACATCTTTATAAAAAATAATTGCTTTAAAGCCAAACACAATTTAGTGAGAAGAGTGGCACTTTTCTTTACTTTTTTAATGTGAATCTCTTTAATGTCTGGAAGCTGGATTCTCATATTTACATCTATGTTTAATCTGCTGGGATATGTTATTTGAGTTGAAGTATATAAAAAAACCCAGCCTCATACAGATATGCAGATGGAAAAGGGAAATTTATTCTAATAACCTTTCAGAGAATTATATTCTTCCAACATTCTACTCAAAATCAACTAGCAGTGATTTCTTAAAGATTAGTTGCAATGTGAAATCTGAAATATTTTTAATGAACGCTTCATATTCTGTTACACTAAAATCCATTGGTATATCTTGTATTTTGGGGGGCTTTAAAAAGAGTTTTTTTAAAGATTTTATTTGAGAAAGAGAGAGAGAGTTTGAGTAGGATGAGGGGCAGAGGGAGAAGCAGACTCCCTGCTGAACAGGGATGATGTGAGGCTTAATCTCGGGACTCCAGATCATGACCTGAGATGAAGACAGATGCTCAACTGACTGAGCCACCCAGGCCCCCTGAATTTTGCATTTTGAATGGACCTTTTAGTCATGAATGACTTTACAGCGTCACGCATTGATCATTTACAGTTGTTATTGTTGGGCTGGCTGAGAGACGGGCACCCAAAGTGGCGGACATCTCAAATTGGGTCAAAATGGCTGATCTTCCCGCCAAAGCAGCCATGACCACCACATCATCTCCAGTAAATCAAAGCCTAGATGGGAAACCGAAACTTTCCATCCAGGACTTTCCAGCCAGGGACCACCCCCAGCCAATCACCTAGGGACACAGTGTTCCCTTGCCTAATTTGGCAAGGGACCCACCCGGATCTGGACCCGGAACCAATAAGGCTTAAAAACCCCCACACTCGGGATCCCTGGGTGGCGCAGCGGTTTGGCGCCTGCCTTTGGCCCAGGGCGCGATCCTGGAGACCCGGGATCGAATCCCACGTCGGGCTCCCGGTGCATGGAGCCTGCTTCTCCCTCTGCCTGTGTCTCTGCCTCTCTCTCTCTCTCTCTCTCTCTCTCTCTGACTATCATAAATAAATAAAGATTTAAAAAAAAAAAAAAAAAACCACACTCCCCAACCCTGGTGCGACTTCCCTGACTCAGGCCACCTCACCAAGTCACGGAACCTCGCCCGGGAGCACTCCCCATTAAAGCACTCTCGAACCTACTGCCTGGCTCTGCTGTTTTTGTTGTTGTTTTTTTTTTTTTTTTTTTTCTCCGCCGTTCATTTTGGAAAAAGCCTAACAGTTATCATATAGTAACTTTAAAAAATCACATGCATCTGTGAGATCACAGTTGCTTTAGAAAGTCTTGAAAGATTAGGAAGATTTTAAGCTCATGCTAGTGGATATGTTTTCCAAAAGTCTGGGTATTGTTTTAAAAGTTGTATTTTATCATTGACAATAAATATTGTCAGTTATTTTCTCTGCAGTGTCAGTCACACTTTATTCATTTTTCAGAAAATGTGTACCCAACTCTGAACTATCATGGTCTGTCTGTCAGACATTCTTTCACATAAAAAATAGAAAGCACTTTCCAAAGAGCTGGGAAGAGTGGCTGGTTCAACTCAACCCAATTGATTACACAGTACTTTACCTAGAGATAACCACTATACTTTGATATGTAGTAGAAGTGATTTACTGTACCACTCATAGAATATCAAAAAGATGTGTACTCAAAGATCAAGACAACTATTTAGTAATTTATGTTGCTTTAGCAAGAACAATTTAAATGAAGCTGCTTTTTTAAAAAATTGTTTGTTTGTTTGTTTATTGTGACTATTTAGTGAAGAAGAATACAATGACCCCTAGTACAGTTTGGAACCACTGTCTTGATTTGTGGTAAGGCACCAGTAGTTTTATTCACCATTGTTTTTCCCCATCAGTGTAAATGCAACACAGTGAGAAATGCAAATAATGCTTACTATTGTTATGAAAATCATTTTGACCTTCAGACACCCTAAAAGTGGTTCAAACACCCATAGGGATCCAAGGAACGAAGTTTGAGAACTTTTCCTAGAGTACCTCAACAAAATTTGCAAGCCAGCAGAACTCTGTGTTACAGGAAGACCAACCAAATGGATAGCAGTCATTTAAAAAACTTTCTTCATAAGTGATTTATAATAAAGCCAATGAGAATCTCAGATACAAGAATGCAGCATTCCCAAAATAAAACCTGTACCTTTTGCAACACAAATTTTGCCCATAACTCTTGATTACTTAAATCCAACTGTGCCTCAGATCTTGCAGCTATAAAAAATGGAAATAAAAAGCACTTACAGGAATTTTTGGAAGATGAGATAACTTCAAGTCAGGAGAGTACTTAGCACAGTGTTTGGCACATAGTAAGTAGAAAATAAATCTTACTGGCTACTGTTTTATCCATAATCCATCAGCCTTAATTTCCCTCACTGTTGCTCAAAATGGATATCCTCCCTTGTGAATGTTATAGACATTTCATTTTTTCACAAGTGCAAGTTCTTCAAAGAGGACATCTTTGACTCATGAGTTATTTACAGTACTTATCTTTGATGAAAATATAACTGTGCTCCTCCTTCTTTTAGTGTTCTCACATCACAATGCTGTTTGAAATTTTCTTCCTGAAAAGATTTTAAAAATAAACTTAATACTGTCAAGGTAAAAATCCGAAACAAAATGCAGAGCCTATATAATTAATGCCTACTATGTTTTATCTATAAACTGAGGGCAAAGGGTAGCTCTCAGCCCTTGTACAGTGCAACTGTTAACTCAGAATGATAGAAGTTATAGTGAGTTTAAGAGTTTCATTGTACAGCTCAAGATTTTAATAGCTGAATAGCATAAAATATTACTCTTGACATAGCTTGACATTTTCTTTTATTAGAAAATATTTTTAAATAGCTAAGGAACAACACCATTAGCAAAAATATTTAATTTTTCAGAATATTACACTGGGTGCCGGCTGGCAGAGGATGAGACATACTGCTCGGTACAAATTCTGCAAGCTGAATGAAGGCTTTGAATTTGAATGAATGTTCACATACCTCACAAAATGTTGCCTTCCTTCTGGCTTGGACTTTGAGAAATACCTCTGTCAGTGTTTACACAGTTTTAGGAGGGCTCCATGGTTTATGATCAGATTAGCCTATTTTCCTCCCAGCGCATGGCTCTCAAATCCACATGTGGAAGTGTTTCTCTGAGGGCAGGAATAAGTTAAGCATGTGCTTCAAGAGTTCCTGCAGTCATGAATAATCAAAGTCTAATAGAGGCAATCGGTTTGAGAAATATTTGATTGCAGACAAGGTCTCATCTTAGCAAGCCACATTATAGAGAGAAAAACTTGAGTTCTTAAACAATATGTGAAAGTAAGTCCTCCCTATCCCATTTCCCTGAAAACTCATAAAACATCTATATGAGTTTTAGGCAACAATTGCCATATTAAAAATGAAAGTTAGACATAGGATTAGGATAGTGCAAAATGTAGCTAAATCACTTTCTAAGTCTCTGATACATGCTTCTGAACTGGCCTTGAAATGAGGAAATACTGAGTTAATTGAAAGACACACCCCCCTTCCCGACACTGACACTGACTATGGACATATATGGAAATGGATGATGACATGTTATCTAATCAGTTTATGGATATTAAGCCAGTGAGGAATACCTTTGCTAGAACAATATGAAGAAGAACTGTGCATTGTAGGTATCAATGGCTAGAAAACAATGGTAGGAACTCATCCATCTAAGCACACTCTTATTAGGATGCCTGGGTGGCTCAGTGGTTGAGCATTTGCCTTCCACTCAGGGCATGATCCTGGAGTCCTAGGATGGAGTCCCACATAGGACTCCCTGTGGGGAGTCTGCTTCTCCCTCTGTCTATGTCTCTGCCTCTCTCCGTGTGTCTCTCATGAATAAATAAATAAACAAATGTTAAAAAAAAATAGGCATGCCCTATCAATCAAAGTCTTAATGTGTATTTAATTGTGCTCAGTGGACTTAGACTCCATTTCAACAACAATGCTTGGTGCAGATCATGAGCCTAAGAGGGAGACACCACAAGGGGCAACATGTGCTAAAGAAAGGGTATCCAGTGGGCAGAGTGCTCTTGGCTATAGGAAGGAAAGAATATGAAGCTCTGCCATCCTCCTAAGCAGCAACAGCATGTCTTCAAATATACCCATAAAGACAAGTGAATGAGTGAGTATGTAGACAAATAGACAAACAGATCACAAGTAATTCATCAGTAGAGAACCCAAGCATCTTCTGCAACTTGCGTAGGTACTACAACGAATAATTCACTTTCTTCCTTCATTTCTGCAGCCCCTTGAGCTCTACTTAATCCTTGCATAAAGTGACAGCTGGAAGTAGTATTTCACTTTTATAACTTTCAGAACATTTCTTGCAGTCAAGTATTTGGTTTTATGCCCATGTTTGTTTTTGCACCTCCTTGTGCTACACAGCAACCCTGCCTTCTCCAAGCCAAGGCCAGACAGTCTGGAAGACAAATTCCAAATGGCTGACAGTGCCAGGTTCCAGATATAAAAAGGCATCTTTCCTCTGTCTCTCTCTTTTCTGGTGACAGAGAGAGTGATTTCTCTGCAATGTGACATTTGAAATTATGCCTAGCTTTTGCTAAAGATAAGCAAGCTTCCAGCCCTGAAAGAATTGGGAGGACAGAGGATTTGAGAGCCCAAAAAGTGTCGAGAGGTTTATTTCTCACCCACTTGTATGATTCTTGTAAAAGCCAACCACACTCAATCACCTTCTCTCCATTTCTAGGATTCTGGACATTCCAATGAGACACACAAGTGCACACACACAAGCAGAAATAAAATAAAATAGTCAAGGATAGTTAATTGAATAAGAGAAGTAGCTAGACTTTCTAGTAAAGAGAATAAGAAAGAAAACCAGAGACATATTTTACATAAGATAAGTATCTTTTATCATTTCATAAATGTCAAAATTAAGGCAATATTAATGTTTAAAAAACTGTGGAAGACTTTATTAAAATTAAAAGCTTACATGTTTACCTCTGGAAACAGGTTGTCTTCCCTTCTGTTGAACTTACAAAGTATTTAATAGTTTTCTGTCTTTGACACTTTATACCAGCATTAAACATAGTAGGCACCAGTTACAATGAGAATTATAAAAAAATGAAATTCTGGGGAATCAAAAGCCACAATCCTATAGCTTCTTATTACCTTCCATTCTTACTATCAACAGCAGACTTCACACCATCCCTGAAAAATTTCAGATGCCAATTTCCTTTTATTCTAATTACTCTCTGCAAGTATCATCTGGATAGTATCACCTTCTTAAATTTCTATAACAGTTCCCAAATCTCTTCAGTTAAAAGCAAAGCTCATGGGGTGCCTGAGTGGCCCAGTTGATTGATTGAGCATCCTACTCCTGATCTCAGCTCAGGTCTTGATCTCAGGTCTTGAGTTCAGGGCCCACATTAAGCTCCATGCTTTTTTTTTTTTTTCTTTTTAAGTACAACAACAAAAAAAGACATCAAGGTGAATGAAGTCCATACACAGGGAACAACATGATGTACAAGGGCACAGAGGAAAGAAAGAATATAGTTCAGGGAAGTGAAGGAGAAACAGCATGTGGCCAAAGTATAAAGCATATGTGGTGGGTCATGAAACCCTTCTATTAGGTAAGGGTCACTCACTGAAAGCTCTCATAGCATTTGGATTTTAACTCTAGTATAATGAGATAACATCAAAGATTTTAAGTAAGAGGACTTAAGCATGGTAATTTTGGTATTTTAGAAAGATTTCTCCAAGAGATCCATGGAAAATGGATTGATAAAGGACCAATCCAAAAATTATTATATATATATATGGAGAGTATGGAAAGAAAGATATGGACAGATGAAACCCAGAAACCAAACAGAAAAAATCTAGTCATAAATTGTATTGGGGATTTGTTGTGAGAGAGAGAAATCAAATGATTCCCAGTTAATGATTTTGTGACTTTGAAGAATGATCAGGTCTGGGAGAAGATATAAACTCAATTATGGACATGTTGCTTTTGAATGACCTCTGCCTATGTACAAGCCTTTGCTATAAGGCATGTAGTGGAGCAGGAGGTACATATTTTGGAGTCATCAGCCTAATAGTTACAAATGTATTAATTAAAAACTAGGGAAGTAGATGAGATTTATTTGGGTTTTATACCTAAAACACATAATCAATCAGTGGTCTAAAAGGTGAGTCAAAAGACTGATGTCATTGAAACCAAGGGAGAAGAGAGTTTTAAGAAAAAGTGGTTAACAGTATAAAAACAGCAAAAGTGTCCAGTAAGATAAAGCCTAAAACTATCAGTGTATGTGACACCTCTGTTACCTTTCCACAACAGTTTCATTCAAATGTTAGGCATAGAAATCAGAGTGTAAGAAGTTGAGGAGGCAAGAAAGGCCAGACATGGAGAAAATACAGCATCTGAATCACCCAAGATGGGCTAAATTTTGTTGCTAGAACCACTTTCAAATTTAAGTGGTTCTACACACACAAAGGTTTATTTTTCATTATGCTATAGGTTTAATGCAGGTCATCAGGAGATTCTGCTCCACACAGGAGACTCCACTCAACACATGCATTAGCAATTGTGGCAACAAGATAAAGAGAGAACTACACACTGACAACTAAGTACCTTATCCTGGAAGCAACACTTGACACTTCATTCTTATTTTACCCGCCAACACAAGCCATATGGCCACAGAAGGCAGAGAAATACAATACTACCTTGTGTCCAGAAAAAAGAACTAGAATATTCATGTACAGGCTTCATGAGGGGATTAGGGCATCGCTAAATACAAAAGGTTATTAAATTGAAGGACAGATTTCTGTTTTTAAGAGGAGACAGGCAACGGCACTGGTGAAATGCATTTCCACAGCTCATACTTTGTGCTGTTCTGTGCAACTTACTCAGTAAGCATCATTCATGTCTAACCTCTTTGTAGGAATATCCTTCATACTAGATTGGTTATATCTTCAAAACTCTGTTCAAGAATTATTTCATGTGTGAAGCTATCCATGGATGAGACTACATGGCTATATGTGTCTAATTTTGTTAGGTAAGTATATTTCCTCCTGTTTTTGTTGTTGACTTTTCACATGTTGAAGTCTTTCCTGCTATCACTCTAAAGAGCAAGAATGTTCCCTCTTGTTTCTTTTCTTTCCATGTGGTAACTGGCCACAAGGTGTATATACTCAATCCATGATGTTTCTTTATGTCTAGAGAAGTCCCTTCTGCAGTCTTTTGAGTCTGACCACCCCTGAGGACATAGAGTCATTTATACAATGGTTTATGAAGAAAACTGCAGCTTGTTTTTTTCCATGGCTAAAGAAGCAGGAAATTCAGCAGCAGTGGCCTAACTCTTATGGAAACTCCACCCTGTGTACTGGCACCATGGTAATTTTGCCTAGTCTGCTTTCTGGGACTAGCCCAAACCTGTCAAGTTCTCCCTTTAAGAACTTGCAGATGCATCCACCACATATTTATGCACTCACATTCATATGCAAAGAAGTTGCTACCGAGATGAGACACCTCATCAAGAAGGTTTACAACTGAGTTGTTTTTATGATGACAGATGTATTCAGATTTGCCTTCATTCTTTCATCTGGTTCTCCAGGACCATGGCCATACATGTGCAGAGTACTTTTCTGAGTTCAGAGTACAATCTGGCCTGCAGGACATGTGTGCTAACTGGCTCCTATGCATTGAAACCATAACCTAGGCCTCACTAGCACAATCCAATCTCCTGAGCTAAACAACCACAGATATGCAAACTCAGATGGGCTTTGGAAGTGAAACAGGTGCACATGCATTGTGCTAAGGATTTCCATTATGCTCAGAGCTGAAAATTTAGATTCAGTCATTACATTTTTGAGCTAGGAGGAGTCACAGAAACCACCCACACACAAAGTAAATAGGTCAATACATAACCCAGACAGACTAGAAGAGAGTTTTTAAAGAAAAGGGAAAATTTGTCAAGAAATGTGGTTAGTGGGAAGATGAGTTAGGCAGCAAGGACAGTGTATAATTGAGAAAAGCTAAACAGCAGCTATTTGGATGTGTCCTAAGGACAGGGTCTATTGTGATCCAGTAAAGCTACTAAAGGTCTTTCTCACAGAAGTGAGAAAATACAATTTTTGGTCCTAATTCCAATTCTTGATTCAGGGTAAAAGAAATACTAAAGAAGACTTACCGCCAAATTGTAATCATAAATAACTTTCCTCTCAAGTGAGTTGACGCTAGTTGGCACTTATCAGCTTACAGGTCAGCACAAATGTTTTTATAATGAACCATAAAGGCGGAAAAGTATAGTCTAGACTGGCATCAGAAAGCTTGCTGCTTTCTTTCAGCAATTCGATTGAGTCTGACTTGGGATGACTGGCCAAAACTGATAGTATCAACTCCCTGACCTGTTATGAGGGACAGAATCTTACCTTTTAAGTGGTGTAAATTGTTGGAACAATAGGCAATGTGTATCTCAGAGCTGGGTGGTCTGGGCCACTGAGTGGCTCCCAATGTAATTGCTCATGCTTTTCTCCCTACCTCTTCTCACTAAGCACACATTTTTTTTATTCATTTTTTCTCTATACTCCTGCTATTTTCTTATTCAGTTTGTCTCTAATCTAATACGGTTTAGTCCTGCTAATGGTTCCCACTACAAGCTTCACGGAAGGATTGAAGAGCCTGCTGTCTCTTTATCTATAGTGAAGTGCTGCTAAAATGGAAGCTCCCCAAGGGCAGAAATCATATCTGCTTTGCACATTTAGGCCCTCAATAAACATAGACACATAGTGTTTAATATGTTTTCAATAGTTGAAACATATTTCTCTTAAACCTTTGATAAAAATATGTATGAACAATATTGTGGTACTATATCCCATCCCCACTCCCCAGACATGCTAAAGCACCAAGAGCAGAGAGCTGCTTGTTATAGACTGCATCCCCCCAAAATTAATACCCTGAAATCCAATCCCCAAAGTGATAGTATTTGGAGTGGGGCATTTGAGAGGAATTTAGATCATAAAAGCAGAGTCCTCATGAATGGGATTAGTGTCCTTATATCAAGAGACCAGAAAGCTAGCTCTCTCCACCACATGAATATACAAAATGTTAGCAGTCTGCATCCCAGAATTGGGCCCTCACCAAAGCCTGACCATGCTATCCCTCTGATCTCAGATTTTTCAGCCTCTAGAACTATGAGAAATATATTTCTATTATTTATAAGCCACCCAGTTTATGACTTTTTGTTATAATAGCCCAAACAGACTAAGACACTGTTTATGGAGTATCAAGTGTTTCCAGCCAGACTCTCAATCAATGGTTCTATTTCAGTAAAATCAAGAGAATAGAAATGGCAATAGAACTAGGAAATAGTTTGGATGTCCCTAGCTTGTATACTCATTTAGAACAAGACTTCACAGGATTTTGGAAACTCATGTTGTCACTTTGGCTTTCTAATATTTTCCCCAACAGCTAAAAATCTCATTCCATTAAAAAAAAAAAAAAACGGAGTGTGATAAGTACAATAGGAAGTCTGTAGGAAACGCTGAGGAATGTGAGCTTCTTATCAGAGAGGTCCTGGGGTACAGCTCAGCAGACTTGTTGAAAGAGGATAGGTCCAAACTGCAGTAGAAAGAAACAAGCAATGTTTAGCACTTCTGATCTATAAGAGGGGAGATGTTTTCCAATTTTATACCTCAAGTACCTAATGTCCTGACCTATCCTTTCAAATTCCATTGACTGGTTACCAGCACAGGCCAGATGACCCATGAAGCCCTCCAAATAATTATTCAATTGTTTTTTGTTTTTTGTTTTTTTTTACATACTTTGAATTTAGAGACAAACATTCTAAAATCACCTACTATAAAATACTTTTCTATTTTAAATTTGAGGCTTTTTTTTTTTTGACAAGAGCAATAGAAATTTTAGAGTAAACCATCATTAGTGCACCCAGCATTCTACCTTCCAAATTGTCTTTAGGAAAATCAACAGTCTACAACCTTGCTATTCTTTGAAAGAAGAAACACAGACTACTTTTATCCAGGAGACCCAGGAGGGTCTTTGCAGATACAGGCCATTCCTAGAATTTAAATGTAAATAGAAGGAAATGACTTAAGAAATACAAAGATCTGTAATTTCTTATGGCCTAGCCAGGTGAAACTAAGTCTCACCCCATTTACCAATGGGATGACAAAGTCTTTTACCTTAATATCACAACTCAATTTTGTGACATACTTTTTGGTTACTACATATTAACACATGGTCTAGTGGTGGTCTAGTGGTCTAGTGGTGCTTTTCCCAGTTCCTGTGTTAACCCAGGAATGTGCATCAGAGAGCTTGCCCTTTAGGGAGGGAAGTTAGTATTTTCCAAGGGAAGAGAGCCCAAAAGAATGATATTGTGATAACCTCACCTTATCTCAACATGCCCCTATGTACATTAGATAAACCTTTTACATCTAGAAATGTAATGGCCACCTCATATCTTAGCACACCTTAGCATAGGAATCCCTAAAACCCAAGAGCCAAAATTACAAAACAAAAAGTAACCTTTAGTAGAATAATTTGAAACCAAATCTTATCTCCTTTCAGGCACTGAAAAGAAAAATAAAAACCTTGTGAAGTAGTGAAATACTCTAAATTCACAGATAAAACATCATCTGAGGGGATCCCTGGGTGGCTCAGCAGTTTAGCACCTGCCTTTGGCCCAGGGTGCGATCCTGGAGACCCGGGATCCAGTCCCATGTCGGACTCCCGGCATGGAGCCTGCTTCTCCCTCCTCCTGTGTCTCTGCCTCTCTCTCTCTCTCTCTCTCTCTCTCTCTCTCTCTCTCTCTCTCTATCATGGACAAATAAGTTAATAAATAAATTTTTAAAAAAATACATCATCTGAATCATTAGATTTAAGGAGACATACCCTGAACAGTGAAACAAATATTTTCATTTTTAAAAAACAAATAAACTGATTATTCTTTTAGGGGATCCAAACTATTCACTCTAAGAAAGAATATGAAATAGCCACTCTCTGTGTAAAAAAAAAATGAGTTCTTAGATTTGGACAACCTGGAAAATCCCACTTCTCTCTCCTAAATAAATATCTTTGTTTGTTCTTTTGAAGATTAAAAAATTAACACTTTAAACACTCTGTAGTATTAATAGTAGTTGGGATAAAGCATACGCAAAATCGAGATTTTTTTCAGAAAAAATTTAATTATACCTTAATGGCATACTTTTCAGTGAAAGGGGGAACATTTTAAAGCAAACTTACTCTATTTGCTTATTAAGGGATAACTCCATTGGATTTTTAAACTTCTAAAAAATAATGACACCAAAGTATTAATCAAAGTTTATCAACAGCCACATGTGGTTCAAGGCAACATCGTGGTCTACCTTAGACAACACTGTCATTTCAAAATAATAAATAGTAAGGAACGAAGGAGACTGTAATTACCATTAACCACAATGAGTACTGCAGAACTTTCATCCAAGTTAAGGCAAGTCACGTGATGGTGGTTGAAAAAGAAAGAAGGAAATTAATAATCATAGAAAGTTTAATATGAATTAGAACACTCTCTCAAAGTATCTCACTTAATCTTCACAACAAACTTTAAAATACATATTATTATCCCGAGGCAAATGATGAAACCAAAGCTCCAAGACAAATTATTTCCTCAAGTTCTGTAAGCGAATGATCAGCAGGGCCTTAAGGTATACACACTATGAACTGTACTAGGTAGCCAGTATATGCCTATATTTGTGTTTTAAGATCACATTGTACTTCTGAGCCTTGCTTAGAGACACTGATGACTGTTAGCAGTACTGGCATGTTACAAAATAGCTCAGTGAGTTTGCATCCAGATCCTGAGGCTCAGCTTTTCATATGTGAGTAATAAAACCAGTGAGAGGCAAAACTGTGAAGTTGGCAGACATGGTCTTTATTGCTTCTACCCTATTTTCCCCGAAGGCACCCGGATGCCTTTCAGATGCCTGGCACCTTCAGCTAGCCCAAGCACTGAAATGAAGTGGCCACGCCAGCCCGTACAGAACTGCATATTGCCTTGATTTATAATCACTTGAGTGTCTACCTGCCCATACTCTCCACTAGATTGTGAACTCCAAAAGGACACTGAGAGCATCTCATTTTTCTATGCTCTGTGATACCCCAAAATAGGTGCGCAATGAATATTTCCAGAGAAAATTTATGACAGGATTGAACTCCCTCCCAACAGTAACCAAAATATTTTAGGCCTGTATTTCCACTGTACAGTTCTCCAGTCTTTGCTTCTTAAGATGACAAACAAGCAGGAGTGTCTGGGTGGCTCAGTAAGTTAAGCATCTGCCTTCAGCTCAGGTCATTATCTCAGGCTCCTGTGATTGAGCTCTGTATCAGGGTCCCTGCTCAGTGGGGAGTCTGCTTCTTCTGCCTCTCCCCATTGCTTGTGCTGATTGAACTTTCTCTTTCTCTCAAATAAAGAAATAAAATCTTTTTTAAAAAAGATGACAAACAACTAATAATATGGGCTATTAACCTATTAAGAAAGGACTCACTGCTTGACACTCTCAGATCCATATAACAGTATTGTTGTATATGCATGCATGTGTTTTGAAGACTAAATACCTAGTCTTTGTGGTATATCCACTGGCTACTTCAAACTTGGGCATTTCAACACAAGTTATTAGAGCAGTATCTCATTAAGATCAAATATGGCACAATAACAATGCATGGAGCACAACCACCATGCCAATGCCTAGGGTGGTCTCATTAACAACAGTAGAAAACTATAGGCAGAAAGCAGATGAATGCTAATAGTACACACTTGACACATATTATCTTATTTAATCCTTGTAACATTCTTTAAGGCAGATACTATTCTAATTTTATTAAAGAAAAAAAAGCCAGAAAAAATATATATTTTGCCAGGACCAAACTTGAAGTAAATGATAGAGATAGCATTCAGATATGTCCTAGCAATAGCTTCCTTTTACTACACCTGAATCCCCTGGCCCTCGAAGTTATTATCCAGGTAGCAGCCAGAGGACTAATGACATAATCTACTCCAAGGAAATTTACCATGAGGACTAAAGTTATCAATTCTCTATTTATATGACCAATGAGAGAAATGTCAGGGTAGAGAAGAAACAAGACCATTTGGGGCATAATTGTCAGAGGCTTGGCAAGGACCCCACCTAATATCCCAAGAGCACCCCTTTCCTTATGATAGAAGCCCTTGCCCTGGTAACCACATAGCTGTTTCCAAATCTGAACCAACCAGGCTTCCCCAAGAGGTCCTCTCCAATGAGGACTTGAGGGGCTTTCTATTTTTTTCTTTTTTTGTTGTCAAGCAGGATATAATGTACTCATATCCTTGCACATACACGTTTCACATAGAAAGTTTTCATGAATATATGCAAAAAGTAGAGATACTTACTAAAAGCCTTATCTTAGAAAAAAAGAAAAAAAAAGAACAGTATAACAGGGCTAGTGAAGTGATAAGACGATTATCAGTTTCTGGTAATTTGAAGAATTCTGATAAATCTCTTCTCCCTTCACAGAAAATTCCACATACTGATGTTAGAAAGCATATTTTATGAGATCCTTTCTTTTGCTCAACATTGCCCTTTTTGTGGTATCCCTCTTTTAAAATGCAAATGGAAGAGTAATATACTAAGTGATGAACAACTTTGTGTAAATAGTTTTATGAACCCTAAATTCCCATGGTCTAGAGAAGATACTAAAGGTGCCTGAATGCAGAGTGACTTCAGAGAAAAATAAAAAACAAACAAACAAAAGAACAAAAAATCTAATAGGTATATAGCCTGGAAGCTGAAAAAGCAACCCAGAAATGCCAATGAGTCGAGATGAAGAGAGAGAGAGAGAGAGAGAGAGAGAGAGAGAGAGAAATAGCCCGCAGCAAAGAAAGTTGTGAGAAAGAACCAAATTTAAACTTTAGAAATTAAAAATGTGTGACAACTGAAAGAAGAAGAACTCAGTAGATGATGGGACTAACAGAAGAGTGGAGGAGGCAGAAGAAAGAATCAATGAGCAAGAAGCTAGAACAATAGAAATTAGCCAATATGAAAGGCAGAAAGAAAAAGAAAGAAAGAAAGAAAGAAAGAATGAAAGAAAGAAAGAAAGAAAGAAAGAAAGAAAGAAAGAAAAATTAGAGGAGGAGGGGCAAGATGGTGGAAGAGCAGGGTCCCCAAATCACCTGTCCCCACCAAATAACCTAGATAACCTTCAAATCATCCTGAAAATCTACGAATTCGGCCTGAGATGTAAAGAGAGACCAGCTGGAATGCTACAGTGTGAAGAGTTCGCGCTTCTATCAAGGTAGGAAGACGGGGAAAAAGAAATAAAGGAACAAAAGGCCTCCGAGGGGGAGGGGCCCGCGAGGAGCCGGGCTGAGGCCGGGGCGAGTGTCCCCAGGACAGGAGAGCCCCGTCCCGGAGGAGCAGGAGCTGCACCAACCTTCCTGGGCGGGCGGAAAGGGGCTCGCAGGGAGTTGGAGCAGGACCCAGGAGGGCGGGGATGCCCTCGGGCTCCCGGGGACACTAACAGACACCTGCGCCCCGGGAGAGTGCGCCGAGCTCCCTAAGGGCTGCAGCGCGCACGGCGGGACCCGGAGGGGCCGGAGCAGCTCCGAGGGGCTCGGGAGCGGCTCCAGGGAGGGGGCTGCGGGGCGGGAGCGCGAATCCACCAGCGCAGGCCCCGGAGCACAGGGCGCCGGGACACAGCCCAGGATCCGGCCTCCCCCGGGACAGGCAGAGGCCGGGAGGGCCCAGGACAGCGAGGACGCTCCTGCCCCGAGCTGAGCACATCAGCGGCCCCGCCCCGGAGCCTCCAGGCCCTGCGGACGGAGAACCGAGAGCCCCGAGCCCCGTAGTTCCTGCGGAGGCTGAATCCAGGCTTCCAGAGTTGCCATAGCAACTGCTGCTGCTCCTCCCTGGGTCCCACGGGGTAAACAACCCCCGCTGAGCCCGGCAGCAGGCAGGGGCAGAGCAGCTCCCCCAAGTGCTAACACCTGAAAATCAGCACAACAGGCCCCTCCCCCAGAAGACAGGCTGGACGGACCAGTTCCAGGGGGAGTCAAGGGACTTAAAGTCTACAGAATCAGAAGATACTCCCCCGTGTGTTTTTTTGTTGTTGTTGTTGTTTGTTTGTTTTTTGTTTTTTTTATTTGTTTCCTTCCCCCACCCTTTTTTTCCCTTTCTTTCTTTTTCGTTCTCTTTTTCTTCTCTATTTTTTCTTTTTTCTTCCTTTTTTCTTTTTTCTTTTTCTCTTTTCTTTCCTTCTTTCTCTCCTCTCTTTTTCTCCTTTTCCCAATACAACTTGCTTTTGGCCACTCTGCACTGAGCAAAATGACTAGAAGGAAAACCTCACCTCAAAAGAAAGAATCAGAAACACTCCTCTCTCCCACAGAGTTACAAAATCTGGATTACAATTCAATGTCAGAAAGCCAATTCAGAAGCACTATTATACAGCTACTGGTGGCTCTAGAAAAAAGCATAAAGGACTCAAGAGACTTCATGACTGCAGAATTTAGATCCAATCAGGCAGAAATTAAAAATCAATTGAATGAGATGCAATCCAAACTAGAAGTCCTAATGACGAGGGTTAATGAGGTGGAAGAACGAGTGAGTGACATAGAAGACAAGTTGATGGCAAAGAGGGAAACAGGAAAAAAGAGACAAACAATTAAAAGACCATGAAGATAGATTAAGGGAAATAAACGACAGCCTGAGGAAGAAAAACCTACGTTTAATTGGGGTTCCCGAGGGCGCCGAAAGGGACAGAGGGCCAGAATATGTATTTGAACAAATCCTAGCTGAAAACTTTCCTAATCTGGGAAGGGAAACACGCATTCAGATTCAGGAAATAGAGAGATCCCCCCCTAAAACCAATAAAAACCGTTCAACACCTCAACATTTAATAGTGAAGCTTGCAAATTCAAAGATAAAGAGAAGATCCTTAAAGCAGCAAGAGACAAGAAATCCCTGACTTTTATGGGGAGGAGTATTAGGGTAACAGCAGACCTCTCCACAGAGACCTGGCAGGCCAGAAAGGGCTGGCAGGATATATTCAGGGTCCTAAATGAGAAGAACATGCAACCAAGAATACTTTATCCAGCAAGGCTCTCATTCAAAATGGAAGGAGAGATAAAGAGCTTCCAAGACAGGCAGGAACTGAAAGAATATGTGACCTCCAAACCAGCTCTGCAAGAAATTTTAAGGGGGACTCTTAAAATTCCCCTTTAAGAAGAAGTTCAGTGGAACAATCCACAAAAACAAGGGCTGAATAGATATCATGATGACACTAAACTCATATCTGTCAATAGTAACTCTGAACGTGAACGGGCTTAATGACCCCATCAAAAGGCGCAGGGTTTCAGACTGGATAAAAAAGCAGGACCCATCTATTTGCTGTCTACAAGAGACTCATTTTAGACAGAAGGACACCTACAGTCTGAAAATAAAAGGTTGGAGAACCATTTACCATTCAAATGGTCCTCAAAAGAAAGCAGGGGTAGCCATCCTTATATCAGATGAACTAAAATTTACCCCGAAGACTGTAGTGAGAGATGAAGAGGGACACTATATCATACTTAAAGGATCTATCCAACAAGAGGACTTAACAATCCTCAATATATATGCCCCGAATGTGGGAGCTGCCAAACACTTAAACCAATTATTAACCAAAGTGAAGAAATACTTAGATAATAATACACTTATTCTTGGTGACTTCAATCTAGCTCTTTCTATACTCGATAGGTCTTCTAAGCAGAACATCTCCAAAGAAACAAGAGCTTTAAATGATACACTGGACCAGATGGATTTCACAGATATCTACAGAACTTTACATCCAAACTCAACTGAATACACATTCTTCTCAAGTGCACATGGAACTTTCTCCAGAATAGACCACATACTGGGTCACAAATCGGGTCTGAACCGATCCCAAAAATTGGGATCATCCCCTGCATATTCTCAGACCCTAATGCCTTGAAATCAGAACTCAATCACAAGAAGAAGTTTGGAAGGACCTCAAACACGTGGAGGTTAAGGACCATCTTGCTAAAAGATGAAAGGGTCAACCAGGAAATTAAGGAAGAATTAAAAAGATTCATGGAAACTAATGAGAATGAAGATACAACCGTTCAAAATCTTTGGGATGCAGCAAAAGCAGTCCTAAGGGGGAAATACATCGCAATACAAGCATCCATTCAAAAACTGAAAAGAACTAAAATACAAAAGCTAACCTTACACATAAAGGAGCTAGAGAAAAAACAGCAAATAGATCCTACACCCAGCAGAAGAAGAGAGTTAATAAAGATTAGAGCAGAACTCAACGAAATTGAGACCAGAAGAACTGTGGAACAGATCAACAGAACCAGGAGTTGGTTCTTTGAAAGAATTAATAAGATAGATAAACCATTAGCCAGCCTTATTAAAAAGAAGAGAGAGAAGACTCAAATTAATAACATCATGAATGAGAAAGGAGAGATCACTACCAACACCAAGGAAATACAAACGATTTTAAAAACATATTATGAACAGCTCTACGCCAATAAATTAGGCAATCTAGAAGAAATGGACACATTCCTGGAAAGCCACAAACTACCAAAACTGGAACAGGAAGAAATAGAAAACCTGAACAGGCCAATAACCAGGGAGGAAATTGAAGCAGTCATCAAGAACCTCCCAAGACACAAAAGTCCAGGGCCAGATGGCTTCCCAGGGGAATTCTATCAAACGTTTAAAGAAGAAACCATACCTATTTCTACTAAAGCTATTTGGAAAGATAGAAAGAGATGGAGTACTTCCAAATTCGTTCTATGAGGCCAGCATCACCTTAATTTCAAAACCAGACAAAGACCCCACCAAAAAGGAGAATTACAGACCAATATCCCTGATGAACATGGATGCAAAAATTTTCAACAAGATACTAGCCAATAGGATCCAACAATACATTAAGAAAATTATTCACCATGACCAAGTAGGATTTATCCCCGGGACACAAGGCTGGTTCAACACTCGTAAAACAATCAATGTGATTCATCATATCAGCAAGACAAAAACCAAGAACCATATGATCCTCTCATTAGATGCAGAGAAAGCATTTGACAAAATACAGAATCCATTCGTGATCAAAACTCTTCAGAATGTAGGGATAGAGGGAACATTCCTCAACATCTTAAAAGCCATCTATGAAAAGCCCACAGCAAATGCCATTCTCAAAGGGGAAGCACTGGGAGCCTTTCCCCTAAGATCAGGAACAAGACAGGGATGTCCACTCTCACCACTGCTATTCAACATAGTACTGGAAGTCCTAGCCTCAGCAATCAGACAACAAAAAGACATTAAAGGCACTCAAATTGGCAAAGAAGAAATCAGACTCTCCCTCTTCACCGATGACATGATACTCTACATGGAAAACCCAAAAGTCTCCACCCCAAGATTGCTAGAACTCATACAGCAATTTGGTAGCGTGGCAGGATACAAAATCAATGCCCAGAAATCAGTGGCATTTCTATACACTAACAATGAGACTGAAGAAAGAGAAATGAAGGAGTCAATCCCATTTACAATTGCACCCAAAAGCATAAGATACCTAGGAATAAACCTAACCAAAGAGGTAAAGGATCTATACCCTAAAAACTATAGAACACTTCTGAAAGAAACTGTAGAAGACACAAAGAGATGGAAAAATATTCCATGCTCATGGATTGGCAGAATTAATATTGTGAAAATGTCAATGTTACCCAGGGCAATTTACACGTTTAATGCAATCCCTATCAAAATACCATGGACTTTCTTCAGAGAGTTAGAACAAATTATTTTAAGATTTGTGTGGAATCAGAAAAGACCCTGAATAGCCAGGGGAATTTTAAAAAAGAAAACCATATCTGGGGGCATCACAATGCCAGATTTCAGGTGGTACTACAAAGCTGTGGTCCTCAAGACAGTGTGGTACTGGCACAAAAACAGACACAAAGATCAGTGGAACAGAATAGAGAACCCAGAAGTGGACCCTCAACTTTATGGTCAACTAATATTCGATAAATGAGGAAAGACTATCAATTGGAAGAAAGACAGTGTCTTCAATAAATGGTGCTGGGAAAATTGGACATCCACATGCAGAAGAATGAAACTAGACCACTCTCTTGCACCATACACAAAGATAAACTCAAAATGGATGCAAGATCTAAATGTGAGACAAGATTCCATCAAAATCCTAGAGGAGAACACAGGCAACACCCTTTTTGAACTCAGCCACAGTAACTTCTTGCAAGATAGATCTATGAAGGCAAGGAAACAAAAGCAAAAATGAACTATTGGGACTTCATCAAGATAAGAAGCTTTTGCACAGCAAAGTGTACAGTCAACAAAACTCAAAGACAACCTACAGAATAGGAGAAGATATTTGCAAATGACGTATCAGATAAAGGGCTAGTTTCCAAGATCTATAAAGAACTTATTAAACTCAACACCAAAGAAACAAACAATCCAATCATGAAATGGGCAAAAGACATGAAGAGAAATCTCACAGAGGAAGACATAGACATGGCCAACAAGCACATGAGAAAATGCTCTGCATCACTTGCCATCAGGGAAATACAAATCAAAACCACAAGATACCACCTCACACCAGTGAGAATGGGGAAAATTAACAAGGCAGGAAACCACAAATGTTGGAGAGGATGCGGAGAAAAGGGAACCCTCTTGCACTGTTGGTGGGAATGTGAACTGGTGCAGCCACTCTGGAAAACTGTGTGGAGGTTCCTCAAAGAGTTAAAAATAGACCTGCCCTACGACCCAGCAATTGCACTGCTGGGGATTTACCCCAAAGATACAGATGCAATGAAACGCCGGGATACCTGCACCCCGTTGTTTCTAGCAGCAATGGCCACAATAGCCAAACTGTGGAAGGAGCCTCAGTGTCCATCAAAAGATGAATGGATAAAGAAGATGTGGTTTGTGTATACAATGGAATATTACTCAGCCATTAGAAATGACGAATACCCACCATTTGCTTCAACGTGGATGGACCTGGAGGGTATTATGCTGAGTGAAGTAAGTCAATCAGAGAAGGACAAACATTATATGTTCTCATTCATTTGGGGAATATAAATAATAGTGAAAGGGAATATAAGGGAAGGGAGAAGAAATGTGTGGGAAATATCAGAAAGGGAGACAGAACATAAAGACTCCTACCTCTGGGAAATGAACTAGAGGTGGTGGAAGGGGAGGAGGGCGGGGGTGGGGGTGAATGGGTGACGGGCACTGTGGTGGCACTTGACGGGATGAGCACTGGGTGTTATTCTGTATGTTGTTAAATTGAACACCAATAAAAAATAAACTTATTATTTAAAAAAAAGAAAGAGAAATTAGAAAGGGAAATTAGCCAATATGAGCAAACAACCAAAAGAAAATACACTAGAAGAAGGAGGAGGAGGAGAAGTACAGGAGGAGAGACTTGGGGGCCAATGGGGCTATAACAGAATACGAACATTTTTGTCATTGGAATCCTGGAAGGGGAAAAGAAAGAAAGTGATCCTGAAAATGTATACTTTTCAAACATATAATTCACCCAAACTTGAAGTAATAATGACTGCTAACTTCCCAAACTTGATAAGAGATGTAAACTAACAGATTCAAGAAGTTTAGCAAACCATAAATAGAATAAAGCCAAAGAAATCCACTTTAAAATATATCCTAATTAAACTCAAAGTGACACAATATTTTACAAGTGCTGCAAGAAAATAACCATCAACCCTGAATCCCATTCTCAGAAAAAATATCCTTCGGGAATGAAGGGGAAATAGAGAAATTCTCAGATGAAGGAAAACGAGTTTGTTACCAGCAGACCTATCCTAAAAGTATAGCTAAGTAAAGTTGTCTAATAGGAAAGGAAATAAGAAAGAAAGAACCTTGGAACATCAGGAAGGATCAACAGTACAACAAGCAGAAATATGGGTTAAAAAATACATTTTTCTTCTAGTGAATTTTCTAAATTAGTTTGATAGCTAAAGCAAAAGTTTTTGCATTGTATTTTGCACTTCTAAATGAATGTAAAGGAAACATTTAAGACAATTATATTATAAATTTGATAGAATAAAGGGATATAATAGGAGATAGGATTTCTATACTTTACCCAAACTGGTAAAATGGCAACATAAGTGGATGGTTATGTTATGCATATACAACAGAATATCTAGTGTTATGGCAAGTCTTTTTTAAAGTTACACAAAGAAATACACTAAAAAATACTATAGATAAATAAAAAATGGAATTCTAAAAAGTATTCAAATAACCCACAGGAAGATAGAGAATAAAAACAGAAATGAAAAACTGAAGGAACAAACAGAAACCAAAAGGAAAATGGCAGACTTAGGTTCTAACTTATCAATAATTGTATTAAATCTAAATATATTTGACAGAAGAAGAAAAATTCACAATTTAAACTCCCCTCCAAAAAAAGAAGTTCCCATACCTAGATGTTTCCACTAGAGAATTTTACCAAAAGTATATGTAAGAATCAAGCCAAATCTACACATTGTTTTGCAGAAAATAGAAGAGAAGGGAACACTTCCCAACTCATTTTATTAAACTAGTATTACCTTGATCCAAAAACCATATAAAAACAGTACAAAAAAATACTATTATTGCTCATGAATATGTTAAGCATATAAAAATACTTAACAAATATTAGCAAATAGAATTTAGCTATATATAAAAAGATCATACACAATGACCAAGTAGGGTTTATTCCATGAATTCAAGTCTGAGTCAATATTCAAAAATCAGTCTCTACATTTTACCATATTAACAGGCCAAAGAAGAAAAATCACATGATCATATCAATTGATGTAGAAAATTAGACAAAACTCAAAAACTATTCATATTAAAAATTCTTATCAAAATGTAAATAGAGGAAAGTTTCCTTAGCTTGATAAATAGAATCCTTAAAAAAAAAAAAGTCTATAGCTATATTATACTTAATGATGAAATACTGAATAATTTCCCCCTAAAATCAGCAATAAGTTAAAGATGTCCTCTTTTATTCAAGATAGTGCTTAAAGTTCTGGTCAATGCAATAAGGCAAGAAGAGGAAATAAAAAGCATACATGTCAGGAATGAAGAAATAAAACTCTCCCTTTTTGTAGATGACATAATGATCTACACAGAAAATCTCAAATAATCTACAGAAAGACTACAAGGCCTACCGAGTCCAACAAGGTCACAGGAAAAAAAGCAAACATGAAAGTCTATTGTATTTCCATGTACTGATAGAGGACACAGGTACCTAAATTAAAAACACAATACAATTTACAATTGCTTAAAATTTGAAATACTCAAATATAAATCTAGTAACATGTACACAATTTATATTAAAAACTACACAACGCTGATGAAAGAAAAGGTTTAAACAAATGGGAAGATATACCATGTTCATGGATTGGTTCATGGTTTAATATGTCAGTTCTCTCCAAAACTGATAAATAAATTTAACATCATATTTAAGAAAAATCCTAGCAACACTATTTGTAAATATAGGCAAGAGTATTCTAAAATTTATGTAGAAAGGCAAAGGAACTAGTTTAGGTAAAATAATTGTTTAAGAAAAGAATAAAATGAGAGGAACAAATCTGCTTGATTCCAAGACTTATTACATAGTTACAGTAATCAACCCTTACATAGATACATACATCATTAAATCTGAACACAGAAATAGACCTACACAAATATGATAAGTCAATTTTTGACAAAACTGCAAAAACATTTTGGTGGAGGAAAGAAAGCTTTTCTAACAAATGACGTTAAAGCAATTGAGCATCTATAGTCAGAGAGAACAAGAGAGGGAGAAAGAAGAAAAGGAAGAAGAAGGAGGAGGAAGAAGAAGGTGGCGGAGGGGGAAAAGAATAGAAAAAGAAGAAGAAAAGGAGGAGATCACAGGGTTGGTGTGGGGGTGGGGTAAGGATTAAAATTCTCCAAACACAGCAACAATAGCATCAAAATCCTATTAGAAAATGGGCACAAGGGATCCCTGGGTGGCGCAGCGGTTTGGCGCCTGCCTTTGGCCCGGGGCGCGATCCTGGAGACCCGGGATCAAATCCCACGTCGGGCTCCCGGTGCATGGAGCCTGCTTCTCCCTCTGCCTGTGTCTCTGCCTCTCTCTCTCTCTCTGTGACTATCATAAATAAATAAAAATAAATAAATAAATAAATAAATAAATTATAAAAAAAAATAAAAAAAAAAGAAAGAAAATGGGCACAAGACAAAGAGATATTTTATGGAGGAGAATATACAGATGGCAAATAAGTACATGAAAAATGTTCAGTATCATCACCCATTAGGGCAATAGGAATTGAAACCACAATAGGACATCACTGTGTATCTATGAGAATGGCTAAAATAAAAAACAATAGTGACATAGACTGCTGGCAAGAATGCAGAGGAACTAGATCTCTTGTATATTGCTGCTGGAAGTGTAAATGCTACAGCCACTCTGCAAGACCAGTTTGGAGGTTTCTTTTAAAAAGTAAACATACACTCATGTGGAATTTAAGAAATAAAACAGATGAACATAAGAGAAGGGAAGGAAAAATAAAATAAGATGAAAATAGAGAGGGAGGCAAACCATAGGAGATGCTGAACTTAGGAGGCAAACTAAGAGTTTGCTGGAGGGGTGATGGTTGGGGGGGAATGGTAATTGGGCGATGGGAATTAAGGAGGGCACTTAATGTAACAACTATAGAAATGATCCCTCAAAGTATAGTCTTAAGGAGGGTACTTGATGTAATGAGCACTGAGTGTTTTAGGCAACAGATGAATCACTAAATCCTACCTCTGAAACCAATAAAAATAAAAAAATAAAAACTTAAAAAAAAAGTAAACATGCACCTATCTTGTGGCCCAGCAACTATACTACTGGATATATTTTCCACAAAGAAAAGAGACATTTTTATACACAATTTTGAACACAAACTAAATACAAATTTTTGTAGCAGCTTTGTTCATAACAAACTCAAACTGGAAACAACCCAGATGTTAAACAGGTGAATGGTTAAACAAACTGTGGTACATCCATACTGTGAAATACTACCAAGAAATAAAACAAACTATTGCCACACAGAATGATCTGGATGGATCTTCAGAGAATTATGCTGTGTGGAAAAAGCCAGTCAGAAAAGATAACATACTGCATGATTCTATTTTTATAGCATTCTTGAAATGACAAAATCATAAAAATGGTAAACATATTAGTGATTCCCAGTGGTTAAGCAAGGGATGAGGGCAGGTGAGAAGTGGATGTGCCTCAAAAGAGCAGCATGAGAGGTCCTCGTGCTAATGGAATGTTTTATATCTTGACTGTATCAATGTCAACATCCAGGTTGTGATACTGTACTGTAGTTCTGCAAGATGTTACCTTTGGGAGAAACTGGGATATGGGTCCATGAATATCTTTGTATTATTTCTTACAATTGCATATGAATCTATAGTTTTCTTAAAACAAAACCCCAAAAAGCTTAATCAAAAAAAATAATACTCAGAAGTCTCCAAAATAGAATAAATACAGATCATTTGAAAAATACACATTTTGAGATGTACCTATATGGTACTTGATATCTTCTAGTAGGTATTTAGAAACTGAAAATTTTCATCATGGAGATTAAATTAATGTTACTTTTTCTAAAAAAAAAGAGAGAGAGAGACTTGGAAGAGGTATGGCAAATAGTATTGAACTCAAAGGCATTCTTCATGGAAAAGGGGGTTATAATGAGAAAGCAATGTCTGTCATGGGCCTTGGAGGTGGGAGGTATCTGTAGCCTATGTGCCATGTAATTACCATTTCTGACATGGAGTTTAGAGATTTAACTTAAAGGTTTATTGGTAGGATTTCTGACAGCTTGGGAGCTCCAAAGGCTAGAACTTTCCAAAACAGCACTCATTTTAGCTTCACTCAAAACCTAGAGTTTAGAAGTGTACGTGGGCTGTCATTTTGGCTGTGCTGAGTAAAATCCCTGGGCTACAGAGTTGGCTGTTTAGCTGATATTCCACATTGATCATTTGCTGGCCCACAAATACATTATGCAGTTCATTGCTCAGGAAAATTTTCTCTTTGTTTGAGTTACGGGGATTAAAAGCATTACAGTTTAATCCCTTTGATGCATCCAGGCCATTTTGAAATTGAATGTTTTTCTATTAACTCTCCTACTGGGAACCAATTCACTGCCACTGTAGCAACAGAGCCAGGCAATCCTGATTAATTACAGAATTTCTGCCCTTCTGCCTCCATGAGTCTTTCTAAAATATCTAATAACAAAAGCACTTAAATAAATCTATGGATTTAATCAATACTTCATGTAGTTTGGAATAAGAAACCTCAAAATTTTTCAATATAGTGGGCGAGAGAGATGAAAATTAGTAGATGAAAGAATCTGGTGTTTAAGAATTCATATGTATTAGAGGCTCAGGCCGTGTCAACTTGCAAACTCACCAAAAAATGAATCCTATGTTAAAAAAAATCAGCATACATTAGGTTTATTACAACTGTTGAAGGGAAGAACATGAGTTTCTAAGTTAAATTATACATTTAATTCAGAAACTATCATGCTGCTATCAGATTTATAGCCTCCAATTTATAGAAACCAAGGCATAATAAACTGTCAGGGAAGGAATTGTCTGCTCATTAGATCTGCTTTTAGAAGATGAGCTAGACTGAACATTCTCCATATGGGAACCACAAGATGAATGAAGAATTCAATTTGGGCAGCCCGGGTGGCTCAGCGGTTTAGCACCACCTTCAGCCCAGGGGGTGATCCTGGAGAGACCCGGGATGGAGTCCGATGTCGGGCTCCCTGCATGGAACCTGCTTCTCCCTCTGCCTGTGTCTCTGCCTCTCTCTCTCTCTCTCTCTCTCTCTCTCTCTCTCCCTGTCATGAATAAATAAATAAAATATTTTTAAAAAATTTTGATTTGCTTTCTTTTGTCAACAGTGCCTGTGGAAGGAACTGTATCAGAAGGACATGCCTGATAGAGAAAAATGAATATAATACTTCACTTTCTATACCACAGAAAAATGAAAGAAAATACAGGGGAAATTTTAAGCATCTCAAATGCAGGCTAGCACAAATCAAAAAATAAATCTGCCCATTGAATAATAAACGAAAAAGTGGTGTGACTTCAGAAGGTCTAGCATCATAGGAAAGCCACAGCATGGAATCTGTTTCTATGCTTAAAAACCAGAATTTGTACTAACTTAAAATTCATAACCACTTCAACATCATTTATCGCTGGCATCCATTCGGCAAAATATTTCATACATCAACAAGGATCAGCTCTACACATGACTATTTTTCATGGTATTATCTTATTTTCTTACACTCAAAAATGGGAATCATTTCTTGAGTCCTGCATTATAGACATATGCTAAAGAGAACAGGAATGCTGGGGAATCATGGCTTAAAGACAAAGCACTATGCTCAATACATCATGAAATTATTACCTGGTGTCCGTACACACAGAGTCCTCAGAAATGAATTTAGTCATTTGCATGAGTGCAGTGAGCTACACCTCTTTGAAATTTGAAAGGTAAAGTTTCTTTAAGAGGTGTCATTTGTCAATCTCATAAGAAAATCATCATCTGCTTTTCCCTAAATATTATCCTGGGAGCTATACTCTTTTCTCAAGGTCATCTGTGCTTTCAAATGTTATAAAATTCATTTCCTTTATTTAGCAAAATTTATTCATTTGGGATACCACCAACTATTCATAGATTTTATATTTTTATTGTCTAACAAATATTTTCATTCCCATTTTCTTTTGTATTTTCTTTTTACTTTTCAAAATTTGAATTTAATCATTTTTACTAGCATTATTTGGTTTCTATGTTTGCAGAGCATTGTGCTAGATGCTGAAAGACATATATAGTGGTGAGTCCTGGTTTCCACCCTCTGGGTAGCTTTCTCTCTATTAGGAGAAATCATATAAACCAAACAGAGGGAGCTTCATTGAGGATCCTGCTGCTCAGAGGGTGGTTTTCAGACAGAAATGCTCATCTGAGAGTTTGTTAGAAATGCAGAGTCTGATATATTCTCCCATTTAGGAGGTTTTCTTTTTGTTTTGTTAATGGTTTCCTACGGTGTGCAAAAGTTTTTACCAAATAGTTGTAGTTCCTATAGTTTATCTTTGCTGTTATCTCCTTTGCCTCAGGAGATCTATCTAGAAAAAATGTTGCTATGCCTTATGTCAGAGAAGTCACTGCCTATGTTCTACTCTAGGATTTTTATGGTTTCAGGTCTCACGTTTTTTTTTTCTTCTAAGTTTTATTTAAATTCCAGCTAGTTAACATACAGTACAATATTAGCTTCAGAGGTAGAATTTTGTGATTCATCACTTACATGCAATACCTGGTGCTCATCACTATACCTATGCATGCCCTTTTTAATATCTATCACCTGTTTAACCCATTCCATACCAAATCCACCCCCCCCACACACATCTCTCCTCCAGTAACCATCAGTTTGGGCTCTTTCCATAGTTGGCTATTGTTGATAATGCTGCTATAAACATAAGAGTGCATGTATCCCTTCAAATCAGTATCTTTATATCCTTTGGGTAAATATCTAGTAGTGCAATTGCTGAATAGTTGGATGGTTCTATTTTTAACTTTTTGAGGAACCTCTCTACTGTTTTCCAGTTTGCATTCCCACCAACAGTAAGAGTTTGCCTTTCTGCACATCCTCCCCAACACCTCGAGTTTCCTATCTTGTTAACTTAGTCATTTTGACTGGTATGAGTGATATCTCATTGTAGTTTTGATTTGTTTATCCCTGATGATGAGTGATGTTGAGCATCTTTTCATGTGTCTGTTAGCCATCTGTATGTCTTCTATGGAAAAATGTCTATTCATGTCTTCTGCCAATTTTTAATTGTATTATTTGGGTTTGGGGTGTTCAGTTTTATAAGTTCTTTTATCTATTTTGGATATTAACCCTTTATCAGATATGTCTTCTCCCATTCTATGGGTTACCTATTAGTTTTGTTGGTTGTTTCCTTCACTATGCAGAAGATTTTTATGTTAATGAAGTACCAGTAGTTTATTTTTGCTTTTGTTTCCCTTGCCTTAGGTGATCTATCTAATAAGAAGTTTATGCAGCTGAAGCCAAAGAGGGTACTGCCTTGTTCTCCATGTTGTGCCCAAGATTGCGAATCTGAGAAACCACCAAGGAGCCAACACCCATGCAAGCCACGAGGGTTTATTAGCAAACTTGAGCTTGGGTCCAAGTATACCCTACACAGCGGAGCAGGGACTTGGACCCCAAAGTGGGTTACAGCTGGGTTTTTTTATAAGCTGGTCTAAGGGATTTTCAGAAGGGATGGAGGAATTTCTCAAGTTCTGTTTACATTCTGATATGGGGCTTTCAAGCGCATTGAGCTCTGTTCTCATTCTAATATAGGACTTTCTACCATGGACCTGGGCTCTGTTGTCTTTCTGATATGGGATTCTCTGCCGAGGGCAATTCTGAGCTCTGTTGTCTTTCTGATATGGGATTCCCTGCAAGGACATTGAGGACATTCTGCAGTTCTTCCTATAAAGTTCAGCTCTTATTCACAGGGCCTAAGATGGCTGTACTTGTGCTAATGCTAAACTTGAGGTGGAATGGCCTTGGTTTTTCTCGGCCTCCATACTCCAGGATTTTGATGGTTTCGTATTTCACATTTAGGTCTTTCATCCATTTTGAATTTATTTTTGTGTATGGTGTAAGACAGTGGTCCAATTTCCTTCTTTTGCATGTAGCTGTTCAGTTTTCCCAACACCATTTGTTGAAGAGACTGTCTTTTTTTCCACTGGATATTCTTTTCTTCTTTGTCAAAGACCAATTGCCAAAAAAAAAAAAAAAAAAAAAAAAAAAAAAAAAAAAAAAGACCAATTGCCCATAGAGTTGTGGGTCCATTTCTGGGTTTTCTATTCTGTTCCATTGATCTATGCATCTTTTTTTTGTGCCAGTACTATACTGTCTTGATGAATACAGTCTGTAATACAGTTTGAAGTCCAGAATTGTGATACCACCAGCTTTTCTTTTCTTTTTCAATATTGCTTTGGCTATTCAGGCTTGGGGTCTTTTGTAGTTCCATACACATTTTAAGATTGTTTGTTCTGCAGTGTGAAAAATGACGATGATATTTTGATAAAAATTACATTAAATGTATAGATTTCTTTGGGTAATATAGACATTTTAAAAATATTTGTTCTTCCAAGCCACGGACATGGCATGTTTTTCCATTTCTTTGTGTCATCTTCAATTTCTTTCATAAGTGTCCTGTAGTTCTCAGAGTATAGATCTTTTACTTCTTTGGTAAGATTTATTCCTGGGCTTCTTACAGTTTTTGGTGCAATTGTAAATGCGATCAATTCCTTGTTTTCCCTTTCTGCTACTTCATTATTTCTGTACATTGATTTAGGATCCTGCAATTTTACTAAATTCATGTAGCAATTTTAGCAGTTTTTTGGTGGAGTCTTTTTGGATTTACTATGTAGAGTAGATTACTACATAATCTGCAAATAGTGAAAGTTTGACTTCTTCCTTGTCCATTTGGATGCCCTTTATTTCTTTTTGTTGTCTGATTGCTGTGGCTAGGATTTCCAGTCCTATGTTAAATAACAGTGGTAAGAGTGAACATCCCTTTCTTGTTTTTGTCATGTCTCATTTTTAGTTCGTTAATCCATTTTGAGTTTATTTTTGTGTATGGTGCAAAAAAGTGGTCCAGTTTCAGTCTTTTACTGTAATTGTCCAGTTTTACCACCACTATTTATTAAAGAGACTATCTTTCCCCCTTTGTATATTCTTGCCTCCTTTCTCATAGGTTGCCTGACCATGTAAATTTGTGTTTACTTCTGGATTCTCTATTCTATTTCATTGATCTGTGTGTCAATTTCTGCAATACTCTACTGTGGAGAAAAAGGAACCATCATACATTGTGAGAATGTAAATCAGCATAGCCACTGTGGCAATTAGTATGGAGGTTTCTCAAAGAATTAAAAATAGAAATACCATATAAAACAATAATTCCACTACTGGTATTTACCCAAAGGATAAAAGAATCCACTAATTTGGGGGATCCCTGGGTGGCGCAGCGGTTTGGCGCCTGCCTTTGGCCCAGGGTGCGATCCTGGAGGCCCGGGATCGAATCCCACGTCAGGCTCCCGGTGCATGGAGCCTGCTTCTCTCTCTACCTCTCTCTCTGCCTCTCTCTCTGTGACTATCATAAAAAAAAAAGAATCCACTAATTTGAAAAAATATACACAGCCATATGTTTATTACAGCATTATTGATGATAGCCAAGATATGGAAGCGACCTAAGAATTCACTGATAGATGAATGGATAAAGAAGACGTGGTATAGGGATCCCTGGGTGGCGCAGCGGTTGGGCGCCTGCTTTTGGCCCAGGGCGCGATCCTGGAGACCCAGGATCGAATCCCACGTCGGGCTCCCGGTGCATGGAGCCTGCTTCTCCCTCTGCCTGTGTCTCTGCCTCTCTCTCTCTCTCTCTGTGACTATCATAAATAAAAAAAAAAAAGAAGAAGAAGACGTGGTATACACATACACACACCCCTGATATTACACAGCTTTAAAAAAAAAGGATGAGACTGTGCCATTTTCAACAACATGGATGGACCTAGAGGGTATTATGGTAAATTAAATATGTCAGACTGAGAAAGACAAATACCATATGAATTCACTCATATGTGGAATTTAAAAAATGAACAAACAAAATGCAGAATCAGAGCTGTTAATACAGAGAACCAGTTAATGGTTGCCGGAGGGAAGGAGATAGGCTTGGGCAAAATGGGGGTAGAGAAGTAAGAGATATAATCTTCCAGTTATGGAATTAATAAGTCATGAGAATAAAAGATACAACATAGGGAACATAATAGTCAATGATATTGCAATAGCATTGTGTGGTGATAAATGGTAACTATACTTGTGCTGAGCATAGCATAACATATAGAGAATATAGAGAAGTTGAATCACTATGTTGTACACCTGAAACTAATCTAACATTGTATGTCAACTGTATTCAAATTTAAAAATTATTTTTAAAAAATACAGAGTCTGAGGCCCCTCACCTGTCCTGTTGGATCAGAAGCTGAATTTTAAAACAGTTTTCAGATTAGTTCCTAATACAGTATGAAGATTGGATAAGGGGTTGGTATTGAATATGAATTGAGTATTCTGAAAACCAGCGTCAAAGTTCCACAGAGTATCATTGGCAGAACAATTTTGGAAGAACTTCTTCACAGTCATTTTTTGGTGTCATATTTAGATTTTGAATCTTGCCTGGGTCTGAGGATAACTGAGCAATTAAATGGATGGGGATCCATTTAAAAATAAATAACTTAAAGGCTTTAAGAAAACTTTTAAATTAAAAGATGCCACAGTTCTGCCTGTTATTCTGTGTATCAGATTTTTTAATGTAATTCAGAATTCTCCTGACATTACTAGCTTACAAGTAAAAATAAGGTCGGATTTATATTAATACTCAAATTACATAGATTTCTAGCTCCCTAGTGATCAGAGGAGCAATGAAGTTATTCACTAACCCAACCTCTAACACCTTACTAACGTTAAAAAAATTTATTGTTGTAAAATATAGATAAGATTAAATTTACCATTGTAACCACTTTTAAGTGCACAGTTCAATGGCATTAAGTACATTCACATTGTTGTGAAACCATCACCACTATCTATTTCCAGAACTTTTTTTTATCACTTTAAATAGAACCTCTGTATGTAATAGCAGTAGTTCCCTCTTGCCTCTTCTCCCAATTCCTGGCAACCCACCATTCTGCTTTCTGTCTCTGTAAATTTGACTATGCTAAATACTTCATGTTGGTGGACTCTTACAGTATTTGTCCTTTTGTTACTAGCTCGTTTCACTTAGTATAATGTCTTTAGGATACATCCATGTTGTAGTATATGCCAAAATTCCATTCCTTCTTAGAGCTGAATAATATTCTATTATCTGTACATAACACTTTTTGTTTACCTACTCATCTATTAATGATATATGGGCTGTGTCCACCTTTTGGCTATTGTGAATAATACTGCTACTACAGCTTGCTATATTACTGAAAGCTATTGAGAGCTACCTTTGTCTTGCTGTTAAGCTGGGCAAGTTAGGCTCATTCCATAGAGATTGTCACCACATACATAACAGAACCCCCGGGGGAAATGTATCCCATTCCACTCTACTGTTGCTAAAGTTTAGCATCACTGCCCAAACAAAACACTCACTGCACGTGCTAGCTATCAGAGTTGCTGTTACTTCTTTCCAAAACACAGAATTCCTGGTGGGAAGAAGATAACTTCCCCCAGCATTAAGCTTACACTCAAAACTGACCTGGTTGCTATGTGTACAATATTGTCAGCCATTACCTGTCATTCAGAGGCAGGTGATTTCCCCCAAAGCACTCCATGGGTGTGTTAGAGGTGACCCCAGTGTCAATCAGAATATTCCAGAATCAGTCAGTTCTCTATGCCAACAACCCATGGCCTAGAGTACAATCTAAGCCAGTTTTTGGAATGTGTACCTTATACCTTATAAACTCTAAGACCTATAGACCACTAGGTTTCATGGAGCAGCATGAAGACTCCATTTGCCTACAGAGCTAGAGCCAGGCTTGGCTTAGTCAAGAAGTGTCATTGTATTCTCTGTAGTACAGGAGTGAATATTTGCTTTACATCTCTATGAAACTAAATCTGATTTCTCCGGGATACTCCATTAGACATGTATACACTTACCTTTGGAGGTCTGCTGGGGCAGGCCCACAAGAACTCTAATCAAATAAAGGAGTAGCCCTCTGCAAGAAGAACTCATCCTGGGGGAAAGGAAAATCAATCAAATGAATTTGACCTAACAACTAAACCTCAGATGTTTAATAAGAGTCATGGCAATTCTGAATGCAGTATGGCATCTATCTCTCAGGTCTGACCTCAAACACACAAACAGGTGAGTCCTAGGGAGCAAGGTATTCTGAGAAACACTAGAAACATTCTTTCTATTAACTCTATAAGGTACTGACACTTAGCAAATACACTGGTGGTGTGTATGTGCTATCATGTAACACAAAAGTGGTGGTTTGTAAGGAGTGAGCACTCCAGTTCTGCAAGGAACATATAAAGCTTTGGTGCCTGTGTGACTTGAGGCAACCTGATGGACCAGTATACAGGCTAGTGTCTGAAGCAAGTGTGAGGATGGAGGTGAGTGGCAAAAAAGAGTGGCATTAGTGTGACTAGAAGTGATTTCAAATTTGCACAGGTAGGGGCGCCTGGGTGGTTCAGCGGTTGAGCCTCTGCCTTTGGCTCAGGGTGTGATCCCGGAGTCCTAGGATCAAGTTCCACATTGGGTTTCCTGTGTGGAACCTGCTTCTCCCTCTGCCTGTGTCTCTGCCCCTCCCCCTCTGTGTCTCTCATGAGTAAATAAATAAAATCTTTAAAAAAAAAGTTTCACAGGTATTGGTGCTCACAGAGATGCTCACGCCAGCTGATGGAAGCATTGTGATTAGAAAGGGCAAGTGGGGAGCAATTTCATACAACTTTGCTAGTCATGGCCTTTCCTTAAGGGAACTGGGGCAGGAGAGTAGAAAATGGTACATGCTATGGTTTGTCATAGGATCTGTGCCTGACCATGTGTGAACACTCCAAGGGACTCTCAATGAGGATGAGATGAAATTCCGACTCATACTATCAAAGGGTTCCAATTACTTTTATCATGGATTTGTTTGGACTTAGGAGGCCCATTGCTCCTTAACTGAGGTACATAAAGGCTAATTTGAGAATGTTTCTTTAACCTAATCAGATGATCAAATTTTCACTTCTTACCTGTCTCCTAGACAAGATTTTATTTCCCTATGCTATTTGTTTCTAATAGTGTCTTTTATGTTTCTAAGAATGAGGAACATTTAACTATTTACTGTTCTTAAATAGTGAACTATTTACTTCTTATAATATAGAGTAGGGGTCACAGCTTCAAGGACAATGGGTGATTAAACAGGTAACTATGCGTGAGTGAGTGACATGATGATTATAAGACAATAGGGAGTGGCTAGAGAAAGTGCAGTCCCTTTCTAAAGGCATGCTATTTCACTAAAAACAAAACTTAAACCCAAAACTTTGCTAGGCCTAACAAAACCTATCTATGGGCCATATTAAGCCAAAACCAACTCTCCTCCCAGGATAATCACCCAGTCTTCATTTTCTAATCCTCACGACAAAGAAAGTTATTCTCACTGCAACACTAATGAGATCAATGATCTTTTTCATTAACGTGGATGAACACCAACAGAAATATATTACTTCAGTTATTCTAGAAATTTATCAAAATCCCTACAACCCTATTGTTTTGTACTCTGAGTACTTAACCAATTTACAAATACCAGGCATCATGATCTCATGGGGAAACCACATCAGATATATAGGAGTGGTAACATCTAACAATCACAGAGTGCTCATTTCTTGCTAGGCATTATATTAAGAATGTTCCATATGCTGTCTTATTTGCTCTTCCCAACCAACTTACTATATAAGTATTATCATTATCCTGGGTTTACATATGAAGGGACTAATGCTAAAGTCAAAATATGGTAAGCAGAGATTCCATGACTCCAAAGTCCATGATTTTAACCAAAATGTAAATATGTATGATAAAGCAGGAGTGTGAGTCAGCGGCTCAAGTATTGCATAATCAGGTGGAGCAAAGATATTGTATATAGGTAAAATTTAACAGAGAATTATTGCTTGCAAAAATAAACCTTTGGCACTTCATACAGAAGGTAGGAGTAGGGGGTCCCAGGGATTTTGGATGGGAGTTTGGTGGTAGGAGGTGGATGTCAGTGGGTTAGTGTGAGGTGGGGTCTGACCAAGGGTGTATGGAGATAGCCTTGAAGCCCAACTACTCCTCTACCATAATTTCTCTCTGTCCCTCCCTCCTCCTCTACCCTTCATCTGTCCAATTATACAACTTCCAACTAAGAAGAACTAAACTAAAACTTAGGGAAAAAAATACTCTATTTCATATATTTGAAGCACATTTGATTTTTCTGTCTACCTCCCAACCTACCTCTTGGGGGTTTATCCTCTACCAAATTAGGAAAATAGAAAAGTTGTAAACTTTAATAATATAGAGAAAAGGGAAGAATACTTTTCCGTTTATAACATACCAGTTATGTTCTAGGCAGTGAGTTTGATTATGCACTGGCTGTTTCCCTCTGAGGGAAGGACTGGAAGAGATCAGAGAGAATGAACCCTAACTCCCACAGAAATTTGAGAGGCAGAGCAAAGTGTTTCTCTACCTTGTCTTTGGACTGTATGTGGATGGGTGGGGGGGATTTGTGGCACCAATGTTTCTGACAATGAACAAAACCTCCCCATGCTTCCTAATGTCACTCTGTGATGGCTAATTTTATGTGCCAATTTGTCTAGGTTATAGCACCCACACATATGGTAGAACATTATTCTAGATGTTTCTGTGAATATAGTTTTTATATGAGATTTACATTTAAATCAGTATACTTAAAGTAAGGCAGATCACCCTTCATAATGAGGTGGACCTTATCCAATCAATTGGAAGCCTTAATAGAAAAAGACTGATCTCCCTAGAAGAAAGGTTAGTTCTACCATCAGACCACCTCTGGATTCAAATGGGCACACTTCCCTGGGTTTCCAGCCTATCAGCCAGCCTTCAGATTTTGGACTTTTTAAGCTTCTTTAACTGCATTAGCCAGCTTTTTAAAAATCTCTCTCTCTTTCTTTCTCTAAAAAGAAAAAGAGATACATATATATACAGATATATGCAGATACACACACACACCACACATCTCACATCTTATTCTATTTCTCGGGAGAAACTTGACTAATATCTTATTTTATCACTTATTTTTTTTTAAAGACTATTTATTTGAGAGAGAAAGAGCACAAGCAGGGGGCAGGAGCAGAGGGACAGGAAGCAGCAGACTTTCTGCTGCGCAGGGAGCTCCATGCAGGGATTGATCCCAGGGCCCTGGACCATGACTTGAGCCCAAAGCAGGCACTATAACTGACTAAGCCACCCAGGTACCCCTATCAGTTCTAAGATATACTTTTCTCTCTCTCTCTATATATATATATATATATTTCATTTTAACATCTCTGAAGTCATAAGGTATCTTAAATTGATATTATTTTAAATGAAATCTGATTTTTCTTAGTTTCACAAAATATTCAGCATCCCCCCAACTAGATCTTAATTTGCAACATGCAGGCCAATAGATTGTTGGATTGAGCCAACTGATTATATAGTACAACCACCATCTATGATATGTGTAGTTATGCAGTAACTTCTCTCCAAAGGACCTAGGAACTCTGTGAAGTTTTAAATAATTATTTCCTGGGAGCCTGGATGGCTTAGTTGGTTAAGCATCTGCCTTTGGCTCAGGTCATAATCCCGGATCCTGGGACTGAGCCCCTTGTCAGGCTCCTGCTCAGCGGGGAGTCTGTTTTTCCCTCTGCCCCTCCTCCTCTGCTCATGCTGTCTCTGGCTTTCTTTCTCTCATATAAATAAATAAAGAAAGAAATATTTTCCATAATCCTATCATTCGGCTGCCATCTGTAAACTCTGAAAAATAATTTTTTCTAGGGAATGAACATTATGAATGCTATGAAGGACATAGAATCTTAAAAGAATGTTTTGGAAGGGGAAAATATGAAAAGATAATACAAGATATTTCTTCTTAAGTAAGCCTCATTGCACCACTTACATCCCACTTTCTTTCAGTACAGTTTTCTAGTTGCTCTGTTGCAAGTGGTGGCATTTTGTTTTTCTACCAGCTAAATTTTCAAAAGAACTGGATAACTGGCCAATGCTACAACACTTTTTTGACATACCATCTTGTTATATAAGATTAAGAGCTCCTTGAAGGTAGGAGTAGGTCTTAGGTGTGTGTGTATCTCTAGTACTAAGCATGTGTACATGGTGTACATTGATATTTGTCAATACGTGCATGTCATTGAATGTGTTGACTACATTATAAAGTGTTAGTGAATGTCCAGGCATCCAAGGGAGATTGTCTTTTCCAGGTTGTGAAAACCCTGAAGGTGGCTTATTCAAAATAGCAAAGGCTTGGTGCTTCAAAACACTGGTTTGAATTCTGGTTTTGCCACTTACAGGCTGGGTGACTAGTATATTAGTTAATTTTTCTGAGCTTCAGATTTTCGCACTTGGAAAGGAAACATTATAATATCTATATTGAAGAGTTTTGTGAGGGTTAAAGTAACTTTTGAAAGAAGCAGGCACTTCATACTCTCATAGAAATGTGGTAGGTAGCTCTCAGTGTTCTATTACCCCTCTTTGCTTCCCTACTATAGCACTAGGCACAGTGCCTAGCACTTGGAAGATATTCAATCATGTTTGTTGAATGAATCATAAAGAAGTGTCTTGATGGAAAACACACACTATTTTTGGCTTTCTATACAACATGCAATAAATTTTACAGCCTGACTCTTAAGAATCATTCATGATGCTTCTTTTACTCAAAATTCAATATTTTCAACTTAAGAGCCTAGGCTCTCTCCCTCTCATTTATAAAAATTATCTTAATTTAAATGAAAACCAACCAACCATCAAACAAAATTACGAGAACTTTAAATCACAGAACTTACCTCACGTTTATGGTATTACTAGGTTGGATTTTCATATGGGGAACTAAAATGCTTATTTTTAGCTTTTAAGAGATAATCACAACACTGACATTTTAGTGTCAAAATTATTTCCTCTCTCATTTCTTACTTTGCTTCTTTTTTCTTCTGTCCTACCCACCATCTGTTTGAGAGTTCAATGAATGAATCATCCAACAGGCAAACGAACTCTGGATGACACATTACTTTAAGCCACATCTGAAATAAATTGAAAGTTTAAAAGGCCACATAGCATCAATCGGTGTGCATGCTATTCTCGCTGAAAGACAATCAGATGCCAGAAGGGCCTTTTGTAACACACTGTCCCAGGAACTATCAGTTCCAACATCCACATGTACATTCTTCATGTGAAACATTGGCAGCCATTTTGTACTTACTGTTGCATGTTCATAACTCTTGATATAAATGATTCACCACATTATGGTAGCATTTGGTCAGAGAAGTGAAACTAATAGCTAGAAGACAATGTCAAAACCAAGTTTCAGGAGGCAATAGGAAGAACAAAGCCTAGACAGACTAGAAGCTGAGTGCAGACAGATGGAAGGAAGGTAGGAAGGAAGGAGATGTGGGTTGGTGGATGGATTTAGGGCCAGATTAGCTCAAAAACCTGAATCAAATTTCAACTCTACATTGTAGAAATTGAGCAGAAGCTCAATTTGTTCCCAAATAATCTGTTGCCAAACAGAAACTTCATATATTCAGTGGAATCATTTAACAAAGGACATGAGGGATATATCACTGAACAAAACAGAAATCTATAAACTCAGAGATTTTGCTCCAGTAGGGAAAGATATAATAAACAATTAATGTAACCAATAAATAAACTATAAAATATATTGAAAGAGAAAGAGAAGTCCTATAGAGGAAGAAAAAGGTCAGAATAAGGAGTAGTATAAATGCCAGACTACCAGAGTGAAAGTTTCAATTTAAATGAATATGTAGCCTTAACATGAGGATTACTTAAATATCAATTGGAATGACTGAAATGGCAGAATCACAAAATTTTTTTAAAAAGCAACATTACACAAAGAGGGATGCCTGGATGGCTCAGTGGTTGAGCATCTGCCTTAGGCTCCGGACATGGTCCCAGAGACCCGGGATCGAGTCCCATATTGGGCTCCCTGCAGGAAGCCTGCTTCTCCCTCTACCTATGTCTCTGCCTCTGTCTCTGTGTCTCTCATGGATAAATAAATGAAATCTTTTTTTTTAAAGCAACATTCCACAAAGAGAGTAATTTTATGACATATAAAAAAACACAGTCTTCACTGAACTTAAATAAAGCCCTGAAAACATTTCAAAGATACTTATTTATATTCTTTTTAATAAAACTCTGTACTATTAAAACAAAGAACACAGGTATGTGAATTTCACTTACTGGCAAGGTTAAAGTCCTTTAAACTCAGTCTCATCTCATTGTCCATGTGACTGATATTATCCCTATTTCACAGGTGGGGACATTGAGGGCCAAAGAATGTTTATGACTAAACACAATGAGTCAGTGGTAAGGATTATGGAAAATGAATGACCTAGGCAGCATACAAATGACTTCATCTTATGTGGGTTTGGCTATGTAAGTTACATTATCTCAGCAGTTTTGTGAACATGGTTTTCTTCATGATTATCCCTCTTCCTGTCTGGTTGTCCCAAGAGACCTGGCTATTGAGAAAAGCTCTGTGAGAGCTGAGAATGAGTGCAAATGCCTGAGAGATACCATAGCTGTATGCAGAATGTGCCATGCTACAGATTTTCTCTAATGAAGGAATTCAGAAAAAAGACTAGCTACTGCCAACCAGTTTAAGTTCCAAAGGTTTTTTTTTTTTTCCTCCTAGAAAAGTGCCTTCTTGGCTCTCACTTCATAGGAAAGTGACAGTCTTTACAGTAAATCAGTCCCTTATCTCCTTTTCACTTTTTCAATCTTAAGAACATGGTTAATACCATGATGTGTGGTTCAGCTAATGAACTCCCTGATTACACTTGGCAAATGACAGGAATGACAGCAACTCCATTAAACTTAGGGATGATTATTTCTTTAAATTTGGAATTCAAGATAAAATTGGGAAATTCGTCAAGGAGAGGCAAACTTTTCAGGTGGTCCTATCATATAATTTGAAATTTTGGGTCAACAGAATGCAGCTAAGTATTTATTTCTGTAACTGGATTATTTTGAAAATTTTCCAAGTTACTGCAGACTAAACTTAAAACAGGATATTATATTAATCAACTCCTAAATATGGTTTAAGAGTTTATGATAAACTGGTTTCCTTGAAACTTCTTTCATTTGTGTTAACTGTACTATTTTCCCATCAAAGCATTGAAGATAAATGTGCAATGCTGTTAACCCATTTTGCTTCTTGGATTATTATGTTCACACATTTACACACACACAGATGGAGTGCCTAATTATCCAGGAAAAAAGGCTCTGAATATTCAAACTATTTTTGCCCAAGGCTCCTTAATTTATCCACCTTTATTCCATTAGTGGCCATTTTCCTTACCTTGAAAGTTATCAGGTTTAAAACCCCAGGAATTCCAAAACAAACAACTCTTCCCTCCCTCTGTCATCCTTGTTCTGCTGCTTCTGACCTTGACCCTAAAAACTAATCATGCCTTATAAGAGCCAGTCAAGCTGACTTGAGTTAAGGTCAATTTAATTAGAACTTGAGTGTGCGATCAGGTGTATGAATTTTTCCCCCTTCCAGAAAGAGGTCAGAAACATGAGAATGGAGCCCTGATCTGGTTTAAGAGAAAAATAAATTGGTTTCACAGTGACCACTGTGATGTCTGGCTATCTAATTTCTCAGTTGGATTACAACTAGGCGCCCTACATACAGCTAGTCTCAATAGTTACACAAGGCTCCCAGAAGGAAACTTTAACTGGTGAGAATGCTGGACCTAGAGCTGTCCAGGAAACTGGGAACAGGGTGACATCAGCTGGCCTCCAGAAATTTTGAGAACTTCCATTTGGCTTCCAAGAACAATTGAAGGTGTTAATTCTGATTTATAAAACACTGTCTGTGTTTTGGATGCTAGTTACCTTAGAAATCAGCTCCGAGGTTGTAAAGAGTTCCCAGATTTACACTTCAGACACCCAGAAGCAACTCCCTTCCATGAAAAGCCGAGATGACTAGAATTAATGCAGCCTTAATCACAGGACCCAATTTTGTACATTCAGTTCCCACCACCAACCCCGGCTTCCCTTACTAAGTAGAAATGTGAATGTAAGAAAACTTTAGCACTAAAAGCCTAATATTTCTGACATTGAAGGTCCAATTTTAGAAGAGTTTAACAAAAAATTTAAGTATATATTTAATAAATTATCGCTTATACATTATATCATATGTTTATTTTTATTAGATCTCACTAGCAAGGACACATTCTCATGAGCAGTGAGATTTATTTATTTATTTATTTTTTAAAGATTTATTTATTTATTCAGAGAGAACGAGAGAGAGGCAGAGACACAGGCAGAGGGAGAAGCAGGCTCCGTGCAGGGAGCCCGATGTGGGACTCGATCCCGGGTCTCCAGGATCATACCCCCGGCTGCAGGCGGCGCTAAATCGCTGCGCCACCAGGGCTGCCCCGAGCAGTGAGATTTAAATACATTAAGGGGTCACCTTCTGTGAATGGATTTTTTTTTAATCTACCTTATATTTATACCAGCTTTTAAAAAGGATTTGGTAGAATTTTTTTTTCATAAGCCTTCTGTGAGGTTGACTAACCTGCATACAATTGTACCCTTACTATCATATTCTAATTACTCAACTCTCTTCTCATTTTTCCAAGAAATCCTAAAAATTCTTTGATCCAAATAGTGAACTATTGAGGCTGTCTGGTAGTTCAAGTATTCCCTGGAACTAGCAGTATCCTCAATGCTCAGTGCTACTCCTTTTTAATATTTTACAGTGTTCTAGGACAATTCTGTAACATTCTTTTCACCTGCAGCTTGTCTTCCTCATATTTTCTTCACAAAGAATAAAATAGAAGTAAACTGGTTAAGAGGCTTACTTAAAGCCATCCAACAGATTGATAATAGAAGTAGAATTGGCATACCCTGTCTCCTTGAAGAAAGCTTTTTGTGGGTATGCATTTTTCTACCAACTAAATTACCCTGTACAATATCAGCAGACAGTCTCAAGACAAACTGTTTTTGCTGGTTTTGTTAAAACATGGATATGGAGCACACATATATGAGAAGATCATAGAAAAGAATAAGAAATAAGTAGAGTCAATTCAATATTTAAGTATGAGTAAAATACATAAATTATGTACAATTAAAAGTGTATAACTTTGAAATTGGACAGTTATTGATAGCCTTAAACACTCTTGCATTGGTATCAAAAGCAGAGAACTGTTGTGCTAACACACTAGGAAGACCAGCAGTTACTCATTCCCTTTCATAAACTCACCAGTAGAGAGCATAAAAAGTAAAGATTGTTAGCAATGTCTGACCTCCTCATTGCCCAAGTAACCGTCTTTTCTTATTGTCTTGACCATGAAGGAAGTGGCAAACCAGTAGGGCTGTAATCTGTTATCTGTTACCACTGAGAGCAGTGCCGTGTTGTGACACCAAGACAGAAAGCCCAGAGAGGCAGACATAGGGGAAACTCATCCAATGAAAGCTGTACTAGACATTTTCTTCATCTTTCCTTCAAATGACTCATTTATAACTGTGATGTGTTTATTCATGGGAAGAAGGAAAAGAGATGTATTTGAAGAAAAGTTTAGAAAAGATAGAATAGTGTAGGCAAAGGGTGACTGCACCAGAGTAGGTAGTCTCCTGGTTCCGATCCACATGCTGTCGATAATTTTGTGTGCGCACACACTTTCCCATGAACTAGCTGTCTCTACAGATTATTGGATAAAGAAGCCTATACATACACTAGGTGGCAGAACATATGATGAATCCTCATGCCAGGAGCCTTGAATGGTGCATACAGAGGAAATTGGATAGCACACATCAAGGCACACTTGTTCTAGTCACTAGAAAGCACATGAATAAAAGTAAACTCCAAAAGGTGTTGAATGGTAATGCTGTTTTACTAAAGCTTGTCTGGCTGCCAAATATGGTCAAAACAGCTTTTTGTTTGCTTGTTTTAAGCCCTAGAGCTTGTAGCTGTTGGCTTTTATGATTAAGACATCAATTTTGAGAAAATCCTTTAATTGTTAGGCTTTTTAAACCTTAATGCCTGGATACAACTCTAAAGATGCCCTTGCCTCCCTTCTGGTCTACTCTGTAAAATGTCAGCTCTAGAGTTCTTCCACAATCCAGTACAAAGCTGACTAGAAAGATCATAAAATTAGGGGATCACAAACATTAAGATAAAATAGTTCTTTGTCCCATGAACTAAAAACTAATGTACCCTCCCAGTGCTTCCCCATCCTTTATTCCCAAGTGACATTTTTAGTCTTTCAAAATAAAAATAAATAAATAAATAAAAAATAATGCAAACTTTTATATAGTTTGAACTTAAAGTTAAGCTTCAAATGATCTTAGAATCAGTCAGTATGAATTATGGGATAATAACGGTGAAGAGACCATGTTTTTATTAACATATTGGTTCTGCAGAAAAACATTTTTAAACAATCTTATCTTTTTTAAGATTCCATTTGTGTTTATTCATGAGAGACACAGAGAAAGAAGCTGAGACATAAGTAGAGGGATTAGCGAGCTCCCTATCGAACCCCGGGAGATCACACCCTGAGCCCAAGGCAGATGCTCAACCGCTGAGCCACCCAGGCATCCCATTTTTAAACATTCTTAATGAATGTTTTAAGAATCTAAATTGAAAGAAACACTTGCTTGAAGTAGTCTGGTTGACTTATTTTACTCTAAATTATAAATAAAATATAGATGCTAAAATACTAGATATCATTTTATAGTTGATACTTATAGTTTTATACAAAATGGTGTGTTATGTAAGCATATTTGATTGGACCCTTGAAGATCCATGGACGGGTTTTAGACAGCATATCTTTTACACTGGTATGAAAAATTATGCACCTATGTGTAGATATCTTCTGTCAAACTTCAAATGGGTTCAAGACATATATAAGAAAGCTTTAAAAACACTGACCCAAAGGCTATATCTTACACAATTCAAATCTTTTTAGTAAGCAGTAGTGCTTTTCTTTTTTGAGTGGTTTTCCAACTTAAAGTTGTTCTGCTTACCCAACTGGTAAGGCATTATCTCAAACTTTTGTAATATTTGGTCTGTGTACTCATTGCACAATGCAAATTTCTTTTCATTATCCATGCTGTGCGGAGAAAAGGTATGAAGTGTCTAACAGAATAAAGACCATCTTATAGACTAGTAAGAGTGGTTTTAGAACCTTAGAGAATTTATTTAAAACCAAAACGAAAATGCATATATACTGCCCAATATTATTATCTATAAATTACAAGGCAATTTCATTTTTTAAATTATCTTTCAGAGAAAGAAAAAACTTTCCTCCCCTGCATTTTAAACATATTTATAGGCACTATGAGTATCTTATAAAAAGTTACTTGGCAATATGTTTAATGATTTGCAACTAAACAGTAACTTTAAATTGGACAGACTCTTTTACTTAAATTAACAGGCAGTCTTTCATTTCCAGAACCATCTCATTAAAAAAACAAAAACAAACAAACAAAAAACAAAATAGTTTCTCGTCTTTGCTGTCCAAGAGAAATGAGCAAAGACCGGAATATTTTTATTGAAAGATGTATTTTTCTTCTCCAGATTTTTTTTAGAAGTATGTATGTATGTATGTATGTATGTATGTATTTGAGAGAGAGAGGGAAAGTGCATGAGCAAGTGTCAGGGCAGGGGGGCAGAAAGGGAGGGAAAGAGAAACCCAAACAGACTTGGTACTGAGTGCAAAGCCCATCACAGGCCCTATCTCATGACCCTGAAGTGAAACGGAGTCTGAGGCTTATCCAACTGTGCCACCTAGGCACCTCTGTTCTTCAGATTCCTATGCATCAAAAGCATCCTGACTATGGGGCACAAAAAGAATTTTCACGAAGCTGATAGTCCAAAGTTCCCTGTGCAATGGCAAAGGACTTGTTGACATAAGAATAAATAATAATTGCTTGATTGTCACTATGCATCATACAGATAAAAAGAATGTGTGGTTCTTTGGTAATGTGTGGTTCATCCTCTTTTATTAATAAAGAATGCATGGTTCATCTTCTTTTATTAATTTTATATAAACACAATTAAAGAGATGGTTTGAGGAAGCCATAGACTCCCAGTATTGAAGTCTTATCTTTATGCATTTTCTGATTAAATATCAACAAGTTTTGAAAGTTAACTACATACTTACCTAACCCATAAAGCATTATCTCAGACATTTGTAATATTCAGCTTTTGCACATATTGTGTCCCACTTTCTTATCAATGGACTCCAAAATCAAGACAATAAAATATCACCAGAAGGAGAAAAACAAGATGTTTGAACATTCCACTTTTTGGTTAAGTTTTCAAGGGTTTGGTTACTGGTTTTCTATAAAATATTACCCTGCAAAACAATTTCTGGACTCCTTATTCTATATGTTCAAAGTTTTTATAACTTTATCCTAAAATTTGCTTTCCAATTCAGTAGTGCACTTAAGGTTTTGGGACCAGAGAAACCTGAATTCCAGCCCCAGGTCCAGCATTTACCTAGTGATGGACCTCAGTAACTTGTTTAATGCCCATAGGCCTTAGTTTTCTTGTTTATGAATTTCTTCACTCTTCATTTCATCAGGTAATTATTGACTCACTTATCATTTGATAGTTCGTTGTTTACTATCTGTTATTTATCTCTACTTCCCTGAACTATTATTTATTCTATTATTTCAATCTTTATTACTTCCATTGTTAAGGATTTATGTTCAATATCCCAAACCAGACTGTATGGGCAAGTATATCTTACATTATTTTTTATTCTCTATAAAACCTAGCAGAGGGGATCCCTGGGTGGCGCAGTGGTTTGGCGCCTGCCTTTGGCCCAGGCGCGATCCTGGAGACCCGGGATCGAGTTCCACGTCGGGCTCCCGGTGAATGGAGCCTGCTTCTCCCTCTGCCTGTGTCTCTGCCTCTCTCTCTCTCTCTCTGTGACTATCATAAATAAATTAAAAAAAAATAAAAATAAAACCTAGCAGAATGTCTTGTTCTATATGTACTATGTAGTGTTGACTTAATTTTTAAGTCTGCATATGTGTGTGTGAGAAAGAGAATCCAAAATTATCTTAAATATATATATATATATATATATATTTTTTTTACAGAACTCATGCCTATAGCACTGAGTTACATGATGAGATTTGGAGTCCTGAGAAGTTATCACAGCCAGTGATGTGCTGGAGCTAAACTCTACTCTTCCAAAAGCCAATAAATAGTATGTATCTCTTTTCCAATTCTGCATGTAATGATACCTCATTGGTAGTTTGAAACAAGCCGTATTAGGAGTATTTATACTATGGGAATTGGCAAACACTACAAACCTGGGCTTTCTTTTTCTCATTTCTTTTGTTCTCTTCATTTATTCTTTTTTCCTTTATTTCCTTCCTTCCTTTCTTTTATTCTCTCTTTCTCTCTCCCTTACTCTCTCCCTGTCCCTTTGTTTGTTTTCACAGAAAGTTATTATGTATTTACCAGGACACCACTGTTTAGAACCCACAAAGATAGATTTAGAACCATCCATAAGATGTGTATAGATTTAAATGTCTTATTGACGTATTGAGAAAACCTAGATAATCTATGACTCTTTCCCAAAATCAGAGGGCATCCTATGCACATAGAAATAGCATACTCATATATTATAATTACAGTTACCATTTAAATCCTTTGCAGATTTCCAGTAATCCACTTAAACTTCTGCTTATTGCTGTTCAGTTCTCCCAACACCATTGTTGAAAAGACTGTCTTTTTTTCACTGGTTATTCTTTCCTGCTTTGTCAAAAATTAGTTGGCCATATAGTTGTGAGTCCATTTCTGGGTTTTCTATTCTGTTCCATTGATCTATATCTGTTTTTGTGTCAGTACCATTCTGTCTTGGTGACTACAGCTTTGTAATATAGCTTGAAATCCAGAATTGTTATGCTTCCAGCTTTGCTTTTCTTTTTCAAGATTGCTTTTGTTCTTCAGGGTCTTTTGTCATAAAAAAGAACGAAATCTTGCCATTTACAATGACACGGATGGAGCTACAGTGTATTATGCTAAACAAAATAAGTCAGAAAAAGACAAATACCATAGGATTTTATTCATATGGAATTTAAAAAGCAAAACAGGTGAACAAGGAAGAAAAAAAAGAGAGGCAAATCATAAAACAAACTCTTAACTATGGAGAACAAACTGAGGTTTACCAGAGGGGAGGTGGGCAGAGGGATGGATTAAGTAGGTGATGGATATTAAGGAGGGCACTTGTGATGAGCACTGGGTGTTATATGTAAGTGATTAATCACTAAGTTCTACTTCTGAGACTCTTATACTGTATGCTAACTGTAATTAAAAAAAACTTGAAACAAAATAATATCATTTGCAAATGGTCTTGATATTTGGCAATAGTCCATATGTTTGTATAGTGTAGCTATGGCCTTAGTAGTTATTTTCCACAGATTTTATGTACGTAAAATTTGTATTCCTTCTAAGCCATGAGCTCCTCAGAGGAATTTACTGGACTAAAGACAAGTGTCAATCAAGAGCTATACTAATGACTGTACTGGGTTCAAAATAGTCACTTAGGGAAAAAAATATATGTCCATTTATTACTTAATTTTAAAATTTAATATTTTTTACAACAAAGAATTTAAAAGAAAAAGAATGTGTTCCAGAAACCAAATAATTACCAATGCACAATTACAGTTTCAACCTTGGATATACAGATAGAGATTGCAGCAGCTTTTTAAAAATGTCTCCCTTTGTCATTTGTTCTAAAATTCAAACTTCAGTGTTTAAAAGATCCATTGTCTGCATTAGATCAGCAATATAATCCTTGAGAAACTTATATCTGTTCTTTAAAACCATCAGTTTTTTTTTGAAACTTATATCTGTTCTTTAAAACCATCAGTTTTTTTTTGAAACTTATATCTGTTCTTTAAAACCATCAGTTTTTTTGTTTTGTTTTGTTTTGTTTTTTTCCTAAAGCACCTCCAGTTCAGGTCTGGAGTCAGCTCTCTGTATTGCATTCAGGAGAAATATTCTTGAATGTGAGAGGAGGAACAAGAGGAAGGCACATTAGTAAAATATTGGTTTGCATATGATATATTTTCCTGCCTTGAAAAAATTTGTTATGAAGGCTGATATAAAATACCCCTGAAAATAAAAATATCATTCCATATCATAATCACATACTAAAAGTCCAGTGATCCATCAAACACTCAAGACAAGACTATTGTATGTGAACCTAGAAACTGATCTCCTATTTCAGGAAAACCAGAAACTCTTGTCTTACCACAGAGGCATTGTGGTTAAATCACCTTGACTAAGAAATCCAAAGGAGAGCTGAATCCCCAGTATACAGTGAAACAGACATGGAGTTCTAACTCCCTTGCAGTAAGTTAGATTTTAATGATCGGATTTCCTCATTTGCAACTTCCCAATTTTGCCAGTTCAAGACTTTGGTCCTGGATTGCTCCCTGTGCTCCTTGCCAGGGCCTGAGTGCCTTATGTTCCCCTCCTCCAGCAGTAGCTGCCTGCAGACAGACCAAATCTAGGACCTAACTTTTCTGTTAGAATGAAGATTAGCAGGTATTAAAGACATATTAGTATTTAGTTAAGAGTCTCACCCAGATATTAACGGAAGAAATTAAAGAATATGTTGGACAGAAACTGCATCTCTGGAATATATATTGTGACAGGGACAAACATTCCAAAAATTTGCCTTTTGTGGGATCACTAGAACCTTTCTGCTCACATTCTAAATGAGGATAGTATCCGTGATGGGATGTCTAAATAGAGACCCAAGATTATGGTGCTTACTGGGGCAAAGCAGCAAGGAAAAACATCCAAACTAAAAGGGCAGTTTACTCTGTAAACAGTAATTTTAAATTGACATTTGACTTCAGATAAGTTGAAACATCTGAGCCTGAATCCCATGCCAAATTAAAACATACATAAAAACCATACTTTGGGGTTACAGACCTTTCAGAGATGGAGTGGAAATATAAGTATATTCTTTACACAGACCAGTTCCTAATCATGTATCTTCCATGTTTAAAACAGTTCAGTTGTTTCCCATTTCACTATAAAACAAATCCAAGCCTCAGAATGGCAGGCAAAGCCCTAATGATCTGACTCTTCCTGTCTCACGGTTCACGCCTTTGCCCCCAAACATCCTCTGGGCCACTCATACCACATTTCTCCCAGTTACCTGTTTTCAGGCCTTTCCACAAGCTATTCTGTACCCAAAGCTCTGGCTGATTCCTATATATTTGGGAAGCCTTAACTTGGGCCTTTCTTCTGGGAAACCTTTGCAGACTCCTAAAGGCATGGTTAGATGACTTTTATATTTTCTCCATACCCCAGGTACTTCTTCATATAATGCACTGATATATTTTAAGTGTTCATTTACTTTTCCCTGTCTACTAAGAGGCAGTCCACTTCATAAGGGTAGGAGACAGTTCATTTTGTTCATGCTGTGTTCTCAGTATACTACCTGCTTGTCAGTAATTACTTGCTTACTTAATGAATAATTTAAGCTCTTGTAACATTCTGTTTGATTAATGACCACAAGTAGCTGAATGGTTAGTATCATTGCAGGGAAATTCATGAGAGAAGAGAACCTGTTCTGTTCATTGTATGCACAGCACTAACATCATACCTGACAATGGGAGATGTTCCATAAATATTTATTGAAGAAAAATTTGGAATACTGAGTAACATTTAAAGTATAATTCATTGCCTTTGAGGTAATGGTTAACATGACATTAACACTAATGTCTCTAACAAAAATGCTAAACGGTTTCAGATCTGATACAATCAAAATAACCCAGGAGAAAAAAATCACCATTCTTGTTATAGTAATCATTACTACTGTAAATATTAATGATTTTGCCTATGATAGATCAAGAATTTTTCCCCTTTTAAGTACTGTCCCGATTAAATATCTTCTAGCCTACTGAGTAGTGTTTTCGTATTTGCATCTTTGATTTTCAGTAATATCTAGCATCCTTGAAATATGTTATTTTTCAACTACATAAAAGTGCTTCTTGATTCCTACAACAGAAACATGGTTGGGCTTCTACATTCCTCAGAGAGAAAAACAAAGAAGTTATTTGTACACATCTTCACCTGCAAAACTTTTGGAGAAAATCAAAATATCTAGATAGAAGAAAAGGTACCTGAGGGATGATCTGGTTCAGCACCACACTTAGGGATAAGTGGTTTGTTCCTCCTTTTAAAGGAAGAGGCAACTAGTATTTGACTAGTCTGCTTCAAATAGTTAAATATTTTTCCTTAAAAATAACACTACTTCACAAACACATATACAACACATCACTCTAGTCATTACCTCTACACATAGTGCAGACAATTTGCATACAACTTGATCAAGGAGAAGTATGTACAGTTTGCATAGATTTATGGTAATCAGGGCAGCCCAGGTGGTTCAGCAGTTTAGCGCCGCCTTCAGCCCAGGGTGTGATCCTGGAGACCCGGGATCGAGTCCCACGTCCCACGTCGGGCTCCCTGCATGGAGCCTGCTTCTCCCTCTGCCTGTGTCTCTGCCTCCCTCTCTCTCTCTCTGTGTCTCTCATGAATAAATAAATAAAATAAAAAAAAAGATTTATGATAATCATATCAGATTCACACAAGTGGTACTCTCCACTCCTCCTCCCTACCCTTAACATTGAAGTGAAGGAATCTCTTTTACAGTCCTAAGTCAAGAAAACATTGAGTCATAATGATTTTTGTGCTGTAAATTATATTACTATAAAAATATATCCCTCGTTTATTTTTAATAAAGTAAAAGACCAACAACAAAAATTATTTGGTATTAATTTATCTAGAGAAATGATTTAAATTTGAGCTTCCCGAGTTAAGAAAAATTAGCAAATTACAAAGTTAGTCTGCATATTTCCCTTCTCTCTCACCTAGCACACTGCTCCTTACCTCCATAGCTCTCTATTTGGGGCTGACTTCTTAAAACATTTTTTCTCTGAACTCCAGAATCATCAGGCAAAAACAGTAACATCAGAGGTGTCCACTGAATAGCTCAGAATTGAGAAAATCCACCTTTCTGGAAGCAGAGTGTCAGAGGAGCTGAAACTGGAGGCTCCTACATAGTGGTCTGGAGAATATGGCATTTCCTTTCACAATCAGAGCAACAGGAGAAGCCAGGTAAGAGCAGGATAGTGGAGCTTCTTAAGCTAGTGCAAAAGAAGAGTTTCAGGAAAAGCAGGATGGATGATACTGGCTATCCAGTAGGTTACTCATTAGGTGACAGGTCAGGAACGTTCGAAGTCAGGGACTCAGGGAAACAAACAAGAATATGTCAGGGTCCAAGGCCAAAGGGGAATGAGAGTACCAAAAAGGGTACTAGAATAGAGCTTTGAACACAAAGATCAAGGTAGAAAAAGTTTATCAAACTTGGGTCAATACTGGGTGACTGATGATGCTGAGCCACTGAGTGTTGGTCTAAATGATAAAGGTCCTGGAGAAGGGTGTGCTGCGCCATGAGATATGTTTAGAGACACCAGACTTACAGAGAGTGCAGAGGTAGAGTATTGGAATTGATTTCTGGACCTTTCTCTCATCTCATGATTTTCTTCAGAATTTCCTGCACTGGCCTCAGGGTTTTCTATACATATGATTAACCCTTTCTGCTTATGTAATCTTAACTATAGGGCAGCCCCTTACCAGTTAAGACTGTCCCTTTCCACATCTCCAGAAGGCCTTCACAAATCAAGGAAGAAACAAATTGTCAGCAAAATCAGCCCAGTGAGCACAGGAAAATACTGAAGCTCCACCTCTGCTTCTCACATTTTTATCTCATACAGGATGGCAGCCAGAGTAGAAAAGTATACTCAAGGAGAAAATGCGTTGCACTGATAAAAGGTAAAAATCCTAACTAAATGTACTTAGAGCAAAAATGACCAAAGCTGACCATTAATCAACTCTCTATCACTCTCACTAAAAATAATCTATTACATATTCCCTCATTCCTTTTAACCATCATTATCCCTAATCAAGCCTGTTACTGCTAATTCGGAATTTTAGAGTTCTCTGCTAGATAAACCCATAGCATTTGACTTTTCTCTGCTCCAATCCTATCTATATATCAAAGCCACTGAGATTTTTGTCACTATGTTATTCCATATATATCAATGGTTACATATGGCCTACCAAATTAAGTTCACTTTTTAAAATCTGACCTAAACATTTTTGCAACATTACTTTCCACCATCCAATCTGTACCCAAGGAAGCTATAAATATTTGTTAATCCTGATTTCCCAAATATATTTATCTTTTTCTCAAATTAGGCCTTAGTCTTTGCTCTTTCCCACTGAGTATGTCCTACTTCCCTCTCTACCTGATAAAATCCTACCCATTCTTCTAGATTCTGCTTAAATGTCTAAAGTATCCCCTCCTCACCTCTTCAATTTTCCATAGTTCTCTCTCTCTCTCTCTCTCTCTCTCTCTCTCTTATGCCAACTGTACCCATCACATTCTGTGCTTCTTTAAGAGTTTTCTGTGTCCATGGCATAGAGCTTGCTCCTCTTAATATTAATAAATATTTGTTGAATTTAAAAGAAACAAGCATGATTCATAGATAGATAGATAGATAGATAGATAGATAGATAGATAGATGATAGATATAGATGCACACATGAGCCACACACAAACAGCACTATTTTAAAATTGAGTTCTATGCCCAAAACATTCAGAATATTTTTTAAAGTAATACCAGACACTAAGCCTCTACAGAGAAAGTATAGAGATTCTAATCTTATAGAGACATGATCACAATGCAAAGTGTATTTTCAGTTTTCTAAAGTTTGATTTTGACCACCATCTTCTTGAAAAGACTCATGTCGACAAAGCTTTCAGAATCTTTATAGAAACCACCATGTAGTCAAATGAGAGAAGAGAATTGAACTAATCAGGAAATCATAAAAATCATATTTTAGACATTCAGTCATTCTGATAAAATCTATGGAAGCTGAACATAGTAACCAGGGGCCCTTTTTTCTTTATCAAATCATACAGTTAATTCAAAAGGAAATCTCCATGGCAAGGTTTGTTTTGTTTCCTTTGTAGTGGTTTCATAAGCACATAGGTCAGGTTGGAGATAAATGTTAAAGCCCTCTTAACTTAGAGGGGTGCCTGAATGGCTCAGTTGGTTATCTACCTTCAGCTCAGGTCATGGTACCAAGGGTCCTAGGATCAAGCCCTTGTTTCTCTCTCTCCTTTGGCCTGCTGCCCCCCTGCTTGTGCTTTCCTTCTCTTTCTCTCTCTCTTTCTTTCTCTCTCTCTGTCAAACAAACAAACAAACAAACAAACAAACAAACTCTGTTAACTTAGAAACTCCAGCCCCTGTCTTCTTGGTATCTGAATAGTGCTAGGGGGAAAATGACATATTTCATGTGACTCTGAAAATAAACATGATCAATATCCTGAAACCAAAACTTGACATGGCTTTCAATTTTATTTTATTTATTTTATTTTTTTTTGGCTTTCAATTTTAAATGAAATCAGTATAGTCTTTTTAAATTATTCATAACCCTCTGCCCCAAATAACAAAACACCCAGCCACACCCCTAATTTTTATTCTGCCACAGCAAAAACAAATTGTGTAGTAAAAAGAGAAGAGCTAAGACAATGAGAAGGTTTGGGTTCTAGTTCTAATTTAACCTCTGGCTGTGTAAACTTGAGTAAAACACTTCACCGTTTAAATATCCTACCTCCAATCTATAAAATAAGGAAATAATCCTATTGCCGTGCCTATTTAATGATGAAGATTAAATGAAATAAATTAAGGGAAAGCATTTTATAAATTAAGTCCCAAAAGCTCTGATGATCCTGATTCCACTTCCCATTAATCCTCCAATGATCTCCATCCAAGCAGTTGTATAGTCAGGCTAGCTGTCTTCTTTTCCACTTCATAGGCAACCATCTTGACGGATTCTGTGGTTTTTTGGTTGCCTGTACTTTTTTTTTTTTAATTTATTTATGATAGTCACACACAGAGAGAGAGAGAGGCAGAGGGAGAAGCAGGCTCCATGCACCGGGAGCCCATGTGGGATCCGATTCCGGGTCTCCAGGATCGCGCCCTGGGCCAAAGGCAGGCACCAAACCGCTGCGCCACCCAGGGATCCCGGTTGCCTGTACTTGTGACGGCTTCTCAGTCTTCCTGTCTGCCTAGCTGAGTCTTGTATTTGTTTCAGAGACTTCATTCCCCATGAAACCTTCAACCTACCAGGATCTTTTTTTTTTTTCAGAATTTTTTGTACACTTAGCCCCTTCACCTCAAATAGAACATTCGTTTATGACTTTGTATACTCTATTACAATTTGCAAGTCTTGGTGCCATTAGAGTTTGAATTTCTATGTGTAAACACTCTGTCATCTACTTCCTTTATATAACTCAAAGTGCATAGCTCAGGGCTAGGTACTCTTTAAAAGAATGAACTGCTTATTTTCTAACTTTCTTTTCCCAGAGTTACTGACTAAAGGACACTTCATGCCCTAATTTCTGATATCTAATCAATCATAAAGTCCTCTTTATTTTATCTTCAAAATAAAGTCTCAAAGATACCCACCTTTCTTTCTCCCCCACTCATGTCCAAATTTCATCTGCAGCACTTCAAAAACTTCATTAGTGCACCCTTGCTTCAACAATGGCTTTCAAATAATACACAAAGCCAGAAAAATCCACTTTTAGAAATCCAATTATGCAGTTGGATGCTTAGAACACTTTAGAATTTTATCACATTTTAAATAATTTAAATAAATCACGTATCTGATAAGGTATCCAGAATATATAAAAATCCTACAACCCAATAACAAAGAACAAATAACCCAATTAAAATAGAGGCAAAAGACTTGAACATATATTTCTCTAAAGAAAATATGCAAATAGCCAGAAAAGCACATGAAAAGATGCTTAATAGTACTAATCATTAGGGAAGTGTAAATCAGTCAAACTTGCAATGAGATACCACCCCACACAAATTTGAATGGCTGTTATTTTAAAAAAAATAGAAATAACAATTTTTGACAAGGATCTGGAAAAATTGGAACCTTTGTGCATTTCTGGTGGGAATTTAAAGTGGTATAGTCACTATGGAAAGCAATATAAAATTTAAAAATGGGCATATCAGGTGATCTGGTGATTCCATTTCTGGCATATTTTCAAAAGAATTTAAAGCAAGGACTTGAACCAATATTTGTACACCAACATTCATAGCAGCATTATTCACAATAGCCAAAGCATAAAAGCAACCCATTGTCCATCAGTAGATGAATATATAAACAAAATATGGCCTGTACAAGTAACTTTTAAAAAGGAAGAAAATTCTAACGCATGCTTAAACATGGTAAATCTTGATGACGTTATGCTAAGTTAAATAAAACAATCTTACAAAAGGACAAGTATTGTATGACTGCACTTTATATGTGGTACTTAGAGTAGTCAAATTCATGGACACAGAAAGTAGAGTGGTGGTTGCTGAGGGTTAAGAGGAGAGAAGGGGAGTTCTGTTTAATTGGTATGGAGTTTCTGTTTAGGAAGATGGAAAAAGGCTGGGAGTGGATGGTGGTGATGGTTGCACAATGATGTGAGCACTATACATTTAAAATGGGCACTACTATACATTTAAAATGGGCAAAACAGAAAATTATATGTTATGTATATTCTATCACAACAAAAAATAGTTACAAAAAATGTTATGCAAGTATATCAGAGCAAATAGCTGGATTAGGAGAGATTCTGCAGTGGGAACTAGGACTTCACAGAAGAAGAGGTCACTTCTAAACATAAAGAAGGGGAAAATATTTCTGGACAGAGGTAAAGGATGTACAAAGGAAAAGCATATGAGAACGTAGGGTATATTCAAGGGATGGCAGTTTGGTGAAGGCTGGTCACAGAGCTATCCCTGAGCAGTAACCATCAAAAGATACCAACAGCTCTGAATTAAAGAAATGTTACATTTCTACTTATTTGCAACTTGACAGCTTACATACATTGTATTTGGTATTCACCAAACTATATAATTAGCCAGCATATGCACTTTCCCGTTCTTACTAGATTTCAGACAGTTTACTCAGTTTAATGATAAAGTTGAAAGTGAGAATTTTGCCCAAGAACTGGAGAACTATATTTTATAGATGGTAGGCAAAAGAGATTTTCAAAGGACAACTGGGTGGGTCAGTCTAAATGCCTGATTCTTGATTTCAGCTCAGATCATCAACTCAGGGTTGTGAGATCAAGCCCCATGTTGGGCTCCATGCTGGGGTATGGAGCTTGCTTAAGATTCTCTCTTTCTTAAAAAAAAAAAAAAAGATTCTCTCTTTCTCTCTCTCTGCCCCATTCCCATCCAAAAATAAAAAGAGAGAGAGGATTTTCAACATCCAAAAGCCAGAGTGAGAGTAACTGATATCAGTGCATTCCAGAGCCAATACACCAAGCCTAAGCCTCAGGTAACATTAATTCTCTGTTTAAGATGCTTTCAAGAGTTATTAAAAATTATATTCTTTTCTCAATCCAAAAAAGTAAATGTTTTAAGCCTAAAGTCAGTGCTTTATCTTTCATGATTAGTTATACAGGTTTATTATAAAGCAGCCAAATAAATCTTATCTATTATCGCCACTTTGACCATAAAGAGTTGACCACAGTGAAGTAAAAATCATAATATTCTGTCAAATGATTCAGCATGGGTTATTTCAATATCACTAAAGTATGAAACAATGTTTCCAGCACCAAAGCAATTGAATAACTAGATCTAGGAAAACCTGCTTCATTTCATCTAAATGGACTGGAATGGTTCATATCTCTCAGAGATGTGTCATAAGGTCTAAAGATTCTCCCACAATAAAGTCTCATGTACAGAGGATCTAAATGAAGGAAGAAATGAATGAGCAGAGGAATGAGTTTTAAAAAAACAAAAAATTTGAGAGATCCTCTTTTGTCTGTTTCTCTGCATTAAATATGGGTTAAACATCTTCTGAAAACGTAATTTGTAGGCCTTCAACTGAAAAACTAAAGGCATTTCTTCTGAACAAAAGGGTTGTCAATTTTGATCATTTTTATTCCTTTTATATATCTTCTCACTCTACCCTGTTTTGTCCTTCTTTCTCTACTCTCATTATAATCTGCAAGAGAACCTCATTTAGTTAAACATCCTCCACCCAGTTCCTTTGGAGAATGGAGGTTGCTTCTGTCTTTTGGGTTTGGTTTTTCCTGTAAGTATGTTGTAAAAACTATATTCTTCCTTCATATCAAAACGCAGGCAGTTTCTTTCTAATTTTAGTTTCCCTCTGTGAACAGAAACCTGCAATCAAATTTTTGGCAGATAAATATACTACAGGGCTTCTCATTTTATGAGTGCTGCTGTTGAACTTGGACATATAGTATGGGAATATAAAGAATATTTTTCATGCCAATCATTAATCTCCTACTCCTCTTTGTTTCCATCACACTGTAACACCACCTCTATTATTGCCTATACCATTTCCAATGTGATTAGTACTATATTCTCTGCTCCATGAAGGCAAGATTAAATTTAATTTACTCTTTCACTCAACAAGCATTTATTGAGTGACAGCTGTGGGCCAAACACTAGACTATTGATTGGAGATATAAAGAGAAATCAAAGAGGGTCCCTCTCCTCAAGGAACCCACTTTTTCCCTTATTCTATCCCATGCACTGTAGATATGTTTGTTCATCAAAATTAGTAGATAATGCTTGAGCTTGAACATGGCTAAAGGACTTTGGCCTAATTAAATAATAAAATGTTTCTATAATGTTCTCACTATATGGCATCACATGCTTATTTCCTCTGGAAGGTCTTCAATATTGAATATTAAAGGAACTGTACTCCCAAAGATGGCAGAGAAAAGGAAGAGAAAAGGTCTATCCGGGTAGTACAGAAGATGAAGAAAGAGGCCAGAGGGAAGTGGAAAGTAAGAACTGACCATGTTCTTTTGAGTCTATGTCTGTAGTAATGGGCAGCCTTGTTGACCTTGGATGGTTCTAATTCATACAGGGTTTCTCTACTTTTAAAACTTGATCAAACTCAGAATTCAAAGCTAAAGTTGAGACGTAATTCAAACTTTTCACAAAGTTGGGTCAAGTTATCAGCTAAAATGCTTCTTTCATGTCTTCATATGGTGACTTATAATTAGGCATATCATAGACACAGGTATATAGACACAGATGAAGAAAGAGACTAAGTGGTAAGACCCATGGCCAATTAAAATCAAACAAATAATCTTTGGATAAGGAGTCTTAGAATCTTCTTGGTTGTACTAGAGATTAAACCAAGTTCATTTTTTATGAATTTATATTTAAGAAGTCCTTTATAGAAAAATAATGATTTTCAACATTTATCCAACTAAATATTATTATGTGCCAGACCCTATGTTGAGTGTTGTAGACACAGAGATAAATATGACATGCCCTCAAGGAGCTCCCAGTCCAGTGAAGGAACAAATAAGTGTGCTGCTAGGGACCAGATTTTTAATCCTTTAATTCACAACGTATCTAGTCACATATGTCTTCCTTTTAACTAAGGAAGAGTATTTACTAACTTTATTGCTTAGCTTTGTGAGACCTTTTGAGACACAAAATTGGAAAAATAGGGAGAAGAAAGAGACAGGAAATGATAGCAGGGGAATGAAGGGATAAAGGAGCTAAATTAGACTGCATAAGGGAAAAGAATGAAGTAATGAGAAAAAGAATAGACACATGAAACTAAAGCCAAAGAGAGCATTTTGAAGGCTCTAATGTAAGCACATTTATAATGTGGAGCATAAGAAAACAGAAGAATGGATAAAATATTCTGAGAAGAGTTACTCTGAAGTAAAATTGAATCCCCTTTGTTATTTGGAGAGAGAGTTAGAATATATTATGAAATCATTTTTGTCCTGTCCAGCCATGCTTCTTTGGATGTGATTCTTTACAGAGACTGAGCCACATGAGGCCGCAAGATTTAGTGTGCATTTGGAATATATATATAACTGGAGTGTGTAAAGAGCATAAACATGTTGAGGTTCATAATTTGGAAATGCCAACATTATTTAGCTAAGCAGAGTTTTTCTCAAGCTAAAGTCTCCTAATAGGTGATTTATTTCAATGTAATGTTATCTTATAATATCAGTGAAGACTCCAGAAAGCAGGTGATGCATGAATAGTTGAGCTGCATTAGATTAGATAGATAGATAGATAGATAGATAGATGATAGATAGATACATAGATACATAGATACATAGATACATAGATACATAGATTTTTTTCCAAAATCAAGACAGGTAGTCAACAGTAAAAAGATGGAGAAAGGATGGGAAGAGAAGAGCAAGTAGAAATTCAACAGCCTAATAAGGTTGGAGAACATAAGGAAGAGCATAGAGTGGATGGGCCTATGAGCTAAGAGTTGGCATCCTCAGCTGTAGCATCAGATGCTGCAATCCTGATGACACTCATTCAGCTTCTCCCAAGTGAAAATGCTCACAATTTGATTTTCTGTTTTGATGATAAATGTTTTTACACAATGACATAAAAAATTGTCATGTTTTAAGGGGATTGCTGACTTTTCTTCCCCTTTAGCGAAGCTAGTGTAACGTATTTCTATTCTCCATCACAGCATTATGGAGTATTCTAGACCAAAGGCAGACCAGTATGAAATAGCATGGCTTGTATAAGAATTTGCAAGTTGTTCCTTGGAACTTTAAGAGATGAATAAACTTGTATGGATCATTTGATATGGGCCAGGCACCAGTCTGAGTTCTTGTTTCATTTCATAATCCTAACAACAAATCTAAAGTAGGTGCTATTATAACCTCTGTTTTATGAGTTTAGAGGGATTAATTAACTTGCCCAAGATCATACAACTAGCAAACAACAGAATCAGGATTCAAATAAGCAATTATATTCTACAGCCTATATTCCTAACCATTTGACAATACTGCCCCTCATGAACGTTGTACAAAGAAGTCTGATCTTTATACATTAGGTGCATCTCTAACTAGGGCATATGTTCAGGGGTACATGAAAGTCAGAAAATCTAGATGGCCATTTGCCTAGGAAATCAATTGTACTCAAAGACCTGGGAGGGAAAATCTACTCAAGTGAGAAAATATTAAAAAGTAATAATTTTAAAACATCTTAATAAAAAAAATAAAGACATGTTGTGGATTAATATGTAAAATTACATAAGTTATAAGGGTAAATCATGAGATTTTGGAAAATATCTCATGCTGGCTGGTCATTTTGGCCTACATTCCCTTTCCTACCAGCTTATTCATCTTCACTCTTTTTTTAGGGCTTTCATAGAGATATCTGTGAAATATTTCTGTAGGCATGAGAGCTGTGGAGAGTTTCAATCGCATTGCATAGTCAAGTTAACATTTTGGAAAGCTTTTTTACAGGTAAGGGAGGAATATAAGGAGAAAATTAGACTTCCCTGGTAGAATGGGGGCATGGACTACAGGACAATGAGCTCACTTTCAGACAGTCCTGGGGAACCTCCACGTGTAGTGTGTTTGTTGAGTACAATGTGGATCTGGACCTCAGGAGAAAGAGTGTTTACAAAGACCTTGTATCACCTTCTTGTACTATCAACATTCATGTCTAGAACAGTGTTTGGTACAGAGTAGGTACTTTAAATTATTTGTTGAATGAAGGAAGTAGAAATAAGAAGTCATGTACTAATGTATTTGATAAGATATTCTGTTTGTAATAAACTACAACAAATATTTAGAATTAAAGAAACTTTTGTAACTATATATGTGCATATTAAATTCACAAATATAGGGTTCATATGGCATAATGATATTAATCCCTGTAATAAAACTACTTTCAAGAGCACAAAGTTCTTATGTAGCCCTATAACATTTTTTTCTTAAACTTTTGCTTAACCAAAATACAGAAGCAGCCCAAGTGTCCCACCATCGATAGATGAATGGATAAATATGTGGTATATATGCACAATTAAATATTACTCAGAAATAGAATGAAATTTTGCCATTGCAACAACATGGATGGATCTAGAGAGTATAATGCTAAGCAAAACAAGTCAGTCAAAGATAAATACCATATGATTTCACTCAGATGTGGAATTTAAGAAACAAAAACAAAGAAAAAAGAAAGACATCGAAAAACAGACTCTTAACTATAAAGAACAAATGTTACTAAAGGTAAATGTTCATAAAGAGCTTTTAAATCAATCCTCTGTCAGAGAATAGAAATTGTCTCTTTACAAATCTCTGAGAGGTTCTTGGCTGCTACTACCATGTGCTCTGCCAAAGTTTGGCCTTTCTAAAATAGTGATTGAATAAATATATGCAATTTTTATATATGGAAAATACATATGATGTATATGTATACATATGTCTGTGTGAGGATATACTTGTATGTACATGTTATAAATATATGTATCACAGAATATAATTTCCTGTTTTCCAATTTGAACTGTGCAGTATAGCAAATCATTTGAATGTTTGTCTGAAAAATTTCTCTCAGTGCTTTCATTAACTTTTTTTTTAACTGTACAGTCACATTTCCTAAGAGACTTATTTACTTCTGAGTTTCCTAGTTACAGCTTTATAGATTGCTAGGAGTTCTGTAGCCTTTTGTTACTATGAGATTGAGTTCTTACTTTATGACTCACTTTCTGGAAGTCAATTTTCTAACCCAGAATCCATTTAATTTCATTGGCCATGATAATTTTGAAATAAAGTCCTATATGTCCATAGATAATACTTTAGAAAGTACTATCAGCTCAGGTTTTACATTAAATTCCATTTTAATGTTCACATTGGGCTCTATAATATTTGCTTCCTTTCAATGCACTTTTAGTGGGAAAATAAAATTTTATTTTTATAGTAAACTTATCATAAAAGGATGCAGGTATATACATAACTGAACATTTCTGCTGGTAAATCTTGAAGGTTTAGTCTGTCTTTCCTTCTACAAGTCATTGAGTAGCTATGTATGTTTGCAGAACAGGAAATACCCTATCATGATTCTCTTCTGAAGCAACCAATTAGAGATGGGCATTAGGATAGTGTTCTGTGACTGCCTTCTCTTGACTTTGTCATTCCATTCCTAATACTTTCATTATGCTTCCTGAAGCCCTCAGTCCCTGGCCCTGCCACTAAACTCATTCCACCTTCTTGCCTTAATTGAAATTCACTCTACTCTGAGACACTTGCTATTTCTCCATAGGTCTCCCCAAATGGAGAGTGTGGCTAACTACACCCTTGGTGTCTCAGAATGAGGAAGCAGAGGTCATACCCTCTGCATCTAGTGGTGCTTCAAACCAATCGTGTAAAATTCCCCCCTCTTTGGAGGTCCAAGTTTTCCAGCCATACCATATTCCATCTTCCCTTGTACTCCAAAGAATCCTGGAGTATAAGGGACAATCCTTCCCTTGTCCATGGAATCCCAAGTTCCCAGGGATTCCATAGACGATTCCCTCATATCTACTAGACTTTCAGCACCTGACATGGTCTTCCTTTTCGTGTCACTCTCACTGTAATTCTGGGTGACATCCTGTCCATGCAGTATCCAAGCTTCATAATTTGCTGACCTCATCTTCAGTTACCTTCTCCACTTTATTTCAGCCATCCTCTGTTATGACAAATCTGTACTGTGGAATCACAGCTTCACCCATGAAAACCAAAATTTAGAATATCATTATAAGTGCATAGTCAGAGTAGTAGGTTCAGAGGTACTCAACTCAATTATATGTGTATGATACCTTATCACTTTGACAAAACAGCTAATTTATTTCTACTTGTATTTAGGTTTAGGGTTTATTTTCTTCATTTATAATAAAACCTTATTTTACTCTTTGTATATGCACAAATTTTCACATGGTTCACATTAAACAGTAAACTCAAATCTCATTTGTATCCTATCCATTCCATCCCAGTCCCACCCACCCCGAGGGGTAATCATTTTCACTAAGTTCTGGTATATCCATCTTGCAATTTTTAAATAAAAATTATGTATCTTTATACTTTTTTCACCCATATTTCTTCACAAATGCTACCATATGATATACATTTCTTGCACTTGCTATTTTCACTTAACAATACATCCTGGGATCCCTGGGTGGCGCAGCGGTTTAGCGCCTGCCTTTGGCCCAGGGCGCGATCCTGGAGACCCGGGATCGAGTCCCACGTCAGGCTCCCTGTGCATGGAGCCTGCTTCTCCCTCTGCCTATGTTTCTGCCTCTCTCTCTCTCTCTGTGACTATCATAAATTAAAAAAAAAAACAAAAACAAACAATATATCCTGTTCCAAGTCTGTAATATTATATTTACTATGTGTATTATTTATGTTTGCTGTGTTTCTCCATATGTTATTTCTTCATCTTTTGCTATTTCTTTTGGTATTTAGAAGGATTTTTCTTTTCTCCCAGTGGTTATAACCTCTCCAGTGTCTTTTTGTGAAAAATAGCCCACTTTTCCCTGAAGCTTCTACTGTTTGGTTTGTCAACTCTAATGATATATTTTGACTGCACATATTATCTGTACAATAATGAATTTATTTCTCTACCTTCTCTCCTCACTCCCCTGTCATTTTTGTGAGGGGTTGGTTTATTTCCATTTTTTCAGGACATGTAATGCTTACATAATCTTCCCCACCCTTTGTTTTAATCTTAGATGTACATTGAAATATATTCAATATATACCATCAATCCTTGTGCCTGGATTTCTTCAGTCTTCTTTTGGTTAGATAATGCTCACCTTCTAGTTATATTTTTAATATAGTGTTCCTTAAGTTCTCACATTTTCATTGTTTTTATATAGCTGTCTTGTCTAGATATAAAGTCTTTGACTCGAATGTTTTGCTCTTGCTTTTTAAACATTTTTGCTACAGAATTGTCTTGCTTTGTATCTTTTTTTTTTTAAAGATTTATTTTTATTTATTTACGATAGACATAGAGAGAGAGAGGCAGAGACACAGGCAGAAGGAGAAGCAGGCTCCAAGCCGGGAGCCCGTTGCGGGACTGGATCCCAGGACTACGGGATCGTGCCCTGGGCCAAAGGCAGGCGTGAAACTGCTGAGCCACCCAGGGATCCCCTTGCTTTGTATCTTGCTGTCACAAGGTCTGATTTCAACTTGATTTTGTTTCCTTGGAGGTTATTTGATCTTTTTGCCAGAAAGCCTAGACATTTTTTTTAACTCTATCATTAAAGTCTAAGAGTTTCACCATCTGGGAAGTTTTTTTAAATTATAATTTTAAATAACATCTTTACTCCATCACTTTGTTTTTCTTATTCAAAGACTCCACTTATATGTATATGAGATCATCTTTGTCTATCTTCTGTAGCTATCACTGTCTCTGATTGTTTTTCTCTCTATCTTATTTTTATGATCTTAACTATTTAAATATATTTCCCCAATACCCTGTTTTAGATTTTCCATTCATTCTATTCTATCCTGGTCAGCTTATAGTTTAGTCTTCATTCCTGAGATGATTTTTGCTTTTTTCTTCTGTTTCTTTCTGGAGTCTGCTTAATTCTTATATTCCTTCCCCCTCTTCCCTTCTGAATTTCTGATTAGGGAGGGTTTCTTAATATATGTAAATGCTTATTTAATGGTATTTAATTCAGTTTTCCTACTTTTTATGGTCTTTTTTAATAATTTTCATTAACATATATTTTGATTCCTATTATCTATCTTCTTTTTGTAATATTCTTTATGGTTATTGTTAGCTATTTTTGATTTATTTTAAATGTCTTGTATTTTATTAGATTAGCAAATAGAAATAATTCTACCTAGACAGGTATGAGGCAGTTGGTGACTTACTAGTTTTTTTAGTTCAAGAGCACCCTCTTCTGTTGATATAATGAACTGTAATTTCTTTAATAAATGGCACATTTTATGAAGAGAATTGATTTGTCTTTTTAGTTAGTATTTCTTTGTTTACTTGTATCTTCATTTTCTACTTTTTTTTTTTTGCCTTATTTTCTTCACTACCGACTTCTTTTAATTCCCTGCGAGTGAGACCCTAACAAGATTTCCATCTTAGGTCCCTGTACTTTTGAGCCAACTTCTTTTTAACTTTCAGGGATTAGGTGTTCTGGTATACGAGGTCGTATTTTAAAAAGGTGTATATTCCACTACCATCAGCCTAACGTTGCCTCTCTCTTTCCTGAAATCCCCACCTGACTCTACTTTAGTGTGTTCTCCAGATTTGTCTTTGCTCTGCCTATCTATCTATTTATCTATCATCTATCTATCTATCAATCTATCATCTATCTATCATCTATCTCCCTTCTTCTCTGTAAATTAATTTATGGTATTCTTTATCTTCTAGTTATGTTGTGGGCATGGATCTGTGTGGTTTTACATACTCTTTTTATCTGTATAGTTTTTGGAAGATATATGTAGAGTTTTGGATTCAGGTGGCTATAATTTCCTTAAATTGCAATGTTTTTCAGGGTCCTATCTTAGAACTCTTCTCCTTTTGTCCTTCACAAACACTCTTTTAAGTGATCACAACCACTTCTATTCCTTTAATTGAATTAATTCTAAAACTTACAGGCTGAGGACTACCAAACTTTATTTCATTGCTGGGCTCCACATCTTTCATTAATAGTCAATAAAATATCTCAACAGGTTATCTCCCACAGTTATAACCTACTTAACATATATAAAACTACATATCTTTTATTCTCTACCACAGCCCATATGGCTTCTCATTCTGTGTCTCTTATCTTCATAAATGGTGCCATATCACCTTCCCCAGTGTGCCTTGTCATAATCATCTAAGTTAGACAGAAGGCTGCCTATAACTCTTGGCCCCAGTCAGTCTGGAAATGCTAATGATTCTACCTCCTAAATATCTTAAAACTGTCTTCCACCACTCTTGAAATTCTGTGTTTAGGGCAGTATTAATTCTTTAGTATTTTTTTTTTATTTACTTATGATAGTCACAGAGAGAGAGAGGCAGAGACACAGGCGGAGGGAGAAGCAGGCTCCATGCACCAGGAGCCCGACGTGGGATTCGATCCCGGGTCTCCAGGATCGCGCCCTGGGCCAAAGGCAGGCGCCAAACCGCTGCACCACCCAGGGATCCCTAGGGCAGTGTTAATTCTTGACTGGATTATTGCAGCAGCCTCCTAACTGTAGTTCCTCCTTCCATTTTTGCTTCTTCTACTCCACAGCTCACATAATTCTGATAAAAGTTTAATTTGATTATGTCAATACACACCTTCAGAATAATACACTGCCTTCATAATAGAGTTTAACTCTATTAGGATGTTCTAAATGACCATATATAATCTAATGACTGCTTTCTTCTCTAGACTTCTCTCTTACCAATCCCTGTTCTCATCTCTCCCCTACCCCAATAAAACACACAGAAATATAAATGCCATGAATATTATAGTATCCAAATTGACCACAGCAATATTTCTAGTCCATGATCTGATATAGAGTCATACCACTTCCACTCAAAAAGTGAAGTCTAATTTCCCTCCCCTGAATATGCTCCAGTGTTAGTGACTCACTTCTGATAAATGAAATTCTGTGGAAGTAATGCTGCATTATTTCCAATACCAGGTCATAGTGTCAGTATAGTTTCAGACTGATGTTCTCCTCCACCCTGAGTGACCAAATAAGAACTCTAGCTACTATACTGGAAATATCATGTTGAGAAATCATGTAGAAATAGAGGAAGATGTATAAGGACTCCACTTTTCCAACCCTAGTAATTTATGTCTTCCTGGTCTAAGCACCAGCCATATGAGTAAGTCATGTTCAATTATTTCAATTCCAAGACCTTAAGCCAAACCTATGGTGAATGTAACAAATATAAATATTCTGATGAACTGTCTAGCCTGCAGATTAATAAGTAAAATGTAATCCACAAAGTTGGGAGGTAGTTTGCTACACAACAATGGAGAAGTAAAATAAGCAATCATACACATCCTAGGTGCACTAAACTATTTTTAGTTCCCAGGTATTTCTTGGTCTACTTTGTGTACTTCCTACCTGTAATATTCCCTATTGTTCTCCCTAACTCTACCCTTTCAGCTACATAATGCTTTCTTTTCCTTTAGGATTCAGTACAGAAATTGCTTTTGAACCTTTCTAAGTCTACCAAGATTGTGCTGATTACTTCTATGAGCCTTCACATCTATATTTACATCAAACATTAATTATAATTCTAAATTATATTAAGTTGCACTTATTGTCCCATAAAGTCTGGAACATCATTGTATCTCTAGAAAGTAGCATACTGTCTGAAACCAAAATTATTGTTGGATAAATAAATAAAGATAAATTAGATGTGAAATTGGGTTAAGAAATTCAAGTCATGCTTGTCTTAAAACCACAATGATTATTAAATAATTAATAACTTATTAATAACAACTGATATCATCAGTGGAACACCTGGTACATGTCAGTTGCCATTACAAAGCATCTTATAGGCACTATCTCATTAAATTGCAACTCAACCCTATAAAAAGAGACAGGCTACAAGTATAGTGTTTGTTATCTTGGTTTAAATCCCACCTTCACTCAACTTTTTTATCTGTGAAGCATTGATCAAGTCAGTTGAACTCTCAGTTTTCTCATCTGTAAAACAAAGATAAAATTGTTCTGATATGAGAAATAAATGAAATCATGTATACACTATGCCTGGTGTATGACAGATATTTCATAAATTATATTTACTATCATTCTTATTTTTCAAATGAAGAAACTGAGACATGTAAGGATATGTAAAGGTTAAATAATTTTCCCAAGGTCATATGGCCAGTAAGAGGCATAACTAGAATTGTATCCTAAGTTTGTCAGACTTAAGCCCATGTCACAAACCAGTATGCTGTACAATGGACTCATTCTTTTCTTATTTTTCTCTTTGGCATTTACTGATTACATTCCATATTCTGGTAATTCACACTTTTAAATGATAGCCTAATTGAACTTCAAGGAGAGGACTGAACAACTAAAGCAGAAGATGTTAAAGCAGAAGCATTAACTCCCTGAATGAGGGACTATAAATGAAATGAAAGTATGCTACAGTAATGTACCTGTTGGCTGAAAAGTAAACAATATTTGAATGTTATAAAAATGTAAACACTTATTTGACCCAACCAAAATTCTGATATTACTATGTTTACAGGAGATGGTGCTAAGAGGAATGAGAAGTATTTCAACGTGATAAGCCCTCATCTGTCATGGAAGGAAGTCAACTCATGTTAAAAGCAAATAAACTAAGAAATAGCTATACATCTATATTATTTAGAAATAAAAGCTAGGAAGGTTCCTGTCCAAGACAATGACATATAAGGTTCCTGAACTCACCTCTTTCCACAGACACACCAAATGTATAACTACATATGGAGAAATTCCCTCTGAAAGAGATATAGAAACTACTGACTCCTACCCACTGGGTGAAGAAGAAAATGATCACATCAAATTGGTAGGAAAGGCTGAGACACACTCACCATAAACTCTAACCTAGACATAGAAATATAATCAAGAGGGAACTCAAAACTCTAAATTACTCCCTAAAGAGTTAAGATCTGGACTCAACATCATGAGCGAGTTGAGAATTCCAATAAAAAGAAAATTTAAGAAAAGACTAAACAGAAATCACAGAGCAGAAGTATACAATAACTATACTAAAAAAATTCAATAAAGGGGCTCACCACCATACTAGATCAAGTGGAAGAAAGTATCAGCTCACTTGGAGACAATGGAATCATCCAATTAGAGAAATAAAAAAAGAAAAAAAAGAGTAAAGACAGTTTAAGGGAGTTGTAATAGGACACCATCAAGCAGACCAATGTTCTCACTATGGGGAGGGGGGGTCCCTTAAAGAGAGACAGAGAAAGGGGCAAAAATCTTAAATAAAAAAAATAATGATTGTAAGCTTTCCTAACCTAGGGAAAGAAACAGACATCCAGATCCAAGATGCTCAGACAGTGCTAAACAAGATGATTCGAAAGATCCTCACATCTCAAAACATTATAAGTACACTGTAAAAAGTCAAAGAAGAGAATCATAAAAACAGCAAGAGAGAAACTGCTTATTACATATAGGAGAACCCCCCCCATAAGATTATCAGCAGATTTTTTTGCAGAAATTTTTCAAGCCAGCAGTGAGTCACATGATATAATCAAAGTGCTAAAAGAAAAAACTGCCAACTAATTATACTTACCCAGCAAAATTGTCCCTCAAAGCTGAATGAGAACTAGAGATTTTCAGGCAAGCAAGAGCTGACATAATTTATCACCATTAGGCCACCTTACAAAAAAATAAGCAGATTTCATCAAGCTGAAATGAATTAATGCTACTTAGTAATAGGAAAACATGTGAAAGTATAAATTTTACTGATAATTATATATATATATACATATATATATATATATCTTTAGATTCAGAATATTCTAATACTGGAAAGGTGGAGGATGAATCACTTAAAAATCTAGTAAAAAGGTTAAAAGATGAAAAATAACTATAGCTATAATAATTTGTTAATGGATACATAGGATAAAAAACACAAATTGTCACATCAAAAACAACATGGGCAGAGAGAGTAAAAATATAGTGCTTTAATATGTATGCAAGATTAAATTATTATCAGCTTAAAATAAACTGTTAGGTAAATAAACTGTTTTGTGCAAACAAAGTAACCATAAAGCTAAAACCTATTGTGGATATACGAAAGAAAACGAGAGGAATTTAAGCACGCCACTACAGAAAGTCAACAAATCACAAAGTCACAAAGAACAGAAGAAAAGAATAAAGTAAATACAAAACAACCAGAATACTATTAACAAAATGGCAATATATGTCCATACCATCATAATTACCTTAAATGTGAATGGACTAAATAGCCAATTAAAAGAATAGCTGGACAAATAAAACACACACACACACACACACACACACACACACACACATAAGACCCAACTATATGCTGCCTAGAAGAGACTCACTGCAGCTTTTAAAGACACACCAGATAGGAAGGGATGTAAAAAGATACTCCATATGATATATAATGATAAAGGAGTCAGTCCAATAAGAGGAGTTCCTAACACATAAAGCAAATATTAACAGACATGAAGGAAGACATAGATTGCAATACAATATTACTAGGTGACTTCAATACCCCACACTTAACAATGTATAAATCATCTAGACATAAAATCAATAACGAAACATTGGATTTAATACATGTTTATAGAATATTTCATCCAACAGCAGCAGAATATGCATATTTCTCAAGTGTACATGGAACATTCCCCAGGATAGATTATTTGTAAGGCCATAAAACAAGTCTTAATAAATTCAGGAATATTAAAATCGTATCAAGCATTTTTCCAACATCTAGTTCCATCTAGTTCCATCTAGTTTCCATCTAGTTCCTAGTTTTTAGGTATAAACCTAGAAATCAGTTAAAAGAAAACAGAAAAATTTACAAATATGTGAAGATTAAACGGCATATTACCAAAAAACCAATGAGTCAAAGAATAAATTAAAAGAGAAGTTAAAAAATAACTCGAAACAAATGCAAATAGAAATTAAACCTATCAAAACTTGTGGGATTCAGCAAAAGCCATTCTAAGAGGGAAGTTTATAGTGATAAACTCCTACATTTAAAAAAAAATCACATAAACAACTTAACTTCATACCTCCAAGAACTAGGAAAAAAAGAACAAACTAAGCCCAAATTTAGCAGAAGGAAGGAAATAACAAAGATCAGAGAGGAAATAATGAAAGAAATGAGAAAGATAATATAAAAGATCAATGAAACTAAGAGTTGGTTTTATGTAAAGATAAATTAAAATGACAAATCTTTATGGAGACTTAACAAGAAAAAAGAGGATTCAACTAAATGCAATTAGAAATGAAAGAGAAGACATTACAATCTGTATTAACAAATACAAAGGATCATAAGAAACTACTATAAACAATTATATGCCAAAAAATAATACAACCTAAATTATTAGATAAATTTCTAGTGATATACAATCTACCAAGACTGAATCATGAAGAAAAAGAAAATATGAACCTACTACTTATTAATAAAAAGAGTGATTCAGTAATCAAAAACCATGCAAGAAACAAAAGTCCAGGGCCAGAGACTTCACTTATTTTTATCAAGCATTCAAATTAATGCCAATTCCAAAAAAAATAGACAAGGAAGGAAAATGTCCAAATTCCTTTTATGAGGCCAGCATTACCCTGATACCAAAATCAGACAAGGACAATACAAGAAAATAAAATTATAGTCAATATTCTTGACTCAACATAGATGCAAAAATTCTCAACAAAGTATTATCAAACTGAATTCAACAGTACATTAAAGGATCAAGTGGGATTTACTCCAGGGATACAAAATGGGTTCAACATTTACCTGCCAGTCTATTAATATGATATATCACATTAATAAAATGAAGTATAAAAATCATATGGTCATCTCCCACTCTTCTTGAGAGGGATGCAAACCATAAGAGATGCCAAATTCTAGGAAAACAAACTGATGATTTCTGGAGAGGAGGTGGGTGGGGAGAAGGAATAATTGGATGATGGGCATTAACGAGGGCACTTGATATAATGAGCACAGGTGTTATGTGCAACTGATGAATCACTAAATTCTACCACTGAAACTAATAATACAGTATATGTAAACTAAACTAAATTTAAATAAAGAAAATTTTAAATTATATGATTATCTCAATAAATGCAAGAGACATTTGATAAAATTCAACACTCATGATAAAAACTCTTAACAAAGTGAGCATACAGGCAATATACCTCAACATAATAAGGTCCATATTTGGCAGGCCCACAGCTAACATACTTAAGAGTGAAAAACTGAAAGCTTTTCCTCTACAATCAAGAGCAGGACAGGGATGCCTTTTCTTGTCCCTTTTATTCAACATAGTATTATAGATCCTAGCCAGAGCAATTAGGCAAGAAAAAAGAAACAAAAGGCAACAAAATAGGAAAGGGAAGGAAATAAAACCGTTTCTATTTGTAGATGACATATTATATATAGAAAATCCTAAAAACTCCACCAAAAAACTGTTAAAACTAATAAATTCTGTAAAGATGCAGGATACAAAAATCAATATATAAAAATCAGCTGTGTTTCTATACACTAATGAACTATCAGAAAGAGAAATTATGAAACTAATCCATCTACAACTGCATCAAAAAGAATAAGATATCTAGGGATAAATTTAACCAAAGAGGTGAAAGACCTGTACACTGAAAACTATGAGATGTGATGAAATAAATTGAAGAAGTCACAAGAAATGGAAAGATATTCTATCCTCATGGATTTAAAGAATTAATATTGCTACAATGTCCATTCTACCCAAAATGATGTAGAGATTGATATAATCCTTATCAAAATACAAATGGTATTTTCTACAGAAATAGAAAAAGCAACCCTAAAATGTATGTGGAATCAAAAAAGACCCTGAATAGTCAAAGAAAACTTGAGAAGGAACAAAGCTGGAGGCATCATACTTCCTGATTTCAAACTGTATTACAAAACCATAGTAATCAAAACAGAATAGTACTGGCATAAAAACGGAAACACAGATCAATGGAACAGAATAGAGAGCCCAGAAATAAACTCATGCATATATGGCCAATTAACTTATGACAAAAGACCCAAGAATTTATAATCAAGAAGGGACAGTCTCCAGTAAATGGTATTGGGAGAACTGGAAAGACACATGCACTGAATGAAGTGAAAATGAGTGAATGATAGCCACAGACAGATACTGGACCCCTATCTTACACCACACATAAAAAAAATCTACTCAAAATGGATAAAAGACTTGGATGTAAGACCTAAAAGCATAAAACTTCTAGAAAAAAATGTAGTGGGTAGTTTCCTTGATGTCAATCTTCATAATGACTTTTTGGATTTGACACCAAGAGCAAGCATAAAACAAACAAATGAAAATCAAGGGGATCCCTGGGTGGCTCAGCGGTTTAGTGCCTACCTTCAGCCCAGGGCATGATCCTGGAGTCCTGGGATCGAGTCCCACATCAGGCTCTCTGCATGGGGCCTGCTTCTCCCTCTGCCTGTGTTTCTGCCTCTCTCTCTCTCTCTGTGTGTCTGTCATGAAGTAAATAAAATCTTAAAAAAAAAAGGCAAACAAATGAAAATCAACAAGTGGCACTATGCAAAACTAAAAATCTTCTGCACAGCAAAGAAAACTATCAACAAAATGAAAAGACAACCCATTAAATGGGTTAAACCTATTAAATCCATTAAAATACTGGTAAATCAAATATTTAATAAAGAATTAATATCCAAAATATATAGAGAACTCATACAACTCAATAGCAAAAACCAAACAAACCAATTAAAAAAAATAATAAAGTCAGAGGCACTAAATAGACATTTTCAAAAAAAAAACACATACAAATAGCCAACAGGTATATGAAAAGGTGTTCAACAGCACTAATCTTCAGGGAAAGGTAGATCAGAACCAGAAAGATTTTACCTCATATATGTTAGAATGGCTATCATCAAAAAGACAAGAGATAACAAGCATTGGTGAGGATATGGAGTAAAGGGAACCCTTGTACACTTTTGGTAAGAATGTTACTCGGTGTAACAACTAAAAAGTATGCAGGGAAAGGATATGAAGTTTCCTCAGAAATTAAAAATAGAACCGCCATGGGATCTAGCCATTCCATTTCTGGATATACATTCAAAGGAAATGAAATCACTATATCAAAGACATACCTGTACCCCCAGGTTCATTACAGTATTATCTACTATACCGAAGGGCTGGAAACAACCTAAGTATCCATCAAAAGATAAATAAATAAAGAGAATGTGTGTGTGTGTGTGTGTGTGTAATAATATGTAATAGTAGTCAATAAAAAAGAAGGAAATCTTGTTATTTGCAACAACATGGATATACCTTGAGGGTATTATGCTAAGTGAAATAAATCAGAGAGAAAAGACAAATACCAAATGATCTCACTTATACATGGAATTTAAAACAAACAAACAAAAACTCATACAGACAAATAACTGATTGGTCATTGCCAGAGGCAAAATAGGTGAAGGTGGTCAAGAGGTACAAACTTCCAGTTATAAAATCAGTTAGTCAAACAATCCCTTGGGTATAGTGTACAGTATGTTGAATTTACTTGACAATACTGTATTATATATTTAAAAGTTGCTAAGAGAGTAGATCTTAAAAGTTTTTATTATAAGAAAAAAAGTGAGTATGTAAGATGATGGATATTAACTAAACTCGCTGCGGTGATTACTTCACAACATATGCATATATCAAAACATGTTGTATACCTTACATGATTATAATGATATATGTCAATTATATCTCAGGAAAAATAGAAAAAAATCAATTCAATTAAAATATAGGATATTAAGTCTAAGCATAGCTGAAATTTTTGAAGGTTTCTGCCAATGGGTAAGAAGGTAGAAGAGAAAAGAACTAATATTTCCATTATAAACTTTTAGGAAACATTTGACTTTATAAAAAATGAGTACGTGTTTGATTCAAAATAATTAAAATAGTTTTTTCTCCATCTGGAATTTATATTAGTGAATGGAGTAAGATAGAGATCTAACATCATAGTTTTCCAACTGCCTGTCCAGTTGTGATTTAGGCCAATTTTAATTATAGAGAAAAGAGCTTTTTTTCTTTCTTTCTCCCCTTTTCACATTATTATTATTTCATGGAACACCAAGAAACATAAAAATATAGAATCATACGCATACTAGTTCTTTTTCTTCAAGGTTAATGCCATACCCCTAGATAACTTACATCTGCTTTTGTTCAAGTCACACATGGGATGGTCAGATAGGTCAGAAACATCAGGTGTAATATCAGAACTAACTTTTTAGAGGATGGACACATTGAGAACATTTGTTTCACACAGGTTTTCCTAAGAATCTCTAGGTACTCTCTATTAAGTGTGAATTAAAATAATCTAGCATACAAATGGCCAACAAGCACTTGCAAAAGTATTCTACATTACAGGGAAAATGCAAATTAAAGCCACATCCACATAAATAACTACACACCCACCTGAATGACTAAAATGTGGTAATACCAAATGTTAATAAGGATTTGGAGTAACTGGAGTTCTCATAAATTGATAGTAGGAATGTTACTCATGCAACCTCTTTGAAAAATTTTCTGGAAGTTTGCAATGAAGTTAAACCTACATCCACTCCTATGACCAGCAATTCCACTCCTAGATATTGAGCCAAGATAAATGAAAACATAAGTTGGTAAAAAGACTTGTATAATAATGTTCAAGTTGCTTCATTCATAAAAAAACACAAACAGGAAGCATCCTAAGGAATGTCCATTAATAAAATAAATAAACTGTAGTATATTCACATAATGAAATACTACTCAGAAATTTAAAAAGATCAAACTACTGATGTAAACAATGTGGCTAAATCTCAAAAACATTTTTGTGATAAAAAAAACTGCAATGAGCTAAATTGTAATTCCTCAAATTTAAATATTGAAGTCCTAACCCCTAGTACCTCCTCAGTATGTAACTATATTTCAAGATAGGGCCTTTCAAGAGGTAATTAGGGTAAAATGAGGTTGTATGGGTGGGCCCTAATACAATATGCTGGTGTCTTATAAGAAAAGGAACTTAGGACACAGACAACACAGAGACAGAGGGACAACCATAGAGGACACAGAAAGAATGTGGTCATTTGCAAGCCAAAGAGAGAGAAAAAAATAAATCTGCTAACATCTGCATCTATTTCTATTGTTTACACCATCAGTCCGTGGTATTTTTTATGGCAGTCCTAGCAAACTATTACAGAAACCTTACACAAAATGGTACATATAATACAAATCCAATTTTACGTAATTCTAGAATAAGCAAAAATATTCTATAGTGAAAAAAAATCATAAGAGTCATTGCCTCTGAGGAGTGGGTTAGGGCATTAACTAATTGCAAAGGGACATAACAGAAGTTTCTGGGATGATGATAAATTTGGGTAATGACAAATTCTATTCAGTAAAGGATTTGGAAGAGCTACCCTTCTGAAATATGACTGATATGGTATCATTAAAGTGTCTAATGCGTAAATACTAAACTACAGGCATTTTTCCTTTATCTAATGCTGGTGAATGTTTCTAAAACTCCTCACCATTTTTCAGGAAATTGAGTAGTATAATGGTCGTGTATTTGTCAAAACTCATGATTGTTCACTTAAAATTTGTGCATTTCATTATACATAAATTCTACATCAAAAGAAAAAAATTGTAAACAGTCATTGAGCCCTTCTCTGACATTAGAAGCCAGTCTCTTCCTATTTCTTCTTTTATCATTGGAGTGGTACACCCAGTGTACAAAAATACCAGTGCTGCTAGTATATTTTGTATTTATCATTTGAAGATTTCCTAAAATGCATCAAGGTGAAATTCTCTAGTTTAACATGCCTCCACTGTGTTCACTTATCCAAAAAAGATTGGTTGAAGAATGAAACTAACTTGAGAGGATACTAAAATTTTTACTCCCTACATAGGAAAAAAAAACCCTCAATTGTACCACTGTCCAAAAGATTTTTTGAACTTCAGCCAGTGAATCTTACAGAATGAAAAACATAAATTTATAATATTCAGGGTCCTACGATGAACATTAATGGACTGAGAAGGACTAACCCTTAAACTTATTTGAGGAACAAGGAATTAGATTTGCAAGAGACTAAGTGATAGCAGCTGAACATATTCATGGTATGTGGTTCTGGTTTTCTTCAGGTGTAAATTGAGGAAGCCCCTAGACTGGTTCAAAGTTCAGGTACATTTTGTATAAAGGGAAAGAAAAACTCCACTGTTGTACCTATGCCCTCCTGCCAATGGGTTGTCTAACAGGTCATCCAGATGCTAATATTCTACTTATTGAAAACTCTACCCTTTCTGCCTTTTAGTAGATTTATATAATTTCTTAAATTGCCTTAGGGCATCAGCTGCATAGTCTCTTTGGTGTTTGGACTCTTTCTGACCTAGATATCAAGTTCATTTATTTTTCAGTGAGTCAAATCTTTTTTATATACTAAGCTTTCTCATTCAACAGGAAGTAGGTGGAAAGCCATGGCTAAGGGTGACCCACAGAGGTATGACTTCACAGATCTGATCTTAAAGAAGGAAACAAACAGTGGTCAGAAATCTCTGAGTTTGGGGATAAGACATAATATGGGATCTTTGTTTATATTACTAGAGTTCTCACAATTGTCACCTTTTGGAATATACCTGAGAAACCTTGTCTAGCTTTCAGCATAATAGCACCTCTGAAGAAATTTATTACTGTGTGAACTCTTCACTTTTCTCCTATGTAGTCTTCTAAAATTGGAAAAAAATATTGACTAGAACTGTCCAGAACTTCAGTATGGAATAGGATAAAGGCTGCTCTAAGTCTGTGGAGTTAACCTAATCTTATAACATTTAGCTGTGAGAACCAATACCTAGTTATAATTTGAAAGACTATGAGTTCCCTCAAAATGCAAATCTTCATTTTCTAGGCCTTTCTTTCTTTCTTCTTTCCTTTTTTTTATATTTTTATTTTATTTTATTTTATTTTATTTTATTTTATTTATTTATTTACTTGACAGAGAGAGAGCACAAGCAGGGGGAGCAGCAGGAAGAGGGAGAAGCAGGCTCTCCACAGAGCAAGGAAACTGATGCAGGGCTTGATCCCAGGATTGTGGGATCATGACCTGAGCCAAAGGCAGACATTCAGTGGACTGAGCCACCCAGGCACCCCTAGGTCTATTTTTCTATAAAAACATTATAGAGAAGTATATTTTTTTATTCCTTTTATATATATATAAATAAATCCTTAAATAAAATAGTAAAACCCTAAATAAAAGCCTTATAAAACTGAATAATACATAAGATCTCAACTAGAAAAGTAGTATAAGAAATATTATTATTGCTCTGTGAAGTTTCTACATACTACATTATCCTGTCCAATTTCACTCTGACACATATTGCATTGGGGATTTTGCTCTATTTATGAACTCTGATGTGATAGCACTTCAAAGACAATCCTCTATATGTTTTTTGAGTTTCTTTCTTTGGTCAATCTCTACTTCACATAGATTTCATTAAGTATCTCCCTCCTCAGTATAGATCACAACCAATTGATGCCTCAGCTAAATCCTTTTCAAATCTCCCTGTTGTTTAGATGCAATGAAATATGAAGCTCATTAATTCTCCCAATAAAATAACTGTACTATGATGTTTTATCTCAGCCCAAATCAACGGGAATTAGAAAATCACAGAAATAGAAGAGTGCCTGCTTGGCTTAGTCAGTCAAGCATTTGACTCTCGGTCTGAACTTAAGTCTTGATCTCAGGGTCATGAGTTCAAGTCCTACATTGAGTTCCACACTGGGCATGGAGCCTACTTGAAAAAAAAAAGAAAGAAAGAAAGAAAAGAAAAATTCTGGAAATAGGCCCAATCAATAACCCAATGACTGTAGGACCTTATCGTCCAAACACCAAGAACTAATTAAATGGATATTGGTTGAGCCTGATAGCACTTCTGATCACATTTTTCACTGACTAAATATCATTTCTCAGGATATGGCAAGATGGAAAGTAAATTAAAATATATTAATCTCTGAAGTGTCCATAAAAGCAATTCTATTATGTCCAATCTCTCAGGCTTCTTTAGAACTCAAGCTAACAGAAAAATAATTATTTGATGCACACCCAATTTTAGCTAACCTCACAAAAGGAGCTTTTGAGCTATTGAATCTATATAAGACAACTATACATTTCTCAATTCAATTTCCAAAAGACATTAATGTGGCAAATTTCAGTGTGTATGTACTGATTAACAAGATACAATTACTTTTTCTGTGGAATCAATTTAGTAGATAACTGAAGATTATATTAACTAAATATTCATTAAATAATACCATAGTGCTAGAAGGTAATATAAGCTGTGCCAGTGGTTCATTCAAGTTTTCATCCACAGGAAATCTAAATGTATTAGATCACTCTACATCTACTCTTTCCAGGCCTTTATCTAGAGAGTTGAATGAAAATGAAACTTAGGTTGTTAAACTCATTCATTATCATAACTTTACAATATTAAATGCAATCTCTGAGATAAATCTAAAAGTAATTTCACATATATTTTTAAGAGGTCAGCATTATTAAATATTCCAAGTCAATTCATTGCAGTATTCTCACCTGGAAGTGCTAAAATGTGAAATGATTTCCTTTTAAAACTTAATTTGAACTTTATCAGCACTGCTGAAACTGTGTCATCACAATAGTAGAGCAAGTAGCATAATAGACATAAGCAACAAGTATGGAATGACAATTTCTATCACTGCCACTAAAGATTAATAATGAAAGAATTGATAACACTTTTTTTCTGTAGAAGGAGAATGCTTCTTTTTAATACACAGATAGAAGGTAGACTGAAACCACTGCTGACCATATCTATTCTGAGGATATAAAGTTGTCTATCCTATGTCTTGATTTCACAATATCTACAGGGAAAAAATGTAAAATCCCCTTTTCCCTTGAGTTTCTTCCCTAAAGCTACTAAATTAATTTTTATTTAAATCACTCAATGACTCACTCATAAAGTTCATATGTATTGCTAAAAGATAGATCTAAACAGAAGGCTCAATAACTAGTAACAACAATAAGTAAAAATATTTTGGGACATTGTCACTCATGGTAAGACATTTGAAAAAGGAATGATAGAAATATAAATATCCATTGAATCTAGAATCTAGATTCTAGATTCTCTAGTTGTCAACTCTGAGAATCAGAGGCAAAGCCTGAGAATCAGGATGACAAACAGGATAATCAATAAGAAAACCCAAACAGAAAAGTTCTCATTTACCCATAGCTTATATATTAACCACTTGATGAACCTATATACCTTATATATGAAACAAATACATAACAATAAAAATCTCTCATTATTTCAGATATTCCAAAGACTATTAAGAGAGTAATATGCCTTTTGAAATTTAACTTATTTCTAACAGATTTATTGAGATATAACTGATATCCAAAACCTGCACATATTTAATGTATAATTCGATGAGTCTGAAATATGTATACATCTGTGAAATTATTACCACAATCAAGGTAATAAACATAACCATCACCTTCGAAAGTTTCCTTCAGCCAACATGGTAATTTTAAACACCATAAATTTTATTATCTTGGGGAATTCAGGTAAATACAGGTACAAAGGGGATTTAGCATTTCAATAGCTTCACAGTATAAGACAAACTCTTTATATTTTGTAGATTGAAATGCCGTCAGTTGAAAGGGGTTGGGAATGTACAACTATAATGTGTCATTAATCTCATAAGAAAGAAATATCCCCAAGAAAAACTCTTTTGATATAGACTTGGTTATCATCTACTCAAAATGGATAAATGAAGCATTCCCAAACTGGTTTAAATGAGGGGGGGGGTTAGACGGGATGAGCACTGGGTGTTATACTATATGTTGGCAAATCGAATTCCAATTAAAAAATATACAAAAAATAAATAAATAAATAAATAAATAATCCTAAAGAGATTGTAAGTATAATTTCCTACCTGATACCAAAAAGTGAATTCCTTCATTTTCTCAAATTAAAAATATTCAATCTATAAACTTCCTGCAAAAAAGTAGTTGATCAGTGAAAAGCCAATGTCACAATTTTAATTTCATTCTATAATATATATGAAAACATAAAAACCAGAAAACATACAATAAAAACTAAAATTGTTAACCTGTTGCCTTCATATATGACAAATTTTAACTAATTACAAAGACAATGAGCTGATATCAAACACAAGCACTCACCTACCTGTGTTTTACTTCATTAAACATAATGAACCTGCCAACTTGAGAGTAGGCAAAAGACTTTGACAACATCCCATTATCTATTCTCTAGCTCAGAGAGAAACACTATCCATTAACCTGAGAAGTGAGGAAGGCTTCTCTGTCAATGTTCAGCCAAATTTCTGAATCAGCCAAAATATAAATTTCCATCCTACACCACACACTCTTATCCAGTAAGTCAATAAAAATACTGAGCAACTATAATGTACATAAGAGAAATAGACTGTGAAACAGAAGAGTTTCCATCTCATGCCAACAGAGCCTCATTAGAGAATTGCTTTTGGGCTAGGCATTTTGTTTATCACATTGTCCTACAGCTAGAGATCTAAGAATCTATAACTCCCAAGTGTTCAGTGAGTAGCACACACATTGTATAGCCAAAAGAGGAGAGAGAGAGAGAGAGAGAGAGAGAAGAAGAAGAAGAAGAAGAAGAAGAAGAAGAAGAAGAAGAAGAAGAAGGAGAAGAAGAAGAAGAAGAAGAAAAAGAAGAAGAAGAAGAAAGAAGAAGAAGAAGAAGAAGAAATAAGAAGAAGGAGGAGGAGGAGGAGGGAGAAAGATCCTTGAAGCTCAAATGAATACAATCTCATTCTCCTTAGTCCTAAAAGAATAAACTTTGGATACTAAGTTATAATAAAAAAAACAGAAGAATTTTTTATAAAAATTCTTGAATGCCTCAATAGGGTGAAGTAGACATGGTTTATATGATGAAATAGTAGAAACTTCTAAGGAATGAACTGATTGAGATTTAAAGATAAGAGAGTGAGATATAACAAGTTCCAGTAAGAAAATTAAATATGCAATAAATAAAAAGTATATATAGCAAAAAAGTTTTTTGCACAGTTTAAATCTAGTAATAAGTGTGAATAATAGATTTGAGAATGTATTTTGGAATGCAGAGGAGAATGGTAAATATTAAAGTATTGAGTCAATATGAAAGGAAAATAATGTATCCATCATACAAAGTCTAGATGTTCATAAGAAAGTTCTAAGAGTAGGAAGAAGTAAGAAGGTAGAAATAATGCAGTCACCAAACGTACAGTGAAAAACAATCTTCCCAAACTAAAACAAAACAATGTATGAATATACATTCATTATGATGATTCATTTATGATTTATGTAATTATTGGGGTCCCATTCTACAAAATACATGGGATAAATAAAACAAAAAGGGACATGTGCCACATTCTTGTCTTTGTGGGTAATTGGAGAGACAGACATAATAATATGAATAAATATAAAATTACAACCAGGTCAGGAGTAGATTGTGTATAAAAGCATGTAATGAGGGATTTGACCTCGTCAGGAAGTTAGAGGTTTCTCTAAAAAAGTTAAGTTTCATATGAGCTCTGAGGGGCAGTGGGAATTAACCAGGGAACTGGAGCATCCCAGGCAGAGAAATAACATATGTAAAGTCTTTTAGTAAAAATGAGCATAGCATGGTTGAGGAATCATAAGAAGGCCAATGGACTGGAGCCGAGAGATTCAAGAGAACATGTATGAGATGATAGGGAAGAGGTGGGCAGTGGCTAGACCATCTAGGTCAGAGACTGCAGGTCAGAGACTTTATGTTTACCATGGCCTTCAGTAAGAAATACTTTTTACACCATAGCCCAGTACATACACTTATATGTACATACATAGAGATCAATTTTCTAGTTCATGAAAGCATTAAAAAACAACTATGAAATAGAACAGAATATGACAGGACATATCAGAGTATTTTTCTCATAGTAAGAGTAGGCAACAGTTGATAAAATCCTTTGTTTAGATTTATTTATGTGTGTTATGTTTTATATGTGTATGTATATACATACATTCACATATGTGTATTTCATGTATATAATTTTTAAAACTCTTATGATCTAACAAATTGTTTTATAACTCATCTATAGATTCCCACATGCAATTTGAAAAATTCTGTGGCAAATCCATGTTAGAGATTTTGCTATTTCTTCAAAAGCCATTGAGGTCCTATAAGCAGATATGTGAGGTGAACAGATTTGAATTTAGGGGGAGAATAATTCATTTTGCTACAATGCAGAGGTCTTTTTTTAGAGAAACAAGTCAGAGGCTTTTACAATGAGACTCCAGGTAAGAGATAGTAGTGTTTTTTTTTTCTTTTTCTTCTTCTTTTTTTTAACCTTAGAGGGTAGCAGAAGAGAGTAAGAAAGATTCCAGAGATGATTAGGAGTAAAAAATCAACAGCACTTTTGATAAAATTTTAAATGTGGACACATCTGTCAAAGATGACTGTTTGGTTGAAAGAGGCCTGGAGTATTATTGAAAAGAAATCCAAGAGTAACAAAATATTGGACTTACAAGAATAAACAAAACCATCTAACAAGAAATCCTCCAGAAAACACATGTTACTAACAGAGAAATTGAAATTGCGTTGGCTTCAGACTATTCTTTTGCAATGTGAAATGCCAAGAGGCAATGAAAAAATAAGCCACAGAATTTTGAAGGAAAAAAGTTGGTGAGCTAAAGACGTTATGCTAAGCCAGCTTGCCATTCAGGCATGAAGGAAATAGAAAGTTATTACAAAATGCAGACATACTGAGAAAAATATATCATCCACAATCTTGAAAAGAAATTATTTGAAGATATGCTTCTCCCAAGAGATAAATCCAGATTTCAAACTAAAGAATAAGGAGGTCATGGTAAACACACACAAACACACACACACACACGAATAATAGTAGATAAATTAAAACAATTTAAAATAGAATTGATTTAAATGTTTATTAAAAATAAAGTAAAAACAATACAAAGTAAGAAAAAATTCCTGAAAGAAAAGATGTATACTATAAAAAATGAAATTACAATTAGAGAATAAAGCATGAAGCACATATATTTTTTTGCATAAAGTATATTAAGAGTTGTTTAGGGGATCCCTGGGTGGCGCAGCGGTTTAGCGCCTGCCTTTGGCCCAGGGCGCGATCCTAGAGACCCAGGATAGAATCCCACGTCGGGCTCACGGTGCATGGAGCCTGCTTCTCCCTCTGCCTGGGTCTCTGCCTCTCTCTCTCTCTCTCTCTGTGTGTGTGTGTGTGACTATCATAAATAAATAAAAAAATTAAAAAATCAAAAAAAAATAAGAGCTGTTTAAAAGCATGCTAAATTCCTCACCTAACACAGGAAAAAAATGACCCAAAAGATGCAATTGCACTTGATTTTGATGATTAGGAAAAAACTTAAGGCATATTTTTGAATAAATAGAAGTACAGCTACTAGTCAAATGTAGAACATAGTGGAAATCTTCAAAATCTCTGAATTTGAAGTTTATAATAATAACAAAGTTTAAAATAGTAAAAATCCAGAAAAAATAGAGAATGGTTACACTTAAAAAGCAAATAAGGGAACAAAACAAAAACATTTCACACAAGACAAAAAACATCAAACATTATCACTTATGAAAATAAAAAGTACTCCCATTTTAAAGACAAAGACTCTTAGATTGCTTCAAATTCAATTACAAATTCTTTCCAAACTAACATAAATTAAAGTTTACAAAAATTACCTTTTAAAAATTACTTAGGTCCAAATGATTTACCAGTGAAATCTTTCAAGTATCCAAGCTATAAACATTAGCTGATTACCCTTTAAAACATTTTACTTGACTGCATTAAAAAGTAAAAGTCTTTCAATAAATTTTCTGAAGCCAACATAATTCTTGTGACACAGTTTAATGTATCAACACTTTTCAATCACTTGAGAAACTGATTTAGAAAATAATGCAGATGAGGGGATCCCTGGGTGGCGCAGCGGTTTGGCGCCTGCCTTTGGCTCAGGGCGCGATCCTGGAGACCCGGGATCGAATCCCATATCGGGTTCCCGGTGCGTGGAGCCTGCTTCTCCCTCTGCCTGTGTCTCTGCCTCTCTCTCTCTCTCTCTGTGACTATCATAAATAAATAAAAAAATTAAAAAAAAAAAAAGAAAATAATGCAGATGGGACACCTGGCTAACTCAGTAAGTTAAGCATCTGCCTTTGGCTCAGGTCATGATCTCAGGGTCCTGGGATTGAGACCCATATCAGGCTCTCCGTTCAATGTGGAGTCTGTTTCTCCCTCTCCCCCTCCCCACTACTTGTGATATCTCTCTCTATCTCTCTCTTTCACCCTCTCTCTCAAATAAATAAAATCTTTTTTAAAAGTCAGAAGAATAACAAAACAGAACTGAAGCAAAGTTGGAAGACAAAAATAGACAAAATAATTTCTTAAATTTGAAAACAATAGAAGTTGATTTTAAAATTTCGAAAGTTGGTTCTTTGTAAAAACTAATACTCTTTGATAAATTTAGCAAAAGAGAAAAAAACACTAAGATAATTAGTAATGACATAGCATATATTGGAGAAGAAAGCAGAGTAGGAGGGTCTTGAGCTCATTTTATTCCACAGATACATAAAGGCAACAACTGCATTTATGCAACTAACTCCAAAAATGACCTGAATACTGGCAGAACAGATTTCTACATTTAGTTCTAGAGATAAACCCACATGGAAAGGAAGAGGAGAGGAAGAGATGTGGTTGAGAACCAAACCCCCAGCATGACTAACCACAAACAGGAGGGACATAACAAACATGGAGGAATAAGAGAATCAGACCTCATATTGGACACCCTTGGCCCTGTTGACTTGCATTGGAAAGACAAGTCCCCATAATGTCTAGCTTTGGGAACCAGTGTGACTCCTAGAGCTTTAAAAATCAGTGAGGCTTAACTCTAGGGATCTAAGAGTAACAAGAAACTGAGTCCCCCCTCTTAAAGGGCAAGAAAACTAAATAACTTAAGTCTGAAACAGCACAGAAGCAGCAGTTTGAAAAGTGCCTGGGGCACACGTGAAAGTGATTTATTGACTAATCTTAGAATGTGTGCCAGAGGGGCAGAGATCTGCAAGAGATTTCTCTGAGAACACATGTGCTGGCAGGTGCCATTTTTCATGCCTAGCCTAGATAGGATACTTACAGGATCAGTTCTAACACTCTCTATTTACCCTACCAGGACTGTGTGCCATTCCCCAGCAGACCCACTCATCCAACCCATGAGCCTAGACAAGCATCCCTCCAAAGCAGCTCCAGCACCACCACACCTTAACAGGCAGCTCAGGCTGGGACTGATGCCATTTCAAAGTGACTCCTCTTCTAGGGAGAGGAAGAAATAACCTTACACCCAGTGCACCCACAGTTTCTGCAGCTGGGCCTCATAGCTAACTGTGTAGTGGCAAGCCCTGCTCTTTTCTCTATCTCCATATGTGGCAAAAGCTAATTGGAGATAGGCTAAATGCTGGCCCCTCTCACCAATGAGCTCTCAGTGGCTATAACCAATCCTTTAAACAGTGCAAAATTAAACCTTGCCCAGTATGCCCAGAGCAGGCAAAGTGAGTCATTACAGCAAGCTGGGCTAAAGGGATTGTGGCACAGCCAGAAAAGGAGGGCATACATAGCCCACATAGGGTACATACCCTGGTTCTGGCAACTAGGGGCTATTGTGCTATAGGACACCACAGTACCTTTCTACAAAAACTACTACTTCAAGATCAGAAAACATAGCTGCCCTACCTGAGTACAGAAAACATAAAAAAGTCAGAGCTAAAGGATATAATAACTAAAATGGACAATACATGAGAGGGAGTCAATAGAGAATATAGAATGGATCAGCAATCTGGGAAAAGGGAATGGGAAGCAACCAACCTGAAGAGCAAAAAGGAGAAAAAAAAAAGAATAATAAAAAATGAGAATAGGTAAGAGAACTCTGTGAAATCATCAAGCATAATAACAATTGCATTATAGGGATCCCAGAAGGAGAAGAGAGAAAGGGGCAGAAAACTTATTTTAAGAAATTATAGCTGAAAACTTATCTAATCTGGAAAGAGACAGACATCCAGGTCCAGGAAGCACAAAAAACCCTTAACAGATAAATCCAAAGAGGTCCACACCAACACAAATAATAATTAAAATGGCATAAAGTAATGATACAAGGAGAATCTTAGAATCATCAAGAGAAAAGAAAATAGTTACATATATGGAAAATCCCAAAAGGCTATCAGCTGATTTTTCAGTAGAAACTTAATAGGCCAGAAGAAAGGGACATGATATATTCAAAGTGCTAAGAGGAGGAAACCTACAATCAAGAATACTCTCTTGGTAAAACTATCATTCAGAATTGAGGAAGAGATTAAGAGTTTCCCAGATAAAAGTTAAAGGAGTTTATCATCACCAAATTAGCTCTATGGAAAATGTTAAAGGGAATTTTCTAAGTAGAAAGAAAAGGCCATAACTAGAAGAAAGTTTGAAAAGAAAAAAAAATTAAAGATAAAAGCAAACATAGTAAAAGTAGTAGATTAATTATGTATAAGCCAGTATGGAAGTTAAAAACAAAAGTAGCAAAATCAATTATATCTACAAAACTTAGTCAAGGAATACACATTTTTTTTTGAAAAAGTAATATATGTTATCAAATACATAAAACTTGGAAGAGGAGTAAAATTTAGCACTTTTGGAATATGTTTGAACTTAAGCAACCATCAGCTTAATATAGACTACTATTTACATAGGATGTTATTTATGAACTGAACAATAACCACAAATTTTAAAAATCTTAGTAGAAATGCAAAAAAATAAACAGGAATCCAAGGATAGTATTAAAGAAAGCCAAACCATAAGGAAAGAGAACAAAAGAAAAACTAAGAAACAGAGAACTACAAAAAATTAACAAAATGGCAATAAGTACATAGCTATCAGTAATTACTTTAAATGTAAGTGGACTAGATGCTGCAATCAAAGGACATAGAATGTTGAATGGATAAAATAGGCATTATCTATGTGTTGCCTACAAGAGACTCACTTAGACCTAAAGACATCTACAGACTGAAAATGAAGGGATAGGAAAAGATATCCCATGCAAATGGAAGCAAAAAAAAAAAAATCCAGGATAGTAATACTGATATCAGACAAAATAGACTTTAAAATGAAGACTATAGCAAGAGACAAAGGACATGACACTATGATAAAGGGATCAATTCAACAAGTGTATATAACAGTTACAAATATCTGTGCACCCAAAATAGGAGCACCTAAATACATAAAGCAAATAATAACAGACAGAAAGGGAGAAGCTAATGGTAATAAATAAATAGTAGGGGACTTTAACACCCCATTTACATCAATGGAGAAATCATCCACACAGAAAATCAGCAAGGAAACAATAGCTTTAAATGACATATTAGACCAGATAACTTTAACAGATATTTACAAAATTTCCATACAAAAACAGCAGAATACACATTCTTTTTAAATGCACATGAAACATTTTCCAGAATAGATCACATTCTGGGCCACAAAACAAGTTTCAATAAATTCAAGAAAATTGAAATTACATCAAGCATACTTTCTGACAATGGTATAAATCTAGAAAGCAACTAGAAGGAAAAAACTGGAAAATGCAAACACATGGAAGCCAAACAACATGCTACTAAACATCCAGTGGCTCAATGAAGAAAGCAAAGAGGAAATTTAAAATACATAGTGACAAATAAAAATGATAATACAATGATCCAAAATGTTTGGAATGCTACCAAAGAAGTTCTAAGAGAAAGGTTTTATAGCAATACAGGCCTACTTCAAAAAACAAGAAAAACCTCAAATAGATATCTAAACTTACACACACAGGAACTAGAAAAAGAAATAATCAAGCCCAAAGTTAGTAAAAGTACAGAAATAATAAAGACCAAAATGGAAATAAAAGAAATAGAGATTAAAGAAAAAAAAAAGGATCAATGAAACCAAGTGCTGGTTCTTTGAAGAGATAAACAAGTTGATAAACCTTCAGCCAGACTCATCAAGAAAAAAAGAGAAAGAATTCAAATAAAATCAGAAATGAACAAGCAAAAATAACAATCAACACCATAGGAATACAAAGAATTATAAGAAAATGTCATAAAAATACTATAAAAATTATGCCTGCAAATTGGACAAATTAAGAGTGTATAAATTCCTAGAAACATAATCTTCCAAGACTGAATCAGGAAGAAGTGGAAAATTTGAATAGACCAATTACTGATAATGGAATTGAATCAGTAATCAAAAAAACTCCCAATAAGCAAAAGTCCAGGACCAGATGGTTTCACATGTGAATTCTACCAAATATTTAAAGAGTCTATACCTATTCTTCTTGACCTGTTATGAAAAATAATAGAGGGAGGAATGCTTCCAAACTCATTCAATAAGGCCAGAATTACCCTGATATCAAAGCCAAAGACACAACAAAAAAGAAAACTACAGCCAATATCTCTGATGAACACAGAGGCAAAAATCTTCAACAAAATATTAGCATATCAAATTCAGCAATACATTAAAAGGATCATTCACCATGATCAAGTGGGGTTTAAATGACGGATGCAAGGGTAGTCCAGTGGGGTTTAAATGACGGATGCAAGGGTATATCAGTGTGATATATCATGTTAACAAGAGAAAGGATAAAAACCACATGATCATTTCTAGATGCAGAAAAGTATTTGACAAAGTACAATATCTATTCATGATAAAAACTCTCAACAAAGTAGGTTTAGAGGGAACTTACTTCAATATAATAAAGACCATATTTGAGAAACTCACAGATAACATCATACTCAATAGTGAAAAATTAAAAGCTTTTCCTCTAAGACCAGGAACAAGACAAGGATGTGCACTCTTACCACTTTTACTCAACATAGTACTGACAATCCTAGCTACAGAAATCAGACAAGGAAAATAAATAAAAGACATCCAAATTGACAAGCAAGAAGGAAAATTGTCATTATTTGCAGAAAACATGATACTATACTTAGAAAACCCTAAAGACTCCACCAAAACCTTATAGAACTCATCAATTTAGTAAAGTTGCAGAATACAATATCAATCTGCAAAAATCTGTTACATTTCTATACAGTAATAACAAAATAGAAAGAGAAAGTAATAATCCCATTTACAGTTGTACCAAAAAGAATAAAATGGTTAGGAATAAATTTAACCAAGGAAATGAAAGACCTATACTCTGAAAATTATAAAACATTGATAAAAGAAAGTGAAGGCAATACAAACACATGGGAAGATATACCATGCTCATGAATTAGAAGAATTAATGTTGTTAAAATATCCATTCTACCCAAAGCAATCTATGGATTTAGTGCAATCCCTATCAAAATACCAATAGTATTTATCACAGAACTCGAAAAAAAAATCCTAAAATTTGTATGGAACCACCAAAGACATCAAATAGCAAAAATAATCTTGAGAAGAATAAAGCTGAAGGTAGATATCATAATTCCAGATTTCAACATATACTACAAAGCTATAGTAATTAAAACAATATGGTACTGGCACAAACATGACCGCAGAGATCAATAGAACAGGGTAGAGAGTCCAGAAATAAACCTACACTTAGGTAGCTAATCTATATACAACAAAGTAGGCAAGAATATACAATAGAGAAAAGATAGTCTTTTCAATAAGTGGTGATAGGAAAATTGGACATCTGTATGTAAAAGAATGAAAAAGGACCACTTTCTTTCACCATACACACACACAAAAATAATGGATTAAAGACATAAATGTGAGACCTACAGCCATAAAACTACTAAAGGAAAACATAGGCAGTTATCTCTTGGAAATCAACCTTAGTATCACCATTATGGGTGCTCCTCAGGCAAGGGAAACAAAGGCAAAGTAAACTATTGGGACTACACCAAACTAAAAAGCTTCTGTATGGTGAGAGAAACCGTCAACAAAGCAGAAATACAACTACTGAATGGGAGAAGATATTTACAAATGATATTTCCAATCAGAGGTTAATATACAAAATATGTAAAGAATTCATACACTTCCACATCAAAGAAAAATAAAAATATAATTTTAAAAAGGACAAATAGACATTTTCCAAAGATGACATACAAGAGGCTAACAGACACATGGAAAGATGCTCAGCAACACTATTCATCAGGGAAATGTAAATCAAAACCACAATGAGATATCACCTCACCCAGTCAGAATGGCTAGTATCAAAAAGACAAGAAATGGTAAGGATGTGTTGAAAAAGAAACCATTATTGGTGGGAATTTAAATTGGTACAGCCACTGTAAAGTGTATAGAGGGGCACATGACTGGCTCAGTGATTGAGTGTCTGGCTTTGGTTCAGGTCATGATCCCAGGTCCTGGGATCAAGTCCCGTATTGGGCTTTCCACAGGGAGCCTTCTTCCCCTTCTGCCTATGTCTCTGCCTCTCTCTCTGTGTCTCTCATGAATAAATAAATAAAATTTGGAGAGAGAAAGAAAACAAAATAGAGTTCCTCAAAAATTAAAAATATAAATACCATATGATTCAGTAATTCTACTAGGTACTGAATATTTACCCAAAGAAGATGAAAACACCAACCTGAAAATCTATATGCATTCCTATGTTTATTACGCATTATTTACAATAGTCAAGATATGAAAACAACCCAAGTCCATTAATAGATGAATGGATAAAGAATATGTTGTATAGAAATAGACAATAGACTATTGGTCAGCCATAAAAAAATATAATGATTTCTTGTTATCAGCAACAACATGGATGGGCCTAGAGGGGATTATGATAAATGAAGTAAGTCAGATAGAAAAAGACAAATGCCATATGATTTACTTATATGTAGAATCTAAACAATTTTTAAAAAGGAACAAAAAAAATAGATGCTTAAGTACATAAAACAAACTGTTGTCAGGGGGGAAGTGGGTTGGGGGGATGGGTGAAATAGATAAAGGAGATTAAGAGACAAAAACTTCCAGTTATAAATTAAATAATTCAAGGGGATGAAAAGTACAACATGAATATATAGTCTATTATATTATAATAACATCTGGTGACAGGTGGTGATTACATTTATCATGATGAATACGATAATAATAATTTTTTAAAGCCTATATAATTAAGAATCATGGGAACATTTAAATTATAAGAGAATACTATATACAAACATGGCATACAAATTTTATACAAATATTTTTAACATGAAAATGCTAAATGTTTTATGTAATAGAGAGTTTATAATAAAATATAAATGATCAAGACAACTTAATAGTAATAAAATATCTTAATAGGTTCATAGATATAGACATTGTTTTTCAGATTTCAAGAAAGGTCTAAAATCCAATAGTTGTATAAGTCAATCTTTCAAATGTCAAGGAATAGATATTTCCCATGCTCTCTAAAGCATTTTAGAATATTAAAAAATGCTGAATGCTATTTTTAAAACACTTAATGAAACAAATACATTCTCATTATCAAAATTTGAGCAAAATATAAGAGACAAAGCTGTAAAAAGAAAGCTATCCTCAAAAGCCCTTGTTTTAGCCTTCCATGTCCTTGTATTCTCTGTGGCTTTTGTTATGTTTCCTCCTGAAGTAATTCTATCAATCTCTGGGATGAAACAGCATTACCTTTCCCTTTGTACACTTTGTCTCTTTGGTGACTGCCCTTGCCAGTCCTTTCCTCCCAAACACAAACATTTTACTTATACTTTCTCTTCTGGGAAACTTATCACTTCTTAGTAATGCCTGAACTATCTATCATTTCTAGAAGGATGACTGTCATATTTTTGGCTATCGTTGACTCAAGATGCAGGCCCACATGGCCAAAGACCCAGTTGATGCTTCCCATGAACATCCCACCATTGCTTCAAACTCAAGAGACTTAAAATAAAATCCCCATCTGCCCTAAACATGTGCTCACTCACCTGACTTTTAGTCTGTAGGTCTCTCAAACACCCAGACCTGACATCTGAAACCTGCTCCTCAAACCTTTAGATCTAGCTCTAATCCTCATTAGATTAGTTAGCTTGTTTTTTTGAGTATCTTGGTCTTGATTTCCCTTCCCTGTATAATGGGTTAAGGTGAAGCTGAAATGAGGTGAAGTCATAGATGTTACAGTGATCTAAAAATTTTAGATCAAATTTTTTCACTCAGCCTGGAACATGGCATTTAATAGATACTCTGTAAATATTTGCTGACTTACTGAAACAGTGAATGAACAAATGGTTGAACTACTGCAACCTGTACTTCTTTAGAATGCCTATAACATTTACTGTATGCTATATCATCCTTTTGGCTTAGATTATGTATTACTCAGTCTTTTGTTAAGTACATGTTCACTATGTGTCCTGACTTCTTGAACAGACGTTCATTCAGATTCTTGGGAGTAATTGCCTTCCCTATCCTTCTTCCTTGTATTACTCCCAGGGCCCAACAAAGTCCTTATACTAGCACATATGCACTAGTAGTATTTGACTTTACATCTCATTTATAAATCTTAAGGATATATCAGCTAAATTTTTCCTCTAGAGGGAACCGATGCATGTTATTTTGCAATCCCATATTCTTTGGGTTTTATTTATTTATTCATATTTTAAATCTTGGCTCATATCTTGTGATTCAGAAACTAACACCAAACAGTGATCTTAATGGTATGGTGAAATAGGGTTTAGTCAAGCCTCCCCAATTTTCAGATTTTTTTCAATTCAGTCATAAAATTCCTTCCCTGCTGAATCTCAATGGCTGAGGGTATCTTCACTTTGATATGTGTAATTTAATCAAGCTGCCCTAGCTATGTTAAGCTAATCTATGTGTGGAACTGCAACTACTGACTGTTACAGAAGTTGGAGCATTTTTTTTCTTTATTCACGATGGTATTTCCACCCTTAAACAAACAACAACCTTGCTGTCTTTTCTTCCCCTTTCTTAGGAAAACTTGCTCCCAGAGGGAAAACAAAGCAAAGAAACAGTCTCCACACACTGGCCAGCAGGGCAGTTATGACAAAAGGGAAAAATGTATGTGTCAAACTGCACAGCCTCTGGGTTATCTAGTCTCTGTGAAGAGAAATTTACAGTTGGATTGGAGTGGGTGAATTTGCTGTATCACCCACAAAAATATTTTTATTACCAACTTCCCAACAGACTTTTACTCACAGCTCTGTCTTTATTACTCTGAATATTGGCACTTTAAATCTTCTTAGGTTTAATGAAATAGAAATGAATGAATGATGAACACTTCTCTGTCACGTCTGAGCCCAACAGGGTTTTACATCTCATAAGTTAAAGCTGACTGCCACAGGCTACACTCATCAAATACAGATGAGACACATTGAATACAGATGTCATAGGCCAAAGGCTCAGTGTATTTATTAGTCTGAATGACTCTTTAATTTCCCTTTCTGGAATAAACTCCTCCAGGGATATGGCTTAGGCAATTTTCAGTCCCTTGTAACTTATTTTTAAAATCACCCAATATAGAATTTTCAGTACAGAATTCTCAAGGGTTTCACTATGAAAGTATAGATTCCTAAGTTATAAACCAGTATTACTTTTCTAAGGCTACTGTAGCGAAGTACCACAAACTGACTAGTTTGGACAACAGAAAATTATTTTCTCAGAGTTATGGAGGCCAGAAGTCCAAAATTAAGTTGTCAGCAGAGCCATGCTCCTTCTGAAGACTCTAGGGAAGATCAGTTCCAGACCTCTCTCCTAGCTTCTGGTAGTTCTCTGGCTTGGTGGCAGCATAACTGTGATGTTTACAATCCTTTTATGGGTGTATCTCTGTGTCCAAATGTCTCCCTTTTTATAGGGACATTAAAGAGCTCATGTTAATTTGATCATCTGCAAAGAAATCAGGTCACATACACAGGTCCTGGTAATTAGAACTCCAACACATTAAAAAAAAAAAAAGGAACTCCAACACCTTTTTCAGAGACATAGTTCAACCCATAACAGCCTCATGCGGTCACTGCAGTAGATGCCCTTCTTTGAGGCAGAGCAACAAAAGTCAGCTTGAGTACCACAGGGATCCAGGCAACCTTGGTATTAAGAAGCCTCAGAAATGGCAATAACTTTCACTCTTCTGAATCATAATTCATAGTTTTAGTTTGATCACATTTGGGTTTTTTTTATAAAAAGTAAGCAAAACTGTCTAGAATAGAGAAATGTTGACCCACAAATAACCATACAAACTAGCTTTTTCCATTTGTATCACTATGAGAAGAAAGATTTGGACATTTCCAGCTACATCTGAAGGTTATTGAATATTTTAGAAAATAAAATAAGCAGAAAAGATGTAAACTCTACTTGACATTATTTCTTAGGGGAGGGAAGCAAAGCCCTTTAAGTTAACAGGATGCACACCAAAGTAATAAAGGACAACATTTTGAAAAATAGACTTTTGATGTTTTTACAAGCTTAACACTTAACATTGTGCAAGCTTTCTCTTTTGAAATATGCAGGTAGAACAATTTATTTTCTTTTTCATTTGAATTTTCTTTAGAACTTTGTATTCAATTTTAATGGCATATTGTGATTCAAGCCGTTTCTCAAGATAAGTACATTTATTATAACACATACAATATACAAAATAATAACATTTTATTCTTCCCATGTGCCATACTTTGTCATAAGTTCTTTGTGTGTATTAACTCACTTAATTCTCACTGCAACCCTGTGGATAAAGCACCATTGTTTATCAACATTTTATAGAAGAGGCACAGAGCTAACTTGGCTAGGGTCACATTACTACCAAAAAGTGGAACTGAAATATGAACTCAGAAAGTCTGGCTCTGGAGCCTGTGTTTTATAATATTAACTTCCAAATCTATAATTTTTAAATGTTAAAGTAAGCCAAACTACAAAATTGAAATTCTTCTTTTAACTATCTTTTTGAAGTTATCTTAGATATTACTGCCACCTAGATGGAATTGTCCACTGAAACCAACATTATATTTTTCATTCACAGCAAGTATAAGCTTTCCTTTTGTTTATCTTCACTGATTTTTGGTTTTGTTTTGTTTGCTTTATGGTACTCTTACCTGGTAAACCTGACTAAAAGAAGGCTGTTTTGGGGAACAAGATTGGTTACTCATGTAGTCCTCTGGGGTGTGTGTGTGTGTGTGTGTGTGTAAAAGTTCAATCAGAGAAGCAGAACTACACACACACACACACACACACACATGCACGCATCCACAAATGTATTACAAATAATTCTCTTGTGTGGTTGGTGGGGTGGTAGGCTGAGTAAGTTCAAGATCTGTAGGACTGGCTATTAGGAAAGGCAGAGCACAGAGCTGGAACTCACAGGCTCCAGTTGAAGCAGCTGGTCATAGGCAGAATTCTTTTTCTCAGAGAATCCTTAGCCCTACTATAAGGCCTTTCAGACAGATTTTCCAGGATAATCTCTCTGAGTTAAAGTCAACTGATCATAGATGTTAATTACATCTGCAAACTCTCTTCATAGCAACACCTACATTAGTGTTTAGTTAAATAGATGAGGACTATAATCTAAGGTTGACATGTCAACATACACACATTTTTACATATTTATATAAACATACACAATATATATTTGTATGTACATGTTTATAGAAAGAAATTACTTTTTCCATTTGGAATTAAGTTCGTGGACTGTATAATTAACAATACAAAAGGCAGCTTTGGTCATGGTCAAGTGGAACCACTTCTTAATGAAACAAGGGCTTTTTTTTTTTTTTTTAAGTTTCCAAAGAGGAAATTTTATCCAGAACTTAGTTTTCAAATAAAAGTATTCAGATGAAAAGGACTTAGTTGTAAATTCTTCTAAGAGAATTTTTTAAATTGCTAAGTTTCTCTTATAATTGTACTTACAAAATCTTTCCAGGAAAATATCCTATGATGCAAACAAATTTAAGTATTACCAGTTTATGGGATAGTCTGGACTTGGTGGGACTCTGACAGAAAACAACTTTTCTTCCACATGGCTTTCCAAGCCATCTCTTTTGGACCTTCTATCTACATCCATGGGTGATATCTCAGGCAGATCTCCTAGGTTTTCCAGTCCTTTGCAATCCCATTTTCTGATATTAAGAAAGCCACTCAACCTCATGACCTCTCACTTACTAGCTGCCTCCAGCAACCATGCATGGGAAAGAGAAAAGAAGTCTGAGGTGACTGGTGCTATTGTTTCAGCAGATGTCCAGATGCCAGCTCTTCCTGTCATTAGATCCTTCAGAGACCTCTGATGCTATTCTCTTCCAAGTCACAGGCTGCACTTTCAGTCTGGCTTAGTTGACTTTCCCTTGCTTATGCTCTAAATAGCATAAGCTCCTATAGCTGGGGTTGCTTCCCCTCATCCTGTAATGCTCCAGGATAGTGTCCTTTTAGGGTAGCTCTAGTCCAGCCAACTTCCATACGATCTACCTAGCTCGTGGGAACATTCAGCATCTGGGGTAACATACCATCTCCAAGACAGCCCTCCATCCTTGCTTTGCCATTAGGGTAAACTATGGCCAGTCCTTGAGTGGTAGGTTCCTGCAGACAAGTGACAAACACCAGACACTCCAAATTCAAAGACATAAGATTTGGTCCTCCAAAAACTTTCCAAGAGCATTCTCTTCCCACTTTCTCTTAAGCCCAGGAAGGAGTTTGCCTAGATGTGATTCAATACAGGTGGTGATCTCTTGGCCTCTTTCTTATAGACAATCTCCATACATGGTGCTCCTAAAGAATCAACTGTTTGACTTGGGTAAGGATGATAAGCACAGACCTTCCTACCAAGCCTATAGCTTTCTTCCAAGAAGTCTACCCCTAGTACATCCCCTCCATCTCACCTCTTTCTTATCATTAAACTGGAGGTGAATGATAAGTCATAGAACCACTCTCACATCTCTTAGCAAGTCCTGCATGGATTGTCTAGCATCACTCTTTAGAATGCATAGATGTTTGACACCATTAACTTTTGCTTGGATCCTCAAGCAGGACTGTGAACTATGAGAAATTCTCATTTAATATCCACCTACAAATTAAAGAAACATTTGTATTTTGAATAATAAAAAATATTTCTTTACCATTAGTCTTTGGTGTATCAATACATGTTGCATCTACAAGCATAGTTCTGAAGTAGAAACTCTTTTAATGACATTATGAGGAGAAACTTTTGTCTATTCTTTAGGAATGAAGTATGATCGTGCTCTGAGGATTTGTCATGTACTCTGGGCTTCTTGCGGACTGAATGTCTGTGTCCTCTAAAATTCCTAGTTAAAACCCTGAACCACAGTGTGGATGTAATTGGAAATAGGGTCTCTAAAGAAGTAAAGTTAAATGAGGTTGTAAGAGTGGGGCTCTGATCTGATAAGATTAGTGGTCTTAGTTTACTTGCTCTCTCCCAACCTGTGGGTACGCAAGAAGAGGTCATATGAGTGTGCAGTGAGATGGTGACAACTCACAGACCATGAAAAGAAGATTCAGAATGAAAACTACCTTGCTGGCCCTTTGTCTTGGATTTCCTAGCCTCCAGAACTGTGAGAAATAAATTTCTATTATTTAAGCTACCCCGTTTATGGTATTTTGATATGTCAGTCTTGGAAAACTAAGGGCAATTCACAGCTCCAATTGTTCATTCATATTTCTTCTTAACAATTATGTTTCCTGGATTGCTAGATTAAGAGGTCTCCATCACTATAATAGATCTAATCCTAAATGTTTACCCTATAAATAAAGTCTTGATGACACATTGCCTATAAGGAAAAAATCTACATGTTACAGGAAGAGAATCAAATTGCAAAGACTCATTTCACAAGTAACTCACTTGTCATTTAATCCAAATTGCTAGAAGTATATGAGAAATTGAAGCATTAGGAAGGGTAGAATTAGGGCCTCTATTAGACACTGTGCATAATATATGTGTGAATTGAAAAGGCAACCATTCTGTGAAATTTTTAAGAAGTTAACTTATTATTACACAACCAAACCCATGGCACATCATTTAGAGGAATAGAAATGTAGGCAGCTGCCTCCATTGGCATCATTATGTGACCCCAGCAAAGGATGAGTGGTTATCTCCTGTTGTTATTTCTACAAAATTAGTCCCACTTACGGTTCATCATACTGGATGATGATCTAAAAGATTCTGTCAAAAGAGAATCTCCTCTACTACTCTTGAAAATACTATTCATCCTTTCTAGTTACTCAATGCCAAATCAACTCTGGTTCAAGACCAAAGCTAATATTAGAAGAAAAAAAGTTTTCAAGTGTTTGTTTATTTTAAAAGAACAAAATCTACCCTAGGGAATAGTGGAAAGTGTAATCCTTCTCTCCACAGGGGTGTGGTAGTAGGTGTTATGTGAGGCCAGGCCTGAGAAAAGACAAGGGAAGGTTTTTTCCCATTTTCAGACTAGCCATCTGTGACTTAGAAATAAAAGTCTTTAAAAAAAAGTCTTTAGGAATCTTTGACTTTCCTTTTGCAAGTATCTTTGAGAGTTCACTTTCTGTTCAAAATGTAAAAGGGACATAATTATTTCCATGTCTGACTAATATGCGCTTGTTTGTGAAGGGCTATAATTCTGTTACCCATGTGGATCATGGTCTTGATGTGTATTGAAAGTAAAAAATGAGAGCTGTTTTCATCCTAGCTCCTCTGCTGACTGAGTCACCATGTCCTTGGGCAAGTTATTTCCTCTCTGTGTACTCACTTTAAAAAACAGAGAGATAATAGTGTTTCTGACCTCCTAACATCACTGAGATATTGTCAGCATTAACAGGCAATAGACCCATATTTTTTAGTATAGGAACAAAATAGCTTAAATTTTAAAATATTTTCCCTTCAGTAGATTTATTTTGTACATGTTAAAATTCCAAAATGGATCACAGTGCAGATTTTGTGAGGCAAAGGGCCTCACAAAGGCAGTTATAGTTGACTTTGTGGGACAAATCATTGGAATCTTTTCAGTTTCCTTATGAAAAGGACAAAGACCAATGACATTTATTTATTTTGGAGACTTTTTTCAGAAAGTAACTTACCAAACAAATTTTTAAAATCATAGAATGAGTTAATAAGAAAAAATTATCACATTATAGTAAAAATAACACTAAATTAATAGTTGGGGAGGATCTAGATTTTAGATCTTGATTACTAACCTTCTTAAGTCAACTTAGCTTCTCTAAACCTGTGTATTAGTGTGAGAAATGAGAGCAGATGATAATAGTTATCAGTTCTAAAGTACTAAATCTAACAAGATTAAAATGAAATATAGTATGTGTAAGCTTCCCTTAAAATGATAAAACACTGTGCAAACACTAGGTTTTGTTGCTACTGCTGAGTCAATCAACCACTCTCTCTGGTCACCACAGCATCACCTCATCTACTTCAAGGACAGTGTGGTTACACCAATTTTCTTGGGCATAAAAACAGTGCCAGCATGTTCCACATAATTAGAGCTCCCACCCAGCCATTTTTCACTTTGACAGGGGAAAAAAAAGGAAGGAAGGGCTGTGTTCCATGGTTAGGCCAACCTTTGATTCAGATGTGAAATGAAAGCTTTGAAGCAGAGGTGATGGGTCTGTGCTGGCTAGGAAAATGAACTGTCTCCTTTCAAGGAGCCTTAAGTTTCCCCTACTTCAGGGTGTGTCAGCATAGACACAAACAGACAGTCAATTTTCCATACAATAAGGTTTGGAGTATTGCCACTCTAGTGAAGGGCTGAGGGAAAGGTTTGTGGAATGAGGCTTTCAACATTTTCAAACATTGGATGGCAAGAAAGCACTTTTTTCTGGATGATATCTGAGGTCTCCTCCAACTCTGAAGTCCAATTAGTCTCTGAATCAGCAAATTATACAAAATTTAAGGAAAAACATGGAATCTCCTTGACTCCTCTGTCCCTTGTTTGAGACCCAAGCATTCTGAATCATCTCAGAAAATAACCTATATCTTCAACTTACCACAGTGTGTCAGCCTACCTTAGCCGCTCCTGGCCATCCTTACAATTCTTCTTCATAGTGCATTCCTTTCAATTGTACACTTAATGATCTCTTTTCTTATGTCGTTGTCTGTATTTCATGAGGACCTGTCTTTACAACAGACTGTGAAGTCTGTGTGTATAGGACTCATGCTCTGGCTTTTCATGTCACTTTGTAACCTTAATTCCTGAGACTCATACTTGGTAGAGTCAACCATTCCAGGGTAGCTCTTTGCGTGTTTTTGCCTTCTTTTACTGGTCCCTGAACATCACTTCTCATGACTGACAGTCACACGTTTCCTTCTGGTGCTTTGCTCTACATTTCCTCTCTTCCTGACTATGCTTTATGTTTCTGGACATATAGGTAACATCCACAGACCATATACAGAAATGCCCTCTGGGAATTGAACCCTGAGATGCTGGCCATGGTGGGCCTACATACTACAGAAAGACTAAAAGTGTACTCAGTGTGGAAAAAAATTGCAACAATCACCCCATGGTGAGGAATAAATATTGGTAATAGACATAGAAAGAAGGAAAAAAGAAACTATTTCTCAAAACTGAGTATCAAGTGACAACTGAGCATTATTTTAACAATGGGGTGATTCCAAGAGCATAGAAGATAGAACTTTTATAAGCTGGATTGATATGCCCAGGTGGCCCAGTGGTTGAGCGTCTGCCTTTGACTCAGGTCCTGATCCCAGGATCCTGGTCCTGCCTCAGGCTCCCTGGACGGAGCCTGCTTCTCCCTCTGCCTATGTCTCTGCCTCTTTCTGTGTTTCTCATGAATAAATAAATAAAATCTTTAAAAAAAAGAAGCTGTGGTTTTACTCCCCTGTTTTTGTCTTACCACTTTTTACATTTGCTTTATGCTGTTCAAAGTAGATCACCCAGGTCAAAGAGGGTAGGAGACTGAGAGAAAAGGAAAAGCAGAAAAGAAGGAAAGATCAGTCATTCTGATATGTTCAAAACACTATGTATATCTTCCTTTCCATTGGTGCCAGGAAAATGGCTGCTAAAATACTGTAAAAAGCTAATTATTTTAGTCCCTTAGATAGAATACAGTGGACTAATAGTTCAGCTTTAGTACCAGTTAGTGAGACAATTATGTAGGTGCCCTGACTAATTTAGCATGAGGATGTGATAGACTGATGACCCCAAATGTTCCCAACTTCCTGTTATCCTTGTCCTTTGCAATATACTTTTGCACATTTTCCCCTTATTAGGTGAGATCTACTTGTTCACCTCTTGAATCTGAGGTGACTTTGTGACTTGCTTTGGTTAATAAAACACCACAGAAGTGATGGCATGCTAGTTCTAAGCATAGGCCGTGAGAGAGAGAGATTTTGAATGCTTTACCTCTCTCTTAGAATTGGCCTACCAGCATAAGAATAAAACTGGGTTAGCCTTTTAGAAGAGAAAAAACACATAGCCCAGTCTTCCACCACATAACCCAAACTATCTGCTAACCACATGAATGAGATCCTGCTGATATTCCTAACCATCCCAATAATACACAAAAGATACATTAGTGAACTTAGCAGAACTAAGTAGTGATCAAGTTAGGCAGGGCCCAGGACTACCTATCTTGCCCATTCATTCATGAGCAATAATAAATGCAGTAAAAGAGAATACAGAGACTTTCATTCAATAATTTGGCCTGGCATTTTGCCTATGTACATAAATCTGAAAATATCCAGGAGCCTAAGCAAGTAACATTCAGAGTTCATACTTTTACCAGGACTATTTGGAATCCAGAGTGGGTTGTTCCAAAAGCAGATTAAAAGCCCCAGAGAGCATTTTTAATAATAATCTTAGAAGCTAACAAATGCTTATTTCAAAGCCACCATCTTTTCTAATTTCTACAAACATGAGATGCCATTACCCTGCTTTCAGGAGCAGAAGCTAAGGGTAAGAGAAGGTGGGTAGGTACCAAGAGCTAAGATGGAAAACTTGGTTGTCTGATGCCAAAGCTCTGTTTATGAACATTGCACAATAGAGTCACACTGGGGAGATGGCAGTATTGTCACAGCTTGGTCCTTGGCAACCAAGGATCAAGGTGTAAGACAACTGTCCTATACACAGTGGAAATGGGGTTTGGGTAACTAGGCTTATTCAAAGTAAAAGGAGACAAGGGGGCAGCTGGAGAGAAGGCAGCTGTGAAACACCTGTAAGATGTTATTGCAACAATAAACAAGCCCAGAAAATTCTGCTTCCCTCCAGAGAATATTTGTCTCCATGGTGAAATAATGCAAAACTGGGCAAGAGTCAGTCATAACCCAAGAGGAGGGGGGACTCGGATCACAGAGACTTAGCAGATTGCTCTTTACTCTCTGCCTCTGACTCAACAATTCCAGAGGAGTAGCACTTGCTTGCTATCAGTTTTCCCAGTCATCTCAACAGACAACAGGAGAGGGGGGTAAAGCTGCAAAAAATCCCATTCCATTGCAAAGCTCTTAGATTTGGTTGGGGATTTCTCAGTCTCCCCTGTAAGCATGGAAAAATATATTTACCCATTCTCTAGATGTTTAACTTAAACAGTCCTCATGAAAATTACCATATTGATTACTCTAAATTATCCTGTTTTCAAGAATCAAATTATAAATTTATCCCTTAGTATAGAACTAATAACTAATTTTGCTCTTAACAGCAACTTTGAGATACGTATTAGGATTTCCATTTTACAGATAATTTAATTTAGAGAGGGGGTAAGCAACTTGCCAAAAATCACAAAGGTGAGCCCCAGTCATTGCCAACCTACATTGGCAACTGTCAGAACTCATGCTTTCAACTCTTGTCTATTGTCCACCATAGCTAGTATGCCAATAGAGCTTTCTTTTTTTTAGCATGCCAATAAATATTCTGCATGTGAGAGTCAAGGGTAAGACTCATTTTGAACTCTTGTCTATTTTCTCTTTAACTAACAACTTGGAAATGACACTGAAGACCAGAGTTGTTAACACTCTTGACAGGTAAGTTCTGTGCATCATAAGAATTATTTCCCTTCCAATATTAACACATTTCCAGTTCCTTATGGCAAATTTCAACTCTGCTGAAATGCAATAGCAAAACCATCAGCCTTTTTCTGGTGTTTACAGTTTATTTTTCAAAATTAAAACTCAGGACACAGATTCCCATTTATGAATCAACCCCACCAGTGTTTTTCTGAGCTAAATTGGAGATCTGGGATATGTCTTCATCCAACCAACCTGCTGTTGTTTGGGACACAGGGACAAGGTAGGGTGCACTCAGCCAAAGGATGCAGCTTCAGGAGCAGTCAAGAGACTAAGCATGCTCTGTGGATTACTTTCTTACACTCAATTCTGTTATGGTGAGTTTCTATGTGTAGGATGCCTAGATGATGGGTGGAGGAATATGAATGCCAGATCTCCAGAAAACTCATCATTTTCTTATCATTTCCTTTTTTCCTATGTATTTTCACTTCCCAAAAGAGATAGTATATTTAAAGTTCAAGTTTCTATCCATCACACATCTCATGGCATATGACCACAGCATAGTGGACTAGGAAGGCATCCACATCCTCTATTTCAGTCTTCTCCAATGAATGGAGTCTACCTACTGCACTCTTTCAGGGGATTTATAACTTCTGCTCAAATATTTTCAGTGACAGACAATTTATTACACAGGACAGTCTAATTAATTATTTGAACCATTCAATTTACCAGTGTGACAGATATTAAAGTTTTTCTCCGTATGTCAGGCATTGCCCAGAGATGATAAAACATACCACTCTTAGGAAACTGGCAGTCCAACATTAGAACCATAATAAGCCTCCCTTTAGCATCTAACCCTTATATTTTTGGTTCTCTCTTTTAAGGTGTCACAGGGTAAGTTCAGTTTCAGACACCCATCCCTGCTAAGTTATGATCCTTATGCCCCTGGGAGAAACTCAATGTGAAGATACTGTCAGTAAGATACATCTTCCTGACAGTGAATTGTAAAGACTTTCCTTTTGACAGGAGAGAATAGGAGAGTCGTTTTTGACCAAGAAAAAGAAAAGAAGATCTACTAGAGCTGAAAATGTTTATCTATGGTTAGACTTCATTGATTTGGCATCTGTGTTGAATGCGAAAAGAATAGGATTTGTTATTAGCTAGGTGCTGATGACCAACACAGAATCTTCCATGACTTCTACTGACTACTTTCTATTTGATATTTCCTTTTCCTTTGCCTCTGTGATTGCTCCTTCTCAACTGGCATCATTGGCTTTTTCTACTATTTGGATACTGTAAAAGTTAGTATTCTCCAGTGTATGAATTTCATCCCCATCTTTTCTTATACTACAAGTTCTCTCATGTGGCTCCCATGGCTTCCACCAAATCTGAAAGTTGACAGCTCCACTCTTCAATTTGTATCTGCAGCCCTCATCTCTCTCCTGGCTTCTACAACTATATTGCCAATTTCCTAATCCACTGTATTTCTTTTAGGCACATCAAGTTATTCCCTTTTCCTGTCCCCTTTTCAATCTGGCAAGCTCATATTCATCTTTCAAAATTCAATCCAAATTTATATCTTCTGGGAGACTTTTTCTGACTCATCCAGGCAGTTATCAATGTCTTCCTATGCATTGGTGAATGCTCAAAAGTATTATGCATCAGACATGAGACATGCTAGACATTGTGCTGAATAATGAATGTTCCACATTTAGGAGGATAGAAAGTCTGTACTCCATGGGGTATATAATCCAGAAGAGAAGACAGAGGTTGGACATGTAATTTAGGAACATTGACTATTATAAAGAAATAACGTGTTATGGTTATCTATACTGTGGCTAAGGCTGTACAATAGCACATTCTATATCTGTGAAATGTCCTGTATCTACACAGTCTGATATGATAGCCACTAGCTACACATAACTAATGAATACATGAGACATGCCTGATGCAAGTGAGAAATTAAAATTTTCAATTTATCTAATTTTAGTTGATTTAAATTTAAATATCCAGCTAGCGGCATCTATATAAGACACATAGTTCTAGATGTTAAGGAAGTTTTCCCTGAAAGAATAACATTTATTACTCTTGGACCTGAAGGATGACTAGATCTGAAAGGCAATTGAGAGATGGAAAGAAAATTACAATATAGCACTGTAAAGGCCCCCAACTCACAAGTTCATGTTCTGTTAATCCCATACTCTGCCCCTTAGCTTTTGTAAATGTAAAATAGTGCCTGACACATAATTAGTGCTCAACATAAATTATTTTTTATTTCGTTCTGGTTTATAGACTTCTTCATAAATTTTATTAAGTCATTTCTCCATTTGTATACTATTTGCCTCCATCAACTTCATAAGAACTATCTCAAACTGTTTTCTATTCTGCTACAGTATCCTAAGAGTTGTATACAGGCAAATTCGCTCTCCATCTGAAATACGCTGCATTTTAGGGGAATTAAACTTCAGTGAGGACATAAGCGTCAAGTGATGATCATCTCCACACACCAAGATTTTGAGCCTTACAGCTCTCAAGGTCAAAGCATGGAGTTTTAAGCTAATCAATTCTGAAAGCTTTCAGTTAGTGCTTAAACTAAGTCTTATGCCTCATGTCCTCTACAATCTTGAATTCATCTGCAAGGCATTTGCGGTAAGAATTTTGCCTCTTACAAGAAGTATGATCCCATTTCACATCCAGTTTCACATTGCTATCAAAAAGAAAGCATTCCCATCGGTTCTGTACCAGTACAATTTTACCTTGTTGCAGTATGCTTTCATATATGACATGGGAAAGGTGTGGGCAAAGGAAGTGCTATTTTGGGATGCATGCTTATCAACACATAGCAGGTGTACTATAAAGGCTGGAGGAGATGTTTTTAACTAGTGAATTCCTGAGAGTACCTGCCAAAGCCAATAATGCAGGTGGCTTGGCAATCTGAGCAACTAACTCCACAACCTCACCCCCAAACCTAAAGAGGGGTTCAGACTATTTTTAAATTGTGAAAGCCATCCAGATATCTGTATAAAGTATGAGGAGCTATGAACAGATGAGAAAAAATTGGTTACAGAGAACTGAAAAAGGAAACTGCAGATGAGAAAGAGAGACAGACAGACAGAAAATTACTAATAAGGCCATGGCAAGTTTCTTCTCACTACCAAGTCAGATTCTGCCAATTTATGGTCAAGAGAGACTTCTCACCAAATTTTATCCAGTGTTTAAGACCTAGTTCAAATCCCATTTGCCCCACAGATCTATGGTGGCCTCTTACTGCTGAAACCCCAGGATATTTGTCATTTTTTTTTAAGATTTTGTTTATTTATTCATGAGAGACACAGAGAAAGAGAGGCAGAGACACAGGCAGAGGGAGAAGCAGGCTCCACGCAGGGAGCCTGATGCGGGACTTGATCCTAGAATTCTGGGATCACACCCTGAGCCAAAGGTAGATGCTCAACCACTGAGCCACTCAGGCATCCCGGATATTTGTCTTTAATTTGTAGGTTGGCACTTAATTATGTATTGTTTTATGTTATTCATTAAGATTTCATGTGCTTGGGTTTTATTTCCTCACCTAGAATATAAATTTCATAGGACTATGACATAACTATCCTGAATTCCCCATGTCCTCCATGGAGCAGGGCCCTTCTTCTGATTTATTCAATAATGTGCTAGAAGACACACCAAAAAAAAAAAAAAGGCAAGGGAAAAAAGAAGAGCAGAGTGCAGGGCTGTGCCCTAATAAAAGCAGCTAAGCTTTCGTGAGATGACTCATACAACAGCAACACCAACACTGATGAGCAGAAGTGGGGTAATGGCTTGGACACTTGAACTCCGATGTTCTCTTACTATTGGCTGACATATGGATTACATCTTCCCCTGACAGTGTATAAAGGGCCAGGTTCTTTGGAAAAGAAACCTCTATTCCAATGTTAAGAAAAACTCTATATAAAAGTGTTTCCCATTCCAGAGGCTTGTGAAAATTATTAATCAGGCGAATTGTCTGACCTATGGTCCCAGAATATTAAAACTGTTTACTTCTTCAAGGCCACGTTCTATCTACTCCCTCTTTCTACTATATAATCAACCTTTCCTTCTTTGCTGGCTTCTCTTCAGCACATAAATATGTCCAAATATTTCAACATATCTTCAAGACACCTTATCTTGACCTTGCATTATTCCTGTAGCCATTACCCTACCTATCCTTTTCTTCAGAACCCAACTTCTATGGAGAAGGCTATTCTTGGTGATTCTAATTCCTTGCTTCCCATTTTTCCCATAGCACACTGTAAACTAGTGATCCTTGCCCTTAATTCTGAAAATTACTAGAAAGGTCACCTATAATATCTTAATGCACAATAATCATTTTTGTGTCTATTTTTTATTATGGCAAATATATGTAACATAAAATTTCTCATTTTCTCATCCCACGGCATGAGGTGTTTGGGCATCCCAAACACTGCCCACTTTGCTAATATGACACAGATCGAAGATGCTGTCTCCTTGTGGGCCAAGCTGAAACTGCAGAAGGCATCAGAGAGATGGCAGCCTGACACCAAGGAAGAATATGAAGACTCCAACAGGAATGTGGTGAATAAGAAGACCTATGAGGACCTGAAGAGACAAGGACTGCTCTACTGTTCAGGGATGTAGCTCAGCTTCTGGGCTTGCCAGACTTACCTGAAATCTCCTTTTTCTATTTCTCCCAACCAAATGCTCCTTAAAGACCCTCCTACTTAGTCTTAAGGTCTAGCGTGCGTCTTGTGAAAACCAAGGCACGCTGGCAGGTTGCAGGGCTGAGATGTGTTTTATCTTTGTTTTATATTAAAAGATTCTGTCAGAAAAAAAACAGTTTTATATATATATATATATATATATATATATATATATATAACTGTTAAAAGGGCTAGAAATTCTTCCATTTTAGATATAAAATTTACCTCTTGCTCTGGAAATGACAAATCCTTTGTCAGACAACATGTTCAGCTTCCTATCATGATGATAGGAAGGTGAGAATGAAGTTTAATAGGACTGGTGATGTGTTAGAGGAGTACATGTGTATTTATCTGTGTCTGTGTATGTAGAAGAATAGAACTTGAGTGCAAATTAAAAATAATCTTTTAAAAAAGCAAATATACCTCCTTGCCTGAATTTTTTAAGGAAACAGTAAGCTTTAAATGACTATAAATGGAGAGTTGGCATGAAAAAGAAATACATAGTACAGTTTAGCAAATCAAAATAATAATAAAAGAATAAGCAATATTTGTGAATTTGAAATAGGTTATCTTTTTTTATTTACAAAATAGTAAGTTCCTTAGGTTATAAGTCTACAGAACTGAAGTTTTGAAACAGCTTGTTTGAATCTTTGATCTTCCTCTAGAACAGTAAATTTGAGCAAAATGGAAGCTCAAGGATGTGAATTTGTAATGGGGTAAACCAGTTGATATTATACATTGTAAGTTTCCCAAAGATTTGCTGAGCTTCCCTGGTTGAAATTTCACACATATGATGAAAATGAAGTAGTCCAGAGCTATGGGAAGGACCACACTGACACAGTTGATGCTGCTCCAGAAACAGTAGAGATTATACATTAAGGAAAGCATAAGGACCCAAACTTTGGAAAGCAAATGGCATTTAGGACTCTTGTGATCTCTAAAAACTAATTGTAGAGGAGAGGGTTCAATCAAATCGAGGCTGTTAAGATGAACAAAGTAGCAAAGGATGTTTTCATTCACTTTAAGCAGGATACTGTGCAAGTACTTGAAATGACTTCAAAATTGTCTTCTATTTAGTTCAATGATCTTTATGCCTATTTAATGCCAATTAAAGATGAGGGCATGACAGACACTAATTTTTAGTAAGTAATTAACCAAGAATGATTTATCTTGGCTTTCCACTGCTTCTCCCGTTCTTATATTTGTACTGTCCAACAATAATAACTATGCCTTGGTGGTCAGTTGGATATCCCTGACTCAGCAAATCTAATTTTTGTGGGTTGCTATTGATCTTCTCCTTTTCCTTCATCAGCTAAAACCAGTACTCACCCAGATCCCCATTACTGAGTTACTCTTCCTCTAAGACTATGGAAGTGCCACCAACCGCACACACAGCCCTCTGCTCCACCGCCCATCTCAATAGCCTTGATCTGGGTGAACCCTCTCCTCTAAAATTAGTTTTCAGAGATTACAGGACTGGTGAGAGAAAAGCTTAAAGTAAATGAAAATGCTCCATTTGACACTAAATGAAGAGTGTAGGCTCAGAATCAGAGAATTTCCTTGAATTGATCTATATTTATGCAGTCAGAGGCTTTTTCAAAAATGCCATCCTACTCAACCTTCTAAAAGTATGATTTTTTTTCATTTTAATGGGAAATTTATATTTGATTGAGAAGATGGAACATAACATTCTCAATTTAATGTTTCCCAGAGATGCTTTTCATTCACTGGATCATATGCTTAATATAGGTTCAAAACATAGAATTTAGATAATTTGTTTCCAGGTAGGAGTATGAATTGATATGAATCAAAGAACAAACTAATTATAACAACTTTCCTTTGAAGCACACTTTAAGGGATTATTCAATAAACATTTATTGAGTACTTTCAATGTGCAAAGCACTATTTTGGGAACTGGATAAATATACAAAGATTTTTATGACATGTCTTCTTCAGTAAATTCATGGCCTAATAAGAGAAATGAATAAAAAAATATCTTATTGTGTTTTTTATTGCTGCAAATATAAAAAAAAATAAAAATTAGCATTGGGAATTTGGAGAATGATGCAATCCCTCCTGCATAAAAAGATTAAGAGCATATTGGAGGAGCCTGTATTTGGCTATGTTCTTTAAAAGATAAAATAAGTGTAGAGATAAAAAGGTAGGTGTATAGTCATAGGGAAAAGAGCCACTGGGAAATCAAAGACAAAGAGGAAAACACCATGGAATGTGTTCATGAACTACCAAGTAGAACAATTTGGTTAAAACATAGTACTTAAGTGGGAAGAGGTGGAGAAAAGGGGCTAAAAACCAAATCATGGGTATTTTAAATGCTAGGAGTTATTGAAGTTGTTTAAAAAGACATGATTCACCAAAACATATATGGAAATAGTGTATACAAGTTGGATGGAAGCAAAGTAAATAAGAGACAACTAAGATAGTTCTGAAGACCTCTCAATGATCTTAATTCTCAAGATCTTCATGTCCTATATATATAATGTGTCTTGATGCTATGTATTGACTGAGCATCTGCTCTCTGTATACCATGCTACCCTGCCTGGCTAGACTTTTTACCATGATTTACTGCTGGATCTTTCTCTCTGAGTCTAGTGTTCAATAAGAATTCATATCTCACCTTCCTGCTGCAGTTAACAGAGTCATGGCTGGCAATGTATCAGAAGGATTACTTAACAGAAATATAGGCTGTGTTTATAATATTAAAGGCAAAATCTAGTGATGAGATTCAACAGCCAATGAAAGAGGCAGAGAAGGAGTACTCCCAGGAAGTAAGAATAAGCCTAGTGGTACAATGCCATAGAATCTATAAGGCAGTATTGAAAACCATCTGTATTGAAAATGGCTATGGTGTTTGGAAATGACCATATCTTATATATACTACATCTGTTCTAATAGTTATACTTCAGTGCAAATGTTGCCCAAAGGTATGAATTGGGGTCTTACCACACACCTACCATAATGCCTGACATATAAGAGTAACCAAGTAATTGTTTCTTCAGTAAATGAAGGAAGTAATGGATAGTCAGTCAATAATCACCTTAATTAGTAAATATTGCTAATTATAAGTCAGGGAGGAAGGTAAAAAGTGAATGGTAAAGAACGAGAAGCAAACGATGCAGACCAAAATACTTTCAGAAAGGAAATAGTTAGATAAACTAATGAATAGCACAAGAAGTTAGTAAGGGTTTGTGTTAGTGGTAGTTGATGTTATTATTATTTGCTTTTGCCTTTTGTTTTTAAGTATGAAGGATATTTGAAATCCTGTATACGTTGTGGAGAAAAGACAATTAAAGGTTGATAAAAAAACAAAGGTAGGTAGGGAGAGGATGAGAGAGATTATAACTTATAAAATAAATAAATGTCCAAAGAAGATCAGAAAACATGAGATAGAGCAAATTCTCAGAAAAGTGATACTTATTCTAAGAAAAGAAAAGAGATATTGTTATGTAAGAATCAACAGATCTTTAGAACATAAGTCTTGAGTTAGATACAGAGAAATTCTGAAGTAAAGAATTATGTTGGCCTTGACCTCCCATGAAAAAAGAAAACGAGAAATTGTGGAAAGTTGAGGTTTGATGATTAAGTAGAGTAGGAATGATTAGGAAGTGCTACCTTGGAAATACATTTAAGATTTATAATACAGAGTTATTAGCCCTGAGGGCCCCAAATGATAGCAAAGAACTTTTTGAATTATAAGAGGTTCAGTAAATGTGTTTTGTGACTTTCTCCATGAAACAGCTCAGGGATTTGCAAGATGGGGACATGCAAAAGTCACAAAATGAGGGGATTCAGATTACTAAGGAGAGAAACCTAGTTGGTAGTAGGCAAGAGCCAGAATTTCTCAAAAAGTATTTTTAATAATTACTTGTTAGTAATTATCTCTCCTACTTAAATGTAAGCCCCATGAAGGCAGGGTACAGTGCCAACCAGTCAGAGCTGGCCCTCAAAAACTAGTTGTTGAAGCATAGAAGAGAGGGGAGAGGAAAGGGAGAGGAGACGGAAGGCAGAAAATAAGGAAAAGTAGTAGGACTTTTAGAACTTTTGTTTAGAATGAGCAGTCATGTTGTTCTACATGTTATTTGAAAGAATGTTCCCCTTTGTCAAAAAGAACCCCACTATACTTTTAGAGTACAAAATAATGTGCTGAGGACTATTTTACATTCTCCCACTTACTTTAGAAGAAGCTAAAAACGTTTTGAGTGTATATTAAGAAGAGAAAAGTCATATAAGGCAGTCAATAAAATGCCCATGGAGTTTTCATTCTAAGAAAATGTGAAGTCTGTTTCTGACAGGAATATCAGATTAATCAAGAAATGTGTTAGTGAAAATGATAAGAAAAATAGCACAATTTACTCTCATTACCAAGGAAATATTCAAAAATAAACCTATCTCACCAGATCTGTGAGAAATATCTGATACCTACCAGAGCAATCTCAAATACTGGATAAAATGTGTTCCTGCCTATCACATATGTTCTCAGATAATTCTTCAGAGAAAAATGGTGTTACCCAAGTGATAGACCATCTGCATAAGGGGACAGTTCAGTGAATGATTTTTTACAAATGCTTTTTAGCCAGGTTTGTGACACTAAAAGTGAAATTTAGAAGTAGTCAAAAGTTATATCCATAATCAAAGCCTTATCCAGACCAAGAGGAGTCCTTGGTAATAGAAAACGAGTGTAGGAGTAACTATGACCATAGGATCAGTGACATCATGGGAAGACATCAGGGTTTCACTAGGTCTTTGCATGTCCCAAGGTTGACATCTTCCAGAATTTTCTGAGAAACGTATTATTCCTTTTGACTCATCCTCTAGTCCTAGAATCTCCCTAGGAGGACCTATGGAATATACAGATTTAATGGGTAGTTCTAGCCGTCTAGTGCCCAATTTGATGCCAACAGATGCAAGGGAAATAATCCAAATAATCAATGATGACTGCGAAAACATCCATAGGTGCAATTCTACTCCAGTTCCCAGATTAAAGAGTAGAATTTTACCTGTTGATGTTCAAATTCATTTTACCCCTCCCACCACACACCACACCTTCATCCATTCTGGCCATTCTGATTTGAAATGGAGATGCCCTGCTCAGTGCTCTAATCACAGTTGAACTTGGCCTGTGGTAACAAGAGGCTGACCCCTAAGGGCCTCCTATGCTGCTTTAGTCACATCCCTGCATACCCAGCAGAATCTCACTCTGACTCTCTGTCCTGAGCTCCCCATCCTAAGATCTCTCCATATGACCACTTCAATATTTATTCTGATACTTTTCTGGGGTTCTAGCTTCCCTGAGAGGACTGTGGCCTTTATCTTTCCAAGATTGCTTTCTCAGGGAGTAAAGATCTGATCTCCAATACAACCCAAGTTTTTGCATTGTTTATTGCCTACCTTGATTGCCAAAACTTAGCATAATGTCTGGCACATAGCAGCTATCTAGTATATATGTTGAACTGAATTGAAGCATGACCTGCTCTGAGTTTCCTGGCTCCAATGCCAATCATTTGTTTGAGGAGTGCCTGAGACTGCCACTTCCTACTTGCCCTCTGTGCTGTTCCTTGCTTGGCCAACTGTAGTTCTACTGCCAGGCAGGCTGTCATCTAGTGTGGAAGGCCTAATGTCAGGTTTTAATCACCTGGCTGCCACATCCTACTTTAGGTAACAGGCGGGCCTAGCCAATAATTTCCAAAATTTTACAAGGACAGTCTACTCCTGAGTCCAATGCCTTGTACAGGTACCTTCCCATTAGCAAAGCATCTATTTTGAACATGATTTCCTAAGTCAAGTCAAATTTATGTGATGCTCCTTAAACAATTAAGCCTTTGGGCATTTTCCTCTATTGTATATAGACTTATTTTCTCTAATGTGGTACATAAGTCTCACAAGCAAAGTATATGACAATGCATATAATTAATATTTTGGTATTGACCCACATTCTGTCCTCTTCTAAAATTATTTAGTTAAAATGTACTAGGCTATTCCAGGACATTCTGAGATCTTATCAAATAGACAGCAATCTTTCTTGGCAAAAGAAACTGTAGACAACCTTGAGAAAAGAATGTTTAGAGAAAATATTCAGTGACTGACCCTTATGTCAAGTAAAAATTTAAGCAAGAAAACATGTGATAACAGTAGCTGCCCATCTACAGAATGGAGTATGTATCAAAATGTTTTTATTATTTCACAATGTAAGAAATTTAAGATGTAATTTTTATCAGATGTTTATATATGCATAGGACGTTAGTTTAAACTTATGCTTTCATTTTCTCTGTCAAGAAGACCAATCTTCAGCTTGAAAAGGTCAGATGAAATAATAAGAGGGAACTAAAACCAAGATAAGTATAGAGATTATAAGTGTATAATTGTAAAAGAATTTAAGTCTCGTGGTCTGGACAAAAATACATATGGATATTTCAGAGGGAGGGATGTAAGACTAGGGAATTTAAACAAATTCTCTGAATTGAATCTTTGAGGAGCCAGGGAAAATAGAAGATGAGCCTGGTTGTTCACATTTCCAAAGAGGAGTGACAGATTTTACAAAACACAAGCCACAAGATTTGATATGTGTTTTGGGCAAAATTCTTGACTGAATTATGAAAAACTGAGTTTGTAATACATGAAAAGAAAATGACGGTAATGAAGAATAAATCATCCCAGATTAAACTAATTGTTGGTAGAGTTACTAAATTGGCAAGAAGGAATGATATAAACGTGGCATATCATTATTGCAGCAAGATGTTAGACAATGTCTTTTATATTTTTCTTGTGTTCAAAACAAATAATTATAAATTGGATTAAAGAAGTTAGTTAGATTTAAAATGGGTTGAACAACTGCAGTAAAAAAGAGTCAGTGTTGACCTAAGGGAAATTCCAAGAGGGTCTCTGTAATTCATTCAATACTTTTACCAGTGATTTGAATAAGAATTCTCAGCAGCTCTGAGACAGATAGCAATTATCCACATGACAGAAAAAGGACATAAAAGAGCTCATTCGGCTTAAGTAATGAGCCAATTCAAACAAAAATGAAACTTAGAAGAAAGGAAAGAAGAAAGAAACAAAGGAAAAGAAAAAAGAGCTTTTCACATGGAATTATTATGAAAGAAGGTAACAAGAGAGATGGAGTAGAGAATAAAAAGCAGACAGCTTTTTATTAAGCTTCCTAGGACTGCCATAACAAAGTACCAAAAACTGGGTGACTTGAAACAATAGAATTGTGTTGTCTCACAGTTTGGAAGCCAAAGTCCGAAATCAAGTTGTCAGCAGTGCCAAGCTCTGATGGCTTTAAGGGAGAATTCTTCTTTGCCTCTTCTAGTTTCTAATGTTTGCCAAAAATCCTTGGCATTCCTTGGCTTGTTCGTGCATCACTCCAGTCACATGACCATCTTGTCCTTGTATCTTCACACCATCTTCCCTCTGTGTGTGTTTGTCTCTATGTCCTAATTTCCCCTTTTCATAAGGACATTAGTCACATTGGATTAGGGCCCGCCCTAATGACCTCATTTTATTTAATTACCTCTGTAAAACTCTGTTTCCAAACAAGGTCACATTCTGAAATACTGGAAGTTAGGACTTCAACATATCTTTTGTAGAGGGACACAACTGAACCCATAACAAGCCACTCAGTGTGAATGAAAAGTAATGTGACAAACATGAAAAGCATGACTGCAAAGATCAGGAAGAAAGGGAGTTCTGCCTCCCTGGTCATGGCTCACCTGCAGAACTAAGGTCAATTCTGGGCCTCTAACAAGCAATCATGATGATGAGGTTACTTAAAACCAAATTATTGGACCTTGGTTTGGAGGAAATGGGAATGTCTAGCCTGAGGAAGAATAGGCACAGGGGGAAATGAAAGCTGCTTTCAAATACATGATCAGCTGGCTGAAAGTAGAACTAGAGTTGTTTTTTATGGCTCTGAAGTCAGAATTATATTACTGACAGAGATTGATTCAACTGGATGAAAAGAAGATTCTAAAAGGTAGTGTGTCCAGAGGCAGTTCAAATTTCATAGAAATACTGAATTCCCTATCTTTGGATATCTTCAAGTAAAGGCTTAACACAGAAGGAGGGTGGTTTAAAGGAAATGAAAGCATTGGAAATTAGGTTGGATCATGAGTCTTCTGACTTTGATATTCAAGAATTCTATGAAAGAAGTTACTCTTTTAACTAAAGAATATTAGCACCCAAAGTAACCCATAGTATCTTCTAAGGAAATGAAATGTGCTAACCAAAATTTAGGATTATCTTCTATTAAATAAAATGTAAGGAAAGAAAAATGAGAAGAATCACATATTTTAACTGTATAAATAGATGGTGTAAGTAAATGAAATAGGCTCAGTAAAAATATAGAAAAACCACAAAATTAAATAAGGGGAAGCAAAAAACTTTATCCAAGTCACAAGAATTTTAAAATAAAAGTAGATTTTCAGTTTTTATAGAATTAATATGAAAGATAAAATCTAGAATAGGAAATAGAAAATTCAGTAAGGACCAACATTTTCTTCCCCAAATACCTGGGAAATAGAGGAAACAGGAAGAATAGATACTATCTGGTGAAGTGAATTGATTTCTCTGAAGAGATTTAGGGGGAGGAAGAGATCAGTGAAGATGACCTAATAGAAGGAGGTCACATGGGCAAGTGGAAAGGGCACTAGGTTTGGAAGTAAATCTGAAGACCAGCTGGTCTTGGCTTAGCCACCAACCAGCTGCACAAAGTCACACAAAACACTTCTCTGCTTCTCAGTTTGCTCTGTTATTAAAAAGCAAACAAAGAAGAATCAGATGATGTTTTAACAATTCCATCTAGCTGTAAAGTTGGGACTCTGGTGAAAATCCACAGGTAGGGAGTGAGGAAATATTTTAGCAAAATAAAGGTGTAAGAACATACAATTTTAAACACCTAAAGTAAGAAACAGTCAATGTAACTGTAGTAAAGGACTGGAATTAAAAGCAATGGATTGAAATAATAATAGTAGGTACTGTAAATGGAATGTGCCCATAAGCCAAATGTCTATGTATAGAGAGACTCTTAGAGTTTCAAGAAAAATAAAAGGGAAGTCATTAAGTAGTTAGCATATTAATTATTACACATGGGGATCCCTGGGTGGCACAGCGGTTTGGCGCCTGCCTTTGGCCCAGGGCGCTATCCTGGAGACCCAAGATCGAATCCCACGTCGGGCTCCCGGTGTGTGGAGCCTGCTTCTCCCTCTGCCGTGTCTCTGCCTCTCTCTTTCTCTCTGTGTGACTATCATTAAAAAAAAAAAAATTATTACACATGAAGTCTTAGCTTTGTATTACCAATGAACTTATGAGTACCTTGTATATAAGTTATAAATATTTATGTAAACTCACTCATTCAGTACATTGCTTTGTATGATCCAAGATGTAATATACCCATAAACTGGAGGCTATGTGTATGACTTCCAAGTCTAATAAAGTCAACTTCTAGGCAACATAATTTAGAATTAAGTTCTCAGGTACTTTTTCTGCAATAGCAATTTCATAAAAATTCTCCCCCACATTTAACTCAAATTTAATGGTTATTATAATCCTTGATTTTTAAATCTGGAGAGACATAAATTAACTGACATTTATTTATAATTCAGAATAATACATACAATAAAACAAGAAGATTCAACATATAAAAAAAGTTTAAATTGACAGTGATACCTCAGGATTTTGAAGGATAAGTAGGAGTTTTTTCAACACAAAAATGGAAAAATATTCCAAACAGAATGTTTAAAGGCATTGGAAGCAAAAAACAAAATGAAATTTTGGGGATTGGGAAATTACAATTGGTTAAGTATTTCTGAAACAAGTGCTAGGAGTAGACAATATGCAAGAGGTGAAGCAGAAGGAGAAAATTAGCTCACAAAGGGCTTCCTGGATCACTCTAGCAATGAACGCCTTTATTAAGGGCAATAAAAAGCCACTGAAAGACTTTGAGCATTTAAGTGATAAGCACAATTGGCATTTGCGGGGGCGAGGGTGGTGGTGGTGATGATTCTGGCTGCAGAGTGGAGTAGGGGCGATATGAGCTGAAGAAGTGAGCAAGTCAGGGAAATGAACTGAATTAAAGCCATAACCAAGAAAATGGGGCAGAGATGTTTTAGGAGTGAAATTGGTGGGATATTGGTTACCAGTGATATGCCCCAGAACTGCTATAGAACCAGTCACAGAGAGGGACCACAGAAGGAAAAACAGATTTGGACTGAATCAAGTTTGAAATGCTCAGAAGACAAATACACATACTTCTGTATCACCTTTTTCTTTTCTAACACCTACACATTTTAAAAGTCTATTTTTTTAGAGAATACAAAAACCTAATTATCTGATTTCTTTTATTAGTTAAATCTCTCCTTAAGAAAATAAAAGAAGGGCACCTGGGTGGCTCAGTTGGTTAAGCGCCAGACTCTGATTTCAACTCAGGTCCTGATCTCAGGATCATGGATCGAGCCCTGCATCAGGCTCTGCACTCAGCACAGAATCTGCTTGTCCCTCTCCCTCTGCTCCTTCCCCTGCTCTTTCTCTATCTCTAAAATAAATATATAAAATCTTTAAAAAAAAAAAAAAAAGAAAAAAAGAATGAAAAGACAACTGTGTTTTCCCCCCAGAGTAAAATCAAGCCCCACATAATGGTCTTAAGAAATGACAGTTTCTAAAACAAAACCTGATCTAATACTATAAAATGAAATAATTGAACAAAGACAATTATCATATGGTTTCACTCATATGCAGAATATAAGACATAATACAGAGGACCATAAAGGAAGGGAGGGAAAACTGAATGGGAAAAAATCAGAGAAGGGAACAAACCATGAGAGACACTTAACTCTGGGAAACAAACTGAGGGTTACTGAAGGGGAGGTGCGTGAGGGGATGGGGTAACTGTGATGATGAGTGTGATGTGATGAGCACTGGGTATTATACACAACTGATGAATTAAAACCTACATCTGAAACTAATGATCTACTATATGTTGGCTAATTGAATTTAAAAACAAAAAACAAAAGGTAATATCCAACCAAAGACCAGTTAATCAAATGCTTTGTCAATAAAAAGTAATTGTATATGTCACAGCTAGATCATCAAAGTTTAAAGAATGGGAATGCAGAAGATATGCTTAATAGCAAAACTGAACACAACCTCATCTTCCAGGATTCAAAGACTCTTCAGGTAAATGTGCTCTTTGTACCTTCCTTAAAACTGTGCATAATGTGTGGAAATGTTTTTGTCTTTGCTGGATAGTCAAGTCAACTCTCCTGCTCTGTGAAATGGTTTGAACTTGGTTAGAAGAATCTGAAAAGTGACAGCATCTATAAAAAGGAAGGGGACAGTGGGCCAAGTTTGCATTCTCCTTTGGCAACGTAGAGCCAGACTCATAGGAATGTGGTCAAGACATAATGTTACATTTAACTGATACTTAACATACCATAGTTGGGAAGGCCACAGAGTTGCTGCAGTGTGTGTCAATAAGCCCTATGAGAAAAACAGACCGTGCAAATGTTATTTCCAAAAGTCACACACTGGCAGGGTGACAGACACTAACACATTTGGGTAGCAATAGCCAATCCAAAGTTTCCCTGCATAATTAGTAGATTTGGTACTCTTGAAAAAGGACATTTTCCATGAAGAACTTGCTTTGAAGGCAGACTTTCACTGCCAGGTCTCCTGGGAGAATCATTTTTTCCAGCTCTCACTTTTGCTATCTCTGACTCATCTCTCAAAGTTTAAAGGAAAACATTCTTATAGGGGGAACATGTGGGGGTGAAAATATAACTTTTTGAGTATCTGCAAATGTCCACTATTATAAGAGTTTCGTGTTAGTTTGCTAAAGCTCCAGGGTGGTGACCCCAGTTCTGGAGATGGGGACAGCTTGACATGTAGCACCAACGGCACACCAATCATGTTTCACATCATGTGCCAATAATCCCTAAGATCCACAAACCCTGACATTCTTGGGAGGAAGTAACAATTTACTCTTGAAAGAGGAAGTAGATATAGAGTTCTGGACAGTGTGGGGTAGGCAGTCAGGAGGAAGAGGAGGAAAGGAAGATTATCCAGACACTTTACGAAATGACTAGAAAATATCAAACAAGTTAGGTGGCTTCCTAAACCCCTACAAAAAGAACCCCTAAGAAACTAGTTAATGATAGAAACAAATATGGCCCAGAAGTACAGACTTTGGCTGACTTGGCCTCTTGGATTTTAAAAGCATTCGAGGGAAACAAATTGACCTTCTGATGCTGCAGTGATTAAATATGGCAGTATCTTCACCTTCTTGTTGCAACTGGTTCATCAAATTCTTTCTTGTTCCTTATCAGTACCTCGGGAGTAAATTAACCAAATTGTGGATAGGGGATTGTGGGTGCATATAATGGCAGCTAGCTTTTGCTGGGTTTGTTAAATATGACCCATACCTCTAACCAGTGGACTCTGCTTCATATGACTGAGCAATAAACTCTTGGGATCTTGGTTCAGTCTATCAATGGCCTCAGCTAAGAATGATTCCTTTTACCAACCTTCAGGGAGAGAATTTGTTAAATATGACCCATACTTCTAACCAGTGGACTCTGCTTCATATGACTGAGCAATAAACTCTTGGGATCTTGGTTCAGTCTATCAATGGCCTCAGCTAAGAATAATTCCTTTTACCAACCTTCAGGGAGAGAATTAAAGGTAAGTTTGGCAGAGACTGGCCATATGCCTTGACACTGACAGTGTAGCCTGCCTCTGCCTCTGGAGACCCCATCACCAGGGTTCACACAGCTTTGGTACTTCATAAGTTATATAGAAGAAAAATAAAGAGCTTCTTTTTTGGGGTGAGGGGGGGTGCTGAGATTTTTCTGATTTTATTTTATTTTTTGTAAAAATATTTCACTGTTCTATAAACAGTCTCCCATGGTCCTGGTTTTATTGTAATTATGTGTATCCATCTTCATTTTTTTTTCCTTCTCCCAAACCTGGGCAGTAAAGATTTGCACCCTTAAAAGAAACCACATACAGAAAGAAACCACATTCTTGGAATGAAACATCCTGAAATAGCATCTACATGTTTCTTTTGACTGATTTTGATGTCTTCCACATACACAGGTTTAAAATTACTCTTAGCAATTGGGGCAGCTTTGAGGGGATTGGGGGAGTGCCCACCCTTCCTCTGCAGGATCTGATATGCCTCTGACCCACTGTATCTGAGCAAGGCAGGCTCCAGGAAAATTTTCTTGGAGTTCTGGTTTACTTCCTACCAAAATATAAAAGATTCTGGTATCAAGTTTGTACATCATAAAAAATGCATTTTCTTATTGGAGTCCAAGGATTGGAATAAAAGGCTATGTTCTCTTGAGTTTGATTTTACATATGAAAATTTATAAAATCAAATACATATGTGCACACACACACACATACACACACATATACTTTTATGCTTTTTGTTAGAGTTTAACTTATTCACTCTACAAAGGCCACTATAAGAAATATCTGATGAACATATTATCCCTATTCAAATCAAAAATGTAAATTTGAATCAGAAGATTCTCTCAATGTATCTCTTCTGGAACAAAATAGTGCACAGAAAAGGCCTTTAATGGTAGCACTTTATTGGGACATAAATAAAGTCCTCAGAGAACCATATCATGGAAGGTTGTAGCAAACAACTACAGGAACCCCAAAGGAATAAAATCTCCATATGAAACACAATACCTATGGCATGGGTTAGAGTAACCCTTTATTCTCCCAAATGGCTCTGGAAGAATGTACAACTTTGAGCTATGACATTTTTGCACCTCTGGAGAGATGCCATTTCTAAGTGATGGCCGTGGCCCTTCCACAAGAGACAGCCTGTGTCTCCCAGACCACCGCAATTATGCCTCTCTTCTCCTGGCCTCTGCCCGCAGCGTGGGTCAAGATGCCACTACCCACTTAGAGCACTCTCGTTTACAGTCCCAAGGGGATGGTGAATACCACATATGCGAATTTGGGGGAAATGCTCTAGGGAAAAAACCCAGCTTGATTCAGAAATAGTACAACCGTAAAACCCAATATATAGTCAGTATTTTTCTATATATGTGAATATATATTTTCTATATATGTGAGTGTTCCAGAAAGATCAACTTTTTAAATCTCAAATGCTTTAAATGATTGATACAAAATCTAAACTACTATTATTCTCTTCCTTGCCTTCTCAATTTCTGAATATAATTTTACCATTCTTAATAAATTGGCATCAAAATTTTCTGCTATTGAACATACCTGATCTGGTGCCATGTGCATTCCTTTTTGATCTCTTACCTCACATACCCTGAGCTTTAGCCAAAATGGACTATTCCTTACTTCCCTTTACATCTATCACTTTTGGCACTTGTAGCCTATATTCAGGCATGTTTGTTGAGAAGGACTCTAACTCTTCTCTGGTCCCTATTTCCACAGCTCTTCTCATCTTTCCTGACCCACCCACTGATCCACCTTTTTGCACAAGTACTGTAAATAATATTTCCTTAATTGGATGTCAGTTTTCTAAATTTTGGTTTTGACATTTGCCACTCTCTTTCATTAGTCATATACTTATTTATATGCATATAAGTTGTTGAGAGCAAGAGCCATATTTTACATACCTTAGTTTACCCTGTTGTGCCTTAAAACAGTACCTGACATTATAGATATTTTTAAAAAACACTTTTAAGACATTTGCTGAATGAGTTTATAGTAAAGGTTCTGGCTGGTCAAAAATGAAATTTGATATAGCTGGCAAGTGAAGCTAAGTGAACTTCCCCCCATTCCCAAACCAAATTCCTTTGTCTATTCTACAATCATTGATCTAAATAGAGGCTGAGAGTCTCCCTGAAAAAGAGCAAAAAATAAAACCACTCTAATCCTGCCCAGAATTGGAATTACTTCTAGTGCTTGGAATAAAACCTGCCTCATGATAGGTGTTCAATAAATAAATAAACCAAGTATTGTGACATAGCCAGGCTTAATTTAAATTCTCTTGGCTAATTTTAACAAAGCATATCATCTCATAGCAGCTTTTAGTCCTCAGCCTCAGGAATAGTAAAGATATGGGTGACTGACAAGACCATAGAGGAGCTAAACTGTGGAGGTCTATGAGAAATCATGGCCACTGTGACACCCTGGCCCACAGACACTGCATCTTAACTCTTCAGGCTTCAGCTCAGGGGAGATAATGGCACTTGTAGAAAGGAATTCCCAGCTTTTTAGAGAGAAGGGCAGCAATGAAGGAGAATCTCACTCTATGCCTAGAATAGCAGTGGGAATGGGAATGATTCACGTGAATCATGGACTCACAGAAGACACCTCTCAGTGAAATATATGGGTGTGATTTACAAGGGAATGGAGTTGCTACATAAAAAGATTGCCATTATTAGCTGGTAAAATTTGGTCTATTTAAGATGACATTATTTTCCCCAAGGGTAGGTATGGAACCATTTGGGAAATGAATGACTAAATGAATGAATGAATGACCGCACTTAATAAAACCGAGTTCTTAGAAAACTGTTTCCTTCCCCTAAAGATATTAAATATTTTAGTAAATTCTAATAAACAAATTGCTTAAAGCCAAAGAACCTCAGAACTAATGGGGAACTTAGCAACCATCCAGTGTGAAGCTCTTGCTTTGCTGATGAAGCTCCAGTCCTATGGCTTGTTGTTGACCAAGTTGGAACCAGCAACCAGGCTTGCTGAGATCCAGCACTGGAACTTTTTCTGTACCAGAATAGATAATCCCTAAAGCATGATGTGGAAGCCAATTTTGCTTGGAGCCAAACTGGGACAAGGAAAGATGTCTGTACTAAGGAGAACCAAGCTCTGAGACCTAATGTTCAGGTCACACTGATCAACATCAATGGCTCCTACTAATGAACAAGCCAACTATTTTCCATTCCCGTTAAAAGAACGTTAGAACTACATAGTATATAAAAAAATTGACCTTTTGTTTAATAAAAACTACCACAAAAAGCATACTTCCCTGAACCATCACATCTCTAAGCGAAATGACTCTGAGAGGCATTAATTTCCATGGTTGTTTTTAATTCTGGAGTTGGGGGGAAGAGAAAAACTTCATAGATAGCAATAGAATAAGGATAAGTGCATCTGGAAACTTTTGTTTGGCAGCTGAAATCCTGCTTAGAAACTTGTGTGTGTGTGTGTGTGTGCGTGCACGTGCACTTGTGTATTTTTTTACAAAGTCTTTTTGTGATGGTAGTCAACCTTTCATCCATTCAGCAAATATTTACTAAAGACCAATATCTTGTCAAGAATTATGTTAGAGATAGAAATATCACAAGGACCTAATAAGAGCTAAATGCAGACCATATGGAGGACTTACCTGAGGAGCTGAGTCCTAACAGACAATAGTTTTTAACTGTATGAGGCCTAGAATGAAGGACACCGCAGACAGAGGAAAAAGAGAGCATAGTTCTTGGAACAGAAAGATATTCATAGAGCCTGGAGTACTGAGTCGGGGAAAAGGTGCAATGACAAAGGAGTCTGGAAGGGAGGAAAGACCATCTCAGGGGTTTGAGCTGTCTCTTACAGGTGTCTCTCACAGAAATATCAAGGAAGTGTTGCATGATCTGATTCATATTATAAAAATAACTCCATCTTAAATGGCCCTTAAACTTAAGAAAAGATGCCTGGTTAAACTTAGAGATACTGCTTATTACCTATTAGATTAGCAAAAACCAAAAAAGTTTAAGTAGGGTAGAAAAACAGGTATTTGCCCATATTTCCGGCAAGAGTAATAACAACTTGGTGACACAAACCAAAATTACAAACACACATACCTTTGACCCAGCAATTCCAGTTCTCGAAATCCATCCTACGGTTACTCTCACACCAGTATGGAGTGACATACGTAGGACTTCATTCATTACAACCCTGTTTGTAATAGCAAAATATCAAAGACTATTAAATGTCCATTAAAAGCAGACTGGCTAGGGATGCCTGGGTGCCTCAATGGTTGAGCATCTGCTTTCAGCTCAGGTCATGATCCCGGGGTCCTGGGATAGAGTCCTGCATAGGGCTCTGCACAGGGAGTCTGCTTCTCCCTCTGCCTGTGTCTCTGCCTCTCTCTGTGTGTCTCTCATGAATAAATGAATACAATCTTTTTTTAAAAAAGCGTACTGACTAACTATATTTTATTAGCTTCACATTACGGGCACTTCACATTTAAAAGAATATAACTTCCTTATATGTTACCATGATATGTGATATACTTAAAAAGTTAAGCACAAAACAGTGTGTACAGCATGGTATCCACATGTAAGGAGGGAAAACATACTAATATATTTTGCTGTATATGTACAGAATATCTCTCAAATAACATAAAAAAATTCCTCATCATGATTATCTGTGTGGAAAGAGTTGGGAGGTAGGATTAGGAGGGATGCCATATTTTGTGACATTAGCCCAGAGTATTATACAGTAAGGTGGGCAGAACCCAAAGCACAGCTGAGGACTGGGGGGATGAGGAGCAAATATAAGACCACTTTCAAGAAGTCTGGTTGTGGAACAGCTGGAGAGCAACTGGGGAGGGTTCAGGGTGGGCATAGAAGAGCTATGTCAGACCAAGAAAAGTCTCTTTGACTGGAAGACAGACTTGAGTTTGTTTTCAAATATAGACACAGAAACAAAAAGCTGAAAAATATAGGATAAAGAATATATTGGTGAAATGAGGCAAGGAAGAAGTAAAAATATTATAAATTTCCAAATAAGTCTTAAAATTACAAGTCCAAGGATTATACCTTTTTTTCTTTTTACTTTCTTTTCTTTTACTATATACCCTTTGTTGTCTTTAGAATGGTTGTTTGTACCAAGAAAGACTCACTAAATATTTATATACCATCCAATGTCATGGTACCCAAACTCGTGTCTTGCAGTATTTTTCACTGAACGTAGATGCCACATGACACATACAAAATGATATGCTATAACAGACAGTGTTTGCACATATTAAAGCAAGATCAAAGTGGCATGCACCTACTTTAGAAAGTACAGGCATCTACCTATCTCTGAAAGAATGAAGAATGTAGCTTTTCCCTCCATCTCCCTGGCCTCCATTGTCAATCCTGCCTAGAGTTCCTAGCTGCATGTGGATCCTCTACCACAGGCTATGCTTCCAGCAGGTCCAGACCCACACTCAATGTACAAGTCAGGGCATGGCCCCACAAATTCCTTACTAAGTTTTTAAGTGTTTTCTATGCGCCAACGTTCCAACCCCCCTTTCTGATATTTTCCAAGTGAAACATTTGACTCACGCTCCCCCTAGTGACAGTCCCAGGAATGCCTGTCAGGGACCTAAAGTATACCTCATTGGTAGCAAAGAGAAGGAGCCAGCCCCAAAAGTGCATCTTCACTTCCTTCATTCCTGCCTGACGCATTTGCTGATGTTGCTCTCTGTGATTAGAAAGAAATATTTGGCAAACCGAGTATCTAGAAACTAATAAATGGAAGGGAATGAGTTTCAGTCAACGATGTAATGAGGACATCACCAAATCTTCCTTGTTTTGTGTGGAAGAAAATGTTAGAAGCAGGAAGACTCTGGATATGTTAAGAAGTAGAGGAGGGAAACATGGAATATACTGGGTGTGCCCCAGTCTGCAGTGGTGATTTCAAAGCTGAGGCAGTGTGATCCTTGCCACATTTGGGCTCAACTGAAGACAGAAATCAGGTTTAGTGCACTGAGGACATAGAGCTTTAGGGGACAGTGATAACAGTGATTAAATATTTGCAGACTGACATGTGGAAGGCTAAATATTCTTGTTCAGAACAACTTCAGTGGATCTGAAACATTTAAGGACCAGTTTAAGAACTTGTGAATCTATCTATGGACTTTCTCTCCAGAAAAATATGCTTTCATAATTCACAAAGAATCTCTGAAGAATCAAAGAATGTGAGGAAAAACTTTATAGCTAATAAATATAGAGACAGATGTTCAGTCTTACTTAAAATTTCAGGCTAAAGTATCAGGAATATACTATATTTTACCTGTCAATCTGCAAAAGATCAAATAATTTAGTAATGCAAAGTATTGTCCAAAGTTTTGAGAAACAGGCACTTTTACACTATGGATTCATTATAAACTGGTACCATCTTGTTTGGAAGATGCCCTATATGTTAACCATCTCCCCAGTGCTATAGTTACAGTTCTCATCTCTATTCCTATGATTCTCTAATTTATATCACTCGTGCAGTTCAGACATGTCTCTGAGCTTTAAATATAAATAATCAGTTGGCCTCACTTGACTGTCTCAAGGGTTCTGCAGATCCAACATGGGCAAGGCAAGACTAAAAACTCCCACAAACACGGTCCCTTGGTAGTGTTCCCTTGCTGGCATTTAGCACCCCCATCCACTTAGTTGTGTTAGTCAGAAATCTCAGAGGCATCATTGACATTTTCCTGCAACTGCTCCTGCCTACTTCCCATGTCACCACACCACTTTAAGTCATCATCATGTCTCACCTGGACTAACTGTAATAATCTAACTTGTGTTCTGACACCCACTCTCTTCCTCTGATGGGTTATTTTCACTGCAGTCAGAGTGATCCTTTCATAACTTAAATCTAATTATGATAACCCCCCTGCTTAAAGTCCTGCAATTGCTTTTAAGATAAAGATAAAAATCCTAAATGTAACCTGTAGACTGTATACCATCTCACTTCTAATTATATTTCTAGGTCCCTCTACCCCATACTCTCCTTAATTCCCACACTCCAGCACTCTGGCTTATTCTTTTTTCTTTAGAGCTTTTTCTCTCCTGCCACAGGGCTTTTTTTTTTTTTTTTTCTCATGATAGTCACACAGAGAGAGAGAGAGAGAGGCAGAGACACAGGCAGAGGGAGAAGCAGGCTCCATGCACCGGAAGCCCGATGTGGGATTCGATCCCGGGTCTCCAGGATCGCGCCCTGGGCCAAAGGCAGGAGCCAAACCGCTGCGCCACCCAAGGATCCCCAGGGCTTTTTTATATATATTTCTTCTGTCTCAAATTATCGTCTTCCTCTCTTCACCTGTTAAGTTCTACTCAGGACATAATTGCAATTCCCTGAAGAAGGCATCCCTGTCACCCCACCTCAGTTCAGTTTTGTTATTTGTATGTGAGAGCAAAGAACTATGTCTTTTTTCTTTATGTCAGTTATAACAATTTGTAATTGTGCCCTAATCTACATGATTATTTTAGTCCTATCTTTTCCTGCTACTAGACTGTAATCTTTATGACAGTGGAGACCTTATCTTTCCCAAAGTGTTAGTGTGTCTTGAAATAGCAAGAGGTAGGCACTGTGTATGAGTGTGTTTTTGAAATGGAGGAAAAAAATGTGAGGAAGAAAATACACAAAAATATTAACAGTGGTTATTTCTAGGTAATGGGCTTATGCATGATTTTTTTTCCTTCTTTTATTTTTCTGGGTTTTTTTATGTACTTTACACAATGGGTATGCATTTATTTATAACCAGATAGAAATCAGTAAGTATTATATTATTAGAGGCCTAATGAACTTAATTTCAGAGGAAATGCCAAATGTAAGTGGACCACAAAGGATTAGCAGAAAAAGTATAGAAAACTAACAACATAAAAGAGAGTCTAAAATGAAACTGTTTTGAAAAAAAAAAAAAACTAACCTTGGGGTAAGCAACAGAACAAAAGAGGCTCTTTTTAATCTGAATTAGCATCCTCAGAGACATTTGAGGAATGCTATTTTTATCATAACAAACTGCTATGAAAAAGAGGACAGAGAACTAGAACAAGACTGATATAATTAAAAATATATTTGCAAAAAGGAAATTAATGAGCTACATGATAAAATATACACGGCTGAAGTTAGTGAGCTGAAAGATAAGTCAGTCTCTCAAAACATGACATTTAAAGCAATAGAGACTGTGAGACAATAGTTAAAGGACATGGCAGGTAATCTAGGTGATCCAATCTATGTCCAAAAGGGATTGAGAAATAGATTGCAGAGAAGAAGGGGGAAAAAGAAATGGTGAAATAAAATTTATCTGACTTAAAGACAAAAACAGGTTTTCACATATGAAGAATCTACCAATAGCCAAGTGGGGTGGGGGAGAGGTCAAGACATAAACCTAGACATATACTCTAGAAAATCAATTAACCAAGGAAATAAAATCCTAAACCTTCCAGCTACTGATTCAATTACCTAAAGGAATCAAAATCTTCTACAGTTTGAAAGAATAATCATGAACAATAAAGCAGTATCTTCAAATTCCTGAAGGAAAGTTAACTTGAATCTAAAATTCTCTAAATCAATCTGCTTTTCAGAACAAATAGATATTTCAAACAAATAGATATTTTATATGGAAAAAATTCCAGCATGTGTTTTAATAAAATTAAAAAGAAATATATGAAAGTAGACAACATAATTCATTCACTTTAAAATCTCTTTCTTCTTTCTTTTTTTAAGATTTTATTTATTTATTCATGAGAGACACAGAGAGAGAGATGCAGAGACACAGGCAGAGGAAGAAGCAGGAAAGAAGCAGTCCCTGCATGGAGCCTGCTTCGGGACTTGATCCTGGGACTCCGGGATCACACCCTGGGCCTAAGGCAGGCACTAAACCATTGAGCCACCCAGGTATCCCTAAAATCCCTTTCTTTTTTAACCAATCATAACACTAGGTGCTGGGGATACATGATAAGCAGAAATGACAAAACCCTTTCCCACATGGAGCTCATATTTTAGAAGAGGGATGCAGATGATGAACAAAATATTTAGACTGTTACATGGTAATCCATCAGTGATGGGGAATGTTGCAAGGATACAATTTTAAACAGTGTTATCAGAGCAGCCTCACTAGGAAAGTAACATCTGGATCAAAGCTGGAAGAGGCGAGGGGTTAGCCTTCAGAAGTCTGGGGCAGAGCATCCCCAAATGGGGATGGGGGTGGAGGTTTCAATATGTGCAAAGGCCCTGAGGCAAGAGCAAGCTTGTTGTGTTCTGGGAACACCAAGGACACCACTGTGGCTAGAGAGAGTATACAGAAAGAAAGGCAATGGAAACAAATTACATGGGACCTATTAGGCCACTGGTAAACATTACTTTTTACTCAGAATGGAATAAGAAATTACTGAAGTTTCAAATAGAGAGATGACATGATCTATCTGTTGAGTTGATATACTAGGAATAAATTGAAGGGAGTCTCAGGGAAACTGGGTAGGAATTTATTACAATAATTCAGGCAAAAGATACATGAGATGGTTAGACCAGGATGATAGTAGAGTAAGAGATAAGAAAGCTTTATACCCTAGGTACATTTTGGAAGTAAAGCTAATAGGAATTAAGTGTGAGTCCAAAGTTTTTGACCTGAGGAACTGGAAGATAAAACTGCCATTGCCTAAGATAAAGAAGCTGAAAGAAGCAGACATAGTGGGAAAGACCAGGATTCAATTTTGGACATGTTAAGTTTGAAATAGCTATTAGATATCCATGTAGAGTTATGGAGAAGGAAGTTAGATAAATAAGTCTGGTTTCAAGAGAGGATATAAGACATATAGAAATAGGTATTTATATTTACATATAAAATATATATACGTATATATACATATGAATCATCAAAGTAGAGATGTTAATTTAAAATATGAGACTATATTAAGGATCTAGAGAAGTGGATGGAAATGAGTAAACGGAAGAGATTTCAAAATTTAGTTCTAGAATGTACCTATGTTTGGAAATGAGAGATATGAGAAGAAAAGAGCAAAGAAAACTGAGAAGTAGTAACCATAGAAATAGGCAGAAAACCATAGGAGTATCATGTCCAGGAAGCCAAGGAAAAAACATGCTTCAAAGAGGAAAGCGTGATCAAAAACTGCTGACAGGCGTGTGAGATTTAGCAACATGAATGTAAATAGTGACCCGGATACAAGGTTTCTGTGGAACCATGGGAATAAATTGGAAACAGTGAGTGAGTATAGGTAAGGCTTTAGATTTTTCATACTATAGAGGGAAAAAAGAAGTGAAAGGTAGCTGGAGGGGAAAGTGGGGTCAAGAAAGAATTTGTTAAGTTATGAAAAATAGCATCTTTAGAGCTAATGGAAGATCCGACACTGAGCAGGAACTTAAACTTGATCAAGAAATTGAAGTGTAATTTAAAATTATATTGGCCAATTCTAAAAGAAGTAAAAAGCAATGTGACTACTTCTAAATTAGTATTAACTGGAGAGGAGATGGTGAGGAAGAGATCTTTACCTCTCATCTTATACATTTCAGTATCGTTTGATTTACCTGTCCATTTGTATGCATGGATTATTTTCAAAATATTAAAAAGTTTAAGTAATTTATGGAGCCCTGAATGCAATTTTTGTATCAAGTAGGACCTCCAAAAGATTATATAATTAGACATTGGTAAAATCTAACACCTTTCAGAATTGACTCCACCAAGTGCTAACATTAATGTGCTAGCTTTCATCAAAAGGTTACTTTGAGAAGTAGCCATAAAAAATATTTCCTGTTTATTGTAAAACTGTTGTTGAAGACATTGTTTATCACATGATGCAGCATTCATTGAGTTCTCAAGTGAGTGTCTTTTAATTTCAGTGCTAAATAAAGCTTTGCTTCTGCTGAAAGGCTGTCTTACTTTCTCCTGTGCAAGAGAACTGTTCATTGGTTTTGTTCACCCTTTTGACCAACAGTCAGACTGGAAGCCCCATCCCAGAAATTGTGTTACCCTGTATGGGTGGCATATTTTTACTTCCCTTCTCCTTGGTCCTGATTTTCTATTTCTATTTTATCTTTTAATTTTACTTATTTAGGATATAAACTGTGTGATGTAACATCATTTGTAAATTGAGGTAAATAAGTAGAGTTTGTTACATAATAAAACATACTATTTATGACCACTAATAAAATGCCATAGTCCTTCTACTTTCCCAAACTGCCAAATCTTACTCAAGATCTTTTCCCATCACCTTAGAGGTTCTATTGGCTGTATTTAGGTGCCATGATAAAAAGTATAGACCAGTATGTCTTCAAAGGTTTTCAAATAAACTGGACAAATTTTCAAGACACATACAGAAAGAAAACTTGAATACAATAAATCTAAATAGCAAGTATAAAAGAACATTTCCAAGTAGTTAGAGCCATTCAAAGATGGGAGTGGACTACCCTACCCTCAGCAATTTATCCTCTTCTGGGACTCCATACCCCTTTCTGCTGGAATAAGGGAGACACATGTTTAGGTTCCCCACACCAGGAACACTGTGCAGTATCCTTGCTTCTAATGATCTCAGTATTGGAAACCATCACTGGATTATTTATTTCAGTGTAGAAGACTTGATATCTAAATCTTTGCCTTGTCCCTTCCCTATCCCCAAATTGAAGACAAGTATTTGTCTCCTTGGCTGTTGGCTCAGTCTCAGTCACTATGGAGGAATGTCTACTTTACCTGTAGCCTTGGTCCCTTTGGATACAGTTTATTTTTTGGTCTCCACCCATTACATGAATTAGTAAGAAGATGTCTGAAAGGACAAAATTGCTAACTCAGCAGCCCTAAATGTAAAGAAAGCTTGGGAAGCTACAAAGATACTATAAAAACATTAAAATTGACACATGGTTCTCCATTATCTCATCTCAATATCAGATTCAACTGCAGATCAGAAACCTAATACTGGGGTGCCTGGGTGGCTCAGTCAGTTAAGCATCTGGACTCTTGATCTCAGCTCAGGTATTGATCTTAGGGTTGTGAGTTCAAACCCTCTTTGGGCTCCACACTGGATGTGAAGCCTACTTAAAAAAATAAAAACTAATACTGATTCCAGCTACTTTGAAAGCAAGTCATGGTAATCATCTAACACTTATAACCATTGGAACAATTTGTAATCTTCTATTTTCATACATTGCAGAATCACATACAGTACCCATTTTTCTATTATTTTAGGGGTTAAGCAGACATGGTTACTCAGCATTACAAACCAGAATCTTTTCTGAGGTTTTGATGAATTGGGAAATACTCAGAGAAGAAATTTCAGAGGATTTGAATCATTTAAAGAATTATGCAGAGCAATACCATATAAGGTCATAGAACAGAGAGCAGCTAGACCACCAGTGACTTTAATTCTCAGAGGGTAGGAACTGTAATGACTCATTCAAACCAAAAGGGGGTCCAGTGTCTAATATCTGCAATATCTACTCAGAGCTCAAATGCAATCCCATCCTTGGGAAGAAGTGGAAGCCAAGGGAAGAAGGACAAGCTCTGGGTTGAGACTGAAATGAAGGAGCGAGACTGAGGACTTAAAAATCTGTATACCGTGTCACCCAAACCAGACACACTAGATCTGTGTTCAGGCTGCATCAGAATATTGTCTGCAAAATGTCATCCTATTCCATGATTTTGCTATTTTTTAATTTTTCTTGGTTCTATGTAGAATTGTCATGGTAAAAAATGATACATTAGAGGGTAAGTCTTCATGTTACACAAGGATTATTGGCTTCACATTAGAAAAAGTCATACCATTTTAAAAATGACTACAACCCATTTTACACCTAAAATATATCCTTTTGGAGCAGCCCCGGTGGCCCAGCGGTTTGGCGCCGCCTTCGGCCCGGGTTGTGATCCTGGAGACCCCAGATCGAGTCCTGCCTCAGGCTCCCTGCATGAAGCTTGCTTCTCTCCCTCTCCTTCTGCCTGTGTCTCTGCCTCTCTCTCTCTCTCTGTCTTTCTCTCTCTCTCTCTCTCTCTGTCATGAATAAATAAATAAAATCTTTAAAAAAATAAAAAATAAAATAAAATATATCATTTTGTATTAGTCAAGATTCCAACAGAAAACACCACACTCAAACCAGGATAATTTATTATGCAGTCTCTGTAGCTCAAGGTTAGTTCATTATTACCTAAACTCTTGACCTAAAATATGCTCAATGTTATGCTAAATGCTGGAGGAGATTCAGCAGTATACAATATTCCTTTCTTTAAGCTTAACAAAGCTTAAAGTTTTATTAGAAGGGCAAGAGATAGACATACAAAGTAGCAACAACCACTATAAACAGAATTTGTTTTAAATTTTGTGGTGCATTCTACAAAAGCCATAGAAGACTGCAGGAGCAATGATAGCTAAAATGATCTAGGAAGATTTCATGGCAAAAATAGTAAGTGTATAAACAGGACAGGACAATTTCTCCAGATAGAAGAAATAGAAGGAACACAAACTGGAAACAGATATAGATACCAACAGGATAGTCGGCCGTTCCAGAATACAAGGTAAACCCTCAACACTGGTGCTTCTTCTAAATGATGGGCCATATTGTAGATATAATCCGTATTTTAGGTCCAAATAGATCCAAGCAATTTGAGATGATAACCCCTTCCACTTCCACTTACTCACACAGACCTGCCTCCAACAGTTCTGAAGACAGATTAAGATAGAAAGTTAGAAGGAAGTTAACCCATAGCTCCTAGTAGGACCTAGGATAAGACTATAACCACTGACTAAATATGCAAAAAAGCAGCCTCCCTTGTAACCACTTATGTTATTGTCTTCCTTTTCTCCACTAGCAACCAAATCAACCTTGATGGCAGCTCACAAGTTTCCTGGTAACAGTTTGCAAAGATTAACTTTTGACTGTGTGTGAGTTGAAGAGATACTAGGTTTGAAAATGAAAAAACGTGCTTTTCCATTAACTGTTATCAATTTAATGCTTGTTTGTGTTTGTCCAAAATGCCATTCCATACTAGCTGAAATGAATCCTTACTGACTTTGTTAAAAATAAAAAACATCCATCATCAAAACTGTCCTACTAAAAGAAAACCCCCAGGCTTCCCTGCCCTGTAGATAAAAACCTAAAAAGAACATTTGGCCTGGAAATCAGAATATACAAGCCAAACCTGCATGCAGACAAATGGTAGAGTGATGATGTAACTTAATCACCATCTTTCCTTTCTCCTTCCTTGCCTCACTCGCACACCTATCTTTTTAAAAAGTGTTTGTGCTGTTGCCAGTAAAATCAAGCATGATGTAGAAATCTCTCTGGGGTATTCCCAAATACTGACCTCACTGAAAAGGGAGTAGGTGGGAATACCACAAAATGCTTGAAGGAGCACCTAATCCTAAAGGAATTCAGTTCTCCCTAAAGCAAAATGTGCATGATTCACCAGAGTAAAGACAAAACCTCCATCTTTCTTTCCATAGCCGATGTGGTCACATACGAAACTACTTGGAACTAAGCACCAGGATAGAGATTTTGATGCTTTATGTAGAAAAATAAGATCTTGAAATTTGATGAATTCTTATTGCTTTTCTTTTTATCCTGAGATCTCTGTTTTTGATTTCTGGAGTTCTCAACCTGACTATACAAAATAATCATTTGAGAAGCTCTTCAAAAATGCTGACCTCTCTCTCTCTACACACACACACATACACCTCAAACCTTCTTTTTCTTAATCTTTGATTTTCTGTGGTTTGAAAATTATATGCCTATGTGTAGTTTTTTGGCATTTTCCTACTTTGAGTTCTCTATGCTTCTTAGGTCTGTGGTTTGGTGTCTGACATTAACTTAGGGAATTTTCACTCATTACTGTTTGAAATATTTCTTCTGCTCCTGTGTCTCTTTTCCTCTGGTATTGCCATTACATATATGTTATACCTTCTGTAGTTGTCCCCTCATCCTTGTATATCCTGTTCTAGTTTTCTTTTTTCCAGTTTTTGTTCTCTTTGCTTTTTGGTTTTTGTGCATTTTATTAATCTACTGTCTAGCTCAGATATTGTCCTGCCTACTAAGCCCATCAAAAGCATTCTTCATTTCTGTTATAGTATTCTGCTTTGTTTTGTTTTGTTCTTCTCTCTAGCATTTTGGGAGATACTTTCTTAGAATCTCCATCTCTCTATTTACATTGCCCATCTGTTCTTGCATGCTGTCTGTCCATTAATTATTAGCATATTAAATAATAATTAGCATATTAATCATCATAGTTGTTTTAAATTCCTGATCTGACAATTCCAACATCCCTGCCATGTTCTGCTCTGTCTCTTCAAATTGTGTTTTTGGCCTTTGGGTATGCCCTGTAATTTTCTCTTGATAGCTATACAGTATGTTCCAGGTAAAGGAACCACTTTAAATAAACCTTTAGCAATGTGGTGGGGAGGTGTGGGGGGAGGGGAAGTATTCTATAGTCCTTTAATTAGGTTATAGTCTTTTAGTAAGTCTTTGCCTCTGGACTGTGAACTTCACCAGGGTTTCTCAGATTTTTTTTTCTCTCCCTTTGATGGGACAGGGTGGCTAGAACTGGATGGAATTGGGATTGCCCTTCCTCTAGTTCAAAGAGGTTCCAGTAATATCCAGTGTTAGGCTCTGATTAACTGTTTTCCCCTAAGAGCAGATCTTGTTAAGAATTGAGTGCCATTTTTCAAAATCACTTATTTTCGCCTCTCTATGCCTGAGGCCCAAGGGGATTTTTATTCCAATATTTTCTGTGGGAAACTGGTCAAGCTCTTGGACATAAATTTCATAATATTGTGGAAGTCTTGCTCTGATCGTGTTCCCTTGTTTTTATAGGAAATGGGAAATGGGAAAAGACATCCCATTTCCACCCCCACATTATTTCAGATTTGGCAATTTTAACTCTCAAAGTTGTTCACAATTTTGTGAAAAAATTGTGTCAATTATGATTCAGGTTTTCCTACACCTGACTGATTACACTCATGAATGTCTGATGTGGGAAGCTGCTATGACCTTTATTTGCCTGTCTCTCCAATCTTGGAGGCAGCAGTTTGCCCTATGTCTTCACCTCTCATGCATCCAAAAAGAGTTCTGGTTTTTTAATCTGTTTGGTCTTTTATTTGTTGTTAGGATGGACTGAGGACTTCCAAGCTCTTCGCATGCAGAACGTGAAACCAGAAGTTATTTTGTACTCATTTGGTACAACCATATATCTTCGAAATCACTTTGTATCATAGAGATCTTTGTCACTCTTTTTAAAACCTGCATAGTATTTATGTATATGAACCCAAGTTTACTTAGCCAATTCTCAATGTTGAGGCATTTAGGTCGTTTTCAATATTGTGCAACTGTAAGTAAGGTAATAATGAATAACCTGTTGTACATGTATTTTTGCATTATTGGAGGCATGTCTCAGAGGTACAGCTATAGTCTCAATGTTTATCTCCCCCACTGCCACCACCAAATTGACATGTAATCCTAATGCCCAATGTGATGATATTAGGAAGTAGGGCCTTTGGGAGGTGATTAGGTCACAAAGGCAGAGCCTTATGAATGGAATTGGTGCTCTTATAAAAGAAACCCTACAGAGCTCTATAGCCCCTTCCACCATGTGAGGAATACAAGTAGTGTGCCCTCACCAGACCATGTTGCACACTCATCTCAGACTTTGAGTTTCCAAAACTATGAGAAATAAATTTCTACTATTTATAAGCCACCTAATATGTGTTATTTTGTTATAGCTGTCTGAACAGACTGATTGATACTTTCCTAGAAGTGAGAGTGCTAGATTAAAGGATAAAAAATATATCATTTTGTTAGATGTTGCCAAATTTCTCACCATAACAATGTATAAGACTTACTGTTTTTCCTAAATACTTGCTGTCAGAGTATAATACCAAGCTTTTTAGATCTTTACCAGTCTGATATGTGAGAAACATCTTGGTGAAGTTTTAACTTGCATTTCTCTTATAAATGATCAAACATTTTTTGTGAATTATCTATTCATGTTTTTTGCCCATATTTTTATAGGATTTTGGCCTTTATATTTTCTTATTTTTTCTTTTATTTCATTTAATTGAGATAAAATTTACATACATTTAAATGTACAGGCCTTGAGTACTTCAATGAGTTTTCACAAATATATACATCTTTATTATCACAACACTATTGTGATAACAATATGACAACACTAGTCAATATGTAGAATATTTCTATCACCTCAGAAGTTTTTCTCATGTTCCCTTCCAGCTAATCTCCACATTCCATAACCAATCAGATTTGACTTAAGTCATATGGTATATATAACTCTTGTATCTAATCACTTATGCTCAAAACAATGCTTTTGAGATCCATTCATATTGGTGCATATAGAAGTCATTCTTTCCCTTTATTTTTTAATGTACAATTTACTGACAGTCATTGCATCCATATTGTTATGCAACCATCACCTCTATGTGTTTCCACAAGAAATTTTATTACCCCAAAAGAAAGTTCCATACCATTAAACATTCACACCCTATCCTCTCCTTCCTCTAGCCCCTAGCAATCGCCAATCTCTGTCTGTATAGATTCACTTATTCTGAACATTTCATATAAATGGAATCATACAATATATGACCTTTCATGTCTGTCTTACTTCTCTTAGCATAATGTTTTCCAGATTCATCTGCATTGTAGCATGTATCAGTACTTCCCTATTTTATGGTTGACTAATAATCCATCGTATGAATATATCACATTTGTTTATCCATTCAGTAGTTAATGGACATTGTTTCTACCTTTTGGCCATTGTGAAGAGTGCTGCTATGAACATTCATGTACAAGTATTTAAGTATGTATATTCAGTTCTGTTGGGAAATATCTAGGAGTGGAATTGCTATGGTAATTCTATGTTTAGCTTTTTGAGGAATTACTAAACCAGTTTTCACAGAGGTTGCACAATCCTATGTTCACACCAAGGAAATATAAGTGTTCTAATTTCTCTACCTTTTCACCAACAATACTCGTTCCTACTTACCATTGTTCATAGTCCATTGCATAAATATACAACAATTTGTTTATTCATTATCTTATTAATCAGCATTAAGATATTTGGGTATTATGAATAAAAATACCCTCGACCTCCTTGTATAAGTCTTTTTGTGAGCAAATGTTTTCATTTCTCTTTTGTAAATACCTAAGAATTGCTGGAATTGCTGACTCATAGGATATGTGTATGTATATATAACTTCATAAAAAAATTGCCAAACAGCTTTCTGAAATAGCCCATTTAACAGTTCTATCAGGAATGTATGACAGTTCTCAATGCTTTATATCATTGTCAACATTTGGTGTTGTCAATCTTTTTAATTTTGGCCATTGTAATTGGTGTGAAATATTATCTATGGTATCTCATTGTGGCTTTAAAATTCATTTACTCCAAAACAATCAATGTTGAGCCCCTATTCTTATGCATCTTGGTCATTTGTGAATCTTCTTTTGTAAAGTGTAAGTTCAAGTTTCATGCACATTTCATGAGTTGTTTAGCTTTTTGTTAAAGATTTATAAGAGTTCTTTTCTTGAATATACATTTTGTAAATGTGTTTTCCAGGTCTGTGGATTACCTTTTCATTTTCTTCATGGTGTCTTTTGACATTCAGAAGTTTTTTATTTTGATCTTCAAATTTTCATTTTTCTTTATAATTAGTACTTTCTCTGTCCTAAATTTAAGAAATTTATATCTACCCCAATTTTGTGAAGATATTCTGTTTTTAGAAGCTTTTTAAAATTTAAATTTTTGTATGTCTATGATTCATATCAAATTGATTTTTGATTATTTTATGAGGTAGTGTCAATAGACTTTTTCATAAAATTAGACATTTATTCTAGCACCACTTGTTAAAATGATACAGACAGTTACTGATTTCTCTAGTTTCTTCTTGCTTACTTTTGTTTAGAGGAACAACTGTATCATGTGCTACGAATGAGCAATAAACTAGTTGATTAGCCAACTTTTTGAGGGCAAATTTTCAGTTCTGCAGTAATGAAACTAGTCCAAAAAACAAAAAAACTGATCAAAGCTGACTATGGATGTAGATGCCAGTGCTACAGCCAGCAACATCTAATTTACCTTGCTTGGTGACCCTCTGAAAGTCAGCTTCTAGGTCTCCAGTGGCTGTTTACTGGTGATAGAAAAGGAGGTGTTCAGAAGACTTGAGCTTTACCCAATAGGTATAATATCTTGTTCTCAGAAGCATCCTTTCAGTCAAAAGTAAGAGTTTTCCTCTTGTCTTCCTGGAAAGTGGTTGAAATAAATATTTACATTTGGTCAAACCCAGAAAGAGAAAAAGTCAATCCCCAAGGTCTGGAAGAGACAAATAAGAACTAGGGACTAAGCAACAGCAGGTCTGGTTAGAAAGGGATGCCCATGCTGTTGAATGGAATCCCCTCTCTGAATCATTTACTGACTGATTATACTTTCTTCATTAGTCTTTTGTTATTAGACGAAGCAAGGGGAAGGATGTAGCATAGTACTAAGAGATAACAGAGAAATATCTTCAACTAGGATCTAATATTTCTCCACTGGTCAAAGATTTTCTTGGTCTGACATTTCCTTCCAACACCATATACTACTTGAACTGCCCACTCCTGAAAAGACATCCCATTTCCACCCCCACATTATTTCAGAGTTGGCAAGTTAAAATCAATATATTTTTCAAGGTAGAGGGCATACTATGGAGATTACCAAATCCAATCTATTTTACATATTAAGACACTGATGCCAAGAGATTGAACAACTCACCCAAAGTTACATTTCATCAAAAGTACAAGATGAATTTCTCTCCCTTTGAAAAAGCTAACCATGTAAACCATCTACCACCCAGTCTCTAATCTCTTCGCATAAACCAAATGACACAAATAAATTATAATAAGCCACCTTGACAAAGAGCTGATACTGAGGTATTGAGCTATGCTAACTACATCTAAAATCATTTTTTGCATAGAGAAGCAAAATTATGAGGAATTATTGCCATGATTGACCACTGCATTTCTATCAGGAATAGAAATAGAAGGAAATGGGCTGGAGACCCCCAGCGAATGTAGCTTTTGCATCTCGCTCCTGCCTTTAGATTACAAAGCAGTGAATAAGCATAACCTGGCATTTCCTGAAAGCTAGATAGTATATTGCTAAACTGTTACCAAAAGGTTCATTCCCATAGATTAAATAGCTAAGAATAAGTTCATGAGTAAAGAGAATAAGATTATACATATTCTTAGAATTGGAGATTAAAACAATTACTGATAAGATCTTGCTCTTAATCCAAGTAGGAACACTCTATTTTTATTTTAGCAGCTTTCATTTTATTCCTCAATTTAAAATTTCACGGCCACCCCAGAGGAATTTTTATGGCCTCTGTCTCTTTTTTTTAACCCCTTTTATTCCCACTCCACCCTTTTAAAACAGAAAGAGAAGGTTTGAGAGTGGTGTATGATTAAAATTAGATTATAATCAAGGATATTTGTGGAAAAATTTTCCCTATTCCTCTTTTGTTTTGTTTTTTTTGTTGTTGTTTTCAAGTGGCCAACCTTTAAACCTGATTCAAGTATAAATTTAATTAAAGTATAATTTGAGAAACTTTTTTTATTACAAAAGTTTTCATAGTTTTATTTTAATGGTAAAAAAAATAAGGGGACATACAAATAGGCTTCCAAAAAGCAACAAAGACCCATTAATAATTCCACCACCTAATGATAATCACTATTGCCATTCTGAAATATCAGCATAGCTTGTTTTATTGTGCTTCACTTTCTTGCACTTCGCAGACACTACATTTCTTATAAATTGAAGGTCCAAAACTTCAGTGGAGGAAGTAACTCAAATGTGGTGAAAATAGCAACTAGAATTAGAAGTGGAGCCTAAAGAAGTGAGTGAACTGCTGCCATTTCATGATCAAACTTGGTGGCTGAGGAGCTGCTTCTTATGGATGAGCAAAGAGTAGTGTCTTGCAATGGAATCTACTCCTGGTGAAGATGCTGTGAAGACTATCAAAATGATAACAAAAGATTTAGAATATTACATGAGCTAGTTGATAAAACAGTGGCAGGGTCTGAAAGGATTGACTCCAATTTTGGAAGAAGTTCTACTCTGGGCAAAATGGTATCGAACAGCATCACATGCTATAGAGAAATCATTCATAAAAGAGTCAATTGATATGGAAAACTTCCTTGTTGTCTTAATTTAAGAAATTGCCACAACCACCTCTACCTTCAGCAATGACCTCCCTGATCAATCAACAGCCATCAACATCACAGCAAAACCTTTCACCAGTAAAAAATAATGCAACTCACTGAAAGCTCAGATGATGGTCAGCATTGTTTAGCAATAAGGTTTTTTTTTTAATTTTATTTATTTATTTGACAGAGAGAAAGAGAGAGCATGCACAAGTAGGCAGAGCATCAGAGAGAAGGAAAGGAAGAAGAAAGCCCTCTTCTGAGCAAAGTGTCCAATGCTGTGCTCAATCCCAGGACCCTGGGATCATGACCTGAGCCAAAGGTAGATGCTTAACCAGCTGAGCCACCCAGCCACCCCCTAATAAGGTATTTTTAAACTAAAGTATGTACATTGTTTTTTAGACATAATGTTATTGTACAGTTAGTAGACTACAGTATATGGTAAACATAATTTCTATGAGCACTAGGAAACCAAAAAGAGGTATTTGATATACATTATTGTGGTACTCACATTTTTGCAAGAGTCTGCAATCAAACCCACAGTATCTCCAAGGTATGCCTGTATATCCTTCTAGATGGCAGGGTTTGTGTGTTTGTGTATTTGTGTGTGTGTTTTCAGATGTCCTTGACAATGTTGACGCCTACAAGCTCCTAACTTCTCAGTCCTGTCCAGCCTTTCCTTGACCCTTCTGGAGCCAACACTGGTAATATAACAATGGGCACAGTTCCCACCAGCTGTTAGGGTCTGAAACTCATCTCTCTATCGTGGTTCTGTGATAGCCCAGATGAGTCTTGGGCTCCTGCGAGTATATGGAGATACAGCCTTCCTACCCCCACTGAGTTTATACAATCCATAAGACTGAGCAGCTAGGCTGCCTCATTTCCTGATTGGGGTTTTTCTTCTCCATCCACTTGGAACACTATTCCACCAAAACTCCTCAGCTAGGACCCAACACTCAGCTAGCTCTTGCCAGTGGTCCCCTTCCTCCTAGGACTCTAAACTGGATCCTCACCCCTTGGCTGCCATGCACATCTTCTCAAAAGCATTTCCTGGAAATTTCAAATGCAACACCCCACCAACCCAGATCCAACATCATCAGGCATCATTAACACTGAATTTAGGTCACTTTCATCAGCAATCAAACCTAGGATGGTTTCCCCTACCTTTGGTGTACTTTGGTCCCAGGGGCCCCTCTTCCCACCATCCCACTGCAGTCACCTCAGCATCCGGCTTACTGCATATTTATATGTTAAAATGTTTTGAGCAATTTGTTTACTTCTTTTACTTAAAACTAGCTACCCTTTACTAAGCACTGAGTTAATTAAACTGCAGTAGAGGGTAATAATACTTTAACTAATTACTTAGCAATGGTGTTTCAAAGCAATGAAAATTTATTTTTATGCCCACGTTGTCCTATGGATGGCTCAGTACCCTTTGGCATGAATTAACTCTCACATTATAGCCTTTTCATCCTTGTCAGCAGGAACAGCACTAAGGAAAAAGAAAAGACTGAAGAAATAACCAAAGGAGATTTATTCACATCATGTGTTCTCCTTTCCGGGTGGAGAGGGTAAGGTGAGCGGTATCCTTTCATCCACTGGTGTCAAGATGTCTTCCTTTATATATATATATTATATATATATATACATATATATATATGTATATATATGTTTTCATTTGATCTAAACAAGTGTGCTGAGTTACATCTTGTTGCTCTCATATATCAGACAAAAACCCCTCTGTGGTAACAGGGTGGAGAAGCCCTCAGTGCTGTTTTGCCCCAAGTGACATATATAAGGGATTATTTTAAAAGCAAAAGGGCATACCTACCTAACAGACAAACTTGGGCAAGCTCAAGTGGCAGGCTTGTCTTTCAAAGAAGCAAAATCATCAAGAATATGTTTTATGACATGCTGAACCATTATTCCCTAATGTCACTTTTTTTCCCTCAAAGAGAAACAAGAGTATTTTTGAGGTCATTTAGCTAGTGAGCACATTATAGTGAAGGGCACTGAAGGAATTGCACACCTTGTCTCAATCCCAGCTGCCAGCTCCCACTTGGAAGGAAGCCATCTATCAAGCTAAAAACAAAATATGTTTTGTAGGCTACGATGGAGACTTGGGTCCAAAGTAGAAGAAATGGAACCATAATTATCTTGGGTTTTTCTTTTGTACATAATAATTAAGGTAGAAGAATAAAATTCGAAGACAATGGTTAGATAAGAAATAAATTTTAGGGACACCTGGGTGGCTCAGCGGTTGAGCATCTGTCTTCGGTTTAGGGTGTAATCCAGGAGTCCCGAGATTAAGTCCTACATCAGGATCCTTGCATGGGGCCTGCTTCTGCCTAGGTCTCTGCCTCTCTCTCTGTGTCTCTCATGAATAAATAAATAAAATCTTTAAAAAATAATAAATTTTAGTCACTGATCAAAGCTAAGCATTTGTTAAAAGTATATATGCCCATTTTCTGAATTATCAAATTTTTATTTACATACATGTAAAACATGTGTGTTGCTAACCAATCAGTTGAATTGAACATCATTATCTATTCCTGTCTTTCTAGCAGTTTGCAGCAGTACCAAATTCCAACCACAGGAGATGGGACAGAGGAGCAAACAAAGCAGGGGCTATAAACCCAGCCCCTCCAGGACCAGGCACGGAGGTGAGTAGGTGAGGTGAGTCCAGTGGGGATGCTGGTAACTAGGAGGGCACAGTCTTCTTCCACTGACAGGCCAGCTGCTGCTCAGCCTCAGCCTCAGCCTAGCAAGGCCGTGTGGGAATGCCAGCCCAGTGTTGACAGATACTCTGAGGCTTTGCAAGAGAAGTCAGAAATCTGGATATTTATGAGAATTCTTTAGATTTTTAAATGTTGGCAATTGACTTAATGTTGGCAATTGACTTAAAGAATTTTCAAACCCCCGGTAAACCCAACAATAAACATGTGCAGGCCAGATGCTACTTTCAAGACTTCTAGTTTGTGAGCTGTGTTCTAGAACATGGGAAGGAGGGGAGAGGAAGGGGCATATGTCAGGCTGGATGAGGTCCTGCAGAGGTGAGATGAGCTTAGATATAAATATATATACATGTATATATTTATGCATATAAATATATATTTATATTTTTATATATTTAGATTCATAAATATATTTTATATATTTATATACATAAATGTCTAAGTCCTTCGTATCAATAAATATATACATACCTATATATATTCAATGAGATGGTCTTTCTTCCTTTTTTTTTCTTTTAAAGATTTTTTAGTAATTTATTTGAGAGGGAGAGAGCACAAGCAGGCAGGGAAGAAAAGAGAGGGAGAGGGAGAAGCAGACTCCCGCTGAGCAGGGAGCCCAGTGTGAGGCTCCATGTGAGGCTCGATCCCAGGACCCTGAGACCATGATGAAATGGTCTTTCATTAATTATTTATCTATATATACATCACTCACATTGCTTGCATATACAAGGGAGCCGTTAAATATTGTTCAAAATATACTTATTGAACACTAATACATTCCAGGAATTATTGTAGGATCCTGAGACAAATTAGTGAACACAGCTGGCAAAGATTCTGATCCTCAAGGCGGGTAGATTTCCAGGGTTGGGCAGTCAGATAATCAATGAACATAATAAGTAAATTGTATTTTGTAGTAGGAGGTAGGAAGTGCTACCAAAATAAAAAGCAAGGTAGGTGATGGAGACTGGGACTAATGAGAGTGATACAATTTGCAATATTAAATTGGTTAAGTATTTTTATTTATTTTTTATTATTTTATTAATTATTCATGAGAGACACACAGAGAGAGGCAGAGACATAGGCAGAGGGAGAAGTGGGCTCCCTGCAGGGAACCTGATGCAGGACTCCATCCCAGGACCCCAGGATCACAACCTGAGCCAAAGGCAGGTGCTCAACTACTGAGTCACCCAGGTGCCCCAAGTATTTTTATTTTAAAAAAGATAATAGATTTTTCTATTAAAATTTTTTAAATTCCACTATCATTAACATATAGTGTTATATTCATTTCAGATATACAGTATAGTGATTCAACAATTCTATATATTACCCAGTGTTCATCATGATAAATGTACTTTATAATCATCATCACCTGTTTGAGCTGTCCTCTGTCCACCTCTCCTGTGGTAACCATCAGTTTTTCTCTATAGTTGAGAGTCTATTTCTTGGTTTCTTTCTCTCCCGTTTTTTCCCCATTGCTCAATTGTTCTGTTTCTTCAATTTACATATAAGTGAAATCTTCTGTTATTTGTCTTTCTCCGAATGACTTATTACACTTATTTCACTTAGCATAATATACTCTAGCTCCATTCATGTTGCTGCAAATGGTAAGATTTCATTATTTTTAATGACTAATAGTCCATCGTGTGTATATATATCACATTGTCTTCATCCATTCATCAATCAATGGACATTTGGGCTGCTTCTATATCTTAGCTGTTGTAAATAATGCTGCAGTAAACACAAGGGTGCACATATCCCTTTGAATTAACGTTTCATATTTTGGAGGTAAATAGGCAGTAATGCCATTACTGGATCATAGAGTAGTCTGTTTTTAGCTTTTTAAAATATTTTATTTATTTATTCATGAGAGACACAGAGAGAGGGACAAAAACTTAGGCAGAGGGAGAAGCCGGTTCCCCGCGGAGAGCCTGATACGAACTCAATCCCTGGACCCCAGGATTATGATTTAAGCCAAAGGCAGACGCTTACCCCCTGAACCACCCAGGCATCTCTGTTTTTAACTTTTTGAGGAACCCTCCATATTGCTTTTCACAGTGGCTGCACCAGTTTGTATTTCCACCAACAGTGTAGGAGGGTTCCTTTTTCTCCATAGCCTAACACTTGTTGTTTCTTGTATTTGTGATTTTAGCCATTCTGTTCATGTCTTCTGCCCATTTTTAAAATATATTATATTATTGTTTATTTTAGAGAAAGAGATAGAGAGAACACAAGCAGAGGAACAGAGTGAGGGCAGAGAGGGAGAGGAATAGAATCTTAAGCAGGTTGAGTGTGGAACCTGACATGAGGCTCAAACTCTTGACCCTAAGATCATGACCTGAACCAAAATCAAGAGTTGCCTTTTAGTTTTGTTGATTGTTTCCTTCACTGTGCAGAAGCTTTTATTTTGCTGTAGTCCTAATAGTTTATTTTTGTTTTTATTTCCCTTGCCTCAGGAGACTTACCTAGAAAAATGTTGCTATAGCCAGTGTCAGAGAAATTACTTCCAGTAATTTTTAGAATTTTTATAGTTTCAGATCTCACATTTAGGTCTTTAAATAGATTATTTTTATTTTAATAAAGTGGTGAAGCAGGGTAGGAGACACCCATTAAATCCACTGATAATTCTCAAGACTTATTTTAGCTATTATGCCTAATTTTTCCTCCATTTTTTTCACCAATGATTATGTAAAATTGTAAAGTGAATTTCTAATTTCACATTTTTTATTATTTTCATACTCATATACAGGTTAGTCATTTGTTTATTTGTTCAGCTATTATTTAATGAACACCTACTATATGCAAAGCTCCAAGTCAGGAATCACGGAGAGAAAGGAGGACATGACAGAGACAGAAAGAGAAGACTTTGATAAAACAATCTCAGGAACAAAAACTGTATAAAGATATTGGCCTTCTTCCTGCCCAGTGCCCCAAGAATGAGATGCTTTTAAGAACCAAATTGGTTTGGGGCCCCTAGGCGGCTCAGTGGTTGAGCATTTGCCTTCCACTCAGGTTATGATCCTGGAGTCCTGGGATTGAGTCCCACAATAGAGTCCCCACAGGGAGCCTGCTTCTCCCTCTGCCTATGTCTCTACCTCTCTCTTTGTGTCTCTCATGAATAAATAAATACAATCTTTTTCAAAAAAAAAAAAGAACCAAATTGGTTTTCATTATTGTCAAGAATAGTTCCATCTCTGAGGGAACCAGAGCCATGTCTATCCATCTGTAGCAATGTGGGTGGCCTCCTGTATATTTCACACCATTTTCACTGCTTCCCCTCTCTAATCACATGACCAAGGTAAAAATTAAGTCTGTGTGGGCTCCTAGTGTGATCTCAGGAACCAATGCTCCTACATCTCTGTGAGTCTCTCTTATACCAGTATACATTAATACTCATGCATTTTTAAATGTTCTCTAGGATGATAGAGTGTGCATAATGGTCAAGACATGGTGATGATGAGACTGCTGGTTTGGGAGGCTGCATTTATGTGCATACCACTGGTAACCTGTAAGATTTAGTCTTTCCAACTGCAAAATGAAGTAAACATGTATGTCTTTCACATTTCACAGGATTCTTGGGAGAATCCAATGAGTCACTGGAAGAGCCTTCTGTAAACTGTCATTAATAATTATAAAGCAGAGCTTGTGCTTATCAAGCTCTTATCACATGTCAAGCATGGTTTTACTTTACATATATTAACTCAGTTAATGCTCACAACAGTCTAAGAAATAGGTGGTATTATCTTCATTGTCCAGATGAGGAAATCCAAACACAGGGAGGCTCAGTGACTTGCATAAGGTCACACAGCTGTCAAATGGCACAGCCAGCATTTTGTCCAAGCTATCTGATTCCAGAAACAAAATCTTTAATCCTACTTTTAAACACTGCTATACAACTTACAGAAACATGATCCATTCCACAATATTCACCATCTTCAAAATGCAAAGCATCATGCTAAGTAGGATGAGAAATATAGGATTTAAAAAAAAAAATCTTCCTGCCTTCAAGAAGATAACAAATTAGTAGGAAAAACAAAGAAATCTAGTTCATACTGAAGTCACACACAAATGTGTGTGTGCTTATAGATATCACGTACCCATTCCTGTGTTATGTCTTGACTCAAACTCCCTACCATCAGTAAAACTCATATGTGAGTTCTTAGGTAAAAGGAAGATATCTGCCCACACACAAAAGAATAGAACCGAGCTCAGTGATTATAGGGGTTCTTGAAAACAGAGTAGGTGTGGTGGATGTTAGATGACTAGGACCTAAATTCTCTATCACCAAAAGCTACTCCAGGGATGCTCTTCGAATTGGAAGCAGAAGTGGACAGCCATTTTCTCAATGTTGTATTTTAAAAGTGAATCAATATCACAACCTCCCAAGTGATGTCTAGCAATAGCATATGCTCAAGAGAGAGAGTTTCCCATGGAGACAACTGAGGGGAGGCTGTAGGAGAATCCTTACAAATATGTGTTGCATCATAACTCAGCAATGCTTACCTTCACCTCCCAAACACTCTCTACTCTAACATGTTCTGGGGCCTTTGCTGTTCTTTGTGAGGTAGAACCCAAGGCTGACTAGAGGTCTTCAAAGATTTATTTAGAATTCATCCCCCATAAAATAATTAAGAACTCACTTTTTAAGCACCAATACATTTTCATTACTTTGTTCTATCTTATTTCTGAATATCCCAATGAAAGTTTTATTCTTCTTGTCTCCTTCAGTGACCCACTGCTTAACTCTTCCCACAATTCAAATTTTATAAAAATGCAAATCTTAGTGTTTATTATTATCTACAGATCTCAGTAAGGAATTAAAAAAAGGATCTGCTTTAATTTCATGGACTTTTGAAGACCCAACACATTAGGAAGTGGTTAGAAAGGTAGTTGGTAATATAAATTGTACAACCCAAGTTTGGATATTTATTAAGGCAATTTTTTAGAAATATTTTTTAAATTTTATTTATTAATGAGAGATACAGAGAAGGGGGCGGGCAGAGACACAGGCAGAGGGAGAAGCAGGTTCCATGCAGGGAGCTCTATGTGGGACTAAATCCTGGGTCTCCAGGATCAGGCCCTGGGCTGAAGGCTGCGATAAACCGCTAAGCCACCCTGGCCGCCCTATAAGGCACTTTTAAAGTGGGGAAGCCCCCAGGATCTATCCTCATTTAAGACTCTTCCAGAAAGACCAAATAAGAAAAAAGATAAAGAAAACAGCCGGGGATCCCTGGGTGGCTCAGCGGTTTAGCGCCTGCCTTTGCCAGGGCGCGATCCTGGAGTCCCGGGATCGAGTCCCACATCGGGCTCCCGGCATGGAGCCTGCTTCTCCCTCCTCCTGTGTCTGCCTCTCTCTCTCTCTCTCTATGTCTATCACAAATAAATAAATAAATCTTAAAAAAAAAAGAAAAGAAAACTTAGAGCCTTCAGTGTCCACTCTGATTCTTAGTTTCTTCCTGTGTGGGGGTCATTTAACTTTTGCCTCTTGACTGAAGGCTTAGAAAAAAATAAAGAGCTTCTTTTACAGAAACAAATTCATATTAACCCCTCAAGATAAACATAAACTGAACCTCTCAAATCTTTGGGAGCATTAATTATAGATAAAAAATGAGACAACACATAGATAAAAAAACGAGACAACACAATCAAATAATCCAGAAAAAAAGGGGACTGTCCCAAGAGACAGACGCCAAGTTCTAGAGAGGATATCTTTATCTCTGGAGGGATTTGATTCTCTCCAGTCTATTCCCATGAAAATGAGAGAAAACAAGTAGATGAGGATTTCTGTGCTGATCAAACCAGGGTAGTTAAAACATTTAAATAAAAAAATAATCTTAATGAGGGCTTCTTCCATTCTTCATATATAGTACCCTTAGACATTTTATGCCCAACTTTATCCTCGAAAAAACCCCTAAGTTCCAAAGCATGTTTCAGTTTCTAAGGGCTCTCACAAAAATCACAACGAACATTTTTGTCCCATCTAAACCCAAATCCTCACTCAAAGAAATCCTTATTCCCAAGTATTTTTTTATTTGTGGCAAATATTTCCAAATCAATTGTAGATATTGCAGTACATACTTGCTTTGATTGACTAACACCAGATGCAAAAAACAGAATTGATCAAATCTGTTAAGTCTATTCTTATGTCAAAACACTAGCTTTATTCGGCCAGGGGAGAATGATGAGGAGGGTTCTTCAGTCTGGTGTTCAAGAACATTTGACATGCAAAGAAGGAACACCTATACACCAAAATGCAATTGCCCGGACTTCAATATTTATCAGAAATGCCCACAGATGAAAAGAGAGGAATAAGTTATATTGATTTTTTCCAATATATATGTACATCTGCAAAATTTTAGTCACAAACCACAGACTACCTTTCCTCTTTGTTTTTTAATTCCTACCTTGAAATTGTTCACACTATCTCATTTGCAAGTTGTGTACTCTACAATCATTTAAAGGGCTACATTTTTAATTTTTTTGGTGGCGTGTAGGAAAAGATGAATCCTATTATTGCAGGTAATCTGATATTTCTGAAATTAGATATACAAGAAAGGGAAAAACAAGCCTGTTATTTCACCTTAAAAAACTGACATGATTTAAAGCAACTGATTATTATGAAGCTAAAAGATTCGTCTCTACATGTTTATTACTTAGTCATTTGCTTAATTGCATTTGATTAACCAAGCTGAATTATGTTTTTTCCTTTGTATAGCTTTATTGGTGGTACTAATTTCCAATTGTCAAACAACACCATGGGTAGGAAGATGTCTTCATTATTACAAAATAACCAGAGAGTTATTGGCTCTCCCCTGAGCCACATGTCAAGAGAGTTATTAATCAGAAAGAAACAAAAACTATAAAAATTCATAAATTTGAATATATTAAAATATGGGAGAGGTTGGTAAAAAGCATACACTTTCAGTTATAAGATTATTAAGGTCTGAATATCTAATGTATGACATGGTGGCTATAGACTTGATAGACTATAGTTCATAGACTATATTGTATAATTGAAATTTGCTTAACGAGTAGAACTTCAATGTTTTTACCAAAAAAAGGGGGCACATGGAATATGCAAAGTGATAGATGTGTTAAGTATCTTATAGGGGAATCCTTTCACCCAATGTACTCCAAAAAAAAATTGTGTTCATCAAAAGGAATGATAGCAGAGTTAACAGGAAAGCTGCAAGTAGAAGACACTAGCAATTCTTGAAGAATTTCTATGAATCATTATCCAAAAAAAAACCCCAACCTAATAGAAAAATGAGTAAAAACTTGAACAGATTTTGCAAAAACAGGATATCCAAATGGTCAATTAATAAGTGTAAAAGTGCTCAATCTCATTAATCATCAGGGAAATACAAACAAAACTACCATGAGATATAACTAGACATAAACAAGAATGACTAAAATAATCTAGAAGGGAAATAGCAAATTTTGGTGAAAGGATTGAGTGCAGAAATTAACATATATTCTTGATGGGAAAATTAATTGGTTGGAAAACTGGCAGTATCTGTGAAACTTGAGCATAAACTACCTTACAGTCACCAGAAATGTGTACAAATGTTCACCAAAGACAGTGCTAGAGAATATTCCTAAGAACCCTATTGATAATAGCCCCAGACTAGAAACTACTTAAATGCTCATTAAAAGTACAATGAATAAACAAACTGTGGTATAGTCACACAAAAAATATGACATAGCCCTGAGAATAATCACACTACGACTCTGCATAACAGTGTGGATGACTCTCATGATCATGTCAAAAGAAGCCAGACACAAAGGAGTATACACAACATTTTCTAGTTGTATAAAGTATAAAAATTGGCAAAATAATATAAACTGTTAGAAGTGGTTACTCTTGGGAATGAGGGCTCAGGCACAATAGAAGGCTTTTGAGTGCTGGTAAAATTCTGATTTGTTTGGGTACCACTTATAAGAGGTGATCATTTTGTAGGTAAAACTAGCCAGTTATATACTTATAACTAGAGTACTCTTCTGATTTGTAGTACTCTTCAAAGAGGTAAAAAACAAAGCAAATTGGGCATGACTAACTTGCATTTTCATGAAAACACTTTCAGTCCACAAACAATGCTGTACAGTTTAATAGATGAAGATTGCCTTCCTTTTTGAAATTGATCTTTGTAATCAAGGAAATATATTCCTTGAGAAGTTTTCTTCTACCACAAAAAGGCAACGAATCCCAAAAGTTAACAAACAGTACCTATTTTTCTTAAAAAGATTCAATAATTCCTTTCACTGAGCTAAAACAATAATATAAACTAAGAACTTTTTGTGCTGGTATTGATAATGTTTCAATGTACCTGATGCTTTATGGTTGGTTAGTAAAATACTTTCTATTTTCATGCACAGTATCTTTCCCCTGAGCCACATGTCAAATAGAACCAATATTATTATTGTTTCTGTTTTTATGGATAAAGAAAATGAAGTTCAGAGAAATACCATGTGTTGGTGATCACAAAAACTAATAATTTATCACCTGGATTCAAATTTGATGGAGAATTGATGCAATATACTACAGTTCCGCAAATAGTCTTATTTTAATTTTTCCTGTACTCCTCATAATCTGCCTGAAGTGAAAAATCCCCCTGATAATCCTAGATTCATCATTCCTCCACTAAAGCTGAAGTGTTCCTTAGTGAGGAATTGCATAAAAGATTAATTGGAATTTTTTTCTTTTTAAATGTTTTTATAGCTGGTGTCAATTTTTCTTTGTTTTCAATCTGCAAAAAGCTACCTGAAACTCCTCAGTGTGTTTAAAATCAGTCCACTTATGGTTGCTTATCTTTGCTCCCACGTAATACCTGGATCACCTTTGACTTGGTGCTCTCTGATTTTGCCTTCAAAGTTAGAGAGGTAATAAAGGACTAGATTACAGAAATAAATCCTCAATGATGTTTTGTGAATTTTTTATGTATTTTAAAACTGAAAAATGCAAGAACCTGAACTTTAAGTCTGCTTAGCACCTACTCTGGATATTAACTTTATAACCAAATATCTTGCATAAACTTAGTGTAAGAAAAATAAGAATTCAAAAGCACAGTACTTCCTATATGGGGTAACAGATGGAAAACAGAATGTGTGAGGAAAAACTAAATGAATAAGGGATGTGTGTCATAAAGCAGAGTAACCTCAATGACAACCTATTAGTTTTCCAAGATTGTACATCTTATTAGTCAAACAAGACAGAAGAGAAGAAAAAAGGAGGTGAAGTAAATATATAAATTGGTGTGGCTTTACTCATGGACTCTAGATTGACTTATGAGCCACTGAAAGCATCTTCTTTCCAAGGAGGCTCTCCAGATTTACACACTTGTCTTATTCTGGAGCTTAAAACTCGGCAGTCATTCAAGTTCCTAGCATAATAGGAATCCTCTCCTTTTTAAAAATAGCACTTTAGGGGACGGGGCAAGATGGGGGAGGAGTAGGGTCCCCAAGTCACCCGGCCCCACCAATTTACCTAGATAACTTTCAAATCATCCTGAACACCTACTAATTCAATCTGAGATTTAAAAGAGAGAACAGCTGGAACGCTACAGAGGGAAGGGTTTTGGCGTCTGAGAAGGTAGGAAGGTGGAAAAAATAAAATAAAACAGAATCAAGGGCGGGAGGGGCCCTGCGAGGAGCCGGCTAAGGGGGCAGCTTAAGGAAGGCCCAGCCCGGGAGAAGCAGGAACTTAAAAAATCCGCCCCGGATTCTTCCTCGAGGGAAAGGCGCTTAGCAGGGAACTCAGGCAGCATCCCAGGAGGGGCGGTGAGGCCTCCAGTCTCCTGGGGTCACTAACAGAGGAGGTGCGCCTGGGGGAGAGCGCCCCACCCCCACGGGCGGATCCTGGTAAAGGGCTGGAGCGCGCACCCCGCGGGGCCTCTGGAGCAGCTCAGGCGGGGGCTCCGGGCAGAGGCGGCTGCGCAGCCCCAGAAGCGGGATTCCAGCAGTGCAAGCCCCGGATCCCAGGGCGCCGGGGGACACAGCCCAGGATCCTGCACTCCCCTCGGGGCAGGCGGAGGTGGGGAGGGCACAGGACAGCGAGGACACTCCTGCTTTGGGGGCCCCCAAGCTGTGCAGGTCAGCGCCCCCACCCCCAGAGCATCCAGGCCAGTGTGGACTGGGAGACTGCGGTAGTTACTGGGGGAAATGACTCCAGGGCTAGAGAGCTGGCCACCACCAGTGTGGTTGTTCCTCCTTGTGTCACCCTGTGCCTGGGACAGAGCAGGGCCGCGAGGGAACAGAGGCCTCATGGGGTCAACAGCCCCCACTGAGCTGTGCACACACCTGAGAATCAGCTTGGCAGCCCCTCCCCCAGAAGACCAGCTGGAAGAACAGGGGAAGAGCAAGTTCTTGGCCGAGCAGCGCTGCAAAGCTCCAGGGTAAGTTGAGGAATTAACAATATATAGAACCAGAGAATACCCCTCCTTTTTTGTTTTGTTTTGTTTTGTTTTTCTTTTTTTTTTCCTTTTTCTTCCTTTTTCCAGTACAACTCGTTTTTAGCCACTCTGCACTGCGCAAAATGACTAGAAAGAAGAACTCACCACAAAAGAAAGAATCAGAAACAGTACTCTCTGCCACAGAGTTACAGAATTTGGATTACAATTCAATGTCAGAAAGCCAATTCAGGAGCACAATTATAAAGCTACTGGTGGCTCTGGAAAAAAGTATAAATGATTGAAGACACTTCATGACTGCAGAATTTAGATCTAATCAGGCCGAAATTAAAAATCAGTTAAATGAGATGCAATCCAAACTGGAGGTCCTAACGACAGGGGTTAATGAGGTAGAAGAACAAGTCAGTGACATAGAAGACAAGTTGATGGCAAGGAAGGAAGCTGAGGAAAAAAGAGAAAAACAATTAAAATACCATGAGGAAAGGTTAAGGGAAATAAATGACAGCCTCAGAAGGAAAAAAATCTATGTTTAATGGGGTTCCAGAGGGCATCAAGAGGGCCAGAGGACCAGAAAGCATATTTGAACAAATCATAGCTGAGAACTTCCCTAATTTGGGGAGGGAAACAAGCATTCAGATCCAGGAGATAGAAAGGTCCCCCCCTACAATCAATAAAAAACATTCAACACCTCAACATTTAATAGTGAAACTTGCAAATTCCAAAGATAAAGAGAAAATCCTTAAAGCAGCAAGAGACAAGAGATCCCTAACTATATGGGGATAAATATTAGATTAACAGCAGACCTCTCCACAGAGACCTGGCAGGCCAGAAAGGCCTGACAGGATATATTCAGGGTCCTAAATAAGAATATCATGCAGCCAAGATGACTCTATCCAGCAAGGCTCTCATTCAGAATAGAAGGATAGATAAAGAGCTTCCAAGATAGGCAGAAACTGAAAGAATATGTGACCACCAAACGAACTCTGCAAGAAATATTAAGGGAGTCTCGGTAAAAGAAAGAGGATGCCCAAAGAAATAATCCACAAAAACAGGGACTGAATAGGTATTATGATGACACTAGATTCATATCTTTCAAAAGTAACTCTGAAAAAAAAGTAACTCTGGACATGAATGGGCTTAATGATCCCATCAAAAGATGCAGGGTTTCAGACTGGATAAAAAAAAAGCAAGACCCATCCATTTGCTGTCTACAAGAGACTCATTTTAGACAGAAGGACACCTACAGTCTGAAAATAAAAGGTTGGAGAACCATTTACCATTCAAATGGTCCTCAAAAGAAAGCAGGGGTAGCCATCCTTATATCAGATGAACTAAAATTTACCCCGAAGACTGTAGTGAGAGATGAAGAGGGACACTATATCATACTTAAAGGGTGTGTCCAACAAGAGGACCTACAATCATGAATATTTATGCCCCTAATGTGGGAGCTGCCAAGTATATCAATCAATTAATAACCAAAGTAAAGACATATTTAGATAATAATACATTAATACTGGGAGACTTCAACATGGTGCTTTCTGCAAAAGACAGATCTAAGCACAACATCTCCAAAGAAACAAGAGCTTTAAATGATACACTGGACCAGATGGATTTCACAGATATTTACAGAACTTCACATCCAAACCCAACTGAATACACATTCTTCTCAAGTGCACATGGAACATTCTCCAGAATAGACCACATACTAGGTCACAAACCAGGTCTCAACTGATACCAAAAGATTGGCATTGTCCCCTGCATATTTTCAGACCATAATGCTTTGACACTTGAACTCAATCACAAGAAGAAATTTGGAAGAAACTCAAACACATGGAGGTTAACAACATCCTACTAAAAGATGAATGGGTCAACCAGGAAATTAGAGAAGAGTTAAAAAGATTCATGGAAACTAATGAGAATGAATATACAACCATTCAAAATCTTTGGGATACAGCAAAAGCAGTCCTGAGAGGGAAATACATCACAATACAAGCATCCCTCAAAGAATTGGAAAAAACTCAAATACACAAGCTAACCTTCCATGTAAAGGAACTGGACAAGAACAGCAAATAAAACCTATACCAAGCAGAAGAGAGCTAATAAAGATTCGAGCAGAACTCAATGAAATAGAGACCAGAAGAACTGTAGGACAGATGAACAAAACCAGGAGTCAGTTCTTTGAAAGAATTAATAAGATAGATAAACCATTAGCCAGCCTTATTAAAAGAAAAAAGACTCTAATTAATAAAATCACCAATGAAAAAGGAGAGATCACAGCCAATAAAGGAAATAAAAACGATTTTAAAAACATATTATGAGCAGCTATACTGTCAATAAATTAGGCAATCTAGAAGAAATGGATGCATTTCTGGAAGAACACAAACTACCAAAACTGGAACAGGAAGAAATAGAAAACCAGGGAGAAAATTGAAGCAATCATCAAAAACCTCCCAAGACACAAAAGTCCAGGGCCAGATGGCTTCCCAGGGGAATTCTATCAAACGTTTAAAGAAGAAATAATACCTATTCTACTAAAGCTGTTCCAAAAGATAGAAAGGGATGGAATACTTCCAAACTCATTTTATGAAGCCAGCATCACCATAAATCCAAAACCAGACAAAGACTCCACCAAAACGGAGAATTATAGACCAATATCCCTGATGAACACAGATGCAAAAATTCTCAACAAGATACTAGCCAATAGGATCCAACAGTATATTAAGAAGATTATTCACCATGACCAAGTGGGATTTATCCTGGGGATGCAAGGCTGGTTCAACACTCATAAAGCAATCAATGTGATAGATCATATCAACAAGAGAAAAAACAAGAACCATCGGATCCTCTCAATAGATGCAGAGAAAGCATCTGACAAAACACAGCATCCATTCCTGATCAAAACTCTTCAAAGTGTAAGGATAGAGGGAACATTCCTCAGCATCTTAAAAGCCATCTACGAAAAGCCCATAGCAAATATCATTCTCAATGGGGAAACACTGGGAGCCTTTCGCCTAAGATCAGGAACACGACAGGGATGTCCACTCTCACCACTGCTATTCAACATAGTATTAGAAGTCCTAGCCTCAGCAATCAGACAACAAAAAGAAATAAAAAGCACTCAAATTGGCCAAGAAGAAGTCAAATTCTCCCTCTTTGCAGTTGACATGATACTATACATAGAAAACCCAAAAGATTCCACCCCAAGATTGCTAGAACTCATAAAGCAATTTAGCAATGTGGCAGGATACAAAATCAATGCCCAGGAATCAGTGGCATTCCTATACAGTAACAATGAGACTGAAGAAAGAAATTAAGGAGTCAATCCCATTTACAATTGCACCCAAAAGCATAAGATACCTAGGAATAAACCTAATGAAAGAGCTAAAGGATCTATACCCTAAAAACTACAGAACACTTCTGAAAGAAATTGAGGAAGACACAAATAGATGGAAAAATATTCCATGCTCATGGATTGGAAAAAATAATATTGCGAAAATGTCAATGCTACCCAGGGAAATTTACACATTTAATGCAATCCTTATCAAAATACCATGGACTTTCTTCACAGAGTTGGAACAAATAATCTTAAGATTTGTATTGAATCAGAAAAGACCACAAAAAGCCAGGGGAATATTGGAAAGAAAACCAATGCCAGATTTCAAGTTGTACTACAAAGCTGTGATCATCATGACAGTGTGGTACTGGCACAAAAACAGACACATAGATCACTGGAACAGAATAGAGAACCCAGAAATGAGCCCTCAACTCTATGGTCAACTAATGTTTGACAAAGCAGGAAAGACTATCCACTGGAAAAAGGACAGTCTCTTCAATAAATGGTGCTGGGAAAATTGGACAGCCACGTGCAGAAGAATGAAACCAGACCATTCTCTTATACCATACACAAAGATAAACTCAAAATGGATGAAAGATCTAAATGTGAGACAAGATTCCATCAAAATCCTAGAGGAGAACACAGGCAACACCCTTTTTCAACTTGGCCACGGCAAATTCTTGCAAGATACATCTATGAAGACAAGGGAAACAAAAGCAAAAATGAACTATTGGGACTTCATCAAGATCAAAAGCTTCTTCACAGCAAAAGAAACAGACCACAAAACTAAAAGACAACCTACAGAACGGGAGAAGATATTTGCAAATGACCTATCAGATAAAGGCCTAGTTTCCAAGATCTATAAAGAACTTATTAAACTCAACAGCAAAGACACAAACAATTCAATCATGAAATGGGCAAAAGACATGAACAGAAATCTCACAGAGGAAGACATAGACATGGCCAACAAGCACATGAGAAAATGCTCCACATCACTGGCCATCAGGGAAATACAAATCAAAACCACAATGAGATACCACCTCACACCAGTGAGAATGGGGAAAATTAACAAGACAGGAAACAATAAATGTTGGAGAGGATGTGGAGAAAGGGGAACCCTCCTGCACTGTTGGTGGGAATGTGAACTGGCGCAGCCACTCTGGAAAACTGTGTGGAGGTTCCTCAAAGAGTTAAAAATAGAACTACCTTATGACCCAGCAATTGCACTGCTGAGGATTTTCCCCAAAGATACAGATGCAGTGAAATGGCAGGACACCTGCACCCCGATGTTTCTAGCAGCAATGTCCACAATAGCCAAACTGTGGAAGGAGCCTCGGTGTCCATCGAAAGATGAATGGATAAAGAAGATGTGGTCTATGTATACAATGGAATATTCCCCAGCCATTAGAAACGACAAGTACCCACCATTTGCTTCGACGTGGATGGAACTGGAGGGTATTATGCTGAATGAAGTAGGTCAGTCAGAGAAGGACAAACATTATATGGTCTCATTCATTTGGGGAATATAAAAAATAGTGAGAGATAATAAAGGGGAAAGGAGAAAAACTGAGTGGGAAATATCAGAAAGGGAGACAGAACATGAGAGACTCCTAACTCTGGGAAACAAACAAGGAGTGGTGGAAAGGGAGGTGGATGGGGGGGATGGGGTGACTGGGTGACCAGCACTGAGGGGGGGCACTTGGCAGGATGAGCCCTGGGTGTTATGCTATATGTTGGCATATAGAACTCCAATAAAAAAATATATACAAAAAAATAGATAAAAAAAGCAAAAAAAGAATTTGCAACTCTCTTAAAGCCTTGTACAGAGTAAAGAAAAAAATAGCACTTTAGAAAAAAATGACATTATCATTATTATTAAGGATTACTTTTGAAAGATATTTTAATATGGTTTAATAATCATCATATTTTATTTGTATCCTTGGCCCCTTAGTAACTGATTCAGATCAGCTTTATCAGTTGAAAATTATTAACAAACAAACAGGATTACCATGAGAGAAGTATACTTTATGTATAAGTGCCTAGTAGAATATGAGGCAGCCTGGGTAGCTCAGTGGTTTAGCGTCGCCTTCAGCCCAGGGCCTGATCCCAGAGACCTGGGATCAAGTCCCACGTCAGACTCCCCACATGGAGCCCGCTTCTCCTTCTACCTGTGTCTCTGCCTCTCTCTCTCTCTCTCTCTCTCTCTCTCTCTCTCTCTCTCTTGCTCTGTGTCTCTCATGAATAAATAAAATCTTTAAAAAAAAAGTGCCTAGTAGAATAAATAAATGATTCCTCTGGTAGAATTACTTGAAATTCCTACAAGGTTTTATCTTCTCTTATCCATTCTTCAGTATATTGAATAATGTTATTCATAGATGAAAAGATCTTTTAATTACTTTAATTTTAAATAAAGAAATTTATTATGTTAAAATATAACTACTGAAACTACTAATTTAGTAACTGTCAAGGCTGATCACTATCTGGGTGGGCAGGATGCCTAAATGGCATTGGCTCTACACCACATTTTCATGACAATCAAATTCATAGGAATGTGAAACTTCAAGTTTCTTTCATACACTGACCAAGAAAAGCACAGCATTTCATATGCCTCTTACCTCTGTAGGCAATCATGTGGCATGATGGAGATTGAAAATAAGGTTATGAGCCTCTTCTTGTCATGGCTCTAAAACCAATGTGCCACTTTGTAAAATAAGGAATATTATGATAGAACTATGGGATTGAGTCTCTCTACAACTTTTGAATTTCCCAGACACTCCCACCAACTCTTACATCTATTGTTGTACATTACCTATCTACCCTCCCAATCCAGTTATTGTGTCTGTCCAAGTCTCTCCTGACTCACATGGAAATATGGCAAAAGCCAAATTTGACCAAAACGACACAACTACTTTCAAAGAACAGAATGCGACAGTGATTCTTCACATGTATCTGATGGTTCTAAAATAGTGGATAAAACAAGTCATTTATTATTTTTGATTAAAAGTGAAGAATTCTTCCATCCTTGGGTGACATTTGGAATTTAGAGACTGATGAGTTTAATTCATAACCAAATATTAGTTTTCTATTGCTGCAATAACAAATTACAACATAACAAATTACCACAAATGTAGTGGCCTAAAAGAATCCTTAGTTAGCTTGGGCCACCAAAATAAACCACCATAGACTGGGTAGCTTAAATAACAGAAATTTATTCCTCACAGTTCTGGGGTCTGGAAGTCTGAGATCAGGGTGCCAGCATGATTAGGTTCTGATGAGAACCTTCCTGGCTTATAGATGGCTGCCTTCTCATTGTATTCTCACAGGGCATACAGAAAGAGGACAAACTCTCTGGTATCTCTTTTTATAAGGGCACTAATCCCATCATAAGCCTTCATGACCTCATTCAAATCTAAGTACCTCTCAAAGGCTCCATCCCCAAGTACTATCACATTGTGTGTTAGAGCTTCAGCATATGAATTTTGGGGGGACATAATTCAGTCCATAGCACTGACTCATTCCTTTCATCTCTCCATGTTGATCCTATTGATAACATATGAAAAGCAAAGAACACCTTCCAATTTAAATTCTATAGAATCAATTTGTCAGTCAGCAATTTTCATTCATTTGAAATCCTTTGGTTAGCTTATTCTTTTCAAAAGAGAAAATCATTCACCCAGGGTATATATAAGATTAGCATAGTAGACAGAATAACAGCCCCCCAAAGACGTTCATGTCCTAATCCCTAGAATTTGTGAGTATGCTTTCTTATAATGCATAAGGCACTTTACAGATGTGATTAAAGGTATAGACTTTGAGATGGGGAAATTATCATGGCTTATTCATCAGGTCTCTATCAACTAACAAAATGTCAAAAAGTAATTTCTTTGAATATGAAACTACATAAAATTTGAACCAACTAAGAACCAACTAACAAGTTACCAATTACTAAAACTTACCAATGGATTTCCCTCCCTCCAATGTGGATACACCAGGTTTCATATGCTTCATGTAAAAAACACTGAGGGTTGCTGTATGTTTCTAATTTTAAAATCTTAAAATATTGCTTATATACTTGCTTTGCTAAGGTCAGAGAAACTCCTCAATAACACAGTGGCAAGATGAAAAGAAATCAACACAAATATAAAGCTGTTCATTTTGGTGGGCAGCCATACCATGGTATGATATCAAGAACCCAGAAGGGTCCTTTTGGTAGATAGTCTCCAAAGATGATTACCATAAGTTTCTTCCTTCCCTGTACAAATATTCTACCCTCCCCCCAAATGAAAGGTAGAAATTATTCTTCCTCCTCTTGAATCTACACTGCCCTTGAAACTACTTTGACTGAAAGATTACAGTAGAGGTAATATTCTCATACTTCTGAGCCCAGACCTTAAGAAGACTGACAGCTCCTACTTTCTTCCTCTTATAATCCTCCTTCTTGGAACTCAGCCACTAACCAGTAAGGAAGCCCAAGAAGCTAAATAGAGAGGCCACATGGAAGAGAACAAGACCCTTGCCAACAGTTCCAACTGAACTCCCATCTGGCAGCCAGAAATCACTTCCAGCCATATGGCTGAAGCCATTTGGACCTTCAAGCCATCCCCATCCTAGTACTCCAGCCAACACTACATGAAGCAGAGAGTTGCCCATTCAACTAGAATGGGGAAAAAATGGAAAATAAGAGCAGAGTGAAAAGGAAGATGAGCATTACAATTTTAAATAGAGTAATCAGGGAAAATTTTATGAGAATGTAACATGAGGAAGTGAGCCATGTTGATATCTGGAGGAAGAGTATCCTAAGCAATAGGGGTGGCCAGTGAAAAGGCCCTAATCTGTGAGTGCTTGGCATGTTTGAAAAGAATCAAGGAGTCCAGTCTGGTTTGCAACAGGGTGATCAAGAGGGAGAATGATAGAAAGGTCCAAGATAATAGGAGTCTATAGTAGGTGGGCTCTGTAATGGGTTGAATGGTAGCTCTCAAAAAAATATGCCCACATCCTAATCCCTGGATCCTATAAGTGTGATCTTATTTGAAAAAAGTCTTTGCCTATGCAAATAAATTAGTGATCTCAATATGAGATGCATAGGTTATCTGAGTGGACTTAAATATAATAATAAGTGTTCTTATATGAGAAAGGAGAGAAATCCATGTGAAGATGGAGGCAGAGATTGGAGCCATGTAGCCAAGATACACGTGGAGCTATGAGAAGCTGGAAAAGACAAAGAAGCTTCTTCTCTAGAGCTTTTGGAGGGAGCATGGTGCTACCTTGACTTCGCATACTTCTGGCCTCTGGAATTGTGAAAGATTAAAATTCTGTTGTTTTAAGCCATCAAGTTTGTGGTACAGCCCTAAAAAACTAATACAATCTTTTTAGCACACTGTAAAGATTTTATTTTGTAACTAGGGAATAGGGGAGCCATTACAAGATTATAGCAGAGAAGCAACATGATCTAAATTACATTTTTAAAAAGTGTTGGACTGCTAAATTGAAAATAAAGTGTTTGGGCCCAAGAGTAGAAGTCGGGAGACCAGTTGGGAGTTTAATACAAGCAAGAGGAAAAAGCATAGGCAAATATTGCAGCAGTGGTTAGATTCTGGATCTATTTCTGCCGTAGAGAGAACAGAATGTCTTGATAGGTCGGACCTAGAATATGAAAGAAAGGGAAAAGCCAAGGATGACTGCAAGGTTTTGGATATAAACAAATGGAAAAATGGAGTTGTCATTGACTGAGATGGGAAATGTTGAAGGTAGACCAGATGTGTGGGGGAAGATCAAATGAAATCAATTTGGAGCTTTTGGAATTTGGGGTTTTAATGAAATATCCAATTGGAGATGTCAGGCACCCAGTTGTCTATAAAAATCTGAGGTTCTGAAGAGAATATGGGCTGGAAATATTAATTAAGGTACATTAACATGCAGGTGCTTTTCAAAACCATGGAACTGGGTGACGAAAACAAAAAAGTAAATATAGAGAAGGGAAGAGAACTAAGAATAGAACTCTGAGTGCTCTAGCATCAGGAGGAAAAGGAGCCGAAGGACAAGAAAGGAGACCAAGAAGAGGTAATTGATAAGATAGGACGAAATCCAAAAATCGAAGTATGCTGGAAGTTAAAAAGTATATCATGCTCTTATAATTTACTTCCTTGAAGGAGTGATAAAACTATGTCAAACATGTGGTTCAGACAAGTAAGACTAGGACTGAGAATTAGTCAGTAGCTCTAGCAAGTTGGAGGTCCCTGGTAACTTTGATAAGTGCAGTCCTGGTGAAATATTAGGGGCATACGCCTGGCTAAAGTGGGCTTAAGAGAGAATGGAGACCATGTGCATGGAAAAGTCATTAGAGGACCTATAATACAAAGAGAAGCAAAGAAATGAGATGGCAGCTGTCAAGGGAAGGAGAGCCAAATAAAGAGTTTTTGAAATTTAAGGAAAAAGTATCATGTAAGTATGCTGATGGTAGCCATTGAAAAGAGTAAAAAAGAAAAAAGAAGAAAGACAAAGGGAAGAAAATTGCTGGAGCCATGTCCAATGGGATGGGATCTAATATGCAAGAGTGAGGGAATTGGCACAGTAAGTTCTTCTACAGTGTAGCCCAGTGAAAGAGGATGTGGTTGCTGGTGAGGTAGGGCGATAGTAATCTGGAGCTGTTCTCTTCTCTTTGCCTCAATATGGTGGGTGAAGCAGGAAGTGAGGCACTGTGTGAGAGTCAAGATAGGAGAAAGGGTATTGGAGGTTGGAGCAGAGAGAAGATATGAAATAAGTGTCCAGAAGAGTGGACGATTAAATAGCTAGGAAATTAGAATGATTGTCTAGCAGCATCGAAGGCCTATTTGATGTTTGTGGTGACAAGCTTACAGTGCTACCAGTCAGCACTGTGGAATGTTCTCTCCAGTCAAATTCAGCTGTACTGAGGCAGCCACAGAGCAGCCAACTCCTGGGTTTAAGCAGGGCCCCAGGTTTGCCTAGAGATTTCTACAACCTGAGAGAGGCAAAAGGTAGCCAAATGTATTCACCGGGAGTGGCATGATGGTTGGCTTTGGATTTAGGCTTGTAAGGAAGGAGAGAGAGGCCATCAGGGGAATGAAGAATAGTGAAGTGTAGTGAGACCAGTGGGTAGAAGGCCAGGGTGTTGGGGAATCAAAGGACTATTGGAAATACCAGAGAGAGTAAACTGGGAATGAGAAGAAACCTAAAAGAATTTAATGTTTTAAATACTGAACACCAGAACAGACCAGAGTGCAAAAGCCTTCCCCCTGGTCTTTGAATCACATTAGGAGAAAAGAGAACCTTTGAGATGAACCAAAAACAACTTCCTTATCCATTATTTCCTGTGCTAAAAATGCCTTTCACTTTAAAAGCTCTTTATTTGTTCAAGTTTACAGAAAACCAGGAGGGCTATATTTTTTTTCCAAGCCAATTTCCAGCTGTCCTATCTTCAGAGGTGATTCTCATTGGATTCACAATATGCTTTTCACTCTAAGTTGAATGTTATATGTGTAGATGCCTCTTCCCCACATCAATGACTGTGATCTCTAACCCTCCCTCCCATCCCATTTTATAATCTATAGTTTTTCATTCTTTTATTCTCCTTATCACTCATCTCTCTTAAAATTAGAATATAATGCTTAAGCACAAATACAACAGAGCAGACTCACCAGGCCAAGAATAGTGGGAGGACTATCTTGCTATCCTTCATGTCATTTACTTTCCCAGTGTCATGTCATGTCAGTGTTGAGTTCAGTGTTTTTCAGGAAATAGACGCCCACCTTCTCACTGAGTAAGTGCAATGGGTAAAACTCCTCTCACGGAGCCATATTGCACCTGGAGATATCTCCAGGGGGAGATATGCAAAAATAAACAGCAGCCCCAGGCAAGTAGGTCCCATTATATTTTTATTAACACAGTAACTCTTTTACCCAAGCAATATCCCAAATTGGGTAATTACCTCCCACATTGCTTTCCCCCTGGCTCTGGAGCTAAACACCAGGCTCTTTCTTAATTAGTGTTCTGAGCTTTGAGTCAAGTTCCTTATGTTCTGTTACCCAGCTGCTACACAACTACCCAGATGTTGCATGAGGCCCTTCCTAAATATAGCTCTTTAAGCACATTCAGAATCCTCCAGGAAAAAATAAATAGCATTCGTATAAGATTTTATTGACAAGAGTCTGTGTCTCCTACTTAAAAGTGTTTTCAAAAAATTAGAAATTTCAAATAAGCAACATTTTATACTAACTAAAATTTCAAACTACTGACCTGATCAGGTAAAAAGATCATCAGGTAATAAAATCTGATGCAAGTTCATTGCACTTCATCCAGTAATATGTTATTACTGAGTAAAAGTAGTTTAGCAGTAAAATGGTACGTATGAAATAAAGTATGTTGAAGGGGAAAAAATCTACTTGTGTTTTGCATTTAAATGTTTTAGTATTTAAATGGAAACCAAAAAGGCAACAATATTCTGAAGCAAAAACAGAACTGGAATTTCCATCTCCTATCCACAGCACAAATGAGGTCATTCCACAGCAGTGCCTTCTTATAACCACTTTGAAATGAGTGCACTCAGACACCATCTGTGGCCTGGATCCAAGATACTGAAAATCTATCCTGTGCTGGCTTCTGAAGGACGCATCACATGCATGCGCGCACAGGCACACACACCCACATGCATGTGCACGCACACACAGTGGAGTTACAGCTCTACTAAAACTCACATAATCTATGGCTATGTCTGTAAAATTTATAAATAAACTACTAAAGCTGCCTCAAGCAGAAGGGGCAGAAAATGCTGCTCCTTTTATTTCACTTCGGAAATAAACTCCATTTATTTGGAAAGGTAACAACATATGATACCTTGACAACATCAAAAATAATATTTAAGAATATAGCAATCCCCTGTAGCATCATTTCATGTCTCCGAAAGGGTTAACACCTGAATCCAGTTCCTTAAATCTGAATTCAGAGGACCACTCATGCTGCCTGTGTGGCTTCTGTCCACGCGTGGAGCTCACATTTGTGAAGCTTTGTCTGAGCAAGTCACCAACCTGCTGTCACTATTTTTCATTAACTTTTCACTTACAAGAGATGTGTTATCAACATACCTTATCAAGTGCATTATGCAGCACATGCCCTCCAGGAGGTGCCCTCCAAGGAGTGCCACCTTGCAGAGGAATTAGCAGGTGGAGAGATGGGTAAGGGTACAGAGGTGATGGTGCTGCTGTGCAAAGGAAAGTATTTATGGGAACTCATAGCTGAAAGGAGAAATAAAGTAGAGCTAATTATTTCAGTACAGTAAATAAGGGGCATTGTTTGCACTGACGCCTGGGCCTCTGTGCCCTGTAGGTACATCTCACGCCCTGAGATGAGTGTGTACACCCTGTAGGGCCAGCCTGCTCCTGTCTGGCATCCATCAGCCTTGCCTGCAGTGTGGTCATGGGTGTCTTTTAAAGAAGCTTGAGCCTCTGGGTTCCCAGGTAATGACCAGCCTGCATCCCACTACTCTTAGCCCATCTACGGCTACCTATGTCCTACAGCTCATTTGCTCATATCCAAAATTTGAAAGAGAAGTATTGCCACAAAGTTTACAACACATGGAGCTCATTTTTCTTTCCTTCAGAATAATATAGAAATCAGACATTCAGGATAAACTAAGGGTCTAGGTCTGAAGAAGGTTGAAGAAGCCGAAGGAGGAATGCCCTATTGCATGTCTAAAATTGAGGAGGATCAGGGGCAGGAAAGGAGAAAAGGAAAATAACTATTTAGAGAAGAAAAAGTGAATTCAATGAAAGGAACGCTAGGTAACCTTGGAAATAATTTCTTCAAATTCTTAAGTTTCCTCTTAGCATTTCCTGTCAGCTGTCTGGCTATCTACCAGGGAAAAGGAAAATCTAATACTGTTCCTGTGGGAATTTGAATTGTAAGTATGAAAAATAACAATGGCCCACAGGCCGGAGAAGGAAATGGCAAAATTCCTAAATGACTTAAGGTGGAAGAGCAGGAAGAGTGTAAACTTTTGTGTTTTTCCACTTTTCTGTGTGGTAATGCACAAGATGAACCTCCCTGCCATGAAGACTGGTGATGAATTGATATGGAGCAGCATCACACTCAGACAGAATTACACATCCATTAAGTATTTTGCAAATCCCTAGCACTGAGCATTCAGCAAAGTGTAAGAGTTAAGGATTTGGTTTCTCCAGCCAGGCAGACTATACTTAAATCCAATTCTATCTTTGTGACACTGGGCAAGTGGCTTAAACATGCTGAATCTCAGTTTTCTCATCTAGAAAACAGGAGCAATAATAACACTTTTCTCACAAAGTTGCAAGGATGAAGTTATTAATACATGTAAAGTATTTGGAACACCTGGTACATAGTAAGTACACAACATATGCTAGCTATTATTATTGTGACTATCATTGCATCAGTAATAGTTATGTTGCTTCCAGATATTGTAGAACATATTTTGTATTTTTTTAAAGATTGGTTTATTTATTCATGAAAGACACACAGAGAGAGACAGAGACAGAGACACAGGCAAAAGGGAGAAGCAGGCTTCCGACAGGGAGCCTGATATGGGACTCGATCCCAGATCCTGGGATCACGACCTGAACCGAAGGCAGACACTCAACCACTGAGTCATCCGAGCATCCCTATTTTGGATTTTTAAATAAGTTTTCCAAATTTCTGGGGAAATTAATCATCTAGGTACTTATGACAGAACATTTCATGAAAATTATATTTTACTTTTCTTTTTATTCTTCAATACGTACATATAAATTTAATTATGTACTGGTAGTGTATGAAGTACATGTGCATGTACTATAAAAATATATAGTATGCTGCATGTTTTTAATATATTTAATTATACATATAATTTTAATTTTATATTGCCAGCCTGAATATCCTAGTGGAGTTGACCAAAAAAAGTTGTAACCTGGTTACAAAATGGCAATAAACTAGTTGTTGTAGAGCTGAATTTAAGTATAGCTCTAGTTTATTGCCATTCCCTTAAGACTTAGGGAACAGAGGCCAATAGGATCTATTACTTTGCCTGGCAAACATTAACCAATGTCATGAGTAAATGGATGGATGGATGGATGGATGGATGGATGGATGGATGGATGGATGGATGAATTGCCCCAGTATGTTTTCAGTCTATCCTATTGATATAATTTCCCTCTGCTTTATTTTTTAAATTTCTCTTTCAAATATTGGTTCACATGTAGAAAGCTTTTGAATTGATCACAAGATAAATGTAAAAAGAAAACATATTTGCATGCCATCCACTATACTTGTCATAATTTTCTCCTATGCCTCTTCTTCTTCAAAGTCACCTCAATTCTCTCATGAAATTTACCTTGAATAAATTGAAAGCAAAAGTATTTTTGCACCTACCATAACCATAACCAGTATACACCTTCCCCACCCTGAAATAGAGGATGAAATAAATGTGAAAAGTTATCATATGATAGTCACTCTGTCCATCTGTTTTCTTTGAATTTAGGCTCCAACAGAACTGAGACCATGTCTTCCAGAAATCGTGGATGTCCAATAAATATGATTTGAAACAGTCTTGCTGAGAGGACTCAGGTTCTCTATGTGGTTATCCTTATTCCAGCTTACCACTGCCTGCATGATGCTTATTCCTCATTCTCTACTTGCTTCTGTTTCCTGTTTTCTTCCAGACTACAGTCAAGGCCAGAAAACTCCTCAGTCTACCCTTTGCTCAGCTAGACTGCCTCCTCCCTACTTCAACTTGCAGGCTATTAAACAGAGCTTTTTATAGTACCCAGACTATGTCAGCCCTCTCAGATGAATTACTTAAAAAAATGATTCATGATCTTGACCCTTGGGGCTGGAAAGTAATGTCTCATTGAGTGAAAAGGCAGCATAAAACTTTAGAGAAACTGTATTTTATTTTTCAGCTCATACCTGTTAACTTTCCAGCAGTTGCTGGAAATTATTGTGAAGAATACAAGAAAGAATTTGGCCATGTTGTATGGAAATAGCAATAAAAATTGTTCTGTATATAAAAAAATTAAGGAAAGCCATTATTACTAGTCCAGCTACTAGTAAGGTTCAGTCATTGGTTCATTTATCATTAGGGATATAATAATCTCTTTGGGAAAAGTTTATTCCAAAACATTATACTAATAACTCTTTTGTCATATTTATGTGAGGTAGACTTACTGATCTTAGCACCAAAAAACAAAACTGTGAAAGTAAAATATATCAAATTAAATCAGAGTGTCAAATTACCAATTTGCATATCAAAATTCGGAAAGATTAATTAAATGGGGAATAAGAGGAACCAAAAAGATTAAGTCCAGTTACTCTACTTTTTTTTGCATTTAAAAAAAATGTATGTCATACATTATCAATAAGAAAAAACAGTTGTATTTTTTATTTTAAATGTGCTAAACTCCATTATGTATCTTTAGAATTCTACTCTCTTGTCCATTTATAAATATTTATTAAATATCTACTTTGTGCAATGCAACAATATAAATAAAACACAATTCCTGACCAGAATAAACTCACATTTTAAAAGGCAAACAAGTATACAAAAATGGGAATACTATATATGAAGTATAATAGTAGGGATTTTATTAGGTCAGAGATGGCTCAAGGAAGGAGTGGATAATTCTCTCAGGAGAACTAGTAGGTAAAGTATATAAAGTATATAACAGACAGGCTGAGTGGTAAAGAACATTCTTGGAAGAAAATGAACTATATGCATGAAGACATGGACACATGAACCAGCATAAAGTGTCCATAAACTCAAGCCAAGCGTCATGGCTGGAGCATGAGGGGAGAAGGTAGATGGTGAGGTGGCAGTTAGCCAGGTCTAGAGTCATAGTGGGTTTGGATGTTGTGATAAGAAGCAGAACCAATTGTGTGTGCATGCAACCTGTGCAGCTATCTAGCGCCCCATGAATGGAAGGGCTCTGTGCCTGGTTTAATGATCCACTTCACCATCTTGAAGTTTTTAATTTTGAACAAGAGGTACTGTATTTCATTTTGTACCAGGTTCCACAAACTTATATTTAAGAGTTTAAACAATACGCATTTCTAGAAAAAAATGATGGAACTAAATTCTCCTTAGATTATTTGTGATTCTCTGTCTTTAACAAGTGTCAGTCGGTATAAACAAATGCCAATAATTCTCAAAAGAAGGAAGGGAGGGATCCCTGAGTGGCGCAGCGGTTTGGCGCCTGCCTTTGGCCCAGGGCGCGATCCTGGAGACCCGGGATCGAATCCCATATCGGGCTCCCGGTGCATGGAGCCTGCTTCTCCCTCTGCCTGTGTCTCTGCCTCTCTCTCTCTCTCTCTGTGACTATCATAAATAAATAAATTTAAAAAAAATCATAAAAAAAAGAAGGAAGGGAAATTTCTAAAAACATTGCTCCTGACCAAAGCTATTCACCAATGAAACCAGTTAGATGACTGTGATCGTTAATCTTTTCTGCTGATTCTTGCTCCCACTCAGGTTTGAAAATATCCTCCAGTTATTTACTCTACAAATTTATAAATGTTCTCAGGGATTATCTTTATAAAAACAAATCCTTTAAACAGCATGCATGAAATCATTTGGCATTCCCTTTGCCAACACATACAGTGTTTAATTCTCAGCCTCCTGACTCAACCTACTTTCCACTTAGAATCTTAAGCAATGGCATATAAAGCTAGAGATGAGCTTTTGTTTACATTCTAGCTATACAATGAATTATATTATTGCTTATCTAGGGAATAATAAATTATGATTGCCAAAATTATTCATAATTCATTTATCTTTAAATTTAAGTCCCTGGCCCAATAAGCAATATTTAATTCATCTCCAGAAGTCATTTTGAAATGAATCCATTTCCAATATCTTTCTTTTATTTGAAGCATGCATTTATTCAATTTACCATCTGTTTCAATAAGAATGATTTCTCCATATGTATTACTCTCAGCATTTTTTTCGCCACAATCCTAGATCAACATAGACAATATGTTTTAGTTTTTTATCTTGTTTTTTTATTGAAATACAAAATTTAGAAGGCACACAAATCTTACGATCAATAAATATATATGTATATGCATAGAAGTATATACATATACGCATGTACACACATAAATGTAACCACCATCCAGATCAAAATATAGAATATTTCCAACACCCAGAACGACATTTTATACCCTTCTTAGTCAATACTCCCCCAGAGTTAACCATTAATATGACTTCTCTCATGATCTTGCCTATTCTTTTTAAATACTAGTATAATTAACATATAGTGTTGTATGTATTTCAGGTGTACAAAATAATGATTCAACAATTCCATCCAATGCTCATCACAGCAAGTACACTCCTTAATCCCCATCACCTATTTCACCCATCTCCCTACCCACCTTCCTCTGGTAACCATCAGTTTGTTCTCTATAGCTAAATCTGTTTTGGTTTCTCTCTCTCTCTCTTTCCTTTACTGGTTTTGTTTATTTGTTCATCTGTTTATTTCTTAAACTCCACATATGAGTGAAATCATATTGTATTCAACTTTTTCTGGCTGACTTATTTCACTTAGCGTTATACTCTCTAGCTCCATTTATGTCATTGCAAATGGCCAGATTTCATTCTTTTTTATGGCTGAAAGAAGATATAGTATATATACATAATGGAATATTATTAGGCCATAAAAATGAGTCTTCACCTATTCTTGACTTCATGTAAACAGAAATTTTGATATATTTTACTCATTATTATGTCTGTACAATTCATTTTTATTATTGTGTATAACAGTATCTTGTTTTTTTATTACTATGTGAATATACCACAATTAATTTATTCATTTGACTGTTAGCAAACATTTATTACTGAGTCTCACTGATGAGTATTTAATTAGCTTTGAAAAGTTTTTAGTCATTATCTCTTTAAGTGTTGTTTCTCTTCCAGTCTGTCTTCCTTGTCCTGATATTCCAGTTACATGCTTATTAATTTTTTTAATGGGTCCCACATGTCTTTCTACTTTGTTTCGAGCATTTCCCTACTCTTCTCTCTGTGCTTCAGTTAGATGTTTTCTATCGACTTCCACTTCATTCATTCAATCTTCCTCTGTGCATGATCTGCTTTTAATTCCATCCAACAAGTTATTTTTTAAAGATGTTATTTCAATTAATCATAAGAGACAGAGAGAGAGAGAGAGAGAGAGAGAGAGAGAGGCACAGGCACAGGCAGAGGGAGAAGCAGGATCCATGCAGAGAGCCTGACGTGGGACTCGATCCCAGATCTCCAGGATCACACCCTGGGTTGAAGGCGGCGCTAAACCGCTGAGCCACCAGGGCTGCCCTCAACAAGTTCTTAATTCTGAAATTAACACTGTATAAATTTCATTTTCCTGCAACTTCACAGCCTAGCTTTATTTTTTATTGCACATAATACATTGTATATAAAAGTACTACAGAGGCTACAGATGATATTTTCCCCCAGTGGGGATTTATTCTTTGCTCCATTAGGGTGCTTTAAAACACAGATTTTATTATTATTTTAGGTATGGCAAGTAAAACATCAGGAGATGACTGATATTGAAAAGATAATTTGTTACACTCACAGATCCTAAGAGAAGGAGGCATGCCATTACACAGGAGGTCATATGAGGAATTTCCAGGTTGGTCAGGAGACAGAAGGAGGGGGAAACCATAAGCAAGAGCCTTTATAGTGGTTCCTGTGAAAAGGAAATGACATAGCAGGGTAAACAGGTTTAGGATTGGCTTGAATATCAGCAGGCTCTGGGGCATAGGGGTTCTTGTTGGTACCTGGCTGTGAAGTGATTAGGACAGGGGAAAAAAAAAAAGGACAGGGGGATAGTAGATTAGAATATGAGAGTCCATTAAAGTAGGTGATTGAGAGTATGGACTCTGGATTGGTTGGTTTGCATTTGAAAGGTACTCAGGAGCAAGTATTTACTCTCCATGAACTAGCTAATGCTGGGAGGGGCAGTCCCTCCAGATATTAAAGGTATCAGAAGTCCCCCCAAGATATCAAAGCATCAGAAAACAAAAAAAAAAAAATAAAAGACATAGTTAATACATTAAGGGACTGATAACTTCAGTAAAAAATTGTACTTGTTTGAGGATGGTAAGGAGATTCAGTTCAGCTCTGGTTTGTTCCTATTCCTCAGGCATTGCTCTTTGAGGCTTCCCTTCAGTCATTTTAAGATTAACCTGATGGTCTTCCATCCTATGCAGGTTCATAATTTGGCATATGTCTTAAGGGAGAGAACTTACATATTGGTTTTGCAGGCTATTTCCCTCTAGCAGGACTTTGTTTCCTCAGTACCCTAGGACAATGGGAGACTTCCTTCTGCTTTCATGGCCAGCAACACAGACTCCTGAACCACCACTGGCACTTAGTAAATGATGTATAGGGAAAACCCAGCTCGTGTTCTGGCCTCCCCTTCCTCATATTTGTTACACCAGTCCCTTGGTAGCTAGTTTCTCTTTCTCCCAGCAAAGTTCCTACACTTAGGAAAACCTTTATTTTTAGCCCACATTGCAAATTGTCCATGTTCCTGGAAATAAAACTGCTAGCAGACATCAGTTCATCTCAGAAGAGCTTTCTTGCTATCTGGAATATCGTTTATCTAATCCTCATTATTTTCACAGCTTTTCAGTGCCATTAAAAGTATTATTTTTGCAACTTGCTCTGTTTTTATTAGTTTCAGTGAGGGAGACTGCCACAACCTACTGTATCTTACCCAGGAGCAAAAATGAGTGTAGATCATATGTCCTTAAGGCTTATCTTTTATTTCAAAGAAAGAACAAAAACAAAAAAAATTAAATATAGATGAAAAACACATAATGCATTAGAGAATACATTAACACTATTCAAGACATTGAGGAAAAAATGCATGTTAACTGATTTTTTTTATTTTAATCAAATGTATGTATGGCCTTTCCAAATAAGTATTCCTAGCTGTCTTACTTTGTTGGTTGACACAGTTGTTTATGACTCAAAGAGACAAATGAATGCAAAGACATTGAAGCCATGAACAGGTGGACCTACAAAGAATTAAAGAGAAGTCAGGAATTATAATTCTCACTCCACACATTTTTTAAGTTTCTAAAGAACTTAAGAAAATTGTTCAAAGTAAGTTTGTAACATACAAGCAAATAGAGTACTACACCTCAAGAGATATATTTTTTTAATTTTTTTAGAAAGTGAGAGAGTACAGGAGGCAGAGAGAGAGAAACTCAAGCAGAATCTCCACTGAGTACAAGGCCCAGCACAAGGCTCAATCCCACAACTCTGAGATCACAATCAAAGCCCAACAAAATCAAGAGTCAGAAGCCCAGGCACTCCTAAACCTCAAGAGATTTTAAAGGAATGCTAGCAAATATCCCTAAACATATATAGTACCATGTCTGTTATGTAGTAGGCATTTTTTAAAAAGATTTTATTCATCTATTTGAGAGAGATAAAAAGAGTTAGGGAGAGAGAACATGAGCAGGGGGAGGAGCAGAGGGAGAGGGAGAAACAGACTCTCACTGAGCAGGGAGCCTGACACAGTGCTCAGTCTCAGGACCCCAAGATCATGACCTAAGCCAAAGTCAAATGCTTAACCAACTGAGCCACCCAGACACCCCTAGTAGGCATTCAATAATTGCTTAGTTAGTTCAACCTTTGAGCAGAATGAATAGATAAATGATGACTTTAAAACATATCTTACTTTTATTCTTCTAAACAAATTAGCTATAAAAGTAATAATGTTCAGAAGACTTTAGTAGTAGAGAATAAAACTAGTAACTAAAAAACACATTTCAATTAAAATATCATGATGTAGTACTTCTAAAACCCCTTAAAAACACACACACAAGATTCTGAATAATGGCAACAGATATTATAATCCAATCATTTAATCTAGTACAATGTTGAAAAAAGTGACTCTTCCTTGAAAGAAAAATTAATCACACAGTAACCTTTGAAGTTGACAGAATAGCTAAACCAAGTCTCAAGTTGTATTAATGTTGGAATCTATAATGTCTATCACAGACTGACGAATAAAACAGAAATTGACTCTCTAAAGGGCAACAACTGATTTTTAGTTATTAACAGTAAGTGTTACCCCACTCTGGCTATGTTTACTTAGCAATAACAATTCAGTGTAGCATGGTGAGTAAGAGATCTGAAGTCAGAGGGGCCTGGGTGGCACAGTCGGTTAAGCATCTGACTACTGATTTTGGCTCAGGTCATGAACTCAGGGTCATGAGATTGAGTCCCTTATTAGGCTCAGTGCAGAGTCTGCTTGACACTCTCTCCTTCTCCTTCTATATATGTATATTTCTTTTTTGGCTTTCTTTCATTGTATTCAATTTTATTTTTGTATACATATAAGCTTTTCTTTCTTTTCTATTTTGGAATCTAGCTTCTTCTAACAAACAGACAAAATACACCCAGGATCCAGTCTATTGCTCTGTTTCATTCACTTTTTCTTTTTTCCATTTCTATTCTCTTCTGATTTGTTTAGTGTATATTTTTCTGGTGTCATTGTTGCTATTTTTGTATTTTTTCCCTCCTATATTCTTTTCTGGACATAATGACAAGACAGAAGAACTCACCCCAAAAAAGAGAACAAGAGACAATACTCACTGCCATATTTAATCAATATGGATATAAATATGATGTTGGAACTAAAATTCAAAACAATGATTATAAAGATATTGGCTGAATTTGAAAAAGGCATGGGAGACACTAGATAATCCCTTCCTGGAAAAATAAAGAACTAACATCTAAATCAGGTCAAAATCAAGAAATCTATCACTGAAATGCAATAAAAAATGGAGGCTCTAACTGATAGGATAAATGAAGCAGAAGAGAAAGTCAGGGACATAGAAGACAATATGATGGAGAATAAGAAAGCTGAGAAAAAGAGAGATAAACAACTACTGGATCACAATGGGAGGATTCAAGAGGTCAGTGATACCACAAAGTGAAACAATTTTAGAATAATTGGGGTCCCAGAGGAAGAAGAAAGAGAGAGGGGGCAGAAGTTTATTTGAACAAATTATAGCTGAGAATTTACATAATCTAAGGAAGGAATCAGGCATTCAAGTCCAGGAGGCATAGAGAACCCCCTTCAAAATCAATAAAAATAGGTCAACACTGTGACATACCGTAGTGAAGCTTACAAATATCAGAGATAAAGAGAAAATCCTGAAAGCAGCTCAAGACAAGAGGATCTTAACTTAAAAATGTAGAAACAAGCAGACTTGTCCTCAGAGACCTGGCAGGCCAGAAAGGATGGGCATGATATATTCAAGTTGTTAAGTGAAAGAAATATGCTGCCAAGAATACTTTATCCAGCAAGGCTGCTATTCAGAAAGAAAGAGAGATAAAGAGTTTCCAGACAAACATAAACTCAACGAATTTATAATCACTAAATCAGCCCTGCAAGAAATATTAAAGAGGATCCTTTAAGGAAAGGGAGAGCCCAAAAGTAACAAAGACCAGAAAGGAACAGATAAAGTATACAGAAACAGTGACTTTACAGCTAATACAATGGCACTAAAATTCATATTTTACTAAAATTATATTTAATACATATTTACTGTCTACAAGAGACTCATTTTAGACCAAAGACACCTCCAGATTGAAAGTGAGGAGGTGGAGAACCATTTATCATGCTAATGGACATCACAAGAAAGCTGGGTTAATGATCCTTATATTAGACAAATTATATTTTAAACCAAAGACTGTAATAAGAGATGAAAAGGAACTCTATATCTTAATTAAAGGGTCTATCCAACAAGAAGATCTAACAACTGGAAATATTTATGCCCCTAACTTGGGAGCAGCCAATTATATAAACCAGTTAATAACAAAATTAAAGAAAGACATTGGTAATAATACAATAATAGTAAGGGAATTTAATACCCCACTCACAGCAATGGATAGATTATGTTAGCAGAGATCAACAAAGAAACAAGGCCTTTGAATGACATACTGGACCAGATGGACTTCACAGATATATATACAGAGCATTCCATCCTAAAGCAACAGAATATACATTCATCTCAAGTGCACATGGAACATTCTCTAGAATAAATCACATACTGGGGGTCCCTGAGTGGCTCAGTCAGTTAAGAGTCTGCCTTCAGCTCAGGTCATGATTCCAGGGTCATGGGACTGAGTCCTACATTGGGCTCCCTGCTAAGCAGGGAGCCTGCACCTCACTCTCCCACTCCCCCTGTTTGTGCTCTCTCACTCTTTCTCTGTCAAACGAGTAAATAAAATATTTTTTTAAAAAAATCACACACTGGGTCACAAATCAGGTCTCATTTGGTACCAAAAGATTGAGATTATTCCCTGGATTATTTCAGATAATAATGCCTTAAAACTTGAACTCAATCACAAGAGAGAATTTGGAAGGAACACAAATACATAGAGGTTAGGGTATCCTATTAAAGAATGAAAGGGTCAACCAGGAAATTAAAAACTATTTTTTTTAATTCATGGAAGCAAATGAAAATGAAAACACAACTGTTCAAAACCTTTGGAATGCAGCAAAGGCAGTCCTAAGAAGAAGTGTATAACAATACAAGCCTTTCTTAAGAAATGAAAAAAAGTCTCAAATATACGACCTAACCTTACACCAAAAGGAGCTGGAGAAAGAATAGCAAATAAAGCCTAATTCAGCAGGAGCAGAGAACTAATAAAGGTTAGAGCAGAAATAAGTGAAATAGAAACCAAAAGAACAAAAAAAAAAAAAAAAGAAAGAAAGAAACCAAAAGAACAGTGGAATAGATCAACAAAACTAGGAGCTGGTTCTTTGAAAGAATTAATAAGAACAATGAACCCCTAGCCAGATTTATCAAAAAGGAAAAATGATCCAAATAAATAAATTCACAGTTTGGCTATTGTGGACATTGCTGCTAGAAACAACGGGATGCAGGTGTCCCGGCATTTCATTGCATCTGAATCTTTGGGGTAAATCCCCAACAGTGCAATTGCTGGGTTGTAGGGCAGTTCTATTTTGAACTCATTGAGGAACCTCCACACAGTTTTCCAGAGTGGCCGCACCAGTTCACATTCCCACCAACAGTGCAAGAGGGTTCCCTTTTCTCCGCATCCTCTCCAACATTTGTAGTTTCCTGCCTTGTTAATTTTCCCCATTCTCACTGGTGTGAGGTGGTATCTCATTGTGGTTTTGATTTGTATTTCCCTGATAGCAAGTGAAGCAGAGCATTTTCTCATGTGCCTGTTGGCCATGTCTCTGTCTTCCTCTGTGAGATTTCTGTTCATGTCTTTTGCCCATTTCATGATTGGATTGTTTGTTTCTTTGCTGTTGAGTTTAATAAGTTCTTTATAGATCTTGGAAACTAGCCCTTTATCTGATACGTCATTTGCAAATATGTTCTCCCATTCTGCAGGTTGTCTTTTAGTTTTGTTGACTGTATCCTTTGCTGTGCAAAAGCTTCTTATCTTGATGAAGTCTCAATAGTTCATTTTTTTTTTATTTTTATTTATTATGATAGAGAGAGAGAGAGAGAGAGGCAGAGACACAGGCTGAGGGAGAAGCAGGCTCCATGCACCGGGAGCCCGACATGGGATTCGATCCCGGGTCTCCAGGATCATGCCCTGGGCCAAAGGCAGGCGCTAAACCGCTGCGCCACCCAGGGATCCCCCAATAGTTCATTTTTGCTTTTGTTTCTTTTGCCTTCATGGATGTATCTTGCAAGAAGTTACTGTGGCCGAGTTCAAAAAGGAGCCTCGGTGTCCATCGAAAGATGAATGGATAAAGAAGATGTGGTTTATGTATACAATGGAATATTACTCAGCCATTAGAAACGACAAATACCCACCATTTGCTTCAACGTGGATGGAACTGGAGGGTATTATGCTGGGTGAGCTAAGTCAATCGGAGAAGGACAAACAGTGTATGTTCTCACTCATTTGGGGAATATAAATAATAGTGAAAGGGAATATAAGGGAAGGGAGAAGAAATGTGTGGGAAATATCAGAAAGGGAGACAGAACATAAAGACTCCTAACTCTGGGAAACAAACTAGAGGTGGTGGAAGGGGAGGAGGGCGGGGGGTGGGAGTGAATGGGTGATGGGCACTGAGGGGGGCACTTGACAGGATGAGCACTGGGTGTTATTCTGTATGTTGGTAAACTGAACACCAATAAAAAATAAATTTATCAAAAAATAAATAAATAAATAAATAAATAAATAAATAAATAAATAAATAAATAAATGAATGAATGAATGAAAGAGGAGAGATCACAACCAACACTGAACAAACACAAACAATTATAAGAACAGGGGCACCTGGGTGGCTCTGGTTGAGCATCTGCCTTTGGCTCGGGTCATGATCCTGGGGTCCTGGGATTGAGTCCCACATTGTGCTCCCTGCAGGGAGCCTGCTTCCTCCTCCACCGGTCTCTGCCTCTCTCTCTCTCTGTCTCTCATGAATAAATAAAATCTTTAAAAAAGAACATATGATGAGCAATCATATACTAATAAATTAGGCAATCTGCAAGAAATGGACATATTCCTAGAAACATATCAACTACCAAAACTGAAACAGGAAGAAATAGAAAACCAGGACAGACCCATACCAGGAAAAAAAATTGAAGCAGTTGTCGAAAATCTCCCAACAATCAAGAGTACAGGACCAGGTGGCCTCCCAGTGGAATTCTACCAAATATTTAAAGAAGAATAAATACCTAGTCTTCTGAAGCTGTTTCAAAAAATAGAAATGGAAGGGAAACTTCCAAACATGTTCTATGAGGCCAGCATTACCTTGATCCTAAAACCATACAAAGACCCCACCAAAAAGGAGAATTAAAAACCAATATCCCTGATGAACACAGATGCCAAAATTCTCACCAAGATACTAGCCAATAGGATCCAAAACACATTAAAAGGATTATTCATCATGACCAAGTGCGATTTACTCCTGAGTTGCAAGGGTGATTCAACATCTGCAAGTCAATCAATGTTATACATCACATTAATAAAAGAAAGGACAAGAACCATATGATCTTCTCAATAGATGCAGAAAAAGCATTTGACAAAATACAGCATCCTTTCTTGATTAAAACTCTCTGTGGTGTAGAAATTAAAGGAATATACTTCAATATCATAAAATCCATCTATAAAAAGCTTATGGTGAACATCATTCTCAATGGGAAAAAACTGAGAGCTTTTCCCCTACAGTCCAGACAGGGATGTCCACTCTCACCACTGTTGTTCAACATAGTACTAGAAGTCCTAACTTCAGCAATCAGACAACAACAACAACAAAAAATAAAAGGCATCCAAATTTGCAAAGAAGAAGTCAAACTCTCATTCTTCACAGATGACATGATGTTCTGTGGAAAACCCAAAAGACTTCACCCCAAAATTGCTAGAACTCATACAGAAATTCAGCAACATGACAGGATATAAAATCAATGCACAGAAATCAGTTGCATTGCCATATACTAACAATGTGACAGAAGAGAAATTAAAGAATTCATCTCATTTCCAATTGCACCAAAAACCATAAAATACCTAGGAATAAACCTAACCAAAGAGGTAAAGGATCTGTACTATGAAAATTATAGAACGTAGGAAAGGAATTGAGGAAAATACAAAGAAATGAAAAAGCATTCCTTGTTTACAGATTGGAAGAACAAATATTGTTAAAATGACCATGATACCCAGAGCAGTCTACACATTCAATGCAAACCCTATCAAAATGCAACCATTTTTCACAGAGCTGGAACAAATAATCCTAAAATTTGTCTGAACCACAAAAGACCCCAAATTGCCAAAGGAATGTTGAAAAAGGAAACCAGAGCTGGTGGCATCACAATTTTGGACTTCAACTTGAAGTTATATGGTTACAAAACCATACATTAAGACAGTATGATACTGGCATAAAAACACACTCATAGATCAATGGAACAGAATAGATAACCCAGCAATGGACCCTCAACTCTATGGTCAAATAATCTTCAACAAAGCAGGAAAGAATATCCAATGGAAAAAAAAGACAGTCTCTTCAACAAATGGTGTTGGGAAAATTGGACAGCCACATGTGGAAGAATGAAACTGAACAATTTCTAATACCATACACAACAATAAACTCAAAATGGATGAAAGACCTAAATGTGAGACAGGAATCCATCAAAATTCTAGTAGAGAACACAGGCAGCAACCTCTTCAATCTTGGCTGCAGCAACTTCTTGCTAGGCACGGCTCCAAAGGTAAGGGAAACAAAAGCAAAAATGAACTACTGGGAATCCATCAACATAAAAAGCTTTTGTACAGCAAAGGACACAGTTGACAAAACTAAAAGACAACTGACAGAATGGGAAAAGATATTTGCAAATGATGTATCAGATTAGTATCCAAGATATATAAAGAATTTAGCAATCTCAACACCTAAAAAATAATCCAGTCAAGAAATGGGCAGAAGATGTGAGACAGTTCTCCAAAGAAAACATACAAATGACCAACAGACACATGAAAAAATTTTCAACATCACTTGCATTAGGAAAATACAAGTCAAAACCACAATGAGATACCACCTCACACTGGTCAGAATGGCTAAAATTAACAAGTCAGGAAACAAATGTTGGTGAGGATGCAGAGAAAGGGGAACCTTTATACTGCTGGTGGGAATGCAAGCTGGTATACTCACTCTGGAAAATGGCATGGAGGTTCCTGAAAAAGTTAAAAATAGAGCTACCCTATGATACAGCAATTGCACTCTAGACATTTGCCCAAAGGATATAAATATAGTGATCCAAAAGGGCACCTGCACCCCAATGTTTATAGCAGCAATGTCCACAATAGCCGAACTATGGAAAGAGCCCAGATGTCCATCGACAGAAGAATGGGTAAAGAAGATGTGGTAGATATATACAATGGATTGTTGCTCGGCTACCAAAAAATAAAATGAAATCTTACCACTTGCAATGATGTGGGTGGAATTAGAGGGTGCTAAATGAAAAAGTCAATCAGAGAAAGACAATTATATGATTTTACTCATATGTGGAATTTAAGAAACAAAACAAGAGCAGAGGGGAAGGGAAAAAAATCAGAGAGAGAGACAAACCATAAGAGACTCAATCATAAGAAACAAACTGAGGGTTGCTGGAGGAGGGTGGGATGGGGGACAGGATAACTGGGTAATAGGCATTAAGAAGGGCATGTGATGTAATGAGCACTGAGTGTTACAGCAATCGGTGAATCACTGAAATCTACCTCTGAAACCAATAATACACTATGTTAATTTATTGAATTTAAGTAAAATCAGTAGAAAAAAAGTTAGATTTTGAGTAATGAGGGTGTAAAGAGTTCAAGCAATTCCTCCTGAAGTTAACTGGGAAAAAATTATTAAAAACAACTGTTTGAAGGTATTTAAAAATGATCGAGGCTAGCAGAAACTTGAAAATAATTTCCTCTTGAAGAATGTGACTGAAGTAGGTAATAACTGAATCTGTGACATTCATACTTGGTGGGTGCTCCCCAATGACTCCTCCCCAACCCAGAAACAAAAAAACTATATGTTGGCTCAAGGTGGCAGATGACAGAGTTAAGAGCAACAGAGCAGCTATACATATAAGGAGTAAATTTTGAAAACACAAGGAGTATAGAAAGGCTAATGTCTAAAATCTAACTCTAAAAGCTAAATAGCAAGTCAACACAAAAAAAATACATGCTGTATTCCTTTTTAATTTATAACTTATTCCTTAAATCATCTCTTCTTCATACCATTTACTATAAAAAGTCACAAAACTCATAACGCAGATGTATCACTCCTTTCTTTCTCACTCTAAAACTCCTTTTTTTCCCACTCTAAAACTCCTAAACAGTCATTATAGAACTTACCCATCTGAAAACTTTTAAAGGAATATATATAATATGGTTACTATATAACTCTTCTAATCTAAATTTAACAATTGTTTTGAGTTAATGATGGAATAGAATATGTTTTTGCCTTTCTAGTACGATAGCCCCATCACTTGAAGATTGAGAAACGAAAAATGAGAGGAAAAAGGAAAAGAGGGAAAGAAAAGGTTGTTAATTCTATGGGCAAGTTTATCAAAAGAATGTTTCCTAATTATCTGTAGGAATAAAAACGAAGACCCATGCCCTTAAGGGCTTATTATTAAGAAAACAGCTTAATGTATGATTAAGGAATAATTGGGCTGGCGCTAAAGTTTAAGATCTATGTCAGTTTTTTTATTACTGTTTTAATAGTTTAATTTTAATAACACTATTTCCTACAACTGATTAATTGTTTAATCAAAGTGAAGATAAATATTTGCTCCTGCTCCTCCCTCTCTCTGAATTCAAAATGTGCTCACAGGACTTTCCAATATAACAAAGTATATTATTATGCTTTTTATTTGCTCTTACTATTGAAAAATTGTTTTGAAAATATTTTGCACAAAAAAAGTTCTCTTATCTTTCTATCCCAGAAAGCACAATTATTTTATGAGGCTTTATAAGTTTGCTTCTGAAATAAAAATATACAACTTTATTGGCAACAACTACCCATTCCTCTTGAGTCTGTGGTGTATTTTAATCACCACAAAACCTCAACACAACCCTCAGAAAAAGTTAAAAACAAACAAAAAGCCTCTCCATGGATTGCCTCTCCTATGAATACAGTAAGTACCTCTTCTCAAAATCTCTTTAAAAAAAATAATAATTTAGTTTGAGCTGAAGAAAACAAAGCACTTTGAATCAAGATTCAAAGAGAAAGCGCACCGGGGGCCTCTGTGCACGTCCTAGGGCGGTACCCTGGGGACCTGGGCTGAGCATCCAGCCGCCTTCCCTGCAGGTCACTTCAGAAGCCTCCCAGGCCTGTGCCGGAGCGAGAGCCCAGAGGGCGCCCCTGAAGCTTGGGGACAGAAGCCCTGGGTCAGGACTTGCACACAGCACCCTTGCCTACCTTCTTTCAGTTCTCATGGTTCAACTCTTGGAAACCACATGCAGAAAACTTTAGTTGAAAAATGTCTGGTTCTGGGCAGCCCGGGGGGGGGGGGGTCAGCTGTTTAGCACCGCCTTCAGCCCAGGGCGTGACCCTGGGGACCTGGGATCGAGTCCCACGTCGAGCTCCCTGCATGGGGCCTGCTTCTCCCTCTGCCTGTGTCTCTGCCTCTCTCTGTGTCTCTCATGAATAAATAAATAAAATCTTAAAAAAAGAGAAAAGAAGGAAAGAGAGAAAGAGAGAGAGGGAGGGTGGGAGGGAGGGAAGGAAGGAAGGAAGGAAGGAAGGGAGGAAAAGAGGAAAAGGAAAAGGAAAAAAGAAGGAAGGAAGGAAGGAAGGAAGGAAGGAAGGAAGGAAGGAAGGAAGGAAGGAAGGAAGGAAGGAAGGAAGGAAAGAAAGAAAGAAAGAAAGGAAGGAAGGAAGGAAGGAAGGAAGGAAGGAAGGAAGGAAGGAAGGAAGGATGGATGGATGGATGATGTCCGGTTCTCCAGGGATGTGCAGCCCGCGGAGAGTCGGGCCCGGTTCCCGGCCGCGTGTGGGGCCTGCGGGCCAGCCAGGTGCGCAGAGTCGCCCCGGGCACCCATCCTGTCCGCAGCTCCTGCACGAACATCCAGCCCCACCGGGAAGCAGCCCGCGGTTAATTGGCTTCCAGTAATTGCACGCGGCGATCACCTGTCCCGCTGCTGCCTGGGGCCCAGCTTCCTAACCTCGGGGGTTTATCCGACAAGGAGCTGCAGCTGGCGCCCTGCTCGTGGGACCCGTGGTTGGCGTCGCAGTCAGATGGTAGACGTGGCTGCGCGGCCAGGCCGCACCATCCCACCCTGGCGGTCAAGAAGCCGTCAGCCTGGCGGCCGGGAGAATCTGCCAGGTTTTACCAATTTCACCGGAGCCCTCTCACCCAGCGGACGGCTGGCCCCGCGGCAGCGCAGCTCTCCGGGGCGGGACCCAGGGTCAGTTGCCCCCGCACCACGGCAGTGTCTTAGGCGTCCAGCCCTGCGTGCACAGCGCCGCGGGCCTCGAGGTAGGTGTCTTTCTGTTTTTCCCGCGTCAGCGGCCAAACATGAGGGGTCTAGGGCTGGTGCTCTGCCCTCCAAGAGAGCTTGCCAGGGAAAGTCCTGTCTCCTTTCCTAGAGGGGGTGGCCGTGGCCTGGCAGGGATTTGTATTCCTTCCTGGCTTCAGTGGGCATTTGAAGGAAAATCTGCTGGGCTGTGTGTGTCCCTGAATTAAGGACTGTCAATTCTGTGCTCTGCTTTTCTGTTTAACCTCCTTTCCAGCACAAAAGCTGTCCTTTAAAAAAAATCTGTTTTCAGTTAGAGATTTTTGTCTTGTGTACATCATCATAAGTTTGGTCCACTGACGTAGTACCAGAACCATCCTTTTCACTGAGAGACCAGCTCTTGCTCCCACAGCCTCAGATAACCTGCCCTGGAGCACAAAGTCTGCACCAAACGCTTTGGAGAGAACCCATGAAGAGAAACGGAAAGTTGTTTGAGTGTTTATGATCCTTATTATTGAAGTACTTGTTGGAGCCCATCTGCCCTGGGACATGCTGTCAAAAACCTTCCACAGACCACTCTTGGGAAGGTCAGCTGGGAGATGAGGAGTGTCGCATGCTTTTTACCATTTGATTTAATTAGAATAGAATAGAATGGAATTATTGACTCAAACAGGTTCTTATTGTCGGGAGTTCACAGGAACAATGAAAGAGCCTTGAATTAATTAGTTCGGGCCAGCCCTAATTATCTGAAGAGGTTTGGGGACCACCTTCTCTTTCTCCCAACTTCACCTTTTCAGGCAGCCCAACATAGCTTTACCTTCTCTGGGACTTCTTTTTTAAGTATTCCCAATTTCCTTTGCTGCAGATTCTCCCACTAGCCCCCCTAACCCCTCAGGCCTTTCCTAGCATCTCTGCCTTCCGTAAAAGCACCAGTTTCTTAGAGCCTATGGCATTTCCTTGGCCCTGTGCTAAAGTACCCCAAGACTTGTGAGCTGCTGGCCAAAGGTGGGGGGAAACAGGACAGTTTTGTTCATAACTTTCAATTTTTCCTGTGGGGGCAAGGCGTTCATGCCCATTGGGTGTAAAAGTAGTCGTTTCTCATAGGAGGGAAAATCTTCACTGCTCTCAACTACCATAGCCCTCGGGTTGCCCGAGGTTTTCTTAGAATGAAGTATGTTTGGGGCCTCCATCCTGGTAACGTGTTACAGACCAGATGCTTGTCCCATTGATGGTTTTGGTGAGCTGTTACTGCAACTGGGAGGTCAACAGGTAGACCTGCTCTTGCTGGGAGAGGCTGGTCTGCCCACCCTGGGCAGCCCCACGCTCCAGCATTGCTGTGGGAAACGCAGTATAATTGACCTGGCTCTCTTGATCCACCCCTGGCCCCGGTGACACTTGAGATTTCTGTTCACCATGACACAGGAGGGCAGCTGAGGCAGCCTCTCAAAAGCATGGGGGGCATGCAAGAGCCCTGCAGGGAAGCAGGAGTTTGTGATGCTGATCCTCCTGTCTTCTTGCTCTACAACCTGCACATTCATTTAGGGTCAGAATGTGGAAGGATTGAACAGGAGACACTGCAGGATGCTCATGGTGTCACTTGATTGCAGTTCATTGTTTTCCTGGGCAACTCAAGAGAGCCATCCTTCTCCGAGGGGCAGACAATGCCTGTCTGAAGGAAACCTGCCCTGCCAGTCTACTGTTTTTCCTCTCACTTTTTGGTGTAGATTCATATTAACTTGTGGCTGGGAAAGCCTTGACATGCAGTAAATGTGGTCAGTAACACAATCAACCCAAGCAGTCCCCAAGACCAAGTATTTATTGGGCCAAAAGCCCAATAGTAGAGTAGACTGGCTTGAGAGTAGACTGAGGGTGAGAGATGGAAGGAGGGGGTCTATTTCTTCTGTTCTGCCTTAATAGCTCTAATTTTAAATAAAGTATCAGCATTAGGATTCATGGTGGGGTTTCCAGAGGCTCCCAGGCTCTTCACAGCAAAAAAAGGAGAGGCTGCATAGAAGTGATACCATGAGCGCCCTGCAGCACATCCTGCCCAATTGTTAGTGCAGTCTGAGGACAGAAGGGGCCCGCAACAGGATCCTCAGGTGTGCCAGAGACCTGGCGGGAGCCCCAGGGAACTCTGCTTCGCACTCTGCTCACCTAGTCACCTCCTACCTCTGCCCCGCAAGCCCCATGGCAGTCCCAGATGCCCAAGGCTGACCAATAGGAGCCAGAGGCCATAAAATATGGCCATGGGGTGTGGCCAGGGCCCATCCAGAAGCACCTGGTAATCAGGAAGAGAACTGAGCTGTGAACGGAACAGTTGAAGAGTTTAAAAGGCTTTATATGTTTTGATCCCCATTTTCTCCTCTTGGCTTAAAGTTGCATGTATGTGAAACAAATTCATGATTATCTATTTTTCTGGCTAAGATGAGCCCTGCTTGCTCAAGGCCTGCCTGTGGGCCCACATGTTACAGATCAGTCAGCTCCCATGGCCCTCATCAGGCTGTGCCAGAGATGGTGGCCTCCTCCTTGTCTGTCATGTCTTACTCCGTGGACCAGGAGTCAGTGTATTTTAGAACAAGATACTGACTCATTTGTGCTCACATGGTGCCCTTTGCGCTGTTGATACAATTGTGTTGGGAGAGTCTGGGAACATTCTCTCTCTCTCTCTCTCTCTCTCTCTCTCTATATATATATATATATATATATATACACACACACACACACACACCATACACCATATATACATATATATACACCATATATACATATACACCATATATACATATATATACACCATATATACATATACACCATATATATATATATATATATATATATATATATATATATAGTTCTGTAAACACAATGGGTTCACATAGAAAGAAGTGACTTTGATTTGGGGATGATATTGATTTGCTACACATGAAATGAGAGCTTAGAAAAATCCAAAGACTCTGTAATGAATTGTAAAGACTTCATGCTTTGTATTGTACAATGAACTAAACTGCTGAAACTTTGTACCATAAATGCTTTTCCATCATATGGCCAGCAACTTGTAAATAAACCAGATGATTTCTGGCCTAAAAGGGGAGAGGGAGAGCATTAGCTCTGAGAACTACAAGTAAATTCATGTAAACCATCTTTCTGTATATTCAGTGTGAAAGCTTTCAACAACATAGCTAGCTGAGAACCAAAGATAAGCTGAACACCGTCCAAGACACCACAGGGAAGGCAAGGTTCTTGGTCTCAAGAACTCATAATCTGAGTGAGGCATAATAAAGATACCAATGAAAACCTTACCACAATATATAGGGTTTCGTACTGTGCTATCTTAGGTATCTTATATCTTTATATCTAATGTATGCCCATATCTTGTCTAAAACATTCCAATTTATTTAACAACATTTGCCAGTCTCTACACCAAAATATCCCAGCTTGTTAGCCTCCCCTCTCCTTTTCCTGCAAACTTCCCTTCTGGTTCACAGAATTTTAACTGTCTCAGTTCTTGAATAGATCTTTCTCTCTTGTCTTCCTCCAACCCATTTCCCCCTCGCCACACCTCCCCCATACACACACACTTTGGAAGATAAAATATACTTAGAAATAATAATAGATCCTCTTCAGAAAAGATCAGAGTATTGGCCTTTAAAACATACTCTGTGTCACAAGTTTGGTGCAGTGGACTTTAATAACTATTGATTTTTAAATACAGAATCAGCAGCCAACTTTCTAAAAGACTATTCAATACTTTCCTGCTTTTATTTTTAAATAAAATATAAATATCCTCAAATTAATATAGGAACTGTAAATATAAATTAGAAATCTAGAAGCTTGCAATCTCAGGTTTAAACACTGAGCAAATATTTTCTAAATAGACGATTTTCAATATCTATAAACACTTCAGCATATGCAATGTGACATAGAGGGTATTACTTAGGCTAGATCATAACCAACATGCTAATCTAGATTGGATGGCACACTGGAGTTCTAACCACAAAGTCCATAACATATAAGAGATCTCTGTATGTTGATCAAAAACCAGTGCTTTGTAAATTCACAGGTGCAACACCAGAAATGGGTTTCTATAAGTAAAAATAATGATCTGTTAACTAGCATGATGAAATATTAGAAACTGACTCCTTTCATGAAACTTTGAAAATTGTGAATTGGCTAAAATTTATTTTAGAGGCATTCTCCACCCTTAAATGAATCAGGTGAAAGAACCCAATGAAGCCTATACTTCTTTATCATTAGGGATAAGAATTAAATACTGCTGTGTCCAGATAGGACCTCTGGAGAATTCTGTTTCCTAATATATTACAAAGGACATAAGACCATTGTTCAAAGTTTGAAGAAACAGGTGATCTATAATGGTAGCAGAATCTTGCCTCTGGAATCTGGGCATTAATCTTGAATGACCCTCCCTATTTTGGAGGGTCAGGACATCTTTAAAAGTACTAAGAACTGGGACACTTATGAGCCTACAGAACAGGCTGTCTGAAGTGTTCCACTGATGCTTAGGCCTTTTTCCTTGGCTATAGCAATTAATGTAGAGAGCACAAGAGAGTATAATTTGGTATGGTATAATATAGTGTGATAAATAATACTATTAATAATAGCTTAGTTTTGAAAGCAGTCACCATGTATCAGGCACTGTTCTTTGCTAGGGGTCAGCCAGTTTTTTCTTAAAAGGTCAGATAGTGAACATTTTATGATTTATGGGCCAGGAGACAAAATTGAGGGTAATATGTACGTACTTAACTATTTTCAAATGGAGTCATTTAAAACTTAAAAAAAAAAATTCTTAGTAACAATTGAGCCAGAGAAAGCAAAGAGTAAAGAGGAATCTATTACCTGTCATTGGCAGGCGGGCTATCTTGTTCCTTCTGTAAAATAATGAAGCTTTTATCAAGGGCCTCCCAATGCAAATAACATTTATGGTTCCAGATGGCTCATTGCAGTTGTTCATCTTTATGTAACCAGATGATTAGTACAGAGCAGCAATTGTAGCTAAATCATCTGTCAGTTTGTCTTTAGATCTTGCTGATCATATCATCCCAATATTTGGGATAACTGATGACATGTACTTATGCATGGAAGAGAAGATTAAGCTTTACTCTCTCTAAAAGGAAATGTAAAAGACAAAAAACACTAAGATTGCTTTGGGTCCCAAGTCTCTGGCACCAGTGAAAACATCCTGAAACATCCTTTCTGGCCAACCTCCTGAAAACAGTAGATGCTTTTTCTGGCTAATGGTGCAGTGATTCTCTGATATGGGTGTCCTTTTTCCTGGCTCTTTAATCAGCAGCAAAATCAAGTGAAGTAGTTTTGTTATGTGTAGGCTCAAATCAGATGATCCTTGGCTGAGTAATCATCACTCTGGGAACATTTCAAAACATTCATATTCACTCTGAACATCCCTTACTTGGCAAGGAAGGGCAAGGAAGGTTCTAGTCAAATTATAGATACTATTCTGCATGTGATAGGGAGTTACTATATATTCTATATGAGGATTTCAAATTGTAAACCTTTTCAGCTAATCAATGACTAGAATGGCTTGAATGCCTCCTCTGAGAAAAGGCTCAAGGTATTCTCGCACAGCACAAGACTCTATGATGTACTTCCTGTCCAAAGATAAAATTAATAATAAAATTATACTGAGGTCATGAATACTTTTAGCATTCAGCTGATATATAGGATTAGCAAAACAAATGGCTATGTGCTAAGTATGCATGAGTGTTATAATCATAGAGTCATCTGAATCTTTTTTTTTTTAGGTCAGCAACAGTTGAATATTGTTCAACTTACTATAAATTAATAGATTTCTAACTGAATATATGAAATGTTTACTATGCTATTAGTAAATTACTTTGTTATAGGGGTCCCTGGGTGGCTGAGTTGGTTAAGCGTCTGCCTTCAGCTCAGGTCATGAACCCAGGGTCCTGGGGTCAAGCCCCACATCAGGCTCCCTGCTCAGCAGAGAATCTGCTTCTCCCTCTGCCTCTGCCCCAACCCCGGCCTGTGCTTGTGCATGCGCTCTCTCTCTTGCTCTCTCTCTCTTTTTCTTTCTCTCTTACGGGCACATTCTCTCTCAAATAAATAAAATCTAAAAAAAAAATAAATTACTTTGTTATAGGAAGCCTGCTTTACTTGGATGTTTTGATTATATACAGCCCGTTGGCACCTAAACTACTTAAGACCTGGAACCCTTAGCGCCTCCCTTAAAAGAAGCTATGTTTGCTTTCTGAGTCAGTTTTCTGATTTCCCTGATATTCAGTGGCAGCTTGAGCTCTAAATTTACACCCCTCTGCTAAGTGATAAGGGGCAAGTTATGGCTGGTGAGGCTTGTGAGCTTCTTTGCTGAACCTCTAAGAGCCACAGAGAACACACAGTCACATGGCCTCTAGAGAGGGAAGCTCTCAGATGCATAGCAGATTGAAATTTCCCTAGGGGAAATCCTAATCTCCATCTGTCGCTGCCTGAGAAATCTGTGTAGAGAATGACAAAACAGGAACCTGATATCCCATAGTCACATGTTCAAATTAAATTAACTTGAATAAATCATTATCCTAAATACGGTATTTATGAAATTATAAAGTAACAGATACACTCCTTCCATTCAAGTAGATAGCAAGAACTTATGAGTCTTTTTTTAAGCACACAAATGCTACTTTAATACCCTTTAACAATATTTATTAGAAACCTACTCTGTCCCAGACTCTGACAGTCCCTTTCTCATATGTCATCTCGTTTCCTTTCCACAACTCATAAATAGAGGGCAAGGGTTAGAACCCAGCTTTTCTGAACCAACACAGGGTATGAAGGTGCTACATTGGTTTTGTGACCTTATTGGGAAATCTTTCTCAGGACTGTTTAGTAGACATTATGTAATATGTTTTGTAAGAGGAACCAATTTGGTAAAACTGAGAATGAGAACAGTTTGCTTTTAATTTCTTTTGGAGGGATTTGTGTGAAATTAAGAGCTCCTACATTGAGCTCAGTGGGACTTTTCACTTAGTGAGTATAAGCAACTTCGATTGGGACTGTCCAAAGTGACTATTTTCTTAAGAAGGAGAAACAAGACAAAGTTTATGATAACACTCTCCTAATGGAACCAAACTGAACCACCCAGCTTAACTTCCCTAGGGAGAACCTGCGTCAAATTGAACACAAATATTTACCTAGACGTACTTGAAGAGGAACTCAAGACTCTTCCATGTGTGTATTGCCAACCTGCTCCAAAGAGCTAAGCAATCATTATACCTTCTGATTTAGTTATGGTTTACATAAATATGTTATAATACTTGTATAAGGTCTTTATACAAATATAAATATAAAATAAATGCATTTTAAATATATATTAAAAATAAATATAAACATTATATAAATACATGATAGTTTATATGAATACATATAAAATATGTAGAAAATGTATCTAGAAATATGTCAGCAAGAATTTCACTGATTTTTTTTTCTCTCCACTATTATATCATCAGGAATTCTCTCATAATTCTACTTGTCTGGGAACTCTGCAAGGACTTGTTTGCATTTTCCCTGCAATCAATCTCAGGAGTGGTAACAGAAACTATGTTTGTACCAAATAACAGTTTCATAAGGGCGTTGGGAGTGGAGCAGAGGCCTGCCATGGTTGAAATGCCTTAAAGTGCCTAGAAGTAGATGAGCTGCCATTTAACAGAGCCAGAAACACCAGCCTCCAGAGGCCCTAAGACCCCTGACCAGCTCTCCCAAGTTCTCTTCTTAGGATAGGTACACTCAATGTTATATACCTGGCAAAACTGTATAAAACCCTGTACCTCCTTCAAGTACTACAGGGCCAGCTGCCTTATTTGCAGGGTCCAATAAAAGATGGAAGGATGTAGATGCTTGTTCACAAAGTAAAAAAATAGCTTTTTCCTTTTTACTTAAGTCTTTCTCAACTTGTGATGGTGTTCTTTATTTGCTATTTAATGTAGCATTCCCTTATGGAAATATTCACTGGGCAGGTACAGACCTTCATCACTGTAAGGCTCCCCAGTCTTCCCCAACTCAGCACATGGAGTTGCTTCCAACTGTCCTTGTACCTGCACCCAGCCCTACCATGGGGCAGGGCAGGACAGCAGTTGCTGGAACAAGGCGGGAGATGAGGCAGCCAAGAATCTGATCCTGGGAAGCAGCAACATAGCAAGCAGAGAGACCGTGTGTGAAGTAGGCTCCAAACCCATGTCACATACTCTGTGGTCCCATTAGACCTTACAAAACACAAATTCAAGCATAAAGGTTTTGAGAATTTCAAAACAGTGACCACAGAACATTAAACACCCAAAGTGTGGAGCCCTTGTGAACACAGCCGGGTACAGTCATACTGATAATACCCATGAAGCCGGTCCTGGCTAACCCTAAAGTTTTCCCAGAGCACCTATTTGCTAAAAGTAGGCTCTTCAGTCCAGAAATTGGTCATGTGACAGTGGTCTACCCAAATAATGAGCAAAGAGACATTGTCCGAGGAAAGCCTCCTAAAGCAGAAATGCTAGACAAGGAGCCCCTGCCAAGAGACAGCTCTCCTAATTTCAAATTTAGCAATAGATAAAAATGAGTTCAGGGATCTAAAACCTTTGCTTCACTCTCAAAAATTTCTAACTAATCATCAAGATAAACTTGCAAGTAGAAAAACTCCCTGAGTTTCTTTGTTGACAGGCTAAAGAGAAGGTAGATAATGAGAGAGCCCTAATCAGATAATCAGCACAGAAGCCACCAAATCATGAAAATCCAGACAACCAAAAAAAGCATTATCTTATTAGCTGAACCAAAAAAGCAGATGGTCAGAGAACAAGCTCTGGGAGCCTGGAAAATAAGATCTTATGGAGAAAAATAAGAAAGAAAAGAAAAGCACCATGACAGGCCTGAACTCTAAGCTAGTGATGGAAAAAACCCAGCTTAAAATCAACCATCATGCATCTTACATCCTCCCAAACAGATGTTCATATGTTATCCTCAATGGGTTCTAAATCTCAAACATAACTCAAAATTATTTTGACACTGAAATTACATAACTGGGGCATTAGCTATCATGGTAACTTGTTACCCTTTGTTAGCTTCGTTTTGCACTGGGAAACCAGGGCTTACAGAAGTACCTCACCCACAGCCACCCGAGTGGCTCAGAGTGACAGAGCTGAGGGGTGACTAAGTAGACCGGCCTCCGTGCCTGCACTATTAGCCCTGTACTTCACCCTCATAGCACTAGCTGCCTGTATTCCCTCAAGAGGCACAAAAAGCATTTCTTAAAGCCCCATGTCCTGATTTTTTTATTTGGAGATTGCAATCACTAGAGCAAAAGAACTCAGGCAATGCAGCTAATGAGAAGCAGTTCAAGGATATAAATGAAATCTTCAAGCTCCTCCTCTTTTCTCTCTTCCTTCTGGTGTTAATCATCCCTTGTAGCCTTTCTATGCATCCATGTATGTCCTACTTGTAAAATAAAAATAATAAGTCTTCATCATGGTATTGTGAGGGCTAAAACTGATAATCCCTGTAGAAATCTTAGCATATCCCTCAATAAAATTTGCCATTATCAGTATAAATGTTCATATTAGTGTTAGTGTCATTTTTGGAATGGAAAAGAATGCTGAATGTGTATGGGCAGGTACCATTAGTCCCTTTCTGTAGACTAAAAGTATGAAAAAACAGAGCACTGTGTATAAGCTGGGTTAGGGAGAATTACAAATTTCTAGCCTAATGCTGATTAAAACCTGTGTTGTGTTATAACTATCAAGAAGCACACCTAATGTGCTTTATTTTCCAATCTGTGTTCTCCTAATCTCCTGAAAATTCTTTCAGAGGCTCCTCATATCCCATATATGGCCAACTTCTTAGTCAAACAGGAAAAAATCTAAGGGAAAAACTAAATCTCAATGTACTGGAATCCAAATGTTGCCAATTTGTCTGCTCTAAAATTTATTTCTGAAAATTTTCATACCAATACCAGTTACTCAGTTTATTTATTTTGTATTTTACTGCCTATATATGGCTTAGGTACTGCATCTTCTGATTTATAAATTTTACCTGTTACCTCACATAGAGTAAAAGTTCTGTATTCTCTAATTCCCAGCACAGTGATACACACAAAAAAATGTATAATAAAGGTTTAATTTACTTATTAGGCTAAAGAACACTTCCTAACATTCTCTGAGGGAGTTCATTCCCTGGCGGCCACAGATTTGATCTCTGTAAATTTAGCGTTTGGGATCCTAATGAGTTAATTTCCTCTGCCAGGTGGGAGACCTCACAAGAATCCCATTGCACACTAAGCTACACCTGCTCCCCAACCACTTGGTGCAACTCAGACCAAACCACTAGCAGGTAAAAAGAGGAATCACAGTCTTGGCAGGGGTAATATATCCTGATCACCAGTCAGGAGGAGGAAGAACTTGCTGTTTCCAGAGGGCAAAGAGGAATACATTTGGCATGCAGGTGTTGGACTTGGGCTTCTTTCAGAATTCCCTTGCCCAGTTATGAAACTCATTAATGTTATTTGTCCATTATAAACCCAGAAGCCACAGCCTGAGAAAGGGGATAGAACCCTTCTGGATTTCCCACCACATAAGTGCCATAGACCAGCAGAGAAGCTAGCCAAGAGTGAAGGGAATTTCGAATGGTTAGTAAAGGAAGGAGAGAAGTATCATTTCTGATCTCAAGGTTAACTGCAGTAGTGAGGGCAGTAGTTTGTCTCACTAATCATCCTCCTATGAGTCTCCCTCAGGGAGAAAAGGCCCACCAGAATCCTGTGGGAGCTGGCATCAAAATTCATATGAAATAAGTAGATCCAAACAGTACAAGGAGAGGACATTCATGTGTGCAGTGTCAGAGTTATATGCTCCCTTCAAGACATAGATGTATCCCCCCCACTGTAGGTGGGAAGGTAGTTGCCAATCAGCCCTCTTTGGGATCACCTCAGTGCAAGAAGGCCCCCTGCCCAAGGTCATGTGCCCTTTGGGCAGACCAAATATAATGACTGCCCAGTGCAAGTCAGGACAACTCTGAAGGGCTTCAGAACCCTCCTGCCCCACACAGGGAGAGGCCTTGTTAGGACTACACATCAGCCCAACTTATTCTTCTGTCCAAGTTTTCTTCCTCTTTGGCCCCCACCTTAATAAATTTCCTCTACATTCAGTTCCATCTCAGAACCTGCTTCTTGGAGAAGCCAACTCAGAGCAGGCCACTGTTACTTAAATTAACTGTGAACTTGTTATCAGATCATCATGTTGCTTCATCTTCAGGCCCTACTTTTTCTGGTAAGTCAGAGGGATGTCAGGAAAATGGCAGACTTGCTCTGCTGCACTAATGATATACATGTGAGTGCTATCCACAGGCAAAGAACATAGGAGCAAGAGGCTGAGAGATTTTTCTTCTACAGGCTAAAAATGAGGCAGAGCATGAGATTTCCACATTAGGAACTGTGGCAATTGGCAGTTTCACAGGATACCCTCAAGATACATTCCCCTTCAGAAGGCCAACATTTTCATGCCTACCACAGAGAAGGCACCATTCACTAGCCAGAATGGGCCAAAGACAATACACATACATACAACAGAGGATTGTAGGCAGTGGCGTTCTGGCAAAGGTTTAACAATCAACAATCAATCCAGAGGAGGGGGGAAGCACTGAATTATAACATGCTTACTTCCATGGTGTAAAGACTCCCATCGTGACTGATTTTAAGTTACCAATATGACATCACTGATTTGTGATGTCAGAAAGAAATGTGCAGTAGCATACCATCACAGAGGATTTCCTCCATACAGTTGTGATACATATAAAAAGCCTGAAGAGGATAGATAATAGTAAGAATAGCTAAACAATTAAGAAGTGACAAGTTGTGAGTATTACCTCTTTTTAATATAATTTTTAATTGTAATTTTATATAATTAAGTTTATAATAATGGCATATTTACCAATTGGGCCATAGAATCCCTGCAAATTTAACAATCAACTCTAACAAGCAGTAGAAGCCAATTCCAGCACATCATCTGATATAGAAACAGTTAAGAAAACAATAGCTCCCATTCTCCCCTCTCTTACCAGTCTCCAACACAAAAAGCTAGAACCAGAAGAGGAAGAGGAAAGAAAGGAAAAGGCATATTTCCCTCTCTCTTGGCCAGATAGCCATGGGAGTAGGAATTGCTGCATAATAAACCATCCCAGATGTAATGGCTCCCTCTTATGGTTCTGAGGGCCAACGGGGCTCATCTGGGTGGCTCTTCCCCATGGAAAGTTAACTGGAGCTGCAATCATCTGGTGCCTTGACTGGGCTCTCATGCCTGAGATGGGCCATTTACATGTCTGTCCCCTTAGCAGAGACAGCTGGAAGGTTGGGCTCAGCTAGAACTGTGGCAGGACTGGGCCTCCCTCTCTATCCATATGAGCCCAGGGTTTTTTGTCTGCATGTAGTATCTCTACATAATATGCTAACATGCCAGATTTCTTACATCATGGCACTGGGCTTCCAAAAGCACAAAATAAGAAAATACCAATCCTTCTTATGACTAAGGCTCAAAATGGGCACAGCATCCTTTCATCTGGTTAACATGAGTCATAGGCCTAGCTCAGATTCGATATTGGAGGGTGCAACAATGGTCATGGTCAGCGGAGGGCCATCTTTGGAGACCAGCTACCATGGGAAGGGGATAACTGAGAGGCAATAAGGAAATAAGGTTTAAATTGGATTTGAAATAAGAGGTTTACATCTGAGATTGGAAAAGCTTGAGGTTTAAAATAACTGAAAGTGACAGGAAATTATAGATTCTAGACAAAATGTTATTAGGGATGAGAAAGGAATATTTGACATAACAGTTTAGGAGCTTTTGAAATAATATAAAATAGCTTGGTTATATATACCCCTACTCAATTTAAAGTGTTCAGCTGGTTAGCTGCACAAGATTGTAAAAATACCAGTAATAATTATGAATTATTAAGAAAATTTGGTTTTCAACTATTATATCAAAATTAAGATAAATATTTAACCGTGTTTTCTTCATCTGAGTCAGGGTTCACTCTTAAGAATGAACATCTTAATTTCTATCTGAACAGTGCAAACTGACAACTGTTTTACATTTATTTCAATTTTGTCATACAGTTTAGTTTAACACTCAGCATGTGACTCCCTCCCATTTTCCAAAATCTTTGCAGTTTTTCCAAATGTGGAAATTATGGAAAAATAAGTGTTCTCTAGGACACACCCACACCCTGCTCAATTTTGAACAGATTAAGAATCAGTTGGAATTCACAGTGTCCTTTCCTAGAGCTAAACAGTATGTTGAAGGACATTTGTAAATTATCACTGGGAATAATACACTAATAAAACTTATCTGTAGTGGTAACATATTTTCTTCTTTATAGTTTAACATCTTTGCATATGTTCTTGTATCCTAGCCTTGAGCCATATGTAGCTGTAGATATTATTGCCTCTATATTGCAAAAAATAGAAATTAAGGCCTAGAGAAATTAAGCAATTTGCTTCAGATCTGCAGTTATGAGTACCTAGACCCAGGTATTCAGGCTTCAAATTAAGTAGGCCTATTTTCCTAATTTAAAGACCTACTCAAGTCTTCCTTCCTAAAAGCTAAATCTTCCTTTCTCCAGACAGATCTAGTATGAAAGAAAATTTTTGTAGAATATGGGAAGTACACTGGTTCCTAATTCCTATAGAAGGGTTAGCCCAAGTTGGGCTATTTCTCTTCTAACATTATTGTGAAAACCCAGGGTTTTCTATTGCTTTAGTGGGACAGCATTACTTTTTTTCCACAGCCAAGCTGGTTAAGACAGAGTGTCCCTTATTGGAAGGCAGGCCATACAAAGCAGGCAAGATTCAGACAAAGGGTGGGGAGTACTTCTAGCAGGATCCAGAAGGAGATTTGAGTAGCCAGGTTAAATAATGTTGTCTGATTCAAGGGTAACTTCTTGAGTTGAGGCATGGCTGTAAGCGTACATTTCTGCATGAAACAATCATTCCAGAAAAGTTTGCTGTAAAGTACAGCCTGTTGTAAGAATTGGCTTTTCAGCCAAGTTTTTAATTAGCATCAAAGTTTCTTAATGGAAGATTGCATAGTAATTAAAACCATGAGTTTTGAAGTGAGACTTGAGTTAAAACAGATTCTTCTACATATTGTATATATGACCATTCAACAGTCACCCAGCTCTAAATGTCAATTTCTTCTTCATGAGACAAAATGATAGTGGGTCATTAGTAAGATTCAGAAAACTGTGTATGCTAAAATGGATAATAAAATATAGTTTCCAATAAATATAGATGATGTACATTTTAGAGGGATCACCATGATAAATCTGGCTTGCCATCGGTCATCACACAAAGTATTTACACATTATGTACTTTCCTATATCTACATTATATCCTTATATCTTATTTATTTTATAACTGGAAGTTTGGATTATTAATCCCCTTCCCCCATTTTACCCATTCCTGCACCTCGTCCAGCAACCATCAGTGTTCTCTATATCTGTGAGTCTGTTTCTGTTATGTTTGCTTATTTGCTTTTGTTTGGTTTTTTTTAATTGATTACACATGTAAGTGAAATCATACAGTGTGTGTCTTTCTCCATTTGACTTATTTCACTTAGTATAATACCTTCTAGGTCCATGCACATTGTTACAAATGGTAGATTTTAATTCTTTTGTATGGCTGAGTAATATTCCATTGTGTGTGTGTGTGTGTATACCATATCTTCTTTACTTTTTGTATTAGTGTTTTCATTTTCTTCAAATAAATACCCCAAAACAGTTTTGCTGGATCATATGGTAGTTCTATTTTTAATTTTTTTGAGGAACTTTCTACCATTTTCTGTTGTGCTGCACCAATTTTCATTTCTTCCAAGAGTCTACGAGCATTCACTTTTCTGTACATCTTTGCCAATACTTGTTATTTTCTGTCTTTATGATACCAGCCATTCTGACTGGTGTGAGGTGCTATCTCATCCTGGTTTTGATTTGCATTTCCCTGATGATTAGTGATGTTGAGCATCTTTTCATACATCTGTTGGCTGTCTGGATGTCTTCTTTGGAGAAATGTCTATTCAGGTCCTCTGCCCATTTTTTAATTGGATTCTTTATTTGATACTTTGTTATGGGAGTTCTTTATATGTTTGGGATATTAGCCCCTTATCAATTATATCATTTGCAAATATCTTCTTCCATTCAGCAGGTTGCCTTTTTATTTGTTGATGGTTTCCTTAGCTGTGTAATGCTTTTAAGTTTGATGTAGTTCCATTTTTTTTTTAATTTTTCCTTTTTTCCCCTTACCTCAGAAAACAGATCAAAAAACAAATTGCTGAGACCTGTGTCCAAGAACTTACTGCATGTGTTTTCTTCTGGGAGTTTTAGGATTTCAGATCTTACATTCAAGTTTTTAATTCATTTTGAGTTCATTTTTGTATATGGTATAGGAAAGTGGCCCAGTTTCATTCTTCAGGATGTAGCTGTCCAGTTTTCCCAATACCATTTATTAAAGAGTCTTTTCCCCATTGTATGTTACTGCTTCCTTTGTTGAAGATTAATTTACCATACAAGTGTGGGTTCATTTCTGGTTTCTCTATTCTGTTCCAGTGGTGTATGTGATTGTTTTTGTGCTGGTAGCATACTGCTTTGATTACTACAGCTTTGTAGTATAGTTTGAAATCAGGGAGTGTGATACCCCTAGCTGTGTTCTTCTTTCTTAAGATGCTTTGGCTAGTTGGGGTTTTGGGAGTTCCATAAAAATTTCAGTTTCCTTTCTCTAGTTCTGTGAAAAATGCCATTGGGATTTCGATAGGGATTACATTGAAGTTAGCTTGCTTTAGGTAATACAGACATTTTTAACAATATGAGCTCTTCTAATCAATGAACTCAGTATATCTTTCCAGTTATTGGTATTATCTTCAATTTTTAATGAATATCTTATAGTTTTCAGAGTATAGGTCTGTTACCTCCTTGGTTAAATTTATTCCTAGGTATTTTATTCTTTTTGATGCAATTGTAATAGGACTTTTTAAACTTCTCTTTCTGATAGTTCATTATTACTATATAGAAATGCAACAGATTTCTGTATATTAATTTAGTATCCTGCAGGTTTTGAATTTATTTATTACTTTACTTTGGTGGAGTCTTTAGGGTTTTCTATATATATTATCATGTTGTTTGCAAATAGTGACAGCTTTACCTTACCAATTTGGATGCCTTCCATTTCTTGTCTTAATACTACAGCTGGGACTTTTGTTGAATAAATACAATGTTGAATAAAAGTGATGAGAGTGAACATTCTAGTCTTGTTCCTAATCCTAGAGGAGAAGCTTTTAGCTTTTCATTATTGAGTGTATCATTAGCTGTGGCTTTGTCATATATGGATTTTTTTATGTTGAATTATGTTCCCTCTAAACCCACTTTATTGAGAATTTTTATCAGAAATGGATGTTGGATTTTGTCATATACTTATTCTGCATCTACACTGATGATCATATAATTTTAATCCTTCATTTTGTTAATGTGGTATCTCACTATGACTGATTTGCAAATATTGAACCATCCTTGCATCCCTAGAATAAATCCCACTTGATCATTGTGAATGATCCTTCTGATGTATTGTTGAATTTGGTTTGCTAATATTTTGTCAAAGATTTTTACATCAGTTAACATTAGCAACAAGATTTAGAACAAAAATATTACCTCTTTTTACCTAGACTCAGAAGGCAAAACAACTGATTAACAGATACAAATTATTAATATAAATAATTTGCAGGACAAATTTTGATGAGATATTGAGGACCACAGAGAAACATAAGATCTATAAAACTTAAAATAATGGACTCATTTACATAGGGAGAAAAGAATAACTTTTATTATATTTACTTCCATGTCCTATTTTTTTAAAGATTTTATTTATTTATTCATGAGAGAGAGAGAGAGAGAGAGAGAGGGAGGGAGAGAGAGGCAGAGGCACAGGCAGAGGGAGAAGCATGCTCCATGCAGGAAGCCCAAAGTGGGACTCAATCCCAGGTCTCCAGGATCACACCCTGGGCCACAGGTGGCGCTAAACCGCTCGCTAAGCCACCGGGCCTGCCCTACTTCCATGTTTTAATGTGAAGTGAATCTCAAAATTGTTCCAATAAAACCTAGTTTGAGACCCATATAGTCTGATGGAAAAACAGAGTAACAAAGTTCCTTCACTTATTTATAAAGCACTTGGTGCCAGGATGTTCTTGTAGGAGGGAAAACAGCAGTACAGGGGCACCTGGGTGGCTCAGTTGGTTGGGTGTCTGCCTTCGGCTCAGGTCATGATCTCAGGGTCCTGGGATTGAGCCCTGCATTGGGCTTCCTGCTCAGCGAGAAGCCTGCTTCTCTCTCTCCTTCTGCCATTCCCCCTATTTGTGCTATCTCACTCTCTCTCCATCAACTAAATAAATAAAATCTTTTTTTGAAAAATAAAAAATAAAGAAGACAGCAGTACAGAAGACTATATATAGCTGCTTACTTCAGGAAATTTTCCTCTGATGGTGAGGATGAATTATTCAACAAATAATTATTATAAGTAGAGGAAAACATTAGAAAAAATGTTATTTTGTGTGCTTTGAGGCATTAACTCTAAAGTTACTTTTGCCTTGTTTCGCCTATTTTTAAATTAGAAAAAAACAATTATTTTTGCTATATACTTTTATCACATTTTATTAAGTGTTTGAAACAGTTTGTTGTTTTAATTAGAATTTATCTGAATTCAAGCACTAAATTTGCTAATTTTTCCTGAGGGGCTGCTTCATTTCCCCTTTGCTTCCACCAAGGTTTTTGTCACTGCAGAAGGACTAATTTCCTTTACTGAGAAGACATAAATATGAATTCCTCCAAATCAGCCTTCTTTGTTATCTTCCCATCCATGCAAATGCAATAATCTTTCATGTAAAAACTTACTTAATCAGAAACTACGATAAGAATGCTAGATTATAAATAGTATAGAATAAATAGAAACAAGCATTATGGTCCAAATTATCTGAATAAAACTGGTGTTGATATCTATGTCCAAAAAGGAGATGCTCTAGATGTTTAAAAAGATAAAGGAATGAAAGAAGCCAATAATAATAATACCAATAACAAAAATGATAATGATGATAGCTCATATGTAGTTGCTTTTGAAGAAAGTTTATGACCCAGATCTCTGGCCTGGGGCACCTGAGTGGGTCAGCTGGTTGAGCATCTGCCTTTGGCTCAGGTCATGATCCCAGGGTCCTGGGATTGAGCCCTGCATTGGGCTCCCTGTGCAGTGGGAAGTCTGCTTCTCCTCTCTCTCTGCCCCTCTCCCTGGCTTGTGCTCTCTCCCACTTGCTTGCTCTCTCTCAAAGAAATAAAAACTTCAAAAAAAAAAATCTGGTCCACTTTTATGGATCACTGTCTTCATACACATCATTCATGTTTATCTGATTTGTTGTACTGGCTCAGTATTTACTGACTGCTTATGACATATAAAGCAGAGTCCCTAAAGGTGAGCTAACACAGCTGCTCCACAGTTTGTTCTTTCAACCTTTGCAAACTTGCACCACAAACTCCAAGAGGATAATGGGTGATGCCAGTCAGTCCAGTATTTGTGTGAGAGTAACTTTGATCTTGACCACTTCCTGGATGAGGTGAACTCTGAAGTGAGTTATTCGGAAGAGAAAATGTTGACTACAAATGAGAAAGGATCCCTGTCCTCCCAGAAAAGATTTAGGATAGAAGTCAGAGGATTAATCAAATAGGTTTAGGGTTAAAGAGGAGAAAATGATAGCTTTAAAAGGGAGCTCAAGACTTTCCCCTTCTTTGCTATTATGTTACATTATCCTGGGGGTTACAGGGTTAGGCAGGCATCGACAGGGCCTCTTGGTAGACGGTGGAATACTTGATGTGATCAAGTAGCCATATATGGCCCTACGCTGTGCCCCCTGAGAGTCTATTCTCCTTTTGATTCTTCCACTCTTGAGGTTGACATCTCTTTTTATTCTTCTCTCTTCAGAGATCCCTACTCTGAGCAATCCTGGGGTGAGTAGCTTAGATTCAGCTCTAGCTCCCAGAAAGAAAATGTCCTTCCCTTTCTTTGTAGATGCATTCTTCTTTGGATCCTTCTTTCCATACTATCTCATGTCATGAAACCGGGGAACTACAGAGCAGACATAGTAAAAAGGGACGTGTTCCAGGCTTACTCTTAAAGAAAACCATAGACAAGTCTGGAGCTTTCAGAAGAGAAGGACCTGTTCCCCTAGTTGCTGAGGATGTTGAAATGATCTTCAGTCATCAACCCTCTTTGAAAAGGAATTGCCTTAACTAAGAAAGCTGCCTTGCTCGAAGTTATACCTCCTTCCAGGCACAGCTTACATTCACAACCTATCCCTACTTAAGAAAATTCTGAAAAGCTGTCCCAACTCCAGAGCTACCCTTGAGGTCAGCAAAGAAGGCCTTCAATGGGACTACATTATAGCTCAACTTCTCCCACTGCCCAATCCTGCTTCCTATTCATCCCTTTGACAGCCCAATATCAATACCTAATCAATGTCCTCCCTATTAAAAAAAGTAGAATAGTGGAAACCATTCATAGCTTGCAAGCTGTATAAAAACAGGTGATATTTGACCAGGGGCTATAGTTTGCCAACCCTTGCTCTATAACCACTTTCCTAAATTCCATCAGCTTTGGAATCTTAGTATAAGCATATGCCATATGATGCCCATTTCCAAAAAAAAAAATGTTTAAGCTAGAAATGTTTACATTTAAGTCATTGATGGGCAAATCAATAATTCCATCAACTCATTAAGCAAAATCATTTACATGAATGAAAACATTCCCACTCCTCATACTGTGTTTTTTCATGAAATAAAAAGACTTTGTTTTGTTGGTTTGAGGGTCAAATATTCCTGAAATAGAATATAAATGTCACTTGGAAAAGAAAAACATTATCAGCAATTAGATGTAAAATTTTGGAGCTATGATAAAGAGTGCCTTTCTATCATTTTCTTACTTTGTATTTCATGGAATCTGGCAGCAATCTTCAGAAAGGCACAATATCACATTCATGTGTAATTTACATTGAAAAGAAGCTGCATAGAAATGACTCACAGAGCCTATTCATCAAGAGTCCTAGTATGTGCTCAGCAACAGGGATTGTCACCTTAAAGGCTGAGTACTCAAAAATGTCCGTGTGATGAATTATTATGAGTAATTAAATAAATGAGGAGTTCAATAAACTCCTCAATACTCAAGTAGACCTGTCCTCTGCTTTGATTTTGTTGTTCACTTCCTGCTCAGGCTTCATTGCAAACTATGGACAGAAAAAATTTCAGTGCTTTATTTGACATTAATACCCAGTCAAAGTCAACCTTGTATGAAAATAGACCCTATTTTCAGTTTCAAAATTCAAATTAACTTCATATCAGATAACTGATTTTTTTTCATAAAATACAAGAGTCGGACTATTGCCTTCTAGATTAGAGTTAAAATTTCCCAGAAGAGAGTGTCTAGAATAGGAATCTGATATGATTCACACTTTCCTTTTTTTCCCTTCTCTTTTGTAGGTGTAATCTTTTTAGAGAAATTCACAGTTAATCCTATAATGATATCTGAAGGAAAATCAGTGAGGATAGAGTAGGCCTGATTTTTCTAACCATAAACACTATCAATTAGAGCTAGAAATAACTTTGGGAAACCATGGCCACAAAGACTATGGTTAAACTAAAAATAAAATGATACAATTTGAAGGGGGTGGATGACAGTGGTTTAGACAGAGCCTTCCCTTTATTGCAGGTTTTCAGGCAGAGGTCACTATGAAGTCAACCATTGTGGTTTCCGACATAGATCCTCAATGTAATTCTCTTCCCTTATTGGATTCCCCATCCCCCTAAAGCTTCCTCAGACTTGCTTTTTTTCCTGGGAAACCTGATCAGACACCTCTTCTTTTGAGACTAAGAGGTAGAACATCAGGGCAGAAAGAAACCAGGAAGGAGAAGGAGTAAGAGATGAGCATAGATAGGATTTTCTCTTAATAATGGGGCCTATGCCTCCCACATCTACCTAAGAAACAGTGGGATTTATCTACTTTTGAGCAAACTTCACTCCAGCTCCCACTGGCACTTAAACCTTAAAACCAAGCAGTGTTTCATACTGCTTTACAAATCAACTGCTTTCTCATTAGTTAACACCAACTTATTTTATTGAAGAGAAAAGCAAATCTTTGTAAAATAATAAACTATATAATGGCACTTGATACTGGTCTGTCACACTTTGAGAACTTCAAACATTAATTGAGTAACCATCCTTTAAGGGAAAAGGGACATGATTGGAAATAATGGTATTGCCTGGTCATTCAAATTATAAAGCCAAGATATAAAAGATATGGTGAAATGCAGGAGAAAATTGAGTTCCAGAATAACCCATAAGGTCGAAGACCAAAAGTCAGAAGCTTCTGGGTTCAATGCTATTTTGTTTCTACATCCTGAAGGGAGCACATTACTCTCGCTGTGACAAGATACTACTACATGGTACCCATCTCTTCTTTATTACTAACAGAAAATTAATTTTGTTTAGGGAAAACAGTGTGTCCAAGCTAACCACACATACACATACAATATTTTCCAACTTCCTTTGTAGATCTCGATGTCCATGTGACATGGTTCTGTTCAATAAGATGTAAGTGATAATGGTTCTTGGGAAATTTTGGTTAAACAAACTCTATGTTCCATGCCTCTTTTCCTTCACCTTTCCCCTTCTTTCTTGAAGGCACTAGGTTTGGAAGTAGAGGAGGCCAAGTCACATTCATAAGGAAGAGATGCCAAGGTACAGAGCAGAAGGACAGAGTTCCTATACCAGCCCCGGACTGCTTCCCTCTGGGCTTTTTTGTTCATGAAAAAAAATAAATAAATAAAGCCCTATGTGTTTCAGCATTGTCATTTTGATAATTTGAGCAAAACACAATCCCTGACTCATCTTAACAGTTAAAGAACCCAAGGCCCTCTTCACTGACCAAAGTTACATGACTGATATGCAGCAGTGCCATAGCTCCAATCCACATCTGATTCCCAGGAGCCCACTCTCTGTCCACCTCTTTGTCTTTTTTCTTTGCCTCTGCCTCCTCAAATGAGTCCTGTCACCTATGGTATTTATGGCTCAAGTTCCTAAAAATGATTTCCTTCACAATATTAAATAACAGACTTCTCTCCTGTCTGACCTTCTTATACCAGAAATGAGTTCACAGGGTTTTTGCCATTGTTCTTTGGAAAACTGAAGGAAGTGCAGGGCAAGCTTTCGTAAAGAAGAGGGCACTGGAACTGGGCCATGCAGGATGTCAGGGATTTCACTGACTGAGGTCATGGAAGGAAAGTCATTTCAAGTAAAATGAACCCTTTGAGTAAGAGCATAGAGAGGATCAACTCCAGTTTGGCAGGAACAAAGAATATGTGAAGGCTATATTTACTTTTTTTTATGCATTTTTTTTTCTTTTCAATAAGGTAACATTTATTTTGAAAGATTTTTCCTGTCAAGGGGAAATCTATTTTTAGTATGATATCAAAATCTCGATGCCACTCAGAAACAAAATTAAATACAAAAATAGGTAATATCAGCTATGGTGGAATTACGTTTCCCTATTTTCTCAGTCAGTTGCAAAGGAATATTAGTCTACCACAGTCTCTGCACTGTACCATAATACAATTTATAGAGTTTATTGTATTGGTGTTAAGAACATTTACATATTAAGTTCCTAAACAGTCTTGAACATGAGGTAGGTACACATTTAACACCTAGTAATTCATTTTTATTTTAACCAATCATAGTTAGTGCACATGGTTAAGTCGTTTTATGATTTTATATCAGTTGAACTCTGTACAGCTTATATTTTTAACATTCTATGATACAACATATCACAGAAATATGTCTTTGATGTGAGATTTTTAGAATGGTATGGTATCTTAAGAATAGCAAAAGTGCTTTTCAGGTGATCATACATTACTTCAATACCATTAGTTAATAAGTGGAAACAATTGAAACTCAGTCATTAATAATTTTTTAAAGATATTAATTACAAGTTCCCTTATCAGCTGTGCTGCTGTGTTAAAAATCTTAATGGCCTCTATCAAATGCCATTACATTTTTGCAAATAGATAAAACAAACAACTACAGAGGCCCTATGAGTACTGAATGTAGTTGCCTGCGGCTTCTTCACCCCCCCCCCCCAGTATTTATGTATTTGAGAGAGAGAGCGTGCACATGAATAGGGGGAGAAGCAGAGGGAGAGAAACAAGCAAGCTCTCCCCTGAGTGTGGAGCCCGATGCAATGCGGGGCTCAATCCCAGGACCCTGAGATCGTGACCTGAGCTGAAACCAAGAGTTGGACACTTAACAAACTGCACCGCCCAAGCGCCTCTGGCACAACTTTTTTAAAACATTTTTTAAACTCTAGATTAGTGCTTCTTTTCATCTATCAGCCACTTTTTCCAATGATGGCTTCTCTACATGTGCGGACAATCTATTGCATTCCAGAAGATGGCCTAACATGCTTACACATGATTCTTTTTCAACGTGATTTAATATTCAAAAGAAAAAGTAGAAATCTACAATGACAAATCAAGACGGTATATCCTTATTTATGATGTCGGTTTCCAAGAAATGTATTGAAATTCCCAGGTAACTACCTAGGGACTAATCTTAAACATTTGCACATATTCAGGCCTATCATTCTGACATGAAGTGCTGATATGTTTTCAATCACATGAGCTTCTGCATTGCTACACATTTTAAGATTATTATGACAGATATTTAGTGTGCCTGTTTTGCATTATCACAGCTAAAAGTTTATGTTATAAAAATGTAGCCATGTTTACTTTTTAAAAATTATTTATGCCCTAGATATTTCCAAAATTATTTTGGAGGTAGCATACAGTGAAAAATAGAGATACAATAAAACCACAAACAAAGCTGAGTTTTAAAAAGTGCTGAATGGGATGCCTGGATGGCTCAGCTGTTGAGCATCTGCCTTCTGCCCAGGGTGTGACCAAGAGCCCCAGGATCGAGTCCCACATCAAGCTCCCTGCATGGAGCCTGCTTCTTCCTCTGCCTGTGTCTCTGCCTCTCTTTCCCTGTGTCTCTCATATATAAATAAATAAAATCTTTGAAAAAATAACAAAAAAGTGCTGAATAATGCTTTTTACAATATATATATGTATGTGTGTGTATTTTTGATGACAAAAAAAATTTGTAATTGAAGTGTAGTTGACATACATTGTTAGTTTGTTGTGTAATGTTTGTTGATTTGACAATTATATATATTATGAAATGCTCACCAGTATAAATGTAGTCACCATCTGTCATGATAAAATGTTATTACATATTATTAGTATTCCCTATGCTATATTTTTCATCCCTGTGATTTATAATTAAGTGGAAGTTCCTTTAATTTGTCTCACCTATTTCACCCATCCCCCACCAGCTTGTGCTCTGTATTTAAGAGTCTGTTTTGCTTTTTGATGGTTATTTTTTAGATACATATAAGTGAAATCATATGGTATTTGTCTTTCTTTGTCTGACTTTTTTCACTTAGCATAATGTCCTCTAGATCCATCCATATTATTGCAAAAGGCAAAACTTCATCCTTTTTAAAGCCTGAGTAATATTCCATTGTGTGTGTGTATCTGCATGCTCATGTGCACACCACATCTTCTTCATCCATTCATCTACTGATGGACAATTAAGTTGCTTCCATATCTTGGCTATTGTAAATAATGCTACATTAAACATAGGGGTGGATATGTCTTTTCAAATTAGTGTTTTTGTTTTTGGGGGAGTAAATACCCAGAAGTGGAATTACTGGATCATATGGCATTTCTATTTTTAATTTTTTGAGGAACCTCCACACTGTTTCCTTCCATACTGTCTTAAATAGCAGCTGCACCAATTTTAATTCCCACCAATAGTGGGCCAGGATTCTCTTTTCTCCACATCATTGCCAATATTTGTTATGTCTTTTTGATACCAGCCATTCTGACTGATATGAAGTGATATCTCATTGTGGTTTTGATTTGCAGTTCCCCTATTAGTTGAGCAACTTTTTATGTGTCTTTTAGCCATCTGAATATCTTCTTTGGGAAAATGCCTATTTGGGTCCTCTGCCCATTTTTAATCACATTATTTTATTTTGGTTTTTGGTTTTGTTTGGGGTTTTTTGGGGGGGTGGGGGGAGAGGGTCAGTGTTAAGTTGCATGAGACCTTTATGTATTTTGCATGTTAGATTATTCACAGATATCTTTTCCCATTCAGTAGATTGACTTTTTGTTTTGTTGATGGGTTCCCTAACTGTGCAGAAGCTTTTTAGTTTGACGTAGTCGCATTTGTTTACTTTTCCTTCTGTTTTCCTTGCCTGAGGAGACAGATCCAGTAAAACTCCTAAATCTGGTGTCCAAGAGACTATTGCCTATGTTTTCTTTCAATAATTTTATGGTTTTAGGTCTTACATTAAGGTCTTAACCCATATTGTGTTTATTTTTGTGTATGATGTAAGAACATGGTACAGTTTCATTCTTTTGCAAGTAGCTGTCCAGCTTTCCCAACATTATTTATTGAAAAGACCATCTTTTCCCCATTTTATATTCTTGCCTCCTTTGATATATACAGATTAGCCATCTAACTGTGGGTTTATTTTTGGACTCCCTATTTTGTTCTATTAATCTATGTGTCTATTTTTGTGCCACTATCATACTGTTTCAATTACTACAGCTTTGTGGTATATTTTGAGATCCAAGATTGTGTTCTTTTTTTCTTCTTTGTCAAGATTGCTTTGGCTATTCAGAGTCTTTTGTATTTCCATACAAATTTTGGGATTATTTGTTCTAGTTCTGTGAATAATGGGGATTTTGACAGGGATTGCATTGAAGCTGTAGATTACTTTGGATAGCATGGGCACTTTAATAGTATGAATTCTCCCAATCCATACACACTGTATATTGTTCCATTTATTTGTGTTGTCTTCAATTTCCTTCATCAGTGTCTTACAGTTTTCAGAATATTGATCTTTCACCAACTTGGTTAAATTTATTCCTAGGTATTTTATTCTTTTGGATGCAATTGTAAATGTGAAGTTTTTTATTAATTTCTCTTTCTAATAGTTCATTATTACTGTGTAGAAATGCAACAGATTTTTGTATATTAATTTAATATCCTGGAACTTTACTGAGTTCATTTATTCTAATAGTTCTTTGGTGGAATCTTTAGGGTCTTCTACATATAATAACATGTCTATAAATAATGACAATTTTATTTCCTTACCAATTTGGATGTCTTTTATTTATTTTTCTTGTCTGTTGTAGCTGGGACCTGCGTTAAAAAAAAAAAAAAAGGAGAGTAGACATTCTTTTCTTGTCCCTGATCTTATAGAAAAAGCTTTCAACTTTCTCCCATTGAGTATGGTGTTATCTGTTTGTTTGTCATGTATAGCGTTTATTATATTTAAGTATGTTCCTTCTAAACTCACTTTACTCAGAGTTTTTATCATGAACTGATGTTGGATTTTGTTACTTTTCCTGCATCTACTGAAATGATCATATATTTTTATTCACTTTGTTAATGTGGTGTCTCACATTAATTGATTTGTGGATATTAAAATATTCTTGCATCCCTGGAATAAATCCTTCTTTATATCTTGGTGAATGAGCCATTTAATATGCTGTTAAATTCAGTTTGCTAATATTCGTTGAGGATTTTTGTTTCCATGTTGATCAGGGATGTTGGTATGCAATTTTTTTCTTTTGCTTGGTAATGTCTTTGGTTTTCTTATCAGAGTAATGCTGGCCTCATAGAATGAGTTTGGAAATATCCTTATTTTTTTTTTAATAGTTTGAGAAGGATAGATGTTAACTCTTCTTTTAAAGTTTGGTAGACTTCACTGAATCCACCTGGTCCTGGGCTTCTGTTGGGGTTTCTTTATTTTGATTTAATTTTTGTCACTAGTAATTGATCTGTTTAGATTATCTGTTATCAATTCAGACTTGGAAGATTGTATGTTTCTAGGAATTTATCCATATTTTTTTTGTTGCCCAATTTGTTGACACGTAATTTTTTGTAATAGTCTCATAATCCTTTGTGTTTCTGTGGTATCAGTTGTAACTTCTCTTTAGTTTCTGAGGTTATTGATTTGAGTCTTCCTTTTTTCTTGACAAATTTCATTCCTTCTACTAACTTTGAGATTTGTTATTTTTTTCTAAATTGTTTATTTGGATTTTTCTTGTTTCTTGAAATGGGCTTACACTAGAAACTTCCCTGTTAAATCTGCTTTTGCTACATCCCATAGAGTTTAGTTTTTAAAAGATTGTATTTATTTATGCATGAGAGACACAGGGAGAGAGAGAGGCAGAGACACAGGCAGAAGGAGAAGCAGGCTCCATGTAGGGAGCCAAACGCGGAACTTGATCCCAGGTCTCCAGGATCACACCCTGGGCTGACGGCGGTGCTAAACTGCTGAGCCACCTGGACAGCCCCGCCATAGAGTTTAAACTGTTGTGTTTTGATTTTCATTTATGTCCATGTATTTTTTAAAATTTCCTCTTTGATTTCTTCATTGACCTATCGGTAGTTTACTAGCATGCTGTTTAGTCTCCACCTGTTTGTGTCGTTTTTCTTTTTTTTTTTTTTTCTTGTAGTTGATTGTTGATTGCTAGCTTCATACCATTGTGGTCAGAAAAAAAAGCTTAATATTATTTTAATCTTCTTAAATTTATTGAGAATTGTTTTGTGGGCTAACTTGTGACCTGTCCTGAGGAATGTTCCATGTACACTTGAAAAAAGAAAAGAATGTATATTTTGCTATTTGAGGATGGAATGTTTACATATATGTTATATTCTTCACGCACACACATGTACACATACACATATATGGTCCATCTGGTCTGATGTTTTATTTAAAACTATTTCCTTATTAATTTTCTGTCAGAATGATGATCTATCTATTGATTTAGGTTGGCTGTTAAAGTTTCCCACTGTTATTGTACTACTGTCAATTTCTCCTCTTTTTGCTATCTCCATTTGCATGGAATATCTTTTTCCTATTTGATGGGCATTTTTATCTGACTAAATCTTATTAAGTCCTCTATGCTATCCCCTGCCACCGTGCAGGAGTAGGTATTATTAATATTCCCATTTTACAAATAGGGAAACTAAAATATTGAGAAAGTAGTTTGGCCAGTGACAGAAAAGCTAATAAGTGATGGAGTTGAAAATTAATCTCAGAACTTTTTGATGCTATAATTCATGCTCTTTTGACTATGATATCTCCAATTAGAATAGTAACCCTTTTCTTAAAATTATTGAATGAGGCACAGTCTACAGAATATAATGGAGCAGAGCTGCTTTGACTGAGGTGGAGGGGGCATCTACACTCATTTTCATCTGGTTTCTTTCCCAGTGCCCCTCTGCATGAGTGGTTGTTTCTCAGAGACCTCAGCTACAAGGACCCAAGGATGCTTGAAGCACATTTTGCAGCCAGGGTGTTAAATGAAGTCTCTCTCCACACCCAGGCTCTCCTGACTATGAGAGCCAAGGTGATACAGATCAGATCTTCACAGAAGAAAGGACTATAAAAAATGTGATGGGTTACTTTTCAGTACTAGTTTAATCAACAATGCCAATTCCTTCTTCTTTACGTGGCTATTCTTTAGTGACACTCATAAAAGCCAGGGCATAACAATTGTAGATTTTTGAAAGCATTTATTTGGAAAGCTAAAGTCATATAATAATTCTCAGGTAATGTGACTCTACTGGAGTAAAACTAAGTGTATGATTAGCATGTTCTAGAATCTATATCAATTTTCTCCATTAAGTATGGATTTTTTTCAAAATATACAAAGTAAAAATTCCAAATTAGAATCACTAGGAGGAGGATGCAGAAAAGGAGAGTCTGTAGTTGATTTAGAGTAATTCCTGCTTATAGAAAGCAAGGTTGACATTTTGAGGTAAAAAATAAGATAGTCTGAGTTGTCCTCTAACTATCACAGATCCAAATGCTTGAGCATGATTCAGCTGCTTTTCCAAAGTTCTGAACCACAATACATGGAAAGGATGAACTGGACGTGAACATTTTGAGGCTAGAAGCTAATGGTTATGCTCCTCACCCATCAAAGACTCCTGGAGTACATTTCATTTTTTTAAAGGTTTTATTTATTTATTTATTTATTTATTTATGAGAGAGAGGTAGAGACACAAGCAGAGGGAGAAGAAGAATCCATGCAGGAGCCCGATGTGGGACTTGATCCCAGGACTCTGGGATCATGCCCTGAGCCAAAGGCAGATGCTCAACCACTGAGCCACCCAGGCTTCCCGTACTTTCATTTTTAATTGGATTTGTGAATTTCCAGATAAATGAGATTATAGTCAGCCTATGGTTCATAGGTGTTTCCATGAACTGCATTTATCCTCATAGAAGACAGAAGTCAGGTTCCTTATTTTAAAATTTTTTCAGGGGATGCCTGGGTGATCCTGGAGTCCAGGATTGAGTCCCACATAGGGCTCTCTGCATGGAGCCTGCTTCTCTCTCTGCTTATGTCTCTGCCTCTCTCTGTGTGTCTCTCATGAATAAATAAATAAATTTTTAAAAATAAAATAAAATATTTTCAGGGATTTATATAACCCTAAGCAGAGGTTAGGTGTGTAGATGATCTACCCCAAAAAGGCATTCTTTTTAATCCCACTCTGATAGAATAAGAGTACTTTTTTAAAGATTTTATTTATTTATTTGACAAGAGAGAGCACATGTAGGCAGAGCAGGAGGAGGAAGCTAAAGCTACCACTTAGCAGAGAGAACCTGACCCAGGGCTTGATCCCAGGACCCTGAGATCATGACCTGAGCTGCAGGCAGATGTTTAATTGACAAAGCCACTCAGCCCCATAAGAAGAATACTTTTAATCAAATTTGTCCAGGAGCTCAGCTGCACGAGACAAAATAAGAAATCATAAGTACTTGAGTATTCTTAGATTCAGGCCTGTGGCACTGTACAGAAGGGCAGCCTCTGGAAAAACTCACTAGCTATTTGCTGTTCATGAAGAACAGGTAATTACATGGTGATTGTGTTGAGCAGAGACTATGGGTTTTAGTTTGGATATCTGGTGTTTTAGCTTATGGATCTCCTGAATGACCAAGACTGGTCATTTTTGATGTGGAGCTTCTCAGGTCTTTTTAGACATTAGGTAACTCTGTGGACAAGATGACCTAGTATGATGGTGTATATGGAGGACCGTTTGAGTATAAGATCTAAGGCAGACCACTAGAGGGCTAGTACAATTGTTCAAAGGTAAATAATAAGGAATTGAATTATGTTCATGAAAAAAACAAAGGTGATAGAAAATAGAGATATTAGTAGATTTGGCATTAGAAAGGATCTTAGTACAGAGGAATCCGAAGAACTCACAGGACTCCCAGTAACGTATGCCAGTTGATGTATATTAGTCATAATAATTCAACAGAGTAAGAAACCAAAATGTTCAGTGATAGGGAAATAGGTAAGTAAACTATGATGGAAATGAAGAGGATCATTGAATGATCTGACTATATACCTTGACTTAGGAAAACAAAAATTCTGCACAAAACCTGAGGTCCACTCCCATCCTGAGTTCATATGATTGTCTTTACCTTTTTATCATGGAAGCCAAGGTTGCTAGACCTGGAAGGGTTTGCAGAAATCTGGGAAGAATGTAAGGGTTGGGCATGATTTGCCTATGGCTAGAGAGTTCAGGTCAAGAGTTCTCTGAAAGGCTCGACCCAGTAGATCATCCAACCCAATATATCATTCCAGGGCAGCTAGGCACAGAAAGAGAGAGATGGGGCTTCAGGATGTCAGATCAACTGAGCTCACACAGAGAGTAGGAAGTAGACTTCGAAGAGAGTCCCTCAAGAGTTTTTGTAGAAGGTCTTCTCTTTAGAGGTGAGGAGGGCAGAGTTAAAGACTCAGAACTGGTACAAACAGTTTCTCAATGTAGGGAAGGAGATAGAGAACTCAGTCACATGCTTTTCCCATATTTCTCCCGTAAAGTCCATTCCAGTGGGCCCAAAAATACCAACAGAGTTGTGGGAGAGGCATTATGTGGAAGACAGAGTAGCTTTATCTCAACATTGTACCAACCCCAGGGACTCTACTTTCCATAATGCTGAAGGAAATATATTAGCAAGGACTCAGATAAACTGGGCTCCCTTATGTAATCATATTTTTATACTGTATTCCAGACAATAAGCACGTACAATGAATACATTTAGCAACAAAATAAGGACTTCTAGGATGATGCTGTTTCTGCCAAGAGTGCTGTGGTATAATTTCTGTGTGGGTATTATAACTTTGTTCTTTAAAACTCTTAAGGGATCCACATTTGCCTGCTACAAAAAGGAGGATGTGGTTAGTTATACAGTTGTTCACTGTAATGTAAGAGGCCCCTTGGTGTGCAGGAGAGAATTTTGGATTTGAAGACAGAAGACCGTGCAACTTTACTAGTTGTATGATCTCAGGCAAGTTATTCAATCTGATCCTCAGTTTCCCCTTCTATAAAATGAGACTAATGGTTCCATTCTCATCTTTCAAAATTGTAACAACTCTGAATATTAAAAATAAAAAAACTCTATAAAAACATCCATAACTATCTGTAGAGCACTACATAAAATAATATTCCAATAATGTACTTAAACCAGTTGCTACCTGTTATAGAGTTTCCTGAATACCACAGGTAGGTCCTGGAGTCAATAGGACATTTAAATACTGAGGATTCCCAAACCTATAAATCTAGCCAGTCTCCTCTAGTAGCTTGCCCATACTATTGCAAACAACATCTTTCTAAAGGTTATGTTCCATTATAACAGTCTTCTAAAATTTTTCAGTGTCATCATGGTTCTCAGTATAAACCCAAGCCTTTAGCAAAGTTCATTAGGGCCTTTATGATTGGCCCCACCTAATCCTCAGTCCTGTTCACATACCTCTCCTTCTGCTTCAGAATCCAGACACACTGACCTGTAGTTCCCTGAGTGGCTAGCCACCTTCCCACTTCTGTGTATTGCTAATGCTGTTTCTGGAATAATTTTCCTATTTAGCTTACTTTGTACAGTTTTTCAAGGCTCAATTTAAATACAACTTCTTGGGGCACCAGGGTGGCTCAGTCGGTTAAGCATGTGACTCTTGATTTCAGGTCCTCTCATGATCTCAGAGTTGTAAGATCAAGCCCTGCATCAGGCTCCACACTCAGTAGGGAGTCTGCTCCAGATTCTCTCTCTCCCTCTGCCCCTACCCTCATGCTCACTGTCTCAAATCTTAAAAAAAAATAAATACCACTTCTTCCAACAAAGTTTTACACCACTCCTAACACACACACTCACACCTGGCCTTCCATCTCCATAGCCATCATTTTCTATAACACTTCTCATACTGTAATTATTTATTCTGGTTTTTTTTTCTACCAGATGAATTCCTTGAGGGAAACTACTGAGATTTCAGTGTTTTCTCTCCAACAACTTGCTCTGTGCCTGGCACACTCCTGATTCTGGTCAAGTATGAAGAATTGAGTAAATCTACCCAGAAGGAATCTTTTTTCAAATCCCTGCCTAGACAGGGGAAGCTTCTCTTTAATTAGGCATGACCTTGAGGTTGTCCAGCAGATGAACAACAACAACAAAAAAGTTCAATTGTTTAATTATAGGCCCTCTCTTATACCAAAGACATTTTAAAGGAAGATTTACAACCATCTGGTTATTCTTCAGAGCAGCCACAGCAAACAGGAGAAGTCTCCTTTTATTAGGCTAGAGGCCAGAGCAGAGATCAGTGGGGAATGTTCCCAAAGTCCAGAGCACAGCTGACTTCAAATAGGAATGAAGAGTCCATGGGAATCAAAGAACCAAAGATAGTCACTCCCAAGGAACACACCCTTGGGTCCCTCTGTGTATCATAAGGAGAGAATTCCCCCCTCCCCCCGCCCAAATAGCATGAGCTTGTCCTTGACCCACCCCTGGGGAGAGGCAGAGGAAAAGAAGAGAAGCTTTGAAAACTTACCTAGAAATCTCCTTACTTTACCAATTATAGAAGCCTACCTGACCACTACTCCTTCCTCAAAAACAATTGCACTCTTCATTTTATAAAATATATAATTCATTATAGAGCATTCTTGCAGTTGAAAGTCCTGGAGTGAGGTGCAAAAGGAGAATAGAGGCCATAATCCAAATGTGAAAAAGAATGGTAAGGGTTTTCTTTAATTGTCAAAGCATACAAATTGGAAAAAGTATGAATTCAAATTTCTTTTTTTTATTTTATTTATTTATTCATGAGAGACACACACAGAGAGAGAGGGGGGGGGGGGCAGGCAGAGACACAGGTAGAGGGAGAAGCAGGTTCCATGCAGGGATTCCGACATGGGACTTGATCCCGGGTATCCAGGATCAGGCCCTGGGCTGAAGGCAGCCCTGAACCACTGAGCCACTCGGGCTGCCCCGAAATTTCTTAATATATGACCCAACAGTTCTTGTGTTAGGGTTTGCATTTACCCTACCTTTTCTTAATTCATCACTGTCCTGTGCTCGCTTCGGCAGCACATATACAAAAATCACTGTCCTACTGTGTAAGTGAACAACAAAAAACAAAACAAAACTCATCCCTACCAACAATGCTCTTACAACTTCAGTATCACAGACCATAGATCTACTGAAGCTTTGCAGTCCTTTCAGAGTCATGAAAGTTTGCTTTAAAGGCAAATAAAGTTACTTTATTGTTGGTAGCAAAAACCTAAAGTTGTTTTTTTCCCATGACTTAACAAATAGCATCAAAGAACTTGCATTAATATTTCACATAAGTCACAGACACGGGATTTGTTTTGATTTTTATTCATTTCTAAATTCTCTTCACTTCAAGGGTGACTTGTTGAGGTTTGAAAGTCTCTGCGGTTTTATAAATCACCCTAGGAAATGGCTCCTCACGAATTTGCTAGGATTTTTAATAAGTTTACATGATTAATGACTATTACAAGTTATTAAGAGCTTAACGTAATAAATATTAAATATCCATTGTGGTAATTATTTGTTCTTGTTCAGAGCTGCTTTTGCAACTTGAGATGCTGTGAAAGGTCTCAAGGGAAACAAAGATGTCAAAGACAAGCCTGCCACTTAGTAGAAAGAAGCCTTGAGCTTCAACTTCTGAGTTTCACTGGATAGTTTTCCAACCCTAGCCCTGCCAGTAGGAGGATGTGCATGGGGCAGAGCCCTCAGGGAGTCCAGATAGCCTCTCAGCGTTTTTTGACTTTTTGGTTGGGGTTTGGTTTTTATTTCCTCGGTGTTGAAGGTTCATTATTCCAAGGCAGGTAGGAACCATGTAAAATGAGAGGGAAGGGTATACTCTGCCTGTGAATTTTCTTGGATGATGAAAAGCTTACCTTTCATTTCAAAGATACAAGAGAAACAGGGCTGCCTTGTTAATAAAATAACAGTGCAGTCCTGCTCCTGCTCCTTCGTATTTCAAAAACCCTGTCCTTCTGAGGTGCAAGTGCTAAACATGTAGCCAGTTTACCTCAAGATGCTGCAAAGAAATTGGAGTTGCCCAGGCTGCTTATGGTGTCAGCAAACTGGAGGAAACCAAAGAACCAGAGAAGAAAGACAGTGATTGTGTTTGCCACTCATTTAACATTTCCAGGGAGTGATGTGGACAAGAGTGGGAGCAGGTTGTAAGAAAACAGGAGCTGGGTCTTACCATTTCTCAGAACTGACCCAACCTCTCAAGCCAGTTTTGCAAGGGTTGATTGAGTCAATTTAAGGAAACTGATGATCACATCTCTTTCATTCAGAAAAGAACATATAACCTAGATCTAACCAAAGAGAATTAAAGACCAGAGCTTCAATAAGCAGATATTTTCAAAATCTTTGTCCCTAAGATCACAGTAGACATGTATTCTAATAATATCCTGAAAAGAACCTAAAGAGAAAGAGCAGATGTCCGAGGAGGAAGTAAGTTCGCTGGAACCTGGGATCTGGGTGCACAGCCATTGCAGGCAGGCACCCTTTGACTCACTATCTTCCTTCCTTCCTCTGGAATATTTCAAAACAGGAAGCAAATCCCAGGGCAGAATGTTCTGAGTTTTGTTCAGAATGAGGCTTCTGTGTTGCTTTCTGGTAAGGTGTTTTCAGGAAAACTTTTTCTATTCTCAACATACTCAGTTCCAAGAGCCTGAGATTTGACCGTGATTTATACTGATTGAAAAACCAGAACTACCTCAGAATCATGACAGAAAAATCATAAGCTCCTTGGGATAAATTTGAGAAACGGGCAGTTCCCAACCAGTTGTAGAATCAGAATTCATCTCTAAGACATCCTTGGGAACTCAGAGTGTATGCTCCCATAGAGATATGGTGGGCCACTTCACCACAGCCAGCGGCACTCATCACAGAGCTGAGACAGCGTTACACCGACAGCATTCTAGAACCTAATCATCACTGCTTCTGAGAAAACGCATAACAAGTTTCAAACGGCATTACCAGAACCACAACCCTCTCCTTCTCCTCAGTTCCGTGGCAAGATCTTTCCTGTCTTTCAATTCCCATCCTGCCCAACCACAGGAGAGCTCCTCCCAGTGTGCAGCAAGCCAGGCACAATAGAGCTTGGTGTGGGGGTCGGGGGAGGTGGCCTCAACTCCTGCAAGCCCCAACTTCAGGGTGGGGCTCGGCTGAGGAGAAGCATCCAGCAGAGGAGCAGGAGTACGTGAGAATCTCCAGATGGGAGAATTATAGAGCTAAGCCCCCAGTGAGAACTTCCAGTGGAATTTGCAGGACCAGCCCCCACTGGGTCTGGTGGAGGCAGGAGGAAGGCTCAGGCAGGGAGTGGTGGAAAGAACCAGCTGGGGCAGGGAAGCAGTGCCAGCTAGTGGAACAGAGGTTTAAGGGCAATCACTCTCTTGGGTAATGGTTTCAGCAGGATCTCCTTTCATCAGGGAGAAAAGCAGCAGTTGAGACTTTTTTTTTTTAAGATTTTATTTATTTAAATATTCATGAGAGACACACAGAGGCTGAGACATAGGCAGGGGGGAAGCAGGCGGCCTAAGGGGAGCCCAATGTGAGACTCAATCCCAGGACCCTGGGATCACCACCTGAGCGGAAGGCAGACGCTTAACCACTGAGACACCTAGGTCCCCTACTGTTGAGAGTTTCTGTTGTCTTTACTGGTGGAGGCCCCTTGAAATGAACCTTCCAGTTCAGCCCCATGACTTACTGGGCCCCAGGTAGCCCCAGACCCTGCTCTGATAACCATATCCTTGACCTTTTCCATTTTGATTAGGACATCTCATCCCTTTGCAATATCAGCCTTTATCCTACAGCTCAAGCACCAGAAGGGTGGATCTGAGATGCTTCTGGTTTTGGAGCTGATTAGATCATGGCCAATGTGTAAGAATATATCCTAGAATCAAATCATTATGTCTGTATGGTAAGGAATATGCAAAGATCTCTGGTTTTTCTCTCAAATACTGAAGACCCACTATGTGCCAGACTCACTTTGGTCTTGAGGAAACAAAAATAAATACTAGTGGTGGATGGGTGGGATGTTTGGTGACAGCACACACAACACACTTTAATTCAATGTGGTAAATACTATAGAAGCCATTGGAATCAAATGCTGTTGGACTAGCGGAAGGGAGTGATTCTTCACATTGACGTGTTAAGGAGACCTAAAACAGTGGTGAGCTAGATTTGAAGCCTCTCAGGCAGCCACACGGACTACAAATATAATTGCATTCGGAGGTACCAAGAGAGTGTGTCGAGGTACAGCCACCAAGATCAGAGTAATCACAGTTCCCCTTCCACTGTGGATTCTTTGCCAACTAATTTAAACAGATTCACCCAGACGCTTGTTCACACTGTCTCTTAGCCATGTGGTTTTCCTTCTCGCCTTCATCCCACAGATGATCTTGTTTTAGAGACCTCCCTCCACGTAACAGGCAACCTGCTTAGAAAGGCAAAGACAAGAGCCAAGGTCCGTTGGACTGAGCTCTGACAACTCCATCCCCTGAGTTGGGCAGTTGATTTTAACCTCTTTGTGGCTTAACTTTCTCATCTTTAAAATGAGGGTTTACCAACCTTGCAGATTTGTTTTAAGGGCTAATCTATATAATGCATGCAGAGTGGGGCACCCTGCCTGGTGGAGCGCGGGCACTGAATACATGGAAATTGCTTGTTCTATTTGGCCCTCCTCCCCTCCCTAAAGGCTGCTCTGGGGAAAGGAAGGAGAAGGCTGCTTCCCCTGTGATTCTTACAAGCTCTGTACATCAGAACCCACGTCCCAGGGCGTGCAGCTCCCCCTCTGGATCCCAGGGAAATGTGTGTTTATGCAGTTACAGATCAGGACACGGTCCACATTGTCCAGCCCCTGATACCAGGAAGCCTCACCAGATGGTTTCTCCCTTCGCCTGAGAGTCTCTGGGATTTGCACCATCTAAACACCGTTCACTGCCACGCGATGCCACCCTGGGGGCAGCACTCCCTGTGGGTGCCATGCCCACCGGACACAGCCCGGGGAATGATTTCCTGTTTCCCACAGGCTGATCCGGTGCCACGCTGCACCGTAGGGACCGTAGCCAGGCCTGGGAGGGCAGGCGTGTAGGGCCGCACGTCTCCTGGCGGCTGCTGCCCATGACGGCCCGGCTGGGAGCCTCTCCTCTGCCCCGTCCCACCTCACAGGGCTGTGGGAGGAAGCGTCGGGGTGGAACAGTATGCGGAGATACCCGTCATGGAGTGTTTCCCCGTCCCTGTATCATCTTCTTTCCTTTCCCCACTTTGGACCAGGCCGGAGGCTCTGATCTCGCCATCCACGGGCAGCCGGGTGGCTCTGGGGTCCCAAGGATGGAGGCAGGGGCTGCGACAGCATCTGAACTTTAATATACACTGGGTTTGAAAGAAATGAAGGAAAGAGGTTATAAAGACAGCATCTTTTTTTTAAGCATTTTTAAAAAGATTTTATTTATTTATTCATGAGAGAGGGAGAGAGAGAGAGAGAGAGAGGCAGAGACACAGGCAGAGGGAGAAGCAGGCTCCATGCAGGGAGCCCGACATGGGATTCGATCCCGGATCCCCAGGATCGCACCCTGGGCCAAAAGCAGGCGCCCAACCGCTGCGCCACCCAGGGATCCCTAAAGACAGCATCTTAACGAAAGAAGGGCCACACAGGCTTCCCTCTGGCTTTCGAAGGCCCTTCCAAACTGGAAACAGGGAAACCCGGGTGGGAGAAGCAGGGCACGAGCAGGGCCTTTGGGGCCTGTAGTCCTTTTCTATGGCTGCATAATAAGTGACCTCCAACTTAGCAGCTTAAAACACTGCTCCTTAGCTCAGGGTCCCGTGGGTGCTGCTGGTCCCACAGCACCTGGTTGTGTAGGTCAGGGGCAGTGTGTGCTCAGAATATCACAGGCTGAAATTGAGGTGTCAGCGAGGCGGAGTCTGGTCTGGAGACTCAGGAGAAATCACGTCCAGGCTCATTCAGGTTGGTAGGGGTCAGTGGGGCTAAGGCCCATGTTTCCTGCTGGCTGTCAGGGCTGCTATCCATTTTACTGTCAGGCCAGAGATGGTGTGTTGAATCCTTCTCATGCTTTGAATCTCGGATTTCCTCTTCTGCAATCAGCAGGAAAAAACTGCTGTTATGGACTTATGCTGTCATGTCAGGCCCACCTGAATATTCCCCCTAATTAAAGGTCAACTGAGACCTGGGTTACATTTGCAAAATCCTTTCATACCAATACCTAGATTATTGTTTTCTGAGTAACAAAGAGGAGGTTATGTGTAACCCTAGGACCAGGAATCCTGGAGGTTATCATAGAATTCTGCAGTCCCAAGAACAAAGAACTGAACCCTGCTTCTTGGCAGCACCATTAAGGCCATGAAGGGAATGGCTGTATGACGTGGCCGAGAACATAGGATCATAGGACACCCTGCAAAGGTTCTCACCTTTGTCCCACCTAGACTTGGCCATCAAACTAGTATGACAATGTCAACTCCCCGGTCCTGAAGCCACCATGGGGAACTGGGCAGTGGACACCTGAGAAGTGACCAGTAGTAATCATGTTCTCAAAAATAGGTACTGTATCAAAGCCCAGACATGCAGTCAGAAATGGAATGGAGTTATAGAAGTTCATGACAGTGATACTTTTTGCATATCCACAAGATAGAAGTTGGACCACTTGGTGTCTCCAACCCTAACAATATAGTACCTGATGTATTTTTTTTCATTATTTAATGAATGAATGAACAAAGGAATGAAGCTAGTAATGAATAGTTTGCAAAAGTTCACAAGAGCCACCAGCTTTTGAGTCAGTCTCTCTTTCAGGTACAGGAAAAAAATACATGAGGGTAGCTCTTTTAAAAAGTGTGTTTTGGGGATCCCTGGGTGGCACAGCGGTTTGGCGCCTGCCTTTGGCCCAGGACACGATCTGGGAGACCCGGGATCGAATCCCACATCAGGCTCCCGGTGCATGGAGCCTGCTTCTCTCTCTGCCTGTGTCTCTGCCTCTCTCTCTCTCTGTGACTATCATAAATAAAAATTTAAAAATAAAAAATAAAAAAATAAAAAGTGTGTTTGGAGAAAGGTTATTAAGTATTATATAAAAAAACAATTCTTTAATGAAGACAATTGGGAAACTGCTAGATCACAGTGGTACACTGGTTTCTTTCCTGAGGATTTTTTTTTAACATCCTTTAAAATGCCAGTGTATATATATTATCTTTAGCGAGATGGCATATGCAGCATTTTCAAAATTTCAAAATTGCCTTGATACAAAAAAACCCTTTTCATGCTGGTCATGCATTGGGAAGGCTGGGCTAGGATACAGCAGTAACACAATCTCAGTGGTTTAACCGGTGGTGCTTTGTTTCTTGTTTCCTTTACATGACAGCAGCTAGGTGGCTGTAGCTATGGCTCTTCTTAACATCCTCTTCACTCTTGGATCAAGGCTGAAAGGGCAGCTTCCATCTGGGCCAGTGCTGGTCTCATGGAAGAGATAAAAGGAAAATGGTAGAACATTGTGAAGGGCTTGAGGCTTTCACCGTGGGTGCCGTGTGGCACTCATGTGCCATTTCATTGACTGAAGCAGATCTTGTGGCTGAGCCCAATGTTAATAGGGAGGACTGTGACCCCCTAGAGGGAACATTCAGTGATACTGATTCTTTGTGGAACCCGCTTTGAAAACCCCACATAAGGAACACTTGAAAATCACTCGGGGCTTGGGGCTGCCTGTATTACGTACAACAGAAGAAAAAATCAGAACAGCAGGGCAAAACTCATAGACAAATCTTGGATTTTACTCCAAATCCACTGTACTTTTATAACAGTAGTTTATGCTGTTCTTTCAAGTTGAGGAAAACTATGAACAAAAGAAAAATGGAATAATTATCCAAAATTATTGCAAATTCATGCCTAAATATTTTCAAAAGAAAAAAAAATGTTAAAACATTAAGTCTTCCATTATCTTCTGCCTGAAAGTTCTGATTTTTGGACATATCTAAGGGAAAATAGAAGCCTGTTTGCTTCTCATGAAAGGGAAGAGCATCTCTTCGGTCTAGGGAAAGATATCAGTCTCCCAGTGATACCACACGGCCTTCCCTCACTGAGAAAAAGAAGATTCAAGAGAAAAAGCACAAAGCCAAGGAGAATGATTGAGACTTTATTTTCTTCTTCTGCTTCCCACCTTTCTATCCTTTACTTCAGAGCTGGGCAGGGGACAGAGTTAATTTGGCCCAATTAAGAAAAGTTAAAAACAAGAGGGATACTACTTACCAACTGGCCTGTTTGGCTAACTACTGATCCAAAACTTTATTCTGGCTGCAGACAAAAAACTTGTCAAATTTTTTATTGATCATCCCAATGATAATTCCTCCCAACAAATCTATAGCTGACATTTTGGGATAGCTTAGTGAACTCAACTTCTTTGAGAAACACCTTTATACTTATGACCTGTGGCTGGCTGATTCATTAAAGCTAGAATCAGCTTTAAAAATGCGATCACAGATCAGAGTCTCTCTCACCTGTGACACCCACTACCATTCACTAAAGTCCCTTCATCAAAAGAACTTCTAAAACACACACACACACACACACACACTCTCTCTCTCTCTCTCTCTCTCTCTCAACATATGTACTTATATGTCTAAGTTAAATAAAACTCGTGTGTTTGTGTGTGTATATATGTAACATATATATATTAGTTATATGAAATCCCTATAGTTTCAAATTCAAAGAGCTATACACTGATAGCTAGAGAAGTCATGATCAAAATCTAACAAAATACCTTTATGGTAGTTTTAACTGATGCCCTTTCACAAAGCCTGGAATGACCCAATGACTCTGTTTTGTGAAATGTGTGGGTTTACTCTTTCCTGGGCCATATGTTTTGAACGACTTCACTAATTAGGCTTGTATTTTCATCTCTGCCCCAAATGTCTTTGATTCATAGACAGTGAGATTGACCTGGATTTGACTTTGCCCGAATTAAACTAGCGTTTGTTCTCAGCCATGTGTCATCAGAAGTTGAAATCTGCAGGTAGAAGTGATGGATATGCTGGCTCTTGGAAAATACATAGCTAGAGAAGTTCCATACAAAATATTTTGGATTTAAAATCCCTTAAGTGGTTTTATCCAAGAGAAGTCATTTTACAGTGCCTAAAATAGGACAAGCCTAACAGAGTGTTTACAAAACAATAACCCACACTCTCTCCTCTCCCACATGGTCTTTTATAATAGTCTAATTAATTTATTTTGTTAGCTGAAACCTGTAATTAAGATTTAATAAGAACCTCTCACTAACTTATAACCAGAAGTCATAGCTAATCATCTTGAAACATCAAACAGTTTCTCAACTTGATCTTATTATAAAACTATCCAGAGAAATGGAATATGATCTTTTCTTCTTCATCTAGCCTATTAAGAATATACATGTTATAGTTTTGGACAAGTGTTATAAATTACATTTCCAACTTTTCACAATACCAGAGAACTAGAGGAAACTTAAAGAAAAAAGGAAAGCTAAGGCTATAGCAACAAAGACCGTGGATGTGAGCTAACTTGACTGTAGCTAAAAGGTATTCCATGTTGGAGAGGAAATAATATATATGTCATTGGCTTGTAAATATTTTAAGTGGAAAGTTTTAAATTTCCTTTTTATAAAAACCAGCTTTAAGAGAATCTGAATCTAGTTGCTAAATCTTAAACTGATAGTAAAAGAAACACCTCCCTCCATCATCCTCTCTGATCCCACTATGCATAGCAAACTGTCAAAACAATTATAAAGCATCCCTTTAATTTGATAAGAAACTCATTATGAAGAGTTTTGCAACTTTAGAAATGTACGAGGTTGTCTTCCAGGGCCTAACAAAAAAATTTCTGCCTGCTGAGAAGTAATGACCACATGTTGGGTGACAGTGTTTCCCTACATCCTGACAGACGAGGCTCACTCATACTTGACTCAGAAAATCAGACAGGGGCTTCTCCATCTTCTGATCACAAATCCACACATCTGCTTTTATCCATACTCCTGTCCTGTGTGCTCCCCTTTGACAAGGAAAGAGTCGCTGCCCTTCTGAAGTATCTCCCCTTGCTCCTGGCATCCAGTGCCTTCACCTTTACAAGGAATCACTTCCACCATTCTTTCTTCTTTCCTGCAGCCTCTTTGATTCTTCTCCTCTGGGTGTTTCCATTGGCACATGGACAAGCTTGTGTTTTCCATTCTCAAAAAACAAATGGCAATAGCAATGAAGACAAACTGTCTTCATCCCTCAGCACCCTCTGTTTCTGACTCCCTTCCCTGCTCCTCTTCACACCAAAACTTCGTGAAACATGAGTCCGTTCAGTCTTCACACCCTCACCGCCTTTCCCTCTGGTCTACTCTTTCACCCTACCCTCCACTGAATAATCTTGCTAGAGCTGCTGACAAGCTGTGTGATTCCATTTCCAAGGGTCATGTATATAAGCCCTCATGTTACCTGGGCTCCCAGGAACTCTCAAAGAGGTAACCACTCTCTCATCTGCCAAGCACTTTTCTTTCTTTCTTTTCCTTTTCTCAGTGACACCCCGAACTTTTTTCATTCTCTTCTACTTTCTGCCAGTTTCTTCCTTCTCTTTTATGTTCCTCTTCTTGGCCCAGTCTCTAAGGTTAAATGCCCCAGGATTCAGTCTTTCTTCTCTACATTTTCTCCCTGGGCTTACATGTGCTAGTTACTCAGGATCATCAGTTAGGATTCATTCACTGCAAATAACCAAAAATCAAACTCTGTCCTAAAAGTAATAAAGCAGGGGGCCTATTGGCTCACATACATGAAAAGTCCAGAGGCAAGGTAGTCTTCAGGACTTAATGATGTCATCAGGGAACCAGATTCTTTCCAATTCTCTGTCCTGCCTTCCATGTTATTAGCTCTATGTGTCCCTCCTATGTGTGAGCCAATGTGTCCCTCATGTTGACAAAATGGTTGCAGTGGTTCCAGACTTTATATCCATAAATCATGCCATCCGAATGAGAAATAGGATTGATTTATAGTAGCTTTCTCAGTGTTCTCAGCAAGACCTGAAACATTCTTTCTTAAAAGATTTCCCAAAATGAAACCCTACATGTGACCATTTGCCTCAAATTTTTCACAGACCTACTTCTGATCTGATTCTTTTGCATAGGGTAATACTATGTACAGGGTGCCTTAAATCTAAGTTTCCTGAATCAATAACAATGTGGGAGAGGTATGCAAAATACTTCTATAGGCTGATTAATCCATTTCCTCTCCATCTATGTTGAACTTAGGCCAATTACATTAAGATATATGTCCTTTCTTCTTTTTATATAGCCCTGCAACTTTTCCATACCAAATTTTTATATTCTATATTTTTTAACTATCCTAAAGTGACTGCTGATTCTCTATTATTGTGCCTTGACTTTTATAACAATATATCAATTGGAGAAGTTTGGAAAGAAATATGATTAATTCTATTTGGTTATGTTTTGCTTGAGATGCAAGGGTAAAATTGGTCCAGATGGCTTTTGGATATAGGTCTGGATCTTCACTTTACCAGTTTTTGTTGCTGTCTATAGTAAATGATGTAAATGACTGGGTTTAGGTGAGTTTGGTGCTTCCATCATGTAGACTTTTCTCTATTTCTTTGTGTCCTAAAAAGAATTTTAGGCTCAATAGTTTTATAACTAAAATCAGAATCTTTTTGTGTATAAACATTAATAGTGACTCAGAGATAATTGCCTATAAAGTGATGAATAGATTTTTTTAATATAATTTTTCTCAAAAAGTACACATCAAAGATTATAGTTATTAAATTTACCCTTAAATAAACACAGAACAAGTATCTTCAAAGTATCTTGAGCTCAGAAAGAATGGAAATATGAATGTATTAATGAGGTAAATAAAGAGCAAGAGTTGAATCCTCGACATTTACTTAGAAGCTAGGTTAATTTTATAAAGCTGCATTATTTTTTAACACTTTACATATTTGCCTTTTTAAAAATATTTTTTTCAGTAATCCTTTGAAAGGTCTTGCATTGCTCATAAATGGAGTAGTTTACAGTCATATTATTTAAAAATTCTTGATTGCTAACCTACTTGGTGAACAGCTAATAGCATGACTGATTAGAAATCATTTGGCTTCCTTTACCTGAGGTAGGGTCATCTTAGAAAACATTCTTCATGTTCACTAGAATTGAAATTACAATTAAATAGATGAAATGTGTTGAGTTCTTATCAAGAAAGGTTTTAAAATTAAAAATACTTCAAAATAAAAAAATCTTAAAATTTTATTATAGTCAAAAGGGGAATAAGAAAAAATATGGCTCCGAAACTTTGTGTTGTCTCTACATTGAATACACCTAAGATGGGGCAGCGAGTCCTGTCTTTCTGGCAGAACTATCCCCAGATTGCTCTCCTTCTATGGCAAATAGGAGAGCCATAGGATTTTTACATGGAAGGTCTCCTTATTGAGGGCTCAAGAGGCCTCAAGTAGGAAGAATTTGGACCAAGAGGAGACAGAAGTGGAGAGAGGAAAAAAGGGAAGGAGAGACTCCTCTAGAAGCTCATAAAATAAAACATAAACCCTTAAACCCTATCACAATAAATAGGAAAAAATTACACCCTGCCCAAAGTTACACAGTATCATTGTGTCTTCTTTCTCCCTGTCAAGGGGAGATCTCACATACATAAGATAGGCCACTGGTGACTGAACAAGGGTGTGGAATTGGAAAAGAAGAGGGTACCAGGCATCATGATGCACCAGGAGCCCCAAGGCCTTGTAATCCCACACTTTGATTTTAGTTTTAAAAGGAGAAAAGAATTGTGATTAGCCATTAAAACACTCATTGAGTTAACCTTTTATTTTATGTAGTCTCGTAGTAGCAGGGGAGATACAAAGATAGGATGTTTTTGGGATACGTTTTTGGAAATAGATTAACAGTTGGGGTAATAGCAAAAAACACAAGAATTTCCCTGAGGTTTTTGAGTAACTGAGTGGGTGATGGATGCCACTGACGTCAACAGAAAGATGGTTAAGAAATAGGGTTGGGGATGAGGATTGGAAAGTAAGACTTCTAATTTGGCCATGCAGTATCTTCTGTAATGTCTTCTATAGTCCCAGTGAATGCAGATCTCAGAGGTTCTGTTGCTACGCTTAGACCAACATACCTCATTCACTGGAACGACACCCCTATACACCCTGTCTCCCAAGAGCAAAGCCTGAATGTCATTTTAGACCAGGCCTTCCCCTTCCTGCCAGCCATCAGCTCAAGCTGTCTACATTTCACCATCTTATTATATCTGACTCTCATACCCAACCCCACCTTTATGATCCAATTCCCACTACTCTGTGCCTCCTCCAATGATTAGAACCTAAATAGTACTATGTGAAACTATGGCTGGGTGGTACCCATCACCACACAGGACACAATCCAAGCAGTGATAAAGATTTGATGATCCAGAGTATAAGTTTCTTTTTAAGTCTTTCCTTTTTATATCCTCCCCATGCACCCTAATGCTAGCATTATTTTCTGGATAGCCCCTGCAGCAGTCTGGTTGACCAGAACTCCAGTTAAGATATCCAGACTAGTTGTTCCAAAGTCTGAAAAATATCAGCATCACCTTAGCCCAGAGTTTTCAGCCCAGGTTTGTCCATCTTAAGAACTCCAGCTTTACCTAGCATTTCCTTGTCTCTATCAAGCAATAGAAGGAGGAGAAGGAAAGAGGAAGAAAGAGAGGATGGAAAGAAAAATCTGTATATATGTCATCTCGTTTCCACCCTCTCAACACTATCATCATTCTAATATAGTATGCTATTTGGATCATTTTCCTGTTCCAAGGGCCATCAGAATCTCCAGTGAATGCAGTCTTCTGTATATATATCCAATGTTGCTTACAGAATCAAAAGAGAAGAGCTGATCATAAGTAATTAAAAATTGTTTAAATTTCTTCAAAGTTCTTGGGATAAGAGGGTTTCCGTTGGTATTGATGGGGGAAACAGAGATTCCGCCCACAGAAAGGAAGACAGATATTATGCTAACTAGAGAAAGTAAGGTAAAACCAGTCCACTTAGAGGCAGTTCATGAGGATGTATGCCTCAGGAGATGGGGACACACACACACACACACACACACACACACACCCGGGGCCAGTGTTGGCATGTGATGGATATTAGTAGAGTCCATGGGAAGGAATTTGAATTTCATGCCTGAGGTAACTGAGAAATCCTCCAAGCAAATTTGACCAATTATCTGCAACCCCATTGGAACAGGCATCGTTAGAAGCACACTTCCCTTCTGTTTTCCAGACTCCACCTCCATAAGAAGTTAATTTGTATTGCACAACCCAGTCTTCTGGCTTAGACAGAAACATTTCGTTTTTTTAGAAATTACCAAAAATATTTATAGCTTGACTAAGCTAATTTAAAACACATAGCAAAAGCATGCCGTGCCTTACGCTCTCTGGGCTGCAGCTGTGGGAGCGGCTGCTTGCCTCTCAGCCAGGGGGGATTTAGTCGGTGGGGACACTGTCAGGAAATGGCTCTCCATTCATCACGACCTTGCATAGGTTACACGGGACCCCTTTGCTCACTAGGTAACTGTCTGGCATGGATGCAACCGTTTCCAGGCAAGTTTTCTTCAGAACCTAAACTTTCAAGGCATTTGAGCCTCGAGCAAGACCCTGAGCTTGTCTCAGGGTGAAATATTTTGTGTCCTGACCCAGCAAAATATTTTACGATCTCTTTCCTAATCCTGGAAAAGCTGAGTCTTACCCTTGTATAAACCAAAAATTTGCCCTAAAAAATGAAAGCAATTAAATAAAACAATAGGGAAAAGATTTCCTTTGTTCTGCGGAGAAAATTCAACATTTGCCCCCCTGGGCCACAGCCAGCCGGGCTATCAGGAATCTCAGCTGAGTGAAGGCGGCCAAGCCTGCCCCAAGCACCTGAACCAGACACCAGACATTCTGCACCTTCTCCCTGGTGCTTCAGTGGAAGCAGCGGTTATTATTAGCTTCTGTAATATTAAGAGACATGCCAAAAGATTCTCAAATCTCCAGAAAACATAAAGTTCATCAATTATAGGTATACTGGGCAGACTTATTTTTCTGATTAAACTAGGAACACTTCCTCTGGAAAACTGTTTTGTCATCCATTAGAAAAGGCATGGAAGGAGAAATTTTAAAAAAAAAAAATTTTTTTCTCCAAAATGTACATGGAGAAAACGACTATGGAAGAGGGGACAGGAAGGGAGGCCACTAGGAAGTGGAAATGACCACCAGCACTTTTGTTCTGAAAGCCAAGCAGATGATTGCAACAGGACATTTGATACATATATACCTCCTGATAAAAGCAAAGATGACAAAATTACAAAAGCCAACATTATCATTGTTGAAAAGCAATATGCAAATTATGGTCTTAAAATAAGCCTGGGAGAGGCCTGGGCTTCACCCACATGAAGGCCACTTCTTTGCTAGGCTGCTCTTATTGTTTACACCAATCTCCGGTAAGGCGAGCGTGGAGTTTCTATGAAGTGCAGTGTTGTGATTCATGACATTTAGCAGATGAGGAAGGGCCCTCTCCAGAAATGAGCCTCTCGGCTGAGGCTGAGCAGAAAATAGCCTGAAATGAGTCACACAACGTAAGAGACAGCACAAAAGATGATTCACTGGGTCCCAAGGAAAATAAATAGGAGTGAATGGCTAGTGTGCCCAGGGAAACTCAGGCTCAGTGGGCAGAATTTATTGGTCTGCCTCACACTGAGCCCCGGCACTGAAGCTGGTGGGACGAGGTGCTGGGGCTGAAAATGTGATGGGTGGCAGTGAGCTCCTTTTGAGGCAGTGGCACTGCAGTGGCTGCTAGCTTTCAGTGAAGGATCTCTGTGGCTGAGGGATACATCTGCACTAAATGCTGTGAAGTATATGTTGTGAAATGATTTATCCAGAAGGCTACACAGCTGGCATCAGATAAAACATTTGGAATCATTTTAGATGTACATTACGTAGAGGCAGCCTTCCCTCCCCAATGCTAAATTTAAACCATTCCTGTCATTTCAGACACTAATGAAATCTGTTTCTCATAGGATGTCTGTCTTGGAAATAGCATGCAACCCCCACCCCACCCGTAAAATGGAAGAGAATTTGAAATTTATAAATCACCCGTTCTTCCACCTTCCTCTCCCTGTGCGCATGTGTGCGCGCCCACACACGCGCGCACACACACACTCATGCACAGCCCTACCTCTTTTAAGAACTTCAGAACAGAAGAAGGAATGCATGGAAGTGATAAAGATGAGCTTCCCAGGATGGAGGAAGGAGAAGGAGGGGGTGGCTGGTGCCTGCCAATAACACACAAACAGCGGCACTGAATGACTCATGCAAAAGCCCCAGAGGGATCATCGGTTCCCTCAGTCGCCCTTTAGAAGAGAGACAGAAAACACGGTATTATAAATGTTCCCACAGAATCACAGCTTTACAGGATCCAAGGGAACCACAAGCTTACCCTGCTGCTCACTATGCTTGTAGTGTAAATAAGCTGATGTGCCCTACATACCAAGAAACCCAACAGAAAACATTGAACACACACGTGATTCAATATCCAATGGGAAAGCTCACATAGTCTGATTGAGTCTGTCCTAGTCTATGCTTGAATATTAGTTTTAAAAGCTTCCAATGTTCCTTGATGCCATTTAAAGGCAAAATGAACATATGAATATTATTATCCTTATCTCAACTGTAGATTCCAAAACTATTTCAAGAAATTTAAAACCAACTTTAAGCAGAACCCAGGAAGAGTTCCAGTTTGAAACCCAAATACAAATGCTCTTTGCTCTTTTTATGTAAAGAAGGGGCTTGCTCACATCACTGATGATTGTAACAAACAGTCACAGGAACACCAGATCTTTAACTTTTCCCATATGTCTTAGTTTTGCAGGATGATGATGCTACTGCTTACCATAGTTCTTCACCTCATCTGGAATGAGTTAGCAGAGGAATTGGATGCTATTGCACGGGGGCCAGGAAAGATGCCTAGGATCCTGCCCAATGTGTAGCAGTGCTCGTAAATGTCTGCAAGTGTAAAAAAGGATTGGCAAGCCTTGCTTTGTCTGAGTAACCTTCTCCCTTCCCTCAGTGTGGCTCAGAAAGAGCACGTTTCTATGGCCCTCTCCTAAACTGAGCAGACAGGCAGGGATACCACAGGCCTTGAACCAACACTTGTTCAGTAAGTACTGGGAAAAGTCTTTGACTGTAGGATGCCCAAAGCAGTAGATCCCCGAATACTTCCTTAGAGAGTCTAAACTACCTGAGTTGCTGTGTCTCTTGAGTTTTCAGGGTTTTCCATCAAGGCATTTGGCCAAGACTGTTGTGGCTACCATGCATTGTGACACTGCATTGCTCAAATAGCTGTTGTGGCTCAAAGCCTCCACTTGACATTTCAAGGAATGTGCATAAAACCACTGGGGAAAAAGTGGTTCTTCATAGGAAGTCCTTAAATCCAATGTCATACATCACTTCAAGTGTGAGAATCTCCTGTTCTCAAGCTCTATCATCAGTGCTTCTGGCCTTAATTAATCCAAGGAAAACCACGTGCTGTACTCACTACCACAGTTAAGAGCTTTGGCCTTCTTTGGGCTCTGCCATGTTTTCCTTCCATAGTAAGTACTGCTGAAATACCCAGTTCCCTCACACGTTTCTTTTTTTAAGACTTTATTTACTCATGAGAGACACACACACACACAGAGAGAGAGAGAGAGAGAGAGAGAGAGAGGCAGAGACACAGGCAGAAGGAGAAGCAGGCTCCATGCAGGGAGCCTGATGCGGGACTCGATCCCAGGACTCCAGGATCAGGCTCTGGGCCGAAGGCAGATGTCCAACCGCTGGGCCACCCTGGCTGTCTCCTCACATTTCTTGATGTGAGACTTGCCATCAGGAATAGAAATAGTCAATCCACTATTGACAACCTAGTGTATATCAATATATACTGTTGAGTGCAAATGACTGTTTTATATCACCATATTACTTTGTGATGAAAGATCTGTGAACTCATAAGATCACTTGCAGTCATCTACAGAATGTAACCACCTCTACGGTGACAAGATGATACCGCTATATTATCAAGCCAAAACGTCCTAACCTGGCTCTGTCCTACAAATTGGACTGCTGATTATAAGTACCTTCTTCTGGGTGGAGTCTGCCTAAAGTAAAAGTTACTTCAATGAAGGTATGTTAACAAAGGCCAGTTCACTCCCACTTGTTATTTAAATCTTTACCCAGTGCTCAGAACAAAGTTTGATCAATTCCCTATTGACTTTCAGAATGCACACAGAATCCATATTTTCTCTTTGATTAAAACACACAGTGATTAGCAGAGCCTGGCAATACATACCCAGTCACTTAAATTTTTTTTTAAAGTATCACAAGATGCTTCAGAGTCAAGACTCAGGGAACCAAGACTCACAGTCAAATGTAAAACAAGGCACAACACTTAGGCATATTTCTTTACTACTAAAATATATTTGAAGATCTCTTGATTGACACAGGAAATAGTTTTGGTTATTCTAATAGCAGTTTATAATACTGGCCATCTCTTCAGGGTTTCCAGTGTTCCTGGTCAAGGCTGGGCTGTGCTTTCTACAGAGTAATCAGGGTAACCTAATGGCCACTGACAATGTGTAAAGGGGGCTATTCCCTATGGCTGGGCCCAGAATTCCATGTTCTGCATTCCCAAGAACAACCTATTTTAGAACAGAAAATAAAAGGTGATTCCCACTTATGTTAGAGAAGCTCAAAGAGCTTTGTGTTTTTTTAAAAAAATTAACTTCGATGGCAACCCATTGAGATAAGGAACAGGTGTTAACCAGATTCTTATTGGGAGATTGTAGTTATAAACTGTGAAGGACATGGTATGCCAGCGAACAGGCTGTATTACAGTCAAACATTGGGTTGACATCTTTGCACTTGACTTCCTGCTGTATCACTTCATGCTTTCATGCAACACATTTATTCAATGTATAAAACTAGATTCAGAATCATCTTCTTGTTAGTGTATGAAACTTCTGATAATTGAAATCCTGGCTATTACAGCCACTACTATCTTTGTTAAAATATAGCCATTATGATGTTTGGTACTACTTGGAATTATATTCCAATAGAAAAATCTGCATGAGATAAATGCCAAATTTAAGTCATAAGGGCAACTAAGCAAGTGATTTTATCACCAAAACTATTATTCACAATTGCTTCAGGGTTTTTTTTTAATTCCGTATGTTCTGTTTAATTGAGAGCATGTATTCAAATAATATCCTGCACTAATTCAAGATTTTGAAGCACTGTGTGTTTGGTAGCTAATTTAAAATAATTGACTATCAAATTGATTTTTTAAATGTACTCTGTGTAAATTCTAGGCATTATGAATATCTTCAGAAATAAAATTATGTCCTAGAAAGCACTTGAAGTGTGTGTGCCTAGTACTCAACATTTCTAACATTCAATTAGGGGATTGAGTTGTATATGGGTATAAAGAGCATAAAATTCTATATAAAACATTCTTCTCAAGGATGGAGTGGAAAGGCAGAGAGACTCCAAATAAGACAGTCAGCATTTACTCAAATGACTATTCACAATGGGAACAAGAACTCAACCTATTGATCTAATCCCATTATACTGGGATGCAGGGATAGAAAAAAAGAGAAAGCAATTTGCCTTTTTGTCTGTTTTGCAAAGTGAACAAGAGACTATTTGGTCAGGGAAAATTTTGAGACCAAATACTTACATGTATTGACAGCTTTGGGGGCAGGGGGATTATATTGAGATTATTTTAAAAGTTCTTCCTTCTGTTCAAAGAAAAAGCAAGGACAGTGTCCAGAAAGCACATTGCCATTCAAAACTACCACCATCACCCCACCACCCCCACAAAGAAATAGAATGACTTCAGTCACTCTATGTGGTTTGATTTCATCTAAGTATACCTAACAACCCTTGCTAATCAGTATTTTAGTTCTATAAAAAGAAATATAGTACTTTGCAGTCATTTCCTAATTAAAAACATATGCAAGAAATGCAATGGTAAAGGAAAGGAGGTAAAACTTGGGATTCCTTGGAAAAGGAAAAGTGCCTATTTTCTCTTTATGCTTTGACCTTTGCGTGATTTCTACTGTCCACATTCTCTAAGCTCCTCACCATGATATCCCATGTGAGCTTGGGCCTCTCCCAGTTCCAGAAGTCTTTCAGTGGGTCTGTGCACTTTACCTGCCTCTGAACCCAACACTGTAGGATTTGGTGATGAGTAACGCTGTCAGCAAAGGACCCACTGGCTCAGATGCCTCAGAATTTATTGCCAAAACTCTGCAAGTCTGTCTAATCCCCAGGTTGCCCATTCCTTTCTCCAATTTGGCCTCATTTTCAGAATTAGGTCTCTACCTAGGTTTCCCTTTAATTTTTGCCAGTTAGTTGCTCCATCTAATAGACTCTTTACCCTCAAAGATAGGTGCTAGATCTTGAGGCTGAATTAATGGAGATTAAGCCCTGCTTGTTCTAACTCATGGCTCCTGCCTCCTGTCCTCTCAAATAGGAACAGATCATCCAAAATCATGACTTTTGTTTGCTGGCTCCTAGAGACCAAATTCTGTTTCTATGTCACTATTTACTCACTTACCTAGGAGACTGTGTAACTTGTCTCTAAGATGGTAGCAATAATCCCTCCCATGTAGCCTTCAACCAACTTTCCAAAATGGTGATCTTAAAGGTATAACTATGGTATGATATCATGATTATTGGACAATATATAGTACACTATTAAAACCAGGAAATTGAGAATATATTATAGCTAACTAAAGATCTTTACATCATTTTTGAACCTTTATTCATTTGTGTTGCTTATAGTATATCTATATACTTTTCTCATTTTGAGAATGTTTCATAAATGAAATCTTACAGCATGTAATCTTTCAAGATTGATTTTTTTTTTTTTTTTACTAAGCCTAAGACCCTTGAGGTCTACCCAGGCTGTTGCTTTTATCAACAGTTCATTCCTTTTTATTGCAGTATTCCATTGTATGGATGTACAAATTTGTTCAGTTGAATGCAGGATGAGGGATTATTGCTGCCATCCTGGAGACAAGTTATACAACTCTTCAGGTGACTGAGTAAATATTGGCACAAAGACTGAGAACTCTTTACGCATAATGTAGGAGATTTGGGTTGAAGATTTAATTTGCTTCCAGGATTTTTCTGTTATAATTAAAGTTACTATGAATATTTGTATACAGGCTTTGTGTGAATATAAGTTTTCATTTCTCTAGGATAAATGCCCAAGAGTGCAAATGGTGAGTCATATGGTAAGTGCAGGTTTAGTTTTATGAGAAACTGCCAAACTATCTTCCAGAGTGGCTGTGCCATTTCACATGTCCACCAGCTAATGAGACCCAATTTCTCTACATCTTCCCTCACTAGCAATTGGCATTATCACTAGTTTTGATCTTAGCTATTGTAGTAGCTGTATGATGAATACCTCACTGTGACTTTAATTGGCATTTTTCTAATGGCTGATGTTGAATGTGGTTTCATGTGCTTATTTGCCATCTGTATCTTCTCTGTGGTGAAAAATCTGTTTATATCTTTTATATATTTTAGAATTCATTTTTCAGATGTGATTCCTTCCTCTGTAGTCTTTCATCCTCTTAACAAGGTCTTTCACAGAACAAAAGTTTTAAAATATGTTGATTCATTTGATTCATCATGCTTTCGATGTCCTACCTAAGAACTCCACATATTTTTGGAGAAATTGAAAATGTATATTTATATATGCTTGAATCTGCATAAAGGAACTGGAAAAACACCTAATCTAATGAAAGTGTGAGGCACCTGAATGTGGGAATCAGAGAATATAGGCAGGGATAGGAGATGTGACTTTTCATCTTTTTATATTCAAGTTTTTAACTACATGAGGATATTAATTTTATTTTTTTTAAGATTTTATTTATTTATTCATGAGAGACACACAGAGAAAGGCAGAGATACAGGCAGAGGGAGAAGCAGGCTTCCTGTAGGGAGCCTGATGCGGGACTTGATCCCAGGACCCCGGGATCACGACCTAAGCCAAAGACAGATACTCAACCACTGAGCCACCCAGGTGCCTTGAGGATATTAATTTTAAAAACAGAGCATGGGCTTTGGAATCAGATCAGTTTCAATACGGGCTCCACAAATTAGCTGTTAGAGCTTGGAAAGTTATTTATTACTTTAGTTTTCTCGTCTGTAAAATTAAACATAAATAGACATAGTATCAGTCATTTTTAGGAAGATTAAATAAGATTGTGAAAATAGTTTAATAGTGAACCAATTATGAGATTGAATTACAAATCATAAGCCAAAGTAAAATTTATATTTAATATAAAATAGTTCAGTTTTTTCCTCCTGCTTCATAGTTATCTTTGGTGACATATTGCTCAGTTTTTCTAGGCTTTGTACATTCTGCTGAGGAATTACAGTGGCTACATTTGTGGACTCTGCTTCTCCAGTTAATGCTGTTTTGATAAGTAAGCATTTTTTATTTGTGCTTATAATAAGCTCTGTTCTTTACACAAACTAGCAATCTCTAATACTCTCATTAAGTGGCAATTTATATTCTTCCTGAATAGGTAAGAACTCAGGGCTCAGAGAGGTAAAGTGACTTGATAGGTTGTCTAATTCCAGAGCTTCATAGGTAACTTTGGGATGCTTGGGGGAGCTCAGTCAGTTAAGCGTCCCAACTTTTGATCTCAGGTCAAGTATTGATATCAGGATCATGAATTCAAGCCCCATATTGGACTCCACACTGGATGTGGAGTCTACCTAAAAAGAAAACAAAACAAAACAAAACAAAAACAAGAAAAACAAGAGAAAACAAAAACGGCATATAGCTAACTCTGATGCCAGTATAATCTAGAATATTTTCCATGGAACTCCAGTCCCTTAGAGATATAGCTCAAAAACAAAAAACAAACAAAAGGCATTGATTCAGTGAACTTAGTGTATATTATAAAATAAAGCATGTTGAAAAAGTCCCTTCTTGAGAGTCTGCATTGCCTAATCACAAATTAAAGGTTCTGAGGAATCCTATAGTCTTGAACCAGCATTTCCCAGATTAACTTTATCACAAGGCTCTTAAGAAATATAGAACTATTAGGGCAGCCCAGGTAGCTCAGCTGTTTAGCGCCACCTTCAGCCCAGGGTGTGATCTTGAAGACCCGGGATCCAGTCCCACGTTGGGCTCCCTGCATGGAGCCTGCTTCTCCCTCTGCTTGTGTCTCTGCCTCTCTCTGTTTCTCTCATGAATAAATAAATAAAATCTTAAATATATATACATATATATACGTATATATATATATATACGTATATATATATACATATATACGTATATATATATATAAAAAACTATTAGAATCACTCAGAATTAGAATTCCATAGAAATATTTTAGGACTCCTTAAAGCCCTAAAGAGCATACGTTTTGCCCTATTTTAAAATGCTTGATATTTCTGTAAACTATTTCTAGCATAGCTTCACAAAAACTCCACAGATAGTTCATTTATATGACATTATAGCATCCTACTGATGAAAATAATAATCTTGTGGCAAATTTCATAAAATATATATGCTTTGGATTTATGAAGAAAACCCCCAGAGTAGAAAGTTTTGCACCAACTCTGAGGGCAAATGGTGTTAAAGAGAACATAAATCTCCTTGATAAGCCTGTGACTTTTCACCTTGAATGGTGTACTATTCACCATTCAAATGGTGTACTGAAAACTTTAAGATAAGGTCATGTTGGAAACTCCAACTAATGCAAAATATTGTTTAACATACATACAACCAAAAAAGAAATTTATTTTATTTAATCTCAGTCGCTACCTTTAATTCTGGTACTTCTTACCTATTTCTTCTTACAGGCTTTTAGAAACAAGGTGTTATGTTATCAGCTCAAATGTCGGTGCCTAGATGGAAGGGAATATACTTGCTATTTCCTGTCCTTGGATTCTACCCTCTGTGCAGTAGCTATTTAAACAAAGGCTTGGTAATGAATGTGATGGTTTTGAGTTTTTTTAAGATTATATTTATTTATTCATGAAAAACAGAGAGAGGCAGAGACATAGGCAGAGGGAGAAACAGGCTCCCCAGGAGGAGCCTGATGTGGGACTCAATTCCAGATCAGGGGATCATGCACTGAGCCAAAGGCAGACGCTCAACCGCTGAGCCACCTAGGCGTACCATGAATGTGATGGTTTTAGATACATAGTTATAGACATGTATGTAACATAAAATCATACTAAATACCTCTTTTCCTAAATTTTTCCGTGTCTGATGATGGCAAAATGAGTCAAATACGCTATTTTATTACTTATTAGACTGGTCACTGCTATGTTATTCTTGAAAGGTAAAAGAAAATTCATCTTTTCATTTCAGCCTATTGTTATTTCCATTTTACTTTTTATTAATAAGTACAATTAGAAATTTGTTTCAGAAAGTTTAAAATTTCTTTAGAAACTTTAAATGCCTGGGATCCCTGGATGGCGCAGCGGTTTGGCGCCTGCCTTTGGCCCGGGGCGCTATCCCGGAGACCCGGGATCGAATCCCACGTCGGGCTCCCGGTGCATGGAGCCTGCTTCTCCCTCTGCCTGTCTCTGCCTCTCTCTCTCTCTGTGACTATCATAAATAAAAATTAAAAAATAGTTCTTTAAAAAAAAAAAAAAAAAAGAAACTTTAAATGCCTTAATTGAAACAAGTGACATATGTAACAAATAGAACTTTAGAGATAAACTCATTTTCTCTAAAAATTAAAATGAGAATAAGTTTTATTTCCTCTAAATATTATGCAAGAAGTGAAGAATTAAGTTATAACACAATACTTTAATTCTTTTAATAGAATCATCCATAATTTCTACCAATAGAATATTTCAAAAGTTTAAACTTAGACATTTAATAGTGTCAGGCATAAGTTGTTATGAATTGAACTTAATTATGATGCTTTTATTTTCTATCCTATTAGATAATTTTTTTCAGTAAGGGTGGACATTGCTACTTCCTCTTTGTCCTAAAGTATACAAATATGCTTTTGTGATATTTCAGAATATATTGTTCCACAGAATTTTAAGACTAGTTCATTAAAGTAAGGTACTGTGGAGCAAAATCTACCTTGATTTGATGCTTATGACTTGATTTTAAAAGAATTTATTTATCTCCTGAATTTTAAGCTTGCTTATTTGGCTCACAATAAAATAAAAACAGAAGAATAAATTGATGAGTGTACTTTGTGTAATTCTTTTTAAACATTTATCCATCTTTAAATATTATCCATGTAGCAACTGTAGGTATGTTCATAGAGAATATAAAAAAACTCTCACACTTCCAATTCCTAAGCTTATGATTTTGATGCAATTCACAACTAAAAATTCTAAACTAAGAGGCCATCTGTTTCTATGAATCTGAAAGATACTGCCCTATTTGGAGACTTTTATTACATTAAACATGAAAATCTGGAGTTTTAAACTTCTAGTTACCTGTAAAAAAAAAAAAAAAACTCTAACATCTAATTTGAGGATAGTTTTAATATTCACATATTCTTAAAACACAAACCTCAAAGTGATTCCAAAGAAGACTCTAAGGCTGAAATGGAACACAAGATTAAAACCAATTTTTTAAATGCTTATTAGCTTTAATAAAAACCAACCCCCAAGGGATCCCTGGGTGGCGCAGCGGTTTAGCGCCTGACTTTACCCCAGGGCGCGATCCTGGAGACCCGGGATCGAGTCCCACGTCCGGCTCCCGGTGCATGGAGCCTGCTTCTCCCTCTGCCTGTGTCTCTGCCTCTCTCTTTCTGTGTGACTATCATAAATAAATAAAATAAAATAAAATAAAATAAAATAAAATAAAATAAAATAAAATAAAAACCAACCCCCAAGTATTGATAAACTTTAACTGACTTTATTCATTTTCTGCTTTAGTTTCTTTTTTTTAAAAAAAAGATTTTACTTATTTATTCATAGAGACACACAGAGAGAGAGAGAGAGAGAGAGAGAGAGAGGCAGACACAGGCAGAGAGAGAAGCAGGCTCCATGCAGGGAGCCCGACGTGGGACTCGATCCCGGGGCTCCAGGATCACACCCCGGGCTGCAGGCGGCGCCAAACCGCTGTGCCACCGGGGCTGCCCTAGAGTTACTTTCTTGGCTGACTCATTGTCCATTAATTGTTGGATCTTCCAGCAATTAATATGCTTATTAGAGGGATAGTTGGGTGGCTCAGTGGTTGAGTGTCTGCCTTTGGCTCAGGGCGTGGTCCCGGGATCAAGTCCCTCATCATGCTCCCCCACTCCCCCGCAGGAGCTTCTCCTCTACCTATGTCTCTGCCTCTCTCTCTGTGTTTCTCATGATTAAATAAGTAAAATCGTTTTTAAAAATGCTTATTAGAAAAGGGTTTTTTCAAATATGCTTATCTACTGCTGTATATGGTATATTTTGGTAATTTATCAGAATACACAGTTTACTCATCTCTTTATATCATTTATACATCACAATAGGATTCAAAAGTTTTTTGCTTTAACAAGTCTAAAAAATACTCTGAAACAAGATTTAACATATGTAAATAATCTAAATGCTTATGTTATATTACACCACAGATTTTGCCTTAAAATATTTGATAGCTGTAGCAAATGAAGATAGATGCTTTACACTATACATTTTCTGAGACTAGGGCTTATTTTATGAAGCAAACTTGACTGAATAATTAGAGCTTTTGTGTTGACCAAGTTCAGGGTTTTTTTACAGTCTCAGATTTTAAGATTAAACTAGTTAAAGCAATAGTTATACTGAGCAAGAATTATGTCTGGTTTTCTTTTCTATAAAGCCATCTAATAGATTTTTTAGTTTATATTATAGTTAATTTTACAATTTTTAAATTATTTTATACTTGTAGAGCTTAGAAGTCAAGCCCTAAAAAAAAAAAAAAAAAAAAAAAAAGAAGTCAAGCCCTGCTAAAGAAGACTTGTGCCAAAATAGTTGCTCCCTGACCTCAGTTCAAACACAATCCCTGTCATCTCTTTCACCTGTTTCTTCTTTATTTCAATTTATTTTTTAAACCACTTTACTGACGTATGACTGACAGGTAAAAAGCTTACATATTTAATGTATACAACTTCATGAGTTTGGTAGTAAGTGTATACCCATGAAGCCATTACCAACTTCACTATTATTAAGGTCATAGACATATCCATCACCCCCAAAGTTTCCTCCTTCCCTCTTTATTAGTAGTAGTAATGTGTGTGTGTGTGTGTGTGTGTGTGTGTGTGTGTGTGTGTGTGTGTGTATGATAACACAAGATCTACAGTCTTGGCAAATTTTAAGTATAAAATAAGCAGTGTTAGCTCTAGGTGGTACGCAGCATAATAGATCTCCAGAACTTATTGGCTTGGGCCATAAGAGCAAAGCACTATGCTAAAGTCTACTAAAAGCTGAAGTCATTGGTTAATCTACAAATTACTGAAACTCCTCAAAGTGGATATTCAAATCTCCTCTGAGAAATGAGAAAATTCTCAGCAACTTGGGATAGATGTATTGGACCCAAAAGAGGTCAAACCAGAACCAGTTTAAAGGGTAAAATCTGCAAAGAACCAGAGCTTTTCTGTAGTTATAATCAAATAATAAAAGTGGAGGTCATTCTGCTTGAAGTTTGATGGGATCCATACATTTCATCTTATACTGAGATTTAGTCTTAAGAATAACTCCTGGTTTGGTCAAAGGGGAAGTTTGTGTTTGCTTCTTGTTTTTCTTACTATTTAGAAGTGATAGCCTTCAATAGCCTTGAAGATATCTTTTCTCTGTCATCTTAAAACTGGAAGTCCTACTGCACACTAACTTGTGCCTCCAAAGTCTCTATAAGTAAAAACAAAACAAAAAAACACATCACCACCAAACCTTTCTTTCATGTGCACATGAAAGCACTAGAGGTTTCCTTAATTTTTAGCCTAACTTTAAAAGAATACTATATATATTTGCCATCAATTTCAAATACTATCTATTTTTAAAGGAGTCTATAGGGCAGCCTGGGTGGCTCAGTGGTTTAGTGCCACCTTCAGCCCAGGGAGTGATCTGGAGACCTGGGATAGAGTCCCATGTCAGGCTTCTTGCATGGAGCCTGTTTATCTCTCTGCCTGTGACTCTGCTGCTCTCTCTCTCTCTCTCTCTCTCTCTGTCTTTCTCTCTCTCTCTCTGTGTCTCATGAATAAATAAGTAAAATCTTTAAAAATAAAAAATAAAAAAATACAAGGAGTCTATAGGATTTTATTTTTTTAGGAGCTCCAAGTACATCCTAAATTGAACTCCACAGCTAAGGAGATTTGTAAGTATTTTGGAAAATATTTGTACTGTAAGTTCGTATTCATAATTTTAAATGCATTCAGTTCTTTATTTTCTGTGCAAATTAAACTCAAAGTTAAAAGTCCACATGCAGGATCCCTGGGTGGCTCAGTGGTTTAGTGCCTGCCTTTGGCCCAGGGTGCGATCCTGGAGTCCCGGGATCAAGTCCCACATCAGGCTCCCGGCATGGAGCCTGCTTCTCCCTCCTCCTGTGTCTCTGCCTCTCTCCCTATGTCTATCATAAATAAATAAATAAATAAATCTTTTTTTTAAATTTTTATTTATTTATGATAGTCACACACAGAGAGAGAGAGAGAGAGAGAGAGAGGCAGAGACATAGGCAGAGGGAGAAGCAGGCTCCATGCACCGGGAGCCCGATGGAGCCCGATGTGGGATTCGATCCTGGGTCTCCAGGACCGCGCCCTGGGCCAAAGGCAAGCGCCAAACCGCTGCGCCACCCAGGGATCCCAATAAATCTTTTTTTTTTTAAAGTCCATATGCACATAATTTATAAAAGATGGGTAAAGGGAGAGCTTGTATAACAAAATACCTGATTACTTAAGAAATGATAATCTGTTTTGGATATCTGAAAATAAGTTTGGCTCTCTAATTCTTCCCACACAGTTTTAGTCTACACTGTTTAACTTTTATTTTCTATCAGAGAATATAACTAGAAAAAAATTAATTGAGGTATAATTGACTTAGTTTCAGGTGTAAAACATAATACTTCGTTATTTGTATATATTGCAAAATTATCACTGCAGTAAGTCTACTTAACATCCATCACCATATATCATTAGAAAATTTTTTCTTCTTGTGACTTTTAAGATCTATACTCTGAGCACTGTTCAGATTTGCAATGTGTTATTAACTACAGTCCCCATGTCTCCATGACTTGCTTATAACTGGAAGTTTGTACCTTTTAAACTCCTTCACTCATTTTGTCCACCCTTCAACTCTTGCCTCTAGCAATTGGCAATCTGTTCTATCTACTAACTTAGGGTGTGTGTGTATACTATTTAATATAAAAATGTTATTTTTATATATAATTATATAAACCTTATATATAAATAATATATATTTTAAGATTTCACATATATATATTTTTTAAGACTGCACCTATACATGAGATCATATGGTATTTGTTTTTCCTGTCTGACTTATTTCACTAGCATAGTGCCCTCCTGATCCATCTGTTATTGCAAAATGCAAGATTTCTCTTCTTTCCATGGCTGAGTGATATTCCTGTATGTGTGTGTATGTCACAATTTTTTACCATTCATCCATCAATGGACATATAGGTTGTTTCCATATCTTGGCTGCTATAAAATAATACTGCAATGAACATTGAGGTGCATCTCTCTTCCAGTCGTGTGTTTTTCTTAGAAAAGCACCCAGACATGTAATTGCTGGATCATGTGGTAGTTCTATTTCTAATTTTTTGAGGAACCTCCATACTGTTTTCCATAGTGGCTCTACCAATTTATATTCCCACCAACAGTGCACAAGTGTTCCTGTTTCTCTACATCCTTACCAAGACTTATTCCTTTTTTGTTAACTGCCATTCTAACAGGTGTGAGTGATATTTCCTTGTAGCTTTGATATGCATTTCTCTGATGACCACTGATGTTAAGCCCCTTTCATATGTCTGTTGGCCATCTGTATGCCTTTGGAGAAATGTCTATTCAGGTCTTCTGCCAATTTTCTTTCTTTCTTTCTTTCTTTCTTTCTTTCTTTCTTTCTTTCTTTCTCTTTCTTTCTTTTTCTTTCTTTCTTTTTCTTTTTCTTTCTTTCTTTCTTTCTTTCTTTCTTTCTATCTATCTATCTATATTTGCTATTGTATGGCAATATTTAAAATATTTAAAATGTTAATTTTTTAAATTCAATTAACCTACAGTGTTATATTAATTTTAGGTGTACAATATAATAATTCAATAATTCTATATATTGGTGCTCATCACAGTACATGTACTCTTAATACACTTCACCTGTTTCACCTATCCCCCCAACCCACCTCCCCTCTGGCAGCCACCAGTTTGTTCTCTATATTTAAGAGGGGTTTTTTTTGCTCATCTTTTTTGTTTTGTCCCTTAAATTCTACATGAGTGAAATCATATTTTTCTGTGATATTTTTCATTTAGCATTATACTTTCTAGATCCATCCATGTTGTTGCAAATGGCATGATCTCATTCTTTTTTGTGGCTGTGTAATATTCCACTGTATGTATATGTGGTGTGTGTGTGTGTCTGTATACCACCTCTTCTTTGTCCATCTATTGATGGACATTTACTTCCATATCTTGGCTATTGTAAATAATGCTGCAGTAAACATAGGGATGCATATGTCTTTTTTGAATGAGTGCTTTCATTTTCTTTGGGCAAATAGCCTAAAGTAGAATTACTGGATCATATGGTAATTCTATTTTTAGGTTTTTGAAGAACATCCATTCTATCTTCCACAGTGGCTGTACCAGTTTGCATTCCTACCAACAGTGCACAAGGGTTCCTTTTTCTCCACATCCTTGCCAATATTTCTTATTTCTTGTATTTTTTATTTTGGCTATTCTGACAGGTTTAACTTGGTAACTCATTGTGAGTTTGATTTGCGATTTCCTGATGATTAGTGATGTCAGGCTTCTTTTCATATGTTTGTTGAGTTTTAGGAGTTCTTTATATATATTTTGAATATTAGTCCCTCATTTGCAAATATTTTCTCCCACTTGGTAGGTTGCCTTTTCATTTTATTGGTGACTTCCTTTGCTGTGCAAAGCTTTTTAGTTTGATGTAGTCTCATCTGTTTGTTTTTATTGCCTTTGTTTTTGTCAAATTCAAAAAATCTTTGCGAAGACTGATGTCAAAGACTTTATCACCTTTTTCTTTTAGTAGTTTTATGGTTTCAGGTCTTTATTCAAGTCTTTAACTCATTCTGAATTAAATTTTATACATGGTGTATGATAGTTTTTCCAACATCATTTATTGAAGAGACTGCCCTTCCTGCGTTGTATACTCTTGACTCCTTTGTTGTAAATTAATTGGCCATATATGTATGGGTTTATTTCTGGGCTCTCTGTTCTATTCCATTCATCTGTGTCTTTTTATGGCAATACCATTTTGATTACTATAGCTTGGTAATAGAATTTGAAATCAGGAAATGGTGATACCTTCAGCTTTTTTATTCTCTCTCAAAATTGCTTTTGCTATTCAGTCATACACATTTCAGAACTGTTCTATTTCTGTGAAAAATGCCATTGGAATTTTGATAGAGATTGCTTTGGATAGTATGGCCATTTTAACATGACTTCTTCCAGTCCATGAATATAGAACATCTTTCTATTTATATCTTCCTCAGCTTCTTTCGATATTTTACAGTTCTCAGTGCACAGATCTTTCACTTCCTATTTTATTCTTTTTGCTGCAACTGTATATGTTCATTTAAATTCCTCTGATGTTCATTATTAGTGTATAGAAACAACAGATTTCTGTGTGTTTATTTTGTATCTTGCAACTTTACTGAATTTATTAGCTCTAACACTCTTTTAGTGAAATCTTCAGGGTTTTCTGTTTAGTGTCATATTATCTGCAAGTAGTGGCAGTTCTACTTACTTCTTTCCAATCTGGATGCCTTTTCTTTTCTTGGCAAAAATGCTCTAGCTAGGACTTCCAATATTATGTTAAATGAAAGTGGCAAGAGTGAGCATCCTCATATTGTTTCTGATCTTTCAGCTTTTCCCTGCTGAGTATGATGTTACCTGTGGGCTTGTTGTATATGGCCTTTATTATGTTGAGGTACATCTCCTCTAAATCCACTGTTTTTATCATAAATTGGCGCTGCATTTTGTCAAATGCTTTTTCTGTAACTATTAAAGTTGGTCATGATATTTATCCTTCATTTTGTTAATGTGGTATATCACATTGTTTTAGATGTTGAACCACCCCTGGAATAAATCCCACTTGATCATAGTATATGATCCTTTTAATGTACTGTTGAATGTGATTTGCTAATATTTTGTTGAAAATTTGGATCAGTGTTAATTGGGGATATAGGCTGTAATTTTAGTTTTCTTGTGGTGTCCCTGTCTGGTTTTGGTATTAGGGTGATGCTGGTTTTGCAAAATGAGTTTGGAAGTGTTTCTTCTTCTTCTTTTTGGAAGAGTGTGATAAGGATTGGTGCTAATTCTCCTTTAAATATTTTGCTAGAATTCATCAGTAAAGCTACCTGGGCTTTTGTTTGTTGGGAGGTTTTTGATCGCCAATTCAATCTCCTGAATAGTAAGCAATGTGTTCAGATTTTTAATTTCCTTGATTCAGTCTTGGTAAGTTGTATGTCTCTAGGAGTTTCTCCATTCCATACAGGTTTCAAACTTGTTGTTGTGTTCATAGTAACTTATGGATCCTTTGTATCTCTGTAGTATTAGTTGTAACATCTCTTTCATTCAAATTTTGTTCATGTCCTTTTGTTTGTTTGTATTTTTACCTTGGGGAGTCTTGCTAAACATTTGCCAATTTTATTTGCCTTTTCAAAAATCAACTCTTGGGCAGCCCAGTGGCTCAGCGGTTTGGCGCCACCTTTGGCCCAGGGTGTGATCCTGGAGACCCAGGATAGAGTCCCATATTGGGCTCCCTGCATGGAGCCTGCTTCTTCCTCTGCCTGTGTCTCTGCCTCTTTCTGTCTCTCATGAATAAATAAAATCTTAAAAAAAAAAAAAAAAATCAACTCTTAGTTTCATTGACACGCTCAACTGTCTTTTTAGTTTCTATTTCATTTCTTTCTATTCTGATCCTTGTTATTTCCTTCCTACTACTAATTTTGGACTTCATTTGTTCCTCTTTCTCTAGTTTGTTGAGGTGTAAAGTTAGGTTGAGATTTTTTTTTCTTGTTTCTTGATGTAGGCATTTACTGCTATGAACTTCCCTCTTAGAGCCACCTTTGCTACATCCTCTAAGTTTTATTATGTTGTATTTCTATTATCATTTTTCCCAAAGTATTTTTTCTCTTTTGATTTGTTCTTTGACCCACTGTTGTTCAGTAGTATGTAGTTTAATCTCCACATACTTCTGAATTTTCCAGTTTTCTTCCTGTGATTGATTCTAGTTTATACCATTGTGATTGATTCTAGTTTATACATTGTGGTCAGAAACGATGCTTGATAGGATTTTAATTTTTTTTTTTTAGCCTTAGGCATGGTCTTTATTTACTTGGATACTGTACAAATATTACAATTTCTTTTTGCTGCAAAAAGTATAAAAATAATCTTTATATAGGAATCCATTCGTTACTGCAAATCTTTCTAAATCTCTGCAAATGGCTCTAAATGAGGGTAAATGAATAAACAAGAAGGGAGGGTTGGTCTACACGACAGCAGGAGATTGGGCCAATCCTCAGGGGCTCACCTGCCCAGATTTCTAGCTAAAGACCTCTCTGTTCCTTCTGGTTGACAGCCCCTCTCCCCCACCTATAGGTTACTCAGAGCTAAAGGTCCAGCAGATGAGGGGTACACAGGAGAGGTCTAGGGGGAGCTGCAGGGTCGGGGTGGGGAGAAGTGAAGGAGGCTCGGAGTGGTGCTGGCAAGCATCTGGCTCCACCCTCAGCTTCCCTCCCCAGAGTGGGAGGCGTTGGCTGGAACAGGGCAGTGGGGCTGGACAAGTTGCCCTATGGGGATGATGGCAGGTCTTCAGTTCTGTGCCACTGAGTGGCAGCCGAGCCTTGGCTCTGAGAGGGCATGAGGTGGGGGAAAGCCCCAGAAAAGGAGAGGCAAACACTCTGGTGATAGGATTTTAAGTTTATTAAGATGTGTTTAGTGGCCTAACATATGATCTATCCTGGAGAATGTTCCATGTGCACTTCAGAAGAATGTGTATTATGTTATTTCTGAATGGAATGTTGAGTATATAACTGGTTTACTATGCCATTTCAGGTCATTATTTCCTCTGGATGATCTTTTGAAAAACTATTACTTTCTTTATAACAAGTTATAATGAGGACTAGTGGATTTTAGGGCACTAAGGAAATTCAAAATCTTTTTTTAAACTGTACTAAATATTTGAGAATTAAAGGAGTTGTAAGCAATTTACAAATATTCCCCTTTTGCTATCAATTAATAAAAAGCCCTCCATTTAGTGACAAACAAAATTTAAGTTTTTAAATTTATATTGCAAGTATGTTTTTGACTCTCTTCCAGTTACTGGCCTTCTCTGTGCTATGAAAAATAGATTATCAAGCCAAGTTTATCTTCCCTTTTCTTTCACCTCAAAATGTCCTCTGTACTATGGTTTTTTAAACTTTAGCATGCATCCGAATCTCCTGGAGAGCCTGCTAAAACATAGATTGCAGGGTTCTACTCCAAGTTTCAGGTTTAATAGAACTGTTGTAGAGCTTATTAATTTGCATTTCTTACAAGTTCCTGGTAATTTTGATATTCTTAATCTGGATACCAAACTGAGAACCACTGATCTAGGATTATACTAAGTTACTCTCCTTCAGTTTAAGAGAAATAAATAGCACTTCTCTCCAACAAATTTTACTTTGTACTCTTAATTCCATCTTCATCTCTATCACACAATTATTTCCTCTGTTTGCAGCTCTCCAATCTCTGTATGCACTGACTTCCTCCATTCTGCTTTCCTGATGAGTAGACTTCAATTTTTAAAAACACAAAACAAAGGCACCATCTAACTACCATTTTTGTCTCATGAATTACCTGTTCACTGCCAAATTTCTAGACAAAATATCCTTGAACCAGAACCTCTGCATGCTCTTGCTTTTCTTCATTACTTGGACCATCTCTGAATCAATTAAGAGTCCCAGCAGGAAACAGGTAGCACTCTCAACTTAGGTAAATTATTAATAAACCTATAAAAGCGTCAGCAGGATATAGGGAAACTACAATGGATACTGCAGTAACCTGAGCTAGAAACAATGAGATCATCCTGTCATTCCTAGATCTGAATGAGAGGAAGCAACACTTAACAGAATCTGAAGAACGCTCCACGGGAACAAGTTGACTGATAGGATTTATGACCTTCTGGCGAGTAGGGTAGCCCATAGTAATACCATGTAGGCAGGAGACAGGAAAAAACAAACAAACAAACAAAACAAAAAACTGTTCAGACTCTTTCCTCCTGTCAATATGCCAATATTATACTAGTTGCTCCAAACTAGCTAAAGTAACCAGAAGCTAGAAGGAAAATGAGCTAGCTGATAAAGTTCTAGAGTTCAACCTCACAAAGACAGAATAGTGGAGAGAATAGAGAATGGATCTGAGGTGCAAATAGATGATATCCAGCACAGCCCATACCTTTTGATTTTTAGCTTGTATTCTTGTCCTTTATTTTGGTAACAATTTCTGTTCTCAACACAGAAAACAAAATCCTATAAGCTGCCATTTCAGAAGATGATGTCAAATTCATTCATATTCTTCTCATGAACACATGGAGCAATCTCTAAGATTCTACATGATAAAATACATCTCAATAAATTAATAAATTTAAAAGGATTGAAACAATACAAATAGGTTCTCCAAATTTAACAAAATTAAAACAGAAATAAACAACAAAAGGATACTGGAGAAATTCCTGAATATTTTAAAATTAAACAATATACTTTTAAATAATCCACAGTTCAAAAAAGAAATCAAAAGGAAATTTTAAAAATTTTGAATGAAAATGAAAACATACAAAAATTAATGTGCTAAATGGTAAATTTATAGCTTTAAGTGCCTATTGGAAAAAAGAAAGCTCTTAAAATCAGTAATCTAGGGTTAAACATCTAGCAAAAGAACAATAAATTAAAGCTAAAGCAAGCAGAAAAAGGGAAATAATGAACATCAAGGTTAAAACCAATGGGGAAAAATAGGGAAAGCAATCAATGAACCCCAAAGTTGATTCTTTGAATAGATTAACAAAATTAATATATCAAGGGAAAAAAGGAAAGAAAACAGACCCAAAATTGAGAGTGAAAGTAGAAACCTCACCACCAAGCTTATCGAGATTAAAAGGATTAGAAATACTGTGCAGAACTTTATGCCAACAAACCAGGTAATTCAGATAAAGTCCTAGAGATATAAATTATTGAAACTGACCCAAGTAGAGGCACCTGGGTGGCTCAGTGGTTGAATATCTGCCTTTGGCTCAAGTGGTAATCTGGGGTCCTGGGATTGAGTCCCACACTACACTCCCTTCGGGGAGCCTGCTTCTCCCTCTGCCTCTGTCTCTGCCTCTGTCTGTGTCTCTCATGAATAAAGAAAATCTTAAAAAAAAAAATGACTCAAGAAGACATTAAAAAAAAATCTCAGTAAGCCTGTAATATGTAGAGAAATACTGTATTACTAAAGATTTTCTCACAAAGAAAAGCCCACATCCAGATGGAAAAAAAGGATAGCAGCTAAGGACTAAAGCAGTGTTTCTTAATGATGTTCTCAACCTTTCAAGAGTTAGTGAGGTCAAAACCATTTTCATAAGTTGTCATTTGTCTCTTTCTATCTCAGTTTCTCAAGTTTCTAGACACTATATGACAAAGGACACTGCAACAGAATGAATGCAGAAGCAGCTGGGAGAATTTAGGAGTCCTCTATTAACCCAGACAGCAAAGACCTAAACCTGAAATATGGAGTTATATATTTTTATATAGAGAAATATAAAACGATCCAAATCTTATTGTTTTGTAATAGTTACATTTCCATTAAAAATGTTATTTAACATGATAGTTTATTATTTTTAAAGGAACTGAATTTTTACTGTTCTCATGTTGCATACATTAAATACAAATATATGTGACACATATAAATAAAAGTTCTCTGGAGTTCTCAATTTTGTATCAGTATAAACCTTTGGTTGTGGGACCAAAAGGTCTGAGCATTTTTGGAAAAAAAGGACATAAAACACAGTAGTAAGTAATGAGAATGAAATGGAAAGGATTAAATAAAAGAAAGACAGGAGTTGGACAACCAATAGATTTGGGGGCAAATGAGGAAAGAGATAAAATAGAATCCAGAAGTTTGGCCCAGGGATGCCTGGGTGGCTCAGCGGTTGAGCCTCTACCTTTGGCTCAGGGTGTTATCCCGGAGTGCCGGGATTGAGTCTTGCATTGGGCTTCCTGCATGGAGTGTGCTTCTCCCTCTGCCTATGTCTATGCCTCTCTCTGTGTCTCTCGTAAGTAAAATCAATCAGTCAAATGTATGTATATATGTTTAGCCCAAATGCCATACAAGAATGACAAATTAAGAGATAAGGAAATAAAAAAAAAAGATCAGTGAGTTTGGTGATATCAAGAATTCAGTTTTGACATACATGAAATGCCAGCCAAGCAGCCAAGTAGACATATAAGAAAATAAAATATATAAAGACTAAAATATAGTTTGAAAGTTATGTGTGTAGGAAAGATCAGGTTGTCCTGGCATCTTACATAACTGAGCATCACTTCAAGCAAATAAGATATTCATAACCATAAATCTTGGATCACTTTTCCCTAATTCCTTGGTGGATGATTGTTATGTTTCTTCTGAAAAGCTCTCTTAAATGGACAATTCTGGAAGCGTCTGGGTTATACATTTATCTTCTCTAAGTGCTTTTTTATATTTTCTCAGTTTCAGTTAAATTACTATAGACCATTAACAATTTCTAAGAGGCCCAGCTTTAGGGGAATCAGACTGAAAAGACAAACTTAATTCTCATTAGTCACTTTCTCTGGAGTTTACTTTCTTTCTTTCTTTTTTTTTTTTTTTTTTTTTAATGAAACAGCTATTAATGCCCTTATGAGCAAACACATATATTCCAACCTCCAAAAGAGTTACAGAACAAACCTATATACTGACTAGCAATATTTCTCAACTGTCTGTCATTCCTATATAATATAAAGTAGGAATGTCTTAAACTTCTTTTAAAAGACATCCCTTTTGAACTTTGAGAGGTCCTAAATCCTACTATTCTGACAAAAAATTTACTTTTACTTTGATTGGTAGACTTATCAATTTTTCAAGTTGTCAGGATATTTTTATTTTACACCTCCACCTCCATGTAACCATCACCTTTCCAGGATAAAGAGTTCTATGACTTGTGGTCAATCTTAAAATCTTCTTCACCTCCCCGATCCTTTAAATTGACAATTTCTAGATTTTCTTCAATTCTATTAAGTCTTGAAGTCAAGAGATTAAAGATACATTAATTATTACAGGCAAAATAATATTGTTAGCAGAAAAAATCCCATCACTTTCCCAGGCTTTTTGGCAGCAAAGTATTAGGTTACTATCTTTATGGAATTATTAATGAAGAGTTATAGTGTATAGCAGTGCTTATCTTTCATTGTACTAGCAAAAGAATTCTTTTTCTCCCAATGAAATTTTATACAATACCTCACTATATAAAATGGGCCATAAAGTGCAATGCTCTGATGTTTGTAAAGACCTAAAGCCCCCAGAGGCTCAGTCAGCCCTTTTTCCTCCTTCACAACCCATCCAAAAAAAGGCTCTTTAGGGTGCTTCCCAGGCAACATGGAATGCACTGTGAAAACCATCACTTTAAAGCATCATTAAATGTTGAAGATGCCAATATGGATTTAGAATCAAAGCTTCACATGAAATAAAGCAATTACTTCAGAAGGCCTCTTTACTGCAACTTCAATAAAACTTTATAAAATCCATTTCTTCTCAAAAATAATATAAAACTTTTCACAGATGCATCCTCAAAAACTGCCTTTCTTAAGCAGTGAAGGAATGAACACAGCATCACTTTAAACAATACTGATTATAGTACAGTAGATCAGGAGGTCTACTGTAACTCCTCTTATGGTAGATGTCAATATAGTATATCAAAGACACATTAACAATAAAATGGATCAAGATTATTTTTTATTGCACATTTGCTTACAAATCTGCTGTTTGAAGTATAGCTAAATCTCAAGTATTAAGTTAGTTTCAGCCATATTTCCATCAACTGAATTAAAGCAGTGAATTGCCTATATATTCCCTTAAGATTATGTTTCAGAAACTGGAACATTAACCTTCCCAATTTGTCTAGTTTATTGGAGCACATATTTAACATTTGTTTTTTTAAAAATTTAACTACTCAAAACCAAATAGCATACAATAAAGAAAACAATGTTTATGTCTATTCATGTAACTCAAGCTCAGAGAACTTCTGATTACATAATATGGTAAAGGGTCTTCAAAACTATTCAATTCTTCTTTGTATAATTTTGGAAATTTTAATATTTTGAGAAATTGATTCTCTCATAATCAGACTTTTATAAGGTTTCCCCTCCCCACCAAAAAACAACCCACAATGACTCCAAATTTAATAAAGGAACCATTATCTTGGACTAAGCTTCAAAATAGTATTCACATTCTCTATTCACTGTACTCCACAGTTTAATGCAAAATGTGCTATACAGATCGAAATAATATGGCATTTGAGCAGTCCATGCTTTAAACAGACCTTGAAACATTGATAGCCTGATCAAAAGAAACACAAGAATGAAAACAACTACTGCAAATGCAAAATTTTGGCCATTAATGGATCAGAGTAATGGCTGATGCTCCTACTAAGCTCATCAATATCATATAAAAAACAAAGAAGAGTAACAACAGACATTTGGCAAAACCTTCTAAATTATTTATCCCAAATTCTCAAACGGAATTTTTAATGCCTCACTCTTAAATTTTACACTTCAATCATTCATGTTTTCCTTTTCAGACTGTTAAGAAATAATTCTACTTAAACTTTTAACCTATGTATCCTTTCACACATTTTTACATAAAAAATTACTAAAATCACAATTCTGTGGCATCTGTTTATAATCAAACATACACCTAAACTGCAGTAAAGAAATTAGATCCTTTCTTATTCTATCTAGAAAGATGTTACCAAATCTCTAAGAACTCTTTTCCACAGCTCTTCTTTGTAACAACCATGATTTATGAAAATTGCATTTCAACTCCATAGCAAATTAACATCCATGCTTATTCCACATAGGTACTGCTAGTGGTCCCTGTGGTGTCCTTTCAACAATAACAAACTCATCAGGGTTGCCAAATGCCTCATAGAAAACCAATAAATCTTGTATTGCACGCTCTTCAATCTGAAAAAAAAAAAAAGGTGAAAAAAAAAAGATCCTTTAATCTTTTAGCAAGATTATATTAGCTTTCCAATTTCCTTTTGTGGAAGTACAACTTTATATGAATACAATGCAGCAGAATTAAATGAGGTATCCTGCTATCCCCTAGGAAAGTAGAAGGCTTAAGGCCTGAAGAATAATCAGATACCCATCCTCCTTTGAATTTTAATCTTGAGCAGAAAGAAAAAACCCTGAAAATAGTTGTTGGAATCCATTTATTCCAATAACTTCAGGAAGATGCTTTCTGATACATAAGTCTTCTAACTCTCCAGGGCAACTATGGGTTATGTGTTTCCAAGCCTGGCTCTCTGGTCTTTCAAGTAAATCTCAAATTTTAGCATCCCTTGATAATTTATCCTTCCTTGAACTAGTCAAAATTGGTATCTGTGGCTTACAACCTAAGAACACTTTCTGATACAGAAGCACCAGATAACGCCAAGTTTGTTACTATTTATTTATTTATTTATTTATTTATTTATTTATTTATTTATTTATCTATCTATCTATTTTATATTTTATTTTATTTATTTATTATTTTAGAGCAAATGAGAGTGCAGCGGGAAGGATGTAAGAGAGAGAGAATCTTAAGCAAGCTCCACTGCCCAGCATGGAGTCAGAAAGGGGGCTCAATCTCATGACCCTGAGATCATGACCTGAGCTGAAATCAAGCGCTGCATGCTTAACTGACTGAGCCACCAGGTGCCCCTATTGATCACTTAAAAAAAAAAAAAAAAAAGCCTTGTGACAATTTATTCATTCTACATTAACCTAAATTCCTTCAATTAATACTCATTGAGCACCTCAGTTTTGTTTTATAGTACATTTTAACACAATAAATATATATACTTTTGAAATGAAAATAAACATAATTTTCTTAAGATGAAATGTAGTGTAGTTCTTCCCTAAATTAAGTCCATAAAAGCATATTACTTACCTGAATCAAAGCCAAGGGTTTTTCTCGACTTCTGATTAAAGCTGCTTCCTGCTGTAATTCTTCTTCTACAATAGATGCAAAAGTGACTGGAGCTACCACAGGAGGAGCAGTCAATGAAGAAGACAGCCAGGGACTGAAAGAATAGTAACAATGAGCTCTCATTATCTTCCCAAATTCTTGCATATAAATTCTCCTCTGAAATACTCTTCAACAGTGTTACACTTTTTCCCAGTGACCTATAATATGAGGGGACTTGAAAGCTTTTGCCTTCTTTTTATAGAATAGTAAGGTTAAGAAACAGAGGAAAGGAAAGCTAATATTTTATTTGGATCAGTGCTAAAAAGAATACTTTAGAAAACACCAAAAGGCTGGATGGAGCAAAAATGATATAACTAAACAGAAAGATAACTCAAACTGTGGAGCAGACAGTAGTCAGCTACCACATTCTATTCAATATCATACTACTCCCAATTTCTTAATATTATCTTTCAGTGCTAAACAACAGCCTAGCTTTTGATGCTCCAAAGCTAATCAATAAGCCTTACTTGGGACTGTCTAGAAGTGGTAAATCTGAAATATGGTTGCCTTCTGGTCCTGGGGTACCATGAGGGGAGCATCTGCAAAACAAATACCAAAACTGGAGATTAAAATTTCTACTAATATTAGTAAAACTGTTTATTCATAGAAATACAGAAGAAGAATTATAAGTCCTGACACAGGATACAAGTGAAGGTGTGGAATCAGACTTACTTTTAAAATTTAAGTTAAAAAAAAAAGTCCACAGGTATATAAACCCTAATAATATTCATAGAACCATTTACTATTATCAAACATACATTAGGAAATACAGAAAACTTTGTAAATAAAAGTTTTACATTAAAAATTGTTTATGAATAAAAGTGAAAAATTAGCACTAAGTTTCAAAATACATACAAACTGAATAATTAGCCAAATTTTGTGAGCAACTAATATAGTAAATACTTTGATAAGCCAGGAATTATAGGATAGAAATATATGATTACTATGTTCTAAGAACTCACAAACTAAGTGAGGAAACAGTATATAAAATGATGTAGCAGAAAATAAGATACGATCTAACAGAGGCACCTGGGTAGCTCAGTATCTGCCTTTGTCTCAGGTGGTGATCCTGGGGTCCTAGGATCGAGTCCCACACCAGGCTCCCTGTGAGGAGCCTGTTTCTCTCTCTGCCTATGTCTCTCTGCATCTCTCATGAATAAATAAAAATCATTAAAAATAAAAAAAAGATAAACTATCTAACAGGGCTATAGAAATCTAAAAAGATCTGATCATTTGAGAGGGCCTCATGGAGAAGACAATAAAAGAGGTGTAGGATGAGGGGGCAGAAGTATTCGTGTAAGAGAAATAATTAAAGGTACTATAGAGACTGGCCTAAATGTGGAATTTTACAGCTAAAAATACCTAGAGATTATCTGGATTAATCCAATCCCCTCTTTCAGAATGAGCAAACTTAGGCCTAGACAGGTTTATCAGAAAGTCAGAGAATGAACAAATAGCACCTAAAACACTGACTTCCTGATTCATTTATGGAGTTACTAGGTATGTGTAGCACTATGGTGCTAAAAATCAGGCTGATTAAAATTCAGTCTCTTCTCCTCTAAAAATACTGGGGGGAGAGGTTTAAAAATCTATTTATAAACAATAATAAAAAATGTGAGATAAAACAATTGATGCCTGTACCAATACGTACAAAGTAATATGAATTAACAGGAGATACTGACATAATATGGATGAGGGTACATGCTCTTGGCTTCACTGGGGAAATGGCATCAAAGCTGAGAGTGGCAGTGAAATAGCATTTTTGGTTGTACAAATGAATGGAATGGTAAAAGCCACCAAAGCCTTTTCAATAAATAGGATAGGATTAAGAGTTTGCAAGGGATTAAAAGAGAAATAAAGTTAAAATGAACCAGTAGGCCAAGAGTACCAAATGCACGGAAAGCTAAAATGTTTAGACCTAATGTGTGGGCAAATAAATTTACTGAGAGTATTTTTATATACATATCTCATTTAATCTTTGCAATACTCTATTAAAAACCATGTATTATTTCCATTACACTGATTAGAAAATTAGGTTCAAAGAATATTATATAATTGCCCGATTCACAGATTGCCTAAGTAGAGACAGAACTCAAAGCAGGTCTTTTTTACTCAGAGTACAGTCTATTTTCCATTATCACAAACCTGCCTTTATTTCTATTATTCCTCTTAGTTTAGAATACATTCCACTATAAATGTCTTCTTATTCTTTAAGGACTAGCTCAAATATCACCTTCTCTCTCTTCCTACAGCATTTCAACTACTATTATAGAGCTTCACACACAGTAATTATTGCTTACATGTCTATCTTAACTACTAGACTAGTCTCTCAAGGTACGGCACTGCGTCATTCTTGTTTGTATCTCAGTGTCCAACAGAACACCTGGCACATAGTTGTTTGTAAAAATATAATTAAAGTATAAACAACAGGGGCGCCTGGATGATTCAGTCAGTTAAGCATCTGCCTTTGGCTCAGGTCATGACCCCAGGGTCCTGGGATCACACCCTGCATCAATCAGGCTCCCTGTTCAGTAGAGAGCCTGCTTCTCCCTCTCCCTCCAGTTGCTCCTCCTGCTTGTGCGCTCTCTCTCTCCCACTCAAATAAATATTTTAAAAAACAACAGTAAGAAAGCCAAAGGATTTTAAGTATGAGATAAAAGCAGGATTTTTTTTAAAGTTCCTTATTCCTTTGAATTACTGATAACTTCTTTCTTCTAGATGTTAGGTACTGAAATACAAAATGAAATGAAAGGTATAGCTATAGGTTTTTAGTTTTAAGTTTTAGGACTTGAAATCTACTGGGTGCTTGACCTATGACCTCCAAAATAAAGAGATATCCCCAGGATAAAGTAGAAGACTTCCAACCAGGAGAAAAATGAAGCTAAGGAAATAAATTAGAAAGCTACTGGAGTGTTATAAGATGATGGAAACCTAGACTAGAATAACTACAAAATAAATGGGAAAAATTTTACATTCTGATGAAAGAGAGAGCTACCTTAAAGACTAAATTCCCATGGTTTAAGTTCCCTGAAGTCCTTAAAAAAAGAAAGAAAAAAAAAGGAAAGAAGGAAATTAGGAAAGAAAGAAAGACATAAAAGAAAGAAAGAAAGCATCCTAAAGTCAGTCCAAGGCTATAGATTAGAGGCCTTCTAGGCACTAAAGCATAACATGGAATAAACACAAACACAGATAATGACTTAAGTGGTGCTCAAAAATCTCTCTGGTGTCTGGGGATTGGCTAAAAGTGTTTGACACTTTCAAAGAAATAGAAAAATACTGTGGAATCTATTATTAAGTAAGAAGCAGCAACTACAAGCTGTCTGTGAAAGTGATAATGGTACTGGCTAGAACAAATCGAGTATCAGGATTAAAGTATTTTATATAGGCCTTATTAAACCAAAGTTAAGCAATCAGAGCTTAAGTATAACTTACCTGTATAATCTATAATTTATAGAGTACTTCCATATATATTATCAGATATAAGCCATAATAAACCTGTATGATAGGCATTATTATTCTTGTTTCATATGTGATAAAACTGGTTCAGAAAAGTTCAGAGGGCTACTGTGTCAGACTGAAACTCAAATCTGTTTCATAAGATTGTAATCCCAGAAGTCTTTCCATGGATAATCTCATTAGTTATAAATTTACCCCAACAACTGAAGCTCCATGAAAATTTCATCTTAAAGTAAAACTATTAAATAGAGCTATGATTAAACAAATATCAAAAACATGCTAAGCTTTCAGATAATAAATACAGCATTATTAAGCTGTAGGTATTTGCAAGACAGAAATAGACATCTCAATAGACAATCTATAAAACTTGGCCTTCTGAAAAAATCATTTAGAGATTTTTGTTCAAACTGAACATTAATCTTACTAAATTTAGACTTTGAGAATAAATAACTTCTTATATAGCTGACTTTTAATTTTTTTAAAGAATCCTGTATTAGCTTAATTACAAAGATTTTTAAGTATAGAGCTTATATAATAATTTTTTGTCTCACAAGCAGTTTTCCTTACCAATAAGAAACACAAGATCAGTTTCTGCCCAAGAATTACATAAAAGGGTGTTTAAGTGGAAGGAAAATGAAAGAAAATGCATGAAAATGAAAAAGAACACATAAGTAACATACATAAGTTCCACAAATCTCTTTACATTTTAACATCCCCAAATAACAATGGCATTCCTTGGGGATCCCTGGGTGGCGCAGCGGTTTGGCGCCTGCCTTTGGCCCAGGGCGCGATCCTGGAGACCCAGGATCAAATCCCACGTCGGGCTCCCGGTGCATGGAGCCTGCTTCTCCCTCTGCCTGTGTCTCTGCCTCTCTCTCTCTCTCTCTCTCTCTCTCTCTCTCTCTCTCTGTATGACTATCGTAAATAAATAAATAAAATTAAAAAAAAAAAAAAAAAAAAAAACAATGGCATTCCTGGACTTCCCTAGCTTTGAGGGAAAAATTACATTTTCTACAATTAAAACAAGAATATAGGATTTGAGGAACTTCTAAAATGAGCTCCATTACACTTGCCACAAAAATTCCCTAAATACCACAGCATTTCTGTCTTCTAGCTGTAATTCTATTTCCTCTATTTAATTTACACTGCCTCTTCTCTTTTAAAAATCCTATCCTAAGTTCAAAAGCTTATGGCAATGAAATAGATCAATATTTTTCTAATACTATTCATATGGCCATACATATAATGATCAAATATTTGGCACTAATTAAGAAAAGTGTTTATAAACTGTTCCTCAAGCCCTTCTTCAATTAGATTTTTCCTGATAATTCCAGCCCATGGTCATTTCTTCCTCTCTGAACCACTCATCTGGCACTTAAATCATATATTGCCTTGTGACTTAATACTCTTACATTATATTGCAATTTCATTCTTGACCTTTCATTTAACTTTCATGTGTGCCCCCTTAGACTTACCAACTAGATTTCAAACACATTTAAGGGACTAGGCCTATATATAACACTTTTATATATACACCTAATAGAAGCTAGCAGAATGTTGTGCAGATATAATTTGGTGATTATTTACTTTTATTATTTCCTTTTTATATCTCACTTATGATTACACATTTTCACAATGAAATTAAAAAATTAAAATGAAAGTCATGCTATTTCCCTTCTCAGTGATCAAACGGTAATAATACACAGTGATCAGTGATAACATACAGCTATTTAAAACATTAACTTCCATGCTATGGCTGTCATGATCATTATTATATACTCCTTTACAATTTCTAAACCGGTATAATAGCAGATGCCACTTTTCACGATTAAGAGCCCTGATGTTATAGCACGCTCTAGTGATCAACTATAAAACCACAGATCTTCAATACTTTAAGACAAAGACTTAACCCAAAGAAAGTAAGAAATTTTCAATCGATAGTGTTAATATTTAAAATGTAAAAATATTACAAAAATGAACTTAATGTTCATACCTTACAATTTACAAACTTGAAGCATACAATAAAACTTACTCATTAGAAACAACTGTTACCTAAAACAGCTACAGTTTTACCTCATTTATTCATCTTGTTCTGAGCATTTATTACATGCTAAAAAATATTCTAAGCATTGATAGTTCAGCGAGAAGCAGAGATCAACCTCTCATTGAGAGAATTCTCTTCTCCTATGCTTTCATTAAACATATAGTTGGATATTCAGTCAGTCATTAAAATACTTGTAGTTGAAAACATTAAACAAAGAATCACACTAGTAACTGAAAAGTCCAATGAGTGAGAAGTGCTGTGGGAATATATCAAAGAAAACTGACTCAGGAAGGGAAGTCTGACTCCAAAAAATACGACTAGATAGAGACGGAAAGAAAAATAAGAGTCAACTAGTCAAAGGGTAGGCAAGTGGCAAGAAATAAATGGCATTTTTTTTTAATTTTTATTTATCTACGATAGTCACACACACAGAGAGAGAGGCAGAGACACAGGCAGAGGGAGAAGCAGGCTCCATACACCGGGAGCCCAATGTGGGACTCGATCCCGGGTCTCCAGGATCGCGCCCTGGGCCAAAGGCAGGCGCCAAACCGCTGCGCCATCCAAGGATCCCCAATAAATGGCATTTAGAACAAGATAATGAGAATAGAGAGATGTTAAAAGAGGAAGATAAGAGGTTGGCAGAAACCAGACTATGTAAGGCCTTAAAGGCTATATAAGAAATCTAGCTTTTCCCTAAGAGCAGTAAGTTCTGCCATTTCAAAGAAGAACAAAACTGGCTCAGTATTTTGGAGGGAAGGAAGAAAGGTTATGGCAAGACCAGTTAGGAGGCTACTCAGGTAGCCCAGGTGAAAAATCACAGTAATCTGAATGAGAGTAAAAACAGTGGAGATAAAATTTAACATATGATTTGAGGAATATTTAAGAGCTAAAACTGGCATGTCCTGATGATAGACTGAATATTAGGAAGATGGAATAGTAAAGACTTTCAAATGCCATTTTCCAAGGAAGGAAACTCAGGAAGAATTTTTTTTTTTTAAGATTTTATTTATTTATTCATGAGACACAGAGAGAGAGAGGCAGAGACACAGGCAGAGAAAGAAGCAGGCTCCATGTAGGAAGCCTGATGTGGGACTCGATCTGAGGAACTCCAGGATCACGCCCTGGGCCAAAGGCAGACTCTCAACTGCTGAGCCACCCAGGCGTCCCAAAATGGACTTTTTTTTTTTAAACTAAGCATTATTTTGTTTCCAACTAACCATAAAATATTCCTTCTTCTGAGGCACCTAGGTGGGGCTCAGTTGGTTAAGCATCTGCCTTCAGCTCAGGTCATGATCTCAGGGTACTGAGATTAAGCCCCAAGTAGGGCTCCGAGGTCAGTGGGGAGTCTGCTTCTCCCTCTCCGTCTGCCCCTCCCCCTTCTAGCACATGTGGATTCTCACTCTCAAATAAAGAAATAAAATCTTAAAAAAAAAAAAATACACTCCATTCTTTAATGAAGAATTAGACTTCAGGAGTTCATTTAGGCATTTTTTTTTTAAATTGAGATAGAATTGATTACAATGTGGTATTTGTTTTAGGTGTACCACAGTGATTTAACAATTCTATAAACTATGCTATGCTTAACCACAAGTGTAGTCACCATCTACCACCATACAATGTTATTACATATTACTGACTATATTCCCTATGCTGTATTTCTTATCCCCATGACTTATGTATAACTCGAAGTTTGTATCTCTCAATACCCTTCACCTATTTTGACCATCCTCCCAACCCCCTCCACTCTGGCAACCACAAACCTACCCATTCTCTCTATAGACAAAAATGTTTTTGCTTGTTTCTTTTGTTAGATTCCACTTACAAGTGAAATTATATGGTATTTGTCTTTCTCTGTCTGACTTCACTTAGCATAGTACCCTTTAGGTCCATCTATGTTGTCACAAATGGCAAGATTTCATTCTTCTTTATGACTAATATTCCATCACACACACACACTATATCTTCTTTATCCATTTATCTATTGATGGACACTTACGCTGCTTCCATATCTTGGCTATTAAAAATGCTGCAATAAATATAGGAGTATGTATATCTTTTTAAATTCATGTTTTCCTTTGGGTAAATGAGGAAAAAAATCAGGAAGTATGGATTGTTTTATGTTTTCTATTTTTGTTTGATTTTATGAAAGAGGTATGAAGAAAACATTGTTTGGTTTTACCTGAAGTTAAAGTATTTCTGAATATCCAAGTAGGATGGAGATTTCAAGAAGACAGCTAATTCTGAAGTTCAGATGATAGCTGTGGACAGGCAATATAATTTTTGAGTCTTTAGTGTATAGCTGATAACTGAAAATAGAAGCTCATGAAATGATGTAGAAAGAGTATATAAAGTGAAATGAGAAGATGACCTGTAATTGAACTTCAAGTAAAATGAGTCATATAAAAAGTTCATGGTTTTGGCAAAATGGAGGTCACTGCTGAACTTAGCCTGAACTGTTTCAGTTTAGTAATGGGACTAGAAGCCAGACTGGATTAAGAAGTGATTGGGAGCTGACAGCTCTTTTGAGAAATCTGGCTGTGAAGAGAGTAGGGGATTGGTAATGATAGGACAACTGTTAGAAGAAAGTGCGAGGGATGACTGAAGGATTCATTACCTCACCCACACCACATGATAGAGATCTAAGCATATTCAAAACAAGATGGGAGGTATCCACCTAAAAGGACAATGTTGACTATTCCCAAGAAAAGAGAGGGACAATTAATAGTGTAAGGCTTTTAGTAAGGCTTTTAAAGTGGAAAGGAATGAAGATACCAGCACAGGTATAAATATGAACCATCAATAGGAAAAGTAATTCTAGTGCAAAACAAGAAAGGAGAAAAAAATGAACAAAAATAGAGGCAGATTTAGGTGTTTCATAGTAAGAAGATAAAGAAGTTACGTTTCTTATTTATTTATTTAAAGATTTTATTTATTTATTCATGACAGACAGAGACAGAGGCAGAGGGAGAAGCAGGCTCCATGCAGGGAGCCCGATCTGGGAGATATAGGACTCAATCCGGGGACTCCAGGATCACGCCCTGAGCCAAAGGCAGACCCTTAACCGTTGAGCCACCCACATGTTTTTCTATTTAAAAGCATAGTCAGCATCGTTCATCACACAACTTATAAAAACCAATAGTATGCCTACGTTTCTCTTTTATCAAAAAAGACTACACTATATTCAATTTTTAAAAATATTGTGATAGATGCAGGATCATTATAGAGTAGAACAACAAATTTTTAAAAAACATTTATAAAAAATTTGGAATCAAAAACGTAATGAGATGTACAAATGACTTTTTGAAACTGAAACATTTGTTTAGAATTATACAGAGACATTTTTAAAATAAACATATAATCATAAATGCATGTGTATCTGTACACTGGCATGCAAAATCAGTTGAAAATAAACATTTTTACTGTGCGAATTTAACACTTAAAAAAACTACCTGTCACCTAGGAATGGACTAAAATGCCCTTCCCTCAACATCTTTAAGAATACAACTTATAAAATACTAAATAGTTTTACATTGTTTGGGTTCAGTCATTTTCAGTGTGTCATAAAATGTTCACCAACTTTCATTAGTACTTTTATTCTGAAATACATTTTGAATCTAATAAAAATATATAGATTCAAATACTTTTAACACACTGAAGATCACTGGCATGTTAATTTCTGTTGCGAGGTTAATTCATTTCTATATTATAATTCAAGAATATGATTTCTTCTGCCATCTCTGTTTAAACAAAAGTATACTCTTAGAGAATCTTAAATCACAACTATTTCAGAGTTTTCTTAATATTAGACAAATGTTGAAATATATGTTGAGAATATTTTTCATTATGCTTTATATACTACTTGCATAAGGTTTCTCTTTTCTTTTGGACTGTGTGAGCTCCACGGGCAGGAACTATGTTAATTTTGTTTGCCACTGTAACTCTAGTACCTAGTGTAATGTCTGATACAGAGTAGATAAGTCATTAAATATTTGTCAGTTTTAAGACTACAAATGTCTTATATCACATCTAATTCTACATTTATAACCCTAACAAATCAGCTTTAATATTTTTTCATAAGTAAGCATATAAAAAATTTATCTATTTTATATGTTAGAGTTACACTTAAGATTTTTTATAGTGTTCCAGTAATAAAAGTTTTCATAAAGATAGGGAGATAGACCAAATGATTTTTTCAGGTTCTTTCTGATCTTTTGGTTTTCCATAATGTAAGTAGAGATCTTTGGTCCAAATGTACATTATCTATAATAAGGCAGCCAGTCACAATATCAACAATGAAAATATGTTTATGTTTAGAGTTCATATAAACCAGTAGTTTCCAGTGTTGTTAGAAGACTTTGACAATTCCCCAGAAGTTGCTTGCAGGGCAGCTATGATGAGGTTAAACTATAGTATGATTCCCAGACCCCTCTTCTTGATTCAATCAGAATCAAGAAATTATATTTATTAAAAATTTATATTAATATGTTTATAATGTTGGAACTGGACATAAGATTTCACTAAAAAAAAAGGTTTAGGGAGAAAAAGGTTTAACAAATAGTGAAAAAAGCTTTATCATTATGTAAAATAAAATATTAATCTGGTCACGGCTGACATTTTTAATTATATTTTTGTTTTGTCTAAAATACTTTAGGGATTAATATCTTTGGGAGATGTCATATTAGCAAAAATAAGAAAAAAATTCCACTTAGTCAACTAACTTGAAACACAGTTCTTTCTTCCAACACTGGACTATCTAATGCTCCAAGAATGTTCCTTTTTGTACAGTGATTAAGAGAATTTACATACCATGGCAGAAAAACTACTTTATTAGAAAACTGCTTTTAAATTATGTTTAGATTTTCATGTTCCACGGAGGCATTTAAAATATGAAACATCTTTTAAAATACATTAAACTTTAAAAACTAGTATCAAAAGTAGTCTAGAGAAAAAACTGGAAACACCCAAAGGTCTATCAATAGATGCAGATAAATGGGTTGTTTTATAACAATGGAATACTACTCAGCAATAAAATGAAATGAATTAATGATACACACGGAAACTTGGATGACTCAAAAACTGTAATCTGAGTAAAAGAGAATTTTTAAAAGTACAGACTGAATAATCCTATAGATATAAAACTAGAATATACAAGTTGTCTATACTGACACAAGAAGATAAGTAGTAGCTGCATAGAGTAAAATGGGGAAGAGAGGAAGAGATTACCAAGGCACATGAGGAAACTTCTGGGAATGATGGTTATAGTCACTGTCTTGAATATAAGTAGTAATGGTTTCACAGGTGCATACATATACCAAAACACCAAACTGTATACTTTAAAAAGTTTACTGTAAGACAATTATATCAAAATAAAGCTTAACAAAAGTAGACATGTAACTTTTGAATGTAAAAGAATGTGTAAAACTGCCTGATAAATTTTTCAAGATTATTTCAGAATGTCAAACTACTATAGAGCTTTTTAAGGTAAAAAATGTTTACCTTTCAACTTTTGATGCCTGAGAATTTTCTATTCCTTTAAAACAAACTTTTTTGACATGATCTCCTGAACTATGGCCAGTAATAGATTTTTTTTCTTCAAAGAAATCCCGGAATGACTTGGATGAAACTGAATGTACAGAAGATGCCCTGCAAAGAACAACAGAGATCATGTTAAAAAGTCCATTTTTTAAAAAGGTCAATGCTAGAAATCACAAGTAGAAAATGGAGAGAATGTATTATCAAAAATTTTACACTGATATTATATAATTAGTTTTTAATGTGATGTTAGATTCTTGCTGTCAGTTGTGAATTCATCAAAATGATGTGATAAAAAAAAATGGAGACCAATACTGAAGATAACCCAGATGTTGAAATTAGCAATGATATTAAAAACAAGTGTCGTAACTATGCCTCAGGCAACAATAAAAAAAAGCTCAGAATAAATTAAAGAATAAGCTCAGGGAAAAGAAACTATGAAAAAGAACAAAATAGAAGTTCAAGAAGTTTTAATACAATATTTAAAAAACAAAATTCATTGGATGGATGTAACAAACAATTGGAATAGAATCAAGAAAAACTGAAGATAAATCAACAAATTTTTAAATCTGAACAGGGGTAAGAAAAGACTGAAAAAACTTCCACCATGGTGACTTAATCAGATATCAAAAGGTCTACCATAAGTGTAACTGGGAATACCAGGAAGAGAGGTTAGAAATACAGCAGATAAAAATATCTAAAGAAACAGTAGCCAAGCATGCCCCAAATCTGGTGAAAGATATAAATTTAAAGATTCAAGAATTTTAGAAAACCCCAAGGAATATCAATCTAAAGAAAACCATACTTAGGCACATAATGAGCAAACTGCTAAAAACCAAAGATCAAAAGAAAAGCTTGAAAGCATCTTGAAAGAAATACAACACAGTATGAAAACACTTAGCTTATTATTAGAAACAAGGAAAGCCAAAAGACAGTGGAACAACATCTTTAATATGATGAAAGGTAGGAAAAAAACTATTAATCCAGTATTCTATATCCATATGAGTCAACTTGGACAAGGATCCTCTCCAAGTCAGGATCAGAAATGATTACAGTCCTGGCTGAACCTTGATTGCAGCAGTGTGGGAGACATGAGCCAGGGGCACTCATAAGCAATAACTCAGTGAAGCCCGACCTAAAGGAACTATGAGAATAATAAACATTGATTGTTTTAAGCTATTTTTTAGGGATAATTTGTTACAAAGTAATAGATAACTAATATAATACCATTGGAATTAAAAAGATAATAAAGATTATAAATAACTTTAGGCAAATAAATGACAACTTATATAAAATGGACAAATATCTTAAAAAAATATATATTTTAAAGATTTTATTTATTCATGAGAGACATAGAGAAGCAGAGACATGGAGGGAGAAGCAGGCTCCTCCACTGGAGCCTGACATGGGACTCGATCCTGGGTTTCCGGGACCACACCCTGAGGTGAAGACATACACTCAACCACTGAGCCACCCAGGCATCCCGAAAAAACTATTTATTAAGGGTACCTGGGTGGCTCAGTTGGCTAAGCATCTGACCTCGGATCAGGTCATGATCTCTGGGGTTGTGGGATCAAGCCCCATGCTCAGCAGAGTCTGCTTCCCCATTACATCTCCCTTTGCCCCTCTCCCTCCTTGGACACTCTGAAAGAGACCTATCTCTATTTAAAAAACTGAATTAATCCCACCAGTTTAGAAGTTGACAAATTGATTCTAAAATTTTTATGGGAATACAAAAAACCTAGATTAGCCCAAGTATTCTTAAAGCAATACAAAATTGGAAGAAGATAAAACAAGTCACAGTAATCAAGACAGAGTGGTACTGACATAAGGATTAAAATCCGATCAGTGAAAAGAATAGAGAGCTCAAATATAGATCCTCACATATACAATCATTTTAATTTCAATAATTAGTTCCCAAAACAATTCAGTGGCAAAAGTATTTTATCTAAAAACAAATGGTTGGGATCCCTGGTGGCGCAGCGGTTTAGCGCCTGCCTTTGGCCCAGGGCGCGATCCTGGAGACCCGGGATCGAATCCCACGTCGGGCTCCCGGTGCATGGAGCCTGCTTCTCCCTCTGCCTGTGTCTCTGCCTCTCTCTCTCTCTCTCTCTCTCTCTCTGTGTGTGTGACTATCATAAATAAATAAAAATTAAAAAAAAATGGAACATAAAAACAAATGGTTATAAAAGAAAGAAACCGGGATCCTTGGGTGGCGCAGTGGTTTGGCGCCTGCCTTTGGCCCAGGGCGCGATCCTGGAGACCCGGATCGAATCCCACATCGGGCTCCCGGTGCATGGAGCCTGTTTCTCCCTGTGCATGGAGCCTGTTTCTCCCTCTGCCTGTGTCTCTGCCTCTCTCTCCCTCTCTGTGTGACTATCATAAATAAATATCAAAAAAAATTTAAAAAAAAAAAAAAAGAAAGAAAGAAACCTTCACCTCTATCTCTTATCATATCCTAAAATTAATTCAGGGTGGATAACAGACCTAATGGAAAAACTATCCTAGAAAAAAACAAAAGACTATCTTCATAACTTGGTGGTAGGCAAAGGTTTCCTTGGGCTTATACTACAGGAATAAACAAATGACGAATTACACTTAACCAAAATTAAAACTTCTGATCAGAAGACATCATTAAGAAATCAGAAAATAACTGCAAAACACTATGTGACAAATGACTTGTATCCAGATTGTAAAAAGAACTAGAACTCAAAACTAAAAAAAACTTAACACATAATAAAAGACAAGGCAATTTCAAAAAGCAAGCAAAAACAATTTGAATAGACACTCCACAAAGAAAGATATGCTAATGATCAAAAAGCACATTAAAAAGTGCTCAGTATTCATCAGGGAACACAAAGCCACAATGAGAGGCTGCTATACGCCCACCAAAATGGGTAAAATTAATGGACAATACCAAATGTTGGCAAGAATGAAATAACCAGTTCTCTCACATACATTGTTGGTGGGTAGATAAAATGGTACTAATGCTGTGGGGAAAGGTCTGGCAGTTTCTTAGTAAGTAAACATATATTTTTCTGTATAATCCAATAATTCTCCCTAATAATTATCCAAGAGAAATTAAAATATATGTCAATAAAAAGGCCCAAACAAGAATATTAGCAGCAGCCTTACTCATAATAGCCAAAAACTGGAAAGAGACCAGGTGTCCATCAACAGCAATAAACACAAATTGTATATTCATACCTTGGAATACTACTGAGTAATAAAAAGGAATAAACCATTGGCATACACAATCCAGATAAATCTGAAGAACACGTGAATGAAAGAAGCCAGATGGATAAAAGTACATTATGTTTCATTTGCATAATATAAAGTTCTAGAAGAGGTAAAAATAATCTTTGGTCAAAAAAGGAAAAAGTCACAATAGTGATTGACATTGGTATGGAGGAGGGCGCCAAGATGAAAGAGAACTTTCTGAAGAGAACTTTCTGAAGAAAACTTTCTGGGATAATGGTAATGCCCAGCAATTTATTAAAAAGATAATAAACAATGACCAAGTGAAGTTTTCCCCAGTAATGCAAAGTTGGTCTAACACTCAAAAGAAAAAAAAAATCAATATGAAACATAAACAGGATAAAGTAGAAACATCCTATGGAAAAGACTTATGATCCAAAATATGACCAATAACAGGCAAGGACATGCATCCCAAAGATATGAAAATGGCCAATAAGCCCCTGAGAAGTGTAAAATAAACCACACTTACTAGTAGCTAAAATTAAAACAATTATGTGGGATCCCTGGGTGGCACAGCGGTTTAGCGCCTGCCTTTGGCCCAGGGCGCGATCCTGGAGACCCGGGATCGAATCCCACGTTGGGCTCCCGGTGCATGGAGCCTGCTTCTCCCTCTGCCTGTGTCTCTGCCTCTCTCTCTCTCTCTCTCTCTCTCTCTGTGTGTGTGTGTGTGACTATCATAAATAAATAAAAATTAAAAAAAATAAAAAAATAAATAAAACAATTACATGTACCAAATGTTCGAAAGAGTATGGAACAAGAGGAACTCTCATACACTGCAGACAAAAAGTGTAAAATATGAACATTTTGGAACATTGGTGCTTTTCTTATATTATAAAGTCTAGCATTCACTTAACATATGATCCAGCAATTCCACTCCTAAGTATTTATCAAGAGATATAAAAACATGTCTATTATAACTTATACATAATCACTTTTTTCATAAAAACATACTGGAAACCAGTATTTCTCAACAAAAAAGGAAGAAATTAGGTAAATGCAACATGGATGAAGCTCTAAAACTTTAAGTCAAATGACAGAAAGTCAGACATAAAACAGAGCATAATGAGCTTACATGCCATTTATATAAAGTTTGAAAGCAGACAAAAATTAAGTTATAGTGACAAATTTCATCAATGATGGCATAGGTGGAGACTAAGAAAAGGTACTGCAATGAGGGAAATATTTCTTTTTATTTTCACTGGAGTGGTGAATACACAGATGAATATATTTGTAAAAACTCCTGTATAAAAAATTAGTCCACTTACTGCATGTAAATCATATCTTGACAAAGTTATTTAAAAAAAAAGAAAATCTGCACTCCTTCTCAAATGACTAAAAGTTGAAAAATGCCAAGTTTTGGTAGAGGTAGAAGAAGTACAACTCATATAACGCTGATGAAAATGTTTTGTGATGCCACTAAAAATGAATATATGTATATCTTATTATCCAGCTATTCCTAGTTAATATACCCAATAGAAATACGAATGTACATTCACCTAAGACATGAACTAGAACATCTATAGCAACACTAACAGTAAAACAATGGAGATATTCAAATGCTAACAAAAACTGAATAAGTTGCAGTATATTTACACAATGGAAATTAGCTAGTACTCATCAAAATATGAACTTCATAAATATGTTGAAAAAAAGAAGCCAGACACAATTCTATTTATATACATTAAAAGAAAATCTATGAAAAGAGAAGTCAGGATAGTGGATGATAAAAAAGATAGTGGGTTGCTGCAGGGAGAAGAGGGCATGTAAGGGTGGCAGAGGGGGACTTAGAAGATGATGGTAATGTACTTCTTTTTTTTTTTTAATTTTTATTTATTTATGATAGTCACAGAGAGAGAAAAAGAGGCAGAGACATAGGCAGAGGGAGAAGCAGGCTCCATGCACCGGGAGCCCGACGTGGGATTCGATCCCGGGTCTCCAGGATCGCGCCCTGGGCCAAAGGCAGGCGCCAAACCGCTGCGCCACCCAGGGATCCCGTAATGTACTTCTTGATTTGAGTGCTGGTTGTACAGGATGTGTTCAGTTTGTGAAAATTCAGCCTATATATTTATGGTTATTGTACTTTTAAGTGTGTATTATGTTTTAATAAAAAGTTACTTAAAATGTTAGCCTGCTTTTACATGATAAAACAGAAGAAATAAAAATTAGGTTGATCTAAATATACAAAATTAATCACACCCAACATAGCTGTAATACTTTGATAATTAGTTAAAAGTGTAATATATTTTAGAATACCAAAAAACAGGCAAAAAATTAAAAATCACCATTACAGACTAATTTAGTTTTCAAAGATTTCATACTCAGAGTTTAATGATTTCAGAATCTTTTAATTCAACTATCAATGTTTTATTTTACAGCCATGCAAAAACATTCTGCAGAGTAATAGGGCTAGACATATAAAGCTCTATTGCTTAGACTGGGTTCAAATTTTGGCTCTGACTTTGGGAAGTTAAGCTTTGTGCTTCAGTTTCCTCATCAATAATATGACGATACTATCTCCATCATCATAATGGTTGTTATGAGGATCAAATGTTAACTTATGGAAAAATACTTAAAACAGTAGCTGACACAGAAATGCTATGTAAGTCTTACTATCCATAATTTTCATAGCATTTAACAAAACTTACTGTGATTTAAGAGAAAAAGAAGACATGAACAAAGTTCATGACATGAAGACATATAATCAGTTATAAATAGGCTTAGTATCTCTTTCCTTCTAAAGTAGACTTAGAAAAATTAATTTAAGGGGATCCCTGGGTGGCGCAGTGGTTTGGCGCCTGCCTTTGGCCCAGGGCGCAATCCTGGAGATCCGGGATCGAATCCCACATCGGGCTCCCGGTGCATGGAGCCTGCTTCTCCATCTGCCTATGTCTCTGCCTCTCTCTCTTTCTCTCTCTGTGACTATCATAAATAAAAATTTAAAAAAAATTTAAAAAAAAGAAAAATTAATTTAAAAAGCTCAACTTTAGTTATTCTTTTATACACTAGATCTACACCATATCCTTAGATCATTTTCAGAATCCTTATTTCAGAATTTCAGAATTTCAGAGTCAAAATTATAAGCAATAATAATGTATAAACAATTTCCATACCTAGGTTTCTTTTTTTACTATTTTCTTTACTCAGAGAACAAAGTGGTCAAATGCTAAATGGATAATTCCCGAAAAAGTTAAATTCGTAGGGGCAAGAAACCATAAAATCCAAACCTAAATTAAGTTCATAAACAATTTGAGGTATCCCATAAAAGAGCAAGTCTTTCTAAAATCCTATTATTTTGTCTGAATAGCTCGTTTGTACCTCTGATCTAATTACCAAACTATATTTGCAAAACGCTTTAACATGTCATTTAATTCTTGTAGTAACAATCCTAAAAAGTAAGTATTTTTATCATCTCCTAAGTTTAAAAGAAGAATAAAACCAAAGTTCAGGGACCACCAGAGATAAGGCAGAACTGGGATCCAAACCTAATTCTTTTTTTTTCCTAAAAATATTTTATTTATTTATTCATAAGAGACACAGAAAGAGAAAGGCAGAGACACAGGCAGAGGGAGAAGCAGGCTCCATGCAGGGAGCCAGACGTGGGACTCGATCCCGGGTCTCCAGGATCAGGCCCTGGGCTGAAGGCGGCGCTAAACCACTGAGCCACCCAGGCGTCCCCCAAACCTAATTCTTAATGACCACAGAACTCATCCTTTAGTCTACCACTGCCTTCAGTAAGAAATCAAGACAACACTTCTTATAAAGTGCCAAAGAGAAAAGAGATAGGAAGATACTGATGATTCACACTTTGTTTTGTTATCATATGAACTAAGCATCCATTCATAACAAAATGAAAACTATTTTACCCAATTTCTATTTGATCAATAAAGATTAGATTATTCAATACAAAATGTCTCCTAAAAGATTTTTTTTAAGGGACTCCTGGGTGGCTCAGCAGTTGAGCATCTGCCTTCGGCTCAGGTCGTGATCCCAGTGGGGAGCCTGCTTCTCTCTATGCCTCTCTCTGTGTCTGTGTCTTATTCATTCTGGTGAATGAATAAATAAATCTTAAAAAAAAAGATTTTAAGAAAAAAGAAAAGTTCACCAAAAAGTTAATACATGTTAAGGAAATCAGTTAATCATATGGCCATATTACAAATCAAGTTACCATTTATTAAAATATAAATGGCTAACATTTATATATTTGATTAGACAATGTTGAAGGTGCTATGCTAAATGTTCAATGCTTTAACTCAGTTTCAACTTCATAATACCCCTGTGAAATAGGTACTGTTTTTAGCTCTATTTATGGACAAGGAAAGAAAGAGAAAGATTAAATAACTGATCTAAGCTTACATTGCTACCAAATTAACAGATCCATGATTTAAACTCAAGCAAGGCTAACTCTAGAACCCAGGCCTAATCACTATACTGCTGTGTCTACATATTAAAGTTGTTTGCTCTAAGTAAAGCCTTAAATTACATCAGAGGAATTTTCCTTATAGATTTGTGTCAGAAACATGACCTACCTAGGTATTCATGCTAAAAATACTTCTTCAAATGGAACTTCCCTATGACTTGACCATGAAATTTTTCCCCAAATACATACATATACAAAACATAAAAAGCTAAACACATATACAATTTGTCTTTCCTTAACAATTCCTTCCTCCTCCCAAAAGCACACATACCTAAAGGATTCTATTGGCAAACAAGGTAACTATGGTGTACAGTGTAACATTAGCAATTTGGGAATACTGATGGCAAATGTTCTTGCCTGAGAATACACTGAATGTCTCCTTTAAGTAAATCATGTTTCTAAATACAGAAATTTCAATCTATAAAGCATAAGTTGTCAGATTCATTCTAGTAATTCAGAGACTCCTAGATGTGATAAATTATACATACTTTTAAAAGACTTCCAAAACTTTTTTAAAAAGCTACTGATACCTCCTTAGGAATAAATGTAAGTAACAGTGCTTATAAAATATCTTAAACTCACATGTTCATTAATCATGCACAGTGGTTACTTATAAAATGACTTACCAGATTTCCTTAAATGAGTTCTACTATTCTTTCCACTGATCATGCCATAATTTGAAACAGTGTCTGATTTCCCATGATTTTGCTTTCTTAACTCAGGCTCTGGCTATTTTCCATCTTAGGAGCCACAGTAGCTTTATGAAGAAGCATTTGTAGACATTGGTAACCACGTAAAAAATTAATCAAGATTTTGTTTCTTAGCTAAAGCAGCTCTGAAATTTTAGCTTTAATAGATAAAATTTCCAGCTCTAAAAAGTTAAGAAGTTGAATTAGTTTATAATTTATAGGTTACCTCTACATGGAATTTAGAAGAATTTATATTCATCAAGCCAGGCCACAAAGATTGTGCATTATTCCACTGAAGATGACTCACGAGAAATGTATTATTTCTCCAAGTAAAACAGGTGATAATGAAAAGTGGCCAACTCCCACATACACTTGGTGTTTTCACACTATATTATATCAGACCTTCATTCTAATGAAAGAACCAATTATATTTAATATATAATATTGCCACACCTAACTGTTGAGAGCAGGAGTACAACTATGTATTATGAGTCATAAAAACTAGGTGAGAAAATCTGTGATCAAACTAGTAAAAATCCTTTCCACAATCAGAAGCAGATTTATAGGGCTAATTTGTGATTTGCTAATGAGCTTTATCTTAACCTTAATACTAAGATAAATACAGCATAAAAACATATTCTACAAAAATAAAATCATGTTAGATGGTTCTTCAGATGATGAAGATGCTCTTTTAAGAAATATTTTTAAAAACTTAAATCACTACAGTTCTGAATATACTCTATACATACAATTCATAAATCAGATTAAATGCTAATTTAATTTTCTAATTTATTCATAGCATAGTAAAGTTTAAGTGCTACCAAATTTCATTAGATCATCATTTACATGGGATATTCTAAGGAAAACAAATCTATTCCATTTTTAATTTCTTCAAGCATATACTACATGTATTTACACCCTGTGTGTAAAAAGTATTTAACAAATGATTATTTCTGTTTACACTAAACATGGATCAAAATTCATGAACACCAAACATCAACCAGTTTATATAAACATGTTTTAAAAATTTCTAACAAATATTTTGATTTGTGCCATTAACTTATAAAATTTCCATAACCAAAGTATATATATATAATATCCTTATAGTTATTCTATACTTATTGACAAATATATATTTTACTAAGTTAACCTTTAATTTAGAGTACAAATAAAAGTATATATATTCAGAATTTAGCAGAAATAAATTTTAAAAGATCCTTCAAATATCAAAAATGGTCTCAAGAAGTCATAAAAAGGACACAAATGATTAATTTTATACCTCAGATAATTCAGAATAAAATTATCCCTAATTAAATTTGCTTGGTGTCCTAAGAAACATAAAACTGCTATTGAATAGTTTGTATTTTTTTTTTATTCAAGTATAGCTGGCATAATTTCAGGTATGCAACATGTATATATGTTGTGAAGTGATCACCTACCATAAATCTAGTTACCATCTGTCACCAAAATTGTTACACATTATTAACTTTATTCCCTATGTTGCACATTGTATCTATGTGCCTTATTTATTTTATGACTGGAAGCATGTTATTTTGACTTTTTAATCCCCTTCCCCTTCTCCCATCTCCCGTCTGGTATCCATCAGCTTGCTCTTTGTATATATGAGTCTGTTTCTGTTTTACTCATTTATTTTTTTGATTCTACATATAAGGGAAGACATACAGTATTTGTCTTTTTCTTCCTTATTTCATTTAGCATAATACCTTCTAGTCCATCCATCTTGCTGCAGATGGCAAAATTTCATTCTTTTCTTTTATGGCTTTTAAGATTTCATTCTTTTTTTTTATGGCTCCTATTCCATTGTATGTATTTATACCTAAACTTTATCCATTCATCCATCAATGGTATGAAGTTGCATCCATATCATGGCTATTATAAATAATGCTGCAATGAACAAAGGATTCTAAATTTCTCTCTTCAAATTACTGTTTTCATTTTCTCCAGATAGATACCAGAAGTGGAATTGCAGGATCATATAGTAGCTCTATTTTTAATTTTGTTGAGAAACCTCCATACAGCTTTTCATAGTGGCCGCACCATTTTGCATTCCACCAACAGTGACAGTACATCAGAGTTCCCTTTCCTCTACATCCTCACCAACATTTAATGTTATTTTTGACAATAACCATTCTGACAGGTGTGTGGTGATAGCTCATTGTGGTTTTGATTTGCATTGCTCATATGATTAGTGATGCTAAACATCTTTTCATGTATCTGTTGGCTACCTGTATGTCTTCTTTGGAAAAATGTATATTCAGGCCCTCAGCCTGTTTTTGTTGTTTTGATACTGAGTTGTGTATATTTTTTATATATAATGGATATTCAACCCTTATCAATCGTTATCATTTGCCAATATCATCTCCCAATTAGTAGGTTGCCTTTTTGTTTTGTTGGTTTTCTTCATTCTGCAAAGGCTTATTTAACATAGTTTCATTTGTTTATTTTTGCTTTTGATGCCCTTTGCCAGAGGAGACATATCAAAAAACCATGTTGCTCAGGGATGCCTGTGTGGTTCAGACAGTTGAGCGTCCAGCTTTTGGTATCAGCTCAGGTCATGATCTCAATCATGAAACTGAGCCCCATGTCAGCCTCTGTGCTCAGCACAGAGTCTGCTTTAGACTGTTTCCCTCTATCCCTCCCTGCCACTGACTTTTGCGTGCACTTTCTAAAATATGTAAATCTTTAAAAAAATACGTTGCTCAGACCAATATCCAAAGCTTACCACTTATGTTTTCTTCCAGTAGTTTTATGGCTTCTGATCTTAAATTTAAATATTTAACTCACCTCGAGGTTTGTTTCTTTTTGTATATGGTATAAGAAAATGACTGTTTCCCCAACACCATTTATTGAAGAAACATGTTCTTTCCCCATTATATGCTCATGCCTCCTTTGTCAAAGATTAATTGACCAGAAGCATAGGTTTATTTATGGACTCTATTCTATTTCACTGATCTATGTGTCTGTTTTTGTGCCAATACCATAGGGTCTTTATTATTATAGCTTTGTAATAGTTTGAAATCAGGGAGTATGATACCTCCAGCTTTGTTCTCTCTTAAGATTGCTTTGTCTCTTCGGGGTATTTTGTGGTTTCATACAAATTTTAGGATTATTTGTTCTAGTCATGTGAAAAATGCCCTTGTTATTTTGATAGGGAAAGCACTGAATCTGTAGATTGTTCTTGGTAATAAGGGCATTTAAAAAAAATAAATTCTTCCAACACAGGAGAGCAGTGTACCTTTCTGTTTGTGTTATCTTTATTTCATCATTTAGTTTTTATAGTTCTTTCACCTACTTGGTTAAATTTATTTGTAGGTGTTTTATTCATTTCAATGCAATTGTAAACAGTACTGTGGTCTTAAATTTTCTGACAGCTCATTATTACTGTATAGATATGTGACAAATTTCTGTATATTAACTTTGTATGAAACTTTTTTTAAGATTTTTTTTTTTCATGAGAGAGAGAAGAGAGGCAGAAACACAGGCAAAGGGAGAAGCAGGCTCATTGCAGGGAACCTGACATGGGACTTGACCCTGGGTTTCCAGGATTATGCCCTGGGCTGAAGGCAGGCAGAAGGCAGGCACTAAACTGCTGATCCACCCAGGCTGCCCTGTATGAAACTTATTAGTTGTAATGGTTTTTGGTGGATCTTTAGGGATATATATATATTCATTTCTTCAAATAGTTAAGTTTTACTCCTTTTCCAATTTGGATGCCCTTTATTTCTTTTTCTTACCTGATTGCTGTAAATAGGACTTCCAGTACTATGTTGAATGAAAGTGTTGAGAATGGACACCCTTGTCTTATTCCTTATCTTAGAGGAAAAGCTCTCCACTTTTCACCATTGAGTATGATGTTAGCTGTGGGCTTTTCATATATGGCCTTTATTATGTAGACATATGTTCCCTCTAAATCTACCTTATGGAGGGTTTTTATATTGATTGGAAACTATTTGTCAATTGTTTGTTCGGTTTATCTATTGAAAGGATCATATGGCTTTTATCCTTTCTCTTGTTGATGTGGATGTATCACACTGACTGATTTGTGAATAATGAACCACCCTTGCATCCCAGAAATAAATCCCACTTGATCTTGGTGAATGATATTTTGATGTATTGTTGGATTCAGTTTGCCAATATTTTGTTGAGGATTTCTGAATCTATATTCATCAGAGATGTACTGGCTTGAAATTTTTCTGGTTTGGGGTTTGTGTTTTTTTGAGGAGGGTGCTGTGCTGCTGTCTTTATCTAATTTTGGTATCAAAGTAATGCTGGGCTTATAGACTGAATATGGAGTTTTCTTCCTCTTCTATTTTGGAAAAGTTTGAAAAGAATAGATATTAACTCTTCTTTAAATGTTTGCTAGAATTCACATGTGAAGTCATCAGGTCCTGGACTTTTATTTGCTGGGGGTTTTTGATTACTGATTCAATTTCATTGCTGGTAATCAATTGTTCATAATTTCTATTCCTGCTTCAGTTCTGGTAGGTTATATATCTCTAGGAATTTATCCACTTCTAGGTTGTCCAATTTGTTGGCATATAATATTTCATAATATTCTCTTACAATCCCTTGTATTTCTATGGTGTTAGTTGTTATTCCTCCTCTTTCATTTCTGATTTTGTTTATAGGAGTTCTCTCTTTTTGGGGGTGGGGGAATCAGTCTGGCTACAAATTTGTCAGTTTTGTTGATCTTTACAAAGAACCAGCTCCTAGTTTCATTGATCGGTTCTACTGTTTTTTTAGTTTTTATATCATTTATTTCCACTCTAATCTTTATTATTTCTTTTCTCCAAGTTTGGAGTTTTGTTTGTTCTTCTCTTTTCCTAGCTCCTTTAGGTATAAGGTTAGGTTGTTTATTTGAGACGTTTCTTGCTTCGTAATATAGGCCTATATTGCTATAAACTTCTCTTAAAACTGCTTTTGGTGCACAGCCCAAAGATTTTGGACCTGTTTTCATTTTCATTTGTCTCCATGTATTTTTTTAATGCCTTCTTTGATTTTTTGGGTTGGCCCATTCATTGTTTAGTACCATGTTATTTAACCTCCATGTATTTGTCCTCGTTCCAGAATTTTTTAAAGATTTGAGAGAGTACATGCATGCATGCATAAGCAGTGCGGGAGAGGCAGTAGGAAAGGGAGGAGAGTCTTAAGTAGACTCTGTGCTCAGCAAGGCAGGGCTAAATCTCATGACCCCAAGATCACAACTTGAACCAAAACCAAGAGTCACTTATCTGACTATGCCACCCAAGTGCCCTCCTGAGTTTTTTATTGTGGTTGATTTTTAGTTTCATAGCATTGTGATTGGAAAATATGTGTAGTATGACTTCAGTCTTTTTTAATTTGTTGAGACTTGCTTTGTGGTCTAATATGTGATCTATTCTGGAGAATGTTTCATGTGCACATGTGCAAATAGAATGTGTATTCTATTTGAGGATGGAATGTTCTGAATATATGTATTAAATCCATTTGGTTTAATATGTCATTCAAGGCCATTATTTCCTTGTTTTTGTTTAGATTATCCATCCATTGATGTAAGTGGGAATGTTAAAGTCCCCTACAATTATGTATTATTATTTTAGTTCCTTTATGGTTGTTATTAACTGCTTAATGTATTTCAGTGTCCGCATGCTGGGTGCATAGATATTTACAATTGTTCTATCTTCTTGTTGGATCATCCCCTATAGGATTATAGAGCATCCTTCTTTGTTGCTACAGCCTTTGTTTAAAAGTCTACTTTGTCCAATATACATATTACTATCCTGGCTTTCATTTCCCCACTAGTTGTATGATTTTTCTCCATCCCCTCACTTTCAGCCTGTGGGTGTCTTTAGGTCTGAAATGAGTCTCTTATAGCCAGCATATAGATAGGTCTTGTTTTGTTTTGTTTTTTTTAACCCATTCTCTCACTGTGTCTTTTGATTGGAGCATTTAGTACATTTACATTCAAAGTGGTATTTGATAGGTATGTGTTTATTGCCATTCTGTTGCTTGTCTTGTGGTTGTTTTGTGGTTTTTTGTTTCTTTCTTCTATTGCTCTCTTCCCTCACCATAAGTTGGCTTTCTTTAGTGATATACTTGGATTCTTTATTTTTTGCATATATATTACTGGTTTTTAACTTGTGTTACCATTAGGTTTGCATACAACATCTTCTGCATATATCAGTCTATGTAAACTTGATGGTCACTTAGGTTGAACCCATTTACTTCTCTCCCCACCACAATTTAGGTATAAGGTGTCATACTTTATATACTTTTCGTTTGTGAGTCCCTTTACTGGTTTCTACAGATACCTTTTTTTTTTTTTAATACTTTTGTGCTTCCTGCTTTTCTTGCTTATGGTCTTTCTATTCAGAGTCCCCTTTAACATTTCTTATAGGGCTGGTTTAGTGGTCATGAACTCTTCTAACTTTTGTTTGGGAAACTCTCTCCTAATCTGAATGATAGCCCTACTGGATACAGTATTCCTAGCTGCAGATATTTTTCCTGTGGTCATGGTCATTTTAGTGGTCATGAACTCTTCTAACTTTTGTTTGGGAAACTCTCTCCTAATCTGAATGATAGCCCTACTGGATACAGTATTCCTAGCTGCAGATATTTTCCTGACTTTGAATGTATCATGCCAATCCCTTCTGGCCTGCAAAGTTTCTGCTGAAAAATCCACTGATAGCTTTATGGGGTTTCCCTTGTATGTAACTGTCTTCTTTTTTTCTTGCTGCTTTTAAAGTTATCACTACTTTTTGCCATTTTAATTACTATGTGTCTTGGTATGGACCTCCCCGGGTTGATTTTGTTGGGGGGTTCTCCGTACCTCCTGGATCTGAATTTGTTACCTTTCCCAGATTTAGGAAATTTTCAGCTGTTATTTCTTCAAATAAATGATCTGCCCTGTTTTCTATTTTCTTCTGGGATCCCTATAATGTGAATGTTACTACTCTTGATAGAGTCATTGAGTTCCCTGAGTTTGTTCTCATTTTGCATATTTTTTTTTTCTCTCACCTGCTCAGCTTGATTCTTTCCATAACTTTGTCCTCCAGGTCACTGATCTGTTGTTCCCTTTAGTCTTTTATTGCATCTTGTGTATTTTTAATTTCATTTATTGTGTTCTTCATCTCTGTTTCTTTCTTTAATCTTTTTGTTAAGGGTTTCAGTGACGTCCTCTACTCTTTCAAATACACTGATTATCTTTATGACCATTACTTTAGATTCTCTATCAGGCATAATATTACTTATCTATCTCCATTTTGCTTAGGTTTCTTGCTATGATTTTGTCTTGTTCTTTCATTAGGAACATACTCCTCTTTCTCTTCATTTTATCTAACTTTCTGTGTATGTTTCTATGCCTTAAGAAAGTCAGCTACATTGCCTATTCTTGAAAGTAGTGGCCTTTTGATGTCCCGTAGTGCCCCACAGTGCAGTATCACCTGTTTACCAGAATGTGGCACCAGGGGTGTCTCCTATGTGTGTTGCATGTACCCTGCTACTGTGGCCAAGCCACGTTTTCCTTTGGTCCAGTTGTCTGCAGTGGCTCTCCTAGCCTATTGTGGGCAGTTTTTGATTCCTGTGGACCAGTCTGGGCCACCTTGGGCTTGAGTTGAGGCAGACCAGGCTTTCACCAGAGATGCAATAGCAGCTAATTGCAGGGCACTTTCCCTGCGTTGTCCCCTGAAAAGCTTTTGGTGGTAGTGGGCAGGGCCTGCTATCAAACCAGCTGTCTGCCCATAGCCCACTCCTGGGGCTGTAATCTAATTAGTTTGTGTGGTTATGTTTTCCTCTCCCCAGATTACGAGTCACTTTGGAGTGGTGCTAGCCTCTGTCAGGGCTGCCTCAACACTGCCACACTTATGGCCCTGGTCTAAATGGGCTCTAGCCAAGAATGTATTGGTGGGGATGGATCTACAATATGCTCAGGGGCAGAGCATGCAGTAGGTTGAGAGAAAGGATGAGGATCACGGCCATCTGGGCTTATCAGGAAAGCATGTGGGCTGGGTGCATTTAACAAATGCATACCAGTCCTCTGCCAGTGGGAAAGGGCTGCGGCTGATTGCAAATTAGCCCTGGCCAACTCCAAAGTGTGAGTATACAGGGTACACAGTGCCTCCAAGTTTTGCATGCCACTTCTCTGCTGGGGGGGATGTGCCTCCAACACAAGGGAGGTCAGCTGGGCAAAGAAGGTAGGGGTGGCATGCACAGTTTTAACAAGGTTCTTGCTGGTCTTCTGATACCACAGGGACCAAAGACCTGTAAAGCACGCTGTCAGGAGATGTGGTATTGGCAAGGCTTGCATTGGTCTTCTGGGGGAGGAGACCTGTAGTGCTGGGACTAAGGCAGGCCTGGCTAGAGGGGGCAGATCCCTGAAGCAGGGAAAGGGGCTGGGGAAATGGCACCTGCCAGCTCCTCTGTTTCTGGAGGAGTTTCGCAGTGATGTCTGTCTCTCTGGAATATGCTCTGAGATTAGTAAATAATTCTCCCTCCCATATGCTCCAAGGGTTTTGAAACTGCTGCTTCTATGCTGTAGGTCAGTAGGCTGTCTCTTTAATTTCAGGGACTCATTTTCCTATAGTCCTCCAGGCTCTCCTAGAACTAAGCCTGCTGATTGTTTTAATCCCATGCTTTGGGGCACGTGGGTGGCTCAGTGGTTGAGCATCTGCCTTTGGTTCAGGTCACAATCCCAGAGTCCTGGGATTGAGTCCCACCTCAGGCTCCCCAAAGGGAGACTGCCTCTCCCTCTGCCTATGTCTCTGCCTCTCTCTGTGTGTCTCTCATGAACAAATAAAAAGTCTTAAAAAAAAAAAATTTCATGCTGGTCCTGCTGTTTTTAAGAACTCACAAAATTCTATGCCTCTGATTTTCAAAGCCAAATGTTATCAAAGCCAAATGTTATGGGGATTTGTTTTCCCCATTCAGGTTCCCTGGTATGACAGTCTGTTTGTCTCCCCTCTCTCCACCCTCAAGTCCCTCTCTCAAGAGAAATCCCTTTAGCTCCCCACTATCTCTGCCCTTCTTACACTCTTTGATGTGGCCTCTTCTCTAAATTTAGTTGTAGAGTTTGTTCTGCCAGTCTTTGAATCATTTTCTGGGTTATTTACAATTAGGTTTGTGTATCGATTGCATCATGGGATAAAGTGAGCTTAAGGTCCCCCTAATCTACCATCTTTCCAGGAAGCCTCCTCTACTTTTTGTTTTTAAATAATGAAACTGATTAATGTATTACTAAGCCCAAAGCTTCTTCATATGCTAGTTAATTCTCTCAAATTGCAGTATTATTTAGTATCTTGAGAGTTGATCCAAGAACTTTTGTGTCTCTTCCATACTTTTCTTAGGGAAAACACAACTCAATGTTGTAACAGCTATCTTACAAACCCTACAAAGGCAGTGAACAAATCAGTCTACCACATATAGAAGGTATGCAACAAATACTAATGAATTAAAACATTCTACTAAACTCATTTTCTCAAATTTTACTCTTTTCTTTTTTGAGTTTTCCCACCTCTTTCTTTACTTTCTTTCCTGTGATCATGCTTTAGATCTACAAGTAGTCCTAACATTGATTTAGTCCCCTTGGTAGCACCTAAAATGAGTTGCCACTCTTTTCAAAATAATTTACTTTTTTAATTGGGAAAACTATTCTCTTACAAGTAGGAAAATGCGGCATTAGAAATAATGAAAGGGGGGCACCTGAGTGGTTCAGTCGGTTAAGCGTCCAAATCTTGATTTCAGCTCAGGTAATGATCTCTCAGAGTTGTGAGACTAAGCCCCGTGACTGGTTCTGCTTTGGGCCTGAAGCTTAAGATTCTCTTTCTCCTTCTCTCCCTGCCTCTCCCTGTGCCCCCACCCCCCACTCTTTCTCTCTAAACTAAATAAATAAAAAGAAGCAATGAAAAGATTCCCTCCAAAAAGGGTAGCTTCAAGACCCTCTTCAGTCCTTATGAGAAAAACGGGAGTTCAGTGAATCTCTTCCTTGCCCTTCACTCTATCCATATGCTTTTCCTCTGAAATTGCTTTTTAATTAAAGGGAAAAAGGAAGTACAACCTATTTTATACACCTCAAGATTGCTGGTTGACCTCTTTGGAGATTTTTTCTATTAATGTTGCTATTATAGGGGAATTCTAATGGAGAAAACTTGCAGCAATTAGATACCCCTTCTTAAGAGTGACAATGAAACCCATGATTATAACAATGTAAAGAGATTCCCAATGTATCCAGAAGGACAAAGAAATTAAGGTGGTTAAAAAAAAATGTGTTTATCCAATTTTTCTATGATATATATTGTTTCTTATAACAAATGAAAAAAATAGACTACTTTCTTAAATTACTTTAGCAATACACACTAATTAGAATACCAAGAAGAAATTATATCTATGTACAAAAAAATTTTGGAAACCATGATGTAAATGAAAACCATGATGTAAATGTCAAAACAAAAAAAAAATTACTTCACAAGGTCTAATTTTTAACTTTTTAAAGAGAGGAATGAAATATTTGAAAAGATGGGAAGGGGACCCAGAAGCCAAGAGCAACCTTAAACTCTAATGCACAGATCTCTGCTTATTTTAATAAAAATTAAAGCATACCATGCGTTTGCTGGCTTTGGAGTTTTTGAAGGAGCAGTTAAAGCTGTTTCCATGCTATTCGTTCCTGAATTGTTTTCTTTGGTAGTCATTGCAATCATTTTCCGTTGCTTCTGAGAAAGTTTAACTCCATGAGAAATCATCTTGCTAGGAATTAAATGAATTGGCATTAATTTCTACTTAATGAAGACTACAGGTAATTATATTGCTTTTTATTTGATGTGATTTTACTATTACTGGATCAAAATGGCAACATGATTCAACAGTGACAGTATCCATTTACACTATCAATGATCAAATAATAGATACAAATGAGCCTTCATACTAATATTACATCACAGTTGCATCAAATATAGTCCACAATGATCATTTTAGGGGTCAATTTCTGACCATCAGAGCTGGACTACCAACCCAACTCAGTCTTTAGCATATATTTGAGAAATGTCAGGAAGGCTAGAGTATCTAGGAAAGAGCTTAAAATTTAACATCAAATATAGAAAAACAAAAAAAGTCCAGTAGGTCTTTCCAATTCTTTAGGGCAGAACTATAAAACAACACAGTCTTTGCTTTCTTATGATTTTTTAACGAACCCCAAATTTGTCTTTGGTGTAGCTCCACATTTTTGTCTACTTTCTTCAATTTGCATGATGGTTCTGAGATCCATAACAGGAGGGCTGACAGGACTAAAACACATATAAAGGTTATTTTACAACAGTTATTGGAAAAAAAAAAAAAGAAAAAGGAAAAAAGAAAACAGTTATTGATCCATAAAGTACAAACCTCCAAACGTCACTGAAATTGTAAATTATATGTAAGATTGATAATGAGAGGATACTTTAGGTCTGTCATCTACGGCCAAATTAAAAAAGGATACTTTGAATGAAGGCTATTTTTATATATACATAACTAAAATGCATCCAAAGTCATAATATATAGCTGAAACATTAAAAAAAAACAAGCAATAGAATGATTCTTATTTAACTCAGACAGAAGTAATCAAAGTTCTGTTTAAATTCTTATTCTTTAAGACGAATAGAACATGCAAATTATATTCTATTTTTAACAAAATTCTTACTACTAAATGTTAACAACAAAAATTTAACAGTGAAGTTTGAGGGTGCTCTATATTAGAAACCACCTGATGGAGTTAAATTATGAGAAAAAAAAATTTACAATCTTTAAAAATAGCCAATCTATTTTGTGACTTTATACCAAGTGAATTATTCTTAAAACACATTTAATAAAATAGTCTAGTGTTTAGAAGATGCTTCTCAGTGTTCCCACAAACATGTTTACTTAAAAAGACAACAAATTTGAGACTGATTTCTAAACTACTTTTAGAATATGAAGCAACATAAACTAGTACATCATAATCTGGTCTTCCAACTTTGTAAAATACAGCACATTTCAAAATACATTAATATAATAAGTCAATTATCAGGTTTAGTTTATTATAAACCACAGTAGATATATAAAGATGAAGCACAAGCTCAATTAGCACTTTGAAAGAATACTGTACTATATCTACTTCAACCTAAAAACTTGACTTTTTTAAACAAAAGAAAAATATGGATATAGTACATGTAAGTTAAAGCATAGTGTAACATAAATGAAATGTCCTCTGACAAATAACTGAATAACAATACATTTTGTGAGATCTTAAATACCCTTTAATGTGCTAAAAAAAAAAAAAAAAAAACCCAAAAATGACAAATGGTCTTCCTGAAAGGGAGTTTTAAGTAATATATACAATCAAAAAAATCCATATATTAAGTCACTATATATCTAGATACAGATATCTGTGTGTTATATAGTATTTACTAGTATTCACAAATGACACTACAAAGGGAACTAAAGGAACTAAATCCTGTCTAGGGGGAAAAGTGCCTATTTTAGCTGGCTACTAGTTCGTATGCATTCAGGTAATTTTCTGTGTATTAGAGACTTACATTAATACTTTTTAAATGTGCTTCATTAAAAATTTCCCTTGTACTAAAAAATGAGTAATATTTTTCTAACAGAATATAGAACAAAATGAAAATCCTACCTGAAAGATCCAGCAACCCAACTAGAAGAGTTTGCAGTATCAATTCTGTTACTAGGAATGGTCTGTGGAGCAGATATGTTAAGTATTGGTGATTTTTCCCATGGTTTTAAATCTTCCCTAGAATATGCAGGAGGTGTACCATTAACATATGGTTTAATTTTCCCCTGGAGGTTAAAAAAAAAAAAAGTACAATAGCAGGCACCTGGCATAATAGCTGGTACTAATAGTTAGTTGGTACTTAATATTGGTTAAAGTATAACATCTTGTAACAATAATCATCTAGCATTCCTCTAGTTTAGTGCCTTAACCAATTCTCAAACCTTATCAGTGACTATAACCCAATTATCGTGAACTTTGAGAATAATTTTTAGGAGAATCAGTTTACACATTAAATCCCTATTAAATATTTTAAAATATTAAATTGAGTATAAAACAAAAATGTTAATAAAAATTCTTCAAATAAGGTATGAAGCAGCAACTTTAAAATTAATATCTGTGACTTTCATATCAAGCTTTCATTTTCTTTCGTATTAACATCATATAATTCACTCTGAATAAAATTAAAGTTAAATAATACTGATAGCTCAAAAGGAACCCTAAAAGGACTGCCATTACAGTATGTCAGAAAAGTTATTAAAATAGCTATTTCCATTGCCAAGATAGATGCTTATTGCCAGACATTCACAGCATGCCTTTAATCTTCCTTTTAAGCCTTGTCTTCTACAGCCACTTTGACGTTAATAAGAATTGTCCCCAAACTTCTATCCTACATAAAGAAAAATAAAAATAAAATTTAAAATCCACATTAAGGGGCATGTGGGTGCTCAGTCACTGTCTATGTTCAGCTCAGATCATGATCCCAGGGTTCTGGGACTGAGCCTTGAGTCGGGCTCCCTGCTCAGCAGGGAGTTTGCTTCTCCCTCTTCCTGCCCTCCACTCAAGCTCTCTCTTGCTATCTCTCCCTCTCGAATAAATAAAGAAGATCTCTAAAAAAAATAATTTAAAAACCACATTTAAAAAAAAAGCAATCCTGAGGCTTAGAACACTAAGAATGGGTAAATTTTCCATTGTTTCATGAACTTCTCAAAGTTTTAATAGTTCTGTGAAGACTAGGGGTTAGAGAAAAATGACTCGATATCTAATAAGTTAGACACTATCTTTTCCTATAGATTAACAACTATGGAATAAAATGTTAAGATATGTCTAAAAATGGCCTCCCCAGAGTTTAACCAAAGTAGAAATTCTGCAGCTTAATGTCAATTGTACCACAGTAGGAGAACTCCATTCCAGATTGTATTGCTCCTAATAACATGATAGAGGAAAGAGACTATGCAGAATTTGAAGTTAGGCTTACTTTCAAAATAATTTTGTTTTGACAGTTTTCAGCTGGTGGTAACTGACATTTCACAATATAAATTTCAAGTAATTTAGCTATAAATTTATTTTTCCAGATGTCTATACAGTGCTGCTATATTTTACATCAATGTTTTAATTTTAACTGCAGAAAGAGTATTAGAAATATAATGTCATAAAAGGTTCAAACTGCCATTAAAATATTTAAAACTAGAAATAAAATGCAAATTTGAGAAAACTAATACTACATATGTTCTATTTTTTTGTAAACCAGCCAGGAGAATATTTTAAAGTTAGACAAAAAAATAATAATAATAAAAAAGTATAGATTGTCTATAGATCTAAAATTTGAAGAAAACAGTGCATTAATTAAAACAAACCTCAATTTTATCTGACTGAAATCCTGCTGTGAAATCAGGGGACTGTAAATCTCTAGGACTACCCACTCCTGCATAGCTTCCTTCAGAGTCTGATGTCAACAGTTCCGGAAGAGATTCCACAGAATTGTTCTTACCAGACTTTAATAATCCTGAAAGGTAAAATTTTAAAAAATATTTAAACACATATACATTCGATGCACTAAACAGAGCTAAAAACTTCCATTTATCTAGAAATTTAATAACATTTATATTATATTCACTGTATCAAATCTTGGCAATTCAAGCTAACTGATGAAAAAATTAAAAAACTAAAATGAAGGATTCTTTAACACAACAGTTTTATCCATTTCAATTACACAACAATTATGCCACAAACCTAAGGAAGATACTTCTTTGGGATCTGCTTTAAGAAGTGATTCAGCACTGGATATTATACTATATGTTGGCAAATTGAATTTAAATTAAAAAAAAATTTTTAAAGTGTTTCAGAACTTCTTTTTCTCCATAAAAAAGGAAAAAATAAACTTCAGACACCCCCCCCCCCCATCTCTCTTTACCAAGTTCTCTGCACCCATGCAGAAGGGGACTGGCCCCATTCTGTGTGGGAGGAACACTATAACTTTTCTACCTCTCATCTAGTCAACAGACTGGCCCAGTAGCAGAGGCTATGCTGATGCCAACTGTAGCCTGTTTGAGGGTTTTTACTTCTGCAAAAAAAAGAAAAAAAAAATCTGTAGCTTGAGAGCTAATTTAATTTTTAATTAGCTTATCACCTAAAGCAAAAGGTTATGAAATGTACATGCCATTTTCTTTCCTAGGCAACCTAAATACCTATCTCCCTGCCATACTTGTATCAAAAGAAAAACCAGTAAACTTTTGCCTAAGTTCATGGTGTTTATTTTCATCAAATTTCATAGAATCTAAATGCTATAGCAAAAGAACTCATATATGAGCTATAACTAAAAGTAACTAAAAGTTTTACAAATGACTTAAGTAAAATATACCATCTTTTATACATTCAAATAAGTGTTTTCTTTAAAGTAAATCACTTTGACAAGATATATGCCTCTTTTTTTACTGCTAAAATAGTCTGAAAGCAACATTCAGCAATGCCCCCCCCAATCTTTTCAATGTTTTTAAGAGCAGCAAAATTTTTTTTAAAGATTTACTTATTCATTTATTCATTTTAGAGAGAGAACATAACCAGGAGGGGCAGAGGGAAAGGGATAGAGAATCCCAGGCTGATTCCACACTGAGCATGGAGCCTGAGAGATCTCAGAACCCTGAGATCATGACCTGAGCTGAAACAAAGAGTCAAGTGCTAGCCACCTAGGGGCCCCAGTAGCAATTTTTTTATCTAAAAGAGCATATTTAATGCCAGAATGCTCCCAAAAGTCAATTAGAAATAAATCTAATGAATAAAGGGGATATTTTAAAATAGACAACAATTATTTTTAATATAAAACATTTTCACAGAATGTCTTTTGTCTAACGTTAAGAGATCAACACAAATAAATTTACTTCCAAAACAGGACTTTTGTGGCCCCCAACTAAATTTGACCTTTCAGTCATTATCTACTTTGGCCACAGGCAGAGTGGTACAGCATAAAGAATACAGAACTAGAATTGAAAAAATAAATTCTATTTCTTTCTGTCTGTACTTCAAATCACTGAAGTTTTCTGAACTTACTTCCTCAGGTTTAAAGGAAGGGACATATATTAGTTTTCACTATTAATGTCTCTCCCAGCTATGAAACGTTCTAGCATACGTACTAATAATACCACTATTTAAAGCAAATCAACTAGGGGCACCTGGGTGGCTCAGTCAGCTAAGCTGGAAGAGTCTTGGTCTCAGCTCAGGTCATGATCTCAGGGTCCTGGGATCTGGCCCCACATCAGGCTCTGTATGGAGTATAGAGTCTGTCCTTTTCCCTCTTCTTTTGTTCCCTCATCCCTCATGGCCTCTCAATCAAACAAACAAATCCAAATACCTGCTTTTGTCCTAAGTCTTTTAGGTAACTGGAAAATCACTAGTCTCATGACTATCTGTCTATCCATTTATTCATCTTTACATCTATCTACCCATGTGTCCTTCTAAGGACTAGAGGTTAACTCATGTAATACAGAGAACACAAAATCACAGAATTTTACATTATGAAAGGTCCTAAAACAGGAATGAGATGTAGTGACTGCAAAAGATCTATCGTCAGTGCTTCAAATCAATCAATTTAGGTATAGTATCTTTTTTTATATCTTCTTTTTGTTACCTGAAACAATTATTCTTGACATTATTTATCCTTTGAACATTACCAAACACATCAAGTACCTCACTTGTAGACAAAAGATACTCTTTCTCTGCCCTGAATGAAACTTTTTTCCCCCCCACAGGGACACAAACAGATGTATGCACTTATATTTTTTGAAGTACCTTATCAGGCTATGAAAATACTGCTGATAGAAATTATACCTATTTATGTCTTATTGCCATAGACATACATACCATTCTTTAAAGCCATACTGTAGTCTCATTATTTTATGGTCACACTTCCATATTTTCATCTAAAGAAACTATTAACATGTAGATAGTTTAATCTGGATCTAATCAGATGAATCTATAATGTGGAATAATAGTCTATACCACTGGTCTGAACTTTTGAAAACAGAAAGGTATGAGAGGTGCTGCAATAATTAAAAGAGACTAAAGAGACATTAATAAGCAAAGGCAATGTCTATCTTCATAAGATACCAGGTCATTTTTAAGGATAAAACACAAAAGGCTATAAAAATATTCTTAAACAATTAGGGATATCTGGATAGAAACTATAATTCTAGGTAATATTAGTGAATTAATGTTAATTGTCTTAGATGTGATAATGATATTATAGATGTGAAAACAATATTGTGGTTATGTAGAATATCCTTATTCTTAGGAGGTTCATATTAGTATTAATTCATATCAAACTGTCATGCCTACAACTTCCAAGTGGATCTATAAAAAAGTGTATAGAGGGATGCCTGGGTGGCTCAGTGGTTGAGTGCCTGCCTTCAGCCCAGGGCATGATCCTGGATTCCCGGGATCATGTCCCACATCGGCTCCCTGCATGGAATCTGGTTCTCTCTGCCCATGTCTCTGCCTCTCTGTCTCTCATGAAAAAGTAAATAAAATCTTTTAAAAAAAATGTACAGAATGCCTGGAGGATGAGGGAAGAGGGCATGCAACAGAAAGTCTGTTAGAAAACATGTGGTAAGAGCCTAACAATCTGAATGAAAGTTATATATACAAATTTTTTCAAAATAAACTGGGAAAAGAAATTTAGAAAAACTACATAACCTTTACTTTCAAAAAGCTCACATAATGCACAGATATGAAATGTGTTATATCACTGGATTATAACCTAATGCAAATGAAGGGCATCTTGCTTGGAGCACTGATATATAAATGAAATGGACCTATATGATAAGAGTACCTCTGTCAAGCTTTGCCTATCTCTAACTCTCTATGCCATTAGACAGGGTAGTTTTTCTAAAAAATTTTAATCACTCACATCATATGCCTTAAAAATCCATCAACTAGGGGCGCCTGAATGGCTCACTTGGTCAAGTGTCCAGCTCTTCATTTCAGCTCAGGTTGTGATCTTAGGGTTGTGAAATCAAGCCCCACACTGGGCTCTGTGCTGGGTGTAGAGTCAGCTTAGGATTCTCTCTCCCTCTCCTGTTGCTCCCCGCCCCCCCCATCACTCCCTCTCCCCCAAAAAAAAAAAAAAAAAAAAAAAGCCCATCAACTACCCATAGCCTTCAGAATAAATTTCAAATTCCTTAGTTTAGCATAAAATACCTCCAACATCTGACCAGTTTTTGACTACCACCTATATGCACATACTCCATATGGCTGAGTCATGCTAAACCATAGGCATAAGAAATCTGCAGTTCTTTCTAGGGCCTCTAGTCTTGGGAGCATATTGCCCCTTTTGCTTAGTATGTCTATTAGCCTGCCTCCTTTTCTTGGCCAACTCCTCATTCTTCAAGATCCAACTCACATATCATTTTCCTCTAAGAAGTCTTCCCTGATCTTCTTAGACTAACATGGGCTCTTCTTTTGTGTTTCCAAAGCAAACTTCAATCAGATTATTAAAATATACTATCAAAAAAATAAAATAAAATATACTATCATTTTCTGTAGCCTCCCTAAGACAAAGACTATTTTCTATTGCAGTAGGCCTGGCAAATGACATGCAATAGTATTTAATATGTGTTAAATGAATTAGGTAACAGACTTGAAAGATTAGATCAGGAAATAAATCCTAAGACACTTTCACTAACCTGTAGATGGTGGACTCTGAATAACATCTGAAAGGTTATAACCTCCAGAACTATCTGAACGCTTACGCGGCTTCTTTTTTGCTTTTGTTTTTGCCTTCTTGAACATACTTTCCCTATGAAAAAAAGGAAATATAAAAAAAAAAAAAAGCAAATATATAAAATGCATTTTTTAGAAATAAGTTACAGGTTAACAACAGAACTACAAATTCTGAGTATATATAGCATTTTAGTCAAACAGAGAACACAAAAATATGCATGCTCTATTTGCATTTATCTATGTGGCCCAGAGCAAATTACTCTGTTTCAATGAACCTCAGTGTGATACTCTTAACTTGTTCTAACTCTACTATTTCTGTAAAATAAGATCGTATATAGGAAAATAATTTGAAAAGTAAAATCAGGTATCAGAAACTTTAAGCAATCCAAATGCTAACAAACTCTAGAAAAAGGGTTAAAAAAGACCTCTGGAACCCAAGAGCAGTTTCTCAGTGAACCATACAGTATAGATAGTAAGTGACTTGAATGCCCAAAGATTTTAACAAGTCATTTATCAAGTAGAGGAAAGTAATTCTGTAACCAGTTGATAAAGGAGCCTAACACCCAGATTGGAAATTCTAAATTCGGCTTGTCAAATGGTTGGCTACACTATAGGGAGATAACGTAGAATCTGGGATATTTTGTTGGAGGATTTCCAAATGTCAGTCACTGTAGGTCCTATCTTGAATCAGTAAGGTTCTCTATAGAGAAAAATTTATAGTAGCTAATGCACTCCTCTTAGGTTCAAACTCTCCAGAGGGCAAATATTTCTGCCAAGAAAGGGGCACAGGAGGGGCAATCACTTGGTTGAATGGGGTTCAGAAAGAGATCATGCTCTTTGAAAGAATCTCAAGGGATGCCTGGGTGGCTCAGCGGCTGTGAGTCTGCCTTTGGCTCAGGGCATGGTTCTGGAGTCCCGGGATCAAGTCCCACATCAGGCTTCCTGCATATGGAGCCTGCTTCTCCCTCTGCCTGTGTCTCTGCCTCTCTCTCTGTCTCTCTCATGAATAAATAAATAAAATCTTTAAAAAAAGAAAAGAAAGAATCTCAAAAAAATGCTTTTTCACAAATCTAATCACTTAACCTGGTTGTCATAAACCTGGTACCTCTAATTCTTAAGCCTTTCTGGAATTTTGCTTTAGTTTTCTTTTTGTTCTAAGTCATTACACTCTCAGCAACCACTTTCCAACTTCCAAAACTGTACGTCGCCTAACTGCTGTTTTCTCCTTTCCTGTTCTCCCTGCTCTAGTGCAATATGCCTTTCTTATTTCTTTATCATAATTTTAGCAGGGTTTGGGAAGGTAGCTAAGATAAATGCACTTATTCAATTTGACATTTTAATTTTAAAGCTGTATTCCTTCAATATTTATACTTAATTTTGTTACATCTGTAAACAGTTATACACTTACTTTCTTATAATAAGGCTAAGAATATAAATATATACTTATGTCAGGATTCTCCAATTTTTCAGTATAAAACTGTTAAGAGTGTCAAAGATTGAGGAGGGGGAGCAGAAGGAGAGGAGGGAAGAAGAGAAACAGAGCTTACGAATAATTTTGTTCCATATTTATTTCTTCTTTCAAAAAGACATCTCCATCTTCTACTTCCAAATAGCTAATATCTGGTCCATCTTGGTATGGTGTAATGACTCTTCTATCCATTGCTGGAATCTATTTATATTAAAAAAAAAAAAAAAAGAAAAAGAAAAAGAAAAAGGTGTTCCTTTTTAAATACAAGATTTGTAAAGACTTTTAAAATAATAGGTAAATCCCACTTGTTTATATTGATATGTGGTTACATTAACAAGGAGAAGTCTACAATGCCTAATGACTTCCAAAGTCCAAGGTTTACAACAATGGAAAGAAATTGGTTAGATTTATTCATTTATCCCAAAAAACTGTCCAAAAAAAAAAAAAAGCTCCATCTTATTATCAAATACAAATTAATTCATTTCTTAGGGATCATGTGAATCCTTATTTTTGTACTATCCTAAACCTTGGTATAGTAACAAATAATGAAAGACTCAAAAAGCTTTCAATAACTTTCATTTAGAAAGGAATTAAAATAGGGATGCCTGGGTGGCTCAGCAGTTGAGTGCCTGCCTTCAGCCCAGGTTGTGATCCTGGAGTCCCAGGATCAAGTACCACATTGGGCTCCTTGCATGAAGCCTGCTTCTCCCTCTGCCTGTGTCTCTGCCTCTCTGTCTCTCATGAATAAATAAATAAAATAAAAAAAAAAGGAAGGAATTAAAATAGATAATAATTTTATCATTGAATACTTTCAATTTTTGATTATCACACTAATCTGTGGGATCTATAAAAAAATTATGTCCTCATTTTTAAAAGATCCTAGTATATTAGAATTCATTAGGAAATTATTCTATTGAGAAGTGTGACCTAATGTAATATAGTACTACTTTGGTTTTATTATATTATTGGAAAAAAAATAATAAACTTTACCATTTTTCTATAAAACACAGAAAGATCCTTCAAAACACCATCACTTAAAACATCAAGAGACCTAAAAAATAAGATAAAAAATTCTATCTTGAGGACTTAATTTACATTGCTGAATAAGTAACAGTTATTTTTAAAATCAATATGCCAGCTATTACAAATTCTTTTTGGAAGTATATATAGTTATATATTTTAAATGAACCACATTATATATACACAAGTACCTTCAATAAAACAACTCTTAGAAAGGATTTTATCACTCATTTATATCATAGCAAAATACGACTATAGTTCTTCCTCAACATCCCAATAAATCATAAATTAAAAATCTCTTATGTCAAAAATACATTTAATATACCTACCTATTGGACATCACAGTTTAGTCTAAACTACCTTAAATGTGCTCAGAACATATACATTAGCTTACAGATGGCCAAAATCATCTAATGCAAAGCCTATTTCATAACAAAATATTGAATATCTTATGTAATTTATTAATTACTGTACTGAAAATATAAAACAAGTGTGTCAGTTGTTTACACCCTTGTGACCCTATGTGTCACTGGGAACTGTGGCTCCCAGCCCAGGATCACCAGAGAATATCGTACTACTTATCACTAGCATGGAGAAAAGATCAAAATTCAAACTTTGCAGTACAGTTTCTACTGAATGTGTATCACTTTCACACCACTGTAAAGTGGAAAAATCCTAAGTCAAATCATGGAAAGTCAGGGGTTACACATATTCATTTTCCAACCTTCCAATCTTTAACTACAAAAGGAACACTATATTGACATAATACAATGGCCTGATACCTGAATTTTATCTAGAACTATCACTCACAGTTACCTAAATGCCTCTGAGCAATGCACTTCACTTCTTTGGACTTAAGTTATGTTCACGACATATAAAATACTGTTTGGACTAGATCAGTTGCATTCAAAGTAGATTTCAAGGAACTCTCAAGTTCCAAAGAGATAATTTTAAGGCATCAGTGAAAAAGTTTACATTTTAAAATATATTTAAACTATTTTTACAAGTGCAAAACAACTTGTCTATTCTGTAAAATATCAGTTTTTAACATTTTAACGATAATTAACTTGTGATGTTCTATCAGTTTTGGTGTAGCTCTCCTTTTTGAACATCTCTACATAGTTACACTCCTAGGAAACATATTTGATAAGGAATAATTAAATCTGTACAAATCTTTGTTTTAATCTGAGTTACACATATCTACTCATGTAAAATTACACAAGTAGACATCACCACAGCACATGTCTTTTTTAATGGTTCACCTGACAAACCTGTCACAACATAACAATTGAACAATGGCAGTGAGACGCATCATTTTCCAATACGATATTTATAGATAGATTTGGTACTTATTCTGCATTTTGGTTGATTCTTATCTGACAAACTGAATGAGCTTAATGTGGCAAGCAAAAACTGCTTTGATTACAATTATTAATGTAAGATCAGCAAAGAAATTTATTATGAAACCCTAACCAGGTTCTGATACTAAAATACTATTGGCATTTTAAAATCACATTGTCTGTTATCCCATAACATTAATTTGCATTTGAAAAGCATTTTCCACAAAATAACAAAGCATTATACTATGAAAAGAATTTCCTCTGGGGATCCCTGGGTGGCGCAGCGGTTTGGTGCCTGCCTTTGGCCCAGGGCGCGATCCTGGAGACCCGGGATCGAATCCCACATCAGGCTCCCGGTGCATGGAGCCTGCTTCTTCCTCTGCCTGTGTCTCTGCCTCTCTCTCTCTCTGTGACTATCATACATTAAAAAAAAAAAAAAAAAGAAAGAAAGAATTTCCTCTGAATTGAACTATATGTAACAATTATTAAGAATCTGTTAGTGATTCACCTAAAAATCAGAACCTTTTATTTCAATCATATTTTAACATTAGTTTCATTAAAGATTATCCTGTCTTTGAAAGGTAAGATATCAAAAACCTGTTACCAGGTTTTTAATAAATTATATGGATCAAGATTTTGATTCTTTGCCAAAAAAGGGTTCCTGCATTTTCTCATCAGTAATAAGAGGATATAAACAGAATCTACTTCTTCAGAAGGTTTTCATGAAAATCAAATGAGATCTACATAATACTTTTAGAATGCTCCCTGGCACATAGTATTTGCTATCATTATTATGACTAAGAAAAATACGGGGGGGCCTGGGTGGTTCAGTGGGTTAAAAGCGTCATGCCTTAGGTCATGATCCAGAAGTCCAGGGATCGAGCCCATTATCAGGCTCCCTGCTAAGCGGGGAGTCTGCTTCTCCCTCTGCTCCCCACCCCACTCATACTCTTTCTCACTCTCTCAATTTAAAAAAAAAAAAAATACAGAAATAAATGATACTAAAGCTTCAAAAATGCAAACTGAAAAAAATGCAAATTGACTCATCTAAAACTTCTATGTTCACCAAAACAGTCATTTTTCTCACCAATGACTTTGTAGTAATAGAAATTTGACCTTATGTTAAATAAATCTGTAAACTTATTTCCTTAAACAATTCCACTAAGACAGTTGAAAACATGGGATAAAATTTCCAAGATCCCTCTCATTCTAAAAAATCTAATAACTTCTAAATTATTAGCATTAAATTTTTCTAATCCAAGTAAACATCCATAATATGAAATATTAGCTTATAAAAAGAGTGTATATATTTACTCAATTGTTTTATGTAAAATGTGTCACTTTTTAAAAGAATCATTTTATTATTCATTGATTCCAACATAAAGACTTGAATATTCATCAAGCTTGCAACAAAATAAACCAACTAAATATTCAGGCCATCTGCTGGGCCTAAGATTGACTAAGGAAGCAATATATAATATAAGAAATATCCAAAGAGAGGGGCAGCCCGGGTGGCTCAGCGGTTTAGTGCCGCCTTCAGCCCAGGACCTGATCCTGGAGACCGGAGATTGAGTCCCACATCAGGCTCCCTGCATGGAGCCTGTTTCTCCCTCTGCCTGTGTCTCTGCCTCTTTTTCTCTCTCTCTCTGTCTCTCATGAATAAATAAATAAAAATCTTTAAAAAAAAAAAAAAAAAGAAAAGAAATATCCAGAGAGAAAAATACAAGGAGAAAAGGAAACTAGTAACAAATTTTTCACATGCTTACATGTCAATTAAATGTTATCCTATTTAGTATTACATAGAGTTTCCAAAAGCCAAAGTAACATTGCTACTTTTTTTACAACTTTACAGTTGTAAATCAACCCAGACAAGATATGTACACTATAAAAAATATACTAGTAATAATATTTTTTTCATGAATTTCCAACAAGACTGTAAGCTCTCCATTGAGTGCAACGATTTTGTCTGTTTTGTTGACAGTTGTATCTTAGCAGTAGCAGGCATATATGAGGCACTTAAATATTGATGGAATGACTGAATCCTCAAAATTTTTATTTTCTACAATTCTGCAATTTATCATTATGCCTTTTTAAATTAGTAACATATCAGCTATTATATATAAATAATTGCTTTCACAATGGTCATATAATGTATGCACCCAACCTACCTTGCTTCAAGTAAAGCGGCCATATTCAGTCCTATAAACTGCAAACAAGACAGTTTCAATTGTTCAGCATTATACATTGCTGCAAACTCCAGTACCATAGTAGCATTCTTAAGGGTAACTACAAAAAAAGAGTCAAAATGAGATAAAAACCATATTACTACAGCAAATACAATATACTTATTTTTTAAAGTTGTCAGGTTTGAACATTAGGAACAAGGAAGCAGTTTCTTGCTAAAAAATAATGTATACTAGAGCAAATATAGAATGCTGTTTTCCATCCCAATGTGCCAAACCAATTTTAAATGACTGGTTATGAGGAGAAATAAGCACACCAAAAGAAAATAAAAATGACGTTACAGTGTCACCTAAAAGCAAACACACATTACAACTGACCATCTTCCACCTAACATTTTTACAGTAGTTTTAACTTTCACAGATAAACAACTTTCCTTTTCATTTATATAGCACAGAATAGTTATTCTCTCTTCTATGAAACTAAAAAGATCTTAAGAGTAAGAGAATCTAGGAATATGGCTGGCTCAGTCAGTAGAGCCTGCAACTCCTGATCTTGAGGGGAGTCTAGTCTGAGCCTCATTTTGGGCACAGATATTACTTTCAAATTTTTTTTAAAATATATTTTAAAATAAAAAGTAAAATTAAAAAAAGCTAGGGGTCATGTTAAGGGTAATTTACAAAAAAAGACTAAGATACACTGATGAAATCAGCCTATAAAATATATTTACATTGAGTAATCCATCAGAATTTGTATGGGTGTATTTACATAAACACATATACACACTATATATTTGAAAAATAATTACATTTAAATATCACTATATTCATGCCATGTATTCATTATTCATGCCAGTGCAGAATCTGGTACACTGTACCAAAGATTCTTGATTTGATTACAATCTTAGTACTTTATATATGAAGTGTCCTATTTTGCTAGAGGCCATCTAAGAATATTCTATCTACCTAGCATGTAACTTGGGTTTCTCAAACCCCTCCATTCTTTATTTACTGTGAGTTCTAATGAACAGAACACACCTATTTTCTACACCTGGCTTACTCCACGTTTTTTTCTTCCTTGTAACTCTGTCAAAAGGTATAACTACAATCCATAATAGTCTGCTCCACTCCTAACCAAACCTAAAATTTCAACTAATCATGAACCCAAAGTCTCCCCTTTCGCAAAAATAAAAATGATCATATAAAAACTCTAGAGTTGTTCAGCTAGGAACAAGGAATGCCCAATACTAAAAGGCCACACCCTCTGTTGAACCCTTCTCTTACTAGGTTCTAGGAAAATCAAGATATTCACTGGTAAGACAGTTGTGCAGCATGGGCCAAAAAAGAATACAAGCAGTGCCAGGAAAGTCAATTGAACAACTGAAAATATCTCCAATATATATACTTGATTCCTGTTATACTAAAATAAAGAATGCAACAAACATTTCCATTTTCTAGCTTAAAACACTAGAACTATTGTTCTTTTTGATAACCAAGGAGAAGATATTCCATAAAGCTCAAGAAAAGTAAGTAAATAAGATACCAGAGCTAAGACAAACTATCAGCAATTACAAATTAGAAAATTCTGACAGGAAATCCCTTCATGTGGCAGTGTGACAATGAAAATGAATAAAGAAAAAATTACAATCTTTTGTAACCTAGAGTAAGCAATTAAAAATATCTAAAGAGAGGAAGACATAATTACTTCCAACAGGAAGATTAAAAAAGAGAGAAGTAGAAAGAAAAAGGATTTAAAAGATTACTGTGACCCTATACAGAAGGGATGGATAAGTGATCTCAACTAGCAGAGTGACAGAATAAAAAGGTGGGGGAAATGTGATCAATAAATATAATTAAGAGGCAGCAGTTCTGTCAAATGAAAAAATTTGGATGTAAAGAACAAAACAACAAAAAATAGCTTTGGGTTTCAAAAGTTTAATGTTCAAATGTTCAAAAAGACAGCAACGAAATTTACTGATATAATGAAGTATTTATTAAATGAAATAACAGAGAAAGAAAGAGTTTAAAACAAAAGAGATGTGTTTTGATCAAATATATAAATGAGACCATTATATAATAATTCCAGTGACTAGTAAGAAAGAGGTAGCTAAACACAGACCTAGAGCTAAGACCAGGGCAAAAGGAAAACATTCCTTTCAAATGCTCATCTTTGAAACTTCAAAATAAAGTTCCTATCATCTTCATTATTCAAGGTTTTATGACAGTTTAAAAAACTTAACATTCAATTATAGATGTACTTATTTTCACATATTAATGCATCTGAAATAAGAACGTGCTTACTTACAATGACACAAAATAGTTTAAATGTTTTAACACTTTTCATGATTCAAAAAAATAATGGCGCAGTTTACCACAAATGGCATCATAAAGTCAATGAATAATCCTTTATCGACCTGAAAACACAGTTAATAGTCAAATTCAAAAATACTCACGTTTCTCAGTTAATGCTACTTCACAAATCCCTTTCAATCGAGTTATAAGAAGCTGATCAGCCACCACAAGAACACTACAAACAAAATCCACATTTTGAGATTCTAAAAAAAGAAAATAAACAGAACTATTATTTTGTAAACATTATACTTATGAAAAAAGTTTCAATTAATTAAGACACAAAGAAGATTATGACTATTTTCTAAATGTTGCAATGGCAAATATGATAAACAGCAATAATGTGAGAATTTTCTACCTTGTAAGTAGAAAGCTGAAGAGAAATACACCCAAATGCCCTGGTTCACACCAGAACATAAAATGGGCAACTTTAATTGATCTTTTTAGCCTAGAAGGCTACTAGAATGCCTGCCTATTTAAAATCTCCCATGTTGTTAGATAAGTATTTCTCAATCTAATAAATACAGGGGAAATTCAAATCTCAGCATCAAATTTATTATGTAGGTATATGTTAAATACATATAGCCTATATGTTAAGAAAATATAGAGAGAAAGGGGTGAATAATACTTAGATGATCATTTTTGTTTTAAATAAAAAAGCCTAAAAGTACATTGTCTTCTTAAGCCATAGGATGCTCTTTAATTTAAAATAAACTTCTTGTTTCTGAGCATTACTAATGGCCCGAAGCAATAACCCTGAGCCACTGCCAGAATAGCAACATAAATACAAAAACAAAACAAAGCCACAATAGAAAGGGAAAAAAAAAAAAAAAAGACTAAGAAGAAAAAATGTAGAAAAATCATTTTTAACAAAGGAGGAAGAGGTGAAGTCACTGAATGGCAAACTAAGGACTACTTCTAGAACTCCTCTTCTCCATAAAAGCAATGAAGATACTATGAAAATTGTCAAAATCAACTTTTTCAAAATTCTAGAAATTAGCCAAAGGCTTGCAATGACCTGGGGAGTGTTGACTCAAGAAAAATGGCTGAATCTTGGTAAAAACAGTAAGTGATGGGACACTGTAGTTTTTTCTATTTAAATCCTCCTTTCCCCTCCTCCACAGTAGTCTTAAAAACCAATAACCCTGCAATCATAGTGGAAAAGAACCACCATTAAAGGAGGTAGAAGAGTTATAAAGAAACATTATCGGGATCCCTGGGTGGCGCAGCGGTTTGGCGCCTGCCTTTGGCCCAGGGCGCGATCCTGGAGACCCGGGATCGAATCCCACATCGGGCTCCCGGTGCGTGGAGCCTGCTTCTCCCTCTGCCTGTGTCTCTGCCTCTCTCTCTCTGTGACTATCATAAAAAAATAAAAAAAAAAAAAAAAAAAAAAGTTAAAAAAAAAAAAAACCTATTTAAAAAAAAAAAAAAAAAAAAAAAAAAAAAAGAAACATTATCAAAGAATTCTCATTATTTGACATGTCTGACAGTTCCCTGGAAATCCCCACTGGAAGGTTGACCTGACTTAAAGCTTTACTGGTCTGAACAGCCTCTTCTCTCAGGGTATTTATTAAAAAGAATCAGTAGCAATTGTTTAACATTGAAGCTGACTGAGACAATGACAAGAGAGCAAACAAGAAGCAGATCAAAAAAGGTTTTTAAGTTAGAAAAGAGATATTGTTATAACTGGATGTTTGTGTCCCCTAAAAATTCACATGTTGAAGCCCTAATTTCCAGTGTGGTTATATTTGGAGATGGGGCCTCACAGGAAATAATTAAGGATAAATGAAGTTTAAGGGTAGGGCCCTGGTCCAATAGGATTAGGGTCCTTCTAAGGAAAGAGGTATCAAAGAGGTATCTATTTACCTCCCTCCCTCTTCCACTCCCTAAACACACACACACACACACACACACACACACACACGGCCATGTGAAGACATAACAAGAAGGCAGAAATAGTCATCAGTACAGCAATAAAAGAACTTGAATATAGATATTCATGTTCAAATATGGATAGATCATGGAAAAAGAAAATCAACCAGGAAACATCAAACCTGACCAACACTACAGACCAAATGAACCTAACAGATGTATACAGAACATTCCATTCACAAAAGCAAAACACACATCCTTCTTGGCACACATAAAACATTCTTCAGAGTGCATCATATATTGGGTCACAAAACAAGCCTTAACAATTTAAGAAATTTGAAATGATACCACTATCCTCTCCAACTACAGTGGCATCAAACTAGAATAACAAGAGGGTATAAGGGAAATGTGTAGATATGTGAAAATTAACAAAATCAAAGACAAAAATCAAAGAGAAAGCAAAAAATATCTTGAGGGAGATACAACATACCAAAACTTACAGGATGCAGTAAAAGAAGTTCTAACAAGGACAATAATACTGATAAATGCCTTAATGAAAAAGAAAGATCTTGAAAAAACCACCTTAGGGTTTTTACACAATAAGGACTACAAAAAGAAGAAACAAAGCCCAAGTCAGCAGAAGGAAGAAAATAATAAAGACTGAGCAGAGGGGTGCCTGGGTGACTCAGTCGGTAAACATCTAACTTTGTCTCAGGGTCCTGGGAGGCCCTGGGATTGGGAATCTGTGCTCAGCAGGGAGTCTGTTAGTCTGCCTCTCTCTTTGCCTCTCTCCTGCCCCACTCATACTATCTCATTCTCTCTTTCTCTCTCAAATAAATAAAATCTTAAAAGAAAAAAAAAAAAAGCTGAGCAGAAATAAATGACCTAGAGGCAGCAGAAAAACAAGGTCAATGAAACTAAGGTTGATTATTTGAAAAGATAAAATTAACAAGCCCTTAAGTAGCCTAAGAAAAAGGATCCCCCAAAATAAAATTCTAAATGAAAGAGAAGACATTACAAGTGATATAACAGAAATGCAAATTATCAGAGACTAATATCAACAATTATAAGCGAACACATTGCATAACCTAGAATAGATGAATTCCTAGAAACACATGATCTATGAAGACTGAATCATGAGGAAACAGAATCTAAATAGACTAAAAACAGAGTAAGGAGACTGAGACTGAATCTGTAATCAAAAATCTCCCCCAAAAAGAAAAGCCCTAGGCCAGATGGCTTCGTGAATGAATTCTACCAAACATTTAAAGAAGAATTAGGGATCCCTGGGTGGCGCAGCGGTTTAGCGCCTGCCTTTGGCCCAGGGCGCGATCCTGGAGACCCGGGATCGAATCCCACGTCGGGCTCCCGGTGCATGGAGCCTGCTTCTCCCTCTGCCTGTGTCTCTGCCTCTCTCTCTCTCACTGTGTGCCTATCATAAATAAATAAAAATTAAAAAAAAAAATTAAAGAAGAATTAAAAACAATATTTCTCAAAATTGTCCCCCCCAAAAAAAAAAACTGAAGAAGAGGGAACACTTCTAAATTTATTTTATGAGGCCAGGATTATCCTGATACCAAAAGGAGTCAAGGACACCACCAGAGAAGAAAATCACAGTACAGTATAACTGATGAACATATGTGCAAAAATCCTTAATAAAGTACTAATAAATCAAATTCAATAGCATGTTAAAAAAGACCATACACCATGATCAAGTACAATTTATGTCTGGATGCAAGGATGGTCAATACATGCAAATCAATGAATGTGATACTATCTTAACAGAATAAAGAACAAAAATCATATAATCAATTCGGTACATGCAGAATATGCATAAGACAAAATTCAACATCCATTCATGATTAAAACTCAACAAGTTAGGTAAAGAAGGACTGTGCCTCAACATAATAAATTAGGCCATCTATGACAAGTCCACAGCTAACACCATACTCAACAGTAAAAATCTGAAAGCTATTTGTCTAAGATCAGGAACAAGACAGGGATGCCCACTCATGACACTCCTACTCAACACAGTACTGGAAATCCTAGCAAGAGTAATGAGGCAAAAAAATGAAATAATCATCCAATAGAAAAGGAAGAAGTAAAACTATCTCTGCAGATAACAAGGTCTTGTATCTAGAAAACCCTAAATATACCATCAAAAATCTATTAGAAGTAATAAACTCAGTGAAGTTGCAGGATATAAAAATCAGTTGCTTTTCTATGCACAATGAACTATCCAAAAAAGTAATTAAATGTCTATTCTACCCAAAACAATCTACAGATTCAACAAAATCCTATCAAAATTCCAATGGCATTTTACACAGGAATAGAAAAAGCAATCCTGGGCAACCCAGGTGGCTCAGCAATTTAGCATCGCCTTCTACCCAGGGCCTGATCCTGGAGACCTGGGATCAAGTCCCACATTAGGCTCCCTGCATGGAGCCTGCTTCTCCCTCTGCCTGTGTCTCTGCCTCTCTCTCTCAATCTGTGTCTCTCATGAATAAATAAAAAATAAAATCTTTTCTTAAAAAAAAAAAAAAGAAAAAAGAAAAAAGCAATCCTAAAATGTATATGGAACCACAAAAACCCTGATCAGCCAAAGTAATCTTGAGAAAGAAGGTGGCTAGAAGCATTATACTTCATGACTTCAAAATATGTTACAAAGCTACAGTAATCAAAAATTAATGTACTGCCATAAAAAGCAGACATATATACCAATGGAATAGAATAGAAAGCCCAGAAACAAACCCTCATTTTACAGTCAATTAATCTTCAACAAGGGCATAAAGAATACAAAATGGTGGAAAGGATAGTCTCTTCAATAAAGGGTTCTAGGAAAACTAAATATCCACATGCAAGAGAATGAAACTGGACCCACACTATACACTAGCCACCTCAAAATGGATTAAAGATGTAAAAAAAAAAAGACCTGAAACTATAAAATTCCTAGAAGAAAATGGTAAAAGATCCTAGTCTTGACAATGGTTTACTGAATAGAACATCAAAACAAAAGCAGGACATGCAACAAAAGCAGAAATAAGCAAATGGAATTACATGAAACTACAAAGTTTCTACAAAGCAAAGGGGAAAAAAAAAATCAACAAAATGAAAGGTAACCTTCAGAATGGGAGAAAATATTTGCAAACCACATTTCATAAGGGATTAATATCCAAAATATATAAGGAATTCTTATAACTCAACAGCAAAAAAAAAAAAAAAAGTAACTAAAAAATGGGCAAAGGACGTTTCTCCAAAAAAGACACAGGGATAGCCAACAGATATATGAAAAGGTGCTCAATGTCACTAATTATCAGGAAAATGCAAATCAGTATTATAATGAGATGTTACCTTAACACCTGTTAAGATGGCTATTATCAATAAAACAAAAAATAACAAGTGTTGGCAAGGATGTGGAGACAAGGGAACACTTGTGTGCACTCTTGGTAGGACTATAAAATGATACAGCCACTATGGAAAACAATAAGGAGGTTCCTCCAAAAATTAAAATAGAACTACCATATGATATAGCAATCCCACTCCTGGATATTTAGCCAAAGGAATTGAAATCAGGATCTTGAAGACAGATCTGCCCTTTCATGTTCACTGAAGCAAAATTAACAACAGTGAGGATATACAACAGTCTAAATGTCCACTGACAGATGAAAGGATTAAAACAAAATGTGGTATATACATACAATTGAACACAGTAGTTCACCATGCCTATGACTGAAGACACTGTAACTAAAACATTGGTGTAGTGCTTTAAAAAGTATATAAATGCAATCTCTCCTTAAATTTTGATTCAATTCTATTTCTTTTACTTCAGAGATATTATCACCAGGGGAAAAACAAACACTAAAAAACTTTTGTCAAATATTTGTCAAAACTATTCCCTATTGACAGTTTCTCATCTCAATCACAGAAGTAGCTGGCATGAAACTTTAATCTCAACCATTATACATAATCCTTATAGAGTTCATTTTCACATAGGTTAATAAAATTTTTCTATTCCTTTACTATTAGTAATCATCCCTATTGCTCATTCTAAATTAAGCCTCTGTTGACGGTTTACTTCAATTAGAGTAGAAATTAAGATTCATGTTGACTTTGCCATATTCAATTTTATCTTAAAGTATCTAAAACATCCTCTTATTAATACCTTTTATCACCACAGCTTCATCAGTATAGAGGTAGTCCAAAATAACTTCCAGTATGTCAGAATGTATTGGCATTTCCAGAGCCGTACAAGTAGAAGCCTAAATAAAATAAAGTAAAATAATTAATTTTAAATTATGAAAAACTACCATATTCTGACTGGTACAGAAAACTTTGAATTGGGAATCATGTCAAATGCAAAAGAAAGTAACATTTATAAAACACAAATCTACAATGACATACATTTAATTTTAAAATGCCTTGTAACATGGAGAATATGAAACAAAATTGAAACAAAAACCAATCACACTGGTATTCCAAACACATGGCCAAATAATAAAAGGTGATATTCTGACTGTAAGAAGTTTTTCTGTAACAATTTTTAATTCTAAATATTGCTGTTTTCCAGCAGGCTTCAGCATAAAGTTTAGAACAAATTAAAACGGAGTTAAGATATCAGGTTCCCATTCTGAATTTCTTTGTACATAATTTCCCAAAAATAAAAAGAAGTGTGATTACCAGCCACGTGGTTTGAATTTAAATCTTACCTCAATCCATGAGCTACTCAGCATACTATGAAAATATTCTGGGAAAAGAAAAAGTATAATTCATTAGACAGTGAAACAATAATAAAACAAATCAGCAACTAATAAAAAGTATACCTACCAAGTCTAGCACATAGAACACACTTATGACAAGGAAATTCCTTTCCATCCACTGATTTCATGGTCACATCACATAGAAAGGAACTGAAAAAACAATTTTTTTAATTTAAGTGAGTGATTTCTTTACATATTTAGCCAACAGAAAATTTATTAAAGGATTTGGCTTCAGTTGATTTTCTCTTTAAAGACAGCAGAGAACAAACTTGAGGGTACACATACAAATAAAGTTCTTTATCTCCTTCCACTTGAGTAAAGATAATAAGGGCCTTATAATAAAGATAGTAAATGGAACCGAATACAGATAAGTATTCAAAAAGTCTTCTAATTTTCCTTTTGCATTACAGACCAGGTGTTAATAATGTAATAGTAAGTGACATCATAGTCAAAGGTCTTTAATTCACTTCTTTTTACAACATATTCTTTGCTGAAATAGTCTAGATATCTCTAGTTTCTCTTTCTCCAAAACTTTTCCCCTACAAAGTACAAATACCTAAAAACAAAAACTTTTTAATAACTAACATATTGAGAATAGTATATTTATTACTTTAAAAACTTACACTAAAGAAAATAATCATCATAATGAAGAGGGACAATTACTTTGGTTTTGGGCTAACAATTCCTACATATTGAAAAATATAAAATTTGGGCAAGGAAAAAAATTTAAAAATTTCTTCCTTAAAAACCAATTTAAAAATGAACTGTTTCAATGTCTTATTGAATAGTTAACATTTTATCCATTTATCTCAACAGCTCTCCAACACTTCTAGAAATGAAGACTAGTAAAGGTGAGGGTACCTACTCAAATATTTTGCTTTGTATGGTCAGTAACAAGAGCTGTTTCACAGTTAGGTATCAAAATCTACAGATGAAAGTTTATCTTCATTTCCTAACTTACCATTTTTTCTGATTTAGCTTTGATTTATTACCAGTTTTCTTCTCAATAACATTAATTTTTCCATTTTCAAATCTGACTCCATCTAACCTATCAAAAATAGATAAAAATTAAGTTGGACCAAAACAACAGCAAAAATCCAACAATTTACATCTGGATATAATTATATAATTTATATCACCTAAAAAAGTATCTCAATAAACTCAACTCTGTGATAAAGAAGTATTGTTTATTCTCCTTCAGTTTTACTTAGAATTCAAAGTACAGTTAATCCTTGAACAATGCAGAAACTAGAGTCACCATGCCCCCCACCTAAGTTGAAATCTGCATATAATTTTGACTACCCCAAAACTTAACTACTAGTATCTCAATGTTGACTGGAAGCCTTCCCAATAACTTCAACAGTAGACTTGTATGTTTGTAGTTTGTATATTATTTGCATTATATATTGTATTCTTACAATAGAGAAAGCTAGAGAAAAGAAATTGTTAAGACAATCCTAAGGAAGATGATCAATATGGTTTAATGGTACCATACTGAATTTATCATAAAAAACCTGAATACAAGTGGATCTGCACAGTTCAAACCCATGTTTTTCAAGGGTCAAATGCATATTAAATATGGTTACTGACAAAAAAATACCAAAACCATAGCACAAAACCCTTCAGTGTTTTTAAATAGGAAACCTGATAAATGCTCCTTCTCTGCCCCTACCCCACACAAGATTACACTATCACAAGCAACATACATATCTTAAAAAAAAAAAAAAAAAGAATTCCAAAGAATATGGTTTATATGACAAATCTCTCCTAGGCAGTTTACACATACTGTAGGACAGAACTATACCAACAAATTGAACCACTATTATCCCTCCCTTCTAAATACTGAGAAACTGAAGTTCAAAGAAACTAACAAATCTGCCTCAGCTAGTCACTAGTAGAGCCAAAAGGCAAATAAATACAGGCCTAACTCCAAAGATAGTATTTTTTCCAGCATACCACACTGCCTACCATTCCAGATCCCTGTTACACAAACAACATAGAGTTCACACCCACTAACAGCCTCCAAAGTTTTAATCCAGGGGGTCCTACAGAGATAGCTTTAGCAGAAAATGAAGAAAGAACATATACAAAAAGGTACATGGGGGTAGAACTGAGGGACGGGAAAAGACGAGTAGCAAAGAAAAAGAATTTTTATTTTTTTTTTTTTAAATATTTTTATTTTATTTATGATAGTCACAGAGAGAGAGAGAGAGAGAGAGAGGCAGAGACACAGGCAGAGGGAGAAGCAGGCTCCATGCACCGGGAGCCCGACGTGGGATTCGATCCCGGGTCTCCAGGATCGCGCCCTGGGCCAAAGGCAGGCGCCAAACCGCTGCGCCACCCAAGGATCCCAGAAAAAGAATTTTTAAAAGGAGCTCATAATAAGGTTCAAGGACAGATATTAAGAAGAAGCCATACCTACTACTCAAATTACTGAAACCAAATTTCTTTGCAACATTTTGCAACATTCTTACAGGATCATCTTCCCCAATACTTTTCCCTTTATTGGAAGCCTTTGATTTGCTTTTTTGCTTTTCATTAACTGTGTGTGCTTGATTACTTCTGTAAACTTCAAATGCTGACTTTTGATTATCTTCACGGCAATGCATTTTATTTGAATGTGAATTCATAGTGCCCTGATATTCTTCTGGCTTTTTGTTTAAGTTTATTCTTGGTGTGAAGCCATGAATTAAAAAGTCACAAGTATCTGTGTATATAAATTGTAAAAGGTACTCAAACAAGTCAGGATGAACCTTCTCTATGACAAAGAGATGGCATCCTGCAGAATCTTCATCTTTCCGGTAAACATCTATAAAATCTAAAGTAGTCCCATCTGAAAGAAACAATTTCTGAAAAAAGTCAGAACGCACTGCCAAAATATATTTATGTGCAGGGAAAATTCTATTGCCAACTTGAAATGTCACATCATGAATATTGTCCGTTTCATCTGTTTCCCTTAAGAGTTTGCCAAACTCTTCAAAAAAGGATGATGAGGATACGGCTGGAATTTCATAAAGGCTAGAAATGAAACAAAAATAATTTTTACTTTCAAGAAAATGAAAAAAAAAAAAAAGCATCCCATCCCTAGCCAATTCTCCTTTTAAAGTACAATTTATTTTTTAGCTATTAAACTTCTAAAAATTTAAATCTGGCATTTCTGAAAATATAAGAATACTGCAAAGTCTTAGATACTGTATCACATTTTAAAATGTGAATCCTTTTTATATTTTTTTTTACTAAATTAAAATGACAAGATTTAAGTTTTCCTTCAAAAGCAGAGTTTTCTATTTCTACTAGGAAATGCTAGAATATAAATGAGTATTTCCATAGAAATTTTTTAAATGACTATAACTAAACACAAATGACTATAAAACTAAAAATATCCAGAAAAGAGTACAGTTCTCAACCTTTTCTTTGATATCCTTTTCTTTTATCCTTTATCCTTTTAAGTGAAGAAAACCAAATATACAAAGAACTGAGCAAATACTTCAGGTCAAATCCCAGAATAGGCCATAAATTCAGGGAGGAAAAATATATACACAGATATACAATCAGTCCATAACTCTGGTTCTTTAGCACTGTAAAAATGTTATCACATCTTCCCTATCCACATTTCACCCTTTCAGGTAGGGGGGGAAACAATCCTCCTGGTTTGCCCTGGATTGAGTGTTTTCCCAGGAAATGAGAGTTTTGGTGCTAAATATGGGACAGGCAGGCCTAGGCAAACCAGAATGGAAGGTCACCCTACTTCCAGGACTTCTTTCCAACAGTACCCTGGACATTTATCTTAACCCGTCATCTCTCTACTAATGTGACTTAGAGAATACTTGCACTGAGATTCACACTACCCTACAGATGACTCTATACCACTTCTTCTTTTGTTAATTATCATATTCAAGTATTAGAGATTTTTGCAAACTGTGTAATATTTATAATATATTTCTCAGAATTTGAGAACCCAGAGTACATCATAAAGTACTGTTATAAATTTTGTGCATGCACATATATATTTTCAAGATTTTCAATAAATACCAGTTTACAAACTAAAAGAAATACTTATCATTCCCACTATAACAAATTCCACCTCTGAGTTTTCCAGATAACATGATTTTATGCCTCAAGCTTCTACAAGTCTTGGCAAAAGCATTTCAATTAAATTTGCTCCAGGAGCTACTGAAAAAAAAGGAAAACTCAGTGATTATTCCTTCTAAAAATGAAATTTAATATATACAAGTGTACCTTGTTTTAGGATCTGACTGCAGGATTGCAAAGTTGCATCCACTTGGATCTGTGCTGACACTAACAGCTCTATGGGCAAAAGTAAGTTTCTCAAGTCGAATTCTTTCGTATACACTATTTATATCAGAGACACAAGACACATCTGATGAGGAATTATGAAGATTTGATAAAATCTCTGCTAAAAAGAAAAATAAACAAACTTCCATTAATGGAGGCTTTATTTAAACAATTAAAATGCTTTAGGAGTAAAGAAAATAGAAAAATAAAATATGAAAGTATCTTTCATATGTAAGTCCTTTTGAAGAATTATATTCCCCCGTCCCCCAACACAATTTGCACCCTATGTATAGTATAAGTACTATAAAGGAAATTTTGTTTGGTCAATTCTCAATTACCCATGATTTTATCCCTTTCAACAAAAACATCCTCCACACTGCACCAAAGTTAACTTTCTAAGAAGCAAATCTAGTGTTACACCACCTTCTAAAACTCCTCAGCTTGCATTAAAAATATATAAACTTAGCATCCCTATAGTTTGTTATTTGGTCCCAAATATCTGAGTGACCATACTGTGCTACTGTGATACAGTGATCATCAATCTGTCCCTAATGATACAGTAGTGAACAAGATAGGCATGTCCCTGCCATCCTGGAGTGCACAATCTAGCAGAGAAGACAGACATTAAAACAAATGATTATATCCATTACGAGTCAAATTAAGGCTATGAAAGAAAAGTATGAAATCTGCATGCAAAGAAATCATTCTTCAGTAGGAAGAATACTGAAAGTAATTAAAAATAAAGACAAAGAGATCATTTAGGAAACTAATAAGAATCCAAAGAATAAATAATATACATTGAAGTTGTAGCAATAAAAGTGGAGAAAAGTGGAAAGATTTCAGAAATATTTGAGACAAAAGTGACAAAATTTAGTGACTGATCAGATATAGGGGTGGCAGGATGTGAGGTGTCAAAGACAACCATTTACTTAGATATAAAACATTAAAAAGCAAATGCGGAAGCATGAGATCATGAATTCAGATCACTGTATGTGACTAAGATACAATTCTAAGACTTCCAACATTTATATGCAGTCAAACCTGCATTTTGGTTACTCTCTCAAATTCACTCTATTTCAGTCTTACAGGGCTTTGCTAATTTTCCCCACACTCAGTTATTGCAATTTCTACTCTCAAAAAAACCTAACATATGCATATTAGCATTTGTAAACTGTAAATATTAATATGTATCTATTGTCCCTGCAAACTTTTGAGTGTCTGAGAACAGGGGCCCTGTTATCAACATATATGTTATCAATAAAGCATAGCTCTATATGTGACACACAGTAAATCTAATTTAAATGTTTACAGACTTGCATAATCTATAAAGAAATAAAAGAAATACAACAAATCTCTAATCACTCCACTGTGGCTTTGATTTTGAAAACTATGTTTATAATTTTCTGAATTAATTATAAACATTCCTTATATGTGTCTTAGCATATTCATTCAACAGATCTTAATGAGGGACTACTATGTATCAGGAAATATGCTGAATGCCAAGGACACAGTGCAATAGTCAAGGTCCTTGCCATCTTACAGCCTGATAGGAGACAAGCATTAAAAAAACTAATCACAAAGATAAATACAGGGATGCCTGGGTGGCTCAGTGGTTGAGCATCTGCTTTTGGCTCAGGGCATGATTCCAGACATCAGGCTTCCTGCATGGGGCCTGCTTTCCCTCTGCTTGCATCTCTGTCTCTGTCTCTCTCATAAATAGATAAAAACTTAAAAAAAAAAAAAGATAAATACATAAAAAACAAGTAGAGACAAGTTGCATCATGAAAATCCAAAGGGAATATGAAAAGTGAAACAGGGTACTTCAATTTAGATTGAGGGATCTGTGAAAACATTTCTGATGAAGTATAAATGAATCTGAGATGTGAAAAATTAGAGAAAGTCCTGGGACTACTGAACAAAATTGAAAACCTGAAGATGGATGTGACTGAAGAATGATAAATGAAAGCAGTTCAGGTACATAGACAAAGGTCAGAGAAGGAGCTTTTGGGACAATGTTTAGGAAGTGAGGAAACATTAAAGAGTTTTTAAATACAGGAATATTAAAAACAGATCAAATATTAAAATAAGATCACTCTAAAAGTTAAGAACAGATAAAAAGAAATAAGAGTACGAATAAGGAAAACATTTTTTTTTTTTTAGGAAAATGTATTTTTTGCAGTAGTCCATATGATTTGGGCTACAGTGGGACCCATTAACTGTGAAGAGGTAAATGAATTTTAGTTTTTCCAGAAAAAAAATCAACAAATAATTATGGATGAAAGAAAAATTTGGCAACTTAAGTTAAAAAACGATGCAAGTAATCATAAATTTATAATCAAATAAAATTAAGAATGAACTATATAATGAATAATTTCTATTTTCAATGGTAGCATCTTAAAGCTATCCTTTCTTTTCATCAAGGAATGAAATAAAATTTATCTCTACCCAACAACTATTTAATACAACTATTATTTTAAATTCTCAATATAAAAATTTATTCTTCCCATGATTTTCCCTTAAGCCATGAAATGTGTGTTTAAAAAATTTTAATTTTGGGATCCCTGGGTGGCGCAGCAGTTTGGCGCCTGCCTTTGGCCCAGGGCGTGATCCTGGAAACCCGGGATTGAATCCCACGTCAGGCTCCCGGTGCATGGAGCCTGCTTCTCCCTCTGCCTATGTCTCTGCCTCTCTCTCTCTCTGTGTGACTATCATAAATAAATAAAAATTTTAAAAAAATAAAAATAAAAAATAAAAACTTTAAAAAAAATTTTAATTTTACATATACACGTATATAAAAAGACAATACATAAAATGTAAATATATATATGTGTGTGTGTGTGTGTGTGTGTATATATATACACTATAAGCCAGTCAATTCTCAATTTAGGGAAGAAGATAAAAAAATGGAGCTTGGAAGATGGTTCAAAAGCATCTGGGGATTTCTTTAAACTTTACACTTTCCTGTCCCTAGAGCCAAGCAGTGATCTACTATTAGTGATAGGAATGCACCATGACCTCAGGATATACTGAGACAGATAAAAGGTTGAAAACCAGAGTTAAGTGAATTAACTATTTACCTTCATACACATAAACCAAAATCAAAAGACAATACTTAAGGGTAAAACCTAATAACCCTTGTCAAACCTAATAATAAACACTTGTGAAATTAAAGGTTAATTGAAAGATACTTTATGCTCTATTCACATATATGAACTGACCTTTCTTTTCAGAATTCTTTTTTTTTTCTTCAAACCATTTCCCTCTAAATCCTTCTCCATCTTGTGTGACAAATAAAATGTCTTTTCTATTTAAAGCAATATCAGAAATGAAGACCTGGCGTGGATAGGCCCATCGACACTGCTTTAGAGAACTGCTGACTGATCTCCAGCAAAATACCTAAAATAAATCCAAATTACAGTGGAATAAAAATATATTCCCATATAGCACCTGAACAACCAAAAACTGGTATCAAAGGATTATATCTCTGATTAATATGTTTCCATGTTCACTCTTTCACAGAAAAAGAAACTATAAAAATCAATTCATTGTGTCTTTCAGAAAAAGTACATCAAGCAAATATGAAGCACTAAAAATACTTCAAAGACACTCCCCTTAAGAAGATGTAATTTTCAGTATTACTCGTTTTTGGCAAATTGATCTGCTACAATGGTAAAGAAAAGCAAAAATATGAAAACTAAAACTTAGATATTGGACTTGTAGTACCATCTATTTGCAAGAAGAATGAAAATCACCCTATGAAAATCCAAACTTTAGCTCCCAAGAAAAAAAGGACATGAATAACCCAATTATAGAACTAAATCTTACAGGTAGAAAAATCATAGTAGAGTTCAATGACTTCCAAGCGGTTCTGCAAGCTTTAATGTTTCTGAGAAATGGCTTGGAACCTACTAGTTAGGGATGGAGAGAATAAGGAGAGGTATGGTATTGAGTTTCCCAATCCAGCTTCATCCAGAACAGTAACTCTTATCTGCTTCATATATTTGCATTCCAAGAAAAATTACATTTGAAAAATTAATGCTGCTGATTTTTAAAAGTTTGATCCCCTCATATTTAAGAAAACTAAAACACAAAATGGTATCTGCCAAAATTTTAAAATTTATGTAAAAAAAAAAAAGACTATACTGATTTGAGTTCTTCAGAGACTGGTTTTCATAGTAAGATTCTATTTTGCAGAAATTAAAGATACAAAAGTATAAACTAGATCCATATTAATATAAATGAAATATATCCTAGAGTCAAATGCTTTTTATACTATTTTATGTAATCCCATGCCACTGCTTCCTCCCATAGTATAAAATTAGAGTTCTAATATAGTCCTCTATATTAAAATTATCAACTACAAACTTATACCTGTTAAGTACCAGTAGGTGGAGCTTTATGATTAATTCTTCAATTTCCAAATGTCAAATTTTATAGCACTTTTTAAGATTCAGAAAACATTCTCATTATATGTTTCTATTTTATAAACAAAAAGCAGAACGCAATCTGTGTTTTTCTAGCCAGTGTAAAATTCTTTGTGTTACTAACATGTATGAATATATGCTTAATTTAACAATTTCCTTAGAGAAATGTACTGATATATTTGCACAGGGCACTGAAATTGAAGTCTACTTAAATGTAAAGAGATTAGAGATTCTTCCTATAATGATCTAGGAATGCATTATCTTTTATATATGACAGTTATGATCTCTGAAAATATACATTATGTGTACATTTCCTTAAAACTAAATCTGGGGGAAATTTTCTAATTACAAAATTTTTAATTTTGCCTGTTCAGCTTTTACTTTTTTTAAGGAGCTGTTATATAAAATATATCTATGCAATTCGATATCTTCATCCATACTCAGTATACATATCAAATAATCCATCAAAATCCTTATTTCCATTTTAAGCACAGTAAATGAAATTTTAAGCTACAGTTTAACAAAGCTGTACTGTGCAACATTAGTTGTCATCAAACTTTCTTTGAAATATCAGCTCCATACTAATTACTACTGATGTCAAAAGTAAGTAGAGAAAAAAGTCAATGGGAATCATCATTATCATAATAATACATGTTCACATTATCAGGTCCCTTACAGCTATCAATTGAGAACAAAATTTCTTTACTACACTTTTGCATAAATATACACTTACCCTTCCAGCTCCATCCATTGCAAGAATGCAAATTTTTTGACCCCCATTTTCCTTTAAATTTTCAGGATCAACCTTGTATTCCATACGTCCCCCAGAAACAAGAACTTTTTTCAAGTTTAGTTGTCTAGGTGAAAAAGAAAATTCTCCATTAATATGTTCTCTAAAAAAAAAAAAAATTAAAAAAAATATGTTCTCTAAAATATACATGGCTCAATTTTTAAGAAATTACTATTCAAACAATAACCTACTATTATTATTATTATTATGATTATTGTGAAATGTGAAGTAAGACAATTTGGCCTTTGGTATCCTTAGTCCCTCCTTTCTCTGTAAGTTTCCCCTACATTATGGAAGTTTCTTTTCATAGCAAGTCCTTCCCTCCCAAATGCCTGTACCTACACACATACACACCTCTGAAATCTAAAGTCCCACTTGTGAATGCACACATTCACTCTACTTTAATTAACTGATAAGACTAAAAGCTCCTAACAGACCAGAAAAACTTAAAACCTCAAAATGAAAAATGAAACAAATCTTTAATTTCAAATATGAACAACCCTAAATAGCTAACAGCTACCAGGAAAATCATCACTAATTTAATTTTGGGGACGCCTGGGTGGCTCAGAGGTTGAGCTTCTGCCTTCGGCTCAGGGCGTGATCCTGGAGTCCCAGGATCGAGTCCCACATTGGGCTCACTGCATGGACCCTGCTTCTCTCTCTGCCTGTCTCTCTGGGTCTCTCATGAATAAATAAATAAAATCTTAAAAAAAAAAAAAAGTTGAATACTTTGTAATGACACATTAAAATGCATAGCAAAATACTGCTGTCAAATCAGAAATGGATTAATCAACTATAAAAGATTGAAATATATGAAAAGGACTCTAACCGTATTAATTTACCTTACAATTGTTTTAAGAGCTTCCTCCTTAAAGTGTTCAAAATGAAATCACAGATGATACATTATGGGTAGGTTTATGCTCAAAAGCTAAGGAACTCCAATTGGCGGACACTTCCATGCTTACACCTTAGTTTTATGAGTCCCTGCTTTACCTGGCTTTTTTGATGAGCTAACAAACTGCTAGTTTTTACTGCATGCTACTATATCCTACTATAGGATATATCATACTATATCCTACTCTCAGGTAACAAAAGGCTACACAAATATAAAGATAAAAAATATACCACTTAATTATAAACACATGGACTAAGAATCCATGATAAATAATTAGCTATTTTTAAAAATAAATAAATGCATAACATAAGAAAGCCACACATGAACCAATGATGACTGTATCACAAACCAAGAATTATAATTAATCTAGTACTATGTACCTGAAGCATAAAAAAAAAGGAAATTTATAGGTCACATTTAACCATATGTTAAATATAGTTCTGAAATACTGTTTAACAATTTACAGAGAACTTCTACATATGTCCCCTGGATGCTTCTCAAAGACTAAGCTCAAAGGCAAAAACTCTTGATTTTCCCTTTCAGTTTTAAATCTTCTCCATTCAGTTTTCTTCATCTGACACTCTAGAACATAGCACATAAAGCTTATACTCAAAGTCTTGCTGGAAGAATTGAATTATTATTATTAAAATTATATTTCTTTACAAAAATACACATAACATACTTAGAAGCCATCTTCTTGCACTGATAGTCTGCAAGTAAGTAAATATCTCCCCTTGTGGTAACACAGACTGTGGCCCCATCACTTGCAGCAACTAAAGACAAAGTGATATCCTTATGATGAAGGGCAGAGACTTGACGAGGAGCAGTTACATACTTTTCTCCATTGGGATCTGGCATATAACCTAAAAAATCAGACAAATAAAAAAATTTTATTTTTAAAAAATTTTTAAATTTTTTATTGTTTTAAAAATTCAATTTACTTTTCAGATATTGTCATCAAGATTTCTCACCCAGTTGTCCACCATTTAGTCCCATAGTGTAAACAGCTTCTCTAGTCCACAGCACTGTATGAAACCTGCCTGCCGCTACTCCAATGACTGTCCTTCCTTTCAGATATTTTGCCTGCATCTATTCAAAAAGATAAGACAGCAGTTTATTATATTACCCACTACCAGTGCCCCCTCAAGTTCTAATGCCAGAATTCACTGAAGATCTCAGCACTAACACTGAGACTCCAACCCTTCTCAGAACACAAGATATTTTGATGCAGCAACTTTAAGTCAGCAGTTTTAATATATAAAAAATTAACAGTATAAAAACCAAATCATTCAACTTTTCAACAAGCAACATGCAAAACAAGGATTCTCATTCTATCAGAAAATTCAACACTTTTAAATGTGACATATTCAACAGTGGCACTATTGATTTTACAGCCAGATGACTCTTACTAATGTGATGTATCACAATGATTCTTGTATGAATACTGAATCACACTTGCATCCCAGGAATAGCCAAAGCAATCTCAAAAAAGAAAACCAAAACTGGAGGTATCACAATTCCAGATTTCAAGTTATATTACAAAACAACAGTAACTATAACAGTATGGTATTAGCATAAAAAGAGACACATACATCGATGGAAAAGAACAGAAAATTCAGAAATAAACCCACAATTATGTGGCCAATTAATCCTCAACAAAGGAAGAATGAATGTTTACAATGGGGAAAAAGACAATCATTTTGTCTTTTTCGTACAAATCTTATTGAGAAAGCTGGAGAGAAACACGCAAAGAATGAAACTGGACCACTTTCTCTCACCATACACAAAAATAAACTCAAAATGTATTAAAGACCTAAATGTGAGACCTGAAACCACAAAGATCCTTGAAGAGAACACAGGCAATAAGGTCTCTGACACTGGCTGTAGCAACTTTTTTCTAGATATGTCTCCTGAGGTAAGGGAAACAAAAGCAGAAATAAACTACTGGGGATCCCTGGGTGGCACAGCGGTTTAGCGCCTGCCTTTGGCCCAGGGCGCGATCCTGGAGACCCGGGATCGAATCCCGCGTCGGGCTCCCGGTGCATGGAGCCTGCTTCTCCCTCTGCCTGTGTCTCTGCCTCTCTCTCTCTCTGTGTGTGTGACTATCATAAATAAATAAAAAATTTAAAAAAAAAGAAACTACTGAGACCACATCAAAATAAAAAGTTTCTACACAACAAAGGAAACAATCAACAAAACTAAAAAGCAACCTATGGAATGAAAGAAGATATTTGCAAATGACATATTCAATAAAGGTTTAGTATCCAAAATATGTAAAGAACTCCTACAACTCAATACTCAAAAAACAAATAATCCAATTAAAAAATGGGCAGAAAAAAATAAAATAAAAAAATAAAAAATGGGCAGAAGACACGAATAGACATTTCTCCAAAGAAGACATACATAGATGGCCGAAAGACAATAAAACGATGCTCATCATCAAGGAAATACAAATCAAAAATACAATGAGGTATCACCTCACACCTGTCAGAATGGCTAAAATAAAAAACACAAGTAACAAGCGCTGGCAAGGATGTGGAAAAAAGGGAACCCTCTTGCACGTTGGTGGGAATGCAAACTATTGCAGCCATTATGTAAAACAATATGAAGGTTCCTCAAAAAATTAAAAATAAAACTACCCTATGATCCAGGAATCATACTACTGGGTATTTAACCAGAGAATACAGAAACACTAATTTAAAAAAAACAAAAACAAAAAAAACCCCACTAATTTAAAGGGATACATGCACCCCTATGTTTACTACACCATTATTTTCAATAGCCAAACTATGGAAACAGCCAAGTATCCCTCAATAAATGAATACATAAAGATGTGGTGTGTATATACACAATGGAATACTATTCAGCCATAAAAAAAGAATGAAATTTTGCCATTTGTAACAACAGGGATAGAGTACAATGCTGAGCAAAAGAAAGTTAGTGAGGGAAAGACAAATACCATGATCTCACTCACATGGAATTTAAGGAAAAAAAAATGAGCAAAGAAAAAGGAGAGAGAGAGAAAGACAAATCAAGATGACAACTCTTATCTATAGACAACAAACTGATGGTCAACAGAGGGGAGGTGCCTGGGGGAATGAGTGACACAGGTGATGGAGAATAAAGAGTGCACTTCCTATGTTGAAAAAAAAATAGAAGAAAATGAAAATAAATTAAAGAAAAACTATTGGACATATTCAGAGTCCCCCAACAGTGGCACTACTGACATTTTTCAGTCAGATGAACCTTTGCTGTGGGGGACTACCTTATAAACTACAGGTTTAGCAGCAACCCTGAACTCTACCTACTAGATGTCAGTAGCACTACTCCCAACCCCACCCCCAGCTGTGACAACTAAAAATGTCTCTGCACATTGCCAAATGGCTCCTAGGGATGCAAAATTGAGAATACTAGATATGTCCATGTCAACCTAAAATTCCAAGATAGCCACATAACACTAAGAATAAAAACAAGAATAAAATCTAGCATTTATAAAGAAATCTACAAAATGATTAATATCCACAAATTTCATGATTATAGAAAATGGATCCTCCAACCAAAAAGTACCACAGATTGGAGGCTACCTCTAACTATTTCTCAGTAATTCCTATCAATTCATTAGTCATCCAGAATGGAAAAGCATTAGATTTAAAAGCTTATTAATAAAAACTGTGTATCTAATAATAATTTTAAATCCAGAGGATTAAACCAGTTAAGAAATTTAATCTCTGAAATACAAAATTTACAAATTGGAAACACATTTGTTATTGAGTGATGATTCTAGCAACATATTAATTTAAAGCACCAGTCCTAGCCCAATAAGCTTGGACTTCTGGATAACTCACTTATACGGCACATTTTGCGTTTATTATTCTTTTTTAAAGACTTCAATTACTTATTCATGAGACACAGAGAGAGAGAGGCAGAGACAGAAGCAGAGGGAGAAGCAGGCTCCATGCAGGGTGCCCGATGCGATACTTGATCTCAGGACCCAGGATCATCATGCCCTGAGCTCAAGGCAGACACTCAACCACTAACCACACAGGAGCCCCCATAAATTTCATGTTTTCTTAAGGAAGGCCTCAAAATTATTTGTTTTAAACCCCAAAAATGTGGATCCCCCTCTGCTTATAAATAAAAAAGTTTAAACTAAAGAACTTTTGGGCCTAATTTCCCAAACGCCTTCTCTTACTCCAAACAAATGCTGATTTATACTCTGCTTAGTATCTCCTGTGAAAAATAAAGTATATACCATTAAATATAAGTAAAATAAGTTACGTGTCAGTATCTTCCATCTTTTTGTCCATACAGGTTTTATAGCAAATAGTCACCTTGTTTTTTTTTTGTTTTTTTTTTTTTTTTTTGTCACCTTGTTTTAAAAAAGGAAGCTTACCTGTCTGGGTACATTACAACTGGAAGGTGGAGGAATAATTCCTAATTGATGAAAAATATTCAGACCAAATGTATAAACACATCCATCTTCAGTCAGTACAACAGTATGATCCTTAGCGGCTGCCACTTGGGAACAAGTATGACCACTCAGTCCTTCCACAAGCCTAGGAATCTACAAAATAAAAGTATCTTTAGTATATATTAACCATTTATACCGAAATGCAAACAGAATCTGGTGATCCCATTTCCAAAATGACATAACTAATAAATGGCTGACATATCATAGTAAACTCTACAATTTAGCAAGGGATAAGTTTAACAGGATATGGGGCAGCCCCGGTGGCCTAGCGGTTTAGTGCTGCCTTCAGCCCAAGGTGTGATCCTGGAGACCTGGGATCAAGTCCCACATCAGGCTCCCTGCATGGAACCTGCTTCTCCCTCTGCCTGTGTCTCTGCCTCTCTTTCTGTCTCTCTCATGAATAAATAATAAAATCTTAAAAAAATAATAATTTTTTTTTAAAAAAGTTTAGGGGGGATGCCTGAGTGGCTTAGCGGTTTAGCGCCTGCCTTTGGCCCAGGGTGTGGTCTTGGAATCCCAGGATCGAGTCCCACATCGGGCTCCCTGCGTGGAGCCTGCTTTTCCCTCTGCCTGTGTCTCTGCCTCTCTCTATGTCTCTCATGAATAAATAAATAAAATCTTAGAAAAAAAAAAAGTTTAACAGGATATGGATATTGGTTTATGAGTAAAATGCAAAACCCAGTAAGACATTTCAGTAAAATAATTCAATCCAACAAATGATTTTTGAGTCCTTATCATACACCAAGTATAAATTTGTTTGGTATAAATAAAAGAAGTCTTCAGCTAAGGTATTCACTGATGTATTGAAAAAATAAATAAATAAAAATACAGGAAAAAAAATACAGGAAAATACAGGTGTGAAGAGTAAATGAGTTGGTAAGTATAAAAAACAAGTCTCTGACATTGCATAAAATGAAGACAATAATGTCTGTAATCTCACAGGGTTGTTTGTAAGGCTTAAGTCAATGATACCGTACGAGAAGCATCACTGATACCTAGAACATAATAAACCCACGAAAATTGGAAGCTGTTATTATAGCTCTCTCTTCTTTTCAAAGCACCCTTTAATAGATAAATATAGCAGTAATCCTGTCAAAAAATTTTACCTTAAAAATAATCTACTAGGCAATTTTTTTAATGCAATAATTATTTAGGTTTCTTCCAATTAACAGTTTCAATAGAGTAAGATAAGAGTCAATCTTTGATTATACAATGAAAACACAGGCTCAACTTTTATTTTTGTTTAAAGACTGATTTATTTTAGAGAGAGAGCACATGAACATAAGAGGAGGGAAGGAAAGAGGGAAAGAATCTTCAAGCAGACGTCCCCCTGAGTAAAAAGCCCTACCCAGAGCTGAATCTCACAATCCATGAGTTCATGACCTGAGCTGAAACCAAGATTTGGAGGCTCAACCAAATGAGCCACCCAGAGGCCCCAACTCAACTGGTAGGCCACAAATACTTTGATGAGAACTGAAAAGTAAATAAATAAAAACCAGGACTACTTCAAGAGAAGGGCTTTATAATTAGTCTGACTTTTAAAATTTCAAATATGGAAATATTTTAAAGCTTATTTATATGCTCTCCTGTCTTAATATTTGCTATATGCAAAATATAATTTTTCTTTGATGCTTCAGAACGCCTGGGTGGCTCAGCAGTTGAGCGTCTGTCTTCCTTTGGCTCAGGGCGTGATCCCGGGGTTCCAGGATTGAGTCCCACATCAGGTTTCCAATGTGGAGCCTGCTTCTCCCTCTGCCTATGTCTCTGCCTCTCTCTCTCTCTCTCATGAATAAATAAAATATTATCTTTAAAAATTTTTTTGAAAAAATAACTCTATCTAAATGCTTTTAACATGATATGCAAGGAATCTAAATGATCTTTTTTTAAACGATTTTTAAGATTTATTTATTTCAGAGAGAGAGTTTGTGCAAAAGCGGGGATTAGGAGTAAAAGGGAAGAAAACTCCCTGCTGAGCAGTGAGCCCAACTCAAGGCTCTGTCCCAAGACCCAGAAAGCACAACCTGAGCTGAAACCAAGAATCAGAGGCTTAACTGAGCCACCCAGGTGCTACAACTAATTTTTTAACTCTATAATCAACTGTTATACTACTCTCTGCTTATAGTAGGTTAAAAATAATGTCTCTTTAGTTAACTGAAGCTTCCATTTTAGGGAAATTTTACTGAAGTTACCTAAGATGGGTAATGACATTTCAATTACCAAGCATGTCTGTTCATCTCCATGGCCTAAACGTCCCCCAGGACCATGACCACAGGTATAAACCTGCCCTTTCTGAGAAAGAAACACTGAATGAAATTTACAAAGCACCACCTAGGAGAAAACAAAAGAATATGATTAAATTTCTCTGAATAAAATAACTTTTATAAAAAGAATAAATTACAGAATACTGCTATTTAAGCTGGATGACATGTATGTGGGAATTCATTATATATTCTATTTTGTATATATATGTATGTACTATAATATATAGTTCTATAATAAATATTAAAAATACAATTTTAAAACTATGTCTACAAATGCTGATAATTTCTTTTTTCCTTTTCCCATTTAAGTATATATTACCCACAAAAGACACTAAACAAAGGATAATGCAAATCTCAAGCATTCAACTAGGAAAAGCAGTAGTCAGCTGTTTCCCAACTATAAAATCACAAACAAGAACGAAGCAGTACAACATGAAGCACAAAAATCAAAAATACTAATATGTTATTAAAGAAAACAGTACATATGGCTTAAGAATATTTTAAAAAAGGTATCGCCTATACAGGGTTTGGTGGTTCAATAGTATGTCCTTTTAATATCTGTTTCTGTCTAATATATCTTTAATATGATTACATGGCTTTAAATAAAACTTATTTTCAAGTTTTACCCTCTTCCCCATTTCCTTTTCTACCTGCCATCTTTCCAAACACTCCTTGCCCTATTGACACGCAATTATATATTCACATACCCTTATCAGAAGGCTAATTAAAGGACTAAACTTCATGGAAGGCAATAATATGAAACCAATAGCAGTTTTAAATACAGGCATATCTCGTAGATATTGTGGATTTGGTTCCAGATTAGCACAATAGGGAAAATTTCTCGGTAAAGTGAGTCTAATTAATTTTTGGTTTCCAAGAGCATATAAAAGTTATGTTTCTATTATACTGTAGTCTGTTAAATAAGCAATAGTACGGGGTCTTTAAAAAAATAATGCACATATCTTAATTTTAAAAATACTTTAGTACTAGAAAATACTAAACCATCATCAGATGTTTCAGCAAGTCATAATCTTTTTACTGGTGGATGGTCTTGCCTCAGTGTTGATGGCTGCTGAAAGTGGGGAAGACTATGGCAATTTCTTAAAACAATTCAACAATGAAGTTAACCAAATCAACAGACTCATCCTTTCATGAATGTTTTCTCTCTAGCATGCAATGCTATTTGATAGCATTTTACCCACAGTAGAACTTCTTTAAAAACTGAAGTCAATCCTCTCAAACCCTGACACTGCTTTATCAACTAAGTTTATATCATATTCTAAATCCTTAGTGTCATTTGAACAGTCTTCACAGCATCTTCACCAGGAGTAGAATGCATCTCATGACACCACACCTTTTGCTCATCCATAAGAAGCAGCTCCTCAACCCGTCAAGTTTGATCATGAGATGGCAACGATGCAGTCCCATCTTCAGGCTCCACTTCTAATTCTAGTTCTCTTGCTATTTCTACCACATCTGCACTTACTTTCCCCAGTGAAGACCTGAACCCCTCAAAGTCGTCCATGAGGGCTAGAATCAAATTTCTTCTAAACTCCTGTGATGTGGATATTTTGACATCTTTCCGTGAATCACAAATGTTCATGGCATCTGGAACGGTGAATCTTTTCCAGAAGATTTTCTGTTTACTTTGCCCAGACCCGTAAGAGGAATCACTATCTATGGCAACTATAGCCATGTGAAATGTGCTTCTTAAGTAATAAGACTTGAAAGTCAAAAATGACTCCTTGATCCATGGGCCACAGAATGAATGTTGCATTAGCAGGCAAGAAAACAACATCAATCACATTGTACATCTCCATCAGAGCTCCCAGGTGATGAGGTGCATCATCAACGAGCAATAATGTTTTGAAAGAATCTTTTTTTCTTTCTGAGTAGTAGGTCTCAACAGTGGGCTTAAGACATAAATTCAGTAAACCATGCAGTAAACCATGCTATCACCCAGGCTCTGTTCTAGTTTTAGAGCACAAGCAGAAGACATTTAGCATTATTCTTAAGAACCCTAGGATTTGGGCAGCCCGGGTGGCTCAGCAGTTTAGTGCTGCCTTCAGCCCAGGGCGTGATCCTGGAGACCTGGGATAGAATCCCACGTCAGGCTCCCTGCATGGAGCCTGCTTCTCCCTCTGCCTGTGTCTTTGCCTCTGTGTGTGTGTGTGTGTGTGTGTGTGTCTCTCATGAATAAATAAAATCTTTAAAAAAAAAAAAAAACCTAGGATTTTTAGTATTGTTAAGTGAACACTGGCTTCACCAGCTGCATTAGCCCCTAACAAAACAATCAGCCTGTCCTTTGAAGCTTTGAAGCCACTCACTGACCTCTCCCAATAGAAAGCTGTCTGTCCACATTGTAAATCTGTTTTTTTAGTGCAGCAGCCTGCATTGTCTTGGCTGGATCTTTGGGATAACTTGCTGGGGCATCTACATCAGCACCTGCTGCTTCACCTTGCACTTTGATGTTAGCGAGACGGCTTCTTTCCTTAAACTTCATGAACCCACTAAACTCTCCTAGCTTCAAATTTTCTTCTGCAACTTCCTCGCCTCTCCTAGCCTTCACAGAATTGAAGAGAGTTAAAGGCCTTGCTCTGGATTAGGCTTTGGCCGAAGGGAATGTTGTGTCTGGTTTGATCTTTTAAAATAGTTTTCTTTTTTCTATTTTTTTTATTTTGGATAGTCATACAGAGAGAGAAAGGCAGAGACATAGGCAGAGGGAGAAACAGGCTCCATGCACCGGGATTCGATCCCCGGTCTCCAGGATCGCGCCCTGAGCCAAAGGCAGGCGCCAAACCACTGCACCACCAGGGATCCCCCGTGTCTGGTTTGATCTTATACTAAGGTCACTAAAACTTTCTCCATACCGGTAATAAGGCTGTTGCACTTTCTTAACATTTGTGTGTTCACTGGAGTAGCACTTTTTTCTTTCAAGAACTTTTCCTTTGAATTCACAACTTGGCCAACTTGCTAGTTCAGGTCTACTTTTCCACCTATCTCAGTTTTTGACACACTTTACTCTCTAAGCTTAATCATTTTTAGCTTTTGATTTAAAGTGAGAGACATTCAATTCTTCCTTTCACCTAAACACTTAGAGGACATTACAGAGTTCTTAACAGAACTAATTTCAATAATCTGTGTCCCAGAGAATTAAGGAGGCCCAAGAAAAGGTAGAGAAGTAGGGAACAATGGCCAGTGGAGCAATGAGAACACACACCTTTATCAATTAAGTTCACCATCTTATATGGATGCAGTTGTGGTACCCAAAACCAATTACAATAGTAATATCAAAGATCACTGATCACAGATCACCAGAACAAATATACAAATGACTTCTGAACAACACCAGTTTGAACTTCAGTGTGTATCTACTTATAAGCAGATATTTTTCCAGGAAATATAGTACAATACTTTAATGTATTCTCTTTCCTTATGACTTTCTTAATAACATTTTCTTTTCCCCACCTTACCTTACTGTAAGAATACAGTGTATAATGCATGTAAGTATGTGCTAATTGACTATGTTCCTCAGTTAAGACTTCTAATCAACAGCAGTTAAGTTTTTGGTGAGTCAGAAGTTATGCATGGATTTTTGATTGAATGGAGGGGTTCAAGTGTCCTGACCTCCATGTTTTTCAAGGGTCAACTGTATAATACTAATGAAAAAGTTTGGTATTATTGAGAGAATTAACAAAATGTGACACAGAGACACGAAGTAAAGAAATGCTACTGGAAAAATGGCAAAGACTTACTCAATGCAAAACTGCCATAAACCTTCGATTTGTAAAAAATCCAGTATTTGTGAAGTCCAATAAAGCAAAGTGCAATAAAACAAAGTATGCCTGTTTATGTACATACATACTTAACCCCTCCACCACACTTTGTTATTTTGCAAACCATCTAATATCAGTATATTAGTTTTACCTTAATACCATTTAAAAATCATTTTTTCTTTTTAAAAATTATGTGCTTTTACATTTCTTATGTCACCTATAATATTTCTAACTTTGGATATAAAAAATTATTACAAAATAAAGCAATCGGAGAATTATTTTCCAGAAAATCAGGTTCTTATGGAAAATAAGAACGTTAGAAGCTGACTTACAAGCTCTATTCACACATATCTTTTAATTACTTGGTAAGTTCTGTGAATACGTATATTTATCTAAGTAATAAAAAAGTCATTAATTCATTTAATTATACCGCAAATACCCAAAAAGTCTAAAAATAAAACCCAACATTATATTCATATTTGTAACACAAATTTAGAATCTGTAAAGGAAAAATCATTTTTTGAAACCAGAAATAATACATTTTGCTTGGTTTTATACTCAATATTAGAATGCCATTCTATTCCTGACTTATATTAAACAACCAATACCAGAGTTTAAGTCTTCCAACCTTGGGACACCTGGGTGGCTCAGCGGTTGAGCATCTGCCTTTGACTCAGGGTGTGATCCCAGAGTCCCAGTATCGAGTCCCACGTCGGGCTCCCTGCATGGAGCCTGCTTCTCCCTCTGCCTGTGTCTCTGCCTCTCTCTCTCTCTCTCTCTCTCTCTATCTCTCATGAATAAATAAAATCTTAAAAAGAAAAAGTCTTCCAACCTTGAAACCTCTAAATTTTTTTTTAAGATTTTATTTATTTATTCATGAGAGACACACACACACACAGAGAGAGAGAGAGAGAGAGAGAGAGAGAGAGAGAGAGAGAGGCAGACACACAGGCAGAGGGAGAAGCAGGCTCCATCCAGGAAGCCGGACGTGGGACTCAATCCCGGGTCTCCGGGATCACACCCTGGGCAGAAGGCAGTGCTAACCGCTGAGCCACCCGGGCTGCCCAAACCTCCAAATTTTTTTAAGGAGGTAACTGATTATGCCTTTCATCTTAATTCTCTGGAATATACTGTGCTGAGATTAATAATATCTGCCCCATGATATTAATTCATTTAGTTCTAGAGTATAGAATCAGTCCATTTCAATTACTACTAATGGGGCTCTCTGTATAACTGGTGCTTAGTAAATATTCCCATAAAACTTGTCTTCTCTTTTCTGACTGTAATTTACAGTGACTTCCTTCATAACCTATCCAGTGCTTGCTTCAATCTCATTCTGTGGTAAATCAAATTCCTTACATCCTTAATCTCTTCACAAAATATTCTCACTTCCTTGCCTTAAGTATAGCTTTCTCCTTAAGTGTACCATTTCATCCTAACAAAGGATAAATATGCTCATTTCTTCCATAACACATATATCTTAGGACCTGAAGGTATAACCAGTATCTGGTTTCCTAACACTACCATTTATTCTTTTACTCTTGTTTAAAAATCCTTGCTCCTGGAAAATCTCAGCTCATACAAGGTAACTACACCATGTATTATCTCAGAAAAGGAAAAGAGGTATCTTTTCTAAGTGCCCTGTGATCAATCATTAGTGGCTGCTAATGGGCAGAATAGCATTTTAAGAATTATGAGGACCTAGTAAGCTCAGATGAACGAACACACACACACACACACACACTGCGTTATGGAATAAATTGAGTATGTCAAGAGTAACAAAATCCACGGAGGTGGAAAACATGATTCAGCATAATGAAGACCAAAGACCAAAACTGTACAATTATATCAACTAAAATTTTATAATTACCCATATTTAAGAACTCAGGTTTGCTCACCTGAAACTAACAGTGAGTTTCAAAAACAAATTCACTAGAGAAACAATGTGAAGAACTATAATTTTTGTGAAATGAAAACAAATGCTAGAAAATCAATAGAAGCTCTTACCTTTTAAAGTAGTATCTCTATACTGCCTTCTAATTTCTAATACTGTTTGCACAAACATCTCAGTTTTATGGTATTTAACATGATCTAAATAATATTAAAGCTAACAAAATCTAAAATAGAATTAGTGAAGTTTTGTTGATTGATTTCTTCATTAAAATGTTACTATCCCTTCCACAAAGTTAACATAATCCAAATAAAAAATAAACTATCAAACACAAAAGTTATTTTTAATCTCTGAAAGTTCTCATTGTACTTCAAAATACCTGCTTGATATAAACCCCACTCCTGGAGAACAGATCCACCAACTCTGGATGGTGTTTGCTATTCTGGCTTCCATGACCCAGGGTGAAATTTGTATTATCTCCCCAGGTGTAGACATCTGTAGGATCTAAAATGTAAATTAATTTTTATACTTTAATATTTTAAAACAAATACAGTTGAGTTATATACCCTACTAATCAGTTTACCTCAAACACAGACTCTAATTTAACCAGCATATTTAGAAAGACGCTGTCAACTTTATCTCTTACATTATAAAACTATTAACATATTATCTAAGTTTAGAAATAGAAACCAGAAAATCTAAATCAGCACAAGTCTGTCTCAATGCTAGGAATCTAATACTTGTTCCTGGTTTTGTTAGCAGCTAGTTTAATTGCCAAATGAATAAAATACCACCTGCTGTATCCACTTAGTTTCCATGAAAATAATTACTTAAATACAGAATGTTACTAATACATATATTATTTATATGTTACATATACACATATAAAGGTTCTAAAAGAAGCAAATGTATCATTAAGTTACTTTTCCTAGAGAAATATTAACTTCAATAGTTTGCTCTTGATAGATGTAAAAATCACACTAGTGATACCTATTAAAGTGGAATAAAAAAAAATCAATCACCGCTAAGTTTATGATCTAAGTCTTAATTTTTATTTTGGAAGGCATATAACATACCATTCTTGAATGGAATTATAACTATAACTTGCAATACAGTATCAAGGATAGAAATAAAAATGAAAAAAGAATGTGTCCTTATTTAGCTTGCTCACTATTTAAATGCAAATTATAGAGTGGACTCATGTAAACTTCTTCTCCTTTTCCACCAATTCCCATTTCCAAAGTTCAAAGGCACACAAATTAGAGAAATAAGCAAAATCAAAAAGATATGAAAGTAGAAGAATCACTTCCTTTTCCCTTCTACCTCAAGTACTGATGTTGCTTTCTGGATGCACATTAATTACTTTACAGTAGTTACAATTCTAATTGTCTTCCCACTTGGCTATGTTTTTATTCTCACAGACATAATATAGATTAAAACTGAAAATACAAAATAAATCAGAGTTCTGAATAAAAACCCAAAATAATCAGCTAACATACACCAAGATAAAAGTTCTTTGCAGATATCCACACACAAATTTTCTCATGTATTTTAAAATGAACAAAGCTTCACTAAAATTTTCTCAGCTGTATCTTCATGAAATATATTTGCGGAATTTTCTTACCAGTAGTTTTGAATACTACATGAGTTGGTCTATCCTTCATTACAAGATCCAAAGCTGACAAGCCTTCTTTGTCTTGAATATACAGACTAACACCATGCTAAAAAAAAAAAAAAAAGAGAGAGAGAGATAAATATATAAATATATGTTACCTCCTATGCCCACCCACATTTTTTCACACACAGAAGAGAACCAAAAAAAAAAAAAAAAAATCAAAAATCTAATTCTTAAAATAAGAACTAGAAACATGAACAAATAAGTAACATTTAAAATCAAAATGAACTAGACATGAAAATTTTCTACAGTTAGGCAAGTCTAGCTGCCCTAGCTCTGGGTCTCTCTGTATGTGCCTGTGCTTGCACACATATACTTTATGTATGTAAAGAGCCATGGTGGGATCCCTGGATGGTGCAGCGGTTTAGCGCCTGCCTTTGGCCCAGGGCGCGATCCTGGAGACCCGGGATCGAATCCCACGTCAGGCTCCCTGTGCATGGAGCCTGCTTCTCCCTCTGCCTGTGTCTCTGCCTTTCTCTCTCACTGTGTGCCTATCATAAATAAATTAAAAATTAAAAAAAAAAAGAGCCATGCTCCATGTCTAGTTCAGTTAAGAGCTATAAAGACTTCAAATAACGGCAGGACGATATTGATATCAGAATTTACTTTCTATAAATATGATGTGATCATCTAGGCTGCATCTCTTCCTGCCTTGAATTTTGTTACGTCTGTTATTTACATTTAAGACAATTCTATTCCTTTATTTCTATTAGTGCGATACAGGTTTTCATCTTTGTATTCAAACTTTAAAGCAATGTTTAATTGTAGCTTCTTATAAATCCTAATAAAAAAATCTGAGAATGTGTCTATGTGTTTTAAGGATGAATTTAAAGTAATTTTTATATCTTCACAGTTCAAAATCAAACATGAAAGAGAACATTTTCTGTCCCACTTATATAAGGCAGTTAGCACACCCTATCCCTAATACCATACTTTTCTATCTTTTAAAATATAATAGAAGAGGGGTAGGGGGACAGATAGTAATGTTCAATTGATATTGTTGTAACTTCACTACAGTTTTTTAAATATAAAATGTTCTTTTTGAGAATAATCTTTGGAAAAAAAAAACTTTTGGTACTTGCTGACAGTTTATTAAGACATTCAACAATTAGACTTATCTCTATTTTAACCTGTCTATTGTGTTCATTACATATCCCTATGACCTAGATCAGTGCCTAGATCAGTGGAACACATCAGGCACTCAAAAAAAAAAAAATTGTTCCAAATACTTTACAAATAGCAGAGCATTTAATCCATACAACCTTATGATTAGGTTAGTTCTATTTACAAATGAAGAAAATTAAAGCAGTTTTGGGACACCTGGGTTGCTCAGTTGTTGAGCAACTGCCTTTGGCTCAGGTCGCGATCTCCAGGGTCCTGGGATTGAGTCCTACATCAGGCTCCCCTTGAGGAGCTTGCTTCTCCCTCTGCTTGTGTCTCTGCCTCTCTTTCTGTGTCTCTCATGAATAAAATAAACTCTTTAAAAAAATAAAAATGAAAATAAAGCAAGTTTTTCCAGAATAGAAATGTAAGTAAACTATTTGTATGAAAAAACAATGATATACCAATAACATACAACAGGACCCTACAAGCATAAAGAGTCTTTGACAGCCACTCATCTTGTCATGAAATCAAGGAGTCAAAGAAGATATGTATAAGATAGGCTGTCTCTATTCCAGTTTTTGGTAGACAAGTAGTTTCTGCTGAGGTTTCTCTTATCTTTGGCAATCAGGAACCGGTAGTACAGGTGTATATTTATTGTACAATTTGTTTTGGTAATTAAAAAGTCTTATAGCTATAAAGTTGTTATCAAATGCAATTTATTTAAAATGTGTACTTGTGTATAGTCTCTCTCTGCCAACCATAATACCTTAAGGGCTACAGTTGTCATAATACTTTAAATGCTACAGTTGTCCAGAAATAGAAGTGACATGCACACCCCAATCACTGCGTCCCTTCCAATTAAATGATGTTAAAAGGTCAAAGGAAAAAAGGATATGCTATGTTGAGACATGAATACTAAATGGATAGGAAAAGGTTTCTGTGGGAAAATTTTACCACTGCAATGTATCCACTCTTAGATATCTATCATTGATCAGTTGGGCTTTGATGATGACAAATGACAATCAAGCCAAGCACAAGGTGGCCAAAGGCACAATTTTCTGGCTTCTCTTAGCCAAGGAGGAAAGAATGAGGATTTCTAAAGGGAAATGAAACTTCAAAGGGAAGGAAGGTTCAAAATTCAGACCAGGCCCTATTTCAAACTGAAGCCCCAAATCTTGACACCTGAATGGCAATTCCTATGACAAGAGAAAACCCAAGGATGCTCATAAGCTTGACAGGACTAGGAGTCATCCAACTTTCTAGCAGAAACTGTTAAAAAGGTGAGGTTTTAGAGGTGGGAGAGGATAAGAGTAGATCTGGTAAGATGTGTTAACTCTTACCAACCTAGCTTTCTGTATAAAATAAAGGGAATTGAACCAATATTCAAACGTTTTAGATATAAGAGGAATTACCAGTACTATTAGTAAACTTTTTTTAAAATCAAAAATAGATGAAGACACTGAAGATAAACTCCCTAATGTGACCATAAATTCCTTGAGGACAATGAAGTGTTTTGCTCTTCTCTGTATCCTCTACAAACATGACAAAATGCCTGTACAAAAAAAAACTTTTCCATTTAAAACTCATGACTTTTGACTGTTAACGTGCATTCATCAGTGAAATGACATTGGGATACATCTCAGAAAACTTCATTATTTGACTATACAGTACAACAAATCTAGATTTAATTTACTTAGTGGGAAATTTCAATTCAATTAAACTGACTCTATTTTTTTTACAACTATATCCTAGCCAAACAAGAAGAAACATAGTACCCAAAAACAGTCCCTAAATGTTATATTTCAATAACTAGTGCCCTTTTAAAGCTAATAACAGTTACAAAAAAGTGTATCATTTTTCTTAAGAATACTAAAAGATAAAAAAAAAAAAGAATACTAAAAGATGGGCAGCCTGGGTGGCTCAGTGGTTTAGCGCCTGCCTTCAGCCCAGGACGTGATCCTGGAGACCCGGGATTGAGTCCCACGTCAGGCTCCCTACATGGAGCCCGCTTCTCCCCCTGCCTCTCTGTGTCCCTCATGAATAAATAAATAAAATGTTTTTTAAAAATGTACTAAAAGATACATAATACTGATGAAATGATAAAATGTGTGGGATTTACTTCAAAATAGTAGGAGATAAGACAGCAGGGACATGTATAACATAACTAGCCAACAGTCCACTATGTATTGGAACTTTGGTATATGCTTAAAATCTACATCATAAAAAGTCTAAATAAAAATATATATGGGATTTGAATTCTAAAGATGAGTCGGTTACAATAGTAAAAGATAACAAACAATTGATAAGAACAAACTCAAATCTCTGGAAAATAAATGGGGTGTTTGAAACAGACTAAGAAAAACATATACCAGACCAAACAGTTTTAAGTAAACAAATGATACTTACCTTCAAGAGAGACCAAACACAATCAATATGTCCATAAAAAATGCTTCTGTGCAAAGCTGTCCATCCTGATTCCTTGTCTTTCACCAGCAGATCCACTCCTTTCTCAATAAGCCAATCTAATACTCCTTTCTTTCCACAGGAGGAAACAAGGTGGAGGGCGTTTCTGCCAAAGGCATCTTTGATAGTTGCAGCATTGTAACAATAACTGGAGAGAAAGGCCTTAATCTGGTTTTCATTCCCCTTTGTTACGACAGAAAGGACATCCAAAGCATGCTTCAGGGATCGACACTTTGATGTGCAGTCAGGGATGGAAGAATTCATCCTAATTGTTTTATACTGCTTAGTAGTTCTTCGAAATAGTTAAGACTAATTTTTAAAAATAAAAAAGCCAGGACAAAAAGGTGCTATTCAGTAAGATTTATAGAGAATAAATGACTTGTTTAGGATTATAATTTAAATCCTCAATGGCAATAGTATAAAACTATATATCTTTGTACAATTTATTTTGGCACTTAAATCAAAAAATTATAAATAGTTCTATAAAGTTTATATCAAATGCAAATTCTTTATTAAAAAAAAAACTTTCCACAGTTTATAAATTATTCCTGGAATCAAGCACCAAGGGGGAGTGAGGAGGGGAACTCCCCCTCCACACTGTCTGATCCTTTTAAATATCCATAATTGCAAGGGTGACCTATAAAAGAAAGAGAAAGAAAAAGTAAAAAATACAAAATTTACCCCTCACTCTCAAGTGCTTTACAACTACCTCTATATTTAAGTGCCCCCTAAAAAAATAAGTGCCCCAATTCCTATTTCAAACACATAAATAAATAAAAATGTATCACCTTTTCACCTTCATACTTCACATCCACAGAATTCTAGAACTATATCAATCAGCTTTACCGCCTTTTGTCCAGTCTCCTGTTTGGGGTCAACCACTGTATCTATACTTTGGAGTCCATCGCTTTCTTTCCAAAAGCTTCATTCCTTCTCCCCTGTATTCTTACACTCTACTAGCTATGTCCCCACAAATTATAAGCACACTTAATTCTACCATCTTTATAACAATCCCATCTCAAAACTTTACCCCCTAAAATTATTTCACCACCATCACCATCCAACACCACCCATCACCACCACAAAAGCCAATCCTCTCTCTCATCATTCAGTTTTTATTAAGGGCTAGACACTCTAATAATGTTCTCTGTGCCTGGAAAGTCCTTCACCATACGAGCAGATGATAATTAAATATCAGGTATCAAAACAACTAGGTATCAACGTGAAAAAAAAAACTTTTAGATACTTATTTATACCTTATACCAATATAAATTCCAGATGGGGCAATGATAAACAAAAATAATACCATAAAAACACGAGAAGCATGGGAGATTCTTTTTTACAATTTCAAAGTACAAGAGGACTTTTAAAGCATAATCTGAAATTTGAGAATTATAAAAATTATAAAAATTTAATCAGTTTAAAGCCTACATTAAAAAAAATTTTAAGACAAAAAAGGAGAAAATCTACCTTACCATATAGTCTCTACAAATTAGAGACCAACAGAATAAAACTCAAAGAATATGATACTTTCAAAAAAAGGGGGGGGGGGTAATTTAAACAGATTTTTTTAATAGACTCATCTCACTCAAAAGATATGTAAATTAAAACTATAATGAGAGACCATACAACAACATGAATGGAGCTAGAGAGTATAATGCTTAAGCAAAGTCAGTCAGAGAAAGACAAATACCATATGATTTCATTCAAATGTGAAATTTAAGAAACAAAACAAATGAGCAAAGGGAAAAAAGAGAAAAATCAAGAAACAGGGCCTTAATTATAGAGAACAAACTGATGGTTACCAGGAGAGGTGGGGGGAGGGTTATATAGGCGATGGAGATTAAGGAGTGCACTTGTCAGTGATGAACAAAGGGTGATTCATGGAATTGTTGAATCACTACATTGTATCCATGAAACTAATATAACACTGTTAACTAACTGGAATTTAAATAAAAACTTAAAAAAAAACTATAATAAGATACCACTTTTTAATCTAACAAGATAGCAAAGATCAAAAGGTTGATATTATGTACTGACAAGATTGTAAGAAAATACATACCTACTCCATTGCCAGTAAACATATACACTCATATAATCTCTTTGGAGAGCAATTTAGTATAGTTATGAAAATTTAAAATTTAAAATACACATTTTTTCTGACCCAAACAATTTTACTTCTAGGAATTTATCTTGTAAAACCTTACATTATGTGTGAAATGGCATAAGTACAAGAATATTCACTGAGTCATTGTTTGAAATAGTAAAGCATGGAAAAACCCTAAATAGCTAAAAGTATATCCATGCAAAAGAGTATTATTCATGCATCAAAAAGAATGAAGCAACTATGTATTTTTATATGAAATAATCTCTAATAAGATACACTGTACAATGTTCTTTAAAATGAGATGTAAATTAATACTCTTTCTGGAAAAAATGTATATGTATTTACATGATTATGCATGAATATGTACAAAAGATGTCTCCAAGAATACACAGGAAAATGATTAACAGCAGTTCCTATGGAGAAGAGCACCACTAGCTGGAGACAGAAATGGAAGGCACACTTACTTATATTTTACAATGACCCAATTTTGAATGCTTTACCATGAGCATGAATACCTATTCAAAAATAAACATCCAAAAAATAGAAATACTAATATATTGATTAGACAGGCTGTAGGAAAATCTAGAAAACTCAGCCACCATATAAGAGCCTTTATTTCCTTTTTTTCCAATATGCTACACTGTCTGCTTTCCCCTGTTCAGATCTGGAGAAATGAAATACAATGTCAACTATATGATATGATAAATTACTATTCTTCAGTTTCTTTACATCCTGTTAGAAAACTAACCACCTATATATTAGAAATTTTATATCTAGAGTGAACTACTTTCCATTCAACATTTCTCCATCATCTTTTTATTTATTATCTCCTAATTATTTTTCTTTCAATATTTTTGTACTCTGGATTTTATTTTATTTTAGTCCTCTGGATTTTTTTTAAGATTTTATTTATTTATTTGAGAGAGAGAGAGAGCGAGAGAGAGCAGGAACCGGTAGGGGGAGAGGGAGAAGCACACACCCCACTGAGCAGGAAACCTTGTGGAACTTGATCCCAAGACCCTGAGGTCATGATCTGGGTCAAAAGCAGACGGTTAAAACGACTGAGCCACCCAGGCGCCCACCCCAGTCCTCCGTATTTTAAATAACCAGTCAATCTATTTCATAATGGTTAGATTTTAAAACTTTTATAACAGAAATTCTATATAAATTCTCTTCTCCAAGGAACTGATCATAAATACTTAACAGAACAATCTTAAAACCAAAAAAGACTCCAAGTAGCCAAAGCAACCTTGAGAAAGAAGAACAAGGCTGGTAGCAGCACAACCTGTGATTTCAAACTATATTACAAACTAGTAATTAAAACAGTAGGATATTGGCATACAAAGAAACACATAGATCAATGGAAAAGAAATCCATGCATACGTGATTTACAACAAAGGAATCAAAAATACACAATGGCAAGAGGACAATCTCTTCAATAGATGGGTGTTGAAAAATTGGACAGCCACAGGCAAAATAAAACTGGCTCCCTATCTTAAATCATACCCAAAAATTAACTCAAATGGTTTTAAACACTTATAAGACCTGAAACCAAAAACTCCCAAAAGAAAACAGGCAGTAAGTTCCCTGACATCGGTCTTGGAAATTATTTTTTTAATCTGACACCAAGAGCAAAAGTCACAAAAGCAAAAATAAACAAGTGGCACCACATCAAATTAAAAAGCTCCTGCATAGCAAAGGAAACCATCAACAAAATGAAAAACCAACCTACTGAATGGGAGAAAAATTTTTGCAAGTCATACATCTCACAAAGGGCTAATCAAACTAAAATATTCAAAGAACTCATACAATTCAAGAGCAAAAAACAAACCATCTGATTAAAAAAAAATGGGCAAAAGATCTAAATAGACAATTTTCCAAATGTGCCCAGTGGTACAAAAAAAATGCTCAACATTACTAATCATTACGAAAATGCAAATCAAAATCACAATGAGATATTACCTCACTCCTTCAGAATGGCTATTATAAAAATAAATAAATACTGTTGGCAAAGATGTAAAGAAAAAGGAACCCTTTTACACTATTGATGGGAATGTAAATTGATACAACCACTGTGGAAAATAGTATGGAGGCTCCCCCCATAATTAAAAACAGAACTACCATATGATCCAGCAAGTCCATTTCCGGATATTTATCCAAAGAAAACAGAACACTAACTTGAAAAAATAGATGGATTCCCCATGTTCACTGTAGCATTATTTATAATAGCCAAGATATGGAAACAACCTAAGCGTCCATCAATGGATAAACGGATAAAGAAGTTATACATACACACGTGCACACACACACACAATGGAATATTATTCGGCCATTAAAAAAAATGAAATCTTGCCATTTGCAACAACTTGGATGGACCTCAAGGGCATTATGCTAAGTGAAATAAATCAGAAGAAAGAAAATAGCTTATGACTCTCATATGTGGTATTTTTAAAAAACAAAACAAGCTCACAAAGAGAATAGATTGATATTTCTAAGATGGGGGTAGGGGTGCAGAAATGGATGAACTAGTTCAACTGGCTTTTTTTTTTGTTTGAAATAAATTGAATGAATTTTAAAAATAAAACTTAAATTCCCCAAAATACTTTATTTATTTTAATTTTTTAAAGATGATTTATTTATTTGACACACAAAGAAAGAGCCCACCCACAAGCAAGGGGAGCAGGAAAGAGGGAGGGAGAAGCAGGCTCCCTGCCAAGCAGGAAACCAGACCCAGGGCTCCATCCCAGGGCCCTGGGATCATGACCCGAGATGAAGGCAGACACTTACATGACTGAGCCACCCAGGGAACCCTCATTTTAACTTTTTAAATACACACTGAGTGATCAGAAAAACACTTATGAGGCAGTTATTTAGAGGGACCAAAAAAAAAAAAGAGGGACATATGATGAGTTTACTGTATGTATAGGGAAACCTCCTGTGCACCATAGATAGTGCAAATCTGCACTTTTAACTCCCATTTCAAACCACATTAAGAGTCAAAAGTCCTAAATTTAACTAGTTCTTCCCTTTCTGACTTTCCCATCTGGAAGTGACAGCACAGAATTAGAGGACTCCCAATCCTCTTTAGCCTCAATTGTTTCTACTAGTCTGTATGTTTTATAACTTGATATAAGCCTTATAACATTTATCCCAACTGTTGATTGGTATCAAAAACAAAAAGGTACCAAAGCTTCAAGTAGTTTAAAATGTGAAAACTGGAAAATGAGATACATGGCAAAATAGTCAACTGTAGTTAATTTCATTCTTTGGAGGCTCTAAATATCTTCCCACCGTTGTAGTTTTAGTGTATTCATAATACCTGAGAAGAACTACTTATTGGCAAATAACTCAAACATTACATGAAAGAATTAACGTATAACTATAGAAAATTCCATAACTGTTACTATATAGACAATTTAAATGGAAAAAAGGAATATTAAATGTAAAAATCATAGCATACTATAATATATAGAGAAACATATAGAATACTATGAACATAAATATGGAAGTGACTAAGAGCTAGAGTTTCTGAGAGTCTTACATATTTGGATTCAAATATAGTAATGCCAGCTGTTACTAGTTACATAACTAAAAATTACATAATCTCTCATTTCTTCATCTGAAAACAAAGACAATGTCACCAACCTCACAGGGTTACTGTAAATGAAATTGCTTAGTCTAGTACCTGGAACAAAACAGGCAATCAACAAATAATATCTTTTAATTACTAATATTACTTCTGTAACAAAAGGGTAACAAATTTAATCTCAAAATTCATGTTTGGGTTTCACGGTCTCTGCAACCTGGTTTCCCTGATACTTCTATACTTCTCCAATTAAACTACATACACTAAGATTACCAAAATCACCTCCAAACTGCCAGATACTTTTAGCTACTCACAGTTGTTGGTTTTTTAAAGATTTTTATTTATTTATTTGAGAGAGGGAGAGAGAAAGAATATACACATGCAGGGGGAGGAGCAGAGGGAGGGAAGCCAACTCCCCACTGAGCAGGGAGGCCCACATGGCTTTGGATCCCAGAACCTTGAGATCATGACCTGAGCTGGAGGTAGACGTTTAACCCACTGAGCCACCCAGGCACTCCACTACTTTCAGTTCTTATTTTATTTTACTTACCTGCTTTTGGTCATTAATCTGGCATTCTCCTAAGGTATTTAGGAAGGGATACTTGAAGCATTTAAGCATGGACTCCATCTCACCACATCTTCCAAAGACGTTATCTCTACCCCTTACCTTCAAATTTTGGGCTTCTCTCAATGTTTCATCCTCAATCTTCTTTTCCCCTCTACTTCATATTCTCCTTGGGTAATTTCAATCTCTTTCTAGCTTTTAACTGTAACTGATATGCTCATAACCCCCAAATATGTCTTCTACCCTCACATCTTTCCTAAACTCCAGGCCCATATTTCCAATTACCAGTGTAAATGTTATTTATGCATTCAGCAAATGCTTACTGAAGGCAAAGAAAGCAACGAAAATAAATATTTATTAAGCACCTGATACATACTGGATATCTTACATATCAAACAGGTTTAAGCCACCCAAATCATAGCACCAATAAAAGAGGAGTTAGAATTTAAGCATAGATCTGTTTAACAGCAAAGTCCACGCTATTTCTACTACACTACTGCCTCTCTAATGAATCCACAGCAGGTCACAAGGTACTGGACATACAAAATAAATACAAATATTTTAGATAACATGAAAAAAATACAAGTTCATGGATAATACTTAAGTGAAACTACAGCTCATTTAACATCTGCATTCAATGAACAAAATTTATTACCTATTATAATCTACCATCAAAGGATCACAATTTGATAAAGGAGACTGATTTTATTTAAACAATAAAAACATGATTATAAACTTATAATAAAGATAAAGCAAGTGACTCATAGAAATAGGGAGTTGACAAGAAAGAGAGATTTCCCACATCAGGATGTACATGTTTGCCTGATAAATTCAGGGTGGGTAGGCATTCAAGTCAGAGGGAACAATAAATATAAATGAAAGCATTAGAATCATTTTCGTCTATTCTGAAAATTCCAAGTAATTCAGAAGACAGAAAAGAGTGAGGCCTAATATATACACACGGATGGGTCAGATTATAGACAGCTTTCTGTGCCTTTCTTTAGGTCTAAAGAAAGTGAGCGATTCAGAGACACACTTAGATATATTTAAGCTCTTGAACTGACAAGATGTGGTGAACTCCCAAGTTTCTAGCCTGATTACAGATAGAACAGCCAAGAAGTAGAGTAAGGGTTAAATACTTTGGAAATTAGAAAAACAAAACAAACTTTTAAAAACCAACAAATAAAAATTAAAGGTGAAAAATTGTTTTATATGTGAATATAAAAATGCTGATGGGAAACTGAGTTGGAGCAGTATAGCCAGCTACAGGTAATTTTGTTCAGCCTTGAGCACTGGGCCACCACAAAGGTGTTAGCCAGTAGAAGTAGAGACCTCATAATTGTTCCACTTATCCTTGGTTAGGAGTTTAGGTATCTTCCTAAAACACAAATCTCATCATGCCATTCTCTGACAAATCTAAGCCCAATATCTATGTTTTATGTGTTAAGGTTAGTCTTGTGATCTCAGGAAGAGGATATCAATTAGGCCTGAAGATCATGTAGCATGTAAAATTCAGATCTAAATTCAGAACACCAGAGCTAGGAACCCATTAGTACACTACTGACTAAATAATCCTAGACACATTACAATTTCCTAAGCTTCAATTCTCTCACTTGTATAAAGTGGGGAACAACTATTTATCTCCTGAGTTGTTCTGAAAAATAAATGAGACCATTTATTCATATGTAAGCACCCAACAAATGTTTCAAAAAAAGAATGGTGGGTAGGGGGAAGAGGACATATTAGTATACAGGTCACAAAATGGCATTACTTTATATTAGAGTCCTTTCTGCTTGGAATGCTTTTCACTCAAACCCTTACATGACTGCCAACGTGCCCATAAGTTACAAAACAGGTATCGACCATCTTCTGAACTATGATACAGACAACCACAGGCTTTACACAAATTTCAGACTCATATTGCCTCTTTATATGTGAGAACCTTCATTTTACAGAAAGGAAATTTACGTGAAAGTTTAAGTAGCCTATCCAAAATCACAAATATAGAAAAGTTTACTCTAGATTCTATCTATTCTACTCTACTCATATTGCTCTCTCAAAATGTAGTTAGGAGATATTAATGAGAAATAGAATAGTGTAGTATGAAAAAAGTTATCCTTATTTGTAGTCATAAGAATTAGGTTCCTACTATCTAAAACCTTGGACAAATAACTTAATCTCCCTAGTCCTATTTCTCCATCTGCAAAGTTGATGATAATAACTTGCCCTGTTAGTATGTCCCTTATGTACACAAAGGTTTTAAGTTCCTTGGGGAGGGGGGATGTCCTATTTCTCCCTATGTCTCACTCTATATATATGTAATCAGTAAGTAAATTTGTAAAAGCACTAATACCAAAATATATTTCTTTTAAACTTGTATCTATATTAACTGTTACAAAGCTACAAATTGTAACTCAAAATTAGAGTTTAATTTTTTTTAATTCCTTCTATAAGCCTTGAAAATAATTCACATAACAATTTTATTTTTTTTCATTTTTTTTATTTATTTATGATAGTCACACACACACACACACAGAGAGAGAGAGAGAGAGGCAGAGACACAGGCAGAGGGAGAAGCAGGCTCCATGCACCGGGAGCCCGACGTGGGATTCGATCCCGGGTCTCCAGGATCGCGCCCTGGGCCAAAGGCAGGCGCCAAACCGCTGCGCCACCCAGGGATCCCTCACATAACAATTTTAAAACACAAGCACTTACTTCCTTAGGAAATTAGTAATTTTGCTTCATCAATATTATTTTAGTCTAACGTTTTCTCAAATATTTTCTTGGTACAAAACAGAAACTTCAATGCTTTATCAGAGCAATACTCAGTTTCACAACAGAAAAATTCTCCAAGTTTTAGGGGGCAAGCACATCTCTACATGTAGCAATAAATTATTGACCTATTGATAACAGTAAACTGACTTTGATAATACTTATAATAATAAACCAAGTAATACGGAGCTCCTTTATGTAATAGGTAAATTCACTTATGGTCTATTGAACTTTATACGGTCCCAAAGTATAATGCGTGTAAAAGAATTTATTAAGTTCCTTCATAAAATTTAGCATACTAAGAACCCTCAATACAAGTTTCTTTGGGGTTTGGGTTTTGTTTTTTTTTTTTTTAAATCATGGAACAGCCATTTTTAAAAAAAACTTCTTGAAGTAAACTCTTAAGTTTCTGCAAATATCTGTAACAAATTCTTTTTAGAAAACAGACCTTGGGCAGCCCGGGTGGCTCAGCGGTTTGGCGCCACCTTCAGCCCAGGGCCTGACCTTGGAGACACAGGATCGAGTCCCACGCCGGGCTCCCTGCATGGAGCCTGCTTCTCCCTCTGCCTGTGTCTGCCTCTCTCTCTCTCAATCATGAATAAATAAAATCTTTAAAAAAAAAAAGAAAAAAGAAAGCAGACCTTTCTGTCCTCATCTTTGTTTCTAAAACCAATAAAAATCAAGGAATTCAAAACAGAGGAAGGAGTGAGAAGATCAAGAAGCGGCTATGCAAGGATGTGAATCGGTACATCCTGGGTAGAGAAACACACTCACAGAAGTCACATTCTTTTAGTAATTCTGATAAATTTCGAATTTCAAACGCCCTGCTTGGAAGCATGGGAGGGAGGAGGGGGCAGCGAGCGGGGGGAGGGGGGTTTACATCAATTTCTGCTTCCTTAAAAATATCTTTAAGTTTTATTAACTAGGCTGGAGAACAGTAGTCAAGAATGCCCGTGCTCACCGATTTTGCTGAACTACAACTTTTTAGAACCAGGAAGCATGATCACAATAAAAAGCCTCTGTCCTGTCTCCCCCACCCCCAATAAAGAACCGGTCCCTTTTCACACAATGGTCGACCGACACAGAATTTCAGAGTCAGTGTCACCATAGTGGAATAAGAACAGGTGGCCCTACGAGGGGATAACGCTTCAAAGAACGGGTTCGAATCCCAGGCTTGAAGGGAGGCGACACCGACAACTATCTTGAGACTAGCAAGGCGACAACGCTGGAGGGCGTGTCGGGCAAGACGGCAACGTAGCACGTCGCAGAACAGACCATTCAGACGCTGCGCGAGGCTGCGGGAAGGCGGAGGCAGGGAGCCCGGCCACTCGGCCCGCTCCGTGCCTCCGAGCCACTGGCTTCCCTCCCCGCGGCCCACCCGCGCCACTGGCGTCCCCGGTCACCCGCACCCCCGGGAAAGTGAATACTGTCCCATCGGCCCCCGGCTGAAGAGCGCCGGCGCCTCAGCCCGCTCCGCACGCGGAGGCCGCGCACAGCGCTCCCTCACCAGTCGCTAGATGAAAGTGCGCCGGTGGTCTCCGCGAGACGGGCACACAGCGGCGCAGGGACACATCCTCAGTGAAGACAACTGCAGAAACCCAACGGTGCCAGCAGGAGGCCAATCCTCAGAGCCCGGTCAGCTGTGGAGGCGGCTGCAGCTTCAGCCGCGACTACAGGCACGGGGAAGGGGGGGCAGGGAGAAAAGGCCGGGGCGGGCGGGACCCAGGAATAAGGCGGACGTTGATTGGCTGCGGCTCGTGTATGCCTCCTGAGGATTGGCTGCGGTCCGCCCAGAAGGCCTCGCGTGGCAGCCCCTCAGCTGTGGCCTTTCCTGGGACCCCTGAGGGAACTTGACCCCTGCCGGCCTTCTGGCCCCCGGCGCAAGCCGTGGCGGGGCGGGGCCACGCGGCCGCTGAGGGCTGTCAGCCCACAACGGTGGTGGAAAAGTCCCTTTCAGGGTCAGCCGTGGCGGCCTAGGTAGGAACGTCAGCTGCAGACTTGGAATTCAGGATAAACCCGGTGGGGAGAGAGCCCCGGACACCTGGCCGAATGCCCTGGGCAGCCAGTCACCCTGCTGCAGAAGCCAAATGCGTAGGCATCTTGCACAGGAGAGTCCTCCCGTTGCCCTCCCCGTGGGGTCACTGAAAAGCCAAAGGCGTTGCCTTGCAGAGACGCAGCATCGCCCTTCCCTTCCACCTCGTACACCCGGATTGTAGAAGAGTCGCTCCTTGGGTCCGAAGGCGTCACTGCCTTCCTAGATCGCTACCGGGACCTGCTGCCCACCAGGGTCCCGTCACTGACGCCGGGCTTGCACTACGCTTTTCCCCATTTAACTCAGCATCCAAGGCCGGTTTTAAAAGTAATGCAGTGGAGAAAAAAGGGGAAAAAAAAAAAAAGCGCGGAGGGGGCGGGGGTGGGCGGGTAAGAAAGTAGCAGCATTAGGAGGAGGAGGAGGAAGTCAGTAGTGGCCTACCAAACCGGAACCACTCCTGCCAGATGCCTCATACAGTAGGCATCCAGTAAGTGTTCAGGGAGGGCTAGGTTGACTCAGAACAAACAGCATTAGCAGTTAGGAGTTGCCTGTCCAGCTCGGCCACGTTGTCAATTATACAAGCTCTCTCATCTATAAAACGAAGGCGTTGGACTACATTTCTTCTTAAGGGCAGCCAGGTCAGCTTTGCTATCTTTTTTTTTTATTTTTTTTATTTTTTTACTATCTTTTTATATAGCCTTTCTTATGGAAGTGCAAAGACATACAGCTGGTTAGTGCTGGGGAGAGGGAGAATAGCTCCCCTGCTGCCCGTCCCAATACAATGGTCTGTTTCTTTGCCCCGTATTCAAAGTGCCCTATTTCCCAATTTGTAATGTAAAAATTAAGTGATTTTGAAAAGGAGCTATATATGATGACATATATTGATGAACAAAGACACCAATAATGGCAAATAAGGGTAATAATGTAAATAAATGCATAGGCCTGGGTTCAAATATTTTTTTGATGTCTTTTATCCGGGCAAGTTAAATAACTTTTTTTTTTTTAAGATTTTATTTATTTATTAATGAGAGACACAGGCAGAGGGAGAAGCAGGCTCCATGCAGGGAGCTCGACGGGGGACTCGATTCCGGGTCTCCAGGATCACGCCCTGGGCCGAAGGCAGCGCTAAACCGCCGAGCCACCCACGCTGTCCTAAATAGCTTTTTTGAAGACTTATTTTCTCATTCGTAAACTAGGAGCAATAATGTATTTTAGAAGCAAAAATGCATTTACATTTGTGAAAAATGTAATTAATTATATAATTATACAGCACACGAGTGCCTAGCACTTCATGAATAATAATAAGTCTTAAGTTGATAAATCAAAAGGTATTTCCAGTGGCATCTGACTGGCTCAGTCACAAAAGTGTGTGGCTTTTGATCTAAGGATTGTGAGTTCAAGCCCCACTCTGGGTGTAGATATTAGTTAAAAATAAAATCCTTAAAAAAAAAAAAGTATTTCCATAACAACAGAATTATTCCAAGCAGTCATTCATTCCTTGTAACAACTGCCAAGTGCCAGTCATGTGTGGTAAGCACTGAGGATCCAATAGTGAGTGGAAACACAAATAGACCCAGATAATTCCAAACATAAGACTAGATTGCAACCTTCAAAAGAACTACAAAGAATATTACCAATTTAATCTAACTTTCCAGAGAAGTGACACTTGAACTATGATTGTAGGAATGAGTAGGCAATAACTAGATGAAGCAAGGAAGAAAGAATATTCCAGTCCAAACGATGTGGAATTGGTCCTCATTTCCCTAGAAAACTAAATGCCTTCAAATATATTGGTTATTTGCAAGAAATATTGAAATGATTAGGAATTAATGCAAATGAAATACAATTAAATGAAAAATGCATTGCAGCTGTTTTTAGGGGAGAATGAGATCAAAATTAGCCATTTTGTGAGGCTTTTCAAACATCTTTGTGTTTATATATAAGAAAGAAAATATAGCAATATACTACTGATTATCTCAGTGTGGTGAAATTGGGGTAATTCTTAATTTCGATATCTTTGAATTTTATAATTTATTTTTCTTTGCAATAATTAAATGTTTTAAAAAAATTGACTAGAATTTCTGAAGTAGGGCAGCCCCGGTGGCTCAGCGGTTTAGCGCCACCTTCAGTCCAGGGCGTGATCCTGGAGACCGGTATGGAGTCCCACGTCCGGCTCCCTGCAAGGAGCCTGCTCCTCCCTCTGCCTGTGTCTCTGCCTCTCTCTCTCTCTCTCTCTCTCTCTCTCTCTCTCTCTCTCTGTCTCTCATGAATAAATAAATAAAATCTTAAAAAAAAAAGAATTTCTGAAGTAAACTTAAAGCAAGAAATAAATCCAGAGAGGGCTTTAAGAAGATTGCAGTGATGTAGTTGGGGAAAAGTAGGAGAATAATCCAGGCATAGGAATGGAGTATGAAATTAAGCCAGAATAGAGCACTGCAGAAATATTCTTAAGCAAGATAGCATTTGCAATACTTCCTAAATTCCATTTTTCCAAATTAAATTAACAGTGCTATTCTTCATAATCAAGATGTATTGTGCTGTCATTCAAGTTGCATATAGGCAGTGTTGCCCCTACTTCAGCTATTAACATCAAGAATGTTAGAACTTGTATGGTTGCAGTGGATCAAAACCCAAACCTGATTAGGTTCTGCAAGAATAGTTATTACTATAGAAAAGTCAGCAGTGCAGCTGGCCTAGAGACTGGAACCTTATGGTTTGGCCCTATTCTCTTACGCTCCAGACCATTCTCCATGTGAGAACACTTGGCTGGCTGCAGCTTTCTGACACACACCTCAGCTTTTCTATTAAAGAACACAGTGCCAGGGGATCCCTGGGTGGCGCAGCGGTTTGGCGCCTGCCTTTGGCCCAGGGCGCGATCCTGGAGACCCGGGATCGAATCCCACGTCAGGCTCCCGGGGCATGGAGCCTGCCTCTCCCTCTGCCTATGTCTCTGCCTCTCTCTCTCTCTGTGTGACTATCATAAATAAATTTAAAAAAATTAAAAAAAAAAAAAGAACACAGTGCTGTGTCCCCTGCCTAAGCACAAAAATTCCAGGGCCCCTGATGGGTACATGTTGGCTCAGATTAGGTGAGGAGTCAAAGGTATAATCCTTAAGATTTATTAAACTAATATTAAACTATGAGAATCATATGTTTGAAGCAAAGTAATGAGTAGTTCTCCCAAAGAAGGCAGGGTACAGGGAAGGCAAAATAATAGACAAATAGGGTGTTTCTATACAATTAGATCCAGGAGATATGGTCTCAGCTACACGCTTCCTGTGCAATGATTATCCTTCAAATCCTCTCATAGAGGAGAGTACCTCCTTAAAAATCTGTGAACACTTGCCTGTTGCCCCTTCCTAAAAGTTATCTCCTCCTCTTTAACTTCTATAACTTACTCATATAATTGTGTCACACTGTAGTATTCTTAAATTTATTATTTTACATGTGGACGCTGTAAAAGCAAGGGCTCCAGAGGCATACCACCTGAATATAGATTTTACTCATCTTCTTACTAGTTGTGAAACCTTATGCAAATTACATAACCCATGTAGGCCTCAGTTTCCTCATCTCTAACATTTAATTAATAATAGTTGATGCATAAAGTTCTTGTGAAGTTTAAATGAGGTATCCGTATCCGTAAAGCTCTCAGTAGAGCTCTTAGCACTAACAAATGTTGACATAGCTCAACTCTTCTGTTATATTTGTGTGAAGGAGCATTTGAGGGGTAGTATGGGGAGACAAAAGGAATGACCCACAAGATGGCAGTGTTTGGATATAACTTTAGAATTGTATAAGCTTGAAAGCAGAGTCCAGCAATGAATCTAAAACTTTAGGACAATCCAAGGCAAATTCAAAGCCTTCATGAAACAAGCAAACCTGTGAAAAAGCAAACCTATGAATTTGGCAATCTTAGCATCATTTCATAGCAATGTGAACTGTCTAAACTCTCCCCTTTAAAATAACTAAAAATTTATAGAGTTCCCTGCTTGAAATTGCTTGTGTTCCTTCTTTACCTAACTACATAATCAAGTCAGACTATTAACACCACTACTTCCTCTTTTAAAAAGGAGAAAAGTAAGTTTGATTTAAAATTGCAGAGTAAATTGAACACCAATAAAAAATAAATCTAAAATAAATAAATAAATAAATAAATAAATAAATAAATAAATAAATAAATAAATAAATAAATAAATGATAAAATGGCAGAGTGGGCACATAATGCAACCTTCTTTTCATGCCACAAACCCCTAGACCTGGCAGAAAACACATATTTTAAAAATTAAATTCATTAGTGCATTGGAAAACAAGAAGGTTGAAGGTTAGCTGTTGATGGTCCAGAACTTATGAGAATTCCCTGAAAAGTGGATAGGAAGCTGGATTGGACAGAAGAAAGGAGTAACAGCCCCAAACAACAAGACAGAACTGCTACAAAAGGTAATAGCAGGACCAAAAATGTTCAACATCTAGAGGTGACCATCAGGAACAGGAAGGAGTCCAGACTAAACCACAAAGTAACTGGAGTCCCACAGCAGGAGCAAGTAAGCCAGTTGAAGTTCCCCATCCCCCAACCCCTGATGGCAACAGGGGTATCTATCGATAGGTAGAATACAAGACCTTCAGTTTAAGAGATAGGCCACCTTCCATATGCCGGTGAAACCTGGAACAATCAGGATGCTCTTGAACCCAGAACACCAGCTCTAAGTTCTTCCTTTTCGGCAGTATCCCCCACCCCTTCCTCATACATCTAAAGAAAAGGCAGGTATTTAGGCCATGTCCATAGGTCTTAATCCTCCCCATAGAGTTAGTGTGTAACAAGCACAACCTCCTCCCAAAATAAAACAAGAAAAGAATCCCAAGTACACAGATAAACACAAAAGCAAGAATCACCAAATATTTGAGGAAACCTAACAAACATGTCTCCTGAGAGACATAAAATTTACAAATCCAAGAAGCTTAGGAAACCCCAGGCAAAATAAATAACTATGTGCCCAGACACATCACGATCAAATTGTTGAAAACCAAATATCTGACATCTGAAAGCATTCAGAGAAAAATAGAATAGTATGTAAAAGAAGAATGATTTTAAATACTAGATTTCACACAGGAACTATGAAGATGACTTTATTTTTTTTTTAATTTTTATTTATTTATGATAGCCACACAGAGAGAGAGAGAGGCAGAGACACAGGCAGAGGGAGAAGCAGGCTCCATGCACTGGGAGCCCGACGTGGGATTCGATCCCGGGTCTCCAGGATCACGCCCTGGGCCAAAGGCAGGCGCTAAACTGCTACGCCACCCAGGGATCCCCTGAAGATGACTTTAGATCAATACTTTTAAAGAGCAAAAGAAAAAAAAAAATAAAGAGCAAAAGAAAGAAATTGTCAACCCAGAAAATTTTCCACAATAATGAAGGCAAATGAAGATATTTTCAGAGAAGCAAAAATTAAGAGAAATAGTAGCCATTAGAACTGCCCTCACCAGAAATTCTAAAGAAAGTTCTTCAGCCTGAGGGGAAAGCTACAGATGGAAACTCAAAATTTCAGGACAGAAGGATGAACATGAGAAATGGAAGACACTTGATGAAATGATGAAATAAAGTCAATCTCTGTTACGGGCCCACCTCAGAGATCTTGCACTTCTTCACTACTGTAGTAAAGCAAATATCACAATAAAGTGAGTCAAATAAATGTTTTTGGTTTCCAAAGCTACATAAAAGTTATTTTTACACTCTACAATAGTCTGTTAAGTATGAAAGTATGTCTTAAAAAAAAACAAACGATGTACATACCTTAATTTAAAAAAATATTTTAGTGGGGTGCCTGTCAGTTGATAAAGCATGCTATCTTGATCTCAAGGTATGAGTTCAAGCCTCATGTTGGGCCTAGACATTCCTTTAAAAAATAAAAAAATTAAAAAATTTTTTATTACTTAAAAAAAATGCTAACCATCATCAGATGTTCAGCAAGTCATAACCTTTTTGCTGGTGGATGGTCTTGCCACAGTGTTGATGGCTGCTGACTGATCAAGGTGGTGGTTGCTGAAAGTGGGGAAGGTTATGGCAATTTCTTAAAACAATTCAACAATGAAGTTAACCAAATCAACAGACTCATCCTTTCATGAATGTTTTCTCTCTAGCATGCAATGCTATTTGATAGCATTTTACCCACAGTAGAATTTCTTTAAAAACTGAGGTCAATCCTCTCAAACCCTGCCACTGCTTTATCAATTAAGTTTATATAATATTCTAAATCCTTTGTTTTTAATTTTTTTAAAGATTTTATTTATTTATTAATGAGAGATAATGAGAGAAGAGGCAGAGACAAAGGCAGAGGAGGAAGCAGGCTCTATTCAGGGAGCCCAATGTGGGACTCGATCCTGGAACTCCAGGATCAGACCCTGAACTGAAGGTGGCGCTAAACCACTGAGCCCCCCGGGCTGCCTTCTAAATCCTTTATTGTCATTTGAACAGTCTTCACAGCATCTTCGCCAGGAGTAGAATGCATCTCAGGACACCACTCCCTTTGCTCATCTATGAGAAGCAGCTCCTCAACCCGCCAAGTTTAATCATGAGATGGCAACGATGCAGTCCCATCTTCAGGCTCCACTTCTAATTCTAGTTCTCTTGCTATTTCTACCACATCTGCACTTACTTTCCCCAGTGAAGACCTGAACCCCTCAAAGTCGTCCATGAGGGCTAGAATCAAATTTCTTCTAAACTCCTGTGATGTGGATATTTTGACATCTTTCCATGAATCACAAATGTTCATGGCATCTGGAACGGTGAATCTTTTCCAGAAGATTTTCTGTTTACTTTGCCCAGACCCGTAAGAGGAATCACTATCTATGGCAACTATAGCCATATGAAACGTGCTTCTTAAATAATAAGACTTGAAAGTCAAAAATGACTCCTTGATCCATGGGCCACAGAATGAATGTTGCATTAGCAGGCAAGAAAACAACATCAATCACATTGTACATCTCCATCAGAGCTCCCAGGTGATGAGGTGCATCATCAACGAGCAATAATGTTTTGAAAGAATCTTTTCTTCTTTCTGAGTAGTAGGTCTCAACAGTGGGCTTAAGACATAAATTCAGTAAACCATGCAGTAAACCATGCTATCACCCAGGCTCTGTTCTAGTTTTAGAGCACAAGCAGAAGACATTTAGCATTATTCTTAAGAACCCTAGGATTTGGGCAGCCCGGGTGGCTCAGCAGTTTAGTGCTGCCTTCAGCCCAGGGCGTGATCCTGGAGACCTGGGATAGAATCCCACGTCAGGCTCCCTGCATGGAGCCTGCTTCTCCCTCTGCCTGTGTCTCTGCCTCTCTCTCTGTGTGTGTGTGTGTGTGTCTCTCATGAATAAATAAATAAAATCTTTAAAAAAAAAAAAAACCTAGGATTTTTAGTATTGTTAAGTGAACACTGGCTTCACCAGCTGCATTAGCCCCTAACAAAACAATCAGCCTGTCCTTTGAAGCTTTGAAGCCACTCACTGACCTCTCCCAATAGAAAGCTGTCTGTCCACATTGAAAATCTGTTTTTTTAGTGCAGCAGCCTGCATTGTCTTGGCTGGATCTTTGGGATAACTTGCTGGGGCATCTACATCAGCACCTGCTGCTTCACCTTGCACTTTGATGTTAGCGAGACGGCTTCTTTCCTTAAACTTCATGAACCCACCAACCTCTGCTAGCTTCAAATTTTCTTCTGCAACTTCCTCGCCTCTCCTAGCCTTCATAGAATTGAAGAGAATTAAGGGCCTTGCTCTGGATTAGGCTTTGGCTGATGAGAATGTTACATCTGGTTTGATCTTATATTGAGATCACTAAAACTTTTTCCATGCCGGTAATAAGGCTGTTTCACTTTCTTACCATTTGTGTGTTCACTGGAGAAGCACTTTCCATTTCCTTCAAATACTTTTCCTTTCCTTCAAGAACTTTTCCTTTGAATTCACAACTTGGCTAACTTGCTGATTCAGAAGGCCTACCTTTCCACGTATCTCAGCTTTTGACACACTTTACTCTCTAAGCTTAGTCATTTTTAGCTTTTGATTTAAAGTGAGAGACATTCAATTCTTCCTTTCACTTAAGCACTTAGAGGACATTGCAGAGTTCTTAATAGGACCCATTTCAATAATCTGTGTCTCCAGGAATGGGAGGCCTGAGGAGAAGTAGAGAGTTAGAGGGAATGACCAGCTGGTGAGTATGTCAGAACACATGATATTTACCAATTAACTTCACCATTTTATATGAATGGCGTCCAAAAACAACTACCAGAATAACATCAAAGATCACCAAACTGATTACAGATCACCGTAACAAGCATTACAATAATAATAATAATAATAAATAAATAAAGATTTGAAATATTGCTCGAATTACCAAAATGTGACACTGATACACAAAGTGAAAAAATGGTGCCGATAGACCTGCTCAAGGCAGTGGTGCCACAAACCTTCAATTTGTAAAAAACACAACATCTACAAAGTGCAGTAAAGCAAAGTGCAATAAAATGAGATATAGCTATATTCATAGATTCCATATTTGTGAATTTGTCCACTTGCTAAAATTTATGGATAACTTCCAAATCAGTACTCACAGTACTTTCACAGTCATTCAGGGGCATATGCAGAACCAAATAAAGAGCAAAATAATCCAAAGAGCAAAATAAACTCAAAGTGGGCAGAATGAAGAGAAAATTAAAGAATGAAAATCAATTAAATTGAATATTAAAAAAATAGAGAAAATCAACAAAGCCAAAAGTTGTTCTTTGGAAAGATCAATAAAATTCATAAACTCCTGGGATCCCTGGGTGGCGCAGCGGTTTGGCGCCTGCCTTTGGCTCAGGGCGCGATCCTGGAGACGCCGGATCGAATCCCACGTCGGGCTCCCGGTGCATGGAGCCTGCTTCTCCCTCTGCCTGTGTCTCTGCCTCTCTCTCTCTGTGTGTGCCTATCATAAATTAAATAAAATAAAAATTATAAAAAAAATTCATAAACTCCTTGCTAGAGTAGTTGTCAAGAAAAAAATGAAAATTCGGAACTGTCAAGAATTTCGAGGTTTATTGTCCAATATAATAAAGATAATTTCTACCTCAGAGGTAAACGATAAGCAAGTTTGTTTGCAGTTTATTTTAAAATGTTAAGTTTCCTTGAAACAAACCTATCCTCTGCTCTGGAGGAAGCCACTATCACTATTTACCAAGGCTCTTTGTTGGAACAACATCCTTGAGAAGATAGTCAAGGACAAAGTTGTCAGTGATTGAGCTCACAAAATATGCAGAAATGTAAAGAGACCCATGAGTAGTTGTCTCTCAAAAAGAACTTCAATCACTAGTATCAGTAATAAAAGAAGTCACCACATTGAAAAAGCAAAGCAAAGCTGGAGGCATCACAATTTCAGACTTCAAGTTATATTACAAAGCAGTAGTGATCAAAACACTATGGTACTGGAACAAAAATAGACATATATCAATTGGACAGAATAGAAAATAAACCTATTATGTGGTCAATTTATCTTTGAGGAAAGAGGAACAAATATACAATGGAAAAAGACAGTCTCTTCAACAGTTTTGGGAAACTGGACAGCAACGTGCAAAAAGAAGGAAACCTGGACCACTTTCTCTCATGATACACAAAAATAAACTCAAAGTGGATTAAAGACCAAATTGTGAGACCTGAAACTATAAAAATCTTAGAAGAGAACACAGGTGATAACTTCTTTGACATCAGCTGTAGCAACTTCTTTTAGATATCTCCCAAGGCAAAGGAAAAAAAAGTAAAAATAAACTATTGACTACATCAAAATAATAAGCTTCTGCACAGTGAAGGAAAAACTCAACAAAACTAAAAGGCAACCAATTGAATGGGAAGAGATATCTGCAAATGACATATCTGATAAAGGGTTGATATCCAAAATATATAAAGAACTGCTACGACTCAAGACCCAAAGAACAATCTAATAAAAAAAAATGGCAGAAGACATAAACAGATATTTCTCCAAAGATGACATACAGTTGGGTAACAAACACATGAAAAGATACTCATCATCACTTACCAGGGAAATTCAAATAAAAACTCTAATATCACCCCACACTTGTCAGAATGGATAAAATCAAAAACACAAGAAACAACAGGTGTTGGCAAGGACGTGGAGGAAAGAGAACCCTCTTGCTCTGTTGGTGGCAATACAAACTGGTACTGATATTGTGGAAGACAGTGTAGAGTTCTCAAAAAGTTAAAAATAGAACTACCTTATGACCTAGCAAATGCACTACTAGGTATTTACCCAAAACAAAGGAACCTTAATTCAGAGGGATACATGCACCCCAAAATTGATAGCAGTATACAATAGCCAAGATATGGAAGCAGCCCAAGTATCTACAATTGACAAATGGATAAAAAAAAGTGGTAAACATATACCATGGAATATTATTCAGTCATAAAAAAGAATGAAATCTTGCCATTTGTAATGACATGGATGGAGCTAGAAAATATAATGCTAAGTGAAATTCATCAGTCAGATAAAGATATATATCATATGGTTTCACTCATATGTGGAATTTAAGAAACTAAACAAACAAGCAAAGGAAAAAAAAAGACACAAATCAAGAAAGAGACTCTTAACTATAGAGAACCAACTGATGGTTACCAGAGGGAAAGGGGGGAAGGTAGGTGAAAAAGGATGAAGGAGTGTACTTGTTATGATGAACACTGGGGGTGATGTATGGAAGTGTTGAATTACTCTACTATATGCCTGGAACTGATAAAACAATGTATGTTAACTAACTGGAATTAAAATTAAAACATAAAATTAAAAAATGTTTTAAGTGTCATCATTATAGATCCTATGGACATTAGAAGGAAAAATAAGAGAATAATGTAAACAGTATTAAGTTAAAAATTCAGAGCAGTGGGTTGTCTTTGAAGATTTGGAGGTAGGAATTGACTGGGAAAGAATATGAGAGGACTTTCTGACGTGGTAAAAATGTTCTGTATTTTGAGAGGGATGTGTTACACAGGTGTATGCATTATCAAAACAATTATACACTTAAAATTGGTGCATTTGTAAAATTTACCTCAAAAGAAAAAAAATACATAATATGAACTTTGGCAATAATTTTTATGCTGAAGGGTTTAAATGTCAATTGATAACTCCAATTTACTACAAAATGCATCAAGAATATTATTTGGGAAAAAGGTGAATAGATGGTAGATAAGTGATAAAGGAAGTATATTTAAAATGTTGATGCTTTAATCTTGATGGATATATAGTTGTTCACAGTAAAATTCTTCCAAATTTGTTACATTTTTTAAAATTTCAAACTAAAAGTTGGAGGTAAGAGACTTAAACGCATATAAATCAATTACGCTGTTTGGACTTTATTTGGATCATGATTTGGACACATAAGCTGTAAAATATGAGAAACTAGGGAAATGTGGTCACTGTTTACTTGTTCATTGTTTTTAGGCCTATGTAGGGTATGCTGTGAGTTCCTAGGCCCCATAGTCCCTCACCCTTACCACTTCGGTGCATGATACACAGAATTCAGGTACCAGCACCTGCATGTCTTTGCCTGAGGACTTTCTCTGCCTGCTATGTGGCTACCTGCGACTGCTGAGGGATTCATGCTTTCCAGAGCAGCCTTCTGTCCACACCTAACTTACAACCTTCCCTTTTCTCTCTCTCACTTCCCTATTGATGTCTCCCCCCTCTGAAATAGAATGTTAGCCTCCAAGCTTTTGTTTCAGTATCAGCTTTTGGAGGAACCCACAGTAAGACATAGGGTTAAGGGCACTTTCGTTGTTTTTTAAAAAGAGTTTTTTTTTTTTTAAGATTTTATTTATTTATTCATGAGGGACACAGAGAGAGAGAAAGAGGCAGAGACATAGGCAGAGGGAGAAGCAGGCTCCATGCAGGGAGCCCGATGTGGGACTTGATCCTGGGACTCTGGGAACACACCCTGAGCCAAAGGCAGACATTCAACCCCTGAGCCACCCAGGCATCCCATTTTTTAAAAAGAGTTCTTAATTTTTCGAGATACATATTAAAATATTCACAGACAAAATGGCATTATCTGGGATTTGTTTCAAAATAGTCAAGTGTTGGTAGGAAGAGTAGGTGGAGGTAGGGATGAAAATAATGGCAGAATGCTGATAATTGCTGCAGCTCAGTGATTGACATAGGTGTTCATTATGTACTACTGTCTACTTTGTAAATTTTAGATATTGTACTGAAAATGACTTGTAGGGATTAATGATGGTAAGAGAGATCTATTGAGAGGCTAGAACACAAACTCTGACCTGGGCTTATCAAGCAAACTCACCTGAAGAAGATACTGGTTTAAATGTTGACCAGAGAATCTACACTAGAATATTCATAGCAACCTTATTGATAGTAGCCCCAAACTAGAAGCAACCAGAATGTCTTTTAATGAGTGAACAGTTAAACAAACTATGACTTATTTATACTTTGGGGCAATACTATCTGACAATGAAAAGGAACTAACTATTGCTAACACATAATAACCTGAATGGATCTGAGGGCAATATGCTGAGTTTAAAATGCTAATCTCAGAAGATCACATATGCTTCCATTTATACAACATTCTTGAAATCACGAAGTATAGAGTCAGAGATAGATTAATTGTTGCCAGGGGTCAAGGACAGGAAGATGTAGGTAAAACTATAAAAGGGTAGCAGAAAGATCTTTGTGATGATGGACCAGTTTTATATCTGGATGGTGGTGGTGGTTACATGAATCCAAATATTCTCAGAGACCTGTACACACAAACATATATGCACATATATGCAATGAAGTTCATGTAAAATTTGCAAAATCTCGATAAGTTCTGTGGATTGTACCAATATCAATTTCCTTGTTTTGAATTTGTGCTATAGTTAAAGTAAAATGTAACTGTTAAGGGAAACTGGGTAAAAGGTACAAGAGACCTCTCTAAACTATTTTAGCATCTGGGAATCTCTATCACAAAATATAAAGGTTTTCTAAAAAGAAAAGAAATGGAAATTAAGTTTTATTTTTATTTTTTTTAAAGATTTTATTTATTTATTCATGAGAGAAAGAGGCAGAGACATAGGCAGAGGGAGAAGAAGGCTCTCTGCAGGAGCCTGATGTGGGACTCGATTCTGGACCCTGCAATCAGGCCCTGAGTCAAAGGCAAATACTCAACCGCTGAGTCACGCAGGCATCCCATGAGCCACCCAGGAGTCCCAGGAAATAAAATTCTAAAAGAAGACATGTAGATTTTTTTTAAGTGATCTCTATACGCAGTGTGAGGCGCAAACTCACACCCTCCAGGTTAAGGGTCAGATGCTCTACCAACTGAGCCAGCCAGGCACTCCTTGCATCCATGTTTCAAAGATAGCTAGGATGAAGGCACTGACAGTTGAGTCCCATATCCAGTGTTGAGAATGTAAAAAGTCTAAGATTCCTTCCTTCATCCATAAAGCAGGAGGCACAGAGCCTTCACTGGAAAGCCCAGTAGCCCAGTTATTTCAGGCCACGTAGCTTGTAAGCCTGATTATACGGCCCTCTAGCAGATTGGTAAGGTATCCAACATCTTAATACATTCCTTTTCTGCTTAAACTAGACAATATGGGCTCTGTTATCTACAGTTTTAAACACTGTTTGATTTTTATTCTAATCACTTTAATTGCATCTGAATTTTCTGAGGCATTTTAAAGAGTAATAAATAAAGTTAAAATGTATCTCTACACACTGAGCCCACACTATCAAGCTAAACATTAATAAATGGATATATGATACTCTTCAAGAATTTCTTTGTTACGAGCCTGATTATAGATGCTTATCTTAGAAAGAGAGAACTGGAGTCTAAGTTGCCTTGCAATTATTATTATTATTATTATTGCCTTGCAATTATTCATGATCCTCTCTTTCTGAGGTTTTTAGTTGTCCTGAAATCCCTAAGAAACCAGAACTCTTGCGTGTACTTCTGTGTCCAGAATATGGATCTTTCTTCTGTACGTCACTGATAATATGCAGCACTGACCCTTTAAACCCCCTAAGAGTGGCTCCTACTGGTTATTAAATGGAGGGAATTCTGTCTGGAAAACCCTTCTGCTTTAAGCACGTCTTAAATTGAGGGCTCTGCAAGGGGGATGTTGAGGTTTTAAAATTACCATATACTATAAGTGGTTAAGGAATGGACAAAAGCCCAGGCAAAGGACCAGAGAAGAGAGCAAGGGAAAAGAATGAGAAATGGAGTTCTGAGAAAAGGAAAGAGTGACCGAAATAGTCCTGGCCTAAGTAAAAGGAGGAGGAGGAAGAGAGTCAGAGCAGGATCTTAAAGGACCTCTGTGGAGGCCGAGAAAAATTAAGGCCATCCCACCTAAAGTTTAGCATTAGCACAAGTACAGCCATCTTAGGCCCCTGTGAATAAGAGCTGAACTTAATAGGAAAAACTGCAGAATGTCCTCAATGTCCTCGCAGGGAATCCCATATCAGAAAGACAAGAGAGCTCAGAATTGCCCTAGGCAGAGAATCCCCCATATCAGAAAGACAAGAGAGCTCAGAATTGCCCTAGGCAGAGAATCCCGTATCAGAAAGACAACAGAGCCCACGCTGTGGTACAAAGTCCCATATTAGAATGAGAACAGAGCTCAATGTCCTTAAGCCCCATATCAGAATGTAAACAGAACTTGAGAAATTCCTCCCCCCTCTCCTGGAGGTCCCCTAGACCAGCCTATAAAAAACCCAGCTGTAATCCACTTTGGGGTCCAAGTCCCTGCTCTGCTGTGTCGGGTATACTTGGACCCAAACTCGAACTTGTAAATAACCCCTCGTGTGTTTGCATCGGTGTGGGCTCCTTGGTGGTTTCTCGGATTCGCAATCTTGGGCACAACACCTCATGGTCACAATTCCCCTTTCTATTGCTTTGTATCAAATGTGTATGTAGGTTTGGATCTTTGCTGGTGTTGGAATTTTGTGTCTAATTTATTTAGGTTATAATGTGAAGAAGTCAATTTATAAAGTTTACAAAAGCAGAACCACCCAAACAACTTCATTTGAATGGAATTTTTACCGGGCCCCAAACAGAAACATCCAGGTTTATTTTACATCTGTCTCTTGATCTCAGTTTTACATTTGTGGGTAAAATGTAGCCACATAAACACTTTATAAAATTTAATGTAATTGTCCAATGGAGTTCCCCTAAATGGAGATGATAGGATCATCTCAGAGGTACACATGCTATGACGTGCATAACAATATCTTCTTCATAGCTTTGTCACTATTCCTTTTATGTCTTCTAAAATTTCTACCATTCATTATTAAAACAAAACAAAACAAAATAAAAAACCAGAGTCTGCTAAGGGCCACCATTAATCATTATTACTGCCTACTTTTCTTCGGTGCTTTCCAGTTTAGAAAGTTTCTTGACATTGTTTATTTCCCATTATGATTTTGCTTTTCTACAACAATCCTGAGAAAGAAGTAGGGATTTAAACAATTATCAATGGGTTTAAAGTGAAAAAGTGGATGCTCAAAAGGGTTGACTTTCTCAAGGTCACAGAGCTAGTAAAAACATCCCTCATCACTCACATCAGAAACAATAAACCTGCTGCCTTTTCTAATACTAAGGTATTAAATTAGAGAAAAGAGAGCCCTAGGGAATTTCCTCTAATCATCCCACATTAGCTGAAAAGCACAGATTGCCTCCTACTTCCTCTCAAATCCCATTGCACTCGCCATCTGTAAAATTTACTTGATCTCTTCATATTTTTTGCCTTGCCTTGCTTTTAAGAGTTGAATAAATGTATAGATGGATAGGGTGTGTGTGTGTGTGTGTGTGTGTGTGTGTGTGTGTGTGTAACTCCCTAAGTTAAATAGTATAAATATTAGAAAAAAGAACCTAGACTTTTGTATTCTCACAAAATTTAGCACCATGCAATGCCTATAACTTTTAATTTGAATTTAATTAGATTAGAGAATAGCTTGGAAAATACAGACTTTGCCCTAGGAAAGTAAAGTAGAGAAAAGGACAATTTTAGTGGAGGTCAACCAGGTACTTTCACGGCTATGGAGTCAATCACTGAATGATCAGTCTAATCATTCTTTTGCCAAGACATTTAATTCCCTTGACCTAGTTGCCCAAGCTCACCTCAGTCATAACCCTGGATCAACCTACAAATCCGCTTTCTTCACTCTTTACTTTGGTGAGGCTAGGGACAAGGTTACAAGGAATAGAACGATTAACATACACTTGCTTAAATAATAAAGGGTGTTTGGATGGAAAAGTTGGGGTTAAATTGCCTTCAAATGAGGATTGATCTCACAGCTCAAATGATGTGAACAAGACCAAGTTTCTTTTTGTCTTTTTGCTGTGTCTTCCTCAGAGTTGGCTTCGTGCTCAGGCCAGGCATTGCTCCATTGCCTTCTGGTTTTCAGTAGGGCTATTGAGAATTCTGATCCCATTTTTTGTTTCCAATTCTTGGTATGTGACCTATTTTTCCTCCATTGGGAGACTTAGAGTTCTAAAATTTCAAAGAATCCTTCTTCAATCATATCCAGCAAGGAAAAGCAAATACGTGTCCCAGTATTCATAGTAAAGTCCTAGGTTAGGTATCAAGCATTGAACCAATCACTCCAGCCAGGTAAACTGAATAGACTGAAAAGTTTAAACTCAGTTCTGTGTCTCATATTAGAGCTAGAAAGGAATCCATTTTCCTGGGATCATATGGGTTCCCAGTGGGAATTAGTAGTTACTGGAAAAAGGAAAATAGTTTAACTTGGTCAAGCATCTCTCTTCACAAAAAAGAATAAAACTCACTCAAACCAATCAGACTTAACTACTACCTTGATTACCTCCTGTCACAACCAAGTATATGAAGCCTACACATCATGTAAAACATAATGAAGTGAAACAAAAAGAAGGCCACTGAAACCCACAAAATATCTAACACTCTCCCTCTCCCAGGCAACATGAATGAATGCTACTTTTTTTTTTTTTTTTTTACCAATCCTCCATTTAGGCTGCCTTCCCTTACAGGTAAGATTTATTGATACACCTAATCATAGAATTGCCCTTTTTTGATAGTGAGTAAATCCCCACTTTCTTAGGCTCTCCCCAAAATTATCCCACTATGGCTCAAATCTGATAAATGGGGTTCTAACACTCTCTTACTGAAATACCTCTCCGTTTCTCTTGGTGAGTGCTCTCCCCTTTTGCACTTAGTAATAAAATCAAGGTGGTCAACTAAAGGTGTTTTCTGGTGGTCTGTGGCTGGAAGGTGTTGGTAGTCCTTACTGAATCCATTGGAGTCCATTGAAACATCCTTCATTTCCTTCTGAATTACTTCAATATTCTCGGAATGGTTTCCCCTGTCCCCCATCTCATTTCCTCTAACATTCTAGAGTCCTTTCCAGGGTGATCTTTCTGATCCTCAAATATGATCATGTCACTTCCATTTCCCCATATTCCTAACAATAAAGTCTAAATATTTTAGCCTGGACTGTGACACTCTCCTTACAATCTCACCTCCTGTCCAATTAGTCACTACCTCCCCAACTCCAGTTCCATGCAATGGTCTTTGGTAAATTTGCTTGCAGTTCTCCTAAAGCATTTTGCTAAATGCTGGCATGGCCTTTGGACCTCTTCTGATGCTTAGAAAACTTCTTCATCTAGTTAATTTTTGCTTGTACTTAAAGACCTGGCTCAAGCATTTTCTTCTCTGAGAAAACCTCTTGAACATTCCTGAGTCTCATTATTGTGTTTTTCTCTCAAAGCGTGTATCACACTGTACTATATGTGTTTACTTGTTTTCCCCACAAGACAAACAACTTCTTGAGATCCACAACCTTATTTTATTCATCCTGATATTCTCTGGTAGTGGGTCATACCCAGGATTCTTCTCTTATGATGTTTGGAAATAGAAGGGGGGAGTATGGTTAGGCTGCTCAGGATTGAGACCTGTTTTGTGGATATGGCCCCAAGATAATAAATGTTTTGCAATATATTGGGCAATCCTGTACAAAGGATTATCTCCAAAGACTATTTCACCCAAAATGTCTATATCATCTCCATTAAGAAACACCACGGATTCTCAGTAGGTGTTTGTTTATTGAAGGAATGAATAAATAAACATGAATGATGTAAAAATAAAGGAATAAATTATGGAACAAATGAAAATGGAGAAAAGCAGCCTGAGCACTGTAAGTATACCCCAAGGGAAGGTATTGACTGGGAAATTCATACTTTGACAACTTAAAATTTTCTTCTGGTCATAATTATGGTCCCTTCCCCTAGGGTTATGAGCACAAAGTGCAACCTGAGTTGAAAGAACTAATTAAAGTAAAAAGATTCATATGAAGATATGTGAGGTAGGAGACTATCTAGATGTTGAGACTGGAGGCATTTCTGTAAGGCTTCTCAGATCATTTGGCCTACAACATTTACCTCATCTTTGCAAGACCAGACCTCTTAATTCTGATTTGAACTTTATATTTAACCATTTAACCTGAGGCCCATTACTTGCAGTTTATTGTTGCTGCAAATTAAAATCCGCAGGGAGCGGACATGCACTGTGGTTTTATTTGCCAATGTAAGTACTGTGTGACTCACATCCTCCCTTCAGGGGAATCTTAGCTAGGTAAAACTTTTTCAGGGCTCAACTTTTCCTGTAATAACTTTGTCATTAAAGACATAGGCACTGAATCAAAAACTAATTGAATCAAAACTGTGGATAATTTAATCTAGAATTCGAGACCTATTTAGTGCATAAATAATTGGTACCAAGTGTCTTCTGTGCACAGATACCAACTGTTTCTGGGTCCCAATGAAATCATTTCTAGTTTTGAAGGTTATTTTAAATTCTTTCAATGTGTTCACATACCCAATATCATAAAGAAGATTTCAATGTAAAACCAATCTATAAATATTAGTTGGTGATCATAGTCTAATTCATACTTCAAAAAATAAGTGGCATCCTTAAGAATGTTTTTAAAATTTTTCATTCACACTTCCCATGGAAATATTTTTCAGAACTTCTAATTTCACTGTACAAAATAGTAGTAAGTTGTCATAAGGATGACTATGAAGGACTTCTGTTCATCTTCAATTATTGCAGATCTAGCGTATCCTGAACCATAGGTGTTCTATTTCCTCACTTACTATTTAAAAGAAAGGGGGGAGGGGTGAGAAACTTTCCTTTTCTTTACCATTCTTTTGAGACCTATCAAATTAACAAACTATTTTGTGCTGATCTATTAGTAGGAGCTAATGGCTAGTGGGGTTTTCAGTACTGATATAGCCTTTTCAAGATGGTCTTAATTCACCAAATTCCCTAGTAAATCCAATGATGGGAGTGTTTTTAGGCACTCATTGTAGTTTGAGAGAGAGATTTGGGAATAAACTGGTTCTAAAGCAAGCATGGCCCGGAGTTATTCAATTCATATTAAAGCTGTGGAAGATGATTCTATATAAAGTTCAGCGTCTAAGATCTTACTTTGCAGCAAGCTGCAATCTTTACCTATAAAAGAGCCAATGAGGACTAGCTGAATGGATATAAGAATTACATTAAATTCAATGAAACATATCGAGCACATGACATATTTCAGCACTCTGATAGCAACTGCAGAGGACTTTTAAAAAGCAACTTAAAATCCAACATGGGGATTAGATAGATACATATTATCACTGGTGATAAAATGAAATACTACCATGAAAGGGAGACAAGGCATTGTGAAGCTATAAAGGGATCAGTTGAGGGGATCAGAAAAAACTCCTAATGTTATCTATGAAGAAATTTGGGGATGAATAGGATTTTGTAGAGCATCTGAAAGCAATCTCTTGTTGCCATATTTGCCAGTGCAGGGAAAAATTATAGAAGACTCTGAAATGGACCAAAAAGATTACTGGATGACTTCAGTGGAAAACAAGGTGGAGGGATGCCTGGATGGCTCAGCGGTTGAGTGGTTGAGCATCTGCGGTCAGCTCAGGCTGTGATCCTGGGGTGCCAGGATCAAGTCCCACATCAGGCTCCTGCTTCTCCCTCTGCTTGTGTCTCTGCCTTCTCTCTGTGTCTCTCATGAATAAAAAAAAATTTTTAAAAAGAGAAAAGAAAAGAAAAAAGAAAGAAAACTAGGTGAATCAGCTGTTTCTATAGGGTCCCTGGGCCTTTCATTGCCCTTGAGCTATTTTACCATCCAATAACTTGCAGATAATCAGAGGCAATGCAGATGACTTCTGTTCATAGATATATAAATCTGTCTTCTGGCAGGTAGTCCCTCCCCATTACCTCCGTCAGTCCAGAGAGCTCATGTAGAGTCCTGGTACCAAGTCCTAGCACCTAGATTGTCAGCAACACTTTCACAGCCTCTCTCACTGAGGTCTCTTCTTGCAGAGCATAGTGTCCAAATAGGTTCCAGTCTCTTTAGCGGTGGAGCCCATAATATCTACCCTTCCAGTTCCTGCCATGTACCTTCCTCTCACTTCTGTCCCTACCACACAGGAATCATTTTGTTTTTAAACATAGAGTTATATTGTCTCCTGAAACAATGTAACTATAGACCATGGATTCTAGACTGTGAAGAGACAAATATCTGCTTATGTTCATCTCCATGTCACTTTCTCTTTAGCACCTGAAGCATTACAAATTCCTCTAAAAATAAGGAGAACTAAAAATGAGGAATCATGGTCACCTTAGAGTTCTCTGAGGTTGTCTCATAAGGTGAGACATGTCCATAAAATCCATGAATTATCTCCATAAAAATCCATTAAATTTTAATGGAAATCAATATATTTTAGAAATATTATTTGGACTCCACAGATATGCTTTTTTTTGAAGTCGTGTAAGGGCACAGAGCATGTCATTAACAAGAGTGGAGCAGAGATAAGCAGACACATTCTGAGGAGGGTCTTCTCAAGTCGGGTTGTTATTCTATCCTACTATTGGGTTTCATTATTCTACCTTGAAGGGCAGCACAAAATAGTGTTGCATTGGTAATTAGAAAGTTCAAGAACTAAGAGAAATCATAATAACACAGAAGGAATGCTTTTCTTACTGCATGATCTGAAAAAAGAAAGAGATGCTACTACAGATTATGTATTACTTTAACTGAATCTCTGTATGTGACTTGATTAATTTTTTTTGCCATATTTAAGGTTGTAAGATAGTATATTCATCATGACCTTGCATCACATCATGTCTGGTTATGTAATTATAAAATAATTAAACTGCCTTCATGAAATTATATGAAAATTAAATGATTACATTTTAGAAGTGGGTTGCTAGATCCTGTTCAGTTTCTAACCTATAATAAACTTGGCACCACTAGAGAGGGTTGGAAGTGAGACATAAAGTGAACATTGCTTGGCATTCTTCCACTAAAATTCCTGCTGTGGAAGATTGGCCCTTTCAAATAACACCAGATACTACACTGGTATTTAATTTAAAAATCTTTAATCAACAAAGATCTCAACAACCATTTAAATTTCACTGTATATCAATTCTAAGTACCAATTATAAAATCATTGCTAATGCCATCAATAAAACAGGATCCTTTGAATTGAGGGCTTTGGGACTACTGAAACCATAGAGATCAAGAGGTCACTATCCTGTTTCTGAAAGGAAAATTCTATGGTTAGTGTAGCTGAAATTAATAACAGAGGTTTTGAGTCTTTTTGAATTGAGTTGAAACTGCTTTAGACAGACATACTGCATTTAGTTACTCTCGTTATAATTAACATGGTAAAAGTATAGCATGCTTTAATCTGCCATCCTGAAAAATTATGTTCATTTTCACAGTTATGAGTATCTTAACGAAGAAAAAATTAAGGACAAAGACACCCTTTCATAAGTGTCAGAGAACTGTAAGAGGAAGATCAAATTTATTTAAGGAGAAATTTCCAGATGATGGGTCGTATTGGGAAATTACAGATTTAGCCCCTTGACTCAGCAGATATAACAATATCTCAGCCAACATCATATGATGTCTGAGCATCATCTGTTTAACTACCTCCTACCATTTTAGATTTGCTCAGCATGTTTTATATTTCAATTCAAATTCACGATTTATCCACACACGTATGACAGAATGAAAGAATACAAAACAGTAAGAGGTCCTAAGACACTCAAAGTCTCTGAGGTAAACATGCCAAGAATCCACCTTGGTTGCCAGTTGGGGAGCAGGGGATGATTGCCACAGGCAGACTTGAGGAGAGGTGGAAATGTGTTGGAAACAGCAGCTGGTAAGTGTGGGGCAGGAGAGAGATTTGGTGCTGGAAGTATCTCACAGTCAAAGGAACTACAAGTTAGAGATAGGACAAAAATGATTCTGGGAAACTAATAAATTAGACAGTAGTTTCCTATTGGGCTATTTATTGTTTTTCTAATTTGCTTCTTCATATTCATAATATTTAAAATTTTGGAGCCATAGGGGATCCCTGGGTGGCTCAGCGGTTCAGCGCCTGCCTTTGGCCCAGGGCATGATCCTGGAGTCCTGGGATCGAGTCCCGCATCGGGCTCCCTGCATGGAGCCTGCTTCTCCCTCTGCCTGTGTCTCTGTCTCTCTGTCTCTCTCTCTCTATGTCTATCATGAATAAATAAATAAAATCTTTAAAATAAAATAAAATTAAATTTTAGAGTCATAGATATGAGAGAAGAGGGGAGCAGAATTCTATTTTAAGTAGGGTGATCACTGCAGTTTTCTTAGATTGTTACCATTTCCTGTTCTTAGCAGAGTCAGTGTTTTGTTTTAGCAAGACAGAGGTAGAACATCAAGGAGTTTAAAGTTAAAATACTACGACGGTTAAGTACTCAGATTTTTCATCTTCTTTAGCTCTCCAAAACCAGCTTAAAGATTAAAACTCTCAGTGACACCAAAAGGAGCCCCCAGGATTGCATTATCCTCAGAGGAGGTGAAACAAAACTAGAATTAAACCTGGACCAGATCCTAATAGTAGCAAATGTTTTCTGGGTTCCCTTAAACAATTCGGAGAGGAAACAGAGCTTTTTTGATGTCTCCACTAGATGGCACTATAGAAACACCTTTATTTTCACTTTACCCATCTTCCCAAAGTAGCCAGGAAGGAGGCAAAACACTAGGTAAAGTAATCCATTTAGTGTTTTAAAAATTGCTACAGTTTATTAATTTAACTAAATCTTTTTTTTAATTTAACTAAATCTTTAAATCATAAGCCTGAATGACTTGTAACAGATTTGCCATACTTTAATTCCCTATCAGCAAATATAGTTCAATTGATGAGAGATTGGCTCAAAGGCAGCTTTAGATTTGTTGCTTCCTGTTTCAGAGGAAACTGAATAATAAGAAGGCAAGAAAACCGATAATATGTGAGAAGGCAGACAGGAGAAAGAAATACATTTACAAGAAAATGTATAATCTTGAATTTTCTTTGGTTTCCATTAAAACTGCCAGTGCCTCAGAAGATTGTCAGTTTAATGTTCTATCAGTAGTACCATAATTTATTCTTTTGTTACACCATGAGGATTGGAGATGAAGAGTCCCAGGCTAGCAGGAGGTACAGGATGAGATTACATATGCAAATAATTTTGTAGCTCTTGTACCAGGAGAGGGTTTGTCTTGTAATATTTCTTTTAAGTTGTACAGAGAAATCTTTGGTCGGTTGCCAGAAAGCAAAATTGTGAAGTTAAATAAAGAGAGAGAGAAAGGAAGAGAATAATATTTGAAAGGGGTATGCAAAGCTCTGATGAAAAGTCAGAAGATGTGTGACAACTGCAGTGTCTGTGATTTTTTTTTTTTTTTTAAGAGCTGAGAATGGAGGGAGAAGGAGGTGGGTAAGGAATATAAAGCAGTTTGGAGAAGGAAAGTTAAGTGTATTCAGGCCTGGGGAATTGAGGACATCTGGTCATATGCAGAAAAATCGATGTGACTGGCAGTGGGTAGGAGTAACCCAGGTCACTTGCCTTCCTAAGGCAGGTCGGCTGCTTCTTGATTCCCCTTCCCAGGAGCAGTCATTGATGTTTCACACAGCCGAGGTGCCAGATGCTGCTTCTTCCCTGCAAGAGACAAGCAGACACGGAGGCAGAATTTCAGACATCAAAGAGCCTGCGCAGACTGTGTCTGCAGCAGACAGATCTACCTGGCCAGTAAGGTCAGGGAGGAATGGGGATGGACTTGGGACACCTGCGTGCCAGTTGGAGTAGGGACGGAGAGGGGTTGTTTGGAACAAGCTTTCTTCCTCCAGTGCACAGTCGCTCAGTGAACTTTTTTTCCCCCTTCCTTTGTATTTTAGCTTACAAACATTGACTCCTCTCTGAAAAGGTCACCCTCCTAATTCAGACAGAATTTGTGACTGTGTCAGCAGCTGGGAATGCCTTGGAACCAAAGAGAACCTATTAGGAGAGAAAAAAAGCCAGAGTCATGGCTAAGCCAAAAAATGGGGAAAAGATTAACCTCTAAATTTTTTTTAATAGCAAAAGAACACACAACATTTCTCTTTGATTCATAACCTTAATAAATTCTACTTATGGTTTACAATAATTCTAAGGTGTTCTAAAGACAATTTTGTATTAGAAAAGGATTTCATATTAGTTTGAATTACTTTAGGAAAAAAATGCCCTATTCTACTATTAACAGTTATGGAAAAATCTATAGGGGAACATTTTTTACTTTCTCTAATGAAGAAAGAATCTAATGAGGATTGCTGAATTTTAGAGATCAGGGAGATGTGGTTATACCCATAATAAAATGTTGGGCTATTACATCAGAAAAGCCTTGGTTCATTTATTTTGACACAAGTATTTGCAATAATTTAGTTTCCTTGGTAAATGGTCTGTAGACTCTTCAAAGTGTTGTTTGCTAAAATGTTATTAATGTGAATTCACTCTACACAGCTCATAATTTTGCTGAGAAATGAAACATGAACACTAACTATATTTTGTGGTAGCAAACATTGGAGGAGGGGAGCCAAGGGAGAAGCAACAGTGAATGGTGTGGTTGAGTTTATGGGAGTTCACAGCACTGCCAACTGGAAAAAAAGAAATCCAGAAACTTGGATTTTGCTACCAATTATCATTCAGAATCAGCTTGAAAAAGAAAGTGGTTAATAAACAACACATTGGTGATAGTTACTAATGTATCCACAACCTGCTCAACTCAACCCGTTAGCACTGCAAAGAAAGCTTTCAGGCCACAAACACCCTAGTATATTGACTCTACATAAAAAGCATAACCATAGTCCAACCAACTCCAAATGAGCACATTTTCATAGTTCCTGGGAAACTTTTTGCAGGCGTGAGAGATTTTGAGGGAGACAAAGTTAAGCGTGTAGGAGAGTATGGACAGTGATGGATAGAGTTTCTCCATCCCACACTTCAGTTGTACTGGGGCCCAAGGTGCCAGGTGACTTTTTTGCTTTGCTTCTGTGGAGTTGTTCTTGCTTCTCCACCCGAGAGCCTTCTTTCCCATCCTCTCTCTATTCTTCTTTGTTCTCCCACATTCATTCCAAGCAGTCGTCCCTCGTCCCTCGGTCTCCAGAGCTACTCCTTATCTGAAACCCAGATAAGCTTTCAGGTTGTCTCTACCTTACGCTATCACGATTTTTATACACAGCTTTATCTTTTATTGAACTATATAAGCTTATGACTTTGTCAGAATGATCTTTTCAGACGACGGGTGCTCAGAAGTATTTAAATCACCTAATCTTCATACAGTGCTGGGAACTGTGGGCACCGGAATTTTCCTAAACATTCAATGTAATGTAGTTCCCATGTGCTAAATTAATTCACTTAACAAAGGCTTTGAATGTTCTCATCCATCCAGTATTTCATTAAATTTATGCTGGACATCAATTCTAATATGACCATACTCCCACGCCCTACCCCAGGCTGCATGAGGGGAGTCCATTCTGGCCTGGAAGCAGGGGACCAACTATCCCAGTTTGAACAGGACTGAGGGGTTTCTTTTTCATTTCTAAATCAGGGATAGAAGGCGAACTGGAAAAGTTGGTCACCCTAACACTGCTCCCCAAGTCCTCTTGAGAATTTCTGTTAGAGATCTCATTTTGTTTTCTTGTCTCTTTTACTAGACTGAGTTTTTTTCTCTCTCTATCCCTAGTATCTGTCACATTGAATAAATAAAAGAAAGGAGAAATACGCATGAATAAGGGAACAACAACTTTATTTCCCCATGAGGAGGAGAAACATCCTGTGTTTCATCCTTCATCTAAAGAAAGCAGGTTTTCACCTGCAGTCCAGAGATTCATGGATACCTTTGGCACCCTCTTCATAAGGAAGAGGACCAAGGAGCACACCGTAAGCTGCCTGTACTCTCCCCTTTGCACAACTCAAATGTTTTCTCTTAAAAAGTCTTCCTCCACCCTCCTCCCACTCTGGGAAGATTCAGTTGTCCCTCATTTTGGGCTTTTGGAACACTTGTTTGTTTTTTCTGCTACCCAGAACGTCTTGAGCTATCTGTGTCTTACTCATTTTCAGATCACTAGAAGTTAGCATTTTATCTGGTCCATAGTAGGTACTCTGAAAAAGACCAGAAGAAAATGTTGAAAGTACAGTGAAATTTATTTACAATTATATCAGAAATAGAAATGAGAGGGGGCAGCCCTGGTGGCTCAGAGGTTTAGTGCCGCCTTTAGCCCAGGGTGTGATCCTGGGGTCCCAGGATCGGGTCCTGCATCGGGCTCCCTGCGTGGGGCCTGCTTCTCCCTCTGCCTGTGTCTCTGCCTCTCTCTGTGTGTGTGTGTCTCTCATGAGTAAATAGATAAAATCTTAAAAAAAAAAGAAATAGAAATGAGAGGGGCTAAGGAGATACAATAGCAAAATATAATGACTAAGTACTCTGTATTCATTATTTTATTTCATCCTCATAATAAACCTCAAGAAGTTTAAATTATTCTCATTTTATGGAGAAAAAAATTAAAAATCAAAGAGATAAGTAATTGCCCAGTCACATAGTTCATGAATGGTACGGTCTAACCTGGCTTCACATTCAGTTCAATGTACTTGTTTTTATGTAGGGATAGAGGGTTGTTTTTGTTTTTGTTTTAAGAATTTATTTATTTATTTGAGAAAGAGAGAGAGAGGACATGAGTGGTGGGCAGGGCAGAGGAAGAATTACATGTGTGGCTCAATTCCAGGACCCTGAGATCAGGACCTGAGTGAAGGCAGATCAGGACCACTGAAACATTCAGGCATCCCAAGAGATAGAGGTTTTTGACATGGTTGGTAATAGTTACATATGTGAAAAAAGCAGGAATTTGGGGAACTGGCTACCAGTATATATTAGGGATGGAGAAATAGTGAGAAAAGTTTACATAATTAATTTTTTTAATTTTTTTTTAATTTTATAAATTAATTTTTATTGGTGTTCAATTTACCAACATACAGAATAACACCCAGTGCTCATCCAGTCAAGTGTCCCCTTCAGTGCCCGTCACCCATTCACCCCCACCCCCCGCCCTCCTCCCCCTCCACCACCCCTAGTTCATTTCCCAGAGTTAGAAGTCTTTATGTTCTGTCTCCCTTTCTGATATTTCCCACACATTTCTTCTCCCTTCCCTTATATTCCCTTTCACTATTATTCATATTCCCCAAATGAATGAGAACATACACTGTTTGTCCTTCTCCGGTTACTGTGGTCAAGTTCAAAAAGGGTGTTGCCTGAGTTCTCCTCTGGGATTTTGACGGAATCTTGTCTCACATTTAGATCTTTCATCTATTTTGAGTTTATCTTTGTGTATGGTGCAAGAGAGTGGTCCAGTTTCATTCTTCTGCATGTGGATGTCCACTTTTCCCAGCACCATTTATTGAAGAGAGTGTCTTTCTTCCAGTGGATCATCTTTCCTCCTTTATCGTATATTAGTTGACCATAAAGTTCAGGGTCCACTTCTGGGTTCTCTGTTCTGTTCCATTGATCTATATGTCTGTTTTTGTGCCAGTACCACACTGTCTTGATGAACACAGCTTTGTAGTACAACCTGAAATCTGGCATTGTGATGCCCCCAGAAATGGTTTTCTTTTTTAAAATTCCCCTGGCTGTTTGGGGTCTTTTCTGATTCCACACAAATCTTAAAATAATTTGTTCTAAGTCTCTGAAGAAAGTCCATAGTATTTTGATAGGGATTGCATTATACGTGTAAATTGCCCTGGGTAACATTGACATTTTCACAATATTAATTCTGCCAATCCATGAGCATGGAATATTTTTCCATCTCTTTGTGTCTTCCTCATTTTCTTTCAGAAGTGTTCTATAGTTTTTAGGGTATATTTTGAGAACCATTTGAATGGTAAATGGTTCTCCAACCTTTTATTTTCAGGTTGTAGGTGTCCTTCTGTCTAAAATGAGTCTCTTGTAGACAGCAAATAGATGGGTCCTGCTTTTTTATCCAGTCTGAAACCCTGCGCCTTTTGATGGGGTCATTAAGCCCATTCACGTTCAGAGTTACTATTGACAGATATGAGTTTAGTGTCATCATGATATCTATTTAGTCCTTGTTTTTGTGGATTGTTCCACTGAGGCCGGGGCGAGTGTCCCCAGGACAGGAGAGCCCCGTCCCGGAGAAGCAGGAGCTGCGCCAACCTTCCCGGGGGAAAGGGGCTCGCAGGGAGTTAGAGCAGGACCCAGGAGGGCGGGGATGCCCTCGGACTCCTGGGGACACTAACAGACACCTGCGCCCCCGGAGAGTGCAACGAGCTCCCTAAGGGCTGCAGCGCGCACGGCGGGGACCGACCGGAGCAGCTCGGAGGGGCTCGGGAGCGGCTCCAGGGAGGGGGCTGCGGGGCGGGAGCGCGAATCCCACAGCGCAGGCCCCGGAGCACAGGGCGCCGGGACACAGCCCAGGATCCGGCCTCCCCCGGGACAGGCAGAGGCCGGGAGGGCCCAGGACAGCAAGGACGCTCCTGCCCCGAGCTGAGCAGATCAGCGGCCCCGCCCCGGAGCCTCCAGGCCCTGCGGACAGAGAACCGAGAGCCCGAGCCCCGTAGTTCCTGCGGAGGCTGAATCCAGGCTTCCAGAGTTGCCATAGCAACTGCGGCTGATCCTCCTGGGGCCCAACGGGGTAAACAACCCCCGCTGAGCCCTGCAGCAGGCAGGGGCAGAGCAGCTCCCCCAAGTGCTAACCTGAGAATCAGCACAGCAGGCCCCTCCCCCAGAAGACCAGCTGGACGGACCAGTGATACTCCCCCGTGTTCCAATACAACTTATTTCTGGCCACTCTGCACTGAGCAAAATGACTAGAAGGAAAACCTCAACTCAAAAGAAAGAATCAGAAACAGCCCTCTCTCCCACAGGGTTACAAAATCTGGATTACACTTCAATGTCAGAAAGCCAATTCAGAAGCACTATTCTACAGCTACTGGTGGCTCTAGAAAAAAGCATTAAGGACTCACGATACTTCATGACTGCAGAATTTAGATCCAATCAGGCAGAAATTAAAAATCAATTGAATGAGATGCAATCCAAACTAGAAGTCCTAACGACGAGGGTTAACGAGGTGGAAGAACGAGTGAGTGACATAGAAGACAAGTTAATGGCAAAGAGGGAAACTGAGGAAAAAAGAGACAATCAATTAAGGGACCATGAAGACAGATTAAGGCAAATAAATGACAGTCTAAGGAAGAAAAACCTACGTTTAATTGGGGTTCCCGAGGGCGCCGAAAGGGCCAGAGGGCCAGAATATGTATTTGAACAAATCCTAGCTGAAAACTTTCCCAATCTGGGAAGGGAAACAGGCATTCAGATCCAGGAAATAGAGAGATCCCCCCCTAAAATCAATAAAAACCGTTCAACACCTCGACATTTAATAGTGAAGCTTGCAAATTCCAAAGATAAAGAGAAGATCCTTAAAGCAGCAAGAGACAAGAAGTCCCTGACTTTCATGGGGAGGAATATTAGGGTAACAGCAGACCTCTCCACAGAGACGTGGCAGGCCAGAAAGGGCTGGCAGGATATATTCAGGGTCCTAAATGAGAAGAACATGCAACCAAGAATACTCTATCCAGCAAGGCTCTCATTCAAAATGGAAGGAGTTTACATAATTATTAAAACAGTTTGTGGAACCAACCATCTTACAAGTTCCTTTGGAATGTGATATGTACACTTCCCCAGAGACTCTAGATTTGGGGATTTGTAGGGAGGACAAGTCAGAGTACAGCCCTGGGCTCAATTATGTTTTTATATTTATTAGTGAGATGTGAGTAAATATAATTATGTGACTGTGAGGGACTCAGAAGAAACAAATCCAGTACCAGATCACATTTCAGGTGTGAACTCAAACCCTGGAGATATTTCACTTACAATAGGAACCCTTAAAAGAAAGGATAGTTTGTAAAGGGTCTTAGGATGGAAAAGCCTTATGAATTTTAATAGAAGGTATGTGTGTATATCTCTGTGTGAGGGGGGTATTCAAGGTTATAGTTGTATTATTATGTATGTGAAGAAGGAAAATTCCTTTATATCCTATGACTGGATTGGGAAGTAGGTGAAAGAACAACAGACACTTCAAAAATTTAAGTTTGAATTTTTAAAGATTATGGTAAAATACAACCATTTTTAAGTGTACAGTGGCAGAACAAGAGACACTTTAACTTGCCAATTAAAAGAACTTCCAGATGAAATATAGTCGTGTTCAGGTAAATATTTTGTCTAGGGATCCCTGGGTGGCGCAGCGGTTTGGCGCCTGCCTTTGGCCCAGGGCGCGATCCTGGAGACCCGGGATCGAGTCCCACGTCGGGCTTCCGGTGCATGGAGCCTGCTTCTCCCTCTGCCTGTGTCTCTGCCTCTCTCTTTCTCTGTGACTTTCATAAATAAATAAAAATTAAAAAAAATAAACTATTATAAAAAAAAATATTTTGTCTATTCAGGGGCACCTGGGTGGCTCACTGGTTGAGCGTCTGCCTACAGCTCAGGGCCTGATCCTGGAGCCCCTGCATCGAGTCCCACGTCGGGCTCCCCACAGAGAGTCTGTTTCTCCCACTGCCTATGTCTCTGACTCTGTGTCTCTCATGAATGAATAAATAAAATCTTAATATATATATATATATATATATATATATATATATATATATATATATATATATTGTTGATTCAAAGATCAGCTCTCTACTAGGGATGTTCCTTGAGTAGAAAAACTCAAGATAAGGTCTGTAGGGCAAAGTACTCTTAGCAATGTGGCCCTTTGGCATTTACTAATTATTTTCTAATGGTCTTTGCCACCTGGTGGATGGTCTGAAGTGGTCTCTGATTAGTATGTATTGAAATGTAACTGGAAAGTCCATTGTGACACTCTAGCTATTCCAATCTGCATCTTGCCTCAAAGAGGCACTCCAGGAGTTGAATATCCAACCTCTAACTATCTTCCTTTGGAAGAGGAGAGACTTTTTTTTTCTTCCTCCCTGGAAGAGACCTCTACATCATAGTCTTCTTTTTCCCCATAGCACTAAGCCCAGTGGCACAACCTTAATTGTGGATGAACTGTCCTCTCCACCCCTTGAAAGAAACACTTGATTTGGGTCTGCCAAGTACATACAGCTCTTAATGTGGGAGCCCTGTCATAATTTGGAAACAGGAATTACTGAGGACCAAGTTGCACCACAATATTATTCTTTTTACATATAGAAATAAACCTTTAAAATTGATAAACTTGGATCAATGACTGTATGACATCTTTTCTAGATCCTATCTAAATCCAATCTTAACAGAAAAAAAATGGTTGAAAACTTTTTTTTCCCCCAGAAAACAAAAGGGAAGAAAACAACTCACTTATTTAAATATTTAATGTGTCCCTTAGATGTGCTTCCCATGCATCTGGCTGGCTATATAAACAAGAATTAGATTTAGAAAAGGGGGGGGCACCAAAAGTAAGTTATGATTCCTCACATGCATGCATGCATGCATACATACAAGATGTGATTTGAAATAACATGCGACTTTCCTACTTCTGAGTTTATTTTACTCAGAGAAACAATAGAAGCCTATAAATGGGTCTACAGGTTTTGAGTCAAACTGTAGAATACATGCTCTTTATTTCTATCAGAGAAACTTTTGAAAGATGAATGAAATATCTTGCTAGTCTCTCGAATAATTCTGCAAGTTTTTCTCTTTTCAAAAACAATATTCAATTATATTTAGTCTTTGCTTTTAAAAATCTCCATGAAAGTTTTTCCTGACAATGAAATCATTATGTTCCAAGGTTTTAAAAAATTATTAACCTTCCATATTTGATAATTACATGCTGATAAATGCTGTATTAAGTATATTAAGAATAAAAGCTTTCTTAATATTTAATATCCACTTTAAACATTTTTGTCTTTTCCAGGATAAAATAATGTGAACTAAAGATAGCTATCAATTTAATTAAAACTGCAATATGGCTGAGTTTTTTTTTTTAATATTGAGACCAGTTGGACACTGATCTCTCAGGCATAGTTAGTTAATTTGCATTAATATTGGAACAAGAAAATTTTTTATAAACAACGTTTATATTTCTGGTTTTCCAGAGGTCTTTTATTATAGAAAGGGAAAGAGATCAAAAGGTAATGAAAAGAACATAAGTTCTAACAGAAAGAATTAATCTGAAAAGAACCTAAAGTACAGAGATACGGCTAACCCCAGCTGCACCAGACTACATTGTATGGCATCAATGTTAACACTTACTTTTGCTTAGATTTATACAATTTTCCTTAGATTTACTATGATTTTACTTGTTCTGAATTGTTCTGCTGCTAGTATAGTTAATACACTCATATTTGTTTGTTTTTTAGAGTTGATACATGATGTTACATTAGTGTTAGGTATACAACATAGTTGTTGAATATACTCCTTTTAATTTCACATAAGCTTGTTCTCTCCTTATGCAAGCAGTGGTACCAATCAGATGAGGAATTAACAGTGCAGCTGTCTAAAAACCAGGAACATTTTTGTGGTAGCTGCCTGTGAATTTCAAATTAAGCTGTCCTATAAGACTTTAGTTTTCCTCTATCCCCTCACATTCTCCATCTGACCTTAGTCATTTCACAATGGACTACAGAAAAGGGGGGGAAAGTCTCTGATCTTTTTCAAACCTATTTCAGGTTCACAGATCAATATATACTGAATACCAACTTTGAGAAACTACAGAGACCTTTACCTTCTTTTGTATTTTCCTAATATTGATCTTTCTTTATTTCCTATATTCAGGGAAAGTGTGAGATGCATAGAAGGGTTACAAGTAAGTGGTTTTATGAGGTTAAGATAAAAAATAAACCCTGGTGTTGGAACACCAATAGAGAATGCACAGTAGGTATGAAAAGTGTTGGCATCTAGAATTGAGAGAATTGCTATGGTCTGAAGATCTTTAGGGAGCTATAATTGTACAGGATGTGCCTATTAAAATTATAAGGAAGGCAAATTTTTTGTTTGTTTGTTTGTTTGTTTTTATTCATGAGAGACGGAGAGAGAGAGAGAGAGAGAGAGAAAGAGAGAGAGAGAGAGAGACAGATACACAGGCTGAGAGAGTAGCAGGATCCATGCAGGGAGCCTAACGCGGGACTCCATCCAGGTCTCCAGGATCACGCCCTGGGCTGAAGGTGGCGCTAAACCGCTGAGCCACCAGGGCTGCCCGAGGAAGGCAAATTTAGGCAAAAATAATAGCTAAGATTTTTTGAGTACTTTCTATGTATCAGGACTTTTCTAACAAGTTTTGCTCATTTAATCTCTATAATCCCATTGTGCAGGAGGTACTATCATTATTTCTGCTTTACAAATAAAGAAAGTGAGGCACAGAAAGATAAATTATGTAACGTCATATAGTTAATAAATGCTGGGGTACTTACACTCATGCAGACTTATACAAGAGGCTGTGCGTTTTATCTATATACAAAGAGTTGTCTAACTGTGGTAGATTTGAATTCATTTAGAAACAAACTGGAGTATAGAAATGAATCCTCGCATATACAGTCAAATGATTTTTGACAAAGATATCAAGAGTACTCAATGGGAAATAGTCTCTTCAACAAATGGTGATAAGAAAACTGGATATCCATATGCAAAAGAATGAAATTGAACCTTCATTTTATACCATATACAAAAATTACTCAAAATGGATTAAAGGTCTAAATGTAAGACCCAAGATCATAAAACTCTTATAAGAAAGTATAAGAGAAAAGTTTCGTGACAATGAATTTGGCCATAATTTCCTGGATATACAAAAAGAACAAGAAACAAAAGCAAAAATAGGCAAATGGAACTTTAAATGTGCTGAGCATTCAAGGACACAAATAGCAGAGTAAAAAGCCAATCCACAGAATGTGAGAAAATCTTTGCAAATCAGGTATCAGAAAAGAGATTAATATCTAGAATACACAGAGAACTCCTATAACTAGAAAGAATAACAACAACAGACAAAAAATAATCTCAATTTTAAAAAAGACAAAAGAGTTGGATAGGTCTTTCTATAAAGACAATATAAAAATGGCCAACAAACATATGAAAAGATGTTCAACATTACTAATAATTAGAGAAATGTAAATCAAAACCACAATGAGGTATCACTTCAGACCTATTCAGATGCCAACTATTGAAAAAAAAAACAGAAAATAATCAGTGTTGGTGAGGATACAGAGGGATTGGAACATTGTGCACTGGTGGTGATATTTTAAAATGGTGTAGCTGCCAGCATATACCAGAAACATTTCCTGAGGTTCCAGGTCCTGGACAGTGCATGACCACTTCCTAATATAGTATTTCTCTCAGGAACAGTAAATATAACAAGCTATCATAGCATGTAAAAGACAGAAACCTAGATATAATGATAAGACAGAGAAATTCTCCCCTGAAGAAAGATCAAGAAGAAATCACAGCCAGAGATTTGCTCAAAAGAGATAAAATCAATATATCTGAACAAGAATTTAGAACAATAGTCATGAGAATACTAACCGGACTTGAATGAAGCAGAGAAAACACCAGGGAAACCCTTGCTGCAGAGATAAAAAGACCTAAAAACTAGTCAGGCTGAAACAAAAAAAATGTTATAACAGAAATGTAAAACTGACTGGATGTAATCACCATGAGGATGGAAGAAGTAGAGGAACAAAAATCCATAATCTTTCTAAAAGAAGATATAATTATGGAAAATAATGAAGCTGGGAAGAAAACTGAAAGAATGCTATTAGATCACAAATATAGTCTTAGGGAACCCAGTGATTCCACAAAGTGCAATAATATCTGTATCATAGGAGTCCAAGAAGAAAAGTGGGGAAGTAGGGGTGGAAGGTTTAATTGAACAAGTTATAGCTGAGAACTTCCCTAATCTTCAGAAGGAAATAGGCATTCAAGTCTAAGAGTCATAGAGAACTCTGAAAATCAACAAAAAACAGGTTGACACCAAGACATATTATAATGAAACATGCAAAATACAAAGAGAAAATTCTGGAAAGCAGCTAGGGACAAAAGATCCTACAAAATTCTTAACCTACAAGGGTAGACACATAAGGTTAGCAGCAGACCTGTCCACAGAAACTTGACAAGCCAGAAAAAAAGTGGCATGATATACTCAACATGCTAAATGGGGAAAATATACAGCCAAGAATACTAAATCCAGCAAGGCTGTTATTCAGAATAGAAGGAGAGATAGAGTTTCCAAGACAAGCAAAAACTAAAGGAGTTCATGAACACTAAATCAGCTCTGGAAGAAAAATTAAAGGGGACCCTTGGCACGGGAAAGAGACTAAAAGCAACAAAGACTAGAAAGGAACAAAGATAATCTACAATACAAGCTGGTGTAGCCATACTTGTATTAGACAAACTAGATTTTAAACCAAAGACTGTAATAAGAGATGAAGAAGGGCATTATATCATCATAAAGAGGTTTATCCAACAAGTTGACCTAACAATTGTAAATACTTATGCCCCAACATGGGAGCAGTCAAATATATATCAATTAATAACAAACTTAAAGCTCATTGATAATAATGCACTAATAGTAGAGGGCTTTAATACTTACAGCACTAGACAGATCATCTAAGAGGAAGATCAACAAAGAAATAATGGCTTTGGATGACACACTGGATCTGATGAACTTAACAGATATATTCAGAGCATTTCCTCCTAAAGCAGCAAAATATACACTCTTTTCGAATGCACATGGAACATTCTCCAGAATGGATCACACACTGGGTCACAAAGCAGACCTCAACCAGTACAAAAAGACTGATATCATACCATGCATATTTTCAGACCACAGCACTATGAAACTTGAAGTGAACCACAAGAAGACATTTGGAAAGTCCACAAATAAATGGAGATTAAAGAACATCATGGGATCCCTGGGTGGCGCAGTGGTTTGGCGCCTGCCTTTGGCCCAGGGCGCGATCCTGGAGACCCAGGATCGAATCCCACGTCGGGCTCCCGGTGCATGGAGCCTGCTTCTCCCTCTGCCTGTGTCTCTGCCTCTCTCTCTCTCTGTGACTATAATAAATAAATAAAAAATAAAAATAAAAAATAAATTAAAAAAAAGAACATCAGACTGAAAAATTAATGGGTTAATCAGGAAATTAAAGAAGAAATAAAAAATATATAGAAATTAATGAAAATGAAAACGTGACAGTCCAAAACCTTTGGGATGTAGCAAAGGCAGTCATAAGAGGGAAGTATATAGCAATACAGACCTTCCTCAAGAAGCAAGAAAAGTCTCAAATATACAACCTAACCTTCACACAAAGGAGCTAGAAAAGGAACAGCAAAAAAGCCTAAAATGAGCAGAAGGGGAAGAGGATTAGAGCAGAAATAAGTGATATAGAAATGAAAAAAAAAAGAACAGATCAATGAAACTAGGAGCTAGTTCTTTGAAAGAATCAATAAAATTCATTCTTCTGCATGTAGATGTCCAATTTTCTTAGCACCATTTATTGAAGAGACTGTCTTTTTTTTCCAGTGGATAGTCTTTCCTGCTTTGTCAAATATTAGTTGACCATAAAGTTGAGGGACCATTCTCTTACACCATACACAAAGATAAACTCAAAATGGATGAAAGATCTAAATGTGAGACAAGATTCCATCAAAATCCTAGAGGAGAACACAGGCAACACCCTTTTTGAACTTGGCCACGGCAACTTCTTGCAAGATACATCCATGAAGGCAAGGGAAACAAAAGCAAAAATGAATTATTGGGACTTCATCAAGATAAGAAGCTTCTTCACAGCCAAAGAAACAGTCAACAAAACTCAAAGACAACCTACAGAATGGGAGAAGATATTTGCAAATGACCTATCAGATAAAGGGCTAGTATCCAAGATCTGTAAAGAACTTATTAAACTCAACAGCAGGGATCCCTGGGTGGCGCAGCGGTTTGGCGCCTGCCTTTGGCCCAGGGCGCGATCCTGGAGACCCGGGATCGAATCCCACATCGGGCTCCCAGTGCATGGAGCCTGCTTCTCCCTCTGCCTGTGTCTCTGCCTCTCTCTCTCTCTCTCTCTCTCTGTGTGACTATCATAAATAAATAAATAAAAAATTGTTTAAAAAAAAAATAAAATAAACTCAACAGCAAAGAAACAAACAATCCAATCATGAAATGGGCAAAAGACATGAACAGAAATTTCACAGAGGAAGACATACACATGGCCAACAAGCACATGAGAAAATGCTCCGCATCACTTGCCATCAGGGAAATACAAATCAAAACCACAATGAGATACCACCTCACACCAGTGAGAATGGGGAAAATTAACAAGACAGGAAAAAAACAAGTGTTGGAGAGGATGTGGAGAAAGGGGAACCCTCCTGCACTGTTGGTGGGAATGTGAACTGGTACAGCCACTCTGGAAAACTGTGTGGAGGTTCCTCAAAGAGTTAAAAATAGATCTGCCCTATGACCCAGCAATTGCACTGCTGGGGATTTACCCCAAAGATACAGATGCAGTAAAACGCCGGGACACCTGCACTGTGATGTTTATAGCAGCAATGTATACAATATCCAAACTGTGGAAGGAGCCTCGGTGTCCATCAAAAGATGAATGGATAAAGAAGATGTGATTTATGTATACAATGGAATATTACTCAGCCATTAGAAACGACAAATATCCACCATTTGCTTCGACGTGGATGGAACTGGAGGGTACTATGCTGAGTGAAATAAGTCAATCGGAGGACAAACATTATATGGTCTCATTCATTTGGGGAATATAAAAAATAGTGAAAGGGAATAAAGGGGAAAGGAGAAAAACTGAGTGGGAAATATCAGAAAGGGAGACAGAACATGAGAGACTCCTAACTCTGGGAAATGAACAAGGGGTGGTGGAAAGGGAGGTGGGCGGGGGGTTGGGGTGACTGGGTGACGGGCACTGAGGGGGGCACTTGATGGGATGAGCCCTGGGTGTTATGCTATATGTTGGCAAATTGAACTCCAATAAAAAGAAATAAAAAAATGAATCAATAAAATTGAGAAACTCCTACCCAGACTTATCAAAAAGAGAGAACCCAAATGCATAAAGTCATGAATGAAAGTGGAGAGATCACAACTGACTACAGCAGAAATACACACAATTATAAAAGAATATTATGAGCAATTATATGCCAACAAATTGGGCAATGTGGAAGAAGTGGATAAATTCCTAGAAACATATAAACTATCAAAACTGAAACAGGAAGAAATACATAATTTGAACAGACCTATAACCAGCAAAGAAGTTGAATCAATAATCAAAGATCTCCCAAAAAATGAGAGTCTAGGGTCTAGGGTCTCATTCCCTGAGAATGGCTTCTCAAGGGAGTTCCACCAGACTTGTCTTTTTTATTTTTTAAGATTTTATTTATTCATTTATTTGAAGGAGAGAGATCACATGCGGACAGGAGAGGGAGAGAGAGAGAGAGAGAAGCAGACTCCCATCTGAGAAGGGAGTCCCAGGGTCCTGGGATTGAGCCTCACGTGAGCTGAAGGCAAACACTTAACTGACTGAACCACCCAGGTGCCTCCCCTAACAGACTTTTAAAGAATTAATGCCTATTCTTCTGAAGCTGTTCCATGAAATAGAAATGGAAGGAAAACTTCTAAACTCATTCTATGAGGCCAGCATTAGCTTGATTCCAAAACCAAACAAAGACCCCACTAAAAAAAGAGAATTACAGACAAATATCCCTGATGAACATGGTCATAAAAGTTCTCAAAAAGATGCTAGCTAATCAAATCTAACAGTACATTAAAAGGATTATTCACCATGATCAAGTGGGATTTATTCCTGGGGTGCAGGGGTGGTGGTTCGATATCAAATCAATCAATGTGATATACCACATTAATAAAAGAAATGATAAGAACCATATGATCCTCTCAATAGATGCAGAAAAAGCATTTGAAAAAATACAGCATCTTTTCTCGATTAAAAACCCTCAAGAAAGTAGGGACAGAAGGCCATATGCATCATAAAGCTCATATACAAAAGACCCACAGCTAATATCATCCTCAGTGGGTAAAAATTGAGAGCTTTTCCACTGAGGTCAGGAACACGACAGGGATGTACACTCTCGCTACTGTTGTTCAACAGAGTACTAGAAGTCCTAGCCACAGCAGCCAGACAACAAAAAAAGGTATCCAAATCAACAAAGAAGTCAAACTTTCACTCTTCACAGATGACATGATGCTCTATGTAGAAACCCCAAAGACTTCACCAAAAATTGGTAGAACTGATATATGAATTCAGCAGTCACAAGATATAAAATCAACATAGAGAAATCTGTTGCATTTCTATACACCAGTAATGAAGCAGCAGAAATAGAAATTAAGGAATCAATCCCATTTACAATTGCACCAAAACCCATAAGATACCTAGGAATAAACCTAACCAAAGAGGTAAAAACTATAGAATTCTTATGAAAGCAACTGAAGAAGATACAAAGAAATGGAAAAACATTCCGTGCTCATGTATTGGAAGAACAAATACTGTTAAAATGTCTACACTTCCCCAAAGCAATGTACACATTCGATGCAATCCCTATCAAAATACCACTAGTATTTTTCATGGAGCTAGAACAAATAATTCTAAAATTTGTATGAACCCAGAAAAGACCCTGAATAGCCAAAGTAATGTTGAAAAAGGAAGCGAAAGCTGGAGGCATCACAATTCTGGACTTCAAGCTTGTATTATAAAGCTGTAATCATCAAAACAGTATGGTACTAGCACAAAAATAGACACATAGATCATTGGAACAGAATAGAGAACCCAGAAATGTACCCATAACTAATCTTTGACAAAACGGGAAAGAATATGCAATGGAAAAAGGAGAGCCTCTTCAACAAATGATGTTGAGAACACTGGACAGCCACATGCAAAATAATGAAACCAGACCATCTTCTTACACCATACACAAAAATAAATTCTGAATGGATGAAGGACCTAAATGTGAGACAGGAAACTATCAAAAATCCTAAAGGAAAACACAGGCAGCAACCTCTTTGACCTTGGCCTTAGCAACTCCTTACTAGACATGTCTCTGGAGGCGAGGGAAACAAAAGCAAAAATGAACTATTGGGACTTCATCAAGATAAAAAGCTCAGCACAATGAAGGAAACAGTCAGTAAAACTCAAAAGCAGTCTACGGAATGGGAGAAGATATTTGCAAATGATGTATCACATAAAGGACTAGTACCCAAAATCTATAAAGAACTTATCAGGGGATCCCTGGGTGACTCCGTGGTTTGGTGCCTGCCTTCGGCCTGGGGCGTGGTCCTGGGGTCCCGGGATGGAGTCCCACATCGGGCTTCCTGCGTGGAACCTGCTTCTCCCTCTGCCTGTGTCTCTGCCTCTCTCTCTCTGTGTGTCTGTCATGAATGAATAAATAAATAATCTTAAAAAAAAAAGAACTTATCAAACTCACCTCCAAAATAAATAATCCAGTTAAGAAATGGTCAGAAGACATGAACAGATATTTCTCCAAAGAAGACATACAAATGGCTAACAGACACATGAAAAAATGCTCAACATCACTCATCATCAGGGAAATACAAATCAAAACCACAATGAAATACCACCTCACACTTAACAGCTAAAATTAAAAACTTAGGAAACAACAGGTATTGGTAAGGATGTGGAGAAAGGGGAACCTCTTATACTGTTGGTGGGAATGAAATTAGTGCAACCATCCTGGAGAACAGATGGAATTTCCTCTAAAAGTTAAAAATATAACATCCCTATGACCCAGCAATTGCACTACTCGGTATTTGTGCAAAGGATATAAAAACACAGGGATCCCTGGGTGGCGCAGTGGTTTGGCGCCTGTCTTTGGCCCGGGGCGCGATCCTGGAGACCCTGGATCGAATCCTACGTCAGGCTCCCGGTGCATGGAGCCTGCTTCTCCCTCGGACTGTGTCTCTGCCTCTCTCTCTCTCTCTCTGTGACTGTCAAAAAAAAAAAAAAGGATATAAAAACACAGATTTGAAGGGGTATATGCGCCCCAAAGTTCATAACATCACATCAGCAACAGCCAAATGATGGAAAGAGTCCAAATGTCCATCAGCTGATGAATGGATACAGGAGATGTGGTTTATATGTAAATGGAATATTATCCAGCCATCATAAATAATGAAATCTTGCCATTTGCAATTATGTGGCTGGAACTAGATTGTATTATGCCAATCAAAATAAGTCAGAAAAAGACAAATACCATATGATTTCATTCATATGTGGAATTTAAGAAACAAAACAGGTGAATATTGGGGAAGGGAAAAAATAAGATAAAATCAGAGAGGGAGGCAAATTATAAGTGACCATTAACTATAGAGAATTAAGAGTTTCTGTAGGGGAGGTGGGTGATGGGCACTAAGGAGGGCATATGTTGTGATGAGCACTGGGTGTTTTATGTAAGTAATGAACCACTAAATTCTACTCCTGCAATCAATACTACACTATACATTAAGTTGGATTTAAATAAAATCTTGGGAGAAAAAATTTAAAAATTAAAAATTAATGGGGTAGCTGCTATGGCAAAAAAACAGTATGGTAAACATAGAACTATCATATGACCCAGTAATCCCATGGACCTACTGTATAATCCAGCAATATATCCAAAAAAACTCCAAAAGGATTGAAAGCAGGATCACAAAGAGATATTTGCACACCCATGCCCATTTGGAGAACTATTCACAATAGTCAAGAAGTAAAAACAAACTAAAGATCCATCAATGTGGTATATGCATACAAATAAATATTATTTAGCCTTAAAAAGGAAAGAAATCTTGTCACATGCTGCAGAATAGATGAATTTTGAGGACATTGTGCTAAGTGAAATAAGCCAGTCACAAAATGACAAATGTGGAATGATTCCACTTATATGAAGTATATAGAGTAGTCAAATTCATAGAAACAGAAAGTAGTATAGTGATTACCAGGGACTTGGAAAGGAGAAATAAAGAATGTTGTTTAACAGGTTTAGAGTTTCAGTTTTGCAATATGAAAAAATTCTGAAAATCTGTTGCAGAACACTGTGACTATAGTTAACACTACTGAACTGTACAGTTAGAAATGGTTAAGATGGTAAACTTTATTTTATATGTTTTTACCACAATTAAACATTAAAAATAAGCAAATAAACTGGAGACAGTAACTAGCTGAAAGATGCATATGAACACTTCTTCTATTATTTTTAAGGTATATTTCTGCTTTGCTGTTTTTTTTTTGAAAAAATAGTTTTATACACATACAGATTGTTCCCTATACCTTAAAAGTTTCCATTAACCTGAAAAGAAAGAAAACAAGTGCTTATTATTAACCCACAAAATGCTATTTAAATGTGAGGAAGAATTAATTGCTGCAATTAGCATCAAATTTAAAAAATATATATATGGTTGTAAAATGTCCCTCATTATCAAGACTTTGGGGTCTGCAAATTGTAGTAACTGATACCTCTGTAAGAACTATGATTAATTGGGAACTTTTATGCTTCAAATACAGAAGGAATAAAGGAAGAAAAATTATATTCAGCCATCTTTTTTCATAATCTTAGTGCAATCCTGGTGAGCAAAAATCAGTAGAAAAGTCCTGTCAACTTATATTCATAATGTTTTCCACACATATTCATAATGTTTTCACATTGGATGCAACAGTTCCTATCTCTCTGTAGAACTTTCTCCAAACTCACCAGTATCCATGATCTCCAGAACATTTTATGAGCTACCGATCCTATGTGTTGTCATATTCAGTGTCTCAAATCTTCTGAGCCCATCATCTAACAATTTTCCAAATAATAAGTAGTCTGGATTTATAAAATAAACCAATTCTTTTAGCATACTGTCTCATCGAAATAATATCTGATTCTTTAATTCATATATATTACAAGGACACACACACACGCGCATATCTGTAAGGATATTCTCAAACAATAAAACTAACTCTGATGAAGTAAATATCCTATTGAAGAAAATTTTTTGCATAGGAAGGGGACAGGAAGGAAGAGTGTTTGTCCCCCAAATCATTGAGAGCCTTCTCAGTCAACAAAAGAAATAGTAGGTTAATGAAGCGAAGCAGCATTGAAAAGAGAAAGAAAAAGAAGAAACCAATACTTGAGGATTAAAGGAAGACAATAAAGACAGGAATCTTTCCAGGAGAGCTGAGAATAGAGTTTGGTTGTTGGTCAATTCATTTATGCCTCATTAATATTCAATATTGGTTAGATTGTATTACTTCATCACTGATATCATTATTATTGGAGCTAGTTTTTTCTCTTCCATTTGTGCATGCTCTAGTATATCTCCCCAAATGAGACTATTTTGAAAGAATGTATTATAAGGGAGCATTGGAAGAATGAGAAAGGTAGTAAGGCCATTGGAAGACCCAGTGGGGAGAGGACATTACTCTGCCCAAGATAAGAAAGTCATCATAGAGAGAAACAAGATGGTGATCATTAGCAAAGAGTTTAAGTTCCTTTTCCTTTAGCAATAGCAAAGAGAGTTCTCATACCTTTCCAGGTTCTAGAGCCAATTGTTTCTCTTGTTTAGTGGCTTCCCAGAAGGTGTTGAGTGAATAGGTAACAGCCAGAAAAATGGAGTGAGGGCTTCTAGAGTGGAGAGAGGATGACTCCCCCGGCCAACAGCCAAGAGGAAATTCTCAATTGCTTCAAGATTCATTGCATGAAGAGTTCCAGAAAGTCTTGGGAAGTTGAATATAAAAGTAATTGCATACCAACGTCTTGCCACAGCTTCTCTGGAAGACAATGTGTCAGAGATTGTCATTTAGGTGAATGGGCTCTATAAGCAGAGGTTGCTCAGGAATCCATGGGATCTCTGTAGAGAATAATTCTCTTGTAGTTGATATATATGCTATGCAGAATTTCCCATTAATTAAATTGTTTAATATAATTCTGTGGCAAGAGTTCTTGTATTGAATTTCAAGTATTTCTGGGCTTGGGGGAAGGGAAAGAACAGGGAGAAAATTACAACACTGGATAGTATTGTATGAAATTAATTATGTACAGGGAATTTATAAAAGATTGATTACAAGGATGATTATCTTCACCCATGATTTTCCTATTCTTTACTAATCATGTGTCTAGCTATTAAATCAATGTGATAGTTCAGCAAAAGCTCTGATAGTCTTTAAAGTCTTGTTTTTGTGTTAAATGAAGATCAACCATCCGTCTCTCTTCTAGTATTTTTTAGCATAATGCAAAGTCGTATCAGCTGATGACTAACAGATTTTTTCTGGTAAACTTTCTTTTTTTATCTCTTTGGTGGAATAGTAAGATTATGTATTATTAGCACAATAAATACAAACACACATATGGATATACATGCACACATATGGAAACCATTTTTGCAAGTATAAATGAGTTGGGTTTCAAAAGTTTCACATTTAAAAAAAACGTTTCACATTTAGATCAGCTGATCAGAATTTGGAATGATTAGATAATCAAAAATATTGCTAGAATTTAGTGCTTTTAAAGTTATGTTAAAATTAGACAATGGTACTCCACAAGGAGTTTTTACAAAAAACTACAAGAGACTAATGGTCTTTTCCCAGTTTTCAGGGTAATACAATTATTAGATACTTTCTTGGTTTTAAAAGCCCCCCCCAAAAAAAAGTTTTCTCCCAACAATAAAAGAACATCTGAGAGTTTACTATGATCCAGGTGTTTAGCATACATCATCTTATTTTTTAAAAGATTTTTAATTTATTTATTCATGAGAAACACACACAGAGAGAGGCAGAGGCATAGTCAGAGGGAAAAGCAGGCTCCTCACAAGGAGCCTGATGCAGGACCGGATCCCCAGACCTGGGATCACACCCTGAGCCAAAGGCAGATGCTCAACCACTGAGCCACCCAGGTGTCCTACATCATCTTTTTTAATCTTCATAAGGATCCTATTTTATATAGAAAAAACACAAATGACTAATTTTCCCACACACTGCTCAAATACTAGGTGGTAGAGCTAATGTGGTAGATTTAAACATGTCCTCAAATTCTTCTACATTTCTCTCAGACTCTCTGTCCCCTTCCCTTGAATCTAGGCCAGCATTAGTGACTCACTTATGCTCAACAGAATCCAATAGTGACACTTTGTGATCCCTGAGACTAGGTCAGAAAAGGTCATGCAGCTTCTACCTGGCTCTGTTGTTCTGGTAGAAGCCAACTGGCAGGTAAGAAATCTGACCATCCTGAGACTTCCATGCTGGAGAAGCCACAGATAGACACTCTGGTCATCAGCTCAGCATCAACTGTTGGTCATTAAGTAAACCATTTAAATTTCTAGCAGAGGCAAGCTTTCAGATGCCTACAGCCCTATATTTAACTGCAAATGCATGAGTGATTCCAAGTGAGAACTACTAGGTTGTTATGTTAGAGTTGAAGTAATTCATTATTAATTAATGACACCAGAACAGCCAATAATAGAACCTAGGTTTTTTGGCCTCCAATTCTCATCTTAATCTTACGGCTTTCCTTAATATTGAAACCTTTGATATTGTTTCTACTTTTCCATAATAAAAACAAGTATGAAACTCAATTTAGTATAAAATTATCCATTTAGCTATTTAATTAACTTTAGGATATCTGTAGTACTTTGAGTTCTGCAAAAGAAAAATTCCCTGAATTCTCTCCTGTCTCTTAACCAGAGAATCACTACTTTACAAACAATGGTCAAGTTCTCACTCAACCAACATTTGTTGAGTACCTACTATATGTCAGGCAGTGTAAAAACTGCTATAGAAATAAGAATGAATAAACATTAATCTTGTCAATAATGGGGGGCTGAGAGAAAATGATGAAGGATGTGCATATAAACAAATAGGACAAAAATAAGAAAAGTTCTGTGATAGAAGAATGCACAAAAGAGATGCTGGTTGAGCAGTGTCTAGAGGTTAGTGCCTCATGTGGTTAGAGGAAGCAGGGGAACAGGATGGAGACAAGAAAGGACTCCCTGGCCTAGTTCATCTGTAGCACTAACCACAAGCTCTTAGTCCAAGATCCCTTGAGCACTGACCAGTCAGAAAGGAGAGGCTGGAGAGAAGAATTCAAAGATCATTTTCCAAAAGCACAGCTCTGAGAGGATGCTGAACTTGACAGAATCCAGATGTAGGCACTCAGAGGCTACTCTGTCAGGAGAGTTTCTAAACTAAAGGTTGCCTGTATTCATTCATTCATTTTTTCCCTCTATAAAATAATTATAATAGTTCTTACTCCTTTTTTTTAAAAAAAGATTTTATTTACTTATTCATGAGAGACACACAGAGAGAGGCAGGTTCATAGGCAGAGGGAGAAGCAGGCTCCCCAGGGGGAGCCCAATGAGGGACTCCATTCCCGGACCCAGGATCATGCCCTGAGCCAAAGACAGACACTCAACTGCTGAGTCACCCAGGCATCCCATAGCTCTTACTCCTAAACTGATTTTTGTTTTCAGAGTAATGAGGTGAGTTAATGTCTCAGGGATGGGAGTTATCATTATTTCAGTAGTATAGGTTTACATGTTAAGAATAAGGAAACCGGGCAGCCCTGGTGGCGCAGCGGTTTGGCGCCGCCTGCAGCCCGGGGGGTGACCCTGTAGATCCGGGATTGAGTCCCGAGTCCGGCTTCCTGCATGGAGCCTGCTTCTCCCTCTTTCTGTGTCTCTGCCTCTCTCTCTGAATGAATAAATAAATAAATATTAAAAAAAAAAGAAGGAAAACGTTTTTTTTTTGTCCAAGAAGTGTACTCTCTTCAAGGGAGCTATTTTGGACATATTGTATCTCTTGTTCAATGAGGTAGCAAGCAATGTTTTCTCATATGCTTTGGGTTGCTCACATCTTTCATTTAGGCACCCACAGCAGAGACTGCCCTATGTATTTAGTAATTTTTGTAACCATATTTATTTTCTTACCTTTCTTTATCTGCCCAGACTCCTGTTTGGGTAACTTTTAGAATCAGAGCTGTGGAACACATGGCCTCACCTGTCCCACTAAGAGTGAACCTGCGACTCAGGCTGACTAACAAGAGTATTGTATTCCTCCTCAAACACAGTGATTGGTCTAAGGATGGGTAAGTGATAAAGGGAAGACAGAATGTTTTTAAGGATTGATATGAATAAGCAAAGAGAGAAGGCTGTTTATTCATTTGAGGTTATGAACTACAAGGACTGTGTAAATCTGGTGCCATCAATACTCATCTTCTCCATTATGTAGACACAGCCAGCCTACAAATTAAAACCAACACCAAAAAAAGCAATATTAGTAAATTAATACATGCGGAAAATGATTCCTGGAAACTTCAATTTAGGTACCTAGTTCTATTCTGGAAGTTATTACCCCTTGGGCTTTTAGGTTAAAGAAACCAATTTTTTTTTCTGGCTTAAATTGGCTTGAATTGAGTTTCTGTTACTTCCAACCAAGAGTACTGGCTAATTAAATTTATTCTTGTACAATCTGGGGGTTCTTGGATCAATTCCAACATCTGCATTATGTGGGAGAAGTGAACTTCCCACAAAACACCAAGAAATTCTTGGACATCAGCAGTTTCTGAGAATTTCTGAGAATTTAATGGTATTTACCAAAAGATAGCATTAGATTCCATGGGTTAAGGATTCAGTCCTACAAGACTCCCCCCTAATCCTCCACCCACTTCAGATGATGGTCACAAGTCCAGATTATAATTTGTACTTCTGACTGACTGGCTATATAATCAGAGATTCCCAAGACATCCTCTTCAGATTTGACTAATTTGCTAGAGCAATTCACAGAACTCAGAGAAATGTTTTATTTACTAGGTTATCAGTTTACTATAAAAGGATACAACTCAGAAACAGAAGAGACATATAAGTTGAGGTATGGGGAAAGGGCTTGGAGCTTCCACCCTCTCTCTGAGCAGTCACTCTCCCAGTACCTCTAAACGTTCACCCCGAACCCTGACCTTTCAAGTTTATGGAGGTTATATTACCTAGGCATGATTGATTACATTGTTGACCATTGGGATTGATCCAACATCCAACCCCACTCCTGTCCCCAGAAGTCAGGAGGTGGGACTGAAAGTTTGTTCTCCTGGTAACCTGCCCCCATCCTTAGGTGTTCCCAAAATTTATCTCATTAAAATAACAAAAGACATCTTGATCACTTTCAATATTTAGAGGAAATTATAGGGGTTTTAGAAGCTGTGAGCCAGGAACTGTGGATGAAGACTAAATATATGTGAGTAAAAAATTTGGTTATCTGAATGATCGAATATATATTTCTTATAAATAATACTGTAGATGCATAGTTCTGGAAACAACTTTTGAAATACCATCTTAGTACCCTCCTTCCAAACTCCCTGACATATTCATTCAGTATGGTGTCATGTTAGGGGCAAAGTTTTGAACATATAACTGGGTTTTAATATCAGCTCTACCTTGTAAAAGTTTATGTGTCTTTAAGCAAACCAATGATTTCCTTAAACCCATTTTCTCTTTAAAATACGGATATTTTAACATGCACCTCCCAGATTTATTTTGAGGTGATTAAGGCAAAGAACTCAGCTTAGCACCTCTTCTACAAGCTATCCTGGACACCAAAAATGTGACGGAGGGCCTGGGCAACATGTATGTCAAAGTATATTTCTCTCTTTTATTCCTCAAGTCATGTCAGAGCTTCCAGAAGACAGTATTTTCATAGTAGAAGTTTCATGACACTCTCTCTTAGACATTCATAGTACACCCCAGGTACATGTAGGCAGAGCCATATCTACATGCTATAATTGATCCTAGGAGTTCAGGTAGTCACTAACCGATCTAAGGAGTCTGGTTGAACCTAAGTGTCTTCCAGAAAGTCTTCCACCACTCCCTTGGCAATTGCAGACACAACCAGAAGAAGGAAAGCCAGGCAGGCAATCAAACTGTCTGGAAGCACCTAGGGTTTATATCGCAGCATCCATTCTCTGCCAAGAAACAAAGACATCCCTCATATTAGTATTCAGCCCTGAGGAAAGAATAAATCTTTTGTCTAATCTTTATCCATTTTGGTAGTTTGTTCTTGCCTCATTGATTTCAAAGAGTAATGTAAACTCTTTTCATGGTTGGTTGAGAGCTTGAGTTTAGAAACAATAAAAAAGAATTTAGAGTTCAAAGATGTACATCCTCAACTGTGTTAGCTTCTCCAGCTGCCTAGCTTGAGCTCTAGATTGGTTGTTACAGGTTAGCTTTATGCCTCAAAAACTGCTTTTCTATTTCTTTTTTTTAAAATTTTATTTAAATTCAATTTGCCAACATATAGTATAACACCCGGTGTTCATCTCATCAAGTGCCCTCCTTAATGCCCATCACCAGTTACCCTATCCCCATTTCCCCTTCTTCAACCCTTTGTTTCCCAGAATTAGGAATCTCTCATGGTTTGTCTTTCTCTCTAATTTTTCCCCACTCAGTTTATCCCCTTCCCTTATGGTCTCTTTCACTATTTCTTATATTCTACATATGAATGAAAGCACATAATAGTTATCTTTCTTCTATTTCTTATAATACTAGAGTGTTTCAAGCTAACCTGTGGTACAAAGGAGGGGAGGTACCAAGATGATAAGACAAGGTGAACAGTGCTTGAATACTTCCCTTGTACCTTGCTCTGCTTGTAACTCAGAGCTTTTCTCAGAAGTGGGGAAAGGGGGGAAGCCTTACTTGTTTCCCCAGCAGCCTTCTAGTGTATTAGGAGGAGAAAATTTCAGTGTGAAACAAAGCTTAACTACATTTGTTTCTGCCTTTTATTTATGTTATTTTTTTATTTCAAGTTTTTATTTAAATTCTATTTAGTTAACATATATGGTAAAATTGGTTTCAGGTATAGAATTTAGTGATTCATCACTTACATATAACACTCAGGGCTCATCACAAGCACCTCCTTAATACTCATCACCCATTTCGCTCATCCTCGCTTACTTCCTTCCATCAGCCTTCACTTTGTTCTCTATAGTCAATAGTCTCCTATGGTTTGCTTCCCTCTCTCTCTCTCTTTTTTAGGAAGAGGCCAGCAGAGGTTGAACCTATCTTAATCTTCCTCAGTTTCTGCTTTCAAAGTTACTCCCAAATAAATACATAATTTGTTCCAGTTATTCTCCATCACTCAATCCCATGCCACTTGTTCTCATCCATGGATAGGGAATCTGGCAAATGACTTCCCTAGGGCTGCCCTGCCATCTGGCTTCTAGTTGGGTTCAGCCCATGAGAAGCAACTGCAGGAGCCTGGAGAGTAAGACGAATGGGGGATCAGAGTATTTCTTCCCCTAATCCCCCCTGCTTTGGTGCCTATAACCCCTGTGATAACAGTTCCTACTGGCTCTTCCACACCTCCAGCTGTGGAGAGCTCCACACTTAAAGACACCATTTCCTTTCCTGTTCTTCAGGCCTAGGGGTGTAATGGCTTCCTGCTGTTGCTATCCCTGGGTGCCTCAGTGTTCCTTTTTGGTTTCTCTAACCTGCCCACGCTTCTGGAGACACTCCCTTAATTAAAGTATCTTTAGTTAAACCCTATTAAATAAAATTTTGATTTCTGTCAGGGTTTTGAGTGCTACATGATTAAGTTAAAATAGTTTGATTGCTATGCGAGTGCAATTTCAAGATATATTTTCTTAATTCCCTTTCATTTAGACTATCCCTACAAAGCCCCTTCTACATAGAAATTTCTGGAACTGTCATAAGGAATATCACAATTCAATCCTGGGTTAGATGGTTCTTTTAAGAAAAGATCATAATGAGGGGTGCTTGGGTGGCTCAGTTGGTTAGGCATCTGCCTTCAGTTCAAGTCATGATCTCAGGGTCCTGGGATCAAATCCTGCATCAGGTTCCCTGCTCATTGGTGAGTCTGCTTCTCCCTCTCTCCCTCTCTCTCCCTCTGTGATCTCTCGCTCTTACTCTGTCTCAAATAGTTTTTTAAAGGAAAAGATCATAATGACATGATTATCTTGGTTAAGAAAGTCCCCCTTGTCATTTCCTGAGGTGAGGTTGGGAGTGAGAACATATTTATATTTCTAGGGGAAACTCTAAAGAGAGGAGTTAATGAGTAAAGGTCATGGAACACAGGGAGTAACAAAAGCAAAACAGGTCATGGAAGAAAGGAACCTCAAGATTGGCAGGAGACAGGCAGTGAGAAATTGTCAGCGGTGGGAAATGGTGCATAAAGGCTAGGATTAGTGATGTCTGTACTTGTTGAAGATTATTTTGTGTTCTATGTTGAAATTACTATCATCCTGTTCCTTTTACCCTATCTTCTCCCACCATGCCATTCTTCCCTCTAAACATCAATAAAAGTCAGCTGCAAGTAACAGCTCTGTAAAAATTAGTGCTCTAGGGGGCATGAAAGAAGACAGATTAAGGTCCCAGGTGGAGCCCTTCAGAGAGAATGGGGCTCGTACACATGGAGAGGGATGTTAGGAGGAAGTACATGTGGAGAAGCAGGCAATTAGGAACCTTAAGGAAAATTGTGAGTCTGTTAAAAATCCTCAGAGATGTTGGGTTTTGTCTACATATTATTATCTAATTAGTGCTGAAGACCATGGTGACAGACCTCTACTGTTAACTCCAGAGGGCAGGAATATAATCACAAAAAGCCTGTATGACTCAATCAGAACAAACAAGAACAATAACATTAACTATACATGAAAGTGTGTTCTAAGTTTGAAATTTTTAGAAAGAATTTCTAAAGTAGTGAGCAAATACATGGATGTTTACACTGACAAATGGGAAAATTTCTCTAAGTGTTTAGAATGGTACCTGGCACAAAATAATTGCTGTATGTGTGTTTGGCGTTTTATTTTTTCAAATGGGAAACATCCATAAATAAATAACTTCTTAAGTGATAAGGTCATACAATTAGGGTAGGATAGGTAGATAGATGGATGGGTAGATAGGTAGAAGGGTGAATAGATAGATTTAAAATACTAAAAAGATAACAGTTACTATTTGATTGTTGTAAAATAACAACAATCAAATAGTAACATGGGCTTCTTTGTCCAAAGATGCCCCTCCTTTTTTCCTGCATTCAAATTGTGAGTTCTAATGTTCATAAGGGTCATGCAGCTACATATTCCAAGAAATGCAGATTTAAGTCAAGAATACAAATGTAAGCGTGTGTTCATGGTCTATAGAAAGCATCATCAATGGAAGAAATAACTCAGGATACTCATAGGAAAGCCACCACAATAAATGTTATTCTTCTGTACTATGTGCAAGGCCCCATTTGGATACATTTGATACTCAGAACTACTGTATTATCTCATTGCACAGAGGAGGAAATTGAGGGATGGAGAATTAACTTGATGGAGATCTGACAGCCAGTTAGCAGCAGAGTCAGGATTCACACCTAGATAGTTCAATTCCAGAGCCACAGCTCTCAATGACTAAATTACCTCATCTTAAAGCCTGAAATAAGCAGGCTGGTAAACATTCCTCTTCAGTCCATCTCCCTAAACAAATTATTGACATATTTGGGGACATATTTCCAAAACTGCCTAAAATTATCATACTAATTATCACTAAACATGGGAAGGCAATAATCTAGTAGGAACTTATTCATTCTTTCAACAAGTATTTAGTGAGCAGCTACTAAGTGCCAGAAACTCTCTAGGCACTGGGGAAATAGCTATGAACAGAGTAGACAGAAATCAATGCCTTCATGGAGCATAGATTCCAATCAAGTAGATACAGGCAATAAACAAAATAAGGCATAAATATTATGACAAAAAGTGGAGAAGCAGGATGAATAGTCAAAGAAAGCCTCCTTAAATAGTTATTCATTTCTTTTGGAAGCCTTGGAGAAGTGAAATGAAATACCGTGCTTGCCATTTCCCCTTTATTTCTATTCTCTTTTTCATTAAGATGAAGCATGACTGGGAGCTAGATGGCCACAGGAACCTGCTTGCCATGATTTTAGAAATTCACTCTTCCACCAATGCAAAACCAGAAGTATTGCTATTATATTGTTGTTACTCCTCAAAGTCCTTTTAAGGTTGCAGGGACTTCCTTTCTTCCGCTGGGGTCTACCCATGTGTCTATGGTTCTTGAAAGAGCCTTCTAAGCCAGAGCAGCTCCTGCACCTGATCTTCTCTCCATGAAAGTCAAGGGTAGATTTATTTGAACTTCACCAAATGCCTTGTGCAATTCAGTGTCCTTTCACACAGGACGTTTGACTTGTCAAGACATGAGTTGGATTCCCTGAGGCTTGATCTTGAATTTGTCTGAAGTTAAGACACTAGATGAGACTCTCCCTTCTTTCTCTGCTTTGTATATATAGTGTGTTTGTGCTAAAAAGGCAACACTGTCACAGAACCTACATATGCGCTCACTATGGAAGTATACAGTCATGGTGTGAAATCAGGCTGATAAAGCACGTGTTTTTTTCACAAGGTCTTATAAATGATCTACCCTAAACACTCCAAAACAGGAGCACCTGGGTGGCTCAGTTGGTTGAGCATCTGACTTTTGATCTCAGTTCAGGTCTTGATCCCAGGGTTGTGAGTTCAAGCCTCACATTAGGCTCCATGCCCAGTGAGGAACCTACTTAAAACAAAACAAAACAAACAAAACAGGAAAAACATTCCAGAATAACAGATGGTCCTCAGAAGAGGATAAACAAAATTTGAACAAAATCCCCAAGCACGAAAAGAATATATTTTAATTCCCCAAAGGGTTTATTTCCACTCTTTAAAAAATCTTTGGAAATCCTATACGGTCATCATTTACCTCAGTTTTCTCTCTGCTTCTTGGGGAAGGTCATTTTCTCATTCATAAAACATAACTATGACCTCTTTGGTTTTGAATATCATGGAACACAAAAGCTAGAGACCTACTGTATCAGTTGATGTTATGGATATGGGGCATTTCCACATGACCCGTTCTCAGGGTTAGTGCCTGATTTCCGTCTGTTCAAACATGAAACCAGTGTGATCAATAAAGAAATGCATTCTCCAGGGATACCCTTGCCACTCAGATCACTCCCCCTTTTCCCCTACACCTGTTTCTTCCTCATCCAAAGTTAGGTAGCAATTATCACTATTTCACTGTCACCCTTCCCTCCCTTCTCCTGTTTATTCCTGGATTCTCAATTGTTCTCAGACTTTAGAGGAAATATGGATAAGCCCATATTTCTTTTTTTTTTTTGATAAGCCCATATTTCTTTAGACACATACAGTCTTGAATCCCTCCTCCCATACTATGAGTTCTTAGGAACATTATTTTATTTTTAAAATGTTTCTGCCAGCTTTGCTAAGATATATTTGACATATAACATTATGCAAGTTTAAGTTGTGTAAAATGATGATTTGATCTGTGTATATATTATAAAATGCCACAATAAGGTTAGTTAACACATCTATTATCACATAGTATTGCCATTTTGTATGTGTGTGCTTAGAATTTTCAGGATCAGTAGACCTGATTTTTCTTAGGAAGTTTTAAGTATACAATACAGTATTGTTAACTATAGTCACCCTGCTGGACATTAGATCTCATCCTATAATTTTCTATTTAGTAGGCTTGAATCAGGGTCCAAGAATCTGCATTTTATTTATTTCTTTTATTATTATTATTATTTTTAATAATAAGTGTACTCTTTAATCCTTATCAACTATTTCACCTATCCTCCCTGGTAACCATCAGTTTGTCCTCTACAGTTAAGAGTCTGTTTCTTGGTTTGTCTCTATTTCCTTTGTTCATTTGCTTTGTTCTTAAATTCCATGTATGAGTGAGATCATGTGGTATTTGTATTTCTCTGACTTATTTCACTAAGCATTATGTTCTCTAGCTCTACCCCTGTTGTTGCAATGGCAAGATTTCATTCCTTTTAATGGCTGAATAATATTCCACTGTATATATACATACCACTTCCTCTTTACCCATTCATCAATCGATGGACACTTGGGCTGCTTCCACATCTTGGCTATTGTAAATAACGCAGATATAAAAATAGTATTTTGCATTTTGGAGGTAAGTACAGAGTAGTGTGATTAATGGATTGCAGGGTAGTTCCATTTTTAACTCTTTGAGAAAGCTCCATACTGTTTTTGACAGTGGCTGCATCACTTTGCATTCCCACCAGCGATGCAATAAGGTTCCCCTTTCTCCACATCCTTACCAACACGTGTTTCTTGTGTTTTTTATTTTAGCCATTCTGACAGCTGTGAGGTAATATTTCATTGTAGTTTTGATTTACATTTTCCTGATGATGAGTGATGTTGAGCATCTTTTCATGTGTCTGTTGGCCACTTGAATGTTTTCTCTGGAGAAATGTCTGTTTATGTCTTTTGTTCATTTTTTTAAAAAATTATTTATTCGCTTATTCATAAGAGACACAGAGAGAAAGAGGCAGAGACACAGGCAGAGGGAGAAGCAGGCTCCATTCAGGGAGCCCGACATAGGACTCAATCCCGGGTCTCCAGGATCATACCCTGGGCTGAAGGCGGCACTAAACTGCTGAGCCACCGGGGCTGCCCTGTCTTTTGTTCATTTTTAAATTAGATTATATGTTTCTTGGGTGTTGAGTTTTATAAATTCTTTATATATTTTGGATACTAATCCTTTTTTGGATACATCATTTGCAAATGTCTTCTATTCAGTAGGTTGCCTTTTAGTTTTGTTGATTGTTTTCTTTATTATGCAGAAGCTTTTTATTTTGATGTAGTCTTGATAGTTTATTTCTGTTTTATTTCCTTTGCCTCGGGAGACAGATCTAGAAAAACCTTGCTGTAGCCAGTGTGAGAGAGATTTCTACCTGTGCTCTCTCTAAGGATTTTTATGGTTTCAGGCCTCACATTTAGGTCTTTAACTCAGTTTATTTTTGTCTTTGGTAAGAGAATATAGTCCAGTTTCCTTCTTTTGCATGTTGCTGTCCAGTTTTCTGAGTACCATTTGTTGAAGAGACTGGTATTTTCCCCATTTTATATTAATTCCTCTTTTGTCAAAGATCAATTGATCATGTAATTGTGGGTTTATTTCTGCATTTTCTGTTCTATTCCATTGATCTTTGTGTTTATTTTTATGCCAGTACTATACTGTTTTGATTACTACTGCTTTGAAATATAACTTGAAATCTAGAATTGTGATGCCTCTAGTTTTGTTTTCTTTTTCAAGAGTGTTTTGGCTATTCCTGGGATGCAAGGTTGGCTCAATATTTGCAAAACAATCAATGTTACATGTCACATCAATAACAGAAAGGATAAAAACCATATGATCATTTCAAAAGATAAAGAAAAAGCATTCTAGAAAGTACAACATTTTAACATTTTCATGATAAAAACCCTCTGCAAAGTAAGTCTAAAGGGAACATATCTTAACATAATAAAGGCCTTATATGAAAAACCCACAGCCAACATAATACTCAATGGTGAGAACCTGAGGGTTTTCCCTGTAAGGTTAGGAACAAGACAAGGACGTCCACTCACCAGTTTTATTCAACATAGTGCTGGAAGTCCTTAGTCAAAGCAATAAGACAACAGAAAGAAAGAAAAGGCATCCAACTTGGTTAGGAAGAAGTAAAAATCTATCTATAGATGGCATGATGCTGTATCTAAAAACCCTACAGACTCCACCAAAAGCTACTAGAACGAATGAATTCAGTAAAGTCACAGGATACAAAATCAATGTACAGAAATCTGTTGCATTCGTATCCATTAATAATGAAACGGCAGAAAGTGGAATTAAGAAAACAATCCCATTTACGATTGCACTGAAAGCAGTAAAATATCTAGGAATAATTAACTAAAGAGGTAAAAGACCTGTAACTCTGAAAACTATAAAACACTGAAGAAGGAAATTTGAGAAAACACAAAGAAATAGAAGGACATTCCATGCTCATGGATTGGAAGATCAAATATTGTTAAAATGTCTATACTACCCAAAGCAATCTACAGATTTAATGCAATCCCCATCAAAATACAAAACAGCTTTTTTTCAGAACATCATTCCTAAAATTTGTATGAGACCACAAAAGAGTCTGCATTTTATTTTTATTTTTTTAATTTTTTTTAAGAGTCTGCATTTTAAATAAGCATTCTTGGTGATTCTGTTATTTGGCAGTTTAAGGACCACAACTTGAAAAGCAGTGTTAGTGACAGCAAACTAATTTCTTAAGAGAAGATCTACTAACATTTTGTATTTAAGATATGTTCAGTGTAGAATGAGGATTAAATTTAAGAACTGTAAAAATGTTGCATTATGGAACGTTCTGGCTAGGAAAAAAGATCATTCTAGTCTAGTGCCTTCATTTCACAGATGAAGAAAAAATACAGGTTCTGAGAAGTTAGGTGATATGCCCAAGGGTTATAATAAATTTGTGGCAGAAGCAGGGCCAGAAATAAGGTCTCAATGCCCCATTCAGGTTTTCTTCCCCTCATTTTACATTCTAAAATGAAGTAAAACTAAGAGGATTAATTAGAAAAGTTCTCTTTGTTTCTTTAACCTTTTGTAGGGCTCAAGAGTTTCTAATTGTCTCTCAAAATATAGCTCCATTCTATTTAAACATTTCGGAAGGGAAACAAAGGAGCTGATTGCCACAAAAGCAGAAAAGAATGTGGAAAAATACAGCTGGTAGAGACAAGCTTTCCTATGTGAAGTATTCTAAACCACGATTTTATGTTTTAAATACTTGTAATTAGACCCCTCTATATAAACACTGCGGTCTCCTTTTGGCTTTTCAACATACATACTTTCTTTTTTTTCTGCACAGCAAGGTCAAATTGTGTCTTGTTGATGATGCTTGTTGAGCAAGGTGCATGTATCATGAAGACTAACATGCATGGTTATTATTTCTAAGAACCAGGTATTAAGTACCTACTACACCAACATGGAAAACCAATCCTTTGACACTCACATCTCACATTCTTCTCCATTATTATAGGATTAAAATCAACTTCAAAGTCATACTGCTAGCAGTTTTGTAGGAAGTTTATAGCCTTTAACATGGCCAGTGATTTCCATGTAGAAAAATGACAAATATGAGCAAGGTATAAAATTACTGTATAAAACTGTATTGGCCTGATTGCTTGAATGTCCACCACCCCAAACATTCTCTTCTTCAAAGGGAAGTATGCACTGGGAAATAAGCTGCACATTTGAAACTTGAAATCTGACATTCTTTAAAAGAGAAAAGTTTCCAGTCTCTCCACAAAAGAGACAGTAAGCATACTTGAATAGAAAGAGCAAGGGACCCCTGGGTGGTGCAGCGGTTTAGCGCCTGCCTTTGGCCCAGGGCGCGATCCTGGAGACCCAGGATCGAATCCCACATCGGGCTCCCGGTGCATGGAGCCTGCTTCTCCCTCTGCCTATGTCTCTGCGCCTCTCTCTCTCTCTCTCTCTCTCTGACTATCATAAATAAATAAAAATTTTTTTTAAAAAAAAGAAAGAGCAATAGAGCTGGAACCAGGTGACAGAAATCTGGCTTGACTGCTATAACAAGATTTAACTTCAGTTTGCTCATGTGCAGAGTGAGGATATCTCAAGCTGACAGAATGTCATGAAGCTTCTAGAGCTTATAACTGTGAAGTGATTAAATAAATAAGATACTGTTATTTAGTAACTGATATGTTTATTTGCTGTGAAAATAGTGTTAAGAATATTGTATCATGTGGTATTAGGAGGAAATGGTGACAATATTTATTATTAGATAATACCTATTTCTGGTAAAAGAGCCACACAGTCTTTTGCAAGCATAGCATTACATAAAGCATTTCAGTAATGTCATTCAGACTCCCTTGGGTCTTGGAACCAGCTTGTAGGTGCTGATTTGCTCCAACCCCCAAATTCCTTTCTAGGTAGGAATTAAGCCAAGTAGAAAGAAGAGAGAGACATCTGCAGGGAAGGGGAACCTGAGTAGGGATAAAAGACATTTACACTCTCCCTGCTAGTTCATCAATTCCTTGTACCCAAGTCCAAATTTAAGATTGTTTCTTTTCTTTCTTTTTTTTTTTTAAAGATTTTACTTATTTATTCATGAGAGACAGAAAGGGAGAGGCAGAGACACAGGCAGAGGGAGAAGCAGGCTCCATGCAGGGAGCCTGACGTGGGACTTGATCCCAGGTCCCCAGGATCATGCCCTGGGCTACCGGGGCTGCCCCTTAAGATTGTTTCTAAGTGGAACAACTCCAGTAAGTTATTTGCCTCAATAATTTGTCACATCTAATTTCCTAAATTAGAAAAATCAACAGCAGTGGCCTGAGTGCTATTTTGTCATAATCACAGAGCTTGGAGCTAGAAGGGATACATTTTTGGAAGCTTTTTAGGTGATTCTGATACCTAACCAAGTTTGGGAATCAAAGCTGTAGATCATCTAATTCAGCAGTTCTCAATCTCTGTTAGAATCAACAGGATATATTTTTTTAATTACTCAGGTATTTTATTGAGCCAGACATCAAAATACTTAAAGTCCTCCTAACATTTCTAATGTGCAGTCAGGGTTAAGAACAATTGATCTAGCTTAATTCCTTATTCGACAAGCACACTGAACTCTCCTCTTGAATGGAGTAAATTATTAAATTAGTACAAGCATCTACAAATATGAATACTCAATTTAATGCGAAAAATCTTTACTGAGCACCTTTATGGTACAAATCCTGGCCCAAGTGGCCTTACTGATGCATAAGAGGGTTAAAAATAACTCAGAATTATACAAGGCAAAATAAGGCAAAAGCTATAGGGCAGGAAAAATAAGGTGTTTGGCTATTTCAAAGGGCTGAGAAATAACTGAAGGTCTTTATCAGGAACATGGCAGAAAATTCCTAAAAATCAGAGGATGTTGACTTTTAAAAGCTAGTGAGTTCTGAACCTGTGGAACTGTAGATAATAATGTGACATAGATACTGCAATTCCATCTCACGCTTTGAAAGTTACCCTATGTGCCAAAAAATTGTAAAGACTTTAGCTCATCATGGACAGTAGAACTATAACAATATCCTGAAAGGAATATTGCTAAATAAGGATAACCTTTGATTTCCTTAAAATTAAGTGTTTAAGTTATAGGATTGCACTCACTATTTCTAAAAGTCCTGAAAAATTACTTGAGAATGATTGTGAATGATGGCTATGGAAGGTGTGGTCATTGCTGGATATCTTTTTAAATACTTTTAATTTCCAAAATATATTCCAAAATATATGTCACTACTACAATTTTAGGAATACCCATCTAGTTCAGGGTCTCAGCACCTATTAGCTTAATCATCTCAGTCTCCTTTCTGATTTTCTTTCCTTGAATCTCTTACTTCATTCAGTTAATTCGACATATTGTGGAATCAGTAAATCCAAAACACTAATTGCTTTAAATGTACAATGAAACTTCACTTTGCTATACATAAACTTATAATATACATTTACATGTTTTCTCCTTTCAAAGTTTGATTATCATTTGTTTGCCAAAGTAATACATGTGCATAATTTAAGTATCAGAAAATACAATAAGGCTTATAATAGAACACAGCTCTCTCCTGCTTTTTCCCTTCACACTACAAATTTCTGCTCCCCAGATTTTTCAATACTGAATGTTGCCTACTGATTTTCTACTCTAAAGGATCTAAAGGGTTTTCTATTTCAGATATACACTCCCTGTCCTCTGCCTTTCTGCAAATAATAGGGAATATACCACTAAATAAGACAAAGTCCCATATTTATGAACTTACATACTGCTGTAAAATGGTAAATAATAGACAAGTAGCCAAATAATCTAGTAATTCCAGAAAGTGATCTATGATATGAAAAAAAATTAAGAACAACAGGAAAAGATACATGCCCCCTTCCTCTACCCACCCAGTGCAGTTATACCAACATTTTTTATGTTTTCATTGGTATAACTAGACAAATACTACACAACACTGAGGCAAAACTTGTACTATGATTACCTTTCATTTATTATACAACCACTTGTTTTTTCTGAATCTGAGAAATGAATTTGCATTTGTTTAATTTTCCATTTACTGAGAACTAATTCATTCCTAAACATGCTGCCAGAACTATACAACTTCTCTCAATATGTTCAAACACAAACACTACAGTTAATCTCCCAGGTTTTCTTCTTACTCCTCTTCTTTTTTTGCTCTTTCGTCATTCCTTCTAGAGACCTCTGCCTTCTTGCTCCAGTCTTGTCTGGTAGGTTTCTGGGTCTAAGGCACAGCTGATACCCTGGCCTCCCTTTATTGTCTTTCAGGATTTCCCTCTGACTCTCTCTTTGGTGGAGGTCATTTCCTGGATACTCCTATCTTTCTTTCTTGATTTAGTCCTCCAGTAGCTTCTTGAGAGGGTGGTACGGGAAGTAAATTTCTGCAACCTCACATGATTGAGAATGTTTTTATTCCACTCTCACTCTTGATGGAGAGTCTAGGTATAGAATTCTAGTTTGAAAATGATTTTTCCCCAGAAATTTGGAGGCATTGCTCCGTTGCCTTCTGGTTTTCAGTAGTGCTACTGAGAATTCTGATGCCATTCTTGTTCTCAGGCCGTAGTGACATGGTTTTGTGTGTGTGTGTGTGTGTGTGTGTTTTCCCCCACTGGGAGCCTTAGGTTTCTAAAATTTCAAACATCTGGCTTTCACAAGATCTGGTTTTGTTTTTGTTTTTTTTTTCTGGAAAGGCAAAAAGTGTAGTGATTAGGAGCACAGGTTCTAGGGCAGGACTGCTGAGTCTCTTAACTAACTCCATAACTTTGGGCAGTTTCCTCAACTTCTTTCTGCCTCTTTTGGCTGTAAAATGAAGATAATACTAGTGCCCACAGCATTGGGTCTTGGGAAGGATAGTAATAACACTTCAAAATGTTTAAAACAGTGCTAGGTGCATAACAAAACTTATATAAACATTGGCTGTTACTGTTATTATTATTATTACAGATTTATTGAGCTGGATATTAATTGACTCAATTTAGAAACTCAGATTTTCACAGCTGGGACATCTGTTTCTGATATTTTTTTGATAATTTCTTCACTTTATTTCTATACTTCATTTTTGGAATCTTTGTTATTAATCCAATTCCCTCAGTGTTATATTTCAATCCATCTGCTATCCTATTTTAAATATCCAGTATTTTTTTGAATGTGTGTACATGTATATTTATATATGTGTATATAAACTTTTTTAAGTGAATGCAACGTTTTCTCTTCCCTTTCTGATGATATTTGTTTAACATTTGTTTTTGTTGTTCAGGGCTTCCTCTGCTTTTTTCTATTTTATTAAAAGCTTTTCCCTGGTGATTCTTGGCTGTCTCTTTATACTTAAAACTGAGGCCGTTCAACTTCAGAATTTGCCAACTAGTGAGCTTTGCTGTAGAGAGACTGGGTTGGGGTAGGGATCCCCTGAAGAGACAGATAGGCTCCTGTAAATGTCAGTTTCTGTAGACTTTTTACTTTGAGCTGGTCATTTTTTTTTTCTAATCTTTTGCCTGGGAGTATAAGCCTGGCCACTGGAGCTTTGGGAACTGAGCTGTGAAAGGGGTAGAAGAACTGTTTTTCATATAGACTCACACAATTCCCTTATTTTTATTTTTATTTTTTTAAAATATTTTATTTATTTATTTATTTATTTATTTATTTATTTATTTATTTATGAGAGAGAGAGAGAGAGAGAGAGAGAGAGAGAGAGAGAGAGAGAAGAAAACTCCATGCAGGGAGCCTGACGTGGGACTCGATCCCAGGTCTCCAGGATCACGCCGAGGGCTGAAGGCGGCACTAAACTGCTGAGCCACCCAAGCTGCTCAATCCCCTTATTTTTAGTATGCTGTCTCCTGGCTCAACTTCTCCACCCTGTGTAAGGTGTATCTCGGTTGGTTGGGACCTAAATCTTATAGAATTTGAGGGGTCCTCTTCCAGACAAAAAATATGTATATAAAATTATGAAGCAAAACTCAATGCAGGATCTTAGGAGGGATCTGTGAAAATGAGGAGCCTAAGGCCTCAGTTCCATTAGCTTTATGGTAAATCTGACTCTTCATTCTGCCTTCTACCTGGAGCTGAAAGGGGTACCTGACTTCATTGGCTGAAGAGGGCATCTGGGAGGTCTAACTATTGTTTATAATCTTTTGGTTAATTCTCTTCTTTTTCATCCTACTCTATAGCCTGGTTCTTCAGGAATAACCAGTATCTTCAAACCCTGAGCCTTTTTGGCATTTATAGTTCAATGGGTATACTTGTTGTTGGAGCATCTCTCATCCCAGGCAGTTGGACTTCACTTGCTCTGCTGAGTGGTCTTTTACCACTCATTCACTCACTCCCCATTTTCTAAAATCTTGAAGATATCTCTAAGCTGCTGTTATTACCCACCCTGTTCACTTTGTTATAATGGGTTTATTCCTTTTAACAATGGCTTTGCTGCCATTTGTGTGAGGGTTTAGGAGAGTATAAAAATAAGCAACCATGTTCAACTGCCATGTTTAATTGGAAGCCTCATACTATCATTAAATATTTTTACGTCTGTCATTAACTCTAATATTTTATTGCCATTTAAATGACTTCATTATAAACCAAAACATTTGCTGTACTCCATATTTGAAAAATAAATACTCCAATGTTCTTATTGTCTGGAATTTTTCTTTTTTGAGCCAATAAATAAATATTTGTTGGCCCAGCAAGCTAGTGTGCTCTCCTATTAATCAAGGTGTGAATATTCTGGGAAGGAGACTATGTCAGAAAATGCCTACAATTTTTTAAAACAAAATTGCAAAATAATATATGTTAATAAAGGAATTTATTAAAAAATTCCCGGGATCCCTGGGTGACGCAGCGGTTTGGCGCCTGCCTTTGGCCCAGGGCGCGATCCTGGAGACCCGGGATCAAATCCCACGTCAGGCTCCCGGTGCATGGAGCCTGCTTCTCCCTCTGCCTGTGTTTCTGCCTCTCTCTCTCTCTGTTTCTCTTGTGAATGGATAAATAAAATCTTAAAAAAAAAATTCCCTTTGTTTCTATGCTTACTGAAAAATGCTGTGAAAAAATATTTTGTATGATTTATTCTCCTAGATGGTATTCAATACATGTTTATTAAATAAATAAATGCTCCTATAAGTAGTCCTAGCTCATCTTCTCAGCTGACTTCATTTCTATGAAAATATTTCCTTTCCCAAACTGCGCTCCAAACTCTTGGCAAATGAGATATAAAAGCATTTACAGTAGTGTTTCCCAAACTGCTCCCTGGAATCTCAGATCTGTAAGAATAATGAGTAAAATCTAAGAAAATGATCTGTAACCAAATATACTTTATAAATTCTGTGTTCAGCAAAATTAAATAAATTTCTTTACATCAAGGACTTCTCAGCCTCCACTATGGTAATATGCATTGCAAATCTTTAAGAAGGAAATTATTTTTTGTTTTTCTCAAATTTATTTACTACCAAACCTGTTTTAAGTAGCTATTTATTCCTGACAAAGCAAGTTACTTCAAAATATGGTTTGAAACACTTTTCTTTTTACCAACAATAGATTTCCTAAATCTGTATTATAAAATATGTCATTTTCATCCCCAGCAGTTTTCATTCTAGATCTTGATCCAATTGCATGCTGGATCTTGATTTCTCAGGATTGCTCTATCTTGAAACTCTGGAATATCAGGTCAACTGTGTTCCCATGGGGTCTAAATGATCCAGGGTGAAATAAAAACCTGTATCAGAGAACTTTTTATATTTGAGTTACTGGCTAAATGCAGATATGAATAAAGGATAACAACAGGATAGTATGGCACAAGATAGGCTATCAAGTAGTCCTGAACTGAGTGTCATGCTTATGCCTTAGGATCAGGGTCAATTTTAAGCAGAGTTAGGTAGAGAAAGAAACACTGAATATTCTCTGCTCTGCTCTTTAGTGTTTGCCAAACTTCCTTTCTGCGTGTATTAAACAGGCACATTTTATGGCCACAGCCTCAAACTGACTGAATCAGACTCCCAGGAGAGGGACCTAGGAATCTGCATGTAAGAAAAGGGTGATTCTTAGGACTGGTGGGCTTAGGAAATACAGCACTTTGTACCACAACTTTGGGGCTTGCCTGGCCACTCTGACCATGACATCCACATTGCTTTCACATTGATGATAATCCTGTTGGAGAATCTTAACTCACTTTCTGCCATGTGCCTCTTCTTTGCTTCAGATTCTGATTGTGTAATTGCTGAGCTCATTCTCTCATCCTGGTTCTGATTTCTTTGTCTCTCTCTACTTAATATTTTGGGCAGGCATTAAATGGAGTGAATTCTCTCTAGGATTAATCTTGCCAGAGCAGCTTAAAAGCTCTGAATACCTTCTCCTAATATTTGAGGAAATTAAATGTTAAATAGATTCAAGGTAACTGAAGAATAGTTGTGGAAGAGGATTAAAAAATTAACAGAGAATTCAAAAAGTACAAAAAAGCAATAACTAAAAAGTATAATTTTTCTGTCCTACTTCTACCAGCTATGTAGTTCTATTTGAAAGCCACTAATATTTTATGAGTGCTTCTAGAGATATGCTACTACATTTATAAACATTTATGTAATCTGTATGTGCATATTTCTTTTACATGGAGATATCATGCAATATATCCTGTTCTGCTCCTTGCTTTTTTCACCTAATTTGGAGATTTTTATACATTGAATTGTGCCTCCCTCCAAAATATGTTGAGGTCTTAACCTCTAGAGTCTCGGAAGGTAGCATTATTTGAAAAGAAATTCATTTTAAAAAGATTTATTTATTCATGAGAGATACAGAGAGACAGGCAGAGACATGGGCAGAGGGAGAAGCAGCTCCCTGTAGGGAGCCTGATGCAGGACTCAGTCCTAGGACTCCAGGATCATGACCTGTGCCAAAGGCAGATACTCAACCACTGAGCCACCCAGGTCATTGTAGAATAGTTAAGATGAGATCACACTGGAATAGGATCCTTCATCCAATGTGACTGGTGTCCTTACAAGAGACTCAGAGACATACAGTGAGACTGTTATGTGACAACAGACAACAGAGGCAGACATTGGCATGATGTTGCTGCCAGCCACAGAATGCCAAGGCTTGCTGGCAAATCACCAGAATCCAGGAAGAGGCAGGAAAGGACTGTCCCTGATAAGTTTCAGAGGGGACCTGACTATGCCAGCACCTTGATTTTGGACTTCTAGTCTCCAGAACTGTGATACATTTTTGTTGGTTTAAGTCATACAGTTTATGGCATTTTGGGGGGGGGGGGAATTCTATGAAACTAATAGAGATTTTTCCATATTAATAGAGAGCTGCTTCATTCTATTTGATATTCTATTGTGTGGCCGAAGCATAAGTTATTTACTTGGCCCTCTACTGATGGATATTTAAATTGTTTTCAAAAATTTGCCATTAAAAACAATGTAAAATGAATAGCCTCATATTTGTCATTTCATATCTGAGCCAGATTATTTCGGGCTAAATATATGGGAGTGGTGAATACTTCAATTGAAATAAGATGTTTTATACATGAATGGTGAGAATTATAACTTGAGTAACCTTAAGTTTCCATAAACAGAATATATAATAAAATTATGCTCAAGTCAATAATGATGCCAAGTGGCAGAACTTTGTCTTGACTCCTTTTTCATCCCTTCTCCTAATTGTCCACCTGCTGCATGGGCTTTTAAACAAACCTCCCTTCTTTTCTCTGGATCTCTGCTATATTTAAGTTTTTAGTGTCTTAATACTTAAGCTCTTAGGGTGGCTGTGAGGATCAAATGAAAAAAATTGCGAAAGCAATTGCCCTACATAAAGACGAGGATTGCCGTTGTCTTTGCCTTAAAGCAATGTTTGATAACTTTATTATGTTCTTCATCCACATTACACACACACACACACACACACACAGAGGCATGCACAGTTGTTTGGGTTATATATCTGTTTCTTACATTTGTTTTCATGTATTTAGTAGTTTCTTACTGTCTCTTATATGTTACAACCACTAATATACTGTCTTCTCTACAAATGTTACTACCTGACTAATAAATATATATTCAGTGCTTCTGCATGCTAAATTTTTCATCAATGAAAATTCTTTACTTCCTGAAGGTAGCTTGAGGATTTCCTTTTTCTAGAATACAGTTTCTTCGAACTACATTCTTTCCTTTTCTTCTTTTCCCACATTAGAAAAACTATTGAGGATATATTTTGTAACCAATGGAGTAAAAACAAACAGTACAAGATATATTTAATTGTTACAGCTAATCCATACACAAAGGAAGGAGGTAATTTCATCTGTCTTCCTAAATCATGAAGACTTTTCTTTCTAGGCAGGGTTTAGGATTGAGACCCTGGTCACGTGGCTATTGTTCTTAGTATCCTCAGCCTTGTAGCCTGCCAAGAATAGTCAGAGCTAATAGCAGGCTGTTGTTTATATGATATAATTGGCGAAGTGCTAGGAAGAGCCTTAAGTCTTCAAACATCTCCCCTAGAGCATTCCAAAGCACTTAAAATTCCTACCTTCAGAGTTAATGCTTTCTTTTGCTCAAATGTAAGTAGCCTGAAGGGATATCATAATAAACCATTATCAGTCATCAGCAACTCAGCGTGAATTGGTCCATTAGATTCTTTTCCTGATAACAATAGATGGCCTAGAAGAAAGTGAGAATTCAACAGAGAAGTTTTTACTGAAGTGAGTTGTTTGTTGCAACTCCCTGAGAGAAAAATCTGGAGAGGTACTTATCTCCCATCACTGTTTTCACTGACGAGGAAACCAAAGCTCCTTTGGAAGGAGGATGTACTTGGATTGAAGCCATCTAGAGAACTGAGCTAAAAGGATCTTCTTCACTTGCCTGCAGAGGCAACTCTAGGCAAAATTGTGAAGAAGTGGCTGTTAAGCTTTTCTAAACTTTAAGTATGACAAGTATTGATATGATTCTGGAAAAATTCAAAATGGTATCTGGCAGTCAAAATGGTTTATCACTTCTTTAACACATAGTATTTAACACTTATTCTTTGAACCAAACTACTTACTAAGATGAAAATATTCTGTATTCCTGTCTTCCCTTTTTCATTTCTGTAACTATTGTGGAGTCACTGATCTCCACCCATTTTGGAAAAAACTTTTTGACTTTTTTTCTTAAAGATTTTATTTATTTATTCATGAGAGACAGAGAGAGAGAGAGAGGCAGAGGGAGCAGCAGGCTCCAAGCAGGGAGCCGGAAGCAGGACTTGATCCCGGGTCTCCAGGAGCATGCCCTGGGTTGAAGGTGGCGCTAAACCACTGAGCTAAACTCGGGGTTCCCCAACTTTTTGACTTCTTTGCTGAATATTTGTGGCTAACAAAGTCTACTCAATATTCTTCATGCATCCTACCCACTGAAGCTAATCCCTATACCATGAGATCTGCTTGGGGAATTGAATGCCTGGTTAGTTGGGATACTTTCTTTGCTCTCTCTCTCTCTATCATTTTGGAAAGAGATGATATCTCATCTCAATAAAGCTGTTCAGACTCTTAGCCACTTCTTTTAGAAATTCACATTAATTTCAGAAGCAGTAAAGAATTGTAAATTGAAAATGCTCCATAGAAGAAACACTTTTTGCTTGACTCTTAGCCACTTCTTTTAGGAATTCACATTAATTTCAGAAGCAGTAAAGAATTGTAAATTGAAAATGCTCCATAGAAGAAACAGCCAACAAATTGTAGGTGGTTTCATAAATTAGATTTATCCATAGATGTTTCAACTCAAATATTGTTCTCTGTTATTGATTTATTGAACTTGTCATATTATCTCTTTATGAAATTTATCTGTTATGAGAAAATTTTCACTAAATGAAGAACTCCCCAATTCTTATAATAGTATTTTTATTCTATTACTGGCTCTTTCTCCTCTGCCTAAAAACATGCTCAAGCCTTTCTTCATCCTAGAATTTTAAAAAATCCCTTCTTGGAGAGTTTACTACTCAAGTAAATGCTTCATGCCTTTCCTCTTTTTTACAGACTTCTTGAGACGTCTCCATGTCCTAACCTCCCATTTGCTCATTAACTGATGATATTATTATTATTATTATTAATAGGTAATATTTTTTGAGTGAATAATGTGTGCCAGGCACTGTATAGCTTACACATATTATCTCATTTTTATCTTCCAAGGACTGAATGAAGTATGGGTATCGATAGTAGTCTTCTTTATACAGATGGGCTTAGCCAGTGTTAGTAGATTGCTCAGCAAATCCAACAGTGAGTAGGTGGCAGCATAAACTCCAGTTTCATCCTATAGGTGCTGTCTATGTCATTGCTATTATCCACATGTGTACTGTCTGCACCAATTCACTGTAACCAATTGTTGCCTACTCATCATACTCAGCGGTTTATTTTCAGTTTTATCCTATTCAGTCTCCCACAGCAGTGGTCAATGTTGGACTTTTAGACCTTTCTCTATCCTTTGTTTCTACCATATTATACTGTTAGTACTTTCACATTTCTAACTTTTTTTTGAAATTGCTGTTCTTTTCAAAATATTGGGCTAATCTGAATTTTTTTCTTCCTTTAAATGTCTTCACTGGGTGGTCTGAGTGACTCTTATGTCCTCAATAATCACCTCAACTCCCTTTCTCCTGAGCTTCAGTTTCATCTCTACTGATAGGCACCACAAACTGGAAATATCTAAATCAATTACATTATCTTTTTATCCAAAGCCTATTCCTCTTTCTGCAATCCCTCCCTCAATCTAAGACATAGTTTATATATTTCCTCAACCCTGAGTATGGGTAAAAAGTGCATTTTTAAAATCTCTTCTTCTTTTCTTCCTGTATTTAATTGGTTACCAAGTATAACCATGTGTATACCATGTGTATTCTCATTTTTAAATTTAAAAGTTTGTCCATTCATCTATCTCCATTACCATTTCTACTGCGTTAGCCCAGATCCTCATCCTATCTCATTTCCTTTGAGGTTAAATGTTATGTATTGTACTTTATTATATTCCCTACATTAAAATTCCGTAGCCCAATTTTGTATACAAAAATAGACTATCAGACATTTGTTAATAAATGAATATATACCTAACACTTTTATTTCATGAAGATTACCATCTAATACTAACACAGCACTTGTTATTCACCAGACATTACTCTAAATGTGTTAGCTATATTACCTTACTTAGTATTTACACATTTCTTCTGAGGTAGGTATAATTATTATTCCCATTTTATAGATGGGGAGACAAAGAGAAGTGAACTGACTTATCCAAGTCTATACAGCTGATAAATGATAGCCAGAATTAGATCACTGTTTCATTTTAAATCCGTGCTCTCAATCATTGCATTTCCTTACAGTTCCTTTGCTCTGCTTCTGTGTGTTACATTGAGATCCTAATTATTTTTTCATTATAGCTATGAGATACAATAGTTCTCAATTAACAAACTTACAGATATAGATCTGGAAGTAAATTCCTATTTTCAGCTTCCTCCAACCCCTCAACTAATCCTAGAATAATTCAAAACCAAGTTAGTTCAGAATTTAAAGGAAAACTGGAGATGAAAATAGGGTTCATTGGCCTAATAACAAGTAGAGTTACAAACAACCAGCACGGTTCCTGTAACCCAAGCAACATTAGACCCCAGGAGTTATGTCTGTATATCTTGGTGAGTATTAGCTCTGTCACGTTGGACAATGGGTAGCACTGAGTTGAGAAGATAAGGCTATAAGACAGGACAAAACATAGTATGGAGCTGCCATTCAGGACCAAGTGAGTAGATGCTATAGAATGAGTGAAAGTAAAAGAGCAGTCCACATGGAGGAATGGATTAATGTCAATAAATGTAAAGGAGTCAAGAATACAAAGAAACTGAGAGCCAAAATGGGTCATGGGCGAGAGAGCAGAGAGCAGACAGCAAAAGAGAATGTGTGCCAGAGACAAGAATACCTTCAAAATGAGGGTAAAGTCACTTCAGATGTCTTACATTCTGCAGTAGATTTTTGAACTGAATAGCAGAAGACTTGATTCTATGATCATTTAGAAGTGCAATCCTTGAAAAGCCACTAAACTATCTGGAACTCACCTTTCTCATCTGTAAAATCAATTTTTAAAAAGTTTTATTTATCTTAGAGAGCATGTGAGCAGGGGGAGGGGCAGAGGGAGAGGCTCTCAAGCCTACTCTGCACTGAGTGCAGAGTTGGATGAGCTTTATCTCATGACACTGAGATCATGACCTGAGCCTAAATCAAAAGTGGGACATTTAACTGACTGAACCACCCAGGTGCCTCTGTAAAAACAAAGTTCAACATGGTAATCTCTGATAATTATATAGTTACAAAGTCTAATATCCTTTACACAATGGTCTTAATGATTTTTGATTGTGGACTCTTAATAGCAAAGAAATCTGAGCAAGTACCCCCATTTAGGAAAGTGCTAGATGGACAAATTTGTAAATTATTTATAAATGTATTAATCTGTACAAATACTACTTTACTAATACATTAAGTATGTTATGAAACATAGAAATGGAAACAGAGGGCAGCCCCAGTGGCTCAGAGGTTTAGTGCCGCCTTCGGCCCAGGGTGTGATCCTGGAGACCCGGGATCGAGTCCCACGTCGGGCTCCCTGCATGGAGCCTGCTTCTCCCTCTGCCTGTGTCTCTGCCTCTCTCTCTCTGTGTCTGTCATGAGTAAATAAATAAAATCTTTAAAAAAAATGGAAACATAAGATAAGGATTAAATAATATGGTTATTTATACATGTTTTATCAACTGTGATGTACCATATAATCATTAACTAGTATCTCAAAGCACAAGATACAATGAGGTTTATCATTATAATGGATATAAATGCCTATTTAAAATACTCCTAGAAAATTTTGATTTTTGCCCACTTCTTGTTAGATCTGATTAGATTTTTGTTACTTTTATATTGCAGTTTGCCTGACACCTTTCTTGGATTTAGATAAGTGTCAGGATTGTCAGTTTCTTGTTCACTCACTCTTGCATATCAGTATTATCTTATTATGAAGTTTCTTTGAAAGAATTTTTTTAAAACATGTTTCCATTATGTAAGTATTCATTCAGTTAACTAGATTACAGTACATAAGTCCATCTCACCTGACTTTGGAGTCCCACAATAGTAGCTCCCGAGGGAAGGACTAAATGCAGGTCGTTTTCTTGGGAGGTAATCTTCACAAGCTCAAGGGCACAATGATACATAGGGTGTGTTATGGAGCACGTTGCTGCTGTGGGCTCACTCCCAATAGCGACCTCTCAAGTCATGTTGGATATACCTCAGAATCATCCTTTCCTGGATGACTAGGGCAGCTGGGGCATTTATCCACCAACTTTCATTCCCCATTGATTGATGGTTGTTTCCAGTGGCTTTAATTCCCTTTCCACTTCTGGGTTACATCCTTCTTTGGCAGAGTGAACTCCAAACTCCCTTGGTGCTGGAGAATCAGGCAGAGAAGAGAGATACTGGTGCTATGGTGGAAGGCTTTTAGTGTGCTGCAAACTGTTTACTGCCCCTAAGGTCAATTCAGGTGGGCTCAGCAAGTATGGCCCATGGTATCTACAGTTTCTGCTACACCTGGTGATGGTGAGGATTAGGATTAAGGTTAAGATTAGTAAATAGTGATAAATTGAAGTAAACAAAGAAAGAACAGCACTGACATCTATCTACCTTCCCCCTTCTTTCCTCAGGGGAATATTGAGTTCCATATTTTGACAATCTGTATATTAAACACAGTAATAAAGTATATTTTCTACATTTTTGGGCAAAATATGTAACTGGATGCTGTAATATTTTCTTTCCACATTTTGAAGGTCATCTTGCATATCTCTTAGGGGCTTGCATGTCTTACTTATGATCAGCTCTAGTGTGAGTGACCCAAATGCTAGGTTCCTTAAGCTGCTGAGATATACTTTCTGAAAAAGCTGCTTCAGTCCCAGGAAGACATGCCAGGTTTAGCAGGTCCTGGCAACCTTTATTCCTCTAATGCAAAATTCTGGGCTTCTGCTAGCAGCACACCTGCACATCCTCCAAGGACAAGTGCTGAAATACCCTGGAATCCCCTGGAGAGTGCTAAAACATCAGAGCCCTCTTACAGGAAGTACTGCAAGGAGTGACTACCTATTCAAGAAAACTAACTAGAAGGAGGATGAAAATGACCTCTATCTGCATTTAAGCTGATCTATAGAGCAAAGTTTAATTGTCGTATCATTGATGTTTATCATTTTCTCTAAATATACCTATATACCTATATACAATTCTATACATGATGTTAGGTGAATTAATTGAACAATTTGGCATTTGAATGACATCAATTAGGTAATTCCTGCATGCTAAATCCCTGTGAAAAGGAGCAGGAGTTCTAAAAATATCAGTAAAACTCAATCTCCTACTTATAATATAGGAGGGGGAATGAGTATTGCATATAAGCAACCATAAAGCAATGTGGAAAGAAATAAGATGCGTAAGAAAAATATTAAGGGCTGTGAGTAATCTAAAAAAATTATTTCTGCACCAAGCAATTCATAATTTCTTGTGGTAATGGCTAAGCTTAGCCCAAATTCCATGCCTTAGAAATTTCTTTAAACATGGTCCACTAGTAAGTTCACCAGTTGAAGTTTAGTAGTAAGCAGCCTTGAGCTTATAAAAGACAGAGAAATTGGGCAGCCACAGTGGTGCAGCGGTTTAGCACCGCCTGCAGCCCAGGGTGTGATCCTGGAGACCCAGGATTGAGTCCCAGGTTGGGCTCCCTGCATGGAGCCTGCTTCTCCCTCTGCCTGTGTCTCTGCCTCTCTCTCTCTGTCTCTCATGAATAAATAAATAAAATCTTAAAAAAAAAAAAGAGAAATCTGAGATGGGCCTTTAACTCAGTGATAACTACACTGGGCTCTAAAAAAAACAAAAACACTCCAAAACACTAAAGAGACAAAGCAGAATACTTCTCTCTTAGTTATAAAAAGAAAATCTAATGTTTTGTGGTCTCTTTTTAAGTCACAAACTTTTAAGAATACAAAACAAAGCAATAGAAAAAATCATGCAATATTTGTACTGACAATGTCCTGTTGCAGCCTTCTTGAGCATGAAAATATTCTCAATAAAAGTTTTATCATAAAATGGAAACTGATATGTTAGGTGTCTTTTTTTCTCAGCCAGAAATCAATTTATAATGAGATTATACACGAAAGAATTTATAGCAGATATTTTAAAAGGAAACCTAATAAAGTTTTTTAGAAATATAATAAAAAATATTTCATGCTCAAATAAGTAAGAATTCTATACTTTTATTAGGTACAACTTGAGATCTAATAAGTACATTTTTGCATTCTGTCCAAAGACTTAAAAATGTTATAATAAATTGCTTACAATAAAATGTATTTGTCACATTAGCTATATACACATATATTTGATAACTTTTAATTTATTTGTTATTAGTATTAAACTTATTGAAATATAGTTGACACACAATATTATTAGTCTCAGGTATACAACATAGTGTTTTGACTATTCTATCCATTATTCAATACCCACCAGGGTAAGTGTTGTCACCATAAAGTGTTATTACAATATCATTGACTATATTCCTTTTTATCCTTGTGACCTATTTATTTTATAACTGGAATTTTGTACCTTTTAATCTCCTTCACCTATTTCACCCATCCCCCCAGCCCTCTGGCAACCACCAGTTTGTTCTCTGTATTTATGATTGTCTCTGTTTTTCTTTGTTCCTTTTTCTGTTTTTTTTTTTTAGATTTCATGTGTAAGTGAAATCATATGGTATTTGTCTTTCTCCATCTAACTTACTTCCCATATCATAATACCCTCTAGACCCACCTATGTTGTTGCAAATGGCAATATCTCATCGTTTTTTATGACTGCATAAGATACCATTATATATACACACACCACATCTTCTTTATTCATTTATCTATTCATGATCACTTGGATTGCTTCCTAATTTTGGCTCCTGTAGATAATGCTGCAATAAACACAAGGGTGTATATTTTTTTGAATTTGTGTTTTTATTTTCTTTGAGTAAATACCTAGGAGTGGAACCACTGGATCATATGATATTTCTATTTTTAATTTTTTGAGGACCCTCCCTACTGTTTTCCACAGTGGTCACACCCATTTACATTCCCACCAACACTGTATGATGTTTCCCTTTTCTTCATATCCTCACCAAAATTTGTTATTTCTTTCCTTTTTAGTATTAGTCATTCTGACTGATATGAGGTGCTATCTCATTTTGGTTTTGATTTGCATTTCCTTGATGATTAGTGATGTTGAGCATACTTTCATGTGTTTGTTGGCCATCTGTATGTACTATTTGGAAAAATGTTTACTAAAGTCCTCTGTCCATTTTTTAATCATATTGTATGTATGTGTGTATTGAGTTGTATCAATTCTTTACATATTTTAGGTATTAGCCCTTTATCAGATATATCATTTACAAATATCTTCTTCATTCAGGAAGTTGCCTTTTTGTTTTGTTTATGGCTTCCTTCACTGTGCAAAATCTTTTTATTTTGGTGTAGTCCCAATAGTTTAATTTTGCTTTTATTTCCCTTGCCTGAGGAGACAAATCCAAAGATATGTTGCTAACGCTGATGTACAAGAGATTATTGCCTATTTCCTTTTCAGAGTTTTATGGTTTTAGGTCTCACATTTAGGTCTTTAATCCATTTTGAGTTTATTTTTGTGTATGGTGTTAGAAAGTGGTCTAGTTTCATTCTTTTCCATGTAGCTGCCCAGTTTTTGCAACACCATTTATTGAAGAGTCTGTCTTTTCCTGATTGTATACTCTTGCCTCCTTTACCATAGATTAATTGACCATATAGGCATGGATTTATTTTCATTCTGTGCCATTGATCTATGTATCTGTTTTTGTGCCGATGCTATACTGTTTTGATTACTATAGCCTTGTAGTATATCTTGAAATCTGGCATTGTGATACTTCTAGCTTTGTTCTTTCTCAAGATTGTTTTGGCTATTTAGATAACTCTTTAAAAACACTTCAGTCACTACCTCCAAATTACTATTTACATATATTTTCTTTATGTGAGCTCTGATAAGCTTTGGTGAAATTACAAAATTTCTCATAACATCAAGCTGCTGAAGTACCAACCTAAATCCTGTTGTTTGATGCAGTGAATATTCCACCATTGAATCTACATCATGAAAAGTGTATTATTTTTTTAACTTTTTTTTTTTTCAGATGGAGTGACTCATCTTTTTCCTTTAGGAAAGAGAGTAAAAGAAAGGTCTATTCCCTTAAAAATGCTATAATTTCTAATTTTTTTTCTGGAAGTTAAAGATTATTCTAAAATCCTATTAGCTATGAAGGTATCAGATTGATTATTTAAGTATTTCAAATTGCACTAGTATTAAAGTAAATGATTGAGATAGTTTGTAACCCATCTATCTATCCATGTAGTCCTTCAATAGGTGCTTTCCTTGGCAGTGGGAATAAAAAGAAGAAAGGATGATAATCTGATGTAAAAGTCAATGATGTAAACAAATAATTACCATACATGAGGTATCATAATTCACATGGGTAATGCATAGAATGGACCAGTGCATACTCTCTGAGGCTATAACATTTCAAGAAGGTGATGCTAAGGTGAGTATTAGAGAATGAACATGAGTTTGCCAGGCAGGTAAAGAAAGTATCTGTGTGAAAAGTCCTCTGAGTAGTGTTGAATGTTCAAAACCAATGAAAGAAAAAAATATAACATGTAAAGGCAACTACAAATTTATCGGTATCGTGGGAGAGTGGGATACAAGGAGTAATTGAGGCAAGGGATGTGGAGGGCTATGAAGGTTACACTAAAGGGTCTGGGCCTTATTCTGGAGGTGATAAGGTATCATTAAGGCTTTGAGCAGAGAGTGAACAGGTCAGAATTTTGTCTTTAAAAAGATGTCTCCATTACAGTATGGAGAATGCATTAGAAATGAGCTCTCCCGGGACTTCCTTAATTATGGTCATGATATGTTTAAAATTCACTTGTCTGATTTTTTTAAAAAAAATATTTTATTTATTTAACAGAGAGAGAGAGAGAGAGAGAGAGAGAGAGAGAGAACAAGCAGGTGGAGCAGCAGCGGGAGAGGGAGAAACAGGCTCTCTGCTGAGCAGGGAGCCCAATGCGGAACTCAATTCCCAGGACCCTGTGATGATGACCTGAGCCAAAGGCAGACACTTAACTGACTGAGCCACCCAGGTGCCCCATCCAATTTTCTTTTAATTCAAAAATTTTGATTATTACTTTTAACTGTTTTATTGAGATATAGGTTACATATCAACTTATTCATCCATTTAAAGTATACGATTCAACAGTTCTCTAGTATATTCAGTTATGCAACCATAGCCATAATCAATTTTAGAACATTTCAATCAGCCCCAAAAGAATCCATATTCATTAGCAGACAGTTCCCATTTCACCCACTACCAATTCCAGCTCTAAGTAATTATTAATCTACTTTCTATTGTTACAAATTTGCCTATTCTTGATATTTCATATACAGTCATATAATATGTGGCCTCCTTTGACTGGCTTTTTTCATATACCATAATGTTTTTAAGATTCATTTATGTCATAGCATGTATTAGTACTTCATTTCTTTTTATCGACAAATAATATGCCATTGTATAAATATACCACATTTGTTTATTCATCCATCCACCAATTGATGGACATTTGGGAACAATGTCCAAATACTGTTTAAACAATGTCCAAAATGTGGAAACATTTTTTTGGCTAGTATGAATGATGCCGCTATTAACACTCATTTACAGATTTTGATAGGGACGTGTTTTTATTTCTCTTGAATACATACCAAGGGATGTAACTGCTGAATCATATGGTAACCTTTCATTTAACATTTTAAGGAGTTGCCAAACTGTTTTCCTAAGTAGCTGCAGCATTTAACATTCCCACCCACAGTGTATGAGGATTCTAATTTCTCCACATACTCACCAACACTTGTTATTATTTGTTTTGGTTGTAGCCATCCTCGTGGGAGTAAAGTGTTATCTCATTGTAGTTTATTTTTACTTAAATTTTAGTTAACATATGTGCAATATTGGTTTCAGAAGTAGAATTCAGTGATTCATCACTTACATACAATACCCAGTGCTCATCACAAGTGCCCTCTTTAATATCCATCACCCATCTAGGCCATCCCCTACCCACTTCCCTCCCTCAACCCTCAGCTTGTTCTCTATCATTAAGAGTCTATTTTGGTTTGTTTCTCTCATTCTTTACCCCTTTCCCATGCATCCAACTGTTTTGTTTCTTAAATTCCACATATGAGTGAAATTATATAGTATTTGTCTTTCTGATTGACTCATTTCGCTTAGTATAATACATTCTAGCTCCATCAGCATCATTGCAAATGGCAAGACTTCATTCTTTCTGATGGCTGAGTAATATTCCATTGTAGATACATACCATAGCTTCTTTATCCATTCGTCAATTGTTGGACATTTGAGCTCTCACCATAGTTTGGTTATTGTTGATAATGCTGGTATAAACATTGCAGTGCATATACCCCTTCATATTTGTATTTTTGCATCCTTTGGGTAAATATCCAGTAATTCAATTGCTCGATCATAGGATAGTTCTATTTTTGTTTTTTAAGGAACCTCCATGCTGTTCTCCAGAGTGGTTGCACCAGTTTCATTCCCACCAACAATGTAAGGAGTATTCCCCTTTCTCTACCTGTTGTTTCCGTGTTGTTAACTTTAGCCATTCTGGCAGGTGTGAGGTGATATCTTATTGTGGTTTTCATTTGTATTTCCCTGATGATGAGTGATGTTGAGCGCCTTTTTATGTGTCTATTAGCCATCTGGATGTCTTCTTTGGAAAAGTGTCTGTTGATGTCTTCTACCTATTTTTTATCTGGGTGACTTGTTTTTTGGGTGTTGAGTTTGATAAGTTCTTTATAGATTTTAGATACAAACCCTTTATCAGATATGTCATTTGCAAATATCTTCTCCCATTTCAGAGGCGCCTTTTAGTTTTTCTGATTGTTTCCTTCACTGCACAGAAGATTTTTATCTCAATAAAGTCCCAATAGTTTACTTTTGCTTTTGTTTCCCTTGCCTCCAGAGACATATCTAGTAAGAAGTTGCTGTAGGTCGAAGAGGTTGCCTCCTGTGTTCTCCTCTAGGATTTTGATCATTTTCTGTATCAAATTTAGGTCTTTCACCCATTCTGAATTTATTTTTGCTTATGATGTAAGAAGGTGGTCTGGTTTCATTCTTTTGCATGTGGCTGTCCAGTTTTCCCAACACCAATTGTTGAGGAAACTCTTTTTTTCATTGGATATTCTTTCTTGGTTTATTGAATATTAGTTCACCATGTAGTTGTGGATTATCTCATTGTAGTTTTTTTTTCTCATTGTAGTTTTGATTTGCATTTTCCTAATCGCTAATGATATTATCTTTTCATGGTCTTATTGGCTATTGTATATCTTTTACTTTTTGAGGAACCTCCATACTGTTCTCCAAAATAGTTGCACCAGTCTGCATTCCCACCAACAGTGCAAGAACATCCTTGCCAACAGAAATGTCAATTCAGTTTCTCTGTCCATTTAAAAAATTGGTTTGTTTTTTATTACTGAGTTGTAAGAATTCCTTATATATTCTAGATACAAATCTGTTATCAGATATATGATTTATAAATGTTTTCTCCCATTTTGTGGGTTATCTTTCATTTTCTTGATGGTGTCCTTTGAAGCATAAAAGTTTTTGGCTTTGATGAAATCCAATTAATATATTTATTGTTACTGTTTGTGTTCTTGTTGTTATATCTAAAAAAGCTTTATTTAACCCAAGGTCATGAAGATTTATTTACATTTTTTCTAAAAGCTTTATAGTTTTAGTTCTTATTTTTAGGTCTATGATTCATTTAGAGTTCATTTTTTTAGAAGGGAGGAGTCCAAGTTCTTTTTTTTTTTTTTTTTGCATGTGGACATCTCATTGTCTCAGCACCATTTGTTGAAGGTAATCTTTCTTTTAAATGGTCTTGGCACTTTTCTCAAAAACTAAATGAATACAAAGGTGAGAGTTTATATCTAAACCTTCAGTTTTATTCCATTGATCTATTAGACTGTCCTTATGCCAGCACAACATTCTCTTGATTGCTGCAGCTATGCAATATATGTTTTGAAGTCATCAAGTGTGAATCCTCCAACTTTGTTAACTTTCAATATGATTTTGGCCACTTTGGGTCCCATGCATTTCTTTATGAATTTTAGGATCAATTTATCAACTTCTGTAAAAAACTCAACTGAGAATTTAATATGGATTGTATTGGATCCAATTTGTGAATATTGTCATCTCAATATTAAAGTCTTATAATACATGAACAAGAGATGTCTATCCATTTATTTAGGTCTTCTTAACATCTTCCAGCAGTTTTATAGTTTTCCTCCCTGCTTTACTGTGGTATAATTGCAAAATAAAATTATATATATATATTTATTTATTTTTAAGATTTTATTTATTTATTCATGAGAGACACACACAGAGAGAGGCAGAGACACAGGCAGAGGGAGAAGCAGGCTCCATGCAGGGAGCCCTACATGGGACTCGATCCCAGGTTTCCAGGATCACGCCCTGGACTAAAGGCGGCACTAAACTGCTGAGCCACCCGGGCTGCCCAAAATTATATATATTTAAAGTATGTAATGTGATAAACCATTGCTTCACATAGTTACTATTTTTTTATTTTTGCAATGAGAATGTGTAAGATCTACTCACATAGCAAATTTCAAGTAGACAATATAATATTATAAACAATAGTCACCATGCTATGCATTAGATCCTCATAATTTATTCATCTTGTAATAGAAAGTTTGTGCCCTGTAACCAACATCTCCTCATTTCCCCCATCTTTAGCCCCTGGAAACCACCATTCTACTTTCTGTGTCAATGAGTTTAACTTTTTTTTCACATATAAGTGATACATACATTATCTGTCTTCCTCTGTCTGGCTTATTTCACTTAACATAATACCCTCCAAATTCATTCAGGTTGTCACAAATGGAAAGATTTCCTTCTTTTCTATGGCTGAATAATATTCCTGTATATGTGACACATTTTCTTTATCCATCTATCCATCAATAGTTAGGCTATATCCATATATTGGCTACTATGTGTAATATAGCAATGAACATGGGAGTGCAGATAGTTCTTTGAGATACTGATTTTGTTATACCCAGAAGTAGGATTGAGGGATCACATGGCAGTTCCATTTTTAATGTTTTGAGGAACTTCCAAATTGTTTTCCATAGTGCATTATTTACCTTCTTATCAACAGTGTACAAGGGTTCTTGTTTCTACACTTCTACACATCTTTGCCAGTACTTGTTATTTCTTGTTTTTTTAAGTAAAAGCAATTCTAACTGGTGTGAGGTGATGTCTCATAGTGGTTTTGATTTGCATGTCCCTGATGATCAGTGATGTTGAACACCTTTTCATGTATCTATTGGTCATTTTTATGTTTTCTTCTTCTTCTTCTTCTTCTTCTTCTTCTTTTCTTCTTCTTCTTCTTCTTCTTCTTCTTCTTCTTCTTCCTCTTCTTCTTCTTCTTCTTCTTCTTCTTCTTCTTTTCATCTTTGCCTTTTTTACAGAAATGTCTATTCAGGTCCCTTGTCAACTATTTAATATATATATATTTTTTGCTATTGAGTTGTATGAGTTCCTTATATATTTTGGATATTAATCTCATTTCTCATATGTGGTTTGCCAACATTTTCTCCCATTCCAAGGGTTGCCTTTCCATTTTATTGATGGTTTCCTTTGTTGTGCTAAAGTGTTTTCATTTGCTGTTGTCCCACTTGTCTATTTTTGCTTTTGTTGCCTATACTTTTTGTGTCATATCCAAAAAATCATTGTCAAAACTAATGTCAAGGAGCTTTTTCCCTTTTTTTTCTTCTAAGAATTTTATAGTTTTAGGTTTTATATTTAAGTCTTTAATTTATTTCAAGTAATTTTTGTGAGTGGTGTATTCTAGGGATCCAGGATCATTTCCATGTGGATATCCAGTTTCTCAGCACCATTTGTTGAAAACACTCTTTTCCTTCATTGAGTTTTCTTGATGTCCTTGTCAAAGGTTTTGGCCATACATTTGAAGGTTTATTTCTTTATTTGAAGCTTATTTTTGAATGAACTCAACTCTACTATGATTAGATTAGACTCTTTAAATGGTGATTAAATGCATGGTTTCTTGTATCAGTCTGCAGGAGCATAGGTACTCCACCATTTACTGTGTGATGTTAGACAATTTATCTTTCTGCAACCTATTTTCCTTATCCATAAAACAACAATAATGATAGTGCCTCCCTAAGGATGGGATTACAAAGATTAAATAAGAGAAAGCTTGTTTAAAATGCCTGATACATAGAAAGTACTCAAAAAATCTTAGCTATTATTATTGCCTATTTTTTACAATTTTATTAGAACACATCCAACACAATTATAGCTCCCTAAGGATCTTCAGATGGTTTCTTATGGATCTTAGGATTGTTTATTCTATTCCTGTGAAAAATGTCAATGGAATATTTATAGAGATTGCATTGAAGCTGTAGATCACTTTGGGTACTATGGACATTTTAACTATACTAATTCTTCCAATCCATTTATTTATGTCTTCCTCAATTTCTACCTTCAAATCTATAGTTTTCATTGTTCAAGTTTGGGTTTTTCACCTCCTTGGTTAAGTTTGTTAATACTTAATTAAATTTGTTAATATTTGCTTAAGTTTTTTTCAATGCTATTGTAAGTGGGATTGTTTTCTTAACATCTTTTTTGTATAGCTCATTGTTAGTAAATAGAAACACAAATGATTTTTGTATGTTGATTTTTTTATCCTGCATTTTTACTAAATTTACCCACTCTAACAATTTTTTGGTGGAGTCTTTAGGGGCTTCTATGTTTCAGATCATGCCATCTATAATAGGGACATTTTTACTTCTTCTTTCTTGATTTGGATATGTTTCTTTTCTTGCCTAGTTGCTCTGGCAAGGACTTCCACTAATACAGTGAATAGAATATGGTGAAAAAAGGCGAGCATCTGTCTTGTTACTGATCTTGGAGGAAAAGCCTTTGGATTTTCACTGTCGAGTATGTTAGCTATGGACTTGTCATATCTGGTCTTTATTATGTTGAGGTATGTTCTTTCTCTACCTAATATTTTGAGACTTTTTATCATGAAATCATGTTGAATTTTGTCTAATGCTTTTCTGCATCTATTGAGATGATCACACAAATTTTTTTAAAGCTTTATTTATTTATTTATTTATTTATTTATTTATTTATTTATTATGATGGACACACACAGAGAGAGAGAGAGAGAGAGGCAGAGACACAGGAGGAGGGAGAAGCAGGCTCCATGCCGGGAGCCTGATGTGGGACTTGATCCCAGGACCCCAGAATCGCGCCCTGGGCCAAAGGCAGGCACCAAACCACCGAGCCACCCAAGGATCCCCCGATCACAGAATTTTTATCCTTCACTTTGTTAATCTACTGATTTGTGTATTAGGATTGTGTACAAGGATTGTGTAACCATCCTTGCATCCCAGGGATAAACCTACCTCGATCATGATGTATAATCCTTTTAATGTTCTGATAAATTCAGTTAGTATTTTTTCACCTATGTTCATCATGGATATAGAATTCTCTTTCCTTGTGTCCTTTTCTGGCTTTGGTATCAGTGCAATGATGCCTCATAAAATGATTTAGAATGTTTATCCCTCTTCAGTTTTTAAACAGAATTTCAGGAGAATTAGCATTATTTTTTTTTAAGTGTTCAGTAGAATTCACCAGTGAAGCCATCTACTCCTTTGTTGGGAGATAGTTTCCTTATTGATTTTCTATATGGATTATCTATTCACTGATGTAAGTGGGGTATTTAAGTTTCCTACTATTATTGTATTATCATCAGTTTCTCTCTTTATGTTCACTAATATTTGCTTTATGTATATAGGTGCTCCAATGTTGGGTACATAGATATTTATAATTGTTATATTCTTTTGTTGGATGTCTCCCTTTCATTTCTGATGTTTTTTCTTTTTTTTCTTAGTCTAGCTAAAGGCTTGTCAATTTTGTTTATGTTTTGAAGAAAACAACTTTTCATTTCATTGATCTTTTCTATTGGTTTTCTAGTTTCTAATTCACTAGTTTTTTCCTCTGATCTTTGTTATTTCCTTACTTTTGCTAACTTTGGGCTTAGTTCTGCTTTTTTAGTCCCTTGAGGTATAAATTTAGATTGCCATTTGAAATATTTCCTTTTTCTTAATTAGGAATTTATTGCCTATTTACAATTGCCCTTTTAGAATGCTTTTGACCTCCATCACAAGAACCAGCTTTCTGGTAACTCCTGATGTTATACCTCCTCATCCTCCCACATCACTGCTGCTGCTATGACTGGATGTCTCCTTATTAGGAATAAATATCCCAACTTTGAGGCCAATACTATCATTGGCCATATCCATTTCTATGACTTTTTGAGAGGTCACATGGGGCATTCTTTTGTCCCATGCTTGAGATCTTACCACAGTGTGTATTATTACAAAGCTTGGTAGAGCAGCAAATATAGCACTACAATTTAGCAAGAGGAATATAAAAGATGATTGCTCTTTTAATAGACCATGCTGAAGACCATCTTCCTGGAATAAGGGTATCACTACTTACAATGGTGAGAAGTCCACAGAAATGTTACCTTTTCTAATCATTGATGATAAGAATCAAGAGTTTACAATCTTGTTGGGCATTCTGGGCACAGCAGAGAAGACTATACAGGGCATTCCTATGACAGCTTGTGTGATGTTTATTTTTGGTCCTGATAAGAAATTGAAGCTGTCATCCTCTATTTAGCTACCACTGGCAGAAACTTTGATGAAATTCTCAAAGTAGTTATTTCTTTCAAGCTGACATTGGAAAAGACAGTTGACACCCTGGCTAATTTGAGGAATGAAAACAGAGTGATGGGCCTTCCAATCATCTCTAAAGACATAACCAAAAAATTTCCCTAAAGGAGTCTTTACCGAGGTGCTCCCATCTGACAAAAAAGACCTCCGCTATACTCTCCATCTATAAAATTCTCTGAGAAGTTGGTGCTGGAGCTGCTTGCTTAGCATAGTAGGCCAGAGGATGCCAGCTGCTAATGATGTTTTCCTGCAGCAATTTTGTAAAAACATCCTGGTACCATCCTAAAAAAAAAGAAAAAAAAGAAAAAAAAGAAGAAAAAAAGAATTGCTTTTGATGCAGTTTGCTAATGGTGTATTTCCATTTTCATTTGTTTGAATATTTTTTTTCTTTTGATTTCTTCTTTGACCCATTTGTCGTTCAGAAGTAAATTGTTTAATTTCCACATGTATTTATAAAATTTCCAGCTTTCTTCTGTTACTGATTTCTCATTTCATACCATTGTGTTTGGAAAAAATACCTGGTATGATTTCAGTCTTAAATTTGTTAAGACTTGTTTTGTGGCCTAACATAGAAGCTACTCCAGATAATATTCCATATGTGCTTGAGAAGAAAATGTATTCTGTTGCTGTTGGATGGAATATTTTGTATATGTCTGGTAGGTCCATTTGGTCAAAAGTATAGTTCAAGACCAATGTTTCCTTATTATATTTTCTCTCTGGATGATCCATACATTGTTAAAAGTGTTCAACTGTTATTGCATTATCTATTTCTGCCTTCCAATCTGTTAAAATTTGCTAACTAGTTAGGTGCTCCAATGAGGCTGCATATGTATTATATTCTATTGATGAATTAACCCCTTTATTATTATATAATAATTTTCTTTTCCTCTTGTTAGAGTTTTTTACTTAAAGTCTATTTTTTTTTCTGATAGGAGTTTAGCTTTATTCATTTGTATTTGCATTTGCATGGAATATCTTTCTTCACCTTTCAGCTTCAGCTTATGTGTGTTTATAAACCTGAAGTGAGTCTCTTGTAGGAATCACATAGTTGGTTCTCATTTTTATTTTATCCATTCAGTGACTCTGTCCTTTGGGAAGTTTAATTCATTTACAGTTAATTATTGACAATTAGGGACTTACTTTTGCCATCTTGTTAATATTTTGAATGGGGAATGTTTTGCAGTTCCTTTGTTCTTTTCTTCCTCTCTTGTTATCTTTCTTGTGATGTGATGATTTTCTGAAGTGGTATACTTTAATTCCTTTTCTTTGACTTTTCTGAATCTACTATAGACTTTTGCTTTGTGGTAACTATGAGGCTTATAAAACATCTTAAACTTACAACAATCTGCTTTAAGCTGATAACAATTTAAATTTAATCACATACAAAAACTCCACCTTTTTATTCCTCTTCCCATTATATGTTTTTGATGATATAATTTGTATCTTTTTATATTGTACACCAATTAAAATTATTATACCAATAGTTATTTTTAATACTTTTATCTTTTTTTTTATATTGGAGTAAAGCAAATTCTGCACCATCAGTATAGTATTAGAGTACTTTGAATTTGACCATTTTTACATTTACTAATGAGTTTTACATTTTCATATGTTTTTATGTTATGAATTAGTGTCCTTTTATTTCAGCTTAAGAAATCCTTTTAGCATTTCTTATAAGGCAGCGCTAGTGGTGATGACTCTCTCAGCTTTAGCTTGTCTGGGAAAGTCTTTAATTCTTCATTTCTGAAGGACAGCTTTGCAAAGTATTCACAATATTCATGCTGGCACTTTGCATATATCATCCTATTCTCTCCTAGCCTGAAAGATTTTTCTCTTTTCTTTTTCTTTCTTTCTTTTTTCTTTCTTTCTTTCTTTCTTCTAGATTTTATTTATTTATTTGAGAGAGAGAGAAAACATGAGTAGGATGGAGGTGCAGAGGGAAAGAGAGAAGCAGACTCCCCACTGAGCAGAGAGTCTGACCCAGGGCTCAATCCCAGGACCCTGAGATCATGACCTGAGCCGAAGGCAGATGCTTAACCAACTGAGCCACCCAGGTGCCCTTGCAAGGTTTCTGCTGAGAAATCCTATCATAGTCTGGAGGGTGTTCTCGTATATGAGAGGAGTTTATTTTCTTTTGTTGCTTTCAAAATTCTCTTTGTCTTTGATTTTTGACAGTTCATTATAAAGCATCTTAGTGAATTCCTCTTTGGGCTTTACCTGTATGAATTTCAGGTACCTGGATGTTTTAACTCTGCCCAGATTTGGGGAATTTTTAGCCCTTATTTCTTTAAATGAGCTTTTTACCCCCTTTCTCTCTCTTTTCCTTTGGGGACTCCTATATTATGAAAACTGTTTCTTCTGATAGTGTCCCATAATTCATGTAGGTGTTCACCACTTTTTTTCATTCCTATTTCTCACTTGACTGTATAATTTTAGATGCCTTGTATTTGAGTTCATAGATTCTTTCTTCTGTTTAATCAAGTCTGATGTTGATGCTTACTATTGCATTTTCATTTCATTCATTGTATACTTCATCTCCAGAATTTCTGCTTGATTCTTTTTTTCAATGATTTCTTTCTGTTGGCTCTATTATTTTGTTCATGTATTGCTTTCCTGATTTCATTAAGTTGTCTGTTTTCTCTTGTAGCTTGGTGAGCTTCCTTAAAATAATTATTTTGAAAATTGCTTTTTTTTTGGTCAGGGAATTCACAGATTTCCATTTTTTGATCAGGGAATTCAGAGTTTTCCTTTTTTTGTGTGTGGTCAGTTACAGGAAAATAATCGTGTTCCTTTGGTAGTGCAATGTTTTCTTGCTTTTTTTGTGATCCTTGAGTCCTTGCATTTCTGTCTTCTTATTTGAAGAAGCAGTCACCTCCTCTATTCTTTACTCACTGGCCTCAGGAACTAGATACCTATACCTGGTCACAGTCCAACTGGGGAGTCTGAAGGTTTCTCAGATGTTTTCTATGGATGTGCCCACACATGTTGTTCCCTCTTGAGGGAATTTTTAAGATTCTCTATCCTCTATTGATCCTGCAAAACTGCATTAAGTGCTGAGAGTCTCCTATTTGTTTTCCCTAGAGTGGTGTCCTGAAATGCTCAACTTTCTGAGCATTCTCCCAATCTCACAGAGTCAGGCTGGCATTCTGCACTTAGTTGTTGGCAAAGGCTCTCTTCTGCTGTCTGAGGAACCATGGGCTGGGAGTTGTTCCTGGGGGGTAGGATGGTAAGAGGGTATTGGTGGGATGTGGTTATCTATGGGTCAGTTGTGGAAGCCTATAGGCAAGATATTCCCAGTGGCTTGTGGGCAGGATTCCTGAAGGAGTTCACAAGTCAGTTAATAGGAAGAAGTGGTGAGTAACATCCCTTTAATGAGTTTGGAGAGCTGGCTGCTATTCCCAACCTCTCTCAACCCTCAGTCTTGCTCACTTCAGTAATTTAGGTAAGATGGGAAAAAGTGTGACTCTTGACATCCCGCATGTCTGGGGAAGCTGGGCACTTACTCACATGCTCTTACATTTCCCCATGGGAGAAATCATGGGCCATTGGATCTGTCCTGGCATGGAATCATGCCGCCTTGGGGAGGGATGATGCAGGAAAAGTGAAACTGTTCTTGATTCCCTCTTTAACATATCTATTCTTGGATGTCTTTGCTCCAGTTGTGTGCTAGAACTTCTCTGCTAGATGCCCAGAAAGGTACTTGTCCAAAGATGACTACCAAAATTGATATTCCATGGAGGGGTGATGGCAGGAAACTCTTATTTTGCCACCTTTTATATCACCTTGTAGTTTTCAGCATATCTCAAATTTGTTAAATTTCTTTCTAAATATTTTATTTATTTTGATTCTATTCTAAGTCAAACTGTTTAATTCATTTTTCAGATAGTTCATTGCTAATATGTGGATGTAATAGAAGTGGTGAAAGCAAATATTCCTGTGTTATTACTATCTTTAGAAGGAAACCATTCAGTCTTTTACCATTAAATGTGATGCTAGCTGTGGATTTTTTGTAGATGCCCTTCATCTGGTTGAGTAAGTTCTTTATATTTCTAGTGGAAAGTGTGTTTTTATCACAAAGAAGTGTTAACTTTTGTTAAATGCTTTTTCTGCACCAATCAAGTTGATCCTTTTTTCTTTTTTTTTGATCCTACGATATGGTGTATTACATTAATTGGTTTTCAGATATTAAGCCAACCTTATATTCCTGGATGTAAATTCTGCCTGGTCATAGTGTGTAAACCTTTTTATATAATGTTGATGTGGTTTCCTAGTACTTTTTTAAAAAGGATTTTTGCATCTATATTCATATGAAATTTTGGCATGTATTTTTTCTTGTGACATCTTTGGTGTCTGTATTTGGTAATATTGGCATCATTGAATGAAATAGGAAGTATTCTCTTCTATTTTTGGAAAATTTGTGAAGAATTAATTCTTTTTAAAGTCATTAGCATAAATTACAGTGATGTCTTATTTCTTTTTGAGTCATTTTTAGTAGGTTGAGTCTTTCTAGAAATTTTTCCATTCATCTAAATTATGTTGGAACACTATTGTTCATAGTATTTTTTTCATAATCCTTTAAATTTTTATAAGGTTGGTAATAATGTGTCTGCATTCATTCTTGATTTTAGTAATTTGAGCCTTTCTTTTTGGTCTAACTAAAGTTTTATCAATTTTATCTTTTTGAAGAACCAGCTGTATATTTTATTTTCTTTATTATTTTTCTTTACCTATTTCATTAATTTGGGTTCTAATGATTATTTTCTCCTTTATGCTTGCTTTGATTTTAATTTATTCTTTTTTTCTACTATTTAAAGTGAAATGTCAGATCATTGTTTGAGTTTTTTTTTAACATACACATTTACAGCTATTAATTCCTAAGAATTGCTTTAACTGCATTTTTTAACTATTAGTATGTTGTATCTTTATTTTTGTTCATCCTAAAGTAATTTCTAATTTTTCTTTTGACTTCTTCATTTACCCATTGGTTATTTAGTTATGTAGAGTCTAATTTCCTCATTATTTGTGAATATCTCAAATTTCTTTTTGTTATTAATCTTTAATTTCTCTCCAGTGTGATCAGAGAAATACTTTCTAAATTTTGAAACCTTTTATATTTACTGAGGCTTGTTTTAGAGCCTAGCACATAGTTTATCCTGGAGAATGTTCCATGTACTCAGACAAATGTGTATTCTGCTGTTAGAATTTCATGTTGTTGCATAGAATATTCTATGTCTGTTAGGTCTATTTTAGATATATTTTCAAGTTTTCTATTTCTTTTGTTGATATTCTGCTCAGATGTTCTATTCATTATTGAAAGGGGGTATTGAGTTATTCAATTACTATTGTCAGGTTTTCTATTTTTCCTTTCAATTTGTTTGTTTTTGCTTCATGTATTTTGGGGCTCCCACTGTTAGGTGCATATATAATTGTTATAATGTCCTAGTAGACTGACCCTTTCATCATTACAAAATGCCCTTTTTATATCTAGTAACATTTTTCATTTTAGTCTACTGTGTTTGATAATATTTTATTATATTATATTATCCATTCTAGATTCCCTGTGGTTGCTATTTGCATGATATACCTTTTTCCATTCTTTTACTTTCAATCTATTTGTATCTTTGAATATAAAATGCTTCTTCTGTAGACAGCATATACTTGGATCAGGTATTCTTATCTGGTCTGACAATCTCTGCCTTTTGATTAGATTATTTAACCCATTCATATTTAATGTTATAATTGATATAATTGTATTTATGCCCACTATTTTAGTTTCTAAATTTTTACTTTCTATTATCTCATGTCTTTTTTGTTTCTATTCCTCCTACTTCTCTCTTTTGGATTAAATAAATATTTTTTTGAGTTATACTTTAATTACTATAATTACTTTTTCATGATTTTAAAATTTATTTTGTCTGGGATTACTCTAGGGATTACTATATACATCTTATCAGAATCTACTTTAGATTTATACAAACTTAATTACAGTGTGATACAGAAACATCACTTCTGTACAACTCTATTCTCTCTCCCTTTTGGACTATTATTGTTATGCATATAATATATATACATTATATATACATACATATGTATATTACTAACCCACCAATATATTGTTATAATTATTACTTTGTATAATTTTATGCTATTAAACTAGCTGTGTAAAGAGAGGAAAACAAGCTTATATTTACAGAGTTTTTTTATTAACCTTATTTACTCTTTTTGGTTCTCTGCATATGTTCCATGGATTCAAGTTACCATCAAGTGTCATTTTCTTAGCCCAATAAGACTTTGTTAACATTACCCTTCTTTGTACTATTGTTGGCAAATATATTTCTATATGTTCTTATCTAATTATATAATTGTATACATGGTATTTTATTCAATTGTGTTTTAAATCAGTTAAGAAAAATAAGAGACATGCATTTATACTACCTTTTATAATTAAAATGAATTCTTTATTTTTTTTTTAATTTTTTTTTAATTTTTTATTCATTCATGATAGTCACACACAGAGAGAGAGGGAGAGAGAGAGAGGTGCAGAGACACAGGGAGAGGGAGAAGCAGGCTCCATGCACCGGGAGCCCGACGTGGGACTCGATCCCGGGTCTCCAGGGTTGCACCCTGGGCCAAAGGCAGGCGCCAAACCGCTGCGCCACCCAGGGATCCCCGAATTCTTTTCTTTATATAATAACATTTTAACTAAATGTTATGGGGGGTTGCATCCCCCCTCCAACAAATTCACAAGTTGAAGCCTCAATGTGATAGTATTAGGAGGTGAGCCATTGATAATATTAATGTCCATGATAATATTAATGTCCTTAGAAGAAGAGTTTCCTCTCTGCCTGTACACAAAGAAAAGGTTATGTGGACATACAGAGATGGTTGTTACCTACAAGCCAAGATATGAGGCCTCAGCATGTATGTAACCTACCCTGACAACACCTTGATCTTAGACTTCCCAAACTCTAGAACCATGAGAAATAAATTCATATTGGTTAAGTCACCTAATTTATGTTATTTTATTATGGCAATCTGAGATGATTAAGGCATAAATTAACAAATTCAAGCAGGAGTAGTGTTTGAGGTCAGTATCTGTGTTTTGACCTTGGGAGGTTTCTTCTTTGCTCTTTCACTGACTCTCTCTGTGAACTAGCTGGCCTATGATTCTGTTTGGTGTTCTTAATTAAGAGGAGCTATTGTTTTTGAGGGCTCTTAATTTAAAAAATAAAGTGCTAATTTCTTAAATATATACAAATCAATTAGAAAAAGAAAAAAATCCGAACAATATGGGCAAAACATATGAACATACAGATTTAAAAAATAAATATTTGTGATTTTTAAACATATAGATTGTCAACCTCACTTATAATTTAAAAAATACAAATTAGAGCTATACAAATATTACATTTTCATGTGCAAGGTTGGCAGGAATGAAAAAATGATAACACAGTCCCAACATTGTTGGTGAGGATATAAATTGTTACAATAATCTCTGAATGGTGCTTTGACAATACCTATCAAAATCACAGAAGCCCATATTCATATTCTAAGGATTTACCCTAGAGATATACTGGCAAATGTGAAAGATAATGTATATATATATACTCATTAATCATTGCTGCACTCTTTGTAATAGCAAAAAGCAGAAAACCTTCTAATATGAGGTTGTTTAAATAAATTATGTCACATCGGTTTGTGGTAAATTGCACACTAGCTCCATTTCTTCAAATTTTCCTCTGTACAAGCCTTTTACTGTATCATTTTGTAGTGCTCTTCTACTGTGGATGTAGTTCCCTGCTCTTTAGCCTTAGCACATGATTTGCTTTGGCTGATAACATGTTGACAGATGTGATGCTGGCAATATTTGGAAAAGGACTTACCTGGTTTAGGCTTCCCTTCTATTGTGCTTCTATAGTTGTCAAGAGAAGAACATGCCTCAGCTACTCCCTTCATCTTAGGAGGAAGGTCATAGTCATTTGGAGAAGAACTGTTTTCAAATAGGCGTCTCAGTCAGGCCCAGCCTAGAGTAGGGCATATCAGTCAATTTCTAGAAGCAGGAGTAAACCCAGATTGGCAGAGTTTGCCAACCAACTCCAACTCAGATTATACAATCCTGCAGGTGCATACACTATACACATAAAGAATTGTTTCAAGGCACTGAGTTTTGAGATGGTTTATTACACAGCTATAGACAGCTAATACACTGCAATGGATACCATCTATCCACAAAAGAGTTCTATATTATAGTAATAAGAAATAGTCTCTGACACTTATGGTTCAATTAAATTAAATACAGAACACTGTGAAGTAGTCAATCATTTGTGAAAATAAATTTGCATACATATGCATATGACTAGAAGGATGCACAAGAAAAGCTGATAAAAGTTAGTTGCCTATAGAAAGGTTAACCAGATAGCTGAAGGACAGGAGTTGAAAGAGAATTTCCCTTGTATGCTTTTTTGTTACTTTTTAATTTTCAACTGTTCAAATGAATTATGTATGTTAAAAAATAAATTGAGGGCAGCCCGGGTGGCTCAGCAGTTTAGCACCAGCTTCAGCCCAGGGCGTGATCCTGGAAACCTGGGATCAAGTCCCATGTCAGGTTCCCTGCATGGAGCCTGCTTCTCCCTCTCCCTGTGTCTCTCATGAATAAATACATAAATAAATAAATCTGTAAAGAAATAAAAAATAAAATAAATTATTTTTTTAAATTCAGGGTATTCCTTGTGCTCTGAATTCTTCTAGCAATTGTTAGAGCAGAAAAAATTTCTGAAATAAGTTCAGTTTTTCTTCCTTCACAAATGCCAGTTTTTTGCTTAAATGATTCTGGGATTCTTTACTTTTCTCTTAAATTGTGAGTTTCAGCAGTATTTGTCTAGTTGCATAGTTCTAGTTTATTATTATTTCTTAATAGCTAGAATATATATATAAAGAACTCTTAATTAAAACTCAGTCCCATGGGGCTTCTGGGTGGTTTAATCAATTAAGTGTTGGACTCTTGATTTTGGCTCAGGTCATGATCTCAGGGTCATGGATGGGATGGAGCCCCAATCTGACTCCATGTTCTGCTTCTGCTTGAGATTCTCTTTCCTTCTCCCTCTGCTCCTCCTCATGCACTCTCTCCCTCAAATAAATAAATAAACAAATATTTTTTTAAAAACCAAAATTCCATGAAAACAAACAGCCCCAGTTAGAAAATGGACAAATGAATTGATCAGACACTTCATGAACGAAGATAACACAGGTGGCAAATAAGAACATCAAAAGGTGCTCACTATCACTGACCAATGAAAAGCAAAATGAGATACTACTACATACTTTTTAGAATATCTAAAATTAAAAAGTTTAACCACGTCAAGTGTTAGAAAGATGTGGACCAACTGGAAATCTTCACTGCTGGAGGTAATATAAAATAATATAACCACTCTGGAAAACAGTCTGGCAATTCCTGAAAAAGTTAAAAATAAATTTGCCATATGACTTAACCATTCCATCTTTTGTAATTTACCCAGGTGAAATGAAAGCATGTATCCACACAAAGATTTGAACATGATTGTTTATCAGAGCCTTATGTATGATAGCCCCAAACTGGAAGCAAAACTAATATCCATCAACAAGTAAAGGGATAAACAAAATATCCTATATCCATACCATAAAATACTACTCAGTTAAAAAAAAAAAGAATGAATTACTGATACTCATAACAACATGGATGTTTTCATACTATGTGATTCCATTTATATAAAATTCAAGAAAATTCAAACTAATCTATAGTGATAGAAATGAAATCAATGGTTGCATGGGGATGAATTTGGGTAGAGGTAGTATGTAGATGGAGTGATTATTAAAGGTCATGAGGAAACTTTTGAGGGTGATAAATACGTTCATTTTCTTTTTTTTTTTAATTTTCTTTTTTTTTCTTTTTATTTATTTATGATAGTCACAGAGAGAGAGAGAGAGAGGCAGAGACACAGGCAGAGGGAGAAGCAGGCTCCATGCACTGGGAGCCCGATGTGGGATTCGAACTCGGGTCTCCAGGATCGCTCCCTGGGCCAAAGGCAGGCGCCAAACCGCTGCGCCACCCAGGGATCCCTGTTCATTTTCTTTATTCAAGGGTACACATAAGTCAAAACTTACCAAGTTAGGCGCTTTAATTATATGCAAAAGAAAATTGAAAAAGAGGGCAGCCGTGGTGGCTCAGTGGTTTAGCACTGCCTTCAGCCCAGGGCCTGATCCTAGAGACCCGGGATTGAGTCCCACATCGGGTTCCCTGCATGGAGCCTGCTTCTCCCTCTGTCTGTGTCTCTGCCTCTCTCTCTGCGTGTCTCTCATGAATAAATAAATAAAATGTTTTTTAAAAAAAAGAAAATCGAAAAAGAAACCAAATGTTAGAATTTGTAAAGCTGAGCAGTAACTACACAGATTTTTGTTATACTGTGTTTTCTATATTTAATAACAAAATATTTACATTCAATTCAAAAAGAAAACTAGATTTCCCACACTTCAGATAATTGATTTAATAAACTTGTGGAAACAATAAGTTTTCATGAAAACAGGGCCCCTGCCTGTTTTATTCACCATTGCATTCTTAGTTCTCAGTACAGTGCCTAGAAGCACTCATCATACACTTCAAAATTATTTATCTAATAAGTTACAAATAAATTCAGCTTTTTCATAATAACTATTGGTTATTTTCTTATTTTAAAAAATCTTCCAGTTCCTATGGTAAAACTTAGAAATTATGGAACAATTTTAGAGTGATAGCCCGTACTGTGGTGTGTAGTTGATATTATCAGAAAACTCTATTATCTATCTATCTATCTATCTATCTATCTATCTATCTATCTATCTATCACCTACCTGCCTACCTATAGCTATATATTCAAAAACGTTTACATTCAGGCAACTTGTACCAACAAAGTCCTATTGGCACCCTGTCTGATTATTAAACACTTATTAGTCCATGTTTGCATGCACCATTCTGATTGCTAAACAATTTTGAGGATCATCCCTTCATAAATGTCATCACATCAGTGTTCTTGGGTTCAAGTACTTCATGATGCTACACAACCTTCCAAAAGGTTTTGTTCAAGTTCAGTACAGGCATCCTTTGGCATGCACTAATTACCAACTCCTTTATTCTACTATCATCCACACTGCTCAAGCCATATGACTGACCTTGGTTTGATTTTGTCTCGGTAGTTAAACTCTTGACTTCCATTTTTATTTTCACTGCCAAGGTGATGTGATAAATCTCTATTCCAAAATACACAACATATTTAGTTCTCTCTTCTTGGGCTTTTATATCAGGATCTAAACTGAATCTGATACATATTCACTTATTGGCCTCAAATATTTCAAGCAGTTCTAGCAGGCAACTTATTAACCTATGTATTTTAGCTCACTGAATAAGACTTATAAAATACATTAGACAGGCTTGGGTCCTGTAGCCAAGTTTTGGCCTAAGTCTGTCTGTTGAACCTCTGCCATGGACATGCAATAGATTGCCTGTCAATGTGTCAGGATTTGACATTTTTTAAAGGAGAATTTCTGACTTTGGAGGTGGTTCTGTTTGGAAGACAAAGTAAGTACCACAATAAAAAGCACATTAATAAACATTTATTGAACTGTATTAAATTTAATTGAAATTAATTGAATTTGGATGGTGGATACAATTACAACTGCTCCCATTTCTTGACTGAATTCCCGTTTTGGTTTAGAACCCAGTTTGGGCAAGGACTAGAGAAATGGAAAAGCTTCAATGTCACTTTCAGAGTTGAATTACTTAACATTAGAAAAAGAGTATTAGGTAATATCACTGATTTAAATATTTATCAGAATTTCCTTTGAAAAAAATAATTTCAACCAAATAAGGTAGATTTTTCTTTAAACAAAATTCACTATTCTATTCTTTACTCTAGGTATTTTTCAGCTTGTTACAGCCAAATTTGACTCTTCATTCTAGAATTATTAGAATTTCTCCTGGACATCACTGAAAATATTGAAATTATTTATAATGTTATAATTTTTCGAATGATAAAGGTCTGTATTCCTACCTCCATACTGAGTAAGTCACCACAACTTATAGATTCTAGCTCTTAAATATCTGTATAGGTTATTTTTAAAACTCGTATTTCCTTTTTAAAACCAGTATTTTATGAAACCCCTCTTTACATAAAATTTACCTTCACACATAAATTTTAAGTATATACTATACTATAATATAAAGGAGAATAAATAAATTTTAAATAATATTAACCTATAAATGTTTGGGCATAACTATATTAGAAGACCTAATGTGGTAATATACTTCCACCTATTTATAAACAGGCTGATATTTAAGAGAAAGTAGACCAATATTCAAATAAATAGTGAAAATAATTTTTCTTTATACTAGACATTTTGAAGTAAGATCACCGTGGATGCAATAACTACAAATGCAAACTGATACTGTAGGTTGTATTAGAGATTCAAATAGCATGAATGGCATAGCTGTCAGAAATAAAATTTTGTAAAGTTCCAAACAAAACAATATAACTATAAATACTTGCAGTTTCAATGTAAAATGGAGTTGTTTCTAGGCTGAGATAATTATAATCTGGTTTTTCATCTACATGAATGTCTAGGTGGATATTGGAATGTCATGTAGGTAGCAGAACAACTTTTCATTGCATATTATCCCTGGCCTCTACGCACTAAATGTCAATCACAGGGACAGACAGAAAAAAAAATGCCTCCACAAGAATTCAAAGTGTCCACCAGGGGCAGTGTCACTCTGTTGAGAACCACTGGTCTATGTAACCTGTTCCTGCCTTACTAATCTTTTACCACTACTTTAGTTAGGTTCTGCAACAACTAGCACTTGGATCTCTCAACTTCTCTCCCTGTCCTTAGTCTTTTCTGCCCATATTTCACCTTTCAAACAGATAGCAAAAGCGATCTTCCTAAAATGCACATCTGGTCCTGTCATTTCCTAGCTGAATATGGTCAGAGGCTCCCCAACCATAAGGGATGAAGTCAAACTTTTTAGAAAAGAAAACAGCAATCTGATCCCACTATATTTCAAATTTGACCTTGTACACCCTCCAACATGTGCTGTGCTCTTCCCCATGTATTCTCTAGATCTGAACGAGTTCTCTGAGTCTTTCTACCAACTTGCCCATCTGTGGTCTCTGAGTTCTCACTAATAATTCAAAAAGTTATTCAAGCATTGCTTCTACAGTGAAGCCTTCTCCAGACAATCTCTCCTCATGCTTACTGTTAGATAGTCAGCCTCTGCCACTAGACTGTGAATTTAATCTGACAGTAGGGATTTTTATGCTCTCTAACTTTGCACCTCAAGAACATCAATGAGGTAGAGGCCATATGGAAAAGTCTTAAAAAGTTAAACACTTTCAGAGTTGAATGAGCCTCTAATATTAGCTATTTGGAGTTCTGCAGATTACCATATAATTTATTTATCTTTCAATATTTTTCCTTGAAGAATCACATATTTCCATCCAGTTTAACCTCTCCACCAACTATGGCACTCTACCTTGTTCTTTCTTTAGTATTTATTTAAACTCCAACACATTTGGGAACATCTTTGTTATATTTTTCTTTTACTAGCTCCAACCCCCACTCTACGGACTCATGAAAAAAAATGTCCTTTTTGACCCAACCCAAGTTTATAATTTACTTAATTTATTTAGCTTTACATAATTTACTTAATTTAGCTTAGTTTAATTTTTTACTTAATTTACCTTCTTTATATATCTTAGACAAGAAGCCCATATCTTTGTTGTTTGTTGTGGTTTAAAGTATTGATTCATGGTTTTATGACATATGTGCTTGATGTTATTCACCAATACTTGATTTTGTTTTAGATTATTTTTCAGATTTGAGAGTATTTACCTTTATCAGTTATTTTGCTAATTTAAAGCAGAGACCAAAATTAGGTCTTAAATTATGTTGATGTTTGTCCATGTTGAATTACTTGGCTTCCCTCTGCCTCATGAGGCTGGCCATAATCAATCATCCTTTTTTTTTTTTTTAAATACTACATTATTCCTTGCCTTCCTAGGACTTAACAACTATATTTCAGCAATTTATTAATGACTTTCCTTTGGGTCATTAGAAGAAAAGTAGATCTTGTAGAGACAATCTAAATAAATGATAGTACAGAGACATTTTCCTGGAGGCTACAAAGTGACCTATTGAAATACACTAAATAGGTTCTTCTCCATTAGGACATTCAGATCCTCCTTTTATTTCATTTTGGAATGAAAGAATAAATGGGGAACAAATGTGCTCTGAAATCTTCTGTCCTCCTCTAGAGCATGGAAATAGCATCTCACACAAAAATTTTTCAAGCTGTCAGGAGTAAGGCAAATATGATAATTTAAGATAATTAAATGCTTAAGACAATCCAAATAGAATGGATCCTACTAAGCTTTTCTCACTTGAAGGAAACTTCTTTAAAAAGCAGTTACTGATCTAAACGTCTTTCAATAAGGCAATTTAAAAAATGTGGTATAACAATTCAAAGCACGGAATATTTTGCAATCTTAAAAAAAGAAAAAAGCAAACCTATATGTTTGGACATAGAATGATATATGATTGTCCTAAAATAAGAAAATTTATGAATAATACATACACTATGATCCCATTCATATAAAAATAGCAGAAACAATTAAAATATATACAAGAGAGAGGAGATTGGAAAGATACACAACAAATTGCAATCAATGTTGTACATTGAAAGCTTTAGTTTCTGTGACTGTTTCTTCCATCAGGGTACAAGTTCCCTGGCTGTCAGATCAAATAAGGGTATGCCCAGTTAAATTAGAATTTCAAGTAAACAATGGATTTTTTTTTTTTACTATTAAATACATCCCAAATACTATGTAGGACATACTTATACTAAAAAATTATTCATTATTTATCTGAAATTCAAATTTAACTGGATGCCCTGTATTTGTTTTGTTTGCTAATTCTGGCAATTCTAGTGTAAGAGGACCATAAACTATTCATCTTTATACTTTTATCATTAGCATACTTAAAGATATATAGTTGCACAATAAATCCTGAGAGGGAGACTAATCCAGGAGGGCACAATAATAACAGGCAATTTTGCTAAGTGTGTTACATATATTATCTCAATTCTAATGCAAATGCCTTAAAGTTTTATTAGTGTTTCTATTTTACAGAATAAGAAACAGAGGTATACAAAGGCAAACAGTCAATGAGGGAGCTAGAGATGATCCCAAGTTTCTGGGTCCTAATTTAGCAGCCATAGCCAACTGCCAGCTGCAGGGAGCAATAAGGAGAAAAGGGGAAAGAGAACCAGGGTGAGGCTTTGGTTCTGTCAAAGTGTAGCTGAGCAGGACCGCACAAACTCCTTAATCTTGCTAGAGTTGGAATGTGGGGTATGTAGGAGAGGCAGACGACTCAGGGCCCCGTATCCACCACTCATCCAAACAAATTACATAATTTATTTTTGCCTCAATTTTCTTATCTGTACAACTGGAGTAAGAGGACCTACCTGAATACTGCCACGATGAGTATAAGGCATAATTTCTTTAAAGCGATCACAAGGCTTAGCTAGGGAAAGAACACTCAGTCCATGCTAGTTATTACTGGCCTAGAACCCCAGTTTTTTCATTTGTAAAACAGAGTAACAACATCAATAAGCAGACAGGAGTACTAATGAAATCGATATTGCCAAGTTGATTTGAGTATTAGATGAGAAATATGTATTACCTTTCCCAATTCTTTTCTTTTTTTTACCTTTCCCAATTCTAAAGTGCTTCTCATTCTCCTTGAGTACTTGCATTTTGGATCAGAACCAGAATTCATACCACGCCAAAGCATTGCTACAATTCCCCCCCCCCCGAGTAATTAATTTTGTTTTAAAAATTATCATAAAGTAAAATCAATTCTTTGGTGTATAAAGTTTAATTAATTTTAACCCATATAGAATTATGTAACCGCTACTACAGTCTGGATACAGAACATGACGATAGCTTTTGAGATTCTTTGTTCAAAGTGTTTCACATTCTTGTTGCAAAACACTTAAAAATAAGAGGGAAAAAAAAAAAAACTTAGATAACCCTGAAGATACCAATTAGCAAGACTGGTTTTTTGTACAAATCTCGGCAGACTCCAACCCCTCTAGGTCTTGTCTGGGCCGTTTTTGCTATTGACTCTGCAGACTATCTCTTTCTAAAAAGTAATCAGGAATCAGCTTGAGGGTTGGGGCATTTCTTCACGCTACAGGGACGTATCACAGGCACAAACTTCAGCATTCCTTATTTGCTCCTTTTTATATTACCTTCCAGAACTTAATTTTCCCAACTATTTCCTTTAGTTGCCATTCTCCCTCTCAAATGAAGAATCTGGGACTACCAGCATCTTCTCACCCTCTCAGGAAAATTCTGGGAATACAGAGTCCTTGAGAGAGCAAGGGTGGAGCCTTCAGGACCCTAAAGCCCTCCGATATATCTGCTCCTCCAGGTAAAGAGTCAATCTGTCCCTTCCCCCGACTCCATCCTCTCCACTTCCCCCTTCTGGCCAGGCGTCCCTGGAAGGATAGACTTCTGGACCAAACTTCTGTCCTCTAAGAGCGGCCACTTTCCATCCCCCATTCCGCCGCGTGGGCTCTCGCAGTTTAAGTAACTTGCGCTGACACACCGGGGCCACATCCGCTTTCCTGGGTGACTCAAGTCATTGCTATTTGCCTTTTCTTTCTAGGATGCTTTGGCTGCTGTTTTCTCCCTCTGCTTTTAATTTGGGGAGGAAAAAAAAGGCAATGAATCAAGAACGAATCTTCTCTCCCCTGATCCTCCCCCACCCCTTTAAAGTTGGCTCTCTCCGTTCTGAAGTTCCGTGACTATCCATGAAGGGGGGGGGGGTTAGGCAGGACGGGACAGGTGGGGACGCATAATTACACCTAAACCTCAAGTAGGCATGTAAGGTACACTTTGGTGGGAAGACTTTCTGAAGCTCCCTTGCAGCTTGCTGGGCGTTTTGCTGCCGCCGCTGTACCTTTTCTGCTCTTTTCTTGATGTCGCGGCTTCGCGTTGCGCTGTCACGCCTAAATCTACCTCCCTGCGGCCCTAGGTCCCTAAAATCAGGGTGACCTGCACGAGATTCACCCGCGGTTTTCTTCAGGTCCAAGGTAAATACAGTAGGCAAAATGAGGAACCACCAAAGGATACAGGGGAGGGGGGAGAGAGAGGGATTCCCTCACCTTTTCCGACACATTCCTTGTTAATTTTCACCCGGAGGAAGCGCGCGGCCCAGGTGCCCCCCTTCACCCCAGAGTCCTTCCTTAAGTCCCCCTGCTGCGGGCTGCCAGGGGGGCGGCGCGGCGGGGGAAATGCCTCCAGCAGGCCCGGCCCTCCCCCGCCCCCCGGGTTGGTTTTTCCCAGCTGCGGAGGTTGGGCCAGGGGCCGGGGTGCGAGGAGAGTCGGCGCCCGCAGCGCCGAGCGGAGAAGTCGCCGAGACTCGGGGCGGACTGCGTGGGCTTCGGAGGTGAGCGGTGGGGAGCCCGCGGCGGAGGCGCACCCCGGGCGGCGCGGGCACCCCCCTCCTCTGGAGGGAGAGTAGCGTAGCTCCGGGGTCCCACGGCCGCTTTGTTCGCGGCGTCTCCCCTCCTCCTTGGAGCGGACTCGAACCCCCCAACGGGATCGGAGGGGCTAGCGGGGGCGCGGCCCGGGGAGGAGGGAGGGGGGGAGGGAGGAGGGAGAAGGGAGGAGGGGGCGGCGACAGCTGCCGGGTCCTCCACTTCCTGCTAATCCGGGAAGGTACCAAAAGAGATCAAAAGACTCCTGTAACCTGAAACTTCCCTCTCCTCCAAACCTGGAGCGGGGAGGGGAGGTCCGGGCGGGGGCGGGGGCGGAGACCCCGGAAGGCAGGTCGCCGGCGGGGGCGGCGGGGCTGGAGCTGGGAGAGTGAGAAGTTTGGTCGGGAAGGCGCTGGGGATTTAGCGAGAAGTTAGACCGGGGTGGGGGGTGGGGGGGCGAACCCGCTCGGGAGGGGAGGAGGGCGGGAGGCTGGAACGGGGGATACATATATATGTAGTGTGGGCCTGGGCAGAAGGACGCGCACCCCTCTCCCGGGTAAGCATGTGCGTGGAACTGGGGTGGGGGGCGGAGAAACCCGGACGGGCTTTCGCGGGGCGGTGCTGGGGACCGAGTGGGGCGACTCGGCTGGGAGAGCCCGGGTCCCGCGCTCGGGGCAGCTGCCGGGTCGGGCCGCCGCCGCCGCGCCTCACGCTTCTCTCCCGCCTGCCCCAGGTCCCGGAGCAGACCGAGCGTGCGGCGCCAACAAAAGAGGCCGGGAGGTGCCCCCCGGGGGCGGCGGCTGGAGGACGAGCGCGCGGAGGAGGAGCGCGGAGCTGAGAGCCCCGACCCGCCCGCCGTGCGTACTTTCCGGAGAGGGAAGGGGCGGGGGAGCCGACCCCGGGAGGGGGACGCCGGGGGACTCGGGTTCCGCCCAGCTCCGGCCGCGGCGTCCCTCCCGCGCTCCCACGCGAGGAAAGTTTTCTCCAGCCGCTTCGGGCCGGCCCGCGCCCTCCGGCCCCAGCCCCTGAGCCTTCGGAGCGGGCGCCGTCCCAGCCCTGCTCCGGGGAGAGCCGCGCCGCGATGCCTGGGGCGTGCTCCCGGGGCCCCGCCGCCGGGGACGGGCGGTTGCGGCTGGCGCGGCTGGCGCTGGTGCTCCTGGGCTGGGTCTCCTCGTCCTCGCTCACCTCCTCGGCGCCCTCCGCCTCCCCCGCGTCGCCGCCGGCCTCCGCGGTGTCCGCCCCGCCCCCGCTGCCGGGCCAATGCCCCCAGGCTTGCGAGTGCTCGGAGGCGGCGCGCACGGTCAAGTGCGTTAACCGCAACCTGACCGCGGTGCCGGCGGACCTGCCCCCCTACGTGCGCAACCTCTTCCTCACGGGCAACCAGCTGGCGGTGCTCCCCCCCGGCGCCTTCGCCCGCCGGCCGCCGCTGGCCGAGCTGGCCGCGCTCAACCTGAGCGGCAGCAGCCTGCAGGAGGTGTGCGCCGGCGCCTTCGAGCATCTGCCCAGCCTGCGCCAGCTCGACCTCAGCCACAACCCGCTGGGCAACCTCAGCGCCTTCGCCTTCGCGGGCAGCGACGCCAGCCTCTCGGCCCCCAGCCCCCTGCTGGAGCTGATGCTGAACCACATAGTGCCCCCTGACGACTGGCGGCAGAACCGGAGCTTCGAGGGCATGGTGGCGGCTGCTCTCCGAGCGGGCCGCGCGCTTCGCGGGCTGCAGTGCCTGGAGCTGGCCAGCAACCGCTTCCTCTACCTGCCTCGGGACGTCCTGGCCCAGCTCCCCGGCCTCCGGCACCTGGACCTGCGCAATAACTCGCTGGTGAGCCTAACCTACGTGTCCTTCCGCAACCTGACGCACTTGGAGAGCCTCCACCTGGAGGACAACGCCCTCAAGGTCCTTCACAACGCCACCCTGGCGGAGCTGCAGAGCCTGCCCCACGTCAGGGTCTTCCTGGACAACAACCCCTGGGTCTGCGATTGTCACATGGCAGACATGGTGGCCTGGCTCAAGGAGACAGAGGTAGTGCCGGGCAAAGCCGGGCTCACCTGTGCGTTCCCGGAGAAAATGAGGAATCGGGCCCTCTTGGAACTCAACAGCTCCCACCTGGACTGTGAGCCTATCCTCCCTCCATCCCTGCAGACTTCTTATGTCTTCCTAGGTATTGTTTTAGCCCTGATAGGCGCCATCTTCCTACTGGTTTTGTATTTGAACCGCAAGGGGATAAAGAAGTGGATGCATAACATCAGAGATGCCTGCAGGGATCACATGGAAGGGTATCACTACAGATATGAAATCAATGCAGACCCCAGGTTAACAAACCTCAGTTCTAATTCGGATGTCTGAGAAACAGTCGGGGACAGAACAAGGACACCCATGCATGAGACGTAGACTTAAGCTTTATTTCGTCTAGGCTCGCTCCACTTCCACCCTCCTCCCCTCTGGACACCACTGACCTTGACTGAAGGCCGTGAAGGGAATTTGCTCCCTCCTTATGCGAAGTTTCTTGGTGTGTCTTGTTAACGTAAGACGATGAAGAACTGTGCATAGTGTTTTATCCTCTCCCTTTTCTTGGAACTCAACACTTGAGGAGGAATTTTTCAAGTTTCAGCATGAACATGGACTCCTGGCTGTCTGTTTCTCTTAGTACAGTTCGAGGTGTAGCCAGTGTACCCACACAGATAGCATTCAACAAAAGCTGCCTCAACTTTTTTGAGAAAAATACTTTATTCGTAAATATCAGTTTTATTCCCATGTACCTAAATTGTGGAGAAAATAAGTGCATTCCATAAACTGCCTGCAGATCTTAGCAAGCTCTTCAAAGTAACTCCGTAGTACACAGGAGCACCTGCATCCGGGAGCATGCTTACATTTTACTGTTCTACCTATTACAAAAAATACCTTGCAACTTCAGATAACTTCTTTGACAAAGTGAAATACTTTTTTGGTTGCAGTTTATATGAAACTATACTGAAGTTTTTTTATAAACTGCATTGAGGTCCAACAGACTAAATTGTTAAGAAAAACTTCAATAAAGATTCTTAAAAGAATTACAGTTGTGTTAAGTTTGCTATTTGGAAAAAAAAAAGGATTAGGGGCAATGATGTTGAATGGTCTTGGTTCTGATGGTATTTATGGTATTAGTTATAGCTGAAAATGAAAGTGGAGTGGTGTCTCAAATAAATAGACTTGGAAAATAGTTTTGAGATGGTGGATCCTTTCAGGATTTAAATAGAGAATTTGAATATTCATGTAATAGACTTCTCCTGGTCCCAAAGTTAATGCTATTCATGAAAAAACAATTTTATAAGAGCATTATAGAGTTGGTAGGAGGGGACGGTTCTGTATGATAGATAGCTCACAGATTGGAGCTTTTTCTAGGCTAAGTTGTTAGAATGGAACAAAATTACTTAATAAAAACTTCCTATATGAAATTGTTCTGTGGGTTTTTAGAGTAGAATATGAAACATACAATGCAAATGTTTTAACATGAAGTACCTTAAAAACACAATATTCTAAAATAAAAGATTTAAAAGTGTAAATTTAAAAAAAATTTCCTAAGATGATAATATAAATTGGGACTTAGGTTTTCTTGAGAATATCTTTAAAAAAACATTTAAAATGGGACATACATGGTCAGTAGTTTATCAGAGATCCTGCTTGTATGTCTAAAAAACTGTCATGACAGGATATGAATTTGAGGAAGAGATGTCTATATCCATAAACAAGTGTCTCAGCTGGTCATAGGTTGTGTTCAGTTCAGTATTTAAGAATTTGGGAATATTTTTATTTTATCTAAGCTCTGTGTTAGTATATACACCCTTGTGAAGAATAAATCACATTTAGGTGTAAATAAGCAGCAATTGGTTAACCAATTGCTACTATCAGTAATAGACAAGATTTTCTTCTTTTCAGTTTGTTATTTGCCAATTAAGCTTAAAAGTAAATTCCATAAATCTCCAAGCTATTATAAAAAGTGACTTTAGCCATTATTGTTTAACATACAGTGTAGGTAAACTTGTATCAATAAGTCTTCGGGCTTTATTTCTCATTAAATTAATAGTGTTCTATACTGTTTTATATTTGAAATAAAATGTACATTTCTATATTTTTATAAAGGATATATATAGGGTTGTAGTCCTTTAGGTTCTAGAGATCTTTGCCTATTCTTTGAGTTAAATTGAGAAGTTTTCAAAATTAGGCTAAAAATTTATGAATCTTCCTTGTTTAGACTCTGTAGTCAGAATATGAAGTTTTAACTATATTAAGTTTCATAAGGCTCATTTTATGAAATATGGTATTTATTACTTATAGGAGATATTTCAGATCCTGTAATTAATTACCCAAGGAAAGGTTAAATATATGGTACTTAATATTCCATTAAACATTTTAAGTGTTCACCAGGAATTCATAAGCTGGCTAGCTGCCATTATTTCCTAAGAATGATGAAGATATTAGCCTGCCAAAAATAGTGAAAACATCTAATAAATAAGGGCACACACACCATCTTAGAAATCAACTACTGATAGACTTTCACTAGAAAGTCGGCTGATATTGTGGAAAAGCAATTGTAATTGTAATACTTATAATCTATTTAGAAGAATTATTTCTTCTTCATTATATGATAATCTAATAGTTGAAAACTGAGCTCTATCTAAGATCCAAGAAAGCAGCAGATTCATTAGTCTAGTTTTTCTCATCCACTTACTGAAGCGGGATCCAGGATAAAGCACAGCTGTTTTCACCTGCTAGGTGGATGGCTTTTGTGAAGTTACGATTTCTTACTTTTTCATCCTCTTGCATGAACTTCTGCATGAACTGCCTTCTTCCTTTGCATGAACTGCCCAATTTGTTGCTGCTCTCTTTTCTGTCACACCACTCCTTGCTATTCTCCCAATACATAACAACAGAACATTCTTTGGACAAAAAATATTACTGTTGGAAACAATTGCTATTGTGCAGTCATAATACTCTTAAGTCTATAAACTCCTAAGGCAGTCTAAGTTCCTTAGAAGATATGTGCTATATAAATCCAATAAGCATATGGGAATATAGGAAAAATGAAACAAAATTAAAAGTATCATAACTTTAAGTGTTTTAAACCCTGATCTTTAGTATCATTATGCGTTACTAATCCTGGAAGCTTACAAGTAATTCATTTTTTAAAATAAACATCCTTCATTTATCCTTTACAAGTTTCATTTGAAGAAAGTTAGAAAAATACTTAAAAATTTAAGCACTTGATAAATCCCTCAATTTAAAAAGCTATTAAAATGTCCAATAAATTTCTATTTAAAGTGCAAGATTTTAGGATAATACACTATTTGACCCTGAATTGTAACCACCCCTTTCAATGTAACCATTCAGTTTGATACATTAATATATATATTATATATATATAATATATATATAATATATATATATATAATCAATTTTGCTGCCTCCTGTGATTCAGTGGTAACCTATAAGGCACATTTGTACCTTTGGCTGATGGATTTTTCTGACAAAATAAAAAGAGTTTGAAGCACAGTCAATAAAATTTTTTAAAGGAAAAGGAGCTACATACTATCAATAATAGACATGATTTTCTTTTTTTTTTTCAGAAGTGGGGAAAGTGAGTTGATATAAATGAGTAAGTCACAAATGGTAAATTCTTTTACAGTATCTTGAGTAGCAGCAAATGTGGATTGTGCTCAGTATTTAATTAGAAATAACATTTTTGTTTTCTGTCTTTTTGATTAAGATAGATGTAAAAAAAAAAAAAGAAGAAGAAGAAGAAGGTCCCAATGAACTGTGATTATTTCCTTAGGGGTGCTGTTTTACTCTGCCCCTTTTGGCCTAAGGTTTCATACAGGGCTTACCTTCTTGAGGACATTATAGACTTTGCAGCTCTATATTGGGAGACTTTCATATAATTTCTGCTTTCCACTTAAGTTTTTCTCTGAAGACTACACTAAAAGAGATAACCATAGGGATTTTTACAAGGTTAAAAACAATTTGGCATATGCTTTCTTCCTGTTCCAAAATCCATTCAGTTATCCATCCTTCAAAGAGCAGCACCATAAAGTGAAGACTGACATTTATTAGATGAGATTCAGGTTTCACTTTTATACTTGTGTGAGGATTTTTCACAGTAAAAGAGAGGGAAGGGAGGAAATTCTATTTCTAGAAAATATATGAAAAAAAACCTTGACAGTGTCTTTTATAAATCTTTCAGTAATATTGCAGTGCTGCATTAGAAATAATTAAGAAAACAGGTGATTCTGTCTTCTTTGAGATGGAGAAAAACAGATCCTTGAGGGTGTTTTGTACAATTATTTTTCTGTTCTATCCTTATAAATGATTCAGAAATGCAGGCTGGCTTCATTTGTGTTTTATCTTAAAACATTTTAGCAGCTCTAACTTGGTCATGGTTAAATCTAGATTAAAAAATATTTAATATGTGATTTATATAATTTTAACAGGAGTAATAACTCTTACTATTTCAAAATTCGAAGGGCTCTTAGATGTGTCAAGCCCACTTTTCTAGTCTACAGATGAAGAAATTGATAATTGTGATGTATCATTATGCTATGTAATGACAACCAAGACTAGATCTCAGGGTTCCCAACTCCCCTTCTTATGCTCTTTGTCACATGATGGTATTACTAATTACCTACCTTCAGACCTTTGGAATTCCCACATCCAAAATAAAAGGCAATTGCTGGGAATATATTAGTTTTATTGTTTTTGCTTTGTACTCACTCATTCAATATGTTTTGATTTGATCTAAATTTCACTTCTATTGTGTTAAAAATTATGCTTTAGATTCCTCCAAATGCCTTAAATATGTTTGAGATAATTTTTTTCATAGCAGTCATATTACCATAAAGCTCCTCTGGGTCTATGATAGGAAATATTTTGGAAATTTAATGATGGTATTTCCTTTGAAAAGAAAAATAAAACTCTGGAAAGCTGTGTGCTAGCTTGTATAATTCTATCTTTAAAAATGAGTTAGCTCAGCTGGTCAGAACATTAAACAAATGAGACCAAGTTCATGACAAGAGAGAGGGTCAGTTTTGCATGCTCAGGTCTAGTCCTCTGGCCTGTGCCTGCGTCAGGTGCATGCTACCACCCATGCTTTGAGGGCCTAGATCAAACAGGGAATCTAAACCAATGCAAATCTGTATCATGCAGGAAAAAACCAGTGGACTGATGGGCCAAATCCTGGCAGCCCTACTGCTGATGTGTTTGTTTATTGTCTTCATGTACATGGGACCAAACGTGAGAGTCCCTATGTATGCCACAGATCACAAAAGGTTTCTTATGTGAATTTTAAGAGAAATCTATCATGAGTGCCTCATAATGTATCACATGGGAAATTAAGATTTGCTTTGCTATTGAAAATAAAAATATGGTTTAAGGTTCAGGATTGTGATTGTTACATCATAAACTTGTATGTAAAAGTTTATAAAAAACAAATGCGGTTTATGTTTAGCTGACACTTTATAATAATGGGATTTATTTGTGATTCGCAGTTTAATGTGGTCAGCGTAGGGATGCAGTTGTTTTTAAGGAAGTAGAGCCTTAAAATATGACTATAATACTTTTTTGGTGAAAAGCAAATATTTAATAATATATTTTAAAGAACGGAGGATGTTATCAAGATGGGCTTTTTGAGAAAATGGAATTTTAAAAATTTCCCTAATTCTCTACCCCCGCGATCCTATTCCTACTTCTGTATCTTCTCCAGGGAGAACCATGATACACAACATTTCAAGGTGACTATTTGCATCCAGGAGAATTGCACTGACTGAAAGATTAGGTGGATCAATTTGCAAATACACATTTCTCTGTATGCGAGGTTCTCCAAGTTTTAAAATACAGTCAGTGAACTGTTTTTAAAGAGGACTTTATCGTTCACTTAGACATTCTGTGGTGGTTCTTACAGATCAAGGCAAATACATGGCTATTAAACATTTAAAAGACATTTTAAAATTTACTCATGCATGTTTCCTGTAGATTATTTATGCAGGAGGGAAAGAAACATCATGTTATCCTATCACTACAGAAAAAATTCAAGATTGAGTAAACTGCCATTTGTTTATGCCATGTTGTAGCTTGCCTTTTCACTTATGATGTTATGAACATTCCACAGTATCATTAAAAACAATTTTATATCTGGTTTTAAGATTTTATGTTTTTATTCATGAGAGGTACAGAGAGAGAGGCAGAGACATAGGCAGAGGGAGAAGCAGGCTCCCTACGGGGAGCCTGATGCAGGACTCGATCCCAGGACCCCGGGATCACGACCTGAGCTCAAGGCAGACACTTAACCATTGAGCCACCCAGGTACCCTTATATCTGGTTTTAAACTACACAGGCAATCACATATTTTACACATATAGGATGTTTCTTGCAATTTAAACTAATGTTCTCACAAGTACTGTTGTACCTCTCTGTGTTTCTACATCTTTCATTTTTCCCTAAAAGAGATCCTTGAAGGAGAATTACTGCATCAAAAACCATAATCTGGGCTACCCGGGTAGCTCAGCGGTTTAGTGCTGCCTTCGGCCCAGGGCCTGATCCTGGAGACCCGGGATCGAGTCCCACATGGGGCTACCTGCATGGAGCCTACTCTCCCTCTGCCTGTATCTCTGCCTCTCTCTCTCTGTCTTTCTCTCTCTCGTTAATATATAAATAAAATCTTTTTTTAAAAAAAAGCCATAATCCTTTTTCTAACCCCTAAAGATATTTTTGATGTCTATTTAAATTAGGAATATTAAACACACACCAGCAGAGTTCACTATATATTTTAAATCTAACATCGTACTTTTTACACAGTGTTGAATGATCTGTGAACAGGATTTTGAACAGAAAGAAACCTTAAGTTGCCATTTAACTTGTCACTGTTTTTAATCCACAAATGGATTAAGTAAACAAATGTCTACTTTTTGTTACTTTTTGTTAAAGTAACAAAATTAGGGAATAGCTAAGCCCATAACGTAGTTAAAGTGGTATGTGTGTGTCTCTACACACACTTGTAGGTTACAGGTGGTGTGAGGTGTGGAGGAACATCTGAGAAAGTAATTTAGCTAGTTACAAGTTAGCAAGCAGTTTTCAAGACAAACCTGTGTCTTTGCTTGAATTTACTCTTTTTAGATGATTTGTGTGTGCATACGTAGAATTGACTTAGATTCCATGCATCTGATTCAATTGTCCTAATCTTATTGTTAATTTGCTTTAAAATTTCAATGAGGTTCTATAAACCATTTATTCATTTAATTCAATAGTTATTTGTGAAATGCTTTCTATATACCAGGCACTATTGTTGCATTGGATTGAAAATGAGTTTCTGACATAAAATTGTTTTGGATCCAGTAGAGAATAAGTATGATAATAGCTAACATTTTATTGAGTGTTGAGTATAAAACAGTCGGCAAAACCCTTCACATGTAAGATTTTTTTTTTTTTTTTCCACATGTAAGGTTTTATTTCTTCTCATCTGGGAGGGATTGAGGCTTAGTGAGAAGAGGTGACTTTCCCACTGGCGAATAGGTAGCAAGAATCAGATGTGGAATATTCATTCATTCATTCATTCAGGTCTGTTTCCAGGGCTCATGGTCTCAACCCATGAGCTTTAGGAGCAAGCAAGATGTGAAGGACTATGTTATAGGGTAGAACATGATAAAGCACTATCAGAGATTCGAACAGTAAGGTACAAAGTTCAAAGCAGGAAGAGAGTTTATCTGGTTAGGAGACTCAGAAAAGGGTTTACGGAAGGATTCACTTTTAAGATGATCTTGAAGAAGGAGCAAATAGAGATGGTGAATGGAAGGGAAATCAGAAGACAGAGGGAACAGCATAAGCAAAGAGAATGGAGGCAATTAAAGACCTAGTGTGCCTAGCCACAATAACATTTAAAGCATTATGTTTATAAGGAGTATGATGGAAAGTGAGACTAGAAAGATAAATCTGTAGCTATGATAAACAGTTTCTATTTAATTTAGTGGACAGTGGGGGAGCTTTTGAAGGTCGATTAGCAGGAGGGTGATTCACACAACTGTGGTTGTCCTCCAGAGGGTAAGAAAATACGTCCACCTCAAATTAGTTTGAACATTAAGACTGATGATCACACATGCATCAAGAGGGTATAAAAAGGTTTATTACTCCCATAATGGGATTTTTCTGGGAGAGCAGGGCTTTGCTTTCTTTTCATGGTGATTAGGGGGTGGGGCTAGAGTGAGGGTTCTGGGTCCTTATGGTTACAACTACCCAGCAGATGAGTTTCATACCAAGGGATGAAACTCATAAGTATTTTTATGGGCTTGTCCATATGTGGGGCAAAAAATGGGAACAGCAAAAATGGGGTTTGAAAGTTGTCAGTATTCAGGCATCACAGATGGAGTCAGACTCAATTATTTAATTCACTACTGATGTTTGATGGATGACTGAAGGTACTACAGCTCATTTAATTTATTTTGAACTTATTTAAGTAAGCCATAATGACCCTCTACGAGACTTAGAGCATGCAGCCATTAAGGTTTATTGAAGTTTCATGGGATATCTTATTGAGGAGTCTGCAGTGTGTACTTTGAGAAGAGTAATACATGCCTTGGTAGAAGAACATCAATAATGTCTGAAACTCCAGAAGGGATAAGATGAAGCTTTTTTTTTTTTTTGGCTTTAGTATGGACAGGCATGCATGACCTTGATTCTTATTTTGGGTATCCAAGGCAAGAAATTCCCATGGATTTTTTTTTTCCCATAGATTTTTTAGCCCAAAGGAGGTAACCTCAGATCAGGGATTGTTTTTGCCATTGGTCAAACTAAGTGGCCAGATAATTGGCAATTTTCCAAGATTCTGTAAAAAAAAAAAAAAGCATGTTGGACCAATTTTTAGTCAAGCATCTTCTGCTAAGATGACTACATGTTTGGCCAATTGTGCTGACCCTTGGGTCTTGTCCTTAATCAAGATTGTCCTGCTTGGAGGATGGATAGCAGCAGCTTGCTAGAGGGTTCCATGACACATTACAGTGATCTTACCATAGGTAAAGTAAATGAACTCCCCCCCCTTTTTTTTTTTTTGATTACTCAGCTCATCCTGAGTTTCAATCAAACACACACATACTCTCTCCCATGGTGGCCAGTGGGTCTAGGGGGTGGAGAATGACTTCCTCTAGCACCGTTACATTTGGCAAGGGACTAAGGTCCAGATAAGCCACTTCCTCCTACAGAAGGCCAAGGTTTGGCTCTACCATTTCCATTTTAATAAGGAGGCCTCTGTGACTGTGCCCAGTCTGCTGGGTGCTGCCTCAGTGATCCAAGGCATAAGGAGTACCTGGGTGTGGCGAGTCGTGAATGGAGGGCCTTTGTTTCCAGAAAAACACAATATGCAGCCACCAGTTGATGTTCAAATGGTGTGCAGCCTAGAGGTAAGGGGGTCAGCTTCTAATATGAGAGGCTCGGGACACCTGGGTGGTTCAGTGGTTAAGCGTCTGCCTTGGGCTCAGGGCGTGATCCTGGAGTTCTGGGATCGAGTCTCACACATCAGGCTCCCTGCATGGAGCCTGCTTCTCCCTCTGCCTATGTCTCTGCCTCTCTCTGTGTGTCTCTCATGAATAAATAAATAAAATCTTAAAAAAAATAATATGAGAGGCACACGGGCAACTTATTGTCATCATAGGTGGGCCAGAGACTCTAGGAGGCATGAGAGGAGGTTGCTAAAGCCTCCAAGTGAAGGAGTCTCTGGAAAGCATTAATGGGAGGGCCTGTTACGATGTACTTTGGACAGATTCTAGAGCCTTTTGTTGGAAGGGACCCTATTCAAGGCAGGCCAGTTTGCAAGTAACAGCATAAATTAACTGCAGTAAAATTTGTAAATGAGGAATATGTTGCCTCTAGAATCCAAAAAATCTGAAAAGGTATTGGGTTTGTTTAAAATTATGGATGCTGAGAGGGTCATTGATTATTTTCTGAGTGTTAGGGATGGAACAGCCTTGACTGACAACATAATTCCTAGGAATTTAACTGAGACACTTTTTGTAGCTCAATGATGCATCCCTTTTGGAGAGTTCCTTTGTTACTATTTGTATATCTTCAATGAATGTGTCAAATGAATCTCAGAAGAGGAAGATGTCATCAATGTAAGATCATACCTGTGTTCCTGGAAGGTGGATGTGATGAAGACCTTGCCTGCAGAGATTGTGTGGGAGGGCAAGGCTGTTGAGATACCATATGGACAGCCGGTAAAAGTGCATCATGCCCCATCAAAGGTGAAGGCAAATTGTGGCTGAGAGGCTGTTGAAATAGAAACTTAATAGAACATATTTGCCAAATGTAAAAATAGCAAAGTATGTTCCAGTTATTGATTGGACAGAGTCAGGGATTTCAATGATATTAAGTATAAGGGTCTTAATTGCTGATACCATGGCATTAAGGTTGTAATAATCCACTGTTAGATACCATTCATTTTTTATCAGGTTTGAGCATTGTCCAAATTGAACAACCAAGAGGAAAGCAGAAGGGATAATGTCTCCTTTTGTAGGTCTTATGTGGTGAGTCACAATTCCTAGAGGTCTTGTTTTAATCTATATTGGGCTATATTAACCATTTTAGCTGTAGGGGAAGGTCCATGAAATCCCATTTTGTTAGGCAAATTGTAAGTTCTTAAGATCTAATTTTATTTCAGTTTATTACTTGTTGGGTTAAAGCATCCATGCCCACCATGGGCTATTTTAGTCAATGGGCCCTATGACTATAGGAAATTTAGGAAAGACAGTAGTTCTGGTGGTGAAGGTGAGGCATCCCTATTTGTTGGGATCACTCAACAAGAGTGTTGGGATCACTCTTACTCTCCTGTAAGAGTATGGGAAGTGCCTTGTTTAAATTTATTGGACTCCTCTCTATAATTGTAAGTTGAACACCAGTATTGATCAAGATCATAAAGGCCAATTGGTGTATCTTAGCTGATTAATTTAGAATTTATGTTGTAGAAGTACAAAAGCCTGTATACTGTTATATAAATTATTTTAATATAGCTTGGATTTATAATTGGGTCAAATTGCCAAACACTATTTCAGTTTTTGATTCCTCTCCCTCTAGTGGTCTGTTCTACCTCCTGTAGGTGGCCACTGGATATACTTTTGAGGGGTTCTCTTTACTCTGCTCCTATTTATGTTTCTTCTTATAAAGAGTCCCTACTCAGTATTGTCAGGGTTAGGAAACTCTCTCCATGTTGCTTTCTACATGTTAGGGAGTCTGGGCCTAAGTCAGTTTTGAAATAATTCTTTGGCATGCTGATAAATCTCTGCATTCAATAGAACCTAGAGTAATTGTCAGTCCATTTTACAGTTATCCAGTAGGATAATGGCATCCTCTTTTCCTTTAGGAGTCTGCTTTTCATAATATTCTGTGCCTTATGGGAATGCCATGTGTATTTTTCTTTATAGCCCTGATGATCAGGATCTTTTTTGGTGACAGAACCATGGATAGCAGTAGAACCAGAGACATTTTAGGCAAAGGGTCCTAGTGAACCATCTGCTTTTAGGAACATGGAGTCTGGCATGACTCAGAGTAAAGATTCTCCCTTACACAAGTGGCCACATGATGGGTTTGTATATTGTATAGAGTATCACTCTTTCCCGTGAGCACTCTAGAGTGGGGTCTATACAACCAATGGTCACAGGATGAGAGCTATCCTCCTGAGCCTAGTGTAGGTCATAGCTTATGCTGGAATTGAGACACATGATTCAGTCCAAGACATACTGATAAGTCTGGGCCAGGACACATGACCTAGGACCACTTAAGGAGATCTGTGACACCCCTCCTCCAATTCCATAATCCTGTACCTAAGCTCCAATTTTTGAAACTTCAATTTAGATTAACTCCTTAAACAGAAACTCTAGGACTCAGCAGATGCAGCACTGCCACAGCACAACTCAAAGCACAAGCGTGCCAGTAGGCAACAGTGTGATTCCAAGTGCATGTTCCCCAGCTTGCATCAGAGTCAGTGCATAAGCCAAGAGCAAGAGAAGGAAGACCCCTTGCAAAGGTGGTCATGTGGTCATCAACTATGCAACACTGCTTGCTTCTCCAGCTGTTTTTGGTTGCCGCATTGAGGCTGGGATTAACCTCCCCATCCTAAACTGGTTTGGATTTTAAGATTGATGACACCATACACACATCCCAAATAAGTATGAAAAGCTTTATTACTTACTTAATGGGACTTTCTAGAGAGAGCAGACATCAAAACTGGTCTAGAATGGCTTAGTCAGAGAGTATCTCTGATTTTTATTGCAGTTAAGGGGTGGGGCCAGGGTGAGGATTCCCCGAGTTTGTTTGGGTTGAACTCCCTCCCTGCCCCCCACCCAGGGAAGGAGTGCTGGGGCCTTCTTACTGATTTACCCAGATGTGGGGCAAGAGAGGAAGAATGAGAAGTAGGGTTTAAAAATGTCAGAGGTCAAATACTTAAAAAATGGAGTCAGACTCTTTACTACCCTTTTGCTCCAGGAAGAAATCTAACCGCGATGAAGGGAGAGACAGGAGACAAATGACAATTTCAGTAGTTAGGTAAGATGGTCATGTATATTGGTTTTTCACTCAAATTTAAAAAAAAATTGAAATCTTCCCATGTCATGTCTAAAGATGCTGCCACTATTTAGCAAGTCAGTTCTCAGGGCCAATTGTTCTGACCTTGGAAGGAATGAATGGAGAGTGGCTATGTGTAGCAGTCCAAGCATCCCATACTCCACCTCTTGTATTTTTCTTTCATCCTTTGATAGATGTTCTAATGAGAATGAATTCATTGGAGAGATTGCTTGAACAAATCTGCTATCTTAATAATTTAATACTGGATAATCAAATTAAACTTGGGTGGCATTATGTTGTTGTTGTTTTTTAAGATATTATTTATTAGTTAGAGAGAGCACCAGTGGTTGGGGGGTGGGGAGCAGAAGGAAAAGGAGAAGCAGACTCCCTGCTGAGTAGGAAGCCCAAAGTGGGGCTGCATCCCAGGACCCTGAGATCATGACCTGAGCTGAAGGCAGATGCTTAACTGACTGAGCTACCCACGTGCCCTGTATGTTCTAATGGTCTTTAGAGTAATTTAGTCACATCTAGGCAGGGTAATTTTAAATTAGCTTTATACATATTTGTGGAGACATTTTATATTATTTATGGAAGTAATTCTTATTTAATAAGCAACATAGTTCATAATTCATTGTCAAATTAATATGTCCCAGGCACCATTCTAAGTGCTAGATTAATATTAAATGATTTTGTCCTTTTAATGGGACATAGTGGAACAATGTGGTATAGATGAGGAAAATGAATCACACTGGAGGTTAAACAATCTGCTTAAATTCACATAACTGGTAAGTGGTTGGTCCAGCTAAGATTTGAACCCCAGATCTTAAAGTTTAAATCTGGCTTCAGAGTCTACGTCCTAACCATTGTGCTGTATTGTTTCTCACAAGTACCATAATAATTACAATGCTCTAGATTCTTAGACATTAAGAATATAATAGATTTTTCTCCTTAACAAGGATAGTATATGGGATTATGGGGTAAATTACCCAAATAATTTAATTTCAATTTCAAAGTCTTTAGGTTTTAACTTTTGATGTTAAACCATAAACACAAAATCACTACATTCCAATGGTATTTAATGTATGTGAAGAAATGGTAATAATATAATAATAATAATTGATGAGAGTGCTAATAATATAAGCACATGTGAATGGCACAGGCATGAGCTCTTTGTCAACCATCAACTAGACACAACGATGACACATTACGTTCTGACTCAAAGTCAAGCCAAAAGAAAAAAAAAATATATGAAGCCTATTTAAGGTCTGAGTTGAAATCCAACATTGCAAATATTATCTTAGTATATATTACGTATTTGTTTATACAAAGCTTTCAAGGGTGCTTTTTCCAGTTATGCATAAATGTATCTATTTAGAAGCCAATCCTGAATCACTGTGCTTCAAATATTAAATAAATAATTTCAAAAATAATAAAATATTTGTAATAGATTTAGTACTAGTAAAATCCAGTACGAATAAATTTAGTACTTCATGTGGAACAAATGATTTTGTCATTAAGGAATACATAGTTTTTAAATATTATATGTTGCAACTTTATCTCAACTTTAAACCTTTCTCTTTTACAGTAAAATGGACATGATATATTGATTCCATGGTAGATGTATGTAATTTATGAATAAATAAATTTGTTTTTATTGAGGATTCATTTTCAAAAAGTCAAAAAATATATATAATAATAATAATCGAAGGCCCTGAATAAGATATTGTGTATAGAAAAGAGCACAAATAATTCTATTTGCAAATCTAAAATTAAAACAAATAACAGTAGTTTACAAAAGAAGCACTTTTGGAAAAAAGAGTAATGTCACTATTTTACTTCCAGTATCTAAATGGGTTCATAGATTTCCTTCATGACTTTAAATGATCAGTTTTATACTATTGGCTGCATCTATTTTTGGGAAATGCTTTCCACAAAGTGAACTTTAGTTTTGGACAATTTTGAACATTGGTGTAATAAAACCAATGTAGATAAATCAGACATTTCAAACCTTTTTTTTGAATGTTTTGACCTTATTTATCTGATCTGAGGTCTGTATTTCCAGTTGAATCAGATGGTTGTGAAATTCTCCCCATTAGAGTTTATTTTTTTTTTATTTTTTAAAAGATTTTATTTATTCATGAGAGACACACACAGAGAGAGAGAGAGAGAGAGAGAGAGGTAGAGACACAGGCAGTGGGAGAGAAGCAGGCTCCATGCAGGGATGTGGGACTTGATCCCGGGACTCCAGGACCATGCCCTGGGCCGAAGGCAGGCACTAAACTGCTGAGCCACCTAGGGATGCCCCCCATTAGAGTTTAGAATAACTTATTATGTCTTTTCAACTTAATCTTGGCTGGACAATTGCCCTCTGGGTGGAGAGACTAAGAACAAGCACTCCTGCTCCTCTTGTATTTCTGCCAGTATGTTGATCCTAGTGTCTTTAGCAAGGCCTAGCTTAAGGGACTCCTCTGCTGCTTTTGTAAACTGTCCTCAATGTGTACTGCAATAAGGCTACTTTTCAAATTATTTGCATCTTTATGTACAAACCAGCTTATTATTTTAACTGACTTCATTGGTCATATCAGCAAAATCACCACTCAGTCCAAAGAAACAACTTTTTCAATGAACTTGACCCTTAGGATAAAATACAAAATGCATTTTTTAAAGATTTTATTTATTTATTAATGAGAGACAGAGACAGAGACATAGGCAGAGGGAGAAGCAGGCTTCATGCAGGGAGCCCGACATGGGACTCAATCCCAGGTCTCCAGGATCAATCAGGCCCTGGGCTGAAGGTGGCGCTAAACCGCTGAGCCACCCGGGCTGCCCACAAAATGCATTTTTAGATTGACTTGACTTTTCTTCCCCTACACTTGACTGTTTTTGCTTGGGTGTGTTGCCATAATGTTAGTCTGAGGATCTTTGATAAAAGAGGTAGCAATGAAATAAAAAGCAGAGAATCATTAAGTCAGATTTTTCCATGTAGCTCATCTACCCCTTGGTTGGAGGTTAGTTGCTTTGGCATTCGGAAGGCCTGACTTAATTCTTTCAGTTCTGAGGTAGAAAAAAATGGCATTTTACCAAACACAGTTAGCAGTGTTGATGTTTAGGATCTTTGACAATTTGTTACTATCCTTTGTTTTGCTTAAGTACCTAGACATGCAGCCAGCATTTTGTCAAGAGAAATGAGTGCAGACACTGTATGGTACTAGCCTAGATGGAACTAGGTTTGGCCAATCTTCAAGTTGAGTTGCATTCCAAGCTGGATTGAGGCTGGACTTTCCTACTGGCAGTGCCTTCTGGACTCCAAAACCAGCTCCAAAAACTTCAGCAAGTAAAATAGTCTCCAGGAGAGACCAAGTGCATTAATTGGGATTAATTTCAACTGTGAATGGCAGAAAACTCAGTAGAGGTAAATTTATTCCTCTTAAAAGTTTAAATATTTAAAGTTCAGAAGTGCTATTTCAGCCTTTCCCTAAAATCCTTAGCAACTCAGGATGCTTCTAGTTCATTAGTCCTACATCTCTAGGAGGCAGCCCTAAACCTTTGGTCTGAGTTGGCTTAAATCTGGGACCCCGTTAGGATGAGCCCTTGAGAGCCTTACTGCATAGTAGCAAGTGGACCAGTCTTCTTTAGAAAATACCATATTTTCCAGGAACCTTTTCTGTTTTTTCTTTTTCTCCCCTCCCCCTTTCTTTGGTCAATAAAGAGGATGAGATCAACCCTTCTATATTTTTAACTTTGTTTCTGATTCTTACCCTTCTGGTGTACTTATCAAAAAAGCAGAGTTTATATTAGTTGCCAATATGGTGAAAACCCTAAGTTTTATTTTGAGTTATTTCTTTCTCTCCCTGTAGTTGAAGTAAACCATCTGTGGCTCAAATTAGTGAGGTTTTCAGTTCACGAAATATTTATTCAAGACTTTCTAAGGGTCAAGGACTCTGCTAGAGAATATGAAGAATAAATGATAAAGAAGATACAGTCTTGTGTTCTCATAGTTGAAATTAGGCAAGCACACAGATCATCGTGATACAAAGAAAAAATGTGAATATAAGAGATACACAGGGTTGTACAAAACCAAAGGAGAGATTTCTTCTATTGGATGACTTGGAGAGGTCTTCGTGGAGTCGATGTCATTGGATCTGGGCTTTGGAGGGCTAGAAGCAACTGCTGGTTGCTTCCATAATAGCCATCCTGTCCCTTGATCTCCCCCCTAAACAGTATAATCCACTCCCATGTTGGAGCCTGAAAATGCTAGATGCTAACATTTCTCACCTTTGAAACTACAGAATGGTTTCAATTTAGCACCTTAGCAGAGGCCTGCTAAGGGCATGCTGCAAAGGGTTTTCCTCTCCCTTGAGAAAAGATATGAGAGGAACTCCTCTACCTGTTCTTTTTGACATGGATATGTAAGGATGTGATGCCTGGAGCAGCGGCAGCTATCTTGTGACTATAGGGAAACAAGCCTGAAGACAATGGCCAACATGAAATTAGTGAAGTAGAATGATAAAAAGTACATGGCTCTTTCTATCTCAGAACTCGTTGCCATGTAAGATAAATATCTGTACTGTTTAAGGCACAGTTAGTTGGGTGTTCTGTTACAGAAAGCTATAAGCCTCCTAACTGACAGAATAGAATTTTTCCTGGCAGTTTGGGGTTATGGCGGGGGTGTGTGTGTGTGAAATGGTGTTGGAGGGAGAATATGCCAATCAACAGAAACAGTGTGAACATAAGTGTGGAATGAAAAACTCAGATTATATAGGGAAATAGCAAATGGTTTGGTTTGGTTGGAGCAAAGAGGAGAGAAGATGGCAAATAGTGGGAGGTGCCTGGTAAGATAGTTTGGGACAAGATCATGGAAGACTTTGTAGCTGAACTTAAGAGTTTAGAATTTATTCAATAGGAAATGGTGACAGTTGAAGGTTTTTGAGTAGGTGGAACTATAATCAAAACTATGCTTTCTTTTTTGAAGAATATATATATATACACACACACACTTTCATGTATATATTTGAAAGTGTATAAATATATACTTTCTTGTGGTTACACTTCTATCCTTTTGAGTTTTCTCCACCCTGTCATCAAGAATATATAATTTACAAAGTCAAAAAGAGGGGACAGACTGTTATGAATTTTATACCACTGCTGGCTAAACTTTACATAACTGCTTAACAAGTTTAATTACATAAGACAGTTTTCCTCTGATTAACTGACTCTCATTTAAGCATCTCTAGATTTAAAAGATTTGATATTATGGACAGTTTGCAGATGAGAAGAACCCTAATCAGAAATGCACATTCTATTTTAATATGCAATTATTTTGTAGTGTTACCCAGAGATGAAGCAATTTTTTGTTCTTTTTAAAATAAAAGTTTTTTTAAATTACAAAATAATAAACTCTTTATTGTTAAATACTTAGGAAATTTTAAAAATTGGGAACATGAAATAAATTAAGAAATCCTCAGACTATTATTTTCCTTTATATTTTTTTCCCCTGAAGCTTATTTTTAAAGGCTTGAAGGTGATGCATTTTATATTTGAATTTAGGTTGAAAGTATGTAATTGGCACATACAGGTGAACCAAATAAATCTGATTTTATGATTTAACAATAAAATGCTATATCACAATTCTCAGTTATCATTTAAATAATGTGCTCTTCAGGAAACAAGCATATTATTCATTAGAAGTTTTGGATTATTTCAGGAAATGAAGGGAGATTATGCCAGAAAAAACAGAGCAATTGTTCTTTCTCTATAAAAATGAGCAAATCCTGAATTTTGTTTTGAACTTCCATAAAGACAATCCAGTAGAGGTTACTCTTGTTCTGAACAAAGCTTTTTGCAATTTTGCCGGAGGATTTACAGCATAATTCTGTTATCATGAATTCTGAAAATACTGCATTCAAAGTACAAAGTGTTTGATTAGTGAGGACAAAATAATAAACCTGGCCTGTTTAAAAAATATTATATCAGTCAAAACTAGCTGTTGTTGTTATATTTGTCATAAAGAATTTTTATTTTATTCTGTAACTTGTGATTTGTTTATAATATGTTGTTTGGGACTATTATGATGAACTTCTAACTGTATGTAGAAAAAAATTAGAATCTGTTATACTCATTGAATTGATTAAAAATTAAATGTTTAAAATTTAGAATTTTTAAAAATATTTTTGATTTAACTTTAACAATTAGTTCTGAGAATGAGAAAACCCCATCTTTCCTTTGTAAGAAATGTGTTTAGCTGTGTTTAATTCAGTGCTTCCCAAAATGTAGTGTGCACATAAATCACCTAGAGTGCTTGTTAAAATGCAATTTCTGATTCAGAAGTTCTGGGGTAGAGCCTAAGATTCTGCATTTCTAACAGCCTCAATGCAGATACTATACTGGTCCACCGATTACATTTTGAATAACGTTTTAGAGGAATAGAAAAACAAATTGTTTCTGTTACCACGCCGGAAAATGTATTCTGAAAACTGTCTGATAGATCAATTTAATCATGTGTAAATTGGTCATGAAATGCTGTGATCAAGAAAAGCAATCATTCAATAGTAAACTATTCACAACTACAAAAACATAGCAGACTTTAATTCATTACATTTTTAAAAATATTTTTCTCATGTGCACTTAATAACTACATAGGCCTTTCTTATGTAACAAGTTTAAACTAGAGCCTAGGCTACAGACATCTAACATCAAATACAAATTCATAATTTGGATTTGTGTTCATGAGGAAACTTGGGATGAGTCTTTTCCAAGTCTTTGAACATATTTAAAATCAGTGATTTTCATTAATTACTCTTAACAAGTAATTAATGCTCTGTTCAGTGTTTCACATGAGTTCATGTCTCTTAAATGCTGGTTTGTGTTAGATACCATATTATAAACATTCAGGCTGGTACTGGCGTTTCACAACTACTCCTAAAACAGGAAAGGGAGAAATTTAAGCAGAACTACTTCTGTAACTAATAACAGATGAGATGTTCATTATATAGGGTTTGTGTGTGTGTGTGTGTGGTGGGGGGGGGCGGATTGTTGTTTGTTTTTAATGTTGGACTCTGGGCATTTAACAGAAAACTTCTATTTCTGTGAAACAGATTTTTTTTTCACCCCTCAAGTAAAATCATCGTATACAAGTAAAGGTTAAGGGAAGTAAATATTTATCTCACTAGATACAAACAGAGCTTTTTAACAAGTTAGAAGCAGACTCCTCTGGCCCATTGTGTTGGCTCCAGATACATGGTTCAGGGTCCTAGGCGTGGGTGCAGGGCTCCTCCCAAAGGATTCCTTTCCCTACATCCGGAACCAAGCCCTTCAGGCAGCTGCTGAGGAGGGAAAGCCAGATGCAAAATAGTGGGTTCTTTCTTTCTTTCTTTCTTTCTTTCTTTCTTTCTTTCTTTCTTTCTTTCTTTCAGAACTGGAAATTTTCTTTGCCTTACCTATGGATGTCAGCAAACTAGTCATAAATATATTTCTGTCAAAGTTTGTTTATTGTATTTGATGTTCCTTAAAGATCAAGTCTGAGGTCAGGGATGAGCACCACAAATCTTAACTGGAAGCGATACCTTTATTATAAGCTACAAGAATGCCAGACTCTAATAAATTGGTTCTTGGCCTAAAGAGATGTTCATTTCACTTGAAATTCTCAGATTTTCACTGTTCCTTATTAGCATGCAAATCTCAGTTTCTAGGATAGGACAAATTCCCTAATTACAAAATAATTAGAAATAAACTTCCAGGGGCGCCTGGGTGGCTTAGTTGAGTGTTGGACTTTTGATTTCTGCTGGGGTCATGATTTCAGGGTTGTGGGATCCAGTCTCCAGGGGGGCTCTGCACTAGGCTGGGAGTCTGCTCAAGATCCTCTGTCCCTCTGTCTATGTCCCTCCTCCCAGTGTGCTCTCTCTCTCTCTCTCTTTCCCCTCTCAAAATAAATAAATAAATCATAAAAAAGAAACTTCCAAAAAAGAAAGAACAAAGAGGCAATTAAGCCATCCGATGCAAAGATATTGTTATCTGAGATATTTGCTATTGGATACACAATTGATAGCTCATTACTAACAGCACATTTAATACTACATTTGTACATAGCATTTTTAACCCCAATTCTTCTTTCCTCCCCTTCTCCTTATATCAAGCTGACTTAATTTGAACATTTAATGAGTGTCCTCTCTGTGCCAGGCATATCCAAAAAGCACCTCACTAAAACTCTTGGCCTCTATTCTAGCATAAAGCCCTCTCCTCACATTGCCCTATTTTATGACTTTGTGTCTTGGGAAGTCTAGGACAAGCTAGCGACATGATAGGATGGTCTCAGCCAGAGCACTTCGTGAGCTACATCCATTAGCACGTTGGCCCTGGCTATACTTCATGACAAGGATTCTCAGCATGTCAGAGGGTAAGGGAACCCGGCCCAGTTTCACCTGTGTCCGGCTAAGACGGACAACTGCTGGCATAATGTGTTTTAATATTTGTTGAAAATAGGTTCCTTTATAAAATTGCCTCAAGGTAAATATATGAAACATAAAACTTGAATTAAAATGTGTAAAACGGGGCTACCTGGGTGGCTTAATGGTTGAGCATCTGCATCTGGCTCAGGTCATGATCCCGGGGTCCTGGGATTGAGTCCAGCATTGGGCTCCCCGTAGGGAGCCTGCTTCTCCCTCTGCCTATGTCTCTGCCTCTCTCTCTCTGTGTGTTTCTCATGAATAAATTCAATCTTAAAAAAAAAAAAAAAAAAAAAAAAAGGCAGCCCCGATGGCGCAGCGGTTTAGCGCCGCCTGCAGCCCAGGGTGTGATCCTGGATGCCCGGAATCTAGTCCCACATCGGGCTCCCTGCATGGAGCCTGCTTCTCCCTCTGCCTGTGTCTCTGCCTCTCTCTCTCTCTCTGTCTCTTTCTGTCTCTCATGAATAAATAAATAAAATCTTTAAAAAAATAAATAAATCTTTAAAAAAATGTATACAACAGCAGTGTTAACATCTTACTTCTGGAGTAAGCCAGAGTAAAAGAAAAGCAATTAGAGATGTTGAAATTGTGCATATGTTTTCGTCACAAGTATTCACTACTTTTATTAAGAATATATGAGGTTTTGCCCTAATTTTAACATCAATTTATCTTCCAGTATTCATGGTGTTGATCAATAGATCAAGATTGCATTGAGTATGATACTGACCTGTTTTTGTGCCCAGTGATTTTCTGAACTTTTAATGCCGCTGGCTCCTGTCCAGGCGACTCTGAAGCATTTACAGGTGGAATCTAATAGATGATGTGTAAAACCAAAGTAGAGGCTTGGTGCCATTATTAGCCTTGTTTTGAGAAGGAGAAGTGGGCAAGAGTGGTAGGACTGGGCAAAAAGAACCTTCACTTATCTAATATTAGAACTGCAACGAGCTTCAGACCCTGGACTCCTTCCAGGAAGGAGGCTGGCCTTTCTTTTTACTTCTTTTCTAACACATTTGATTTAGTCACATTTTGATGTGGCATGATATTTGTTAAATTTCAAATAACAGTATGGGAATCTGTTTGATGGTATATTCTGTGTATACATGTGTGTGCAAGGGCCCCTGTGCATGTGTGTGTGAGCATAGGTATGCATGTGAGCATGTGTGCATGTTTCCATCTCTAACTCTCCAGGGTCAAACCACCCAGCAGCACTCAGATGGTGAGATTTCTTGCCTAGATAGCTCCCTCTGGTGCTTCCAGACTTTATCAAGTATGACCTTTTTATCTTTATCTTGTATGACCTTTTTTTTAAAATTTTGGATAACTTTTTAGGAGACACTTAAAAAGAACTGGAGGATTATAGGACTAATTTAGCACTAACAAATTCATTTTAGGTAGTATTTTCTCATGAAAGCAAACCAGAGCAAATCTTTTCATTTTCCTTGGCTGTCAGTTACAGGTTGAGGCAAATGGAGTAACACAAATTGGCCTAATGGAAAAGCAGTGTCTGTATCTTTAAGAACCGCTTTTCAGTTAGAAGATGCTGAGTACAAATTTTATTCATTTGCCAAAGAAAAAATGCACACACACACACACACACTTAAGTGGCAGTAGGAGACTTAATACATTCATGAATTCCTCTCTATCCTTGATATATCACTGCTGTTAACTTATAATAAAGGAAGAAAACATCTGGCAGCCTGGAAAACAGTTCTTTCTGAAGCCTCGTTTTATGTGGAGTGAAATTTTATATGGTGTATCTTTTCTTTTTGTTCTAGTGTTTTTGAAAAATAATAAAATAAATACAAATTGAATAATACATCAGTTTTTGTTTTTTGTTTTGTTTTTTTTTTTTTTTTTTTTTTTTTTGAAGAACAATCACTGTGCATTTTTGTGTTACCACTTAGCATGGGTGGGGGGAATTGTACCTCCTAGGGATAAAGTGTTAATAACAATGGTAAATGTCTACTTTTAGTAAAAGGAATTCATTTACATTACACAAAAGTCCTCATTTAGATGAAGCTTTTACAAAAGGTAGTTGTTTCTGAATAATTGAGGTTTCTTCCCTGGTGTTTAAGTAGCTCTCAATTTTGTAATCTCCTAAGACTTTTAAAAGTGAGTGAACTCACTGTGACACTTGCTTATAATATATATCATCAAGAAAAATAGACATATTCTAGAAAAAAACTGAGCTAGTCTGTTCTAGGATGCTCAAACATTTAAATGTAATAAATTTTGGGGAAAATATTTTTTTTTCCATAACTGAAAGCCATAGCAATTTATACCACTTATAAGTTTTAAAAATTCACTTTTCTATGTTCAATAAACACAAATATACAATCTTTTAAGAAATCAAAATTAAAAAATGACCACTGTATCATTCTTCTCTATATTTTAAGAATATGTGTTTCCCTTTTTCTAAATTTATTATCTATTCCTGGTAAAATAACTGCTATGGAAAGAAAGTTGCCACAATTAAAATATTTAGTATGATAAAAAAAAGTACTACCTATGGGATCATAGAGTAGCTTATCTATTTTATTCATTCCGCGGTGATCATTCATAATAATTATGCATCTAATATGTCATTTTCCTGAACCGTCATAACATATTCCTTTGTGGGAAAGGTAAAAAGAAAATCTGTTATAATTCTAAAGATGAAAGAAACTTCCAAAAAATGCATGGTTACATTTTGTCCTTGAGGTGACAAGTGAACATGTGACTAAATGTTCTGTTTGAGGCTTTTATGACTTGCATGGGAAGCATTTGATCATCTCTAAAGAAAATGAGATTTTCTTTACCAAACCCAGACAATGAACAAAGCAGGAGACATAATGTTTCCACATCTCCCACCTACTAGCTCCTATGAACAGATTCTCCTGCAATAATGGATGACAAAAGGGCATGCATTTCAGTGTGAAATTTGGAATGGGATAAGATCTCAGAAATTGTATGTTAACTTCAACTCCATTTATATTTTGAGAAAACACCTTGGGCAGTATTGCAAAGTCTTAGATTGTGTGAACAGGGAATTTGGAGAGGTAGTCACAGAGTAGTGCAATTAAGAAGTTGGGCTGTGAAATCAAACAGGATGGTTCACATCTTGGACTTTCTAACTACCGATTTGGATGAACTTAGGTAAGGTACATAGCTTCCACTACTCTCAATTTTCCCATTTATAAAGTAGATCTTATAGTAGTACTTCCCTCAAAGTATTGTGAGAATCAAGTGAAATAATTCTTGCAAAGTTCTCGGCTACAGAAAGTGATCAATAAATATACATTGTTATATGAATTTCTTCCTCTGCTGACCTGATGTGCTCAGTGATGATTTCAATTATATACTTATATTTCACCTATTTGGAAAATTGTGCAATTTTCATCAGTTGTAACGATTTAAAAATTTAAAAGGGCATTAATACCTTTACATAATATGTTTATATATTATATAAAAACAGTGTACTCATGTTCAGTTTGACTTACTCCTATCTAGTGTGATGAGGTAGAATTACATCATGATCCTCATTTCTTAATTGGGAAAACAGAGCAAAGAAAAATTAAGTGAATTGACCAGAGTTATAGAATCCATAGCATAATAGGAAGTTAAGTATTATAGAAAAATTCCAAAGATTTAGAACTTTCATTTGAACATGAGAAAGCAAATTCATATCATAAAGCAATCGATCCTGTAAAAAGCACATTTAATATGTTCTTTTGAGGTTACTTTTTTTTTTTTTTAAGATTTTATTCATTCATGAGAGACACAGAAAGAGGGAGAGAGAGGCAGAGACACGGGCAGAGGGAGAAGCAGGCTCCATGCAGGGAGCCTGATGTGGAACTTGATCCCAGGACTCCAGGATCACACCCCGGACCGAAGCCATCCATGGATCCCCTGTAGTTAATTTTTTTAAAAGATTTTATTTATTCATGAGAGACACAAAGAGAAAGGCAGAGACTCAGGCAGAGAGAGAAGCAGGCTCCATGCAGGGAGCCCAATGCAGGACCCCAGGATCAAGCCCTGAGCCAAAGGCAGATGCCCAACCACTGAGCCACCCAGGTGTCCCTTGTAGTTAATTTTTATGCTAATAATAGTAGAAAAGTTATTCATACTCTTAACTGCATTTGAATTTACTTCTAGAATATTGGCAGAAAAAAACCCTTACTTTTCTGAATGATGGAAAAAGTCTTTCAAAGTACGATTGCAGAGGAAAAAAATCTTTTTTTTTAACACTTAATGCCAAGTTAATGCTTAGCTTCTGATATACATTTGGTATTTCTCGAGGGCTTTGACACTGCTATAGTTGCCATGCATTTTCTTTTTTCTTTTTAAGATTTTATTTATTTATTCATGAGAGACACACAGAGAGAAAGAGTGGCAGAGACACAGGCAGAGGGAAAAGCAGGCTCCATGCAAGGAGCCCGATGTGGGACTCGATCCCGGAACTCGATCCTGGGACTCCAGGATCACGCCCTGGGCTGAAGGCAGGTGCTAAACCACGGGGCCACCAGGGATCCCGCATGCATTTTCTTATACAGACATTATACCCTTTATATTTCAGATAAAATTATTCTCTGACCATATGTAAATTGCCACTTTGCTATTCACATTTTGTTATATACAGTTTCTCACTTTTGATTTCACAGACATACACACTTATTTGCCATTTCATTGAAATATGCCCTGCAAGATCAGGTATTCTTGCTATCAATAAGTATCTGTCAGAATAAAATGATCCAATATAGTGACCAAATTCCCTAGATTATTAATATTCAAAGACTGTTCACCTGATTAGCCATCCTATATCTGTAAGACCCGTGAGAAGAGTTTCTCTAGTTTTATTCCATCTTCATTTGTGATAGAGAGATGAATGTCTGTTGGTCTTGCAAAATCATTTTTTGAAGAGTTTAGTGATTTTATCATAAGGGAATCATTAATACAACCAACTGGATTAGCCCGATTATGCCATAGCTCTCAGTTTCCTGTCACATATGCCACTTGAGATTTTCAAGGGATAGAAAGATCTCACAAAAAAACCTTTTACATTGTTTAAATGGTATAGAATCCAGGAAATAAGCAATGCACTGTTCTTGGTCCACCAAGCCAGTACTCTTTTACCCTTTCTGGGTCCCCAGTGAACTGCAACTCATTAAACCCAGACACATTTGGACATCAGACCCCCTCTCTGACAAGAAGAGAGGTCACCACAAGGAGAAATGCAGAACTGCCAGTCGGGTTCACCTCCCACCAGAAACCTACTGTAATGAGCATGTTCTTGCTTCTCAGGGCAATCTTCATGCTCTCACTTTGCTCTCAGCAAGAACACCTGGGATTCTTCAGCCTTGCCATGTGCGGAGAACAGCCCAAAAATAGGCCTGCTAAGACTTCCAAGATGGATTGCTAGTCTTTGTGAGTCACCTCTGAAACCTAAAGCTCTGTGCTTTGTGATTTTTGTTTGCATCATTAGGATGAGGAGTTTCAGCAAAGCTAACCAAAATTGCTTGTAACTAATCTTAGCAGATACAAAAGCAAGTGTTTTCTCTTTCAAATCCATATGCATACAAAGGGCAAATAAAACCCAGGGTTGGATGGCATTTTTACAACTACCCTCCTCAACAAAGTACTCATTAACAAAAGCTTTTCAGTGTAAATACAGTATTCCACTAAAAATGAGAAATATATTTTCCAACTTGATGTGATTTTGAACACTTACCTTTACGTACAATAATAGTAAAGAATAATTAGATCGGGTAAATATTAAGCATACAGATATCACAGTGGCTTTTCATACCAGGGAGATAGGTCAGGCTCTGGAAGGACCCATGGGCCAGGCTGACATTCTCATGAGACTAAAGAATAAACTGAACTGAGCTTTGCAGAATACATAGAACAAGAGTTATCATGCTAAGGCTGTGCTTTATCAGAGTGAACTCCAGTATGCACAGTCCTCCTGTCTTGTTATTAAAGAGCTATATTAATGTTAGGGCTGTCTTTTGATATATGGACCCATAAGCAGAGTGAGAGGTAGTACCTGGAAACAGAAAGAGGATGAGGTAATAAAATGGCCTGAAATAGAGGGATTCAATGATCGTTAGAATCTAGTTGCTACTATTTAGAAAAGAACCATAGGGACACCTGGGTGGCTCAGTAGTTGAGTATCTGCCTTGGGGTCAGATCCTGATCCTTGGATTCCAGGATCAAGTCCTGCATAGGGCTCCCTGTGGGGAGCCTGCTTCTCCCTCTGCCTATGTCTCTGCCTCTCTCTGTGCCTCTCATAAATAAGTAAATAAAATCTTTAAAAAATAAAAGAGAACCATATACATTGTTATGTAACTTTATGCCTCAAACTAATTCAAAGGTTACACCAGCCTAAAATGTTTGGGTATACATTGTATTTTGGCAAGTGAAAAAAAAAAAAAAAGGGAAGAGTGATAGAGAAAAAAAAGAGAATGGAAAATATAGAGTAAGAAAGGAAGGACAGAAAAGGAAAAATGAAAATAGTGGGATTGATACCGTAGACTGTCTGTTCCAGATCCAAGACAACAACCCATGTCTGAATAATTTCAGCTATCACCTCTCAAGCACTTAGGGACTAGGGAGAAAAGGAGAGAGAACACTGAAGAAAATGAAGATAAAAATTAAAAAGCTAATTTCAGTTGGTAGTTTCAATTTGCCCCTAAGAATCTAGGCACATTTATCAAAGCTTAAAGTGTTTATGTCAGGTTCATGGAATTACAATCTTTAATATCTCACATTCATGTCAAGATGATAAACGTTGACCTCTATTTCCAAAACCCCATAGCCAGTGTTTTCAAATCACTTTAGCAATATTAGCCCTCACAAACTTGAAGAGTACCAAGCATTATTACCACTCTCAGTTTCTATAAAGGAGAAAGTTGAGGCTTAAGTTAAGTAAGTGAAATCAGTTGTCCACGATTACACTGCGTATGCTCGGGCTAATTTAAAATACAGATCACCAATTCTGCTCACATCCATTTTCTTATATCTATCTCACTTTCTAATCAAAGTTATTGATTTCCAGACTGGGTAGTGCTGTAATTTCAGAAACTTCTAAAGAATACACACGTTCTTTTAAACCAAATGTGACTCAGAATACAAAAACATGAGTGGTTGTTCAGTTCTGCAAGTTCTAATACACAACAGTTTGGGTCAGAAACTTAATTACCTTAAAGTTAGACTGCCTAAATAATTATTGCAAGAGGAGGTTCATTTAAAAAAATTAGCTTATGGGCAAGAGGATACACACCCAGAAAATAGGTTTCTGACCTCTTTTGGAAGAGAACATTTTTGTAAAGTTTGAAAGGGAACAAGGAGCAGGGGTTGGATTGGTTCTCAGTTGTCTGAGAAGACTGGCAGGAGACTGGAATCGAACCACTGAGATACTGGAGCTTCACACTGGCTTGTGAAAAAAACTGTTAAATTTTTAGGAATTTCATGAGCTAGTTTTTAATTATAGCTACTAGTAAAAAATAAATCATATAAACTTAAAAATTAAAAAAATGTTAAAAATAGGCGATTATATTCAATATTTATCACTTCCTAATTATTTTACTACATTTTATCATTTACATATATTGTATCTCTGTGGTGGGAAGCCTTAAATGGCATGCTTCTAGCATCTCTTTCCAAATTCACTTTCAGTAACTTCCTGTTGGTAACCTGAAGTAGGCAATGATGAGAGTACTGCCACAAGGGAAATTGGCAAGCAGTAGGGCTAATGATTTATTGTTTTGTTGATTGTCTAGATCAGGGTTCAGAAAACTAGGGCTCTGCTAAATCTTAGGAGAAGATTAAGAACATACTTTATATATAAATATAAAGCTTTTGCACAGTGAAGGAAGCCATCAACAAAACAACAAGACAATATACTGAAGGGAAGAAGATATTTGGAAGTGACACATTTGAAAAGGGGTTAATATCCAAAATATATAAGGAATTTATACAACTCAACAACAAAATACAAACAAAATAAACTGAATTATCTGATAAAAAATGGGCAGAGGACTTGGGTAGACATTTTTCCAAAGAAGATATACGAATAGCCAACAGACACGTGAAAAGATGCTCAACATCATTAATCATCAAGGAAATGCAAATAAAAACCACAATGAAATACCACTTCATCCCTGACAGAGTACCGAGAATCAAAAAGACAGGAAATAACAAGTGTTGGTAAGGATATGGAGAAAACGGAACCCTCATGCTCTATTGGTGGGAATTCAAATTGGTACAACCATTATGGAAAACTGCATGGAAGTTCCTCAAAACATTAAAAATAGTATTAAAACATGATGTGTAATTCCAATACTGGGTATTTGCCCAAAGAAAATGAGAACACTAGTTTGAAAAACTATATGCAACCATGTCATTGCAGCATTCTTTACAATAGCCAAGATATGGAAACAACCCAAGTATCCACTTATAGATGAATGAATAAAGCATGGTATATATATAATGAAATATTACACAACTATAAAAAGAATGGGATACTGCCCTTTGCAACAGCATGGGCAGACCTAGAGAGTATAATGCTAAGTGAAATAAGTCAGACAGAGAAAGGCATAAACCCATATGATTTTACTCATCAATGGATTTTAAGAAACAAAGCAAACAGACACAAGAGACACACACAAAAAGCAGAATCTTAAATACAGAGAAACTGGTGGTTATCAGAGGGGAGGTGGATGGGGGAATGTGTGACATAGATAAAGGATATTAAGAGTACTACACTTACTGTGATGAATACTGAGTAATGTATAGAATTGTTGAATCATTATATTGTACACCCAAAACTAATATAACACTGTATGTTAACTATACTTCAATAAAAAAAAAATAGTTCCAGAAAAAAAAAAGAATTAAAGGCCTTCACCATAGTTCTAATCATGAGGAAGTCCTCTGTGATGCTATAAAGTAAAATGACTAGCTCTTCTTTACATCTATTCATTGCAACCCTAGAGGTGCTATTATTTGTGTCTGTAACTTTAGTGCTTTGGTCAGGACCACCTGTAGTTTCTCTAAAATGCAGATTTCTGGACCCCACTCCAGATTTATCCAATCAGAACCTCTGAGGTAAAGTGAGGAACCATGTTTTTATCTGGATCTTTATGATCTGGGGGATCTGGACCACATTTGGGAAAGCACTGTTCCAGAGCAGAGGCTTTCAAATATTTTTAACCACAACTCACCTAAGAACATACTTGATATTGTGACCCAGCATTCATGTACATGTGTTTGCAGAAATGTGAACATTCTGATTTTCTTATTGTGTACTTTTATTCAATACATGTTCAAAAGCCATTCTGTACAAGACTATTTAGCAAAATGTCATCATGGGGCTCATAGTTTGTAATTTTATAAAGAATAACCAAAAGCTGCTGTATTTCATATATCATGTAAGAACAGTTTGAGTAGGATTGAAAAATAGGAGTAAATCTACATTCCTAGTGGTAAAGTATTGCTTGAAATTTTTTTTTTTTTAGTTTATTTATGATAGTCACAGAGAGAGAGAGAGGCAGAGACACAGGCAGAGGGAGAAGCAGGCTCCATGCACCGGGAGCCTGACGTGGGATTCGATCCCGGGTCTCCAGGATCGCGCCCTGGGCCAAAGGCAGGCGCTAAACCACTGTGCCACCCAGGGATTCCGCTTGAAATTTTTTTAAATGGTTCTTTCCCCTTCAAGATTTATTGAGGTATAATTGAAAAATAAAATGGTATATATTTAAAATGTACAACATAATCATTTGATATATGTATATTTTGTGAAATAATTACCACAATCAGATTGATAAACACATCTATCACTTCATAGTTACTCTTTTTTTTGTGGCAACTACACTTGAGATCTACTCTCTTAGCAAATTTCAAGTATATAATACAGAATTATTAGTAATAGTCACCATGCTCCACATTAGTGCCCCAGAACTTACTCATCTTATCATGAAAGACTTGTAGCCTTTGACCAGGATGCTCTCCTTTCCCCAACCCCATCCCTGGCAACCACCATTTTACTGTGTTTAGATGAATTTGACATTTTTTTAATTCACTTGTAAGTGATATCATACAGTAGTTGTCTTTCTATCTAGCTTATTTTAGTTAGCATAATAAAATGTCCTTTAAGGTTCATTTATATTGTTGCAAATGGTAGAATTTCCTTTTTTCTTGTGGCAGAAAAATATTTCATTATATACATATATAATATATATTCATTATGTCATATTCACATATATAATATGTATGTATATATGTATGTATGTATATATCACACCTTCATCCATCCATCCATCAATGGACATTTAGGTTATTTCCACATCTTTGCTATTGTGAATGATGCTGCAATGAACATGACTGCACATATCTCTTGGAGATACTGATTTTGTACTCCTAACTCTAGAAACAAACAAAGGGTTACAGAAGAGGAGGTGGATGGGGGGATAGGGTAACTGGGTGATGGGCATTTAGTAGGGCACATGATGAGATGAGCACTGGGTATTATACTATATGTTGGCAAGTTGGATTTAAATAAAATCTTTAAAAAAGAGACACTGATTTTGTTTTTTGGATATATATTCCGAAATGAGATTGCTAAATTATATGGTAGTTTTATTTTTAATTTTTTGAGGAGCCTCCATGTAGTTTTCCATAATGGTTACACCAATTTACATTCCCACCAACAGTGAACATGGGTTCCATTTTCTCTGCTCCATTTTCTCTGTTCCATTTTCTCTTCATATCTTTCCCAATATTTGTTATCTCCTGTTTTTTTAAATGAAAGCCATCCTAACAGATATGAGGTGATATTTCATTGTGGTTTTGATTTGCATTTCCTTGATAATTAGTGAGGTTGAGGATCATTTTATGTATCTGTTGGACATTTATATTTTTTGCAATAATGTCTATTCAGATCTATTGCCCATTTTTAATCAAACTATCTTCTTGCTATTGAGTTGTAAGAATTCCTTATGTATTTTTGATATTAACCTCTATCAGTTATATGCTTTGCATTTTTTTTTCCATTCCACAAGTTGCCTTTGCATTTTTTGTTTCCTTTGCTGTGCAGAAGCCTTTAGATTGATGTAGTGCTAGTTGTTTTAGTTTTTATTTCATGAGCTTTCTTAACTGCTCTGGGGAGGGCTTCCAGTAATATGTTGGATAAAAGTGGTGAGAGTAGGCAATATTGTCTTGTTTTCACCATTGTGTATGATGTTAGTTGTGAGTTTGTCATATATGGTCTTTATGTTGTTGAGGTAGTTCCTTCAATGATTAATTCATTGAAAGTTTTCATTGTAAAAGTCATTGAATGTTATCAGATGTTTTTCTGCATTTATTGAAATGCTTATATGACTTTATTCTTCATTCTGTTAACGTATAAATCCTATGTATGTTAAATCCTTGCAACCCAGGGATAAATCCCACTTGATCATGCTGTATGATCCTTTTAATGTGCTGTAAAGTTCTATTGCATAGCATTTTCTTGGGGATTCATGAGGAATATTGCCTGTCACTTTCTTTCCTTGTAGTGTCTGTATCTTGCTTTGGTATCAAAGCAACACTGCCCTTGTAAAATGACTTCAGAAGTTTTCTCTCCTATCCAATTTTTGGGAAAAGTTTGAAAAGTATTGGTGTTAATTTTTGAAATGTTTGGTAGAGTTCACCAGTGAAGTCATCAAGCCCTAGTGATAGTACGTCTTTGTTAGGCAATTGCTGAATACTGATTTAATCTCCTTACTTTTATTGATCTATTCAGATTTTCTATTTTTTCATGATTTAGTCTTGATAGGTTGTATGTTTCTTAGAGTTTAACTTTTTCTTCTAGGTTACCCAATTTGTTGTTGTATATTATGATCCTTTCTATTTGTATAGTATCAATTTTAATGCCTCCTCTTTCATGTAGAATTTTACACATTTCAGTTGTTTTTTTTTTTTTTTTGAGTTAGTCTAGCTAATAGGTCTGTCAATTGTCTTCGTGCTTTCAAAAACAACTCTTAGCTTCACTTATCTTTTTAATTGTTTTTCTGGTCTGTATTTTATTTCTTTCTGCTTTAGTCTGTTATTTCTTCTGTTAACTTTAGGCTTAGTTTATTCTTTTTGTAGTTTTTTGAACTTTAAAATTACTTATTCATTCGAGATCACAGTATTTTCTTAATGTTGGTGTTTATCACTATAAATTCCCCTCAGAACTATTTTTGCTGCATCCCATAAGTTTTGAGATTTCTAGTTTTGAATTTGTATTTTCATTTCAAGGTATTTTTTGCTTTCCTATTTGATTTCTTCCTTCTCTGATTGGTTGCTCAGAACTATGTTGTTCAATTCTACATTTTCATAAATTTTTCCAGGTTTCCTACCATTACTGACCTTCAAATTTCATATCATCGTTTTTTGCAAAGATACCTCATATTATTTCAAACTTCTTAAATTTGTCAAGACTTGTTTTGTGACCTACGACATGATATATCCTGAAGAATGTTCCATGTGTGCTTGAAAAGAATGTGTAGTCAGCTGCTGTTGGATGGTATGTTCTGTATAGACCTTTTAGGTCCATTTTATCTAAAGTGTAGCACAAGTCCAGTATTTCTATATTGGTTTTCTGGATGATCTATGCATTATTGAAAGTGGTGTATTGAAGTCTCCTACCATTGTTGTATTATTATCTAGTTATCCCTTCAGACTTTTAGTATTTGTTTAATATATATATATGTTCTGTTGTTGAGTGTATATATCTATATCTATATATGTTTACAATTGTTATATCTTCTTGCTGAATTGATTCCTATTTATTTATTTATTTATTTATTTATTTATTTATTTATTTATGAGAGACACACAGAGAGAGAGAGAGGCAGAGACATTGGCAGAGGGAGAAGCAGGCTCCATTGCAGGGAGCCTGACATGGGACTCGATACCGGGTCTCCAGGATCAGGCCCTGGGCTAGGCGGCACTAAACTGCTGAGTCACCCAGGCTGCCCTGACTCCTTTATTATTATATAATAACTTTCTATGTCTCTGGATACAGTGTTTGACTTAAAATCTATTTTGCTGTATATAAGTTTTTTTATCCCTGCTGTCTCTCGATTTCCACTTGCATGGGATACCTTTTTCCATCCCTTCACTTTGAGTGTGTGTGTATCTTTAAAGCCGAAGTGAGTCTCTTGTAGGCAGCAGATAGTTGGGCCTCATGTTTCTTTTATCCATTCAGTCACTCTATATCTTTTGATTAGATAATTTAATCCATTTACATTTAAACTATTATTGATAGGTAAGGACTTACTAATGCTATCTAATGGTTTTCCAGCTGTTTCGTAGTTTTTCTCTTCCTCTCTATGTCTTCTTTCATGAACTGATGATTTTCCTTAGGGGTATACTTTAATTACCTTCTCTTTATCTTTTGTATGTCTAATGTTTGCTTTGTGGTTACCATGAAATGTACATAAAACTGTTATAGTTGTGAGTCTCTCTTAAATTGATAACAACTTAACTTTGATTGCATACAAAAACTCTACACTTTTACTCCTTTCTCACTTTAATATTTTGCATGTCATGATTTACATCTCTTTATATTGTGTGTCCATTAAAGTTTATTATAACTGTAGTTATTTTTAACACTTTTGTTTTTAAGTTTCATACTAGAGGTAAGTGGTTTATACAACACATTACAGTATTAGGATATTCTGAATTTGACTATACACTTACCTTTATCAGTGTGTCTTGTTTTAATATATTTCCAATGTTACTATTAGCATCCTTTCATTTCGGCTTAAAGAATTCCTTTTAGAATTTTGTCAGGCAGGTCTAGTGGTAGTGAACTCTCTCAGCTTAGTTTGCCTGGGAAAGTCTTTATCTCTCCATATATAAAGGACAGTTTTGCCAAGTAAAGCATTCTTCGTTGGCATTTTTTTTTTCTTTCAAAACTTTGAATATATTAACCCACTCTACTGGCCTGCAGAGTTTTTGCTGAGAAATCCACTCTGCCCAATGGGAGTTCTTTTGTATGTAATATTGTTTTCTTCCTGCTTTTAAAATTCTCTCATTTTCTTTGACTTAAGACAGTTTGGTCACAATGTGTCTTGGAGAAGCTCTCTTTGGATTGAATCTGTTCAAGGCCTATGATTTTCATGAACTTGAATGTCCAAATCTCTTCTCAGATTTGGAAAAAGGTCTCAGCCATTATTTCTTCCAACAAGCTTTCTGTCCCCTTGCTGCCACTTTTCTTCTGGGACATTTACAATTATTTTGTTTTTTGTTTCATTTTGTTTTTGATTGTGTTCCATAATTTACAGGGGCTTTCTTCACTCTTTTTTTCCTTTTCATTTGTTCTCCTACCAGATAGCTTCAAATGTGCTGTTTAAGTCCACATATTTTTCTTCTGCTTTATTAAATCTGCTATTGATGCATTTTTTTTGCTTCATTCATTGTATTCTTCAGCTTCAAAATTTCTCCTTAGTTCTTTTTTTTTATGATTTCTATGTCTCTGTTAAACTTCTCACTTTAATCATGTATTGTTTTTCTGATTCCATTGAATTATCTGTCTATGTTTTCTTTTAGTGCTGAATTTCCTCAAAACAACTATTTTGAATTCTCTGTGGGGTGAAATGCAGATCTTCATTTCTTTGGGTTCAGCTTCTGGAAAATTATTGTGTTCCTTTGATGGTATCATGCTTCCTTAATTTTCATGTTCCTTGAATTCTTGAATTGCTGCCTTCACATTTGAAGATGCAGTCATGTCTCCAGTGTTGCTGACTGGCTTCAGAAGAGAAATACTTTCTGTCATTCTTCTAGAGATTCTGAGACTTTCTTAGACATTTTCTATGGATATGCCTGCTCTATACTTCTTTTTCCTTCTTAAATCCTTAAAATTGTATGCCTTCTCTTGATCTTGCAAAGCCAGATTGGTTGTTAACAAACTCCCATTGCTTTCCCTAGGGTGGTGCTGAATTGTCAAGTTGTATTTTCTCCTAGTCCTACAGTATCAGGCTAGTTTTCTGCATGTGCTCACCTGCAAAGTTTGCCATCTGCAGAGGTTCACACTTGCCACCTTTTTAGCATGTACAGGTAGCTTCTAAGGAGTAGGGTGTGTGGGGGTGAGATTTGCAGAATGTTAGCAGTAAAGTGAAGCTGTTCCTCTTATCCTCTTCTGTACATCCAATATTGGATTTTTTTTCTTCAACAGTGTCTTCTGGACTTCCACAATGTTAATATAAGGTACCTTGTCTGTGGGTGATTGTCAAAATCTGTATTCTTTAAAGGAAGATGGGAGAAAACTCAATTGTGAAAACCCATCATGTTTGTAACTCCCCTGATGTTTTCTACTTGAATCTATTCCATTTTATCTTATTTTTTTAAAAAGATATTAGGCAAATTCATAAACTGATTTCATGTCTCATTAATTGATCACAAACTATAGTTTATAATACATTGATGTAGAAGGTTTGAATTTATACTGCATGCCCTTTTTTTCCTAATTTAAGAGTTTCCATAGCAGACGAAAAGTCAGCTGTCATACTTGCATACTTAGTTAACTTGATTATTTCAGGCAAGACTGGATTCACTCCTTCTCTTCCTTTGCCCTAAAGTAAAGGGATAAAGCTTTTCTAGTGTTATTAAAGTTCCATTTAACTAGTGATTTCCATTTGTCTCACAACACCATCAGGTATTAACCATGGCAGCCACAGCTCCGCATCCCATTGGTGACCCCCTTCCTCTTTATCACTTGCTGAAAAACCCTGGTTTGTCTGTATATATCCCATCTGGCACAGCACAACATTCATTTACTGTTGGCCTAGGGTTTACTCTACCATTCTAGGGTTTGCTACCACTCTTGTAGGTATGAATAATTTGTCAAGTGTAACCTTGTGACTTTTCTTTGTTCTTGAGAATTATCTATCAAGGGAAAGTACCAAATAATTTCTTATCAGAGAAATGTCTAAGAAGGTAAGTCTATTTTCCTAATGCTGCTGAAAAAAATCTTAGACAAGTTCTTTTACGAAGACCTTTACCTTTCATTCAGGAATTAAGATACGGAAGCTTTTTTCAGGGCTATTTTTATAGGATGAGTTTATAAGCCAAAAGTAGGAGATATAGTGTGGTTATAGGAAGCTTCAATTTGGGATGATCAGGCACAAAATCTTAATCTATTTTATGTTAGCAAGTGAAGTCTATCTTTATTTCTTCTTATTTTATCTCCTTTTTAAAATTCATTTCAGTCACCCATTTTACACATATACATTGAGAGCTTACCATGTACCAGGCACTGGGGTGGAAAGGCAATAGAAAAGTGTCCTGAGGGACACCTGGGTGGCTCACCAGTTGAGTGTTTGCCTTTGGCCCAGAGCATGATCCTGGAGACCCTGGATCAAGTCCACATCAGGCTCCCTGCATGGAGCCTGCTTCTCCCTCTGCCTCTGCCTGTGTCTCTGCCTCTTTCTCTGTGTCTTTCATGAATAAATAAATAAAATCTTGAAAAAAAAAAAGGGGAAGTGTCCTCATTTACACCTGGGGTGGGGTGGGGGGGCTGCGATCTGATAGTGGGAGAAAGACTCCAGTTAATCAGAAATTATATTATAATAAAAGAGATATTTAAATCAGAGTGGAGCAATCAGGTAAGGCTTTTTTGTGGGGTAATATTTGACCTAAGTCTCAAAGAGTGAATAAAAATATAAAGAAGTCAAAGAAAGGGAAGTAGGGAATTTGCCTTAGGTTGTGTTTCTCTGAAAATAGAGCCCGTCCTAAGGACTCAGGTACAGTTGGTTAATTTGCAGCATGATCCAGGAAGCTAGAGTGAAAGAATGTGAGGCACAGAAAGAAGAGAAAGTCATAAAGGTTGTTTGTGAGCTCATTACAACTGTGGACAACTGGAGTTGTATTTTATCGAAGACCTTTGGAAAAACATGTAAAATGCACCACAGAATTGTCTTCCAAGGACAAAGGGTAGGGCATCTCTCCATCAACTCCTATCCTCATTGGAATATGATGTATGCACGTGTTGCAGAGGAGGAAAGAAAATGTAGAATTGTTTGTCTTGTTTTCTAATGGGTAAACATTCTCATTCTTTGCAGTCAGTGACAAATGGGGCAGAGTTGAGGCATTCTAAGTATCTTGTACTATTTTCCAAATGTTCTTCATTTCATGTAAGAGTTGAGGTTTGCCTAAATTTTCCTTAATTTACCTTCATAGGGCCTTACAATTTGGATAGATTCTTTACTCAGTCACGTATGTAATACAACCAATTTCAGTGTAGTATTGTTGATATTCATTTAGTTTCAAGTTCTAAGTTTTAGCGAAAGCTTAAAATGATCTTAATGAGGATTGCTCTCGTGATGGCATTTTGAACTCTTGTATGATATTGGCATAGTAGTTTACCTTACGAAATACACTTGAATGTGAGAAGTTCTATATCATCTTCAATAGGAACATTTGTAGAAATCAACTTTTGCTTGATAAAAATATTTTTAGGACTGCTTTTTCGGTTGTTTTCCTAGTTTTTATGAGTGCAGGAAACGAATCAGAAGAATTATTCATGATCAGTAAGCAATAAAAACCACAATCTCATAATTACAATGTTAAAAAGAACACTATGTTGCTTCCATATCTTGCTTATTATGAATAATGCTGCAATGAGCACAGGAGTGTATAAATCTTTTCAAATCAGTGTTTTCATTTTCTTTACAGAAAATTCATCAAACTGGAATTGCTGGATTATATGGTAGTTCTATTTTTAATTTTTTTTTTATTTATAACAGTCACACACACACACACACACACACAGAGAGAGAGAGAGAGAGAGAGAGGCAGAAACACAGGCAGAGGGAGAAGCAGGCTCCATGCACCGGGAGCCCGACGTGGGAGTCGATCCTGGGTCTCCAGGATCACGCCCTGGGCCAAAGGCAGGCGCCAAACCGCTCCGCCACCCAGGGATCCCTCTATTTTTAATTTTTAAGGAACCTCCCTACTGTTTCCCATAGTCACTGCACCATTTTGCTTTCCCACCAAGGATTCCCTGTTCTCCTCATCCTTGACCACACTTGCTATTTCTTGTTTTTTTGATAATAGTCATTATGACAAGTGTGACATATCTTGTGGTTTTGGTTTGCATTTCCCTGATGATTAGTGATGTTGAGCATCTTTTCATATGTTTGTTTGGTCATCTGTATGTCCTCTTTGGAGAAATGTCAGATCTTCTGCTCATTTTTTAATTGATTTGTTTGTTTGTTTTTTACGCTGAGTTGTGTGGGTTTTTAAAAATATATTTTTGATATTAGCCCATTATCAGTTATATCATTTGCAAAATATCTTCTCATTCACTAAGTTGACTTTTCATTTTACTAGTGATTTCTTTCACTGTGCATAAGCTTTCTGGTTTGATGTAGTCCCATTTGTTTACTTTTGCTATTGTTGTCCTTGTCAGAGGAAAGATATCCCAAAACTATTGCTCAGACTGATGTCCAAGAACTTAATGCCTATGTTTTCAATAGATGAATGGATAAAAAAGATAATTGTATAAAATGGAATATTACTCAGCTATAAAAAGAATAAAGGCTTGCTATTTGAGACAACATGGATAGGTCTAGAGGATACTATGCTAAATTAAATAAGTCAGACAGAGAAAGATAAATACAGTATGATTTCACTTATATGTGGAATCTAAAAAACAAAACACAACAAGACAGAAACAGACTCATATATGCAGAGCTCATAGATTCAGGGAACAATCTGATGGTTACCAGGGAAGGTGAAGGTGAGGAAATGGGTGAAATAGGTGAAGGAAATTAAAAGATAGAAACTTCTAGTTATTAAAAAAATAAGACATGGGGAAAGAATGTATAGCATATGTAACAACTTTGTATGGTGACAAGTGGTAGCTAGATTTATTTAGGTGTTTCTTATATATTATATGTAATATATATATTGAATATATATTGAATCACTAGGCTGTGCACCTGAAACTAATATAATACTATCTGTCAACTATACTTCAACAACAAAAAAAACCACTATGCACTAGCCTGAGAAATATGTGGATAGGAAAACAATTTAATGATTTTAAAAGCAAAATATAAATTTTGGTATAAAATGTTATCAATAAAGCATTTTATATAATCAGAACAAAATTACATAATTAGATTAGAATAATTTTCTTTATAATAAACTAATTTGCAATAGAAGCTGGTCTCTTGGATAAGTAAAATGAATTTTAGTGTAGAGAAAACGAAATCATGGCTGGAAATATTATTCAAGTATTTTGTTCTTAATTCTTTATATTTTACAGATTTTATTTTCAAAATGGCTAATTTATAGTATTTCCCAAACATTACAATTTATCATTTTTTATTCTTTCAAAGTTGGCACACTAAGATTATTTTGTTGGCATACTCAACTTGTTACCTGAATTTTAAAAAAGTTTAGGTGCAGGGGATCCCTGGGTGGCCCAGTGGTTTAGCGCCTGCCTTTGGCCCAGGGCATGATCTTGGAGTCCCAGAATCGAGTCCTACGTCGTGCTCCCTGCATGGATCCTGCTTCTCCCTTTGCCTGTGTCTCTGCCTCTCTCTCTCTCTCTCTCTCTCTCTCTCTCTCTCATTAATAAACAAAATTAAAAAAAAAGTTTAGGTGCAAATAGCTCTTTCAAAGTAGAGTTTCAAGGTAGAATTTTATAGGATTTTAGAACTTTTTTTAACAGCAACAAGAAAAAAATACTCTAAATAATAATTTAAAAATATAAATATAAATATATACATATATCTCACCACTAGCATGATTTAAAATTTTCAGTTTTTTTTTTCTAGAAAGTTTTGAGTAAAACCTACTCCTATCCTTTTTTGGTGGATATCATAGTTTCAAATAATTAAGATACATTTTCAGGGGCAAAGACTAAATGATATTAGGGCTATTTTCAGGGTTTACTTCCTAAAATATCTGCCTACAAAACATGGGGCATGGGGCATGACCAAAAAATGGTCATATGAAAAAAAAACGGTCATATGTTTATTTTTTTTTAAGATTTTATTTATTTATTCATGAGAGACACACACACACAGAGGCAGAGACACAGGCAGAGGGAGAAGCAGGCTCCATGCAGGGAGCCCAATGCGGGACTCAATCCCAGGACTCCAGGATCATACCCTGGAGGTGCTAAACCACTGAGCCACCCAGGCATCCCATATATTTATATCTCTTTGAATCCAAGGATCCAATCATCTTCATACCCAATCTTCAGAGCTACTTCCTTCCAAGCTTTATAGACAATCTACTATTAACTGTTGATGTTTCCATGATCACCAGCAGCATGTTTGTCTACAATGTTTTCAACATTATATAGGAATATTAGAACTTTAAACTTAGAAGGAATCCCTACAATTATCTATATGCATGGAAGGCTTTTCCTTTTAAAAATCAGTAGGTATCTATAGTACTGAAAAATTTAACAATCAGCTCTCTTAGGGAAAAAAGAATCTCAGATTTAAAGAGCTTAACAATTTCTGCACTGTAAATACTCCCACCATGGCTAGTTTTCAAGCTTCCAGCATAACTTCACTGAATGTGGTGTCCTTTATATAATATTTTCACCACATAGCTACAGTACACCTAAATAACTTCAAGAACATAGATAATAGCAAAATACAAAGTGATAACACTTTGAATATATACTACCTTTGTGTTTTAATATAGTTTACTTAATTGTAAATTTATATAATTTTATTATTGGCTGTGTTTAAAAACTGGCTTGCAAAATTCCTAAGAATTTAGCAAACAGCTCTCACAAGCTATATAAACCAGCTTTAGTATACCACTGGACTATCAAGGTGTTATTCTTGCTGATTTACAAATGGAGAACCTGTGACTCATATGAGGAAAGGTAAAAGAACATGCATTGACCACCTATTTGAGGAGACAGGATGTTTATTCCAGTTTTATAGATACAAAAACAGATTTCTCTAAATGTCACAATGCTATTAGGTGATAAACTCAGGATTAGATCCCAGGTTCTCTGACTCAGGATTCTCAATTTTATTTATACCAGTATCTCTTGCTCTAGGTTTTCACATAAACTATAGAAGAACATCAAAAGCTATCAGATAAGACACTGAGACACAGCAATGAGCTGTGTACCTTTTAACATACTATTTTTTTAGGGATGCCTGGGTGGCTCAGTCAGTTGACCATCCTACTCTTGATTTCAGCTCAGGTCATGATCTCAGAGTCTTAAGATCAAGCCTGGCATTGAGCTCCATGCTTGGCAGGGAGTCAGCTTGAGATTCTCTCCTTTTCCCTCTCCCCTTCCCTCTCCCTCTCCCCCTATCCCTCCTCCATCTCTCTCTCTCTCTAAAATAAATAAATACATCGTTAAAAAAATAAAATACTATTTTTAGTGATGAATGTGGCTACAGATTTCAAAAATAACAATATATAAACTGGGTAATTATGACTGCACTGATTTGATTTCAGAAATCAAGTCACGTGGTTTTAAATTTTTAATTAACTAAAAAGCTTAGGTAAAAATAAGACTAAGGAAGACAGAGAGAAACATATCATAGTACAGTAGTTTTAAGTATGATGTAATGATGGGTAGAGTGTAACAGTACAGTAGTTGTAAATAGTTGACTTTTTGTGAAATCAGTACTGTGAGGGCTGACAGCTCAATATAGAAACTAGAGAGGAGACACAGAAATCCAACAAAACAGTGTCTAAGGTGAGTCATTATTCGGGATCAATATGTTACTTACTTTTATTGTATGTTGCTTTTAGTCAAACATCAACAAAAAGAAATCAGCATAAAACTAACCTCCATCACTACTGATTGTAGTCACTTTGAAGATTCATATAATGTAATATTATCACGTAATATTATTCAAAAAGTCTGTACACAAATGCTGAAAGAAAAGTTTAAACAACAATAAAATAATCAAATTATAATCCAGTTACCTTGTAAGAATGGTGAAAATTGATTTAGAAGTGAAAGATCCACCTTTTAGGAAGTCTCTTCATAAGCACACTATTAATTCAAATAAGCTTTTTCTTATATATGTTTTGGGGCAATATAAGGTGAGAAATTTCTGTGTAAATATTATCATATTCACAAATAAATGTTGTTATGCTTTATATTTTAAAAAAGCATCAGATACTGTGCATTTCAATTAGCGTAAAGAAGATCAAGAGGTCCAGGACCACTAAGCTACAAATCTTTTTGGGCAATAGGGACTATTTCCTTCATTTTAAGAAGGAAAAGTACTTAAAATTCTGATCATTAGAGACACCTGGGTGGCTCAGTGGTTTAGTGTCTGCCTTCAGCTCAGGGCGTGATCCTGGGGTTGCAGAATCGAGTCCCACATTATGCTCCTAGTGGGGAGCCTGATTCTCCTTCTGACTGTGTCTCTGCCTTTCTCTGTATGTCTCTCATGAATAAATAAATAAAATCTTAAACAAAATTCTGAGTGTTCAAGGTGTTTTGGTATTGTAAACTATTGCACTTTTGTAATTAGTCTTCTAAGTTACTTGAACTTAAATCATAATTAATTTTCTTCTTTCAAAATAGTATCACCAAAAGTGATATTTGGAACCAACACCAAATTTATTTATTTTTTTTTAAATTTTTATTTATTTATGATAGTCACAGAGAGAGGGAGAGAGGCAGAGAACAGGCAGAGGGAGAAGCAGGCTCCATGCACCGGGAACCCGACGTGGGACTCGACCCCGGGTCTCCAGGATCGCGCCCTGGGCCAAAGGCAGGCGCCAATCCGCTGCGCCACCCAGGGATCCCCCAACACCAAATTTAAACAATTTCCTTGTTTTCTGTCTGCGTCCTTCAGGGCATTTGGGGGTGATCCACAGAGCAGTTTCTAAATGGGAAGCTCCCTGCCTTTCCCCAGGGTACCAGCTGCTCCTTGGCACATTGCTACTAGCATGAACAATTTCAGGAGTTTGTGAGACAGGGCCTTGTGAGACAAGTTCTCATCCCTCTGCTGTTGACTTGAAGCCTGACAAACTATGATAAGTGAGAGTGACAAATGGTCATTACTATTCCAGAGATCTTCCAAAGGGGCAGAGCCTGAACATGGAGCTCAATACGCTTCCATTTCACTCCTAACTTAGAGAAAACAGAACTCAGGAAAACTAAAATTGTTAAACTAATTAAATCATTTGCAAGCAAATAAACTAGGAAAAGAAGGCACTCATGCCCCAAAGAATGTGCAAACATGAGAACCTTAGAGTTAGATTTTATCCTGATGTGTTTCTAGTATCTTTATAACATGGCATTTTTGTTTCCCTGATAATTTATGCAGTCGTATCTGATATGTAAACAACTTAGGTTCTTTCTCTAGCAGTGCTCTGATTGTTCTATACTGTGGAATTCATTATAAGGCAGACTCACTGTGTATCTTATGCAAAGACAGTTATTATTGGAAGTACAAGAAAACCTGATTAAAACACTTTAACATTAGCCTAGTCTTCCACTATAAATCTCATGGATTAGATGTATATGGCAGGGTTTATACTATTACACCGCCATGTTACCATTACTTCCTTGCCTTTTTGGTTCAAGATTCAGAAATCTATGCCAGGATAGCCAAGGCCTGAGTTTTTATCTGGTGATTAAGCCAAAAAACATTAAAGTGGCTTCTTCCCACAATTCCTTGCCTTACTCCATTATCTGTCCACTGCATTATTCTTCACACTGTTAAAGTGTAATAGAGACCAGAGGGAAATTTATCTCTCTTCTTTAAAGCATGTCTCATATATTTGTCTGAGTGCATAGGCATTATAATGATAGGTGCTTTCAAAGAACCTAGAGATAAAAAGAAGCACCTAAATCAATGTCCAGAACACCAGAACCATTATTACTTGATAGGAGACACAGAAACAGGTCATACTTTTGAACATTTTTCTTAGGATTAAAAAGAAAAACTTTTATGTTTTAGCAAATAGAAGGAGCAGTAAATTGTTCTGGGAAGGAGACGGCTGTATGAGAATATGGTGTGTGGGCCAAGAACAGGACCTCGAGCCAGACTACGCAGAGTCAGGTCCCCACTCCGTCTCTTCCTATTGTGTCTGTGTCACTGTGGGTGCATTACTTAATCCTCTGTATTTCAGTTACAATGAGGATAATAGTATCCATCAGTGAGAATTAAGATTAAGTGAATGGATACAAGTAAAATACTTTGTTAAGTAAACAATCAATAAATATTAGTTATTATTATATTATACACCATGTTTAAAATACCTCCTTTTTGCTATTGGATAGAAAAAAAGAAGATGTAGCTTGTCCTATCAGACAATTATGAGGATTACATATCTGTTAATTTAATCAAGTGAGTACCCACCTGGATGATTGTGACATAACATAGTAGGAATTATTAATGACATATTTGTCTATCAGGTGTTACATGTAATAATATGGAAGACATGTTGGAAGTAGGGGACTTTTATTAATTGTATTTGTAATTGGTTTCTTAGAGATAAATCTGTCAACATTTAGTTTATTCCACTTAAATAAAGAAACATAGTTATACATATTGTGAAATATGATTTCTTCCTGAACAAAACTATGTGGAACTGTGTTACCTTGATTAATCTGTAGTATAAATTGTTAAAGACTTTTTTATGTTCCACTGACCCAAAATTTGACAGTAATGTGTTTAGATTCCAGCAAAACCAAAAGAGCCACTTATCGAAACTGCTCAATAAGATCTATAATGATAGCAGTAGTCTGCTTTCTAATTTTACATAAAAGAAACAACTCTGAAAAAGGTAATTACTATCTGGACTAAAATTTCACATTTTCTAGAACAAAATAGACATTTAATAAGTTTTTAAAAAATGAATGAAAACATATGCAGATGAGTTTTTATTCTTGATTCCAGCATTTAATATTTATGTTACTATAAACTTTAAAATGCCAACTTTAGTTAATATACAATGTTAAGAGATGAACATAGACAATACTGACAATTGACAAAATAGCATCAGGTCTCATTTTTAAGAGCCACATTTGACTTTAAGCTTCAGGAAAGCAGAGATCATCCCAAGTGCCCTAAACAATGCCAGGCACCCAGTAGGTCCACAATCAGTATATTTGTTACTGTTATAGTTCTGGAATTAGACTAGAGAGACTAAGGCCTTTGTCTTTATCCCAAAAATTTAAAAATAAAGAAATCAGGAGAGATTAATGAGAATAATACATTTGAGATATGGTTTTACTGCTTTTTGTGAGAAAACAGATTTTTGAGAGGGCATTGAATGCATTTATTTAATATGGATAGATTTTGGATTTTTGCATTTTTTTGCTTATTGAATAATAGAGTTTTCAAATTGTTCAGGCTACTCTAAGGGGTGTGTGTTATATAAACAAATATACGAGATGAATAGAAGTTTCTGGTTCAAAGATTTTTGAAAACAGTCTTTAAGACCATTTTTACTTTAGGTTCAAGGTGATGCATTAATTTTTCTTTTGGATTATTTTAAGATTTTGACTTCTTTTTGCTTCAGGAGAGGTCAGTATACTAACAATAGCTATAACAATAACAGCACACCTCTCATTTACTGGACCACAAATGCTCCAGGCACAGTGCTGAGCATTTTACATGTATTGACAGCGTGACTCCATAGAAGTTATCTCCATTTATAGATGAGTAAACAGGAGAGAGAAATTAAATGAATTGTTCAAGCTCATACAGCAGGCAAATTTCAAAGCCAAGTTGTGAACCTATGCTGTCTGTCTTCCACCCTCATTATCTGATGAAATCAAAGCCTTTATGCACTTTATATATCATATAATATAAATTATGTAAAATTTATGTATATATGATCTTAGAATTGGTCTTAGTTCACCAATTCAATTAATGGTTATTCAAAGGTCACTTAAAAATAATTTTCCCTTGAGGAAATAGAATCACAAATAATAAAATTCCCAAGAATTTGGAAAAATTTCTCCAAGTTTCTAGTACCTTTATTTTCTAAAATTCTCTCCTATCAGTGGTTTTTTCCTACACCTTCATTTCTTTAAAAATGAATAGAAACAAAGACAAAAGCTTGTCTTGATATAGGTTTAGAGCCAGCCAAATTCAGCTTTTAATTTAAAAACAAATTTTTTAAGTACGCTTCACACCCAATGTGGGGCTTGAGCTAATGACCCTGAGATCAAGAGTTGCATGCTCTACTGACTGACTGAGCCAGTCAGGGACTCCCAGATTTAGCTTTTAAAGAGTTAAGATCAACCACAAGTTCTGCACTTGACCACAGCAAAGCACTGGCCATCCAGCAGCATTAGGTGATCTTCTCAAGCCTTTTACCCAGAGATAGTGAAGGCAGCTGCTGAGAGAGACAGATGAAGGTTATGGGCCGCTACAGTGTAGAGCTTTCCCGAGAAGGCATTTCCTTGCTAGTCACTTGCCAGAGAGTGATGACAAAGGAACAGATGTCAGTTTTGGTCATATGGTCTCTCCTTTCATGAGTTCTAGGGCTTGGTGGGTGTGTGTGCCATCTGGGCAGTAAGGAAGAGTCTGTGGAAGCATAGATCTTGCAGCTTCTCAGAGCAACCAGTCACCAATTTTGCATGTATCTTGTTCACTGATCAAAATGTTTATCAGCCTAAGACCCAAATGCACAATGCTTTATGACTGAAGAAAAAGCAGGCCATTCACACATCTAGGGAATGCTTATTTCCTGAGATGTGTGAAAGTGTACACTTTCCCAAATGTAATTATTCACTGGCAGCAGTGAGGACCCCTTTCCTCCTCCTCAGAGCAACTGATAGCACCATATATGACTTTCTGTAAATTGACATTGTCATCAAACTCCATGATTATGGTATATAGGCTATTAAAGCCCACAGACCTGGGCTGGCAGCTACACCTTACACAGTAGTGTCATGATGGAGCCTTGCTATGTTGAGCTCAGCCCAGAAATTCACTGGGATGCCAGCCAATTTGTTTTTAAACATTTTTTGGATATGTAGAGAAAGAAGAGCCCAGGAAGCAGACTGAGAAATACTGGTTAGAGGAATTAGAAGGGGAATAGGGAGAATGTTATTCTAGAACCAGGAGAAAGCAGTTGGAGAGGTGAGATTGATCAAGAGCATCAAATACTGCAGGGAGATTAAGTAAGAGAAGAAAAGCCTAGTTTTTAAATTTAGAAACCTAGAAGTCATGGAAATGGTTTTAGCAAAAGTGATTTCAATAGTGTGGTTGAAGTAGCAGCAAGCTGCAAAAGGTTGAGGGATGCAAAAGGGGATGGGGAGACAGGAAGTACAAACAACTGTTATGGGAAAGGTACTTGGAAAGGGAAAGAGTAAGGATAGGTCAAAGGTAGACTCTTGATTAAATGGGAGAAGGGAGAACCTATTTATAGGATGCTGAAGTAAGGACCCAGTTGTGAGGAAGTTGATGATGCAGGAAAGAGAAGAGGTCATCGAGAGTATCATGACCTTGAGTAACCGAGAATAGTTAAGATCTAAGGAACAGATGGAGGGACTTAGGTAGATGTTTTCTTTCTTTAAGACAAGAGACAAAGATGACACAGTTCTCAATAAGTGTATTTCTGTGGGCAAAGGAGGGTGAGAAAGACCATTCTCGATAGATACCTTTTTTCTCCACAAACTGTGAGGTAATACCTCCTGGTGAAGAGGTTGGAGATAGGATATGATGCCTGCAGAGAGTGATGGGCAATAGGGACAGCCACTGAATGGAATGGGAAAGAGGGCTAATCAGAATGGCCTGGGGAGGTCAGCTGAGGTGAGAGGCAGCATATATTTCACATGATGTTCAGTGTTAGTCTTCAGGAGTCTGGGCACAGAAGCAGAGAGGGCAAATGATAAGTTTGAGAAGGGTCTTCAGTTAGCAAGGGCTGGCACAGAGGGAAGTGATTCTGACAAGAAATTTGTTGAAATGATGTGCCATAACATCTGGGCTAGATCAGAAGGAATTCAGACAGAGAGGTGGGGGAGCCTGGGGCGGGGGGGAGTGGACGATGACCTGCAAGGAAGTAGAGGTGTCAGAGCATCAGAGACTTCAGAGAGCTTAAAGATCACATGCATACCAGGTGCTACTTCTGGAATGAGGAGGGCTGTAATCAGTGGGTTCTCTAAGCTGTTTTGGGTGATTGTGGTTCACAATGTGACCCCAGGAACAGGGTAACTGAGGAGGAACAAAGGTACAGGCTTCTGGAGATAAGAAGCTCAGAGTTGGGGTGTCTCACATAGAGCTGCAACAATTTAGCAAACTAAAATTACTTTTTTTTAAGATTTAATTTATTTATTCATGAGAGAGAGAGAGAGAGAGAGAGAGAGAAGCACAGACACAGGCAGAGGGAGAAGAAGGCTCCATTCCATGCAGGGAACCTGATGTGGGACTCGATCCCAGGTCTCCAGGACCACACCCTGGGCTGAAGCAGCGCTAAACCCCTGAGCTACCTGGGCTGCCCACTAAAATTACTTTTTAAATTAAATTTTCATTTATCCAGAACCATGAGGGTTTGTTTCTTCCCCAAACTCAGCTAGTGTGATGGTGCGATTACTTTGGTGAATATGTCTTGATAGTTAACACCTGTGAGGTGTTCTTTAATCAGCAATGCTGCTCTGCAAAAATGTTCATCATTGTTCTCAGTAGGGCAGACTCTCTGGTGAGACAAATAAATCCCAAAACATCACTTGATTATGGAATATGCTTCTTTTAATGCATTGTTAAATGTGGTTGCTAATATTTTGTTGTAGATTTTTCATCTATGTTCATCAAGGATAGTAGTCTATAATTTTTTCTCTTTCTTCCTTCTTTCTTCCCTCCCTCCTTCATTCCTCACTCCCATCTCTCTCTCTCTCTCTCTCTCTCTTTCTTTCTTTCTTTCTTTCTTTCTTTCTTTCTTTTTTCCTTTTCTTTTCTTTTCTTTTTTCTTTTCTTTTTTTCTTTCATCCTTGTCTGATTTTGGTATCAGAATAATGCTGAGCTTGTAAAATGGGTTTGGAAGTATTCCCTTCTCTTCAATATTTTGGAAGAGTTTAAGGATAAGTATTAAATCTTCTTTGAATGTTTAGTAAAATTCACCAGTGAAAGAGTCTAGTCCTAGGTTTTTGTTTGTTGGAGGTTTTTGATTACTGATTCAATCTCTTTACTAGAAATTTGTTCTATCAAAGATATTATAGCCTAGCTAAAAGACATGATATAGGCTGTATAGGCCCAAGAATTAGACTAATATTTGATTACTATTTTTTTAACTTTAAAAAACAGGATGGAATTAAATAAAATATGGATAAATTATACTTGGCTTCTTTCCTTTTGGTTTTTTCCTCCTTTTTAATTTAATTTATTTTTTAAAAAGATTTATTTATTCTTTAGAGACACAGACTGAGAGAGAAAGGCAGAGACATAGGCAGAGGGAGAAGCAGGCTCCCCGCAGGGAGCCTGAGGCGGGACTCGATCCCACATCCCGGGATCACGACCTGAGCTGAAGGCAGGCACCCAACCAGAGCCACCCAGGCATCCCTTTCCCCTTTTTTTAAAATTTCAGTTTCTGGCAAGACATCTCCAAAAGATGTTAATACTTAGAAATGCATGTGAGATCACTCAGTAGTGTGCTAAAACACACATCAAAGGCAGAGATAAGGGAATTAGGTCCATCCAACAGAATGGATGGGCCTATGGAGAGAAGAGAAGATACTCACTGAAACGAGTGGCTGCGGGTTGGCAGCAGGATCAGTGTCACCAAAGTAGAAGCCAGTCTTCCTCTCAGAACAAGTCCTTCCTCTTTCTGACCTTATTTCTGTTAATGGAGCCCCGAATCCTCTAATCTTCTGGATTTAAACACTGGAGTAATTTCCTGTTATGCTTCTCACACCCCCATAAGTTATCGAGGCCTCTTAATTAATCCTTCATCCCCCCTCCAATAGCCTGAAGAATGACTGGTTGATCTGGTGACTCTGCAGCTGGCAGCTAACACGGGAAGAGGGAGTAGGTGCATTCTTCCCTAGTGGTCCCGCCTACTGGGTGATGACATGGCTTCCCTTGCAGATTGCTGCCATTGCCCTAGGACTCCATCGGTGGTTATGACACTTTACTCTCACAAGGATCTGTCCCCTCCCAACCCTGGGGGAAGATTCCGTTAATGCCATGTGACTACATGCCACTTAAAAAAGCAAAATATCAATAACAGAAATTGTCTATAGATTAAAAGCTTGAAGGAACTGTAAGGGTCCTAGCTCCTCAAAAGTATTTGATACACACACAAACATGCCCATTCACATACACAAACTCCTTTCGAAATTCCCATTTAAAAATGAATGTTTTTACTGCTGCCAAATAGGTAAACCACAACACTGAAGAGGTTTTCTTTAATTAGCAATTACAAAGATGTTCATGGCTATACTAGTTGAAGCAGGTTAATTGGTGAAAAATATAAACCCCAAACGTATAATGGGACAAACAAGAAAGAAGTTCTTGCTCATTTAGAGTCCTAAACAGATGTTCCTTGTTGGCAGCTGGCTCTCTTTCAAGGGAAGAACCCAAGTTCTTTTGGTCTGTAGCTCTGAGATCTTCAACATATGGGTTCAAAGGTCTGCTTCAAGCCAGTGGGGGAAAAAATGAGTGTAAAGAATTGAATGCACATGTAAGACATTTCCAGGCCTAGAAGCAGCACATAGGGCTTCCATTCACATCCCAATGGCCAGAACTTAGTCATATGAGAAGGTACTCCATGTTTTCAGGAAGATAAGACATAAGGTTGGTAAAAAAAAAAAAAAAAATTAGCAGTTTTTTCCATAATGGGATAGCAACTGGACTAGTGTGGGGAATTTACAGAAAGAACATCTGCTCTCCTGTATCAAGATGGTGGTGGAGGCACACAAGAGAGTAGTGGCAAAGGAACAGATCAGACTTTTAAATGCAGAAAGACTCAGTTGTTACATTTAAGGGGAAAAAAATCTCCATTTTTTATTCTAATAAAGTCTCCTCATTGTCTAAAACACACCCAAATGAACAAAATTCAGTAATACAAAATTGGCAAACTGACAGGTTGAGATCTGGGCAGCAGCAATCTGCAGGAACTAGACAAGAAGCTGAGACTGAAGAAGCAAAGCCTAGGCAAAAATCCAAGAGTGCCAGGGCAATGCCAACATGAGAAATCAAAGATGTGAACTGAAATCAAGAAGCCATAGAAACCTTGAAACAAAGTAAAATTGGAGTCACAAAACCTGGGTGTGAACCCTGGCCTTATCATTTACTAGCTGACACGGAAGAAGACACTTAATGCCTCTGAGTTTGTTTTCCATTTGTGAACTTGGGGTAATAATACTTATTTCACAACAATTAATTGGAGAGTCAAACAGATGTTGTGTGTCAAAACTCATAGAGCCTGACAAAAGGAGAAAGAGAGCTAATTTTTTTAAAATATTTTATTTATTTATTCATGACAGACAGAAAGAGAGAGAGAAGCAGAGGCACGGGCAGAGGGAGAAGCAGGCTCCATGCAGGGAGCCGGATATGGGACTCCATCCCGGGTCTCCAGGATCAGGCCCTGGGCTGAAGGCGGCGCTAAACCACTGAGCCACCCAGGCTGCCCAAGAGAGCTAATTTTAAGTCTTTCTCTATTTTCACAAGCTTAGGATTTGGAAACCTCTGTATGCATAAGTAAGTCTCTAGTCATAAATCAGAAGAAGGAGGTGAAGAACTACCTAGCATAGAGGACTAGCCTGTGGACTGGGGAAACTTTGCACATTCAGGTTCCTTTATTAAAGTCCTGTCTTCCTCCCTTACTTTCAATATGCTTTTCCTCCTTCTTTTCTTTTCTCTTGTCTTTCTTTTCTCTTCCTTCTCTTTCCTTCTTTTTCTTCCATTCTTTCATTTTCATTCTTTCTTTTCTTCCATCCTTCCATTCCCCCTTTATTTTTCTTCCCTTTCTTCTCCAGGAGGGTGTAACTCATTTTATGTATGAAGATTCTAAACAGGAGCTTGCTAAATATGGGGTTTAAGGGTTCAATAGAACAGAAAGGATACATTATTGACAGATGTGTTACTTGGTGTAATTCTTTGGGACAAAAATGAGTAGTATGTACTCTAAAGATAATTCCCTTTGACCTGCATGAATTCTTCTGAGTATCCATCTAAAGGAAATAATCAGAAATATAAAGGTCTTATGAACAAAGATGTTCATCATAGTTTTACTTCTAGCAGTAAAAAATTTAAAACAGGCTAATTGTCAACACTCAACAAATAGTAAATTGTATTATATTCACATAGTAAAATATTTAATTGTTAACAATTGTATTTATGAAGTGTTTCAGTAACGTGGATCATGATAAAATAGCAAATGAAATAAGTAGCCTACAAAGTGATCACAACTATGTCAAAATTGCAGGCAGAAAAAGCTTACAAGGAAATATATCGCAATGGTAATGGTTTTCCATGGATGGGCGAATACAAGTGTTTTTTACTTCTTTCTACTTTTCTGTATTGTCTATAATTTATAATACATCTGTATTATTTTTATATTGGAAAACACAAAGTCAATTTTCGTTTCTAGGAAAGTGTTGATATTAACTTGCTTCATTTTACCCTAATGCTACTGAATAAAAAGCTGACACAATTATCAGCAAAACAAGGGGCTCCTGGATGGCTCAGTCAGTTAAGCATCTGACTCTTGATTTCAGCTCAGGTCATGCACTCAGAGTCGTGGGATCAAGGCACTGGGCTCTGCACTCTGCACAGAGTCTGCTTGTCCCTCTCCCTCCACTCCTCTCCCTGTTCTCCTTTTTCTCTCTCAAATAAATAAAATCCTTGAGAAACCCCCCCAAAAACTCCCAGGAAAAAGGTTCACTTCATGCATCACAATGTGAATAATGCTGTTCAGAAGTGAACAGAAATACCTATGTAGGTATACAGGTAGCCCATACAAATATGGAATATGGACATTAGCATTATTAATTTCTTCTCTTTGTAAGTAATAGTTTTGCTTTACAGGATTTACTTGGTAAGAATAAAATGTAAATTTTTGGTGCAAAATTTTCACTGGTCATTCTGACAGCACAGACCTGGCCTGACTTAGAGCATTCGCATGAATCACAAAGACTGTGTTGGAGTTAGAGTGTAAGTGAACTTTGATAGGATTCAATGAATCTTCTTAACTGCCGACCACTGATATCCATGGAAGCTGTGCCTTTTCTGTAGAATCTGGTAATGGGGACTATAAGTAATGAAAATATTTGGACAATCATCTATAGACATTGACAAACATTAGCAAACATTATCACCTCTCAGATGTTCTGGAGAGTGGCTGGATCCATTGCAACCCACAATGAGAGATGAAAGAAACTGAATGTAGCCTTGTTTGAATGTCTATTTAATTTGAAAATATTGATTTGATGTGATGCTCTAAGTTCCAAATTTAAATGTATTGAGTAGTCACTGCTAGCTGAGAAGAGATGAATAAATTATCAGGCAGGCAGGTCTCAGAAGTTGGTCCAGAAGTCAAAAGGGACTGCTGACAGTATCCTGAAGAGTCATAGGGGTCTTATAAGATATTATTAAAGGGATAGAGAAAGAGGACCAAAGATGAGAAAATACTATTTTCTTTATTCAACCAAAAATAAAATAAACCATAAAGAGTGGATGTGGAGAGTTCCTATTTTAATATTTATAGCTTTGTTTGAATTCATTGAAAGGTGTGCCACCTCCTACAGCCTGGTAAGATTGCATTCAATATTAAAATTACAGTACAGTAAACCATAAAGTTTACACATGAGACTGAAAATGACAGACTTAGAATGGTAAGGAAAATATACCACAGCTGACAGGGAAAAAAAAAAACATGACCCGAATCTGAATTTCCTGCCCATGTAAATGAAGTTGCACTCTGAGTCCAGAAAGCATCATGGTCTATTTATGATGATAGGAATTTGTAGGTGCCTGGCTTCAGGTGAGCCTCTTTGATATTTAGCATCAATATTACAGGCACAAAGCTGTATTTTATTTCCTTGCAGAGCTTTCATGATGAAATTGAAAATATTGATTTGTGATCACCACACTATAGATCAATCCAAACACATGGATTTTGTGCTTTGTTTTATTTAAAGGACCTGGATCAGAGATGTCTATTTTGCTTTATGTTCAAAACCTCATCGGCATTTCTCAAACTTTAAGGTACATAAGAATCCCTTGGGGTCCTTATTAAAATTCATATTGGGTAATAAGCAAAATGAATCTTTCATGAAGGGAGTCAGAATAGTGGTTATCTTTGCAGGGGTAATGACTAGGAAGGGCACGAGAGAAATTTGTGGGATATGTGAAATGTAATACATGTGTAAAATGTACTGAACACCACACTTAGGATTTGTATGCCCTACTAGTTTGTTATTCTGCAGTCATTATTTTTAAAAAGGAAAATATAATAAAACTTAAAAATGAAGATTCTTGGGTTATGCTGCAGGAAAAAGTCCCTTAAGGACTAGACCCATTGTAATAAGGCTGGGCCCATTGTTGACTAGAATATGAACTTGTTAACCAAACATCAGACATGAGTAAGAAAAAGGCACATTTTAGCTGAGAGAACACCATTGTGAGTAACCCTGCCTCACACCCGTTTATAGAGCAAACAAAAATTCAGGTGATTTCTATAGTAATTCAGAAACCATAATTTCCTAAAGGCATCCAAATTAGTCAAATATGGAAGATTTTGTCTTTATATGGCAAATGGAACAATAACTGAGCTATAATTCTTAGAACTGCATAATTACTGTGCTTGGGAACTGGCTTTTTATGATGTCTTTTTTACTGTCTTATCCCTTACCTTTTTAAGGCCTGCTACAAAACAGAACCAGTATTTATTCATGTTCTGACTGAAAGAATCTATCAGGTCAGACTTAATCTCAGCAGAATGGAAGTATTTTCCCACCAACTGGTACCTACACAGCCGTCTCCCATGGTTTATTGGGACTCTTTAGTGGCCCAGTCACTCCAGAATTCTATTCCCTGCAGACATGGGCTTATGTTCAGTCCCCAGCAGATATAGTTTGGGTAATTCCTGCCAGCAACATTCTCCTCAAGTCTGTCACACGTCTTATTACCCATCTGCAGAATAAACTTCTGGAGGAAAGCCACTGAAAATACTGCAAGTGACAAATGGAACATTCTTCAAAGCTAAATGGAAAAATCATTAATCATACCTCCCTGTTGCCAAGTTATACATGGTGGAAATCATGTAATGTATAACGTCCACCTTGATAAATTCTACTTGTTAACCAACCAGAGCACCTCCGGCAATGAACAGGGAAGGTAGAGGAGAAAGAGCAACTCCAGAACCAAATCTTTCATTTCCCCCAGATAGGAACTCTTTCACCTTCAGATATTAAATAGTTGCTAATTTCTTCCAGTCTTTAACATGACCTGGCTTCTAGTCATTAAACAAAAAGAGAAGATGCTAATTGAGATAAAAATCCCTCTGTACACAATGAGTACACACATTTTTGAGAAACACTGAGTCACGGAGAACTAATCAGTTGTCAGTTGTTTAGCCAAGCTCATGTTTGTCTAGTTGTTTGCTTATTATTCCCTGCCCAAACAGTAACATTAAAGTAACAAGAAGATGCCAGAAACTAGCACTACTTAAAAGAAGATACTATCTTTAATTTGCTCATTTATTCAACAAATATTATGGGATGCCCATCTTTTCCCAGATATTATTCTAGGCCCTGGGGTTAGAACAATGAGCAAGAGACCCTTCCCCACAAAAGAAGTCCTTTTCCCATATTATATGAAATGCCTTCTTACTCATAATGTGAAAATGATAGTAATGATAATGAAATGGGTAAAATAATAGATAGTATGATGAAAATGTTTTAATGGCAGATGGAATATGGCCGGAAAAATATTTTCCTCAAGGTCTGATATAAAGCTGTCTCCTAAACTTCAAGTAAAATTAAAGAAATCTCAAGTATATCAACCTGGGGTTTTATTCTTACTGTAATGATTGTACTCAGAAGAAAAACGGAAAATGACTTCGGAACACATGAAAAATGATGAATATCGGTGTAGATCTGTGGTATATAATCACCTATAGGTTTCCCTAGGCTTTCACAAGGAACACCTGTTAAACTTTCTCAAATCCATTCAGTAAACCAACCAAAAATAAAGAGGTTCTTTCCATGTAAACAATGATTTTTTTAGGGTTTGGATTAATTAAATTGAAATAAAATTTAAAAATTCAATCCTTCGGGCAGTTTGGGTAGCTCAGCGGTTTAGTGCCGCCTTCAGCCCAGGGCCTGATCTTGGAGACCTGGGATCGAGTCCCACGTCGGGCTCCCTGCATGGAGCCTGCTTCTCCCTCTGCCTGTGTCTCTGTCTGTCTCTCTCTGTGCCTCTCATGAATAAATAAATTAAATCTTAAAAAATAAATAAAAATTCAATCCTTCAGTTAATCTATATTCCAAGGGCTCAATATCCACATATAGCAAGTGGCTACTATAGATGTAGAACATTTCCATCATCACAGAAATTTCTATTATAGTGCTGTCCTAAGGAGTTAGATCTTCCTCTTATTTGCCTGTTTAGAGAGAGAAATTGGAATTATCTACTTAAATTGCATTTATTAGGGTCAGTCTGATGGTTAGTACCAAGACACACCTGGGGTAGTCTTTGGGAGATTTGCAGTGCCAATAGAAGGAAGGGGTCCAGTGAATCCTAATGAGTCTTTAACTCATTTTAATTTTTTTTTATTTTATTTATGATAGTCACAGACAGAGAGAGAGAGAGAGGCAGAGACACAGGCAGAGGGAGAAGCAGGCTTCATGCACCGGGAGCCCGACGTGGGATTCGATCCCCGGTCTCCAGGATCGCGCCCTGGGCCAAAGGCAGGCGCTAAACTGCTGCGCCACCCAGGGATTACAAATATTACCTCTGAAATGTAATACCTCAGGGGTGGACACCTTAGAAGAACATCTGACTGAGTCCTCCTGGGACTCTTCTTTTTTGTCCCTTCGTGGCTTAGACAAAGAAGTATACATAGAGCCATAGAGGTGTGGTAGCAACAAAAGTCATAGCTTTCCTAAATTCAAAAAGCATGGACCATTACCCACAACCTGAACCCGCTCATGCCACATGCAACTCAACATCAGCTGTGTGAAGATTTATAAGGAGGCTTGGTAAACCTATTGAACACAAATACTGCTGAATGGAGAATAAAGCCATTTGAAGCTTAATTAAGCCAAGGGAATATTTAAATATATTAATAAAGAAGCTAATGAAGGGTGTCTTGGATCCTAACCAAACTACAACAGAAAATTCACAACAGCAGCATTCGTACCTCAAAACTAAACGGTTGAGCATAATCCATATTGTTGAACCGAATTCAATTTGCAAGATCTTGATCTAAGATTCTAAAATACAAAGGAGGGATCTTTGTGAAATGCCTGGATTTTCTTAGGCAAATGTGATGCCAATAATAATGATTCAATGACTTCTTCTACCTTCTTTGCCTAAAGTCCTATATCACAGTTGTTTGCTTCTCCAAGAATAAGCAATAATCTTACTATTTTTTTATTGGAGTTCGATTTGCCAACATATAGCATAACACCCAGTGCACATTCCGTCAAGTGCCCCCCTCAGTGCCCATCGCCCGGTCACCCCCACTCCCCGCACACCTCCCTTTCCACCACCCCTTGTTCGTTTCCCAGAGTTAGGAGTCTCTCATGTTCTGTCACCCTCTCTGATATTTCCCACTCATTTTCTGTCCTTTCCCCTTTATTCCTTTTCACTATTTTTTGTATTCCTCAAATGGAATGAGACCATATAATGTTTGTCCTTCTCCGACTGACTTACTTCACTCAGCATAATACCCTCCAGGTCCATCCACCTCGAAGCAAATGGTGGGTATTTGTCGTTTCTAATGGCTGAGTAATATTCCATTGTATACATAAACCACATCTTCTTTATCCATTCATCTTTCGATGGACACCGAGGCTCCTTCCACAGTTTGGCTATTGTGGACATGGCTGCTAGAAACATTGGGGTGCGCGTGTCTCAGTCTTTCACTGCATCTGTATCTTTGGGGTAAATCCCCAGCAGTGCAATTGCTGGGTCAGAGGGAAGATCTATTTTTAATTCTTTGAGGAACCTCCACACAGTTTTCCAGAGTGGCTGCACCAGTTCCCATTCCCACCAACAGTGTAAGAGGGTTCCCCTTTGGGATCCCTGGGTGGCGCAGCGGTTTGGCGCCTGCCTTTGGCCCAGGGCGCGATCCTGGAGACCCGGGATCGAATCCCACGTCGGGCTCCCGGTGCATGGAGCCTGCTTCTCCCTCTGCCTGTGTCTCTGCCTCTCTCTCTCTCTCTCTGTGAATATCATAAATAAATAAAAAATTTAAAAAAAGAGGGTTCCCCTTTCTCCGCATCCTCTCCAACATTTGTGGTTTCCGGTCTTGTTAATTTTCCCCATTCTCACTGGTGTGAGGTGGTATCTCATTGTGGTTTTGATTTGTATTTCCCTGATGGCAAGTGATGCGGAGCATTTTCTCATGTGCTGGTTGGCCAAGTCTCTGTCTTCCTCTGTGAGATTTCTGTTCATGTCTTTTGCCCATTTCATGATTGGATTGTTTGTTTCTTTGCTGTTGAGTTTAGTAAGTTCTTTATAGATCTTGGAAACTAGCCCTTTATCTGATAGGTCATTCACAAATATCTTCTCCCATTTTGTAGGTTGTCTGTTAGTTTTGTTGACGGTTTCTTTTGCTGTGCAGAAGCTTTTTATCTTAAGTCCCAATAATTCATTTTTGCTTTTGTTTCTCTTGCGTTCATAGATGTATCTTGCAAGATGTTGCCGTGGCCAAGTTCAAAATGGGTGTTGCCTATGTTCTCCTCTAGGATTTTGATGGCTTCTTATATCACATTTAGATCTTTCATCCATTTTGAGTTTACCTTTGTGTATGGTGTAAAAGAATGGCCTAGTTTCATTCTTCTGCACATGGCTGCCTGTCCAATTTTCCCAGCACCATTTATTGAAGAGACTGTCCTTTTTCCAGTGGATAGTCTTTCCTGTTTGTCAAATATTAGTTGACCATACAGTTGAGGGCCCAATTCTGGGTCCTCTCTTCTGCTCCATTGATCTGTGTCTGTTTCTGTGCCAGTACCACACTGTCTTGATGATGACAGCTTTGTAGTACAACTTGAAATCCGCCATTGTGATGTCCCGGCTCTGGTTTTCTTTTTCAATATTCCCCTGGCTATTTGGGGTCTTTTCTGATTCCACACAAATCTTAAGATTATTTGTTCCAATTCTCTGAAGAAAGTCCATGGTATTTTGATAGGGATTGCACTGAATGTGTAAATTGCCACACATTGTGGGTAGCATTGAATTTTCATGATATTAATTCCTCCAATCCATGAGCATGGAATATTTTTCCATTTCTTTGTGTCTTCCTCAATTTCTTTCAGAAGTGTTCTATAGTTTCTAGGGTATAGATCTTTTACCTCTTTGGTTAGGTTTATTCCTAAGTATCTTATGCTTTTGGGTGCAATTGTAAATGGGACTGACTCCTTAATTGCTTTTCTTCAGTCTCATTGTTAGTCTATAGAAATGCCACTGATTTCTGGGCATTGATTTTGTTTCCTGCCACATTGCTGAATTGCTGTATGAGTTCTAGCAATCTTTTGGGTTTTCTAGGTACAGTATCATGTCATCTGCAGTGAGGGAGAGTTTGACTTCTTTGCTAATTTGAATGCTTTTTATTTCTTTTTGTTGCCTGATTGCTGAGGCTAGGACTTCTAGTACTATATTGAATAGCAGTGGTGAGAGTGAACATCCCTGTCGTGTTCCTGATCTTAGGCGAAAGGCTCCGTTTCCCCATTGAGAATGATATTTGCTGTGGGCTTTTCGTAGATGGCTTTTAAGATGCTAAGGAATGTTCCCTCTATCCCTACACTCTGAAGAGTTTTGATCAGGAATGGATGCTGTATTTTGTCAAATGCTTTCTCTGCATCTATTGAGAGGATCCTATGGTTCTTGTTTTTTCTCTTGTGATATGATCTATCACATTGATTGCTTTATGAGTGTTGAACTGGCCGTGCGTCCCGGGGATAAATCCTACTTGGTCATGCTGAATAATCTTCTTAATGTATTGTTGGATCCTATTGGCTAGTATCTTGTTGAGAATTTTTGTATCTGTGTTCATCAGGGATATTGGTCTATAATTCTCCTTTTTGGTGGAGTCTTTGTCTGGTTTTGGAATTAAGGTGATGCTGGTCTCATAAAATGAGTTCGGAAGTATTCTGTCCCTTTCTATCTTTTGGAACAGCTTTAGTAGAATAGGTATTGTGTCTTCTTTAAACATTTGATAGAATTCCCCTGGGAAGCCATCTGGCCCTGGACTTTTGTGTCTTGGGAGGTTTTTGATGACTGCTTCAATTTCCTCCCTGGTTATCGGCCTGTTCAGGTTTTCTGTTTCTTCCTGTTCCAGTTTTGGTAGTTTGTGGTTTTCTGGAAATGTGTCCATTTCTTCTAGATTGCCTAATTTATTGGCATATAGCGCTCATAATACGTTTTTTAAATCGTTCGTATGTCCTTGGTATTGGTTGTGATCTCTCCTTTTTCATTCATGATATTATTAATTAGAGTCTTTTCTCTTTTGTTTTTAATAAGGCTGGCTAATGGTTTATCTATCTTATTAATTCTTTCAAAGAACCCTCCTGGTTTTGTTGATCTATTCTACAGTTCTTCTGGTCTCTATTTTGTTGAGTTCTGCTCGAATCTTTATTAACTCTCTTCTTCTGGTTGGTATAGGGTTTTTTTGCTGGTCTTTCTCCAGTTCCTTTACATGCAAGGTTAGCTTGTGTATTTGAGTTTTTCCAGTTCTTTGAGGGATGCTTGTATTGTGATGTATTTTCCTTTTCAGACTGGTTTTGCTGTACCCCAAAGATTTTGAACAGTTGTATCTTCATTCTCATTAGTTTCCATGAATCTTCTTAATTCTTCTCTAATTTCCTGGTTGACCCTTTCATCTTTTAGCAGGATACTCTTTAACCTCCACGTGTTTGAATTTCTTCCAAATTTCTTTTTGTGATGAGTTCAAGTTTCAAAGCATTGTGGTCTGAAAATATGCAGAGGACAATCCCAATCTTTTCAGATTGGTTAAGACCTGATTTGTGACCCAGTATGTGGTCTATTCTGGAGAAAGTTCCATGTGCACTTGAGAAGAATGTGTCACTAGGACCTCCATTTTGGATTGCATCTCATTTAATTGATTTTTAATTTCAGCCTGATTAGATCTAAATTCTGCAATCATGAAGTCTCTTGCATCCTTTATGCTTTTTTCTAGAGCCACCAGGAGCTTTATGATTGTGCTTCTGAATTGGCTTTCTGACATTGAATTGTAATCCAAATTCTGTAACTCTGTAGCAGAGAGTACTATTTCTGATTCTTTCTTTTGTGGTGAGTTCTTCTTTCTAGTCATTTTGCTCAGTGCAGAGTGGCTAAAAATGAGTTATACTTGTTAGAAGCACAAACTCTTCTCTCTGTAGTGTTCCAGCTGTTCTCTCTTTAAATCTCAGGTTGAATTCATAGGTTTTCAGGATGATTTGAAAGTTATCTAGGTAAGTTGGTGGGGACGGGTGACTTGGGGACCCTACTCTGCCATCTTGCCCTTCCCCCCAATAATCGTACTCTTAAAGTCATTTTCCTAGTTATACCTTTCTCCTTAATCTATTATTTTTCTTCACACATAAATATTTATGATTACTCCTTAGTAACTATTTTTTTAATTTGGTATTATTAAAGTACACTCAATAATCTTGCAAATCATAGTATCAAGGACCTAATCATACTCTATAGAATACCACAGCTCGAAGGGACCAAGGGAATAATCTAGTATTTCTAAATCTAGTCCATTTGTTTTTCAATCACGCCATGTTATAGAAAGTTTCTAACAACAGTAATAACTATCATTTATTGAGCACTTACTATGCTCCAAGCACTTTATCAAGGACTTTATTTGTATTATCTTTTAAATCTTTTCCACAAATCTTAAGTTAGTGTTTTCATTAACCCCATTTTAAAGGGAGGAAACTGAAACTTAGAGAAGTAAGTAACTTGTCCAAAGTCACATACCATGTATACCTGGGCCAAGATTCAAAGCCAGGTTAGACCCCAGACCACTCAGCCACCAAACCATACCCTGCCAGGACCGCCAGCTCTAGCAAGGTGGAAAGAAGTGTACACATGTCTAGAAAGAGCAGAATGCCATTTTTATCATTAATGAAAATATCAAGAAAAGAACAGAATCGACACACAGACTCTATTTGTCATAGGCATTCTCTACATTTTAGAGGTAAGTTGAATTATGTTAGTAGAACAAATATAGACAGCAATGATATGAATTTTAATTCATATCAAATAAGAGTTGCATACTTTATTCTACCTTCATCAAAACCAGAAGGTAATACTGACCTCAAAGGTAGGTGATAGGAATATACCTCTAACTTGTTTGCCTATCTAGGAAAAACTATTCTGTGTTTAGTTTTTTTTCTTTGCTTAAACAAAAAGCAGTTCTAAGGGAAAAATGTCATATAAAATATACCAACAAATCTCAGAAAATCAACACAAAATAAACAGGGTAAAGGATTTTTTTTGTCTTATTCCTCAGAATATTCACTTATGTAATTTTCAGTTTGAAAATTGCCCATTCTGGTAAATAGTCCTCAACAAATTCATACAGTTAAGTATATTTTGTTTTTGGTTATGATACATATATATGTGTATACATATATATGTAATATATAATAATATATTATATATATAATATATATAAAATAAAATTATGTAACACAAAATTCCTACTTACCAATATCAAAAAGTCAAACAAAAAGTCAAAAAGTAAACAAAAGAGTTACATATACTCAGAAGAATGGAATGGTGGGCAAAGAATTGAAATTGTTTATTGAACATGTATACTTGTCATCAATTCCTTTTTTTTTTCCTTTTTTTGATTTGATTTATTTGAGAGTGAGAGAGAAAGAGCTTGAGTGTGAGCTAGGAGGAGCATGGGGCAGAGGGAGGGTCCGAAAGGGAGGGGCAGAGGGAGAATCTGAAGCAGACTGCATTGAGTGTAGAGTCCAATGAGGGGCTCAATCCCAAGACCTTGAGATCATGACCTAAGCAAAAACTATGAGTCAAACACTCAGACCAACTGAGACACCTAGGTGCTCCTGTCATTGATTCTCATCCTAAGCATTACTAACAAATTTAAACAGAAATCTATGCTGACTTCTTAACAAGTGATTTTACATATTTTTTTCCTTTTATAAACTTCTCAATTTGTGTTAGTAATACACACATAGCTAAAAATTCATATAGCCTAAAAATCCTTGTAATGACAAAATAATCATCTTAGGTCCCACACCCTCCTTACTTTCCAAATCAGCTTTCCAGGGGCAACTAATTGTAACTTTTTTATTTGATTCTTCTGGTAGTTATTTCCAAATTGCCAAGTAATATGCTATCAGGCTGTTCCTTGATCTATCCATTTTAGACATCATATCTTAACTTCTTTATTGTGTCAGGTGAGGGTCTGATTCCCACACACAGATGCGTACCTCTCCTATGTCTATCCTCTCCAAACAATCATATCAAAGCTTTTAAATTAAGTTGATAATATATTCATTATTTATGAGAAGGTTAAGAAGTGTATTTTGATTACACTTACTTTCTTATACAGCTTTTTCCCCTGAGGTCTCTGTTGTTTTCTTCTCATGCATATTTGTTCATTTGCCTATTTTCATGTGTTTAAATTTCCAAGCAAAGTATTATAACAGCGTGGTTTGAGTCCTCATTTTTTGTTACTAGAGCCCCCTTTCCTCCTACTCTAAATTGGACTGGATATGTTGCTCGCCTGATAACACAGTTGTCTTCTTGGGACTTCAGTTTTTGGATTTACTTTTTCCTCTATTCTATTTTTTCCTTTTTCTCAGTTTATGTCCTTGTTTTGTTGGACACAGCTTCCAATAACTTCCTAAGAAAAAGTATGTGGGAGGTTGAGTTTCGAGTCCTTACATGACTGTGTTTAAAAAAAAAAAAAAAGAATTCTTCCTGAGTGGCTGGGTATGGAATTTTAAGATGAAAATAATTTCTTTCTCAAAAGCTTGAAGATCTAGTAATGCTATTGAGAAGTCCACTGCTGTTTTGATTTTCACTTCTTTGAAAATGATCTGTGATTTCTCTCTAGAGACATTTAGGTCATCTCTTCATTCTAGAATTATTATGAAATTTATAATTATGTTCTTTGGTGTGGGTGTCTGCCCATTGGAAAAGCTGAAAAATCAGTGGGACCTTTAAAACTGCCACTCTTGTTGTCCTTGACTCTGGGAAATTTCTGTCTATTTAGCCTTTGATTATTTCTTCCTCTCTGGACTTCCTGAATTGATCTTTGAACTTCTAGCTTTTTTTCCTCATTCTGTCTCTTTTTTGTTTTGTTCTGCATTATGGGAGATTTCCTGGATGTTATCTCTCAAACTATCCATTGAATTTAGTATTTTGCCAATCTCAGTTTGATTTCTCAAGAACTCTTTCTGGTTCCCAATTGTTCCTTTTCTATGTGTGCTGATTTGGTTTTATGGATTCAATAACTTCTCATGTATCTCAAAAGATGCTAATTTGAGTGTTTTCTTTTCCTTTCTTTTCTTTTTTTAAACTTCTTTTTTTGTTCTATTAACTGGCTTTATTTTCTCTGAGATCTTTCTGCTTCTATCTTTCCCCATCTTGTTTGCTTGTTTTCCTGGCTGTTCACATTGGAGGCTTTTTCAAATGTCTGAGTTTTAGTTGATTCCTAATATTTAAGAATGAGTCACTAAAAACTGTTTTGGCTTGTTGACAGCTAGGCATTGCTTGGGTGGATCAGACAGAGAGCCATCCTTCTCATTAGAGGATGCTATTATGTTCTGCCTCCAGAACCACTCAGCTCTTCCACGTAAAAAACATTCAGTCTTCTGCTTGGGAGTTTAATTTCCACTTACAGGTGATCTCTGTTTCAGAAAGATTTGTCCAATTGTTCCAAATACATATATTTAATTGACCCCATTATTTCCAGTCCTAGGCCTTACTTCCACCCTCACTCCAGCTCCACTCTTGAGTCTCTCCCAGATTCTAGGAGGAAACCTGCTCCTTCCTAGTCCTTTTCTTCTTACATTTAATAGGGTGTCAGCTTCCTCTGCCTTGTTTCACCAGCAACTATGACTCTTCCTTTTGTTCTCCAGAAACCTATTGCCATCCTGGCTTATGAATGATGGTGACTCTACCATTCTTTTTATCACTGTACCTTTCTAGAGACTTTTTTCCCTTACTGACACTTTAATAAAGTTTCTAGAGAGAGAGGGCACAATTGTGTGTGGTCAGTCCACCATCTTTAATGGTCAATCAGTGTAATGCCTTCTGATGATTATTGTACTATTTATTTCTTTGTACTATTTTAAAAAGCCAGTCTATTTTTAAACTTTTATCCCATATTTTAGCTAAAAGGTTTCTCTTATATGGCTAGACATTGGAAATATCCTGGGCTTTAAAGTCAAACATACCATATTAGAATCCTGGTTTTGCTACTTATTAGTCATATAACACTGAAAAAAATCAATCGCTTTGAGCTTCAGCTTTATAATAAAGTATAACAGTATTTATTTTGACCATCTCTTGTGAGAATCAAATGAAATATGGCATATAAAACACAGAGAACAGTACCTGGCACATAGTAGGAACTCATTGTCTTTGCTATGTTTATGTGTGAGCTGTCTGCTACAATGAATGCATTGCCTGAACTCAAATCCCAAACAATCAGACTCCTTGACTTAGATAGCACCTTTTTAGGGAAGCTTCCCTGACTTAAGATTGAGATAGAGGTGCCTTCTTTGTGTTCTTGCAACACTTTTTTAATTACCTATGGTAGCACCTGCCACACTGTGGTGGAGTTGCTTGTTTAATTGTCTGTTTTCCTCATTAGACCATAAACTCCATGAGAACAAGGATGTGGTCTGTATTGTTCACCTGTATTTGCAATGCATAGTACTATGCTTGCACAGAGTGGGTGCTCAATAAATACGTGTTGAATGAGTGAATAATACCATCCCACTTTAAAAAATCTGGCTATATTCAAAGTTTTTAAAAACGTAAAATACATTCTATGCTTGAATTTACCCCTGTAAGGGTACAAGATGACTTTTCTTATGATATTATTTAGAAAAACAGTGGAATAATCAAACAAGCAATATGCACAAATTTAGAGGAACACAAATATCATATAACAAACCAGGACTCTATAAAAATCACATCCAGTTGAAACAATGAAGCTCTTCTTTCCTTCTTCCCCTACAGTGCCCTCCCAACCATGATGGAGCATTGAACCTTTGTAGTTAAAGGAAATTCAACAACTCATTCAGAAATTGGTATTGGTTTTGATTTTGTTACCAGTTCAAAGTCAAGCTTTTACTTAATTGCTCTGAAATTTAAATAATTCCTCAGTCAAAACAAAAAAATAGAAAAAAAAAACCACTCTCTGGATGGTTTCAATTTGGTGGCAATGCTAGAAGCTATAAATAGACCCAACAAATGTGTTTCCATTCTGGAAAACATCTTTCTGGAATGCTTTCTTCCTTAACCCCACCACTTAGATAGAGCTGCCATCACCAACTAAAGAGCTACAGCCTTAGTAAAAGTGATCTATTAGGAATGTAACCTGCTGTTTAATTTACTTATTGGATTGTCCTGGACACTCCCTTCTGTTCCAGGAGTGATTAGGAGAAATGGTGTCCCTTTGCTGTTCCTATCTCTGAGGAAGGATAGAAGACTTGAGGATTCTAAGTTAACTCCTAAACTACCCAGAAGTTGTAAAATATTTGATGATCAATCTATTTCAACCCATTATTGATTACGGAGCTGCTGAAAGCAGTGATAACAAGACTGAAAATCAGTCTGTGTATATTCCGCTACTGTATTTAGTAGAATTATTGAGATGGGGATTCTGTTATTGATGCTATTCTTATTATCTTTGCTATTTTAAACTGAAAGTAATCTTAGTGATCATCATTCTAAATATTTCCTTTTATAGATGAAGAAATTGAGGCCCAAATAGTTTAAGACTTATCCAAAGTCAGTTTCAAATCCATACAATAATGGGAACCAATGTAAATCTCATCAGATGGAAATCCTGACTTCCTATAAACAGATAAAACTTAACTATATTTAGGAATATTATCTTTGAATATGTGTGATTCAAGTATCCCAAACTTAATGCATTAGTTTAGACCACAGATAAAATATTTGTGATTGACTAGTTTATATATTCTGATGGGAATTTTCTGCATACAGAAATTCTTGCGTAGGTTTGTAGTGTAAGACGTATTTTTTAGATAGACAGAATATCAAGAACAGTTAGAGCCAAACAGTTTGTTTCTAGAGGATGTCTCTAATGTTTCAAGATACCAAGACAGGAGTAGTATATAGAGCAAGTCTGCTTCTGGATCAGTAAGAGAGGAAAGGATATGATGTGAATTATGTTTTTCTTGAAAGTTGCATATTTCACAGCCTATAGAGATATTTTGGATAGACAGTGGCCTAGAAACTTGTTAGGTGATGAAAGCACAGTTTGTAATATGTTCACTGATAGAAACATCATTGAGCCAGAAGATGGTTTTGGATTAAAATTAGATTTCATTAGTTCACTAGATTCATTTCCATGTTATCAGTATAGTGAGCCTGAATATCATCTACCTGTGTGATTGAAACCTTTCTTGAATTTTTAATCAAGGGCCTATCCATGATAACAATTTTTATATAATCATAGGTTTTAGGAAAATAGTAATTCTTACTTAACCTAATGAATGACTCTCTTCATAAGAAACATAAACATTGTGTGCAAGAGCATTAGTTTGTGAATAGCTATTACAGAATATTATCCCAAACATGGCAGAAAATCAATCACTTCATAAGTACACCAATTTATACAGTGATTAGGTTACTGAAATGGACATAAGAGTGTTCATTTTTCAGTGGGATTGATGTGCTAATGCTGAGCAAGAAAGTCACCTATTTGTAGAATGTTATCTCAGAGATGATCTTTTTGGTTTTTAAGGAAGCTGAACTTAGAATCCTCTTGAAATTTTTACTTTTGAAAGTCCACAAATAATTTCTACATCCATATTGTTTGTTTTGTTTTAATGAATGTACAGGAATATTTAATCTTTCTCTAGATGAGTTAAAATTTATAAATGATATCCAGCTCTGGTATTTTCATTCCTGTCTACATAATCTGAATGAATTATTTAAGTGATAGTAGAGGGTACTATTGGTTGCAAATAATGAAACTCAGTAACAATGGTCCCTGACTTATGATGGTTCCATTTGTGATTTTTTTTTTAATTTTAAAATGGTGTGAGAGTGATTATGCATTCAGTAGAAACTGTATTTCAATTTTGAATTTTGATCCTTTCCTGGGATAGCAATATATGGTATGATCTTCTCTTATGGTACTTGACAGTCAATGAGTCACCATTCTAAGTCAGCCACATGATCAAAGGATAACCTTTCTGTACCCATACAACGATTCTGTTTTTCACTTTCTTTATTTTTTAAGACATATTTATTTATTTGAGAGACAGAGAGAGAGAATGTGCACATTGGTAGGGGAGGAACAGAGGAAAAGAATCTCAAGCAGAATCTTCACTGAGTGCAGAGACTGACACAGGGCTTGATTTCATGACCTTGAGATCATGACCTGATCCAAACCAAGAGTCAGATGCTTAACCAACTGAACCACCCAGATGCCTTTGTTTTTCACTTTCAGTACAGTATTCAATAAATTACATGAGATATTTAACATTTTATTATACAATAGTCTTTGTGTTAGATGACCATGCCCAACTATAGATGACCGTTAAGTGTTCTGAGCACATTTAAGGGAAACTAGGTTAAGCCATGATGTTATGATACTATGATGTTTGATTCATTATGTGTATTAAATGCCTTTTCAACTTAAAATATTTTCAACTTATGATGTTTTTTTCTGGATGCCACCCAATCATAAGTCAAGGGAGATCTGTAATAGAAGTTTAAATAATTAGAGAATTTTACTGGTGTAGGAACAGAAAAGTCCAGGGGTAGGGTGAGCTTCAGGCATAGACCAGCTAAGACTCTGGGCCCACTTTTTGCAGTTTGCTCAGATTTGCCCAGTTCCATATTGGTGTCATCTTTAGGCTGACTTCCTCCATGGTTTTAATATGGTTTCTTACCCCAGTGTCTCTCATGCTTCTTCATTCATGTCAACTGTAGGTGGTGGGGTAAGGAAGCAGAGAAGTAAAAATCTTCTCTCCACAAATTATCAAATAAGATTCCTGACCTTTCAGTTAATTGGGCCATCCTAATCAATGACACTGACCTAAGGCATGCATTTTCTGATTCGATAAACTTATCAGAGTCCATCTTTGCAGGGGAGGGTGAATGAAGAGATCCGTTATATTTAAATTCATGGTACCCATGAAATGGGAAAGGTAACAACGGGTATTGTTAAGACAATGTCAATTTTGTCTACACTGAGCAGGTTGAGAATGAATTAATTGTATGAAATTTTCATTCTAAAACCCAAGAATTGTAAGGATGGAATTATCACATAATATGATGGTTCTCAACATTTATTCTGTTATATAGTATTCTGCTATACTACATTAAGAGAAGATATTATCATTCATTCTACGTGCCTAGGTAGGCTTAGGTAGGTTTATTATGAAATTCTCTTTCTTTTTGCTTCAGCTCTATCCCTTTTTTTTCAATACAGAGAAAAATGTGGAAACAATGAGAAAAATAACTAGACTTGGTTCCATTTTATTATCATATAATTTCGTTGGGTCCAATGAAATTCAACTGACTAGACTATAACAGTGAGCCATGACATGTAGTTTAGAACCTCTAGATTTTAGAATAGCACTACCAGTTATATGTGGTTTGAATATATGCTTTATTAGATATACCAAAAGAGAAATACAAAATTCTGTTTTAAAAAAAAGCTTTGCTAGTGTATTAGGGTTCTCTGGAGAAACAGAACCAAGAGAATATACATATCTAGAAAGAGATTTATTGTAAATTGTTGGCTCACATGATTATGAAAGTTGATAAATCCTATAATTTGCCACTTGCAAGCTAAGGACCCAGGAAAGTCAGTGCTGTAGATATCAGTCTGAGTCTGAAGGCCTATTATTCAGGAATGGTAAGGACAAGAGAAGAGCAATGTCTCAGCCCAGTCAGGTAGAGTTATTTCAACCTTCCTCTGCCTTTTTGCTCTATTGGGGCCCTCAATGGATTGAATGATATCCACATTTTGGGGAGGGCAATCTGCTTTATTCAGCCCAATTCAAATGCTCATCTCTTCTAGAAACACTCTCATAAGACACACCCCAAAATAATATTTAACTAGATATCTGGGCATCCCTTGACCACTCAAGTCAACACAAAATTAACCATCACAGCTGTGCATACATAGTATATTGAAAAGAGCACAAGATTTGAACCAGCACGCTCCGTCGAGAACATGGGCAAGGACTGGGCAAGTCACTTCACTTTCCTGACATTTAGAGCCATAAAAATGTCTAACCTGGGCAGCCCCCGTAGTTCAGCGGTTTAGCGCCGCCTGCAGCCCTGTGAGTGATCCTGGAAACCCGAGATCGAGTCTCACGTCAGGCTTCCTGCATGGAGCCTGCTTCTCTCTCTGCCTGTGTCTCTGCCTCTCTCTCTCTCTCTCTCTCTCTTTCTCTCTCTCTCTCTCTTGCTGTGTCTCTCATGAATAAATAAATAAAATCTTTAAAAAATGTCTAACTTACCTATTGTATAAGAAGTTGCTGAAAGCTTAAAAGAGATAATTCATATGAATAAGTTTCATAAACTGTGAAACGATACACAAATTTCAGTGTTAATTAGAAGTTAAATATTACTAGAGATTGAAAGTTCCTCTATTGAATGTTAACTCCTGAGGATATGGTACTGTTTCTTGGTATACATTCCTCCACTATGCTTGTCTACTAGTAACTCTTTACTGAATAAAAAATGACGTGAAAATAAGGACAATAAAGTTGACTATGGTAATTAGAAAAATATATTTATGGTATTGGGTAAAATGTGTTAAGTTGAAGGAACAACTTTCCTAAGTTGATATTAGGAAAAGTGAGGAAAACATAAGTTCTTAAATTGAAGCTAATAATTTGGCATCAGAATATTTGGAGTACCCCATGAACTACCATGTCAGTGGGCTAGCCACTAAGAGCTAGCAGGTAAGATTGTTAAAAGATTCTGCCCTTTTGGGAAATCATGTCTAACTTTTAAAGGATACCCAAGGGAAATGGGATAAGCCCTAAAGCTGAATTTGCTGGAAGGCATCTATACCAGTTAGCAATGTATATTTCTACATTCTGGATGTGACTGGGAGATCCACACAATTGATGAAGTCCTTGTAAATCTACAAGAAAGAAATAAAAATCTTTGCTACTTCAAGTATGCTCAGTAGTCCTATAAAAATCAATGATACTCTTCACAGGAAACATGGAGTTTTAGGCACATGTGTTTTCACTCTAAAGCTTCTTTCTATAACCAAATGCAATTCGTTGTCATATGTCCCCAATTTATTGCCATTTGCCAACACTAAAAATTTTGCTAGGATGTGCACAGAAAGTAAAATTAGATAAAATTCCTGCTGTGTTGGGGGCAGGGTGAGTTTTCCCCATAAAACAGTCAGTGAAGCATCTTCTGCGAACTGCAATTGGCAACCCACAAATTCCAGCCACAAATCTCGCAAACTGTACCGCTGGGAAACGGCGCTTCAACTGATGGTCTGGTATTTCCAAAAGATAATGTCACCATGACATTTTCAGTCTTTTAATATCCTTTTATTGAGTCCCTTTCGTATCATCCTAGAGCTGAAGCCACTTGAGCTAGAAGAGATGAAATGCATTTTTGTTGTTTGCCATCCTCTGTTTTGCCTCGCCAGCTGGGCCGTCACAACATAACCTCCCAAGTTCCTAGCAGGAGGCATCTTGCCCTCCCCACCACTAGAAAAAAGATGCCACTTGTTGTGAAATAAGAAAATGTTCCTTCTGCCATGGCTGTGTTTTCAGGAAAGGAATGTCTACTATTGGAAGTCTTTCTGGGTTGTGTGTCCATGCTCATTCTATGTCACCCTGGAAATAACAGAAGACAGCAATGATCTTCAAGTCTAAAGACTCAGATGTGTATTCTTGGCCAAGACTGTTTATATGTGTGCGCATGCACACATGTTTATCTGCCAAGTTTGTATCTAAAAGCATATACAATATATAAAGTAATATAACTAGTCTATCATACAGAGGACTATGTTCAAAACTAAAAGTCATTTGTGTTTAGGAAAGAATACCATCAAAAGATAAACATTTTAATTGATCTTTTTCTTCCACACATTAGAGCACCTATACCTATAGATGGTGACCATGATCTCAATGTCACAATCATCTCTGTCAAACCTCTCTCAATTGTTCATTTTCTTTTCTTTTTGATTAAATACATAGCCAGGTAGCTAGCTAATAGATGCGCATTAGGGTTTTTCAGAGAAACAGAATCAATAAGATGTGTATGTATGTACAAATTTAGGCAAGGACTAATTTTTTTGTCTTATCCCTTGCCAAAAAGTATTCTTCCCATTATTTAAAGTAAATTGCTATTATTGTGGAAAAAAATTGGAAAAGATAGAAAAGTATAAGGGGAAAATACCATCACCCATAATGGTGACTAAAAAAAAAAACAAAAACAAAAAAACAACTCAAAAGCCCTTTTTATTCTGGGAAATTTCAAACACATACAAAGTAAAAAGAATAGTATAGTGAATATCCATGTCCCCATCACCTAGATTACTTAATACCAATCCCTGGACAATCATAGGAAAGATATTTATTTTAAAGACTTGGCTCATGTGATTATGGAGGCAGGCAAGTCCAAATCTGCAATAAAGGCCTACAGGCTTGAAGCCGGGGAGGCCATAGTACAGATGCAGTCTGAAGGCAGTCTGCCTAGAGAAATCCCTTTATCCTGGGAGGCTGATCTTTTTGTCCTATTTCGGCCTTCAACTGATTGTATGAGGCCCACCTTCATTATGGAAGGGCAATCTTCTCACTCAAAGTTTACCAATTTGAGTGTTAATCTCATCCAAAAGCATGCTCTTAAAATGACACATAAAATTAACCACCATAGATTTATATAGGCCTATATCTATTTCTACATCTATTTATGTCTCCCTGTATAGGTACACAAATACATTTTTTTCTTCTCCCTCTTTCTCTCCTATTTTCATCAAACAGATCTGAATCCAAATCACAGCCCCAAAATTATATGTGACTTGTGGCATACTATCAAACCACCACAAGGATCAGTTTTCTCATTGATATAATAAAGATATCACATGTATTCCTTAGAGTCAAACAGCAAGAATGTTTAGGATGGAAATCTAGTTCTCTTGAGTTCTGAAAAATGGCATGCCTTTTATTCTAACCAACAATGTGAAAACACTCTTAAGAAGTTTTGACATAATGAAAGTGAAATGTGTTATCTCTTTCTTCCTTGATGCCTGCCTAAAATGGAATATGTGAATTGACCTATGTAAAAAAGTATGTCAGAAGCAGAGAATACTTACAAGAGAGAACATACTGGGCTCCAGATCCTACTATCAAAATCAAATGTTGACTTTTTAAATACTGAAGATTAATTTTGCTATTCAATCAATATTAAAGCAGGTGGGACACCAGAATGAGGTCTCTTCCATCAAGCACTCACATTTTATGTTTAATCTAAATAGTATTTGATCCTTCCTGCATAAACCTTTGGACTCAGTGAATGAAAGAGGGGTGCCAAGGTTTAGTAACTCCAAATCTGATCTTTTAACATCTTGATGTAAAAAGACAACAGGGGTGAGTCAAATGGAGACCTTTAACTCAAAAGCACAGAATCAAGAAAGCCAGAACAATGCCTGCTTGTGAGTTATAGAAGAAAAATGTTGAATCCATACCTCACACATTTGCTTCCTTGAAAGCAGTCAGTCTAGGCACGTTTTTCAGTAATGTGTCTTTTTTTTCCTTAAATAATCTGTTGGTTTGGGTCTTGCATCAACTTCAACTCTAACAAAACACAAAAATTAGATTTTTGCTGCATTGGCAGGATATAAACAAGCTGCTTTAATATGGCAATTAGCTGTTTTGTTTTTCCTTTTTTTTTTTTTTTAATGGTCTTGAAGGGTTTCAAGTTTAAGTTGTCTTTGCCCTCTATGAAAAGGGGAACTGGCTTTGATTGAATATAGCTCTGGGTTTGTTTTTCCAGAAGACTTAAAAGAAAAGGGATTTGTATCTATAGACAAAACGTTTTTTAGAGGCAGACAGAAAGTAGAAGGTTTCTTCCAGGCAAGAAAGTATTTCCTCTTGCTGGGGTGGGGTGGGAAGAAAGGAGAAGTGAAAAGCAGCAATGCCCCAGAGGAGAGGCTATGAGAGCCTTCTAAGTATGAGGCTTCATGGGCCACACTGCTGGGACTCCGGCACCCCATGTAAGGTATATGAAGCCATAAAGGAAACCCTGAGGGGTTCACAAATGGAGAGGGAGAGAGTTGTCATCTTTGGCACCACTTCATTCTTGCAAGCATGGCCTTGAAAGCGTGGGCGGTCTACACCCAGGGATCTTGTCCCTGTCATTGGTGAGTCATCACCTAGCACCTCTACAGAGGCTGTTAGCCAGGACTGATGCTCCTCTGTGTCCCTAGACTTCACAAGACCATACTCTGAGAGGGCAGTCTCCCTCTCAACACCTCAGGGCACCCACACACAACAGAAGAGTTTGGATAGAGCAACTCCAGAGCCTCTGCACTAGGACAGAGATAAATGGTGCCTTCTCTATATGACTTTTTTAGGAATTTATTTTGGTCCCTTGTAAATTAGCATATTTGTTTAATAAAACTTCTTGGGCAGGACTTCATAAAAACTGGAAACTTCTTTGCCATACTTCCCTCACAGGAAATATTTTAATGATTATTCTCACTGAGCGCCTAAATATAACATTGCAATATTGAATGCCCAGAGTCCCAGAAAGAATGAATCACTGATTTTGCCTTTAGAATTTTTTTTTTTTACATAATGAACACAGCTTCTGCCTTCAACCTCCTCAGCTCTCTCTGTTCAATTAACAAGAAATTCCAACTGTGGGAAGTGGATCTCCTGAACTGTTAAAGATTATAAATCACTGTCACTATTTTGATGATTTCCAAGAGCGATGACTAAGGGAAACTGCATCAAGCTATAGGAGAAGACAGAACTGGCTGCCTGAGTTTATTTCAGACACAACGGCTCATAGCCCTGACATAGTTTCCTCTTTGACCAATTCCTAATGGAAAGGAAGCATTGGACCCTCCTTTTCACTAATGGGTTACCCAGAGACAGAGTTACAACATTCATCCAACCCTCTAACTTCGGTAGAGGTATTTTCAGATAATATCACAGATTCTGTTCCATGTTCTCATCTCCTTTAGGAACACAATACATTTCCTGCTCCTTTGGAAATGACACATAATTAGCATTCTCACTGAGCTCAAAAGAGCTGGCCAGTGCTTATACTTACCCTCTCGGTGTCTCTGTTGCCCCTCTGTACCATCCCCTGTATACATATACACCATCGTACTTTCATAAAGACCACGAAAACATTAGGATTTTCCCATTTTCTGATAAATCCACTTAGAAGTTCCATAGTTTTTTTTTAATTTTTTTTAAATTTTTTTTTTATTTATTTATGATAGTCACAGAGAGAGAGAGAGGCAGAGACACAGGCAGAGGGAGAAGCAGGCTCCCTGCACGGGGAGCCCAACATGGGATTCGATCCCGGGTCTCCAGGATCGCGCCCTGGGCCAAAGGCAGGCGCCAAACCGCTGCACCACCCAGGGATCCCCCCATAGTTTTTTTATTGGAATTTTTTGAGTCTTGCAAACGTGAACCCCAAAAAACCACCGTGTCTGCAAAAGGTTTGCTATGCTTTAGAATTTGATACAAATAATGCAGGTACCACAAATTTCTTTTAAATCTCAAGGTGAGGGAAGCCTGGGTGACTCAGCGGTTGGACACCTGCCTTCAGCTTAGATCATGATCCCAGGATCTGGGATCAAATCCCACATCGGGCTCCCTGCAAGGAGCCTGCTTCTCCCTCTGCCTATGTCTCTGCCTCTCTCTCTCTCTCTCATGAATAAGTAAATAAATCTTAAAAAAAAATCACACAAAGCATTTTAAATCAATCTATCTATCTGTCTATCTCAAGGTGAGCTTTTCCAAATATCCTAAGTTCTGCTGCCACCCCTTTCCCTTTTCTGTAGAGAACATGACAGTTCTCCTGCCCCTGCCATGGTGACTGGCTGGCACATTAAACCAACAGATAGTCAGCAGGCAAGTGACGAAAAACATGTTCCTCTTCCAATTTATTGATGCAACCGCAACATAGCTGCATTACCTTACTTTCTGGAAATTGCTCTCACTAAGGTTACTCATGACCTCACAGAGTCAATCTAATGAACATATTTTGGTTCTTTACTTGGCATCTCTCTTGCACTCATTTCTTCCTCTTCTCATTTGACATACTCTCCCTTACAGGATTAGGACTTCCCAATCTGTATCTCCAGTTCTGACTGCTTCCTAAATCTGCTTGGAGGGCTCAGAGGCATCTCCAATTCAACACGGTCTAACCATATTTGAATATTTTTCAGCCCTCTTTCCTTATAAACCTACTCTTCTTGAATTCCCTAACTTTCCTGGTGATTGGTACTCTCCACATGTCCCTTGGTGGGATGGAAATGGCTACAAGAATGAAGAAGGATCCCTGGTGCCAGCCCTGAGCCTGGAAGAGTTCACCAGGGCCAAGGTAGACACTTAAGTCAGGGAGGTGTGCACAGCTAATAGCCAGGTTGGAAGAGAACTCTGGATCAAAGAGATGATGGCTGGATGCCAGAACCAGAGGGACCCAAAGCCAGAAGTCTGAGTGCCAGAAAGAATGAAAGCAAGACAGAAAATCTGAGGAAACTGCTTTAAAAAGACACAGTAGACTGAGACAGGCCATTATGTACTAGAATAGTGTGCAGGCGGGGAAAGGACAGTCAGTGCTTTACAAAATACTTTCACACTTTTATTTCTTTGAAGCAACAGCTCTGTTGCAGAGATGAGGAGCTGAGTAGCATACCCCAGGTCACATGTTTGGAAAGTGAGGTTAGCCTGATCGCTAATCCAGACCACTGACTTGAGGTCCGATGTCTGCCTACACCTGCACTCCACTCAGGTTGAGGACAGCCCCAATGGAGGCAGCAACAACCACAACCACTAAGATGATGGTGATATTTCAACTACAGTTGTGTCTCTCATTGTAATGTTCTTACTTCCTTACTTTCTACTCCCTCCCACCTCTACCTGGGACCCCAGGCCAGAAGACAAAGGTTGTCTTCCATAATCTTGCTATTTACCAATAATACTTATTTGTGTGGAAAGCAACCAAAAAGGAATAGAAAGGAGAGTTGGTGTATTATTACTAGAAGGGCTGAGACTGATTCATTTTGCCCTGGGCTCACTACTTTCCTGTCTCAGGTTTTCAAAAATCCCTCATTGAAAACCACAAGTGTCCAGTACTGAAGCCAAGCCTCACAGAGTAAGAACAGTTTTCTTTTGTCTTTCGATTGCATCTTAAAAATGGTCAACTTGTTATGAGGTATGTTTCTTAGCAATGCAGTTCCTTTTAGAACATGATGGGCTCTGATTCCAGAATATGGTATTTGCAAAGTGGTTTAACAAAACAGCCCAAAAAACAACATTGGCTGAAGCACCGGTTTTAAAAATCAAATTACAAATTGTGTACAAAGTAATTATCAGTATTTCCCTTGATGGATGCTCAGGAAGGCACGCACAGTCTCACGGTTCTACTCCATTTCACAAATTACAATAATTTATAGTTTACAGTGTGGTTACAAGGGCAGTTATCTTTAGAAAAACGGGCCATTAGGCTGACTAGATTGTGTAAATTGCAGGATGGGATGACTCTAGGTAATGGACAATTCTGACTGGAATTTTTTTCATGTTTTTGGAGGAAATTTGGGCTGGTAAGCAAATGTTTCAAGTTCAATTATATTTCTCTTATACACAAAATGTACCTTAAAATTATTTTTGCTTTTCTTTTTTTAAAACATAAATGCAATAGAACCAGTGGAAAGTAAAACAACAGCAAAATGAATCACACATAATAATGGCACTACCCTTATACAATGGTTGTTATCATTTTTGTATATTACCTTCCACCATTTTCCTCACACATATATATTTTATACGGTGATAGTATACAATTCCATTGAGTGGATAACTCATAGCTTATTAAGTCATTTTCTTGTTTGACATTTAGATTCCTTCTGATTTTCCATTATAAACATTGGCTTTTTAAAATGCTTAATGGATAGGGGCACCCGACTGTCTCAGTCAGTAGAGTGTGCAATTCTTGATCTTGGAGTCATGAGTTCAATCAAGCCTCACATTGGGTATAGAGATTGCTTTTTAAAAAAGTCTGTAAAATGCTTGATAGATATAGAATATGATTGCCATTATTTTCCCAAGGTGGAGAAAGGTGCCACCTTTATATATCCTAAACAACTATAAGCCCTAATTCATTGAAGAACCCTTTTTGGATGTATAGATTAACCTACTCTGGCCTCCAGTTGGTCAAATACATGTTTCTACCACTGACTATCATTAAGCTCCAAATGGCTCTGCTCCAAAAGCCCAGGTCTTTTGTATTAATTGTTACAAAAAACGGCTAACACCTGTAACTGTAATATAATACAACCCCATTTGTCCCTCTAATTGCTCAGTAAAAGAACGGATCAGATTTCTAAAACCCAATGTTTATCTCAGTATAGCTCAGTGGTGATGAGACTGGATTTTGAAGGCAAGCTGATTTAGGGTTCAAGTGCTGATTCTACTCCTTAATGCTGTGGAAAGGGCAGTCACTTTGTTCAATTCCAGGAACATAATCACATTACAGTCTATATGAATGGCACATCTGGAATAGCACAGTGTAGCCACTTACCTACACCTCAGTGGTAATGCACTCATGGAGTTATACTTCATAGCTGGACAGGATTTGGGTAAGTTATTTAATCTCTGAGTCTAAGCTTTCGAATTTGTAAAACTAGGGAGTGATAATGGTGCTTAATTTATCAAGCATTGCACAGATTACAGGAGAGAATATTGTAGTAAAGTCTTTAGCATAGTGCCTGAAGGTAGTAAAACCTCACTACATATTAAGTCTTGTTACACTTTTTCCAAAAATGTATAGTTTTCAAAAAAGAACTTAGAAAGATTAAGGTTTTGTTTTGGTTTTGTTTTTTGGGTTTTTTTTTTTTTTGCATGCTTTTCCATTGTATGGTTAGCTTTTGCTCTCCGTTACATCAGTCTACTTGGAATGGAAGAATAGCATGAAAAAGAATCTACTAGAATAACCATCTGCTCATATTCTCCAGTCCCGAGCCGGAAGGCTGATCCATTTTTACCTTAAACCAAAGTTTAAGAAATTATCCTTGAACTAAACTGGTTGTAAACCAAAGCCTCTTGAGAAATCAGTAACAGGAATCTCTTTTTTCTTGGATGGGATTCAGTGAGGCCACAAGCTATAGCAGGGACTCCCTAAACTGAAGGAATGGGAATAGTTGAGGACTAAGTCTGGGTAGAACTGGAAGACATGCAGGAATGACCAAGTTCAGAATACCACTAGAGGGGTCTGGAAGGCAGCCTTATTCAGAAATAGCGAGAAAGAGGATGAACACAGTCAATGAATTTATAGCAAAATCATTCACAAATCTAATAAACACTACTGAATGCCACTAGGTGCTAATTCTTGGAAATAAAGATGGGAATGAACATGAGAGATAATAACATTACTTATTCCCATTCCACTTTTGTTTGTATACTGGGCATGGGATGGGGGTAGACTGAGTTAGGTTAAAGTGTATCACTAGAGTAGACATGATATTAAGGTTCCAGTTCAATCACAGTTTGTGGAGCCACTCAGATGATTCCCAATGAAGTGCTAGATCTCCAAGGCCATCTACCTTAATTCATCTAGTGGCTTACAGATTTGGAGGGAAGGAAAACCATAGAGGTCAATGGACAAATCTTCCTCTGCCATCTTTTATTCCAACCCTTCAAGGATTGGGAACAGATTCAACTACATAGGACTAAGACAGAGGAATTGAGGTGATAAAGGGGGCATGTAAAAAAGTTGTCCAATTCCATACAGCCTAACCTCTGCTGGACTCCCTCAAGGAATTAGGCTATAGTGAATCATATTGGACTTTTGGACTTGTGAGTCGAGAGAGGAATGTTCAAGAAGGGAAAAAAGAATCTGGAAGGACAATATGCTGCAAATTAAGAGATTTTTTGGACCTGAACACTTCTCCACAAGATGACAGTTTAATCACGCTGATTCCTCAGCATAAAATGTGGTTTTGTCAGATAGATTTTAACCATAATTTACTTTGACCACCCTACTGCAGTTCTAAGACAGAAGACAGCCAGCTCTGTCAGAGAGAACTCAATTCATCCTTTACATCGTCAGAATGTTTTTGTCTCAGGTGAGAAGCGCTGATAACTATGCACGAATCTCTTTATAAATTACTTATCTGTTAGATGCTGTGTATTTACCACTTCACGTGTTTCCTTTTAGGTTTAAGTTTATAGGACATGATTCACATCATATTTCTAGAAGGCCAAACCAAAGTAAATATTCTTCAATATAGTAACATTCAAGGATATAATTAATCTTGCAAGCTTCATTTAAGGAGGGTATAAAGTAGGATAATAACTCACTCTAAAGTCATTTTTTTGATGTCATTAAAGTAATAAAAAGGGTTGCTTTCTGGAAGAAATAAAAGTATACACATGATACTTATAATACTAATACTAATATAACATACTAATATGTTCAATCCTCCTATGGAGACCTGCATCTAACTGTAAAGTCCTTGCTTCTGAGTCAGGAAGAGCATTCTGCCAAGTGAGTTAACATTTCTGCACAATGGTGGGGAAGGGATGTGGTGTGAACAAAATAGCTGAATAGGCAGCAGCCGAAGAGGATCTACATTCCGCAGGAGGAGAAACAGAACTGGGGCACGGCTGAAGATTTCAGGATTTATGGGACCCACTCAGAGCCAGTTCCAGACATACGTGGTTAAGGAGGTTAAGGATTGTCCAGTCAGGGTTTGTTTGGTTATAAAAGACCAGAATTTACTCCAGTGGGCTTAAGAAATACGTGTGTGTGTGTGTGTGTGTGTGTGTGTGTTTAAAGACAAGAAGGCAAGAAACACAGTCTGGTCTCACAAAGAATGGAACCACCTCTGGAAAAGCTCTTGTCTCTCTAGGGCCCTATGGTCTCTCATATTTGTTGCTTTCAACGTTTCTACTTAGTTTTACTCTCTACAGACTGGCTTCCCATGTTTTGAGATGCACAGGCCAAGCATGGCTATAGGCCCCAGCTTTGCATCATTTCCTGTTCTAAGGCTGTTACAGACTCACTAGAGCCCCTGAGTCCCAAATCCAAATCCCTGTAAGAGAGACTTTAATTGGCTCTCCTTGGCTCAGGCCTCCATTGGGCTGGCACTCCACTGACTGAGAGCAATGGGGGCAGATTCTTTAAGGAGTACTGGGGTGGGAGGAACGATTGGCAGAGGAAATGATTTAACAAACACAATGGCAATTCTTTAGCAAAATCTTCTCCTCTGTTATTTAATTATAATCCCTCTTTTAGCTCTCTGAAACAGGGTGGAAAGTACTAATAAGAGATGCATACATCACCTCACAGGGGTAAATACATTAATCCACTAGCATCCATTTTAAGATCTTATCACAAAAGAATCAGATTAATCAGTCAATAACTTATTCAGCCAATAACCAATAGCAATTGCCTACAAAGTCCCTAAAGGGATTGTATTAAGGACAAATAAAATTGGTGATTGCAGTTAAGGAGAAAGAGAAAATGGTTAGGGTAGAAGAGTTACCCAGGATGTATAACTGATGGAGTTTACTGGGTGTCCACAAGCCTAACCTGTTTCAGCTCATTACAGATCCAAACTCTCACCCTTGTGCCTTTGCACATGGACACACCATCTCTTCTTTATTTTGCTAACTCCTACTCTCTCTACAGTACTGTTGTGGGTTGACTTATATCCCCCCAAAGAAATATGTTGAAGTCATAACCTTATAGCCTGTGACTGTGTTATTTGGAAAAAAGATTTGTAGATGTAATCAGATTAAGGCGAGGTCATACTGGATTAGAGTGGGCCCTAACCCAAACAAATGGTGTCTTTACAAGAAGATGGAGATTTGGAGACAAAGACACATAAGGAAGAAAGCTATGTGACAATAAGGGGTATGTGACAATGGAAGCAGTGATGTAGCTATAAGCCAAGGAACATCAACCATCACCAGTAGTCAGTACAAGTGAGATGAGGCAAAGAAGGATTCCTTTCTAGAGCCTTCAGTGAGGGATTTTGGACTTCTAACTTGTAGAAATCTGAGAATAAATTTCCGTGATTTTAAGCTATTTAGTTTGTGGCACTTTGTTATGGCAGTCACAAGAAACTAATACAAATGCTATACTCAGGTACCACCACTCCTGGGTTTGCTGTCTAGATGTTTATAGAGTTCAAATGTCTGGGACCCCCCTAAAATCCACATGGTGAAATACTGCTAAGGTAATGTTATCAGGAGGTGAGGATTCTGGGAGGTGATTATGTCATTCATGAGAATGAGACCATATAAATGGGACTGGTGCCCTTGTAAAACAGAGCCTGTGGACATCCTTTGCCCCTTCTACCATGTGAGGACACAGTGAGAAGACTGCTATCTAGGAACTAGAAAGCAGGCTCTCACCAGACACTGAATATGCCAGTGCTTTGAACCTGGACTTCTCAGCTTCCAGAACTGTGAGAAATTTCTGTTGTTTATAAGCCACTAGTTTATGGTATTTTGTTATAGCAGTCCAGACTAATACAACATTCAAGGACCACACTAGTGACCTTTCTCTGTCCTATCATACTGTGCTTCTCACTGCCATAGCTACCTCTTGCTTTCGTAGTACAGATGACTCTCTTCTATAATTGTGTACTTTTCTGTCTCTGGATTGTAAAAATTTTGAGGTACCAGGAACTGTCCTTGTTTTTATAACCTCCGGTGCCTGACAGATAGTAGGGAGTTCCATAAGTGTTTATTAAAATGAGATAAAGATTATTTCCATTTGTATTAAATCCACAATGCTCTTGTGTGAAAATATTTACATTTCAAATATTTCAGACAAGCACGTATGGAACAAAATAAACTTACACTGTTTAATTTTACCCCATATGTCAAAATATGCTTCAGAAGAAATTAGGAACCAAATAATTAAATAACTGAATGCACCAACTTCAATTTGGTTTCCCCTAACCCTGGTAGAATAAAGAAAAAGTTCTTTGAATTTAAAAAGCCTACCTTTTTGAGGAAAAAAGAGGCCTCGGGTTGGTTTTATGAATTTAACTCTCCATAGAATCCCTTTCCATTCAAATAAAGTAATTGTAATTCATGAATTCAGAAATGTGGTACAAATGCAGATGAAGATAAATAGCACATGAGCCATTCAAGACAGACAGATTCACGGGGGAAATTAGAAGCTGTTGTCAGGAGAGTTAATGGAAAGTCCACTAATCCTAATTTTCTGACAGGATAAATGGGAGTCCTGTGTTTCCCATCCAATTTGCTCTTACATTAGATCTGCTTCTCTTAGGTGATTCTATTTATCCCCCAAGTACGTATTAGCAGCCACAGTGCCATTTTTGTGATGTCTGCTATAAATTTTGGACTTGTATTTGTTTTTAAATAAAGAAATATAGGCAGCCCAGGTGACCCAGCGGTTTAGCACTGCCTTCAGCCTGGGTTGTGATCCTGGAGACCCAGGATTGAGTCCCACATCAGGCTCCCTATGGGGAGCCTGCTTCTCCCTCTGCCTGTGTCTCTGCCTCTCTCTCTCATGCTCTGTGTCTCTCATGAATAAATAAATAAATAATATTTAAAAATGTTGTTAAATAAATAGCTAAGAGACTCTGTGTTTTGCAGGGATTTAGTTCTCTCTAGTGTGAGTAATCACTACTTAATGTTCGACTGTTTCTCAGATAAGTGGCACAAACTGTCTACTGAGTGGCACAGAGTTCAGGGGGTGCTGGGCAGACAGTTTCATCAGCACATTAAATGGCATAATTACACATTCTATAATGCATGTCATTGTAGTAGTTGGGTAGGCAGTCCATTTTTATCTATTTTTTTAATATTCAAAAGAGCTTCAACTTCTAGATCAAGATTCCAAGCATAGTCTCTGAGAATTATTCTTCCATTGCATTTGTTATACTCACTTAACCAAGTTTCTGAAACTTCTTTCTCACATTCAGTTCCTTATGTAGTAGACATGGAGGGTCCTTTTCCAATTGTCATTCCATTTCTGATGAGTATCCTAATCCAGGTCAGGGATTGGTTTAGAAATGCATGTGTAACAAAATTATGGTCAATGAGATGTGAGAGAAGTTTGCTGGGGACTGGAGAAGGGGTGCATATTCTAGGAAATATGTCCTTGCTTCTTTTTTTTTTTAAAGATTTATTTATTTATTTATTTATTTATTTATTTATTTATTTATTTATTTATTTATGATAGACAGAGAGAGAGAGAGAGAGAGAGAGAGAGAGAGAGGCAGAGACACAGGAGGAGGGAGAAGCAGGCTCCATGATGGGAGCCTGATGCAGGACTTGATCCCGGGACTCCAGGATCGCACCCTGGCCCAAAGGCAGGTGCTAAACCACGGAGCCACCCAGGGATCCCCCATGTCCTTGCTTCTAACAGACAGGCAGAAGAGATAACTCCTCTTCTGCTTCTGGACATGATGTGATCTGAATTTAAGGTCATCTTGCTGCTTGAGGAAGAAAGCCTCACCAAGATGGCAGAGTAAAGAAATGAGGGAACCTGGGCCTTCAGCGATATCTTTCAGTCAATAAATCAAAGAACTTTAAGGTCTCTTCCACTTGGAAAATTCCCATTGATATTAAGTAATACATTTCCTCATTATTTAAGGCAGGTTTTATGTTAGTTGCTTCTGAAGGCATTCAAACTTCTATACTCTGCTTAAATTCCATTGAAGAGATGACAGGCCAGTGACTCAACTGCAACTCAGTGGTTGAGTCACTACTGTAGTGGGCATGTCTTTTTCTGCCTAACCTTCTCTGATATGCTTTCCTTTCTAGTTCTTAGTCCATGTAGTTTCAGGGACTGGTCTCAATCTCCACCTCCACAGGGGTCTGTAACCCAGGATCTGACCATTGAAATGACTCCAGAAACCTGGCTGCAGTGACAGGTCCCGGGACGGGCTTGTGACTCAAGTTAGACCAATGAGCAGCATCACTAGCAATCTGACGTTAGATGCTGGGAAAGGGGGATCTTTTTCTGCCAGAATTGCTAATCTGTAAGGTTATAATCTTAGAGCCATCAATGCCATTTTTGCCTTCACGTGGGAAGGGCATGAATGAGAATGGAGCCAACGGAAGGGAAGGGAACTGAGAAAGATGAAGAAAGAGAGGGAGCGCATGTACCATAATGACATTAGTTTTCATCTGTGCAGTCTGCTATAAGAAAATATCATGGATAGGATGGCTTAAACAACAAAAATTTATTTCTCAGTTCTAGAGATTGGGAAGTCAAAGACCAAGACACTAGCAAATTCAGCATTAGATTAGATTAGAACCCACCTCTTGGTTCATAGTCACTGTCTTCTTGCTGCATCTCAAAGGGGCAAAGGAGCTTTCTTGGGCAATAATCTTTTATAAAGCACTAATCCCATTTATGAGGGCTTTGTCCTCATGACCTAATCACCTTCAAAACGCCCTACCTCCTAATACCATCACAATGCGGGCTAGGATTTCAACATACAAATTTTGGGAGACACAAACATTCAGACCATAACAACACTGATCCTAACTATGCCAGAAGCTCAGCTCTACGCTTAGACTTCTCAGCGACATAAGCCCAAAAGGTCACTTTGGCTTAAATCAGTTTGAGCTCCTTTCTTTACTTGTAATCAAAATGATCCTAATTGATACAAAATTATATCATTAGCTACCATTTTCTGAACACCAATTATGTTTCAGGCATATTAAATCATTATCTCTAGGCTCACAGTGACTCTGCAATGTATTACTTCACAAGCAAAAAAGCTGCATCTCAGAGACTTTGAGTGATATGCCCACTTCACACACTATTGACAAGCTGAGCTGAAATCCAAACCCAGGTCTGTCAGACTCCAAAAAAGATGGTGCTTTCCTTTATACCACCTCTCCTAATTAGCATTTGTAACATCCACACTGCACTTCACAGGACCCATACTTCTTTCTAAAATGTGTTTATTTTTTGAATAATACTTTATCCTTTCAGTGTAAGACAGAAATGGATTCAAATTTCTATTACTACTTCTCCTTACTACTTCTCCCGTGGTTTCCCAGTATTTTTTGTGCACAGGTAAAGCTATTTGATGAAACACTTGTAATTTCTTACTTTTTTTTTTTTTGATCTTGTTTTCTTCTCCTGGAATTTTCTTCTGTTTCTATGTGATCAAATACCATGCATCCTTGATGATACAGTTCAAATGTTATTTTTTTCACACAGTCTTCTCCAACACCTCGAGATAAACCCCACCTCTTTAAACTCTCCTTTCATTGCATTTGTGCCTAATGACAATCTCCTTTTATCTCTTAATGAAGTTACTTGGGTAGGAACCTTTAATCCCTTAATAGAATGTAACTTCTTTAAGTAATATGTATTTGATCCAACTTTGCATCCTCATATTACCTAGCATGGTAGGATTTTATAAATGTTGACTGAGCAGACGGATGAATGAAAGGAATTTACAGACCCATCTTCACAGCTCTAGGATCTCATGGGGAGCCTACAGGTAAGTATATCAGGGTCTTTGGACACCATTTAGCAAGTAATTTGAACAAGGTAGGCATCCAATAATAAAAGGACTTGAACTTAGCATAACACTTTGACCCTTCAAAAGTGAGAACAACTTTGGCATAGAAAAATATACCAATCAGGGGAAAAAAAAAAATCCCCAAAGCCAATGTTACAACTAATTGAGTATAGTGTATATCAACATGAGAATAACCTTACTACATGGATCACCACTACAACTGATGTAGGATTGGAATGGTTCCTAACTTTATATCTTCAAAAGGAAATCCATGAAAGCAAACTTTAGTTATCAGTAATAGATAAGCTTGAAATGAGTTGCTTTCATTTCGTTTGTTTTTTAGTTTAGAACAGCAAGGAATTCCTAACCAGATACTGATCGTTAAATTCCTCCTCTTTTCTTAGGTATGACCGTATTCCTAAAACATGTTTGTTTGTTTGTTTGTTTTTTGATAATAGGGTTTTTAAGGATCTCTCAAAATGATGGGCTACTTAATTTGGATATACTTCTCTGTCTCTCTCTCCCCCACTCCCTCGTTCTTTCTTTTTCTAAAGGGCCTTACTTTTGCAGTGTTGTGTAGACAGGAAATGGAAACTTAAATCACACACATATATTTTATTCTTTTCCTCTTCTTTTTTTTACTGCCTGAACTCCAGGATTCATTTTCTTTTTAATGACACACCATCACACTTTAAACCCTGGGAAATTAAGGCTACATAAGAGTTTGCATGATAGTAAAGTTTAAATATTAAATATTAGGTGCCTGGAAAAATTTGAAGCATCTTAGAATGTTTAAGTAATTTATTTTTCATGCACAAACTTAATGGAAAAACCTCTTCCTAAAGTAAATCCTTGCATTGGTTTCTCAGTTCAGCTCAATTTCACATCCCTTAACAGGAAGAAAAATGTCTAGGTCCTGGAAAGGAGAAATAATATCCTAACTCATGGTACTTGGAAGCCAGAACCCAAAGCTCTAGTTTATTTTTCTGACTCTTTTAAAGACTTATCAATTTACTTCAGAAAAAGAGAGCACACAAATAGCAGGGGCAGGGGTAGAGGGAGAGAAACTCAAGCAGACTCTGTGCTGAGCCTGGAGCCCCATGCCAGGCTCAATCCCATGACCCCAAGATCATGACCTGACCTGAAATCAAGAGTCATGACCTGACCTGAAATCAAGAGTCAGGTGCTTAATTGACTGAGCCACCTAAGAGGCCCTGTTTCCCACTCTTTTTTTTTTTTTATAAATTTATTTTTTTATTGGTGTTCAATTTGCCAACATATAGAAAAACACCCAGTGCCCATCCCATCAAGTGCCCCCATCAGTGCCCGTCACCCCCACCCCCCACCCACCTCCCCTTCTACCACCCCTAGCTCGTTTCCCAGAGTTAGGAGTCTCTCATATTCTGTCTCCCACTCATTTTTTCTCCTTTCCTCTTTATTCCCTTTCACTATTTTTTATATTCCCCAAATGAATGAGAACATATAATGTTTGTCCTTCTCCGATTGACTTATTTCACTCAGCATAGTACCCTCCAGTTCCATCCACGTCGAAGCACATGGTGGGTATTTGTCATTTCCAATGGCTGAGTAATATTCCATTGTATACATAGACCACATCTTCTTTATCCATTCATCTTTCGATGGACACCGAAGCTCCTTCCACAGTTTGGCTATTGTGGACTTTGCTGATAGAAACATCGGGGTGCAGGTGTCCCGGCGTTTCACTGCATCTGTATCTTTGGGGTAAATCTCCAGCAGTGCAATTGCTGGGTCATAGGGCAGATCTATTTTTAACTCTTTGAGGAACCTCCACATAGATTTCCAGAGTGGCTGTACCAGTTCGCATCCCCACCAACAGTGCAAGAGGGTTCCCCTTTCTCCGCATCCTCTCCAACATTTGTGGTTTCCTGCCTTGTTAATTTTCCCCATTCTCACTGGTGTGAGGTGGTATCTCATTGTGGTTTTGATTTGTATTTCCCTGATGGCCAGTGATGCGGAGCATTTTCTCATGTGCTTGTTGGCCATGTTTATGTCTTCCTCTGTGAGATTTCTGTTCATGTCTTTTGCCCATTTCATGATTGGATTGTTTGTTTCTTTGCTGTTGAGTTTAATAAGTTCTTTATAGATCTTGGATACTAGCCCTTTATCTGATATGTCATTTGCAAATATCTTCTCCCATTCTGTAGGTTGTCTTTGAGTTTTGTTGACTGTATCTTTTGCTGTGCAGAAGCTTCTTATCTTGATGAAGTCCCATTAGTTCATCTTTGCTTTTGTTTCTCTTGCCTTCATGGATGTATCTTGCAAGAAGTTACTGCGGCTAAGTTCAAAAAGGGTGTTGCCTGTGTTATCCTCTAGGATTTTGATGGAATCTTGTCTCACATTTAGATCTTTTGATCTAAAAAGTTTATCTTTTTAGAGTTTTTGAGTTTATCTTTGTGTATGGTGAAAGAGAATGGTCTGGTTTCATTCTTCTGCATGTGGATCTCCAATTTTCCCAGCACCATTTACTGAAGAGACTGTTTTTTTCCAGTGGATAGTCTTTCCTGCTTTGTCGAATATTAGTTGACCATAAAGCTGAGGGTCTACTTCTGGATTCTATATTCTGTTCCATTGATCTATGTGTCTGTTTTTGTGCCAGTACCACACTGTCTTTATGACCACAGCTTTGTAGTACAATCTGAAATCTGGCATTGTGATGCCCCCAGCTATGGTTTTCATTTTGAAAATTCCCCTGGCTATTCGGGGCCTTTTCTGATTCCACACAAATCTTAAAATAATTTGTTCTAACTCTGTGAAGAAAGTCCATGGTATTTTGATAGGGATTGCATTAAACGTGTAAATTGCCCTAGGTAGCATTGACATTTTCACAATATTAATTCTTCCAATCCATGAGCATGGAATATTTTTCCATCTCTTTGTGTCTTCCTCGATTTCTTTCAGAAGTGTTCTGTAGTTTTTAGGGTAGAGATCCTTTACCTCTTTGGTTAGGTTTATTCCTAGGTATCTTATGCTTTTGGGTGCAATTGTAAATGGGATTCCTATTTCCCACTCTTAACTAGATATGTAGACACAGGCTACTTCCTTCAGGTCCCAGGTCTTACACACATCCTGAAATTGACACACCATGATCCCATAGTCTACCTCAAGCTTCCTTTAAGTGCAGCAGTAACAGATGGTTAAGTCTTTGCCTTGGGAGCTCATGAGCTAATCGGGCACTACCATTTCCTAAAGATAATTACCATGTTTTACAGCCTTATTTGTTGTAAAATGTTTAGTTTTCATTGCCTCTGTGCAGTTGAGTATCTGAACATCTCTAGAAGCAGAGTAATTTTCATGTATTTTCTTTACCAACATTATTTCAGAGAATTTAACAAATATTTATAATGCAATATTTTAAAAGTTAGTCACATTTCATACCATGATTATTTGCACACCCACAAATTGTGCAATATTTGAGTGTTTTATAAGTTGAATATTATGTCATTAAATATTATGATCTAGTAGCCCTGAGATAAATGGTTTAAAGCTTATTCTTTCCTTCACAGCTATAGCTGATGTTTCTATCATCTATCAATTTAGCTATGGGACTAAAGCTTCTAGAAAACAAGAGTCTCTAGTTACCAACTATTGCCCACATAGATCCAGATAACAGAGACATGTCTACACCAGCATAGGCACATGTACCAAATGTGTGCAAACACTGTTTGAAAATGCTTTGCATGACAGAACAATCTCACTACATGCAATAAACTGGGATGCCATTACCTATGAAATGAAAAAGAGAAATGCACATTAATGTTCTAAAGAAGTCACATTTAGAAAATAATGCTGGAAATGCTTAACGACAGAAAGTCTCTCAGTATCTGTAGAAGCCCATTCAAGAGTAAGGCATTCTGATAAACTTATCTCAGGTGATTTGTCCTTCAAAAATGTTCAGTCCTCATACAAAGAAGCATTTTTCCCTTGCAAGTGTCCATTGCTTTATTTTATTTTATTATTTTTTTTGTCCTTTGCTTTTTTATTTTCTACATAATATCATGAATATCATTACATTATATTAATTAAAAAAAATCATCATGGTCATTTATACTTGTCTCCCTCATATATAAGTAACCTACTAAAGCTTATTTTATAATTATCTATGAAGTGCAGCCTTTCTTCTTTGGAAAAGACACAGATGCAATTATGATTTGATGTTAATATGTTTCAGTAGACTATGCAAATTTCACAAGATAATTATGTCATTATGTTTATATATAACCAAGACAAAAAAATTTACCAAGACTATTCAAAGAACTTAATCTTTATAATTAAGTGCTTGCTATTATTTTTATTCTCTTATGTATTACCAAAGCACCCTTAATGCTTATGCTTATTATGACACTCATCAAACAGCATTTTTTAAATGTCTCCTCACTAGACTAAAACTATTTCATAGGCAAGGACTTCATGCAATTTATTCATTCTAATCTGTGTGTTACCTGAGAAAGATAGATGATAGAGTCATACCTATATAAATAAGGATTCTGTCCTGTGGCTTTAATCCTCCAAAATCAAACAAATGCTAATCAAGCTTGATATCTTTTTGATAATCACAGCTAAGTAATGTCTTAAATAGAAAAAAGCAGAAACTAGAAGATATTTAGGGATAAGGTCAACAAAATTTTTAAATACTAAAATTGATTCTTCAAGGGATCAATTTAAATTCACATAATTTGCTACAAAAGGTGTTTATATAGCAGATAAACTGAGGAGGTCCACAAGTGAAAAGGAGAAAGGAGGGGAAAAGTATTCCCTAGGGACTGTTGAAACTCAATCTAAATTAAAGACCACTGAGAATAAATGTGAAGACAGTATCACTATTCTGAGATGGGCTCAAAAACATTGAAAGTCATATATGTAACTAAAAGTTACCATAAACACTATAAAATATGAAAATGTGAATGGTAAACTTGGAACATTAGAACTGAAAGACAATTTCAGAACACCTTAATATTCTGCTGAATTTAGAGATATTGTCACTTCCTCTGTCAATTGTGACAATATTGTCACTGTCTCGATAGTGAAGAGATGAAATTTCAGTATTTGAGGACATGGAAAGAAACAGATCGCAATTAAAGGGCAGATGCCATTTCTTTTTTCCCTATAAATTCGCCACCCTTACTGGCTATGTATAGGGAAATAACTGGATATTTCTAACTCCCCTTTCAAGCCCTCTGCTTAAATGTGCTACTCTTGTTGGTGTTTGGGAGTGGAGCACAATGGGGTGTCTGAAGCTCTGCAGACTGGACTCTTCCTACCAACAGGAGGGTTATACTAACCCTTTTTACTCTTCTTCCTAGGTAGAAATTACAGGCCCAAAGTGAAATGCAACTAGTTTCTAACTACCTCTTGTCTTCAGTGTGGTTATGTTACTCATTTGAAATATATTAGGATCATTTGTTTCTGTTTCTATTCTATTTGGGGTCACCCTCATGTATGGACTTTCTTGTTGTTGTTGTTGTTGCTAGTATGTGAAATATTAACATGGTTCTAAATGTTAGATTTTTATAAAAACATCTTTTCAAAGCATTATCTTTACCCCTATTCCTTCTACCATATTTCCATCCCTCTATTCCCCTATATCTTTCTTACACATAATGTAGCATATTTTATTACACAAAAAGTAGCACATTATACTCTTTGGTACTTTGATTCTTTTACTTAACAATATATCCTAGAAATCACTACATATCATTTCATAGAGTTCCTATTTTTCTTTTTTTATATAGCTGCATAGTTACATAGTACTCCGTTTTGTGGGTGCATCAAATTTATTTAAATATTCTCCTATGTATGGGCATTTTGTTTGTTTCAAATATTTTGCCATTACAAAACAATGTTGCATTGTGTTTTTGTATTGTGGGAAATTTATTCTAACAGTAAATTCCTAGACATGGGATTGTTGGTTCAAAAGATAAGTTTATGTGTAGTTTTGTTATATATTTCCACATTTCTTTTCAAAAGGATTGTACCCATTTGTATTTCTATCAGAAATGTACATGCATACCTGTTTTCTCACAGTCATGCCTACTGAATGTGTTCCCATACTTTTTAGTTCTTATCAGTCTGATAGGTTATAGGTGATATTCTTGTGTGATTTTTAAATTTGCTTTTTTCTAAGTATGAGTAAGACTGAATATCCTTTCATATGTTGAAGGGCCATGTGTGTGTATGTGTGTGTGTGTGTATACGTGTGTGTGTGTGTGTGTGTATAGCACAAATTGACTATGTTTTTTTTTTTTACCCATTTTTTTCTACCAAGTTTCAAGTGTCTCTTCAGGTGAAATTCACACAAATGAGATTTCTGACTCAAAAGATAAATGAATACGTAGTTGTATTAGATATTGCCAAATTCTCTTCTAAAGGGTTATACTGGCTTGTGTTCCCACCAGCAACGAGTGAGAGCATCTGTGTTCCCACAGCCTCACCAACAGAATATGCTACCATACACTTTTTAGTATTTGCTATTGCTATGGTCTGAATGTGTGTGCCCTCCCTGCTGCCCCAATTCACACATCAGAATCCTAACACTGAATGTGATGTTATTAGGACATGAGGCCTTTGGGAGGTGATTAGGTCATAAAGCAGAGTTTCATTAAACAGGATTAGTACCCTTATCAAGAAGGCCTGAGAAAAAACTCTTGTCCATTCCTCCATATGTGGTTATAGGGAAAAGATGGCCACCACAAAGGAAGCTGGGTCTCATTAGTCCAAATTTATTGACACCACGATCCTAGATTTCTCAGCCTCCAGAACTGTTAGAAATAAATTTCTGTTTATAAGTTACCCAGTCTATGATATTTATTATAGAGTCCAAATGGACTAAGACAGTCAGTCTGACAGGTGAGAAATGCTAACACTTTGCTGCAATATTATGCCCTCTGAGGATGGAAAATTAGATAGCCAGCTTCCACTCCAGAACACAGTGCAAGTGTATTAGGTTAGACTCCCCTCACTGCCTGAAGCATCTCCCCAAGAGGCTCTTGTGTTCTCTCCTGCTAGCAAACCTCAGGCAGGAATACTCCAGCACAATAGACAGGATCTTATCACAATGAACCTCAAAAAGTAGGTGTTCATAGTCTCCATCCCATTTCTCCCAAGGAGTAGACATCTTTGCAAAATTCCTTAACCCCTACTCATCCACAAGCTCATAAGCCAAAGAAGTACCAAAAGGGAAGGTTTTATGAACCACACAAGTTCCTGATATACCCTTGTGCCAGGGAAACGACTTCTCTTTCATTGACAGAAATAAGAGAGTCAATCTCCCGACTTTCTCTTAAACAAACATATCTCTGTCCACCAGGAGAGAGAAACAGCAACTAACATCAAATTGATCACTTCTCAAAGTTCCAATATACTGATGATTCCATTAGCCTAAAAGATGTAACATCTAGGAATGCTTTTCCATCATCGGGTGCCTCAAGGTTAAGTATTAGCTTCCAAGAAGCTGGTGGGGAGTAGAAGGTCTAATTATGAAATCACTGGCTAATGTCAAAGGAAGTGATAGAATTCCTGGGAAACTGGGTGTTATACCACTTTTAATATCTGTCCTTAGGACATTGGACTTTTCTAATGTAGACATCAGCCAACTAGGACAGACACTGAGCTTTTCTCCAATCCCACGTCAATGTTCTCAGGCTTCAGGTGTTACTGTCTTCAATGAAGGAGCAGGGCAGGCTCTTTGTTCCCTGTCAAGAGTGGCACCTTCTCTTGGCTCTCCCCTATCCTAGTCAGCAAGCTCTAGATATCTGGCAGCCCTGTGGGACCTAACCTATTTTAACCTCTCATGCCCTGATGTAGCATTCACCACTCTCAAAAGATGCTGAGAGATCAGAATAGCACACAGTTACTTCTATAAATAGAAAATCCCTAAATGGACTCACCCTATCTAACAAGTGAATAGCTTCCCAGGAGACTTTTTAATAGATAAAATAGTGGAAGAAAGAGCCAGGAAGGAAGACAAGGAGAGAATTTACAGATGTATTGTGATATAACACCTTCTAAATCTACTGGTGGCCAGGCAAAGTGGTAGTAACCTGCCTACCTATCTCAATTTTGATCAGTTCTTTATTACTTAGTGAATATACAGTTAATAAAGAGTTAAGATCTTTAAATCATCAAATATTCTTGCCACCTGTTAACTTTTTGTACTTTGACAAAAGGAATAAAACTAAAAGCAAAATTGAGAAATTTGAATTAGACATTTTAATTATTACCATGTCTACTCTTGAATAGCTGTGTCCTGTGTAGATTGAATAATTATGCAAATGTAAAGTATAGCTCTAACCAGCTACTTTTTTGTACATAGTCTGAATCCCACAGATTAATAGATCAACTTCTCAAATAATGAAAAGTCAACATGCATACACTAAGTATCTGGCACATACATAGTAAATGCTCAAATGATTTTAGAGGAAGGTAGAATTTTATGAAGAATTTCAAGTGCAATTTCATACATACCTTTTCTGGGGAGAGAATCTATTATCAATTTCAATCAACTATTATCCCCTAAAAGGTAAGCAATAACCAGACTAGGGTATGGAATTTCTTTTAGTCTGTATTAGATATAGCATACATATTAAAACAATAGTCCTTTTATTATGCAATCTCATACTTTTCCTAAATAAATAACATAGTCTTTGCCATAATTTTAATGACTATTTAAAACAATAAAAACAAGATATGCAAACATTAATTTAGTATACTATGTCCTTGAGCATTATTGCCTATTTTGCTTGAAAAGAAATTCTCATCCATTTTTCTTAAAAATCAACAGGTTGGGTTTCCTCTCCTCTTCCTAATGGTGTTTCCTTCTAAAGATATTCACTTTAGGAAAAACATAAATCTTCACAAATACAAACAAAAGAGATTTTCAACTTGTTAAAAGCTTCTATCAATCATTGTACTGTTTGGGGAGTACTAAGCCTATTTGCCAGAAAATTCAGATCTTATATATCAAGTCTTTATTTATTTAAAAAAATAGGTCATTAAAGTAATGAATGAGTATGGAGATGAATTATGAGAAACTTACAGTTTTTTAAGGAACGATGGCGGCTGCCAAGATAAAAAGAAGAAACATGATAAAAATCTATAGGATGAGTAAATGTTTGGCATTTAAACAGCTCAAAGCTATATAAATTACTTCAACCCAGAATTATTCATTTAAATTCTAGGCCCTCAAGCAGAACATCATAAAGTAAGAGAAGCCATGAAGTAGCTCCTGGAACTTAATTCTGAACAACAAAGAAAGACTTGGTGTCAGCACAAGAGTGACAAAAATAGGGAAAAAAGACAATGACACCTAGGCATTTACAAAAGAATGGGAATGAAGTGCCAGACATTTCTGGACACCCATACCAGACAGACTTACAAGCTTGACTTCAAACATTTCCAGGAATAATAACTATATGCCAATAGCCAGAGACACCGGGAAAAAAATGACTCATGAATATCACAGATCCTGAGCAATGAAATTCTAACTATATATTCAAACAATTCAAATAAGAGTCCAAAGAGAGGAGGTGGACATCAGGACAAACTAGCATGGCTGTGTAAGGACAAGCTCAGGCTTTGAAGGACAAGTCAAATATGAAGGAAATCAAGAAAAGCAAAGGCAAGCATGAACAATAGCATGAACATCAGGGAAGTCAAAGAATGAAGGAAACAGAGACTTGAGAGAAAAAAGAGCACTGAAGAAAACACAGTATTGGTATATGCCAACTAATGCAGATCATGAAGTATATGCTGTCATTTCCTCCACTTTATAGAGGAGAAAGCCAAGGTGCAAAGAGGTAAAGTCACTTTTGCGATCTCATAAACCTTTCAAACAGTGGAATAGTGAACAGTGACACCTTACTCATGTCTCCTTCCATGTGGAGGAACATCCTTTAATGCTGGCCCTTCTCCATCTCTCTCATCATTTCACTGCAGTGGTGGAAGGATAAATGCCTGATAGGGAGGCTTAGAAGGAGCAACTGTGCTAGCCAGCCACTTCCTCTGTCTTCCTTCTTTCTCTCTCTCCTCTTTCTTTTCCTTCCAACAATCAGGAGAGAGCTCCTTCTGCCAGCAATGCCCTCAGACACTCTAGCTTTGATGCAACTTAGAAGTGAGGTCTTTCCAGCCCCCTTGGGGAAGTCTGCAGTGGTCCACAGCTGCCTGTGAGTGACTGGGAAGGTGAGTTAGATCCTGGGGTGCAATTCCAGCTCACTAGCTACCAAATAGTCCAGTTCTATATCAGCTCTATCAATCATACATCTGGTATTTTCACTCCCCTAGGCCTCATTTTTGGGGAATTCTATTTCTCAGCATGCAGGATTGTCAAAGACTTCAACAAAACCCTGCTTTTTGTTTTTTAGGATTTTATTTATTTATTCACGAGAGACACAGAGAGAAAGGGAGAGACACAGGCAGAGAGAGAAGCAGACTCCGCACAGGGAGCCCGATGCAGGACTTGATCCCAAAACCCTGGGATCATGACCTGAGCCAAAGACAGACACTCAACCACTGAGCCACCCAGGTGCCCCACAAAACCCTGCTTTGTATGATTTCAGGCCTGAGCTCCTAACCACTTAGCAGTACCATTTTGCATACATTTTGTGTAAGGTGGGATAAAGCTTACAGATGACGGAGAGAATAACTAGGTTATTTTGTGGTAGCTTTTTCAGATAATGAAATATTTTACTAAATTAGAAATGGCAAAACATGATTAAGAGAAAAATTGAAAATCAAGACCAAAAAGAGGATAATAAAAGACCCTGTAAAATCTTTGAATAAAGTCAATTCTTCCGACCCAGAAAAATGATACTGCCACTTACTTAATAGCTCAGAGCCACTGTTGGTCACAGCTGAGAGGTCAGAGTATGGAAAATGTTTCCAGAAAACTGGAGATAAGCAAATATCCCTAGTTATCAAAAGGCTAAATAATGGGAAATTCTCAGAAATTACAACCAATAGGCTTGACATCAATCCCCGGGAAACTCATAGTACAGGTCTGTGAGAGAATGATGCAATGAAAAACCATACAAGCTGGGTCCACTAAAAAAAAAGGAAGTTGCTTCAAATTCATTTCATTACCATTTTTGAGAAGTTTACTGATGTGTTTGTTTATCAAGAAATGCTCAAAAACACAACATGTCTTTATTTTAGCAAAGCCCTGAACAGAGACTTTCATAATATACTTGGTCTGATGGTAGACAAAGAAATGCAAGGAAATTACACTGTTCAATGGATTGGCATCTGGAAAATCAATCATTGTGAATGTGAATGACATCTGTGAGGTGAATGGGATATTGGCCTTCTCTTCTTATTGTATACCCTATATTTACAATTTTTGCTTGTCAAGTATGTCTCAAAGATGCTGGAAAAAAATAAAAAGCAAATGCAATCTTTAAGTAGCACTAAAAGAAGAAAAAGCCCTAGATCATAGAAAGAAACATTCCCAATGCACTCTTTCATAGTAAAGCCATATTTTGATTTTTGCATGAGATGAGAGATACCACCTGTTAGGAGAGATAATGACAAAGAAGGGCATGCTCAGAAAGTAGTGAAGAAAGGGTGAAGATCCTGAATATCAGGTCCATTAGAAGAAGGTTGAGGGAGTTTGGATTTTTAGTCTCAGGAATAAAAAACAGTGATAAACATGTACAGCAGCTTTGTGTCATTTAACTATGTTGGGGGTCTCAGATTTTTACTACATGAAAATAATGAGCTTAAACTGGCAAGATCTTTATGATCTTAGTCTCTCAAATTATACACTTCATATGTCCAAACATTTGAAAAGTCATAGTAAAGGAATAAAGAATGCAATCCAGTTTACTGAAGAAGGCAGAATTGGAGTCAATGGGTAACTGCTAAAAAGAGGCGCATTTTTAACTATGCACAAAAGAACTTTCTAACAATGAGATGTATCCTAAAAGAATGGAGTGTTGATGGCTCGTAGGTAGACTGACAATGGAGATATTTTGCAAGCAGTGGGTGGATTATAAAGAGGGTGAGATGATATTTATTTATATTGAATTATAATTATTATCATTACAATACATTACATGTCTACTATATGCCATGCTCTGATAGGGGTGCTTTACATACGTTATCATATGTATGGGTGAGCTGCTGTGCAAATTGCCATGGGAGAGAATTCATCAGTGGCTAGATAGATGGTCTAGATGGTGGTCCTCAAACTCTAGTACAGAGGATTTGGTGAAGCACAGTTTGCAAGGCCACCCCCAGAGTTTCTGATTCAGTAGGTCTGGAGAAGATCCTCAGAATTCACATTTTTTAACAAGTTTTCAGGTAGTACTGATGCTGCTGGTTCAGGAACTATGATTTGAAACCCACTGATATAGATTATCTCCAACTTCATTTCAATGCTAAAGACTTAAAGTTTCAATAACTACCTTAACTTTTCTCTAGGAGAAACAGAGAGCTCCTCACTTCCTCAGAGCAGACCTTAAAATGGCAAAGTAACTTTTAAAAAATCAGATCACTGAAAAATATCAATTGGTTTACCACTTAGGCTACCATGCCCCATCATTCCCTCACTTCTTTCTTATAATGCTGGTTTCCCTTTTTTTTTTTCAGTAGAGTTAAAATGCCATAGTTTTGAAATGAGCAGACAAAAAAGCAAATTTTCCTTTCTTTGCCTTAGTTCTTCATTATTATGCAATTTCAGACATTCTTGTTACCTCCCAGGATCTGAGGATTAATGAAATGTAATCTGAAAAAAAAATAGCTAATGCTGTAAAAAAAAATTATTACCAGTACGATGTAATGAGAATATTGTTAAAGGGTTTCGAAATTCTGGAAAGATAAATTTTTTTTGGCCAAGGGTAAGCATGGGAGTATTTGCAGATGGTGGTGTGTATGTACATATATTCCATAAAAAAGTAACATTTTATCCCTCATTGCTTCAGGTGGCTTCTCTTTGCTATTTTTAATGCTTTCATTATTTGGATTTGCAGCACCCCAGGGGTCCTTAGCTATTTCAAGAAGTGTCATGAAATTCTGAAAAGTTTCTCAAAATAACACGTAAGTCACTTCAGTTGAAAAAGATACATATTTTCTGTACAGAAATTTTCCAAAGTGATGAAAGGGACAAAAGGGGATGTTTAGAACTGAAATAAACAACAAAAAAAATTTACTGATATGGTATTTACACTTTCATTCTGTGCTGGTTCCCAAATGAATCGCAAAGTTGTGTTCTGTGCCCACAGACACTTGGCATCTAAATCAAATGCAAAATGCCCCATATATTTTGAAATGAAAAAACACCGCATATTCTCAGGCAATTCTTAATTATCTCATTAACAGACTGTTTGTAATGGCTGAAAGCCCTAATGATTGTTTCTCTTTAATCTGAGACTATTTTTGTACTTAGAGGTGAAAAGCTGTTTTCCTGATGACCTAGGAAGTAATGTTAAATGTGTCGCTAAGAGAAGCTGAAAGATGGTTCACAACCCTTTCGAAAAAGGCAGTTTTCTTCTCAAATCTGACAAAGTCTCTTTTCTCTTAAAACTGTTCCTAGAGCTGGGGAAAGGAGACAGTCTCTGCATTTGAAAGGGCTTCTGGACCTCTCTAGGTAAAAAGAGGGAGCTGAGATAGTAACATTATGATTACATCAATTTGGTCCAAATAAAAAATTATTTGATTTTGAAAACTAATAAGCTGCTAATTGTCTGTATATGACAAAGGAGGGCCACATTCCTTTCGAATAGCAAGCACAGTTGTTTTGTTCTTCTTTATAAATGAGCAACAGATGGGCCAGGGAAGATCCCATATATCTGTGACTGGGCTGGCTGTGTGCTCCGATGAAACAGAGCAGTAGGAAAGGCCTGAATTCTCAAGTTAGCACTATCATTTCCAGCTTTCTCTGTTCTTCATGTCCACTCTCTCTGGACACATCATGGTTGCCCACTTCTCCTTGCTCCATTTTCAGCCCCTTAAACTGATGCCAACTTTTCATAAATAAAAACATCTCATTCACACTTCCCCCAGAAATGCAAACATGTCCCTCTGGATTAGGGGAAGGAAAACTCTAGTCAGCAATCTCTGTATTTTCTTTGTAGCCTAGCAACGGCATGGGTGTGGTTGTGTTTCATTTTCTGTAACTGGCATTATAAATATAATAGTTTTGTTATATTTTTTATAAAATAAACGACAAGATCAATTATGTCTTCTCAGATTTTACAATTGCCTCCTCCTACCCCACTCCTCTATCCCCAAGAGATTCTGGTATTTCTCTTAGAATCCATTTCTCCAGTTGAGAATTGTTGCTCTGATTTCTCTGTCTTGAGCAGGACTGACTATGTAACTTGTGGGGCCCCGTGCAACATGACTATACGGGTTCCAGTGTTAAAAAATTATTAAGAACTTCAAGACAGCAAGAGCAGAGCCCCAAAGGTAGAGCCTTTGTACGCTTGGGGTCCTGAATGACTACACAGATCATAGCCGTGAAGTTGGCCATGAATCGTTAACTTTGCAGTTTCTGCTACTCCTGTGACTCACTCTGTGTTTCCTAACTCTGATTCCTAAGAGTAACAATCTGATTGGCTGAGATAAGCATTTTATTCCAAGATGTGTCACTGGTTGCTAGCAAGCCTATTTCCTGGAGGTCCCTTGGTCAGCTAAGTGTGTCAGGACCAAGCAGTTGTGTGTGACCAGGGTAAGAGGGTTGGAATGGGAATAGAGAGTGGATCTCCCCGGCACAGGACATGACCCTCGATGCAGCTGGGACAGTGGATGAGGCAGTTTTCCATAGGAGGGGATGTAAGTAGGCAATCACTGACATTGTTAGTACAAAGTATAACAACGTGTATTTCCAGTTTGAGCGGGCTGTCTGTGTGTGTAAAATGGAGACACAATATTTTGGAGGGTAGTTTAGGAACTACAAATGAGAAAGTGGCCTAAACAAGTTAGATGTAAAGCCCTGACAAATAACTGTGATTGCCACAGCAGCTGAGGGAGCTCAGACATAGCGAAAACTAATTTAATATTTCAAATGGCCCAACACTCAAAAATGTATATGTACAATGTTAGGCTATTAGGACTCCGCTCTTGTGGTAGATCCTCAGGATGACTATTACCGTGAACTAGACAACACAGATTCCATGTTCTGAGGGCAGACACACACACTAAGGATTGCAGCTTTGTTCAGATATACATAGGAGTTGCTATTAGAACTGAACGAGAACAAAGAGACAATCTACTTAATAGACTGTGGCTTGTGATATTTGTTATCTGTTGATGAAATAACATGTTTCATTTAGAAAAAAAAAAAAAAAGAATTTTCTAACATTATCCCGAGAAAGGTTTAAGTGCCCTTGGTTCTGTCAGGAACTAGGAATGATTATCCTGCTCTAGATCATTATTACTGTGATCACACCAGTTCTTCCTCTAGGCTTAAAAAGCTCATTCCTGTATTTTTTCCTCCCTGAGGATTTGTGTCTAATCAGTGACCTTCTTCCAATTTAACCACTGGATCTAGTCATGGGGTTTTAACCTCAGGCCCTACTTTTTACCCTCCCCTTTCCCTTGTCCCGCTTAAGTTGAATTTTATAATCTGTACAAGAATTTAAATTGGTCACATGAAGAGTTTTGAAACATTAAGGATTTTGAATTCCAACAGTGGTATCAGTAGTTTTGATGTTCAGGAACTTTCCCCCGTATGTGAGACTGTGTGTGTGTTTAAAGAATATTAAAAAAAAAAAATTTAGGTTTAACAACAGTATAAGAAAAAGTTCAAGTTGCAAAAGCCAGGAGTTAGACCATATGGAAATTCTGACACAGTCCTATGTGATAAATGCTATTCACCAAATGAATTATTACAAAGAAACTTTCTCATTATTCAATACTCAAGGGAATTGGGAAAATAAAAGTTTAAAAACTAGTGCCTTGGGGAAAAAAAAAAAAAGAAGCCCATGTCGGGGCATTTGGTGAGTAGGTGAGGATTGTTGGTTAAACTGGGAATGTCTGCTTTCTTTGTTGTACCAGTCACAGGCAGAATGGGCATGCATCTGCATAATCCTATTATGTGCTGCCTGCTACACTTAGCATTCCCAATGACCACTTAACATTTATCAGAATCACTACAATCACAGAATCACTACACACACCATCTTAGCAGTTTCAAAAGATTTCCAAAGATCGGTGGCAGCCCTAAGTAAGATAGATTCTACTAACTACTCTACAAATACCTAATTGAAGAATGTGTGCTTATATGTACGGGCTACTATATGTTTGTGTACTTAGCCAGCATGTTGTAGAAAACTGTTTGTTTTTTAACAGTTGTTTCTAGGCAGAAGTTTTTTCAAAACCCTTTAGTTTAGTTTTTTTTTTTTTTGAATGTCAGCTACTGCACAGATACAAAAAGTCACATGCTTAGAGAAAATGGAATTATAAGCAGCCTTAGGATATTACCCTTTCCCTTCCACCATTCAAAAATCAATTAACTTTCCATTTCGGTACAACATGCTAGGACAAGGAAAGAGCTCATAAGAAAAGCAAGATTTCAAAAATGTGATGAGGAGTTTATCAAAATGCCTTAAATAGTTCTTAATGTGGGGACAGAAGAATTTTTAACTCACGGATATTCCAGTGCTCTGAGGAGTTTTCGGAGAACATATTATCATAGGTTTTGAAAACCATCAATCTCATGAAGAAAAAAAATCCAAATATATTTAGTACTAGGAAAAATGATATCTTATTTTCTCTCACCATGTAGGTGAAAGCTACAGAACCATATTTTAACCATTAGTTTGTCAAGGAAGAGTGAAAAAATAATAATTTCCTGCGGGCCCAGATTGGTACAAATGGAATTTTGAGCACTTTCAAGATCTTCCTGCTTGGATTTTGCATAGTATGGTAGAGCTCTGATTTTCTGATGATCAGAAATTCACTTTGGACTATGGCTAATATGATCAGATGTCCCATTTTCCTGGGTCAGTCATGGTTTGTGCCTGGTATCTTGGTATCCCATCTGCTTTACTATTAGTCCAGAATGCATTAAAAATTTTTTAATGATGCCTTATTAATAGTGGCATTAAAATAAGCCAGGGTATTAGATAGACCTCCATTTTGTACTTTCAGTTTCTGATACAGTGTTATTTAGTAGCATGTAAAACATGCATGTAGTGATCATAGTTCACACTCAACATGCAGTTAAATGTGAAGGATGACCAGTGACAAGTCTTTTTGTTTTTTGTATATTTTTCATTGAAGTTCGATTTGCCAACATGTAGTATAACACCCAGGGCTCATCCCACAAAGTGCCCCCCTCAGTGCCCATCACCCAGTAACCCCATTCCCCCGCCCACCTCCCCTTCCACTATCCCTTGCTCGATTCCCAGAGTTAGGAGTCTCTGATTTTCTGTCACCCTCACTGATGTTTCCCACTCATTTTCTCTCCTTTCCCCTTTATTCCCTTTCACTATTTTTTATATTCCCCAAATGAATGAGAACATATAATGTTTGTCCTTCTCCGACTGATCTACTTCACTCAGCATAATACCCTCCAGGTCCATCCACGTTGAAGCAAATAGTGAGTATTTGTCGTTTCTAGTGGCTGAGTAATATTCCATTGTATACATAAACCACATCTTCTTTATCCATTCATCTTTCGATGGGCACCGAGGCTCCTTCCACAGTTTGGCTATTGTGGACATTGCTGCTATAAACATGGGGTGCAGGTGTTCCGGCGTTTCACTGCATCTGTATCTTTGGGGTAAATCCCCAGCAGTGCAATTGCTGGGTCATAGGGCAGATCTATTTTTAACTCTTTGAGGAACCTCCACATAGATTTCCAGAGTGGCTGTACCAGTTCGCATCCCCACCAACAGTGCAAGAGGGTTCCCCTTTCTCCACATCCTCTCCAACATTTGTTGTTTCCTGCCTTGTTAATTTTTCCCATTCTCACTGGTGTGAGGTGGTATCTCATTGTGGTTTTGATTTGTATTTCCCTGATGGCAAGGGATGTGGAGCATTTTCTCATGTGCTTGTTGGCCATGTCTATGTCTTCCTCTGTGAAATTTCTGTTCATGTCTTTGGCCCATTTCATGATTGGATTGTTCCTTGGGTGTTGAGTTTAATAAATTCTTTATAGATCTTGGATACTAGCCCTTTATCTGATATGTCATTTGCAAATATCTTCTCCCATTCTGTAGGTTGTCTTTGAGTTTTGTTGACTGTATCTTTTGCTGTGCAGAAGCGTTTTATCTTGATGAAATCCCAATAGTTCATTTTTGCTTTTGTTTCCCTTGCCTTCATGCATGTATTTTGCAAGAAGTTGCTGTGGCCAAGTTCAAAAAGGGTGTTGCCTGTGTTTCCTCTAGGATTCTGATGGAATCTTGTCTTACATTTAGATCTTTCATCCATTTTGAGTTTACCTTTGTGTATGGTGTAAGAGAGTGGTCTAGTTTCATTCTTCTGCACGTGGCTGTCTGTCCAATTTTCCCAGCACCATTTATTGAAGAGACTGTCCTTTTTCCAGTGGATAGTCTTTCCTGTTTGTCAAATATTAGTTGACCATACAGTTGAGGGCCCAGTTCTGGGTTCTCTACTCCATTGATCTATGTGTCTGTTTCTGTGCCAGTACCACAGTGTCTTGATGACCACAGCTTTGTAGTACAACCTGAAATCTGGCATTGTGATGCCCCCAGCTATGGTTTTCTTTTCCAATATTCCCCTGGCTATTCAGGGTCTTTTCTGATTCAATACAAATCTTAAGATTATTTGTTCCAACTCTCTAAAGAAAGTCCATGGTATTTTGATAGGGATTGCATTAAATGTGTAAATTACCACACATTGTGGGTAGCATTGAATTTTCATGATATTAATTCTTCCAATCCATGAGCATGGAATATTTTTCCATCTCTTTGTGTCTTCCTCAATTTCTTTCAGAAGTGTTCTATAGGTTTTAGGGTATAGATCCTTTACCTCTTTGGTTAGGTTTATTCCTAGGTATTTTATGCTTTTGGGTGCAATTGTAAATGGGATTGACCCCTTAATTTCTCTTTCTTCAGTCTCATTGTTAGTCTATAGAAATGCCACTGATTTCTGGGCATTGATTTTGTATCCTGCCACACTGCCAAATTGCTTTATGAGTTCTAGCAATCTTGGAGTGGAGTCTTTTGGGTTTTCTAGGTACAGTATCATGTCATCTGCAAAGAGGGAGAATTTGACTTCTTCTTGGCCAATTTGAATGCTTTTTATTTCTTTTTGTTGTCTGCTGAGGCTTGGACTTCTAGTACTATATTGTATAACAGTGGTGAGAGTGAACACCGTGTCGTGTTCCTGATCTTAGGCGAAAGGCTCCCAGTGTTTCCCCATTGAGAATGATATTTGCTGTGGGCTTTTTGTAGACGGCTTTTAAGATGCTGAGGAATGTTCCCTCTATCCCTACACTCTGAAGAGTTTTGATCAGGAATGGATGCTGTATTTTGTCAAATGCTTTCTCTGCATCTATTGAGAGGATCCTATGGTTCTTGTTTTTTCTCTTGTTGATATGATCTATCACATTGATTGCTTTACGAGTGTTGAACCAGCATTGCGTCCCGGGGATAAATCCTACTTGGTCATGCTGAATAATCTTCTTTTTTTTTTTTAAGATTTTATTTATTTATTTATTTATGACAGACACACACACACACACAGAGAGAGAGAGAGAGAGAGAGAGAGAGAGAGGCAGAGACACAGGCAGAGGGAGAAGCAGGCTCCATGCAGGGAGCCCAACATGGGACTCGATCCCAAGACCTCAGGATCTCGCTGTGGGCTGAAGGCGGCTCTAAACCACTGAGCCACCCGGGCTGCCTTGAATGTATTGTTGGATCCTATTGTCTCGTATCTTGTTGAGAATTTTTGCATCTGTGTTCATCAGGAATATTGGTCTATAATTCTCCTTTTTGGTGGAGTCTTTGTCTGGTTTTGGAATTAAGGTGATGCTGGCCTCATAAAACGAGTTTGGAAGTGTTCTGTCCCTTTCTATCTTTTGGAACAGCTTTAGTAGAATAGGTATTGTTTCTTCTTTAAACGTTTGATAGAATCCCCTGAGAAGCCATCTGGCCCTGGACTTTTGTGTCTTGGGAGGTTTTTGATGACTGCTTCAATTTCCTCCCTCGTTATCAGCCTGTTCAGGTTTTCTGTTTCTTCCTGTTCCAGTTTTGGTAGTTTGTGGTTTTCTGGAAATGCGTCCATTTCTTCTAGATTGCCTAATTTATTGGCATATAGCTGCTAATAATACATTTTTAAATTGTTTGTATTTCCTTGGTATTGGTGGTGATCTCTCCTTTCTCATTCATGATTTTATTAATTTGAGTCTATTCTCTTTTGTTTTTAATAAGGCTGGCTAATGGTTTATCTATCTTATTAATTCTTTCAAAGAAACAACTCCTGGTTTTGTTGATCTGTTCCACAGTTCTTCTGGTCTCTATTTCATTGAGTTCTGCTCGAATCTTTATTAACTCTCTTCTTCTGCTGGGTGTGGGATCTATTTGATGTTTTTTCTCTAGCTCCTTTAGGTGCAAGGTTAGATTTTGTATTTGAGTTCTTTCCGGTTTTTGGATGGATGCTTGTATTGCGATGTAGTTCCTCCCTCAGGACTGCTTTTGCTGTATCCCAAAGATTTTGAATGGTGTGTCTTCATTTTCATTCGTTTCCATGAATCTTTTTAATTCTTCTCTAATTTCCTGGGTGACCCAGTATGTGGTCTATTCTGGAGAAAGTTCCATGTGCACTTGAGAAGAACGTGTATTCAATTGCATTCAAATGCAAGGTTCTGTATGTATCTGTGAAATCCATCTGGTCCAGTGTATCATTTAAAGCTCTTGTTTCTCTGGTGATGTTGTGCTTAGAAGAGCTGTCGTTTGCAGAAAGTGCCATGTTGAAGCCTTCTACTATTAGGGTATTATTATCTAAGTATCTCTTTACTTTGGTTATTAGTTGATTGATATACTTGGCAGCTCCCACATTAGGGGCATAAATATTCATGATTGCTAGGTCCTCTTGTTGGATAGATCCTTTTAGTATGATATAGTGTCCCTCTACATCTCTTACTACAGTCTTTGGGATAAACTTTAATTTATGTGATATGAGGATTGCTACCCCAGCTTTCTTTTGAGGACCATCAGAAGGTAAATGGTTCTCCAGCCTTTCATTTTCAGGCTGTAGGTGTCCTTAGGTCTAAAATGAGTCTCTTGTAGACAGCAAATTACCCAGTCTGAAACCCTGCGTCTTTTGATGGGATCATTTAGCCCATTCACATTCAAAGTAACTATTGAAAGATATGAATTTAGTGTCATCGTAATACCTATTCAGTCCTTGTTTTTGTGGATTATTTCTTTGGGCTTTCTCTTTCTTTTACAGGGTCCCCCTTAATATTTCTTGCAGAACTGGTTTGGTGGTCACATATTCTGTTGGTTTCTGCCTATCTTGGAAGCTCTTTATCTCTCCTTCTACTCTGAATGAGAACCTTCTGGATATAGTATTCTTGGCTGCATGTTCTTCTCATTTAGTACCCTGAATATATCCTGCCAGCCCTTTCTGGCCTGCTCGGTCTCTGGAAAGATCTGCTGTTAATCTAATTTTTCTCCCCATATAAGTTAGGGATCTCTTCTCTCACTGCTTTAAGGATTTTCTCTTTATCTTTGGAATTTGCAAGTTTCACTATTAAATGTCGAGGTGTTGAACAGTTTTTATTGATTTTGGGGGGGGAAACCTCTCATCTCCTGGATATGAATGCCTGTTTTTCTCCCCATAGTAGGGAAGTTCTAAGCTATGATTTGTTCAAATATGCTTTCTGGCCCTCTGGCCCTCTTGGCATTCTCTGGAAGAGAATTATACATATATTTTTCCTTCTGAGGCTGTCATTTATTTCCTTTAACCTTTCCTCATGGCATTTTAATTGTTTTTCTCTTTTTTCCTCAGCTTCCTTCCTTGCCATCAGAACTTGTCTTCCATGTCGCTTGTCTTCTGTGTTGCTCACTCTTTCTTCTACCTCATTAACCCCCGTGTTAGGACCTCCAGTTTGGATTGCATCTCATTTAATTGATTTTTAATTTCAGCCTGATTACATCTAAATTCCGCAGTCATGAAGTCTCTTGCATCCTTTATGGTTTTTTCCAGAGCCGGTAGCTTTCCAGTAGCTTTATAATTGTGCTTCTGAATTGTTTTTCTGACATTGAATTGTTATCCAAAATCTATAACTCAGTGGTAGAGAGCACTGTTTCTGATTCTTTCTTTTGTGGTGAATTCTTCTTTCTAGTCATTTTGCTCAGTGCAGAGTGGCTGTATGAGCGGGCTGAGTCAATAATATCAACCACGACCCTAGTAAATTTCACCCTAGATTATTCTGATGAGGTCAGAGGCCAGAAATTGAAAACAAAGATCAGAAAGAAATAAAACAAAAAGACCACCAAAATGAAAAACAAATGTTAAAACAAAGTAGTAAAAAATAAAAGGCTAAGAATCCCCAAGAAGAAGAGGAAAAAAAGAAAAAGAAAAAATAAAAAAAAAGAGGGGAGGGGTACTGGGAGATAGTGGTGGTGACGAAGTTGTAGTGGAAGGAGAATGTAGTCTACCTGAGAGGTTCTAGAGAGTGATCCTATTGTTTCTGAATATATTAAGTTCTGTAGGTTAGAAGATACTCAGTCCCAGATTTATATAAATGAGAAATACTTGTACAAATCCCCAACATTGACTACCAAAATATAAATGAGATAAAAGAGGGGGGCAGAATGGGAATGAGGAATCTCCAGAATGAACCTGCACGGTATACCACTTGGTTCTGGGTACATGCTGGTCATGTTTTAGAAGGTATTAACTTCCTCCACTGTAGAACAAAATGAGGCAGAGAAAACAAAAAACACAAAACAAAACAAAACAAAAATATATCTTGTATATCTCCCAAAATTAAGTTGAGTATGTTGAAAGAAGTCTAGAAATGGAAAATATATCTAAGACCTGTAATTGTAGAAATATGAAAGTCAAAAAAGAAGAATCTTAAAAATGAAGAGGTGGTAAAATATTGTAGTTAAGGTGAGAAAAGAAAAAAAAAGGAAATTTACAGTCTGATATAAAAACAAATGTACTAGAAAAAGGAAAAAAAAAAAAACAGGAGGGGTATTATCTAGTTCTATATACTATAAATCCCTCGACCTCCCCTGGAGCTTTCCAGCACTGCTTGGTCAAGAACTTGCTCTTCCCCTGTCCTTCCAGCTGGTATTCTGGGGAAGGGACTGCTGTGCTAATTCTCAGGTGTGTGCACCTGGGGGAGCTGCCCTGCCCCCCGCTGGGTACCGGCTCATTGGGAGCTGGTTACCCCATGAGGCCCCTGTTCCCTGGGTCCTGCTCCGTCCCAGGCACAAGGTGACACCAGGAGGAACAAGAGCACTGGCTGCAGCCAGCTCCCCAGCCCTGGAGTCAACTCCCGCAGTAACCACCGCAGCTCCCAGTCCACACTGGCCTGGATGCTCCCAGGGCGGGGGCGTTGACCTGCCACAGCTCGGGGGCACCCAGCAGCAGAGTGTCCTCACTGTCCTGTGCCCTCCCTGCCTCTGCCTGTCCCAGGGGAGCACAGGATCCCAGCTGTGTCCCCTCGGTGCCCTGGGGTCCGGGGCCTGCGTTCTGGAATCCCGCTCCCGGGCCGGGGCTCCCGAAGGCAGCAGGGTGCAGCCCCCTCCTCCCCCGGAGCCCCCGCCTGACGCACCGGCTTCTCCCCGAGGCCCCGCCAGGCACGCTCCAGCCCTTTACCGCGCTCGCCCCGCGGGGTGTGGGGCACTCTCCCTGGGGTGCACCTCCTCTGTTAGTGACCCCGGGAGACTGGAGGCCTCACCGCCCCTCCTGCCATCCTGCTCGAGTTCCCTGCTAAGCGCCTTTCCGAACCGGGAAGAACCTGGTGCAGATTTTTAAAGTTCCCGCTTTTCCAGTCTGGGCCTTCCTGTCCTGGAGGCTCTCCCCAAAGCCTTAGCCTGGCTCCTCTGGGGGGCCCCTCCCCTACTTGATTCTGTTTTATTTTCTTCTGCCTTCCTACCTTGTTAGAAGCAAAAACCCTTCTCTCTGTAGCATTCCAGCTTTAAATCTCAGGTCAAAAAAAAAAAAAATCTCAGGTCAAATTCGTAGGTGCTCAGGATGGTTTGAAAGTTATCTAGGTAAGTGGTGGGGCCAGGTGAGTTGAGGACCCTACTCTTCTGTCATCTTGCCCCCTTTCGACCAGTGACAATTTATTGTTCCTTGGCTGACCCTTTCCAGAGAGAATTTTTTATTTCATTTTTTAAAAGATTTTATTTATTTATTCATGAGAGACAGAGAGAGAGGCAGAGACATAGGCAGAGGGGGAAGCAGGCTTCCTGCAGGGATCCTGGTACAAGACTCAGTCCTGGGACCCTGGGATCACACCCTGAGCATCCAAGGCAGATGTTCAATGGCTGAGCCACCCAGGCATCCCTCCAGAGAGAATTTAACTAACACCTGTATCAGCTATCTAGTACTACATACTAAACCACCCCAAATATAGTGGCTAAAGATAATAAACCATTCTTATGGTTTACCAATTCTGTGGATTGACTGGCTGCTCTTCTATTAATCTCATCAGGGCTTACTTGTGCGGCTCACTTAGTTGGTGACTGGGATATGTTTGAAGGCCCAAAATGACTTCACTCATATGTCTGTGGTTTTGGTGCTGGCTGTCAGCTGGCATGATATGGTACTCCTACATGTGGCCTCTATCTGGACTTTTTCATAGCATGATGGTCTCAGGGTTCCATGGTAGAAGCTGGAAGTCTTACTACTAAGGCTTAGGCTCCTGAATTCATACAACATAATCTTTAATACATTCTATTGGTCAAAGCAAGTTCAAGAGAATGGATAAACAGATACCATCTCTTGATGGAAGAGTGACAACATTTCATTGCAAAAGAGCATTTACACAGAAAAGCAGGCGTTGTTGGAGGCCATTATTATACTGATCTACCACACCTTACTTTAAAGGGTAGCACATACAGCTCTTCCTAATAAATTGAGGTATGCTTACATACAAGTAGCTGGGGACACCTGACTCATTCTTTCTCTAATGGTGGAGAGAGAAGTATCTGATAATATTAACTCCACTGGCCACTTGATGTACCAGCTGGTTGTATCTTTTTCTACACTGAGATGCATGCACAAAGCTCCTGGATCTCTACCCTGAAGCGTTGCTGAGAAACATGGACAAAAGTAGATTAGGCAAGCATGAAATGTGTATAGGAAACAGAAGCCAAGGAGTTCTACAAACATTGATTTAATTTTTTAGTAATACTTTACCCTTTTGCAATTAATAGTTTAAGAAGCACTGAACTTTTAAAAAGTTCAAGACTAGGGCACCTGGATGGTTTATTTGGTTAAGCTTCTGACTCTTGGTTTCAGCTCAGGGTATGATCTCAGGGTAGAGATTGAGCCCTGCCTTGGGCTCTGCATTCAGCGTATTTACTTGAGATTCTCTCCCCTTTCATTTGCTGCTCTCCCTGCTCTTGTGCACTCGTGTGCAGTTTTACTCTTTCTCTCAAATAGATTAAATTAAACTAAAAATGAAAAACAAAAAGTTAATGATTATGATGAATATGGAACTTGCACAAGATACTTGCTAACATTTAACAACTTTGGAGCCACAATGACAATACTATTTCAGAACCAGAAGATACAAATATGATCAAAATCTTCAATATCTACCTAAAAAACAGTAGGATTTTAGAAACAGTGTGCCCAAAGATAATAATTTAACATACAAAGTTGCAGATGTTAAGTTTACAGAAGACCTCATAAAGCATGACTTAAATGACTTTTCATTTAGATCAGATAACTGCTTCACTCATATATACAAGTTTTTGTGCATATGTGAGAAATGAATCATTAATAGCTAACATGTTTGCACCAGTACTAAAAAAAGAAGTGCAAATAGTTAAATGACATCAATATGACATCAGTATCAGCAAAGGCTTCAATACAAAATCAATTGAATTCACTAATAATTTTATTTTTTAATCTAATTCGTGAAATTACAGCATTTTATACAGCATTTTTTTTTCAGTTTCCAAGTCATTTTATTCAGAATTTTGTGTTTGTTTTCTGAATCAATAAATACTATACAAAACAATGTAAAAATGGCTACCACTTTTTCTCCCCTGCTCCCCCCGCACCTGGGAACAATCCTCTGGGCCATTTAACTCCGTGATTCTCCAGATTTGGTCCAGCAAATGAGGTTGAGTGACACTATGGCCCCTGGCAGCCTCTGAAGAGGCATGTGGCTGGGGTGAGGGAGAGCCTTTGGGGTTTGGAGGTTGACTAGGTTACGGAGATGGATTAGTGTTTTGGATTAGTTATTTTTATCAAAAATAAAATACAGCTCATTACTATAAATGTGAAATCATTTTAAAAGTTCATCATTGAAGGAAAATTCATTGCTTTTGTAGTGAAAATACAAATAAAATTTTGGTGAGTAAGGCATCATAAAAAACAATTTTTCTAAATTAAAAAATCTATAGATCAGAAATATACTTAGAATTGGTGGAGGCATGGTTCAGAGCTGATGTTGAAAAAAATTTAGTAGGGTAGTATAGAATTTCTCTTTTGGCTGCCCATCAAAAATTGGATTTTTAAAATGTTTGATGCTTTAAAGGACTCATTTTTTTTTAAGATTTCATTAAAAAAATAAATAAATAAAAAATTTTAAAAAAAGATTTTATTATTTATTCATGAGAGACACACACACACACACACACACACACACACAGAGAGAGAGAGAGAGAGAGAGAGGCAGAGATATAGGCAGAGGGAGAACAGGCTCCATGCAAGAAGCCCAACGTGGGACTTGATCCCAGGACTCCAGGATCATGCCCTGAGCTGAAGGCAGGTGCTAAACCACTGAGCCACCCAGGTGTCCCCAAAGGATTGATTTTTAAGCCAACCTATTCTACCATGATATTAGGCCTTTTTGAAAACAAATCTTTTATATTAATTAGAGTTGCATTTTGTCCAAAATCGCTAAGACATATTTAGTCAAATAATCAACAAATGCAGTGAAGAAGGTTTAACTTTGAAGTTTTTAGCAAATTTCAGTTAATAAAAATTTGTAAATATGAAATATTTATTGTACTTAAAGCAAAAAAGGAAATGAACAAATTAAACCAAGAGAGTTCTAATAGCGTACAAGAAAGAATTTTGAAATCCCATAATTGTAATTTGGAATATCTTGACCTAAAGAGAAACTTTTGATGTAGCTTATATTTTAATCATGTAAATTTATATTTTGCCCTGGAATGAAACAAAATTAATAAAACTTAAAGATACTGTAGTATCTAAATTTGGCAAAATATCCAAATGAATAATGAGTAGAGGTAGCTCACTGATGAGTTCTGTCTTTTTTTTTTTTTTTTTTGATGAGTTCTGTCTTATATAAATATTTGCTGGAGAAAGATAATCTAAATGGAAGCAATAAGTTTTTGAGGAAATATTCTGAAAGGTAATGTTAAAAAATGTAATTGGCACTATCATCCATTTGTCGGAAGTTTTTGAATTTACCAGTTAGAAAGAGTATTTTCTCTATTGAAAATATCATGATCTATAGAAATGAATCAAATGAAAATACAATTAACTATAATTTTAACCTCTGAAGAAGATTTCAGGCATTTTGATGAAAAAAAAATGACTACCTTGAAAACTTTTTTTTTTTCAGAAAATGCTATTAATAAAGATAATTAGAGAAATTACATAAATACATCATAAGTACTACTACTGCTTTTATTTTATTAAAGATTTTATTTATTTATTCATGAGACACAGAAAAAGAGAGAGGCAGAAACACAGACAGAAGGAGAAGCAGGCTCCCACCGGGAGCCGATGCAGGACTTGATCCCGGACCCTAGGATCATGCCCTGAGCCAAAGTCAGACGTTCAACCACTGAGCCACCCAGACGTCCCTGCTGCTTTTACATTTTTAATGTTTAGGTAATTGATATAGAGAAGGTTTTTGACATTTTTATTAAATATATACTGATGTAATGGATATTAATATTTTTATTTGATTTATAAATAGATCTTTAAATTTACAAAAATAGTAAGCATTTAATAAATATAACAGCTATCACAACAAATAAATTGATAATAAAATGTTAATTTAGTATTAATTATATCAACATTTTATAAGTATAAATATATTTCATATATATGGGTGTATATACATAAAAATATATTTATTTCAAAAATGTTTTAAATATAAATATTTTATAGATCCACTATAAAATTAATTTCTGTCCAATATATAAATATTATAAAAATTATATATTTTCAATTACTTTTATTGAGCCCTTTTAATCTGAAACACAATTTTTATTTAGATAATGAATTAATCATGTTATCTATGGTTCTTTTCACATTTGGTCCATAGCCATTTCTTTCGGAACTCCCCCAGTCTTCATATTTATAATCTGACAAATCCAAACTTCTGCTTCAGCAAGTGTCAGTGTTGGTAGCTTCAAGTGTTAGTAAGCATGAAATTGCCTCCACGGTCAAAATAATGTGAAGTGTCAGAGTTCTGTGGCAATGTGATAATTAATAATTATGCTAAGAAATAACAATTATGATGAACTATTGGGACTTCATCAAGATAAGAAGCTTTTGCACAGCAAAGGATACAGTCAACAAAACTCAAAGACAACCTACAGAATGGGAGAAGATATTTGCAAATAACATATCAGATAAAGGGCTAGTTTCCAAAATCTATAAAGAACTTATTAAACTCAACACCAAAGAAACAAACAATCCAATCATGAAATGGGCAAAAGACATGAAGAGAAATCTCACAGAGGAAGACATAGACATGGCCAACATGCACATGAGAAAATGCTCTGCATCACTTGCCATCAGGGAAATACAAATCAAAACCACAATGAGATACCACCTCACACCAATGAGAATGGGGAAAATTAACAAGACAGGAAACAACATATGTTGGAGAGGATGCGGAGAAAAGGGAACCCTCTTACACTGTTGGTGGGAATGTGAACTGGTGCAGCCACTCTGAAAAACTGTGTGGAGGTTCCTCAAAGAATTAAAAATAGACCTGCCCTACGACCCAGCAATTGCACTGTTAGGGATTCAACCCCAAAGATTCAGAGGCAATGAAACGCCGGGACACCTGCACCCCGATGTTTCTAGCAGCCATGTCCACAATAGCCAAACTGTGGAAGGAGCCTCGGTGCCCATCGAAAGATGAATGGATAAAGAAGATGTGGTCTATGTATACAATGGAATATTACTCAGCCATTAGAAACGACAAATACCCACCATTTGCTTCAACGTGGATGGAACTGGAGGGTATTATGCTGAGTGAAGTAAGTCAATCGGAGAAGGACAAACAGTGTATGTTCTCATTCATTTGGGGAATATGAATAATAGTGAAGGGGAATATAAGGGAAGGGAGAAGAAATGTGTGGGAGATATCAGAAAGGGAGACAGAACATAAAGACTTCTAACTCTGGGAAATGAACTAGGGGTGGTGGAAGGGGAGGAGGGCGGGGGGTGGGGGTGAATGGGTGACGGGCACGGAGGGTGACGGGCACGGAGGGGTGGTGGAAGGGGAGGAGGGCGGGGGGTGGGGGTGAATGGGTGACGGGCACTTGACGGGATGAGCACTGGGTGTTATTCTGTATGTTGGTAAATTGAACACCAATAAAAATTAATTTATTAAAAAAAACTTAAAAAAAAGAAATAACAATTATGAGAAGCAATAATTATTATTTGTCATTCTATTTATTGTGTTTTTTAAAATTTTCTGGGATAAGAGAAATTGTATTTTTGGAACTTAGGTATCAGTGTAACACTACTAACAGTCTGGAAGACTGCAAATATGGATCATTAGTATTTACAATATATTTGACTCATATAGCAGTTTCCAAAGGGCTCAAAGTGACTTTACATACATTAGGTTATTTATCCTCATTGTTTCTAGTGAAGTAGATTTTAAAGCCCATTGTGTCCATTCTATTGAGGTTAAGTCTCATGTTTCTTGCACTTCTTCAGAAAAGTATGTCTGCTTATTAAAATACTTTTACATGGGGATCCCTGGGTGGCTCAGCGGTTTAGGGCCTGCCTTCCGCCCAGGGCATGATCCTGGAGTCCCAGGATTGAGTCCCACATCGGGCTCCCTGCATGGAGCCTGCTTCTCCCTTGCCTGTGTCTGCCTCTCTCATTCTCTGTGTCGTCATGAATGAATAAATAAAATCTTTTAAAAAATAAATAAATAAAATACTTTTACACAGTTTGATCAATTACTCTGAAAAAACATTTCTGTGATAAAATTATCCAGATAATTCAGGCTACAAAATGGTAGATATACATATAACCTTTTCTCAAACACCTCTAATAGCCTACTTTCTAATATTGCCTAAATAACACACATATTTTTGACATCTGGGGCAGTATACCTTCTAAGTGCCTTACTTTTGTTCAATGTACTCATTTTCTACTTGAAGACCTACTTATTCAGGACTTCCATTATATAAGCATTGGTCTTTGTGCTGCAAAGATACAAGAAGGGTTTACAATCTCAAAGAAGACATAGGACATCTACTCTGATGGCTATAGTATTGGTTAGAACGGGAAGAGAGACATATGAGATGTACAGATGAAATGCTATGGAAGTTTGGGTGATAAAGGGCTTACTTTTCAGCTTGTGATATTAATCAGAAGTCACATTATGATTTCCTACCTCCCTAATCCTGCACTTACCTCTCTATCACTGAAAAGAATTTTGGAAATATAAGTAATAGAAGACACAATTCAAAATGTTCTAAACAAAGGATTTGTCATCTTATCTAACAAGAAGTTCTGAAGCAGAGAGGCTCCAGAAATGATTAATTCAGTTGCCCAGTAGTATCAGTGGCATCCTTTTACCTTATACTCTGCCTGTCTTAGCACATTACTAGGCTCATACTTCAGGTCCCAAGATGACTACTGCAGCTTCAGGAATCCTACTTTGTTCATAACAACGTCTGAAGGCAGGAATAGAGACCCCATGTCTCCTGTAGACTTCTTCGTAAGAACTAATCTTTTCTAGATGTGTTACCTCCCACTAGACCTCCCCCAGCATCTCATTGGCCAGAAGTAGGTCACAAGACCCTTCCCAAGTCAATCAGGGGCAGTGATTAGTTACCGTAACTAACCTAGATTCCTTTCCCATAGGAATATAGTTGTAGACCAAAAGGTGAATAACTCTTCAAATCTTCAAATTTGGATCTCTTCTAATGAGAAAGTAGTGGAGGTGAGGAAAAGCTTTGAATAGGCTACCAAAAATGTCTCTTAAATTACCTCTAAATTGGTTCCTACCCTAACTGTCTTATCTTATATCTTGGTACCACAAATCTCCCTCTCACTTAGTGGATTCAAAATCTTAAAGTGGTTCTTTGACAAGACTGTTCTGTTGCCCCCATATCTCATTACCAAGCATCCCAAATATTAACTCTCATATCCTGAACATGCTTCTCAAGTTCCAGTTAAAATTTCACGTGCCCGGAATATTGCAAAAGTCTTCTAACTAGGAGAACGTATTAATTTATCATCCAGATCAAAATATTTTTGAGGTTGAAATATTGTGCTATTAATTATTTTATAAGGAAAAATAGGTATAAACTATAATCAACCCAATATATGCTTCTCCTGCCCATAATTCATCTTTTTTGAGTCCAGTTTTCCCATTCCCAATTCAATTTTTCATCTTCTCTAAATTTCTCATTCTGGAGGTCAGTCCTGATCATGCCACATACTTGTGCAAAAGCTTTCAATGGTTTCACTGCATGCATATTTAAACACAAATTACTGACCTCAGGACTTGGGGATTTCCCATCATCTTCTCTCAAATTAAACTTTCCTGGCTTGCCTTTCATTATTTCCCAAAATATAAACAACATCTCAGCTACATACTACCCTTCAGAAACAGGTTGCCTATAAATCTTTAAGTGTGTTCATACTCTCCGACCCCTACATGTTCTCTAGTGTGGTTTCTTCTGTCCATAATGCCTTTGTCTTAATGTCAATGTCATACCCATCACTTGAAGTTACGGCAAATGTCTTCTCTTTAACCAGTCAGCTGTAATTCTGTGTTTTTTTTTTTTTTCATGCAACTGGTTATGGCTATTATGACCATATTTTTGGAATAGAGATCAGAACTTGTGATGTGTCATGGATTCTGACAATGGGATGAACCCCAAACTGATCATATAGGGGCTTTTATTACAACTGAATTTGCCAGTTTTCCCACCTAGAGGCTAGGATCTGCAGTAGGAGAAGATGGGCCTTACTTCTCTTGGACTGGCATATTGATTTATATACATCAACTTCTCCACAAATATGCTCATATAAATTTCCTAATAAACAAATCACTAGGACTACATAGCTATCGCACATCTCTTTGATTGGCTTAAAGATCTGTTTCAATACAAAAATAGTAACACTTTTTACCTGTTGGAGGGGTGAAAACAGTAGAAAGAAGACAAGGGGTAGGACAAACATTTTCTGTATACCCTTCTATACTTTTTTTGATGCTTGAATTATTTACATGTATTGAGTATTAAAAACTAATTCAAAAGCATAAAAGTTTAATTGGAAAATATGTCTTATAATAAAAAGTTTACATTTCAATTTTTTTCTAAACACATATAAGGTCTGTAGTCTAATGCTACATCTTCATGGGAATTTTGCACATAGAATTTATCAGAGTCAGCAGCATTATTAACAGATACAGTAGAAAAGAAACCAATTATTCTAATAAAGAGTGGTAATAGATTATTTTACTATAAAAGGATACACTAGAAAATATAACATCAAAGATTTGGGTGATGCAGATTTCCTTAGAAAATCTTTATTTTGCTTTGATTAGGATTGCACAGACAAAAGGGAGCAACATAGATGGTGTCAAAAGGTACCAGCAACTTCCATTTCATTTTATTTTTCTACATTATGCTGTTGGGTTTTGTTTTGTTTTTTTGTTTTTAGATTTTACTTATTTATTCATGAGACAGAGAGAGAGAGAAGAAAGAGAGAGGCAGAGACACAGGCAGAAGGAGACGCAGGCTCCATGGAGGGAGCCGGACATGGGACTCGATCCTGGGTCTCCAGGATTAGGCCCTGGGCTGAAGGCGGTGCTAAACCGCTGAGCCACCCAGGTTGCCCTACATTATGCTTTTAAGACTTAATTATTCTTGTAGATCTAACTAATTTATTTTAACTACCTTAAAATTTCCCATTAATGAATAAATTGCAACCTGTCCACAACCTTACTGATGGACCTCAGGCTTGTTTCCTTTTTGCCCTGTTATTAGAGTGTTACAAAGAATAACTTTGTGTATGTGGCCTTGTGCACATGTGAATCTGCATGCTGGATCCTGATCAGAGGGCAAGTGAAGGGCTAGGGATAGCAAGAAGTAGAGAATATAAGTGTCAGTACCAACTATCCTCTTTCCAGGTCCTTCGCTGACCTTCAGAAACACATATTTTCACTTATAGTGGGTTGTCATGGGAAAGCAGGGAGGCTCTTCCCTACTATTGTGCCTTGAGAGATTATAGATTTGAACAGAATGTCAAATGAATGCCCCACAGCCTTCTACTGACCTTGCCAGAGTCAGGGCTGTTCACACACGTAGTTTGCCATCTGCCCACATCTGGCTTCACTGCCCAACCTTAACACTTTAAGTGAGTGTTTTCACACCTTTTTTGAAAATAGAAAAAATTATGTGGGCAAATCCCAGAGTTTGCTGTGCTTTAGCTGGTTAAATGAACCATAGGGAGCAAAAAGGGACAGATCAAATATACTGGTAATGTGCCACCATCTTCCTTTGTGACTACGGGAAAGTCACTTTGTCTTGCTGTGTCTCCATTTCCTTATTCATGAAATTAAACATTCTTATGCATTTTATTAAAGTACTAAATAAAACACCTAAAAGTGTTAATTAAGTATACCTTAGCATTTTAACCCTTATTTACGACTGAGAAAATAGTCATGTGCATGCATATTAACTTTGACCATCAAATGTCACTTTTGGTGATCCAAATGTCTGGAGGCAATGGTGTGATTTTGTATGAAAGTGAATCCATTGCTATCACTAACTTGAGTTGTCTTGCAAAGACTTCCTATTTTATTTACTGACACTAACCCTCAAATCTTTCTTAGGGCAGTATTTTTTTGTTTAATTTGTATATACTTCACATTCTTGGTGAAGATTGTAGTCATGATAATTTTACAAAAATCAGATTAGGGATTTTCTATGGACCAAGATTCTATAACCCCTAAAATGCTTATTTTAAACAGGGAAAGTAAATCATTACACATTTCTGGTTAATAAAACCACTGAGATGGTTTCTTTAAACTTCATTAGATTTTTTTCAGTCACTCTGGATTATGGTAAACAAAATTTTCTAGCCTTAGTTCTGAGAAGATCTTGTATCAATGAGTGTCCAAAAAGATGAAATTGGTCATTTAATACTATTCTTTTCAAGATCCAGATAAAGCCTTAGATATGTTCAGACCAACCTTGTTTCTCTAGAAGTTGAGTAACTGCCAGCCTTAATGAAGTAATACATCATTTTAGTTATTAGTATTTTAAACAAATTAGTTTATCACAAAACCTAGCTGAGATTACGATCCTTCTAGAAATAGGACTAGAAAGGAGGTACAGAACCCCAGAAATTATTTGAGTGTAGCAGTACAAATTGGTATGTTGTAAAAAGAAGGTATTCGACTGGTGAAGTCAGCAGCTTGGAATCTGAAACCATCTGGAGGAGAGATGGAAACTTTCAGGAAGAGAGATGATCCTCAAGGCAAATTTTGCCTACTTTCAAATTCTACCACTTCTGAGATAAGACTGGAAGCCCCACAGTTCCAGGGCTTCTAAGAGAGTTAGCCTTTTTTGAAAAGCAGCTGACAAAATCTGGGAGAATGGCCCAGTCATACTGGCTATTCCACTTTCAAATCTATGAAGTCCCTAGAATAAGAATAAGTAAGAGGATAAGAGACAACAGGGACCATAGAAGAATAAGTAATCACCACTAAGATTTATCTTTTTTCTGTTGTAAATATGTCTATTTGAACCATAACCTTTCAAAAAGTTGATAAATAAATCACAACTTTATAATTGGTCTTTGTTTGACATGATGTGAATTGTTAAGCCGTACAGCTTCTTTTTTTTTTTCTTTCCAGGTTTTTATTTAAATTCCACTTAGTTAGCATACAGTGTAATATTAATTTCAGGTGTAGAGTTTAGTGATTCATCACTTAGACACAATACCCGGTGATCATCACAAGTGCCCTCCTTATTGCCCATCACTCATTTAACCTATCCCCCACCCATCTCCCCTCCAGCAACTCTCTATTTGTTCTCTATACTTGAGTCTGTTTCTTACTTTTCATCTCCCCTCCCCATGTTTGTTTGTTTCTTAAATTCCACACATGGGTGAAATCATATGGTATTTGTCTTTCTCTGACATATTTCACTTAGCATAATGCTCTCTAGCTCCATAATATAATTGCAAATGGCAAGATTTAACTCTTCTTTTTTGTGACTGAGTAATGTTCCATTGTGTATATATATACCATACAAATGGTGACTGTAGATAATGCTGCTATAAATATTCAAAATTTGTAGATAATGCTGCTATAAACATTTGAAATACTTTGAATCAGTATTTTTGTATCCTTTGAGTAAATGCCTAGTAGTGTCATTGCTGGATCATAGGATAGTTCTGTTTTTAACTTCTTGAGGAACCTTCACAATGTTTTCCAGAGCGGCTGCACCAGCTTGCATTCTCACCCACAACATTAGAGGATTTCCCTTTCTCTGCATCCTCACCAACACCTGTTGTTTCCTGTGTTGTTTAACTTTAGCCATTCTGACAAATGTGAGATGCTATCTCATTGTACTTTTGATTTGAATTTCCCTGATGATGAGTGATATTGAGCATCTTTTCACATCTATTAAGCTATAGAGCTCCTTAAAAATATATAGACTCTGTGCCCCATCTTGGACTCAGAAATCTGTTTTCTTCACAAGATTTACCAGAGATTTATAATTCATATTAGCATTTTTAAAGAACCATCTTTTGGCTTTGCTGAATCCTGTCACATGTTTGTTTTCTATTTTATTTCTTTATGTTCTCATATTTATTTTTTCCTTATTTATACTTTCTTTGGCTTTATTTTCCTCTTTCCTAAATACCTGGGATGGATGTTGGCTCATTAACTTTTAACCTTTATTTTTGGGAATTATTTGTATTTTAGGACTATAAATTTCCTCCAAATTTGACCTTCAATATACCTTACAAGTCTTACTTGTTTTATTTGAAAACAATATCATCCTGTTAAAAATATTTTCTGATGCCCATAGTTTTTTCTATTAATTTGTAAATGTTGTTTCTTAAAAATCAAATACATCGGGACATTATTATTGTCTTTTCAATTTTTATTTCAAAGTTGTAATTGCATTGTGGCCCAAGAACATGCACCACATGGATTCAGTCTTTTGAAATTTATTGAAATTTGCTTTCTGATATTTATAAGCCTGCCTTTTTTTTTTGCTTAACTATGTTACATATTTTAAAAAATAATCCTTGTATATGAATTCTAACATCTGAGGTCTCTAGTTTTGTTTTTCTTGCTTATAATTTGGAAGTTTCACTCATAATGCTTTGTTTCCTTGTGGGTTTTGTTATTTTTTACTTTAAGATCCACATATATTTACTGGAAAACCATTTGTGACAAGTCTACAATGACAAGGCCTACAATAAAATTTCTTTAGTGGGGATTTTCTTTTGCTTATATCACATGTCTTTACGAGCCCAGGACCACTTTGAGCTAAATTTGGGCCTAAAGTTTTTTGGGCTATTTAGGTGATATGATTTGGGGCTGCAAAACTGCAGGAAGTCTAGCTTGTAGTTGTAAATTCTCAGGGATGTTCCCCCCTTTTGTTCTGCACCAGTCCAAGGGATCTTCTCTTTGCATTCTCTTCTGGTGGGTAGTGATGGTGAGATGGGGAGTCAGGTTTACTTTAAGTTACTGTTACTCTAAGGCCATAGCCCTTTGGGGCCTTAGCTTTATTGGGATAAGTCTGCTATCAAACATTCCAACTTAGATTGATTTTAGGATTCAATTTATGTCCCCTGTACACCTGACTTAATCAAGACAGGAGCTCAGTTTTGCAATCCTCAATGGGTATAAGCAGCTTCCCCTCATTTCCATTCTTAGATTGTAAGCTTACTATATTTTTAGCTCCTCAATGACTTTAAGAAAACAAAAGAAAAATATTTTACATCATTTTTTTCAGTGTAAGAATTGGTCTAAATAATCTAATATGCCATATTACTCAAAATTTGTCTTCAGCTTGATTCATTCAGCCTGGCTTTTCCACAGAATAGAAGACATGGCCATCAGCAGGTCTGGATGATGACAAGAGCACAAAAGGATTATTCCCTCCATAGCTCTAGGATGAAACATATTCCAGGGATAGACTCAGATGGACTCACTGTAGCTGGATATAAGGTATTGAATTGGGGACAGACTCTGTCACCAGAAGAAGGAAAGTAGGACTGCTGGGGAAATCAAAACAATAGTGTCTACTGTGCAAACACTATTTAATTCTTCACCACCATCAAGAGGTAGGCATTCACTTTCTTTTACCTGAGGAAAAAAAATGGCTCAGTAAAACTAAGCAGCTTCTCCAATTTCATATAACTGGGAAAAGCAGAGCCAATTCAAACCTGGTCTCTTTGATTCCATGCCCCATGTTCTTTTTTAGATTGACTGATTGATTGATTCATTGATTCATTAGAGACATCGGGAGGCAGAGACATAGGCAGAGGGTGAAGCAGGCTCCCCAGTTTCCCTCATACCCCATGTTCTTAACCACTACATTCTTCTGCCATACCCTTCAACTGGCCATTCCCTTAGTGTGTCTCTAGTGGAGCAGGACCCAGGACATGGTACTTCGGGTGGATGGTATGGAAAATGGGAGAATACAAGTGGGGAGCTCAGTAGCCAGTGGCACCTCAGTGGATGTGCTGAGATAGAGAGATGGGGAGGCCATTAGAGAAACCAAGTACACTGCATACTTTACATTTCAGTCAAGATGGGCCTGAGTCATGGGTACGTAAGTAAATGGGACTCAAATAAAGCTAGACTTTTTACACTACTTTGCATTCACTCTATAACCAATCTTGATATACTGTCATATCCAAAAAACCCAAAAAGCACTGAAAGGGTTATAGGCTTTCACTAAAGTTTTAAGAGGCAGAAGCAGTGTACAGGTGAGTGTATAGCACATACAACATAGCAAAGCTTCTTTTCCTTTAGTGCCATGTCTCCCCAAAGATCCAGTTTTTGTGGAAACTGCTCAAACCTTCTGTCAGTACCAGCTGTCAAATTCCAACTCATTTCTCCTCCTTCTTTCTCTGTGTACCTTTGGTTTCCACCCTGATCTTGGATGGCCCTTTACAGGTAGCTTCACCCCATATTGACATAGAACCTTATATTCCACTTGTTTTCAAACTTTTTTCTTCCTAGAGTGCAGTATCTGATCAGTCCAAGAAAGACCTAGTAGTCAAAGAGTCCAGCAAAAGATACAAGAGGTAGGAGAGAAGAGAGCTTTGCATATACTTTTTGCTTTAAAGTTTCTTTTTTGCTTTCTTCCAAGTTTCCAATGTACATAATCTAGGCCTTTCAGGAATGGAAGATGAATCTAAATAATATTAAATGTGAGGTAAGAGCTAAGTATAAAAGGATCACTGTGGAAAATGATCTGCCTTATGAGATAAAGCATTTTGTTTTCTTTGTAGACACTGAAAACACTTATCGGATAGAATCCAATGTGTTAGATTGTGTTAGCTTAGAATGGAATTGTTCTTTGTCCTTCAGTGTCTTTGTTCTCAGTGATAATGTTCCTGTAAAACACTATTGCTAATCTAATATTGCATGGTGTCTTGAGCTCCGGATCCTTTACGACCAGATGGCATGTAAAGTGATTCAGTATCTATGTACAAGTGATTTCAAGAGAAAATGTACAGATGATACAATGACTTGCAGACATGCAGAGTTGAAGTCAACTGCCTCTCAGCAATAAATCAAATGCTCTGATAACTGACCTGGCAGTTTTTCATCTTGGATTTCCATTTTATTCACCAGAAACATCCTTTTGGGGAAGCTTAAATGCTTTTGAAATGAACGCAAATGAAATTGGTTCTTTACCAAAAGATGACACTAGACTTTATTTATTTAAAAAAAAACAGGTTGGATTAATTTGAAAATTATTTGTCTTGGTCTTTGTGTTTTGTGCTATTTTTGTCATTATGCCTATCCCTTAAAGAACTAGACACTTCTCAACAGCCACAGAATGAGGTTAAAAGAAACACACACACACACACACACACACACACACACACACACACACACACACAAAAGACTTGTTTAGATAAAATCAGCTTTCACCCTGCCTTCCAGCATACCAAGCACGCACAACAAAACAATCTCTATGGTTACCCTCCTCCTTTCTTTAATACCACTCACCATGGCCCACATTATTAGAATACATACACACACCTGTCTCTCTCCTCACCAGCCTCTGTACCTCTTAATATAGGAACTAGAGGGGTAATATCTGCCTCATGGAAGATGCTTAATGACATATTTTTTAAAAGATTTTATTTATTTATTTATTTATTTATTTATTTATTTATTTATTTATGAGAGACACAGAGAGAGGCAGAGACATAGGCAGAGGGAGAAGCAGGCTCCCCACAGGGAGCCCAATGTGGGACTCCATCCCAGGACCCTGGGATCACACCCTGAGCCGAAGGCAGATGCTCAAGTGCTAAGCCACCCAGGTATCCCTTAATGCTGCATTTCATTAATTCTAAGAGACATTTATTTCTTAAATTTTAATAATTCATAAATAAAGATGTTTCTTACAATAAATAGCATGTTATATAAGTGGCAGCATTTTTTTAATGGCATATAAAAATAATCATGCATCTTATAATTGATAAAGTCTTGTATTCAGTGAAATATGGTGCTGAGATGTACCTAATAAGAGATATTCACCCAAGGTTTAGGGGAATCTGTTAATATATTTTAGTTAAGAATATCAAGAACAGGAGCACCTGGGTGGCTCAGTTGGTTAAGCATCTGCCTTCAGCTCAGGTCATGACCTCAGGGTCCTGGGATGGAGCTCTGCTTCTGGCTCCCTGCTCCCTGCTCAGTGAAGAGTCTGCGTCTCCCTCTCTTTCTGCCCCTCCCACCCCCTTACTCCCCCAACACATGCTCTCTCTCTCTTTCTCTCTCTAAAATAAATAAATAAAATCTTTAAAAAATTCAAAGAATAAGTGACCAAATAATAGAACTTTAGAACATGGACTGGGAAAGAAATTTTCTAAAAATTAAAGAAATCAGAGTTACGATTCAGACAGTACATAATTACTGAGCATTTACCATTTGCCATGCTCTGTTCTTGGTGCTATTGACAAAGAAGTGAACAAAATAGTCTTGTGGAGTTTACAACATAGTTATAAACAGAGGGAGAGGGAAAGAGAGTCTTTTAAGCAGACTTGGCATTAAGTGTGGAGCCCAACATGGCTCAATCGCAGATCTAACATCCCTGAGGTGATGACCTGAGTGGAAACCAGGAGTCAGACCTATAAACTGACTGTGCCACCCAGGCATCAGGGCTTGCCAGGGTTTTGAGCAAGGAATCATATATCTGGCTTATGTGTGGAGTTGTGTGCTGCTTTGTGCGGTAGGGGTGAGAGGACTAGAGAAGGGCTGACTAATGTCAGCCTAATGGGGAACACAAAGGACAGTAAGTAGCTTACTATAATAGTCCAGACGACAGGTGGTGGTGATTATGAAGGAGGTGGTAGCAATGGAAGTGGTTGTGTAATTTCAAAGGTAAAACTGTCAGGATTAGCTAATAAATTGGAAATGGAGTATTGAAGAGAGAAATCAGGGATGAAGGCAAGATTTTTGGCCAAGCAACTGGTGAATGCCATTTACTAAGATAGGGAGGATTGTGGGAGGAATAGTTTGGAGGAGAAAAAAAATGAGTTCGTACTGTATGTATTGAACTAAAGATGATTATTAAGATTCAAGAGGAGATATTGACAAATGAGTATAAACTTCAGGGAAAAGGTAGAAGGTGAAAATATAAATGATTAAAAATTAAAATATATGTGGAATTTTAGGATATATGAAATCTCCTAGGCTCTAGAGTAATAGTATAGCATGGAAAAGGAAGGAGCCCTGGAGCAATCAGATATGAATGATCAGGGAGCCAAGGAGGAGTCAGCACAGGAAAGAGAAGAACACTCAAGGAGATGGGATGGGAATCAAGAGAAAGGGGCATCCCGGATGCCAAGTAGAGGATCAAGAGAATAACCTTGTTACATTCTACTATGAGATGAGGAAGATCTAGGCTGAGATGTAACCATTGTTTTTGGAAGCAAGGAGGGTATTAGTGACCTTTACAAAAAATAATTCAGTGGAATGTAGGGACAAAACCTGGCTCGAAAGAGTTAAAGTGAGAACAGGAGCAGGGAAAATGAAAATGAGAAATAGCCATTATAAACTACTCTTTCTAAAGGGATACAGTTTTGGGATGTCACTTGGAAAGGATATAGGATCCATGAGAAGTTTTGTTGTTTTTTCTTGTTGCTGTTGTTGTTTGTTGTTTTTTATTTTTAAAGATGGGAGACATAGCATGTTTGTACCCATGAAAGAAGGATATTCAATCTCCCTGAGTCCCTTCTCTCTAGTCTCTCTAAGGTAATTACTTAGTAACAATGAGGGGAGAAGCATGCAACTGAAATAAAGTCTGACATCTGGTCTAAGTTAAACTCTGAAAAGAAGGGATCCCTGGGTGGCGCAGCGGTTTGGCACCTGCCTTTAGCCCAGGGCGCGGTCCTGGAGACCCGGGATCGAATCCCACATCGGGCTCCCGGTGCATGGAACCTGCTTCTCCCTCTGCCTGTGTCTCTGCCTCTCTCTCTGTGACTATCATAAATAAATAAAAAATAAAAAAAAAAACTCTGAAAAGAATATTTATTTACACTTTTATTACCAATTCTGTCTTACATTTCTGAAAGGGTTCTAGAGAATCAGTTTTTTTTTAATATCCTGATCTGCTTTGTTTTTTAATAAGAAATATGGGAGAGGGAGGTATTTTTACATATTTTTGATTAGCAATATAAACGTGCCTGTAAATTCATTCAATATTAAATCATATTAACAACAGAATAATAAGGTCTCATCCTAAAAAGAAATAATCACACCGCTATGCTCCTCTTTTTCAATATCAAAGCTGACAGATAATCCAGTCTCATTAGAAACAGATAAGAGTCTCCTGACATCTGTTACAGTAGATGGCTGACATTACTGCTAAACACGTTGACTCTATTTATTATAGAAGAGCTATACTGAATAAATGAGGATTCTAGCCCAGTGGTTCATGGCTCTGGCTGCACATTTGATTTCCCAATACCTGTGACCCACTCCCAGAGATTCTGATTCATTTGGTCTGAGTTGGCACACATACCCAGGTATGTTTCAAAACATCCCAGGTGATTTGAATGTGTGTCGGGAGTTGAAAATCACTGCCTAGCATTTAATCTTCTCACCTCACGGTGGAAAAAAATCATAGCTGACTGTAATTAAAAGGCTTGAAATTTGATCTAATTTCAAAGACAGAACACGGGAAACAGCCACCTCCACATGCAGTAATCCCCCTACCGTGGATTCTCTCAACCACAGAGAGCACACTCACGTGACTTGGCTGGGGTGGCAGCTCCATGCCCTGCCCAGTTAACGTGGAAGTGGAGCAGGTTGGCATCTGTGGGCAGGATTTCTCTTCTCCCCTAGTGACTGAGAAGACTATTCTTCTCCCCTAGTGACTGAGAAGACTATTAAAGGGTCTCAGAGCAGTCAGAATCAAATTGGTTTTTCTTTGTTCTCTTAACTACATTTGACAGCTAGGCACAAGGAGAAGCTAGATAGTCAAAAAGTTTATTTCAGGTGCTTGTTGGAGAGAGAGCAGGAAAGGAGATGGAACTGAGAACAAGAAAACACAAGGAGAACAGAACGAAAAAGACAAAATTCAGCTGAAGCCATATAGCTCTAGTGGCAAATCCACTTTGCGTTTCAATTGCACACAAAATTTAGGTCACAGTAGAGTTTTTTTGCTTGAATTTTTGGATAATTATATCTATTTTATTTTGTTGGTGACAACAGCCAGGTTATTTTTTTTCTCTGGAAAGAACAGAATACCACAAGGAGGATCTTGGACTAAAGGCAACTTTTTGTTCTTTTATTTTTGCCTCAGAAATTTGATTTATAGGACAAAATAAGCAAAGGAAAAAATCTCTCATCAAAATGAAAATAAAGAGTTAAGTTTAACCCCAGTGTTACCATCATTATTTATCTATTTTTCTGTTATTCAATTTCTTGTTCAATCATATAAGTTCTTTCACAGATGTTTCACTACAGAATAGCTGGCCTTTTTTTTTTTTTTTTTTTTTTTTTGCATTCCTGGTCTTTCATCTATCACCTATTTGTTTCCTGGTAAGCTTGAGAGGCAGAGTTGGATTGATAGAGTGAAGTCCTGGTTGCCTCTGCCTCCGGGCACATTATCTTCATCAGTTCATCCATGCTCCTCAGGATATTTAGTTTCTTGGCTACTTCGCTTCCTTGTAGAGCCCAGTCTGAGCCACAGGCACCCATGCTCATACACTTAAGTCACGTTCTTCCAATACATATTATCTACCTTTATCTAAGTGCATATCTACCCATGGGCAATATATACTGTTCATTGTGAATGTGCTTTTACATTTATATTAATGGAATCAAACTATAAATCACACTATTGTTGTTTTTTTAATCATTCAGTGTTATGTTTTGGAGAATTCTGCATGTGAGTTTATGTAGTTTTTGTTTTATTTCTTTGGACTACTAAATAGCATTCTATTGTTTGTTTACATCCTATTGTAACTTCTTTTATTTTTTTAAAAATTTTTTTTATTTATGATAGTCACACAGAGAGAGAGAGAGAGGCAGAGACACAGGCAGAGGGAGAAGCAGGCTCCATGCACCGGAAGCCCGATGTGGGATTCGATCCCGGGTCTCCAGGATCGTGCCCTGGGCCAAAGGCAGGCGCTAAACCGCTGCACCACCCAGGGTTCCCTAATAAAGTCTCTTAATTTTCATTTTAAGGACTATATGACAGTCCAACATACTGATACATCAATTTCAATCTAAATATATTCTTGCTATTGTTTCTTTAGATTTTATTTAGTCTTATAATTAATCTGTGTAGACATATGTATCTTAACATGTACTTATTTGCTAGCACTGCCATAACAAAGTGCCACACACTGGGTAGTTTAAAAAACAGAAATTGATCTTCTACAGTTTTGGAGGCTAGAAGCCTAAGATCAAGCTGTTGGCAGAGTTGATTTCTTCTAAGCCTTCTCTTCTAGATCTGTAGATGGACACCTTCTCCCTCTGTCTACACATAGTCTTTCTTCTGTGTGTGTGTGCATGTCTGTGTCCACATTTCCATTTCTTATAAGGACAACAGTCATACTACATCAGGGCCCACCCTAAAGACCTCATTTTAACTTAATTACTTCTTTAAAGACCTTATCTACAAATATGGTTACATTCTGAGCTATAGGGATTTAGGATTTTAACATATGAATTTGGGGGAGGCATGATTTAGCCCACAACTAAAAAAACTAAGTATATATAATTATATGATATAACATCTTATAACTAATTATACATCTATATATATTTCTATATATGTGTCATATATATGTATATATGTACATACTGTTTTCTAATTTTCTATGTAAGTTTTGAAAATGAATACCTAGAACTTAGAATATTGGTTCAAAAGATATAAACATTTTTATATACTCTGATATTTATTGTTTTCCAAATATATTGTGTCTGTGTATACTGCCAATTTCTTTTGGTGCGTGCCAGTTTTACCAAGTATAGCAAGCACTGGGGACAAAATTTAAATTAACTTTTCCTTTTTCAACAAGTTTAAAATTAACATTATTTTCCTGAATTTCTTAAGTCTCTGCAGGAGTAACTTCTGATCCCTATCAGCAAGTAACAAGTCAAGACTATACTTTAGATGCCAATAGCATAACAGTAGATAACAGTAGCAAAATAGGGGATCCCTGGGTGGCTCAGCAGTTTGGCGCCTCCCTTTGGCCCAGGGTGTGATCCTGGAGTCCCTGGGTCGAGTCCCGCACCGGGTTCCCTGCATGGAGTCTGCTTCTCCCTCTGCCTGTGTCTCTGCCTCTCTCTCTCTCATGAATGAATACATTAAAAAAAAATCTCTAAAACAGTAGCAAAATGAAAATATGTTGTCATAGCTATACATATGCATCCTTATAAAGCATTAGATAACTTTTATGGTTTCTGGTTGGACTGTCAGCGTTCTCCGGAGACACAGAACCAAGAACATATATAGATGTAGATAAATATATACACACATACACACACATATGGAGAGAGGTTGATTGATTGATTGATTTTAAGGAATTGGTTTATGTAATTGTAGATGTTGGCAAGTCCAGAATCTGTAGGGGAGGGCAGCAGGCTAGAGACTCAGGGAAGAATTTGATGTGGCAGCTGAAGTCGAAAGGCAGTCTGCTGGTCCTCCTGCTTAGGAAATGTCAGTCTTTTTTCTCTTAAGATCTTCAATTGTTTGGGTGAGGCCCAGTCACAATAAGGAAGGTAATCTGTTCACTCAGAGTCTACTTATTTAAATGTCAATATCATCTACAAAATATCTTCAACAGCAACACTTTGACTAGTGTTTGACCCAATATCTGGGTACCATGGCCTAGCCAAATTGACACATAAAATTAACCATTGCACTGGGTATTTTGGGTTTTGTTTTATTTTATAACAGCTCTATTGCTGTATAGTTCAATACAATTCACCATTGAAAGTACATAATTCAATGGTGTTTAGAATATTCAAAGAATTATGTAATTATCTCCACAATTGATTTTAGAAAATTTTTAGCACTTTGGAAAGAAACTGCATATCCTTTAGATATTACCTTCCAAATTCCCTATTGCCCCCAGGCCTAAGCAACTACTAATATGCTGCTTATCTCTATAAATTTGACTATTCTGGAAATTTCATATTAATTGACTTTTTTGGTGGTCTTTTGTGAGTAGCTTCTTTTACTATATTTTCAAAGTCATTCATGTTGTAGCATGTATTAGTACTTCATTATGGCCAAATAACATTCCATTGTGTAGATATACCACATTTTGTTTATGGACATTTGAGTTGGTTTCACTTTTTGGCTATTGCATTATGTTGCTGTGCACATTTGTGTACAAACTTTTGTGTGGATTTATGTTTTCAATCTTGTGGGTTATATCCCAAGCAGTAGAATTCCTGGGTCATATGGTAACTCTATGTTTAACCTTTTGAAGAACTGTCACACTGTTTTCTAAAATGGCTACACCCATTTTATATTACACAAGTGTTCCAGTTTCTCCTCACCTTTTGGCCAACACTTATTTTTAGATATAGCCATCTTAATGGAGTGAAATAGCATCTCATTTTGGTTTAAATTTACATTTCCATGATGACTAATAATGTTAGCACCTTTCCCTGTATTTACTGGCCATTTGTATATATCTTCATTGAGAAATGTCTGTGAATGTCATATGACCATTCTTAAGATGGATTGTCTTTTTATTATAGAGTTGTAAAAGTCTTTTATATATTATTTATATCCTTATCGCATATATTATTTATAAATATTTTCTCCCATTGTTCAGGTTGTCTTTTCACTTTCTTGATAGTGCCATTTGAAGCACGAAAGTCTTTCAGTTTTGAAGAAGGCCAGTTTATGTTTTTCTTTTCTCATTTATTCTTTTGGTGTCATAAGTAAGATCCAGTGACAAATCTAAGGTCACAAAATTTTACTCCACATTTAATTTTAAGAGATTTATAGTTTGGACTCTTACATCTAAGTCTTTGATCCATTTTGAGTTAATTTTTGCATATAGTGTGATGTAGGAGTTCAACTCCATTCTTTATCATGTGGCTATCCACTTGTCCCAGCATCACTTGTTCAAAAGACTGTTTTTTCCTATTCAATGGTTTTTCCCCCCAAATGACCAAAACCTTTATGTTAACAAAGTACACTGAAAAGTTTACATTTATTTCCATTTATTTTGTGAGAAAAATCTCTATTCCTTTGTATATTATATATAGAGTATCTAAGGAATACTTATTATTTTGTTAGGTTAAGGTGTTTTTAACTCTGAGTAGCACTATGGTTATAGGTATTTAGTGAGAAATGTAGGTAACCTGAGAAATGACCTTTGTGAAAGTCATGGATCCATTACTTCACCTTGAAACTACCATCCATGTCATCCACACACTACTTACAAAGACAAGTCAAAAATTCATACCAACTGAATTCCTCCTTCCCACCTCTAGTTACAACTTTAAAAATTACTGTGGAAATTTAACCTTTAAAATGTGATAAATAAACCTCAACTGCACTTCTCCTTTCTTCTTCTCTTTGAAAGTGTCAAGAAACAGCATGCCATTATAGACCAAACTCTACTGCCAGCAGTGAAGGCCAGAGAAATCATCAAAACAGCATTGCAGAGAATAAGATATTCTCGGGAAAAGTGATTACTTCTTTCCTTTCAGCTCTTCTTTTACCTTCCGAAAGACGAGTTCCATGCAGGAGGTTGCATTTCAAGTTCCTAATAGAGTTAGTATTGATTCAATAAAATCTAAAGTGAACAATAGATTCTAAATAACTCCTGTTTATAAGAAAACAAAACCCCCACAAATACCCAACATCCCTTCCCCAAAAAGAATAAAATGGAAAAATTTAGCCTATCAATACTTGTTATTCATCTGTATCAATTAAGATAGAAACAAATAACTAGGCCAATGAAACAGAATAGAGAAGCCAATAAGATGGATAATTGATATATGATGCTGGAACCAGCTTCTACTGGCTCCTAAAAGCAGATTGTTAAATCACTAGAAGCTTGAAATTGACATTTGGTTCCATAACATCTATTATGTAGATTCAATCCAAAGCTAATAGTTGATCTCTTCTGTGAAATCTTTATTTTTATCACTCAGTAATTTTTGAGAAGGCAGAAGGATTATTTTATATTTATTCTATATGTTATAGTATATAATTAATGGGTTAAAGAATTAATGAATATATTAACTGCCCTTAAACTCACAGGCCTTAGAAATAATTTTTGCCTTCTTGGATTTTATTTGCTTGGATATGGTTTTCAAAATGTTTCACAACACAGAATTTTGCTTCAAACCTCAGCCTGAAGCAAACTTTTAAAAGTATCTGCATTAAAGGTGTGAGATAAGACTGGATAACTACAAAATAAAGTAAGTTTACTTTCTGCTTACATATTCTGCTTGATCTGTCATTGCCTGCTGAGCATAACAAGGCAATGAGGGGTACCCTAGATAGTTGGCTCCTATATCAGCCAGTAGTTGGGGGAGAGGTACAGGAGGTATAATGGCTTACATGTCTCTACCCTATTTTGGGCAAGGGTAGCTTGTAGCTCAAACCTCAATTACAAAGACATTTTTTTTTCAACCAAAAGGTGTTTCAAAACTTCTTCCAGCCCCAAAGGATAGCAAAGAGCACAGAACAAAGAGTGATGGAATATACTCAATACAAAGACAGGTCATAAACTGCAGCTTCCTCCAAACAGAGAGAAAAGTCCTTTGGGAACTTACTGGTAGCAGGCATTTTTTAAGAGAGAAAAAGAACTCCTTAGCAATACAGTTGAGAGACTTGTACTTAGAAAGAAATTTGCACAAGTATCTAAATGAAGAATGAGTTAGATCCTGACTATAAACTTGTATGTCTCAGTATGGCTCTCGAAGAAGAGCAACAGGTCCTGTTATAGCTTGAGGGACCATGGAATCTGAGCTACCCCAGGGCAGAGACTATACCTTATATTCTCCAGGTTTTGGTGAGAAGGAAATGGGATGTTTGTGACAAAACCACTGCCATTCATTTGAGATTCACTGTTAGGTTAATAATTTAGTGAAATAATTTAGTGAAATATACAGCTCTTTTCATAATATGACTGGGTTCAGCTATTCTCAATTAATCCTTTACAAAGTCTGGAGTAAGCAAAATCCCTTGTCATAGATCAAGACTCTTAAATGGAATCACATGGATAGACTTGTAGGCATATTTGCATCAAGACTAAAGATCTATACAAAATTTCATGTCAGTATATAAATTTTCCTAGGTAATGGGTCCATCATTTTCTTTAGACTCTCAAAGAGATCTGTGACCCTAAAAAGGTCAAAAACCAGTATTCTCGATAAAAATCAGAACTGGACAGATCATGCCTCATTTGTCTAGTCAAGGTTCTGGTGTTCAGAGCTAGAAAACTAGGAAACACCCCACAGATAAAAATATTCATTAACAAACTTGTTTCTGTCTGAGTTTCCTACGTTACACTATTTTCATGGAGAAGAAAACATATGAGAGTGCAGCATAAACATTTTTCTCCAAAATCATTAGATTCAAAAAGTGTCCAAGAATTATAAATCTTTTCTTTGCAAACATTTCCGTTCATTTCCCGTTCAAGAGCAAAATCACCTGGTCTGCATATTCAGGCTCCATCTGTAAATACAGATCTGAAAACAAAACAAAACAAAACAAAACAAAAAACAGCCAAAAGAGAAGGAAGCAGAAGAGACAAGATGCATGAAATGATCTGTAGGTCTACTACCTTGTTTCATTTATGCTCTAGCACAAACCCCCATGTTCATTTTCATAGCTGTACAAACATGACGACTACTACATGCCTGGGTGTGATGCTGAAGCCTGTGACTATGGACAGAGCAAGAGGCAAAAGATCAACTTACAGCCCTCACTGAGAATAAGAGAACTTCACAAAAAGCTGTTCAAATCTTAGAATTAACATTATTCCCATTCCACGCTTGGGGAAAACACTGAGGTAGGGAAATATTTGGCAAAAAAGGAAGGAGGGTGTGCATGTGTGAGTGTAAAGGACAAGTGACAAGGGAGAGGAGCAAGAAGAAAGGTATCAAAAAGCTATAGTGTGCTAAGAGCAGTAGAGTCTTCTTTATTAAGTGACAAACACAGTTCCTGCCCCTGTGACAATGTAGGGTAACATTATTAGGCCTGTGTCATGAGTAGCAATCTGTTTATTATGTGTGGCATATTTAGGATGATCCATTTCAGTATGTACTCCTATGGCCTCCAAGTGAGGCATCTGATATATACAGGACACAAAATCAGATCCTTTAGAATATCCAGGTACAACATGTGCAATATCAGATTTATACATCGGATCCCAGCTTGTGATTGGAGAAAAAAGTTAGACTGGACTTGTTGGGTAAAGGAATCAGGAGTTCTATAACATACAACCACTTCCAGCAACACGGTTTTGGGGACAGCCACTTATCTTCCAAGCTGCATAGGTCAGGTATCCACTGGATTGGAAAGAATAAGCAACTTGCAGTTTGGGCTGTTTTTTACATGACAACATAGCCTTTTGCAACTGGCATAGTTTTATATTTGCTTCTACCACACTTTTGAGAGCCACATAAAAATTAATTTAAACTTATATAAAATTAAATATGAATATATATTTAAATATCTATAAAAATAAAAATGTATTTTTATATGCGCACACACGTCAAGTCATACTAAATTGAAAGGCTATCTATCCAATGTGTTCATCTCCATTTAAAGGTCAGACCATGATACTACAAATTCCATTTAAGGCTATGACTAAGCTCCACTTTCTCCAGAGCACTACAGCCCAAAGAAAGTTTTTCCTGACCTTCTATTGACCTTATTTGAACTACTCAGCTGAGATTTATATGTTGGTAGGTATGTTGCCTTACATTGCTGTCTTACATAATTTTAAACTCTTGAACATTTGGATATTAACACTTTTTTTCCTCTATGAAGGTTTTATGCTCACTAAACACTGTATCTTTTCTACTTCTCCTCAGTCCCATGTACAGAGTTGACCCTCATTAATGAAGAACACCTGACCCTGCTAATTCACTGAATTTCGAGTTGGAACCTTCCTTTTCAGAATATCTGGGCTTCCAGAATTGCTAGGCTCCCAAATATGGAAGAATGTCATTCTCTCTAATGAAATATATAATGATCTTTTTAAAAATCATAAAACAATACATGGGAGATAAACTCCTTGTTTTTAAGGTTATTTGATAAAGTTGGAGGGGTAGTTCCCCTAGGAAATACCCTATCCTCCTGAAATAACCAATCAGTTCCTTGGCAGGTGGATCATCCACTGTTAACATCTCAGCACCTTTAACAGGAAGTTGCTTTTTCGGCAGTCTCCCTGTTGGACCCTAACAACCTGGTTCCCACTAAAAGATTTAATTGAAAATATGTAAAGTCTTTTTCATAAAATCAGAAGTGCAACCTAATACTTGCTTTATTTTAGTTTAGTTTATTGTACTAGTCAGGGTTCTCCAGAGAAACAGAACCAATAGGATGTGTGTGTGAGTATGTACATCTACGTGTGTATATAGTCATATATGAGATTCTATGTGTGTATATAGTTATACATACACATGGATAATTACATTATCCATGTAATTTTGAAGACTGGCAGGTCCAAAATCTGCAGGGTGGGCTGGCAGGCTGGGACACAGAGAATAGCCTATGCTGCAGTTCAAATCTGCCACCTGCTAGAGTTCTTCTCTTGCTCAGTTTTTTTGTTCTGAAGGTCAGGCCTTAAAATGAGTGAATGAGGCCCACCTATTATGAAGGACAATCTGCTTTATTCAAAGTCCACCAATTCAAATGTAAATTTTATCCAAAATCACTCTTTTGGAAACATCTAGAATAATGTTTAGCCAAATACCTAGGTACCATGGCCGAGCTATACGGACACATAAAATTTGCCATTACATTTAGCTTATTATTTTATTTTAACCACAGGTACCTTACACTCCCTTGGCTTAGTGTACCTTTTATCTGCCCAAGGGCAGGGACCTCCCCTGGATCTTATTCATCACTGTATCCACAATACCAGTTCCATAGATGGATGAACACCAAAAATTGTCTCTGGCAAAGACTATAATGTGACTGCAAACTCCAAGCAGCTTATTATCACAGCTGGGGCACATCAGCAAGAGGGACAAAGCTGTCTTAATTTGGTCCAGCCTAATATGAACGTCTTTAAAATCATCATTCCTAATATTGTAAAAAAACAAAAACAAAAACAAAAAACCAACCAAACAAAAAAACAGCCCAAACTGCAATTTGCTTATTGTTTCCAATCCAGTGGATATCTTGACCTGTGAAGCTTGGAAGATAAGTGGCTGTCCCCAAAACCATGTTACTAGATGTGGTTACAATCTGGATCCAGCCTCATTCCATTACCTAATGCGGGAAGGGCTGGGAGTTTGCCCACTGAGCTGCCATGGGTGGGTCCTGAGGGAGCATGGAGACTTTAACCTGCTTGGAGGGAGCAAAGTAAATGTTGTGGGTGTCTCCCTGAATCTGCACCCTAGCTTAGGTGCTGATGCAGATGAGGAACAGCGGAGAGTGGCTCACAAACAGGTGGTTGGCCTTGCCTATGAGGTGATCTAACTGAAAGATTGCACATCCTGGGCCATTGGACTGTCTGTGGCAGATTCGGCATAAAGTATAATGAAGACACCTAGGCGGGTACATCCAATTTCCACCATGAGTAAGGGTCTTAATGGAATAAAAAATGCTATCTTCCTTAGCATCCCTTGCATTTTGGGATGAATGGAATCTCAGATGCTGTGAAGGTGACTTTGACTCCCCAAGGAAGAGGCACCTTTGAAGGAGAATGCACATATGCTTTGGGGATCCAAAAAGAGCTGCAGTTCTGACGTTTTCTAATGGTATGCCACTCCGCTGTCTAGACCACAATAGGATTTTAGCTAGAGGTTGTGAATACTGTCCTTATTTTCTGATCTGTTATTACTTAAGTAGTAATATTGCAATGACCTAGGAGAAACATCAGTTTCCTAAAGTTACAGACAGGAATGGCTCACAAACCCCTGCAGCTGCATCCCGATGCTGATGATCCCTACATGGTGCAGGCCTAGATTGTTCAATATCAAATAGCTTCGCCACCTCAGAGGCACTGTGGCCAGTGTAGCAGATGCTGCAGCTGTTCTTCAAATCAGATGTGTGTTTACTGTGTATTACAGAACCCCCGGTTCCTTCACCCTACAAGTCCAGTCTGACTTTTTTCTCCAATCACATGCTGGGATTCGATGTATAAATCTGATACTGCCTGTATTGTGCCTGACTATTCTACAGGATCTGATTTTGTGCCCTATATATATCAGAATATAGTATACATGGCCATTTAAGGTAAAAAGAAAGATTTGTGTATAAACAATGCAACCAATTATCTGTGTGCCACACCAACTAAAATTCTAAATTAACTTTGAATTTATTCTAATAAATAACTAAGTAATCTCTAATGATCTTTCCTTAAATCCTTCTGGAAAACCCTTGTTTGTAAGTAAATCTTCCCATTTTAAATAAACCCTCCATAATATTGGAAATGAAGTGAGTGGATAGCAAGAGATTTGGCTAATGCCAGCTGAGCGATATTGAACTGTTACTATGAATGCCATATTGCCATTCAATGATAAGATCTTTTATGATTTGGGCTTTGAGTTGAACATGGGCATGTTTTTTTTTTTTTTTTAAATCATTCTTTGCCTTCTCTCACTGCTCTGTTCTAGGGAGGTAGGGATAAAAGCCGATCCCTGTAGATTGCATTTCAAAGGCCTCTATACCATATGTTTTCTGGCTGAGTTTGATCATTGAGGGCATTGGCAGTCAGGGGTAGCAAGAAGTGAGGGGCTATTTCTCCTCTTCCTTGTGTGCCTCAAGTCACTGAAATGCAAATCTCACTGTCATAATTCTTCCCATTTTCCACTTTTTGCCTTATGGACAATGCTCTCTGGAATACTCACCCCTAGAAGGGAAGGTAAGACTATCTTCTTAAAATTAAAATAATCACAACAAATAAGGCAAAATAAAATATCAAATAAAAGGAATCATAACCAAGTCCAAATAAGAGGGCACAATTTGCAAACAAAATTTCTGCACTTAATGCATTTTTGTCAGCAAATTACAAATGGCCCTTAAGAATCTTGGAAAAGGTTGGAGGTAGCAATCAAAATTATTTTTAAGTCTTTTCCAAATCATCTCCATTGTGAGCTACTCTAAAGCTAGTAGAGCTTAATCTCTATTTTTAAAGTTCTTACAATCATGAAATTACCTTTTCTGTGGGAGACTGAGGAAGAATGTTCACAGATGTTTGGTTTATGGTAGTGCCATAAATTCCAAAGAATACACTGGCTATATTCAAAACAGTTTATTTTCTGAAAGAAAGATTTTCCATATCACAGTTGATGTATCCAATCATAGATCATGCTGTTCTATCAACCACAAACTTTACTCTTTTCCTCCCTAAAGATATGCACACCTCCCAAGTTCTCTGTTTCTCTTATATTCTATGTTGACTCAACAGGGTATTTATCGTTGATACACTTTTTCTTTTCTTTGACTATTTCTGGTTGAATTATTTAAGCTGTTTGGAACTATGAAATTCCCTTAGGAAATGACTATTGATCTCTTGTTGGAGCACAAAGATGACTCTCAAAAACCTTTTCCTAGAACTTTTGAGAAACACCTCCTAAGAAAGAAAGGTTACAAACCTCAGCTCAGACTGAAAACCAAACTAAGTAGTTGACTATATCCTGACAAGAATTACTGGAGACATCATTCCTTTTAGACTATGGATAAATAGTTCAACTACTCTGAGTTCTAATTTTAGTTTTTACATGCCCAAAGCATTAATTTTTCATCACTGAGCCTGTGAATCAGTATTAAAGGGTTTGAGGTCTATTCTTAATTAACATACTTTACTATGATATCCTACATATCTTGAAGGATGCACATACATTGCAAAATGTCCTTGAGCCTTCAGACCTGCCCTACCTCAGATAAACTAAGTTGAAGTGTTATCTTTTGTCAAAAGATGATACCACCACCTACCAAAACTTGCTCTCCATTATGCAGAGATGGTATAATTTTTCCCTGAGGTATAAGGTCTAAGTTTGGTGTTTTACAAAAAAAAAAAAAAGAAAAGACTTCAAATTTAGAGCTCAGGAAAAGAGACATGCTTCCTGTGTTTTTTGATTATGAGAAATAACAAAGGAAGGACTGACCTCCATTATAGGTCTGAGGGAGAAATACTGATGTCTAGTTACAGGTTGTCCAGCACATCGGAAAAAGTAAAGCAAACATTCAGTCTATCAAGTGAACCCAAAAATACATTGCTGTCTGTAAGTAAGGAGTTTGGACTTTAGACCACCTAAGGTTTTCTACTAGCTCAAAAACACTGTGATTTTTTTAAAAAAGATTTTATTCATTTATTCATAAGAGAGAGAGAGAGGCAGAGACATAGGCAGAGAGAGAAGCAGTCTCCCTGTAGGGAGCTTGATGTGGGACTCAATCCAGGATCCCAGGATCATGACCTGAGCCAAAGGCAGATGCTCAGCCACTGAGCCACTAGGCATTCCTAAAATACTCTGATTATAATGGTACAGTTTCTTTACACTCTCTGATTTTGTGATGTGGAGCCCTAAATGATCCTATGCTTATTCATTCCTTTCTCTGCATTTCTCTCAGTCATTTCATTTGGAAAAGATAATTATAGATGATATCGTCTCAAAAAAATTTCATTCTCCATCTTTTTTATACTTTGTAATGGAAGTCATTGATGCCATAGAAATTCTCTGGGGACTTCATGGATATTCCTTACTCTCCTGTGACCTTTACGAGGGCATATAAATGTTGAATTAAAGAAGTACCTAACTGCTTCCAGTTAGGTTATAGAAGGATGCAAAAAACCTTTGCTTTGATAGTAATTACAAGAAAAGAGCCAAACTAAAAACCATACTTCTCTATGAAGCTAGTGAAAATACTGACAGCAAAGGAGCCTTATAGTGAAAATACTGACAGCAAAGAAGCCTTGATAAACTATATTCCAGAGAGAAATGAGCCCATCACAGGTGAGCAGAGAATGGCAGCAGCTTCCATACCTGGATCCAGAGCCCAAATGAGCTCTCAGATCTAGGAAGACTGTGGGGAAATAGGCAGTCCTTTTTTGGATGACTGGGCTGATGAGGAAAGGGCAATCACATGGTCCTGGGCATTTACACAGTGATTGGACTTCAGGGCCAAAAGTCAATCCAATATATCTGAAAGTGCAGTCAACCCCTCCCGGCTCAAGATCAAAACACTCCAGTGTTCTTTCATTCACAATGCTTGGAAATCTCTCTGGCTCACACTTGTGCTTGCTCTCCCTCTTGCATTCTCTCTCTTCCTCTCTCTCAAAAATCTGAGGAAGCAGAAAAATGTGGTAAAATAAAATTTGGATGACATAGAAATAGACTCAGAGATAACCTTGTTACTGAAATTAGACAGGAACTTTAAAATAAATGTTATAAATTTGTCAAAGAATTTACAAGAAAACGTATATTGTGGGTAAACAAATGGAATTTTCTCTTAATTTTCTGTGAAGAATGTAAACAGTATAAAATAACCAAACAGAAATCCTAAAACTTAAAAGTGCAATATCTGAAGTCAAAATTTATTAAATGGGTTACCAGCAGATTGGATATTGCAGAAAAAAGGATGAGAGAATTTCGAACAAGCCAATAAAAATTACTCAAATCAAGGACACCTGGGTTGCATGTCCGACTTTTGGTTTTAGCTTAGGTCATGATCTCAGGGTGATGAGACTGAGCTTCATATTGAGCTCTGCTCTCAAGTATACTCAAGATTCTCTCTCTCCCTTTACTCCTCCACCCTACTCACACACACACACACACACACACACACACACACACTCTCTCTCTCTCTCTCTCTCTGTCTCGCTCACTTGCTCGCTCTCAATTAAATAAATAAATAAATCTTTAAAAAAAATTATCCAAACTGAAATAAAAAGGAAAAAAATGTTTTTAAATCAGAATATCTATAACTGTGAGATAATATCAGACAAATATAATTGGAGTCCCAATAGGAGAGAAAGTGGGTCAAGAAAAAATTTGAAGTAGTTTTTTTCTCTTAGCAACAAAGTGTTCATTTCACAGTGGGGTCTCTCTCCTGCCTTCTAACTGCTCTCTCCACCTCTCTCTGGGCTAGAACTGGTATGCGTATGTGGGCAGAGCTGTTGGTTAGAAGCATGGCTGGTCCTGAATTACAATAATTAAATCAGAGTAAGCTTATTCTAAGACTCTAGGTATAGTAACTTCCAAATCCATGGAAGACAATGAACCACTAAGTACCAAGTAGTTATAATTACTACATAGTTCTATTTTTTACTCCAAACATGATAGAACCCAAACTCTGAGTTTCTGGGGGAAGTTAAGGGTGGGAGGGAGGGCGTGGAGGCAATATTTATCATTAACAATTCATTTAATCAATTTATAAATAATCCCTCTGTTTTCTCTGCATGACATTTTTAAAATGAACAAAACTAAAACCACTGAAGGGAAAGGAGCAGTGATATAGCAAATAAATCTGGAAATGCTCCTTTTAATAACTTACTCTGCTGAATCTTAATATGTAATGAAATGGAAGTGGCCAGGTATGAAGAGGCTAAGGCATCTAAGGAGCAGAAGTTGATATATGAAGTGCATTGATGGATGTGGTTGCATTGGATGAGATTTAAATACTACCTCTAGGTCAGCTGAGAGGCTGACCTCTAAATAGTGGTAAGAAATCCCTGTTTTTACTAGAAGATTCACATGGGATGGGGGGAATGTTCTGTCCACACTGGCAGAAATGAAAGAGAGAGCAGTTACCAGTAGGAAGCCACCATGGAATGCCTCCATCTCCTGCTAGCACCTCGTTGAGCACTCTGAATAAAAAAGATTCCAAGAAAGGAAAAAAGATCAAAGATGTTCTAATCTTATATAATTATAAGAAGACTAAATGGGAAAATTCCTATTTCATTCCATATTTCACATTTCCCAGCTTGTCAGCCAGTATTTAATCATCTTTTGGCACAGTAGCCTTCACTTTCCTAGTTTTTGAAATTTTCTGATCATAAATTGTGTCATTATATAAGTGTTGCCTATTACTTTGGAATACTCTCATTTGATGGAAGAATGACTGGAGGAAATCTTATGATATCAATTAATTTGACCAGTGACTTAGGTGATCTCTGGATATAACATGTTCTTGGGCAAATGGGGATAAGCATCAAGAACAGCTATGAAGGTTGTTGAGGATGATGATGAACCACATAGCCTTAGAGACCATGTAGTTCTCCCATAGTACCACTCCAAAATGACATGATAGAGCAAAGGTGCAAGTGAAGGAGAAAGGAGTTGGAGACTCCTTGGTCGGGGTAGGTATGGAGGATGGGGAATGAATGGGTGTAACTGAATGACTACAATGCTGTGCAGAATACAAGAGGGATAAAATTAATAAGAAAAAGAAAACAGAACCCACTAATAAAATTCTAGGAGTTACTTGAGCAAATTCCATGTAAGGTTATTTTCAGCTTATGTTTGAATAATAGCTGCCTGCTTCTTTTTTTTTTTTTAATTAATTTATTTATGATAGTCACAGAGAGAGAGAGAGAGAGAGAGAGAGAGAGAGAGAGGCAGAGACACAGGCAGAGGGAGAAGCAGGCTCCATGCACTGGGAGCCCGACGTGGGATTCGATCCCGGGTCTCCAGGATTGCGCCCTGGGCCAAAGGCAGGCGCCAAACCGCTGCGCCACCCAGGGATCCCCTGCCTGCTTCTTCTGAAAGGCCTCTATCCCTTTCCCTCTAGGACTCTTAGGTTTTCCTGAAGAAACAGTCTTTGTTTTTTGAAAACCTATAGTGAACATGTCTCCTTTTACTGTCAAGCCATGATGAGAAAAAAATGGAAAAGCCTAGGGTTACTTCCCTTCTCCCACCACATCCCCTTTCCCTAGTATCAACAATTGCCACCTCTAATTCAGCAGTTAGAAGCACATCCTATCCACATCCACATCCTATCATTATCTTATGTCCATTTTGAAACCTAGAATTGTTCCCTAACAAGAGAATGTGAGACTGAGAATTTTATACTAGATATCTGGCCAGAAACAGCTCAGAAAGTATAGTCTCTTTTCCGGGAACACTGACCATCCTGAAAGGGTTAATTAATTTCCAACAGGATCACACTTGATCAAGATTCTGCTTGATTTTCCATGGAGTTAAAATAAGATTGAATTAATCTTGAAGGAGTCAGTAAGAAAGTTTTGAAGTGATTATTAGCTCAGCCTAGGGAGAAACTCTATTTTGTTAAAAGCATGTAAACATGATATCCAATGTTGCTATTACCTCCACAAAAGTGCTAGCCAAATGTTAAATTGCAAGCACTGGTAGAAAAATCAGGGGAGAGTAATAAAAGTCTAAGGATTTGCTTCCTTTTTAAGCAAATTATTAATGACCATGGGAAAATAAAGTGATTTGAGAAGAGAAGCTTGCTGTGTACCAGCTGCTGCTGGAGTCAACTAATTTCAACATTCCACATGATATCTCACTAGATACACATGCATGAACAAGAAGGTCTTCATCACATTACAATTAGACTTTTAAATTATCTTCTAAGATGCAGTTATAGGCAAAAGCTATTGAATGCATAAATAAAATTGAGAAACAAATTTCCATCTAGGTTTCATAAAACCAATTTCAACATCCCCTTGATGTCTCATGGACACTGAATCTAGTTCTCCTCAGTGAAAGGACTTGGGTATCTTCAGAAAGGAAAAGTAATTGCTACCATCAATTTAATAACCTGTCTTTCCCATTAGACTGTGAGTGCCTCCTGGGCAGGACCAGGTGTTTTACTTTTGTATCCACAGGACCTAGCGTAAAGTCCACCATCTGGAGGTAAATGCTCAGTACATATTAGTTGAATGGATAATACGAAGGAGGAAATGGCCATCACATCATGTTTGATAGTGGTGCCTAGTGACTCCTTGGGCCCTGAATCTTTCATTATCAATGTCTTCTTTAGATTAAAATATTAATAGCATTCTTCTGATAGAACCAAAGTAGAACAAATGCATAGACCTCCCTGTTCTTGAATAGAATGACTCAACATTATAAAGATATCAGCTCTTCCCAAGTTAATGGATAAGTTTACAACAATCCCAATAAAATACCAACAAGTTTCTTTTTTAATGAAGTTAGGTAAGATGATAGGAAAGTTCATGTGGAAAACAAACATGTAAGAGTAATCAGGAAAGCACTGAAAAAGAAAACTCTGAAGAACTAGCTCTACCTAAAGCACACCATATGATAAAACTCCTATGATTTAAACATTGTGCTACTAACTCATGAACAGACAGGTAGACCAAAGAAAAAGAATGGGAATGGATTCAAAGATATGAAAGTTTAGAGTATGATAAAAGTGCATCTTGAATTAATGGGGCAAAGATTGACTTTTTATATTATTTTATTATTTTTTAAGATTGACTTTTTATTTTATATTTTTTAAGTTTTTTTTTTAAAGATTTTATTTATTTATTCATGAGCGACAGAGAGAGAGAGAGAGAGAGAGGCAGAGACACAGGCAGGGAGAAGCAGGCTCCATGCAGGGAGCCCGACGTGGGACTCAATCCTGGGTCTCCAGGATCATGCCCTGGGCGGCAGGCGGTGCCAAATCGCTGCACCACCGGGCCTGCCCAAGATTGGCTTTTTAATAAATGGTAGCCATTTGGCAAAAGATAAAATTAGGTCCATACCTCACTCCATACACAGAGTAAACTCCAAATATATCAGGAATTTTAACATAATATATGAAACCATAAAAGTATTGGGGGGGAAAAAAACATGAGTAAATTCCTCTTTAACTTCAATGTAGGAAAAGTCTTTTCTGACTAGGATTCAAAATCTGAAGCCAGTAAACAGAACTACTGGTAAATCTGATGACGTGAAAAAAATTTAATTACACGGTAAATACCATGAAGTTAAAAGGCAACTAACTGGAGGAAATATTTATAACAAATACCCCAAATAAAAAGCTAAAATCCCCACTATATAAGAACTATTAAAAACTGGGACTAAGGAAAACAAAACTGGGACTAAGGACCAAAACCTAATAGAAAATGGTAAAAAGATATGAATAGACAATTTACACACACACACAAAATACACAAATGACCCCTAAACATACGTAAAGATGTTTAAATTCACTTACAACTAAAAAGTACAAATTCTAGCAACACTGAGTTACCATTTCTCACCTATCAGACTGGAGAAAATCCAGAAGTAACACACCACATTGTATTGACCAGGCTATGAGGAAAGAGACATTCTCTTACATTGCTAGGAACGCAAATCTTCTAGATGGGGAATTTGGTACTATATAACGAAGTTACATATGCACATACCCATACATAAGAGAATGTTTGAATAAACTGTGACATATCCACACAATGAAGTAATTTGCATCAAGATAAAGAAGAATAAGAACAATCACTATGAATGGATAGGGAATGATTTCCAGGATATATTGCTAATTACAAGAAACAAAGTGCAAGAGATTATAGTGTGTTATCTTCATTAAGAAATGTGAGAAAATAAGAAAGTATACAAAAGAAATATAGGAAGAACAAACCAGAAACATGCATGGGAATGGTTATCCACAGTGTCTAGGTGGGAATTAGGTAGAAAGATTAAGGAAAATATAACTTTTCTGTATCTCTGAGTTTTAGAACCGTGGTAACATTTCACATAGCTGAAAACAAATTAAACAATGAAAATTAACCAGGGCACAGAGGGAACCTAAAATGAAATTCAAATAGAGTTAACCTAACTGTATTACCAATGAATAAATAATCACACTGTAGAAGTTGGTGAAGAAAAGAACTAACCAGGACTCCTGGGTGGCTCAGCAGTTGAACATCTGCCTTTGGCCCAGGGCATGATCCTGGATACCTGGGATCGAGTCCCACATCAGGGTCCTGCACGGAGCCTGCTTCTCCCTCTGCCTGTGTCTCTGCCTCTCTCTCTCTGTGTCTCTCATGAATAAATAAATAAATAAATAATAAATAAATAAATAAATAAATAATAAATAAACTAACCTAAGTAACTTTGAAAAATAATTTACTAGGTATGTAAGGCTAAAGAAAAAAGATACAAATATTTGCATTTTCTTTATTAAATTTGGTTTCGCAGATGATAGGTAATTCTGAAACTACATTTATGCATTCTAGGATTAAGCAAATAAATAAAATCCAGATTTCTCACTCTCATAGTATTCACTATGGGTGAAGCTAGTGCTCCATCTTTTGCTTTTAATGTAGTCAGTAGTTCTGGATTGCAAAACATTATGTTTAACCTTCTAGCAAATAATTTTAAATTAGTAAAACTGCATATTGAATGGATGGCATCTCCCTTCTAAGGAAGTAAAAATGGATGGCATAATTAATTATTTCCAATATACGTTTGAAATTCAGGCACACAAAAAGGACATCTTACATTCTCAAAAAAGTAGGTTTTGTAATTATAAACACTAATAATGGTCACCATTTGTTGAGCATGATTATGTGCCAGATACGCAGCCAGAGCACTTTTCACACAATATTTTTTAACTGAATTTAATGGCATCTTTCTGCTGTTTACAGATTAGGACATGCTTACATATTGGAAAGTAGAGACAGAGGGGAAGTAACTGCCCCATATAATCTTGAATTTGTCTAATGTCAGAGCTCCCAAACACAGTCCTCCTGTCATAATTCTTCAAGCCCAACAGGCTTCCCTGATTCCTGCACTACTGCTTCATTTCCCTACACTGCTGTCTTATGACCAGCACATAACAAGAGTTAACTGCGGATGCTCAGCATCCATCAGGAAAAGGGCAAGACATAGTTATTCATTTTTCTTATCTAGATGGAGCCTTAGGTTACCTCTCTTTGTGATCTTATTTGGTACCTCATATTTTCCAGAACTCAGTTCATTTAATGTCTTCTTTAAAGGAAAAGACAGAACATAATGGGAAAAAGTATTTCTAAGATTCTACCAAAAGATTTCAGAAACTGGAAAAGATTGTCTTTTAGTAGAGGGCTTATTTTTAGCTTAACCAGGCTCCAAACTTATAATTGCTTTAACCATAATCTAAGGAATCCCTTAAAATGCTGGATTCTCAAGAAGTAAAAGTTCTTCTGTCACCCAGGGGCCAATGCAAGAAACCCAGTTTCTTTGTTCATTTCTACCTCTTGGGCGATTCCGTTCAACTCTTTACTCTCCCTCTCCTTTGTCCCTTTCTGGTATACCATGATATCTGCCAAAGGAAAGCTAAGTGACTGTAAAAAAGAGTCATTTCCTTGATTCGCAGATTGTAAGGAGAAATTCGAAGTTGAAAATTGTTTAAGCTAAAAAAAAAAAAAAAACACATAAATAAGCAGCCAAGTGTTGACAGTAGAAAAAAAGTGCCGTGCTTAGAATTCCTGCATACCTTATTCAGTAAAAATTCCCTCTTCTCCCAAATTATTCTTTTTTTTTAAAAATTTATTTATTTATTTATTTATTTATTTATTTATTTATTTATTTATGATAGTCACAGAGAGAAAGAGAGAGAGGCAGAGACACAGGCAGAGGGAGAAGCAGGCTCCATGCACCGGTACCCCGATGTGGGATTCGATCCCGGGTCTCCAGGATCGCGCCCTGGGCCAAAGGCAGGCGCCAAACCGCTGCGCCACCCAGGGATCCCCCCAAATTATTCTTTTACAACAAATAGGTGCACTCATTCCTAAACTGTAGTGTGCCTTGTACCACAGCTGCATAGCCAGCCTCCCTACTCAACCACTCCACTGTTCTCCAGGGGATTATACAGCCTTTCCACAAAAACAGTAGTGGCTCTAGAAACTGGAGAGTTCTACCAGAAATGGCAACAGGGATACTTAAGTGCTACCAAAAAGAATTCTTCCATGACCAAGATCCATGGAAAAATATTTAAGATCCACAATATGGCTTCCATATTTTACAGACGATTCAGACCCCAAATCCTAAGAAATGGGAAAACTTAGGATTTTGTGTTAAAAATTCTGTATAACTACTTATAGATGATGTTCTGCCAAACATACCTGGTGGTATGACATAAATCTGGACTTGGAAGAATATTTTTTTTTTGGAAAGAATATTTTTTATTTAAGAGTATATCATTGCTGTGGGTTTCATTCTGGGGAGCTATGCAGAAACTTCAGGTTGGTCCAATTTACTTTGAATCACAAACTTTTTTTTTTAAAGATTTTATTTTTTTTATTCATAGACACACAGAGAGGGGGGCAGAGACACAGACAGGGAGAAGCAGGCTCCACGCAGGGAGCCCGATGTGGGACTGGATCCTGGGTCTCCAGGATCACACCCCAGGCTGCAGGAGGCGCCAAACAGCTGCGCCACCGGGGCTGCCCTGAATCACAAACATTTTCTGAAATAGAACTTGTCAACTCACTCATTTTTCAAAGGTGTTGACTTCCTCTTGAATTTTAAGTTTCAAGATTATTATCGTAAAATTATCTGTGTTATTTATTTAATGTCCTAGCTTACTACAAAATAGATCTCAGGTAGTTTATGTACTTACAAGTAGGACAATGAGATTTTTTTTTCTAAAGGTAGAGAAATCAGAGCAAAGTGAAAGGAAGAAAAAGAAAAGCCCAAGAGAGTTAGTTCACAGAAATGCATGCCTCAAGGTTCTGCATAGGGATAAGGGAAACCACATAGTAAATTCTGGATTCCCCTGTTGCCCAACCTAGAAGGGAAAAACAGTGAGCTATGGAATTCATCTTGTCCTTAACACAGTGTGATACAGAAAATACTTAACAACTAAAATAGGTCAGGCCCTAATCAACCTGATACTCATCTTAAAAATGTAATATGATTGTATGGTGATGAATGCTAACTAGACTTATTGTGCTAATCATTTCACAATGTGTTCACAATGTGTATCCAATCATTCATTATGTTATATGCCTGAAACTAATATAATGTTATATGTCAATTATACCTCAATTAAAAAAATAATTTTTAAAAGTAGCACAACATCTTAATATGTAGTACTTGGTAGTAAGAAATGCCATTCTCTTGACTTTGCCATCTTTAGACTAAAATTACTGGAGTACCTGTTAGCGAAAGATTCCTTTGTAAATCAAGCTTGTTGCTTAAAAGAAAAGGATAGCTTATTTTTCTTCGTTTTTTGTGCTTTCAAGCAGAAACTTGGTCAAGCCTTCAAATTAAAATTTAAATTTTTGACTACTTTCTGGTGATGTTTTTAAGTTAAAAGTAGGAGAAAATCTTCCAAATATGTCTACTGGTATTATTTCCTCTTCTAGATCTTCTATATAAATACTCAGACTTACAGAGGGTTTATTTTATGGAAAGATTTTCCTCAAACTGAATCCCAGTGAGGGCATCTTTGGCCTACAAACACTAGAATGCTACAAAATTGGGGAAGGTGAGTTCCATGAACAAACACTCGATTAAGTATTTAATGAATGTGTTGTCCTTGAAATGCAGGAAAATGTCCTTCATAACAGTTCCTCAAAGAGGAACCAGCAAAGGAGAAAGGGCTGCACAGAAGTGGAAATTCTGCAAAGTAACATAAGGAGGCAAATTGATTTCTCACATAATTTCATTCCCAGAAAGGGCAGGAAAAAAAGTGTTAGGGATAAAGTGTGAGTCTTACCCTAATCTCCCCTTGGCTTTTCATGTAAACCTTTTCTAAGGGAACTTGATTCCAATTTTGTGGCGAGCTTAGAGAAATTTGCTTTCTCTAAGTGTCTCTGACCCCAACCAAAAGAGAAAACTGCAGATATTTCTCTCTCTCTCTCTCTTTTTTTTTTCTTTTTAAGATTTTATTTTTAGATAATCTCTAAACCAAGGTGGGGCTGGAACCCAAAACCCCAGATCAAAAGTTGCATGCTCCACCCACCAACCCAGCCAGGCACCCCTTCCCAGATTTTTCTAAGTGAAGAATTCCATGAGTACATCACTTCCAGATTCTAAAGTGTGTGTTTATGAAGAGGTCTTCCTTCACAGGTAGCTATAAAGTACAAATGACACTAAGGACTTTGACACACTAATGTGGGGGCAGGGGGTGGGTGGCAACTAAAGTGATCTTTGTTTAACATATTTAATCAGATTCTGGGCTTTAATAGGCAATCTTTTTGTTACCTTATGCCCTGAGGGCAACTTATAGACCTTGAGAGAAAGGAAGGACCAAGGGAGAAGATGAGGGAAGGATGTGTGACACTCAAAAGAAGAGAAAAGAATAGGGAGAACAAAAGGGAAGATGAGAAAGAAAAGAGGTATACAAGTCATACATTTCCTGTGGTGTGAAGGTGATTCATGATACCAAGACTATTCCAGTTTTTTTAAAGATTTTATTTATTTATTTGAGAGAGAAAGAGAATATAAGCAGGGAGAGCGGGAGGTAGAGAGGGAGAAGCAGGTTCCCTGCTGAACAAAGAGCCTGCAGTAGGGCTCCATCATAGACCCTAGGATCATGACCTGAGCCAAAGGCTGATGTCCCCAGAACAAATTTTCTATAAGAATGGGATTGGCCATGTCTGAAATAAGAATAAATTTCCTCTAGCTTCTTCCCACCCCTCAGTGGTGGAGTGGCCTTCTGCAGTCTCCTCTGTGGCCTAGCATCCAGGTCCCCACCACTAGCCATCATATACCAAAGCCCACAAGAGGTCACTGACAAGGTTTCCATCAGCCCACAAGTGACAGCATGGCAGCACTTCCCTCCCACAGCTTGCTCATGGTCACCCATGACTCTTACTGGTGCGACCTGGGTTCCACTTCCACTAACAGCCCTTGTAGAACTTCAGAGTACCCTGGGGAAGCCACCCCTCACCACCCAGGTCTCTCTAGGGCCCACCCAGGTCACTGATGGGCAAACTTCTTTTGAGGGAAGTCCACTCTCTCGTTAAAGGCTATAGTGTTGGAGTCCCCAGAATGCTCCAAGTGTCCCCAAGCCTCCAGTGGCATGATCACTTGTGACATGGCTCTGGAGGCCATGAGGAAGGAGCCTGGTGAGTAGCCTGGCAAAGCCAACACTGGACCCCAGTCCTGAGTGGCCACCACTAGGCTTCAGGAGGTGCCAGGCTCACGAGTGCTGTCCTCTCCCATCCCTCCTCTCCCCTCCCCTCCTCTCCCCATAGACCAGGCAGGCTACAGCAAACAGAAGCAATAGGGTTCTTTTATATCAAAACAGCAAAATACCAAAAAAGAAATTGAGGGAACCCCTCTCATTACTATCCAAGCCACACACAAGCTTTCTTGACACCATGTAACCCTGTGCCTTGTACCAAGTACAAAATAAACTCCAAGCAGCCAGGGGAAAAAAAAAAAAAGGAAGAAAGAAAGAATAAATTTCCTCTGAAAAAAGATTTACTAACTTGGATCCCTTGACCCTTAAAGGGCTCATTGAATAGGTTGTGGGGAGTCCATGAATACCTAGAAATTGTATGCAGATTTGGCACATGTACACATTTGTATGTGGTGGTCTATCAGTATCTCAGAAGAGTTCTTTTGCTAAAAAGAAGTTAAAGCCAGTGCACACAAAAAGGAATTTCTTTGTAATTTAGCTTGAATCACCACCTGAAGTTCTTAGGTTCTTGGTTCACTTAACTGTGGAAGGATTCATTACCCTATTCCTGAGAAAGTGAATACATAAATCTCAGATCTGGAAAAAAAAATTGAAATGTTATGTGGCCCATTTCTCTGCCTTCAGAAAGGACTACAGTCTATAAAAAGTGAAAATACATCATTTTTCAAACTCTACAGAGCAGATTTCAATCCTTTTTTGGTAGCCATTCATCACTCACATTTCTCACCATAAGGAAGTTCTTCTTTCTGTCAAGCCTAATTCCCTTATGCTGCAAAATAATTTGGTCTCTTATGTTTAACAATCCAGTATTTTTGGATACTATTATTAAATTCACATGCAGTTTTCTCTCCCTCAGTACTTTTGATCTTTCCATATTTTCATTCTCACATTCATTAATCTTCTTCATGGCTTTCCTCTGAACCCTTTCCAATTCTTCATACTTGTCTATAAATTCAGAAGTGAGTGGACTGAAGAGAGATTCATAAAACCCTCAGTTGATTGGCAAACTTCCCTATGGTCACTCTAGTTGGTATGGGATAGTAAGTTGCCAGAAAATATTATCTCTGAGTGTGAAATTATAAAATTAATGCAGAATGGCCAAGACAGTTTTACTGGGGGTAAAAATCTAGAAACAATAGGGTGATCATCTGATTAAAGACTGTACATTAAAGGAAAGATGGTATCACTTAAAAGAGGTATTGGTCAGCCACGAAAGCTTGAGAAAGAAGAATCACAGAGTCAGGTCGTGGCACTGACTACCCAAACAGTATCCAGGGAGGAGAGTGTCAGCTAGATTATTCTAATAACCTGGTAGTGCTTGTCTCTTCCTGTTGAAGAGATAGATGCCATGGGTCTGAGTCCTGTGATCCTTATAGATTTGATCACTTATCACAGAACCCACGATGCGACCATGTCACTTGTATATAAGGAGATCAGCATGAGCAGGTGACCAGAAGAACCCATTCAGCTCTCCCTACATTCCTGGAAGCTCTAATTTCTATGTTAAACCTCTCTATTCTCATCATACTTGCCAAATTCTAACTCAGATACCAGATATGATGTGTCTACATTTTTCCAGTTTTTTGAAAAAACTGTATGCAACAAATTCATTTTTATTACCCTTGCTTTATTTCACAATATAGTACCAAAACATTACCTGGACATTTAAATCCTGAAGGGAAGGTAAATAGGAAGTTTATTGGTTGCTATACCAATGTTTACTTGAGTAAAGGAAGTCTTTTTTCTTTATTGCACTTCAGCATTTTCTTCCTAGCAACGGGAGGTGTAGATAATTAGCCAGTATATTACTGGCTCTTAACTGATATCTAACTAAAAAGTCTTCACTGATGGCACACCCTTACCAAATTGTCTTTAACTTGTTAGCTCTGAGAATGGAAAGGCATATACTGCTAATAGACATCATATCCACTTGAAGAAAGTCACTCTGAATGAAATACTATAAATCACATAGGAAACCTAAAGGATTCACCAAAATGTCTTAAACGGATAAATCATTAAGAATTTCATGAGACATGGAGGAAGGTTCAAATCATAGGCCAGCACTACTCTTCTTCCCTATTATGGGAGTCAGTTAACAAGCACAGGATGGACATAATTGATAGTATTTGTCTTCCCATGGTCTCATGGGCTTCATTTGCAATAACAATTTGGAAAGATTTGCCATGTATTCACAGCAATTCATATATTTCCCACCAGTGACATCCCTAGCATATTTGATATACAGAAAACATTTTTTCCTCTATACAACAAAATTAATTTTGGTAATAACTATGACATGAAACAAAAATAATGTCAAGAAATGTAGACTGAATTGTTTTCTTTATTCACCTTAATAAACATAATCATACTAGAAATGAATAAATTGATGGATGGATGGATTAACATTCATTTCTAAAAAGGAATAAAATAATGGATTATGTCCTTGTGTTCTTGATTTACTCAAGATACTTTTTGGGGAAAAAAAAGAAAAACATACCTATGTTGGATTCTCATAATTGGTTAACATTACAGTTTCTATTTTTTAGCTTTAGTCTCTGCAAATTTAAAAATCTTAAAAATCTTAAACACAAATAAAAACTCCAAGTAGTCACCTAAAAGGACAGAATTGAAATAAATCAAGTTCTCTTTCATTGTGTTTACAACTATTATTTAAAACCCACAGTTTAAACTATGGTTTAAACAGGAATATGTGAAGGTACAAATTATGACAGTTGGGAACCCCAATGACTCTAAATCATCACAAACTTACCCTTGAAACAAATAAATGTAGCTGTCTTAGGTGTCAGGGACAACCTTCACATCTGGCAGTTTGCTAAAGTAATTTTCAAGTGGAATACAATGTTCAGTGAGGAATAAGTCTTTTAAATCTGAAGCATATTATATATATTACATATCATGTATATATTTAAAACACAACAGTAACTGCTATACTTATTTAGATCTTAAGTTACGAGAAGTTTTTGCATGGAGGAGTATTTTCCCATTGAAAGTGTTTAGACTGCAGGCTCATAGTGATAATCAATAACAGGTTAGCGTTCATGGTTTTGTTATTGTTTTTACCTTCTCTATATACAATGCACTTCTTTTTGCTTGTATCTGAGGCAGATTGACCCCACTTACTCAACTTTGACATGCTACTTCCTCCAATTTAATTATTTTGGATTGCAACCTTGATGGACTCATGCTCATCAATAATCTGAAACATTCCCTCCACTTTCATCCATAGAATAAATAATATCATCCACTTTTTTTCACAGAGGCCTATTGCACAAACTTCCCTTACTTAGGACCTACACTTACGCCTTTGTCAGCAAAGCCCTCAGAACAGAAACTGAATTCTTGACCAGCTCAAGCTGGGTGGCCAGCTCAATAGGACACCACATTTAGAGCCCCGCCTGTATCCCATTCATTTCCCTCCCATGGTAGTGTCAGTGTGTAACTCCCCAAAGTCATCTTCTTTTTTCTTTCATGATATTGCTGAACCTAACATGCAAAGGCTCAAGCCTTTGTTGAACCTGTTCGCTCTCAATGTTCTACATTTTCATTCACAAAGAAATGGAGGGGGGTCAAGTTCATTCTTTATTGCCTCTTCTACCCTAATAATCTGCCAGAATTATCTTATATCTTAGTATTGCTGAATCTCCTTCATTTTTTTATACATCTCTTGTGGACTTACAAGAAATCGTTAACTATAATATTCATCATAAAGTAATTCTGTACTTTTCATCCCTGATGTTCCTGGGCCATATTTTTGCATTTATGAAAATGTACTCTCCTGAGTTTAGATTGTGTCGTATTCTGGCTGAGAAAATGAACTCAAAACCTTATTTGCTTGTTACCTATATCTCTTTCCAAAAGGAAGTATTTAGCAATAGAAAAGTTGTCTGACTGCAAAAAATTAACCACATCCAAGCCCATGCAGGCTTCAATTCATTGATTTACCATATATGGTATATGTGATTTAGTTTATATATGATTTATTGCATATTAATGAACATTTATTGTGTAAACATATTAGAACTTCAAATGTGACAAAAACCACCCCAGGTGCTGGGGATACAGTGATGAATATGGCAGGTAATCATTCTGGCCTCATGGAGCTTATAATCTACAAGTGACTAGTATTTATATATTTTTTTACATTGCCTGTAGATATCCAACTTCTAAAGTGACTTCAAGGAGCACATTTGCAAAAGTCATCATAAAAGACTGTGGTTTAACCAAAGACCTCATTGTCTACAATGGATAAGTACATTCGGTTGTAAGTAGACTGGCCAGGAGCAATATTCCATAATGATTAAGAATTCAGGCTATCAAGTCAGGTAGTCCTAGATCAAATCCTGGCTCTCTCCACTGGGTGATAGTGGGCACTGACAATCTACTTGACCTTTCTGAGCTTTATGGTCCTCAGGATCAAAGGGGTATAAAAATAATATGTATCTCAAGGAGTCACTGTGAGGACTGAATAAGATCTGAGGGCTAAGAACAGCACCCAGCACACAGTAAATAATAAAAGTTAACCATCATTATTATCATTTACTACTACAAATGTTTAAATGAAAGCCCCATTAGATGACCATTAAAAACAAAATGTAAGAAGCATTTAAGTAATTTGTTCATATGTATCAGTCAGAATCCAATAAAAAAAAACAAACAGATTTCAAACAGAGGGAACTGACTACAAAGGGATTGGCAGGGTTAGAAGAGAGGAAAAGGAAGGAGTCAGGATATCTGGAGACCAGGAGGTTGCTGAAGTGCCCGGGGCTGGCACCCACTGGCTCATACTTGCTGCCTGGCTGCTAGAGCTGTTGCCACCACTGCCTGTACTAAAAGCACCATGACTAGGCCCAGACCTGACTAAGGGGTGCCACTGCAGCCAGGACTGGTTACACCTACAAAGATGTGCTCCTGGGGAACCCACATTCGTTTTTCTCTCCTCCCCAGCAACTGCCAGTCCCTGCCATGGAGTTGGTGCCCGAGACCAAAATCTCTACACTCTTCAGCCTTCTGGTTCCCCATCCATGCCTCCCATTGGCAACACCCAACAGAAAGGGGGCCTGGAAAGTGTAGATCACAGACTACCATCCCCGCTGTACAGAGCAGAGCAGAGAAGGGCAGCATGAAGCTGAGAGACAGCAAGTGAATAGCACAGGACACAACACATACTCAGATCCATTATTAAATCTGAATCGAAGCATCATCAAGATTATTTAATTATACTTCTAGTTTAAAGATAAGAGTGTAGGGACGCCTGGGTGGCTCAGCTGTTGAGTGCCTGCCCTGGGTTCAGGGCGTGATCCTGGGCTCCAGGATCGAGTCTCACATCAGACTCCCTGCATGGAGCCTGCTTCACCCTCTGCCTATGTCTCTGCCTCTCTCTCTCTGTGTCTTTCATGAATAAATAAATAAAATCTTTAAAAAAAATAAAGATAAGAGTGTAAATGTTCTTTTTCCTGCCCAATTTTTGTTGTTTCTCGAGAGCTGATTTTGTTTCAGCTAAGTTTCATGTTGATCTTGGCATAAATGCCACCATAGGGTCTATTAGGAGTTTCTATAGAGGAATTTTTTAAAGGATTTTTAAAATGAGAGGATTCAAATGTTTGGAATATAATTTTAAAATGCCACTCTATCTGTACTACTAATCAATGCCTCTATTTTGCTGTCTTGGTAATGAGGACTGCACAGGTGGCGATAGTATCCTATCTATCTGGGTCACTGAGTAGGGCGTGGAAGCTTTTGAATAACTTCCCTGGCAAATAAAAACCATGCCAAGAAAATGATAATGCATAATGGTTATTTCCCAAAAGATATATAAAGCAGCCTTTGGAAAGCATGACCAGGGGCAAGGCGGCACAGCCTCATGATGCAGTCAGGAGAGAAAAAAGTCAAGTCACAAACTTTTCCTACCTAGTTCTTAAATAATTTTTTGTACTCAAAAGGCACAGTGTACTAATGTGAGGAGAATACTCATTCAGGTGTTTGGCAGCTACTAGATACACATTATCAAAACTGTGTCCTGATGTTGGGTCTGAAGCAGTTAGTTCTTGTATTTTAGAATCTGTGTTAGTGAAAGTAACATAGGGCATTAATCTTTAATTGGTCTGGTTACTTTCACATGAGAAATACAGTTGTAGGATCAGGTACAGCTAGATTCAGACAAGGATGTGGGTATATAGATTGGAAAGAATTAGCATGTAAGTAGAAGTAGGTAGCCACTGCTGTGGTAGAGACACATAAATTTATTTAAGGGTGTTTATGGTGAGACCCTCCTTAAGTCACCTCCATCCTCTCGCCAAAGTCTCTCTTCACTATGACTAAGTTTCATTGCCCCAATGAAATTTTTTAAAAACCCACCTTTCCCCTCAACCACTTAATACTTAAGAGCAGGCCATATCAAGTAATACAGTTGTGAGGTTTACATATTGACTAGCTAAGCATGGGGGTAGTTATGTCAGGGATGCTAGGACTGAGAAAGGGGTGGAGGAGAGAGATGGAAATAATTAATTGCAAATTGTGCCTAAAGGGAAGCTCATCAAATACATTATTTTAATGGTAACATGATGTTCTAGAAAGAACACGGGCTCTAGTGTCACATAGAAGGGAACTTAAGCATGATGTCCAGGGAAGGCTTCTCAGAGGAGGTAAGATCTGAACCTAGACTTGAGTGATAAGAAGGTATGCGATGAGCTGGCAAAAGAGCCTGCCAGATGGAACAAATAGCAATTGCAAAGGCTCTGGGGCAGGAGAAAGTTCAGAGCATTCAAGGAACAAGGAAAAGGCCCACAGAACTTGGGCATCGTGAGTGGCTGGGAGCATAATTTAAACTGAGGTCCAAAAGCACACAGGGGCTTGATCATGTTGGGCTTTGGGTTTTATCCAATACTCAATGGCAAACCCCTGGAGGGCTTGAAGCACATGGAGGACATGAAGTGAATGATATTTGTAAAGACTGTTCTGGCTGCTCTTCAGGGGAATAGTGTAGGGAGTGTGAGTGGAAGCGAGGAGGTTATTGAAAGCCTATGGCAGCAGTTAGGCAAGAGATGATGGTGGCTCAATCTCGGGTGGTAGCAATGGATAGCCAGAGAATGGAATGAATTCTGGCTCTATAGTGGAGTAAGATCAATATATATTTATCATGTGGAAGAACTGGATGTGTGGGACGATGGAGGGCTGCTCGAAGACCACCGTGGAGCAAGCAAAGGATTGTGTTTAACCAAGGCTGGAGTTTCCCCAGGTGAAAAATTAGAGGAGAGATGGGTAAGAGTGAGGGCTTGTGCAAGACAGTGAATTTTAAAAAGTATCCTGGAATCTTAGGAGAGAAGTGAGGTTACAGGTAGATGGGTGATGAGGAATGAAAAAGCATGGAAATCAATGGATTGAAGGTGTCTCTTATCAGCTATTGACACACAGGTGCTAGAGTAGTTACCAGCATTCTAACTTTTGGTAAATTATCCAACAATTTTTTAAAACCTCAATTTCCTCATCTGGAAAATAGGAGTAATAATTCCTACATTACAGAGCAACGGCTGATATTCAATTAGTTCATATGTACAAAGCTTTCCCTGTAGGGCCGGGTACCTAGTAAGTGTTCAGGAAATGAAATCATTTATAATAATAAACCCCCTTCCAACTCCCTTTCAATTTCTCTGTGCCCCAGTTCCTTCAACTGATACTGACACAACACCCATGGAAATTATGTGTCCTTTTCAGTTAACTCTCCCCGCGCTAGTGATTGGGTGAAGGTAAAGAATTTCAAACACACAAAACTATCATCACATTTTAGTGTTCATAACACTTCTGTCCCCAGTAAGTTCCATTTAGCAAAGTGTCAATCAGTTAAAAGAGGACATTGGGAACTGTTTAGATATCTTTTACTTTTAGGAAATAAGGCAACCCCTAGACTCAGATCCCCAAGGCATCATTACCAACAGAGGCCATGTGTTTGCCTCCCGGACTTTATGCTGCTCTCCTCTGACTGCTTCTCCAGAGCAATGCCCCATATCTGACTTGGAGAACCCTGGTCTCCCAGGACAGGCCTCTGGGAACAGGTCAGTCATTTTCAGAAGCTGCATTAACCTTTCAGGCACCATTTAGTGGATTAATGTTTTGAAGCACTAAATAGTACCCTAGTGGTCCATTCAGATGTGATGTAGCCTTTAAGGAGAAATGAGCTAAAAATTCTGTTGTTTCCTAGAAAAAAAGAGCCTTAATATTTGCATTTGTCTTTACAACAGTTCTCTATTGGCCTCATGATGCAGTAGAACCCATTATGATTCTGGTATCAAAGGAAAGGAATAAAACCCGCACAGTAGTCTTAAGAGCAATGCAAGTCATGTGATGTACTGTATAGTTTAACAGGACAATTTATAATGATACTTTTCTAAACTGGCAAGAATTGGCCCTATTTTACAAATATAAATATGAAAAGATAGACATGTTCAGTGATCTAAAAATGTAATTCCTCCAAGTAATCAATGACATTTTTCCATAGCTAACTCTCACTTGAGCACTTTTTATGGACTAGACATATTCCAAGTACTTCGTATTGTTTTAATTATTTCCTTCTTACAGCAACTTTATTATTCCTGCATTATGGATAAGCAAACGGATGCTCAGAGATGTTAAATGACTTGTTTATATAGCCAGCAGGTGGTAAAATCAGGATTCAAATTCAGACAGTCTAGCTTCATAGCCTGGCCTCTTAATTATGCACTCTGACCATATTTTGCAAAATTTTTTGGTCATGATTCACAGTAGAAAGCACTACTACACTGTAAACTAGTAGAAAGAATTTTAAAGATAATACTTATCCTAACAATTGGAAGACCTTTCAGTATTTTTCTTTTTATCCTTTTTCATTTTGTTTTTAATAAATGTTGATTGAGACTCCCTGGTTTTATTTTCTGACTCAGTAATGGGTTGTGGTCTTAGGTTTTCCAAACACTGCTCTAATTATGCTGCCTCCCAAACAAAGGAGCCTGGGTTTCATAAAAAACCTGCACAGGAATTGAATGGAGGCTGAAATCGGCTTCTCTCTCCTGCGCATCCTCTAAACCTCACCTGTACTCAGTTAAACAATCAGCCAGCAAGGGAAGATCAGGGAGAGGAGGAAGGATTGATTTGCAGAAATGTCCTAATTCCTCCTCAGTTGTTTCCTTTCTTTTGTTATACCATTCAAATTATGCCTGGACCATTTTAATACAGAATAAAAAAACATCACCCCAAAATCCAATTCCCTAAGTCCTAGAATAATGGCATTTTTAACTAATGAAACATGCAAACTACTGTCGAGTCCATTAATAGCCTCAATTTTTAATCTCTCAGATGATGGAACATTAAGGTTTCCATAGCAGCAGGTTCTAGCTGTTGGGGGATCCCAGGCTTTCAGTTGTGTGACAATTAGGGTGAAGCATCGCTGAGACTTTCCAGTGTTTCTGTGTCTTCATTATGCAGCACTCAGTGTTTTTTTTTTTTTTTAAAGCACTGATTATCATGATGTATTAGTTTAAGGAGCTTGACATGTTGGTACCTACCCTGGGAGAAGATAGTAATTTCTTGCAGCCTATCACCAGGAGCTGCCTGACATATCTGGAGCGATGATCTGGGGATGATCATTATCTTCAGTGTTTGGCTTATAAATTAATAAAAGTCTTGGTGAATTCAATTATAGACAGTTTGTATTCCAGGACTATAATAATTTTTGATAAGGACAAGAATCCAATGATCTTAGACAAGAGCAGGAAGACCTTCTTCGTCTCTAATACCCATATATCAGGAGGCTGTAGTATATAAAGCCTAGTTAGTTTGATAAAAATTAACAAGTTTTTTGGATTAAGTATACCTAAAGGAAGAGAGACATCAAGAGAGTGGTAAAAGCAAATTTGAATATTGAGTTACAAGCAGCTACTATCTCATGCCATTGATCATAGGATGCATAGTATATGATAACCAAATGCTAACTTTACTAATTTGAAGAGAACAACCAAAGTTAATTTTTCTAAAGAAAGGTGGGGTGGGGAAGAAGCGAGAGAGAGAGAGAGGAGGAGGAAAATAAGATTATCCTCATTTTTCAAATATAAGAAAATATACCAGGAACTCAAATGTTGTTTATATAAACTATAGTATTCACATATAACAATAGGGTATATAAAATATGCTATTAATGGCCTCATTTCATTGATAAGGTAACAGAACCTCAAGGATATTGTGGCAGAGTCAATGCTGCCTGTTAATCATACCTAGAAACAGATATATCCTCTTGGTCACACATACCCATAGCTAGACCACATTTCCTACCCTGTCTTGCAATTAACTAAGACCACATAATTGAGTTCTGGCCAGTGAAATATAGGAAGCAGTGGGGTCTCTCCTGTCTGTTTGCTGGATATTGATGCCCAAGGTGACCTCATGAGCCATGTACTGAAGCTGGAGATAACATCTCTCAATCTGGTTCTCTAAATGACTATATAGAAAAAGATCTCCCTGAAGCCCCATACTAGAATGTGATGAGAGCAATTAATATACTTTTCATGGGCTAAGTCACTGATATTTTTATGTATGGATTCTTGTTAAGACTCAATAGCAATGTTAATTATCCTGCCTGATACAGAAATTAATACTTTAGGGGCACCCCAGATGGCTCAGTTGGTTAAGCATCTGCCTTTGGTCCAGGTTATGATCCTGGGGTCCTGAGGGGATGGAGCCCCATGTCAGGCTTCCTGCTCAGTGGGAAGCCTGCTTTTCCCTCTCCCTCTGCCATTCCCTGCACGTATGCTTTTTGACTCTCCGTCAAATTTATAAATAAAACTTTTTTTAAAAAAAATACTTTTGTTGCAAGATGCTGCTGCAACACAAAATATGTAGTATCAGCAAGGAAACTAAACATGCCAGAAGGATGGCAATCAGTGTTATACTGTGGCAAAACATTTGGGAAAACTGCAATAATATTGAAAACAGGTCATGTGCCTACTGAAGTAGCCATTCTGGAGGAAATGGTTAGAAAGAATGAATAGATTAGTGTGTGTTGATGAACTTGGCTGAGTTTGGTATGAAAGTGAAAAAAATAAAAAGACATACATAAGAGAAAACTGCCCAGTGTCTAGAAATTTGGCCAGGATTGGAAAAGCCAAATGCTTTTCTATCCCAATTTAAGATTTAAGGATTAAGATCAAAACAGCCTTTGTGCCAAAGAAATCTTTAAAACCCAGTCGCACAACAAAATCACTTTAAGAATGTGGCCTTCCCTCTCAAGATTAATGGCCTCAAAATATTCATTATTTAATTGAGAGAGAAAGGATTGGGGAAGGATAGAGGGGAATCTAAGAAATGAAATAATTTGAGTATCATATCTAGTAAAGAATTTGTAAAAAAAAAAAAAAAAAAAAAGAATTTGTTGTGAGGTTACTGGCATGTGGAGTCACCGGAAGAAAACAGTCAAAAGTTTTTAAGGGTATTTCATTACCAAAGAAACCATAGCATGTACTTAGGAAGTCTTTGACTCTTTAGGATTAAAATAGTCCTTGAATCTTTGATCTTCCACATACAGGGAGCTCTATAGCTTCCAACAAAGGCATACCAAATGCCCCTTTCAGATGTGGCCAAGAAGAGAAATGAAAAGGAAGAATCCCCTACAGAGTGGATTGAGGAGCCATGAAGTACCTACTGAAAAACAGAAACAAGTTTAATCAGGGGCTAATGGGGATCTGAAAATTTTCATAATGCCAACTCCATGGGATTACCACATTGCTCTACACCTACATAGTGTACATCTACATAGTGACTGCTATGACTTCCATTCTTCCCTTTTCAGAATGGGAGTGTTTATTGTAGCCATCTTTCCCCAGCTTTACCATTGCACGATATCTTTAGAGTTCAAAAGTCACCACAACATGAAATGTCACATCCAAATGCCCATACCAGTCTGAGAGGTCCTAGACTCTGGGTGGATATAGTGGCTGGATAGGACTATAGATTATGTAGCTTTGGGTCATGCAGCTAGGTACAGAAGGAAGAGTAAAACGGGTATTTGGTAACCAAATGGGAATACTAAGGTAAAGACAATGCTGTGCTCACCAAACACATTTTCTTTTCTTCCTGGGCATATAGTCCAGACTCCTTTTTTTTTTTTCAGCTTATCTTTTTTTTTTTTTATAAATTAATTTTTATTGGTGTTCAATTTACCAACATACAGAATAACACCCAGTGCTCATCCCGTCAAGTGTACCCCTCAGTGCCCGTCACCCATTCACCCCCACCCCCCGCCCTCCTCCCCCTCCACCACCCCTAGTTCATTTCCCAGAGTTAGAAGTCTTTATGTTCTGACTCCCTTTCTGATATTTCTAACACATTTCTTCTCCCTTCCCTTATATTCCCTTTCGCTATTATTCATATTCCCCAAATGAATGAGAACATACACTGTTTGTCCTTCTCCGGTTACTGTGGCCAAGTTCAAAAAGGGTGTTGCCTGAGTTCTCCTCTGGGATTTTGATGGAATCTTGTCTCACATTTAGATCTTTCATCTATTTTGAGTTTATCTTTGTGTATGGTGCAAGAGAGTGGTCCAGTTTCATTCTTCTGCATGTGGATGTCCAATTTTCCCAGCACCATTTATTGAAGAGACTGTCTTTCTTCCAGTGGATCGTCTTTCCTCTTTTATCGTATATTAGTTGACCATAAAGTTCAGGGTCCACTTCTGGGTTCTCTGTTCTGTTCCATTGATCTATATGTCTGTTTTTGTGCCAGTACCACACTGTCTTGATGACCACAGCTTTGTAGTACAACCTGAAATCTGGCATTGTGATGCCCCCAGATATGGTTTTCTTTTTTAAAATTCCCCTGGCTGTTTGGGGTCTTTTCTGATTCCACACAAATCTTAAAATAATTTGTTCTAAGTCTCTGAAGAAAGTCCATGGTATTTTGATAGGGATTGCATTATACATGTAAATTGCCCTGGGTAGCATTGACATTTTCACAATATTAATTCTGCTAATCCATGAGCATGGAATATTTTTCCATCTCTTTGTGTCTTCCTCAATTTCTTTCAGAAGTGTTCTATAGTTTTTAGGGTATATTTTGAGAACCATTTGAATGGTAAATGGTTCTCCAACCTTTTATTTTCAGGTTGTAGGTGTCCTTCTGTCTAAAATGAGTCTCTTGTAGACAGCAAATAGATGGGTCCTGCTTTTTTATCCAGTCTGAAACCCTGCGCCTTTTGATGGGGTCATTAAGCCCATTCACGTTCAGAGTTACTATTGACAGATAGGAGTTTAGTGTCATCATGATATCTATTTAGTCCTTGTTTTTGTGGATTGTTCCACTGAACTTCTTCTTAAAGGGGAGTTTTAAGAGTCCCCCTTAAAATTTCTTGCAGAGCTGGTTTGGAGGTCACATATTCTTTCAGTTCCTGCCTGTCTTGGAAGCTCTTTATCTCTCCTTCCATTTTGAATGAGAGCCTTGCTGGATAAAGTATTCTTGGTTGCATGTTCTTCTCATTTAGGACCCTGAATATATCCTGCCAGCCCTTTCTGGCCTGCCAGGTCTCTGTGGAGAGGTCTGCTGTTACCCTAATATTCCTCCCCATGAAAGTCAGGGACTTCTTGTCTCTTGCTGCTTTAAGGATCTTCTCTTTATCTTTGGAATTTGCAAGCTTCACTATTAAATGTCGAGGTGTTGAACGGTTTTTATTGATTTTAGGGGGGGATCTCTCTATTTCCTGGATCTGAATGCCTGTTTCCCTTCCCAGATTGGGAAAGTTTTCAGCTAGGATTTGTTCAAATACATATTCTGGCCCTCTGTCCCTTTCGGCGCCCTCGGGAACCCCAATTAAGCGTAGGTTTTTCTTCCTCAGGTTGTCATTTATTTCCCTTAATCTGTCTTCATGGTCCCTTAATTGATTGTCTCTTTTTTCCTCAGTTTCCCTCTTTGCCATTAACTTGTCTTCTATGTCACTCACTCGTTCTTCCACCTCGTTAACCCTCGTCATTAGGACTTCTAGTTTGGATTGCATCTCATTCAGTTGATTTTTAATTTCTGCCTGATTGGATCTAAATTCTGCAGTCATGAAGTCTCGTGAGGCCTTAATGCTTTTTTCTAGAGCCACCAGTAGCTGTAGAATAGTGCTTCTGAATTGGCTTTCTGACATTGAAGTGTAATCCAGATTTTGTAACTCTGTGGGATTGAGGGCTGTTTCTGATTCTTTCTTTTGAGGTGAGGTTTTCCTTCTAGTCATTTTGCTCAGTGCAGAGTGGCCAAAAACAAGTTGTATTGGAACACGGGGGAGTATCACTGGTCCGTCTAGCTGGTCTTCTGGGGGAGGGGCCTGCTGTGCTGATGCTCAGGTGTTAGAACTTGGGGGAGCTGCTCTGCCCCTGCCTGCTGTAGGGCTCAGCGGGGGTTGTTTACCCCGTGAGGTCTCAGGAGGAACAGCCGCAGTTGCTATGGCAACTCTGGAAGCCTGGAGTCAGCCTCCGCAGGAACTACGGGGCTCGGGGCTCTCGGTTCTCCGTCTGCAGGGCCTGGAGGCTCCGGGGCGGGGCCGCTGATCTGCTCAGCTCGGGGCAGGAGCGTCCTCGCTGTCCTGGGCCCTCCCGGCCTCTGCCTGTCCCGGGGGAGGCCGGATCCTGGGCTGTGTCCCGGCGCCCTGTGCTCCGGGGCCTGCGCTGGTGGATTCGCGCTCCCGCCCCGCAGCCCCCTCCGCGGAGCCGCTCCCGAGCCCCTCCGAGCTGCTCCGGCCCCGCCGTGCGCGCTGCAGCCCTTAGGGAGCTCGGAGCACTCTCCTGCGCTCGCAGGTGTCTGTTAGTGTCCCCGGGAGCCCGAGGGCATCCCCGCCCTCCTGGGTCCTGCTCCAACTCCCTGCGAGCCCCTTTCCGCCCGCCCGGGAAGGTTGGTGCAGCTCCTGCTCCTCCGGGACGGGGCTCTCCTGTCCTGGGGACACTCGCCCCGGCCTCAGCCCGGCTCCTCGCGGGCCCCTCCCCCTCGGAGGCCTTTTGTTCCTTTATTTCTTTTTCCCCGTCTTCCTACCTTGATAGAAGCGTGAACTCCTCTCACTGTAGCGTTCCAGCTGGTCTCTCTTTACATCTCAGGCCGAATTCGTAGATTTTCAGGATGATTTGAAGGTTATCTAGGTAATTTGGTGGGGACAGGTGATTTGGGGACCCTGCTCTTCCGCCATCTTGCCCCTCCCCCCTAGTCCAGACTCCTTCATAGTGAATAGGCTCATTCAACAGTCCTGACCAAAGAAATATTGGAAGAATCGATGTATACACTACATTCAGACTTTGCTCATAAAATCTATGGCACAATCTTCTACTTTCTCTCCCCTGCCCCACCTCTGCCTCTCAGAGGTCAATATCCAGGGAAAACATTGAAGATGACTGATTATTTATCAACCTAGGTTATAAGGTTGTATGGAGAAGAGCTCCCACTCCTGCACTCTAACACACACTGAATTGCACAAGAATGATTATAATTCCCCCAAACTGGAAGCAACCAGGATGTTCCTCAATAAGTGAATGGATAAATAAACTGTGATAGACCCATACAATGGAATATCACTCAGCAGTAAAAAAGAATGGGTTATCAAATTGTATAAAGATATGGATGAATATTAAATATACACTGCTAGTAGAAGAAGCCAGTCTGAAAAGGTCAATCTATATCATTTCATTTATATGTCATTCTGGAAAAGGCAAAACTATAGAGATGCTAAACAGATAAACTTGGATCCAGATCTTTTCTAATACCACTCTCCAATAAAAAGAGCCAAGATTATTTGGAGAAATGGCTGATTCTAGAACTGGAGGAGGAAACATGCAAGATGAACTACTAACATTTAGTAGTGCCAGAAAGTTAGGAAATGCTTAAAAACAAAACAAAACCCACAATGCTGAAATTACATCAAAAGAAATTATAGTCAACTGAAAGAGCTCCCAATGGTCAAATCTGGAACAATTTAAATCACAAAATAAAGAACTGGATTCTATCTCAAAGTAAAAAATAAATATCCACAAGTCCATAATGATATAAGGAAGTGACTGAATAAAAGAAAAGAATCACATCTCCCATGCAGAAAAATCCCAAATAATCTAAGTAGACACTCCACTCTCAAAAAAAGGATAACATAGATCCCCACTCCTTAAACGTGGGCTGCACACAGTGACTTCCATAAAGAGGTCAGGAACAAGGGAAGCCCACTAACTACAATGGAGAAACCTGAAAAACTACCTGAGCCAGGTGATCAAGGTCAACATCAATAGTTATGTTGATAGTATATATTCTTAATATGATGCCATAAAAATGGTAATTTACTTTTGTGTTTTTCCCAAAATACCTAACTCCAGCCTAATCATAAAAACATCAAGTAAATCCCAACTGAGGGACATCTACAGACTGAATACCTGACCATAACAATGTAAGATGACAATAATAAGGAAAGCTGTTTGGGTATATGGAAATTCTTTGTCCTATCTTTACAAGTTTCTGCAAATTGACATTCTAAAATTACAAGTTTATCTAATTTAAAAAAATGTTCAAGTATGATATTAAGATCACTTATTCTTTTGTTAACTCTTTTTCAAGCTAAATTCATGGGGTTGAATAGATAAGAAGATAAGATTACTTCTATTTCCTTTTATTTTTTTATTTTTATTTTTTTTAGATTTTATTTATTTATTCATGAGAGACACACAGAGAGAGGGAGCGACACAGGCAGAGGGAGAAGAAGCAGGCTCCATGCAGGGAGCCTGACGTGGGACTGGATCCCAGGTCTCCAGGATCACACCCTGGGCTGAAGGAGGCACTAAACCACTGAGCCACCCGGGCTGCCCAGGTTACTTCTATTTCTAAAATTCTGTGATTTCATGACATATATCTGCCAAGAAATTTATCACAAGCAAAAAAATCCTAAGAATATTGGCATTAACAGCAGTAATCTTACCATTAACTTTTTTGCTCAATTCAATGCCTATCTAATAACCAGAGAAAATCCAACTTAATTTCCATATTTCCTCTTGACAATAATCAATATGCAGTGTTTGCCAGATCTTTCCTCTAACAATCATCACAAAAGCAAAAAATCTCTTCCAATGCAGAGTGGTTACTGAGAATGAGCTAGCTAGCACAGCATGGGAAAAGAGAGGTTATTTATTTTTTTTTAAGATTTTATTTATTTATTCATAGAGACACAGAGAGAGAGGCAGAGACACAGGCAGAGGGAGAAGCAGGCTCCATGCAGGGAGCCAGACATGGGACTTGATCCCTGTTCTCCAGGATCACACCCTGGGCTGAAGCTGGTGCTAAACGGCTGAGCTCCCCAGGCTGCCCAAGAGAGGTTATTTTTACATAGGCCCATTATATTCCTCTCAAGAGCAATGGTGTACATATTCACATAAATTCATTAGGATGCAGGGCAGATGATGAAAGAATGTGACAGAAGGGCACTGCTGTGGTGTCACATTAGTAAGCTGGGTGGCCAGTGGCAGGCTACCCCTGTGGGAATATCCAGAATGGAGAATGGAAGGGAGAAAAGAACTTCCTACTTCTCTAAAATGACAGTTACCATTTCCTAATGCTGTGCTGTAACGGATGGGGGACAGGCAGGGCGTGGTAATGATCATGAAGATTCTCAGATGGGGTTTGGGGGAGGAAGGGCTGATCTGCATCAACACATGGTAGATGAAAAACTGTTGAGTAGTTGGAGCCAACACAAAATATGTCCCTTTTTAGTCAACTGAACAGCACTAAAGTTCAGCCTGCGACTAACTTACAAACAAGGATCTGCTTAGTGATGGGGTAAAAAGACTCAGTGAGCTACTGTTGGTAACATGTCTGCTTCTGGCTGAAAAGGGAGGTTTTTTTTTTTTTTTTTTTTTAAAGAAATTGGCAACTTTAACACGTCTTTTTAAAAAAAAAAAACTGTCAACAGGAGATTTAAGAAAAGCTGAGAAAAAACTGAGTTGAAATCAGAAGAATCAGGGCGCCTGTGCGGCTCAGTGGTTGAGCATTTGTCTTTGGCTCAAGTTGTGATCCCGAGTTCCTGGGATAGAGTCCTGCATCAGGCTCCCCATGGGGAGCTTGCTTCTCCTTCTGCCTATGTCTCTGCATCTCTCTGTGTCTCTCATGAACAAATAAATAAAATCTTTAAAGAAAAAAAAAAGAAATCAGCAGAACCTTCCTTGTTCGATCTATGTTATCAGTATTTTAAAATTCCAAACAAGCAATACATTTCTATGAAGCACTTGTTTGTGCCCGTATTATAGTCTGCTCTTTAGAGATTATAAGAAGGATTTAAAACAAGGTCCTGCTCCTGTGAGGGAACTTGACCCCAATCTAACAGCAGAAACAGAGTAGGTAACCAAACATGGAAAATTAGAGAACCCAACTGTTTGGAGATACCAGGTCAGAGATGGGCTTATTGAAATGAAGCCCAGTAAAAAATAATTAAAAATCTGATTCCTAAAATATGTTTAAAGAAATACATTTTTATTGTTTATGGGTGCTTAAAGAGAATTATACGATAAAGATTACCTTTCACAAAGAGGTATATGCAATCCTGCCTAAACGACCAGTTACCTGGAAGGGCATGCTGGTAAATCTCCAGTCAGAAAGAACACAATCTTGTAAGCAGCCAATTCCAAACATTCTCAAATCCAAAAGATAGTCACAGCATCCCTTTACTGTCCTCTCTATGTCCCTGTCAGGCTGTTTAGCATTATCCACAGATGGGCATCCAAAAATCTATCTTCTCTGTCTTCCCATAGAATCTCAGCTTGTTCTAGCTACTGCTCATGCTATCAAAGCCATGGTAAGCCATTCTTGGATCCACTCTGGGAGAGCAAGGGTGGATTCTTTATTCTTCAGAGTAGGGTATGTAAAAGACTGTTTTTGCCAATACTCATCACTTCTAACGGCAAGATCTAATGCATTATTTTTCTGGAAGATCTCACCACCACTTATAATGAAGAGATGAAAGAATAAAAGAGGTAAAAGGAAGAGTATATTATGCCATGGATATATAGGTTTGTGGTGCTGAGGTACATGAAAATGCTGTGTTCATCAAATAGGTTTTATGTATTCTTTCTTAACGATCATATTTATGCCATCTCTTTAATAAAGAAATCTTGGTTTTCTATAGAAGCACACAAGATATTTTCAGTTTCAGTTCTATCAGAATTATCAAAATTCATTATTATGGGAGACCCCATTAGGGAGATATCAAACTATTAAGACGCTCTTTTTATAACTCTGTTCTTTTGAGTCATCTGCTTGCTCTCTGTAATATTTTTATCTCTCCAGCAAATGCTCACATTTCAGTCTTAAACTAGAAATATTTTTTAAAGGCATTGTTTTAAGAATATATAAAATGGTTTTCAAAATATAACTTTTTAAAGATTCTACTTCATGCAAATGAAAAGCCCAAATATAGCTTTGCTGTTATAACGAATAAAATGAGAAACTCCCACAAAGAAATAAAAAAATCCTAGTCCCAAATGAAGACCTGCTTATTTGTGGCAGCACAGTGAAAGAATGTGCTCACGCCCTGGAAATTCTCAGTAGCCAGCTTTTCTCCATAACACTTGTTATAGATGCTCTCTTCAGAGAAGAAAAGATTCTTTTCCCAGAAACAGCCCTCTCTTTAGAGACAAATCACTTATTTGTATGTGGTGGCAGCAGAGGAACAAGGGGAGACCTCTGCATCTTTTCCCTCGAAGACCTGATTCATCCCATTCAAGGGCCGCTTTATTTCTATTGAGCCCATGGTAACAAGGTAAATGACTAACACAGGTATATTGTGTTTTCCCAAATAGGATTATTCCTTTGCTTTTATCTTACTGGTTTACTATTAAGATTTTATATTACAAATAAAAATATAATGCAGCACGTTACATTAAATATTAGAATAAAATGTTGTCTGTTAAATATATTCCACCTCCATACACACAAATTTAAAGTGGAATGTGTGATTTAGTGAGATTAGTAAAGGGATAAGGAAGTAGCTCTTCAGACAAATCTCAAACATAAAGATAGCTCCCAAATAAATTCATCATTCATTCATTTGAAAAACATTTATGCCAGGCACTATTCTAGAGAAACAAAGCTCAATAAGGTCTAATGTTGGGCCCTATTCTCAAGAAATTTACTAGCTAGCAAAAAAAGATCTGTAAACAATTAATGATCATATCATGTGATATATGCCATCAGACAGCCATAGAAAAATCACCCCAAATTGCAAAGTTTGACAGGCACATTGAATCCTCTGTGCTGTGGCTACTGGCAAACTGTTGCCAGGATGTGCTGATGAAAGGTTATTCGAGCTCTTTGTACATGGAAGCTCAATAGACATTGGCTAATGAATGGATGGATGTTGATGTCTTCATTAGGAATTCTTAATTCATAGAAACAATATCTGTTGTTCTGACATAGCTGGCAAAATAAGAGTTATGTTTGTAAATATTCCTTAGCTTCAAGTTACATTGTTTTAATATTCTAAAAGTTCTTAATGAGGACACTTAAATTTAGAAGGAAAGAATCATCACATGAGGTTAAAAAGCACATGGCATTCCATGGCCTTAATGATTATGACACTGACAGATGTGCTTAATGAGTTTAGAGCAGCAAAAGGTAGAAGGTTCCTGGTTCTGCCAGAGATTAGCAAAAGCCATACAATTTTCTACAAGGAAAGGGATAAAAAACAATCACTGACTTTCAAATGTATGCTTTTAGAACAACATCTGAAGTGATTTTAGAAACATCTGAAGTGTTTTTAAATTAATGTTTCTATTATGTCTCTTCAAAACCGTGTGGTGAAGCCCTGAACTCCAATACCTCAGAATGTGACTGTTTGGCATTCCAAGGAGTGATGAAGTTAAGCTGAGGTCCTTAGAGTGAGCCCTAATCCAACCTAACTGATGTCCTTAGTAGAGATTAGGATATACAGATGGACCCCAGGAGTACGTAAGCACAGCGGAGGTAGCAAGGTGGCAGCCACCTGCAAGCTAAGGAGAGACACCTCAAGAGAAACCAACCCTGCCAGCACCATCTTCTTGGACTTCTAGCCTGCAGTATTTGTGAGAATATAAATTTCTGCTGCTTAAACCACCCTGTAGTATTTTGCAGCCTGAGCAAACTAATACAACTCCCCAGTCACCCCTGCCCTCCAACCAACAGAAAATTCTGATGCAGCTGAGGCTAGGCAGCACAAATCCGAATGCTTTAAAAGCACACAGGTGAATCCCACGCCAGTACTTTTAGGGTTTACGTCTTGAAAAAGGCAGCTACTAAAGAGAACTATGTGTTTTGCCAAAGAGATCTCTTTCCTGCTACATACCTTCATCTGTCTTCTGCATGTGACCTCAACTGCCACTGTGCTGCTGTTGTCTCTATTTGGAGAGGTTTGGGACTAAAGATGACTACCCAGACCAGACCTCAGTCATCACACAGATGGAGCAGAGCAAAGAAACAGGAAGCCACCTAGACCAGTCGATTAGAATGGGCATCCTACATACTTCTGCACTATGACCTTGCAATTCAAATTTCATGTATGCCCTGCTGCCCCAAAGCTATTTCCATTTGGCTGTGCCTCTCTCTTGGGGCTCCTTTCAGTTCTCTAACTCTGGATTATAGTTAAGTTTATCAAGCACTCCTGGAAAAAAATCACTTCCATTATTTGGGAAGTTCTTGCAGAAACAGTTCTTTTATAGATCAGGGTCTTCAAAATCTGACACTAATGATGTAAACTTGTTCCAAGGCACCTTGGTACTTGGTAACAGAGTGAGCCCTCAAGCAAAATTGTGAGTTTAGAGAAATCTGTCTTCAACATTTTAGCCTCTTCTGTTTGCCATTAACTCAGGCCACTCACTAATCCTAGCTCCAGATGTAGGTGGCTCTTCTGCATTCTGCTGACATCTGATTTGGAAAAAGTTCTCCTAAAATTCATTTATTCAGTCATTCACTCACCGAGTACTTACTGAGTTTCCTCTATTGCTGCTAGCTACTGAACTAAGCCATAGGAATACAATAATATTTTCTGCTCTTAAAGAGATGATAGTTGGAGACAGGGAAAGGGGATTCAGCAAATACTGTTACCAAAGAAGATATAATTACACAGAGACAAAAAAAAAAAAAAAAAGAGCAAGGGTAGAAACAAAGGCATGGGGGAGCAACCCAGAAACCCAATTGAAGGAACTATCCAGGGGAAGGGAAAAAAGTCCCTTTCCAGGCTTAAGCAAAGCTGGATGTGGCTAGCTCTAGAAGCATCAGCTGAGAGTACGACAGACATCTCTCTGGAACAGGAACCCTAAGAAGGAGGTAGGAACTAGACTATGTGGGGCCTTCGTCATGGAACTGGAATGGGAGAGGCTTCCTTTTCATGAAATCACCTGGTTCATGAGAAATAAAGATCAGCACACGATTTGCACTCTAGTGTGATCATTAACAGCCACAGTAGATTTGCTAACCAAGTACATTTCAAATTCCTATTGTAGGTGGTGATAGAACCTGGCTTTTCGATATGGCTGTTTTTTAGCACAAAAGCGTATTTGAAATTAGCCCCAAGCATGATAGATTTTTTTCCTTAAGTAACCCACATGGGACTGTTTTTTACTGTATCAGATGTCACCAGGATGGTATCTTTTTATCCACCATCCAAATGGAATATTAAATTTTCCACCAGATTTAGCGACTGGAAACTATATACATTTAGGAATGTAACTTCCCTGAAATAGCAATACTGAAAGTAGATATGTTCTATAGAGGGCTTTTCTGAGCTGGCCTTTTGTAGAAGACTTGTCTGTACATGCCTGGCTCATCTCCTGCTGGAAGACGAAAATAATATCTAATCCTGGGACAGGAACTCTTTCAGGGCTGACTATACCCGATCCCCACCTCTTTCCTCTTAGAAAGCAAAACTATACATTTCCACATAAACAACAGCCAGTTAGCAGGCACAAATGCTAAATGGGAAATTAACTTAGAGTGGGTGAGACAGACTACTAAAATTTTGACTATCCTACTAAATTTAGCCAAGGGAGATCCATCTATGCCAATTTAAAATGGTTTCCAGGAGCCGCCTGATCACACATTTCAGCAAAAGACAGAAGACCAAAATAGAGAAAGGAAATGTAGTTATTCACTGCATCTAAATGTGCTTCTAATTAAGGTGTCTATCCACACCCTGTTTTACAGAAGAAATAAATAGCTCTTTTCTGCTGGACAAGGATTACTATGTTTTGTGATGAATTCACTCTGGCTTGCTGACTCTTTCCTTCACTTAGCCATACAGATCCAGATGAGCTGGGGCAGCAGAAGAGGAAGGAAATCCAGAACTGCCATTATGTCAGGGGAGAAATCCCACCAATATTGTTTTTCATGAATTTCAGTTCGATATTAAAATGCATCAGGTATACATTTGTTAAATGTATTAAGTCAATTCCTTCTTCTATAGTACTTCTCTCTCTAGCTCCGGTTCCGTGTTGCAAAGACTGCTTTATCAATATGATTAGTAGTTTCTTTTCACAAATATGTTTTCTTTCATGCTTCAACTACCACCAGCATAAATAATAATGTTAGAAATAAATAATTACACAGGTGTGACTTTGATCTGGAGATCTTGAAGATGATATTTGCATTATTCTATTTTAGAAACAACCACCATACAGAGTGTGTCTTCAGTTGTTTTGCGCATTGCCATAATTATACAACCTACGGCTTTGGAATCAGGATTCTGAAATAAATGTGTAGTTTTACCCATGACTTTCTACATAACCTTGACAAAGACATTTACCATGTCTTGGCTCAGTTCCTCTACCCGTAAAACAGGGATAAAAATATTGACTTTACTAATAGGGCTGTGATTCAGATTAGTTATCCCAGCTTTGCAAAGTGCTTTCAAAAACCATCAGGCTGCAAAAATCACACTCTAGCAAAGGATATACATTCTGCTCATCCTTCTAAATACCATCCTTTCCCACTCAAATCATTCATTCCCTTCTCTCACATAATGGATTCTCTCAGGTGAGAAAATAGCTTAATGGCAGATGTCATCAGGCACTCTTTCTGCAATAAACTCATGAAATGCGAGGGGATACATAAATCAGCAATTAAAATAAAATTAGAATTAGATTCTGATACCAATGGCCTCTTTTTATTTGGATGACACTGAGGTTTTAGACTCCTGGGTTTTTGTATTATGTCAGCATTATCATCATACTCATCACCATTAATGTTTATTGAATGTTAAGTGCTGCCAGGCATTGTGCTTAGTTTTTTTAACATGGGCTACCTCATTTTTTTCCCAAGATTTAATTAATTAATTTATTTGTTTATTCATTCATTCATTCATTCCATTCATTCATGACAGACACACAGAGAAAGGCACAGACATAGGCAGAGGAAGAAGCAGGCTCCCTGCAGGGAGCCCAATGTGGGGCTTGATCCCAGGACCCTGGGATCACACCCCAAGCCAAAGGCAGATACTCAACCCCTGAGCCACCCAGGTGTCCCATGGACTACCTCATTTAATCCTTAAAACAATGTGGTAAGTAAATTGTCGTTATTATCCCCATTTTACTGTAAAGGTAGTTGAGGCGTACAGGGATCAATAACTGAAGGTACAGGACTTGTAAGAGGTAGAACTGGAACACAAACTTGGTTCTCGCTGACCTCAGAGATCCAGCTTTTTAAAGAATTTTATTTTTATTTTTTTTATTTAGTTTTTAAATAGGCTCCACACCAGGGCATAGCCCAACATAGGGCTTGAACTCATAACCATTGAGCCAAGATCAAGAGTCAGATGCTCAACTGACTGAGGCACTCATTTTTTTAAAAAAAGATTTAGTTATTTATTTTAGAGAGAACACAAGCAGAAGGGGCAGAGGAAGAGAGAACCTCAAGGATACTCCACACTGAGCATGGAGCCTGATAGGGGGGCTCAATCTCATGGCCATGAGATAATGATCTGAGCTGAAACCAAGAGTTGGCTGCTCAACCAGTTGTGCCACCCACATGCCCCAGAGGGCCACCTTTTCATAACTTTGTTATATTCCCATCATGCCAATCTTTGTGACTAAATTACACAGCAACCAAAAGTAGGAAATATTTATGGAAATAAAGAAGACATCAAGAAACTGATATTACTGTAGGTATAGAAAATGCCCCAAACAAAAGCAGCTTTTAAATTGAAAGAGTCAACCAAACCCATACTCAGCTGAAAGGAGGAAAGTCAATCCTCAGAGAGAATACAGTTAGTTAATTCTTCCAACCAAATGGTAGTAGCATGAATAGGATATACTCTTATACTGGGTATATTTGACATATTATTTTTCACATGTCCCCTAAATAATTTAAAAATATAATTAATGCTTTTAAAATAAAAATTAAATCTGTAAAGGGTGTTTAAAAAGACATTTCATTAAGTTGAGCATTAAAATAAATGCATTTTAAATTTCCTTCTATCTCAAAAGTTCAATGATTCTCTGAATGATTTGTGATAATATAAATGAATTGAATGGCACTTTTCTGTGCATATACTGTATGAAATCATTTTCACATTTCTCAAGGAAGCTTTTTAAAACTTCTCCACTCCCCATTAGTCTTCTATAATTACTCAGAATTCCTTCCTCTCACTAGGTAACTTTCATTTAACTTTCACAATTTGTCATCTACACCAGGGGATTCTTTATAATGAAAGGGGACTATAAAATTTGAAATCATATATTTTTCTGGAAAACATTTGTTTATTGAAAATAACTTGTTCTTTTTAAATTTCATTGACAAATTTATAAATAGTTCTACTTAAAAGCTGTTTCCAAAATTAAAATTCTTTATGAAAATTGAAAAGACATAAGTATATTTAGAGCCAATTTTTCAAAACTTCTTTATATTGATAATCTGAAATTTTAAAAATAATAGAAGCAGAATGATCAGCCAGTGATTAAGCTATATTTGTTCTAAATACTTACTGTATTGTTTGTATTTTCTAAAAAACTTCAACATCCCAGAATTTCTTCATGAAATTGCTTGCAATCGTCTTCAAGATGCATAAAATTTATTCAGTTTACATATTTGAAATTGTTGACACTTTCGATTGACTCTTCTCTGTCAATCACAGTAATTTTCATCAAATTAGTTGTCTAAATTAATGATCCTTTTTAAAGTTTCTGCTGGTTTAGACACCACAAAATTTGAGTCTTCCTCAATTTTATTCCATTCTGACAAAGAATATAAAATAATTGTTAAGAGACAATTCTCCATCAGTATCTCACATTATTATATATCTTCAGAGTGACAAGTGACTACCTTTTGTTCTAGACTACCTTTTCAAGGATGTTTATATAGAGAACAGCCCTGAAAGATAGAGATAATGTCTCCCTCCAGAGGGAGAGTATTAGAATAAAGATAGTATCTTTCTCCAGAGCAAAGTTCAGGCATATTTACTGCCCAGTATAAAAGATTCAGGCCCTCTAACATCTAAGATTTCTCTCCTATAAAATAACTCATTGTGCGTGCAGGTGTTATCTGGGGCTCTTTGTATTGGATATGAGAATTGGGGCTCAGGGAATTAATGCCAAAAATGCCAATACTCTGGCTATTACTATTGTTATAAGAACTAAACTGTTCTTCATCTCTGACCCAGGAGGTTCATGAAACTGGCAGGCCAACATATGAGCTTGAAAATAGGGTCAAACTTCAGACTTGTCATAGTTCTTGCTAGTTGGTGTGATGAGAACATCATGCTGATAGAGGCATGAACTTATAGAGGAAAAAAAAGGAGAATCTTTTGGGCCAATTAAAGAAATTTGAGGGAAGCCCATAACTTATTTGGTCAACTGTGCAACAAATAGTCCTCCAATTAATCACCTGATAATGAGGAAGGATTGGGGAGTGGTTGTGGACTGACTACTGGGAAATAAATCAGATAGCTGCCTAGAAGGGAAGATGATGGCAGAGTAGGGGAAACCTAAATTTGCCTCATCCTGTGAATACAATGAGATAACTATCAAATCATCTAGAAATTGACCTGAAGACTGGCAGAACAAACTCTACAACTAAAAATAAAGAAGTGGCCACATCAAATAAGACACAATTTAGGAGAGAACAGATTGTGGCCACTGTGGTGGGGTTGGGGAGGGGAGGGAACCATAGTCATGGAGAAAGGTGAGAGACAGACTAACCACACATGGGAATGCACTAAGAAGATGAATCCCATAGCAATTGGCTTAGAAAAAGAGAGGGGTTGAATTTCATGAGTGCTTGAAATTAGTGCGGCTTAAAGCCTGGAGTTCTACATGTTAGTGGGCTTGGCTCAGGGAGAGCCTAGAGGCACTGGGGCTGCTCTTAGAGAAAAGGCAGAACAAACACCTTTGGACATATAACAGAACATGTCCCAGAAAGGTAGCATTCATGGAGACACTCCTCCCAGAACAAAAGAGTTGGGAGATGCCATTTCCCTCCCCCAACCTCCAACATAACCACAGGCCACCTATGTGAACCAGTGCAGTGCAGACACTTGATACCTAATTTGTTTACACCAAGCCCTGCCCCCACATCCTACTGGAAATACCCCTCCCAGGCACATTTGTCTCAGTCCTAGTGCAGTGGACCCCTTCCCCTAGAAGACAGGCACAAACCCCTGCCCACACAGTATCTTCTAACCCAGGAATTTTGTGAAGCTTCAGTTCTGGTGGTGGTAGTGGCAGGTCTCATTTCAAAAGCAGATCAGAGCCTACATAGTTCAAATATGCCACTTTCAGGCTAGGTACCACTGCCTACAACAGGCAAAGAGACCCTCTGCAGATAACTGGCCTGAAGGATAAAGTGGCTAGGACACAACAGCAGAGCACACACAGCAGACATTGGAGATACTCTCTGAAGGGCAGGACACTGAAGAATGGGGGGCACTATATGGTGGAGCACTACAGGACCTCTTCTTCATAAAGCTATTACCTTCAAGAGCAGGAAACATAGCTGATTTTCCTAACATAGAGAAACAGTCACGGAGACTTAGAAAAAATGAGAAGACAGAGAAATTAGTCCAAATGAAAGAAAATAAAAAGGCCATGGCCAGAGATCTAGACAAAACAGATATAAATAACATATCTTATGGAGTATTTAAAACAATGATCATAGGGATACTCATTTGATTTGGGAAAAGGATAGAAGACATCAGTGAGATCCTTCACACAGAGATAAAGAACTAATTGGAGAGGAAGAGTGAAATAAGCAAGATTAGAAAAATGCTTGATGCAAGGAATAACAGGCTGGAAGAAGCAGAGGAAGAATTAATGACCTAGAAGATAGAACAATAGAAAGTGATCAAGCTGACAAAAGAGAGAAAAAAGAATTATGCAAAATGGGAATCGACTTAGGGAATTCAGTGACTCCATCAAATGTAAAAACCTTCATATTATAGGAGTCCCAACAATGGAAGAGAAAGAAAAGGTGGCAAATAATTTATTTGAAGAAATAATAGCTAAAAACTTCCCTAGTCTGAGGACAGAAACAGATATCCAGATCCAGAAGGCACAGAAAACCTCCAACAAAATCAACAAAAGCATATTCACAAGACATACTGTAATTAAACTGGCAAAATATGGTAAAGAAAAAAATGTAAAAGCAACAAGACAAAATGCCACACACACACACACACACACACACACACACACACCCCACAGTAACATACAAGGGAAACCCCAAAAGGCTAGCAGGGGATTTTTTTTACCAGAACTTTCCAAGCCAGAAGGGAGTACCATGATATATTCAACATGCTCAATGGGAAACATCTGCAGCCAAGAATATTCTATCCAGCAAGCCTATCATTTAGAACAGAAGGAAAAACAGTTTCCCAGACAAACAAAAACTAAAGGAGTTCATGATCACTAAACCAGCCCTGCATTAAGTATTAAAGGGGACTCTCTGAGTGGAAAGGAAACACTACAAGTGACAGTTTGAATATAAGAAACACAAAGGCAGTAAAAATGAATATTTTCATAAAATATCAGTGAAGGAACTCACAAAATAAAATGTAAAATATGATAACATATACCTAAAAGATGGGGAGAAAGGAATCAAAAAATGGGTCAAATTTAAACAACCAGCAACTTAATATAGGCTTCTATATGCAAAGATGTTATATACAAATATAATGGTAACCACAAATCAAAAATCACTAATATACAAAAAACAAAGACAGAGAAATCTAAATATATCACTAAAGAAAAGCAGCAAGCCATGAAAGACAGAAAGACAAGAAAAGATCAGAGAATATATTCAGAAACAACCACAAAACAGGTAATAAAATAGCAATAAATGCATAGCTATCAATAATTACTTTGAATGCAAATGGACTAAACACTCCAATAAAAAGAACTAGGGTGATAGAATGGATTTTAAAAAGACAATAACCAGCTATATACACTCCTTACAAGAGACTCATTTTAGACTTAAAGACACCTGCAGATTGAAAGTGAGGTAATGGCGAAACATTTATAATACAAATGGATGTCAAAGGAAAGCCAAAGTAGCAATACTTATAGCAGACAAAATAGACTTTAAAACAGAGACTGTAACAATAGACAAAGAAGGACACTATATACTAATAAAGGGGACAATCCAATAAGAAGATATAACAATTGTAAATATTTATGCACCCAACATGGGAGCACCCAAATACATAAAACAGTTAATAATAACATAAAGGAACTAATCAATAATAATACAATAATAGTAGGGGACTTTAACACCCTACTAACATCAATAGACAGATTCTCTAAATAGAATCAACAAAGAAACAATGGCTTTGAATGACAAACTGGAACCAGATGAATTTAACAGATATATTCTGAACATTCCATTATCTTAAAACAACAGAATACACATTCTTTTCAAGTGCACATAAAATACTCTCCAAAACAGATTACATATTAAGCCATAAACCAAGCCTTGACAAATTAAAAAAGACTGAAGTCATACCATGTATCTTTTCTGACAATGATGCTATGAAACAAGAAGCCAACCACAAGACAAAAATCTGGAAAGACCAGGAATATATGGAGGTTAAATAATATGCTACTAAACAAAACCAAAAATCAGCAGAAGAAAGGAAATAACAAAAACTAGAGTAGAAATAAATGATATAGAAACTAAAAAAACCAACAAGACAGACCAATGAAACCAGGAGCTGGTTCTGGGGGGAAAAAATCAACAAAATTGATAAACTGCTAGCTAGGTTTATCAAGAAGAAAAAAGAAAAAGGACCCAAAGAAATAAAATCACAAATGAGAAAGGAGAAATAACAGCAAACACTACAGAAATACAATTTTAATAGAATATTGTGAAAAACCATATGCCAACAAATTGAACAATATAAAAGATATGGATAAATTCCAGAAATACATAACTTACCAGAACAGAAACAGGAAGATAAAGAATTTTGAACAGATGGATTACCACCACCAAAGGAATTAAATCAGTAATCCAAAACCTCCCAAAAACCAAAAATCCAGAACACATGGCTTCCCAGGAAAATTCTAGCAAACATTTAAAGGGGAATTAATACCTTTTCTTCTCAAACTATTCCAAAAAATAGAAAACAAATGAAAACTTCCAAATTTATTCTACAAAGTCAGTGTAACCCTCATACCAAAACTAGATGAAGATCCCACAAAAAGAGAGAACTACAGGCCAATATCTCCGATAAATATAGATGCAAAAGTCATCAACAAACTACTACCAGACCAAATCAAACAATATATTTTTAAAAATCATTCAGCACAATCAAGTGGGATTTATTCCTTGGTTGCAAGTGTGGTTCAATATTTACAAATTAACCAATGTGGCACATCACATCAATAAGAGAAATGATAAGAACAATATGATCATTTCAATAGATGCAGAAAAGGATCTGACAAAGTACAGCATCCATTAAGGACAAAAAAAAAAAAACACAACCCCTCAACAAAGTAGGTTTACAGGGAATATAACTCAACCAAATGAAGGCTATATATGAAAATAATATATATTTCCCCATTGAGGATGTTAGCTAACATCCTCAATGGGGAAACACTGAGAACTTTTCCCCTAAGCTCAGGAACAAGATAAGGATGCCCACTTTCATGACTTTTATTCAACATAGTACTGGAAGTCCTAGCCACAGTAATCAGACAACAAAAAGAAAAAAAAAAAACGGTATCCAAATCAGTAAAGAAGAAGCCGAACTTTCACTATTTGCAGATGACATGATACTATATATAGAAAACCTGAAAGACTCCATCAAAAAACTGCTAGAACTAATAAACAAATCCAGCAATGCCATAGGATACAAAATCAGGGATCCCTGGGTGGTGCAGCGGTTTGGCGCCTGCCTTTGGCCCAGGGCGCGATCCTGGAGACCCGGGATCGAATCCCACGTCGGGCTCCCGGTGCATGGAGCCTGCTTCTTCCTCTGCCTGTGTCTCTGCCTCTCTCTCTTTCTCTCTCTGTGACTATCATAAATAAATAAATAAATAAAAAATAAAAAAAAAAAGATACAAAATCAACATACATAAATCGGTTGAATTTCTTTACATCAATAGTGAAGCAGCAGAAAAAGAAATTAAGAAAACAGTCTCATTTATAATTTCACCAAAACCAAAAAGATATCTAGGAATATTCTAGCCAAAGATGTGAAGACCTATCCTCTGAAAACTATAAAACCCTGATGAAAGAAACTGAAGATCGCACAAAGAAATAGAAAGGGATTCCATGCTCGTGGATTAGAAGAACAAATATTGTTAAAATGTCTACACTACCCAAAGCGATCTACACATTTAATTCAATCCCTATCAAAATACCAACAGCATTTTCCTCAGAGGTAGAACAAACAATCTTAAAATTTGTATGTATCCACAAAGGAAACCAAACAGCTGAAGCAATTCTGAAAAAGCTGAAGGCATCACGATTCTAGACTTCAAGTTATGTTACAAACTGTAGTGATCAAGACAGTATGGTACTGGCACAAAAACAGACACATAGATCAATGGAATAGAAAACCCAGAAATAAACCCACAATTCTATGGTCAGTTAATCTTCAACAAAGCAGGAAAGAATATCCAATGGTAAAAAGAGTATCTTCAACAAATGATGTTGGGAAAAACTAGTCAGGTACCTACAAAAGAATGAAACTGGACCACTTTTTTACACCATACACAAAAAAATAAATTCAAAATGTATTAAAGACCTAAATGTGAGACCCGAAACCATCAAAATCCTAGAAGAGAGCACAGGCAATAATCTCTCTGACAACAGCTATAGTAACTTTTTTCCCAAATAGGTCTCCTGAGGCAAGGGAAACAAAAGCAAAATAAAGCATGGGGGCTACATCAAAATAAAATCTCTGCATGGTGATGGAAAAAAATCAACAAAACTAAAAGGCAACCTACCAAATAGGAGAAGATATTTGCAAATGACATATCCAATAAAGGGTTAGTATCCAAAATATATAAAGAACTTGTAAAACTCAACACTCAAAAAACACAATAATCCAATTAAAGAATGAGCAGAAGACATGCACAGAAATTTTTCCAAAGAGGACATAGAGATGGCCAACAGATACATGAAAAGATGTGCATCATCACTTACTGTGAGGGAAATGCAAATCAAAATTACAATGAGACATCACCTCACACATGTCAGAATGGCTAAAATCAAAAGCACAGAAAACAACAGGTGTGGGGAGGATATAGAGAAAGGAGAACCCTCTTGCTCTGTTGGTAGGAATGCAAACTGGTGCAGCCCCTGTGGAAAACAGTATAGAGTTTCCTCAAGAAGCTAAAAGTCAAACTACCTTATGAACCAGCAATTGCATTAGTGAGTATTTACCCAAAGAATAATTCAACAGGATACATGCACCCCAATGTTTATAGAAGCATTATTTACAATAGCTAAGATATGGAAGTAGCCCAAGTGTCCATTGATTGATGAATAAAGAAGATGTGGTGTATGTGTATGTATGTATATATGTGTGTGTGTGTGTGTGTATACATACTGGAATATTATTCAGCCATAAAAAGAATGAAATTTTGCCATTTACAACAACATGGATAGAAAGCTAGAGAGTATTACGCTATGTGAAGTAAGTCAGAGAAAGACAAATATCATATGATCTCACTCATATGTGGAATTTAACAAACAACTAAAAGGGGGGGATGGAAGAGGAAAAAAAAAAGAAACAGACTCTTAACTAGAGAGAACTGATAGTTACCAGAGGAGACATGGGTGGGGGATGGGTTAAATAGATGATGAGGATTCAGGAGTGTACTTTTCATGATGAGCACCAGGTGATGTATGAAATTATTGAATCACTATATTGGACACCTGAAACTAATATAGCACTGTATATTAACAAACTGGAATTAAAACAAAGAAAGACTAAAAATACTAAGATAGTTGCCCAAAAGGTGCCTAGGTTGTTGTGAGTTTTCATCCAGATGTAAGTATGCATTCTTAACAATTAGGCTATTAACCTAAGTCCTCCCCTTTGTGACAACTAGTATTAAGATTCATCTTGGATTTGCAGAAAGTTCCATCCCAACACTTACAGAGATGAACATCTATGTGGAGTATAAGAGAAGGCACATTTGCAGAAACTGTGGCAGAAACCAACTAATTATTAGTGCTCTGCCTGGATCATTTGGGAGAGAAGGGTGTGTGATATTTAATGCTTGTTTAAAAAGAATGCAGCAACAGCTGTGACATCTTATTTCTCACTTCCTTCTGCAGGTTCTCAACTCAAACGTGAATCCATTTAGATATGATAGAAAAACATCTCAGAGTTTTTGCATGGGTCTTGGTTGGCTTTGAGAGATATTTGACCCTCATGGAGAGATTTCTCTGAAAACCATAAACTCTTAAGGGAACCTATAGCTAAATCACTGACTAGCATTCAGGCTTTTACTGCCCAGGTGGGTTTACAATGCTGATGAAAGTGAATCAATGGGAAATGAGAAAGTAACCCAAAGGACTCTACGTATATTTTTACTGTCAGTCTCATTGCCCTGGAAAACTCCCCTATCTCTACTGTTAAAATTGGGCAAAAACTTAAGAAATTATACCATAATAATGGGCAGGAAGTGACCCAGATCAAGGCAGATTTCTTTTTTAAAAATTAATGTGTGAGTCAAGCACAAGTCAAGTATGCAAACCCCATAGCCCTAGCCTAAAAACAATATGGCTGTGGTTGCTAAATCAAGGAGTCCTCAAGGCAGAAATAGACAAATGTCTCAAATAATAACCCTGTTACTCAACATGGGGCTGTGGAGGAGATGGTGGTAGGGAGGCAAAACTTTGAAAATTTGTCTGGTCGAGTTGCTAGCAATGGCTATACCACTTGAAGCCAAACATAAATCTAATGCCTTAAAATCATAAAGCTCTCTTCCTAGGTGCTTCTGGATCACTTCCTCCCCACTCTACACCACCTCAGTTGTTTTAAGAAAAATGATTATGGGTGAGACTAAGGTCTCTCAGTCCCCAAAGGCAAATCAAAGGCCAAATACAGTCATTTGAATATCCTGGGGAGTTTCAGAGTGGGAGTGATTCAAACTTGTATGGCTGTCTTGGCTATGGACAACCAAGTCACTATCCTACTTGGACATGTGGAAGGAAAAGGCACTTAGATTTAGCCAATGGGGTTTGAGTTAGGTTCACCGTGGGGAAGAACAAATTTTGTGACACCCTGGGGAACTTTGGGCCAATTCAATGTACTGTTGCTATCTCTTCTATATCTGCATATATAGTAAGAGTTGAGGTATTCTATCGCTATTCTTCCCTATCTCAAAAGGCCAGACAGGAGGGCCTAACAAGCCTTGATTGTCACATGGAAACAGTATATTCAAGAATACAGCCGACATGACCCAAGTCACATCTCAGCTTTACATGAAAAAAAAAATGACAGCTTTTCCTTTGAGGGGAATTTTATCCACTACTTTACCACCTAAAGGAAACTGCTGGCTCATTGAGACCTTCAGTTCACTGAGGTTCACCTAAGCACCTGTACCTAATTGAGTAATGGTTTGGCTAAGTTGAAACCTAACAGTGTCTGCTGGGCTGCATAGCTTTTCAACCTCAATACCAGCTATGCAAACTAAAAATGGACATGGTTGCTCCAATGAGTAAGTAAAACTCCAAATTCTCATAGCTTGAACCCATGTCCCTTTTAACGAACTTTGTAATATTTTTATTAACTCTTGGGCTGTTGCCAATGGCTTGGCTTTTTGGTCTACCACTTGAAAAGCTACAGACTGGACAACTAAACCCCCTATTTTCCATTCTGGTTGAATAGGCAATTGTGTAAATACCATTTTTGAAAAAATCCATCCTTTTCCCACTAAATTGAACACCCATTCATAAAATATAAACTTCTCATAGAACCTTGAGATTTCAAACTATTTGTCCCTCCCTGTGCCCATATTGATTATGATATGTGGAACAACTGGTAATGAAATTTCTCCCTCACTGTTCATCTATTTCATACTTTCTATTTTAGGACATTTATATTTTTGGTCTTCACTTTAAGATAATATTATCTAATGCCCCCCAAATTTTGTTTTTGGATTTCATTTAAGTTACATGTTAATTTTGGAGAATTTAAATTTTAAATAATAACTAGTCTTTCCATTTGACATGTTTTTCCATTTGTCCAAATATTCTTTGTATGCTTTCTAATAAGAGTATAGTTTTCTTTCTATAAGTCTTGTGCTTTTTCTTATCAAATTTTTGCCAATTTTTAAAACTGTTTTCTTCATAAGTGTATGTATATTTGTCATATATGTGACTGTTAAGAATGAAATACTCCCCCATATTTCTATTTCTAGGTCTTTATTGCAAGAGTAAAGGAAAACAATTTGTTTGTCTTTTGTCCAGTTACCTTACTAAATTTCCTTATTAATTTTTGTGGTATTTTACTAGATGGTCTTTGGTTTTCAAGGAATAAATCTGCAAAATAAATCTGTTTATTTATTCTTCTCCAACACCACTTCTTTCATTTTCTTATTGTACTACAGTTGCTAGTTACTCAAAAAAGTGCTGAGTAGTAGCAATCATAACAGGAATTGTTGATGTAGTTACAGAGGCTATACAGCATAGGGCTAAGAGCATGATTTCTTAAGCATTAATGCATAACTTTGATTTACAAGCTTGCCACTTGCTGTTTGTGTGTTCTTGGGCAAGTTATTTAAGCTTTCTATGTCTTGGTTTTTCCATCTTTAACATGGGAATTATAATAATAACTATCAACTATGATTTCTGTGATAATTATTATATGTAGAGTGCCTAGAACTGTTCTTGCACAGAGTAGGCACTATAAAAGTGTTAGCTATTATATTTTTTCTTTATTTAAGTGAAAGTCTTAGGGTTTCTCTAATTAGAATGGTATTTATTGTAAGTTTGTGGTAAAACAACATACCTAAGTAGTTTCTTATCTAGTTTTACTGTGTTTTTATTAGGAAAAACTGCTTTATTAAATGACTTTTAAACATCTATTTATATGAGCACCTGGTCTTTTTACTGATGTCATAATGGATTATACTGATACTGAATCACCTTTGGATATCTGAGCTACTTCTTAGTAATAATGTATTATTATTTTGGTATATTCTATTTACCAATATTTTAGAGTGTTAGCACATATTGACAAATGAGTTTGTTTTGTTTTGTTTTGGATACTATATTGGTCATTGGTAAAGTTTTGTTATTAAGTTTGTGGGATTTATATAATAAATTAGGAAGATTGCTAGCTTCTTCTATGGTTTGAAATAGTTTAAATAACCTGGACTAAGCTTTATTCTGTAAAGGTTAGATAGAACTTGGCTGAGAACCCATCTCACTTTGGTGTCTGAATGGTACATCTTTATTCACCTTTTCAAGCTTGTCTTTGGTAATTGGTCTTTTCAAGGATTTTATATCTTCTTCGATCAAACTTGATATTTTATCTTTTGCTAGAAAATCATCCATCTCCTTCAGGTCTCCAAGTTTGTTGTGAAAATATGTGTGTGGTCTTTTATAATTCTTGTAAATCTCTTCTATATCTGTACTTCTGTCTACTTTCTCATCCCTAATCTTGTATATATTTTTGCTCTCTCCCTCTGCTCTAATCAGGTTTATCTGATTTATTAGTCTTTTCTAAAAACCACATTTTGGGCTTATTTTTTCCTTTACTATAGAGTTTTGTTTTTTACTTAATTAAATCCAGTTCATCTTTTAAGTTTTCCTCTTTATAATTTCTTTTGGTTTCTTTTGTTATTCCTTTTCTAATTTTTAAAGATGTTTTCTTCCATTATTTTCTATTTTTCTTCAATATTGAGGACATTTAAGACTATTGATTTTCTCCTGAGTGCAACTTTTACTGTGTTTTATAGATTTGGAGATGAAGTAGTCTCATTTTCTTTGCTCCCCAAATGGCATGTTATTTCTTCATTCATTTCCTCACTGGCCCAACATAATACTTCTAGAAGTATGATTCTAAGTAGTCAGAATTTCTGGTTATCTATTTACTATTCATTTCAAGTATGATTGATTTATGACCAGAGTTTGTGACCTATAAAAAGCTGAAAATGCCATCAGTAAATTTAACATTTTATGGCCAAAGTCATGATTACTTTTTGTGAAATTTCCAGAAATGTATAGAAATTATTATTCTCTTCATAAGGAATATAAAGGCCTATTTATACCAATAAGATTAAATGTATCAATTGTATGATTCAATTTATCTATGCCTTTGCTATTTAATTCTGTCTACCAGAATTTTTAAATTCTGAGAGAAGTATACTAAAGTTGCACACATTCAAATGAATGAATTATAATCATTGTATTCGGGTACATAATGTGATCTAGTAAGTATTATTTGTAAAGCATTGAATAGGATTGTACGGGAAAGCCCAATAAATGTACTAAATAGCAACTGATTTATGTAATGAAAGGCTGTAGGTAGGCAGGCAGATAGATCTACAGTGTTTAAGAATTCAAGAATGCCATCAAGAAAGCAGGACCCTTGCTTTTCTGTTCTGTCATCCTTACTAAACACTGATACAGTTCTGGAATGGCTTCTATGTTCTGGGCAGCAGAAAGGAGGAGCAGAAGTGGCAGCACTGACAGATATGATGGCTTATGTCTCATTGGCTAGAATTGAGTCCCAGAGCCATCTGTAGTGCAAAGGGAATCTAGAGGGATCCCTGGGTGGCGCAGCGGTTTGGCGCCTGCCTTTGGCCCAGGGCGCGATCCTGGAGACCCGGGATCGAATCCCACATCGGGCTCCCAGTGCATGGAGCCTGCTTCTCCCTCTGCCTATGTCTCTGCCTCTCTCTCTCTCTCTCTCTCTGTGACTATCATAAATAAATAAATAAATAAAAATTTTTAAAAAAGGGAATCTAGAAAAACAAAAGAAAAACAAATTTTAGGGATCCCTGGGTGGCGCAGCGGTTTAGCGCCTACCTTTGGCCCAGGGAGCGATCCTGGAGACCCGGGATCGAGTCCCACGTCGGGCTCCCGGTGCATGGAGCCTGCTTCTCCCTCTGCCTGTGTCTCTGCCTCTCTCTCTCTCTGTGTGTGTGTGACTATCATAAATAAATAAAAAAAAAAGAAAGAAAAACAAATTTTAGCTTTAACATTTCCAAAATGGAAGAAGGCAAGTGAAAAATAAAATGGAATGGGTGTTGTGGTAGTCAGCCAATGGTATCTGCCACACATAAGAACTGTTAAGACATATATTCAGGATTCAAAGTTTTAATAGCTGGAGCCTCTTGCTTTCCTCAGGGCTGCTCCAGCTTCCCTTTATCACCTCTCTTTTTTAAAAAGTTGTAAGAGTTAAAGACATTATACCTAACTTAGGTATTCTCTGGTAATGAGAAGAATTGGAAAGATGAGACCTCTACCGAGTTACACAAAGAATCCTTCTGGGAATTTGACTGAAGTTACTTTGAATTTATAAATTGGTGTAGGAAGAATTCAGGTGTTATGACATCTTCACATGATGAGCATGGGCTACTTTTCTATTTTTAAGATATTCTTCTAGAAATATTTATTCAAAAATGTTTTTATAGTTTTCTATATATAGGTTTTACACATTCATCATTAGGTTTATTCCTAAATACTGTACTCTATATTTTTATTATTATAAAGGATGTCTTTCATAGTTGTTATTACTCTAATTGTTTCTGGTTTATAGAAGTATAATCAAGTGTTTTTGTGTATTCATCTTATGTTTAGCTACTTTGCCTAACTCCCTTATTATCATTATCATTATTATTAATATCACCTGGGGGATTTCAAGTAGACAATCATATCATCTGAAAAATGACTTTTTTTTCTCTTTTCCTATCTTTATGACTTTTAATTAATTCCTTTTTCTATACAACTGGTTAGGGATACCTGGGTGACTCGCTGGTTGAGCGTCTGCCTTTGGCTCAGGTCATGATCCCGGGGTCCTGGAATCGAGTTCCACATCAGGCTTCCTGCCTGGAGCCTGCTTCTCCCTCTGCCTATGTCTCTGCCTCTCTGTGTGTGTCTCTCATGCATAAATAAAGAAAATCTTAAAAAAAAAAAAGAACTGGTTAGAATCTCCCATACAATTGTTGAACAGAAGTAGTGATGAATTGTTAAAAAAAGTTTAAAATTTTAAGAGGAAAATATAGATGAATATCTTTCTGACCTTGCAAATGATTCCTTAAACTACCACAAAAATATTTACTAAGAAATAAAAATTAAAATTGTAATATTATTTATAAAAACTTTTATAAGTCAATAATAAAAATACAAAAAGAAATGAAAAATGGGCAAAAGACCTAAATAAGTATTTTACAGAAAAGAAAACATATAACACTAAAAAGCATATCAAGTTAGGCTCAATCTAACTATTATTTGGGGAAATGTAAAAAAAAAAATAAGAGTGGGAAAGTTATCTTACATTCATTCAACGGGCAAAAACTAAAATGTTGACAGTACCAAGTATTGCAGAGATTGTAAATCAATGGGCTCTCACATATTGTTGATGGGATGTAACTTGGAATAATCGCTTTGGTAAACAATTTAGCATTATTTTCTATAGTTGAATATTTGCATACCAAATAAATTAGCAATTTCATATTCGGTATTTATGCAAGTGAATTTAACAAATGTATACCACAAAACACCTAGCAGTAGCACTATTAATGATAGCACAAATGTGGAAACAATCCAGATGTCCATTGACAGGAGTTTGACTAAACTATAACATAATCAGATAATACTAAATACCAATGAAAATTAATGAACCAAACTACATTTAACACATGGATGAGTCTTATTGTAATAATGATGAGTGGAAGAAGGAAGTCCCAGAAGATACATACATTATGATACCCACTTTGTAAAATTCAAAAAGAAGCAAAACTAAATAAAATATTTAAAAAATATATGCATATATTAATGTTTCTTTAAGGCAGAGCAAGGATAAACAAAAAATTCAAAGTAATGGCTATTCCAGGGCAGACCGAAAAACCGAATTGGTAATAGCATATAGACGTATTTTAGATTACAGTTCTTAAATTGGGCAATGGATTCATATAATTTCATCATATTGTTAATGAATATATAAAATTAAATAAATAAAATAACTGAAGGCCATGAATAAGCAATGATGACAATACATCATAAACCAAAGATACTGATTAGTCCTATGTGGTGCCTTAAGGTAAAAAATAAATAATAATAGTTATAATAACAAAAACAACAAACACATAAATAAATAAAATGAATTCCACTTATAACTTCCATTCTCCAAACTGATGGAAAATTTAAACTCAAGTATTTGGAGGATACTTGCCCCACCCATGTCCTGTAAAGGCCTAGGGTCTTATCAGAATAAAGGCATTGGGAAGACCCTTCTTCCTAGCCACTATGATTATCACTGAGATTCCCATTGCCCAAACTAGCTCTATGTTGTTCTTTTATCTCTTTGTCATGCTTTGTAGTCTATAAGCAATTTTTCCTTCCTTTCCTTTCCTTTCCTGACACAGTCCTTCCTAGAGGCAAAGGAACACAATGTCTTTGATATCTTCTAGGAACTGAGCAAAAAAAAAAAAAAAAAAAGTGAAACACACACACACAAAGAAAAGGTAACAAATTAATATCTAAAAAAATATTCTAAAGAGAAAATGTAGTCTCTATTGTATTCATTCACCTGTGAGATATAGTTTAGTTAGGCTAAACTTCTTTCTCCAATTTCAGATTTTCTTGGTCAGATTTATTGCATCCTTCTGAATGAGTTATTATTCTTACTTGCTATATCACTAAAACATCTTTTTTGCCTCTAAACCCAACTCTTTGGTGATTGAGCTTGAGGAAAAATTTAATTACAATTTTACATGTAATTTTGTTTACTTCCAGAATCATAAACTGTTGCAATAAATGAGAAAATGAGTAAAGGCATAGAAAACAAATTAAGAAAACTGTCGTATCAAGTGGGAAATGGGCCCTTTGGCAAATTGTTTTTATTGCTTTTTTCCCCATTTATCTGAACACAAAGTTTATTAGTATTATATTGTCAAATGAAGCAGCTGAGTCTAGTTCAAGTTTATTACTAATATTATCATTCATTAATAATAAATTTATAAGTCAAATAAGTATTTTATAATATTTGCATGATTCAAATTGTGACCTACATTACAGCTATTTAATGAAGGATGATCTTGGGTCAACTTGCTAAAAATCAACAGTGCTTGCCCTTATAACATAACTTCATTCTCTCAGCCTGACATGTTTTTCTTACATCGATTAATGAGCTCTTCTATTTTTGTCTTTTCCATGTTTAACTTGCAAAGAGAAAAAAAAAACATCTAAGTTGATACATCTGAGTGTCAGGTAGAGAGTAGCTGTGGAGCAGAGAGAATTTTGAGCAAAGAATTAAATTTACAGGGCAGCTGTGGAAAGATAAGGGTCTAAGCTATAAGAATAGAAGAACTCTCCTATTAAAGGAGGAAGCAGGAAGAAGAAAACAGGGAGGTAAGTGCCTTCCAGGATCTGATCATATACAAAAACTTACTTTCATTTACCAAGTGTAGGATACATCAATTTCCAGCCCAGAACAGAACATTAATAATAAATACAGATTTTCATCTGTCTTCAACATAAATATTTTTCCCTTTTATTTTTGTATCTCTCAAGCTGACAGAGGAAAACTCCAGAGTAAATGTGGATCAAAATGCTGTTTCTTGGATTAAAATTACTCTTAAACATTTGAAGAAACAGATTCTAAAATTTTAAATAAACATAAGCACATAGAATATGCTTTTAAAAATCTTTATGGTATGAAAAATTATACTGCAAACAATAGGCTTGGCTCTTGTGTGAAGACATAATGTAATTTAGTGATATATATGCTATGTTAACTATATATGTGAATATGTTTACATATATAATAATATAAATATCATGTTAACTGTCGGTCTTCCTTTTTATAAGATTAGTGCCCTGACCTTTTATGCCATTTTCCATGGTGTTTAATTAATTAATTGGGATAATTTAAAAAGAAGACAAACACACCCTAAAAATTGGTCAATAGTGTGTCTCAAATTTAAGTCCATGCATTCCCAAGCCTCTCCTTCTTTCAAAAGTAACAGATCACTTTTAAATCCATCAATACAAAATTACCATTGTATTTCATTTTTATAACTACCAACAAGTACACAAGGTCCATGAGATTTTGCCTCATTTATCAAGTATCTCGTTAATAAGGGCTCCAAGTGTTCCCGGTCAAACTGTGCCTCTCCCAACTTTAACACTACCTGTCTCTCTAGCACAAATGGCACAAAACACAAATCTTGAGAAGGAAGCTATGATCAGAACTGACCACTCCCTTGCCCTTGAGAGTAATTGAAGGAAACTCATTATGCCCCTCAGACACTGCCAGAAGTCCAAAATTCTCAGACTGTCCTCATAGCCACACACTTGATACAGCTCTGTCCATTCTCTAATACAAAATCTTTGACCTTCCAAACTCTTGCACTACAGTCTCTGAAACTTACTCTTCCAACTCTCCTCTAGAGCTTCTAACTCTTTTCTAGATATTAATTCCAACTTTTTCATCTAACAAAAATTTAGCTACTCCCTCTGTATGCTGTCTCCTCACAGCCCTTAATGGAGGCTTTTTTCTCTCACATCCCATGTGACACCACAGGCCTAGAGAGCAAATTAGAGTCTCTGATCCTCATTGCTGTTTATAGAAAATGTCTTTTCTTCCCACCTTCCATAAAAACCCGAATCTTTGAAGCATAGTCCATTAAACTGTACCCTAGGATACCATTCTATAGTGGTATAGATGGTGACGCTATGGGCACCATCAACCTTTGGATCCCTCTCTCTTCAGTTGTTGTCTACTCCATTACTCTCCACCATTACCTCTGTCAGCATTCTTAGTGACCTCTGTATTTATGTTGATATTTATTTTACACCCAGGCCTCTCATTCATTGACTTCCTTATCTTCGACATTATTTTTTTGTCCTTTTCACTTAAGCTATCCACTCTCAAGGTTATGTTTTGGAAATTTTCATTAGCAATTACTCACTACATTACTTCCCAAATCTTTAGTCAAAAGTTTACTAATTTCTGTCTTTCCAGATCATGTACGGGCATATCTTTGAGATACTGTGAGTTTGGTTCTAGATTACCACAATAAAGTGAATGTCATAATAAACAAAATAAAGTTAATTTTTTGGTTTCCTAATGCATATAAAAATTATGTTTATACTATATATTGGCAATTAAGTGTGCAATAGCATTATATCTAAAAAAGTACATACCTTAATTTAAAAATATTTTATTGCTAAAAAAAGAATGCTAGCTGTCATTTGAGCTTTTAGCAAGTCATAATTTTTTTGTTGGTGGAGGGTCGGTCTTGCCTCAGTGTTGATGGTTGCTGACTGATCAGGGTGGTAGTTGCTAAAGGTGAAGGTAACTATGGAGATTTCTTAGAACAATTCAACAACGAAGTTTTCTCCATCAACTGACTCTTCCTGTCATGAATGACTTTTCCTTTCTCTGTAGCTAAGATGCTGTTTGATAGCATTTTACCTACTGTAGAATTCTTTCCAAATTAAAGTCAATTTTCTCAAACCCTGCCATTGCTTTATCAACTAACTTTATGTAATATTCTAAATCCTTTGTTGTCATTTGAACAGTCTTCATAGCATCTTCACCAGGAGTAGATTCCATCTCAAGACATTCTCTTTGTTCATCCATGGGAAGCAGCTCCTCATCCCTTCAAGTTTGATCATAAGATGGCAGCAATTCATTCACATCTTCAGGCTCCACTTCTAATTCTAGTTCTCTTTCTGTTTTCCACCACATCTCCAGTTACTTCCCCCACTAAGGTCTTATACCCTTCAAAGTCATCCATGAGGGTTAGAATCAACTTTTCCCAAACTTTTGTTAATGTTGATATTTGACTTCTTCCCATGAATCATGAATGTTCTCTAAGGCATCTAGAATGATAAATCCTTTCCAGAAGGTTTTCAATATACTTTGCCCAGATCCATCAGAGGAATCACTATCTATGGTAGCTATAGCCTGAAAAAATGTATTTCTTAAATAGTAAGTAAGACTTAAAAGTCAAAATAACTCCTTGATTCATGGATTTCAGAATGGATGTTGTGTTAGCAGGTATGAAAACAACATTAATCTCATTGTACATCTCCATCAGAGCTCTTGGGTAATCAGGTGCATTGCCAGTGAAAAATAACCTTTTTTTGTTTTGTTTTGTTTTATTTTGTTTTGTTTTGTTTTGTTTTGTTTATGATAGTCACGCACAGAGAGAGAGAGGCAGAGACACAGGCAGAGAGAGAAGCAGGCTCCATGCACTGGGAGCCCGATGTGGGATTAGATCCCGGGTCTCCAGGATCGCGCCCTGGGCCAAAGGCAGGCGCTAAACCGCTGCACCACCCAGGGATCCCGAAAAATAACCTTTTGAAATGAACTTTTTTTCTGAGTAGTAGTTCTCAACAGTGGGCTTAAAATATTCAATAAACCATGTTGTTAACAGATTGTGGTCATTCAGGCTTCGTTGTTCGCTATCTAGAGCACAGGCAGGGTACATTTATCATCACTCATTAAAGTCCTAGAGTTTTTGGAATGGTACATGATCTACTGGCTACAACTCAAAGTCACCAGCTGCATTAGCTACTGACAAGAGAGTAAGCTATCTTTAGAAGCTTTAAAGCCATGCATTGACTTACATTGACTTGCAACAGGTATCAACTTCTTTTTTGCTATGAATGTCCTATATGGCATCTCCTATGACTTCTTTTTTGCTATAAAAGTCCTATATGGCATCTTCTATGACTTCTTTTTTTGCTATGAAAGTCCTATATGGCATCTTCTATGAATATAAAGCTATTGTGTCTACATTAAAAATCTGTTGTTTAGTTTGGGCACTTACATTAAGTGTCTTAACTAGATTTTCTGGGTAACTTGCTGTAGCACTAGCAATCGCTTCACCTTGCATTTTTATGTTATGGAGAAAGCTTCTTTCCTTAAACTTCATGAACCAAGCTCTGTTACCTTCAAACTTTTCTGTAGCTTCCTCACCTCTTAGCCTTCATAGAACTGAAGAAAGTTAGGCCTTGCTCTGGATTAGGCTTTAGCTTAGTGAAATGTAAAGGCTGGTTTGATTTTCTATCCAGACCACTAAAACTTTCTCCATATCATCAACAGAGCTGTAGCACTTTCTCACCTTTCATGTCTTCACTAGAGTGACACTTTTACTTTCCTTCCTGTACATTCACAATTTGAATAACTGGCACAAGTCTAGCTTTTGGACTGTCTCAGCTTTTGACATGTCCTTTCACTAAGCTTAATCATTTGTAACTTTTTATTTAAAGTGGGAGACATGTGACTCTTCCTTTTACTTACACGTCATTATAAGGTTATTGATTAGCCAAGTTTCAATACCATTGTGTTTCAGAAAATGAGGAGGCCCACAAAGATAGAAAGATGAGGGAATGGCTGCTTGGTGAAGCAGTCAGAACATAACATTTATCAATTAACTTTGCCATCTTATATGGGCATGGCTCATGGTACCTCAAAACAATTACAAGAGTAACATCCAAGATCACTGATTACAGATTAAAACACATTTAATAATAATGAAAAGGCTTGAAATATTGTTGGAATTACCAAAATGTGACACCCAGACACAAAGTGAGCAATAGCTATAGGAAAAATAGTACCAATAGACTTGCTCACTGCAGGGTTGCCATAAATCTTCAATTTGTAAATAAATAAATAAATAAATAAATAAATAAATAAATAAATAAATATCAGTATCTGTGAAGTACCATAAAGTGAAATGCTATAAAGCCAGGAATGCATGTATTTTAATATCCGAACTCCAAAGATGTTTGAATCTCAAGTCTATTGGCACATTTTTAAATTCTCTTTATATTTTCACTTCTCTCATCTTGGATTCCACAAAACATCACTGTAATCACTTCATTGCATGTATTCCCCACTCTCTTCCCTTTGTCTCCTTCTCTGGCATTCTTGCCAGCAAAACGAAAAAAATTCAGTGCTAGTGAAACGTAACTCCATGCCACCTCTACATTTACTCTCTAACAGATGAATTTGGCTGCAATAAAATTCACAATCATTACTTATCAGTTCATAATCCACATTTCGAAGTGCCCAAGCAATACTGCTACATTTCTCTCATACAATTGCTTTCTCACTTCTCACAAGAACTATTTTATAACTTCTCCTTTCTTCAACATTTATTCCATGCTTTCTCAAATAATTATTTCAACTCTTATTCCTTGAGAAAATAGGAGCAATCAAGTGAGAATATCTCAAAATCATATTGCAAAATTACCAACAAACTTCTTGCTATATTTGAAATACACCAGGTGTATTTCTGCCTGTGGACTTTTTGCCTATAAGGCTCTTTTTTAAAGTTTTTGCTAGGACTTGTTCCTTAACATTATTTAAGCCTCTGATAAATTGTTACTTTCTCAGAGAGATGCTTCCTGACTACTCCAACAAAGATGCACCTTCAGGGATGCCTGGGTGGCTCAGTTGGTTAAGTGTCCAACTCTCGACTTCAGCTCAGGTCATGATCTCAGGACTGTGAAATGGAGTCCCATATCAGGTTCCACACTGGGCATGGAGCCTGCTTAACATTCTCACTCTCCCTTTAGCCCCCTCCATCACTCTCTCTCTCTCTAAAAACAAAACAAAACAAAACAAAACAAAAAAACGCACCCATTCATTACTCTCTATTATTCAGAGGATTAGTTCTGTTATAATCTTTATTAACATGTGAAGCTATATTATTTTGTTTTATGTCTTGACTTCTAGAATGAAAGCAAGGGATTTGCTCATCCTGTGTCTGAAGCACCTAAAACAGTGCATGAAACATAGATGCTCAGATAACTTTGAATAATTAATTAAATTATTATAAATAATTAACTAAAATAACATAATTAGTAAGGTAGTGAAAGATTCTCAAAACCTCTGGACTGAAAACAATCTTAATGAGAGAAAATAAATATCCAAATAAATAGATAGATATACCATGTTCATGGATTAGACTATATTGTTAAGAGGTTGATCAATGGATTTAACACAAGCTCAATAAAAATATATGCAAGCTTCTTTTTTTTAATCTAGATATTGACAAGTTGATTTTAAAATGTGCATGCAAATAGAAAAATATATATAATAGCAAAAACAATCTTGAAAAAAAAAGAAGTTGGAAGAAGACTTTTATTACTGATTTCAAGGCTTGCTATAAATCTACATTAAACAAGACAGTGTGGTATAGATATAGGGTGGGGAAATTAGACCAACAAAATATATTGAGAGTCTAAAAAGAGGCAAAAACATATACAAGCAATTAATCTCCCACAGAGGCATTAAAACAATCCAATGAATAATGGAAATTCTTTTCAACTAATGGTACTGAAGCAACTGCATATCTAGCTGGAAAAAAAAGAAACATCACTATCTCACAGTGTACATAAAATTTAAGTTGGATCATCCACCTAATATATAAACTGTTAAACTTCTAAAAGAAAAATATAGTAGAATATCTTCATAGACTTAAGGTAGGATAAATTTCTTAGACAAGACACAGAAAGCTCTAATCATAAAAAATGACAAATTAGACTGCATTGAAATAAAATTTTTCTGCCCAAAGACATATTAATAAATGAGTAGGTAAGACACAAACCAGAAGATATAGTCACAAAACCTATATGTGAGAAACAACTGATAACAGGGTATACAAATAACTACTACAAATTAATAATAAAGAGACAAGCAACCCAATTAAAAATAGGAAAAATATTTATACAAATACTTCCCAAATGAAGAATATAAATGCCCAATAAGCACATGGAAAAATGCTCATCATTAGTGCTCACCAAGAAAATGAAGATTAAAAGTTAAAAATAGAGCTACCTTGGGGATCCCTAGGTGGCTCAGCAATTTAGCGCCTGCCTTCGGCCCAGGGCATGATCTTAGAGCCGGGGGATCCAGTCACATATCGGGGTCCCTGCATGGAGCCTGCTTCTCCCTCTGCCTGTGTCTCTGCCTCTCTCTCTCTCTCGAATAAATAAATAAAATGTTTTTTTTTTAAATAGAGCTACCTTATGATCCATCAATCACACTAGTCAGTATTTGCCCAAAGAATACAAAACACTAATTCAAAGGGATATATTCACCCCTGTGTTTATAGCAGCATTATTTATAATAACCAAGATATCAAAGTAGCCCAAGTGTGAGATAGATATAGATACACACACACACACACACACACACACACACACACACACACACAATGGAATATATTCAGCCATGAAAAAGAATGAAATCTTGCCATTTGCAATGACATGAATGGAGCTAAAGAGTATAATGCTAAGTGAAATAAATCAGTCAAAGAAAGACAAATACCATATGATTTCATTCCCACATGGAATTTAAGAAACAAAAGACTAAAGGGGAAAATAAAAGAGAGAGACAAACCAAAAAACAGACTCTTAATTCTTTATTATGGAGAACAATGGTTATCAGAGAGGAGGGGGTTGGGGAATGGGTAAATAGGTGAGGGAGATTCAGGAGTACACTTGTCATGGTGTATGGTGTTTCATGTATTGTATATCTGAAACTAATGTAACACTTTATATTAACTAACAAATTTAAATAAAAACTTAAAAAGCAAAAAAAGAGAAAGAAAATGGAGATTAAAATAAAAATAAGATATCACTACACACCCACTAGAATGGTTATAATTAAAAAGATTGACAATACTGAATGTAGCAAAGGATATAAAAAAATAAGAATTCTCACACATTGCTTGTAGAACAATCAAATTATGTAATGGTTTTGGAAAAAGATTTGGCAGTTTCTTATATAGTTAAGTATATACTTTCCATATGACACTGTATTCCCACTCCCCGATATTTACCCAAGAGATATGAAAACATATGTCCACACACAGCTTGTACATGAGTGTTCACAGCAATATTATTCATAAGAGGTGAAAATTGGAAACAACTCAAGTATCCTTCAACATCAGAAAGAATAAACAATTTATGGCATAGTCAGATAATGGAATACTACTCAGCAATAAGAAGGAATTAACTACTAATTCATAAATTGATAGCCATAATGAAATTGATGTATCTTTTTAAAAAGTATTTAAAGAAGTCAGATTTTTAAAAGTACATATGGTAGAATTCAATTTATACAAATTTTCTAGTTGTCTATTACAGCCTATTTCAAAACTTCATGGTTTAAGAGAAATTAAAATTAAGTATTTTGATCTCAAATCTGCAACTTGGGCACAGATCACTGTGAATATCCCATCTCCACTTCATACAATGCCAGCTGCATAGCTCCACTGGGACGGTCAGACACACTTCCAAGGTAGCGCATTCACATGGCTAGCAAATTGGTTTTGTATATTGAAATTCAGCCAGGGCTGTTGGTTAAGGTTCTCAATTTCTTTCCATATGGATTTTTCTATGGGCTACTTGGACTTCTTCACCATACACTAGCCGGGTTCTTGGAGTGTTCCCAGATTCAGAAAGCAGAAGCTGCCGATCTCACAAAGCATGGGTCTAAAAGTTGGCACAGCATGACTTCCATCATTTCTATCAGCTAAGTTTTTATAGAGTCCTCCTATATTCAAAATTAGGGGGTAAAGATTCCATGTCTTGATGGAAAGAGTGTCAAAGAATATGTGGTCATCTTTAATCTACCAGATATGCAGTACTAGAATACAGAAAGCTAACCTATGCTGATAAGAATAAGAATAGTATTTGCTGTGGGGTAGAGAAAGTAGCAGGCATTGACTGGCAAAGCACATAAGGGAAATTCCTCAAGTGGTAAAAATGTTCTCTATCATGATTAAAGTAGTAGTTACAGAGGTGTATAAATATGTCAAAATTCATCAGACTGTAACACTAAAGATCTATGTATTTCACTGTATGCAAATTTACCTCCATTTAAAAAATAACTTCCTTATGTGGAAGCAGGTTTCTTCTAAGCAAACATAGTCACCCTAACAGAAAGTTTAGAAGTAAGTTTATTATATGCTCTGAGTTTCATTGAGAAACTCTTCTTGGTTGATTATTTTTAAATTGCTCTAGTAAAAGAAATCAGAAAAATCCTGTTTCTTAAGTCATTTCAAAGCCATTTTTAGGTCAAATAAGCTCAAAACTGAAAATTCTGGGGAAAAACATTTTTACTCAGCATATATGTTAAGGTGACATATATGCATATGTATACATGTATTCACACATACATAATTTGATTTGGATTATTTTTATTCTGTTTTTGCATTTGAGGCTTGAGAAAATTGAAGAAAAAAATCCTAGCAAAGCCATTTAAAAATCAATTCAATTTCTCAAGTATATTCTTATGGTGACATCAGATTAAGAACCATTTTTTACATCCTAAACTTGGTGCCCTTGATGAGCTTTAGGAAGGATGAGTTCTTCAAGAGTTTCTTAAATCACAAAGTAACTACTGGACTATTAAGTATATTTTATTATACTTAATTCTTAATAATCATTGATCTGTATATAGTGCTAAAGGCAATTCCTTTAAAAAATTCCATTAACCAGAATATTCTGTTTTTTAGGAATTCTGGATAAAGAAAGAAGATAGCATAATAGAACTTTAAAACTGTAACCAGTTTTCATGACAGTTTACTTCAGTTGCAAAACTAAATTGGTATCTATGTTTACTGAGGTCTTTAGCTGGAACCTGTGTGCCTTGGGTTAAAATCCTAGCAAGTTCTCTTTTGCTGAGCAAGTTTTCTTCATGCAATCCTGCCCTCACAGCTAGGCAACTCAGTGGTTCAGAAATCAGTGTTGATGAGTTAGCTACTATCTTCCAAAAGATTCTCCATTGAAACTGCTTAGAGCTCTTTGTGACTCCGTCTTCCTTCCTTCGTAGGATCCCTTCCCTTCAAGAGACCTTCCTCTGAATACAGATTCCTGCTATTGAATGTCATGAGTGCACGCTTGTGTTTGCAATTAGAGAAAAATAACACTTTTAACTCCATTCCATCATCTGTATTTGCAGACAGTGCTGCCCAGCACAAGAACGGTTATGTGCATGTGACTGTCTCCCTCTAATGCTAGAGCCCACATTATCATCTGCTGCTATGAATGCCCAAAGCAGGGTATGTATACCAAGGGTAAGCCACCAGAGAGAAGGCCTTGATGCCTCCTACTTCTTGGGAATCCTTTTTCATAACTCCTAGGCAGCCAGTAACTTCAGGAGTACTTTATGAATATCCAAATGCCCTAATGTAGTGCGCTACCATGTCTGCCCACTTCTAAAGTAAACCATCCCTCAAAATAATCTCTTTTCTCTCTTCACATCCTGATTCCTAGGGGAGTCCCCTGGTCTTCAGCATAATAAACTAAATAAATCCTTCTAAAATAGAATGATTGATAGGTTTAGACTTCACAGGACTGCTTATAGAAATTGATTCCTAATTAATGGAAGAGTATCAAAAGTGTCGAAAGAAGGGTGTATATATGTATATTTTTATCACAAGCCATGTGTTCCACACATATCTGGGATCCCATCTAAAATATTTCTCCTGTTTTGCCCCCATTCTGTTGGTTTACCAAAAGAATATGTTTCAGTGACTTGAAAGCCCATTCTGAAATTTGCCAATCAATAAAATACTTGGTTGAGAATTGGTGTTTGGAGGGAAAATGGGTGGTGTAAGGATATTTTTATTTGTTTATATGAGATTATTGTGAAGTTCTGAATGAGCAGGGGTACTCAGTATGTCTGCATGTGTTCAGCCCTCCACTTCTTAAAATATCAAAATACCTTCATACCAGTTACTAAAGATTCACTGTCCCAGATCCCTTCAAGGACTTCCTGTTTCCCCCAGCCTCTGTCCCAGATCCTTAAACTTCCCTATGATCCAACAATTCAAGGGTTAATGTCTGGCATGTCATGGTAGGGTGCCTCTGAGCCCCTACTTCAATCTATTCTAATTGGTCAGTGCCCCCATGGCACTGGTTGGTTTTGATGAAAGCTGATGAGATCATATGATTGTATACTTTTTTCTGCTAATCATTTGTGCATATAGAGTCAACTCTGAATTAGCTATATCAATGATTGCTAATATAAAACACAGTAAATCCAATTAAATGCTCTTCCATTTTACTTTGGAATGCATTATGTGATTTTCAGCAAGTTGAAACCCTTAACTATGGTTTTAAGCTAGTATCTAAAGTTAGTAATAAAAAAATAAAGTCAGTAATAGAAACTAATTTATTATTGTGTCCCAAATATCCAAGATAGCCAACACCCAAGGGAAAGTAAGGGAGTGGGAATGAACAAGTAAGTATTGAGCATTTTCCTATATCAGGCTCTGTTATCTCATTAAATTCTCACAAAACCCTCTAAGTATCATTATTCCCATTTTACCTATGGCAATTGAATGCTCAAAGTTGTATTTAATATCACACAGCTCTCTAAGCACAAGCACAGAAATGATCTATTTTATGCCTTTCCAAAAAAATATGAGAAATATGACTATGCCAATTTCATTTGAGGAAACTCAGACTCAGAGAGGTTAACTAGCTTGCTGAGGGCTAAACACCAATATGGAACAGAACTTAGGTGAGAATTGAGATTTTTAGACCCTTACTCCAGACTCCCACTTCCTGGGGAAATGAACTTGGCAGTATCAAAATGACACTATTTGAGAAACATATTCCATTCAGGCTACCTCCCCTACTTCAAGATAATGTCTTGGCCATACCAGAGCTCCTGCTTGCTTCCTCCCACCTTCCATCACCTTGGCATCAGTCCTTAGCAGAGCCTTATTATTGTCTGGCTCCTCTGCAGAGACTGCCCATGACAGTCTCAGAACTGTGGGTCAGTACACACACACACACACACACACACACATGCACGCACACACGCACGCACGCACACACTCCCCTCTCCTCACTGCAACAGGATTTTTATTAGTTAGAATTTTAAAAGATCTTGGAAGCTTTCCCTTTTTTAAAGATGAGATGTCATCTTTTGTTACGGACAGACTCCACCAGGCAGAAAGGAGAGTTCAATGTTCTCAGCGCCGCTGTGCACTGGGAAAGGAAGCCTGTTCTTACCGGTATGCAAACTCTCATTCACCCCCTTCTCTGCGTAAACAAATTAATCTAATCATGAAAGGATGTGTTAAAAAGAAAGGAAGAGAGAGAGTGAAGGCGGGAGTAAAGAAAGACAAAATTGAGGAGGGGGAAGGTTAAGAATAAAGACTCCAAACAGAGATTGCCATGGAAGAAGAAAGAATGTCTCCCAGTGTAAAAGACTCTTCTTTCAGAAGAAAACTACTTCTGGCTGCAAAATAAGCCTCCTACTGTTAGACCATTTAACTCTATCCAGTCTCCAGGGGTCCCATCCAAATTAATTTCATTCCTTTGTCAGGATCCTCCCATCTTTAGTTACGCGTCTCCATCTGTCCCCTTTGAAAGACTGCTGGGCACTCAGCTTCAATATCCTTCTTCCCAGCTGCCTTGGACTTTAAGGACCAATCTCTCACACAGAAGCAGCTCATCCAGGGACTCCGGGAGTGAGAACTAATTGGCAAGGGCCATCCTCTATATTCCCAAGAAAACCCCAAACAAATGAAAAATGCCAAGCCCGTTTTAAATAAAAAGCTATTCTTATAACTGTTAATTCCACAATTACCGTGTTAGGAGCACTGGCAATTAATCTCTCCACTTATATTTTTCTCCAGCAAATCTGCTTTTAAGGAAGCAATCACATGTCAAATAATTCAGTAAACCAAATTTGTATGAGACACAGACCAGTTATTTAGCTAGCATCCCCAAAACAATAGAACCGTCTATAGCGTTTTAGTTCGTGGGCATAATTGAGATCATCTAGCCAGTCTCTTAATTTTGAGGTGAGAAAACCAAGGCATACAGACCCTGAAAGTTTTCCTGTTGCACTATCCAGTAAGTTAGTGGTGAAGCTAAGAATAGAAACCAGACCTGAGTTCTGGTCCAATGATCTGATCTCTTTGTTGTAAATCTGAAGATAGATAAAGCCAGAACAAGTTTACATTTCGAACAATGTGAAACACTTTTATATTTATAATAAGCCCACAAATATAAACACGCGACCACTTTTCAAACACCAGTTCTCTTACCTTTTCACCACTCACATTTTGTGTTAAGAAATAAGAGCTATTCTTCATATAAATCTAGCAAACATTGAAAGGGAAACGTGCTGCCTCAGAAATCATATACAATGGGCTTTATAGTCAATTCTACATGGAGTTTATCCACTCTTCTGTTTACCTTAACATTTTTCTTTTCCCTTACTATAGATAACTGTGTGTTGGCTAAATTAGAATAAAACAAAAAACTTCAACAACTTTGTAAAATGTTTTTTTACATGTATTTTACATGTAAAAATACATATAAATGTATTTTTCACAGTTTCCCCCAAATATCCACTGGTATTTAATAATGCCACTATGCATACCCTCATTTAATTTTCTTCACCCACTTTTAAAAATCGGCTTGCTATCACACTATATACTATCTTGTTTCTTCTATTCTATTTACATTTAACTCCCTTTCTCCTTTTCTGAATTGTCTTCTGCCAAATACCCTCTAAATGTGATTCTTTCACCAAGTCTTTGCTCTGAACCCACTCTGGACAACAGTAATTTCATTTTCTTTCTTAGCTTTGCCCATTTGAAAATAAATTATTGCCTTTTTAAATTCTTCTTCCCAAAATTCTGTACTTAATAATTATCCATGATTACTTCTCCTTTGTCGACATACATAATTAATTACACAACCTGAACACTCTGTCTTCCATTTAGTTTCAGGTTTAAGTTAATTTTGCAAACATTTACTGTCTCCTTATCTTATGCAAACCATTGTGCTAGGTTCTCTGTGGCATAAAAAAAATAAGCAAATTATATTCCTTCATCTCAAGGTAGTTATCTGTCAGTCTTCTCCAGGTAAAGCAGAGTTGATAAAGTGTCTACTTTATAGAGGTAGTTTGAGGAGTAAGCAAACTAATGTATGTAGTTCCCAGCATACATTAAGTTCTTAGTGTGTATTACTTGATACTATGTTACTTTTAGTGTTATTGACAAATCAGTTTTTGATCCTCCCAAGTCTGAAAACGCTAGGACAAAAATATATAGAATATAAGGCTAAATGTGTCAAGAGCAATAGGCAAGCTGGCAGACAGCATTCTAAGCTAGTAATTAAACATCACCAGTAATGAGACATACTGATATCATTTACCTCTTGATAATGATGCGCTGAGAAGGGCACTTTACCTTTGTGATATCCTTGCTATATATAAATATATTGCCTGAATAAAATCACAAGCAAATATCAGATAAACCCAGAAAAAGAGGCATTCTACAAAATAACTGTTTAGACTCTTTCAAAAGTCTCGAGGTCATGAAAAACAGACTGGGGAACTGTCTCTGAAGAAAATTAAAAGAGCATGCCAGATGAAGGACCAGATAAAGGACATTACTAGGATAACTGCTGGAATCTCAAAAAAGGGTATGGATTAGTTAATGGTAGTATATCAATCCAATTTTCTGGCTCTGATCATTATGCTATAACTATTTAAGTCATTAAGATTTGGGGAAGCTAAATGAATGGTGTACAGAATTCTTTGCACTATTTTTGCAAGGCTGAAATTATTTCAAAATAAAAGTTTTTCATTCAAAAAAAGAGCAAATAAAATACAAATGTAAGAAAAAGGAAAGTGAGAATTCTTCCTCAACACATGGATGAAAAGGAGAGAATGAAGTGGGTAGCAGAAGGATTCTGGAAGATAGAAGCATCTGAGCTAGGATTTGAGGCCACTGATATTGAGGAAAGGTATTCTATGCGAAGAAAAGAGCAGAATTACAAGCAGCTAACAAGCAGAAAGGAAGGTGTGTTTGGATAGAAGTAATCATATTCTTTTGGAATTCAATGTCTTTGAGGGGGAGTAGTCTGAGACAGCAGCCAGACTTGCATATTTTTCTATCTCTGTTGTAGGCTGTATAATGTGTCTCCCTGTCAAAATGTCCATATCTCAATCCCCAGAACCTGTGAATGTTACTTTGCATGTTATAAAATACTTTGCACATCTGATTAAATTAAGGATCCTAAGGGACTCCTGAGTGGCTCAGTGGCATGATCCCATGGTCCTGGGATCGAGTCCCGCATTGGGCTCCCCATGAGGAGCCTGCCTCTCCCTCCACCTGTCTCTGCCTCTCGCTGTGTGTCTCTCATGAATAAATACATAAAATATTTTTTAAAAAATATGCCCTAAACATCTTTAAAAAAAATTAAGGATCCTGAGAAGGGGAGAGGATCCCAGATTATACAGGTAGGCCCAACAGAATCACAAGGGTCCTCATGAGAAGGAAGAAAGATTCAGTGCAGGAATCATATGGCCTCTTATAGCTGGAAAAGACAAGGAGGCAGGTTTCCCTTTGAAGTGTGCAGAAGAAATACTGTCTTGCAAGCACTTTTATTTTAGACTTCTGAACTCCAGTACTGTTAAGAGAATAAATTTGTGTTGGTTTAAGCCACTAAATTTGTGCTAATTTGTTACAGCAGCAAAAGGAAACTAATACAGTCTCTATTACCTTCTTTGGGGCCCATTTTGGTTTTATTTCCATCTGGACTACTATTTTAGCCTCCTATCTGTTCTCTTGGCTCTGTTTTCCATCTCTCCCTTCTATTAAATGAGGTTTAATTTATTTTTCTGTCAAGCCCTGGATTGATCATGTCATTCCTCTAAACCAAAGCTCTCAAAGGTGCCTAGTACTTGCTAAAAAACATTCATGCTTACTATCCTGGCATTTAAGAATCTGGCCCCAACACGTACTTTTAACTTCATCTGGGTATCTCTGCAGCATTAACTTTTCACCCAGGCAAATAAATTTTGTCATGGTCTCTGGGGCTCTCTTCCTGCATTTCAGAATGCCAGTTTTAAAGGTCCCGATCATGTTCCCACTCATTCATATTCTAGCCCATAGTGATGTCTGTCTCCACCAAGTGACTACAGTCTTTACCGATTGTTCTCCAAAACCCTCATATCGGAGGGCCCAAAGTAAAGAGCCTTCAAAATTTATGAGCAGCTTAATATCTGAGAATTGAAACATGGAAAAAATCCAAGTAAATTGCCATTTGAAGACATGATTCAGGATTTTGTAAATATGTATAAATCTGGGATGCAGATTTAGAAAACACTCAAGGCAATAGAAGTCTGTAAAATATGGTGGGGAAATGGGCTTGGGGCTAGGGTAACTGAGTAATGGGCATTAAGGAGGGCATATGATAAAATGGGCACAAGGCATTATATACAACTGATGAATCACTGAACTCTACCTCTGAAACTAATAATACACTATATGTTAATTAATTCAATTTAAATTAAAAAAATAAGTGCATAAAATAGAATTCGGGAAGACTAAAACTAATAAAGAAAAATGTTCCAGACAACATGCTATAATGCTTAAGTGGCTCTGTGCTCATGTTTTCTGGATTCAAAACCTGGATCTATCACTGGGCAGTTTTACTTCCATAACTGGGATCACTGTCCATTATAATAACTGATTGTCATTGTCAATAATATAATTATAGGCAAATTTTCTGATTATAGTACATAGTTTCACACATAGATCTTCCTACCAAGAGAGAATCTACCAGCAAGAAATGTGGTTCCCATTATAAATTTCTAAACTGGCATTTGGGTTCATACATTACCCTTTTGAGAATTTAGTTAAGTAGATCACTTAGGCTAAGTTCGAAATCACATAAACCAGCTAGAAAAAAATCAGTTGGAGAAAATTCAAAAAGAGAAAGCCCTTCTCCAGGAGCTGGAAGATTTGGAATTGGGTATTTAAAGATTCACAGAAACCAAGTTGTTTCCAGAAACCAGTGCAGACACATTTTCTGTTAAACACATTAGTTTACATGAAATATCCATGTGCCCACATTGAATGCTCATCTGTAATTTTAACCATTTAGCTAAGATTATGCATATATGCAAAATTATTTAATAATGTCTATTAAATTGATGTTTACATCCTGCATCCTGTACCATGTCCACACATGATATAGAAAATAAATACATTAATTTTTTAATAAGTTTGACCGATTGAAAGGCAATGTCATTGTTTTTTAGTAGGGGACAGTATTTACCACATATGTAAATAAAAGCATTTAAATCTAAAAAAAAAAAAGCAGCAATTTACTGCATCACTCTGGCCAGTGACAATAACTTTGCATTATTTGCATCTGAATTATTTATACTGGTTGTCTATAATGATCAAATCCACCAGATTATCACTCAATTTCTCACTGTAATTTGCATAGATAGCCTCTTTGTGCACCTGGCATTGTGCCTGAAAGTGTGGGACAGCTGCTCCATTGAAAACAATAACAGCTGTGAAGCTTAAATCATTTCATGTTTTAGTAAGATGACAACAACATGATATGCAAGCAGCAGACGGGAAATTCCTTTTGGACATTGCTTGTTGAAAATGCAGAACAGCAAAGAGCCATGCAATACAGTGATGTACGTTAAACTCTGCAGATGGAAGCCAGTGACACTCTCAGAAAAACCTGGTGATTCACAGATTCATAGAGTTGTCAAAAGCATGTTATCTTAGCACATACCTTAAATCCCTGAAATCTCATGCCTAAATGATACCAGAGAGAACTAAGAAGCACTTCTTAGCCTGATTCATAATACTCTCATATTATGGTATTGAGTCACATTAATTAATGTAGCAATGAACACTTTTGAAAAGATTTTATTTATTTATTCGACAGAGAGACAGAGATACTGACAGAGAGCAGTAGCAGGGAGAAACAGGCTCTCTGCTCAGCAGAAAGCCTGACTTTGGGCTCAACCCCAGGACCCTGAAATCAAGACCTGAGCCAAAAGCAGACACCTAACTGACTGAGTCACCCAGGTGCCCCTATGAACACTTTTTGATGAAGTCCCTTTATATTTTTTTACTCAAATTCTCTTTTTGGTACATAATATCCCAAACCCCAAGATATGTACATAATGAAAGACAGAAAGAAAGACAAAGAAAAAAAATATCCCATGCTTATTTGCATAATTTCTCATTGCATTATAGTAGCATATCACTGCAAATGAGTACAACTAATTACATGAAATCAAAGTCATAAAATTCTGTCTTTAGAAAGAAGGTCACTCAACACAGAAACCTACAGATTACCAGAAATTCAGAGGCAGTGGAGATTGACAAATTCAACAAGTGATCTAGCTGACCTTTAAATGATTTTGATGAAGAAAAGGGCAGCTCCCTTGAGTAGGAGAAAGAAGTGCTCACCTACCTAACTGAAATTATTTGGCAGGCACTGAGCTGGGTCTTCTGCCTCAAGTGAATCTCAAGTAACCTGTCTGAAGGCCTGTCCTTCTATTTTTGAATTTGAAAGCAGAAGACCACTGTTTCTATCCCAATATCTCAGTCAGGACACTACCTCCCTACGTATCACCAGGATCCTTTGAAAATCTAATCTTGAATTCTCTCTAATCCAGTAGAAGTTATTTTCTTGTTTAAAAATTACCAATGGATTCCCATGGTCTCTAGCATGGAATCCTAACCCTTCATGATATAGTCTTCGACACTTTGGCCTTGACATATCTTTTCTTCTTTCTCATTTTTAAAGCTTTGTTTAATGAAGATTTTCCAATTATAAAAGTAATATGTGGTTATTATACATAAATTAGAAACACAAAGAAGTATATATATTAAAAAATTAAAACCCAGAATTAACCACTATTATTCATATTTAATTTTATTTCCTAACAGTTGCTTTTTACAATGTATATATACATTCTTTCTCTTACTGTCTTTATTCTTTTCTATATCAGGTTTTACTCTAAGCACTTGCATGAGTATTTTCAGCCCATCTACCTGGGAATTCATTACAAAAAATCATAATAAAACCACTTTAGTCTATAAATTATTAAAGAGAATAATACTTTTTATGTTAGCCAACATTCCCCACTATATTTTTTTCTTTTTTCTTCCTTGGGATATGAATGTTAGAGAAAAATCCAGGGAAAAAGTCCAAATCTTGACTTTTGAGCTTAAAAACCCCAGTTTTTTGAGGATCTTATGATATAAACTTATACCATAAAGTTCTAGAGGTTTATTAGGGCAACCAACTTGCCTGGTTTGCCCAGGACTATCCTGGTTTAAAAAATGAAAATCTCATCTTCTAAGAACACCCTCAGTCACAGGAAAATCAATACAGTTGATCATCCCAGCAAAAGCCAGCTTTTCTGTTTAAGTGAAATATCCCATGGTCTTGGAAAGCAAGAGTCCCTGAGACAGGGCCATGTGCCTTGCCGGCAGTCAAACCCTAGAAAGACTGATTCAGTTGCAGGTAGGTGAAGGAATTTGAGAGTGGAGAACCTACTCTTCTCTTCTTTCCTTAGTAGTACCCAGAAAACAGTTAATGGTCAAGAGATCAAGAGGAAAAATTGGGAAAATTCTGATTGTCTACTTTTTCTGCTTGAGAAACAGGAAATGGGAAAATTTAGGAGTCTGGGGAGAACAACAAAGGAAATGGTGGCTCAGGGAAATGTGAAAGGCACTGACCATGGACAGCAAGTACAGCATAGCAGTGGCCCTATTGAAGGTAGAAGCCAAGGCCAGTCAACACAACCATATCCCTGCCTCTGACTATCCAACAGCCTCACTCAGGGGCACATGAGAGGGTCCTCAAAATGATTGGCCATGGATTCTCTAGAGGATATTTGAAAAATACTGATCTAGTTGAACCTTCTAATTTTATAGATGAAGAAAGAGTCCCAGAGGAATAAAAAGTTACTCAAGATTATTCACTTATTAGAGGACACAGAACAAAACCCAAGATTCTATACTGATCATGGTCACAAATTGCTTGAAATGATATACCTAATAGGACCTGTTTCATGGGTAGAAATAGAAATATATCCAGGGTACTAGGAACAGTGTGGGATCTTAAAATTTTACCCTACTTACTAACTAACAAATGAGCATGTTACTATTTCTTGGATGCATGAGGTCCTTGAGTTGGAAACAAAGAACTCTGTTACTCACAGTAAAAGTAGTGGCAAGCTTCATGGCTACTTGCTTCACGTCCTCATGCTCCCAAGTTTCATGAGGGCAACTCAAAGGGCTCATGATGGATGCCTGCAAACAAAATGGCTTGCATTTAGAGGACAGAAATGCTAAGCTTGGGGATTCACCACTTTTGTAGTAAACAGCAGTAAGCCAGCCTTGACTTTGGGGAATATGGTACCTCATCTCTCAAGATTCCTTGCTGCAAACACAACTCTGATAAATGGTCTGTTAAAGAGTGGGAAAAGCCTTGCCTTCTTGGTATACCCAGCAAGAATGTAAAAGGAAGCTCAAGGCCCATGCCAGATTTTCTCTCCCAATAACTATCATCTAAACTAAATGGAGAAACAAACATGCATGATTATACGGCATAATACTGCCCATTAGTTTTCCCATTCTTCCAAAGACTGAGATTTGATTCACCACATTATAGGAAATAAATGTTTCCCAAACATTGTGGTACTTTCTAAATATTTTATGTATTTTTATAAGCACTTATTCCACATATCAGTCTTAAATTATGGCTGTTTAACAAGGGTGATATTCCAAATATCTAAAATGGGCACCAATCAGAACAGAAACTTGCTATAAATAACAAGTATACATCATGATTGTAGTAGCTACTAAGTTCTACTGAGACTGAGCTTATGCTTAACTTAGAATACAGAAAGTTGAACACCAAAAATTTGTTAGAGTACATAAAAAATGTATAGCATTTGCCTAGGGATAAAGCAGATATGTGAATGCCTATTAGTGATCACAGTCCCAGTCTGTTTGATCTAATTCAATTGGAAGTCAATCCAGAAAATAACTTTGTGGTTCAAAAAAACCCTGTTATTTTCCCAACTTTCAAATGAGTATGAGGAAACCTGTTTGCATAGAAATTAGGTTGTTTGGAAGGCCAGAGTAAAGTATGACTTCAGCTAAAAGGAATATTCTAGGGAGCAGCTCTTTGAGAAAGGTCAAAACATTCTTTTAATTAACAAAAAGGTAAAATAATTTTTGAAGATGTTTTTATAGTCTTGAGGAAGTATTATGAGGGACTAAAGCTCTAGGGACAACACAATGGCACTTAAATGCTTCTTTTACATATTGTCAATGGAGTCTATCTGGTTATTCTCTCCAGGAGGTAAGATATAATTGACAGTGTGAAAAATTTCCTCCCAAAATTCTGTTATTTTCGCTCTCATTTGGAAGAAATGCTAAGGCCCACACATGGCTCACAGCCACTCAATCAGCCACTTACAATCCTGGAAACATCTCAAGGAGAACATTCTTGCTTACTTTCCTCTAATCCTCTCAAGGAAAATTATTTTACCATTTGTTTCTTTTTTTAAAGTTTTTATTTTAATTCCAGTTAATTAACATATTACCATCTGTTTCTTGGGAGTAACAGCAACTACATCTTGCCTCATGGCCCTACGATCCCAATGACAAAGTCACAAATGACCTAATTTGGTGAGTGGAAAAACCACGGTACAAAAATGAAGAGCTTTCAGATGCACTAAGTGCCAGCTGGATGGTAGAATGATTTCTGAACAATGATCTGGAGGGCTATGTGAATTCAAATTATCTGGACAATTATCTCATGTTTCTAATGCACAGATCTAGAACCTCTGAATCAGCAGAGAGAGCCAAGAAACAAATCAAAGTATGTTTCAAGTCTTCATTATACCCTTGCCACTACTATATTACCAGTCCTAAAATATACAGAAGCACATTTACTAAGTAATGGGCATGATGTAAGGTATTTTCACATGTTGTATGATTTTATCCCCACAATAACCCTATAGGGTGGCTTATTATTTCTGTTATGCTGATAACAAAAACAAAAGAACAAATCATACCTTATGAACTCTACAGAATTTTATAATTGTAAAAGCTGAAAGGGAACTATTTTAATTTCAGCATGCATATTTGGGTTTTACTATTTTAAATTTATTTTATTTTAAATTGTGTGTTGCAACCTAGGGATGGAAGAAAGGAGACTATAACCTTTTTAGTATTTATGAATTCTAAGGATCTTAACTAGCCCTGGTCAACTGCAAAGTTTGCTGATATATTGGTTTCCTGCTTTTGTAACTATTATCACAAATGGGGGCCTAGGACAGTAGAATTTTTATTCTATCACAGTTCAGAAGGCCAGAAATATGAAATCAAGGTGTCAGCAGGGCTGCACTCCTTCCAAAGGCTCTAAGAAAGAATCTTTCCTTGCCTCTCCCAGGAAGATCTGGTGGCTCCAGGTATTCCTTGCCTTGTGGTACCTTATTCCCATCTTTGCTTCCATCTTCACAAGATCCCCTTCTCTGTGTCTGTGTCTTCTCTTCTGTCTCTTATAAAGATACTTTTCATTGGATCTAGGGACCATCCAGATAATCCAGGATGATTTTAACTCCAGATCTTTAACTTAATTACATCTGCAAAGACTCTTCCCAATAGGGTCACATTCATAGGTTCTGGGGGTTAAGACCATGGACATACATTCGGAGGTCTACCGATCAACCCACAACAGGTGGGGTTAGACAAAATAATTTGGCTTCTGCTCTTCTATTATAATATTTACAAATAACTAATAAAAAGGCAATCTGAAAATCAACAAGTCATGTAAACAAAACTCAATGAAGACAGAGGTACTGTGCTTTCTTGTTTTTTTTTTTCTCTGCTGAATCCTAAGTGTCTGGCACATACTAGATGCTCAATAAATATTTGTTGAATGAAGGGGCTTAGGGCTCATATATGAATATCAGGGTGGAAGGAGAGTTCTAGAAGCATTTGAGCTAGTTTTCATTGATGAGTTGTTTCTGACTATAGCTATGAAGCAAACTAGGATCTCAATTCTCAGTGACAAGACTGAGAGAATAATTAGGAATACCTGGAAAGGAAAAAAAAAATTAAGTGGGCTGTAAAGTTTGTTTCTGTGAAGCCAGAAGTCAAAATTGTAATGTCCAAAGAGGAATGGTAGATACCAGAATTGTGATCCGCTCCTGAATGTAGTTTGTAGAATGAGTTTCTCAAGTGAGGATACCTAGATAAGTTAGGTGTGATATCATGTGTGGGTTGATTTTTGCAGATTAAGATGCCAACGAGAGATAGCGACATTCCTCCAGAGCTATCAAGAATTAGGAAGCATCAGGATTCCAGTCAAGAGTACTGGAGCCCAGGGCTAAGATAGCATTCCTAACATTTAGGAACAATTACAGTGCTGTTAAAAAACCAATACAGAATCCCAATTTTGCATACTGGAGAAATTTGGTGGGTGTTCAGATAAGTCTATGGCTTAATAGGCTGAATACCTGTAAGTTACCACACATATATCACTAGGATGAGGAGTGTATTCTTTTATGGCCTGCTCTGTCCAGGATCTTAGCTTTTTTTTTTTTTAAATTAGTTTCATCAAGCTTAGGAAATGATGGGGCTAAGCCACCAGAAGAAGATCCTCCATGTCAGCAGCTAGACTGGACAAGGAAAGAACAGATACCTTCAGCAGACGAAACTGTGGAGTCAAGTGTATTCCAGTCTGAGAAAACACATGATAGAATAAGAACCAGGAAGAGACAAAACTTGTTTGAAAAATGGTAGCTAATGCAGCCAGTAGTTTGGGAAACAAAGCTGTAATGTTCTGTAGAAGCCAGTTGTGGATAAGGAAATGAAACTAATTTAAAAAAAAAATCTCATTGAATTTTTCAGCAACCTTTCAAGGTTTCCTCAAAGAATAAGAAATTAAAGCTTAGCTGGGTTAAATTACCTTGCTTAGGTTTAATTCAGTGAAGCAGACAGAATTCTAATCCAGGGCTGTCTTGACTTCAAATGATAGCAGTCTCCATGGGATGTGAGACTAGATCTGTGTTTTCCCTTCAGAATGTGAAAGAGACCCCCCCCCCAGCTGTGATTAGTGAAATTAACAACACAACAATGCACATATGAAAAGACAGCATAGATAGGTATACCCGTTAGAAGATTATTGCAATTCTCTTCTAGGTATAAGAAGAGAAGTCCTATACTAAAATAACAATAGGAATAACATAATATGCTATGTTGGCCAAAGTCAACACTCTATCCCAGAAATCCAAGTTATATATTTATTTTAACTTTTCTTTTTCTTTTTTCTTTTTTCTTTTTTTTAGATTTTATTTATTTATTCATGAGAGACAGAGAGAGAGGCAGAGACACAGGCAGAGGGAGAAGCAGGCTCCATGCAGGGAGCCCGATGTAGGACTCGATCCCAGGTCTCCAGGATCACACCCTGGGCCGAAAGTGGGGCTAAACTGCTGAGCCACCCCAGCTGCCCTATTTTAACTTTTCAAAAAACATTTATTTAATGTTTTTGGGAGATAAGATAGAAGAAAAGAGGAGCCACTTAAAAGGATTCAGACATTTAAGCCTCATTCCTATTTTGGAAAATCACTGCTTTTTTTTTTCTACTAATGAATATGGAAAGATTTTAAAATATCAGAGAATTCAACATTCAACTTCAAATTAATGAGGGTCATGTATTAAGTAATTCTCCTGCTTCCCAAAATGGCTTGATGATTTATGAATGACATAGAGACAGTAAAGTTTTCAAATGAAAGGTGCTATATCAATTGAAAATATTTACAGTATCTTTATTGAAATAAAGCACAGCAGTGAGGTGCTCTGTAATTCATAAATGTGGACTGTAATTTAGGAATTGAAATCTGTTTTTATAATTGATTTTTTTCTAATGTCAATTGTACAGACGGATAAAAATGGCAATTCATGAGCAACTCATAGTTCATTCAAATTTCTTAATCATTAAAATATAAAATTATTACAGAATCAGAAATATGAATATTAACCACTATTTCCAGACTCTAAAGAGAAATCTCACTGAGTGAATGAAGCATTACTGTGGACCTGACCCAGAAGAGCAAGGCTCAATAAGAAGGAAGAAAACATCGGTTGGGAACATGGGTTGTGGGGTCAGAATGTCCTCAGTTTTAATCCCAGCTCCGATACTTACTAGCATTGTGTCCTTAGCTATTTCCCTAAGTTTTATATCCCCTTATCTGTTATTCCTATCTTAGAGGGTTGCATTAAGAATTAAATGTAGTAATACATTTGCAATATTTTTTTCTTTTTTTTTAAGATTTTATTTATTCATGAGAGACACAGAGGGAGAGAGGCAGAGACCAGGCAGAGGGAGAAGCAGGCTCCATGCAGGGAGCCCAATGTGGGATTCAATCCTGGGACTCCAGGATCACGCCCTGGGCCAAAGGCAGGCACTAAGCTGCTGAGCCACTCAGGGATCCCTACATTTACAATATTGTTCAGCAAAGTGCCAGGCACATTTTAAGAGATTAATAATGGGAGTTGTCATGCTTAGTGAGATTTTTCTTTCTTCCACTGCATCACTGTCCTTGGTGATACAGGATATTTGCGGAAGCTAGCAATTACACTTGTACTGGGATACCTGTTTTCTAAAGTATTCAATGAAACATCCTTCATCCCATGCTTCAGTAACTTTCTTTCTTCATCTGTTTTAGAGACTGAAAGTCTAAGTAATTCAGTGCATCTAGGAGTAAAAATTAAGCAAGGTGTATTGATTGCACCTAGGGTGTGCTGTCCATAGGAAGAAGGAGTAGAAATGACAGAGGAGCCATGGGAATGATAGATTCTGGTGGTTTCTCATACATGAGGTCAGACAAGGGGAAAACACAGATGGGTTCAAATTATCAAGAGTAATTTCTCTTCACATACAACAGAATCAGGCAAGAAAGCAGAAACAAGTTCTTTTCCAGCCCAGCAGATACACAGCAGGTAAGTAACTAGTAAGCTCTATAAATCACATGCCCTCTAAGAGCCAAAGACATTCCTCCAAGTCCTAGGTGAATGGTGAAGGGGGCCAAGGGAATCCTACACTAATTGAATACAAATATCAGGCCTGGTTGGCACTTCCTCACTTAGAGAAGAAACCAGAAAAAAGAACAAGCTAAGGCCCAAGAAAGAATCTGCAAGATAAGAAAAGAGAAATACTACCCAATTAAAAAATGAGCAAAAGATCTGAACAGACATCTCACCAAAGAAGATGTACAGATGGCAAATAAGCATATGAAAAGATGCTCAACATCAAGTGTGATTAGGGAAGTGAAAACTAAAACAACAAGGAAATACTACTACATAGCTCTGAGAATGGGTAAAATTCCAAAATTTAACAATATCAATTACTGGTGAGGATTGGAACAACGGGGGCACTCATTCATTGCTGGTGGCAATTCAAAATGTTACAACCACTTAGGAAGACAGCTTGGCAGTTTCTTACAAAGGTAAACATAGTCTTATCATATAATACAACAATCACACTCCTTGGTATCCCAGTAATCACATTCCCACCTGACTTAAAAACTTATGTCTGCACAAAAACCTATATGTAAATGATGATAGCAGCCTTATTCAAACTGCCAAAACCTGGATACAACCAAGATGTCCTTCAATAGGTAAATGGATAAACAAACTGTGATATAATTATTCAGTGATAAAATACAGAATATTATTTAATGATAAAATAAGCTATAAGAGATATTGAGCCATATAAAGACATGGGTGCATATCTTAAGTGCATAGTGCAAAGTGAAAGAAAACATTCTGAAAAAGCTACACACTGTATGATTCCATTATTAAACTACAGAAACAGTAAACAAAACAGTGGCTGCCAAGAGTTCAGGAGCTTGACAGAGAGGGTTAAATAGGTAAAGCACAGGGTATTTTTTAATGAGAGAACTGTTCTGTATGATATTCTACTGGTGAACACATGGCATCATGCATTTGTCAAAACCCATAAAATTTTACAGTACAAAGACTGAACTTTGATATATACAATTAAAGGGGTGCCTGAGTGGCTCAGTCAGCTGGGCATCTGACCCTTGGTTTTGGCTCAGGTCACAATCTTGGTTGTGGGATCCAGCCTGCATCCAGCTCTGTGCTCAGTGCAGAGTCTGCTTGAGATTCTCTGTCCCTTGCCTTGCTCATGCATTCTGTTTCTCTCTCAAATAAATAAATAAGATATTAAATACATATATTTTAATTTTTTAAACTATACAATTAAAATAGTCATTTATATTAGAAGGGGATCCCAGGATGAAATGCAGACTACAACAAAATGATCTAACTATATTATAAATGTATGAAACAACCTCACTGAAGGGAATGAGGGAAAATACACTGACCTAAGTAATTTTGAAAATGAGTAGATTCTCTAAAACTAAAGGAATAAGGTGCTTCACAGAAGCACTATACTCTGATAAAATTGTATTCATTAGAGTTCTAGTAAACAATTCTGGAATCACTATGCACATACACTGGAATTGAACAGTTAAGTAAATAAATTAAGTAAATTAAAAGCAGATAGTAGGATTCAGGTGTATAACTTTTGAAGTAGGAGATTACAGACAAGCAAGGAGAGAAGTCTAGAATGATCCATAAGATAATGGATTGTAGCTGAAATCGTCAGAATGAATTCATGTCTAGTTTAATATGTAGATACATCTGGATATATAGAGAAATATATAGATGTAGATATAAGTATGGGTTAGCAGGCACACACATATATCTTCATTCCATACCTGAGAAGGCCTAGAAGCATTGACATCTTAGTAACAGTGAGCACATCTTGTCCTAGATTTTGTTTTCTATTACCATTCTCTTAAGAAATTTACAAAAGAACTTGGAGTACTCTGTAATACCAGAAAATAAAAAGTGCTATAAAATAAAACCCACAATGATGAGATATGTCAAAAAGACATGAGCCAATTGAAAGAGTTCCAATGTTGAAACAATTTTTACAACACATATAGTATTAAATCATAACCTAAAGTATAAATGAAATAAGCATGAGTCCATATTGATATAAATTGATGGACTGGATGGATGGATGGATGGATGGATAACAGACAAGTCATCCATGCAGAAAAATTCCAAATAATTTGTGTAGATTCTTCCTTTGAAGAGAGGCAACTACACCTTAAGATAGCAATTTCCTTCTGAAGAATACATTATGAAAAGGGAGGAAAAAGAGAAATTTTGTAGTGGAAAAATTGACAATTACCTCAGCCAGGTTATCAAGATTAATATCAACAGTAATAAACCATGTTGATGTACCCTTGATACAGTATTATCAGAATGGCACTTCTTCCTCAGAACCTATAACCTCAATCTAATCATAAGACAACTCTTAACTGAGAAACATTCTACAAAATATCTAACCAGAACTCTCCAAATATGTCAAGGTCATAAAAAACAAGGAAAAACTGAGAAACTGGCATAGCCAATAGGAGTTCAAGGAGACATGATAATTAAATGTAACGTGGTATCCCAGATAAGATCCTACCCTGAGTTAAACATTTAGCCTCCACCTACATCTCTAATCTTAGGAGTTAAATAGAGTTCAGGGAATCTTCCATGGTTCATAAAACACCAAACCCTGCACCTCAGGCTATGTAGGCTGCCAACTATGAGAATCTTGCACTCTGCACTTTTTATTTGAGACTGAAGAGACAAGTTTGCCTCTTGGCATCCCCTGTGCCCACCACACACACACACACACACACACACACACACACACTTACTTGGGATGTGAGTGCACTAAACACTGTCTGCCCACTGTTTACTGCACTTAGCAGTTTTGTGTTTATTTTTCATTCCAGAGTTTGGGGTATTTTCTAATCTCATCAAAGAAAAGTTTGCTATTTCTCATCCTCCTCTTTTTTGCAGTTGGTTTTAATATGTACATAGGGACAGAAAAATCCTTATTTCAATGTCTTTAACCAGAAAGTCCAATATTACCTTATTTCAAAGAAAAGTAAACATAAAAAAGTTACCTGCAATGCACAGCATCCTTTCCCCTCATTTCCACTATTGTATTAATTTTACATTTTAAGACCAAGTAGACTACAACGGTATTTTGTAGTACCTTTTGAACTTTAAAGCAATGAGAATAGTAATTCATATATGCATTTTAGCATAATAGCAACTGCTGAAACAAAAGACAAATTGATCTATGTATCCTGTAAAATTTTGTCAAGCTTTTGCTTAAAAGCAAGGAATTCTAAAAGATTGACATGTAATTTCTTTGAGATTCCGTGTAGGCTTTCTAATAAAATTCCCATATTTAAGTGTTTGCATTATCTTAAGTAGTACTTTTCCATTAAGTTGCTTATATCTACTATGTGTGAGGTATTGAGTTTCAGGAACCAATTGAATTTGACTTTTATTTACTTATTTATATATTTTTAAGTTCAATTTGCCAACATATAGCACATCATTAGTTTCAGATGTAGTTTTCAATAAGTCTTCATTTGAGCATAGCACTCAGTGTTCATTGCATTATCTCCTTTATGCCCTCCTTAATGCCCATCACCAGTTATATCTAAAATTTTGTTGAAAATAGCACTTAATATTTGATATTGCCATCAAATCCTCCTCTCCCCCAATTCTTTTTTGGTAAAACCACTTCTTTGCTTTCCCATGTGCCCACTTGGTATATATTAAATAAGAAGTCTTAAAAAAATAATGTGCTACAGACACACTGCAGCAAGTTTGTGATTTATATTTACAGCATTTATCTACTAAAGATGCTTTGGAAAATAAAATAGTAATCAAGATCCTTTTTTATTTTTATATTTTTTAAAGATTTTATTTGTTTATTCATGAGAGACACAGAGAGAGAGAGAGGCAGAGACACAGGCAGAGGGAGAAGCAGGCTCCATGCAGGGAGCCCCACATGGGACTGGATCCAGGATCACACCCTCAGCTGAAGGCGGAGCTAAACCGCTAAGCCACCAGGGCTGCCCTCAAGATCCTTTTTTAAAGCAAAGTATACAGTCATGAGGCTCAAATATCATAATCCTCTGTAAGAAAGATTTAACTGAAAAGCTATGAGAATTTTTTATAACTTTCTACTTATTCCCAAACCTTCTATCCCCTTTAATAAGTAAAGTTAGCTCTATGTTAGCCTTCTTCATAATGTTTGAGCAGCTAACACTGCTGTCAGAGCAGTGTTGGATGCATGAACCTCTTGGGGCTAGGGGAGCGTGTGTTCTGGGTAGATGGTGCAAGTCTGCATGGTCTCCTGGGGAAGGGTACAGAATGTTACCCAGGCCCTGCCCTCTGACCTCCCGCATCTGTGCCCATGCCTCGGAAGTTTCACTCCACCACAGTAGACATTGCTAGTTCCATCGTCTTGGTCTTTGTGTTCTTCCTCCTCCTGTTTTCTTCATCAGAATTTTATTTTAAATACGTTTCAATTTCAGAGGGAATATTGTTTTAGCAGCATTTATCTCTAAGATCACCATTTCATCTAAACTTAGTCATAGTATGTATGATCAAGTGGTCAGGAAGACTCTAAGATCTGGAGCCCAGTGAAGAGTTCAAGCCCCAGAGCCACCCCCTCCCAGGCAGCACCTGCAGGTGTGCCTTGCTTTCTTCTTGCTTCAGGGGAGGAGGAAGATAATAGCATTGACTCGAGGAGTGAGGGAAAGGATAACATGAATTAATATAAAGTCCCTGGTACCCAGTAATCTTCTAATATAAGTTGGCTATTACAGTTCTATCATTACACATTTCTTCTGAATTGTCTTATACCTTCTTTTAATTTTTAAGCTTCTTGATTTTGCCATTTTATTTTCTTTTAAATCATTTTAATTTTTTCTTATTTACTATTTTTATGCCTTTGTAATCTTTTAGTCTACCCTTTCAAAGTTTTAGGGTTTTTTATTTTTTTGTTTTTTTAGTTTCTTTTGTTCATTTTTAAAACTGCATCATTGTAGTTAACTTTAGTTCTTTTATGGTTGCATTTGTTTTATTCCTGAGCCTTTTCGCATTTTTTCCCTTTATATTTTGCCGCTTTATTTATTGAATACTTAATTTTTAAGCTTCTAGGGAATTGTTTTTATTTTAACTGTATTTTGTTTAATCATCGATATCTCCATGTTTTAAATATCCTCTATTTGTCCTTTTATTCTTTCTCTTTTTTACACTTTAGTCTCAATTTCTGTTCTCAACCTTTTGCTTCTGTGAGGTCTTCTATTCCTAATGTCCTCAGTATATTTTTTTTAAGATTTTATTTATTTATTTATGAGAGAGAGAGAGGCAGAGACAGGCAGAGGGAGAAGCAGGCTCCATGCAGGGGGCCTGACGTGGGACTCGATCCTGGGTCTCCAGCATCACGCCCTGGGCTGAAGGCAGCGTGCTAAACCACTGAGCCACCCCAGCTGCCCTGTCCTCAGTATCTTGATGTCAATTTTTTCACTTTGAACCTTCTGTGCTCATTTCTTACAGGTCCAGGAATGCAGAACAGGGAGAATTATGAAGTAAGGCACTTAGTAGTGGAAGTGATTAGTATATTGTCTTTTAACCATCCTCTGTCCCTCAGGCTCCAATTAATGGGGTCCATATTCCCTTCAATGTTGTTTTATTTTTTTTTAAGATTTTATTTATTTGTGAGAGACACGGAGAGAGAGAGAGTCAGAGACACAGGCAGAGGAAGAGCAGGCTCCATGCAAGAGCCCGATGTGGGACTCCATCCAAGGTCTCCAGGATCAGGCCCTCGGCTGAAGGCGGCGCTAAACCGCTTAGCCACCCGGGATGCCCTTCAATGTTGTTTTAAAAAAGACACACATATGCACACACGTGCACACACACACACACACACACAATGGGTAATTTGAAATACTCACAGACCAAAAATCTTCCCTAGTTCCATAAAAAAAATTATTAGAATGGTATACTTAGCTGTTAAAATAATGTCATTTAATTTTTTAATTACCTCTTATTATAAAGGTAACAGATATTCAAAAGAAAATTTAAAAATTCAAGAATGCATTTTAAAAAGCCCTAAGAAACTAAAAAATTGTTTTCAATCCCACTAGCCAGAGATTACCACCTTTATACTTCAATACATTTCCTTCCTTCCAGAATTTTTGATATATATATATAAGAACATATATATATGTTCTTTTTTTCTTGTAAAGTTAGTTATATCATATGTAATGATATAGTCTGCATTTTTCTACTTAAAATGTTTATTTTCCTTTGCCCTAAAAATCTTCCAAAAATCATCTTTAATGGTTCCCTATATGGCACCAGATAGATCATCCATGTTTAAGCATGCTTATAGTTGGTATTACTTCTCTTCATGCATAATCTGGGCTTCTTATTGGAAGTTTAGTGTTCTTAGTCCATAGTCTGTCACATGTACAATAAGAAAGGAAGTAGATTAGAGGTAGTCTTTAGAGTAACATCACACACTGTCTATTTTTAGTAAGTTAGAAACTTGATGATTTGGGATCTCTGGACTAGGAATCATAAACTCAAGTGACCACCATAGGGCAGCCCCGGTGGCGCAGCGGTTTAGCGCTGATCCTGGAGGGATCAGGACATGATCCTGGAGACCCGGAATTGAGTCCCACATCGGGCTCCCTGCATGGGGCCTGCTTCTCCCTCTGCCTGTGTCTCTGCCTGTCTCTCTCTCGCTCTGTGTCTCTCATGAATAAATGAAAAATAAAATCTTAAAAAAAAAAAAACCAAACGTGACCACCATAAACTCAAGGAACCAAGAGGTGATATAAATACTGGCCAGGTCTGTGCATGGAGACAAGAATAGGAAGTGATAAGGCTTGTGGTGAACCTGGAATTACAGGCTCCTTTAAAGAGGATAGCCCCACTCAGCTCAAGATAATTGTCACTATGTCTGAAATCAGGGCCCATTCTTCTCAATTTTTTCAAGAGAAGCTAGAAATCCAAATTTTTAAATATATTATCTAATTTTGAAGAACTGACCACTAATGCACAGTTTTAAGGAACACTATTCAGGACAACACTATGCAAACAAAACAAAACTGTCTGAGAGCTAGGCTCAGTCCATGGGAGTCATAAGCCTAGACCCCTATGATTACCATGGAAGGAGCCAAATTAAAATTTGGAAAACTAGATACTCTTTAAATTTTAAAATCTGATTGAGGTTCATTACACCCATATCATTTTAGTCTTGTCCACCTACCTGTTTCAACCAAACATGTACAAAGGGTGTGGGACAGACCCAGGAACACATCCATGCACAGATATCTATTCAGGAGACCCAGAAGCACTTGTGAGTCTGTGATCCTCTCCCATCTTGAGAAAAAAAAGCTTATATTAAGAATAGGGGAAGCAGGGGAAGAGTCTTCTTTCCCTTGTCTTTACTAGTAGTGCAAACTACTGTTTCTGGCATAGCTTGAGGAGCAAGGAAATGCTGGCTTCCAGAAAGTTCTGAATCAGCATAAAGATATGAATGCACAGTTCCTTAGAGAAGAGTTGAAGGGGAAGAGTTTCAGAGCAATCATAGGATATAGGATAGATGCTATAAATCAAAGTTGACATTCCCACATACTTTCCCCAGCCCTGATCAGCAAGGTCTTAGGATTATGTCAAAGCTCTAGTATTTCAGACTGGTAAGAGGATGATTTGGGCCTAGATAATACAAGGTCAAGAAGAAGTAAAAATGGTTTACAGAGCTGTTATTTTTTTCAAGGGCAGCTGGATATTCAGTTGTAGGAGTTTGGCAAACCCATACTTGGTTAGAACAAGCATTTATTCACTCAACAAGTTTTCATCAAATGCTTAATGTATGCCAGGCTTAATATACACTAGGCATGGAAATTCAACTGTGAACATAATAGACATGATCCATTAAAATCTAGGAACTGGGGTAACAGGTAAGGAAACAGGTAATTATAATGTGGAATAATAATGCTAGGGAAAGTGCAAGATGTAATGAAAATACATAGAAAAATACCCAAACTGGAATGTCTTGGAAGACCTATAGAACAATTTAGGGTTGTAAATCTTTGGAGAGAGGAAGTAAGAAACTGTTTCATACAAAGGGATATGCACATGAAAATACTCAGACACCAAAGAGTGCCTAAAGCCTTAGAAGTACTAAAGGAAGTTTAGTATGGCTGGAGTATCGAGTTCCAGGGGTCAAGCAATGAGAGATGAAATATCTAAGAAGATCCAACATGGTTGATACACTTAAAAGGAATCTTGGTAGTAGCTATGGATTTAAGTGATTTCTCAATCTCTCTCTATTCTTTGATTAGTGGATTGAGATGGTGCAGGGAGCAAGACTTTATTGCAGAAAAGGGGAAGGGCTAGAGCTTGGCAGGGTATCAGGAGCCTCCCAAGTGGGCTTGGGCTGTGGATGGTGAAGAATTACTGCTATTCAAGGATGGAAGCCAAAGTTCTATCACACAAATTAGCTCTCTAGGGTTCACTGCAGGTATAGCACCAGGACAAACTCCCAACCCCATGTGGACATGACTGCATGGTTAAGATGTCTGGGAAAACAAAGCTTGGATTGGAAAACATGAATTAGTGACTTCTTCTGTGAGGAAAAGAGAGGAATTAACAAGTGAGAAGTGTCCTCCTCACTGAGGCCTCAGTTTAACTTGCTTTTAAAACATTTTAAATAGAAATTAAGCAGAGTATCAGGTTCCTGATGGGGACCTCCTTGAAATCAGTTATACTTTAAGAAAGCCTATATACACTCTATCAGTAATATTTCAGAAATTCTATTATGGAAAATATTAGTTCAGCTGAAGCATTATAGGGAATAAAATCTCCATTTGGCAATACATCTTAAACAAACAAACAAAAAAGGCACACATGAAACCAACAAATAAATTCAGGCCTCACTTCTTCATGATGAAAGAAAAGATTTTTCAGTGCTTCCATTATATATTCACTAATTAGAAAAATATCTGTAGCTGAGAATTGAAGTGAGTTTATATTAGACAGATGGTGTAAGCCCAATAGCATGAACTCATGCTACAAAAATAAAACGTGTCTTTGTAAACATCCATTAAGCATTAATCTCAAATTCTACAAACTAGTAAAACAATGTGGAACTTTTTTATGTAAGCCAAGTAAAACAGTGAAATCAGAATTCACCTCTTCTCTAAACAGAAATGAAAAAGTGAACTGTGTGTCAGAGGCTGCTCTGTTTTGTATGCACATGCTCAGACAGTATTTTTCAAACAGTTATCTGTGAATGAATATTTGATGTCATTGTACTCTCACCCTTAATAAAGATTTAATGGAAATATTTAATAGCATTTGTAAAGCATCGTGTCTCATTGTATCCTCACCAGATCCCGGTAAGGTATTATTTAAAGCTTAGAGAAGATAAGTAAACTGTCCAAGACTATGGAGCCAGAAGTCATGTCTAGATTTCATAACCCAAATATAGTATTATTATCAGACTACATACATTGATATATTATTTTTTATTTAATGAGTAGGACTTTTGATTCCAGAGAACTGTTTTCTTCCCTTTTCCTCTTTTTTAAAAAGTCTTCATCCTTGATATCAATTTATTCAAACTAAAACATTAGACCACAAAAATCTCTTCCTCAAGCTGTAACTAATGTGCCCATCCACTCCCAAACAAATATATAATAAGTGTCAACTATACTCTTGGCACTGTGCAGAGACCAATGAACAGAATACATACCTCTACACTAATTTTTTAATGTTAGAAAAACATGTTGAGACAGATATATACTACCACATGATTTTCTTACAAAAGTTTGGCATGCAGTAATGAGGAATTAATTCAAGTAGCATTGCTAGTTGCCCCTTCCGAACAGGTAAGATCTGCGGAAAGTGGACTGAGTCCAGGTATCAGGTTTGAACTTGCCTTGGGCACAGTGCATAAAAACAGGGCTAGCAGAATCTTAGGTAAAACTGAGAAACAAACAGAACATTTGGTTGGGACATGCTGTCAAACTAAAGGGGTGTGGAGAGTCAAACTAGATATGTTTTAGCAAAAAAAGATGAGGAGATATGAGGCAAAAACTGATAGAACTGCAAAAAAATTTAAAAAAGGAAAAGAAAAAAGAAAAAGAAAAGCAACACAGGTGAATCCACTATTATAGTTGGAGATTTCAACATCTCTCCATCAGTAATGGACAGATCCAGCAGGAAAAAAATCAGTAAAGACACAGCCTCATCAATCAACTAGATCTAACTGGTATCTAGAGAACATATCATCTAACAATAGCAGAATACACATCTTTTCAAACTCATATGGAACACACTCAAAGATAGACATTCAAAACTATAAAATACACCTTAACAAAATTTTAAAAAGAAAAACCATAGAGTGTATTTTCTCAGACCATAGTGGAAATAAACAAAAATTGCTTTTAAAAAACCTAGAAAATCCCTAAATACCTCAAGATTAAACAACACATTTCCACATAACACATAGGTCAAAGAAGAAATCTCAAGAGAAACTTTAAAAAACACTCTCTAGTAAATGAAAATGTAACTTACTGAATCCTATGGAATACAGTGAAAGCAGTACTTAGAGGGAGATTTATAGCATTGAATGCATATTTTAAAAAATAAAGATCTAAAATCAACACTCTGAGCTGTCAACTTAGGAAATAAGTAAAAGAAGACAAATTAAATCCAAAGTAGGCAGAATAAAAGAACTAATAAAAATTAAGGAAGAAATCAATAAAATGAAAACAGCAATAGAGAAAAATTAACAAAACCAAAGCTGGGTCTTAGAAAAGATTAATAAAAGTGACAGGTCTCTGGTCAGCCCAACTAAAAGGGGGAAAAAAAAAAGAGAGAAAAGACACTAGCTACAAATATCAGAAATAGAAGAAAGGACATCACTACAGATTCCATGAACATTAAAAGGATAGTAAAGGAGTATAATGAAAACACTATGCCCACAAATTTGATAACCTAGATGAAATGTAGCAATTCTTTAAAGACACAATCTATCAAAATTCACACAAGAAGACATAAACAATCTGAATAGGCCTGTATCTATTAAAGAAATTGAATCAATAATTGATAACTTTCTAAAACAGGAAACACCAGGCTCACATAAGTTCACTAGCGAATTCTATTAAATATTAAAGCAAAAAATTATATCAGTTCTCTAAAATCTCTTCCAAAAGATAGAAGTAGAGGTAATTCTTCATAACTTTTTCTATAAAGCCAGCATTATTCTAATTCCAAAATAAGACAAAGACATTGCAAAAAAACTATAAGCCAATATCCCTCATAAACATAGATGTAAATTCTTCAACAAAATATTAGCAAAAGAAATTCAAAAATATATTTTAAAGTAAATTTGTTCCATGTGCAAGTCTGGTTCCAAATTTGAAAATTAATTAATGCAATCCATCACATTTACCAGCTAAGGAAGAAAATCACATAACTATATCAATAGATACAGAAAAAGTATTTTACAAAATCCAACACCCATTCAGGATAAAATAAAAACTCTCAGAAGATAAGACAGAAGGGAATTTTCTCAACTTGATTAAAAAACACCTACAAAAAAACCCCCAAAAGCAAAAAAAACAAAAACAAAAACGAAAAACAAGGACAAACATCAGACTTAATACTAGAAGCTTTCCAGCTAATATCAGGAAAGAAAAGATGTCTCATCTTACCACTGCTTTTTATTATTATTATTATTTTTTTTACCACTGCTTTTAAACATCAAACCAGAAGTCTTAGCTAATCCAATAAGACAAGAAAAGGAAACAAAAGGTATATAGATAGGGAAAGAAGAAAAAAGACTATCTATTCATAAAGTTTGTTTAGAAAACCTGAAAGAATCAACACAAAATCTTCCTGTAATTCATAAGTGATTATAGCAAGGTTGCATGATGCAAAATTAATATATAAAAGTCAATTGTTCTCCTAATACTAACAAATGAACAATTGGAATTTGATATTAAAAACAAAATGCCATTTACATTAGCACCTGAAAGAATGAAATACTTCAGTATAAATCTAACAGAATGTGGCAAGTTCAATACGAGAAAAAATACAAAACTCTGATGAAAGGAACCAGAGAACTAAACAAATGGAGAGCTATTCCATGTTGATGGACAAGAAGATTCAATATTGTTTAGATGTCAGTTCTTCTCAACTTTGATCTACAGATTCAATACACTCTCCATCAAAATTCTAGTGACTTATATTGTAGGTAACAACAAGCTATTCTCAAGTATATATGGAGAGGCAAAAGATCCAGAATAGCCAACACAATATGGAAGAAGAACAAAATCAGAGGACTGCCATTACCTGATTTCAAGACTTACCATAAAGCTACAGTAATTAAGACAATGTGGTATTGGTAAAAGAGAAGACAAAATAGATCACAAAATAGAGTATAGAGGCCAGAAATAGACCCACAAAATATAGGCAACTGATCTTTGACAGAGGAACAAAAGAAGTTCAATGGAGGAAGGACAGTCTTTCCAACAAATGGTGCTGGAACAACTGGACTTCTACATGCAAAAACCAAACCAAACCAAAAATTAATCTAGACACAGACATCACACCCTTCACAAAAACGAACTCAAAATGGATCATAGACCTAAGTGTGAAATGCAAAACAATAAAACTCCTGGATAACAGAAGAAAATGTTGATGATGGCCATGACTTTTTAGATACAATACTAAAGGCATGATTCATGAAAGGGAGAATTAATAAGCTGGACTTCTATAATAAGTTCTGTTATCCAAGAGACACTGTCAAGAGAATAAAAAGCAACAAACTGGGAGAAAATTATAATAGCAAAAGACATTTGATAAAAGTCTGTTATCCAAAGTATACAAATAACTCTTAAAATTCAACAATAAGAAAATGAACAACCTGATTTTTCAAGTGGGCTAAAAATATCAATACACACCTCACCAAAGAAGATATACAGATGGCAAGTAAGCACTTTAAAAGATCCTTGGCATCATACATCATTAGGGCATTGCAAATTAAAGCAAAAGTGAGATATCACTATACATCTATTAGAATGGCTAAAATTCAAAACACAGAAAACCACTGATGAGGATGTGGAGCATCATGTACTCTCAGGCATTGCTGGTGGCAATGCAAAAATGGTAGAGCCACTTTGGAGAAAAATGTGTTAGTTTCTTATAAAACCAAACAATTGATCCAGCAATTGCACTCCTTGGTATATATCCTAATGAGTTGGAAATTCATGTCCACACAAAAATCTGCACATGAGCGTTTATAGTAGCTTTATTCATACTTGGAAACAACCAAGATGTCCTTTAGAAGTTGAGTGGATAAACCATGGTACATCCCTATGTAATATAATTCAGTACTAAGAAGAAATGAGCTACTAAGCCATGACAAGACATGGAGGAAACCTAAATGCATATTATTAAGTGAAAGAAGGCATTAATCTATATACTGTATAATTTCAATTATATGACAATCTGGAAAAGGCAAAACTATGGAGACAATAAAAATATCAGTTGTTTCCAGGGATTACTGAGGAGACAGGGATTAAAAGGTAGAACACAGGGGGGGAGGGGCAAGATGGCGGAAGAGCAGGGTCCCCAAATCGCCTGTCCCCACCAAAATATCTAGATAACCTTCAAACCATCCTGAAAATCTACGAATTCGGCCTGAGATCTAAAGAGAGACCAGCTGGAATGCTACAGTGAGAAGAGTCCGCGCTTCTATCAAGGTAGGAAGACGGGGAAAAAGAAATAAAGAAACAAAAGGCCTCCAAGGGGGAGGGGCCCGCGAGGAGCCGGGCTGAGGCCGGGGCGAGTGTCCCCAGGACAGGAGAGCCCCGTCCCGGAGGAGCAGGAGCTGCACCAACCTTCCCGGGCGGGCGGCAAGGGGCTCGCAGGGAGTTGGAGCAGGACCCAGGAGGGCGGGGATGCCCTGGGCTCCCGGGGACACTAACAGACACCTGCGCCCCGGGAGAGTGCGCCGAGCTCCCTAAGGGCTGCAGCGCGCACGGCGGGGCCGGAGCAGCTCGGAGGGGCTCGGGCGGCGGCTCCGCGGAGGGGGCTGCGGGGCGGGAGCGCGAATCCCACAGCGCAGGCCCCGGAGCACAGGGCGCCGGGACACAGCCCAGGATCCGGCCTCCCCCGGGACAGGCAGAGGCCGGGAGGGCCCAGGACAGCGAGGACGCTCCTGCCCCGAGCTGAGCAGATCAGCGGCCCCGCCCCGGAGCCTCCAGGCCCTGCGGACGGAGAACCGAGAGCCCCGAGCCCCGAAGTTCCTGCGGGGGCTGAATCCAGGCTTCCAGAGCTGCCATAGCAACTGCTGCTGTTCCTCCTGGGGCCCCACCGGGTAAACAACCCCCGCTGAGCCCTACAGCAGGCAGGGGCAGAGCAGCTCCCCCAAGTGCTAACACCTGAGAATCAGCACAGCAGGCCCCTCCCCCAGAAGACCAGCTGGACGGACCAGTGATACTCCCCCGTGTTCCAATACAACTTGTTTTTGGCCACTCTGCACTGAGCAAAATGACTAGAAGGAAAACCTCACCTCAAAAGAAAGAATCAGAAACAGCCCTCGCTCCCACAGAGTTACAAAATCTGGATTACACTTCAATGTCAGAAAGCCAATTCAGAAGCACTATTCTACAGCTACTGGTGGCTCTAGAAAAAAGCATTAAGGACTCACGAGACTTCATGACTGCAGAATTTAGATCCAATCAGGCAGAAATTAAAAATCAATTGAATGAGATGCAATCCAAACTAGAAGTCCTAACGACGAGGGTTAACGAGGTGGAAGAACGAGTGAGTGACATAGAAGACAAGTTAATGGCAAAGAGGGAAACTGAGGAAAAAAGAGACAATCAATTAAGGGACCATGAAGACAGATTAAGGCAAATAAATGACAGTCTGAGGAAGAAAAACCTACGTTTAATTGGAGTTCCCGAGGGCGCCGAAAGGGACAGAGGGCCAGAATATGTATTTGAACAAATCCTAGCTGAAAACTTTCCCAATCTGGGAAGGGAAACAGGCATTCAGATCCAGGAAATAGAGAGATCCCCCCCTAAAATCAATAAAAACCGTTCAACACCTCGACATCTAATAGTGAAGCTTGCAAATTCCAAAGATAAAGAGAAGATCCTTAAAGCAACAAGAGACAAGAAGTCCCTGACTTTCATGGGGAGGAATATTAGGGTAACAGCAGACCTCTCCACAGAGATGTGGCAGGCCAGAAAGGGCTGGCAGGATATATTCAGGGTCCTAAATGAGAAGAACATGCAACCAAGAATACTTTATCCAGCAAGGCTCTCATTCAAAATGGAAGGAGAGATAAAGAGCTTCCAAGACAGGCAGGAACTGAAAGAATATGTGACCTTCAAACCAGCTCTGCAAGAAATTTTAAGGGGGACTCTTAAAACTCCCCTTTAAGAAGAAGTTCAAGTAACTCTGAACGTGAATGGGCTTAATGACCCCATCAAAAGGCGCAGAGTTTCAGACTGGATAAAAAAACAGGACCCATCTATTTGCTGTCTACAAGAGACTCATTTTAGACAGAAGGACACCTACAACCTGAAAATAAAAGGTTGGAGAACCATTTACCATTCAAATGGTTCTCAAAATATACCCTAAAAACTACAGAACACTTCTGAAAGAAATTGAGGAAGACACAAAGAGATGGAAAAATATTCCATGCTCATGGATTGGCAGAATTAATATTGTGAAAATGTCAATGTTACCCAGGGCAATTTACACGTATAATGCAATCCCTATCAAAATACCATGGACTTTCTTCAGAGACTTAGAACAAATTATTTTAAGATTTGTGTGGAATCAGAAAAGACCCCAAACAGCCAGGGGAATTTTAAAAAAAGAAAACCATATCTGGGGGCATCACAATGCCAGATTTCAGGTTGTACTACAAAGCTGTGTTCATCAAGACAGTGTGGTACTGGCACAAAAACAGACACATAGATCAATGGAACAGAACAGAGAACCCAGAAGTGGACCCTGAACTTTATGCTCAACTAATATACGATAAAGGAGGAAAGACGATCCATTGGAAGAAAGACAGTCTCTTCAATAAATGGTGCTGGGAAAATTGGACATCCACATGCAGAAGAATGAAACTGGACCACTCTCTTGCACCATACACAAAGATAAACTCAAAATAGATGAAAGATCTAAATGTGAGACAAGATTCCATCAAAATCCCAGAGAAGAACTCAGGCAACACCCTTTTTGAACTTGGCCATAGTAACCGGAGAAGGACAAACAGTGTATGTTCTCATTCATTTGGGGAATATGAATAATAGCGAAAGGGAATATAAGGGAAGGGAGAAGAAATGTGTGAGAAATATCAGAAAGGGAGTCAGAACATAAAGACTTCTAACTCTGGGAAATGAACTAGGGGTGGTGGAGGGGGAGGAGGGCGGGGGGTGGGGGTGAATGGGTGACGGGCACTGAGGGGTACACTTGACGGGATGAGCACTGGGTGTTATTCTGTATGTTGGTAAATTGAACACCAATAAAAATTAATTTATAAATAAAAAAAAAAGGTAGAACACAGAGGATCTTTAGGTCACTAAGCTATTCTGTATGATACTACAATGGTCCATACGTGTCATTATACATTTGTGAAGACTCGTAGAACATACAATACCAAAAGTGAATCATAATGTAAACTATGGACTTTGGATGATTTCACAATGTGTCAAATGTTGGCTCCTGGATTATAACTAATGTAGCACTCTGGTGATGAATATTGATAGTTGGGGAGGCTATATGTTTGAGAGAGAAAGAGATATATAGAAACTCTGTTTAACCTCCACTTCATTTTGCTATAAATCTAAAGCTGCCCTTAAAAAGTCTATTTAAAAGAAAGAGAAAAGTGGTGGGTCTTGGAGCATCCCCTGAAATTCAAGAGACAGTCACAACTTGAGTATAGAATCATCTGTTATTACTACCTGGAGAGAGTCAAGCATGGAGACACATTAAGAGCACTGACCAGACTCCAAAATTACATGACTTGAAAGAGACTCCTTGGATCAAAAAGACCTAGAGATTTGGAGTCAGGCAACTTTGTCTACCACTGTATAGTTATGATCTTGTTGTGACCTTCAGTTTCTTTTCTCATTACTATTCTTAGGAGGATCAAGTGAATTGGCAGGTATGAAAGTCCTCAGTAATAAAAAGCACATTCTTGTAGAAGATTGAAACCACAAACAGGTACAGTGCAGAGATGGGTGAAATAATCCACGTCTGCCAAGAAAAGTGCCAAAAATGCCTAGGTTGTGGGAAAAGATATTGGGAGACAGAGTTAGCTAGTTCTGATGAGTAATTACTTTTGGAGAAGTTGGGGATAGGAAGAAGCCAATAGCGATCTTAGGGTGTCTTTTTGGTGGTGCAGGAAAAAAAAGGGGGACGGTGTCCTTTAGAAACAGGACAAGTTAGGAGAGGCAAGCCGTTTTTCATGGAAGTTGGCGAGTTAGGTTTATAAGGGCCAAATTTTAGCCTCCAACGGGAAACATCCAGTGAGTAATTTAATAAGTGTGACAGAAACTCAGAGAGAGAATGAGGCCAGAGATACAGAGGTGGAAACCATCTGCTTCGAAGGCTGATAGGTGAAGACACAGGCATGAGTAAGATATGGAGGCATTGGACAGAGAGAGACGAGCAGAGGGCTGGGCATGAACACCTCTATGGCTGACTCTGCCTCAGATGCTTGGTCTCCTGGATGGCTGGTAGGCTGTAAAACCAAGTCCCCAGACATCCATCACTTTTAAGAACTGCCCTTTAAATCTTCCTCCTCCAATTTAAACCTGAGGTAATTAATCAAATGAGACAAAAGTTCCAGAGATTTGTTCTTCTCTATAATAACCATCTCTTGTCTCTAGGGCCTTCTCCAAAGTCTTCATTGAATAGTTTAATAAGCCTGTTGGAGTTTTTCCTAGCTGTCACCTTCAGTAAATATCTTCCAGAGAAAGTCTCCAAGTATGTGATACCTAACAAGCTGAATACTTAACGCAGTTATTGAAATAGGGCCTGCTGACATGACAGCTTGTGATAATGGCTCCAGAACTATTATTGGCAAACATTGCAAGGCTTCAAAAAATTCTTTTTAATTCCTCATTAGCTCTGAGGCTCTCACCACTATGTGAGCTCAATTCCTCATCCCATTGTCAGAGTCAACAATAGCCTGTCTTCTCTGGTCCAATTGTCTCTCAGGTTTTCTGTCATGAATCCATTCACAATCTTTTACATTTCAAGGACAATGGATGTCCAAAATTTGACCAGACAAATCCAGAGAAGTTTGGATTTTCTTTTATTACTGATTCTTGTCCCTTAAAACTTTGATAATTTAAAGTCATTCTTTGAGCTAACAAGGCTTTTGGGTTTTAATTTGATTTGGTTTGTTTGGTCCCTATCTCGAGCAAATGAATACAGCAAGCCATCCACATGTTTCATTTCCCTGTGCCCAAGCTCACATCGATTACAAATAGGTCTCTCAATGCCAGCTGCCCTGGGTCTCTAAGAGAATAGATGGGCATGGGATGGAGATGCTTAGAATGACTGGAATGAAGCACTCTTGATGCCTACCAAGGCAACCACATGAGGACTTCAGTTCTCATCCACAGAGATAAACCATTTCTCCATGTGTCCTCAGTAATATCCCCATACTTCCTATAAACGAAAGATTCACAAAAAGAGGCTAAGAAGCATCATGCGAAATATGATCTTTATTTTAAGTGACTAAGAGCCCTTTTCCACTTTTCAAACATTGTCTCATTATCCAAGCACATTTAATAATTTCCTGTGTGGAGAGTTGTGCTAGGCATTTTACAAAGCTAATTAAACAGACACGGTATCTAACCTCTAGGCATTTATGATTTAAGGAAGACAAAGTCAGTAGAGACAGAGGAACTAATTCAGGATATAAAGGAAATTAAATGAGTACCATGCAACCATGTGGATGAACTATAAAGTAAATGTGATACTGGTATCTACTGGCAGTAAGAGAACCAGCCAGCCTGCCTGGGGATTCCAAAAGGTTCTAAAATAAGTTTTTTAAAGTTCATTGTGACTATTATTTATCTGTTCAATTCTGTATAGTCAAGAGCTAGCTAAGTCAAACAAAAGCAGACAGCTGACAATAAATTCTTGTCCTTCCATTCTGCAGAGGGAACTCTCCAGGAGTAGATAGGCACCTTCCAACACAGACTCCACACCTTCCTTAACTTACGTAACTTCAGTTCTATATGTTTTTACTTGCTTAGCTGTAGTCTGTTTTGATGAGTCTGACATTGTGTCCATTCTGACCTCTCTAGACTTCCTTCCTGGAATCATCTGCCTACTACAAAGGCCAGGTTTGTCCACTTCATTCCCAGTAACTAAGGGGGCAATAGCTGGTCACAGTAACTAAAGTCAAGGAAAGGACCAGAGTCACTAGTATTACTGTTTAATATCAGGTGTCCCAAGGTCCCCAGAGAACCAATAATTGTATTCAGACAGAATAGGTCGGATAACTTTGCAAACTAGGTTAGGAAAAAGAATGCCTGGCAAAGAGTTTAAAAGTAGAGGGTAAAGTTCTTTTTTTTTTTTTAAATTTTTATTTATTTATGATAGTCACACACACAGAGAGAGAGAGAGGCAGAGACACAGGCAGAGGGAGAAGCAGGCTCCATGCACCGGGAGCCCGACGTGGGATTCGATCCCGGGTCTCCAGGATCGCGCCCTGGGCCAAAGGCAGGCGCCAAACCGCTGCGCCACCCAGGGATCCCGAGGGTAAAGTTCTTGTTACTGCTTTGTAGGAAAGCAGAATTACATTTTCTATTAAAGAGGTCAGTTCTGCTGTGAAAGTGCTGGTTACTCTATACTGGTAAACAGAGGACAGTATCCGAAACTGCTGCTGGGAGTAACCCAGCAGGGCCAGCAAAGACCCGGGATCTTACATGGGGCCAAAGCACCAGGAGATCCTTGCAGTCAAGGATCCAATTGGTCCACAGCTTACCCTGGTGCTGCCTTAGCAGGAATACATTGTAATCTGCATGGGCCCTTCAGATCCAGTGCTCTACTGTTTCTGCACCTGTGTAGGAAAAAGGCACCTTCAACAAGGCTGGGAACCTCCTAGCTGGGCTTGGACCCTGCTGAATCATGCCACCTTCAGAGGGCTGGGCCTCTGCCCTCTGAATCATGCCACCGTCTCAGGTGCTGCTGCAGAGCAGAATGCAAGTTGCTGCTCTTTCTGGTACCTACGCTCAGATTCCACTAACTCTCCCATCCTTAGCTTCTCAAAGGTCCAATCCCCTGTATGGTGCTATTGACCTCCGACATACCTTGCATACTTTTTCAATGGGTTTAGGCTTTTCAAGAATACAGAAGGTGTGCATCTTGCAGGAAACTGTGGCTTTTGGCTCAGAAATTTAAACTATCTTTGAGATAAGAAGGCCAAAATGCTCTATTTGCTTGAAATGAGGAAAGGGGAAAATGTAGGAAGAAGAATTATTCTTAAGAGGTAGACTGTGGTTATAATGCAGACACAAAGGCCACAGGTACTCTGCCCAAGGCAAAGATGAGGCCCAGAGGTGGATTAACACAGAAACAATTTTAAGATGAATCTTCACATATATAAAACTTATATTTAACTTACAAGAATACACATTTTGTAAATAGGGGAAAACCTGTATGAATCATTTTTTCTTCCAATTCACAAATTAAACTCCAGGTGGTCTAAGAGTATAGCAAAAATCACATTTTTTTTTAGCATGTGGTAGATTTCCTAGTGATGACAATAACAGCAGTGACAATTATAATGAAAACACAGAATGGCATGAACTAATAAGAATTCTCTGACATCCAAGTACACACACACACACACACACACACACACACACACATATATATTAGGTTCGTCTGGAGGGACTGTGGAGATCAAGTTAGTCCTTACTTTCCACTAGCCTTAGTCCCCATGCCCAATTGTAACATGCATAGAGACTGACATGACTTTGAGTGATTGAGTGAAATCAGACACATTGAACTTCCCAGGTCTAGTAATTAATACCTTGTCAAATAGGAAGACAGTGGTGCACTCAAGGGGAAAAGCCCAGGAGTAATTATACAGTGGCCAGGTTAGGACTCAGTAAGTGACACTGACTTATTGGCCCTGAGCTTCTGACATTGCCTGTCAAGATCAGTTTATAACAGAAATGACTCATCTACCCTTCTCATTCTAAGATCAAGTGTGTGTCCTCTGCTCAGGGGAGTCTAACCTTCTTTGGCAGACTGATGGAGTCAAAGTCTAATTAACATGATGATAAATCACATGGAAGCCATTGCCAATTCCCTGATTCTCAAATAATCCATTCCATGTTCTACAATTGCTGTTTGCCTGGTCTCTGTGCCTTTCGAGAGGATCAATACAAGGACAACCCTAAATTAAATGATAGTGTTCCTTGGTGAAAAAAAAAAAGACATTAAAAACCTGTATCTTCTATAAAACAAAAAATAGGAAAGAAGGATAAAAGGAGAAAGGAAACATACATTGAGTATCTTTAAACTAGAACTAAGCTCTTTCTCCTACACAGCTGGGTGTATTTTTCACAAGTGTTGGATCCCACCAAAAAGCCAGGTCACCAAAGTAGAATCTGCCTTGGACATAATTACTCAGGGTGAGAATGCCTTGGACTTGGCCAAAAAGGGATTATTTCAAATGTGTGAGGAACCTGTAGAGAGCCTATGCCAGCGGTACATAAGCAACTGAATTCCAATAAATGCTGCAAAAATTGAGAAAAGCAAAAGTTTGTTTGGCCAATCTATACATCCTTGTTCTACGGCTAACAGACCCAAAATCAAGTCCTCAACCTCTCTAAGCCTCAGTTTCTTCACCTCCAAAATAGGGAATTAAATGGCAAAATGTGTTTAAAGTCCTAACTACAATACTTGGTAGATATCAGGTGCTTGGTGGTACCTTTTACAGAAAAAAAAGGCAGGAAGAAGAATAGGTTTGGGACAGAGGATGAGTTTGATTTTAGACTGTGAGCTTGAGGGTCCAGAATCACGATCAGGTAAAAAGTTGGAAGTATGTTAAAACAATATTGAAGGCAGCCCGGGTGGCTTAGTGGTCTAGCGCCACCTTTAGCCCGGGGCCTGATCCTGGAGACCCGGGTCGAGCCCCATGTCAGGCTCCCTGCCTGGAGCCTGCTTCTCCCTCTGCCTGTGTCTCTACCTCCCTCTCTCTCTCTGTCTCTCATGAATAAATAAATAGAATCTTTTTTAAAAAATTAAAAAAAAACTATTGAAATTAGGCCAATTAAGAACTCTGCAATGGCCTCTAAATGTGTAAGACAAAGGAAGTGTTACACTCTCTCACTCTAAATTAAAAGCTAAAAATGATTAAGCTAAATGAGGAAGACACAGATAGGCCAAAAGCTAGGCCTTTTGAACCAAAGAGTTAGTCAAGTTGTAAATGGAAAGGAAAAGTTCTTGAGGTAATTAAAAGTGCTACTCCAGTAAACACACAAATGCTAGCTATCTTCACCATCCCTAGGACAGAGGGACTCAACAGAAGCAACTCAATAGAAGCAGGATAGGAGAACAGCCCACAGCTGTAAGCCAAGTGCTATTGTCTGAAACTTACTCAACTAGGAAGTTCAATAGTTTAAAATTTACAATACATTTTTCGTTATAATTTCTAGGGTCCATGAGATTTACATCTTATATAAAGTTATGACTAATTTAATTCTTAAGAAACTTAGTTACTCATCTAAAACTTCCATAAATTGCATAAACAAGGTATTTATAATACTAACAGATAAAGTTATACTTCATATCCTGCTACTTTGTTATTTGTGACTTGATTTTACTGTGTTTTCTACATAGCTCTGTGTTGTTTTTTTTAAAAGAGTAAATAATTCAGTACTATATAGAACAAAGCTGAGCTTATATAAAACAGCTCAGTCTTCAAATACTGGATGAGGCTAAATTTAATTTTGGCCAGGTCGCATCTAATCAGTAAATCACTTCCAAGAACAAAATACAGAAATAATGGAATAAATCCTTATCGTTAACATGGATTTTTGAAAGTGTCTAGAGTCAGTCAAGATCTCAGTAGTATTTCTCAAATAAAATAGTAATTTACATGTCTATGTTTATTGTTTTAAAATTTGACATAAAATATATATAAAATTTACCACCTTAACCATTTTTACGTTACACAGTTCAGTAGTAGTAAATACATAGGCACTTTCTCAACCTATCTCCAAAGCTCTTTTTATCTTGCAAAGCTCAAACTTTAAACCCCCTAATCAACTCTACATTCACCCTCCTGCTAGCCCCTGGCAATTACTATTCTATTTTCTGTCTCTATGTTTTTTACTATTCTTTATGTAACTCTCATAAGTGCAATCATACAGTATTTATTTGACTTTTTCTGTGACTGGCTTACTTAGTATAATGTTCTCAAGGTTCATCCATGGGAAGCATGTGTCAAAATGTATTCTTTTAAAAAAATGAAAAATATTCCATTGTATGTATATATCACGTTTTGTTTATCCATTTATCCATCAATGGATACTGGAGTTGCTTCTTTTTTTGGTGTATCATGAATAGTGCTACTATGAACAGGGATGTACAAATATCTCTTCAAGGGGGACCTGGGGGGGGGCATTGGTTAAACCTTCGACTCTTGATTTTGGCTCAGGTCATGATCTCAGGGTCCTGAGATCCAGGCCCATGTTAGGCTCCTGCTCAGAGCAGTTTGTCTGAGATCTTGAATTCTTTCCCCCTCCCTCTCCCTCCTCCTCTGTTCCTCCTTTCCCCCTCTGCCCCTCACCCTTTCTCAATCAAATAAATTAATTAGTTAAATCTTTTTTAAAAAGAGAGAGAGAGAGAGACAGAGACTGCTTACAATTCTTTTGGATATATACCCAGAAGTGGGATTGATGAATCATATGGTAATTTTATTTTTAATTTTTTCAGGAACTACCTTACTGCTTTCCTTAGTCTGCTATATATCTTGCCTCATGCCCCTCGTCTGCAGCCCCACTATCACCATACAAGGTCGACCTCATTACCTACCTCTCCCCTACACTACTGCAAAACCTCCCGAACTCAATTCCTGTTCCAATCCACTGAACATATTAATTTTCCTTTAAGTGAATTTCTGATACAATTTCTCTGCTGAAACCAACAAACAAAAACAGAAACAGGAAAACCTTCAATGGCCCTATTGCCTGCCAGTTGAAGCACTAACTCTTGGACCAGATTTCCAAGGGCAGTCAAAATATAACTTCAATCCATGCTCTGGTTGTATCCTTCCCTCTTTCCTTTGCCCATGCTGTCTGCCCTCTTGTCAACATTTGCTCCACCTTCTGAAACACCTTCACCCCTTAGACATAATTTCATTTGGCACTGGCAGTGAGTAGTCAAAATGCCCCTATCAAATCTGAGTGTCTGTCAGTCTATGATTCACCTATGCAGCTTTCATGCATCCATGTACCTGTCCTCAGAAACATTCACCATATTCATAATTTCATATTCAATGTCTTATTCTCCACTAAACTAAACACTTTAAGGACAGGGAAGGGATCTATTTTATTTGCCACTAAAACCCCAGTGCTCTACATTGCTAGGCATAAAAGAAATAGGGAAGAACTGGTTGTTGTTAAATATTGAAGGCTTTGTATTTTCCTAAATATGAATTCTACTCTTCCTTTTGAAATTCCAAACTCTTAGAATTGAATCAAATTCATGAATGGGCCCTCTGGGGATGTTCTGAGGGCTCTTTATTTAGGGCCTCAATTACCCAGCTTGACTGTCTTAATCATACCAAAGAGATAACAGCTAAATATCTGCTTCCCTGAGGGTAATAGAGTCAGAAACACTAGATTTCATATTGGACTTTCTGCAATTAGCTCCCTTTCCCTTAATTATAATCATTGTCTTCCCCATGCTTTATGCTAATAAATAAATTATGATTATCTAATATTAAAAGGATCCCATGGAAATAGATTTGAGGAATATTATTCAGTAGGCAGAGCATTATCTCTGTGAGAAGTTTAAAACTTATCTCCTTTTTAATTGGTTTGTTTTATTATTCTTTTCCTGCTCTGTTGGACAGAAAACAATAAAAAGAATCACTACTTTTGCCAGGGAGAGACAACATAAAAATAAGTTAAAATAGGAGACAACTCTACATCCATGGTGCAATTTTACAGTAAAATTATAATACATAATAAAACTCAAAATGAGTTGCAGCTGTGGTTTGAAAATCTTAAATATATTATTGAAGAGAAAATTGACTAATAAACAGTCTCCCACACACTAACAAATCAGTGTACATATGCAAATAAAATTAATCCATACTCTAAATGCTAAAAAGAAATCCATAAAACATGTAGGAAGCTGCCATTTTTCCAGAATAACTGGAGGAACTCACATCCTATTGAGCCTGGGGAAGGAGCAGGAGAGGAGGAAGAGATAGCAGCCAGGAACAGGAAGGTGGAAGGGAAGCCACAAAGTGGTATCGAGGTGAGCAACTGAGAGAAACCTAGAGGCCCTGCCAGAGACAAGGTGGAGGGGAGAAGAACAAAGGTAGTCAAGAGAACACAGTGAGGACAGAGGTGCAGGCTCCTGCACCCAGAGCACTTAGTACCTTGGTCTGGGAATTCTACTTTTTTTTTATTATTATTTATGACAGTCACAGAGAGAGAGACAGAGAGAGGCAGAGACACAGGCAGAGGGAGAAGCAGGCTCCATGCACCGGGAGCCCGACGTGGGATTCGATCCCGGGTCTCCAGGATCGCGCCCTGGGCCAAAGGCAGGCGCCAAACTGCTGCCCCACCCAGGGATCCCGAATTCTACATTTCTTAGACTGTGTGTCTGCACACATTTTACCAGCCCAGAAGCCGCATCTTAAGGGAAGTGAACCAGGCTGTACCTGCCCATCTTCTACCTAATATTTGATTGCAAGCTTCTTGAGGCCAGAATCTGCCACTTGCTCATAATGGTACATATTCCTGTATGTATGTCAAGACATACTCCAGTATGTCAAGAACTTGCACACCATTAAGTGCCTAGTGTGTGCTTAAAAAATTAAGAGATGGGACAGCCCAGGTGGCTCAGCGGTTTAGCACCTGCCTTCAGCCCAGGGCATGATCCTGGAGACCCGGGGTCAAATCCCATGTCGGGCTCCCTGCATGGAGCCTGCTTCTCCCTCTGCCTGTGTCTCTGCCTCTCTCTCTCTCTCTCTGTGTGTGTCTCTCATGAATAAATAAATAAAATCTTTATTTTTTTTATTTTTTTATTTATTTATGATAGTCACACACACAGAGAGAGAGAGAGAGGCAGAGACACAGGCAGAGGAGAAGCAGGCTCCCTGCACCGGGAGCCCGACGTGGGATTCGATTCCGGGTCTCCAGGATCGCGCCCTGGGCCAAAGGCAGGCACCAAACTGCTGCGCCACCCAGGGATCCCTAAATAAAATCTTTAAAAAAATTAAGAGATGTATGAGATACAACGATATCCTAGAACCCACACAGAAGTATTAATTCAGCTTAGTCTGTGTACCAAACCAAAGTCTACATGGATGTCAAATTGCTCTGATGGTTCTGGTTAACACCTGTCTCAACACAGTCTCCACTTTCACTCTCAAAAGTACCCAGGTCTGGAAGACAAATTTCATGGTGCCTCTAGTCATAACACAGGCTAAAAGGTGATTTCTAGAATTCCCTGTCAAATTGTTTACTGGCTTGTTGTCTCTTAATGATCAAAACAGAAGACTGTGCAAATTCATACAGCAAATACCATCATTATGGATTATGAGTAAACAAATTTAGTTATCATTATTCTGTCATTTTTTTTCTAGAAAAAAGTATTTTCTAAACTCAGTGAGTATGTATAGCTACATAATGATTTTTATAATCATTTTTTTCTGGTATGAATATACAGCAGAAATGTTACTACCTTCAAGTCTCTGAGATATCAGTATCATTAAACATGGGGCCACACCTATACTGAAAATTAGTTCTCTCTCTCTCTCTCTCTCTCTCTCTATATATATATATATATATATGTGTGTGTGTGTGTGTGTGTGTGTGTGTATTTTTCATACACACACACATTTGTAAGAATAGAAACACATTTTGATGCTCCCAGAAATGTAAAAGACTTTGTATCGTGTCTGTCTTACATGGCCATGACTCCACTGCCGGATTTGTTTAAAAAGATGAAGGAGTTAAATTTTACCTTTTCACAAACATTTAAAAAATTGCTTTTAAGCATATCTTATTCAGTGATGCACTAGCCTATGCCATGTCATTTGTAGGAGTTAGAAAAAAAATCTCTCTGGATGGGCCAAGTAGAAAAAGGGCCCCTTTCTCCAGCTGAATTTAGGTCTGGATCACAAGCTAGATTTTATCCATTCGCTCCCGCAAATGTGAGTCATGGCCCTGACTGTAAAACTAATTTTTCCCACTTTACAAAGTAGATACAGTTACATAAAGGTTGCCTGTAAAATAAATCACATTTTATGTCTTTTTTTTATTAAAACTTTTCATCTGAGAGAAAAAAAAGCAAGTTTGATAATGTGTGTGTGTGTGTGTGTGTGTGTGTGTGTGTAGGTGGCACGGGGATTCCACTTCATAGTGCAGGGAAGCTTTGAGAATCTCAAAGTTGAAAGAAATGTAAAAAGCATTTGATAAGATCATATATCTACAATTCAAATAAATAAAAACCTATGAATTAAAAATAGCCAGAATGCTTTTATTTTCAGGATTTTAAGCCAAAGACAAAAAGATTATGAGAACTGACCAAACTGAGCTTAAAAGTCTTTAGTTTTTAATTAAGCCTCTAAAAAGTGACAACATGAAAACATGTTGTTCTCTTAGATAGATCTCGATCCAGTTTCTCAGTAGTGATTTCAGGAAGGTGGTTAAAATAGTGATCATGAGGATGATGATGAATATTAACAACTGCAGGACTAACAAAGAACAAAACCAGAAATGGGAAAGTGTATGATTCAGAAGGTGACAGAGAGCAGCAAATGAAAGAGTCAGAGCCCCACATCCACACAAGAATCACAGCTATAGTAAAACTCAACTGTCACCAAAAATCTATGGCCGAGAGGATCCCAAAATTCTGAAAGCACAAGTTGGTAAAGAGTAGCAAGTACTTCCCTGATTTACGACCCATGTAGGAGCACATTTGTGTGCATCCAAAACCTGGGTGAGGAGGAGACATACTGGCAGCTTTCAATTTTACCTCATGCTATAATTGTAACATAAAAATAAAACCACCAGACTGGTGTTAGCATAGATGTTATCACTGGAGTGGTACTGTGTAAACAGTATTTTTATGTGTTCTGAACCGATCTGTCCATTCTTTATTTCCACTATCACAATGGCTTCCAAATCTAAATGAAATAAATATTTAAAATGGCATTATTTCATCAAAATACTTGTAGTTTCCTAGAATAAGAGAAAACCATTCTAAATCTTGATGCAGCATTTTTACTAACTGGCAAACCAAATAATACCAACTGCACTCATCTGTGAGGAATTCAATCCAGAGAGTGCAGTCCTTAAAGAAACATTGTTAGTTGAACTGGAAAGAAATCGCATCAACTGTCCTTACACAGAATTTTCTTTTGATGCCAGACTTGTCTGTGTACATTCAACCTGAGATTTATCTACTCAACAATATTTTGAATGGATTCGTTTTTTAAAAAAATAGAGTGTTTATACTAGTAAGTCCCATCACTTTCCATTAAAGATTATTTTTTACAGTTTAGTATATCAGTTGACATTTACACTTTGTGAATAGATTCCCTTTTCTTTGTTGTCTCTTTTCTTCATCCTAGTACTTTGAGACCATACAACATGGTTAAATGTAGCTTTCCTTCTTCACCTCCACATCTGCCATTATTTGGACAGCCACTGTGCCAAAACCTATTGATTTCTGTGTTCTCCCCCAAATACTTTAGTTCCAATCATAAAGTTTCAACTTTAAAGTATGCTGCCCCTTCAGCCCATGCAATACCTCATCACTCAGTTTAGGTGCTAATTCTGTTCCTTGCAATGTTGAGACACATTCTAGATGGTTTGAAGCCATTCACCGTGAAACAATGTCCATACTGACTGAAACGAGCATTGTTCTCAGAAACACTGGTACCAAGAAATAAAGGAGATCAAGAGTGCATTTTTTAGAGGTCAAGAAGGGAAAGTTATAGTTCAAAAATTTTTCTGGGAAGCACCCGGCTGGCTCAGTTGGTAGATCATGAGACTCCTGATCTTGGAGTCATGAATTTGAGCCCCACATTGGGAGAAGAGATTATTTTTAAAAAATAAAAAGATTTAAAATAAAAGGTCCTGGGAAACCTGTAGTTTCTATGAGGAGTCTTAGAGAGTGGGAGCAAACAAGTTAAAAGCAAAGGAAACGGAACAAGAGGATGTGCAAACACTGCTCTACACTTAGAATCTGCAAGTGTAGCCTGTCACTACTCCTTAGAGGGACCAAGGGCACCCACATTCCATGTCTAGAGAAGCACAGCCAGCAGACCCTCTAAAGTGAAATGCCTTTTTAACAAGAGAGATTGTTCAAACAAACAAGCAAAAGAAATAGCATTATTTATAAGACATAATCTTGGCTTTTATCTCTTGGCTCAGGATGTTCTTCATATGTCAATATAAGCATGCAGACCCAAAATGTCACTCACTGAGTGCAAAGTAAATCTTTTAAATCTCATTTCCATTGACAATAAAGTATATGTGTTCAGTTAGTCACTAAACCCAAAGCTTCTTAAGAGTGACTAAGTGTTAATGATTGTTACTATGTGTGCCAGATGAATGAAGTCATGATGACCTTTCCCAAAAGCTAGAATGATTGATGCATGATGACAAAAAGTGAAAGCTCATAATAAAATAGCATCATTCACAGAGTGCATACTCTAATAATGCTCTACTAAGGTTCAACACATACCCCTGCAACAACACTATAAACCCAGGATTTAACCTTGTTTTTCAGATGAGATCATTAAGGCTCTAAAAGGTGAGGGTACCTGTGTATAGCACATAGTCAGGAGAGAACCACAGTTACCACCAAGGTCTATCTGATGTCAGATCCTGAGCCATATGCCCCGCAAAAGCTTGAAAAAGTAAAATTAAGCCTTCTCCTTAGAAAAATCATACAATAGATGATTAGAAAACTAGATGTTTCCATGTCACTCCTCATCAAGTAATTGTTATTTATATTAAATCTACCTGCAGAAAGGATTTGAAGCAAATTCCTGAGTAGAAGACAGGATAGACACATATACGTGGGGATAAATGTGTAATCATATCAGTTTCTATAAGGAGGGCGAGGGAAGCTGATGAGAACAGAGGTTTTGATGGAGGGTGATCATGGACAGCATGTCATGACAAACACACAGGCCTGCTTGGTGTTGATTTAATCCTCCTTGGCCCCACAATATGGCAAAGTGTGAAGTTATTAAAAGCTCAAGCTGGGAACCAATCCATTTGCATTCAAATTCTGTGCAATTTCATGCCACTTTGTTAGTTTCTCCCAGTCTCAATGTCTTTGTATTTAAGGAGGAAAGGGCAATGATTATAGTACTTTTTTCAAAGAGAGTTGTAAATGAGAGAATCCTACAAATAAAATTCCTTGCATAGCCCTAGCTTTTAGGCACTCAGAGGAAAAAAGAGTTTTGACAGCAGGGAATGCTATGAAAATAATCATTGAGTAACAGCCAGAAAACCTGTTCCAACCACCCCTATAAGTTTCCCTTATGTCCTTCCTCAAAAGCCAGCATGAAAATTGCAAAAGCTCAACCAAGGAATGCTTCCTGATGTGAAATCTTACAGTAGTGCTCTCCAAGAACCTATTAAAGCCACCAGAAGCAGAACGGCAAGGAAACTTAAAAAGGCTCCTGCAACAGTAATGTCCATGATGCCAATGGAGAGCTGAGGCATTTATTAGGTGTTCCTTTGGAAGATGTTAGGAAAGATTATTAAAGATAACAACAAAGGATGACCAGATTCATTGGTTCCTGTGAGTAAAAACCCTAGGCAGTTCCTGAGCCAATTAGAAAGGCTGAAATAGCCAGGTCAACAGAAGGTCAATTTATATCCAGAAGCCAATAAGTAGATAATAAATATATCATCCTGGAGTTTCTTGGTGAATGTGGTTTATTAGTACAAGGATGAACAATCATTAATGAAACTCAGGTTTATTATGTACCTGATAATAAACTATGTGCCACCCACAAAGGATTCTTGGGAAAAAAGGTCCATTTCCTCCCTTGAAAGTCCACGTGTTTGTGTGGGTTTGTTTTTTTTTTTTTTTTTTTTTTGCTTATTTTTCCTACTAGGAATGTTCTAATGAATAACATGGCATTTATTATCTCTCCAAGGCATGGGTTTTACAGGTGATCTGTTATTCCCTATTTATTAGTCTATTAATCATATCCTCTTGCTGTGGTGACTTTGGCATTGAACTATATTGGAAACTATTAAGTTCGTCTAAACAGCACAGGTAGTGAGATTAATTCCACTTCTAAAGATTGCTTTGGACAGCCTAAGACATGAATAGGACTAGAAGCATATTTGATGTCACTAACCTTAGAGACAGGGGCATTTAATACAATTCATTAAGTATAATTGAAATAGAAATCCTACAATGAGAATGTAACAAGGAACATTGTGTAAATTGACTTTTTGAGGTATATCCTTCCCTCGGTGCACATATTCAGTTCCCATTAATTTTAATGGACATAACGTGCTCATATATCAACTGAACTATTTCACCTGCTTCTGTGTAAAACTGGCTGCATAGAGAAAAAGGTTCCTGTGAAGAAAAAGTGAGAATGCTCATAAAGATCACTTGGATAATTGAGTCTGAGAGCATTACAGAGAATTAAATATAAATTATTGCATTGAATAATAAAGGAGGAATTATTATTAAATGAAACCTATTGTATTGTTTTAAAAAGAAAGCCCCTGGGAAAATAATTTGAGGTCAACTCATGTGTATTCTGGACTGCTTTCCCACTCAAAACCCAGTGCTCCAGAATGAACTGTGAGCTAAAGGTAGAGACTATGTCTTATGCCTCAGCATTGTACACTCAGCATAAACCTCACACACACACACACACACACACACACACACACACACACAAACCTCCCACACAAAAGGCACTCTGCAAATGAAATGAAGTGGACTCTATTGTTTCTTAAATTCTCTTCAAACTTCCACACCTCTGGGCTTCCACTCACATTGATCCCTTTGTCTGGAACATCCTCACACACTAGCCCCAATCTTCAATTGCTAAATTCCCAGCCAACAGATGAACACCCCACCAAATGTTAGGAGGTTTTTCTTGATTTTTTCCAAGTGAGTGCTGATAGACCAATGCAGTCCCAGAATCGTATTACACTCTTAAAACTTAATAAAGACCTTAAGGGGGATCCCTGGGTGGCACAGCGGTTTAGCGCCTGCCTTTGGCCCAGGGCGCGATCCTGGAGACCTGGGATCGAATCCCACGTTGGACTCCCGGTGCATGGAGCCTGCTTCTCCCTCTGCCTGTGTCTCTGCCTCTCTCTCTCTCTCTGTGTGTGTGTGACTATCATAAATAAATAAATTAAAAAATTAAAAAAAACCTTAAGGAGGTTTTGTTTAAATTAATTATACCTATCGATATTTACATTAGAAATTAAAACTAAAAATGTTTAAATATTAATTGATTAAAGCTAACAATAATAAACTCATTACATTTTGGCGTAAGTAACACATTTTTTTGTGAAAAATAACTTTTCCCCTGAATCATGAGTAGTTTGGCATTGCTTTACACTTTACAAATCTCTTTCATGTTTGGTTTAATAGAAGACAGACAGCTAGATTCTCATATCTGCTTTTGCAGTTAATATATTACAATATATTGTTTGAAACATTTAAAGAAAAACTAGCTTCACATGATATGTAGTTGGAAAAGGGAGGAGTATTTTTGGCAGCCTATTTGGGTAATAGTGGATATTCTTCTTTGATGCCCTACCAAATTTTTCAAAGGTAAAAGTTTCTTAAATGTTAACTACAATGGTGGAATCGGAAATAATATTAATGAATTTTTCATACAGTTAAATTTTTATTCTATTTTTCACTTAGAATAAATCTGTTTATCCACGCATGATTTTTTAACATTATGCAGTCATCATTTGGAAAATACTGATTCATTGAGTTATGCAGTTTCCAAATATTCAACTCTACAATATTTTCAAAAGCCACATTAATATCTCCACCAATCTCATTTAAAAAGCCTTCAACTATTGAGAAGCTGTCAAACTCATGAAAAATTTTCCAAAATTCCAATTTTCACTTGAAAGTTTGAGTCTTATCATTGGCAACAAATACTGTCAAATTGTTTTCTTTGAGGTAATAAGCTCACTGGATTCATTTTGAGAAAATGTCTACCAAATATTCACATCTGAAAAAAGTTTGTCAATCATTCCTTCTGGTATAAAATCATAATGTATAAAATCATACTAGTATAAAATCATAATGCCACTAAAACAACAACAAAAGAAAAAACCCTACTAACTCAGCTAGCAACAAAACAACTGTGCAAATGTTTTTCCTAAAATGACCATTGTATTTCAAGATTCCATAGAAACTCCCATTTGATCATATAGGATATCAAAAACACATGTATGCCAGGATCAAGAGTTCATAAAATAAATAATTTTGACTGTTAACCAAGGACATTCCTATGTTAGTGTTTTGTTTTATTGTGAGTGTGTAGCAATTAAGGAATACAATGACTTCAAGCACAATTGGGAGCCACTGTCTTGATTTCTGCACCAGCATTTTTACCCACCATTGCTTTTGTTCCATCATTACAAATGATACAGTGAAAGAAGCAATACCATTTTAGGATTATTTTGAAATAGTTTTAACCACACAGACTGCCTGAAAAGATCTTTGGGAATTCCTGTGGCCACACTTTGAGAACCACTGTGATACAGTAGAACAGACTTCAGTGTTGACCTTGAACCAATTACTTAACCATGTCTATAAAATAGAGATAATAAATCCTGGCATATTGGGTTATTGTGAGAATGATATGTAAAGCACCATATGCTACCTGTCACATATTCAGTACTGAACTAATCTTATTTCTTGTCAGCCCCTCTGTACTTACTTTATATCTATAACTACATTTAGAACATGACTTATAAAAATGCTATCTTTGGTTTTATTTCCGTATTAGATAATAACTCCTTTCTGGACCTTACTCAAATTTTCTATCCTAGGTAGAGTCATTGCTCCCTTTGAGAATCTGGTGTACCAGTAAGGCCTCCCACCTCAGAAAAATGTGTACGCACACACACATGCACACACAATTTTGCATAAAACTGCAAACTGAAAGAGCCCTTGAGGTGTATCTATGATTCTTCCAAGGAAGAATTTTTTTAAAGGTTGATCCTTGAAACATCTGCTTCGAAATCAACCTAAACATTACAATAATGATTCCTAGAGTGCCTGACTGGCTCAGTCAGTTGGGCATCCAACTCTTGGTTTCAGTTCAGGTCATGATCAAGGGTTATGGGATTGGGCACTCCACTCAGCAAGGAGTCTGCTTGAAGACTCTCTTTCTGCCCCTCCCCCTACTCACATGTGTGCGCATGCATTTTCTCTCTCTTGTAAATAAATATTTAAAAAATAATTATAAGAAAATAAAATAATGATTCCTGGGCCTCTCACAGAACTACAAAATCTGGATTGCTAGTCATCAAGCCAAGAACTTCACTTTAATAGTTCTCCAGGTGTTTTCTATACCCTTTCAAGTTGGATCTCCAAGGGAATTCATGAGCCTGATTAAGAAATCCTACCTCATAGAAGCTGCTATATGGCTGATACTCAATATACATTAATGTGAATATACACATACTTTGAAGTCAATGAAATGGCAGAGGATCAATGAAGTTTAGAAGAGTGTACACAATCCTCATATTTTCCAAACCCTCACTAATCAGCACAATTACTTGAGGGTTGTATTTTTGTTTGTTTTGTTTTATTTTAAAGCAAACATTTACTCAACCTACTCTAGAGGAAGTAGATGATGATTAGGAAGGCATGGAGTGGAATCTGAATAATTAAAAGTTTAGGGGTTTCTTCTAGTGATTATGATCATGAGGCCTTAAGAATCACTTTGTGCTCCTCTGCACAAAGTTTGCTTTGCTAAAACACACACACACACACACACATACATACACACACACTCACAAGAAATATACCTGTCTCTACAGGTTTATTTGATCCTGGATTTAGATGTTTAATGCAGATTTATTTTCGTCAAACTTTTTTCCTTGTCAAATTGTTTTCTTTGCATTTGTAAATCATATGATCGCTCTAGGTTAAAAGCCTCTGCACAACAAAGGAAACAGTTAACAAAACTAAAAGATAATCTACAGAATGGGAGAAGATATTTGCAAATGACATATCAGATATAGGGCTAGTATCCAAGATCTAAAAAGAACTTATCAAACACAACACTCAAGAAACAAACAATCCAGTCATGAAACGGACAGAAGACATGAACAGACATTTCTCTAAAGAAGACCTAGATACAGCCAATAAGCTCTGAAAAAATGCTCCACATTACTTGCCATCAGGGAAATACAAATCAAAACCACAATGAGATACCACCTCACACCAGTGAGAATGACTAAAATTAACAAGACAGGAAACAATGTTGGCAAGGATGTGGAGAAAGGGGAACCCTCTGGCACCATTGGTGGGAATGCAAGCTGGTGCAGCCATTCTGGAAAACAATGTGGGGGTTTCTCAAGAATTTAAAAATAGAGCTACCCTATGACCCAGCAATTGCACTATTGGGTATTTACCCCAAAGATACAATGTAGTGAAATGACAGGACACCTGCACCCTTCAGTGTTCATAGCAGCAATGTCCACAACAGCTAAACTCTAGAAGGAGCCACAATGTCCTTTGACAGATGAATGGATAAAGCAGATGTGGTATATACATATATATATGTATGTATATACATATATATATAATGGAATGTATATTCCATGGTATATACATATATATGTACATATATACATATATATAATGGAATGAATATTCCATTATGTATATATAATGGAATATTACTCAGCCATCAGAAAGCATGGCAAACCATTTGCTTCAATGTGGATGGAACTGGAGGGTATTATGCTGAGTGAAATAAGTCAAAGGACAAACATATGGTTTCACTCATATGTGGAATATAAGAAATAGTGAAAGAGACTATAGGGAAAGGAGTGAAACTGAGTGGGGAAAAATTAGGAAGACAAAGCATGAGAGACTTCCTAACTCTGGGAAACAAAGGGTTGCAGAAGGGGAGGAGAATGGGGGATGGTGTAAATGAGCGACAGGCAGTAAAGAAGGCACTTGATGGAATGAGCACTGGGTGTTATACTATCTGTTGGCAAATTGAATTTAAATAAAATATTTTTTAAAAATAAGATCACTCTAGGGTAGTGGCTTTCACATTTTACTGCAATTAGGAATAACCTAGAGAGCTTTTTAAAATCCTGACAAGACCTCAATCCAATTAAATCACAATCTCTAGGAATGGACCCAGGCATCAGTTCAGTATTTATTTAAACTCTTCGAATGATTCCAAATTGTAGCCAAGTATGAAAACTGATGCTCCAGAATTTATGGTCAGAGTTAGAAGAAATTAAAATGTGTTTCTTCCACTTCCTGCCCTCAACCCTGGCCATAAAAAAATAATTAAAAAATTTTTAAAAACTCTTCTTGCTGTTTTACATATAAAACAGAGAAGTTGAAGACTAGAAAGAAGAGGGGGAGGGGGGGAAGCCTGGAAAAAGAGGGATCACTTCTAATATCTACTACTTTGTAGTGTCTAGAACGTGTTCAGTTTTTCTGAGCTATGTAAGATTATACTGCAATGCCTCTCTGCCTGCAAATATTTCAGTGTATGTTTCTTAAAAACAAGAGCTACATACCTGTCAGACTGCCCAAAATCCAAAACACTGATAATACCACATGCTAATGGGGATACAGAGCAACAGAAACTTCTCTCATTACTGGTGGGAATGCAAAATGGTATCATCACTTTGGAACACAGTTTCTTACAAAACCAAACACGCTCTTAACTATACAATCCAGCAACTGTGCTACTTAGTATTTATCCAAAGGAAGTGAAAACTTAAGTCCATCTAAAGCCCTGCTCACAGATGTTTATAGCAGTTTTATTTATAATTGCCAAACTCTGAATGACCAAGATGTCCTTCAGTATGTGAATGGATAAACTGTGGTACATCTGGACAATGGAATATTATTCAGCACTAAAAAGAAATGAGATTTCAAGCCATGAAAAAACACAGAGGAACCTTAAATGCATATTAGTAAATTGAAGAAGTCAATCTGAAAAGGCTACATACTGCATAATTCCAACTATATGATATTCTGGGAAAGGCAAAACTATGGAGACAGTGAAAATATCAGGGGTTGCAAGAGGTTAGTGGGGAGAAAGGGCTGAATAGACAGAGCAAAAAGAATCTTTAGGACAGTGAAACTACTTTGCGTAAGACTATACTGGTTGTGGATACATGTTATTATACATTTTCCCAAATCCATTGAATGTACAACACTAAGAGTGAACCCTAATGTAAACTCTGGGCTTTGGGTGATAATGACATCAGTGCAGGTTCATCAGTTGCAACAAATGTATCACTCTGGTGGGGGATATGTTGATAATGGGGAAGGTTATGCACGTGTGGGGACCTGGGGATATGGGAAATCACTGTACTTTGGGTCAATTTTGCTGTGAACTCAAAGCTGCTCTTAAAAAATAAAATCTCTTTTAAAAATAATTAAATAGCAAAAAAAATTATAAGTAGTTTCCTTCTATTGTCTGCTATGCCATCCACATATCTCCAGCATATTGATTGTTTTCTTAGGCTGACCTCCACCCCTTCTCAGCTCAAGATGGCTGGCTCAGTTTCAAGATTTCTGTGAGGTGTTAAACACACCTACCTTGTCTTTTGTCTCTTTCTAACAGTAAGGGGAAAAAGATCTTCTCAGTAGTGCTCAGTAGATTTCCCCTCATGTCTCACTGGCTAGGCTTTGTTGCATGCATACACTTAAACCTAATTACTTATAAAAGTGAATGAGACCAGTACAATTGGCTTAGATAAATCATAAGTTATTTCCTTGGTTGCAGAAGAGCCTGCCCTCCTTAAAGGAAGTATACCTAGAAGGAGGGTGAGCAAAAATCAGAATTCTGTTTTCGAAGGAGAATGGCGATTGATTAAATCTAAAGTGCCAGCTACCTTCAACTTTTTGCCTGTCGACTCTTCCTCTGGAATCAGCCTCCTTTATGTGAAGAAAAGGGCACTTCAGAAACAAACTACAGAATAAATCAAGAGATAAACATATAGAAGGATAGAGAACATGGTCAGTCATTAATGGTACTGCTCATGTAAGAAACCCTTTTCTGCCCAACATTTTAAAAGACTTTCTCAATTTTACTTTTAAGAGTATCATTATCATTAAAAACTTAAATTATGCCAAATTAATGTTTAAAAATCAGGCCTTTTTTTAGTGGTTTACATTTGCTTTTCTGATACAGAGAATAACACTTAAGATTTATTGAGTGACATCTGGTTAATTAAATGTCTATTTCCTCCTGCCTCTTAAAGAGATCATAACACAGAAAGACAACATTGGGAAAATAATTAAAGTGCAACCAAAGAGCAGGACTAACCTTCTAACTCACTATAATTAAAAATAAAACAAGAGCATTGTGCTGAGAGAATTGCCTGTCTTTATCAGGACACCTGTCTGTACATTTGAAACCTTATTCTGGAAGTCTCCATTTTGCTTTTCTCCATTTTTGTGTACAAATGAAAATTTCATTTTCCACAGAATTACTTTGGCAAAAACCTTTTTATATTCAGCCTTCAGGAAAACTTATCTCTTAAAAGACCAGAAGGCAGGGACGCCTGGGTGGCTCAGGAGTTGAGCATTTGCTTTCGGCTCAGGGCGTGATCCTGGTCCGGGGATTGACTCCCTCACATTAGGCTCCCTGCGAGGAGCCTGCTTCTCCCTCTGTCTTTGTCTCTGCCTCTCTCTGTGTCTTTCATGAATAAATAAATAAAGTTAAAAAAAAAGAAGATAGTTTCTACCTACCTCTTTACAGGAGCAATGACCCCAAGTGTCATTAATAAAGGAGCGATAATGGGGGTCAGCTAAAAGAGAGCAACTTGCCTGACAGCCATTGTTGGTGGAGGAAGGCAATGATCCTAGGCCTTGGAACCCTTCAGACAGCTGTGAGCAACATTGCAGGTGACAGCCTATGAATGACCTTTCCAGAATAATAAATTAATAGGAGTAACTAACATAATACTTCTCCGTATATTAATAAGCATGTACTTGGTGTTTCATCTTTCTTTTTTTAAAAGCTTTTATTTAAATTCTGATTGGTTAACATACAGTATAATATTAGTTTCAGTGTTTCATCTTTTTCTAAGGAAAGAATATACCCATCCTGTTCTTTTGAAAAAAGCCTATGGACCAAATATCAGAGGAAATATATCCTAAATGTGAGTCCCAAAAGCTTTACCTTCAAGAAAAGGGAAAAGTAGTTTTAAAGGGATCAGAGGGATCTCATATCCTCATCCCCAACCAGAGGCTGATATTCCTCTGTTCCAAAGTGGCAGTGGAGATCCACAGCTCAACATATAATGTTTAAGTCTTGATTCCATCATTTTCTAAATATATGGTGCTAGCCATATCATTTAACCTCTCTTAGAATTATTTTCCTCATCATGAAGATGATCATGGTAATTGGGCCTGTTTATGAGGATTAAATGAGATAACATATGCTTAGTGGGTGCATTGTAGAAATGGCATCTATACTTCCTTCCATTTAGCCCAGACTGTGACATAGTGTTAGGTGCTGAATTGTGTCTCTCCAAATTCATATATTGAACTTCCAACCCCCAATACCACTTCAGAATGTAACTATTTTTGGAGATCGGGCCTTTAAAGAAGTAATTATGGGGGTGCCTGGGTGACTCAGTTGGTTAAGGATTCAACTCTTGATTTCAGCTCAGGTTGTGATCTCAGGGTTGTGAGATCAAGTCCCATCTCAGCCTCTGTGCTGGGCATGAAGCTTGCTTAAGATTCTCTCTCTCCCTCCCTTTCTGCACCTCCCTGCCCCCTTTCTCTCACTGACTCTCTCCCTCTCTAAAAAAAAACTAAAAAAAATTAAAAATGAAGTAATTATGGTCAAATAAGGTCATATGACTAGATCCTAATCCAATATATGTTACAACTGATGAATTATTGGACACCTAGTACTCATCACATCATTGCTTTTATATATCTAGCATCATGTCCTGCTTAGCATCATAGTTTCTTTTGTCCTTGTCTTCGCTCTCCCACACTGCCCATAGCAGATAGCTGAGATCCTCATGAACTCCTTAGACTTTACATGTGATTATTAGTTCTTGGGAACAAGAAGTGATTTTACATATATGTCTTACAACCCATAGCATAGCACTCTCCACATAGTGAATACATGTTTAGAAATGGTCAAATCAAACTGGATGAAATTAAAATGAAAGACTTTTCTTTAATGAAAACATTTTTCTGGAGTGCCTGGGTAGCTCAATGCATTAAGCATCTGCCTTTGGTTCAGATCTTGATCCCTGGGTTCTAGGCTCGAGCCCGCTGAGCAGGGAGCCTACTTTTCCCTCTGTTGCTCTCCTTCCATGTGCTCTCTTGCTCTCACTCTGTCAAATAAATAAATAAAATATTAAAAAATATCTCCTATGGTGAGGATTCTTTGCATTGTTGATAAGTTTCTAGGTAATTAAAACTTTATCTTAAAGCTGAACGATAATAGTATGACATACAATGGATTTGGAACTGTGATATCTGAATAGATAAAATATTTTAATTTTTAAATAAAATATTTTAAAAGAATCATTATCTTTCAGAATTTCTAAGAAAATATTTTTTAAATCTAACATTTGTCCTATTTGGTAACTCCAGTTGAAATAATGGTTGTGCAAATATTTTATAAAAGGTAAATTATTACACAAACATCATATTTTCAAAGCATTTAATATGGATATAACATAGAACATAATTTTCTTGACTTGGAATCATAAAACAGATTTCACTACTGAGGATAAAGAGGTCAAATCTATTTCTGTACTTACCCAATTTGACAGATTCATGGCACATCAATAAGGAATATTTTATAACCTTTTTTGTTAACAAAAATGAACCAGACCTTGTAAAAGATTTAGTTTTTAATATCTGGAAAGGTCATGTCAGTATTTTTATTTTTGTAATATTTTTGTGTTTCCCAAGGTGATGAGTGTACTATCAGTAAGAGACACAATCATTCATTGTGAGAGTTGCACTAATTTAAGCAATTGCACCAGATGCTTCTGGTCAGTCAGTTGTTGGTTATCCACACTAAAGTAACCAATGAATGCCATTTAGTCCATTAAATCCTCCATATTAAGAAAGGGAATAGATTTGAATAATGTATCAAATGTTTCAAGAATATACCATAAACAAAACCTTTCTATATTTCGCTACTTGATCCACTAGCTTCTCCCTTTAATCCACTTCATACACTAATTTATTTATTTAATAAGCCCAGGCTGAGTTTCCTTCCTCTCTGCAGTAATGTTAGGGTTTCTAAGTACCCCTCCTACCTTAAATAGTGTGAGGTTACAAGACCTAGATGTGTCCTCAGCAGAAATGAGTGTTGTTGACCTAAGTTAGGGGATGCAGACACAGAGAGAACTAGAGATACCTATAAGACCCCTCTTGAAAGTTAACATTGCCACTTAAATTCCTCAACACAAATCACCAAGCTAGGAATAGCTGGTGGATAGGATCAAATGTTCACTGATTACAGTAATAGGCCAGGAGCCACATTTTTAATGAAGTTTTATGGAATTATCTCCTACTATGATAGATTCACCTCATACTCCATGTTGTATCAAAACTTTATATTGATTGTGAACTTCTGAGGGCATCTTTGGTCTTTCTCAATGGTTTCCTTGTGCTTGTTAGTATTAGTCTTCCATGTCTCTGCAATAAAAGTAGTTTCACATTCCATCTCTGGCACAATTACAGCACCCAGAACAAGGCTCTCACTGGAGAACATGATCAATTCTTACAAAAGCACTGCAGGCCTTCCCAGAAGTACAGTCATTATTCTACTTGCCTCCATCTAATGATAAGGGAAATTTTTATAATATGTTTGCATTAGCATTTTTTCAAGAAAACTAGAAATTTATTTTACTCTAGAAATACATTAAGCTGTTTCTGCATTCAAATAACTCCTAATGCAATAGTTCAGTGTACCCCAAACTTATGTTATCTCATTTTATAATTTAATTCCCTAAATATCACTCACCTTGGTTTTTGTTACTCCCGAAGGATAAAATTTCATTTGTACAACTTTACAAAATATCCTTTTATAAGAAATCTTTTTTTGCAACCAAATAATGAGTATAGCTAAAGCTTCCCAAGGGGTTTCTGTTATATACAAAAAACAAAGTTTCTACCTCTGATATGTTGAATGACTATATTCACCTGTTCAATCACTTGCCTTCATAAATCCTCTAGACCTGATACCCTTAATTAGCATTCATAGTATACTCATATGCACAGATATGTTATCTGCTAATGTATACTTATCTATTTCAATGGATATTTATTTTGCAGTGTGGCCAAATGTGCTTTACAAATGCCTATATCTTTATTTAGAAAGAACTAAAAATAACAGGGTTTTCCTACCTGAGTTTGGGCCCCAAGATCTCTCATGAACCCATTATATGTAGAAACTATGGAGAAAAGAAAATCTTATACTGGGATCACATAAATGAGTAAATGGATGATGGGTGGTAGGATCTAGGTTTCTCACTACTGAGACATTATAAATAAACAAGGTAGAAGCAATGAGCCATGTGGTGCTGGAGTAGAGCCAGAAACATCAGTACGGACTTGTATTTGGCTTAAAATGATACAGATAGGTAGAGAAATGATTTTACACATGTCCTAGCACTGTCCACTGAGAGGGCCTAGAAATGATGATATCCCAGGAACAATGAGCACATCCAATGCCCAAATCTTGGTTTCTATTACCATTCTCTAATAAAAGAAACCAGACCTCCTTGGAGAACTGACTGATTCTAGGACTTAGGCAGGGAATATAAAAGATGAGCCTAGAGAATCTTGCAATGCCATAAAGTAAGGAAGTGCTCAATAAACAAAATGATGGGGGCACATCAAAGGAACACATGACCAGACTGAAAGTGTTCTCAAAGGCCAAAGCTGAAATAATTTGAGCAACAAAATAAATAAGATAGTAGTGAATTATAACCCATAATATAAAGTGCATATTTGTGAGCCTCTACTTATACAAATAAATTACTGAACAAATAAATAGAGAGGAGTGATGAAACTTCAATGCAGAAGAGTTCCAAATAATATATGTGGATACTACCCCCTCAAGGAAATAAAGCTTTAACTCCTCACACCTTGAGTATGGACTTTACTTACTGACTGCTTTCAAGTAAGGAAGTAGAATGGGGGGAATGCAGTAAATTTACAGTAGAGAAAGCTGGTAAACACTAGGTAAATCGGATGATTAAGATTAACATCATCATGGACAAGTAATCATGATAGTAATGCATGACAGAAAAATGAAACTAGACCACTCTCTTTCACCATACACAAAGATAAACTCAAAATGGATGAAAGATCTAAATGTGAGACAAGATTCCATCAAAATCCTAGAGAAGAACACAGGCAACACCCTTTTTGAACTCGGCCACAGTAACTTCTTGCAAGATACATCCACGAAAGCAAAAGAAACAAAAGCAAAAATGAACTATTGGGACTTCATCAAGATAAGAAGCTTCTGCACAGCAAAATAAACAGTCAACAAAACTAACAGACAACCTACAGAATGGGAGAAGATATTTGCAAATGACGTATCAGATAAAGGGCTAGTTTCCAAGATCTATAAAGAACTTATTAAACTCAACAGCAAAGAAACAAACAATCCAATCATGAAATGGGCAAAAGACATGAAGAGAAATCTCACAGAGGAAGACATAGACATGGCCAACATGCACATGAGAAAATGCTCTGCATCCCTTGCCATCAGGGAAATACAAATCAAAACCACAATGAGATACCACCTCACACCAGTGAGAATGGGGAAAATTAACAACGCAGGAAACCACACATGTTGGAGAGGATGTGGAGAAAGGGGAACCCTCTTATACTGTTGGTGGGAATGTGAAATGGTGCAGCCGCTCTGGAAAACTGTCTGGAGGTTCCTCAAAGACTTAAAAATAGATCTGCCCTACGACCCAGCAATTGCATTGTTGGGGATTTACCCCAAAGATACAGATGCAATGAAATGCCGGGACACCTGCACCCCGATGTTTCTAGCAGCAATGTCCACAATAGCCAAACTGTGGAAGGAGCCTCGGTGCCCATCGAAAGACGAATGGATAAAGATGTGGTTTATGTATACAATGGAATATTACTCAGCCATTAGAAATGACAAATACCCACCATTTGCTTCAACGTGGATGGAACTGGAGGGTATTATGCTGAGGGAAGTAAGTCAATCGGAGAAGGACAAACAGTGTATGTTCTCACTCATTTGGGGAATATGAATAATAGTGAAGGGGAATATAAGGGAAGGGAGAAGAAATGTGTGGGAGATATCAGAAAGGGACACAGAACATAAAGACTTCTAACTCTGGGAAATGAACTAGGGGTGGTGGAAGGGGAGGAGGGCGGGGGGTGGGGGTGAATGGGTGACGGGCACGGAGGGGGACACTTGACGGGATGAGCACTGGGTGTTATTCTGTATGTTGGTAAATTGAACACCAATAAAAATTAATTTATAAAAAAAAAAACAATAAAAAAAAAAAGGAAATATCAGAAAGGGAGACAGAACATAAAGACTCCTAACTCTGGGAAACGAACTAGGGGTAGTGGAAGGGGAGGAGGGCGGGGCGTGGGGGTGAATGTTATGGTCACTGAGGGGGGCACTTGAAGGGATGAGCACTGGGTGTTATTCTGTATGTTGGCAAATTGAACACCAATAAAAAATAAATTTATTATTAAAAAAAAGAAAGAAAAAAAATAAAGCACACCCTTGAAATGAAAAAAAAAAAAAAGAGAGAGAGTGGTGCATGATATGATGCAATGTAATAAGAGGTGCAGTTGACCTCTGTGCTATTATTTCAAAATCTCATAACCCCAGGCTGATCAGAAGAAAACATAAGAAAACCCTAAATTGAGGGACTTCTATAAAATATCCAACCAATACTCCTCAAAATTGTTAAAGTCATGAAAAAGAAAGAAAATCTGAGAAACTGTCAATCAAGAACAGCCTAAAGGACATGATATCTAAATATAAAATGTTTTTTGTGGTAATGGGATCCTGGAATAGAAAGAAAAGACATTAAAGAAAAACCAGTTAAAGTCAAAGTGTGGACTTCAGTTCATTATAATGCACCAATGTTGGTTCCTTAGTTATGACAAATTTTCCACAGTAATGTAAAATGTTAATAATAGTAGAAACTTGGTGAGGAGTATTCTCATACTAACTTTGTAAATTTCCTATAAATCAAAACCTATTCTAAAGGAAAAGTTTACTTAATTTTTTTAATTTTTATTTTTTTTATTTTTTAAAGATTTTCCTTATTTATTCATGAGAAACACAGGGAGAGAGTCAGAGACACAGGCAGAGGGAGAAGCAGGCTCCCTGGGGGGAACCTGATATGGGACTTGATCCCAGGACTCTGGGACCACACCCTGAGCTGAAGGCAGCTGCTCAACCACTGAACCATCCAGGTGTCCCTTATTTAAATTTTTAAAAATGTGAAACCAACTTTTAATTGGTCTCCTAAAATAAGGAGCTCTGACTGAAAGCCATTTTGTTCTAGGACAATCAATACAACAGACCTTCTAATCATGAATACATAAAGCAAGTGTACATCTTTCATTCTTAAAGAACACCTATCTACAGTGAACTTACCAAAATAGCAGGTATGTTAGTTAGAGGGAAAAATCTAGCAGTCTGTTTGGTTAGGTAAACTGGCTGTACAGTAAGTTTGGCAAATTTATGACTATGCGGACTTTGTTTTCCACTTTAGAAAAAACACGCCCGAGTGACTTAAATTATTAGGTGTTCTTGAGTGGTGATGAAAATTTGAACTGGAAAAGACCTTGGGATGGACATGCAAGCAAGTATTCACAGATTCCCCTGCCAGATATTATGGCATGATAGAATGGACTAGAAGTGCAGGGTGTCACTGTTTAGGAAATCTGCACATACTTTTACAATACTTAATTTATTCCTATCTGCATAATTGGGAAGAAATATCTCTCCTGCATTTTCATTCAAATTCTTCTCCAAAGCCAAGCAAAATTGTCCCTATCTTTGTGGATGGGTGTCGAAAGCTGAAAAAAAAAAAAAAAACATGTTGATCAAACCCAAATTTATTGGGTAGCCTTTTGGGGAATAGACAGTCAACAGTCTGATTATATATTCTGAAGGAAACAGTTTGACTAATGTGACCTTTGATAATATTGTAGACTCTAAATTGTAAATCATGAGTTACAAATTTAAATGTCTACTAGGTTCAAGTAGGTCTCATAAAAGCAGAAATCAAGCTTAGAGAGACCCTGTCTAAAAGTGGTAGCCACTATTTAGCACCAATTGACTACTACCTAGAAATATAGACCCAGTGTTAATGAAAATTTTTTTATGATTTTTATTTATTTATTTCAGAGAGAGAGCATGAGTGGGGAAAGGGGCAGTGGGAGAGGGGAAGCAGACTCCCCACTGAGCAGGGAGCCCAATGTGGGGCTCTATCCCAGGAACCCAGGATCATGACCTGAGCCAAAGACAGAAGCTTAATCAACTGAGCCACCTAGGTGCCCTGAAAACAAAGCAGAAAAGCCATATTTTTGTTCAGAGGATCTCAATTTTTAAATACTAGTAACCAATTAAAAAGATTTAAATGAGCCAAATTAAATGCAGCTAAAGTATGGACTTGGCCTACAGGCTATCAATTTGTCATTTCTAGCAACTACATTATTATAAGTCCAGGTTTTGTCGTTATTGAACTTTTTCCAAGACATTGGAAAAATAAATATGTATGTTAAAATAAATACATATGTCTCCAGCCTAATGAAAGAAACAAACTTACAAAAGAGTGTTATAGGATAATGATGTAGAAGGGAAATAGGCATAGTCATTTCAGGAAAACAGGGCAGGGGTGGGGGCAAAGTTCTTACTTTTAAAGTTAGTAAATTCTAAAATATGTTATAAAGAAATTCTAGAATCTAGGGGCACCTGGGTGTCTGAGTGCTTGAGCATCTGCCTTGGGTTCAGGTCGTGATCCCAGGGTCCTGGGATTGAGTCTCCCATCAGGCTCCCTGCAGGGAGCCTGCTTCTCCCTCTGCCTATGTCTCTGCCTCTCTCTGTGTGTCTCTCATGAATAAATATAATTTTTTTAAAAAAGAAAAATTCTAGAATCTGTTTCACTGACAATTTTATTTCACTTAACAATTCTAATGACAGGCTAGATTGTTTGGACCATCAAGCTCAACTGAGGGCATGGCTAAGTCACACTGAAGGTAAGATGTAGATACCTAGATACAGAGTGCCGGAAACCTAGGGACAAGTTGAAGGGCAATTAGCAAGTTCACAGGTAAGTTCAATGAAAGCCCCAAAGTAATCAGCAATACCAACTACAGAGGGAGGGTCTGATAGAGATGTGGCAGCAACTTTGAGATGGCCACTGCCATCTCAGGCAGGAATTAAACTTGATTATCATTACACAAACCAATAGTCTGACCTAATTTCCAATGTGACTATTCTAGCTCAAGTCCTCTCCATCAGTTCCTCTGCAAAATGCCTTTCAGCTCTATCTCTCTGCTTTCTACTCTCCCCCACACTGCTTCCAGTGCCAAATCAATGGCAGGGTGGTTGCCTAAGTGCAGGCAATTACGTGGACAAGTCTATTGAGAGTTTTGTTTTGTTTAAAGATTTTACTTATTATTTATTTATGTATTTATTTAGAGAGAGTATGAGTGGTGGGGAGGGGCAGAGGGAGAGGAAGAAGACTCTCTACCTAGCAGGGAACCCGACATGGTGCCCGATCCCAGAACCCTGAGATCATGACCTGAGCCCAAAGCAGATGCTTAACAAACTGAGCTACCCAGGTGCTCCAAGAGAGTTTAAAACAATACTAAAACTGACAAAAACTTGTTTTCAAATATGAGTCAGTGACAAACCATTCCTCCCACCAAAAAAAAATCTTTTCTCACTCTAAGTTCTAAACAATTGCTGTGATTACTATTTTTAAATATTATATACATGAGCTTCAAATTACCACATTTTTAGTTGTATATCCTTTGATAAAACATCTATTAGATGGAAATCAATTCCGAGAACTCCCAATTACACAGTTAGCACCCTGTGTTTATCCAATGAGTAAGTCTGTCATGATTCATTACTGTTCAAGCTCACTTCAGGAGCAGTTTATATCTCCAATCCCTATGCTACTACACATTCTCGAATACAGGCAGTCTTTGCAAGGCATTGTGGGAGTAAAAATAACTACACATGCAGAAATCTTCATGATCACCATAAAACAATCTTCATAATTGATAGAAAGTGTAGGATTCCTTTGTGACTTTTAAATTTTTGGTTGAAACATTAAAAAAACTCATTATTATAAATGAATAGGGAAATGAGAAAGTAGTAAAGTTTATTTAGTATAATTTAAAACATTTGAAATATTGTGAATTAAAGGTGTTTTCTTCCTTTTTGAAAAAATAAAAAAAACCTATCAAGAGTAGTTTGGGAGGATCCCTGGGTGGCTCAGCGGTTTAGCGCCTGCCTTCGGCCCAGGGCATGATCCTGGAGGCCCGGAATCAAGTCCCGTTTCGGGCTCCCTGCATGGAGCCTGCTTCTCCCTCTGACTATGTCTCTGCCTCTCCCTCTCTCTGTGTCTCTCATGAATAAATAAATAAGATCTTAAAAAAAAAAAAAGAGTAGTTTGGTGCTTGCCTTCTTTGTGTTCTAGAACTTTTTCATATGGAAGGAGTATTTGTTCTATGCCTTGACAAATTGTCATATTCCTTTCTAAGTTTGGAAAGCTTCCAATACTCTATCCTTTGCTTTTGTCATGAAATATCTCCAAGAGTTCCTTTAATGTAAGTTTTTGCTGGTATCACTTCCTCAGGGACATCTTTATATTTTTCATTACTGCCACTTGTCTCATTAATGTCAGTAAATTCACCTTCACGGAGTTTCTCCAGCTACATATCTGGAGTCTCAAATGAGACAGTGTCAACATTCACATGGCCAGGCTACTTCTCCCATAACTCTGTTTAACTTAGATTTGAGTTTCACTTTTATTATTATCGCTTTTGTTTCTTTGTTGCACTTTCATCTTTGATGGTCAATTTCCTCTTTTTTATCCATTTTTGTAAAATGTCATGTGGATTATCATTGGACAACAAGGATATAACACAACTATACACTTTACTGTCTGTGCATAAAATGACCAACATATACACAGTGACCAATCACCAAAGACTTTTAAAGAAATGTCTAGGCGGTCACTGACTGTAATGCACATTTGTTATCTACATAGTGTCTTGTAGGCTGAACATCTACCAGTGGAAGTTTGTGCTTCATGCAATTATTCACAGTTAATAAACTAAACTAGTAACTGAAATTGGAACCTTGATGTTGAGGGATTGGTGTTATTTAACTAAGTTGTGGTAACTAAAATTCCTGTCCATCAGAACCATGCAGAGCAACGACTTGGTAGACTCACAATGATAGTACAGTGATTAAAAAGATGAAAGAACTTGTGTTACTTCAGTTTTATCATTTTGTAACCAATTGATGTTTTGATTTGTGTTTAACATTTCAAACAATGAAATGAGTGCAAAAAACAGAAGTTGTTTAGTATATGTAAATTTTAGTTCATATTAAAAATATTTTAATAAATTTGAATCTTCAAAATGGAATTTATTCTTTTTAGATACTTAACTTTTAAAAAACAAAGGAACAAAATATATTCACATTATTATTACTGAAAACAGCTTTGTCATACAGAAAGGAATGAGTTTAAAAAGTGATGCACTCTGTTCAAATATGCTAGGTACTCAATTGGATCTTTCTTAAAGGCAAATATGATCTTGTAATGACTCTGATCAAAATTTTCACTATCTCTTTATCACCTATGTCAGTAATTCTTAACCAGTATCATCTGTGAAAGTTTTCAAAAACACAGATTCCCAGACAGTAATATATATAGAGAGACATTGCAATGCAGATCTACGCTAGGCACTGGGAAACTGTACTCTTAAAGCCCATTGGTGATTCACCTAGGTGCTAATTCACCAACCTACATGTTAGATTAAGTTTCTTTGCATGGAAAATAAGGGCCCTTAAAATCTGAAGCTTACTTCTATAGACTCATCTCTGGCTACTAATTTTTTCCCCGCATTTTACAACTTACAACTGCTCATACCTCCTGAATTAGCTATCTATCTTTGTCCATTGTGTCCCAACTCCCATGAATTGTTCTAGTCTCCCAACTCCATGCCTGAGTCCACTTGGAAAATCTTATTCCTGTTTAAGAGTTAACTCAAAGCTCAGGTGTTTTAGGCACCACCCCTTCTGTATACTTCCACTGTAGCAATTATAGCACACACTGCAGTGAATGATTAGTTCTGTGACAAGCTTCTTAAAGTAGGACATGTCCTTTTACATCTTTGTATCTCCAGCATTCACCCCATTACCCAGTTCTTTCATACCCAGATATATCTGGTAGGAACACTTTCCACTTCAAGTAACAGAAAGATGGCAGAGATTTGTAATTCTTATATAATAAATCTTGAAGGAAATGATGATTGGTGAGGATGCGTCAGCTCAACAACTTAAAGCTGTGATTTAAGTCTTCTCTGTGATTCTCCAAGACTTTCCCTCATACTTGGAACCTCATAGTTGCAAGGTGATGATTGAAGCTCAACACATCACAGCCATAGGAAGGAGAAGAGGACTGTGCCAGTTGTCTATGTATTCTTTAATCAAGAAAGCAACATTTTCCAGAAATTCCTCAGCTAACTTCCAGCGATGCCTCATTTGCTAGAACTGGGTCACACGACCACCACAAGCTACAAAGGAGGCTGAGAAAGCACATAGGATTGGTGTGAAAAAGAATTAGTTTAATATATATCTTCAGACCAATCATGACCCATGGCCTCAGATGGTAGGTACATCATTGGTCTGAATAAAATTATAATTCTGTTAACAAAGAAGAGAAAGGAATGGATATTGAACATAACACTGTCAGTATCTGCCAAAGTAGATATTCTATGATTGTTATAAGTATAAATGAGAGAATAAATAAATGTGTGAAAGAATAAATGATTAACTTTCAAGATAAAGATAGGCTTTATAAAGATAAAGATAATTCTGACAATTGATTAGAGTGAACAAGCCAAGGGTACCTACCAATGCAGAATGATACCAGTAATAGAAAACTCAACTCCTACACTTTTAGGCAAAGACAAAATAAAGGACTTGTGTGTCTCTGTGTAGCTTTCCTCATTGACAGAGCATTAGACAGCTCCAGGCTTACAACTTCACAGCTTCAAGTTCAAGGGGGTAAAGCACCACAGAAGCCAGAAAAGAAAGGAGTAAGTCCATGGTCAGGCTAGCATTGTATGGCCACCCTGGCCCAGCAGTCCCATCCATTACTGATGGGCTGAGTCAGGGGAGGATGAAGAAAATCAGGAGCTACTACCAGCAGAAGGAAGGACAGATGATCAGCAGACAAAAATAATGGAACCCAAAAATAAGGACTGAGCATTCTCAGAAGTGAGAATGAGAGGTTAGCAAAGATGGGTGGGACCAAACAATCTCTGAAAGCCAACATGATTTGACTGTCACCACTCTCCAAGCATCACCACCATACCACTTGGTAAGGGAAATTGGCAGCTCATCTCAGTCTAACTTTCCCTCTGTGATTAGATTTACAACCTAGGAGTAAGAGGACAGGTTAAATCAATGCTTCTCAAACTTTCCCATCAAAATATCCCCAACAGCCATAGAGAGTGGGAACTCTGGAATTTGGGGTGGGTGGTGGAATAGGAGGCTAGCCGCATATTTTGGAGCAGTCTGCTGCACAACTAAAATGTATTTGAAGTCTTGTGCTTTTTCTTAAAAATGTTGATTAACTTAATGTGAGATGAGTACTGGGTGCTATACTATATGTTGGTAAATGTAAATTAAATAAAAAGAAAAAATTAAAAAATGTTTATTAACTTCAAATTGTATTCCATAGAATATCTATGTAATTTTTAAATGTTTTCAATCACTAGCCACGAAAAATTTCCTCAAGTTTTTTCAAACAAAATCACATTGTTTTCAACTCTATTATTCTCAGGAAGCTGCTTCTGGCAGTGACATCATCTGTTAAAGCTATCATTAGCATTTTGAATGATAACTGCCATCTATTTAGTAACTACTACATTCCAAGTAATTTTATACATTTTCTCATTTAATCCTCTAACGAATTCTGAAAAGCAACTATCATTATTCCCAAACAAATGAAGGAAGTAAAAGTTACAGAAGGCCACACTAATTCCCTTCAAAAGTTACACAGCCACATATCAGGACTGAAACGCAGAACTCTCTGGCTTTAAAATTCATGTCTTTTCCAACATGTTTCCCTTCCTCTGCTTTCACATTGCTTCTTTATGTTCCAGGAATGTCAACCTCCACTATGAAACAATCCACAAATTCAAACAGAAAACAAAATAACTAATGTCATTATCCACATGTGGAGGTCTCCAGTACCAAGGCAGTATGAAGAAAGAAGAGCAGAAGCCCTGGGATCAGGAGGCTAAGTTCTCTTGTCAACTTCACCTGGAGCAAAATGTGGAGTTTAGAAAAGTCTCTCGCCTGTCTGGACCTGAGCACCTTCACCTGTGAAATGAGAGCAGGATTTGGTCACATTTGTAGTCCTCTCCAATTCTAGCAAGCTATCATTTTAACATCAATTCCTCAGGACTCAGTTACGTAAGTGTAGACTAAGCCTCATATGGCTATTGAATGTAACATGCCCTCTAAAAGAGACTAGGAAATCCAACTGTAGACACACTCAAAAGAAGTTTCCAGTTGAATGCTAACTCCAACTTTAACTTCTAAGAAAGTAATAAGGATGATGGTAACTGCTACTTGTTATCAATCATGTCCCAGTGACTATTCTTCTAGAAGTACTATCTCATTTAACCTCCACAACTCCATGAAGTAAGTCCCACTATTATTCCCATTTTATAGATGAAGAAACTAAATCACAGAAAGCTTAAGTAATTGCCCAAGATCAAATGTATTATGTATGGCAAGTCTACCAGCAAATCCAGCTGGTTAGGCTCCACAGTCTGGAGTGGCCTTCCTCCAGAAAAACTGTCTCCCTCCTCACCAGGCTGTTCTCATTGAGAAATCTGTACCTGAAAAGCTTCTTGGGAAAGAAAATAAAATCTCATTACTAATGCTGTGCCATAGATTAAACTTAAAATGCAGAGTGTTTTACCATGCCAGCAGAGGCATACCAGAGTTACAACAGTGTCTGGTTTTTCCAGTTGGCTTTGTTAACCTTGGAGTCTCTGTAGGTTTCAATGGTCATTGGGGAGAGAACGATTGCCCCAGTAGGAAGGAGTCTGACTGGAACCAGGAGGCAAATGCCTTCTACGGAAGGATTCACTGCATTATGACCATTTAAAAGCTGATGATACAACAGAATTACCATTATGACTTATCCACACCAGTTAGACATGCGTAATCATTAGTTCTCAAGCTGAAGTAGAACATACTAAACTTACTTGACATTCTTTCTCTGGCGCTTCCCAAACTCGTTTGAACACATAATCATTTGTTTTCATTGAGCCTTTTTTGAGACCATTGTCCCAATTGAGACATTGGGACAGAACACATTTGGAAAATTCTGCTCAATAGAATACAGCAAAGACCACAAAAAAGAAACGAGTGCAATAAAGAGTCCACAACTTCTCATACTATCCATCCAGAGGGCCCTGTAGCCCCAGACAGCTGGAGCACACGGGAGAAGGCAGTTCCTCACTCTTCATTACTCCCACCAGGGGCAGAACAGAAATGCCTCCATCAAGATAGAAAAGTACTTGCTGCTTTTAATTGAGCATTTATTACAGATAAGACTATGAAAAGCACTTCACATACTTAAAATTTTTAAGTTTGAACATCTGTATCATTTATAAATGTACGAAGGATAACTTTTGGAAATAGATTACTTGCTGGTAATCAATATAGCTCCAAAAAGATGTTTCTTAAGTAGAATTCGTTAATTAAAATTTTCAGGGATCCCTGGGTGGCTCAGTGGTTTAGCACCTGCCTTTGGCCCAGGGCATAATCCTGGAGTCCCGAGATCGAGTCCTATGTCAGACTTCCTGCATGGAGTCTGCTTCTCCCTCTGCCTATGTCTCTGCCTCTGTGTGTGTGTGTCTTTCATGAATGGATAAATAAAAATCTTTAAAAAAAAATAAAATTTTCAGGGAGGCAGTCAGTGACTGATATGAGGCAATGTCCTTAACAGGTTCTGCTTAATAGAATTTTTGTAAACATCCTATCCAGAAAAAGAACTTTCTATCATCAATTTTTATCTTTCTTTTCATAGTAATTTCAGGCTTCAAACATACAACACATTTTTTTGCCACTGAATTCTCTAAGAACCTCTATCGAGAAGGAAATCTTGATTAGATAAGTGAATCTCAGATATTTGTAGTCCTAGGAAGAAATGGTTCCAAAAAAAGAGGGTAAATGAAAGATGGTTGCTTTAAGAAATGAACAAAGAAGGAAGATAGGTTCCCAGCCACAAGACACACACTGAAAGAAATAGCTGGCTTTGCAATGTTAATGCCATCACTGCAAATTAGTTTTAATATAAGTAATTAATCAATTTTTGTCAGTTTTTGCAATACATTATGAACATTCTGTGTGAGGTCCGTCCTTCACTGTACTACTTCAAGTTTAAAAGCCTGAGGCTTTTAGAACTTGCCTTATGACATTGGCAAGGACCTTTTTATAGACTAATTAACATGCCAAGAATTTCAAGCCAACAAAAGATACAATGGTACCCTTTTCCAGTTTTCAAGAACTTTTTCATGCCCACTTTAAGCACCTTTTACACTTTGGCCCTCTCTGCTTGGATACCATCCCACTCACTGGAAGGACTGGCTTTAAATTTCACCTTGAGTGCCATCCCTCCCTCCCAGGACCCGTGATGAGGGGAAATAATGACATCACATTATGCAAGTTTCCTTTGGTAACCTCTCCTTCTAGAGCCTTTGTGTGGAATTAGCAGAAAAATATAAATCCATACTCAATGAGATTAAATTTAAGTCTCTAAGCAAAAGCACTGCATTGGATCAGAGCAAATGTAACAGATCTCAGCATGGACTCCTTTGGCACTCCAGTCCCCAAGAGGAGCACACACTGCCAGCCACACTGTCCACACAAGGATTTGGGGGATCTGGAACGATGGGTTCTGGATTTAAATTACTGTTGCTACTGAACTGCTACCTCTTCTATTAAAGTTTAAATTACCAATATACTAATACAAAAGAACCCATACTCATAAGCTCTAACTTGTTGGAAGGGATGTTTACAAACAACAAGATTTCCTATTTCTTGAACCTAACTTAGTTGCTAGGGCAGATTCTCACCCAGGTGGAGAACTGTAAATTTATTATTATTTCCATTATACATAGAAATGTACCCATTATGGAATATAAAGAAAAATAGAGGTAAAAATATCATCATATGTAATATACCAGTATTAACATTTTCAAGTAATACTTTTGATTACTCCAAGTAATTTCTTTTGATCTTTCTTCTCCTATGACTTGCATTTTATTATCATGCTCCCATGGAGAAGGAACACAGGTGAAACTATAAGTGAATTTTGACCAAATATATTTACTAACTATGCCAGGCTGAAGACAATCTCTCAGCCATCCTCTGAGAGCTAACTCGGATGACAGCCACCATGTCACCCCACCAATGAGGAAATAGGACCCAGGACTCAAGGGCTGCACACTTTCTGATTTTCCTCACAGTGAAGCAAGGCAGACAGAGGGAGTGAGGATTATTAATCAGAGAAAAGTGAAGCCAAACTGTCAGCCCACTCTCTATCCTCTGCTTCTCCAGCATTACCCACTCTCCCCCTTCTTTGCTCAGAGACAGTCCCCCTTTCCTCACTAGGGTGGTCTACCTTTTCAGTTGAGTGCTCCTCAGCCCCCCTGCAGGGCACTCCTGGAAGCCTCACAGGGCTTCAAAGCCAGCTACTAAACTGGCGAACCCTCTGTCCATGTGGTTTGTCCAGGCATGTCTCCCAAGGCCACTGTGTCAATGGGAAGCTCTAGGATTACTCTGTACAAATGAATTCTAAAATCCTTCCTTGCTTCACAGCAATCTCACAGAGATTTATCTTGTCACAAAGAAGAAAATGCAAACCTTTCTGCTGTCACTGAGGTACTCCAAGTGTGACTGCCTTTACTGCACTTCTCAAAAACGAGGCTCTGCATCCAAAACAAAATTTCAGTCATAATTTGGGCTTTAACATGAAATGGGTGGAAATCCTTCAAAAGAGTAACTTAACAATGAACTGGGTGAACATGAACAAGCAAGCATTCAGTACCTGAAAGGAAAAATCTAAATGATGAATAAATATGGGAAAAAATAGGTTCAAGTTCATTAATAATCCAAGGTATGCCAAACAAAGCATAGATGTTTTTGCTTATCTAACTAAAAAGGATTTTTTTTAATTGTATATGCAGTGTCAGTGTTGGCTGACATGTGGAAAAACTTGCTAGTCATATCTCCCACTACTGGTGGGAGAAGATTAATAAAAACAATTGCCCAAATACAATTTGGAAATTTGTATTGAGAGCAAAAACCCACAAAATCTCTGACCCACCAATTCTACTTGGGACCCAAAGGATGTAACTAGTAATATTTATAAAGATTTATATTTTCACATTTGATAATAACTGGAAAAATATTCAACAATAAAGTAGTAAAAATATATGGCTTAGTTACTCAGCAGAATGCTCTGCAGCCATGAATAAGAAGCTGTTGGAAAAGGTTTGCAAACGTGGAAAAAAGAGAATTATAAAACAACACATAAAACACAATACTATTTTTGTGGGATAATACAGTTGTAGAAACACAAACACTTAGGAAAGAGTCTAGAGAGGAGTCAACAGTGGTTATCTTGAAGTACAGTGCGATGGAGTCAAGACTAGCAGAGTGGCTTGTAGTTAAGGGTGAGAGGATGAGATATACTTAGTCCATATTCTAACTCTGCCACTGTGGAAACTGTGGTGACTTGCTTTAGATTCTTTATCTATAAAATGGGGATAATGCTCCTTCTTAGGGTTTGGGAAAGGATTAAACACAATGATGCTAGTAAAGTATATAGCACAATACCTGATACAAATACATACTAATTGAAAAAATTATAAATTTTTTATCTGCAATTTCCAACTTTCTACAATGGATATGTATTACTTTTATATTTAAAGTCATTCCAAAAAACTATAAGCAACTACAGAATTCCAACTAATGATATAGATGCTTAAGTACTTAAGAGGGCAGTAAACTCATATCCAGAATTATTCTGAAATGCATCAAAAAATAAGATGGATTGGGACGCCTGGGTGGCTCAGTAGTTGAGCATTTGCCTTTGGCTCAGGGCGTGATCCTGGGGTTCTGGGATTGAGTCCCACATCGGGCTCCTTGCTAGGAGCCTGCTTCTCCCTCTGCCTATGTCTCTGCCTCTCTCTGTGTCTTTCATGAATAAATAAATAATAAATTTTTAAAGATCTTAAAAAAATAAGATGGATGGATGATAGATATACAAATGTTTATTATAAAATTCTTTCAGCCTTGATATATGTTTGAAAATATTTATAGTGAAATGTTGAGAAATGGTTATTTCATTTAAAATTACCTTTTTCTTTATATAAGTAAAGCATACTCATTTTAACACAGCATATAATAAAGATATATTTAAAGAAAAAATAGTCTTCCTAACAGTCTTCACCAATTTCACTGTCCTCAAAAGGTATTTTTTTTTGTATCCTTCTGCATTGTTATGCTCATAAATGTAAAGGAAGGTTTTTTTTACAAGATCATAGTGTACACAATACTTGGCAACCAGTATTTCTTACACTTAGAAAGTAGCTTTTATTTAAAAAATGAGATCCATTTCTTACTAATGAACCTGTAAGTACAAATTAATTTTCTTTATAGATAAGATAGCAGTGAAGGCATAGCTTCTTCACATACTTGATTTTTATTATTACTTAAATTTTTAGAAGACTTCATAGTAAGGAACAAGATACTTCGGTTTTTCAAATGAACATACAAACAAAAAGCAGAAACAGACGTGTAAATACAGACAACTGATGGTTCCAGATGGCAGAGGAGAGGAGGATGAGCAAAATGGGTGAAGGGGAATGGGAGATACAAGCTTTCAGTCATGGGATGAATAAATCACAGGAATAAAAGGCACATCATAAGAATAAAAGGCATGACTATATAATCCATATCATAAATAATATTGTAATAGCTTTATGGTGACAGATGGTAGCTACACTTATGGTGAGCACAACATAATGTACAGAAAAGTTGAATCACTAATGTTGTACATCTGAGACTAATGTAGTATTGTGTGTCAAACATACTCAAATATAAAACTTTCTTGGGATGCCTGGGTGGCTCAGTGGTTGAGCATCTGTCTTTGGCTCAGGTAGTGATCCCAGGGTCCTGGGATCGAGTCTCACATCAGGCTCCCTCCGGGGAGCCTGCTTTTCCCTCTGCCTGTGTCTCTGCCTCTCTCCTGTCTCTCATGAGTAAATAAATAAAATCTTTAAAATTTTTCTTTTTTAAATATACTTTGCTTTTTGAAATTCTTTATTTTTATATGAAAATACAATGTAACTAGGTGCCTGAGCGTCCTGTCACCTAGCTAGGGTTTTATTCTCACTTCTTCCTGCTGGTCCTGAGTCCACTCACTCATAGGTCCTTATCTGCAGTGGCAGTATTGCCACTGTTACACTTGAGGCCATTTTTCCAGAGCCATCACTCCAGCCCAAGGTAGACAGAAAAACTTACCTGACATTTGCATGCCTCTGAATATGCTGACCACAATTTTACTCACATTTGTATACAGAATATAAAGAAAATAAAACAACAGCAGCAACAAGTGTATTGCATAATTCATTGTCATATCCATCCCACAAAAGCAGGATGGACCCTACCCAAAATGCTGTTGACATGTGAAGATTGATGATTCCACACACAGACAAAGAAGATTTTCAAGAAGAATGGAAGGGAATACAGCTGCCCACATTTTAATTTGCATTGTCCTGAGTTGGTAATTTGTGGATAGACAAAAGGGTATAGAATTGAAGGATCCTTGGGGCACCTATATTGTTCAGTCAGTTGAGTGTCAGATCCTTGATTTCGGCTCAGGTTATGATCTCAGGTCATGGGATCAAGCAATGGGCTTGGCTCTCAGTAGAGAGTCTGAGATTTGCTCCTTCTGCTCCTCCCCCCCCCCCACTCACACACACACTCTCTTTCAAAATAAGTAAATCTTTAGAATTAAAGGACCCTTTGTCCAAATATAAGGGTTCCATAGCCTTTTGTTTATTATTTAACCAGATGCTCAAATCTAGATATGAGATGAACACACATTATAGACATACATATCAGAAATATGTAAAGAAGAAAAAGAAGCAGAGGTTAGTTTTGCTCATCAAGAATACTTCACCAAAATCACCAAAAATGCTGATGAATTTGCCTGAAAATGTATGAGACAATTAGCTTACCATGATCCATGAAAAGAACCTATTCAGATTTTGATTGGAGGTGTTTTGAATCTTTAGATCCACTGGAGGAGAACTGATATCTCTACAAATACTTCTTTCCCACAGTTTCTCCCTTCACTCATTCATTTATAGTTTGTATAAAGGATATATATAGTTATACAAACTATAAAGGATACACTCATCCTTTATAGTTTATTTTGTATATTAAATATATATATCGTTTTATAGTCTTCCATAGAGATTTTGCATATCTTTTTTGAGATTTAATCCTGAGTACTTATTTGATATTTTCTGATACCTTCCAGATATTTTCTAAGTATTTGTGGCTAGTGTAAAAAAATGGAGTTGACTTTTGTTAAAAACAAAACCTTATATCCATCCACCATGTTCAATTCTATTATTTGTAATAAATTACCTATAGATTTTTTAAAAATTTTCTACAAAAAAGGATCATATCATCTGCTAATAAAGATATTTTTATTGTTTACAAAAATACAGTAGCATAGGTGAGTTGCATAGAAGATCTCTGGAAAAGTATACAAGCAATTGTTAACATTGATTGCTAACCTAGGGCCTTAAATAATCTTTCATAGGAGCACCGGGGCAGCTCAGTCAGTTAAGAATCTGCATTCAGCTCAGGTCATGATCCTGGGGTCCTGCAATTAGAACCCCGTGTTGGGCTCCCTGCTCAGTGGGGAGTCTGCTTCTCCCTCTGCCCCTCCCTGTGCTTGTGCTCTTGCACACAGACTCTCTCTCTCTCAAATAAATAAAATATTTTAAAAAATAATAATCTTTTATATATCATGTCCCTTTTGAATTTTGAGCCATTTTACATATTGCAAATATGCAATTGCAAATAACTAAATTTTTTTTTCAGAAATAATACAACCTTTAAGGCAGTTAAAATATTACTGAACAATTGGGCAAGTCACAGGCTCTCTGAGCCTCAGTTTCTTAATGTGTTAAGTACCTATGATTGGACTAGATTTGAGGTTGTAAACCAGATGTCCTTGAGTTAAATCCAATCTGCAGATTTGGTATGTTTGGCTCTCATAGTAGGATTTTTTCTTTTTATTTTGTCTAGGTGCCAATATCAAAAAACAGGTTTCAGTTACAAGGTTAGACTTCCAATTGTCTTATAACATCTGTTAACCCCAGAACAGAACATTGGCCTCCTCCCCATAGGCAGAGTATGGGCTCCCCAGGGTGCTCCAGTCCTACCCAGTGGGATTTCATCATTTCCATTCTCACCCATTCTATCTGGGTGCTTGTGAGCATTTAACTTTGCAACTCCTTGAGAAGAGGTCCCTGGTCCCTTCCTAGTCTGGCATATTACTATATATACTCTGAGAAACTATATACTTAAAATGTGTGTGTATGTGTGTGTCTATGTATGTGTGTGAGAGAGCACCTTTTTCAATTAGTTGGTAAGGTAAATACTGTTTTATTTAAGGAAACAATAGTCAATTGGTAAAGGATTGTTTTCTTAAAAAGAGGAAAATTATTAATGACTGTCTTAATAAACTGGTGAGATGGAAAATTACCTTACAATTCAGATCTGTAAAAAAAAATAGCCCTATTATTTTATCTGTAATTGATCTGGTCTTGTTCATCAGCACCATTCACTGAGTTGCAGACAAGGAACAAATTGGTCCCACTTAATAATCTCAACCCAACAATTTAAAATGTGTCCATACAGAACTCAGACTTGGCATATATAAATCAGGAAAATGAAGAACATTTCAGAGCTCTTTCCTCTTCTGCTCCAAAATAATGTCTGGGTGTGTGGGGAAAGAAGTGTGGCTCAGATAACTTCGTGGCCTTAGTCAAGAAGAGAGACCTGGCCTCCTGCCTGAATACTTACCTATGAGGTGGGTATAGAGGCTGCTAAGGTGAGTTTGGCCTTGTCTAGCTTCCCCTGGCATTCCATTTTCTGTGGCTAACATCAGGGACTAGCACACTCGTGGTCTGTTTGCTTTCAGCTAAGCCAAAGCTTTATGATTTTCCCATGCTGATCAACCCCACGTTGGCTATCACTAGTATGTCACCTCTAAGTTTGGTCATTATTTCCATTAGTCCTCTCTAAGGATCATTCCACTGCCATTAATGATTCACTTCACCCTGGTATGGAAGCTCCATCTGGATGACTCTTCAGCCAGACTCTCGGCCACTTTGAGAACCAGTCCCTATACCAGGGAACTAGGAGACTTAATAAACCTAAATACTAATGTCTCATTCTGCTGGGACAGTAAGGTGTGTTTTAATGTATTTAGTATGCTACTGGGTCAGAAATAGAGATAGGGAAAACATATTTTCTTCAAAATAGAATATATTATGATTTTATACTATTCTCTTCAATTCTATTCTGATCTATATATTTGTGCTTAATCTCATAAGTCTGATAATTTTAGCTCTTTTCTCCTATACCAAAAATCTCATATCTCCATAACACCATACTATATCAGAATGAGGGAAAAAAGTAACCCCAATAATGTGCTTACTGAAAATAGTTACAAAGTTTTTAAGTTCTTTTTGTCCTTAAGATGATACATTCTATTAGGATGCATGATCAAATTACTGAGTTGTTACAGTTACTTGAATTAGTTTCTATTTTGCCACCAACTCTATAAACAGATTCATTTCCTTTCCATTATGAGAATGCTCTTCTACTATTTTATTTTAGAACTATGTGAAATATTTGCATGGTTCCAAATCCAAATCTACAAACTGAACTTTAATCAGAGAAGTCTAGTCTCTCTCTCCATTAGCTCTATTCTGTTTCTTCCTTCCTTGCTCCCTTTGTTTTTTCACTTTTTGTCTTCCCATTTTTAATATAATATATTCATTTCCCAAACATTCTGAAATAAAAGAGAGCATATTGTTTTGTACACACTTTAGGTTGAATATTTTTTTTGAGATTTTATTTATTTATTCATGAGAGACACAGAGAGAAGGAGAAGACATAGGCAGAGGGAGAAGCAGGCTCCCCATGGGAAGCCCAATGCAGCACTCCATCCCAGGACTCTGGGATCACCATCTGAGCCAAAGGCAGGCACTCAACCACTGAGCCACCCAGGTGCCCCTAGGTTGAACATTTTAAATACATTCAGACATAGAATTTTAGATCAGGAAGTCACTTTGCAGATTAAGATAGTCAAATACTTAATCCTAAAAAAGAAAAAACAGGACAGAGATTTGGAAAGGTTAACTTTCCAAACACATACAGCTAATTGCTAGAGCTGGGACTCAAATTCACATTTCTTCCATCTTGTGTTCTTTATACACAATCAACATTTATAGACAATCATAGTGATTTCAGCATAAATTAAGAAATGATTTGAAGCAAAATTTAAGGAAACATGAACACCAAGATACAACCAGATGATTCATTTTTATTCCCTTGGTTTATATTTGGTTTGATTCAAATTCTATCCCTTTAATTAATATGACAGGACCAATTCACTCTATTATTTTCTTACAGTCACCAGCAGCTTTCAAAAATATGACTACCAAATGCTTTATGCTTAGCAGCTGTAACAGGAAAGCCCCTGCACCCTTTCTTCTGCTTTTTTTGATAAAAATTATTGACTATCATGATTTTCCCTACTGAGCCCTAGTACTCTCCACCTAATACCCTAGTCACTCTGAGCCTGGGGAGTAATATGCATTTTCATTTTGGATTGCTTGGTAGCCCCTGTGGAAGAGATTAGGCAAATATTAAAACATTGTCATTGGTTTTATACTGCTTGAAAATATAGTCTCTTGGTCTTTTCTAGTTTAATGCATAGATTGGTAAACACCTATGCTTATAGCACCTGTTTTTGTGCTGCCTGTGAACTATGAATGATTCTTATATGTAAAACTAAAAGTATTTGATGGAACACAGCCATGTTCATTCATTTATATATTGTCTATGACTCTTCTCCCCTATAACAGCAGAATTGAGTAGTTGCAACAAAGGGACAAAGGCCATAAGGCCTGAAAAACCTAAAATATTTACAAATACTTTGCCAACCCCTTCTTTACAGGATTCTTTTTTCCTGTTCCTTCTTTTACTTCATAATCCATACACAATCAATTCTTTTTGCCAATTCACTCCCAGTATCAAGCTCTTCTAGATATCAACTACTTTATAAGGAATCTGAGATTACCAAATTTTTGTAGAACCCAGAGTGATAGTTTCAAAAGCTTTATTCAGTTCAAGTAAGTTTTCTAATGGCCATATCCCAGATTTTTACCCATTACTACATCATCCATCTTTCTCAAACTCTCTTGCTACCACCTATCAGGAGATCATGACTTTAGAATTGGCTCCTTCCTGCTGCTTTTCCAAATAGATAGGGCCTGATTGAACTACTCACAGCTACACTGCCCATTGTACATGTTTATAACTTTCATGGATGATAGTTAAATCCAATTAAAAATGAAGACTGAAAAGACGTTTTTCCAAAGAAGATATACAGATGGCCAACAGACACATGAAAAGGTGTTCAACATCAGTAATCATCAGGGAACTCAAAGTAAAATCACAATGAGATATCACCTTATAGTTGTCAGAATGGCTAGTATCAAAAAGATAAGAAATAACAAGTGTTGGTGAGGATGTGAAGAAAAAGGAATCCTCGCACACTAGTTGCTGGAGTATAAATGGATACAGCCACTATGGGAGACAATACGAAGTTTCCTCAAAAAATTAAAAACAGAAATCCAATAATTCCATTATTGTGTATATATCCAAGGAAAATGAAAATGCTAATTTGAAAAGATATATGTACCCTTATGTTTATTGAAGCTTATTTACAATAGTCAAGGTATGAAAGCAAACTGAGTTTCAATTGATAGATGAATGGATAAAGATGTGGCATGTACACATACACACACATACATACACACACAGAAATATTATGCAGCCATAAAAAAAGAATGAGGTCTTGTCATTTGTAATGACATGGATGACCTAGAGGGTATTATGCTGGGTGAAATAAGTCAGACTAAGGAAGACAAATACCATATGAGTGAACTTCATTCATAAGTTGAACGAATCTAGAATGGAAATCTGAAAAAATTTTAAAAATAGATAAACAAACAAAAAGCAGAATCAGACCTATAAATACAGAGAACTGATGGTAGCCAGAAAGAAGGGGGTAGGGGAGAAGCAAAATGGGTAAAGGGGAGTAAAAAATACAGGCCTTCAGTTATGGAATGAATAAGCCACAGGGATAAAAGGCATAGCATAGGGAATACAGTTAATGGTATTATAATAGTATTGCATGGTGACAGATGGCAGCTACACTTGCAGTGAGCATAACGTACAGAGATGTGCAATCACTGTTGTACACCTGAAACTAATATGACATTGTACGTCAACTATACTTAAATTAAAAAATTTTAATGCCCCTTTTCTCTTGTTATACTCAATTCAGACTACCCAAATTAAAACTGCCTAGGCCCTAACACCATAGTTTTTAGTGTTAAAGTCCTTCTGTTATAATCTGTTTCCTTAAAGACTTGTGCAAGACAGTAATGATTGGGTCAAATGCATTTCCAGGATTAAGCAGTCCAGATTATCTTTTCTCTAATGGCAAGCTTTTTCTGTGGAGCTTTATTGTCCTTTCCCATAATCTGACTTCATTGAACCCTTTCCTCAGTTCACCTGATATGTATGAATAACTTTAAATCTCAAAGGCAAGAGATTTGCTTCATTTTGTGTAAATTTAGAGGTAATTTTGAGATACTCCGACCCTTCAACAGAATGTAAATCTTTAGGCACTTTTCATGCCACAACACTCCTCACCACACCTTCCCAAGAACAGGTAGGGCCTTGCCCAACTAATATGTCTTAGTCAAGGAACAGAATAAAAGTACAACATGCCCCAAAGTTTTATGGTAATTTTTATTTTAAAGACAAAGCTTTTTACAGTTTCTAAAAGGGCAGATTTTTATATTTAAAAGAGTTTAAAGTCTATTCTCCCTGGATGTCATACCTTATAGTTAAGTTTCCATTGAGATTTAACATGTAGTTAATAATTAGAACACTGCTTTAATAGAGTTTCTAATAGAAGACGCATCAGGGATCCCTGGGTGGCGCAGCGGTTTGGCGCCTGCCTTTGGCCCAGGGCGTGATCCTGGAGACCCGGGATCGGATCCCACATCGGGCTCCCGGTGCATGGAGCCTGCTTCTCCCTCTGCCTATGTCTCTGCCTCTCTCTCTCTCACTGTGTGCCTATCATAAATAAACAATAAATAAAAAATTAAAAAAAAATAAAAAAAAGAAGACGCATCAGACATACAAGAAAACTCATAAGATACATCTTACGCACATATAAATGCCTAAGTATTCACTATGAATCCAATTCAGTCGAATCAGATAGCAACTTTCAGTTTCTTCTCAGTAAGAATGTAGCATAGACCTTAACTACATAAAGGTTCTCAAACTTCAACATATAAATATTTGCCTAAGGAATTTATTTAAAAATACAAATTTCTTCAAAACCATGATGAGATACCATCTCACACCTGTCAGGATGGCTAAACTTAACAACACAAGAAACAACAGGTGTTGGTAAGGATGCAGGAAAAGGGGAACCCTCCTACACTGTTGGTGGGAATACAAACTGGTGCAATCACTCTGGAAAACAGTATGGAGATTCTTCAAAGTGTAATAGAACTACCCTACAATCCAGCAATTGCACGACTAGGTATTTATCCAAAGGACACAAAAATACAAATTTCAAGGGATACATGCCCCCTGAAGTTTATAGCAGCATTAACAACAATAGCCAAACTATGAGGAGATCCCAAACGTCCATCAAATGATGAATGGATAAAGATGTGTACACACACACACACACCACACACACACACTGGAATATTACTCAGCCATTTAAAAGAATGAAATCTTTATTTGCAATGACATGGATGGAGCTAGAGTGTATTCTGCTAAGTGAAATAAGTCAGTCAGAGAAAGACAGATACGTATGATTTCACTTGTATGTAGAATCTATGAAAGAAAATAGATGAACATATGGGAAAGGGGAAAAGAAAAAAAAGGAAAGGGAAACAAGCTGTAAAAGACTCTTCATGACAGGGAACAAATCAAGTGTTGATGGAGGGAGATGAATGGAGGATGGGCTAGACAGGTGATGGATATTAAGGAGGGCACTTGTTATGATGAGCTTTGGATGCTGTATATAAGTGGTAAATTGCTGAATTCTACTTCAGAAGCCAATATTGCCCTGTATGTTAACCACCTAGAATTTATATTGAAAAAATAAATTTAAAAAATACAGATTTCTTATCTTGACCACGAGAGATTCTACTTCATTAGGTTCAGAGTGGGATCCAGTAAAAAGCTTTTTTTAACAGCTTTGGCTTCCCATCCCTCAAAGCACACAAACACACATATACCATGTACACCTACACACACTAGAAGATTCTGACACAGATAGAAGAGGACCAGTCTTTCAGAAACATTGATATAAAGGGATTTCCTCTTTAATCTCACCTGTGTCCACCTCACTCTATGCCTCCACCCTTCCTGAACAAGAGAAGGATGAGTTCATCCTAAAAGCATCTCCTTTTCTATAGACAAGCTTCAGCTCTCACTGGCAACTATATAATTAGGAATAGCAGTCTAGCCATTCAAGCAGAAGTGCTGGAGAATGATTATCCTTCTGCCTGTTTTCCAGAATACTTGATGTGAGAACTCAGCAGACTTTTCTTGTAAATGTAAAGAAATAGCTTTTCAGCTTGCTTTCAATCTGATGGAATGTATCTACACCAATCCCTACTCTGCTGAGTCCCCAAACAAATGGACAAATAGGCATATAGCTAGAACCTTGCCCTTTCATTACTCAGGACCCATGGGCAAATATGGATGGTCTAAGGCAGCACTGTCCAATGGCATTTTCGATGATGATGCTCTTTATTGCATTATCCAATATGGTAGCCAATAGCCATATGTAGCTACTGAGCTCTTGAAATGTGGCTAGTGTAAATGAAATTGAATTTTTAAATTTTATTTAAAACTAATCAATTTAGGGATCCCTGAGTGGCTCAGCGGTTCAGCACCTGCCTTTGGCCCAGGGCGTGCTCCTGGAGGCCCCGGGATCGAGTCCCATCAGGCTCCCAGCATGGAGCCTGCTTCTTCCTCCTGTGTCTCTGCCTCTCTCTCTCTCTCTCTCTCTCTCTCTCTATGTCTATCATGAATAAATAATAAATAATTTTTTTAAAAAAATTAAATTAAAATTAAATTTTAAACTAATCAATTTAAATTTTAAATATTCACATGTGGCTAGTGGCTACTTTATTAGACATTTCATATCTGTGGTCATTTATTCATGGGCTTCATATATAAAGATTGTAATATAGGTTATAATCAATAAATATAGATTTATAGTTTTCAAATATGTTTTTTCCCTTTTGGAAGCTCCTTCATGGTCAAATCTGTTTCTTTGTCATTTTTAACTTCTTCAGAGCAACCAGAGCTTATTCCCATCTAGTAGGTACTCAAAAACTATCTTGTCAAATCAATCTATAACCGAGGCATGCCCATGGTATAAAAAGTCAAACAGAACTAAAGTGAAAATGTCCTACACTCAATTATCCTTCTAATCTCCATTCCCAGGCAACCACTTTCATCTCTAGCAGTTTTCTCTGTCATTTACCTCCTTATTTCTAAGTAACAATTTATCTATTATCTCCTAATTAAAAATTATACACACCTATTGACTTCATATTATGATTGTAGAGTTTCTAGCTCTTTTATAATGCCCAGTTCCTAAAGGTTATATGACATTTTTTAGTTAGATCCCTATTTAATGTTCTCATTTATAACATATACATATATAAACATCATTCACTGCTCAGCCATGACATGTACTATGATTACATTTCTTCTCTTTTGCTTTGTGTTTTGCCCTGGAGTTAATTGCTGTCTCTTCTTCTTCCTTTGCTTGCTTTTATTTGAAACTAAGCTAAATTTTCATAAACCCTCTAACAACTCTGTAAATGCTTCTCCTGAAATTTTCTAAATGGTCAAACAGATAAATGATCCAGGAAGCACCCTGCTGGAGCACCCCATCCTCCTACTTCAATCTAGTGGGCTTGTTTTCCAGGCTGGATGCATAGCTTGAGTCCTGAGTCCTTTGCTTCTCTCCTAGATCATATCTCATAAAATTCTCTTTTACTCTCTCATTTAGTGGGTCATACCCTTTAGGAGTTGGTGGGGGAAATGTTGCACGGATAGTAAATTTTTTGAGAGAGAGAGAGAGAGAGAGCATACATATGCATGAGCAGAGAAGTGGGGGAAGTACAAGGAGAGGGAGAGAGGGAAAGAAACTCCAGCAGACTGCATTGAGCATGGAACCCCACATAGGCTGATCTCATGACCCTGAGATCTTGATCTGAGCTGAAATCAAGAGTTGGATGCTTAACAAACTGAGCCTCCCAGGTGCCCCTGGATAGTGAATTTTTGCATGTGACTTTGTATATTTGAAATAACTTTATTCTATTCTCATACCTGAATGACAATTTAACTGGGTCAAGAATTAGCAAAACTGAAAAAAATATATATGTGAATCTGCAAGTAAGGAGGGAATAATTTTCCCCTAGAATTTTGAAGATTTTCTTCTAGTTTTCAGTGTTGTTGAGAGAGCTGATACTACTCTAATTCATAATCCTTTGTATATGTCTGTTTTTTTCTCTCTGGAAGCTTTTAGAATTATCTCTCTATCCATTGTGAAGTTCCAAAACTTCACAATGACGTGTTCAATAGGAGTATATTTTTCATTCATTGTGCTTGCTACATTGTGGACCCTTTTAATCTGGAGACCCATATCCAAGGAAATTTTCTTTTATTATTACTTTGAAAATGTCCTCTTCATCACTGTATCTGTTTTTTATTTATGAAATTGCTATTTGTTAGTATACTGGACCGCTTAGATTAAACGTCTAATTGTCTTAGTTTTTCTCCCTTACTGTTCATTTCTTTATTGCTTTTTCTTGCTAGGAGTTTTCCTTGATTTTATCTTCCAAATCATGATGAGCATTTTTAATTTCAAGTATCATTTTGAATTTTCAAGTGCTCTTTGCTCTGACTATATTTGTTTTATAGCTTTGCATTTTTATTTTATGTCATTAAAGATATTAGAGTCAATTTATAGGTGGTTTTTTTTTTCAAAAATCAGCCAGCTTCTCACTCATAACCTCCCCCAATGCCACATACATCCCTTTAGATTCAACCTACTTTTGATCTGCTAAATGGTTGAACACCTGCACATCCACTTTCCATCTTCATATACTATAATTTGGAATTTCAGATATTTCCTGGCTGGATCAAAGATAAAATTGAACACCTGTAATTTTGCTGCTGTTACCATTCTTATTTTGACTTCTGAGAGGAGAAATGGTCAGAGACACCATTAACTTTTACATCCCATCCTCTGAGAGTGCATCAGTAGCCTTAGTATAAGAAGATTCTTGTTAGTGAGGGTAGAAAGTTATTCTCTTCCAATTAGAAAAAGCCTGTCATATTTATTATATTTCTTATGTTTCTTAACATGAGCTCTCACCTAAATGATTTATTTATTTCATTTGTTAGATGCCTAAGACATACAAAGTCAGAAAAGCTATGGCAAGAAATCAAAAAAGAAACAGTTTTTTTGCTCTCTGGCAGTTCCTTTAATGGTTTGGGCTTTATATATTATGCCCATTACGTAAGAGAGAGAGAGAGGGACACTGAGAGAGCATATAAAGCCAAAATGTTAAGGGAGATTATGCTGAGAAGCTATTATTTACATATAAAACTGGAGGCTTTTAACTTAAAGTTTTATTCTTTTCCAAAGTTTTCTATTTAGAACACTGAAGAAAAGAAAAAGGAAAATGATGGGGACATAAAAACACTTAGTATTTAGTTAGATAGATACCAAACTTTGCCCAGTTTATTCTTTCACAATATTTTTGTTGCTGTATTCCAAAAACAAAAGCATAGAGATCTTTCCCTAGGTAAGGAAGAGCCCAATTGTTGCAAATGGCCCTCCACCCATGCTGCCCCTCCCCCACAATTCTTCTACCTCCAATCAAGTCCACATCTCTCCTTATTTGGCTGCCATTCATCTGAACCTCCTTCCACTCTTCATTTGTTTTCTCCTTGCAGTCCTGTTGGGAGGCAGAGCTCTCTTCCATTACCTAAGTTAAGCCTGTCAGATTCTCACTTTCCAAAGCCAACCTTGCAACTAGGGTGCCAGCACCCGACCAAATCAGACACACCTGCTCCAGCTAGCAACGTAAAGAAGCAAGCATCATGAGAGGAAGGGGAAGCTTTCTTATGTTCTGGTAGCTGCGGCAGCAATATCAGGTTCCCTGGCAGGAGCAGTATCAGAGCTCTGTGCCAGCAGTGTCCAGGTTGCCAACCTAAGTGAAGCACCTAACACTGCAGCTATGATGACAGGGACTTATGGACATGGAGTCTGAGCTCCAGACTCTTGGCAATTCTATCCATGCTATTCCTTTAATAAATTCCCTTCCTGCTCAAGTCAGTTCTAGGACTCTGATTCATATATGCAGGTTTCATATTTTTATTATTGAAATAACTATGATAATTAAAGATGCAAATCTTGATCTATGAAATAACAAATCTGTAAACAAGTAAATATTATCTATTATCTATATTAACACTATGGGTAGATATTCCTTTTGTGCCCGCAAATTTTTATTATTTTGAATAATAAGTCTGTTTTTAGAGTCCTAAACCAAAAACAAAAACAAAAACAAAAAAACCACCCTGCTAATATCCTTTTAATCTTGCAGATTTCAGAGACCAGACTCAAGGTTCTTGTTGGTTCCAAGCTGGGACATAGGAGAACTAAAATGAGCAAGCCAACTAGCCCATCATAACTGCCTAGATCCATTCTTCAGGCACTAGTGTGCTTAAGTACTTCCTTTGGATTCTATACACCTGCTTTCAAAATGCATGTTCAGGTGAGCTAGGGGAGGGAGGAAGGGGGAGAGGAGGGAAGAGGAAAAGGGAAAGAAGGGTGGAGGAGGGAAGGAGAGAAAGAGTAGGAACTCACAGAGGTGGTTAACAGCTATAAGAATCTATTTGAGCACTCCTTTAATTAGGCAAAGCTAATGAGTGCTGGTGCCTTTTTAAAAAAATCAGTATCAGGTGGTGGTTTTTAGTATCATTACTATAAATAAAGGCAGTGTAAGTTCAGGGAATCACAGGCAAATTCCTGAGATAATTTTACTTTCTACTCAGATTTAAATAAGCAACTCAAAAAGATGACACAGGCAAGGGAAATATTTTCAGTAATGAACATACAGCTATTTTTTATAGGAGAAAATCTTAATAAAATATTGAGAATTAATACTATGCTAGAAACATTTCTGAAGATAGTATCACATTAGGCACTGAGAAGCATCTAGAGATGAACAGGCCTTTGGCCCCACCCTTATCTCAAGTTAAGTCTGAGTGAGAGTTAGTAGAGAAGTGGAAGAGGTATGTGAAAACAAGAAGATACGTAATACGATAAAAGATAGTATGTGATAAACCAAAAGAGGCATAGCAGAAAAAATCACATTTTTCATTTGTTTTTCAATATCTTTATTTATCACTCCCAATCAAATGTTCCACCCTGGGGCTCCCCATGCACCAAAGATGAAATGCTCACCATTTTCAAGGAGAGAGTAGCTCTGCCTAGAATAAAGAAGTCACAGCCACACTATGACTTTCTTAATTTAGAGGGTTCACAATAAACATGAAAATCCCTAGCTTTCAAATACAAGAGCTAGATTCATGAAAGGCAAGCATTTTCTCAGAAATCTCAAAGATGTGCTTTGAAATACCAACTAGCCAAGCACAGAAGACTGAATTGTAGAGTTTTAACTGTAAACATAGAATGGGGAGACAATAGGGAAAAGAAGAGGGATTTGAGGAAAGCCCATCCTGAGGCTGGAGGAGGAAACTGAGGAAAGAGCCAGAGAGTTGATATGCTTCTGTCTTGGTCCCATTATCTCAGGATGCAGGATCCCTAAGCATCACTTCCTACAGGGACTTTTGGAGGAGAGTGACCCAGTTCACTCCTCACTCCTCAGGGTGGCCCACAGAGTAGAATTAGTAGCAAGTTGTGTTTAGGCTGAGAGAGTCTGAGATAAACCCCACCCTCCACTCTAGAAAATAACCCAGAAAAATCTCTGGAGTCCTTTCAGAAAGCATGGAAGATATCTGAAAAATGAAGAACCTCAGTGTGTGAAGAAGAGTCCTTAAGCCTACTTGAGAATGATGCATCAGGGAGATAGAGGACCCCTAGCAGAGGCTGCAAGGCCAGGGGACTCTGGGGACAGCCACACCAGTGGGAGTTGAAAGAGAAGATAGTAGGAAGAGACTGACCATACCAAGAGCACAGATGAGCAACACAGCCAGAGATACCTCATGAACAGACACAGTGAGATGTCACAGAAGACCAATTATGCACACCTGCTTCCCCTATGTCATGAGGCCCCTGAGCTTCCCTTCCAGAGGCTGAAAGGAGAAGAGTGATACTTATAAGGGACCACCAACCCTGGTAGAAGGCATGAACCTAAGTTGACCGAATTTAAATCCTGACTTGTCTAGAGAATGAGTAAACTTGAAGTGCTAAAATCAAGTCTTCTCTACAGCTGATGGGGGTGGATGATAAGTTAGATTCATTTTTAGAAACCACACATATTTCTACATAAGACAGTGTGAACATAGGGCCCATAACACAAAAGTACACACCAAGTGCTGTGAGGAAACTGAAGGAAGGAGACATTGTATTACGTTGAGGGGCAGAGGGATATCAGGCCAGTATTTTTAACAGGATCTTTTTTTTTTTTAACTGTGCCTTAGTAAATTTATGGGATTTTGAGAAGTAGAAATGAGGTGGAGGCATTCCAGATGGCAGAAAGAGGTTGATCAAAGCCTAGGAAATGGGAGGAGGTGGGAAATGTTCAGGAAAAAGTGATGGTCCAATTTGGCTGGAACCTAAGTTCCTCTTTTAAAATTCCATACATGCTCTGCCAGAGTCCTGTGCTTTGTACCTCAGCGACAGGAAGAGTGTTATAAATATCTACTGAGCTGAGTGATGCCTGGAAACACCCATTCCTTAGAAGTTCTATTATCTCTGCATGTTTCCTATTCCTTCCTGCAAATGTAGTAAACAGACTTGCCACCAAATGATGCCTCTAGTGTGGAAATACTCTCCTCTTGCTCTGTGCGCAGCCTTTGCCTACAGAGAAGGGATCCTCCGTCAATATTTTGTCCTTTCAACAGAGGTTAGGAAAGCTTTCACCATTCTGCCCTCCCTATTCCTTGGATGAAGGCATGACTAATACAAGGAAAGGTGGTGGTTCACTGGGGTATTAGGGGAAATCTAGGCATTTTTAATTAGACAAATCTCCAAAGGTGATCCGGATATGCAATTTTTACCTCCCTTTTTTCCTATCACTTTCCTTGCCTCCAATTCCTTCCTAGCAATGCAGAATAGTATATGGTACATATTTGGCGGCAATAGCTATTTTGAATGAATGAATGGTTGGATAGACACACTGATCTATTTTTCAGACTTTAGCTGCAGTGGAATCACCAGAAGGGCTTGTTAAAATACAGATTATTGGGTTCCTGAAGAGAAAACTGAAGAATTTCTGTTTCAGTAGATCTGGGGTAGGAGTAGAGAATTTGCATTCCTAAGGACACTTACCCTGCCCTGCCCTCACCCTTTTGGTGATACCAATATTGTTGTTGGGGGAGAAGGGTACTCTGACAACTACTGGTCTAGATCAATATGGAAATCCCCCCAGTACTTCAATCATGACACAAAACTGATTGCTATCTTTGAATGTTTTGCCTGTCATTTTCCGGGAAGCTTTTAGAAAAAGATGCTTCCCTATGTTTACTTACATAAGTTATAAGAGCAACTCAATAGCATAAATTATAGACATTGAAACTTGTTTCTGGGAACTATGGAATCTTTATTAAGAATTCTAGGAATCAGAAACTTCTGAATAAAATGTGAATTATCATTTTCCATTCAAGGATTGACATTTTAATGATGCAATAAGACTTAAAAAAAAGCCATAACTTCTAATATTTTACCCTAAACTGCCCCCCTTTAATATCACAACAAAGCAAAAATCAGACCTTCCCATCTGGAGTGACTGAGAATTGACTAAAGAGGAACACTCCTCTTTACCTTATCTAGATAAGAATCCATTTTGAGAATCTAGGACTGTCCTATTATCCTTTTACCCCTAAGGAAAAACAAAATAACACTTTTCATATTATGTCGAGCACTCATAAAAAGCTAGATCTTTGCCTTGTTTTCCAGACAGTATAAAAATTCCAGAATTGCTTCAAGAGAATCTTCTGCAAAAATTTGACTTTTTTTTTACTTTTATTTTATTTTATTTTATTTTTTTTACTTTTAAACATTAATGTTTAATATTCACATTGGGCCATAGCTTTCTTTGGAAATATTATTCTTGAACTTTCCTCACCTGATTTTCCAATTCTGTTAGTTATCTATATACAAAGACACTCAGATTTTGCTGGATCACTGTAAATAAAAAGGATTTATTTTATAATGGTGCATATTCTGTGTACTATGTGGACTCCCATGCTCAGAAATTTAAATGGTCAAATATCCTTGTTTCAGCAAGCTCCATGAGAATCATTAATTCCAATGAAACCTAATTGGATATATACTACGGAGTTCAGAAAAACAGTATTTGAATCTTCGGGGTAAATCCCTAACAGTGCAATTGCTGGGTCGTAGGGCAGGTCTATTTTTAATTCTTTGAGGAACCTCCACACAGTTTTCCAGAGTGGCTGCACCAGTTCACATTCCCACCAACAGTGTAAGAGGGTTCCCTTTTCTCCGCATCCTCTCCAACATTTGTTGTTTCCTGCCTTGTTAATTTTCCCCATTCTCACTGGTGTGAGGTGGTATCTCATTGTGGTTTTGATTTGTATTTCCCTGATGGCAAGTGATGCAGAGCATTTTCTCATGTGCATGTTGGCCATGTCTATGTCTTCCTCTGTGAGATTTCTCTTCATGTCTTTTGCCCATTTCATGATTGGATTGTTTGTTTCTTTGGTGTTGAGTTTAATAAGTTCTTTATAGATTTTGGAAACTAGTCCTTTATCTGATATGTTATTTGCAAATATCTTCTCCCATTCTGTAGGTTGTCTTTGAGTTTTGTTGACTGTATCCTTTGCTGTGCAAAAGCTTCTTATCTTGATGAAGTCCCAATAGTTCATTTTTGCTTTTGTTTCTTTTGTTTTCGTGGATGTATCTTGCAAGAAGTTACTGTGGCCGAGTTCAAAAAGGGTGTTGCCTGTGTTCTCCTCTAGGATTTTGATGGAGTCTTGTCTCACATTTAAATCTTTCATCCATTTTGAGTTTATCTTTGTGTATGGTGCAAGAGAGTGGTCTAGTTTCATTCTTCTGCATGTGGATGACCAATTTTCCCAGCACCATTTATTGAAGAGACTGTCTTTCTTCCAGTGGATCGTCTTTCCTCCTTTGTCGAATATTAGTTGACCATAAAGTTCCCGATGTTTCTAGCAGCCATGTCCACAATAGCCAAACTGTGGAAGGAGCCTCGGTGCCCATCGAAAGATGAATGGATAAAGAAGATGTGGTTTATGTATACAATGGAATATTACTCAGCCATTAGAAACAACAAGTATCCACCATTTGCTTCAACGTGGATGGAACTGGAGGGTATTATGCTGAGTGAAGTAAGTCAATCGGAGAAGGACAAACAGTGTATGTTCTCACTTATTTGGGGAATATGAATAATAGTGAAGGGGAATATAAGGGAAGGGAGAAGAAATGTGTGGGAGATATCAGAAAGGGACACAGAACATAAAGACTTCTAACTCTGGGAAATGAACTAGGGGTGGTGGAAGGGGAGGAGGGCGGGGGGTGGGGGTGAATGGGTGACGGGCACGGAGGGGGACACTTGACGGGATGAGCACTGGGTGTTATTCTGTATGTTGGTAAATTGAACACCAATAAAAATTAATTTATAAAAAAAAAAAAAAAAAAAAAAGAAAAACAGTATTTGAGTTACAAAAACATGCCTTTTTTTTCCCCACAGCCAGAATGCACATGAAATTCCCAATTAAATGTTGGACATAGTCTGAACTACACAGATCCTCAAATTACCCACAAACTTGATTTTGATGTAGTCCTACAGTGGACAGAAATTATGCTCATAAGGGTAGAAAATATCATTTAGTCTGCAGAAGTGTCCATTGATCCGGCCTTTTTATTACTCTCACTCACCAAAGACTGATGCTTATTTAAGTTGACATAACTTCTTCTAGACATACGACTTCAGCTTCAGATTTATTTTCCTTGCTATATTTTATAAGACATAAAAATTAAATACTCTTATATGTAATTATTAATTATAATTGCAGGTGGTATTTTGATGCTAATTGCTCCCTGTTGTCCCAATATTCTATGAGTATATGCAATTTTATAATATACTCTAATTATACATTGTAGAGAATTTTCCATTTATCTTACAATGGGTTATTTTACCAAAATGCAGGCAAGCACCGATATTAAAGGCCTTCATAGTAATAGAATAAAAACAAAGCTTGGTTAAAATCTCTTTTAGGAAAGGAAAACTACCCCCCTTTTTACATAATCTGGTAGAAATTCATGGTTAAGTCTCCTGGGTGGATGGAGGCTAGCAGAAATGGGTAGAGGTCAAAAGAGAGAATAAATACAGAGCTCAGGCTCAAGAGAAGAGAGCATCAGAATAGATGAGTGTCGAGACAGATAAGGAAGATGTTGGCAAGTGAACAACAGGAGCAAGAATGGCAGCATAGGGATGCAGGTTTGGGAAGCAAGCATGTAGGATGAGTGGGAGGACCAAGGAGTAAGGACACCAGGCGAGCATGCCGAGAAGGCATGGCAAACTTATGCAGGTGTGAAATTGGCAGATCTATGTAGAGGGTAAGTAAACAAAAGTTAGAGTCACAGCCAAGGCTATGACTGTAAAACTAATGGAGATGCAGGAGAATGAAGATGGAAGCAAAATAGACAATCCATTTTGACTATCCTAATGAGTTTTAATTAATACCTTTGTCTGGAAACCTCCCATGACCGATGATAGCAGCCTCCAGAGCAGCTTGAAGTAACTGTCCGAATGCAGATTAGCTGTTAACTGAATACATAGCTTGAGTTTTCTTTAGCCAGTTGTTTTCCATTGTATGGGCAAATGATCAAAGGTGTGAATCTGAATTCCCCAACAAGTGAATGGGATGGGAAACAAACAAACACTTATGAACTCTATTTCTGTTACTAGTAGCAACCCTCCTTAGGGAGGGTGAAAATTAATACTTCAAGAGATCCCATAATAAATGTTTAGAACCATCTCAGGCATAAAATTTTAAATTCCTCAGACAAGCAACCAGGCTAGATATAAAAAAAAACCCACAAGGCTGCCCTGAAAGTCATATTCACCTGCTCTCCTCAGAAATTAATGAATGCTAAATTCAACTCTTAAGTGTCAGGCCCTCACCTAAGCAGCATATTAGAATTATATAGGCAAATTCTGATTTGTCCAGGAGCATGAGCATCAGCATTTCTTAGAAGCTCCCCACATGACTATAAGGACTAAAAACTACTGCTTCTCAAAAAAGAGCTTGATGATGAAAACTCATTGCTTGATCATACTTCAGGAATACATTTGATAAGTTTAAATCACTTTGTTACTTTGTTACAATGGCAATTTGTTAAATTACTATTGATGGGTACTGTTCCTCCTCTGTTTCTTATGAGTTGTACAACCTAATTTAGCCTATCAGTTTATGTATCCAATGCTTTGTTGTGACAAAAAAAGTCTATATTTCTAATGGAGATCTAAACCAATTGCCTTGGTTAAAACATCTATTTTTCACACCCAAGAAAAATAGACATTATATCAAAAGAATATTTTCTAAATAGTCATATTGTGAAATAGAGATAAACACAAATTGTTGCAAACTCAAGAAAGTGATTTTGATACAACTGTGTCTAATAAAAATTAAGAAATCATTAATAATAAAACAAGTTCATAAATAAGAGTGGTTATAAACTCAGCTGACTTTGATGTCCTGTGCACATTAATTGATTGATGAACATTAGTCATGACCTACAAGCTTAAATAGAAATAAGAATCCTGCCAAATGTTAGATGAAAAAAACTTAAGTCCTGGAAAATATTATAGGCATATGAAGAAAGTAGTAGCATAACATTAGCATGAATAATGTTCATTTTGACTTCTGAGTTAAATTTTCTCTAAGTCCCAACATTATATACAATACATGCCAAAGTATTCAAATTTTTCTACGGCATAAGACTCCTCTCCGATAAAATTAAAATTAAATTTTTAAAAAGCCTTCCAAGGAAACACAAAGAGCCTGGTTAGATTAAAGTCTAGCTCTGGGCTCAAAGGTCCACACTCAGCTTACTGTTGGCCCCTTTGAGCCCTATAGCCCATTGCCCTGAAAACAGAATTTTACCCCCATTTCTCCCTCTCATAGATTGAATTCTTTCCTATGAGGTTCTTTGGTTTGATAAAGCAAAGATCCATCAAATACCCCTAGAACCCTAGGGAAGAAATAATTTAGATTTAATCTGGGACCCCTGCTACTTTAGATATTAAAAGAATATATTAATTATCATTTGGCAACAAGATTGGCATACTATTTAAAAGGAAAAGCACTGAACAGCAGGGAGTAGAAATCTAATTTCGAGTATCTCAGTAACTCTACACTGAAATTTGAACAAACTCATTGTAAGAGGACTTACTCAGCAAACAAAGGAGGTAATAAAGAAAGAGATATAACTCAGTGCCAGACAGCGTGCTAGCTTGTTAACAAACACAACCTGACTTAATCCTCATTGCAAAAACATCCTCCTTTAGTAAGGATACTTACAGAACTGAAACACTCGCCCAAGTTCACACAACTAGAAAGTGGTAAAGCTGGAGTTTGAATTGAGAAATATCTGACTCCCAAAGTCTATGCCCTTCCCCCTCACCACATTGGCAAAGAGTGCCTACTAAGAATCATATTTTGAAATCTATTTTGAACTTTACACCTTATAAAATTCAATATGATCTATCTAAAATGAAGACTAAATATCAAATTATTAAACAAACACTTCTCATCAGTCATCCTGCTTCCTGAGATCCATATGTTGAAAATATTTCATTCAATATTAAAGTAAATAAATGAGAAAAAAAATCCAGCAGGGATCCAAACCTCAATATTTGAAATTATCAAATACCTTTTAACAACCCCATTATTTAGCAACAATGAAGAGATTTAAATTTCACCAACAGAATGAGCATAATGAAGGTATTACTATGCCATGTCATAAAACATTTTACTTCTGCCTGAGTACACTTTCAGAAGTCTAGTTATAGGATAACTTTGGATAAGAAACCCCTAAAAATCTCTCCAATAGCATTTCTTGGATGAAACAAATCTGGAATATAATGGCCAAGAAAAAGCCTTAGACAGTGAGTTTATTACATTAAAAGTCTATAACCTAAGGATATAGTTTGAAAAATACAAAAAAAGGCCCGCTATAGAATATGTGAAGTTCTGAGAAATATCAATCTTTGACCAAAAGGTAAAGTCAAGAGTCTGAGATGTCCCTTAGACCAGTTGACTTGGTGAGGAAGTTATTTATATATGATCCTGCAGTTAGAGATGTTTGGCCTGGAGACATAAATTTAGAAATCACATGTAGATAGTATTTAAATGATTGGATGAAGAATCACGTAGGCAGAAAAAAAATAAGAAGTAGCTTTACATTATTATAATCTTTGTGAATTGGGAAGAGAAAGAGGATTTTAAAAAGAAACAGAATGAGTGGTAGGCATGCAGGAAAAAAGCCAAGAGATGTTTTCCAAAGTTAAATGAAGACAATGTTTCAAACAAAGCATAATTATGTAAGTCAAGAGCTCAACTGATATAATTCTTTCCCATTCTCCCTAAACTTGTTTCTTCTCAAGTATTCATTGGCTAAGTAAATGAACATCCACATTTACTGAAAATACCACAAAACACTTGGAGTTACTCTTGACTTCTCCCTTTCTTTCATCCTCCACATCCAACCATAGCAAGTACTGTTGACTTTAATTTCACAATAAATGCCAAATTTGATCACTTTACATAGCTTCCACTTCTGCCACCCTAGTCCAAGCCACACCTGTCTCTTCCCTGGACCACGGTAATAGCATCTAGGTTGGTTATGCTACTTTGTCTCCTGTGTTGTTATGACTTATATTCATCACACAGCAGCCAGAAAGATCATTTTAAAATTCAAAATAGGGTCATAATCTATAGCCCAGAGGAGCTGTTGCTACAAGAAATGACGGAATCAAATGTCTTCTGCTTCTTATAGCTCCTGATGGCAGTAAGGACAAGATAAGAAATGAACTTAGTCTGCTGATAATAGCCTCCAAGATAAAATATTGGCCAGAATGTGTCTTAATTGTAGTAAGAAACTGCTAAAGAGAAAACCCAAAGTTGTATTCTAAAAAGAGTATTAAAGTTAAAGCAGGAAAACAATACCAAAAAAATGTTATACCAATTGAGGGGCAAAAACCTAAAATGTAGAGGATATAAAGAGGAGCAGTAGGAGTGGGACATGTGAATTGGGGGACCAGACATGTCCCGCTCCACCAAAGCACTTTCTCTAGGAGTCATTTCCAGTCTTTGCCCGAATAAGGGCTAGTTCTGAATGGCCATACTTAATCCATGTTATTGTCCCAAGCAAGATGGTTGTTCCAGGGGCCATCACGGTTGGAGAGGGTGGAAGATAATCATATTATTCTTCTAGAAATTTGTATTGAGATGTTGAGAACCTCAGACTGTTGCAAGACAAGGAGAAAGAAAAGCTTCCAAGTGATAAAGTATTAGAAAGTCCATGAGCTGATTGCTGAGCAATCCCATGCTACCCTAGTGCCTGCGTTTCCTAAGTACTAGTTGCTCAGCATTTTTAGGACTTCCACGAGACTTCTCTGTAGCCTAATAATCACAATTTTTAAGTGAGTCAATTTGAGAGGGATGTCTTAATCCCTTGAGGCTGCTATAGCAAAATGCCACAGGGTGGATGGCTTACAAAACAGAAATTTACTTCTCACAGTTCTGGACACTAGAAGTCCCAGATTGGGGTGGTGATATGATTGTGTGAAGGTCCTCTTCCAGATACAGACTTTCATCCTTTGGATGAAAGAGACTAAAGGGCAAGTCTTTAGATATATGTCATCAAGTCTCCCTGAAGTGGGAGACCCAGAAGAAATCTATAGAAAATATTTGCCTGGAGGCTTCTATACTTAGGAATCCCTATAATGAGTTATTTGCATATTAAGTTATACAAAATGTGTTCAAGTGAATGGGTAGATCTTGTCTCAATATGCAAGGCCAAAAGCATCTGAACATTAGGAGAAAGAACAAAGACCAAGCAAACCAAGTTCATTCAAAATACATACAAATAATAACAAGCATAAGTTAAAGCAAGAAATCTCAAGAAAAAGATTAGAATATTGTAGTCTCCATAAAAAACTTTAAAACACTTAACACAAATAATTCAAATGACAAGGGACAAATTGAAAGGCTTTTAAGCCAAGTTAGTGATGAAAGGCAAAGAGCCACCATCCCCAAAAGAAAGTCCAGTATACACCCAAAAAAGATCAGCCTGCATAAGCCAAAGAAAGACCACAGGTGGTCAGAAAAATTAAAGAAGCACCCCATTTTTATTTTGATCTGGTTTCAATATTGCAAGACATAAACACTTCCATGTTAGAGCATAATATAAGAGATTTTGAGGATGAGATCTTTATTTTTTTGTAAAGTCATTTAACATTCAAACATCAGAGTGTTTATTTACGTGGGTATGAATTTGAGTAAGTATATTGTTTTTCTATTGCTGCTGTAACAAATTACTTCAAATTCAATTGCCTAAAACAATATAAATTAATTATCTTACAGTTCTGTATGTCAGAAGTCTCATAGACATCTCGTCAACTGAAATCAAGGTATTGGCAGGGCTGCATTCCTTTCTGGAAGTTCTCAAGAAGAATCTGTTTTTGTTAGCTCTAGAGACTACCAGAATTCTTTAGCTCATAGCCTCTTCCTCCATTTTCAAAGTCAGAGACACTCCATCTCCCTGATCCTTTTTATTGATCACATCTCTAGGAAAGGTTCTCTGGCTTAAAGGACTGATAAAATTAGAGCAGTTTTATTTCCCTGACCTTAATCACAGTTGCAAAAGTCCCTTTCACCATTCAGGATTAACACAGCGACAGGTTCTAGGGAATAGGTATAGACATCTTTGGGAGGACACTATACCACCTACTATAGTAAAGAAAATTGGATCTTCCTCAGGATGAGTTAAGCTCACATTTTCAAGTCTTCTAGATGTCATCAAATGCTCAAGACTTCTCCCCAAATCGATGAGGGCATCTCTCTTTTGCTTTGTGGGTCCATAAATTCTGATGTCTCTCAACCTGTGCTCTTAATTTACTACAGGAGATGATGTCTTCTTCCTTCCACTAAATAAAAACTTGCTCAGTATATCACTTGAGATATTTGCTATTCCTTGTACTCAATTAAAATATCATAACTTCTTCTTTTGTTTTTTTGTCCTTCATTATATACACAATTGCTATATCAGACACTCTCCCAGAGGCAAGTATTATATATTCAACTATCTTCAGATGATTTCCACACAGCACCATGGAGATTGAGGAGTTTATTGATGCTTTTACCATTTAACAAGTATCTGGCAAAACAAGTTTGTATTTTATAGGCAGAAAACAACAGACAAGTGGTTATTTTAAGTCAAGCTATCAAAACACATCAAATTAGATAAAGTTGGAGAAAAGAATTTTCCAAAGCAGGTCACTAAAAATTTCCCTCAGAAACCATTTTTCGGGCATGTTTAAAATTCAATTCTCTACACATTTTTTTTTCCAGAAACTCCCAATACTTAAAATGAGGTTCCTCACTGATGAACTACTTTTGTCCTTTTCTCAAGGTTGTCAGGTTACAGACACCACAGGAGATCAGAGCTAGAAAGAAACTCTGAAATCTATGTTCTTTACTTAATAGAACAAGGAAACTGAGGCTCAGTAAGTAAAAAGAATGAAGTATGAGAATCACATTGGTTTTATGGGTGAAAAAAAAAGGCTTGAATTGCTAGTGAACATTATTCAGAATTAGGACCAAAAGGGAGAAATTCTCACATTCTCAGGCTTCCAACTAACAACACTCTTGTTCATAGCTTAACCTTGAGAATGGTAATAGCCATGAGCCAGTGGAGCGGAAGGCCAGAGGAGAGAAGGATGTCACTCATGCTGATGGAGTGAGTGCCTTGCCAATAATAGGAATCTGCACACGGTCCCTTAAGCAACGATAGTTCAGCATGGTTTCCCCCAAAGAGTCTGTTTTCATTAAACATTTTCAGCCACAGCTTGCTTGATTTTTAATAAATAGGCAAGTTGATAATCTTTCATCTGAGAATTTTATATCTGGTGTTAAAATGAATTTAAATCAGCATGCCATGTAATTGTACATTTTCAACAGAGTATAAAAACATGCAACAGCAAATCACTAACCTCCCATAGTCCTTACCCAACACTTACCTCTTCTTCATCCCTTTTCTCACATATATGTGACACCTGGGAAGACACCAGGCAGCATTTTGTCATGATTCATTTAGGCCATATATACCTTTGGTCTCTCTTTTTTTTTAATTAATTAATTTATTTATTTTTTAAATTTTTTTAATTTTTATTTATTTATGATAGTCACAGAGAAAGAGAGAGAGAGAGGCAGAGACACAGGCAGAGGGAGAAGCAGGCTCCATGCACCGGGAGCCCGATGTGGGATTCGATCCCGGGTCTCCAGGATCATGCCCTGGGCCAAAGGCAGGCACCAAACCGCTGCGCCACCCAGGGATCCCCACCTTTGGTCTCTGAGAAAAATTTCTGTTCTCACACATACTCCTGCTTCAGATATCCTACAGCTGAAGACAATGGAAAAGTGAGAGAAAATATAAGGGCTCATTAGACAAACATAACGTCTCATCCCATGTAGTGATGAAAGTTTACTTCTGTTTTAATTCCAGGGACCCCTATGAAAAAACTTCACACAGAATGTGCTCCCATGTTCTCTCTCCCACTGTCACCATCACAGGAAAAGACTCCAGAAAAATGTTTGTTGGGCTTTTTACTAGCTTTATTGAGGTATAATTGAGAAATACAACTGTGTATAAATTGTATTAAAAGTATACAAAGTGATGATTCGATATACATACACACTGTGAAAAGATTCTTTCCATCCAGTTAATTAACACATCCATCACCTCATTTATTCACCCTCTTCTTTGTGTGTGAGTACATTTAACTATTACCCTCTTAGAAAATTTCAATTATTCAATACAGTGTTATCAATTATAGTCACCATGTTATACATTAGAACCTCAGACCTCATTCATCTTATACCTCAAAGTTTGCACCCTTTAACCAACCTCTCCCTGTTTCACCCATCACCAGCCCATGGCCACCACTTTTCAATTCTGTTTCCATGAGCTCACCTTTTTAAAAAAAAATCTCACATATAAGTGATAGCATGCAGTATTTGTCTTTCCCTGGCTTATTTCACTTAGCATAATGTGCTCCAGTTTCATCCATAGTTTCACAAACTACAGCCTTTTCTTCTTTTTAAAGGTTCAATAATATTCCTCTGTGTGTATATGTGCATGTGAAAGAGAGAGAGAGAGATCTATTCATCCACTGATGGAAAATTAAGTCATTCCTACATCTTGGCTGTTGTGAATAATGCTACAATAAACATGGGAGTACAGATGTCACTTCAAGATAATAATTTTGTTTCCTTTGGATATACTCAGAAAAGGGATTGCTGAATCATATGGTAGATATGTTTTTAATTTCATGGAGAACCTCATACTGTTTTCCATGTGGAAAAAATATTCCATCAACATTGTACAAGAGTTCTCTTTCCTCCTCATCCCTGCCAGCACTTACTATCTTTTTTTTTCATCCAATATTTTTGTTTTTCCTGATTTTTATCTTTTATTTATTCAGGTATAATTAACAGTGCTACATTAGTTTCAGGTGTACAATGTGATTTTAAAATTCTATCCATTTCTCAGTGCTCATCAAGATAGGTGTACTCTTAAACCCCTTCATCTATTTCACCCATCCCTCCCACCCACCTCCCCTCTGACAACCATCAGTTCGTTCTCTGTATTTAAGAGTATGTTTTATATCTTTGTTTTTTTTCTTAAATTCCACATGTAAGTGAAATAAATCAGTCAGAGAAAAACAAATACCATATGATTTCACTCATATAAAGAATCTCTTGTCCTCTGAGAATAGATATTCTAACAGCTATAAGGTGATATCTCATTATAGGTTTGATTTGCAATTCCCTGATTATCCATATACCTGTTAGTTGTTTGTATGTATTCTTTGGGAAAATATCTATTCAGGTCCATTGCCTATTTTTATTTTTTAATTTTTTAAAAGATTTTATTTATTTATTCATAGAGACAGAGAGAGAGAGAGAGAGAGGCAGAGACACAGGCAGAGGGAGAAGCAGGCCCCATGCAGGGATCTTTATGTGGGACCAGGAGCCCCTCAAAGGCAAAATAAAGATGTGTCACAGAAACAATGCTGGGAAGGGCATATAAAAGTTTTTGTCACCACAAATAAAACTAGAAATAGGGTGGATCAAGTGATGGACAGGCCCAAGTGAGAAACAGGTCTATGGTCCCCTACTCAACTGTCTGACTGCCTTCTAAGGCCACTGTATATAACTTTCTATCTGCTAAGATTCTGGGTCTTTGGAATCTTTTTGATTTCCTGGAATTAATTGTTATTCACTGATTTCATCCAGTTCAATACCCCTCTTTCAACTCTACATGGTTCTTCCCTCAGGCCCCATTAGGCCACTCCTTGCTGGCATGAACCTGTCTCCACATGGAAAGGACACTGAAATCATGAAAAGGAATGAGAGAATAGGAGCCAAGAAAGAAAGACAACAGAGGACTAGTCCTAAAAATAAGAGAAGTAACACAACATATAACCATGCAAGGGATGCAGTAAAAGGGTGCAGTGCAGACTTCCAATAGGTGCACGTGGTGAAAATAAACACTTTGGAGACAGAGTGCTAGTTTTAATTCAGCTCTGTTTACCAACTGGGTTAATTTGGACAAATTACTTTATCTCTCTGGGTCCTAACTAAAACAGATGAATAATAATACCACTTATCCTCATAGCAATTCATGGAGACTAAACAAATCAATACACCTAAATACTTAGCACACATAGCTTGCACTCAGTTAAAGTTGGCTAATACCACATAATAACATGAAAATAATATCCCTTGAATCCTTGACCCTTTTATAAGTGTCTTAAATATATGTAAAAGGTCTTAACATGTGCATCTATAAGTGCCAAGTTAGTGCCACTATTCTTTCCAAAAAAACAAAGTATAGTCTCTGGAAGAGAACATAAGAAAGGGGCCTGTGTCAGCCCCTTCATTCACAGTAACACATATTCCTCCCTGGAGGGAGTTTGACAGATTATGACATATAGTTGCTGTCAGGAGTGAAAAACAACCTTGTAGTAAATAAGTTTTTAATATGTGTTTTTGAAAAATTGGGACTATGCTTTAAAATTCCTTGAAATTAGTCACAGGTAAGTATATGATTACAGGAACACAATGCTTTCCCTTTCCTCAGTGGCAGCAACTCCTCAAAACAGAGAAAGCAGATTAATTCTTCATGTTGAAGATGGAGCCTCATCCTCCACTCCACAAGCTGGGAAGTCATTCTTGTCACAATAATGGAATTTTAGCTGTGAATCTTCCCAGGAGCAGTCCATGCATTTTCTCCTCTACCCAGTCCATGTCCCTGGATGATGACAATGAGGATAATTTGGTATTGAAAATAATCGGGTATAATGGGTGGAGATTAATCAAACATAGTTGGATTTTAGATATTTCAAAGTTGATGCTGAAGTCTGTAACAAGAAAAGACCAGATGATGAGCTCCTAGGAAAGGTAGTTCTCACTGAGTGGAGCACATGAATCTCAAATGAGACCTGGAAGCCTCAGATGGTGAGAATGTGAAGGAGAAGATTAATTCATGAAAGAAAGTACAAAACCCTGTCAGAAAAGCTAGTCCACTAGAAGCACAAAGAAAGAATGAGTGACAAAGGAAGAGGGCAGAGTCTCTAAGACTCTAGTACAGGCTGTGTGCCCAGAAAGTCTCCTTCAGGAAAATGCTATTGGTAGATGTAAGCAACCTCTGGGACCAGGTGCCTGAGCAATCTTAACCAGGAACCAAATAGAGAAGGATACTACTTGTTACATAAGCAGAAAAGCTAAGAGAGAGTAGTGCCTGAGCTCTGGGTAGACTGGGTATTTCTTACATACCTGTCATCCATTCCCACCTTCTTCCTTCCTGGCAAAGTCTCGATTTCTTTCCATAGATTTTCCCTTCCTCTATACAGCTTCAGAGAAAGTTAACCCCACCTCCAGTTCTTAGGATGAGTCTTAGCTGTCTAAAAGAAATCTCATCAGAGGGAGGCAAGATGGTGGAAGAGTAAAGGACTTCTTTCATCTGGTCCCTTCAATTTAGCTAGATATCTGTCAAATCATTCTGAACACCAATGAATTCAATCTGAGATGTAAGAAAAGAATTGCTGTAATTCTACAAATAGAAAAGCAACCACTTTTTGAAAAGTAGGAGGTGTGGAGAAGTGAATCTGAGGGGATGTATTGGAAGATAAATGGTGGGGATAAGGGGAGCCTCCATAAGCCAGCTACTACAAAGGATATAGCAGTGGAGAGCAAAATTGGAACTTTTAGAAGTCTGCTCCAGTGAGAGACATCCCTGCCTAAAAGCTGCTCATGTGGTGAAGTGGGGCATAATCCAAAGTGGGACAGCGTGGTCTCAGGACACTTGAGGTCACAGAAAGAACGAGGGTACTTGAGCCAGCAGAGTTCCCAAGCATTGGAGCAGGGAAACCAGCTATGGTCAGGGAGTCCAGGAATGGGCTGTCAGTTTGGTTTGTCATAAAACCCAAATTGCAGGATTGGGCAACCCCTCTCCAAGAGGGGGCCGTGCAAATGGCAGGCCTGAGGCAACCCTCCTCTCTCCCCCAGGAGGAGCGGCACAAGTGCACATCGAGTGAGTCTGTAGAGTTTGGTCCACACAAAACTAAAGACTGCTTTTCCCTAAGGGTTTGCTGAAGAGAGGGGGGCCACAATCTTTCGGCCCCGAGGCTGGAGATTGGGTGACGGTTATTTTTATTTTTATCCTCTAAAGCAGCATGGAAAGACTTCAGGGAACAAAAGCCTCATAGAGCAACCCAAAGCCGCTTACACTGAGCCCAGTCTCCCAGCAAGGGGTGGTGCGACTCCGTTCAGGCAGAGACACCTGATAATCAGAAGAGCAGGCCCCTCTCCCAGAAGACCAGCTAGAACATGAGGTGAATACCAAGTTTATGGATCACAAAGAACTGCAAAACTCCAACACTAAGGGAAATAGTATATAGAATATGAGGGTTTTTTCTTATTATTCTTTTATCTTTCAATTTAAAATTTTCCTTTTCTTTTTTCTTTTTTTCCTTTTCAATTAGTTTCTTATCAATTTTTGTTTTTAAGTCTTTTTTAACTTTCATTTTGATACTTACATTTTATACATATATTCTTTTGCTGTACTCAATTTGTGTGTGTGTGTGTGTGTGTGTGTGTTTTACTTTCTACAATTTTGAGATGTAGTGTCCTCTAACAGACCAAAATACACCTAGGACCAAGTGGATCACTCTGCTTCATCCACCTGGGAGATTATATTCTCTCCTTTTCCCCTTTTTCTTTCTTTTTCTTTTCTTTTTTGGTTTCTGACCTCTTTGGATTTGTCTAGTATGTATTTCCTTGGGTCATAGTTGATATTTTTTGTTTTGTTTTCTCGTGCATCCATTCTTTTCTGGGCAAAATGACTAGAAGAAGGAATTCACAGCAAAAAAGAACAGAGGCAATACTCTCTGCCACAGATCTAATTGATATGGATATAAGTAAAATATCAGAGCTGGAATTCAAGATAATGATTATAAAGTTACTAGCTAGACTTGATAAAAGCATAAAAGACATCAGATAATCTCTTAGTGCAGAAATAAAATATAATCAGGCCAAAATTAAAAATGCTTTAACTGAGATACAGTCTAAAATGGATGCTCTAACAGGTAAATAAAGCAGAAAAAGGAGTCAATGACATAGAAGACAAAAGGATGGAAAGGAAGGAAGCTGAGTAAAAGAGAAAAACAACTAATGGGCCATGAGAGGGGAGGCTTCAAGAAATCAGTGATACCATAAAGTGAAACAATATTACAATTGTTGGGGTCCCAGAGGAACTCAAGATACCTCCAGATTGAAAGTGAGTGGGTGGAGATCATTTGTCATGCTAGCAAACATCAAAAGAAAGCTGGGATAGCAATCCTCATATCAAATTAGATTTTAAACCAAAGATTGTAGTAAGAGATGAAGAGAAACACTATATCATACTTAAAGGGTTTATCCAACAAGAAGATCTATTATAAATATTTATACTAACTTGAGAACAGCCAATTATATAAATCAATTAATAACAAAATTAAAGAAACAACTGATAATAATACAATAATAGTAGGGGACTTTAACACCCCACTAGCAACAATAGACAGATTAACTCAGCAGAGATCAACAAAGAAACAAGGGCTTTGAATGACACACTGGACCACATGGACTTCACAGATATATACAGAGCATTCCATCCTAGGCAAAAGAATACACATTTTTCTCAAGGGCACATGGAACATTCTCCAAATATATCACATACTGGGTCACAAATCAGGTCTCAACTGGTACTAAAATTGAGATCATTCCCTGTATATTTTCAGAACACAATGCTTTGAAACTGGATCTGAATCACAAGAGAAAATTTGGGAGAAACACAATTACATGGAGGTTAAAGAACATCCTACTAAAGAATGAGTGGGTCAATCAAGAAATTTTTTAAAAATTCATGGAAGTAAATGAAAATGAAAACACAACTCTTCAAAACCTTTGGAATGCAGTGAAGCCTGTCCAAAAAGGGACGTATATAAGAATACAAGCCTTTGGGATGCCTAGGTGGCTCAGCAGTGTGAGCATCTGCTTTTGGCTCAGGGTGTGATCCCGGGATCTGGGATCAAATCCTGCATTGGGCTCCTTGCAGGGAGCCTGCTTCTCCCTCTGCCTATGTCTCTGCCTCTCTCTCTCTCTCATTCTGTCTTTCATGAATAAATAAATAAAATCTTTTTAAAAAAAAAGAATACAAGCCTTTTTCAAGAAATAAGAAAAGTCTCAAATACACAATCTAACCTTACATCTAAGGAAGCTGGAAAAAGGACAGCAAATAAAGCCTAAATCCAGCAGAAGAGAACTAATAAAGATTAGAGCAGAAATCAGTGAAATAGAAACCAAAAGAACAGTAGAACAAATCAATGAAACTAGAAGCTGTTTTTTTTGAAAGAATTAATAAGATTGATAAACCCCTAGCCTGACTTATTAGAAAGAAAAGAGAAAGTACTCAAATTAATAAAATCATGAATGAAAGAGGAGAGACCACAATCAACACCAGGAAACTACAAACAATTATAAGAACATATTATAAGCAACTATATGCCAACAAATTAGGCAATCTGGAAGAAATGGATACATTCCTGGAAACATATATAAACTATCAAAATTGAAACAGGAAACTTGAGCAGACCCATAACCAGCAAGAAAATTGAAGCCGTAATCAAAAATCTCCCAAAAAACAAGAGTCCAGGGCCAGATGGCTTCCCAGAGGAATTCTACCAAACATTTAAAGAAGAACTAATATTTATTCTTCTGAATCTGTTTCAAAACATAGAAATAGAAGGAAAATTTCCAAACTCATTCTATGAGGCCAGCATTACCTTGATCCCAAAACGAGACAAAGACCCCAACAAAAAGGAGAATTACAGGCCAATATCCCTGATGAACATGGAAGCAAAAATTCTCACCAAAATACTACCCAATAGGCTCCAACAGCACATTAAAAGGATTATTCACCACAACCAAGTGGGATTTATTCCTGGACTGCAAGGCTGGTTCAACATTTGCAAATCAATTAACATGATACATCATATTAATAAGAGAAAGAACAACCATATGATCCTCTCAATTGATGCAGAAAAAGTATTTGACAAAATATAGGATCCTTTCTTGATTAAAACTCTCTACAGTGTAGGAATGTAGGGAAAATATCTCAATATCATAAAACCCAACTATGAAGAGCCCACAATGAATATCGTTCTCAATGGGGAAAAATAGAGCTTTTTGCCTAAGGTTAGGAACATGACAGTTATGCCCAGTCTCACCACTTTTGTTCAGTATAGTACTAGAAGTCCTAGCCTCAGAAATCAGACAACAAAAAGAATTAAAAGACATTGAAATTGGCAAAGAAGAAGCCAAATTCTCATTCTTCGCAGATGACATGATACTGTATGTGAAAAACCCAAACGTAGGACACCTGGGTGGCTCAGTGGTTGAGCATCTGCCTTCCACTCAGGGCAAAATCCCAGGATCCTGGGATCAAGTCCCATGTCAGGCTCCCTCTGAGAGAGCCTGCTTCTCCCTATGTCTATCTCTCTGCCTCTCTCTCTGTGTCTCTCATGAATAAATAAATAAAATATTGAAAGAAAGAAAGAAAGAAAGAAAAAAGAAAGAAAGAAAGAAAGAAAGAAAGAAAGAAAGAAAGAAAGACCTAAAAGACTCCACTCCAATTCATATATGATTTCAGCAATGTGGCAGGATATAAATTCAATACACAAAAATCAGTTGCATTTCTATACCCTAACAATGATATAGAAGTAAAAGAAATTAAGGGATCAATCCCATTTACAATTGCATCAAAAACCATAAGACACCTAAGAATAAATCTAAGCAAAGAGGTACAGGATCTGTATTCTAAAAACTACACAACACTTATGAGAGAAATTGAGGAAGACACAAAGAGATGGGAAAATATTCCTTGCTCATGGGTTGGAAGAATAAATATTGTGAAAATGTCTGTGCTACCCAGAGCAATCTACACATTTTTGTGCAATCCCTATCAAAATACCATCAACAGTTTTCACAGAGCTGGAACAAATAATCCTAAAATTTGTATGGAACCAGAAAAGACCCCAAATAGCCAGAGGAATGTTGAAAGAGAAAACTAAAGCTGGTGGCATCACAATTTCAGACTTTAAGCTGTATTACAAAGCTGTAATCATTAAGACACTATGGTACTGGCACAAAACAGACACATAGATCAATGGAACAAAGAACACAGAAATGTACTCTCAACTCTATGGTCAACTAATCTTCAAACAGGTAAGAATATCCAATGGAAAAAAGACAGTCTCTTCAACAAATGGTGCTGGGAAAACTGGACAGCCACACATAGAAGAATGCAACTGGACCATTTTCTTATACACAAAGGTAAACTCAAAATGGATGAAAGACTGAGGAGACAGGAATCCATCAAAATTCTAGAGAAGAACACAGGCAGCAACCTCTTTGACCTCAGCCACAGCAACTTCTTGCTAGGCACATGTCCAAAGACAAGGGAAATAAAAGCAAAAATGCACGATTGGGACTTCATCAAGATAAAAAGCTTCTGCGCAGCAAAGGAAACAGTCAATAAAACTAAAAGGCAACCTACAGAATGGGAAAAGATATTTGCAAATGACATATTAGATAAGTGGGTAATATCCAAGATCTATAAGGAATTTATCAAACTCAACACCCTAAAAAAACAAATAATCCAGTCAAGAAATGGGCAGAAGACATAAATGGACATTTCTCCAAAGAAGACATAAAAATAGCCAACAGACACAGAAAAATGCTTCACTTCACTTGGCATCAGGGAAATACAAATCAAAATCACAATGAGATACCACTTCACATCAGTCAGAATGGTTAAAATTTATAAGTCAGGAAATAATAAATGTTGGCAAGGATGCAGAGAAAGGGAAACCCTCTTACACTTTTGGTGGGAATTCAAGCTGGTACAGCCACTCTGGAAAACAGTATGGAGGTTCCTCAAGAAGCTATAAATAGAGCTACTCTATGATCCAGCAATTGTAGTACTCCATATTTACCACAAAGATACAAATGTTTTAATCCAAAGGGGCATCTGCACCCCAATGTTTATAGACGCGATGTCCACAATAGCCAAACTGTGGAAAGAGCTGAGATGTCCATCAACAAATGAATGGATAAAGAAAATGTGGTATATATATAAAATGGAATATTATTCAGCCATCAGAAAGAATACTTACCATTTACACTGACATGGATGGAACTGGGGGTTATTATGCTGAGCAAAATAAGTCAATCAGAGAAAGACAATTATCATATGGTTTCACTCATGTGTAAACTATAGCAAATAGAGCAGAGGATCATAGGAGAAGGGAGGGAAATTAAATGGGAAGTCATCAGAGAGGGAGAAAAACCATGAAAGACTCTTAACTATAGGAAATAAACTAAGAGGAGGGGGGTGGGAGATGGGGTAACTGGGTGATGGGCATTAAGGAGGGCAGGTGATGTGAGGATCACAGGATGTTATATGCAACTGAAGAATTGTTGAGTTCTACATGTGAAACTCATGATACACTATATGTTGGCTAATTTAAGTTAAAAAGAAAACAAAAATAAAATAAATCTCATCCTCTTTTCCAGAGGTTAGTAAATTGTCATGTGACCCACTGATACCAGGGAGAGGCTTCCTGAGGCTTCTGCAAAAGTTCTTCTTCGGGGGGAGGGGCAAGATGGCGGAAGAGCAGGGTCCCCAAATCACCTGTCCCCACCAAATTACCTAGATAACCTTCAAACCATCCTGAAAATCTACGAATTCGGCCTGAGATGTAAAGAGAGACCAGCTGGAATGCTACAGTGAGAAAAGTTCGCGCTTCTATCAAGGTAGGAAGACGGGGAAAAAGAAATAAAGAAACAAAAGGCCTCCAAGGGGGAGGGGCCCCGCGAGGAGCCGGGCTGAGGCCGGGGCGAGTGTCCCCAGGACAGGAGAGCCCCGTCCCGGAGGAGCAGGAGCTGCACCAACCTTCCCAGGCGGGCGGAAAGGGGCTCGCAGGGAGTTGGAGCAGGACCCAGGAGAGCGGGGATGCCCTCAGGCTCCCGGGGACACTAACAGACACCTGCGAGCGCAGGAGAGTGCTCCGAGCTCCCTAAGGGCTGCAGCGCGCACGGCGGGGACCGACCGGAGCAGCTCGGAGGGGCTCGGGAGCGGCTCCAGGGAGGGGGCTGCGGGGCGGGAGCGCGAATCCCACAGCGCAGGCCCCGGAGCACAGGGCGCCGGGACACAGCCCAGGACCCGGCCTCCCCCGGGACAGGCAGAGGCCGGGAGGGCCCAGGACAGCGAGGACGCTCCTGCCCCGAGCTGAGCAGATCAGCGGCCCCGCCCCGGAGCCTCCAGGCCCTGCGGACGGAGAACCGAGAGCCCCGAGCCCCGTAGTTCCTGCGGAGGCTGAATCCAGGCTTCCAGAGTTGCCATAGCAACTGCGACTGTTCCTCCTGGGGCCCCACCGGGTAAACAACCCCCGCTGAGCCCTGCAGCAGGCAGGGGCAGAGCAGCTCCCCCAAGTGCTAACACCTGAAAATCAGCACAGCAGGCCCCTCCCCCAGAAGACCAGCTGGACGGACCAGTGATACTCCCCCGTGTTCCAATACAACTTGTTTCTGGCCACTCTGCACTGAGCAAAATGACTAGAAGGAAAACCTCACTTCAAAAGAAAGAATCAGAAACAGCCCTCTCTCCCACAGAGTTACAAAATCTGGATTACACTTCAATGTCAGAAAGCCAATTCAGAAGCACCATTATACAGCTACTGGTGGCTCTAGAAAAAAGCATTAAGGCCTCACGAGACTTCATGACTGCAGAATTTAGATCCAATCAGGCAGAAATTAAAAATCAATTGAATGAGATGCAATCCAAACTAGAAGTCCTAACGACGAGGGTTAACGAGGTGGAAGAACGAGTGAGTGACATAGAAGACAAGTTAATGGCAAAGAGGGAAACTGAGGAAAAAAGAGATAAACAATTAAAGAACCATGAAGACAGATTAAGGCAAATAAATGACACTCTAAGGAAGAAAAACCTACGTTTAATTGGGGTTCCCGAGGGCGCCGAAAGGGACAGAGGGCCAGAATATGTATTTGAACAAATCCTAGCTGAAAACTTTCCCAATCTGGGAAGGGAAACAGGCATTCAGATCCAGGAAATAGAGAGATCCCCCCTAAAATCAATAAAAACCGTTCAACACCTCGACATCTAATAGTGAAGCTTGCAAATTCCAAAGATAAAGAGAAGATCCTTAAAGCAACAAGAGACAAGAAGTCCCTGACTTTCATGGGGAGGAATATTAGGGTAACAGCAGACCTCTCCACAGAGACGTGGCAGGCCAGAAAGGGCTGGCAGGATATATTCAGGGTCCTAAATGAGAAGAACATGCAACCAAGAATACTTTATCCAGCAAGGCTCTCATTCAAAATGGAAGGAGAGATAAAGAGCTTCCAAGACAGGCAGGAACTGAAAGAATATGTGACCTCCAAACCAGCTCTGCAAGAAATTTTAAGGGGGACTCTTAAAACTCCCCTTTAAGAAGAAGTTCAAGTAACTCTGAATGTGAATGGGCTTAATGACCCCATCAAAAGGCGCAGAGTTTCAGACTGGATAAAAAAACAGGACCCATCTATTTGCTGTCTACAAGAGACTCATTTTAGACAGAAGGACACCTACAACCTGAAAATAAAAGGTTGGAGAACCATTTACCATTCAAATGGTTCTCAAAATATACCCTAAAAACTACAGAACACTTCTGAAAGAAATTGAGGAAGACACAAAGAGATGGAAAAATATTCCATGCTCATGGATTGGCAGAATTAATATTGTGAAAATGTCAATGTTACCCAGGGCAATTTACACGTATAATGCAATCCCTATCAAAATACCATGGACTTTCTTCAGAGACTTAGAACAAATTATTTTAAGATTTGTGTGGAATCAGAAAAGACCCCAAACAGCCAGGGGAATTTTAAAAAAAGAAAACCATATCTGGGGGCATCACAATGCCAGATTTCAGGTTGTACTACAAAGCTGTGTTCATCAAGACAGTGTGGTACTGGCACAAAAACAGACATATAGATCAATGGAACAGAACAGAGAACCCAGAAGTGGACCCTGAACTTTATGCTCAACTAATATACGATAAAGGAGGAAAGACGATCCACTAGAAGAAAGACAGTCTCTTCAATAAATGGTGCTGGGAAAATTGGACATCCACATGCAGAAGAATGAAACTGGACCACTCTCTTGCACCATACACAAAGATAAACTCAAAATAGATGAAAGATCTAAATGTGAGACAAGATTCCATCAAAATCCCAGAGAAGAACTCAGGCAACACCCTTTTTGAACTTGGCCACAGTAACCGGAGAAGGACAAACAGTGTATGTTCTCATTCATTTGGGGAATATGAATAATAGCGAAAGGGAATATAAGGGAAGGGAGAAGAAATGTGTGAGAAATATCAGAAAGGGAGACAAAACATAAAGACTTCTAACTCTGGGAAATGAACTAGGGGTGGTGGAGGGGGAGGAGGGTGGGGGGTGGGGGTGAATGGGTGGCGGGCACTGAGGGGTACACTTGACGGGATGAGCACTGGGTGTTATTCTGTATGTTGGTAAATTGAACACCAATAAAAATTAATTTATAAAAAAAATTAAAAAAAAAAAAGTTCTTCTTCACCTTCTGGAAGACATTCTGGACATTCCTCAAAAATTGTTCTTTGTGATGCAAAGCCCTGAACTGCTGCCAACCTGGGAATTAATTCAGTATACAAAAGAGAGAAGGGCTAAAAAATATAAAAACTGGAAGTAGGGGCCATAAGATTAAGTTATTTGGAAGCTGTCCTACCTGCGACTTCCACTTTCACAAGCCACTAAATCCTTATTATGGTTGAAACTACTATGACACCAATGCTTTTGTTGTCTGTAGCTAGAATACCCTGGAAAGGAAGTAGGAGCTAGAGGAGGAGAAGGAAGATGACAACAAAGATGATGAGGAGGAGAAAATAAAATCCTCAATTACGGGTCAGACTCAGAAAAATTACTACAAATTGCAAGAAATCAATATTCTAGCACATGTCTGGCTGACTTTGAAAGCCTACCTTTTCCCACTATCATCTCATGTTACTTCTCTACAGTGGATAGCAGAAAAGAGCACACTCTCAATTTCCTGCCTGAGTAGGATATGCACTGAATTTCCACACCAGCTGGTAAAATAGTTTTTGCTTGAGAAACAAAGGTCTCTACATAAGAGGAAGTGAAAGAGTACTCCTAGAACTCAGTCTTGAAAGGAGAAACCCAGATCCTTTGGAGGTGATAGGGGCAGAAACTGTTGGCTTTCCTTCGGTCCTGTGGCTTCCCTAGGTTATGTTTTATTACAGTGCAAGTTCTGGCAGTGATCTGAAAGAAACTGCTAGCAACTCCTGTTCTCAAGGGTTTAGCAGAAATAAGTTGATGGAGAAAATAAAATGCTACCAGTGGAGTCAAATACATAGAGAAATTTAGAACACTTTTCTAAAAAGAGTAAGGAAAGTTATACCCCTTATCTTCATTTATTTTTATTTTCCTATGCTTTAAGGCAAGTGAAATAAGGCATATATTTTCCCCCTTTAAGTCAACAGAAATGCAGCTCATGCTGCATTTCTATAGACAAAGTGCTTCTTCTTGTAAAATGTTTTATTAAAGGCATAAATACTTTGATTATCAAATAATGCTTTGAAAATCCAACAGAACACTCTCTTGTCAGAAATGTAGTTCCCTAAGATGGAATTAGTATAATATAGTTACTTAAGATAGTAATAGTTAGAAAGAGGCACAAATATCTATTCTAGATTACAGATTCCCTCCCTGCCCCATCTCAGAAAGGCATTTCCTCACTACAAGGCCCAGCAGATGAAGATTCTGAGCCCTCTGGCTCCTAATAAGGAAGAGAGGAATGGAGAAGTAGGAGGAAGGGAGGTTACTCCTGCCCTTCTGCCACGATGGATATTCTACCACTTCCCAGTAACAGAGGGTCTGCATGTCACCCCATGGCTCATGATTCTCCAAAGCCTGTAACAAGGGATAGGTGAAGTCACATGAGAAATATTATATCACAATTCCCTTGCCTCTCTCTCCATGATACTCATCTGGAAATACCTAAGCCTGATTACCCTCAATCATCTTTCTATTCTGCATTTGTACTTAAACAGTTGTCTGGTCTCTTTTTGAATTTGTGGTCACAAATCTTCAGTGGGGGCAGCCCCGGTGGTGCAGCGGTTTAGCGCCGCCTGCAGCCCAGGGCGTGATCCTGGAGACCCTGGATCGAGTCCCACGTCAGGCTCTCTGCATGGAGCCTGCTTCTCCCTGTGTCTCTGCCTCTCTCTCTCTCTCTCTCTCTCTCTCTCTCTCTCTCTCTCTCTGCATCTCTATGAATAAATAAATAAAATCTTAAAAAAAAATCTCCAGTGGTCCCCAGCACTGCCTGGCAATCCTGCTCTATTTCCCCTATGCAATTCATTTTCTCATTCTCCCGATTTTTCATTTTTCTCTCCTTAGGGCTCCAACACTCCCTACTTTTCCTATTCTCAACCAACTGCTTTGTTTCTTATTTCAATGAGAAAATAGATACCAACAGAAGGGAACCCCATATCTTCCCATTATCAAATTTACCAATTTTTCTTATATATAAACATTCTTGTTCTTATCCATCTAATTTCTCCCCATGTATACTGGATGTAACCCCCTCTTATCAGCTCTTAATTATGAAAAAGCCTCAAGGGGTTGGTGAGACTCTTGAAAATGCATGTAAAATGTCCAGCGCACAAGTATTTTTTTCTGAAGAACCATCCATAGTTTTTTTCATAAAGATCTCAGAGGGAGCCAAAACATTTAACCCCACTATAAGCTAATAAGAATAATAATAGTCAATATGTATTGAGCCTCTAATATATGCTAGTACTAGCATGAAAAAACTAATTTAATTCTCAATGCAATCTTACAAAAAAAGTGTTATTGAAATGCCTGTGCCACAGGTGGGCAAACTGATGGTCAGATGCTTAGAGAGTTTAGATAAGAAGCTCAAGTCTACAGCTGGAATTGCAGGGCTCCAATTTGAGCCCAGGCAGATGCTCAAGACAATCACGCTAATATTACCTCTGTTGTCTGGAATGACTGGTCACCAGTGGATAGAGAATTTACAATTATTCTTTCCTTTCCTCATTTTATATCCAGAAAACTAATACAAAAATATGTACAAATTCTCTTAAAGAAAATACTATTTTACAATCAAAATTATTCCAATAAACCACAAGGCAGGGGAAGGTGAATCCTTTTACTTCATAAGTAATTTAAATGATATATTGCTTTCTACATTGTGCATCATTTTTTAATAAACTATTATGAGATATTATGCAAATTTAAAGTTATCTGCCTTCTGTAAATAACAGAAAGAACTTTAAATATTTAATCAGTGATTTATAACTGCTTGAGTGATTGAAGAAGGTAATTTACCCTGTCCTAGCACTCTATACATTTGGACAATTAAAAAATTGCTTGGCTTATGTTCTAAAATGCCAAAATATGAGTCACTGTGATACATCCTCACTTGTTATACCTTGACTGCTATTACATCCTCACTCCTTTATTCCTACAGACCAAGAAACAGATGCTTAAGACACACAAATGCCCCACCCAAAGCTCAAAAGAAAACCAAATATTCTTCTGAAAAACAAAACTTTTCAAGACATAGTCACCTATCCATTGCTTCATATTGCTCAGGCTTTATTTGCAAAATAAATCACAAAATATTTCTTCATTTGCAAAAGTCACAAGCAACATGTCCAACTATTTGAAATAGATAAAAGCACTGTCTTGAGTTTCTACAATCTGTCAGAATACATACATAAAGTCTATAAGAATCCCCCATTTTACCATGTAGTCGGTATGCTCCTAGCTATAAAATGATGAGAGAGGGATTTACCCAGGAAAACCAATATAAGAAAAAGATCTCATTTCCCACTCAGTGTCTCTTCTGCAGACAGGTTTATATATCCAGGAAACATAACTAGGAATCCTTAGGGTGGATGCTTGTTAGACTCTAGCCACCATTCACATTAACACCTGGAAAGTGCCAAATCTACCCCCAAATTTCTCGAATTTTCCAATAAATTCCCTTACCTCCTACAGTGCTTGCTTCACCCATATTGAGCTTTGCCACTCTGCAAAACCATTCTCTGTTGACACTAGCCTTGTTGCCTCTGCCTGGAACACCCTTCCCTTCCTCCCTCTCCCCCTTTATGTACCCAATTCTTCATCTTTCAAATCTCACCTCAGAGATGCTTTCCTTGAGCACCTCCAACCCAGCTCTGGAAGAGGTGGCATTCTATGGCTCCATTAGTGCCCTGTTTGCACTTAGCTTAGCAACAAAGTCTGTTGTTACAGTCTATTATCTGTCCCCCTTGCTAGACTCTACCATCCTTTGGATGAAGAACTGTATCTACCTTATTAAAACTTGCATCTTTTATCATAGCTTCAATTAGAATAGATAACAAATAAAAATTACTTATTAAAGGAATGAACAACCATCCTCATTTATCATATCCTCTATTTAGAGCTATATGTCTATAAATGCAGGTAGGAAAGATGCATGTATAGAAGTGAGTAGTACAGAGACACAGAAAAAAGAGAATAGCCTTACCCCACGCACATGAAAACACATATTCATTACATAATGAATTCCTCCTCTTACGCTACTACCACATTGATTTTTACAATATGTCCTCCTCCTTTCTCATCATTTTATTTTTGCCATATCTTTTCCTGCCAATTCCCGATCATTCTCACAACTTGCCTTTTTCTCCACTATCTTTTTTTTAAGGATTTCATTTATTTATTCATGAGAGGCACAGAGAGAAAGGCAGAGACACAGGCAGAGGGAGAATGCAGGCTCCATGCAGGGAGCCCGATGTGGCACTTGATCAGGGGACTTGATCGGGGGACTCCAGAATCATACCCTGGACTGAAGGCAGGCACTAAACCACTGAGTCACCCAGGGATCCCCCTCTCCACTACCTTCTAATGGCAACTTTAATCTGGTTTGAATAGTAGGCTAATTCTAACTGTATATCAAAACAACATGGAACTAAATGTGTAAATAAATGTGGTACACCATACATGCCATTCATTGACTTATGCCTTACAATATATACTTATTAACAAGATATGTTTTCTAGATGTGAGCAGTGTATTGCAACAAACCACCAAATGTCAAAAGATCAATGAAAGACTTCTGGCTAAGATGGAGTAAACAGATTTATGACTGAACCTGAAACAACACACACACAAGCTGCAGAAAACAAATGAAACGACAGTTTTCCAGAAAGTAGACATTAGGCAATGAAGACCCCAATAATTCCTGAAAGGTAAGAAACAAATGAGGTAATCACTATAATTGCCCAGTTAGAGAACTTCCATGCTATGGCACAGGGAAAAGGAGCCTGGGTGGAGCCTAGTAGAATGTTTGAATTTAAGAAACAGAGATGGGAATCCAAGCAGACAAAGGAGGCTAGAGTTTGCAGAATAAGAATACCAGAGAGGAGCAAGCTTCACAGAGAAGTCTAAATTCTCAAAACCTGAGCATAGATCAGCTCATGCATTTGTGAAAATTACCAGAAAAAGAGCCACTTGAAAGAATAAGAAGAAGTAGTATCTTAGTACTTACGGAGAACCAGGAATAGCATGTATTCTCACCAGTTAAATTGGAAAACCTTATAACTCACAAGGAACCGGTAGAGTACTTAGAAGGTTTTGCCTCTGAGTGAAAAAAAAATAATAGTACTAAACTAAATACAACTCTGGTGCTGCCTTACAAATATTAAAGGCAAGACCTGAAATAATCCAACTGTTACTAAGTAAACTAACTGTATCCCCAGAACAAAACTCAGAAGAGCTATGGAAAAGAAAAATATCTAGCACCCAACAAAGTATCCATCATGTATGGCATCTAATCAAAAATTATGAGGCATGAAAAACAAAAGAAAAATATTAGTTCACAATGAATACTAGATCTATCAAACAATTGAAACTGATATAGAACTAACACAGATATTAGAACTAGCAGAACATTAAACAATTTTTATAATAAAAAAGAACCTTAAAACAATTTTGTAATAGCATTCCTTATGCTTAAAATTTTAAGTAGAGACATGGAAGATATAAAAGAAGACATCAAATAAACTTCTAGAGATAAAAGTTATAAAGTATGATATACTGGTCTTCCATTGCTTCCATTTTACTAGCTTAAAACAACACCTACTTATTAGTACATAGTTTTATGGGTCAGAAGTCCAGGAGGGACTGGTTAGGGTAGATGATTAGTGTCTCAGATAGCTGAAATTATGCTACTGGCTGGTCTAGACTCTTATCTTGAGGCTCTGAGGAAGAACTCAATTTCAAGATCACTCAGGTAGTTTGCAAAATCAAGTTTCTTGTGGGTATAAGACTGAGGTCTCCATTTGCTTGCCATGAACCAGAGGCTACTGGGAGCCTTGAGGCTACTTTTAGATCTTTTTTATATGAATCCCTCTATCGTCAAGCCAGCAACAGTACCCTCAATCCTTCATGTGCTTCATATATCTCTGGTTTCATCTGATAACAATCCTGAAGAATTCACTTATTTTAAAGACTTATATAATTACATAGACCCACCCAGGTAGTCTCCCTTTTGACTAACTCAAAGTCAATTGACTAGTAACTTTGACTACATCTGAAAAATTCCTTTTGTTATGTAGCATTATATAATTGGGAACCTGATATCTCATCATATTCACAGTTCTGGAGATTAGGCAAAAACTCTCAGGGGGCCATTTTAGAATTCTGCCTATCACAGGTGAGATAAAAAAAATACACTAAGACTTAAGGAATATTAAACGAGAAAAGATTAGTGAAATTGAACACAGTAATATGAAATATCCAAAATGAAACAGAGAAAAAATAGAATAATAGAAAACAAAATGAAGCATCAGTAAGCTCTGGGGACAACTACAAAGGAGGTGGAAAATATTTAAAGGAATAATTGTTCAAAATTTTCCAAAATTAATGAATCCACAGTGGCAAAAAGATCAATGAATCCCAAGCACAAGAAGTCTGAAGAAACTACACCAAGGCACATCATAATCAAATTGCTCACAACCAGTGATAAAGAGAAAATCTTAAAAGCAGGCAGAGGGGAAAAATACATGTTATTTACAAAGACAGATAAAAAAAGAGCAAAATTCTCATTAGAAATTTTGCAAGTGAAAATATGTATAGCAACATCTTTAAAAATAGGTGGAGAGTGATGTTTAGTCAATCTAGAATGGTATACCCAACAAAAATTACTTCAAAAACTATGGCAACGGCACCCAAATGAAGTAATAAAGAAGTTTAGGGTACAGATTACAGTAAGCACAGTGATATTAGGATTGAAAAGTGGCTGTAGGAACTGCTGACTTCAGAGTCTTATAGTATCTGCTCAGTCCATGCCAGCAGTGTGAACAAGTCATGTACCAGTGCTTCTTTTCCCCCTTAAATCAGTTCTGAGTTATGGTAAATAGCAAAAATTCCCCAGGAGATTCTAATGTGCAGAGATATATGTTTGAGAACCACTGATATGAGGTCTTGCGCCAAATGTGATGGGAAGGGGTGGTAAATTTGAGCAGGGGAGTGAAATGATCGGATTTATATTTTTAAAGCATCACATTAGGATCCCAAGAAAGCCAGTAAGGGGGCAAGAACAGAAATAGGGAATACCAATTAGGAGGCCATTGCAATATTCCTGGTGAAAAAGAGTATGGTGACTAGAATGGTAGAGGCACAAGTGGTAAAAAATGACCAAATTTGTGATATATTATGGATGCAATGCCAACAGGATTTGCTGGTAGACTGGATGTGGGATGTGAAAGAAATATTCAATGATGACAAAAAGGTTTGGGGCCTGAGGAACCAAATTAATGGTGTGAATGAGACAGGGGTCCTTTGGTAAGGGAATGGGAACAGAAGAATAATTTAGGGGGGAGAAATCAGGAGTTGACATAAAAAGAGTGTGGTTAACACTTTTCTACCTTCTTCCTTTTTTTATTTAACTTTCATTTGGTTTGGCCATAGCCTGGCTCTCACCCTGTCAAAACCACAAACTGCATCTCATCTCCCTTGTGAATCCAAAGCTCAAAACATTTCCCTACAGTGATATTATATCACTATAAAGTAATGTGCCTGTACAGATATTCTAAAGATCTGAGGAAAGACACACCTGGCTATACCGACAACTCCCAGAAAAGACATTAAAAGCATATTTCCACAAGGAAAGTTTTAGCTCTCATCAATGTACTCCTGTGTGCAAACTGGGAGTTAAAATTTAGTTTAGCCAAACTCCTGGGCAGCAGTGTGCCCTAAAGCTTTTAAGAGTCAGATCAACTAAATTTCAAGAAGTATCCAATCTCCTCCATTAGCATTCTTCATATAAAATGATTGCATGACTTAGATTTTGCAAAAATCAGATACATTTCTTTATTTACATATTATAAGCAAGGCTCATTAAATTTTTTTAACATCCACATATTTTTAGAGAACCATTGAACTTCTGATCCCTCTTCTCAATTTTAACATGAGGTTTGATCAGATTTCTAAAAAGGAGTATTGAGTATTTAAATTTTTCTAGTGGCTGATTCCTATTCTGGAATTGGTCTGGCCTATTTGAAAATAATCTTCTTTCTGAAAAACATGTTAGAATGGTTTTCCTTTTTTTAACTCCAAGATGGCACTGGATTACAATTGCTTTAGCAATACTCATTTCTGAAAAAAAAAAAAAAAAAGAATTATACTACTCAAATTAAGAGAAAATATTTTATATCTTTATCAAATTTTCTTTATCAAAACAAAATAATTTAAAGCTATAAAGTGAAGACCTCAAAAGACATCTTTAAAATAATAAAATATGAAAACTAAATGAATATTAAAATAATTTTGTAGACACATAATGATAGAACAGGTAGCTGTAAATATCAGTTTTTATGTTCTAAAGATGGTACCAACAAAGCCTTCTTAGTTAAACAAAAATTAAAGATATCACAACCAATGTATTAGACTAAATTATTTCAGAATAATGATAGAGACCAGACACCCAGGTTGCTTTTGTTTGGTTGGTTGTTTTTAAAGGCTTATTTTATTTATTTTAGAGAAAGAGAGAGCATGAGCAGGAGGGGCAGGGGGAGAGGAAGAGGGAGAGAGAATTCCAGATTGCACACTGAGCAAAGAGCCTGAGGCCTAGCTGGGTCCCATGACCCTGACATAATGACCTGAGCCAAAATCAAGAGTCAGCCACTCAATAGACTGAGCCACCCAGGCGTCCCCAACCACCTGGGTTTCTAACTTAATGGGAGAATCTGGAGGAGAAAGTAAACAAAGTATCAGGGCTATTGATAAGAGTTTGCTTATATGTACTAACATATTAATGAAATGAAAGAAGTTCTTCATATATCAAAAAGGCATACATGTGTGTAAAAATGAAAAAAAGTATGCCTTAGAAAAAAGATTCTGGTGTGAGAAGTTGGGTCTACAAATAAAGTATCAAAAGAAGAGAATGTCAAAGAAGAACATATAAGCTGCTCTTGACTGAGGGAAGAAAAAGATCAAAAATATATTTTTCCTTTTATGATAGTGAGTTTCTGAACAGTGTTTTGTTTGCCAGAAAATTTGAAAGCAAAGGAAAGAGCATTTCAAAGTGACAAAAATTTCCCAGCCATATTCTAGAATAGACTGATCCCATTAATAGCAAATAGGTGTTTGGAGACAAGAATTTATCTCATACTAATAAATCTACTACTTTATTTGCTAAATTCCTTTGCCTCGAGCTGTTTCAATGCTGTTGAAGCATTGCTCAATTACATTAAGTTCTAAAAACAATGATTGATGTGAAAATTAGTGATATTTATAAAACTATGTTGATATACACCGAGATAAGATCCCCTTTTATGAAAATGTAATAGCTTACTAAACATTTCTTATCAGTACATTTATTCAAAATACACAAAGGATGGGCAGCCCAAGTGGTTCAGCGGTTTAGCGCTGCCTTCAGCCCAGGGCCTGATCCTGGATACCCAGGATTGAGTCCCATGTTGGGTTCCCTCCGTGGAGCCTGCTTCTCCCTCTGCCTGGGTCTCTGCCTCTCTCACTCTCTGTGTGTCTCCCATTAATAAATAAATAAAATCTTTAAAAAAATACACAAAGGCTTAATTTATCTTAATGGTGTTAAGGCAATATCAACCTATGTAATGTTCACTCAAATGGTAGAAATTTTTTCTATTTCAATCTTTTAATTTTTAAAATATTTTTCCAGTTCTACTGATAAAATTCACATATAATTATAGTAGTTCACAACATGTTTTGATATATGTATATGTTGTGAAATGATCACAAGTTAACATCAGTCACCTCATAGTTACAAGTTTTTTTCTTGTGATGGGAACTTTTAAGATTTTCTCTCTTAGCAACTTTCAAATATATAACAGTATTGTTAGCTATGCTCATCATGCCATACATTATCTCCTCTAGGGTATCTTTTCTATGGCTACCAATCCCATTCATGAAGAATTCACACTCATGATCTGATCAATTCCCCAAAGCCCTCCCTCCTAATGCCATCACATCAGGAGTTTGGATTTCAACATATGAAATGTTAAAATATGACACTAACATTCAGTCTGTAGCAGTACTAGAATTGACAGAAGTTAGAGATTTCCAGAATAGAGGATTCCAGGGAAGAATTCAGAATGACTACTTAGTTCCTGAGAAACTAATTCTGGCCACTGAATTAAGGTAAAATAGTTTCTGGTGGGAAGCTGAAGTGTTTAGTTTTGGAATCTTCCAAATTTAATTCACCTGTTGTGCATCTGATTAGCAACCTGAAACATGGGTCTGAAGTTTAACAGAGAATTGGATACGTATCAAAGACATCTTCACCAGACAGAAAAAGATTTTAATATAGTGGGTGCAGTAAAAATTGCTTAGAAAAAGTATGGAGAAAGGCTAAAGATACAGCCCTTGATGATGACATACAGAGGGGCAATTAGACGAAGGAACTATAAAAATGGATTGGAGTCATCAAGAAGTAGGAGGTCCAAAGACAGTGATTTGAAACCCTGGAACCCAAAGAAGGAACAATTTAAACGAAAAGGGGAAGAATGGTGTGATGGTTAGTTTTATATGTCAGTTTGAATGGGCTAAGGGATGCCCAGATAATCGATAAAACATTATTTCTGGATGTGTCTGTGAGGATGTTTCTGGAAGAGATTAGCATTTGAATTGGTAGACTGAGTGAAGAAGACTGAGATCTCCAACTCCAGTGTGCATCAGCAAACCACTGAAGTCTGAATAGAGCAAAAAAGAGGAGGCAAGATGAATTTGCTCTCTTTGCTTGAGCTGGGACATCCATCTCCTCCACAATCACACATGGGAGGTCTTGGTTTTCAGGCCTCTGACTTAGGCTGAATTACACCATGGAATTTCCTAGTCTTCTAGCTTAGAGTCAAGCAAATCATGGAACATCATCACCTCTATAATGCATGAGCCAATTCCTGTAGTAAGTCTCCTCTTGTATATATATATATATATATATATATATAATCTTACTGGTTTTGTTTCTCTGCAGAACCCTGACTAGTACAGGGGACCTTCTGAAAGGAACATAATGGGAGCTTGCTGGAGAAGTTTGAGAATCTCTTCAAATCCTTTCACAAAACAGTGTAATATAACAGAAAAAAAGTGGGGAGAGGCAGAGAGAGAAAAAAGAGAGGAAGAGAGAGAGAACCTCTATGAAAAGGAATCCTCAAAAAATGAGTGAGGCTGAGGGGCAGGTCTCTGTCCTCATCTCTTCAGCTTCTGGTGTTTCCCAGTGTCAGGAAAACAGCAGAGGGCATCTGACATTACTGAGCTGGGAAACAAGAAGCAGCCCACCAAGGGATCACACCCACAGGGAGGAATCACACTCCCTGGGGGGATCCTGGAACACCACACAAACGTGCGGGAGCTCTGAAAGCTCTCACCAGGAGTATGTGCAGAAAGCCTCTAGAGACCCAGAGGGGTCAGAGGATGACAGAAGATGGAGCAGGAAACGAATGATCTAAGCAATCACAATCAAGGCTCTCAGAGTCCTCAAACAAACCGCTTTCTTTTTTTTTTTTTAATTTTTTTTAATTTTTATTTATTTATGATAGTCACAGAGAGAGAGAGAGAGAGAGGGAGGCAGAGACACAGGCAGAGGGAGAAGCAGGCTCCATGCACCGGTACCCCGATGTGGGATTCAATCCCGGGTCTCCAGGATCGCACCCTGGGCCAAAGGCAGGCGCCAAACTGCTGCGCCACCCAGGGATCCCAAACAAACCGCTTTCAAATGAACAAAGCTGCACCCTGAGATAAACCCATGAGGATATAATCCAAGAGCAGAATAAGCACTCTAGAGATGGAGACAAACAGACAACTAGGAGGGAATCAGAGGTGGCTCCAGGAAAAGGCCATGTTTTTAAATGTCTGGCAACAACCATGAGTCCAGGAAAGCTATCCTGTATACTCCACCTCCTACAAAGAACTCCTAAAAGCACAGGAAAAGTCATGACATTTGCCATGAGTCACTGAAAAGGGCTGTGATGGAACCCCACGCAAATAAAAGAACAAAGGGGAAACAGCCCAAGTTGTATGCAACTGACCCTTGAACAACACAGAGGTTATGGGCACCAACCACTCACACATTCAAAAATCCCTCTATAACTTTTGTCCCCCCACCAATTTTACTAAGTTTTTCATTGACTGAAAGCCTTACCAATAACAGAAAGAGTTGATTAATACATATCTTGTATAAGTCTTATATACTATATTCTTACAATAAAGTAAGCTAGAGAAAAGATTAAGAAAATCATAAGGAAAATACATTTACAGTACTGTACTGAAAAAAAATCCACATGTAAGTGGACCCAGGCCATTCAAACCCATGTTGTTCAAGGGTCAACTATACTGGGATAATTACATCATGCCAGAAAAAAAAAAAACAATATCTGGTCACAAAGGAAGTGATGACTATCATCTAGCATTTCAAAATGAGACATGATAAATTTTAAAGACCAGAGAAGCTATGAAAGAACAGCACAGCACTCACAAATGGTACATCTAGAACACAGAAGAATATGAAAACAGAGCTGAAAGAGCTCAGAGGCTGCCAACAGAAGGGAAAGGGCATAGAAATGGCAGATAGGGACACTGAAGACAAATGCCACAGACATCACCATTTACAACCTGGTTCTTACTCAGAGAACAAATAAGGGCTCAGTTCTCTAGCTAATTAAACTTCTGCAGCTCTGTCTTTGGATTGCCCCCTACCTGCCTTTGCTTGTCCTCACTATAGCATTTTTGTATCTCCTTCTCCATTATCCCTTGGGTTTTCCTTCTTAATCTCATATATTTTCCCGACACTCTCTGAGCCGTGCTTCATGAACGTGTCTAGTATCACTACTTGCACCTACAGGGCCCATGGTGTTCACACTCCACAATGAAAAGTCTTAACCCTGACATCCTTATTGTTCCCTCAAAACCCTCCATCTCACCCCAAGCAATAAGTAATTCAGACTTTGACTGCAGAAGTGACACTCAGCAACTGGTGACAGTTTCTCCTGGCAAACAACCATCAGATAAAGAATAAAAGAGACTTGGATTGTGTCAATTTCCTAGCAGATGATGTGGTTTTAAAAATGGGGGTAGAAAAACTCCCTTTCATGTATGTTGAGCTGATTTTAAGTACACAATAAGTGGAATAATAGAGGCCTAAATATGGTATGTAACATACTTCGCTGTTTGTACTGTTAGGTTAATATCAGACAGTGGTGACATTATGAAGGTTCAAGTACACCAGCAACTCCAGAAGGAAGCATTCTCTCCCTGAGATTTCTTCTCTCTGTTCATTGTACAGCCTCCCAACAGCCTGGCTTTCATAAGGCAGACTACTTCATGGTCAAAAATGTAGTATGATGCTAAAAAGGCCAAGAGAAGTTGCTGGGTGAAAAAAAAAAAAAAGAACCCCCCCACCAAAAAAAAAAAAAAAAAAAACATTTCAGCAAACAGGAAATAATGCCATCACCTTTTTAAACTAAAAAGCATCTTTGATTTTATAAAGCAGATTGCAGAAATATTAATTCCCCTAGCCCTTTCTGCTCTATCCTTTATTTTAAAGTTTCATTCTGAATTTTTCTCTTAGTTAAAGGTGTTACAACCACCTTGACACTTGGAAAGCTATGGTGATTTAGTAAGCACATTAGTCTGAGCTTAATATCTAAACCAAGAGTTTCTAAAGACTTACGGGTTTTACTCCAAAGATGACAGCATGTCCTTCCAAACAGCTCTCTGCCACCATGTAGATGAGAGCCTGACCTCTGAGGATTAAAGTTGGTGATGATGAGCTTCCAACTTTGCTCCTAAAAATCTAAATATAGTTTGGGTAACAAAATCCAACATGATAAAATAAGATGGCATTTCTGATCACATTTCTGTGGCTGAGCAAGATGCTCAAGGTACTCTGTATGCAGATTGCCTTAGAACATGCTGCAGATGTAATGTACAACCAAAGAGAAACCTACTGATTTTAATTTAGTGGAGTAAATAATTGTGAGAATGGCATCAAAATCCAAACCCAGACCATGACTCAGTTGGTTGAGGAAAGGGACAAGTGCAATCAGGATGGTTTATATTCCTCATTTTCTATATAAACAAATTTTGATGTGTGAGAATGTCAGTGCTGGCAGACTGTTTCTATAGTAATATCCTAATAGCTTGGAGACCTCCTGGGGAAATTATTTCTCTCTTTGCTCTATCTGGTGGTGTGTGAAACCAATCACGTCCAAAATAAAACACTGAGAACAGCACAAAATGTAAGCATGGAGAAAAGAAATGTGTTAGAAGGCTACCTCTTGATCTTAAGGAAAAACTAGAAAACTGAGCCTGTTTTTAGCCAAAACTTTTGCCCAATTATTTAAGTAGAATATGGGGAGAGGGTACGCCTTCCTTATTTCTATTGTTCATGAATTTGAGAAAAAGACAAATACTCCCAATAACAGAGAACAGTGATGAGGTGAATGATTACCAAAGGCACTTTTCTTCTCTTTGCCTCCTCTTCTAGGTTAGAGACAGGGGCATTTTTGTTTGTTCAGAAGGTCTTTTCATAAAGTTCAATAATTATTTTAAGGAGAATAGTTTCTAAAGCTAATATAAATTAATGCAAACATTATTAACATATATAACATTCTCCATTGTCACTTAAATTAACTGAATTCCATTTTAGGTCATTCCATTTAATTAAATCAGAGCTGCTCGCAACAAAGCTTTTCCCAAAATAAGTATAGTGAGGGCAATTACTCTGTTCTACTGTAAGTGTTGCAGGTGAAAATCAAGGAGGAACACCCCCTCAACCGAAAGACTATTTATGTTTGAATTTAATTAAAGCCAATTCATTTCTCCAACTGCCCTGAGACACCTAGAATTTCCAGAATAATCTTACTATTTTGTGCCAAACTCAAGAGATAGTGCAGGATTGGGGTAGAGTTGAGACATTGTTTTCTTTTAAATAAGAATTAGGCAATGTTTCTTGCTTTTCCAATAACTGAGTGAATGAGAAAATGTCTGGCTCAGACTGTCTCACAGTAAGATTATAGCAGGAACACGTGAGTCTTTGATACAAATTATTTAGTCAATAGTAGGTATAATGCAAGTTCTGCATCTAATGATATGACTATAAGTTACAAACAATATAGAAAAAATGCAAAAGAAGTCATGGCTAATTACTTTGAAAATGCAAACATGGTCTTTATCAATGGAAGGAAAGACTTGGTTCTGTTTAGGAGAGATCAGAGGAGGAGGAAATGAAGGGACCACTTCACCAGCACTGCACATTTTTTTTTGTCCTAAACAGAATACACATGAATACATTAACAGCATGAGAGTAAGCTAGCAATGTCATTATCCACAGGAGTGTAGAAAGTGTGTGAAAACTGCTCAAGTCACTCAGGAAATTCAGGTTAGTACAAGATTACAAATAGCTCTTTCGCCTCCATATATGCAGAGCATGAGCATCTTTGCACTAATTATCAAGGCATAGAAATACGGTTCTAGTATCAAGTCCAGCCTATAAATATGGACTCAAAATAGGATTCAAAGGAACAAGTTTAGCCTGGCACCATATAGAAAACCTGGCCAGTACCCCCTTGCCCTTAAGCTATGAGACAAAAAATTCAAACTAAATAGATTTTTTTTTAATCCCTGAGTGAAACCCTATATCCTTTTCTTTGGGAAAGACAACAAAATAAGCCATTGACTTTTTAAAAAAAAAATCTCTAACTTAGCCAGCATCCAAAATGCAGTACAATACAGGATATTTATCCCACCACCCTTTGCACAAATACAGATTTCCATAAAATCAATTAATCTCAGGGTAGAAGGGGCTTTGGAGGTCATGAAGCCCAATCTCCTACCGAGTTACTCTCACAGCCAGAAGATTGTCCAGCCGTGTTCAAAAACCTCCATTTGGGGAGCTTATTGCTGTTTAAGGCAGCCTCTTCCACTGAGGAAGAGCAGAAGTTATTAGACTGTGCTAATATTGGGCTGAAATCTGCCTCCTGGTAATTTCCATCCACTGGTCCTAGTTTTATCCTCTGAAGCATTTCAGGGTCTAAACCCTTATCATCACCATGACAACTCTTCAAATATTTGAGGGCGATGAGAGCTTTCTTCACCAGTCTATACATTCCCAATTTTCACACTTCCTCATTTAGAGATAGATCCTTCATTCCCCCCAGATGCTATACTTGAAACTAAATCTTACTTGATCAATGTCCATGTTAAAAGATACAGACCACAATATGATACAGTAACACATTTGGGCCTGGGTGCAAAGACTTCTGCCCTTTTCTGGGAACACACATTTTCTTACATAAGAATAAAAGTTTTGTTCAATCACTCTCTAGTAAAGCCTATTACCAGAAACATAGGTGGTAATACTCAACCCTGACATCTCCAAAATAGAAGTCTTTCCTAGAAAACATTACAAAATTGACTTCAGTTCAAAAAATGGTTTCAAGCGCTCACAACAAAGAAGGTTTTATATAGAGGACATATAAGATATAAAATCCTAAAAAATATAAAAAATATTATTAGATATGGAGAAAGGGGAAATCATTTCCTTGGAGAAGTCTGGGAAGGCTTCATGGAGAGCGTAGGAAGAGACAAGAGTTGAAGGGTCTTGAAGGATGAGTGAGATTTTTTTAAAGATATTAGATATTTATTCATGAGAGACACAGAGAGAAAGGCAAAGGCATAGGCAGAGGAAGAAGTAGGCTCCTCACGGGGAGCTTGATGCGGGACTGGATCCCAGGACTCCAGGATCATGGCTGATGACTTTTCTACTCAGTGTAGGAATCCCTAAGATATTCATTTCTATACTCTTATTATATTCAAGTGGAATTTGGCCACACAAAAACTAGAGGTACATGCCTATTTAAATGGCCATCATTAAAAAGACAGGCAATAACAAATGCTGATGAAGATGTGGAGAAAAGGGAACTCTGGGGCACTGTTGGTGGGAATGTTAATTAGTACAGATACTATGGAATACAGTATGGAGGTTCCTCAAAATATTAAAAATTGATCTGCCATATGATACAGCAATTCCACTCTGGGAATATACCCAAAGGAAACGAAAACACTAATTCAAAAATGTGTCTGCACCCCCATGTTCACAGAGCATTATTTACAACAGCCAAGATATAGCGACAATCCATGGACCCATCAGTGGATGAACAGATAAAGAAGTTGTGATACACACACTCACACACACACACACACTCAATATTATTTAGCAATTAAAAAAGGAAATCCTGAGGGATCCCTGGGTGGCTCAGCAGTTTAGCGCCTGCCTTCGGCCCAGGGCATGATCCTGGAGTTCCGGGATCGAATCCCACATCAGGCTCCCTGCATGGAGCCTGCTTCTCCCTCTGCCTGTATCTCGGCCTCTCTGTATCTCTGTGTCTCTCATGAATAAGTAAATAAAATTTAAAAAAAAAAAGGAAATCTTGCCATTTACAACAACAGGAATGAAACTTGAGGGCATTATACTGTCTTTAAAACAATCAAACTTGTAAGAAAAGAGAACAGATTTCTGGTTATCTGAGACAGAATGCTGAAGGGAAGGGGAATTGGAAGATGGTGGTTAGGAGGTATAAACTTCCAGTGATAAGATAAATTTGGTGACTCCCGCTAACACTGCTGTAGAATACACAGGGAGATTGTTAAGAGAGTAAATTCTAAGTGTTCTCATCACAGGAGAAATTTTTCCTTTTTTCCCTTTTCTTTTTATTGTATCTGTATGAGAGAATGGATAGTAACTAAATTTACTGCAGTAATCACTTTACAATTTCTAGAACTCAAACCATTTTGCTATATACCTTAAACTTACACAATGATACGTGCTGATTATATCTCAATAAAACTGGAAAAAACAGTTTATAAAAACAGATATATATTATATGTACATATTTTGCAAACTCAATAACAGCTACCATGTTGTACTTTATGTTGTGCTATTCATATGCCAGGCACTATACACTAAATGCTTTACACAAATGAACTCATCAGACATGTAGAATGCCCGTTTGAAGCAGGAACTATTATTTTCTCCTTCTCTATAAGAAGAAATTGAGTCATAGAGAGGTTAAGAAACTTGTCCAAGATCACACAGCTAGTGAGTGGGAAGAGTAAAGATTTGAACCTAAAGTCTGGCTGAGGGCTAATTTGTTACACTATGCTACCTCTCACATTAAGTATGTGGTTATTTATTCTAACAACCTGCTTATAATCTTACTAATTCAAGTTTTTAAAGGCTATTTTAGTCTTCAGGATGAGCTACAGCAACTTTTCAGTTTATATCTATCTGTTCAGCTTCCAGAATTCTTATGCTATTCTGGATACTGATTAAGGGACACAGTTAGCCTGCTGAATCCCATGAATTCTGAATCATCATAGGAAACAAGCCATTTCTCCATGGCTAACTGAAGGGAACTTGCCTGTGATAAAAATACATCTACAGATCATACACCGTTCCCCTCATACCTCCTCTAAAGCATATTCCATAATTAAGGGTAGGCTAATCTCCTCAAGCTGCCACTCTCTCCCCACTTCCAGGACGGTTTGCTGCTAAACAACTCTGACAGATAAAAATGTAACCTGCTGTTAAATCCCCAGGAAAGAAAATTCCACAGCCACCCCCAAGGTAACAAATCCCCTTGGCTGATCACTTGGAGCCATGCCTATTCATCAAATGAGAAAGTTTATTTACATACTTCCAGTGAAACTGCTTTCTCTTGATTTCCTCAGGGGCCCTCTGGTCCCTGAAAACTTGCTTTGTTCTGTAGCAGCTGGCACTGTTTCAGATTCTAGGATCACTTAATTGGGTCATGACTTGTTTTCTAGTCCTGACTCCTCTGCCACCAAGGAAACTTGCTGAAGTTAGCAGACTAAGCGGAGGTGACTTAAGGGAAATCTAGACCTCTAAAGGGAGATTTTCTTATCTTGACCACAGAGCTGGGCACATATGTAGGTCCATATGCACCAACACAGAGAGGCTTGCCCTCTCTCAGTTAATCCTACACCTTCTTCTCCATGTCAGCTGAGCTTTCTGCTCTGATAGTCTGACTCATCTTTTGGGGGGATCACTTACTTTTCAAGTCTTCAGAGACTTTCAGGGCTAGGCTACATTGGGTAGGAGAGGCCCAAAGTCTACAATTTTTTCAAGAAGCTTCAAAATTCTATAATAACTAGGAATAAATTTAACCAATGAAGTAAAAGATATATACTCTGAAAACTATAAGACATTGATGAGAGAAATTGATGACAATACAAATAAATGAAAAGACATTGGTGCTCATGGATTGGAAGAACTAATTATTGTTAAAATGTCCAAACTAACCAAAGCAAACTATAGATTCAATGCAATCCCTACCCAAATACCAATGGCATTTTTCACAGACCTGGAATAAATATCTCCCAAACTCATGGAACCACAAAAGAGCCCTGAATAGCCAAAGAAATATTGACAAAGAACAAAGTTAGAGGTAACACAATCCCTAATTTCAAACTATACCAAAAAGCTATAGCAATCAAAACAGTATGGTACTGGCACAAAAACACACACATAGATCAATAGAACAGAATAGAGAGCCCTGAAATAAACTTACTTATATTGTCAATTAATCTATGGCAATGGAGGCAAGAATATGCAACAGGAAAGACAGCCTCTTCAACAAATGGTGCTGGAAAAAAACCAGACAGTAACATTCAAGAGAACGAAACTGGACCACTTTCTTACGCCATACACAAAAATAAACGCAAAATGGATTAAAGACCTGAAACCATAAATATGCTAGAAAAAAACAGGCATAAGCCCTTTCACCACAGTCTTAGCAATATTTTTTGGGGTAGGTCTTGTCAGGCAAGGACAACAAAAGCAAAAATTAACAAATGGTACTATGTAAAACTAAAAAACTTTTGCCTAACAAAAGAAAGCATTAACAAAATGAAAAGGCAATCTACTAACTGAGAGAAGATATTTGCAGATGATATATCTGATATGGGACTGATATCCAAAACATACAAAGAATTCATATAATTCATTAACAACATCAAAAACACTCAATTAAAAAATGAACAGAGACTCTGAATAGATATTTTTTTAAAAAAGGACATAGAGATGGCCAACAGACACATGAGGAGATGATCATTATCACCAGTCAGGGAGTTGCAAATCAAAACCACAATGAAATATCACCTTATACCTGTACAAATGACTATTATCAAAATACAATAAGATATAACAAATGATGGTGATGATGTGGAGAAAAGGAAACCTTCATGCACTATTGGTGGGAATGTAAAGTTGTGAAGTCAGGATGGAAATCAAAATGGAGGTTTCTCAAAAAATTACAAATAGAACTACCATATGATCCAGTAATTCCACTTTGATTATTGATCCAAAGAAAATGAAAACACTAATTCAAAAAGATATATGCATCCCTATATTTATTTCAGATTATCTATAATAGACAACATATGGAAGCAACTCAAGTGACCATGGATAGATGGATGGGTAAAGAAGAAGTGGTATACATAAACAGCAGAATATTATTCAGCCATTAAAAAGAAAGAAATCTTGCCATTTGCAACAACATGGATAGACCTAGTATGCTAAGTGAAATACGACAAAAAAGACAAATGCTAGATGATTTCCTTTATATGTGCTGTTTAAAAAACAAAACAAATGAGCAAACAAAACAGAAATAGACTCATAGATAAAAAAAAAAAAAACTGGTGGTTGTGAAAGGATGAAGGAGATAAAGGGGTATAAAATTCCAGTCATAAAATAAATAAGTCACAGGGATGTGATGTATAGCATAAGAAATATAGTCAATCATATTGTAATAATTTTGTAAGGTGACATATGGTAACTAGACTTATCAAGGTGATAATTTCATGATATATAAAAATATTGGATGAATATATTATATAGATGAAATTAACATAATATTATATGACAATTATAACTCAATAAAGAAGTAAAAAAAAGGCAACTCTGGCTACAAAAAAATGAACATTCTTGCACAGACCCTCAGAGCCACACCTAAGCCCCTCTCCTCATCCCAGCCAGCAAGAATAAAAGCATAAGACACAGTCACCCTCCCTTCATTTCATACTTTTATCCACATATTCTCCTGGTATTGCTAAGTCTGGGATACAATTATCCCAACTTTAATGACTCCACTCAGAACATGCAAATCTCAAACCACCAGCCTCTCCTGACTCCAAGCAGCCCCTGGCTGTTTGTCCATTCATGAGGTAGAAGGATGCTTTCACTCCTCTACTCTTCATTCACTTATTCAACTAACACTTATCAAGCATCTTCCAAGTTGCCCCAAATACTGCATTAAGTGCTTGGGTGCACAAAGATTATCAAGTCACTGCCCATACCTTCTAGGAGCTCATAGTCTAGTGGGATAGACGATTATAAACCAAATCACTGATTTAGAGGGTTATAAGTCCTCTATCTGTTGTGATGTTTATATGCTATGGTGCCTGGAGAAGAAAGCAAATAAGTACCTGGGGAAGTTGGAAGATGCAAAATTTAGCCTGAGACTTAAGAACGAATAGGAGTATGCCTGGAAGAAAGAAGGAATAGAATGTTCTTGTCAAAGAAAGTACCTTGAACAAGACACTAATATATAAAAATATATGCCATATTCAGAGTCAAGAGGATGTGTCTACTATGGTAACTAAGGCCAAGGGGAAGGGGAGAGGGCCAGAGAGAGTAACTTGAAAGAGAGGTTGTGACTAAATTGGGAAAACCTTGCCAAGGACTCTGGTTTCATTCAGGGGCCACAGGTTTCCAGAAGAGCTAGAAGTTTTCTTTTTGTTTTAGAAAAATTTCTCCAGTGTGGAAAAAGTATAAAAGACATGAGTACTGGAGATAGAATGGTTAGTTGGGGGATCATTCTAACAATCCAGATTCCTGTCCTATCCTCCCTATTACCGATGGGGAGGAGACTGTGAGGGAACATGACAGCAGATAACAGATATTGGAAGGCACATCCTGAGGGAGAGGGCTCGGTGCACTTTTCCAAAGTCCCTGAGAGTAAGATGATTCTTCATGGAAGAGTGAGATTTTACCTCAACAGAAGGGACAGGTAAGGTTTGACACTGAGCATGGAAAGTGATTACAAATGGTGCCATGCTATAGAATTGGAAGAGTTGGGTGTTCTATTTCATGTTCCTCTTAAGTCCATTTAGAATCTTATATTATGCTAAGGACGTACAAAAAGATTCCCAAAGCACTGTCCACTTTGATCCTACTGCTGTGTAGGAGAAATACATTATATCTTCAATTTTTTTGGCTAAGGGATAACATGGAGATTTGTGGCTAATATAAAATATTGCTGATGTTACTCAAGAAGGAGCCAGCAAAGCCAATATTTACCAAACCCCTTTTGGAATCCACACAAACACTAGATGAGGTAGATATTATTGTTCCTATTTTGCAGATATTGAAATGGAAACACAGAGCGGGGGACACTTACCTAAAGCAATTGTGCTGGAGGGTGACAGAGATGGGATTGGGTCTCAAAGCCCTTCACCTCCCAAGTCCTACATGTTGCCCTGAGCTGCCCTGGGGAGGGTGGGCAAATGCTGAGAGGGGCTCTGAACTGGAACACAGAAGCTGGTGTTGGAGCTAGGAAAGACATCAGATGCAGGGTATGGCTCTGGGCAGCAATATTTGTTTAATACACTTTTTCTAAGTGAAGCCACTTTCATTTCAGTATTTTTCCAACTATTTTTTAGGATAGAAAGAGGAATGGGTCACAGACCCTGAGGGACTGAAGTGGCTCACCTTCTAGCTCTGCCTCTTGTTTTGAGGGAATAACCTAGGTCAGCTTCCCCCAATGGAAAAGAAGTTTTAGGGAAAAAACTTGTTTAGTTTTGTATAACTAACTTGATCACAGAGTCTTTTATCTATACAGCACCTAGCACCTTGCAGATCGACAGTTCAGAAAACACATAGTGACAGAGGCTAAGGACCTCTCTCCTCCAGCCTTCATCTCCTCCAAGGCAATCCCAATATTGAGATGTGGATTAACCTTGTAGGTAATGATTCAGCCAGAGCCTTCTGCAGGCAGTGTGGGTGTGAAGAAATAGAAAGTGCAATGTAGTGATGATTGCTTGCATGAGTCATTAACTCCTTTGAGCCTCAGTTTCCTTATCTAGGCAGTGGAGGAAACATAACGTTGTCTTGGGGACTGATGAAAGAATGTAGTGAACGGGTTTCATATAACTGCCTGACACTTAATAAGACTCAGGGAATGTTAGCTATTACTTTTTAAAATCATATTAAATGCTGGAGGTAATGTTACATGAGACTTGTGAAAATGCTTTATAAACTCAATAATACTATATAAATGTCAATTCTTCACTGTTGTTGTTATTATGAGACACTACCTAGCCTCTGTAAAATGCTGCAGTTAAGTCCTCTGTGTCCACAGAAATACTCGATTGTTAAAGATTGATTACTCTGCTTGTTAAGGCTTCATTACTCATGTGGCCCCGACCTGCAATGGAAAAGAACAAAAAATCCTTCTGTTTCCCCCTCTATAAATGGAAATTACTTTTCAAGAGGCCACTTCCTTTTGGCATGAGAAGTGAAGTAAAGAAAGCACTTTGGGTGGGGGTGGGGGGGGCTTGCAATCAATAAAGTGTAAGAAAGTAAAGAACATTTAAGCAGATAAGAAAGTTTTAATATAGCAATCTGCAAGGATCTTTAGCATTTTTTAGTTTGAGCAGTCAGTTCTTAGCTAACTGACCATACACTGGAATTTCAAATAGCATCAAGAAACTAGAGGACTGGAAAATAATCCACTGAGCTCCTAGATGCAGCTAGGGAGTCCTGGCTGCTTCTATATCGGCTTCTGATGAACAGGTTTCCTATGCAAGCAGAAGCTTTGTGAATGTTTCCTTTTCCACAGGTCTTGTTTATTCATCTGGACTCTCAGATGAAAAAGGTGAAACTCTTAGCTTCAGTTTGGCTTTGGGATCCATCAGGGTGTTTACCTGGAGGAGTTCAGTATCCTTCCCAAAAAGGCTAATTGCCTATACCAAGGTGCCTAGAATATGCTGGAAGAAATTGTCCTAACATAATGCAGATGTGTGTGTGCAACTGACTATGAGGACTTGATAGGTGAACATTACACAGTCCACAGACACTCTATCTCCTCGTCCTCCCTCAGCTGGGGGTGGGGGGCATGAACACAGAGACAATAGCCCCTGTGCTAGTCCTGCAGCTTCTAGATCTCTCCCCTCTCATCTCTTGTCCTCTCTACTCCCTTCCACTTTCTTCACTCTCTTTCCCCCTTTCCCCAAAGGAAATGCCTTACCTACAAGACCTTCCAATTTACAAGGTAATTTTACAGTTCCCTCTAATACATGGGCTTGTGAGTCCAGAGAAATGAGTCTGTGTTTGAATCCATCTCAGGCACTCACTGACTACGTGCCCTTGGGCAAGCAGGCTAACTTCTTTAAGAAGGGTCAGCTAAGAATATCTAACTTCAAAGAACTGTTGGGAACATAAAATGATCTAATGTATTAGAGCATTTTCCGCCGCAACCAGCACGGAGAAAGTACTTGTTAAGTAGCAACTATTCATAGCAGGCCCTTCTGACTTAGAGACTAATGGCACCATTTTACTTAAGAGAAAACTAAGACATAGAGGTAAGATGACATTGCCAAGGCCATCCAGTTAATAGGAAACAGAACTAGACTTTGAATCCAGGGCATTCGACTCCCTGGACAATTTTAATTATCCCAAGAAATGTATTTCTTAGTAACATGCAGAATGATTCCATAAGATTTCCTTTATTTTCTGGCTTTGGAAGCCAATAGCTGATATGATATGATTCCCACCATCCTACAGTGGCCAGGAAATTATGGTCTGACTTGGACAATCAATAGCTTTACACAGCTTGCACACATCAGTATGCATATGCATATATACATACATATATGTGTATATATGTGTAGTAAACTACAAATGTTCTTTTTTCCAAAAATATTATAGATAAGTTGGTATGAGAAATCTGCAGTGACTTTCAGGGAACATTCAAGAACAAAGCAGAGGCCATCCAATGACACGAGAGGAGAAAACACATTCAGCTTCCAACTTTGCTGCAGCAATGCTGATTCAGTGTTTTCATTTCTTCAAAGAAATATTTGCAGTAGCTCTTATATTTAACAAGCCACCTTGTGCTTAGTGTTTTATAAATACAAAATAAGAATACAATTTTTTTAAAAAAAGCAAGAACACAATAATACTGAGTAATGCTGAGAAAGCATCATAATTTGGTACAATAAGAAAAGAACTTCTCTGGGTACAGTTTGGATAGTTATTATCTTAGAACTCGAGAAAATACATACCAAATACTAAAAGGTTATCAGATATAATCACATCAAGAAGTCAGAAAACTTCACTAGACCCTAAATAAACACTCGTAAATGAAATCTACTTTTTCTTACAACCTGCTTCCAAACTATATGGGAAATTTCTTTCAGGTTAAAATCAGTAGCACTTTAAAATGTATTTTATTAATACTGGGGAAACCACTGGAAAACCCTCAAAATGGAGAATGTTGTGGGGTGGGTTGTAAGTAATTACCTTGATCCTCTGAAATAGCTACAGGAGTTCTTGAACCTGGCTGTCCTTATACTCTGACTTCCCCAAGTTGCCCTGGCTTATTATTGTAAGGGTAGGAAAACCCAGGAAATGCAAAGGCATCCTTGTGCAATCATTGTAAAAATGAGTCATTTCACCCGCAGTAGAATTTTATTACCTATAATAAATATACTTTCAGTTTTTAGTATTAAATATACTTCTTTTTTTTTAAGTAAGGCTTTATATTCCTTTAGGTTCCCAGCAAAATTAAAGGGAAGGTATATTTTCCCATATAACCTCTAATCTCATGCATACATGGCCTCCCCCATTATCAACTTCCCCCATCCCAGAGTGGTACATATGTCACAATCAATGAACCTACAATGACACATCATTATCACCTAAAGTCCACAGTTTACATTATAGCTCCCTCTGGGTGTTGTACATTCTACGGGTTTGGACAAATGTATAATGATTCTCTGTGCTCTGCCAATTGATGCTTCTCTCTCCCCAACCCCTGGGCAACCACTGATGGTTTTATGGTCTTCATAACCTAGCCTTTTCCAGAATGTCATATAGTTGGAATTATAACAATATGTAGACTCTTCAGATTTTTTTTCCTACTCAGTAGTATTCATTTAAGATTCCTCCATGTATTTTCATGAATTGTTAGTTCATTTCTTTTTAGTGCCAAATAATATTCCATTGTCTAGATAGACCACAATTTATTCACTTACTTACTGAACATTAACAATATACTTTAAATCACAAACAGTATTAATAATATGGAAGTAGGATATAATACATAAACCCTCAGAGTTTTGGGGGTCTAAGACCCAAATCATGTTATAGAAGAAAGCTCTATAAAAAACTCCTCAAATTATAATATAGGGATAATAATATATACCTCAAATATGCTTTGGGAAATGGGCCAGGTAACAAACATAAAAACTCCTAGCATGAGGCTAGACATACAAAAGTTCTGCAAATGTTGGCTGAGTCTAAATACGAATTGAGCCTGAAGCTAGACATATCCAGTCCCTGAAGGCTTCTAATTCTCTTGCTGCCCCCAACCCACCTCCAATTCCTAGAGAAGAATTCAGAGAAGAGTGAGTTTTCAATCCTTCTGACTGGTATTTCCTTCAGAAAAATCTCAAAATTCGTACACATCACTTTACTCTCAGAAAGAATCACACATGTTCTTTGAAAGCGCCAGTTTCCAAACATGAGGGAGTTTTATTTATTTTATTTTGAGGAGAACAATCTTTATTAACTGAAATTTTATGTTGAAGCACAACCTGTATAAAATCAGTAGAACCCATGAGTTTATGCTGGTGAAGGTATGAGTTTGGAACAGGGCAGCATCTGGCCTTGAGTCAGCTGTCTTCTCTCCAACAACCAACCTCTTCTACAAACCCCAAGAGCCTCCAGGTAACTCTCAGATATCCCTGGGACAGTTTGAAAATTTCTGTTCTTCAGGGACAAATAAGCCTTCCCACTCTGAGGTAAGAAAGCTGCTAGAAATATTATGTCACAACCCCAATTTTTAAATACCAGTAGGGCCACCATCTATGGAGGAGTCACAGTTAAACAGAAATCTACCCCCATATTTCATTTCAAATTCTTGTGAACTTTAAAAGTATCTTGGACTGGGCAGCCTGGGTGGCTCAGCGGTTTAGCGCTGCCTTCAGCCCAGGGTATGATCCTAGAGACCAAAGATCGAGTCCCATGTCAGGCTCCCTGCCTAGAGCCTGCTTCTCCCTCTGCCTCTGTGTGTCTCTGCCTCTGTGTGTGTGTGTGTGTGTGTGTCATGAATAAATAAAATCTTTAAGAAAAAAAAAACTATCTTGGGCTAGTTAATTAATAAACATTCATTCATTTTAACCCAACTTATTAACCCATCCTTAGTATTAGTTTGGTAGTGAGTGAAATAAATGGAAGTCACACCGAGTATTTCTGATTTGGGTATAAGAGAACAAAACTGCAAGGTTCGGCATTCTGCAGGTTTAAAATCATCTAATACTTAGCACCTAGTTGCAGGCATCCTCCAAAAAAATCCTCCAAAAAATACATACAATCCATTTGGGTCTAAATTGAGCAAAGTAGGCATAGTGATATGAGAGTATTATAGACAAGGCCTTGCCCTGGTGTCAAGTGTACTTTAATCTCCAGAGCAGAGGGAATAAAGAAAGTACTGTGCTTTAATTTGGTGGCTATTTATACACCTTAGTAATTACAGACGTGAAAGCAATGTCTTTGTAAGAAAGTTCTGGCTAAAACCATAGTTTTAAGGATCTGGATAATAGCTTTCCAGTAGCTATTTGTATTTCTCTCCAGATTGACTATCAGTGGTATCTTTACTTAGAGAAATGTGTCCCACACAGCTAAATCTAAGATTATTATATTTCAGAAAAGAGAAAGACTCTCTTTATTTGGTTGGAAACAGACAGAAGGGTATCTGTGTTAATTCTCTGCAGCCCCAAATATTTTCCCCAGCACCACACTTAACAGTTAAACCATTTTAACTATTGAATGTAAGTGATTATATAGCACCTTGCAAGTTAAATTCTTCTCTTAAATAATACCTATTACTATTATCACTCATAAATTCATTTTCATGCAGACCCAATTTATAAAAGATAAGTGTTAATAGTACACAAGCTGCACTATTTCCTACAGAGAGTGATATCCATTAATACAGCTTGCTTCAATCTCTTAGGAGATGGTTGTTTTTAAACCAGTGAGTGGCTTCTAATCTAGTAAATTCAAATCAATCTGAATTTATTACACTCTGCTCTTTTTTTTGCCCTTTTCCATCTTAAAATTTAAAGAGGTTTACTTAGTTCCAGACCTTGTGCTTGCTCTTGGAGCAATGTAAGAAAAATTTCCTGAAAGAATCATGTTTTCCTAGTTGTGAACCATAAAGGAACAGAACATGTGGGGCTGTGAGACACTGAGGAGGCTAGCTTGGAAACAGAACCTGCTGCTCAGCCTTATGGCTGAAGATATAAAAGTGCCAATGTTCTAGTCTGAACGGGTGGCTGAGTTTCATAAATATCCATGCTGTTGTGTGATTAGCCACAGAAAGAAGAAACTGTGAGTCATTGAAATGCAAGCAAATTAAAACAAACAAATAAACAAAAACCCAGAAAAAAACAAAACTGTAATTCAGTGCAGTATTCAGGGATAAAATGCTGTGTCATTGCCAATGGCCACAGGTTACATGCCAATTCTAGCTGGGAAGTTTAGCTTTCCCTAAGCCAGGACACAGATTCAAGATGGAAAACTGGGCATATGCATCATGAATCCTTCCTCATCTTGTGTCCTATTGAAATGGTAGAAAAGTGATTGGCTTTTTAAATAAACCTCTATCACAGAAGAACAGAAAGTCCAAAGGAACCAGGAAAAGACAAAGCAAACATGATCAAACGAACAAAGGACACAGGATAGGGAAACAGTACTTTAAAACTATGGTGTTCAATGAAACTTCAAGATTTAGGTCAACTAATACAAAAAACAGAAATGGAACCTGGGGCACTCATCAAGATAATTCACAAAGAGCTAAATGCCAGCTGAGCCAAATAGCCCCTTCCAATTTCTGGAGTTAAAAGGACTGACATTTGTTGAGGCCTTACAAAAGCCAGGTACACATTCAATCTTTGTAACAACTCTCTGAAGCAGGTATTATTATTATTATCATCCTTATTTGCTAAATAAAGAAACTGAGGCACAGAGAAATTAAGCAACTTACTTACAGTCACTTGGCTAGTAAGTGATAGAATCCAAACCCAGGAACAGTTTAGCTCCAGAAAAGATGTTTCTATTAGCCATCTGTATTACTGCCATAGAAGGCCAGTTGAAGACTGCTCCTTTATGAAATTGAGGAGCTTCAAATTCAGAATGGCAGACTAAGCACCAGCTATCGCCTTACCTTCTCAGACCATCCTCAGAAATAATTGCAACAAAAAATTTTTAGTATTCATTTCTACAATGAAAAGCAAGGAACACCTTTATAGAACCAGAAACTTTGAGGACTCATAAAAGGCAGAAGTCAAAAGGGATCAAAGAAAGAAACCACAAACCAAAACACTTGCAAAAAAGGACTAAAGAGAAAAGAAGAAGGAGACCTATGTGTTTGAAGCTCAGACTTGACAGTTACTGGAGGGAGAAGTAGGTCTTGAGGCAGCTAAGGAGACAAGTGCCCCACCCTGCCCACAGGCTGTGCTGTTGAGCAACAGAAATGCTGGCCTTGTAAAAATTATGACTGCAGCACTTAGGTCTTGGACGCAGAACTAAGCCCTGGCTAAAAGGAGGAGAAACTGGTATTCATTGTCCTCTGGATATAAGCTCTCTTCCAGTCACTGACCCTCTTTCAAAGGCAGGCTTTGTGGACAAGCTAACAGGGAGGCTCCAATCTGTAGAATAATGCAAAACCATGAGGCACCAGTATTTGATGTAGAACATCACCAAACATAACAAGCGGAAATGTTCACACCCTGAGGAAACAGAGCAAACAGAATAAACCTTTGGGTTAGGAAAAAATAATGTCCACAAAATCATAACAGTGAATATGACATCTATAAAGTAAATCAAGTATAAGTCTTGACAACTAGAAATTTGATCATTTATATAAAAATAAAAAATAGGGTTGTCTGGGTGTCTCAGTGGTTGAATGTCTGCCCTTAGCTCAGGTCATGATCTCAGGGTCCTGGGACCAAGTCCTACATTAGACTCCCCACAGGGAGCCTGCTTCTCCCTCTGCCTATGTCTCTCTCTCTCTCTCTCTCTCTCTCTCTCTCTCTCTCTCTCTCTGTCTCTCATGAATAAATAAATAAAATCTGTTTTTTTTAAAAAAAGGCAAGTTAATGAGCTAGATGATCAGAATGAGGAATTCTTCCACAAAGCAACTCAAGACATTGAATGTACAACAAAAAAAGTTAAAAGGTTAGACTCAGATGTTCTAATATTTATCTAAATATCCCAGAAAGGAGATTATATAGTATTGAAGGGAGTAAATATTCAAGACAATAATGGAAGACAATTTTCAACAATTGAAGACAGTACCTCCAAGATGGGAGGACCCACTTAGTGCCAAACAGGATGAATAAAAAAAGACAGATTATAGTGTATACCCAGAACTCCAAAGAGAGAGACAAAAATCTCAATTGCTTCACAAAGGGAAAATATTCTAATTCTATATAAAGAAACAAGTGTCAGATTGACATAGGCCTTCTCATCATCCACAGTACATGCAAAAATGTCTTCTTGGGGTCATCTCTTACAAATTCATATGGGGAGTGTGCCTGAGTGACTCAGTTGGTTAAGCATTCCATCATACCATTGATTTTGGCTCAGGTCATGATTTCAAGATCATGAGATCAAGCCCCAAGTCAGGCTTCACACTGATCATGGAGCCTGCTTGAGATTCTCTCTCTCTCTGCCCCTCTCCCACTCTCCCACTCACTTTCTCAAAAAAAAAAAAAAAATCATGTGGGAAAACTAACCTAGGATTCTAGGTCCAGAAAATTATCATTCAAGAGTGAATCAAAATAAATACATCTTTGAACATAAAAGGAATCAGAATTTTTTTGAACCAATAAACTCTCTCTCAATGAATGACTCAGTTTTAATTCAGAAAAAAAAAAGACAAAAAGGCAAACAAAAAAATGAATCTAAGAGTTTGATCCAAAAAAGCAATGATAAGCAAAAATAATAATATGAATAATACTACAATATATATACTGTCATTTGTATCATAGTATATATAATTATAAGATATAAATACATCCATTATATACCATGTATATACTATACTATATAACATATAAAACATAATGGTATAAATAAAATAATATAACAAGTACATAAACATTTCTGACAATATGGAACTAAAATCTCAGATAATCTCAACATGGTAAATAACTGGGGGAAGTGAAGTAGGAAATATAAGGATTCTAAGGTTCTTATCGTTTTTGGAGAAATCATATAGATATTGACTTAAAAATATTGCTAGAGGGATCCCTGGGTGGTGCAGCGGTTTAGCGCCTGCCTTTGGCCCAGGGCGTGATCCTGAAGACCCGGGATCGAATCCCACGTCGGGCTCCCGGTGCATGGAGCCTGCTTCTCCCTCTGCCTGTGTCTCTGCTTCTCTCTCTATCTGTGTGACTATCATAAATTAAAAATATATATATATTGCTAGAAAAATTTTCACTGCTATTAAACTTTTAAGACCAACCACCAAAAATGAGAAACATAATGCAAAGATTGTAAAATTTCCAAACCTCAGGATGGAGGTAGAAATGGAACAGAAAATGATCTATCCAAGAAAGAACAAACAGAGGGGGAAAAAGTTCTTGAATGGAAACTAGAAAACAAAAAGGATAGCATGCAGCATAAATCCAAGCATATCACTTATCACAATAAATATGAAGGACTTTAAAAATCTTTAAAATAAAATATATTAATGAGGATAAAAAGAACATGACGAAAGATTATAACAATAGGGAGCTGGAAACAGAAAGATAAATGGTTATTGACTTAGAGTACTTGAACTAAACAGAATCTCTTGACTAGGGGAAATGAGATATAGCTGAGGGAACAGTTATCATACAAAAAAACAGAGAAGTAAATCAAAGTCTAGGTAAGTATACACAGAATCTTGAGTGCCCTATTCCCATCTTGATCCCAAGATGTTTTAATGATGCATTTTCCCTTCAGACAGAACACCAGAAGATTCTTCTCTGAGAAATAAGACAACCCAAAAGAACAGACCAAAGGACACTGACATCAGGAATTCTCCAATTAAACTGCCTGGTCAATATCCCTGTTGGAAAACCAAGGGTCAATAGCCCAAACTATGTTCACAAAGCTTCCTATCAGCTTTTTAGTGCCCTATTCTTAAATGAACATAGAACCAAGGATCGATATATATATTGATATATATATCGATATCTTCAGATATCGAAAGCTAATAGAAAAGACCAAAGCTATATTCAGAGTAAAGAAAGTTGAAGGAAACAGTTTGTTTTAAAGAAAACTTTGAAAAATACTATCTTTAATATTCTCAGAGAAATAAAAGAAAATATTATAGTCATAAAATAAAATTAGGATGCTTTTAATAAGAAGCATTCAGAGCAAAACCATCTCTCAAAATTAGATATATGATGGATAAATATTAGAATACTGGGAACAAAGAAAAAGTCCTAAAAACTTTCAGAGGCTAAAAATAGGTGGTGTGCACACCTAAAAAAAGAATCAAAATTGTATTAGACTTTTCAATGTCAAAACTGGAAACTTGAAGAAAATGGAACGTCTTCAAAAATTCCAAGGGAAATGGAATCCAACACAGAATTTATTTTAAATCCAGTTAATCATCAGTCAAATATGAGGGTAGAATAAAGATGTTTTCAGAAATGTAAGATGTCAAAGCTTATATCCCATGCACTGTTTCTCAGAAATCTGCAGGAAGAGGCATTCTTCCAAACTGTCAAATAAGTCAAATAAGAAATAAAATGTGAGATTCTGGAACAAGGCATTCAACTCACATGTAGTGAAGAAATTCCCAAAATGATGGCGCAAGAAGGCCCAGGATGATAGCTATGCAACAAGCCTGGAAAGAAACAAGTCCAAATTAGAGAAGTTTAGAAATCTCCAGAGAGATTCTCCAAAAAGAAAAAAAATTGATGACATACCACATGTGCTCAAATATTTATCAAAAGAATACTTAAGAATTAGCAGAAAGTGTGGGTATAAATCAATGATAAACAGATTTTTAAAACTATCGTAAAAAAAACCTTTCCAGGCCAATAGCATTCTCACAAACATGGTCAATGTTCCTAAAACCCACCAGACTTCCTGCAAGAAGTGTGTCAAGCATCAACCCCACAAAGTGACAATACAAGAAAAACAAAGATTCTCTTTCTGCCCAGAGAGTGATGTTAGGACAGGAAGCAGGGTGGCTATGGTGGGCAGTCAAAGACAATTTTCCAGAGGAAAACTACAAAGATTGCACCAAGGCTTGAATGCACTGAGCCCAATTGCAGATCTAAGAGAATGCTGGCTATTAAGACATATAAGCATTTTGAACTGGGAGGAGATAAGAAGAGAAAGGACCAAGTAATCCAGTTCTAAGCTTCGTATTTTGTTGTATCATGAAGACAATAAAATCTTGAGGTTATGTAAAAAAAAAATGAACATAAAAAAGAAGTGAATTACTCTAGGGAGAGCAAAAAGATATACAATGGGGATCCCTGGGTGGTGCAGCGGTTTGGCGCCTGCCTTTGGCCCAGGGCGCGATCCTGGAGACCCGGGATCGAATCCCACGTCGGGCTCCCAGTGCATGGAGCCTGCTTCTCCCTCTGCCTATGTCTCTGCCTCTCTCTCTCTCTCTCTCTGTGACTATCATAAAGAAATAAAAATTTAAAAAAAAAGATATACAAGTAGCTTTGAATAAAGTTTGCATGGTCATAATCATAAAAAAATGTTAATACTGATCTAATCAAAATTATCAGTTCATTGAAAGATAGGTGGAATGGAAGACTACTTGGGGGAACTGAATGATAAATCTTCAGTTTATAATATAGAAGATCAATAGGTAATTCCCAAAGCTTTTTTAAAAAAGTGACAGAAAAATGTTATTTAATAAGTTTTTAAGAGCTATTTGATTCAATCAGCAAATAGCTACAAGTTAGAATCATGAAGTATTTTGCTAGAACAGGACTCCCACCTACCTACAAAGAAATGAAAACACAACTGGCACCAGGCTTCTCATCAATAACACTGAATTCTAGAATACCAAATTGCACACCTTCAAAGGCCCAAGGAAAAATAATTTTCAAGCTGAAATTTTATACCTATATAAATTATCAAATATAAGAATAAAATATTTTCAGCTTTGTATGGATTTGGAAAGTTTACATTCATCCATCTCATGGGAAAATGATTTATCTAGAAAAAAGCAAAACAGAAAAAGAATGCAAGAAAGACTACAAAATGAGATACAAGGAACCATGGCAACCAAACATTAACCTAAAAGAAGACAGAAAAACTCAAGATGCAAATCCATGTTCTTTGGCATGTAGGATATGTTTTTTCTCAGTAGTAGTGTTCAGATACACAGTATTTTGTTCTTTATTTTTTTAGAGCAAAAAGAAAACCTGACTTGGCAATGAAGAATATTTAATAACTATGTGATTTTTATTTGGTTTAAGTTTTTAGAAACAATCTACAGATAAATTGGAGAATGCTGAATCATAGTTAAAGATCATTTTGTAAATATTATAGATTCTGGCCATGAAAAATAAGAATAACTCCTTTTTTAAAAAGCAAGAAATTGGAAGGATTGTGGTTAAGAAACTATGTGTACAAAGTTCCTCATCTTTCACTATTTAGAATTAAAACATGGCATATAAATTGTGAATTATGAACCATAAATATTTTATTTAAATTATAAAGGAAAGCTCCAGAAGATAAAAAATAAAAGCAATTGAAAAAAAAATAAATAAATAAAAGCAATTGAAAATACTAGTACTCATTTTGAGAAATGGAATTAGGTGTAGGGAGAGATGACAATTATTATTTTTCATTTTATATATATTTTTCTCATTTTTGTTTGAGTACTTTTACTATGTGTGCTGCTATGGTCTGTTTGTGTGCTCCAAAATTCATGTTTAAATCCTTACTCCAAAAGGTTATGGTAAAAGGTGGAGCCTCATAGATGAGTTCCCACAGGGCTCCCAAAGCCCACCATCACAGGAGTTCACAGCAAGAAGCTACAACCTGAAGAGTGGTCTCACTTGGTCATATTGGCATCTTGTCCTCAGACTTCCAGCCTCCGGAACTGTGAGAAATAATTTCCTATTGTTTGTGTGCTACCCAGTCTATGGTATTTGGTTATAGCATCCTGATATATGCCTAGATAAAACTTGAATTTATATAAAAGACTAGCTTAAAATGAGAAGGACATAGGTTGATGCATATGTTAGAAAGAGGATACACCAAAAGGTCAGAATCAGGAACAGAAGGTGGAGGAAATGAATGATTTCCATTTTTAATTCCTAAATTTGTTTCAGACAAGTGTTAAGTTTGGAATTTTATAATTTAAAAATTAAAAATAACAAATTTGTAGTAAAACTAATGAAAACTAGTCAAGAAAATGGACAACTGAACAAAATGCTATTCTTCATTTCTGGAAGAAACAATTTATTTATTTTTTTTCATTTTTTTTTAATTATAAATTAATTTTTATTGGTGTTCAATTTACCAACATACAGAATAACACCCAGTGCTCATCCCGTCAAGTGTCCCCCTCCGTGCCCGTCACCCATTCACCCCCACCCCCCGCCCTCCTCCCCTTCCACCACCCCTAGTTCATTTCCCAGAGTTAGAAGTCTTTATGTTCTGTGTCCCTTTCTGATATCTCCCACACATTTCTTCTCCCTTCCCTTATATTCCCCTTCACTATTATTCATATTCCCCAAATGAGTGAGAACATACACTGTTTGTCCTTCTCCGATTGACTTACTTCACTCAGCATAATACCCTCCAGTTCCATCCACGTTGAAGCAAATGGTGGGTATTTGTTGTTTCTAATGGCTGAGTAATATTCCATTGTATACATAAACCACATCTTCTTTATCCATTCATCTTTCGATGGGCACCGAGGCTCCTTCCACAGTTTGGCTATTGTGGACATGGCTGCTAGAAACATCGGGGTGCAGGTGCCCCGGCGTTTCATTGCATCTGAATCTTCGGGGTAAATCCCTAACAGTGCAATTGCTGGGTTGTAGGGCAGGTCTATTTTTAATTCTTTGAGGAACCTCCACACAGTTTTCCAGAGTGGCTGCACCAGTTCACATTCCCACCAACAGTGTAAGAGGGTTCCCTTTTCTCCACATCCTCTCCAACATTTGTTGTTTCCTGCCTTATTAATTTTCCCCATTCTCACTGGTGTGAGGTGGTATCTCATTGTGGTTTTGATTTGTATTTCCCTGATGGCAAGTGATGCAGAGCATTTTCTCATGTGCATGTTGGCCATGTCTATGTCTTCCTCTGTGAGATTTCTCTTCATGTCTTTTGCCCATTTCATGATTGGATTGTTTGTTTCTTTGGTGTTAAGTTTAATAAGTTCTTTATAGATTTTGGAAACTAGCCCTTTATCTGATATGTTATTTGCAAATATCTTCTCCCATTCTGTAGGTTGTCTTTGAGTTTTGTTGACTGTATCCTTTGCTGTGCAAAAGCTTCTTATCTTGATGAAGTCCCAATAGTTCATTTTTGCTTTTGTGGAAGAAACAATTTAAAACATTTTCCCCACGGGTAGTTGTTAGCATTATTTTCCTACAAAAAGGAAGAATGCCATTATTTATTATAATTAATTATATTTATTAATAAATATAATAACAAGCACTTAGCTAAAGATACTTTCTAGAGTGTTAATTTATAGTCCTTTAAAAAAATTGAATTCCCCAAGCATTAATTCTTACTTATGTATCATAGGCCTCGTATGCTTTAAGTTAATTCTTTTTATGGAACAGCTCAGTAGTTTTGCAAGTCTTTAAAATCTAATAATGCAATCCACTTACATACAATAAACTTTTTGACAAGAGTCTGAGTGACAGGACCTTTGCTAGGACCTGAGGGACACAAAGATGAGTAAGTCAGAAAAGCAGCTCACAGGAAGTTCACAAGGGAGTCTCAGTGTCCATAGAAGGATTTCATCACCCCTTGAGAGCCATAGAAATCTTTCACAGCTAGCCTGTGGTTCTCAGCTTCTCATTTCTGTATCAAGTTATTAGGTTATTTTCTGAAGTGGCCAGGAGTCAATCGTGGCTTTTTTGGTTAATAGCCATTGGTTAGAAATGTGACACTGAGGCATTAAATATAGCTTCAATATTTGATACTGCCTTCTTTTCTTGTATGTGATATCAACAACCAAAATTAGAGTTATGCTATGCCCAGAACTTGAATGTAACCGCACTTGTGTGTACCAATGTTAAAGCTTTAGCAGTCGCATTTCCATTTGGATTTGCAGATGCACCAGCTCTGTGTGGCTCTACCTCCGGAAGGCTTCATTTTGCATTGATTTGAATTTAGCTGCAGTTCTCTATCAGGTGACGGTAAGCAGTTGAAGTGCTCTTTCTCGTGGTTTACTATTGCCAGAAACCAAAACTATCCAGCGCCCCAGTGTTTGTACCTTTTTATGACACTTTTTATTGTTGGTTACTTTATACTCTCACATACCTATCTTCCCCCTCTGGCACATGAGTTTTGTGATACAGGAGACCTGTCTCATTGTTAAGTGTCTCCTCGGCTCTGTGTAAAATGTCTAGAAATAAAATTTTGATTTGTGTTTAACGAATCTTTTAAAATATTACTTAGTGGACAATCTACCCTCTTGTTTCTACACGTTCACCCCCATCTCGCCAAGGTGCAGAATCTCTGACTCACCATTTAAAGAGCACTTATGAGAACTGGGCCCTAATCACAGCAGCAACATGTATGGATTCCTTTTTATGCTCCAGACCATGTGCTAAGTGTCTATTTATTTCCACATAGTGGGTTTTTTTATCTTTATAACAATCCCTTAGGATCCATTTTATCGCCACTGCACGCATGAAGAATCAAGGCCTAGCAGGAAATGTTCCCCACATCAAGACACAGTTCATAAAGGGTAGACATAGGATTTGAACCTACACCTGTCTGTCTTTTGAGTCTAAGCATTTAACCACTGCATTATACAAAAGGTGGCATTCCCAAGACTTTGGGAGAAAATGGTAAAGAAATTTATTAATCTCAGGAAGTGGCAGAGACAAGCAGGGAAGTTTAGAAAGGCATGGCTATGACTGGAATGCTGATCTTGGGGTTGGGTAGAAGTTAATTCCAGTGACATGGAATTCCTTTGCATTAATAAGAATAATGTACTTGACAAGTCATTTCATTATGTTTTTCATGCATGTAGTCACTTGCCATTTATTTACAATGTGGGAATAATTATAACACATTTTGTAATTTGTACAAATATGCACAACGAACCATTTACAATTGTTAGACTCATGATTACGGCATGTAATTAAAGCACAATGGTTTTGCATTTTTTCACAAGCATTGATAAAATTAATCCTTTCTGTTTTGTTTTGTTTTTTTCAAAATGACTTTTAAAAAATACCAATGTTTAATTATTAGTATTATTTTTCTAACCTTTTTTATTTTTTATTTTTTTAATTTTTATTTTTTTATGATAGTCACACAGAGAGAGAGAGAAAGAGGCAGAGACATAGGCAGAGGGAGAAGCAGGCTCCATGCACCGGGAGCCCGACGTGGGATTTGATCCCGGGTCTCCAGGATTGCACCCTGGGCCAAAGGCAGGCGCTAAACCTCTGCGCCACCCAGGGATCCCTAACCTTTTTTAATAAACTGCTCTTGCCTTGCCATGGAAGTGTTTTTAAAGCCTTGGCATCAGAAAAGCTTCAGTTTATGTCTTTGTCTACCACTCTCTAGTTTTGTGACATTGGACATGATACTTAATCTCCCTAAGCTTCAGATAGCCATACACAAAGCAAGAAAAAGGAATCCTAACTTGCCAAGTTCTTTGAGAAGAGACGAAGTACATGAAGCTCCAAGTACAGGGTTTGAAGCATAGTAACTGTGATGATGATGATGATGATGATGACAGCAATCTTTATTAAGTGCTTACTATTTGCCAGGCACTTTTCTGAGTGTCTTATATGAATAAACTCATTGACTCCATAAAAAGTAGCAAGCAAGGACGCCTGGGGGCTCAGTTGATTAAGTGTCTGCCTTCAGCTCAGGTCATGATCCCAGATCATGATCTCAGGGTCCTGGGATGGAGCCCCCACATCAGGCTCTCTGCTCAGCAAGGAGACTGCTTCTCCTTCTCCCACTGCCACTCTCTCTGCTTGTGCATTCTCTCTGTCAAATAAATAAACAAAATCTTAAAAAAGATAAAAGTAGCAAGCAGTAGTTGCTGTACTAGCAGTGCTCAGTTCGAGGACTGTATGCCAATACCAGTATTTCTCCACTGGAATTACAGTGATGGCAGGTTTTAAAACTCACTGTAGTTCCTCAGTGTACCCAAATGAGTTGAAAACTTAGGTTGGCACAAAAACCTGCACACAAAGGTTATAGCAGCTTTGTTCATGATTGCCAAAACTTACAAGCAAAACAGCTTTGTTCAGAATTGCCAAAACTTACAAGCAACCAAGATGTTCAATAGCCGAGTGGATAAACTGTGGTCCATCCAAACAATGCATACTTTTCATTAATAAAAGAAATGAACGATAGAGCCACAAACAGATCAAGGAACCAGAAATGCATGTTGCTAAGCGAATGAATCCAATCTGAAAAGCAACATACTGTATGATTCCAACTATAAGACATTCTGGAAAATGAAAAACTATGGGGACAGTGAAAAAGATCAGTGGTTGCCAAAGGTTCAGGAGGTGGGAGGAAGGGAGGAATAGCAGAGGCACAAGGGATTTTTAAGGCAGTGAAACTGGTCTATATGATACTGTAATGGTAGAGACACATTACTATGTATTTGTCAAATATACATAGATTATACAAAGAGTGACCCTAATTAAATTTCTGGAGTTAACAATAATATATTAATATTAAGACTGAATCATTAATTGTGAAAAATGTACCACACTAATGCAAGACATTAATAGGAGAAATTATGTGGTTGCAGGTACGGAATATTGTCTGCTCAATTTTTCTTTAAGCCTCAAATTGCTCTAAAAAAATAAAGTCTGCTAATCTGTAAAAACATACCAGGTTGTACACTTAAAGAATATATTATAGAGTTCTTTCTGAGGCTTAATTAATAAAGATATTTTCCCCTGCCCACAAAAAAAAATATATTTTTTTCCCTGAAAAGTCATTGTAAAAAACTAAAAGCTGAAAATGGTCTTACTTAAGTAAAAAAAAAAAAAAGGAAGGAGAAAAGTGTTCAGAGACTAAATAAAGAGAACCCACCTTGAGTGCCCACCTCATCTATGCTGAATAATTTCAGACACAGAGGAATTCCCAAGTCAGTGATTTCTAAAGCAGTGTCCCTGCAGCAACATCAGCTTCATAGGCAACTTTCTAGAAAGATTCTTGGTCTACCCGGATTGGGCTGAGTCAGGGGTGGAGCCCAGCAATCTGTGTTTTGACCAGTCCTCTACGTGAGTCAGATGCTTGCTGAAGTTCCATAGCTACTGCTCAAAGTCAGTGGATCTCTACTTTCTTTCTTTTTATTATTTTTTAAAATTCTTCTAAAAGATTTTATTTTTAAGCAATCTCCATACCCAACATGGGGCTTAAACTCACAAACCCAAGATTAAGAGTCAAGTGCTCTACCAACTGAGCCACTCAGGTTCCCCTCTCCTTCCCATTTTTCAGCAGACACATGAATTCACAAGCAAAAGTTTCCCATGTTTGATGACAGAGCCCCAGCGGATAGGCGCTAGGGTGAGGTAAGTGGGGTGCCACAACACGGAGAAATCAAGATAGATCATACTTCGATGCAATGCTTTCAAAATCAAACGAATACAAAAAATATCCATGATGAACAAAATAATAAAATTTTCAATACAGACAGGATCGGTGTGACTGATTTTCCCTTTAGCCTCAGGCTGCCCACTGATCACAAGGCATTGCTTCAGCAATGGGGGGGGGGCATGTGTGGGGGGCTGGGGGCTGGGATCACTGAGGCCAGCCTTCCCTTTCTCCTGACTGAAGTACTTGCCCTGTGTCACACCATCCTCCTTCAGGCACTGCCCCCATTAAACAGTGGTACTAATTGGAAACTGAGCATTTCTAAGAGAAATCAAAGAATTACTGTTCTTGAGACTTAGCATTTTTGTGGGAAGACTGAGTTTACACACAGAAATAGCAGAGAACCCACCAAATAACATCTCCACATGCAAGTTACAATAGTGCTAAGGGTTTAAATTCTGACGAATCACCCAGGACAAGAGAACTGAGCTACATGAGGCTTACTTGGTAACTTGATGAAAATGCTCTGGGGACTGCACATGGCTACAGGAACAGTGGCTGTGTTACAGTGATCCTCCAGGGAGACAGCCACTTGGAGCCAAGTTTGGAAGGTCTGCAGAGTTGGCAGAGGGGATGTGAGAAGAAGCAAAATCTGCTGTAAGCCTGAAGAAGAAACGGAAAAACTGGGGAGTGTGGGAAATGCAGCACAGGTTTGCTTAGTTCCTCTAGAAATAAGGAAAACCAAGGAAAAGAGGTACAGGAGGTGTCAGAGGGAAAGGGCAGAGTGGGAGAAAGAGTGAGGAGGAGGGAGCTACAGCTTGTGATTAAGAGTATTCCTTAGCCACAGCCTTCCCCGGATTCTGGAAGCTAAGAAACGGGAGGTCCTGAATTGAGTTAGAAATGGCAAACAAGGAGCAAAGGAAGGAGCAAAGGAAGAAGTTGCTGTGGCCAAGTTCAAAAAGGGTGTTGCCTGTGTTCTCCTCTAGGATTCTGATGGATTCTTGTCTCACATTTAGATCTTTCATCCATTTTTAGTTTATCTTTGTGTATCGTGTAAGAGAATGGTCTAGTTTCATTCTTCTGCACATGACTGTCCAATTTTCCCAGGACAATTTATTGAAGAGACTGTCTTTTTTCCAGTGGATAGTCTTTCCTGCTTTGTTGAATATTAGTTGACCATAAAGTTGAGGGTCCACTTCTGGGATTCTCTATTCTGTTCCATTGATCTATGTGTCTGTTTTTGCGCCAGTACCACACTGTCTTGATGACCACAGCTTTGTAGTACAACCTGAAATATGGCATTGTAATGCCCCCAGCTATGGTTTTCTTTTTTAATACTCCCCTGGCTATTTGGAGTCTTTTCTGATTCCACACAGGTCTTAAGGTGATTGTTCCAACTCTCTAAGAAAGTCCATGGTATTTTGATAGGGATTGCATTAAATGTGTAAATTGCCCTGAATAACATTGACATTTTCACAATATTAATTCTTCCAATCCATGAGCATGGACATTCATGAAGGCAAGAGAAACAAAAGCAAAAATGAATTATTGGGATTTCATCAAGATAAGAAGCTTCTGCACAGCAAAAGAAACAGTCAACAAAACTAAAAAGACAACCTACAGAATGGGAGAAGGTATTTGCAAATGACCTAGCAGATAAAGGGCTAGTATCCAAGATCTATAAAGAATTTATTAAACTCAACAGCAAAGAAACAAACAATCCAATCATGAAATGGGCAAAAGACATGAAGAGAAATCTCACAGAGGAAGACATAGACATGGCCAACAAGCACATGAGAAAATGTTCTGCATCACTTGCCATCAGGGAAATACAAATCAAAACCACAATGAGATACCATCTGACACCAGTGAGAATGGGGAAAATTAACAAGGCAGGAAACAACAGATGTTGGAGAGGATGTGGAGAAAGGGGAACCCTCTTGCACTGTTGGTGGGAATGTGAAATGGTGCAGCCACTCTGGAAAACTGTGTGGAGGTTCCTCAAAGACTTAAAAATAGATCTGTCCTATGACCCAGCAATTGCACTGCCGGGGATTTACTCCAAAGATACAGATGCAGTGAAATGCCGGAACACCTGCGCCCCGATGTTTATAGCAGCAAAGTCCAAATAGCCAAACTGTGGAAGGAACCTCGGTGTCCATCGAAAGATGAATGGATAAAGAAGATGTGGTCTATGTATACAATGGAATATTACTCAGCCATTAGAAACGACAAATACTCACCATTTGCTTCGATGTGGGTGGAACTGGAGGGTATTATGCTGAGTGAAATAAGTCAATCGGAGAAGAACAAACATTATATGGTCTCATTCATTTGGGGAATATAAAAAATAGTGAAAGGGAATAAAGGGGAAAGGAGAGAAAATAAGTGGGAAATATCAGAGAGGGTGACAGAACATGAGAGACCCCTAACTCTGGGAAACGAACAAGGGGCAGTGGAAAGGGAGGTGGGCGGGGGGCTGGGGTGGCTGGGTGATGGGCACTGAGGGGGGCACTTTATGGGATGAGCACTGGGTGTTATGCTATATGTTGGCAAATTGAACTCCAATAAAAAGAAATTTTTTAAAAAAAGGAGCAAAGGACATTAAAACAGAATTAAGTGGTCATATAAAAAATTTCAAGTGAAGGAACCTGTGAAAGACTTCAGTGCAATTCAAACACGTCATCTGAAGTGATGAGTGGGGGACTTCCACAGCAAAAACTTTTTTTATAAAGAAGAATGCTCAGATTGGGAGCACTGAGCAGTTTCTGGGCCCATTAGTCATTTTGAATGGAGACACGCAGCACCGCTGTGAGAACCTAACACCCCGGTGATTTGGGCAGGGCTGGACTTTGCAAACTGTTTTCTTTTTGGAGAAAGGTATTTGTCTTTCTCAGTAATTGTTGCTGAAGATCTGCAGCTGAGACCCAGCAGCAGCTGCAGGAGCCAGAACAGGACAAGCTCAGCAGGTTACAGAAATAAAAGCTCCAGTTCAAGCTGAGAAAGCAGATACAGAGGAAACAGACTGGACTACGTAAAGCTCACCCTTAACCTGTTGCTAAGAAGGAAATTGCCAGCAGACAGTAGGGTCAAGTAGGAGTGGAACAGCACTGTCATTGCTTTTTGGAACAGAGAATGAAAGGAGCTTCTCAGGGTTATGGGCAGAGCCTGTGAGAACTAGAATTATGTAAGATCCCTTTTTCAGGGACAGCCATTAGGCATCTGAACAGAACCTATAAGGTCATGATGTCTACCAGGATCAGGGCCTATCACTTCTGTTTAGCAAGTTATCAAACTAGAGCCATCACCCAGATCAGAAGTAGGAAAGAATGAGGAGGCCCTACAAAGCACAGACTTTGTGGAATAGGAAAGTGCCATGGACTTGTTCTTGCAACCTGGTACTCACTGGCCCACTCCACCTCAGGCTAGGGAGCTCTGGGCTGCCCTGGTCAGAATATTCTTCATATAAGTGGTCAACACTGGCTGACTTGGTCTAGGAGAAGCCACTGGCCAGAGCTGAGATGAAGCTCAGCTCTGGAAGCTCAGCTCTGGATCTAAAGAGATGTCGACCCTAGGACTCTACCCAGGGAGGAAAAAAAAAGCAAGACCCTTTGTTCTTTTTTGTTTTTGTTTTTAGATTTTATTTATTTATTCATGAGAGACACAGGGAGAGAGGCAGAGACACAGGCAGAGGGAGAAGCAGGGTCCCCACAGGGAGCTCAATGCAAGACTCGATCCCAGGACCCCAGGATCACGCCCTGAGCCGAAGGCAGTTGCTCAACCACTAAGCCACCTGGATGCCCCCAAAAAAGCAAGTTCTGAGAGAGAATTCTACCAACCTAGAGGCCATGCCAACTTCAGGGCTGAAGTGAAGGAAAGAAATTCAAGGCTCAGATTCTGCAAGATGTGTTAATAGGTTATATAATGATTGTCCTAAAATTTATCTATATATATAAACAGTTTTTTAATATTATATATATATGTTTTGTTTCTCTTTTAGAGTTAAGTACTCATCTCCTATGAAAATACTAACTTGTCTTTGATCAATTGGGAGTAAATGATTTTTGTCATTATTTGAAAATAAAAGCAAGGCCAAAAGTGAAAATCTTTGCATTATAAAGCAGAGAGTTTTTAAAGATTCTTGAGTTATCCAGTGATATGATGAAATCAGTCTTCAAGGACAAAGATTTGAGCAGTAGCCTAGTAGAAGTAGGAGAAGAAGACTGAAGACAGTATAAGACTGAAGACAGAAAGCCTAGTATTGCATACTATTGAAATGATTTAAAATCTAAAATAACAATTGCTAGGACTTGAGGGTAATAGTAGAAAGGGACAAATCTGAGAAAGAATTGTTCAGAGCTGCAAGTAGGGAGAACAATGAAGGAGAGATGGCACCACATCTTCTGCAGAGGGGGTTAGAAGAATGTGGGGGTTCTTGATGGCAATGAGGGAAGGATGCTGAAGTAACTGAGGGTGCAGATCATGAATCCTGTCCATGTGAGATTTTAGGATAAGCAGAACAGCCATCTTTTGTGGGCAACTAGAGATAAGGTAATGGAGAGAGACTGTGAGGTCAAAAAAAATTTAGGAAAGAAAAGACCCAGGTTGAAGCCATGTGCACAATGGTAGAGAAAAGATCCAAGGGTACTATAATAATAATAGCAACAAGAGTAATTACAATTTCTGTGACTTATTGAATGGCTACTGTATTCTAGCCACGTTACCAGCAGTGTCACCTGTTTCGCCTCTAAACACCATGAAATAGATTTGATTGCTCCTCTTACAGATCGGAGATTGATGCTCCTTGAGGTTAAGGGACTTGCCTAAGGTGACCCACTTAAGGACCAGGACTAGATATCCAGTCTGTTGACTCCCAATTCAGCCTCTTTGCACCAGGAATTCTTTTCATATGTGTAGTGGGTCATTCTTCTTGTCACAAAGCACTGGAGGTGGAATTATGAAAATATGGATATCCTATTGGAGTAACTTTAATGGAAGAGAGGAAGGGAAATCAGAGTTATTAACATTGGTTGGGCTCGAGAGAGGCACAAGTCCGGTTAAGAAAGAAGCCAAGAAGTTTGTAATATCCTCCTACAATGATAAAAAAAAATTAGTAAAGAAAGCATTACCCCTTGTCCTAAACCTGACACAACACAAAGATAGAACTTTGAAACATAATTTGGTTTTGGAACACTTAATTATCTCCCCCACTAATGCAAAGGGAAAGATGAGATCCAGACAACAGCTTTCAAATGGAGCAGAAGTTCCAGTAGGGAGATGAGCAGAGAGAACTGAGATGCTTTACAGCTTCATTAATAAATTCCCAGAACATTATACATATCCACATTCACTTATAAGCCCCTCGCCTCCTTGTCTCCTCTCTTTGGCCCCAAACATTCCAAAAGTCAATGTAAGCAACTTTTATTCTATTTTCTTAGGATTTATTATGATAATTATATATATGTTTTGAGGTCAAATGATAAGATTCTAAAATCAATGCCATTTAACAAGCACTTAGTTAATGTGTTCTAATCTCAGTAGACACGAGAATATGTTAGACATTTCCTGCCTTCCAGAAATGCACCATCTTTACATGGCCAACCATAAATCAGGATATGTGATGAAGGCTGTAAGAGAAATGGGAAATGGGGATTCTGTGCAAAAAAAAAAAAAAAAGAATGAGAAGAATAAGGATTTACATTATACCTAGAAAGACCAGGTGGAATCTTGTCAGGAGCTAATGTTTATTCTGGGCCTTCAAAGGTGAATAAAATTTTTCTGAGGGGTTCAAAGACGAATAAGAAAAATGGAGTATTTTAATTGGGGCAGAAATGGAGGCTGCAGTACTTGACCAGACTACAACCGGCCCCAAAGAGAAATAGCCCATGGCCTAATGGACAATGTATAAAGGAGCCTAAAAGATATATACCCTCTCTCAGGCCTGATACTGAACACAGTCCCATCAACTGGGGGATCAGCAGCAGGAGCCCAGACAGCAGGGAGCACAGGAAGTCTGAGGATCAGCAGAACCGTGGCTCCAGGTCTCTCTTACTGGCCCTGCGAACTCAAGCCTCAGAGAGACTTTGGCAAAGGCTTAGCCTTGGACTTGACAGAGAGTACTGCCCCTCTTAATATTTGAGGATGTAAAGAAGTTGAGGACCACAGAGAATGGTCCTGGCCATTCCCTTGATAAGCAGACTGCCAATGCCTAGACTTCAATCCAGAAACATCACATATCAGATCTGGGATAATAAGATCAATCTGAGACCCTACCCAGCCAGCATGAGCTAGTTACAATTCTTTACTACTACAGTGATTTACAGCAAGTAAGTATTCAATATATATTTTCTGAACAACTACCTGAATATGTTTTTATGCTACATTAAACTTGTTTTGCCTCCATTTCCTGCAGGACTACAAGCTACATTATCATCGTCATCAATCATCATCATAATCATGTTACTAGCTTCCAATTATGGTGGGTTTACCATGTGCCAGATGCAATGCTGGATGCTGGGGATCACTAATCCTCATAACACTTCTACAAGGCAGATACAATTAGCTACACTTTACAGATGGAGAAAGTCAACTTCAGAGGAATTGCACATCTTTCCTGGAACTCACATATAGCTCACCAGTGGCAAAGTAGTGGGACACCAACACCATGTTCTATCCAGTATGAAAACAACCCATTTCAATTGTAAATAAGCAAATTTTTAAATTTGGTCAATTGCAAGGGAGCAAAGTTATTGTGGTCAGTTGGTTTTGCGAGGGTGTAACAGGTATGTGACTCTTTCTAAGGTTTTATTAACCTTATATATACTTAAAAGTAAACAATTTGATGAATTTTCACCAGCTGACAAAACTGATTTTTCCCATTTCAGTCTGAATATGAGAATTCCATGAATATAGCACAAATATCACCTTTTCTTTGTCCATTACAGCCATCTCACAAAAAAGAAGAGAGATAACAGTTTCCAATTTACAGACATGTGTGATTTTATTCTAAAATTTACAAACAGTACTCTGGCACCATATCTCAAAGGTTTACTTTCCTACCCTCCACACGTTAACAATGCTGACTACTTAATGCGTGCAATCAACTCCATCTCTCATCAAGAGATTCTAGAAGGACTTGGGACATTTTTATTCAACTACATGCAGGTTATCCTTCCTAAAGAAATATCTCAATTCTTCCCACTATCTCTTAAGGAAACTCAACTCCCCTGAACTCAGTTCTGCTTGCTTCAGAAGTGAGAGATCTAGTAGAACTGGAGTAGCCCCATTTATTCTCATCACACAGAGCTGCAAAATGTAGCAAGGAAATAACAGCAGACTAGCAAAGAACCTTGCAACATCCCTTTTTAAAAGTGTTCCTGTCTGTCAGGGCATATGAATTATTATGCTACACCCCCGATTGCTAAATCTGCCCCCCTCTCATGGAGGTGCCAGCTGCTGCCTGTTCACCAGCAACAGCTCTGTCACTTTTACTTTGCATCCTAATTAAGAAGACATCGAGAGACACATGGAAGTACAAGTACCAGAAGGATTGTGCTATCTGTCATACTGTCCTCCAGATGTTTCTAACGATGCTTTTGAATTTGGATGGAGGAGACACACAGAAAGAACTCTGGTGCCATGAAACCTTTCCGTGACTACTTGTTGAAGAAAGACAATTAACGACCGAACAGCTGCTAATGGGAACCTTTAGCTGGAAAACTTGTTAGGAAGAGCACTTACCATCTCTCAGAGGAATTCATACTGATAAACACCTTAGTTATGCTTCTTATTTTTGTTCTAAAATGCACAATTCATCCTTCCTAAATCAGTTTCCTTCAATTACTAAGAGAGCTCATTAAGATAAAAAAGATTTATCACCAGTTTAAAAGAAAAAAAAATTTTTGTGAGCTCATGGAAGCCTACAGTAGGAATCATTTTCCTGAAATATTTTTAAAACTTCCCAAGTATTTGACTGGTAGCTTCTGGTATTATACTATTGAGGAATTGCAAACATAAAGCTTTGAATACTGAAGCCACATTTTAGAAACTTCCCTGTTGGACATATCACTAAATTACTTTTTAAAGATACTTTACTCAGAATACTGTGCCCCACCTCCACATTCCTATCCAGAGGCAATAAATACAAGTTCTGGCTTTAGATACATGTGGCTTATGGGGGGTGGGTAGGATATAAGAGAAGGAGAGAGAGAGATTCTTAAATAATCATTTTGGCAATGGACCTTGTCTTTGGAGTGGCCAGACTTTATTATAACTATAGTGTACAAGTGTTCTTATTTGTTCTGAAGTGTGGTGTGAAATTGAAAGGTAATCTTCGTGTAAGGAAAGTGATCTTGAGCAAATCTCAATCAGTGTTGACCTCATTCCCTGAAGGGAAAGAAAGACTAATTAATAAAATGATATTTTAAATAGAAACTCTGACAATTCTGTCCAATTTCATTATACTAACAACCTCTTTCTCTACCCTCAAAGAAAAATGAACCACTCTTACTAATTTTCATAAATACTGTACTATACAATCAGGAAATAATTAATTTGGAGCTCTTCATCAGTAATGGTGATGAAGTTCTTTAATGAACAGTCTCCCTTTAACTCAATGATGAGACAAATATTCCTGAAATATTTATTGGTATAAAACTACATCAAGGAAAGAAAAAAGAAGCAATTTTTTAAAAACCAGGTCAAATCTTGAATAAGGTATAGCTGGTTACTTGTCCTTTTTTGCACTGAAGGAATGAAATTCTAAAGAGTATTGGAACTTTAAAAAATATATCTAAATATTATTTTTGTTAAAAATAATTGTCACATTTCTATGCATCTTCTTTGTCATAACACTATGTTAAGTTACAGAGCTATACAAGTATGAAAAAGGACTTTTCTTTCAAGAAAATCAGTATCTAAGTCAGAATCTCTCAATAGCACCTCTATGGACACTTTGGACTAGATAATTATTTGTGCAAAGGCTGTCCTGTACATTGTACATTGTACATTGGCATCCCTGGCCTCTACTCAGCCTGTGGCACCACCTCTTGCTTGAGTTATAACAACCAAAAATGTTTCAGACATTCAGGACATTCAGACAAATGTCCTCTGAAAACAAAATCACCTCTAGTTGAGAACTAATTGGACTTAAAGCTCAAAAACCTTTAAGGACATGGTTTTCATAAGAAGGGTGCAATGATAGATTGAATCAGGAAAGGTATCTAAATAGCTAGACAATTGGGTGATCTAGTGATTATGAGTCAGTTGGTTTAGGTTTACATCCTGGCTCTACTTTTTACTGACATGGGCAAGCTACATGTTTCTTGTAAGCCTCAGTCTCTGATCTATAAAATAGGGATAATAATAAAATTTACACATAGGGTTGTCTTGATGAAGCAAAATAAAGTACAGAAAGACCTAGAATGATTTGCATCAACTTCCATTACCATAGGTGGCCATCAAACTTTTGTTGGATAGACTAGACCTATAAATATCCATCACTCATAGCGACATTAATAAGTACAAAATAGATTTGAATGAGTATTTTAGTGCTAATGGAAATGTAAGCTTTTTTATGCATTGGTAGAGGGCTACTTACTTTTTTTTTTTTTTAAAGATTTTACTTACTTATTCATGAGAGACAAAGAGAGAAGGCAGAGACATAGGCAGAGGGAGAAGCAGGCTCCTTAGAGGGAGCCCAAAGTGGGACTCGATCCTGGAACTCCAGGATCATGCTCCGAGCAGAAGGTAGATGCTCAACTGCTGAGCCACCCAGGCATCCCACTATTTATATTTTAAATGATGTTTTATAACAAATACATCATGTTTAATCTTGTGAGTTTTTCCTTTAGAGGAAATGACTCAGGAATAATTAATCCATAATGATCAAAATTGAGACACAGACTAGAAAAGTTCTTGAATTTCAAAAATAAACCCAAAATGTTGGAACAGCCAGGCAAAAATATCAAGCAATAGATAGGAAAAGAAAGAAAAAAAATAAAGCTGATCTAGCTTTCTCCATAGAGTCCAATGCCAAAACTCAGAGAATCAATACCTGTAAGATTATCAAAGAAAGAATTGTGAGCCGTGGAATTTATGACCAGTCAAGCTATCCTTCAAGTTTTATAAAATGTTCAGTCAAACCCCTTAAAATATGTAAAAATTCAGAGAATATTGCCATGATTCTTCCTTAAGAAAACTACCGGATGACAAGTTTCATCCAACCAAAATATAGCTGGGGAAAGGAAGTAAGAGATGGATGATGAACACTGAGTGTATTTCACTATAAATAAAAGAAAGAATATTTTAACATGATACGACTAACTAAAATTATGAGAGGATTGTGAAAGAAGGTGGTAAGTTTTCTGCTTTCTTCATCTTTAATACACGGAAATCAAAGGATGTCAAAGGTAACAGAGTGAGATAATATAAATTTAAACATACTTAGCTGTTCAAAGAGAAACACTTAAAAAGCTGGTAGTATTGATTGAAATAAGTTAATAAAGTAAAAGAAGAGAAGAGAAGGGGAAGGAAGAGGGAACATGTGAATTTCAGTACTGCATATAGTAGGAAACTAACAAGTACAATCTAAAAACATGAAGGAACTAAAGATACTACATAAAAGTATAATTAAAAGATAACAAAACAAAAATGCAAACTTCTTACTACCAGAAAAACTATACAGAGGCAAATCGAATGAAAACAGACCACAAAGTAAAAGTTTCTTCAAAGTAGAAAAGAGGGATCCCTGGGTGGCGCAGCGGTTTGGCGCCTGCCTTTGGCCCAGGGCGTGATCCTGGAGACCCAGGATCGAATCCCACGTCGGGCTCCCGGTGCAGAGAGCCTGCTTCTCCCTCTGCCTGTGTCTCTGCGCCTCTCTCTCCCTCTCCCTCTGTGACTATCATAAATAAATAAAAATTAAAAAAAATTTCAAAGTAGAAAAGATAGCATGAACTAATATGATAGAATCCAGACCAAATATATGGGCCATATCAATAAATCTAAATGGCCTACACTAATTGAAAAATGAAAACTGAATCACAAGTCAAAACCTAATTCTATAAAAAGGAAAAGTGAACGTTATTAAAGTGAAAATAAAGATAAAGTGTTTTAACAAACAAAAGCAAATAAAAAGAAAGCAGGGTTTATGATTTTAACTGGCAGAGTGGAATTCAGAGCAAAAAGTATTAGACAAGACAAAGAAATCTACTTATAATGACGTTTTGTAAAATTTACAAAAATACAACTGCTACAAATATTTTTGTACCAAAGAACAGCAGTGTCATGAATACAGAAAAAAAAATTATAGGAGATTCAAAGAAAAATACCCAGAAATACATTAGAAGAAAGATATTTGAAGTCATCTCTCTCGGTCAATTGACAAATAGCATAGACAAAAAATAAGTAAAATTATAGAAGAATAAAATAAAGATTAACAACAGAGATCTGACTGATAAATATAGAATTCTGCACCCTGGGAAATTGAAACTATACCTTCATTTCATGTAAACGTAAACATTCACAAAAATTAACAACGTATTAGACCCCAAAGATAACCTTGTAAATTGGGAAAAGTAGAAATCACAATTCCATCTAGAAACAGTAAAACTCCCCCTCAACCACTCTTGAGTAAAATAGTAACTGGAAAAAAAATAGTAACTAAAAAGCAAAATTCCAAATTTCTGGAAAACAATATTTTATGATACTGCAACATATCAGGATAAGATATTGCTAACACAGTGCTAAAAGAAAAACTGATAGCCTTAACTGCCTATTTCAATAATAAAGAATAAAGATAAATGACACAAGCATCCAACATTAAAAGTTATATATGGATCAGCAAAATTAACAAAAGGGAAATATCCAAAGAGAATTAATAAAGACAATATAATAGTAATAAGTTAGAAATAGAGATATAGTAGAACTCATAATTAGATACAAAAACTTTTTATGAAGGAAGAGAAAGGGTGAATAATTAAGTATCATTATCAAGAAAAAAACAAAGGAGAAACATTGCATATACAAGACAAGATGATAAAATGGAAACCCAAACAGAAGAATTTAAAGAATCACAAGAGATTAATTTGCATAGAACTTGCTGAATTCTATGGAAATCAATTTTAAAACCTGTATGGAATAGATAACTTTCCAGAAAAGGTCATTTACCAAAACTGACAAAGGAAATGAAAAATCTAAAGTAAATAAATTCCATTAAAAATATAGAGAAACATGTCAAAGAATTTCAAACAACAAAAGCACTAAGCCCAGTATATTCACAAGATAATTCCAATGAATCCTGAAAAGTAATTAATTCCAATGCTCTTTAAAGTACTTGGATTACAGGTATTAACCAGAACTTTTAAATTATTTTTATGAAATAAGTATAACATTGGTAGCTACATCTGACAAAATAGCATAAAAAAGAGTATTACAGATGCATCTCATTTACAAATACTAGTGCAAAAATCCTAAATAAAATATTTGTAAGCAAAAATCTAGCAGCACTTTATAAGAATAATACAATGTAATTAATTACATGAGGCTTGTAGAGATGTATTTTAAAAAAATCAACTACCATTCTTGAAAGGATAACACTCAGTAAAATAGAAAAATATGGGTACTGTCTTAACATGGTCCTAAAGCCAAATTTTTTTTAAAGCCAAACTTAATAAGAAAACACTAGGGGCATTTTCACAAAAGTCAAGAACAAGAAATGATGCCTGCTATCATCTTTATTATTTATCATTTAACTAATATTACTTGCCAATAGAATCTGCCAAAAATAAAGAGTTAGAGGTATAAAATGTCGGAAAGGAAGAGGTCCTTTTTTTATTATTTTTTTAGGCAGATGATCTATCTCTATAGAACATTCAAACTAATTAACTGCAAACAATAAGAGAATTCAATAAGGGAATAGGCTAAAATAAGAGTAATCAATAGCTTCATATAAGCAAAAATAACAAATAAAAGATATGATAGAAGAAATGACCCCATACATCACATCACCAAGGAATGAAATTATCAAGAAATGTACAAGAATATTGAGAAGAAAAGTCTAAAATGTCACTGAATAAAACAAAAAAATGGCATGAACAAATGGAAAGACATACCATTTTCTTAGACACAATGACCCAATACTACAAGGAGGTCAATACTCCTTAAAATAATTAAATATTCAATAATATCCCAATAAGTATACCAATTTATATCTTAACCAAACAAGTGAATTTTAAAGTTCATGTAAAAAAAATAATACACACAAAACTCTGATAATGGAGAGCAATAAGAAAAGCTAGTATCACTAAATTTTTATAAAATTACAAAGTCTCAATAATTAAAACAGTGCTCTGGTACATGAACAGATAGAGCAATGAGTTCTGAAATAGACCCAAAACCACCAAATGATTTAGGATGTCACAAAGGTGATATTCCAATAAATGAGGAAAAAGGGTAATGGTGTTGGGAAAAATGCATAGTGCTATGCGGAAAATATCCACACTTTGAACCAGGATCATTTCTAGATGGATTAAAACGTTAAAAGTAAAAAGTTAAACATAAAAATACCTGGAGAAGTGTCATGGCAGAAGTGTTTTTATATAACTCATGATTTTCTAAGTTTGACACAAAATCCAAAAGTCACAAAATAAAAGACTGATAATTTAAAATATGCAAAGCACAAATTTCCACATGGCAAAGGCAAAAAAAAACAACACATTAAAAAAATAAAGAACCTAAGGGCACCTGGGTGGCTCAGTGGTTGAGCCTCTGCCTTTGGCTCGGAGCATTATCCCGGGGTTCTAGGATCAAGTTCTGCATCAGGCTCCCTGCAGGAGTCTGCTTCTCCCTGTGCCTATGTCTCTGCCTCTCTCTGTGTCTTTCATGAATAAATGAATAAAATCTTTAAAAGAATAAAAAATTAAAAAATAAAGAACCACAATATATTTACACATACATCCCAACAGCTAATATTACTAAATTAAAAGGAGACCATACAACCCAATATGTGAAAGACCAACACTGAATTTTAAAAGGCTATGAACAGTTCAAAGAGGAGGAAGTGAAAATGGCTCCTGAACATATGAAAAAATTCTAAACAATGAGATGATATTTTCTCCTTATGTTGACAAAGATCAAAGAGTGAGATAGTACACTGGGCTGACAAGGGGGAGGGAAAAGACACCTTCATGCAGTGCTGCTGGGAGGCCAGATACACTCAGCCACCATGGAGGACTATTTAACAACAGCATAATTACAACAGTCCTTACCTACCCCTCCAACCTACAATTTCACTTCAACAAATGTGGGAATCTATCCATAGGATAGATAGACACTCATATATCTGATGTGGTACTTGGAGTCACACAAAACTTACAAACATTTGCAAGTACCAAAATGGACATTAATAGGGAAAGAGTTAAACAAATTTTGGTGCATCCATAGTATAGAATTAGAGAATAATAATATACTTAAATGGAATGACTTCCAAGAAAGAATGGTAAGAAAGGGAAGGAAAGAAAGAATGGAGGGTGGAGAGGGAGGGAGGAAGGAAGAAAAAAAAGCAGAAGGGTGGTATAAAGTTGGGGGTTGGACTTTGGGAATAGACACATATTTGTTTATATGCACATGTGAACAAACTATCTCTGGAAAGATACATAAGAAATTGGTTATAATTTCTCAGCTGGGAACAATGGTAGAAGAGAAATTTGCCTTTCCCAATACAAGCAAAAGATGCCTTTTGAATGTTTTTTATAAATCTATTTTTGAGTCTACAGGTTGGATTTGGTCTATAGATTACTACTTTGGGTTTTTTTAAAAGATATTTTTATTTATTCATTTGACAGAGAGAGCCTTAGAATATTGGAATTATGCAATCGACTTTATCCCAGTATGACAATTATTACAACATAAGTACTTCAACTCCTAATGTCCCAAATTCCAAGTCCATTCCAAAAATAAAGAATTTTACTATGTTCAGAAGTGGGATTATTCTACTGCAGAATAAATCATACAGGGTTTTGCTTGACAACCCTTCTATCTCTGACATAATAATCCTATAGTGTAGACTGATTTATATAGACTGAAAAAAAATTATCTTGTTAGAAATTCAAGAAAGAGAAAAAAGAAAGATAATATGAGTTTATTGGGCTCTGTCCATCTCTCAAGAGAAACATATACTACATTTGCTCATATTTGCCTTTAAAAACATAAAGGCTGATAAATAGTAAGTAATCATATAAAAAGAGAAACAGACTCACTATATCTGACAGTATAATCCCAGAAGAAAATTTTTCTTTTCTTTTTTTTTTTTGTCAGAAGGGTTAAGAAACAAAATCACCCCGAATTGACTCCAAATTGCTCTATAGATTCAAATCTCTTTTGTCAGTCCCTGAATGGTCTGAATTTCTCAGATTTGAAGGCTTTTTGACCTTTTTATAATGTTTATATTGTCAACCCACACAATTTCTTGTATACATCTGACTCCCAATTAAATCTGTAATGGATTTTGACCAAACTGATACTTCCTATTTCGAGTAATGGTGCCACATCTAAAGAACCTACTGCAAATGCTATCTACACAATGATCTCATTTTCAAGTTTTTCTTCCCAAAAGACTACTTCAACTTCTCACCATATAAATTGAAATTACCCACTATCTTTATTGGACTGTTTATCCATATACTCTTGCTGTTATTTCATATAAAAGGCTTTTGGTGAAACAAGAAGCATGTTCTCTTGAACCTTGCCCTTTAATTAGTGTAAGCTCCTTGGGGACTAATGGCCTGACTTCATGGCTGGTAATAGGATGGATCTAGGAAACAGGGCTAAAATGAAACATTCCTTCCAAATGTTTCGGGCAATCCTAAACCATGAAATGCCTGCCAACCCCCTGAGAAGATCAGATCAATAGAGCAACCACTGGGCATGTAAAGCAGAACCGCCCACTGCAAAGTCCACTTAATGAAAATCCCCAGTGGGCACTAGGTCTGCAATAGAAGAACATTCTTACAGAAGAATAGATTCCCTTTGTCTGTGTTTCTGACTCCAGTGGATGGTCCAATGAGCAATTAGGCCTGCAAACACTAACACCTACCAGCCCCAAACTGATTAGATGGCCTCACATAAATAAGATGATTAGATTGTTTTGGACTTCTTGCCTTTAGGAATCACTAGAGTACTGATATTAAACACAAGTATTCTAGGGTCATCTTAGGCAATAGAGCTTTTTCATCAGGAAATTCAACTCCAATCAGCAAACACTTAAGATTGGCTTTTGTAGAAAAAGCACTTTGTCTTTTACCGACCAGCAAATTTATCCATGTCTTTGGTTTGCTTCATTAAATTTAATGCACATGTATTGTACATTATTTTTAAAGAGGAAAGACATACTCAAGTGTTACCAGCTCTTCCTAATAAATCCATCAATACAGTGGAGTATGCTGTATCTACTTTGCAATTCTATACTAGGTTAGAAGCTCCCTTTCAACGACAAGTTATTTATCTTACTAACAATCTATCAAAGTAAGTATCTCCTAAGGTACAGCATTATTAAATATTTTTCACAGCTGAAATTCCCCAACCCCCTCAGGCAGAATTAATAGTTTTTGTTCATACATATATCATGATGCTTCTCACATTTTTAATGGGTGCTGTTGTTGATGGATCTTTTATTACCACCAGATTGGGACCCCCCTGAAGGTGGACCACAGTTCTTATTCATCTCTGAATAAGCCCCAATAACTTGCAGAGAACCTCCCACAGTATGGATGAATAAAAAATGAAATCTTGTAGCAAGAGGTTTGTTGTCCTCTCTCTGCTACCTAACCCCGTAGCAATGCTGGGATAGGAGTGGCAGGGTAGAGAGTGGTGGGGTGTTGAAGCTCTAAAACTACTTCCCCTGAGTTCCTTTCAATCCCATGGCCCTCGTTCTCCCTTCAATTCTATTACTATTATGACTCCTAGATTCACAATGTAACTTTCTTCTAAATGTGACAATTACTGCACAGAATGGCAATTTAGACCTATGACAGTTGAGCACAGAAACAGGTAGCCTATGGCACTGAAATGACAACACAACCCCTGGAGTCCCTGGTGGTGACACCCTGTCACACTGCCCACTGCATAGCGCTCCCTCAAGTCTCTCCCACAGAGCCTCTCCTCCTCCCTTCCTTCTGCTTCTTCTCTATTACTCTCTTTTCCTCCCAACTCCATTATTCCCACTGCCCTGCTCGTGCAGATGATAGCCCATGGGCTAAAAATACTGCCAGGTAGGGATGGAAAATGTCAAACAGAGTGTCCCCACTCATCTTTCACGTGCCCAGTACAAAAATCATTAGTAGACTCTTTAGACGCTTACCTGCAACCTCAGAATTCTAAGGCAGGGCTAGAAACAGCCACCAGCAATTACGAGTGGGCATGGAAGATAAAGTCTCCTTGCAATCTCTAGGAAATTTTTACCTTCTTGGCAGTTAAAAGTATTAATTTATTTAAGCCTTAGTACTGAACTGACAAAAAAAAATCTTCCTTTTCTTTTCCTCAATCCCCCCCCCCCCCAACACACACACAACCAAACCCCATTGTGATTGACTGGTAGTGGTTCTGCTGGAGTTCTGTGTTTAAAATAATCAAGAGGTAGCATCCTGGCCCAACAAGAAAAGGTATTATAATGCATTAGCAATGTCTTGCTAAGTGATCAAGAATAGAGAGCAGTGACATACATGCTAGTTATTTGCCCCATTTGCCTAACTCTCTCATCTGGTAAATTACTATTCTTGATGTAATCACCAGGGCTTGCAAACTTTATTTGATTCATTCAACAATTAACTGAACTTGAGTACAATTTAATTAGAATTGAGTATGAGCCAGCACTATGCCGGATACTGGACATAAAAAAATAACTCAGCATAGTCCTCAATCTCAGGCAACAGAGTCAAGCTTCTCACAACCACAATATTCTGTTTGCACTTCAGTGAAACCAGCCAGTAGGCAATGTGATCCATGTTTGTTCAGTTTAGTCAATGGCTGGCATACAACCATCCTTTTAATCTAACAAGGAAAATCTTAACCTTGGATTTCCAAAAAACTAAACCACTGGAGGGGAGAGGAGAATGGGGAATAGATGAAACAGGTAAAGGGAATTAAGAGGTAGAAACTTCCAGTTATTAAATAAAAAAATCATGGAGATGAAACTACAGTTTAGGGAATACAGTCAATAATATTATAATAACTTTGTACAATGACATGATAATTACACTTAGAGTGAGCATTTGGTAATGTAAATACTTGTTGAATCACTATGTTGTACATCTAAAACTAGTATAGTATATGTTCATTATACTTCAATTAAAAACAGGGACACCTGGGTGGCTCAGCGGTTCAGCACCTGCCTTCAACTCAGGTCATGATCCCAGGATCCAGGATCAAGTCCTGCATCAGGCACACTGAGAGAAGCCTACTTCTCCCTCTGCTTTTCCTTCTGCCTAAGTCTTTGTCTCTATCTCAGTCTGTGTCTCTCATGAATAAATAAATTGAAAGAAAGAAAAAGAAAGAAAGAAAGAAAGAAAAGTAAATATAATTGAAAGAAAAATTCTATTTACAATACACTTCCACAGTGTAAAGCAGGTACATAGAAGTCTAATAAATAGACCTATATAAAAATTAAAATAGCTAAAAGAAGATGAAATTAAAAAAATTTTATTGGAGTTCAATTGCCAACATATAGCATAACACCCAGTGCTCATCCCGCCATGTGCTCCCTCAGTGAGGGGGCCCCCTCTGTACCCATCATCCAGTCACCCCAACCCCCCACCCACCTCCCCTTCCACTACCCCTTGTTCATTTCCCAGAGTTACGTGTCTCTCATGTTTTGTCACCCTCACTGATATTTTCAGCCATTTTCTCTTTCCCTTTATTCCCTTTCACTAATTTTTATATTCCCCAAATGAATGAGCCACATAATTTGTGTCCTTTTCCAGTTGACTTATTTCACTCAGCATAGTACTCTCCAGGTCCATCCATGTCGAAGCAAATGGTGGGTATTTGTCGTTTCTAATGGCTGAGTAATATTCCATTGTATACATATGCCACAAAAGAAGATGAAATTTTTAAAAAGCCTAACTCAGGCAAAAATATTCCAAAGGGTCTCCCCAAATTTTCTGGTTACATTTGAAAGGGGCTTAGGGCCTATGATATAAGTTCAAATAATCAAATATTGAGTTTTGCTACTCCAAAGAGTTTGAGAACCTATAGTTTATACTTACATAGTACACGATACTGGTAACAATAGCTCAAATGAGGACAAGCCTAGAGAAATAACGGACAAAAGCAATATGGCTTTCTACAGAAGTGAGTATATGCCATGCGAGCACTGACTAACTTTCCATAAGAATCAGTTCAGGGTGAAGTGTAACAGATGTAGAAACTGTGACATTGACACATCCACACTGGAAGTAATGAGTCTGTCTATGCTAAGAAATGCTGTTTCCTTGCAATAGGAGGATCCATTCAGCCTGAGAACCAGGGCAGCAACAGGAAAAGAGGACAGATCAGAAAGGAAGACACACAACTTAGCCCTCTGAGCTAAACCACAGCCTGCCCTCAGGGTCTCCACCTCTCTCTATCCAACATCATGGTGGCTTCATATCATCTTCAAAATCCTCCCCAGAGCCTCTGGGTGCCTGCTGTTTTCTAGATCTCAAAACCTTGTTTAAGACCGAATGGTCTTGGACATCTACACTATTAGCAAATTTGGGGTTCTTTCTTTATTTGCTTGGGTTACATTTGTACAGAGGCTTAAGAAAACTCTCCTAGCTTTTTTTAACTAGATATATGCACTATATTAAATATATAATTTTTAACTAAATACATTCCAACATGAACTGAGAGAGGGTGTGTTGGCCCCCACACATAATTCCAGAATTCATTTATTTTCAGCTGTGGCTCTCTACTCAAAGGTGAGAAAGGTATCCTCCCTATGCCACTGTTAAAATGAACAGGATCCATATGACAAGGTATTTCTCAAGGTGCAGTCCTAGAGCACCCATCTTGAAATCTACCTAGGAAATATTAAAATGCAGATTTCTGGGCTCCATATGGCAACTATTAAGGGCCCATAAATCTGCATTTTAACAAATTCACCCAATGACTCATAAAGAGATTGAAGTGTGAGGATCTCTACTATTTTATGGTAATTGGTCCTTAAAGGCATTTAAAATATATCAGCAAGGGGCCTGGGTGGTTCAGTCAGTGAAGCCATGACTCTTGATTTCTACCCAGGTTATGATCTCAGGGTCCTGAGATTGAGCCAGGCTAGGGCTCTGCACCCACCCTCTCTGCCCCTCCCCCACACTCATGCTATCTCTCTCTCTCAAAAAAAAAAATTTTTTTTTAATTAAATATATCAGCCAACACAGTCACATCTGTGCAGTAGCATTAGGGTAATTCAAAGTTCAGATCACTAGAAATTCCCAGAAAGTTGGCATGACTCCCACCCCGGGGTCCCCATGGGATTAGAATAATCCTATTCCCTGAGTGCAAGGCAAAGGAAGGCTTTGGATGTCTGCTGTGAGGGATGCTAAGACTATTTACAGATTGGGGACAGATCTCAACACTCAGAGGGGCCCCTGGCAGCAGGCTCCCCACTCTTCGCAGGATGGGCAAAAGCTATAGCTCCTCCGCATGCCTCTGACCCCCTGTGTTGGTATTTATTGGTGGATATTCCTGGCTCCGGAGGGGCAGCTCCCAATGTGAGTCACAAAGAGATTTTTGCCTGCATCTCTGGCCGGTGCTGTTCACAGTGGAGCACCCATAAATCCTCCTACCCGCATCGATCAATAGCAGACACAACAAAACTTGAACCAGGCAAGTTTAAAGTTCAACGTGGTCGCTAAGGGAAAACACACTGTTCTCTGATTCCCTTTTTAAGAAAGAAGAGCTCAGAGATAAATACAGAAAATCATTCTCTTGCTATTTTCAAATATCTCACCTTTCACTGTATTGAACTTCAGCAATTGCCTGAGTTATGACCACTTTTAAAACCAGGTTCAAGTTAAATACTAAGTTCCCTACTTGATTTTCTTCTCCAACACCTCAAAAGAACAGTTATTTTGATTCAGATACATGTCACATCACACTTATTAGCACACTCAAAAAAAAAAAGTCCCTGTGCTAATGTTGGTATAGAATGAAAATATTTGAATTTGTTCATTTCCAAAGTATTTGTAAGCCTGCTGGTATCCCTATCACACTTCTAGCTAATACACTTCGACCTATCGAATTCAGAGCATGATTTTGTACAGGATCATACATACATGAAAGATCTATAGCCAATGAAATAATTTCAAAGTTAGAGACAAAAATGACTAGAATTTAGTCTCCAAACCTCATCTTGCAATGACAGAAACTGAATTCTGTACAGTGGAACTCAAAATTTACTTCCAGCACTGAGATTGTGATTTCATACTCTAACAGAAGCTATTGGTACCTTCCTTTACTCCTTTGTCAGTTAAAGTTCCCACACCTGCTCACAGCTTCCTACAACAAGCACCTGTGCCTCTCTATCTGTTGAGAGACAGCTGAGTTGCCTGGGTAGGAGGGAGGTACTGGGGAGGGAACACCCCCAGGCCAGCTCTCAGCCAGTGACACAAATAAGTTAGATTATCAGCCAGTGTTGCGTCCCCAAATGGGACAGCTTTAAGGTGTGCATTACCCCAATCCCAAATGTGGGTAACCTGCCCGCTGCTACACCCTGTGCTGGCTTCCCTGTCCTGCCTGGCCACTCCTTGCTTACACTCAGATCTAGTCTCAGGATGTGCTTCTGGGAGTTACACCTAAGTCCCCCAGCTATGGAAGGGGAAAGCCAACATGGTTTGGTTTTACATTAAAAAGACAAATAGGGGATCCCTGGGTGGCGCAGCGGTTTAGCGCCTGCCTTTGGCCCAGAGCACTATCCTGGAGACCCGGGATCGAATCCCACGTCGGGCTCCCGGTGCATGGAGCCTGCTTCTCCCTCTGCCTGTCTCTCTCTCTCTCTCTCTCTGTGTGTGAGACTATCATAAATAAATAAAAAAATTAAAAAAAGACAAATAAATATATCAGATTATGTCAGGGGAACCTAGAGGAAGGGGTAAACAGTTCTGTCTCAAATAGTGTGAGTGGTGTTCATCTGGTTCTTACAAGTGCCAATTTTTCAGAATCTTTGTCTCATTTCACATTAGACAGTTATTATGCCCTGAATAAGAAAATATATCAATCAGGCTCAAAACTGATCTAATAGCAATTTTGAAGTGAAACTGAAAAAAGTGACCATACTTCCTCAAAACCCAAAAGCAGCATTTGGGATACTTTCCTTAGGAGACTAAAGCATAAGAATTCTGCAGATGTCTTATTTGGTCTAGATAAGCCTGGTGTCTCCATTGGTTCACTATGTTTCACTTTTACTTTAACCGAGACACTTTCATATCTCCATTTCCTTAAATATATATTGAAGTAACCCTAGAAATACTTGCTTGAAAACTTTGTGTTTTACTTTCTATTCTTATTAACTGCTCTCTGATAGCACTTTAGTCTCTATAACAATACATGATTTTTATTAAATAGGTTTTGTGGAGAATTTACAGGTTTTCAAGCCAAAGGCTTTTCCGTCTTCCATTGTTATATTGATGGATGTGTAAAGACATGAAAAGACAACTTTAAATTTGAGCCTTTGCTCCACTGGGTCTGAGGTCACTCAGAAGATGAATTTAGGATGAAAAAATGTTGTAATATGTATTTCTTCCCAAGGAAAGATATTACCTTAAAAATAGTTATTGCTGGGGATCCCTGGGTGGCGCAGCGGTTTGGCGCCTGCCTTTGGCCCAGGGCCTGATCCTGGAGACCCGGGATCGAATCCCACATCAGGCTCCTGGTGCATGGAGCCTGCTTCTCCCTCTGCCTGTGTCTCCTTTTTTTTAAAAAAAAAAAAAATAGTTATTGCTGCAGCCACACTCACAGAAGAGGGGGAAAAATCTATGTTTTCTAGGACAAACCAAAACACTAAGATTGTAAGTGAGCAAGTGAATTGCCTGAGACCACTCAGTGAGCCAAAGGTATGAGTGAAAACAGGCTGCAGGACGCTAATTCCAGATCATACCGTCTAAATAAAAAGTTGGTTATTGAATCTCACTGCCAGGCAGAGGTGGATTTACCCTAAAGCCAATGGAGCCTTACTACATATGTATGCAATATTTCCAGAACCCTGGGTGGCCCTCTCATATGATCTCACATGGTCATATGGTTCTGTAAAATTTGCAGAAGTACAATTCTTTTTACTGTAATTAGTTAAAATCTATTTCCTGAAGAGGACCTCCTCAAATTCTATAAGCTTCAGATTCTATAAAATCTGAAGCCTTCCTTCTGCTAGGACTACATGAACATTCCCTGTACTTCCCAGCTGAACACTTATCCGTAGAACTCAGAAACCCACCAAGTATGCTCTTCCCAGAGAGACATTGTATTACAACATTAGCTCAGGCCTCACAGCACCTCCCCAGGTAACAACTTCACTAATCCATGGACTTCCAGAAAATATTTCACAATGACTCTAAACCTTTGTGAGAAACTTAGAAAGCTTTAGTGCATCAGTGAGCAGTTAACATCTGCGGGTTCCTACTGAGATCTAAGGTATCAATTAGTGGTAACTAGGATTCTTGATTTTTTTTTTTTAACCAGGATTCTTAGCAATGGGCTTTCAGAGAGAACAAGCATATGCTGATGTTTTAAATTAAAAACGTACTCTCCTGTAGAGAATGTCCACAGAGCATTCATCTTCTTTGGCCCATATAATTCTTATTACATTTTGCCCTCCAAAAGTGATTATGGCACTCATGGAAACACTGAATCCCAAAAGAAAATATTTCTTTATGAGAAACCATAACTCTTTGACTGCCATTATTTCCTGGACTTTTAATCATGTAGCTCTTTTTATTTTTTGTTTTTGTGAGCCCCTGCAGCTCATTCTTCATTCTCTACCACCAAACCCCAGCCAAAATACTAGATAAAAAAAGAGATGAACCCTAACATAATGGCAGGAGACCCTTGTGTCCTGGGAGGTGTTACCATCCTTCTAGGCTATAGGGTAGACCTAGAGAGGAGCTGGCAACTCCTCCTTCTCTCCAACTCTTGTTATTATAACTAATGTTGCCAAGTGTGCCTGAATCGGTTTCATTAACAATAATACTAGCTACCATTATTGAACTCAGACTATGTGCCAGGCACTATATTAAGCACTTGACATGCATTATCTCATTTAAGCAACCTCAAAACTATAAAAGGTAGGTACTCTTTAATGTCCCATTATATAGATAAGGAAACCAAAGCACAGCAATGTTAAGTAATTTGCCCAGAATTACTTTTTGTTTGACCACCTTCCATCTCACCCAGGGACTCTTAGTCCTAGCCTCTCCCAATATAGGATTAGACATGTAACTCAGGCTGGCCAGCTAGAGAATCCTATCCTCCCGGCCATGATGGTTGATTCAGGGGTGGCATTGTATTAGTTTTCTATTGCTGCATAAGAAACTAACACAAACTTAGAAGCTTAAAATAACATTCACAATTCTTGTTGGTCAGAAGCCTATACACAGCAGGGCTACATTCTCTGCTCAGAGTTTACAAAGCTAAAATCAAGGTGCTGGCCAGGCTGCATTCTCATCTTGAGCATCCTGGGGAGAAGTCCACTTCTAAAATCATTCTTGTCATTGGCAGAATTCAATTCCTTGCCTTTGTAGGTCCAAGGTCCTTTTCCTTGCCGGCTATTAGCTTTGGGCCACTCTTAGATTGGAGGTGCTACCCACATTCCTTGCCACATAACCTCCTTCATTTTCAAATTGGCAACAGTATGTTGAAGGCTTCTTATACTTAAAATCTCTGATGTCACCATCTCTGAGCTCAAGACCTGGATTAAAATATTTGTGTGATTAGATCAGAACCACCCAGACAATGTCCCTATCTTAACATCGACTGATTTGGGGACCTTAGTTATGTCTGTAAAATACCATCCAAACAAGTGCTTTACAGAATAACTGAAAAGGATATTGTGTATATCAAGGGTAGGAAATTTTCAGAACCATCTTAAAATTCTACCTACCACAGACATACAGCTCAGGTCAGGCCAATAAGAATCCTCTAAACAAGGAAGCATTCCCTCTTCTCTGGACTCACTATATATACAACAAATGCATAGAGCTGGGAAATGGAGAGACTGTGCCTACAAAATAGAGGAAATAAAATACAAAATACAGGAAAGAATACAAAATAGAGGAAAGGAAAGTTAAGAGGGAGAGAGAGGTCACCGATAATATTTTAATATCTGGATACAGATACCTGCTAACTTGACTGGCATCTGTTATATCCAACCAAAGAATTCTGACCAACACAGCTAAATCTTTCTCATTCCAAAGCCCTAGCTCTTTTTTTTTTTAAGATTTTACTTATTTATTCATGATAGACACAGAGAGAGACAGACAGACACAGGCAGAGAGAGAAGCCGGCTCCATGCAGGTTGACTGATGCGGGACTCGATCCTGGGACTCCAGGATCATGCCCTGGGCCAAAGGCAGGCACCAAACCACTGAGCCACTCAGGGATCCCCAAAAGCCCAAGCTCTTAATGATGAAATCTTGTATTTTCCTTTTATGTTAATGATAGTTAATGCTATCAATAACAAGCATGTATTAGGGAAAGAAATAAAAGTGTAGAGTTTTTGTTTTTGGTTGAGGCTAAGTTTTTATCAGCTTAAAACAAACTGTTAAAACTATAAGATGTTTTATGGAAGCCTCATGGTAATCACAAAGAAAATACCTTTAGAAGCCACACAAAAGATAATGAAATTAAAGAACATCACTACAAAAATCAAAGTACAAAGGAAAGCATATAAACAAAAACAAAAACAAAAAAAATTGTAAGACGGAAAATGACAATTTTAAGTCTTTATATATTAATATTTACTTTAAACATAAATTGATTAAACTTCTCACTGAAAAGATATACAGTGGTTGAATGGATAAAATATAAGACCCAACTATATGCTGAATAAGAGACTCACTTTAGATTTAAGGACACACATAGGCTGAAAATAAAAGAATGGAAAAGGTGCTCCACGCAATGTAAACAAAAGAGCAAGCATAGCTATATTTATAACAAACAAAATAGACTTTAAGTCAAAAATGGTCACAAGAAACAAAGAAGGACATTATATAATGACAAAAGGATCAATTCACCAGGAAGCTATAATAATTACATTTACACCCAACATCAGAACATTCAAATATATAAACCAAACATTAATAAAACTGAAGACAGAAACAACAATACAATAATAGTCAGAGAGAGACAATATCCCACTTTCGGCAGTGAATAAAACATTCAGAAAGAAAATCAGTAAGGAAACTGGTCTTGAACAACACTATACACCAATTGGACCTAAAGGACATATACAGAATATTCCACTCAATAGCAGTAGAATACACATTCTTCTCAAGCACACACAGACATTCTTCAGGATAGACTCCATATTAGGCTACAGAACAAAACTTAACAAATTTAACATTGAAATTGCACCACATATCTTTTCTGACCACAAGATATAAAGCTAAAAATCAGTAACGGGAGGATAACTGGCAAATTTAGAAATATGGAAATTACACAACATTATCCTGGAAAAAGGGGTGGGGTGTCAAAGAAGAAATCAAAGGAGAAATCAAATGAAAATGAAAATTAATGAAATATAAATTCATTTAAATGAAATTTAATGAAAATTAAAACCCAACATATCAAAACTTATGGGATACAGCAAAAGCAGTACCAAGAAGGAAGTTTACAGCAATAAATGTCTATCTTTAAAAAAGAGAAAGATTCCAAGTAAACAACCTAACTTTATACCTCAAGGAACTAGAAAAAGAAAAACAAACCAATCCCAAAGTTAGCATAAAGAATAATAAAGATTAGAGCAGAAATAACAGAGACTAGAAAAACAATAGAATAAATTAATAAAATTAAGAGCTACTTCTTTCAAAAGATAAACAAGATTAACAAACCCTAAACTAAGAAAAAAAGGCTCAAATAAAATCAGAAATGAAAAAGGAGACAGTGTAACTAATGCCAAAGACATACAAAAGATCATAAATAACTAGTAAGAATAATTATAGGCCAACAAAATGGATAATCTAGAAGTGGATAAGTTACTAGAAATATATGACTTACCAAGACTAAATCATAAAGAAATAGAAAATCTGATCAGGCCAATTACTAGTAAAGAGATGGAATCAATAACCAAATCTTTTCAATAAAAGAAGTACAAGACCAGAGAGTACAAAGGTGAATCTACCAAATATTTAAAGCATAGTTAACACCAACATTCTCAAAGTCTTCCAAAATATTGAAGAAGAGGGAACACTTCTAAACATATTTTACAAGTCCAGCATTATCCAGATACCAAAACCACACAACGATGTCACAAGCAAAGAAAATTTCAGTGCAATATCCCTGATAAACATACATGCAAAAATCCCCAAAAAAGTGCTAGTAATCCAAATTCAACAATATATTAAAAAGCTCACCACAATCAAGTGAGGTTTATGCCTGGGATGCCAGGATGTTTCAACATATGCAGATGAACTAATGTGATATACTACATTAACAAAGTGAAGGATAAAAATTATATAATTACCTCAAGAGAAACAGAACATGTAACAAAATTCAACATCTATTCACGATCAAAACTCAACAAATGGTATAGAAGGAATGTACTTCAACATAATAAAGACCATATATGACCAAGCTCAGAGCTATCATTGTACTTAACAATAAAAACCTGAAAGCTGTTCATCTAAGATTAGGAAAAATACAAGGATGCCCATTCTTGCCAATTGTAGTACTTGAAGTCCTAGTCAGACCAATTAGGCAAGAAAAATAAATAGAAGTTATCCAAAGTGGAAAGGAAGAAGTAAAGTTATCTATGTTTGTAGATATGATCTTATTTACATGCAGAAAATCCTAAAGTTTCCAACACACACACACAAATTCTTAAAACTAAGAGACCAGTTCAGTAAGGTTCCAGGACACAAAGCAACATATAAAAACAGTTGTTTCTATACACTAACAAACTACCTGAAAAGGAAATTATCAAACAATCCTATTTACAATCACATCAAGAAACAATAAATACTTAGAAATAAGCTTAACCAAGAGAATGAAAGACTTGTACACTGAAAACAAAACACAGATGAAAGAAATTAAAGAAATAAATAAATGAAAAGACATCTATGTTCATAGATTAGAATACTTAATATTGTTAAAAGGTCCATATTATCCAAAGAAATCTCATTTTTCAATGCCATCTGCATCAAAATTCCAAAGGTACTTTTTTTTAAGTTTTTATTTAAATTCCAGTTAGTTAACATACAGTGTAATATTAGTTTCAGGTATACGATATGGTGATTCAGCACTTCTATATAACATACAGTGCTCATCACAAGGGCACTCCTTGATCTCTATCACCTATTTAACCCATCCCCCCATTGACCTCCCCTCTGGCAATCATCAGTTTTCTCTTTATAGTTAAGAGTCTCATTCTTGGTTTGCCTCTCTCTCTCTTTTACCCCCCTGTCTTGTTTGTTCTGTTTCCTAAATTCTTGAAATCATGTATCTGTCTTTCTCTAACTGGCCAAAGTGACGTCTAAAGAAAAAAATCTAAAATGTATTCTGAACCACAGAAGTCCTGAATAGCCCAAGTCATCTTGAGAAAGAATAACAAAGTTAAATGGATCAACAGGTATCATGTATCCTGATTTTCAAATATATTACAAAGCTACAGTACTTAAAACAGTGTAGTATAAAGACAGACATATAGACCAGAAGAACAGAATAGAGAACCCAGAAATAAACCCATGCATAAATGGTGTACTGATTTTTTGTAAGAGTGCCAAGAATACACAATGGAGAAAGGATAGTCTCTTCAACAAATGGTGTTGGAAAAACTGGATACCCACATGCAAAAGAACAAATTTGGATCCTTCTCTTGTACCATACATAAAAATAAACTCAAAATGGATTAAAGACTTAAACATAACACCTGAAACTATAAAACTCCTAGAAGAAAACTTAAGGGAAAACTTCTTGACATTGGTCTTAGCAATGACATTTTCATTATGACACCAAAAACACAGGCAACAAAGACAAAAATAGACAAGTGAAACTACATCAAACTAAAAGCTTCTGCACAGAAAACAAGAGAGTGAAAAAGACAGTCTACAAAGTGGAAGAAAATATTTGCAAACCATATATTTGAAAAGGTGTTAATATCTAAAATATATAAGAAATGCCTACAACCCAATAGCAAAAACACAAATAACGTGATTTTAAAATGGGCAGTAGATCTTAGCAGACGTTTCTCCAAAGAAGACATACAAATGGCCAACAGATGCCCAACATACCAATCATTAGGAATTGTAAATCAAAACTACAATAAGCTATCATCTCACACTTGTTAGGATAACTGTTATCAAAGAGACAAGAAATAGCAAGTACTGGTGAGAATATAGAGAAATTAGAACCCTTGTGTACTATTGGTGGGAATGTAAAATGATGCAGCTGCTGTGGAAAATAGAATGGAGTTTCCTCCAAGATGTAATAATAGAACTACCAGATGAGCCAGCAATCCACTTTGAGGGATACTTTCAATAGATTTGAAATCAGGATCTCAAAGAGATATCTTTACTCCCATGTTAATTGAACCATTATTCAAAATAGCCACAATATGGAAACAACCCAAATCTCTTGTTAACAGATGAATGGATGAAGAAAAATATGTATACATACAATGAGATGTTATTCACCTTTAAGAAGAAGGAAATCCTGCCATAGGTGACAACATGGATGAACTCAGAGGACATTGCTAAAATTAAATACAAAATGGAGAGGAGACTTGAAAATACCCTGAGCAGCCAAAAACATTGAGCAATATAAATGAAACTTAATTTAGCTTATTCTGCAAAACCAGCTGAAACTTAACTTGGGTTGATCCTTATAAAAGAAATAAGCCATCCTCCAAAAAATTATATAAGAATCACTTTTAACCATTCCCTGATTAAAAACCATCACTTTCAGGAAGGGGCAAGATGGCGGAACTGTAGGGTCCCCAAGTCACCTGTCCCCACCAACTTACCTAGATAACTTTCAAATCATCCTGAAAACCTACAAATTCAGTCTGAGATTTAAAGAGAGAACAGCTGGAATACTACGGTGAGAAGAGTTCATGCTTCTATCAAGGTAGGAAGATGGAAATAAATAAATAAATAAATAAATAAATAAATAAGCATCCAGTGGGGGAGGGTCCCCTTGAGGAGCCGGGCTAAGGCCCCGCGGCAAGAGCCTCCAGGACAGGAAAGCCCAGTCCCGGAGAAGCAGGAACTTTACCAATATTCCCGGAGGGAAAGGCAGGGAGCTCCGACAGGATCCCAGGAGGGACGGGGAAGCCCTCAGGCTCCCAGGGGCACTAATAGAGGACCTGCACCCAGGGGAAAGCGCGCCACACACCACGGCGGAGCTCCCTAAAGGCCTGGAGTGCGCACCCGGTGGGGCCTTGGGAGCAGCTCCGACGGGGGCTCAGTCAGAGGGGCTGCTCGGCCCCGGGAGCAACTCAGGCCGCTCCTGCCACCTGGCAGCCCCGAGCTGTGCTGATCAGCATCCCCCGCCCACCGAGCATCCAGGCCCCTGCCGACTGCGAGACTGAGGTAGTTACTGCGGGAGCTGACTCTAGGGCTGGAGAACTGGCCGCCACCACTGTTGTTGCTCCTCCTGGTGTCACCTTGTGCCTGAGACTGAGCAGGGCCACCAGGGAGCAGGGGCCTCACAGGATAAACAGCTCCCACCAAACCATGCACCTGGTGGGGGGCGGGGCAGCTCTCTCAGGTACACACACCTGAGATTCAGCACAGCAGCCCCTCCCCCAGAAGATCAGCTGGAAGGACAGAGGAAGAGTAAGTTCTTGACCAAGCAGTGCTGGAAAGCTCCAAGGGAAGTCGAGGGACTTACAGTATATAGAATCAGAGGACACCCCTCCTTGTTTTTTTTTTTTTGTTTCCCCCTCTTTTTGCCCCTTTTCCTTCCTTTTAACAGTACAACTTCTTTTTAACCACTCTGCACTGAGCAAAATGACTAGAAGGAAGAACTGACCACAAAAGAAAGAATCAGAAACAGTCCTCTCTCCCACAGAGTTACAGAATTTGGATTACAATTCGATGTCAGAAAGCCAATTCAAAAGCACAATTATAAAGCTACTGGTGACTCTGGAAAAAAGCATAAAGGAATCAAGAGACTTCATGACTGAAGAATTTAGATCTAATTAGGCCAAAATTAAAAATCAATTAAATGAGATGCAATCCAAACTGGAGGTCCTAACAATGAGGGCTAATGAGGTAAAAGAAAGAGTGAGCAACATAGAAGACAAGTTGATGGCAAGGAAGGAAGCTGAGGAAAAAAGAGAAAAACAATTAAAAGATCATGAGGAAAGGTTAAGGGAAATCAATGACAGCCTCAGGAAAAATCTACGTTTAGATGGGGTTCCAGAGGATGCCGAAAGGGACAGAGGACCAGAAAGTGTATTTGAACAAATCATAGCTGAGAACTTCCCTAACTTGGGGAGGGAAACAGGCTTTCAGATCCAGGAGATAGATCTCCCCCTAAAATCAATAAAAACCATTCAACACCCTGACATTTAATAGTGAAACTTGCAAATTCCAAAGATAAAGAGAAGATCCTTAAAGCAGCAAGAGACAAGAAATCCCTAACCTTTATGTGGAGAAGTATTAGGTTAACAGCAGACCTCTCCACAGAGAGGCAGGCCAGAAAGGGCTGGCAGGATATATTCAGGGTCCTAAATGAGAAGAACCTGCAGCTATGAATACTCTATCCAGAAAGGCTCTCATTCAAAATAGAAGGAGATATAAAGAGCTTCCAAGATAGGCAGAAACTGAAAGAATATGTGACCACCAAACCAGCTCTGCAAGAAATATTAAGGGGCACTCTATAAAAGAAAGAGGAAGTCCAAGGAAACAATACACAAAAACAGGGACTGAATAGGTATTATGATGACACTAAATTCATATCTTTCAATAGTACCTCTGAACGTGGATGGGCTGAACAATCCCATCAAAAGGCACAGGGTTTCAGACTGGATAAAAAAGCAAGACCCATCTATTTGCTGTCTACAAGAGACTCATTTTAGACCTAAGGACACCCACAGCCTGAAAATAAAAGGTTGGAGAACCATTTACCATTCAAATGGTCCTCAAAAGAAAGCAGGGGTAGCAATCCTCATATCAGATAAATTAAAGTTTATCCCAAAGACTGTAGTAAGAGATGAAGAGGGACAGTATATCATAGAAGGATCTATCCAACAAGAGGACCTAACAATCATGAATATTTATGCCCCTAATGTGGGAGCTGCCAAGTATATCAATCAATTAATAACCAAAGTTAAGACATACTTAGATAATAATACACTTATACTGAGAGACTTGAACATAGCACTTTCTGTAATTCACAGATCTTCTAAGCACAACATCTCCAAAGAAATGAGAGCGTTAAAGGATACGCTGGACTAGATGGATTTCACAGATATCTACAGAACTTTACATCCAAACGCAACTGAATACACATTCTTCTCAAGTGCACATGGAACTTTTTCCAGAATAGACCAAATACTGGGTCACAAATCAGGTCTTAACTGATACCAAAAGATTGGGATCATCCCCTGCATATTTTCAGACCATAATGCTTTGAAACTAGAACTGAACCACAAGAAGAGGTTTGGAAGGATTTCAAACACATCGAGGTTAAGGACCATCCTGCTAAAAGATGAAAGGGTCAACCAGGAAATTAGAGAAGAATTAAAAAGATTCATGGAAACTAATGAGAATGATTCAAAATCTTTGGGATACAGTAAAAGCAGTCCTGAGGGGGAAATACATCACAATACCAGCATCCATCAAAAAACTGGAAAGAACTCAAATACAAAAGCTAAACTTGCACCTAAAGGAGCTGGAGAAGGAACAGCAAATACAACCTACACCCAACAGACGAAGAGAATTAATAAAGATTCGCGCAGAACTCAATGAAATAGAGACCAGAAGAACTGTAGGACAGATCAACAAAACCAGGGGTCAGTTCTTTGAAAGAATAATAAGATAGATAAACCATTAGTCAGCCTTATTAAAAACAAAAAAGACTCAAATTAATAAAATCATGAATGAAAAAGGAGAGATCATCACCAATACCAAGGAAATACAAATGATTTAAATAATGTATTGTGAGCAGCTATATGCCAATAAATTAGGCAATTAGAAGAAATGGACGCATTTCCAGAAAACCACAAACTACCAAAACTGGAACAGGAAGAAATAGAAAACCTGAACAGGTAGATAACCAGAGAGGAAATTGAAGCAGTCATCAAAAACCTCCCAAGACACAAAAATCCAGGGCCAGATGGCTTCCCAGGGGAATTCTCTCAAACATTTAAAGAAGAAACAATACCTATTCTACTAAAGCTGTTTGGAAAGATAGAAAGAGATGGAGTACTTCCAAATTCATCCTATGAGGCCAGCATCACCTTAATTCCAAAAGCAGACAAAGATCCCACCAAAACGGAGAATTATAGACCAATATCCAGGATGAACACAGATACAAAAATTCTCAACAAGATACTAGCCAATAGGATCAAACAGTACATTAAGAAGATTATTCACCATGACCAAGTGGGATTTATCCTGGGGATGCAAGGCTGGTTCAACACTCATAAAGCAATCAATGTGATAGATCATATCAACAAGAGAAAAAACAAGAACCATAGGATCCTCTCAATAGATGCAGAGAAAGCATTTGACAAAATACAGCATCCATTCCTGATCAAAACTCTTCAGAGTGTAGGGATAGAGGGAACATTCCTCAGCATCTTAAAAGCCGTCTACAAAAAGCCCACAGCAAATATCATTCTCAATGGGGAAGCACTGGGAGCCTTTCCCCTAAGATCAGGAACACAACAGGGATATCCACTCTCACCACTGCTATTCAACATAGTGCTAGAAGGCCTAGCCTCAGCAATCAGGTAACAAGAAGAAATAAAAGGCATTCAAATTGGCAAAGAAGAAGTCAAACTCTCCCTCTTTGCAGATGATGTGATCCTGTACCTAGAAAACCCAAAAGACTCCACCCCAACATTGCTAGAACTCATACAGCAATTTGGCAGTGTGGTAGGATACAAAATCAATGCCCAGAAATCAGTGGCATTTCTATACACTAAAAATGAGACTGAAGAAAGAGAAATTAAGAGTCAATCCCATTTTCAATTGCACCCAAAAGCATAAGATACCTAGGAATAAACCTAACCAAAGAGGTAAAGGATCTATACTCTAAAAACTATAGAACACTTCTGACAGAAATTGAGGAAGACACAAAGAGATTGAAAAATATTCCATGCTCATGAATTGGAAGAATTAATATTGTGAAAATATCAATAATACCCAGGGCAATTTATACATTTAATGCAATCCCTATCAAAATACCATGGACTTTCTTCAGAGAGTTGGAACAAATCAGCTTAAGATTTGTATGGAATCAGAAAACACCCCGAATAGCCAGGGGAATATTAAAAAAGAAAACCATAGCTGGGGGCATCACAATGCCAGATTCCAGGTTGTACTACAAAGCTGTGATCACCAAGACAGTGTGGTACTGGCGCAAAAAAACAGACATATAGATCAATGTAACAGAATAGAGAATCCAGAAGTGGACCCTCAACTCTATGGTCAACTAATATTCGACAAAGTAGGAAACACTATCCACTGGAAAAAGGACAGTCTCCTCAATAAATGGTGCTGGGAAAATTGGACAACCACATGCAGAAGAATGAAACTAGACCATTCTCTTACACCATACACAAAGATAAACTCAAAATGGATGAAAGATCTAAATGTGAGAATGAAACTAGACCACTCTCTTGCACCATACACAAAAGTAAACTCAATGGATGAAAGACCTAAATGTGAGACAAGAATCCATCAGAATCCTAGAGGAGAATACAGGCAACACCCTTTATGAACTTGGCCACAGCAACTTCTTGCAAGATGCATCCATGAAGGCAAGAGAAACAAAAGCAAAATTGAACTATTGGGACTTCATCAAGATAAGAAGCTTCTGCACAGCAAAAGAAACAGTCAACAAAACTAACAGACAACCTACAGAATGGGAGAAGATATTTACAAATGACCTATCAGATAAAAGGCTAGTATCCAAGATCTATAAAGAGCTTATTAAACTCAGCAGCAAAGAAACAAACAATCCAATCCTGAAATGGCCAAAAGACATGAACAGAAATTTCACAGAGAAATTTGTGATCACAGATTCATGGCCAACAAACACATGAGAAAATGCTCCGCATCACTTGCCATCAGAGAAATACAAACCAAAACCACAATGAGATACCACCTCACACCAGTAAGAATAGGGAAAATTAACAAGACAGGAAAGAACAAATTTTGGCGAGGATGTGGAGAAAGAGGAACCCTCTTGCACTGTTGGTGGGAATGTGAACTGGTGCAGCCACTCTGGAAAACTGTCTGGAGGTTCCTCAAAGACTTAGAAATAGAACTGCCCTATGACCCAGCAATTGCACTGCTGGGAACCCCAAAGATACAGATGCCATGAAAGACTGAGACACCTGTACCCCAATGTTTATAGCAGCAATGTCCACAATAGCCAAACTGTGGAAGGAGCCTCGGTGTCCATCGAAAGATGAATGGATAAAGAAGATGTGGTTTATGTATACAATGGAATATTACTCAGCCATTAGAAATGACAAATACCCACCATTTGTTTCGATGTGGATGGAACTGGAGGGTATTATGCTGAGTGAAGTAAGTCAATCACAGAAGGACAAACATTATATGGTCTCATTCATTTGGGGAATATAAAAAATAGTGAAAGGGAATAAAGAGGAAAGGAGAGAAAATGAGTGAAAATATCAGTGAGGGTGACAAAACATGAGAGACTCCTAACTCTGAGAAATGAATAGGGGTAGTGGAAAGGGAGGTGGGCGGGGGGTTGGGGTGACTGGGTGACGGGCATTAAGGGGGGGGCACTTGGCAGGTTGAACACTGGGTGTTATGCTATATGTCAGCGAATTGAACCCAATAAAAAAAGAAAAAAAAACACTTTTTAATCATTTTCTGCCTTTTGAAACTCTCACTTCAATAACTAATCATTGTAGAAAGTAAACAACTTCTTCATTTTCACTTTGTAAACCATCATGTAATGTCATGCCCCTGAGTTTGACATCAGTCTTGGAATTTGAAGGTTTCCACTTCAAAAACTGTTCTTATATCCACAATAAACTCTTACTGAGTACTATTTATTGATTCAGTGGTTTTAATTTTGCTATTTCTGGATTTTGACATTTTCCTAAGTGAAACAAGCCAATCAAGGAAGACAAATATTGCATGATTCCACTTATAGAGGGTATCTCAAGTAGTCAAAATAATAGCAAAGAATAGATTGGTTACTGGAGGCTGGGAGCTGGGAGATGAGGGAAAGTTTGTTCAATGGCAGAAAGTTTCAGCTTTGCAAGGTTAATAAGTTCTAGAGATATCCTGTAAAACAATGCCAACAGTGAACAATACTGTATTGTGTACTTAAAAATGTGTTAAAAGGGTCAAGCCCATTTTTTTAATTACACAGATGCACACAAAAAATGTTCCTACCACAAGAAAAATAAACAAAGGGACAGAAGGAAATTTTTGGAGGTGATGGATATGTCTATTACCTTGATTCTGTAATGGTTTCATAGGTGTGTGAAAATGTCTAAACTCCAAATTATATTCATTAAATGTACCATTTTTAATATCAATTATACCTCAATAAAGGTGTTTTTTTAAATAACTGCTTATGGAGTATTTTCCCCACTGATTTCCATAATAAATCCTCAGGTGCATCTAAGAATATATATGCAGTAGAAAAGGGTGACAGTGACAGAGCTTAAAGAATGCTTATTCTTCTTGAGCAGTGCCCTACCCTTCAGAGATTTTTATTTCATTGCTCTGTGGTGTAGCCTAAACATCAATATTTTTTTTTAAACTCCCAGGTGATTTCAAAGTGCAGCCATGGTTGAAATCATCTGATGCACAACAGTGCTTCTCCAACATGAATAAACATACATATCCCCTGGAGATCTTGTTAAAATGTAGATTCTGATTCAAGAGGTCTAAGGTGGAGCCCGAGTATACATTTCTAAAATGCTTCAGGGCATGCTAGAGATGCTGATCTGTGCCTTGCTCTTGGACCAACAAGCCTATAGTATGTAGCAATATGCAAGGGTAGCATTAATTGAATGAGAAATACCAAAAGGATATTTGGATACAAGAAAAGTGGCACCTACAGAAAAACATATATAGTGCTTCTTCAGCTTCGGCTACTGTGGAATCACCTTGCAGGGAAATCCATGAGTGGGACTCCATCTTCCTTGTCTGTTTCCATAAACTCATCAAGTAACCAGAACATCATGGATCTGTTATAGGGATCTAAACCAATCATTGTTAAGATGGGGAAATAACAGCTTCTCTTTATGAGTAGAGACAATCTGGAGTAGGAAAGATGCATTCATCTTCTTTTTGTATTGCACCAGTCTGTGACAAGCTGTAAACAACAGGGGAACTCATTTGGCATATTTTCCCTGCAGCCATTTGTCAGGTGTCATAATTCTATGAAAAAAAAAGCCCTTGGGAAATTATAATAAATATATTCCTTACTATTGAATTTCTATTTATGCTGATATCTCTTAAGAGTCTTAGACTTACTGTACTTGTAAGTACAGAAATACTGTACTTACAAGTACAGTATTTCAGAATTCCAATTCCCCATAAAAATGGGCACCTAGAAATAACCTGAAAAGACATTTACAACACTATTACACAATTACAATTACAACACTATTAAAGTTTTTTACAGCTATTTTTCTATATCATAGAAATATGAGTGCTTGTTTTCATTTCCATACTAGCAAATAGAAGATGCATAAATGAAAGGACTTAAATGTGACCTCAGGGTTGTTTTTTTTTTTTTCTAGACCAGTGGTTCCCAAACTTTTTTTGTCCCAGGACTCCTTTTCATCCTTAAAAATTATTGAGGATACAAATTGCTTTCATTTATGTTAGTTCTACAGATATTTACTCATTTAGAAATTAAAACTGAGGAAAAAAATTGTATATTTAGTTCACTTAAAAATAACAATAGTATATGCATTACATTTCATTATAAATAATGTATCTTTAGGAAAAGTAAGTAATTTTCCAAAACAAAGAATATTTAGCAAAAAGAATATATTTTTTTTACATTTAAAAAATATCTTTTGAGTCTGTCTTCCTAGAAGAGAGATGGATTCTCCTATCTGTGGCAGCATTCAACTTATTGCGATAGAAAGAATATCCAGCATCTCAAGATCTATAATCTGGAAAGGAAGAGTATTTTAATATTCAGATAGTTGTGGATATCCTTCTTTGATACTACACCAAAACTCAATAAGTGGTTGTTTCTAAAAGGTTAACTGCAATATGGCATCAGAAACCATATCAATAAAGTTTTATGCTGTGTTACATTAAAATCTACTTGTCTAGCTTATTCTTTGAATGGATCTTTTACCCATGTATGACCTTTGACATTTAGAGCATGTTGGTTCACTGAATTATGGAGATCTTCCAAATGTTGACATTTCATTATACAATATCAAAAAAATAATCCATTAATATTACTACCAATCTGATTTAAAAAGTTTTTACATATCAGAAAGCTATCAAGATCATGGGAGCTGATACAAAATTCAATTTTCTCTTAGAAGCTCAAACTTTATCATTAAGAACAAATGTTGTTAGTTGTTTTCCTTGTAGTTATAGGACCAAGTTATACATTTTTTTGAAAGATGTCAGCTAAATATTCATGTCTCAATACCAATAGTTTGTTAGTCATTCTTTCAGGTGAAAAGGAAATTTCCTGGTATTCTAGGTAAAACATTTTATCTATAACTCAAACTAATCTACAAATACTTTTCCTCAAGATAATCAGCCTACTTCACAGGCAGTAGAAATATTTTGTACATAATTCCAATTAATCCACCCAGATTATTAAAAATAGTGTTCTCAATAGTCAAGATTTAATAATTTTAATAATTTTTACTGCTCCATTGAGGACATTACTAAGTAAAACTAACTTTGGTTTGTCTGTTTAATTTTTTTTTTATTTGGGTATAGGTAACACACAATGTTACACTAGTTTCAGCCACAACAATTTAGGGATTTGACAAGTTTATACATAATGCTTTGTTCACCACAAGTTTAGCTACCATCTAAACTATTATATCACTATTACAATATCATTGACTGTATTCCTTATACTGTGCTTTTTATTCCTGTGACTTATTCATTTCATAACTGGAAGTCTGTATCTCCCTCTCCATTTCACCCATTTTGTCCAATCCCCAACCTCCTCCTCTCCAGTTATCATCAATTTATTCTCTGTATTTACAGGTCTGATTCTGCTTTTTGTTTATTTTTTCATTTTTTTAAATTCCACTTATGAGTGGAATCATATGGTTTGTTTTTCTCAGCCTGCCACATTTCACTTAGCATAATACATAATACTGAAAGTCCTAGCCACAGCAATCAGACAAGAAAAAAAAAAGAAAGAGAGGCATCCATATTAGTAAAGAAGCTAAACTGTCACTATATACAGATGACATGCTACTATAGACAGAAAATCCTAAATGCCACCAAAAACTAGTAGAAGTGATGAGTGAATTCAGTAAAATGGCAGGATATAAAATTAATACCCAGAAATCAGTAGCATTTCTACACACTAAAAATGAAGTAGCAGAAAGAGTAATTTTTTAAAAACACCATCACTTACAACTGTACCAAAAAGAATAAAATATCTAGGAATAAACTGAACTATAAAGGTGAAAGACTTGTACTCCAAAAACTATAAATCACTGATGAAAGAATTTGAAGATGGCAGAAACAAATGGAAAGATATTTCATGCTCATGGATTAGAATAACAGTGTTAACATGTCCATATAAAAAGACCTACAGATTCAGTGCAACCTAAATCAAAATACCAACAGTATTTTAGCCATAACTAGAACAAATAATCCTAAAAACCACAGAAGATCCTTAATAGTCAAAGCAATCCTGAGAACAAGAACAAAGCTGGAGATCAATCCCAGATTTCAAGATATACTACAAAGCTGTACTAATCAAAACAGTATGGTACCTGTACAAAAATAGACATAGAGATTAATAGAACAAAGAGACCAGAAATAAACCCATGATTACATAGTTAGTTAATCTATGACAAAGGAGGTGAAAACATACAATGGAGAAGACAGTCTCTTCAACAAATGGTGCTTGGAAAACTGGATAGCTACATGTAAAAGAATGAAACTAGGCCACTTTCTAACATCAGACACAAAAATAAACTCAAAATGGATTAAAGGCCTAAATGTAAGACCTAAAACTATAAAAATCCTAGAATAGAACAGGGCAGTAATTTCTCTGACACCAGCTGTAGCAACATTTTTCTAAATATGTCCCATTTGGGAAGGGAAATAAAAGCAAAAATAAACTATGGGGACCACATCAAACTAAAAAGCTTTTTCACAGCAAATGAAAGCATCAACCATCAAAACAAAAAGACATCCTACCAAACAGGAGAAAATATTTGAAAATGATATATTTAAAGAAAAGTCAATATCCAAGATATAAAAAGAACTTCTACAACTCAATACCAAAACAAACAAATAATCCTATTTGAGAATGGGCAGAAGACTTGAATAGACATTTTTCCAAATAAGACATCCATATGGTCAAGAGACACATGAAAAGATGCTCAACATCACTCATCATCAAGGAAATGCAAATCAAAACTACAGTGAGATGTCTTGGTGTTTTTTATTTGTTAGATTGGGTTGTTTTGTTTTGTTTTTTACTAAAACCATGGCAATGAAGAATGATTACTAATACACTTTGGGCCACTACCCTGATTTGTGCTAAGGTATCAGCAAGTGTACCCATCATGGATTTTTTGCTGTCATTACTTGACCACGGGAAGTATTTCTTTATTTCTTGAAACTAAAACTGTTTTCTGGAAAAGTGTTCCATGGAACACATTTGGAAAAACTTGTGTTAAATACTTCTTTAGTCCTTTCCTACTTCTAGAGTTTATGGTTACATCTACCTCCCATATTATCCTTCAAATTGACATATATTAGGGGGTAAGAAATTTTACCAATGAAATTTTACCAATTTTCATTAGGCTTCAGTGTTCTTTCCTATTACTTACTAATCAAGTTTTGACTTCCATCTGTAGTACCTAACACAGTGCCTGGAACAGAGTATGTGTTCTAAAAATGAATGCTTCTTCATACTTTAGCATTTTTAAAAGACGATTTGTGGAATCTTACAAAACACATACAATATGGCAAATGTATTTTAAAAATCTGATCAGAGATGCCCAGGTCACTCAGTGGTTGAGTGTTTGCCTTCTGCTCAGGGCATGATCCCAGGATCTGGGATGAGTCCTGTATCAGGTTCCCTATGGGGGCCCATAGGACCCATTGCTTCTCTCTTTGCCTAAGTCTCTCTCCCTCTCTCTTTCTGTCTCTCATGAATAAATAAATAAGTCTTTTAAAAAATAACTTAAAAATTTTGATCAAAGGGGTACCTGGGTGGCTCAGTGTCTGACTCTGGGTTTCAGTTTAGGTCATAATTTCAGAGTACTGGGATTAAGCCCTGTATCGGGCTCCATGGTCAGCAGGGAGTCTGCCTAAAGATTTCTCCCCCTCTTCTTTTGTCCCTCCTCCCACTCATGCTTGTGCTCTCACCCTCAAATAAATAAATCTTAAAAAAATAAATAAAAATCTGATCAAAGAAAAAAGTGCAGCCTGAACAATTATTAGAAGTGGGTTGAAAATTTGACTCAGAAGTTTCTGATGGTCAAAGAAACATGAAATCTCATTCAGTTAGAAAAGCCACATTATGAACTTAGGTTTCATAAGAATTCAGCAGAAGGAAATTCAGGGTCATAAAAAGTGATCCCCATCCATATTTGGAGGTGGGTTGAGACAGATTAATAAATACCAGATGTAGATTTAATTTTGGGCTAGTAAAATATTATTTTATTATTTCATTCATAATTTTAATCAAATCTACTCTTTAAAAAAGTAAAATCTACTCGAATTATAGCTGTGAGGAGTCAAATTGTTCAAGAAGTATCCAGGGTATCATCAGACCCATTTATTGAGCAAATTAAAAATCTCCTCACCATGAAAACTCCAGAATCACAACAGCAGCACATGCCAATCATTCTAGAAGGATTAGGGCTTATAAAGAACCTAAATGTATTTATTAAACTATTTATGTATTCAGAAAATATATATTGGGTATCTTCTATGTGTAAAATCACTGTGTATTAGGTATTACCTAGATAAGATCTTCATATTTCCTGGGAGTCAGATATCCAGATGATACAATTCATACAGATAATTTTTCCCTAAAAACATAAATAATAATACTTAAGAAGTAGTTAAAAGCAACCAACTTTACATTCATTAGGGCATATCATCCTTGACCATTGTATGCAGGACTTAGATTAGAGCTTATATTATGTAGATGTGCCTGTTTAGGTCTGGAACTACACAGCACAATATAAGTGACAGCTTACAGAAAATATAAATGGATTGGAACTGGATTTTGGGGACAGATGAATTATATGTGGTGGGAGAGAGGAGGAAGATTATATGCTAGAGCAAGAAAGTTATTACTATTGCAACATTTATTGGAACTTTTTAAACTTTTTCTCCCATTTTTCCTAAATGTAAAAATTTCATTACACCAGGTAATTATTCTCATGTCTTGGAAATTCAGATTTACTCTACCTAATCATAGTGACTTTATTCAAGCTGTTCTCCACCAAAATATAGATTAGATAGATGATAGAGATATCTTTTCCATTCCTTTACCTCCACTCAAAATTCTATCTGTTCTCCAAGATACAGTTCAAATTTCATGTTATACATGAAACATTCTCCAACATTCTACATCGCCTTGTATTCTCACACCACTCAATTCTTGGAGCACATACAATACATACATTATTGATTTAGAAAATTATTCATGAGCTTTTGCTCTTAACTTTTTGGTCATTTATGATGTCAGATTTCTCTGCCTACCTGATGTGTACCTCAAATTGCTAAATTTTAGCTTCTCAGTCCCTGACATAATACTAAATACCTACAGATAGGTGCCCAATAAATATGTGTAAAATTTAATGAAATTTGTGAAAAAGAAGACACAACCATCTAGCAATGACGAAGAGACTTTTTTTTTTTTTTTTTGGTTTGGGTACCTCAGGAACTCATAGATGAACATTATTATTATCCTTGCTTACTGAGCTCTTTCCAGGTTATAGATTCAAAGGTAAATAAATCAAGATGTGCCATATTGTTACAGCATGTTTGGTAAGTTATGTTTAAATGGATCTTAGTATTTTTAAGATTTTTAGTCATTTCTCTTATAACTAAAAGAATAATAATGTATATGTAGTACAAGAAAACCAGTTATTTTACTAAGTCAATGAAGGAGCCATTTCATGTCATGAAAATCAGCACAGCATCTTGCTCACACAGGCAAGTGTCCAGATGGATTAAGTTTGGCCCTGGGAAATTTAGGTACACATCACCAGAGTGACTAGAATTATCATGCTTCAACTGTGCCAGACTATTAATTCTTCTTAATTTGGCATGTTTATTAGTTCTATTCTAAGTCTTTCTTAAATTTTTATCTTAGAAGATAAAAGGGAAGAAAACTCTTTAAAGAACAAAAGCATAGGCTTCATTTGGTATCCCATATGTCAATGGTCCTTTAGGACAATATATTTCAGCTAGCTTTTTGAAACAACCATCATCCAAAAGATTAACTTGGGTTAGACATTAGATAAATAATAGACCTGAAGATCCAAGAATGACATTTTCTCAAGCTGGAAACAATTTGAGAAACAGGAAATGAATACCCCCTTTATAATTACCTAGAGAGTAATTGATCGAATTAAATCCTTCATATTAAGCACCCACGTTGCCTTTTTATGGTGAAAGCCTAAATTCTAATGGTTTCTTCATGCATCATTGACATAGGACCAAACCAAAACCTAGGAGAACTGCTGAATTTTACAAATCTCCAACTCTGTTAATTAACTGACCAAGGAGGTTTTACATAAAGAATACTTAAGAATGTGTCTTACTTCTCCCAAATAGCATTTCAAAGGTTGGAAGTAATTACATATCTCAAGGATCCACCCAGAAGGCTTCAGGAATTACATTTCTTATCATAAATGGGCCTCCAAAATACACTGATGACAGAAGACTTGTAACATGGTATTTTGTGATTTGTATTGAACAATCTATTTGAACAGAGATTTGAATTTAGACAGAATTGCTGAAGTTCTCTAACAGTTATTAGGAATCCCACTACCACTTATGTATGATGTATTACAGACACTGAGCATATCCCCATAACTGCAAAGCAGTGAAGTTGAATAACTCACAGCAGGTCATACAAAAAATAGAAGAGATAGGATACAAATGTAAATCTGTTTAATTTTAAAGTCCATGCTCAGAAATACTGTGTTATACAGTTCAACCTTTTACTTAAAAATTAATTTAAATAATTTATGAAGAGGATTCAAGGTAGCTCCTAATAAAGAAATAAATATAATTCAGATAGTAAAACAATGGTATAAGAGATGTAAACAAGGAAGGGAGATCATTATACCAAAGGTCCCAATTAAAATACAATTTCTTAGGCAACCCTCAGAGGAAAAAGGAAACATACATTATATATTTTTCTCTCTCTCTGATAAAAGGAAACAGAGGAGTAATGTGAGAGTTACCAGGTTCCCTGCCACTAAGTTTTTAGGAAATGTCATTGTGTCCATGGTTAGAGATGGGTCATTGAACACAATTTCTTCCATGCACAGATCTGTAAAAGATGTACAAATATTCCTTGTGTGACTACTACTAAGATCAGTCTTCAAAAAATGTTGAGAATATAATGTTAAATCACCATCCTATGAAAGAAATTTTATGATACATAATTTTTTAGTGATCTAGTATAAGTATAAATCTTGGAGTATACAGAAGTGATTGTTTAAAATGTCCCTTAGATGGAACTTTCACACTAACTTTGAAATATTAACTGTTATAAGAATTGTCATCCTGCCATAAACAAATGGAAAGCCATACAAAATATGGGAAATTACTCTTTTCATCCAGTGGACATCAAACAGTGTAGAGTTATGATCTCATGCAAAAGAAGTGGGCCCTACAATTACCCCAACTTACTGGCTGAAGGGTTTTCAGGGTGTAGTATAAAGAGAGGAATCCAACTAGAGCCCAGTCGTGCTAATTGTACTGGAAGTCCTAGCCAGTGCTGTAAGTTGAAAAACATAAAAAAAAAAAATTGGCATATAAAGATTGGAAAGGAATAAATTCAATTGTCTTTATTCACAGATGACATGCTTACCCCTGTATAAAATCCTAAGGAATCTACTAGAAAGTTACTGAAGCTAACCAGTAAATTCAGCAAATTCACAGTTTACAAAGTCAGTATTTAAAAAAAAAACTATTTCTATAACTTACAATGAACGGTTGGTATTGAAATTTTAAAATATAATTACAGTAGCACCAAAAATCATGAAACATTTAGAGATAAATTTATCAAAATATGATCAAGCTCATACATTAAAAACTACAAAATGTTTCTGAGAGAAACTGAAGAAGGCCCAAGTACATGGAAAGAGATACAGTGTTCATGTACTAAAAGACTTAATGTCAGTGTCAGTTTTGCCCAAATTGATCTCTAGATTCAATGTAATTCTAATAAAATTCTGATCAGTTCTCTTATTTTAGTAGAAACTGACAAGTCAATTCTTAAATTTATATGGAAAGGCAAAGCATCTAGAACCATTGAACAATTTTGAAAAAGAAGAAAATTTTGGAGGACTTACAGTAACTTACAGTAATTTTGCAAGACTTACTCTAAAGCTAGTTATGAAGATGATGTGATATTGATATAAGGAAGGCGCAGAGATCAATGGAACTGATTATAAATACCAGAAATAGGTCCATATGTATATGGTCATTTGACTTTTTTTTAAAAGATTTTATTTATTCATGAGAGACACACAGAGAGAGGCAGAGACATAGGCAGAGGTAGAAGCAGTCTCCCTGAGAGAAGCCTGATGAGGGACTCAATCCCATGACTCCAGGATCATGACTTGAGCCAAAGGCAGATGCTCAACCACTGAGCCACCCAGGCACCACTGGTCAATTGACTTTTTTCTGTGTGGGTATAAAAGTAATTCTGCAGAGAAAGTATAATCATCTCAACTAATAGTGCTGAAATAATTCAATATCAATATGGAAAAAAATGAATCTCAAACTCTACCTCATGGTATGTATAAAAATCAACTTGAAATAGACTATAGATCAAAATATTAAAGCTAGAACTAAACAACTTTCACAAGAAAACATAGGAGTAAAATTTTATGAGGTTTCAGTTGGTCAAGATTTTTTAGGTAGGACACAAAAAGAATGAATCAGAAAAGAAACAATTGATTAACTTCCTTTAGCAATTTTGTAGAACAACTCTGCTAGTAATGAAATCCTTTGGTTTATATTTATCTTAGAATATCTTAATTTCTCCTTTACTACTGAAGGGTAATTTTGCCAGAATTTTTGGTTGACAATTTTTTTTTCTTTTAGTACTTTTTAAAATCACATCTTGGCCTTTCAGCTAAGATCAAATAAAGTACTTTTAATAAATGTCATCTATTATCTTCTGGCTTCCACGATTTCTGATGAACAATAAACTGTTAATGTTATAGAGGATCACCTGTATATGATGAGTCACTTCTGTCTTGCTGTTTTAAAAATTCTTTTTTTGTCATTTTACAATTTTATTATAATATGTGGGTATCTTTGAGTTTATCCTTCTTGGCATTTGTTTAGCTTCTTGGACGTGTAGATTTATATCTTTAATCAAATTTAGGAACTTTTCAACCACTATTTCTTCAAATATTTTTTTTTTGTCCCATTTTTTTCCTGCTTTTCCTTTTAAGACTCCCATGATGAATAACCTGATACAGGTGCTGTCATTTCTTCATTCTTTTTTCTTTCTGTTCCTCAGAAAGGACAATTTCATTTGCCTTAGCTTCATGTTCACTACTTTTTTTCTCTGTCTACCCAAATTTACTGTTGAGCCCCAGTAGTGAATTTTTCTTTTAAGCCATGATACTTTTCAACCAAACAATTTCTATACAGTTCCTTTATAAAAATTTTCTCTGTATTGACATCCCCTATTTGTTCACACATTGTTCTTCTGGTCTCTTTTAATTCTTTGTTCATTGTTTTCTTTAGCTCACTGAACACATTTACTAGAGTTGATTTAACTTCTTTGATTAGTACTTCCAAAGTACAGGCCTCATTAGAGTTAGTTTCTGTCAAATTCTTTATTTTCTGTGAAAGAGCCTTATTTTCCTGTTTCTTTGTATGCTTTGTCATTTTTGATGTTGTTGAAAACCAGACATTTTGAGTATTGTAATGTATTATAATGTGGTTAATTCTGGAAATCAGATTCACGCTCTCCTCAGATTGCTTTTTTGGCATATTGAGGGCTTTAGTTGTCCATTTATATAGTGACAGTTCCCAACTATTTTTTCAAAGTCTGTAGTCCTTATGTGTGTGAAGTTTTTTTCCCATTATCTCTGTAGTCAGCCTGTGACCTAAGACAAATTTCCTTAAATGTGTGGATTACAATTTGTTAAGGGTGTGTATATCTCTTTAAATCTTCCAATGGCCACTACAGGGAAAACCAGTGCAGCTCAAGGGGACTGAAACAAAAGCAATTGCCTATTCCAGTCCCTAAGGGAACTGTCAGACTAATTAAAATGCACAAACCAAACTTTTTGGAGGATAAGTTCCTTAGTATCCATTTGGCAATAGCCAGCTACTCTAGGAATGTAGGCCACTAACCCCAATAGCCATGGAGGTTCTGAGGAATGAGGATGGTAGCTTGGTTCACACATGCCACTCTTACAAAGTTCAGCAGCCTCTCCCTTAATCAAGTGCTCACTTGGTTACTCTAAGTGTTTGATCAGGTCTTAGAGTTCAAATAGTTTATTCTGATCTTATTGTCTAGCTTAATGGTTGTTTCCATAGAGGGACTGACCTCTGGATTTTCCTACTTTACTCTTTTCAATGACATCACTATCTAAGTTTTAATTGTGAAAAATATTTAGGTGTCGCTTTAATTGAGATAAAATACTATGTTACAAATTTAACATATAACTTGATAACCTTTAATTAAACCTAAAATACTCATAGAATTGGCTTTTTCTGTCATTATCATAAAAGAAACCAGATATGCAAGGCAGATGAATGATATAAACATTATTGGCTAATAGGCAAATATAATACTCTCTTACCAAGCATAAAACTCTCCTCTTATGATGGATCAGGTTAAACTTCAGCAATGATGGAAATATACAGGAAAACAATTGTTGTCATAGTACAGTTTCTATAGCATTAATAAACTGTTATCAGCTTCTCTTATCTGAATTTAAATGGGCTGGGGTTATGACTTCTTAGCTCTTGACACCTTGGAGTCTGCTCAGTGTGTTTCTTAGCCTCTGTGTATCTATCATCATCTCTTTCATCTCCCTAACCAAATATACACACATTTCCTTTTGCATGTAAAACCTAAGTAACTTGGAAAATTGACCTGATTTTAATTTCTCTTCCTTAAAAAAAAAAAAAAAATTTCTCTTCCTTGGTGTTCTTTTTTGTCATGGAATCTAAATAAGAATCTTTCATACTTTATTATATAATATATATATATATATATATCTTATATAGAATTAAAAATTATTTATCCTAACATTTGTATAGTCTTACCTTGATGATAAGCCTTCTGTCCAGGAGTTAAATCAAGGTATTTAGCTATGACTGTGTTAGAGAAATGTTGGAAAAGAAAACATGAATTACAAAAACATATTTTTTGTAATTCATTCATTCATTCATTCAACAAATACTCATTCAGTATCTTCATATCAAGAGCTGTTCTTATGCACTGGGGATACAATTGTAGGCAAATAAAAGGGTTTTTTGCTTTCATAGAACATATTCGGTGGGCAAAATCATGATGATTTTAACAAAATCATCAATGCTATGAATATACCAGAAAAAAAAAAGAAAGGGGCCCTATAGAAAAAAATGTTAATCTAAGAGAATACATAACAAATGAAGATTTAAAATTCAGGAAAATCTTCCCTAAAGAAGGGACCATTGATCTAAGATCATAAGCATGATACAGTGTTAATTTCATAAAGAGGATGAGGTCCAATGAGGGCCAAAGAGAACTTTCAGAGATAGATTTGCCTGTGCAAAAGCCCTGTAATAGAAAACAGGAAGGCAGGATCGGGAACTTGGAAGAAGACCCTGTGAATATAGGGAAGATAGCAAGGTGAAGAGAGTGAAGTGAGTTGGAAGAAGGACCAATCTATGAATGATACCATAGGATCATAAGGATTTCATTCTTTATTAAGAACAATGTGAGGAAGAGGAAGACATAGACATGGCCAACAAGCACATGAGAAAATGCTCCGCATCACTTGCCATCAGGGAAATACAAATCAAAACCACAATGAGATACCACCTCACACCAGTGAGAATGGGGAAAATTAACAAGGCAGGAAACCACAAATGTTGGAGAGGATGTGGAGAAAGGGGAATCCTCTTGCACTGTTGGTGGGAATGTGAACTGGTGCAGCCACTCTGGAAAACTGTCTGGAGGTTCCTCAAAGACTTAAAAATAGATCTTCCCTTCAACCCAGCAATTGCACTGCTGGGGATTTACCCCAAAGATACAGATGCAGGGAAACGCTGGGACACCTGCACCCCGATGTTTATAGCAGCAATGTCCACAATAGCCAAACTGTGGAAGGAGCCTCGGTGTCCATCGAAAGATGAATGGATAAAGAAGATGTGGTTTATGTATACAATGGAATATTACTCAGCCATTAGAAATGACAAATACCCACCATTTGCTTCAACGTGGATGGAACTGGAGGGTATTATGCTGAGTGAAATAAGTCAATCGGAGAAGAACAAACATTATATGGTCTCATTCATTTGGGGAATATAAAAAAGAAAGGGAATAAAGGGGAAAGGAGAAAAAATGAGTGGGAAATATCTGAAAGGGAGAGAGAACGTGAGAGACTCCTAACTCTGGGAAACGAACTAGGGGTGGTGGAAGGGGAGGTGGGTGGGGGGGTTGGGGTGACTGATGGGCACTGAGGGGGGTACTTGATGGGATGAACACTGGGTGTTATTCTATATGTTGGCAAATTGAACACCAATAAAAAATAAATTTATATTAAAAAAAAGAACAATGCGAGGCTAGTGGAAGATTTTAAGGAAGAATGAGTTGACATTCTAGAGAATAGCTGGCAATAGGCCACTTGAGAGGTGATATTCTAGTAGTCCAAACAAGTGTGGATAGTGGGTTGGATTAGAGTAATAATGGTGGAAAGGGTGAGAACAGAAACATTTTGAGAGAGATTCAATATGATACAATTGATAGGACTTGGTAATATATTTGATATAGAAAGTGAAGGAAAAGTCCAAACCCAGCATAACTTATGCTTTCTGCCTTAAACAAATAGACTGATGAGAGAATCATGAGATAAGAAATACTAAAAGATGACCAGGAGAGTATATGGCAAGATCTAAAGATCTAAATTGGATAAGCTGAATTTAAGGTATGTTTGAGATACCCAAGAAAAGTCAGTGGGCAGTGGATATTAAGACCTGTACTTAGAGGGCAGGTCTTACCCGAAGATGTCATCTGGGCATCCACAGTAATTGAACTATAGTTCTAGCTGAGATTCCTTAGGGAAAGAATAGCAGTACAAGAAAAAATGGGGTATGGAGAGCAAGTCCAAGACTCCACTTTGAGGGAGATGATTATGAATAAAGGACACAGAAGAGTTGGCTAGAAAATATAAGATAGATATAGGGGATGCCTGGGTGGCTCAGCAGTTGAGCATCTGCCTTCAGCTCAGGCTGTGATCCCTGAGACCCAGGATCGAGTCCTGCATTGGGCTCCCTGCATGGAGCCTGTTTCTCCCTCTGCCTGGGTCTCTGAGTCTCTCATGAATAAATAAATAAAATATTTTTTTAAAAAGTTCGAAATAGAAGTATATAAGAGAATATTAGGAGAGCTAAGGAAATAAATTATTTTAAAAGGAGGGTGTGGTCATCAGTGTCAGGTCAGTGATTGAATTCCAAGATTACCCATTGAATTTGGCAACTCAGAGGATGTTGGTGATCGTCACAGAAGGCACAAAAGGTAGTTTGGTGGACTGTTGAGGACATAAATTAGACTGTAATAGTTTTCAAAGGAGTGAAGAATGAACAATGTCGGTAGGTAAGTCTTCAAGAAATTGAGCTGTGAATGGGGAGAGAATAAATGGGTTAGAAACCTACATGGATATCTGAGGTTCAAGAATTTATTTTACTTAGGAGAAACTTCAACAAGTATAAATGTGCATAGAAATGATCCATATTCATGGTGAACGTGAATACATTGATTCAGATGCCAGAATTATCAACAAATGAAAGAGACACAGGGGCTTCTGGATGACATGAACCAAGAGAAGGATAGAGTGATGGAGGGGAATAGCATGGGTTTCAAAGAAAAAGACTTTGAAAGTGAGTAAGGGAGTACAAGCTGAATACTGATTCCATCTTGAACTACATGGTATGGAATGTGAGTGGTAAAAGAATAAATAGCATCACTTTGAATAGCTACAAGAAATGCCTTGTCCTCAGGGAAGAGGTTAGGATATAAGAGCTACTGTCTACTAGACTGTGAGATCCAGGATCTCACATGGTGAGAACCTTAAGATCAAGGATTATGTCTATATTGACAAGATAGTTTAGAGTTATGCCTCTCAACCTTTAGTGTAACATCGGAGTCACCTAGGAGATTTGTTAAAACACAGACACCTGTGTCTTATCCTTGAGTTATCTAATTTTAAAAATCTTGGGTAAGCCTAAAGATGAGCATTTCTAATAAGTTCCTATATCTGTTGATGATGCCAGTTTGCATACTACACTTTAAAAAACACTGAGATAATCTATGTTGTGATAAGAAACAAACCCTAAAATCCCAACAGGTTAATAAAGCAAAAGTTTATTTTCACTTATTCAAAACCTAACCTGATTGGGTAGCTCTCTAGAGCATTCTTTTCTAAACAGAAATCCAGGAATCCAGGTTGTTTCTACTTGGAGTAATGCCATCTGGAACCTGTGGCCTCCAAAGTCATATAGCAAGGGAAAAGAGACTGAGACAGTCATGTAGTATGTATTCAGGGGTCAGATCTGGAAGTGGTTTACATCCTCTCTACTCAGATCTCATTGGTCAGAGCTTAGTCACATAGTCTAAAAATAATAGTAAGAGGGTCAGGGAAATGTAAAGGAAAGCATGTGTATTTCGTGAGCATTTTTATTTTTATTTTTGATAGTCACACACACACAGAGAGAGAGAGGCAGAGACACAGGCGAGGGAGAAGCAGGCTCCATGCACCGGGAGCCGGACGCGGGATTCGATCCCCGGTCTCCAGGATCGCGCCCTGGGCCAAAGGCAGGCGCTAAACCGCTGCGCCACCCAGGGATCCCTCGTGAGCATTAACAGCCTCTGTCAGAGCATCTTTTGTGTCTAACCTCAACAAAGGGAACAATGCCAGTCAAAATAAGGAGCTCAATATATATTGGCTAGCTCAATAAATTGAATAGAATTTAATAGCTATTGACTGAAATCTGGGTTTTAGTTTTCCTTTTGCAAGGCAAAGCATCCCTTGCAACTAGCTGCTGTTATTCACATATATCCTTCAACACACACACACACACACATCACTGCCTTCTCTGAGTGACCTTCTCTGACCTTGCCAGGTTCAACTTTACATTGTTACCCTTGGGACATCCATAGATTGAATTGATATGAACATGCTGAAATGGAAAAGAAAATTTTACTGATGAAAAAACAAGACTGTATCATGTTCACTCCTGTCTGCCAGGAATTCAGAGATTTGAGATAAAGTATTTAGTTCAACATAGGGCCTCATTTTTGAGAAGGTTGTGCCCTTGGGATGTTCCACTTCCCGTATTACCTTCAAGGCCTTTATTGTATTCGAGGTCTGGTGATGGCTGAGTGACAGGAATGCTGACAGTTCTATTAGCTGTAGAAGCAGGACAGGTCAATCAAGACTTCTCACATCTCTAGGTAACAAGTGGAGTTTCCGAAAGCAACCCAGATTCCAGCAGGATGAGCTGCAGAGCCTTGTTACAAGATGAAAAGGGCTCTTGAGGGCTGCTGTTACCTCTAAAATCCTTGGCCACCACTTAGAATGGAAAGCATTAGTCCTGCTTCAAACTTGCTTCCTGCCCACCTTTGGTAGCACCTAGTGAAAGAGTACAGAAATACAAACAGAGGGAGAGAGCGATTTTCTGGACTCTGAGGTGTCAGGAGAACATGCTTCCTCTTTGACCACTCATGGTCTCTCAGTAAGGAAAAGAGCCTGTGATGGGTACTTGAGAGAAGCATATCTTTTGGTTTTAACCTATGAAGATAAAAGAGGTCTTGTTTTAATAATTTATATCTTATTCTTCTCTCCCTTTGAGGCACAAGTTTCATGATGCTGAAGAACTTTACTTTGTTTAATAAACACATTCATTCAGGGGAAAATGAGAAAATCTTATGAAAACTGTCATGAGGGAAATTCCAATGAGTAGTAAATAATGTATTATTCAGTGTCTCCATATAATTGGTGTAATGGGGTGTTTCCACTTAAAAAGTAGTTAGATTGGCATCTTATTGGATTTGTATTTTTTATAGCATTTCATAGATAGAAAATAAATTAGAACATGGAGTATCCAGCTGCTCTTTGAATCTTTGCACAGTACAAATCTTACTTATTTTCAAGTTCTCATGATAGTGACCAAAGGAACAAGTCAGATTTTTTAAAAAGATTTTATTTATTTATTCATGAGAGAATAAACACAGAGAGAGGCAGAGACATAGGGAGAAGGAGAAGCAGGCTCCATGCAGGAAGCCCGATGTGGGACTCGATCCCAGGACTCTGGGATCACGGAGCCAAAGGCAGATGCTCAACTGCTGAGCCACCCAGGCATCTCACAAGTCATATTTTTAAATCCTGTCATGAGATGACTTAAAAAAGAAAGCTGAGATACTTGTAGCAACTGTCACTGAGTTCACTTTTCAGGTAAAAAAAACATACACTAAGGTTTGTACAAATGTGACCTGCATTCAGACCCCTACACATCTCAGGAAATGATTGGCTGAATGATATCAGATTTATAAAATGTCAGGTGGTCCAAAAGCTACTCTGCAGTGAGGAGTTGTTGTTTCAGGAAGGAAAGTCTTGGTTTTTTTACATTCTGCTATAGAGATCTGGGAACCAGAGCTGTCCAAAGCCTCCAGAAACACATAACACTCCACAGGTCAGTGTTTATTAGGGTGCTATTGCCATTTAAAAAGACAAAAATGGCATCACTCTGCAATAAATTTTGCACTCAATTGATACATATTTGTTTGGACCTATTATGACCAGTGAAAATAATTCTATATATTTCTACACAATTTTTACTGAGTACATAGAAAACTGAAATCATGAACCTAGGATCAGGGTTCATGTTTTAAAATGTGGACAGTGAGCGCAATTCAGAGAGGTAAGTATATGTTAAACTACATTGTAACTTGTTCAGGGACTGTGTGATATAATGAAAAGGAGTTTTATGAAATTTTTCAAAGATATTTATTTATTTATTTATTTATTTATTTATTTATTTATTTGAGAGAGCATGCACAAGTTGGGAGAGGGTACAGAGAGAGAGTGAGAGAGAATCTCAAGCAGACTGGCACCAAGCAGGAAGCTGGACATGGGGCTCCATCCCACAACCCTGAGATCATGACCTGAGCCAAAATCGAGAGTCAGATGTTCAACTGACTGAGCCACTGAGGCGCCCTAGTTTTTATTAATTTTTTAATTTGCAAAACAGGTTTTTCCATTCAAACTTATTTTCAATCTGTGGGATTATAGGAAAGTTACTTAAGGTTCAGTGAGTCTCAATTTCCCACCCATAAAAGAGACATAATATTTTTGCCTTGTGGAGTTGCCACGATAATTAAATGAGGGCTACATGAAAGCCAAGTTTGTAGTAAATGCTCAATGAATGGTAGCCGTAACTGAACTATAATTGTTATTATTCAGCATTCTATGAATAGGTGATTGTACAAAATATTGTTTATCAAAAGGAATTTGATTTCTAAATAAAAAGTGTCATGGATTGAATGTGCTTCCCCAAAATTCATGTTAAAATTTAATCTCCAGTGAGGTGGTAATTTGGAAAATATAGATCATAGGAGTGAAGTCCTAATGAATAGGACTAGTGCCCATGTATATCAAGCCCTCATATATGTAAATAAATTGCCAGAGAACTCCCTCACCCCTTCCATCATATGAAGACACAGTGAAAGATAGCGTCTGTGAATGAAGAAATGGGTCTTCACCGCACATGGACTCTGCCAATTCTTTGAACCTGGCCTTCTCAGCCTCCAGAACCATGATAAATAAATTGTTTATGAGCCAGCCTACAGGATTATGTTATAGCAGTCTAAATAGATAAAGACAAAAAGCTTTCTTTGAAAAAAAATTTTAAAAAGATCTTACTGCACAATCATATTTTTGTAGAACTACTAACATGAAATAAATATACATTACTAACATGAAATAAATAACATTAGCTTGTAAATGCCCATTAACCTAAGGAGTTGGTCTATATTTCAGAATAAATGAGGATGAAAAATAAGAGGAAATGAATTCCAACTTCCTATTTGGTTATCTTTTCTCTTATAAATTTGGATTTTTAAAATGTCCATTGACATTTATATTAAATTGTTTATTTGTCACGGAGTATATTTTGAACATTCTTTAGACTTGTCCCTAGACAATTTAAAAGAACTGGGCTAATAGTGGTTATCAACTACATCATACACGTTGAAGTTTATCAAACACCTTACGAGAGAAAGATGATTCCTAAGTCAAAGCCCAAAGAAGTGCAAAAGTGGGAAGTTATTTAAAAATCTGCTCATTTTAATTAGTTCCTATAACATCATTTATCATAACTGTGAGAGACTTGTTCATAAATATTAGAATTTGCACATTTATAGATGATATACGTGCTAGGTCTTCTCTACCTGTCCAATTGTCTAGAAAGAGGTCGTTTTTCACATGGACTAGACACACATTTTTATGGTTCTAAGAAAATTCATTTCTCGGAGGTTGTGGTCACAGTTCCCAAAAGAAAAACTTCAAAGGATATATATTCTAAAGAAATTAGTATGTCTTTTTACCAATATGAAGCTCCTGGTTTCATTTTCCACACTGTTTGACAGATTTAAATGTCGGAAATCAGTAACAAAGCTTAAAATTCCATGCCATCTCTGAAAAGAGTGTAAATTAAAATGCTGTCAAGCTATTTAGTTTAAAAAAATGAAGGCAGACTTCCTGGCAGTCACATTTTTCCACCACTGATGATTCTGACCATATCCAGAGAGGATATGAACTAACAAACCCGGAATAGGCAAAAAGGAAGGACAAAAGGAAGTGAGAAGCAAAATGAAGGAAAGAAAAATAGAAAAAGAACAGTTTTTAAACAAAGAATAGAAATAATCAAGCTATTTTTCCAATTGCAAATACAAAGAGAATACATTGAGAATTCAAGAAAATTGAAAATAATTCCTCAGTAAGATAAAGTAAACCAACTAAAAGAAGCACCCCTTCAGAATCGAGAGGGTTTTTTGTTTTTGTTTTGTTTTGTTTTAAAGATTTTATTTATTCATGAGAGACACAGAGAGAGAGAGAGAGAGAGAGAGGGAGAGGGAGAAGCAGGCTCCCTGCAGGATGCCCAATGCAGGACTCAATCCTGGGACTCCAGTCATGCCCTGGGACAAAGGCAGGTGCTAAAACACTGAGCCACCCAGGCATCCCAAGAGTTTTTAACTTATATACAATTGTGCTTGTGTGGAAATAGGTACTTTAGGCCAGTGTTTTCAAATTGCATTCTACGTACAGATTACCATTCATATTATAGTTTTAGGAGTGACTATACAAGCCCGCCAGACATTTGGCTTTCCTATCAGATCCAAGCAGTGGACTCTGATAGGTGACATCTCTGATAAATTGATTTGAGGGATGAAAGCAGGATTTCGGAAACTAATTAGATTTCTTATCTAATTTGTCCTGGTTGAAATAAATGAGATTCATTTCTTTCACAGAAATAAATTCTAGAACTAGGGGTCATCTATGCTAATTTCTATACAGATATATGATCATGTTCTTTCCTTTATACACATTAATATATCTGCATATTCTCCTATAAAATACTAAAATAAATCACACAAAAGATTAGTGTTAATCTGTTTAGATCACAAGTGGTTATAGAAGGAGGAATAGAAAATGGTATTTAATCGACACAATAGGATACTATTGAAACAGATAGATTTAGACATACTGTGGTAAAAAATATATCCAAATACCATTTCTCACTTAAAAAGGCCCCTCCTTAAAATGGTTAATTTCAAGGCTGGAACAAGGAAAACATAAGATGAGCCTAGAACATCTTGTGCCAGAAAATGCTCACAGAATGAACGAGACATTCCCAAAGAATCAAGAAATCAAAATCATCTTGAAGGTGCTCCCACTGGGCAAATTTGAGACAGTTAGATCATCAAAATAAATACAATATAAATGACCAACACACATTTGAAGCTGTGTGTGTGTCCATTTACACACGGATCTTTTTCCAATAATATAGTATGGTAATACAAATGTATTTTCTCTTCCCTATGATTTTCTTAATAACATTTTATTTTCTCTAGCTTACTTTATTGTAAGAAGACAGTATATAAAACATATACAAAATAGTGTTAACTGACTATTTGTTATTAGTGAGGCTTCTAGTTAACAGTAGGCTATTAGTAGCTCAGTTTTGGGGGAGTCAAAAGTTGTATATGGATTTTTGACTGCATGGGGCTTGGCATCTCTAACCTCTCTGTTGTTCAAGAATCAGTTGTATATCCATAATTTTGTGGGAGAACTGTGATAGAGTGATCAGTTAAAAAAAACTTCCATCAGGAGGTATATTATATTATTATAGCTGTTGAAGCAAGAATGAAATTGAAATCTAGCTTAAATTGGAAACTAGAACAATGTACAATTTAGGGGCTATTAATGACAATGTTATTCTTGTATTTTTTAAATAGGTGATGATGTGTCTCAAATACTGTAACATTTTGATTCCATACTAGAGGTTAATCCATACATTTAGAACTAATGTAAACAGGGGCGCCTGGGTGGCTCAGTCACTTAAGCATCTGCCTTTGGCTCAGGTCATGATCGCAGGGTCCTGAGATGGAGCCCTGCATTGGGCACCCAGTGCTGTGGGAAGTCAGCTTCTTCCTTGCCCTCTGCCCCTGCTCGCTTGCGGGTGCTCTCAAATAAATAAAATCCTGAGCCTGGGTCGCTAGTTGGTTAAGCACCTGACTCTTGATCTCAGGGTTGTAAATGGACCCTGTGTTGGGCTTTGTGCTGGATGTGGAGCCTACTTAAGATTCTCTGCCTCCCTGTTCGCCTCACTACCCTTTTCTCCCTCCCTCTCTAAAATAAAGACATAAATAAAGTTTTCAAAAGAATGTATAACTATCTGAAAAAGTGCATAACTTCCAGTTTGATTTTAAAATAAAATTATTTACATTAGTTTTATTTTTAAAAAATATGCACTCTTTCAGATAGCGTAACTTCCAGTTTGATTTTAAAATAAAATTGTTTACAGGGCAGCCCCAGTGGCTCAGTGGTTTAGCGCAGCCTTCAGCCCGGGCATGATCCTGGAGACCCAGGATTAAGTCCCACACCAGGCTTCCTGCATGGAGCCTGCTCCTCCCTCAGCCTGTGTCTCTGCCTCTCTCTCTCTCTCTGTGTGTCTCTCATGAATAAATAAATAAAATCTTTAAAAAAATAAATAAAATTGTTTACATTAGTTTTACTTTTTTATTTTAAAAAGATTTTATTTATATAGTCCCAATAGTTTATTTTTGCTTTCACTTCCCTTCCCAAAGGAGACATATCTAGAAAAAATGGGATTACCATCTATGTTTTCTTCAAGCAGTTTTATGGTTTCACATCTCACATCTAGATCTTTAGTCTATTTTGAGTTTATTTTTGTGGATGGTGTAAGAAAGTGGTCGAGTTTCATTCTTTTGCATGTAGTTGTCCAGTTTTTCCAACATAATTTGTTGAAGAGACTTTTTCCCATTGCATATTCTTATCTCTTTTGTTATGAATTAATTGACCATATAATTGTGGGTTTATTTCTAGGCCTCTATTTTGTTCCATTGATCTATGTGTCTATTTTTGTGCCACTACAATACTGTTTTGATCACTACAGCTTTGTAGTGTATCTTGAGATTAGGATTGTGATATTCCAAGTTTTTCTTCTTTTTCAAGGTTGCTTTGGTTATTTAGGGACTTCTGTGGTCCCATATAAATTTCAGGATTATTTGTTCTAGTTATATAAAATTGTTGATGGTACTTCTATAAGATTGCATTAAATCTGTAGATTGTTTCAGGTAATATGGACATATTAACAATATTGGTTTTTCCAATCCATGAAGATGGAGTATCTTTCCACTTATTTGTGTCATCTTCAATTATTTTATCAACATTTTATAGTTTTCAGAGTACAGATCTTTTACTTCCTTGATTAAGTTTATTCCTAGGTATTTTATTCTTTTTGGCATGATCATAAGTGGGATTGTTTTCTTCAATTCTCTTTATGTTATTTCATTATTAGTGTGTAGAAATGCAACAGAGTTCTGCATATTCATTTTGTATCCTGTGACTTTACTGAATTTATTTATCAGTGCTAGTAGTTTTTTGGTGGAGTCTTTAGGATTTTTAATATATAATATCACATCTTCTGCAAATAGTAAAAGTTTTACTTCTTCCTTACCAATATGGATGCCTTTTTTTCTTGTCTGTTTGCTATGGCTAGGACTTCCAGTACAATGCTGAATAAAAGTGGTGAGAGTGGTTATCCTTGTCTTGTTCCTGATCTTAGAGGAAGAGCTCTCAGTGTTTCATCATTGAGCTTGATGTTAGCTGTAGGAGTTTTTCATATATGGCCTTTATTTGGTTGAAATATGTTCCCTCTAAACCTAGTTTGTTGAGAATTTTTATCATGAATGGATGTTGTTCTTTGCCAAATGTTTTTTTCTTGGAAATGATGGTATGGTTTTTATCATTTCTCTTGATGTGATGATTTGTGACCTTGATTACTTTGCAAACCACCCTTTCATCCCAGGAATATATCCCACATGATCATGATGAATAATTTTTTAATGTATTATTGGATTTGGTTTGCCAATATTTTGTTGAAGAATTTTGCTTCTATATTCATCAAAGATATTGCTTGCAGTTTCCCTTTTTCTTATTTCTTTCTCTGGTTTTGGTATCAAGGTAAGGCTAGTCTCGTAGAATGAATTTGGAAGGTTTTCTTTCTCTTTTATCTTTTGGGATAGGTTATTAACTCTTCTCTAAATGTTTGGTAGAACTCACCTGTGAAGCCATCTGGTCCTGAACTTTCATTTGTTGAAAGTTTTTTGATTACTGATTCAGTTTCATTGCTAGTAACTGGTCTGTTAAATTTCTTTTTACTTCTTCCTGATTCAGTTGTAGGGAGTAATATGTTTCTAGGACTATCCATTTCTTTTGGGTTGTCCAATGTGATGGCATATAATTTTTCATAATATTCTCTCCTAATCCTTTGTGTTTCTGTGGTGTTGGTTGTATTCCTCTTTTCTTGTTTCTGATTTTGTTTATTTGAGTCCTCTCTCTGTCTCCCTCTCTTTTAATGACTGGCTGTTTTTTTGTTGATCTTTTCAAAGAACCAGCTTCTGATTTCATTGATCTGTTCTATTAGTTTCTCTGGTCTCTTTTTTCATTTATTTCTGCTCAATTTTTATTATTTCCTGCCCTCTTCTGACTTTGGATATACCCAGATATTTTAAATAGAGCCTTGTCGCTTGCACATTTTGGTCATTCCATCTTCTATTTCTTTAACTATATGATAACATGTCATTTTATGTTCCACATCTTATGGAACTATATTTTTTGATTCCTATATTCACAGTCTTTTAGGGTCTATGTCTGTTGTAGGTTACCTATTCTAACTCTCACCAATGTCATTTATTTAATTCATGTGCATGTTTGGTAATCTTTGATTGCGGGCTTATGTTTGATTGACCTTAATCAAGGGAAAACCTGAGAGCCTAAAATAAGAACACTTTTAGCAAGGAAGAAGCCATGAACCAGGATAAGCCACCAACCAATGACCACTTCAGCCACCCACAAGGTTCCTACTCTTAATCTGGGACACTAATAGTTAGCAATTTCTCATCCCCACCTTGTCACCAGGCCAGGGCAGTTTCATGGCCACAGTGACAATCTGGTTTCTGACTTTGAAGAAATCCCTCCTTTCATATGTGTTTGTTGTTTGCTGACTCCTCACAACTTTTCCTTCTCCCCCCCTTTGGGCTTTTTTGAGATTTGCCTTAATTCTTCAAACCCAAATACCAAAAATTAGGTCTCATGAAGTTTTCAGATTTTTTCTGCAATAAGAAGACCCTTCCCTCAAAACACACACACACACACACACACACACACACATAAATATTCCATTCATTATATTCCAAGAGCTATAAGCTATGAAAATAATTTCTACCAACAAGTCTCCCTCACAATTAGCTGTGTATGACCCTCAACCCATTATATAGTTATTTCCCTAGGTCCTGAACATAATGCTTGAGTTTATTTCAGTAGCTGGAAAAATACTCACAGTAGATTTCCAACTCATAGAGTAAGAGCTATAGAAAAACAGGTTCATGTGCAGCCCTGTGTATCTCTCTTTTTGTATAGATTAGTAAGTCAAGAGCAATACTACACCCCTAGGAGAACAACAGAGATTATTGCTACCAATGAGAAGGGGAAATGCAGGGTAAATCCAACATGCCCAATTTAATTCTCCAGTTTAGTTAATGTAAAATATAATTGATTCTCACAAAGTAATAATGAATTTTCATAACTTGAGTTAGTTGATGATGCCAACAAAAGCTGCTACAAATAGCTTTGCCCTTTGATCCCCATGGCAAATTTTATGTCTTGGGAAGGTTAAGATGAAGCATTACACCTGTGGCAAATCTCAGTAGAAGAGTCATAGCAAAGGCTCCGAAGAATACAGTGGTAAGCACATGCTCTTTGATGTGTAATTTATTCTTTTGGGAAACAACAGCTTGCTTGCCACTGAGTCCTGTTAACCACGGGACATTTGATAATCAGAAACCTCAGTTGACCATAATAAATTTGGAGTTTTCAGATCTATCTAGCCCTAAAACTGACTGTAAGCAATGGACTCAACAATCAAGGAGAAGTTATTAGATACCAACTTTAGGAAGATCCTCAAGGCAAAAATTGAAAAGAAACATTGTCCACACATAGTAGGGTTATGTTTCTCATGATGTCATGAGACAGCTCACTTCATAGGCTCCCACTGCTTCATGAAAAGTTCCCTATGACTGAATGATGTGGAAGAGAACTCTGTGGCTTACAACAGAGAGAGGTAGATCACCATAATACTAGAGCCTACTTCAGGGTTTCCCTGAAGAGAAGTAAAGTGAAGAAGACAAATCTTCCAAGAAGGCAGAATTTAAGTACATTTTTTGTCCATATTACTCAATAGAATGTCCTGATTGGTTAGACTGAATGTGTTTTCAAGCTCTGAGAAGCCTGAACCCTTCAATATAGTAGAATACCTAACTGGACCAGGAAGCCATCTTGTGGCAGATTGATAATGCTGAATCCTGCTACATCCCCTGGAACAAACATTTGTCCTGGATTTGGATATTCCTTCCATGTTGGACAGTCTTTTCCAGCAACATCAACCATAAATTTACTGCATGGTTTTTTCATCTTCATGGAATGCCTCACTATATTCCTTCTGGTAAGAAAGTCCTTCTACTATAAAAAGAAATAAATGCAAAAATTAAAATTTTTCTGGTCATATCTGTTTCCCCATTACCCAGATGTAGTTGGAATTGCCTATTAAATATTCATTTACTGTGTCAAACTAATGCATAACATTTGGCTAGTGTGAAATGCTATCCTACAAGATATGATAAATGCTCTGAAAAGGATTCAATTTATGACTAGAAGACATGAGTACCATCAACAAGAAGTGAGTGGGGTTGGCACCTGTTGTAATTATACCCACTGACTCTTTACAAAATATTTTCTCCCAATCTCCATGACTTTTTATTCTGCTGACTTAGAGTTTTCAATATCCAATGAAGAATCATCAAAAGATTTAACAATGATTTGACTACATTGGAGGTGGCAACTACCATCTGTCCATTTGATCCTCTTGGGGACAATAAATGAAAGCAAAAAAAATGTGGTATTTGGTCCTGGCTCCTTAGGGGAAATTGACTGGAGCAAAATGGGAGCATAAAGAAGTCTGGCTAGAACCCAGTTGATTCCAAGACGGTTCTATTAATCCAAGAGGTAAAGATTAAGAAGGGTCCTTCAATCTGTCCAGACAGAGTGGACATTAAGAGCTCAGATTCCTCAGGAATGAAGGTTTAAATGAGAAACCAAACAACCTGAGGTGCTTGCTAAAGACAATATCAAGGCTCATGACAGTTGCATACTTTTTTCTTGCTGTGTTACACATATATTCATATACCTACACAAATGCCCTTCTCTTTCCTTTTCTCTCAGATAGGTAATTTTGTTGTATTATACTTGTATCGCATGATTGAGATGATAATCTGATTGAGATCCTAAACAAACTTTAATTTCCCCATTGGAGAATTTCTGATCATCCAAAAGATTGCACATTAGCATTTTTTTTAAAATTTAAGTACAAGATTTGATTTTTATTTTTGTGTATATAACACAATACATAAGATAAAGTATATACTTGAATAAATGTTTATTGAATAGGTATATGGAAAGGAAGGATTAATGAATAGGTAGATGGATGAATAGAAGGCTAGATGAATGGATGATTCTGTGGTAATAGCAAATAAGAAATGTGTGATTTTTTTCTTTTAAGGAGAATTCTAAACTCTGTTTCTTCCTTTTGGAGTTTGTATTGGGCATATATGTTAGAATATTATTCTTTATGTCCGCCTCTAGTTCATATTATCCATAATTTTATCTGAGTCACATTACAAATAGTTTTCTTCAGATCTACCTTCCAATTCACTATTTCACTATCAGCTCTAATATTCTAATATAATTGAATTTTTATTTAAATGGTTACAGTTAAATTTCTAGAGATTTTATTTGTCTCTTTGATACTATCCATGTCATGTTCTTTTATACTTCCCCTTTTAATAATTTTAATACACCTTTTTAAAATCAAATAGATAAATGTAACATCTGAATTTCTTCAGGTTATGATCCTACTGTTTACTGTCTTTGCTGATTCTGGTTCAGGGTGAATGATTTCCTTAAATATTTTTAAATTTTAGATTGTGAACTCATCTTCAGCCTATCTATTTCTGTGGGAAACTTCTGTGGCCAAGTCAGGGTATTCAATTTTCACAAGTCACCCATGGTTTCACTGACCTGTAACTCCTTTTCATGTTGATTCTCGGCTTGTGGATTTATGAACCATCAGAAGAGTATATATTTGAATCAAAAACCCATGAGATGACAATCCCATGATTATGAAATTCTCCAGGGGAATTTTGTTCCCTAGCAGCAAGGCTTAGTTTTAAAGCGTCTATTTAGCCTCTTTGTGTGGGTGATATTTATTTCCTAGTCACTCTTATGGAACATGTGGCCCTTCAAGAGTCTTTAAACAGAGACCATCTTTATGCAGAGGTCTTAGTTCTAACTCCTGCTTCTCACAGGCCCCAAGGCTTGTCATCCATCCCTCCATGCTGTTATAATCTAAACATAATTTAAATCCCTAGGGTTATCATGACTCTTGGCACCCATGCTCCTACACACACACACACACACACACACACACACACACACACACACACACACAGCAATAACAGTAGCTGCTACAGTGTCAGATATGGCTTTTTATGCACTTGCTCTCTAAAGATTATGTTTTGTGGACTCATCTATGTATTTAAATGGGAGGTTCAAAAATATTCATTCAAAATTTCTAGGTGTTTTGTCATGGGAAAACTTGCAGCTTACTTAGCGTAAAATATTGTCTGGCAAGAGAGTCTCAAGTAGTAAGAAACTGGAAAGGTCTCTGAGATGATGAATCTTAGGGGAGGATTTAATTTGCTGAGAAAGGTAAAGAGAAACATGAATGCAAGGAAGGAGAAAAAAGGCGCCCCAGGCTGGAGAGTAGCACTTGTAAAGAATCCATAACAGGAAAAGGTAGCAGTTGGCTTCCATGACTGAAGGGAAAATTACTGACCCAGGCCAGAAAGACTATTAGATAAAAGACCACAGAAGGGGTGGAATGTGCTGGTATTTGTGTTTCCGGGGAAGTGATCGGAATTTTATATCAAAGATCTATGAGATCACTATAAAAAGAAGTAAACAGTACATGTGGCTTTAAGAATCAGCCTATCTTCCCAGTTACATGGGGAAAGAGACATAAGAAAAAAATCCTGACAGCTTTTAAGTGAAAGCTCATTTGACCAAAGGAGATATAACAGAGCTAGCAGGCAATTGTCGAAGTCCAAAAAGAGACTGAACCCTCTGATACAATTTGACATTGAACAAGTGTTGACAGATTAGCATCCACAAGCATTTCTGACAAGATATAGTTCCCTCAGGCTGTGGACAAACCTGGAAGTGGGCACCTGACAGCCTGCAATACACATACCACTGTATATCACCTTGACCGCATTTTATGATTACAAATCAGTTTTCTTTGACGTGCCCCATTTTTCACTGCAGCATCTTTGTCTCAGTGCCTTTATCAGTTATAACTTCATCAGAGCATTTGAGTGCACCATTTACAAAATTGCTTTTTTGCTGAAAGTGAGCGAGTACAAAGCAGTGCAATTCTGCAGAACAAAAGAGAAGAAAGAAGTACTACCTAGAGACTCTAGCACAGATGGCCTTCATTTTTCTAACAAAACACTCCTGTGAGGTGTTTTGCCAATAAATATCTTTATGTTTTACAGAAAGGTGAAATTACCATTGAGTTGATCACGCGTTCAGGTTTTCTCCATAGGTGAATTAGAGAAGAAAGTCAAAGGCCTGCAATGTAATGCATGCATGGTGAAGCGTTCAAGTATGCACATTACCCACATGCAAGCTTCTCTCTCAAGTCCGCTAGCTCATGTCATCATCACTTATTCCTATTCCAAATGAGAAATCAGCTCTCTTTACAGGCAGATCTATTTTATGCCCTTCCCTGTCTGTGTTCCCAGCCTTCCCTAATAGACTTCAAGGCCTACAGTAGAGAACTGGCAAATCCTTTAATTTCTAGAAACTATCTGCACTGTCAGCTCAGTTTTGGCTTCCTCTTCTATTGACAAAACTTGCTTGTATTTATTCTCTCATTCCATGCATTCATGTAATGCAAATCATTATATGAATCATTACTGCAAGATCAGCTCCAATGGATTCATTCACAATTAGGACCCATAAACAATCTATAACACATGAATAAATAACCTGATAAAATATTATTTTATTATTTATGAAAACACCATCGTATCCTTAAAGTCACAGATTTCTCCCAGTATCAATCATGGCAAACAGAGACTGGCATTTGCAATGTAGCTTCTGCTATGCCTCAAAGGCCAGATCCCTGGGACCAGATCAGCTTCTTTGTGTTCTAATCCAAACTGTGCCATGAAGCCACTAGGCCAGAGCAGATAATTTACCTTCTTTCTGCATTAGTTTTTCAATCAGCAGAGTGAGAGCAGGCTACTATTTGCAACTGGGCTAACAGAGTTCAATAAATGTCATTGAGCCATGACTATAAATGTTCTTGAAGTATGCCACAGAACTACCAGGTGTTATTGTCCTAACGGCTAATTACTTCAAAGTATAAATATTTAGTTTAAAAGTTGAATTGAGGCCATTTTTATATTCCAGGGCCACTTCATATAACAAATTATCCTAGCCTAATACAAAATAAACACCTGTCACACTTGGGTGGCTACCAAATCCTATAAACATGAGACACATCATTTATTTAGCACAACCCCCTCCCCGCCTCCCCCCCTCCGGCCCCCAGCACATGCGCGCGTGCACACACACACACACACAAGACCCAAAAACCTAGCAAATAACAACAAAAACAGCCAAAAAAATACCTCCAGCTACTCTCATGGAAAGTTACTGTCTGGAAGAGTGTTAACTCCCAAGAGTCTTTGAATGGGTGGGTGGCTAACCCTTTCCTGAATCTGTTTTTGCATCCAGTCCAGTGAACTGGAAACAACGAATGATTATCAGATTTCTACAGCCCTGCAGCGACCAGAAACAGCAAGGTGCCCATCTCTGCCCAGGGCGAAGGGGATTGTCAACTGATTCTCAAATGATACCACTGTAGTCTGTACTTGTCCTTTTCTCCTTTTCCTTCCTTTTTTGGGCAGTTTCACCAGATTGATCCATGAAAGCCCCAGTGTTTTATGCCCCTGAAAGGAGAGCCCTGTTAAATTCAATGTGTGAATGAATCTTTCCTTCACCCATGCTCATTTTTCACTAGCAAATACTACAAGTTGAGCAGGATGGTTGTTAAGTCAACCCTTCTCTGGCTTGAACAAGTGTGGGGGTCTGAATAAGTTATGACTTATTCCATCTTCAAATTTCTTTCTCATTTTCTTCTCCATCTCTCATCACTTACATATTTGATGTTAACATTTTTACAGCAGAGTCCACAGTAAGGTTTCATGAGTGGTCTTGCTTAACGGCACTCCCCCCATCACTTACATTTCTTCCCCAGCAACTCTCTCATCACAGATGTTGCTTGGGGCTGGGGAGGGTTGGGGACAGGATCAATAGCTCTCATACACCTATATACCTGGTGATCTGGCAACATGTCCTTTGTGTTTTCAGTTAATGTTTGAAGAACAATTTCTGTAAAAATGTAGAAAATTTATTTTAGGTAAACTAGTACCCATCAGCTCAGAAAATATCATTATAAAGAATTTTGCTCTACTATCTTGAGCCATCATTGCATCATTCTTCTAGAATTCAGCCAAAGGTTTGTGTTAGTATCCTCAGAGGTTTTGTGACAATGACAGGGTCTGGTGCACTTATGGACTGTTCTGTTTCAGCTGGACCCCATCAACCCATATAACATCAGAAGTACATTTATAATGCCCATCCAACCCCTGGCCCAGACTGTGGCCCAAAGTTTTCAGCCATAAGGCCATTTCCACCCACTCCAGGGGCAGCACCTGGCCATATTCCATATCCCTGGTATCCTCTCCTCAGGAGCAAGTAAAAAACTGCTCTGCCTTGTCCACATCACACGAAGAGACAGGATTTCTCACAGGAACTCAACTCAGACCCTTCTTCCTGTCTGCATGGATTTCGATCAAATGTACTTCTTTGGTCAAGTCCACTAGGCCTTGATACATTAATGATCATTAAAAGAATCAGAACATTCCTTGTCTTAAAAAGTATCACATTTAAATGTGTCTTCTTGCAGAATTCCATTTCAGATTTCAGGAGCTAATTTCAAAAGTTCTTGCTTTCCTTTTCTGCTTTTCTTTTTCATCTTGTTCTCCCTGATTCCAGCCCCACCCCAACTTGAAACTCAATTTATCCTATATCCCTCCTTCCCCTTTGTGTTCCTATTAGAACAATCTTCAACCTCACCAAGGCAAAGAATGATCTCCAGAATAGAGTACGGGAAATGCAAAAGAGAAAGTATATATATAGCTTTACAAATTATCCCCCTCACAAGTACTCATCCTATCTGTGACTCAGTTGAGCTGCCTGACATCTACAGCTCACTGCTTTGTTTACCTTAGATCTTCCTCTCTTTTTAAACCTTTTTTAAAGTAGGCTCCAGGCCCAGTGTGGAGCCCAATCTGGGGCTTGAACTCACAACCCTAAGATCAAGAGCCAGTCACTCAACCAGCTGAGCCACCCAGCCTCCCCTTCCTCAGCCCTCTTAACAAGTTGAGCCATATCTTGAAACCCTTCCTGGCACCATCTTCATTTCCCCTCTTTCTCTCTTTAAATCACTTTCCTCTTTTTTCTGCCCCTCACATACTCTGGGGATGGAAGCTTCAACGTTGCCTGAACTTTTTCTTCTCATCTCCATGACTTTATCCAAACTTTTCACTTCTCCTTTAATTTTTGACCATTTGACTTCCATTTCATCACCTCTGCCTCTCCCATGCCCATCTCTAGAAATGCTTCTGCAGCTGAGAACATACATTTTAAGTTTTAAAGTCTTCTGATTTAGTTCTTCCTCCAAGTGCTTCTGGAACACAGTGGGGATATTTCATGTCGTGATCGAGGGAGGCTTAGAAGTTATATAGTGAGCATCCATTCTTAATCTAAGTCCCAAAGGAAGAAAAATTCCTTAGCAAGAAGAAACCCCAACCATTAAAACTGAGGACCCGGGACTGGAGAAAGTACCCAGCTAAAGAATATTCAGGGTTAGAGAGGGGTCTACAGCAGGGTCTAACAACAGCAAGAGGTAATTTTTTCAAGTTACAGTTTTTCAGTTAAAAAAAAAAAGCCTGCCTTTACAGGCAGCCAGCATTTTGCAGAGCACGGTGAAGGGAAAGTCTCTATAAAGACTGCACTAAAAGTGAACAGTTACATTTGCATATTCACTGACTGGAGGCAATTTGCAACTAATAATAAGAACCCTGAAAGGAAAGAACAAACCCCGCCACTATTTACTGAGTGTTTACCATGTGTTGGGCAGAATGCAAAGTGTTTTACAGCATTATCTTAATTTTCACAACAACTCTGAAATTGAACTATTATTTTAGCAATCTCACTAAGAGAGGAAACAGGTTCAGAGAGGTTAAATAAATTGTCCCAAATCACACAGTATATATGTAACAGAATCCAGGTGGTTTCAACACGAAGCCTACACTCCTGGCCCAGAATCATGTGAGACAAGAAGTAGTCATAGGACATAAGAAGGATCTGGACAATACAGGAGAGAAGTAATCTAAAACAGAGCCTTCTCATCCTATAGGACGATCATCTAATAGTTCATGAAAAAGAACACGGTTTTGACATCAGAACCCCACTCAGTATATATCACCAATGTATATATTTAAACTTTATATAATAGAATTATGTCACTCTCTTTACAGAAGGTGGGCTCAGACCTTCTGAATGAATTATTTTTATATCTTCATAAAATTATATGTTAAAGGACCCCTCTGTCTATTGTCAAAAATAGCTACATGAATATTTCAGCCAATACTCTGGTAGAAGGAACAGAAAATTAGACAAATAGTCCCCTTGCTACAGAATTAATAACTTAAATAGCATTTTAACTTGATGTGCCAATGAATACTCTAGTTCATATTGTGTTATGTAACGCAATTCTATATTATCTTGAAAAGAAACAAGAAGTTCTCACTTTTAATCATTTTAAATCATATGCTAACATTTTCTCTTGTTTAAACAAGAGGATTTTTATCCTCTATATATTCTTTGCAAAGTGTTCTAGTGCCTGAGAAATTATTTCAGCTATTGCCAAAGCATGATAAGAGAGAGTGATCATGCTATGTTATATTTCATAATCACAGTTCTTCTTAGCTCATAATCCTATTAATTCTTTTGGTCTACTTTCTTTTTGGTAAATATTTGCACTCCAAAGTATTAGCATATGTACCTAGATACATACCTTCTAATTCTCCCTCTTGGAATCTGATTAGAAAACGTGATGGCACCATTAAACATTGTAAACTCCTTAAGTTTACACACGTATTAATGGTGTTAGCAGAGTGCTGGGTGCAGTAAAAGGTACTTGGTAAATATTTGTTTACAAATACTACCAATACTAGTAGTAGTAGTAATAATAATAATAATTAACATTTCCTGAGGGAAAGTAACAATTTCCCATGTGTCTGTCATTGTTCTAGGTTTTAAATTACTTTTCTCATGTGAACCTCATAAGAACACGTTATTTCTATTTTCCCAATAAGGAAATTCAAATTTGGGGAGGCAGTTCCTTTCCCAAGATCCCACATCCAGTAGGTGAGGCTGCCAGATTCCGTCCCAGGCATATCTGATTCCAAAGCCCAATGCTGAAATACTATACTATCATCTCACCACCCTGTTATCTTTCCTAAAACCCTGCTGAAAAACTTTTTAAGCTCATCATTTTCTTTCACATTTCCTTGCAAAATGGATATATTTACAAATTTCACTGCCCATACCCCTCCAATTCACATACATGCTCCTGTAAGGAAATGTCAGATCTTAGCTCATGTGCTCATTATCACTCTTCCCAGTGCTGCACTGCCAAGCATTTAACAATTGACTCTGAGGCTAGAGGATTCAAAAGGAGCCCTGATTTGTAGCATTTGTCTGATTTCCATGCTATAAATTCTGCTACTATGAATGACTATGAAAATGATGTCACTGAACATAGGGTCAGAAGGAGATGTGTATAAATGACTTTATCTGGTGCCCATGTACGTCAGCATACCACCAACTCTTCTCCATACTCAGAGTGGAGTTGGAAAAAAATTCAAAAATGTGCTCCCTGTTAGGATTAGCTTTGGGTAAGCAAAATGAATAGGAAACACATCTGTTTCTAACACTCACATACTGTCTGATAAATTTAAGTGGTTTTTTTGCTCTTCTAGATCAGTGGTTCTCAAACTGTGGTCCCAGACCAGCAGCATCAGCATCACCTGGGAACATGTTACAAGTTGCAAATTCTGGGCCTCATCCCAAACTTACTGGATCAGAACTCTGGTGGGGGTTGGGGGACATCAGCAATCACTGTTTTAAGGAGCCTCAAGGTGGTTCTGATTCACCATAAAGTTTGAGAGCCACTGTTCTGAATTTCAAAATCTCACTTCCAGTTCAACCCACAAGGTAAAGAAGTCAAGGTAGAGAGAGCTAATGAGGGGGAACCCTAGGTCAATTTTAATGGAATAAGTGTAGGTGGTCACAGGCCTGGCAAGTAAGTATGTAATGCAGACTGCAAAGATAGGTCTCACTTACCACTTATCCAAGTACCACTCACATCTGAGTCAGAAGTGAACGTAAAAGTAACTTGCAGGAGATCTCTTCAAAACAGAGAAGATATTCATTGGCTCTTTGAGGCTCATCCCAGAAGGAGTGTCTTAGCAGGTATCAAAAGAGAAAGGATCCAACTGAAAAGGCTCACTCTTTAGTCTTCAGTTGAAGGAGGTCTGTACTTTACATATGTGAGTTGAAACACAAGTTCCCTAGCTAATTACCACCTGGGTTTATCCTGGGTTCACTTGAGAGTAACTTTTTTTCTGCCTTCCTCTGTAGTTCACCTGCATCAGATTCTCCTGAAAGGCTTGTTAAAACACAGATTGCCAACTTCATTCCCCTCCCCTACCTCAACCAGTTCCTATTCCAGTAGGTCTGGGATGGGACCCCAAATTTACATTTGTAACAAGTTTTGGGTGATGTTGAAGCTACTCCTATGGGATCTATACTCTGAGAACTACTGGCCCTACCTGTGTGCTCTATATGCTCTCCCACTCTGGACAGTGCTCTTGATTTGCTTAGGAGCTGTTGGATTTTACCCAGAGGCCACCTGATGGAGTGGTAGGTGAAGACATGTGTACAGTAGAACCGGCAATAGCAAAGCTTTCATTTTGGTAAAGCAATCATTGCAAAACAGAACCACAGTTTAATCAGAGCCATAATTGGCATATTGCATAAGGATTTTCATTTACTCTGCTGCATCTCATTTAACTCTGAAGAGGCATTAGCTGCAGTTTTTAAAGGAAAATGTTTATAATTAGAGCATATGTGTGTAATCAATTTTGGCTTATGGGAAGGCTTTTCTAGAAATCAAAATGCATACTGGCATCAACACACAAATATTCCAGAAACAAACATTATGTAATTTACAAGGTATTCATTAATATACCAATATACTATTTCCAGCATCTCATTCAGGAACCAGCTGATAATTTGTCTGTGAAGACTCAGTGTTCCTATTACTAAAATGACCCAAAGGCAGCAAAGTAGTCAGTACAGCCTGTCTTCATCATTCTGCTCCTAACCACATAAATAACCAAATAGCATTCATTAAGTTTGTAGATGGCATCAAGCCAGAAGAGAAATTACCCCAAAGGGGAGAAAAATATTTTAAGTATAGTATGACTTTAATAATTTGGAGCAAAGAAGAGAAAATATAACAAACGTTATCTGAGCAAGGCAATATATTGAAGGAGAAAATCCAAACTGCAAGATATAAAGGTCAATATACATTCAAGTTTGCCATTTATTTGTTTACTCAGCAATTAATTATTAAGCACCTATTATGTGCCAGGCTCTGGGGACACAGTGGTGAGCAAAGTAAATATTGTCCCTCACTCATGGAGCTCACAGACAAGAGAGAAGAGAGGCCTTAAACTAGTAAATAAACAAACAAAAATGTAATTTCCAATCGTGGTCAGTGTTTTGAAGGAAAAGAGCAGACTAACAGAAAAAGAACAGCTTGGTGTGTGAGGAGGGACTATTTAGGTGGAGTGGTTGGTTAGGGAAGCTTCTCTGAGGAGCAGACATGAGCCAGAACGTGAAAGATGAGATACTGTCAGCTTTGAAAGAACATTATTCTAGACAGAGAGAACTGGTCCACGCCAAGCCAATATCCTGCAGTAATTCCCTGGGCAGGAAAGATCAGTATCAAGGCTTTTCCTAGGAATGGAAAGATCAGGGTGGCTTGAGCACAATGAGCAAGAGAGAGAGTAGAGAGAGATGAAGTGGGAGAGAAGGCATCCAGGGAAACATGCATCAACAGCCAAATAACATTGTAAATCTGGGGATCAGCAAACTTTCCCTATAAATGGCCAGGTAGTAAATAGCATAGGGTTTTATGGGCCATAAGGTCTTTGTCCCAAGTACTCACTCAACCCTGTGGTTGTAGCAAGACAGCAGCCTTCCACAATACTTAAATGGATACTTTTTTGTGGTTGTGCTCTAGTACAACTTTATTTATACAAACAGTTAGTGAGTGGACTTAGACTGCTTTCTTACAGCCCCGGAAGCACACAAGCAGGCATGAGACTGTGCTAGAAAACATAAGTAGGAACAGGAAATTAATCTCCTAAATGAATCAGACCAGCTACATTCATCAGGCCATCATTCCATGAAATGTCTTCTTTGGGCTCCACACTTAAAGTGGGATATAATTAAACAGTCATAGGTTTTAAAATAGTGATGATTACAGCTTTGGAAAACTCTGGCAAAGCACAAAGGTTGAATGAGTTGATGAGTTCAACCTGAACAACAGAGAAAAGTAGTAACATCATTTTCATGTGTCCAAAGTGTTATTTGGCTGCAGGTGTATCCAACTGTTTCCAGTGTTCCCAGAGTAGAAAGATACGGGAATCAGAAGGAAGGGAGAAGTGAGAGAAGGAACTGGAAGTGAAACTGGCAGCCTGACCAGGCCAACCTGTGAAGAGTGGTCCCCACTGGCTCTCCTCCCTGTGTCTGTTGCACACAAGTCTACTCAGGAATATTTTAATCAGTGTGTCTCAGATATACCACTGTTTGAAGGAACATCATATTATACAACTATTCAAGTGAATAGTTGTCCCCTAATGTATATCCATTTCTAAACACTGCGTTTTCCTATTTGCAAAGAAGCCAGCATGTACTGATCACTACCTACATGTCAAGTGTACTAAGTGCCTAACACGCATTGTCTCGTTTGCTCCTCAGGAAGTCAGTATTATTTTTGCCCTCATTTACCAACGATGGAGTCCTTGCTGTTATCCTCATTTCCCAGAAAACTTAGACTTAAAGATATTAAATAATTTCCCCCAGGCCAATTAGCAAATAAATAGTAGACTCTATTTTATGTTTATAATAAAGTAGATTAAGTGAGGAACACTGAGTAATATAAATCATAAAACTGTCACTTTTTTGTTCAAAGGGCCAAAGGTTAGAATGTACTTTTGACTTTAGCCAATTTAGTGCATCACAACTCTGTAAACCTTTCCAGAAGATCAGTGATTCCTATTTATTGTCTATGTGCAAGTGAGTATTAGGTGAAGAGGCTCTAATCTTGGGATATTCAAGATGTAGACTTAATTTTCTAGGCTTTCCTAATATCTTTTGCAGTAATTAGGGTTTTAAATTTCTTGAAGCATAGGAAGTGTAGTTGTTTTATTTAAAACAACTCTGATACTTCTAGTATCTAAAGTATTTGTGGGTCTGTGTCTGCTATCTCTTATTCTGTTCATTCTTACTCTTGTGTCTTATTTCTTTATAGGCTTAGATATCTTTTACTATATGATGCTCATTTCCTTCAGAAAATTATTTGAGGGGGTGCCTGGGTGGCTCTGTCAGTTAAGCATCCAACTCTTGATTTCAGCTCAGGTCATGATCTCAGGGTCCTGGGATCCAGTGCTGTGTCAGGATCCATGCTCAGCGGGGAGTCTGCTTGAGGATTCTCTCTCCCTCTGCACCTTTCCCCACTTGCTCAATCTCTCTCTTTCTCAAATAAATAAAGAAATCTTAAAAAAAAGAAAGAAAATTATTTGTGAGAATTCTTTGAGGCCTAGGATGAAGGTGCACTCCCCCAGAGAGAATTGGAATTTACTCCTTCTAAGTGTTTGGAGGCACTGCCAGTTTAAGGCCACTTAATTTTTTTTTTATTTTTTAAAAAAGATTTTATTTATTTATTCATGAGGAACACAGAGAGAGAGGCAGAGACAGAGGCAGAGGGAGAAGCAGGCTTCATGCAGGGAGCCTGACGTGGGACTCGATCTCAGGACTGCAGGATCATGCCCTGAGCCAAAGGCAGATGGTCAACTGAGCCAGACATCACAATTTAAGGTCACTTTAAACAAAATTCACAGCCTGGGTTTCATTGGACTGCAAATCTGGGAATTTAGGCTGCAGATCTTTGTTGGGATCAGCCTGGAGTTCCATGTCGGCTGTCTCTCCTTCCATCACTACGTGGCACCAAGGTAAATATCCTTACATTCTCTTCGAGAAGGATGTGAGCTGAGTATTTCTGGTTCACCCTTTCACTTTGAGGTTCCAGCATGATAATAAGGGTCTGGTATTTCTAGTTCTCACCTTGGGCTTTGCCCTGGTTCCCCACCCCTTTTTAAAAAATATTTTATTTATTTATTCATGAGAGACACAGAGAGAGGCAGAGACTTAGGTAGAGGGAAAAGCAGGCTCTCTGCAGGAGGCTGATGTGGGACTCAATCCCAGACCCCGAGATTGCTCCCTGAGTCAAAGGCAGATGGGCAACCATTGAGCCATCCAGGTATCCCAAGGTTCTCCACACGTTTGAGGCCAGTTTGACCCACCCACCAGCCATGAAATGTCTCATGGCAGGAGTGGCCGCGGGATTGCTTACCTTTCTGGGTTCCACCTTTGTTTAATTTTGGCATAATAATTCTGTTGTTAGAGCTTTGATGTTCTTAAAAAGAGGGCTTTTCAATATTTTGTAGCATTTTAATTTGTTGTTATAGTATAGAATTAACCCCACTCAAAGAGATGTCTAGCCTTCAGTTTTGGTTCTGGGGAGGTGATCTCTAAGTCCTTGGAATGTACTGCCTGAAAAGAGTGTCTTAGTTTACTCAAGGGCCTTGATTCACACCAATGGACTAACAATGAGATTTAGCGTGGGGGCTCTAAGTCACTTAGCATCAGCTCTGGAGGGGTGAGCCACACAGGCTGTAAACCATGTCTTTAGTGACGGAGCCCCAATAAAAACTCTAGCCCACAAGGCTCAGTTAGCTTCCCTTTTTGGCAATACTCTGTGCATATCGTCACACATCATTCTGGGAGAAGTTCATGGCTCTAGCCATGACTCAACTTGGACAGAGTAATGAAGCTTCATACATGAAGCTTTCCTGGATTCTTCTCCCCTTCTTGGCCCTTGGTATATTTTACTCTGTAACCTATTATTGTACTAAGCAATAACCATGGGTATAACGGCTTTCAGTGAATCCTGTGTATACTTCTAGCATCAAAACTGAGGGTATCTTGGGGATCCCCAAACTTGAAATTGGTATCAGAAGTAAGGATGGTCTTGGGGACCTCCCAAACTCTGCAATTATTTTCAATGGAAAGTTGTTGCTCTCAGTGGGAAGAAAGTCTCATTACCTAGCTAGTCATATGATTAGAAATGGAAGAGTCTGTAATAATTAGGAAATGCAATGCTATCCTGCCCTTAGTCCATGTTTACATACAGAACTATTTGCTTGTGTTGAGCAATATGATTGAGCTAATTTTAATCAAAATATCAGAACCACCTTTTATGAATCAGACTTCATCAAACCCTGACTGGATGTTTTTCAACCAAGTAAATGTCATCATTTATGTGTGAATATATGCACATGTAATATATATATATATATATATATATATATATATATATATATAGCTATATTTGTATAAATTTACCTGAGAAGTTAACCCTGGATTAGTAATCAAAAGACATGGGTTTTACCTACAGTTTTGACTTTATTACTTTCTAGAAAAGTCAACTTTGGTAAGTCATCTATCTTTTTTGAGTCCACTTCTTCATAAACCAAGTGACCAAGGCTGGGGATTCTCACTGGGGTAATTTTGTCTACCAGAAGTCATTTTGGAAATTGTTTGGGTTGTCTGCATCCTGCACAACTGTTGGATGTTTTATCAGACATTTGTTTAGATAAAACATCTGTCTATAATTGAGCCTAGAACCTCTCTTTTATAAATAAAAATAATTTATGTCTCTGCATCATTTTAATGTGCATGGAATTCTCCAGATTTATAACTACTATGTAAATCAAGGGAAGATTACATATTGTCTTGCTTGGCACTTTCCCAGCAATGCTACTTATGTGTTTGAGTCACTGAGACCAGTCACCTGCCTGAGTCTGCGTTGTGCAGTTTTTATACTCAAGCCCCTCCCTGTAATCCTAAACTGAGCATTTACATATTGAAATGTAGGTTATTATATCCCTTTCTTTCATTTCTTACCTATATTACAGTCAGTGGATTATATATACACATTTACTTTATATATATATCTATATCTATCTATATATATATATATAGAGAGAGAGAGAGAGAGAGAATTTCATTTTTTTTTAAGATTTTATTTATTCATGAAAGACACACACACAGAGAGAGAGAGAGGCAGAGACACAGGCAGAGGGAGAAGCAGGCTCCATGCAGGGAGCCTGACGTGGGACTCAATCCTGGGTCCCCAGGAGCAGGCCCTGGGCTGAAGGCTGCACTAAACTGCTGAGCCACCCGGGCTGCCCATGGATTTCATTTCTATGTGGGGTTCTGGTCTGCCTGTCAAATTTGCCCTATGCCAAATAGACAATGACTTGGGATCTTCCCTTTTTATGAAAAGTTTTCCAATACTAAGAATATGCCTGGGTAGGCTCAGTCAGTTAAGCCTCTGCCTTCACCTCGGGTCATGATCCCAGGGTCCTGAAATCAAGACCTGCATATGGGGAGACTACTACTGCTTCTCCCTCTGCCTGCTGTTCATAAACTCTTTCTTTCTTCATTTCAGTGAATTAGTCTGGGTGGTTTGGGTGCTGTGTGGTAAACAACTGTGGGTATATTTCTAAGCCTTCCTGCCCTGTGTAGCTTCATTTATAACTAACCCCTCAAGGTATGGTCTGTTATCAAAGATGATCCCCTGGTTCAGAGAGGAAATAGGGGACACAACAATTTCACTCTCAGAGGTAGCCTCTGCTCAAGACCAGGTGAATATGTTTTTATTTTAGCATCATTCATTTCAGTGAACTTACTACTACTAAGTAATAGAATCACACTGATGAGTAAGATGATGCCCATCATCACAGAAGACTTGTAGTCTAACTGGGGAGACAGTCTTAAGCCCAAAAATCTATGCCATAATTCAGGAAATGGAAAAATCTGAAGTGTGAAGTATAAGCAAAATGCTATGGGAGAACTCATATGGGGAGTAACTAATTTGACCTGGGAGAATGAGGGAAGGTTTTAAGAAGTGTTATGGGATATTTTCAGGCAGGAGGCACTCCATTAACAAGGGGTAGAATAGAAGCTAAAAAGGCAGGCCATGGGAAAGTCTGGTTAGTGATCTCAGAAAGTTAACATCAATAAGGAGTCTTGGACAAGGTAGGGCTGGAAAGGAAGTTTGGAATCCAATCATGGAGGAAAGCCAGGCTGAGGAGTCTGGACAGAATTCTGCAGGCAGTTCTACAGAAAGCCATGATGTTTTCAGGAGAGTGATAATGACTGGAGCCATGGTTTCTGAAAATTTTCTAGCTGGTGTCTGTAAGATGCATTAGGGGCCAGGAGAAGATAGGAAGAAAGGAACTTGTGTTAGTAAGCAGTTGTACCAGTCCAGGTGAGACTAGCAAGGTGGGAAACAGAGTAGCCCAACTGGAACCAGAGGGTAGAGGGAGAGACTCACAGGGGGGAGGGAATATGGGGAGGTGGATACACCTTGACTCCAAGGGCTCCGGCCAGCCTGCATGAGTTCCCAGTGATGATGCTGTAGCCCTGATACTGCCAACCACCAGGGGAGGGTTGCCCAGGAAGATGGAGGTGATAATGAGCTTTGTCTTTAGACCAGTTGGATTTGAAAAGTAGACACTATATTCATGTGGAGATCTCCAGCAAACTACCAGAAAAAGAGACTGAGTGCTCTATAATTTCCAGATTATCCAACACTTCTCTACTGCCCTTTCCTCCTCTGAAAAAGGCCCTATTCTCTGCTAAAGTTGAAAGGTTACAGATAACATTGTAGTTAGAAGCTTATGCTCTGACCCAACTGACTTAGACTCAAATACTAGCTTTGCCACTTTAGCGGTATGAGCTTGGCTAAGATCTGTAAGCCCTCAGTTTCCTCATCTATAAGATGGTGATAATAAAAGTATCCTTTGCATAATGTTGCTTTGACGACTGAGTTAGTATCTAGCATATTTTAAGTACCTAAAAATGTTACCTGCTACTAAACCTGATAACGTACCATTTCCAAACATACCCTGAACTTTCCTACCTCCAGTCATTTGCTCCTGCTGCTGATCACAGCTTAGAATGCTCTCCTATCCTGACCCCAACCCACCCACCAATGGAATTCATCCCTGCTATTCACCTACTCCCTACTCATGATCCTGAAATCCAACTTGCTCTGAGAGTCAAGAATCACTGAGTTGGAATTTGGGATTATCCATAAGATTGGAAAAGTTTGCACATTCATTGTTTAGATTACACAAAGTCTTGGCTGGCTCGGAAGGGAAAATCCAGAATTTATTCTATTATAGAAAATACTCTGATTCTGTGAGGTTTCCTAATATGTTTTAATAGAGGGGTTCATGTAGCAAATCATGTGCCAAAATATAGACTTTATTGAGTATGAAAAGCAGAAAAATGAGAATTTGGGAAACCCAAACAAATTTGGACACATATCCCTTTTTTTTTTTTTTTTTTTTTGCATGGACAGTTGAGCACTTTTTCCTTAGCCCTTCTATTTTGGATTCCTTTTTGGCAGTATTTTCCCAGGTGAAAAGTGCTACCAGTCAGTTCTTTCCTGCTACCTTCCACCCATGCTTTGTTTTGGCAAATGTAACTTGCCTGAGAGCTACAGCAATGCTACCCTGCACAGCCCTGATGCCAAATTGGAAGAAACATTGTTCTCTGTGAAATTAAGATAAGAGTTCAGAAGGGCCAATCTGCTTCAAAGTATGATTTTAACAATTTTTTTTAAGTTAACTGAAACAGTAGCTCAATGTCATTCTTTGAGTTTCTACTTATTACAGTATCTTTCTTTTGTTTTAGAACAGTTCCTATAGCAATATGATGAAAATAACCTTTATTTTTTGTTCAGCTGCAAAGACAGAACTATAAATTATTCCTTACCCTAGTTTCCTTTCAGCACATACAAAAGCCAGTGCTTGCTCTGCCCCAATAAATCAAAGCTTCAAAAAGGGCAAGGCAGCTAATCAGAGAACGCAGCTTCCACTAACTAGACAATGAAATCCTGTGTCTGTCATCTTTGGAATTAAGAAGAGATAAAGTGCTACTTTACACAAAGTTTCCAAACCAGGTCAGGAAGGAGTCAAGACACAGAATGGATTTGTAAACTTGGTCATTACATTCATCTAAGACCATATAATCCAATAAAGATTGAATTTCCATCTGCATTTTACAGCCCTGGATAAATGTCTTCAATGCATTTCCAATAGGACCAAAGATATATTTTCAAAAAATAAATAAATATTTTTGAGCTGGAACTGATAAGGAAAATGTTTCTGAGAAAAAACAATATTGGAAATAAACCTTGAAGGAGGTAGGACTATTTATTTATTTATTTATTTATTTATTTATTTATTTATTTATTTATTTATTGGATGTAGGACCTTTTAATGGTCACAAAGATGCATAAACATTTTGTAAGACTGAATTGGCTCAAATCAATTCTGCCCTATAGATCCAGTTCATTAGTTTTCAAATATTCATGTCTCCAATAGAGTCATTAATGAAGCCAACATTTACTGACTATATTTAAATTAGGCATCACTGCTAAGCATGAGATTAAGAAGATGAATACAGCATTGGGCCTGCCCTCAAGGAGCTCTCACTCTTTGAAAAACTCTTCTGTTACTTCATTTTATTACTCAAAATAAAACATGTGCATCATTATAAATTAATCCTGAGGTTCATCTGGGAAGTCTACATGAAAACTTTGCTTCACAGAAATTTTCTCTGTGAAATGAAATTAAATGAGCAAAAATACAAAGAAGACAGCTTTTCAAGGGCCGAGTGTAGTTACAGTTACATAAATTCACCATAACCATAGTCACAAACTCAGTAATTCTATAAAACTGCTTGAAAACAAAAAAGAAAAAAATGGTTAACATTTATGTTACAGCACTTTCTTAAGGGCAGAACAGTAAAAAATATAAATGTGTTTGGAACCCAAACAGTGCTAATATGTAGGATTTCTGACCTGAGTGTGTTTATATGAGGGACCAAGAGAATTACTGGAAGAAACTAATTTTATTTATTTACTTACTTACTTATTTTAAAGATTTGGGGTACCTGGGTGGCTCAGTGGTTAAGTGTCTGCCTTCTGCTCAGGTCGTATCCCAGGATCCTGGGATCAAGTCCTGCTTCAGGTTTCCTGTGGGGAGCCTGCTTCTCCCTCTACCTATGGCTCTACCTTTCTCTCTGTGTCTTTCATGAATAAATAAAATATTTTTTAAAAATAAAATAAAATTTTCCTTATTCATTTGAGAGAGCGAGAGAGCACAGGCAGAGGGAATAGCAGAGGAAGAGGGAAAAAGCAGGCTCCCGACTGAATAGGGAGCCTGATGCAGAGCTTGATTCCAGGACACTGAGACCATGACTTGAGCCAAAGGCAGATGCTTAAGCATGGGCTTGGTTCAAAAAATAGTGTGTTCATGGATAGTACTCAAAGTTTGTCTTTAAGTCCAGCTGCTGGGCTAGGCTAGGCTGAGCTACAGACTTCAAATTTTAAAAAATGAGGGACACCTAGGTGGCTCAACAGTTGACCATCTGCCTTCAGCTCAGGGCGTAATCCTGGGATCCTGGATCAAGTCCCACATTGGGCTCTCTTTGAAGAGCCTGCTTCTCCCTCTGCCTATGTTTCTGACCGTCTCTCTCTGTGTCTCTCATGAATAAATAAATCTTAAAAAAAGAGTTTTTTTAAAATGATAATGTAATTTTTACTAAAAACTTTATAGACACTGAGGGTGGGATAACACTGCTTTGGGATCCACATCAAAGTGCAGCACAAAATGGAGGGAATCTACGTTCTCACTACTTTTGTAAAATACACAGCTGAATATTGGCTTATAGAAGTCTCTGAGACGATGGCACTCTTTTACTCCATTGGCATGTCCAGGAAGGTGAGGTGTCACACTTTACACAGGACAGCCCCCATGGGGACACCTTAGCAGTGGAGATTACCAGCATCAAATAATGCTTATTGAGAAGAAAAAGAAGAATGTGGCAGATGCCTTGAGATTGATGATAGGCAGTATAGGAATGTATGAGTACCACCTGGGAAACCTTTCATATAATTTGAGTAGTTTGTGGTGAGTTGCAGGATTTTCCATATTAAGTGGGGAGAAGAACCAGAGAAATATGGTTTATTCCTGCTCATCTAACCCCATTTGTCTACTTCCCTGAGCTGGAGTGGACTACACACACTACATAAACTATAAGTTACTCAAATGTTAGGTCCTAATTCATTTCAAGAATATGATGAATTATTTTCTAAGAAAAGTACCCACGTATCTGAAATTTAGTAACATATTCAACAACTTCTTTCCATCTGTGGAATTTCTGGTCAAGCACTCATATTTTATACTGTTATGACCATAGCATAATTCTAAACATAAGTGTGTTGGGGGGGGTAGGACACAAAGAAAATTAAGAATGCAAGGGAATAGGGTTTGTTTGCCATGAAGACCGCCCTATTCTCCTAAGAACCAGTGACATGGAACAACAAAAAAGGATTCCTGGTACTTTTGGAAATTACATAAAAGGTAAATTGAACTTTAGTCCAGAGGACATACCTGTAGGATGTCTGGTCAGAAAGTTCTGGGCTGGATTCCCTTCCTCATTTAAAGGTTTTTGCAAAAGCTTTTCTGCTCACAAGAGAAGACTCTGAAAAAGAACTCATTTTTCAAGGTTTATGTGAAAATGCTCAAAACGGGTTATCCTGCACTGTTAAACCTAAACTGACTGCAAATGGAAAAGTATATATCCTATTGTACTTTTAGTGGCCTTCAAAAATAATTAAAATCAAAGAAGGAAAAAGCATTGACAAAGTTATTTGGTGAAGACACTCTAGGATAGCTTTTTTTTTTTTTTTTTGGAATTGGAAAGCCTCTTGTTTTGCAACAAGGGTCTTCTTTTCTTCTTCTCAATCTACCTTGTGCTCTGCTACCAGATTAATTTTTCTAAGGCATCACCTTCATCATGTCATTCTTCTGCTTAAAGCCTCAGAAAATAAATTTCATAGGCAATGGGCAGGGGGAGTGGCAGAGAATAGCAAGTTCATAGAGGAATAACTATAGCTAAAATGTATTGTGTGCTGTGTGCTAAACACTGTTCTAAACACTATACATGCAGTGACCCATGTAATACTCAAAAACTATGAGATAGATGATAAATTTTTTTTTTACCTCATTTTAAAGATGAGACTAAGGAACTAGCTCAAGATTATATAGGTGACATTTCAACCCAAATAGTCTTGTGGGATGCTAGGGCTCTCTCACTCTTCACCATTGCATTTCTTTCTTTCTTTTTGAAGATTTTTTTTCTTTATTTAGAGAGAGTACATGCATAGGAATGGGGAAGGTGCAGAGAGGGATAGAGAGAATCCCAAGCATATTGTGGTCTGAGTACAGAGCCCAACACGGCTTGATCTTATGACCCTGAGATCATGACTTGAACAGAAATCAAGAGTCAGATGCTCAACCAATTGAGCCACCCAAGAGCCTCTTAATCACTGCATTTAAATCCTAAAGCTCAGGGCACCTGGGTGGCTCAGTCAGTTAAGCATCTGCCTTGGCTCAGGTCATGATCTCAGAGTCCTGGGATTGAGCCCCACATCAGGCTAGGCTCTCTGCTCACTGGGGAGTCTGCTTCTCTGTCTGCTCCTCCTGCAGCTTGTGCTCTTTCTCTCTCAAATAAAGAAAATCTTTAAAAAATAAACTGTAAAGCTCAAGAGGCCCTCAGTGTTGGGCACACACACACAATATTTCCTGTTCATGTTGTGCTTGATCCCTGAGAAGTTAAGACAGGCATTTAGTGCCTTCCACAATCTAAGAACTCTTTCCTATTTTATCATTCACTGTCACCTCTTAGTTCCTCCCATATGGCCAAATATTCTTGCTGTTTTGAATGCTGCTCTTCCTGAGGGTCTCTGTCTTCCTGTCTTCCCAAATCTTAACTATCACTTAAAGCCTACAACAAACCCTGCCCTCATCTGAACAAAAGTATCTTCTTTGTCACATCATTGAGGAGGACCTCTTTGGACTTCCACAATCACTGGGTTCCATTCTGGTGGTTTCATATCATCACTCATTAGTTTATAGAGTTCTCTTCCCAAATGCTTTTCTTCACCTCCGTTCTCAGTTTTAATCCCATCAAAACCAGGTCTAATGACAGTACACGCTTCAGAAACACTTTATTGATTATGTAAGAAATACAACCACCAAATGTTCCAAATAAAGAGCCTTTATTTAGAAGATATCCTTGGCTTGATAGAATAAAGCAGAGGAACAAATAAACACAAGAATGGAATTGAGCTCTTCCGAAATTGCCTTGGACAATTATGTTAGGGTTGGAGATATACACAGGAAATGTGTTTTATTGATCAAGTCCTTTTTGTTTCCTCTAGTGATTTCTAACACATACATTTCCAATTTACTGGTGATTTCTTTTTTAAAAGATTTAAAAATACATTTAAACTTATTTTTCTCTTAATATCAACAATAAAATGACTTCTTTTGTCTGTGCTTAATAAGAGTAACTTGACTACTTTTTCTTTTCTTCTTGACATCATCATTTCTCAGATTTTACTGAATTAAAATGTGGAATTTTATTCAAATGCCGTTGTTACCTTACAAACCTCTTAAGAATTCTTTCTTAACATTTGGATTAAGCTTTATGTTCACAAGGACATTTGAGAGGATTTATAGTGCCTTTTGTTGAATTTATTATTCAGGATATTTGGAAGAAAGAGAAGGAGCTATAACTAATTTTTTTTTTTCAAAAAGTGTAAGTGGATGGTATACTTTCTAAATCCAATACATATTATTATGGGACATAAAACTAATGATGACCATGCTCAAATTAAAAAAAAAAACAACAACTTTATCATGGAAAAAAACTAACAATGACTAATTTTGATACTGTCACCATCCTTTGAGGAGAAAGTTGTTTAGACAGGCCACTCCAGTATGAAGGTTATTTTGAGCTGAAGGTAACTGAGACCCTACAGGCTCAAAAGAAACTTTTGACCTTCCTGTAACAGCCTAGAAGAATCTAAATGTAGGGGATCTTTCTCAGAATAAGGATTATTAGCAGAGATAAATTTATCTGAGGGACTCATCTGGGTAGTAGGGCAAACATCTAATTAGCTAATGTATGCTCTACTTCTTATCACCCAGTGAATTGCATTCTTCCCTCTGAAGTCCCAGATCTCTACCCCCTTCTCCTTATTTCAGGATGATATACAGACTTCATTTTGTCTTTCTTTGGAATTTCCATGCCTGTGTGGATTCCTCATACATACACTATTAAATTTTATTTTCTCCTGTTTGTCTCATGTCAATTTGATTCTTAGTCTAGCTAGAAGGCCCTTTGAGGGGACAAGAATTCTTGTTCTTCAATAGTTTCAAATGAAGAGGCCACAACTCTTGACTCTGGAAGGGAGCACAAGGGTAACCAAGACTGGCACTTGGTATTGTTTAGGTAGGGGCAGGGAGAGTGGTAGGAAATGAAGAGGAGGTACAGGTCAAAGAGATCTGTTCCTGTTCCCAAGCATGGGTTTCCTAAGACTCAGTGAAGAAACAGATTTTGTTATGTTATGAGTATATATATATAAAGTGCTTTGCTTCTACAGTTCCTTTTCTAGTATAAGTCTACAGAAAGCCTACTGTGGCCTACTCAGGCCTAGAAGGTTCTGGGCAAAGAGTAATGAACCCTATTTTTCTTGAGTTTAGAAAAGGTTCGGCCAGAAATTCCAAATTAAATTTTAAATGAATTTACCCACTTACAGTGTTCTTGATTTGGGTTTTTTTGGTTGACATATTGAAATTTGTAAGCAGGACAATAATAGAGTGTGTATAAATGAGTTCTGGCAGTACAAATCCTTCTCTTTTTTTCCTCCAAGACATAATAAGATAAAAGGAAAAATTGTTATTGAATCATGAAATGGAGTCATCTTGTCAGCCATTCCCACTCTGACCAAAAAGGCTGTGGAAGGTCACAGGTGAGTCTGGGCAAACCCTGCACTGTTTATTGCACCTTGTGGCCAAAGGACCCTGTCATAAATGTGGGGCCCTGAAAATGGGTTTTTTACTTTATCTGTAGCAGGTTTAAAGACAAGTTGGTTTAGTCTATTCTTGAATGAAAATGGAACCATATTCTTTAAAAAGAATAGTAGTACAGATTGGATGCTTTCTAACCTGTTCTTTTAGGTACGTGTTTATATCATTACTCTTAAAACTAGGGAACTTACCTGTTAAAAGAACTTATTTCCATGTAACTCTCTCCCACTTTTCCCCCAGATTAAGGAATGATGATGAGCTCTGGTTCAGAAGATACAAGCTTGAAGCATCTCAAGAGGCAAACAAAGAGAAATTGTTATATTAAGTCACACTCTTGAGTATTTAAGAAGATGTAAGACTCTAAGATAAGCAATTAGTGGGAACCATCCCTCTGATGTGTAAGATAAATGTTAATGCTTTTCTAACTACAGACTAAGATATACCAGTCATCCTTACATTCCTGAATTATAATGAAATGTGGGCCCCAATTAATCTTTGTTATACACTAAGAACAAAAACAAATGTTCCAGGGACAATAACTAGACGGGCTTTATCTATCATACAAAACCTTTTAACCTTGCTAGCATTTTTTACTACAGAGGCCACTGATCAGGTTTAATTACCGAAGTGGTTAGTGCAAGGTCAATTACGTCCAAGGGCCTGGTTCTGGTCAGATTTTCTGTAATTAATGGAATCAAACAAGCTTTGCTAATATTGGTGTGTCCTTATTTAGCCAATCTACTTTTGGCAAAATGATTTCAGGTCGTGGATTCTACTCAATCTGTTGGTATTTACTAATGTATCTCCATAGTCACTAAAGACGAGAGTTCAAATATTGCGACCATATATGCACCAAAAGAATACATACACTTAAAGCTCAACCTGTCCAAAATAGCACACTCTGCACACTCTCCCTTTATCCAGTTTTTTTTTTCTTGCTGTACTTATTATTTTCAGAATGTCTTTTTTTTTTTTTTTTTTGTCTGTCCCCCCATGAAAATATAAGCTCCGTGAGGGCAGGGACTTTAACTGATCCTATCTGTGGTACCCAGAACTATGCCTGGCATGAAGTAAGTTTTCAATGAATACATATGAAATGAACAAACTTAGTGATTGGTTTGCCAAAATTGGTGGCCAGTAGAAGTTTTCACCAGCATCTATCTATTGTTGTTATACCAGGTAAGAATGAGTTCACAGAACCACTCATTCACGGCAGTTTTCAGATATCAAAATGGATTGGAAATTTGGTGTTTTAATATGGCTCTGGTCCTTGCCAATCTTCTTTTCTTTCTCTTTCCTTTCTTTCTTTCCTTCCTTCTTTCCCTTCTTCCCTCTTTCTTTCTTCCTCCTTCTCTCTTTCTCTCGACTGTGTTGATTCCATCACTGGTATCCAAGAGGTTCAGTGGAATAATGACTATGTGCCTGTGCTCCAAACCCAGCTCTGCTCCTTACTATGTGTCTAAAATATCCACTTACCCTCTGGCCCTTCACTATTCTCACACATAAATAGGGATTGAAAGAATTCCCTCATAGGATTATTTTGAGAATTAAAAGAGAGATAATACATGAAAGCACAAAGAGCAAGACGTGAGATATGGCTAACATAATCTGCTATTAGTCTTTTGACTCTCATTTGGATTTTCACTATTTCTGGGGTTTTAACTTCTTTTTTACTTTTCCCGTTCCTTTCCTTAACTTCAGTCATTTTTGAATACTACATGGTATTTTTCTTGCCCTGTGTCTTGCCTTATTCCCAATTATTTAACAAAACTTGCTTCATTATATCTATTCTGTTTGATCTTCTTTTACCCAGAGGCCTCTTACTCAGAGCTCTCTGACCATCTGTGGTAAAGTGCCCAAGTGGCTCCCTAGTCCTACTTTTACCTGTCATCTGTAAAATGGGAAAATACTGGCAGCTGTATCACAGAGTCTTGGGGAGAACTCCATGAGGTAATTGGTGCTAAAGAGTGTCATGCATAGAATTATTCAAATGATGATAGTGAACTATTTTTTTTTTTTACCCACAATGTCTCTTTCTCTTTTTGCTGACTAACACTTGCTCGATTTTTGTTTTTTCCAACCTCTTAATAGTGTATTAAAATTCTGTGCTACCATCATCTAGGACTGCTACTGACTAGATTCTGGAATTGTACACATAAACTACAGGAGGCTAATGTGGAATTACTTCCAAAGGCCAATATGGAGCTTGTACAGCCTGCCACAATTGCTTCTAGCCCTCCTTATGTGGTTTAACTAAACCTCTTTAATGTTGGCTGGATACTTCTGTCTCTATCAGAGAGAGATAAGCAATTTTTTTTTTAATTTAGCAAAGAGAAAGGATAATTAGAAGGGCTCCCTTTTCCCTTCTTTCCCCATTCCCTGTGGCCCTAAAGGAGACTCATATAGGTTTACATGTGACCCTCAGGCCTACCCAGTGCATAGACATTAACAGCTCACTCAGGCACTGGCTCAGCTGTGCTGGCCCTCCTTTCCCAATGGTAGGAGAGCCAATAGACATCTGTTGAGCTTGAGAACCTCACCATAGCAAAATTTTAAGTTGCATGATAGGTACAATTTCACACAGTAAGGGTAGTCTATAGTCAGAAATCTTGTGTGTGTGTCTGTGTGGGTGTGAGAGAGAGACAGACAGACAGACAGACCTTCCCATACTCCTTTCCCTCCCTCAGAGCTGCTCACAACCCTCCACCCCCATGTCCCACCTGTGCCCTCAGGAAGGTGTGCTTAGCCCCCTTTGGCCTGGTTCCACCTAAGACTCAAGAGAGAGGTGAAGGGGTCTAACTATACTTGACTCAACCTGATTTTATTTAGACAACGTTAGTAAATTAGAACACTCTTCTAGCCAGGTTTTCTTGACTGGTCGAGTTGTCCTGAATCCTGAGCACCTTCACCATCTCAACTGCAAACGAACACAGTAACAGCTGCTTTCTTCTCCAGAGGATAAAGACTGCCTCAGAAGAAATTTCTATTTTATGCACTGACTGAACTCTGCTTCACTGAGTTTATTCCAGTCTCTAACAATACAAACTGAACTCTTAAGAAATATTCACACACACCAGTATTCAGCATGAATGCATTCATTTGTGAAACCAATAGTATACTAACAGGCCACAAAAAGACCTAGACTTTGTAATGGCTATGTCAGTGGCAACGCACAACTAAATGTAGTCACCAAATCTTGTTTCATTCTCTATGGCAATGGTTTTCAACTGCAGTCGATTTTGGACACCAGGGCAATGTCTGCTGATGTTTTTAGTTGTCACAACTGGGGTAGGGGGCAACAGGAATCTGGTCAGTAGAGGCCAGGGATGCTGCTCCACATTCTTGGGTGCGCTGAAGTGTGCCAGGATGTGTCACTACAAAATCCACCCCTGTGACAGAAGGATTATTTTGAGCTAAAGACAATTGAGAGCTAGCAGAGGCAGAAAAAAGCTTTCTACCTCCGTGTAACTGCCTAAAAATAAAGTATAAATTTCCTTTTTTTTGTAAATGAAATTTACATTTATAAAGGAAATTTCCATTTGTAAAGACATTGAAGAGAGCTACTCTGGGAGACAACTCTTATCATCTGAGGAACTCTTATCTACATAACAAGACAACCCTATTACCATACATTTCCTTCCCTCACCTTCCTATAATTTGCCTCCCCTGCCAAGAAGCCCCAAACTCTTTTTTCTTTGTTTAGCCTAAAATGGTATATAAACCTCAATTATCTGACCACCTCGTTGAGTCTCTTTCCTTTGTGAAACTGCTGTGTGGATGTATGTAATTAAATTGTTTTTTTTTCCTTGTTAATCTGCTTTTTATCAGTTTGATTTGAAAACTACACCATTGAAAAAGATCTTTCTTCCCCATAGCAAAGGAGCTCTGGACAGTCTCCCACAACAATCATCCAGCCCCAAACAAATGTAAATGGTGCCGAGGCTGAGAAACCCTGTTCTACAGGGATAGCTAGAAATCTAATGCATGAAAAATCAGCTTGGTGTTTGGGAACTTAGTAGCCTAAGAGAAGCCAAACTCATTTTTGTCTATGGCCATGTGTTGTGGACATATCAGAGATCTTCAATGTTTCAAACTGTGCTTAATAAAGTGACTCTGCAGGGTCAAACAGATGGGTCTCATTCCCCCGCTGGTCTGCTGGTGACAGATTAGGAGTGCGACACTACCCTGCTCTGCTGGCAGGACAAGTGTCTTGGTGAAATGAAAAGTTCACCAAAGCACAATGCCAAGTGACACTTGTGTTTTGAGTGTTAGGAAATTAGGGCATGTATAACCCAGTGAGTTTTGCGGGGAGAGAGATATTAGGTAGCTTTTGGTCTAGGATGAATGCCAAGAGGCTGGATGAGCAGCTGGTGAGGTTGCAGATCCAGACAGTCCTCCTGACTGTAGAGGGCGAAAGGAGATCTGCCAGGCTCCAGGTCCCATCCCAGCTTTGGCCAGAGCTGGTGACTATAGGCAAGGAGCAAACCTTTTCTGTGAAATCAGTAGCTCCCCCATGCTCTGTAGGATTCCCTCTAGCTCTGTCATTCTCATTCCATGGTTTCTTATCCACCTGCTCTGGCACACAAGGATTAAGGCAATTCTGTAACAGGACATCAGTGAGGTATACTTGTTTGATAGGCAATAGTATTTGGTAAAGGAAATACAGAATAAAAGGAACATGTGTAGGTTTGCATAAACAGGAAAACCTTTAATTTGATAATCACGTATTCAACAAACATTCATTTATGGAGCATCTCTTCTGAAGAAGGTATACATAATTCTCCATTTTTCTTTCTAAAAATTTGTTTTCAACAAACCAAACGGGAAGTTTCTAAGTTTGTCTGCTTGGATGTATAGCAGTTAACATTCAGTTCCACTAACGATGACCCTCACTGCATTCCCCAAAGGACAGATGGGACTCCACTAGTTAATACCCTTCCAGGTGGTGCTGACACAGCACATGTTTGAATATTCCTCTCTGTGGGAAATAGAGACATAACTTCTCTGCTACTGTAACTTCCTTCACAGCCTTGGTTCTTCAAGGATTTCAAGTGAACTCAACTCTTAGAGACTTTATGCCAACAGGTAAACTCACACAACTTCAATGCAATGCTCTTATTCTGTAGCTCTGGTTCTTGTGTCTGTAATGGCTGCCCACCGTGCAGAACGCTGGCCTCCCATGTGCTCTGGCCCAGAGAGCTGTCCTCCGGGGAGAGGAATGCCTCAGCTCCAACCATCACATCTTCAAAAAGGCCACCTGGAGAAGGAAGAAAAACCCACGATGCTCTACTTCTGTAACATGATGAAACAGCTAAATGCACATTAAATCAGAATCAGGCAAATCTGGTCAATAAGGAGGCATGCTGATCTAAAAAAGAAAAATGACTCTTAGGGCAGACATTGACATTTTACAGCAGGAGCCAATTACTCCTTTTTTAATGAACCATGTCGTAATTAATATGATTCACATACACGTTATAGAAAAAAATGAAAGTTTGTATTGATGCTCAAGTTGTACTGCCGTGAAGTGATTCAGTCCTCTTTCCCACTGGTTCCAATGGCTGTTTGGGACCTTCCTGGAGCAGAATTTTGAGTCGCGAAGATTTCCAGGCAAGTCGAGTTCTGCACAGCTGGCCTCTACTCAGGTAACGCCAATGCTTTCAATCCCATGCAATTATATTTATTGTGCTTGTCAGTAGCAACTGATTTTAAAACTTAGTGTTTAAAAAAATTCAGACAGCTCCACCTACCCACTGAATGAGGCCCAGATCAAATGCATCTATTTTCCCAATAGTTTTAACCAACAGAGAAACAAACAATAAAGTTAATCATAAAAGTTTAGAAAGTTTCAGTTCAGAGGCAATAATAAGTTGGGATGTGTGCCAGTATCAGGAAGAGAGCAGACTGCAGATTAGTGACAAAGATGGAGAAGTGTGGGAGGATTGGCAAGCTCATGTGTGGCCTTCTTGGGGGGGAAAGAGTGAGCAACAGAAATAAAAACATTCTGCTCCTGGACAGTTGGTTCTTAAGTCCCCAAATGCAGTCAAAGGAGGCATGGATTTAATAATCCCTGTTAAGGGGAAAGGAAAAAGGAAGAGTCATGCAGGGCAGAAAGCATCTGTTTTATGTTGAGTAATTCAGAAGGATGTTACTCTTCATACAGTGCTAGTAAGAAAGGCACCTGCTGAGTTTCCATATCAACTTCCTGCTGGGTTTTCTATATCAGGTTCTGCAATGAGAACACCAAAGTTGAAGGAACAGGCAAGGAAGAAAGGTTAAGATTCCTAAACAAAATGTAAACGCAGACAACTGATGCAAACTTCAAGGGCTTACTATGAAGATTAAATGAGATCATAGTTATGAAAATGTGTGTGTTTCACTCCTGTGAAGCTAACTGATATTAGAGGCCCATGTATCTACCAGATAAGAAGGGGCTGTTCAAGAGACAACAGTGGGGTCCCTTAGGGGATGGTCACAGAATTACAGAAGAAGGTGTCCAGTCTGACTTCTGGTTCTCTGTGGATGGTATTTCCATCAAGTGACCCTGGCCCTGTAAGAAAAGTTTATGGGGACCTGCCAAAGAAGATAATGCCACTGTTAAAATTCAGAAACAGGCAAACCATGGATGAAATCTAGTTATCTCCTTTTTAATTCCAAAAATTGCTATGTCATGAAGTATTGCTCCCAGAATAATGGTAATACTGATAAATGTCATCATAAAGTGGTTAATAACTTTAGTTCTGGAATCACACAGACCAGTGGTTCTCAATTTGGGGTGATTTTGCCCATCAGGGGACATTTGGCAGTGTCTTTGGACATTTTTGGTTATCATAAATTGGCAGAATGTTGTTGGCATCTAGGGGGTAGAGGCCAGGGGTGTTGCTAAACATGTTATAATGCACAGCCCCCAAGAAAGAACTATCCACCCTAAAATGTAGAGAATACTGATGTTGAAAAATACCGACATTATGGACACAGGTTCTTAAAACTATTCGCCATATATTCGCCAATTTGCCAGCCATGTGGCCTTCAACAAACTTGTCAGCAGCTTCTCTTAGCCCTTCCTCATCTGCAAAATGGGAATTATAACAGAAACTAGAAACTACTCGAAACTTGTAAAACACTTCATAGCATATTTGGACTGCTTTCACTCACCCTTGGCACAACCTGATTTACATAAAGCAAATGAAGAAACAGAAGCTCAGAAAAATTAAGTGACTTGCTTGGGATACAGAGCTATTAAGTGGCAATAATGGACTGAGGAAGATATTTTGATTTTTTTTTTAATTTATGATAGTCAGAGAGAGAGAGAGAGAGAGAGAGAGAGAGAGAGAGAGAGAGAGAGGCAGAGATACAGGCAGAGGGAGAAGCAGGCTCCATGCACTGGGAGCCCGACGTGGGATTCGATCCCGGGTCTCCAGGATCGCGCCCTGGGCCAAAGGCAGGCGCTAAACTGCTGCGCCACCCAGGGATCCCGATATTTTGATTCTTAATCAATGCTTTCCCACTCTAAGTTTTCAGATGAATGGGGTAAACTCCAGAGATTTGGGGACTTTGATTCTTATTGCTTCAAATATCAAAGATTTATTTTCTTTTGCATGCCAATGAATATGAACTCAGGATGGAGCAGCTGTGTAAGAGACTGAGCTGATTAAATAATGCAAAATGGTGCTGCTGCTGCCCCCTACCCCTAAAAGAAAAAGTTTAAATTTGACCTGTTTTTTTTCCCATCTCTGGTTTTCATAGTTCTGCCTGCCAAGCACATAATGTATTTTGCAGGACTTAATAACAAGAAACTGCAATCATCCTTGGGAACAGGTACTATACAATGCATTTTAGCTTCTTTTTATTTAAAACACTGTGAGTTAATATATTTCAAATGCTGATTTTGTGTTCTCTAGCTTTTATCCATGACAGCAAAAATTGCTTTCCCTAACTGCCATTTATTTTGAGAATAATTTTGTTTCATTACACTGAGAAAACTCCCTGTATTTCATCTTTTTAGCTTTATTCTTCAAAGTGAAGGTACAGCTTCAGGCTCCGTTGCTACATTTCTGGAACATATAGTTACAAAAGTATACATTATGATTAAAAACAAGGGGAAGAGGGACTTTTTTTCTGTTGACTCTAAGGTTTGAGTCTCCGAATTCTGTGTACTTGGATTTGGACAGTTGGGAATAGGAAGAGGGAGAGGAAGTTAAGATGCCTAAAAATAATGTCTCTGCTTTGAGTCATCACCTAAAAACAATCTTCTTAAACCACAACAAACAGGGCTATGCTGATGTGATAGCTGACCAGATGTTAAGTTTAAAATCCTCCATTTACGTATGTTAAATAGCTTTTAATGTTCTTTTATCTTGGTTAACAAATTTATATTATTAAATTCAATTCCTCAATGTAGATTTGAAATTTCAATCAGTAAAGACATATGTTGTCAAGGCAGGCTGTACAAGATAATATAAGCATTAAAAGAAAAGGCTATCTAAGTGCTTTGGGGTGTGCTAAACAAGACAGATAAAACTGGAAAATACTGGAAAATGTGAACTTCATAATAATTGTAAGCTCTAGAAAAGACACTTTAGAATATGCACAGCCATGCACGCATGTTTCTTTTAAAGGGTACTGTAGACTTAAAAAATTAAATATACAAAACCTGCCTTAAATATGTATTTTTGTGTAGGTATGGCTCATGTTCAGAGTTACATTCTGAAGCAGAATGCTTTAATGGCATGGAAAAGAGAGTTTATACTTCATGTTATAAAACTTCCTAAAATGAAATCTTATTTACAAAATAAAAAAATATAAATGTAAATTCAAAAATATCATCAGAAAATGACTCAAGCATTTGTCAAATATATTTAACATCTCAAATAACATTAAGCAATTTCTAGAAACTCACTAAAATACAGCATGGGTCAGGCCCACGTTGATGATACCTGGTCTCCACCTCTCTAAGTTGGAGACATAGTGTAAGGCATTCCTTTCTGTGGGATGGTGGGCTGGCTTCACTCATTCAATTCATTTAATCATTAAGTACTGTCTATGTGCCAGTGATTGTCCCAGTCACAGAGCACACTGAGAAGGCATTCTCTCACGGTGCTAACATGCCAGTGGGGGAGACAGCCCAGGAACGAGATGATTCTAATAAGGTGGGATAAGTTTAAGATGGATGCCTAGCGCCTGCTGGGAGAAAAAAACTATTCTGGGTTTATGAAAGGAAGTACGATTTCTGAGGCAGTACCCTGAGAGAGGTCATTATTACTCTGATTATGAAAACTGTGTTGATGGGGAGGCAAAAACCTGGCATGGCACAGAGGAGCAAGCACTTTTTCCTATTTAAGGACGGCGGCTTGCTAAATGAATAACAAACAGGAAGGATGGAACAACAACAACAAAAAAAGAAACAACACAATAAGGAAGAAGAGCCTGTCCCTCTAAAATGACAATTATGTGTATACTTAACTGGGGACCGAAATTTTAGACTAAGGGAACATTAGTGAAGCCTTCCAACTCTACACTGTCAACAAAAAATCTGTAAGAGCTTTTAGGAAGTAGGAAAAAAGAAGTAAGATAGACGTCTGTGAATTAATTTAAGCCTTGATCTTGTATTTTCTTTAAGCCACAGATGCACTATGGTAACTTATAAATAAAAAGCCTGCTGATTTTCATCTACGTGGGAGCCAGGTAAGTGAAGCATGGCTGTTTTCCAGTGCACATCTAGGTGGAAAGCCAGCAGTATGTCAAGTATCAGAAAAGAGACATGTGTAGGGGAGAAAGGAAGACTGATGCCCCTTGATCTCAAGACAGGACTGAAAATGTGCTCAGATTCAAAAGTTACTGGATCTTGATCCTATTCACCAAATCAAGGAAGTTCCAGACATGAAACTGTCATCACTTCTTCCAGAATATGGGGATGGTGGAGAATACTGCTGACATTGGATGGTGCTCTTATAACACTGTAGTGAACAAGGAGTTCTGATGCAATCACTGAAGCTTCTAGTTATATAAAGCAAACCAAGTAACTGTGCTAATGATAGCAAACTCAGGGGCCAACATTTATATGATAGTAGTCTTTTTTTTTAAAAGATTTTATTTATTTATTTATTCATTCATTCATGAAAGACACAGAGAGAAAGAGAGAGAGGCAGAGACACAGGCAGAGGGAGAAGCAGGCTCCCTGCGGGGAGCCCGATGTGGGACTCGATCCCGGGTTTCCAGGATTATGCCCTGGGCCAAAGGCAGGCCCTAAACCCTGAGCCACCCCAGGATCCCCCATGGTAGTAGTCTTTAGGTGTCACATAAAAATATATGACCTCAAGTGCAAGATGTATTTGTTAAAATAAATAACTCGGCGGGGGTGGGGGGGTTCAAATGCATGATATAAAACACTGCCACCATTGCCTATGAATCAAAAGAATTTTTAGTTACTCGTTCCTATGGAATATCTATGGATGATAAGTCAGCAGAAGGAAACCAACAGTAGAAATGCAGCCCTGGACGTCGTGTTGTGAGAACCCCATTGTGCTGTCCCATCAGCGATAGGCCTCTGACCAAACAAGTTTATTCAGAACCAGAGTTACCAGAGCTCAGAAACAAAGGAGTGTTTTCCTCCAGTTATTCATTAATACAAATATTTACAGCAAACTCACGTGAATAAGTAATCTTTTTAGGAAGCCATGCTCATTGTTACCTATCTTTCTTAACTCTGACATGCACTAGTATGGAAGAAGACAATACACTTGGCCTATCAGTACAATTAGAAGTCCCAGATGGGGAAATGAACTTCCTTGAGAAACAAAATGCTCTTCTATGGAAGATGACTGTCTGTTTAAATCTTATTTCAGTCTATTTAGATATTTTTAAATTTCTGTTTTACTTGAAAATATTAATTCTTCTAAAAGAGATGCAACCAAGTGAGAAACCTACCAGATTTAAAATACTTTCTGACTCTATTGTCAAGGATGGAGGAGAGACTAGTTTGTGAGGCTGTGGACACTTTTCCAGGTATCCACTGGTTAACAGTGGAAAGGTGTCATTAACACATTTAAGTAGGTAGTAATGCAATGCTGTAATGCGTGGTTTTGGGGCCAGACCTATTCGTGTGTTAGTGCAGAATTCTGACAGGAAGAAGGCACAAGGTGATTTACCACACTTATAAGGGAAAGGGCTAAGGAGGGTCATAGCTGCCTTTGTAAATGGTCCTGGGTAAATTATCTCATGCCTGAACAGCTTATTTCTGTTGGTTGGTATTCATTAAGGTCTTTAACTGCAATTATTAAAACTTAGAGACATTGAAAAATTAAAATAAAATAAAACTCAGAGAAATCAAGGGTTGTATTGCTCAATTTTTCTTGTTTTAATAACTGATTAACAAATATATGAATTAAACAAAATTAGAAAATACAGAAAATTTTTTTGTAATACCATTACTCACTGATAGCTATTAACATTTTAGATTGCTCTAGAGTTCCATTCTCTGTGTCTAACTGGACATTTCTATATATGCTGTCTTATAATATATAGCTTCTTTTTAGCCTAATAATGGGTAGTGACCTTCCCATGACAATGATTATTCTATGATATTTTTTAATGGCTGCACTAAGTTCTGCTACATATCTGTATCACTTAGGGAAAAAAAAAAGATAAATGCAAAACTAATTTCACCAGAAAACAAATTCAAGGGTTTTCTTTGGCAAGAATAGGAATGGATGGTGGTGGTGGTTAAGAGATGGTATCGACTGTTAGGCTCAGAAGGTATTTTAGTATAATCTAGCCCAGTGGTTCGCAAGGTGCTATCTCACTAGGCGTCTCCATTTTTAATTCTAGAAGATGATAAGATTGTCCAACAAGGGAGAAATATCCAGTCCTATATCCTGATATTGATAAAGGAGAGTGGGCCCAACATCTGAATCCTTTTTGTTAGTTATCTAGAGACTGAAGGGGCCAAATATCTCAGACTGACCTACTCTGTAAAGTTATTCTGTTAAGTGAATGATTTTGGGGGAGGGGGGTTTGGGAGAAACAGCTTCTGATATGCCCTAATGTGGTTCTTTTCTAAACCTAATTTCCCCATATGGATTTCTACCAAAATTATTTGGTTAGTTCAGTTAAAGAAAACTGTCCTAAATTTTGATTCAAAATAAGGCTACCAGGACAGCATCAAAAGCTGGCAAAGAAACAAAATCTCCCATACATGGCTGGGTGAATATAAAATTGTACAGGCATTCTAGAAAGTAGTTTAGCACTTTCTTTGAAAACTTAACATGTAATTATTAATATGGTCCAGCAATTGCAATCTTGGACCTTTAGACTAGAGAAATGAAACTTTTCCCTTGTTTCATAAATTCCACATATTGAGTGAAATCATACAGTATTTGTCTTTCTCTGACTTATTTCACTTAGCATTGTATCTTCAGCTCCATCCATGTTGTTGCAAATGGCATGATTTCATTCTTTGCTATGGCTGAATAATATTTCATTGTATATAGATACCACTTCGTTATCCATTCATGAATTGACGGACATTTGGGCTTCTTCCTTATCTTGGCTATTGTAAATAACACTGCTATAAACGTAGGGCTGCATGTATCTCTTTGAGTTAGTGTTCTTGTATTCTTTGGGTAAATAACCATTAGTGTGATTGCTGGATCATAAGGTACTTCTATTTTTAACTTTTTGAGGAACCTCCATACTGTTTTCTACAGTGGCTGCACCTGTTTGCATTCCCAGCAACAGTGCAAGAGGGGTCCCCCTTCTCCACATCTTCACTAACACCTATTGTTTCTTGTGTTAATTTTAGCCATTCTGACAGGCTTGAGGTGGTGTCTCATTGTTTTGGTTTTTCAGTTTTGATGTGCATTTCCCTGATGACATGTGATGATGAGCATCTTTTCATATATCTGTCGGTCATCTGTATGTCTTCTTTGGAAAGATATCTGTTCACGTCTTTGCCCATTTTTAAATTGGATTATTTATTTTTTGGGTGCTGAACTTTAGAAATCTTCCCCCATTCCTTAGGCTGCCTTTTAGTTTTATTTCCTTCTTTGTGCAGAAGCTTTTAATTTTGATGTAGTCCCAACAGTTTATTTTTGTTTTTTTTTCCCCTGCCTTAAGAAACATATTTGGAAAGAAGTTCTTTGGCTGATGTCAAAGAAGCTACTGCCTATGTTCTCTTCTAGGATTTCTATGGTTTTAGGTCACACATTTAGGCTTTTTTTTTTTTTTAAGATGTTTTTATTTATTCATGAGAGACACAGAGAGAGAGGCAGAGACACAGGCAGAGGGAGAAGCAGGCTCCATGCAGTGAGCCCGATGTGGGACTCAATCCCAGGACTCTGGGATCACTCCTTGAGCTGAAGGAAGACACTCAACCACTGAGTCACCCAGGTGTCCTCACATTTAGGTCTTTAATCCATTTTGAATTTTTTTTTGTGTGTATGGTATAAGAAAGTGGTCCAGTTTCATTCTTTTGCATGTTGCTGTCCAGTTTTTCCCAGTATCATTTGTTGAAGAGACTTTTTCCCACTGGATATTCTTTCCTGCTCTGTTGAAGATTAATTGACCATATACTTGTTGGTTTATTTTCTGGATTTTCTATTCTATTCCATTGTATATAATATTTTGAAATGACAAGATTTATAAATAGAGGACAGGGTAGTGGTTGCTAGTGGTGGTGGAAAGGGGAGAGATAGTGCCAATATAATAGGGCAATAGGATGGATCCTGGTTGAAATGCTGATGGACCTGCTCAGTGTCTTGACTGTGGTGGTAGAAACACAAACATACACAGGACAGGGGATAGGATGCACTCACATATGGAACCACATACATGAGTACACACACACACAAAGGGATAAAATAAAACCAGGGAAATCTGAGTAAGATGGGAGGGACTGTACCATGTCAATACTTTGGTTGTGACACTGTACTATACTTCTGCACAGAGTTTCCATTGGGGGACACTGGCCAAAGTGCACAAGCAATCTTTTACATTATTTCTTATAACTGCTAGTAAATCTACAACTATTTCAATAAAAATTTCAACAAAAAAATGCTACAATTCTTGGCAAATGATGTTGTCTAGCTTTCTTCAATCCAGTTACCTCTACATGTAGCTTTCAAATGCATATTAAAAATCTTGCCCACATTAATGTTCTGGTCAATATATCACTGAGATCCCATTTACCTCAGGGGAATGACCTGAGTAAGCCAGTAAGTTAATTTTGTAATGAGTTCTAAAGCAGATGGCTAGAGTGAGACAGAACACCATTACATTTAACGTGGTTGGGCTGACAGCCTGGCATTAAATGCTTAGATTACACACAATAGCATCTTAAATCTTAGGTTGTATATGAACTACTTATTCTAAATAGTCCACTAAGCACATTCTTTTTTGCTTTTTTTATTGCCTTGGAGTAAATTATGAAGAAAGATTCTTGCATGTTTTTAAACTCAAATGTCATAGCAGATTTTCTAGGCACATAACACTAAATATTTTTTCAGACTGATTACATTAGACTTAAATTCTAATTTTACTCTTAAAAGTAATATTAACTTAAACCTTATAAGAGATTTGGAGAAATGAGAAAAAGGAAAAAAAATGCTATAATAATCTAATATAAATATCACTTGGGCCTAGGGGCACCTACGTGAGTGTCCAATCTTGATTTTGGCTCAGGTCATGATTTCAGGGTCATGGGATTGAATCCCGCATTGGCCTCTGCACTTAGCAAGGAGTCTGCTTGAGGATTCTCTCTCCCGCTTTCTCTATCCTACCCCATCTCTGTCTCTCATTCTCTCAAGTAAATAAATAAATCTTTTAAAAAAATTATCATTTGGGTCTATTTCTATATAGTTTTAAGATGCATTTTTAAAATATTGATTATAATTGCATATTTTTTGATATCATAAACATTTTTACATGTTGCTCAGTAAGTCTTTATTTTAATAGCTGCAAAATAATTCATCTGAACTTAATCCATTACAAAGTTAAATTGTTCCCAGGTTTATTAAGATCATAAGCAGTAATTAAATAATCATTTTTATCTTTATAGAATTTTCCCATTTTTTAGGATATTCCCTTTGGATTGAGTCTCAGAAATGGAATTACTGGATTGAAAGGTATAAATATTATTATAATTTGATGCATATTTTTTCCAGTGAGCTGTACCAACTGGCAATGCCATCACGATTAGGTTTTTGTTTTTTAATCAGCACTAATTTAATAAAAAAATGACATCTCAATCCTTTTTGAATTTTAATTGCTGTGACTTTAAACATTCTCCCAAATGTTTAATAACTTGTTTTTCTTGTGAATTGGCTAACTGTGAATTCACATCTTTTTTCTTTACCTACCAACAGGGGGTTTAGTTTCTTTTTTTAATAGTTTGGAAAAATTCTTTAGTAAATGTTAATATGTTTTTTATGCAGGGAAGAAATCAAGTGCCAAGCACAGTCTCATTTCACTAAATCGTTACAAAATCCACTTGAATTAAATATCTAATTTAGTTGTCCCAAGTTATAAAAGAGGAACCAAGATTCAGAAAAAGTAAGTAACTTTTACTCACAAATATAAGCAAGGAACAAGAGTAGGTTTGCAATCAGGTCTTTGTTTCTGAGCCTAGTATTCATTCCATCATAAAAGCTCCCTTACCTAATTATGATGAGAGATAATTGCTATAGTAACTTTAGTTGAAGAAAGAATCCATAATATCCCAATTTTAAGCCAGATTTAGTAGCAGTTAAAATGATGTAAACACTCTATTTTTTAAGAAGAAAGTAGATTACTTCTTTTGGATTAGACATAAGAAGGAGAAAGAAGAACTAGAATGCAGATTAAAACCCTTCTTGTAAAAAGAATTCCTTGGTTGGAAGACAAAGCTTCTGAAAAATGAAGAGAGCCAACAGGACTGATGAGAAATTGGCACAAAATCTCAGAATGGAATTTTTGTCTGTAAGTTTAAAAAGCAAGATGAGTTAAACTGGCAGAGTTTAGGCAATTCAGTAAAAAAAGATTATGACTTGGAATCATTAAATAACAGTTAAGGACTGGCAAGAAAGGGATCAAATTGTAACCAGATGCCTATTTTCTTTGGCCATTTACTAGTAGGCATTACTTTGAAAATATAATATTTAAGAACAAATAAATCTTTAAAAAGGAAAACATGGTAATATATCCATCTTTACATAAACACCATTTATTTCTTAAGCCTGTTATTTGGAGTTGTGAGAAATAATCAGGGATCATAAAACTGTTAATTAATCTATTTATTTTAAAGGAGAGGTAGAGAAAAGTTTATGAGGATTTTGTAACTACAAAACACAACAAAAGTAAGCTCTCATCCTAACAGAGCGGAACACACTGAAGAGGACAATGCTATGTGATGTTTTACTGTGCACAAGCTTTTGCCTTTTTTCACTCTAAGCCTCACGGAAAACAAAGAGGGGCTCTTTTCTATGAAATTGCTTGTGCAGCTTCTCCAAGTCAGGAATAGCTTAGGGTCTGGGACTAGAAAAGGGCATGCAGTAATCAAGGTGCAGAGCTGGAAGTTTTATACCCACCATTTAAGATCCAGAAGAAGCTGGAAGAATCAGTGGGATACTAGGAAGGCTCACAAAGGAGAACTCTAATTGCTATGGAAAGAAGACTGGAAAGCTGGAGATAGAGTATAATAAATAGTGAAATGTAAAAACAGATTAACATGAGAAGGCAGCACTCTGCACAGCTAGAAGCTGCAGGACAGCAAAGATCTAGAGTCTGGACTAAGGGAAAGCTAAAACTAAACTCGTCCTCTAACCCCCCACTCCCACCCCACCCTATGAGCCGAATGCCCACTGAGAGCCTCAGCTCACTCTGGTTCTGAACACTGATGGGTGTAGGGATAAGTGATAAAGAATGTAAATGGCTTGGCAGGCCCTGAACAGATGAGTCTCTCAATGAATGAATAGAGCTTATTATTATTATTACTATACCTAAATGGTTTATGTATTTTACATATTGCTACAGATGCATCTTCTTCTGTCTGCTGTTCATGAATGACTCTAGGTTTCTTTAATTATTTTTATTATTTTATTTTTAAAGGCTTTATTCATTTATTAATGAGAAAGAAAGAGAGACAGAGACATAGGCATGGAGAGAAGCAGGCTCCCTGTGATGAGCGTGATGTGGGACTCAATCCCAAGACTCCCAGATTATGACTTGAGCCAAAGGCAGATGTTCAACCACTGAGCCACCCAGGTGCCTCTCTTTAATTATTTTTAAAGAAAGAAATACAAATGGCTTATAAAATATCCAAAGCTTAAGTAAGGATTTTTTTTTTTGTTACCCTAAGTAACAATAACATTTACCAGTGACAGTTACCAAAATTGCAGATATTGACAAAACCATTGCAAACCTATAGTATTTCCAAATAAAGAATGCAGATGGCCTAGTGCAAAATATCACCTGCTACGTGAAAAATAACTCCAAGCTCAGAGGCCACTGATAGGATTACGTAGAGGTTCTCTGGAGGTGTGTAATGGATAGCACTCCTAGGGATGTAACCTTGGGATAGCCAGCATATCCTTGGTTATCAACATAATCTTCTTCTTAAACATGCAGCTCTGAATCCAGATAACTATGAGCCAGGAACTATAATCCAGGACTATACTATGAGCCTTTAATACATGAAATTATTTGGCTGAATTTACAGTAATTACGTCCTTACCAAATATATCCAAATTATATAATAACATTAACCAGAAAGAAGAGTCTGACTGATTATTCAAGATATTCTGTAAAACAGTGGGAATGAATAGGTAGATATAAGCACAACCTATAACCACTCAATCATTAGTGTATTACAATGTAAACTGGACTTTTCTGGCTACTGGGGCATCAAATACTTGGAAATGACCAAAATTCAACTATATTTTGTTGGGAAATACCAGCATCTTTCAAAATCAGCTAGCCATAAAATACTGCCTTTAATTCATTATGAGACCGGATCTTGGCATCTCTCCACAAAAATGCAAGTTCTGTGAGTTGGCATCACTGATTAACTGAAGAATTTGCATAGTTCAATGCAAATCAAGGCTGGTACAACATATACCTGGAAGAAACAGCCTGGTTTAGGAGAAAGAACATACCTATTTTCCAGAAACAAATTTTGGTCAGGCCACAAAATTTTCATGCCTTAGTTTCTTCATCTGTAAGAAGGGGTCTCCCTCTCCCTCCATTGGTCAAGGATTGCACCAGACACTGCAATGTTTGTAACTGGCCCCAAACAGACCAACCTTTAATCCACACTCCAGTCTGGCAAAGCTTATTTAGTCAAGAGCCTTCCTCCATGTGTCTAGAAGGGGTCTGAAATTCATGACTGGTAAGCTACAAAATTAAACACCAAGTAAGTACCTAGGGGTATTTAATGGTAAAATGAGAAAATTTTTTTTTCAGGATTAGAGTTTTAAGAGAAAATACAGAAATATAAGTTTTGATCTGATAAGAATAAAGACTATAACTTCTCCAAGTCAACCATGAGAAAAAATACATTATGTTTTGATGAGAGTGAAGAAAAATTTGAAACTCCTATGTTTTGGGTGTCTTTAACACATCTCAATTGCTAAAAGGCTTGGAGCATAAACAAGTATTCCACTGAGTGTGCTGTGCTCTCAGAACTATTCCACTTGGTATAGGCTTTAAACACTTTTGACAAATGCTTTCTATTTTCCATTGATTTAGGGGTAAAAAATGTCTTTGAAAAGAAACAATTTTTTTAAAAAAAATTTCCTGAAATTTCCTTCCCTGCAAGGTCTTCATCTTTCTTTCCTTTGTTTTTTTCTAAGGATTTATTTATTTATTCATGAGACACACACACACACACACACACACACACAGAGAGAGAGAGAGAGAGAGAGAGAGAGAGAGAGAGAGAGAGAGGCAGAGACATAGGCAGAGGGAGCAGCGGGCTCCTCCCAGAGAGCCCAGTGTGGGATTCGATTTGGTATCCTGGGATCAGGCCGAGCCGAAGGTAGACACTCAACCACTGGGCCACTCAGGCGTCCCAGGTTTTCATCTTTCTAAGCTGTGAGAAGTAAGTGTGCCCAGATGGCAGTCCCTCAGTAAGGATACTTGGGCGACCAAAACCCAGTATGAGTTAAGGGTGTACAATCTCATTCCTTTTCTCAAGAACCTTAGGTTCATAACATTAGTATGATGCTAGTAACAAACAGGGAGATAAAAATTTTGGGATCAGGTTAATCAATGGGATATTAATGTTTTTGTTTTGAAAAACTTATAAAGAAACCCAACAGGACAGGGCTCCTCACTCAAGCCCAGTGTTCCCTAGGAGCCAACTCCCCCTGTTCAACCTTCTGCCAGTTAACCCATGACACCAGCAATCTGCAGGACACTTAGCTGTTTTTTGTTTTTAACTTATGAAAAGTTTCAGATATTAACATTCTCTAGTAGAGAGGACAGTATAACAAATCCATAAATAATCAGAAACAATAATTACCAACCCATAGCCATTTTGTTTCATCCAAATCCCTACCACAACTTTTTGAAGCAAATCCCAGACTTAATATTTTGTACATAATTCAGTATGTATCTTTAAAAGACTATAAAAATAAAAACACAATGCCATGATCACATCTAAAATATTAATAATTCCTGAACATAAATATCCAGTTGGTAATCACATTTCCCCAACTAGCTCATAAAATATTTTAGCAATTGTTTGTTCACATCAGAATCCAAATATCCAAATATGCTCCCATTATTACAATTCATGTGTCTTTTATATCATAAGATCCTCTCTCTCCTTTTTTCTCCTTTTGCTTTTTACGTTTCAAAGAAATCAGGTCTTTTGTCCTGTAGTATTTCTCAGAGACTGAAATATGGTGACTGTTTTTGTGTTTGTTCATCATGAACTTATAAAAATATATTTGATATGCTTTAATCCAATGCAGTCATTATTTTTATGGATACTCAACTTGTACTATGTTGGTTAGTGAGAATCTTTCCATTTTGGAGCCTGTAAGTCCTATTGATATGATCCTTGTAATTTACAATAGTTTTCTGTTTGTTTACTTTTTTTTCCCCCTCTGGTAGGAAGGATTCAGGAAGACTCAGCCTCATCTTACACATTTCCTATCCTAGACATAGAATCAGCCATTTCCCCAAGAAGCCTGGTTCCTTTAGAGAGGGATAATATTCAGAGATCACAACTACAGATTGTCCTTTGTACCTGTTACCTCATATATACATGTATACACAAGACACTCTTCTTCTGGAACCCAGCGTGTTCCCTTTTCAAAGTTCAGTAAGAAAATACCAAGCTTCTAGCATCCTTGCATCCTGTTCAGAAACCAGGTCCTAAACAACTCAGAGATGAATTTTTTTTTTCACCTGGTCAGCCAGGGGACAGGTTAAAATACCACATTAGCAACAAATTATTTTGGTGGACAGAAACTAAAAACAAGAAAGCTCATGAGTCCCTTCCTTTTTCTGGTATTAAAGGAAATACCTTGGTTCCATTTTGAGAACTTAGATGGAAAAAGGAATCTTTGTACATAGAGAATTTAATTTTTTTTTAACTAAGTAAAGATATTCCTGTATGAGTAAAAGAAAAATTCTATAGAAAAAGACTCACCAAGAATCTCCCTTGGACATGGAATTACAAAGGTGACTCACTGCCTTGTGTGGGTACGGGTCCCTGCTGGTAATTTATTTGTCAAAGCTGTGGAAGGATGACATAGGGCTGATCATTGTGTGAGGCTGTGGGCATTCGAAGGCTATCCCAAAGAAAACAGAAGTAGTTTTATATACTTGTCCAGCTAATTAGGAGGAATATTTCTGACCTCACTAAAGGAAAATATTCTTTAAACCTCACAGTATGTTTGAAAACAGAAAAGAAAGCGTAAAACAGAAGGGTATGTCTCATGGTAGTTTTTATACTTTAGAGAAAATTTATTCAGATGGTAAAAGGTTTCTCAGTCCCTAAGGAATAGCAGCAGGTTCCTATAGGACTGCTATGTGGGGATAGGGAATTTAATGGAAAGTCCTACAAATTAACCATAAAACTACTTAAAAATACACTTCCAAAAAGAAGATAAATGATCAAAAAGCACCTGAAAAAGTATTCAATATCCTAAGTTATCAGGGAAACACAAACAAAAATCATTATGAGATACCAAAACAGCTAAAATAAAAGACTGACAACTCCAAATGATGTTGTTGATGATGACTTGGAACAACTGCAACACTCATACACAGCTGCTGGGAGTGTAAAATGGCATAGCCACTAGCAGAAGTGTTTGGCAGTTTATTAAAAGTTAAATGTACATCTACCCTACAACCCAGAAGTTCCATTCTTAGATATTTACTGAGAGAAATGAAAACATGTCTACAAAAAGACATCCACAAAATATCTGTAGCAGCCTTATTCAAAATAACCGCAAATAAGAAACAACCCAATTGTCCATCAATAGCAGAATGGATTCGCAGAGTGTGCCATACAATGGAACACTATTCTGCAATGAAAAATAAACCACTGATAAATGCAGTAACATGGATAAATCACAAAAACATCAAATGAAAGACCAGACAAAAAAAAATAGTGTTTGATTTAGTTTATGAAAATTTTAAAAATTGGCAAAAAGAATCTAACATGATAGAAATTAGATACTGTGTTTTTGGAGGGTAGACTAAAGAAAGAGTCCAAAGAAAACTTTCTGGAGGAATGGATATAATCTTTAATCTTTATCTTCTTTTCTGAACATTAGTTACATGGCTATAAATCAGTGGTTCTAAACCAGGGTGATTTTGCCTCCCAGGGGACAACTGGCAACGTTTGGAGGCACTTTTGATTGTCATGACTAGGGGGGATGCTACTGGTATCTAGAGAGGAGAGACCAGGGATGAACAAGACAGCTTTCCTACAACAAATAATTATTGAGTCCAAAATGTCAATAGTGCCAGGGCTAACAAACCTAGTATATATACAATTGTCAAAACTCATCAAACTGAAAAGCTAAGATCTGTACATTTTATTAAATGTTAATTATTACAGAAAGAAAGAAGAAAGAAAGAAAGAGAGAAAGAAAGAAAGAAAGAAAGAAAGAAAGAAAGAAAGAAAGAAAGAAAAAGAGAATTCAACAACCCCCTCCTCACCTCCAAAAGTATATTTGGAGAAGATTGGCTTAAAAAAAAATAAAGGAAAAGAAAAGAAAAGAAAAACTTCATATATATTATTTAAAGATTTTATTTATTTATTCATGAGAGACAGAGAGAGGGGGGGGGCAGAGACACAGGCAGAGGGAGAAGCAGGCTCCATTCAGGGAGCCCGACGTGGGACTCGATTCCAGGTCTCCAGGATCAGGCCTTGGGCCAAAGGCAATGCTAAACCACTGAGCCACCCAGCCTGCCCAAAAAACTTCATATTTTAAACTTAGGAGAGTTCACCTGCTCAAAAAATGAATTTCGTATTAAAACTGTATGCAATTAATGTTTATTGAAACAGAAGAATATTGGTTTTTGGTTCCACATGTAAGGAGCTTAGAAGTTACCACTCCATACAAACATGTAAAAAGCTGAATAGACTGAAAAATCAACAATTCTTCCTGAATCAATAAGAGTGGGGAGGCCACAGGGCAGACTACTGCCTTTAATATTTGAGAGACAAGAGAATATAGGGAGTCCTTGCTTATTGGAGCAGAAATTGAGGAGCAGAAACTGCTGTGGGAACTAGTACTACAGGAGGAAAACCTGAACGCATAATTGATGAAGTGCTGGAGGCTCAGTGTGGACAAGTCTGAGAGCTAAAAACTCTAAGGGGATCCATCATAATGAATCCCCACAATTTTGTGAGATTGACCTCCTGGGGGTCAGCCATGAACTCACAGAAAATATCAAGAAAAAAAGTCCTCTCACGCTTCCAGATTGGGAAGGGAAAAAAGGTCTATTCAGAAATATACCAGAGCATTCTCTTCTTAACAAGGTCTGTCCTCTGGGGAACACACACAGGTTAACCACAGCCTAACCTGCTAGGGTGTTATCAGAACCAAAAACTAATTTCCCCAGATAAACCCAATTTATCTGGAAAAAGGGAAATAGCCAACTCCAGTCAGCTCTAGCCATTCTGTCCCACCTGAGGGGAGAAAAAGAAAAAAAAAAATTGAGAAACAGATGTATAGTTCACAGTCCAGAGGCATAGGCTCAATAAATAACTAAGACTTAATTACAGGACTATAATAATTCCCCTCTTCATATACCTCTCTACCATATTCTTAAAGGCCTATTTACAAGCAGTTCCTTTTACCCAGTACATCATGTCCAGCTATCAAGAAAAAATGACAAGGCATGCTAAAAGTTAAAAAACAATTTTGAAGAGACAGAGCAAGAACCAGGTGTGGCAGGATGGAATTCTCATACTGAGAATTTAAAACAACAATAATTAATTAGCTAAGGACTCCTTGATATAACAGAACATGTAAGAATAGATGTATAATGTAGCAGAAAGATGGGAATCCTAAGAAAGAACCAAAAAGAAAAGCCAGAGGTCAAAAACATTGTAATAGAAATGAAGAATACCTTTGATAGGGTTAGCAGTAGTAGACCAGACACAGCTGCAGAAAGAATCACTGAATTTGAGGCTATCTTAATTATTACTGAAAACCAAATGCAAAGAAAAAAAGGACTGATGGAAAAAAAAATCTAAGGACTGTGAGACATGTAACGTATGTGTAATGAGAATAGTAGAAGAAAGAAACAGAAAAAATATGTGTATGTGTAATGAGAATAGTAGAAGAAAGAAACAGAAAAAATAACTGAGAGTTTCCCCCAAATTAATGTCAGGCACCAAACCACAGATTCATAAAGCTCAGAGAACATGAAGCAGGATAAATGCCTAAAAAACTCCACTACATTTAGCCATATCATTTTCAAGAAAAAGATCCTGAAAGAAGCCAGAGGGGGGAGGGAAATACCTTACCAACAGAGGAACAAGGTTAAGAATTAGATCCATTTTTTCCCAATTTTTTATTCAAAGTCATATAAGCAAGAGAATAAAGTGAAATATTTAAAGTATTGAGAAAAAAAATAACACCCCACCATCTATAGAATAGAATCTATTCTATACCCTGTGAAATTATTCTTCAAAAGTGAAAGAGAAATTTTCTCAGAAAAACAAAAGTCAAGGGAATTTGTTGCCAGTAGACTTCTTTCAAGAAATATTATAAAAGTTCTTTTTTTTTTCTTTTTAGAGAGAGAGACCGACCACATGAGCAGGGGGGTGGCGGCAGATAAAGAAGGAGAAAGAGAGAAAGGCTCTTAAGCAGGCTCTCCATTGAAGGCAGAGCCCAACACAGAGCTTGAACCCACAACCCTGAGATCATGACCTGAGCCAAAATTAAGAGTCAGACATTCAACTGACTGAGCCACCAAGGTGCCCCAAAAGAAGTTGTTTAGGAGGGAAATCATATAGGTCAGAAACTCAGATCTACATAAACAAAGAACATCAAAGAAGATGTAAATGAGGTAAAATACAACCTTTTTAAAAACTGGTCTAACCAGGGGTGCCTGGGTGGCTCAATCAGTTAAGCGTCTGTCTTGGGCTTGGGTCATGATCCTAGGGCCTTAAGAATGAGCCCCACACTAAACTCCCTGCTCAGCGGGGATTCTGCTTCTCCCTCTTCCTTTTCCTGCCACTCCCTCTGGTTATGTGCTCTGTTACATAAATAAAATCTTAAGAAAAAACTGGTCTAACAAATAAATGTATTTGATTATGTATGCTTATGTATATATCTTATGTGTGCGTGTGTGTTTGTGTATTTATACGTGAAATGAATGACAGCAATGATATAAGGGACAGGAGGGAGCAATTAGGATTGTTTTGCTATTATATTCACTCTACCTGTGAAGTGGTATGGTGTTATTGGAAGTGCACTTGGGGGACAACTGGGTGACTCAGCAGTTGGGCATCTGCCTTCCGCACATGGGATCCAGGATCAAGTCCCGCATCGGGCTCCCTGCAGGAAGCCTACTTCTCCCTCTGCCTATGTCTCTGTCTCTGTCTGTCTCTCATGAATAAATAAATAATCTTTTTTAAAAAATGAAGTGGACTTGGATTAGTTTTTTTTTTTTAAGATTTTATTTATTTATTCATGAGAGACACAGAGAGAAAGAGAGCACGTGGCAGAGGCACAGGCAGAGGGAGAAGCAGGCCCTATGCAAGGAGCCCGGCATGGGACTCGATCCCAGGTCTCCAGGATCAGGCCCTAGGCTGAAGGCGGCGCTAAATCACTGAGCCACCCGGGCTGCCCAACTTGGATTAGTTGTAAATGTATATTGCAACCTCTAGGGTAACTATTAAAATTTTTTTTTAAAAAAAGTATAACTATGTTAACAAAGGAGAGAAAATGCAACCCTATAAAATGTTAAATTAAAACCATAAAAGACAGAAAAGAAGTATAAGGCAAAAACAGGAACAAAGAATAAAGGCAACAAATAGAAAACAGCAACAAATTTGTAGATATTAACCCAACTATTATGAATCATCACTTTGAACATCAGTGGTCTAGAAGCACCAATTAAAAGACAGAGATGGTCAGAATGAGTCAAAAATAAGACCCAAACAAATGTTGTCTACAAGAAACTCACTTTAAATATAAAGACACTTGTAAATGGGTAGAGAAAAAGATACCATGGTAACACTAATCAAAGAAAGTAGGAGTAGCTATTATTTTAGACAAAGCAGACTTCAAAGCAAAGACATTACCAAAATCATAAAGGGGTCAATTCTCCAAGAGCAATTCTTTTTTTTTTTATAAATTTTTAAATTTATTTATGATAGTCACACACACAGAGAGAGAGAGAGAGGCAGAGACATAGGCAGAGGGAGCAGGCTCCATGCACCGGGAGCCTGGCGTGGGATTCGATCCCGTGTCTTCAGGATCGCGCCCTGGGCCAAAGGCAGGCGCCAAACCGCTGCGCCACCCAGGGATCCCTCCAAGACCAGTTCTTAACCATGTATACATACAACAACAGTGCATCAAGCTACATGGGGCAAAAACTAAGAGAACTGTAAGGTGAAACAGACATATATACTATCATAGTTGGATATGGACAGATCCAACAGGCAGAAAATAAATAAGGACAGAGTAAAATAAATAAAAATCAGTAAGACAAAAAAGATAGGAAACCCGGTTTTAAAAATGGGCAAAAGACTGGAATAGACATGGCACAAAAAAGGGTGTCCACGTGGCCCACAGACAGAGAAGGTGCTCAGCTTCATTAGTCATTAAGGCAAACCAATTAAAAGCACAATGAGCTATCATGGCATTTACCAGAATGGCTCAAATAAAAAAGACAGAAAATACTCACTGTTGTTGATGATTTAAGGGAACCAGAATTCATATACCCTGGTGGGAGTTTAAATTAGTACAAATACTTTGGAAAACTGCCAAATATCTACTAAAACGGAACGGATTCCATAATCCTCCTCCTAGGTAAATATCTACCAGAAAAGCACAGACAAGCACCAAAGACTCTATAAAACTGTTCATAGTTGTAGTGCTTGCAATAGCAACGAACAGCAACCTAAATGTCCATACAAGAATGGATAAAGCACAGTTTACACTCATAAACTAGAATACTACACAGCAGTAAGAACAAATGAAGGACTGCCATAGGCAATCATAACGTTGAAAGAAAGCAGACTCAAAGGGGCATCTCCTGTATGATTCCACTGACAAGATATTTTAGAATAGGCCATAATCATCAACTATGATAGAATTCAGAGTGGAGATTGCCCTTTGGAGGACAGGATCCACACTCCATTTATTATTTCTTGATCTACATGCTGGTTAGACAGGTGGACCTACTTCTTAAAAATTCACTGATGAGGTTGCCTGGGTGGCTCAGTTGGTTAAGTGGCTGCCTTAAGCTCAGGCCATGATCCTAGGGTTCTGGGATCGAGCCCCATGTCGGGCTCCTTGTTCAGTGGGGAGTCTGCTTCTCACTCTCCCTCTGCCCCTCCTCGGCCCCTGTTCGTCGTCTCTCTCAAATAAATAAAATCTTTTTAAAAAATTCACCGATGGGGATCCATGGGTGGCGCAGTGGTTTGGCGCCTGCCTTTGGCCCAGGGCGCGATCCTGGAGACCTGGGATCGAATCCCACGTCGGGCTCCCGGTGCATGGAGCCTGCTTCTCCCTCTGCCTGTGTCTCTGCCTCTCTCTCTCTCTCACTGTGTGCCTATCATAAATAAATAAAAATTAAAAAAAAAATTCACTGATGAACATTTGTGTACTTTCCTACATGCTATACTTCAATAAAAATTTGACTTACAGAATGTAAAGGAAAAAAAATACTGGGAGAAAGACTGATGGGGACCAGGGAGTCATTTCAATAACTCTTTTCAAATATGCTCTTATCTTCCCTTCTTACACTTGTATAACTCGTACCTGGACTACTCTACCTAAAACCTCCTGAGGGAATTAAGTTTTGGCCTTAGGGAAGTGTTTAGACAGTCCATGCACAGACAGTCCTGGGGTGAGAAAGCAGCTGGGATTGGAGTAGGGTCTGGCATAGGCTGCAGGTGAGTCAGGCAAGGGTTCCTGGTAAGCCTCAGCATTCCTTAATCCAGCTTGGAATGTCACACTCTTGCTGGGCCCATTTGCTCAGTGCTCAACAAAGGCATTGGGTCTGAGGCAGCCACAGGGAGCAGCAGGCATGGAGTGTGGTGACGACTTCCAAAGGGGCATCCCTTTGTCCCACAGGTCACAGTAACAGGCTGGCAACTGAATTGTGTAATTCCATCTGAATCTCAGAGGAAATTTCTAGTACAAAGCAGAAAGTTGTTCTTCAGTGGAAAGAAAAATGGATCCGAAAATGTAATGCTGTGAACTAGTTTATGGCACGGGTACTATTAACTCTGATGTTTGCGAAAAACAAGTAGCTCACAACTTGGGTTACTAAAGTTGAATTTCACAATTCAATTTCCCTTAGGGGAATCTAAACTGTATAATATTAGCCTTCCTGCCAGGGATTTTCAGGCCTTCCTAATGCTTACAGTGGTAACCGGAATACATTCTCTACTAAGCCTGGAGGCAGCCCTGAGTCAGCTCTTCCCGTTACCTGTACACCTAAGCCATTCAGGAGATATTCAGAAATGCCTCTGGAGGAGATGCTACAGAGCTCCACCAATATTCTGGCCTTCTCCTCTACCAAGAACTTTTTCTTTAAGTTTAAATTAACTGACTTATAGGCATTCACATCTGCTTTCTTTCCTTTTATGTAGGAGTTGCTGCTTCATCCTTTGGGTGGGACAAACTAGAACTCCCAAGTTAAAAAAAATTGTCCACAAAAACTTCGTCACTCACTCCCTCTCAGAAGCCTGATTTCTATACTTGTCTCTAACCTTCACATTGATTCTCCAGGCTTCGAGTTCTATGAGCAATGAAGCCCATTAGCTAAATTCTTTTGGAAACCTGACAGCCTCACACTGTGCAGTTGTTCCTATGGGCACATCTGCTACACAGTAGGGGAATGAGATTGGATGCAGTCCTTCCCCCACCTCCTAACTTTACTGTTTAAAATGGCACTGAGTTTTAGAAGTGGTAGGCAGTAGACAATTAAGGCATCCTTATACTTTGGTCACTATCTTGACATATTCAAATACACCAGCTTTATGTTCATCATCAATTAAACACCTGAACTGCTGATTCCAGAGAGCTACTTCTTAGAATGGGATTCAACAGACAAAGCACTAGTGATTTTCAACTTCCAAACCTTGCATGTGACATAGCACCCTAGTATGTGCAGCAGCCCTTGCTCATGCACACAGACACATGCCTCTTTTTGCTAACGCTCGGTGTTTTGGTTTCCCCAGATAAAAAAACATTCTTATATCCTCAACTGCAACACCAAACTTCCATGTGGAATGGTGATATCTTATCTAAATCTCTATATATCCCTCCATGAGGTCTTGCATACAGGAGGCTGACAACAAATATTTGTTGGCTGGAAGGAATAAGTGATTGAATTAATGCATTACATAACTAGAATCCAAGTTTAGTATATTTCTTTCTTTTTTAAAAATTTTTAGTACATTTCTATACAGTTATCAAAGAAAATAATGTTTCATAGGATGGAGCTAAAAGGAGATTGGGAATTCTGATATTTCTAACCCCAGTATTCCAATACTTTTTCTATGTTACCCAGCAAAGCACCATCGCCAGAAAATGACTTTGCTTGGAGCTTTGCCCAGCACTGCTTCACAGGCATCAAAGTTGAGAGCAAGGGGCAGAGACCCTCACTGCTCTTCCCAGCTCTCGGAAGAGATAACTATCACAGTGGGGTCCTGAGGATTCTGGGGTCATTTTGTTTCTTATAAAACTTATTTGTTGGGGTACCACCATAATATTTCAAGAATTAGAATCAGGGGATAACAGTCTTCATATTGAAAACAGAAACTTAAAGATGGCATCAATCATTGAGTGATTTAAAATATTGGAATTAGGCAGGTGGTGACACTGACAATGTGAAGACTATTCCAAGTGTTATTCTGAACACTGGGGTACAGTCTGGTCCTTAACAATGACCATGGCTCACCAGTTTTTCAAGTGTTTGCTTGCCATGCATATATTGTGTCATTCTAGTCTGTTTAACTCAAAAGATTTAATCCCACAAGATCACCTATAATTAGAGAGTGATGATGCATTCTTAGAAGACAAATATAGACACCACAGAGGTGATGCATCAGCAGTCTGAAAATAATTAATGCTTATCCTCACAAGGCCACCTACACCAAGACACTTGGGAACAGTTCACTATTGCCATAATGTCATAGAAGGATGGCAAAATCATTTTTCTTATCTGCAGAAGTAGGTCACAGCAAGAACATTAGGCCAACCCCCACCCCCCCCAAAAAAAACACCAAAATCCAGAGTGGACATGAATAGTTTTGTGACACAATCTTTTAATTTTTCAACTCAATGTAAGAATGTAAGACTTGGTCACTGATTTACTCTGTACTCTCTACACATCTCCCTACATGGTAATAGACCAGAATGAGGCCTTGAAATGCAGTATTTGCAGACACAGCAAAAAAGCTCCATTACCAGAATGCTGCTTCTTGACTGACAAGAGCTCAAGGATTTGAGGCAGCCACTGGTTTTGTTGTTGTTTTATTTCCAATGACAAAATAAAACCTATCATCATAAATTAGCACATCTATCAGGAGTCTGAGCTAGGCAAAATAGAGTCATAGAGGCTAAAGGTTATAGCACTTCCAGCTTTTAAACTCAGCATATGGCACATGTGGGGCAGCATTTTATTCCCATCCATATGTCTGTTTAAGCTCAATTCAACAGAACTTGCAAAGACAGTCTGAGTTTTGTGCGTTGCACTAGTGCTGGTGCCTTCTAAATAATAAGTGCCTTTCCCAGTGCCAATGAGCTGGGCATAAAAAGGGGTCGCACAGTAGTGGGAAGAGGGACCAGGACATTCACATGGATGATTCTATAATCTCAGGAAACTTATCAGAGAGGCAGAAATCCACACTGCCTAAGGCTTTGCCCTGTCATCAGTCAGACAGACACAGCATGATTCCCACACCAGCAGCTTTTCCCAGTCACCGCTGGGGCTCCTTACAATCAGACACTTGGGTTCACAGACTCACTGACACTGGACTTTCTTCTTGGGGAACAGATAAATTATCTCCAGGAAACCAGGCTTCTCTCCTAACTATGTGCTCTTATTGACCTACATTTTTTAAGAAATTTATTCTGAAGTTGTGGGAAGGGCTAGAACCCATTCTTTGGCTCCAATTCTGAGTTACTCATTTGGCGCAGTCCTTCCTCTCTCTTTTCCCCTCAAATGTACTGAAAAGCTTTCCTCTTTTTTTCCCCTAGCTTTCCTTACTTTCTTCTTGCTCAGACTAATCCTATTTCATTTTTTACAGAATATGATTTTCTGTGTTCACTTTATCATTTTTACTCCTCTTAGTATCATTGATGACCTTCGAGCTTAGTTATTCCCTGCTTTCTCTTCCACATTCATCCTTATTTTTCCCCCATTTTAGCACTGAAGGACAACTGTACAATGAGTAAATTCTGAAGTTGTGTCACAGTTCCCCTAGGGACAATCTTCTTCCTCGAGCTATTAGATTGGAAAATGGTTTTTTAAAAAAACATCAAGGCTTTGTCATAGAGCAGGTGCAATCATTAAAATGTAAAATTAGTCCTTTTTCCAACAAAAGTGGTGTGATACTTTACTTCTAACTGCACAAAAGGATTTAGGAAATGGAATATAAAAAAACCTATCAAGAGCTTTGAAGAGTTAGGTGCCAAGTTATATGATGTTTTGTTCCTACAGTGTCGATGATAAAGCCATAGCAGGGTGGAATGCTATAATTTTGCTTTCTGTATTCACTATTGCAAGGTCAGTTCATTTAAGCATTGAAAATTGACCTGCTTTTTATTCACGCACACATCTGTTTACTCATTTATTCAAGACATTCATTGGGTTCTTCCAATGTGCCAGGCAGCAGAGTAATAAATTAAAATAAAAATTAAAAATCTTTTTTATCCTAAGAAACATGTCAATGGTTAGTCTCTATTCTAGACATGCCACTCACTTCAAAGATTATCTCATAAATTCTATTTACCTGCAGAAAATGAGGAGCAGCAGTAATAATAAACTTACCTGCAGGCAGATTTAGGAAGGCAGACATAGTATCACAGCACTCTGTAAAACCTGTGACTGTTTCACTAGCTATTAACTGACAGCCTAGTGGGCTTGGACCACAGTGGGGGGAAAGGCTCTGGGCTTGCATTCCAGCTCTGTGGTTTGCTGCTGGTATGGCTTTTCTTAGGCCCCCCTGAGCCTCCGTTTCCTTCTGAGAAAAATAGAGCTAGCTGTACTAGTCTCCAAGGGTGGGTATGATGATTAAATGAAACAAAATCCACAAATCTACTACTATGCCCATCTCAAAGTTGATGCTCAATTAGTGGTACCATTATCATGACTGGAGTTTACGGATAGGAGAAATGACTGCCCCAAACCAAGTTATTCTTTTCTTTTCAGAAGAGGAATGATAACGTTGATTTCAAGGAGACATAGGTTAAAAATTAGTGTATCGCATGCATTAGCTCTGCTCCTCTTGAATTGTGCTATTTCTCTCACCAAGCACCCCATTATCTCCATAAATGCACATCCACATGAGCACCCTATTCACTGATGCTTACCTGCCATCATTATCTTTTTCTCCTTTTAGCCCAAACTTGTTTAGAGAAAGCTCAACACAGGAAAGTAGTCACCTACTTTACATGAGTCAACAAAGGGAAGGCGATGAATCAATTTCTTTTTGCTTAGGGTTGCAGGTGAGGGAAATGTGAGGAAGAGAATAATAAGGATTTTTTGGGCCCCCAAGAAGAGCGACTTAATGATTCAAGCCTAGCAACAGAAATTAATGCTTGGTTGTAGAGAGGACTATTGATTTCATGTGTTCACTTCAATTTGGTTCACAAAACTACACGACATTAGAGCTGGAAGAGATGTAAAAAATAATTCAGTCAAATCCCATTTTTTTAGAGATAGAGAATTTGAGGTCCATAGAAGTCTTAGATGTCTTGTGAAGGCGACCCAACTAATTGCTACAGAACTAGAACTAGAATCTAGGTTTCTCACATTTTCATTCCAAAAGAAATTTAAAATTACTAGGGTATAGTGTATTTAGGTGGTTGTCTTTGTTTGCCAATGTGTTTTTGTCTAGTGTGAAAAAGAATCAGACTTTTAAAAGGGGTTTGGACCTGGGTGATTTACTTTATGTGCTTAGTGGTGGTAGTGAGCAGCCCATCAATGCTTTGAAATTACACACAAAATTTTAAGTGGATATGCATTTTTAGGGGTGAGGGAGGGGCAGAGAGAGACTCTTTTTTTGTTCTTTTTGTTAAAGATTTTATTTCCTTATTTTTAGAGAGAGTGCATGCGAGAGAGCACATGCAGAGGGAGAGGCAGAGGGAAAAGATAGAGAATCCTAAGCAAACTCCCCATTGAGCATGGAGCTGGAAAAAAGGCTCCCTTCTCATGACTTTGAGATCATGACTGAGTCGAAATCAGAGTTGGATGCCTAACCAACTGAGCCACTCAGGTGCTCTGTGGGCATACATTTTTCTAGGAATAAGGTCCAAAGCTTTAACATAGTCTCAGAAGCAACAGCAAACAAAACAAAGTTAAGTGCAGTGGATTGGGTAGAGAAAGAGTAGTAAGGCCAGAGGTTTCTAAGCTGCTGCAGGCTGGGATGCTTCTAGTGCAGGCATGGAGGATGTAGGGTAAGAGGAGGCTAGCTGGCAAAGAGAACTCTGTGGTCCCACCTTGCTTTCCAGAAGGGAGGCTTTATTTTGTATCTGTTTTCCACATTAGCGTTCTGCTCAATTTGCTGGAGGAAGGATGCTACTGCTGGCAGTAGGGGGAATGAAAACCACTATTGGACCATATTTTATAAAATTTCAATAAATGTGTGGCCCTCCCTCTGCCCATTAAAAAAAAAATAACCTTCAGCATTCTGTCAAGAGTTCCTTCTCCTGACTATATCTGTTGTTCTGTGTTTAACAACCAAGGTATCTCTTGTCTTCCCCATATCTTCAATGAATGCCTGCTAGTGGCAAGAAAATAAGGACCAGACATTGAAAGTGGTTGGAAAAAAAGAATCTGAGTCCATCCTATCTTATTTCATGAGGATAACAGAAATCACTTTTTTTTTTCTTTTCCCTAGCTTCTCACAGGATGATCTTCATCCCAAAGGCCAGGGTGCTGCAATAGCTGTATCAGAAACCCCAAGTGGATTGTCCATCTTTTTCTTTATAACCTGAGAAAAGATCTTCCCTCCATTTTTCTCAGATAATAAAGAGCTGAAGGTATATATTTAGAAACCAGTAGTTTTAAGTTTTATAGAATGTTTGAAACTTGGGATGGGGAAAAATGAGAACTAGCAAAAAGCAATAAAGCTTAGAAAGCAATATATTTGGTCATTTTCACCCAAAATTAGAACTTCATGCCCCTAAGACACAAGCCTAAATAATATTGTTTGTGTTGCATTAACCTTAAGGTATAATATGGCAAAAGCAGATTACAGGAAATCACAAAAAAAAAACCTGTTATAACATTAGCAGCAGCTAGCAGGAGTATTTTGGCAAGCAATCACTCTTACAGATTGAGTTATAAACATTGGGATCATGGCCTGGGTCTGTGTGAGTTTAGACACAATTTGCACATAAATATATGACTTCAAAAATAAGTACCATATTGAAAAATGGCCACCCCACAAGATATTTTATATGAGGTTTGATGTTTCTCTTGTTTTGCATTTTGCCCTTCACTTAACGTGTTTATGAAGGACAGGAGAGCCCAGGGTTGGAGGAATAGTGAGGGATCAGCTGGTTCAACTCTACCTCTCCTGCGCTCCACAACTTGTCAACATGGTATACATGGATTTAGGATTTTCAAAGATACTATCTCATTGAATAGTTGGACCAAACCCAATAATCTTCTGGTTATTGTGAATTATATTATAAAGTATAAGATAGTGGCACCTGGGTGGCACAGTTGGTTAAGCATCCAACTCTTGATTTTGGCTCAAGTCATGACTGTGAGATGGAGCCCCACATGGGGCTCCGCTCTGGATGTGGAACCTGCTTAGGATTCTCTCTCTCTCTCTCCTGCCTCTTGCCCTCTACTCTCTTCCTCTCTCTCTCAAATAAATAAATAAATCTTTTTTTTAAGTATAAGATAATGTTCCCATTTTTGAGAAATTTATGATCTCACTGGAAACCCTGGACATACATTTAAGCAGCTGTCAGTCATTCTAAGTGGGGGGCAGCCAAAGCAGGGAGTGACGAAAACACAGCTGTTAATCATATTGCCTTCTTTGGTACCCGTAAAGGCTAAGTACCCAATAGGAGGTATATAAAATATAACGTAGCTTGTTGCACTAGAGGAACACAGATAATACAGCACTGGGCTGCAACATTGGAACCACGTCTCTCATAGTAATAATATGTTCAAAGTCAGAAATGAGAGGAAATAAAAGTAACAGCCATTTATTTAGTATTTGTTACATTCCAAGTACTCCTCAATATATTCACTGATTTATCATTACAATACCCATAAGGTAAAAACAAACATAGGCTCAAAGACATACTTGCCTAAGGTTCCACAGCCAGCACATAGGGGCTGAGATTTCACATCAAAGCTGAGTTCTAAGCCCATGCTCCAATCTCAACTCCTCATCCTTGTTATTTCCAAGATTCTTGAAATGTGTTAACATACCTATGATGATGCCTTGTTCAATTATGAAATATAGCAAAGCTCATAAAGTATGTAGAACTTTCTGTAGAAATTTTACTGATATCTAAGTATGTAATAATTTTCTACATTTCATATTAATATATCTTAAGGACTATTACTACAGTATATTCAAGATAATGAGATAGAGGACACATTATATTTAGTTTCTGAAGGTTCATATCAAAGGCCATACATTTAGAATACATTCATAACTGATAAATTGTTTGGATATTTTATTCAGCTTGATGAATGGAATACTGAGATGAGATCAACATATTTAAGCATTGGGATAGATTCAGTGTTGGTGGGGGAAGGCAATATAAATCTGTTATATTTAATGGTACTGTTTTAAGAAAATGACTGTAAACAAATAACATCAACACACATTTTAAGTATAACTTTTAAGTAGGAACAAATACAATGGACTGTACAGTATAAGGAAAGTACACTTATAAAGTCCTATCTGCTGCTTAAAGAAAGTCAGCTGAAGGTACATTCACTTCTGGATGCAGCAGCTAATTCATATAATGCCTGGGCGTGTTCAGTCAGATCCAATAATGCCAACTTTATTAGTTTTAGATTATGACATTTTAGAAGGAACCTTCCATTTTATCTACACAGATTCTGGTACTTGCAGCATCCCATCAGAAGTCAGACACTAGTTATTAAAAGCTGGTTTCCACGGATTGAATCTGATGATTAAGGATGACTGTAGAGAAGGGGTACATGGGGCCACTTAGAGAACAAAGGAAAGGCTAAGCTTCTGCCTCAAAAATCCTGCATGAGCCTCCTTTTCTAAAGGCTATTGAAAAAGACATCTCACGTGGGGCACTTTTTTCCAGTTCTCATAAGGAAATGAATTCCCACTCTCTCCTGAGAGAGAACAGCTCAACTGGGAAGAAAGGAGAAAGCAAGGAAGGCAAGCCCAGTGCCAACAGCAGCAGCAAAGGCAGGAAGAAAGGAAGTTAACTTCTTTGTTTTGGCAGCAGTTTTGTATTTGCCTTTGTGGCATCTCTGAATTCCTGAAAGCGCCATCCATAATCACTGGCCCTTCTCCTAGGGAAGTAAAAAGAAAGAGCAAGCAAAAGAACTTTATGTCCTGAATCTTACTGTGACAGGAACCTTTCACAAATCTGAGCTTTCTAGGCTACTCATATGCATGATTTATGGTGAAGGTTCGAGGCTCTTAAAGTCATTTTACAAATGAGAAAATGCTTAGTACCTTAGCAGGTACTAAGAAAAATACCTGAGTGTGCTTGATGAAAAAGTTGAAAAGAAGACCAAAGCCTTTTCTGGAAAGGGTCCTAGTTTAGCTTAGATAATTACAGTGCTGTGGAAACATAAGGTTTGGTGTAACAGGATAACTTAATGAGACATAAACTAGTGTACTGTCTTTGATGCTATGGACTCCTTTGCAAATGATTGCAAGAGTTTTCACTCTCCTTTCCTTTCCCTCATGCACAGGAAAGGCAGGAAGACCCCAGTGAGTTTGAATGCCTGCCTCCTTTACCCCTCCTGGAGGCTACAGCTTCCAGAGGCCAGGGAAGGAGGCCACTCCACAAGAACAAAGTAGGCTTTCTGAGATGCAAATCAGGGGAGACATGGTTAATAAATTCCAGAGCAGTGGCTCTGTTTTTAGTGTCTGGCCTTAGAAGTATCAGATCTGAGAGGGCAGATGATTATGACGATGCCAGGGGAGACCCTGGATGCAGCAGCACGGGTCTCTGGAACTAACAGGGAGTTGAAACACCAGGAAACTGCCATCTTTTGATTTTGGACAGAGTGTCTTCCCAGAAATCTTTTTTTTTCTGATTTTCCTGGGCTGACAGAGACCGGTTACTTTAGGGGAAGGAAAACTTGCTTGAGAAAAACAGACATTGCTGTCTCAGTATTTATCCCCAAACTGGCAAACAGAAAACAGTGTCACACACGAAAAAGAAGGTTCACTGAAAACACTCCCTACTTGAGAAAACAGTACTTCAAATACCACCACATGAAACTGCTGTATTAAGAAAGTCACACTTTCCAAGTCTGATTCATAGCATTAATGTTCAACTGGAAAAAAATATATAAATTTCTAAGAAACACTTCCATACAGGGAAGTATATATTAACACTATAACCAAATACCACACGGTTGGCTGAAGTTGAGAGAGAAGTGTTTGAGGATAAATTACGGAACAAAAGGTATCCACGTCTAGCAATTAATCTCTAAAGTCCTTGGCCAAAGCTTCTCTTCTCATCCAAGCTGACAAATGTGTTTTGGGATTTGATAGCCAGAAAAATCCTTGGGAGGTATTTTAAGAGTAATTTTTCTTAGAGGAAGCAAAGGAGTAAAGAAGGCAAGGTGAAATGCCTTCAATATTTCTTTGATATGCTTATCTTTTTAATATAACAGCACACTGATCTGCAACAAGACAATTTAAATGGAAATTTAAGATTTATTAACACATTTTGCTGTCTTTCAAAATAGCAATGCACCAAGCCTAAAAAGATTTCATCAAGTATAATTTAACATTTTCTTGATGATCCAAGGTCAATATTATAAATTACCTACTAGTTGTGAGATCTTGGGCAAATCACCTGAATCTTCAGTGTCCTCATCTTTACCATGGGAATGCTAGTATCTGTCTTATAGAATAGTGGTGATGGATTAAATGAGATGATTCCTGCAAAGCACTTAGCATAGAGCCCTTTACACTATTAAGAGACTCAAAATGGTGGTTACTGCTTCTTTTTAATATATTTCTCTGCTCATGATTATGATCTAGAAAAATGAGTTGACCTGTAAGTTTAACTTCTGAAGTTACTACCTAAAATTTAAAACTTATATTTTCTTTTAGAAAAGAAAAAAAGATCAAATAACCATTTCTTTCAATGTGGTAGACTTAATGTCAGAAGCAGCCCTTAGTATAAAAGACTAAAAATGTTGAATAAATATTTTTAAAATCTCTAATACATAGTTGTCAGGAGAATAACTGAATCCTATAAGGTAAAAAAGAATTCTGAAACCTCTTGGTAAGCCAGGGCTGAAGAAAGAGTTTTCCAGAGGAATCCGCTCATCCTTGAAGGTCAAGACTAGAGCATGAGCTTTATGCTGGGGGTCAGAGGACAAGCCTGGGACCCTGTAAAATAAAAGGCTGGATCAGAAGCCCTTAAGATACCTGCTCCTCCTTCCCTGCCACTACCTCGTGGTAAATGAATTAGAAAAACAATCTGCCCTCCAGAGGCTGACAGTAGATGAAGCTATTTACCTGCCTCAGCCTTGGTCACTCTGACAAGGAGGGTGAAGGGAAAGGCACCTCTGAGAATTCCTTTTTTTTTTTTTTCCTCTGAGAATTCCTAACCACAAGTTCACTCTTGGGAATATTTGGGGATAGAATCCATACTATTTATGGGACCTCATAAACGATACTTTCTGGAAGAACATACTTTTAATCTAGACCTTAAAGAGCTCCCACAGGAAAAAAAAAAAAAAAAAAGCTCCCACAGATAAATACTAGGGAGAACATGAGCCCACGGTCACTATCACTTACCTACTTCATGACCACAGACAACTTTGAAAGTATTTCTGTGACTCAGTTTCCTCATGTAACAAATGTAGATGATAATAGTACTTGTAATAGGGACTCTTGAAAAAATTAAATAAGTTACTATGTATAATATGCTAGGAATGGTGACTACCCCACCACAGTAAATACTCAATAAATATTAGCTATTACTAAAGGATATGGGAAACTATTTATGACATAAATGAAGAAAGTAGAATTTAACATTATATATAACCTGCTTCTGGTTTTTCTTCATCTCTTTAACTGCCCTCCTTCCGCCGCAGCATGCCTGCAGAGAAAACACTGGAAGGAAATAGACCAACATGCTAACTCTGTAGGATATGACTCAGGGAAATTTATTTTCCTTTTAGACTTTTTAGTTTTTAAATTTCCAACAACCATTATATATTTCTTCTACAATTAGAAATACTTAAAATAAGAAAAGACTCCTGTTTCCTCTCGTTGAATCCCATTACCCACTCCTCCCCCCTAATGCTAGCATGCTCATTTTCTTCACAGAGTGACAATTTAGCCACATAATTTTCAGGTTAGTAGGTAAAGAAGAGAAGGACATCTAAAGGAAAAAAAAAATCAGAAAGAAAAAACTGGCAGGTTCCCACATCATGGAGGAGAGAAATAGTTTAAACACTTCCATGCATAAAAACAGGTTGGCCAGTGATGGCACTCATGTTAAAAGCCAGCAGAGGTTTGGGGGTAAGGAAGATTTTTTATCCCCTTGGGTTTAACTTGCTTAGCTTTTGTGATTATGGCCCACAAAGTCAAGATGTCCTATATGTATAATTATAGACAAATATCTGAATGATAAGGGCAAGTAACACAGTTATGTCTGAAAACAAAGTCTACTTTAAAAACAAAATACATTATTTGAAGAATAATAATAAACCAAAGTCACCTTTCTTGTAATTTAGATATATTTTAGTCTTTAAGAATCAATCTACTGTAACAAAAATGTCCCTGGAGTGCTGTCATATTTTCTGCCTGCCCAGCACCTTCTGGACACCCTTGAAATGTTTGAAGAATTTCTTTCTTTATTGGTCCTACTTTCCTAGGACAGAGCCAGAAAACTTGTTTTCCCTGCCTTCCATGAAGTCAGGGCAACATTATGGGACCAGATTCCGCCAACCAAATGCCCTGCTCAGCACTAAGTTTGAAAAGTAACTTGAGGAAGAAATAATGGAGAATCCATCCTATGGTGACCATAGAGGGAAGTATCAGACTTTCTGAGGGTAGGAGGTCCCCTGGATAAGTGATGTAGTGACATTTTCTCTAAAACAACCTGGTTGGCGTACTGGGCTCTGTTCCTGGCTGCACATGTAACTACTGGATACCCTTTAATAAATTCTGCTTCTGCTCAAACTAGCCAGGGTGAGTTCTATGGTCTCAAAGAAATCTGAAAATATGAGGAATGATGATAAATGAAGCCTCTAAAACATGAAGAACAACAGTAGATGCACCACAAAATTACAAAAATACTAAATAACTATTATCTCATTGGTTGGTCCTTTGTTTGTATACAGTAGAGACTAAATTCTCATTTACAGGTGGGGAAACTTTCCCAAGATCACACAACTTATAAGCATATGGTAGAACTGGTATTCAAATCCACATATTTCTGGCTCCAGAGTCCGAAATCTCACACTGACATAAACCTCTTCCCTGATACAACCCAACAGGGGATATAAAAGAAATATCTAATGATGCTTTATTTTTTTTTTAAACAACAGTTCTTTTATTTTTTTTTTTAATTTTTACTTATTTATGATAGTCACACACAGAGAGAGGCAGAGACACAGGCAGAGGGAGAAGCAGGCTCCATGCACCAGGAGCCTGACGTGGGATTCGATCCTGGGTCTCCAGGATCGCACCCTGGGCCAAAGGCAAGCGCCAAACCGCTGCGCCACCCAGGGATCCCTCTAATGATGCTTTATAAATACTTCCTAAAGAGGGAGATCCCAGTGTGCTTTATCCAAGGCCCTTTTCAGACTCTTCAGTTCACTTTACTGTGACTTCTAAACTAAAACACAGAAATGGAATGAAATCCATATAAAAAGTGAGTAAGAATGCAAAAATTTGTTCAGATGCTTAATAGATCCCGGGAACCACACATATGAATGACTTTCTTTTTAAAGCCAATTCCTATCAATCACTAAAAATAAAACAATACTACAATCTCTCAGGGACATCTGAGAACATTATTAATAATGTTACATATATCATAAAAAGCAAAGGAACAGGAAATATGAATTTTTAAAAATACAGTTCAACTATATCCTGATATCTGTAATCAACTCTATATTGCAAATTGCCACTTCATCATGCTAATTTTGCAAATGTACTGGGAAGCTTTAGAAGACCTTTTAACACCTGTTTTAGGGAGACCAACCACCTTATATTAGCCCCTCTGCACATTTAGAAAACAAGATTCATTTACCAAGTCTGCTTAAATCTTAAAATATGAATGTATTCAGTGATAATTTTATTTTGCAGAGTAGAAACACAAGGGAGCTTCTAAATGTTGGCTCTCATTATACTTCCAATTATTTCAATTATTTCAGATTATGCATAAGGCAATTTCTCCTTTGATAAAATGCTGGATAAAGATAACCAGGGGAATCTAAATAGCAGCAGTCTTTGTACATATGGTAAATTATGTTCGGGGGGGGGGGGACAAAAAGCTCTAAGTTAGGTGATGTAATATGAATTTGATTTTCTTATGGAGACACTATTGTAACAAAGCCTTGCATAACTAAACCTAGTCCAAAATTTATATATAATAATTATAAACATCTCATTTAATGAACTGTTCTGCATTATTTCAAACATAATTCCAAAAAAACCAAAATTGCAACCAAATAATAAAACCATGCCTACTATGATTCCTGCTTGATTTTATGTTAAAAACCAGAGGATAAAGAAAGGCATAATCAGAACCCATAGAAATAACAAATCTTTCTTTGGGTAAACATAAGATGTCCATTTAGCCCTACAAACCAATAAACTCTTTCTTAAGGATTTTCTTACTTCATAGGAATGAGTGGCTTTTCAATAGCCATGTTTGTCCTGTATGACCTTGGGCCCCGATCACATCTGACAGAGATAAACTCTGACCTAATAGAACTGCCTATCTTATCACAGAACTAAGACTTTTGGGAAAAAAGGGTGAATTAACTGCTTTTTGAGGAAATATCATTTTTTGCTAAGCTTTTTTTATAATTAAAGACCCAGATATGGGCTTTCTAGAATGAAAAACCAGAAGATTTTCAATTTTCTTAAGATTCCAACTCCTTAACACCACCAGCTATTCTTTGAACACTGATGTGAAGGCACTGGAGTCTTTAAAAAGATGAAGATAACCAACATTTACTTCCTCAGCATTTTTCCATCCATTCTTTCCACTTCTCAGAATGTGAGTTCATACCATTACAAGCTACAAGGCTCTGAAATAAATGGTGGCCAAACTGGAAGACAATTAATTATGGTGTGTACATGAAAGACTCTACATCAAGTCTTAGATGTTATCTTACATATTATAGTAATAAAGTAAGCTACACTCAGTCTGATGTCTTAATTTGTATCCAGCTACCTCCTGGTCCCAACTCTCAAATGGAATTTGTCCATCCCCTAACACCTCTCTACTCTAGTTGGCATCAGTATGTTTCCTTTCTTAAGGCTCTAATGATAAGCCTTGGTCTAGTCCCTATCTTGTATGGAATATTTTTGTTTTATTTTTTTGATTTGCTATCTTATATTTTAAAACTTTTATTTTGAAATATTTTTAAATTTATATAAAATTGCAAAAAAAAGTACAGAGCATCCCCATATGTAATTTACCTAGCTACTCCTAATATCAACATCTTACATAATCACAAGATGATTATCAAAACCATGAAATTAATATTTATACAACACTATTAGGTAAACTACAGATCTTATTCAAATTTCACCAGTTTTTCCACTATTATTTTTCATTTGTTACATTTATACCCCTAATCAATTTGGAGTTAATTGCTATGTATGGTGTTAACATATGGATCTAATTTTATCTTTTTCTAAAAAGCCACCCAATTGTTCACAGCAGCATAATTACGATAGTAAAAAAAATAGAGTCAACCAAATATCCACTAACTGATGAATGGATAAATAAAATGTGATATATCTATATAATGTAATATTATTCAGCAATAAAGAAGACTGAAGCATTGATCTATGCTATGACATAAACCATGAAAACTATGCTCACTGAAAGAAGTTGATCACAGAAGACCACACTGTCATCATTTTTTAAAAACTCTGTAATTTTAATTTATATGTTCCCTTTCACCCAGGAGTTGTTTAATAAGAGAATTTATTAATACCTAGGTATAAAGGCTTTCCTCTTTTTTGCCTTTTTTGTTTTTGTTGGCAAACTGTGGCTTTTAAGCATTTAAAAGTGTCGTTTGTCATGTTTAATGCACTGTGGCTTGAATTCTATGTTGTCTAGTATCAGAATCACTACCATTCCTTTTTGTTTCCATTTACACAATACAAACATAATTCTACCTTTGTCCATCCTTTCTTTTTAGAATATTTGAATCACTGTTTTAGCTAGTATCTGATATAGAATATATACTTGGGTTTTACAATGTAAGTCAAATTGTAAATCTTTTTAATAGGTAGATTAAGCCCATTCACATTTATCGTTAGGACTGATATGTTTAGTCACACGTTTATCATGATATTTTATAATTATGAATTAAAAATAAAATTCTTGTTTCTTTCCCTACAAGAGGCACATATTGATATTTAGGAAAGTTTCTTATTTTAATTCTAGTGATTACCTTTGTACTTATATTTTTAAATGACCTTTACTTAGGGGCGTGTGGATGGCTGTCAGTTAAGCATCTGCCTTCAGCTCAGGTCATGATCTTGAAGTCCCAGGATCAAGCCCCACATCGGGCTCTCTGCTCAGCAGGGAGTCTGCTTCTCCCTCTGCCCCTCATTCTGCTCATGCTCCCTCCCTCTCTTTTGCTCTATCAAATAAAAAAAAAATCTTAAAAAAAATTTATTTAACTATTCACCATATTACATTTCTCTTTTGGCTAGGGGTATTCTTTATCATCCACTTATCAATTCAAAAAATGATTTTTTTTTCTATTTTCATCTTTCTCTATCCCTTCTCCCTTCATTTTTTTAGTTATATTATTTCAATTTTGTCACAGTACATGTGTGTTAGTCTTCTATCATCATGCCCATTTCTATTCTAGTCTTACATGAATATCTATATATATTTAAAGGCCATGATCAATGTTAGTCCTATGCTGACGTTTTCTCTGTCTTTAGTTGGGAATCCTCTAGTGTAGAGGTCAACACACTTTTCCTGTAAAAAACCAGAAAGTAAATACTTCAGTTTTGTGGACCATATGGTCCTTATCACAAATATTCAACCCTGCCACAGTGTAGCAGAAAAGCAGCCACAGGCAACATGTAAATAAGCAACTATGGCTATTTTCCAATAAAACTTCACTTACAAAAATAGAGGACATGCCATAGTTTGCTGACCCCTGCTCTAGCATTCTTTAAGAAGGACTGATAAATGCAGGATTCTCTAAATTTTTGTATAGTTAAAACTTTCAGTATTGCCTTGGTATCTGAAGGAGAGCTTGGCTGGATATAAAATCCTTGATTCACACTTTCTTTCATTGAGGCTTTTTCAAAAAAATGCTACTTTCATTGTTAAGTTTCATGCTAGTCTAATTATTTTGTCTTTGCAAGTTATTTGATCTTTTGGCCCAGAGCACCTGAGTATTTTATCTTTATTCCTGAAATCTAAGAGATTTAGTATGATATGTCTCAGATTTGGTCAGTCTACATTAATTTTCTCCAGTACCCAATAAACTCTCTCAACGTGCAGATTCAGGTCTTTCTCTGTTTCTGTAATTTATTTTTAAATTATAGTTTTAAATATTAGCTCTGTATCATTGTTTTGTTTCCTTTTTTTTTTTTTTCCTGAGGGACTCTGAAAAATATTTTTAAATGACTTCTTTGCTCATCTTTTATTCCCATTTCTCTTGGACCTAAAGGGTGGCAGAATAAGGCACTCCAAAATATGCCACTTTAACATAAAAATTATTTTGAGTTAAAGCATTTAAAAAATAGCAAATCAAAGGAAAACACATTGACCTTCCTTCTTTTTCTTAAAAGCAGGATATGAAATTCCCACGTGAAAGATGTCCTTCCTAAACCAGAAGGAAAGTAACATTCTTATCCAGGACCAGAAACTGAGACACAAAAATTTTTTGTGCAAAAACAGACCTTGTTAAAATAATTCTTACCTTTCTTTAGCCTGTTTGTGTAGTTTCCCCCCAATTGCTTCCCTGTTCAACCTACTATAGAAGAATGTGGGTTTGGTCATTTCTTTGGGTCTTCATTCCTTATGAGAGTTTGTGTCATGCAAAACTTGTATAAATGTGTATGCCTTTCTCCTGTTAATCTATCTCATGTCAGTTTGTCAGAGCTTGCCAAAAAAACCTAAGAGGGCAGAGGTAAAAGCCTACCTTTCCTTCAGACCCTATTTTCTTCTTTCTTTATGTCATTTTCATTTTCCTGGTTATTTTCCTGTCTGTCTTCAAACCCTTTATTAAATTTTCATTAGAGTCTATTTTCTCTTCTTTTTTCTAAAGATTTTATTTATGTATTCATGAGAGAGGCAAAGGGAGGAACAGGCTCCTTGAAGGGAGTCCTATATGGGAAATCTATCCCAGGGCCCCAGGATCTATTTTCATTTGGGCACTTTTAAATGTATGCTTCATTTCTGAGACCCTTTTGTCTTTCCATTTCCTGAGTTCCATCAAGTCCTTTTTTATTTATCCTGGTTTTTGTCCATTTTGCATTTCTGACTCAGAATTGTTTTTCATATCCTCAAGTGCCTGGTGCCCTTAATTCTGTCTGGAGTGTGAATTTACACTCTTCTTTTGCCTCATGGTTATTTTGCAGGGAAGGATTTTCCTGAATTGATGGTTGTGATTTTGTGTTTTCTGATTTTCTGCAAAATTTCTCTACTGACTTTTTCTCATTTTTATGATACTGGAGTGGTTTTTTAAAAAAAATCTCTATTTTGAAAGGAGCCTTCTTCTGTCAGCCTAGCAAAGCCCAGGTACTTTACTGGTTTTTCTGTCAAGTGTTTGTTTTGGTGGTGGGAAAGGAGTTGAGTCCTCTGATTATGTAATTCTGTCTTACAGAACCCTAAATCCACCCCCACCTTCAACTTGCTTTTCTTCCTTTCTCCTTCATGTATTTGCTAAAAAGCACTTCTTTTCTTTTTACTTTTTTCCCCCTCCTCCAGAAGAAAGACTGCCCTAGTAAGTAATGCTTACCCTTTTAAATTATTACCCTTTAAACTGTATCTGTCTTCTTAAATGTTTTATCTGGTCCTATGCCACATGACCTTTTAAATCACACATACTTTAAAATCTCTTGCCTATACTCCAAGCTCTGATCTGCTTGGACATTTTTCCAGCATTTTAAAATTTAGGCTGAATTTAACTTTTCTAGTGGCCATTCAAAATCACCCTTAGGCACTTTTGCTAGCCTCTCTCTTCTGTCTTCCTTGCAGTTTTTCTTGTTCTGCTTTTGCTCACAAAAAGCCTTATGGCAGAGTGGAGGTGGGAGGGAAGTATAAGGAACTGAACACCAGAACTTGTTGATTTTTTTATTTTTCTATTTACTCAAAGTTATTTTGCACTTTTGGCATTATATGTCTCCAAGTATGTGTAAAGAACTTTCATAATCAGAAGTTGTTTCATACTGTTTTCAGTTTTTGAGACTGATAATTACATAGCTCCCATTGTTTTCTGCTACCTAGAAAATGTATAGGATATTTTCTGTCTCTCCAGAGGATGGGGAAGGAGCAGCATACAAATTTTTCAATTTAAAAAATGACCACTTTAAGGGGGAAAGCAGGGCTCTAGCTGACTGTTGCCAAGAATGTGGCAATACGAGAAGAATACATTTAATTTTGTGTATCCAGAGTCAAACTCATGCTATGACTTCTCTCATTGACTCTCAACACCTGCCAAGGCACATTTTTTTTTTTTGTTTGTTTGTTTGTTTTGGAGGGAGGGAAGGACACAAAGTGGTTTATAAAACTGACAGAAAGTACCATATCCACAGTGAGGCTCTCTCCAAGCCCTCGACATTATGAAATCAAAGTAATAATCAACTTTTGACAGACATAAAATAATAAACCCTTGTATATCTAGAGCAAGTTTAGTTTAAATGGATTTTTATTTATTTATTTTTTTAATTAATTAATTAATTAATTAATTAATTTATCATAGTCAGAGAGAGAGAGAGAGAGGCAGAGATATAGGCAGAGGGAGAAGCAGGCTCCATGCACCGGGAGCCCGACGTGGGATTCGATCCCGGGTCTCCAGGATCGCGCCCTGGGCCAAAGGCAGGCACCAAACCCCTGCGCCACCCAGGGATCCCTAAATGGATCTTTAAAAGCACCTAAACACTATGTAGCAAGGTACATTCCAGATACTATTACCGGGTTAAAAAAGAAACAATAGAGTCAAGAAAAACTGAAAATACAGGGAATGGTTGAGCTATCTCTATTGTTGTCATTAAACGCAATTTCCTTTCCATTTCACACAACTCTAAAAGTAAAAACAAAGCCACAATCCATTTGCTTCTAGAAACTACTCTGCAATTTGTGACCTGAACTGCTGACAACATATAGGAGACAACTAAAAATCTGAGGATATGTAACTCTATCATGACCTAACATATTTCATTTCCTCACCATGCCACCCAACCCTCCTCAACAAATTTGACTTCAAAGATAGAGAGTAGTGGTAAAATGTGATACCAATTACATTAATTATAAAAACGGCCACACCTTGCCTTTTTTCTTTACAAAGTGCTGCAACAAGAAGGGTATTCTCCTTCTACAGATATTAAAACCAAGATTAAGTCATAGAAAGCCAATGACAACACTAAAATTCTAAAACACATGAGAAATTGAACTCTAAATTAGCCACAAGGTTAACAGCTAGAAGATTAAGCAGCTGTAGACATTAAAGTAACAGAACAAATAAAAAAGACTTAAGAGCATGCTGATTTCAAATTCTCAGAAAAAATTCTGAAACTTGGTATCTTGGAAATATGAAATATAAATCCATTGAAAGAAAACTCAATAAAGGGGATAAATATCAGAATGTGTGAATTGGAAAACTCAGTACTAAGGGATTTATCCTGAATTCAGATATATATATATCTGTATATATATATATATATATAAACATTAAAGAGACAAAGGAGAATAGTTTAAAAGACTCCAATATATGTCTCATAGGAGGTAAAAAGAAGGAAATGGGAAGGGAGGGATAATGGAGATTTACCATACAACTGTTAACAGCTTTCCAGAACTAATTAAAGATAGGAGTCCTCAGATGAAGTGGTCTCAGAGTATTACGAAGAAAAATTTTTTTAAAATCCAAACCTGGACATCACTATAAAACTATAGTACATCTGGCACAAAGATAAAATGTTACAAACTGCTAGGGAAAAAAGGATGGATTATCTTCAGAGGAATGGCAAATAATCTTACAACAGCTGTCTTATCAACAGAAATAGATGGCAGAAGGCAATGAGTGATCTCAAATTAAAAAGAGGTACAGAATTCTATACCTGGCTTAGTCATCATTCAAGATTGTGAACAAAATAAAGACATTTTAGACACAGAAAGATTAGGAGACTGTGCTATTTACAGGCTGTCAGTGAAAGGAATACTAAAGGATATGAAACGCAAGAGGAAAACAAAAAGCATGACAACTGTTAAGTATGTATATGATAAACATTAAAATACTTAAAATTAATAACTAATTTATTTGTTTTTAAGCAAAACAAACAGAAACGGTAGACAACAATGGGGAAGATGTGTGATGAAGGGGAAAAGGCGCTCAACAGAAAGTTAAGGAACATGCTGGGGAAGACACAGAGTAGGAGGATCCTGAGCTCACCTCATCCCAGAGATACTGGAAGGCAAGCACATCCATTACAACTAACTCTGAAAACAGACTGGCAGAAAAGATCTTCCACACCTAATCACATAGAGACCACAGAGAAGAGGGCACGAGGGGCAGAGACATAGTCAGGAGCCAAACCTCTGGATGACTACCTAAAATTGGGAGGGACATCACAAACATTGAGAAGTGGGAATCCAGACCCACACTGGGCACCCTACCCTGGAGATTTGCACTGGGAAGATGAGTCCCCTAATATATGGCTTTGAAAATCAGTGGGACTTAACTCCAGGAGAGCTAGTGGGTGTAATGAAATGGAGTCCCCACCCTTAGAGAGCCCATGCTAAGTAGCTCGGCCTGAGACAGCAGAGAAGCAGCAGTTTGAAAAGTGCCTGAGGTATAGGTGAATGAGATTTACATAATAATCTTACATTCATGCAGGAGGAGCAGGGATTTATAGGAAATTTTTTCTAGGCATGCGCCATTTATCTTGCTCTCCCCCAGCCTACACAGCCAGATGTTTGCAGAAGCCAGTTCTAATACTGCATTTACCTTGTTAGCACCAAATGTCTCACCTGGCATTCCCTAGCAGACTCATCTCCAAAGTGACTTGTGACCTGGGAAGGCAGGGGAGATAACCTCACACATCAGCATGCCCACAGTTCCAACAGCCAGACAGGCCTCTGAGCTTCCTGTGCAGAAAGTAAGTCCTGTGTTCTGTGCACCTGCATGCAGCTGTAGCAGAGAGGCTAATTGTAGACAGTCAGGCTGAGTGCTGGCCCCACCTACCAATGAGCCCTTGCTGTCATAGCCAGGCCTCTCAACAGTGAGGGAATAAACCATGCCTAGTATACCCAGAGCAGGCAAATCAGTTCATTGCGGCCTGCTGGGCTGAAGGCAACTGCAGCTCTGCCACAACAGGAAGGCAGACACATCCCACAAAGGGAATACCACTTGACCACTTGGTTCTGGTGACCAGAGGGCATTGCACTACAGAGCACCAGAGAACCTCTTCTATATGAGGATACTACTTTCAAGACTGGGAGATGTAGCTTACGTATCTAATATACAGAAACAAATGCAGAGTTACACAAAATACGGAGACAGAGGAATATGTTCCAAATGAAAGAACAAAACAAAAAAATCACAGAAAAAGAGCTAAATGAAATGGAGATAAGCAATATGCCTGATAAAGAGTCCAAAGTAATGGAAAAAAAAAATACTCACTGGACTTGAAAAAAGAATGGATGAACTCAGAACATCAACAAAGAGATAAAAAAAGAAAGAGAGTTGAAGAATACCTGAAATGAAAAAATACTCTACGGGGATTCAGCAGCAGATTCAAGATGCAGAAGAATGAATCAATGATCAGAAGATAGGATAATGGAAAGCAACCAAGCTGTATAATAAAAAGAAAAAAAATAATAATAGAGAAGAGGTTAGGGGGAACTTCTTGATGTCATCAAGCATAAAACCATTCACAATATAAAAAATGACTAGAGTCAAAAGTTAGTAGGAGGAAGGAAATAATAAAGATCAGAATGGAAATAAATTTAAGATGAAAGTAACAATAGAAAAGATCAATGAAAACAAAAGCTGGTTCTTTGAAAAGATAAACAAAATTGATAAACCTTTACTAGATTCATCAAGAAAAAAGCGAACTTAAAAACATAAAATTAGAAATAAAGGGGTAAAATTAACAATTGAAATCACAAAAATACACAGAATTACAAGAGAATACAATGAAAAATTATATGCCAAGAACCTGAACAACTTAAAAGAAATGTATAAATCTAGAAACATACAACCTTCCAAAACTGAATCAAGAAGAAACAGAAAATGTGAATACATGGGATGCTTGGGTGGCTCAGTGGTTGAGCACCTGCCTTCAACTCAGGGTGTGATCCTTGAGTCCCTCATTGGGTTCCCTGCATGGAGCCTGCTTCTCCTTCCTCTGCCTATGTCTCTGCCTCTCTCTCTCTCTCTCTCTCTCTCTGTGTGTGTGTGTGTGTATGTGTCTCTCATGAATAAATAAAATCCTTTTTTTTAAAAAAAGAAAAGAAAATGTGAATACACAAATTACTAACACCAAAATGGAATTGGTAATAAAAAAAAACAAACTCCTACCAAACAAAGGTCTAGGACAGATGGCTTCACAGGTGAATTCTACCAAAACTTTGAAGAAGAATTAATATCTAGTCTCAAATTATTCCAAAAAAATAGAAGAGGGAGGAAACTTTTCAAATTCATTCCACAAGGCAAGCACTACACTGATACCAAAACCAGACAATGACTATATAGAAAGAGAACAACAGGCCAATATCCCTCATGAACATAGATGCAAATACCCTCAATAAAATATTAGCAAAGCAAATTCAATATACATTAAAAGGATCATTCACTCAACTAAGTGGGATATATTTCAGGGATGCAAGGTGGTTCAATATTCATAAATCAATGTGATATAATACATTAACAAGAGTAAGGATACAAAACCATTTGATTATCTCAATAGATGCAGAAAAGCATTTGACAAAATACAACATCCTTTCATGATAAAAACACTCAACAAATTAGGCTTAAAGGGAGTATACTTCAACATAAGAAAGGCCATATATGAAAAACAGCTAACAACATACTCAATGGGAAAAAAATTGAAGCCTTTTCTCTAAGATCAGGAACAAGACAAGGATGTCCACCCTCACCACTTTTATTCAACATAGTACTGGAAGTCCCAGCCAGAGCAATTGAATAAGAAAAAAAAGGGGGGGGGGGAGGCATCCATATTGTTAAGAAAGAAGTAAAACTTTTACTATTTGTAGAAGACATGATACTATATAGAGAAAACCCTAAATACTTCACCAAAAAACTACTAGAGCTGATAAATAAATTCAATAAGGTCACACAGTATATAAAATTAATGTATAGAAATCTATTGAACTTATATACACGAATAATGAAGTAGCAAAAGGAGAAATTAAGAAAACAATCCCATCTATAACTGCATCAAAAAGATTAAAATACCTAGGAATAAACTGAACCAAGAAGGTGAAAGACCTATTCTCTGAAAACTAGAAGGCAATATGAAAAAGATTGAAAATGACAAAAACAAATAGAAAGATATTCCATGCTCAAGGATTGGAACAATTAATACTATTAAAATGTCCATACTACCGAAACCGATCTAAAGATTCAATGCAACCCCTACCAAAATACTCAGAGTATTTTTCATGGACTTAAAATGAATAACCTAAAATTTGCATGGAACCACAAAAGACAGTATTTCACTTGAAATAATCCCCTCTGTTCCATCCATGTTGTTGCAAATGGCAAAATCTTATTCTTCTTTATGGCTAAGTAATATATATAAACCACAGCCTCTTTTTCCATTCATCTGTTGGTAAAACCAACTTTTCATCCCTGTAACTTATTTATTTTACAATTAGAAGGTTGTTCCTCTTCATCACTTTCACCTATTTAAAAAACCGACTCCTGGAGTAGTGAAACAGGATAGAAAGCCCAGAAATAACCCTATGCATAAATGGTCAATTAATTTATGACAAAGGAGGCAAAAATATACAGTGAAGAAAACAGTCTTTTCAACAGATGGAGTTGGAAAAAGTGGACAGCTACATGCAAAAGAATGAAACTGGAATAGTTTATGACATTTAAAAAATAAATTCAAAATGTATTAAAGACCTGAAACTATAAAACTCCTAAAAGAACACATAGGCATAATCTCTTGGAACATTCTCTTAGCAGTGTATTTATGGATATATCTCCCCAGGCAAGAGAAACAAAAGTGGAAAATAAACTACTGAGACTACATCAAAATCAAAAGCTTTTGCACAGCAAACAAACAAAATAAAAAGGCAACCTGAATGGGAGAAGGTACTTGCAAATATATACCAATAAGGGGTTAATATCCATAATATATAAAAAACTTACAGAACTCAAAAAAAAAAAAAAACAATCCATTTAAAAGGTGTGTAGATCTGAATAGACATTTTTCCAAAGACATATAGATGGCCAATAGGCAAATGAAAAGGTGATCAACATCACTAATCACAAGAAAAATGCATATCAAAACCACAGGACACATCACCTCACACCAGTCAGAATAGCTAATATCAAAAAGGCAAGAAATAACAAGTATTGGCAAGGTTATAGAGAAAAGAGAACCCTTGCGCACTATGGGTGGGAATGTATATTGGTGCAACCAATGTGAAAAACTTATGAAGATTCTTCCAAAAAATTAAAAATAGGAATACCATAAGATTCAATAATTCCACTACTAGGTATTTACTGAAAGAAAAAAAATACTAATTAGAAAAGACATATACATCCCTATATTTATTATAGTGTTATTTACAATAGCCAAGATGTAAATCAACCCAAGTTACCAACAGATGAATGGATAAAGAAGCTGTGGTTTATATATATTACTTAGCCATAAAGAAGAGTAAGATTTTGCCGTTTGCAAGAATATGGATGGAACAGAGGGGATTATTTCAAGTGAAATAAGTTAGAGAAAGATAAATACTGTATGATTTCACTTACAAGTGGAATCCAAAAAAACAAAAGAAATGAACAAACAAAACACAGACTTTTAAAAGTCAGAGAACAAATTGGTGGTTGCCAGAGGGGAGATGGTTACTGAGGGGAATAGACGAAATAGGTAAAAATGATGAAGAGGAACAAATTTCTAATTGTAAAATAAATAAGTTACAGGGATGAAAAGTACAGCATAAGGAACAGTCAATAATACTGTAATAATGTTGTATGGTACCTACACTTAATTGTAATGAGCACTGAGTAATGTATATAATTGTTGAATTACTACATTATATAACTGAAGCTAACATAATAGTATTGTTTTTTTTTAATTTTTTCATAATATTATTGTATGTCAACTATACTTCATATTTAAAAAATAGATAAAATATTAATAAAATTCTTGCCTGCTTGAAAAAGGTAAAGATATTGAACAATTTTGTTTTTGCTAGAAAACTTTCTATTCTATATATTTTAAAATTTTAAGAGCAACCATTAAGAAAAACCTGCACACTATTGCTTCCAAGACAGTAGAGTTCTTAAAAGGATTAAAAATCAAAATAACAGAGAATATGAAATAGAAGAAAAAAAAAAGTATGACAACCAAAAAATACATACTTCTCTCAATACACTGATATACAAAGATGGTATACATAATTCCTACTATATTAGAAATCACGATCATGTAAGCAGATTTAACACACCTATTTAAAATAAAAATATCAAGAAGCATATCTTCTGTTTGCAGTGCCCTGATTTCTGCTAAAAACATTTAGTATATTAGCAAGACTTGCTTGAAAAGTGGCTGACAGTACAAATGGACAATGTCTCAAATGTTTATTTTCCTTACAAATGGTACCCAAACTGAAGTTAAATGAGAAGGAAAAGGGGGCACCTAGGCCTTAGTGGGTTCATCATCTGCCTTCAGCTCAGGTCATGATCTTCAGGTCCTGGAACTGAGCCCCACATCAGGCTTCCTGCTTAGCGGGGTCTCTGCTTCTCCCTCCCTCCCTCTCTCTCCCTGCCATTCCCCATCACTCATTCTCTCTCACTCTCTCAAATAAATAAATAAAATCTTTCAAAAAAATGAGAAGGAAATAATAATAATTTAAGACCAGATGGAAGAGAGTCAGAAGCATTGGAAGTGTGGACAAATGTGGTTGTTTATAAAGAACTACATATATATAGTTCTAAAGAGACAAGAAAAGGCACCAGCACCTAAACATTACTCAGCCTTTTTTTGGGGGGGGGGAGCAGGGAGGGGCACTGGGAGAGGGAGAGAGAGAGAATTTAAGTGGGATCCATGCCCAGCACATAGCCCAACATAGCTCAATCTCACAACTCTGAGATCATGACCTCAGCTGAAATCAAGAGTTGGGACACTTAAGCAACTGAGCCATCCAGGCACTCCTCAGATAATTCTTTACTCCAGTTCAGTTTGTTTTCCTTTATTATAGCTTCGGACAATGCACCAGACACTCTTTTGTATGCTACAGATTAATCCAACTTAAATTGTTGAAACCTAACTGGAGATATTAACTCCACAAAGCCCCAGTTGAAGCTACAGATAGACCTTCTGCCATTCCAACATAATCATTCCTCTGCAACCATCATTTCCAGCTTCTACCCTAGTAAGAAGCAACATGTTGCCTCTCTATCTTAAGGGATGTTAGCCTTATATTAGATGCCAGCCTTTCTTCTTCAGGTGAACTTAATTCATAAGTTTTTACAGTACTGTGAATCCTTTAACTACTGAGACTCAGCATCAGTGGATTTCAGAGAAACCTAAGATCCAGGCAGGAAAGTGACTTTACTGGTCACACTGATGCAGGTGGAGCAGCTAAGAACAGAATCAAATCCGGTCTCTCACTTACATGCCAGGGCTTTTTTCCCCACTGTGTCACTTAAGTGTAGAAGGGCAAGGATGGAAAGGACAATAAAATAACTTCATTTCTCACAGTACCTTTGGCCTGGTTACCCAAAACCTTTCCTGTTCTAAATTTCTTCACTTTGCTGAAGTTATTATTCGTTCCTAGGAGGGCTCACAGAGAGGTTCTCAGTGGAGGCTTAGAATAGTGCCACGTTCCAATCCATCATTTCCTTGAATGTTGGCTGTTGTCTCCCCCTTCCAGCCAGCAAAGCTCCTGTAAACAACACAGTGGCTTCCTCCTTGGGAGAAGCAAGTTCAGTCATTTCAATCTTGATGCTACTTTATTTCTAAAAGCAGATATTTATCTTTACGTCTCCTTTTCAAGGAAGCAAGACTCGGCACCAGGAAGCTACCTGACTGCACCACAGCTGTGCTGAGTGTGTGAGAAAGAACCAAGTTCTCAGGATCCCTGGGTGGCGCAGTGGTTTGGCGTCTGCCTTTGGCCCGGGGCGCGATCCTGGAAGCCTGGGATCGAGTCCCGCGTTGGGCTCCCTGCATGAAGCCTGCTTCTCCCTCTGCCTGGTTCTCTGCCTCTCTCTCTCTCTGTGTGTGTGTGACTATCATGAATAAATAAATAAAACCTTAAAAAAAAAAAAAAAAAAACAAGTCCTCTCCTTAATACCTTCAGGCAAGGGGAAAGGTTCACATTTTAGAAAACTTTCTTGGAATAACCATATTTACAAATAAATGCAAACACAAAAGCACTGGAAAATTCCTAAGTCACAAATGTTTCCATGTGTATCAGGATCCAGAGTCAGACTCTGGAGGTGAACCCAAAAGTGGACGAATACTGAGGGAGGGTAGAAGGAAAAGGGAAGCAGAGAAATCAAGGGCTGTCCAGAGGATATCACAGCTTTCTTTTACATCCTTTTCTCTGACAGCCCATCTGCCAGAGGACCTTCCCATGAAGGAGTGAGCTGGGTCTCTCAGGAAGAGCTGGAGGCCAGGCAGCACTCCAGTGCCATCATTTCCGACCCTTCTTTGTGGCTTCTAGGAAGGTCTTGTGGCATGGACTTCATTCTTTTGGAGAGAAAAAAAAAAACAAAAACCAAAACAAACAAACAAACAAAACAAACAAACAAACAAAACTACATAATGTGGATTTACCTATTCTTCAGTTAAACACTTTGAAGATATTCAGGAGAAACTTAGTCCCTTTAAGAAATAAAGTTATATTATTCAGCCTTGGTGAATAAACTAGGAACAGCTGGGAAGAGACAAAATGCCTCTGTGTGAATCGACTTTAAAAGGAACATTACAATTGAATCCAATCTCCTCAATGTACAGATAAGAAAACTGGGACCCATACAGATTACCTAAGACCAGCATCACAAGCCGAGTTGGTGGCAGATCTAATGACTACACTATACCTTAAGTGTCCCACATCAGGGTGAGCAACTGTCCTATCAGACCAGGCTTGCCATGAGAGAGAGAGAGGACTCCAGAGGTTGTCTATCCTTGAGAGGAGGAAGAAACTCAGGCTGGGAGACACTGGTAAGTGTTCATCCTGAATGGCAGCAAGATGACTTACAGAGCTAACTAACATCTGGATTCTACAAAGCATCTGAGTGTACAAGGGAGAGGTCATGGTAGAAGGAAAAAAAGGGAAAGAAAAAATACAAGCTTTGTGACAACGATTCACTACTTCAATAGTCAGGGATTGTGTTAAGTGCTGGTTAATAATGAAAAGCAAAGACAAGAGGAAAATAATTATTTACCTAGTTGAGCTAGAGATCAGGGTTTCATCATTATTAAAAGATTTTTTCCTTTACATTTATGGGGAGTATATTCTAAGTGTTTTTATACCTTGGTTCTGGAAAACCTTTATTAGAAACACTTTGGAGGATGCCTGGGTGGCTCAGCAGTTGATCATCTGCCTTTGGCTCAGGGCATGATCCTGGAGCCCTGGGATCAGTCCCACATGGGGCTCCCTGCAGGGAGCCTGCTTCTCCCTCTGCCTATGTCTCTGCCTTCTCTGTGTGTCTCTCATGAATAAATAAATAAAATCTTAAAAAAAAAAAAAAAAAGAAACACTTCGGATGTTTGTTAGAATGCAGATTCCTGGGCTCTCCTCCAGGGTTACTGGCTCAGAAGCCTGAATTTCAAATACTGACATATAAGAATCAACACTAGTCATAATCCCATCACCAAAGAATTAGATAGACCCTATTTGTCTTCCAGTCCTCCCCACAGCCATTTCAGAGTCAGAAGTGTAGAGATAGTGAGTGCCCTCAAATCACTAAGGTAGCTCAGAGCCTGCCAGGCCTTGCCATCAGGACTTCTCTCCCCACCATGTCAGGAAGGACAGATGGATTGAACTGGGCTAGATCACAGTTGGTTTAATTTTAAGATTCTATCTTTTTGGTCTAAAAGTCCAAATACATATCATTTTGTTAGTGAAAACCATACCACATTTTCTGCCGTAAGTATGCATTTCCTTTAAAGTCAGGGGAGGAAGAAAGTTAATGTATTAAAAATTAGTAAAACAAGAGATATTATTATTGATTTTCTGGGCCAAAACTCAATTCCTGCTTTTCTCAGTAGGGCCAAAGACAGAGCACCCCTAGCCCAGTCAAGCTCTCCTACCAAGTAGCAGCTCCTCAGGGTACAGGCCAGTGCCATTCATGGCCTGGAACTATCCTGCTCTGTCTACAACTCTAGCTCCTTGGTAAGGATAGAAATTCCTGAGGAGAGGGGCACATGGCAGGGAATGTGGGCAGGGCGAGTGGCCTTTGGCTGGCTCACTCCAAGCTCTCTTAGAGTACGGCAGCATGGTAGTCAGGTATGAAAGGAAGCAGAGTGAGCCAGAATCCACACTAGGTAACTACACTAAACTAAAGATACCTGCTCATTTTCCCAAACCAAGAATGCCCTGCAGGACAAAAAGGGATGAAGAAGGCAACAACAGCCTTTTCACCACCAAATTGCCGAGGCAATTCTCAGAAATCTGTTTTGAGGAGATTGAAAATAGAGCAGTAATCACTACCTTTGAGACTGGATTCCCTAAATATAATGAGTAGCACTCAACTCCTGATTATCTCTGCCCACTGAGCAAAAAGGAAATCAGGAGGAAAGAAAGAATGCTGACACTTCTCAGGACTTGAGAGTACCAACACTACTGCCCTAATTCTCTGGAATGTGCACAAGGATTACCATAAAAGCTGAGCACAAATTCTATCAAGTGCCTGCCCATCTTAATGAAGGTCTATCCACCGCCTCCTCCGTCTGCAACAGCCCTTGGATATCTGCAATGGTTTACAGCCTTCCATCTTATCCATGCTCACCTAATAACAGGACCTTAATATGGAAGTCTCCATGCCAGGAGATGAAGCAAAGGAAAGAGCAGAATACTGCAGTATCTTAATTCCCCTCATTTCCAATGAGGCCAGTTTTATACTAAAATATATTTCTATTTGTGTATATACATTTGCACATGCATTTTCAAAGAACATATAAAAACACTATCAATAATTACCCTATAATGCCAATATTGGTTATTCCCAGTGATTTCAATTTTTTTACATTTTTCTGTATTTCCCAATTTTTATCATGAAAGTAATCTTTTCATAAACAATTTATAAAATGTTACTTTAAAAGGTATTAATGGTTATTATTTATCCAGAGATGAACATGGTGTGCAACAGACAGATAAGGCCATTTGTGTTGTGCAGTGTCTAAAAGTAGATGGAAGAAATGCTGTGGAGATAGAAACCTCACTTTATCTTCTCTGTAGCCCTTTTGTTGCTACTCATCTGTAAAGTTCCAAGGCCTCTACCTAACGATTTCTTGGAGCCCTTATTGATTATATATATATTTTAAATTGTTTAAGATTAAACCGCAACTTCCTCCAAACTAGTGTACCATCAAAACTTTTTAACTAAGATGCCAACAAATTGCCAAATGATTAAACCGAATTTTCATGTGTTATTTTCCTTCCTTCTTCTCTCATGATGGAGGTTTTAGCAGGCAGTGAAAAAGCAGATGGATGGGAGAATTATTTGTAAAATTATTAATTTCTGAACAATTGAGAAGTAGAATATATCAGTTTTACATCATGGAAATGATGAAACTTAACTATTTGTGGACTTCCTAAAACTAAAAATCAAACTACACACAAGTATCATAAATGAGAATTTTCTTCTTTAACCAGTATACAAGTCTCTTACTAAGATACTTTATCTGCTTCACCCTTCCCCAGCAAACAGTGCATGCTTTCAAATCCACCTGGAGCTAAGAAAATTTCCCTGAACAACCCTAATTATCAGATGATAATAGATAAGCTCTATAAAGCTTTTGTTTCTTCTATCCTACATATTTTCACTATGTAATTCAATAACACAGCATTATACATAAAACTATAATCAGATGAAGCTCAACTTTTTTGCTAGGATCCATAATGCTTGAGAATGTTACACTGTTCTCATGTTTGAAGGTTGTGGTTCTCTAAAGGATGATATTAATAAAAGAAAAACTGTTGCTGCCAGATGGTAAAAATAATATACTACAAAACCCAGGAATGTGAAAAAGGACCATTTGCCATTTTATTTGATGAAACTATCATGGGATGAATAATAGAATCAGAAGACCTAGGTAGGCATTAAAAAAAAAAAGAAAAAGAAAAACACATAGCCCTACATATTAGTAGTTAACATGAACTTGTCTAGATTACTTACTTTCTGTACTTTTTTTTTTTTTTTTTACTTTCTGTACTTTAAAATGGGGTTTGTTGTTGTGAGGATTTAAATAAGGACAATGTCTGTGAAAATATGTACAATTGTTGTAGAACACAGCTATCTACCTGAGGGAAACAAAGAAGCTTTAATCTGGGGGCTCTATGTCCTTAGAAGTACCACCTGCATAGCTGGGAAGCCTGGAGCGGCTGATGGAGTTAATGAGGTTAAGTGTGGAAGAAAACAAAAAAGATTTCCAGGAAGACTCTTCTTGGGAATTCTCTGTGGGGGTCAAACTGTAAGTTAGGAGAAAGAGAGAGAGAGAGAGAGAGTTAGGTAGATGGCTCCATCAATTAATGGAGCCCTCTGCCATGTTACCACTAGTTGTTCCACATTTAGAGCTGATGGGACCCAACTGCAGTAGAAATGGAAGCAAGTGCAAACCGGTAAAACAACATTCAGCTGTGGGTCTTTGGGGTCTCTGGCCTGATTAAGTCATACACCAAGAGTGCCAAAGGCCGGTCTTGTTTCTGATAAGATGTCTGGATTTTATTTTCATTGCAATAAGAAGGTCACAGAAGAATTTTAAGCCAGGAGCAATGAAAGTCCATCCTTCTTGGGGCACAACTACTATAGTATGTACTTAGCAATGCGTCAGTGATTCTTAACCAGATCCTATATTCTGTTTGTTCATGATCATCTACAGATATTAAGGTATGGTAACAAGGTACAAGTTAAAATTACAACAAATCCGGGGATCCCTGGGTGGCTCAGCAGTTTAGTGCCTGCCTTTGGTCCAGGGAGCGATCCTGGTCCACGGGATTGAGTCCCGTGTTGGGCTCCTGGCATGGAGTCTGCTTATCCCTCTGCCTCTGTCTCTGCCTCTCTCTCTGTCGATCATAAAAATAAAAAAAAAAAATTAAAAAAAAATAAAAAAATACAACAAATCCACCAAAAGATATCCCTATTTACGTGGAAGAAATGTTACATTATAATTTAAGAAGTTAGAATTTCATGTATGTTAATAGCTCTAATTAATAAGATAAACCTTTCCTTTTGGGATTTGGCAGTGATAACAGCCCAAGCAGGAGTGCCATCTGAATCCCTGGAAACCTAAAATAACATTTTTACAAAAAAAGCAGCAGTGCTCACAGTAACTAACTTGGCCTCGAAAATAGAGAATTGGAAATGTAAAGATGGTATCTTTAACAAGTGTCATTCTACTATTTTACAGCTCTTGCCAATACAGCGCTTTAAAGGATATGCATTACAGTGAATTTCCAATTGAAAAAGTAAATCCCAAATATGGGCAAAATTAGCAGCCCCACTCCTTGCCATTGTAATAAATGATTAAGTAGGTGTTACAAAGATGAAAAAGCAGAGCATCTCTTTCTAATCCTGACAGACATCCTCCCCTTCTTCACTGATCCTTTATCTTGCAGTGAAGACCTGCATAAGGAAGTTGATTCCTGGTATGTTCCTGATACCTGGTATATTCCTGATAAGACACTGTTCGTGAACTTGTGCCAAGTTTCTATGAACCTGGGAAACTGGGTGGGTATCTGTGCTCCTGATTAATACTGTTCAGCAAACAGATCAAAACTACATGAAGTATAATCACTAGCAGGGAGGGATAGTCAATCAGAGAGCTCCTGTGGTTGAGCTGCTGTGAGGCCACTAACTCAACTGGCGGCAGTCAGGGCTTTCATGCCCATGTGCTGACATGAGCCTGAGTTGAGATCATGAAGACATGATGGCCCCCTCTGTTTTGGGGTCAATATAGGATGGGCCTCCTTTCCTCTCAATTCCTCCACATCCTAAAAGGTAAATTTTTTACCTTTAATCTCTTTCAGACTTGAGACTACTTTGTAATAAAACTATTCTCAATTTACATCACATATGGATGATTATTCTATCTCCCTCATATGCTGCAACATCCTCCAAGTCAGAGTCATCACTCTTGATCCCCATTCACCCATTATACAAACATTTCAAATAGTATATGAGAAAGTAAAATAAAGAGTAAATGTCTTACAGCCTTACTCCCCAAAGATGACCACTATTAAGTTTCTTGCATCTGTCCCCATAAATGTTTGTGGGCATATACAAACTTCTGTGTTATTCAATGTTTGGTCCAATGAACAAAACTTAAAAGAAATATGGATATACAGAATTTTAAGTCATTTCTGGTTTAGGGCAGTATATAATTATAAGTAACTGCAAAATAAGATGTGTATGGACATTCCAACGTAATAGACATTCCAACGTAATACAACCTGCCTCCATCAACCACTCATACGGTCTCCACCTTCCAGGACTTCAGCAAGTATTGCATTTGGGTAGCAGGTGGAATTACCAGAGCACAAGCCTGGTGAGTCCAGCTCTGTCTCTAACACATGGTGGGTACTCCCTAGCCAAGTCACTCCACCTCTCTGAATCTCAGTTTCCTCTCCTACAAAAGGAGAAGGTGTTTTCAAAGGTTTCTTTGAGAGTTCAGAATTGAAGCTGATAATCAAGTACTGATAAATAAAACAGGTAAACCAAGGCCAAAGTATGAAAATCAAACACAATTATCACAGCTTACCAGGAAAATAAGGATGCAAATTAGACTGGAGCAGTTATTTGAAAAATATTTTAATTTTAATTTTTATAACTGACATATAACATTATATTAGTTTTAGGTGTACAACATAATGACTTCATATTTATATACAGTGAAAAATGATCATCACAGTAAGCCTCGTTAACAGCCATCACCATCCCAATTACAAAAATATTTTTTTTCTTGTGATGAGAACTTTTCAGATCTAATCTGTTAGCAACTTTCAAATACACAATGTAGTATTATTAACTATAGTCACCATGTTGCACATTGTATCACCAGGACTTACTTATTTTATAACTGGAACTTTGTACCTTTTGATTGCCTTTACCCATTTTGTCCTTTCCATACCCATGAACTTGGATTTCTTTGGTTTTGTTTTTTATAATCCACATATAAATGAGATCATACAGTATTTGTCTTTCTCTGTCTTATTTCACTTAGCATAATCTCCTCTAGGTCCATCCATGTTGTCACACATGGCAAGATTTTATTCTTTTTTTATGGTTGAAATATATATATATCTCCCACAACTTCTTTATCCATTCATCCATAGATGGACATTTAATTTCCATATCTTGGCTATTGTAAATAATGCTGCAATAGGGGGTGCATATACCTTTTCGAGTTAGTGTTTTCATTTGCTTTGGATAAACACCCAGTCATAGAATTGCTGGATCATATGGTAGTTCTATTTTTATTTTTGATTTTTTAATTTTTTTTAACAGGTTTCTGTTTTCCATAGTGGCTGCATGAATATATATTCCCACCAACAGTGCACAAGGGTTCCTTTTCTCCACATCCTTGCCAATGCTTGTTCTTTCCTATTTTTTGATGACAGCATCCTAACAGATGTGAGATGATAGCTCACTGTGGTTCTAACTTACATTTCTCTGATGACCAGTGCTGTAGAACATCTTTTTCATATGGCTGTTGGCCATCTGTATGACTTAGTTGGAAAAATGTCTGTTCAGATCTTTTGCCCATTTCTTAATTGAAATGTTTGGGTTTTTTGCTACTGAGTCATATTAGTTCTTTATATATTTTGATAATTAACCCCTTACAAGATCTATGATTTGCAAATATTTTCTCCCACTCAGTAGGTTGCCATTTCATTTTGTTGATAACTTCCTTTACTGTGCAGAAGCTTTTCAGTTTGATGTAGTACTTTATTTTTGCTTTTAGTGTCAGATTAAAAAAATCATCATCAAGACCATTGTCAAGGAACTTACCTCCTATGTTTTTTTGAAGGAGTTTTATGGTTTCAGGTCTTATATTCAAGTCTTTAATCCATTTTGAGTTATTAGTTTTTTGAGATGGTCCAATTTCATTATTTTGCCTGTGGCTGTCCAGTTTTCCCAACACCATTCATTGAAGAGAATGTCCTTTTCCCCACTGTATATTCTTGGCTCCTCTGTCATAAATTAATTGACCACATATACATGGGTTTATTTCTGGGCTCTCTATTCTGTTCCACTGATCCATGTGTCTGTTTTTATGCCAATACCATGATTACTATAGCTTTGTAATATAGTTTGAGCTCAGGAAGCATAATACTTCCAGCTTTGTTCTTCTTTGTCCAGATTGCTTTGGCTATTTGGGATCTTTTATGGTTCCACACAAATTTAAGAATTCTTTGTCTAGTTCTGTGAAAAATGCTATTGGAATTTTGATAAGGATTACACTGGATCTCTAGATTGTATTGGGTGGTATGGATATTTTAACAATATCAATTCTTCTAATCCATGAGCACAAAATATCTACCCATTTATCTGGTCTTTTTCAATTAGTTTCATCAATGTCTTACAGCTTTCACTGTGCAGGTCTTTTACTTCAATTAAATTTATTCTTAGGTATTTTATTCTTTTTTGATACAACTGGAAATGGGATTTTCTTAATTTCTCTTTCTTTCTTTCTTTCTTTCTTTCTTTCTTTCTTTCTTTCTTTCTTTCCTTTGTTTCTCTCTCTCTCTTTCTTTCTTTTAGATTTATTTGACAGAGAGAAAGAGTGCGCACACAACCAGGGGGAGTGGCAGAAGGAGAAGGAGAAACAGGCTCTCTGCTGAGCAGGGAAGCCAATGTGGAGCTCGACCCTAGGACTCCGAGGATCATGACCTGAGCCAAAGGCAGATGCTCAACCCACTGAGCCACCCAGGCACCCTTTAATTTCTCTTTCTTAGAATATAGAAACAACAGATTTTTGTATATTGATTTTGTATCCTGCTACTTTATTTCTTTCATGAGTTCTATCAGTTTTTTTGGTAGAGACTTGGTTTTTCTCTATATAATACATAATCTGCAAATAGTTTTACTTCATTCCTTTTTTAATTTAGATCCCTTATTTCTTTCTCTTCCTAACTGCTTTGGCTAGGACTTCCAATACTTTGTTAAATAAAAGTGGTGAGAATGACTATCCCTGTTTTATTTTTGATCTTATGATGGAGTATGATGTTACTTATGGGCTTGTCATATTATGGCCTTGATTACGTTGAGGTTCCTTCTATACTCACTTTTTTGAGAGTTTTTATCATAAGTGAATGTTGAATTTTGTCAAGTGTTTTTTCTAAATCTATTGAGATGGTCATATAGTTTTTATCCTTTGTTTTGTTAATGTGGTATATTACACTGATTGCTTTGCAGATGTTGAACCATCTTTGCATCTCTGGAATAAATGCCACCTGGTCATGGTGTATGATCCTTTTAATGTATGTTGAATTCGGTTTGCTAAGATTTTGTTCAGGATTTTTGCATCTATGTTCATCAGGAATATTGGCCTTTAATTTTCTTTTCTAGTGGCATTTTATTTGGTTTTGATATCAGGGTAATGCTGGCCATATAAAATGAGATTGGAAGCATTCCCTTGGAGCAATTTTTTAAAACAATTTCCTGATCTATAATTCATAGGAAATCCATTTCTTGTTTTACCAGAGGTATATCAAGCAATATACACTGATCCTGAAGTTATCTTAGGATATAGCCACAATCCTTCAGAAGTAGAGCCAACCCATGTTTACTCATTTCTCAGCAATGCATGTGACCTTCTCATCAGCCTCAGAGAGCTTATGAGTATTTTTCCATTGTCAAGAGTCATATATAAGTTCAATGTTACATTCAGTAGCTACAGGGCTACAATTTAAGCAAGTAGTTAACATCATAATTCCTATTTGCCACCTCAGTGACAATTAGCTGCCTACCAGGGAGGAGGTTCCTGTTGATCAGACCACATATGCTGTTCTGTCCTGTTTGTTCTGTTTTGACAGGGTCCTTTACCAGGAGCATAGATAAATATCCGGAGGAGTGTCAAAGTGATGAGGGAGGGACTTGAGAAAAGGGAAAAGGTGCTGGAAGCAGGTAGGGTACCATCAGTGTTAAACATCTATTGGGCGATTTGACTGCAAGCCAACAGCAGCAAAGCTACTAATAATGGTTGAAAACCTTTGTTCTAGGGCAAAGCTAGGCAAAGGAAAGTGGCATTCACAGTGTCTTTGTCAGGTGTTTTTGCCATTTCTCTCAGAGGCAGGAGAGATGGAGGTTAACAGAACAAACTCTGGAGTTAGAAAGATATGGGTGCTGCCACTATTAGACTATTACCTAATCAATTCTGAGCCTCTATTGTTTATTTATCTCAAAGAGACAGACAAGGCAATACATGCATTGTGCTTATTATTATTATCATCTGGAACTGTGGATTCTGTGAGTTATCTCCCACTAAACACAAGAACCTTAAAAAACAATTACAAACAAAACTGAAAAATTATCGCCTGGTAAAGGAGCTGTTCTTACCTGAAAGGAATTCATATAGCGAAGGGATGGAGGCAGTGTGGCATTATTCCTTGATAAAATCAGCAGCAGCTCTAAGCAGGTTGCAGAGGGCAGGGTTAGAGAGTGGATGCTGATGTCACTTTCCCAAGCACTGGAAAGCCTGAAACATAATGATGTGGATAGTTTCATAATTGTGGGGCACTTGGGTTGCTCAGTCAATTAAGCATCCGATTCTTGATTTCAGCTCAGGACATGATCTCAGGATGGTGAGATCCAGCCCTGTGTTGGGTTCCAGGCCTGGCATGATTCTTTCTTTCTCTCTCTCTCTCTCTCACTTCCTGTGCCTCTGCCCCTCTCCCACCCGCTCCGTACTCTCTCTCTCTCTTAAAAAAATAATAATTTTATAATTGTATCTGGTCATAATTGTTTCAAAAATCTGATGGAGAAGAAGACTTTCAACTGTGAAAGGGAAAAACAATGCACAAAAATACAAATAAAATGGTTATACTAAAATTTCACAGAGTAAATGTCTAAGACATTTTTATAGTGTTTTTGACATGAAACAGATTAGGCAATTTTTTCAGGTCAACATCTCATGTTCAAAGTTTAAGAGTCACATGAAATGCAATCTTATTTGTGAGGGACGTATGTGGGGTGGGGAATGGATAATATAGCTAACAGATTGAATGCTTCCTATATTCTATGTCCTCTTCTAACAGATTGAATGCTTCCTATATTCTATGTCCTCTTCTATATGTAACATCGTGTTCACCCCTCAGATACCTATGAAATGGAACTGTTGCTGTCTTCTTTCTACAGATGTGGAGATTGTTTTTGAGCTGGATATGCCCTATGAAATATCTAGTTCATTGATTTTCAAACCTTTAAAAAGTAATGGAATCCTTTTATCAAGAAATCTTGTCAAAGCTCCATTTGTAATACAAATAAAAGCAAAGCTGCTCTGTTGGAAGGGCAAAGGTTAGCAGGAGGCTCTCTTCATCTTTTAAAGTAGCCTATGAAGCATCTCTGCTACATCCTGTTGAACCTACTTGAAAATTCTTTCCATTCAAGAAATGAAGAAACTGAAGGATAGAAAAGTAGAGAGACTTCTCTGGGATAAGGTACGTGTTTAGAAAATGATATGGCTGGATCTAGAATCCTGGTTTCTGGACTTCCCTTCTAATGTTTAATGTAAAGGGGAAAATCAGAAAATCATTATGGAAAAAACAATGTAATAAGAATAGGATATATCTTATGCTGTCAATTCTTCTATTTACCTATTTCCTACCTGTGTCTGTATCAAAGTATCTCTTATCACTGTCCTAATTCTTAAAGAGAAATTATATATATGTAGATGTACGCCACTTATGTAAACTTCTTTCTGTGAAGCTACCTAAAAAATTCTGGAATGTCAGAGAGCATCAGGGGCTGAGGGCATAATGGATTTTAACACTTATGAGTCACAGGAGATGGTTTAGCTGTGTCAGCAGTCAGATTACTTGTGCCAATACATTTTTGATGTGGGGTGGGGAATTAACTCTTCTTTGCAGCATTTGTCAATTAGTTGGACTGAAATAGGACACTGCCCACTTTCCCAAAAAATGGTCTGTTTTCAGCAACAGCACATTTGAATGTCTTCTCCATGTTTTAATGTCTTCTCTATTTTATATTGATTGCTATTATTATTCTTTCTCCTTTTATTAATTATACAACATTCTCAACATTTCTCTAGGATGGAAATAAAAATCTTGCTGTCTTTGGTAAAAGTCAAATGTAGTACTAGTACAGTGGCTCTAAGCTCAGTCTCCCTACCCCCTTCCTTATGCTCTCTACAAACCATGTAATTACTTGTGTTACATTAAACACACAGTGTCTTGCTCATACAGTTTTCTGGGCCTGGAAGGCTTTTAAGCTACCTGGTGAACTTCTGTTTATCCTGCAAGACCCACATATGTATCATTTCCTTGGAGACTCCTCTTGTTTCCTTTTTAAGAATTAACTACTTGCCTAATACCATATTTGTATTCATTATAACACTTACCACCACCCTACTTGTATTCTTATTGGATTGTGTGACTCACCCTAGATCAGACATAAGCAACCATAACCCGTGGATTTCTCTAACTTTGCTGCCTAGTGTGGAAATAAAGGTTAGATTAGTTGTTTTTCCTTGGGCACACCCAGGTATTAACCTTTTACTGGCTATAAGAAAAACATTTCACTGACATTTATTTGTATGCCCAATAATTTATTTTCCAAGTGTTATTTTTATAATCAGAAACAAGTTAATGTCATGATGTCAATGGGATTTCTGGGTCACACAAAGGAATGTTTAACTGCTGCTCAAAGGTGGCAACATGCTGCTAAGTGGCTATGGTGTGATCTATCAAAAAAAAAATACTCAAGTAGAAATTAAAATACATTAGTATTCCTTGTCACAGACCAGTGAATGAGCTTAGACAAACACTCCTGGACAAGTCTGGTTTCCTCATGAGATCCTGGAGTCCATACACAACCTATACAATGTATTAATCCACCAATATTTACACAAAAGAACATTCATCACACTAATGATATCCATAGTCACAAAAAAGATGCACTTAGTTATACATGTGAGTTATTCAGGTCTCCATGTAATTACAAATATTTGCATGGTATGTGGATTCAACCTTGGCATTTAAAATCTAATCCTTCAAGTATCCTGTGATTTAACAAATTCTTATCCCTATTGAAGCTCATGGAGTTGAAGAGTGTTGTCCTGATCACATCGTAAGTGATGGAAAAGAAACTCAAGTATGATCCTCTCCATCTAAATTTCATTCCCTTTTATATCTTATAAATGCTTGGTATTTCTGAACAAATTCTATTCAAAAAAGCCAAAGGGTAAATGATGGAGTAAATTTTAGATATCTTAGAACATTTCTTTTCTTAATAATTTGAACCCCTTATTTTTGAAATTAAACAACCCAGCTAGACCTAGGATGCCTCAAATTCCTAATATTTATCCTTTCATTTATCCTAATATTTATTCATTTACTCTTTCTTTTCCACAATATATATTCATTAGCTCCAGGATTTACCTTTTTATTGTTAAGTTTTATAAACATTCTTTATAATCTTAACCACATATTATTATTTTTTTTAAATAATTTTTATTTATTTATGATAGTCACAGAGAGAGAGAGAGAGGCAGAGACATAGGCAGAGGGAGAAGCAGGCTCCATGCACCGGGAGCCTGACGTGGGATTCGATCCCGGGTCTCCAGGATCGCGCTCTGGGCCAAAGGCAGGCGCCAAACCGCTGCGCCACCCAGGGATCCCTAATCTTAACCACATATTATTTTAATCACAGAAACATCCATATATGAGGACAAAAAGAAAGTAATACATGAAAAGTGATTAGCAGTTGTTTTGGAAAGTTAGAACTATGGGTAACTTTTCCCCAAAACATCAGTCAATGTTTTTACATTGTGTGTGTGTGTGTGTGTGTGTGTGTGTGTGTTTTGTCTTGGTTCGTTTTGACTTAGGAAGAAAGAAAAAAAGAAAGCAAGAAGATGGAGAAATGGTCTGGCATACTTAAAATTCAGGTTACCGTAAAACAACCAGCAAACTCCTTATGACAATTTAAGGTATGTATTAATTAAGCCAGAAGTGATCCTTGAGACGATCTACTCAGAGCTCAAATATCAATACAAAGTTATGTTAATGACATAAATATTTTAAGAAGCACAGGATTATAATAATCCAGAATTTAGATTTCTGGTATTTCCTGCAAAAACATCCTAGACTGTTAGACCTAAATCAGTAAACTTCCACTATAAAACTGACAAGAAAGATAATTCAAAGTGAATAACAAACTTAACATTAACTGAAATTTATTTTGGTGATTTTAAAGTAGTGGGAGAGGAGAAGCTTTCCTAAGAGACCAGAGCTATCAGCCAGGTGACCTTAGTCAGAGACCAAAATGCAAGCAGAGGACACACTATCCTTATTTCTGAACTTTTGCCTTGACAAAATTCCCTAAAGAAGAAACTATGGCCTATTTTTAAAGAGGCAATGAGAAAGGGGCAAAAAGCCACTTTCCATCATTTCTAACAAAAATAGTGAAATTGAGAGTGAATCAACCCCCAATATATATCAGAAAAAGAACTTGAGAAAATGGAAAGGTGATACAGTCTACTAAAAACCAGGGGTTGTTTAATGTAATAGATGAAAATGACAGAGATGATAAAACTCAACAAAAATTAATATATTTCAAATGATTCCAACATAATATATGGAGAAGAGAAAATAATATGGTATAGGAGAACTCAAGATGAAAATATTTAACTTAAATTTCATGTTTCTCACGTATTAGCAGTTGATTTGGACTCTCCAGTCTTAGAAGGATGTAAGAAAGCAAATAGCCTATTAATGATAAAATATAATACTGTTTATATCTGTATATTTTTACATTTCAATTTCAAAGCTATAACAATGATAAAGCTCAATTTAAGCTCTCAAGATACCAAAACAAGCATATGACCACAACTTAGTGCTAGACTCATTATAAACATATAATTACTTAATACATTATTTAGAGAAGGAATCAAAATTTTAAAAATTCTTATACTGTCAAGAACACAAAATTCAGAAACAACCAAATATACTGTTTATCTGTTATGATAATATTTACTCCAGGATATTTAACATTTCAAAAGAACTAATTCATAAAAATAGAATCTAAAAAGTGCTTAAACCAACTGCTCCTTATAAATTTCAAAATAAGGTTCAATAAGTTATGAACAGCACTTCTTTGAAATTACAGTATTTTCTTTAAAAAATTACAGAAAAAAATTGAATTTTTTTATGTCACAAATGTCAAAGCTGTCCTTCAGTTTGCTTTAAACTAAAGGGCTCTTGAGAGGAAAAAATTAGGTACACAATTCCTAAAAGCTATGCCTTTTAAACTCTGTCCACAAAACATATAAAATGTCAAGGCAATCTCTCTCTCTCCCACATATCAGAGAGCATGGAGGAAATGGTTCTGCTTTGAATAAGATATCAACGAGGCAATCTCAAAATTAAGTGTTCTTATTCTCTGCCAAAAAACAATAAAAGATTTTGTTTTTTATTAATGGCTATATCATTACAGGATACCACTTGTTGAAAACTTAGGGATTAGATTGGTGACTATTTATTTATTTTTGTTTCCAAGTATTTTGCAATTTATAAATACTGGTTTTACTTTATTAAAAATAATTTTCTGTATAGTTGACACACGTAAAATGTTTCCAGTGTACAAGATAGTGATTTTCTTAGATGTTCTGGAAAAATTTTTTTTTAAAGATTTTATTTATTTATTTGTGAGAGACAGAGAGAGGGAGAGAGGAGCCTGATACGGGACCCTAGGATAAAGACCTGAGCCAAAGGCAGACATTCAACCACTGAGCCACCCAGTGCTCCTACACTTTGAATTTAATTTCAAATATGGTATAAGATTGTTTTTTTAATTTATTTATATATTTATTAAATATACCTTTCTATATTTGAAATTTTTTGCAACAAAAAGTTTAAAAAATCTGAAGGAATAGCTGGCCTTTTTTGATAGACTTCTAACTATGGTAATAATATTGTGAAGTTTCTGGCAGGCATGTTCAAAGAGGTGTATCTCCTTTAATGAAAGTGTTACCATTACAGCCATTAAAAAAAAAAAAATGGGGCAGCCCCAGTGGCTTAGCGCTGCCTGCAGCCCAGGGCATGATCCTGGAGTCCTGGGATCGAGTCCCATGTTGGGCTCCCTGCATGGAGCCTGCATCTCCATCTGCCTCTCTCTCTCTCTCTGCCTCAGGCTCCTCTCAGCGAGCTTTCTTCTCTCTCTGCCTATGTCTCTGCCTCTCTGTGTGTCTCTCATGAATAAATAAATAGAATCTTTAAAAAAAAATAAATAAATTCAAAGTGTATTAAAGGCATAAATGTAAAAGATTAATTGATTAAAAAATCTTTCTAGGGACACAAGGGTGGCTCAGTGGTTGAGCATCTGCCTTCGGCTCAGAGAGTGATCCTGGAGTTCTGGGATCGAGTCCTGCATCAGGCTCCCTGCATGGAGCCTGCTTCTTTCTCTGCCTGTATCTCTGCCTCTCTCTCTCTCTCTCTGTCTCTCACAAATAAATAAATAAAATCTTTAAAAAAATTTTTTTCCAGAACATCTAAGAAAATTACAACAAACCTATATATATAAGGCTTTTATATTTTTTAAAAATTGTATTGTTAAGAAATAAAAAATCTTTAAAAACCATAGGCAGAGGAAAGGAAATTCTATGATAAAAAGAACTCCCATATTCTCCTATATATATTTATAAAAGGAAGACAGCACAAATTCATTTTTTAGTAGTGAATTTTAAGTTTCAAATAGTGAATTTTAAACCATTTGAAGATGAGAGGTCTCTATGGGATATGGTTAAAACTATAGATTCTCCCCCGACAACAGTGCTTATTTAAAAAAAAATATTTATTTACTTATTTTGATAGAGAGAGAGAGAGAGGGAGAAAGAGGGCGAGAGTAGAACACAAGCAGGGAGAACAACAGAGGGAGAGGGAGAAGCAGTTTCCTTACTGAGCAGGGGACCCAAAGCAAGCCAGATCTCAAGACCCCAGGATCACAACCTAAGTCAAAGGCAGATGCTTAGTCGACTGTGCCACCCAGGTGCCCTGTCAACAGTGCTCATTTATACAAAAAAATTTTTGTACATAAATCTGAATATTTCCCAGACCACCTAATTCTCTAAGCCTAATCATGTCCTCCTTTCATATTTATGGAATTTATCGAATATATGCCTTTTCTTGTCTGGCTTCTTTTACTTAGCATAATGTTTTCAAGATACACAGATCTCAGAGTAAGATCCCTTCCTTTTGGATTAAAATATGACTTCTAATTTACCACTTTTTATAAAATATTAAAAACAGTTCCATCTTTATATCATAATACCTATGTTAGCATATTAATAAGCGTAACCACTTATGAAAAGCTTTCAAAGAGTTTTTGAAGAGGTTTCCTAGCTCACATTTTTACCTCATTCCATTACCAGAGAATATCAATTGAAGGGAAGGCTGAGAAATGCACTTCCAACCCGTTAATCACTTCACTGAGTAACTGGAAATCAACGTATGAGGGCTGGGATATAATAAATCAGGTCCACTCTAATAACATTCTCTGAAGTCAACCTCACACTGGCAACCACTGGGTTCCCTGTCTCATCAGGGAGCCAATGCCAGCCAACACTTTCATTAATCAACACTGCCCAGTCTGCCCCACAGTTCAAGTCCTTTGCCAATGTGGATGAAAAGTGTCTGTGGTGCACAAAATACAAAGCAAAAATTTAAGACTGCTGGTTTTACTATTTCCTGGGCTTAGGAAAACATATAGGTTTTCTTCATTCTTCAATTCAAATTGGTTGGGAGGGACTGTGTTGAGATGTATGGTGAAACCATGTTTGCTCTCAGCAGAAAAGAGAGAAAATGATCTATTAGAGCTCTATCAGTCCATGGCTTCAGATAAGGATGTATCCTGCTGGTCTGGCACCATACCCAACTCTATTCTCCCCTGCCTTTATAAAACACTGTCACCTTCAGTATCTCTGGCTTCTCTCTACCTTCTTCCTAAGTCCACTCTCAGATGGCCTTCTCCTGAAAATCCATATACTCTTTCTGTACAAAAGGGCACTGGCAATGGTGTAACTCAACTCAGGTTAATTAGGCCTGGTCAATCTTGGTATCTTAGCTATTAAGATACACTAATTTGCATAGCCAAAGTCACCATTACCTCTGTCTGACCCATTAAAAGGCATATCCCAATGACTAAAACTGTGTCCCTCAATGAGAAGAGATGAGAGTTCAAATGCCAAGATCACTAACCTACTCATGCTCTCCATGCAAACATCCCTTATTTTAGAAAATGTCCTCTTGTTTTAAGACTCCAGACCTTTTGTGAAATCACATGTCAATGTAACTCTGGTAGAGTGAAAGCACAGTTGGCCATATATATTTCAGGTAAGGTAAGAAAATAAATTTCCAAGTAATTTTGCATAGAGAAAATTCATTTCTACCAACTTAAATTCAATTCCTCTGTAACAATCTGATTCTTCAATACCTTACTAAAACAAATAAGATCTACCAAGTCAGTCCAGAAAGTCTCCTAAATTTTATGTCTATCATTTACCCACTAGTCCTAAAAAGATACAATTGTAGAAATGGACAAATACGCTTCAAAGTTTTGCTCAAGAATTTTATGAGTTAAGATGTATTCCCTAGGAAGATGATCTTAAGTCAAAGAACAGAAATATTTGGCTAAATTTATCTAAGGCAGAATCAAATATTATTAAATGGAAATTTCTGGAACCTAAGGAGAATTCCATTGAAACCCCCAAAGGCCATGATTTTTTTACAGAATTATTAAATACATAATATTCTCTTTCCTTACACCACCACCTTGAAATGAGGCGTCTCTGGTAGCTGGCTTCACTATTCTACATTCTGTCATTTTGGAGAGGCTATTCTCAGTATTTGAAACCAAGGTATAAAAAAGACACTTTAAATGTGGGTAATCCTTTCTGTACAGTGTATGTGCATATAATTGAGGTAGGAAGGAGGGGAAGTGTTAAATGTGAGATACTCAAGAAATCAGTATTCTAGAAAAATTTTAAAGTTATTCTCAGAAACTGGTTTAATGTAAGTACCTGAATTTGCCAGTGCTAGAAGGGTTAGAAAAGCTAACTTGTCCTTTTTTTCAGCAGCAATATATCATACTATGGATATAAAAAATACTGTCATCTTCTTAACCAATTTATAACAATGAGAAATTATTTGCGAATGTTAAAGTAAGGAAAGCTTGTATTTTGTAGCCTACAAAATAGAAAGCAAAAAACAATGTTTCTTGATGATCTAACTAAAAAAGCTTATTTAATTTTATTTTAAAAAACAAAATGCTCCATTTATAACCAAAGTATTTTTTTAAACTACTGATATAAACAGTGGTTTAGTGCCGCCTTCGACCCAGGGCCTGATCCTGGAGACCTGGGATCGAGTTCCACGTCGGGCTCCGTGCATGAAGCCTGCTTCTCCCTCTGCCTGTGTCTCTGCCTCTCTCTCTGTGTCTCATGAATAAATAAATAAAACTTTTAAAAAAATACAAATTTCCTTTAGTTAGTAAAACAAACACATATTTTTCAGTGAAAGCAGCAAAATTATACTTTTGATACCTGAGTTCATCTCTTATTAATACCCCAAGTATTATCTTCAATTCTGCTTTCTAATTTACTTACAACATTGAGCTTTAGAAACTAGCAAATATAAATCACTGCTTCAAAGTATGAAACCCCTCAAAAATCAAGCCTTAAATAATAATTATAAATCTATACTGACATGGAAAGACACACTATTTTGATAAGTTGCTGGGGGTTTCTTTTGTTTTGTTTTGTTTTCATTTTTTTAAGAGCAAAACAGGGGCACTTGGGTGGCTCATTCACTTAAGTGTCTGATTCTTGATGTCGGCCCAGATGATCTCAAGGTCATGGAATTGAGCCCCAAGTCAGGTTCTGTGCTCAGCAGGGAGTCTGCTTCTCTGTCTTTCTCTCTCTCTCTCTCCCCACTTCTCCCTCTGCCCTTCCTCCTACTCATGCGCACTTGCTCACTTTCTCAAATAATAAATAAAGGAAATGAAACCTATCTTGGAATGTTTAAAATGTATATTAATATTATATCAAATGAAATCAGCTTTTTTTATGCAAGAAACAATCAAATCATCTTAACAAGTACTTTAAATCTTTCATTTCCCTGAAACTACCTTAATGGGTAGTCTTTTCCATGAGAAAAGGTACTTGAAGTGATAAATTTTGAATTCAAGAATTTTATCATTGTGAGCATCACTCAAGTTGCTCTAGATATTAAAAATTCATTGCCAAAAAATAATAAGAATAAAAATGTACTGCCTACAAATTTACAAATTTGGTGGTTGCTATTAATACAATTCTTAGATCACAAAGAGTCGGAAATAAAACAAATGACTGACAACTTGGAGTGACTTGAGCAGGTATATTATCTATTAAGAGACTAAATAAAGACATGTTAATAGTATTAGGGAGTTTTCTTTCCTTCTTTTCTTTTTTAATACTAGGAAAAAAGTTTGTATCCAAAGATTATAAGGCACAATTATTTCGGATAATTTCCATGAACTTGGAACAAGGTAAAAGCCCATGTTATTTGCCTTAGCACTTTGCCCAAACAAACCAGGGAATGTGTCTTCTTTGAAAAGTCAGTGTTCCAACCTAGCATTCAACCTAGCATCCATTCATACTTTTGCTATGTCCAATAAAATCAAAATAATAGCCAATCTGCCGGGTGCTATGATCCCATTAGGTCTTGCAACAGAGCCAGCTTAAGTTTAATCAGACCAAACAGCTGTTTTAACAGTTGGGTTTCTCCAAAATTAAAATATTCTATTCCTGACAGTGCCTAGCAACTCAACTGTTGAAACAGCTGCTCAAGTTGAAGAGGTAAAACCAAATGTACATACAGTCTTCTTCCCAGCTGCAACTGCTATGAGATTTTTTTCAGGATAGAAGTTCCTAAAGTTAAGTTCATGTTGACATTTCCTAACCTGTTTAAAACCTCCATCTCTGGTCAATATTTCTGCCATCATCATCTCTTGGTGTTTGCTCTTTTGTCTCCTTCACACTCTAAACCAGCTGGTGGCTCTGTACTTCCCTCCTTAGAAATATCACCTGTGTGCTTTATATTCTTATTCCTCTCTCTATTGTCTTGGGAGTATTTTTATTTCCTATGAAACAGGGGTGGTAACTCAGGAGTCTCCAGACTCTACTAAGTGATGTATTATTTCCCCATGACTTACATCAGCACTATTAAGGTTAACTAACTGTTGAAGACCCTTAAAAACAATCTTAAAAATGCTCTCTGGCTAATGGTTTTTATTTCTGGTCACTTTATAAATGTTTTCTAGATTCTGGACTTGTCACTACGATCTCATTCAGATGTGTCTGTTTGTTTAGTCTTTTAATACTCTGTAGCAGAGATACCTTTTCATCAACAGTCCTATTATCAATAGTGAATGCTTTCGTCTGTCTCTCTACCCGATCTTTCTATCCATGCATTCATCATTTTTCCAGCATCTTCTCATCTTAAAATTTCTGCCAACTAGACTGGACATACCCAGACTAATTGACTTTGAAAAGCTCTTAAAGTCTGCAAAAGATCTTGACCCTGGTTTTGTAACATTTGCTTTCTCCCCTCATAATGTCCTTACCCCTTTAAATTGTACTGCATTACAGATAATTTAAAATCCTGGCTCCCAGGGTCTGTCTAAGAATAGATTTACTGCAGGACCCAGACTCATCAAACCAGAACACACCTACAAAGACGCTGAACACGTTTCAAGATTACAAATTTTTTCCTGCAGCAGCTCCAGCTCTTCCGCTAGGTTATGTACAGAGTGATTCTGGCACATTAATCTTAGAAACAACCTCTCTCCCATGCCCCATTTCTCAGCGGCGGAGGGCGGAAAAGATACACTTCAACAAGTGCAGATACCATAAATGAAAAGGTGCTCACCACCTCGTACCAGGCAACACAGCCCTGGGCAACCCGACTCCAAGGGAGATACTGGAGTGCTCTGCGAAACAAGGCTCCCAGGCTGGAAGTCATTTCAGTATATCATGTCAAACCCTAAATTACCAGCATCATAAAGCTAAGTTTTTTTTTTTTTTAATTAAAGGAGACTTTGAAATACTGGCTCTGCTGTCACTATCCCATTACCATGATGTCAGTGTAACACTAGCCCCGGAGTTAACTAACTTTGTTTTTGAATCAGTCTGCAGAACGGGATTCATTCTTCCAGCTTACAGTATTAAGATCAGTTTTGCTTCACAGGGCTAAACATAGAAAAGTTTTCATTTTTAATAAGAGCTTAGATAAATAACCCTAAATCCCAAAGGACCTCGTTAAAGCAGCCTCATAAAAGTTTTACACTTGCATATGAGTTTGAAAAAAAATCGTCTACCTAGCAGTTTTAGCTCCTGCTGACTTCCCTAGCCTTGGGGAAGTTATTGTTGAAATTCATGTCTTGCTATTTCTGATGATTTAAAGCAGTCTATTATGATAAATCACCATGAAGTACACCAAATGAAAGACACTATTCAAACAAAAATTTCAATTTTAAATACACAAAATACACACAATGCACTCATCCGTATGTTTAAATAGCACTAAGGTTCTTATATGTTACTCATCTAGCCACCACATATTTTATCCTCACAGCCTAGGATGCAAAAACATATTTTGTACGAGGTGATCTATTTTCCCTTTCTTTTTTTAGGAGGTCATTTCAACACATTATTCTCTACTCTGGAGAATTAAAGTCCATGCAGGAAAGTTCCAACAAAACTGGAAACTAGGGATCCCTGGGTGGCGCAGCGGTTTGGCGCCTGCCTTTGGCCCAGGGCCTGATCCTGGAGACCCAGGATCGAATCCCACGTCGGGCTCCCGGTGCATGGGGCCTGCTTCTCCCTCTGCCTGTGTCTCTGCCTCTCTCTCTCTCTCTCTCTCTCTCTCTCTCTGTGACTGTCATAAAAAAATTAAAAAAAATTTTTTTTGAAAAAAAAAAAAACTGGAAACTAAATCAGTTGGAATAACAAGAACATAAGTAGTGGGCAATATTAACATTTCATCATTTTCCTCACAGGACATGGGAAAATCAAGACTGATACAGTATATTTAAAAGGTGAGAGAAGGGGCAGCCCTGGTGGCTCAGTGGTTTAGCACCGCCTTCAGTCCAGGGCATGATCCTGGAGACCCAGGATCGAGTCCCATGTCCGGCTCCCTGCATGGAGCCTGCTTCTCCCTCTGCCTGTGTCTCTGCCCACTCCCCCCCCCCCCGCCCGTGTCTCTCATGAATAAATAAAATCTTTAAAAAAAAATAAAAGGTGAGAGAAGGATTGAAAACACAACAGAATCTTATATGTTCAATAAAACACCAGAGATGGCTTTTGAAAAATGCCTCTGTGCAGGACCTCATCTTACAATATGGTAAGTGCCTAATATTTACTTAGTGAACTTGAAAGAAATCAGCTTATAGATCATTTTCTGCCATTTTATCCCATTACAGGACAATCATCACTAGTGCTTCTTGGGCCTTGGAATCAGTGACCAGGAGTCTTCACTGAAAATCTGTTAGATTTCAATGATAAAACTTCAGAGCAAAATCCGACTTGAGAGGAATTAAGCCCCTCTGCAATATTACTCATATGTGACTATATGGTCTTGAAAAACTCCAGTAACAAGGAAACTCACTGCAAAGCCCTTCTTTAAATGGAGTGAAATATACTTCAGAACCCAAGCCTTTCAGAAAATATTTCATAACATCTAACACTTTCTCTTGATTTTTCTCTAAGATAAACATTCCCCATTTCCTCTAACAGGAAATATATTCCATTTCCTAAACATTCTATTTTTACGACCATGTATTGAAACAGCCTTACCATGAACTTCATCATTGCAGAATGAAAAGCTGCATAGGATCTTTTTTTTTTTTTTTAAGATTTATTTATTTATTCATGAGAGACACAGACAGAGGGAGAAACCAGTTCCTCGCAGGGAGCCTGATGTGGGACTGGATCCTGGATCCTGGGATCACAACATGAGCCGAAGGCAGGCGCTCACCCGCTGAGCCACCCAGGTGTCCCTGCATAGGATCTTATATGTCATCTGACTCTTTCACACGTATCAGTTCATTTAGTCTTTACAGGAACATTGCAAAATGGGGTTTTGTTTATACCCATTTTACAGATAAGCAGGCATAAGTTCAAGAGGTTAAATGACATGCATATGGTCTCACAAAAGAATCAGGACTCAGCTCAGTACCTCTGGCTCTGAGTTTTCCATTACGCTCTTTAACCTCAGTCTTTTCAGCTGTAAAATGGGAGTAATAATATTAAGCCTATTATTAAGTAATAATAGTAAGCCTCAAAGGTTTCTTGTGAATATCAAATGAGACAGTGTATGAAAAAAAATAAAAAGCAGGTTTTTATTGCTAAGATCATTCATATGCAAAAGATCTATGCTCTTTCAAGTATTTAATTTATGAATAGGAGAAGTCCAAGTCACAGGCAATATGAATGTCATTGTTCTTTGCTTCCAGAATTCAAAGCATATAGCAAACTAAATGATCTAGGAATTTAAGACTAACCCCTAAAAAGACAGGGGAAAGTCATTCATCCTTTGGAGTTTAGAATTCAATTAAGCAAGCACTTTCCTAGAAAAACTAATTTTTGCCTGTAATAAATGCTTAGTATTCTGTCAGTCTTATAAATTATATTACAGTATGTTACAGATTTTTGAGGGCTAGCTTGGAAACTTATTTGACATTTATAACATAATTTTATGAGAAATACTGTTCTAGTTCTAGGAAAGAAACTTTAGATTATAACCATTTGTAAGATGAGAAGAGCCTTTTTCCCCCTTGTTAAGGCCTATTAATAGGTTCCTAAGGCATAATAGGGTATTTTTAAATACTTAGTTTTATTTTTCAAGGAGAATAAAGTGGTAGTATATATTCTAGATCTAGTTGATGAATGGAGAGTTAACTTTCAATTCAGGTACATTTTATTAAGTACTGCTGCAAAAACACCACACTAAGACAAGGATTTAATTCATTTAATTGTTTTCTAAAAGTATGAATTGATAAGCAAGCAGAAACCTAATAAATTGCCTCTGTTTCTCAATGAAAGTCATTTAAGCTAAATTGTAAAAAGTGTTTTGTCAAAAATTTGAAAGGTACACAAAAGTATAAAGCATAATGAACACCCATATCCTTAGCACCTTCAACATTATCAATGACTAATCTTGTTTCAGCTGTATTTCCCACCAAATACCCTCAATCCCTGAATCCTTTTAAAGTGAATTCCACAAATATGATCACATTATCTGTAAATATTTCAATATGTACTCTGAAAGATAGGGACCCACTTAAAAATATACCCACAATATTATCATACCAAAAAAATTAACATAACTCTTCAAATGTTCACGTGTCCTCAACTATTTTAAGTTTTTTTTTCCTCAGTTCATTTCATTTTTTTTTTTTAATTTTATTTGACAGAGAAAGACAGCAGAAGGAGGCAGAGCAGCAGGAAGAAGAAGCAGGTTCCCCCTGAAGAGAGTTCCCACTGAAGAGAGCGCCCAATGTGGGGCTTGATCCTAGGACTCTGGGATCATAACCTTAGCAGAAGGCAGACACTGGCTGAACCACTTTGGCGCCCCCTTTTCAGTTTGTTTAAATTGAGAGCCACATAAGTTCCATAATGTATTGTTTGATAAGTCATATGTTTCTTTTAATCAAAGGATTCTCCTTATCTTTTTCCCCTCTTGCTAACTTTTCATTAGGTTGTCTTATAGTGTTTTTCAGCCTGAATCTCGCCAATTACATGATGGCATAATTTAATATGTTCTCTCATGAATTTCCTGCAAGCTGAGAGTTGGATCTAGAGACATGACCAGCTTTGATGCATTCGGGAAGCTTACTTCATAGGTAGCGTTATATGTCAGGAGACATATAATCATCACTCCTCCCCCCTTTGTCTTTCTGTGATGTTTCCGAGTTCCATGATTTTATGATGGGTCAGTATATGGTGATATTCTAATTCTAGGATTTCTTTTTGATTGATCAGCTGGAATCTTTCTATAAAAAGAAACTTCCCTTCATCATCTATTTGGTTACTTTGAGATATGGTTCAAAGAAGAAAAGCAGGATAAATGCTTTAACATCCAGTTTTCAAAGCAATGAGATGGCCCGCTAGCATCTTCCAAAGGTAATGATCAATGAAATTTCTTGGATTTTTTTTAAGTATCTTTAAGAACTTATAGATCTAAACATATTTATTGCTTTACCTTTATTATTAAGTTATTACTCTTATTGATATTCAAACTGACTCATCTTTAGCTAGTGAAGCCTATTCAGGTTGCCTCTTGAGTTCTTTTGACATGACCCTGATAATATTTGATAACTTATTTTCAGTTAGAACAAGATATTACAAGTTCTTCTTATATACTGCCTAAACATATCTGCAATCACCCACTCCTGGGTGGAGTCTTGCTTGCTTTTAGTAGGAAATGGTATTTAGAGACCAAACAATCTAAGTTCTAGAAATGCACTGTCACTGAGTTAGTCAATGTTTTTAGGCCCTTCATTGTCAATAACTAACACTAAAAAGTATTATCTTTTTAAGGTTAAAATAAATCATGTATTCATTTTAATATTCTATTTCAAATCCAGAACTACAGAGTTTTACTTAACCTCATCAATCTTGCAACCCCATCTGTACCTTTTCCCCATGCTCAAACTCCCAGTTTCATGACACCAATAAAATTATTCATTTGACTTACCTAAAATGCACATAAAACAGTCTCAGTGTATCAGTACCACACTATCATCAATAGTATGATTACTGAAGAAATTTTAAATTTTTTAAAAGTTTTGTGTGTGTGTGTGTGTGTGTGTGTGTGTGTGTGTGTGTCATTAGGGTATGTCCCAAGAAAGATGTATAATCAATTACTGTGTTTTAAAGTCTCTTGGAAAAAAAAAAAGTCTCTTGGAGCCCTTCCTCTTTATGCATGTATGTTATCAACCATATATGCACTTACATTCTCTTTAAATTTCCTTTAGATTTTTAGGGATAGCTTTTAAAAATTATATTCTGTCTTATAATTAAGTAAAATATATACTTGTTCCAAAGACAGATCTATAAAATCAGATAAATTTCAAAAAGTCTCATCTTATTTTCTGTTCTATTTACTTATCCTCTTATCATCCTTTTATAAATACCATTTAAATTCTGTTTTATTCTTTCATTTTTTAAAATTCAAGCAAATATATTCATATTCTAACTATTCTTCAATAAATGACAGCCTACTATATACACTTTCCTTCACTAAGTTTTCCTCACATTTTCTTCACATATTTTTCTTCACTTTGCCATAATGAGATCTGTCATTACTTTTTACAGTTGCATGGTTCTTAATTGCAAGCAAGCCTCAAAATTTATCTAGTCCCCTATTGATGGACATTGGGTTGTTACAAATAGTAACAAATTGAATAGTCTTGTGTGTTTGTTCTTTCATTTTGGCCAATGTGTCATTGAAATAAATTTCTGTAAGTGAGATAGCTCCATCAAAAGGTAACTGCACTTGTAATTTTGCCACATTCCTCTCCATAGGATTTTATCATTTTGTTTTCCCAGTATTGTATATGAGACTTCCCATTTGTGCAGTTTTACCAGCTGAATATGTTGTCAAACTTTTGGATTTTTGCCAATCTAATAAAATCTAATATAATGTTTTATTTTGAGTGTTTTGTTAATAAAATAATCTTTTATTAAAGAGTGAACATCTTTTCATATGTTAAAGAGGTCTTTGCATTTCCTTTCCTATGAAATATCTGTAGTCCATTTTTTATAGGGTTGTTAGCTTTTTTTCTTCTCTGTTTATAGATTTTCATACATGAGGGTTATCAGCCTTTGTTTGTGGTTGAATTTAGAGGGTTTTCATAGTTCTTCTTTTTTACCTTATAATGCTTTTTTGAATAAAAGGGTTTTTTAATTTTTATGTAATTAAACTTATCACTCCTTATTCCTTTTAGATTTGAGACACAGAATATTTTTCTTCACTCCAAGATGATGAAAGAACGCACCCATATTTTTTTTTGTACCTACATGGTTTCCTTTTTTAAAACCTCTGATCTACCTGGAATGTGTCATAGTGTATTTATCATGTAAAGATTAAAATCTTATTTTTTCCCTTGTATATATCCTATTATCTCAACACTAATTATAAATTCTATATTTCCTCACTCATTTGTGTGACCACCTCTATTATATATTCTATTTCCATATAAGATTAGCTCTATTCTACTGAATTTCAATCTGTCTATTCATGGGTCAGTACCATACTATTTTAATTACAGTAGCTTAATAATATGCTTTAGTATCTGATAGGGCTAATCTCTCCTATGATTTCTTTTATTTTTCAGGGTTTTCTTAACTATTTTTGTTGCCAAATGAACTTTATAATCAAATTGTCTAGCTGGAGACAAGACAAAACCTGATAGTATGTTTATTGAGTTTAATTTTATTGGGTTTATACATTAATTTAGGTATGACTGACATTCTAATGATATTTAACCTTCTTATCCAAGAATATGGTATATATTTTCATTTGTTTTAGATCACTTTAGAAGTCTCTTTCAAGAGTCTTTTATAATTTTCTTCATACAAGTTTTGAACATTTCTTGTTAATAAGTCAATGAATTCTCTTTTTCTATTGTAAAGGGACTATATTCCCTTCCATAATATATTCTAAGTGATTTTTGATTGTATATTAAAAACCTTTATATAATTTACTAATAAATAAATTTGCTAATTAAATAAAATTATTTAATAATCTTATAAATTAATAAATTTATAGTTTTTTCATGGATACTTTTGGGTTTTCCAGACATATAATCATAACACCTTTAAATAATTCTTAGGCCAAAATTGCATTCTCTTGTCAAACTGCAGTAGCTACTATCTCCAATACAATGTGAAAAAAGTTAAAAATTTTAAAGTTTTAAAACAGAGCCTAAATAAATAAATAAATAAATAAATAAAATAAAATAAAATAAAATAAAATAGAGCCAATGTTTAAATTAATCATACTGGGAAAAAATCACATTAGAAGAATACTATTTATAATAACAAAATAACAAATTGGCAAGTTAAAAAGTACTGGCTATGATGTGAAGCAACAGGAATGCTTATGAATCTGGTGTGGGTGTAAATCTGTACAGCTAACTTTGGACAGCTGTCTGGAAGTATCTAATAATACTGAAATGTACTCTAAAACCCAATTATTCCATTTCTTCATGTAAAGAAGAAAAAAGTACACACAAACTAACAAAGAGTGATGAATAAGAATACAAAGTGCTGCATTATTTGTAATGGAAAAAATTGAAAACAACTTGAATGTCCATTGAAAGGATAATCAACAAATAAGTTGTGGTATATTTTGACAAAGGAATATTTTACAGAAATTAAAATGAATAAATAAACTACAAGTACCAACATGAAAAGACCTTAAAAAATGTTAAGTGAAAAAAGCAAGTTGAAAAAAATACATACGCTGTGTATGTATTGATACCATCTACATAGCACTTAAAAACATGTAAATTCAAGGCATATAATCTTAGTATCTAATATTTAGCAAAAGTCTCAAAGTATACATACTTAGTAAAAGTATACATAGTAATCAATAGTATATAATCTGGTTTACAGATGCATGCATGGCAATGAAAAACATCACATTTCAGATTACACATTTCCTCTGGGGAAGGATAACAGGGCATGGATTCAGAGAAAGCTTCAACTGTTTTAATTTTTTATTTCTAAAAATTATCTACTTACCTACCTACTTATCTATCACAAATATGGTAATATGGTAAGGTGTATTAAAAACAGGGAAGAAAACAGATATTCATTATATTATTCCCTAATAACTATTCTATAAATTCAGTTATATTATTCTCTAATAACTATTCTATAAATTCAAAACAGTTCATAGCAAAAGATAATTATTTAGATAAACTATAAAACTAGTTTATTTAGATAAACTATATAAACTTGGTCAGAATTCTTAAGAAATTAGCTATAATACCCTGAGAGACTGGACCCCCTCACTGAAGTATAAGATGTGAGGAAACAAATACTTTTACCGACATAACCAGAAATACAGACAGAACTCTTATACAATTAGCTTCAAATACAAATGCATGAATTTGGTAATTGCTCTTCCCTGCTGAGGACATCAGCCAGTGTTCACAAGATGTCTATATGACTACACACTGGATATTACGCTTGAGGAGGGGCACCTAGCCAACGACAGCAGAAATAAGATGAAATGACTGTATAAAACAGTGGCATGATCTACTACATGCTATTTCCTTTCTGGGCTTTTTCTAAACTAGATTATTAATAAAGCTTGAGAAATGTCTAGATATTTAAGGATAAACATTTAGCACACTGGAATCAAAAGTACAAAGCAAAACCCAGCTGTTGCCAGGAAATTAACTGCAAGAAAACGGAATCGGGCCAGAAGTTCCAGGATTAAACCCAATACTAAAGGGAGTATCACTTTTATCTGGGAGAATCAAACCATAACTCTTAGTGACAAGAAGGTTCACAACATCATACAAAATGGAATCAGAAGGGAAACAGACCTGAATCTTGCCCTCAAGCACTTTATTTCAAAATAACATATGTATCATCTATATATCAAGTTTATGAAATTCTTCAGCTAAAAAAGTAAAATGTTAGGTTGTCCAGACAAATACAGAGGAAGAAAGAGCTCCTTTATAGTAAAAAAATTTACACAGGCCTCTCCTACTTCTGCTCTTTATGGCTGAAGAACCTTGTTAGCAGTTTAAAGCCCCAGTGTGTTCAACTCTGATCCAGCGTCATTAACCCTTGCCCTCTGCTCTACAAATCTCATTTCTCCAGGAGGCTGTCCAGATAGCCACTTCTTCCTGAAGCAATTACTCCTGTGGGGCTTGAAGAGTCAATTTTAATTTTAATGTATTACTTACCAGTTGGACAGGCTGCTACATGACATGTAGTACATTCGTTCATCAGTTAGAAAGGTGCATTTTAGTTACTACTTTTTGCCACAAAAATGCCAATCTCATTCCAGTACTAAAAAGTAAAAGTTAAGCAAACCTTTTCATAAAGGGTCAGATAATAAATATTTTAGGCTTGTTGGACATCTGTCACAACGACTCAACTCTGCCGCTGTATATGGTAACAGCAGCCTGTATATGGTAACAGCAGCCAAAGGCAATGTTTATACAAATGGGTGTGGCTGTTTCAATAAAATTTTATTTACAAAAGCAAGCTAGTGGGGGGAATCTGGACTTAACCTGCTGGCTACAGTTTGCCCAACCGTAATGTAAAGCAAGCAAGCATACTTTAAAAGAGAACTGTCCCATAGGACCATGTTAGTCCTTTTCACTTTTTAAAGTTCAATTCATTCCAGTCTTCATCAGCAAATACACATCAATTACTGATATAAGAGATATTTTACACAGTGAAACCTTTCTATTATTTCTCTGGGCCTCACTGCTCTAATTCCTCTGAATGAAAACAGATCTGTAGCCTTTCAGAGATTAAGAGCTCTGTTTGGAAGCTGATGCAAGTTTTGAACACTTGCCATAAAAAATGCACATGCATAACGCACATAATTTTTTATCCAATTTCATGGGGTTCACAGACATCATGAAATTTGCTAGAAGTGAGGGTGAAGTGTCTAAGAACTCCATGTTTTTGTCTTATCTCTTGAGTTAGTTATCTACTGCTACATAACCACCTCCAAGTTGGATAGCTTAAAACAACAAACATCAGTTTCTGCAGGACAGGACTCTTGAAACAACTTAGCTGAGTGGCTCTGGTTCAGGCTCTCTCCTGGGGCTACAGTCAAGATGTCAGCAGGGGCTATAGTGATCGGAAAGCTGGGCTGGGGCCTCAGTGCCCTCATGCTGGCAGTTGGATCACCTAAGAGTCAGTGAAGCATACAGCAAAAAGGAATCCACTGAGCCTTTTATGACCTAGTCTCAGAATTCACCCTCTCTCAGATCTACTTTGTTCATTAGGAGTGTTCACTAGGTCCAGCCCACACACAAGGGACAGGGGCATTAATCTCCTCCCCTTAAAGGGAGAAATAAAGAATTTGTGGGCATACTTTAAAATCATCACATATCTCTAAGTTACCCAATGATACCAAGAAGATGGGATTCCATTTAATCTGCCTGTAATACCTCAGCATTCCTAGCACCATGCTTATCAAATAAATACCCGGCACAGATTCATTAATATGCTGAGTTAGGGTTCAGATAGTTTTTCCAAATAATTCTTTGAATTTTGTAGCATACCATTTTTAGAAGTATCTAAGCAGAATCTTTAGTTATTTAACTGGCACAAAGGAATAAAACTATAACAAAGAATGGATGATGATTCCTGAGCTATGCTGCCACGGCTTATAAGTAAATCTTCTTCCCCCAAAATTTTGGTTGAGGGAGATTTACACAAGAAGGTTAGAAGGACAAATTTTGTTGATAAGAAAGAGTTATCATTTTGAAATTAAAAAAAAAAAAAAAGAACAATAGCATAACAATCCCTAGCTAATTAAGACTTACCTTCCAAACTGGCTGAATAAAAACTATCTTCCCCTGAGCATTTCCTGAATTCCCAACTTTTGGAATTTTCCCTTAAGGTTTTTCACCAAGGCTTTGATTATCTATAAACCTGCCAAGCACATAGCCTCAGGAGGTAGGGCTGCCAGGTACAATCAATATGGTCGGAGAGAAGATGTATGTGTCACATTAGCATTAATAAGTGTCACCTGCAAAAGTCCCAAGTGCATCAATAAAAAATTAAGATCTTCATATAAAAAAAATCAGAAATTAAAATTTTTCCATTAAATTTTCTTTAGTTTCAATTGATTTCAGTGCAAATATGTACAGAGTTTATATAAATATTCCAAGATGTCAAATAAGCCCTCCAACATTTATAGGTCATGTCTCCAAGGTACAGAAATGGAATCTGTAGTTACTCTGCTTCTGTAAAAGCATCTGCATTCTTTAGGAAAGGGAATATAAAGTAGAAGAAACTGAATTTTCCAGTGGGAGTATGAGCTGGAAGCAGGATAATAGCTTTGGGACAGTTACCTCTCCCACCTTCTTTTCTCCTTATGAGACCTAGGCCCTGTGGTGAGTAACACTTGGCTACATATGTATACTTTCATAAGAGATCCAGTAGTTGTAATTTCTCATAGGCCAGCTTATTTCTAGTTACAAACCCAGGAGCCCAGCACACTGGACAGACTCAACATGAGTGGCTCGTGTATATACTGATGCTATTGGACATATTTTATATTATAAACCATTCTAGGGATTACTTCTATTTGACTCCTTTACTAAAAACTAACTGTGCCTTTTTGGTATTTTCTGTGCTATACTAGATTAATACCAGATGTAGATGAATCGCATTCCTAGACTATATTCTACAGAAGCAAGAGTTTCATAGTTTTTACTCACCAATCTGTACCTATCCCCTGACACACTGTTACTAGAATGCATGAACAAACACATAAATAAACAAATCTTCTACTTACCTCTGTGTACAGTAGGGCAAGGTTCTCGTGAATTGTGTGTGTTAGCAAAATACAATTCACAATTTGAGTAGTTTAAAACATACTAACCTTAAAACTGTAAATAAATATAGATTCTCTTATTAATTTCCTTCCTTTGGTATACACTCTGGGAAATTACCAACATGTCTCTGCCCTCCTTCAGTCTATTCCCCTTGTGAGATATAACCAAGCTATACTTGGCGTACAGTGACACCTACTGGCTGACAGAAAATGTCTTCTATGTGTGTTTACATTCTGCTATCTCTTCCTTAAATTCTTATTTTCCAACTTCCATTCATTCAGTATCAGAAAGTTTCTCTATATTCACTCCACTCCACTGACATACAGGATCTTCTTGTGCAATTTTTCAAAAGTATGTTCTTTGGGTCTAGCGTTCCCATGAAAAAAGTTTCCATGATCACATAAAATTCACAAGTGCTAAGTAAGTACTGTTATGTTTCTTACTAATTCACACTGAACCTTACTGCTGTTTGGCCAGTGCAGCAGTAAAGATGCTTATACACAATTTCACTGAGTCCACTGACTCATAGATTTGTTTGTTAACAAAAATGACAACAATAATAAGTAACAATAAGGGATGTCTGGGTGGCTCAGTGGTTCAGCATCTGCCTTCAGCCCAGGGCATGATCCCAGAGTCTTCAGGATCAAGTCCCACATTGGGTTCCCTGCATGGAGCCTACTTCTCCCTCTGCCTATGTCTCTGCCTCTCTCTCCGTGTATCTCTCATGAATAAATAAAATCTTAAAAAAAATAAGCAACAATTATTGCACAGTAAGAATCTCAATTAGCTTATTTGACTATTGCATCCTTTTTTGCTCCCACAAAAGACCTATTAATATCCTTTGAAATACATTTTGGGAAATGCATCCTGCAATTTCCTATCTTTGCTCAGAATGTCTCCTCTTCAACCTCCTGCCCCCATTATCATTCCATCCCTTAATTCTGAGATCAAATGCTATCTTCTCTATGGAATTTTCCTTAATTAGAACTAATGAGAAAGCCCTCTGTTTATGTCTATCATAGGACAGAGCATGTGTACCTTCTAGAGCTTTTATATAACTTGCTTCCAAGATTAAACACTGAGACTCTGGAAGTAAAAATTCTGTCTCATTTATATTTTTATCTTCGGTATCTCTAAGCAGAAAGTTTTACACACAGGAAGACTAAGTGAATGTCTGTTGAACTGAATCCGAGGCTAAGCACTGCATTAATTAAATACTTATAGCAAGAGAAAATTAAGCCCTCCGTTTATAAGACAAACTAAACACAACAGAACTTGAGATCACACTCTTAAAATGCTTCTAAATATCCCAAAGTCATGGAATTGCATAAAATTAAGTATACTTATCCTAAAAGATGAGGAAATTAAGGGCCAAATTGGAGGCTATCACTCGGCCTGGCAATGTAGCTAGTCAATAGAAAATCTGGGACAATATTCCATGTCTGACTCTAATCCCATACTCCCCTTACTGTAAAATGTCAAATATCCTCCTACAACTCTAAGTGCCCCAAATGTTTCAGATCATCTCAGTATCAAATGCCCTAACAATCACCCCCAATTACAGATGGGGGAATCATTCCTGTGACTGACTTACTTCAGAGTGAAGTCCCATGCCACAAAAGATTATTAAGTTTAAGAAATACATTTCTACAACTGCATCATGAAGCCCCATGCCCAACTCTTTCAATTAGAAGACAACATGGTCACTTTAATCTTTCTAGGTTCACTGAGGAATATGTAAAGTGAACTAATAGTTTGTATGTGCCTACTAGTATGTGAAAAACTGTTTAGGTAGGAATTTTGCTAAGGACACGGCTTTTCCAAATAATCTCCTACCCTAAAGTTCTGCTTTTACTGCAGTTGTTTTTTAAACACTGGCCAATTTCATCAAAGAGGTAAAATGTGGCTGGTAAGCCAAGGTGGATCTGAAGGTTTTACAATGACTAAGGCTGTTACCCCACACTGGGAGAAGAATGGGTGAATATACAAGCAGCTATTGGAATTAGGTCCAAAGAAGCCCAGGGAAAGCAAATCAGGTAGGAGATAAATGAGAACTCAATACAGAGAATGTTGAAAAAATAAAGTATTTGCAAAGGAGCCAAGCATGTCAGTCAAAGGTGGAAAAGAGAGGGAAGGAGGTTAACCCAAAAAGTGTTAACATGGTTAGAAGCCTTGTGAGGACACGGTATAAAAATAGACTAAGACGGGCTTGGGAGCAGCCAATTAAGACTGGTGTTTGCAACCAGAAAGGAAAAAGAGTAGACACTGAAATTAGGTTTAGAAGCAGAAGCCAAGTTTAGGCTTCATTAGGTAGGTAAAAAGAGTGGATAAGTTAGTCTTACTTGGGGGCTAACAGGAAGAAATCTCGATGGTATCAATCTGAAGAGTCTAAAAGCAGTGCTTTGTAAATAAATCCATTTCCACTTTTTTTTTTTCTTTTACAGGCAGTGTTTGTTGATGGTGGTCTAAAAATACTGACACAAGGACACATGGCAGATATAACCAAGGGTTTTGAAGACAGACCTATTTTTGAATCCTATATCTATAATATCTTAGCTGTGCCTCACTGGGCAAGTAACCTTAATTTCCATGACTTGTAACTACAACACTTTACCACACAAATGTTAAAAGGATTCAATGATATGAATGCTACGATGTATTACAAAACTTAGAACAAGTCTGATACATTATAAAAGCTCAAAGATAGTAAATATCTTTATTAGATCATTAAAACTACAATACTTATCCTGAAAGACTTTAAAGAGGAGGGGATTTATAGCAAGCTTACAAAAAAGAAGACAATATAGATGCACAGAAAATTAAAAAAAAAGAATATCACCAAGGAAAAGAATATCAGAATAAGAGTCTATAGTGCCTTTATAAGTCTTATTTGAACCCAGAGACACTCCTATTCAGAAAAACCAACTAAGCCTGAGTGACTTTCAGAGTTAACTTAAACAACCTAGCACCTAAAATGTCAGCTGTGTCTCCCAACCTCCCTGTTGGCCTTATTGATTTTGAAACAAACTCTGTGATAAAATTAGCAAGGTTAAGTCACTTTACCAGTAAAGGTATCATTATTTTATGTCGCTATGTGATGGAAATAAGAGATGCTAAGAAAATAAGAGTTAAAAAAAAAAAAACAGAAATCCACAGGGCTTAGAATAAATTTTTATATATTTAATTCATGTAATTCCCCAGGATGTGCATGTATTAGCCATGCACAATAGAAGAAAAAATTTTATAGGTCTGTTAATGAAGACCTTACTCATGTAAGAACACTTAATAAACAAAGATGTCCATTGCCATATCAATCCCTTTCTTAAAGAATATTACAAAATAATACGACATTGGTTGAAATGGAAAGCTTAGGGTCCTATGGGTAATTATAAACTTTTAAACATAATGAACTACCTATGATCTGCACAGATGAATATTTGAGAAGCTGTAGAATTCCATTCTGATTGGACACAACAAAATCGGTGTCAGGCATAGGACAAGGCAGGACTAAAGTGGTTAAACCAGAGCCAGGCTATAGAAGAACTCATACAATAATGCAAGGCGATACAGATTTTGGGTAGGCAGGAGGAAGAAAGGGAGTGATGTAATTGGGGATGGCTAGCTGGCTACATAATTTAGGCTGGACTACAGAGTTTCTGGCAGGCTCAACAGATGCACATAACCTCCACGTGAAGAGTAATGAATACCTGAACTAGGTTGATTAACAATACCAAAGAGAACAAAAAGAATAGATATGAAGGAGATTTAGAAAGAACACTGGACATCACCTCCAAATTGGCTGGAAGTAGGGAAACTGAGAAACAACAGCCAACTTCACAATCTAAGCCTGGATGACTAAGAAAATCATGATGCCATTGATAGATATAAATGAGAGGAAAACATATGTTCACCAGGAACATTAATGAATTTCTTCTACCTCGCACATATTGAATTTGAGAAGCCAATGGGATATCTGGCATGGATAAGCCAGAAATAAGACAGAGATATAAACAAAGAACTTGGTGAAATGTAGGTCTGAAAATACAGACTTGAAAGTTTTTACTCAATGGAAATTAGAGTTTCTACAATGAGAGTATATGAGCTTTAGCAAAACGGAAAAAGAAATCAGGGATTTGGTTGTCAAGCTATAGCAAAAAGCAGCAATCTAAGGGAGGAAGGGAAGAAGTCAAAACAAAGGAAAGAGAGCAGGCCAAAGAACCAGAAGAAAACCAGGTGAATGCCAGGGCAAGTATATCCAAGAAGAAATGGTGAATAAGGATTAAATAAATGCTAAGGATTAAGAAAAAGCAAATGATTTTGCCTACTGATGACCTCTTGAGATCTCTGTCTGGATCATTAGCTTCAGTAAATAACTGAAGTAGAAGATAAGTGAACTTGTTAGAAGATCTCCTTAAACATGATACAAATGCAAAAGCCTGCCAATTCCAATTTTAATTTTGATAGGATCAAATTATGATAGGACTCTAATTTTGATAGGATCAAGTACATAACAAGACATCATAAACCAAGTTTAAAAGTAAGCTAAGGGATGGAAAGAAATGTTTCCAACAGATAAAGGATGAGGGTTCACAATCTGAAAGAAATCCCAATACCAAACACAGACAGACGGGTACACGCACACACATACACATACATACATTCAGAAACACAAATTTAAGTAGGCAAAATAACATGAACAGGCTACTGACAAAAGAGAAAACTCAAATGGCTAGTAAGCATAACACAGATATTCAACCACACTAAGGAAAACACTCATTTGAAAAAGATGCAGTTCTATCAGACTGACCAAAATTAGTATACCTGATGATATCAAACACTGGAATAGGTATGAGGAGAAGGGTAAAGTGCCAAAGAAAATAGCTCCTAGGAGAACAATTAGACAGTATCTATTAAAATTTAAAATATCAGTGGTGGGGTGTTCGGGTGGCTCAGTCAGTTGAGTGTCTGACTCTTAGTTTTGGCTCAGGTCAAGATCTCACGGTTGTGGGATTGAGCACCACATCAGGCTCTGTGCTTAGCAGGGATGAGATTCTCTCTCCCTCTCCTTCTGCTAGTCCCCCTACTTGTGCTCTCTTTCACTTTTTCTCTCTCAAATACATAAGTAAATAGAATCTTAAAACAAATAAATAATAAATAAGATATCAGTATTAAGGGCCACTCCCTACTCTCTAATAAAAAGAACCAGAACTCCTCCTGTTGGCAGATTCTAGGGCCGGGAAAAATATGAATCTGGGGCATTTTGCAGTATCAGGAAGTAAAAGGGTGATCAAGAATTATTAGTATGGGGGCATGTCAAAGGGACCCAGGAGCCAGCCTAAAAGAGCTCCCAAAAGCCAAAACTAAAACAATTTAAACAATAAAATAAATTAATAACAAACATATAAATAACAAAATGTATACCATGGTGTTGGATTATAACCCAAGGTATAAAATAAATATACATGAGTCCATCAGATAAAAATGATTGAATAAATAGAAGAAACCAATCTTCCTTATGTAAAAATTCCAAATAATACATATAGATAACACCCCTCTTCTGGGAGATGAAGCTTACTTTCCTCCTTCCCCTTTGAGTGGGGGCTGGACTCAGGGACTAGATTCCAAGGAACAGAATATGGTAAAGAAAAAAAAGTCACTTCATAGTGAAAAAAAAAATGGCCAAGTGATCACGGTGAACATCACCAGTGATGGCTGTGGAACTCTGAACCCCCTGATATAATGTGATGGTATTCTTTTCCAAACCCATAATCTCAGTCTAACCAGGAGAAAAATGTCAGACAAACCCAACTAAAAGACATTCTAGAAAATTCCTAATCAATCCTTCTGAAAAATAAGTAAGGTCTATAAAACTATCTAAGACCAGAGGAGACCAAGAAGACACAAAGAATTAATGTAATGTAGTATCATGGACTGGATCCTAGAACAACAAAGAACATTAATAGAAAACCTGGTGAAATCCCAATAAAGCTTGGAATTTAGTTAATATTAAGGTAATGATGAGGGTTTTAGTTTTGAAAAAGGTGCCATGGTAATGTAAGATAATATGAGGCAAAACTGGAACTGGGTGAAGGCTATGTACACAGGAACCATCTATACCATTTTGTAACTTTTCTATAAATCTAAAACTACTCCCAAATAAAAAGTTCATTTTAAAAAATATAAAATTAATATATCTTAGGAGCAGCAACTCCACTTTTTCGTATCCACTCAGGAGCAGCAACTCTACTTTTTCCCATCCACTTGAAACAAGTCCTTGTAGAACTGTACAAGAAGGTATGTACAAGGGTCTTCACTGCATAATTGTTAGTATCAGATAAAAATATAAAAAACTGTAATAGACAAAAGAAATCATAGACTATCTACATTATGGAACATCATACAGTTGTTAAAAATGAGATATATCTATCTATATGTAGTGAGAAGATATAATGCTAAGTGAAAAAACAGACTGTGGGAGGGTACTACAATATGCGGTAAGAAAAAGGAAAAGATATATAAAAGATAACATACAAAACATTTCTATATACACTCCTGGGGCATTTATAAACATATGTCTATGTTAAGATAAAGAGTAGTGACGGTGGTGACTTCTATCGAGATGGTGGCCAAGGGGATTTGAGCTTTGTTCTATGATGCTGAAGTTATTTTACAAGGAGAATGTCTACATCATTTACCTGGGGAACTATGAGCAATCAATGTTTCTAAGGTAGGGAGATAATTTTCCTCTAAAATGGGAGAGAAAATGACTAGAGTAAGGTTCTGGTAGTTGTTACCGTGCAGTGATCCACAGGGTTTCCCATGGAGACTGGCAGTATTACAGGAGGCCTGGGGCCTGAGGTCCTGCCTAGGTCATTGAGACAAGCACTTACTGTCACAGTAGATGTTACAATAGCAGTCAGCCTTAACAACGGAGAGGTCAATGACGTAACATTCAACGTATCTTGTTTCCAACAGAGGTGCGAGTACCTGGAGGACTCATGCAGCCATCTGGATTTTATTTTATTTTATTTTTTTTTATTTTATTTTTTATTTACTTATGATAGTCACAGAGAGAGAGAGAGAGAGAGAGAGGCAGAGACACAGGCAGAGGGAGAAGCAGGCTCCATGCACCGGGAGCCCGACGTGGGATTCGATCCCGGGTCTCCAAGATCGCGCCCCGGGCCAAAGGCAGGCGCCAAACCGCTGCGCCACCCAGGGATCCCGCCATCTGGATTTTAAAAAAAATCCCCATGTGCTATTGAAACGGACTTCTTCCCTCTACTCCAGCTGATCACAGAATCCAAAGTTCATTTTTCTCTCTCAATGACTAGAATAAAAGCTGAACTAACCAGGACCATTGCAGTTGCTCTAGATGACAAATGTCAGACTAAAATTTTGGCAGCTATGGAAGATTAAGCACTTTTTCTATTATACTCATTATCCCACATTAAGCCAATAGATTTCCCTATAAAATGGGATTACAAAAAATCATATGGAAAATCTTGAAGAATGTTTAACTCAGAGCATATATTTAAATAAGTGCTTAAAGCTCCATTTAAAGTACTACAGTTTTCCTTAATATATTTAAATGAGATCATTTCACAACAGTAATTTGATATTTTTAAAATAACATTTGAGGAGCTTTAGCAGTACAAATGAAAAGTAAATTTCTCCTCTACCAAAGCTACATTTCAGTAGCTGAGAAGCCAAAGTCCTTCTCCAATTCTCAGTCTTCAAACAGGCCACATAGATTCTATGGTCTGTCATTTTAATAACACAAAAATAACACGACACTCTTTGCATCGAGACCATAAAGCTTGAATCCTGCTGACCCCAACTATGCTTTCTCTGTGCTTAAACCTGGGTAAATGATACACTGGACAGTCACACTATAAATTTACAACCACAAACCTCAATGGGCAGTGAACCACACCTACCAATCCCACACATCTCTAGTCATCTCATTTACCTCCTCTCCAAATGACCATTTTGAATCTTCTCCATTCTTCTCAAACTTCCAACTGTCTACTACACTCACCCCTTTTACTCTTAGGCCTCTTCCCCCACCATTCCTACTTTATTGATAAAATAGAAACCATTGGAGGACAAGTCTCTCACTGCCCCAACACCTAGTATGCATACCTGTTCTATCCATTCCAGTTCTGATCCTCCCTCCAGTAACAGAAAAGGAATTAACCCTCCTCTGAAGGCTGGTTGTTACACCTGAGCTTGAGATACGCGACTGCCCGATCCTATTGGAATCCATCACCACTTCTTTCTCACATGTAATCAGTCTCTTCTCAATAAGATCCTTGCTGTTGGCTTTTGAACAGGTGCAAGAAGGTCTAATCCCATCTGCCTAACTGCAGTCAGCTCCCTGTCCCCTTCGTATTGCTCCTCCTCCCCTTTAAGCTAAACTTATTGTTTCTGTCACAGCACCTGCCACTCACTGCTCACCCATTCCAATCCAGCTCCCAGCTCTGTCACCTGACAAAACAATCCCTGCTAAGGTCACTGAAAACTTTTTCAATCTAAATCCAATACACATTTTATACTCAACATCTTATCTTATCAAATGCTTCTGACCTGATCACTTCCACCTTCTTAAAGTATTTTGTTCTTCCCTCAGCTTCTATGAAACATACTCTGTTGTTTCCCTCCTACCTCTCTGGCTGCTCCTCTAGCTCCTTTCTAGACTCATCCTCCTTTTTCTGGCCCATAAATGTGGGTAGTTCTTCACAGCTCAGTCCTTCCATTCTCTCTTCCTAAACAATCCCACCCCTGACCTTGTCATCAATTATGACCAATATGCAGATGACTCACGAATCTAAAAACCCAGCCCAAAACTTTCATCTGAACTCTGGGTCTATATATTAACTTCCTATTTGCGATTTCCTCTTGAATGACTCATATAGTAACTCAAACTCAACACATATAAAACCAAACCTCATTATCCTCTCCCAAAACTTGATCTTCCAACGTTATCTATCCCAATAAATAGTGGTTTGGTTCCAAAATCCAATCAATCACAAACACTGCAATATTACCAAGTATCTCTCAAATCTATCTCAGCTACCATCGTCCACTATAGTCATTTCTCTTGGGCTTCTGCAATAGCCTCCTAACTGATCTACTATATCCAATTGTTCCCTAGTTGGCTGCCAGGATAATCTTTCTGAAGCATAAATTAAACCATCTCACCCTTCTCTCTGGACAAAACATTCAACGGATTCTTATTGTTCTTATGATAAATACAAAGACAAAGCTCTTTAAAATGCCTCTAAGATCCTAAGTTGGCCTGGCTCCTCCCTACTGCGTCCTCATTTCTCATTCTCACCAGGTAGCCACCTTGGTCTTCCCATCTCTTGTCCTCACTGTGTCCTCTCCCACCAGAGGGCCTTTGTACTGCTTTCTTTCTTGCCCAGAGCCTCTTCACATAGTTTGCTTATTCTCCTCTTTCAGACAGCAGTGAAGCATCAGTTCTTCCTGGAATCCTATCCAGGCCTGGCTGGTCTCCCTACAATTTGTTCCTCTAGCACTATATAGCTTTTTTTCATAGCACTGATCATATTGTAATTTACTAGACTCTACTTAGGTCTATGATGCAAGGCATCACAACTCTTTTAGATCAATTTTCTTTTTGCAGTACCTAGCACTATAGTATGGATTTAATAATATCTGTTGAATGAATGAATAAATGACCATCTTCAACACCTGAGGTTGAGAACTTTTTTAATGTCCAAATTCAATGGGTTCTTGAAATTCAGCCTCTCCAGTCTGGTACCACTGTAAATGCCTTCTTTTTTTTCCATCTAAATTACCTAAAACAGGGACACCTGGGTGGCTCAGTCCATTAAGCATCTGCCTTTGGCTCAGGTCATAATCTCAGGATCCTAGGATAGAGCCTTGCATCAGGCTCCCTGCCCAGCAGGGAGTCTTGCTTCTCCCTCCCCCTCTGCTCATGCTCTTTTACTTTCTCTCTCTCTCTCTCTCAAATAAATAAATAAATAAATAAATAAATAAATAAATAAATAAATAAATAAATAAATAAATAAAATATTTCATAAAAAAATAAATTATCTAAAACAGCCCTGGAGGATGAATCCCTAGCTCTAGCCACTCACTGATTCACCCTATCTATGTAAAGCTGACAGGATACCGGGGCATCATCTCATAGGCAATCAAGATAGTAATAGGAAAGGAGACCAAGTGGAAAAAAAAAAAGAGAGAGAGAGAGACAGAAATACTGCACAAGGAAAAGGGAGCTTGAAACCATTCCATCTGAGGCTCTTAAGCCTGGAAAAGAGAAAACCTAGGACTGAATGTCAGATTATTTGAATATTTGAAGAGTGGTCATATTCAAGAATCGACAGATTCATTTTTGGTAGCTCTGGATATGAGTTTCTGGGAGACAGATAGCTCAATAAGAGGAAGACAATTCAGTCAATTAGAACTATGTCAATGTGGTCAATCTTGTTAAGGAGTGACTTTGCCATGACTCAGTGAATTCAAGCCCAGTATGGTGAAAAGTGCAGCACAGAGAACAGTGGTTCTCAAGCATTTTTGTATCAGCTGTGGAACCCTTTCGTCAAATAAAAGCTTTTGATGAGAATCTCATTTGCCACACAGATAAATGGGAGCATCTCTATGGGCAGATGACTGCCACTCTCTACTCCCCACTTAACCCCTATGCGAGCTACCTGCCACTGCATCGGCAACAGCCTACTGGAACTCCCTACATGAAAACATGCATACTTTTGGGGTGCCTGGGTGGCTCATTTGGTTAAATGCCTGCCTCAGCTCAGGTCATGATCACAGGATCCTGGGATTGGGCCCTGCATTGGGATCCCTCCCGAAAGGGGAGTCTGCTTCTTCCTCTCTCTCCCTCTGCCCCTCCCCACTGCCTGTGTGCTCGCCTTCTCAATAAACAAAATCTTTTAAAAAGAAAACATGCATGCTTTCCCTGCCCACCCCTCTGCAGCTTTTACTGGGGGTGAGGGTGGAGTAAAGTACTTATCTCTCTTCTATTTTCTCTGATTCAAATGATTATGATTTTCCATGAAAACCCTTTCCTCAGCATGTATGTAGATTTTGCTCTTTTCAAAGAATTTTTCTTTGTACATGTTGCCTTAACTTTCCTGTAATTCCTTTATGGCAGTAATCTTTGGTCTCCTGCTTTAGAATCACACATAATAGCAAGTATAGGAGGAGGTAATAGCAAAGAGGAAAAGGAAAACCCAAACCCTTCTGATGTGAAAAAGTGAAGACTCCAGGTTGGACTCATAAAAACATCTAGCACATGATTAGAAAACACAGAAAAATGAAGTAACAATTTCATACACGTATCCTCTTTCATGATTTAGCCAATCCCAGTCCCCTTTCCCTTTCTACTCCCACAGTTCACGACTATACTTATCTCACATTCTTACATTAGAAGAGGGAACCCAGATTCTTTCCAGAAAGTGGTTCCAAAAGATGAATTGCTGTCCATAGGTAAAACATGCTTTGACTACTATCTCTAGGGAAAAATCTCACTTTTATTATATGTCTCAGTCTTATTTCCTATATCTTCTTCAATGATTATAAATTTATGGATAAGAATTCCAAATAAAATAAGTCTGAATTTAGGCCACTGTATTTACACAGTGTAATTTTTCCAGTTACAAATTAAAGAAGTATGTGCTCAACTTGCTATGTAATGAAGAACAATTTCTAGATAGGTATATTAGGTGATAATACAGAAGTGTCCAACAAATGTGCGGAAAGTACTTTCCAAATAAGCATTTATATTTTCCCAGAGCTATTTGATAACTTTCCTGTATTTTTAGATTAATTTCCTTTCAATGGATTCTTGTTCTAAGAAGCTACAGCAAAGGACTTCTGAGAAAAAAAAAATCACATTTGTATCCTCAAACTTTAATCTAGAAGATCAGGTATGAACATACTAGAAGTCAGAAGTTTCCACTGCTGATGTTATGTATTAAGATGCATAAATATTTACTAATATAGTACAGTAAGCAGTATATTTTGGGGAGTAATCAAAATGCTGGTACATCCTAAACTACCAAAGGAATTATTCTTGGGGAAAAAATATACATTTATAGTGACATTTTCAGATCTCCTAAAATTTTATGGTGAGGACTATATGATATAATGAAAAAGGACAACCTAGATCAAATTCTGGCTCTATCACCAACTAACAACGTGACTATTTCTCTAATTGAGCCTCAGTTTCCTCACTTATAAGACTTGGACATTCATATCTGAAGTCTAAATTAATCCTATTCTACAAATGGAATGCCCTAATTAGAGTGCACTGACAATGTCAGTCTATGACTTCTATCTGGGGACATAGAAAACACTTGAAATGCTTTAATAAAGTGCCCTTTAGGGATTGGTAACACTTGCCAATTCATTTGTTTGCTTGCTAATTTATTTATTCTAGCATCATATTCACACACTATCCAAATAAATTCATGTGAAGTGTTTTAGGTTATATAATTATTAAATAGCAGGTCTTAGATATTCTGCTAAATATAAAATTAGCATAAATTAACATTTGGTTTATGTTTTCATCAATCAAAAAGGACAAATTCTTCTAAATTTCCTCAAAATCACCTAATTTTATCTCAGGCAATGATAGTATCTGACACAGCAGGTATAGGCACCTCAATTAAGCAGACTTTAGCAATAATTTTATGAATACACAGGCAACAGAATAAAAATAATGGAACTGCATTAAACTTAAAAAATTCTGTGTATCAAAAGATCAAAAGACACAATCAACAGATACAATAAAAAAAACACAATCTATGAAACAAGAAAAAATATTTGCAGCTCATGTCTGATTAAAGAGTTAATATAAAAAATTAAAAAAAATAAAAAAAGAGTTAATATCAGGATATATTAGCTCCTGCAATTCAACAACAGAAAAATCAAATAATCTGATTTAAAAATGGGCAAAGAACTTGAACATTTAGACAAAGAAGATATAAAAATGGCCAACAAGTATATGAAAGATGCTCAATATCACTCATCAGAGAAATGCAAATCAAAACCCCAATAAGATATCGCCTCATACCCGTTAGGATGGCTACTATTTAAAAAAAGAGAAAATAGGGGCACATGGCTGGCTCAGTTGGTGAAGCATGCAACTCTTTAACTCACGGTTGTTTGAGCCCCACATTGAGCATAGAATTTACTTAAAAATAAAATCCTTAAGGGGTGCCTGGGTGGCTCAGTTGGTTAAGCATTTAACTTCAGCTCAGGTCATGATCCCTGGGTCTAGATCAAGCCCCACATCGGGCTCCCTGTTCAGCAGGGAGTCTGCTTCTCCCTCTGGTTGTGCTCTCTCTCATAAATAAATAAAATTCTAAAAAATAAAATAAAGTCCTTAAAAAACACAGAAAATGGTTAAGTGTTGGTGAGAATTTAGAACTCTTGAGGGAATGTAAAATGCTACAACTACCATGGAAAACAGTATGGAGGTTCCTCAAAAAATTAAAAATAGAACTACCATTTGATCCAGTAATCACACTTCTGGGTATATCTCCAAAAGAACTGAAAGCAGGATCTCAAAGAGAGATTTGCACAGCCAAGTTCAAAGCAGCACTATTCATAATACACAGGAAGTTAACCAAATATCCATTGAGGGATGATTAAACAAAAGTATTACACACACACACACACACACACACACACACACACACACACAGAGTGGAACAGTACTCAGCCTTAAAAAGAAAGGCAATCTTGTTATATGCTACAACATAGATTAACTATCTTAAGGACATTATGCTAAGTGAAATAAGTCCGTTACAAAAAGACAAATACTCCATGATTCCACTTATATGAAGTACCTAAGGTAGTTAGTGTTATGAACTGAATTGTGTTCCCCCAAAATTCTTAAAAAGAATATCAACAGGGCTCTAACCCCAAACTGACTGTATTTAATGACAGAACCTGCAAAAAGTACTTACTAAAATGAGGTCATTAGAATGGGGCTCTAATCAGAACTGCTGTCCCAAGAAGAGGAAGAGAACCAAGATCTCCCTGGCTCTATCCCCTCCCCATCTCTTTACTCTCTCCCTCTCTCTCTCAAAAAAAAAAAAAAAAAAAAAAAAAAAGGCCATGTGAGGACATAGTGAGATTGTGGCTATCTATAAGTCAGGAAGAGAGGCCTTACCAGAAACCAATCTTGATGGCACCTTGATCCTGGACTTCCAGTGTCCAGAACTTTTGAGAAAATAAGTTTCTAGTTTTTAAGTCATCTAGTCTTTGGCATTTTGTTATGATGGGCCTGGCAGACTAATATAGCCAAGTTCATAAAAACAGAAAATAGAATGGTGGCTACCAGGAGCTGGGGGAAGGGGCAAAGGAGCTGTATAATGGGTACAGAGTTTCAGATGCAGAATGTAAAATTCTGGAGAACTCTTTCACAACATATATGTGAATAGATTTAACATTACTGAAACTGTATACTTAAAAATGGTTAAGACGGGGGTGACTGGGTAGCTCAGTCAGTTAAGTGTCTGCCTTTGGCTCAGGTCATGATCCCAGGGTCCTGGGATCCAGCCCCACACTGGGCTCTCTGATCAGTGGGGAGCCTGCTTCTCCCTCTCCCTCTGTAGCTCCCTTTGCTGCTCCCCTTGCTTGTTCTCTGTCAAATAAATAAGCCTTTTTAAAAAAAGGTTAAGATATGTGGTTTTTACCCCCCCCAAAAAATTAGGCATAATTTCAATTTACCTGCTGAAATAAAGGAGAAAAAAGATTTAAAAATACTATTTCACAAATAACAACAACAAATATTATTTTATTCATATGAAATGTATATATATGGGTGTAATTTATGTGTTTCTATTTCATTACAAAAACCAATAATAGTGCCTGGGTGGTGCTGTTGGTTAAGCATCCCACTCTTGGTTTTGGCTCAGGTCCTGATCTCAGGGTTGTGAGATCGAGCCCCACGACAGAGTTCAGAGCCTGCTTAAGTTTCTCTATCTCAAAAAAAAAAAAAAAAAAAAGTTTCTCTATCTCTTTCCCTCTGCCCCTCCCCACTCTGCTTACTTGCTCATGCTTTCTCTCTGTCTCAAAAATAAATAAATAAATCTTTTTTTAAAGCAATAATGATGACTATATTAAGGTAAACAATACTTTGTTTTAGAAAGAATATTTATCAATACAGAGCCAACAAAGAAAAATCTAGTTATTTTAAAAATATAATCTCTAAATTCACCAAAACTAAGGGTGAAGATAACATATCATCATTTCTTCCCTCAACATATTTTGCCGGAAAATGTTGCTACTAATTGTGGAAAAAGAATTTAAATTCTCCAGGTTTTTTAATCAGATATTTTACCTTTTGAAAAATGTGGGAAGAGCCACTACCAGTACTTGGACTCATGTAAGTTAAGAGAATTCAATTTAGCTTTTTTTTTTTAATAAATTTTTATTGGTGCTCAATTTACCAACATACAGAATAACACCCAGTGCTCATCCCGTCAAGTGTCCCCCTCAGTGCCTGTCACCCATTCACCCCCACCCCCCCGCCCTCCTCCCCTTCCACCACCCCTAGTTCATTTCCCAGAGTTAGAAGTCTTTATGTTCTGTCTCCCTTTCTGGTATTTCCCACACATTTCTTCTCCCTTCCCTTATATTCCCTTTCACTATTATTCATATTCCCCAAATGAATGAGAACATACACTGTTTGTCCTTCTCCAATTGACTTACTTCACTCAGCATAATACCCTCCAGTTCCATCCACGTTGAAGCAAATGGTGGGTATTTGTCGTTTCTAATGGCTGAGTAATATTCCATTGTATACATAAACCATATCTTCTTTATCCATTCATCTTTCGATGGACACCAAGGCTCCTTCCACAGTTTGGCTACTGTGGACATGGCTGCTAGAAACATCGGGGTGCAGGTGTCCCGGCGTTTCATTGCATCTGAATCTTTGGGGTAAATCCCTAACAGTGCAATTGCTGGGTCGTAGGGCAGGTCTATTTTTAACTCTTTGAGGAACCTCCACACAGTTTTCCAGAGTGGCTACATCAGTTCACATTCCCACCAACAGTGTAAGAGGGTTCCCTTTTCTCCGCATCCTCTCCAACATTTGTGGTTTCCTGCCTTGTTAATTTTCCCCATTCTCACTGGTGTGAGGTGGTATCTCATTGTGGTTTTGATTTGTATTTCCCTAATGGCAAGTGATGCAGAGCATTTTCTCATGTGCATGTTGGCCATGTCTATGTCTTCCTCTGTGAGATTTCTCTTCACGTCTTTTGCCCATTTCATGATTGGATGCTCATGGATTGGCAGAATTAATATTGTGAAAATGTCAATGTTACCCAGGGCAATTTACACGTTTAATGCAATCCCTATCAAAATACCATGGACTTTCTTCAGAGAGTTAGAACAAATTATTTTAAGATTTGTGTGGAATCAGAAAAGACCCCAAATAGCCAGGGGAATTTTAAAAAAGAAAACCATAGCTGGGGGCATCACAATGCCAGATTTCAGGTTGTACTACAAAGCTGTGGTCATCAAGACAGTGTGGTACTGGCACAAAAACAGACACATAGATCAATGGAACAGAATAGAGAACCCAGAAGTGGACCCTGAACTTTATGGTCAACTAATATTTGATAAAGGAGGAAAGACTATCCACTGGAAGAAAGACAGTCTCTTCAATAAATGGTGCTGGGAAAATTGGACATCCACATGCAGAAGAATGAAACTAGACCACTCTCTTGCACCATACACAGAGATAAACTCAAAATGGATGAAAGATCTAAATGTGAGACAAGATTCCATCAAAATCCTAGAGAACACAGGCAACACCCTTTTTGAACTTGGCCACAGTAACTTCTTGCAAGATACATCCACGAAAGCAAAAGAAACAAAAGCAAAAATGAACTATTGGGACTTCATCAAGATAAGAAGCTTTTGCACAGCAAAGGATACAGTCAACAAAACTAAAAGACAACCTACAGAATGGGAGAAGATATTTGCAAATAACGTATCAGATAAAGGGCTAGTTTCCAAAATCTATAAAGAACTTATTAAACTCAACACCAAAGAAACAAACAATTTAGCTTTTTAAAAAAAACCCCACTGATTTACACTCAGTGATTGATTGCATTCCTGTAAATTCTCATAAATATTTAAGAACAAAGGACTTGAAACCTATAAAATTCTTCATCATAGTTTATTACAAATAAATCTATTTTTTCACGTTTCTCTAAAAGAAAATGAGAGAAGTATAACAATAAACATTTATATTATATTTGTATTTATCCTGTTTACTCTAAGTTGTTAACACGTGGGATTATAGAAGTTTGAGCTCATGCCTCAGTAAAACATCTCTTATTTTTTGGCCTAATTAAATGTCAAGAAAATTGTGGGCTGTGACACCAGAGGGAATGGCAGACACAGCCTGATTTCAGGAGATAGACTAAGACAGGGTTTTTCAAGTTTGGCACTACTGACATTTGGGGCTGGATAATTCTTGTAGAGGCTCTCTGAGGCATTGTATGATGTTTAAGGCCATCCTGGGCTTTACCTATCAGATTACAGTAGCCCTTCAAGTTGTGACAACTAAAAATGACCCAAACACTGCCACATGTCTCCTAAGAGGCAAAATTACTTACAGTCTAGAGAATATAAAGACATATATGAATCGATGAATTAGCACAATTAAACTGCAGAAGTTAATTTCAGATCCAAAGCTACAAAGTTAAAATTTAGGCTCTAAACTCTGATATGCGAAATCAACAACATAAGTTGTAGGATAACTATGCACAGGGGATAGGGGGATAAAAAACAATAAACTTCAAAATGTCAAGACGTGTGACTATTGCTAGAAAGAAAGAACATTCTAAATATACTACCTGCCACTTTATGTGTGTGCTCAAGGAACTAAAACCATAGTTGCATTTGCTGTTTTCCTCTTTTAGACTGCCATCTGGCAATCCATATTTCCACTAAAAAAATAATAAAAAATAAATTTGCAGCCAATTGGACTATAATAGTTAATGCACCACCTCACATGCCAAAAATATGCCAGGGTGTCTATGGTTTACTCAGTAATGCCTCCAAAGAAAGAAACTAATGTCCCTTAAAAGACAATGTCTCTAAAGACAAAAGCAAGTAACTCGCAGGATGCTTACCCAATTTATGAAGTTCCCTTCCTACCTTTAGGAGATACAGAGTGAACCAGTAGTAGGAGAAAAAGCACAACAAAAGAAGTTATATACAACAGGCAAGCTGAAATCATCAAACTCATTTATTATGTCCCCAAAACATCAAAGTTTAAAAAGTCCACTAATTAAATATAGCAAAACGCAACTGACTATATTATTATATTTCCAGTATCACAGGGATTAGGAATGAGTGAAATAATGAGACAGTGCACTGAATTCTTGTCACACTCCTCAAGAGAAGCAGTGTAAAAGATTCTTCACGATAATGAATGTAAGTTCACCACTGTAACTGAATCTACTACCAATTCCTTTTCCTTAGCACCCAAAAGTTGTCAAAAAACAAACTGACACATCCAAACCAGTATATTCTTTCTTTTTCATGAATCCATAAAGGCAGACTATGGTAACAAGAATCTACAGTCATCAATAGATGAACACAAATTATCAAATATAATGATGAACAGATAACTATGTACCATTCATTTAACAAATGTTGTGTTCTTTTTTTTTTTTTTAAGATTGTATTTATTTATTCATGAGAGACACACAGAGAGAGAGAGGCAGAGACACAGGCAGAGGGAGAATCAGGCTCCACGGAGGGAACCCAATGTGGGACTCAATCCCGGGACTCCAGGATCACACCCTGGGCTGAAGGCGGCGCTAAACCGCTGAGCCACCCAGGCTGCCCGATAAATAAAATCTTTTAAAAAATAAATTTATAAAAAGGGTAAAAAAAATTTAATGTCATACCTTTGCTGCAGCAATAACACTTCTAGAAATCCTTCATAAACAAGTACAAATAATTACAAAACAAATTTGTGTAACAACACACAGCACAACACTAATTATAGCAGCAAAATAGTAATAATCCAAGTATCTATCAACAGAAAAATAATTAAATTATTTGTAGTAAATCCATTTCATAAAATGCCAAGCACTGACATGGAAAGAATCTTGGGGATCTCTGGGTGGCTCAGCAGTTTGGCACCTGCCTTCGGCCCAGGGCATGATCCTGGAGTTCTGGAATCAAGTCCCACATCGGGCTCCCTTCACTGAGTCTGCTTTCCCCCTCTGCCTTTGTCTCTGCCTCTCTCTCTCTCTCTCTCTCTCTCTCTGTGTGTGTGTCTCTCATGACTAAATAAATAAAATCTTAAAAAATAAAAGGAAAGAATCTCTAAGACTGTACAGTGTTGCCTTTTTTTTAAGTATAAAAAATACACATGTATCACTCATTTTATGTTGATAAAAAATAAATAGAAAAAGATAAAAATAAACAGAAGTTGAAGAATATATAACATCCTTTTTACTTCTGGAGAGGGACATGGTGGAGAACTTACATATATTAGTTTATGTATGTCTGTTTAAATATTTTATAATTTGCACTTATATAATCCAAAAAAGAAAAGATGAGCAATTTTTCAAAATTTCTTATTTACTTCCTAGAAAAAGACTGGGATCTTTCTGTTCTTAGTACAAATTTGATCTAAGTCATTGGAGAGTACAGGACAAGTATAAACTTTCCGTTCCGTTCCCTCTGTCAGGAACACTTTCTCTCAGAAAAGGGTCACTGTTTGACTTCCTTCAGGTTTTCCACTTAAATGCCATCTTATCTTGTAAGACTTCCTTGACTTTTCAATGTAAAATGACAACCTCCTCCACCTATCCTACTACTCCCCAACTACTTTACCATGCTTTATATTTCATTAGAGTAAATCAACACCTGTGTCTTAGTGTTCCTATCTCTAAAATGGGGGTGATAATAGTACCTATCCTGCAGGTTGATGTTAGGCTTAAATATGCCAGAAGCCCTCTGATGAGTGCCTGGCTCTTAAGAGAGGCATATCAGTACCATTACTCCATGCCTCTTTTGTTGATGGTCTGCCTTCCCCTTATTACAATGACAAGCTCAGGAAGAAAGGACTGTGTTTAGTTCATGACTGCATCCTGAATGCCTGGAAAGTGCTTCTCACTAAATATTCATAGCTATTGATGCCTGATTTAGTACTGCAGCCATATGCATAGACAGCTGAGATTACAAGAAAAAGACCAATTATTTTCAGTAAAAGAAGCTTCCTGCACATTATCATGAATCATCTGTAATAATTCAATCTACTTTAAAGCATAATATTTAGCAGTATGACTCCTAGAAACTTCAAATAGGGAAGTGGTATGGTACCATTTAATTCATTAATTTCTCAACACTAAATGGCAAAAGAAACTAAAATATAATGTGGAATGAGAAAACAAAAACAACTTACTTTTCATTTCTGCTTTTGATGCATGGCTGGTAGAGGACCTTGACAGCATTCCAGGCAGAACCTGAATCTGCCTTCAAGATATCTTCCAATAAGGAGAACTTTTTGATACTTTTGGAACTTCTCAAAGATTCAATCACCAAACTATCTGAGTTTAAAATCCATAGCTAAAGATATGGAGAGAAAAGTCCAAGCATAAGGATATTATCATCACCCTATCCATATTTCATACCACCACTAAAAAACAAAATACAAACAAAAGTATAAAAATACCAGAAAAAAATATAGGAGAATCCAGTATATAATTGTAAGTATGGTAAGTCTTTCAAAGTGTAACATCTACTAGAGCTGCTGAGATCATAAAGTTAAAAAGACAACTAGGAGAAAATATTTAATATGTAGATAACAAAGTTATTATCTGTAATTTATAGAATTCCCAATAATCAATACGGGGGCAAAACAGCCCAAAAGAAATAAAGGCAAAGAATATGAACAGAATTAACAGAAGTGATAAACATATAAAAATGTTAATATAACTAGTAATAAAAAAATGTAAAAATCATATGCCACCCTTTTTCACTTATCAGATCAGCAATAACAAAAAGATGGTAACATCCAGTTCAGTAGAGGGTTTGGAACTGCTAGTGGAAGAGTGTTTCCAGATTTGGATGCACACTATTTATTGAGGGGTCAGCAGGACTGGCTTCAGCCTGACCGCATGGGGACCTCTGAAGCAAGAATCGCACCTACAAGGTCTGTCCCACCTTGAGCCAGGAGGCCACTGCTTTCTATCCCAGGGTCAAATCACAGGCAGCAGACAGACCAGGGCAAGAGTGGGGAAGAGGTAACTTTCTGAACAAGGTGGCATCTGTCATGTAAGGGCATGTCTCTGAAGACAGGCAGCTGTGTGCCTGTAGCAGCCCACACGTCTCAACAGCTGGGACACGGGTGTGCCAACTTGAGTAAGGAGGATCTGGGTGGGAGATCAAGAATGTCTCACTCTATGGGATAAATTAGTATAACTTTTCTGGGGGGGGGGTGATAATTACCAGTTTAAAACACACAAATTCTGTCTAAAATTAGAAAGAAGTACTAAAATACACATGCAAAGATTATTTTTATTCCCAGCACTGTCTTTAACAACCACACACTGGAATTCTAGCCATTAAAGACTCTTATTTATATTAACACTAACAAGAAACAATCTTTATGACATACACAGTTGTGTGAAGTAAACACGAGGAAGAAAAATGCTCATCATGTGATTCAGGTATGTTTCACAAGCAGAGAAGCAAACGTGAGTGTGTGAACATACAGTTGCATACAGGGAGGGAAAAAATGTTGAAGTGCACATACCAGATTGTTAATAACATCTACCTTCAAATACTATGATGTAGCAAAACAAGGAAAGAAGATGAGGGAATACCACCACTTCTTTTACATTCTTCATGTTGTCTGAATGTTTTAAGAATGTATTAGTTTTATAATGAAGAAGTTTTTTTGAATTTAAATATATATTGACAGGTTTTAGGTTTTTAGGTATTTCCTATTCCCAAGTTTAACTTGAAAACCCTTATAGTAAAAGAAAATTAAAACTAATTTCAGATTATGACTATGAGGCATAGTCACTTCAGTCAAAAAGTATGTTAGCTTTGGTAGAAATGATCTGGAATCAGAAAGCATGGGGTCCCCATAATGGATGGCCAGCTACAAAGCCACACTTAATAACAACTTTTAACTCTCCCCCTCCTTCTAGCTACCATGTTTCCCTATTAGCTTGTGAGTTCCTTAATGGCATATTTTTTTCCTATCCTGAAAGCCAAGAACAGTACCTATAGAATAAGATATGTTCAATATATGGAGGAAAAGAAGAGATGTAGGCCCTGATTCTTGGATTTTCACGTAAACATCCCAAATTCTTTTCTGCAGACCATTTTTTTTTTTTTTTTAACAGAAACAATAACAGTGCTCGTGGGACATGCAGGGGTTGATTCCACTAACTGGAGGACTTCTTACTACTCAAACATCAAAGTGTTAAAATCAGGATCTCGAAGAGGTATCTGTACCCCCATGTTCACTGAAACACTATTTATAATAGCCAAGATGCAGAAACAAACTAAATGCCCATCAACAGATGAATGGATAAAACAAATGTGGTGCACCCAAACAATGGAATATTATTCTTAAAAAAAAAAAGAAGGAAAACTTGTAATATGCAACAACACAGATGAACTTTAAGGACAGTATGCTAAGTGAAATAAGCCAGACACAGAAGGATGGTACTTCCTGATTCCACTTACATAAGGAATCTAAAACAGTCCAACTCATAGAAGCAGAGAGTAGAATGGTAGTCGCCAGAGGCTACAGGAGGGAGAAATGGGGAGTTGCTCATTAAAAGGTATATAGAGTTTCAAACAGGCAAGATGAGTAAGTTCTAGAGATCTCCCGTATAATACTGTGCATGCCTGTAATTAACAATACTGCTATCATGTACTTAAAAACCGATGAAGAGGATAGATCTCATGTTAAGTGTTCTTACCGCATACACACATACACAGAAACAGGAGCAAGAGAATACATAAGAGTATTAAAGAGTATTCTTTAAACAGAAGAGTATCAACAGGGAAAAGTCAATAGAGGGGAAAAAAGTGACAGAGACCGAATTATGTTATAATGACCAAGAAAAGCCATTAACAACTTGGAGTGAAAAACTTTATTTTGCGGTGTGAGCAGGAATCAGGTTTTATTTCTCTCCATATCCCTCATACCTACCACATAGAGGCACTTGATCTTTTGTTATTAAATTAAGGGAATTTGATTTGTGAATTAAACTGATATTATGAATTCAATTTTTAATTTGTTTTCCTGACCTGAGAATTAAAGAAAAAAGAATGGCAAGACTAAAAAATTTCTGAGGCCCTGGATTACCAAGCTACAGAAAGCTGAAATAATTTCTTACCAACATGTACACTTTTCCATCATGACCTTGAACAGTGAATCTAAAAGTGCTTCTAGCAGTGGAGAGTTCCACCAGACACTGGGCGATAATGCTCTGTACAAACTGAGACCTGTTTGAACAGAAATCAATTTTCACAATGTACCTCTCATTATAACTCTAAGTGGCAAGAGGAGCCAAAAATATCCACAGGGTACCTAAAAGGTAGAGGTATGTGCAACTAGACTTTTCTGTACGCTGCTCATTCCTTCACAGACTGTGCTAATGTGGATTTTAATATATTTCAATGTATTTGTTTGCTCCAGTCTTCTTATTAACTATTCTCCGATCCTTAACACACTTCCTACCCCAACCTAACTATTCCCCTTGACTGAATAAAAAATACTGTATTAGTCAAGTCAATATTCCATTTGTGCTGTAGCACATTAACCAGTGAAGAAGTTAAAAAGGAAGGCATGATATTTCCTACCAAACATTAGACAGGATTACATACAATGTTTTCCATTTGTATCCCCTCTAAGAGTCAGAGCTGAGTTACAGAATCAAAGTATTTACAGGAGGATAAATTTTAAGGTTATATTCAGATTGCCATAATTTTTAGATATCCATAAATGAACTGGAAGACATACTATAGTTAACTTCTGTTTGCAAACTAAAAAGATTCAGAGAAAGAAAACGTTAATGGATCTAGTGGATAAGTAATATATACGTATTTTTTTAAAACACTGGAGTCATTTGAAAACTGTTTCAAAATTTAAATATGTCAAATTAAAACCAGAAATAATTATTCAAAAACCTACTGATGATTAAATTATAAAACCTTGGATACCTGGCATATAGAAAGAAACACAAAAAAAAAACTTTCACAATTAGAAGATATATATAATGAACACATTTGTTTATACCTCTATGTAACAAACAAACCATAAATGAATCCTCAAGTCTTTTATATGTGTGGTTTGGTTCAATTGTTTAAAAGTCTTTTTTGAAGGGCTTTGTTTTTCCATTTAAAATAAAGACAGGTAAGAATAAAAATGAATTCCCAAATAATCAATTGTACCTATCATTTTCCACATTTGAAATCACAGTATAATTAATTTGCCATTTGTACCTTGGTATGATGGGAAAATTTCTTTCAGACGGTTGAATAATTATCTCTGTCATATAAAACTTGGTGGTTTCTAGAAGAAAAAAATAAGAAAATTTAAAATCTCCACATTCCACTAAGATTTTTCTTGTGAGCATGTTGGTCCCAATGATAACATCTCGAACTAAATATTTAAAACGTATACTAGTAAAATTCACATTCAGTAAAAATTTTTCCAAAATGACTTAGTTTAAGACAACAAAGCACTGATGACTACCAGGAGACTGTAGAGGGCCTGATGTTCTTTCAGAAGACATGCCCCAAGTGAATCTGGACATGCCCCAAGTGAATCTGGTACAATGACACTCTGTTCACACATATGGAAGGTTAGAAAAATCAGCTGCATCACAGCCATAGCTCACTTATATAGAATAGAAACTACTCATTTGACTTCCCAATTTCCATAGTCACAAACATAAGAGTCAATGAAAAGGGATTTTTATTTAAAGATTATTTATTTAGTTATTTGAGAGAAAGCAAGCACAAGCTGAGGGGAGGGATAGAGGAAGAGGGAGAAGTAGATACCCTGCTGAGCGGGGAGCCTGACATGAGACTCCAATCCGAGGACCCTGAGATCATGACCTGAGTCAAAGGCAGACACTTAACTGACTGAGCCACCCAGGTGCCTCAAAAAAGGCTTTTTAATCATAGTGTCCCAAAGCCCATGCAAAGATGCTATAAACCCCACATTAGTCTTTCCCAGAATACTAGTTTATTAATATTAGTTTATTAATCACTGAGTTTATGAATATACAATTCCCAATGAATCTGGTTATGTGATTACTTAGTTTACAGAAAAAATTAAACAGTAAACTAAGTATCTTACAGAAATGAATATAAACATAACCATTCTGAATTTTTAAAAAAATCAATGGAAAATGTTTCTTTTCACTAGTAATTGGCATCAAATACATATATTTGAATGACAAACTACAGCAATGATGAAGATATAGAGAAATGGGTACACTTATTCACATATTGCAGTCAGAGGTGCAAATAATAGATTTCTGGAAAGCCACTTGAAGGAGACCTTAAATATATTTTGAGGGACGCCTGGGTGGCTCAGTGGTTAAGTGTCTGCCTTCAGCCCAGGGCGTGATCCTGGGTTCTCAGGACCGAGTCCCACATCGGGCTCTCTGCATAGAGCCTGCTTCTCTCTCTGCCTATGTCTCTGCCTCTCTCTCTGTGTGCCTCTCATGAATAAATATATAAAATCTTTAAAAATAAATAAATAAATAAAATTTGATGCCATAATTAAACACTTAAGAATTTATCTAAAAGAAATATTCATAAAAATTTATCTATAAAGATGCTTATATTAACTAAAAACAAACTAACAATTGAGAATGGTTGGCCTAAACAATTATACATTTAGGCAAGAGAATTCTATGCAGTCATGAAAAGTGGTGTGCCAAACAATTTTTCGTTGTTTTAAGATGGAAAGTTATTCTCAGTACATTTTCTGAAACTGTTTTCAATTGCTCAATATAACACACACAAAAAGGCAAAAAAAAAAATTTGATGAGTTTAACAGAGTATTACATAATTGAGCCATGAAGATGAATTTATCTATCCTTCAAATTCAATTTTCATTTTACTATTTTGAAGTCATGATTAGATACAGAATTAAACCTTTTAACATCATGAAGTGATCCCTTTTATCCCACTGCTGTTACACTATAATTTAATTCTACAATTTCAATCCTACAAGGTATTACTGCTTTATGTAGTTAGCATCCACTTAATGTCTCCCACTTACTTACCACTGTCTTCACCAATCCTTGAACTTAGACCTCCTATCTGAGATCACTTTCTTCTACCTTCTTCAGGTAGAATTCTATTATTCTACAAAGTATAATTTCTTATAATTAAAAAATGAAACCACTAGAAATGAATAATTCTCATTTTTGTTCATCAGAAAATATATTTACCTATATGTTGGTTCTTTCATATCATATAAATCCTAGGTTAACAGTTTTTAACCTTTATGCACATTGACACTACCATTCCATTGTCTTCAAACTTCCATCATTTCTGCTCATTTGAAAGTGATCTGTCATTTTTCTTCAGTTGCTTTTAAGATTTTCTGGTTTTTGTTTGTTTGCAGTATCACTCTGGTTTGTCTAGTTATAGACTTTTTTTTTTTTATTTATCTTACCTGGGTCTCATTTAATGAGAAGTCAATCCATAGCTTATTGTTTTCTATCCCTTTTGTAAAATTCTTAGCAATTATCTCTTCAAATATTGCCCACGCTCCCTTATATTTCTTTTCCTTCTAGAAGTGTGACTAAAAATATGTTAGAGTATGGAGGTTCCTCAAAAAGTTAAAAATAGAACTACTTTATGATTCAGCAATTGCACTACTAGGTATTTACCCCCAAAATACAAAAATACTAATTCCAATGGATACATGCTCTCTGATGTTTATAGCAGTATTAACAACAAGACCCAAGTTATGAAAAGGGCCCAAATGTCCATTGACTGATGAATGATGGTACACACACACACACACACACACACACACACACACAAAGGAATATTACTCAACTATAGAAAAGGAAATCTTGCCATTTGCAACAACATGGATAGAGCTAGAGAGTATTATGCTAAGTGAAGTATGTCAAAGACAAATACCATAGGATATCACTCATATGCGAATTTAAGAAACAAAACAAATGGGGTCGCCTGGGTGCCTAGTCAGTTAAGCATCAGACTCTCGATTTTGGCTCAGATCATAATCTCAGGGTGTGAGATCAAGCTCTGAATCTGGTTCGGGGCTGGGGTAAGATTCTCTCTCTCCCTCTTCCTCTCTCTACCACTCTCTCACAGGAAAGAGAGAAAAAAGAAAAAAGAAAAGAAAAATATCATAAGGGAAAAAAGAAAGGAAAACTAAGAAACACTCTTAACTACAGAGAACAAACTGATGGGGAGGTGAGGTGAGGGGATGGGTTAAATAGGTGATGGAGATTAAGGAGTGCAGCTGTTATAATGAGCACCAGGTGTTGTATATAAGTGCTGAATCACTAAACTATATACCTGAAACTAATATTACACTAATATTAGTGTATGTTAACTGGAATTGAAATAAAAACAAAAAACCTCAAAAAAAAAACATATGTTAGATCTTCTTGGTGTATGTTTTATGTAGATCTTTCCCAAATATGCTTCCTGTTGTTTCCTTTGCCTTTTGATATCTTCAATCCTGTCTCTTACATGGTTCAATGTAGTAAAGCATGGTTGTTGCAGTTTACATATGATAACTCCAATAACAGAAATCTCTATTGTTTGCTGTTTTTCTTAGTTCTTATTGATAGAAGTCTAGTTTATCTTTAGTTGTATGGGGAACACTGTGCTTGGTAAGTTATTTGTGGTAATAATATGTTTCACAATGATGGTACTTTTCTCCAAAGGTGATTTGCATTTGACTTTGCCAGGCACACAGGTGTTATAGCTAGTCCAAGGCAGATTAACCAAGTTCAAGACTTGAAATTCACTAAAGTACCAAAGGATTGACACCTGTCTGTAATTACACAGGGCTGTTCCATCTGATTCACCTTCACACCAAAGGTATGGCTCTTTAGGTTCTCACATTTTTGTGCAGAAAATTACTACCCTTTTGGTGTAGTCTAATTCATGTCCTTACTTCTCAAAGCAATCAAAATAAAAGTTCTAATTTTAGAGAATTGGCATATTGCAGGGAAAAGGTGACTTCAATTTTGTGCTAACTTCTGAGTTTGCTTTTGTGATAATTTACCCACATATTTTTTTTTGGCTTTTATAACATATTTTCTATTTATCTTGACCTTTGTTCCTTCCTATGGATTCCAGTTACCATTTGGTATCTTTCACTCCAGCCTAAAGAACTTTCTTTAGCTTTTTTTTTTTTTTTTTGAAGAGAAGCTCTGCTAGTAACGCATCACTTCCACCTATTTACATGAAAATGCTCATTTTTTGCCTTCATTTCTGAAGGACAGTTTTGCTGGATATAGAATTGTTAGTTGACTTCGTTCCCAACCCCAGCATTTTAAATATCTCATTTTAGTGTCTTCCGGTTGTCACTGTTTCTGTAAAAAGTCACCTTTTATTGTATCATGAAGTCCCTGCATGTGATGCTTCATTTTTCTCTTATATTTTCAAGACTCTCCCTTCATCTTTGGCTTTTATCAATTTGACTACAAGGTACCTGGGTAAAGTGCTGCGTGTTTATCCTACTTTTCACTGCAATTATTAGATCTAAAAGTTAGTATTTTTCACCAAATTTGCCAAGATTTCAGCCACAGTTTTCTACAAATATTTTTTGCTGATTCTTTTTCTTTTTACCTCTGAGATTCCACTTACACATTAACTGAAACATGTGATATTGTCCCACAGATCTCTGAAGTCCTGTCCATTTTGATTCAGATTTTTTTCTCTCTGTTCTTTGCATTGGTTAATTTCTATTAACATACCTTCAAATTCAATGGCTACTTTTTCTTCTGTCATCTCAAATATGTAGTTTAGCTGACCAGTGAATTCTCCAGTTATGGTAATTTTCAGCTCTATAATTACTAATAGTTCTGAAGTTTCCAATCTGTTGAGATTTGCTATTAGTTCACTCAATGGTTTTTTTCCCTTTTAATTCTTAGCCATATTTATAATAGCCACTTTAACATCTCTACTAAATCTAATATTTGCACTTACTCAGCACCTGTTTGTTGAATCCCCTTTTTTTCCTCTGAGTATCAATCACTCTTTTCTGTTTCTTTGCATGTTTCTTAATTTCTAAATGGAAGTAGGACATTGTATGTAATATAATGTTGCTATTCTGGATTTTGTTTTGTTCTTTCAAGGGTTGTAGTCAACTGACTAGCTTGGACTCAAACTATGAAATGTCTTCCCACAGCATGTAGCTGCTAATGTTTCTGCTCAGTTTTATTTTTCTTAGCCTGGCTCCCTAGAGAGTATTCACTATACCTGCATAGTTTAGCTCTCAGCAGGTTTTGCTCAAATACCTCAAGTCATTAAGGCTCCCACCTCTGCTCCCCAATTGTGTGTGGATTGAGAAATGAAATCAAAGGCATGGGAAATGTGCAAGTCTCCCCAAGCTTTCAATTCTTACTGAACTCTCTGGCACCTATTGTATGCATTTAATAGTCAACCAGAGCTATGTGAAGAGGTTATCTCAGCCCATCCCCAGCCTCTTACTTCCAAAATCTCCATCTTACATTTCTAGTTTCTCCTTTGCCTACCTTGAACCTTATATTATTATGACTGTAATGATACCATGGAAATATTTCCTTTCTTGTTCAGCCTTCTGTTTCCCTGCAGTGCATAACTGCTTTCTTTTCCACATTTAGTTTTCCAAGCACCTTTAGCTAATTCTTCCAATATGACAAAATGGCTTATCTCAAGATTGCTACATGTGGTCAAAGAAACCAAAGAATGCATCACTTTCATTTTGTAATTGAAAAAGTGTTTATCGCAATCTTCTCTCCTTTGCTTCAATCTAGGGTGTTATTCCCTAGGCCTGCCTGGGACTCCCTTATCTGTGTTAGATAATCTGTTTCCCAAACTCCATGTCTTCTTTCTGGAGGTCAAATCCTTAGGTTTGGGGAGGTATATCCTATGGTACATTCCTAAGAAAATATGCATTTGAAGTCCATATTTTGAGACACTGCATTTCTAAAACTGTGTTATCTTCATACTTGATAGTCTGACTCTGATAGGATTATGTTAAAAATCTTTTTTCTTCTAAATTATGAAGGCATTGCTTCATTATCTTCTAGATTTCAGCAATGCTGTTAAGAGTTCAATGCCATTCTAATTTCTAAACTTTTGGACACCACTTGCTTTTCTTTCTCCAGAATCCTCTTCCTGGATGTTCAGAAACTGCTCAATGATACAGCTTTGAATAGCTTCCCTGCCATCTCATTAGTCATAATGGACATGTAGTAGGCCTAGCTCTAGAAAACAGCCTTGTAATGTTTTTTTTAGAAATTTTGTTCCTTGATAATTTCCTAAACTCTGTTATCTCCATTCTTTCTTTCTAGCTTTCTATTAGCTAGATGTTGAATATCCTAAAAGTCTCCATTCATTCATTCAACAAAAATTTACTGGGTACCCATTATGTGCCAGATATTTGGTGCTGAGTTTACAGTGATAAATGAGATAGACAAGATCTCTATCCTCAAGAAACTTACATGATGATTTTTTTTTCTATAATTCCTTTCTAATTTTCAATCTGAATTTTGGTTCTGATTTATGAGATAAGACAGCACCTTAATTTTATCTTCTAGTGCTTTGATTAGTTTTTAAAGCAATCACAGCTTTAATTCTATATTCTCTGAATTATGGAGGCACTATTATTTCATTTCTCTAAGAACATTATTTTTGTTAAAGATATTCTTCTGTTTTATACATACTTTATTTCTTCTCTATGCCTTTATTCTCTTTACTTCATTATTCAGTCTCTTTTATGGAGGTTTGCTCAAAAATTTGTTGATTCTCATCAATCCATTCATGTTTAAGCATAAGGTAATAAAATGCTGACAGGAAACTCTCAGGTGTGGGTACAAGTCTTGTTGACTGTAGGATGGCTGAATCTAAGCTCATTTTACTGTTAGGGGCCATATGAATCAGTGTCTGCAAATCTCTTCTCTGGTTGGTATTCTTCCATTTCCCAAGAAAGAGTCATCTAATCTCCTGCCTTGAGAGTATAAGCAAGTTGTAAATAGGGGAGGACTCTTAGGAGTCTTACAGTTCCATATAACAATTTTGAATTCATCACCCTTCCTTCAGCCCTTTGTCTCAGACTGCTTTCCCTGTTAATCTCCTGCCTCCAGATTCTGAGCAGACCAGCTCTGGGGCTCTAGAGTGAGTACTGGCTCACTCCTCACTCAGATGATCTGCAGACACTGACGTTGCAATGCCCTCCATACTGCCAAGTGTGCTCTCATACCTCTCAGCTTTATAGTTTCCAAAAAATGGTCTGCTTATACCTCTTGTTTACATCACTGTTGCTTTGTCTCCATTGTCCTTTGTCTCTGTGGATGTACATCTTTTGTATTCCCTAACTGACATTTTAACTGGGCTTCAGAGAGAAGAGAAAAGAATAAAAAAAAAAGTCAATTCACCTAATTTGACTAGAAGCCTTAAAATTTTCTAGGATGTTGCTTAAAGGGCTTGCTTTCATTCTCCAAAATGACGTTGAGGGTGGCATCCTTTACCACTATTCCTTCTTCCTTTTCTGTTCACTCTGAGCAAGTAACTACTTACAAGATTTTGAAAATGTTAAAATACAAACAAAAAAAAAGACCACCATCTGCCTTCTCTTAGGTACAGTAGCTTCACTTAAATCACATCTTCTAATTAATTGTATTAAAAACAATTATTCATCACCCACAAAGCTAATGCAGCGTGTTGTAGCTCTCTAAACATTCTAAAAACACATCTTTAAATAATGATGCAATTATTAGGATTTTATTATATTTGACAGTGGTATAACACAGACTTTACCTAAATATAATGAACACTACTGGGAAAAGAACAAGGAACAGAGTATAAAACTCAGAAAAGGGATCCCTGGGTGGCACAGCAGTTTAGCGCCTGCCTTTGGCCCAGGGCGCGATCCTGGAGACCCGGGATCGAATCCCACATCGGGCTCCCGGTGCATGGAGCCTGCTTCTCCCTCTGCCTATGTCTCTGCCTCTCTCTCTCTCTCTGTGTGACTATCATAAATAAATAATAAAAAAATTAAAAAAAAAAAACAAAACTCAGAATATGTTTTCTTCTGTTTCAACCCCCAGCCCTAAAATACAGCCCTGAGGCAGAGGGCAGCCAAGAAATCTTCTCCACTGCCTCTAGCAACCAACATTTCTGATTAAGGAGTTGTGCTGAGGAAAAAAACAAAAAACAAAAAAAACCTTGATATTCTTTATGACAGAGCCAAGTACAAACTTTATACTATTGCTTTATATCCACAGAAAGGATACGAAATACTGAAAAGGACCCAACTTCTTAATGCTTAAAACTCAATACTATGTACTTATAAAGGTCAAAATACACAAACTTCTTGGCATATTGTAGGATATGTTAGCTGATTTCTATTTTAAAAATCATCAATTCTACAACATACATTAATTATCTATCTCTCATATAGATTTCCTATAAAACCTCCTTCTACTCTTTTTTAACAAGAAGGCAATCATTTTGGATTTTTTATTATGAAATTCTTACCTGATGACATGGTCTCTCCCAACATTACCTTGCAACGCTTACAAATTACTTTGGTATTTGCCTTTGGTTTCTGTAGAACAGAAAAATGTCATTTAAATGTCATTCAGCTTTTCTTAAAAGGAATATATAATTTTAACTTAGTCTCTAGAGTATACATTGAACTTTACATTTTATTTTGCCCTCTACTAAATACTGGGAACACATTTAGCTTGTATGCATAATTCACATGCACAGAGATCTTCTTTTTTTCCAAATCTAAAGACAGAATAATGAATAGACTGATTTTTTTCAAACCTAGCCACTTCTTGATAATCTAACTGTTGTAAATAATTTGAACAAGAAGCACCTTACATTTCTAAAAAGCACTTCCAAACACCCATTACCATTTAGACTAGGCAGATGGTGAACAACAAAGGCAGAGAGAGTAGGTGACTTGTCCCAATTCATGTGTCTAGAAAACAGGAGAATCAAAAACTGGAGCCATTATTTTGACTCATAGTCCTGTGTAACTTATGTAAAAGTAATCTATAATTCATAATTACTTATCAGAAGTAGAAAATACTTAACCCATTCATATAATTCTATTTTTCCATGTAAGATACACATTCTAACTGGAAAAACTGGAAAGTGTTCTGAGACAAATTCCTGAAGCATTCTTAAACTTCAACAATCCAAATTCATTATTTGGGATAGAGATTAAATAGCTAGCACCCATCTAATCATTACGCAAACAAAAAAAATGTTCTTTTACATTCAGAGAACAGAGGTGGTTACCAGAGGTGGGGGAGGAGGGGTGGCAAAAATGGGTGAAGGGGATCAAAAGGTACAAACTTCCAGTTATAGAATATGGAAGTCATGGGGATGTAATGTACAGCATGGCAACTATAGTTAACAATGTTGTATTATATAATTAAGGTTGCTAAGAGTAGATCTTAAAAGTTCTCATCATGTACTGGGTGTTATACCCAACTGATGAATTCTTGAACATTACATCTGAAACTGATAATGTACTATATATTGGTTAATTGAATTTAAATAAAAAGAAAAGTCCTCATCACAAGAAAAAAATTATAGTTATGTATGGTGATGAATGCCAACTAGACTTATTATGGTGCATATCTGGCAATACATACAAATATCAAATCATTACACCTAAAAGTAATATAATGTTATCTGCCAGTTTTATCTCAATCTAAAAAATCTTACTGATTTGCAGTTTTTTCTAAGAGGTTATGTTATAAGCAATTGCATGGTAAGAGTCTGGGCCAGAATTCTTAAGTTTAAATCCCAGCCCTGTTATTTATTATACACATGACCCTGAGCAAGTTAATGAACCTCATCTGATTTCCTCATCTGCAAAAGGGAGTTAATAGTAGTGTTTAACTCATAGCGTTGTTTATTAGGATTTAAAAAGGAGTGTTATAAAGCACTGTACTGGGAACATAACTACTAAATGGATGTTACATAAACAAAATATGTTTTTGGTACATGTCATTCAAGAAATGGGCTGGAATGTCATACCTTCCCACAAAAGGACCAATTTTTTGCCTTTTATTGGACAGCCACTATGTATTAAGAATCTACAAAAAAAAAATGTTTTCACATCCATAGTAATACCTTTGTTAAAGTCATACAACATTCCTCTCACACAGATACGCTGTAACATGGGAAGTCACATAAGAGTGGGGAGGGAGAAGGAATTTCTATAACTCTGGACACCTGAGGTCATCTCTCCTGGGAAACTACAGGATAGAGTGGTGGTCTAAGTAAGGAAAGAGTGCCTTTCTGATGTGGGATAACATAAGGAATCTTATGATCAAGGTAAGTTTGTACAATTTGATCAATTTGTTTGTACAAAGAAAATGTACAATTACATTTTCTTTAGCATTAATAACTATTTCCTAAGACTGCATATTTAAATTGAGTTCCATGGATGTGCTACTAGTAACTGGTAGAGTTGATATTTGAATCTAGATTCCTTCAACGCTAAAACTTGTGCTTCTTAAGTGCTATGCCAAGTGTTTTCCAAACTAATTCATAAAATCAATTCAATTGATTGAAGGTTATGGCCTATATTTTTCTTTTTAAGATGAAATAGAGGGGCATCTGGGTGACTCAGGGGGTTAAGCATCTGACTCTTGATTTTGGCTCAGGTCATGATCTCAGGGTCATGAGATCAAGTTCCCTGTCAGGCTCTGTGCTGGCATGGGGCCTGCTTAAGATTCTCTCTCTTTGGGATCCCTGGGTGGCGCAGTGGTTTGGCGCGTGCCTTTGGCCCAGGGCGCGATCCTGGAGACCCGGGATCGAGTCCCACATCAGGCTCCCGGTGCATGGAGCCTGCTTCTCCCTCTGCCTGTGTCTCTGCCTCTCTCTCTCTCTCTCTGTGACTATCATAAAAAAAAAAAAAAAAAAGATTCTCTCTCTTTCCCTCGGCCTCGGCCTCTGCCCCTCCCCTGCCACTAGCTCTTCCTCTGTCTCTAAAAATAAAAAAAAAAATAAAGTAAAAAGATGAACTAGAACAGAAATATCACAGTACTTCACACACAGTGTAAGTACTGCTTCAAAAAACTTTTACTTGACATGTGTTCATGTGTGTGCATCAGATTTTGATATAAATAAATTTCTGGGGTGCCTGTGTCACTCAGGTGGCTAAGCATCTACCTTCAGCTCAAGTCATGATCTCAGGGTCCTGAGATCGAGCCTCACAATGGGTTCCCTGCTCAGAGGGGAGTCTGCTTCTCCCTCTCCCTCTGCTCCTCTGCTTGTGCGCTCTCTCAAATAAATAAATAAATAAAATCTTCAAAAATATATGTATTTCTTACTTTAGGGGTCAAAAAAAGTCAAAGCTACAGAGAAACTAAGGCTGGTGAGAATTTGTTCAGGTGTAGGCAAGGATACAGGAAGAAGACAGCTCAGAAAGCAGGTGTATGTTCAACTGTGAAGTTTGACATTTGGGCAGTTTCATGCTTTCTTACAATAAAAACTTTCTGTATGGCTCTAAATTGATATTAAAGATATTTTTTAAAGGACCTATTTTGTACAAGTTAAATCAAACCATCCTCATTAAATCTTACAGAAAACTAAAGGCTTTCCTAAAAACTATATATTGGAATAGCAATACCTGAGAAGAATAAATTTTTCTACTCAGAAATTTTTCTACTCAAAGAAAAACTTTGAGTAGAAAAATTTCATTAGGTACTCTGCTATGTATTTCATTTATAATTGCTCTTATAGCACATTTCGCTTTGTCTTTCAGTGAAGCAGGAGAAGTGGTATTTGTTGGTTAAAAAAAAAGTCTACCTTTTCAAGACACTGGTAATCAGGATTTTAAAATGTGACCAATAAAAAGCAAATTATCTCAAACAACCAAAGGTGTGTGGTTTGAGTCAAAAAGAGCCCATTAGAAGGGACCTTTAACATAACTGGTAAAATCTGTATATGGCCTATATTTTTATCATCAAGTAATAATTGTTCATTTTGTCAAATGTGAAATGACACTGTGACTACTTAAAAAAGAAAAATCCATATGGGATGAAATGACAGAATGTTTGGAATTTGCTTTAAAGCACTTAAGTGGGGAGTTGGGGTGGGGAGGGAATTAAAGGGACAGATGAAGCATACTTTATGAATCAAGATGATTTGGTATACTGAGGTTCACAATTCTTTTCTTTTTACATTCATGAATATTTACAAAGTTCAACACGTGATTCTAAGAAAAAGAAAAAAAAAAGCCTTAAGGATTTAACAAAACAAACAGCCAAAATCAACAAATTATTGCCAAGTACACCAGGAAAGAAAAAAAAGTGAAGCTGTTAGTCATGCTTGCCAGCTGTCATATAATCAAAGTTCAATTTTGTTTGTTCCTTAAAAAATTGGATGAAGTCACAATGTGACCATATTTTCTAAGTCTACAATAATATTATGAATCTTATAAAAGGTTGAGGTGCCATCTTTATCATTCTATTTTAGGATGCTGGTAGACACAAAAAAATAGCATGAAACACGTAATTGCAAGAAATAAGGAAAACTTCAGCAGGTATCATCTGAAAACAAAAGGTATATCCTGCCACATTAACAGGCACAAATACTGCATGTTCTAAAGGGATCTTAAAGGAAAGAAATAAGTGTTGGATTTTGTTCATTATGCTATTTTTTAAATGAGGTCTTCTCTAATTAAAATATTATAACATTCTAAATTCTGTTTAAACAGAAACTCTGTTTTGTAATGCATTTCTCTTGACCACTACTTAAAGGAAATAATAAAGCCAATAAAGCAGTCGTGCGATAAAGCAGACTAACAGTGTGGGAACTCTACAGAACAAACATCAAAGACAGACCTTGTTGTGGACTAATTAAATCAATATATCTGAGAGACGGCACCACTGCTCAGAGATGTGGATTAGCCTCCTGTCCTCGTTTTTATTTCCCTTTGTGTTGTTTCAATTTCTAAGGACCCTTGATATTGTCTCGCCAAAAAAATGTTTCCCAAGAGATACTATTAGGATGCTGTGTCACCATGTGACATTTCAAAACACTGCTAGATGGCTAGACTTGGTGATATGAGAAATAGGTTTTCAATAGCACAGAGCAGCCTTGTTCCCACAGGAGCCTTGAGAGCACTGTTTAAGCAGTCCCTCTAAATTTATGTTACTATTTTGGTCACAGGCATACTCTTTCAACTGCTGCAATATGCAATTAAAGAGAACTTCCATCTAGGCTAACTTGGAAACAATCCTGTCAACAGTGGCTTGTCATGACAGGAGTTTCTCACAGTCTCCTTGATACTAAACACTGTAATGTCTGAAAATGAAGGGTCTTCCTTTAATTCACAGGATGGTTGTTTGCAATTAAAAGAAATTATTGTAAATAGGCATCATATAACTGATAAAGACATAAATTGAAGAATATATTTCCAAATAGAATGCAGAGTTTATCTAAAACGGGAAACTTGGGATCCCTGGGTGGCGCAGCGGTTTAGCGCCTGCCTTTGGCCCAGGGCGCGATCCTGGAGACCCGGGATCGAATCCCACATTGGGCTCCCGGTGCATGGCGCCTGCTTCTCCCTCTGTCTATGTCTCTGTATGTCTCTGTCTCTCTCTCTCTCTGTGTGACTATCATAAATAAATAAAAATTAAAAAAAAATCTCTTAAAAAAATAAAACGGGAAACTTGTGGTTTCTCTTAATCTTTCTCTTCTCCTTTTCCACTCACACCTTGCAAATATCTTAAAAATTTATAGCTTAACAGTCAAGTATTAGTATATAAATTTAAATTAAAGTGTGATTTTAACATCCATTTTAAACATATAATAGACCTCTGTTAACTTCTTACCATTTATTTTTGAAAACCATTCAAGAATAAAGTACTATAATTTTAAATGAATCATATTTAGGTAAAGGGATTGGTGTTTATGGTGAGAGATAAGGCAAATAATTCTGATAACTTCAATCTTTGATGACTTCCTTAACTTGCCCTCAAAATATAAAACTGTTCTATAAACTAACTTACAACCTGAGAGCTGCCCAACTATTGCACATTTCCTGAAGTGGGTTCAGTTTTCATTACAAAAATTAAATGAGTCTTAAATGAAATTTAATGTACAATGCTTTTGTCCCACCAATAATTAGATGTTAAAATGAAGATTCTCTGGCAATGATTTTCTTTACTTTTTAAATCACATCTGTATTGACTTGCCATCAGAATGATTTCTCACAAGGGCCAAGTCAATGCCATTGATTTTCTTTTAAAGTAATAAGGCAAACCACTTATTCTCTGTACTGAAAGGAAACTGCTTTCTCCCTAAAGCAACTTCTCTAGCAGGAGGCTCCTGACCTCACATTGTCAACCACCAATTCAGACCCAGTAGCACAAGCTTCATTTCCACGTTTGGACTCCTCCATTTCCTCTGTTTCCTTGATGGCATCTGCTTTTATGACATCAGCAGAAGTTTTAACTATGGGCAGACACAGGAAATACCTAGGCCTCGCTGTATGGCGTGTACCTTGGAACAAAAGAACACTTTTAATTTAACATAGGCAGAGGGAGAAGCAGGCTCCATGCACCGGGAGCCCGACGCGGGACTCGATCCCGGGTCTCCAGGATCGCGCCCTGGGCCAAAGGCACGCGCCAAAACGCTGCGCCACCTAGGGATCCCCTTAATTTAAATCAGACTATATAGATTATCGACTATTGTCCTAAAAACAAGAAAGTAGGGCATTTTGATTTGTAAAATGGCAACATTCCCAATTCTGGGCATGAAAAACTCCTCTTTCCCTTCTTCCTGCAGCCCCTGTAAGCTGTTTTGGTCTAAGGCCATATGCTCTTCTTGTATCAAGAGAGCAGAGCTGGTGAATAGAGGCAGTTCAAAATCATGGATTTTGGTCCTTGGAACAGTCTGTGTAGTATGCTTTAATTAAGACTGGAGAATCCAGTTTCTAAGCCAACCTCTAAATCAGCATTTATTTTGAAAAGATATTTTACCAATTTAAAATGGTTCTCAGAAGAAGGACAGCATGTCTCCACTGGGGCTAATTCAGGTCTTGGCTGCCATAAATCACTTCTTAAATTCACCAAGAAGAAAGAGTCTCCAATAAAACAGTCATTCTCTTGCGGATGAAGTGGCTTATTAGCAAAGGGGTCAGGATGACAACACCATTCTTCAACTAGAGCTCCCCAGTTCTCACTCGGCAATGGGAGCACTCTGATGAGCTCCCTAGTAGAGAGAGGAAAAACATTTTTTTAAAGAACAAAATGGAAACGTAGCATTTTCTTAATTAAATCAGCATGAAAGATGAAAGAAACGCATTAACCACATTGTCTGCAATGATAACCTCCTGCCTAGATTACAAAAGTAAAATATACTTATTATAGGCAGTTTGAAAGTGTATAAAGGTATAGAGAAAATAAAAATTATCCTTTCAAGCAACATAGGTATACACATGTTCACAGTCCAGAATCAAAAGATATACACAAACTGTACCTTGCTTTCACTGTTTTAGTTATATTCTGATTCTTAATGATTCCATTCTGTTCTATAGGTATGCCAAAACTTTGAGATCATTCCCTTTCCGGTAGGTCCTCAGGTTTTGAGTTTTCCAGTATCAACAACCCTGTCATGAACATTCCTATTAAAACATTTCTATACGGGATCCCTGGGTGGCGCAGCGGTTTGGCGCCTGCCTTTGGCCCAGGGCGCGATCCTGGAGACCCGGGATCGAATCCCGTGTCGGGCTTCCGGTGCATGGAGCCTGCTTCTCCCTCTGCCTATGTCTCTGCCTCTCTCTCTCTCTCTGTGACTATCATAAAAAAAAAAAAAACAACATTTCTATACATATCTGATTATTTCCTTGGGAAAAAAATCTTGCAACTGTGAGATCACGATCACAAATGATATCCATATTTTAAAACCCCACACATATTGACAAAGTGCTTTTCAGAAAGGCTATATCAATCTGTAATTCTTCCATGTGCCTGCTTCAGAATTGAATACTATCACTTTTCCATGTAATGGGTGAAAATGGTCTCCATACCGCTTTAATTGGCAACTCTAATTACTAGTGAGATTGAACTGGCTTTCATATTTATTGACCAGCGAGTTTCTTCTGTGAGTTGTGATGAATGACTATTTTCCAATGACCTATTAGTATGCTGTTAGTAATTTTTAAAAGTATATTCTATCTAAGAATATTAGCCTTTTAGCCATCATCTGTGACAAATAGTTTTGTTATTGACTTTTAATTTGGTTTGTCTTAAATTCCAAATCACCTAACTCTGTCTTCAGTGATTTCTCCCATTAACTATTTTTATTTTTTTTTAATTTATTTATGATAGTCACACAGAGAGAGAGAGAGGCAGAGACATAGGCTGAGGGAAAAGCAGGCTCCATGCACCGGGAGCCCGACGTGGGATTCGATCCCGGGTCTCCAGGATTGTGCCCTGGGCCAAAGGCAGGCGCTAAACCACTGAGCCACCCAGGGATCCCCCCATTAACTATTTTTAAATAAACTTTTTATTTCGGAATAATTGTAAATTTACAGAAAAGTTACAAAAACAGTACAGAGAGTCCTTATACACGCTCCACCCAGCTTTCTCTAAGGTTAACATTTTATATAACCATGGGAGATTTGTCAAAACTACAGACTTTATCTGGATTTCCCTAGTTTTTCCATTAATGTCCTTTTTTCCTTTGATCTAGGATCCAATTCATGATAACACACTGCAGTTAGTCATCATGTTTCCCTAGTCTCCTTAATTTAGTCCATTACATTTTCTTAGTCTGTCCTTATTTTTTAGGACGTTGAAATTTTTGAAGAGCACTGGTCTGGTGTTTTACAGAATATCCCTCAATTTAAGTTTCTCTGATGTTTCCTCAAGATTAGACTGGGGTTACGGGTTTGGGAAACAAACTAACAAAAAAACCCCCACAGAAGTGAAGTGGCCTTCTCAGCACATCCTATCAGAGGGTACACTCACTCAATCAATATGACTTATCACTGGTACTGTTAAACTTGAACAATTGGCCAGCATGGTATCTACTAGGTTTCTCCACTAATAAGCTATAGTCTTCCCTTTGCATACTCAATTCCTTGAAGTGAGTCACTAAGCCCAGACCACGCTGGAGGGGAGAGAAATTGAGTTCCACTCTACTATTATTTTTTATGCTTAAAATGGCCTTAAAATTAAGTAGGCACTTCTACTTGCTACTAGTTTTTTTTTTTTAATGGTTTCATTTTTTTCTGGACAACAGATACATAAAACTTTATCAGAAGAAAAGCTAAACATGATTTTACCTATATTCTAAATTAGGGAGATCTGTAGTCTAAGAGGAGAAGAAATATGGGCAGGATGATAAGAAGCTTCAAAATAATTAATCCTGAGAAAAACAGAATAGAACCACGTTCATGGTCTTCTTAATGCCCATGAGCAGTGTGATTGCTTAGAGCAGCCTGAGTACCTCCATTCCTCTCAGCAAAAACATATGCTCACTAGAGTCAACTATATTTGATCACAGACCTGATTATGCCACTTATACATTATTTTAGTTACATAATTTAAAAAGCATGTAAACTAAGGAAATATGAATTGCTATTCCTCTGAAAACTAAAGACTTTAAATGAAAGCCAGTTGCCCCCCCCCAAAAAAAATAATTGATAAGCTGTAGGAGATACAGCTATATATAGAACACTGGAAAAAAGGAAGAAGAATAAAAATCTAGAAAAATTCTACAGCTCCATTGCTTTCAGATGTCTAACTTCTCCTTCCATTTAAGAAAACACAAACTAGAAATTGTAGATGATGAATTTTGGATGGAATACCTACTAGTAAAAAAAGCTACACAACAGTATAGCCAAATTTAACAAAGAGGTATCGGTTCCATGGGACGCCTGGGTGTCTCAACAGTTGAGTGTCTGATCAAGTTCCACATTGGGCTCCCTGCTTCTCTCTCTGCCTATGTCTCTGCCTCTCTCTATCACGAATAAATAAATAAAATATTAAAAAAATAGATCAGTTCCAGGATCCCTGGGTGGCTTAGCGGTTTAGCGCCGCCTTCAGCCCAGGGTGTGATCCTGGAGTCCCAGGATCGAGTCCCATGTCCGGCTCCTTGCAAGGAGCCTGCTTCTTCCTCTACCTGTCTCTCGGCCTCTCTCTCTCTCTCTCTCTCTGTGTCTCCCATGAATAAGTAAATAAAATCCTTAAAAAATGTATATATATATATACATTTCCATGATAAAATGGAAATTTATTTTATCGGTTCCATGATAAAATATTCGTAAGTTAATGGACATTTGTATGCTTTAAATTAAAATATTTAAGATGCAAATGTATCATTTTTTAACGATTTCCTCCATGTTAATCTTTTTTCTTTGATATCCTCAACAATGAGTCTCATAAAAAGACTCTTAACTACAAAGAACAAACTGATGGTTACCAGAAGGATGGTGGGTAGAGGGCTGGGTTAAATAGGGGATGGGGATTAAGGACTATACTTGTGATGAGCACCGAGTGTTGTATGGAAGTGCTAAACCACTAAATTGCATATCTGAAACTAATATTACTCTGTATGCTAACTAGATAAAAACTTAAAAAAAAAAAAAACCACCAATAAGAAAATGACAGGTAAACATAGCACCTTCTCCTACTGGAGTCTCTGGTGAGAGAACTGTGGAAGCAGGTCTTTGGGCAGCAGCTCCATTACTATCTTAGCAGCTTCTCAAGTACCAGCCCAAGGCCAAAATCCACAAAAGCTGACAGATGCTCTACTGCACTGATCCACCACAGAACTCTGCCCAGTAATTCTGGATCCACCAGCAACAACAATCCCCATAGAACCCTCAAACATTCTATCTGGAACCCTACTAGCAAGTGGACTCATGGATCATTTGGCTATTTGATCAGGGTTTGATCAGGGACAGGAGAGGGGGATTTGTAAATATAATGTGATTCACTCTATTACTATTTAATGGTCATTCTTCTAGATCTTTCTTACTATTCTTATATCATTATACAATTAGTAAATTAAAATATATTAAAATGGGCCAATCTTATAAAAAAAAAGGGCAATTACAATATGGAAGAAAGAAGACATGTAATTTATAAATCCAGAGGACAAAGCTAGGAAGAAGAAAGGCTCATTTTAGTTTGACATAAGGAAGAACTTCCCTTTCAGATTAGGAAATGCCCTCTAGCAGCATCCCTTCAACTGCTGAATCTGTTTAGGATATTAAGTGACTCTTTCAACATTCATTTTCTAAAAGTCTTCTATGAACCAGGCATTCTGTTGACACAAAATATTAATACACATAGTTCTTTCTCTCAAGGGACTCAGGGTCTAGGAGACTTATAAACAATAAAACTTTATAAAATAAATGTAATAAATACTCCTAACAAAGTAATGGTTCTAAATTCATAGGGGGTTGGGAGAGGGGACAGCTTAGAACCTTCTGAAAATTTAATGAAAGCTTTCAACCTTTCTTCAAACATACATTCCCACAAGCACATAAAATCTGCATATTACTTTAGGGGATTCTTTGATTCACAAAACCAACCCACAAATTCAGGGCAATAAATACAAAGTATGAGGGGAGTAGAAGGTATATGAATTTTAGAGAAGTGATACTTGAGCTGATCTCTGAAGGATGAATAGTTCCTTTTCTTTTTTTTTAAGATTTTATTATTTATTCATGAGAGAAACAGAGACACATGCAGAAGGAGAAGCAGGCTCCCCTCAGGGAGACTGATGCAGCACTCGATTCCAGGACCCAGGGATTACAACCTGAGCCAAAAGCAGACGCTCAACCCCTGAGTCATCCAGGTGCCCCAGGTAAGAGTTCTTAAAACTATAAAAAGAATTAAGGGTATCATGAATGGAGTTAACAATATAAAGGTAAGCACCGTATCTGTTTAACTATATTCCTAGTGTCTGGCACAGCGCGTGACTCACAGTATAAGTTCTTAAATACTTGTTAAAGGAATGAACAATCACATTTTGATACACATGAGGCCCCTGCTTGGCTCTGTTGCATACTGGGATAAAAGGGTTAACAAACCTTTTCCCTTGCTGCTTAAGAATCTAACCTTTGGTTTAACCACCAAGCTCTGTTACCCTGGAAACCAGGTAGATGGTAAGCATGAATTATATTGCTAGGCAACGTTGCTTATGGTAAAAATGACCCCTGACTGGCAAATTGCATCCAGACTGACAATGCCTGAATGTAGTCCTTTGCAAGGAACCCTAGAAACTATGCCAAGGAATTGCTACAGAAGATGCTGGCTGCTTAGGACATGAGGCTTCTTCTCAGAGTAGCTCCTGCACCTCCTTGATTGTGGATCTCAAGCTTTGCACCTGGAACTGTGTCACATGGAAAGACAAGAGTCACTTGCTTCAACTGTTGCAGGATTCCTGCGGAGAGAAACTCCTTTTGATGCTGCCCTGCTGGCAAGCTGGCAAGAATTGTGGCTTGTGGTAGGATTGTGAGTCTGCATTTTTTTTAAGTTCTTATTTATTTATTTATTTATTTATTTATTTATTTATTTATTTATTTATTTATTTATTTATTTATTTATTATTTGAGAGAGAGAGAGAGAGAGAGAGTGAGTGCGAGCATGAGCCGGGTGGAGAGGTGTGGGGTGAGCAGAGGCAGAGGAAGAAGCAGATTCCCTGCTGAGCAGGGAGCCTGACCCTGGGATCATGACCAGAGCCGAAGGTAGACACTTGACTGCTTAACTGACTAAACCACTCAGGTGCCCCCTGAGTTTGCATATTTAATTGAATTTTACAAGATCTCTGGTGGGCACTGACATACACCTTATTCCATTTAATACTTACTACAACTTTGTGAGGTAAGAATTTCTATTCCCCTGCTACAGAGGAGAAAAGATAGGTTCAGAAATGTTCAATAATCTGTAATAAATTCACAGAACCAGTGGTGAGGAATAAAGGCAGGATCTTAACCCAGGTCTTCCAGGCTCCAAAACTGAATTCTTTCCCTCGGAATATATTCCCTCCCCTGACAATGCAGACCATCAGAAAAGGAGACTGGGAAGGGGTGCAAACTGTGTGGGGTGTTACATGCCGACCTAAGAGCTAAGGACTTGTTTCTATAGATAGGTGGGAAGCATTACAAAATTCTAAGGAGGGAAATGATAGGTCAGATTTGAATTTTTATGAAGAAGCAGAAGAGTACCTGTTTCAAGTGGGAGGCAGACCTAAAGAGGCTCCTAAATCTTCTCTATCACTGAGATTCTCTATCTCTTGACATTTTGCAAACAGATCCTCAATACATCGCAAAAGATACTAATATCAAAATCTCACACTTGATCACAGAAATGAAACTGCACCAAAATTTAAAGAAATCTGGGAGACTTGATACACATTAGCACAAAATGTGCTATTTCAAACTTAACTTGACCCCATATCACAGTGAATAAAAGCTAAAATATATCCCATAACTATCTACATAAGACATCAGGAGCAAGAAAAGTGCTCAATTCACAAGTCATTGCAAAGATAAAAGTGTTTTTACTACAGAAATAATTTTTTCTGGTATTTTGAAAAACATAAAACCTCTTAGAACAAAATATGTATTATAATCACAGCTCTACTGAAAGTGTATCTGTTGAAAACCTGAAACTTTGATATGATCTACTTCTCCAGAGAACTTTCAAAATAAAATAGATATCATTTTTTTCCAAGGCAGTTTTAGGTAAAAACCTGTCAAAGTTCAGAAAAAGAGTGAAATGATTTCTTGAATTTTCTCTCATCTTAAAATAACACGAACAGTAACACATTTATAATTAATTAAAATTTGTTAGTTATTTTTAATGCATCTTAACCACAAGCCTTAGGGACAAACAAAATACACAATGTTAATCAATGCTATTGACTGATGATGCTTATTCAAAACTTAAACACGTAGAAAAGAAAATGAAATGCCCTTTAACTTTAAAATCAACCATTAATCATTGACAATAACAATGGTAATAACATAGAACTTTTACAGGTTGGATTATAAACAAGTGGACATTAAGAATCTTAGAATAACATCAAATACTTAAAGCTCAAATTATGGCTACTAAAATCTAGATAAATTGAGCTGATGATATCCAACTGGTAGATGACAAATCCTACAAACCAAGCTTTACATTTCATTACCATTATGTACTTAGTAAAATTAGACCCATAAAGGTATCTTCATTTTTTTTCCCAAAAGTTTATATAATGTTACCAACGATCTAATTTGTGCCTGTACTCTTTTTTCACCTCTGTTCTTTTTCATAGACAAGCGACTGCATTCATAGTAGTTATTTTCAGACTATAATTATAGGTGGTCCGTCAAGTAGACCAACTGGTTGGATACTCTGACATCTCTTATGTTTCCATAAAGTCTATTCTACTTGTTTCCTTCTAGAGTTTCTAAGGTCTCCCTAACTGCTGAGCTGACACTCAGCTCTGCTACTGCAGGTGGAATGAGGAGGGCCTGTCCAGAGACCTTGGGAGACCTCTCAAGTGGGACTAAGAATCAAAATCTTTTATGTTTGAGTCTGTCTGGCCAACTAATATAACTCAAGTCTGGCATGAATTTATTTCTAGGAGATGCAACAAATTCCAAACCTGATGATCATTTAGCTGTTTCAATAAAGTAAATTTTGTCATTATTGTTACTTGATATTAGGGCTTATTAGTCTCAACAGGAGCATGATGAAAAACTATGTATGTTCAGACAATTTTTTTTTTAAGAGAGGAAGAGGGGGTGAGGGGGCAGAGGGAGAGGGAGAGAGAATCTCAAACAGGCTCCCAGCTGAGTTTGGAGCCCAATATGGGGCTCAATCTGATGACACGAAGATCATGACCTGAGTTAGATGCTTAATGGACTGAACTGGTGCCCATGTGCCCCTGTTCAGACAATTTTCATACAAATACTCTGAACTGGTAAAAGTATAAACTAGAGAATTTTATGGTAAGGAAATAAAGCATTATTTATTTTCAGATATCCAAAACAAATGGCTAAGATCATGTTCCTAAATTAAGAAAAAAAGACTGCTATAATTAGCAGATTTCATGCACCTTGATTCTAATAGGTATTAAAAGCCATTAATGAGTCTTTTTTTTTTTTTGAGGTTTTATTTATTTATTCATGATAGACAGAGAGAGGGAGAGAAAGAGAGAGGCAGAGACACAGGCAGAAAGAGAAGCAGAACCCCCCATTAATGAGTCTTAATAGATTATAGAAATAAGGTGCAGAGGACTGTTTAATTTGCTTGCCAAGAATTTTTTTCATTAAAAAAAGGAACATGGGGATCCCTGGGTGGCGCAGCGGTTTGGCGCCTGCCTTTGGCCCAGGGCGCGATCCTGGAGACCCGGGATCGAATCTCACGTCAGGCTCCCGGTGCATGGAGCCTGCTTCTCCCTCTGCCTGTGTCTCTGCCTCTCTCTCTCTATGACTATTGTAAATAAAAAAAAAAAAAAAAAAAAAAAAAAGGAACATGGATTAGTCTTGCACTACCCAAAGCATCATGAATCACAGAACCCAAGGTACAACTTTACATGGTTCATTAATCATAGAATTTTCTGCTCGTAGGACTCCTAGAGTTGTATCTAATCTAACCTCCTCATTTTACAGATGAGGAAACTAAGGTCTAGAAAATTAACATGACTTATTCCCAAAAATAAGGCTAACCAGTAAGCAGATCTTAACTCTGCTCCATCCTCTTACTAGAGGAGTTCCCAGTACAGATAAATCAACCTATCTCAAAGTGCCCTCCTGTAAAAGATGCTTACAATTAGTTCATTTCGATTATAGAACACACAAGCCTCTTTTGGTTTTGTTTTCTATTTAACATGAACAAAAGATGTCCTAACTACCTACATAAAACAGATATCTGAGGGAGAAATGAGAAGACCCGCTGAGTTTAATGTAAAAAGTCAACATGAAATCCTTGTACAGATACTGGAGGATGCTTGTTTTTCCAACAAACATGAGGCATGCTGCCTGAGAGTGAAATCTCCTACTAAGGATTTCTCTGCATTGTTCAAGAGGCATACACTTGCCAGACACACAGGTCTGATAGGAAAAGGCTTTCAGGTAAGCCTTGCTTAAATGAGGCAAAGGCTAAGTCAACTCCATGTTTATTTTATTAGAAAGAATAGGGAGGAAAACAGGGTCATTTCCCTGGCACAGCTAAAAAATCGAGTCCTGAATCAAAAAGACTTGACACAGTAAACTAGATAATTTGCTAATTTGCTAAGAAGACCACTAAGCAAAGGGGAGGGGAAGGAATCTATAAAACCAATTAAAAGGAACTTGTCAAGTTTTTACTATTATATGTATGACAGCTTTTAACTGTTTTGACAAGTTTGGAAAATTGGCCTTATTATGTCTACTTAAGAAGAAACACAAGTAGGAAGCATCATAAAATTTTAAGCAGGGAAGTGATTGGTCAGGTTTGAATTTTGACAAAGAAGAGGAAGAAGTCCAACAAGAGTGCCTATTTAGAGCGAGAGTTAGGCCTAAGTAAGCTCCTAAACCTTCTCCATCACCAAGATTCTGTCTTTCGACATGTCTAAGATGACTCATTATGTCTACTTAGGAAGCAGCTAAAGGGATATAGACAAGGTTTCCTAGCTACTAAGTGGTGAGGCTGCAGTTCAAACCCAAGGTTCCATTCTCCCACTTCTGCTTTACACCACACAGCCTCCAGATGGTCATGGTTAGGGAGCATGAAATTGTTCCTCTAGGTGCACCTATAAGCCCTTCTAGTTCTCAATTCCAATGATTAGAAAAAGAATGGACACAAAACAGAAGATATAGTTTCTGCATGGGAAGAATTGTTACAGGTAACAATTTTTATATCATCATCCTTTTCCAAAGAAACACAGATACCAGCCAGTAATGGATAAGCATATCCTTTATGGTGAGCAGTACCAGGAAATAGTGCTACACTGTATTTAACTTGCTCTTCCTGTGACTTCTAGGTCACCTCATTGTTGTAAAGGCATGCATGTTTCAGCAACTTCATGTGAGAATTCAACCAAAGCCTGAAATAGACTGAGAGGAGAAGTTTCCGGGTTTTACTACAACACAAAGTGGAATCCTATGGATATTTCAGGTTACAGTGGGTCTGTCACAACACAGTGCATAATGTGCAGCAACTTCAGCTCTTAGGTAATCTGAGCAGGGACATTCCCTCTTCTGCAGATTTAGTCACCTCATCTCTTACCCAAAATAATCATTCAGAGGTGCTCCATTCACTATCCCCCCACTTATACTAGGGTAACTTTCCATGATCTCATCTACCTGCGGCACTACCAGGAATTAGAAAGTAAGCAAGAGAGGCTGGTGGAAGGCCAAAATAAACACCCTACTGTTTATTCAATTCAACCCAGGAAGAATTTATTGAGTACACTATTCATCAGGCACTGTGGGCTGATGCTGGGGCTGATAGTGACGATGCTAGGGCTAATAATAAGAATAATAATTATAGTGGTAGCCATCATATACTGAATGCCCAGCACGTGCCAGGCACTGCTATAAATACTTAAATTCATTTGATCCTCTGAATAACCCTACGTAGTAGCTCCTATTGTCATCTATATTTTTGTAACAGGGAAATTGAGGAATGGAGTGGTTAAGTAGCTTGCCCAGAGTCACAGCTAATAAATGGTGGATGCAAACCAGACAGTCTGGCTTCTGAGTCTATACCACTAGTGGCTACCCTACACTGCACTCTAAATATGAGTGGGGATAAGGGACACAGGTCAATAAGACTATTCCAACACCTAGAGCCTATAGCCCAATTGGGAAGACAGGCAAATAAACCTTTGAGGAGCACATAAACCAACCGAGAATTCAGGGAAGGCTCCTGGCTGTAGATGGCCTATCAGATGAAACTAGGAAGGAGCTAATCAGAAGGAGACATGGGGTATGGGGTACATTCCAGGGGAGAGAGTAGCTCTGTACAGGCAGAAGTTTGGCATTCATTGAGATAAGGAACACCAAAAGAGGAGCAGGTTTTAGATATGGAGAAAGATCTATCCCCAAAGAAGTCTTAGGCACCCATCTTGGAGGAAACACATCTAATGAAGAAATCTAACTTCTTTCCTTAAGGATTGTTAACAACAATGAGGTTTTGATCGGTCTTTCCAACCGATGAGTGATTAGAAGCTGAAAATTCAGAGGAAAGGCTTTGTGCCCAGGAAACAAGTAGGAGGGAGAGAGAAGGTGGAAAAAATAAAGAAAAGAGACAGACACCTTGGGAATACAAAGAATATACCAAAGGGCCCTTCCCATCTCAAATGAGTAATCACACTACACTGTAAGAATGGGTTATAAGATGAACCTAATCACCCAGAAAAGGTTAATCTGTGCTCTGTATGCTCTGTTTTAGTAAGTAGGGAAATAAGAAATGGATTTTAGAGAGGGACTAAGAGAAAGAGTTCAAACAAAAAGTTGTGTTGCAAGAGCTTCTATGATTTAGAAGATTCACTTAATGTGGGGAAAAAACCTCATTCACCATCATGATGGATAAAACATGCAACAGAGTCCATGTCTCTTTTCAGAAGAGACATGCTTCGGTGATCAACACAGGCTTTCACCAAGGTAAGTTGTCCCGCCTCAAAGCCAGCATGCTATGTTCCCCTTTGTCACCTTTAGAAGACCTAACTGCTCTATGATTGTTGGAGAGCTTTATGGTTGATTTTGTTCAAAGTGACATTAAGCTGGCTCTCATTTGAAGGCCATATATTGCTCCCCTGATAATTACTTCAAAAATTCTAATAGAAAAAAAGAAAACCATTGCCAGGCACAGAATGAATCAGTGTAAAATACATTCCTTACCTGTCTCTTATTATGACTTCACCGCAGGACTGGCAATAAAATGTGCAACATTCTTGGGCTTGTGAGCTCTGATTAAACATTGAAACCAGTTCTAAAGAGAAATCAATGAAATAGCAAATCTTAGAGGTGTGGGACAAATATATTAACATACTTAAAGAGTTTAACAGCCACAATAAATTACTATTAATAAACACTGTTTACAATCCACCCAGAAGTACACATTTAATTAGCATTATCTGATGACTCAACTAGAAGCAAATATTATGACGTGCTCTCAAAACAACAGATTTTTCTAAGTGTTTCAGAGCTAGGTATTGCCCTAGATTATCCCTGTTACATACCACTGAGTTATTTCACTCATTCCATAAATACCAACGCTAAGGATGGGAGAAAGATAGTAATTACTTTCACATCAAGCTAACTACAAGGGGCCTGGCCTCACCATCCTCAGGTTTCCTCTGCTCTGTCTTAGGTACAGCTTTTCATCAGTGTGATTGCTGCTCTTATCTCTTAAATTTAAGTTTAATTTGATTTAAATTACATACAAACAGAAAGAATCTCGAAATTGGTCTTTATTGGGCAGGTTCCTGGGAATGCAATGGTTTCTAAGAATTCAAACTTCCAAGAGCAAAACTCAATTTTGATTAAAGCTGTGGAAAAATGTATATTTTCCACATTATGTGAAGTGCAGCATTCCCTTAGTTTCCATTATATCATTCATGAAGAAAGGAAACTTTCATTCCCCCCCCCCAAAAAAAACCAAAACAAAAACCCACACACAAAAATATCAGTCTGTATAAAAAAAGAAAAGTAATGAGGTCATACTCATTTCAAGCAATTTGAACTTGGTTCGTGTCACTTTGTATGTATGTTAAGATTTTAAAAACTGATGGTAGAAAATTTAAGCCTTGGCAATTAAAAATTCATCCTTTTAATTTCTAGGGGTCTCTGCCAACCCCTGTAGCACTAAGGTGAAGTAAACAGTATTCTTTAATTTTGAGCAGATAATAAGTAGACCTGGTAAGTCAACCAAAACAGTCTCTTCAGAACCAAAAAACAAATTTTCAGTGAAACACTCCCCCCTACCGGTCACCCAGCACGATCCACTGGCTTAGGTTCAAGACAGAACTTCCTGACAAGGTGGCAGTGTGAGAGAGCACTGCCACCTGGGGACGAATCTAATGCTTGTGCTGCCATCAGATTTCATTGTAGTCAGTTTCATGTCAAGGGTCCAGCCTGATCTGACCTATGTTAAACTCAGGGGAGAGTAAAACAATATGTTTACTGTAGTCCTTGAAAGAACATTTATAGTTGCAAAGTCAACTTTTTAAAAACCTCAAGACACAATTGAATGTGCTAAAAATGTCGTCACTTCTACACTACATTTTGACTCCAGTCAACATTAGTATGCATCTATCTGGTATTTATTCATTTAGCAGATATCTATTCATCACCTATTATGTGGAAAGCTATTAAGTACTGAGATCTATTTTGCATACTCTTTTCATGCACTGCAGAGCAGGGCTATAAAAGTATTCCTTTTCAGATATTTGAGTAAAATGTTTTAAAAATGTAAAGCCACAGCAGACCAGTTGAATGCAAGCAATATGCAAACCAACATTCAGCAGTCAACTTTTACCATCCTATAATTACAGCGAAATAATAATGCTTGCTGACTTAAATTTCTTTTAATAGTTCTAGTTTCGCTATTTATTAACAACCTTTACCCAAGTTGGGTAGGCGACAAATCAATTGTTTCTCTAGAAGGCCTTCATACCTCCTTAGTATGGGACCTAAAATCACAAATCCAGAAAACTAGCAGACCTGAAAAATACACCAGTGTGGCTTTTGTGCCTATCTTTGCCCAGTTTCCACAGCTGGTGTATTTCCCATCTTGGTGACCCCATTCTTCTTTCCATGGTTATTATACTAGTCATTCTTAGCATGTGGATACGTCACTTAAGCTCCATGAAATTTCAGTTCCCTATGCCTTGTTCCTAAATACAAATCTTTCCAACTCAAAACTAGCTATTCACTAATTTAGGACTTGGGCAAAAATCACTCTCCAATGAAAAAGCAGCACAAGACTCAAGGGAATATGCCACATCTCCTAAATGGCTCTTCAGAACAATCCTGCTGACCCCACCTTGAGTCTCCAAGCAGCTCAAATGAAAGCCTAAGTAGAGATGAGGCAGGAATGAAGTCTCAATGTGCAGCTGAAAGAATCATAACCCTTCCTTGACAAGGAGCATCTTGTAGGTCTGTTACAGTCTGTTTCCCCTTTCACAACATTTTTAATCCTCTGAAGCCTATTACTTACATGGGAAAAGAGGCATTGAGCCAATAATTTTATTAAATAAGTTATTCTGAGAAACATTTCTACCACCTTACTGAATCAATATGACAATAACAAAATACTAAAAATATAATAGCATAGCAATAATCAAAATCATATTATGCATCAAACTCAATTTCAGAATCTATATATGCTGTTTCACCTGGAAATGTCTCTAAATGGATGGGATCATTTCCATCATTCAGTTCTCTGGTCAAATATCATCTGTCCTCAGAGGGGCCTTCCTTGAGCACCTTTTACCCTAGTCACTCCCTATCCCATTATTCTGCTTTACTTTGACCATAGCACTTTTCTCTGTATCCAAATAACTTATTTGTTCATTTTGTTTCCACCCATGAGAATGTAAGCTCCTTAAAGGCAGAGGCTTTCCTAGCGTGTTCATTTCTGTATCCCTAGCACCTAGATCAAAGCCTAGCTCACAGTGTAAGGCAAAGTTTGTTGAATGGATGAGTTTCTATGCAATGCTTTAAAATCCACCAGGTCATGCACAACTGCCATCTGATTTAATCTTCCTATCAACTCAAGAAGCTATGTAATTTTAAAATTAAAGAAACTAAGCAAGGGTTATATGGGAAAACTCTGGACCTTCAGCTAATTTTGCTGAACCTAAAACTGCTCTAAAAATTAAAATAGATTAGGAAAAAAAAGCACATTAACCACACCCTCCCCCCAATCATGGAACAAAGCTTCAGAAAGGTTAAGTGGCATGCTCAACTGCACAGCTAATAACTCTGGCACAGCTGACAAAGAACCTTTTGACCAGCTCTTTCCATGCTTCTGCTAAACAGACTTTTTCACCTGGGAAAAGGTCAACTTTTCAAAAGAAAAATCATCTTTGATTTACAGCGGAAAACTAAATGCAGGAACGAAACAGGAGGCTGGGATCACTCACTGGCGTTGGATTCTGCTCGCACCTGCAGACGCAGGTGCAGTCCATCTCCAGGGACATACCGCAGCCCACCACAGGAGGATGGCACAAGCCTGACCTCTGCTGGAAGCTGGAGCTCTGTGCAGCCTTCTGGGGTCTTCACCTGGAGTGAGCATGGCGTTATAGAAATATCCATGGACATACCTCCTTCTTTAGGCTCCCTGGTAATTAAAAACAAAACATAAAAAATTACTTCTCCTTGATGGAAACAAAGTGATAAAACAGAGAAAAAAGGCCAAGGACCTCACTGTTCCTCTTCAATAAATGTTCTAAAGTTACTGTCCTAAAAAAATAGTGAATGAATCATAAAGGAAATCATCCTATACTAAATTTAGATCAGGGCAGAGAGTACTTTTCCCTGTCACTGTAACATGAAAGTTCTAGAACATATTTTTATTTTTGCCTTTTTTAATGGTAATTTAAATGTGCGTGTTTCCCTCGTTGCTAATAATGATCTTGAGCCTCAGTTCTCTATCCTTTTTTTATTTTTTTATTTTTATTTTTCCCAGTTCTCTATCCTAACGCATCCTGCAGCTACTCCAACCTGGACCTACCTGGGGTTGCTCTCAGAGTCATTCTGCTCACATAGACCACCTCTCATTTCCTAACGCCCCCTATTTTCTCCCACAAGTTTCCCCACAAGGTTCTTCGAACCAGCACAATCCAATGCTGACCTGTTGTACATCATGCATTTGTTCTCCCAGGGATCCCCTGTTCTCCAAAATATTTTGGTGAGAGGACACAAGGCAGCATAAGATAGTGGTATATCTGTCTTTGCATCTCTTGATCCCAGCGTGGTTTGTACATTCATTCACTCTCTCTCTCTCATTCACTCAATACAACTTTTTAAAGTTCTGTAATGTGCCAGGTACTGGGACTACCATTAACAAGGTATCTTCTCTGCCCCTCATCCCAAGTAGGGCATGGGCAAGTAAACAGGAATGATTAAGAGAGTATTATAAAAACAACCATGCACTGGCAGGGATAGGGCTGGCAGCAGCAGGCCACACTGGCAGGGAATGGGCAGCCCAGCACCCCCGGGACAGGTTCTTCATGATCCAAAATCATAGGACTGCCATCTTCACAGACGCCAAGGAGTAGAGCACCATGTTCAAGCTGAAGTATATCCTTGAGGGCATCCTCAAGTGGCCACCTGATGAGCAGCAGCTGTACAAGGATGACCAGCTTCTTTATGATGGCAAGACACTGGGATAGTGTGGCTTCACCAGTTGGATGGTATGGCCACAGGCCCTGGACACTGTGGGCCTGGGCCTCTGAGAAGCTCTCTCTACTCCCTTTCCACCAGATGAATGGTTCAAGGCCCTGCGCATGGAGCCCTTCTCCAGCCTTCCTGAGCCATCATGAAGCCACAGGACTCAGGAAGCAGTGCCAATGAATAAGCAGTGCAGTGGGAGGCCCTGGGCCCACCTAGTGCCCTATCCCCTCTAAAAGAGATTTGGGTGTCAAAAACAACAACATTGTACTTATTCATGATAAACATAGAGTACTATGGAAATACATGGAGGGCTACAGTGACTATCACAGGTCAAGCATTGTTATTTGAACAATGAATGATGAGTGAGTGAAATATTCTTGCTTCTGAGACTAGCATTACAACGATGCTGCATTTTACTTACAATAAAGTACTGTCATTTGATATACAGGATTTTGATAAGGATAACAGGATTACATGAAACAAAAGATACAGGAGAAAGAAACTTCTTGTCAATTTTAACAATTATTTTTTTTTTCAATTTTAAAAATTGAAAAATATCGGGCAGCCTGAGTATCTTAGTGGTTTAGCGCCACCTTCGGCCCAGGCTGTGGTCCTGGAGACCCGGGATCCAGTCCCACATTGGGCTCCCTGCATGGAGCCTGCTTCTCCCCCTGCCTGTGTCTCTGCCTCTCTCTCTCTCTCTGTCTCTTATGAATAAATAAATTAAATCTAAAATAATAATAATAAAATAAAATAAAACAGTCTAGTGATGTATGAATACCAGATATAACAGAACCAACTAGTCCAATTCACTACAAATAGAAATCACTTGGTAAAGGCAATCGAGAATAAAACACAGTCCATTCCCTGTCCACCAGGCACTGAAAAGTACAACAGCAGATATAGACCTATAGAAATGATCCTCATATGAAGCTAGAATATGCCTAGAATTCTAACAGAGGTGCCAAGCACTCTGCCTTTTAAGTGTAGACAGCAGGGGCAGGCCATTAACTCCACATCACCTACGTACAAAAGTCAGGCCATCTACTTGAGTATTATCTAAGTACAGAGATCCTGTAATCCTCTTAATTTGCTTTAGAAGATCCTAAGACTATTTTCTGGTTAGTTCTTTTTCAAAGCATATGGACTTGTACTTAATTGGCAAGAACCTGAGTCTTTTCCAAGGAATATATCCTTAAACTCTTGAGTCAAAAGTCTAGTTCTTTTTTTTAGAGAGAGATTGTGCATGCGCAAGAGAGCATGAGTGGGGGAAGGGGCAGAGGGAGAGAGAAACAGAATCCTAAGCAGGCTCTATGTTCAGTGTGAAGCTCAATATGGGGCTTAGATCTCATGATCCTGAGACCATGACCTGAGCTGAAATTAAGAGTAAGATGCTTAATGGACTGAGCCACCCAGGCACTCAGAGTCAATAGTTTTAAGAACTGATATTTAAGAAATAATAGTCCTCTAAAGCAGAGGTCAGAAGGACCAAATGGTATATATTTCAGGTTTTGCAGGCCATTTATGGTCTGTTGCATATTATACTATGTATTTTATTTTTAACAATGCTTTAAATAATGTAAAATCCATTCTCATAAGTTGGACCAAAACAAGGCACAGGTTAAATTTGCACATGGGACATAGTTTGCTGAACATTGCTCTAAAGATAAATAATTTGTCCATTTTGCTGCTCAGAGATTTTCAAACTGGATTGTGCCACTGGCACTAGAAGTACCTTAAGGGACATCACTACATTTCTACGCCTCACCCCACCCTATCTCTGGCTTACCACTCTTCTTCCCCTTCATGAAAAATTCAGCCAATTTGAGTGGAGTAAGATAGGCATCAATGCAAGTGTGGGAAAACCACAGTGGCCTGGAGATGTGGAAAACCCAGAAGAGTGAGGAAGGTGGGCATCCACCAGGACAGCCACCCTACAGGGATGTCAGATCTCAAGAGGAAGGAAGAGAAACCTAAATGGGGGAGCGGGGGTGGGCAACTCAGTATAGGGTTTCCAAGCCTGCCCTAGACCGCTCAGGCTGCTATAACAAAACACCAGAGACTAGGAGGCTTAACATACATTTCTTACAGTTCTGATGGCTGAGAAGTAAAACTTCAAGGTACCTAGAGATTTGGTCCTTGTTGAAACCCTCTACCTGGTTGGCAGATGGCCACTTCCTCATTGTAACTTCACATGGCAAAGAGAAGCAGCTTTAGTATTTCCTTTTATAAGGGCACTAATCCCATTATGGTGGCAAAGAGAAGCAGCTTTAGTATTTCCTTTTATAAGGGCACTAATCCCATCATGGTGGCTCCACACTCAAGACCTCATCTAAATCTAATTATCTCCCAAAGGTTCCATCTCCTAATACCATCATATTGGGGATTAGGGCTTCAACATATGAAATTTTGAGGAAACACAAAAATGCATTCCGAAACAGATTCCAAACAGATGAGGAAGGTGTCAACACTGAGGGGAGGTAGGGGAAGAAGCAAAGGATGCCAGCATAAGATTAATTACATAGATGGAAACTGACCAAATAAATGTATGTCATGAGAATAATGAAAGCCAGGATTCTCACTGTGGGAGAACAGAGTTATAAAGTGGGAAAGAGAAAAAATCAGAATGGATCCTATGGTAATAGACTAGAACTGAAAATACCTGTGTGGAGTCATGGTTTTCAATGTATATAAAGAGATATAGTAATACAGATGTGTATATGTGTATGTGTGTAGATGTATAATATACAAACACACATACACATGCATACATTCATACCATACACAAACATTATGCATTTGCCACATACACACTCTAGTTTTGTCTACTAGGGCCTGGAAAAAGTGACAGGTCAATAGTAATGAGGATACTTTATGCTCAGATTCTGGTTTCTAAAGGTCATTTTCCAGTTTTATTCTTAAAAATTTTTTTAAAGGTTTATTTATCTGAGAGAAAGTATGCTAAAAGTGGGGGGAGGGGCAGAGGGAAAGAATCTCAATCAGACCATGCATTGAGCCTGAGTCCAACGTGGGACCCAATCTCATGACTCTGACATCATGACCTGAGCCGAAATCAAGAGTTGGATGCTCAATCAAATCTGTCATCCAGGCACCCTAGTGATTTTCCACTTTAAAACAAATGGACATACACAAAATGATGTTCCTTGAAAAAATAACTACATCCAAGGATGGAACAGGAAAAGAATGAGATGAGACTGGAACATGTTGCTGTGCAAACAAAGAAAAAAATTAAAGAATAATAGGAACATATTTAAAAAGACCACATTACAAAAGAATAATAGAAACATATTAAAATCATCTTGAAGGGACTCCCCCTGGCCACATCTGGTATAAATTTGAGCAAAAAAAGTAACCCAATGAATAGATGATGATCTTGGGTCCATACTGATGTAAATGAATGAATTAAAGCCAGAGTGCCCAGTTTCTGCCTTCTGGAATACAGAGATAGTTTTATCCTGTGCTGCCCTTGTTCTGTAGTTACTCTGATGATAGTCAGTGGGATTCTTGAAGTTTGCAGTATTCTTCTTTCTTGAATGGTTGAGAGAGAATTTGTTTCTTGAAAAAAGGAAAAATATTTTTGCATAAATTGACTCCACTATTGAAAAAGGGATAGTTTGGGGCACCTGGATGGCTCAGTCGGTTAAGGATCTGCCTTTGGCTCAGGTCATGATCCCAGGGTCCTGGGACTGAGCCCTGAGTCAGGCTCCCTGCTCAGTGAGGAGTCAGCTTCTCCCTCTCTGTTCCACCTCCCTCTCCTGCTCTTTCTCTCAAACAAATAAAAATAAAATCTTAAAAAAAGGGATGCTTTAGATTGAACCATTATAGCTTCAGAATCAATCTTTTCCTAAATAAAAATATCAAAACCAAAAAAACTAAGCAAAAAACAAAACAACACTTTATGGTGGAGAAAGCAGACATCATCTTATCTACATGCTCAAAGTTAACATATACTTTAATGAAATAAGCCAAAATCCTGTGATACTTGATAGGAGAACACAGCATCACTTCTGTGATATGCTTGCCAAAGATGTACAACCTGAACCTAATCCTGAGGCAACATGAGACAAACCCAAATGGAAAGATATTCCACACAATAATTAGGCTGTAATCTTAAAAAGTGTCAAGATTATGAAGGCCAAGGAAAACTGAGGAACTCTTCCAATTTTAAGACACTAAGGAAACAAAACAACGACATATAAGGCATGATTCTGAACTGAGTTCTTTTGCTATTATGGGTATTATGTAGATCAGCGGCAAAATTTGAGAGAGGTCTGAGTATAAGATGGTAGTAACGTGTTTCCTGGTTTTGAAGGTTGCATGTTGGTATGTAGAGGAATGTTCCTATTTGTAGGAAATACACAATAATGTATTTAGGAGTAACATTAACTTACTCTCAAGTTTGAGACTGTCCAAAAACAAAGATTTTTGAGACCCTAACTGTCCACACCTTTTATATACTTGTGGCTTTCTTCATTGTGCACACCCTGCTTGAAATTATCCAATGACTTCCTATCTCACTCTGAGTACAAGCTAAAATTCTTTCGACGGCCCATAAGACCCAGTGATATACTGGAGACAGCTGTTAAAATTCCAGGCATTTTCCAAACTAGTTGACATCACTTTGGTAGCTTGACATCATCCATAGTGAAAGTATCTACATCACAGGAATCAGTAAATGTTGCAAATCAGGAAGATTTTTTTGTTAGTTTTATTGGTTTTCTTGGAAAGCAGGTTGTTAAACATTTACTAACATACATCTGTAAGACTATGTGCTCCACCAGGCCACCCACATCTCTCTGAATTTGGCACCCATTCATGCTTGCTGTTCTCTCAGAGGGAAACAGTCTTTCACCAGGTATTATATAGTTCCAAACCTTTCCCCTTTAAGTTTATTACTCAAGTGTTGCTTTCTCATTTGGAATAAGAGGTTGTAATTTTCTCTCCCTATCCCTTTTTGTTTTATTTTTCTATGTATTTATTTTCATTCAAATTCATATATATTTTGGGCACCTGGGTGGCTCAGTTGTTGAGTGTCTGCCTTTGGCTCAGGTCATGGTCTCAGGGTCCTGGGATCAAGTTTCACATCAGGCTCCCTGTGGGGAGCCTGCTTCTCCCTCTGCCTTATGTCTCATGCCTTTCTCTCTCAAGAATAAAATCTTTTTTAAAAAATCATTTATATTTTATTTATTTTGTATGATTTCTGCTCACTTATCACCCACTGCCACCATTATACTATAAGCTCAACGACAGCCAAGAATTTTCATCTTTGTTGCTGTCGTCGTTCATAGCTGGATACCCAGCACTTAGAATCTGAGTTTTTGGGGGTGCCTGGATTGCAGTGGGTTAAGCATTTGCCTTAGGCTCAGGTCATGACCCCAGGGTCCTGGGATTGAGCCCTACATTGGGCTCCCTGTAGGGTAGCCTGCTTCTCCCTCTCCCTCCCCCTGCCCGTGGTTCCTCTCTCTCTCTCTCTCTCTCTCTCTCTCTCTCTCTCTCTCTCTCGCTCATTCTCTCAAGTAAATAAATAAAATATTTAAAAAATATATTTAAAAAAAAGAATCTGAGTTTTTGGCACTAGAATAGGACCTTAGTAAACATCTGTGGACTAAATGAATGGCTAAGGTTTATCCCAGGAATACTAAAATAGCTTAACATAAACGGATTTTTCTAATGCAATTCACGGATGTAAATATGAAAGGGAAAAATATTACCATCACAATACATGCACAAATCATTACAGAAAATAAAGTGTCTATTCATGATTAAAACCCATAGTAAACTAAGAATAGAAAGGGACCACGCCATCTACCACACAGATTCACCAAGTCAATTTCATCATACCTAGTGATAAAATGCTAGAAACATTTCAAGATTAGGAACAAGAATAAAACTCAATCATATCATTTACATTAACTGAAAACAGACTAAAAATTTTAATTAAAATGCAGATTTTCAGAATGTATTCTGAAAAACTCCACCCAGTATATGCTTTTAAAAATTTATATGTAAGGCATACATTAATACTAAGAAGACAGAAAGAGATATGTGAGGCCAAACAGTACTGTCAAAAATGTTTTCTGACGAAGATACTGTGTATTTCAATGGAAGAAACGGCACTCTTTTAAACTAATGGTGATGGAACTAGTGGATATTCTTACAGAAAAAATAAAATAAAATTTAACTCCTATCTCACTCCAAACACAGAAAATGAATTTCATCTAAATATAAAAGCTAAAACTATGTAACTCCTAGAAAATAAACATAGGAAAAAACAACCTCAAGATAAGCCAAGATTTCTTAAGAAGCAAACAACACTAACCATTAAAGAAAAAAATGCAATAAACTGAAGTTCATTACAATTAAAATTTTCTGTTCTTGAAAAGACACTATTAAGAAAATGAAAAGGCAAATTTCTGATTGGGAGCAAGCGTTCACAAATTCACAAGGCATAAATAAGAAAGGTCTTATTTCCAGAATCTATAAAGAACTCTGTAAATTCAACAATACAACAAACAGCTTGATTTTTTATAATGACAAAAAATTAGAAGACACACACACACACACAAAATTAGAAGACACCTTCCAAAGGAACATGTATGAATGACCAAAAAGCAAATGAAAAGGTACTTAACATTATTAATCCAGGAAATGCAAATTAAAACGACAATGAGGCTTTGTACCTTTACAGAATTAGGTAATTAAAAGAAATGAAAATGTATGTCTACCAAAAGACTTATATGACAATGCTATAGCAACTTTATTCCTAATAATCAAGTTCTAGAAACCAACAAAATATCCAGCAACAGAATGGATGGATGAATTGTATATTCATACAGTAGAAAACTACTCAGTGAGAAAAAAAATGGGACTACTGACATGTGCAATGACAGAGATCAAACAGGAATCTCAGAAGCAGTTTTGAAGGAAAGCAGCCAGAATTTAAAAAGTATATACTCTATGAATCCATTTATATATAGTTCATGAAACGGCAAAACTAATCTTTGTTGAATGAAATCAGAAGAGTGGCCGCTTTTGCTTTTAGGAGAGGCAAGTTGGTGATAAAGTTCAGCAGCCAAAGACCATTGGGGAACAAACCAGTCAGATTTCTTCACTTGCTTAAACAAGGGAGAGTAATCTAGGGAAAACTGTGAAGGGGCCCCTTGATAAGAGGAGGTGGGAACTTTGTCTTGTTTTTGTTTTGTGTAAGTTTGGGGTGGTGGATAACCCTGCATGGTGGACTAGAATTGTAGATACTTACCTCAATGTATGATTTGAGAAGGAGAGGGAGACACAGAGAAAAAAAAAAAAAAAAAAGAAAAAACTATCAAGTATCATCCCCGATTTTACAATTGATAAAGTTCAGACGAAACGATGCTACTCTGGTGAAGAAGCTAGGATTTGAATTCAGTTCTCATGCCAAATCCCAAACTGCCAGATCTACACTTGTCCGATTTAAGGAAAAGGAAGATAAACATCAATCTACCTCGGAGCGGCTCCGTGTAGTAAAAGCTTCAGGATTTGAATATCTAATTCACTCTATTTGAAATGGCAGTCACAAGGGAATAACTAAAGGGGGCCACAAATAAGAGAACATTTCTCCTAAAAGTCTTTTTTTTTTTTTCTTATTTATTCATGAGAGACACACAGAGAGAGGCAGAGACACCGGCAGGGGGAGAAGCAGGCTTCCTGCAGTGAGCCTGAAGCGGGCCTCGATCCCAGGACCCCGGGATCGTGACCTGAGCCAAAGGCAGATGCACAGGGCAGCCCGGGTGGCTCAGCGGTTTAGCGCCACCTTCAGCCCAGAGCGTGATCCTGGAGTCCTGGGATCGAGTCCCACGTCGGGCTCCCTGCATGGAGCCTGCTTCTCCCTCTGCCTGTGTCTCTGCCTCTTTCTCTGTGCTTGCTTCCCGTGAATAAATAAAATAAAATCTTAAAAAAAAAAAAAAAAAGGCAGATGCACCACCACGGAACCACCCAGGTGCCCCTCTCCTGAAATTTCTTGTAGTAACAAGTTAAACGTTTGTTGACTTCTCATTGGAACGCGGAATGCGAATACCACAATGAGCTCCAATAAGAAGCCTGCAACCTCGGTTAGTCGTTCAGTGAATGTGTCAGTTTTTCTGCAGAAAACAGCGTGGATGGGGGCGGAGGGTGGGGGACAACCTAACCGAGTTCATGTACAAAATAGGAAGCTCACAGTGGAACTTAACCCTCTGAGGAGAAGCCCAGAAAGAAGCAGGCAAGGTTCGTTCGTTTGTTTGTTTGTTTGTTTTCTGCTGTTTTAGGAAAAGCCGGGCACTGTTAACGTTACATCAGTGCTCCTCAACCTTTGGGGTATTCGGAGTCCTGGGAGGCGTGTTAAAAGAGAAGTTCTGAGTCAGCGGGTCTGGTGTGGGGCTGAGACCTGCATTTCTTAAAAACAACAAAACAAAACAAAACCTCCCAGGTGATGCCGAGATGGCCAGTCGAGGAGGGAATAAAAGCACGAGGGTGCGGGAGGAGAAGCTCCACTTTGAGCAAATGACAGGCTCTAAGCAACCGGGAAGAAAGTCACAGCTCGTCCCTCCGAGGGGGGCGGAGGCTGCGGGACCAGCAGCGACCCCGGCTAACGCCCTGTGCCCCGGGGCCCACACGCCCAGCGCCGGCCTTACCCGAGGATGAGCAGCGCGCTCTGCAGCCGTCTCCGCACCTCCAGGAACACGCGCGTCCCCGCCGCAGCCGCCCCCATGGCGGGCGCCCAGCCGCAGGTGCTGGGGACGAGCGGCCACCACGGCCGGAGCGGCGGCACGTGCGGCGGCGGCACGTGCGGCGGCGGCGGCGGCGGCGGGGCGGACCTCCCGCCCGGATCCCTGCGCCGACACAGCCCGCCAGCCCACAGCGCCACCTGCCGGGCGGAGAACGCGCAGCCGCCGGGACTCCGCCTGGGGGCGTGAGCGTTTCCGGATGCTGGCCTAGGTCCGAGGGCTGACAAAGGTGGGCAGGGAGAGCCCAACCGCCCTCCCGCTCTTCTTCTTGTGGGCGGGGCCCGATGCGCGGCTCTCCCAGGATCCGACCTTAAAAACCTGAGCCGAGTACACCCCTTTGACTAGCGTGGGTGGGAATGAGGCTGGAAGAGCGCGGGATGAAGGATGCAGGAGATGCAGGCGGGCGCTGACCTCCCAGGAGGCTCGAGAGCCGATTTCTCCACCCCAAAACACAATCTTGTTTCGTTTCCTAATAAACGACAGTATCTTCTGGATGCACTGTGGTCAGTCCCTTGGTAGTTCTCCTCTGAGGCAACGAACGTCCAGGATTGACCTGGCATTGCTTCTGGGTTCAGACGCAATGGCTCTAAGGCGGAAACAGGTGCAAAAATGTAAGAGGTTTTGTTAGCAATATGGAAGAGCAAGTAGTTAAGTCCAATATCGTGAATCACAGGATTAGCCGTTCCTATCCTCTTTGAGAAAAGGAAAATGAGAATGACTCCACAGGTACATTTCCGCTCTCCACGTTTTGTAGAGGTCGACACTGATTCACAGGGGTCCTGGTCTTATTACTGCTAGAAGATAATTTTGGAAAGTTTTACCTCTGCTGTAAGGCCTGCTTCCCCCTCTGCCTGTGTCTCTCATGAATAAAAATAAAATCTTAAAAAAAAAAAAAAGCTGTTCTGGACTCCTAGCATTCTTTCCAACTCTCCATACTTAAGATAGAGGGAAATGCTTAAAAATGGGGAGATATTAAAATGTAAGGCAGGGTGGTAAACTTATAGTAAGAATTCTTTAAAAACAAGAGGCTGGGGGCACCTGGCTGGCTTGGTGGGGGGAGCATTGGAGGCTTGATGTTACCCCGACCAAATTGGGTGTAGAGATCACTTACAAGTGAAACCTTAAACAAAAACCAAGAGGCTGTTAGGTTTTAAAAACAAACAATGATGGCTTGTATTCAGAAAATCGTGCCCATTGATAGCTTCTTAATTCGAAGATTTTCCAAATAATAAATTCACTTCCCTAGAGATCCTATTTTAAGAGATCTTCTAAGGTCAGTATTTGCAGTTTTAAAGTTTATTATGGTGCTTCACAAATTCCCGTATCCACCGCAATAATTCCAAATCATGGTTGGAGGTAGCAACACAATTAAGAGAATCAAGTTTACTACTACTTTCCTACCTCAAATAACGGTGATCATGGGTGATGGTTTCAACCCCTAACCTCTTCCACCTTTAGTTCTCAAGCCTATTAAATCTCAAATGCTGCCACATTGTATTGAAATCTTTAACAGTCTTAGCGCAGCATGCTTTTCATACTTGATGTCTGATTATCTTTAAAGATTGCTTTATTGTACAGTCACAGATTTGTAAAAATCAAACAAACAAACAAACAAACAAAAAAACCTTTTTGTTTCTTTGACCCTACAGTTTAGGCAAAAACAGGGCAATCCTCCCTGCAGCAACTACATGATTTAAAGAGAACATAAAGTTAAAATGTTTCCAAATCTGATAACTATATATCTCCTAACTTCAGTGTTCCAATTTCTCTGAGCCTCAAGTTCCTCATATGAAATATTGAGGGATCGTTTAACACTTAAAGGATTGTTTAAATAATAGATAAAAGCTGTTCTCGGGCAGCCCTGGTGGCTCAGGGGTTTAGCGCCGGGCGTGATCCTGGGGACCCGGAATCGAGTCCCACGTCGGGCTCCCTGCGTGGGGCCTGCTTCTCCCTGTGCCTGTGTCTCTCATGAATAAATAAAAATAAAATCTTTTTTTTTAAAAAAAAGAAAGAAAGAAAGAAAAAAGCTGTTCTCAATTCCTAGCATTCTTTCCAACTCTCCATCAAGACGTGGCTGGCCCCTGCGAGTTGGAAACCCCTGCTCTTCCGTTTGGAGGCCCATCCCCCTTAGTCGGTGGCCTCGGGCCGCTTCCCCGGCCGTGCGCTTGAGGGCGCTGTGGCGACGGCCAGCGCCTGGAGGCGAGGCGCCGACCGGGGGGCGGAGACCCGGGGCCGTCGACGTCGACGCCGGCGTGGGCGCGGGCGCAGTGCACGCTGGGAGCTGTCACTAGGCCCTTCGGCTCCCGGCCTCCGCGTCGCTGCCGCGGTTGCCAGGAGAGCGGCGCCGGCGGGGAGCGGCCGAGCCCACGGCAGGTAACAGCGTCCCCGCCCCCAGCGCGGTCGCGAGGCCAGCTGCGGGTCCTGAGCTGCGCCCGCGGCCAGGCTGGTTGCGGAGCCACGGGGACGCCCCGCGGGGCAGGCTGCTGCGGCGTCGGGGGTGTTGCCGCCCTGGCCCCGCCTGGATCCTGAAACCCGGCTGGCCGCCCTCGGGTTTCCGGAGAGGCGGGCGCCGCGCGGGGCTCGGCGGGCGGGGGCCGGGGCCGGGGCCGGGGCCGGGGCTGGGCGGAGGCTCGCGGGCGGCCCCGGGCACGGGCGGCCGCTCCCGAGCCCTCTGCGCTGGGGCCCCGCGGCGCGCGAGGTTGGGGTGGAGGTCGCACCTGTGCGGTAACGGCGCGCGGAGTAACCCCTTTGTTGGTGGAATCCGGGATTCGTGCGGTCTCGCTCAGCCGGGGGCCCTCCTGCGATGGAGGAGACGCGGATGCCGGCCGTGGTTGAGGGTCCGCGTTGGGGGACTGGGAGGGAGCGCACAAGTTCATTAGAGGAAGTCAGGTTAGTCCTGCGGAAGTTGTTGACCGCGATCACCTTTGATTCTCCAGCCTTTTACAGTTGCAGCCTAACCATAGTTACTTGTCGGGTCTCTCGCATTCTTCCCCCGTCCCCTGAGGGGGGAGGGGGTGGGGGTGGGGGTGGGGGGTGGTATACCACTGCTTTAAAAACGGAAAGAACTGCGTCTCTTACGCTGCCTTCTAGTTCTGTGGAGTTTGGGGAATAGATTTTGCGATCATCCGCTTTGGAGAGTGTAGTTAGAGCAATCAAAACAGGGTTTTTTTTTTTTTTTTTTTTTTTTTTTTTGAGAATTACGAAAGAAAATAAGGAAACTAAGCGTTTGCCTGACAAGCCCAGAGCTGTGGAAAGACATAAATTTCTCAATTTTCGGTGTTCCTGGCTTTCTTCTACGCAGACAGACCTCGTGTGTTATCAATGGATAGTGTATGTCGACGTTGTACGCGAAGAAATTCACCGTCTGGTAAACACAGGGATTGAGCTGAGCCGACAGAAGTGGCCACAAGGGCAAATTAAAACCAGTTTCAGGTCAAATGCTTTATTTCAGGGAGTAAGCCGCCACTCTGAAGAAATTCCTCTCCACCACTAAACAATTGTAAATCTCTAGGTGATTCTAATCGTGAAGAACCCCGGTCTTGAAGGAAGAATTAAAAATACCTGAGTTAATACACGCACCAGAAAATGTGACACCATAACCAAAGTGTTAGGTGTGAATTCCACGTCTGACTCTATATACCGTTTAGAGAGTCTTACTTTGTTGCTAAAGTAGTAGAAAGAGCTCCGGCCTGCGAATGAGAGATTTTGTTCACATTCTTTGTCCTCCAGCTGACCAGATGTGCTCCAAAGTCTCTAGTCATCTGTTTAAAGGAATTTCATGAGATCAGGATTTTCCAAACCAGTGTTTCACCTGAACACTTCTCAATCCAGTAACAGCCTTACTGCCCCAGCAGTGTTCCATGACAAATAATTTAGGAGCACATTGGGTTAAATCATGCCCTACCTAGCCAGAAAGCCTATATTCTCAAGGCCAACATGTTAACATCTAGAATACAATTACATAGGATACCAGTCTGGAAACTACTGTACAGATCTTTCTCAATTTATGATGGGGTGTGTGTGTGTGTGTGTGTGTTTGCAGAAGTACACAACTTTAATAATGATAGATGAACGGAAACAAAAAGACGGATATAACACAGTAGGACAGGGGTGAGGTAGGGATGGAAGGGACAGAGGGATCACAGCAGCCAACGGGTGATTCTTTTGATGCCCTGAGGTCATGAGACACTTGACTCATGTCATCAATAACTGCATGTTGAGTGAACCACCAACTCTGGAAGGCAAGTAGTGGTACTATTGCTGAGCTTAGAACTGGGGCAGGGGTCCTCTCTGTCACGGAGTGGTTTTTGTTTTGTTTTTGTTTTTTTTACAGAGTGTTTGTTAATTCTCAAGATCGTCTGGGCTCCTGAGTGTTAGGTCAGCGTTGTAACATCAGGAGATGGCCTCTTGAGCACAAGTTCCCTAACAGGAGGTGGAGAAACAGGTCCGTCCCCCCCCCCCCCCACTCAGAGTAACCAGGATATATCCTGATAACCCCACCATAAATTTAAAATGTCAAAATTCGGAAAGGCATTTACTATATCTAACTTAATGTTAAACATGTGCACATTACTTACATTAGCCGTCAGTTGGGCAGAATCATCTGTCAAAGGTCATTTTACTATAAAAGTTTCGAATATCTCATATGACTTACTGAATACTATACTGAAGAAAAACAGAATGATTGTGTGGATAAGGAATGGTTGTAAATGTATCAGTTGTTTACCCTCATGATTGCAGAGCTGACTAGTTGCTGAGGCTTATGGCCACTGGGAAAAAAGGGTAAATTGAACTCTCATGAGTTAGACTGCCTGTGCTTGAGCTGGGTCTCCGTTCAGCTCTAAAACTCCCTACCTTACGCTTTTTAGCTCTCAGTTTAAGCTTTCTGGGGCATAAAGATCTAGTGGCAATTCACTGGTATAACAAAAGGCTTGTATTTTCCTTATTAAAATATTAAGGATGCACATAGGTTTCAGTGAACTTTAGTGCTTTTATTTATGGCTGAAGAAGACTTTTTTTTTTTTTTCTGGTCTCTTGATGCTTTTTCTATAACCATAATTTACATTTTGGATTTGATTTTGTGGTTAAGTCATTGATTTTATTGAGAATGGCATTTTAAAGTTCCAACAAAACTTGTTGATTAGGGCATTATTTTTACTATGCATGAGTTCCCTCTTTAGTCATTAAGTTCTTAAACTATGAAACATAATAAAAGTCTCTTGAAATGTACTTAATAATTAAATTTAAGAGTTCAGATCATTGGAAAGAGTTCAAGGTTAAAACAAATTCTAAGGCAGTCATTTCTGTGTTGCTTACATATAGGATCTAAGTGTTGAATACAATCTTAAATTATTTTGTTAAATTCTGTCAGGTGTCACTGGCAAACAGCCAGTGTGGCCACTTTAGTCTGTTCTTTGTTACTTTGTTAGGAGTGAGTGCTATTATTGTGCTCTTTTGTTAGAGGGGGACAGTGGTGGGAACAATACATTTAATAGGTAATCCCTAATTCAGGTAAGCTTTCTTCCTGAAATGAAACTGTTGAGAAGTATAGAGCTGCAGGTTTTGTGTAATGGCTTATAGTTTGTATTGAAATTTGGCAATAAAAAATAAGTACTTTTGGTTCCCTCGTCTTTAAATGGTGATTTCTTTTTATTGTATTTACCTATTTACCTCCTCCTCCCCAAGCTATCCAAGCCTAAAACCTCAGTATTTTTCCATTGCATAAGTCAGAAACATGGTACCAAATTTAAGGAAAAAATTACAGATAATGTACATTCATTTTATGTGTGCATTATATAAACACCCAGGTAACCACCAGCATAATCAAGATTTGGAACATGTCACCACTCAGGCCTGTATTGTTATGCTTTTGCTTTCTTTAAATGCATGCTCTCCCAGGCTTGGCATGTCTACATCATGTTATCCTAACTCCAGTGCCACCTTGTCTGTGAATCCTTTTTTGATTACCTCATTTTGAATTTTTTTCTCTTCTGACTTTCCTGTCAGCATATATCATTCTTTTCTGTCCTTGATGGCTAAACCAGTGGTATGCTCATAGTTCATGGTAGGCACTTATATTTATTTGTTGACCAAATGGGTAAGTGAAGTATTTCTCAAATGTCAGTCATTTCTACATCATCTTCAAAATTTTGGTGGTATCTACATATTTTCTGTATACCTATTTTCTTTGTATTTCTCTATATCCATGTAGTTATTAACATAATTTTTAGAGAAAACTTGAAATAATCACCATAAATAAAAAGTAGGTATCACTTGCCATCAACAGAATGTAGACATAAAGTTGAAAATAAGCAAACAAAACGTGTTAAATTCTGGAAACTACTGGATATTGAACACTCTAAGCCTAAAACTTGCTGTTCTTTGTTTAAAAGGGAGATTAGCAAGAATTACGAAGGTGTTGATAACATTCTGCTATCAATAGGAGAACTTCTGATGCAGTCAGAGGAAATGCAAGAGAATGAAGAGGGAATAGTTCCTCACTGATTCAGTGTCGCTTAGCCCTCTCCTTGGGCCCCATAAAATCATCTCACATCTGATTGGTGGCCAAAATTTGGGGAGACGCTGGATTAATCAGGGCCTGAAAATTCCTTAGAATTTTATCTGTGAAAGAATTGGAAAATAAAACCTTAATTGCAAATTAAGAAGTGTACTAGAGTTAACTTGAAAAGTACAATAAAAAGACTTAATCATTATTGAATTAGGTTAAATATCTTTTTTTTTTCAAAAAATGCTTTTAATGTTACTGATGTTACTTTTACAAATAAAACATTCACCGTTTTATTATTAGGAAATCATAGCTGTAAGATAAACCTTTGAAGCTAAAGAAATTTAAAAATCAGTGGGAACCTTTTATATGAGAAAGTGATGACTGTTGATTCAGGAGTGATGAAATGTTGATGATATATGTCTATCTGCCATAGCTCCTATAAGAATGGATAAAGTAATAAACTTAAGAGAATATAATAATTCCTTTATTCCTTTCATTACTTTTTAAGTTTGATCTAGGTTTTAATATTTCCATCCTGCGAAGACATTTTTGACCTTTTTTCTTCTGAGGTAGTGAAAAATTCTCCTCTCATGGAAAGAGTTTAATGTGAATAGGTAGGAAAATAAATTACCTACTCTTGTTCTATTAAATATATCCTGTATTTCAACTTGCTGTGGTTATTTTCAGGCTTATATCAATATTGTGAGCTTAATGTTTAAATTACTGTTATTTCATGTTCATGAACAAAGAGTTCAGGTAAATAGACAATTTAGTTTGGTGTTTCTTTTTTCCAAAAAATAATTTATCTGAATGGTAATACTAGGTTTATGAGTATAGACAATAATTGGCTATTCAACCAGAGGTCAGATTGCTGTTGATCTAAGGTTATGGGATACAGCCTCAATTTGGAAGTAAGAAAAGAGCACTCCAGATGAATAGTCTTTATTTCATAAAAGACCTTTCACTCAAATAAGTAGTTTCTTTCCTGTGTCTCTACTGTAAAATAAAGAAGCAAGATTGAAGCAGTGCAGATAAACTTTTTATTATTTGAAGGTAACAACTAACTAATCAGAGAAACTATAAAAAACACAGCAGTCTTAGTCCTTTAAGTTATACAGATAAATAATCTTACATTTCCATTTGCTCTTTTTGTGTGCTGTATCAGCTACTTGAAACCCTTAGAATATTTGTTAGTATAATCAATCGAATTTTCAAGATAGCTGGAATTTTTGTATATTGTACACCCTAAATATCATTCCAGTCTGATGTTATGCTTTCTGCTTGTCTTCAGTGTGATACACTTTGCACAGTGACTTTTCATATACACTTAACACATATACACTTGACCATATTTAAAATTTCCTGGACAAAATTTTTTCTCTGTAGAAAAAAATAGAATATAGTATTTGCTTTAAAGTTAGTGTCTGTCATCTTGGGAAGAAAAATAAATATTTAAATGACTTCCCATTTTATATACCAGCAATTCCATGAATGTTACTACCACCCTTAAGTTAGGAGTACACCTTTAAGCTTGAAGAGGGATTCCAGCAACATGATTATTTTTATGGCACCTGTCATTTTATTGGAAGGCTATCTTCAAAGCATTGTACCCCAAGCCTACCTGATAATGTTAATTTGAGGTTACCTATTAGTTTTATGTGATGTGATTACTGCTGTGTTATTATGTCTTTTAAGTTGGGTGTGGTTTAAAAAGAAAATATTCAGTAGGTTGCCTTCTTGTTGATTGATCCCTTCACTGTGCAAAAGTTTTTTATTTTGATGTGATCCCAGTAGTTACTGCTTGTCTTCCCATTGCCAAAAACCACGTATCTAGAAAAATGTTGCTATGATCAGCAACAAAACTCCAGGTTTTCCAGGGTTTGGTGGGGGTGGGGAAAGGGGAGAGTTAATCTGTTGGCTGTGAGAGACCCTCCTGGGGTATGAGAGAGTGGTGGTTAAAGGGGCACTAACCTGGAAATCTGAGCATACCTGGACATTGACTCTGATGTGACCATGCTTAGGACATCACTAGCACCAGTCTGGTGTATGACCAGAGCACTTAACAGATGGTTTGTGAAATCCCCCCTCAGAAGGAATTGGTGCTATAAAGAACAGTGTACTGCCCAGGTCCTTGACAGGTGTTATTATGACCCAATTAAAGTTTCTGTGTTTTGGTTAAAAAAAATATATATATCAGAGATCAATGTCTATGACATTGATCATGTCTGTCTAGATGTCTATGACATCTAGACAATGTCAATTGACTATGATCAATGTCAGAGAAATTACTACCTCCGTTTTCTTCTAGGACTTTTATGGTTTCAGGTATTACATTTATGTCTTTAATCCATTTTATTTTTGTGTATGATATTAGAAAGTAGTAGTTCAGTTTCTTTATTTTGCAGATCTCCATCCCGTTTCCTAGCATCATTTATTGAAGAAACTTTTCCCCATTGTATATTCTTGCCTTTTGTCATAGATTAGTTGACCATTTTACTGTGGGTTTAATTCTGGGCTCTGTATTCTCTTCCACTGATCTATATGTCTGTTTTTGTGTACTATACTGTTTTGATCACAGCAGCTTTGTAGTAAATCTTGAAATCTGGAATTGTAATACCTTCAGCTTATATCCAATAAGAGGTTAATATCCAAAATGTATAAAGAACTTACACAACTCAACACCAAAAAAAAAAAAAAAAAAAACCCAAACGATCCAATTAAAAAATGGGCAGAGGACCTGAGTAGACTATTGTCCAAAGAAGACATACAGATAGCCAACAGATACATGAAAAGATGCTCAGCATCACTAATCATCAGGGAAATGCACATCAAAACCACAATGTGATATTACTTTACACCTGCCAAAATGGCTAAAATGAAAAAGACAAGAAATAATAAGTGTGATAAGGATGTGGAGAGAAAAGAACCCCCATGTACTGTTGTTGGGAATGCAAATTAGTATAGCCAGAATGGATAACAGTATGGAGGTTTCTCAGAAATTTAAAAACAGAAGTACCATATGATCCAGTAATTCCGCTGGTATTTATCCGAAGAAATGAAAACACTAATTTGAAAGATATATGTACCCCTATGTTTATTGCAGCATTATTTACAGTAACCAAGATATGGAAGCAGCTAAGTGTCCACTGACAGATGAATGGTTAAGGAAGATGTGATACACACACACCATAGAAAATTACAGACGTAAAAACAATGAGATTGTGCCATTTGCAACAAAATGGATGGACATAAAGGGTACTGTGCTAAGTGAAATAGGTCAGACTGAAAAAAGCCATACGATATGATCTCACTCATATCAGTAGTCTAAAGAAGCTGACAAAAAGCAGGATCAGACCTATAAAAATACAGAGAACTGATGGATATCGAAGGGGAGGGGGTGAGGAGATACGCAAAATGGGTGAAGGGTAGTGGAGATACAGGCTTCCAATTATCAAGTGGATAAATCAGGGGAATAAAAGACACACCATGAGGAATATAGTCAATGATATTGTAACAGCATTGTATGGTGACAGACAGTAGCTACACTTGTGGTGAGCATACCATAATGTGTAAAGGTGTCAAATCACCTGATACTAATGTAACATTGTGTGTCAACTATACTCAAAAAGCTGTTTTAGAACATGAGAGACTCCTAACTCTGGGAAAAGAACAAGGAGTGGTGGAAAGAGAGGTGGGTGGGGGGTGGGGTTGACTGGGTGACAGGCACTGAGGGGGGGCATTTGATGGGATGAGCACTGGGTGTTATGCTATATGTTCGCAAATTGAGCTCCAATAAAAAAAAAGCTGTTTTAAATAAAAATTTTTAATTTATTTTAAAATTTAATTTTAAAAGTGTAAATAAAATTATTTAATTTACATCTATGGTTGTATGACAAAGTATCTCAAAATGTAGTGACTTAATAAATACTTCTCAGTTTCTTTCAGAAGGGATTGGGGAGCAGTTTGGCTGTGAGTTTCTGGCTTAAATTTTGTGAGGTTGCAGATATTGGCCTGGACCATAGTCATCCTTATGTATGATTGAGGTTGGAGAACCCCTTTCTAAAGTGGTTTGCTCACATACTAGCAAGTTGTTTCTGGCTGTTGAAGGAAGGCCTAAGTTTCTATGCATAAGGCTCCTTAAAGTGTCCTTATCACACATAAAGGCTAGAATGAGTGATCCAAGAAATAGCACATAGGCTAGCAGTAATTTTGTGTAGGATAGGTGACTATACAAGAGAATGAATATCAAGAGTTCAGCATCATTGGAGGCTATCCTGGAAGCTAGCTTCCACATTTTATAAAGCTAATATGCATACATGTCACTAGTAAGCAGTACATACGTAATCAGTATGCGGTTTATACACAGCTCATGGTTTTAGAATATTTAAAGATTAACTTAATAACACTTGATTATATTACTAAATGAAGCAAGTACTTTATCGACAAAATTCTTAGTTTTTGTTTTTCTTTGGGGGATGGTGGGTTAATTCTTGGTTCAAATGTAATACTAAAGATGCAGATTTTATTTATTTTGGTTTTCCTTTATTTCTAAGATGAATGAAGGAGGGAATGCCACATGTTACACAGCTGCTGTTTGATTTGCTATGGAGACATTATTTTTTAAAAAATTAAGCTTAGGGATCCCTGGGTGGCGCAGCGGTTTGGCGCTTGCCTTTGGCCCAGGGCGCGATCCTGGAGACCCGGAATCGAATCCCACGTCAGGCTCCCGGTGCATGGAGTCTGCTTCTCCCTCTGCCTGTGTCTCTGCCTCTCTCTCTCTCACTGTGTGACTATCATAAATAAATAAAAATTTAAAAAAAAAAAAAAAAAATTAAGCTTAATACCAAAAAGAGGGAATAATTTGCATGATTTTAAAAGTATACAAAAAGTATACGGAGAAAAGATTCCCTTTCCTTGGCCCTTATCTATGCATTTTCCACCTGGCCAACTGGAAGTAAGCAGTTTTATTTATTTATTTATTTATTTATTTATTTATTTATTTATTTATTGCATTTTTTTTCAGAGCTGTATCATATATATGCAGATAATATGACTACATATTTTTTCCCCTTTTTTTATAAATGGTAGCATACTGTGAACACTGTTGTGCACATTGATTTTTTTCTTTTTTTTTTTTAGTTCATATATTTTAGGAGCCTTATCTGAATTGGTACATACACTTTATTCATTCTTTTTACCAACCAAGTGTATTCTGTTGTCTTCAATTCATATCACCGTTATTGGTTATTTACTATGAGTCAGCTGGGACTGACTAGGAGCTGGGGATGTGAGAGCTAAAACTGATGGATGAATACTCTGTCACAGGGATTAATACCCTTGGGAGTCAGGGTTCGATTAAGTAAAGCAAAGGAGGTTTTTTAGCAGAGAAAGTATAGTGTGTAGTGGGAGTTCACAGAAAGGAGATGTACATATGAGTGTTGGAGATAGAGAATAGTTAGGGAAGACTTCACAGCAGAGGTAAGATCTGAAGCCTGAAGGATGAGTAGGTACTAGTCAAGTTAGGATTTAGTGTTTCAGGCAGAAGGAAGTTTTTAAAAAGACTTCAAAACCTATTACAAAGCTATAGTAACTTTAAAACAGTGTGGTACTGACAGTAGAGGCAAACATGTACACCAATAGAGAGGAATAGAAAGCCCTGAAATAAACCCTGTGGCCAAATCTTCAACAGAGTGCCAAAGCAATCGATCGGGTTTCTTCAAAAAATGGAATTGAGAAAACTGGATATCCATATACAAAAGAATGAAGTTGGAATCTTATTTTATGCTAGATAAGAAATAAAACAATACCTAAATATAATACCTAAAACATAAAACTAGTAGAAGAAAACATGGGAGAGGGATCCCTGGGTGGCGCAGCGATTTGGCGCCTGCCTTTGGCCCAGGGCGCGATCCTGGAGACCCGGGATCGAATCCCACGTCGGGCTCCCGGTGCATGGAGCCTGCTTCTCCCTCTGCCTATGTCTCTGCCTCTCTCTCTCTCTCTCTCTCTGTGACTATCATAAATAAATAAAAAATAAAATAAAAAAAATAAAAAAAAAAAAAAAGAAAACATGGGAGAAAAGCTTCATGACATTGGTTTTGGCAGTGATTTCTTGGTTATGACAACAAAAGCACAGCTAACAAAGGCAAAAATACACAAGAGGGACTACGTCAAACTTAAAAACCCTTATTCATCAAAGGATACCATCAAAAACAAAAAGGCAACCTACCAGAATGGGAGAAAATTTTCAGAAGTGATATATCTAAGGGGCATATCCTGAATATATAAAGAAATGTCACTCAGCAACAAAAAGACAACCCAATTAAAAAATTGGCAAAGACCTGAATAGACATTTCTTCAAAGATTATATACAAATGGCCAAGGCATATGAAAAGATTTTCAGCATCATTAATCATTAAAGAAATGCAAATCAAAGCTACCATGAGATGCTACCTCACACTTATTTCCATGGCTACTATCAAAAAACTGAAAAGCATTGGTGAGGATGTGGAGAAATTAGAACCTTTATGTACTGTTGGAAATGTAAAATGGTGCAGCTGCTATGGAAAACAGTATGGTGGCTTCTCTTAAAAACAGAGCTGCCATATGGTCTAGCATTCTCACTTCTGGGTATATTGAAAAGAAAAGATGATCCTGAAGAAATATTTTCATACTCAAGTTCATAGCAGCTCTATTCACAATAGCCTAGTGGTAGAAAATGTAAATGTCTGTGAATGCATGGATGGATAACTATACATATAGAGTCAAATATTAATCTTAAAAGGGAAGGAGATCCTTGGGCTCCATGCTGGGCATCAGCTTACTTAAAAAAAAAAGGGGGGGGAGGGGGGGAATCCTGTCACATGCTACAATATGGATGAACTTTGAGAACATTATGTTAGGTGAAATAAATCAGTCACAAAAAAGCCAAAATATCGTAGGGTTCCACTTAACATGAGGTACCTAAGGTAGTCAGAAGCAGAAAGTAAAATGGTGGTTGCCAAGGGCTAGGAAAGAGGGAAAAGAAGAGGGTTTTTTTTTTTTTTTTTATTGTGTGTAGAGTTTCAGTTTGGGAAAATGAAAAAATTGAGGTTAATTGTACAATGTGAATATACTTAATACTACTGAATTGTACACTCAAAAATGGTTAAAATGATAAATTTTATGGGTTTTTTTAACCACAATTGGAAAAGATAAATGACATTAAACTTTTAGAAACATAAAACATATATGCATTTTAAAATGCTATCCTGTAATGAAAGCCACGTTTCTAAATACTGAAAAAGGAGCTGATTGAAGAATGAACCTAGAGGGTTTGAATCAGACGATATTGTACTGGCTCAGTTGGTAGAGTATGTGAGTCTCAACCCTGGGCCCATGAGTTCAAGCCCCACGTTGGGCATAGAGCTTACATGAAAAATATACAGAGTCACAGCATTTTGAATATAGGTTGATAGAAAAAAATTCAAGTGATGAAAGGGAGCATGGGGCATACCCAGAAGAGAAAGTGCATAATTAAAGACACTGAGGTGGGAGGCAGCAAGACTTGTACAGTTGGCTAGTTTTAAAAAATATTTATTGGCTCTTGTTAAAGATGGTAAGGCCAATTTTATTAAGGAACATCATGATAAGTATAGGGACCACTGCATTGGGATTTTATAGTGGAGGAGAGAGATGGGCCTTAACTCTGAATACATCATGGGCAAGTGTTGGTTTGTAACCTCCTCAGAGCCCTTATTTGAAATCTGAAACCGGCCCTGTCTGTGATGGGAAAGAAGTGACAGAACAAAGAGATCAATCCGTTCAGATTTGTAGGTGGCAAGCTTAATAAGTGAGGGAATTTACATATGAGGCTTGCCTTGGGTGGCCTCAAAACAAGTAGATCTCCACACCCACTCACCAGCTGGAATCTTACAAGTTTATTGATAAATCTTTATTGGGTTCAGTCACATATCCAGTCCAGGTAGCCTCCACACTACGTTTCTATCAAGTGTATCCTTAGAGCAGCTTCTGGGAGTAGCGAAGGCAAGCAGAATACACATTCTAAGGACGAGGGAGGAAGCGAGGAGCCTCCGATTACCTGGTTCCAGCTCATGGGTCAACGGGCAGTCACATCTTCTTGATGATCTCCTTGAACAGCAAGTGGGACTTTATAGCCATGGAGTAGGGTGGGAGACAGGATGGAAAATAATTCTAAGAGGAAACATCAGGGACAAGGGGGGATTCTGGCTAAACCGACCTACCAGGATTCTTGCTCAAGATAGGTTGAGGTATCCAGATGATGGAGGATGAGAGTCTGATCAGGTATTGAGGGTGGTCAGATACTGTTGGTGGGGGTTTCTGGTCAAGCTCACATAGCACGGTTCTTGGAAAACTACATTTTGCAAGAAAGTTCACAAGTGGGCCTAGGAGAATATTTAGAAGTTTTACTAAAGTTTGGTCAAGCAAAGAAACATGCCAAGTTTTGCTTAGCTAGATAGAAATATGAACTATAAGATTGAGTGGGTCCAGTTTATGAAAAGGCTTTAGTCAATATGATTAAGAGCTTGCATTTCATTTCTAAGTAATTGTTAACAATTCTAGCAATGATAGAGTATTTCTTAGGGGTTAAGCTTGGGGCTAAAGTGCATTTTGTAGACAAAAGTTTACTTGCAGAGCTTCCAGCAGGGAATAATATGTTCAAACTATGTTTCGCTGTGTAAAATTAATTGGCTCCTAGAAAGCTGAAGGTAGTAAAAGTAGAAGGCTGTTAAAATAGTCCAGGCAGAAACTATTAGGAGCCATGGTTAAAAGACCATTCTGAAAGATAATGCCTACCACAGTCAACTTTGGGGTGGGGGTGGGGAGGAGGAGGTGAAGTCATAGATAGATTTGATATAAGAATAGAAAATAAGGCCAAAGCGCAAGTTTGTGTGATTGGGAAGATGACAGTACTGTTTATTTCAGTAATGAAGTAAAAACAAAAACTCAGAGAATAATAATAGCAGTGCTTGACAGGTCATATTTCTTGTGTTGGAGTGATGTCCTAAAAAATTTTTTTAGAGCAGAGTGTGAAGCAGAAAGTGAGGAGAGGCGTAATAATAATGATAAACAGTTCAGAGTTTATCAGTGTTTCAGAGGATACCCAGTTTTTGTAAAGAGACTCTGAATAAAGATTTTACAAGAAGCAACACCATATTTTGGTTCTGATTCTATTAGGTGCTTCAGAATCTACCAATATATCTAGAGTTAATTCTCTCTCTTGCCAGGTAACATCTCAGCAAGGTTCTTTTGTTCTTTTATGATATTAAAACTATTGTTCTGTTTTCATCTTAACCTTAAAACATGAGACGAGATGAACATCAGAAGAGATAGAAAAGCAGAGGCAGGTCTGCTATAGGGAATTCTCATTTGTCTCCGTGAAGTATCTCGATATCTTCAAAACTAATTACAGCTGCTTTCCTTTGCCCTTTAAGGGACTTAACCCCTGCAGTGCTACTTACTGTGCAGCACCATTCATTTAAAACTTTGAGTAAACAGATGTGCACAGACACATGCATGGTTTGTGTCCAGTGTTAATCCTTTTCTTGTTTGTCTCTATATGTAAAATTACTTGGCTAAACTGTTAGTTTCTTCCTGTTTATTATTTTGATCATCTTCTCTAGATGCATAAGCACAATTGAATCTGCATCTTTGTGTATGTGTGTTTTACTCATGATTTTACTTTTGGAATAGTTTTAATAAAATTTACAAAAGAAAATAAAACCCTTCATGGGATTTTTTTTGTTTGAAAAAAATATGTCTTTCTTCACAGGCTATAAAATTTGTTTACAGATGTTCAGTTAAATGCAGTAGGAAGTACAGAAAAACTTGTGCCATTCAGTATACATAATATAACATTTTTTATGTTCATGTAGCAACCAGTCTCTGTTTTTAAGTTGAATACTGTAATAGTCTATTGCTTATTAATTTTAAAAATGCTGAGAACATTATTATTTTAAAAATGATTAAATTTTATTTTCTTGGAAATAATTGTTTAATATGGTGGGTTTAATTGTACTGTAAATTTTGCTTTTTTTCTACATTTTTTCTATCAGTTTGTTTCAGTTAAGATTATATTTTAGTGATTAAACTCATTTGTTATTGTTAAATGAATAATAATAGCTACTAATGAGCATATTTATTTTGAGAAGGATACTTTCTGAAAAATGACTTTTTAAATAAACTTGAAAAAGCACTTGGTAGGATAGCTAACATTGATGTTGTCCTTCATCTTGTGTTTCACATTTCTCTTTAATCATTCTGAATAGGCACACTCTCATTTTTGTTACTTATCATTATCTCACACTTTACCTTCTGTGTATTGAAAAACAAGCAGTGTTTTCTCCTTCTAATTAAAAACAAAACCAGAATATGGTCAATCTAAATAATTTAGGTTTTCTTTAAGTGTATTATGCTTGTACTTACTCTCAGGCAGAAGATTTACTCTTGCCACCTCTAAGAAGTTAGTTTCATTTCCCACCATCAAATTCAGTCAGTGTATATATAGAGAAATCAGACGGATTTAATATTAGTAAATACTAAACATTAAAAAGATACATTTGGAAAAAGCATTATAAACCTCAAAGCCAAAATTTAGTTGACATTCTCAGTTTTAGATTATTCACACAAGTATTTATTTCTTTTTATAGATGTGGTTGATACAAATATGAAATGACTAAATCAGAATATGTAATTGAACCATCAGTGATGTCCACAGGTTTCATAAATATGTGGGTAACTTCTTTGAAATACTTGTTTTCTTAACTATTATTTTTATCCCCTCTTAACAGTCCTCATGAATTCTATCTCCCTTTCCCAAGAGAAAAACAAAACCTGTCTTTACTGGATCTTGTAAAGAATCCCTTGGGTGCTTCATAATAAAATTTCTAACCTAGAACATACCCCTAATCCAACAGGAATCTTCGCATCATCCCTGGGTATCCTTAATTTAAGGACAGCCACATTTATAATTCTGTTTTTGGATGCACAATCCAACCTGTGGCACCTCTCTAGGATTAATTCCACATGAGAGCACATGTTTACTTTTTTGGTATTGTTTTTTCAGGGGAGTAGATTGTGTTCTTGTACATACTGTATAGAGTGCCCCTTTCACCATGGTCATTTATTGAAATAGGATTTTTGTTTTACAAATAACCAAACAAAACCCGTTTATATCAGAATTTATAGTTATTTTGCCTTATACTCTAACCTACACACTTTCAGTATTCAGTAGTGATGTAGGTTTGGGGTATTCAGAGTTCAGTTTTGGTCCCTGTCCCTAAGCCAAGGTCTACAAGGAACAACAGAAATGTATGTACTTATATTATTATAGTGCTTTTTAAAAATAAGTGGAATAGGAAAAGAAACAACAATATCTAAAAAATGAGGAGTTAAAGAGTCAAGAAAGGCTATATAGCCTGAATAGGTTTTTGAAAAATTGAATAAGAAAGGAGAGGGAGGCTATGTCAGGCAGAAGAATTAAGAGTTGTGGTAAAAAAGTAGTTGAGGAAGACTGTGATTATGGACCAGGCTAGGTGTCAGCCAGCCAGAGTTCTTCCTGCTTCCTCCTCTTAATTCTGTGTGAAACCTCAAACACCAAAATGTTCATACATACAGGACTTCATGAGCATACTTGCTTCATGGATTTGTTATGAAGATAATTTGTGTAAAAGGGCTTAGCATGGGGCTTGCCACAGAGTAATTACGAAGTCAGTGTGAGCTGCTATTAGTAATCATCATCATCTTGAATAATGTTTGGGCAATGTTTATTTGGCCACTGTGCTTTGGGGACAGGATATTATCTTTAACTCAAGGACATATGTTGAGTTTCATTGTTACAGCTATTAACTATTTGAAGCTTACAAAAGAATCCTAGCTACCCATTAAAGGATCATTTTAGGTTGTAATATGTGCTCACACTGTTCTGTTTTTCTAAATTACTTTTCTTCATGATCCTCATGACGTGTCACAAAAATCAGTTTAAAGCTAGAAGAAATCTTTAGTTATCATTTTTATAGAATTCAGACTATTTCTAACAGATGGATAATTTCTTATATGTGGATTAACTTTAGTATCTTTTTTCCAAGTAAATAAAACTTGCTGTTTGTCATCTTGCTAGAATTGTGGGATTTTTAATTTTTTGAATCTCAGGTGTTATTTTTATAATTTTCACTGAGATCAAAAGTGAGAATATAAATATATAATTAAAATACGGTGAAACTCTATGTCAGAATTTTCTCCATCTAGAGAGTAGCATCTAATTAATTTTAAAAGCTTTGACTTCTGGGGACACCTGGGTGGCTCAGTGGTTGAGCATCTGTCTTTGGCTCAGGGCATGATCCAGGATGAGTCCCATGTCGGGCTCTTTGCACAGAGCCTGCTTCTCCCTCTGCCTCTGTGTCTCTCATGAATAAATAAATAAAATCTTAAAACAAAACAAAAACAAACTTTGACCTCTGGGAGTATCATACTTCATAGAAGAAACAACAATGTCTAAAAAATGAATGAACCAAGTACTGAATACTGCTGAGAAGTTGATTAAGATGAAAGGCTGGAGAAATGACCATTGGCTTTGGCTAATGCAGTTAACTGGTGAACCATACATGGGGTGGTTTCCTTGGAGGGAGAGTGTCATGAGGCATTTTTTAGTGGGCTGAAGAGTAAAGAGGAAATGAAGAAATAGTATAGAAAAATGTTTTAGAAAGTTTTGTAATGAGAACAGAAAAATGGGTTGGTAATCAGAGAGTCTGTGAGAGTCAAGAGGAAGCTATGAATTTTAGTTTCTCACTATGGAAGATTCCAGGACTCTGTCTGTAGGTGAATAGAGAATGATCCTGCACAGGAAGAGATAGTTACTGAAGAAGAGTAAACCAGTAAAGGTACTTTAGGAAAAGTCTTGAAAAGCAAGAGGAGATGGGATCCAAAAAGAGGATGGAGGTGGGTCCTTTGTTCCTCACAACAGGAAAGTAGAGAATAAGGATATAAGTGTATATGAGTTTGCAGATTGTTGGAGGGAATGTAAGCATTCCTTTTGCTTCTCTTTTTTATTGCTGCTGTTCTTTCATGATCTTAAGTTATTTTTAATGGTTAAATATCTTATTGAATTGGTGTGCTAAATTTTATTAATTTAAATTCAATTAACAGTGTATTTTTTTATTTTATAGTGTAATTTTATTAGTTTTAAAGGTAGAGTTCAATGATTCATCAGGCTTATATAACAGCCAGTGCTTGTTACATCATGTGCCCTTGTTAATGTCTATCGCCCAGTTACCTTATACCCCCACCACATCCCCTCCAGCAACCCTCAAGTTTGTTTCCTATGATTAGGAGTCTCATATACTTTGTCTCTCTCTCTAATTTAGTCTTCTTTTATTCTTCTCTCCCCCTATGATCCTCTGTTTTGTTTCTTAAATTCTACTTATGAGTGAGATCATGTAATTGCCTTTCTCTGATTGACTTAGTATCCTCTCGTTCCATCCACATTGTTGTAAATAGCAAGATTTCCCCTTTTCGATGGCTGAGTAGTATTCCATTGTATATGTATACCACACCTTTTTTTTTTTAATTTAAATTCAATTAGCTAACATATAGTACATCATTAGTTTCAGATGTAGTTTTCAACAATTCATCAGTTAAATATAACACCTAGTGATCATCCCATCACATGCTTTCCTTCATGCCCATCACCCATATCATATACCCCATCCCCCCACCTACCTCCCCTTGAGTAACATTCAGTCTGTTTCCCAGAGTTAAGAGTCTCTCATGGTTTGTCGTCTTTGATTTTTTTTCCCATTCAGTTTCCCCTCCTTCACTTATGGTCCCATGCACTATTTCTCATATTCCACATATGAGTGAAACCGTATGATAATGGTCTTTCTCCAATTGATTTATTCACTTAGCATAATACCCTCTGGTTCTATCCATGTCATTGTAAATGGTAGGTATTCATCCTTTCTGATGGTTGAGTAAAATTCCATTGTATACATACCAGATCTTCTTTATCCATTCGTCTGTCAATGGACATCTAGGTTCTTTCCACAGTTTGGTTATTGTGGACATTGCTGTTATAAACATTGGGGTGCAGGTGCTCCTTTGAATCACTACATTTGTATCTTTGGGATAGTAGTGCAATTGCTGGGTGGTGGCATTTGCTTCTGTTTTCTTAATTAAATTTGCAGTTTGGTCTTTAGCAACAATGGAAGGAGGTGGTATTAGAGTTTTGAAAAGAAGACAAAGTATGAAATACTTGTGTTAGGCAGTAGATTTACTAAGGAAACAGTGATTTAGAACAGTGTTGAATACCTGGTTGAGGAGGTTTGTTTTTCAATTTAAAATGCAGTCAGCCACCCTGCAGTTATATGATTTTTCTCCAGCAATGTTCAGTTGCTTGAGCTCAGGCATAGAAAAAGCAGATAATCAAGTTCAACCCAGATTGGGACTTTGCCAGGTAAGTATTGAGAGAATAAGGAAGACATTTCACTCCCTGGCCCTGAAATGGGATGGATATAAAAAGGAAAAAAGCCTCCATGAGACTGAAGAGTAGTGGTTAAGAGTTAGAACTCTGGGGGTGCCTGGGTGGTTTCACCCAGGGGTGCCTGCTCTTGGTTTCAGCTCACATCATGATCAGAGGGCCATAATCTCAGGTTCGTGAGATGAAGCCTCACATCAGGCTCTGCACTCTGGGGGAGTCTGCTTGAGATTCTCTCTCTGCCCCTCAAAGAGTTAGAACCCTAAAGCTAGACTATTTCTGTTCCCTGACTCTGCCATTTATAATATTTCTATACCTCTGTCTCTTTATTTGTTAAGTGTGGACAGTAATGTTTACTTCATGGGCTCAAATAGGATTAAATTAAGTAAAATATGCAAAGCATTTAAATGGTGCCTGGCATGTAGTAAGCTACAATTTAAGGTCAGCTAAGATGTTGTTTTCTCTGCTGCATCTGAAGTCTTATCCTGAGAAGGTAGCTAGGACCAGAAGCCAGCTGGATGTGCAGAGAAAAGCTGCAGATCTGTTGACCACATATTTGGAGTTTCTTAGAGTGTATAATATTTTGAAGGTTTGAGATTGGGTCAGATGAGGGGAAGTACAGAATATCAGGATTCTAGTGGATACCTTAACCTATTTGTGAAATACTTGTTAGATGTTTTATTTTATCTATATTGTTAGGTCTCCCGGAAAGTTTCCAGTTCTCTGGAGTAACTGGCTGTATGATTGAATAAATTATTTGCTAAAGATCATTAGTGTGTCAATTTTTGAAACTTAGAACTTTTGACCAAAATGAAATAAATTTGTTAATAATTGTCATATTCATTTATTAGGTGGTAACAGTAACTGAATGATAATTTTTCATTTGGTAAAAAAACTTGGAAAGAGTGCTGTGTATATATATGTGTGTGTGTGTATGTATACACACATACATATATATAGCATTTTTTAAAGTACTTTTTCATTCATAATGAACAAGTAGAGTTTTCCCCCTTGAATTTCATGGTACTTTAAGTAATCTATTTATTTACATAGTTGGAATGTGATAAAACTCTTGGAAAGTCCCCAGATATATTTGTAGAATTGGCTAATAATGAATAGTCCTTTGTCTCTTCATCCCTCTCCTGACTTTTCATGGCAATGGAGACAGGGAAGCAGGGAGCTCAGCTAGTAATAAACAGATTAGCCAAAATATCTTTATTTGGTTATTTTCTGAAATTAGGTCTATTCATTTTTTATAACCACTTAACTTTTTTTTAAATTATATGGTCTGTTGGAATGTTTTATTTCTTACTAAAATTTTGCCTTTTCACCCCGTAAAGTATGAAAACTCTGATAATTTTCATAGGGTCTAGTTTGCCTAGAGAAATCTATGTCTTTTTTTCTTTAACAGCTGTTTTTTTTTGTCTTTTTTTTTTTATGATAGTCACAGAGAGAGAGAGAGAGAGAGAGAGAGAGAGAGGCAGAGACACAGGCAGAGGGATAAGCAGGCTCCACGCACCGGGAGCCCGACGTGGGACTCGATCCCGGGTCTCCAGGATCGCACCCTGGGCCAAAGGCAGGCGCCAAACCACTGCGCCACCCAGGGATCCCCTTAACAGCTGTTTTGTTTAATTTTTATATTTGAATGAGACAAAAACACTACACTAAATCATGCTTTATGACAATTCAAGTCCAATTTATGTGAGTTATAACTTAGAAATAACAGCTAAATTGTCAAGGGATATGATTATAGATTAAATTTAAAAAAACTGCTTATTAATAGCTCCAGAAAGAATTTTTTTAACAAGGATAACTTTTTTTTTACAGTATTACATTAGTTTCAGGTGTGCAATATTGTGATTCAACAATTCCATACTGAAAGAAAAATTATAAATGCCGTTTGACTTTACCTGCAGCACTTTATGGAAGAACAAGCCACAGTCTTAATTTACCTTTTCAGGTTTCCTAGTTATATTAAATAGTTATTGTATTGATCAAGAAATAGGTTTTGGGTTTGGGGTTGTTTTGTTTTTGTTTTAATTTCAAACAAATAAAACTCATTTGATAGTGGTGATAGAATTCTTGTTTGGTTTCTTGTTTAAAGTGATGCACATGTTCAATATTTTAATTCTGGTGAAGAATCTTGATTGTTGTGATAGTTTTATGAGCATATATTAGAACTTAATAGGTATGTTAAATATGTACAGGTTAATAAAATAGTAAAAAAAAAAAAAACCCCACACATTTGGCAGTGACACATTTTGCATTCATGAGACAATTGGGTATAATTTAACCGTCTTCAGTTTTGCATTTTACTACCTTTACTAAATTCAGAGCCGTATCTTGTTTTTAATTACAATTTATTAGTCCTTATAATTACTTACTTCCTCATACTGTTTGTTTTTATTAGTGCTAATGGTGGCAATAACTTCTTTGAGCATTTTCTATGTGCCAGACACTCTGATAAGTTTAATATGTTCTTTATTTAATTCTGACAGCCATTGAGCTAGGTATTATCATCTTGTTTTACAGTTGAGGAAACTGAAGTTTGACATCTCACCCAAGGTCATACAGCTAAGTGTTAAAACTAGGATTTGGATTCCCAGCTGTCTTGACATTATTAACTCCTGTGCTTGGAGACCCTAACTCCTACTGCCCATCTTTTTGTGGACTTGGGGTTCTACAAAACACTGTTTTGTTATTGAACATGTGCAGTTTTTGCCATGTATTACAACATTTCTGGAGAAGTTGCAGTGTATAAAGTTTCCTTGATCCAAATGGGAAATGTTATATTTGCATTAGGATCTAAGCCAGTGGTGTTCCAAGTGTGATTTGTGGGCCATTCACAAATTCTTTATTAAGGAAACATGAGATAAACACAGATGAAAGTAAGTATTAGACATCGGGTTTTTTTTTTTTTTTTTTTTTGCTTGTGTGTGTGTGTGTTTTACGGTTTATTTATTTGAGAGACAGCACTAGTGCAAATGAGGGGAGGGGCAGAGGGAGAAAAACTCAAGCAGACTCTGGAGTGGGACACAAGGCTTTATCTCAGGATCTGGAGATGATCACCTGAACTGAAATCAAGAGTTGGACACTCAGCCAACTGAGCCATCCAGGTGCTTCTCAATGTTTGATATTTCTACAACAGCTATGTACATGGTTTATATTTTTATCAGCAATCGACTGGGGAAAAAACTGGTTCTTCACCACACTTTGAGAAGTACTGATCTAAACCACTTTAAAATAAAATATGGAAAAATAAAATACCTGAGACTTAGAATTTGCATTTGTTATAGATTGGATGAAAAATTAAAAAGTGATATCCCTACACTTTTCTTCTGATATGTAATGAGTAATTTTATTTTCATTAAAAGTCATTGAGGAAGCAAAACCTAATTTCTAGTCCTAAGATCTGACCACTTTTTCACACAAAAGGAAAGTACAATAGCTCCTTCCTGATGAAATTCCTATAAAAGATCTTTCTCATTTTTCAGCTGTTTGCATAAGATTTTGCTTATAATGTTCTATCAGATAGTTATATGTGTCTTTGTTATATAAACTCTTTTTAGTTATATTAAAATATTTAGATAATTTTTAACTAAAAAAATATTTGAAGAATCAAATTTCTGCACTGAGGGGGGCACTTGATGGGATGAGCACTGGGTATTATGCTATATGTTTGCAAATCGAGCTCCAATAAAAAATATATATACAAAAATAAAAAATAAATAAATACCAAAAAAAGCAAATTTCTTATCTGACTTAACTTTTTAAGCTGCAAACACAAAAGTCTAAACCCCACAAACTTAATTGTTCGTTATTGGCTAGTGTTTTATACCAAATTTAAAAAGTATGTTAGAAAATCTGTCAGTTGAGGTAATACTGTTTCACAATTAGATTATTAGTCTTATTACAATTAAAATGCTTTTATTTGGGAAGCCTGAGTGGCTCAGTGGTTTAGCGCCTGCCTTTGGCTCAGGTCATGATCCTGGCTGGAGTCCTGGGATTGAGTCCCATATCGGGCTTCCTGCATGGAGCGTTCTTCTCTCTCTCTCTGTACCTATGTCCCTGCCTCTCTCTGTCTCTGTCTCTCTGTCTCTCACGCGTAAATAAAATATTTTTAAAAATAAAAAATGCTTTTATTTATAGAAATTACTTCTAAATTGATTTTCAGGTTAATTTTCCCAGTGCACAAATACTATATATCTTATCTTGAAAATGATGTATCTTACACTGGAAATATTACAAGGGGAAGAAATCCTTGTCAATAAAAATTATACATGTGCTTTATCTACCACTATTCTTAGGTATATTGATTATAATTTAGTTATTTTATACTATTATATATTTTCAGATAATCCAGTCAAGTTGAATTTTTTCCCTAAACTTAATTTGGTTTTACAGTTCTTCTGTAATTTCTCAGAATCAAAACTAGAAATGCTTTAGTTTGTGTTCATTCTAACCTTCATTCCTTATATGTCACTATGTGTTAATATTTAACTCTTTTTTTTTAATTTTTTTTTTAATTTTTATTTATTTATGATAGTCACAGAGAGAGAGAAAGAGAGGCAGAGACATAGGCAGAGGGAGAAGCAGGCCCCATGCACCAGGAGCCCGACGTGGGACTCGATCCCAGGTCTCCAGGATCGCGCCCTGGGCCAAAGGCAGGCGCCAAACCGCCGCGCCACCCAGGGATCCCAATATATAACTCTTTTATCAAAGTTTATGGCTTTAATTGTTTAGTATGGCAGTCTCTTTTTGAAGACTAAGTATAATATATCCACTTAATGAAACCATTAAGAGTTATGATTACATACAAATTAATGTGGAAAATGTTGGTGACAAATATAGAGTACCAAGACATATGCTATATGATCTTAGCTATATAAAAAAATCTGCATTAACAATTAAATAGAGGGATCCCTGGGTGGCGCGGCGGTTTGGCGCCTGCCTTTGGCCCAGGGCGCGATCCTGGAGACCCGGGATCGAGTCCCACGTCGGGCTCCCGGTGCATGGAGCCTGCTTCTCCCTCTGCCTGTGTCTCTGACTCTCTCTCTCTCTCTGTGTGACTATCATAAATAAATAAAAATAAAACAAAAATAAAAATAAAAAAACAATTAAATAGATAATTATGTTAACATTGTTATTCTTTGGCAAAAATATCCACCTGTTTACTTTCAATTGTTTCTATTTTATTAAATGCATTTTTCATAATTAAGACCTATTTTTTTATTTTTTTTAAATAGGTGCCACACCCAGTGTGAGACTTGAACTAATCCTGAGATGAAGAGTCACATGTTCTACCACCTAAGCCAGCCAGGGACCCCTATTTTTCTTTTATAAAATAAAAATCAGTAAAGAGAAATATAAAAATCTTTTTGGCCTTCTGATTTGCCTTTTATAATGATCTTTAATTTGAATTATCCTATGCCTCTATTTTACTTATTTATTTTTATTGAAATTTAATTGACAATATTAGTTTTAGGTGTAGAACTGTTGATTCAGCAATTCTGTGCTCAGCATACATTATTACAATACTATTATTTTTTAAGATTTTATTCATGAGAGATACACAGATAGAGGCAGAGACATAGGCAGAGGGAGAAGCAGGCTCCCTATGGAGTCTGTTACAGGACTTGAACCCAAGACTGTGGGATCATGACCTAAGCCAAAGGCAGACACTTAACCACTGAGTGGTGCCCCCATTATTATTACAATATTATTGACTATACTTCCTGTGCTGTATTTTTATCTTGGTGATTTATGTACTTCATAACTGGAAGTTTGTACCTCTTAATCCCCTAATCTATTTCACCTACATATCCACCCACCTTCCCTCGGACAACCACCAGTTTGTTCTCTATTTAAGAGTCTGCTTTTTGGATTGCCTCTTTTTGTTCATTTGTAATTTTTTATATTCAACATGGAATATAAGTGGAATTATATTTGTCTTTCTCTGACTTATTTCATTTAGCATCTATACTCATCCATGTTGTCACACATAGCAACATCTCATTCATTTTTATGGCTGAGAAATACTCCACTGTATAGATATGCCATATCTTCTTTGTCTATTCATCTATCCACGGCCATGGCCCTTGTGTTGCATTTGTATCTTGGCTATTATAAATAATGTTGCAATAAACTACGGGTGTATATATCTTTTCAAATTAGTGTTTTTGTTTTCTTTGTGTAAATTCCAGTAGTGGAATTAATGAATCATGTAGTATTTTTATTTTTAATTTTTTGAGGAACCTCCATATTGTTTTCCAATTTATATTTACAATTGCTGCACCAATTTATATTCATACTAACAGTGCATGGTTTTTTCCTCCATATTCTAACACTTGTTATTTCTTATGTTTCTTTAATTTTAGCTATTTTAACAATAAAATGATATACCTTATTGTGGTTTTGACTTGCATTACCCTAATGATTTTGATTTTGAGCATCTTTTCGTTTGTCAGCCATCTGTATGTCATTTTTGGCTTCTACTGCCTTTGAGCTTTGTTCTTTTTCTAGCTCTTTTAGGTGTAAGGTTGGGTGGTTTATTTGAGATTTTTCTTTTTTGTTTAGGATTTTGTGTTTTGTAAGTAATATCCACACCCACTGTGGGGCTCAAACTCAAAACCCCCAGATCAAGAGTTGCACACTCCACTGACTGCCAGCTGGGCACCCCTCTTGCTTTTTTGATGTAGGCCTGTGTCACTATAACCTTGCCTCTTAGAACTGCTTTCTTTTATTGCATCCCAAAGATGTTAGACCATTGTGTTTTCATTTTCATTTGTCTCCATCTATTTATTTTTTTCTTTGATTTCTCTGTTGACCCAACTATTGTTTAGTAGCATGTTGTGTGGTGTCATGTATTTGTGTTCCTTCCAGATTTTTTCTTGTAACTGATTTCTATTTCCATACCATTGTGGGAAGAAAGGATGCTTGGTGTGATTTCAGTCGTGTTAAATTTACTGAGACCTGTTTTGTGGCCTAACATGTGATGTACCCTGGATAATATTCCATGTGCAATTGAAAAGAGTATTCTCTCTTTTTGGGTGGAATGTTCTGTATATGTTAGGTCCACCTATTCTAATGTGTCATTCAAAGCCACTGTTTCTTTTTTGACATTCTTTCTGGATGATTTGTCCATTGATGTAAATAAGGTGTTAAAGTCTCCAGCTATTACTGTATTACTATTAACTTCTCCCTTTATGTTTTGTTGCTGTGAGAGTGCAGACTATGAAGGTATAACAGTAAAGTATGTTTTCCCCCAAAATAAATTTTGCATTATTTTAAGGACCTACCCCTCCCAATTGAGAATGAAAGTATCATGAGGTCAGGAGTATTCTCTTTATTCAGCATCTAGATGTAGTGCTTGGCACATGGTGTATGTACTGAAGTAAATAGTTTCATAAGTCAAGTGACTCTGTTTAAGATAATCTCTCTAGAAATGGCATTTGGGGATTTGTTTTTATTTTATGGATAAAAGAATCAAGGTAGAGAATTGGGAAGTTTATATTTGTCACAGCTTTAACCAAGAAAATTTTGATTTAATAGATTCATAGATCTTTACCTTTTTTCAGTGCAAACAGCTATTATTAATATAGGTTATATGCTCTAGAGTAGTGACTCTTAACCCTTTTGAGGATTTTGTTAAAAACCATTTTGAGAATATTATAAAAATAGTAGACTATCTCCCCAATAAAATTTAAGAGGTAAATTTTGCATATAATTCGAGGTAATTCACAGATTCTCTAAGATCCATTCTATAGAAAAAAAAAAGATGTAGATACGTAGAGATACAGATATCTGCACTGAGGTATAATTCATCTACCATATAATTCACCTATTTAAAAACACATAATTTAGTTTTCAGTACAGAGTTGTGTGACCATCCTTAAAATAAATTTTATTTATTTATTTAACTGTAATTAACATCCAGTATTAGTTTCAAGTGTACAATATAATCAATTCTGTATATTACTCGTGCTCATCAGAATACAGGTAGTCTTAATCCCCTTCATCTATTTCCCACATACCCCAACAGACCCTTCCTCGTGTAACCACCATTTTGTTCTCCATATTTAAGAGGTTTTTTTTTTTAATCTCTTTTGTTCATTTGTTTTTAAATTCCACATGAGTAAAATCATGGTGTTTGTCTTTCTCTGACCTTTTAAACTCAGCATCATACCTTCTAAGTGCATCAGTGTTGTCGCAAATGGCATGGTCTCATTTTATGGCTGAGTAATTCTCCATTGTGGGTACATATACCACATCTTCATTCATCTATCAATGGACATTGTTTGCTTCTGTGTCTTGGCTGTTATGAATAATGCTGCAGTAAACATAGATTTGCATATATTCAAATTAGTGTTTTCATTTTCTTTAGGCAAATTCCCACTAGTAGATCATATGGTAATTCTATTTTTAAATTTTTGAGGAACTTCCATACTGTCTCCCACAGTGACTATACCAGTTTGCATTCCCACCAACAGTGCATGGGGGTTCCTTTTTCTCCACATCCTTGTTAACATTTGTTATTTTTGTCTTTTTGACTTTAGCCATTCTGACAAATATAAGATGATATTTCATTGTGGTTTATCTTTACATTTACATGATTATTGATGTTGAACATCTTTTCATGGGTCTCTTAGCCAACAGTATCATATGTCTTCTTTGGAAAATGTTTATTCAAGTCCTTTGCCCATTTTTTTTTTTTTTAAGGATTTTATTCATTTATTCCAGAGACAACAGGCAGAGGGAGAAACAGGCTCCATGCAGGAAGCCTGACGTGGGACTTGATCCTGGGTTTCCAGGATCATGCCCTGGGCTGAAGGCGGCACTAAACCACTGAGCCACCCGGGCTGCCCTTCTGCCCATTTTTAAATCAGATTCTTTTGGTGTTGAGTTATATTAGTTCTTTATATGTTTTGAAAATGAACCCTTATTGGATCATTTTACAGATATTTTCTTCTCTTCAGTAGGTTACCTGTTTGTTTTGTTCATGGTTTCTTTCATTGCACAAAAGCTTCTGGTGTAGTGCCAAATTTAATTTTGCTTTTGTTTCTCTTGCCAGAGAAGACATATCAAGAAAAATGTTACTATGGCCAATATCAAATTATTGCTTTTGTTTTCTTCTAGGCATTTTACGGTTTCAGGTCTCACATTGAAGTCTTTATTCCCTTTTGTGCATGCTGTAAGAAAGTGGTCCAGTTTTATTCTTTTGCATGTTGCTCTCCAGTTTTTCCAGCACCATTTGTTAAAGAGACTGCCTTTTCTCCATTATGTATTCTTACCTCCTTTGTTATAGAATAATTGATTATATAAGCATGGGTTTATTTGAGCTCTGTATTCTGTTCAGTTGATTTATGTATTTATGTCTGTTTTTGTGCCAGTACCATATTGTTTTGTTTATAATAGCTTTGTGATATATCTTGAAATCTGGAATTGTGGTAACTTCCAGCTTTGTTTTTCAAGATCGCTTGGGCTATTTGGGGTCCTTTGTGGTTCCAAATATAAATTTTTAGACTATTTTTCTAGTTCTGTGAAAAATGCTGTTGGTATTTTGATAGGAATTTGCATTAAATCTTTAAATCTAGATTTCTCTGGGGAGCATGGATATTTTAATAATATTGGTTCTCCCAATCCATGATTATCTCCCAACATGAAATATCTTTCCATTTGTTTGTGTCATCTTCAATTTCTTTAATCAGTGTTATATAGTTTTCAGAGTACAGGTCTTTTACCTCCTTAGTTAAGTTTATTCCTGTGTATTTTGTTCTTTTTGGTGCAATTAGAAATAAACTGTTTCCTTAATTTTTCCTGCTACCTCATTGTCAGTATAGAGAAATATAACAGATTTCTGTATATTATATATTCTGTGATGTAGATTTCTTTTATTAGTTTTAATGGCTTTTGGTGGCATCCTTAGGGTTTATTTTTATATATATAATATCATGTCATCTGCAAATAGTGAAAGTCTTATTTCTTCCTTACCAGTTTGGATGCCTTTTATTTCTTTTTCTTGTCTGATTGCTGCAGCTGGAATTTCCAGTGCTTTGTTGAATAAAAGTGATAATAGTGAATACCCTTATCTTGTTCTTGATCTTAGAGGAAAAGCTTTCACTTTTTTAGCATTGAGTATATTGTTAGCTGTGGATTTTTCACATATGGTCTTTATTTTGTTGAGGTGTGTTCTCTCTAAACCTACTTTATTGAGAGTTTTTATCATGAACACAATGTTGTCCTTTGTCAGGTGCTTTTTCTGCATCTGTTGTGATGACCATATGGTGTTTATCTTTCCTCTCATTAATGTGATATACAGATTATTGATTTGCAAATATTGAACCACTTTTGCATCCCTGAGATAAATCCCACTTGATTGTGGTGAATGATTTTTTAAATGTATTGTTGGATTCAGTTTGTTAATATTTTGTTGATAATTTTTGCATCTCTGGTCATCAGAGTTACTGACCTGTAGTTCAGGTAATGCTAGCTTCCTAAAATGAATTTGAAGCTTTCCTCCTTCTTCTAACTTTTTGGAATAGTTTGAGAAGAAAAGGTGTTAACTCTTCTTTAAACGTATGGTGGAATTCACTTGTGAAGCTGTCTGGTCCTGGACTTTTGTTTGTTGGGAGTTTTTTGGCTGCTGATTCAATTTCATTACTAATGATAGGTCTGTTCAAATTTTCTCTTCTGATTCAGTTTTGGGAGGCAGTAGGATTCTATGTGTCCAATTTGTTGACATAAAATTTTTTCATATTATTATCCTATAATCCCTTGTAATTCTGTAGTGTTGGTTTTTTGTTTTTTTTTTTTCATTTCTGATTTGAGTACTCCCTTTTTTTATGAGTCTGGCTAATAAAGGTTTATCAATTTTGTTGATCTTTTCAAAGAACCAGCTCCTGGTTCTGTTGGGTTTTTTAGTTTTTGTTTGTTTTTGCTCTAATCTTTATTTCCTTCCTTCTGGTTTGGGGTTTTGTTCTTCTTATTCTAACTTTTTTTTTTTTTTTAAGATTTATTTATTTATTAGTGTACATGGGTGAGAGCAAGGACAGAGAGAGAGAATCTCAAGGAGGCTTCATGTGATGCCGTGCTCCATCTCAGGACCCTAAGATATGACCTGCCAAAACCAAGAGATGGATGCTTTTGTTTGTTTGTTTGTTTGTTTTTGAGATGGATGCTTAATTGACTAAGCCACCCAGGTGCCCATTCTTTTTCTAACTCCTTTAGGTGTGAGGTTAGGTTGTTTGGGATTTTTCTTCTCCAGGTAGGCCTGTATTGCTATAAAGTTCCCTGTTAGAACTGTTGTATCCCAAAGATTTTGGACCATTGTGTTTTTTCATTTGTCTCCGTATATTTTTTTATTTCCTCTTTGATTTTTTGGTTGTTCCATTCATTGTGCTCTTTCCAGATTTTTTTCTTGGAATTGATTTCTAGTTTCATAGCGTTGTGGTCAGAAAGGGTGCAAGATATGATTTCTTTCTTTTTGAATTTGTTGAGACTTGTTTTGTGCTGTAATATGTGATCTCTTCTGGAGAATGATCCATGTGTACTTGAAAATAATGTATATTCTGGTGTTTTAGGATGAAATGTTCTGAAAATATCATTAGATCTGTCTTGTCCATTGTGTCCTTCAAAATCACTGTTTCCTTGTTGATTTCCTTTTGGATGATCTATCCATTGACTTAAATGAGGTATTAAAGTCCTACTGTTATTGTATTGCTATCAATTATTTCCTGTATGTTTTTTATTATCAATTATTTCCTTTATGTTTTTTATTACCTGCTTTATGTATTTGGGTGCTCCGGATTGGGTGCATAGATACTTACAATTGTTATATCTTCTTGTTGGATTATTCCTTTTATGACCACATAGTGTTTTTGTTTCTTGTCACAGTCTTTGTTTAAAGTATGTTTTACCCAGTGTAAGTATTTTTACTTGCTTTCTTTTCATTTCCATTCACGTGATAAAAGCTTTTCCATCCTATCACTTTCGATTTGAATGTCTGTTTAGGTCTGAAATGAGTCTCTTGTAGGTAGTATATAGATGGGTGTTGCTTTTTTACCCATTCTGTCACCCTATTCCTTTATTGGAGTTTTTAGTGTATTTACATTCAAAATAAATCAAAGTAATTATTGATAGGTATGTACTTATTGCTGTTTTATTACTTGGTTTATGGTTCTTTTTGTAGTTCTCTGTTCTTCTCTTGCTCTGTTCTCTCATGGTTTGTTCCTGTAGTGATACAGTCGGTTCCTTTCTCTTTATTTTTTGCATATCTATTACTGGTTTTTGATTTGTGGTTATTGTTAAGTTTGTATATAGCATCTTATGCATATAGCAGTCTATATTAAGTTGACATTTGCTTAACCCATTCTTTACTCCTCTCACCCTCATAGTTTGGGTATATGGTATCATACTTTACATCCTTTTATTTTGTAAATCCCTTGACTGATTTTTATTAGTATACTTATTTTTATGGCTTTTTTATTTCCTACTTACTCCTGCTTATGATATTTCATTTCCACTTAAGTAGTCCCCTTTAATATTTCTTGTAGGGATGGCTTAGTGGTTATGAATTTCTTTAACTTTTGCTTGCCTGGGGAGCTCTATATTTCTCCTTCTATTCTAAATGAAGGCCTTCTAGATAGAGTATTCCTAGCTGCAGTTTGTTTGTTTTTTTTTTTTTCTCTCAGCACTTTGAATATATAGCATGCTCATTGCATTCTGCCTGCAAAATTTCTCCTAAAAAATTAGCTGATAGCCCTAAGGGGTTTCCCTCGTATGTAACTTTTCATTTCTCTTGTTGTTTTTAACTTTCCCTCTTTATCCCTACTTTTTGCCACTTTAATTATTATGTGTCTTGATGTGGACTTCCTGGGTTGATTTTGTTGGGGATTCTCTGTGCTTCCTGGATCTCAATTTCTGTTTCATTCCTGAGATTCAGGAAGTTTTCAGCTCTCATTTCTGCAAATACATTCCCCCATTTTCTCTCTCTTCTCCTTTTGGGATCCTTATAATGCAAATGTTATTTCACTTCATGGTGTCACTGAGTTATCTAAATCTATTTTCATTTTTTATTATTTCTTCCTCTCTCTCTTGCTCAGCTTGAGTGCTTTCCATTACTCTGTCCTCTAGGTCACTGATCCATTCTTCTGCTTCCTTTAGTCTATTATTTATTCCATCTAGTGTATTTTTAATTTCAATTATTGAGTTCTTCATCTTTAATTGGTTCTTTATGTTTTCTGTCTCTTTATTAAGGGTCTCATGAGGTTCTCCACTCTTTTCTTAATAGTCCAGTGAGTATCCCTATGACCATTATTTTAAATTCTTTATCAGGTGTATATTTTAGCTCTGTTTGATTTAGCTGTCACTGCGATTTTGTTCTTTCTTTCATTTGGGATATATTCATCTGCCTCATTTCGTCTAACTTTGTGTCTGTTATACGTGGCAGAAAAGTCAGCTATGTCTCCTGCTCTTGAAAGTAGTGGCCTGTGAAGAGGGCCTGTATTGCCCAGTGGTGTGTTGTTTCCTGTTGAGCAGAACCTTCAGGGGTATCTCCCGTGTGCATTGTGTATACCCTGCTGATATGACTTAGCTGCCTTTTGCCTTCTGTTTATTCATCTGTAATGGTTCTCTGCTGTTATGGACAGTGTTTGATCCTTGTTTTGTTAGTGAGCCAGTCTCGGGCTACCTTGGGCTTCTCTTGAGTCTGCCAGAGATATGGGAGCACAGAGCTATAGGAGAATGTAAGAACAGGATGTGTGGTCAGTAAGGTTGGCAGCAGCAGGAACAACTTGCAGCTGCTGAGGACTGAGGTACATGGGTTGGAGAGGAATGGTCCACTGAAGTGGGTGGGGGTGGGGATGTCACATGTTGTTAGCAAAGTTTGCCCTGGTCTGCTGTGGGAGAAGATCTGAAATAGAGTTCTGGCTGGTTGGGGTGTTTCCGTAGGAGAATGGTGGGCAGGAGGCACTCTTAACAAGTTAGGTAGCTCCTGTTGTTACCCTGCTGGTTCCTGCAGGTATCTATGAAAGAAATTGTGCCTGCCAGCTCCTTTGTTACTGAAGAAGTCTCCCAAAGATCCCTGCCCCTCCAGCACATGCTCTGAGATTAGTAAGTAGATCTCCCAGATATCCAGGCTTTTTTCAAACTGCTGTTTCTTTGCTGTATCTCATTGGAGCTGTTTGTTGTGCTGTCTCTTTAAGGCTGGGGGGCTCAATTTCCTCTCTCCCTCCTTGCTCTCTCACAAGCCTCTTAATTTTTAAAGGACCAGGATTTAAGCCCTCCCAGTTATAAGAACTCAGAAAAGTTAGCCCCTTTGGTTTTCAAAGCCAGATACTCTGGTCATTTATCTTCCCCATGCAGGCTCCCTGGTGTGAGTCTTGTTTCTCACCTCTCTCAACACCTGAGATGTCCCTCCCTCCCATGGAAAGTCCCATGGGTCCATTTAGCTCCTGATCTGTCATGACCCTTCTTACCTTCTTTAATATGGCCTCTTCTCTACATTTAGCTGGGGAGAATTTGTTCTGCTGGTCTTCAGGTCATTTTTTGTGTTATTTATACCAATGTGGCTATTATTTGAATCCGTGGGACATGGTGAGCTTAGGGTCCTCCCATTCTGCAATCTTCCCCGGATGTCCTTTCCTCTTTTCACTTTCTTGCTGATACCTTTTGAAGCAGAAAGGTTTTCATTTTGATGAAATCCAGTTTATTTTTTGTTGTTGTTGCTTGTGATGTTTTTAGTATTATTTCTGGGAAGACTTTGTAGCCTTAGGCCACAAAAACTTATTCCTGTGTTTTATTCTAAGATTTTTATACCTGTTACATTTAGATCTGTCATCCATTTTTGAGTTGATTTTTGTGTAGATATGAGGAAGGAGTCAACTTCATTATTTTACATGTGGCTATCCAGTTATCCTAAAACCATTTGTTGAAGAGACTATTTTTACCTTTCATTTAATCATGTTGGCATCCTGTGAGTCCCATTCTTAGACCCTCCTCCACATCCATGAATCCTAAAGAAAGGTACAGAGCTTGATAAAAATCCAATAGGATACCAGAAAAGTAGAGGAGAAGCAGCATTGGGTTTTAGATTGAGCCTCAGTTAAATCTCTATCAGTTATCTAGTTGCTCTTGTTCACTGCTCTACTCTGTTAGTTGTCTAGTGCTTTGTAACAAATTTACCCCCCTAATCAGGGGCCTAAAGCAGCAAGATTACTGTAGGTCATGAGTATGGGGACTTAGTTATGTAGTTCTGGCTCAGAATCTTTTCACGAAGTTACAGTCAGTATGCTGGTACTGCAGACAAATCAAGGTTTGTTTGGAAATGAAAGATCTGCTTCTAAAATGGCTCACTCACACAGCTATTGGCAGGTTCACTGGAACCTCTCAGTAGGGCTCCTTTAAGTGTTTCATCATGTAGCAACTGGCTTTCTCCAGAGCTAATGATCATAGGGTAAGGGAGGAAGCTGAAGTGCTTTTATGACCTAGTCTTGGCCATTACCTATTGTCACTTCTGCCTTGCTATTTTTGTCAGAATAGAGTTACAAAGTCCAGCCCAACAGGCTGCAGGATTTGGAACCATTTTTTAAAATTAATATCGAAGAATATGTGAACATGTTTTGAACTATGTATTTCTTTTTTTATTAAAAGTAAGGTCTAATTCCAAATAGCTGATGTTCCTTTATACTGTGTGCTCATTTATTGCTTAATAAAATGAGATGATCTCCAAGTAATTAATTTTTTTCCTGTTCTTTTTTTTTGCATGTCTTTGATATTTCCAATCCAACCAGTCTTAGTGTATTTTAATATCAAAGCAAAGCAGAGGAATATGTCTATCACAAATGTTATATCAGAAAACGAGAAATAACGTGATTTCTAAACTGAAGTATCAATATTTCCAGGTCTTTCCTCTCCTTTCATTCTCACGGTCATTTTCCAATTCCTGGGAAGAAACATAAGAATATTATCTTTGAAGCTGTCTATAATAGTTCATGACTTTACATAGTAGCTGACCAATTTTGACCACTTCTAACTCACGAAACATTTTAAAGTTACCCACTAGTTTTGTAGCAAGAACATATGAGCCCATTTTAATGCTTTACTTTGTAACTTTGATTCCTTCTGCAAACTTTTTTTTGTAGGTAATGGTTTTACATGACTTTGGAACTTGTCTCTAGTGGGACGCTGTGGGAGGATGAACACAGAAGAGCTAGAATTACTGAGTGACTCCAAATACAGAAACTATGTAGCTGCAATTGACAAAGCACTAAAAAATTTTGAATATTCCAGTGAATGGGCAGATTTGATATCAGCACTTGGAAAACTTAATAAGGTATGTCCATTTTATCCATTCCATAAAAAGAAGTAAAAATCAGAAATCTCATATTGTACTTACTATATTTCTCTAAAATTTGAAGTAAAGAATAATAAAAATATAACTAAAGCTTAGAATTATTTTTGGTACTGCTATTATTTATGAGTTGCCTGTCTGTATAGCCATGCATATTTTTGCAGCCAAAACAACACAGTATTTGAAAAATATATTCCATCATTGCCATTAAAAACATAAGACTAGGGCAGCCTGGGTGGCTCAGTGGTTTAATGCCTGCCTTCAGCCCAGGGCATGATCCTGGGGTCCTGGGATTGAGTCCCACGTCTGGCTCCCTGCATGGAGCCTGGTTCTCCCTCCGTCTGTGTCTCTGCCTCTCTGTGTCTCTCATGAGTAAATAAAATTTTTAAAAAAATTTAAAAAAATAAAAAAACATAAGACTAGGAAACAAATATGCTATAACTCGAAGGCTAATAAGTTTCTGTAATTGAGCATCAGATATGGTTCTACAGTTTCTGATAGCAAAATTAAAAACTGCATATAGAATGTGGTGATTCATATCTTTAACAAATGGTATAGAACAGTAAGGAAAACTTTTTATCCAAGGAATTCTTAGATATATTCAGTACTTTTTACAAAAGTGACAAGTAGTTGCTTAGGCCTTGGAGGTTTACCTTGAATATTTCCTCTTAACATGTCCAGTTTTAAGCCCTTATTATAATGGCATTTTTGGATCAATTCATAGCTTTAAATTTTAACACTGTTTTTTGTTTGCTTGTTTGTTTTTTAACTTAGATCAAACTATGCACCTCACACCTAGAGTTTTGATTTTGGGGATTTGGGAGGGATTTTTTTTTTTAGCCATTATTATTGAATTTGAATGCTTTTAAATATTAAATGGAGTGGAGAAGAAGATAGGAAATGAGAACCCTCCCAGTAAGTATTAACATCATACAGTTGAGCATACAATTAGGAAAGAAATTGTCTTAAAATACATTACGAGGACACTACTGTGTCACCTCATACATATTACAGATAATTATTTTGATATCTTTAAAAAATAACTTTCATTTTTAATGTGCCAAGGAATTATCTTAAAATTAAATGTACAAACTAATGCTTGACATGTTAAATTCTAAGATTTACCATTTGAGGTTTGATAAATTGTCAGATTTTTCTTACAATAATCTCAAGAAATCACTCCAAAAGTGTGAATGTGCTTTTAAGGTAATGAGGTTCTTTCTTGTTCTGAAGAGTCTCTCTCTCTCTCTCTCTCTCTTTTTCTCTTTTTAAAGATTTTATTTATTTATTCATGAGAGACATAGAGTCAGAGACATAGACAGAGGGAGAAGCAGGCTCCCTCTGGGGAATCTGATGCAGGACTCAATCCCAGGACCCCAGGATCACAATCTGAGGAATGTCAAAGGCAGACATTCAATCACTGAGCTACTCAGGCTCCCTGAAGAGTCTCTTTCTGAGGACTTACTAGGAATGCTATTTAAAAGCAATTTATTAAATTGCAGAAATTAATATACATAATTGAGTACATAAGTTTTTTTTTTTTACTTAATATTTATGAAAACATTTTACCATATCCAGGTAATCCAAAGTAGGATATGCAAGTCATTGAAAACCTTACTTTAGGTTGTAAAACAGGCATGGATTATATGTAATATATGTAATATAAATTTGTTGAAGATAGTTTAAATACATGTTTTAATATAAAATTTTATCATTTATTAATATACTAAATTTATACAAGTTTTTCAATTCAGAAATGCCTTTAGAAAATGGTGTTATAGGGCAGCCTGGGTGGCTCAGTGGTTTAGCACCACCTTCAGCCCAGGGTGTGATCCTGGAGACCCAGGCTCGAGTCCTGCGTAGGGCTCCCTGCATGGGGCCTGCTTCTCCCTCTGCCTGTGTCTCTGCCTCTCTCTCTCTCTCTCTCTCTGTCTGTCTCTTGTAAATAAATGAATAAAATCCTTTAAAAAAATGATGCTATATTTTACTCTTCTTTTAAAATTTAATTTGGTATTAATAGTTTTTTCATTAAAACATTTTGTGTTATAGATCATTAAATTTTCTTCTGCAGAGATAATTATACTTTTCCTTAAAATATATGTAAATATTAGGGTGCCTGATGGCTCAGTTGGAAGAACATGTAACTCCTCATCTCAGGATCTTGAATTTGACCCCCACGTTGGGTGTGGAGATTATTAAAAAAAAAACGAATTAAAATATGTAAATATTGACTCTTGGCTTTGTGTTTAAAATTCAAATTAATATTTTGTTAACTAGAAGTAGCTAGTTGAAAAATATATTTCATAGCTGTATTATTCCTGGTGTTTTACCCTTCACTTGCTTTTCATTTATAGATTTAATTTTATTTACATTCTTTGCATCCAATGAATTAAAAGATTGTAGTTGGAAGAACATTGAAAATGGTATCTCTAATTGGACCTCAGTTCAAACCTTTACTTTTGTTATAAACTGGGAGATCTAGGGGCACCTGGGTGGCTCAGTGGTTGAGCATCTGCCTTTGGTTCAGGTCATGATCCCTGGGTCCTAGGATCGAGTCCCACATCAGGCTCCTCACAGGGAGCCTACTTCTCCCTCTGCCTGTATCTCTGCTTCTCTCTCTGTGCCGTGAATGAATGAATGAATGAATGATTGATTTGGGAGATCTAGTCCTGACTTTTCTATTGTGGTACCTTTGGCGGGTCATTTTATGTATTTTAACTTCTGTTCTTTTTTGTAAAATAAATGACTTTTTATATTTCTTATAAATTCCAATTCTAGCATATTATACTGTTTTTATTCTGAGTGTTTATTCTGTAGTGTTCTATCAACACTTTAATACTTTGAAGAACTTACTTATAAAGTTCTTTTTGTTGTTTAACAAATCTCCTTGGGTGGTTTATAAAATAGAATTGTCTATAAATTCTGATCTGACCATCATCTCTAAAGAAATACTATGTTTGAATAAATACAGTTAGTTGTATTTGGTCCACTTGGGAAATTAAATTAGCAAAAACAAATGGGCAGTTATAATCTTAAGTAGATTCTTTTAAGCATTAGAATTCCTTGCTATCATATGATATACTAAAGCAATGGTTATCCCTCCTCCACCTACATATTTATGTTGAGATCCAATTTCCTTCATATCTTTCAGCATATCAAAAATAGATTTAAGGCTGACTGACATTAGAGATCAACAAAAATCTAAATCCTTTCCTTCTTTTATGAATAAATTTGTTGGCAAAATACTGTGATTTTTTTAACATAAAAATGCTGTTTCTGTTACTATGTGGTGGGTTTAGTTTTTAACAAAATAATTTTTTTACATCCTCAGTTTTAATTTTAAATATTGGCATATACTGATAGATATAATTGACTGAGGCAAGAGTAATTTGGCATCCTTTATAAATATTTAGAGCCTAAAGAAGTCCTATAAGGATTTTTGATAATTCTGTGCTAGAAAATGGGAATAAAAGATATATTTTTGTTTTCCTCAACTGAATTACAATGTTTTCTTCAAGGTTTTACAAAATAATGCAAAGTACCAAGTAGTACCCAAAAAGCTGACCATAGGCAAACGCCTAGCTCAATGCCTACATCCAGCTTTACCAGGTGGAGTTCATCGAAAGGCACTTGAAACATATGAAATTATCTTCAAAATCATTGGTCCTAAGAGACTTGCCAAAGATCTTTTTTTATACAGGTAAGAATAATTTTATTATTTATATATAAATTAAAAATATTTTCAACTGTTTCATGTTTTATGCAGTAAAGACTAAAATATTGAAAACTCCTTAATAATGGAAGTTTTTAGATCAGTGTCAAATATTTTGATAGTTAAATGCTTCAGAAAAATTTAGGCTATTCCTTTAAGTTTTTTTTTTTCTTTGTCATTTATGGCAAGTTTTTGTTTAGAATTGTTGAGACTATACGGCTATCTGCCTTTTTAAACTTAAGGACAATGATGAGAAAAAATAAGATACCTTTATCTCTTAGTAGCTTTCAATGTAGTTAATCATTCTTTCCCTGAAGTATTTTTTTTCTGTTGGCTTACATTCTGCAGGTTACTTTTTCAGTCTTCATATGGGCATACGGAATTTCTTAAAGCTTGCTTAGTCTTATGTTTTTCACTTTGTATTCTTTTATTGGATAAGTTTATCCACATCCATGGTTTATTCTTTTAAGTGCTGACTCCCAACTCAGTATCACCAGTGTTGGCTTCTGCTTTAAACTTCTGGCTTACTCACCCTTTTTGTGTGGTTCTATAAAAGCAGCTGAAGCTCACCCTCTTCCAAACTAAACTCATTTTCTATAAACCCCGCCTTCTGCAAGTGTACTAAAGTTCAGTAAATGGCATCATTTTCCATCCACTTATACAAGAATCCAAAAGATTACACTTAATATCTTGTTTTCTTTTGCCCATATTCTTCTCATGTACCTTCTGTCACTAAAAGCTAGGTCTCATAATGGTAAAGAACAGAAGCTGTGGGATCAAAATGGTTTATCTTTACCACTCACCAGCTCTTTGATCATGGATCATTTTCTTCACTTCTGTGTGTATTCTCATTTGCAAAAGGAGAATAAGTTTACCAGTTTCACAGGATTGTTAATAGATTTAAAAATGTAAATATGTATAAAGTGCTTAGAACAATGTGCAGCATATAGAAGTACTCAATAAATCTTAGCTATTGTTGATAGATGTTCCAGTGCACTTACTTCTTTCACCCTGACTGGCAGCATCTACTCTTAGGTAAATTATCTCTAGCTTATTCTTTGTCATTGGCCTCCTAGCATGCATGTAATATCTGTTCTTATCTTTTTGTGCCCTTTCTCCCCACAGTACCAGAGTAAAATTTTTAATACATTAAATAGATGTCATTCCCCTGGGAAAACCTCCATTGAGTTCTTCCTGTTACTTAGAAGTAAAATTCAAAGTCCCTACTGTGGCTTCTAAAGTTTTATATACTTTGGTCCTGCCTGTGTCAATTACCTACAGCTCCTCCCACTTTCCATCCAAATTACTCCATTCTGTGACACAGTTCTTTTATTTATTCTTCCTTAATTTTTTGTTTCCCTCACCCTGTGATGCTCTAATCCAGGTCTCTGATTAAATATCAAATCCTCAGAGAAGACTTACCTAGTTACCTTATCCGTAAGAGCCTTTCCTCCACATTTTTGTCATTAGTACCCCATAATTTTATGTGATGTATTTAAGGGAGGTATCATTTTATTTATCCTGGTTAGGATTTATTGGGATTTTTAAGTCTATGAATTAGTGACTTTTATCAATTCTGAATCTCTTCAAATTGCCTTTACTCCATCTGTTCTCTCTCCCCTTTTTAGAACTATGAGTAAACATGTGTTAGATCTTCTCACTCTGGCTCTCCCATCTCTTATCCTCTCTTGTTTTAAAACCTCTTGTCTGTCTGTGTGGTATTCTGGATAATTTCCTCTTACCTAACTTCCAGGTCACTCATTCTCTCTTTTTTTCATATATCTGTGAAATTCTCATCCTTAGTGAGATGTAAGTGACTATAACATTGTATAAGTTTATGGCATACAGCATATTATTTGATATATGTACATACTATGAAATGATTACCATAAGTTTAGTCAATACATCCATCATAACCTCAGTTATGATTTCTTTTCTTATGATGAGAACTTTTAAGGTCAACTCTCTTAACCTTTAAATACAGTATTGTTGACTATAGACACCATCCTGTATATTACATCTCCAGAATTTATCTATCTTGTAATTGGAAGTTTGTACCTTTGACCAGCTTCACCCACTTCTCCTCCCCCCATCACCTAGGCAACCACCAATCTCTACTCTGTTTTCATGCAGCTGGTTTTCTTAGATTCCACATTTAAGTGAGATCATACAATATTTGTTTTCCTCTGTGTGACTTATTTATTTCACTTAGCATAATGCCCTCAGGTTCATCCATATTGTCACAAATGTCAAGATTTCATTTTTTTTATGACCAAATACTCCATTCAGAGTGCACGTATGTGTGTGTGTGCACTTATGTGTGCATAAGCATGTGTGACAGTTTATCCACTCATCTCTCAGTGTCTTGGCTATTGTAAATAATGCTGCAGTAAATATAGAAGTACAGATATCTTTTCAAGATCATGATTTCATTTCCTCTAGGGTATATATCCAGAAGTGAGATTTTTGGATTATATTGTATTTCTATTTTTAATTTTTTGAAGGGCCTCCTTACTGTTTTCCATAATTGTATCAATTTGCATTCTTTCCAACAGCATACAGGGGGCTCTCTTTTCTCCACATCCTTGCCAGCATTTGTTATCTCTTGCCTTTTTGATAATAGCCTTTCTAACAGTTTTGAGGTGATACCCCATTGCATTTTTGATTTCTATTCCACTGATCATTAATGATGTTAAATACTTTTCATGTTTGTATTGGCCATTCCAATATCTTCTTTGGAAAAATATGAATCCAGATCCTTTGCTCATTTTTTAATTGGACTATTTGAGGTTTTTTTGTATTGAGAGATAATGAGTCCCTTATATTAATTTTGGATATTTACTCCTTATTAGATATGTGGTTTGCAGATATTTTCTCTCATTCCATAATTACTTATTCATTTTATTGATCATCTTTTACTGTGCACTAGCTTTTTAGTTGGATGTAGTCCTAGTTGTTTATTTTGCTTTTATTGCTTTAGATTTCATATCCAAAAATTCGTTACCAAGACCAATGTCAAGGAGCTCTTCCCCTATGTTTCCTTCTAAGAATTTTATGGTTTCTGGTATTTAAGTAATATGTAGTGTATTGTTAGTTTCAGGAGTGGTAGATTTTCCTTTTTTTTTTTTAAGATTTTATTTATTTATTCATGAGAAACAGAGAGAGAGAGAGAGAGAGAGAGAGAGAGAGAGAGAGAGAGAAGTTATGGGGCGGGGGCGGGGAATGGATGAAGCACAGCCCTGGCAAAGGCCAGCATTGGCCCTGGGACTTCTGGAGCATGGTAGCTTTCAGGAAGCTTCAACTGTAAATTTGGATCAGACTACCTAAAATTGGAGGCAGAAAAGTGTGAAACTAAGGGAGTTTTGTCTTGATGGCCTCTATTTATTATATAAACTAGGAGCAAGAGATTCTTAATGTATTTGTTAAGTACTTAAATGCAAGAGGACTTGGTGCTAAGGCCTTAGGATACAGAAACAAAACGATAGTCATGGTCCCTTGCTTTCTGATACTTACAGCTTTACCTGTTAGAATTTCTCTATAAATACAGAATTACTTACTAGAATCAGTAAGTATCAGGTACTATAGGAACACAAAATAGGGAGCCTACGGCCTCCTCAAGGAAATAGCTTAAGTTAATTCCTGAAAGTCTAGGAGTCAGCCAAGCAACAAAAAAAGATGTAAGTATGGGAATATGGAATTGAACCTGTCAGAGCAGCATGTGGAAAGGTCTGGATACTAAAAAGAGCATGGAAGGTTCTAAACAAACTTGAAAAGGAATTTCTTCAGTATAGTTGGAGCGGAAGGTACAAGAGCAAAATTGGCAAGTTTATGTGGGCTGTATAGAGGTATGTAGTAACAAAATGTCAAAAAATGTCAAAAGTAGGGTGCCTGGGTGGCTCAGTCGGTTAAATATCTGCCTTCCGCTTGGGTCATGATCTCAGAATCCTAGGATGGGAGCCTTGTGTCTCGCTCCCTGCTCAGCGAGGAATCTGCTTCTTCTCCCTCTGCCTCTCCTCCCAGCATGTGCACATGCTCGAGCTCCTGCACGCTCTCTCTCTCTGTCTCAAATAAATAAAGTCTTTTAAAAAAATGTTAAAAGCTACATTAAACTAAACTATCTGAAAGGCAATAGGAAACTAATGAAAGGTTTTACTGACAACAAGTGCTTCAGGATAATACTGAAACAATACCTGGTAAGTCATGATAACTGAGCTCTGTATAATGGTTATGTCTTCTAAGGAAAAGTCTGGTAGAGATAATTTATAATATTCAAAAAATATCTAGAAGAATGATTTGGAGAGAAAACTTGGTGATTGATTATGAAGAAGATTATTTTGAGTCAAGGATCTTCCTAAATGTATAGATTTTTGGTCAGCCAGATGGATGGTGATGCCATATTTTGAAATTGTGAAATTTGAAGACTTGGTGAAATAACTGTGTAGCTCCTGGGTTTGTGAGTATGAAGCTTAAGTGAGAGACCTGGATTGGTTAAATGGATGTAGAAGTCATCAATATATAGATAGCATTTTGAGCTGATCAGTAGTACTTCTTTCCTCAAAATACAAATCAAGATTCATATATATATATATATATATATATATATATATATATATATATATGAATTGATACTTTGTAGTTAATGTGCCTCTCCCCACTCCCTTTTGTTTCTATTTTTGGAAACAGTTCTGGGTTATTTCCTCTTCTTGCAAATGCTGCCATGTCTGTGAAGCCAACGTTGCTGAGTCTGTACGAGATATATTACTTGCCTTTGGGTAAGACCCTGAAGCCTGGTCTACAAGGACTGCTAACTGGCATTCTGCCTGGCTTAGAAGAAGGATCGGAGTACTATGAGAGGTAAGGCAGGACTGCTGGTGGTGCAGCTAAGCGATCAAAATCATGGATTTATCAGCAAGCATCCTCGGATTAATGTTTTAACGTCATAAAAACTAATTATTCTATGCATTTCAGTATATGACCTGAAGGTTTCTATAGCCAAAAAAAAAAAAAAAGTAGTATATTTAGTTTGTATATTACAATGAAAATGTAGGTAGGTAGTAGGAGCACAGACTTGAGAGGCCGAGGGACTGGGTTCAAATCCTGGTTTGGGGCAGCCCCGGTGGCGCAGCGGTTTAGCGCCGCCTGCAGCCCAGGGTGTGATCCTGGAGACCCTGGATCGAGTCCCACATCAGGCTCTCTGCATGGAGCCTGCTTCTCCCTCTGCCTGTGTCTCTGCCTCTCATTCTCTCTCTGTGTCTCTATGAATAAATAAAATCTTTAAAAAAAAAATCCTGGTTTGATAGACTGGACAGCTTAGGAACGCTTTTTCACCATTTGAGAACTTTATTCAGTTTCCTCATCTACAAAACAAACATTATACATAGTGCATTCTGTTGTAATAATCACTTAGTCCCGTGCATAGCACATTTAAGTCATGAAAAAAATTGCAACCCATAATTTAAAATAATAATCAAAATATAGGAACTTAAATTAATAAAAGAATGGGAAATTGGGCCATATGCCAACAGTTTTTAAATTATTAGTGGTGGGTCACCTGTGTGGCTCAGGTCATGATCCCAGAGTCCCAGGATCAAGCCATGCATCAGGCTCCCTGCGTCATGGGGTCCCTGCTTCTCCCTCTCCCTGTGCTGCTCTCCTTGCTTGTGGTCTCTTTCTCTGTCAAATAAATTAATTAAAAAATAATAATAAATAAGTAAATAATTAGTGGTGGAAAAGAACCTAATACCAAGTACAGTGCTGTTTTGCTAACTATTGACATGATGCTCTTGATATTTTAACTTTTTAAAGAAAATCATTTAATCTATTTTGGAGTGTGTTATTTCTTAGAAAGTTTATAGACAGGGCACGATAGCATTAACTATCTTTAATAGCTTGTTACTGATATTCCTACCAAAAAGGAAATTATAAATTCAGGTGGAAAAAAAAAACAGAAAATGCCAAGCTTATTTTATGAGTACATTTAATGATTTAAATTTAAATACTTTACTTTGGTACATTGACCAGCTACTCTCTTTTATTGTGGTTATATATTCCTGTAATATAGTAAGAATCTAATCCTGAAAATACTGGATTACCTTCCTAACCTACTTGGAGAAAATCTATTTTTTTGTCTCAAAACTTATCATTTTCTTTTGTTTCCTTACAATTTTAGAAACATGATATTTCATTTAGTGTATAAATCAGCTTTGTTTCTAATTGTTATATTCTAAGGGAAATACTTTATAAGTCTGCTAGATACAGTTAAAATTTTGACATAATGATTTTTATGAATGTAGTATCTATGGTGTATCTCATTATGTGTCTTCTATTTAAGATGCAATAACAAAATACCACAGATTGGGCAGCTTATAAACAACAAATTTGTCACAGTTCTAAAGGCTGGAAGTCCAGTATCAGTATCAGCACAGTCATGTTTTGGTGAGGGCCCTCTTCCTGGTTTCATAACTGGACTCTCCTCCCTGTGACCTCACACAGTGGAAGGGACTATGGAGTTCTGTGGGTTTTCTTTCATAGTAACACAAATCTCACTCATGAGAGTTTCACCCTCATGACTTGAGCGCCTCCCAAAGGCTCTATCTCTCCTAATGTCATCATTTTGGTGGGTTAGGGTTTTAACATGACTTTTGAGGAGACATTCAGACCATAGCATTGTGTTTTAACAGTTATTCCACACAAATTCTAATAAAGGTATTTATAAACATGTTCTTTTAAGCCATAGATACATTAAGGCCAGAAGGGAGTATAGTGTTAGGTTAGGTCACATGGCAAGTAAACAGTAGAAGCACATCATCAGGTTCTTTTGATTCTGACTCTACTGTACTACAATGTAATATATTTTTGTGTATTATGTTATTCTATGTTTGAAACAAATCAAAAGTAATTTATTTTAGAAGATAATCCTTACTAAAGCAATAATTTTGTTAGAGGTCTGATTCATCAAAGTTTAATGAATTACAGGATATGAGGGCAATCTGGCTATGACATCTGTCACCCCATAATAACTAGGGTTGATTCAGCTGACCTGGTTGAGTAGGCAGGTGTCCCCTTCCTTCACTCTTCCAGGTGTGTCCCTCCCAAAGCTGTGTGCTTGATCAGAGCAGCAACCTTCTACAATAGAGGAGGACCATTCTTTGGTCAGAGATAAATGATTAGCCTATATTCCCCTGCTAGAATCTCCAACAAACTTTTTAAATTTTGTGAATTACATAATACGATTTCAAAGAGAAGGAAACATTTGGAAAAATAACCTTTAAGAATTCATGGGGTGGGGATGGAATCACCTGGGTGGCTCATTTTGTTAAGTGCCTGACTCTTGATTTCAGCTCAGGCCCTGATCTCACAGGGTTCTGATTTCAAGGCCTACATTGGGCTCCACACTGGGCATGGAGTCTCCTTAAAAACAAAAACAAACAAACAAAAAAAACGAGAGGTGGTGCACCTGGGTGGCTCTCCACGGAAATCTTTAGTAAAAGGCGAAAGATTTATTGCACCTGGGTGGCTCACTGGGTTAAGTGTCCAACTCATGATTTCAGTTCAGGTCATGATCTCATCTCATGTCATGAAATCAAGCCCCAGATTGTTGGGCTCCTCAGGGAATCCGCTTGAGATTCTCTCTCTTCCTTTCCCTCTGCTCTTCCCCCTGTGCACATGTGAACATGTGCTTGCTCTCTCACTCTCAAATAAATAAATCTTTAAAAAAAAATTTCATAGAGGGGTACCCGGGTGGCTTAGTTGGTTAAATGTCTGACTCTTGATCTCAGTTCGTGTCTAGATCTCAGGGTCGTGAGTTAAAGCCCCATGTTGGGCTCCACACTGGGTGTAGAGCCTACTTTAAAAAAAAAAAAAGAATTTCATAGAAATTAAACAAAATATATTCTGCTGTAGGATTACTATTAGAGATGTATAGGACTTGGGGCATTTTTGTTGTTGTTATCTTCATTTTACAAATTAGGACATACAACTGAAGAAAGTTTGACTTTTCCAAATAACACAGCTAGTAAATGGGGGAACCAGGACTGAAATCTAGTCCTCTGAAGTATACACTTCTAGTTTATCACACTTGTCTCCAGGGCAAAGCACAGAACTACAGCATAAATGCTTTCATACTTTCTGGAGAAGAAGAATTTTTTTAACAATGTGAAACTAAATGCGTGTCTTCTTAAGCCACTTTGTTTTGTACCTCAGAACAAACACCTTGTTGGAAAAGGTTGCTGCTGCAGTGGACCAGTCAGCCTTCTATAGTGCCCTCTGGGGTAGTCTCCTCACCAGTCCTGCTGTACGTTTACCAGGAATCACATACGTTCTCGCCCATTTGAACAGGAAGCTTTCCATGGAAGATCAACTTTATATAATTGGCAGTGATATTGAGCTAATGGTACGTCTATATATGGTTGATCACATAACATACTTCTTTAGAGCCAGGCACACTATTCCAGACAAATAGTGAGAACTGTACCACAAACAGGGTTCCTATTTTTGTGGAGATATTTTTCATCAAGGAAACTCAAAGACCAAATTAGTCACTAATTATTGTTTTTAAAAGTTTCAAAATATTTTTTTCATGGAAATGGAATTATAGGTTATATGTTATTTCCATCGGTTATTCAAGCAAATAAATGGTCTTTATTACCATTTTGCTAACTGATAAGACCATTGTTAATATAGCCACGTTAATTATATGATTCCAAAAGAGACCTTCTACTCAGTCACAGCTCTCATAGGAAAGATGGATTTTTAACAAAGCAACAGCTGGATTCTGTAATGGGATTTGTACAAGAAGATATAGTACCAAAGGAGATGGTGCAAGATAATACCAAAAAAATTACATCAATTGCTTATACTTTTTAATTTCTAGATTAACAACAGAAGGAAACCTTTTATCTCTGTAGAGTGCTGTACTGTGAAAATTAGCAAAGTAAAAAACAAACCCTCAAAGGTCATTATGAAAAGTGTTTTTAAAAAATTGTGGTTAATCATTCTGTACTTTTTTTCTCATTTGATTATGAAATGACTGAAATTTTTATGCAGATTTTTGGTTACATTTATTAAATTATAATTAACGTATACTGAAAACATCTTGTGTGTACAGTTGTATGAATTTGACAAATGTCTACCATCAAGTAACCAATATTATGAACAAGGTAAAGACTATTTACATCACTCAAAAAAGTTCTTCTGTGCCCCTTTGTAGTTACTTCTCTTCCCCTACACTCCCAGGCCCCTACAAATACTGGTCTGATTTCTGTTCCTAAAGTGTACTTTTTCCAGAATATTAGAGAAATGGAATCATACAGTATCAGCCATTAAGTCTGGTTTCTTTCATTTTTTTTTTGCAACACATGTGAGGTTCATCCACGGGTATGCACATATCCATGATCCTTTACATTGCTGTGTAGAATCATTTTGCATGAATGCACTGCAGTTTATTTATTCATTTACCAATTAATGAACATTTGTTTCTGGTTTGAGCAATAATGAATAAAGTTGCTGTGAACAGTTGCATACAGTTGTTTGTGGAGACATATGTTTTTATTTCTTGGGGAACTAGGAATGGGATTTCTGGTTCATATAGTAAAGGTACATTTAACTTTTTTTAAATGACGGCTTTATTAAGATAAAATTCACACACCATAAAATGTATCCTTTTGAATGGTACAGTTCAGGGGTTTTTAGTATATTCACAAAGTTGTGTAGTTATCATCTAATTTTTAGAACATTTTCATCACCTTAAAAAGAAACCCCATAGTTATTAATCACACCACCTTTTTCCCTCACCTCTGCCCCTGGCAGCTGCTAATCTTTCTGTTTCTATAGATTTGCCTATTCTGGACATTTCATACAAATGCAGTTATACACTATATAGCTTTTTATGAATGACTTCTTTCACTTGTCCTAATATTTTTAATATTCATCCATATTGAAGTATGTATCAATACTTCATTCCTTTTTATGGTTGAATAATAGTGTGTAGTATAGATGATACCACAATTTACATATCTGTCAGATAGGTTTTTTGGCTATTCTGAATAATACTCTGAATACTCATGTGTAAGTTTTTGTGTCAACATAGGTGTTCACTTCATTTAGTAGTGGAATTGCTACATCATATGGTACCTCTGGGTTTAACTTTTTGAGGAATTGGCAAACTTTTCCAAAGTGACTGCACCAATTTACATTTCTGCCAGCAACATATAAGGATTCCCATTTCTCCACATCCTTTTTAACATTTGTTATTGTCTTTTTATAATAGATATCTTAGCACGTTTAAGTGTTATTTCATTGTGGTTTTGATTTGTATTTCCCTAATGTCTAATGACATTGAACATATTTTCTTCTGGTTATTGGCATCTTTATATCTTCTTCCAGGAAATGTCTCTTCAGATTCTTTGCCCATTATTTAAACTGTGTTATTCCTCTTTATTGTTGTTGTGTTGTAGGAGTTCTTTATATATTCTGGATGTTAAACCCTTGAATATATGATTTTAAAATATCTTCTCCCATTCTATGGACTATCTTCTTATTTTCTTGATACTGTCCTTTGAAGCACAAAATTTTTAATTTTGATCAAGTCTAGTTTATCTATTTTATCTTTGTGCTATTGGTATTAGATAGTATCCAAGAAATTGTGTCTAATCCAAGATCAGACATTTATTCCTGTTTCTTCTCGTATATGTTTAAGGTTATAAGAAACTGCCAAACTATTTTCCAAAATGACTATACCATTTTTATTGCAGATTTTAAAACATACTGTTACATTTCCTTTAAATGACTTAATAGAAATTTTAAACAAATCACTTTATTTCTTTAAAAATAAATGTCACAATTGGAAAACTATTTATAACATATTCCTGAGTACTATCCTCCATATTATTCAAAATATAATAATAAATATTAATAAGTAGAAAAATGGATTTGAACAGATAATTAGCCTAAAGAAAATAAAAATAACTCAAACATAAGAAAAGATGCTTAACATTGCATATGATAGAAATAAAAATTTACACCAGGATACCAATTTTCATAAATAGGATTGGCAAAAATAAAAAAAATATAGATAAATATGGAAAAACAGAAATTGTTACACATAGCTGCTGGGAATATAAATCTATATAACCTTAATGGAAAGCACTACACTATTTATATTACAAATACATACACCCAAAGACTCAGCAGTACTACTTTAGATTTATCCTACAAGCATACTTGTATATCTGTGTATTGTATATTGCAGCATTATTTAAGATAGTAAATATGTACAAATAGTATAAATATCCATCATTAGGAGCGTATTAAAAAATTAGGATTCATCTATGAAATAGAGTATTTCTTTGTCCATAAAGAAATAATGAAGCTCTTTACGTAGTGTTAAGGAAAGATCTCCAAAATATATTGTTTAAAAAAAGGCAAAATCTGAGATACATGCATGTGTGCTCCTATTTACTTAGTTTTGCAGAAAATATTCACTAGTAATGCTCGTTGCATGTAAAAAGGAAATTGAGTAGTTTGGGGACAAATATGGGAGAGAACTTTTTGCTGTATACTCTTGTGTGTGCCTTAATTTTTTCTAAACCATCATAATATATTTACCTATCAAAATAATGTAAATACATTTAATTAGCGATAAGAAAGAAGCATACAGAAGTATTTGTTGGAGAAAATGAAGCATTCTGTTTGCATGGTAAATCTTTCCCAGTGTAATAGACAATATATATTAAAGGCTCTCTTATTTCAGGTAGAAGCAGTAAGTACTTCGGTGCAGGACTCAAGTGTACTTGTGCAGAGAAGCACACTGGACCTCATACTCTTCTGTTTTCCATTCCATATGAGTCAGGTAAAACATTAATAATATTAATATGAGGAATTCTTTGGAAAATCATAGATTCCTGATGCATAGTTATTTTTTAAATTGAATTTAACTTGAATTCTTTTGTTTTATGAACTGTAAGTACAATACATAATTATGTACAATTCATGCAGGGCTTGAACTCACGACTCTGAGATCAAGACCTGAGCTGAAATTGAGAGGCAGATAATCAACTGAGCCACCCAGATGCCCTGAATAAGTTCCTTTTTTAAAGGGTAGAATTTGTCAGAATTTTGAAAAAGAAGAAAAAGGGTTATTGATTTGCATAGGAACACAGGGAATTGAAACAGATTATTTCATAGAATCTTTAAAAATTCTAACCTATTAAAAAAAAAAAAAACAAGAGATAATCATTGCTGGTTCTAAGTAAGGCAGGACTCTGAGACCCAGGCCTTCTACCAAGCTGTTACCTCTGTTCTGATGAAATTTACCTTTACTTGGTTTGACAATTTGATGATGTATGTCAGACCCTTAGCAGAGTTGGCTCTTTGAAAGCCAGATATTCAGTCACTGTGACATTCTCTAGTACTTTTTTTTATTACAGATGAAAACAGTTAACAAATCATGAGTGAAGTGTTTCATTGGCGGGACTTAATTTATTATCAGTCTCTTCATTTTTAAAGAAATGGTCTGAATTCTTTTGAGTTCTAAACTTCGGTGAGCTATGTAGAACAACAATGTATGAACATTCAGAATTGAAGAACAAAAGTAGTTAGATACGGAGAATTTCTGCCTTGGAAAAGCATATTTATTTCTAAAAAGTCATTAGCAGAAAACACTACTATTTTGGAGTTTTGTAAGAACTACGGTTGGTAGATAACTAGTGAGTTTTCATTATGATCTGCCAAGCTCACATTTTTCTTTATTACTTTATTCAGTTGAAATTGAATTATTAATAATTGAATTTTATACTTCATTGCCTATATTGTCCCCAATTAGTACATAAACTATCCGCAGTTTCTGTTTTTGAGATTTTCCATCCTTAAACCAGAGGCCTTTATTCTGCCTCTGGCTTTTCACAGAAACACCTGCTGGGATGTCGGAGTGGTCTAAACTTATCAGTATAGGAGTGGGCAAACAGCTCATCAGGTAATAAGGAGTCTGACTTTTTTAAAAACCCATAAAAGAAAATGAATATGCTAAAGTGATGTATATGGCTCAAAAGCCTAAAATAGTTACTATCTGGGTCTTTATTGAAAAAAAGTGTACTGACTTTTACTCTTAAACTTTCCCATTCTTTTCTTCCCTTCCAAGCATTCAACATTGTTTGTCTTTGTCACTGATAGGTGATTCAGCAAGATGGGAGGGATTAAATCATAGTAGACTTAAATTGGGAAGAACCTAATTTGTAATCTCATTAGACCAGTGTTTTCTCAACCTTTTGTTTAGCTGATTTCTTTCAGTACTTTCTTACTCTACCACCTCTGTATTCCTACCAGCCAAGATTTTCTCAAGCCTTACCTTTTATAATTTGTATTATAAAACAATAGCTGTGTTTAATGTTTTTTTAAAAGTACATATCCTACCAAGGCCCATTATAATACTTCCCCCATTACTGTACCAAATTTTTAAATTACCTGAGAATATTGATGAAGACAAAATCATATTTGTTCCCCACTTTTCCTCTTTCTATATCTTGCACATAATACATTTTAAGCAAATATTGATTTTAATTGTAACTTAAGGGAGCCTTCATTATATTGTCCCAAAAGTGATTACTATTAATAACTTCAGCAGTTAGTGTTTGTAGACTCTTTTTACTTATTTCATGGAAAATTGACCCTAATATCTAATACTTACACCTTTGAGAATTCTTTTCCGTATTAGAAATATGTGGTTATGTCAACAGTAATCAAGAAATGACTTCTTATTTTTTAGAGTAGTTTGAGGGGAGGGGAAGGCACCTGGGTGGCTCAGTCAGTTAAGCAACCAACTCTTGATTACTGCTCTGGTTGTGATCTTAGTGTCCTGAGATTGAGGGTGTGTCAAGCTCCACACTCAGCAGGGAGTCCACTTCTCTCACTCTCCCTCTGCACCTTAACATGTGCACTCTCTCTCTCTCCCCCTTTTTTTTTTCTGGTTAAAAAAAAAAGTTATTTGTGTGTGTGTGTGGTTTTTTAAAATAAAATTAGGGAGACATACGTACTTTTTAAAAATTTTTTAAAATTTATTTATTTGAGAGAGAGGGGGAGAGCAAGCACACATGCAGAGAAGCAGACTCCCATTGAACATGGTGCCAGACAGGGCTTGATTCCACAACCCTGAGATCATCACCTAAGCCAAAATCAAGAGTCTGATGTTTACCCAGCTGATCTACCCAGGTGCCCCAAGACATTAGTCCTTTTCAACATTTTATTAAAATATCTGTAATCTTCATATCTGATGTTAGATTAGCAGTTCTCAAATGCTTTGGTTTTGAGACCCTATTATACTCTTTAAAAATATTGAGGATCCTGGGATGCCTGGGTGGCTCAATTATCACGTTAGCATAGATAACATTTTATGAAAGTAACTCTTTGCCAACACATTAAAAAAAATGGTGAATAGAGTAGCATTGTTTTATTTTTCTGCAATTTCATTAATGTCTGGTCCCACAGTACAGAGCAGAATGCTCATATCTGCTGCATTCAATCCATTTTTTTTTTCTTTTGGTTAAAATATATGGAAAAAATCTGCTCTGACTGATATGTAATTAGAAAAGGGAGGAGTGTTTCAGCAGTCTGTTGTTGTTTAAGAAGCATATTCTTCGATACTACACCAAAACTCAATAAGCTATAGTTTAAAAAAAAAATTAGTTGTATTATGGAAGCTGAAACCGAATCAATGAACTTTTCATATTCTGTTTCATGAAAATCTGCTGATCTGTCTTGTACGTTGAATGCATCTTTTACCCAAACAAGATTCTATTTGTTCGGTTGGTTGGTTTTTGCTGGGCATGAGGTAGAGTTTGAACTCAGGCCCTGAGATAAAGAACCAAGAACCGAGCTGAAGTCAAGAGTCGGTAGCTCAATCAACTGCGCCACCCAGTGCCCACAAACATGCTTTTGTAACATCATGATTGATTATTTGAAAATGTTAGTTTACTGAATTATACAGATCTTCCAAAGATTAACACAATAACAAACTATCACATTGCTCACTACTACCACAGATCTCATCAGTAAATTTTTTTTAGGTATTGGGAAGCTTTCAAGCCAAATACAGATTTGCCAAAATTCTAATTTTCTGGGGGAGTCTGGCTGTCTCAGTTGTTAGAGCATGTGACTCTTGATCTTGGGGTTAAGTCTGAGCCCCATGTTGGGTGTAAAGGTTATTTATAAATAAAATCTTAAAACTAAAATTCTAATTTTTTCTTGGAAGCTCAAAATTTATTATCTGTAATGATGAATATTAATTGTTTTTCTTAAAGTGACAGCCTCACTTTGTTTATTTTTGAGAAAATATCTGCCAGGTGTTGAAACCTGAGTAATCATAGTTTATATCAGTCCCTCTTCCAGGCAAAGGTGGTAATCAGTAAAAAAAAAAAAAAAAAATTACTGGTAGTACATCTCACAATTCAAACATGTAAACAGGTGTTTTTTCCTCAAGACATCTATCATGTATACATCAGTATATGTCAGAAGTGTTTTGTGTATATTCCCCATTTCATTACACAGAATATTAAAAGACTTATGCTCAGGGGCTAGTGTTTAATAAAATAAACTTTTTCTGCTTCATCGACAGCATTTTTAAGTGAAACTGGCTTTTTTGTTGTTGTTAATTTTGCTGAAGTAGTACATGGCAGTAAAAAATACCATGACTACAAGTACAGTAGATGCCACTGCTGTACTGCTTTTGTTCCTGCTAGGGTACTGGCAGTTTTACTCATTATTGCTTAATCAGAGCAAATGTCAACACATTTCAAAAGGCAGATAACATCTTGATATTGTTGTGGGTATAGTTTTTACCTTGGGGACCTACTGAAAGGATTTTAGAAATCCCCAGAACTTCAGGGACCACACTTTGAGACTTGCTTAGATGAATAAAAGGCATTCATGTTCAGATGAGTGACCATAGTTTTTCAGCTATTGATGATCTGTGTTCTGTAACATCTCCATTATTTCTCTAACATTCCTTTAAAACAAATAAGCTGAGTGAATCCTTTTCCAGTACTGTCAAGGACCAAAGAGTGAAAAGTTGACAAGTCTATGATTAAGAAGTCTATTCTCCAAAAAAAAAAAAAAAAAAAAAAAAATCACTTCTCTGTATTCAGGTGAGGCACTAACCAGGTACTTGAATTTGAATTTGATGAAGTACTTAGGCCCTGTGAGGCTCTGGTTTTTTATTCTAGAGTGATTCTTAGACTAGTTGATTTCCACATTAGCTTTTTTTTTTTTTTAAGATTTTATTTATTCATGAGACACACAGAGAGAGAGACAGAGACATAGGCAGAAGGAGAAGCAGGCTTCATGTAGGAAGCTCGTTGTGGGACTTGATCCTAGAACTCTGGGATCACGCCCTGGGCCAAAGGCAGACTCTCAACCACTGAGCCACCCAGGCATCCCTCGACATTACCTTCTAATGCTCAGATTCCAAAATACTATTATTAAGTAGCTATCTAGTAATATTCTTAAGATTAACAGCTATTGAATTAGCTGCTTTCCTTTTATCTTTCTTTTAACCTTACCTCTTTTAGCTAAAACCAGACCTTGATTAGGAAATCACTTTTTGAACATCTAATTAAGACTATTAGGAAAGGCAAAGAAAAAAATGAATTTTCTCTTTATAAAAGAGCTGGAGTAAAATGAAAAATAAGATGTGTTAAAGCTGGATATGGGTACAAAAGCATTATATTGCCTTCTGTATTTTACTATCTGTTTGAAATACTACAAGATAAAAATTTTTAAGAGGTCAAGAAATGAAAGACTTGTAATTGATGAAGATAGTGAACTTCTAATGTAATTACTACCAGTTGACACCACTATGAATATGAAAGACTAAATGCATATGATTTTCTTGAATCTTTTCCATTTTGCTCCATTTTTTTGTTTGTTTTATGTCAAATCTTACTAATATTGGATAGGTTAAAGAACTTTAAACTGGAGATTGAAATAATTGAGTTATGCAGCTAAATAGCTGTGCTACCTTTTCTTACTGTTTCTGAATCAATAAAATGGAAGTAATCATTCCTGTGTTCAAAAAGTCAAATGAATCTTAAATAAAACTACCTCATAAGCCTTAATGTTCTGAGTTTATTGCAAGGTAGTATTTTTTTAAAGAGGAAAAAAAGGAATGTGTTTTTATATGTGATTAAGTACAACTACATTTCTCACTTTTTCAGGCCACTCGACCAGATATGATCAGGATCTTGTCAGCAGCCCTTCATGTGGTATTGAGGAGGGATATGTCCCTGAACCGAAGACTTTATGCATGGCTTCTTGGTAGGTGTTTGGTGTGTATTGTCCTAGCTGAGGAAAGATAGAAACTCACCATACATAAATATTATCAAGTTATGTGTATGTCCTAAGTAAAGAAACTAATAGTTTGCTTGAATAGACAATAAAAAAATATAAATGGTATTGTCTATTATTTGAAGAAATTTCAAAATCTTCTTAAGAGAGGCTATTTTAACCCACAAGTTGTGTTTTCTTTGACAAGATTTTTTTCCACTTATAAGTTGAGGCTTTCATACTGTGAATATGTAGACAAAGCAAGATAAATTAATAACCAAAGTAATAACATAATTTTCAAAACTTTGAAGTCATCAAAAGAATCAGAACTATTACTACTGTCCCACACATGGCTCCTTAGCAATCTCCCACTCAAGCAGTAAGTTTTTTGTTCTTCCATACTTTTTGTGAGTGTTTAGCCTGTCTTCACAACTCCTTACTGTCCAGAATGAAAAGATACAATATATCTTAACTTGGATTTTCTGACTCTTCAGCTATTTCACTGTTTGTAAGATTTAAAAAAAAAAAAAAAAAGGGCAGGATAATGCTGGAATACTATGATACTTACATATTGAATTGGTTTCCCTTTATTAAACTATCTAAAATGATCTCTCTTGCTGACATTGATTGGGCTACTAATTGGTAAGTGTTTGGTGCTGTTTTTGAGATATTTGTTGTTTCGGTCTTTAGTGAACAACAGTTTTGAGAATTCCATTTTAATTTATTTTGCTATTTGTTTCCATGGAGGTTTTGATAACAACGGTGCTATCATAGGACCCAGAAGCACAAGACACAGTAATCCTGAAGAACATGCCACTTACTATTTCACTACCTTTTCAAAAGAATTGTTGGTGCAGGTAATAAATGCTTTCACTTTATTTTTTGGTTACTCCCTGATCAGTAGAGTTACTCAACAAATGTAAGGTCCTGTCTTAATTGAATTAGTGTGTCTAGACACCTGGGTGGCTCAGTAGTTAAGCCCCTGCCTTCAGCTCAGGGTGTGATCCTGGAGTCCCAGGATCCAGTCCCACATTGGGTTCCCTGCATGGAGCCTGCTTCTCCCTCTGCCTAGGTATCTGCCTCTCTCTGTGTCTCTTATGAATAAATAAATAAAATCTTAAAAAAAAAAAAAGAATTAGTTTGTCATGGAAGGGTGGAGACAAGGCTCACAAATATCCTAACTTGACTATAACAAGCAAATGATTACAATAAAATGGGTAAGTAATCTTTAGATTTACTTCCATTTAAGTACAGATTTTTTTTACTTTGTTATGACTTTATTAATACATAGTTTCAGCTTCTCACCTCTCTGCCCTATGAATTGGAGATCTTCCAAAAATGAGCTAGGACCTGCGTTATTTCCTCTGAAGCCTCTTGGAAATTTGGGTTGCAAAAGGAATCTAAATGTGGTAAAATTACTATTGTAATGGGAAAGTTAAAATGAGCCATAGTTTTATTTTTTATTATTTTTATTGTGATTATGAGATATTCAAGGTAACTCAAACAGTAAATACATGGTTTCTGAAGCATTTTTAAGTGAGTGAGGTTATAGGAATTCAGTTTTGAGTTACCAGTAGGAAGACAATTGCATAGTAGCAGATGCTGTCATGGTACTATGCCATACAGTACCTGTATGTTGATGAGACCTGTTGATGATGCTATTATATTAAATAGAAACATTTTTATCTTTTAGGCAAAAAGTTAAAGTAACTCATGAATTTTTCTAGATTTTTTTAACTTTTCCACTTTTTTTTTCTAGAGAAATGTAAGCACTCTTTTTTTTTTTCTCAAGATGGATGAATATAACTTTTTTCCCCCTTAGCAGAGGAAAAAACCTAACTTCAGTGAAAGAACTTAAGAAAAGCAATAGATGTATATGTGCTGCCAAAGGAGCACAGAAAAGCAATAGGTGTAAATCTCTATTACAGATGGTCGTATTTAAATTTTTCCTTAAGAAAAAAGTATTTGCATCTGTTTATTTAAATGACTAATATCCTTTTTCTTTTTTAAAGGCAATGGTGGGGATCTTACAAGTGAATGGATTTGGAGAAGAGAGCACTTTAATGCAGGATCTAAAACCTTTTCGTATTTTAATCAGTTTACTTGACAAACCTGAGCTAGGTAATATATACTGTCCTAGGGCGTAAGATCATGTGTGGTTGTTTTGTACTGCCTCATAATAAAAGTAAGACAAAGTCATGACATAGAGAAATTGCTGTATTTTGAGGTGGCCTTCAAATACAGGTTCTCAACAATTTCTTAACTCTAGAACGTTAAGAAGATACAAATGTATATACCCAACCCATTTATTCTCATATTTTTCCTTGTACTATGTAGGTAATGTATGTATGTAATGGAAGAGGCATTTTAAAGATACTATCTAAGCTCTTCTTAATCCTGATTAAGTTAACTGAAGCATCTATGATCTGTCATGACTGTCTTATAGTTCACAAAATTCAAGTACTTGAACAAAAGATACCTAGGTTCTCTCTCTCAGCTTAATTCCCCATGTCCCCTTTGTTTTGTGTGTTCTCCCTTTCTCCACTGTATATTTCTCGGATATTAGGTCTATTAGGAAGTTCATTATGGCACCTGAGACAGAAATTAAGAAAAACCAAAAATATTAGAAACAATAAAATGAAATATAAAATGGGTAGTTTTATTAAATTATATGTAGATGTTTTAGCAAATATGTATGTCTTCTCATCAACTCTTAAAAATGCAAAGTTTTAAATATAAAAACAAGTTGTATTGATGGCTTTGATAATTTATTTTTAGCTGTTGTGTGATAATAGATGAAGCTCAGAAATTTTTTTAGGGAGATTGGCATCTGTTAAGTTTTTTTCATATCATTTAAAATAATATCAGTCATAATAAAAGTATTTATTGAATACTCAATATATTCTAGGAACTATGCTACCAACCTTATAAATAATTTTTCCTAACCCTGTAACAGCCCTGTAATTTTGGTATCATCCTCATTCTAGGCAAGGAAACCAAAACTCAGAGAAGTTAAATAACTTTTCCAAGGATGTTGCTATTAACTGCCAAAACACACTTGCTTGATTCTATAATTTTTAGAATGTCAATCTGTTAAATAAACATTTGTTCAGATCAAAATGTGAAGTTTAATGTAGCTTCTAGAAAAAATTATTTTTTTCAAAATAGTTGTTTTAAAGCATCCTATAATCAGGCCAATTTGTAAATAATCCTGATTTGTCAATGCTAATTAATTATTGTCTTTAATATGTATATTAATTTTAGGACCTGTAATTCTGGAAGATGTCCTAATTGAAGTATTTAGAACATTATATTCTCAATGCAAAGCAGAATTGGATCTTCAAATGGAACCACCCTTCAGCAAGGATCATGCTCAGTTAAGCAGGTGGATTAGCAAAAAACTAAGCATGGATACAAAAATGTCCTTATTTATTAATATTCATGAAGTAGACACTGCTCTATGAAATTTGTGTTCCTGAGTATCTGATTTTAAATACTACTGTATTTTGGCAATATGAACTTTCATGATTAACTGTGCTGATCTTTGAAGTAGGCATTTTATAGTAGAACCACCACGTTCCAGGGTTGGTTCTCAATCTAACTCATTAGAATACTAAGTTTTAGCAGTTAATGTGAAGATAAAGATTCCAGGGAGTTTATTCACACTTTCCAAACTCAAAGGAGATTAACTGCCACATGCCAGTTAGTAATGGAAATTGTACCTTGCTTGGTACTGGGCCTGGTTGTTTGGGCGGGGTTGTGCCTCTTGGTTACTCAACACACTCAGGAGACCAAATCACAGTTCAGAAAAAGATTGAACTTGGAGTTAAATGAATCAAAGGGCACCAGGTGTTATTTCAACAATTTTCTTTCAAGTTATGGTTATTTCTTCTTTCAGGTATATATACAAATAAGTATTTTTTTAATGCCTGGGAAAGTCATGTAATATTAGCATATCCTTTTCTCTAACCCGGTGGTAGATTCATGTTGACAATGTCATAACCATAAAGTCTCATCTGTCATTATAACAAAGGTTTCAAGACTATAGTTCCTTTTACATAATTTGCATTCCATTTGTGTCTCTTCAGTGAGGCTTTGGAGAAAACCTGGGCTTTCCTAAAACACAGTTTTACATATTAAAACATTTTAGGACAGTTTCTGATTTCTGATAAATATCCCTGTACTTTTTGTTTGAGAAGTTAATATTGACTACCCTGGTACCCGATTTCATTCTTTACACTGCCTGATAATCTATATTGCCCCATAGCATACTCAGTGAGTCTTTTGTGCTATTGATAGTACCGCACTATAAATAAAAACAACTGTTTTAGCTGTTAGGAAAGGTGGCAGGAGATGATAGGAAAGTGGGTGGTTAATAGGCCAGAGGACCCCCACTTGAAATAAGTTTTTTTTTTCCCTGATGGAATTTTAGTAATAATGGGCAATTTACGGTATTATTTTGTTTTTCAGCTAAGAATAATAATTTTCAAGGGAAATAAAAGAATGTAGTGCCAAATAACAGGTCCTCAGGGTTCAAAAATAACTTGTTCTTTTGCTGGAAGCACAGCTATTTTTTCTTCTCGAAGGCTCATTTCTGATCTTGATCCATACATTTGAGTTATGAAAACCTGACTTTGGAAAAGTAACCACATACAAAGTAATAGAGTGTCAGTATATAAAAATTATTTGTTGCAATTTTCTCACTAGCAAGTGTTCTAGCAAATACCTAGGAATATGTACTGTCCTAACAACATTGTACTCAAATTTAATTCTGAAAAAATAAATGTTAATATTTCTTAGTTTTTGTTTGTTTCTCTTTTCCTTTTTTAGTAAATTAAGGGAAAATAAGAAAACAGCAGAGCTGATTAAAACTGCCAACCTTCTTTTTAATTCCTTTGAGCCTTACTATATGTGGGATTACGTTGCACGTTGGTTTGAAGAATGTTGTAGGTATGTTAAACTGTTTCATTCATTTTAATTTAATAGCATCCAAAGCCGATTTTAAGTTTTTGAGTGTAACGAAAAGAATGTTCTTTTATATATTCTACTACTACTGACAACTATTAATTATTTAGTAGCCATAATCTGGCTCTGTCATGTCACTTAGAACCTTTGATCATATGCTTTTGAAGTTGAAAAGGAGTTTAGAAAACAAGGTATTTAGTCACCAACATAGCTGAAAGATTTTCTCTCTCCAGTTTATAGTAATCCAGTTTTTCTTCATTGTTAAGAAAATAACAAATTTGTGGCTGCTGCCTCAGTATACTTTACCAAAATGATTCCCACTTTTAATAACAAAAAATTCCTTGGAGATTCTTGTGTTTTTAAACTCCTAGAGCTTGCCCATTTTGTCACTGGTGAGTGATAAAAGCCCTCTACCTCTTAGGACATAAAGTATAAAAACTCTGAAAACCCAAGAATACTGTGAACCTGAGTGGAATGAATCTGTGGATTCTAGACAAAATCCTCTCAGAACCAGATTAACCTCTCAAGCCCTGGGAGCATGTAGTCAAAAAGTAAGCATGTACAATCTTGGAATTAGAAGTCTTTTAAAAATATGAAACATTAATCCCTTTAATGGTTTAGAAAGTTGTTTGCTTACTAATTCAACAGATAATGAGCACCTGGGAATATAGACAGCCCCTGTCTTCAGATACCTTATAATGGGAACAAGTGAAACATGCACATGCTTATTTTTAGAATTAAATTAAAAGTTACAGATATGTTGGGGCTCCTGGGTGGCTTAGTCATTGAAGCATCTGCCATAGGCCCAGGTCATGATCACAGGGTCCTGGGATCAAGCCCAGGTCAAGCTCCTTGCTCAGCAGATAGTCTGCTTCTCCCTCTCTCTCTGCTCTTCCCCCCCCCCCTCCCTCCCTCCTGCTTGGGCTGGTGCTTTCTCTTTCTCATAAATAAATAAACAAACTTTTAAAAAAAAGTTTACAGATGCCTTAATATATTAAAATGTAGTGGGAATGTTGAAGAATAATGAGTATCTTTTTGCCACCTAGCCCTGGGTTTCCACCTTCACAAACACTCATCCATTCTTCTTTGCCCTTCTGTACTATTGCCTGAACACACATCAATTGACTGAACCTTCACTCCTGCTGCTGAGTCTTCACTTGTGCTATTTCTTCTAAAACATTCTTCCCTTTAGCCCATCTGGGAGATCAATAGCTTTCCTTTTTTTTTTTTTTTTTTTTTTAAGATTTTATTTATTAATTCATTAGAGGCAGAGAGAGAAGCAGGCTCCTCTCAGGGAGCCCGATGCAGGACTCCATCCCAGGACCCTGGGATCTTGTCTTGAGCCAAAGGCAGACATTCAACCTCCTGAGCCACCCAGGTGTCCCTTCTATGACTCCCTTAAATCTCCCATCAGAATCAATTCCTGCACTGCCACATTGTTATATTTATTTATCTATACACTTTTATTTCTTGCTTGTTAGGGACTCTGTCATTCTTTGCGTCTTCAGAGTGTAGGGCAATATATGGTCTACGACTAATATGATTTAAAGTGAATGTTTGTTGGAGGAATGAATCAGAAGAGGTTTCCTGGTGGAGACACCTTTTGATCTCAGACCTTGAAGGATGGATGCATTCTGAATTTGAGAGAATGAGTTTGAGGGAAGATGGCGAATCAGGAGGACAAGTTGGTATTAAAAAAAGGCCCCAAGGTTATAAATCAAGCAGCAAGCAATCCATTTTAACTAGAGATGATATATGTAGTGGAAACCATGGGAAATAAGTCCAAAAGAGTGAGAGCCACCCAGAACACTTGGAAGAGGATGAGCATTCCAGGGAGAGTTACAAGCCTAGGAATATTGCTTTGGAAAATTTTCACTTAGAGTTAAGTGTTCTAGGGGAACGGAAATGGTTCACATACTCAATAAAGTGAATTTTGTCCTTTTAGGAGAACATTGCATGCCAGACTTCAGATTGGGCCTGGAGATAGTAGTGAGTCATCTGAGTTACAGCTAACGAATTTCTGCTTACTGGTGGATTTTTTGTTGGATATAGTTTCTTTGGTAAGACCACCTTGGTAAAAAAGTATTGAGGAAACGTAATAACATAGTTCAAATATTTCATTTGGAGATAGACCTCATCTGTCAATAAATTTTCTTTTCAATGTTAAATTGATTTTTTTTCCCTTTTGGCATAGCTTTTTTTTTTTCCTATGAATTTTTCCAAGTTTTGTCCTCTGATATATATATATATATATATATATATATATATATATATATATCTGATATATATATATATATATATATATATATATATGTCTTATGTAATACATGGAATATACTTCACAACTGCATGTTATTGAAATCTTAAATGTTAATGTATAGTGGTTTAATGCTGCTTTTATATTCAACTAATAATTCTTTCTGTTAAATGAAGACTGTTGGAAATCTTTTCTCCTTTTCTCTCCTCAATTCTTTGCTTTCTCATTTTGAAGCCTACTAGAAGTATGAGGGTGCTGTGTCAGGTATGACATTTGGCCTATTTTGTCTTGAACTGATTGCATTCACTTTTGTTATAGTTTCAGTAATATAGCAGATAAAACTGGGGTTATTTTATAATATATACCTTGAAGTACTTAAATTGAGAATTTGGGAATAGAAATTTTATAAGCCAGTAATAACATGGCCATACAATGTTAATTAAGAGCATGATACATATAAAGTATTACAGATGAGTAAAATTATTTCTTTTGTGTTACATACATTAAAAATAAATGAAATAATAGAATTTTATGGAGATATATATATATATATATATATATATATAAACTTTTGTCATTTCATTTTTCATCTTCAGGAGACTTACATTGAAATCCAGACAGAACACTTGCCCCAGTTGCTGCTCAGAATGATTTCTGCCCTGACAAGCCATCTCCAGACATTGCACTTGTCTGAACTCACAGATTCACTCAGGCTCTGCTCAAAGATCCTTAGCAAGGTTCAACCTCCACTCTTATCTGCCAGCTCTGGAGGTGTATTGCAGTTTACTAGTGGGCAGAGCAACTCAGTCAAAGAATGGGAAGACAAAAAGGTAAGGTTTGCTATTATTTTTGGTATTAGACCAACTGTATTTCTTCAAAGCAGACTAGTTTATATATAGTCATTTAAATATTATTGAATTTTTTTTTTTAGATTCAGTTTTTGTGGCAGTAGACCATCCCTTAGGCTTTTGGCAATTTAGCTGTCTATATCAGCCCTCCACTAAAAATATAATTAAGCAAGATATGTAATTTTTAACTTTCTGGTAGCCATATTAAAAAACAGAAACAGGTGAAAATAATTTAATTATATTTTATTTAGCCCAATATAGCTAATATATTATTTTAGCATATAATCAATATAAAATTGATGTAATGTTTTAAAAATGAGGTAGTTTACATTTCTTTTTTGTACTAGGTCTTCAAAATTCCAGCATGCATTTTATATTTACAGCATTGAAATGCAAAATTTTTATCAGAAATAATTGATCTGTATTTAATTTTATAGTGTACGTTTGAAAAATTAAATTCACATACCAAGTTATTCTGAACCTATGTAAAAGTTGTATCATAACTAAAACATTACTTTTTGAACTTTAATTGAAAAAAAATTTAGTTCCTTTGCCAGATCAGCCATATAGGAAGAGCTTAGTAGCCACATGTGGCTAGTAGCTACCATATTGGACAGCGGGTTTATAGTCTAAACTTTACTGGTCCTTTTCATATATACACTAAATTTTTTTTGTGTGTGTGTGCTCTTCTTGATATCCAGAATCTTTCTGCTCGATTCAGTCTTCCAGATTCTTAATGCCAGCTTTCTAATTTTAAATAGAATTACGTAATTTTAATTTCTGGCCATAGTATCATACTTAAAACAACTGTGATGCACCTATGGAAAAAAAAACACATAGATAATTCCATTGAATTTAAGCACTATTTTAAAAACAAAGATTTAAAATTTTCTCTTACTTGGGATTCATTACCTAAATCCTGGGTTTGTATAGTTGCCCTTTTTTTTTTTTTCAGTTGCTTTTTAAAATTTTTTTACAGCTAGCAAAATATTTTATCAGGATCATCTAATATAACCTTTCCCATCAAGTATTAATCTTAAAACTTTTTTTTTTAAAGAATTTATTTATTTATTCATGAGAGACACAGACAGAGAGAGAGAGAGAGAGGCAGAGACACAGGCAGAGGGAGAATCAGGCTCCATGCAGGGAGCCCGACGTGGGACCTGATCCCAGGACCCTGAGATCACAAACCCGGGCCAAAGGCAGGCACCCAACCGCTGAGCAATTCAGGCATCCCAATCTTAAAACTTTTTTAGTGAACTTTTTAAATGTATTGTTTTTCATATATGAAATGAATGTCCCTGACCCATACTCAGTTTAAACATATCCCAGGATTATTTTACATAAACCAAAACCAGTCTCTTATTTTCGTTCCTACCTGTTTATTATTTATATGTGATACATAATACTGATTCTGTTAGGAGAATTGATTTTGTTCTATTTCCTTAATTTATGCCTCTAGGATGTACTTAGAAATAAACCTAAAATAGTTGTTAACTGCTTTGTTTTTTGTTCTTTTTTTTTTTTAAGATTTATTTATTTATTCATGAGAGACACTGACTGAGAAAGAGAGGTAGAGACACAGGCAGCAGGAGAAGCAGACTCCTTGCATGGAGTCTGATGCAGGCTCGATCCCCGGATCTCGGGGGTCATGAGTCAAAGGCAGGAGCCCCCAACTGCTGAGACATCCTGGCATCCCTGTTTTTTTTTTTTTTTTAGTTTTTGAATGAGATTAGTTCAAAATGGGAGGACTTCAGCACTCTCTCATTAGCATATTCAAATATGTATTATATAGAAAACATCTAGAGGCACTTATTGATGGTTATAGGTTAAAGTAAATGGGAACATACATTCATATTAAATGAAAGACAAATACTTTTTTTTTATTTTAATTTATTTATGATAGTCACAGAGAGAGAGAGAGAGAGAGAGAGAGAGAGGCAGAGACATAGGCAGAGGGAGAAGCAGGCTCCATGCACCGGGAGCCCCATGTGGGATTTGATCCCGGGTCTCCAGGATTGCGCCCTGGGCCAAAGGCAGGCGCTAAACCTCTGCGCCACCCAGGGATCCCATACTTTTTTTTTTTTTTTTAAACATAATTGGGTATTAACTTGAAAGTATGCTTTACCCTCTCCTCTCTTTGGTTCTCTTATGTATTCTCAGACTATATATGTTCTTGCCTTTTCTTTTACCAAAGCACACTGATATTATCTTCACTGAAATGTCTAAAATTTATTATATTTGAAAGCTGAGGGTATTTTCTTTATTCCTTTTTTTAAAAGTATAAGTGAAGGAATGATTCTTTAAAAAAAATCATTACTCTAATTTAGTCTCCATGTACTTAGTACATTTTTTAAAAATCATCATATTAGATATATATATCCAAATGTCCAAAACATGTCATTTCTTTCTCTTTTCAGAAATATATTTTATTATAAAATAATCTGAAACAGTTATATAATATAGACCATACAACTAAATAAATGTATATAAGTTTAACTGAGTTTATAGCTTGGATTCTATTAATTTAATGTCCATTGTTTTATGATCCTTATATGAAAAAGATTAATACAGAAATAACTTTACAATAATAAGCTAATGACAGTTGTATCATTTAAATAAGGCTTCTTTTCAAAAAGATGTTACAGGGTTTTAGATGGTTTTAACCTTTCAAATTAGAAATGTTGACCTTTCAAATTAGTTCAATTCTGATTGCTGCCTCTAAACTTTGGCAGTGTGATATGGAAGGTTCTCATACTGTTATAGTAATAGTAAAAATACCATGAAGTTCAGAATCATCTAAGCAAAGCTCTTCTAATAACTGCTATCCTTATTTGCTATGTAAGCTTGGGCAGATTTTGTTTTCAACTTCCCTGGACCCTCAGTAGCTTACCTTTGAAAGAAATAGAGCAGACAGCCTCTCTTTATCCAATACCCACTTAGTGTATTCATTGGTGAAGTAGGCACAGTCCCTGACTACCTGACCCATTTTTGCTGGTTGGGAGACAGGGGCCAGCTCCTAGAGAGCCTTTTCACCATGCTGGGGCTTTTATTCTTTATTTTAGAAGCAATGGGAAGACATAGGGTAACAGGCAAGTGATATAACATGATTCATATAATAGATAAATTACTTGCAGTGTGGAGCCTGGATCTCAGAAACAAAATGGATGTGGGGAGACCTGCAGTAGTGCAGGCAAGAGGTGGTGGTAACATGCTATTAAGATGGGGACATGAAGACTGAGAAATAAATGGATTAGCCATATATTGAAGAGAGAAAAATCAGTAAGACTCTACTAATGGATTAGAAAGGGTAATGAATGATCACTGACATTTATTGAGTGTTTACTAACTGGCAGGTACTAAGCCATGTGTTTTATATATACTGTTTTACTTAATCCTCAGAGCAACTGTAAGATATAGGAACTGTTGGTATCTCAGTTACATTTATCAGGATACTGTTTAGATAGGTTAAATAGCTTGCCAAACTAGTAAGTGTCAGAATCTTAGCTAATTCGTGGCTAGTACCCTTAACCGCTATTCTGAAGTGGCTATAGGGAAAGTGAGAAGGAAAGGTGGAGAAGATCCCAAGAATCCCTAGGTTTCTGTCTTTTGATTTGATGAATGGTGATGTCCTTCACTGAAGCAAGGAACACTGTGTGAGGCCCAACTTTGTAGCAGCAGAACATTTAGTTTGTATCTTCAATAATCTTCAATAAGATCACTTTTTAGTGATTAAAAAGTGCTCTTATTCAGGTTCAGCTTATGCTCTGGCATGGTCCCCAAGCAATGCAGGATATGTACAACTTTTGTCTCCTTAAACTAAGCCAGAAAATATGCTAAGTGATTGTACTTCTCCTGTCTTTGTAGGAAGGGGATGGTTAATGCATTCCAGCTCCACTCCAGTGACTGGTCCATGTTTTGTTGATAATTTTAATTGTCTTTCTATCTTATTCAGATTTCAAACTTACTCCTTTTATTCCTAGTACCTAATACAGTGTCTGGCGTATATATAATGTAGGTTCAGCATCTGTTTGTCAAAAGAATGTAAGATTGATGGCAAACATTTAAATAGTACTTTACACATTTCATACAGAAATTTCACATAACTGGTTTCTGAACAGATGACCTATTAGAATTTATTTCTGGTGTTTAAAATTTCTCATTCCTTGCATTGTTTAGACATTAGGAAAGTGATTTCATGAAATAGACTGAATAAATTGTCAGTTTGAAAATAAGGATATATAGAGATCATAGAGATTTGTGCATACACATATTTTGCCCTCAAGAACCCAGCCTTATGTTATGTACGTAGTGAATAATAAACACTTAACGAATGAGTTTATATTAATCTATTTATTAGACTCATGAGCATTTCCTATTGATTATCATAGACCTATGAATCAGTTGTAGAAATTGTTCTGAGATTCAGACATGTAGATTAAGTTTTAAATCATCTAATCAAACTGACATCTCTCAAAGCATGGCCATTTCTTATTTTTAATTTCTAATATACACAGTTAACTGCTTAGCCTTTGCTCTTTTTAATGTCTACCAGGTATCATCAGTTTCTCTCGAAAATCCTAGTGAAGTGTTTGAAGATGGAGAAAATCCACCAAGTAGTCGATCATCAGAGAGTGGATTCACTGAGTTTATACAGTATCAAGCAGACCGAAGTGATGACATTGACAGAGACCTGAGTGAGGGGCAGAGGTTAGCTGCCATCCCCATTGGTAGCACATCCTCTGAGACAGAAACAGCCTCCACTGTGGGATCTGAAGAAACCATCATCCAGCCCCCATCCATAGTCACTCAGGGGACAGCACCTCGAAGTGGGAAGACAGCCCAGAAAACCGCAATGCAGTGCTGCTTGGAGTACGTCCAGCAGTTTCTCACCAGACTTATAAATCTCTACATCATTCAGGGTAACACTTTTTCTCAGGCTTTGGCTACAGAGCATCTGGGGGATCCCAGTCGAGAGCAAGGAGAGACTTCAAAATGGGACAGGGATTCGCATGGAGATGTAAAAGAGAGAAACATAAGTAAACACAAAACTTCAAAAGAATACCTTTCTGCCTTCCTTTCTGCCTGCCAGCTCTTCCTGGAGTGCTCCAGTTTCCCAGTTTACATTGCAGAGGGGAACCATACCTCAGACTTACATACTGAAAAATCAGAGACTGGTAAGGTCATCTTGGTTTTATGTATATATTTAAATACTTTTTACGACACACCTTTTTTTTTTTTTTTAAGAAGCACTCAGATATTAAAACTGGGATTTTTTTTTTAGCCAGTTAATTTTTTAAGGTGTTATTTTAATTTGTAGATTTTTTTAAATGAAATACTATCTTTATGGGGAGATACATATTGCTATATTGGAAAATTTTGTGATTTTGATGTCTTTCACTGTTTGCTTGCAAATGAGTAGAAGCTAAGAAGGAAATTCACTCCTTTGGAGAAACATAATGTAACATTTAAATCCATTGGTTTCCTTTATTAAGTGTTTAGCATTATTTAATTTTTTTATATAGGCACACCCAAAATGCAGCGAGTGCTACATAATGTTTATTGATTAATGTACTGTGTGTCAGGACAGGGAAATAGATTTATGACTTGGCATAAAGAAAATTACATACCAAAAAAGTTTATGAAATTCATGTTGCTGTTTTATTTTCTTAAAGCTTCAGTCTAGGTGAGAAATTATGGAATTATGGTTTTTCTAACAGATCAAGGCCAAAAGGTAGTAAGAAGAGGTGCTTTGTTTTTTTTTTTTTTTTTTTTTTTTTTTAATTAACCTGGAAGTTAGAGTCTGTGTGAAAGGTTTATCATGATGGACTGTGTTGTCTTCCGTCTTTTGTTTCAGACTGGGAGCACGTGCAGCCTCCACTGTGGCTCCAGACTCTGATGAATGCTTGCAGCCACGCAAGTGATTTCAGTGTGCAGAGTGTTGCTATTTCATTAGTCATGGACCTGGTGGGACTGACTCAGTCTGTGGCCATGGTCACTGGGGAAAACATCAACAGCGTGGAGCCTGCACAACCCTTAAGTCCAAACCAGGGAAGAGTAGCAGTCGTTATTAGACCCCCCCTCACTCCAGGCAATCTGAGATACATAGCTGAGAAGACTGAATTTTTCAAGGTAAATTCTAAGAAATATGGACATGACTAAGATGGTACTTGACCTAGTTTGCTTAGCAGAGATTTTAAAGATGGTAATCAGCCTTCATTAAATACCTCTTCATATTTTGCTATATAGAAAAAGATGTATACCACACTTAATCTGTGCTACTTGGCCAGTCTTGTCCCCAGTTTTGTGAGAGGGAAGAAGATAAGGATGAGAGGAGTTGAGGATGAGGTTAGAGAAAGCAAGCAGTAGGGCTCTATACTCTAAAGCCATGGAGCTGAGTAACTACAGCTAAAAAAGAAGTAAGTTCATTTACACAGTGAAACTTACTTTCCACATGGTGGGGTTATGACAGTTACTCTTCATAGAGTATAATTTCAGCTCTCCAAAACTTCCAGGAAAAGTTTTTCTTTTTTTGACTCTCTATTATCTGATTATCATCTGTGGTGTATGATGCCATTCACAAAAAAATGCACAGTTTTTTATTTTGATCACAGCAGTACAGATGATATCTTCTACATAGAAAGAACATCAAGTATATTGGATTATATTACATCTTAAAGTAGGTAGATTTTTTGTATATAAAGCTTTTTAAAAGTTTTATCTCATTTCAAGTCATTGTGCCTCACCAGATCATTTCTCCTGCTAGATTTAGAGTTGGTTTTTCTGTAATAACATTATGGTGGTAAACCCTAAAAACGGTTACATTTTTTGTTAATGCTATCATAGATCATCAAGTACTATGTTAACATGTATAACTCTGAAATACATACAACCTATATTTTATGTGTCTTAAGTAATTTGGATATTTGAACTATGAATTATATTTAATTTTGTAACATATAACCATAAATATTAAATTATATTCAATGTGAGATTTGTATCCTCTTAAGGCTAACGTATTCTAGCAATACTTTACTAAATGTCATTAAAGGTAGTGAAATGGGGTTCTCTCTGGTACCTGTAGAAAGTATTTACATGTTTGATGTTTAAAATAAATATCATTAGGAAGGGACCTTAAAAAATAAAAATTCATCATTAAAGGTCTATCATAAGAGGTTCTAATGGCCTGGATGACCAAAAAGTAAGCACATGGAAAGCTACACTTCATCCTTGTGGCATAAATGAATGTTGAAGACCTTCAAGGTCTGGTATTCAGAGGCTTGTACATAACAGGAAATGCTTGTTAAATAAGTTTTAATTTATGGTGTCGTAACATTGTCACTTTTACATCTTTTTCTATAGCATGTAGCTTTAACATTGTGGGATCAGCTGGGAGATAGGACACCTCAGCACCATCAGAAAAGTGTGGAACTGTTTTATCAATTACATAACTTGGTTCCTTCTTCTAGCATCTGTGAGGATGTTATAAGTCAGCAGTTAACCCATAAAGATAAGGTAAATTCTTTTTTTTATCTTGTCCCTCCCTCACCTCCTCCACTCCCATTATACCAAAAGGTAAATTAAAGAAACTTTACCAAAACTATTCTAGCTAGTATCTGATTAGAGATTATATAAATTCATTCAGAGTGATCTTCATGTCTTTAAAACAAATTTCTTCTGTTCTCTTTAGAAGAAAGTTCTTTACAAAAGCATCAGTAATAGGAGAAATCAAGTAACCCATAATCAAATACTGGGTTTATTTCTTAGTTTAGGACATCAGTTGTGGATAGCAGTGATTCAAGTTGTTGCTGGGCCAAGTTCTTGGATTACTTAAGGAGGAATCAATAGCCTTGTTTTGGAAGTATGGCTGCATTAACTAATGTATGTGAAATGAAGTGATGTGTGTTTGAAGTTACGTTTATAAGCCACAGAATGCTAATATATGAGATATTATTTGCATTATAATAAATATTCAAAATAAGGATTTTGTATCCAAATGTATATGAAATGATCCATAAGTCAGTAAGAGTAAAAGTAATAGAATTATAGGTGCTCCTGAGAAGAAGCCAGAACTATCATCCTGGTTGACCTCTTCAGGGCAGAGTTTTGTTTTTTGGTTTTTTTTTTTTTAGATTTTATTTATTTATTCATGAGAGACACACACAGAGAGAGGCAGAGGTACAGGCAGAGAGAGAAGCAGACTCCATGCAGGGAGCCTGATGTGGGACTTGATCCCAGGACTCCCAGATCACGCCCTGAGCCAAAGGCAGACGCCCAACTGCTGAGCCACCCAGACATTCCTTCAGGGCAGTTTAATGAAGTGTGGTCTTCCCATGCCTGCTCTGTAACGTCAATCAAAGATTTTATTAAACAGCTCTTAGAGGTGCATCACCTTAATTTTTAAGTACTGTAAACACTAATGAGTTTGAATGGGCCATTAAAAAGAAAAAGGCATTGTGTTGAGTAAATGAAGCTTTTGGCAAGAAGGGAAGTGGCAAATGAATAAGAGGAATAAAGTTGGGTGATGGGCACTGAGGGAGGCACTTGACGGGATGAGACTGGGTGTTATGCTATATGTTGGCAAATTGAACTCCAATAAAAAAAAAAAAGAGGAATAAAGTTTATTAAAATTCTATGTCTGCTTCAGCACATTCTTTTAAAATTGTTTAGGAATAAAACGTTTGATAAAGGCTTGCATTTAATTTGTTTATATTAAATATAAATCTAGGACAAATTATATAACTGTTTACTTGTGTGATATTTTTAAAGAAATACTAAGTTCTGAATAAAGGTATACATCCATGAAAAAATTAAAATACTGTTACTTTTCTTTTTTTTTATGTGTTTGTATTGGTTGATGTACAAACACAGGCTTCATAGGAAAAGCATTTATTAAAAAAAAAAAGAAAAAAAGAAAAAAAGAAAAGCATTTATTAGGCCCATAGGAAAAAAAGAAAGTCCTCTAACTGATCACCCGCAGTTTAGACAGTTTTCAGTCCCTGATGCTGGGGAGTGTTTACTCGAGGGAGTCCACAAATGTTGAAAGAAGACTATAAAAATCTAGATAACTTCACAATTCCTACCTGATTTACATTAATTCATGTTCATTATCTAGACCAAATGCTTATCTTTCTGAATATTTTTCCATTATTTTGTCCATTATTATATCACTTAATGTTTCCAAGATAATTTCAAAGCGATATAATGTTTTTCTTATATAATTTTTTAGGTGTTTAAATTTTTTAATCTAATAAACCAGCTTTATAAGTAATGACACAAAAAAAAATAAGTAATGACACATTCATTTGAGATTATTATGTGATTCCTGGGACCAAAAATAAACTGTATAGTGTAGTAAATTTTGACTACTAAGTATGTATATTAAAATAAGAAGGAAAGTGCATCCTATACTGTGCATTCTTGGTTCTTTCCATCCTGTTGTAATCTAGAAAACTGGTTACCTAGTCTAAACTAAATACTAATGATTTATGAGATAACATGAGATGATCCTTCAGGTTTAATATTTCTGTTTACATTTAAGTCTCTTTTATGTTTCTACTTTCATAAAAACAATTTATTGTGTTGTGTGTTGAGCACTATGAACATTGAACCTAATACTGCCTCGTAAATTGCTACTTTCATTTATTAAAATCCCTTAATATCTTCAAAGGAGAATAAAATAATTTAATCTCCCATCTTCCTCCTCAGAAAATAAGGATGGAAGCACATGCAAAGTTCGCAGTTCTTTGGCATCTCACAAGAGATCTCCATATAAATAAGTCATCATCCTTTGCACGTTCTTTTGACAGGTTGGTTGCATTTGATATTCGGATTTGCAGTCAGATATCTCAATGTCTCTTTTCTTGAATCCTCTGCCTAGTTTGGCAGGGGTAAAAAATAACTTACAGATTTTATTTTATTTTATTTTATTTATTTATTTATTTTTTTTTTTTAACTTACAGATTTTATAAAGAAAACTTATAAATTGTTTTTTTAATCTAAGCTATATTAAAATGCATGGCATTGAAGCACCCAGAGCCCCTTTCTTTCACTAGATGACTATTCATCAAGACCCTACTATGTGCCAGGCGCCATTCTAGGTGTCAGGGATACAGCAATGAATACAGCCTTTTTGAGTCTATATTCACAGTGAAGTTTCATTTAAACAGTTAATTATGTATCTGCTTCTCCAACAGTTATATTCAGTCTTCTTCCTGAACTGGACATAATAAATCTGTTGCTAAAATACTGACAGACCACTTACATGGATTCAGAGAACCTGTAGCTACCTAAGAGTGGTTTCGCTACTTGTCTATCTAGACCACTTAAGATGCCTCATACCCCAAATATAAGATTTGCATTAACTTCCAAGGAGAGGCTATTATATGGTAGATTCAGATATTGGCACTGGATAATAGGAGTCTCACCAGCAGGTCTCCTGGAGGAGGCCATAGATCTGACTCTGCTACTATGCTTATAGCCCCAGCTCAGGACCAGATGTGTGCTTTACTGAACACTGCTTTTTCCACAGCATCACCATTTTTAAATGATCTGCTGTTGAACCAGTACAGTGAACGAGGTGCTTGGCTTAGGTACTTTACAAATGCCATCTCTATTTGACAACTCCCTTTTCTCATCATACAAATGAGGCACTGAAGGACCTGAGAAATTAAGCAGCTTGCCCAAGACCACACATGAGGTCGAGTGGATAGCCCACATTTGAATCTTGGGTTTTCTGATTCCAAAACACATCTCCGTACCTTTCACAGAAGGTATTTCCTTGACTTAAGCACGTAAGTTTGACTTGGTAAAGAGATTGGGTACAGAAGAACATGTAAGAAGTGCTGACTTGCAGGGAGTTTAGTATTTGGTGATATGAGCCAGGAATATGTTGCTGAAACAAAACTAAGAGGTTTTTTTCCTATTCTTTAGTATCTATCTTATAAAGGTAATATATGCTTGTGAAATAAAAAAAAAAAAGAAGTGTATAAGAAAAGAAAGAAAGACCATTTTCTCCTTTCTCATATCTACTGAAACTGTAGGGATTAAGATGATTAAAATGCTGTGGTCACCAGTTATCCTGAAGTATGATTACTTTTTAGAAGTTAATTCAAAATAGTAAAACTTAAATAATACTGATTTAAGAAAAATTAGATTTAAGAAAAATTAGTGTTAAGATTAAAGTTGATGTTCTGTTGCTTTAATTATTGGTGTTCATTGTAGGTCACTGTTCATCATGTTAGATAGCCTTAATAGCCTCGATGGTTCTACTAGCTCTGTGGGACAAGCCTGGCTGAACCAAGTGCTACAAAGACATGATATTGCAAGAGTTTTGGAACCATTACTGTTGCTCCTGCTTCATCCCAAAACCCAGAGGGTGTCAGTGCAGCGTGTACAAGCAGAACGTTATTGGAATAAGGCTCCCTATTATCCCGGAGAAGAGAGCGACAAGCATTTTATGCAAAATTTTGCCTGCAGCAATGGTGAATATCACATGGAAGTAGGACAGCTTTATTTAAAATTAAATTATTAAAATAAAGTCAGAGGTGAACATGGTGGTGATTGGTAACAGTAAGGTGTTCCCCATGGGCTTTTTCTCCCCTCCACATGTGCCAGCAATCCTCATTGTGGGCCCTGTCAGAACATACTCCGTCAGTGATAACCTTAAGAGGACTTGTCTCTCTTTATCAGTTGACTCTTTCAAGGGAGGAGTCAGCACAACTCTGGTCAAAGACAGTCTTCAATTTTGATGAAAATGCCTTTATAATTTAATTAGCAATTTTGATCCTTCAAGGCTAAGGAGATATTTCATTGGGAATGTATAATCTTGTAGTGCACATTTATATTTCATGAATCATTTTCCTCATCTGTGAAATAGTAGTAGTAGGACCCACCTTTCCAGGCTTTATTGTGTACATCAGACATTGTCCTGTGACATGTTTAGTGCAGACTGGCATATCCTAGTGTTTGTTAAGTAATCAGTATTACCACTTGAGGCTCACACTTTACAAATGGTCAAGTGATGCCATCTATAACACAGTGATGATGGCTGCATAGATTAGATTAGTTTATTATACTTCAGAGACAAACGATGCCCACATACATCATTTGTATCTTAACAAGTAATCCTGTGTGGTCAGTGATAAAAAGGTCATTTTCCTGAGCAGATAGCTGATGCTGAGAGGGCAGTGGCTTTCTCACAGTTCCATGGCTGCTGAGTAGTAAACCTGCTACTGAGCCATTGTGCTTCTACTTCCTCTAAAGAGTGTGTTTCTACAAGCCTTGTTTCCTTTCTCCACCTGCTTTTCCACCACTTCTTCTGAGTCTGCCTGGGGCATGTTCCACCCTGCCTGTCACCCCAACTTCTTTGTGTTAGCACTTTCCCCGCTGCAGTTCCTGCCTAACTGCTGAATTCTCCCCTTGCCTTGAGATCAGCTTCCTTACCTGTAGGGTCACTATGCTTTCCCTGAGCTTTATAACATTTTCTTTGTACTACTCCTATGAAAGGAAGCCTTCTGCTCTAGGTGAAAGAATGCCAACAGCTTAGTATGCCCCCTAAAAGGTACAGAAAGCGATGAATATGTTTGTGATCCTCTCCTAAGTTCAAACTCTCTAGAAAGCAGTGATGTTTTTTCCTTCTCTCACCCCCATTATCTCCAGGTTTAGGCATACTAGGTAATTCATAAATACTGAGTTGTATTGAAATCAAGGAGATCATATACATATTATGTATAATTTATATATAATATATAAATACATATTATTTGTATATAATATATATTTTACATATATATATAATCAACTACCAAACTATTTGAATTCTTAGAAATAGCGTAACTAAAGGAAATATCACACAAAGAGGGAAAAAAACTAAAATTTTGAACTGCAGTAAAAATGATAACCTTATTTGGGAAAAAGGGAAAATTTTTATATTTCTGTTTTAAATGTGTTCTGTTTAATTCAATTAATAGACATTCTATTGTTGAATTGTCTTTACTAAATTCTAGTTACTAGTCAGCTACAAAATTTTCTAACTTAAAGGATCTAAAATAGTAAAAGTAAAATATAATTTTAGTAGGGAAGTATAAATAGATGATGAAGGTAATGAGTAAAAATCTTGAGTTCAGTCTACATTTCAATTATTTTAATATGTTTTATAATTTTCCTTCTGTACTGTTTTTCTCCTATGCCAGTAAGCCAAGTACAACTCATTGCATCTAAGGGAAATGGTGAAAAGCCGCTTACCATGGACGAAATAGAGAACTTTAGTCTCACTGTTAATCCATTGAGTGACAGACTTTCCCTTCTAAGTACCAGCAGCGAGACAATTCCAATGGTTGTATCTGATTTTGACCTTCCAGACCAGCAGATAGAAGTTCTCCAGAGTTCTGACTCTGGATGCTCACAGTCCTCTGCTGGGGACAACTTGAGTTATGACGTCGATCCTGAAAATGCGAATGTCCAAGAAGATTCCCAAATGCCAAATGCCAGCTCCCCTGATGATGATGTTCAGCAGGTAGTGTTTGACCTGATATGTAAAGTTGTAAGTGGCCTTGAAGCAGAATCTGCATCAGTCACGTCCCAGTTAGAAATGGAAGCTATTCCCCCAAAGCACAGTGATGTAGGTCTGGGTGAGGAGGCACTTAAAACTGATGATCAGTCTGCTCAGCAGAGCCAGAGTGCTTTGCTGAGTAATGATGGTTCTCCATTTCTGTCTGTGTCTGCGGAGGGAGGCCCCGAGTGTGTGGCAAATGGAATCTCCAGAAATAGTTCCTCGCCTTGTATTTCAGGAACCACACAGGCTCTTCAGGACTCTAATGTTGCTTCCATAGAAACCAAATCTAGACAGAGGAGTTACAGTAGTATCCAGTTCAGCTTCAAAGAAAAATTATCAGAAAAAGTCTCTGAGAAAGAAACCATCGTTAAGGAGTCAGGTAAACAACCAGGAGCAAAACCTAAAGTAAAACTTGCCAGAAAAAAGGATGATGATAAGAAAAAAACTTCAAATGAAAAACTCAAACAAACCAGTGTGTTCTTCAGCGACGGTCTAGATTTAGAGAACTGGTACAGCTGTGGAGAGGGAGAAATTTCTGAAATTGAGAGTGACATGGGTTCTCCAGGATCACGGAAATCTCCCAATTTCAACATCCATCCGCTCTATCAGCATGTGCTTCTGTATCTCCAGTTGTATGATTCATCAAGGACTCTGTATGCTTTCTCTGCTATCAAAGCCATCTTGAAAACTAACCCTATTACTTTTGTAAATGCCATTTCAACCACTAGTGTAAATAATGCGTATACCCCTCAGTTGTCTCTGCTTCAGAATCTCTTGGCCAGACACCGGATTTCTGTCATGGGCAAAGACTTTTATAGTCACATTCCAGTAGACTCAAATCATAACTTCCGGAGTTCTATGTACATAGAAATTCTCATTTCCCTCTGCTTGTATTACATGCGTAGTCATTACCCAACTCACGTCAAGGTCACTGCACAAGACTTAATAGGCAATCGAAACATGCAGATGATGAGCATAGAAATTTTGACGCTTCTCTTTACTGAGCTGGCAAAAGTAATAGAAAGTTCAGCAAAGGGTTTCCCTAGTTTTATCTCTGATATGTTATCTAAGTGCAAGGTTCAGAAAGTGATTCTTCACTGTTTGCTGTCATCTATCTTTAGTGCACAGAAATGGCATAGTGAGAAAATGGCAGGTAAGAACATGGTTGCCGTGGAAGAAGGTTTCTCAGAAGATAGCCTTATCAATTTCTCAGAAGACGAATTTGACAATGGCAGCACACTCCAGTCACAGCTTCTTAAAGTGCTTCAGAAGCTCATTGTTCTAGAACACCGAGTAATGACTGTCCCCGAAGAGAATGAAACAGGTTTTGATTTTGTTGTATCTGATCTGGAACACATTAATCCCCATCAGCCCATGACTTCTCTTCAGTATCTCCATGCTCAGCCAATTACATGTCAAGGCATGTTTCTCTGTGCAGTGATACGAGCTTTGCATCAACACTGTGCCTGTAAGATGCACCCACAGTGGATTGGTTTAATCACATCTACTCTTCCTTACATGGGAAAAGTTCTACAGAGAGTGGTTGTTTCTGTGACACTACAGCTTTGCCGAAATTTAGATAATTTAATCCAGCAGTACAAATACGAGACAGGATTGTCCGATAGTAGGTAAGAGTTGATTTTTAATTTTATCGCTGACATTTTTCACATCATGACTACATAATTGTCCAGAAAATCAGTTACAGTTTGAGTAAATAAATTAGTGGTTATCAGTTACAAATAGTACAAGGTTACAAATAGTATGTTATTTTCACAAAGGAGGAAATGGAAATTCAGCTTGACGGAGAGTATCAGTAGAAGAAATCCAAAATGGAAAAGAGGAGTGTTTAAACAGGCCTTTTTTTCTCCTCTAAGAGTTGAAATTAATTTTGATGTTCTTCTTGACTGAGCTGGCAAAAGTAATACAAAGCCAAGCAAAGGGTTTCCCTAGTTTTATTTGATAAGTTATCTTAGTGGAAATTAATATCACACTAAAAATAATTAAAAATAACTGTTTTCCCATCTGGTTTTTTGTTTCCAATTTTTATAGTTTAGTGATGTCTTCCACCTGTATCCCCATGCTCAATTAATCTGTCAGAAATTAGCTAAGTGTTTAATAGACAAGTGTCTGCTTTATGTCCTGTATAAACTTAGCTAAATTTGTATTGTAAATATTGTAAAATATGAGAAAACTGCCTGTATCATCAATACTGATAAACCTGCTATTATGTAGTTGCTAGCTATTTACTGGCTATATATATTGAATTCTTTAGCCAAAAAGAACTCTAGTACAACTCACTTGTTTTAGATATTAGGATATAAAAACTTCTAATGTGTACTCTTAGTCATTTTTTCATGTAATATTTATTGAGCACCTACTATGTGCCTAGCACATGCTAGACATTTACTATTGATAAAACATGAACACTTCTTTCACAGAACTTGTGTTCAAATGAATGCATTTTATTTCAGACCTCTGTGGATGGCATCAATCATTCCACCAGATATGATTCTTACTCTTTTAGAAGGGATCACAGCCATTATCCATTACTGCTTATTGGATCCTACTACTCAGTATCACCAAGTAAGACTGCATGAATATTTGACACCTTTGAAAAGACTGAGGTTTAATACCCATTTGTAAACCTTGGTAATTGGTATGTATTTTTACCCCCAACTTTGATAGCTTTTGGTCAACGTAGACCAAAAACACTTGTTTGAAGCCCGTAGTGGAATCCTCTCGATTCTTCATATGATCATGTCCTCTGTGACATTGCTTTGGAGCATCCTGCATCAGGCTGATTCTTCAGAAAAGATTGCTGTTGCTGCTTCTGCATCTGTTACCACTATTAATCTTGGAGCCACTAAGGTTAGTCAATTCACACTTCCTCTGTGTATAGTCACAAAAAACTCAAAAGAGTTTTTTCTGGGACTTTCCTAAAGATTTTATTCAGAATTTGTGAATAATTTAATAAATTAATAAATTAAAAATAAGTAGAATTTATGGCACGCTATGTGAATTGAGTAATTCTCAAATAATTTTAACTGTTTCATTGAGAAATGATATATCACATAATTCATGCATTTATAAGTATATGCAATGATTTTTTTTTTCTAGTACATTCCCAGAGTTGTGAAACTGTCACCACAGTCTTTGAATATGTCCATCACCACAAAAAGAGTCCTGGTACCCATTTGCAGTCACACCCTGTTCCCCTCGCTAACTCCATTCAACCACTAATCTGTTTTTTCTGCATATACATTTGTTTTTTCTGGACATTTTTAATAAATGGAATCATGTGTTATTTGGTCTTTTGTATCTGGTTTCTTTCATGTGACAAAATGTTTTTGAGGTTCATTCATACATAATTTTATTCCCTTTCTTTAGGTTGTTTTAAGTTGACATTTTAATATGCAAAACCCTCCTAGAAAACAATTTAGCAATATGCACAGAGAGCTTTAAAAGTTTTGTAGTCTGTGACCTAGTAATCTACTTGAGTAATGAATTCTAAGGTAATCAAAATTATGTGAATATATATATATGTAAATGTATATATCATTATAGCCTTATTTAGTGGCAGAAAGAGAGGTCCTAAACAGTAAATAAGAAAAATGGTTAAATAAATTATCCTTTTAATGTTACATTACAGAGTTATTAATAATTGCAGTTTTGAAGAAATCTTAGTGGATGGAAAATGTGTAAAACTGTAGTGAAGTAAGGATGTTACATAAATGAACAAATCTTGTATTTATAGTTATATGAAAATGATATGCAGAAGAAATTAGTGTGCTAATAATGACTATCTCAGTATAATGTGATTAATGGTTGAGTTTTTAAGTTTTTTTCATACACTGGCATTTTCCAAGTTTTCTCCTTCATACTTAGAGGAAAATTATATTTGAAAGTATGTTCTGCAATGTCAAGTTGTTGAATTGATATCCCTCAGTTACCAAATCTTACTTGTAGACCTGACTCCCTAGATCTTCAATAATGGGAGAACAACTGAAATTGAGGGAAGAGGAAGGGCAGAAACTTAAAATTTTTTACCAAGTACTTATGTTTAGATTAAATATGCTTTTCTGTTGTGTAATTTCACTTGAATATAAAACACCCCCTTTCCTTTTTAAAGGAATCTACTAATGTAATTGAATTTCATTTATACGTTTTCTTATTGTCATATAGACTCTTGCATTTGGCTGATTGGCAGTTGTCATTTTATAGGGTTTGGGTTTTTTTTTTCTTTTCCAGTTAAAATAACCATGATTGCCTCTCTTAACACTATTAAAGTTTCCTCTACTGTTATTTCGGTAGCAAAACATGAAAGTGCTATATATTATTTTTTTAAAAAACTAGAAGTACAGTCTAGTTACTAATGTGTCATAAGTTTTAATTAACTTGTCATTTGTTTAAATTGTTTTAGAATTTGAGACAGCAAATCCTTGAATTATTGGGCCCAATTTCAATGAATCACGGTGTTCACTTTATGGCTGCTATTGCATTTGTATGGAATGAAAGAAGACAGAACAAAACCACCACCAGGACTAAGGTATCTATTTAACTATTTGTTACTGTTGTTGTTTCATTTGGTAAGCATTTGGTGAGAACAATGCTAGTTTTCAACTCTCCATTAGTTGCAGTGGGGCTGGGATGGGATGGGGAATAGAAAACAGTAGTTTTTCTACAGGTTTAGATAATGTATTCATTGCCTAATTCTCTTAAATAAAAAGTATTTTATGCAAAAAAAAAACGAAATTAGTATGATATTAACTATATTTGAAATAGAAAAGTTAACATAGTGTGTTTTTTAAGATTTTATTTATTTATTTATGAGAGACACAGAGAAAGGCATAAACATTGGCAGAGGGAGAAGCAGGCTCCCCGCAGGGAGCCTGATGTGGGACTCAGCCCCCCCTCCCCCACCTCCCATCCTGGGATCACGCCCTGAGCCTGAAGGCAGAGGCTCAACCACTGAGCCACCCAGTGTACTTTTTAAATGTTAGTCATTTAAGGGTACAAAGCAAGATTGTGGGGTTTTCACCTTAGTTTTTCATTAAGACATTATAGCTTAAGTAGTTCATTTCTAAATGTAATCTATATATTGGTTTACCTGGCTTATATGTGAGATTTTTGCTGCTTTGTGAGTTTGAAAGCTCAAAAATGTTCTAAATTGGAAATAGTGACTCAATAGAATATTAAGGCTATTAAATAATCAACCCTCACATAAGATATATGATTTGTCTAGTTAAAGGCTTCTGATGTGTTATTTTTGTGCTGATTTCACATCACATATATGTTGAAGTTTCAAAAGGAATGAAAATAAACATTCCTACTTATGACATTTTTTTCATGGGATAATTGAATAGCAGATACTACATGAGACAGAAGTAAAATCCTGGATTATTTAAAATCAGTCAAGGACCTGTGGTTGAACAAGGTATATCAAACATCTGCATTTTTCTCTGTTCTTCTTTCAAAATTGAGAGTAGAAGAATTTGGAAAGACATAAACCAAAACCATGACAAAAGAGAGAGTTGGCCACAGAAAAATAAGTGTCAGCAAAATTTTGCAAGATGAAAAAAAACACAGGTCTGAGTGGTAACTGATTTAATAAAGAAAATTGATAGCCGAATTGCTGCAAGAAAGGAACCAGTTGCCACTGTAAAACTACAGGTAGTCTTTGGAAGTGGAAGTGTCAGGTGCTTCTAAATATAAAGGGTTGGGATGGGGCTGAAATCTGGAAGATTGATTGAAAATTTATATATAAGGAGCAGCTAACTACTCCTAGATTCCTTTTCCCAAACTCATATGACCACCAACTGTTATGCTACCCAAGCGGGAAACTGGAGTCAAGTTTGCTCTTTAAAGTGTTGGTCAAGAAAGGCTCTGAACCCAAGGGCACAAGATTCATACAGGTAGACATTAGACTTCATGATGAAAACAGACAGGAGAATTTGCAGAAAGTTTATATACTGAAAAGTGGGCATTAGCTTCACCCAAGTGAGGTAGCACAAAGCCATATGGTCCTTAGGAATTTTGAGGATTCCTCCCTGGGGAAATAACCTGACAAATAAAAAAGACCTAGAGGTACTAAAGTTTTTGGGTCTATAAACAAAAAACTAGGCTGTAGTCACCACACAGGGAGGCCTCCCTACCGATCCATATTATACACAAATGTTTGACTTCTCATTACTTTTTAATAACCTTTTCAAGGGCAATAATAGCATGGTTGTTAAGAGCATAGACCTTGAAACCAGATCCCTGGGTTTCATATCCTTAGTTTACTCACTAACTGATTGACCCTGAGGTAAAAATACTACTTCGTGGGACTGTCAGAATTGGAAGAATATATATCTACGGTACTTAGAGCAACACCCAGCACTTAATAAGCACTCTGTAAATATTAGCTATATTATTCTTCCTCACATAAATATAAAGAGCCAAATATATTGAATAAATATGAAATACTAGCCACATGACAAAAGCCTCTAATATGATAGATAGTGACCAGAACAACTAGATAAAGTCTAAAGAAATAATGCAGGTAACAGAATAACAGGTAAGTAATAATATAGTAATGCCTTTCCAAGAGATGAAACTATATTGCATCCATGATATAAGATTATAAGAAAGACCTTTGCAAAAATTAAAATTTTTCTTGGATATAAAATTTTTTATAGCAGACACCAAACAAAATCAGTTTAAGGTCAGAAGAGAAAGTGGAAAAAAAAATAAAAAATAAATTAAAAAAAAAGAAGAGAAAGTGGATAAACACCAGAAATAAAATACAAATTTAGAGATACAGAAAGTAGAGGCAAGGAGATCAGAAAATTAGGAGTGATACTGGGGGGTGTCACTATCTTCTTGCAAAAAGAAAGAAGAAATTAAGGAGAAAAAATATTAATGAAATCATACAAGAAAATTCTCCAGAAATAAAGGAAATCCATTTCTACACATACTGTGAAAAGAGATCTACACAAAGATCAGGATGTAATTTCAGAACACTGGATACCAGAGATCTGAAAATGTTCTAAAGAGAAAATACTGATCCTATTCAGTGGAATAATGATATATTTGTTAAGAGCAGTGCTGGAAATTGTGATGGGAAAGTTAGTTTCAACCTATAATGCTATATCTAGTCAAACTGTCATTCGAGGCATTTTGAAACTGCAATATCTATATTTTAAAAAGGCATTGCCATCAATTCACACTTTCTCAGCTACTGAGATGAAAGAAGCATCTCCACTAGAAGAGGAATAAAATAAGGAAGAAGACGTGGGATCCAAGAAATAGGGGTTTGGACACAATAGACAAGGAACAGGAATCTCAAGGCTGATAGTCACAGAAAAGAGATCAAGATGTTAATGTGTCGCAAGCCCAGGGAGTACCAAGCCAGGGTAGAACAAAAAGACCTCTAACAGATGTCTCAAGGAAAAAATAAGAGAGAGAAGAGGAGGAAAAGGTAGAAGATTAATTACCTAATGCATTTGAATATGTAATGAGAGGTTTACAGTTGTTGGAGTATTTGGGGGATGAATCTGATAGAAATGGAGAAAACCAAACAAAAATAAATCAGTTTATTAACTCTAGGAAGAACAGAAAGTGAAAGAAAGGTAATGACAGTATAATACACAGTATAACAGTACAACCATACGTAGTTAAATGAATATTGGATATTGATTAAAGTAAAACTGTGACATAACTATGTTGGGAAGATAGGGAAAAAAGTGTAAGGAAACTAAATTTTTGTCTTCTGAAGTAGGAAGTCAATAGGAAATTGAAAAAAATCATGAAATAGGAAAAAATAGCTATCTGTATTACTCAGAAATAAAAAAGAGCTGAGTTAAGTATGATTGCTTTGGGGTGTGAGATATAGGATAGGACACAGCTGTCTTTTCTTGTAAGGCTTATTGTCCTGTTTGATTTTTTGAAATGATGTATATGCATTGTATTGATACTTTTTTTTTTTTTCTTAACCTAAAGTAATCAAGAGACTTGCAAAGTCTTTTGTATTAAAAAGGGGCCATGAGGGCAGCAGCCTGGGTGGCTTAGCAGTGTAGCGCCGCCTTCAGCCCAGGGCCTGATCCTGGAGACCTGGGATCGAGTCCCACATTGGGCTCCCTGCATGGAGCCTGCTTCTCCCCTCTGCCTGTGTCTCTGCCTCTCTCTCTCTCTTTATCTCTCTCCCTCCCCCTCTCTCTCTGAATAAATAAGTAAATAAAAAATCTTTAAAAAGGGGGGGGGGCATGAAATATTCTCTTAATTCTGTGATTTCTCTTAAAAGACTTATGTACCTACATACATACAGAAATACAATGATGTGTTTATTCAGGTCATTCCTACAGCCAGTGAAGAACAGCTTTTACTAGTAGAACTGGTTCGCTCAATCAGTGTCATGAGAGCAGAAACTGTTATGCAGACTGTGAAGGAAGTTTTAAAGCAGCCCCCAGCCATAGCCAAGGACAAGGTAAGAAGAGCTTTCCTTTGCTTTTATTTATAGTTCTATTTCAGAAATGATGCTGGTAGGTAAGATATTTTTTTGTACAGTAATGTCCTTTTAACTCTTACAGATTGCAAAGAGGAAGGCATGTTGCCCTCACTCTACTGTGATAAAAATATTTATCAGTATCTGCAGTGACTGCCATTGGGATCTTTCCTGTAGCCAGTGAAGAGCCATTAACTGCTAAGATCTCTTATGTGAACATTTAACGTAGTTAAGAGTTGTATGACTGAATTCTTAGGGGAGGTTTTTTTTATGGTCATTTAAAGGAAGAACATGCAACCAGAACCTAAGGTCTGCTTACTTCAATTGTTGCCTTTTTTTTCTTTTCTGTTTTTTTTTTTTTTAACAGCTTCTTTATTGCTTTCTCTTTAGAACGAATGTCTAACGTTTTGCCATAACCTTAGTTCTACTTAGTGTCATTTCTTGACCATGTACAATCTCAAACTTTTCAAGGGCCACAGAAACTAAATAATATAGTCTGCATTCACAATGCATTGCCTCTAATTAGGCAGATAAGAAGTCTCCAAATCAGTAAAATTATGGACTTCTCTACTTTCTTCTGCTCTTTGTTCCAGCAATCCTAAAAGATATTTTCAGAGAAAATATTTATGACCTGTAAACATTAGACCGTAAGCCAAGCCAAAATAAACCAAATCAGATCCTTAACAGAATTATTACATGTATCTAAAAATGTTTTTTTTTAATTTTATCTTTTTCTTGAATTCCCAATGGAAGGAGTATACTTGTGTATGTGTGAATAGCTAATACTCATACTAGCTTCTTATTAATTGGCTTACTATTCTAACATCACCCCTGAGGCATTTGCAATAGGATTAAAGTTGCCTATGAAAGCTCAATTCATAATATTTTGAACATCTGCTTGTGCCAAGACATTGGACTAAGCATGGAGGATATGGAAATAAGTACTAGCAAATTCCGCCCCACCCCCTACAACTGCTCTAAGTTCTGAAGCCAGAACTTGATTTGATACTTGATTTTTCTTTGTGTGATAAAGGGCAACTTTCAAGGGAATAGTTGATACTAAAAAGAAACAAATTGGTAAATGTCAGTGGACATCAGTATCATTTTCTTGCCTATTTCTTGCCTATTGCTAGTTTCTAAGGGCAAGTGTTTTTTATTGTAGGTTAACACTTGGTACTCTCTAGTTAAAGACTACATTAGGATACTATTAGTAGTGACATCAGATTTGAATAAGCTACACTAATTTAGTAGAAACTTGTAGTAAAATAGATTTAAATTCAAATTTCATAAAAATCTTCAACCCAATTCTGCTAGCAACAAACAAGTATACGCTGATTAAAATAAAACTGATCTTGATGCTTACAGAGAGTAGATGATCATTGAAAAGTAATGGCTGGAGTGTCAAACTTTTGATGTATTGCAGGTGGGAATTGAGAATCTTTTGATTTCTTCTATGCATTTTCAATTTTTTAAACAGCTCCAGGGTTAAGTTTTTTTTCTACTAAATGAAAGAGACTTTGCGAGACCTTTTTTATGACAAACTAGTGTTTTTGTTTTCTTTTATTGTTTAGATTAAAAATTGGCAGTAAAGTACAGAGTAGTTGCAACAATAAAAAAGCAAAGGCAGCGTTTTTCTTCACTGTAAAATTGATTTCTTTTGTTTATAGAAACATCTTTCTTTGGAAGTCTGCATGCTTCAGTTTTTCTATGCTTATATTCAAAGGTAAGATAACCGATGTGGATCTCTCCTTACTGCATTAACAATGTGTCAAAGATAGGGAATAGAGGAGAAAAACACCTGAATTCTTTCAAGTTGCTAAGTTGTCCTTTGGAAATGAAAAATGTTAGAAACATTGCCTATGGGTGTATTTATACAAGTCAGTGGGTACGTTAATGAGCTTGCCATAGAGATCCTGAACCTAAACACCTAAGTTTATTGAAGATACACTGGATACTGAAGCAGTGAATTTTAAGAAAATCATTTAAATATAAGTGAAAAGCTGAATCCAACTCTTGAAACCATGTTTGTTGCTGCCGAATTCATTATTATTTTGATATAGGTGAACATGTGGTAATTTAATCTGATTTTTTTTTTTTTAATATTAGGGATGATGATAAAATACCTTCTTGTTCTGGTATTCCAGTTTGGTGTTCAGCTTCTTGTTCTGGTATTCCAGTTTGGTGACCCCTGAGCAGAAGTCTGCTGAGTTTTGATAGACTTCTTACTAGAGAACCTGAATCTTAATCCTCCCTTATAGGGCAACTGCATTTTAATCACCAAACTTGGCATCAGTTTGTGATCTGTGACTAACATCTATAGTTAGGTTAGGTAGTATATATAAACTGTGATTCAAGCAACTACCTAAATAAAGTTTGAACTTAGATATATAGAAGTGTTAGAGTTAAGGCCAGACCAAAATAGAGATAATCTTAATTTCTCTAGATGTTTGACCGATGTTCAGGATAGATTGATGACTCTCCCTTAGATGAGCTAAAGACTCATAGGTGATGGGAAAAAAAGCAAATACAAGAGTTAAGTGGAGAGAATAGGACCAAGAGCAAGGGACTAATTAGTAATTAGACTAATTACTTAATTAGTAATTAGGACTAATGTTAGTAATTAGACTTACTGCGATTGTATTTTACTTCTGAGAGTCCACGTTATGAAAAACTGGGATTTGTATAGCAAAATTTCTATAAAAAGTCACACTGGATATTTTAAATGTGTTGGGTTTCTTTTTATATAATATTGGTAGAAAACATAGAGCTTTTAGGAATTTTGTCCTGTTATAGTCTACACAAATTTAGGGAATGTTTAGAGAAACTAGTAGGAAAATGTTTTAAAGGCTGTGGGAAAATACAAAGAAAATTACATATATACAAAACCATATTTGTCTTGCAGAATTCCAGTGCCCAATTTAGTGGATAGCTGGGCATCACTGTTGATACTTCTGAAAGACTCTATACAACTGAGTCTTCCAGCCCCAGGGCAGTTTCTTATACTTGGGTAAGCAATTTCACTTAAAAATACTATTTTGAAGAAAAAAAATGTTCATTGTCTTAACTGCTGAATAACAGATGTTTTTAGGTGACCATGGAATTTCTCTGTATTCTCATGGAATTCTCAAGGTATAGAATTAGACATATGGTTTGAGACCTGAAGAAAAAGGGGCTGGATAGTGGTAGGGAAGAAACAGTGTGTCTTTGTACAAAATGTAAATGCACTAACATAAAACTAATAATAATTGCTTTAGGGATGAGTAGGATGGCTGATGGGGAAGAGGAGAGTCATTAGAGTTTAGGGCCCTCAACATAAACAGGCTTAAAAAGTCATTTTCTCTATTTTGAAGTTTCTTTATCTATGTTACTAATTTGTACGATTACTTGATAAATCCATCATCCGTTCTTAACTGCAGGCATCATGGTATCATGGACAGTGTTGGTTTTTTGCTCACCATTGTTCATTACGTGTCTCCAGTAGATAATAGTTCAGTGAATGAAGGTGTCAGGAGCAGAAAGCCTTTGTGGAGACAGAAATGGGAAGGAACACTAGAGCAATGTGTATTGTCTGGTTTGGTTCTTAGAGTAGAGCAGAGGGGGAAAGATGAAGATGAAAAGGGATCTGGGAGCTAGATGGGAAAGGATTCTGTGTTTTAGTTTAAGATATTTGGTCTTGCACAAGGAGGGGAGTGATGGCAGGTCTTGAAGAGGGACATGACTGGCAAGTTAGTAGTAGTATGGATCCGAGGAGAAAGAGGCTAGGCTAGGAATGCTGTTCCATGTGGGAGGCAGGGAGTGTGTGAACTACCAAGGATGGGACAGTACAAATAGGACAAAGAATAAAGAAAAAGAGACCAGCAAGGGAGATAGAAAAGGAAATACCAGAAAATTGAAAGAAAACCAGATATGTTCCATGTTCTAGAAAAAGAGAAGAGGCTCCAGTAGCACTTGCAGAGAGATTACAGAAGACAGGGGAATAATAAGAGGGTGTATTTATTGATGATTTCGAGAGGACTGGTGATTTAGGAGAGAGGAGTTTAGTGAGATAGTGAGCACAGATATTAACAGCCCAGGGTTAAAGTGAGAAAGTGTGGACTACTTTTTGAAGATGTTTAATCATGAAAAGAAAGAGAAACCATAAAGTCGCAGTAGGAAAAGTGATTTGGAAGTCATCATTAATGGTAAAGAAGATCTGGGGGCCCCTTGCTGGCTCATTCCATGGACATGGAATTCCAGCCCCATGTTGGGTGTATTTGGGAAAAAAAAAAAAAAGAAGAAGAAGAAGAAGAGGAAGAAGAGAAGAAAAGGAAGAAGAGGAAGAGGAAGAAAGAAGAAAAGAAGAAGAAAAGAAAGAAGAAGAAAGAAGAAAATCTGAGGATGTTAGTGAACAGCAAAGATTTTGAAATTGCCCTCTGCCTGCATTTAGTTCCCTGCTCCTTCACTTCTTAGCTGTGTGGCCTTGGGCCCATTATTTAAGCTCTCCATCTATAAAATGCATATGATAATAATGCCAACTGAAAGTTCTTATGAGGATTAAATTAGTTAATATTTGTTAAATTCTTAGAACAATGCCTGGCCAATAATGGGTGTTATTTAAGTGGGAGCGATAGAAGATTCTAGTCTAGAGAGAAGAGGGCTCACTGATAGCACCAGATTCCAGAGGCAGCTGGGAGGGAGAACAGGGAATGGCAGGTATAAGAGTGAGAAAGGAGAATACATTTTCTTGAAGACTTTGCTGCTTAAAGGTTGATGTTTAGCCAGCAGCATTGGAATCACCTGGAAGCTTACTGGAAATGTAAGATCTTAGGCTTCACCCCAGACCAACCCCATTAAAATCTGCTTTCTAGGAAGATCCCTGTGATTTGAGTGAGTACACCCTAAAGATTGAAAATGACTACTTAAGATATAAGGAGGGGGATGGAAAGAAAATAGAGTAAACTTTTCCCCAACCTTTTTACATTACCTCAGACAGTCCAATGAGGCCTTTAATAGCCAGCAGCAGTCAACCTGTTTTTATGCTGAATAGATAGAAATTCAACCAAGTGCAAAGAACTTTGACCTTTTAGTCAACTTCTGTAGTTCTAATAGGGATTTTATATGTGTAGATGTGTGATTCTATATATAGAGTTAGCTTCTGCACTTAATTCCCTTATGGGAACTATCAATTCTGGCTTGGCAACCAATGATCTAGAAAATTTTGAAGTGGAGGAGGAGGAAGGTGAAGATTCTTCAGTGAGGTAGCCTCAAGTTTTCTGGTAAATGGGAGAATGTAGTCTTGCACTAGGCAGCAGAGAGGAGGTAGAGGAACCTTGCTGAGTGTTTGGTGAGAGTGGGTCAGCCTGAGGTAGTTGAGTGACACTGAGGTCCGACCGCAGCCAAAGTGAGCCAGATACCTTGCTCAAGAATTTCAGGGATCATGATGATCCCCGGTCCCTCACACTATTTTGAAAATTATCTAAATAAAAAACCCAAGGGAGTTTTAGGCATTAAAGATAGAATGAAAAGAACAGAAAACGCAATGTCTACAATTCCTGAATCAAAAGTTAAGATAACTGGTAATGCAGGAGTTTTAGTGTAAATGTAACTCCTAGAAATCAAACAGCGTAATCATGAAGATTTCTACTTCTTTTTGGATCTCTAGTTCCAGCCCTCATCCCTGTGACCTTGGGTACCTCAGTAAACCTCTCCAAGGCTATTTTCCCATTCATCAAGCAAAAATAATGGCGCCTGCCCTACCTACCTAACAGGCTCAAAGAAGGAATATATGTACAGTTTTTTGAGTTATCAGCAAATAACCCTGTCATTAAAAATTAAAGCTATCTATTGTGACTTGTGGCTTCTCCACAGAATACTGTCTTCTTAGATAACTTTTCTTCCTTTCTCATTTTTCAGAAAATAAAGGATCCTACCTCCTTCTCAAGTGTGTATACTCAGATTGTTTAAGCAAAAAGTTGGACAATTTCAGAAAGCCTAGGAACTTCATTCCCTTTTTGAATTTCTGATTATGTGTTTATTACCAGCCATTCCATGATGCTCTAAAAATTCCTAATTATAAAATAGAAATTGATATGAAGGTTGCTTTTTAATATAACTTCACATGTTAGTTTGGAAATAATTATGCATATAATTTATCTTAATAAAAGATAAATATCAGGATGCCTGGGTGGCTCAGTGGTCAAGTGTCTGCCTTTGGCTCAGGGCACGATCCCGGATCGGGCTCTCTATGGAGAGCCTGCTTCTTCCCCTGCCTGTGTCTCTGACTCTCTCTCTGTGTCTCTCATGAATAAATAAATAAATCTTTAAAAAAATTTTTAAAAAGATAAACATCAGTAAATATTGAGTGGAACTGTAGCAAACAAGAGAAGTTGAATTTTTTTTCATTCATGAAGTATTTTTTTAAAAGATTTTATTTATTTATTCATGAGAGACAGAGAGAGAGAGAGGCAGAGACATAGGCAGAGGGAGAAGCAGGCTCTCTGCAGAGAGCCCCACATGGGACTCGATCCCAGGACTCTGGGATCACGCTCTGAGCCAAAGGCAGACGCTCAACTGCTGAGCCACCCAGGTGTCCCATATTCGTGAAGTATTTTTTAATCTATTTATATACATACAGGGTAAGAAACTTTTCTGTGTTGTAATTTAAGATTGCAGGGGTTTGGGTTTTTTTTGTTTCTTAATTTTTTATATATATAAAACAGAAACAAAAATATATAAATAATTAGTATACTCTCCATAAGTTATTACAGAGTGAACACATCAATTATATAATCAAGGCCAAATTAAGAAATAAAACACTATATGTCTTCTCAGGTCCCCTCCCAATTACTGTCCTTTCCCTTCTCCCCAAAGATAAGCATCATTCTGACTTCTAACACCACAGATAAATTTTGCTCTTTTTTTGAACTATTTGTAAATATTTTATTTTATGTCTGCTGCTTTCACACAACATATAAGATTCATCCATGTAATTTCACATAGCTATAATTTATTAAATTTATTGCTGTTTGGTGTTTCACTGTATGAATATGCTAGAATTTATTTCTTCCTTTGCTGGACTTTGAGATACCTTCCACTTTGGTGCTTTCACAAGTAATGTCATGAGCATCCTTGTATATGAGTTTTTGTGCGTATGTTTATTCCTTTTGTGTGTGTGTGTGTGTGTGTGTGTGTTTTTGTTTATTCCTTTTAACAGACTCAAAGGATACTCTATATATTCATTAAACATATAAAATAGAAATTGAGGCCATGGAGCCACTTGGTCATTGTGAGAAATCAGATTGCATCATTTCCTTTACACTGATACCCTGTTTGTTTTTTTCTTTGGCCCTTTTAGGGTTCTGAATGAGTTTATTATGAAAAACCCTAGTTTGGAAAATAAAAAAGACCAAAGAGACCTTCAGGTAAGGCATTTTGAATTGAGGGCTGTTGCCAAAACTTTGTCTCTCTCAGTGCCCTCAACTCTAAAAAGATAAGGTCTGGGACGCCTGGGTGGCTCAATGATTGAGCATCTGCCTTTGGCTCAGGGCATGATCCCAGATCCGGGGATCGAGTCCCTCACATCAGGCTCCCTGCAAGGAGTCTGCTTCTCGCTCTGCCTATGTCTCTGCCTCTCTCTCTCTCTCTCTCATGAATCAATCAATCAATCAATAAAATGGTCAAATAAGATCATCTATGAAGTTGGGTGCACACACATACATATGCACACATATATGTAACTTTTTCCTTGTCTCTTTAGGATGTGACTCATAAAATAGTGGATGCAATTGGTGCCATTGCTGGTTCTTCTTTGGAACAGACAACATGGCTGCGACGAAACCTTGAAGTTAAGCCTTCTCCCAAAATAATGGTGGACGGAACCAATTTGGAATCTGATGTGGAAGGTATTGATCTCAAACATTGAGGCTTATATTCATAGGCACCTGTGTAGCACTGCAAGCACTATAAGATCGTCCCTTTTCTCATGTTAGCAGATAGCTTTTGTTACTGGGAAAAGACTAACTGTATCTTTACCTGTCTTTTCTCTTATTTAGATATGTTATCACCTGCAATGGAAACCTCAAACATAACTCCTTCTGTATATAGTGTCCATGCATTGACATTACTTTCTGAGGTAAATATCAAGTTTCTTCACATGAACTTCCAAGTAAACGATGTCACATTTCAATATTAGCAAGCAGTTCTTACAGAGGAGTTTTTAATTTGAAAAACCGTTGTGTGCTTCTAGAGATCACTGTATAAAATGAAGTTTTTTTTTTTTTAAAGACTTTATTTATTTATTCATAGAGACACGGAGAGAGAGAGAGGCAGAGACACAGGCAGAGGGAGAAGCAGGCTCCACCCAGAGACCCTGATGCGGGACTCGATCCAAGGTCTCCAGGATCATGCCCTGGGCTGCAGGTTTCGCTGCGCCACCGGGGCTGCCCTAGAATGAAGTTTTGACTTTGTATTCAGACTATGTAGTTTGTTAAATATGAGTGATAGCTTTAGATATTGCTTCCTTCCCCATATTTTTAAAAAGTATGATTTTTAAAAAGAAAAGTGCTTTTGTATCACAGTATGATCAGGAGGTTAGAGGTGGTATAATGATGCTTACCACTCTGAAATATCTTACAGCTGACCAATATTTTTAAATCTATCTTCTGACATGCTCTTTTTTATATCCTGTTATAGTCTTGTAGGTCGCTTTTGTTTCCCCTTTCAGATGTGGATACCAAGTCTCACAAAGATTAGAATGATATGAGTAAGGCCAACTAGCTATTAATTGATAGAGTTGGGACTTTAATAGCTCAATTCATTTGGTTAGTTTATTTCAAGCCCTCTTTTAACCAAGTCAGAGAAAGAGAATACTGAGTGTCTAGTCTTTAATCCACCATTTACTCACTGTCACATTAGAAGGTTCTTGATCTCTTTTTTCTATACTTCCTTGTCTCAGTTGGAAATAGTAAAATTTGCTCTACTTCTGTCCTATATTTATAGCGGGCAAAAACCCAAATAGTGGCAAAAACCATTCATATAAAAATGGCTTAGTGAGACCTGACTTTAGCTTTTTCTAATTTTAATGTATTCGAGGCATTCTTACAGACTGAAACTCCAAATGCTGTCAGTTTTAGCTGCTAGATTATACTTCATTTCTTATGTTTTTTAGGTGTTGGCTCATCTTTTGGATATGGTTTTCTATAGCGATGAAAAGGAACGGGTTATTCCTTTACTTGTAAATATTATGCATTATGTTGTGCCCTACCTCCGAAATCACAGGTATTGTTACTAAAGGTTATTTCTTAATTCAAAACCTATTAGAAACACATTGTGTTCCTTTATTTCCATTTTTGGAATTACCACAAAGTGACATTATTTTTGCCTGGAATTGTAATGATTAAAAAAAAAAATTATTTCTGTTATGGTGCCTTCTGTGTCCTGTCATTGTTCTGGGTGACTGTGATCACTCATGAATCACACGATGATTCAAGTCACAGCATACAGGTTAAAGTGGTTCTGGTTCAAGTCACAGCATACAGGTTAAAGTGGTTCTGGTTCTCCTTCCCTCCTAGTGCACATAATGCCCCTAGTTACCGAGCCTGTGTCCAGCTGCTGAGCAGTCTTAGCGGCTATCAGTACACGCGGAGAGCCTGGAAAAAAGAAGCCTTCGACCTTTTTATGGATCCCAGTTTCTTTCAGATGGATGCCTCTTGTGTTAATCAGTAAGTCGTCATCCTTTATTCAGTGCAATAATGCATCTTGCTGAAATTATCAACTATCCTGCCAAGTAGAACACTTTTTTTTTTTTTTTTTAGTGGTAACAACAAGATCTTAGTTACATATCATAATCCTTGTTTCTTTCAGTTGGAGAGCAATTATGGACAATCTGATGACACATGATAAAACAACATTTAGAGATTTGATGAGTGAGTATTCATAAACAGTGTGTTTCTTGATCTTGACCCATTCTTATTGTTTACCTTGTTTTTCTCCAGAAACTACTGAATTAGCTCTTTGTCAAGTTATAGTTAAAATCCTATAGGGATGGAATTACTAAAATTTAGAAAGGACCAGACATCTGGGTGGCTCAGTTAAGTGTCTGCCTTCAGCTCAGGTCATAATCTCAGGGTCCTGGGATGGAGCCCCCACATCTAGCTCCCTGCTCAGCAAGGAGTCTCCTTCTCCTTCTCACTCTGCCCCCGCTCCCACCTCCAACTTGTGCTGGCTTGCTCACATGCTCTCTCTCTCTTAAATAAAATCTTTTAAAAAAAAGTTAAAGAGGACAACATGGTGATAAATGGATAGAACTATTTATTTTTGTTTTTTTTAAGATTTTATTTTATTTATTCATGAGAAACACTCAGAGAGAGGCAGAGACACAGGCAGAGGGAGAAGCAGGTTCCATGCAGGGAGCCCGACATGGGACTCGATCCCAGATCTCCAGGATCACACCCTGGGCTGAAGGCGGTGCTAAACCGCTGAGCCACCCGGGCTGCCCTATTTGGTTGTTTCTAATTTGTGTCTAAATTGTTTTCCCAGCACACAGCATATAACCTGGCACATAGGAAGCACTCAATAACTAATTACTAAATGGATGAAAGACTGATAGATGGCGAGGCAGGGAAAAGCCGGCAGTTGGATTCAGCCTATCAGACAAGTCACTCTCAATCCGAGGGCTCTGTTTATCTCCTCTGAAGGAAGAAAGAAGGGCCAAGAGGATCAGAATCATGCTCCACCCCCCTTCTACTCCATTTTGATTGGTTTTATATTAGGGTTCTTGTATTTCATCTGAAAAAAGGGTTTTCTTGTTGTCATTTTATTTATTTATTTATTTATTTATTCATTCATTCATTCATTCATTCATGAGAGAGAGAGGCAGAGACACAGGCAGAGGGAGAAGCAGGATCCATGCAGGGAGCCTGACTTGGGACTCGATCCCGGGTCTCCAGGATCACGCCCTGGGCTGAGGGTGGCGCTAAACCACTGAGCCACCCCAGCTGCTGCCGGTTGTTGTCATTTTAATTTTAGTTATTTACTGTAAGTAATCTCTACACTTAGCATGGGGCTCGAACTCACCATCCTGGGATCAGGAGCCACATGCTCTTCCACCTGAACCAGCCAAGTGCCCTGGTTTTCTTTTAAAGTTACTAAACTAATGACCTTAAATATTAAAGCTGGATGACTGATGGTTTTGTCCAAGTTCTTTAAACACAAGCTGTAGTTTCCTATCTGGAAAAGGGGCAACATAGTTTCTCTCCTCTCACCATCACAGGATGGTTTTAAGATTCAGATTCATCTGTTCAAACAATATTTATTAAAAGACAGAAATGGGCCAGGCTGTTATGCTAACTTTAATTAAATAAATGAATTTATTTCAGGGAGTCAGTAGTTGTGAAGGAAGTAGGGTGATAGGATAGTTTTGAAGTAATACCTAAAGAGCTCACAGGTGAGATGAAACTATAGAAGCCAACTCTGGGAAGGCCCGGGGACGAATTATTCCTTGCACAGGGAACAAAAATTACAAAACCCGGGCCAGATAACTTTTTAAAGCAGTGAGGCATTCAGCAGATGGCCTGAAATGTTAGAGGGTTTTATAAAATGGTATTGTTGGTGTTCAGAATTTTCTAAATTTTCATCTTTGTCCACATTCACAATTGCTACCCCCGGTCTTCCGCCTTATATGTGCTGGGTGTCTTTGCCAACCCTTCCGCCCCAGAGAGGAGCCTCAAATCCTCCACCCTAAGCTCCTCCTACTCTTGGAAGTCACAGGGTGTCGAGCCATTTTTAAAAACAAATAACAGAATTTTTTTTTTCTTTCAAATGATTGGATGGGTATGTGACAGCCTCTCTCACTTGCACTTTTTTTTTTTTTTTTCAGCCCGTGTAGCTGTGGCTCAGAGCAGTTCCCTTAATCTTTTTGCAAACCGGGATGTGGAGTTAGAGCAGAGAGCCATGCTTCTCAAAAGATTGGCATTTGCTATTTTTAGCAGTGAAATTGACCAGTACCAGAAATATCTTCCAGATATACAAGGTAAATAGTGAAAACCTATTTTCTCTGTCTTCCAAATTAAATTTTTTTATTCTTTAGGAAATACTTCACCTAAACTGTAAGTTGGGGTGAAATATATACCAAGTGTAGGTGGATGGAGAATGTTGTAGAAATAGAAATTTGTTCTACTAAATCAACAAAAGTTATCATCCGCAGCATGTAAAAAATCAAGCACTCAATTTGTAGGACTTGCCTAAGTGTGGTCTCTATTTTATTTTTTGGTTCAAAATTGCTAAGAATTCGTTTAAAGACGAGGCATAAGACTATTTTGCTGCAGGTAGGCATGTTCGTGGGTTGGGGTTTTTTTGTTGTTTTATTGTGGATAAGGGGTTACATATTTTTAAGGAGAACTAAAATATAGTCAGAGCCAAGAAATTTTGGCCAGAAATAACATTTGGAGATCGGTAGTTTGGGCAGGGGATTATATAAGGTTTTTGATAACCTTTACCAAATAGGTTTCATGGCCTTCTGTGTCACCCTGTGCCACTAAATATCTCAACAGTGGGGATGGACTTGCCCTGAGGCAGAACTGTTCCATACCCGAGTCAGTGTACTTAGGCAGCCACCAGCTTCATCAGCCAACGTGGGCACTATGCAGGGAAGGACAGTTAGGACAGTTGTCCTCCCTTTCGGGAGATCATTTCTCTCAGAAGATAAGTGGCTCCATCTTTCCTAACCCTTTATACCAAATGTCAGATATGCAACATGGATAGTCTGTCCTGTGATTTTGTTTAAGTTGACCAAATTAGTGCTACTCAAAAGTGTGATCTGTGGATCAGTACCAGTCTGTTATCCCATTCATGGTAAGTTCAGAAATTTATAGTAAACATTTTAAATTTTTTTAGCACTTTGACAGAATCTGTTGAATCTGATTATAAAATATTTGTATTTTAGATCTTCCTTTATTTTCCTAGTAATGTTTATATTTTATGAAAGTAACAATCAGCAGTAGATTGGATGTTTTTTAATTGCTCCTTCACCAGTTTGAGAAGTAGTAGGCTAGGTTACGTGGAAAAATTGACATGAAAATGATTTTAATTATTAAGCTACTGAAAATATACTGCCTTTCTTTCAGAGAGATTGGTTGAGAGTCTCCGTTTGCCCCAGGTGCCAACTCTTCACTCTCAAGTGTTCCTGTTTTTCAGAGTGTTACTTTTAAGAATGTCTCCACAACATCTTACCTCACTCTGGCCTACCATGATTACTGAACTTGTGAGTTAATTTTAATCATCAGGTTATAAATCTAAATTATAAAACAGTGTGATTAGCATCAGCATGCTTACTGTATAAAAACAAGTTGTGGAAAAGAACTGAATTCTAGTTAAGCTTGTTATAACTGACAATTTTTAAAGTTGAAAATGGTAAAACAAGTTTGATTCCATCTCCATACAGCTGAAACTTCCTTGAAAATCGTTACTTCATCTGATCTGGTTTCATTTATTCTCTCCTACGCCACATTTTTAAGTTTGTCGTGGCTGCCAGGCCTCGTGGCAGTCCGTAGCACTACCTGTGGAGTGCTTAGAGATAGTTTACCTGGGTTTAAATGGACTGCCATAAGGCTCGTGCTCACTCTTGAAGGGTGGCACTTACCCTAGCTAAGCTTCCTCCACAGAGACTTTCATTAGATTTTGTAATCTCCTAAACAGTAAACATCCCTGAGTCCCACCACACCAGTCCTCCTCCCTGGATCATACCGTCATCCTCATCTGAATGATTTGGGGAGCTGGGGGAAAGAACATGAGTAAAGAAAGGGAAGTGTATTTGTAACTCTGAAAACCCAAGCATTTATAATCTCACAGACTTTGGCTTGAGGTTGGTTAGTTAGTTAGTTAGTTAGTTAGTTAGTTAGTTAGTTAGTTAGTTAGTTATTTTTAAGTAACTAACAGTGTTCCAGCATCACCAAACAAAAGCCTGGCTTCATCCCAGTTTGGTCAAGTTACTAGGAAGGTTCTGTGCTAAATTTGCAGTTTCACTTTCAGAAACTAGGTAGGATTTAATTAGATTGAATCCTAAAATTTATTTTTGAAATAATGAAAACATAGCCTGAAGAGAACTTGAAATAAACATTAAATATCCAGCTTAAATAAACATTTAACATGAATTTCACGGTCTTCAGGTACAGGTATTTTTACTGATGGAGCAGGAACTCACTGCTGATGAAGATATTTCACGGTAATATGTACTACATTTCCATATTTTCTCATCAGTGTTCAGAATCCTAAGTCATCCAGAATGTTCCAATTAGAGTACAGATACTGTTTTATTTGAATATGTTTGTCTGTTATAACCTAATCAGTCATATTTGGATATAATATAGATCATTAATTTCTTAACCATTTCAGTCTAAACTATCAGCACTCATAGCATTTGTCTTCTTAACAAATGAAGTTTAAAGCAGTATTATTTCAGCTACATGAGCTGTGCTGGTTTTGGTAGGTCAGATCATGTCCCTGAAACATGCAGCAAAACCTATCATGGCAGGTAACCAATACCTAAGGTATCCATACGTCCAGATTTTCCAGCATGATCTCCATGTACTACAGTTTTGTTCTTTTTAGTATAGGCAGTATACTAATACAATTAAGTATGATTTTTTATTTATGTAGAAATTTTGTACAAATAAAGCTTGTAAATTAAAATGTACCTTAAAACCATATGTTTTGAATATATTTTATTTTTCAGTGCTAGGTTTAAAAAAAAAAAAGTCACTCCCGTGCCCTAACAACTTTTTTTTTTTATAGAAAGACCCCTCCCCCAATCTTTGCAGAGACATCCAGTAGTAGGGAGATCTCTTGGTTTTATAGATTGTATTTTTGTATTTCTTGAGTGTAACATAAGTTATCCTGTACTATTGTTACATTCTCAACATAAGTGAACTTTTTAGGGACACCTGGGCAGCTTAGTTCGTTAAGCCTCCAACTCTTGATTTCAGCTCAGGTTCTGATCTCAGGATCATGAGATCGAGCCCCACATTGGGCTCTGTGCTGGGCATGGAGCCTGCTTGAGATCCTTTTCCTTCGCCTCTGCCTCTCCTCCACTCTTTCTCATCACCCCTTTAAAAAAAAAAAAAAAAAGTGAACTTTTTATTTGAAAACAGCAGAATGTAGTCATGACCTTCCTCAGCAGTTACTGGTACACCTACCAGAATGAAAACTATTAGCTGGCACTTTGGGAATTACCTGTTAGGAAATGGGAATAGCTGCTGACAGCACTATCTCCTGCTTACAGGACTTCAGGCCCCTCTGTGGCTGGTCTGGAGACGACCTACACAGGAGGTAATGGCTTTTCTACTTCATATAACAGCCAGCGGTGGTTAAACCTCTATCTATCTGCTTGCAAATTTTTGGATTTGGCTCTGGCATTGCCCTCCGAAAATCTTCCTCAGTTTCAGATGTAAGTAAAAGCAAGGATATTAAAGGGATATTTTTGGAAATGCATCTGCTTTGATAACTGACATCTAGGACTAATTTAAAAGAATCATTTTTTCTAAAATGGGGGGGGGTGCAACACAGTTACTGGTACTGAATGGTTGCTATAGATAAATTAACAGAGCATTTAAAAACTGCCTACCATATGTGAGGCAGTGGGATACAGGAGTCACCAACTTCCAGTCCAGTGTAGGGGACATACAGTTGAACACACGCTGGGTGTTCTGAAAGCTGACATGCAGGAGGCTTTTGAGGTCACGCAGCAGAGACCCCCCTTCCTTGCTTTAGGTCTGTGTGCAGATCTATACTGACATGGTGAAGAGTGAGCGGGTGGGGGAGGCACACGGGGAGTCTGGGGGGTTGAAATGGACCTGGTTTGTGTGAAATGCTGAGGAATCGGTATTGCAGGAGCAGAATGTTGTGGGAAGAGGTTGGAAAGAGGCTGAATGCTGTAAAGCCTTGAAAGCTATATTAGAGCATTTGAACCTTAAGGAGGACAGAAACCCATTGACAATTCATAATAAGGAACGAAGTGATGTTACCAGCCTTGCATTTTAGAAATTTTATTTCAGCTGCATAGTTTAGACAGAGGACTGGAGATGGGCAAGCCTGTAATCAAGGAGGCTTTTATTTCAGAGGATAGTGAACTGAACTAAAGAGATGATAGCAAAGGGGAAAGGGAGAAACTTTAATAGAAGTAAATTCTCATATTTAATTATGGTTTTCCATTTTAATTTTTAAATAGGCAAGCTATATGATTGTTTTATCAAATACAGCTAACTTGAGAATTTATCCATATGATCAAATACGTATTTATATATAATGTGTTTTATTATTCTTCTGGAATGGAGTATCCATAGGATGAAGAATAAGATACCAAAATCTGCTTTCTATACTGGACATACTTAAATCTCTAAAAATTGCTGTTTCACAAGCTTACTTTTTATTAAATTTAATAGTAAGAACTAGAATATCTGAAAACTATTATACATCTATTTCTTAACAAATATGAGGAGTCTCATATCTGTTTAAACTGTTACTCCTGAAGAAATTCAGAAAGGGATCCTAAGCAGAATTGTAGGAAAGTGGCCAGAATTAATTAGGATGCTTATTATCATAAAAGTGATGGAAAGTATAGGTTTTGATGCTCTAGGAAGAACATTGAAGTAGTATGCTCATGGTATTGGCTTTTTGGCTTCCATGATCAGAACCAAAATGAGTTCATCTGGTTTACTTGTCAGGAGAATGTTACTAGAAAAGGGATGAAGTAGGCTGTAATACTGGAAAAAAAAAAGTTTTTTAAACTGCTTTTAAAAATCTATTAAGTAGTAGAAGAGTGACATGAGAATTTAATCTTGAAAGAGTAGTATCTTTCTAAACATGAAATATTTTCCAAAAGTTAAAGAGAGAACCACAAAAAATTTTAGTCTCTGTAAGACTAAAAAATACCATGAAGTGGAAAAGGCAGCAATGAGTTGTGTGGTGACAAAAGTCTAACTTGCCTAGTATGTAAAAAATCAACCCAATACAAAAATGAGCCGACAGATTTAATAAATAGTTCATAGAAAAGGAATGGCCTGTAAACATTGGAAAAGTCATACTTATCAGAGAAATTCCAGTTATAAATAACCATCATAATGGTAAACATCTAAAAGTACATTCTTTTTAACCTTAACAGATTATTATTCTAGTTGCAAGCATACAGTGGTATCATCTAGTTGTTCTCCAAAGGAGGTGATGTTTACCAAAATTCAAAATACATTCTCTTTGAGCCAGTAATTCTGCTATTTCTAAGGACTTCTATATCACTATACTGTCAGATGTGTACAAAAGTCAGTATTAGGGGGGATCCCTGGGTGGCGCAGCGGTTTGGCGCTTGCCTTTGGCCCAGGGCGCGATCCTGGAGACCTGGGATCGAATCCCACATCAGGCTCCCGTTGCATGGAGCCTGCTTCTCCCTCTGCCTGTGTCTCTGCCTCTCTCTCTCTATCTCTATCTCTCTGTGACTATCATAAATAAATAAATAAACAAATAAATAAAAAAAAAAGTCAGTATTATGTAAGGGTGGCCATTGTGGCACTATTTGTAATACCAAGAAATGGGACAGTCCAGGAGACTGGTTAAGTCAGTTCATTCCAACACTGTAGTACCAAGTAGTTATTAAAAGACAATATGAGGTTTTATATATTATCTCCAGGATATCTATCTAGTTAGAATAAGCAGCAGTCATGCTTTTTTAAAGTTTATTAAAAAGGAGGAGGTTGGCTGTATGCATATATGCTCTATTATGCATGTACTCTGTATGGACACACAAGGGACTGGTGATACTGATGGATCCTGTGGTGGGAGGGAGACAGACTACTTTTCCTTAGTATACCCTTTGATACGGTTTGAATTTTTCCCATAGTCAGATATTAATTTTACTTATTAAAGACAAAAATATTAGGGAGGTATGAAAGAAGTTCTATTTATTTTTTTTCTTTTCCCCCTACTGTGTGTGTATGGGATCATCTGGCCAAGTATATGGTAGAGATTTTGCCCATTAACAGATGAGGATGGAATCATTTAAATTACTTGCTTTGTGCTCACAAAAAAAAAAAAAAAAAAAACAAACAAACAAAAAAAACCACTTTATTTACTATTTACAACCCTATGAGGTAGTTAATAGTATTTTTCTTTAATGGTGAAGAAAAGGATCAGGTTAAGAATCCTGTCCTAGGTGACAGGGCTGCAAGCAGCACAGCTGCCATTTGAATTTAAGTGGTGGGGTCGTGATCTTTTCCACTATACCTCTGTGGCCTTATCTTGCACGGTACATCTTGTCTTACCAGTATCAATATTCTTCTGTACACAGGTACCGGTGGGCCTTTATTCCAGAAGCCTCAGATGACTCCGGTTTGGAAGTCAGAAGGCAGGGCATACATCAACGAGAGTTTAAACCTTATGTAGTTCGACTAGCAAAACTTCTTCGGAAAAGGGCAAAGGTATTGCATTCTTCTTTTTTCTTTTTAAATGTAAGAAGATAAAATTTGTAAAGTGTGTTTATATGTCTTATGTACTTTATATTTTTTAGTGTGCATCAGGCTAATTAGAGATCCTTGCCCCAGAAAATAATAAATTTGGCATGCTCCTCAGTGAGCCTTTGTTCCAAATCTTTTGTCTTTTTTTTTTGCATTAAAATTTTTTCAGGGGCATCTGGCTCACTCAGTTGGTGGAGCATCCGACCCTTGATCTTGGGGTCATGAGTTTGAGCCCCATGTTGGGTGTAGACATTACATACAAAAAATAAATAGAACACAAACTTTTCGAAATTTTTTAATTTCTTCAAAAATGTAGTTTGGGGATGATGTGGGTTTGCAGTGTGTGCTTTGAGTGCTCAGAAATTTTCCAGTCTTCTGGGGTTCCCTAATCAGGCAACAGCCCCTAAACTGAACCACATTCCACAAACTAGAACAATGGGATGGGAGGACAGTCACTTAGGATGTTCTGCTTGAAGGATCTGAGGAACTTGATTTTAAATCAAGTTGTTTCTTTAGGGAACTAAGTAAAAGGGCAGAGATGAAGATAAAAGTTGGATCCAGAGTTTATAGAATAGACCTTGGGTACCTCTCACTTTGATATCAGAGTTCAAAAAAATCATCATGGTGACAAATCCAGAAGCCGTGTGACTGTGTATGACCTCAGGCACATGCACTTTGTCATCCCTGCATCTCTTTACTATTGACAGTTTTTATAAGACTCCTCTTGTATCTGAGGGATAAAGACAGCTTTTTGCCTAAAACGTGTCCCCCACCATAAGAAAAGTTTTGATTAGAAAGCATTTTCTGCACGTTAAACAAGGTCTTCATGGCCAAGCATACTTTTCATTGGAACAAAGGCTATGAGTTCTCCTCTTTCCTTCCACAGGACAAGGAGGAGGACTTTAAGACAGTGATTTTGGAGGGATTGGAGATGGCCAAGCATCAGGTGAGGGTGGCTTTTTGATGCTTGTGATATGGTGGCTAAAGTTGCCACATCTGGACCAAATATTGAGACACAAACCCAGGTCTGGGTTTCAACAAGTACAAGAGAGGTAAACAGTAAGGAAGCCCATCTTCAAGTGTAGACTGGTGAAGTGAAAGGAGAAATCATTTTTCTGCAAACATGTCTGACTTTTTAATTTTATTTATTTTTGAGGAGGTGGTATTCTGATAAGAGCAGAGCACCACAAATGCACTCTTTATTGGTCAATAGCTTCTTAGTAAAAAGCCCTAAGTATGTTTTGGCTGGAATAGAAACAAAAGGTCACACCTTAGTTCTCTTACATTTGTAAACTAGTTGTATAGAGGGTTCAAGCATATTATGCATTTTCCCTCAGGATAAACTCATCTCTGTTTACCCTTAAACTACGATTGGATTGCAGTTTGATGTAGGGGACTGAAAAGGTGGGACGGTCAGCCACCTAATGGTAGTCAGTGATGTGAAAGTCAGTCCCAGAACTGGTAAAGCCAGTGTTCTAGTTAAACAAAAGGAAGAGAGATTTTCTGTATCCTCGGTTTTAGATTGGGAGGTTAAATAATTGCTGGGACTGGATGATCTTTTTTTTTTTTTTTTTTTTTTGTTTCCTCCTGCTTTAACTTCAATCTATTTTCCTTTCTCAGGATTTCATTTTTAAATGATCACACACCAGAAAATAAGCTGGGTTTTTACATCTGCATTCTCCACTGGGAAACTAGTGTTATTTAAAAATTAGATTAACAGTGAAAGTTTCTCACAACATCTGATCTGAGAAGGCAAACCATTTGTTAATCAATAGGACAGATTATAGTTCTGCTTTTTAAGTTCCCCTTCATGTTTTTTTGCCCATTTTCTCTCTACTCAGTGTTTTTGTATCTGTGATTCTGCCCAAATCCAGACATCTCAGTTCTCTTTCTTTCCCTAGAGATCTACATCTTTGTATAATCTAGTTGGCTGCTTAAACCAGCCTCTTGGTACACAAATTATTTTAACTGTAATTACTTTTAGTTGGACAGTTTTCACCTACATTCTTGTTTGACTTTTCTGCTGGAAGATAGATTTCCCCACTTTTTAAAATGAGGAACCTTTCTGCATCTTGCCCAGATGCCCCCCCAGTGAGTAAACTGCAGAGCCATGACACCAACCCTGTTATTTTGACTCCAGGTCCAGCTTTCTTCCTCATGTTGTTTACCATGGGGAAGAAGCAAACGTCATTGTCTCTCCTGAGTGTTCCTTTCCTTTCTCTTGTAGTGTAAGCCACTTGGCTAAAAGGGAATTACCTGACTTAATAATTAGGCGAACTGGAGAAGACTACTGTCTCTTCCTAACCTCCTTCTGTCATCACCTTGTGACTTAGTCCTGGGCCACCTTAGTAGGAGCCCAGAAACCTGGGAGCTTTTTGAGTATATGCAAAGCACAATATAAACTGTTGACTCTCCCTCTCCAAAACCAATTCTGCTAACTGAGCTTGCTTGCACACTCCAGGTGGAAAATGTACCTGCAGTGTCCACACTTAAAAACCGGCACTAAGAGGCAAGAGTTGAATCAAGTCTGGAATGGAGACTTAATGTCATCATCTGTTAACTGTTGCTGGTGTTTGTACCCTTTCAGATTTTCTCATTTGTTAATAGCATTCCCTTTGTGTTTTCAACAGAAAAATCCAGAGGAAGACAACTCAGGGAGAACGTTGGGTTGGGAGCCGGGGCACTTGCTGCTTACCATCTGCACCGTGCGCAGTATTGAGCAGCTCCTGCCATTCTTCAACGTGCTCAGCCAAGTCTTCAACAGCAAAGTTACCAGCCGATGTGTAGGACACTCAGGGAGCCCCATCCTCTACTCAAACACCTTCCCTAATAAGGACATGAAACTGGAAAACCACAAACCATTTTCCAGCAAAACCAGGCAAAAAATAGAAGAGATGGTAGAAAAAGATTTTCTGGAAGGGGTGACAAAAACTTGAAGCACCACAAGTGATTCCATTTAGTTATATGTAAATGTAATTATTTAAAACAAACATTGCTCTGAGTTGTATAGTTTCTTTTTTCTCTTTTTTGTATGTAACAAAAACCCATTTCAGGTTGTATTTAATTTAAATATTTGTAAATAAGAGCAAATGTCTGAATGTGGCCTGAATCAAGTTTAAATATCGTTGGCTCATATCGATTATGGTGCCTGAGAGAGATCTATATATACATATATAGTCCGCTGTTTTACTGTCCTGAGTTGTCTTAAACCTGCAAAATACACACTGCACATTTTTTGCTATTGGTTTCAGGCTTTAATTTAGATCTGTTGCGCTCTTTCTGTTATTAACCACATTCTAGTATCAGAATGGTGTCGCTTCTCTGTTGGAGGCATAGTAATGTATGACAATTTTATCTCACATACATTCCTAAGAAGAGTAAAGAATAACTGGAGCCTGGGCCATGCATCCTCCTAAATGTAGCACGAGCATCTCAAGCTCAGTACAGAGATGCACAGCCTCTGTATCACGCCTCTGAATTCCTGGTGATGTTCATTCAAAAGGTAAGTCATTTAAAAATCATTCTAAATTTTGCTGTGGAAAAATTGGTTGTATGAAGTCTTCTCCACCCTCCTCATTTGTATTAACAGTGGTGAATCCTCCAAAACAGTGAGCATGATTAGGTTACGACGATGGAAAAGACGTTCCAAGGAGCTGATAATAAGGTTTAATTTTCCAGCAGCCCTCGTGAATTTTCCCTGCATGTATTATAAAGTTGATAATTGAACCATAGAGTGAAGCCCCACTTTACATTAATGAGATTGAAATTAGGTAAGTTTTGCTTTTTAAAAACTAAATTTAACAAGTCTTACCTACTTCAAAACAATTACTGTGGTAGTGTTTAAGAAAAATAATCAGTTTTAGAAGCACAATCTAGTAAGATGCACTGTAAACATTATGATTATAAATGGGTTTGAACCTGTCACAATAATGGGAGTACTATTATTTTGTAAAAACTTTTTAAAAATCCAGTTTCTCATGAATATAAAAATTGTCTTCAGAAACCTGGTTGGGGTGGTTCTCCAACTCCTCCAGCCAGCTGAAATACTGCCAGGCTCACTGCGTGTGCAAGGCTATCTGCATTTTCCTGCAAATTACATGAAAAGAGATTAGATGAGAAAGAGCATCTCTCAGGTAACTTGGGACTGTGAAGGGGAGGGGACTTCTTGATTTTGTTTCACTAACATATTCAAATGAAAAAAATTTTTTTCACCTTTCAGTAACATTCCAATACTCTTAAATAAATAAATGGAAATCTCAAATTCTTCTAAGTCAGGTGAGTCCTTAATTTTGTAATCTGATTTATCATTCCAAAACTGAATAATTCAATACATCTATTTAGAAGCAAAGCCACAACTGACCTAAAAGTAACTGTTACAAGGTCCCAGATGGCCTCTCCCCATAAATCAGGAATTTTTATTCCCTGTATTCTAGGATGGCCTAAACCTCTGCCAAAAAGCTGCCAGCTCCCTAATAAAATGCTTCCTTCTGAGTGCCTATTCAGTCCACTCTATATTGCCTCAGTTGTGCACACACTTTCATTTTATCAAGGGTTTAAAGATGATGGTGTCTGAAGAGGACAAATGTTAAAAATCCAGACTGTGAGGTCTTCGCCCTACGGCAGAAGCACATGGCAAGGCTGTTTAGAGGAAATTACTTTGAAAAACAAATCAGAAGTCCAGGAACAAAGGGGTGGCTCAGTTGGTTAAGTGACTGACTCTTGGTTTCCACTTAGGTCATGATTTCAGGGTCATGGGATCAAGTCCCACATTGGGCTCTGTGCTCAAATAAAAAGTCCAGAGACAAAGATGAATTTCGATCAGCATGGCTGATGGTACCATTAATTTAGACATGTACCTCAAAACTGGTTGTTTCCGTAAAGCAATACGTTAAAGAAGGGAAAAAAGGATAGTCCACTTCAGGCCATATAAGCTGAGCATAGGCAAACTAAGTACTAGTTACTCATGCCACAGCTAGAAATAGGACACTTTCAGGAAGTCTGGAATAAATCAAAAGAAAAATATTGGGGGAAATAAACTAAGTGGGTCTAAATTTTTTAATATGAACCTAAAAATCCTACATAGACAAATCTCAGATGTTAAACCCTGAATTTTCACAGTGAGACTGCAACACTATTCAAATTGTTTTCTTTTCTCTCCAACTACCACCCCTACTACCCAATGCTGTCAGATTCTCACTACACATTTTTTTAATAGAAGTGTCCCAGCTTACCTGTGAGTCTGCTTCTGCATATACTCGGACGATATCTTCTGTACCAGAAGGCCGGACAAAAGCTCGGGAAAGCTTGTACTTCTTCACAAGGTCATTGATTGCTTCCTGTAGGCCTGGAGGTGTAACTACTTGTCTTTCAGCATCAGTGGTGCTGATAACTTGCCTGTCTGCAACCTATGCACAAACATCTTATATTTGTCACTATATCACAATTCCCACCAAAAGACTGTAGCCATTTCATTTTAATAACAGACCTCATTGTACAGCCAAGTGCAACACTGTCAGATAGTAACCTACCAGAACAAATACAGAATGCAACTGCATTAAAATTCTATAGGGTGCCTGAGTGGCTCAGTGGTTGAGCTTCCAACTCTTGGTTTCAGCTCAGGTCTAATCTCAGGGTCCCGACATAGAACTCCACACTGGGCTCTGTGCACAGTGGGGAGTCACCTTGAGGTTCTCCCTCTGCCTCTCCCCCTGGCTCAGGAACTCACATGTTCATTAATCTTTTTTAAAAAAAAATTTATGATTTTTATTTGACAAAATCAGGGTTATTAATTTCAGTTGTATAACTTCCTTCTTCAGTCTCTAAACAGTTACCACTAAAGTAATGGCTAGTACTATAGGACTTCAGTACACTGATCAAATAACCATAAGAAGGTCATGATAAAAATCACCTAAATATGCCAAAAAACTAATCTGAACAATCAGTAGCCATTTGTGTGAACCTGGGCTCTACTACCTCTAACGGTCTTTCACAAATTCTGTTGGCAATTGGGTACACTGGTATATATCTGTATAGACATCAATTAGGATTTATATGAAATGCCTTTAGAAAAAATTCTTTGAGCCCACAGAGCCTACTTTTTATAAGCATCTAGCCCCAGGAAAATACTGTGTGAACCAAGAATCATGCAAAGTAAACATTCTCACTTGAAATGATAGACTATCAGGATTGATTCAGAAGAACATGGGGGATATGAGAATGGTGAAGCAATGGAGAATAGTTGAAATCTGGTGAAGCTTTTGTTCTCTCCACATTTATATGTTTTAAATTTTCCATAATAAAATCTTTACAGAAAAAGTGACACATATTATTTATAATAAAGTTTGTAAACTGAATACTTCTCAAACAATTGAATGGTTATTCCATAATTTTTAAGATATGAGAAAATACATGATATAAGCATGTTCTATTCAATATGTATACAATGAATTATGACAAAAGGAAAAAATTTTATATAGAGGTTGGAGATAATGTATTTTAATGTATTATGGTAATTTTCAGAAAAGTAATTTTACAATCTTTCTCCCACCTTAACTTTGAGCTGTCTGTTTGGAAGATCCATATAAAGAGCATCCCACTGTTGTACAGTCAAGCCCTTCAGAGTCAAGATTGCCTCAATCACCAGCATGTCAGAAATAGCATCACCAGCTGCCTACAAGACAAAGTGAAAGAAATTTAATGTCAGCAAAGCTTGGAGATGAATGCTCTATCTTAACCAATCACAGTATCCTGTGCCTTCTCCCTGCCCACCTCCACACAGGATTATTACACCATAGTATATGGAGAAAGAGAAAGGGAATGGAAGACCACAATGAGTTATACAAACAATATTGAAACTACCTCTTAAGAAACCTGCCATTAATCTTCCTCATTATAAATTAAACCGGATAACTGTTAAGTTTCCAGCATTAACATTCTATGATTCAAATTTTCCGTTATAACAAGATCCCTTTTGAGATATACCATGATAATGGAAGGCATCATGCATGGTAAAGTGTAAGACACACCTAAACTTGGATCCATACTCTTCATTTATTAGCTCCAAGCCCTTTGTTTCTTCATTTATGAAATGGGAATTATAGTAATGCCTCTCCCTGTATTATTGCAAGGATTATACAATGACGTATGTCAAGTGCCTCAAATGTGTAAGATTCAAATATTAGATCCACCACTTTTCTAGGTCACACTCTTGGCTCTTCTGCTGCCATATTGTAGACTCCAATCTCAATGATGCAACCCATTTATAAAAGACTCAATAGCTGATCTTGACTCTAGGTGGAAGCAACTCATTACACTTAATTTTCATCATAAAATGTAGGGGGAGGGAAACACATCAATGTTCTATCACCACATTTCAGTTCAGTGTAAATCTCAACTGTATATACCACTGTGGCAAGGAAGTTGCCAGGACTTTTCTACTTTAATTTTTTATTCAGGCACGCCTGGGTGTCTCAGGGTTCTGCATCTGACTGCTGCCCAGAACATGATCTCAAGGTCCTGGGATCAAGCCCCATGTCAGGCTCCACCCTCAGCAGAGAATATGCTTCTCCCTCTGCCCTTACCCCCTGCTTGAGCTCACTCATGTGCTCTCTCAACAAAATCTTTCAAAAAAATTTTTTTAGACAGCATACTATTCTACCTTCTGAAAATGTAAAAGTAACCAAGAGCCTGCCACCCACCAGCTCTGACCTGATTAAACAAATCAATAACATTTTCAAGCATCTTAGCAGCTTTCCTTTTCTTATCTTCTAATTCTTTTGCTAGTTGTTTTATCCTTATTTCAGCAGCTTTACTAAACAGTACCTGCAATGAAAGCATAAAACAGAAAATCACAAAACACACTATCCATGCCCCAGGCACCCTAGCTAAACCACTTTTGAAACCCTCAATGACTGCAAAAACGGGAAAAATAATGGCAACTTTAGAATGAATGAAATTAGGAAGATCAAATCAGAACCCAAAAGATACTACTAGGGGGGGGAATTTCCTTTATGGATTATAAAACTGGTTATCAAAATTTAAAAAGCTGATTACAAAGAAAATTCCACCCTAGCAGAGGCAAATGCACATGATGAGTTCTTTATGTTTGCCCCTCAACCAGCTGCATCACTCCTGTGCAACCTGATTCTTTAAGCCTATCTGTATCCATTTTACTTAGAAGAATATAAAATTCAACAAAAGTAGTATAGTTTTCTTGTCCTGAAATACTTTTACCTAGCTTATATCCCTAATAATAAAGAGATTCATCATATTTATCACATTACAGAAAATAGTACCATGGATGTTATACACATCATGTTCCTCAAGATTCTTGTCATTTTAAAATTCTTTGCCCGTGATTTTAGTGCCTTCCAAGGTTCAATACCATAGTCAGCACTCTGGTCACTGTTTTTGCCCGACCACAGCCATACCCACTTACCCTACAGCAGCAACAGAAACCTTGTAGCCCAATGACTAGAATACATACTGTCTTTAAAATCATTTATCAATATCTGAATTAATTAGATCACTGCAGTTATAATTTAATTGCATTTCCTAAGAACTGATTTTTCTTAATTTAAGGCCTCTAGAACCAGTTTGAAATTAAGGAAAATAATCTGACCCAGAAAACATTTTCTGTTGGCCACCTCCATTTATGAAATGAGGTGAGGTATAAAAATATTTTTTATTTTATTTTTTTATAAAAATGTTTTTAAAAAACCCTGAATATTATGAGTATTATTACTAAAAGCCAGATAATATACTTCAAAATGTATAAGGTATGTGTACTATATTCTCAAACTTTTCAAATACTCTACCTACAAAAACCCTAAAAATTTTATATGCTTATGGCTAATTATACTCATTATAATGAGTTGTTCATAACTTAATTCTCAAGTGTTCAAACACTTGAATGCTACTGAACTTTTCTTTACACTGGTCATAAGTGGTAAAAGGAAAGATTTTTAAATGATATATAGACCACCTGCTTGAAAAAAAAATTAACTGCATTTTTTTTTTTTAGGAAACTAAGAATAATGTCTTCATACTCAAAAATCACTATCTAAAAGAAAATCAGTTTCACAACATAGAAGACTATATTAGTTAACCAAATAATCTTCTTCTGCCATCATACTGATCATTTCAACAAAGGGGGCTATAACGTAGTACTATCCAGATACAGAATTCCCATCATTAAAAAACGTCCAGCTACAGCCAGCTGTAGTTGATTAAGAGAACTTACCGTGCCATGCCCATTTGCTTCAAAATAAACTCCAATGTCAAACTCTTGAGCTTTGTGGTGCAAATGTTTTACACCAGTTTTAGTACAATAGACAGGCACCTATGACATATTTAAAAAATGTAACTGCAATTATTCAATTGGCAAATAGTTATTTTGTCCCTACTCTTCCCAAGGACAGCACAGGGAACAAACCTCCTGGAGCTATCTAGTGAGGATGACAATTAAGCAATTAAAATACAAAGTGATGTTAGTGAGGGGGAGTGAAGGCACTTACAGAAGCCCACAGCCAAGGAAAAAGCAAGAGAGTGTCACCTGATAAGATAATGCAGGATGTGGGGAGCGGGGCAGAGAGTGACGTGATCTAATTGTAGAAAGCTCAGCTACAGTGTGGAATGGCTTATAGTAGGGGGTCTGCAAGCTTTTACTACAAATGGCCAGATAATATTTCAGGCTTTACAAACCGTATGATCTCTCTCACAACTGTTCACTTCTGCCATTAATGTAAAGCAACTACGGACAATACAGAAACAAGTGAGCATGGCTGTATTCCAATAAAACTTTATAAACATGTGGCAGACTGGATTTGGTCCACAGGCCACTATTTGCTAACCCCTGGCTTAGAAGGTTAAAAGAGCAGGAGGGTTCTAGGACTAAGCCCATTATGAAATTACAGTAGTCAGACTAGCAACACTTGGGCGGCCTAAATCTTGGATGGATCTAAAAGAGAAGAGTGGTTACGGCTAATGGTGGCAAAAGTGCAGAAGAGATCAAGATCAAAGAAGATTGGCATTTAACTGGATGTAAAAAACCTCAGGAAAGCTAGAGCTCAAAAGATTGCATCCATCCATAGGAGAATGGGTTGATGATTAACAGTTTCAGGTGTGTTCTTAACAGTTTCTTAAACAGGCTATCTTAACCTATAAGAAATTTTTTAAACAGAAAAATAAGAAAATACTGAAACAATAATCCAGGAGCTGAGAATTCCTGTGAAAGATGAAATGCCACGAGTGTTTACTACAACCTTATACTTCAATCAGGTCACAAATTAGCAGCCTCCAGATGTGTTTCATTTTGCCTATTTATTTGGAATTTTGAATCAGTTGCCAAGACTTAAAAAAGGAAGAGATTTACACAAAATTCAGATTTTCAGCTTCTCTTAAAGAATCTGACTAAAGGTGACAGCTGCTGGCCTGGCTGGGCACATACTTCTCTGTCCTCTTCCCCCTGCTGTACTTAGTCACCTCACCTACCAAGGTTCTACAAGAATTTGACTTTGCCATCCTTGCTTAAAAAAGAATGGAAACGCAACAAAAACTAGTAAAATGCAGAAATTTGAAAAGGGATACACAAAAGTTGGAAAATAATACACTAGCTAATGAGAAAGAGTAAAGGCAAATCGATCTAATTTTGGCTATGAACCCTCTAACTCTTGGAGATGATGTGGTACACAGGATGGTCATCTGGTGGATGTTGGGGGGGAAAATTAGATACAAAACCTCCTACCAACCCAGAAAACTTTTCCACAAAAGAGTAAGAAAATAGTTTTAATTACGGAATAAGCATTAAGCCAGACTGTGATATACCAGAGGCAATCTGCTAAGAGAATGCAAAGACAGAAATCTCACCATTGGGCAGCCCAGGTGGCTCAGCCTTTAGCGCCTGCCTTCAGCTCAAGGTGTGATCCTGGAAACCCAGGATCGAATCCCATTGTCAGGCTCCCTGCGTGGAGCCTGCTTCTCCCTCAACCTATGTCTCTGCCTCTCTCTCTCTCTCTCTCTCTCTCTCTCTGTCTCTCATGAATAAATACATAAAATCTAAAAAAAATCTCACCCTCATATAATAGAGCTGAAGCTAATAACAGACCAAACTTTCCCTGTGAGCTTCAACAGGTCCTGTCCTTGGGTGTCTCCCACAGTGCACTGTCAGCAACAATCTCCTACCTCCTAAAACTGATCAAAGTCCTCGCTCTATCCCATCCCCCAGGTAGTATGTAATCACCCAGGCCTGCCTTCAGCAGTTCAGGTAGATTGAGCCAGAATCCTCCCTGATGACTGCTCAGTAATTTCCCATCTACCAACCACCCCCCCTTGCTCCTTGGCTACAAAATCTCCACTTTTCCTTATTGTATTAGGTGATGAGCCCGGTATCTCTCCCCGGCAATAGTCCCTATGCCTACTGAATAGGCCCACTTTGCAAGGAGACTTCACAGGGCCATTTGTCACATGTTTTTTGTCTTAAATTTACCTGATAACTGCGGTGGCCATCGATGTTTAATCCTTCGGAAAAGAATAATAAAATAATAAAATAATAAATAATAAAATAATAAAATTTCTCATCTCTCTATAACAAGTAGATAGATGGCTGGCTCCGAGGTATACCTAACATAAACTCAGGACCCTGGGAGACAGGTGCTAGCTTCCCTGAAGTTCACATTTCAGTGCAGGGACTGAAAACATTCCTGAGCCATAAAATTTACTTAGCCTTTAAAAAGATTTACATTCATTATAAAGGAGACAGAGAAGGAATTTACAAGTTTTCTAAAAGAAATGCTCTAAAAAAAAGGGAAGGGGTAAGTCTCTTTCCGTTTTCACATCAGGGACAATTTCTTTTCCTATTTTTGATTTCCACTCACCCTTAAATGGACAACAGCTCAGTTTCATGTACTACAAGCTATTCATTTATTCATATAAGTGAGGTCATTGTTTTCCTCAGGGAAAAATCTTAGAACATAATAATTAAGAAGCTACCAGAAAATGGAAATGGTTCAATACCTTCATAACTTCTTCAAGATACCGTGTTGAACTTCCATTTGCATATGCAGTTTGTACAACACCAATATTCAAACTTTCTCCAATCTAGATAAAAACAATGATAATTGGCCATCAAAAGTAAAGACACTAACTTATAAAAGCAAACATGTAACAAGAGTTCCAAAGGATGACAAAATCATCACCCAGTTCAGCTGTGTCTTAGTTTATGCAATGAAAGCTGTAAATGAAAATTTACATGCATGCCAGAAAAAAAAGCTAAAATACTTTTGAACATCATTTAAATTCCATAAGGAATCTCTTCTAAAGAAGCTTGTGATTTCTTGCTAATTTTTTAAATAAAAGTATTTACTGAATTCTTAAAGTATACCTTTTTCCACATTATAATAATTACTTCCCATTACATTTTATACTTAAAGCTGGCCTAAGATTTCCAAAAGAGCAAAACAGAGCATACCTCTTACATTATTAAGTATAATACAGAAAATACAGATCTCAGAGAATAAGATTTTCTGTTTAAACTTGAGGCTTTGGAAGTGATGATGGAATTCTCATTAATAAAGTGCTAGTTATGAAGAAACCAAAACTTCATAAGGCTTCAAATCACAGTTGCCAATATAAGTAAGAAAAGAATACTTTCAGGTTCCAAAACCAGTGCCCCATGTTGAAATGACTAATATTACCATATCTTCTTATATTTTCTGGCCACAAAGGTAAGGAACTCCATATGTATTGTGCCTCTGAGACATTCAAATGCCTGTTAGTCACCAGTAAGTCTTGCTCTGAAGGGCAGTTGATCACTCCACCATACCTCCAATAGGAGCTCTTTAAGGAAGCTGCTAATTAGTGTTGCTATCTTGTCTCCATCTATGAGATGAAAGTGACCATCTACATCAAGGTAGTAATAAACAATTCTGTCTGCATCTCCATCAAAGGAACAACATCTTTCGTTAGGCTTCATTTCCATTCCTAGCACACAGAATTTAAAAATGGATTTCAGTCAAAGAAATGGGAATAAACCTCCATAAGGTTTTTCTCTTACATTAGTTACAAAGGAGAAATATTTCACTAAAGTATGATCATAACTGGCCTTATGTGTTCCATCAAACCATGTCCACTATCACTTTTCAAGAAGTACTTAAAATTATCCTTCCAAATAAAAACCAATGCCTTAATCTTTAATTAGTATAAGGGTTTATTGGTTGTTTTTACAGGGTAAGTTCTTTCACAGCTAACTGGAAAAGAAGAATTCTATGCTGAAACGATGTAATATTAACATAAAATTCTGTTCTGTAAGCTACTTGGTTTGGCAAGACAGGGTCCCATAGTTTTTTGTTAGCTACAGATATTTGTGAAAGCAACTGACCTAGTACTATGATGTCCTTTACATATAAAAAATAATCAGCAATAGATGAGGTATGTGCTTTAATTCCAATAGAACCGATTCTTATTTGTTCACACTATCAGTAACAAGAAACACTGGTAAGTTAAAAGAATTGTAACATGTGAGAGAAATATAGCTTGTGTAATTTGCATAAAGTTTTCAAAACCTCAGCAACTGTCATGTCCAACTTATTAGAAAATTCTGCTATTCCTTAGCCATGACAGCAGCAGGTGGACAAATCCAACATGAGGCTTCCATGAGGAATATATTTTTTTTAAGATTTATTTATTTATGAGAGAGAGAGAAAGAGAGGCAGAGATATAGGAGGAGGGAGAAGCAGGCTCCATGCAGGAACCTAACGCGGGACTCGATCCCGGGACTCCAGGATCATGCCCTGGGCCAAAGGCAGGCGCCAAACCGCTGAGCCACCCAGGGATCCCCTCCATGAGGAATATTAACGTAAGGTTGACCATAGGGCATAACACAAGCTTCAGGAAAGTGAGAGGGCCTTTAATGGTTTTGTTCATACTGTAGCTGCGTGATGCAGGACCGCCAAGCTCAACAGTGAAGAAAGAATTCTTGAGATATTTTAAAATGTAAAAGGTGCTTTTATTATAGGAGGGGAAAGGATCCACGGGCAGAGAAAGCTGCACTGGGATTGTGATGAGTGAATGATTATATACTTTTAAGTTTGCTTGGGGGGGTATGATTAGAGAGAAGATAAGTTTCTAAGGAATTTCTGCATGCTGAAAGTGAAGTTTACAGGATCTTCGAGGTCTGGTTATTGCCAAGATAAGGCTACTTTTAGTCTCTATCAATATACATCAACATGAAGGCAGCCATGAGTTCCTTGAGGTATAGTCACACACTGCATGTCTCAGGTATTAGTGGGCTGCAAGTTGTAAGGAGATTTAATTTTAGCAACATTTCTTTTGCGCTAAACATTTCTCATTACTCCTTCTCACCAGCGTCTAAAGCAAGGGAGCAGAAGAGCTCATTTTAGTGAATGGACAGATGAGGGACCCAAACCAAACTGTCAGTGAAAGTCACAAAAAGCAAGTCAATGAAAAGGAGTTAAAACTGATTGATTCAACTAAAAATGTAAATGCTTACTACAGTGAGGCAGAATAACAAATGAGAGAGAGGCAATTGGATGAGAACTTATGTGGAGTTCTGAAAAATGATGTCCTGTCTGAAGTGAGCAGGAGCTACTCCATGGCAGCTGATTATTGCCATGTAAGAATGGACGTTTTCTGATTTTGGTAAAGAAGTCAGAGTTTCTAATATTTAAGTAAAATCACAGTATCTTTAAATGGTGACAACTAATGCAATTAAACACACAAGCAACAGAGCAAACAAAACACATCTATCTGCCAGCCAATCATGGCCAAAACACTAAACAATTTAGTATCTGTATCGCTACATATACTCTTAGTGCAACTATAATCTCTTAGTACAACTACAATCTATAGAATAGTTTTCCTCCTGATATGCCAATTGTACAAAACAGTGATTTTGCAGACAGTTATAATTAAGAGTTGCATTCCCTTTCCATAATGCGTATAATTCAGATGAGGTAAAAAATAAAAAAATGCTACTTAACTATTGCTATCCTTTAGATCAATGATTCTCACAGTGTGGTCCCCAGACCAGCACCATTAACGAAGGTTAGGTACTTGACAGAAATCAAATTCTTACCCTACCTAAATCCTACTCCACCATCTACAAAATGAGAAACTCTAGAATCTAGGAATCTACGTGCTAATAAGCCCTCTAGGTGATTCTCATGCATGCCACAGTTTGAGAATCACGGCTCTAAAACACCAATTTCTGATTTTGCTAACCCCTCACCCCCAGAGATTTCCTACACACTGTAGTTGTGTGACTTACATACAAAGAGAGTAGACCATGTTTTGAAAGACACTGACAAGTAAGGAAATGCTCAGATGTCTAGAGCAGAAGCACCAGGACTAGCTACATGACTCAACTCACTTGCCCACCTCTGTCTGTAAATAAGATTCATTTTAAAGAGCTCTAAAAACAAATTTTCTACATACCCTGTGGAGGCTTTTGATGACTTTTCACAAAATCAGCCCCACATAAATGGTTGAGTTTCCCTTTCGTCCCATCATTAAGTAGCTGAACTGACAGCTCCTGGGAAATGTAGTGTTCCATTTCTCTCAGCTTCAGGGCCCCTATGCCATTTGCACAGTCAACCTTAAGTGATCTATATTCATCTCCACTGCAGAAAGCCTTAAAAGGAAAAGACATAAAAGAAAAATTTCAAGCTATAAGAGAGTGAAGCATAAAGCACATATAGGTATATGTAAACATCTTCCATCATTTCAGTTAACTCATCTATTTTAACCTGAGAAAAAGGGTACACATATTTAGCTGAAAACTGTAGAAAACCAAAGTAAAATTTAAAAACCTTTATTTTGGACACTAGAACAGTTTCACCAATTGAGTAACTTATGGAAATGGAGTTTTATCAGAATTTAGCCTCAATTAAGCAAGGTCCCTTCAAAATAATACTACAGCCTATGTTACATGACAGGCATTTAAATGTGGGAATGAGCATACAGACAAATGAGCAGAATGACACCTGTCACTCTCTTGATAGTACATAACACCACTGGGCATGTCTGGATTTTTCCTGTCAACCTCCTCTTTGGCCCATCCTTAGTTCAGAATATAAGTTCTAGGAAAACAAGGGATTTGGTCAACAACATGTACTCAATATTTGTTGATCAAATTAATTATACCCCCCAAATCTCAACCAGGGTTTAAGAAGTTAATCTTCCAGGAAAAAAATCTTTCTCAACAGTAGACACCTCAAGTATGAAGCCAACAGCATCTAACATTAACCCTACAAGAAAATTCATCTGTATGAATATTTATGAAACCACAAGAACTCCATGTTTTCTCAAGAAAATTCATCTGTATGAATATTTATGAAATCACAAGAACCCCATGTTTTCTCTTCCAATTATCTCAATGTACTACATACATTGGCAAGTAAATACCAACAAACATTCAGCAGAATACAAGGGTCAAACCTTGTGGAGCCTTAGAAAGAAAAAGGAAATACAGCACATTATTGGAAAAAGGAGGAGTGACAAAATAAGATAAATTATTCAACTGATGTTACTTTATTCATTTGCTTAAACCCTAACCATGTTCAAGAGATTTTCACCTGTTTGGTAAGCTCCGTAAAGGCTTTAGAGAGTTTCTGGCAGTAACCTTCTATGGTTGCCTTTCCATATTGGCCACTGGTATTTCGACAGTACACCATGTAGTGCAGCTGGGGTGTCGTTAACAAGCCGTAATCTATCATAGAAATACAAAAAGCAATTTGTCACATTTCTTAAACGACAACAAAAAAAGTTTAAATGTATTCATATCACATGAATTTTAGAGTGACAAATGTTTTTTTTTTTAAAAAAAAAAAAGACCTTTCATAAAACAAAAATGCCAACTTCCAAATTATTCAGAAATACACATAAATATCCACTGAAATTATTACAACTGCCACATTGTGATGTTGTGATTTATAATAAGAAATAGAGACTTGGTCTTTGTCTCCATTCTTGGCAGAGCTTCTAAACCCTTAGAATTTCTAAGTGATGAGAGCAAGGAATTAATTGTCTTTTATTACGCTAAAGAATGGCACTGGAAAGCTCCTTAAGCACACTACGATGGGGCTGGTTGCCAGGGAAACCAACCACGTGATTAGAGAGTAGGAACTTAGAGACTTCTCCCTTATTCCTGGCCCCCTGCTGTGTTTTGTTTTGTTTTGTTTTGTTTTTAGATTTTATTTATTCATGAGAAACAGAGAGGCAGAGACACAGGCAGAGGGAGAGGCAGGCTCCCTGTAGGGGGCCTGATGTGGGACCTGATCCCAGGACCCCACGATCATGACCTGAGCCACCGAGGTGTCCCTCATCTGTGATATTTTTAGAAAATGCAAAAATGCTGGTTATTTCTCACCAAGCAGATTCCAGGGATCCCAAGATCAGTATTTCTTACATATAATTTCCTATAGCTAAAACAAAATATGCACACCCAGAGAAAAAAATGTTAGCTTTTTAAATTTATTTATTAAAAAAAAAAAAGATTTATTTATTTATTTATTCAAAGAGAGCGAAAGAGAGGCAGAGACACAGGCAGAGAGAGAAGCAGGCTCCATGCAGGAAGCCCGACGCGGGACTCGATCCCGGGTCTCCAGGATCACACCCTGGGCTGCAGGCGGCGCTAAGCTGCTACGCCACCAGGGCTGCCCAGCTTTTTAAATTTAAAAAACTAGTATTTTATAGCTAGTAGTTCTTTTTTTTTTTTTTTAAAGATTTGAGAGAGAAAGAGAGACCATGTGCACTTGTACATGGGGGAAAGGGCAGAGGGAGAGAATCTTCAAGGAGTCTCCCCACTGAGCGTGGAGCCCGACACAGGGCTCGATCCCATGACCCATGAGATCATGACCTAAGCTGAAAACAAGAGTCAGACACTTAACTGACTGAGCTACCCAGGTGCCTCTATACCTGGAAGTTCATTTTTTAAAAACTTCTTTTATCTGTATTTTCTAAAATGTTACTTTTACAATTTTCTTAAAAGATTTAAGTTTTTTAAAGATTAATTTAGATCAGAACAGCTACATACCATGGAATTGACCTTCTAAAACAGTCACACCATCTATTACAGACTGTGAAAGTTTCTCACTGCTGGGCCTAGAAAAGAAAAGGAAGAAAATAACACATCCCACCCTGACACCAAGAGTTGCCAGTTCTGAAAGCAGATGTAGAAATTATGGGCTACAAATTTCAGAATAATAGGTTCGGTGTATTTGAACTAAAACCTGTCAAGTCTGAAAACACTGCAAAGATAATACAAGTAAAATATAAGCATTTTCTAGCAGGCTTTCACAATATATTTCTTGGAAAGAGTCTGGCTCTTAATGAATTTAGAAAACAGATATAAAAATACACTAATTACACCATACCCAAATACCTTTTCAAGTTCAACTGTAACAATATATACATTACCTAAAAATAGTAGCAAGAAATACTGAATGCACACACTTTGCATAATGCAGTACCAAGAATATAGAACCTATTTTTCATTTGGAAAAGTCATAACAAATTATATATCTGAAAATAAAGTAGATCATTATAACTGCCTTCTGGAAAATGTTCTATATCATTTAAACTAATTAATTGGTAAGAGGCAATTACATGTGGGATGGCTTCACTGTGAGATAATAATTTCAGAACATAAGTCACTAGGCTATTTCTGATACCCATAAATCCACAATCAGTGGTATTTAGAAGTCTCTCTGGTAACACACTAAGGATAAAATACTAGACATTGTCATATCATTAAGACTATGATTAGAAATTTCCTTTAGAAAGAATTTCTAAAATGAGATCTTACACTAAAGAGAATGCTTCTGTTTTAAGGCACACTTTTAATCTAACATTTTACAATACTTTTTTGTAAAGGAATGCAAAAGCTGCCAAATATGACAAGTAGTCCCCTCTTGTCCATGGTTTCAGTTACCTGAAACCGTAGTCCAGAAGCATGACATATCATCAAGTCAACAGGAGCCTAACACTATGTCACAATGCCTACGTGATTCACCTCACATCCTCTCTCAAGCAGGCATTTTATCATCTCACATCAATAACAAGAAAGAGAAGGGGGAGTACGGTACAGTAGGATATGTTGACAGTGAGAGACACTACACTCCCAGAACTTTGTTTATGGATTTCATTTATTTGACAGAGAGCACAAGCAGGGGGAGTGCAGGCAGAGGGAGAGGCAAGCTCAGTGCTGAGCAAGGAGACTGATGCGGGGCTCCATCCCAGGACCCCAGGATTATGACCTGAGCCGAAGGCAGACGCTTAACCGACTGAGTCACCCAGATGCCCCTAACATAACTTTTATTACACTATGTCATTATAATTGTTCTTTATTATTTATTGTTGATCTCCTGTTGTACTTAACTTAAAATTAATCTGTATCATAGGGGCGCCTGTGTGGCTCAGCTGGTTAAATGTCTGACTCTTGATTTCAGCTCAGGTCATGATCTCAGGGTCATGAGATTGAGCCCTGTCTCCAGGCTCAGGACTGGGTGTAGAGTCTGCCTGGGATTCTCTCTCTCCCTACATGTGCACAAATGCACTAATAAAAAAAAGCTTAGAGCAGCCCGGGTGGCTCAGCGGTTTAGCGCTGCCTTGAGCCCAGGGCCTGATCCTGGAGACCTGGGATCGAGTCCCATGTTAGGCTCCCTGCATGGAGCCTGCTTCACCCTCTGCCTGTGTTTCTGCCTCTCTCTCTGTGTGTCTCTCATGAATAAATAAATAAAATCTTTAAAAATAAATAAAAATAAAAGCTTAAAAGAATTCATCTTTATCATAATTATGTATGTAGAGAGAAAAATATGGTATAAAGAGTTCAGTCTTGAACTCCAAGGGTCTTGGAATGTATCCCCTGCATATAAGCAGGGGGAGGGGACTATTGTATGTAGAAATAATATACATTGTTAATGTTTTCCAGTGAAAGCCAACATGTGCAAATGATACCAAAAAATGAACCAACAATAATGCAGATTATTAGGCAAATCTCTATAAATACTGAATTACAATCAGGTATTCTTATTCTCTAAGAGAAAACAATTAACTTACAGAAGTAAAGGGTTGGGAGACATATGTTAAGTACTTCTCTCAGGTCAGGTATTTTGCATACATTATTTCATGTAATTTTCACAAAAGCTTTATCATCAACATTTTATAGATGGGCATATGGAAGCTCCAAACGTTAAGTAACCGATCCAATCATATAGTGTTAGAGTTGGAGCTCGGACCCCAAAACCCAAGATGTAGGAGCGACTTAGCTCCTACATCCTACTAAAAATAAAAAGGCCAGGTAGGTGGAGGAGCCTCTTAGGGCAGTTCCACTTAATACTTTCAGTTTATTATGGGTACTAAAACTGATGCAATCATTTAGGTCAAGTTCCCAAAGCTCCTTTCACCAATAAGTTCGATGGTCACCTGGTATCTCTACCAATCACTACGAAGGCATCTTGTTGCAGATTCACGGCTGCTTTCACACTGATGTCCATCAAAACTCTTGGCATATCTTGTTCCTCAGCATTTGCCAAACAGGTAGCATGTTCCTCCCAGGAGGGTGCCAACATTTCACCCAAAGGATCAACCAATTTTACCCCATTGTCTTCCTTAAAAGAAAAGCAAACAATAAGCCATCTGTGCATATTCACAAAGGGTGAGTTGAAGAAGTAAACTCTAGCTGTTTTCCCCTAAAAAAAGACATTCATGGCTGAGTGGCTTCACGTGTGACGGTATGGAATCCCAGGGAATGGACTGTTTTATATAAATCCTCACCACAAACATCAATCTTACTAATAATCCTATTTTTATTCCACTCTTACTTTGAAAAAAACAGAGATTTAGAGAAAGTAATCTGGTTATATTCATACAGCTAGTGAGTGTCAGTGCTGGTATTGAAACATCAAGTTGGGACACCTGGGTGGCTCAGTGGTTGCGCATCTGCCTTCTGCTCCGGGTGTGATCCCAGGTCCCAGGGATCGAGTCCCACATCAGGCTCCCCATGTGGAGCCCGCTTCTCCCTCTGCCTGTGCCTGTCTCTTTGTATCTCATGAATAAATAAAATCTTTAAATAAATAAATAACAAAAAATAAATAAAACATCAAGTCTATATTACTCTTAAACCCACCAGCCACTATGCTTACACTAGTTTTTTAAAAAGGCTATCATCTGTGCATTCACCATCAATTACATGACCAGGGCACAAATGGAGCAGAAGGACACCAAGATATCCTCCTCACTATGACTCTGGACTCTTCTTTTTTTTTTTTTTTTTTTTTTAAAGATTTTATTTACTTATTCATGAGAGACAGAGAGAGAGGCAGAGACATAAGCAGAGGAAGAAGCAGGTTCCATGCAGGAAGCCTGATGTGAGACGGGATCCTGGGACTCCGGGATCATGCCCTGAGCCAAAGGCAGACATTCAACTGCTAAGCCACCCAGGCATTCCAACTCTGGACTCTTTAAGAACACACTGGCCAATATATCAACCAGTCAGTGACAGAAGCTGAAAGTTGATTCCCAATTCCATTCTGCTCAAATGAAATAAATAAAGGGGGGAGGGGAAAGGGGGAAGAAATAAAAATGTAATTCAGAGTGAATTTCAACTGAAGGAAATAGCTCAGTATTGTTTTACGAAGTACTTCTAGAACTAGCAATAAATTTAGGCTTCAGACCACAAGTCAATAATCAACTGTGGTGATTCAGACATTCAGACACACATTTTATAATGATCCACATTTACAAGTTGGACGAATAATGTCCTTTTGTGTGTTGGGGGCGGGGAGTAGAGGAAGGTTATACTCCTTCACAGATCTACATAGCTTTAATTTGCTACTGATTTAGCTACAAAGACAAAAATCTCATGCTCTTGCAACCAAACAGAGACATAGTACTCAAACCACGCATCGGTGAACTATATAGGCAGTACAAAACAAAACAGCTAAACTATGTCAAAAGGAATATTTTGATTAAAAAAAAAATGGAGGTGACTGAATGGCTCATTCAGTTGAGTGTCCAACTCTTGGTTTTGGCTCAGGTCGAGATCTCAAGGTCATGGGATTGAGCCCCACATTGGGCTGTGTGCTCAGTCAAGAGTCTGACTGAGATTTTCTCTCCCTCTCTGCCTCTCCCAGGTTCCCACACTCGCTATCTCTAAAATAAATAAATAAATCTTTAAAAAAATTTAATTGTCATAACACTAGAACCATCAATCCTCATCAATAACCTGCTCGAAGCTTACTTTAATATACGTGGAACCATCTGTTTGGCTGTTCATTCAGAACAAGAAACTATAGAAAACCAGTCTAAAAAATTTCAAAATCCACTAAACCTTTTCAAATGCTTGCCCCATCCCCAACCTTGCCTCCAACCTCTACTAAATTAACACAAGTAACATTTTTGTTATTGATACTGTCTCAATACAACTTGGAAGGACATTCTGTTATTTCTCTAATATGGACTTAGTCCAAGAAATGACTCTCATTTTCATTCTCTCCACACCCTTTAAAGTCATGAGCTAAATGATCACTCATCAAAAAAAAGCCACTTCAGGGTGCCTGGGTAGCTCAGTCAGTTAAGCATCTGACTCTTGATTTCAGCTTGGGTTGTGCATTGTGCATGGCCTCAGGGTTGTGGGATCCAATCCAGGGTCAGGCTCTGCACTCAATGGGGAGTCTGCTTAGGATTGTCTCTCCTGCTGCCCCTCTCCTCACGTTCTCGTTCTCTCTCTCTCTCTCATAAATAAATCTTTAAGAAAAAGCCATTTCAAATCCAAAGGCACATGGGCAGCCCCGGTGGCGCAGCGGTTTAGCGCCGCCTGCAGCCCAGGGTGTGATCCTGGAGACCCGGGATCAAGTCCCACATCGGGCTTCCTGCGGGGAGCCTGCTTCTCCCTCTGCCTGTATTTCTGCCTCTCTCTTTGCTCTCTGAATGAATAAATAAATAAATCTTAAAAAAAAAAACAAATCCAAAGGCACATAATGAGTAGGCACATTCCTAGAATCCAAATTTGTACTTCAGGTCAAACCGTTCAGACGCTAAGATGTGTTCCTGTAAATAAAGATTTGCTTTATCAGAGCACTAAAAGCATTACCTCGGGATTATGTGATGCTGTTACCATGACTCCTATTGTAGATTTTGTCTGTTTTGATCTCAGGACAGCCAATAATCCCATGCGAAACATGACATGATCAAGATGTTCTGCTTTTGTTCGAAAGCCAGCAGTCCCATACTGAAGAACGAGTCCATTGGGCTTGGCATGTAATGCTGAGTATTTTGTAATAGCATCTAAATCCATGTCTACAAAATTAAGGAATATTTTTAATCATAAGAAATCCTTCGAGGACCATTTGCTTCAAAAACTGCCACCCTAAACTAACAGATCTGCCTCGCTCTGAACCCCCACAAAGAAAGTTTGAGAAAGAAAAGAACGGCAGAATAAGTCCCAGTGGTGGGCACTGGGAAGATCCTGCCCAACTTGTATCCTCCACTCCGGGGCAAATAGCAGGTTATCCCCAAATCGTCTCTCATTCTGGCTCTGGGGCTATTCCTTCCTGGACCCAGGTGGAACTTAAAATGGTCCACTCTCAACTGAAATGAAAGATTCCACCCATAGATTCATAAACTCCTACAACAATCAAAGATTGCCCCATTTTACAAATGGAAAAACCTAAGCCTAGGTCTCAGTTAAATAACCTACATTTACTTGGGTAGCTGGTGACAGACTGGGGCCCAAGGGCAAATACTGTCAAATGAACTGGGACTACATATCCCAAGTATCTGGGGAATCTGTCAGTTCTTTTGTTATTCCTCCCAGACCACAGAGACTTGAGCCCAAAGGAAAGGCAAAGGGCAACAGCCTCCTCTCCAAGGCTGCCCAGACCTCCTACCTTGCAGTGGATTTTTCCATTTTCATAAGGAAGGATCAGGACACCCTTCTAAACTACGCTCTGAAACTGGTAACATCTTCTTTTTATCTCTAATTGGCCCCTAGACCACTAGTACTTCTTTCTCTGGGATACTCCAATTTTAGGTGGAACTTGGCCTTTGTCCAACCTCAGCTGCACGTACTATTCAGTTCTCCCGTCAGTCTCATTCCGAAAGAGCCCAGAGATGAGCAGCCGTCCTACCTTGTTTTCTTCCCTGTCCTTTGTTGCTTCAATGAACAAAAGTTAAAGGAAATGGTGAAAATTTTTTTGCTTTCGTCCAGCTGTATAAACAACAACAACAAAAAAAGCTGGTAATCTGCAAGCTAATTTAGTTTGGCCCCAAGTGATCAAATCTCTTTCACAAGCGTGCGCACATTTTGTTAAAAACTGACCGTTCGGGAACATATCATGATTATTCCTCAGGGCGTAAACCAGTCCTGTTAAATCCAGGAAATCTTTTTTTTTTTTTTTAAGAAGATAAAATGCTTCCACCCTTCAAAGCGTTTTCGGTCTTAAAACTACGTTCCAAAAAAAAAAAAATACTATGTTCAATAAAAGCGAACGTGCGAACGCTTTTACTCAAAGTCCTTACAAGTCCAAACAGCGACCACTCTAAAAAAAAGTTGAAAGCATCCACCTTCTTTCCATTCAATTACCAACCGCTTGCTTGTTCCGCTTTCCTTCCAGCCCCCGAAGGCCGCACGCTTCCCGGCTCTCGACCCTGAGGCCGCCGCCGCCTCCCCCTGCCCCCAGTCCTGGCCTCTGGTCCGGCGCCCCCAGGACGAGACCCTCACACGGCTCTGAGGCGCCAGGGCGGGGGTGTCCCGCGCGCACCGCCCGTGGGTCAGCCCGCCCGCAGGCCGAACCGCCACGGACAGGAAAGCCCCACCTCACCGCCAACCTAGGGGCCCCGCTCCCCCCCCCCCGCGCCGGGACGTCCCCCTCACCTCCAGCTGGTGGAGCGGCGGCCCCGCGGCGGCGCCTCCTACCTGACTGAAGCCCTCAGAACCCGCGGACGTGGCCCTGCGTGACTTCCGGCCCGTCACCACGCCCCCGAGCCAATCACGGCGGGGGAGGATCCGCTGGCTCCGCCTCGCCTCTTTGCGGAGCATGCGCAGCCCGCGCCTGCGGAACTGCGGATCCAGGCTCTGTGAGGGCTTGGGGCTGTTTCCCTTGAATGACCGGGAAGGGTGAGGCCCCCGCGGTGGCCCGAGGGTTGGGGCCGAGGGTCGTGGGCCATCCGAGCAGTGCGACCTGCAAAGACGCAGCCCCCGCCTCCAGACTGGGGTCTCGGAGGGGGCATTCTTGCGTTCCTGGGAAGCCAGGGTTCCTGGTGGTCCCGGATGGGGGGGACCAACGCCGATGGGCCTCGGACAAGGTGGCCTTTCCCGCATACTCTCCTAAGATCTCCCCAAACGTTGCCTCCGGGAGCCTTCTCGAGCCGCTGCCCGCAGCCCGTCTCCCCGCACCAGCTCGCACTAAGCATTTATGTACCTGTAAGCCCCCACCCCCCCCTTAGGCTGGGCCCCTCCGGGCAGAGGCCAGGTGGACCCAAATCGCCCAGAACTCTCAGGACGCTGTCCCGGACTGATGTGGCTCCCGGGAAAGCCCTAAAGGCCCGCTCGGGAAGGGTCCTTGGAGCTGGGGCCGAGGGACGGCACCTGGCGGAGGCGGCGGGGCCCTCCCGACCTCGGAGCTGAGGGACCCGACCAGCCTCGCGGGACTGCGGGCCTCCCTTGCCCCGGGGCGCCCCCCGCCCACGCCCGAGCCCCGTGCCTTTCCCGGAATTCGGGCTTGCAGAGCATCTGCAGGTGTTTGCCAACCACCTACCACGGAATAATTTGGAGCACCTGTTGAACGTCCAGATTCCAGGATTTAGATGGGAAGCGGGGGTGGGGGTGGGGGTGGGGGTGGGGAGGTAACGGACTGCGAATCTGAAGGTTTTTAACGAGGTATCTTGCGGGGATGTTGTGCATCTTAGACTTGGGGGTTGGGAGATAAAGCGAAGAAAGAGTGTAAACGTCCCGGTTTGTGCCCCTAGCTGTCGGCGCGTAGCGTTCCTGCAAAACGGCTTCCACGGAAAGGGACCTTCGGGAAATTTCTCTGGACATCGCTGAAATTAACAAACCTAGTGGCCCCCGGACCTTTACGGATTTCCTGGCAGGTGGATTTCGAGGCAACATGTCTGCTTCTATGAAAGAATGCCTGCAGCTTCAGCTGCTAGAGATGGAAATGCTGTTTTCTATGTTTCCTAACCAAGGAGAAGTAAAACTTGAAGATGTCAATGTCCTGACGAATATAAAGAGATATTTGGAAGGCACCAGGGAGGCGCTGCCACCCAAAATCGAATTTGTGATTACCCTGCAGATTGAGGAGCCCAAGGTAAGTACCCTGAGTTGTTTTCACTGCTGCTGGGTGCCCAGTTTTTAGTGGAAACACTTGAAATGTGAGCTTTCTGTTCAGGAAGCAAATAGAGACTATTCTAGATCTGTATATCCTTTACTTGTTTGAAAGTGAAATATGTAAAATTGTGGGATGCCCTGTAAACTGTCTTCAAAAAATATCTTGAATTTTACATAAATATGCACATCTTTTTAAACAAAATATGTCTAATGGTTGTAGTAAAAACATCTTGTATTCTCATACTACCATTGTTTTTCTTTTAACCAGTTTTTTTTTTACCATTCCAACTATTGTAGTATGTACTGTCTTGTACATATATCATGATTTTTATAAATCTAAATATTGCCTTTAGCAAAACTGACCTGTAAGGAGTGGATGAATGTTTCTTTGGTGGCACCATAACACAAAGCAGATACAGACAGGAAATCTAAATACTAAAAATGAATTTTCCTTCCTCTTCTGATCCATTGTCTCCACAACATTAGCATGAGTTAACAAGTGGACTAGGCGTTTGAGAACCCCTCTTCTTGTTGATTTCCTGTTCATCTTTCCACTATCATTCCCTCACAGAAGATCTCCTGGTGCCCAGAATGAATTCTATCTCATTGGTTACACATTTCAACAGATCCCTGTGCTTCTTACCATTGAAATGAAGTACCTGGATGTATAACTATTAGTTTAATGTCTGTTTCCTTCACTTTCCTTCACTAGGCTCTAGTCTTCATGAAGAACAGAAATCATGTCTGGCTTCTTCACTTATTTATCCTAGCATGGGGTCCCTGACACATGGTGGGTGTTCAGTAAATACTGGAAGTCATGAATGCCTAAGTGGAGGGAATAATGTCTGTTATGTTCTCAGTATAGTCTCTGGCCCAGAGCTGACACTTAATAGTAGCAATGATTGTTATATTTAAGAATCATGTAGTTGTCACTGATAAAGTAGCTTAGGTGATTTTATGGTACTTAAATCTATTTGATTTTCATTTTAAGGTGAAAATTGATTTGCAAGTAACCATGCCTCACAGCTACCCCTACGCAGCACTGCAGCTGTTTGGACGGTCGTCTGAGCTTGACAGACAGCAGCAGCTACTTCTCAACAAAGGTCTCACTTCCTACATAGGGACTTTCGACCCAGGTGAGCTCTGTGTATGTGCAGCAATCCAGTGGTTACAGGACAATAGCGCCTCCTATTTCCTGAACAGAAAGCTTGTTTACGAACCATCTACCCAAGCAAAGCCAGTCAAGAACACATTCCTCCGAATGTGGATCTACAGTCACCATATATATCAGCAGGACCTAAGAAAAAAGATTTTGGATGTCGGGAAAAGGTTAGATGTGACTGGATTTTGCATGACAGGAAAGCCAGGCATAATCTGTGTGGAGGGCTTCAAAGAGCACTGTGAGGAATTCTGGCACACAATTAGGTATCCCAACTGGAAGCACATTTCCTGTAAGCACGCTGAAAGCGTTGAAACCGAAGGAAATGGGGAGGATCTGCGCCTTTTTGATTCTTTCGAAGAACTACTCCTTGAGGCCCATGGGGACTATGGATTAAGGAATGACTATCACATGAATCTGGGCCAATTCTTAGAATTTCTAAAGAAACACAAAAGTGAGCATGTTTTCCAGATACTTTTTGGTATTGAAAGTAAAAGTTCAGACTCTTAGGAAGCTATTAAGAAGCCGATGCTTCACTAAGTCAGTATTTCTGTCAATAAGACCAAAACAAAAGGGCCAGTGGCTAGGTAGCATCATCTGTGAGACACCTAACTCCAGAATTTTTACCTGGTAATGAAACACAAAGGCCTTTAAACTTTATAACAGTGCAATTGTGATGTTACCTCTCTGTTCTTGTGTTAACTGAAAAGTATTTAATTGTACACTAATAAAAAGTCCATTTAACCAGTGAAGCTGACTTGATTAAAGAGGAGTCCAAATCCATAGTTAATATTAAGCTCTGAACTCATGAATAACATTCCTCTCTTGGATGATATTAGCACATGATGACACACCACATTTTCTTTTTTTCATTATTGGAGAATGAATTCAAAGTCTATTTGAAGTGAGAAGACCACATGTTGACTACATTTCTTACTTTAAAACTCCTATTTATAGTTTTTTTTTTCTTTTAGTAAAACCAGATCCTAACTGTAATGGCAGAGGAATCAGAGCAATGAAATCGCAAGAGTAATGAAGATGACATGTAATGCTATGTGTTCATCTGGCTGTTTCACCAGCTGATTAAAGATACTAGGGATAAGGATACCAGTATTCTTAGTTCTCCCCCAAAGAAGATGCAGTTTCTTGCCTCCAAACTGTTCCACAAGTAGTGCAGACTGTCAGCCTTTGCCTGTGTACCAGGACACATGCCCTGCTTTGTAGGGCAGGAGTGTTGAGGAGGACCACTGTGGATGGCTCTGCTCCATCACCATGGGGGAAAATCAACCTCTGCATTTTGAGAAGTCACTGCTATTTCCTCTGAAAATTCTTGGCTTCAACAGCCTTTGTCAAAAATCAGAGTTTATTTTGATGACAGTGACCCCTATTTAACTAGCACCTGCCACACCTTTTCCTTTTCATTGCCAAGGATCCACTCACCCCAGGAATTTCTACTAGTCTTGCCTGTGTTAGGAGATGTCCTGAGCTGACTCTGCAACTTTCTCTGGTTTCAGTGGTCGCTCTTTAGCCACTACTGCCTTTTCTCAGGGACTGTTTCATTCTCCTACTGAACTCAGGCCCCCCACTGATGCCCTGGTCCCCTCAGGATGCCAAAATTGATGTAACTTGGAGGGGAATGAATGCCTCACTCCCTATGTTGTAATACATTCTCTTAGATGCCAAACATTGCCACATGTGCTGGGGAGCTGACAGGATTTTTCGTGAAATAGTACATTCTGGTGTTTCTTTCTGTCTAGGATACAGACATATGTCCTTGAGCTAGAGCAAGGACATAATGTAACAGCAGACCCTGCACTAAGCTGACTACCTTGACCCTGCAGCCTTGGCATGTGGTCTACTCTGCCCTGCCCCACACTAGTAGATCAGAATGAGTTGCTTTCAAACCAAGGCTCTCATCATGGACTGGCCCTGCCAGATGATCCAACATGCCCATTCGTGTTTTAATCCTAGCCATAGATGTGGCTGGGACCCAAGCAAGGGCCTTATACTTTACCTTAACCTATATGCAAAGGGAAGAAATAGGACTTAAATTGCCAAAGACTCATTTCTCAATCTTTGTCATGACTGGAAACAATACAGTATAGGAGTCAGTATCCTGCATAATCTCCCCAAGACCATCAGTAGCTAGCACTCACAAGTTTTTAGGCCCAAATAGATGTGACTCTTACTTTTTTTTTCCCATATTAGGTGCTATCCACCTAATATGTGCCTAAACCTCTCATTGAGGGTTTTTTCCTATGATTAAATTAGCAGAATTAGTGATGGAAAGATAAAGAAGCTTAACTATAATATGGAATAAAAATTATTTGCATAATTAAATAAATGAATAACTTATGAACTCTTTACTGCTTATGGGGCTATTTCTGGTGGTAATTTTTCAGAATTTATTTTTACATGCTTGGTATTACCATGCAGCAATACTTTTTTTCCTATCAGAAACACTAATAATAGACATTAACTATGGGAATATAGGTCTTAAAAAAATAGACATATATGATAATTCAAAGTTCAGCTTTGTATGTATAGTAGACTGCTAGTTTTCTTTGGCCAGCCTGGTAGGAGCATGGGCCACCTTCCTCCCCTAGCAGCCAGCACCCAGCCCCACACACAGCCAACACTTACTCTGAGGAGCTGCCCCTTTCTCTGTATGGTTTGGGAGAAGTGATCAGAATCAAGTCACCCTCTGGCAGCCTTCTGGAGAGATGGTTTCGAGCTCTTGCTGCTTAAATCCATAGTGCCACCCTCATTAATGACCATTTATTTCTGACCTGAATATTCAGTTGTTCAACACTTCTTTTCAGCTACGTGACATCAGCCCTTTTTTTCTTAAAAGTCAGAAGTCTGAATTGCTTGACATTTAAGAATCAGGATATTGTACACATTCTATTTTTTAAATGGTTATTCAGAAAGAATGCTCTTTATAAATATTGTCCTTTTAAAACTTATTGAATTAAATAAGCCTTTCTTCAAGTATGTTCTGTGCTTCTCATTCCTTACTGGTCTATTATGTGTCAGGCTGAAGGTTGAGGCTAGTTGCGTCATGGACTAAGGAGTGGGTCCAAGTAGCTGATGGACATAATACAAAGGACCTCTAAAACATCCCTATATTAAGTATGTTGCTGGTGAATTTGAACTTCCATCTATGACTTTTACATGCCAACCATCCCTTCAGAGAACTTGCAAAGGCCTGAGGGAGCCTATCTGAGGTCTTCACAGAACAGGACAATTTTCTTTCATTTGCTTTTATCTTATATAGCCCAGTAGTAAATTGAAAGAATAGGTATTTTCTGAAGATGACATGGTTTGCTCAAAAATGCTTGTTTCACACAGAATCCTGATTTGCCTCAAAATTTCACCCATTGTGTGTCCCTCCTAAGTGCTCCATAGTAGAACTACTTTCACTGCAGCCTGGGCCAGCTTGGAGCAGCCTTTTTCTGAGCCCAATTAAAGCTAGCATTTGAATCAACCCAGAAATCAGTTTGAGCAGTGGACACAAATTTCAAAGAAATTGAGGCAACATTGAGGGACCGCCTTAGTCATAGCTGGAACAAAGTACACTATTATTCACTATTCGCTACTAACATCCTAACGTGCATCAGACATTCAACCTACACAAATTTGGCTGAGGCAGCAGACTCTTGTGCTTTCATGAGATCTTAGCAAGTATTTGGAAAATCTAATGATGTCTGTGCTCTGGGTACTATGAACATATCATTATCAATTTATTGGACCAGCGTGATGCCCTATATAGCAGCGAGATGATCAAGGTCTGGTGATAAGAATTATAATCTGTAATATTGTTTATTGATAGCACAAACTGTATCAGTAGCCCTCTACTTAATGGAATATTGGAAAAGCAAAAGTCATTGGCCTAATCACTAGCTACCTATTGATTTGCTCCAAGAAAGAGAACTTGTCTGTCAGCTGCAGTTGGAATCACCAGCTGATCCAAAGATCACATTAAGTCACCCCTGCTTCTTTTAAAGTTTTTGATGGTGGGACTTACTGCTGTTAGTCCCTGCCAGAATAACTCTTATTTTTGTGTGTGATTAGGGATCCAATGTGGTGATAGATGATGAAGAAATTAATTCTGACTCTTCACTGAGAAAATGACTAGATGGTGGAATTGTTCCTGTATACTTAGTCCTAAACATATGCTGAGTCCTATAACCACAGTAATTTTTGAGACCCTAGAAATTTGTATTCGTTCAGAGCTCTGTTACCAAGTGATTTCCAAAAGGACTAGAGGTTTCCTTTCTGCAATGCATTATTATTCTAGTAAATGGAACCTCAAAGGAAGATTTTGGATATTACAGAATTCATCACCTTCAGGGTCTCTCATTCATATCTGAGCAAGGCAATTTGCTGAAGGCCTTCACACTCTATATTGGTGGCTCCAGTCAGGTTTTTCTGCTGTTGTTGTTATACTATCAAATAGGCCCTACATTGGGTTGCCCACCTACTTGGTCCTAAGCCCAGATAATATTTAATGAATAAACACTAGTGTGGTTGTATCAGTTGTATACATTAGCACTCATTTTCTTGGTCAACATCTGTGTTGCCCTAGTTGTTAAATATTCCAACATCATTTCAGGTTATGAGGCCCAAAGATTTCTGTAGGCCAAACTAAGCCAATGACAGTGGACCAGCTTCCTATGATAACAGTTTCCATTGTGTCTCCAGTTGTTAACTGCTGCAAAGGACTGCTATTCAGCCTCTGTCAACCCCAAGATTCTGATGTCTCCATTAAAATAGGGAGCCCATTTAAAATAAATAAAAATAAATAAATAATAAATAAAAAGTAAACAAAATAACCCATTTTTGACCACAGCATTTCCTACAAGTATCCCAGGGTGATTAAAATGTCCTTAATTAAAAAAAAAAAAGTCCTCAATAAACTGCTGATTCCCTCAATACATTAAAAGGAGGGATACCTGGGTGGCTCACTGATTGAACATCTGCCTTTGGCTCAGGTCATGATCTAGGGGCCTGGGATCGAGGGAGCCTGCTTTTCCCTCGGCCTATGTCTCTGCCTCTCTGTGTCTCTCATGAATAAATAAATAAAATCTTTTTAAAAACATTAAAAGGATTATACACCATGAACAAGTGGGATATATTTGAGGGTTGCAAGGAAGGTTCAACATCAGCAGATCAGTCAATGTGATACATCACACTAACAAAATGAAGGAAAAAAAATCATATCTCAACAGATGCAGCATTTGACAAAATTTAATATCCATTTAAAATAAAAACTCTGAACAAAGTTTATGGAGGGCGTAATAAAAGCCACATATGACAAGCCCATGGCAAATATTATACTCAATGGTAAAAAGCTGAAAATTCATCCTCTCAATCAGGAATAAGGCAAAAAATGCCCATTCTTACCGCTATGTTATTCAACATAGTATTGGAAGTCTTAGCCATAGCAATTAAGCAAGAAAAGAAATAAAAGGCATCCAAATTAGAAAGTAGTAAAACTGTCTCTACTTGCAGATGACATGATACTATATACAGAAAACCCTAAAAACTCTACCAAAAATCTTGTCAGAACAAATGAATTCAGGAAAGTTGTAGTATACAAAAATCAGTATGCAAAATATGTTGCATTACCATATACTAATAACAAACTATCATAAAGAAAAATTTAAAAAACAATCCCATTTACAAATGCACCCCAAAAAAACCCCTAGAAATAAATTTAACCAAAGAAATGAAAGATGTGAACACTGAAAACTGTAAGGAATTAAGAAATTGAAAACAACAAAAATAAATGAAAAGAATTAATATTGTTACAATGTCAGTTACTGCCCAAAGCAATCTACGGATTCAATGCAATCCTTATCAAAATTCCAATGGCATTTTTCATAGAAATGGGAAAAATAATCCTAAAATTTGCATAGAGTCACAAAAGAATCCAAATAGTCAAAGCAATCTTGAGAAAAAAAGAAGAAAGCTAGAAGCATCATTTTCCCTGATTTCAAACTACATCACAAAGCCATAATGATCAAATAGTATGGCACTGGCATAAAGACAGACACATAGATCAATGGAATAAAACAGAGAACCCAGGAATAAACCTACATATACAATACTCAATTAATTTACAACAAAGGAGTTAAGAATATACAACAAGGAAAGGACAATCTTTCAATAACTGTTGGAAAAACTAGAAAGCCACATGCAAAAGAATGAAACTCAGTCACTCTCTTACACCAATCACAAAAAACAAATCAAAATGAATTAAAGATTTGAATGAAAAACCTGAAACCATAAAATTCCTAGAAGAAAGCATAGGCATAAGCACCTTGATATCAGTTTTGGTAATGATTTTTTGGATTTGACACCAAAAGCAAAGGCAAAAAAAAAGTAAAAATAAACAACTGAGACTACATAAAAATTAAAAAGCTTCTACCCAAAGAAAGAAACCATCAACAAAATGGAAAGGCAACCTACTGAATGGAGGAAATACTTGCAAATCATATGTTTGGTAAGAGATTAATACCCTAAATATAGAAAGAACTCATACAACTCAAAGAAAAAGAATCCGTAAAATGATGGGCAGAGAATCTGAATAGACATTTTTTCAATGAAGAGTGCAGATGGCCAACAGACACGTGAAAAGATGCTCCACATCAACAATCAAGGAAATGCAAATCAAAGCCACAATAGATATCACATCACACCTGGTAGAATGATGATTATTGAAAAGAAATAACAAATGTTGATAAGGATGTGGAGAAAAGAGAAAACTTGTGCACTGTTGGTGGGAATGTATATTGATACAACCACTATGCAAAACAGTATGGAAATTCCTCAAAAAATTAAAAACAAATACCATGTGATCCAGCAATTCCACTGTTTGGTATTTATCCCAAGAAAATGAAAATGCAAATTTTAAAAGATAGCTGCACATCCATGTTTGTTGCTACATTATTTTCAGTTGCTAAGATATGGCAACAATCTACATGTCCAATAGCAGATGAATGGATAAAGAAAATGTAATTAGTGTGTGTATGTGTGTGTGTATAGTTCAGTCATTAAAAAACAATAAAATCTTGCCATCTGTGACAACATGGATGGGCCTTATGGGCATTATGCTATAGTGAAATAAGTCAGAGAAAGACAAATACTGTGTGATCTCTCTTATATATAGAATCTAAATAAATAAACGGGAATGTTATGTACAGCATGGTGACTATTGTTACCAATACTGTACTGCAAATTTGGAAGTTGCTGAGAGTAAATCTTAACAGTTCTCATCACAAGAAAAAAATTTTGGTGATAGGATATTGACTGGACTTATTGTAGTGATCATTTGCCTTAATATATACAAATACAAAATCATGTTGTATATGTGAAACTAATATAATGTTAATTACACCCCAAGTTTTTAAGAAAATGCGTTTCATGGATGCTGCTACTCCCATCTCCAATGTATTTCTCAAGGCTTTAGTGAAAGGAGCCTCAGTGATAGGTTCTTGGGAGACTTAGGAGATCACCAGGATTAAAATGGTCTGATTGACATGACAAATCCACTCCAACCTTCCTATCATTGAATCTTTTAATTCCTTTACATTATTTCAAGGAAAGTTTGCATTTTCAGTTTCATTTAATGTGGGCCATTATTCAGTCTACATTTCAATCAACTAACTGAACAACAAGTAGAATGACTTTCAGCTGCCTAAAGCAACACACTGAATCCAGAATCTGTGGCAAGTGCACCCCTACCAATCAATTCTATCCAATCCAAAATTGTACTTCTCCTTTCTCAGTACATTTTCACTCAATTTTTGCCAATATAAATAAGCAAAGTCAAGAATTCTTTTGGTGGGAGTCTTCTTCTGGGTCTCCCTTTATAACTGTATCCACCACAGCTCCTCTCTGGAATCTGATAATTAGTGTGTGGAAGAGGAGCAGGAGGTAAACTGAGGGAGCTGATTATAGGATCTTCAAGCAAGGCAGTTAACAAACTAACAGGAAGAGCTCCCATTTTCATTAGCAAGGGAAGATATGTCAATTCTCTGTTTTCCTAGGGGTCGGGAGGTTCTCTGGGACACAGGGCTTTCAGTATTCAAACCTGGATTATTGTACACACTAGCTTAGGATATCACACATCTTCCAAATATCCATACCCACAGATCCCATTCCAAATCAAGGTCCTCCTGTTTCTGATCAATACTCTCAAATACAAGATCTGGTGAAGCTGTGAATGCAGCTCCTGGTGGAATTTGGCAACGAGTAGGATCAAACCTGACCTTGTTCTCAGTGATTTCAACCTGACAGCAAGACAGAAAAGATTCTTTTGGCAAAAACATAGGCATTTTTCTAGTTTTTACACCATGACTTGAGCTGAGGATTTAAGCCTTTGAGCCTCGATGATCTCCTTCTTGATGAACCCATCTCTATAGAACCAACCACCCTCATCCCACAGTCCTGGATTTCCACTCCTTTACACTGTTTGGGAGTGGCAGCCATTTGTCGGCCCAAACTTGCCCATCCTTTGATAGTGCATTCCATCCATTTTTTGCTTCTTGTTTTTGAGGTCCCAAAGATATTTCATTACATTAATTTTATTAACTATATTTTTACTATTTATATTTACTTCTTTAACCCATCCGAAGTCTCCCTTTTTATATGATATAAGGTATGGTTCTAGTTTTAATATTCCCCATGTGGTAGACCAGTTTTCCCAAGCCTTTTATGAAAAGCCCTATTCCTTTCATCTGTTGATTTTCATCTGTTGATTCCTTTCATCTGTTGCTACTTTTGTCATTCACATATTCAAGGGGTCTGTGAGCTTCCAGGACTTTGATGTATATGCAAATATCTGGATTCTGGAGGCTAGTAAACGGTAATGTAAAATGTTTCATTAATATTTTTATATCAATTACGTACTGAAATAATATTCTGGAAGTGTCAGTATTAAATAATACTGACATATTATAATAATGTAATAACATATTATAGTAATAAAGTATTAACATGGATTCTTCCTGTTTCTTCTTTTTATGAGGCCACTAGCAATTATACAGGTGGCTCACTTTCTTTTTCTTTTAGATGATGCTATATTCTAGACTGCACTCAAGCGAAGAGAGACTATGAAGCAAGATTAAACACAGGTTTACAACCCACCTCCTTCACGAATTAGCTCTGTGCACCTGGTAAGTTCCTTCAGAAAATACCTACTTGGTAAAGAACTTATGGGACTGCAGCAAATAATATATACAGAATACGTGATACATAGTAAGCAATCATCCAGTCTTTGCTTTATTCTCTTCCTATAAGGATAAGGAAGTAGCTCATTTATCATAGTATACAGCAAATATGACTACACATTTATTAAATGAAGGTCAAGCTAAAATCAGCTATTAGAATATTTTTAAAATTCATACCCTGTCACATCACTGCCAAAACACAGCATTATCATTTTAAAAGGTGACAATATTTTAAGAGAAAAAGACAATCATAATTTTATTCATTCACTTTTTCTATGTTTTAATAAATCTTTTGCATAGGTAAATACATTTAGTTAGAGCTACAAGACACATGAAACAGACAAGAAATCAGCATTCTGGATCTTTTCAAAGTAACTATATTGAGGAAACTTTTGATTAAATGTTACTTTCAGAAATACCCCCCCAATCCCTTCTATTCACACCTAAATCAATCTGTGTAACTGTCAACCTTTAATAAATCAGTTTATAGTATGGTTTATCTTGAACATCTTCTTATGCTTTTTGAAAGCATTATTTCAAAAACAAAATTCTCCAAATAATTCTACAAATAAATAGCAAATGTTATTGCACCTGAGCTTAAGAATTTAAAATTGTTTCCACTGGTTCAGTTATTAACTTCTAAAGTAAAACTTGAAATAAACATTAACGTCTGGGCTATAACTACTGATGATAACTAGAATATCTCAATACCTGATGTCCAAATAATTTCTGATATTGAGGAATTCGTTACAAAATGTCCTCCAAACTCAGAGGAAAGTGAGTTTGTTGTGATACAGGGAGCTCCTCATTACCTGAGCTAATCAAGGAAACACGAGGGCAGGTCACTCATGTGGGAACCCAGCTTATCTGGGAACCATACTCTCGCTCCTGACTCTGGAGATCTCTGTTCTAACAGATAGGTTCCACTGGCAGCCCTTTCTCAAAGAGATGATCTGCTCTCTCTCAGCTCTTCCCACGGCTTGGACTATGCTAAACTAAGGGTACCAACCTCAGGACAAAACCACAGTCTACAAATGCCTGGCAGCAATAATGTAGAGGACAGGGCATTCAGTCAGGGGCAAAAAAGGGGTTTGGGAAGGGATATATGACTGAGGACCAAAGTGATAAGTCACAATGGTGAAAGAATATTAAAATCTAAGGCTGCACAAGGCACTGTAAACAGCAATGATCTTTATTAGAAATGTTAGAGTTCAGTTGCACTAAAAGAGCTAATATAATCTAGGATTGAAATAAAAATACCTGAGAAGTTATTTTTCTCTAGGCAACAAAGTAAGTGTTGTTTCTGTTTTTAGCGAAAGTTCATCGATGCCTTAATTCATTTGTCTTCATAAAAAAAGAGTAGATTTTTAACAAAATGTTCAACAAAAGAATTATGGATCTTAATGCTGAGTATATCAATTTACTACTACTCATCAATTTACTACTCAATAATGGTCTTTCCATTAGTTACCTATATAAAAATGGTGTGTTTCTCAGCAGGTACAACAGCTTTTAAAGAGAACTTAGGCAAAATAAAAGAGAAATCACAAATATCAAGAAAGTAAATGAAGCAAAATTGTCTAGTGTCATGTTCATCCTAAAGTATATTAATATTCTTCCATGGATTTTCATTATTAAAGTAAAATTCTTAGTCTAATGAATTATTACAAAAGATTCCAATCTTTAAAAATGATGAAAGACTTTAAGATCTCATTAATGGAATTAGAAATGTCAGTTCTTATGCTACTGGTCAAGTTTGGTCTGTATTTTCTGGGCCTCTTCAGGCCAAGAATAACAATCAGGTAGGATCTGGTCATAATCAGTATCATACATCTGAGAGCAGACAAATGCCTCCTTGTTTGGGGGTTCAGGATAAACTGTGGCTGTCTTTTCTTGGTAAGCATCTTTCACAATCTAGGAATAAAAAAAGAATATTGATTAACAAATAGAGTTGATGGTAAGTACATGTCAGTTTTTATCTGTTTTGAAAAATTAATTTATGTCACCTGTTTAAAAAAAGAGGTTAGATTATGATAAAAGCACACATACAAAAAGAAGGTTTAAAATGAAAATGCAACTTTAAATCATATAGCTGGAGGAGAACATGATGTCAACAATGGAAAGTGAGAATAGAAATGTATTATATGTGATCATAACAGGATTTAGCAGATAATCCAGCGGTAAAGGTCTTGACATGACCAGAATGATAATTAACTTGAACTAAATACCTTAATATTCCTGCTAAGTCTGAACTCAGTGTGCAGCTTCAACAGTCCCTATGCTGACCACAGCCTCTTACAAAATGTCCTTATTTATCCCTGCTCACCTAATCAGCTGGACTCTGTCCTCAGTTTCAATGCTCCTCGCCAGTATTACAGGATCTCCCCTCCCTGTCTCCCTGTCAAACTCACCATCTTAGCCCCCAGCCTGAGGGGGGGGGACCCCAGTGCTGGCTTTCTTCCTTCATGGCTCCCTCCTGCGATGTCATACTTTTCCTAACCCTACCTGGGTCACACATTATGCTTTTATCCTTTTCTTTGACAAACAAAAATCTTTCTCTCCTAGTTACCACAGGCAGTTGCGAACCTTCCTCCGTCACATCTGCATTTGACTCTCTCTGCTATACTGAGAACATCCCAGCTAATCAGAGAAAACAATCTCAATTTCCCCTTCCATCAAATCAAACTATCTCCTCTGTATCTTTAAACATTCTCTCTTTCCTTACTTTCTTTGAAAAGAATGGATTCTTCCTCTTGTCAAGATTAATCAGTCTATACATGTTCTTTAACTCACTCCAGTTGTAAAAAAGGCAATCACTGGCAGCTATTTATGTAATAGAGTTATTTGGATAAGTCTGATTTTGAAGACTATTGAAATGATCAAGTATCTTTTCTCAATGAAAAATTATGCATTTATGAAAAAATATGGTTCCAAAGACTGACGTTTTATGGAGAAATGTTTATGAAAAACATGAATTAGATGTATACATCCATGATTATGAAGATGTTAGCAAAGCAAGCAAGCAAATGAACAAAGACTGGAGGTGAATATACCAAAATGGTAAAACTGCTTATGTTAGAAAAATACAGTAGCAGGTAATTTCTTCTCTTTTTCCCAAAGTATCTATAATGTGGTATTATTACTTTTTTTTAATTTTTTTATTTATTTATGATAGTCACAGAGAGAGAGAGAGAGAGAGGCAGAGACACAGGCAGAGGGAGAAGCAGGCTCCATGCACCGGGAGCCCGATGTGGGATTCGATCCCGGGTCTCCAGGATCGCGCCCTGGGCCAAAGGCAGGCGTCAAACCACTGCACCACCCAGGGATCCCGTATTATTACTTTTTAACAGCTTTTTTGAGGTATAATTCATTGACTACAAAATCCCAACATATTAAGTACACAATTATTTTTGTAAATTCACAGAGTTGTGCAACTGTTAGCACATCCAGTTTCAGAACATCTCCATCAACCCAGAGAACTCTTATGCTTTCTGCAATGGCTATATTTTATAATAAAATACATTGTTTTATTACTGACATAGACCTCTGGAAGTTTACTCCTCTTTCTGCTCCTAGGACACACTGTATCAATGATCCCCTCTCTCCCTGAGGTCTTTACTCTGTCCTTGTCAATGCCAGACTCTGCAAGAGCAACTTGTATTGGTTGCTTTCCTAATTCTCCCTAGATACAACTTCTGTGCTATGGAAACTTTTGTAAAAGGTTCTGGTCACTTTTAGGTACTAAAAGTCCATCTGTTTCTCACTACCCCAGCTGCGTTAATCAAAACTTCCACTCCCATCCTGACACTGTATCTTGTCTAGTTTCTGACATGGGTTTGGTTCTGAGTCTCTTCTTAAAATGCTGACTTCTCCTCTTCCTGGCTTCTTGCCTCTGTCTTCTGGACAAAATAACAAACCATGTTCTATCCTTGGTTCTCACTTGTCAATACTTGCTGTCTTAGTAGCCTCAACCACTCCTGGCGCCTCCCCCGTTACCACCGGGAATACAGCCTACATCTTTGTATCTGGCGCCTCTTTAAATTTCAGTCATTTCCACCGACTTGCTGAAACTGTATGGATTGTACATGAATGTCCTCTGAAAGCTCATACTTTCAGTCCACTTAGACCATCTTCCTCCCTTCACTTCTTTGTCTTGACTTGATATTCTGCATTCTGTGCCTTCCCATTACTCTAGGTGTAATATCTGAGTCTTTCTAAACTTCTCTGAGATTCCTTGCTTTTATTCTTTCTCCTCTAATCATAAGCTAACACCTTCTCATTTAAATCTTCAAATTGGGGATGCCTGGGTGGCTCAGTGGTTCAGCATCTGCCTTCGGCTCAGAGCGTGATTCCAGGGTCCCAGGATTGAGTACCACATCAGGCTCCCCCGCAGGGAGCCTGCCTATGTGTCTGCCTCTCTCTCTGTATCTCTCATGAATAAATAAAATCTTTTTAAAAATCTTCAAATTAAACTTAACATGATAATGTGCTGATCAGTGTATTAATAATCCAAACTTGGTAAAAACTAGGATATAAAAATAGTAGAATGTAGGATACTCATTTATGGATAGGTAACCAAGCAGACCATCTAGTTTTTTGAAGTTTTACGTGGTTTCTGAAGCATGTGCCCTCAATCAACAAGGCAAATAGTGACGTGTGAGTCCTAAATATCGTATTGCTTTGCTAAATTTGCTAATGGCTTTGATTTTCAACCAACAGTAATTCTGCCCCTGAGGGGACCCTTGGCAATGTCTGGAGACATTTTTGGTCATTACAATTGGGCAGGGGCTGTGGCAGCCCGTGGGTAGAGGCCAGGTACGCTAAGTATTCCATAGTGCCCAGGATAAGCCTCACAACAAAGAGTTATTCAGCCAGTATGTGCATAGTGCTGAGGTTGAGAGACCCTCATTTAAAGAAAACATATAAACATAACCATTATGGGCTGACCTATGTCACCAAAAATTCATTTGTATTAATCCCCACTACTCCAGAGTGTGATATTTGGAGATAGGGCCTTTAAAAAGGGCAATTACGTTAAACTGAGGCTGTCTGGGGGTCCCTAACCCAAACTGACTAGTGTTCTTACAGGAAGGGTAAATTGGGACAAACCAAGAGAACCAAGGATGTTTGTACACAAAGAAAAGACCACAGAAGAACACAGTGGAAAGGCAGTCATCTACAAGCCAAGGAGAGAGCCCTTGAACAAAATCAGGCCTCTACTGTCTTAATCTTAGATTTCTAGCCCCCAGAACTGTGAGAAAATAAATTTCTGTTGTTTGAGCCACCAGGTCTGTGGTATTTTGTTATGGCAACCCTAGTAAGCTAATACGATTATACTGCAAAAAAGTCAATTTCCCACTCCTCTTAATGAAAATTTCTGTGAAAAAAAAAAAAAGAAAGAAAATTTCTGTGAGTTTAGGTTCTTCTGGATTAATTGTTTCAAGAGCTCATCTGTCAGCCCAACAGTTCTGAGTTGCTTGCCCTCATTGTTTTTACCCTCTGCCTGGTGTTATCAGTTATGATCTTTAAGATGCCACGCATCCAGCAACATGGTTAAGATGGGTGATTCAAGGTCTAAACATTAATCTACCATATCTGCAGCATTTTGGTGACCATTGCCAAGTGTGATATGGAGAACAATAAGTAAAAACAAAAAACAAAAACCAGAAAAAAACAAAAACGTGAAGCTGGGGAAATTAACCGAAATGAAACCCTGCTAACTTTTTTAGATTATGGAAAAGAATGATGGAGAAACTAATGATTCATCCCAATTCTTCAATTCCTAGGTAGGAAATGCAGTTCCTAAGCTCTGCTGAGGTACTGTGGCTCATTTCTCTAACTTCCAACAAAATAAGTTGATACAGATATGCATTTCAAGGGAGTTGATTAGTAGTACCTAAAAATGCCTATTTAGGAACAGAAAGAAGGAAAAATAATGAGACTTAAACACAAGTGGTTTTACCTTTGCTGCAATTTTCAGAGAAACATCTCTAATGGTGTCCAAAGGAGGATAAAGCCGGCCCTCTTCCAAGTGTTTATCTGATACTTGCTGGGCTATAATCTTTCAAAAAAAAGAAAGACAAAAATGTTTTTATTTCATACCACAAAACATTTCCTTCCCCTTGTCAATGGGAAACCTGAGTCCACAGACACTTGGGGATTGGTGGGATCACACCATTACTAAAGTTGGGAAAAGAATCTTCATTGTCCAACTCTCTAGTTCCTTTTCTACTATGCCATGAAACTGGAAGCTTTTCCCTTCTGATATACTAGTGGAATAGGAGAGAGAGGAGCAAGGAAGGCAGAGGAGAATGATGCAAGTGATAGTACAGGAGGAAAGGGACTCAGGGCTGATCACACTACTTCTCCCAGATCACATATTCTGGCACAACAGGTAGAGCAGGAGGCTGAGAAAGCCATTTCGGAGTCACATTGCAAGCAGGATTTCAATTTACCCAGATTCTGGATTATCTGAATCACCTAACTGGCCCTGGCATTTGGTATCTCCAAGCCCTTCTGTATTTCTAAATCAAATGGCATACACTGAAAAATTTGCTAAATGTTATCTCTGTCTCTCTGTCTCTCTCTCTCTCTCTCTCTCTCTCTCTCTCACACACACACACACACACACACAATAATAGAGAAAACAGGAAAGGACTTTTGGTAGTAATGGATATATTTATGGCATATATTTTAGTGATCGTTTCACAGGTATATATTTATCTCCAAACTCATCAAGTTGTATAATTAAATATGTACAGCTTTTTGTATGTCAATCATACTTCAATAAAACGTATTTTTTAATGAGACAGACTGACATTATATGCCTCCTGATGTGGTGCACCGAGAAGAGTGCAATTATTAGGCATTTAGTACTCCTAACAAAACCACATACCTTGAATTCAATCATGAGGAAACAATCAGATAAACCCAAAGTGAGGAACATTGTAAAAAACAACTGGCCTGTATGCTCCAAAATGTCAGCACCATAAAGGAAAGACTGAAATATTCTTGCAGATTAAAGGATTAGTCTAGGGGTTATAAAGGCCTTTTTTTATGGATAATTGGAAAAATCTGAATTTGGACTATGCATTAGATAAAAATATTATATCAGTGTTAAAGTTCCTGAATTGAAAATGGAACAGAAAAAAAAAAAAAAGAAAATGGAACAGAGATCACATTAAAAAAATGTCCTGAAATATCTAGAGGTAAAGGGACATAATATTGTAAGTTGCTCTTGAACAGTTCACAATAAAGTTCTATATGCTAAGCTATTTGCTAAACTTCCTGGACCAGAGGTAGACTCAGCAACTTTGAAGTTCCCTTCAGCTCTAAGACTTTGATTAGGTATTCAGTGTGGCAAATCTAAACCACTGGGTTATGATTTAATGGAGCTGAGGATGCAGAGAGGAAGTAGAAAAATCTTCCTCTTTTGAACACTTTGAATAACCACCCGCTTATTTCTCAGTATCTCGTAATATCTCTTAGATTTTTTAAATCATGAAATTATTTCTGCAATTGTTTTACTCCATCAGCAAATATGAAAGACACTGAGCGCCACATCAAGAGAGGTTAAAAAAACAGCTCCTGCCTTTGAGAGAGTTGTAAGTTAGTAATGGAGAAAAGAGAATGCTGGAGGGGAGGACAGTCTTAGCTATAGGTGACATGTAGAGTATTAGGAAATCCAGAGGAATAGTGGAGGGACCTGGAGTATGGGACAAGTTAGACAAACAGGGAAGGCATGGGCACTCCAGAAAGTAGATTCAGACCAATGGCAGAGATGTAGGGGCTGGACTCAGTGAGCCAAAGTGTCCTGATCTTGGGAAGCTGAGGGGTGGTCTGCATAGGGAATAAGGATTGGGGCACCATCAATGCAAATTAAGTTCTGGTGGATGACTGAAGACTTCTCAGGCAGGGTATTCAGGCAAGGGTTTGGAGTGGAGGAGAGCAAGATGAAGTTACTAGTATAACTGCTATGTGATTATTACATTGCATATTATGCAAAATATAGTGTAAAATTATATTAATAGAAAGTCGATCACAAGGAATTTTATAATGACATTGCTTAACTCATTTATTTCTTGCCTTTGTAATGGGATGCTGAGTAAAACTTTTCCTTTGCCCCAGAATTGGTGATCAGAGCCCCCCCCCAGCACAAACAGACAGAACTGTTTTTACAAACAGAATATATATATATATATTTTTAATTTTTATTTATTTATGATAGTCACATAGAATGAGAGAGAGAGGCAGAGACACAGGCAGAGGGAGAAGCAGGCTCCATGCACCGGGAGCCCGACGTGGGATTTGATCCCGGGTCTCCAGGATCGCGCCCTGGGCCAAAGGCAGGCGCCAAACCACTGCGCCACCCAGGGATCCCCACAGAATATATTTTAATGAAACCATCCAATAAGTGAGGACTACCATCTCCCTCAGAACTGAAGAGGTGGTGGAATCAGCCCTGCAACCCCCATAAACACAGCCACTCCCCTTCCCAGAAGGCTGAGATCAGGAGAATCAGGGAGAGTCACTAGAACCATGATTTGGCCTAGTGGATAATGCAGTGGCTTGTCCTTCCTCTTTTTATTGCATGCTGTCTCTGCTTGAAAGCTTCAGGTGCCCTCAAGAAGGAGAGACTGGCGTTCTATTCCCCACTTAGCCTGAGCAATTATAGACGTTTATATAAGTAGAGGTGAACTGAATGAGAGTGGGGGAGAATGAGACAGAAAGGGGGGATTGCTGCAGATCAGTCTGTACCCCTCGGAAGGCATCAGCTTCCAAAGTTGAGTGACCACTGCAGAGGATGATCCAACAGGCTGGGTAAGCTGAGGAAGAGGAGGGAGGCTGAGCTGGAGCCATATGTCTCACATCCTGCCCAAGAGGTTCCCAAGAGTCCTTTAAGCTCTTGTACACATGCCCCATGAGAAAGCCAGATTTTTGCCCTGGCCTCATACGGTTTAATGGCCTAAAAAAGTGGAGAGTTAGTTAATAAAACACATTTGCCCTTTTCTATACACATGTGAGGAAATAGGCCTTAATGAGGCAGGGAGAGGTTTTTCAGAGCCGAACCAGTTTCCCCAAACCACTCATGGTGCTGGTATGAGAGGTTGGGGTGGGGGGCAGTAAAAGAGAAGATGACTCGCTGCCAGCTGTTGCTGCAGGCCTCTTGCACTGAAGGGAAAAGATATCTGAATTGTATACAAATTCTGAACTAGAGAGTTGTTTAATAATTGTTCACTGATGTATCCCTAGCATCCAGAATAATGCCTAGTATATAGTAGGTACTTAATTAATACTCGTTACAAGAATGAGTAGAAACAGAATTAAAAATTACTTGAGATGCCATTAAGAGAAAGAAAAGAGGGACCTTATGGGGAATTATTTCAAACAATGACTGAGCCAAAATAAAACCATTTTATGTTGACTGAATGAATTGGGCTGCTTACAAAATCTTGTTACTCCTTGTACTGCAAAGATTTTTTTTAGCACATTTAAATCAGTTGACATTTCTTAGATGTTAAAGCAAACAGTTGTATGGAGAGGCAGTATTATTATTTAACTGGATAGAGAAAAAATAAGCACAATCATGAAAGGATGTAATAGCACAGTGGTTGAAAGCTCAGGCTCTGATGTGAGGTAGGTCCGTATTCAAAGTGTAACTGCAATAATTAGTATTTGCTTGAATTCAGGCAAATTAATTAACCTTTGTAAGCCTAGTTTTCTCTTTGGTGACAGAAGACTAATAATAATTCCAAATTCATGGGATTAAATGATATAAACACCAGTAAGGAGTTTACCACATTGTCTGGGAAAGTAAGCATTCGATAAATCTTAGCTATTTTACTTTTCAAAGAACAGATGGCAACCAGCATGGCAGAATGGAAATAAAATAGCTTTAGGGGTCAGATCTTGTTCTACAACATATTAGCTTATTAGCTTTTTGACTTGAAGGAAACTTATATAACCAACCAATTGCAAATTATTTCTATGAGATAATATGTATACCTCTCCTCTCACCATTGGCATATGGCTGGTATCCAACATCATTGTTTTTTCTCTAGAACGTTACACAGTATCATTTAAGGGAGATCTGGGACAGTTAGAAAGACTGCTGAGTAAAGAAAAATCAGTCTGAATCTTTGCTTTCCATGTATGCCTGTCAGATAGACAGGGAGCCAAGAAACTGTAGAATAGCTTCAAGTAGCAAACAGGTAACAACAGGGAGCCTTACTGCTAGGAACCAAATCACTAAAATGGAATGGAGGAGTGTCCTAGGGGAAAAGGAGAGAGTATAAAAGAGTCTTGGTGTCATTCTCACCTAGTAGATCATTCACTCAAAAATGATTTGCTGCTCATGATTTGCCATTGGTGTCAAACTACGTTGTGTCCACTTTCAAATGACCTCTCTTCATTTCATTTTGGCAATGTTACAACAGCTGGTTTTTCAATTATCCAGTGATTTAAATCAATCAGTTTCCTCCAGATGCTGTTGTCAGTGGTGATCATCTTGTGTTCCAGACAGACATTAGAAAGGGGTGGGGTGAGGCAGGTGAGAGGACGTGAAGCAGGTGACTCAGGCAGAACAGTGTAGGGATAGGAGGCCAAGGCTTGCCTCTTAGATGTGGACAAGAGATGAGGGGTTTATTTCCAGGCAGCTGTACAGACAATGAAGAGCCACGAGGCTGATCCAGCGGAGCACTAAGTGCTCCTATCTGAGGTCCAGAAGGCTGCCAAAGTACCAGGAAAGCTAGAAATCTCTTTGTTATATAAAAATGCCCAGGGAATCTTCAGGATTGATGCTTATCCATGAGATTTCTAGTTCCAAAAGAGACTCAACTATTTAAGTAAATAATCCTTAATTATTAAATTTTGGGTTGCCAAACAAAAAATTCACCTAGATCTCCTACATGTAACTTTTGTTAACTACAAAATATAATCTAGTAAGGACTTCCTTCTTTGGTCCCCCTAGCAGTGAGCAGCTGTGATACTGTATTTATTCTTCTTTATAAGATAAATGCCTAGTTCTATTTAGCTCAATTCAGTAAATATTTACAAAGTTTCTTTATGGGCTTTAGCATTGTGCTAGGTGCTAATGGAGTTCTGAAAGAAGTATATGAAAGACTCTGTCTTTAAAGAAGATAATCTACAATTTAATTGTAAGGCAACACTTAACTGTTTGAAACATAAAGCTCTCAAGAGCATAATAAGAAAGTAGAAAGTAGTTTAAGTAGAAATTAAACTAAATGTCAAGGTGTTTGATAAAGACAGTCATGGCTAAAGACAAAGATCAAGATGAGCCACGGTAGTCACAAAAGGAGTTAGGCAGTGACCAGAAGGATAGGCTTAGCCAGGTGGAAAATAGTTCTGAGTTTTCCAAGCAGGATAACAGAGCAGTTATGCAGGTCTATGTGTGTACCATGTTTTTGAAGCTTTGAGATTAGGGAGAATGAAAGAACGTCAGGTTTCTAACCTTTAGAGTCTTCTTAGAAAGGGATGTCACTAATAGCAATGCAAATATTGAGGGTAAGGGAAGATGAGAAGTAAAGTTTTATAAATCTTGAGTTTAAGGAAACTCAGGCATTAAGCAGACATTAAGGAAGCAGGCATTTCTGTGGAAATATAGATCAGACATAAGAAAAGATGAGACCAGAGATACATAGATTTGGCCACTTAGAATTAAGATAATGGAAACTAGAGAATGGAGGAGATCCCCAAATTCCCCAGATTCATAAGAAAAAGGGAAGAAAAAAGGACAAAATAAAAAGGATGCTAGAAAAAAAAGCTCTTAGTTAAAAGGGATTTGAAAAGAAGACAAAGAAAACAATGAGGTGGTATAAATAACAGGAATGTTGTGCCGAAGCCTGAGAGAAAAACAGGGGAAAGGTCAAAAGATTTAGCTGGAGAGATCACTAGCTATGATAAGAATAAGACTATTGACATTACATTTTATTTCTTTTTTTCATAGTTTTTTGGTAGTGATTATTACTACTTTGCCTAGAAAGTAAATGAAAGGGTTTTTTTTCATGAACCTTGTCACTAGATGGTGCTGGAGTTATTCAGGAAAGCAAACACGGGCTACAATGAGTAAAAGATCTCCCCCGTCCCCCACCGCTTTGATGTGTCTATTATATAGAACAATGATTACATTTTCCTTAATGTATAAACAGCTTTGAAAAGCTCTCCTAGTAATTAAACACCTATTTATGTTTAACAAGATTTTTTTTCAAAGCTCGAAGGACACCTGGCTGGCTCAGCCAGTTAAGCATCTGCCTTCCACTCAGGTGATGATCCTGGGGTCCTGGGATAGAGTCCCACATTGGGCTCCCTGCTCAGTGGGGAGCCAGCTTCTCCCTCTTCCACTATGGCTCCCCCGGCTGTGGCTCTCTTTCTCTGTGTCAAATAAATAAAATCTATATTTTAAGAAAAGGAAACTGAGACATCAGCTGTCATACTTTTACTGCAGTGAAGAGAAAGAAAGGAGCAAAACATTATAGCCTTCAGACTTCAGAATATTCTGTACTCACAGAATGATGCCAGGTTCTAAGCACTGATATTATAATCCTTAGATCAAATCAATAGCATAAGACTCTTTATCTGTATTTTTAGAGTTCCCCTTCACAACAGAAAGAATAGCATGTTTGCAAGATGAAAATATTTGAATTTTAATAAATTTTTATTTAGCTCAGTTTAGTTATAATGTTGGACAGTGGTTTAACTTTAGAAGAGATTCATTCAAATTTCTCATGAATTGGATCCTGTTCAAACATGCTATCAACCAGATGAACATTCTGATTGTCAAAAGCTCATGATTTTATAAATATGTGCCTGATATTGTATCATCCCCCTGAAGTTTGAGGGTTAAGGGGAAGTGAAGGGAAGCTGAAGTTTATGGTACCTCTTGCACCATAAGTAATAAAGTACTTTGTTTCTGACCTAAGAGTTTTGTGTCTTTTGCCAGCACCTATGAAACCATGGCAGGCTAACTTGTTGGCTTGCAAGAAGGGTAAACTTCAGATCCTTCAGTTCTTAAGAGTTCTTACCGATCCCTCATGAGTCTGTTTTGTGATGTTCTGAGGATCCTTCCTGAAGGCCCACACTCAAACCTACATCTGTGCTTTTAATAACTTTATAAACATTAATTCCTTGTTTTAATTTTCTTTCCACTTGAAATATTAGAGTAGTTTCTATTTTCTGCCCTGAATCCTTAATGATAAGTACTTTCTAACTATGCCAAATGACTTTTATTTTAAACCTTCAAAATGCTGTTATTAAGGAAGGACTGGAGAAATACTTACCACTTCATTATGATTTGCAACAGTATTTTTGTGTCACTACTGTCACAGAATTCGATTGGAAGTGTGAAGACAAAAAAAGCTTCCTTGTAAGAGATCAGAAGTTTTCTACTGGCTACTGATGAGCAGTCTTTTATTTAGTGACTCAATATGAACCCACTACCCACCCCTTACTGTCCACTAGGAGAGTTTCTTTCCTTTTGACTTTGTATCTTATAGGGAACGAGCTGAGATTTTATATAAAGAGATCATTAAACAACCAACACTGAGCTCACTTGGAGTTTTATAGCCTTGGTGAACACAGAGTATTTTACAATACCTCAGCAGTTGTGAGAAAAATGTTATCTGTGATATGTCTCAATCCACATGCCACGACACCAAGAGCGACTCCAGGAAACACATAGGAATTGTTTCCTTGGCCAGGATATAGGGTCCGTCCATTTGGAAGGGTGACCGGATCAAAAGGACTGCCACTGGCAAAAATCGCACGCCCCTACAACACAGACATGTGGCTACCTTTAAAAAGAAGCATGATATTTTCAAACAAATGTATCATAGCAGAACTACCCCATAGTTACAGTACTGAGTGTTTAGAGAGAAGGCTAATTTTTGTTTACTCTCTAATAAGTCTGGGCAAGTTTTTATGATGTTGGCAATAAGTTCTGAGGTGGATGATTACTGTTGTTCTCTGCCTCACTCTCCTTAGAGATGTGTGCAAAGCACAGGATGCCCCAACATCACCACTCTCTTCTCTGCAATGGTCCAACCAATAAGCCTACTAACCATTTCTATAGGGGCTTCAGATTATACACTTCTAAACATTAAAAAAATGAGAGATTAACATTACAGCATTGGAAAGTATGACATTTTAGGTTAGAGTTTAGGGATCTACACATTTCAACATAATCACTGGGACAAATTTTATGTATTTCCATATTGTGGAGAATTATATAGAAAATCACGTAGAAACAAACTCAATAGTACAAATGGGATTAGCAAATTAAGAGTAAAGTTAAATTATCAATAATTGTCAAAAATTGTCATTTTTTCATATTTTGTTACACTGTTTTTGAGAAATCTCACATATTGCATGCCTTAGATGGCAGTGACTTAGGGCCTACTAGGTGCTGCAAATTCATACTGCTAATCAAAAAGGAAGAGGGGCACCTAGGTGGCTAGTAGGTTAAATGCCTGACTCCTGATTTCAGCTCAGCTCATGATCTCACAGTTGTGAGATTGAGCCCCACTATGGGCTCCACACTGTGTATGGAGTCACGGAGTCTGCTTGGGATTCTCTCTCTCCGTCTCCCTCTGCCCCTCCACTCTTTCTCAAAAAAAAAAAAAAAAAAAAAAGGTTGGGGGAGAATCTTTCTGATCTGTGAAAATGAGGGTGGAAATGTAGCTGAGAACAGTCAGGCTTCTAAAATAGTTATAGGAAACCCTTGACAAATAAAGCGTCACAATCTAAGAAATTCATTTGAAAAAAGCAACATTTAAATAATGACAGTTTTTGCTGTAACTTTCCATCCCTACTTAGGATCTAAATTCATTATAATATTAATAATATTAACTTAATATTCATTTTTAACAAAGGTCGTAATATATTTTTGTATACAGGTAAAGTTGTATAATGATTCAACCTTCATCAGGGTATAAAAAGATGAAAACAGGTAAGAAAGAAAATAGAAATTTTCATCTAGATGTCTATAGGACACATGTTTTATAGAACATTACATTTTGTTTTCAGACAAGTCTGATAACTTCATCTGTTTAGCAGATAAAATATTTTATTATAAGGAACTTTCTAATGTAATTTTATTATTTGAAATATATATATATCTTCAAAAAATTATAGCTGAGGAAAAGACCTAAAAAACTATATATATATGCTTATCTCCTTTCTCACCTCCACTTCCTGCCTACTATTTTATAATCATCATTTTAAGGAGGAACGACACTCAATAAATGATAGCTACCATTCTCATGTACATGGACTGTTAATATGCAGAAGAAAATCTCTCCATAATTTTGGATTATAGTTCTTCATGATTCAATCATCTTTCTGTATTTTGTATTCTTAACCTTTCCTAATGACATTAGACCTTTCCTAATGAGGAAAGTAGAAACTTATCCAGCACAGATGGACCTTTGCTTGTGCTGTAATCCTTTGGCCAAACCAGTATTTAAACTTTTAGCCTCAAAATAACCTTCAATTTTATTTCAAAATTTTTAACAACATAGAACATTAGGTAAAATGGTAAGAATTAGGCCATTTGTATCAGACACATTCAAATTTAAAAATACAACTATAAATTTGGCCAATTTTGTTCATGTCTATTCCTGGGGAGTCTACAAACTCTTCACACCTACTGAGATACATGACAAAATAATTACATAAACATTTATTATGCCTAATGCACCATGCTAAAATCTTATTTCCCAGAGGAATCTGTTTTCCCTTTTAAAGGCTTAAGGACTACTGAGGAATGTCAGACAAATTCCTCAATCTAGAGATGGGTTGAAAATTGAAATTATTGAGAACACGGATGTCATCACAAATCAGAGAGATAAACAATGGGGTAGCTCCTTCCCAACAAGTTCATTAATTCTAATAATGAGCATTTAATGTTATAATGTTAAAGGACCAGTGCCATCAAGCTCTGATTTGTGCAGAGTGACCTAACTTTGTGTCATATTTACCTTTTCTAGTTCATTTTGGATTTATTTCCAAAATAAAAGTGCTAGATATATATGATCCAACCTCTATTTTGTTGTAATGACATTTCAAGTCTTTCAAGGGAAAATAGTTCCAACCTATTAGTCAAATTTTATATTAATACCAACATAGTATAAAATATGCCACTTTTTTTTTTTTTTTTGGAAATAATAAAATCCTTAACCTCTGAGGATGCCTATCCCAACCTGGCTGGATGTCAAAATACTGCCCAAATGTACCACCATGCCACCAAAATCCAAACCCAGGATTTAGCAAAGCAAAAATAAGATTGTGGTCTTACTTTGCTTCAATGTTCAGAAATAGCTAATTAAGAGTTATTTTAGTAAGCATCTAGAATCACACTTTTTCCTTTTTAGCTTTCATATTTAAATCTTGGAGACTTCAAAACCACTGGAGAAAAACTATCAATAAACATTACAAAGTTTATTTTGTTTTACTGAAGAAGAGGAGGATTTTATACAACATTCTGGAAAAGGAAAGAATTCTTATCCCTTCTAACTTATTCACTTTGCTTTCAATCTTGGTTGTTTAATTTTTAAAGATTAAGTGGTAAGAACCTTAGATATCCTTGGCTCCCCTATAATGAATAAGAATTAGATTATAAAATATCAAAGTCTGTGCCAGCATTGGTGGAGCTGGGGAATGGAGGAGGGGTAGAAATCAGTTATACTTTTGCTTTACCTTGGTTAGTTTATAGCACTGCTCTGCAGTACATTCTGCTTTGCTAGTTGGATTACTCAAAGCAAAAATAATAGGCCGTTCATTGAAGGCAGCCATATCTTTGAGAATTTGTTCTGAGAATGCACCACCAATTGCAGCAACTCCTAATGTAGAAATGAGAAACCAGTGAATAGACTATCATTGGTTAATTAATCTAAGAAGTCCATGCCCTCAAACAACGAGACATGTCAGGTCACTTTCTAATAGACCCTAAACAAAATACGGAATATTTGCATTAAAGTGACAAAAAGAGATAAGTTCATTAATGCCAATGATTTATAGGGTTACAAATCTACAAGTATCTACACAAAAAAATCACAGATACAACATTCGGCTCATAATACACTGAGTTAGTGACCCACTCCCTAGGTATTTTGATTATAGACATTTAAATCAGGAAATTAAAATGTGGCTAAGATATATTATCTCTCTATAAACAATTCTATGAATATATTCCAGTCTCTCAGGCTATAATTATGTTTTATAAACCAGTGCTTGACACTTAAGACAATCATCTAATTCAATTGAAAAATTGAAGTATCACTCAATGAAAGAATCCTCACAGAAGAATACGGCAATTAGCATAATGGAAATAGAAAAAAAAATCAGATTCCTGATACAATATATTTTGTAAAAAACAACAATAAGAGCTTATTATAGTTTCCGGCAGAGAGTATTTGCTTTTATTATGATTATCATCATTGTTCTCAATACTGTCATCTATTTCACAAGAGCATCTAGGAATGAAGTATGTTACAAAACAAGGACTAACATCATATACACACAAAATATGGCATAAAGCTTCATAACTTTGGCTGCATTTTTTTAACATTAAATTTGACTAGTAAAGATCATATGTGCACATACACTGTAAGCTACTGCATTAAGTGCTATAAGGAATATAAATATGGTCCTTGTCTTCAAGGAGTGTCTAGTTAGTTCAGTGTTTCTCAACCTCTGGGATATTAACATTTTGGGTTGGATGATTCTTTGTTGGCAGGGGAGGGCTTTCCTATGCATTATAGGATGTTGAGCAGCATCCTCAGTCCCCACCTACTAGATGTCAGTAGCCCTGACACCCCACCCCCAACCTTTCCAAAGTTGTGACAACCAAAACCATCTCCAGACATTGCCAAATGTTTCTCTGAGGGCAAAATCACTCCCATTTGAGAATCACTGTCTATCTGGAGTAATCAAGCCTGGTAAAGAGTGTATTATGCCAAGGATTAACAAGCTGACAGAGTCAGCAAAGGGGGCCACACACTTTAGCTGGGATTGGTAGGACTGAGAGGGAAGCACTAAATTTACAAATCTAGGTGTCTATGGGGTACTGCTGATTCAGTGAATGTGTAATTATATTTGTGAATTCCAAAGGTTAAATTTTCAAAAAGTTCAATTATGCCTCAAAAATCAGTAAGAAAATGAATCAGGCCAATATGAGGTCAGGGTGGGGTTTATGGGAAAAAGGGAAAAGTTTACCTATGAGGGCAGTTGGTTTTATTTCTTGAACAATGGCTTCTAGGTTCTTCATTTCTTCATGTTCATGGGCAAATTGCTCCTTCTCTTGTGTTAAGGCAGCACGTCCCTAAGTAAAGCAAATAAGAAGAAATGTTAAATCTGCCAAACATATGTGAAACAAAGACATTTTGGAATATTACACATATTACTGGTATTTGTCCTTAACATCATCATGCATCATGCGTTACAGCTGTTCTTAAACTCTCTTCTCCAATTATTAGAGTATTCCTTCATTCAGTCTTTCAACAAATACTGTGTCTTAGACAATGTCCTAGGCAATGGGGATGTAACAGTGAACAAGCTAAAAGTCTTTCCTTTTCTTTTTTTTTTTTTAGTCTTTTTCTTAACTGTTATTTAATACTAAAAATCCTGATTCTACAGACATTTGTGAGAAACTGGCACTAATAAATGGCAAAGCAAAATGTTTAAATATCATTTACTAAACAATATTTGTGTTAAATAACATTGTTTTCTAATGCAGAGCTAACTTTAGCCACAGCACTCTCAATTTATGTACCACTGAGTTAAAAAATGGAACTTGATGCCATATTTATATCATAGTTTGATTTTCTGAATAAGCACTAGCTTTGTATATTTTATCTTAATGTTTTGATTAGAGTGTGTCATGTGTTATCTAGGAAACATGCAATTATAATTTTCTAGCTGCAAATTTTTAAGATTTTGACTTAAAATCATAAATCACTGCCTAATGTTATATGGTACTTGATGACTTGCAAGTTGTTTTCATATATTTCATATGATCCCCTCAACAATTTTAAGAAGTAGGGCAACTAATATTACACTATGTGTTAACCAACTGGAATTTAATAAAAACTAAAAAAAGAAAAAGAAAGAAAAAGGAAAACCAGTATTTAAATAAATATTATTCACAGTAGCCAAGACATAGAAGCAACCTATGTGCCCATCAATAGATGAACGGAAAGGGGGAAAACAAAACATGGCGCTCACGCACGCGCACACACACACAGAAGACTAGTGATTATTATTCAGCCATAAAAAAATAATGAAATATTGCCATTTACAACAACATGGATGGACCTTTAGGGCATTATGCTAAGTGAGATAAGTAAGAAAAAGATAAATATCATATGATTTCACTTACATGTTAGAATCTAAAAAAAAAAAAAAACTCCAACAATCCTGAATTTACAGATACAGAGAACAGATTTGTGGTTGTCAGAAGTGAGGAGAGGAGGGGCAAAATGGATGAAGGAGGTCAAAGGTACAAACTTTCAAAATAAGTAAGTCCTAGGGATATAATGTATGGCTTGGCAACTATAGTTAATGCTGTACTGTATATGAGGATCCCTGGTTGACTCAGCGTTTTAGCGCCTGCCTTCAGCCTGGGGTGTGATCCTAGAGTCCCAGGACTGAGTCTCACATCAGGCTCCCTGCATGGAGCCTGCTTCTCCCTCTGCCTGTGTCTCTGCCTCTCTTTCTCTGTGTCTCTCATGAATAAATAAATAAAATATTAAAAAATAAAAGGTATAATACTGTACTCTATATTTAAAAGTTGCTAAGAGAGTAGATCTTCTAAGTTATCACAAAACCCCCAATTATAACCCTATGTGATGATAAGTGTTAACTAGACTGGTGATCATTTTGCAATATACACAAGTATTGAATTATTATGTGTATACCTGAAACTGACACAAAATTATATGTGAATTTATACTTCATTCAGAATCAAATTTGAAGCTGTTTCATATTCACTTAAAAGAACATTCTAGTCTCCAGTAGTATTAAATTGAATGTAGTTAGATCATATTCTTATTTAACTTGTTTATTAAGAAAAAAGTCAAAAGCATCACATAAATTATTTATTTTTTTAACAGATTTTATTTATGTATTTGAGAGTGTGAACTGGAGAGCATGTAGGGGGAGGGTCAGAGGGAGATGGAGAAGCAGACTCCCCACTTAGCAGGGAACCTAAACTAGGGATCTATCCCAGGACCCTGAGATCATGACCTGAGCCAAAGGAAGCCACTTAACCAACTAAGCCATCTAGGCGCCCCCATAAATTCAGTTTCTATTTCTATCAGGAAGCATCTAATTGTTCAATAAACCCTATCTATTATAGGCTTTTTAGAATTAATCATAGGTTCAACAACAAATAGTTTATGCAAATCTAGACTGATTTCATGAGTAAACAGTAAATATTCTGTTTTTTATTTAGAGACAAGATTTTTTTAATTCCTTTTTAATAATATAAAGAAATCTATGACAATACTGTATGAAATCTTTACAACTATCACCAAATTGTGGGGAGGGGATACCTGGTGCCCTCATCTCATTTCTCTTTGCTTCTCAGCCAGGAAATGTATTTCATTTACATATCTCAATTATAGAGATTAATTCAACATTATCCTAGTATATAAATAAAGGCTAGGTTTAATGATAATTTATTAATCACGAATGAAAAAAAAACAGAGGCATTTGGAGTACCTCAGAATTCCCTCCAAATATTTTGATAATTCAGAGTTTGCCTTAGGCCCCAATTTCTCATCATCTATTTCCTGTGTCAATGTTCTTTTGCACTGTAACTTGACAGTTCCTCCTACAAAAAGCACTTATACTTTCCAAGCCCTTGTCTTTGGACTTGAACATATGATTCTTTAGTCAATAAAATGTACACTGAAATGAGAGTGTGTCAGTTCCAAGCTTAGGTCTTAAGGGTAATTGGCGTTTCTACTTATTTTCTTGTGCCTGCCTTTACCATTTGTGCTTTAAAAGTGCATAACCTGACTAGCTGGCTGGTCCAACGAGGATGAGAACCTTGTGAAAAAGGCCTGGAGTCAACCTATGGCTTAGAGCCACCCAGCCAACATCATCAGAGCTACTCCACCTAACCCTCAGGTATGTGAGAAATAAAGTATTATGGTTGTATGTCACTGAGATTCTGTGGCTTTCAATAAATATGCAATAGCTGAGTGATACAGGGGATAATTTTAATTTTGATTGTACATTCCATCATTTCTTTTTACTCATTGTTCCTATCTGTTGCTTTGGGAATAAGAGGTTCCTTTTCCTGAAACAATTTAATGAAAGGAATGCTTTTGCAATCTATCTCCTACCTCAATGCTCTTAGTTATTTGCTTAGTTATTTGCCAAAAAGAAAGTTGCATTATTGGAAAGGAATGAAAAATTCTGGTTTGGATAAGAATAAGAACTTGGAACCATTTGAGAGTTACAGTATTTAACTATCTAAATTATTTCTGAACTATTTCTGGAAGTAGTATAAGCTAAAATTCATGACTATTTTTGTTCTCGCAACAATGAAATTTCTAGGACAGGTACTAAATAAAGTTGCAAACATATTTCCTAGGAATAATAACTTCCAGATTCCAGCATTCTACACTAAACACGACATAGTTTTGGCTTGTTGCTCTTTCCCAGAAATGCATATACTCAATTTCAAGTATAAAGGCAAGAGGTTAAACTAATATCTATCTGAGGCTCTATATGGCAAACACTATAGAACTCCAAATTGCTTCTAGTATGACTTTCTGTACATTTGAGGCTAAAGGGATAAACTAGATCTTGCAGCTAGAGTTTCTACTTTCAACCCAGCAGTCACCAAGTTGATGTACCTTCATAGGACTTTGAGGAAGAAAGTACACATCGTGAAGCATGGCCATATAGCTTTTCCTGAAGCTTGTGGTAGTGCTTGCTGGTTTTCAGGCAAAAGCAGTGGTCTCTAGTGTCTAGCCCACTACCAACAGGTGAGTGCTAAGTAATGGTGGTGGCAGTGGCCACCATATTTGGCAGCTTTCCTGTTTGTGGCTGAGACCCTGATGCTCCAGTCCATGGCTACAGTAGTCTCCTTACTATAATACAGATATGCACGACAACTGAACATTCAGCCCTGTTGTCTACTACTTTTAAGATTTAGAGATTTGCATTTCAGAATGTTTTTATGGACAAAGGAACTTTAACATGTGCTAGATTCTCTGACAGAGAAAAAGATCTCAGGATAATTAGTCACCCACTCCAAACTGGATAGTCACCTCAACACAATGTTACATAATCTTGAGAAGTGCTAAGAAAATGTGTAACTCTTAGAGAAGACAATGTATTACAGTGTTTGCCTACTGGTCTTTTTGATTTTCCACCTGACAAAGTGTAAGTATTATGCAAATATAATCCAATAAATTTACTATAGTGTCTCAAAATGTCATATTTCTTTTATTTTTTAAAATATTTTATTTTATTTTTTTAAAGATTTTATTTTTAAATCATCTCTACATCCAATGTGGGACTTGAACTTACAACCCCAAGATCAAAAGTTGTCTTGTTTTTTTTTTTAAATTATTGTGAAAACACAATATGAAATCTTAAATTTTTAGATGTGTAATCCCTTTTTTAAAAAGCCTTTTTTTTTATTCACTCTTTTTAAATATGATTTCCTAGTTTTAGCCAATCACATTGCTGCCCAGGTGGAGACTGTACTTCTTACTCTCCTTGCAGCCTAAAGTGGGCTAAGACTATCTCTGGTCGAAAGGATGGAGTGAAAGTTATGTGTGCAACTTCTGATGCAGCACATCCAGCACCCTCCCCCTGTCCATTCCCTACCCCCCTTTCCCCAGCTGGCTGGGACAGTGAGAACTGGAAAGCTGCTTCAAACCAGATGCCTCTCTTCTTCTGCCTATCTCTAGACTATTAGATGACACAGAAGTAAATTTTAACTTGTTTAAGTTACCATATTTGGAGGTCTCCTTGTATAGCAATTTAACCTGAAATCTAACTAATACTGATCTTTAGAGTCACTTCATTTCATATCTGAAAATAGCACACACACTATCAGGAGGACTGCCTTGACAAACCCTTATCATCTGGGAAGACCAATGACCAAACAGTAAAAACCAAGAAACTGTCTATACTTTTTTAAAGATTCAAAGCAATGTAAATTCTACCATTTCTCTATACTTTAACAATTATTTTTTTTACTCCTGAATTCTTGCTTGTTGCATTTATACAATTTCTTTTTGTTCAATTTTGTATCAATGTCCTTATACACTCTTTTGTGTAGGGGTGGTGTCTGGGTGGTTCAGTTGGTCAAGCATCTGAGTCTTGGTTTTAGCTCAGGTCATGATCTCAGGATCCTGCGACTGAGCCCCACCATGAGACTCTGGTGCTCAGCACAGAGTTTGTTTATCCCTTTCCCTCTGGTCCTCCCCCTCACATGCCCTCTCCCCCGCCCCAAATAAATAAATACAATCTTTTAAAAAAATATTTTGGGTATTTTAAAACAGATACTGAATCATACTATCTCCTTTCCCAGGTGAGGAACCCTGATGTTTTTAATCTATTTTTCTACTTGAATCTATCTCTCTTCCCTATAATTGGTTAGTGGCTCAACAGAACTCTCAGATGCTCTTGTTCTGCTTTATATACCACAAAATTGAAAACTATATTCCATGAAAGGAATAACCAATGTTGAACATGGTCAAGGAAGATCATACTTCCTAGATCTGTCTTTAAATATTGTAATACTGCATTCTAGTATCATGCTTTCTTCTTTAATAACAGTAAAACATAATTGGTCTTTTCCTGTGGTTTACTTGAAGTAGAAAGAAATCCCAAAGAAAGGATGGTGAGAGAAAAGAACATTTATAAGATTTTCAGAATTATCATCAGAATAAGAATAGGAAATACTAAAAAAGAGGAAAATATGCCACTGATTTGTTTATTTTAAAAACTGCTTAGGCTCATCAAACAGTAAGATCCCACACAATCCATGGAAAAACAGTCTGCCCAAAGCATGAAGTAGAAGAATCAGGTGCTCACAGTGAAGGCTTGCTGAAAGCATCTAATGTTCCCAGTCTGAGAAAACAACCAGTTCTTGACTATTCAACTACTGACAAACAACATGACAATGCAAGTGGATCCAAACTGTTTCTGGTATACAGTTTAAAATAAATTCACATATGATCTCCATAAAAATGGAAATCTATTCATTTTCATTACATCACCAAGGCAAGTAGCCTCCCACATGAGAAAATAAAACTAACTTAAGAGCAAAAGTCTTAGAAATGATTTTCTTAACAGCTGAAATAACTGAATCCAACCTGGTATAGTATGAATTGTGTGGCTGCAAAATGCAAACAGGAGGGGGTCTAATCTGTTTATATTGAATGTGAGCCTGCAAAATCATGATGTAAACGGAGTTTAGAAGATGCCGAGTAATCTGAAAGTGACAGACATGATCCCCATTTTATTTTTTTAATAGATTTTATATATTTATTCATAAGAGACACAAAGAGAGAGAGAGAGTCAGAGACACAGGCAGAGGAAGAAGCAGGCTCCACGCAGGGAGCCCGACGTGGGACTCGATCCCGGGTCTCCAGGATCACGCCCTGGGCTGAAGGCGGCGCTAAACCGCTGAGCCACAGGGGCTGCCCCCCATTTTCTTAATTCAATGACTCAAAGTAGTTTCCTGAGAGCAGTGTCTCAGTTTATCCAAAACTGTAAATTTAAAAAAATTTTAAATGTGTTTTACAAGATTGTCCATACAACTGCTGATTGTTGTCAATATACCATTAATTTGTGATAAACTTTGTTGGCTAGGGACATGAATAAAATCACTGCTATCAGAATGCATTCTAATAGCCAACAGCAAATAAATTTGTTATTTCTGAAAATTTCTAATGATATTCAGAAAAGTAGAGAACAGCGCCTGCCTCAGTGAGACACAGAAAATGCCATCTCCAAATTCTGGGGACAGAACATAAGACTAAGGCTCAGGATCACAGTCCCCAGGCTCTTCTCTTCACTCATGACCTGGGGCATGTCCTTTGATAGTTCCATGGATATTGATTTCCCCATCTATAAAGGCAGTTTGGACTAGTGACGATGACAATGTGATAAAAGTGAACCAGATCTGAGCTTTCCAAAGCTAACTGAGCACCAGACTCACCTCAAGAAAGAGCGATTCCTGACCCCTACTTTCAGATATTCTAATTTAAGACCAGGATGAGGCCCTGGAATCTATGCATATTTTCTTTTTAAGTTTCCCAGGTAACTAGGAAAAAATTACCAGTTTTGAGAATCACTGCGCCAAATGATTTGTCAGATTTCTACCAGATGCATTTTAAAAAGATTTGTGATATGTTTTCAAAAACGTATGATTTTTCCTTTACTAAAGAAGAAAAACTGCAGAATAACAAATTATTAATCACAGATTCCTAGTACTGCTTTTTTCATGGCCAACTTTAGATATAATGAAAAATATTTAATTTGGTTTAAATCCCCTAAATATCCGGGAATGAGAATCAAATTACAAAGAAGATGGATAAACATGTTGAAAGGAAAGATGTATGTTTTCAGCATGAACACTTTACTTTCTTAATCATAGATAGCAACAGTATCGGCAGCTCCTAGCCACTGAAGCCAGATCCTGACCAGAAAACATCTACCCAGTAAGAAACATAGATTATGGGATCCCTGGGTGGCGCAGCGGTTTAGCGCCTGCCTTTGGCCCAGGGCGCGATCCTGGAGACCCGAGATCGAATCCCACGTCGAGCTCCCAGTGCATGGAGCCTGCTTCTCCCTCTGCCTATGTCTTTGCCCCTCTCTCTCTCTCTCTCTCTCTCTCTCTGACTATCATAAATAAATAATAATAATAATAATTAAAAAAAAAGAAACATAGATTACCCACAGTCTCTCCCCGAAAGGCTTGATTCTTTTTTTTTTTTTTTAAGACTATTTATTCATGAGAGATACAGAGAGAGGAAGAGATGTAGGCAGAGGGCGAAGCAGGCTCCCTGTAGGAAGCCCCATCCAGGACTCAATGCTGACTCTGGGATCATGACCAGAGCAGACGCCCAAACACTGAGCCTCCCAGGTGCCCCAAAGGCTTGATACTTGACAGTTACTTAGGAAGGCCAGGAATCATGAAATGTAGTACTAGCACCTGTGAAAGGCTCTACTTGCCCAAAACAGAAGAAATTGGAAGACAAAAATAAAGGTCTCTCAAATATTTTCTATACCATTTTGAAAATTAAGCTGATCTGGTTTAGATAAACTACTGGAATGGGACCTCTAGATCTGGCGATACTAAGGTGACTGCCTATACTTTTGGACTTCTATTTTCTTTTTTTTTTTTTTTTATTTTATTTACGATAGTCATACAGAGAGAGAGAGAAAGGCAGAGACACAGGCAGAGGGAGAAGCAGGCTCCATGCACCGGGAGCCCGATGTGGGATTCGATCCCGGGTCTCCAGGATCGCGCCCTGGGCCAAAGGCAGGCGCCAAACCGCTGCGCCACCCAGGGATCCCTGGACTTCTATTTTCTGCACCAATGGCTCATTTTCTTCCTCCTTTCAAAATCTGAACTGGAATCCATATTCTTTATACTACCCATACCAGTTGGATATGGATATAGAAGATTTTTCTGTTGACATTCCCCTTTCCAAGATCCCTTACTGAAATGCTTTTTGCCTTCTTTTGGCAAAGTGCACATGAGTATTTCTTATCATAGAAATCCCAACTTCTATGTGTGTTGTTTTTTTTTAAGAGTCTGTAATTAAACCAAATGTATTATGGATAGCGGAAAATTCTTTTGAACGTTATTTTTTTCTTCAATCGCCCCTTCCCCCTTATTTTGTGCCAGTTCTTAGAGAAGAAGCGGCTAACTGTACTGAATTACTACCTTTTTCAAAAGCACAGATGTTCTGGTGCAGGTGGAGAGGATATATGGCAAAGACCATCAAGATTTGGGGTTAGCATTTCATGACCCAGAACAGGTACAAAAATGAACTATAGATTGTTACTGATACATATTTATTTCTGCCTGTACATAGGCACTAGAAGAACTCTTCCACAAGTGTTTTTGTTGGCCTTCTTTTGGAATCCATGCCTACTTGGACAATTTGCATAAGAGTGCCATGCTGGTTCTACTGTCTGGTCATTATTTGTTAGAGTTGAATAGGGCTCCTCTCTGCATCTATAGAAAGGGCCTTCTTAGCAGACTGCCAGTGCCATTTCACTGTCAGAATTAATCATCTAGTCTGATGAAGATGTAACTCCATAAATGAGGCAATCACACAGTATGCTTTTTAGTTTCTGGCTTAACGTCTTTAAAGAGTGAAGGGGTTTGGTGTATTTTTATGTAGTATAAACAATTACATAACAAGTTAATAAAATTAATAAAATGATTCTTATTGGTTCTTTTTTAAAATTAATTAATTTATTTATTCATGATAGACACAGAGAGAGAGGCAGAGACACAGGCAGAGGGAGAAGCAGGCCCCATGCAGGGAGCCCGATATGGGACTCGATCCCCGTCTCCAGGATCAGGCCTTGGGCTGAAGGTGGCGCTAAACCGTTAAGCCACCTGGGCTGCCTGATTCTTATTAGTTCTCAGGAGAGTTTACGGAAGGATTAATGATAAAGGACAACACCCAAAAAAACATGTAAATTTGAAAGCAAGATTATATTACTTTACTAGTTGTCCTAAGATTTATTAGTTCCGCAACAAAAATCAACATAATAATTCTGACTTTAAAAACCTGAAAGGAGGGATCCCTGGGTGGCGCAGCGGTTTGGCGCCTGCCTTTGGCCCAGGGCGCGATCCTGGAGACCCGGGATCGAATCCCACGTCGGGCTCCCGGTGCATGGAGCCTGCTTCTCCCTCTGCCTATGTCTCTGCCTCTCTCTCTCTCTGTCTGTGACTATCATAAATAAATAAAAATTTAAAAAAAAAAAAAAAAAAAAAAAAAAAAAAAAAAAAATAAAAACCTGAAAGGAAAAGTGGTTAATTGAAGCTTCATGTTCCTTTTATATTAAAGAGTGCACAAGCTGTTAAATATATAACAACCTTTTAAAATGTAACTTTATCTTGGCAAGCAGAATATATACGGTTCTTTATTTTGGCAAGTAAAAGACATAAAGTAAGAATGACTGATTAGGTCTAGGCAACAAACTGCACAGTTATTCCAAGTATTGTAATCCATGGAATTTTGAGTCTCAGTTCAGTAAATCTATGCTAAAATTATCTGACATGCTAAAATCTGTATATTTTATAATGATTTCACATAAAACATGTTACTAGAAATCACAGAAGAAATCTATAGTCCCAGACTTTCACTTTTTTAGATACATGTATCTAAAGTACAACACTATTTGTATAGCTTTCCCCATGGCTCCAACTTTTTACATGCATATATCACTGAAATCTATCTCCAGGAGCCCAGACCCTTATCCTGAGCATCAGTCTTATATCTCTGATTGCCAAGGAGACATTTCCATGAGATGTGCAAAGGTACCTTCAACTTGCTATGTCCAAACTGGAGGTACCTTCAACTTGCTATGTCCAACTGCTATGTCCAAACTAGCATAATACCCAGTCTTAATACCCATAATACTCAGTCTTTCTCTTAAACTTGGTCTGTTCATCATTCCTTTTTTACAGTAATGGCCATATCATTTATCTAGACACCCAAGGAGTCCTGCTAGATTCCTGCCCATACTCTACACTTCTCCTCCTTCCATATTTAGTGTTTAGAAGTATGCCAATACTATTTGCCAAACATCTACTGAATTAAATGTCTTTCACTTACTACAATAATCACTGCTTTATTTCAGGCACCAATTAATTTTTATCTGTATTACTACAATAGCTTTGTAACTAGTTTCTTTTACTCAGTTTTACCTCATTTCAATTCATCCTCCACAATGCCTAGAGTGACAAGACACAAAACTCCTCTGCATAAGTTTTTTCAATTGCTCATTGTCAGGATTTATAAGAGCCTTTGTCACTGGTCGGTCAGCTGCTTCCTTTCCAAACTAATCCCTAAATGCCTCTTATAATGAAATATCATCTTTTGTAAATGCTGCTCTTCTGCCTGGAAGGCCATTCATCAATCAATTAATTTATTAACAAAATATTTATTGTCAATTATGTGATAGACATCACATAGGGCTTTGAAGACACAGAGATGAAAGACGTGATCCACAGGTTCCATCATGATCTCCTAGTGAACTTCTGATTATATTTCCCTTCACTCACTTTTACATAGGAGACATTCAAGACATCCACGGAGACTCAAGATAAACTCCTAACTTCCCTTTCAAACTGAGGTGAAGAGACACTTTTTCTAGGAACTCTCCTCAGCACTCCCATTATTCTCACCAGTGCAGTTGGGAACATTATCTCCAGGGCACCCCTGGCACCAAGGACCCATTTCTATAACATTTTCATGCAGAGATGTAACTTTTGGCTTGTCTGAGTTTTTCCCACTAGTCTGTGAGGCTCCTGAGATCAAGGGAATTACTGAATCCCACAGTCTACAATGCCTACCTAGAGTCAATTTTATTCAGTAAATCTCATTTCAAAACTATTATATATTATGTGGCCACAATGTACAGTTTTTTCTATTTATGCTGATTCTTCAAAGCAATATAAGTTTTTAAGCCAAGACATTTTAAACTTTACATTTTTCTAATATGTTATAAAAAATTAAATTGCAAGTTAATAAAATTATTATTATTTGATTCTCAGGAGATACTGTAAAAGTAGTTCCTATCTTGTTTTCCTTCCTTATAGATTCTCATTTGCCACAAAAAGTTATGCATACAATCTGTCCTTAAGGCAAAATTTGTCTATACTAATTACAAATTTTTTCTAGCTTTATAAGAAAACAATTTCTAAGGAGAATTTGAAATATACAAAAAGGCATTAAAATAATGTAATTTTTAAATCACACATACTTTATACATTTACTTCTATAATTTTACATGCAACTCAGTTTTTTTTAGATTTATTTATCTATTTGAGAAAGAGGGTGCATGCAAGCAGGGATGGAGGGATGGGGCAGAGGAAAAGGGAAAGAGAGACCCTGAAGCAGACTTCCCACTGGGTGTGGAACCCAACACAAGGCTCAATCCCATGGCTTCAAGATAAAATCAAGAGTCATCTGCTTAACCACCTAAGCCACTCAGATGCCCCTGCAACTCAATTTTTAAAATAAAATAGTAATATATAACATGTTGGTTTTCCTTTTTTCATCTAACATTATACTGCTAATCATTTAATGCTATTTGTAGTTCTTTAAAAAAAAGACTGTATATTTCTATTCATTTATCTACTCCACAATTACTTCACAGCTATCCTTTATTTAGGTAAACATAGCATATTACATTTTTTCTTCAGCTAAGACAGCATATTACTATTATAATGACTGTATGATAAAACACATCATTATTATGAGTAATGCTGTGATAACATTCTTAAACATAAAATACTGTGACTGGCACAAAAACAGAGACATAGATCAATGGAATAGAATACTTCGTTGTCAATCTTTGACAAGGCAGGAAAGAATATCCAATGGGAAAAAGAGCCTCTTCAATAAATAGTGTTGGGAAAACTGGATAGTAACATGCAAAAGAATGAAACGGGACCACTTTCTTATACCATACACAAAAGTAAATTCAAAATGGATGAAGGACCTAAATGTGAGACAGGAAACCATTAAAATCCTAGTGGAGAACATAGGTAGTAACTTCTTTGACATTGGCCATAGCATTTCTTAGTAGAAATGTCTCCTGAGGCAAGAGAAACAAAAACAAAAATAAACTATTGGGACTACATCAAAATAAAAAGCTTCTGCACAGCAAGGGAAATAAACAACAAAACAAAAAGGCAACAAAACGGGAGAAGATGTTTGCAAATGACATATCTGATAACAGGTTAATATCTAAAATATATAAAGAACTTATAAAACTCAACACCCCCCAAAAATGAATAATCCAATTTAAAAATAGGTAGAAGACATGAACAGACATTTTTCCAAAGAAGACCTACAGATGAGCTAATAGACACATGAAAAGATGTTCAGTATCACTCATCCTTAGGGAAATACAAATCAAAGCTACAGTAAAGTTATCACCTCACACTGTCAAAATGACTAAAGTCAACAACACAAGAAACAACAGGTATTGGCAAGGATGTGGAGAAGAGAGAACCCTCTTGCACCGTTGGTATGAATGCAAACTGGTGCAGCCACTCTGGAAAACAGATGAAAATTCCTCAAAAAGTTAAAAAGTAGAACTAGCCTATAATCCAGCAATTGAACTACTAGGTCTTTACCCAAAAAATACAAAAAGACTAACTTAAAGGGATACATACACCCTGATAATTATAGAAGCATTATCTACAATAGCCAAATTATGGAGCCCAACTGCCCAGTGATAAATGAAAGGATGAAAAAAAATGTGGTGTGTGTGTGTGTTGTGTGTGTGTGTGTGTGTGTGTATGAGAGAGAGAGAGAGAGAGAGAGAGAGAGAGAGAAAGAGAGATATGGAATATTACTCAGCCATAAAAAGAATAAAATTTTGCCATTTGCAACAACATTGATGGAGCTAGAGAGTATTATGCTAAGCAAAATAAGTAAGTCAGAGAAATACAAATACCATATGATTTCACTCGTGTGGAATTTAAGAAACAAAACAAATGAGCAAAGGGAAAAAAAGAGAGAGAAAGGGAGGCAAACTAAGAAAGAGACCCGTAACTATAGATAACAAACTGATGGTTACCACAGGGGAAGGTGGGTGGGAGGTTGGGTTAAATAGGCGTGTACCTGTGATGACCACCACGTGTATGTAAGTGTTGAATCACTATATTGTACACCTGAAACTAAGCTTACACTGTATGCTAACTAGAATTTAAATAAAAACTTTTAAAGAAAGAAGAAAACATAAAACATTGTTACGTCTCTATCTCTTGTAAGATATATTCTTACAATGGAAACTATTGGGTCAGAAGCATAAACTTTTAAAGGTTCTGGATACACATAAGCCATTTTTCCAGAAAGTTTGTACACATTTCACATTTGCTTCTATATTAAATTCCTGAAGTCTATGCTTATCACTGGTTATTTTAAAAGTTCATCTTCAGGTAGAAAGAAGATTTACAAGTATTTTCTTCTGGCAGTTTAAAGAAGAGTGACTAATGTGCATAGAATGGCAGAAGTAATATTAATGCCTTATAGCCATGTAGCAACATAGTCAACCTACCTAGTCTTATTTGGTTCTCACAATAACTTATGAAGTAGGTCCTGTTATCTCTATTAGAGCTGGGAAAACGACCTTGTCAGTTAACACTGAAATAGTCATTTTTTAAAGCACTTCTCAGGAATTCCCATTCAAACTCTCAAGAGTTTAGTTGAGAGAAAGTAGCAGGCAAAAGGGTAGCTATTTCATGGTTTGTTCTTTTTTCCTAGCTATTGTGTAATTTGCCAGATAACCTTTAATAAAAGGAGCTACCCTTAGGTGTTCCTGCTGTATCAATATAATACTGCCTCATCCAGAAACTAATTCAAGTGGACTGACAACCCATAGAGTAGTAAGGAGCCAATAAACGTCATAGGCCAACCCGATTTGGTAGCTGAGCCAGTCTTCTTTTTCAGAAGAGTATCAGTATTATTGTATGACATGTGGTCATTCATATACAACAGTTTTTCTTTCAACATAGTGTTGGGGGTATGGTGAGTGGAAGCAGTAGTAGTCTTTGAGATGGGCATCCAGAATGACACATTAATTTTTATTCAGTTAAAATTGACAAATTCTGGGACACCTGGGTGGCTCAGTGGTTAAGTGTCTGCCTTTGGGCTCAGGGTGTGATCCCAGGGTCCAGGATCGAGTCCCACACTGGGCTCCTGCAGAGAGCCTGCTTCTCCCTTTGCTTATATCTCTGCCTCTCTCTCTGTCTCTCATGAATAAATAAAGTCTTTCAAAAAAAAAAAAAAAGAAATTCTTACCTTGACTATTAATCCTTTTGAGTCAACCAACCATATCTTTTTCATGGCCTTCTCTTTTGGTAAACCTTCTTTTTCCATGGCCATAACAATCAGGTGTGCGATCCCTAAGGCAGCCTGAGAAGACATTATAAAAACAAAACTTTAAAAAGTTGTTCCACATAATAACTTATCAAGAGTTACGTTTCACTCCATTTTATCTTTGTTAATAAGAAAGAACAAAATGGCTCTACTACTGACCTAAACGGTTATATTCATTCATTTATACTGGGAGCAAAGTATTTTTGTCACATTTGGGGTAAGCTAAAGGACAATTATTTACTCTTCTTATCACAACAGAACCACTATTATGTGGCCTGCTCTTTAGCCACAGATAAATCAGTGATATCCTTGATTGTCATCATCTTTAATCCTGTTAATGCAATTAAGATTTGCTCCAACGAGAAAATATTGAACTTAAAAGAATGACCTGGTCAGCCTTGCTTATTGGACTGTATTGTTTATTGTTGGGCTCCAGCTCCTCTATTGAATTTGAAGAATGAAGCCTGGTCATTTGGATGGGAACTTGACCAATTAGGCAATAGAATAAAACACATAAAATCTCTGTCCCTAAGCATTTATTTACTCTATTAATTTGGACAAAGAAAGTACTGTGAAATCTCTTTCAAGATTAAAAGCAATCAACTTCTTTGGTATTTGATAAATTTTGTGATAATCTGTGAATGTCCAAAACCTTTTCAGGGACAAACAAGTGCCAGTTTTGAATCATCCAACCATGAATACATCTGCCCTGCTGAGTATCAAGAACTGACCTGTACCATTCATCAAAATCCTTTGGAAATTCAGAGAATTTGAAATAGAAGAAGCTGACTAAAATTAAATACAGCATGTAACCTTCATCCAAATAAAAAACTCAAATTTTAATAAGATGTAATTTAGCCTTGATTTTTATTTTGATGTGAAAATGAACTTGTGATTTATATTCTGAATACTTTGACATGTTTACATCTTGGCATTTAAATTCTAGCTTTGTGAATTTCATTTTAAGAACAAGTAAAATCAAAACCAACATAATATATACAATTTCTACTAGTGTAATACATTTGTTTATAATCATATTCAATTTGAAAATTTAAAGGTTCTTTATATATAGCCACGAAGTATTTCTTCTTTCACTCCATCCTACAATTCTAAACAGATTTGGGCAGTTTTTTCACCAGAAGCTCAAACTCAATTGACATTTTAAGTCCTATTTTGGGGGCATGAATTATCAGTGGAGTCTAGTTTTCTTCTTCCAAATGATTAACTCACAGCAGAAGAGAACAAAAACAGCCTACTTTTACTTTTGTCTCCGTGCCTTTTCCTTCCAGCAACTGTGAATGTTTTGGTTCTTTTGCATGTGAACAGTTATAATGCACAAGTCTCCAATTCAAATATGTTTTTCTTAAAAACTTGAATATAGTTATATATGTGTACACTGATTTGTGAATCAAATTAAGAGAACTTTCATATGGGACACTGGAGGGCACTAAAAGCATCAGATATAATAGCCTAAAAACTTAAAAGCTTTTATACATAATCACACATTGGAAACTTTTTTGTTCCCACAAAACACACAAAACAAAAACCCATGCCACCATTCGATAATCTCAGAAATTTAAGACGTGAAAAGTATCACTATATCTCTATGCTAAAGTCTCCTATGATAAATGAATATACCTCAATACTTAACTGGGGAATCTTTCAATAAATAGCTGCAATATATTGAAAATTTGAAAAAATACCTTAAACTTCAAATTAGTGAATAATTAAGATAAATTCTGTTCATCACTTTAAGATAATATAAGTATTGTATAAGGCAAGTACCTCTCCAGCTCCTTGGAAGAGTATTTTTTGATCAGACAGTTTGTTTTTGGTTATTCGAAGAGCCGCAAGAACGCCTGCCACTGCAACAGACGCTGTTCCTGTAACAAGAAATAGCCTTACATGATCCTCAAACAGATCCTGCCAAATTCAAAGTCTTGAATCTTTATTTGCCTCTTGAATTCATTGTACAACAAGGTAACTGGTACAGAAAGGGAACCTATGGTTGTCTGACCTCATGCTTACATATGAGGTGAAATTCTCAGGCTATGGACATCAATATTTTAGCACAGCAACTCTCCACTATTCTTGATGACTTTCCAAAAAGGTTCTATGACTTAATGTGATATAATGAATAAAAGCATGGGGTTTGAATTCTTATGTGGATTCCAGGTCAACCTGTTTACTAGCTAGATGAATTTAGAGAAATTATTTTTTTTTTCATTTTGGGTTTTTTAAAAAAGATTTTATTTATTTATTCATGATAGACACAGGGGAAGAGAGAGAGAGAGAGAGAGAGAGAGAGAGAGAGAGAGAGAGAGAGAGGCAGAGACACAGGCAGAGGGAGAAGCAGGATCCATGCCAGGAGCCTGACGCGGGACTCGATCCAGGATCACGCCTTGGGCCAAAGGCAGGTGCTGAGCTGGTGAACCACCCAGGGATCCCCTCATTTTGTTTTTTTAAAGATGTATTCATTTACTTGAGAGTGACTAAGAGAGAGAGAGAGAGAGAGAGAGAGAGAGAGCATACAAGCGGGGAGAGGAGTAGCAGGAGAGGGAGAAGCAGACCTCCCACTGAACAGGGAGCACAATGTGGGACTCGATCTCAGGACCGCAGGATTGCAGGATCATGACCTGAACCCAAAGGCAGGTGCTTAACCGAATGAGTCACCCAGGTGCTCCTAGAAAAATTATTTAATCAGTTTCCTCATATGTAAAATAAAATAGTTCTACTGTGTGAGACAAAAGAGTACTAAGTGCTATTAGATTCTTCCACCTAATTACTCTAGGGACCCTGAAACCTACTACTAATCCCGTCTATACAAAATAGGTGTGCAGTAAATTCTTGCTGATAATGGTTGTGGTAGTAATGACGTTTCCAATACATTTGGAATTTGATCTTTAAATCTTTAATTTTAAAAACTGACAGACAATAGCAATTAAAATCTGATGTTATTGTGTCCTTTAATTGGCTATTACAATTAAACCTATAACAATCATTGGTGGATCCCAAAGGTGCTGGACAATATTAATGTAAAATTTATTTAGGATAATAGACTGAGTTTTCCTCATCATGCCCCACGGTCATAGAAACTTCACCAGTACTACTTTTACTACTTTGGCATATAAGCTTTCACAGATCACAGAGCAGTTTTCTTGCTTTTAAACATAATTTCATAGCTCAAATTCTTTATTGGCTCAGGTCCAAAGTAAAACTTTGCACCCTCTTGTAGTATTTCCCAGCTCTCTCATCTATTTTCACTCCTCTACATAACACATTACCTATAATGGTTCCTAGATCACTCACCTAGGTAGCAAAGCTTAATTAAACTTTAAACATCCATATTTGGTGTAAAAAAATATATTTAGACTAGGTCTGATGAATGACACAATGATGAAGTGTCATATATGCCAAGTACCAAGGATGAATGAAGCATTTCACCATTAGTATGTTTGTTCTTTTCAATCTTTTGGTTGTTTCTTTCTTGTAGAATCTGGTAGTCATAAATAAGATCACGATAAATGATAATTACTGAAGACCTGTGTCACTTGCATGTTTTTTTATTTAGAAACACAACATAAATCACGAAAATAAAATGCTTGAATTTTGAGGCATCATTATAATAAACTGTGGTAAGTGATACATTATGTAGAGACAACTCTCCTATATAACATTTAAAATGAAAGCCTGTTTTCTTTGAGGAAATACTTCGTAGTGGAATTATTGAATTATAGGGTATTTGTGGTTTTAGTTTTTTGGAGACTCTCCATACTGTTTTCCACAATGGCTGCACCAATTTGCATTCCCAGCAACAGTGCACAAGGGTTCCTCCTTCTTCACATACTTGCCATTCACATACTTATTATTTCCTGTCATTTTGATTTTGGCCATTCTGACAGGTATAAGCTTATATCTCATTGTGGCTTTGATTTGCGTTTCCCTGATAATGAGTGATGGTGAACATCTTTTCACTGTTGACCATCTGTATGTCTTCTTTGCAAAAATGTCTGTTCAGATCCTCTACCTATTTTTAACCAGATTAGTTTTTATATAAGTTATTACACAAATAAGAATAAGTTATGCAAATAAGTATTATTTGTAGAAGTTCTTTACATATTTTGGATATTAACCTCTTATCAGATATATTTGCAAATAAATGAAAACACCAATTCAAAAGGATATATGCATCCCTATGTTTATTGCAGCATTATTCATAACAGCCAAGATATGGAAGCAACCCAAGAATCCACTGATAAATGAACAGATAAAGAAGATGTCTATGTACACACACACACACAAACACACACAATGGTATCACACAGCTATATAATGAGATCTTGCCATTTGTGACAACCTATATGGACCTAGAGGATATTAAGCTGAGTGAAGAAAGTCAAACAGAAAAAGACAAATACTTATGTGTGGAATTTAAAAAAATAAATGAATAAACAAAAAGCAGAACCAGATCTATAAATACAGAGAATGAACAGACTAATGATTGCCAGAGAGGGAAGACAGGCAAAATGGGGGAAGGAGAGTAGGTGATACAAACTTCCAGTTATAGAATGAATAAGTCACAGGGATAAAAGGCATAGCAGAAGAAATATAGTCAATGGTATTGTAATAGTGTTGTATGGTGAGAGACAATAGCTACACTTATAGTGAACACAGCATAACAAATAGAGTTGCTGAATCACCACATTGTACACCTAACACATAACATTGTATGTTAACTATATTCAAATAAAAAAATAACAATAAATAAAATAAAAGCCTAGGTAAAAATATGGCTGATCTATGTAGAAAAGACATTACAATAGGATCAGAATGGTTTGTCTCTTACATCCATGGTACTTACAGGAACTATTAAATAGAAGAAAATAATTTTAGGGAGGTATAAGTATCCAGTCACTACACAAGTAGCTATTCACTAATACTAGCTCAAGTTATCTCATTCTCAGGCTTTTTGAAGTAAACTGACCAGAAGCTTGGATTTGAGGGACTCTAAGCTCCCTTCCAACTCTGAGACCTCTATCATTTTAGGGTCTCTATAGCCTCTATCAGAACCACAAGATTTAACCAGCTGAAGAATCAAAGTTGAAGCAATCACTGTATTTGTATTATTGATTTGACTTTAAATAGAACTGGGCATTTAAGAATAGTAGAATAAAATCTTTCAAAAGATCCAAACTATAATGTGGTGACATTTTTATATGGTTATGCTGGATCATTCTGTATTAAAAGCCAAGATGTTTTAAGTTTGTACATATCATCTCAAGTAAGACAAAAGACATCTCTGTTTACATTAGATTTTAGTGCCTTCTATTTAAATATATATTCCACAACATCTCATGAGGCAATAATGAAACATCTAAATTTCTCTTCATAGAATAAAAATAAAAGATATTTTTAGCACTAACAAAAAGCTAATTTGAGCATGATTTCTTTTTTGACATGTTAGCTGAAATTTATTTTTTTGTAATAATTACATGTATGGGTTTTTTATTTATTTTCTTAATTGAGCATGACTCTTGCACATGTCCTAGTCCTACTTCCTGGTACGGCTTTGATTTAAATCAAAGTCAAGGGAGTAAATGTGGCAAGATGATATCTCATAAAAATGCCGAGTTTTTGTAACAAATTATTCCAAAATAATTTTTGAGATTGAAAACTATATTTTTAGTAAAGCAGACAAAGACAGGCTGAAGTTTATCTTTGTACTAGGACTTTTAGAGTTTTTTTTTTTTAATTTATTTATTTATGATAGTCACAGAGAGAGAGAGAGAGAGGCAGAGACATAGGCAGAGGGAGAAGCAGGCTCCGTGCACCGGGAGCCCGATATGGGATTCGATCCCGGGTCTCCAGGATCATGCCCTGGGCCAAAGGCAGGAGCCAAACTGCTGCGCCACCCAGGGATCCCGGACTTTTAGAGTTCTTAATATTTAACACTGATCAAAGAATGACCTCTACTAATGCAGTAATTTGTTAAATCTGATTAGAATTACTATATATAAATAGCAAAAGAGACTGATAAGTAATCAAGTTAAACTCCTCATGTGCTACTAAATAAGTAGTTCAGACAGCACCAGAAGCAAGGGGAGCAGGAGTAACTTTTTGAGCAGGGCTACAGCATTAGGAGTACGTGCTACTCAAGCACAGTATTAAAGAAATAATGTGAGAGGTCCAGGATTTCTGACAGGGCAAGCATGACACGGAAGCAGGGAGGACTGGTCAAAATGGGGGATTGAACACATAATTTAGTTTTCCCTCTCCCCAATAAACTCTACTAAAACAACAGAAAGGAGATTAAAAAAAAAAAAAAAAAAGATCAAGGAACCACAAGAGGATAGCAACAAAATTGCTAGAAGCTAGAAGGCAGATGGGCAGATAGCAACAGACAGTGGATGCGAAAAGGCTGAGTTCTTGGCCAGCCATAGGAATGCTAAGAAACAATCGGAGTGAGAAAGCAGAATTATCAAAAGGCCTGGCTACAGGAGGCACCAAATACCTCTGAAAGTGGGGATTTAAGAAGAGATGTAAAACATGAGGCTACTCAAAAATCTGTGAAGAAGTAGTTATAACCTAGATCCATTTTCCTGACCTTCTAGCAGACAGCTGACCCTCCACACTCTGGAGGTTTATTTAAAAAACCAGAGGTTTATTTTCTAGAGACCATATCTGAATTGTAAGACATGAGGCACAACCGTAAGGCATCAGGGATAATTGGTTGCAAGGGTGCTATACCTTGAAACAAGGTTAAATGCCAGTTAACATACTCAATATAGAGACTTCCAATCTTCCCCTACTTGGCTCCAAGAATACTGGCAAAAAGCTCATCCTAGCAGAAAGCTAACATCAAGAGAGAGACTGACACAATCTTTTCTGTGGAATCTGAGCAGTGTAAGAGAAAAAAACAAAACCAGACTGCTAAGGAGGATTTCCTTAAGAAAATGGCTCAATCAAGTATCTTATAGTAAAGACCTAGAGTACAAGTTCCATTTGTTTACCAAGCCTTCCAAAATGTAAGAGAGAAGACACAGAACACATGTGAAACTATAGGTAGTATAGTACTGCTGAAACAAACACAACTTACTAGAATGCTGCATGATATGATGCTGAAGTGTTGGATAAGATCATGCAGGCTCTTCCACTACATACTAATAATAACTGTATATATTGTTTTATATACATATAAATATATAATGTATACATATATCATATGCATAAATAAAACTAAAATTATAAACTATATAATTATAAAATTATATAATTATAATTATAGGTAACATGGCTAAAAAATTCTAAATTCAGAGAGCAGTGGGGGAGTAATTTGAGAGTTGGAGGCTGATGGTCACTGCAATTATTGAGGAGAGAGGATATTGCAACAATTCAAGAAAGAAGTTGAAAGGGAGGAAATAATTAAGAGATAAAAATCAACAGGTCTTAATGATTAAATACATAGAATGGGTGAGGAAAAGTCCAGAATAATCATACATTTTCTTGTTTGGGTGACTAGGAAAAAGTTTGCAAGGAAAATATGAGTTCAATTTTGAACTTGTGAGCTTGTGCTTACTGTCTATGTGCTGCTCAGGGGGAAATGTCAAGAAGGTAGTTAGATATACAGGTCTGGAACTCAGCATAGAAATCTAGGTCAGAGATAAAAATCTGGAATTTGAAAACATGTAGTTGTATTTAGGTCATGTGGATTGACAACACTATTCAGTGAGTGGCTAAAGGAGAGAACCCAAAATAAATATAAACATTTAAGGAATAAGGGCAGAAGAATGTGATATAGGGGAAGATGGCCAAGTAAGAAAATGGTCAAAGAGGTAGAAGAAGCAAGAAAGCATATGGTACCATGGAACCAAAAGGAAGAAGTAGTGATAAACAGTAGAAAGGTTAATCAAGAAAGGCAATGATAATAACTACTGGATCTGACGATTATTACATCATGGAGACCTTCCAGAGAGCTATTTTGGTTATATATGTTAGAGCCAAAGCTGAAGGGCAGCATGCTGAGGAATAAATAAAAGATGAAGAATAGAGACAGCAGATGTGGAGTATTCCTTGGAAAAGTTTAAATAAGAAAATAATGAGATGAAGATGGAGATGGGGGCAGGAGGGAAACAGGGCCAAGAAAAATATTTTATTTTTATAGGAAGAATGACAAGGACTGTTGGAGGAAAGAATGTTGGGTCAAGGTAATTATTTTAAGAATTAAAGAAATTCTTAAATAAACCTAAATTTTCTTAAATTTTGGGTGTCTGGGTGGCTCAGTCGGTTAAGCATCTGCCTTCAGCTCAGGTCATGATCCCAGGGTCCTGGGATCCAGCCCCACATCAAGCTCCCTGCTCAGTGGGGAGTCTGCTTCTCCCTCTACCCCTCACTCTGCTCATGCTCTCTCTCTCTCTCTCTCTCTCTCTCTCTCTCTCTCTCTCAAATTAATAAATAAAATCTTTAAAAAAAAAGAAAGCAATTTAAACATGATATAGCCTAATGGCAGTAGAGACAAAGAAGCTGAAGTCACAGGAAAAGAAGCTACCCACTAATTCTAATGAGCTTTTTCAAACTGGTCTGGTTTCACCGTTAGGAAAGCCAAGTATGTTTAAAAAATTCTTTTCTATTAAATCCTTTTGTATAAATAAATAAATAAATAAATAGATAGATAGATAAATAGATAGATAGATAGATAAATAAATAAATAAATGATTTTGTAATAAGAATATCTGACAAAATATTCCTGCATTCTAGTTCATGTATTGATTTTTAAAAGAAATATTTGATAAAATAAATTCTAATATAACAAAATAGTCTGAATAGTTTTTGTCTCCTAGTATAAAGACATCTTAGCAGAAATGCAGGGCAGATCTGGGGGAGCCTGGATGGCTCAGTTGGTTAAGCATCTATTTTCAGCTCCAGTCATGATTAGAGGCCCTAGGATCAATCCATGTGTCAAGCTCCCCAATTAATGTGGAGTCTGTTTCTCCCTCATCCCTCTGCCCCTCCTTCCACTTGTGTCTCTCTTTCTCTCTCAAATAAATAAATCTTAAAAACAAAAAACAAAACCAAAAAAAAGAGAGAGAGAGAGAGAGAGAGAAATACATGGGAATGTAATTATGGTATCTAGATATAAAATAAGGTACTTTGGATTAATGTTAAATCAACTGAGAATTAACTTAGAATCTACAAATAAGAGGAGTGTCATCCGAATACTATTTTCCCCCTTTTTTCCATTTAATTTATCTTATATGATACAGTTATATCTAATATTCCTTTATATAACTGGTATTAAGGGTAACATGAAAAATGACTCTTCTAAGAGATGACAGCAAATGCCAAATTACAATATAAAGTAATGACAGTACCACTTTGAAAAGAACACTAATAGAAGCATTGGGTTTTTGGTATTATAACTAAAGACTATACTTTAGGTAATTTTGTGTTATGGCTCAACAACTCAGTAAAAAGTGCTATCTTTCTACACTTGAAAAAATGTATTCATAAATACATGCCCATTGTAACAAATGCATTAAACAGTTAAAATCCAGATTGACAAAGACTAAAAAAAATCACTTCTAATCCTACTGCCTGGGTAGGATCATTTTCAACATTCTGATGAATACTCGTACAACTGTTTTCTATATCTGATATATGCAAATTAAAGAAAATTTTAATTTGCAAAAAATATTTCATGTCATGCCTACTATTTTAACATACTTTCTGACACTTAAAAATATCTTGTGACTACCATACGATGTTAATAACATATTTTAGAGGACTTCTCATTTTTTGCTATTAAAAAAAATTGCAATAGAGATTGCATTCCAGAGATAGCAATGGGTGGCCAGGACCCTCTTTAAGCCCAATCCCTTCCCCATCCCTTGCCTTGGGGGGGCAGCTGTGCCACCTGCCACCTGGAAAGGGATATAGGATCCTATATCCTAGGATATATCCTAGGATATATATCCTATAGGATATAGGTTTGTTCCTGTCTGGCTCTCAGTGCCAAAGAGCCAGACCCAAAACATGGTGCAGATAGGCCAGGTTCCAAAGAAGTTAAATAACTGATGCTGGACTCACTGGCTCTGTTCCTGCCCTGCTCATGGCTGCTTGTTCCTTGCTCCAGAATTTCCTGGGTATGGCACCAGGTATGCATTTGGTACCAGCTGAAAATATGTTTCTAAAATGCAAGCTCAGTTTAGCAGAACTCTTGGGACAGCCTTGCCCTGTCCTCGAAAATTGGATCATGAAGGTATTAGATCCAATGGATGTTGCTTTTAACACTTCATTTACTAGTGGGTGCCGTGGAACACAAAGATATCAGAACATGCCATCAAGTTGCAGCTTAATGAGGCAGAGGGGCAGCTAGAACTCGGAGGAAGCAGTGGGTCCTCCATAGTTGCAGAAAGCTGCCTGGGCTTCTTCACTAAAAAACTGTGGTTCTTTACTAACTGAAAAGGGCCATAGAGAAGTGGAAAAAGACGCTGGCCTATGGAATGAAGAAACAATGTTCCACGGGTACACAGTTGTAATTTTCCAAAAAGAGCTGAATGAAGTGAAAAATTATGGTCTCCTAGGCTACATACGGCCCTAGAGAGCCCTTGAGAAGAAAGAATGTGTGAAAATTCCAGCAGCAGGAAAACATCAGGGTGACACCTTTGAAACTACACACCATCAAAACAGAAGTTTATCCATGTTGATGATATTCTCGAAGATGGGAGAAAGGCAGCATATTGCTCTGAGGAAGGCATGGAAGTACATACTTTTGATGACAAATGTCATCATTTGAGGTAGTTCTGAAGGTGGAAGAAGAGGTCAACTCTAAACAAAATCTCACAAAATGAGAAACAGAGTAGGATGTAGGTCTTAGCGTGGTGACTCTGAAAACAATGAATATATTTTGACCAAGAGATACAAAAATCCCATATGCATTTCACTACTTTCTTTTTTTTTCTTTAAGATTTTATTTATTTATTCATGAGAGACACAGAGAGACAGGCAGAGACACAGGCAGAGGGAGAAGCAGGCTCCATGCAGGGAGCCCGATGTGGGACTTGATCCTGGGTCTCCAGGATCATGCCCTGGGCTGAAGGCAGGCGCTAAACCACTGAGCCACCCAGGGATCCCCCATTTCACCACTTTCTAAAGAATACTGTGACCATAGGAATGTTGTCTTTACTGAGAGCTGGCTGTGCACAAGAGGACTGCCTACAACGTTGCGTTACACTAATCGTGGTATACCTGGGAACTCCAGGACTAAATAGGATTAAGTTAATAAACTTACAATCAACTTACTACGAGGGAAGACATTAGGAGAATCTTTTTCTTACTGGCTTAGAAGTTTTCCCAGCAAAGCTAAGAAAGGTAGCGAAGATTGCCCTACCAGGACTGTGATATGTGACTCTATGAGTGATTATATTGGGCTTCTTCTGGGGATACCATTTACAGATCAGATCCACTAAGAGCATCTTTATTTCTACCTGCCTGTCCTTATCGAGCATACCCTTAGTGTCCAGATTCCTCATGGGTAGCACACAGGGTGAAAAAGAAGCACTGACCATAGCATGGTGCTGCTTGGAATAATGCTCATGGTGCCGGATGTACAGCTGGCATGCTGACCCTCATCCAAGCAGGAGCCAATACTTAGTTCAATATTGTCATGCTGTACTGTGAATACCGGCTTGTTGGTCAGATTCTTTTCTCCAGGCCTGCTGCTTTTATTCCATGTCTTATTATAAAGATTTACCTCACAGGACCATATTATCTAAAGCTGTGTATGGAAAGCAATGGGAATAAAAAAGCTCTTATCTTAGGAATCTCTGCTTTCATCTTTTTAATGTTAACAGTCATGGAGCTGTTGGATTTCTCCATGGAGCTAGACTGCATCCCGGCCAGAGAGCTCCTTCTTTTGTGAAAAATGTCTTCTATAAAATTTGATTTTGATCTTTTCGATTATCAAAGCATTTAGTATAAGATCAAGCTATATTTACCTAATTTTTAAAAAATCCTAATAACCAAACTAGTTCATTATGGCTAAACCTCCTATGTAAATAATTACAATGTCATGTTAGAGAGCAGCCATTCCAAGGAGGCCATTATGAGAACAACCACCTCTTTTTATAATTGATTTTAAATGACCAGAGGATGAGACCTTATTATTTTGATCTGAATTTGCGAATTCTGATGGTCTCTAGATTATATTATTAAATGTCCAATTATTTATAGATTTAGCCAGCACTTTTTCAGCTAAAAATAATTTATAGTTAGACTGCATTAAAGTCCAAATCTCTATCCAAAACCAAATTGTCTATCATTTAAAATTATTTTAGGTCACTAATATAGAATTTTAAGTATTTTTAAAATCAAATACTTTTTATAAACTATCTTTAACGCATCTGTTAAAAAAAGAAAAATGTTCTCCCAAGAGTTTGGTGTGAAACATTTATTTACATGGTGTGGCTGTAATAGCTAAATAGCTACATAATTATTTTCCTTGGCACTGAAATGCAATTTTTATGCCCACAGTGGGGAAAGTATTACATTGTGGGCAAAATGGTAAAAACATAAGGTTAGAAAGGTAAAATAGATACACATGGGGAAAAAGTATCATTAGAGACACTATTTTGGTATGGAGAAATGTACAGAATAGAATGGTTTGGTCATTTCTAATCAGAACCCCAATAACTTGCCAAAAGTTCTCTCTAGCCGGAGACTGGGCCCATTTTTCTCAAATCTGTCTTTTTGTTGGCTAAGTCAGAAATGCTCTAAAATTCCTATGTGTAAATAGGTAACTACACAGATTATATTTTAGGACAGATTAGCTGGGGTGAAAAATTAAATAATTAATGCCTCCACACTGGTGACCCGCTGGGTAGAAGGGGGAATATTCTGTGGTGAATCCTACAGAACGACTCCACATGCAGTGCTATTTGGACTTGGCTTAGCATCTGCCTCAGATTTCCTGTGCTCCTGACTTTAATTCTGATGCAGCCCAGACCTTGACCTCTAAATTCCTACTCCTCATTGACAGGAGCTCTGATCCTAATTACAAAATACTCATTTTGTTTGATTTGGATTTAGCATTCTTTTTATCTTAAACCGAACTCTGATGCCTATCAATTCTGCATAATGGTTCAAAAGTATGTAATATTGGTCTTTAACTTCTATATGGACATTTCTGTGGGGCCCCCAAAATTGAAAGATAAGAGTATTAAGGAAAGGACAGTTTGCTCAATAGTTTATGTGGCTATTTATTTATTTTTAAGTAATTTCTACACCCAACATAGGGCTCAACTCCAAACTCCGAGATCAAGAGTTGTATGCTCTACACCAAACTCTACACCAAATGACCCAGCCAGGTGTCCCTAATATAGAGTATTTTAGAGACCACTGCAAAATGAACTGGTAAATGACTCAGACACCGGTCTACAAAATCTTTATTTGTAGCACTGAAGGCATGCTATCATTATACATGTATCTTCTAGGAAGGTCTATACAGCTCTGTAAAATTAGACTCTTACTACCCTTCTGAAATCCTCCAAATACTCACTTCTCATGAATAAATACTCAAAAAGAAATTTAATAACACAGAAAGAAAACAAAGTTGAATTAATGTAAGGCATCTTTGTCATGAAAATGGCACTAAAGTAATAATGTGATAACATCACAAAGGATTTGGGGAAAAGAAAGATTTGACCAACTAATTTAGTGTGCCCCCAAAGATACAGAGACTCATTATTTTTAAACACATTATATCTATATAGCTATGCCACACTATAAATTTAAAGCATAGTGAATTTTAAAAATTATACCTGTGAAGTACTTTTTATTTTACAGGGGACTTTCACAAATGATTATTTGTCCTTAATACAAACTCTATGAATAGAGAAACATCATCCTCATTTAAACTTTTCTTTGACGACCTCATTTCCAATGGCACTCATCTCATTTCACTTTGGCTGTCTTCCTCCAAAGTTCCATGAGATGGTGCTTACTATCACTCAGATCTAATCCTTTGTGGTAATACTACATTAGAATACCTCACTCAGGCAGCCCAGGTGGCTCAGGGGCTTGGCGCTGCCTTCAGCTCAGGGCGTGATCCTGGAGACCTTGGATTGAGTTCCACGTCAGGCTCCCTGTATGGAACCTGCTTCTCCCTCTGCTTGTGTCTCTGCCTCTCTCTCTTTCTCTCTGTGTCTCTCATAAATAAATAAAATCTTAAAAAAAAAAAAAAAGAATACCTCACTCAGGGTCTACAATTTCCCACCCTCCCAGTTGTTTCAATTGTCCCCATTATGCTTATTCTTTAACTTCATGGGAGCCTCTGGGCCCTACTGTCCTTATCTTCACCCCCCTTTCCAGCTTACCTTGAATATCATCATTGAACGTACAATATCGGTTTTGGTATTTCTTGAGGAGACGAAAGGCATTTATATTGGCAAAATCTTCAAACTGAATAAGGCAATTCATCCCATACCTATGGGACAAAACATTCACATGAGAAGAGGTTCTTGAAATAACATATCAAAATAAACCTCAAAAAAAATTCTATCTTGCTACTTACTATAAATATGTTATACAATGTCTGTTCAGCAAATATTCACTGTAGACTTACTACAGAAAAAGTATTGTGTTGGCACTGTGAAATAATATAAAAATTACAAAAATATGGTCCTTACCGTGAAAGAATTTAAAATTTATTAGAAACAAAAGTACTTTGAAATAAATGAAAAGTAACATAAAAGTGGTATAAACAAGGAATTATAGATGTTGAGAGGACAGATATATATCACTTCTGGCTGGTGACAGAGACCAAGCAATAAATGAACTGAGTTTTAAAGAATGGCTATGATTTAAAAAATAGAGATGTAGGTTTTTACATGCTAGGTAAAAAATAGAAGCAACATAATTGAGGTGAAAACTGAGAAAGAAAACAGTCTTTAAAAAATAGCAAGAAGCCCTATATGGGTATCATGTGGTGATACATGTAAGTGTATACTAAAAGATATGGTTAGAATTTTATATGAGAACCATTAAAATTCTGGGTTCTGGTTTTTACTCTACAGCAATGGCCAAACACTGAAGGGCTTTGAGCTTTGAAGTATATTGGACAGATTTTTACTTCTGATATGAGCAGCTTGTCTCACCCTTTATTTGTATGATCATCCACCTACCTAACCTATCCAAGGCAAAAGAAATTAACATTTTTTTAAAAGATTTTATTTATTTATTCATGAGAGACACACAGAGAGAGAGACAAGAGACAGTCAGAAGGAGAAGCACAAGGAGCTTGATGCAAGATTTGATCCCAGAACCCTGGGATCATGACCTGGGCCAAAGCCAGACACTCAACCACTGAGCCACCCAGGTGCCTGAAATTAACATTATTGATAACCCAAGATTTTTTTTTAATTTTTTAAAAGATTTTATTTATTTATTCATGAGAGACAGAGAGAGAGAGACAGAGAGACAGAGAGACAGAGAGAGAGGCAGAGACATAGGCAGAGGGAGAAGCAGGCTCCATGCAGGGAGCCTGATGTGGGACTCAGTCCCGAGTCTCCAGGATCACGCCCTGGGCCAAAGGCAGGAGCTAAACTGCTGAGCCACCAGGGATCCCCAATAACCCAAGATTTTAAGAGTTGCCAGAGAAAGCCATATCACCATGAACATCCTTGCCACTACAGATTTATGGTCTCCAACCTAGGCTAGACTCCCACCGCTGCTCTATATGTGATTCTTTTCATTTTTTCTTCATCAGCTTCCATTTCCATTTCCATCACACCCAATGGTTACTCCTAATGTTTTTCAATCCTTTTAAATCTTGACTTCTCTACTTATCTCCTACATGTGCATATGGTTTTCCTACTCTAGCACATACTGTGCCATTAATCATTTACAGTATTCCTGCTTGTTTTTACAAAAAGAATTTTAAATTTTTAAAATTTTTTATTTATAGTTGTTGCCCTTGATGGTATGCTTCTTACAGTCTTCTCCACAAACATTTATTTAAATATTAATCAAAAATTTCTTCTGGTGAGAGCATCGATTTAGGAAATAATCTGTTATCTATTTATTATTTTATTATTTTTTATTTTCTTACTGTCTTCATTTAAAAAAAAGATAATCAAAATTTCTGTTTTATATATTTGAGAGTCCATATAATTAGCTGTAATTAAAATCATGACAGTGATTAAAATTCTACTAGGATGCACACACCCATACACAGTAGTCAAGGAGAGAGTAGTAGGAAACATCAATGTTTAAGTGCTAAGGATGCTACAAAGGAGAAAGAAGAAATGATCACATGTTTAGGAGAAGGCACATAAAAGTATGACATCCCAGAAGTCTAGGGGACAGAATTTTAAGAAAAAGACAAATCATCCAACTATGCCAGCATTATTTATTTAATAGTCCATCATTTCCTCTCATCAACTGTAATCAGATACTATATTATGTTATATACTAGATTTGCTTTCTGTGCTTTTCCTCTTTTATTCTATTGCTAGTAGCAACAAAATTTTTTTTTCACTTTTTAAGTAGTATGTATGTGTCTGCATACACTTGCTTATTCTTTACAACCACTCTATGATGCTGGCAGTATTACTACTCTTATCTTACATATGAGAAAACAGGCACACCATGTTGATACTTCCTGGTAATAACAGTCCAATAGTAATGATTAGTGTATTAATATCTTTATCCAGAAAAAAAGCCTCTGTTTTAATTACTATGGTTTTTAAATACCTTTAACATTTAGTAATATTTATCTCTCATCTTTCTCTTTATGTATTTGCTTGGCTGTGGCAGTGGTTTAAAACGCAGACTTTAGATTCAGAGTTCCTGGGGTGTAATCTTGTCTCCTCACTTATTCTGTATTCTTAACTGTCATGTGATTCTATATCTACACTAGAATAAGTGAGAATAATAACAGCATATTATCATAAATTTGTTATCAGAATTAAGTGATATGTATAAGCTCTCAGTGTGCAAAGACTGACGCACGACTACCCTATAATCATGAAGTATTTTTCACCTAATACCAACAATAGAAGCCATAGACAGTGCTTTAAAGGTCTAACAGAAAATAACTGTCGTCGTAGGATAGTATGTCTACCAAAGCTACTCTTCGAAAGCAATGTTGTAATGCAACTATACTTCTTTAAAAAAAATGAATGAATATAATGTTTTTTATAAGTAGAGTTGAAAGAAAGACATCTGCAGATAAATAAAAACCAAAAGACTTCAACTAAAGGAATCTTAAAAATGTATATTTCAGAAATAAAGAAAATAATCTCACTAAAAGTCTATGATGAAATTTAACAGTAAAGAATAACAGGGAATTTTTAACCCATAAAATAGTAAAGAGGAATAGGCCTAACAGAGTGAGGAGGTTGAGAAAATTTTCCTCAAACACCAACAATAAAGCAGAACTAATCCTTCAAAACCACCATTTCAGGGCTTGGAAATCAACTAAAGGCAATGTAGCAAAAATTTTAAAGTAAAATGTGGGATTGGGTTCAAATCTTGAATGGAACATAAAATCTTTATGCTCCTTATATATATGATGCCATTCTAGCAAACTCTTTGGCTAGCCTTATTAAAAATTACTAAAATGTTTTTAAGAATGAGTAAAAGCATTTTTATGATTATAAATTACTACTTTTCTTTACAACCTTAGCAAAGAAGGAGAACCTGTGGTAGCAACCGATCACCCCAAACACAATTATCTGGTGCTTGGAACGGCTCCTTTCCTACTTCTCTGGTTTCCACATAGGCCTTTAGAGAGTAAAGGCTGTGTGCTTTCAGACAGCATACAGTTTGCTCCTGATGTGTCATGTACTGATGATGGTCTAGCAGCATTAGACGATCTGTCATTATGTTCAGAAGCAGCAGAACTGTGTGGTTTCAGCATATGAGGACGAATCAGAGCCTTCTCAGTTCTATTCCCGGATCTACTACTTACTCGGGTCTTGTGGGTTTGGACTTGTTACAATTTCTCTGTGGTTAAAATGAAATCCCCATAGTACGGTTTGCCTTCAGTGTTTAGGACACAATGTGGTCAGGCTACAAGTTTATAATATTTTCTAAGTAAAATCTAGGAATAGCCAGCCACAGGTACTAAAATGCTACACAAGATACTTTATCATTTACAAAAGTTTATTTTAGAATTGTTCCCTGGAGAATACTGTATATCTGTTTTAATTTCACAACTTTTCTCTACCTGGTAGTTAACTCTGATTTGATTCTTAAAGATTTAGAGAGAGGCATCCTGGATTCATTTTGTGATATAGCATCCTGTATCATATAATAATAATAAAAAAAAACATGTAACAGATATTTTGTTCCACACTGAACCAGCCTTGTCACTATGAAATTATAAGTAGTAGAACACAAGGATGTTAGCCAATTTAATTCTACATAACTATGAAAAGAACCTACTATCTCACGATCAAAATAACACATAAAACAGTGGGTGTAAATGGTTCTAAAAGTTAACAGAAATACCACCCATAAAATTAGCCTGTGAAAACTGCAAATTTTATCTTGTGGCATTGTTAAACCACAGAAAACCTCATTACAGTGACTAATCACTACATCCAGCACTTCGTGGGTGCCAGGCGCTGTGCTCCACTCTTTATATGGATGTTGTCATTTAATTCTCTCAATAACCCAACAAGGAAGGTAGTTATTACCCATTTTACAGACGAAGAAACTGAAGCTCAGAGAGATTAAGGGCCATAGCTGAGTGTATACTGTTAATGAGTGGTAGGGTCTGGACTGAACCGCAGGGCCCACCATTTTAAGTACTATATATATACTGGGTCCCAAAAGCACCACTGTCATAACCAAGTCAATGAAGTGAACAATATATTTACAAATAAAATGATTGAATTGATCAAATAAAAAAGTTGTAATTCTATAAAACTAACAAGATAGCATTTGCATGTATTCAATACCCTAGGTATTTTTATTATAGAAAATATATAAACAGGTAATTAGTGAAGACAATTAGTCTTTCTTTGATTATAAATTCACTGTAACCAGGTCAACCAAGCGCATTTTTATTTTCCCTAAGAGATACAGTAAAATGTGGTTCTTTTAGGATTTATTGCATATATGGCACTATGCAGTATTTAAGATCCAGAGCCCTTTAGTCCTGATGGGTTCCTCAAAGATAATTTATTACAAATTACTCATTCTTAATGTAACTGGAGTCTAAGGATGCTTGAAGAATTTGGCTGTAATAGGACACATGGATCTGGTGTTTAAAATGCTTACAGTCTCATTGAGAAGATAAAGGATACAAGCAAAAATTTAGAGGTTCTGGTTAAAAGGAAAATCAAAGGTTCAAAGAGATCAACTATAGGATTTAGGGAAGACAACATGAATTCGAGGAGGCTTCAGCTGGGCCCATGAGTAGAATTCTAAGATAGGTAATTTGAACTTTAGTGAGGTTCCCTCTGGCCAAGAATCATCCGAGTTTTATTTTCCTTGTAGGTAAGAACTAAGAACAGAAAATTGTCCACTCCCTTGTTAGTTCATTTTAATACAGCTCCACTTCCTACTACCTTACATCTGTGTCATTGTGTAACATTTAAGTATTCTTCTCATTTCTCTTATCATCCCTTCTATTATATTTTGTTGACACTTCTTAATTATTCTCTGTGAGAGTGGAGACTATAAAGATCCAGCAGTAATCATCCATTCTTTCATTCTTTTCCCCTCTATCTATAATCCTCCCCTTATCAAGTTCACTTATCCTAAGGGATTTATCAGTCATCTTTATTTTTTTTTAAAGATTTTACTTATTTATTCATGACAGATCGGGGGGGGGGGGGGCGGAGAGAGAGAGAAGCAGGCTCCGTACAGGGAGCCTGACGTGGGACTCAATCCCGGGTCTCCAGGATCACACCCCGGGCTGAAGGTGGCACTAAACCGCTGGGCCACCGGGGGCTGCCCCATCAGTCCTCTTTAGACAGATGACTTCTAAATCTCTCTCTCTGTTGCTGATCTTTCAAAGAATCTCCCACTCTCTGTTGTCAAAATGATAGTAAAAAAGACTTGGAGAAATGCTATATTATGGATCTGTTTTCTTTAAATGAGAAAGAAATGTTGAAGACAGTGTTGTTATATATTGTCAACCATTCCTTTTCTTTAAAGATTTTATTTATTTGAGAGAGAGAAAGAGAGCACAAGAGAGAGGGAGAGGCAGATAAAGAGGGAGAAGCAGACTCCCCACTGAACAGGGAGCCTAATGTGGGGCTCGATCCCAGGATCCTGGGATCATGACTTGAGACGAAGGCAGACCAACTTGGCTTAACCAACTGAGCCATCCAGGTGCCCTTGTTAACAATTCTTACTCTAAAATGAGTTTCTGTGAAATTTTCTATAGTATCAAAAAAATTACAATTCAATATCAAGGACAACCAAGAATCACAAGCAAAATGGAGTCATTTTGTTTAGATGTTGACTACTCAAAAACAAAACAAAACAAAACAAAACAAAAACAGCAGTTTGTGAGATTTTAAGTTCCTTAAAATTCAACAAATTCCAAAGCTGCATTTATAACTAAAATTTCCACTTGGTATATGTTACTGAAAAGCATTTTAAAAGTTACTTCTTGCCTCCAAAATCAGTGAACTCTTATCCTTTATGCTTTTAATTTAACATATAAATACAAAGCTCCTAAAAATTCTAAGCTTTTTCCCTACAAAACTGATCGCTCAAACTTTCCCTATTTCTATCATTGGCGCCACCAAAGCCAAAGCACTAAAAGCATTTTCTAATTTGCCTTTCCCCTCACATCCTGGGGTCAAGTTCTGTTGTGCCTTCTTCTTTCTTTCATATTCATTGTTCCGCCTTCTGTTCTAAGGGCCTCAATTCAAGTTCAGGCTCTTTGGGCCACAGGATCACAACAGTACTACAATCTCTTGATTAGTCTCCTTGCTTTTGTTTTCTTTCCCATGGAAATCATTTACACGCTAAAAAAGTCTTGTCATGGTATTTTAAATAGGTACTATGTGATGAGATCTTGTCTAAGTTTATTATCTCTGCTATTCTCAAAAGGAAACTTTATCCTTCTTTCCTTCCCTTATTTACTCATCTATCAAATAACACACTGAAGGGAACGAGGGGTCAGGAATACTCTAAGTGCTGTTGACACATTCCTGCCCTCACAGAGTTTATAATCTTTTGGAGAATACAGTAAATAGATTACAACACAGTGTGATAAAAAGTATAATAGAGGATATTTTGGGCGCCAAAATGCAGAGCAGGGGCACCTACCTAAAATTAAGGAGATTAGGAGAGGCTTTCCAGAGGAAGCTAAGGCCTGAAGGATTAGTAGGAACTTGCCAAGTTAAGAGGATGGGGAAGAATTTTCAAGGCAGAGAGAACATACTCATAGGCCCTGAGTTAAATAAATCAATGTTATGTTCTAGGAACTGAAATCAATTAAATATGATTGAATCACAGTGTTTATAGGGAGAGACAAGAATGAAGACTAGAGAGGTAAACCAGGTCAGATTATGAAGGGCCTCTAACCCGTGTTGGGGGTTTATACTTGACCCTGAGTGGGACATTACACAGGAGCACAACATGATCATTTCCACTTTAGACTGACTCACTTTGCACAGTCAAGATAAAGAATGGCTATCAGAAGGGCAGGACTAGAGCAGGAAGCTAACTTAGGAGGCTGCTGCAAAAACCCAGCCACGCACTTGGAAACAAGAACAGGACAAAGACAAGCAGACGGATTTGAGAAATATTTATGAATTAACAGTATCAGGTGAAGAGAAGCAGATGATGAGAAAAAAGAAATGAAGAATTAATTCCAAGTTTGTAGTTTGGTAACCTGGCAAAGGATGGCTTATATTTTTTAAAAAGTAGAAAACCTCAGGAGAAGCAGGTTTGATAAGGAAGATCAGTTCAGCTTTGGATAAGCTGTGTTCCAGCAACTAGAGATATGTAAGCAACAGAAGTTGTCAGGAGACATTAAGATGTATGACTTTAGTATTTTAGAGTTTGAACAGCTGCAGGGAAAGATAAGGCCCATGAGTGGGTGTCTCAAGTGATGTAGCAGTAAAGGCCATTAGAAATGAAGAACTTAAGAACAAGAAAGGCCAAGATACAAGAAAGGTCACTGACATGAAAGTTAAACGGGGCTGAGAACAAGACTGAAAATGGGTGAGAATTGGGGGAGAGTAGTTTAAACTGGGAGAAGATAGAGAGATGATAAACCTAATTGACATAAACCTCAAAGAAGCCTGTGGGGGGGGGGGGGAGTTAAATGAGGATGGAGGGCTCAGAGTCTGAAAGAGACAGAGGAGAGAAGATATTGATCTCATCTCCCAATCCTAAACTGTTGTGTGGACCAATAAGCATCACTGTTTGAAAGTGCTACATGAAAAATGGGAGTCTCAAATGAGAGCCATGTTGCCATGAAGCAAGAATGTAAAGGGAACATCTATGGAGGAAGTGAAGACACAAGGAAGTCTTTTATTAAAAAGACAGGAAAAAAGTTTCAAAGGGAGAAGAGTGTTGGGAGGTTGGTTTAGTAAACATGAAACACAAAGCATGAAGTATGTGAAAGAATATATGGAACTAGATAAATGTGTTACTTTTACATTGTAACAATTCACATTTTAATAGACATGAAGCAGGATTTGCTAAGAATTGTGTCTCGAGGTCACTTGATGGACTACAAAGGTAAAATGTAGAGAGATGGGCATATGGGAAGGGGTAGGTTGCATCCTGGGCTCTCAGTTGGAGGGCAGTACCCATATAGGCTGAAATGCTCAGGGCAATGATCTCTGCTTCTACATAGCACTATTTTGTGACCTTCCACTTCTAGTCTGTGTCATTTCTCTTGCCAGAATGCCTTCATATAAAGGACTTAGAAAATGTTTTTATAAGCCCCATCTGCAAATTTACCATAGAGAATTAAAGGTCTCCTCAAATGCAGGTTTCGGTAAATACCTTATTCCAAACCTCAATCACGTCATTTACTTCTACAGTTTGAATCACTAAATCTGTCTATGTCTCCTCAATTTAGTCTAAATCAAACTGTTTATTTCTAAAAGCCAACAACTTCCACAAAACACTAGAAAACAAGTTTTGAGCAGCAAGAGAATTACATGTTATTTTGCTGAAGGTTATTAGAGTCATAAGATTTTCAAACTAGAAAGATCCTTAGACACCATGTAGCAACAAGTAATGCCCAGGAATGTCAAATAACAACCAGGATCACAGGAATAGACATACCAGTGAGTACTGTGCCTAAGAGAAAAGACAGAAAAATCAAGTACTCGGTACTTAGGATGCTAGTAGATAGTAAAATTCACTAAAATTCTAGTAAATCTACTAAAATCAGTTCCATTGTTTTAAAGTTCTTTCTTGTAGGTTATCTTCCTCCCTATTTCTTAACCAGCAATAATCGATTTGAACAAATATTTTGTAAAATAAGAACTAGATCCAAATATTGACTTGGATCAACAGTCTCATTTTTACTATTCCCAAGAATCAATATCAGCCTCAAAGGGTTTTAGTTAAAATGTCATCATTATGATATTTAAAAGAATTGCTATAGGTTCTAACGATAATCTTCAAAGAGGCATTCCGAAAGTACTGTGAATATTAACAGTAATTATTGTACAGTGTTCCAGGGTACTACTTGGAGAGAGATAACCCTCATTTGGATTTAGCTTTGTTTAAAAAAAATAAATAAATAAATCACATTATTCTATAATGAAACCTCAAAATCAAAGTAAAATGAAAGACTTTTTTGCATGTGTAATTCCTTAAAAACACTGAAAGACGATACACATTCTTGTGCCACTGAATAGCAGAAATTATGCATATTATTCAAGACAAATCTGAGAACTCTACATTTAGAAATAGCTGAAGGCACAAATCCAATGTAAATTACAAATCTGGCTTCTTTGGCACAATCATCTGGATTAATGTCAAAGTTTGAACACTAACCATCTTCATAACTAGAGCCCACCTACCAATAATGTGTCCTGAAGCTATGTGTCTATAATTCCATATTAGTGGTATTTCTTATGGGAGTATTATTGCCTAATACCAATAAAAATACCAAAATATCATGTTCCCTGCTTTATTAATAAGCTCTTTTCTTCCCTGGGGGCCTTAAGAACTAAGCCAGCATATGTTCCAGTGGTACTGAAGGTCTTTTAAACCCAAACTGGTTTAAAACTATTTCTATTGGCATCTGTATGGGTACATTTATCTGCATGTCAATGACTTTTTCTCTTTTAAAATACCTTAATAGTTGGTTGAATTTGATTTAATCCAATATACAAAAATTAGATTTCTATTATAGAATTCCTACTTAGTTTTGAACAATTCTTAGGAATAAAATATAATCTAGTGCTAAGAACTGTTTAATAACGTTTTGCATTAAACCATTTTTAAATGACCATGATACTTTTTTGAGTTAACAAGTACACTTATATTTCAGTTTAAATTTTCAAGAATGCAACTCTTTGACAAACTGACATATTTTCAAAATCTGATTAACAAAGCTATCTTTGTGTTAGAAGGGTAATTTTAGGTAATTTACTGAGTTTACTATAGGGGTGTGTGGAAGTATAATTTAAGATTTGTAAACTACTAATTTTATTCTGGTATCACTGAGAAATATAAGCCAAGACAAGTAATTTCTGTGCTTAAAATAGTACTTATTGAAAGGAACACTTAAAATGGAGTTAATAATCCAAGGGGCTTAGAATGTAACTACTTGGGTTTAAGTTTTGCCTTTTCAGTTATAAACTGAATCTTTTAAGTCAAATTCTCAGTCTTTCCACTACCTGTCTTAGAACTTCTTTGTTGGCAATTCTAAATCTATAAAAAGAATTAGAAAAATATCAAATTAACAATTCAGGCCACCTACTAGTACATAAAATATTCAGTTTTTGAAAAAAATTGGACTTTGTTACCAATCTGATTCATGAAAGTGAGAAAATAAAAACCTGACAATTTTGCTCGCATTTATTTCTTGTCTTTTTTTGATATTAGCCATCCTGACTAATGTGAAGTGAAATGTGAAGTGGTATCTCACTGTAGTTTTGATTTGCATTTCCCTGATTATGAGTGATATTGTTGAGCATCTTTCCGTGTGTCTTTTGGCCATCTGTTTGTCTCCTTTGGAAAAATATCTATTCAGGTCTCTGCCCATTTTTTTAATAGAATTGCTTGCTATTTTGATGTTCAGTTGTGTAAGTTCTTTATATATTTTGGATATTAACTCCTTCGCAAATGTATCATTTGCAAATATCCCTCCCATTCAATAGGTTGCTGTTTTGTTTTGTTGATTTCCTTTGCCATACGAAACTTTTTTTTTTTTTAATTTTGGTGTAGTCCAATCGTTTATTTTTCTTTATTTCCCTTGCCTCAGGAGACATATCCATAAATAAGGCCAATGTCCAAGAGACTACAGCCTATGTTTTCTTTTAGGAGTTTTATGGTTTCAAGTCTCATATTTAGGTCATTAATCCATTTATTTAAAAGACTTTATTTATCTATTATAGAGAGAGAGCGAGCAAGCTTGAGATGGGAGGAGGAGAGGAGGGAGAGGGACAAAGAGACAGACTCATTGTGCTGAGCACCAGAGCCCAGAGTCCGACATGAGGCTCCATCACAGGACCTGGAGATCATGACCTGAGCTGAAGTCAGACACTTAACCTACTGAGTAACCCAGGTGCCCCATCTTTAATTCACTTTGAGTTAATTTATGGTATAAGAAAGTGGTCCAGGGATGCAAGGGTGGCTCAGTGGTTGAGTGTCTGCCTTCAGCTCAGGACATGATCCTGGAGTCTTGGGATCGGGTCCCACATCGGGCTCCTTGCATGGAGCCTGCTTCTCCTTCTGCCTATGTCTCTGCCTCTCCCCCTCTCTGTCTCTCATGAATAAATAAATAAAATCTTAAAAAAAAAAGTAGTCCAATTTTGCCAATACCATAGAGTAAAAAGACACCTTCCCCATGGCATATTCTTGCCTCCATCGTCATAGATTAATTGACCATACATATGTGGGTTTATTTCTGGGCTCCCTAATATGTTCCACTGATTTATGTGTCTATATTGGTGCCAGTAGCATACTGTTTTGATTAGTACAGTTTTGTAGTCTATGGGACTGGGATTGTGATAACCTCCAGCTTGGTTCTTCTTTATCAAGTCTGCTTTACCTTATAAAACTTTTTAAAAATGGATTTCAGTGAAATGGTGTGAAGCTTCCTTGAATGTATTATTTATTTGGATCTATAAATAGGATGCTATGTGAATAAGGTTTAGATATGTACCTATCGTTTCTCTACTAAATACCTATTTATATTTTGACAGAATATTTTAATCATAGAGAAAAGCATTAGAGAATAATATTAACTAACATCCATGTGCTCCCTACACAATTTTGTGAAATGTTGACATTATGCCATATTTATTTCAGACTAAAAAAAATGGCCACATATCACTTAAAACCCTTTCTGCCCCTCCTTGATCCCAATTCCCTCAGCTAACTATTCTCTTAAATTTGATGCATATCATTCTGACACATGCTATACTTTTACTACAAATGTATGCTACCCAAAAGCAAACCTGACATTGTTTTTAAGCTTTATATACATAAAAACCGTATATGAATCTGATGGGTGTTGAATGGTATCTGATCCTTTTGACATCTCAGAGCCATTATTCACAGCTCAGGGTGAGTGAATTGAATGGTCTCCTTTTGAATTTTTTCCCTCAGTTCTATAATTCTTATATATATTCATGTGGACATATGAAGCACTAATGTCATTCAATTTTTATGTGCTGTGCAATACTGTATGCTATATATACACAATTTATCAATTCTCCCATTGATGGACATTTAAAATACTTTAAATTTTTCACTACTACAAACAATGCTGTTCTGAAAATTTATGAGCATGCCTCCCTACAAATGAGTTTCTCTGGGGTGCAAATGCCATACAGTAGGTTATGATAATCTTAACTATACTGCCAAAGTGTTTTATGAATTTACATTCCTGAAAGCAGTGTAAGTATTCATCCCCAGCCTCACATGCATTTGGCATTGTCAGATTTAAACATTTTTGGCAGTCTGATGGAGGTGACATGGTACTTGATATCTGTGAATTGGCTGTGTGGTGCTGGGCAGCCAAGGGAATACGCTGTTTGGATTGCCCTTCAAGAAAGAACTTGCCTAAGAGTGCAGTTATAGACAGCTGTCTCCACCACAATGGTTTAAGATTGGAGATGCAGCATTCCATCCACAGCCACACTCTTCCCAGGGAGTCCCCAGGCAATTACTGAGCACAGCAGTAATACTGGGGCCAGGTCATTTATACTCAAGGTGAACTCATCCAACAAGCAATTTTGTCTCTGGAGCTTCCCATTAGGTTGGCTGAGACTTTGTCAGATATGTATTATAGTCCAAGGTGCTCTCTGCCCAATTCTGCTTCCCAGATGTGCATTGTGGTCTGAAGGCTTTTTTCCCTGCCTTACCCTCCTTCTCTGCTAATGTCTCACAGACATTACCCCTTATGTACTTCTTACACTTCAACACCATCTCAGGAACTGCTTCATGGAAAATGCAAACTGATATAATCTGTAGAGTTGAAGCCTTTACTGAATCAAAAATCCTTATTACCTCTAGAAGTTGGGCGGGTTATTTAATTGCTCTATACCTCAGTTTCCTCCTCTCTGAAATAGGAATAATAGTACCTGCCTTACAGGTTTGAGGGAATTAAATTAATATAAGCCCTTGGAACAACCTCAAGCACATACTATAAGCTCTCGGTAAGTATCAGTTTTTATTTGTCCAGTATGATTTCCTTATTTATCACAAGAGTTGTAATTAAGGTTGGGGATATTTGAAACTATTACTAAGTAAACAAGGACCTGGGAATATTTACTGTTTCCTTCCTTGGATTGTGCATTTAGGCAAATGCTATTATAGCATGTGGGTAAAGGTAGGGCGATCTCAAAACACTCAGTGATAAATAGTTCTAAGTCTGATTACCTTTGTCAATGATAAATCTATATTCTAAAACTTGTTTACCATTTATATTCTGGGTTCTTTTTTGCTCATAATAAATTACATATACAAGTAACATTAAGGAATGCTAACGGTGACACTTAAATATTCTTGGGAGGCTTTGATTAAATGCCTTCTCTATCTATCATACAGTATACATTTAGATTTTATAGTCTACAACTATTGAGACTATTAGTTCCCTTTGGGGTGATATTAAGTCAAATATCACAAAAATTTCCTAAGATAAGGCAGAAATCAGAGCTAATATTCCTTTTTAAAATGATTTTCCCTGAAATTATTTTCCCAGAAATGTCCACCAATTCCCCTTTAATCAATAATTTTTCTAAAATCTAGAGTAATTATAGCCCCAAATTAATGTATCTGTGCAGAAAGATCAAGAAAGCTCAGCAACGAATGCATTCTTCCTATAATCTTGTCCTTAGAGATCAGGTTAATGAGAATTTGGAAGAGCATTAAGTCTTTAAGAATGACCCAGTCAAACATTTATTGTAATCAGATTCTTTTCTCCCTATCTTCAGTTTTAAAACTGGGAGTTTAGCCAAAAATGAATTTCTAGAATAAGCAGATGCTTATAAAAATAAAGTCTTCATTAACTTTGTAAATGTATTTTCTGTCTCATTCCAAAATTCTCTATTTCTCCATAGCAAGAAAAATAACCTCTGTATTATTCCAAAACTCCACATGAAGTATATACACAGAGGTCTCAGTCTACAGACCTCTGTAATACATTTGTGAAAACAGATCATATATCCCATTCTTTAATTCACTCAATGGAAAAACACCAGAACAGTATATCAGAAAATAGTACTGAAGCAAGTGGTGGAAAGAGAAAAAGATTTGTACTATCTTGTCAGTAAAATGAGTGATATCATCACCCTTCAATTGATTTGAATAATAAAATTCTATTGGGTTTTCTAAGACATATATGTTATTAAAATATATTTCTTGGGATGCCTGGGTGGCTCAGTGGTTGAGCATCTGCCTTCGGCTCAGGACGTCATCACGGGGTCCAGGGATGAAGTCCCACCTTACAGGGAGCCTGCTTCTCCCTCTGCCTATGTTTTTTTTTTTTTTTAAGATTTTATTTATTTATTCATGAGAGAGAGAGAGAGAGAGAGACATAGATAAAGGGAGAAGCACCAACCCCCCCCCCCCCACACACACACACAGGAGCCCGATGCAGGACTCAATCCTGCATCCCAGGATCATGCCTACTGCTGAGCCACCCAGTTGTCTCTATCCTTATGTTTCTGCCTGTCTCTCATAAATAAATAGTCTTTAAAAAATAAAATAAAATATATTTATCATATTGTATCTGCTTTTACATACTATAATTTAGCTCGTCTTCTTCATTACCACTCTTCATTTCTTTTTTAAATGTTAGCTAAATTTCAGAACAGTTCAGGTTCCAGGTTTCTGGATAAATGAGCAATGATCAAAATCCCTCTTCTCTCTTTACCCCCCCTCCCCCAGCAAATTAAAAAAAAAGGGGCTTAATCTTTTGCAGGAGAAATCCTACTTAATCATTTAAACTTCCTCTGAGGAAAGTGATCACCACTTTGCCTAGTTATTAGAAACATCTAAGAAATTGAACTTTTCAGAACCTTGTGCTATAGTAGTATTAACTGGGATTTTGCAAAAATAGCAATCCTTGAGCAAGTGTTTTCAGAAACACTAGACAAAACAGGTCTCTTCATCCAGCATTTGAGTTCTTAGAACTCTAAAATACTATTCTGAACTGATAATCTCTGAGAAGAAGCTGCATATGTGAATTTATCATTCTTATTTAACAAGAAAATACCTTTTTATAGCCCCCAAAAGAGATGAAAACAATACTGAAAGACCAAGCATGTACAACTGTTAAGACAGGGTTAAGAAAGCCCTTAAGTTGTTCAACAGTTTATAATAAAGGTCAAAATCTATGAGAAGTAATTATTATTCTATACTGGCAAATAGAAGGACATCATTTTTTAAAGGAGAAAATTTTTAGTCAAAATGAGGTAATATAAATCATTAAAGACAAAAATTTAGTTTCAAATGAAGAGAAATTTGCAGCTGAGCTAAGAAGTAAAAAATAAGTATAACAAAGAACCTCTACACAAAATTTCAGGAAAGGACTTTCTACTTCTGGTAACGCAAAATAAAAAACATCCCAAGGAGAAATGGGCTTGTTATTTGAGGATATTCCTATTTTAGGATTATTTATTGGCCTAGCTCTCTTTTCAAAGCTAGATTTATTAAATAGTGAGAAACTTCACAAAGTTTCACAAAACTCAAGATGGATCAAAATTTTTAAGTAAGTCAAATACAGTTGATAGACATGGTTTCATTAATTCACTTGGTTTTCTGTTCTGAAGGGCGGTCCTAACAGTTCACAAGAGAAGTACACGGAAGCAGAGCAGAAAGAAAGGGAATGTGGCTACAACTGAGTCACATGGAGGCTGCAACTGGGTTAGTAAAAGCTGGCAAAGCTTAAATCACAAGCATATGTAAAGAAATCTCCGCTCGTTCTCATGTGAGCTGTATTAGTCACTTTGTTTTCCCAAAAGCTGATAACAATAGCATTTTGTGGTGTCTAGAAAAAAATGAAATGTTTATATTTTCAAATCCCCAGTTAAGAAGGAATTTTTCAATTGAGGAGATTACAGATTTGGAGTGATGCTGGTTGTAGCTAAATATCAACTATGGGACATTCCAAATTCTTCACATACCAAGCAATGTAAAAACAATGTGAAGATCATGACTTCAAGGAAAAAGTTTTCAACGTCATAATCAGAATGTAAGACAGTAGGGACAGCATTTAAAGATGGGTACATCATTAAACCAACTCATTAGGATAGACTAAAGGACCTTAAAGACAGGAATATGAAGTAGCCCTGATATTTCACCACCACATAAAATAAACAAATCCAAATCTCCTTTGAAGCCATGGTGTAAGAAAGTTTTATTTTTATTTATTGTATATTTTTTATTGGATTTCGATTTGCCAACATATAGTATAACACCCAGTGCTCATCCCGTCAAGTGCCCCCCCTCAGTGCCCGTCACCCAGTCACCCCATCCCCCCACCCACCTCCCCTGTAGGAAGGTTTTAACAGTCATTAGTCCCAGCAAAGAGAAGGATTTTTTTCCTGAAGCATAATATGCTACCTTACACTTCACATTGCTGTGTGTTAAATTTTAAAAGATTTCAATTGTTACAGAAGATAATCTGTGTTTAACACACTTTAATTGTATCAAAGTACAGTATTCTAGGCTTTAACACAGAAGTATGTGACAGATTTCTGAAATAAAAGAAAGTGAAACAAAAGATATCACGATTAAAGTTGGGGAGACTTCCATAGTATGCTTTCAAATAATTCTATGGTTCTACATATCAGGGAAGTTGTGCTTCACTCCTTTTAGGGGTAACTGGAAATGCAGTCAGCTACTAACTCTGACTGGTTTCATAAATCTGAGGACTAGATTCATACAACTAAAGCCAAGATAAAGCTGTCCTTTAAAACTGAGGGCATACATATCATGCATTTACAAAATCAGTCTCTATTGATTTAGCATGCATATACTTAGCATAGTTATATGCAAATAAGTTTTATATATCATATGTTTTATATCTATAGTTCTATAAATCTAGAATTTATATTCATGTTTACTTTTCTGTTTTCTTTACATGTAGATTAAATCTATAAAAGCAACTAATAGCTCCTTGAAACAAAGGCAAAAGCTGCGATATTAACTTCTAAAGTGAGAGTTTCAAATGACCTCTTTTAAGAAGATACATAAAATAAGGTTTTAATATTACTATGAGCAAATCTTTTGAAAGCTCCAGTTAAATATAAACAGTGACTAAATATATCATAGAGAAATGTTATTTTCTCTAGCTTGGATTCACAAGAGCCTTGGTTTAAAGACTGCTTTCCAAGTTTTCCGCTGTTATCAATTTTTAACAAAATATTTAAAAAGTTATAAAACAATCAAACGTCTCAATTCAAAACATATTTTCAACGAAAACCCCTAAAAGTTAAGTCTTTTTCTGTGACCAAAACCAACATTCCATGACTGCAAACAACTTCTTCTACAGCAAAGTATTTTTTATCTAAAAAAAGACAGAGGTTGGGTTTTCCCTTAAGCTCTTTAAATACAATTATACTAAGATGCAAATGGCTGATTTTAAGGTGCCAAATCAGGTAAAATCACTACCATTTTTGAAAGGAGACTCTGTCTGCCAATAACAAGAATGTTATTTCATGTTACGTGTTAAGAAATGAAAGTTATACGACACCATCTCTGCTGCTTCAGTTAAACCTTATTCCTCTGAGGCTTCACTCCCCCGCCTTTTTAAAGTTTTTATTTAAATTCCAGTTAGTTAACATACAGTGGTAATATTAGTTTCAGGTGTACAATATAGTGATCCTGCCAAAGCTTTTCAAGTGGACCCACAAGTGTGCCTTCGTGACATTTAGTTAAGTGCCTATTAACCCCTTATGTCAAGTAGCCTGTTCTTATAATGAAAAAAAGGTGAGTTTTTTTTTAAGATTATTTATTTATTTATTCATGAGAGACACAGAGAGAGAGGCAGAGACATAGGCAGAAGGAGAAGCAGGCTCCTCACAGAGATCCCGATGTGGGACTCGATCCCAGGATTGAGATGACGCCCTGAGCCAAAGGCAGATGCTCAACTGCTGAGCCACCCAGGCATCCCAAGGTGAGTTTTCAATTGCAATTTTTTAATCCTTTCCTTGCTTGATTCACTGCTGTGTTGGTCCCTGTTAGTCGCTCTTTTCCTGAAACTCTTATCATTTAGCTTCACTGCTACTACCTTTCCAGCATCTGGCTCCTTTCCTCCACTGGGCTAATATCCAATAATCTGCCAACATTGAAATATTGAAAGGGGGAATATAAAATTATTTTATGCTTACTACCTGATTTTTAAATTTCTATTCCCCTATGGTATTGATAGGTGTACATGTCTATGGTGACGTTAAAAAGAAGAATGGATGGAAAGTGCATTTTTCTTAGTTTCTTGATTGCAGAAAGTTCTATCTCTAACAACAAATTGCTAAAGGAAAAGAGGCTAAAAACTTACATGCTATATTTCTCTAGTTCTATGATAAACTGTTAAAAGATTTTTAGACTAAATTCCAGCACATTAAATCTTAAAACAACCATCTGTTTTGAAGTAAACTTAATCTCACCTCAAAGAATACTTGAGATGAATGATAGCATTCCTTTATAAGAAAATACAGCAATATACATTCTCTCAAATTTAACTTTTAATACAGCTTGTGAACTATGTAATTAAAATAGGCAAGCCACTTAGATATCCATTACATTGCCTTTTATAAACAGAATATTTATATTCTTATATTCATTCTAAGAGACAAGATGTGCAGTGCCAACCACTTACTACCATACCTTTTTAATAGTGTGTGAAATTCAACGGCTTTTGAATCTGAGTTCTTAGGCCTCACTTTACTCAGAATCAGCCAACAATTCTACATTTGCAGGAAATTCACCTGAAAACCAAAGCTCACATTGCCCACCACAAGTATGTTAGTTCTGGGTCATGGATAATCAAAAGTCATGGAAGACTGGAGGCTTAGTTGGTCTTGTGGCAGAACGGGAATAACACTATGGAGTTTAAGGCAACACAACATCTGGAGAAGATTCATACAGGATGTGCTAAGGTAAGGCCACAGTTCACACCATCAAACTAAAACGGAGAACAAAAATTAAATTTGTAATTCAAATTAGTGTGCTGCAAAGCTCCCTGATCTTCTTGTATCTCCTGCCATCTGCATCCCAGACTTCTGAATCTAGGGTCAAGGTTTCTGTCTAACACAAACTGCTTGGAAGTTGATGCCACAGTCATCACAAGAAAAAGTTGAACAAACTCAAACTAAATAGCTCTTCATAGACCAATCATACTGAACCAAAGAGACAAACAGGCAAATACAGATGATCACATTTTACTGGAAGCAGAAGGGCAGGAGCAACCTGGCCACTGGAGCCAATATCTGTGCCAATGTTTTCAACTGTAATTGATGAATTGCTGGCAGCTCAGTGAAGACTAACTTGAGAGTTAAGAACTCCCAGGGGGTCCACTCTTGCCGGTGGGGGGGGGTGGTGGTGGTGATAATCCCTCACAGTTTTATCCTCTAAGAACCTAACCAGGTTCTCACAGTGAAGATCAGAGAAAAATTCCCTTACGCTTACAGCAGAAGGAAAGCAAAAGTAACCATTTTGAAATACTCCCAATGTTTCTGTTCTCCTTGGAAAAGGCCCCTCTGGCCTTCAAGATGCGGGGAGGGAAATACACATCTTAGGCTCACTAAAGGCTGAGACCTAAGCATAGGACTACAGCATGCCTTCCTTCCCCCCACATCGTTTTTTTTTTTTTTTTAAGATTTATTTATTATATATATAGAGAGAGCATGCACACAGAGAGGGAAAAGGAGAAGCCGACTCCCGACTGAGCAGGGAGCCCCACATGGGGCTTATCCCAGAATCCGGGGATCATGATCTGAGCCAAAGCCAGAGCCACCCAGGTGTATCTCACCCCACATCTTATTAACACTTCAACAGGGCTCTTCTAACAGAAGATTTCAGATAAAAGAACTGCAAGCCTCAGACTCTATTGAAGATGTAGGAAAATCCAAAGACAACAAGGGAGACAAAAACAAGGACACTGAAAAAATTTTGCCTCCTAACATCACAGCTACAGCAGACTATAAACCCAATCTAACTCCTAGCCAGAGAAAAAAACCTTCACATTAAAGACCTGTATACTTATTCAGTCCCTTTTATATCATACATCCTATCCAGCTTTCAACAAAAAATTACAAGGTATGCTAACTCCCCTGCCTTTTTTTTTCTCCCCTGCCTTTTTAAATAAAAAAATACAGTTAGAAAAGTTTACAAAGCAAACATCAGAATTAGATTCAGATATGATATAGATTTGGGGATAATCAGACCAGGAATTTAAAATAAATGAACATGCTAAAAGGTCCAATAGAAAAAGTGGACAACATGCAGGAACATAAGGGTAATGTAGGAAAGAAATGGAAACTCTAGGAGAATCAAAAGGAAATCCTAAAAATCAAAATCGCAATAAATAAATATTGCATCTGATGGGCTAATTTGTAAACTAGATACAGGAGGAAAAAAAATAGTGGGCTCAAAGATATGTCAATAGAAACTTCTAAAACTAAAATGCAAATAGAGAAAAAGAATAGGATAGTAAAGATACAATATATATATAAAATACAATATAATTTGTATACCAAGAGGAGAAGAAAGAAAGGAACAGAAGAAATATTTGAAGTGATAATGCTAAGAATTCTACAAAATTAATGACACATGCCAAACCACAGATCCAGGAAACTCAGTGAATTTCAACCAGATAAATACCCTACCCACCCCACCATCACCAAAAAATAAATAAAATAAAAAAATAAATAAAATAAAAATAAATAAAATCCATAGATATATCTTAAGTATAACATATCCAAAACTGCAGACAATCAAAGATGAAGATAAAACTATGAAATAAACCTGACGGGGAAAAAACACCTTACCTACAAAGAAGAAAGTTAACAATACATCACACTTCTCTTCAGAAACCATGTAAGCAAGAAGAAAGTAGAGTGAAATATTTAATTTTTTCTTTTAAAAAACCCACCACCTAGAATTCTTTACCAACCAAAATTATCCTTCAAAAGTAAAGGAGAAATAAGGCTTTCTCAGACAAATTAAAATTGAAGAAATCTGGGGCAGTAGACTTGCCTTGCAAGCAATATTAAAAGAAGTTCCTCAGAGAGAAGGAAAATAATATAGGTCAGAAACTCAGACCAACATAAAGAAAGGAAAAACAGTACCTTTAAAAAAAAAATCTTAATTGATCTAATAGAGAACAGATTGTTCAAAACAATAATGGTAATAAAGTATTTGGTGATTATGGTTTATAGATAAGTGAGATGAGTAACAGCAATGTTATAGGGGATGGCAGGAAGGAAATGAATTGGGAATATTGTAACATACCTAGAGTGTCCATGAAGTGATACAGTGTTATTTGAAAGTGGACTTGTATTAGTTGTAAATGTATGTTACAAACTCTGGGGCAACCACTAAAAGTTTTTTTTGTTTTGTTTTGTTTTTAAAGAAGTAAAAATGGGGACATCCAGATGGTTCAGGTGTTGAGCATCTGCCTTTGGTTCAGGTCACAATCCCGGGCCCTGGGATTAAGTCCTGCATTGGGCTCCCCTCAGGGAGCCTGCTTTTCCCTCTGCCTATGTCTCTGCCTCTCTCTCTCTCTCTCTCTCTCTCTGTATCTCTCATGAATAAATTAAATTAAAATTAATAAATAAATCTTTAAAAAAGTAAAAGTGATACACTAATGCGATGAGGAAATGAGTCTAAGGTCAAAACTTGCTTCTTTTTATACTAGTTAACCCCTTGGCCTTCCTTTACCTACATGTCTGTTACATGTGTCTTCTGGAGCAATGTGTATATAAAGTTTTGGATGGTCCAATTGCTCTTTTTGCAGTTCATGTTTCAGCAACATGATGAATATATTAAAGATAAAAAAAGCTGCACACAATACTGAAGAACTGATCCCACAACCACACTGACCAAACACATGGACGCATGTTGCAGAATTCTATAAGCCTTGCCTCACGGTGAACATGTAACTAGGTAGTGGTCGGTTATAACAGAACTCTGTACAGATGAGTCTGATAATACTAGTAGTAAAAATGTATCTATACCAGTGCCTAGAACACGACCTGGCATATAGCATAAACTTGATATTTATTGAATGAATAAATGAATTGATGTAAAAAGGAAGAATATTTGATACCAGCTGACAAAATTTTTTTAAATGTTATTTATCAACTTGCTTCAACATCCATCTTAGAAATAAAATGAAGTATCCTATATTGGTTTGCATTTCTGAAGTCTAACTTTACACAAGTATTTAAGAGTATGCCTGGGAAAGATCTTACATCTGGCACATTAAAAGGTATTGAGATCAGGTGTCTAAGTGTTTAAACATAAAAACACTCACTTGTGGAAAAAATACTTTGAGAGCTTTCCAGGTATGTTTGCATATTTAGGCAGCCTTACCCCATGATTAAAGCCAATTTCATGGAAATTGAATATAACTTTTCAAAATATCTAGGGATGATGGTGAATCAAAATGTACAAAGTGAGTAAAATATGCCCCTAATTTTAATTTCATATGGTTTGGCACTTAAGAAAAAGAACAGTTAATACTATTTTTTTCTATAAAAGCTAGAAAAGACAAGTGAAATAGGTCCTCTCTGACAACTCATCTTCCCCACATTATTTATCAGGTACACTATATTCTTACAGCACCCTACCCTCATTTCCACTAAAGGTTTATTAAAAATGTCTATTTATTTATATATCTTCCCAATTGTGCTGAGTTCCTTAAAAGCATTTAGCAAAATGAATGCTTCAAATGTTCAATGTGTTTGTTCAATGAGTATATAATTCAAAGTACCCTAAAAATTTTCTTCAACTAAGTTTACAGAAATCATTGGCATGATTGCAGAATAGCTCTGGAAGACTAGACTAGTTTCTCTGTTTACTGGTCAATAATGTTTTTGTTTTTGTTGTTCCCTTTACCCTAACATCTATCTGTTTTTCCATTATATCCATATAGAATACCCAGAGGGAAAGTATAACTTAGACAGTAAAAATTATTGGTATGATTGTGAACCCACACCAAAGCACACATTCACATTACATCCTGTTTGGCTACAACATGCTCTTTTCCTGCATACAGCATTATATTGCTAAAATTGACCAAATTATCAAATTAAAGTGGCTAATTTTCTATTCATAAATATGTCTGAGAAAATTTTTTACCTCTGTAGGCAGGAATTTAAAATTTCAGACAATGGGGAGGAGGGGCAAGATGGCGGAAGAGCAGGGTCCCCAAATCGCCTGTCCCCACCAAATTACCTAGATAACCTTCAAACCATCCTGAAAATCTACGAATTCGGCCTGAGATGTAAAGAGAGACCAGCTGGAATGCTACAGTGAGAAGAGTCCGCGCTTCTATCAAGGTAGGAAGACGGGGAAAAAGAAATAAAGACACAAAAGGCCTCCGAGGGGGAGGGGCCCCGCGAGGAGCCGGGCTGAGGCCGGGGCGAGTGTCCCCAGGACAGGAGAGCCCCGTCCCGGAGGAGCAGGAGCTGCACCAACCTTCCCGGGCGCAAAGGGGCCCGCAGGGAGTTGGAGCAGGACCCAGGAGAGCGGGGATGCCCTCGGGCTCCCGGGGACACTAACAGACACCTGCGCCCCGGGAGAGTGGGCCGAGCTCCCTAAGGGCTGCAGCGCGCACGGCGGGACCCGGAGCAGCTCGGAGGGGCTCGGGAGCGGCTCCAGGGAGGGGGCTGCGGGGCGGGAGCGCGAATCCAACAGTGCAGGCCCCGGAGCACAGGGCGCCGGGACACAGCCCAGGATCCGGCCTCCCCCGGGACAGGCAGAGGCCGGGAGGGCCCAGGACAGCGAGGACGCTCCTGCCCCGAGCTGAGCAGATCAGCGGCCCCGCCCCGGAGCCTCCAGGCCCTGCGGACGGAGAGCCGAGAGCCCTGAGCCCCGTAGTTCCTGCGGAGGCTGAATCCAGGCTTCCAGAGTTGCCATAGCAACTGCGACTGTTCCTCCTGGGGCCCCACGGGGTAAACAACCCCCACTGAGCCCCGCAGCAGGCAGGGGCAGAGCAGCTCCCCCAAGTGCTAACACCTGAAAATCAGCACAACAGGCCCCTCCCCCAGAAGACCAGCTGGACGGACCAGTGATACTCCCCCGTGTTCCAATACAACTTGTTTTTGGCCACTCTGCACTGAGCAAAATGACTAGAAGGAAAACTTCACCTCAAAAGAAAGAATCAGAAACAGCCCTCTTTCCCACAGAGTTACAAAATCTGGATTACACTTCAATGTCAGAAAGCCAATTCAGAAGCACCATTATACAGCTACTGGTGGCTCTAGAAAAAAGCATTAAGGCCTCATGAGACTTCATGACTGCAGAATTTAGATCCAATCAGGCAGAAATTAAAAATCAATTGAATGAGATGCAATCCAAACTAGAAGTCCTAACGACGAGGGTTAACGAGGTGGAAGAACGAGTGAGTGACAGAAGACAAGTTAATGGCAAAGAGGGAAACTGAGGAAAAAAGAGACAATCAATTAAGGGACCATGAAGACAGATTAAGGCAAATAAATGACACTCTAAGGAAGAAAAACCTACGTTTAATTGGGGTTCCCGAGGGCGCCGAAAGGGACAGAGGGCCAGAATATGTATTTGAACAAATCCTAGCTGAAAACTTTCCCAATCTGGGAAGGGAAACAGGCATTCAGATCCAGGAAATAGAGAGATCCCCCCCAAAATCAATAAAAACCATTCAACACCTCGACATCTAATAGTGAAGCTTGCAAATTCCAAAGATAAAGAGAAGATCCTTAAAGCAGCAAGAGACAAGAAGTCCCTGACTTTCATGGGGAGGAATATTAGGGTAACAGCAGACCTCTCCACAGAGACGTGGCAGGCCAGAAAGGGCTGGCAGGATATATTCAGGGTCCTAAATGAGAAGAACCTGCAACCAAGAATACTTTATCCAGCAAGGCTCTCATTCAAAATGGAAGGAGAGATAAAGAGCTTCCAAGACAGGCAGGAACTGAAAGAATATGTGACCTCCAAACCAGCTCTGCAAGAAATTTTAAGGGGGACTCTTAAAATTCCCCTTTAAGAAGAAGTTCAGTGGAACAATCCACAAAAACAAGTACTAAATAGATATCATGATGACACTAAACTCCTATCTCTCAATAGTAACTCTGAACGTGAATGGGCTTAATGACCCCATCAAAAGGCGCAGGGTTTCAGACTGGATAAAAAAGCAGGACCCATCTATTTGCTGTCTACAAGAGACTCATTTTAGACAGAAGGACCCCTACAACCTGAAAATAAAAGGTTGGAGAACCATTTACCATTCAAATGGTTCTCAAAATATACCCTAAAAACTATAGAACACTTCTGAAAGAAATTGAGGAAGACACAAAGAGATGGAAAAATATTCCATGCTCATGGATTGGCAGAATTAATATTGTGAAAATGTCAATGCTACCCAGGGCAATTTACACGTATAATGCAATCCCTATCAAAATACCATGGACTTTCTTCAGAGACTTAGAACAAGTTATTTTAAGATTTGTGTGGAATCAGAAAAGACCCCGAACAGCCAGGGGAATTTTAAAAAAGAAAACCATATCTGGGGGCATCACAATGCCAGATTTCAGGTTGTACTACAAAGCTGTGGTCATCAAGACAGTGTGGTACTGGCACAAAAACAGACATATAGATCAATGGAACAGAATAGAGAACCCAGAAGTGGACCCTGAACTTTATGCTCAACTAATATACGATAAAGGAGGAAAGACGATCCACTGGAAGAAAGACAGTCTCTTCAATAAATGGTGCTGGGAAAATTGGACATCCACATGCAGGAGAATGAAACTGGACCACTCTCTTGCACCATACACAAAGATAAACTCAAAATAGATGAAAGATCTAAATGTGAGACAAGATTCCATCAAAATCCCAGAGGAGAACTCAGGCAACACCCTTTTTGAACTTGGCCACAGTAACCGGAGAAGGACAGTGTATGTTCTCATTCATTTGGGGAATATGAATAATAGTGAAAGGGAATATAAGGGAAGGGAGAAGAAATGTGTGAGAAATATCAGAAAGGGAGACAAAACATAAAGACTTCTAACTCTGGGAAATGAACTAGGGGTGGTGGAGGGGGAGGAGGGCAGGGGGTGGGGGTGAATGGGTGACGGGCACTGAGGGGGACACTTGACGGGATGAGCACTGGGTGTTATTCTGTATGTTGGTAAATTGAACACCAATAAAAATTAATTTATATAAAAAAAATTTCAGACAATGACTTTCTTCCTCATTAAAAAAATAACACATTGCTGTAAACAACATCTAATGGCAACCAATGCATAGCAGAGTATAAGGTGATTCTGAAGAAAAACAGGACATCCACCCTTTTTATGTTTTTACAGAAATAACACATGAATTCTTATTAAAGTGACATATAAACATTAACATAAATTGAGATAAAATTTAGGAACAAAGGCCAAAACATATGATGAATTCAGGGGCTTTATTAGCTGGATGAAATCTGCCAATTTCAAAAGAAATCTATTTACTCTTTGTTTACAATTTAACATGCATTAAGTATGGGATATATTTGCTTGTTTTGTCTTAACATTATAATGAAAAAGTAGGAATGGGAGTAGAATAGATTATAAAACTAACAACCTTAACTATCGTAGTATACTAGATATTTAATAGTTATTGAAAAGTTACTATGTGCTAGGGACTATTCAAAACCAAGTGGATTGGCTGTCTCAGTTTTGTTCTTTAACTTGCAACAAAAAGCATGAATGCTTTAATTCTGGTTAACTACCCAATAAATCTTAATGTGAAATATTTTGACATCAGAGATATGTTGAATGCACTCAACAAGTATTTCCTGAATGCTTCCTACAGTCAGGCTCTGGGGATACAGCTGTGAACAAAATACAGAAATCCTTGCCCTTCTGGAGTGTATCGTGCATTTGGGGGAGACAGACAATAAATTATAAATAAATTATATAACATGTTATGAAGTCGTAATTAGCACAGAGAAAAACACAAGAGAGAAGGGAGACACAGAAAGCCAGCATGAGACATGCAATTTAAGACAGAATGATGTAGGTAGGCTTTACAGAGGGGATAAATGAAGAAAGAATTGAAGGAGGGGAGGAAAAGGGAGAGAGGAAGGCATGCAGGTTCAAGAGACCAGCAAGGGCAAAGACTGTGAGGTGGAAGCACCCCTGAAGTGTACAAGAAATAGCAAGACTTGGAATTCCCATTGAATGAAACTCCCCCTGAATTCACATGCATTTCCTATCTGTTTATAACTCAAATACCAGAAAATATCATCACACAGTTTTGTTTAGAAAATCATATAGGGAAACAGAGAAATTCATAGTTTTCAACCGAATTACCTAGTTTTCAACAACTGCTTTTTCACAGTTGTTAGGGTACTGCTTATCTTCATGGCTACCTGTTTAAAATTCAGCCAAAAGTTTACAGTTGTTGTTTCTATTTTCACCATTGTACCAAAAGTTGCATTTGTTAAGACATCTGTCCTATACATAGATGCCAGGCCATTTGCATGTGACATATCTGGTTAACACTCCTTTAGATCATAGAAGAATGTAGTACAATGATTAAGAGGGGTGGCTGGGTGGCTCAGCTACCCAGGTAGCTGAAGGTTAAGTGTCTGCCTTCAGCTCCTGGACCTGCAGAGATCTCCGCAGGCTCTCCTCTTGCTCAGCTGTGGCTGAAGGGAACTGGTGGAACAACACTGGCTCTTTCCAGGACCAGGGAGTTTCGGTTTGAGACTTTTCCATTCCCCCTTCTTTCAAGTGCCTTAGCAGGGCTAGCTATATGGAAAGTAGGGGGTAGGGCAGGCTGGCAGCTCTCCAATGAGAGGCTCAGTTTTTACTGAAGAATCACAGCAGCTGGACTCTTGCTTTCTATTCGGAACTAATTTATTGCCAAGCTGAAAAAAAAAAAAAAAAATATATATATATATATATATATATATATATATATATATAATATGTTTTGATCTTACCACATCAAGGATCAAGTCCCACTCCCACATGGGGCTCCCTGCTCAGTGGGGAGCCTGCTTCTCCCTCTCCCTCTGCCACTCCCTCTCTTTGTGCTCTCTCATTCACTCTTTCTCTCTCTCAAATAAATAAAAATATTAAAAAAAAAAAAAAAAAGAAAAAGAAAAGAGCATGGGCTCTAGAGCCAGACTATCTGGACTTGAATCTCAGCCCAGTCACTTTCTGGTTGGGTAGCTATTGAAATTTACTTAAGCTCTTTGTGTCTCTGTTTATCTTACCTGAAAAAAAAATGGGGATAAATAATTAATAATTATAAGAATCTCATAGGGCTGCTTTGAAGATTAAAAGAATGTAAAAGCACTTAGAGCCTGGTATTTGTCTTAAAAATGTGCTAGCTGTTGTGGTTATTTTCACTGTTACTAATACTAATGGATGACATCTGTCTTGTTTTGTTTTCACGTGTCATAACCAAAATAAGAAGGAATTACTCATTGCTTCTCGGCCTTTTGGCTAAGATCAAGTGTAGAAGGAATTACTCCTTAATTTTTCATCTTTCTTTCTCTTTATGGAATTGGTAAAAATCATTATTTAATTTTTTAAGATTCAAATGCATGAATACATGAATGCATGTGCATCCATGTGTTTAAAAAGCTATTTCTAAATGTCAAGAAAACAACACATTCAAATCAGGTCACCTTCTCATAATTTCTAAGTTAGAAGAAAATATGCCTTTTAATATCTAATACTTATATTAATATCTAATACTAATACTAATATCTAATACTAAGTGCTCAGCAGACTGTAAAAGGTATACTTAAAAACAAATTCCTGGAATCCCTGGGTGGCGCAGCGGTTTAGCGCCTGCCTTTGGCCCAGGGCGCGATCCTGGAGACCCGGGATCGAATCCCATGTCGGGCTCCTGGTGCATGGAGCCTGCTTCTCCCTCTGCCTGTGTCTCTGCCTCTCTCTCTCTCTCTCTCACTGTGTGCCTATCATAAATAAATAAAAATTAAAAAAAAAATTCCTTTGTTTTTTATAGCATTTAGAAAAATACAAACAAGTGGTAAATAGAGGAGCAGGGTTGCTATTCCAGGGATATTCAGTCCTTAAAAAGCACAAAAGATGGAAATCTGGAAAATGTGTATTTGTATTAAAAGTTTCCTTATAGCCTCAAAGTGTTCTCTGTGTTTATAAAAAGTCCATGTGAAATACTAATTTCCCCACATTCTTCTCCCCAGCTCATGGTAACTACCTTTCTACTTTTTTTTTTCTTCTCTCTCTCTCTCTCTCTCTCTCTCTCTCTCTCTCTCTTTTAAAGAGAGAAAGCTTTCACTAGCACATGAGGTGAGGGAGTAGCAAAGGGAGATGCAGAGAGGAATCTTAAACAGGCTTCATGCCCACCCAGAGCTAGAGGCAGGACTCAATCTCACAACCCTGAGATCATGACCTGAGCTGAAATCAAGAGTTAGATGCTTAACAGATGAGCCATCCAGGTGCCCCAGCAATTACTGTTCTACTTTTTATTCTTATGATTTTGACTACCTTAGGTACTTCACATGAATATACTCACATACTACTAAGAATTTAATCTTGGTATGCTTTACTGAAACTGTAGATTCAGTGCCTAGCATTTTAACCTAAACTGAATGGAAATGAATTTTTCCAGGTAAATCAACTCTCTCTCTCTCTCTCTCTCTCTCTCTCTCTCTCTCTCTGTGTGTGTGTGTGTGTGTGTGTGTATATATATATATATATATATATATATATATATATATATATAAAGTGGGCTAAGGGAATAAATAGGGGGAAGAGAGATTATAATATATCTGCTTCTGGGCCAACTGTTTCACTGCATTTGCCCTCATTCTAGGGTAACTCCTCAATCTCTCTTTTGACAAATTCCTATTTCTAAATAACATCTCTACCATACAAATTCTCCAGGGTCACTTTTAACACAAACACCACTAAAACAAACTGAACATTTTAATTCATCTCGTGCATTTACTTGCAACATTGCTATTTTTTCTCTGTGTACATAGGAGATTTATGATAGTTGTAAATTCCCCTGAGCAGACACTACAGGTCTGGATAAATCCAAATATTACACTAACCGAGAGTTTAATTTGCTAAAGAAGGTTAAAATTATTAGTTGTTACATCTTTAACTGTCTGGAACTGAAAAACAACATAAATGCTTGCTGATTACATCATCTATTAAGTATGGAACACACATAAAGTTAACCTTTCACTTACTATGTAAAATCCTATTACCTTGAAATACACAGACAATACTAAAGCTTATCCAAAAACATTGAACAAATATACAATCACTCTGCTTGTTCATTGGTGAAGGATTGTTAGTGTTACAGTACAAAGCCTTATTTCCTTTTAGAATTCAGAATTAGTTTCATATAATCATTTGATACAAACTCCCTTAAGGTTATACACAGTCTTCAGATACATCTTCTGTGACATACCAGAACTGTAAGACTTTACCTTGGCCCTCAGTCAACAACCATTTGTTGAGCATCTATTATGTATTATTATAAGTGTCCTAAAGGAAAAGAAAAAAGACCTAATCCTTGACTTCTAGTATCTTCAAGACTTAGTGCCAACTCAGTGTGATACATGCTATTAGAGTATATCCATGTTCCGGAACCATAGAGGACTTCTTTAATCTAGACTGGGATAGTCTAGCTATTTAAGCTGAGTTCTGAAAGAAAACAAGAATTAAATAAGCAGAAACAGTGGGGCAAGAAACAGTATGTACGTGGACAGAGTAGCAAGAGTGACATGCACAAGCAATTAAAACTGTTTTTTTTTTCCTTTTAAACATTTATTTATGTTAGAGAGCACAAGTGAGCTGGGGGGAGAGAGCAAAGGAAAAGGAAAAGAGAATTTCAAGCAGACTCAAAGCTGAGTGCAGAGCCTCAGGGCTAGATCTCACCACCCTGAGATCACAATCTGAGCCAAACCATGAAACTGATGCTTAACCAACTAAACCACCCAGGTGCCCCAAGACTGGTTCTTTATAAATGGTGAAAAGAATACGTGATAAGAAAGGAAGGTGAAGTGCATGTGCCAAATTAGGAAGGGATTTATTTGTAGAAAATGAAAATAGTTAATAAAAGGGTAAAGATAAATACATGAGAACTTATTAATATAACACAAAAGACAACTAGAAGTTACCGAAGTTTTCTGAGATGGTGATAAAGATATAGAGTGCTCAAGGTCTAGGGAAGTTGGGTATGGTTATACAAATGGAATCAGGGCATGGATCAAGGACATATCAGAACTGTCTAGATGGATTTAGTAACGAATTTGTTCTTGAGGTAAATGCATAGGAAAGCATGGGGGAGTCATAGAAGATACTCCAGAAGAAGTAATTACTTCAATATGCTTTAAGATATAATCAGATGATACAGGTATAGATATCTGAGAAAGAGAGAGAGAGAAAAAGGACTGGCCTACTTGATTGGCATAAATGGCTTATGTTATGCTTAAGTCTCATTTTAATCACTGCAAAGTTAATTCAATGGTTTTTAAAGTTTTTGTATCATTTTTATTGTATTTACTTTTAGTTTTTATTATGAACCCACTCTAAAGCTGACTATAAAAGTAATATGTAGCATAGGGAATAAATGCAAGGCAAAAACTTTTTGTGAGGGATGCCTGGGTGGCTCAGTGGTTAAGCATCTGCCTTCAGCTCAGGGCATGATCCTGGAGTCCAGGGATCAAGTCCCACATCAGGCTTCTCAGGGAGCCTGCTTCTCCCTCTGCCTTATGTCTCTGCCTCTCTGTCTCTCTGTCTCTCGTGAATTAATAAATAAAACCTTAAAAAAAACTTTTTGTGAAATATTTTCTCTTGAATTCATCACCTAGCCATTTGTCTCTTGAGCTCCTAATAAACGAACTTTGAGTGACAAGAGTAAGCTAAAGTTTATGTAAACAAAATAATTTAAGATGTTGAATGAGAAGCTTATTCCTCTGGGTCAAGCATAATTATATAATGTGATGATTATCAACTGACTGATACATACAAACATTTTCAACTGACTGATAATGATAACAATTATCAATGAACTGATGAATTTTATGATACAGATCAACCCAAATGTTGAAACAAAATGCAGCTTCTTTAATACTTTACTAGAACTAAACTTGGAACATTTTAGAGAATATTTAGTTCTAATCCATCCTCCACTTAAGGCAGAAATCTTTATATATTAAGCATATCTCCCTACATACTTAGAGTGATAGAGGGGTCACAAATATTATTAACAACAAAAACAACCAAGAATAACAACTAGTGAGTGATTTTTATATGCAAGCATTATAGTAAGTACTTTTACATACATTATTTTGGGATAATGCCAACTATTAAATGTTCTATCTAATATTAAACTGAATTTACCAGCCTATAACTTTTAACTAAATTATTGGCCCAAATCATGCTTCCTAGGAAAAAATTATAAATACTATTTATAGCACTTAATAAAAGTAATTTCTTAAATGTCTTATCTCAATCATCTCTGAAGTGGGTACTGTTACTATTTTTCAAGAAAAGGAACTAAGCCTTAGGGAAAGTCAGTAACTTTCCCAAGAGTGCAAATGTGGTAGATGATGGAGCTGAGGAATGATTTCAAACGCCAGGTTTTACTTACATTTGTCCCTGAGACATGGCTTTTGTAGTCTGGCAAAATTAGGTTTATAAATTTCCTGAGCTGAGTCAGATCTCAAACCACTGAAATAAAAAAGTCATGCTATGCGGCCTCTAAAGAAATGGACTGTGAACCTATTCCAGGCAACACCACATGTGCTCAGTATGACTGAACCTTTTGCCATTCAAATTTCTACACTTCTCAATCAAACCATATCGGTTAACAATAAATTTAACAACTGCTTGTTTTGTGTTCTGTTTATAAATGTAGTAATCTCTACCATAAATACTATGGGATATGGTGTTATTTTGACTGAAGAGGTGAAAAAAATGGGTCACCATCTGTGAATGCCAAAAAGGAAAACAGTCTTATGAATTAATCCTTACATCACAGTTAAATTGAAATCACGGCATGCTGTGTTCATTTTGGCTTGTTTTACAGTTTATGAAATAAAAACAACAGTCAATGATGGAAAACTGAGTTGCCAGAAAGTGATCATCTTAGTAATATGAATGGTTATTTTGCTTTTAACTCTTGATCATAACAAATTTTATACAAATTTTGTTACAGCTTTAAATGACAGAATTGTGAAATCTATAGTTCAAAAAATATTTACCACCAACTTACATTAAATGTAGTTGCTTTATGTAATATACCAACTTCAGTACTTATCTCCACCCCTCAAGGGATAGCCTTTTCATAAAGCCTGAGAAAATCAGGTTCTCCTTTCCACATGAAAATAATGCTAGTAACTCATCAAAAGTAAAGCACGATTAAGATTTAATTTTCTAATAATGGTGTAAGATTTGTGTCAATGCACTCACATTCTCTTATGTGGCCTCCCTTTGAGTAGTTCAGTTCAATTCAACAAAGGTCTACTGTGTATCTATTCTGTGCTAGGCACTGATGTAGAAACCTGTTCATAAAAAGAACTAGATCCCTGTCCTTGGGGGTGCACACATTCCGGGGGCTGAAACACATAGTCAGTAAATGTAACAAATGCTAAATTATATACAATTATAAAATAAGAAAAAGTATAGCAAGGCAAGAATATCAGGAGACCCAGGAATTGGCAGAAGGTGGGCAAAGTTCAGTATTATTTGGGGTCATCAGGATAAGTCTAGAAGAATGAAAGATTTAAACAAATACTAGAAAGGATTAGGTTGTTAAGTCGATTTCTGGGGGAGAATATTTCAGACAGAGGGAAGAGCAAAAACAAATATTCTAAGTGGGAAACGTGTTTGGAGGTCAATGACTGTAAAGGCAGTGCAGACAGGATGGCTGCAGGATTGCTCATCAGAGAGGCCAGGAGTGGCTGTGAGGAGGACCAGCTTTTACTCATGGAAATGCACTGCCCAGAAGGCTAGGTCAACACAGGATAAAACAGCAAATTATTTTCGCATTTCCTACTGAACAAAAAACTCCCCTTAATTCCTGACCTTACCCTAAACCAACTTTCTAACTTTGCTTCTGTAACAATTCTTTTCCTTTCAGCATCTTTAATCCCCATTAATGAAACTACATCTCCTTCAAATATTGTTATAGTATTCCTCCATCAAATTGGCCACACAGATAATCTTTAAAAATAAAAACTAAAGTTTAGTGCTCTCATAAGTGCATAATCACTTTATCTTTGTTTACAAGTACATTCAAATTGAGGAGGGCAAAAGAAGATTACAACCTTATTTTGACCCATAAAGCATTGCTGCTGATGGTGTTTTCTGGTTTTGTCTGGTTTTGTTTTGGTTTTTGCTTTTGTTTTTAATCTATGAGCATAATAAAGGAAATCCACCTAGTCTCCTTTTTTAATATTACCAATAAGCAGATATATACTCATTCTTATTTTCCAATTTATTACGCATTGTAATATACATGGAAAACTATAAGAAACATAAGCTTTTAAGGAACTAGGCTGCTTTACCTTGCTAAATAAAAGTCAAGATTAATAGAGACAAAGAGGAAGTACAATACATAGATTTTGTCAAATCTTAATGATCATCTTTAATAAATATAATAATTTACCCCTAATAAACTTGAATAAAATATTTAGGGATTCTACTATATAGACCTCAATGTCAATTCAAAAAGAAGAAATAATGTGTTGGCCATGTGTATACTTTCTTTGGGAAAATGTTCATGCTGTCTACCCATTTTTTTAACGGGTTAATTTGGTTTTTTTGGTGTTCACTTTTATAAATTCCTTATAGGTTTTGGATACTAACCTTTTATCACATGTATCATTTGCAAATATCTTCTCCCATTTCATAGGATGCCTTTAGTTTTGTTGATTGTTTCTTTTCTAGAAGCTAGAGTTTCCTCGAAGAGTTAAAAACAGAAGTACTCTACAATCCAGCAATTGGACTACTAGGTATTTACCCAAAGAATACAAAAATACGGATTCCAAGGAATACATGCACCTCAGTGTTTATAGCAGCATTATCAACAATAGCTAAATTATGAAAAATGTCTATCAACTGATGAATGGATAAAGAAAATGTGGTATAAATAAAAATAGAATATTACTTAGCCATAAAAAAGAGTGAAATCTTGACATTTGTAAAGATGTGGATGAAGCTATAGAGGATTAGGCTAAGCAAAATAAATTCAGTAAGAGAAAGACAAATACCTTATTATTACACTCACATGGAGAATTTAACAAACAAAACAGATCAACACAGGAAAAAGATAAAATAAATGGAGAGAGGCAATCCAGAAAACAGACTCTTAACTACAGAGAACAAACTGATGGTTACTGGAGGGGACGTAACCAAAATGGATTAAGGAATGCTCTTGTGATGAGCACCAGGTGGTATATGGACGTGATGAATCACTAAATTCTATGCCTGAAATTAATATTACACTGCAAGTTAACTAGCTGGAGTTTGAATAAAAACTTGAAAAAAAAGAAACAATGATGGATACAATAGGAATTTATCAAAATACTTTCTTCTTCAGGAAAACTTGAAGATCTAAAACATAAATGTATCTATACAATTAAAATTCAGGGATCCCTGGGTGGCACAGCGGTTTGGCGCCTGCCTTTGGCCCAGGGCGCGATCCTGGAGACCCGGGATCGAATCCCATATCGGGCTCCCGGTGCATGGAGCCTGCTTCTCCCTCTGCCTGTGTCTCTGCCTCTCTCTCTCTCTCTCTCTCTCTGTGACTATCATAAATAAATAAATTAAAAAAAAATAAAAAAAAAAAACAATTAAAATTCAAATCTTTACCCGGGCAGAATTACTTATTTGGAAAATTGTGTGTTTCTCTAGTTTACATTAGTGAGCCACCTTTCCTTTATGTAAATGTCACTGTAGTTTCATGAAAGTTGGATTCAATGTTTAAGGCATGCTTTTTCAAAAGCAGTTATTTTATGCCCAGTATGTGGTAGAGTATATCGTGGGATACTCAGAAAAACAGTAACCCCTTGAAAAAATAGTTCTTTTTCTGACACAATTCATATTCTAGTAAAGAAAACAGGGCACAATGGAATATGTTCATGAGAGTCAAACAAATAGAATAAAACCAGTATAAAACATTTATATTCATATTAAAAGAATGCCAGAATTAACACATTAGAATTAATGATTTTTTAAAAATTGATTAGGCAAGGAAAGTACCTAAAACGAAAAAGTTGTAAACCATGTTCAGCAAGAAATGAAGATAAATTTAACTATTCCTCAAGTCAAATTGGTTCCTTTAAGGCTGGGCCAGGATACAGACAAAAATGCAAAATGAACAAAATATCCCCCTTAAATCTTTAAATATAAATATAAATCTATGTATTCTTTTTTATATGTACATATTCTTACATACATACACGTACAGCATACCTGCAGATTTCTATATGATCTATGTTTTTTATTCACTTGAAAAAAGTGGACAATGAGATATAATTAGAGATAGAATTTTTAAAATAAATGTTTCTTTCTTTTGTTTTTTGAGAGAGAGAGAGTGCAAATGGTGAGGGGTGGCAGAAGGAGAAGTGAAAGAATCTCAAGCAATTGCCCCCCCGCAGGGGGCTTGATCTTACAACCCTGAGATCATGACCAGAGCTAAAATGAAGAGTCAGACACTTAACTGACTGATCCACCCAGGCACCCCTAGAAATAAAAATTTTAGGAAAAATATGGCCTTGGTTAAATTGTCAATCTGATCCTTCTTTGTATGGAAAAGTGGGAAAAAAAACCTCTGAGTCATAAATTTCATCTGAGTCATGTTCCTTGGTAAGTAACATGGTTACTGATTTTTCTCATATTGACATTCTTTCCATTTGATTTTTTTTTTTTTCAAATCGTTTACATCACCTTTGGACCACATAAAAAATAGCAGATGGTGTCCCAGAGAGTCATATGTTTTCATTAAATTTCTTATGAAAACCAAAGTAAATTATGCTGATTAAAATGATGGGTGGAATCCAAAAGGCCTCAGATTTATAGATAAAATCATCTAAGTTATAAATATATCCATTCAACTAAAAAAAGCTGGCATAAAAGGTAATGATTGGAACAGGTGGAAGAAAGCAGCATAGAAAGTTAGTGATGAAATTCACTGCAGCAGAAATAGCAGGAAGACAAACAATAGGAACAAATGATAAGGCCAAAACTTTAGCATGGTTAAGTAACTATTAAATTGCAATCTTGTGTAAGGGTGAAGAGCACATAAAACTTGCATTTCTGATGACTTCTTCAAAAAGAATATTACAAATAATAATGAACTTAGTAAATCTGGCCATGATGATCAGGGGCTATATATCTTATTCTTATCTTATTCTTCAAGAACTCTGACCAAATTAAAACTCTGAATAGTTATGTGAATAGACACACAGAGGCTTTATTTTAATACTGAGTGAATGAAAAAAAATCACTTTATGAAAACACTATCAACATACCCTGCAGTATATGGCAGATGGCATGGGGCTTTAGACGAAGATTATTTCTCTTAAATATTATGTGACTGATCATAATAAAATTTGCGATGGCCACCAAGGTTGAGGAAAAGTCATCTAAATATTATTATAATCATCTTTTTGGCCATTCCTTATGCTTTTAATTGACTTTTAATTTTGATCATTTAAAGTAAAAAAGGAAAAAAAAGCTTAAAATAGAGTCTTTGCTGAATAGTTTTTATTTTTTTCATTAAAAAAAGTAATACCAGCTTTTTAAAAACTCACTTGAGGTACAGCTTTTGTTCCTCATTTAGTTAATAATCATCAATGAAATTCTGATATTGAGAATTTTAGGCAGCAAAGCTGAAGCAACCATTACTTTTATTAACATTCAGGGGCAACTGATTCAAGAAAAAGAAGGCTACTATATGGAGGGGATGTAAAAAAGTATAGTTTTAGAATATGTTCAAATTTAATTTTTTATCAACTTATAACCAATATAAACATAGGATGTTATGTGCAAACCTTGCAATAATCACAAAGCAAAAACTTTTAATAAATACCTAAGAGAAAATGACAAAGAAGTCTGAACATAAAGAAAGCCATCAAATAAGGAACAAGAAGTAATAGGAACAACAAAAACAGCCAGAAAACAACAAATTGGAAATAAGTACCTATTAATAATTACTTTAAATAATAAAGTAACATTTAAATAATAATGGATTAAATTCTTCACAAATGACAGAGTGGCCCAATGAATGAGAAAACAAGGAACTAACTTCAGAAGCAAGGGATACACAGACTGAAAGTAAAGGGACAGAGAATGATTTTCCATGCAAATGGAAATAAAAATAAACCTGGTGGAGCTATACTTATATCAGGCAAAATAGATTCAAACAATGTCATAAAAGACAATGAAGAACATTACATAGTAATGTAGGGGTCCATCCAGCAAGAAGACACAGCATTTATAAATATGTACAGCAAACACTAACAAACCTAAAGTAAGAAACTAACAGGAATAAAATAATAGTAAGGGATTTTGACATCCCACTTACATCATTGGATAGATCGTCCAGGCAGAAAATCAATAAGGAAACAATGGCCTTAAATGATACATTAGACAAGATGAACTTCATAGATATATCCAGGATATTCCATTTAAAAGCAGAAAAATACAAATTTTTTTCTCAAGTGCTCATGGAATATTCTCCAAGGCAGATCATATGTAAGGTCACAAAACAGGTCTCAATAAACTTAAGACCAAAATTACATCAAGCATCTTTTCTGACCACAATGATATGAACTAAAAATCAATTACAAAGAGAAAACTGGAAAAACTATAAATACGTGAAGATTAAGCAAATGCTACTGAAAAGCCAACAAGCCATCAAAGAAACCAAAAGAGAAATCAGAAAACACCTACAGACAAATGAAAACAAACACAATGTACCAAAATCTAGGGATGCAGCAAAAGCAATTTTAAGAAGTTCATAGTGATACAGGTTTACCTCAAAAAACAAGAAAACTCTCAAGTAAATAATTAACTACACACCTAAAGGAACTGGCAAAAGAACAAATGAAGGCTAAAGAGAGGGAAGAAAATACTAAAGATCACAACAGAAATAAATGAAATAGAGACTAAAAATTCAATTAAAAAGATCAATGAAACTAAGAGCTGATTCTTTGAAAAGATAAATACTGACAAACCTTTAGTTAGACAAACCAAGAAACAAAATTAGAAACGAAAAAGCAATTACAGAAATACAAAGGGGTATAAAAGACTATGACAAACAATTACATAACAAACTGGACAAACTAGAAGAAATGGCTAAATTTCGAGAAATGCAATTTTCCAAGACTGAATCACAAGGAAATATAAAATTGGAATAGACTAATTTCTAGTAAGAAGACTAAATCTGTAATCAGAAACCTCCCAACAAAGAAAAGCCCAGGATTAGACAGTTTCACTGGTTAATTCTATGAAACATTTAAAAAAGATTTAATACTTATCCTTCTCAAATTCTTCAAAAAAACTGAAGAGAAATAAACACTTCATAACTCATTTTACAAGACCAGCATTACCCTGAAACCAAAACCAGATAAGGACACCACAAAGAAAGATAAGTTATAGGCATTATTCTTAATAAGCATAGAGGCAAAAATTGTCAACAAATATTAGCTGATTCAACAAAACATTAAAAGGATCGTATAGCATGAACAAATGGGATTTATTCCAGGGATGCAAAATGGTTCAACATCTGCAAATCAATTTGACATACCACATTAACAAAATGAAGAATAAAAAGCATATGATCATCTCAATAGATGCAGAAAAAGCATTTGGCAAAATTCAACATCCAACTAAATAAAAATTCTCAAGAAAATGGGCAGAGAAAACATATCTCAACATAATAAAGGCTATATATGACAAACCCACAATGAACATCATACTCAATGCTAAAAGCTGAAAGTTTTTCCTCTAAGATCATGAAAAAGACAAGCCTGCCCACTCTCACCACTTACATTCAACATAGTATTGGAAATTCCTAGCCACAGCAATGAGACAAGAAAAAAACAAAAAGCATCCAAATTGGAAAGGAATGAAGTAAAACAATCTACTTGTAGATGACATAATATTATATGCAGAAAACCATAAAGTCTCCATCAAAAAACTGTTGTAAGATACAAAATTGATGTACAGAAATCTATGGTGTTTGCATAAAATAATAACAAATTAACAGAAGAGAAATGAAGAAAATAATCTCATTTAAAATTGCATCCTAAAAAATCTAGTAATAAATTAAGCCAAGGAAATGAAAGACCTATACATTGAAGACTATAAGACACTGATGAAAGAAACTGAAGAAGGAGGAAAAGAAAGAAATTGAAGATGACACAAATAATTGGAAAGATGTCCCATGCTCATGAATGGAAAGAAATAATTTTGTACTCTGAAAACTATAGAACACTAATGAAAGAAATTGAGGAAGTATACAAAGAAATGGAAGAACATTCCATGCTTATGGATTGTAGGAACAGATATTGTTAAAATGTCTATACTACCCAAAGCAATGCAATCCTTCTCAAAATGACACCAGCATTTTGCACAGAGCTGGAGCAAACAATTCTAAAATTTGTATAGAACCAGAAAGAACCTGAATAGCCAAAGTAATGTTGAAAAAGAAAATCAAAGCTGGAAACATCACAATTCCGGACTTCAAACTGTATTATAAAGCTATAATAATCAAAATAGTATGATACTGGCACAAAAATAGACACACAGATTAACGAAACAGAATGGAAAACCCAGAAATGGACCCTGAACTCTATAGTCAACTGACCTTCAACAAAGCAGGAAAGAATATCCAATGAAAAAAAGACAGTCGCTTCAACAAATGGTGTCAGGAAAATTGGACAGCCACATGCAGAAGAATGAAACTGGGCCACCTTTTTCAAAAGATTTTATTTATTTATTTATTTATTTATTCATTCATTCATTCATTCATTCATTCATGAGAGACAGAGAGGCAGAGACAGACAGAGAGAGAAGCAGGGTCCTTGCAGGGAGCCTGATGTGGGACTCAATCCCCAGACCATGATCAAGCCCTGAGCTGAAGGCAGAAGCTCTACTGCTGAGCCACCCAGGCGTCCCCCTGGACCTTTTTTACAACATATACCAAAAAATTTCAAAACGGATAAAAGACCTAAATATGAGAATACAATCCATGAAAATCCTGGAGATAAACACAAGAAGCAACCTCTTTGGCCTTGGCTACAGGAAATTCTTGCTAGACCGGTCTCCAGAAGCAAGGAAAACAAAAGCAAAAATGAACTATTGGAACTTCATCAGGATAAAAAGCTTTTGCACAGCAAAGGAAACAATCAACAAAACTAAAAGGCAACCTACAAAATGGGAGAAGATAGTTGCAAAGGACAATATCAGATAAAGGACTAGTATCCAAGATCTATAAAGAACTCTTCAAACTTAACACCCAAAGAACAAAAAACCCAGTCAAAAATGGGCAAAAGACATGAACAGATATTTCTCTAAAGATATACAGACATATGAAAAAAAGCTCAACATTACTCATCATCAGGCAAATACAAATCAAAACCACAGTGAGTCAGAATGGCTAATATTAACAACTCCGGAAACAACAGATGTTGGTGAGGATATGGAGAAAGGAGAATCCTCTTACACTGTTGGTGGGAATGCAAGCTTGGTGCAGCCACTCTGAAAAACAGTATGGAAGTTCCTCAAAAAGTTAAAAATAGAACTATCCTATGACCCAGCAATTGCACTACTAGGTATTTATCCAGGGAATACACAAATAGTGATTCAATGGGGGCACATGCACCCCAATGTTTATAGCAGCAATGTCCACCATTGCCAAAATATGGAAAGAGCCCAGATGTCCACTGACAGATGAATGGATAAAGAAGATGTGGTATATAAACACAATGGAATATTATCTGGCCATGAAAATGAATGTTAATCTTGCCATTTGCAATGATGTGGATAAAGCTAGAGTGTACTATGCTAAGTAAGTGAAGTCAGTCAGAGAAAGACAAATACCATATGATTTCACTCATGTGTGGAATTTAAGAAATAAAATGTCCATAATACCCAGCACAAATTACAGATTCAATGCAATCCCTCTGAAAATTCCAATGGCATCTATCAAAGAACTAAAACAAATTATTCTAAAATTTGTATAGAACCACAAGAAATCCCGAATAGATAAAACAATCTTGAGAAATAAGAATACTGGAGGTATCACACTCCGTAATTCCAAACTATAATACAATGTAGTACTGGCATAAAAACTGATATATACATCAATAGTACAGAATCAAGAGCCCAGAGATAAATGCACTCTTACAGAGACCAAGAACATAAACAAAGCAAAGTCTCTTCAATAAGTAGTGCTGGGAAGACTGGACAGCCAAGTGCCAAAAAAGAAAGAAACTAGAACACTGTATCACATCATACCTTAAAAATTAACTCAAAATGGATTATAAACCTGAATATAAGACCTAAAACTATAAAATTTCTTAAAGAAAACATAGGGAGTAAACCCTCTGACAATGACCTTAGCAATCTATTTCTGGAATCTGATTCCAAAGGCAAGGGAAACAAAAGTCAAAATAAATAACTGGGACCATAATATCAAACTAAAAGGCTTCTGCAAGGTGAAAGAAACCATCATAAAAACAAACATTCAACCTGAGTGACAGAATATATTTGCAAATCATAAATTGGATGAGATTCATATCCAAAATATACCAAGAATTCATAGTCAACAATAATTTTTAAAGAATCAAACAACCTGATTAAGAAATAGGCAAAAGATCTAAATAGACGTTTTTCCAAAGAAGACATACAGATGGCAAACAAACACATGAAAAGATGTTCAAAAATCACTAATTATCTGGGAAATGCAAATCAAAACCACAATGAGATATTACCTCACACCTGTTAGAATGACTATCATCAAAAATAAACGATAAGTCTTGGAGGAGATATGAAAAAAAGGAATGCTGCAGCCACTATGGAAAACAGTATAGATTCCTCAAAAATTCAGGAACATATCCACCATATTGCCCAGCTATTGCACTTATGGGTATTTATCCAAAGAATATGAAAACACTAATTTGAAAAGATATATTTACCCCTGTGACCACCGCACATTATTTATAATAGCCTAGATATGGAAATAGCCTAAAGTGTCCACTAACAGATGAATGGATAGAGGATGAGACAGACACAAACACACAATGGAATACTACTCAGTTAAAAAAATTGAAGTCTTGCCATTTGTGACAAAATGGATTGGATATTGTGGGAATTTACTCAGTGAAGTCAAATTGAGAAAGATAAATGCTCTATGATATCACTGATCTGTGGAATCTAAAAGAAAAACAGACAAAAAAAAAAAAACTCAGAGTTTACCTTAAAAAAATACTAGTATAAGAAGTAGAACCAGAAAAACAAACACAAATATTTAAGGAATGCATACATTTGGTGATTTTAATATATACTCAACATATGCAAGGATTGTAAGAACTTTAGCATTTCCTAAATTAAATCACTTGAAAAGGAGTAATTCCTTGAAATACCAGACTTCTTCCATGGTATACCTGGTATACAAGAAATAACAAATGTTGGTAAGGATGTAAAGAAAAGGAAAACCTCATGCACTGTTGGTGGGAATATAAATGGGTACAGCCACTGGGAAAAGAGTAGGGAAGTTCCCCAAAAAATTAAAAATAGAAAAGTCATATGATCCATTAGTTCCACTATTAAGTTATTTATCCAAGGAAAGCAAAAACACTAATTCTAAAAGATACAATATTTATAACAAATATACAATAAATAATTTATTTATAAGAAATATTTAAATATTTACAGTAAATATATAATATAACAAATATACAATTTTATAATAAATATTTACAATAAATATATAATTATTTAATTATTTACATATTTGTATCTAATATGTAAATATGCAGCATTATTTATAATACCCAAGACACAGAAGCAACCCAAATGCCCACTGACAGATGAATGGATAAAGAAGATGTGGTGTATGTACACACAATGGAATATTACTCAGCTGTAAAAAGAATGAGATCTTGCCCCTTGTGAGAACACAGATGTACCTAGAGAATATTAAGCTAAACAAAATAAGTCAGACAAAGACAAATATCATATGATTTCACTTATATGTGAAACCTGAAGAGCAAACAAAAGAACAACAACAAAAAAAGCAGAAGTAGACTCATACATACAGAAAACAAATTAGTGGTTGCCAGAAGATAAGGGGGTGGAGAGAGAGGCAAAATGGCAGAACAAGAATGAGAGATACAGGCTTCCTTCCAGTTATGGAATGAGTAAGTCACAGGGATGAAACGTACAGCATAAGCAATACAGTAGATGGTAATGTAATAGTGTACAGTGACAGATGGTAATCACACTTGTGGTGAGCACAGCATAATGTTTAGATTGCTGAATCACTCACTATGTTGTACACATGAAACTAATATAACATTGTGAGTCAACTATGCTTCAATTTTAAAAACTTGAACACACAACCAAAATAATAGTAACAACAAAATCAGAAACAGCTCATGAAAATGGAGAACAAACTGGTGATTGCCAAACAAGAGGAGGATAGAGGGATAGGTGAAATAGGTAAAGGGTATTAAGAGGTACGAACTTCCAGTTATAAGATAAATAAGTTACAGGAATAAAAAGTACAGCGTTGCGAATATAGTCAATAATACGATAATAACATTGTATGATGATAGATGGTGACTACACTTACCAAAGTGAGAACTGGGTAATGTACAGAATTACTGAATCACTATATTGTCTACCTGAAACTCAAAAATGTTAAAAATAGAACTACCCTATGATCCAGTAATCACACTACTGTGTATTTACCCAAAAATATAAACCACTAATTCAAAGGGATACATGTGCCCCTATGTTTACTGCAGCATTATTTACAAGGGCCAAACTATGGGGGCACCTGGGTGGCAAAGTGGGTTAAGCATCTGACCTTTGGTTTCAGCTCAAGTCAAGATGCTCAGCACAAAGTCTGCTTGAGATTCTCTCTCTCTCCCTTTGCCTCTCTGGCTTGAATGTTCTCTCTCTCTCTCTCAAATAAATAAATAAATCTTAAAAAAACAAAAAACAAAAAACTATGGAAGCAGCCCAAGTCTCCATCAACTGATAAATGGATAAAGATGTGGTATCTTTATACACAGTAGAATAGTATTCCATCACAAAAAAGGATGAAATCTTGCCATTTACAACTACATGGAGAGAACTAGAGAGTATAATGCGCTAAGTGAACATGGAGGGAACTAGAGAGTATAATGCACTAAGCGAGATAAGTCAGTCAGGGAAAGACAAATGTGTGGAATTTAAGAAAAAAAAATAAATGAGCAAAGGGAATAAAAAAAGAAAGAGATACGCCAAGAAACGGACTCTGAACTACAGAGATAGAAACTGATCAGAGGGGAGGTAGGTAAGGAAGATGGATGAAACAGGTGAAGGGGATTAAGAGTACACTTCCCAAAATGAGTACTGAGTAATGCATAGCATTGCTGAACCACTATTTTGCACATCTGAAACTAATATAATACTTTATGTTAATTATTAATTAAAATTAAAAACTTACTTAAAAAATGAAACTAGCATAACATTGTATGTCAACTATACTTCAATAGTTTTTAAAAAAACAACAAAGAATTTCCAAAATAAAAAATGATGAATGACTAGATGAGGTTACCAAGGAAGTAAGGATAAATAGCAAAGAGAAGAGTTTTAACCTCTGGCCCTGAAGCACTCTGAAGTGTAGAGGTTAGGGAGATGAGAATACATAAAGTAAGGAATCACTAAGGTAGAAGGAAACCAAGAGTGGGCTATTCCAGAAGCAAAGGGAAGAAAATCATGTAATAAAAATGTTCAGTGAACCTATTGGGCATAAAATTCATTCATTATTTAGGATTATTTTCTTTTTCTTTTCTTAGGATTATTTTCTTAACCTATATTCTTAGATGTAGAATTACTAGGCCCAACTAATAAAACTGTTGAAAAGGCAAGTTCCAGGAAAACAGACCCATAGTATTCCACTGGATATGCTAATTAATATCCAGGCTAAATAATCAGTACTTTCTGAATTCAGTTTCTCCATTGTTTGTTGATTTGCCTAACTATAATTAAAGGGTTCACATTAATTTTCAACAAAAGCATCATGATCAAAAAAGTATCAGGACTTGGCAATAAACTTCATAAAAGAGAAAATTATATCAATTAATAAAATAAATAGAAGAAAAGTAAAATCTGTGCTCAAAAAAGAAATAACACCATTCATCTGACTTACATAAATTAAGTCATCTATTATTTTTACATAAATTAAGTCATCTACTATTCTTAGTGTAATGTTTCCATCATTACACTTTTTATAATTTCATTGTTTCATTTGATTATGTTTGTTTACTTATTATCTGCCTCCTCTAGTAAAGAATAAGCTATATGAAAAATAGAGATTATTTTTGCTTTATTCATCCCTATATCCCCAGCACCAACACACTGCCTGACTTTTAACAAATAAAAATGAATCAAAACAATAAAAAAGAAAACCTAACTAAGTAGTTTGACAAGACCTTTGTACTAGAGAAACCTAGCTCCTGTCGGGGCACAGGTAGCTAGGGCAACTCAATGGTTTGCTCCAATGGCCAATTTTCCTAAACAAAAAATATTTTGCAGAGGTTAGCATTTTTCTGTAATATGGCTTGATAAGAGAATATCAGAAATAGACTATTCAACAGATTCCAAGAATGCACATGCTATGTTAAGCCAGAAAATCCGTCAGATATTCCACCTGAAGGCCCAGAAAACATACCATCTACAAAAGTCATAAGGAATATGCCAATAAGAAGATATCCACATTAGTAAGTTTTGGTTCTCTCTTGTGAAGGCTAGAACTAACAGAAGGAAACGTTGTTCTAGAACTGGGCTCATTGACAGCAATGGAGAAGACAAGTCTAGGTGAGGATCAGAAGTCATGAGAAGATAGGTGGACATAATTATCATGAGAGTGGCAGGGTGGGGTTTCTGAGGGGCTGGCGCACAGAAAATTATTGAGACAGTTAAAAGAATAAGCATCTGTAACGGCAAAACAGCTGACAAGGCTACTAGTCAGTGTATAAGATCCAAAGAAATCAAAGATGAATGAACAAATTGGAGGGAAGCTTCCCCAATTAAGTCACAGTATCTTTCTCAGCTTCTATTCCTGAGCTAATTTTTGGACTCAGAGCCCTCTAACTTAAGAGGCCTAGAATCCAGAGGGAAAGATCTTGCAATGCTATGTTAAGACTACATGGTAATAATTCCCTCAATCCTTCTCCAACGGGACCTATACCTCTTTATTTAGGTAACTGTGCTATGGGGATAGGGAATTCCCAAACATCTCAAGGGCACAGAGTTGACAGTGATACTAGGAAGGCCAAAAGCATCAATATGTCATCACCCTCCTTATTAAAGTAGAAGCATATGGAAGTCAGTAATAAACGGAGCCTTGGCCAAGGTCTAGCTCATAATGGATCCATTCATTAGGACTACAGACTGACCTGATGACTTTCTCAGTCCCCAAATATATAATCAGAATAGACTAACTTAGGAAGTTACCACAGCACCCATGTCAAGTCTTTACCTATGAGGTAAAGAGTATAACTGTGAAGAATGTCAAGAAGAATTTGAAACTGCCCCACCCAACCCTGAGGATGGTTCCAATGAAGTTATTCAAGGCTGCTGGTGGTTTCATGGTGCAGCTCGACTTCTCCCTTTATCCACTCCTATTTCTGTCCCCTCCCTTTCAGAGGGGTTTATTCCAAGCGCACTCCTTAATCAGCTCCCAATTTAGAATCTGATTCTTGAGTAACTCAACTTGCAACAGTCATTTTACACCTTGAATTTTGGTTACATTTTCTTTTTAAATAATCTTGGGCTTATATTCAGGACCACTTCCCAATTTAATTGGGTAGTGCTAGGTGTCACTGCTAAAAAATTTTTCCCAAAGCAGTAGCATGCCAGAAACCATTTCTGAAAAGTCTTTAAGATTCTTCTCTGGGAATAGTCTATAGTATAACTCCTGATCTATAGGTGCCCTCTGCATTTAAAATTATTTTTTGTTAATCCAAATTTCCTTATCAAAGATCTTAGGTAATCCTACAAGTCACTTTTTTTTTTTAAAAAAAAAGCTTTTTTGACTGTTTATTGACACAAAACATTCAAAATTAGCTCATATCTCATTTTCTGAGGAAAACTTCTCATTGATTCCAAATGGAATTATTTCTCTTTTCATTTTATCAGCACTTAAGCATATAGGCCATAAAAACTATGTTCATCAAAGAAGTTTAACAGCTTCTTTCTAAGTATACTGAAGTTATGTGTATGTATATATATATATATACATATACACACACACAGACTATTTACACAGACAATAAAAACAAATATAAGAACTGCATTTCCCTTTTCTTTTATAAAGCATCACAATGTTCTCTAAGTAATCTCCTGATTAATGTTGGTATCTAGTAAGTTACAGGTAATTTCAAAACATTTCATTATATATGAGAAACTACTAGAAATTAACCATACCATGAAATCTTGAGCTTAAACTATACAGTTTCTCAACTATTTATACGAATAAGTATAGCTTAACCAAAAAACTTAATAACAATAAATCCACCAGGCATATGTTTTTAAAAAGTAGACCATACCAACTGGCAAATATACTCCACCCTGAAATCTTGGGCAATGAGAGATTCAATATATCCTAAATATTGTGCAAGCTGATGAAAGCACTCTCTGCTATTGCATATAACTTCTGAAAATTAAACCTTATAATAAGAAAAACCAGAAGTACGTCTCCAGTTACAACTGAGTCTAGTGATGAGTTTATTTCTATGAAAAACCAAGGCAACGTATACGGTTTAAAATAGTCCATGGTTTCTGTGGCTGTATAGTGACAAATGGGATGGCTGTCCCTTAGTGTGAAAAAATTCTCTCAGAATACATCACTAAATTATGGTGGAAGTCTCTTTGCTGAAAGAAAAAGAAATTGGAAAACTTTATAGTAGCACTTGGCCCACAATTAAATGCTACCTAAATTAGGTGGAATACAGTAATGCATTTTAATCAAGGCTATAGTTTTAATCAGACTCATGATTTGTGATTGGATGTCCTGGTTCTTTTTTTTTTTTTTTTTTTTTTTTAAATGTCCTGGTTCTTAAACACCATTCTGGCCTGTGGATTATACTAACTCACATTCAGTCCCTACGTCCTCTCCCACTCCTACCACCAAAGGGTCAGATATACCCACAAAGATGACTGGGGATCACATTTTATTAGTAGCCAGAAACAAAGTACAGACTACCAATAATTATAAAATAGCTTGCTCGGGTAATTTGGTCATTGGCCACTGCCTCATTTACCATAATTATGCATTTCAATAACCACAGGATCTAAAGATTTTCATAAAATTATCTTTACAGATAGCAATAAAGACAACCTTTTTTGAGATAGATGCATGACTTTATCATTTGGTCACCAATAATTAAGATAGTACGTGTGTACGCATTTCATAAAAATCACTTCTAATTACTAAACATCCTATATCAAACTTGGACAACTTTATAGTTTATTATGTTAGGTTATCTTTAAGTTTTTGAAATTCAATTCAAATATAGATAAAGATTATACATACTTGGAAGAAACTGCCTCCATGAATTCATCCAAAAAATCATCATATTCAGGACCTCTCACTCTTCTCTGCCGTAGCCCAATGTACAACGGATCTTTAAGTAAAGCCTATTTAAAAAAAAAGTTACCACAGATATAGGAATAATGATAGGAATGTCATTCACAATTTCTAAGCCTCCGTTTCCTCATATATAGAAGAAAAGAAATGGAAATAAAATCTTTCCATACTGAGAATTAACCTATAGTATTAATGTCTATTATATTTATAAGTCAAATAAAAAATAATTACTAAATATTAAAATATTCTGCCTTATTTGGGGAAAATAAAAAGAATTAAAATATTTTAGTGATGCTAATTAGAAAAGTTCAATTCTGATTTTATAAGCAAAGTTTATCATGTAGAAAAGTAATACTAAGTTTTGAAATACTACATTAGTTTAGGAAATGGAAAGGTACCAATTCTTTCCTTAGATTTGTTTTGTTTATGAAAGCAAAATCTTCAACAAAATTGTGAATATATCTTTAATATATTAACTGGTTGATGTTAAAAATAAATTTTTAGCCTTAACTAAAGTTTTCTTAAACTTTTTAAACTTTACAAAGTTTTTTTCTAAAACTGATAGATATAAGACATTACTCTGTTCAAGTTTTAGTATGTATTACACTGTTTTTTATGAGACCAGTTTTTTCATCAAGGTATAAATTATATACTATAATATATACATATAACAAAAGCTCCTAGTAAACTAGGAATGAGAATGAATTTCCTCAACCTAACGGAGGGCATCTGTCAAAAACCCATAGCTAACAACATATTTAACAGTGAAAGACTGAATGCTATTCTCCTAAGATTAGAAATAAGACAAGGATATCTACCCTTGCCACTTCTATTCAACGTTATACTAGAGATACTAGCCATTACAATAAGGCAAGAGAAAGAAAATATAGGAATATAGAAGGAAGAAAGCAAACTTATTTGCATATACATGATGATGTACATGGAAAATATTTAGAAATCCTCATACAAAATAATCCACTAGAAAAGATATATATGAATTTAACAGAATAGTAGGCTCTAAGATCAACATATACAAATCAACTATATCTTTATGTCTATCAATGAGCAGTTGAAAATGAAATAAAATACACAACTTCATTTACAATATCATTCCAAAACATAAAATTCACAAGGGACATATTCACAAAATATGTGTAAGTCCAATACACTGGAAACTACAAAATATTGCTGAAAAAAATAAAAAAAGACAAACTGCTTTTTTGGGCTGGAAAAAGAAAAACCTGCAACCTATGTCTTATAATAGTGAAACAATGGACAAAATGGTCATCTTCAGGGATGTGAAAAGACAATGTACCTAAAGAACCCATGAATTTGGCAGAAGAGATATCCAGGCAGAAGGGTGAATGTATAAATTGGCCTCTCTTAGCTGTATGATAAAGTTAAAACAGGGATGAGTTGAAGAAGGAAATGTTTAGCTGTTGAGCAAAATTTAGAGAATATAGAGGAGACGATACTTGCTTGTAAAAGATTTCCAAAGTAAAATAAGGCCTGCAGTCAAAGATCAAGTGTGTGGTTATAACAACTTCTGTGAAAAACTCTGAATGATCTGAAGTGGAAAACTCTGAATGATCTAAAGTGGAGCCCAACAGGCCATCATGGCTAAATAAAAAGAACTGGTTCTGCAGCACTATGGTATACAGTCAATGTAGAGAGGTGCATTTTGAAAAGAATTATGAGTAAGTCCTTTATCTAATGGGGTAGACATTAGTCTGATATGGAGAAAGCTTAAAAAATACAATTTAAGGATACTGTACTATTTAGATGATTTGGGATAAAGACACTTCAAAATGAAAATCCTTCTCTAGACCTTCAACTTTCCATAGGCAGAAAGCAGAGAGAGAAAGCTATTCAGCTGCAACATGGCCACTTATTATGGAAAAGGAAGGATGTCACAAAGGACAGAGCCAAGAGCTCAGAAAGCAGAGCCAAAAGCCTAATAGAACAACGAATTCCAGGACCACTCTAAGGGAAGAGAATTAGGCCTCATTCAAAAAATATTACCTACCCCTCAGGTAGGTGGCCTGGCAACATGTCCAGTGGCAATTCAGAATTGCCAGGAACCAGAGAGCAATATGATTCCCATTTTGAACTGAAGTGTTGATTATAGTTATTCTGTCCCTGCCTTACCACTGAACAGCTAAGAGGAGTCACACCAAGGAGCAAAACACAAGATGCTTCATTTGCATCTAGATGTATTTAGATGACAGGACCCCAGACTCTGGGCCTGCTGCTGTTAATGGGATGAAACTTCTGGGAACCTAGAATGGAGATATGCATATTTTACATGTGGAATGTGAACAATCTGTGAAGGATAAGAATCTAGATGGAGAAAGGCTGTGCCAAGCATCCTGACCTACCTAGCCATCCCAGTGAATCATAAACATTAATAAGATAGTAAATGTTTTAAGTCACTAAATTTGGAGGTGGTTTGTTATGGATAAATGATATGTTTTTGCAGGTGCTGTGATGTTAAAAGGTTAAGCCATCTGAATCACCTGAGTTGGGACCTTCATAAAGCCAACAGAAATTATATGCCAGTTCATACATATTATCCTAGTATAATTATTAACAGCATCCTCTTTTAGTGGGTTTGGCCAGTAGATTCTGTGGTCATCCTATTTATAATAAACTGCACAACAATGAGTTAAGGCTCTCCAGCTAGCTGTTCAAGTTAACATATTTAATCATATAAATGTATCTCAGATGAAATACAAAATCTGAAATAGTGCTGTAGTGTAGTCCAGCTGTTCTGTGAGGCCTAATAACTTTAAACAATCTACTGGCAAACTTCTGAAGAGCTGAGATTGAAACACCAATGAGCTACTGCCAGAATTAAAATACTTTCTCCATGTGTGGAATATATTTGGACTTCTAAAATATGAATTAGGAAAAGAACACAATTGAGAAAAGATGCTACATGTTTCGCCTTCTCTTGTCTCATTCTTTCCCATTCTAATAATTAAGTACGTATCATAAAAAATGATACATACATACAATGAAGTCAAGTATGAAGATTTAAGAATAATTTATCTTGTTATCTTTGAATTAAATCAGGAAGTTATAAAATGCTTCCAAGTCATAGTGTCCCTGTCAAAAATTACTGTTTTTTTTTAATTTCATGATAATTGCAGCATGAATAATAAATGTAATCTTGGAAATATCACTGACCAAAAAAATTAGTATCTACAAAAAGCAATTTAACAAGATTACCCAATTTTGATAATGGGTCCATAGACCAAATAGCCTGGCACAGAAGTGATACTAATTCATTGGCTTAAAAACTTCTTGTTGCCAAGGGTAAAAATTTAATAGATCTTTGTTGGAGAATAAATGAAAGACTTGAAATTAAGGAAGCACTTAAAAAAGTTTAGACTTCCTTTAACAAGAAGTGTCACATAAAATATATGTGGTGTCACAAAAGACTTATAAGCATGAAAAAAGGGGAAAAAAGCAGAAAAAAAGCAGGGGAAAAATATTAAAAGACAAAATACATAGAAATAGAAGAGAGTTCCAAAAAGAAGTAAGGAGGGACTACACTGGTGAAGGTAATTACTTACTCATTAGCAATATCTCAATTCTGAAAACTTGGAAATTTTTATTTGAAGTACTCATTTATTTAATATTGATAGAAATCATTTTTAACTCTCACCCTGTTTCAGTTTCTTGCATTCTTACCTTGCCAATCTGGAGTTTGAGAATTAAAAAATATTTTCTTAAGAATGAAAAAAAATAATTTATTTTTCATTCCTAAATAGACTTTGGTGTCTGTTTAGGGGTTGCCAGGCATCCTATATGTGAATGTGGACATGTCCTGAATTTAACAATTTTTATCCTGTGTCTTATACTGACTTTGTCAGAACACCCTAAATATTCTATATTCAGCTTTCTTCAGTAAATTATAAAAATGTGGTAGTCAGGAAAACTTTTTTTTCTTAATATTTTAAGGTCTTTTTTACATTAGAAAAGCTATATTTGCCTAACAGAAAATTTGAGAGAACTGAACAGTAAAATTACAAAGAATACCAACAATCTCTACTCACTACTAGCACCTTGATGCATATACTTCTAAGTCATTTTCCCGATGTCTACGCATGTAAAATACTATCTCTCTAAATGTGTGACAATATCATAGATTGTTTCATAACCCCTTTACAGAGTAATATATTATGAAAAGTTTTCATGTCACTAGATGAGCATTTTAAAAACTTGCAATCTATACTGAAACTCTGCCCTTCTAGAGAGTATGAACAAATTAATATCTCCACCCAGTAACATATAAATACAGGTCCTTCCTTGACTTACAATAGAATTACATCCCAATAAACTCATCATAAACTGAAAATATCTTAAATTGAAAATGCATTTAATACACCTAACCTACTGAACATCATAGCTTAGTCTGGACTCCCTTAAATATGCCCAGAATACTTACATTGACCTATACAGGAGCACAATCATTGACAAAAAGCCTATTTTATAATAACGTGCTGGATATCTCATGTAATTCCTTGAACACTATACTGAAAAACAGAATGGTTGTCTGGTTACAGAATGGTTATGAGTATATCGGCTGTTTAATGTCATGATCACATGGCAGACTAGGAGCTGCAGCTCGCTGCCTCTGCCCAGCATCATGAGAGAAAGAGATTATACCACATACCACTGGCCTGGAAAAAGATTAAAATTCAAAATCTGAAGTATGGCTTCTACTGAATGCTTATAGCTTTGGCACCACTGTGAAGCCCAGAAATCCTAAGTCAAACCATCATAAGTCAGGAACCATCTATGTCTCTATTTGTTGCAGCATCAAATATATTATCTTTCTACATATATGTATATATATGAAATATACACATAAATATATGATAAATATGCAAATATTAAATATATAAAAATACACATTATTTGATATATAAAATGTTGTCAAGTGGCATTCATTTGTATTTCTCTTCTAACATTGAACATTTTCATAAGTTCATGACCATTTTTAACTGAAAAAATCAGGTTCTGTAAGGAATATAAATTTCGGCTGTTTTGCTGATTCGTATCATCAATAATACACTTACAGAAACTATACTACCAACATTTAGCCAAGAGTCTGAGCCATAAAATTTTAAATATTGCATAAAAGCAATATTTTAAATGTCATCATGCATATGAGCTGGCATGAATGTAAAAAAAGTGGTAGAAATAAAAATGATTCAAGTTTGACTGTGATTCAGTAAGTCTGGAGTGGAGCCCAGGATTTTTCATTCTTAACACATGTCCCTGGTAATTTTGAACCAGTTGGTTCATAGAACATATGGTTAGTGAGAACCACTAACTTCAAATTTATATTAAGTTAAAATAAAAATATTCTACTTCCCAAAATGTTCTTATCTCAGGTAAATATTTTGTCTATTTTAATTTATACATGGGTGATTCTAAAATATAGCACAAACTTCAAGGGCTTCCCAGTAGTTTTAGTGCATATAAAGCCAAACTGAAGATCCCACCTCGTTCCCAAGGCATTGCTGTAGTACTTCAAAAAGCAAAGAAATTCTTGATATGATCCATTATCATCTGATTTAGATAGGGTGAGATAAAAAGAAATTGCAAAATGTAAGCACATGACACGACAAATAGAAAACCCGGAAACTGAGGGATCTTCTTTCCTCTGGCTTTATTATAATCATTAGTGCTCATTCCAGTGCAGAATCACTTGTCTGAAATGACAAGCAATCCCATCATATGAAAGGGAAAAAAATGAAGGAGACTGGAGGGACAAATGATGACATTCTAGCTGGGACTCGGTGGTAAGAAGAATAATGACTTCCCTCATCCTTAGAACCTGTCAATATGTTACCTTATGTGGCAAAAGGGACTGCAGATGTGATTAAGGGTAAGTCTTGGAAAGTGAAAAAAATCTTTCCTGGCTGTGCTCAGAGAAAGAGAGGTGATGACAGAAGGAGAGCCAGAAAGATACTACACTGCTGGCTTGAAAATGGAAAAAGAGCACCATAAACCAAGGAACAAGGAGGCAATCTCTAGAAGTGGGAAAAGATAGTGATATAAAACACAGCCCTGTGGACACCTTTTAAGATTTTAGACCTTTGAACCTTGTGTCAAAGTTGTGACCTATAGAACTATAAAATAATATATTTGTGTTGCTTTAAGCCACTAAGTTTGTAGTGACTTTTTATGGTAGAAACAGAAAATTAACACAGGCCACATTTTAGGGCCAACACTGGTTTCTGTACACAGCTACAGATGACAGAAAGTCTAAAAGGTTTTTCCTTCCTTCAGTTTCTCTCCATCATGGCCAGTTCATGCAAGATATGAAGAGTACTTTCCAGAAGGAACACAAGGATGAACTTTCTAAACAGATGGAGGCTTCAACTTTGTGAGTTTGAGTTTCAATAAGAATTCTAGATCTAGTTATACTGTACACATGAACTAAAGACCAGACTAAACATAAAATGAGAATCAGAAATGAGACCTGGAGCAATGATTCCATAAATGAAGAATAACTATGCCAAAACAACTGCCTTTAGCCTCTTGGAAGAGTAACCAAATGCTATGGGCCAAATTGTGTCCTCACCAAAATCATATGTTGAGGTCCTAATCCCCAATACCTCAGCATATGACTATACTTGAAAACAGTGTCTTTAAATAGGTGATTAAGTTAAATGAGGTCATTAGGGTGGGTCCTAATCCAATATAACTAGTGTTCTTATAAGAAAAAATTAGCACACAGAGGGAAGACCCTACGGAAACACTGAAGGAAAACCAGAGGAAGAAAAGCCAAGGAGAAAGACCTTAGAAGGAATTAACCCTGTTGACACCCTGATCTTAGAAATCTAGCCTCCAGAACTGTGAGAAAATAGATTTCTCTTGGTGCACCACCCAAATCTATATAGTACTGTTATGACAGCCCTAGAAAACTAATATACCATGTAATACATGAAAGCAGTCTTTAAGACCTAATAAAACCTAGATCGGTATGTAGGGAACACAAGGAATATCTACTCATGTTTTTAATCAAATAGCAAACTTTGATATTTGTCACTTATAAAAGAACCAACAAATAATAAATATAATTAGTTTGAAGGTTTTGCAACAGCTTATAAAGAAAACTGAATATGGTATGTTCTGAAAAGACAACTGAAAAAAATTAAGGTAACAGAAGTAAATTGTATATAGCTACAGTTTCACAATTAACATAAAGAAAATGTGAACTGGGGATGCCTGAGTGGTTCAGCAGTTGAGCATCTGCCTTTGGCTCAGATGGTGATCCCAGGGTCCTGGGATCGAGTTCCGCATCAGGCTCCCCACAGGAGCCTGCTTCTCCCTCTGTCTATGTCTCTGCCTTTCTGTGTGCGTTTCTCATGAATAAATAAATAAAATCTTTAAAAAAATTTTTTTAAATCTAAAAAACGAAAATGTGGCCTGTGACGTAACAGATGAAAAATATGAAGGAAACACAAACATCCTACCTAAATGAATGCTTTGCTTTATTACCTGAAGAATAAGAATATTTTTTTTAGCCAACCATTTTATGGCTCAGTTTCATCATCTTTGGCTTTTTTATTTTTTAAGATTTTATTTTTAAGTAATCTCTATACTCAACTTGGGATTTGAACTTACAGCCCTAAGATCAAGAGTCACATGCTCTATTGACTGAGCCAGTCAGACACTCAACCAGTGTCTTTGTCCTCTAAACCTCCTCTAAGTGAAAGATGTTGAGATGAAGGAAGTCAGGCAAGTGTGATCTTACATCAAGTGAAGAATGTCCTACCAAATGGCTCTTAATTTCTTTCCTATTTCCATTACTATTCAATATATGAATTTATAAGGAAAGAGCAAAGTGTTTATAATTTATAAAAATGGGATCTAGTTCTCATTAAACTTTGCTGGAGTATTCTGGATAAGAAAATAAGTGGTGTTATCAATTTGTTTTTATATTTTTACCATAAAATGTAAAATTGGACAGAGATTCACAAAGAGATGATTTTAAAAGTATTACCATAGGGGGAAAAGTTTTTACCATGGAATGTTTTTACTAAAAGCAGTTTTCCACATATGAAAGTAAAACATAAATCAGCAACATATAAACTTCATTACATTTTATACTCAGTCATATTCTAGTGAATTAAATTTTGTCTTTTTAGTAAAGCGGCAATACAAAATAAAAAGAATAAAGTGTCAGAATGAATTAAATAAGATTAAGAGTTAATAACACATCTCACTCTAAATATTTTTCTATTCTCCTTTAGGTATTATTTAAGAGCTATAAACATAAAAACTCAGGTTACATTGCTTATAAGTTAGAATGTTATAACGTATTTTGAATTCCAATAGCTCACAAGAGAAAAACAAAGTCATGTGTTGGAGCATTTTTATTTTAAGCAACAGAAAAGTTAATCTAGAATCTAAATGGCTTCTATTCTTCCTGATATATAAGTACTTTATTGTTAATAGAGTATAGTTGATTTGTGTGTCCCAAAAGTTAAGGAAATGACAAAAATATATTCTGCTTTATAAATACAGCATACCTCTATTAGTTTTTGGAAAAGACAAGGCAGATGTATACTTGTAAAAAAATCATTCTTCTGATGAACTAAATCAAATGTCACTATTTCCTTGGTTAGAAAATTTGAATACCACATAACATCAGCAGAATAAACTATTCTTGCTATTTTGCAAATGAAACAATTTTTGTTAGTTATTACAAATACTTAGGAAAACTGTTGAAATTTTAATATTTATTTTGCAAGCAGTCACCTTACCGAGGGCTCTAATTTGGTCATGATAATTGTTACTTGATTTTTTTGGGTTTCATCAATAAACCTATTACCTATAAATAATGATAACTGGGTCTTTTCCAATCAGTCAACTATCCCATTTGTTTTTCTTATCTCATTACAAAGGCTAGCACTTTCTGAACAATCAAAGAGAATACTGATAACAAGTGTCTTGATAACTCTTTAAAAGAAAGTCTCTAAGGGGCACCCAAGTGGCACAGTCAAACATCCGACTCTTGGTTTCGGCTCAGGTCACGATCCCAAAGTCAAGGGATCGAGTGCCATTTCACGCTCTGCACTCAATATGGAGTCTGCTTACAGACTCTCTCTCTTCTGCTCTGCCCCTCCCCCCACCATGTGAGCAGTCTCTACTAAAATAAGTAAATATTTTTTATAAAAATTAAAAATAAAAATTAAAAATAAAAGAATGCATCTATCACCATTAATTATGAAGTTGCTAATAGTTTGAATAGTTTTTGATATTAAAAGTATCCGGCTAAACTCAACAGCAAAGAAACAAACAATCCAATCATGAAATGGGCAAAAGACATGAACAGAACTCTCAGAGGAAGACATAAACATGGCCAACAAGCACATGAGGAAATGCTCCACATCACTTGCCATCAGGGAAATACAAATCAAAACCACAATGAGATACCACCTAACACCAGTGAGAATGGGGAAAATTAACAATGCAGGAAACCACAAATGTTGGAGAGGATGTGGAGAAAGGGGAACCCTCTTGCACTGTTGGTGGGAATGTGAACTGGTGCAGCCACTCTGGAAAACTGTGTGGAGGTTCCTCAAAGAGTTAAAATTAGATCTGCCCTATGACCCAGCAATTGCACTGCTGGGGATTTACCCCAAAGATACAGATGCAGGGAAACGCCAGGACACATGCACCCCGATGTTTATAGCAGCAATGTCCACAATAGACAAACTGTGGAAGGAGACTTGGTGTTCGTCAAAAGATGAATGGATAAAGAAAATGTGATCTATGTATACAATGGAATATTATCCAGCCATTAGAAACGACAAATACCCACCATTTGCTTCGACGTGGATGGAACTGGAGGGTATTATGCTGAGTGAAATAAGTCAATCGGAGAAGGACAAACATTATATGGTCTCATTCATTTGGGAAATATAAAAAATAGTGAAAGGGAATAAAGGGGAAAGGAGAAAAAATGAGTGGAAAATATCAGAAAGGGAGACAGAAAATGAAAAACTAACTCTGGGAAATGAACTAGGGATGGTGGAAGGGGAGGTGGGTGGGTGGGGGGGTAGTGACTGGGTGACAGGCACTGAGGTGGGCACTTTATGGGATGAGCACTGGGTGTTATTCTATATGTTGGCAAATTGAACACCAAAAAAAATAAATTTATATTAAAAAAGTATCCTGTAAGGTTCAGTTTGCCAATATTTTATGAAGAATTTTTGCTTCTACATCTACATTCATAAATATCTACATCTACATTCATATAAGCTAAAATTTACTAAGTGCTTACAAAATGCCAATCACAATCATGAATACTCTAAGAGCATTACATTATAACAACTATGTAAGATAGGTACTCATTTTACATGAGGAAATTAAAGCACAGAAGAGGTAAGTAACTTTTTCAAGATTACACACCTAGAAAGTGGTAAAGGTAGGAACATGGGTAAACATGAGACAAATTAGTAGTTTCTTATTATATGCTATCTTTTTTTTACCAGGTTTGGATATCAAGGTTATGTTTTCATAAAACAGAATGGGAAGCTGTAATTTTAATATGCTCTAGAACATTTTATAATGTATAGGAGCTACTTTTCCTTAAAAGTTTGAATGATCAGGGGATCCCTGGGTGGCTCAGCGGTTTGGCGCCTGCCTTTGGCCCAGGGCACCATCTTGGAGTCCCGGGATCAAGTCCCACGTCAGGCTCCTGGTGTGGAGCCTGCTTCTCCCTCTGCCTGTGTCTCTGCCTCTCTCTCTCTCTCTCTCTATGTCTATCATGAATAAATAAATAAAATTTTTTTAAAAGTTTGAATGATCAAATTCATAATCTTGTATAAATTTAGAACTGAATTCTATTTGATTTAACTTAATTCTACTGAATTAGTTCATTAATTCTACTAAATTAAGTCAAATTCTACTGAATTCTAATTAATTTAACATTAAAATTTAGACCTATTTTCCCTTTTGTAGGTTTATCTCTTCTATTTCTCTCTATTGCTTGCATAAATCTGGTGACATGGTTCATAAGCATTCAACCATTTTGGATAGAACCTCACTATTTTATCTAACAGCCTAGGAGCCCCAACTAATTGTCACAAGGTGTAAGCTAGCCATGCCAGAAAAACTAACCATGTGACCTGGATTGAGGGACTTTGATTCAAATGTAATCAAACTGGTACCTGGGTTCATGTGGGCAATCAATCAATCAATCATGACTAGGTAATGGAGCCCCAATAGAAAGTCTGAGCAGTGGGGGTACAGATCAACCTCACATATTAACACCACAGGTAACTTGCCCTGTCTCTACAAAGAGGAAAATAGAAGCTTCACACTTGGAACCCTCTGAGACTCTCCCCCCTACGCATCTCTTGCTTTGGCTGATTTTAATCTACCATAACTGTGATTATAATAGTTTCATTGAGTTCTGTGCATCCTTTTAGGGAATTATCAAGCCTGAGAGTTAGCTTTGGGGAATCTCCTCCCAAACACACAGTTGGTCTCAGAAGTGAAGACAGTTGCAAGGACTTTGTAGTTTGGCTAACTCTACACAAAACGAAGTTATCTTTTTAAAAGAAACAAATAATTTACTCTTTTTAAAATAGGAAACTTTTTAAAATAGGAACTCTAGCTGCTCAGATATTAATATACACCATTGCTAAATGTGACTTATAGAAAAATGGGAGTTATAAGCAGATAACAGTAATATAGAGACTAACAATATATTGTAAATGGCAGAGAAATGGTTTGCTAATTGTCCCTTAATGGTTTGCCGAATGTCCGTATTAAAGCATTTAATATATTTTGAAACTAATTACATAAGTACCTCTTTTTCTTGATTCAGAACATCTTGCTGGCAAGATCTTAAATTATTAACTCCATTATCACCTAGGTTTTGCTTAGGCCTTAACAGATAGTAGGTGCTCAATATTTATCTAATTCAATTAAATCTATAATGGAATCTTAAGAGTTTTGAAAAGGTCTCTCAAGCTAAAAAGTGACCTGTCAAAGAGTTAAAATTCCACTATTCATTTTTTTCCCTAATATCTCCAAAATCCCACTGGCAATAAGCAAAACCCTCTAGAAATAACACATAGCATTTCAATAACAAGATAATGTAAATTATCAGATTATTTTCTAATTTAGTAACTTGAATACCTTTCAAATGTAGTAAGCACCAGGCATGTTTAATGAGAGAAGGGCAAAAGAAAGCAAGATTTACAAGGCAAAGTAAGAAATTTGATGAAGGATCAATGGATATGGATTCTATAGGCTGAGGAGGTAGAATGCAGGACAGAAATGGAATAAATGTAAAAGCCCTGCATGCAAAAAGAGTAAAAGAATACTATCAGATAAATGTGAGAAAACTCAAGACAACTAGCCAATTTGACAATTTTAAGACCTCTTTTCGTGAAATAAAGTATCTCCTATAACTAAATACAATCTATCATTGCAAAATACCCAGTGTTATAGTTTCATCATTAGTATGTAACTTTCTCTATGTCCACATTACATCGACAACATCTCAATAAAAGACCCAAGTTTGGGGCTCCCGGTTGGCTTAGTCATAGGAGCAGGTGACTCTCGATATCAGGGTTGTGGATTTGAGCCCCTGCTGGGTATGGAGACTACATTAAAAATAAATAAATAAAATCTTTTAAAAACAAGCAAAAGCCAAATTTAAAACTGCATTCTTACATTTTTGCATGCCTTTCCCATCACTCCTGACTCCTCTTCACCTCTCCCTAGAATTCTTAAGATGTTCTACAGATTTGGTAATGCTAAAGGTTTTATTTATTTGAGAGAGAGTGAGTAAGCAAGAGAACACAAGCAGGAGGAGGGGCAGAGGGAAAGGGAGAAACAGATTCCCCACTAGCAGGGAGCCTGATGTGGGTCTGGATCCTGGGACTCCAGGATCTGACCTGAGCCAAAGGAAGATGTTTAATGGACTGAGCACATCCAGATTTTGTAATTTTAAACTATACCTGATGTTATTGTAATTTATCACAGAAGAATGTTTTTAAAATATATGAAAAAAATAAAGAGGAAATCTTAATGTTCAATATGCATATGTAATTTTAGGATGATTGTTCAAAGATGTCAGGTTTGATAATTTCTAAGTCATTTCTATTAGTATTGAAAAAGAATATATCAGATAAGCAGCATGCTTTTATCAAAATGTTCCCTTTATAAAGGTTAAATGAGCACTTGCATACATAGGAAGTTAGATATTATAATTTTCTCTATTAATGAATATAAAACCTGTTCAAGTTAATATTGTACGATCAATGGGTTAATTAGGAGGGAAGAAAACAACTACAAAAACTGTATACATTCTACCTTTAATTTCTAGTATCTATCACAATAACTGAACCTAAATATTAGCAATAAAGGATGAGCAAAAATATGTACTGATATACAACTTTAGGATTCTAAAATATTGATACAGGAATGAGAAACACTAAATTCCAAATCATCAGAGGCACCTGGGTGGCTTAGTCAGTTAGGCATCCAACTCTCAATTTTGGCTCAGGTCATAATTTCAGAGTCCTGGGGTAGAGTCGGCCATGAGGCTCTCCACTCAGTGGAGAGTCTGCTTGTCTCCCTTTCCCTCTGTCCCTCACCACTGCTCACCTGAACACAATCTCTCTCTCTAAAATAAAACTTTAAATAAATAAATAAAATTCCAAGTCATCTACCACAGGTTTAAACAGGCTTCTAGAACAAGATTTCATACTGATTAAACTTAGTAAGGCCTTTGGGATTAGTTCCTAATCAGTACGAAAACAATAATTTTAAAAAAGAAACCATGATCTCCTAAAGTAAAACATATACTCTATAGAATGACGGTGTGAGTGTTCCTCAAAGGATAAAACACTAATAAACAAGCTGGTAAAAGATTAGTCACATTATTGAGAAGGAGAAGAAAAGAGGAAAAGAGAAAGAATAATTTTCTTATAGTTCTTGGGGGATGAGTTTGAGGAGGGAGGAAGAACCAGACAAAAAGAAGTGAATGTTATGAAGTTCCTGAGAAAAACCTCAAAAGACAAGAATTGGTGCTGTTTTTTAAGGTGTCCAGACTGTCTTACAGACTTAAATTGTTTACCTCATTTTCTGTTCCCACATCCAGAATAACAGGCAGACATTCCTGGGGATTCATCCCTCCACAGGCTGTATACAGCGCCAACTTGCCCACAGGGATGCCCATTCCATTACAGCCAAGATCTCCCAAGCCAAGAATACGCTCTCCATCAGTCACCACAATAGCCTAAAAGAGAAAGAAAAAGTAGCCATTAATAGATGTTTAGAAATCTAGGGGCACAATTCCTTGTCTCTGCCTTCTGAAGTTAATACTCCTGTAATGAAATACTAAGCTGTCGAAAACCAAAATTTAATATATATATCTAAGAGATTTCATATGATCTTAAGTGTGGAAGAGTGGAGACAAGAAATAAAGTTGGTATATATTTTTAAACCATTTTTTAAAAATACATATAAATGATTACTTTGGTTAGTGAAGAAGAGAGGGTATAACACATAAAGATCAGAATAACTTTGTGGCAAATGGGAAGAATACAGGGAAACAGGAGCTCAAAGTGGTAACTAAAGTGAAATGCAGAGCAGCTTTGATACCAATCCCATCCACTTTGAGCATAATTTTGGAAGAGCCCTAGGTAAATAATGCATGATTGCTATGTAGCCCCCCAATGCTCTGATGTTTAGTTTATGCATCTTGGCACCATTGTCCTATTTTCACGGCAATGTTGATCCATCCTCTTTAACTCCTCTAGCCACTGGATACTGTTCTGCCACTTTTGAAATATGCTGAGTACAGTTTGCTACTTCTCTTACCTGAAAACCACTAGACTTACTGAATTTTGTTTAGTTTCTTTCCAATAACCTTGAGTATCTATGAGACATACATTTTAATCATGAGGAGATTTTATTTCTATTTTATTTGACATCTGTATGAAATTAATGCATCTAACATCCTTATTCTGTGATTCATGGCCATTATATGAATTTAAGCAAAACCAAACTTGTGAAACACAATTTGTTAGGTTCTCTTTCAACTCCTACACTTGTTTCAATTGACCCTTGGGAAAATGTCAGTCATTTGACCTTAAATAAATGGATGAATTAAATCTTCTGTTTCTTATTTGTAAAACAGGAATAATAAAGGTACTTTGCAGAGGCGCTACATAAAAATAGGAACCAACTCTATTTTATTCTGCTACTGTACAGCAACACCATGCATAGCATTTGGCACATAGTAAACAATGGATAAACAGTTAGTTAGTTAGTTAGTTGCATAAATCTGTGATTCAATAAAACAGGAACATGATATACAAAGTATTTACCATACACAGTACCTGGTACATTACAAATTCTTAACAAATTGTAACTACCATCAAGAGTATTATACATGGTCATGGTATTTTAGAAGAGGAATTAAGAGTATATTAGATGAACTCATCTATTTTGTTTTATAGATTAGGAAACTGAAGATCACAGAACTGAAATCATCTAAGGTGATTTACCTGGTTAATACCAAAGAATCAGAAACTGGGTATGTTAACTCCTAATACAATGTTTTTCCCCTACACCACAGTGGAAAACATATTTTAAAATATACTTTTCAGATCTTTTTAATTTTCTGTTCACTTATATTATGCAGCTCTTAAAGAACTGACTTAAAATAAATACACCTGAAAAGCAGGTGAAAATTACTTTTGCATACCCCATAAAGCCGACCTTTGTCAAATTTTCCATGTCTAATTGCAAAGGGTCAATAGGTTATGCTATTTTGAAGATGACAACTTGATAGCACTGGTTTAGTCAGCTCTGAAGATAAGATAAATACCACAGAAAAATGTAATTTTGTTTTTTAAATTAAAATCAAATTTTCAAAGTCCAAATACTCCAATTACATATTTGACATTGTTCTATTTATCATGTTATCACGAACAGAAGTACTTTTATCTATTGCTGGTAATGCATACTTTTATACATTACTTTACATACAGGTAAAGTTTAGTTGGCCTGCATTTATTTTAAAAATATTTTTAAAAGATATTTTATAAAGAGAACATTGTTGTATAACTTAGGTATGATCTGGATAATAATTTATACAATGCTTTTTAGGTTCATTAAAGATATTTAGACCCAGGGAGTTGCTACTTGCGATTTTCATCTGTTTCAACATTTTTGAAAAAGGGGTTGAAAAGTAACAGTAATTTTCACTTATTTTTGATAGCACATCTAAGTTAAACTAAATCTAGGTCTTGTATGTAAAGGAAAAATGTTACTTTAATTCACTTCTTCCTTAGTTTTATTTTCTAAGCCCTCCTTTCATCCTGAGCTATTAGTTTTGTTATATAAATATGCCATGGGCTTTTATATAGGTGGTAGTTATTTAAGTAACTTTTAAAAAAGATTTACTTACTTACTTTGGGGGAGGAGCATGCATGGGTGAGAAGGGGCAGAGAGAGAATTCCAAGCAGGTTCCATGCCCAGCAAGGAGCCCAACATGGGGCTTGATCTCAGGACCCCAAAATCATGACTTGAGCATAAATCAAGAGTCAGATGCTCAAATGACTGAGCCACCCAGGTGCCCATGAGTAATGTTTAAACTGTTTTTGAGACATTTGCTATTTTATCTGCTTATGCCTTGTTACAAAACACTAATTCACAAACATCTCAACATTATAGATTCTAATAGTGAAGGAATCCTCTGGAAAACAAAATTCTAATAGTGAAGGAATCCTCTGGAAAACAAAAATGTGCCACCTACACAGCTTAGCATTAAATTGACATTCCCTTGGCTTTGTTTTTACCTACTTCACCTCCCACTTAAGGAAAATAAAGCATTTGGATGTCTTCCACACAATAATGAAGTTACAAAGCAGGATGATCTCAGTAAACAACCATAATTCTCTCAATGATGTCTGCATTTCAGAAATTTCATCTTCATTCTACTGTGTCAATTAATACCTAGGCATTAGCTGACTAGTAACTCTGCATGAGTATACAGGGGTTCTCCTGAACACACACAGACACCCTTACCATGTATCCTGTTTTCACTCATTCTTTTCCTTTTCTAGGACCTGAATGCACACCTCTTGCCGCTTTGTTGCCTGATGAGTCTTCCTCAATATTACTTATAGAAAGTTACTCCTAGCTATAAATATGACATTCTATCATTTCAAGTCTAAATCCCTCTGAATTTTAAGACCTAACATAATAATTTGATCACCTCTTACTTAAGCAATCTTAAGCCCACTACATTTCCATATTAACACTTAGCTTTAGTCAGGCCAGCCAAGTAATTCACTTTCTGCACAAAAACACTCCATTCTCTTCCTGTACTGGATACTTAAATTCATCTGTCCCCTTCTTAGAATAAAATCTTCTTCCCTTTCCAGTTATCAAAGGCTAAATTTAAATTCCAACTTTGGTACAAAAATTTCTTAACTATTTTGCCTTTTCTAAATGATAGTCTCCTCTAAATGAATATGGCATTAATAATTTATACCAGTTTAATTATATATTGTCTAATAATTGTTTTTTTAAATCATTTTTTTAAAATTTTTATTTATTTATGATAGTCTCAGAGAGAGAGAGAGAGAGAGGCAGAGACACAGGCAGAGGGAGAAGCAGGCTCCATGCACCAGAAGCCCGACGTGGGATTCGATCCCGGGTCTCCAGGATCGCGCCCTGGGCCAAAGGCAGGCGCCAAACCGCTGCGCCACCCAGGGATCCCAATTGATTGTCTTTGTTTCATGTGTGCTTTCTTCAATATTCTATTACAATAAAGAGCTGCCATTTAAGTGCCTATTCTGTGTCAGATATTATGCTAGGCTTTTAAAATAATACTAAGTATAGTTAGTGATGTGGGAAACAAAGGCAGAAGAAAAATTATTAAATTTCCTTATTACTTACAGCCCACTGATAAGTCCTTGAAATACTCAGAGTGATCTTGATCTAGGAATTCAACTGCCTCGATGTTAATACTTTGCTAAGGGCAAAGGGCAATTTTAGCCCAACCCTGTAAGTCTACCTTAACATATAAAAATCCTTTAAAAATTTCCTTTATCTCTAAACCCCCCCAAGATATGTGTTGACAATCATCCCCCAAGTATAAAACCCACCAATATCCACCTGAAGGGTCTCACTGACTAAGGTTTTTTAGGCTGTAATAAATGACCTTTTCCCCAACAATAGCTAGCCCCCTCAAGGCTTCCAAGAGAGACTTATGCTATCCCTAACCCCCTCCCAACTTAATATATATAATGGGCCACTCCTCATCATCTGGGGGCAGCTCTTTCTGCCCACAGGTCCTGTCCTCGTGCTTTAACAAAATCACCTTTTTGCATCAAAGATGTCTCAAGAATTCTTTCTTGGGGACGCCTGGGTGTCTCAGTGATTGAGCATCTGCCTTTGGCTCAGGTCATGATCCTGGGGTCCTGGGATGGAGTCCCGCATCAGGATCCATGCAGAAAGCCTGCTTCTCCCTCTGCCTATGTCTTTGCCTCTCTCTGTGTGTCTCTCAGGAATAAATAAATAAAATCTTTAAAAAAAAAAAAAAGAATTCTTTCTTGGCCATATATAGGCTTCAAACACTAACATCTTTTCCTATATCAGTTAGGATCAGGAATATCAGTGAGGGCCCAATATTAAGAGTTGAAAAAATAAAAGTAGGCTACTAATGAAAATAAATGCTCAGAGATGAACTAGTAGGAAGAACACAAAGCAAGGTAACTGTATTGCCTAACTGTTATGATTATGTGGGTATTAATTAGTCCTCTGTACCTTAGAACTATTTCCTATACTGACTCATTCTTAAAATCCTGTCTAGATTCCAGCTAAAATGTAAGCATCCTTCTTAGACATTTTATGCTTCACAGAATTAACACTTTGGGGTAGTTTCTGAGGACTGGATCCAAGGATACTGCAGTCTACCTAGTGGGATAAAAGCTAAGGAAGCAACTTTGGGAAGAAAAGCGAAAAAACTGGGAAGACTAGAAGTCATGAAAAACATTTTGCCTTCTAAATTTGCCTGGCATAAGCCTTAGAGAGCAGAGTGAATCAATACTAGTCATTCTAGCTCACAAGAAAAGGAATGATGCAGAGGAAGACATAGATATGGCCAACAAGCATATGAGAAAATCCTCCACATCACTTGCCATCAGGGAAATACAAATCAAAACCACAATGAGATACCACCTCACACCAGTGAGAATGGGGAAAATTAACAAGGCAGGAAACCACAAATGTTGGAGAGGATGTGGAGAAAGGGGAACCGAACCCTCTTGCACTGTTGGTGGGAATGTGAACTGGTGCAGCCACTCTGGAAAACTGTGTGGAGGTTCCTCAAAGAGTTAAAAATAGACCTGCCCTATGACCCAGCAATTGCACTGCTGGGGATTTACCCCAAAGATACAGATGCAGGGAAACGCCAGGACACGTGCACCCCGATGTTTATAGCAGCAATGTCCACAATAGCCAAACTGTGGAAGGAGACTTGGTGTCCATCAAAAGATGAATGGATAAAGAAGATGTGGTCTATGTATACAATGGAATATTATTCAGCCATTAGAAACGACAAATACCCACCATTTGCTTCGACGTGGATGGAACTGGAGGGTATTATGCTGAGTGAAATAAGTCAATCAGAGAAGGACAAACATTATATGGTCTCATTCATTTGGGGAATATAAAAAATAGTGACAGGGAATAAAGGGGAAAGGAGAAAAAATGAGTGGGAAATATCAGAAAGGGAGACAGAACATGAGAGACTCCTAACTCTGGGAAAAGAACAAGGGGTGGTGGAAAGGGAGGTGGGCAGGGGGTAAGGATGACTGGGTGATGGGTACTGAGGGGGGCACTTGATGGGATGAGCCCTGGGTGTTATGCTGTATGTTGGCAAATTGAACTCCAATAAAAAAGAAAGAAAGAAAGAAAGAAAGAAAAGAAAGAAAGAAAGAAAGAAAGAAAGAAAGAAAGAAAGAAAGAAAGGGAGTGATGTTTCAGAAGTCACAGCTGAAGTGCCACTGTAGCCCTAAAAGGCATCAGTTCATTCAATCTTACTCCTAAGACATAGCACAATGTTGCCTGGCACTTAAGAGAAAGTTAAAAAAAAAAAAAAAAAAAAAAAAAAGAAAGAAGAAGAAAAAAAAAAAAAAGAGCCCAGGAAGGGACAAGTATATCTTACCTTCCTTAGACAAGAAAGGCAGTGGAGCAGCACCATGTCTAAGAGTAGTAAGGGCTCTGTGGCCTGTGTTCAGTTCCCACCACCACCATGCACTGCTGTGTAGCCACCTCACCTTCCTTTCCTCACTGAATTATCATGATAATTACAAGAGTCAATCCAGGTAGTGTCTCACACAGAAAACTACTAAACATTCAATACTATTTTTATTTTACTCTCATTAGGTCACTGAGAGAACAGAGTCAGATGAACTACTTCAGGTCACAATGATATAGGAAGTAAATTAATAGATTTTTTTTGTCTACTTATGTATTCTTAGTGGATGATTAAACCCAACAAATGTGAAAAGGGATTTTGCTTAAAGAAATTCAGGGTAACTTCAACATTTATTCAACATTTACAATGGGCAAGGAAATACTGAGAAATTATATAGAAATAGTAGGGAAACTCAGTCTCTAAATGGTACCAAAATAAAATTAAGCCAGTATGCAAACATCAAAGAAATATAAATTAGGTGACATTCACTAGAAAAGCGAGTAAATGCTGATGCAGAAAACAAAGGCAAAAAGGAAATGTAGATAAAATTAAATTTCCTTAAAAAAAATTAAATTTCCTTACAACCTGCAGCCCAATAACAAATAGTTGAGGCAGGCAGAGTGTGACATTCTTCCAACAACTCCCAATCTTAATGTTAATGCCTTGCTAGAGAAAAAAGCAACCTTAGCCAGGCCTCTAAGATACTGAGTCTTCTTTAGTATATGAAAATCCTTTTGGAAACTTCCCATCTTCACCTCCTCCAACACCATAGTAGTATATAATCAATTGCTCCTCACAATCCCAATGCAGTCCTTTCTGCTCACGGATCCTGTCCCTGTGTTTTAATAAAACCACCTTTCAGCATAAACATCTCAAGAATTCTTTCATAGCCATTGGCTTTGAACTGCAATATATCCACACCAAATGCTATCTGGTAACATGAAAATTATCAATATGTTATAGAATAGGAAAAAGAACAGATTTGCCATACTAGAAAAACTTAGATGACTTACCTTGATGACATCTTCTGGCCATGCATTAAGAACTGAAGCAATATGTCCTCGATCATGGATACTAATAAAGAGACCTCTGACAGAAAAAAAAAAAAGGTAGTTTTAATTTACTTCATACTTGCCAAAATATCATGAATGTTTAAATTTTTTTTTCAGGGATGCTTGGGTGGCTCAGTGGTTGAGCATCTCCCCTTTGGATTAGGTCATAATCCCAAGGTCCTGAAATTGAGTCCCACATCGGGTTCCCCATGGGAAACCTACTTTTCCCTCCGCCTATATCTCTGCCTCTCTCTGTGTGTCTCTCATGAATAAATAAATAAAATCTTTTAAAAAAATTTTTCCAGGCAGTCTGGGTAGCTCAGTGGTTTAGCCTGATCCTGGAGACCCAGGATCAAGTCCCATGTCGGTCTCCCTGCATGGAGCCTGCTTCTCCCTCTGCCTATGTCTCTGCCTCTCTGTGTGTGTGTCTCTCTCATGAATAAATAAAATCTTTAAAAAAAATTTTTTTTCCAAATCAGTTTAATTCACTTCTGTTTTTATCAAATTCATGAAAATTATTTTCCTTAAACAAATAAAAGGAATCTTATAATTAAGGGAGAAATTACTTTAAACAATGTATTGATATCTATAATAAAGGTTAGACTCATTCTTAAAATACATATCCTTGAATATTTTGTAAAGAAGCATTCACTCCGTTATATGCAGAGAATTTTTTTTTAAGATTTTATTTATTTATTCAAAAGAGGCACAGAGAGAGAGAGAGAGAGAGAGAGAGGCAGAAACACAGGCAGAGGGAGAAGCAGGCTTCTTCTCCTTTAGCAGAAGTTAAAGGTGGTGCTAAACCGGTGGGTCCCCCGGGCTGCCCCTATGCAGAGAATTTAAACTATCAATTCCACTCATAGATTCATTTAGTCTTTTATTAAATAATATATATAAAAGCACATCGAAAAACTTGAAGCATGTATAAATAGGCATTTTCAGTTTATATTTCACTTTACTACATCTTCACCGTCTGAAGATGAGAATCTGTATTAGAAATGGGTTAAGTGACTAATGCTGAGCAGTCCTTTTATGTGAAACATACTTGACTTTTTTTTTTAAGTTCAAACATCCAAGTTATAATTCTTTGATATGCAGTCTTAGTTGCTGTTTGCAATCTGTTATTTAGACTCAAATGAAGACTTTGACACTGCTCTCCTCCTATCCCCCATTTCCTAGGAAAGTGTAACAAGTAACTAAAAAAAATTGAAATTAAAAATAAATCTCAGTGTCTTAATCTCATGTAAACGTTTTACTTTAGGGACACCTGGGTGGCTCAGTGGTTGAGTGTCTGCCTTCAGCTCAGGGCATGATCCCGGTCCAGTCCAGGGATCGAATCCCTCCATCAGGTTCCCTCTCAGGAGCCTGCTTCTCCCTCTGCCTATGTCTTTCCCTCTCTCTCTGTGTCTCTCATGAATAAGTAAATAAAATCTTTAAAAAGAAAAAAAAAAAGTTTTACTTTAGTATTGTTAAACGTAATTCAAATACAAAGAGCTACATACAACCAATGTACAGCTTAATGAATTTTTATAAGGCAACCACCCTTGTACATAATACCCATTTAAAGCAGAGTCTTGTCAGTATCCCAGAAGCCTTCCTCATGTTTCTCCCAATCAAAAACCATTCCCTCCTAAGAGTAACAACTATCCTGACTCTTATGGTATCATTTAATTTACAGTTCTATCATAAAATGATAAGCTACCCCTAGACACTACAATTTGTCTTCTAAAATTTCTCATAATCTGGATTTTGCCGATTACATTCCTATGGTATAGATTAACAAACAGGCCTTTCTTCCATACTTCTTGAGAAACTGGTAATTAAATCAAAAGGCTTAATCAGATTCATATCCATTTTTTATGAGACAATTCATGGTCTGGTGTTATGAGAAGATGCACAGTACTGTTATAAGCTAGACCCCAAGACCTAACCTTTACTGCTCACCTGCTTGTACTCACCAACCTTTGTCCCACATTTTTCCTAAAGCTCATTTTTCCAGCTTATCTCTTAGGCAAATGGAAACCAAAACAACCCCTTGAGCCATAACAACTGCCCTGGCAAGATCTGCAGCTGGCCCAGACCAGCCAGACCAGTTTCAACTTAAACCTTGACTTGGGCCTAGGCAGATAGACATGGAGTGACCTCTAGAATGATCTACAACCACCTTTATTTCATTAGTATACTAAAATCTCTACCCAAGGAGGAACACAAGCCTTATTTAAACAACATATAATGTGTATATGGGCATGTTTCCTTATGGCACATCTGTGACCTTATGCCTGCCACTACTTACAAAGACAAGGCTTCCCTATCTAAATATTTACCTCAACCCTAAATAAAAGAAATCCATCCACACTTGCTTGGAGAGTCATGGCTTTGGAAGCTATTCCTCAAGATCTTATTTGCTGCAAATAAAGTACTTTGTGCAACAACTCAACTTGGGACAGTTTCTGACTCACCAAGAGCAAATTCACATTGGTTTAGTTATAGTATCTTGTAGTCCTTTACATGACTTTAACAGCTGCTGATGCTTAATATCTAAATTCACTAATTCACTAGGAGTTACAACATGGAATATTCCAGTTCTAGCAATCATTCCTCATGTATTTGCTGAGACTCTTATTTAAAGACAAATTTCACCATACCTATTGTTTGGCAAATGCAAGATTCCTTCTCTTAACAGTTTTTGAAATAAAGAACTCATTTGCAGGGCACCTGGGTGGCTCAGCTGGTTAAGCACCACACTCTTCATTTCAGCTCAGATCATGATTTCATTGTGGTGAGACTGAGCCCCACATTAGGCTCTACACTCAGCAGGGAGTCAGCTTGAGATTCTCTCTCCCCATCTCCCTCTGCCCCTTCCCTGGCTCATGTGCTCACTTGCTCGCTCGCTCTCTAAAATAAATGAATCTTAAAAAAAAAAAAAAAAGAAAAGAAAACTTAGTTCATTTGCTGAAATCCTTCAAGAGTCTCCACTAAAGTGTGTGTGTATGTATATGCATGTGTTGTGTGTATGTTCTGGATTAATATGAACTCGTGGATTTAAACATATTTGATGTGCTTTAATCCACTGCAGTTATTTTCTTTACTGGGACTCAAATTATCCCACACTTAGCCAGTGGAAGGCTCTTCATGTTGGCCTCTGAGTTCTTTTGACATGACTATAACTTGTGGGTTTGTCTTTTTTTTTTTTTTTTCGCCTTTTTTTTTTTAAGATTTTATTTATTTATTCATGAGAGACAGAGAGAGAGAAGCAGTCTCCATGCAGGGAGCCCGACGTGGGACTCGATCCCGAGTCTCCAGGATCAGGCTCTGGGCTGAAGGTGGTGCTAAACCACTGAGTCACTGAGGCTGCCCTCGCCTTTTTTTTAAAGCATGAGATCAAGACCTGAGCTGAGATCAAGAGTCAGACATTTAACCAACTGAGCCATCCAGGCACCCTATGACTATAGGTTTTGACAGCCTCCTTGTTCTCTGTTATGACAAAATGTTCCTTGTTGTCTTAGAAATGTCTGCTTCAGGCCTGAAATAATCCATTTCTCTAAGAATTCCTTCTTTCTTTTAGTAGAAAATGGTATTTCAAGACTACAATATAGGTAATAGACATCCCATCTGCCACTAGTTGGTGAAAGTACTGTTACAGAAAAATTATAAAACAATGTTAAGATTCGCTTCCTATTTATGGCCAGAAATCTCAAACTGGCTCTCTTTTTTAAGCTTATTTATTTAAATAATCTCTACATCCAACATGGGGCTTGAACTCATGACACCAAGAGCTACATGCATTTCCAACTAAGCCAGCCATGCATCTCACACTGGCATTCTTCTTTTACAAAGTTTACCACTATGATTTCCTAGCAAATTCAACTTCGCAGTCTCTGAGAAGGCCATTTCACACTTTCTCATTTCTCCTCACCTCCTACACTCATCTCCCTCTCACACTCAGCTGATCACCAAATCTTAATTTCAAACAGATAGATGCAATAGGGTGAAAACTACCTCATCTTTCTAATATAAATTCTACTAATCCATCTGTATCTTTTTAAATAGGTTTTATTTTTTAGAACAGTATTAGGCTCACAGCAAAATAGAGCAGAAGATTCAGAGACTTCTCATAAACTTCCTGGCCCCACACATGCCTAGCCTTCCCCATTGTCAATATACCTCACAACACAGTAGGCACTGACACACCATTATCACCCAGAGTCCATAGTTTACATTAGGGTTCATGTTTAGTGTTGCACATTCTGGGGGTATGAACAAATGTATAGTGACATGTATCCATAACTAAAGTATAATACAGAGTTGATTTACTACCCTGAAATGTCCTTCCCGCTCAAACCCCTAACAACCACTGATCTTTTTTACGGTCTCCATATTTTTCCCTTGTCTAAAATGTCATATAGTTGGAATCATATAGTTTATAGTCTTTTCAAATTGGTTTTTCACTCAGTAATAAAGATTTAAGGTTCCTCCATGTCTTTTCATGGATTCACAGCTCATTTCCTTTTAGCACTAATATTCCATTGTCTGGATGCACCAGTTTGTTTACTCATTCACCTATTGAAGGATATCATGGTTGCTCCCAAGTTTTGGCAATTACAATAAAGCTGTTTAAAAACATTTGTGTGAAGGTTTTTGTGTGGATCTAAGTTTTTCAATTCCTTTGGGTAAATAAATATCAGGGATAGAATTATTGTATTTAATAAAAGTAGGTTTAGTTTTGTAAAAACTCGCAAAACATCTTCCAAAGTGGCTGTATCATTTCACATTCCCAACAGAAATGAATGAGAGCTCCTATTGCTCCACATCATGACCAACACTTGGTGTTGTGTTCTGCTTTTTGGTCATTCCAAGTAATTGTGCAGTAGTATCTCACCGTTGTTTTAGTTTGTATTTCCCTGATGACATGCAATGTGGAACATCTTTTCAAAAGCTTATTTGCCATCAATATATATCTTCGTTGGTGAGGTGCCTGTTAAGATCTTTAGCCTATTTGTAAATTAGATTGTTTTCTTATTGATTTTTAAGTCCTTTATCAGATACATCTTTTGCAAATAATTTCCCTCAATATGTGGCCTGTCTTTTCATTTTCATGACAGTGCCCTGTTTTTTAAAAGTAAGTTCAATGCCTAATGTAGGGTTTCAACTTGTGCCCCAAGATCAAGGGTCACATGTTCTACCGAGTGAACCAGTCAGGCACCCTGAGAGTATCTTTCATAAAGCAGAGATTTTAAATTTTAATGAAGTCCAGTTTATATATTATTTCTTCCAATAGATTATGCTTGTGGTGTTGTATCTAAAAAGTTATCACCATACTCAAGGTCATCTAGATTTTTACTATGTTATCTTCTAGGAGTTTTATAGTTTTACATTTTCCATTTAGGTTTGTGATCCTTTTTTTTTCTTTAAGAGACAGACCATGCATGTGTGGGGGTAGAGGGGGGTGGGAAGAGAGAGAGAGAGAGAGAGAGAGAGAGAATATTAATAAGCAGGCACCACATCCAGCATGGAGCCCAGTATGGGGCTCGACCTCACAACCCTGAGATCATGACCTGAGTTGAAATCAAGAGTAGGACATTTAACCAATTAAGCCACTCAGGCGCCCCTGTTTGTGATCCATTTTGAGTTAATTTTTGTGAAAGATATATAGTCTGCTGAGATTCACCTTTTTGTTTTTTTTTTAATTTTTATTTATTTATGATAGTCACAGAGAGAGAGAGAGAGAGAGAGAGAGAGAGGCAGAGACACAGGCAGAGGGAGAAGCAGGCTCCATGCACCGGGAGCCCGATGTGGGATTCGATCCCGGGTCTCCAGGATCGCGCCCTGGGCCAAAGGCAGGCACCAAACTGCTGCGCCACCCAGGGATCCCGAGATTCACCTTTTTGTATGTGGATGTCCAGTTGTTCAAGCACCACTTACTGAAAAGACTACCTTTTCTCCATAGTATTGCCTCCGTATTTCTGCCATCCCCCATTACAGTGAAAGAAATTTTCTACTATCACGGACATCCTCTCACATGAGCTCTAGATTCTATTCCAGGTCAACTTTTTTTTTTTTTAAGACTTTATTTATTTATTCATAGAGACACACACACAGAGAGGGGCGGGGGCAGAGACATAAGCAGGCACCATGCAGAGAGCCTGATGTGGGACTCGATCCAGGGTCTCCAGGATCACGCCCCAAGCTGCAGGTGGCGCTAAACCACTGTGCCACCGGAGCTGCCCTCCAGGTCAACTTTTTAAAGGTTTCACTCCTACCCATCTTTATGCTACATCACTTTCTCTACTGGATTATTCTTATTGGCATAACAACCTGCCCTAACATTATTTATCTTTTGAAAAAACTGGATTTTTGCCCTCTATTCTCTCTTCATAGCAAAACCCTTCTAAGACTTATCTTTTCTTACTGTCACTACTTTCTTGCCTCCCATTCTCTCTTCAATCTATTAATAAGGCTTTTCTCCCTCACTGCTTCACAGAAACAACTCTTACCAAAGTCTCTGATGACTCACATCTGCTAAAGGCAAAGGTCAACTCTCAACTCTCATCTTACTTGACTTCTCAACTGTGTTTGACACAGCTTTAAATATCATGTTCAAAATGACTCTCAAACTTCTATCTTCAATCTAGCCCACTTCCTTGAGCTCCAAACTATAAATTTAGCCAACTAGTTAACTCCTGTCATCATTCAGGCCCCAACTCATAGCTTAGTTCTTCAGACAGATCTTTCTGATAACAGCAAATAAAGTACCCTCCATACTAACATTTTGATCATCTTTACAGTATTTCCAAGTATCTGAAACGATCTTAAATTTTCATGTTTACTGGCCATCTCCTCCTTGCCACCACCCCACAGTACACATATATACACAATGCGACAAGTTCCTTAAGTACAGATTCTATTTTGCCCACATTTGTAACCCCAGTGCCTGCAACTCTGCTGGTATATAGTTTGTGTTCAACAATACATGCTGACTTTAGCACTGAAAAACTAAGGCTTCTATAATTAAATTTTTGAAAGTATAAAAAACATGAAATAAACCCAGACTTATACTGACTTATTAAGTAACCAAAAATTATATTATGATGGTAAGTGCTACAGGCAGATTACTGATGAGTGTCTGACTCAACAAAAATATTAATTTACCAAATTGGCACTAAATTACATCCTTTCCTGGGTTATTTTTTCATATGAATTTATTTTGTTTCTCCAAAATGATAATAAGCTCTGTATAAGTTACATATTTTTTTTGGATCCCTGTCACATCCAACTATGCAACCAACAAGATCTCAATAAATTATTCTAAAATTAAAATAAAATGTATTTGGACTTTTTAAAGGCAATTTTGTTGAATTATCTAAACTGTTCTTGGCAGTACACCATTCAATAATATCTCTTGGGAACTTGTTAGTTAGCCAAGATTTTTCAAACAACACTAGTCTCAGGAAATAGTACCATTTTTTTTTAAATGAGAGGGACAATGAATGAAGTTTGCATCAATTAAATAGAAGAGCCATTTGGTCACCTGTAATCTCTTGCACTGAGCAGAGATTCATTTGTGACTAACATGTTTACCCCCCCCCCCTTTTTTTTTCAGAGAGGATGAGAAAAAGATGGTGGGAGAGGGGCAGAAGGAAAGGGAGAGAATCTTAAGCAGGCCCCATGCCCCACGGCTCATCTCACAACCCTGAGATCATGACCTGAGCTGAAATCAAGAGTCAGATGCTTAACCAATTGAGCCACCCATTCAGTTACCCAGGCACCACTAAAATGCTTGTTCCTACAGAGAGCTCAATAAATGAAGAATCTGTAATGTCCAACTGCGGTCAAGCATTTTGAAAGAATAATTTGCAACACTTCATGGAATGTCTCTTTGATCAGAAACCTAATAAGAGATACCCAAAAGTCAGCAGGACATGTCTCATACTTGCTGGTACAGAGCTGAATATGAAACTTTAATCCTCAACATAAACATATATTTACAGTTATAAAATGAAAACTTTAGACCAGAAGATTATTTATCAATGATATTTTTAAATGAATGGAATTTCAATAAATATTTTTTCTCCATATGTTCTTGTTGGTCAATTTGTTTAAAATAATTTTATTCTATTATTTCTATGTATTATTAAATGAAACATGCCAATTAAAAATACTCATGCTTTTATGTCTATTTCATGTCAAAACTAAGACATTTTTAAAACATGAATCATTTTCTCATGTACATAGTTCAAATTTCTCTCATAACCTCTAACATTGTATATACTGCACTCTCAAAACAGATTTGTAAGAGGAGATAATATTCTGACTTCATGTTGTCTCACATAACATCCCTAATGAAGTTTATTTCATATCAAAATAGAATTCATTTCCTAACATATAACCTTCTATTATGACCAGATTTGTATTTTCTTCTGGAAATTAGTTCATGACCCTGCGCCTGACTCAGTGGAGACAACCACTCTACAATTTTCTGTAAGAATCCTCTCTTTCATGCAGAAGCTCATTTTACTATCTTTTGGAATTAGAAAATTAGACTTCATATTTTTTCACAAAATATAAGTATGTACTCATGAGTCCTAGGAATCAGGCCAAAGTTGAGTTATATCAGTAGATCTGAGCTGTTGGGAAAAGAAGCACTAAAGAAAGCTAAGTTCAGGTCTAATCAGGAGATACCTCAGATAAAGATGCAGAGTTAGAAGGCACATGTCTAACAGTTGAAAGGAACAGAATAACTTGCTAAAGGAGAAAGAAGTGAAGGCCAAGGGGAAAGCACTACAAACTAGTGCCCATATAAAAGAATAGGATGACTAAGAAGAATCCTTGAAAAAAAGAAGGAGGAAAGGAAAGAAAGAAAGAAAGAAGGAAAAAAGAAAATAATCTAATTGGACAACCAGTATTTCTAAAGTCAAGTAAAGTCAAGGAAGGAAGGACAGTATTAAGAAGGCATGGATCAATATTACCTTCCTGCAGTAGAATTCTTCTGTGTGTGCTCGTGTGTATGTGTGCATGTGTGTGTATTTTTTTTTTTTGAGAGAGAGAACACATGCAAGTGGAGAAAGGGGCAAAGGGAGAGGGAGAGAATCTTAAGCAGGCTCCATGTTCAGTGAGGAGCCCAACACAGGGCTCAATCCCACAACCCTGAGATGATGGCCCAAGCCAAAATCAAAAGTTGGACACCTAATCGACAGAGACACCCCAGTGCCCCAAATTCTTCTAAGTATATTATAAAGAATTGTTTTTTCCTGAACTATTTGAGAGTCCAGTAGCCATCAATACTAGTGTCTCATTACTACCAAACAATTAGTGCATTTCCTACAAATAAGATACTCCCCTACATCATTATAATTAGAAAATATTTAAAAAATATATTGATACATTAGTACCATCTGATTTTCAGGCACCATTCACATTACACCATTTGTTTCAATGATGTCCTGCATAAGCAAAGTCTAGTGCAAAATCCCATGTGTGTTTAGTTGTCATGTTTAGTTGGTCCTCTTCAATGTGGAGTATTTCCTCAGTCTTTCCATGACTTTCATGACCTTAATACTTTTAAAGTTACAAGTCAGTGTTTTGTAGAATGTCCCTCAATTGGGGTTTGTGTGGTATTTCCTCATGACTAGATTCAAATTATACATCTACTGCAGGACTACCACAGAAGTGATACTGGCTTCTTCTCATTGCACTCTATCAGGTGGCACTGTCCCTGGTTTGTCCCATTATTGGTGATGTTAACTCTGATCATTTGATCAAGGTGGTATCTTCCAGGTTTCTTCACTGTGAAGTTACTCTTTTTTCCCTTTATAATTAACAAGTATGAGATGATACTTCAAAACTCCTTGTTTCTCTGTCCAACTTTCAATTTATTGATGTGTTTATTCATATCAATATGGGCTCCTCTTTATTATTTTATTCAGTCAGTTTTAATCAATAACAATTATTTATTTGATGCTCAAAATGTCCAGACATGACCAGTGAGAACCCCTTCAAGCTGGCTGTTGTTTGCTTTTGACACATCCCCATGATTCTTTGTGCACTTGCTTACTTTCTGTTAGAAGATGTCCCAAACTCATCTTTTACTTATCCTGGTACAGCCCTGAAATCAGCAATTTCTCTAAGGAGCTTTGGTTCCTTTTAATGGAAATAGTACTTAGATATGAATGCCAGGTATGCTCATTGTTACTGGGGTATTGCTGCTCCTAGGACAACTCAATGGAGAGAAACAGGATATATGTATATACATACTTTATACATATGTGTATATATACATACCTACATAACACATATATATTTCTATAGCTATCCATCTTCTCTATATATACGCTGAAAACCACATGTTCACACATATCCCTCAATTCCAGTTCAACACCATAAGGTTCATTCTAGTATTCTTCCTTCCATTTTCACACTTACAACTTTCTCCTATAGTGAGAAACCTAGTTCCCATTATGCTTAACATATTTACTTATTTGACCAGTCCTCTTGTATGAAATCAATCTTGTCCCCTCCCTGGGCAGACACCCTGCTCACTTCACTAAGGCTCCACTCTCTGAAGTAGGTAGCCCCCCCCTACTCAGGTGCCCTCTCCACCCCCTGAGGCTCTGACATCCAGCATTGGACCATCCTCCTACAAGAACTCTCCCTTCACCTTGCTTGGCTCTCATACCCTGAGTCAGGCTGCCCTTCTATGTGGGGGTTCTTAACCCTGCGAGCCTCCAACACTCCCATGCCAGCCCCCTCCACCCTTTTAATTAGGGACTGAAGCATGACGAAGCAGAAGGAGGGTGCAGACAGAATGCTGCTGTCCCCTTGGAAGAACATGAGAAAACTGGCACTGGATATAGAGGAAGCAGCTATAATTATCCTCTGCTGCTGGAAGACTACCAATCACAAGCACATCTTTACAGATTAAGGATTTTTATCTTGGAAATATTTCCATGTCCTCAGCTCATCATACTTATGGAAATTATTCTAATTTTTTTATCTCTCACTTTTGTTGGTGTTGTTTCCCATTTATATACAGTGAAAGTGATTTTTTTCTCCTTTCAGACTTCTTATGTATCTTTTAAGCATACAAAGTCCTGCCTCATCAATTACTTTTCTATATACTTTGTGACAGGAGAATCTAATATTCCAACTGATACTTTTCCAAATATCACACTTCTGCTATAACTACACTTTGACCTCATTAATGTCTATTTTTTGACACCAGCTTTTATTTTTTCCCTTCAAATTAGCAGTGGATCTTGACTGAATTTCCTTCTTTTTTCAGCTAAAGTTTATCCATTCTGACAACTATTCTTAACTCCCCTGCTTTCCTGTCTTTCCATCACACCCTTTCTGAAAACCTCCAAGTCTAAATCAATCCATTTGCCTTCTCTTTTCCTCAGGCCCTACTGGAGAATGATGCCATTTGGTCAGGTGTGTTAGATCCATTAAGACTTCATCATCAATAGATATAGACAAAAAAGATGTGGTGCATATATGCAACAGAATATTATTCAGCCATAAAAAAAGAATGAAATCTTGTCATTTGCAATGACATGAATGGGGGTAGAGAATATAATGCTAAGTGAAGTAAGTCAGATGAGTAAAACAAATACTGTATGATTTCACTCATATGTGGAATTTAAGAAACAAAACAAGTGAACAAAGGGAAAAATGAGATAGAGAGAGAGAGTGAGAGAGTGAGAGAGAGAGAGAGAGAGAGAGAGAGAAACCAAGAAACAGACTCTTAACTGTAGAGAACAAACTGATGGTTACCAGAGGGGAGGTGGGTGGGAGGATGGGTGAATTGGTGATGGGAGTTAAGAGTATATTTATCAGGGTGAGCACTGAGTAATGTATAGAATTGCTGAATCACTATATTGTATACCTGAAACTAATACAACACCGTATGTTAACTATATTTGAATTTTAAGATTAAAAAAAAATTTTTTTTAAACCCAAAACCTCAAGATCTCTCCAGTGTTATCTGGGTCCTCACAACTCAACAAGTCTTTCTTAAAAGTATCTTCTGCTGGCTATTCTTATATTACCCATTAAAACTACTTTGTAGGGCAGCCCAGGTGGCTTAGTGGTTTAGCACTGCCCTTTGGCCCAGGCCCTGATCCTGGAGTCCCGGGATCGAGTCCCACGTTGAGCTCCCTGCATGGAGCCTGCTTTTCCCTCTGCCTGTGTCTCTGCCTGTCTCTGTCTCAGTCTCTCTTTCTCTCTCTCTCTCTCTCCTGCTTCTCCCTGTGTCTCTGCAGCCTTGCTCTGATGAATAAATAAAACCTTTTTTTTTTTTAAGATTTTATTTATTTATTGAGACAGAGAGAGAGGCAGAGACACAGGCACAGGGAGAAGCAGGCATCATACAGAGAGCCCGACGTGGGACTCGATCCAGGATCTCCAGGATCACGCCCCAGGCCGCAGGCGGCGCTAAACCGCTGCGCCACCGGGGCTGCCCTAAATAAAATCTTAAAAAAAAAAAAACTTTGTATTTCCACTCTTGCCCATTCCCACCCCTTTATACTATCATCAGATTAGCACACTTTTCTCTAAAGAAAAAGACTTCCAGCTTCTAGCGATCTACCTATAAACTTTCTTCCGTTATTCTTCGGTGAATAAAGTGTCAATATCACTGTCCTCTGTTCTAGTTTACACTCATGCTGTCACTCTCTGGCCACTTACTCCTCTTCATTGAATGCCAGCATTCTCCAGGTTCAAAAAGTTCTCTTTTTCACTCTAATGCACAGTGAAGGCCTAGGGACTCTGCTCTGTTCCCACCCTTGGAATAATTTTCAAAGTCTCCTTTGCCTCAGCTTCAGCTGAATGTCTGATCGGTCTCCCTTTTGGTCCCATTCTTGCTTTTGGCATTTGATCAACTAATTCAGCCTGAGAACTATCTAGTTTCCAACTCTGGATGATCTTTTAGGGATTCATTTAGGCATCCCTCCAATACCTCCAGTTCCTCTTCATGGCTAGGCTAGCTCCTAATTACTTATCAGAGGCAGTTCAAGTGTTATCTCCTCTTGGAACTATTTCCTGATCCACACTCAAGCTGCATTGGAATCTCTCTGCAATTCCATAGAACCCTGCTGTTTTTCTCTATTATAACATTTATCATATTTTTCATATAGTTTTTCACTTTCTTATATGTCTGTTCCACCAGAACTCTTAAAATCAGGAATTCTGCTTTCCTTACAGAAAGCAAAGAAGGAAATAGTTTATAGAAAGAATATAAGTAGGGAGAAAAGAAGGTAGTTCAGATGTGATTATGGCACTAGCGGGTCCATTGGTGGGTAAAGCAATAGAAAATAAAAAAACAGACAAAAAACAAAAACTGGAATGCAGAACACTCAGGAGCTATGTGGTCAATGTATATACTTTTGAGGGTCCTCTAACAAGACCAAGAAACAGAAGAAATCAAATTTTAGGGAAAAAGTCCCCAGGAAAGTATAGCAAGAACCGGAGCCAATGCCCAGTTCTAGGACATGGAACACCCAGATGCCAAGAGATGAGCAGCATGAGATCTATATTAATAGAGGAGCAACAGATCTTAATGACAGCAAAGGGCCTGAGAAATAATGAGGGTCCCAGTGCCACTGGACCTAAGGAAGAATCATGAAGTATAAGATCACACTAGCTTTGAAAGAAAAGTGAAAAAGTAGTTCAGGCTTCAGTCTGGCTTACTCAGAAATAAAACTATGATAAGACAGAGCCTTTAGATGGAGAGGGACTCAGGAGAAGGCACAAGTGCTAATAGAAGGTGACATCCTTAGGACTGAATACCAATTCTATTACAGAAGTAAAGAAACATTTAATTGAGGCCAGAAGAGAAAAGTATATTTTCTATTTCCTCTTGTCCTGGATTCCAAAGATAAGGTTTTTCTTTTTTTTATTATCACATAACAACCTAGTATTACTAACATGAGTGATACTATTCTTGGTATAACTAGTTGATTTCACTCTGCAATAATAATCTTGTGAATTTGTTTTGTTTATTGTAGATAATGCTTAAAGTTCTATTTCTAGTCTAAATCCTCCTGAGGAGAGAAAATCAGCATGGTGGGCAGATTTCTAAGATGGGCCAAGATCTCCCAGCTGCTGAAGTTCACATCCCCAGTACTGCACACAATGGATTTTACTCCAATTAAGTTACATTAGAGGAAGGAATATGTTCTTTCTCAGGTCAGAACCTGGCAGTTATTTATCAAAGTCCTATATATTTTCAACTTTGGTTGAAACCAAATCAGCTTTGGTATAACAAGATTTAGATCTTATCTAATTATAGATAGTTTTTTAAAGGGTCCTTGAAGAACAGCAAAAAGGATTTAATGTTTTAAGAGGAAACCATTAAAGGACAGTTTTAAAAGGATGCAGTAAAAAAAAAAAAATAAAAGGATGCAGTAGAGGAGACATAAAGAGAAACATACGTCAATTTTAAATATTTATAGGATTATTACAAAAAGCACAAAAATCATTATTTTAAAAATCTCAACCAAGAATAAAAGCTTAGAGGTGCTAGGTGGCTCAGTCAGTAAAGCATCCTACTCTTGGTTTCGTCTCAGGTCCTGATCTCATGGCTCCTGAGATCAAGCCCCATGTTGGGCTGGCTCTGTGCTCAGCAGGAATCTGCTTACATATTCTCTCCCACTCTTCTTTCACCTGTTTGTGTGTGCTCACTCTCTCTCCAATAAATAAATAAATCTTTAAAAAATAAAAAATAAAAACTTAAGATAAAACACATGTGATTCATGCTTGCACTTTAAAGATCTCTTCAATATGAAAGGGGATAAGTTTAGGAAGATTGCAGAAGAAGTATTCAAAGTTTTCTGTGTTATCAGAAGTTAAGGAAATAAAGTAGCTAATAGAGCCAGGTTTTTCTCAGTCTGTCCTACTATTTCTCCAAGATACTATATTGTGAGCAGAAAAAAAAAAGCACAACAAATTTTACAATTTAACTCTGCAAGGGACAAAACCAGTCACCCTAACCTACCTTGTGTTCAGTCCCCTGCAATAAAGACAGCAGTAGCAAAGACATCAAGAATACCTGCTGAACACACTAAAATTCTTTGAATATGACATTATAATAAGGGAAATTAAAATGCCAAAAGCTAAGAAGGAAATGAAGACAGAGAAACATGGAGAAAAGACCACAGAATGGTAAATTCCTACACCCAAAAACAATTGGACTGGCACCAATTACGTGCCAAGCATCCATCTTACTTATCCTGTCTGAATTAGCAAATCCTATCAGAACAAAATAATTACCTAGTCTCACATCTACGCTGGTATCTCAAGTTTCTTTCCAAAATGATAAATAACAGCAAAGAAATAAAGGGGAAAAGGTACTTTTTCCTCTCACTTTTAAGGGAAAAATAGTTATATCCTATCAAACATTTATTGGCAATGCAAGGGGGGAAAAATCCATAAAAAAAAAAAGAATGCTTCAGTTACTTGATGTCTATGGAATGAGTCCTATTCAGGGCCAGTATAAACTGACTATTGCAGTGGGATCCAAGAACGGAAATAATAGAGACACTCAATGATGGAAGTGCACTATAGTCATGCTGCTGCTTTTTGTGCAAGAAGTCAAAGCATTAAGGACAAGGAGCAGCAATGAAAACAAGGATATAAAAGAATTCAACTACTTCTATGCATACAATATTTTACTCAGACCATTAAGATTTGCCCCTATGTTTACATGAAATTTACCCACTCGAGCTCGTGATCCCATATCCAAAATCTTTAGAGAATCTTCACATTAATATAACAATCTCTATTAATCATACTGTTGCTATAATTGGACTAAAGTTTAATTCTTTCATTCTTATTTCTCTGATAAACAGCATTCTTGGATAGCAACAACTTCTTAGTTGAAGCTTTGTTTCGGGGTTTCTTTCAAATCACTAATGAAGTAAATCCTACAGCCTTAACTCTGGGCCTTTATCCAGAAGTCTTTCTTTTTGCTAATCTTTACTTTCTTTGGAAATATTATTGCTGACTATTTTATCTAAACTCAAAAACTCAATGCTTTGATCAATTAGTCTCATTTCCTTTTCTAATATTAAAGAAAACTGAGAGACCAATATGCATATGCTGAGAATTACAGGAATAGGTCTTTATTAATCTAAAAGAAAAACACTGCTGTGTACAGGCATTGTCCCTAGGTAGTCTTTTTTTTTTTTTTTTTTTTTTCAGAGAAAGAAAATTCTTCAACAAAAATATAAGCCACATGGGCAGACTTGGTATACTGCCAAATATAGTTCAAGCAAATTCCTTTAATATGAGGTCACTTTTCCAAAGAATTTTCCAGGGGAGGTTGCCACTACTGGGTCCCAATTTCACTGGTTCTCCCCAATCTTACTCCAAGAACCAAACAATGCCCATTTTTCCCTCAGACTTAAAGCATCCTTCCATTTTGATAGTAAAATTCAAATTTATACTATCACTGGAAATCTGTCACTGGTTTCCTTTAAGTGTGAGAAATATGCTTTCAAAAAGCTGAAGCTATATTATCACCACTCAATAAGACTCCCAGAAAATTAAAGAACAAAATTAAACAGAATTAACTCAACATAATAGAGTTCTCAGGCTACTTCCTTCAAGAGTTGTGCTTCAATTCCAGTTCTGTCTGGGTTAGGGATCCCTCCTATGATTCCCTAGTACCTTGTACTCTCCTATCACATGGTGTTATAATTGCTTAAGGTTTGTCCCCTCCTATTAGACCTTATGCTTCATCAGGCAAACTGTTATGTCTGTTTTGTGCATGATTTTACTACAATGACCTAACAGAATGTTTGGCACATGGCAGCTGAGACACATTCAAGTTGGCCATAGACTCTTTGACACTCCTCCCATAAGAATGTGAGTCTATTTCCCCTCCTTGATTCTGCTTTGACCAACAGAATATGGCAAAAGTAACACTGTGCTAATTTCTAACCAATTCTTAAGAAACTAGAAACTCTATCTCAAATAAATAAAAAAGAAAGAAAGAAAGAAAGAAAGAAAGAAAGAAAGAAAGAAAGAAAGAACTTAGCAATTCCATTTCCATTCTTCTACAACACTTGTTCTTACAACCCTAAGGCTGACAAATATGGCTAAGAAGTATTTGTACAAGGAGTACAAATACATAGAATAGTTTTAAGGGAATCGATTTCCAGATATTTACTTTCTATTTGTTTCCTAAAATTGATCCACTACGACTTGATATGGCTCTCTAAGGACTAATCCACTCATGCAGATTATCCATTTCCTATCTCCTTTTATACCAGACCTTCTATTTTATAAAAGAAAGACATTGAATTACCTATCCTGAATTTTACTATAATGTACTGTCCCAAGGTAGAAGACCTTTGGGACTTTATTGGCTTTGGTGAAGCACGACTTGGCCTGTCTTTCACACAATGCTGTTACAAGTAACGTGTGGCACCAGAATAAGGATATTTTGACTCTGAATACAGACATGGTATAGAGTAAACCAGTGAGGATTTGGCCTCAGTCTTGAGGGAGACACCAACAAAAGGCAAAAGAATCATACTTGAAAATGCATTTCTTCTCCTCATATATTTATTAAGAAGCATACTTTTTCGGTTATTCTCAATAGTTAGACTATATCTACTAGAAATAAATCTTCAAACAGCTGGAAGTAGTAAATGGTTAGTGATGTTGTTTTAGGTATAAACTGAATACTTCCCCAAATTACTATTTCTGGATATGCTGGATAAAACCCACAGATAAAAATTTAACATGATTTCAATCAAATAAAGGTATATATTTTAATAAGGTATTATATACTTTTGTAAAATTTATAATCTATTCCTATTATAATAAATTCTATTACTGTTTTATAAAACGGATATTTTCTACATCTTTATCTCAAAGGTAAAATCATTACTCACCAAATCAATTCATTTTTAGCAGTAAGTATTCTTACCTTTCACTATATATGTAGGAAGTTTGATCATTATGTCTGACAAAATTTAATGGATTTTTTTATATATATATTTCTTACCTAACTATTTCTAAAAGCCCAACACAGAATTTAATACACGATTACACTTATTCTTACCAAGTAATGTCATGCCTTCGTTCATACTCCTTACTTCATAAAAACTTAGAATTTCAGCTACATGTTATATTGCTATATAATAAATGAATGAGATTCCAATATCTTGTTTTATAGTTTATTTTTAAAATAGATAAATCAATTTAATTATCTGCACCATTTCAATCTTGATGTAATGACTAATTCATTAATCAACTATCTATAAATTATTTCTCATTGTTTTTCATAATATGCAAAGAAAGAAATACTAACACATGTTTTAAACTGACCAGTCTTTGGCTGAAAGAGTTAGTAAAAAGAACAATTTAGGCCAATAAGGAGTATGACAAGTACTTCACATGAATGAGCTAAATCTGCAACTTCCAAGTTGTGACAAAAGCACAAGATAAAGATATTTTATATCTAAAAAGTCTGTACTGTAAAAGAGGTATTGAAATTAATGTTTCAATTTTCCCAAGCTTTCTGAGTATATTAGGTTAAACAAAATGCTAACAAGTGAAGAGTAACAGATATTAGCAGCTATTTGGTAATATATAATATATATAGTAAGTCTTGGTAAAGACTTTGTGATACTTCTTAGAAACCAAAATTGTGACTCTTAATAACTGGGTAACAAAGCATTTTGCAATTCAGGTGGTTTCTAATTCTTTGCTTTCAACATTTTGAAGGAAGAAGTAAAGGAGCTGTCATTTAGTTACTTATTCAAAATAAATGTTCATTATACATCTCTATATGATTTTTAGCACATAACTTGGAAAGCATTCAAAGAATTAAGTGATAAAGCTATAACAAAATTCTCTCCAGTCCCTTCTATTTATTTGCATGAATAAGGTTTTGCAACACATATATGTATAAGCATAAAAAACAGAAATAAAACTGATCCTAAGGGGTGCCTGCCTGAGTGGCTCAGCTGGTTAAGCTGTCTTCAGCTCAGGTCAGCTATACAGTAATAGCCCTGTATCGGGCTCCCTACTCAGTGAGGAGTCTGCTTCTTCCTCTCCTTCTACCCCTCCCCTATTTGTGCTCTCTTTCTGTCAAATAAGATCTTAAAAAAAAAAAAAAAACACACACACACACAACTGATCCTACAAATTATTTTCTACCTATAACTAACATATGTCTAGATATGCATGAGAAGGGAAAAGAAAAAACCCCATTTCATTAAATGATTTATTTTCAATAAAATTGCTTTTATGTTAATAATCAAAATTTAATACATTTATTTATTGTTAGATCACTTGTGTACCAGTAATAATCCTAACAAATTGTTAATGCTTGGAATCTTAATTACAGAGAATAGAAACATTAATGTCACTCCTACACATAGTTTTGTTGCATGGAAGTGTAATGCTTGATCAATAAAAGACTTTCAAGCATTAAAATGTATTAGGATAAAATCATCAACACGAGTGGAATGAAAATATAAATCCAAGGAGATAAGTGAATATTATAAACTTTCTCTTAAAAAAGCATTTGTTTTTATATATTTTAAGTAGATAATAAAATATATAAGACTATTCCTTTGGGTACATTTAAGTTTTATTTTGATATGTCAATAATTTAAATATGCTAGAAACTATATTCCTTGCAACTATTCAAGGTTATGATGTAAGTTTTTAAATGTCAAGTTAAGAAGAGCAAAGGGTACAGTTTCTCAATATTCTCTTAAGGGATTTAAAAGCAAAATAGTATGATGATGAACCATATTTCAATGCTGTTGAATTTTCACTGATGTTGACAGTTGTCCCACTTCAGTTACCTAAATTTCAGTGTTAAGTAACATTTATTCCTGAGTGTGACTGGCCACAGAATTGAGCAAAATTCTTAAATCAGTTAAGTAGCAAACTAAGAAAATATATACTTTGATAGGGATTAGCAATGATTTAGAATCCAAGAAATAGAGTTTTCATTGTATTTAAGATGAAACATATGAATTTTAAAAGTTATGTTTTACTATTTCTAGATTGCTCTTATTAAGGATTTGTGTTTCCCATACATTGTGAATAGCTGCAGAATCCTCCCAATGGTATAGTAATATACTGGCCCGTTTATAATATGACCTGAAGTATCAGGAAAAAAATTTAAGTTCCGGGTGCCTGAGTGGCTCAGTTGGTTAAGCATCTGCCTTCGGCTCAGATCATGATCCCTGGGTCCTGGAATCAAGTCCAGCATCAGGCTCCCTGCTCAGCAGGAAATCTGCTTCTCCCTTTCCCTCACAACCACCCCTGTTCCTGCTCTCGCTCAGGTATGCTCTCTCAAAAAAAAAAAAAAATTCCTAAAAAAAAAATTTAAGTTTCTATCAAGCATGGTTCTTCAGAAGAGGAAAGAAAATCATTTGGCATTGGTGAAATTACCAGAGTTGCTTGAGAGTACTGTTATTAGAAATTTTAAACTTATACTAATATTTGACAATATATTGATAATCAAAAGAATTTAATCTTCTAGGCTCCCAAATATGTAACAAATTAGTTTTAAAAGGAAGAGGCAATAGGTTAATGAAGAATTACTTGAAAGGAAAATGTATGAAGCCTTTGGGATCTCACCCTACAGGTCTCCCTCAAGACCTTGCTAATTAACTATGTCACATGTTCACAGCTGGGAAAACAAAGGGCCTGGTGTTTAAAACACATTAGAACAAAGGCTAAAACGATGGTTTTAGTTTCTGGTCTTTGTTTTCTGTTTTAAACTAAAAGAATAGATAAACAAACTGATAAATGTTTTCATTAAATTAACAAAGGTTCATGAGGCAGTAACCAACACAAGTTATAGATTCAGGGAAACTGTGAACTCATGGTAGAGAAGTGACAGTGAGCACAGAGATCCAGAAGACTGGCATGCTTTAGTGTATTTTGTCTGAACTGCATGAAGCCACCCCACCTTGGAGGAGAAAGAAGATGTGCAATCCTAACAAGACGCCTTTAATTTTTTTTTTTAATTTAGCCTGGGAAGAATATGGGGGCTAATGACTGTCTAAAACCCAAGTTTTGCAAGACAGACTCAATAAAGAGAATATAATGAGGGGGAGGGGAGACAGGAAAAAAAAAAAAACATGGTCTAAATACACCTTCTGCAATTGAAGGCAAAATACAGCCAGAGCCCAAGGGTGAAAAGGGGGTTAGTTCTCAAGTCTAATTAAAGGAAGTATATATGGCATCTGGGGGGGGGGGGCATTTCTTCCATTTTGAAAGGCATTTATCAAATGGTCTTTATATAAAGGACATTGAACAATATGTTAGACATTGTTTCCATAAGAAGTTTTAATAAAAAGATACAGAAGACACTTCTTTATTTGGCATTTCTTTCTCATACGGACCCTAATAAATACAAAATATAATGTTAAAATATGAATGAATGCCTGCAAATCAGGTTGAGTACATCAAAATACACTTTACTAAGAATAGTTTGCTGTGTCGTTAAAATATCAAACCAGGGGATATATTCTCTACTCAGTAATTTATTTATCTACTGATTGGGGCATGTGAGGAGAGGGAAGGTTTTATACAAATTCAAGGTCGCAATTACCAGATACTAGGGACAATGGAAATCCTTCATATAAAAAGTTTCTTATAAGTAGTTTAATATATAAATGAGACTTCCAACAACTTATTCATCTGTTTTCCAACCACAAGGAATTCTTCCCACAATAGTCATAGGTGGTTTTCTCTGTGTAAGGAGTGAAGAAGATGGTCCTCTGAGAGTCTTTTGTATTTTTTATTTTTAGGGGAATGTATCTCATTCCAAATAAAAGAAGAAAGCTGTTCTATATATATACTCTTTGGTATTGCTCATTTTAATGAGTTACATACATTAATATACACACCGTGTTCAAATTACTTCCTTACTTAGGTTACTTATAAAATGAATTTTATTAATACAACATTTCACCTTATTTAGTGAACTTTGTGCTCTATTTGCTGTGTGAAAAATCATGGAGAGTAATAAAAGAAAAAGAAACCACACTGCCACATCCAAGACTAACAGTCACATGTTAGGAATGTCTTATAACTGCAAAATAATAAATTAGATACTGAATTTGGTAGAGAAATAAACTTTGCAAAAAGTATGTGACATCAGTATCTCATGTATCTTACTTCTAAAATAAGTGAGCTCACCTTAAGTTAAAAAAAGAGAACTCCCCAATATTAAACAGATCTTTTTCCTGGGTAAGGGCTTCTTTGAGAAACTTTATATAGTTTCAATTATTGCTTACACTTAACACTTTCCATCTGTTTTCAGAAATGTTTGTATTTCTTTAGAAGTACCAAATGTATACTGATCATGAGGCTGAATTACATAAAAATTTGCTTTGTGTTCTATGAATACTCATAAAAATATGTTTTTGGTAATTATTTTGTAAGTCTTTACTTGCTAGGATCTTAGTAATATCTTCATTAATTAGGTTTATAATACATAACTTGTATTTGCATCTAGGTTTTTTGAAATCTTTTAATCCTAAAAATAATTTGGGTCAATGATTCACAGGATACCCACACTTTTCTATTCTTATATTTATCTAAATATATTTTATAACACTAGTTATATTCCAATTATAGCTGCTGTACTCAGTGTTAAACTGAGTTTCAATACTTCAAAAAAGAGATTTTTGCTTCATAAGATACTTAAGAACTATAGATACAAACTGAACTTTAGATAAATCGGCTTTTAGTTTCTGCTATACATTTCCTGTTCAAAATAGGTTTTAAAAAGATCAACTTATTTAAACATCAAAACAATACTCGTTTTACAAATGAGGAAACTACCTAAGATCCCACAGTTGGTAAGAAGCAATAAACGAAAAAAAAAAAAAAAAAGAAGAAGAAGAAGCAATAAAGAGATTCATAGCAGGCCTTTTCAGGTCCAAACCACACTATAGGCTGGGTGTGTTTATTCACCCTCTCACCCATTTATGCACTCAAAAAAGACCGTGCTAAGTTCTGCTAGGTTCTAGGGTAGAGGTGAAGGGTACAGCTGCTACCCTTAAGGAAAAAATGCTCAAGAGAAAGTCAGATAAACAGAAAAGGATCAGATGCTATACATCAGTGTGAAATCACCCACCAGGGACCTGGGGGATTCTTGACTTGAGGTGGGGAACTGGGTGTGAAGAGCAGAAAGGGGCAGCAATGAAAACAGAAGTAAGCAAAGGAGCCAGATTACAAAAACCCTTGAAAGCCATGCTAAGAAGCTACGATTTTATGGTGATGGAAATGAGGAGTCATTCGATGATTTTGGTCAGCAAAGTGACATAATTAGACATTCCTTTTTGAAAGCTCACTCTCTTTTGAAATGAGAAGGGCCTAAAGGAGTGGCAGTAGGACTGCATGGATGAGAGAGATTTAGCAGAAAATTAAGAGGTAAAACTGGCAAGACTCAACAAGGGAAAGGAAGGCGGAGAACACCTGATGACCTCTGAGGTGTTTGGTTTAGGTGACTACGTGGGTGGTGTCGCAACTTACAATGTTAAGAAACCTGGGGCCTGAGGATGTTAAGCTAAGGAGTAACAAGACCTGAAAGAAAGCATCAGAGAACACTGACGTTTTCATAGGTGTAATGCATTACTGTACTTAGTTGCACAGATGAAAGAAATATATGAAAGAGGAAACATATTAGGTTGAGTTCATGGAAATAAAATGTTAAGCCAATGAACTCATAGGGGACATGGGGAAGAATATATGAGATAAGGAGGCTAAAGCCGCAGGGTGTTTACATTCTTATAACCACAGGAGTGAGATAAGCCAAGAACACAGCTGGAGTTAAACTCTGGATAAAAGGTCCAGCTGAGGCTGAACTCTGTAGGCAGAGTTATACAACTCCACCTCCACATTAATAATATTTTAATCAATCTAAAAAACTGGTGCACAGAAATGAAATGAATAGTATTTTATGGCAGCATAAAACATTGTCTAATTAGTTCTTCCTTGAGGGAAAAGTGTTAATTCAGGATGGATCTGAGCAGTAGACAAAGGACAAGATCATATGAGTATTGACTTGGATATTAAATAAACTGTACTAGCCTGCATGCTTGAGAAATTTCTATGTATAGCAGATCTTCTTATCTTCTGCTAATGTTTTTAGGGTCAGTTAAATACACAATGGTTTATATATCCATTATCACCTCACCTACTTACAGTCAACACTGCAGGACTAAGGGACTTACTTGATTTCCTTGCTCCATAGCCTAAGAGGATCAAGTCCACTCAAAGCAATTAGGATTGATGGAAGGAGAGCCAGTATCACAACAGTGTTCTTATTGGTCTTCCTATTTCCATTCTAGACTCTCATTTCGAATCATTTATCCACATAGCAGCTGGGATAATCTTTTAAAACTTTAATAGAATGTTATTATTCCTCTGCTTCAGATACTTCAATGGCTTTCCAAATGGATTAAGAATAACTATGAGGGATGCCTGGGTGGCTCAGAGGTTGAGTGTCTGCCTTCCAGCTCAGGGTGTGATCCTGGGATACTGGGATTGAGTCCTGCATTGGGCTCCTCATTGGGAGCCTGCTTCTCCCTCTGCCTATGTCTCTGCTTCTCTGTGTCTCTCATGAATAAATAAATAAAATCTTAAAAAAAAAAAAAAAAGAGTAACAGGGAAATTCTACCTTGACCCATAAGGCCCTGCATGGATAGGACTCCTGCCTTATTCAAACCTTATCTCCAACTACCCTCTTCACTTTTGAACATGCTACTTCCTCAGTCTCAAATGCTTTTTTCCCCTGGTTTTCACAAGCCAACTCCTTATCCTTCATGTGTCAGCTCAAATACTGTCTCCTCAGACACATTCCTGACTACACTATGAAAGGAATTCCCTTATTATTCTTTATCACTGCCTTCTGTTCATATCCTTCATAATACAAGCTGTGCTCATGTATTTCTTTGTACATTTAATACCTGTAAGTTTCACAAAAGCAGAAAATAATGTCTTTTATTTACCTGTACTTCGATTAGTAAAGTATTTGGCATGCAGTGCATGCTCACTACACTTCTGTCAAAGAAAGGAAGGAGAGAAGAAATAACAAGCACAGAGAATCTGCACAAAGATTTTGAAAAGGCGGCAGAGTTGGGGAAGAAAACACAGCAAGAATCTTAGGTAAGAGTTAAGTGATCAGGGAATCCTTGGGTGGCTCAGTGGCTTAGTGCCTGCCTTTGGCCCAGAGCCTGATCCTGGAGTCCCGGGATCAAGTCCCATGTCGGGCTTCTGCATGGAGCCTGCCTCTCTCTCTCTCTGCCTCTCTCTCTCTCTCTCTCTCTCATGAATAAATACATAAAATCTTTAAAAAAAAAAAAGAGTTAAGTGATCAACAATGTTATTTGACAATTTCTAAAACTAGGTTTAAATCTTAAGTTACTGTCATTAATTCAATTAGTGCTAGAAACTTTTTAAAGAAAAACCATGTTTTAGCAATATTCATATGAGATACCTATTAGGATTAAACTCTTTTAGAAAGTAAAATATGAACTTCTTTGCATGTAAACACTACAGTATTTGGGAAAAAATCTTAATTAACAAACATACAATTTTAGCTTTTGAAAATCAGAACACATATTAGTCAATGAGGAACAGTCTAAGAAACTACATGATAAGAGTGCAGCTTCTCTGAACAGCTCAGAGCCAAGATAGAAAACATAATCAGTCTGAGATAAAAAGACCCCACATTGGTCTGGGAGGATGTGATGGTTAATTTTCTGTGTCAGTTTGGCTAAGCACAGTATCTAGATACTTGGTCTAATAGTACTCTAGATGTTGTGAAGTAATGTGTGTGTGTGTGTGTGTGTGTGTGTGTGTGTGTGTGTAGGTAATTTTTAAGCGATATTAACATTTAAGTCAGTAGACTTTGAGTAAAGCAGATTACCCTCCATAATGTGGATAGCCCTCATCTAATCAGTTCAAGGCTTTATCGAAAAAGATGATTCCTCCTAAGGAAGAAGAAATTCTTCCAGCAGACTACTTTTGGATTTGAGTGTAGCATCAACTCTTGCCTGGGTCTCCAGCCTGTCAGCCTACCCTGTAGATTTTGGACTAGTCAACCCCCACAACTGCGTGAATCAATTCCTTAAATAAATCTCTATACACACACACACACACACACACACACACACACACACACACACACACACGATTAGTAAAGTATTTGGCATGCAGTGCATGCTCACTACACTTAAGAATTCTTCCTCTGGAGAGCTCTAATACAGAGGTCTAATATTCTCTTCCTCTGGAGAGCTCTAATATAGAGGTCTAAATGGTAGAAAACACAAATTCCCAGCTCTAGTACTTAAAACCAGGGTAATCACTGAGCCTCGGAATGATTGTTTTCGATTACAAAGTGAATGGATTGAAAAAAAAAGCAATTACCAAATGTTAATGACTCCACCTCTGTCATCCACAACTCAACCACTGTTTCCAAATAAATGTGAATCAAAAATGTACATAAAAACAATTTTAGGGAGATGCCTGGGTGGCTCAGCGGTTGAGCATCTACCTTCAGCTCAGGGTGTGATCCCAGATTCCCAGGATGGAGTCCTGCATCAGGCTCCCCGGTGCGTCTCCCTCTGCCTGTGTCTCTTCCTCTCTCTCTCTCTCTCTCTCTCTCTCTCTCTCTCTTGTTCTGTGTCTCTCATGAATAAATAAATTTTTAAAAATAACAATAATAATTTTAGGTAAGCTCTCATTCATTTATTCATTTTCAAATTAGTATGAGCATACCGACTACGTAGAAATTAATAGATGCTGTTCTGATGGTTAAAATCCAAAGGACTTTCCATGGTAGAAAATATTGGAAAGAATCCTACGGTAACATTAAATTCAACAGACAGATGGCATTTATTTGGCACACTGCCAATAAAAGTTAACTTCTTCCATTAGAAAAATAATATACTTACAACATTTTCAGCTTTTAAAATAAATTACCTCATTTCATAGTGAAAATGTTTTACTTCACAAGGCAACACTATTTTTGTAAAATATGATAGCCTCCAAATTATTATGAATGTCATTCATTCAGTCACAAAACATTCATATTAAGACTAAGACTTATATTGGTAAATGAGAAATTTCTTTGCTTAGAAAAAAGTGAAATTTAATAACTTTCATAGAAAATTACATAATTTGGAATTCTATGAAATATTTTATAAATTTTATTACTGTGAATATAAAATATACATGGAGCTAAAATTGACAATTTCAATTATGCCTTTAAGTGGCTATATATTTTTTAAAGATTTACTTATTTTAGAGAGATAGCATGAACAAGAGGGGCGGGAGGGTGGGGGCGGAGAGAGAATCTCAAGCAGACTTCACACTGAGCAGACAGCTGGACCGGGGGCTGGATCTTACAACCCTGAGATCAAACCTGAGCCAAAACCAAGAGCTGGATGCTCAACCAACTGCACCACCCAGGCACCCTTAAATACTTATAATTTATACTACAAAATCACCTAGGCATAAAATAACCAATATTTTTAAAGGTATATAAAAGAATTCCTTTAAAAAAAAATAATTCTTAGGGGGATCCCTTGGTGGCTCAGTGGTTTAGCACCTGCCTTTGGCCCAGGGCATGATCCTGGAGTCGCAGGATTGAATCCCACATCGGATTCCCTGCATGGAGCCTGCTTCTCCCTCTGCCTGTGTCTCTGCCTCTCTCCCCCTCTCTCTCTATCTCTCTCATGAATAAATAAAATCTTAAAAAAAAAGAATTATTAGATGATAATTATAGATTATTTTATCAAGAAAACTGATGAAAACAAATCTTCAAATTTCAGAAGCATACCTTAGAGGCACATAGGAAATTTTAGGAAGGGTAATAGAAGCAAACTCTAACCTGGTGACTTCTCTTCAACCACTGATCTGGGCAGAGCAGGGGCAGTAGGGGAAGCATAAACACTGCCATAAAGACAATAATTCCTAATAATGTCTCTCCCAGATAAACTGCAATTAAGTTAAAGATATATATAAAAATACAAGAGTTTAAAAGAATATACAGAAAAACAAATAGAATGAAAAAAACTACATAGAAGATCAGATCAGAAGGATATTCAAGTAAGAAAATGTCAACGTTAAACTTTTTATCCATTAAAATAGGAGAAATGTTGAAACCACAACATTGTAGCCAGGATACAGCTGTGTAAACTGACATGTTTGTGTGTTTGGGAGAGGGAGTAGGAATTTTGATGAGCTGTGTCATCAAATCACTTTAAATCTGTTTAAAATCACTTTTATTTGAAAATATATTATTTTTAATAATTCCTAAAATTGTAATTAAAGTTGTCACTAAAAAACTTGCTGAATGAGAAAGCACGGTTATTTGAAATGAAGTGTGAGTTAGTTGTGAGATGTTCTAAATACCTGGAATTATTCATCTGTAGGCTGCTCTTTTAAAAATTCACTAATTTTTTTTAGTTAAAAGTGACCTGAGAATTCAACTAGTTTAGAATCATACTCAAGGCAAGAATCTCATTTATAATGTATATCCACCAATAGATTATCCAAACCATGTGAATAATTCCAATGAGGAAATAATTCCAATGTCAGTTCAATTATCAGAAAATCTTCCTTTACAGTGAAATTAAATCTATACTTCTGTAATAATGTCCATCCTCTGATTTTAGTTTTACACTTGGAAGCTATACCATGCAAGTTTATACTTTTTTTCCACATGAAAATCTTTCAAACAATTGAAGACTTAGCTATGGGACGCCTGGGTGGCTCAGCAGTTAAGTGTCTGCCTTCGGCTCAGGGCGTGATCCTGGAGTCCCAGGATCGAGTCGCATATCGGGCTCCCTGCATGGAGCCTGCTTCTCCCTCTGCCTATGCCCCTGCCTCTCTCTGTGTGTGTCTCTCATGAATACATAAATAAATAAAATCTTTAAAAAGAAATGAAGACTTAGCTATAACCCTTTCAAGTCTTTTCTTTTAGACTAAATATTTCTATTTCCTCCAGCTCTTTCTCATATAGCAAGTTTTTAGTAATTGCCACTGGTTTGGTCACTCTTCTTTGTTTGCCAACGATCCTGAAAGGTATGGCATCCAAAACTAAAAGCAAAATTCCAGATGTGATCTGGGTATATGATGTAGAGAACTACTGCCTCCATCTGAAAAAAAAAAAAAAAACTTTATTCTTAGTAGTAAAGACAAGTATTTATAAGCCCTCTTAAAAATACAGAATGATGCCCTAATTAATACAGCTTTGGAGATAACATTTGGCAATTTTTCTTAATTCTCCATATGCTCTGTGTACCTTTAAATCAAAACACTTGGATGTACCACACAGATTGTAGCAGAGTTATTTTTGGATCCTAAACTTATATTTCCATTAAACTTTTCCACACTTAAAGTCTCTACATAAATATTGAGACTTGATGAACTGTTACTTTGTATTTTTAACAGTCTTTTACCATAAAAGATAAGTTTCACTGCCTTGCTAAGGAGATTTACATGTCTATGCATACAATCTTTAGATCTTGATATGAAGAATTTAAAGTTTGAATCATGCCTACATTTTTTCCATTCTCCAAATTTTTCCTAATTATGGCTATACTTAGGGAAGAAGAAAGTTTGGAATTTTAAACTACTTCTGGGAGCACACTGATTTTTCCAGTACTAAGACCTAGGATATTCTATCTCACTCCTATTTAAGTGAGTCATCATATACATTTTCAAAAATATAGCATTTAGTCTGCTCAGGGAAGAAAAGTTAATTTAAATTACTAGTTCTAAAAGGGGTGGTAGAAAGGGAGGTGGGCGGGGGATGGGGGTGACAGGCACTGAGGGGGGCACTTGATGGGATGAGCACCAGGTGTTATGCTGTATGTTGGCAAACTGAACTCCAATAAATAAATAAATAAATAAATAAATAAATAAATAAATAAATAAATAAATAAATAAATAGTTCTAGGAATTATCTACATCTCCATAGTAAATGAAAAGCAACTTTTTGCAAATAATTATCTCTAAGAAATCGGCTGAATAGGTAAGGGACTTGAACTAGTTCAGACATTCCACCTAACTTGTTTTATGTCTTTGAAAAGAAAAGAAAAACCCAACACATAATATTTTTTTTCATTCTTTAAAGTGGAGTAGATGCAAATATTAGGCCTATTTCAAGGGAAATGAGAGCAATTAACAAAAGAATATTTTGAAGTAAGTATAAATCAAGACCAAAGGCTTATTACTGTAGGTAAATGGTGAAAAGTTTATTAACATCTAACATTAAAATGATCGCTTTTCTAGAAGTATTAAAAAATTATTCTTAAACATCAACTACTTGAGTTTCTAGAGATACAGAAAATTCTAATACAGTAAAAAAATAAAAATTACAAACTAAACTAGAACTTAAAGCCAAAAATATCCCCTGGTTCTCAAAAGTCTCCTAAATATTTCTGAAGAGTCCAAAGTGGCTTAATTGAAGAAAGCCAAATCCAATCAAGAATAATCCTGGTCCACCTGGGCAGCTGTCCTATCCAGGAGGCTGTCCTATCCTACTTACAGGGGTAGGACCTGCTCTCACTCCTTCCCAGAGATCCCTGTAGTACTGAAAGTTAGTTGCTGGAAGAAAGCAAGAGATATCAACCTCTGCAACCTAGATCACTCTACTGTTTATATCACAATGGTCCAGTAACAACTAAATAGCATTCAACTATTGAAAGGTGCCACAGCCTTACTTCAAGGATTCAACATTTCCTTGATAGCTGCTATTGAAACTATGAAACCATGTTTCTTTTCCATAAACAACTTAAACTCTATTTAGAATTCATTACTGAGGTACTGAAGTGCTTATAGCTTGTTAAAGTGAAATCCCCATCATACACCTCTATAATACATCATAAAAATAGATTATACTTAAAACCTGGTAGATTTAACATGAAAAAATTAAAAAACAAGAACAATATGAAAGTATCCATTCTAAACTGTTCAGTAATAGCTATTATAGTTATAATCTGCCATATATAATGAGATTATTATTGGGTTAAAGGAGTATCAGCCTTGGGAAGGTTTCTTTTTATACTGATTCCTTTTAAGCTTCTTTTCTTACTGCTATTTTACAGACTAAAAATCAAAAGCAACACTTTCATGCTGTAAGATGACAAAATTTGCCAAACTTTTGGCACATCTGCAGAAACTATGTTTCCACATGAGTAATTTCCATTTCTTTTTTTAATAAGTTGCCTATTTAGTTATCCATTTACTTATTATAAGTAGGCTGGCTCTAGGCCCCAGCTTAAGGCTTGAACTCAAGACCCTGAGATCAAGAGTCTGCACTTATGCTTAAGCGACTGAGCCACACAGGTGCTTCTTAATTATTTATTTTTAAAATAATCTCCATCTCCAACATGGGGCTTGAACTCACGACCCTGAGATCCGGAGTTAGAGTTAGATGCTATATTGACTGAGTCAGGTGCCCCAATAATTTCCATTTCTAATCATAATCTAATCATGGTCTAATCACAGTATAGTTAAGATTGTTTCTGTATCACTAGGTATTCTTCCTCATACAATATTATATTTGGGATAATAAAAAGCTTAGACCTCACAATTTAAGTAACAAACAGTCCTTTTTGGAATTTTGAAGGAAATATGTATACAAATAACTATAAATGTAGAAAAACAATTTTAGTGTTTTGTTTTGGTTCATCTCAATATATCCTTTTATTCATTTTTCTAAGAATTTTCTGGAAAAAAAAAAACAAATAGAACATCTTATTGACCAACTCTGACAATTAGTCTTGTTGATAATCTTAGTCATTGTCAAAATCAAAACAGGTACCATTTATATAGCATATGAAATGTGTAAGTTGAGATATAAGAGCTTTAAATATATTACCTACTAAGTTCTAGGTCCATACATTTAATTGCCTACCAGACTTCCTTATTTCGAAGTCCTCTGGGGTGCCTGAGTAGTTCAGTCAGTTAAGCATCTGCCTTTGGCTCAGGTCATCATCTCAGGGTCCTGCAATCAAGCTGAGCCCCGCTTGGGGCTCCCTGCTCAGCAGGAGAGTCTGTTTCTCCCTGTCCCTTTGCCCCTCCCCCTTGCTCATGTGCACTCTCCCTAAATAAAATCTTAAAAAAAAAAAAAAAAAAACTCAACATGTCCTCAAAAGAACTTTCTATCTCCCTTACAAACATATTCCATTATTCTAAAACTCAGTGAATGATACCATCATCCATTTATCCATTTAGTCATCAACAAACCTGGGAGTTATAATAATATCAGTTGTAATTACTACCTAGGAACACCTACTTTGTGCCAAGAATTATGCAAGGTATATTACCTATATTAAATTTAATACCACCCTCCAAAAATTTGCAAATAGGTATTATCCTAAGAAATCTTATGGTAAAGAATCCTGTTTAATTTCAGTTAATTCAACTTTTCTTCAGTTAATTTTAGCACTGAGGGCAGCCCGGGTGGTTCAGCGGTTTAGCGCCGCTTTTGGCCCAGGGTATGATCCTGGAGACCCTGGATCAAGTCCCTGCATGGAGCCTGCTTTTCCCTCTGCCTGTGTCTCTGCCTCTCTCTCTCTCTCTCTCTCTCTCTCTCTCTCTCTCTCTGGGTGTCTTTCGTGAATAGATGAATAAAATTTAAAAAAAAAAAAACTTTAGCATCGAATGCTATTTTCACCATAACTTCTGGCAAACTAATTAATGGTACTACTCAGATCAAACTCTGGAAATGTCTTATTTTTAAAAAAACCACAAACTGTTTTATTAGCTCATTCTTTTTGCCAAAAATCTATTAGTGATCTACTGGATAAAGATTAGTAGATGAAAGGAGGATAAGAGTTTAAAGTTGTCTTGTCTATCAGTAATCTAAATTTTACTTCTTCATAGCCTGATTCCTTAGAATGAGTCCAATTACTTTCAGATCAATTTTACGAAAATTTACTTTATAAAATAATTTGCTTAAATAGTAGGAGAAATAAAGAATATACAGTACTCTATGTTTTTTTTGTGTGTGTGAATGAATGAATAGAATAATATTAAGTTACTCTTTCTATGAGGTAGCAAATAACATATTAATTCAGCACTAACCAGGCACTAAGCTTAAAATAAGCACAGGAAGGGGATCCCTGGGTGGCGCAGCGGTTTAGCGCCTGCCTTTGGCCCAGGGCGCGATCCTGGAGACCCGGGATCGAATCCCACGTCGGGCTCCCGGTGTATGGAGCCTGCTTCTCCCTCTGCCTGTGTCTCTGCCTCTCTCTCTCTCTCTCTGTGACTATCATAAATAAATAAAAATTAAAAAAAAAAATTAAAAAAAAAAATAAGCACAGGAAATACAGGAATAATTTATAAAATATGATCACTTTTCTCTAGATACTTATAATCTATTTGGGACTAAATAAAGAGTAAAATGCCACCATAGAGACCAAGAGAAGAAAGAAAGAAAAAAAAAAAAAAAACCTAAGCTCAAAGATAGAGCAGATTGTGATGGCCAAATATGGGGGATGGGAAGTAGGTGAAGTGGGTGAAGAGATTCAAAAGGCACAAATTAGGGGTGCCTGGGTGGCTCAGTGGTTGGGCATCTGCCTTTGGCTCAGGTCATAATCTCAGAGTCCTGGAATTGAGCCCTGATCAGGCTCCCAGCTCAAGGGGGAATCTGCTTCTCCCTCTCCCTTTGTGTACGCTCTCTCCCTCTCTCTCAAATATATAAATAATTCTTTAAAAAAAAAAAAGTTGCAAAGAGAATGGATCTTAAAAGTTGTCACAAGAAAAAATTTTTGTGCCCATGTATGACAACATGTTAACTATTAACTAGACTTATTACGGTGATCATTTCACAATATACAAGTACCAGATCATTATGTTGTATACCTGAAACTAATATATGTCAATATACCTCAATAAACTGGGATCCCTGGGTGGCTCAGCGGTTTGGCGCCTGCCTTTGGCCCAGGGCGCGATCCTGGAGACCCGGGATCGAATCCCACGTCAGGCTCTCAGTGCATGGAGCCTGCTTCTCCCTCTGCCTGTGTCTCTGCCTCTCTCTCTCTCTCTGTGACTATCATAAATAAATAAATATATATATATATATATATATATATATATATCTCAATAAAAAATAAATAAATAAGTAAAATAAAAACAGACCAAGAGTACTTTGATAGAACATTAGAAATACCAAAGTAGGAACATGATTAATTGCCAAAGGCATGGTAAAACAATATTTAACTAATAAGAGCTTATAAGAGAGAGAAAGAGGATTCTTGGAAAATGCAGTATAAAATATAACAGGTAGAAATATTTCCAAAAAAATAACAAATCTGCTTTAGCTGTCCCTTATGTATACCTGCATTATTAATTTGGACATAATTTTTCTTTAAAAAAAGTTTTACAGAATACAAATAATTTAAGTAACGTAGTAAGCTCAGCATTCTGCAAAAATACAAAAAGAATCATCCCTAGCTCTAAAAATCACCTCTATCTACAAATTAGCCACAATTCGATGTGCTGACATAACTGTATTGCACTACCAAATACTGGAAGTTCTGCAAAAATTAAAATGTTATGGGTATGTGGGAACAAGATAATCCAAACAAACTCAACATTCTTAAAAATCATTATTCGCAACATCTTGAAAAACCCACACAAAGTATCTATGCCAAAGAAAAAAAGAAATTCCATACAAGACCAATAAATGGATACTCCAGTATCCTACCTTAGGAAAAAAAATCTGGAAGAGTTATCCATTTAAGGATTTATTTTTGGATACCCAGTCAGATTTTAATGCCATATTCAAAATGAATAATAAGTACCTAAACATAGAAAAGTATCATATTGAGACAGGGAACCTAAAAGAATCCCATGAAAAATTACTTTATTCACTCTTTTTCCCGCTTCCACTCTTGCTAGGACCTACACCTCACCTCCCTTACACACACCATACAGAATACATAATACATGTACTACTCATAAAGGTCAAAGATTTAATGATTTCTTCAGAGACTTCAAGCACAATAGATAACATCGAAGGAGTTACTGGGCAGGGTAGTCATGAACATTTTCTAAGATCATTTACTCAACAAGAACCCTGGCTGCAGGGCACAAGGGAGAACCCCTAAATACTTCTCTTTGATCCTGAATTACCGAGAAGATGTGTGCACCAGACCACCATCCTCAATAAAAATCCTAGGCCCCAAGCAAAGACAAGACTCACCCTTCCTTCCTTTCTCAGGCTCTCAGACACCTGAGATACTGGTATCTGTATTCTCTCTACCTTTAATAAACTGTTTCACCTCCTCTTGGCTCAAGTTTGATTTTTAACCTGCATGAAGTCAAGGACTCTCTTTGCTGTTCCTGTGGGAACCTCCCTCTGGAACCTTGGACCCAGCCAGCCTGCATCACTATCACAAAGATGTATTAAAAAGTATGAGATCAGGGTGCCTGGGTGGCTCAGTTGGATAAGCATCTGCCTTCAGCTCAGTCACGATCTCAAGGTCCTGGAATAGAACCCAATTGGGTTCCCTGCTCAGCGGGAAGCCTGCTTCTCCCTCTCCCTCTGCCTCTCTTCCCCCTGCTTGTGCACTCTCACCCCCTGGATCGCTCTCTGCTGAATACATAATTAAAATCCTTTTAAAAAAAGTTTAAAAAGTATGAGATCAAAAGATATACCTCTTTGCAAGTGTATTAAGCTTAGTACTTGTACTATTAACTCAACTTTTACTATGTTCCTAATTGCTATCACCAAATACACAAAGTAAATATAACAAGAAATATAATCCTCCTGTTGAATGTCTTAGAATACATACTATTGCATAGCATAGACATTTGTCAATTTTGGCTTAAAATATAGTCTAACATGCTAATTAAGGTCTGAAAGAGCCATCATTATTCAAACACCATCACAGTTTTCTTTCCAATTAAATACAATGTCTAGATATATGCCACATAACACATTTTCAAACAGGTTCCTTTTTTTTTATAGTTATAGGAGAGGCCAGGAGAATTATTTCATTAAAGAATTTCAAAATCATCAGAAGTTTAATATACACATTAAAAATCAACAAGACAGGAAACTACCTGTAGAGATCATATAGAAATGGTTTTAGGAACTACTTTTTCTGTTAGTAAAGCATTCCTTTACCTAATTTCAAATACCATGGAAAAGTTGAAAAGGATAAGATGAATGTTGCCACCTACATTCAACATTTGTGAGCATTTTGCTTCAAATGCTATGCTACCTCCTGCCCCACCTGCCCCACTTTCTCCTCTTCCCTTTCCCTTTATCTATCAATTTATTTCTTTTTGACAAAGCACCATGTAATCAAAAACATTAACATGTCTAAAGATAAACAGATGACAGTCAGATAAATACTATAAATATCCATTTATAAATTCAGTTCTACTTGCTACTGGGTGGGTTCAGACAGATCAGGTTTTATCCCAAATGAGATTTTTTTTTTATATATTTTGGCTTTCAAATTTATATTTAAAAATTGAAGATAAGGGATGGTGGGCTGTAGTTTAATCCCAATGTTACAGAGGAAACTGAAGCATACAAAGGGTAAATAATTTATTAAAGACTAAAACAAACAGCAAAACCAAATACATGAAAATAGGCAATATATTCCAGAGCCCATACTTCTAAACACTGCTCCAGGAAGTCTCTAATCTAATAGGTAATCCTCATGATTTTTTTATCTAGAATAATTCCATCACCCCTAATTCTGATGCTGCCCTAATCTGAGACCCCATCCTCTCTCAGTGAGTTTACTGCACTGTCCTGCTAACCAGGCTATTTGATTCTTCTATCAATTTAACTAATAGTAAAAGCTGAAGTTCTCTAGCCTACAAGAAACTACAGGTTCTATACTCTCACTGATTTTACATCAATGACCTCACCTACTATTCTCCCCTCTCTCACACTGCCAGGACACTGGCTTCTATGCTGCACATCCCCAGGCATGTCCCCCTTTATGGTCTTGACACTGGCTATTCCTCCTGCCTGGCATATGTTTCCTTTTGTATCTACATAACCGCCCCCTCATTCCTGCAATATCTTTTTCTAATGGGGCCCTACATTGTCCACTTTATTTAAAATTGCAACTGCCCACCCTTAGCCCCGCACAAAGCAACTGGCTCGCCAAATCCCCCTTTCCTGCTCTAGTTTTTCTAACACTTACTACCCTTCAAATATTTTAGATAATTCACTCTTTTTTATTTCCCTACTTCTTCTGCTCTTAGATTTATATGTATACTAATATATCCTAAACCCTTAAAAAATTGCCTAGTGCATACTTCATGCTCAAAAAATAATACTGAGACTTCTATGTCAACTTGAATCCAAATATTTTGAACTACACCCTTCTACATCTCTTTCTTTTTTAAAAGATTTTATTTATTTATTCATGGGACACATAGAAAGAGGCAGAAACACAGGTGGAGGGAGAAGCAGCCTGATGCGGGACTCGATCCCAGGACCCCAGCATCATGCCCTGAGCCAAAGGCAGAGCAGACACTCAACCACTGAGTCACCCAGGCTTCCTCTTCTACATCTCTTATAGTTGTTAGCATTTCTCAAGATCTCACAAGAAGTTAGGATTTCAAAAAATATGCTTAAATTACATTTTAAAACAGCCAAGTGTTATACACTTATGCTTTTACTAAGATTCTTTATGTAGAAATATACTTTATAGACTTGAAGACATGTTCTTGATGTCACTCTGGAAAGCCAGATAATGAAGAGCTTTTATAGTATGATCCCTTGTATAAGGAAAATAGTATGTATTCGTGTGTATTTACAGGTTTTCTGGTATTATGACATTAGGTATTTTTAAAGCATTTCTCCCTTTTGTTTGTATTTTCTCATTTTTTTCAATAATGAATACGTATTGTTTGTATAATAAATATACTTCTAACTCTTGCTCTATGAATAAAATATTTACTCACTGTTAATATAACTTTTATAAATGCAATATAGGTATGTGCTATTAATGTAATTTAAGAGACCATTTACAGATATTCCTCTAATTATTTTCTCTATACAAGGGATGATGTGGCTAATTGTTTCATTTATACAGAGAGTAATGTGGCACAAGTGTGCTAAATATTACCACTACATCAATATATCTATGGGAAATCCATATATTCAATCTAACTTTGAGGTATTACATTTGAAATACTATTCAAATACTATTCCAATACTATTTCCAGTGTAAGTACTTTTAACAGGCTTTTTATATTTGTGGTATAAACTTATAAACATTTCTTTTTGATCTTCAAATTCAGAGTGATAAGTAGCATAAATACATTCAACTTGAATTTTGTTGTTTGCTGTTAAAAGTATTAATATTTATTTCAATTGTTCACTGCTTCAAAAGTATTTACAGTAATATAATTAATAAAGTAAAGCTATGGATTTAGAAAAACTATATTCTATATTTTATACATCTTTAAAGGTTACTACTATTTCACTTAAGGAAAATAAGCAAAAGAGCTACTTTAATGCCAACTCTTGATTGAGAAAATATATTCATTTTCATTAGAATTTGGAATCCTTGCTTTACCTTCTAAAATAGATATGTGTTAATTAGCATATCAAAGAAAAGCTTAATTATTATTAACTTCTTTCTTTCCAGACAAAAAAACAAGTTCACTTGTCTATAAAAGGAAACCTAAATATGTTTGTAATACTTTTCTATGATCTTAAATCTAGAAAGAAAATACTGTATTTTAGTGTTTACATACATTTATACCTAAGTTCTTTTAAATAAAATTTGATTTAAATTTTTCTAAACTTAAATACCATTCAATGATTTGCTTTAATTACTGCAAAAACTTTACAAAAAATTAAATACACAAAGGTATTTAAAATGCAAAGTTTACATACCTTGGCTTCCGAAATGCTAAACTGTATTGCTGGCAAGCCAGACCCACAGTGGGGGTATAAACGATAGGCATGAATTTCTCAAGGTCAGACATTAGCACGCTATAAAAGAGCTTTTCGTTTCTATCTTGGAGATCCATTAAGAGAAGATACCTGTGGAAATTGGACATAATGAGACCTATATTCCAACAAGTCATGAAACAGCTGCTTGGAAATGTAAACATGTTGAAACAAAGTATTTTTTAGATCACAGAGAAAACATCTGATCAAAAAAGACTTTAGAAATATTCTTAAACATCTCAAAGAATGAAGAACCATATACCTGAGCAACTGTCATTTAAACATTAAAATCATTTTGCTGAAACAGCACAGTTTTATTTGATACCTGGAAAGACTTTATATCTATTTTAAAATGAAAATACCAATATAGATAGAATTTAAACATTAACTTAACTAAGTAAATAGACTTCATCCTATAAGTTTTAGTAAAATAACCAAGGGAAATGACAAGTGGAAAATAAGAAATGTAAGCACCAATCCTAAAAATTACTAAGGTAGGCAAGTTCAAGAGAATTATTTGTATCAAATGGCCATTTCTTTCCAGAGGCATTGCTAATTCAGAGTTCTCTTTCTAAACATCAGCCTTATCATGTTACCTGTAACCTTCAATAATTCATAGAATAAAATCCAAACTGGTCAGTACAACTTAAAATAGTCTTGCAAAATTGTACTTAATCCTACCAGCATTTTTAGGCTGATTTCCATTCCCTGGAATAGCTGAAAATGCACAGAATTTGGAGTCAGATACAAGGATCCTAATGTTTAACAAACAGATGGGTTATACCAAACCCCTTTAACATTTGGGAAGATGATGACTTTCAGGCATGCTAAAACTGATTTAGTCACGAGCAAATCATCATTGCTAAGCCAATGACCAATTCTCAGACCTCAGCTTATTTTACCTGTCAAAACATCTGACACAGGTGCCCTTCCTTAGAACTCAATATACTTTTTTTACTTGACTTCCAGGATATCTTATTTTTCTTGGTTTTCCTCCTGTCTCACTGGTCAGTTCATTCCTGGTTTTTTGTTGATTCATCCTCTTCTCTGAAAGCTCTCTAACACCCAAATCTAACACATTAGGAAATAAGTTTGGCTTTATCTTCAACATAGTATCAAAATCTAAACACCTTCATTGCTAACATCCTGGGTCTAATTTCTTACTTGGATTAATGTGACAGTTCCCTAAATAGTCTTCCAGTTTACACTCTATTCTCAACATTGCAGACACTTCTTGAAATATAGGTCAGATCACATTGCTCTTCTGTTCAAAATCTTGAATGGCTCCCCATTTCACCCAGAATAACACCAAAGCTCTTTAGTGGCCTTCAAAACCATTCATAATCTGTCCTCTACCTAACTTCCCCTCCCAACCTACCATTTTCCCCTAGCTCATTCTGCTCCAGACACAGGTCTCTGCTGATTCTAGAACATAGCAGCTGAAGAACACTGTTGCTCAGATTTTCTCATGGTTAATCACCTCACTGCCTTTGATTATTCGCTCACGAATCACCTCCTCAATGAAGTCTATCCTGATTGATATAACAATATAATAACACAAACTGACTATACCCACCTTCAGCATTCTCAGCCGCTCCCCCTCTTTACTTTTTTTCATTAGCACCTGTCAATTTCTAGTATAGTTATTATGTTACTATTTAGTATTTAATAATTTTTAAAAATAATTAACCTAAGTTCCATGAGGGCAGAGACCATGGTCTATAATCCCAATGTCTCAAAAAGCACCTGACACTCAGCTGATGCTCAATAAATATTTGAGGAATACTCTGTGGTAAAAACATGAATGTGACCGGCTCTTATGAGGTAGAAGTAAATGGTCTAGGAAAAGAATATAAAATATAAAAATATCAGAGACTGAAAGAAAGACTTATGGAACAAATGAAAGGTATTACAAAGGAGTTAAAGAAGCAGCAAACAGGGGATTCCTGGGTGGCTCAGCAGTTTGGCGCCTGCCTTTGGCCCAGGGCGCGGTCCTGGAGTCCCGGGATCGAGTCCCGCATGGGGCTCCTGGCGTGGGGCCTTCTTCTCCCTCTGCCTGTGTCTCTGTCTCTCTCTCTCCTCTGTGTCTATCATGAATAAATAAATAAAATCTTAAAAAAAAAGCAGCAGCAAACATACACAATAGGCAAAGAGGTCAGCTTCTTTCCCCAGCTGCCCCTGTCATATCTCATGGGTTCATGAAAAGTAGCCATGGCAGGGATGGAGGTTATCCATGGGCTTAGCAACATAGATGTCCACTGATCAAAGCCAACCTGGCTACAGACACTGCTGAGTACCCCATCTGCAAGCAGAAAAGACCAGTTCTGAACACCATTCATATGGCACCATTCCGGAGGTGATCAGCAAGCTACCTGGTGGCAGGTCGATTACAGTGGACTGGTTTCATCATGGAAGGGGTGGTGTTGGTTCGTACTGAAATAAATACTCTGGATACAGATTTTGCTTTTCTTGCACACAGTACTTCTGCCAAAACTAAACCATGGATTTACAGATGCCTTAAATACCATCATTATGGTATTCCACACAATACTGATTTTAATCAAAGAACTCAATTCCAATGAGAATAAATGAAGTGTGGCAATGGGTCCATATTCATGGAATTCACCAGGTTAGCTGGCTTGATAGAATGGTCTTCTGAAGACTCCATTACAGCACCAAGTAGGTGCCAACACCTTCCAAAGCTGGGGAAAGGTCCTCCAGGATGCTACATATGCTCTGAATCAGAGTCCAATATATGGTGCTATTTCACCTATAGCCAGGATTCAAAGGGCAAAGAACCAAGGGATGGAAATGGAAGTGGCACCACTCACTAAGACCCTCAGTGACCCACTAGCAAAATTTCTGCTTCCTATCACCATGAACTTATGCTCTACTGGCCTAGAAGTCTTAGTTTCAACGGGAGGAATGTTTCTAGCAGAAACCAATAATTCCATTGAAGTGGAGTTAATACTACTGCTAGCCACTCTGGGCACCAAAAGCCTCTGAATCAAAAAGCAAGGAAAAGAGTTACTGCGCTGGATGGGGTGACTGATCCTGAATACCAAAGGGAAGTTGAACTTTTACTCCTTTTTTTTTTTAAAGTTATTTATGATAGTCACACACACACAGAGAGAGAGAGAGAGGTAGAGACACAGGCAGAGGGAGAAGCAGGCTCCATGCACCGGGAGCCTGACGTGGGATTTGATCCCGGATCCCTAGGATCGCGCCCTGGGCCAAAGGCAGGTGCCAAACCACTGCCACCCAGGGATCCCCTTTTACTCCATTATTATAGTTATTATTATTATTATTAAAGATTTATTTACCTAAGAGAGAGTGTGCACATGTACACAAGCATGTGGATGGGCAGAGGGAGAGAATCCTCAAGCAGATACCCCGCTGAGCAGGAAGCCCAATGCCAGGTTCCATCCTATGACCCTGAGACCATAACCTGAGATGAAACTAAGGGTCAGCTGCTCAAATGAATGAGCCACCCAGGTGCCCCATCAACTCCCCTGAAAAAAGGAATTCTGCCAACAGACTGCCTTTGGACTGGAACTGCAACTCTTCCCTTCTTTGGTTTCCTGCCTGCCAATCCGCCTACAGATTTAAGATTGATCAAGGCTCCATAATTATGTGAGACAAAGAAATAAGGCAGAGGCAAGGTAAGATGCCAGAGGAGTAGGGTCTACCTACCTAGATAACTTTCAAATCATCCTGAACACCTACAAAACCGACCCGAGACTTAAAGAGAGAACAGCCAGAATGCTACAGAGAGAAGGGTTTTCACTTCTAACAAGGTAGGAAGGCGGAAAAAAATAAAATAAAGAATCCAGCAGGGTTCTTTATCCTCGCGAGGAGCCAGGCTAAGGCCCCAGGGAGAGCCTCCAGGACCGGAAGGTGCAGCCATGGAGAAGCGGGAACTTTAAAAATCTGCACCAGATTCTTCCCAGACGGAAAGGCGCTTAGCAGGGAACTTGGGCAGGGTCGCAGGAGGGGCAGTGAGGCCTCCAGTCTCCCGGGGTCACTAACAGAGGAGGTGCGCCCGGGGGAGAGCGCGGTAAAGGGCTGGAGCGTACCCGGCGGGGCCTCGGGGAGAAGCCAGTGGGTCAGGCGGGGGAGGAGGGAGCTGCGTGGGCTTGGGAGCGCGATTCCAGTGCAGGCCCCAGATCCCAGGGCGCTGGGGACACAGCTGGGATCCTGTGCTCCCCTGGGACAGGTGGAGGTGGGGAGGGCACAGGACAGCGAGGATGCTCCTGCCGCTGGGCGCCCCCGAGCTGTGCAGGTCAGCGCCCCCACCCCGGGAGCATCCAGGCCAGTGTGGACTGGGAGACTGTGATAGTTACTGTGGGAGCTGACTCCAGGGCTGGGGAGCTGGCCGCCGCCAGTGCTGTTGTTCTTCCTGGTGTCATCTTGTGCCTGGGAGGAGCAGGGCCACCAGGATACAGAGGCCTCATGGGGTAAACAGTTCCCACTGAGCCGGCATCCAGTGGGGAGTGGGGCAGCTCCCCCAGGTGCAGGCATGGAATCAGCACAGGATCCCCTCCCCCAGGGGGATCCCTGGGTGGCTCAGCAATTTAGCGCCTGACTTTGGCCCAGGGTGTGATCCTGGAGTCCCAGGATCAAGTCCCGAGAGGGCTCCCAACTGGAGCCTGCTTCTCCCTCTGCCTGTGTCTCTGCCTCTCTCTCTCTCTCTCTCTCTCTCTCTCTCTCTCTCTCTGTCTCATAAATAAATAAATAAAATCTTAAAAAAAAAAAAAGAAGCTCCGCCCCCATAAGACCAGCTGGAAGGACAGAAGAAGAGCAAATTCTTCACCGAGCAGCAGTGAGCAGCACTGGAAAGCTCCAGGGGAGGTCAAGGGATTTACAGTATATAGAACTAGAGGGTACCCCTCCTTTTCTATTCCTTTTTCCAGTACAACTCGTTTTTATATCAGACTATAAACTTCCAATTTTTTTTCTCTTTTCCCACCTTAACTATACTATTTTACCACCTCTTCATTTTTAGGTTTCTTCCTTTTTGACTTTCATATTTCTACAATTATAGGTCTTAGATATATTTTCCACTTCTAGATTCCCTTCAACATACTCAGTTTTGTGATATATACAAGATACGATTTTTTTGTTTTGTGTGATTTTTTTGCTTTGTGTGATTTTTTTTTGTTTTCTCTGGCTCATTTTGTTCTACAATGGGGGAAGTTAATACCTTCTAAAACATGACCAGTATGCACCCAGAACCAAGTGGTCACTGCTGGTTCACTCTGTGAGATTATATTCTCTCTTCATTCCCATTCAGCCCCCCTCTTTTATCTCATTTATGTTTTTGTGGTCAATAGTGAGGGTCTCTAAACTATTTCTGGTTTATGTAAATTTGGGACTGAGCATTTTCTAACATACAGAACTTAATATACTCAGAACCAAGATGATCACCCTCTAGGACCCCTCGGGTAGACTACATTTTCCCTCCACTACAACTTCGTCACCACCACCATCTCCCAGTACCCCTCTTTTTTCTCTTTTCTTTTTTTGCCTCTTTACTTTTGCTTTTTTCTCTTTTTTCTTTTTTTCTTCTTCTTTGGGATTCTTGGCCTTTTATTATTTGACTACTTTGTTTTAAAATTTGTTTTTCACTTTAGTGGTCCTTTTATTTTATTTCATTCTGATCTTTGTTTTCAATTTCTGGTCTCTGACCCTGTCAGAATCACCTAGGGTGAAATTTACTTAGGTTGTGGTTGATAGTCCGCTCAGACAGCCACTCCGCACTGAGCAAAATGACTAGAAGGAAGAACTCTCCACAAAAAAAAGAATGAGAAACAGTACTCTCTGCCACAGTTACAAATTTGGATTACAATTTGATATCAGAAAGCCAATTCAGAAGCACAATTATAAAGCTACTGGTGCCTCTGGAAAAAAGCATAAAGGATTCAAGAGACTACATGACTGCAGAATTTAGATCTAATTAAGCCAAAATTAAAAATCAATTAAATGAGATGCAATCCAAACTGGAGATCCTAATGACGAGCATTAATGAGGTAGAAGAAAGAGTGAGTAACATAGAAGACAAGTTGATGGCAAGGAAGGAAGCTGAGGAAAAAAGAGAAAAACAAAAGACCATGAGGAAAGGTTAAGGGAAATAAATGATAGCTTCAGAAGGAAAAATTTACATATAATTGGGGTTCGAAAGAGCACTGAGAGGACCAGAGGGCCAGAAAGCATATTAGAACAAATCATAGCTGAGAACTTCCCTAACTTGGGGAGGGAAAACAGGCATTCAGAAGATAGAGAGGTCCCCCCCAAAACCAATAAAAACCGTTCAACACCTCAACATTTAATAGTGAAACTTGCAAATTCCAAAGATAAAGAGAAAATTCGTAAAGCAGCAAGAGACAAGCGATCCCTAACTTAAATGGGGAAAAATATTAGATTAACAGGAGACCTCTCCACAGAGACCTAGCAGGCCAAAAATGGCTGGCAGGATATATTCACGGAACTAAATGAGAAGAACATGCAGCCAAGAATACTATATCCAGCAAGGCTCTCATTCAGAATAGAGGGAGAAATAAAAAGAAACCAAAAGAATTTGTGAGCACCAAACCAGCTCTGCAAGAAATATTAAGAGGGACTCTGTAAAAGAAAGAGGAAGCCCAAAGAAATAATCCACAAAAACAGGGACTGAATAAGTATTACGATGACACTAAATTCTTATCTTTCAATAGTTACTCTGAACGTGAACGGGCTAAATGATCCCATCAAAAGACGCAGGGTTTCAGACTGGATAAAAAAACAAGACCCATCTATCTATTTGCTGTCTACAAGAAACTCATTTGAGACCTAAGGACACCTACAGCCTGAAAATGAAAGGTTGGAAAACAATTTACCATTCAAATGGTCCTGAAAAAAAAAGCTGGGGTCAATCTTCCTATCACATAAATTAAAGTTTATCCCAAAGACTATAGTAAGAGGTGAAAAGGGATACTATATTATACTTAAAGGGTCTATTCAACAAGAAGACCTAACAATCATTTATGCCCCTAATGTGACATAAATATTCAATTACTAACCAAACTAAAGACATACTTAGATAATAATACACTAATAATAGGAGACTTCAACACGGTACTTTCTGCAAATGACAGATTTCTAAGCACAACATCACCAAAGAAACAAGAGCTTTAAATGATACACCGGACCAGATGGATTTCACAGATATATACAGAGCTTTGCATCTGAATCCAACTGAATACATATTCTTCTCAAGTGCATATGGAACTTTCTCTAGAACAGACCACATACTGGGTCACAAATCAGGTCTCAACCGATTCCAAAGGATTGGGATTGTCCCCTGTATATTTTCAGACCACAGTGCTTTGAAACTAGAATTCAATCACAAGAAGAAATTTGGAAGAAACTTAAACACCTGGAGGTTAAAGAGCATCCTGCTAAAAGATGAATGGGTCAACCAGGAAATTAGAGAAGAATTATAAAGATTTGTGGAAACTAATGAAAATGAAGATACAACCATTCAAAATATCTGGGATACAGCAAAAGCAGTCCGAATAGGGAAATACATTGCAATACAAGCATCCCTCAAAAAATTGGAAAAAACTCAAATATACAAGCTAACCTCACATTTAAGGGAACTGGAGAAAGAACAGCAAATAAAACCTACACCAAGCAGAAGAGAGTTAAAGATTCGAGCAGAACTCAATGAAATAGAGACCAGAAGAACTGTAGGACAGATCAACAAAACCAGGAGTTGGTTCTTTAAAAGAATTCATTAGATAAACCATTAGCCAGCCTTATTAAAAAGAAAAAAGACTCAAATTAATAAAATCATGAGAGGGGGGCACTTGACGGGATGAGCACTGGGTGATATGATATATGTTGGCAAATTGAACTCCAATTTAAAATTAATAATAATACTAATACTAATAATAATAAAATAATGAGTGAAAAAGGAGAGATCACAACCAAAACCAAGGAAATACAATTTAAAAACTGTATTATGAGTAACTATACACCAATAAATTAGGCAATCTAGAAGAAATGGATGCATTTCTGGAAAACCACAATTTACCAAAACTGGAACAGGAAGAAATAGAAAACCTGAACAGGCCAATAACTAGGGAGGAAATTGAAGCAGTCATCAAAAACCTCCAAAGACACAAAAGTCCAGGGCCAGATGGCTTCTCAGGGGAATTCTATCAAAAGTTTATAGAAGAAACAATACATATTCTACTAAAGCTGTCCCGAAAGATATAAAGGGACAGAACACTTCCAAACTCGTTTTATGAGGCCAGTATCACCTTAATTCCAAAACCAGACAAAGACCAATATCCCTGATGAATTATCGGGGATATTGGAGAATTACAGACCAATATCCCTGATGAACACAGATGCAAAAATTGTCAACAAGATACTAGTCAATAGGATCCAACAGTACATTAAAAGGAGAATTATAGACCAATATCAGAGATATTGGTCTATAAGTATAGACCAAAAGGAGAATTATAGACCAATATCAAAAATTCTCAACAAGATACTAGCCAATAGGATCCAACAATACATTAAGAAGATTATTCACCATGACCAAGTGGGATTTATCCCCAGGATGCAAGGTTGGTTCAACACTCATAAAGCAATCAATGTGATAGATCATATCAACAAGAGAAAAAACAAGAACCATATGATCCTCTCAATAGATGCAGAGAAAGCATTTGACAAAATACAGCATCCATTCCTGATAAAACTCTTCAGAGTGTAGGGATAGAAGGAACATTCCTCAGCATCTTGAAAGCCATCTAAGAAAAGCCCACAGCAAAGCCCACAGCAAATATCATTCTCAATGGAGAAACACTGGGAGCCTTTCCCCTAAGATCAGGAACAGATAAGGATGTCCACTCTCACCACTGCTATTCAATATAGTACTAGAAGTACTGGCCTCAGCAATCAGACAACAAAAAGAATTAAAAAGCATTCAAACTGGCAAAGAAGTCAAACTCTCCCTCTTCACAGAGGACATGATACTCTCCATAGAAAACCCAAAAGACTCCACCCCAAGATTCCTAGAACTCATACAGCAATTCAGCAGTGTGGCAGGATACAAAATCAATGCCCAGAAATCAGTGGCATTTCTATAAACTAACAATGAGACTGAAGAAAGAGAAACTAAGGTGTCAATCCCATTTACAATTGCACCCAAAATCATAAGATACCTAGGAATAAACCTAACCAAAGAGTTAAAGGATCTATACCCTAAAAACTACAGAACACTTCTGAAAGAAACTGAGGAAGACACAGAGATGGAAAAACATTCCATGCTCATGGATTGGAAGAATTAATGTTGTGAAAATGTCTATGCTACCCAGGGCAATTTACACATTCAATGCAATCCCTATCAAAATACCATGGACTTTCTTCAGAGAGTTGGAACAAATTATCTTAAGATTTGTGTGGAATCAGAAAAGACCCCAAATAGCCAGGGGAATATTGAAAAAGAAAACCAGAGCCAGAGGCATCACAATATCAGACTTCAAGTTGTACTACAAAGCAGTGGTCATCAAGACAGTGTGGTACTGGCACAAAAACAGACACATAGATAAATGGAACAGAATAGAGAACTCAGAAATGGGCCCTCAACTCTACAGTCAACTAATATTTGATCAATCAGGAAGACTATCCACTGGAGAGAAGGACAGTCTCTTCAATAAATGGTGCTGGAAAAATTAGACAGCCATTTGCAGAAGAATGAAACTAGACCATTCTCTTATACTATACACAAAGATAAACTCAAAATGGATGAAAGATCTAAATGTGAGACAAGAATCCATCAAAATCCTACAGGAGAACACAGGCAACACCCTTTTTGAACTTGGCCACAGCAACTTCTTACAAGATACATCTATGAAGGCAAGGGAAACAAAAACAAAAATGAACTACTGGGACTTCATCAAGTTAAAAAGCTTCTGCACAGCAAAAGAAATAGTTAAGACAACCTACAGAATGGGAGAAGATATTTGCAAATGACCTATCAGATAAAGGGCTAGTTTCCAAGATCTATAAAGAACTTATTAAACTCAACAGCAAAGAAACAAACAATCCAATCATGAAATGGGCCAAAGACATGAACAGAAATCTCACAGAGGAAGACATACACATGGCCAACAAGCATATGAGAAAATGCTCTGCATCACTTGCCATCAGGGAAATACAAATCAAAACCACAATGAGATACCACCTCATACCAGTGAGAATGGGGAAAATTAACAAGGTAGGAAACCACAAATGTTGGAGAGGATGTGGAAAAAGGGGAACCCTCTTGCACTGTTGGTGGGAATGTGAACTGGTGCAGCCACTCTGGAAATCCATGTGGAGGTTCCTCAAAGAGTTAAAAATAGAGCTACCCTATGACCCATCAATTGCACTGCTGGGGATTTACCCCAAAGATAGAGATGCAGTGAAAGACCGAGACACCTGCACCCCAATGTTTACAGCAGCAATATCCACAATAGCCAAACTGTGGAAGGAGCCTCGGTGTCCATCGAAAGATGAATGAATAAAGAGGATGTGGTCTATATATACAATGGAATATTACTCAGCCATTAGAAATGACAAATACCCACCATTTGCTTCAACGTGGATAGAACTGGAGCATATTATGCTGACTGAATTAAGTCAATCAGAGAAGGACAAACATTATATGGTTTCATTCATATAAGGAATATAAAAAAAACAGTGAAAGGGAATAAAGGGGAAAGGAGAGAAAATGAGTGGGAAATATCAGTGAGGGTGACAGAACATGAGAGACTCCTAACTCTGGGAAACGAAGAAGGGGTAGTGGAAGGGTAGGTGGGTGGGGGGATGGGGTAACTGGGTGACAGGCACTGAGGGGGGGCACTGGGTATTATACTATATGTTGGCAAATCAAACTCCAATAAAAAAAATATACAAAAAAATAATGTGAGCCAATTCTTTAAAATAAATAAATTTTTTAAAGTCTCTCTATATAGGACCAGCAGGATATATATGCATGTATGTGTTGGTTCCTTTCCTCTGGAGAACCCTAATACAAATACTTCCTACGTGTTAGTCTGTTACTTCTTCTAACCTTTGTGACAATATTTTCAAATAACTCTATTTCTTTCAACTCACAAATGAAAAACCTCAGGTTTAGAGAGTTTTAGTACCTTAATAAGAAAGGGCCAAGCCACAGGCACAGGGCATGGCAGATACAGTGGTCATGGCACTGGTTGTAGTAGTTTGCTCAAGGCCCCACTGCTGGTGAAATACAGCCAGAATTTCAACAGACAGCTCTCCAATTCCAAAGGTAGGGAACAATAGTACCTTCGTCTTTGTACAAACACAAAAACAGAATTCTAAAAGTGACCCAAATTTGCATGAGTGCTAGAACCAGCCTTGGAAGTTGAAAAAGTATGCTTTTATCTACAATGAACCTAAAATCTGGCTGAAAGCCATTATGACCTGGTTTTACTCTGCCTAAAAGGGCATTTCCAATAATTCAACTTCACAACAACCATTTGATCACAAGAGAAAAGCCGTCTCTCTGAGAATATAGTTTAGGAAAGAAAATTTTCTATTTTTCTAATATTCCTACCAAGGGTAAATTTGTTTTAAAACATCATTGTATTTATAAGCAAATTCTTCTCAAACTTGACTACTCTTTCCAAATCACTTAATATTTTAACTTTCTCATCCAATTAACTACTAAGAAAAATATAAAAATCATCTTCAGGAATGTGTTACCTGTCAAAGTCAGAGGTCAGACGCTCAAAATTTTTAATGATTCTAAGAACCTGGATATCCTGACTGATGAAGCAAGGTGGCAACAATCCATGAATATTCAACTGTTGTCTTTCTTCCAGGGTAAAAGCCAAGTCCTAGGGTTAAAAGAAAAACAATAATTTGAAGGAATAAAAACCAAAAATTATACACACACACACAAAATTCCAACAAACACATGGAATTAAAAATCAGAAGATCTGGTCTTACCTAAACACAGCCATTCAACTTTGAGATCATGTGATCTCTCAATAGCTGTTTCCTCATCTTTAAATATTAGAATACTATAAATATTTTCATGTTGTTTGTTTTAAAATTAGGTAATGAAGAAAATGATGTGAAGATATGCAAATGAAAGATATAAAGATTATTGCTGATATTCAATATACAAATGGGTAGGAGTTATAAGAGATTTTAAAATTATGAACATGAGTAGGTCACCTATGACCTGCTGTGCCTCCTCCCATAAAATAGTTCAGAAAATGCTTTATAGGATTGAGGCACTTGTTCCAACACTCCTTTTCCAAATTATTTCCTACTATTCTTAACTACACTCCTAGCTACACAAAATTTCTCACCATTGCCTGAACACAACATACTTTTATTCTTGCATGACACCATGGACAAAAATGTGTTCCCTGCTTCTTTGCCTTTCAAGTTTGACCTCAGATGCTCCTTCCTCTCCAAAGCCTTTCCAGACTCAGCCAGTATGCCCATTAGAAAACTATTATTATACTATGTTGTTTACATAAACACTAACTACATAAAACATGAGGCTCAAAAACAAACAAATATAACTGATGGGTTGATACAGAAATTCAGAATAGACTGAAGAGATTTGCTAGAATATAATATGAAGATAAGTAATAGCAGAGAAACCCCAGGAGTCCTTAATCTGGAAGAATGGAATGAGCAGTTCCCCCTGGAGATGATGCCCCTAGAGCTACTGAAGCCCAAGACACTTCTTTGACTAGACTGACAGCTGTTGCCCTGGGTCTGGCAAAAGTGCTGATGGTCAGGTTCACTCACTGGAACCACGACTGATGCTTCTCAGACAATAAGGATGGTAGAAATGTGTTCACTAACTTTGTATTGAGCAACTCTACAACCATCCTCCTCTGCCTCTAAAAGTTTCTTGTAATGGTAAAATAATAACTCCCAAATCTTAAGGAACTGTATTATTACTCTGGGAAAAAGACAATTTGGTTCATCCCAGATGTGGATGACCCTGATTCTTGAGAAATGAACACGTCCAATCTCAGAAAGTAGGTAAAGGAGATCAACAGACAATTCTTTCTTCTAATTTTTTATATATTTAGGCCCAATAATTCATGTCACTGATGGAAAGCTTTATGTTTGATTAAACTCCTGCATCAGGGGGCAGACTGAAGAAAGTCAGAGTTGTCCACTGAATGACCCCTAGTGGAGCTTCTAAATTGCCTACAAGGGCTAGCTGGGACCAATGGCTCCAGAACCTCCAGTACAAGAAACTTTACAATCCTGACTTCTCAAAAGGTCTCCAAGTGCTATCAGCACAGATGTACAGTTCCCAGAGATTTTTCTCCAATAGCAGCCACTCTTATGACTGCAAAAGCCCCACTGTTACATGTTCAGTTGGGGGTCCTTGGAGCTGCTCTGCTCCCCAGCAACTGGATGGCCCCTTTCCTAAAGGATAATCCAGTATGTTCAACTGTGCCTGGCCCCACCACCCTCTACTGGAGGCCTGGAGAAGAGCAGACAGTGCACCTGTCAGTCCTTTGCCTAGGAGTTCCAGCAGGCAGCAGGAGAAAGGGGAACCCTCCTGCACTGTTGGTGGGAATGTGAACTGGTGCAGCCACTCTGGAAAACTGTCTGAAGGTTCCTCAAAGACTTAAAAATAGATCTGCCCTACAACCCAGTAATTGCACTGCTGGAGATTTACCCCAAAGATACAGATGCAATGAAACGCCAGGACACCTGCACCCCGATGTTTATAGTAGCAATGTCCACAACAGCCAAACTGTGGAAGGAGCCTCGGTGTCCATCAAAAGATGAAGGGATAAAGAAGATGTGGTCTATGTATACGATGGAATATTACTCAGCCATCAGAAACAACAAATACCCACCATTTGCTTTGACCTGGATGGAAGTGGAGCATATTATGCTGAGTGAAATAAGTCAATTGGAGAAGGACAAACATTATATGGTCTCATTCATTTGGGGAATATAAAAAATAGTGACAGGGAATAAAGGGGAAAGGAGAAAAAAATGAGTGGGAAATATCAGAAAGGGAGACAGAACATGAGAGACTCCTAACTCTGGGAAACGAACTAGGGGTGGGGGAAGGGGAAGTGGGCAGGGGGTGGGGGTGACTGGGTGACAGGCACTGAGGGGGGCACTTGATAGGATGAGCACTGGGTGTTATTCTATATGTTGGCAAATTAAACAGCAATAAAAAATAAATTTAAAAAAATAAAACTTAATAGCAGAAACTTAAAAATATATATATAAAAAAGAAGGAGACACTCAATATTGCTGGCACCTTTTGCATGCCATTTTCTTTATCCATGGTTTATGCTCCCCACCAGAATGCAAACTTCATGAGGTCAGGGATTTTTGTCTGTTTTTTGTTGTTGTTGTTTTTCACTGCTTCATCCTTAATGGTTAGGAAAGTACCTGGTATAACTAGAATTCAGTAATTTGCTGCATAAATAAAATAGAAAGCTTTAAATATTTAACTTTAGAGACATATTAGAATTTTAAAAAGAGTAAAATTATTGCTTAGGAAACTGATAAGCATATTAATTCTTGGTAAGTTAAATTTAAAATTAAAAGGAACTGGGGCACCTGGTAAGTTAAATTTAAAATTAAAAGGAACTGGGGCACCTGGGTGGCTCAGCTGGTTAAGTGCCCAACTCTTGATTTTGTCTCAGACCATAATCTCAGGGTTTTAAGACTGAGCCCCTCCCTCATTGGACTTCATGCTGGGCACAGAACCTGCTTAAGATTCTCTCTCTCCCTTGGGACTCCTGGGTGGCTCAGTGATTGAGCATATGCCTTTGGTTCAGGTCATAATCCCAGGGTGCTGGGATGGAGTCCTGCATCAGGCTCCCTCCCAGCTTCTCCCTCTGCCTAGTCTCTCCCTCTCTCTCCCTGTCTCTCATGAATAAATAAATAAAATCTTAAAAAAAAAAAAAGATTCTCTCCCTCTGCCCCCCCAAAATAATACATGCATAAATAAAATTAAACAAAAAAGGGATATTTGTATAAAAAAGTAACTATAAAATGGAAAGCACACTCCACTTGTTAAAGATATAACTGGGAAGACTGATCATTTTAGGCAAAAATGTCATGGATCACTATAGATTAAAACAGCATCAAGTACAGCAATGTATTTGAAAAAGAAAGAAAATTCAACAGATTTTCCTCTAGCTCAAAATGAAAAATTTGGAAATTAAAAAATGGGAAAAAACAAGAGTAAAGTTAAAAATCTCAAAAATACATGACCATATGTAAAAAGCAACAAGCTTCTGAATACTATGCCTTAAAAATCTACCTGCAAAATAATAATCAAAATCATCAATATTCTGAGAATAAGGCTTATTATCAGAAGCACTAACATATGCTCCTGTGTTCACTTAATAATGGCACTTAATCATTTATTGTTAGACAGTATTTTTATTTTTACATAGATTTTCCAATGTTGGGCAGCCTGGGTGGCTCAGTGGTTTAGCATCACCTTCAGCCCAGGGTGTGGTCCTTGGGACCTGGGATCGAGTCCCACGTCAGGTTCCCTGCATGGAATGGAGCCTGCTTCTCCCTCTGCCTGTGTCTGTGCCTCTCTCTCTCTCTCTCTCTCATGAATAAATAAATAAAATCTTTTTAAATTAAAAAAAAAAAAGATTTTCCAATGTTGGTCTGACCTAACAGGTCTCCTGTAGCTTTTGCCATGTAAATGACAATGCCATCTGACTCTTTTGCTATCCTTTGATAGTAACTACAAACACCCACATACTGTTAGCCAAATATTCTATGGCATAATAAAGTGTCAGTTCAACTCTTAACCACCACCACCATCAAAAACAAAACAAAAAAACTAGGGCTTAAAAATCTGGGGAATGGGGCCAAGTTAAAGTCCTATGACTGGGTTCATATTCTATTACTACCCTTTATGAATTAAAAAAAGGTCAATGAATAAGCAAACTTAAATCTTAAAATCCTGAAAATTTAAAAATATATATATAGCATGATTTCCCTTAAATCAGTTAAGAATGACACATCAATGTGATTCCTACCAAACAGCAGCTTCCCAGAAAGTATTCAGAGAAATAATAAGTGGAATTTTGAACCATTTAACGATCTTGGTTCTGTTTCATTTTTTTTCATACTAACAGATATATTCATATATATTTTTTAGAAATTATAAACAGTAGCTTAGTACATTCTCCTTACTAAACACTAGCTTAATAAGGTGAAACACTAGCTTAATACATTCTCCTCATTAAAAGCTGATGTAACAAATACCTGTTTCAAAGAATTCTTACCTCAGGGTTATGCTGCAGGGCCTATCCAGCAAAGGATAGTGTATCCAAAGTATACATGCAGCTTCTAACTTTCATTTGATTTCTACTAAGTCTTTCATGTAGTTAAAAAGTTTAGACTTCTATACATATATTAGGTTTCTAGACCACCTATAATTCTAATTCCCTAAAAAGCTTTCTCATACACCAGATCCCTAGACAGCAGAATGGTATGCTATTTCACTGCTGAGGACAGCACACAGGACAACTATTCTTCTGGACTCTACTAATTGATCTATGTATCTCTTCTTGAGAAAACTGAGACTATCAAGCAGAAATGAAAACAAAATTCCTGGCATAACAAGAGATTTATATTATAACCGTGTTTGCACCTGAGAAAGAAACATTGTCCTGAGTAATGTATCAGAAATGATTACCATAAAAACAGAATAGATAACAATCTGAATTCTGTACTAACCATCTTTAATGCTTGCAATAAACTTCAGTAATTTGCCTTGTTTTTTCCTGAATAAAGACTCAAAGTAATCAAGCAGAATGGAAAAAAGGAAAACATCTAAGTCACAAAAATCTTTAAGTAATCTACATATAAATACTTCATTATAAAATGCATTTATTGTAATGTTTGTTTTTGCTATTTATTATTCTGAAATAAAGATATCAAAGTGGCTCAGCTCTAAATGTCAGTATTTTCAAATGTATTAGCATATGTTATATGCACATTCTGTAACTATAGAAGGAAAAATGGTACTAATTTGTCCTGGACATATACTGAAGGATTCCTTCCCCCCAAGTCTTCCAGGGTGCCAAATATTGATCTTTGAAATTGATTTTTTTAATTCTAATTAAAAATGTAGATTATGACTTCTAGAATTTTCCTGGTGTATGCAACCTCATTCCTTCAAAAAGCCAGGAACCCAGATGGGATATACATTTCCAAAGTAAAGTTTTTAAATGATTATTTTGAGTGCATTCAGCTGTGTAACCAAATACTCTAGCGACAGTCTCCTCAAAAGGCAGAAAATCAATTATTTAAAACCAACAATATATTAACAGCAGCTTCTTTAAGAAAAACATTTGGTGTCATTACATAGCAATTAATTTTTACTCATATCTTTATAGATCTTGGAAACTAGCCCTTTATCTGATACGTCATTTGCAAATATCTTCTCACATTCTGGAGGTTGTCTTTTAGTTTTGTTGTCTGTTTCTTTTGCTGTGTAAAAGCTTCTTATCTTGGTGAAGTTCCAATAGTTCATTTTTGCTTTTGTTTCTCTTGCCTTCATGGATGTATCCTGCAAGAAGTTACTGCGGCCAAGTTCAAAAAGGGTGTTGCCTGTGTTCTCCTCTAGGATTTTGATGGAATCTTGTCTCACATTTAGATCTTTCATCCATTTTGAGTTTATCTTTGTACGGTGCAAGAGAGTGGTCTAGTTTCATTCTTCTGCATGTGGATGTCCAATTTTCCCAGCACCATTTATTGAAGAGACTGTCTTTCTTCCAGTGGAGTCTTTCCTCCTTTGTCGAATATTAGTTGACCATAAAGTTAAGGGTCCACTTCTGGATTCTCTATTCAGTTCCATTGATCCATGTGTCTGTTTTTGTGCCAGTACCACACTGTCTTGATGACCACAGCTTTGTAGTACAACTTGAAATCTGATATTGTGATGCCTCTGGCTCTGGTTTTCTTTTTTAATATTCCCCTGGCTATTCGGGGTCTTTTCTGATTCCACAAAAATCTTAAGATAATTTGTTCCAACTCTCTGAAGAAAGTCCATGGTATTTTGATAGGGATTGCATTAAATGTGTAAATTGCCCTGGGTAACACTGACATTTTCACAATATTAATTCTTCCAATCTATGGGCATGGAATATTTTTCCATCTCTGTGTCTTCCTCAGTTTCTTTCAGAAGTGTTCTGTAGTTTTTAGGGTATAGATCCTTTACCTCTTTATTAAACTCAACAGCAAAGAAACAAACAATCCAATCATGAAATGGGCCAAAGACATGAACAGAAATCTCACAGAGGAAGACATACACATGGCCAACAAGCACATGAGAAAATGCTCTGCACCACTTGTCATCAGGGAAATACAAATCAAAACCACAATGAGATACCACCTCACACCAGTAAGAGTAGGGAAAATTAACACAGCAGGAAACCACAAATGTTGGAGAGGAAGTGGAGAAAGGGGAACCCTCTTGCACTGTTGGTGGGAATGTGAACTGGTGCAGCCACTCTGGAAATCCATGTGGAGGTTCCTCAAAGAGTTAAAAATAGATCAAATAGATCTGCCCTACGACCCAGCAATTGCACTGCTGGGGATTTACCGCAAAGATACAGATGCAGGGAAACACCGGGACACCTGCACCCCGATGTTTATAGCAGCAATGTCCACAACAGCCAAACTGTGGAAGGAGCCTCGGTGTCCATCAAAAGATGAAGGGATAAAGAAGATGTGGTCTATGTATACAATGGAATATTACTCAGCCATCAGAAACGACAAATACCCACTATTTGCTTCGATATGGATGGAACTGGATGGGATTATGCTGAGTGAAATAAGTCAATTGAAGAAGGACAAACATTATATGGTCTCATTCATCTGGAGAATATAAAAAATAGTGAAAGGGAATAAAGGGTAAAGGAGAAAAAATGAGTGAGAAATATCAGAAAGGGAGACAGAACATGAGAGACTCCTAACTCTGGGAAAAGAACAAGGGGTGGTAGAAAGGGAGGTGGGCGGGGGGTGGGGGTGACTGGGTGACGGGCACTGAGGGGGGCACTTGATGGGATGAGCACTGGGTGTTATTCTATATGTTGGCAAATTGAACACCAATAAAAAATAAATATACAAAAAAACTTTTACTTATATCTAATATAAAGTGATTTAAATTGGTAGAAGTAATGATTACAAAAATGTATCTAGGGCAGCTTGGGTGGCTCAGCGGTTTAGCACTGCCTTCAGCCCAGGGCCTGATCCTGGAGACCTGGGATCAAGTCCCATGTCAGGCTCCCTGCATGGAGCCTGCTTCTCCCTCTGCTTATGTCTCTGCCTCTCTCTCTCCCTCTCTCTCTTCTCTCTCTCTCTGTATGCCTCTCATGAATAAATAAATAAAATCTTAAAAAAAAAACTATCTAAAATATACTTGGTGCTAAAGGGAGGGGAAAACAAAACAAGACAAAACCAGAGAGGGAGACAAACCATAAGAGACTCTCAACTATAGGAAGTAAACTGAGGTTTGCTGGAGGGGAAGTGGGTCGGGGGATGGGGTAACTGGGTGATGGGCACTAAGGAGGGCACATGATGTACTGAGTACGTTATATACAACTGATGAATCACTAAACTCTGCCTCTGAAACAAATAATACACTACATGTTTATTGAATTTAAATTAAAAATAAATAAAATATACTTGGCCCTAGATACCCTAAAATCTACATCAAAATATCATAACTGTAACATCTAAAAATCATTTCATCTAGGTATTATAAGATATCGCAAGCATAACTATTTTGTAGTTACAAGTGACATGTTTGTTTAATTAAAAGACAGAAGATCTCCACCTAAGAGAGCAAACGGATTTTTAAAATACTGGATGAGAGATTTCATTAAATAGCTTAAGTATTTCTCACTTAAAATTCAGGTGACTAATCTTTACAGATTCCTTATAAAGCTGAGAAATTATTAACCATCATTGTTAATACTACATTTTTCAAACATAGCTCTTGACAGTATGTGTAGTGACTATTCATTTATGAACCAGAAATCTCAAGATTACAAAATAACCATTTATTGTGACTTTGATTTCTTAATTCTTTGAGCTAATCAAAGAATCTATATAGTATGAAAATTAGATGGCAATTTAACACATTACCAACTAAATTACACATAAACTTGTAAATGTCCCTTTCCTATTCCTGAATAATGAGGAGAAGGAGGCTTTTCCTCCTCCTCTCTGGATTAGTCAGTTGTCCTCCAATGTACTTCCATAACATCATATACTTCTGTCATGAAACTTCTAGTACTTCATTATTTCTGCTGAAGCGCTGTTTTACCCAGAAGTCTAGGTGCTTCTGGAGGTCAAGATGGAGCAGGGCCTCAATAAGTTTTCAATAAACAAATGGATGAATATATGAATCTGAAAAACTTTTTCATTTCCATGTGGTTCAATTCTATGTACAGATCTTCCTCAACTTACAATGGAGTTATATCCTGATAAACCCCTTGTAAATTGAAAATACCATTAAGTCGAAAATGCGTTTAACACATCTAACCTACCAAAAATCAACAGCTTAGTCCAACCTACCTTAAATGTGCTTAGGACACTTACATTGGCCTACAGTTGGCCAAAATTATCTTATACAAAGTCTATTATATAAAAAAGTACTTAATATGCTCATGTAACTGATTAAATATTACACTGTAAGTGAAAAACAGAATAGACATATATGTACAGAATGGTTTTAAGTGTACTGGTTGTTTACCCTTGTGATTGTGTGGCTGACCACATGCTGCAGCTTGCTGCTACTGCCTACTATCACAAGACAGGATCATACCACATATTATTAGCCCAGGAAAATATCAAAATTCAAACTTCAAAATATAGTTTCCACTGAACACACATCACTTTCATACATGTTCCTAATCACAGACACTAAAGGACTCGGAAGATAGAATTCACGAGTCTTTCAATGTAGGCATCTTTTTTTTTCCACTAGGGAACTTAGTATTTCCTTCCATTGTAAAAGAAGATAATAAAAGAAGTAGTAGTAGTTCCTGTGACTGTCATAAATAGAAACAATATTTTATCACATTAAACTTCCGGCATATATCTTGAAAAAAACATTTGTGTCTATCATTACTTTGAAATTACAGTAGATTTAGACCCACAGTAAGTTTGTTTTAGAACATGAAGAAGTACACAAGCTAGTCATGTTGACAACCTCCATATCAGTCTCTTTAAAAAATGAAATTTTACTTTAAATTGCTCATATTTTTTAAAGGTTTTATTTATTTATTCATGAGAGACAGAGAGAGAGAGGAGAGAGAGAGAGAGAGGCAGAGACATAGGCAGAGGGAGAAGCAGGCTCCATGAAGGGAGCCTGACGTGGGACTTGATCCCGGGTCTCCAGGATCACACCCTGGGCCAAAGGTGGCGCTAAACCGTTGAGCCACCCAGGTTGCCCAAATTGCTCATATTTAAATAGAGCCTTGCTATTTAAGTCTTTCATAAAGGGGAATAGATCTTATATCACACATTTATTCTTTAGTACTTTGATAGCTGTATCATACTTGGTTTCTTTTATAATACTATGCATTCTATTTATCTGGAACCATTTATTTAAGAAAGCTGTGGACTTCAAATTTCCAAAGGGATTTTGGTACAAACTATTTTAAGAACTGTTGCAGATAGTGAAGGAAAAAAAAGGATAAAGATGTGGTGTGTGTGGGGTCCCTGGGTGGCAGCAGCAGTTTAGCGCCTGCCTTTGGCCCAGGGCACGATCCTGAAGACCCGGGATCGAATCCCATGTTGGGCTACCAGTGCATGGAGCCTGCTTCTCCCTCTGCCTATGTCTCTGCCTCTCTCGCTCTCTGTGTGTGACTATCATAAATAAATAAAAATTTAAAAAAAAGATGTGGTGTGTGTGTATGTGTGTGTGTGTGCAATGGAATATTACTCAGCCATAAAAAGAGTGAAATCTTGCCATTTGCAATGACATGGATGGAGCTAGAGTATAATGCTAAGGGAAATAAGCCAGAGAAAGATAAATACTACATGATCTCACTCAAATGTAAAATTTAAGGAATAAAACAAGCAAAGGGAAAAAAGAGAGAAACAAACCAAGAAAGAGACTCTTAACCATAGAGAACTGATGGTTACCAGAAGAAGGGAGGTGAGGTGGGAGGATGAGTTAAAGAGTTGAGGTGACAGGGACTAAGGAGTACACTTGTTCTGATGAGCACTGGGTAATGTATGGAAGAGTTCAATCACTATATTGTACACCTGAAACTATATGACACTATCTGGAATTTAAATAAAACTTAAAAAAAAAAAAAGAACTGTTGCAGAGAACTATGTTTCAGTGTCCAAGGGATACATACTTCACTTATCAACATGATATTCCCAGAAACGCCACAAGATGGCTTTCTTACTTCAGATCCACAGTTGATATTTTTCAGAAATGTTTTGTCTCCTTTTATTTTATGGGAGATTGTCATTGGTATTGGTCAGGGGTCTCCACAGAAACAGAACAAATAGGGTGAGTGTATAAACATCACATATATGAAGACATTTATTATAAGGAATTGGCTCATGCAAATATGAAGTCTGCTAAGTCCTCAGATCTAAAGTTAGCAAGTTGGGGACCCAGGAGAGCCAATGGTGTTGTTCCAGTCCAAACCCAAAGACCTGAGAAATCAGGAGAGCTGACAGTACAGTTCTAGTCGAAAGGCCAGCAGGTTTAAGACCCAGGAAGAGCCAGTGTTTAAGTTCAAATCTAAAGGTAGGGAAAAAAACTGATGTCCCACCTTGAAAGCAGTCAGACAAGAAGGATTCCCTCTTCCTCACAAGAAGGTCAGCCTTTTTGCTCTATTTAGATATTCAACTGACTGGATGAGGACCACCCACATAAGGTAGGCAAGTGGGCTTCACTCAGTCTACCAATTCAAATGTTAATCTCATCCAGAGATACCCTCACAGGCACACCCAGAATAATATTTGACCAACTGTCTGGACACCCAGTGGCTTAGCTAAAATGACACATAAAATTAATCATCACATTCACACCAAATATTTTTCACCAAATATATGCTGAGTGAATGCTTCACACTTGTAGTTAGGGCCTAAGCCAATGAAACAGTGATATGTCCAATATGGTCCACAGCCTCTTGAAGCTAATAATCTAGAGAGCTTACCAGGATATTACATGAATAGCTGCACAAATAATTATAAAATAATAATGTGGTAAATATAAGGGAAAGAAAGGGAAAATTTACTAACTCAATGTAGGGGCTTAAAAGAAAAGTTCACTTATCAGTGATATTAAAATGAGATCTGAAGGACAAGTAGAAGAGTAGGAGCTCACCAGGTGAAAGGCTCAAGGGTGACTGTGCAGAGAACAGGAAGGGCATGAACCCCAATGCAGAAGAGCTTGGCTTCTTGGAAAAAGTATAGGGAAGGAAACATCAACTATGAGAAGAATGTTGAAAGATGACCAGATGACCCTGAGGAGACAGGCAGGAACCAGAAGAGGCCGTCCTTGTTAGCGGGATAATGCTCTAAATTTTATCCTAAAAGTAACCAGTTCTTTGCCGGATTTGAGATGCCATTTTATGAAAACACTACAATTAAGCCAGCAGCACTCACCCATAATATTTGTTATTCACCACGCTGAGGAATCTCCATACTAAGTCTAGCTCTTTAAAGAAAGAGAAAACAGCACTTCAGAAGCAGTTTCTAAGTACCAGGCAGATGATAGAAGGTTCAATCTGGGCTCGTGATTCTCAATCTGTCTTTCAAGCCTCTGTAGGACTCACGTACATACTTCCAACTGCAACATTTGTCCTCATAACACCACCTCCTAGCCACCACACGAAGGGCAGATCTGAGTCATGCCCTACACTGATAACATTTTGGAGTACCTGGGTGGCTCAGTTGGTTAAGCATCTGCCTTTGGCTCAGGTCAGGTCATGATCCCGGGGACCTGAGATGGAGCCCCTTATCAGGCTCCCTGCTTCAGCAGGAAGCCTGGTTCTCCCCTCTGCCCTTCCTCCTGCTTGTGCACTCTCTTTCACTCTCTCAAATAAATAAAATATTTTTAAAAATACAATCACATTTTAACTCATATCATTTTAACTTAGAAAATTAACTTCAAAAATATATACTTCATACAACCCTTCTAGTATATAACGAAAAACCTACTGATCACTTGAAACCATACTGCATCTAGAAAGAACGAACTAGCTGCAGCACCAAAGTGGGAGGGAGACAGACTTTTCATTACTCTTTTGTATTTTTATTTTCCTATAGTTAACCTGTAAGGCTATGGAAATTATTAAGAACTATTAAGAACCATTTATCTCAATCTCCAAGAATAATACAACCATACTTACTATTTACATTTGTTAAATCTCTAACCTTATGTGTCTGGCACTTCTAATTATAGCAGAGACTGCTCATTGCCTACAGTTAACACTGTTCTCCCCTTCTTTCCCAGTAAGGGGACGCCCGTATTATTTAGGGTGATAATGTATCAGCTAAAAGACTAAATTTCTAGACTCCCCTAGAGTTAGATGAGGTCCTGTGACTGAGTTCTGATCAGTAACTGGTAAGAAGTGACATGTAGGATGTAGGGAAGAACCACTAAAGAGAGCTGATCCCATTGGAAAGTGGACTTTCTTGTGTTTCTCTCATTTCTTCCAGCAGGCAGCTTGGAATAAACAAATATCTATAGACCAATTATCAGTCAGGACCATAAAGTTTATTGAAAATGGAAGAGCAGCAATGTTCCTGATGATTCTGAGACCCACCAAACATGGCTAGACTGACTCTGATTTCCTTCATGTGCCAGAGAAAAATAAGCGACTTCTTAACCAAGTCACTATTCTTTGTTTTTATTGTTGTTATTATTATATGCATCAAAACCCAATCCTAAATGATACACTAGTCATCCCTATAGCCACTAAAGGATCAATAGCATATTCACCCCACAATATAGACTGTGACCTGCGGAGAGGCTTATAGACATATCTGAAAGGCAAAATAGAGCTACAAAAAGTTACTTCAATAATTATCCCTCATTTATCCACTCAAAGACTTTTACAGAATACTAACTATATTCCAGGTCCCATGAGCCACTACATTAAAAGACAAAACTATGACATACACCAGTAGAACAACCTTACCCACCTTCCCAGAAGAATTTTGAACCTTGAAATTTCTGTAGCACTTTCTCCCCCATGCATGAAGAGAAACAGAAGTGAAACATACAGTATCAAAAAGGCCAAGCGGGGCACCTGGGTGGCTCAGTCAATTAAGCACCTGATTCTTGATTTTGGCTCAGGTCATGATCTCAGGGTTGTGAGATCTAGCCCCAGGTCCAGCTCCTTTCTCAGCAGAGTCTACTTGAGGACTCTCTCTTTCCCTCTGCCCCTTTACCTGTTCTAAAATAAATAAATACATGTTTTTTTATTTAAAAAAAAAAGGCCAAGCATTTTTCTAAATCCTCAAAATATAGAAAATTTATAAATTATGTTATTTTTACATAAACTTTCCCACAGAATAACCTTTCCTAACATTACTATGCCAAATATGTGCCCAGTAAATGGGGAGGGGAGGATTGGGAATATATCTTTGAGAGGAGATTCCCTGATTTCCCCCCCTAAAACTTAAAACCAAGTTAGACTGAGTTTCACAAGTTCACATTCTAAGAATAATAAATCTGAGGGTTCTGGTTCTGTGCAAGATGGTGTAAGCATACTTTATCTTGTCTCTCCCAATGAATCCAACTATAAATTTTGTACAGAATGCACTGGGCAGCTATTGGAAGACTCTGAAAAGTAAATGGCAGAAGAACAGAGAAGACGACTAGAATCCAAGGTACTACCAAACCAACAAGTGAATTTCCTGGAGTTCCTTTCAGTGTAGCCTGGCTCTTTCCCCCTCTAATCAACTGGCCTTCACTTAAAAAGCAGCCTCAGGACTCCTGGGCAGCTCAGTGGTTGGGCGTCTGCCTTCAGCTCAGGTCATGATCCTGGGATCTGGGATCAAGTCCCATATCGGGCTCCCTGCAAGGAGCCTGCTTCTCCCTCTGCCTATGTCTCTCATGAATAAATAAATCTTTAAAAAGAAAATAAAAAAATAAAATTAAAATTAAAAGCAGCCCAAAAACCAGAAGGGCAACTGAATACAGACAAAAAAAGTGCCAAGAGAAGCTTTCTTTTTCTGGTCCAAGAATCAGGAAAGGAGACCCTTAAACATCACAGAAGAGGGAAATACACTATTATTTTCCATTCTCTCCAGCCTCAGTGCCCCCCCCCCCCCACACACACACACACCGACCCAGTATCCCAGAGCGGGTGACAGGAGCATGACCACCACAGACATCTAAAATTGTAAGAAAGGAAAATCATTCTCTTTAACCAGTGGAGCAATGATCCCAAAATCATGGATCAAATGTCTGTTGCATTTTTCTCTGTCTTCCAGTCACTTGGCCCTAAGTACAAATTCAGATAGAGGAAGTATATGCAGAGCAAGGAAACTAAAGGGCCCAGTTTTATGGCTAGTGAGCTGGGAAAGGGGGACATCAAGGAGACAAAGTATCAGCAAGTTCACAGAAAGAAGAGAACTCAAGAGAGCAATTCCATAAAGTTGTATACAAACTCCTGGACTCACCTCTGAGCTATGCATGTATAGACCTGACCTTAGTCTTACAAAGGATTTGAGAACTCAACTATGGTGTAAAACACTGCACAGATCCTACACTAGCCACTGGGCAGTACACATGAAGAAACAGATCCAAACAGCACTACAAAGGGCTTTGAGAAAGGAATACTGGAACCACAAATTACAGAAGGTGGGTTCAACTTGTGAATTGACCGAACAAGTCTGAAAATTAAAAAGTAAAAAGAAGGGGATCCCTGGGTGGCGCAGTGGTCCTGGAGACCCGGGATCGAATCCCACGTCAGGCTCCCGGTGTATGGAGCCTGCTTCTCCCTCTGCCTGTGTCTCTGCCCCCCAATCTCTCTCTCTCTCTCTCTCTCTCTATCATAAATAAATTATAAAAAAAAGTAAAAAAAAAAGTAAAAAGAATAGTATTCCCTTTAGGATTTAACAAAAACCTGGAATCCCATAATATGTAAATGTCCAAGATACATGCAAAAATTACTCAGCATATGAAGTACCAGGAAAATGTTAACTTTCAAAGGAAAAGAAAATCAATGATGATATGGAGAATGGAGTTATCAGATAAAAAGTTAAAAACAATTATTGTAATCATACCCCAAATTGTAAGGGCAAGTCTTTTGACATGATGGGAAAATATAAAGTTTTATACAAGAAATTAAAACTGTAAAGAACCAAATGAAAATTTCAGAACTGAAAAATACACTAACTAAAATAATAAATTCATAGGATAGGCTCAAGAATAGAATGGAGATAAAAGAGCAAAAAAGTCAGTGAACTTACAGATGGATCAACCAATCTGAAAAACAAAGAAAAAAATGGGAAAAAAAAAAAAAAAAACAGAGCCTCAGGGACCTGTGGGACAGTATCAAAAACCCTAACATTTGTATCAACAGCATGCCAAAAGGAGAGAAGAAAGAAAAAATATTTGGAGAAATAATGGCTAAACACATCAATCTTGGTACAAGATGTAAACTTACAAATTCAAGAATGTCAGTCAGCCCCAAGAAGATAACCAAAAAAAAAAAAAAACAAAAAACAAAAAACAAAAAACACCTAACCTAACTCCAGAAAAATTATTTCGAAATGCTGAAAACTAGAAACAAAGAAAAGGAGCCAGAAAAAAACAACCCATTGCATGCATACCACAATTCGATTGACTGTAGATTTTTCATCAGAAACAAGGGAGCCTGGAAGGAAGAGAAATGACATTTTTTTTAGAGATTTTTTTTATTTAGGGGATCCCTGAGTGGCTCAGCAGTTTAGTGCCTGCCATTGGCTCAGGGCATGATCCTGGAGTCCCGGGATCAAGTCCCACATCAGGGAGCCTGCTTCTCCCTCTGCCTGTGTCTCTGCCTGTGTCTCTGCCTCTCTCTCTCTCTCTCTCTCTCTCTCTCTCTCTCTCTCTCTCTCTCTCTTTCTCTGTGCCTCTCATGAATAAATAAATAAAATCTTTTAAAAGGGTTTTTTATTTATTCATTTGAGAGAGAGTGCAAGCAAGAGCATGAGTAGTGAGGAGGGGTCAGAGGGAGAGAGAAAAACAGACTCCCAACTGAGCAGCGAGCCTGATGCCAGCTTGATTCCAGGATCCATGCTCATCTAACTGAGCTACCCAGGCACCTGAGGAATGGCATTTTTAAAGTGTGAAGGTAAACAATTGTCAACCCAAAATTCTAAGACTAGTGAAAATACCTTTCAGAAATGAAAGTGAAATAGACATTCTCAGATGAAGGAAAACTAAGACAACCGGTCTCCAGCAAACCTGATCTAAAAGAAATACCAGGGACACCTGGGTGGCTCAGCGGTTGAGCGCCTGCCTTCCACCCCAGGGCGTGAACCTGGGGTCCGGGGATCGAGTCCCGCATCGGGCTCCCTGCAGGGAGCCTGCTTCTCCCTCTGCCTCTGTCTCTGCCCCTTTCTGTGTCTCTCACGAATAAATAAATAAAATATTTTTAAAAAATAAAATAAAATATTTTTTCTCCTTTCTCCTTTATTCCCTTTCACTATTTTTTATATTCCCCAAATGAATGAAATGAGTGGGAAATGTCAGAGAGGGAGACAGAACATGAGGGACTCCTAACTCTGGGAAGCGAACTAGGGGTGGTGGAAGGGGAGGTGGGCGGGGGTGTGGGGGTGACTGGGTGATGGGCACTGAGGGAGGCACTTGATGGGATGAGCACTGAGTGTTATTCTATATGTTGGAAAATTGAACACCAATAAAAAATAAATTTATAAAAAAATAAAATAAAATAAAATAAATGCTAAAGGCAATTTTTTTTTAAGATTTTTTAAATATTTTTTTGAGAGAGAGCATGTATGTGAGCAGGGAGAGAAGCAGAGGGAGGGAGAAAGAACCTCAACCAGACTCCATGCTGAGCATGGAGCCCAACGCATGGCTCAATCTCAAGATCCTGAGATCATGACCTGAGCTAAAACCAAAAGTCAGACACTCAACTGACTGAACCACCTATGTACCCCACTAAAGGCAGTTCTTTAGATGGAAAGCAAATGATATCTGACAAAAATCTGAAATTGCAAATACAGTCTGGTAACTGTACAGTTACAGTCTGTAACTGTAACAAACTACCCTTTCCCCTTAAATTCTTCAAAATATGTATGACAGTTAAAATAAAAAATAATAAACATTACATTAAATTATTACATCAAAAAGAAATTATTACATCAAAAAATTTTTTTCATAACAACTCAACAGCATAACAAACAATCCAATTTAAAAATGGGCAGAGGATCTGAATAGACATTTTTCCAAAGATAAACAGACAACAGACACATGAAAAGAAGCTCAGTATCAGTAGTCATTAGGAAAATGTATATCAAAACCACAAGAATCACTTCATACCTGTTAGAATGACTATTATCATAGGAAATAATAAGTGTTTGTAGGAATGGAAAAAGGTATATCCACTATGGAAACAGTATGGAGTTTCCTCAAAAAATTAAAAATAGAACTGCCATATGATCTATCAATTCTACTTCTGAGTTTTTATCTAAAGAAAACAAAAATACTACATGGAAAGTATATATGCAATCACACATTCATTGCAGCATCATTTCCAACTGCCAAGATATGGAAACAACCTGGATGTCCATCAATGGATGAATAGATAAAGAAAATGTGGCCCATATATATGCAATCTTATTCTGCCATAATAAAAAAAAGAAGGAAATCTCACCATTTTCAACAACATGGATGGATCTTGAATGCATTATGCTAAGTGAAACTGTCAGAGAAAAATAAATACTATACGTGATCTCACACTCACTAATTTTTTAAAAATAAATTTTTTAAAAGCTCATAGATACAGAGACAAGAGTGCTGGTTGGCAGAAGTGGGAAGTACGGAAGTAGAGGAAATGGGTGAAAATATTCAAAAAGTACAAACTTCCAGTCATAAAATAGAGACGGGAATGAATGTGCAGCATGGTGACTATAGTTGATAATACTGTATTGCATATTTCAAAGTTGCTAAGGGAGTAAGTCTTAAAAGTTCTTATCACAAGAAAAAAAATTTTCGGGGCAGCCCTGGTGGTGCAGCGGTTTAGAGCCACCTGCAGCCCAGTGTGTGATCTTGGACGCCCGGAATCGAGTCCCACGTCGGGCTCCTTGCATGGAGCCTGCTTCTCCCTCTGCCTGTGTCTCTGCCTATCTCTCTCTCTCTGTGTGTGTTTCTCATGAATGAATGAATGAATGAATGAATGAATAAATCAATCAATCAATCAATAAATAAATAAATCTTTTAAAAATTTATTTAAAAAAAGAACACCATTAAAAAAAAAAAGAAAAGAGGGATCCCTGGGTGGTGCAGCGGTTTGGCGCCTGCCTTTGGCCCAGGGCGCGATCCTGGAGACCCGGGATCGAATCCCACGTCAGGCTCCCGGTGCATGGAACCTGCTTCTCCCTCTGCCTATGTCTCTGCCTCTCTCTCTCTCTCTCTGACTATCATAAATAAATAAAAATTAAAAAGAAAAGAAAAGAAAAAAAAATTTCATGACTATGTATGGGGACAAATGTTTGCTAGACTTATTGTGGTGATCATTAGCCAATATATACAAACATCCACTCATGTTGTTTTTTTTTTTCCACTCATGTTGTATACCTGAAGCTAATTTCTGACAATTATATTTCAATTTAAAAAAAGTTTATGTAATGTATGGAAATGTAAGCAGATGTAATATAACAACTATAACATAATCAGAGGAAAGTAATAAGATGTGATAAGGCTTCTATATTCCAACTGAACTGGTAAAATGGTCTTAAGTAGACTGAAAACTTATGTATAACATAATTCTTAGAGCGAACCAGTACCAAAAAAGGACTATAGAGACATTCAGTCCTGCACTGAAAACATGATGTTAAAGTCTGCTAGTATTAATGTTTATTTCTCTTGGAATGTCCTGTAGGAGGGTCTTTTTTTAATGAAGGTAGCTAACTGTGTTATTTGGTGCATAGATATTATATTTATATTTATATATTATATTTTTAACTTCATTCCAAATTGCACTTTCCAGAATTACAGAATATTTTGTCTCAATGCTTTTTGATATGGATTCTACATTGTCTGATGTCAGGTATAACCCTGATTTCCTGCTGTTTGCATTTTCCCAGGTCTTTATTTTTAGTCTTTTTATAGCATTTTGTTTTGAATGTATCGCTTATCTATAACATTGTTTGCATATGCTTTGTGGCATGATCTGAAAGTATTTTTATTAAATAGGTGAGTTAGGGATCCCTGGGTGGCGCAGCGGTTTGGCGCCTGTCTTTGGCCCGGGGCGCGATCCTGGAGACCCGGGATCGAATCCCACATCGGGCTCCCGGTGCATGGAGCCTGCTTCTCCCTCTGCCTGTGTCTCTGCCTCTCTCTCTCTCTCTCTCTCTCTCTCTGTGACTATCATAAGTAAATTTAAAAAAATAAATAAATAGGTGAGTTATTCTCATTTGTATTTACTGATATTCATGAATGATAGTAGCGAAAAATGTTTGCCTTTAACCCAAAAGGCTGATCTATAACACCAAAAGTTCCAATAAGTATCAAATATAATGCTGGTGGCTACATTTTTTAAAACATTGAAATGTATGTATGTATGTATTTCTGTATTTAAGAGCAAGGGAGAACACACTCACAGTGGGGAAGGGCAGAGAGAGAGAGAGAGAGAGAGAGGGAGATCTCAAGTAGACTCCCCCCAAGCATGGAGCCTGATCTGATGTGGGGCTCGATCTCACAAGCCCAAGATCATTACCTGAGCCAAAATCAAGAGTTGGACGCATAACTGACTGAGCCACCCAGGCACCCCTGGTTGCTAAGTCTTAAAGGATCCCACAATTGCCTGGATATTTCACTGATAGCTAACATCAAACTGAATGATAAACTTCAGAGAAATCTTGTGAAAGTAGTTTTGAGTAGAAATTCAAAGAAGACATTTATGGTTGATTACTTCCTGTACATCCCCTATCTCTTCAGTACTTTGCATATAATCACCAACTTTATACAACAAAAGTGCAGTTCTCTCTGCCCATGGATCCTGTCCCCATGAGGCTTAAATAAACTTAACAAATAGCACCATAAAACATCTCAAGAATTCTTTCTTGACTGTTGGGTTTAACAACCCCACAACACTATGACCAATATGTTTGATCTCAACTCTGTAACCATTATGTTATAGTTACCATATATAAAAATTAAGTATAAGGTTTTGAATAAGTAAAAACTTAAAATGCTTACAAAAATGCTCATTAAGCAAGTTTTAGTTTCTTCCTGGCTCTGAGCAACCAAGTAAGGACTTACTGTTTTGCTAACTAACCAAGATCTGCCACTATTATTAACAATAATGGTCTCATCATTTCAAGATTATTGGTTTAAAAGATACCTCAATTTGGACATGTAGACAGAAAAACAGGAAGCTGGGCCAGTACTGTCAAGGCAAACTAGAAGCTCACTAGTGCATCACTAAGCCAGAAAAGAAAGTTACTCTCCAATAACTTTCCAGATATGTGAATGCACTACTTAAAGAAGTTAAAGGGCATTGTTGTTGTTTTTTTTTTTTTTTTTGAACTATAGACTGTGATTCAAATTTTTAAGATTTTATTTGAGAGAGAGTGTGCACAAATGGGATAAGGGGCAGAGGGAGAAAACCTCAAGCAGATTCCCCATTGAACACAGAGTCTCATATAGGGTTCAGTCTCATGACCTATAAGACCATGATCTGAGCTGAAACCAAGAGCTGGATGCTCAACCAACTGAACCACCGAGGTGCCCCTCACATGTTTTAAAAATTGAAATGTAACAGGTAACTGCTGGAGTGCACTAAACACAGTGAAGTATTATATTATGAAATTTTATTTCAATTATATGTATATTAGTTTGCTAAAGCTGCCATAATAAACTACGAGACTAAGTGACTAAAACAACAGAAATTTACTTTCTCACAGTTCTAGAGTCCAAGAATCAAGATGTTGGTAAGGATCCTTACAGTCTGAGGCTTTTCTCATTTACTTCTCTTTGTGTTCCCTTTCTTTTTTCTTTATAAGGACATCAGTCATATTGAATTAAGGCCCATCCTCAAGACCTGATTTTAACTTAATACTTCTGTAAGATCTTAGCTCCGGGACACCTGGATGGCTCAGTCAGTTAAGTGTCTGCCTGTGGCTCAGGTCATGATCTCAGGATCCTTTGTCAGGCTCCCTGCTCAGAGGGGAGCCTGCTTCTTTCTCTCCCCCTACCCCTCGCTCTGCTTGTGCTCTCTCTTCCGCTGTGTGTGTCAAATAAATATATAAAATCTTTAAAAAATAAATATAGATCTTAGCTCCAAATATGGTTACATTCTGAGATACTAGGGATAAGTACTTCAATACATGACTCTTGGGAGGACAAAATTCAGCCATAACATTATGTTTATACATATATTATGTATGCATGCACTGTGTCACAATAAAAAAAAGTTTTAAAATATCTTATTAGAGGACTCTGAATAAATAATTCAAATGTATTACATATATTCTAAACCTAAGGGGCCTAGACCTAATTTTATAATGGAGTCTTAGGACTCCTTCAGTCTCCAGACTTCCAGGTCTTCAGTGAGACAGTTTAGAATTTAACTACCCCAGGGGTACTCATAATGCAATTATGAAAATTTGTATGAACATGTAAGTACTTTTGCTAATAGTCTTACTCAGTATTACCTGATTAAAAAAATAATCCTAGTGTTTTAAGTGTATGACTTATTAGTACAGAGCTCTAACAGTTATATTTCCATGTTTCTAGAGACTATTATTATTATATTGATTTCCCAAACTACCAGATTAAACTATAAAAACTTAAAGCCATACTACCTCTCCCTCTCTTAAAACTCAAAGTCCTTAAATATCTAACAGTTTAATCAACGGCTAACCTAGATGTATTTTTAAGGACTGAGGGAAAATATTGATGTTTAAAATTCTCTAAATTCACTTACAGCAACAATAATCCTTTGTTTAAAATGTACTACTTTAGTGGTGCCTGGGTGGCTCAGGTCATGATCCTGGAGTCCTGGGATCAAACCCCATATCTAGCTCACTGCTGAGCAGAGTCTGCTTCTTCCTCTCCCTTTGCCCCTCCCTCTAGCTGTGTGTGCACACACACTCTCTCTCAATAAATAATTTTAAAAATAATAAAAAAATAAAATGTACTACTTATATACAGTAAGCTAAAAACAGGTAAAAATTAACATAAGCCATAAAATATTTTAAATATCATTTTAAGAATACAAATATCCATATTTTACATTTAGCATGTCCATGTCTATGGAAATTTCCTAATCATTTAGGTTTGAAACCTTGCCAAATTTGTTCCACTTTATTGAAAAATATCTTATGATTTATTCTTCATCTATATACTATCAAAGTTGGTTGAGTTGGTTCAATAACATAAAATAATGAGGTAACAAATAAGCCAAATCGGGGCAATCTTGGATCTCTCACAGTATTTGGTAATGTCAATTTTGAAAACCATTGGAAAACAGTCCAAATATTTTTTTTGTCAGAGTAACTGATTTTTTCCAAAGTCAAACAGAATCAAGTAAAGGCTGGTTTCACACCACTGGAACTTTTAAATTTCCTGGCTCTGCAATTCACTCCCTCTTCTCCCAATAATTTTAACTACCAAAGCATATTTCTACCTTTCTCTAACAAGCCTAGTTTCTTTCATTCCCCCAAGCCTTAACACATTTTGAACAGAGTACGAGAAGTAGAACACTTTCCTTTTTCACTTCTTCACAAGTATATTCTTTAAAACCTATGGGTGGCATTCCGTTGAAGTGTATGCAAGATTGCAAAAATCATGTGATGTCAGTCAAGCTCAGTTATATGAATCTGAGGGTAAAATACAAATCTTTCTCTTGCAGAGAGAAGACGTATTTTGCTTTTTACTATAAAATAAAAAGGGAACACAATCATGTCATCCAAAATTCAAGAGAAGGGGGCTAGTACACTAAAAAATAAGTTCTTTATAACTGCTCAAGCTATGACCTAAGGCTTTCTATACAAAAGTGCTATATTAAAAATTAGACTACTAAAAAACCTTGTTTTAGTATAAATAATTTAGAAACAATATTTACTATCTCAATCTTTTCAATATCTAAGTGAAGAGGCAAGGTAGAAATCATATTACAACAGAAATGTAAGTGTGCTCACAACAAAAATCTGATTCATTGCTTTATTCCCTGAACCAGAATATTATCTAATATAGAGTGGATTCTGAACAAATATTTTCTAAATAAAAAAAAAATGAATGCAATTATCACTTTATTTTGTAAGGGCAGTAACTGAAGCTAGTTAAGAAAACTTCACCCGGGGCAGCCCCGGTGGCGCAGCAGTTTAGCGCCACCTGCTACTCAGGGCGTGATCCTGGAGACCCGGAATCGAGTTGGCGTTGGGCTCCCTGCGTGGAGCCTCCTTCTCCCTCTGCCTGTGTCTCTGCCCCTCTCTCTCTCTCTCTGTGTGTGTGTCTATGAATGAATGAATGAATGAATGAATGAATAAAATAAAATCAATTTTAAAAAAAAGAAAAGTTCACTCAGGGATGCCTAGGTGGCTCTGTGGGTGAGCGTCTGCCTTTGGCCCAGGGCGTGATCCCAGACTACCGGGATTGATTCCCACATTGTGCTCCTTGCATGGGGCCTGCTTTTCCCTCTGCCTATGTCTCTGCCTCTCTCTGTGTGTGTCTCGTGAATAAATAAATAAAAATCTTTAAAAAAAAAAAGTTCACTCAAATTCTCACAACTGCTGAATGGGAGAACTGGGGCTTACACTTTCTTCTAAATACAATGTCTATACTTTGCATTATATTGCATTTCTCTTACTTGCCCAAAGCTCAGACACAAATTAGAACACAAAAATGAAAAGTCTCAAACTTTCTTCAGTATTTCCTATACTCCATATCACCAGTTTCGAAAGTTCTCAATCAAACTCATCTCTGTACTTCACTTGAGCACATTATTTTGATTTTGTGCTACCCTATACTACCAGTGTTGTTTGAAGTACAGCAAGGTAACAGACAAGTATGGAGGTATATAGCCCTATATCCACATCACAGGGAATTCCTATCAGTGGGATTCCACATGAAATAATACATCAGTTTCTCATATTGTTGAGGTAACGCCAGAGAATTGTGGTAGATAAAACTCCTGGATAATTAAGTCTAGTATAGTTTACACTAAAAAAAAAGAAGAAGGATCCCTGGGTGGCGCAGCGGTTTGGCGCCTGCCTTTGGCCCAGGGCGCCATCCTGGAGACCTGGGATCGAATCCCACGTTGGGCTCCCGGTGCATGGAGCCTGCTTCTCCCTCTGCCTGTGTCTCTGCCTCTCTTTCTCTCTCTCTCTCTCTCTCTCTCTCTCTCTCTCTCTGTGTGTGTGTGTGACTATTATAAATAAAAAAAATAAAAAAAAGAAGAGGTTTAAGGTATCTTTCCTTCATAGTCATGAGATTTATTTCTTTTTCCTACAATACATCCAACATGCCGAAACACAAACATCTACAAATGCACTTGCTCAGAGATTAATTTTTCAGATTTAAAAGTTCATAATGCTGACCAAAATGGACTTTGACAAGTCACTAATTTAAGCTGGATTAAAATACCTAAAATATTAAAGAGTGGTATCTTTTGTAGATTTACTTATAGATCACGTTATCATTTAAAGACATTGGAAGCCATGTATGCACAATTATGATACAACTATTGACTACTATTTTCTACCACTGCTACAGAAATAAAGCAAACTAATAAATTTAGAAATAAAAAATAAGTTATATTTTATGGTGTATAGAATTTTAATTTTGAAGAGTAATTTATGAAAGTTAGTCGTGAAAATTCCTGAGAAAAAATAAATATAACTCATCTGAATCAGAAGGTATCCTTGAAAATCATAAACGTTAAACTAGGATAAGCACATATAACACAAAGAGAAGTACCTCAAAAAATAGTTTGGACTATGTACAGAAAGATACTGAATCTCATAAGAGTGAGGTACTTTCTCAAATAGCATGATGAAATCCTACCTGGAATTATGTAATTTGAGTATAAGCAAATAGTAACAATCATATTACTAATGAAGAAAGATCTTATTTCTCTTAGGTTTTTACAATTTTTAGGTTTTTTAATCTGGAACACATCTACTATTAACCCTGATTCTATCAAGGCTAATCACCTCCTTAAGGTTATCTTGCAAGTAATTAAAAATTCCTGGATGGCCAGGTTTAAACCAAACTCCAACTATTCTCCTATATCCATTATCCACTGTATAATGAATGTATAGAGAGTAAACTGAGCTTTACACTTCAAAGCTATTTACTTCCAAGAAATTACATCAAACAGGATATATGTCTTTTTTTTTAATTTTTATTTATTTATGATAGTCACAGAGAGAGAGAGGCAGAGACACAGGCAGAGGGAGAAGCAGGCTCCATGCACCAGGAGCCCGATGTGGGATTCAATCCCGGGCCTCCAGGATCGCGCCCCGGGCCAAAGGCAGGCGCCAAACCGCTGCACCACCCAGGGATCCCCCCAGGATATATGTCTTAAAACAATGCTCAAACTACCACTCTAAAAGCTTCTTACTTCAAAAGCTGACTACTGTTTAAAATACAAAAGAAATAAAAACATGGCTCATTCATTCATTAAATCAACATTTCTTTAAACCTCAATGAAAAAAAAAAAGCTCAATGAGCAAAATTCTGTAACTAAGTAGGATTCCTGATCTATGACAATTAAAATAAGATAAAAATGCAGTAAGTATAAAATGGTATGATACAATTGAATACACAAAAACAAGAGATCGTAAGTAATAATAGGACTGAGATAATTAGGAAAGTCTTCCCTAGAGATAATTATTAAATCAACTAATGCCATTTTAATTGTAGAAAATTACACCTAGACAAAAAAGAACATATTAAGAGATTCTACAAATGTATTTCAAGTAGAAGACTAAACTGGGGGACTAATAAGATCAATTTGGACAAGACAGTAAACCTGACAAGACTGATACTATATTCAACATAATAGAAACTTATAAATACTTGAATGACAGAAAAGTAACATGAAGAAAACACTAACTGATAAAGGTATGTCTCTCACATCTACATGCAGACAGGCTATAATAGTGAAAATAAAACCAGCAAAACTGTCGTAGTTACCCAAAACGTGAGGTGATGAAGGTTTGTGTTTGACTGAAGACGGCTTCCTGTAGCCAGACAACAGGATGGGGTTTTAGAGGGTATGATCTACTAGCCAAAGTTGTCATAAAAATCAATAAACATTCTTGGGCTACCAAAAAACTTTAAAGCCCAGAGATCTTCAGTGCAGGGCAGATCAAGAATGTCTCATAACCATGGTTTCAATGATCCATGCAAGCCCATTCTGTTACTTCCATGAGGCACCACACGGCTCACCCCAGAGTTGCTGAACCAGATCTTAAACCCAATTTGATATTATGCAGACAATAGAGTTCAATTATTAATTCAAAAATGTGCTCTTAACACATCATATTGCACCTTTCAACTTGGTGGAAGGTCTCCTTGATATTATTGCTAAGTAGACATTAATCCTTATTGGTGAAGAGGAGCCAAAAAGAATACAAGAACATATATTCTTGATGCAAACAGTAAAGGCATAATTACCCTTGCTCAGTGACTGCCTGTTCCACCTACCCACTTCAAACACTCATTCTTGTCCATGACCTCAGGAAATTCAAACAGGTTATACCACTCAGTGGTCTTTCTTAAGTGACAACCCATTACCTGGTCATAAATTACAGATAGTAGACACACATGAAAGTCACAAATTGTTCTGTCACATCAGATATTACCTCAGTTCTACTGAAAATAATCCCCAACCTGCAGAATAATAAAAAGGAGGACAGTCTGGGTGGCTCAGTGGTTTAGCGCCGCCTTTACCCCCAGGCATGATCCTGGAGACCTGGGATCGAATCCCGCCTCAGGCTCCAGGCATAGAGCCTGCTTCTCCCTCTGCCTCTTTCTCAATAAATAAATAAAATCTTTAAAAAAAAAAAAAAAGGAAGAAGAATAAAAAGGGAAAAAGCAAACTAGCAATTAAATTCATTTTGAAGAAATAAAATAAGTAGGAACTATTTAAAATTCCATTAATGCTTTATGACCACAAATACTGTCACCACAAAAATCAAAAAGAACTCACACTAGCTACAATTTACTAAATAAAAGAAATCACAAGTCTTCAAGCCATTAATAATAATCAACAAATCACCAAAGTTTCTATCACCAACCAAAGTTTTGATAAGTTTCAATCACCAACCCTGGCCAGAAGGTAAGAGCTGAGGTCCAGTTGCTAATGAAAAAGTAGGTACTCAAGAAACAAGCCAAATGACTAAACAGATCTCTGTGCTGCCCCGATGGCACTCCTCATACCCTAAATAAGAAGGATACGCCAAAAGCACATTTACACAAAAAGCCATCTAGAGACAAGCCCGGCTACAGAGTTAAGTGTGAATGTTTCACATCTAGATAAGCAAAATCATAAATTAGGTAGTTTTCATTTGAGAAAATATTAAGTGTTTACACTCCATTACCAGTGAAGAAAAATGAAATGGTACCAGAATCTGAAAAGAATCTCTAAACTACACTGAATTGTCTTAAAAAGAGATCTTAAAAAAAAAAAAAAAAAAGTTTTAATTTCCAGAAGGCCAGATTTAAAAACAAACAAACAAACAAACAAACAAACAGGAACGGCTTTATCCACCGTCCCCAGGTCTACGACAAGGATTTCGTACCAGGCCCTGCAAAGTGTCTGAGGCAGAAGCCACCCCCCCACGCATTCCCAGCCTCTTAATTGTGTCGCTCCAGAAACGAAGAGGCCTCGCCTCCGAGCTTGTTAGTGAGACCCGAGGCTCTCAGAACTCCTCTGCGTCCAGGACGGAGCAGCAGGGCCCCCTCCCTCGGGAGCAGCTCCAGGACTCGCCGCACTGAGGGGAGCCGGCGAGCGGGGGGCACGTCCACCGCCGGCGGAGCGGCCGCCCACCTGCAATCCTCACAGAAACGTTCGGTCCCCTCACGGAGCCTGACACTACTTCCTCTGGCTAGACTGGAGGAGAGAGGCCAGAAGGCACCGTAAACAAGTTACATCCTCCTTCCGAAGCGGGATGCCGAGCGGCAGCGGCTCCGGGCGCCCATCCCACTGCGCGGCGCGGAGCCCCCCCGCGCGGCGCCCCCAGGCCCCAGGCCCCAGGCCCCGAGGACGGCGCCCCGGGAGGGCCGGCAGGGGGGCGAGGCGAGCCCGGGCCCCCCCGCAGGGCCTGCGTCCGCCCAGGTGGGCCGGCGGACTCACCTTGTTGAGGTGGGGGTCGCGCGTCACGGCGTAGCCGCGCTGGCGGGTGTGGCGGCGGCGGGGGGCTGCAGGCTCCATGGCGGGCGCGCGGGTGGGCTGCGGGGTCGGGCCGGAGCGGGCGGCGCGCGGGGAGGGAGGCGGATGCTGCCGGGGCGCCCGCGCGGACTGCGGCGGCGGCGGCGGCTGCGGCGGCGGCGGCCGCGCTGGGAAAGGGCCGGCGGGCGGGGGCGGGCGTGGGTGGCGAGAGGGGGTGGACGCGGCGGGAGGAGCCCGCGAGAAGCCGGTGTCCCCGGCCCGGCCGCCTGCGAGAATCGCTGAGTCATGGCAGGAGATCGGCCGAGCCGGCGACTGAGGAGGAGGAGGAAGAGCGAGGCGCTGGCGGCGCCGCCGGGGGGCCTGAGGGGAGGCGGCCGCGGGAGTCGCTCCCTCCCACGCGCGGGGCCCCGCTTCCCCCGGGCTTCTGATCCCGGCTGTGCAGCCCGGCTCTGCGTGGGGCGTGCCTGTCGCTCAGGGAACGCGCTTCCCCCCCCACCCGCGCGGACGGCGCGTGGGGTCCCCCGCCCACCCCGGGGCCGTGCGGGTACCATCACCCCCGGGCCGCGCCCCCCCTCTCGCAGGAGCCCCGGGGAAACAGGGAGGGGGCGAGGCAGAGGCTGCACACTGAGGGATGGGAGCACTGGCGAAAGGGACTCAGAGGCTGCTAAAAGCCGACCTCGAATGCCCGGGACTCCAGACCACTGTCTGTCCCTTTCCTTTTTTTTTTTTTTTTCTTTTATAGATTTATTTTTTATTGGTGTTCAATTTGCCAACATATAGAATAAGACCCAGTGCTCATCCCATCAAGTGCCCCCCTCAGTGCCCGTCACCCAGTCACCCCCACCCCCCCGCCCTCCTCCCCTTCCACCACCCCTAGTTCCTTTCCCAGAGTTAGGAGTCTCTCGTGTTCTGTCTCCCTTTCTGATATTTCCCACTCATTTTTTCTCTGTCCCTTTCCAGTAGGGGCTTCGAAGCTCTCTATCCTCCCTCCGAGGCTGTCCACACCCAGGGTCCCGCACAGAACCCACCTTGACCCAGAAAGCAGAAGCCCCAGCTGCCCTAGGAGAACAGGTAGTGTGGGGCCCGGACACTGTGGCAGTCTCTAGATTAGCAGGGGGGATTTTATTTTACTATAATAAAATAAATTTTAATATAATTAAAATAAAAGTCTAGGTGTGTTGCACTGCAGATGTGTCAGGGCCCACTCAACAGTCTTATTTATATTGTATATAATTTTGTGAGACTGCAGAAATCCAGATGTTTCTGGACTTCTCTGAGTATTAATGGATAACAATCTATAAGGGGCTTCGGTTTCTTCTTTGGTAAAAGGGAGAGGGTCAGGATCTTCCAGCACTGTAATTCTGTTATTGGTATTTATACCTGAACTTTCAAGGAATGGAGGAGCAAAGTCAAAATGAATGTATGACGCACAAAAAAAAAAAACACTAAAGCTTTCTGTGCCCCAGTTTCTTTTCCAGGTAAGTGGGATCAGTAGTTTCTGCCCTATTCATTTCTACCTCATAGTGGTACAAAAGACAGTATTAGGGATTGATTATGGGTTCATTTTATATATTCATAAACTAGACAACACATCGAATGTTTTACATTGCTTGATCAGAAAGATGTTACAATAATTGTTTTTTGGTCATACTTCTATCCAGAAGCTTCTTGGGCCTATTCTTTGAATAACCTAGAATCATCTGTTTCAAGGGAGAACATTTTATTACTACGGAACATTTTATTGGCATCAGAGTTCTTTAAAAGCATCCCTTGCATTCAAGTAGCACTTTTCACAGTGAACGCCATAGTCCATAAATAGTTAACCCTAACTAGATACCTGAGAAGGTATGCTTTTACAGAACTCACTCCCAGGAGTTAACTGAGGCAAGTTACAATTAGAGAGCTTTATCAGAAACAGAAACCGTTTAATTACAGGCCTACGAAGCAAACCTAAGATGCTGAAGAAACAAAAATATTAGTACAACAGAACCTTATTATAATGCCCTCTTAGGGAAGTTCAGCTATGTTACTGATTTATCCCTGTTTCTGTGATGTATTGTGTACAGATACGAAAGCTGACATAAATAGAGGGAGAAGCCAAAAAAAATATGTGGGCTCGTCCCCCAAGCCATCACTACGAAGGGATTACAAGATCCTGGCAGTGTAGGTAAAGAGAAGTAAACATATGGGAGGTGTGAATTTATGAAAAAAACGTCCATCATCTTCAATATAACAATATGAGGCCTAACTGAGGGAGTGACTTTCTCTATCCATGTGCAGTTGTTCTAAGAGTACTGAGAACAATCTCTTTTTCCATGTAAATGTTATCCAGAACGTCAGATTTCAATCTTTTTTACTTGTTTTGTAAGGTTGGGTTTTATTTTTTTTAAGATTTTATTTATTTATTCATGAGAGACACACAGAGGCAGAAACACAGGCAGAGAGAGAAGCAGGCTCCATGCAGGGAGCCCGATGTGGGACTCGATCCAGGTCTCCAGGATCACGCCCTGGGCTGAAAGCAGGTACCAAACCTCAGAGCCACCCAGGCGTCCCAAGGTTGGGTTTTAATGTAAAAACCAAAAAGCAAAAAAATTTTGGAGAAGAGAAAAAACTTGTTTTAATTTTCCTTTTAAGAAACTGCAGTTATGCAGTCACTCTACACATAATTGGTAACGTTATGAGTAGGATTCACAAATTAAAGGGCTAGATCCTGTAAATTTCCATTATACAGGTGAGAATACTCTCAGTCAAAATGAAATTTTTCTTGCCCAACTAATGCACTAATAACTCTAGTCATTAAAATATGATTACGGTATTCTATCTAATGTCTTGAGATTAAGTACAGAAAATTCAGGAAATATAGCACATATAGCATTTCAGGTGTTTTACTTTCGAACTTAAATTTCCCCACAAGGAAGGGTTAGTCTCCGTCATTGGTGTATACTTGCAAAACATTTCAACACTACAAACACTAAAAGTTTCAAGACGTGCCATTTGAAATGTTTTACTTTCATGAGAAAAAAAAGTTATTCTGATAGAAGGATGTAGCTATATGATATTAAGTAAATGATTATTTCTTCATATAAAAACCATGTTACCACTATGTAAAATAAGTGATTTTTAAGTTGAAAACCTCAACATGCCTTGTTCTTGATGTGCAGATTCCTTTTCTGCATAAAAGAAAGACCTTGGACCTTTTGGGGTTTTAATCTGAGAATTCCAGTGTTCAGTATATTAGAAGAAAGTCCACCAGGGTAGCTGACCCAAAAAGTTCAGAATTTAATGTAGGCAGCTGCATCCTTGCGATGGCCAGCTCCAAGCTAATTGCCAACCAAGCAAAGAGTTAATTTTTGTCTGCATTCTTCAGTGAGGATACAACTAGAATGAGTGTTGGTGTTGGAGGGAGGCTAAACTCCATATCTACCCATCGTAGGTTTTCCAGTGGGACTCATTACCAAAAGGACATTATCAAAAGAAAAAGTTTATAAATACTTGCAGTGCACATCACACCGAAGAACTCGAAAACAAAGAGCAACTCAAAGCAGCAGTTTAAAACTGTGGTCTTTATAGCATCTTCAGCAAAGAACAATACATTTGTAGAAAAATGATAGCACAAAGAAAAGAAGTTTTAGGTTTTCTTTTTCTTTCTTTCTTTCTTTTTTTTTTTTTTTTAGTTTTAGTTTTAGGTTTTCAAGGGTGGCAAACTGGAAAGGTAAATATATGGGAAGAAATTAACAGTAAGATTTGTTTCCGGATTCCTCTTCCCAAAAATATATATTTTGGGGTGGCATATCCTGGTTTCTTTCACAAGGCTTTATTCGTGGCTCTAAGGAATCCCTGACGAGCCAAGCTCTAAGTTATTGGTATTTGAGTTAAATTACAGTTATAGGTGAAATGGGTGCATGAGTCATTTCATTAAAATGCTTTGAAAAGATGTGCCCTTATTCTCTTCTTTAACCAAAAGTGTGTGCAGAAGCCCCATCCTCTAAGGGATTCTACAGAATGTCTGGAGCTCTGTAGAGTTGGGTTTTTTTTTTCCTTCCTGAGGAAAGCAATATTACTCTTTAACAGTTAAAAGCATTGTTCCTGTTTGGGATAATGTAATACCACCTCATTCTTACTATATATTACAATCATTATGCATACAACTGAGGAGGGCACTTGACGGGATGGGCACTGGGTGTTATGTTGTATGTTGGCAAATTGAACTTCAATAAAAAAAATATACAAAAAATAAAAATAAAACTGTGAAAGAAAAATAAAGACAAAAAGTCATAATAACTAAATGTAATTTGGAAAAATATTTTGTAAATATCTTGGATCTACACATCAATTTATGTATGTATGTATGTATTTACAGTTGCATTGAGAAAACACTATCACACACCGAAATAAACCTAATGAAAGCCAAAAAAAAATCATTAAGCATACAATATAAAAACAGACACTCCATAGTGACTAATTTTGGAATAAAACCATAGACTAAGTCACAGCATATATAAATCATTTATACCTTAACTGCTCACTTAAACCTGAACAAATTTTCATGAAGCATGTTAATTTTCCTATGATATAATTTATTTTTTAATTTTTTTTAATTTATTCACTTATGATAGTCACAGAGAGAGAGAGAGAGGCAGAGACACAGGCAGAGGGAGAAGCAGGCTCCATGCACCGGGAGCCCGACGTGGGATTTGATCCCAGGTCTCCAGGATCGCGCCCTGAGCCAAAGGCAGGCGCCAAACCGCTGCGCCACCCAGGGATCCCCTATGATATTATTTAGTTGCAATATTTTGCTGAAGTACATTTGAAGAAGAAGCCAGTTGTTTCACCTATTCTGGATCATGTTATACAGTACTTGTATAGAAACTTAGAAAGATACATTTTCCCATCAGGAGACATTTTGTCTATATCATCGATTATATTTACAAAACGTTTTAACATTACAAACATTAGCAGTTTCAAGGTGGGGCACCTGAAAAGGTTTATACTCTGCTGCAGTGATGCAGATATGCCTTTTACACAAGACCTCTTAGTGATGTCAAGCAACTGGAAGTTAGATCTGTGAAAAATGATAAATGAAGTTGAAATGGAGTCTGGAGACAATGAAGGGAGCTTCCTGGCAGCTTACTTAGCGTACTTCAACATGAAGAAGGAAGATTCTCCTTGCTTGGCAACAACTCAGCCAGTGAGAAACCACATGAACTTAGCCAATGAGAAGTCCTCACAACCTCAAACTCCCCAAAGCAATCCCTTCCAATTGCTTTCTTTCCTCTATATGAGGATATTCTTTTTCCTTCCATCTTAGGGCTTGCCAATGGTTTGCCATAATTTGCAGTCCCAAACTGCAATTCCTCTGCTATTCCTAAATAATTTTTTTTTTTTTTTTTGCTGGTTAAATAATTGGCTATTTTGTTTTTAAGGTTGACAAAGTATCAATGAAAACTGCTTGATATCCATCATTTCCTGGTGACATAAACTATGCATCATGCCTTCATAGGTTTTTAAAGTTACATTGGTTAGATTTACCAATAATTTTAGCTTTCAACAGAGAACCAACTTTTATGGAAACTAAAGGGTGGTAATATCCATGGTACTAAGAAATATCTGTTAGCCGCTGATAGGATTCCATGGAATGGAGGCCCACAGGGGAAGTCAGTGAGTCCAGTGATACCTGCCAGTTTCTGCCAGCACTACATAAAGGTAGTGCTCTATCCTGAGAAAATCCTCCCAAAATAATAGCATTAAAAAGAATGCCATTCTTCACTCCTGCTCTCTCAAAGCTTTTGCATTTTCTACTAATTCCAGGTTCACTCTCCTATGAATCTGGTGAAAGTCCAATAATATTAAGCCAAGAAGGCATAGCCATGTTCACAGTTAATGTAACAGGCATAAATGGCACACATGAGTAAACAGATTTGATACATGAATTTTGGATACCTGCAAAGTCTCCTGCCCATCCATGCCCAGTATCTCCGTGGCGAGAAGGCATACAGACATTGATGGTACTACTGCCTTGTGAAAAGCAGGAAGAAAAACGGTTCCTGAGAGCTACATCCCTTCTAGAAAGCTCAAATATCATGGATCTACACCAGTGGTTTTCAATCTTTCTCCCATTTTAGAGTTACCTGCAGAGCTTTGAAGAACACTCCTGATTGGTCAAAGAGTTGTTGATTTAATTGGTCTGGATTGTAGCTTTGGCACAAGGACTTCTTGCCCTAAGCTCCCCAGATAATTCTAGTTTGCAGCCAAAGTTGAGAACCACTGGTCTGAAATAATGGTTCTCAAACTTGTGCATAGATCAAAATCATTTGGAGGGTTTGTTAAAACGGGCCCCACCCCCAAATCTTTGATTCAGTAAGTCTGAGGTGAGGTCTGTAATTTGCTTTTCTAATAAGCTCCCAGGTGATGCTGACGGTCGAGTTGCCACATTTGAGGACCACTGGTATAGAGCAATGCTATCCAGAGAAACATAATGTGAACCACATATAATTAAAAATTTTGCAGGGAGCCACATTTCTTTAAGTAAAAAGGAACGGGCACCTGGGTGGCACGGTCGGTTAAGTCCTGGACTCTTGGTTTCGGCTCAGGTCGTGATTTCAGGATCTTGGGGTCAAGCCCTGTGTCTGGCCCCACTCTCAGTACAGAGTCTGCTTGGGACTCTCCCTCTCCCTCTGCCCCTACCTCCCTAAAATAAATAAATCCTTTTTTAAAAAAGGTTTTTTAAAAAGAGGGGAACCTAGGTGACTCAGTTAAGCATTTGCCTTCAGCTCAGGTTATGATCCCAGGGTCCTAGGATTGAGCCCCCTGTCAGGTTCCCTGCTCAGTGAGGAGTCAGCTTCTCTCTCTCCTTCTGCCCCTGCCACCAATGGATGTGCGCATGTGCATGCACACAGTCTCTCTCTCTCTCTCTCTCTCTCTCTCTCTCTCTCTCTCTCTCTCTCTCTCAAATAAATAAAATCTTTTAAAAAAGTCAAAATAAACAGGTGAAATATATTTTAATAATATATTTTATTTAACCTAATAAATAAAAAATAACAGTTATCATTATAAAAATTATTAGTGAGATGCTTTTACCTTTTTTGTACTGTCTTTAACATCTAGTGTATTTTACACTTACAGCACATCCCAATTTGGACAACAGATTTTTATTATTTTTTTAAGATTTTATTTTATTCATGAGAGACACAGGGGGGCGGGGCAGAGACACAGGCGGAGGGAGAAGCAGGCTCCATGCAGGGAGCCTGACATGGGACTCGATCTTGGGTCTCCAGGATCACGCCCTGGGTTAAAGGCGGCACTAAACCGCTGAGCCGCCCGTGCTGCCCTGGACACCAGATTTTTATTAGAAATACTTGTCCTGCACATAGATTGTATAAAATTTACAATTGAGGTAGTAGATACAAATACCCAAGTAGTTGTAAACATATTTTAAAGCTTCCAATGACTGACTAAACTGAGCGTACATTTTATATTTAAATTAAAATCAAACAAAATTTATTTTTCCTGTTTGAAAAATGTTAAGACTATTTACGGAAGGTCAATCATTAATACAATCTACCTATTTCTACCTGTTTATACAATTTCCATATTGTTACAACATTGTGCTTCCTAAAGTTCATATGCAAGCCAATGATTTAGAAATCAGATTGCATGTTGTCATAGAAATAATACAACAAATGCTTCCAGGGTATCCTATTAAAGCCTCTTTAACACATAATGGCTGAAATAGACAAAGAATCAAAGAGTAACTCCCTGCAGCTTTTTTTAAAGACTTTATTTGACAGAAAGAGAGCATGAGAGCAAGCACAAGTTCTTCAGAACCTAACACTTTTATGTTACACCAGTGGTTTTACATAACTGTACATAAACAACTTTTCTAACTTATTTCATAATTATTTATTTAGACACATCTTTCTTTCACATGTATAATTTCTATCTGTCTCTTTTAAGTCCTCTACATAAAGGCAATATGTCATCTTCTCTTTGGCAAAAGATTTATCTGGAAATATGTAATTAGTCACCAGAATTGGAGATAGAATATTCATTGTTGCAATAACTGGTGTTAACAGCCTTTCAAATAATTCTTGATCTTCAAATCATTCTTGAAAAATTCATGTTTTGGGGGCACCTGACTGGCTCAGAGGAGTGAGAATATCAGGATCTTGAGTAGTTCGAGCCCCATGTTCAGTATAGAAATTAAATAAATAAAACATTCTTAAAAATTCATGTTTTTTGTATTCCTGTAGAATGACATAAATTTGGTTGAGGCTATTCTCTAATCAATATTCATTTGGATTGTATAATTTTGTAATGTTTTAGTACCCTGTAGAATTATATCTACTGTCAATAAGGTACTCACTCATGAATAGCATATATTGTATTTTTTTAAGATTTATTTATTTATTTATTAATGAAGACACACACAGAGGGGGACAGAGAGAGAGAGGCAGAGACACAGGCAGAGGGAGAAGCAGGCTCCATGCAGGGAGCCCCATGTGGGACTCAATCCCAGGACTCCAGGATCAGGCCCTAGGCTGAAGGCAGCGTTAAACCGCTGAGCCACCCGGGCTGTCCTAGTGTATTATTTAAAACCTAAAAGTACAACTATTATGAAAAAGATCCAGTTCCATGATTTTTGTCATTTAATATCACTGAATTAAATTAAAATTTTACTACTTTCTTAAATCTGTTTTTTTAATCAATCGAGATAAAAACCAATTCCCATCATTGTCATGAATAAATATGTAGCATTGTTTTCAAATACTGTTTAGTATAGCAACTCTGTCATTTGTTGGCATGATTTCTTTTTTTAAATTCAATTTATTTAAACTAAAAAAAAGAAAAACAGTTCATTCATTTCTTCCACACATATGCACACTCCCCTACCTCTGACAACTACCAATCTATATCTGTAAGCTTGGTTTTATTTATTTATTTATTTACTTACTTACTTATTTATTTCTCGATTCTGCATTATATAAGAGAGATCATATGGTATTTGTCTTTCTCTGTCTGACTTATTTCACTTACCATAATGCCCTCGAGGGCCATCTATGTTGTCACAAATGGCAAGATTTCATCTTTTTATGGCTGAATAATATTTCATTGTGTGTATATACATACATATACGTACATATACATACACATACCATATTCTTTTTCTATTCATCCATCAGTGGAGACAAGTTGTTTCCATACCTTGGCTATTGTAAATAATGCTGCAATGAACATAGGGATATACATCTCTTTTCAAGTTAGTGTTTCATTTTCTTTAAATAAATATCCAGAAGTAGAATTGCTAGATAATGGTGGTTCTATTTTTAATTTTTTTTTGAGGAACGCCATACTATTTTCCATGGGAGCTGCAATACTTTGCATTCCCACCAACAGTGCACAAGAATTCCTTTTTCTCCACATCCTTGCCAATACTCGTTATTTCTAGTCTCTTTAATAATAGCCATTGGTGATATCTCATTGTGGTTTTGATTTGTGTTTCCCTAATGATTGATATAAAGAGCATCTTTTCATGTAACTGTTAGAAATTAGCGTATGTTTTTGAATGATGAATTGAGGGTCTTATTTGTGCTGGCCACATTTCAAGTGCTTAATAGCTACATGTAGCCAGTGGCTATCAAATTAGAGAGCACTAATCTAATCCAATGCATTTTGGCTCTTCAATAAATGCTTTAAGTGATTGAAGAAGATCAAATATACATATCCATATGTATATGTGGTGACTTTTACTTTCAGAGTCACTCAAGTTATACTACCTTATTAATCTTTTGCTTATATACCTATTTATATCTATAAATGCTGTGTAGCATATAGATTTCCTTTACAATGCCCTGATTCTTTTCCTTCTTTTCAACCTAGTTGGTTCATTCCTCCAACTCTTTTATTGAAAGCTCACAAAGTCCCAATTAATTACATGATACATAGAATAAAATGTAAAATAGAGGCACCTGGGTGCTTCAGTGGTTGAGCGTCTGCCTTTTGCTCAGGTCGTGATCCCAGGGTCCTGGGATCAAGTCCCACATCAGGCTCCCTGCAGGGAGCCTGCTTCTCCCTCTGCCTGTGTCTCTGCCTCTCTTTCTGTGTGTCATGAATAAATAAATAAAATATTTAAAAAATAAATAAAATAAAATGCAAAATAATATTACATTTAAAACAAACTTCTGGGATTCAGGTGTTCAAAAAAGCATTGTTCTTTAAAATAGCCATACTGCTTGAGAAATTTTGCACATATTCCTAACATTGCTGCCAAAAATTGAAATGTATTATTCCAATTCTCTTTTGGAATTATTTCTTGTTCACTTTAGGTAAGCAGTAGAGCACAGCCATTTGAGAGTATGACATCCACAGGTACCAGGGGTTAGGACTTCAACAAATCTTTGGGGAGTCACGATTTTATACAAAACAAGCATGAAGTCAGACTACTGTTTGTTTGGTTTTTTTTAAAAGATTTATTTACTTATTTATAGAGACAGAGAGAGAGAGAGAGAGAGAGAGAGAGAGAGAGAGAGAGAGAGAGAGAGGCAAAGACACAGGCAGAGGGAGAAGCAGGCTCCATGCAGGAAGCCTGACGTGGGACTCAATCCTGGGTCTCCAGGATCACACCCTGGGCTGAAGACGGCGCTAAACCGCTGCGCCACCAGGGCTGCCCCAGACTACTGTTTGAATCTTGAGCTACCACTTCCTAGTCCTGTGACTGGGAAACTTATTCTCTCAGGGCCTCAGGTTTTCCATCTGAAAAATGGAAATAATAGTATCTGCCTTTTGGAGTTGCTATGAGCATTAAACAAGATGTTTTTTGTGTATTTAGGGCAGCCCAGGTGCCTCAGCAGTTTAGTGCCGCCTTCAGCCCAGGGCATGATCCTGGAGACCCAGGATTGAGTCCCATGTCAGGCTTCCTGCACGGAGCCTGCTTCTCCTTCTGCTTGTGTCTCTGCCTCTCTCTCTGACTCTCATGAATAAATAAATAAAATCATAAAATAAAATAAAATAAAATAAAATAAAATAAAATAAAATAAAATAAAATAAAATAAAATATTTGTGTATTTATTTATTCAAAAAATATTTATTGATCATTTACTCCATACCAGGCCCCAGTGTAGGCCCTAGAAAAACAGTAATAAATAATACAAAATCTGTGGCCTCTGAAAATTATATTCAATTGACACAACAAACAAGCTATATATCACATCATATATTATACAATAAATGTGTAGTACTTAGAAAAATGCCTGTCACATAGTTAGCACTCATCAAATCTTATCCTTTTTCTTCAAGATCCAATATCGAATATCATCTTATGAGGCCATTCCCCATTCCCTTGCATATAGTTATTTGTACCTTAGTTTATTCAAAATGTTTATTGAACACTTACTAAATACTAAGCCTCAGACTAGGCACTAGTATACAGAGATAGACTTGTGAAGAGAAACAGCTAATACACAAGTAAAGAAGTTAATAATTATAAAATATGAAGTGTGAAAGAAATCAGCATTCACTTCAGCAATCAGTAACATGAACACTAGTTTTAAATATTTCTAATGTTTTTCAACTGTATTTTTCATAATACTTGGCATGCTTTTTATTTAAGTACTTGAGAATATTTCTGAATGATAGAAGTATTTCTTCCACTGTAGCTACAGATAACATCAATAAGGCTTCAGTTACCTGTGTATTGCAGATTTGTCCCCAGTGCGGATATTTCCAGAAATATTTCATCGACTGTGAAAGGGAAAACACACAATTATACAAGTAATAGCTAATGTTCCTGTCAAAGAGGTATTAAAAGTAGTAATTTGGGGGGTGCCTGACTCAGTCGGTTGAGCATCCAGCTCTTGGGGATGGCTCAGGTCATGATCTCAGGGTCATGGGATCGAGCCCCACTTCAGCTGTGTGCTGAGTGTGAAGCCTGCTTTGAGATTCTCTCTCCCTCTGCCCCTCCCACTCCTGCTCATGTGTACAGGTGCATGGATGCATGTGCACACACACACAGACACACTCTTTCCTTAAAAAAAAATTAGTGGTAGTTTGGAATATAGTCATCGAGACTCTGGAACCAGATTTCATAGACTTCTATTCCAGCTTCACCACTTCCAGCTTGTGTGCCCTTGTTACATTACTTACTACCTCCCTTTGTCTCCTCGCATGATTTATCTTCGCTAGCAGTAACTCTGTGAATATTTCTCAGGTGAAAGTAAACAAGATAAATCAGGCACACTATATACTTAGCTTGAACTTTTAAAAACAAAACACTATCCATTCATTATCACTAGAAGAAATTAAGTGTCCTAAGAATGATTTTTACTTAGAATTTCAGCAAATAGGTGTTTTGGCAGAATTGAGACTTGACAGGTATTAATACTAATCCTGGAGTATTAACTAATGCACTAGATTCTTCTGTGTATTTTTTGCTCTCATGACTAAATAAATATTATTTGAAATTGCCTATTTTGTTTAAATTTCATGTTTTTAAATTTGGAAATGAAGGTGCTTGAAAATAGGGCTGAATCCATGGAAGCTTTTTAAATTTGTTTTGTTTTTCCCCGATATCATCACAGTATAGCTTCCGTAGATTAACTCTCTATGTATTGCATGTGAAGCTCACCACTCTATTGCCCATCGTTCCTGTACCAGTCCAAACCTCTTCCTTAGATTGAGGAGTGGTAGAGCTGTTCAGGTTCTATAAGAAGCAAAGAAATGACATTACTAAAAATTTGGAAAAGCTCATAGGGTATCCCAGTAGGGTATTGGTATGTAACATGCTACTCCAAAATTCAGTAGTGTGAAATGATAACTATTTTGTGATCTCTCACAGCTTCTGCAAATTCAGAATTTGTGAAGGGTTTAGCTGGTTAGTGCTGGCTTAGCATCTCTCCTGTGATTGCAGTTAAACAGGAGCTGGGACTGGGAAGAGGGATCCCTGGAACAGCTGGGGCGTGTGCAGGCACCTCTCTCTCTCTCTTGTCCTCCCGTTTCATGTAATCTTGGGCTTTCCATGCGAGTCTCTCACTGCGGGCTAGCCTGAGTTCCTCACACAACAGCATGGCCACCACAGGACAGTCAAGCTGCTTACATGGAGCTTGAATTCTTCCAGAACAAGTATTTCAGGGAACAGGGTAGAAAGCACTTTTCATTTTGATTACCTAGACTTGGTAGTCACATAGTGTCACTTCTCCCATACTGTCTTGATCCAAACAGTCACAAAAACCAAAGAGGAGTTTGTGATAGGAGATGTGGTGCAGACATTTGGAAAATTGCATTTGCCACAGAGGATTGAAGAGATCTATTTACATTTATTCCCATCACTTTATATATATATATATATATATATATATATATATATATATATATATATATCAGTAGTTCATCTGAAATATGCTGTGGGTGATGCACTTGACATAGACAAATTATCAGCACCCGTGTAAAATTTGCAGGAGTAAAACAAGTTGAGAAAAACTTATTCCAGAAAAGCATTTAAGAGGATATTTCATAATTCAATTTAGATTCAGGCCCAATCACTTACTACATCTTTGGTGTATCAGATTTTAGAGTCACTGGTGATTCTGAATACAAAGAGATTTCCTTTTTTTTTTTTTTTTAAGATTTTATTATTCATGAGAGACAGAGAGAGAGGCAGAGAGGCACAGGCAGAGGGAGAAGCAGGCTCCATGCAGGAAGCCCAATGTGGGATTCCACCCCAGTTCTCCAGGATCACACCCTGAGCAGAAGGCAGATGCTCAACAGCTGAGCCACCCAGGCTTCCCACAAAGAGATTACTAAGTGCTTTCTAAATTGTTTTCAATGTGTTCTAACGTGGTATGTTTTCTTCTAATGCTTTGAAAAACAGCAATTCCTAGGAAAATATGTGTTAGTGCTCAGCCTGGACATTAAATTAGCCATAATACACCATTCTATGTTATCTTTACTGTCTTAAATAGTTAGGAGATTATTAAGTTGGGCTAGCTTCATAGACTGTTAACAAAGAGCAGTAAAAGAATTGTATATTAGAAACCAAAGGCATTTGGGTTTATTAGAACCATGTACTGATTTAGCTGTGGTAGAAATAGAATAGCATGTTAAAACTAATAATGGACATTAAATACTGACTGAATAGAGAATTCCTTTTTTTTTTGAGAATTCTTTTTTAATTTGAAAAAATATGCTCCAAAGTTATTGATGGTTTGTTTCATTTCATAGTTCTGTAGTGCTTGAAGTTTGTATAAAGAGCATATATTACTTTCATATTCAGGAAAAAAACTTAAAAGTTTGGAATATACCCAGGGGAGTCTGTAATTAAAGCAATACGCTATAAAATTTTAGGAACCTCAGTTTTTTTCTTTCGTTCCAAAAGTAATTAGAGATAATGATTTGGCATCATACCTCATTACCTTTCTGCAATACGGATGCATTAAAATCTCTCACTGTTTGCCAGTAGGCACTGAAGCCAATAACATAATATACCTGTGAGACAGAGAGGATAAATTTCATAATACTTTACTCTGCCAAACACCTTTGTAGATCCACCTTACTTTTCTTACTTCAAAAAAGCTGGACTTAAAAACAAACCAAAAAAAAAATCCTAAAGTTAAATAATCAAAGCTAAAAAGACTTGGTAGAAATGTACCCCTTTTTCATGGAACAACATATATTAAAATTTACCATTTAACTCTGCCTCACCTACAGAACAGATTTGCATGCAATGTAGTTAATAAATAATTTTGAAATATAACATGATAACAAGAATTCTCTAAATTGTGATATATGGCTTTTTACTTCTCAGTATCTGCTACATATTTTGAAATTTTTGATGTTATAATTAGAGAAAATAAATATTAAGTATGATTTATTTTCAATTAAAGTTTGTTTTTTTAAAAAAAAGATTTTATTTATTTACTTGAGAGAGAGAGAACAAGCGGGGGGAAAAGAGGGAGAAGCAGAAGCCCCTCTGAGCAAGGAGCCCAAAGCAGGGCTCCATCCCAGGCTCCCGGGATCATGACCTGAACCAAAGGCAGCCTCTTAACCAACCGACTGAACCACCTAGGTGCCCTTCGAGTAAAGTTTCAATTGCAAAAAGATAATGTTTCAAAAAGTTACTTAAATTTCTCCTTGGAAGGAATAGCTAGTTATTGCCTTAGAATTACCATTAGTATCTGACACTATACTGAATTGTCTTCATATCTCAAATATTATAAAAATAACAAACAAAAAATCACACACATGAAAAGTTAGCCTTATGAAGTTGCTTTACGTAAGTGGAATTTTAAAAGATGGAATATCGTTTTGGAGATCAACTCAAAGTATAACGACCTTGTTAACCTGGAATCCATGGGCTGCATTTAGTGGTAAGTGTCTAGTGATCTGCCAAGAATACAACTAAGCCAGCATTAGGTACCAACTATCATTCTGTAATGTCACCAGAAACTTGGCATTTCAAATCTAGTTCTAAGCTGAAGCTCCTAACCCAGTGGCAGAGCTCCAAGCCCTTTGGTTTAAGTGAGAGGGAGAATACGTATATGAAAGGTTGTACTCAGGAGAGTTGTACAAGAGATTCATTCATGACAGATGAAGAGACTCGAGAGAAGGCACGTAGGCCTGAGGGGAAATTTGAGGACTGAAATAAATCTTGCCATAGTGGAAACAGCATGACCGAACCATTTTTTGGAACATATGGTACAATTTCTGAAGGGAAATTGGGAATCTTTGGGCAGGGGAAAAACATTATATGGATTTGATAGGAAAGTTATTCTAGGGTTTTGAAAACAACCAGTCTTTCCACACAAATCTATGTAATCATTCAAGATTTCCCAATTCAAGAATTTATATTGACACAGGAAATATCCATGTAATTGTTTGTTTTCAGATTTGGAGATACATATTTGCTAGAACCATATGCAAAAAAAAGCTGGAGGAAGTAGTCAATCACTTGTCCTGCACCCCTCCTACCCTCATCTCTACCCACAGAGCATGTTTAGCTTCTGTAGCTTAGTGAAGCTTCAAAGGTGGATTTTTCCTCACCTTACACTGTGGAGGCTGCTCTGTTCTGCAGTTAAAATGGGCTTGGGAGGGACTTAAGACCATTATTACACACACACACACACCCCAACACACACCTCTGCCATGGGCTTACTGTGATGGTAAATATGGGCCAGGCAGGAATGAACTTTTATCAGGTAAGCCAGAACCATACCAAGACAGGAATAATCTCCCACACTCTTCAGCTTTTTCCTTTCCTTTCTTCATGCTTTACTAAACCACTCTTGAGTCCCTGGAAAAAAAACAAGGAGCAAGAAATGACTAGACCATGCTGAGCAAAAAGGGAGGAAACATTTAAAAAACACAGGCAAAGGTAAGAGCAAAACTATAAAAATCACTTGTGTTAAAAGGAGTGTATCAAAATGCTCTCAAGGCCTTAGAATGAAGTTCAGACCCAGCTCCAGGTCTGTCAGAGAATACATGTCTGACATTTTATTTATACAGAGACTCATACTTTGTCATACTTTGACTTGTTTGCCCGGTCTACAGAGAAACTGATATATAATTGTTGAAAATATATTACTTAATACAGATATTAAATTACTAGCACTGTTTTCTATCATTTTTCTTGCAATTCTTCTGAGGATATCTGTTGGGAGACACAAGTCTATCTCATAAGGCTAAAATATTAGTTTTTTTATTCATAATATCTTTCTCCAATCTGTATATTTTCTTCATAAGTAGATCCACGATAGAGAAAGTAAAAGGACATAAGAACAAAGCCCTATGAGTTGAGGATTCATAGTAATTTCTGAACAATTAAAAAGTGGCAGACAGTGGGCCACACTATACTAATTATTAATTCTCTGGTACCTAAAGATCCCACTTTTTCATATACCTCTCACACCTCCAAGAAAATAATGTATTACAAATTTTCTAGAATTAGCTGCTTTAAAATATGTATCAAACACAGAGGAGAGGAGCCTGGGTGGCCCAGTCAGTTAAATGTCCAATTCTTGATTTTGGCTCAGGTCACGATCTGAGTCATGAGATCAGCCCCGTGTCAGGCTCCACATTTTCTGTGGGGCCTGCTTGAGATTCTCTCTCTTCCTCTCTCTTTCTGCCTCTCCCTGACCCTTGTGCAAGCCGTTTCTTTCTCTCTCTAAAAAAAAAAAAAAATTATGACAGGGTGTTCCTGGCAGTAGATAAGGTAGTTCTTGGTGTATTTGTTATCTACCAATATTTAAGAAATTACCACAACATTGGCTAAAATAACAGCATTTTTATCTCATAGTTTTGTAGGTCAAGAATCCAAAGGCAGCTTTGCTGGTGCCCTGGCTCAGAGCCTCTCACAAGGATGTGGTCAAGGTGACAGCCAGGGCTGTTTTCATCTCTAGGCTTGACCCTGGGAGAATCAGATCCTAAATTCACCAGTGCTGGCAGGATTCATTTTCAGTCTTGGTTGGCCCTGCTTGCTCTTTGAGTTCCTAGGGCAGAGCAACCTTAGCAGTTTGCTTTATCAGAACAGGCAAGCAAGAAGATCCAGAAGGAGAATACGAGCAAAATGGAAGGCAGTCTTCTATAACCTCATTTCAGAAGTGACATCACATCACTTTTGCCATATTCTGTTCTTCAGAAACAGGTCACTAGGTTTAGTCTACACTCAAATAGAGGAAATGGCATAAAACATGTAAATACCAGGAGGTAGGGATCTTTGGGAGACATTTCAGAGATTGCCTACCACCCCTGATGTGGAAAATTCTTTGTAACTCCAGAGGCTTTTCACATTGTAATACTTTTGAATAACCATTTCCAAAGGTTAGTGGGTTTTATTTGAATATAACATGGTCTGTTTTATACTTTAAAATGTAGAGAAAAAGATTTTTTGCAATAATTTTTATATACATTTTTAAATAGTTCCCTAGTTTTCACATATTAGTGATATATCTGAACACTTAATAGATCTAAAACACTTTTTTTTGGCTAAACAAAATTAAGGGGAGTCAGAAGGAGAAAAAAACAAATAAATTATATATATGTATGTATGTATTTTTGGAGGTTTATTTATTTATTTGAGAAAACGAAAGAGAGCATGCAAACAAGGGGAAGGGCAGAAGGAGAGAGAGAATCTCAGGCAGACTCACCACTGAGCATGGAGCCTGACTCGGGGCTCCATTTTACCACCCTGAGATCATAACCTGAGCCAAAATTAAGAGACAGGTGCTTAACCCACTGAGTCACCTGGGCACCCCTTAACCAAGTACTTTTCTGTACTTATGGATTCAAAACTTGATGTGTATGTGCATGTTTCTATAGAGTGAATTAATTGCATTCATCAGATTCTCAAAAGACTAAGAACCATTGCCCTAGGCAACAAAAATTTTAGGCACCAAATTCTCATATAGAGTCTCATGAGTTTATTGGATTTTCTTTCAAACTGTTTCAACAGGGACGCCTGGGTGGCTCAGCAGTTGGGCAGCTGCCTTCGGCTCAGGTTGTGATCCCAGGATTTGGGATCGAGTCCCATATCCGGCTCCTGCGAAGAGCCTGCTTCTCCCTCTGCCTATGTCTCTGCCTCTTTCTCTTTGCGTCTCTCATGAATGAATAAATAAATAAATAAATATTTTAAAAAATAAAATAAACTGTTTCATCAATGTAACTGCTGTAATATGACTGCAGGGAGCCTGATGCAGGACTCCATCCCAGGACCTCAGAATGACTTGAGCCAAAGGCAGATGTGCCCCTTCTCTTTCCTTATTGATTGAGAACAGTTTGAGAGCAAGACCTACATTTCATTAATTTCTGAATCCCTAAGGCTTGGGGGCTCAGCAGGAGTTCGGTAAAAATTTGTGGAGCCGCACCTGAAGGGAGGGGCTACTGACAGGGGAAGGATTGCACATGACCCAGGACTTTCTCTAATTTTTGCCCTAGTGGGAAAATACAGAGTAGCATTTTTCTCCCTCGGGTTTCCGTCAAAATCAATGAGTGTCATTGATATGAGATCTGATACGATGTAAAAAATGTATTTATCAAGTCCAGATGCATTCTTTCCACGGAAAACTGGTTAGAAACACATTGCTGTGTTTTATTAACCAAAACTCCTTTATCTCCACCCTTTCCCTCTTCTCTGATCTGAACCTCTGTAGCAGTTACACCCATTGTGCTCTACCTCAGCTCTTGCCCTGAGATGAGCAAGTGATCTGGGTGCAGAGAAAAGAGGACCATGTTATGAAGCGGATAACGCCTGCTTTTGCCTGTCTTACTGGCAAGTGTTAGGGAAAAGAACATACAGATTAAGTTTTAAGATAAATTTACAAAAATAGAATCTGATTCAGATGTCAGGTCTTCGGGGAAATAAAGAGAGATAAAAATTCAAATAGAACTGAACTTCTCAAGGTCAATGTGTTCTATGTGTATATTGTATCAAAACAATTACATCATGTAGCCGTTCTTCTCTGAATAAGGCCTAATATCTGCCCACACCCAGCAACATGGTTGTTTTTTTTTTTTTTTTAATTCTAAATGTTTCACGAAGGCAAATTCTTTCCCACACTCAGAAATGTGTTCTTGGTCCTCTGAGTATTCGTTTTATGCCAAGTTTCAAAGTTTTAATTCTAAATTCTTTTGTTTAACTTTTTAAGCGTATGCTATAGGAGAAGAGAACACTAGTTTTTTTTCTGCTTGATTGACTCAAATAGTTAATTATTATTTCTAGAAATACTTGATAAAAGTACTTTTAAACCAGGAAGTAGAAGGAGAAATTCCATGAGACAATCTCATATTTTGAGAATACAACAAACAGGAGGACATAGAATCAAGGGCCGTCTTCTTATGGATCATTATGTTGTTACCTTATTAATAAGTTATGAATATGTTACTATCACCCAGGAAGAGTTAGATTAAATTAACAACCCTAATAATAAATCGACAGCCCTGAATCAGCCTGAAGGGAAACCTCTAATTGAATGACAGAGGCCTCTATCATTGTCTATATTCTTTAACACTCAAACTTTTAGATGAAAATGTGAAGGCATACCTTTTAAAGTATAATGGTATATGTATTTTTTATAACTTTTCATCCTAATTTTAAAAATAGTTCATGCTTACTACAGATAGTTTAGAAAACATAGGAGGAAATTGTCCATAGTAATATGACTTTTCTTTCCCATGGGTAATTTAGATTTCTTGAATAATTTAGCATGGCTCTGAAATAGTTTCATATTTGCCAAAAATCTATTTGATAGGCCTAACAACATATTAACTAAATTTATGAGTGACATGGGGATTTTAAAAGAATAGTTAATATGTAGAGGAGAGAACTAAGAATCAAAAACTCTCTGCAGGCTGGAAGAATTAGGTTGAAAAGAACAAGATAAACTGCAGCAAAATCAAATGTAAAGCTCTGGTACAGAAACAAGTGTGCATACATAGGAAGCAGGCAGTGTGTCCAAAGAAGAGTTCCTATAGAAAAGACCAGGCACTTCTAGTTGATGACAATTTAGTTAGTAATTTGCTTTAGTCACTACAAAAAATGCTAACGCAAGCTTATGTACCACTAGTGATGCACAGAATCCTGATGAAGGGATTCTATTTCACATGGTTTGGGCTACATCTAGAGAATTGTTTTCATTCTACATGCACATTCAAAGATAGTGTTGATAAACCCGGAGTCTTCCCTATTAAATTTTTTTTTTAAATCATGTGATCTAAGAACAAGTTGGAGGGACTGGTGCTGTTTAACTTTAAAAAGAAAAATCTAAGGGAATACATACCAGCTGCCTTCAACAATTTTTCTTTAAAAGATTTTATTTACTTGAGAAAAAGAGAGTAAGTGAGAGAGAGAATGAGCAGAGGGAGGGGCAGAGAGAGAGGGAGAAGCCGACTCTCCTCTGAGCAGGCAGCCTGACCTGGGGCTGGATCCCAGCACCCTGGGACCATGACCTGAGCCAAAGGCAGACAACCAACTGAGCCACCCAGGCCTCCCTGCCTTTGAAAATTTGATAAGTTTTTTTCCTGGGCTGCTCCAGGGAGCATAATGAGGATCAAGGGTTAGAAATGTCATTCAGATTTCAGCATGAGATTTCCTCAGCAATGTTTATCTGAAGTAGCCCCCCCCCCCCCGTAACAAGTATATTACCCTATTTTAATTTTCTGTATAATGGGTTATCACTATCTATTCACTTGATGTTTTTTCCCCCTGTAAACTTAATTCATTTACTTATTGTCTGTTGGTCTGGTTTTTTTTTGTTGTTGTTGTTTTTCTTTTTTTTTAAATGATAGTCAGAGAGAGAGAGAGAGAGAGAGAGAGAGGCAGAGACATAGGCAGAGGGAGAAGCAGGCTCCATGCACCGGGAGCCCGACATGGGATTCGATCCCGGGTCTCCAGGATCGCACCCTGGGCCAAAGGCAGGCGCCAAACTGCTGCGCCACCCAGAGATCCCTGTTGGTCTGTTTTCTTACTAGAATATAAATTCCTTGAGAATGAGGTTCCTTCTACCCTGTTCACAGTTCTATACAGTACATTGAACAGGGTTCCTATAACTGGTTTTTTAATGAATTAACTTATAGGGAAGCAGATTTGGGCTTACCAGAAAAAAAAAAAAAAAAAGGATTTTCTTTCTGTGGGAACAGAATAGTGTGGGAGGGGGGAGTGGCTATCAATCACTAAGCATATTCTACATTAACTAGTTTTCTCTTCATAGTTTATCATTAGCTATCTTTTGAGCACTTATATGCCAGAAATAGGCAATGGAGTCAAAGCTCAGAAAAAGTAACTTTGAGCTACCCCCACATTGCTAGAACTGGGCTTATAATCCAGCCTGTTTCCAAATCCAGTGGGCTTTGTGCTATACCATAAAAAGAGCAAAATTTTTATGGAGATGAACTTCCCATCAAGGGTGCTAGCTAAGGTTAGATGGTCATCCATCAAGGGTGCTAAATTATGCTAGATAATGGATTCTTGAACTGAGTGAGATGTTGGACTAGACCCAACTCTAAGATTCTGTGATTCTATGATAGAATCAGCCCATTCATAATAGGAACTGATTCTGTAACAGGATTTCTTTATTTTGCAAATAACAAAGAAGAAAAGAAAACTTTTCTGAAAGTGTCACTGGGAACCCAAGAATGTGAACTTACACACTTGCTGAGACATTATCCCTTAATCCTAGCTGGATGCTGTGGAAAGTTCATGCAGAAGTAGATTTGTGCTTCAAATGTAATCACTCCTATAATCTGCAGGTAAAAATAAAAACTAAAACGTTGAAACTAAAATGGAAAGTTTTCAATAAAGGAAGTAAATTGTACAGTGATTACAGTGATAATTGTTCCAGATGAATATCTAAGCAAAGCTCATTTCACAAACTATGAAAAGGAGTCAAACAAAGAATAAAGAATATTGGCAATGTGCCAGGAGTCATTCTTGGAAAGAATTAGTCTGCCTATTACAGTATTAGCCATTATAGGATTAGCTGATACAAATCACTTCAAAATGAGAATACATTCTATGGAAGCTACATATTACCTTACACCTTGAATATATTCAGAATCATTTTTTTTTAATCGAAACTAAAGTTTCTTTTACGAGATCAATGTAAATCAGATACTGGTGAATAATTCATTAATCATAAATCTTTAACTCAGGTGTTTGAGAGGAGTTACGTTTAGATCCATGAAGAAAAGATATTCTGCAAAGAGATTATCTTTGATACAGAGGTTAGCAATATATCAAGGCTTCCAAATGATCATAAGGAACTATGTGAGAGAATTTTTTTTGGAAATGTTAAGCACTTCCCAACTTACCAATTTTTGCTAGTTTTTTTGGTTTTGCTCTTTAATGCTTATAAATAAGGATATTCCTATAGGATGTACTTAAAATTCTATGCTGAGTACAGTAGCTAACCGTGAGAAACTAATATGCTTTTTAATTGATACAAAAATTAAAAGTGAAAGCAAGTTATGCATTTGTAGAATATAAAATATTAGCATGTTTAGTCAGTCATCACAACACAAAGGTGACTTGTGGTATCCAAAAGAGTCATGAAATGGTTGTCAGTGAAAAAGTCAAACAAATTCAGGGCAAGGTAGATAGGAACTAAAAATATCTTTAAAAACAGGATTATGTTGGAGAGGATGTGGAGAAAGGGGAACCCTCTTGCACTGTTGGTGGGAATGTGAACTGGTACGGCCACTCTGGAAAACTCTCTGGAGGTTTCCAATATAAATAAATAAGTAAGTAAGTAAATAAATAAATAAATAAATAAATAAATAAAGGGATTAAAAGACCCTTTTTCATATGTGCATCTGGCACATAAAAGTTACCAGGCAAATGTTGTTTCCTTACTTACTGTTTCTATGTTCAACTCTGGCAAAGGAGACATTGTTCTGTCCACAGGGGTCCTGACTTATGATGGTTTGACTTCCAATTTTTTGTCTTTATGATACGGGAGAGTTTGGTTCTTGTCTCATGGAGTTGAAGAATGAATTTCACAGATGAGCAAAGCGATAGAGGTTTATTACGCAGAGAAACAAAGAAAGTCCTCAGAAGTGAGCTGTATCAATATTGAGGGCTGCCACCGAGGGCTTTTATGGTCTTTTATAGGAAGATGACCGGGTACTTGGTAAATTTCTTATCAATATCAGCGTAGAGGGCAGCCCTGATGGCTTAGCAGCTTAGTGCCGCCTTCGACCTGGGTGGTGATCTTGGGGACCTGGGATCAAGTCCCGCATCAGGCTCCCTGCATGGAGCCTGCTTCTCCCTCTGCCTGTGTCTCTGCCTCTCTCTCTGTGTGTGTGTGTGTGTGTGTGTGTGTCATGAATAAATAAATAAAACCTTTAAAAAATATATATCAGCGTAGATATTTAGAACAAACATGGTGAACTTGTAACAAACAAGAGGTTTTTTTTTAAATATCATGAGCACAAACAAGATGTTCCTTTCTCTCCGGTTAAGAGCTTCTCCATAATTTTTTTACATCTGGAGTTTCTGTGAGCCTAATAGCCTTTAAAGGGGAATACTCCCTAACAATTTGGAGTTTTTCTGTTTTTACTGTCTTACCTCTGTTCCCTAGAGATGGGTAAGAGCCTGACTTTGGGGCCTTTCCCTTATCTTCCCCTGCCTAGCCCTGTCTGCCCCTAACTCATTCCTACATCATTTACAATGATGCAAAAGCAATACACACTCAGTAAAAACTACTTTGAATTCTGAATTTTGATCTTTTCCTGGGCTAGTGATATGTGCTACATCTTCTGTTATGATGCTGTGCAGTCAGCCATTAGATCACAAGGGTAAATAACCAATAAATTGACATTTTGAACCCACACAACCATGTGGGTCTTTTTCACTTTCAGTACAATATTCAATAAATTACATGAGATATTCAACATCTTATTAAAAAATAGGATTTGTGTTAGATGATTTTGCCCAACTGTAGGCTAATGTAATGTAAAAATGTAAGTTTTGAGCGTATTTAAGGGAGGCGAGGCTAAGGGATGATGTTCAGTAGCTTAGGTGTATTAAATGCATTTTCAAATTATGGTATTTTCAATTGATGATAGGTTTATCGGGATGTAATCCTATTATAAATTGAGGAATATCTGTAGTTGTGTCTTATTTTATTCTGTGAACTAAATATCTTTATTTTGTAAACTAAATATCTCAAATGGATTATTAGCATTTATTTTAGTGGTATGTAGCAAATGATAACCTTATAATTTCTACATTGTGTAAAATTGTATTGTTTTAAGTCAGTTTTGCTTAAACAAAAGAAACCTTTTAAGCTATTGAGTAATGGGTCATATCTACTTGGCATAAGATTCAGGATAACAAGGCAGTATATGACATCTCCATACTTAGATCAATGAAATAAACTGCTATATTGATTTATTCTTTTTTTTAAATATTTTAATTATTTATTTATTAGAGAGAGAGAGAGAGAAAGCACAAGTAAGGGGAGCAGCAGAGGAAGGAGAAGCAGGCTCCCTGTTGAGCAGGAGTCCAACAGGGGCTTGATCTCAGAACCCAGATATCATGACCCAAGCTGAAGGCAGATGAGATGCTCAACCAGCTGAGCCATCCAGGCACCCCTAAATTGATTTATTCTTAAGCATCAATGTGGTGTGATCTGAGATCAGATGCTACATTACTCTGCTTTTGGCTGAATGCAACATTCCAAACTTTTGAATCAGAAGGGTAAATGTAGTTCATTCAAAATAATTATTCTTTTATATAAACACACTAATCAAGTTATAAAAATATTACCAACTCTTGAGGCAACTTATCACTGTAAAATTCCCAAGGGAAGATTGGGATGACACTATTGAATACAAGTGAAAATACCTAACAGGGGGTGCTTGCCCCTCCTCCCTCCCATCTCCCCCTTTCCCCTCTTACTCATGTTCTCTCTCTGTCTCTCAAATAAATAAATAAAATCTTTTAAAAAAATACATGATAGTAATCAACAGAGGAGAAAAAGTCAGACATAGGAGAGAACAGTATCTAGGAGAAGCCAGATGTGTATCTATAGCTTAATAATGTGGAATTCCTGATGTCTTAGGCTACAGCAGTTTCAATTCAGAGTAAAGTTAATTTCAGTATGTCAAGATCCTCATATTCTGCTGAAACACATTTGTCAAAATTATTCTCTTTCCTCTATTATATATGCTATTTTTTCTCTCCTCCTTTGTGTATCCCACATTTCTAAATATATAATTCACTGTCAGTAGAAAAGTTCTTTTAAAAACACACACACACATATTTTTATACAATATAAATTCACATCTTTAGATCAGAGGAATCTTCAGAGGATGCATGTTCTGATTTAATCTTTACATAGCTTTTGTTTATTTTAACTCTTCCATGGGAAGGAGTGCCATAATATCATAAATAGATCATTAATATTAAATTAATATTGAGAGTAACCTAAATGCTTGCAATTTCTGATTTTAAAATTTGGCATTTTTATTTGAGTCAGTATAAAGGTGATTGTGTCTAAGATTAACTAACTTCCTGTATATCACAAAAGAGCAAGAGCATTTGTGCCTTGTAACAAGGAAACATTAACACATCTGTTCCTAAACATCCATGTAACCGTGGCCCAACTGTTCATTGTGTTCTAAATTGTAAAGACCAGGCCACATGGATTATGTGCCCCTCTGAAGGAGACTGAAAAGGAAACTAACATTGTTGGGTATCTATTTTGTAGAAGGCATTTTGGTAGACGCTTTACATACAATATCTCACTTGATTCTCACCACCATCCTGCAAAGTGAATATAAGTATTTCCATGCTCCACTGATAGCTCCTCCTTGAAGAATGACCCAGGTCATAGATACCACATATGGTAGTAGCAGTTTTTCTTTTATTTTGTTTAAAATATTCTTTTTAAAAATTTATTTATTTATTTATTTGACAGAGAGAGGGAGAGCACAACCAGGGGGAGCAGCAGGCAGAGGGAGAGGGAGAAGCAGGCTCTCCAATGAGCAGGGAATCCCCAATGTTAGGGCTCAATGGAGGGCTGATAGGGTCTTAGTGGGGGGCTAGATCCCAGAACTCTGGGATCCGGACCTGAGCCGAAGGCAGACACTTAACTGATTGAGCCACCCAGGTGTCCCAATAGTAGTAGCAATTTTTCTTCAGATAAAATGATAGTGAGATAGATTTGGAGGCTGCATTGTCCAATATGGCAGCCACTAGCCACATGTGATTATTCAAATTTAATCAATTAAAATTAAAAATTTGGTTCCAAAGGGTCACTAACTATGTTTCAAGCACTCAGTAGGCACTTGTGGCTAGTGGCTCTTGGATTGGACAGAATAGAACATTCCCCTCATCACAGAATGTTCTATTGGGCGGTGCTAATTTTAAGTTTGCAAAAATCAAAACAGACGGCATTTTCATTGCAGAAAACAAAAAATAGATCTTGCCATTCAACTGAGTAAATAGTTTGAGCAAAAATTATTTCAATATTATATGAAAATTATTATGTGACCAACAACAAAGATGGCCTTAATCTTTCCCCTCCACCTGACTACTCTTTAGACAGGCTTCTTCCTTACACTGGGGCCCCTGACTTCCTTTTTCTTAGGTCATTTTCTTCAGAAAACTGGTAATTGTAAATCATTTGTTTGAAGCTTTGGGATATATGGAGTCTTTTAAAAGCATCTTGCTGGTTTTACAGCCCAGAAATATCTTTCACAATGACTTGGGAACCATCTCTTTTTTTTTTTTTTTTTTTAAATTTTTTTTTTTTTTATTTATTTATGATAGGCACACAGTGAGAGAGAGAGAGGCAGAGAGACACAGGCAGAGGGAGAAGCAGGCTCCATGCACCGGGAGCCCGACATGGGATTCGATCCCGGGTCTCCAGGATCGCGCCCTGGGCCAAAGGCAGGCGCCAAACCACTGCGCCACCCAGGGATCCCGAGAACCATCTCTTTGAAATGTAATCATCAAAGGAGATAGCACTCCTGTCTTGTGGGAGGGTCTTGGAGCCTAACTTCCCTGTGGCTCTTGCTCCAGGTTACAAAACTATCTCCTGTCATAAAGATATGAGCTTATTTTTCCTTTGGATAAAGCCAATTAGCAAACACTGATGGCCTATGGCTTCCCCCCAGTATTTTCCAGTACTTTTCCACTACTTCAGCCCAGCCCTTTAAAAGCCCTGCCTTTCTACCTGAGTGAAGTTAAGTTCCCAGTTAGTTCTGACATATCCTCTCCCCTATTGCAACAACCTTGAATAAAGTCTTTTTTGCCTACTTAACTTTAGTGCAATTTTTGCCTTAACATAAGTTTTCAAAAAGTTGGAAATAGTCATTCAAAATACTGTCTTATTGGGACACCTGGGTGGCTCAGCAGTTTAGCGCCTGCCTATGACCTGGGGCATGATCCTGGAGTCCCAGGATTGAGTCCCATATTGAGCACCCTGCATGAAGCCTGCTTCTCCCTCTGCCTGTGTCTCTTTGTGTTTCTCATGAATAAATAAATAAAATATTTTAAAAAAATACTGTCTCATTATACTGAAAATAGTTTCAATGCTTTCTTAAGATAAACCAACTATTAAAGGGTCTACATAGTTGTAATCAGAGTTATACAGCTGAAGTGAAATGGTTTGATTTCAAAGGTAGATCCAAATCCAGGATTTAAGGATAGAGAATCGCAATTACATGTAGCTGGGCCTGACATCATTTCATCATAGGCTTAAATCTCACATAGGCTTAAAATGGTAGATCTGGGTTCACTGGGGGAAACTTCCAGCAATCTACAGTGGTGCCCCCACTTATCCATGAAGGATATGTTCCAAGACCCCCAGTAGATTACTGAATATATGTATTATTACATATATATATATATATATATACACATATGTAAAAAATATTTTGCCTAGAATTTATATTTTCTGAAAATTTCAGGGAACTAATTATCATGTCTTTTGGCTTCTTTTCAGCATTTTGAAAGTTATATTTATTTATTTTTGGAGAGAGAAAGCATGAACGGCAGAGGGGCAGAGGGAGAGGGAGAGAGTATCTCAAGCAGACTCCCAGCTGAGTGTGGAGCCTGACATGGGGCTTGATCTCATGACCCTGATACCATGACCTGAGCCAAAAGTAAGAGTTGATACTCAACGAACTGAGCCACCAGGTGCCCCCTTACAGCATTTTGCCAAATTCGAATCACTATTAATAAAAAATATTTTCTTCTCAGAGAATAAATTTCATGGTTTGTTGAGAGATAGGCTTTGGGGTGATTTTCTTTCTTTTCTTAAGGGCATTATAGGGCCTTTACTTCCATAACCATTTAAGCACTTCAGAAAATCAAGAAATGTTGGCTTCATCCAGCTCTTGCTTCTGATTCACTACTTTTTTTTGACCAGATTTGAAAAGTGATGCCTCATGGGGGTGTTGGGGATGGCATCACAAGCTTTCTGTAGAACTAAAAATACTTAACAATATACAGATATATTTATAAATTTCAGGTGCTTTATAACTTTTAGAAAGTTTTCATGTCAATTCTTTTAATCCTTTTAACAATCCAATCGGGTGGGTTTTAGTCTTTGCCCATTTTACCAAGACAATACAAAACAAAAATTCAGGAAGCTTAGAGACACCTCGAGGCAATCAGCTTCAACAAGAGTTGTGTACCTCTATTGTGCCCACTTCTCACTAAACCATGGCAAATTTGTGCTTGGGTTCCTACCACTTGACTAACACTACTCCTACTAAGGTCTCCCTCTTCCCCAACCTCTTTGTGAAAACTTTTCAATGCCTGTCTACCCAGAGTATCATCAGCTCTTTGCAACCACACCTTACTCGGTTCTCAGACATCACTGTCTTTCATTTTTTCCATGGCTTCCCCAGTTGCCTTTTAAAGGACTCAACTTCTTTTACCTTAGAGCTTCCCAATAGGAAGCAAAGAAACATTGATTGCTTTACCCAGGCAAGGCAAGGAAGTCCAGGACCTCCTCGCTGATAGCCACCACTGAAAACGTTTTTATTCTGTGCCCCTATGAGGGCCATGTAAGAAGAGTGGATCAGAAAGTGTGCCTCTCTCCCTCCCACCACACATGGAACTCACTGCTCTATTGAGTTGTTCTGGTAGAGGCCAAGCTGCACACCAATTCTAGTAGCCCGAGAAAGAATTTCAGTCTAACACAGAACTGGAGGATATAAAACGGGAAAAATCTCAGTGTCTTCAGGAAAATAAAACTGAAGTACTGGAAGACTGATTTCTGGTAAACGCCTGATTCACAGAAAATGGATAATATTGGCATTTTCTTAAATGACAAGAAGTTGGTCAGGGGCTGCCTCATGTCAACCTTAGGAAGTCTTAGTTTTGGCTACAAGAGGCATGAACAAAAATGACCCCGATCCGGCTGGTCTCACAAAACAGGCTGACTTGAGCTTTGTCTCTATGACTGAACTGGTTTGTCTGTCTGCTCAGGAATTTTCAATGCTGGTCTCCACTTGTTTTTGATTTTCCCAGACTCTAACTGAGCTCTCTTCTCTTTATATTCCTTGCCCATAAATACAGTCCTCCCCAAATCCTCAAGGGACTTGCCTGCAGCTTACTTTTACTACATACATGTCCTGAGTTGCAATTCCTCTGCTAATTTCTGAAAACTTATCTTTCTGACACTTTTGAGCTTGCCTCAGTTTATCACTTTATTTGGGTTGACAAGGCCAAGAGGGGTTGTATATAGCAAAAGATAGAGCTGGTGGTGGGAGGAAAATTAGAAGTAATTTACTCTTATTGGAGCAGCAATCAGAGGACCAAATTCTTTCTTCAAATATATAGCATCAACTACACTTTGAGTAGTCACTAAGGTAGTTGCAGGATGACTATCCTTACTATATACTTGTTCATCAAGAGAAAATTTGATTGAGTGGTTCTTGAGAGGCTCATCTGGTTAAGCAACCAACTCCTGGTTTCAGTTCAGGTCATGATTGTGGGGTCATGAGATGGGGCCCCCAAGTCAGGCTTCATGCTCAGCTGGGAGTTGGCTTGAGATTCTCTCTCCATCTTCCTCTGCCCTTCCCACCTGATCTGTCTCTCTCTCCCTCTCTCTCTAAAATAAATAAATAAATCTTTAAAACAGAAGAGAAAATTTGGTTGGATTCAAAATCCATTCTCTGCAAGAAATTTACTATTACATTTGTCAATTTAAAAAATAAGCTGATTGGGCATCTGGGTGACTCAGTCAGTTGTGTCTGCCTTTGGCTCAGGTCATGATCCCAAGGTCTGGGGATCAAGCCCCCTGTTGGGTTCCCTGCTCAGCTGGAGAGTCTGCTTCTCCCTCTCCCTCTGCTCCTCCTTCTGCTTGTGCACTCTCTCTTGTTCTCTCTCTCTAAATAACATATTTTTTTAAAAGAATGAACTGATAGCATTTTCAAATATAATTTCAACTGTCATAAATTTTTGAGTGATATAAAAATGTTCTTGCTTTTAAAAAAAGATTATTTATTTATTTGAGGGAGAGAGAGAGAGAAAGAGAGAGAGCAAGCATTTGTGAGCAGGGGAGGGGCAGAGGGAGAAGAAGAGGGAGAGAAGCAGATTCCCTGAGATTATGACCTGAGTTGAAATCAAGAGTCAGACACTAAACTGACTGACCACATCTGTTTTAAGATGACAGGACATGTGGATATCCAGAATCTGGAATCCCCATGTACCAGCTGAGAGGCCTTAAAGCCTGTAACACCTCTGTCTGCCTACTCATTGCTCTGATTCTTAAGCCAGTGTGCCACAAAAAATGGCACCACAGTGTTTAGCTCCAACAAAACTATGCTGGTCACAAGGATTACAGATTCCAAAAGCAAGAGAGTCCTGACCTAGAGCAGCAGTACTAAATTGGTTGCAAAAGCACTTTCAACCAGACCTTCTACTCCAGCTCAGAAATTTCCTGGAATGCTAAGTTGGTAGGGAAAAACTTTGAAACAGATAGGAACCTAAACTTCCAAAACCGTCAGTGACAAGGCCCCACATCCTCCTCCTGAAAGTGGCTGGGTTTAACCTGCTCATGATGCCCAGCTGTGGCCCAGCTGAGGTCACCAAGACTGTGAGAGCCCTGTGTTCCCACACTCCTTGCTCCTCATTGCACTTCCTCTCCATTTTCATGCAGAGAGGTACACTCTCTGCCCCATGAAGGAGAAGGCTCCTTCTGCTTCTCTGGCCCTAGTGACAATGCCCCCAACTGGATCCTACCGAATATTTGTGATGAAGATGCTAAAAGAGCTACCAGGCATTGCTGCCGTTTCCTCTGTCCCCTCACTGCTGCTTGTCACTGCCTGACATTCATGGCAGAGGCAGGGGCTACTGTAGCCTCTGCTAGTCATGGGGAAACACCCTACTTCTCCCTAGAGACTGCCTCTGACATCCCCTCAGATGACATGGGTACCCAGTGTGTTCTCTTGGGCTCCAACTCCTGGAGAATGTTGTGAAGAGTTACATCTTTAAAGTAGTGTTTATAAAGAAATATAGATCACCTCTTTCCCTGAGACGTCGGGAAAATTATCTTCCTATTTACGTCCTGCTATGCTATGTTCTAAGTCATGTTGCATATTCTGCTGCCCATGGCTTCATTAAAAGCAATCCAATCATGCAAAAGACATAAACAGAAATCTCACAGAGGAAGACATAGACATGGCCAACAGGCACATGAGAAAATGCTCCGCATCACTGGCCATCAAGGAAATACAAATCAAAACCACAATGAGATACCACCTCACACCAGTAAGAATAGGGAAAATTAACAAGGCAGGAAACAACAAATGTTGGAGAGGATGTGGAGAAAGGGGAACCGACCCTCTTGCACTGTTGGTGGGAACGTGAACTGGTGCTGCCACTCTGGAAAACTGTATGGAGTTTCCTCAAAGAGTTAAAAATAGATCTGCCCTACGACCCAGCAATTGCACTGCTGGGGATTTACGCCAAAGATACAGATGCAGTGAAACGCCGGGACACGTGCACCCCGATGTTTATAGCAGCAATGTCCACAATAGCCAAACTGTGGAAGGAGCCTCGGTGTCCATCAAAAGATGAACGGATAAGGAAAATGTGGTCTATGTATACAATGGAATATTACTCAGCCATTAGAAATGACAAATACCCACCATTTGCTTCGATGTGGATAGAACTGGAGGGTATTATGTTGAATGAAATAAGTCAATCGGAGAAGGACAAACATTATATGGTCTCATTCATTTGGGGAATATAAAAAATAGTGAAGGGGAATAGAGGGGAAAGGAGAAAAAATGAGTGGGAAATATCAGAAAGGGAGACAGAACATGAGAGACTCCTAACTCTGGGAAACAAACAAGGGGAGGTAGAAAGGGAGGTGGGTGGGGAGTGGGGGTGACTGGGTGATGGGCACTGAGGTGGGCACTTGATGGGATGAGCACTGGGTGTTATTCTATATGTTGGCAAATTGAACACCAATAAAAAATAAATTAAAATCAATTTGGAAGAGGAAAAAACCCTGAAGGGACTATACATTATTAGAAAACATATCCATTTCATTGCAAACATAAAATCTGCTATTAAAAGTCAGCTGAAATACTATATAAATTCAATATTTAGCACTCATATTTCTTATTTTATTTCCTTGTTATACTTATGGAATAAAAAGAAATTATTATGGATTGAATTGTGTTGCCCCTCAAAAAGATACATTGAAGTCCTAATCACCAGTGCCTCAGCTTATGACCTTATTGGGAAATAGGGCCATTGCACATGCAATTAATTAAGATGAGGTCATACTGGAGTAGGGTAGATCCTCTGATCCAATATGACCCATGTCCTTGCAAGAAGATGGTCATGTGAAGACAGAGAGATTCACAGGAAAAATGCTATCTAATGACAAAGGCAGATACTAGAGTTACACCATTTCAGGCCAAAGATTGCTGGCAAACCACAAGAAGTGAGGAAGAGGAAGCGTTTCCCTTATGGGTTTCCAAAGGAAAACAGCTCTGCCTTATATTGATTTTGGACTTCAAGCCTCCAGAACTGGGACAATACATTATTAAAAGTTGCAAGACAGATTTTACCTGAGCTACTGCAGCCTGGGAAAGAGATTTCAGTATAGAACTGAGGTAAAGTAGGTAAATTCTGCAAAACAGAAAGCAGGAGGCTTTTAAGTTCTGGGTGTGTTAAAAAAAAAAAAAAGGTACTGAAGGATACTGTGTGTTGGGGGGTGGGTGGCCAATGTGGTAAACCCATCTGTGTCTGCTAACGGGGGTCAAATTTAGGCTCCTATTCCTATCCTTGATGATAACATTTCAAAAGGATGATCCTATATTCTTTGAAAGACATTCCTGGATTGTAGAATATACAATCCCAAAGACAGAGAAAAGATTAACAATCATATGTTTTCTAAAGTAAATGCTCCGAGGAAAGAGTGGTCAGGGGTCTATAGTCAGATTTCGTCTGACTATAAATTCTTTCAGCAATGTTGAGTTTTCTCAGGCATAGCAGTTTGAGGAGACTCAGGTACTTATGCTAGGAACACAGATTTAAGCTGATAAAAACTATATTTGTGTTTAAGTCTTAGTGTGGGAGGTAGATGAAGTCATTTGTGCTGAAAGGTACAAGTTCTCTAGAGGCAAAGGTTGAGGCCTGGTTAGGAAGGACTCAGAGGAGTGTAACAAAAGTTTAGTCAAGGAAAGAGTCTTTGTCAGTGACCATAAGAATTAATATAAAAGTTGTCCCATGACACTAGTGTTCCCAAAGAATAACCTGATAGGTGTTAATTTTTCACTATTTTAAAAATACCTAATAGTCCAGATTATGTATTTTGTGAAAAGCAGTAGTCAGACTCCATGAACTTGCAACATCTATTATCACTAATGTTCAAGAGGCAGACATTTAATTTATATTAATGAGACTGAGAGAGGAATTTATTGGAAAAACAAACTAGGTGGCCTCTGAATCTTTGGGTTGCACCTTTTATCATAAGTAAGCAAATGGACTCTGTACCCCACCTAGATATCTTGCCTTGAAACATGCTTTGTGCTCCAAGGAAAATCCGGATATTTCAACAAATATTTATTGTGTGCATTAGGTTCTGTTCCAGGCACTGAGAATGCATTGGTGAATAAGACAAACAGATCACTACCCTTAGAGGGTTCATATTTTAATAGTAGGAGACAGATATACGTTAATAAACAAGTCCAATTTAGTTGAAACATTTTATAGGAAATTGCTATAGGATAATCCATACAGGGTAATCTGATAGAGTGTGATGGACCGAGGGAGAACCTCTCTGAGAATCAGGGAACCCCTCTGAGCAGGCATTTAAATTAAGACCTGAGTGGTCCTAAGGTCATACAAAGATCTGAGGAAAGAGCATTCTGGACAGAGGGCACATGTGCAAATGCCCTGATGTGAAAATAGTTTTGGTGAGTTTACAGAAAAGGAAGTACTGGAGCATAATGAATGATCTGAAATGTGGCTGGAGGAAAGCCAGGTTATATAGGATCTTACAGGGAGTGGTGAGGAGTTTTGATTTATACTAAGTATAATGGAAACTCATGAAAGATTTTAAGTAGGGGGTGATCATGAGAACATTTCATATTATGTATATTTATTTTCTTCAATAGTTTTGGTTGTGAAAAAAGAATGGTAGGGAGCAAGAGTAGAAGTAGAAGAGCAATTTTGAAGGTGTTACAAAAACCTGGAGTATATGTGATGGTAGTTTGTACTAGGCTGGGATGATGGCAGCAGCAGAGAGCAAAAAAGACACAAATAGATTAAGGATATATTTGAGAGGGGAACTGATTTATGAATAGATTAATTGCAGGGAAAGGAGAAATCAAGAACACTTAGATTTATGTCTTGAGGGAAATATTGGGGAAAAATAGATTTGGGGAAGTGGGCAAGAGTTAACTTTAAAGGAAATGTCAATCAGGCACTGCATATATGACTCTAGGATTCAGGTAAGGGTTCAAGCTTGAGAAGTTACATTTAGGAGTCATCTATTTAAACATTCCCTTTAGGATTTGAGGAACACAAAACAGAACACAAAATGGGAACATTTTAGTCAAATGGGCAGATGAAGCAAATCAGTTGTCAATGTTATTTATTACATTTAATAGTAGTTGTTACTATGTCTTGCAAATGTGCATGTGGTATGCTTTATGTTAAATGTACCCATAGGCATATTCAAAAATATCATGAGGGAAAGGAGAGAGACTTTACCATTAGGTTTTATGGTGTTGTAATCCTCAAAGCATATATAAATTTTGCAAGTTGACAGTCCTCCACATGCTAATAATTAAAACAGTGTACTCCCTGGTATAAAGGCAGAGAGCAGAAGTGCCAGTCATTATCTCCTGATGCATTCCTGTGTTATTATGCATCAAGGGTAGTAAATGCAGTGAGTCTGAGCCATCCCTCACTTCTGGAAATAGGAGGGTGGAGCAGAAGAACTCCAAACAGAATTGCCCCAATGGCCCATCTGAGGCTATGGCTCATGGTGTCATTCAGGATTACTGTGTGATTGAAGCATGCCTTTCATGACACGTCCCCAAAGTGTGTCAGGTTGGGCCTCTCACAACCAGTAGGCAGTTCAGACATGGTTTGCTTATGCCTAATCCCCATCGCTCATATGTCCCAATTATTTTTATGAGGTTGTACATAGTCCAACAGCAGGTCCAACCACTCTAGAGTTTCATCAACACCATTCAGATATTGAAGATGTTCCTTGGGAAAGGTATCTTTCTCCTTGGCTTTGGATTCAGCCTCAGCATAACCACATCCAGTTTCTGTGGCAGACTAACCATAAATATTACTGTGCACCCAAAGTTTAACAAGCATTTTGTGGAATTAGAAGGGAAAATTATGCTTTTTTAATTCCTGCGGTGGTTGGAATAAATAATTATTTTCTTTTGTTTTAAAGACTTTATTTACTTATTCATGAGAGACACAGACACAGGCAGAGACACAGACAGAGGGACAAGCAGGCCCCATGCAGGGAGCCCGACGTGGGACTTGATCCCACGTCTCCAGGATCACACCCCAGGCCAAAGGCAGAGCTAAACCGCTGAGCCACCTGGGCTGCCCCAATAATTATTTTCTTCAAGGTTTATGTTCTATGTATTTGAAATGAATGCTATAGATTACTGTCCAATAGAAACGATCTCAGCAACATGGTCTTCTAGTCTTGTCTGAACGCCTCTGGTAAACAAAATTATCAATTCTCTGACTCACTCTATTCTAAGGTAGCACAGTGGTGGCTTAAAGCTGGTGTATTCCTGATAACACACAGCAGTGGTTGGCACAGATGAGAACTAAAAATAATAACTCACAGGCTTTGGATCAATTATGGTTTCAGATATCAGTTCTTATTCTTTTAAACTATTATTGGAGATGTAAATCTTGCAGACTTCACTTTCAGCCTCTATAGAATGCAGTTAAAATGTATATCTCTTTCTCTGTTATGAGCGTTAAATGTCAAGTGCTTAGAGCAATGTTCGGCCATGCTAAACATCTATAATTGGTAGTAAGGTGAAATGCTATTGCTGTATGTGAAAGCCTCTCCTCTCATCCCTCTCACCCCATGACTCTCACCCATATGGCCACTAGAAATGCAGTCTGAAGCTTCCATTGCCTCAAATAAAACAGGCAGCTTCAAATAAAACAACACTGCAAAATGTCAAATTTTTCAAGAAGGATCTGAATAAGTGACCCAATTCCTCCCATCCTCTGAATATATAATAATCATCTGGAAGCAAGAGGGGGCATTAGAGAAGAAGAAAGAGTATGTGGATAAATGTCCCCAGACCCTGCCCATCTGGCTTCCCCGTTCCATCAGCAGCTGTCATATAGGGTTTGCAGTTTTGCACAGCCAGCTTGTCACTTTCTAAGCCCGTGCTCTTTGCACCTTGGTGTGCTTCTGGAGAGAAAAAGGCCCCCTTCTGGGGATCTTGAACTGACCTCATTTACCCTAAAATGTCTTTTCCCCTGCAATTGGAGGCTTTAGATAAAATCTGATAGACTTAAAAAAAAAAACCAAAATTACATTTTGCAGATGTAAGTATGTGACTTACAAATTCTCCTGGCCATAGGAACTTTTAGCTTTCTATCAACCAAGATACTAAAACACTTAATAAAAACACTCTCCTTTTTATTATCCAGTGGTCATATTTCTACCCACTGGTGCCATGGTAATATAACTTACATTTTATTTAAAGATTTATTTATTTATTTTGAGAGAGTGAGAGAGTGTAAGAGAGAGTGTGCAAGTGGAGAGAGGAGCAGAGGGAGAGAGTGAATCCCAAGCAGACTCCCCAATGAGTGTGGAGCCCAGTACAGGGCTCCATTTCCTGACTCTGAGATCATGACCTGAGCTGAATCAAGAGTTGGATGCTTAACCACCCAGGTGCCCTAAATATAAGTATCTTTTACCCAGTAATTCTGCAAATATTTTAAAATAGAAATCCTGTATTTCTCATATTTTCTCTAAGTTAGCATTCTTAGGTTCATTAATCAGTCATCACATAAAATGATTCTAGACCCTTCCATTATAGTTACTGTTATCTGTATGTGGTCAAGCATATTTATTTGTCTCTCTTAAAGATCAGTGATCGAATTGGGTTTTGTATTTTTGATAAAATTTTATTCTGCTAAATGGAATTAATCTTTCTCGACACTAAATTGCTAATGGACATTTAAAGTAATGGGAATAACTGTTTTAAAACATAGCAACAACTATATGGGTGTAGTAGGAACTCAAGTTTTTGTCATTTAAATAAATTTCTCTTTTCCTCATTCTGAGCTTGGTCATCTCTTTTAGACTCTCCATAAATGCTAGCATTTATTGTGATTTTATAAAATAACTTTGTCACTAAGAAACACTCTTACTGATCATATCTATAAATTTTAATTAATTAAAAGTTAATAATACTCAATTAAAGTGAATTCCATACTCTCTTATTTATATCTTAGAGAAGATTATGTCCATAATATGGTATGGGTTAATGGCAGATGGTATGAATATCAGCCAAATCCAAGTGAAAAATTTCTCTAATTAGAATGCAAAACAATTTTGTAAGGGTTTTGTATTTCCTACTTCCTCATGGCCTTACACAAGCAATGACTTTAGTTTCTGGTGGATGTCAAAGATGATGGCTTGTTAGGCAACAAATATAAATATAGCATTAGAGGTATGACCTACTGTATTAACAACCACCACCAGTGTAACCATCTCCAGACTGAATAGCTTGCAAGCTGACATCTCTGTGCTATTCTCGTTACTAATTTAAGTACAGCTGGACAAAGCTCTTTAGGATCCTGTGCTAGTAGCTCCCAAAGAGAATCATGCAGATGTGCAGCAGTAGCTAGAGAAGCTCCGGAGCCCCTAGGGATGCTTCTTTGTCACTGCTCATCAAATGCAGTGTCTAATTCTAAGCATTATGCTGCCTGGCCTGCTGAGCAAAGCCTGGGGAAGAGGTCAAGATTAACGAAGTCCATTCCTGCCTTGCAGCAGATTTCTGGGTAATCAAAAAAGAACAGATATATTTGTATTAGCAGAATTTAGGAGTTTAAAACATCTCCATTTAGTAATGAAACAGTTTTATAAGGATTTAAAATTTTCCACTTTCTCATTTGCATTCATCCACTTATTTAGCTCCTCAACCATTTTCTTTTTATTTTTTAGAAGATTTACTTATTTATTTGGGAGAGAGAGAGAGAGAAAGAGAAAGAATGAGCAGGAGTGGCAGAGGGACAGGGAGAGAGAATCTCAAGCAGACTCTAAACTGAGCATGGAGTCCGATGTGGGGCTGGACCTCACGACCCTGAGAACATGACCTGAGCCAAAACCAAGAGTTGGATGCTTAGCTGACTGTGCCACCCAGGTGCCCCTCTTTTTTCAAAAGATATTTTTTTTTATTTTTATTTTTTTTTAATTTTTATTTATTTATGATAGTCACAGAGAGAGAGAGAGAGAGAGAGAGAGGCAGAGACACAGGCAGAGGGAGAAGCAGGCTCCATGCACTGGGAGCCCGACGTGGGATTCGATCCCGGGTCTCCAGGATTGCGCCCTGGGCCAAAGGCAGGCGCCAAACCGCTGCGCCACCCAGGGATCCCGATATTTTTATTTTTAAGTAATCTCTATACCCAATGTGTGACTTGCACTCATAACCCTGAGATCAAGGATTGCATGCTCCACCAACTGAGATAGCCAGGCACCCCCTCACCCATTTTCCGATGGCTTTCCTCATCCATCACCCCCATAACTATTTTTTGTTTGTTTTATTTTTAACTGAAGTAAAATACACTACATAAAATTTACCATCTTAACCAGTGTACATTTCAACAGTATTAAGTACATCCACATTGTTGTGCAGCCATTCTCCAGAACTCTTTTCAACGTGTAGACTTGAAACTCTATACCCATTAAACACAACTGCTCAGTCTGTGCCCCCCCCCCCGACCCTGCCCCTGGCAACTACACTTTAGTTTCTGTAGCTAGGAATTTGACTGCCTTATATAAATGGAATTATACAGCATCTATCTTTTTTTGTGACTGGCATAATGTCAAGTTTCATCCATGTTGTAACATGTGTCAGAATTTCTTTCTGAATAATGTTTTTTAAGACCAAATAATATTCCACTGCATATATACCACATTTTCTTTGTCCATTCATCCCTCATTGGACACTTGGGCCGCTTCTACCTTTTGACTATTGTGAATAGTGCTACTGTGAATGTATGTGTACAAGTATCTCTTTAAGGTCATGCTTTCAATTCTTTGGGATATATACCCAGAAATGGACTTGCTCGAGTCACAGGATAATTCTATTTTCAGTTTTTTGAAGACTGCCATACTGCTTCCCACAGTACTTGCATCATTTTATATTTTTATCAGCTGTGCACAAGGGCTCCAACTTCTCTACATCCTCACCAATACTTGTTACTTTCTGTTTTTCTGATAGTAGCTGTTTATTGACTGAATTATGTCCTCCTAAAATTCATATGTTTAAGTTCCAACTCCCAGTAAATCACAATATAGCTGTATTTTTAGATAAGGCCTTTACAGGGTAATTAAATTAAAATGAGACCATAAGGGTTAGCCCTAATCCGATCTGACTAGCGTCCTTATAAGAAGAGATTAGGTTATTCCAGGGATGTGTGCACACAGAAGAAAGGCCATGTGAGCACACAGTGAAAAGGCTGCCACCTGCAAGCCAAGGGAAGAGGCCTTAGAAGAAAGAGAACCTGCCCACCCCTGGGGACTTCCAGCCTCCAAAACTGTGAGAAAATACATTTCTGCTAAGTCACCCAGGCTGTGACATTTTGTTATGGCAGCCTCAGTAAACTAACACAGTTGTCATCCTCATGGGTGTGAGGTGGGAACTCATTGCAGTTCTGATTTCTATGACCTTAATGGTTTGCTAGCAGCATCTTTTCATGTGCTTGTTGGCCATTTGTATATCTTTTGAGAAATATCTATTCAAGACCTTTGCCCATTTTCAAATTGAGTTGTTGATTTCTTTGTCGTTGAGTTGCTGGAATTCCTTACATATTCTGGGTGTCAGTCCTTTATCAGATATGACTTACAAATGTTTTCTCCATGCCATTTTCTCTAACATGCCATGTTGATTGCCCTTTGATGCAGAGACTGGTAGGAGTGGGGGTGTGGGGAATGACAACCATGCCTGCAGGAACTTATTTTTCAGTATATCATTTGCTACACATTGCAAGAGTGTTTCCCTACATTGAGCTTCAACCAGGAAGGTGACTGGTAAACTCTTACTGCAATGGGTGGCAGTTCCTGGTAAATTAAGTAGGTACTGTGTGACACATAGTTTCATGTAATGATAGGATTAGAAGGAAACAAGGACATAGGCCACTGGGGAGGATCTCTGAGCAGGGAGTTAGGAAATACTGGCTCTGGCCAGCTCTGTCACCAAGATAAGTGACAGCTCAGAGGCTCTCCCAGGCCCCATCCTCCTTTGCCAACTCACTTAGTAAACAGGGGCCTTGGTTTTTATTTCATATGGGCTACCAGGAGCTGCAGCTGGATGGATGAGGACATGTGATTATAAGGTATGGTCTTACATAAAGTCAAGCTCTGGAAACAAAAAGGCAATCTGATGGCTGCTCTGCAGAATGGCAGACAATCTGCCATCAGGTCACCCAGGAGCAGGAGCAAACTAGAGTCTCTGAGACAAAGCCCCAGAGCAGATCTCCTGAAAAGCCCATACAGTCTGCAGCCATACACCCTGAATGTTTCTGATCTTGTCTGATCTTGGAAGCTAAGCAGGGCCTGACCTGGTAAGTATTTGGATGGGAGACCAAAAACCCATACAAAGAACAGGTACCCTTTTGTGGCATTCCTTAGCCACAATTCTGGGTGGGAAATGAACCAGTAAGGACACCAAGACAGTTTAGACATCCTCTTAATTAGGTCCCTGGTTCCTTGCTACTCAAAGTGGGATCCAGGAATTAATGATCCTGGGATCACCTATGAGGTGGTTAGAAATGCAGAATCTTAGCTCCATCCCAGACCTATTGAATTCAGGGTCTGAATTCTGGTCATTTTTACCAGATTTCTGGTTGATTCTCATGCTCATTAAATTTTAAAGAGTGTTATCAGTGAATCATTTGTATTACCACATGCTTCCTGGTTGTTTCTGAGAGCTTTGGCTCAGAGGTTTTCAATAGGGAGAGGTATGACTCCCTCACACTGGGAAGTTTGTGGGGGCTTTTGGTTGTCATAAGGACTATAGGGGTGACTGGCATTTAGTGGACAGGTTCCAAGGATGCTAAACATCCTGCAATGTGTGGGAATAGTCCCTCAGAGCAAAGAACTGTCCCACTCAAATGCCAGTGGGTTCCTGATGAGAAACGTGTTGGTTATTTCTTAATCTATAACATAAGCACTTGGACTACATAGATTCCAATGTTTATCCCAGCTCCAAGATTCTTTTGTTCTACCACTGGCTTCACACCAGTTTAGAAAGTTCTCAGTGCTATCTTCCCCTCCTTCTAATTATGCCTGCTGTAAGCCCATGTCATTTTCAGTTAGACAATCCAATGGAGCCAGTCACAAGAGATTAATCTTAATGAACGTAAATTCATATTATTCCCTATTACATACAACCTGCCCATTCTGGTGAGAATTCAAAGGGCCCTTTCAGTCAACTTAATGAATTTGTCGCTGTGATGCTGATAACACTGACAAGCCTGGAAACATTATAGTCAGCAAAATATTTTACCAGTTAGCAGTTCAAGGCAATCATTGCCCTGTCAGATTTGAGGTAAAGTGGCTCTCCCCACTCCCACAACCTCTGTTCTGTTTGGATTAACTGCAGGTCCTGCTGGGGTGGCATGGGAATAAGGACACTGGCCGAGATGCAATCTCCAACAGCTGTTTAGCATTGTCTCTGAAGAGAGAACACAGGCAGCAAACACGTGGAGGGTCATAAGCAGAGCCTGGTGAACCCGAGCATGCTGAGAATTTTCTGAATCTGTGGGCCTAGTGGAGGAGATGAAGACAGATTGAACTGATAGAATGAATCATAAGAGAATCTGAGTAAACAATTGAGCTTCCCTTAAGTGTGGTGTGTCTTTTGAAAATGAAAATGTGAATTCGCTCCTATGTACCCCATTGTAGTGCTGTGAGGACAAAAGAAAGTATCTTTTGAAAAACGTGAACTTCTTGGATGAAAGGCACTATGTGCCTCTAAAGTGCTGTTGGTATTTATCATCATGCTGTGCTTGACACACTACAGGTGCAAAGGTTATGAAAATAAGGTCCTTTCAATCATTACAGCTAAAGGAAAAACAATATACTAGAGGAGATTTTTCCCCCTGGGATTATTTGTCCTGAGGTTCTATGGAGCAGTTTCTGTTAGTGTGCTCACCACATTACCTTCTTGCTTCAAAAAATTAATGGCATGAATGACAAACATAGCCTTCTGATGGTTGATGCACACACATGCCTCCTCTATTTATATAGTGGCTGGCCATTCTGATGTGCAAACAAAGGAGACAGTGCTGAAGACTGGGATTCTGTCTGTGGCTTAGACTCTATGTCAGTTAATAGTGTACTAATTATGCCCCATTTTAGCCTATAGCCTGGGTCAGCAGTGTAAGAGAAGTTTTATTAGAATCATTAGGAAAAGCAGTTGGTTGCGAAAGCAGTTCAAAATAATGAAAATATGCCTTTTCATTTTATCATAAAATGTGTCAATGAACATGGTTTGTGAGCCCTTACTGAAATCTATTCTTTGAATCTGCTGAGTTGAGGGATTCCGTGACCACATGTTTACATAAACAATATGCCTAATGCATTTGTCGCATTATCCACTCTCAGTTTCTTAAAAGTGGAATAAGAACTAAAGCCACTTCTGGAACAACCTCGGTGCAAATCCTGGAATGTTAGTGTTTTCTAATCTTTTATAAATGTCTTGTCAGGTATTTTCACAACAATATTTAAAACTATTGAATCTTTTCCAGAAATTAACAATTTAGTTTTCATAGAAACAGTAACTTTTTCTTTTCTCACTTGTACTTGCTAGTTTGTTAAGTCATATAATCACAATAACAGGTTCAACAGGTATGAACAAGTTTGAGAATCAACACTGCTGACTCTTAAGACATTCACCACTCAACATGTAGGAATAGTAGTAGGGGCCAGACTAGCCAGGTGTCTTCTAGCCACAAGCAGTTGTCAGGCCGTAAGTATGTACACCTTTTACAAAGGGAATGGAGATGACCAATCAACCTGAAAAGTAAGTTAAGTATGGTTACTGAAATAATTATCTGTTATACTGAATGTGTGTATCTCCCTAAAATTAGTGGAAGGCCTAACCCCCATGTGACTGCATTTTGAGGAAGGAAGTAATTAAAAGTTAAATGTTAAATTAGAAGTTAAGATCTTAAGGCTGGGGCCCTGATCTGAAAAGATTAGCATGCTTATGAGAAGAGATGCTAGAGCTTACTCACTCTCCCCTGTGCAAAGACACAGCAAGAATGTGGCCATCCACAAGCCTGGGAGAGGGCCCTCACCAGAAACTGACCATGTGGACCTGGATGTAGGACTTCTACCCTCCAAAACTGTGGGAATACAAATTTCCATTGTTCACCCAGTCTGTGGTATTTTGTTATGCAAGTCTGAGCAGATTACACTAAATACTATGTCTTTGGTTCTGAGGAACACTTAGCAGTAAAGTTCATTGATTAAACACAAAATTATTACCATTTCTGGAGAACTGACTTAAAGTGCAGAGCCTGAGCTAATGGATCCTGATAAATAGTCTATTCAGTTTCATATTGGAATGTATTTACAGGCCTCATTCTAGTAGTGAACTATTGAGTGTAGCTACTTAAATCAGCTCTTAGGCTTATCACTAGAAAATAATCACAGAGAGCCCTTTATTGGTTAGACATATTTTCTTCCTGTAGTATCTATTAGCAAGACTGTCAGGGTGTTACTATAACTACATTATATAATTATATTACATGATTAGTATATATAATTATATAACTGGCAAATTATTATATAATATAGCTACAGTAATACCGCATATATATAGGTATATTGTATCATATACTATATGCAGTTGACCCTTGAACAACATGGAGGTTAGGGGTGTTGACACCCATGTAATTGAAAATCTGCATGTAACTTATGACTCCCTTGAAACTTACATACTAATAACCTGTTGACTGGAAGCATTACCAATAACATACATAGTCAATTAACACATATTTTGTATGTTATGTGCATTATATACTATATTCTTAACAATAAAGCTAGAGAAAAGAAAATATTAAGATAACCATAAGCAAGAGAAACTGTTAACAGTATTATAGTGTAGAAAAAATCTGCACATAAGTGGACCCATGCAGTTCAAATCCATGTTGTTTAAGCACCAACTGTATATATACACTGATATCCCATGTAATATACTATATCATATACTATATTGTTTGTAGTAATATTATATAGTTAAGGGGGATGTAAGGATTCAAAAAAGTCACAAAACTGTCATTATTTTCAACTTATATACTTTTCTACATAAAAATATCCAAAAAAAACAACAGATAAATGGTTATGCAAACCAACTACATTCCCAAAAACCAGTAACAAATAGTTCAAATGATTTTTAAAATGTCATTTATAATAGCAACAAAACACGAATGGTAACTAAAAATAGAAATTTTTAACAAGTGTGTAAGGCTTGAAAGATATTAAAGAAACAAATGTTCACAATGTTCACAGATGGAAAACCTCAATAACATGAAGACATCTGTTCTCCTAAAATCCAAAGTCCAAAGGTTTTTTGATAAAAGTTAACCAGTATTATCCTTAAGTCCATTTCAATGAGCAAAGGACCAGGAATTGCCAAAATGATTTTGAAGAAGAACAAGGAGGATTCACTCTTCAAAATATCATGCATCTTCTGTCCTAAAGCTATAGTAATTAGGACAGTATAGTTTAAGACACAGTAACACTAGCTCAGGGATAGAACAAATAGATTGATAGAAGGCCTATAAATAGTTCTACCTCCATATGGAAGCTTGTTATGTTATAGAGGAGGCGTTGCAAATGAGTGGAAATAGGATGGGAAAAGCTAGTTTTCCATACGGAGATAAAAAAATCTCTTCTTTCCCCAAAATAAGTTTCAGGTGAATAAAAATGTAAATGTTGACAGAGAAACTTAAAAAATTTTAGAAGAAAATATAGAAAAATGTCTTTATGACGCTGGGTTAGGAAAGGATGGTTTTAGACAAGATTTAGAAATTACACACCAGGGTACCTGGGTGGCTCAGTTGGCTAAGTGTCTGCCTTTGGCGCAGGCCACCATCCCAGGGTCCTGGGATAGAGCTCCACATCTGGCTCCCTGCTAGTTAGGGGGTCCGCTTGTCCTTCTCCTTCTGCCTCTTGCCCCTGCTCATGCTTTCTCTCCCTACCTTTCTCTCAAATAAATAAATAATCTTTAAAAAAAAGAAAAAACTAAATATTAATAGAGGAACTGATAGTGATATAATCACAAAATATGTAGTGAAAATGAGCTAACTAGAACTGTATTTCCCAACATTGCTGGAAGAAAGAGTCTTATCCTATTTTTTTTTTAGACTTTATTCATTTGTTTATTTTAGAGAGAGAACATGAATGGGGGAAGGAGCAGAGGAAGAACAATAAGCATAGTCTATGCTGAGTGTGGAGCCCAACGAGGGGCTTGGTGCAGGGTTCAGTCCCATGACCCTGAGATCACAACCACAGCTGACATCGAGTCAGATGCCCAACCAACTGAGCCACCCAGGTGCCCGAGGCTTACTCTATTGTTGATGGTTGACTACTGACAGCTCTTAGATCCTCACCCTTCTTCTCTGTCCGTCCCACATCTGGGCAACCTGATAAGATAGCTAGTGCACACCACTCACCCTCTGTCACCAGTGGGCTGTTCAGACCCAGCCTGTGCAAAGGAACTCTTCCCTAGGAGCAACTGGGTGTCTCAGCCAATTAAGTGTCTGCTTCTGGCTCAGGTCATGATCTCAGGGTTGTAGGCCCCACTCCCCTACTCTCCCACTTCTTCACACTCAGTCTCTCACATTAATGCACAAAATCTTAAAAAAAAAAAAAAAAAAAAGAACTCTTCCCTAGTCTCATCTCCTACCCAACATAAGGACCCAAACTTCTTTTGGTTTCATTCTTCACATCTGACTGAATCTGATCCCTTCTCCCTAAGGACTTCTTTTACCTTTTCTGTGTAAGTAATAAACTTTATGTCGTATCTATTGGTGCCTATGCGTCATTCCTCTCAGTGTCTTCATAAATTTCTGGGTGAGAGACTGTCTAGTATTCATCTAGGAATATTAGGTACTCAAATAAAATAAAACTGTTAACATCATACATAAATGTTTGCTTTAAAAGACTAAGACAGGGATCCCTCAGTGGTTGAGCGCCTGCCTTCAGCCCAGGGCGTGATCCTGGAAACCCAGGATCGAGTCCCATGTTGGGCTCCCTGCATGGAGCCTGCTTCTCCCTCTGCCTGTGTCTCTGCCCCCCGCCCTTCTGTGTGTCTCTATGAATAAACAAATAAATAAATCTTAAAAAAAAGAAAAAGTGTAGAGAACATAAGAAACCACTTTATACACATTATCAGGGTTAAGAAGTAAAATATTACTGACCCATATCAAACTCCTGTGTGCTCTTACCCAGTCCTATTCTTACTTCAGAGATAATCACTATCTCAAATTTGATGTTTCTCATTCCACATGTTTTTATACTTTTTAAAAACATTTATGTATCTATAAATAATATATAATACTGTTTGCATGTCTTTTAATATAAGCATAAATGGCATCATACTGTGACTTTCTGCAAACTTTTGATATTTTTTACTCAATTTTATGTTTTTGTTAATAGTTTTATTTTAGTTGAGTAAAATCATATGGTATTTGTCTTTCTCTGTCCGACTTATTTCACTCAGCACAATATCCTTTAGAGCCACCCATGTTGCAAATGGTAAGATCTCATCCTTTTGGGGGCACTGGGTGGCTCAGTGGTTGAGCGTCTGCCTTTGGGTCAAGTGTGATCCTGGGGTCCTGGGATCGAGTCCTGCATTGGGGTCCCCACAGGGAGCCTGCTTCTCCCTCTGCCTATGTCTCTGCCTCTGTCTGTGTGTGTCTCTCATGAATGAATAATAAAAATCTTAAAAAAAAATCCCTCATACTTTTTAATGGCTGAGTAATATTCCATCATGTATCTATACCAATCTTTTTTTATCCATTCATCTATCAATGAACACTCAGGTTGCTTCCATTATCTTGGCTATTGTAAATAATGCTGCAATAAACTCCTGTAAAAATAGAAGTGCAAAAGCTTTGCACAGTGGCAGTATCGTAGCCAATGAGGTTTATCCAAGGTGCAATTATTGCTAATTGAAAATAGAAGTGCAAATATTTTTTGAACTAGTATTTTTGTTTTCTTTGGGTAAATTACTGGATTGTATTGTAATTTCATTTTTAATTTTTTAAGAACTTCTATACTGCGTTCCACAATGGTTGCACCAATTTACATTCCCACCAACAATGCACGAGGGTTTCTTTCTCTCCACATCCTCTCCAACACTTGTTATTTTTTCTCTTATTGATTCTAGCCATTCTGACAGGTATAAAGTGATATCTCATTGTATTCTGACCTGTAGAACTGGGAACTAATAAATGGGTGTTGTTTTAAACTGCTTTATGGTAATTTATTATGCAGAAAAGTGGCCCATTTCTCCTATATCTCCATCTTCTTCTCTACATTCAACACTGACTATTGCATGCAAATGGTAAGGCAAGATTCTCAAGAGAAAAACAACTTGCTTACAGAGATACTCATTTTTACTGGGAGTATTTTACTGGTATATTTTTCAACTAGTGCACTCCAGCAAGGTATAGCCAGGTTTCTAAATTTTTCTTTTTTATCTCTTTTTTAAAAAGTTAACAAATATATTAAGCATAAGAAAAAAATCTAGGGCAGCCCAGGTGGCTCAGTGGTTTAGTGCCGCCTTCAGTCCAGGGCGTGATCCGGAGACCCAGGCAGAGACATAGGCAGAGGGAGAAGCAGGCTCCCTGTGGGGACCCCAATGCAGGACTCGATCCCAGGACCCCAGGATCACACTTGACCCAAAGGCAGACGCTCAACCACTGAGCCACCCAGCCCCCAAAGGGATGAGATCTTACCATTTGCAACATGGGTGGCTCTAAAGGATATTGTGCTGAGTGAAATAAGTCGGACAGAGAAAGACAAATACCATATGATTTTACTTGTATGTGGCATCTAAAAAATAAAACAAATGAACAAACAATAAACAAAAAAAACATCCTTTTTTTTTAAATGTGAAGAACAGACTGGTTGTTGCCAGAGGGAAGGTGGGTGGGGGATGAGAGAAATAGATTAAGGGGATTAAGAAGTACAAATTTCTGCTTATAAGTCACAGGGATGAAAAATACAGCATAGGGAATATGGTCAATAACATTGTAATAACATTGTTTGGTGACAGGTGATGACTATGCTTGTGGGAAGCAATGAGTAATATATAGAATTGTTGAATCATTACATTGTACACCCGAAACTAATATAACATTGTATGTTAATTATACTTCAATAAAATGTATATTAAAAAATAAAAGCCCCCCAAATTAGACAATACTCATTTCATTAAACATCCATTGAATTAAACAACACCCATATATCACAGTCCTCTGGGTCAGAAGTCCAGGCACAGTGTGGCTGGGTTCTCTGCTCAGGATCTCAGAGGCTAACATCAAAGTATTGGCTAGACTGAGTTCATTTCTAGAGTCTCTGGGGAAGAATTCTCTTCTAAGCTCATTCAGGTTTGTAGGACATAGGTCCCCTTTTCCCTTGCTGGCCACCAACCAGAGGCTTCACTTAGGTCCTAGGAGCCACCTGTATTCCATGCCACATGACACCCTCTATTTTCAAAAATCTCAGCAACTGAGATTTTTTTCTCCTTTATTAAATTCCTTTCTTATTTACTTATTCAAGATTTTATTTATTTATTAGAGAGAGAGAGAGCAAGTAGGGGGAGTGGCAGGCAGAGGGAGAAGGAGAAGCACACTCCCCGCCAAGCAGGGAGCCAAATGTGGGGCTTGATCCCAGAACCCAGGAATCACGACCTGACCCAAAAGCAGATGCTTAACCGAATGAGCCACCCAAGCATCACAAATTCCTCTCATATTTAAAATCTGACTTCCGGGGGTCCCTGGGTGGCGCAGCGGTTTGGCGCCTGCCTTTGGCCCAGGGCGTGATCCTGGAGACCCGGGATCGAATCCCACGTCGGGCTCCCGGTGCATGGAGCCTGCTTCTCCCTCTGCCTGTGTCTCTGCCTCTCTCTCTCTCTCTCTCTGTGACTATCATAAATAAATAAAAAAAAAAATTAAAAAAAAAAAATAAAATAAAATCTGACTTCCTTTCTTACCTATAGAGCCAAATTTAAAGGATGAATATGATTAGGTCATGCCCACTCAGACAATCTTTCCATCTTAGGTCAGCTATTTGTGACCTTAAATTACGTCTGCAGAATTCTTTTACAGTGACATCTAGATTAGTGCTTTATGGAATAACTGGAAGACTGTGTGTGTATACCAGGAGTCAGGAATTTAGAAAACCAAATTCCACTTACCACAGACTAGAACTAGAGAGAATATGGCATAGAAAGTCAACACCAGGGGAATTCCTAAGTAGTGGCCATATATGTCCTAGATGTTTAATGTTAAAAATGGGCTAATATATCTAGCTCATGAAATCCTGAATGCTTAAAACTTAGGGGAAGAAAACAAAGGCCATGGAAATCTCTGTGATCTTGGCAGACTGTAATCAATCAAGAAGAGGAACCACAAGCAGGTGTTCCTGATCAAGGTAGCCGCAGGCAGATCAGTGGAAAACTACTTTGCTATTTGAGCCAGCTTTCCAATTAATGCCATTGTAAATGATACATAAAAATAAATCTAATGTAAATACAAAGTTAAATATAAATATAACTGAATATAGTTATAAACAAAGCATTTTTAAAACCAGAATATTAAAAAAATAAATAAAACCAAAATATTTATAAAATGGAAAAGAATTAAAATTGAGGGGAACTGTATTTCATTTCCTATACACTTATAGGCCATGTAATGCTCATTCTTCCATATTTTTGTATACCAGCTATTCCTATTTTAAACACAGAGTAAGGGAAATTATAAAAAGTTGATGGTTTAATTAGCAGTAATGATAGCTTGGCATTTAACAATCTTTGGTATGGTCCATCTTATCTTTTCCGAGTTATTTTTTACTACTTTCTTACTTGTACTATCTCATGTAGCAACAAAACAGAATTGTTCCTTTTCCCCTAAACCCACCACTACAGCTTTAGCCATGTGTCTACCTCCGATAATACTTTTGATGCCACCGAATTCTATTAAATTTGTCAGATTCTCTTTTTAAAAAGATTTTATTTTTATTTATTCATGAGAGACACAGAGATGCAGAGACATAGGCAGAGGGAGAAGCAGACCCCTGCAAGGAGCCACATGTGGGACTCAATCCTGGACCCTAGGATCATGCCCTGAGCCAAAGGCAGACGCTCAACCACTGAGCCACCCAGACATCCTGAATTTGTTAGATTCTACTGGTCCTTTTGGGACCATCTCAAATGTTGCCTCCTTGGTGAAACATTCTTTGATCTATATCCCAGCCTTTGGCAAAAATAATCTTTTCCATGTGAACTCCTTTAGCACTTCATTCAAAATTAAGTTTCCTGTCACTTCCTACCTTACCCTGTGGTTATTGTGTTCCTATTGTAGCACCCTCTACTTGACTGTGTCCTTGTGCAGTAGTAATTTGGACTCTTTCATTTCAGATTACCCATGAGCCTGGCAAAATACCTCGCACTACAAGTATTTAAAAACTGTGGGATTATCTATCGAATGCATGTATTTTTTGTCTCTATCACTGTGCCAAATCAAGGTAAAAGAAATTAATATAATTCTTGCTGTAGACAAGACCTTAGCCACATCAGCTAGACCTTAGTCACAATTATATTTCACAAATTATTTCTTAAAATTCCCCAAAGTTTTAATTTCCCCATTTCAGCAAACAAACCCTCAGTAGAACACAATCTCCACACATGCACAGACTTGCGTCATACCTGTGTGCTGCAAGCCTCGATCATGTCAAACACCGAGAGAAGTAAGTTCCTCTAGACTGATTGCCCCAAATCCTTCCTAAACTCTCTCTTCCCCTGAAGCTTTCCAAACAAAGTTTGACCACATTACCGGGTGGAGAGGAAGGTTTTTTCCTTAAATCAGTGAAAAAAGAAAATGTCTACAAGAAAATGAAACAGTTATCTGTTTCTCTTGTGACAGAAGTGGATGACATGTCACCCTCCTATGGTTTTCACGAATTTCATTGTCATAAGATTTTATGGAAATAAATACTGAATTAAATTAGATCACTCATATCTGCCCCATGAGATATTTTATGAACATACAACCTTTTTCTTCAAACATTTGAGTTAAATTTTGGCTTACAAGTTAAAACGGTTTGACAGAACCACTTATTCCTTTTTTTAAAGATTTAATTAAAAAAAGATTTAATTAGTTTATTTGACAGAGAGAGATAAAGAGAGAGAGAGAGAGAGAATGTGGACAAGCAGAAGGGAGCAACAGCAGAAGGAGAGGGAAAAACAGGCTCCCCACTGAGCAGAGAGCCTGACATTGGGGCTCGATTTTATGACCTGAGCCAAAGGCAAACACTTAATCGATTGAGCTACTCAGATGCCCCAGAACCATTTATTCTGATAGACCATTGTCATTTAACTGATTACTTCATTGTACTCAGAAATTAATGAAGAGATATAATTAAATTATGAAATAGGCTCTAAAAATTCACCACTTATATACTTAGGAATTACAGGCAACATTCACAGGGCACATGATAAATACAGGCACATGTACATGCATACATGTTTGTGCACACATGCACATACACCTACATATATGCAAACACTCATTCACGCATACACATCTATATATACATACCACACGCTTTGTAATGGGAAACCAACAGTTTCACATTGCAAAAATTATAATTACAATGCAAAAGTATAAAGGCAAGAAGTATGACTGTGAATTTTGGTGCACAAAGCCTTTGAGTTAGTAATTCATTCCCTAAATCACCAAAACATCCCAAGTTAATATAAGAGAATAAACAAAATAGGGGGAAGAAATTTTGACTACTCCAAAAGAAGATAGCAAAGGAAGAGCAAAGACAAAAGAAAAAATGAAAACAAATACTGAGATGGTAGACTTTAAATCATATCAGCAATTACAATATGAGAAGACTGAACATTCCAACTCCAAGGCAGATCTTATTAGATTAATTAAAAAAAAAAACAGACTCAGTATTCTCAATATTTTTATAAGACACAAACTTTAAATATTATGACACAGAACAATTGAAAGTAAAATGATGGAAACATAAATACCATATACCATGTAAACACTAACCATAAGAAAGCTTAAAAATTAAGGTTACATTTATAAAAATTATAACTGGATATAATGTCAAAGTAGACTCTAAGGAAAAATGTATTACCAGATATAAAGAGGGACATATAATACTGATAAAAGGGTCAATTTAATAGGAAGAGGGATCCCTGGGTGGCGCAGCGGTTTGGCGCCTGCCTTTGGCCCAGGGCGTGATCCTGGAGACCCGGGATCGGATCCCACGTCGGGCTCCTGGTTCGTGGAGCCTGCTTCTCCCTCTGCCTGTGTCTCTGCGCCTCTCTGTGTGTGTGTGTGTGACTATCATAAATAAATAAAAATTTAAAAAAAAATAATAGGAAGATAGAATACTCCTTAATGTGTGTGGGTCTGATAGCATATCTTCAAATAGAAAGTAAAAATTGACAGAAATAAATAGACAAATCCACAATTAGAATTGGAGATTTTAAGGTATTTCTTTCTATAATGGGCAGAAAAGACAGATGAAAATTATTAACAATATATAAGATATGAACAATCTGACCTAAACAGACATTTGTACAGTGCTTATAGATTATTACAGCCAACAACTATAAAAAAGAAGAAAGAATACACACTATTTAAGTGCACATAGATTGTTCACCAAAGTAGACCATATTTTGGCCTATAAAGGAAGTCTTGATGAATTTCAAAGGACCAAAGTCTCACAGAATATGTTTTGTGACCACAATGGTATTAAACTAGAAGTCAGTAACAAAAATATAGAAATCTTCCAAATGTGTTGGAAATTAAGTAACACATTTCTCAATTATCTACTGGCCAAAGAAGAAGTCACCAGGGAAATCAAGTTCAACTATTTTGAATGAATAATAATAATACAAATTAGCAAGACTTGTGAGATACAACTAGAACAAGGTTTATAGGAATTTATATATTTTTAAAGGACATTATCCATTTATTTGAGAGAGAGAGTGAGCATGAGCAGTGAGGAGGGGGAGAAGGAGGAGCAGATCCCCTGCTGAGCAGGAAGCCCAAGGCTGGGTTCTATCCCAGAACTGTGAGATCATGATCTGAGCCAAAGGAAGACACCAACTGACTGAGCCACCCAGGCACCCCAGAATTTATATGTTTAAACACATATGTTAGAAAGAAGAAAGCTTTAAAATCAAAGATCTAAGCTTCTACTTCAAGAAGCTAAAAAAAGAAAATTAACATTAAAAAGTGTGCAAGATGTCCACAATAGCCAAACTGTGGAAGGAGCCTCGGTGTCCATCGAAAGATGAATGGATAAAGAAGATGTGGTTTACGTATACAATGGAATATTACTCAGCCATTAGAAACGACAAATACCCACCATTTGCTTCAACGTGGATGGAACTGGAGGGTATTATGCTGAGTGAAGTAAGTCAATCGGAGAAGGACAAACAGTGTATGTTCTCATTCATTTGGGGAATATAAATGATAGTGAAAGGGAATAGAAGGGAAGGGAGAAGAAATGTGTGGGGAATATCAGAAAGGGAGACCGAACATAAAGACTCCTAACTCTGGGAAAGGAACTAGGGGTGGTGGAAGGGGAGGAGGGCGGGGGGTGGGGGTGAATGGGTGGCGGGCACTGAAGGGGACACTTGACGGGATGAGCCCTGGGTGTTATTCTGTATGTTGGTAAATTGAACACCAATAAAAAATTAATTTATTAAAAAAGTGTGCAAGATCTATACAGGGAAAACTCTCCAACATTGCTCAGAAAAATTAAAGAACACCTAAATGAATGAAGAGACACATCACTGATGTGATATTAAGATAACAAATCTTCCTAAATTTATTATTCCCTTTTTAAAATTGATTATTTCTAAATTGATTCAGCACAATCCTAAACAAGATCCTAGCAGGCTTAATTTTTGTGTTTGTATGATACAGTAATCTGAATCTATAATTTATTTGGCAATGCAAAGGACCTAGACTAGCAAATACAATCTTAGAAAAGAGAAGAGGGGTACATGGGTGGCTCAGTTGGTCAAGTGTGGAACTCTTGGTTTTGGCTCAGGTCATAATTTTACAGTAGTAGGATAAAGCCCTGCATCAGGCTTGGTGTTCAGTGTGAAGTATGCTTCAGATTCTTTTCCCTCCCACCCAGGCCCTTTCTGCTGGTGTGTGTATGTACTCCTTCTCTCAAATAAATAAATAAAATTTAAAAAAATAAACCACATTGGAGGACCCATGCCAACAGATTTTAAACTCACCCTAAATCTTTGGTAATTAAGACAGTGTAATATTAGCATAAAGATAGACAAACAGATCAGTAGAACTGAAGAGAGTCTGGAAATAAACCCAGGTAAATGTGTTCACTTGATTTACTAAAAAGACATTCATGCTCTTCAGAGAGAAATAATGGTGTTATTAATAAGTGATGCTAGAGCAACTGGACATTCATATGAAAAAGAAATAAAATTTGACTCTTGTCTCATGCCATACAGAAAAACCAATTCTAAGGATATCAAAATGTCAATTTGAAAGCTAAAACTACCTTGAGAGAAGAGTTTTTAAATAGGACACAGCAGAAACCATTAAAAATTTTAAGTTATAAATTAGTCTTCCTCAAAATTTAAAATTTTTCTCATCAAAAGACACTATCTAGGTAGACAAAAAGGCACTCCAGCTGCTGGAAGAATGTGTTCACAGTATATATACCTGACAAAAGATTTGTATCCAGAATATATGAAAGACTTTTACAATTCAATAATAATAAAGCAAACAACTCAATTTTTTAAAAGGCAAACATTTAGGGATATAATTAACAAAAGAAGATATATAAATAGCCAATAAGCATTAGAAAAATATTTAACAATTATATTTTTTTAACAATTATCTTAACAGGGTCAGTATAAGCTGAGAGCGCCTAGGAATTTACCTGGAAGGATAATGTAGGTAATTTTGGTTTTTGCCTGTCCAAATACTCAACCAGACAGATTCAGAGTCATTCCTTAATGTCCCCCCAAAAAAAGGGACATTCTTCCCTGGCAACCACCATCACTTAAAGCAAGGTCCTAGTTGGCAGGGAAGAGTACCCCATCTTAGTGAAGTGCAACTACCTGGCAAGTGGATCTGGACAACACTGGCATCCCTCCTCATCTTCAACCCCACCATTTGGTGGACCAAGAGCCAATGTGAAAATAGCAAAATTTGCAGCATTAACGGGTGCACCAGAGGAACATTACTTTTCTTTAAAAAGTGAACCACCCAGGATGCCTAGGTGGCTCAGATGTTAAGCTCTGCCTTCGGCTTGGGCCATGATCTCTGGGTCTTGGGATTCAGAGCCCTACATCAGGCTCCCTGCTCACTGGGGAGTCTGCTTCTCCCTCTGCCTCTTCCCTCTGCTTGTGCTCTCTCTCTCTGTCTCTCTCTCTCTGTCTCTCTCTCTCTCTCTGTCTCAAATGAATAAATAAAATCATTTTAAAATTTTTAAAAAAGTGAACCTGCCATCATTAGGTCACAAACATGCTATACTTCAGTTGATTTGTGACAAGTCGTATGGAAAATGAAACAACAACAACAAAAAATCTTAAAATGTCAATAGCAAACTGCAAAAACATTTTCAAGAATATGATAGACAACTGGAGAAGGTAGGTATTTATTGTAGGAAAAAATGGTTTCTATCTACAATGAGAATACTGACTTTAAGCTTTAACAATCAGTAAGTTGATTGTATTTCTGGTAATACTATAAAATTTTGTTAAATCCTACGAAAAATATTGACTTCAAAAAAAGTTTTAATAGATTTTATATTCTAGAGGAGGCTCACAGAAAAATCATAAAGTACTTCTGTACAGTTTCCCTTGTTATTAACGCCTTCATTAGTGTGATACATTATCATTGATGAGGCAATAGTGATACATTATTATTAATTAAAGTCCATAGTTAGGATCCACTCTTTGTTGTATATCCTATGGGTTTTGACAAACGGGTAATGCCACGCATCCATCATTACAGTGTCCTACACGATAGTTTAATAGCCCTGAGAATGCCCTGTGCTCTGTTCAAACCTCCCTCAGGAGCCAAATAAAGGCAGACACCCAACAGACAGAGCTACCCAGGAGCCGTGACTTCCTTTTTTAACTGTTTATGTGACAAATTACACTAGCTGGTTTTTAAATGTTGAACCAACCAGTCTTGCATACTTGGAATAAATCCCATTTGTTCTTGATGAAGTATACTGAAGTCTGCAACTTACTTTATAATGTCTTTTTAAAAATAAGGTGGAAAGAGATAGGTTTTATAACAAAATGTTAGAAAAAATCATAAATCTATAATAGACAAGAAATACAGAACCAAAGACAAATATAAAAATGAAAGTGATGTGATTTGTGGTGTTTGTGTTAGTGTAATTTATTTTTCTCTTTAATTTAAGGCAGTCTAAGTGTTGCTAAAAACTTTTTTAAAGCATCATTGGCAAATCTACACTGAGTTTTTAAAAAATATTTATTTATTTATTTTGAGAGAGAGAGAGAGAGAGCCCACATAAGCAGGAGGAGGGGCAGAGGGAAAGAATCTCAAGCAGACTCCACGCTGAGCCAGAGCCCAACACAGAACTTGATCTCATGACCCTGAGATCATGACCTGAGCTGAAATCAACAGTCAGATGTTTAACTGAGTCACCCAGGCACCCCGCCCCCCACACTGAGTTTTTAAAAGTTCCTTTTAATTCTCTAAAAATGTTTGTTTTAAAACTCACTTTCTGGTTTTTAGCCTTAAAGGTCAAAATTCTATCCAGTATAACTTTCAACAACAGCAGAAATATTCCTTCTCTTGCACCCTGGTGCTTTTTTTTTTCCTTGTTGACTTAAAAAAATCTAACTAAACACATAATTCATTCTTTTTTTTTTTTGATGTCCTAAATTTTATAAGGACATACTAGGCATTATGAACAAGACTGAAGTAGTTAAACTTGCAATAAAAAAGGGTCAGCCAGCCACTCACCACATGTCTATTCATAACCACTTGGATTTGGGAAATGATTTCTCTGATCTTGGTGTTCCATAAACAGAACTACATGTTTCTGCATTTGGGTTGTTCTTTTATTGCAATTCTGAAAAACTTTTTTAAGAGAAAAGAGAACTAAATTAACCAAAAAGGATGTTTTGTGCATTTAAAAAAATTTTTTTAAAGATTTTTTTTATTTAAGTAATCTTTCCATCCACTATGGGGCTCAAACTCAGGAGGACCCCGGGATCAAGAGTTGTATGTTCTTCCAACTGAGCTAGCAAGGCATGCCCAGAAAGGATATTTCTAATAAACAGATTTCAAATTCAAATATCTAAGCCCAGCAATATCAAAAGGAAATGTTTGTTGCATTTTTTCAGTCTTTTTCAACCTTAGAGAAACACTTTGATATTTCAAATGAATAAGCTTAATTATCCACAATATTCAAATTCTTGTGCTGACATATTTTGGAAATGTAACAATGAGATAGAGAAGGTCCCTCTTTCACAATACAGAAATCCCAGCATTTCAAACATCATATGGTAAGAACAATACCAGCAGGAGTGGGAGAGAGGATAATGGTGCTGACTTTGTGGTGAAAGGAGTATTTGGCCTTAGATGCAAAGCAGCTTCAGAGGAAGAGCTTTGCAGAACAGGGCATGTATTAGGGTCCCCAGAGAAACAGAACTAATAGGATGTGCTGAAGAGAGGAAGATTTACTTTAAGGAATGGGCTTATGGGATTGTGGAGACTTGGCAAATCCAAAATCTTCAGGGTAGGCTGGCAGGCTGGAGACCCAGTCAAGAATTGCATTTCAAGCCCTAACATGATCTGCTGAAATAATGCCCTCTTCTTCCAGAGGCCCACCCACATCATGGAGGGCACTATGCTTTACAGCAAGTCTACTGATTTGAGTGTCCATCTCATCTAAAAAATGTTTTCATAGAAATATCTAGAATGTTTGACCAAATATCTGGTCATCATCAAGTTGACATAGAAAATTAGCCATCACAAAAGAATTCTAAGGTGAAGAGGAAAAAGTTAAAAAAAAAAAAAAGATCTTCATGTCAGATAATTTTGATCTCTCAGAGAAAAATGAGGGATTTGTTGGAAGGAAGGCTGAGGGTTGATAGCCATTGAAAATACACTCTGGGGACAAGGATGGGATTTAGAGATGAGAAAAGCTTTAGGAATAGCACTCAGAATAACCTTTATGTTTGAAGCAATGTTGAACCTAAGTCAGATTTCTCTCTCTTTTTTTTTTTCCTTCAGCATGGTTTCTAAAAGAGGAAAAAAGCTGTGGAATCATACCAACTGAAATGTGAGTCCTAGAAACCCACTCACTAACCCACTATATGACCTTGGGAAAATTATGTGAAAATTAGTCTCTGCTGTAAAAAGTAAATAAAATTATTCGTGTAAAAGTGTCTGGAACAGGGAGTGGTTACTTAACTGAGGGTGATCTTGCTCCTCAAAGGACATTTGGCAATAGCTGGAGACATATTTTTGGTTGTCATAACTGGTGGTGGTGGGGGTGTTATTGGCAGAAGTCAGGAATGATGATACTTAAACCTTATTCAATGTATAAGACAGGACCCTTCCCCACCAACAAAGAACTATCCAGTCCAGAATGTCATAGTGCCAAGGTTGAGAAATCCTGGTCTAGAACAACGTCCGAGGCATTACAAAAACAGTAAATCTTGGTTTCTGTCTTTATATTAATCATGGTAAACCAAATGGAGTAGAATTTTTACCTGTAAGTGGCCACAACTGAAGGTTTCTTTTTCTAAAACACTTAAAATATTCTGCTGTAAAGAAGACTAACAGGCAATTTAGAGACAAAAAGAAGGAAACTCCGTTCAGAAATAAAATTCTCTCACAAATAAAATGTGAAAGAAATTAACAAATTCAAGAAATATCAGAAGTCTAACTTCTGGTTATAAAGGGTCCTGTTGCCCTGGGCCAGGACAGACTCATTCTAATATATCATGTGCTACAGAACCAAAATTTGAGGGAAACTTTTAGTTGACTGGGATTTACATTTATATATTGTTTATACATTTTTCCTATATCAATGATATATTTTAGAAATAAAAGAGAGAACCCAGCAAATTGAATAGTTAGGTTTTGTCAACCTTTATGTGTAACTTTTCGCTAAAAACCAAACTGAAATTCTTTTTTTTATATATAAATTTTATTTATTTATTCATGAGAGACACAGAGAGAGGCAGAGACACAGGCAGAGGGAGAAGCAGGCTCCCTGCATGAAGCCCGATGAGGGACTCGATCCCAGGTCTCCAGGATCACGCTCTGAGCCCAAGGCGGCGCTAAACCGCTGAGTCACTGGGGCTGCCCCAAACTGAAATTCTTAAGCAACTTCAGAACCAACACAGTACAGCTTTACCTGGAATATCTCACTACCTCTGGTTTCTGTGAGTGCAGACACTGAACAAATATGCAAAAATAAGGCAATTTTAATTCTTCCATACTGATTTGACCATATTTGCATCAAAAGTTCTATTATTTCTATTCTATTTGGATGGGACTGGGAAGGAGGCCAGCACTGTAAACCCATTAGTTAATTCTTGAGCACTTAGTAACGCTGTCACTCTAAGTCCCACATTTGTTTTTAGTCTTTTTCTTTAGATTGTGGCAAAACTGGCACAAAAAATAAAACTTGCAAAACCTGCAAAAACAGGTTTTTTGTTTTTTGTTGTTAAATGCAGACAGGAGTTTCAAAAATTACTTTTTTAATGGTAAGTTTTATTTTTTTATTTTGTATTTATTTTTTAAAGATTTTATTTATTCATTCATGAGAGACACACAGAGAGAGGCAGAGGAAGAAGCAGGGCTCCTCACAGGGAGCCCCAAATGGGACTTGATCCCAGGACCCTGGGATCTCAACCTGAGCCCAAGGCAGGTGCTCAACCACTGAGCCACCCAGGCATCCCTAATGGTAAGTTTTAAACTAAGAAGTCAGATCAACTAAAAGTTGGACGAGGAAGAAACTAGCGTGAGCCCTGATGCCTGCTGGCTGGTTGTCGGCCTGGAAGTCCTTCCTTGGCTGCAAGTCACTGACTAAAGTCTAGGGAAAAGGGGAGAACCATTACCCCTGGAAATGGACAGAAAAACATTAGTGGAGATTAGGGAGGAACTCAAGACTGTGGCTGAAATCAGTCCTGTTACCCTTATGAGCAGAGTAGAGAGTGTTTTCTAAGAGCCCTGGGGAGCCTAGCTGCCATCTGAGGAGAGCCTACTGTGGGCCAGCCGCTTTTGAATATTCTTTTATTCGATCCTACAAACAGCCTGAGACATCTAGATGCTGAGCAGTTGCACTGGGATTAACACCTAATATGAGAGGGATGCTGAACAACTGGAATTTGTGCCTCGATTTGTGCATACCTATGATGAAAATAGGTCTATTGTGGATTTGTAAAAAATTAACAAACTTTGTTTTTAAGCAGTATTATGTTCATATGTCATGGGCTTGCAATACCAATTTTAGAAATAATCTATAACCATACAAGAAAATTAAAATCAGTTGGAGTCCCTCAAACTCCATATAACCATTTCACGCATTTTTTGTACAGTTATACATACCTATGCAATTTGACAAGAATGGAATCATATTCATTCTTTAACAATTCGAAGACGTTTTATGATATATTTTTGCTTTTGTCTCCCTGTCTCCCCCGCTTCGTTCACATAATCCCCCCCTCCACGTACATGTTTATAAATGTACACAAATCTGCATATCCTTACACATGTAGGTTTTTTGGTTGTTGCTTTTATATTAATGGAGTTTATATTCTTTAGTGCATTTCACTTAGACTTTGAAGAACCCACTCCAAGAAAACTGGTTTGGATCTGGCTTATTCCTGATGACATAATGTCCCAGAGTACAGGTTTACCTACACTGATCCTGAGAATCACATGGGGCTCCATCTGTTATTCCTATCTCCCACTGCTCAGCTCCTCATGCCCTTTTCACTCTGACCTCTGGTGGTCACTCCTTGTTTGTTCATTCTCTGGGATGTAACTTAAATGTAGTGAAGGCTGTTTGATTTAATTGAAGCTTTGCCCTTGGATCTAGTCAGAGTCTTGGGGCATGAGAACAGAATGGGAAGCATGACAGAGAGAAGAGCTGACATTAGAGATCCCTGGTCCATTATCTCTCCTGGGAGTCATGTGGAGGCATAGAAATCAGCTTTTGCTGGCCCCTGGGAGTGAAGTAGTGACCACTGCCAGATGTCAACCACACACTGTTCCAAGGACCACTTCTCTGGATCTACAGAGTTGGAATTCTAGCTCTATTTATTGCATGCCCATTATGTGCCAGGCCACAGTTCAAGACATTCACATACCTTCCCACATTTATGCCTCACAACCAGGCAAGTTTTATCATGCCAACTTTTCAAATGGGGAACATGGGCAATGAGAGATTAAGTGGCTTGCCTCAAATCACATAGCTAAGAAGTGGTAGTGTTCGGTTTCAAACCTTAGTCTTCCAACTTCAAATACATTTCCATTGAGTGCATTGTTGTTACAAGCCCAAGATGGATTCAGTGCCATATTCAGGGGCCATGTAGAAGGAGGGGGAACTTTACTCTTTCTGATTGGATACATGATGAAGAGTGTGGTTTGCCCAGGACCATCTGACCCTAATAAAGATCTTTATTGAAAGCTTGTTCGTGTCCATTTGTTATCTATCGCTATTTCCAGAATGAAAACACATGTGATAATAGAAAAATGCTACCTACCATAAGCTTCCAAGTTTGGAGCATAAATGATGGCACTTCATCAGCTTCAGTTTACATTCCTATGAATTCAGCTTTACAAGAGTCTCTATGTCCCAGCAGTGTCCTATGAAATCCTGTCTCTGAGAGACTTTCTGGTACTTTCTGGTTGGGACCTGATGTTTGTACCCTCGCAGTATTGTCCAGGTTTTGTATTCATACATATTTTTGATGGTTCTAGGTTAAGTCTCAGTGATTTCTGTAGGAAATTCAGTTTCTTCTCTATTCAGAGAATCTTCTCTATTCTCTAAACTATAGAAGAGAGGGGCAGAGACTCCTTCAAGTCTCTTTCTGGAGACATTTGCGTTTTCTCAGTAACATTCATTAAACATCTGATTTCCAGATACTGCCCTTAGTGCTGGAGATAGAAAAGTTTTGCTGCCCTTGAGACTCTCACAATCCAGTTAGGGTGGCAGACACAGGAACAAGGAATTCCAAAGAAGTGTGGTAAGTACACAGGTCCAGGGCCAGCACAAAGGAGGAAGAAAGCAGCATGGCCTATCTGAGAGAGCAGACCCCACACGGAGGCAGGGCTACACCATGGCTGCAGGGAGGGACTCAATCTTCAGATTTCACTTGGGAACACACCATTGTTTCTCCTCCGGTCACCCACAAGGATGGGAAAGTCAGGGGTTCTTCAGGTGAGTGGAAAGCCCACAATAGCTCCGTTAGCGGATTGTGGGTCTCTCCTGCCAGAGTACATCTAATCTGAATACAAATGCCATCTTATCTTTTACTTTGCCTTGTCATTAGATTTGCTTAATTTACGAAGTCTGTCTTAACCAAAAGGCCCTGGGTTTTTTTTTAAGCATGCCGATCCATACTCTCTAATGGGTAAAGGGTTTTGACCAAACTTTGGGATTAAAAGTTAACAGAAAAGATTCCAGCCACAGCAAGTCATGCCCCTTCTACAAGGCTGAGTCATCACTTAGACCTTGACCATAGACCATGAAGCATCTCCTCTTCCTGTCTTTCCATTGCTAAAACTTTCCAAGTACATTTCCATAACAAATAAGATTTAGCTTTGGGAAGGGAGCTGTTCTTTTTTGGTCTAGGTCTCTTGGGAAATCAAGCCTAGGGGAAAAAAAAAAAAAAAAGCTAAGCGGCATAGCCTTAATCATGGCCAGGAATGATAGAGATCACCACTTCTCCTTAGATCACAGTATCCCCAATGCCCTGAAATGTGACAAGAGATGCATCCAGGCACTCTGGTTCATTTCTAGAGAGTTTATACTAAAGTCCCCATTAGGTGAGGGGCCCCACAAAAGATGGATAGTTTTTAATTCTATTGGTGTGTAAATGTAGAGACTGGGTTGTATTAAAAGTATTTTAATAAAATCTTTGGTCATGATAGTCACAATACTAGAACATCAAGTCTAGGAAGGTTGGGGGGAAAAGCTAGCAACCTCGATATTTGTTTTTTAAAAAACTTATAACATTCCTTACAATGCATTATTTACTAAAATAGTAGGAGTCACACTGTACAAAGTGTCCATTCTCATGTAGAAGACTGGTTGTAGAGTGGTGGAAAATTGTAGGATCATCATAACAGGACCAGATTGGGGAACTTAAGGCATTAGGAACGGCCTGCTTTTGATATAGTTGGATATGGGTGCTAACTTGCTCATGCAAGGCTACAGAAAAGCTGAGGGATTGTGCTAGGCTGGGAAATAGAATCTTTGTTAAGCCAGAATCCTGAACCAGAGAAGCAGGAATTATCAAGCATCAGAGCCAGAGGAGGTAATGCTAGAAATGAATTAATTTATTTTTAAAAAGTCAAGTTGATGTTAAGACAACCTCAAATAGATGCAGAAATAAGGTGCAAGCAGGGCTTTGGATAGATTGAAGAGTGATGTCACTGAGGCCGCAGAGTAGGAGACCCCAGCCTCTGTTCTCCCCACAAAGATCAACAACTAGTGGCTCTTGATGAATAAAACAGACCTAAGAGCTCTGGAAGCCAGTTAAGAAACTTTAGCATATACTGAAACAAAAACAGCACAAAAAGGGAAGGAAGACTGCTTGGCTTTGCCTGTGTCACCCCATCCCCCAAGCCAGCATGGCTCCACCCTAAGAAGTAACTTCCAAGCTAGAAAAGAAGTCCCCCCTGGGGCGCCTAGGTGGTTCAGTCGGTTGGGCGGTGGGGCATCTGGGACACTCTTGGTTTCCGCTCAGGTCATGATGTCATGGCAGGGAGTCTTCTTGGGGATTCTCTCCCTCTGCCCCTCCCCTTGTTCTCTCAATCTCTCTCTCCTTCTCTTAAATAAATACATTAATTAAAAATAAATAAATAAATAAATAAATAAATAAATAAATAAATAAAAAGAAAAGACTTCCTCTTGCAGGGAAAGGAAGAACAGAGTGAGCAGAGAGCGTCCTCTGCCTTTCAGGGCAATACATGAAGGTCCCACTTCAGTTTCACTTCACCCGCTGACAGGCAAAGCTGAGACACATGGAGAGGGATGCGAGAAACAAGGCAAAATAGCAGGGGCTTGCCAGGAGCAATCAGGCAGTGGGAGTGACCGTGGCTTTCAGTGACCTGCTCTGTGGACAGACCCAACAGCTTTGGCCACTGGAAAGGAGAAACAAAACAATGGCCCCCAAAGCCACTGATCCTCCATCGATTTTACCAGCTTTCATCTCACAGGTGTTCATGTTTGCTGACACGGGCCACCTGAATCTCTCCCTGTTCCCTCCCCCAAACTCTGCCAGAGCCCAAGCACCACACAGGCAGCCAGTGCAGGCCTCCACAGCTGCATGAGTGCAGGACATTGGCCTAGATGCCAGTGGCTGACCTCTACCACTGTGGGCCAGGTCAAGGCTAGCTCCTCCAGCTGCGCACTTGCATATCACTAGCCTGACGTCCCTCACTGGCCTTCACTGATGTGCATGTGCCCAGGGAGGAGACTGCAGCCATGGGAAAGCATGCCAACAGCAAGAATCTCTGCAGCAGCTTATGGGCTCTGATCAAGCCCTGTCCTCTGTCATAAGCCTGCATCACCGTGCTTCCCTGCCGCTTGCCCCTCCAGCTTACATGTGCATGCCCCAGCCCAACCTCCATCACCAGCCTCCACCACTGTGTGCCCATGGCAAGACACAGCAACCATAGTAGTCAGTGCTAATAGCTAGGGCCCCTGAAGCTGCCAGCACATCAGTAGTGGGCCTTGGCTCTTGTCACCTGCCTTGGCCCTCACCACTGTATGTATTTCTGAAACCAGACCCTGCCACTATACAGGCGCCTGCACTTGTCTCCACAGCAGAGCTGTGCATACCACAGGCTCTGGTCACTACCAGTGCTTGCCCTAGTCCTTAGCTATTCGACCTGGAGGTGCTGCTGAGGACTCAAACATCTCTTGCACCCTCAGCAGACACTCTGTTGTGCTCACCCAGGACCATGCAGTTGTCAATGCCGTGGACATTGAGGCAATGTCCTGAGGCAATGCCCCCTTGGACCTGGTGCTGCCACACACCTCTATACTTGGCTCTCAGTGGATTTTTCAGCACAGACTTTGCAGACCAGAAGGAAATGGGTTCATAGTCTAAGGATTAAAAGAAAGGAACTGCCAATTGAGAATACTTTACTCAGCAAAGATGCCCTTCAGAAGTGAAGGCAAGATAAAGTTTCCCAAACAAACAAAAGCTGAGACAGTTCATTACCACTAGACCTGTCTTACAAGAAATGCTGAAAGGATGATACTAGAAACTTGAAAACATATGAAATTAACACACTGGTTAAAATAAATATGTAGTCAGATTCAGAACACTGTAATACTGTAGTATCAGTGGTATGTTGACTACTTAATTCTAGTATAAAGGTTGGAGGACACAAGTAATAAAAATTTCTATAGCTATCATATTATGTGTATGGATGGATACACAATGTAAAAAGGTGTAAATGTGGAACACTGCATGGGACTCGCTGTACAAAGGATCAGTATCCATGCATGAAGTCTGTGTGTGATGGCAGAGAAGGGTGTGAAGAGCATCTCTTCCGTGGCTGTAACGAGTGCTTTGCCCATCATTCAAAAGCTAGAACCACAAATTGTAGTTGCCAAAATACTTGCTTGTTAGGGGCTAGACAGGATTGAGAAGAAACTGCTTATTCTGAATCAGCCAATAAACCAGATTGTTGCCAATGCCAGAGGTGCTATGACCAGGTCAAAAGATGCTGTGACAACTATTGTAACTAGAGCCAAGGATTCCATGGCCAGCACCATCACTTAGGTGATAGACAAGACCAAAGAACAAGACTGGCAGTGTGGAGAAGACCAAGTCTATGATCAATGGCAGCATTAAAACAATCTTGGGTTGTCGGATGATGCAGCTGGTGAGCAGTGGAATGGAAAATGCACTTACCAAATCAGAGTTGCTAGTGGACCAGTAACCTCCCTCTCACTGAGAAAAAAAACTAGAAAAAGAAGCAAAAAAAAAAAAAGTTGAAGGGTTTGATACAGTTCAGAAGCCAAGTTATTATATTAGACTGGGATCCCTGTCTATGAGGCTCTGCTCACATACCTACCAGCAGGCTATCAGCTGGGTTAAAGAAGCCAAGCAAAAAAGCCAAGAGATCATTTCTCAGCTCCATTCCACTATTAATCTGATTGAATTTGCCAGGAAGGATGTGCATAGTGCCAACCAGAAAATTCATGGTGCTCAGGATAAGTTCTCTCTCTCCAGGGTGGAGTAGAAGAGAAACATTGGCCATGATGATACAGACGAATCCCACTGTGCTGAGCACATTGAGTCATGCACTCTTGCTATTGCCTGCAACTTGATTCAGCAGCTCCAGACCATGTGCCACACCCTGCTGTTCAAAATCTGAGGGTTACTGCAGAACATCCAGGATCAGGCAAGTCACTTGGGGGTGATGGCTGGTGACATCTGCTGGGTGTTCCACAATGCTGCCTCTTTTAAGGAAGTGTCTGATGGCCTGTTCACTTCCAACAAGGGGCAGCTGCAGAACATGAAGGAGTCTTTAGATGTTGTGATGGATTATCTTGTTAATAACATGCCTCTCAACTGGCTGGTAGGTCCCTTTTATCCTTAGCTGACCGAGTCTCAGAATGCCCAAGGTACACAGAAGGACACAACTAATCAGGAAGCCCAGCAGCCTAAGCACAAAACACATCAAAGCTGTACCATCAAAGTTCATGGTACACGCAGCCAGATGACACTTTCTCTTATGTTGAAAGTAACCTGTTAGACAACTCTGAATTGAGGAAGCAGCTAAGTAGAGATAAGGTCCTCAGTTATAGTCATTTCTAACTGGATTAAGAGCTTCAACATTTTTGGCATTATCAGATGAGTTCTGTTGTTTACCTGGCTGATCAGAAAATGATAGATTGGTCACAGCCTAGCCAGGACTCCCAGAAAGTTTCAGTGCATTTATGGTCTCATCCTATTACCATTGTTGCTGTTCATATTGAATAAAAACATTGTCATGTGGGCTGTGGTGTGGGCTGCCGTCTGCTCCGGTTTCATCTGAGCAGGCTTCATCTCACTGGTTTGTCTCACAAAGCATGCCTGTACAACTCTAGGTTTTTAAATTTTTCGTGAAGGAATGTGCTCTATGAATTCAATAAATTAAACTGCAAAATAGATCAATGAAGAAAGGATGTAAATGTCATCTCAAAAACTTAAAAAGTGGTGGGGGTGATAAAAGAGTAGGGTTTTTGTATGTGATTGAAGTTAAGTTGTTATGAGCTTAAAAATGACTGTTATGTTTACAAGATGTTTCAGGTAAGTCTTCAAGTAATCACAAATGAAAACCTATAGTAGATACATAAAAAATAAGAAGAAGGGAATCAAAGTATACCCACTACAGAAAATTCAATACAAAAGAAGACAGCAAGAGGAATAAAAGCAACAAGAAACTACAAAATAGCCAGAAAACAATGAACAAGATGGCAATGGTAAGTCCTTACCTACTAATAATTACTTTAAATGTAAATAGATTTAGGGGATCCCTGGGTGGCTCAGCGGTTTAGCAGCTGCCTTCGGCTCAGGGTGTGATCCTGGAGTCCTGGGATCGAGTCCCACATTGGGCTCCCTGCATGGAGCCTGCTTCTCCCTCTGCGTCTGTCTCTGCTTCTCTCTCTCTCTGTGTGTGTCCCTCATGAATAAATAAATAAAATCTTAAAAAAAAAAAAAGTAAATGGATTTAAATGCTCCAATCCAAAGACCTCTAGTGGCTGAATACATAAAAAAAAACAAGACCCAACTACATACTGCCTACAAGAGACTCAGTTCAGCTTCAAAAGCACACATAGGCACAAAGTGAAGAGATGGAAAAAAATATTCCATGCAAATGGAAACCAAATAGTGTGGGTAGCCACTCATATCAGACAAACAGACTTCAAGTCAAAAACTGTAGCAAGAAATAAAGAAGGTCATTATGTAATGAGAAAGGGGTCAAAGCATCAAGAGGATATAACAATTGTAAATATATAAGCACCCAACATAGGGTTACCTAAATATATTGAGAAAATACTGAGAGATCTGAAGAAAGTCATAGAAAACAGTACAGTAAGAGCTGGGAACTTCTGCCTTACTTTTAACAATTCACAAATCATCCAGACATAAAATCAATAGGTGGAAAAATAGACTACATGTTAGAACTACATGTTAGATAAAATGGACGTAACAGCCATATGTAAAACATTCCATTCAATAGCAGCTGAATACACATTCTTAGGCACACACAGAACACTAGAATAGATCATATGTTACTTACAAAACAAGTCTTAGCAAATTTAAGGTTGAAACCATATCAAGTATGTTTTCTGACCACAATGGTATGAAACTGAAAATCAGTACCAGGAGGAAAACTGGAAAATTCACAAATATGTGGAAATTAAACATCACACTCCTGAGCAACAAATGGATCACAGATGAAATTAAAAGGGAAATAAAATATATTAAAGCAAATGAGAATGGAAACATAACATACCCAAACCTATGGAATACAGCAAAATCAGTGCTAAGAGGAATGTTAATAGCAATAAATGCCTACATTAAGAAAAAAGAAATATCTCAAACAATCTAACTTTACACCTCATGGAACTATAAAAACAAGAAGAAGCTTAGCCTAATATTAGTAGAAAAAAAGGAAATAGCAAAGATCAGAGTAGAAACAAATGAAATATAGAATACAAAAAAATAGAAAAGGCCAACAACATTTTGAGTTGGTTTTCTTAAGTGGTAATAAAACTCACAAACTTTTAGCTAGAGTTATGAGAGAGAGAAGAGAGAGAGAGAGAGAGAGAGAGAACAAAATCAGAAATGAAAAGGGAGATATTACAACTGATACCACAGAAATACAAAAGATCATAGAAGACTACTATAAATGGTTATATGCCAACAAAGTGGGCAACCTAGAAGAAATGATAAATCCCTAGAAAATACAGCCTACCAAGTCTGAATCATGAGGAAATAGAAAATCTGAACAAAAAGATAGCAAGTAAGAAGACTGAATCAGTAATTAAAATCTTCCTAACAAAAGAAACCTAGGACCAGATGGCTTCATAGGTGAATTTTACCAAACATGTAAAAAAAGAATTAATGTCAATTCTTCTCAAACTCTTCAAAACCACTGAAGAGAGGGAATACTCTCAAATTTGTTTTCCAAGGCTAACATCACCCCATACCAAAGCCAGATAAGGATACTATAGGAAAACTATAGATGATGATCTCTAATGAATATACATGAAAAACTTCTAGAAGAAAAACGACAACTAGCAAACTGAATTCAACATCACATTGTTTTTTTAAAAAGATTTTATTCATTCATTTTAGAGAAATAGGAGGGAGAGGGTTAAATGGAGAGGGAGAGAGAGAATCCCAAGTAGACTCCCTGATGAACCCAGAGCCCTACTGAGGACTTGATCCCATGATCTGAAGATCATGACCTGAGCTGAAATCAAGTTGAGCCAGTTGAGCCATCCAGGCACCCCTCAACATCACAGTAAAAGGATCATTCATCATATTTAAGTGGGATTTATCCTGAGAAGGCAAGGATGGTTCAATATATGCATATCAATAAATGTGTGATATACCACATTAATAGAATGAAAGACAAAAATCAAATGATCTTTTCAGTAGATGCAGAAAAAGCATTTACCAAAATTCAACATTCTTTCCTGATAAAAATTCTTTAAAAATTGCTTATAGAATGAATACACCTCAATATAATAAAAGGTCATATATGACAGGCCAATAGCTAACATCATACTCAATGGTAGAAAATTTTCCCTCTAAGATCAGAAACAAGACAAGGATGTCTACTCTCACCACACTATTCATCATATTACTGGACATTTCAGACTGAGCAATTAAGCAAGGAAAAAATTATAAAAGCACCTAAATCAGAAAGGAAGAAGTAAAATGGTCTCTGTGTGCTAATGACATAATTTTGTATATAAAAAACCTTAAAGACTCCACCAAAAAACTATTAGACCTAATAGAGCAAGTCAGTGAAGTTTCAGGATACACAAAGTACAATAGAGAGCAAAGTAAGGATTGATGGATGGGAGGTGGGTAAGGGATGGACAAGATGGGCGATGGGGATTAAGGAGGGCACTTGTGATGAATCACTAAATTCTACTCCTGAAACCAATATACCCTATATGTTAACTAGAACTTAAATAAAAACTTGAAACAAATGAATAAAAAAAATCAACGTACACAAATCAGTTGCATTTCTAAAGACTAACAAAGTATCTGAAAACAAAATAATTCCATTTACAATAACAAAAACAATTAAAAAATAACAAAAACAATAAAATACTTAGGTATAAATGTAACCAATCAGGTTAAATATCTATATACCAAAAACTATAAAACATTGAGGAAAGAAAATGAAGATAAAAATAAATGAGATGATATCTTGTGTTCATGGATCAGAGAAGTTAATATTGTTAAAATGTCCATAGTACCTAAAGGCATCTATAGATTCGATGTAGTTCATATGATGTTTTCAAGGCCATTTCTCACAGAAATAGAAACAAAATCCTAAAATTCTTCTGAAACCACAAAAAAACAAAAACCACCAAAATCTAACCAAAGCAAATAGCCAAAGTAGTCTGGAAGAACAGGGCTGGAGATATCACACTTCCTGATTTCAAACTATAATACAAAGCTGTAGTAATCAAAACAGTATGATACTAGCATAAAAACATACAATTATCAATGGAACAGAATTGAGAGCCCAGAAATAAATAAATAAATTTATACAGTCAATTAGTATTTAACAAGGAAGCCAAGAATACTCAAGAAAGAATGGTCTTTTCAAACAATGGTGTTAGGAAAACTGGATATCCCTTATCTTACATCACACACAAAAATTAAATCAAAAGGGGGTCAGGACTTAAAAGTAAACTTTGAAACCATAAAAATCCTAGAAGAAAACACAGGCAAAATGCTCCTTAACATTTTTCAGATTTGACACCAAAAGTACTAGCAATAAAACCAAAAATAATAAGTAGTACAACATCCAACTAAATGTTTCTGCACAGCAAAGGAAACTATTAGCAGAATGAAAAGGCAACCAATTGGGACATCTGGGTGGCTCAGTTGGTTAAGTGTCTGCCTTCTGCTCAGGTCATTATCCCAGTGTCCTGGGATCCAGTCTGGCATGGGGTGGGATCCTTGCTCAGCAGGGTACCCACTTCTCCCTCTCCCTGCCCCTGGCTTGTGCTCTCTCTTGCTATCCCTCTCTCTCAAATAAATAAATAAAATCTTAGGGAAAAAAGGCAACTTATTGAGTGGGAGAATATTTGCAAGCCATGTATCTGATAAGGGGTTAATATCCAAAATGTATAAGGAGCTCATACAATCCAATAGCAAAATACCCCAAATAATTTGATTGAAAAATAGGTAGTGGACTTGAAAGGACATTTTCCCAAAGAGATAGAAAATGTATGTGAAAATGAATTCAGTATCACTAATTATCAGAGGAACGCAATCAAAACCACATGAAATAAATATCATCTCACACCCATTAGAATGGCTGTTATCAAAAAGAAACAAGATAACTAATACTGGGGACGATATGGAGAATAGGGAATCCTAGTTCATTGATGGTAGGAAGGCAAATTGGTGCAGTTACTCTGGAAAACAGTATGGAAGTCCTCAAAAAATTAAAAATGGAGCTACCATATGATTCAGTGATTCTACTCTAGGTCTATTTAAAAGAGATTATCTAAAAAAAAAAAAGAGATTATCTGCACACTCATAGTCATTGCAGCATTATTCCCAGTAGCCAAGGCATGGAAGCAACCCAAGTGTCCTTTGACAGATGAATGGATAAAGAAAAGGTTTTATGTATATATAAATATACATAAAATTGTATATGCTTACATATTTAATGGACTATTATTCAGCTGTAAACAAGAAATCCTGCCATTTGAGACAACATGGGTAGACTTGAGGACATCAGAATCTAAAAACATCGAATTCATAGAACAGAGTAGAATGGCGTAGTTGCCAAAGGGTGGGGGAATATGGGGAGATGTTGGTCAAAGGGTACAAACCTTCAGTTATAAAATGGATAAGTGGGGATTCCTGGGTGGCTCAGCGGTTTAGCACCTGTCTTTGGCCCAGGGCGCGATTCTGGATCCCCGGGATTGAGTCCCACGTCGGGCTCCTGGCATGGAGCCTGCCTCTCCCTCTGCCTGTGTCTCTGTCTCTGTCTCTGTCTCTCTCTCTCTCTATGCCTATCATAAATAAATAAAATCTTTAAAAAATTTTAAAAAATGGATAAGTTTCAGGGATCTAGTGGACAGCACAGTGACTATAGTTAACAATATTGTAATTTTGTTATTATGAGAATAAAGCTTTAATGTTCTTACCATAACAATTTAAAAATGACAATGAGGTGGGGTAAAGGATGTGTTAACTAACCTTATGGTGGTAAATATTTTGCAATGTATGTGTGTAACAAACCATCACACTGCATGCCTTAAACCTACATATGTCAATTGTATCTCAGTAACCTGGGGTATGTGTGTGGAAAAGAGGACTTTTGGAGAGCACTTGGAGTCAGTTTTATCTGGGATGATGACTGAATTCAAGGAATCAGACCTGGGTCTGCATTCAATCCTCTTGGGTTTTGCAGTGTTAGAATCCCCTAATGAGAAGCGCAGACCGCAGACCTCAGGGACCCCCAGCTCAATCTTCTTGATGTATAGCTGAAGAAAATAAGGCCCAGCGCACAGATACTTAGTGTCAGAGAGGACTTTCCACTCTGAGTTCTAGGCTTTCTTTAGGGCTACACCACACTCCGTTTCACTGGCAAACTTGCTTAGTTGAATACATAATCAACACCTATCATATCCCAGGTTCTGTGGCAGAGGGCGGGGATTCAAAGATGCCTATGAAGATTATGACCTAAACAGTGAGACAGAGAGCTTCAGAAAGAATTATTTTATACCAGATAAAAATTATTAATAGAGTTTCATTATATGCGTAAGTGCATATACAAAAATGCTAGGTGAAAAAACCAGCAAACAAAATTATATGTATATTCTGTTCGCCTTTTGTTTAAAAAAACAAAACAAAACATAGAAACTTGAGAAACGCATAATGAGCCATAATGAGCCAAGTGTTCTGGAATAGGCGAAGACCTTGTGTTATAAATACCCGTGCACTTCATTTGACCTCCCTTCTTTGAGGTCCAGGACCCAGTTTTTGTACTTGTTACGGGTGCATCTTGCCGCAGACCTGCCGCCCGGTAGCCGCTCAGGGGACGTTGCATCAGTGACCTGCACGTAGCCGCCACTCCGAAGGGGCGAGAGAGTGAGAAAGGACAAGGGAGGGTAGCGTGCTGGTGGGACAGAGGGGGGCGAGCATCATGAACTTAGGGAAAAGGCCAAGTAGCCTTGGGGCGGACGGAAAGCGACGCTCTCCCCCTGGCGGCGGCCCAGGATGCTGGGGGGACCCGTGGGCGCCCGCGGGAACTGGGGCCCAGAGGCAGCCCGCGCCCCGCGCGTGGGCTCTGGTCGGATGGGCCCGTGGGGGGGGGGTCCGTCCCTGGAAGCGAGATGCCCGACAGAGACAGCTTGGGATGGGGTTGGGGAAGCAGCCCTGGTTCTTCTAGACGGCTGGGGTCTAGACTGGGGGGGGGGCACCCAGGGAACATCCCCACATGCTCCCGTCACCCTTCCTCCCCAACTCTCAAGCCTCCTCCTGAGGATGCACGCTGTCACGGGGACGCACATCTCTTGTGAATCGACTCGGGGGCTTTTCCCCGTGCTTCGTTATCCCCCCCCCCCCCCGGGGGACAGAGATGCTGGGGCGTGAGGTCTGCTCCGCACGGTCGAGGACCCCCCATCCCCCCACGCCGCCCCTCCTCGGGCGGGCGTCCGGGTTCCTTCGCCCTCCCTCTCCGCGCGCCCCCTCCTTCCCTCCTTCGCCCACCCCCCCCCCCCCGCGTCCGCCCGGCGTCATCGCCCCCTTTCCCCTCCCATCTCCCCCGCGGCGCGCAGCTCGGCTCCGGCCTCCTCCGCAGTCTCCGCCACGAGCTGCCGGCGGTGCTGCGGGTCCGCGAGGCTCGTGGCTGCAGCCCGGCCGCCCCGCCCGCGCCGGCACCGCCTGGGGGGCCTTGGATCCCGGCTGGGCAGCGCCCGAGCGCCCAACAGGCTTCGCAGGTAAGGACGCAGCACCCGCCCCCCCCCCCCCCCCCGACAGGGCAAGACCCAAGAATCTGGAAGTTTCCCCGAGAAAGGCAGACCCGCCCGAGGAGAGCTGCTTGCAGGGCTCCGGCTCCAAAGGTAGGGCTCCCACTTAGCACTTAGAGACCTCAAAGAAACCACTCTCCAGTAGGCAAGTGTGTGTGCCCGCCTCGGCGCAGTTTAATGTGAACAGTAACAGTGTTTGCATTGGACTATAAATGGAATTCTTTCTACTTCTGCAGTACCAGAGGGGACCCTCTTGATTTTTATGATTATTAACAGATGCCATTTGAAAGAGGTGTTAAAAACGTTCTTGGAAAGTCTACTCCGGTGGAAAGCCTCGTTGGCAGGGTTACTATGAAAGCTAGGAACAATTGTCTGTCTCAGACTTTTTTGTCTGTCTGTCTTTCATCAGCTTGGCTGCACAGGTCAGCAAAAGGAGCAGTGAAAAACATTTTTAAAAAGAGAAGGTGACATGAAATGGAAAAGTCTTGTACTTGCTTTAAAAATCCCCCCCAAAAAGGCAGGGGCGGGGGCGGGGTAGATAGACAAAGCAAGATTGGCCAAGTATTGGTCATTGTTGAAGCTGGGTGATGGGCACATGGGGTTGTATTATTTTCTCTACTTTTTTTTTCTTTTTAACTTTTCCCTCTACTTTTGTGCAGTTGGGAAATTTTCCACAATAAAAAAGTTTTTTGAAAAGTTGTAGGAACACTCCCACCAGCTTCCTTTGACCTTTTTACACTGTCACCGATTTGAAAAGAAGCTGCTTGTCCTATCTAGGTATTTCCTCCCCTTTTATTAACACTGCTCACTTCTAAAATTAATTCTCATTTTATCCCCATACACTCCTCTCTACAGCGGATTATAAAAGTCCTATAATCCTGGAGAATTATGCTATGCTTAGAATCTGGTTTATAATTTAGAAGAGAGAATGTTCAAGTTCCAGCCAAATAAGACATCAAGGCTTGAAAGTAGTGGCCAAGTATATGGAATTTCATTTATATTAGGAAATATTTAGAGGAACCCCTTTAGTGTGAGAGGAGGTTGAGCATGGATACTCTGCCCACATTTTCTTGCAGACAACTCAAACCTGTACATTCTTAAGAATCTTTTTCGTGTTTTTTTTTAAAGATTTTATTTATTTATTCATGAGAGACACACACACAGAGAGGCAGAGACATAGGCAGAGGGAGAAGCAGGCTCCATGCAGGGAGCCTGACATGGGACTTGATCCCGGGACTCCAGGATCACGCCCTGAGCTAAAGGCAGACACTCAACCACTGAGCCACCCAGAGTTCCCTTTTTCATGTTTTCAAATGTGAGATTGTTTAGCTTAGTGCTTGGCACATAGGTTGTGCACATTATATGTTAAGATAAACAGTTGCTAATGTGAGTTAATATAACCTATCAAGTAAATTATTTATCTTTCTCTGCCCAGTGCTCAAATATCCAAGGCCAGCATATTGCATTTTAACAATAGAATCAGACTTGGAATTCTGGAGGCTGAAGCCACCTCAGCTGGCGTTGAGTTAACTTTGCAGATGAGAAATCTGAGATGAGAGGTTGGGAAACAGCACAGTCAAATTAGTGGGAGAAAAGTTATAACTTCACTTAACCCCATTTTTCCCCCAAAAGCTTCAAATAAGTTAAACTGATACACAATTGGCCAACAACATTGTGATCCTCAGATGCTTTAAAGCCTGCAGAGTAGCCAGCCTAATACATTCATATATATTCTTGGCTCTGAAAGGCCAACTTGCAAGATATAAAATAAGTCAGGAGCCATATGCTGCGCGCTTCCTATCTCAGTGGATGAGAGAGCCAGCACAAGGTTCCCTTGGGGCTTTCACCCCAAAGTTGATTTACACACAGCATATCCACTGCATAAATTGAAATGTCCATGCCCTGGAAAAAGAGCTAAAAAACAAAGGGGGTTTTATTTTTTATTGTGATGAGAAACAGAAGTTGTGGGTTACTGTAAAATAATCAACTGTGTAACTTTACCATCTTCCTACCCTCAAGTACTGCCAAATTTTTAAAGCAGACATTACTTTGTCTCCATTCCTGAAACTAAACTTGAAAATAGTGCTATGGTATGGTATTTTGAAAAGAAATTGGCACATTGACAATGAACTTTCTTGCCGTTTCTTTTCAGCATTGAGTCAGTGGACAGCTTATCCTCTGGTAATGGATTATAAAGTATTTGATAAACATATGTGGAATATTTGGCAAGTTGAAGATTTTCCTTTGTGTTGAAAGGCCTTGCAGCACATTTCGGGGACTATTTAGCAGTGCTGTAGGTCAGAGTGGAAGTGTGTTGGCACTACAATGGTTTTTGGAAAACCCACCTGCCAGAAAATTGTCTGGCTGTAGACAGCATCATCAGCCCTCAGTTCATCAGGATAGGCTTTGTAGCCCGTAGATGGGCTTTCTAAATGTGATAAATTCCATATGTAACGATCATTTAGTATATTATTAGCCAGTTGAATGTATCCCCCTGTTGAATCTTACATGCTTTAAAAATAAATTCTGTATCATAGCTCAGGGAATGTAAACAATTTAAACGCAAGACTTTAGATTTGCTATCAGCAGGCCAGCCCTGCCATCTAGTGGTGGCAGTACAGACAGCAGGCAGGTTGCTCCAGCGATCAGGGCTTTTAAGCTTCTTGAGGATCACTGATGGGTAAGTTACTTGTGTTTTCTCATTTGTGGCTTAGTCTGAGACTTAAAATCTTTTTTAAGGATTTTAATTATTTATTCCTGAGACACACACAGAGAGAAAGAGAGGCAGAGACACAGGCAGAGGGAGAAGCAGGCTCCATGCAGGGAGCCCGATGTGGGACTCAATCCCAGGACTCCAGGATCACACCCTGGGCTGAAGGCAGCGCTAAACCGCTGAGCCACTGGGGCTGCCCAGACTTAAAATTTTTTAAAACATTCTATTTATTCATGAGAGCACACACAGAGAGGCAGAGACATAGGTAGAAGGAGAAGCCAGCTCCTTGTGGGGAGCCCAGTGCGGGACTCAATCCTAGGATCCTAGGATCATGCCCTGAGCTGAAGGCAGGCATTTGACCCCTGAGCTACCCAAGCATCCCTTAGTCTGAGACTTTAGAGCTGAGAGGTATGTTAGACGTGTTCCACTCCAGCTCCGCAGGTTGGGAGGATTATCACAGAGGTTCTTTCTTAATTTAATTTATATTTTTAAAGATTTTATTTATTTATTTGAGGGAGAGAAAGTGAGAGGAAGAAAGAGGGGAGAGAGAGAGGGAGACGGAGAGAACTAGCAGAGGGGAGAGGGGCAGAGGGAGAGGGAGAAGCAGACTCCCCGCAGAGCAGGGAGCTGGATTACAGGCTTGATTCCAGACGGCGGGATCCTGACCTGAGCCAAAGGCAGATGCTTAACCGACTGAGCTACCCAGACACCTCTATCAGCAAAGGTTCTTAAGGAAAGAAACTCTGAAATGGTGCATAACATAGAACTCAGTATGTGTTTGTTGAATAAACAAATTTATCTACCCCGTTCTAGTTCTTGTCTCTGGCAATATTGCTCCACGCCACCAAAAGGTTTTAACATGATCTTCTCTTTTTAGTTGGAAAACTGCATGACTGTTTAATTTTCCCTAAAATGAAAATCTTCCTTTATGTCAAAGTGTCTGAACCAAACTTTCTTTTCCACTTTATGTCACTCCCTACTGTTCTGCCTTTCTAAACATCCAGGGCAGACAGTTGTAAAAACTAGGCTCTTAATGTATCTGCTGCTGCTGCTGTAAAAATGATCAAAAGCGTAGAGATTTAAAACAACATGTTATCTCACAGTTCTGGAATCCAGAAGTGTCAAGAGGGTCCACGGGATTGCATTCCTTCTGGGAATTTGAGGAGAGAATTTGTTTCCTTGCCCTCTGCAGGCTCTAGAGGCCGCCTACAATGACCCTCCCTCATATAAGGATACCAGTGAATGCATGGGCCTCACCTGGATAATCCCAGCTAATCTCCTCATGTAAGAATTCACTAAAGCACATGTGCAGTCTCCCTTACCCTGGAAAGAACATATTCGCAGGTGCTGGAGATTCAGATGGGGCTTTCTTCAGGAGCCGTTATTGGGCTTGCCACAATGAGGTGCATGGCCGTTAGAAATGTTTGAGATCCCTTCTAAATATCTACCTATGTTTTGATTCCTTTTGTTTGATATTAATAATGATTGCTGTCATTTGTGGGTGCTTGCTGTGCCCTAAGATACAGCATATTCGTTTCTCTCAGAAATACTCTAAAATACTATTTGTGTTTAACCAGTGTTGGAAATCCTGCTGGGAGAGGTTAGTAACCCTCATGAGATCATATGCCCGCAAAGCCCACTGCCTCCATCCTCACTGCAACGCCTTCTGTTATAATCACTGACACTGCTGCTGTTCTCCTCACCGTGCTTCCAGACACAGGGTAACCGAACCGCTGTCTCCAGGCAGCGCTCCAGTCAGTGATTGACATTAGGTGAGGGCCTCAAGGGGCCAGGAATTAGACTTTGCAAAATACCCATTCTCCTCCGCATCAGCGCCCCTTGTGTGAGGGTGACTATTAAAGCTCCTGCAAGTGACCTCTGCAACCGAATGCATGTGATGCCCATTGCACACCTGCTTACTCTCCCTCCTAATGCTCCTCCTCTCCCACTGTGGCTGTTTGCCTAAACCAGCACTCCTGCCTGCAGGATGGAGAGTATCTGGGCCAGGCCCTGGTGTCTACCTGTTGTGTGTCAATCTTTCGCGGGCGGGTGGAAGATGAAAGTGGAGCAGGAGTGAAGGCAGCTGTGCATGTTTCTGCATGTAGATAGTGTGTGCATGTGGGAGTTGTCGGGAGGGGCAGATGGCTGGAAACATAAAAGGCTAAATAAAACACAGGCATGTTATTAAAAGTGGCTATGCAATGGTTTCTGTGTCATAACATACACATTAGGTAGAAGTAGGTGTTGGCTCTCCAAGGTCATTGACGTGAGCAGTCCCTGACCCACACCACCCCTACAAAATCTTTGACAGGCTCTTGTAAAATTATGTTCTATGGGAGCGCAGTATACACACGAATTTGGACAAGTACCTAATTATACAGAGCAAGGGACCAGATGCAGAGACAGGCCTGAGTAAGTACAAATCAATACCTGGTGAGGGAGAGCAACTCCTTCCCTGCAAATTCTTTTCCTTTTTTCTCTGGCTTTATTGAAGTATAATTGACAAAATAAACGATGCATATTTAAGGTGTACATCATGATATTTATATATATAGTATATATTTAAATATATATGTGTAAATAAATATACATACATATATACACACATTGTGAAATGACTACTATAACTAAGATAATTAACATATCTGTCACCTCAGTGTAGATTCTTGATGGTAAGTCAGCATTCTTATTTTCATATAAAGGAAAAATAATTCATTTGAAATATTTAGTGTAGTGAGCAATCATCTAATCTTTCATTAGTCTACCTGTCCTACTTAAGCTAAACTATACAGTTCTTGGGGTAAAAAAAAAAAAAACAAAACAAAACAGAAGAGGCACTGAGTCTTAGAATATAATTATGTTGTGCCATAGTAAAGTTCTACACACTCTAGAATAGACTCACTCGAAAATGTAGATTTTTATTTCACTGTAAACTGCTCCCTTGAAATAATTATTTTGACATTGACTCTGTTTCTTTTTAGGCTGAAGGCCTGATGCAGTTCTAGAATTCCTAATGTAGATCCAGGCTATAAATAAGACACAGGAAATGCAATTCAAGTGTTCTGTGGCTGGGTAATGTTTAATCACACTTAAGTTTAAAAGCTCTGAGAAAAATATATTTCAAAGCCGCAGATATTCACAGACGTGAGTAATTAGGAAAGCATTCATTGGGAAGTCTCTAAAATGTAGCTGTTCTTGAGCAAAAAAATCACAAAACAAAGAAAAGAGGAGTTTGCAAGTGTGTCTAAAACTATCCTGAAATAAAAATATTTGTTTAGTTTTAGAAAACTAAGTGCTATAGCTTTGGCTTAAGTAATAAACTATTTTAAAGTGATATTAATTCACCCATTAAAGTAGAATAATAATTATAAAAGGACCTATTATTGACTGCTTACTATGCTCTGGGCTCAGAGATAATTCTCTGGCTATATCATTTTACTTAATCCCCACGTTTTGTTCTAGGGTAGAGATGACTATTTTCCCCACTTTGCAGACGAGGACACTGAAACCAAACTTAATGAATTGTCCAAATACATGCACCCAGTAAGTGGTAAAGAGGAGACTTAGTCCAAGTGTTCTTAATTCCTCGGTCAATACCCATAACCACAACACTGGTACATATGGTCCAATATTCTAAATACTATCAGCAATCACACCTCTAAGAAAGCATGAACAAATAGAGGAATAGTAAGTTATCTCTCGTAGTTTTGTGTGGTTATTTCTATTAATATAGACCAAGTACAAATGTGGAGTAAGTCTGCTCCATTGGTAATTCGTAGATGAATTCTACAAATCCTGATTCTTGTTTCCTCCCTAATTTCTTTCTACTCCATTTGTCCTCATGATCCAACCTATAATCAACTGTGTGTACACTGACTCATGGTGGAGACCCATAACCTCACTTTTGTTAACCAAAATTGGAATTTGAAGCCCCAAATCCAAGGCATCTGGAAAGTGACAGTGAAGGTCACAATTATGACGGAAAACAGGAAAAAGGAGGAGGATGAAGGAAGACACGGGACATTAAAGCTTTCAAAATATTATGGCTGCCCCGCCCATTGGGACTGTGTCTCTTTAGATCAATGAGTTGGTGCTTTTTGGATGCTGGGCACATGTAGATGTGTCCACTGAACCATGGATTGCTCTATCGGTAAGAGCTATCATTTACCTTACACTGACATTTTACCACAAGGCAAACTTAGATTTTTTCCAAAAGAAGTATCCTTAAACATTTGTCCAGTTTTAAATTACAGGCCAAATTAGGCTAACTAAATTCATGTCCTCTTATTACTGTGATTCTGAGGTCATATTATAAGGCTCTGCCCTTCCCATGCCCAAGGATAGATGTGGGCATAGGTTTTTTTCCTGTGGTACACTGTAACAGGCAACAGAGCTCCCTCAAAGGGCCCCAGACAGGGCTGGCAACTCCATGCTCTTGCATAATTTGTAGCATCAGATGTTGGAAGCATTACATGCAAGCCTACTGAATTTTTTAAATTGAAGTATAGTTGACATGCGATGTTACATTAGTTCCAGGCATGTAACATAGTGATTTGACAATTTTGTAGGTTATATTGTCTGTGCTCACCATGCGTGTCGCTACGGTGGGTCACCCTACAGCGCTATTATACCATTGACTGAATTCCCTCATCTGTCCCTTTTATTCCCATGACTTAACCATGACTGGAAGCCTATAGCTCCCACTCCGCCTCACCCATTTTGCTCATTCTTCCCCTTCCCCCCAGCCTACTGAATTTGAGTCTTTTCAGATGTGTTATTAACTTACTTATGTAAAAGTATGTTTTTTCTTTATTAATAGCTGAACCATTTGATATTAGCAGTTGCTAACACAGTAAAAGAGCAAAGCTTAGAATAAATTTGTACCCAAAGATGAAGCAGAGGTCATTTGGAACTTGGTTAAGCAATCATCCCTGGATAAACTGCCTTCTGGGCTATGGCTCAAGATGCTGCCCCAGGGCCTTTACTATGGCAGTGGTTCTCAAACTGTACTGAGTATCTGAATTACCTGGAGGGCTATAGTCAAAACACGGATAGCTGGGAATCCCACCGCCCATCCCCTTCCCTGCCATTATGGAGAGTTTTGGGAAGTAGCTCTGGGTTGGGCCCTGAGAATTAGCATTTTAAACAAGATCCCAGGTGATGCTGACACTGCTGCTAGGTCTAGGACTGCAGTCCTGGCATCCTTAAATATGGTAGTGTTATTTTGCCATACAAGTATGGACTTTTGTTAACTAATAACATTATTTTGAGTTGTTCTTATTTTGAGTCCAAAGGGAGGAAAATAAAAACCAATGTCCCAGCTCAAAGCAGGCAGGAGGACTTTCCTCTTCCTCACAGTAGCGTCAGCTTTTTCATTCTATGTAGGCCTTCCACTGATTAGATGAGGCTCACTCATGTTCAAGAGGGAAGCCGGCGTTAGTCAATCTACAAATTCCAATGCTACTCTCTTCCAGAAACACCCTCATAGATGCACTCAGAATAATGTTTGGCCAAATATCTGGGTACTCTTTGGCCTAGTCAAGTTGACACATAAAATTAATCATTACACGGGGCTTTCTTAAAAGTCTGCCTAGAGAATTATGGCACGGAGTACGTGTATTGTTGGTAAAGAGTAAGGGAATTTCTATATTTGAGATTCATATTCAATGATTTGTGTAGCAAAAGATCATTACCATATAATGTTTGCATTCTGCCTTTCTAATCCCTAAGTAGTCTTATTGTAAGGCTAAATTAAATAGTAGTGAGAAAAAAAAAAACTGGGGAAACGATATCACAGTACCGTGATTTAGATATCCTCCGTTTTGCCTAGGAATGCCTTTCACACATTTATTACTCCACGGATCATTAGTATGAAGTCTTAACATGTACAGTGTGATTTTTGTATTTCTCACCGTGGATATTTGGCTGACTTTCAGTCTTTGGTGTATATATTTTTTTAAGATTGACTTATTCATTTGAGAGAGAGAGCGTGTGTAAGAGTGGGGGGAGGGGCAAAAGGAGAGGGAGAAGGACAGAAGCAGACTCCCCACTGAGTGGTGAGCCCATTGCAGAACTCAATCTCAGGACCCTGAGATCACAACACAAGCCAAAATGAAAAGCCGGTCGCCCAACCGACTGAGCCACCCAGGCACCCCTCTTTGGTGTATTCTTCTTCTTTATTTTATTTCTTTATTTGAAAGAGAAAGAGAGAGAGAGGGAGAGAGTGCAAGGGGGAAGGAGGAGAGAGAGAGGGAGAAGCAGACTCTCCATTAAGCCGGGAGCCCGAAGTAGGGTTTGATCCCAGGACCCTGAGATTATGGCCTCACCCAAAGGCAGATGCTTAGCTGATTAAGCCACCCAGGTGCCCTGTAGTGTATTCTTTTATTAAGTTCACAATGGATAGCTGTTGTCATAAAGAACTAAATTAATAAAATTGATTTTTATAGATTTTGTTGCCTACACTAAAAATTTTTCTTGTTTGAAATTTTGCTAAGAATCAAGTAGATACATCAAATACACACACATTAAAAAATAATCCATTTTGCTTTGTTGTTAGGCTAAGAGGCATCAAATAACTATGATTTTAGCTTTATTTTAGGCGAAGACATAATTTTTCATCTTGAGAACTATCCACTTAAACATGATTTAAAGGCCTCAATAGTTACTGAGTTTTTAGTCTTTTTCACTCTAATTCAGTTAAATAAAACTGACAAAATAGTTCATTGTGAAAATTGCATAGGAGATGACAAAACAAAATACTAACTAGCTCAACAAAATCATTACCAATATAATTATTGCTTTGTATAAAGTGACATTTGTCATGGTGATGATTAGAACATGGTGATGATTGTGACATGATTGTGGATTTTTTTCTGAATTAGGTTCTTTATTGATTTTTTGATGATATCCATCACTCTGTACAGAAGAGTGCCCTGTCTCCAAAATAAAACAAATTACAAGCTATTTAGCAAATAAGACAGTCTAATATTAATCAGAATCACCATTGCTCCGCCTTCAAGTATCAGTAGATAAAAAAAAAATGGAAATTGCAAAACTTCTATGTAATTTTGCTGATGCCAAATCATGGTAAAGATTATTCTAGGGCAGCCCAGGTGGCTCAATGGTTTAGCACCGCCTTCAGCCCGGGGCCTGATCCTGGAGACCCGGGATGGAGTCCCACGTCAGGCTCCCTGCATGGAGCCTGCTTCTTCCTCTGCCTGTGTCTCTGCCTCTCTCTCTCTCTGTATCTCTCATTAATAAATAAATAAAATCTAAAAAAAAAGATTATTCTTTTGTGTCCAAAATAATAAATAATAAATTATTTATTATTAATTAATAATAAATAATAAACAAATAAATAATTATTATTAATAATAAAAAGATTATTATTATTTGTGTCCAAATATATGATGATACAAATTAATCATGTCATGTTTCAGTGAATACATCATGTTTAAACAGTAAAGTGGTTCATGTAGTATATGTTTTTGTTTTATCAAAAGAATGCTATTAGTGTGTTAGCAAACTTCTCTACTTGTATATGGCCACATGAACTCTCTTATGTCAAAAGATGCCCATATTCAACTCTGCCTCAGAGATAACTTTTGCTTTTCATGACAGTGCATAGGATCTTGCAAGTGTGCCATGGGTTGTGGGCCATTCCTAACATTCCTCATTAGCTTTTTTTCCATGCCAAAATCCCCCCCAAAATCCCCAAACAAAAAGCAACCTTATCAGAAAACATTAAGAGTAATGGTACTGTAGGAATAATTGACCTTGAATTGTCCCAGCTTTCTATAAAATGAATAGCATAGGGTAAGCCTTGATATTTTAGCTATTGGTCAAAAATGACTTGGAGCATAGCTCACAAACAGTAGCGACCTGGAAGTTCAAAATTGCTGCTCTAAGGAATGTTACCACTGTCCCCTACCCACACAAAGCAAAAACTGATAAACATCGATTCTACGAAACAGATTTATATACCAGTGAGCCTAGAGAAGCAGGAAAAAAGGCAAGAAGATGTAAATAGAAGAGGTATTATATAATTTATCAAACATTGGCAGCTTAAAAATATTTAACAAAAGCACTGCTCTTAGATGATGAGACTAATGATGAAAAGGGACTATATTTAATCATGATCATATTTCCCCAAGTGGCAAATTCAGAACCACGATCTTAAATTCTTACAGCTAATTTTAATACATGGTAAAGTTCTACTGTGAGGCATTTCTGTATGTTGCTTTGCTTAGGTGGTAGTTCCAGGCACAACTTGGTTTTAAGAAAAGTGCATGGTACATTGCACCATCGGTCAGCCAGGTCTGCAAACCATGGTTTAAGGAAATTCACTGTATTATAATGAACATTTTCTGAGCTCTGTACTAGGCATTTATATATACTCTAGGAATGAGAAATTTATGATCCCTGCTCTTAAAAAGCTAAGTGTAGGGGAAAGTACAGGACATCTGTGGCTTATTTTTAAATCACCTGGAAATAAGGTTGTAGGAGACGTAGGAAGGAATCCTCAGGCAATAGAGAACCCCAGTTCTCCACTCCATCTTACCCTCCCATGTGTTGGGCTGTCTGGGGAAGGAGAGGCAGATATGGCAGGTGGGGGTGGGGGACGGTGGGGTAGGGCTGGTGGAAGGAAGGTTGGGTGAAATACAATTTACTAATTTTGGAAGTCTGTGAGCCTACTGAGCAAGGTGTTTATCTAATCTCAGTAAAATCTAAGTAGTGCAAATAAGGACTCCTATTTGTGGTGATGGTACATTTCTAAATGAAAGGGATAAGTAATATACTTAAAAAGGGAACATTATAAAGCCTCTCTTTGTTTTTATATTTTTAAGGACAAAGGAGAAAAAGGAGAACAAAATGGAAAATATGCTATTTTGCTGGATGTTTTTCACCCTCGGGTGGACCCTCATTGATGGATCTGAAATGGAACAGGATTTTATGTGGCACTTGAGAAAAATACCCAGGGTTGTCAGTGACAGGACTTTCCATCTCACCAGCTCCACCTTTGAGGCAGATGCTAAGATGGTGCTCAACAGAGTGTGTGGCATTGAATGCCAGAAAGAACTCCCAGCTCCCAGCCTTTCTGATCTGGAAGATTCTCTTTCCTATGAGACCATCTTTGAGAATGGCACCCGAACCTTGACCAGAGTGAAAATTCAAGATGTGGTCCTTGAGCCAACTCAAAATATCAGCATGAAAGGAATATCTGTTAGGAGAAAGAGACAGGTCTATGGCACAGACAGCAGGTTCAGCATCTTGGACAAAAAGTTCTTAACCAATTTCCCTTTCAATACAGCTGTGAAGCTGTCCACGGGCTGCAGTGGCATTCTCATTTCCCCCAGCCACGTTCTAACAGCTGCCCACTGTGTGCATGATGGAAAGGACTATATCAAAGGGAGTAAAAAGCTAAGGGTAGGGCTGTTGAAGATGAGAAATAAGGGTGGTGGCAAGAAGCGTAGGGGTTCTAAGAGGAGCAGGAGAGAAGTGAATGGTGGTGACCAGCGAGAGGGTGCCAAAGACAATCTGGAGAGAGCCAAGGGTGGAAGAAGAAGAAAGGAATCTGGTCGGGGTCAGAGAGTCGCTGAGGGGAGGCCCTCCTTCCAGTGGACCCGGGTTAAGAATACCCACATCCCCAAAGGCTGGGCTAGAGGAGGGAAGGGGGATGCTGCCTTGGACTATGACTATGCTCTTCTGGAGTTGAAGCGCGCTCACAGAAAGAAATACATGGAACTAGGAATCAGTCCAACCATCAAGAAGCTGCCTGGGGGAATGATCCACTTCTCAGGATTTGATCATGATAGGGCTGACCAGTTAGTCTACCGGTTTTGTAGTGTGTCCGATGAATCCAGTGATCTGCTCTATCAATATTGTGATGCTGAATCAGGCTCCACTGGTTCTGGGGTCTATCTACGTCTGAAAGAGCCAGATAAAAAGAACTGGAAGCGCAAAATCATTGCAGTCTATTCAGGCCATCAATGGGTGGATGTCCACGGTGTTCAGAAGGACTACAATGTGGCTGTGCGCATCACTCCCCTCAAGTACGCCCAGATTTGCCTCTGGATTCATGGAGATAATGCCAACTGTACTTACGGCTAACAGAAATCTGTACAGAGTCCATGGATTATCTAAATCGCAGAGCACACTAGTTACAATTATTGTAGCAAGATCATTTCATAGGCTATGCCTGGACTTGAACCCTATCAATAATAGCATTCAACATTTTTATAAATTTATCTTTTCAAAATTAGGAGCTTTTCATATGTTTAAAAAATCCTTAGGTACAAATGCTGAAACTAGATGGGCACCTCCAATGTCAAGGATATATTCTTCTTTACATGGTGATAAGTATTTGTGGGAAGTCTTTTGTTTCTATCTGCCTTCTTAAAATTAGACACTTTTAAAACTTGTTTAAAACTTCAAACTGGTACTATAAATAATATGTGATTTCTTAAAGGACTTATTCTCAGGGTCCTACTCTAAGAATCTAATAGGGTGCTGGTGCATATTAAATGTGAAACCACATATACAGATGTAGACAGTAACATAATTAGAGGAAGGATAGAGACAGTAATTTACAACAGTTTGTACCACCTGGAGATGGACCCATTCGGCCCATGCCCTCCGTGTTTATATAGTATATTCTGTTGGGTCTGAGAAACTTTGGTTTAGTTTTTTTTTTTTTTTTTAAGAATTATAAGGTACAGCAAGCTTTATAAACAGAACTATCAACTATCTTACTGCTTTAAAAAATATCGACTGAAGTGTGTATTATTTAAAAATGGGAGAAATACTTTGTTCTATGAAATGAATCTAGTTTAAAAGTAGGGAAGCTGAGGTATTTTAGGATCTCAAGTTATTATTTAACTGAAGTTCAAAACATGGATTTTTCATGAATGCAGAGAGAAGACAGTTCACAAGTTATAATGATTTTGAAAGCCTCATCATTTAATGCTAGTCTTCTGTGTATGAGGTGTTAGAGTTTGAGGAGCAGGAATTTTAGTCTTTCTCAAGAAAGAGCCTTTTCCCCTTGACAGATTTCAGCTTTCTTAATAGGGCCATACACATATTATTTGGGTGATTTCTCTGACTAGTGTTTTTAGATAAATCTCTAAAAATGAATATAATTGACACATATAAATCTAAAAGAAGGGTCTGATTATTTTCATTATTATTATTTCAGACCAAGGTTGTGCTGTCGCGCTGGCCATCCATGGCAGCCCCAGCAGACAGAATCAGAATCCCGGGTCTGCTTTCAGGCAAAACACAGAGTAGTTACATATTTCTTGAATGAACAGGTATTTACTGAATGGTTGGTAAAAGGAGTTTCGCTCAGGCTATTATGTTTAAAGGGTTTTAGTGATTTGCAAGTGAGAGCACCATAAAATTCAGGAATTGAGGCCTAATTTCTGGTCTGCTGTTTTTGGCAGTTCCTACAGCACACATTCTTTTCTCTTGTGATTCACCTGAGTCACTGATTCTGCCAGAGTTCAAATTTATTTTACATGTTATTTTTTTTTAAGAGAAAGGGGAGTATACCCTTGTTTAGTATGCAAAAGAATATTTGATAAGATTGTGATAAAAGGTGGTTTTATAAATCGTGTCCAAAATAGCTGGAATACAAGTATACATTCTTTACTGCGATTCTGTTTAAAAAAACATTCAATAAAAATTACAAATAAATCAATCATAACTCTTACTGTATCTGTAAATATGTTTTATAATCAGGATCTTAGTGAATATTAAATTAACTGTGTCATTTACTAAAAAATGATTTAATTCCAAATGCATTTCACTAAGCAGTATTTTATCCTTGGTCCTAGTGGGATAGGGCTATTGACTCAAAAGATTTTGATCAAATCATTTTGGGGAACATCTATATGATCATTCCAACAGAAAGTGTTTCAACGTGAATTTTGCACACTTTTAAGCTTGGAAACACACAAAATCTTCATCTTAGATTCTTAGAAAATAATTCCTGGGATTTGTGTAAGTTCAGAATAACTTATGATATTCTTGGTGTTGATAGTTTGTAGCCTAAGCTTAAATTCTAAATCCATATGATTTCCTTAAAATCATTGTACTTTGAAAAATATAAAATTTAGCCTATTTTTTTTGCAAAGGTTTATTTTATTTCGCCATTCTCTTTTCCAAGTGAATCATGAACCATTTATAACTTAGGGCCACTAAAGTATACTTATATTATTCAGAAAGTTTTACTTCATATACTTTTCTTGTTATACTTACCAGATTTGAAATAGAAATTGACTTCACTTAGCTGAAGGGATACACTCATGCACACACATGATGTCTACTGTGTGCAAAGAACTATAGTGACTTTTTGTCTGAAGAAACTTAACAGTGATTTGAATTCAAGTAACTCCTTATAAATAAGTATTTACCAAACAGCTGAAATTTAGAATTATATGGTTTTTATTTTACCCAAATAATGTATTTCATCTTGTTTTTTTCTTGTTCAAATTGGTGTGTGGGCAGAAGAGACAACATTTTTTTGCTTTTTTGATGTGCTTATTTAAATCCCAAATGTTCTTTTTGAAAAAATATTTAAATACATATTTGACCAAGATCAGAGTTCCAGACAAATCATTGGCCTTTTTATTTGTAGATCAAAGAATTCTTCGAAATTCTTCTTTTCCTAGATAGAATCTCAGGATTAGAAGAGACCATAAAGATCATTTAGCCTACCTCCAAGATTTAGATTTTAATTTCCTCCATCACATTCCATTCAAGTAGTTGTCCAGTAATAAAAACTTCACTACTTAAATATTTGTTGGTTATTAAAATTAATTCAGGAATATAACTTAACTGTTTTAGCTTAAATTATTAGTTCAATTTGTTACATTCTGCAGAAATTATATGTTCATCTTGCATTTTATCCCAATCTCCACATTTCAATTACTCATACTTCTTTGGCCTTATGCTAGCAAATTGGGTGTTTACTCTTATAAAAAATGAACTGTGGGGATCCCTGGGTGGCGCAGCAGTTTGGCGCCTGCCTTTGGCCCAGGGCGTGATCCCGGAGACCCGGGATCGAATCCCACGTCGGGCTTCTGGAGCATGGAGCCTGCTTCTCCCTCTGCCTGTGTCTCTGCCTCTCTCTCTCTCTGTGACTATCATAAAAATTAAAAAAAAAAAAAAAGACTCTCCTTGTTTGCTTTCTTAAAAAAAAAAAATGAACTGTGATCCTTAATTAAGAATATTGGGATAAGGCAATTGAATGAAGTACTGAGCATTACAAAAATGTGGATCTCTAGCTGCAAATAGCCTAGAAATAGCATCATTATTCTTTTACATGGTATCACTATAACAATTAAATATATTTTGGCTACTGATTTTAAGATTACCTGCTAAGGCTTAAAAACTAGTTTTAATGCTTAGTAAACATCTCCAATTAATTAATGGAAAAATATTTTTAATAAATTGATTTTTTTTCAGCTAGAATTGTTTTTTCTTTAATGCCCTACTCATAAGGCTCAAAGATACATAGCAGATTTGGTCTAATTGGTCATGAAATCATGTTCTCATCAGATGAGGTCAGTGTATGGATGGATTCACGACTCTTTATTGATTCACTATTTAACTGAGGGGAATAAACCTCTTAGATGGTTTTCTTTTCTACTTATAAATAAAGCCTAGGGAGGGAAATTCCTTGTCTACTTCTTTCTACATTTGATAACTGGCAGTTTGATTCAGTTAGTCCAACTGTCCAGAGCATGGTGGCCAACTTAACTTGCAATTCAAATCTAGGCTAGTTTGCTTTACCTCCAGGTAAGGTGGTGTCTTAGTTTTGGCTGCCATAAGAAAATACCATAGATTGGATGGCTTAAACAACTGAAATTTTGCTAGGTACCATCTTGCTGTGGACTCACATGACCTCTTCTTTGTGAACATTCAGAGAAAACACAAACGAGCTTTTTGGTATCTCTTCTTTAATTTTTTTTTTAATTTTTAAAAGATTTTATTTATTTGAGAGAGAGAGGGAGAAAGAGCATGAGCAGGAGGGAGGGGGAGAGAGAGAGGGAGAAGCAGACTCCACGCTGAGCAGGGAGCTCAATGTGGGGCTGATCTCACGACCCTGGGATCATGACCTAAGCTGAAGGCAGATGCTTAACCAACTGAGCCACCCAGGAGCCCTGGTGTCTCTTCTTATAATGGGATAGTCCCATTATAAGGGCCCCACCTTCATGACCTAACCTAACCCCAATTACCTTGCTAAGACCCCACTTCTGAATAGCATTACTTTGGGGGCATGAACTTTGGGGGCATAGTCCACAACAGGTATCCATTAAAAAGCCACAAGTTGCACCTTGTGCCAGCCCCAGGAAACCTCACAAACACAGCAGCCACCAGAAGAACTAGTCAGAGGGTCTGAATGTTAGCTCGAGGCAACTGATCTCCTACTCACCACTTTCATCATTACGTCAAGTGCTTGTACCTGGCATAGAGGAGGTGACAAATGCATGCTAAAAAATACCACCAAGTATAGCTTGAGGCTTACTCTTTCAGGGCATTACTTATTCTGTGCTATATGACAAGGCTTCAAAACACTAGAGGTATTGTCTTAATTGTATATTGCACTTAAGATACAGCTATATTTAAATAATAGGAATATTTATTTGTGATGAGAATTTTATTACTGAAATACTGTAGCATGGCACTTAAGGTGTCAGATATTTGCCATATTCCCTCCTGACTCATGTGTGTGTTTCTGATAAAAATGCCTACAAACTGACAGGAGCCAGGCTGCCGTAGTACTGCTCATCCTCTCCAGCTGCCATAAAAAGATTTAATCAGATAATCTCTGCCTCAAAATTTGTCCCTAAATTCTTTTTGCTTTAGTAGCATTTAAAATTAAAAAAAATAAAATAAAATTCTCTGAAAACATCTTAAAATCCACTTACTTTCGTCAAGCACTGGGACTGCTACATGGCAGTCCACGTGAGCATATGATCCATTGCTGCATTCCAGTATGGTGTTACCAAACTGAGGCTGTAACATCTGTGTTTGTAAACATTTTACTAATACTGAAACTCCCATTTATGTTATTGAAATCTTGTATTATCAATTCATAAACTGAAAAAGTGTGCATACTTTCACCCACGTGGCATAGATAAAGTGAGTACTTCAGAAACTGCTCACACAACTAAATATAGAATTTGGAAGCTTCCTCTAGGCTCTTAGCCCGATGACCACCCATTTCCTTACTCTTCTAAATATTTTACTTTTAATTTCGTCAGTAATATGCTATGCAATTAACATGTTATCTAGAATTTCCTTTGTGAATAATTTGAAGTGTCCAAAATATAAAAAATATTAGCCCAAAAATGAGTGACATGAAATTACTTTTACTCTAGATATAATCTTAACAAATTTGGTAATCTGATTTCTCAAGTTACAATTAGAAGGCAGCTGCAAAGGCAAGTCTACAATAACCCCACAAAGTGACAGTGACAAAAAAGAAGGATGCCAGCAAAGTACTAAATGACTTTTAAAAAAGTATAAAGACCATAAAACTATAGTCATTTGGAGCTATTGTATTGGTGCAGTTAGTTATGTGAACTGCACTGGCCTATGGAGGCATATCAATGTATGTCATATTTATAAAGATGATTACATGATCAATTTTAAATTTAGTATGTTCAGTAGGAGTCTGGAAGGCATTACATCATAGAAAAATTTTTATTTGAAAAGTTTAATATAAAAAATAAAAGTTTAATATATATATGTATTTATAGATACATATTTTTAAAAATTTTTGGTTTTTTGAGGGACAGAGAATGAGTGTGGGTGCATGTGCACGAGAGTGGGGGTGGGGGCATGTGGGGAGGGGCAGAGGAAGAGAGAGAGAGAGAGAGAGAGAGAGAGAGAGAGAGAATCTAAAGCAGTCTCCAGGCCCAGCACAGAGCGAATCGTGGGGGCTCAATCTCACAACCCTGAGATCATGACCTGAGCCAAAACCAAGACTAGGATACTTAACTGACTGAGCCATCCAGACACCCTATTAACATATATATATATATTTAATTAATTAATTTATTTATTTATTTATGATAGTCACAGAGAGAGAGAGAGAGAGAGAGAGGCAGAGACATAGGCAGAGGGAGAAGCAGGCTCCATGCACTGGGAGCCCGATGTGAGATTCGATCCCGGGTCTCCAGGATCGCGCCCTGGGCCAAAGGCAGGCGCCAAACCGCTGCGCCACCCAGGGATCCCCAACATATATATATATATATTTAAAGTCTTGTTTAAAAAAGAGAAACATCAGTGGTCTACATAATTGATTTGTTTTTATACTCAAGTGAAATTCTAATCTGAAAAATCAAGAAAAATACGTTTCCTAAATATTTTATCAAGCCTCCAACATCCTATTTTTTCTTTTAAAGAATTTATTTGACAGCATGAGGAAGCAGAACAGCAGGTAAAGGGAGAGGCAGGGTCCCCACTGAGCAGGGAGCCTGATGCAGGATTTGATCCCTGAACCCTGGGATCATGAGCTGAACGAAGGCAGGTGCTTAACCAACTGAGCCAGCCCAGTCACCCCTCAAATTCCCAACATCCTTAACTGTTAAAATATTTGTGCATTTTGAATATTGATGTGTGTTATTCCAAGTTTAGAATCTGATACAGCTGCACCCTACTTATGCATACATTTTAGCACTATGGCATATAGATACAGCAACTCTGGAGTAATGGAAATAATTCAGGATATGGAGTAAAATACCTTTAATTGTCTGACCACAGTAGACTGCCTTTATAAAATAAGTGTTCAGCAAATAGAATAGCTAATTAGTATAAGATTATAGAAATTACCTTATATAATTGAAAGAAAGACTTGACATTTCCTAAAAGCAGAGAGGCCAGCAATCATTTATCCTGAACAAGTGAGTATGTTTGTATATGGTGCACGAGCTGGGAGGATTAGGGTAATGTGCCTCTTGTTCTCTGAAACTAGTACTCCCTGCCTGCCCACCCCCCTGCATCATTTACTTCTAAGCTTCCAGCTTACTGCTGTTTAGCTAACAACACAATGTTTTTCTAAAAACTGCCCATCAAGGAGCTTATAAACTAGATGAATAATTAAGGGATTTCCTAAAAGCAATCCTTATAGTATTGAGTCTTCTGGATGGTAAGGAGGACAAGTTCCTTTGGGCTCCAAGCATCTTCCCCTTATCCAGCCCTTCTCTTCCCATTAATTGGTAGGAGTCAGACTTTGCAATTTTTGTTTTATTTAGAGTTTACAGTTTAAACTACTGCAAATGACTCAGACACCTGATCACAAAATAGCATAAATTTCAGGGCATAGGAAAAAAAATGTAATAGTACATAATAGAGAGATCTGGGAGGACTCATGAATTTTCCCCCCCTCAAAACCACTTTAAATGGATCAGCTGTTAGAAACACTTGCAGCTAACCATCTTAAAAGATACAACTTTAAATTTCTCAAAAATTTTTCCTTGTGATACCTAGAAACATGCTGTTTATTTTTTCTTTTAAGAATTAGTATGGGCTTGGTGCCATTCTACTGCCAAACAAAAGTACCACCTTATCAAAGCAATTGCCTAAAAATAAAAGCATGCTGTTTTTGAGACAGACCTGAATTTAGTATTTTGCCACTGCACTTAGGAAATTTACTTTAAAAGGCTTTCTCTGTGGCCTCGGAAAAGAAGTGACACTATTGTACCCACCAAATGGACAGCTGTGCCACTTTGTGTAGACCAATGTGGCTCCATGAAAGGACATCCTGGGCAGCCATTGGCCCACAGATGGCAGCATCTCCCTCCTGCACATACCCCCTAATTAAAGCTTGGGTTTTGGTGGAAACTGCTGTATCATAATGCAATATGAACTACCTTTTTTTATGATTGGTAACTAAATGCCTCCATTTTTAGACAAGATGAAACAAAATGCTCTTTGTGGTTTTCCTATTTTGAAGTATTCAGAAAATTTCTCTTTTGCTGGCACCATCTATAACTTTTAAATAGAGCTACTCACTGTGATTCCACGGGATCTCTGGGTTTTCAGTGGTTTTCCTTAGCTTGGGTGCTCATCGGAATGCCCTAGGGAATTTTAGAAAGCCTGTTTCCAGGCCTCACGTATATCTACCCTGGAATCCCTCAGAGCAGGACCCAGAGATCTATACTTGCTAGAGCTCTCCAAGGACTGATGATGATCATCCAGGTTTGGTAACCACTATCATAATGCGTTTCCTAAACCGTTCTTCCACCTTTCATAGCTCTCCCGCCGTGCACAACGATGATGTCTGTCTTTTTCTTCCAGGTTAAATGTTTTCTTAGCTTTACCTGCCTTTATACATTTTCTTGGAAGCTACCTCAAGGACTTTGGTAATGGAAGTCATGGTAAACTGTCAACTACCTGTATAGTATTTTTTTATAAAGTGGAAATACATTTTAGCAATCATATTGCTATAATCCTGTTTTATGATGGTAAGAAATGAATCAAATTTACCAAACTCTTGAACATATGTTGAACATACAATCGTTTTACAATCTGTGAGAGAATCCAATTTTATGTATTTCTTGAAAATTAGATACTATATATTTTTAATTTATAATCCACTTCACAATGTAGGTTAGATAAATTTAATATAATTCCACAAGCTTTTATTGAGCCCAATCTTAGGCACATAGGATATAGTTAAGTCTTAGAGTCTACCCTTCCTTAGAGAATTCATAACATACTAAAGAAGCCAGACATATATTTTAAAAAATAGTGTGGAAAAGGTTTAGTATAAGGTGAGGAGGGAACACATTTGAGAAGGCTTGACTCTCTCAGAGTGGGCAGATATGATACAAGACATGCTTCTTAGAGGAGGTGACACCTAGGTTGGGTTTTGAAGGATGAGCTGAAGTTTGCCAACCTCTCAATGGGGAACTTGGAGGAGGAGGGCATCCATGGCAGGAGAAACAGCCTGTGCACAAGTCTGGAAATGTGACACTCCGGCGTGTGTTTAGGCTACAGTATTTAAGGATTGTTGCTATTGGAGATTAGCACCTCCTACTGGTGAGGAATGACAAGAAATGAGGTTTCCAAGCTAGACTTCAAGCCTTGGAAAGATTTCTGGGCTTGAACGTAATGCTAGAGTTTTGACTTTAACCTTTAGATGACCAGGAACCGATGTAGGTTTTTAAGTTAGAGAAATGTGATCAGATGGGCATTTGGGGAAGGAAACCTGGCGGTAGGTACCCTTTAGGCTGGATTGAGGTGGGTTTGCCTAGGGATTAGGTTAGAGGCAAAAAGCCCAGTGAAGAGGCTGCTGGAGCCGCTGTGGTAAGGAAGTAGTAGTGGGAATGGCAGAAGAGGGCCGTTTGGGAGGCATCCTGAGGCAGAATGCTCAGCATATTCAGTAACCCACTGGATGCAGGAGAGAATTGAGGGTGTCATGTCCCCCAAGTGGGAGACGGGAGACCAGGTAGACTGTGGGACCACCAAGCAAGAAAGACAGAAAAACTAGGCTTGAGGAAAAAAATGAATACATTTTCAGACATGTGTGTGTAACATTTTTGTAGACTATTTATCAGTAAGGTTGATAACATCCATACACAAAGAATGCAATGCCAAGAAAGTTATGTAACAAGCATATCTGGCTTTTTTAGTGAACTAACCTTTAGTTAACACATAACCACCCTGGTAAGTTATTTAACTATATTTTGTTCTGAACCCAATCAAATAGCAACTGCATCTTTGCCTCTGTTCTAAACTAAATGCTCTTTTAAATTTAGCTTTGAAGCCATAGTTTTGTTTTTCTGAGAAGGGATAGGTTTTCTAAAAATCTGGTCCTAAATTTACATCTGAAATATTGCATATATGGTCACAACTCTATTTCCCGTTTTCAATAGAGTACGAAATCCACGTGATCCAAAATAGCAGTTTTGAAAAAAATAATTCCAAATTTCCTTGGGACATACTTATAAGGCTTTTCAGGCTGTAAAGTTTACTTCCTAGTTTAGATTTATAAAGACAATTACAAATTATAAAATCAGTTGAGTTACCCCAGAGATGTTCTCTACTCTGAAAGAAATGAACCATGGGATGTTTGGATGTGTGGAGATGCATCTAGTATTCAAGACTGGGTTAACAGCAGAGGGCATCATCAGGGAGAGATGACGGTCTCCCCCTCGCCTGGCTGGGAAGGGACCCTTCTTGGTCCTGACCCTTCTGCATGCTGCTGTCCGCAGGCCTGGGTTCTGTTCCAGGCTAGTCTCTTTAGTCATAGGCTTTTATTCAAAATTATCTTGCTCCTGCAGCTCTGATGGCTACAACCTGCACACACGATGTCCATTCTGCTGGATATATTTAACTTCATCTGTATCTTCCATCTCCAATCATCACTAAATATTTTTAAAAAATCACTGTTAAAGTATATTTATTAAACTTTTTGATCTCCAGGTATAAAGATTTAATTCTATTATAAAACATTTAGCATGTCAGTATCTTCCATTCATGTTCTTAAAAAGTATCATTAGGTGTTGGAAAATTAAGAAGGAGTCTCTAAGAAACCGAGTCAAACTCTGGTGGGTGTTGTGTCCTCCCTGCCCACTCACCCCCCAGTGCTGTGTTGAATTGAGTTGTATTTTTTTTTTTTTTGAGAGGAGAGAGAGAGAAAGAGAGGGAGAGAGAGAGAGAGGGAGAGAAAGAGAATGTTGGGGGGGGAGGAAGGAGAGAGAGGATTTTAGGAAGGCTCCATGTTCAGTGCAGAGCCTAACGTAGAGCTTGTTCTCACAACCCTGAGATTATGACTTGAGCTGCTGAAATCAAGAGTCAGATGCTTAACTGACTGAGGCACCCAGGTGCCCCACGAACTGTATTTTTATGTATAACAGGCACTTGCACTTATCAATTTTTTTTTGCACTTATCAATTTTTAAATACATTTAGTACTTCCGGTGACCATACTTTATATTAAAGAATATTCCTATTATTGACTATTTTTATACCTCTCTCTTCTTTGTCCTTTAGTGTTCTTACAACTTTAGACAACTGGCAAAGTTTATAGTAACTGTAGTAATTTGAAAAAGTAACAACAACAATATGCATGAAGCATTACTCTGTGCCACGGATTTTCCATACCTTATCTCATTTAATGGTATGTACATAGATGGAAATTTTCTTCATTCCACAGACAAGAAAACTAAAGTTTAGAGAAGTTAATTAACTTGCCCAAGGTAACAGGGAGTGTGAGCAGAAACCCTCTTCCATGGAGACTGATGCAAAATTCTCATCCTTGCACGAGTCCAGCATCACCTACAAAGTAATGTCAGGGTGGTGGAAGTAGGCATTTGGAGAGACTGAACAAAAAAAGGTGGTGCTGGGGTTCTTTTATTCACACACAAAAAATATAATCTGATAAAATGTAACTAGTAAATTTCATCTTTCAAAGATGAGAACAATTCTTTATTATTTTTTGAAGATTTTATTTGAGAGAGTGAGAGCACTAGCCTCCAGGAAGAGTAGAGGGTGAAGCAGATTCCTCACTGAGCAGGGAGCTGGATATGGGACTAGATTCCAGGACCCTGAGATCATGACCTGAGCCAAATGCAGACACTTAAATGACTGAGCCACCCAGGTGCCCTGAGAACAATTCGTTTAGATCTAAAGAAGCTGTTTTCAAAGTATAGTTGGGGGATGCCCAAGGGCTTCAGAGACTCTTTCAAGTGGTCTGTGTGATCAAAATTATTTTTATAATAATACTGTGAGGTCAAAACTGATTTTATAATAACACCAAGATACTTATTTTCTCACAAATGTGCTCATGGTAGATTTTCCAATGACTATTTGACATGGGATACTGACAGCCACAGTGAAAGCAAAAACAGGTGTAAGAAGGAGGCTGTCTTCTGTTAAGACTAATATTAAAGAGATTTGTAGAGATGGCAAAACAATGCTACTCTTTAAAATTTTTTGAAATTGTAATTTTCATAAATATTCTTTATTTATGTTAATATGTAATGATTTTAATACTTTTATTTATTTTTTAGAGAGGAAGAGAGGGGAGGGAAGAAAGGGAGGGGCAGAGAGAAAGGGAGAGAGAAAGAATCTTAAGCAGACTCTATGCCCAGCGCAGAGCCCCTAGGGGCTCAATCTAACAACCCTGAGATTGTGACCTGGGCCGAAGTGGAGTCGGATGCTCAACCGACTGAGCCACTCCAGTGTCTAAATATTTTTATTTTTAAATGAATTAGACATTTAAAAGTTCCTCAGTTTTAAATTCTTAAACATAGTAAGCATTGACAAAACCCATATAAATGAAAGCTTTTTGGGGGCATCAATAAAAAGTGCAAAGGTGCAGAGTGAAACCAGAGTTTGAAAACCCTTTGTACATGAGTTAGAGTACCTACTACAGAGTCAATTATAGAGTTCCTTTATGTTTCAGAATTGTTTGAACATGCATACATGGAAATGAACTCAGATGCACTGCAGCTCTGAGAGTTTAGCTAAGGTTAATTACCATATCGCTAAATTGCAATCATAGCTCTCTGTTTCTGTTTACAGAAGGGATCCAAATAATGTGCTCACTAGTGAAATCTTCTGTCAGCAAGGCTCCTAGAAATTGAAATTTTCTTACAGCCCAAGAGGATGAACAATAAACTACCACAAAACCTGTTGCTTGGAAAATATAAACCAATGTGGCTTCTCAACTAAGATAACATCGATTTTTATTTTGAACCAGTTTTTCCACACAAGAAACACTATGATAATCACTGCTGCAAGAGCATGCCCCTTTTCCACCAACAAAAATCTGGGGATATATTATTAAAGGTGTCTACCTAAGAGGGAGAAGGAGGCCTTCACACAATTTATCTTTCTGTGACTTTCCATTTCTCTTTTTATGTGTTCTCCTTTCCTCCTCTCACAAACCCCTCCTAAAGTCTTTGGTCTTTATCCTTTTTAAGTACAATAAATTACATAAAAAGAACAAAGGAGGCACTTTAATATGGAAAGAACCATTTGCAATCATTATACTATACAAAAAGGGACTCAAAATCTTCAACTAAAGATGAGTTTTAATTGATGTTAGTTCTGTTACAATGAGCTGACAGAGAGCTATTAAAACTCTAATGAGGGATCCCTGGGTGGCGCAGCGGTTTGGCGCCTGCCTTTGGCCCAGGGCGTGATCCTGGAGACCCGGGATCGAATCCCACATCGGGCTTCCGGTGCATGGAGCCTGCTTCTTCCTCTGCCTGTGTCTCTGCCTCTCTCTCTCTCTCTGTGACTATCATAAATAAAAAAAAAAAAATTTATTAAAAAAAAAACTCTAAGACATCTGACAAACGTGCCATAGGAGAGTTATTCTTCAGTAGTTAGAAATATGGTAATAGCTCAGCAGTATCCAGGTAAGTGAGGACATGTCTAAGAACTAGTATACTTGTATTCATCTCACAGACACCAGCACCTACTAAAATGCTAGTTCCTGAGGGTATGAACAGGAGAGGTTTCTTGCCTGTGAGGCTCACAACTGGCCATAGCAGATGCCACTGTCACAGATGATTATAATATGTTAAGTCCCATAAAGTTTGATAAAAACTGTGCTGAGTAGAGTAGGGTGGGGAGCCATGATAGACAGGTGGGATTTAACAGAACTGCTGGAATTGGTGAGGTAATTACAGGCAGAGGGTCCTGCGTGAGCCAGCAAAGTGCTTGGTGTTCTGCTGCCTCAGGAGAGGAATGGTTATGCAGAGAACAAGGGGCATGTACCCACATGTACTCTCTGCACGCAGAGGATGGGGTTGAGCCAGAGGTGAGGCTAGAAGGGCACGCTCTTCATGTGGAAGAACGTCATGGGTACATTGGACCTGTGTTGAAAATTATCCAGAGAGGTTCACTTTTTAAGTACCCAGAGCACCTCGTTCAGCATCTCATCTATATGACAACTCTATAAGGATCACCCAGAGCCTCACTGTGGCAAGGTTCGAGTGTCTGATTTAAAAATAATGCTCTTGAAGTTTCATCTATTAAGAATTTATACCATGTGAGCCATTCAATGAAGAGAGAAAGCTTATTAAAAAATACATTATTAAACTTAAAAGTCTAAAACACATTTCTATTACAATATGCCTACACAGTAATATATGACCAAAATGTAATCTATAAAAAATTATAATACATAATCAGATACTAGCTTTTGAAAGTTAGTTCTCAGGATATAAACCCTAGTTAGGGAAAGACAGTTTTAGAAATAAGGATATGGGAGCACCTGTGTGGCTCAGTAGTTGAGCATCTGCCTTGGGCTCTGGTCGTGATCCCGGGGTCCTGGGATTGAGTCCCTCATCAAGGCCCCCCACAGGGTGCCTGCTTCTCCCTCTGCCTATGTCTCTACATCTCTCATGAATAAATAAAACAAAATCTTAAAAAAATAAATAAGGATATACTTCTAGCTAAGAAATACTTCTATTTGAGATTGCGCTACTTTTTGAGTCCTTGTCACAATCTAGTTATAGGCATAAAGTCAGTTTTCTAGATTTCTCTGTCTGAGTTTATGGGCAGGCGTCTTATTATTCTTCAACTTCCATGGAGAATTCTCACAAAACTAATATAAGAGCTATGTAATTAAAAAAAAAAGTTCATCCTTTTCTTTTTTGAAATATGGAATTTCAGCTTATTTGGCAGCAGCCATGAGTCCCAAGTTTAAATAACAACTGATTAAAATGTTTTTTTCCCTCATTTTTAATTTATTGTAAAATAATAAGAACTATGTTGGTATGGACATTTTTCACTGTGAATGTTTTTAAATTTTCAATATTTTGTATATGCTGTGTGTCATTTGAAACAGACGTTTTCTCTAAAAAATAATCGAAAAGAGAAAGATTGTGTTTGCATTTTCTTTGTTCAAGGTGTTTATTGCATCTCAGAGGGCATACATGCACTGGGTTTTTAAACTGAAATAGAAAGAAATGCCATTTTGAAATTGGTTTTAGGTAATTTTTTCCCCATTACAGTGTATGTTATCCCCACAGTAAATTCAGATACAACCACTTTTAAATGGTACCATACATCTATTAAATAATTTGAAAAATAGGCAAACACCTTTCCAACCCAATATGCTTTTACGAAGAGCTGCCAAGCCACTAGCAACACTGATCAACAGTGACCTCATTTATGCGTCAAAATCTTAAGCCAAGCCATCAGCACATACAGTATGACAACAAATTAAAAATTAAAGAATACAGTATGTACAGTAAAGGATACAATTCTCTGAATTAGTTTAAATCCTAATCACAATGGTACAACAAAACCTACTCTGAGCTCAATTGAGGGATGAAAGAACACTAGTCTACAGAACACACAAAGAAATAGTAAATTAACAGATGTACAGAAAACCCACAATAAAATAAAAATATTTGCAGTAATCTTTAAATTACACATATACTTTGGGGTGCCTTCATAATCATTTGAATAGTACATTTCTAATTGCATTTTCATGGACAGGATAGAAATGGACCCTTTACTTTTCAGTGCATTTAATCAAGAATGAATAAATAGGTCAATTTAGATGCAAAACCTGTCAAATATAATCAAAATATACATTTTAATGTAGCAGTGATTAAATATGGAATTCTTTCCATATGATTTTTTCATTCTTGATAAGGTAGCTTCAAGGAGAAATATTTATTATGGACGTTAACCCTTATATTTTTTTTAAAACAAAATTTCTTAACATATACAGTGCCACAAAAATAAACATTTCTCACAACAGTTGAAGTTCCTGTGATTGGAAAAATGTACTCCACACCGAAAAAGTTTTGTATATTTAAGAGTGTTTTCCTTACTATTTGATATTATCACACTATGTTTGTAACAGAGATACAGAGAAAAAGAGAATTTATGGGAAGAGTTTAGGTTTGTCCAAAAGTCATATATACATCAAAACCCTCAAAAACACAGACACATCTTTCCAAATGGCTCACCACACAACAGCTGCATCATCCGTCCATGGGCGAGGTCCAGAAAAGCACTAAAGGCATCAGAAACATCCATTCATTGTTTTTACATCGTACAACACACAAATAACCCAAATACACTACAATTTTGAGAGTAGGGATAACAGCTAAGGTAGTACACATTCCTAATGTTCACTTTCACAGCTGTGCTACACGTTTTGGAAGAGAAGTTACGAGTAAGCATTGGGTTTGGTACTGGTGGCTCACTTTGAAACTCTGAGCATCAATTTTATTTGAAGTCTCCAAACTCATTATTTTTTTCCTATTCAGTCACAAAAATTGCAGCTGTAAAGATAAAAAGCACTTGAATTAGAAAATAACATTATACACTCCTCAAACATATTGCCTTCCTGGCAATTTTACCTCACAGTTACTAGGAAAAATCTTCATGCAAAGGATGTCTTTATAACAAATTCACATTTACATGCTTTCCACAATTCTTTGCTTAAAGTTTTAGCCAGGAAGAAATTTTTAGAAAAAATTTTAATGTATAGTTTCATTCTAGGTAAAAATTGTATCAGCAAAATTTTGAAAACATGGATACTTAGGATAAATTTCAGTAGTGAGACATTTACTATTAAATAAGAACAGTTCACCCTTAAAAAAGGGCAGACGGAAAAAAAGGAATGGCAGTGATTTTCATTATTTTTGGCTTCTTTTCAGTTATGGCATTCAGTAGGTTACTCAACAGCTGAACAAGTAACAGAACAGAGAAGGAGGGAGGTATCAAGGTGACTCAGCGCCTTTGCAAATGCGGCTCCCCCTCCTCTGTCCCCAGAACTGCCAGCCCATACTTCACCAGTTACCTTTGCCTGGGAATCTTCCTGGGGTTGAAGGCTTAGCCACGTGGGTGACTCTTTTTCATAAATTAGTCTGTATCTGTCTCTCTTGTGACCGTGAACCTCTGAGAGCAGGGGCTATCTCAAGCATCTCTGTTTCAGGTGCTCATCAGAGCTCCTGGAGCAGGATGAGAGCAATATTTACAGAAAGATAGCTGGATAAAAGGCTGCTCCCTGCAGCATCCTTCATCAGTCCTGAACCTATAACGGCTAAGAAATAAGTGCTCATTGCCTCACTTATGCCTACACCAGCCCAGCCCAAAATGGAACAGAAAAGTCAGACACAAGGAGGAATTACTTGACTAAGATGTCAATATCTCAAAATGATAAACTCATCAACTTTGTATAAGAAAACAAAAAATCATAAAGTAGGAATCCACAAAAATCTTAGTATGCATTAGAGAAAGTTTAAATATATGTGTGTGTGTGTGTGTGTGTGTATAGGTTGTAAGCTGCATTATACAAATTACACTGGACAGTGGTCTCAAAACTTTGACACTCTTATACCTCCCTCCAGTGTGCAACCTTGAGCAACTCACTCAATGCCAAGGATCAGTTCCTTTAGCTGTGAAATGGAGACAGAAAATATCTGGCTAGTATAGATCACAGGGTTTCATTTCTCACAGGGACAACCAAAGGAGTTCATGACTAGGAAGTGGGTATGAAAAGTTATGTCTAAAGGAAAAGCAGTATTACTGTTTCTCCACTTTCTGCAAGTACTTGTTGAGAATCTACTCATTGCGTTAGGTGCTGGGGTTAGTAGTAAACTTTTTTCCTTTATCAGTTTCTTTCCGTAAGTCCATTATTAATTATGTCATAAATCATGTTAGAAATTTAAAAACAATGTTAGAAATTTAAAATTCTGCTTGAGTGCAGAAATTGGTAAGGGTAACAATCTAAGCTTTGAGGAAGCCAAGTAAGGATAAACAAAAAATACAATTTTGTAGCCAAGTATATTCTTAGATGTTTTCTAAATGCAATATAATAGATGTTAGCTTTCTATAAATTCCTGTCATCAGGTAATAAAGTGGTAATTTTCTAATTTACCAAGTAGCTTGGGCAGTTTTTTGCTTTATCAATAAAATCTTTGTGCTTTTCAGGACAACTTGGAGGCCTTTCTCCCTCTTAGTTTTGTAAATTAATTAAGATTAAAAAATTATTGATAATTCATTGGCGGCTTTGAATATTGATTTAAAAAAGTATAAATACTCAAATTATTATTATTATTATTATTATTATATACATGTGTTCAAAGCACAAAAGTACAAATATCATACCTGAAATAGCTAAGCATTGCATAGGTCATTATTACAAGCCCACAGGAAAAGCTCAATATTAGATACCTTAAATTGTTTACAAGAAATCCTTGATGTTAAGATCCGCTAATGGGTCCTTTGCTGGAGGTTTCTTGGGACTCTGAGTGGCAGGTGTAGGGCTTGGAGAAAGCTAATGGGGAAAAGCCAGCCCAGGATAGCAGAAACAGAAATCAAACAGAGAGACAGGTAAGCATTAGGCAGAGCACATGACACAGAAAACAAACATGCAGAAGATCAGATGGCTAAGGGATTACAAAATCTACTTAATTTTACTTAGCCACAGTGTTGTTTAATTTTGGTTTCATAAAGTACACTTCAAATTATATTTGGCTTTGCTGAAATTCTTTGATATCAGATTTAGAGGACTCTGGCAGAACCATATGGGTATGAGTTAGGGAAGATGCAGAAAACTCGTCACATACAGATATTATGAATATAGAGTACAGTAACACAACAATCAGTTGCTCTAAACAAAAGCATTTTTACTTTGAGTTATTAGTACTACTAAACTAATGAAGTTAATGACTTTTCCTTATAGTGAGAGTGAGTTTAAGAAAAAAACTGAAAGGAAATAATTTGCAGAAAGTCACTAAAGAAATTACTTTAAATTATTAAATATACTAGAATTTCACTTAAAGTGTTTTAAATGAAAAACAGTCAAGTTTGGGGGCACTGTTTATTTCAGATGAGAAAAGAATTGCCCAGGTATGAATACCATTAACTTCCAATAATTGCCTGTCCAGCTCACAGAGAAGATTAATTAAATGCTATGGAAAGAATTATGTTGCACTTGCTAGCAAAAGCAACAAAGAATTAACTTACCTTGTTTCTGCTTAATCCCTAAATTATTTCATTGTGTGACAGACATAAGCTTTGGAAGCAGCCTTTGCAGGAGTGTTAAGGTTTGAAACCCTGAAAGAGGTCATGTAATCTGTATAGAATAATGTGTCCTTTGAGTTTAATTCTTCTTCTATGTTTGTAACCTGACAGAAATCTCAGAAATCTGGGGTGATGAGGTAGCAATGTATGTTTTTATTGGTTCAGTAAATAGAGCTCCAGAAATAGAGATTTTCAGATTTGTTCCCATGTCCAGAAACTATTTCCTTATTGCACTACCTATTAGTCAAATTTCCATTACTTAAAACAGGAATCATTCTTCATAGAAAGATCAGAAAAAGATAAATGCAAGGGTTGAAGTTGTTTGGAAGGTAAGAAATTCAAGAGTTGATTCATCATTAATAATTTGGTGAGATGACATCATGAAGGATGATATCAACTGACTGAGATAGAGTGGAACAGTCAGTAATGAAAAACATCAGTAATGTTGTCACATTGGTAATGAAAAACATTATTTTGTTTTCCGAAGTTATAAAATCATATTTACTTTACTATTTATTATAATCACCTCTGCTGCTTCTCTGATATAGGAAATATAATTTAAAACTTTTTTTAGAAGGGGGGAGGGACAGAGAGAGAAAGGGAGAGAGAGAATCTTAAGTAGGCTCCACACCAAATGCAGAGTCCAACCGGATGCAGGGCTTGATCTTACAACCCTGAGATCAGGACCTGAGCCAAAATCAAGAGTTGAATACTTAACTGACTGAGCCATCCAGGCACTGCTACAATCTATAACTTTTATAAATATGCCATTCCATTTCCTAAATCACTATAAATTCAATTAAATGACTAAAACACTGTTTTCATCTTATTATCTATTTTTCATTTTCATTCTTTGAAGTAAATAAACTCATGCTGTATAATACTGGTATCATGAAGAAAAATATCTACTTTAATAAAATTGTATTAATTTATTTCTAAAGCTTTTAGTACACCAAATACAATAAGATTTTAAAAACCTCAATAATATTCTTCCAAGTTAATAAAAATAGAAATGTCCTGCCTTTTTTCAAAAGTATGTTAAATAATCATAGATGTATTCAACCATCAAGAAAACATTTAAAAAAATAAGATCCTTTTTAGAATTTAAATATATCTAGATTAAATTTAACCCTAACTATCATCCCCAAAACCTTCCTCACTCCCTTCAGAAACAATATGAAGCAGAGTTCATTAGTCTCAGAACAGACTAGAAAATTTCTCCTGAAGCCAGGGCTTTGAGTATAGCCTTGAAGGTTAGGGTTTCTTATATTCTAAATTTATCTCTTTAAACACCCACCATTCTCTCTTCTGGTCCCTGTGGCTTTTGAGGGGTGAAAGAGGCTGAAAGTAAAATTTGGGAACAGGTAGACAATAGATTTTAGAGATGGTTAAAGGAAGCAAAAGGGATTAAAGTCTACTCAGAAAGTTCAAAGTAGGAATCCTATGGATAACAATATAAACGTCCATTTGGTGAGTTAAAAATATCATAGAAGTGGGGCGCCTGGGTGGCTCAGTCAATTGAGTAACTGACTCTTGATTTTGGCTCAGATCATGATTTTGGCATTGAGATTGAGTCCTATGCAGCAGGGAGTCTGTTTGAGATTCTTTTCCTCTGCCCCTCCCACTGTCCCTCGAAATAAAAAAATATTTAAAAAATATATAGAAGTGAAATTATTTACTGATGCCATTATAATATATTTCAGCTTTTTGTCTTGGTTTGTTGGGCATGGTGCTAGTAAAGTCATAATGTGGTGTTCTGACTCCATCAATGACAATTTCTCATGGTAAAAACCTCTTTGGTTTTCTACCTATACCTCCACCTTAGCCAGGCAACTTACAAAAGGAATCAAGAACTGGTTCCTCATCAGCATTATTATCACTATCAGCAGCAAAGCAGTTCAACAAAGTGTATGTGTTTTACCATCTTGGTAAACAAAGGTAGCACTTTGTGTAGAAACAAATTTGGCCTCATCTAAAGGGAGGTTTGCTCTTTTTCCTGGATCCTGGTAGGTAACCTCTAAATCCTTGGAATTTCCTGAGTAATAGTAATGTCTTTGTTCTTCAGGGTGGCTTCTTAGAACCACACCTGATAGTTTATGCTAACAAGAGGACTCAGGGTAGGGACTAGCCAACCAGAAAGATGAAGAATGTGATGACAGTGTTAGGTCTTGGGGTCTCATGATACCAGCCTTTCAGTGAAGTTGGGCAGGGCTTGGAGATTGAACTCAACCACAGGGGAATAATTCAATCAATAATTCCTATATAAGGAAACTTCAATAAAAACCCTGCACACTGAAATGCAGGTGAGCTTCCTGCGTTGGCAATACCACATATATACTCTTACACATTGATGTCAGGTGAGTAATACATCCTCCAGGACAAAGCTTCATGCTTGGAACCCTCCCAGTTCCAGACTTCACCCTATGCATCTCTTCTTTTGACTAGATCTAATTTGTATCCTTTCACTGTAATAAAACTGTAATACATTTCATGCTTTCCTGAGTTCTATAAGTTCCTGAGTTCTCTAGGAAATTGAGAACCTTCAAATTTGTAGGCAGCTGGAAGTGCCTACAGCTTTCCTGAGTTCTATAAGTTCCTGAGTTCTCTAGGAAATTGAGAACCTTCAAATTTGTAGGCAGCTGGAAGTGAGAGGGTAGCCCTCAGGACTCCCAAACTTATGGCTGGTGTCTTAATTGAGGATAGTCTTGTAGGGACCGCTCCCTGAGACTCTTCAGTTTGGCAGACTCATTGCTCTTAACTAACTGTACGAAAAGTCACAATTCTTGGGAAAAACTGGTAGCCTGGAGGACTGTGTCCCTAATCTTGAGTTTAGCTAGTTCTGGGAACATGTGAGAAAACGGATCAGAAGTACTCATTTTTCTGGAATAAATGCCCAGATACTTTAAACGTCTAGTTGTTTTCAGGAACTATTCTGAATTAAGTAGGAGAGGAATGGAAAGACTTAGGATAGTGAGTTACTTCTAGCATTTTCCTCCAAATCTCATATGTCTCATATGTCTTCCATGTTCCCCCTTTACTTGTGAAGCAACAGATATGAGGATATATATTAGGTAAAAACATTTTTAACAGTTTGCCATGTGGCAGTTTAATACTTATAAATTAATGTCATTATTTTAAGGACATTAAAAAACTGACCTGTGTGCCAGGTACAGCTGCAGCTCCAAAGGGTGGCCTCATCATGGGTTGTGCAAACATGACTGGCTGCTGAGGCATCATGGGCATGCCCGTCCCAGCAGGAGGCTGAAGAGGAAGAGTGGTTCATAGCATGATTGGAATCCACCCACTATGGTAATGCCCTGACATTTATTCTTTAACGTTTCTGAAAAGTTTTGAGGAATGCAGGCCTGTGAGGAAGCATAACTTGTGACTTTGAACAATGGGTGCTGTGAGGCTGGCAGATGGCAGAAAATCACTGAGGTACAGTAGAAGCCTAGCTGGCCACATGGCACCCTTCTCCCAACCAGGCTTTGTTGGTGATTATTTGTCTTCTGTAAACATAATTTTTAAGAGACAGAACCTCATTTATTTATGGACCCTAGCCCTAACATTTGCTAGTGATAAAAGTGATAAGTGAAAAGTCCAAGTATAATGATTAAGAGTTGATTCTGATGATTGAGCTAAGAATGTGATTGGTAAATAGTACTCCAAAAATGATATAACTATATACTACAGGAATTATTTTGATGACAGAATTTAAGTATTTTATAGCTGGCTTTATCATATCGTGTGTAGATCTCTTAATGTCTAACACAGATGACTTAATTTATTAAGTCTTACATTACTGCATTTGGGGAAGAATCATATTCTACAGCTGTATTTGTTAATCTGGTATTTGGCAAAGACCTCAGACATGTCAATTACAATTTCTAGCACAGGTTGCCACTCACCATTCCAAATCCTGCTCCAGGCTGTCCAACAGATGGGGCCCCGGCAACAGGAGGAACCGAACTGGTTGGAGGTACAGCTCCTTGCTACCAAAAAAAACCCCACAAAACACACACACAAACACCAACAATAAACAAAAGAACCAACATAATTTGGTTTTAAAATGACAGAATATAATTTTAAAAATGCATGCCCCTTTAAATATGTGTGGTTATGTAAAGAAATATCAGATTTCCATTTTAAATTTAAAAAAAATGGCTCTCACACCATGCCATGATATGAACAAAGTTACTAGCTTAATGTTCATTGCTGTGGTGCTATTTGGGCTCACTGGCTTGCAGCCTACTGACAACACTGGGCTTCCTTTCTACCTCCTTATATGCTTCTCCTCTACCCTCACTGTAAATGTGTCAAATTTCTCTAACCTTGTCTTTTCCTATCATTATATCCTCCTAAAGGTACTGGGTTAGACATCTGAAGAATGTGTCCTCATTCACATATCAATGCTTGGTTTCCATTTGCCCATTTTTAGTGTGTGTGTGTGTGTGTGTGTGTGTAAGGGGGGGGGAGGGGCAGGAGAGGAATAGAGAATCTTAAGCAGGCTCCATGCCCAGCATGGGAGGTTGGGGGTGGTGGTGAGTATGGGTAGGGCTTGATCTTACAACCCTGAGTCATGCATGACCTGAGCTGAAATCAAGAGTCAGACAATTAACCGACTGTGGCACCCAGGTGCCCCTTGCCCTTCAGTTTTAGAGTCTCCATTTTGTGTTATACTTCTCTCTGACTTTTGACTGCTATACATTTGCACAAGGGCCAAAATTAATTCCAAGTTTTATGAAGCATTTAGAAGACTATGCATAATAAAGCACAATTATCCCATTTCAGGTACAGATTTGACGGTTTTCAGTCATACAAGGCCCCCTAATATTTCCCTTATGTTTAAAACTAACCTTGCTGAAATCTCTTAAATTTAACTTAATCATTAAAGCAAAATCCTAGTGAAAAAAGAAAATACTACAGTGATGTCAGCAAAAATGGTGAAGTAAGGAAATCTGAAATTTTCCTCAATCCATAAAATCAGTGGAAAAACAGGCAAAAAATATTAGAATCAAATCAACTATTTTAGAACTCTGGAAACTAATTAAAAGTTTGCAGCAACCAAGAAAGTACTTATTTAAGAAAATCAGTTGGATCTCGGCAAGAAGAGTAAGCTTTATGGCATCTTAACTTACCCTAGTTTCATCCACTATTCTTCAGCTCAGCTGTAGTCTTGAAAATAACAGCTTACATTCTCAGTAATAGTACCAAAGGGAGCAGAATATATCTAATTTATTTTGTCTCCTTGGGTGGCTCCCTGGAAAGACTGGATCAAAAGGCTCATCTTTGTCTCATGAAACTGGGGATGCATCTAGTGCTAACGTTGTTACCTGAGGCCATTTGTGGAAAACGTTTACAGGCAAATGTTTTAATTGTTGCTGTCTAAAGCAATGGGTAACAGGGCAAATAGTAGACTAAACAAAAAGCTTGGAGGGAAGTCTGGAGAAGGGAATGTTTGGGGGATTATGGGTTCAAAAGCTCAGCCATGCCTCTGGGAATTTAGAAGTTCATGCACATGCCCAGGGCTGTGTGCAAGCTCAGGAAAGACGTGAGAAGGCCTCTAGCTGACCCTGAGGCTTTGAACAAGCAGTAAGTGACTGATTGCTAAGGCAGTGTGGCAAACTGCCTGGTTGATTCTTAGGGCATGCCCCAACACAACTCAAGACCCTCTACAAAGACTGGGAAATATTCTGGTTTAAGGAATTTCAGAAATAGTTATCTAATCATTAGTTGACCACATAGCTAAAGAAGCAGAGACTTTAATGGTCACACATAATAAAGAACAGAGACTACAGAATTAGTTCAGAATAGTCACTCAACAGAAAAACAACCAACCACAAAAAAGTAACCACAACAAGCCTGTGGGGAAGAGGTAGAATTTGATTTCCAAAGCTGCCACATTTAAAAATGTCTAAGTTTCAACAAAAAAATTCTGAGGAATTCAAAAAAAAAAAAAAAACAAAAAACAAAAAACCAAGAACATACAGTCCATATGCAGGAAAAAGACTTCAAATCAATAACCTAAACTTCCACATTGAAGAACTAGGAAAAAAGGAAACAAACTAAACCCAAAAGTAAGCAGAGGAAGGAACTAATAAATATGGGAGTATCGACAAACAAAAACTGATTGAAGAAGTCATAAAAAATTTAAACAGATGTGTAGGAAAAAGACTATCAGTCATCAAAAAAACTTGCATCAGTAATCAAAAAGGCCCTGAACCATATGATGATTTCAATAACTGTAGAAAAAGCATTTAATAAAATACAGTATCTGTTGATGATAAAAGCTCTCAATAGACTTAAGTTTAGAGGGAACATATATATATGGGTGTGTGTGTGTGTGTGTGTGTGTGTATATATAAAGGCCATCTATGAAAAACCACAGTTGACATCACAATCAATGGTGAAAAACTGAAGGCTTTTTCTCTAAGATCAGGAACCAGACAAGGATGTCCACTCTCATCACTTTTATTCAACATAGTACTAAACATCCTAGCTGCAGCAATCATACAAGAAAAAGAAATAGGTGTCCAGATTGGTAAGGGAGAAGCAAAACTCTCACCATTTGCAGAAAATATGATACTACATATAGAAAACCCTAAAGACCACATCCAAAACATCATTAAGACTGATAAATGAATTCAGTAAAGTCAAAGGATACAAACTCAATAAACAGAAATCTGTTGCATTTCTCTAAACTAATAATGAAGTAGCAGAACGAAAAATTAAGAAAACAATTGTACCAGAAAGAATAAAACACCTAGGAATAAATTTAACCAAGGAAATGAAAGATCTATACTCTGAAAGCAGTAAGACATTGATGAAAGACACAAACACATGGAAAGACAGACCCTGGCTCATGGACTGGAAGAACTAGTATTATTAAAATGTTCATATTACTCAAAGCTATCTATAGATTTAATGCAATTTCTATAAAAAAACTAATAGTATTTTTCACAGAACAGGAACAAATAATATTAAAATTTATATGGAACTACAAAAAGACCTCAAATAGGCAAAGCAATCTTGAAAAAGAAGAACAAAGCTAGAAGTACTATAATTCCAGATTAGAAGATTAACTACAAAGCTATGATAATCAAAACAGTATGACACTGACACAAAACCAGATACACAGATCAACGAACAGAATAGAGAGCCCAGAAATAAACCCATGCCTATGTTGTCAATTAATCTATGACAAAAGAGGCAAGAATATACAAAGGGAGAAAAGACAGTCTTTTCAATAAATGGTATTGGGAAAACTGGACAGCTACATGCAAAAGAATGAAACTGGACCGCTGTCCTAGGTCATACACAAAAATAAACTCAAATGAATTAAAGACCTAAATGTGAGACCTGAGACCATAAAACTCCTAAAAGAAATCATAGGCAGCAATCTCTTGGATATTGGCCTTGTTAGCAACATTTTTATGGATATGTCTTCTCAGGCAAGAGAAACAAAAGCAAAAATAAGCTTGAGACTACACCAAAATAAAAGGCTTTTACACAGCAAAGGAAACTAAATGAAAATCAATAAAACAAAAAGGCAACCTAATGAACGAGAGAAGATATTTGCAAATAATATATCCAATAAGGGGTTAATATTCAAGATATATAAAGACCTTATACAACTCAGCACCAAAAAAACTAATTTGATCAAAAATGGGCAGAGGCCCTGAATAGACATTTTTCCAAAGAAGATCTACAGATAGTGAACAGATACCTGAAAAGATGCTCGAAATCACTTACTACCAGGAAAATGCAAATTAAAACCATAATGAGAAATCACTTCCTATCTGTCAGAATGGCTAATACCAAAAAGACAAGAAATAAGAAATGTTGCTTAGGATGTGGAGAAAAGGGAACTCTCATGTGCTGTTGGTGGGACTATAAATGGGTGCAAACACTGTGGAAAACAGTATATAGGTTCCTCAGAAGATTAAAAGTAGAAATAGCATATGATCCAGTGATCCTACTACTATTTATCCAAAAAAAATGAAAACACTAATTCAAAGAGATACATGTACCCCTATGTTTATTGCAGTGTTATTTACAATAGCCAAGATATAGAAGCATCCTAACTGTCCACGGACAGATGATAATATGAAGTGGAATATTAGCCATAAAAAAAAGATCTTGCCATCTGTGACAACATGGATGGACCTACAGAGTATCTGTTAAATGAAATAAATCAGACAGAGAAAGACAAATACTATAAGATTTCACTTAAATGTGCAATCTAAAAAGCAAGCCAAATGAATAAAAACACAGATTCTTACATATGAAAAACTGGTAGCTGCTAGAGGAGAGGTGGGAGGGGAGAGGCAAAATACATAAAGGAGATCAGGAGGTACAAACTTCTAATTATAAAAAAAAAGTGCAGCAGGGGCACCTGGGTGGCCAGTTGGTTAAATGCCTGCTGTTGGCTTAGGTCATGATCCCAGGGTCCTGGAATTGGGTCCTGTGTTGGGTTTCCTGCTCAGCCAGGAGTCTGCTTCTACCTCTTCCTTTGCCTTCACCTCCTTGTGCTCTCTTGAGCACGCTCTCTCTCTCAAATCAAAAAATAAAAAAAAATATATTTAAAAAAAAGGTGCAGCATAGGGATTATAGCCAACAATAAAAAACTTCCACCACAGAAAAGCCCAAAACCAGATGGCTTCACTGATGAATCCTATTAAATGTATTAGGAAGAATTAATATCAATCCTTCTGAAGCATATAAAAAGAAAAAAAGTGGGGGAATACTTTCTAATTATTCTTGGATGCCAGTATTGCCCTGATACCAAAGCCAGACAAAGACCTTAGAAGACTATAGACCAATATCCTTTATGAACACTGTTGCAAAACTTCTTGACAAAATACTAGCATACCAAAGCTAGCAGGATGTTGGAAGAATTATATACCATGACCAAGTGAGATTTATCTCAGAAATGTAAGGTTGGCTCAATGTAATAATACATCATATTAACATAATGTAAGAAAATCCCGACATAATCATGTCGTTAGATGCAGAAAAGCATTCAACAAAATCCAACACCCATTCAGGACAAAATGAACAAACACCACTCAACATACTAAAAATATAAGGGAAACTCCTCAACCTGAATAAGGGTATCTGCAAAGAACACACAGCTATCATACTTAATGCTGAATGACTAAAAGCTTTCTCCTTAAGAATAAGATTAAATGTATTTGAAGTTCTAGTTGTGGCAATCAGGTAAGAAAGAAAGAAACAACATCTAGAAAGAAAAAAGAAAGTAAACAATCTCTATTTGTAGATGACATTACCTTACATATAGAAAATCCTTAGGAATCTATATACAAAATAAACCATCAGAACTAATAAACAAGTTCAGCAAAGTTACATGATACAACATCAATATACAAAACTCAGTGATCACTGTACACTCAATGAATAAACAAAAAATAACAATTACCAAGACAACTCATTTACAGTAGTGTTAAAAATAAAGAACTTAGAAATAAAATTAAGAAAAGAAATACAAGACTTGGGGCACCTGGCTGGCTCAGTTGGAAGAGTGTGAGACTCTTGATGTCAATCAAGGTTGTGGGCTTGAGCCCCATGCTGGATATAGATTACTAAAAAAATAAAATAAAATAAACTTTTTAAAAAAAAAAGGACAAAGGACAAGACTTGTTGAAACACTGCCAAACAATTTGTTGAAGCACTCTTGAAATAAAAACTTAAATAGACATGTCCAAGGATTAGAAAACTTAATATTAAAGTGGTAAATATTTCCTAATGGCTTTATAGATTTAGTGCAACCCCTTTCAAAATTTCAACTTTTGGAAAAATGGACAGTCAGAACTTAAAACTTACATGGAAATGCAAGAGATCCAAAATAGCCAAAACAATCTTGGAAAAGAAGAATAAATTCGGAGGACTCATACTTCCTGGATTCAAAACTTACTACAAAGCTGTATCGAAACATGATAGTACTGGCATAAAGACAGACATAGAAATCAATACAACAGAATAAAGAGTCTGGAAATAAATTCTTATATCTATGGTCAACTGATTTGTGACAAGGATGCCAAGATCAATAAATGAACATTTTTTTAAATAAATGGTTTTGGGAAAACTGGATTTCCACATGCAAAATAATGAATCTGGACCCGTATGTCACACCATACATGAAAATAAGTCTAAAATAGTGAGAGAGCTAATGTAAGAGATGAAACTGTGCAACTCTTGGAAAGAAATATAAGTGTCAATCTTCGAGACCGTGGATTTAGTTTCTTAAATATGATACTATGAGCACAAACAACAAAAGCAAAAATAGGTAAGTTGGGGTTTATCAAAATTTATCAAATTTATCAAAAGACACTCTATCAAGAAAATAAAAAGACAACTCAGAGAATGTAAGAAAATATTTGCAAGTCATATATTTAATAAGAATCTAGTATCCAGAATACATAAATATCTCTTAGAACTCACAATAAAAAGCCAACCCAATCATAAAATGGGTAAAGGATGTGAAGACATCTCAAAAAAAAAAAAAAAAAAAAAAAAAAAAGATATACCAATGGCCAAGAAGCACATGCAAAAATGCTCAACATCATTTGTCAATCCACAAATGAAACCTTACACATTGCTGGTGGGAATGTAAAATGAAGTAGCTGTTGTGGGAAAGTTTGGCAGGTCCTCAAAAAGCTCAACGGAGTTAGGCATGAGCCAGCAATTCTTTTCCTAGGTATATGCCCAAGAGAACTGAGGACATACATTCACATAAAAACTTCTAGACAAATAACACAAGTATTTTTCATCACAGCCAAAAAAAGGGAAATGACACAATTGCCCATCAGTTGATGAGTGTGGCATATCTAAAACATGGATTATTCGTACATAAAGAGGAATGAAGTACTGATACATACCACAACATGGATGACCCTTGAAAATGTGCTAAGTGAAAGAAGCCAGTCACAAACCTCTCCATATTATAGGAGTCTGCTGATATGGAATACCCCGAATAGACAAATCTATAGAAACAGGGTAAATTATTAGATGCCAGGGGATAGGGAGATGAGGAAACTGGAAAGTGACTGTTTCTTTTTGGGGTGATGGAGATACTCTGGAATTAGGTAATAGTGATGGTTTTATAACACTGTAAATATACTGAAAATCATTAAATGGTACACTTTAAAATTGTGAAGATGGTAGATATAATGTTTATGCAAATTTTACCTATAAAATTTAAAAAAAGAAAATAGTGAAGTGTAGCAGAATATGCCATCCCTAAGTATGCCTCTCTGGCAAAATATTATTTTTAGAAACAGCAGATGCAGGAGAAGCTCTGAAAACAGAGTAGAAGTTAAACTTCTGTAAGGGGCATTTATATTACAAAGGAAATCTCCATTTGTAAGGGTCTCTCCCACTGTACCAGGAAGAGAAGGTTGACTACATCACAAGAGGATTATACCAATGGAGAAGACGCTACCTGAAATCTACACAACAAATCTTACCTCTAGATTACCCTGCTTTTCCTGGTAACTTCCCCCAGACTGGCCACTGAACAGCTTGCTTCCTTTTGTCTGCAGCTGCAGATGGTGTTGAAGCCAATGGCTTAAATGACCTTGGGGAGTTACTCCTTTTTCCCTGGGCATCTCCTCTATACATGAGGTATACATGTTAATAAACTTCTGTTTTTCTCTTGCTAACCTGTCTTTTATTACAGGAGTCTGAGCCAAGAATTCAGAAAGTGAGAGGGAAAGTTATATTTCCTCCCCTATACTACAGGTATTATATTTTCAGAGTCAGTCTTTGCTCATCATTTCAACAGGTTAGGTGGTCGGCTATTCACCAGACCCAGAATCCTATCATTTACCAGGATTGTATCCTACAAACTGCAAGGTTTATCAGAACTGTTATTAGAACTTCAGGCTATGAAAGAAAAAAGGTTTTTTATTATTAATCAAAATAAAATGAACTTGTGGAAATTCCTGATCAAATAAACGGATCAAATAATTTAAAGAAGGCCTACGTTTGCTATTTTGCTCAAACAGATTAACTCTTAATAATTTACTTCCCAAATATTATTTATATCTTAAGGTTTTAAAAATTGTTTTCTTTTTTCAACATTCAACTGAATGTTTCATCTCTGTAGGCATATAAAGGTTGGTTGTTTTTTAGGGAAAGAACTGTGGATTCTGAGGTCTCTTGTCAAATGCATGTATTTCTGAATTGCGAGTACCTTCCCAGTTTGTGTGATGAAAACTTAAAGAGGTCTGTTTGCATATGAAAATAGGTAGAAGTAGCCCTGGAAACACAGGGCTCTTGATGGCTATGAAGACAGAACCCTGCCAGCAGACATATTTTAAGTGCTCCAATCCTGTTAAGATTTTTAGATCTAACTTGAGTTCTGTACTCTGACAAATTTTAAAGCTGCACCTCCAAGCAGCAACTGTGAGAAATTTGAAACAAACTGGGAGGAGTAACCTTAGCTCTTGTCTATCAGTAGAAACTTTAAAAGTCAATAGAAGGATGCTCACTCTCCCATCTGCCCTTTCATCTCCTACTTGAAAGAAGTTTGCAGATTACCAGGAAATACGGAAACATTGCTTTGCTGCTTCTGAGGCATAAGTTTTATTTTAGTCGTCCCTCTTCTTTTTCTTGAATATTCTTAGAAAAAGAGACTCAAACATGTTTTAAGTAATAGGAAAGTGGAAGAGATGTTTTATGAAAGAACTGGCTGGAGGGAAGAAGCCAGAGGCCTTCTTACATAATAAACCGGAATAATCTCTTAAATTAAAAGCAAAGCCAGAGTTTTGTAAAAAAAGAACTTCACAGGAAATGGGATAAATAAAGGGCAGTGAATTTACATAGGCTGCATCTAAGACTGAGAGTTGATACAGATAAAATAACTCTGCATTTGACCGCCTTTATATTGTCGCCTAAAATGTCAAGGAAAATAAAAGAAACAGAACTACCTGGTAACTCTGCCCCCCTGATAAATTATTTCTGTTGTTCTAGTTTCTCTTTCCACAGAAAAGATACTTTATGCAAAAGCATGCTGTCTTTTACTTTCTGGAGTTGTTGTTAATTACTAACAACTTAAGGTCTTCTTCATAAATAAAAATAAGGAGTTTCAGAGTTTTAAAAACAATGAGAATATTAATCTCATTCTCAGTGATGGTGCTTGCCCATCAGATTATTAGTAGCCCTGTTGTCCTGAAGAAGCAAAACAGCTGTTAATTAAGTATTTGATGAATTCTTAACCTTGTATGGTTAAAATCTTGATCTCAGGAGACACGTAGACCAAGGAAGATTTCCAATTTAAAATTGTATCCAACTTAAAATTTTCCAACTTAAATATATATATATATATATATATATATATATATATATATATATATATATATATTTTTAGAGAGAGAGAGAGAGAGAGAAAGAAAGAGGAGGGAGGACAGAGTGAGGAGAGACTCTTAAGCAGGCTCCACTCCCAGTGAGGAGGCCAACGTGGGACGATAAGGGGAACACATGGCGCTTCTTTAATTTTGCATAAAAGAGAATAGGAAAATTAGTTCTTTTAATTTGGTAATGATAATATAAACTGTGAGATTTATTTTTTTTATTTTTAATTTTTATTTATTTATGATAGTCACAGAGAGAGAAAGAGAGAGAGGCAGAGACATAGGCAGATGGAGAAGCAGGCTCCATGCACCGGGAGCCCGACGTGGGATTCGATCCCAGGTCTCCAGGATCGCGCCCTGGGCCAAAGGCAGGCGCCAAACCGCTGCGCCACCCAGGGATCCCTAAACTGTGAGCTTTAATGTCAACATGTGGTTTTCATAGATTTATAAGATTGGTTCTAAAGAAGATCTTTTTCTTTTCTTCCTTCCTTCCTTCCTTCCTTCCTTCCTTCCTTCCTTCCTTCCTTCCTTCCTTCTTTCTTTTTCTCTTTCTTTCTTTCTTTTCTTAAGATTTTATTTATTTATCCATGAGAGACAGAGAGAGAGAGAGAAAGAGAGAGAGAGAGAGAGAGAGAGGCAGACACAGGCAGAGGGAGAAGCAAGCTCCATGCAGGAAGTCTGATGTGGGACTCAATCCCAGGACTCCAGGATCATGCCCTGTGCTGAAGGCAGGCGCCAAACTGCTAAGCCACCCAGGGATCCCCTCTTTCTTTCTTTAGGGATCCTATTACATTTATTCAATCTCTCTCCCTCTATCCCCAACAAAGGTTTCTGTTTCTGAGAATGGAGTGTGGCTCCCTAAGACAGACAACTATCTGCTTATGGTCCCAGTATCTATCTGGGCTACCAGCTACAGGTAAACGATTGAGGTCCAGTGTAATAATTATATGCTCCCTTTCACTCTCAAAATGAGTTCTGGCTTGGACAATATATGGTCGGCATAGGTCAGTTTAAGAGAGATATGGTTTTCTACAAAGTATCCTTAAACGGAACTCCTTATTTTATAGCTAAATATGGTCCTCTTAAACACTGCTTTAAAATAATGCAAAGAAATATTTAAAGAGATAAATACCTAGATACAATAGGCGATTTTCTCATTGTTATTTGTTAGAAATTACTCCTTAAAATTAAGATCTTTCAGACTTTGAGCTCACCAAAGGCAGAGAATATTAGTCCTTAAATCTCCCTCTTTCTTACTAACAACATGGGGTTAGATGGGGAGACTACAGGTTTTGAGAACTTAAGACTGAGCACAAAATATTTTTTCTTATAGAAACTGTGGTATAAATTGTAATTTGATTAATACTGCTAGTATTGTTTAGCAGTAAATTTTAGTTCAGAAGGCCTTTTTCTGATTGGCTTAAACATTTTATTTATAAAACTGTAATAAAACTGTTTATATATAAAAATATTACTATTTATCAGGTTATTTAAAAGAAAACATGTTTTAAATTCTAAAATTCAAGCATTCAAATTAATTTATGGATCATAATTATTTTTAATCGCATCTACAATGTTTATATTCTAATTCATATTAATTCACTACCATTCATGTTTATTTGGCTGGGGTTGGTGGGTGATGGTTAGGAATTAATTCAAGCAACAAGGAGAGGATGGCATCAAGAGAGCCTTAGAGGAGACTGTGGTTTAGACAGTTGGAGGGAGTAAGGTGAAAAATCACAAATAAGCTTGGAAAACAGTGATGACCACTGTTTTTGCAAAAAGTGGGGCACATACAAAGAAAAACAGTAAATTTTCCTATCCTGGAAATGTCCTTTTTTTAAAAAAAAAAAAATTATTTATTCATGAGAGACACACAGAGAGAGGGAGAGACATGGGCAGAGAGAGAAGCAGGCTCCATGCAGGGAGCCTGATGTGGGACTTGATCCCAGAATTCCAGGATCACTCCCTGGGCCTAAGGCAGATACCCAACCATTGAGCCACCCGGGCGTCCCTGAAAATGTCCTTTTTGTGGTAGCAAATCTCACAAAATAATTAGTCTTTATTATCAGTGATAGGCTCTTTCACAGAGTGAATGATGGTATTAGTTGAGATATAATACACAAAAATGAAATCTATTTAAATTTTATAAAAAAGATGGTGTTGGTAGTTTCAATTTAAAAAAATGATAAGCAGAAGTGGACTTTAAAATTAAAGTCCACTTACACAATAGCAAACTGCCCAATCTTTCTGATTAGAAAAAAAGTTTTCCCTACTTATTAAGACAATCAGATAACTTGGACAAGAAATGCGATAAAAAACATAGGTAATGATCGGTGATGGTCAAGACTTTTGAAAAGTTGTTTCTATGTGCAAATACAGAACTGATATCTAAAGAAGCATAAATACCATTTTGAAACAATGAAAATAAAGAATAGGTCACAATCTTTATTAAAACAGAACGTCAATGAAAATTGGATTTTGGTAAATATTGTATCTTGCTCAGGATCCTTTCATGTGGGTGGAAAAAATACGTCAGTAGCAAAATTAAAGTACGCTCTGTCCTATATACTTAGAAACTGGAAAACTTGCCCTGGCTGGCCCTTGGTAGCTACATACCAAAGGTGCACTTGGTGGGACACTTGCTGACCAGGTTGCGGGGGCTACTTTCGGCTGCCAGTTGGCTCCACCAGTCAACTTTTTCTCTCCCGCATTCCACTGAAGATCTCCCCTAAAATCAAGCATGCAAAAACAAAGACAAGTATTAACACACTAATAAGAAAAGAGTGTGTGTGGCTCATTAAATACTTTAATGTGGGGCTAGAAGCAGTCTGAGTTGTTAAGAGAATAGGATAAAAATTATAAAAGTCTCATCATATTGTATTTAAGAAAGCGTAAAAGCATTTGGAAAAAAATCATTTAGAGTTTGGATCTCAATGGTGACCGGAATTTCCTATCACTTCCAATGAAAGAATGTGCTGCAAAATTCAACTGAATTAGTCACTGGTTATTAAAAATTCCAAACAGTGTATCATAAATACTGTATACCTATACTTTGTCAAATATCTCTATTTTGTTTCACTCATAATGACACTTCTAAGCATGAGAGGGCCCATCAGAAGGTTTTACATAACTACATCATGACTATAACCTGCCTTACAGTGACTGTAAGATACATCTGTTGTAAAATGCATCCCAATTTTAGAAATGTTAAAATGTGCATCTAAAAAAAGGGCACATTGTTTATCATTCTTACTATCCTTCCTTTGAAGCTGATCCTCCATGGGAGACTTTTTAAAAGCTAGTAATAGTGTAATGATTCTAGAATTTAAAGCTATTAAAGCACTCAAACCATAATTCCCAAGTAGTTCTAGCTATAACTTCGTGACAGTCTTGGAGACTGAAATAGATTGCCCCTTTTCATTGCAGAGTCAACAGTTTGAAGGTTCCAGTAGAGTAACAACAAAAACAAAAATCCAGAATGTAATAAAAACCAATTTTGAAACTGCTTAGCCTGAGAGTGAGTTATTACTCCAATGAGTTTACTAGTCTCAAATAAATGTAAATACACTGTCATGAAGAAACTAGATAATTTCAAAAACACTTACTTTTTGGATGTGGTACCAGAAATTCCAAGATCTATAAAAGGATAAAAGAAAACAGAATTCAAACCTCTATACTCAGCTTAAATGATATGACATTTAAAAGATCAAAGAGTCAGAGGCCTAGAAAAAGTCCATATTTTGCCTAAGAATGACTGTATTCAATTTTACAAAGGAGAAACTATGTTAGGCAACATGTTCAGAAATCCTAACATTTTCTTTTACTTCACGTTATACTTAAGGATCACATTTTAATGTCAACTGGTGTCTAGGAAAGAGTAAACATAACAGGCTTGAGACTGTTCTCTTAGAAAGGCCTATGTGCCTGGCATCTGAGAACCTCGCTTAATAAACTGTTCTCTATACTGAGATAATACTTTTCCTAATGATAAGGGTGGCTTACTCTGTCTAAACTGTTTGTACAAACAATGTGGTTCATGTTGAACACCTGCTTTTTTCCTTCTGTGAGACTGAAATTCTGGGACACATTAGGCACAGACTGCCTACATGATCAGCATTCAAAAAAAATCCCTGGGTGTGGAGTTTCTACAGGGTAAAAACATCACACGTGTTGCTGCATTTTTTTATGCTCTTCCCCTCATGGGAAGGGGAGAGCATAAAGAAGTCGGTATGTGGATTCTTCTTAACTCTGCCCATGTCTTTCTCCCTGATGATTCAGCTGTGTGTCCTTACTATGTTGCTGTAATAAATCTTAGGTGTGAGTATAACTATGTGCTGAGTCTTCTGGGTCCTAGTGAATCTCTGAATGGGAAGGTGGTCTTGGGGACTCCTGACACAACTGGCTTACTCATTCTACTTTAATCTCAATTCATTTAATACTTCAGTAAGTATTTGTTGAACCTCTACAGATGTCAGGCAATGTTCCAAGCACTTGGGATATATTAGTGAAGAAAACAAAGAACTGATTCCTAGAGAAATTTGCATTCTAATAGGATGAGCTAGATGGTAAAACAACAAAATAATAAAGTAAATTATGTAAGTCACTAGAAGGTAATAAGAAAGCCCATAGGAAAAAGCAAAGGAAGAGCAAGGTATGGGGATTCTGGTTGAGTAGGATGAGGGTGAGAGGCAGCATTAAACAGGACACTCGAGAAGGCCTCATGAAGAAGGTATGATTTGCGCAAAGCTGGACAGAGATGGGGGAAGAGCATTTTAGATTAGTCACCTGGTATACTCTCTGCCTACGGGTACGTTAGATGAAATTGCCAAACTGCTTTCCACAGTTACATTTTCACCAGCAATGTTAGAGAATTTCAATTTCTCCACATTCTCATCAATGCTGGTTGTCTTTTCTAATTATACCCATCCTCATAGGTGAGAAGTGATATCTCATGCGGTTTTGATACCCATTTCCCAGATGACTGCTGTAGAATATCTTCATGTGCATACTGGCCACAGCTATATTATTTGGAGAAATGTCTATCTAAATCATCTATTTTAAAACTGGGTTATTGTCTTTTCATTATTGAGTTGTATTAATTCTCTATTTATTCTGGGTATAAGTTCCTTAACAGATATGTTCTAAAAATACCTTCTCCCATTCTGTGGGTTCTCATTTTCTAGATAGTGTAATTTGTAGCACAAAACTTTTAAATTTTAATGTAGTTCTATTTATCTATTTTTATCTATTGTTGCTTGTACTTTGTACAGATTATAAGATTATTACTCACACCTAAGATTTGGTGCCATATTTAAGAATCCAAGGTCATGAAGATTTATTTACTAATACATTTTCTTCTTAGAGTTTTAAAGTTTGGGCTCCTGCATTTAGTTCTCATCCACTGTAAATTAATTATTTTGGAGTAGGTAAGCTATGTAACTCCACCCTTTTGCATGTGGATATCTAATAGCTGTCCCAGCACCATTTGTTGAAAAGACAACTCTTTTCCCATTGAACAATCTTGGCATTTTCGATGATAATCAATTGACCACAGAAGTATAAGTTTATTTCTAGACTATCATTCTATTCCATTGAGATATATGCCTACCCCTGTGCAGCAGTACCACTTATCTCAATTACTATAGCTTTGTATTAAGTTTTAAAATGACTAAGTTTGAATCTTCCAAGGTTATTCTTTTATTTAGAATTTTGGCTATTCTGGCTTCCTTGTATTTCCACATGAATTTTAGGTTCAGCCTGTCATTTTCTGTAAAAAAGCAAACTAGAATATTGGTAGGGAGTACTTAATTTTTTTCAGTTTTGTAAGATATTTTAATTATTTTATTTATTATATTATTATTATTATTTTTAGAGAGAGAAAATGCTTTCTCTCTCTAAGTGAAGTGGTGGGGAGAAGTGGTGGGGAGAAGGGGAGGGAGAATCCTAAGGAGGCTCCATGCCCAGTGTGGAGCCTGACATTGGGCTTGATCCCATGACCCTGAAGTCATGACCTGAGCTGAAATCAAGAGTCAGACACTTAACTGACTGAGCTACCCAGGCACCCTGGGAAATATTTTAATTAAAAAAAAATGTTTACCTATAGTGAAAATCAGTGTTTTTTTGGGGGTGTAGGTTTTTACATTTCTATAAATTTTGATAAATACATGAATTAATGTAATCATTACTATAATCAGGACCCAGAGCAATTTAATTACTCAAAAATATTCTCTCTTGCTACCCTTTGCAATAAAAAATACACTCTCGGCAGCTAGAGGTATAAATCCTTTATTTCTGAAGGAGAATCTGGATGATACACTGTAGTGCCAGCAAAAGCAGTTACCACTGCCAACTATCCTTCAGCGACATGAAATTTTAGAGTAGGAAGAAATACTCAAGTAACCTCTCCATGGGTGTCATCAAAGCATTTTCATGGATGCCCAGATCAGGGACAATGAATAGGAAACAAAAATATATTCGTTGGATAATGCATAGGAAAAAAAAAAGTCTCTATCAAGGACCTTCTAAAGCCTTGAGAAAAGTCAAAGGTATCTGCAATGGTGAACCCAGTCACCTTAATGAAAAATCAGATTCAGAGTTAAAAGATCAGTCTTTATACCAGCTGCCCTCATCTCTTAGGACTCTCTCCTTCACTTGTCCATCTCCAGTCTTTGGTCTCCTTGTTGTTCCTTAAATATGCCAGGCAGTTTTCTGTCCCACTGCTTTTGCACTGACTACCTCCCCTTTGCAAGCAAATATTCTCCTTCAGATATCCATGTCGTTCATTTCTTTACCTTCAAATCTTTGCTCAAATTGTACCTTCTCAGTGAGACCTACTCTAACTCCCACTCTGCAGCATTCCCATTCCTCCTTGCTTGGTTTCTTCCTCCATAATGCTTATGACCTAACATACAATAGAACTTATTTGTAAATATTTATTTCTCCCCTTCCTGAGCACCATAAGAACAGAAATTTATACCTGTTTTGTTTGCTGATTTATATTTAGAGCCTGGAAGAGTGCTTGGTACTCAATAAATATTTGTTCAGTGAGTAACTTAAATTCACATGGACATTCATCTGTCAATATTAATTTAATTATTTTTTAAAGATTTTATTTATTTATTCATGAGATACACAGATGCTCAACCGCTGAGCCACCCAGTGTCTCCCAATTGTCAATATTTAAACATTTAAGTTACCCTATGTTCTTATTTCCAAGTGAAATGAAAACTCAAGTACTTACTATACATAATGTACTTGGTTTCACACTTGAATATGCTCTCTAATTATAACTTTAGTAATTTAGATTAAAAATGGCATAGGTACTACATGTGAGACAATGGCACCGCAACTGTTTATCTTCCAAGGAACTGTACTGCGTAACGCACTAAGAATTTCCATCTACTCCTTGATGTACTTAACCATAAGTGAATCCAGAAAAAAAGTACATATATAAAAAAGAGAAAAAATTCACATATGACACAGTAAAAAACAAATAAAAACTGTATTACTCACTGCCTACTAAGCTGGCAAGAGATGAGTCAAGGTCACTCCCAAGGGCTTTGCTTGCTGCCATTGCTGGACTAGGTGGAACCATTGAAATGGGTGCAGGCTGCCCGGCTGGTGCCATGGTTGGCATCAGTAGATCGCCTAGACCATCAAACACTGGAAATCAAATAGACCAGGTTCAGAATGATTGAAAAATAAAAAGGCCATATGCAAAATTAAAGGGAAATTATCTTCTGAAAAACTATAAGTGAATATACAATCTTACAAAGGAAGGCATGGAATCACACTTTTTATGACTCTAACACCAAGAAGAACATTTCAACATATGTCTACTCATAAAGTACAGAAATACTAGTCAACATAAACAAAGATGGGAAAAAAATCTGTGTAATGTACAAGAAAGAGCACAGATTTTGCAGTTGGCATTAGGCTCAAATTTAGTTGCATGCTTCACTAGCTGTGTGATTTTGAGAAAGTGACTATCTGAGCTTTAGTTTCCTCATCTGTAAATGTGGAGGGTACTGCTATCACATAGTTTTGTTATGAAGATTAAATTAGATAATAGTATGTCTTTATAATAATGATTGCTCTATATAGGGACTCAGTTAAGTGGTAGCCACTGATACTCTTATTAAACACAATCACTAAAATACTTTATTTAACAGCAAAGCCTAAATAATTTACTCTCAAATCCTACAATGCTTATCTTTTCTTTCCCTCTACAATGCTTATCTTTAAAACAATTCTTTCATGAGAAAAGAAGTCTGGATCTCCTAGTTTCCTATGAAGTTAGTGTTAGAATAAAACCTGATCTAATGGGCAATACTTAGTAGTAAGTATCTGAAAAACAGCTGACCATATTTTAGAAGTAAAAGTTTTGATCCTCCCTCTCGTTATAAGCAGTAATTTTTGGTTCTAATTTTAAAGGAATGTTTAGAGGAAAAACTATTTTAACTATTAGGAACCATGCTATTATTGATGGTTCCTGGTCACTATGTAACCAATTACCACTTGTTTAGTTCCTAAAATACAGAAAGACCATTCAAAATATAGACTCAGAGGATTTGCATGAATTGTTGCTAATACCTATGTCAAAATTTTTGTGGTTAATTTTCCTTTAAAAAGTATGAATATTTACCATCAGCACTACTGTACAAGAATTCTAAAGTGGAAAAAGGATAGCATTCAACTAGGCACTGGCAAGAGAAGCAACTAAATTTTCAGGCAGGGGTATATTTAGGGTGTTTTCTGAAACACATTTAATTGCCAAAAACTCACCAATTGAAAATTTGTAGTAAGGACCCAGCATGGGAAGAGTAGAATGGAAGAAAATACAAACAAAATGACAGCAGGATGAAAGATTAAAGGCAGGCAGAGAATACTAGTTGTGTCCCAACTTCATAAAACCGAGGGCCATGCAAGCTTCAGAGGGTGTAAGCAATGGCAGTGGGAGTGTCCACACATTCAGATACTGCATAAAGTGTTTGTTTTCCCTTAACCATCTCTAAACCACGTGCATGTAAGCTCATGCAAACAGATGGTGTGTGTGTTGTTAGATTTCTGCTAAAAATTGAAACAGAAACACAGAAAAGGATTACAGGTTATCCTTAAATCTTCCAAAATGTACTGAAAATATATACTTAAAATACAGAATAAGAGATTCATTAAAGTTTTATAACCAGGTCGTCACTCAATATCTGCTTATAAGTTTCCTGATATCATACTAACCTTAGGTGGGCTATTTTACAATCAGAATAAATGAAAAGAACATTTGAAAATCACTGCCTCACCTGATGGATCAAAGGAGCTGCTGCTAGAAGTTGAAGGCGTTGTTCCAAAAGCTGCCTCAAAATTGGGCTGTAGCAGGTTATTCTGAGCTGGAGTCACTGGTGATGGAGAAGGGGCCATAAAAGAACCCCCAAATCCTGAGGAAAAAAACAGTCCCAGAAAAATATAAATGGAAATAACTAAAGGTAGTTAAAGGCCAGAAAAACAGACAGGAAGAGTCCTATGAGACTGAATCAATATAGATAGACGAGAAGTCAGTAAAATCTGGGAAGTTAGTTTTTAAAAAGTTTTTCATGTATCTTGGTATCTGTCATATATTTTTTAAAGATTTTCATTTATTTTTTAAATTCAAGTACAACACTCAATATTACATTAGGGTTTCAGGGATACCGTATAGTGAATCAACAATTCTATACATTAGTCAGTGCTCATCATAAGTACTCTTTAATCCCTATCACCTATTTCACAACCCCTCCCCTCCTAACCTCCTCTCTGGGAACTGCCAGTTTTGTCATGTATTAATGAGACTAAAGTTAATTAGAAATAAGATAGCACTTAAGAATACATACCCTTGTTAAGAGAACCTGTGGCAACCAAACCTATTATTACAACAGAACTACATAAAACTTAAAAAAATCTCAGGAGGGTTAAAACTGAGATAATCCTATTATATTAAAATTTTGTTTCTTCAAGTCACAATACCAAGTAAGCTAGAAAATGCTTAGTTGTATGCATTGGCTCACTATAATAAAAAAAATCAGAAAAATATGCAGGAACTCTGCCACCAAATCCTCCTTAATATCTTTCCTACATGTTCTAGTCCCACTGCTGCTAAATTTGGGTTCCTTCACATTAGCTCTCAGGATTTATAAACAGCCACCCAGAGGGGCTTCCTGCCTCTACCCTGGACCTCCCCCCATCTAATCTCTGCTGTGCAACTAGACTGATGTTTCTGAATGGAAAACACTGACAAAGTTACTTGTCTAAAGTCCTTCACTACCATAACTTTCAGATTCATATAATGCATATTCCTTTGCATAGCAATCAAGCTCTTTTGTCTCTGTCCCCCTCTCCCTCCCTAACACCTCATGAGGAGTCAGATGCCCACTCCAGGAGGGCCTCTTGGACTGATACTGTCACCCACAGCTATGCCACCCCTGACTCCAGGTATGCTTGAGTTACATGCTCTGCCTCTGTGTCCTCCATATTGGATACATCTCTCCATCCCATTCCCATCACATGTCTTTATTTCCATCCGCAAGCTCCCACTCTGGGGATGGCTTTTTGGTGTCAGGAACTGTCTTCTGTTTTTCACCAATATTCAGCACAATGCCTAAGACATGGAATTACTCTTTACTGCATACAGACACTTCTGAATATAAAAGGTACAGAGGAATCAAAGGCCACTGTAAGGTAACCAGACTTCAAATTATTTACCTTCTGAAGGCTGGAAGCAAGTAATTTCTCTCAAACAACAGATAGAAGCAGAAACAAAGTTCACTCTGTACTGCTTCTGTACAAAACAAGCAACCAGTGAAGGCAGTGGTTTCTTAATAAGACACTGAAAGATATTCTATTATCAAAGAATTTACTTCCAAAGTCTCTTCTATATTATTTGGGTATAAATATTCCTTCTAATCTAGTCACATCTCCTCTTTTTTACAAACTTCTTGCAAAAACAAAGAATGCTTTAAAGAATCCTTAAATTTTCATTCTATAGAACTAGTTTGTAATTTGGAAAATGACTTCCACTGAAATTCTCCAGCTATTTTCTAAAGCAGGCAATAACATTCAAGTCGTATTGCTCCCAGACATTGATAATGGCACAAGTTTAGGCTTTTCTTGCATATGTATTAAAAATGCAATTTGAAAACTGTTATCTAATAGAGGATGGTCTTTAAAGCTCATAGTGGCTACCTGAACTGATTTTAGTATTTTAGTGACATAGGCATTATGTAAATTTCCTAAATGAACAAAAGACATTCTCTAGATCTTTAAGAACTAGTACTATGAAGCAAAGATAGGCTAGAAGTAATTATTTCTGTGGATGGGATTGTTTGGTTTTAGGGAGATTGATGGTTATGCTGATGCTGACTTCTTGGAAACATCCCACACCTCAAGTTCGAATATGACTGTGCTTACTTGAGGTAATTTTTCTGTGGTGTGGTTCTCTTTGTAATAGGTGAATGTGCAAACAGCTGTTCTAGACTCTCGGTTTCTTAAAACTGGACCAAGAAGAGACAATTTATTCTACAATCACAGCATATTAGTGTTGGAAAAAGCCTTTTGATCATCTGTTTAAAGCCTGTCTTTCTGTGAGTGGAAGAAAGGATGCAAGGGCCACCCAAGATTCAGTAGTAGAAAAAGAAAAATGAGCATTTACACTAGGCTCATCTGCTTAGTGCTACTGAGTTTCATGAGATACGGAGATCACATTCATAGGTGATAATGAAAAAAAATTAATGACTTCTCTAAGAAAGTGAAGGGTAAAAGCCAACACTGGCATGAGGCTCACTAAATACCAGCAGGGTTACTATTCTAAGCATTTTTTTTTTTTTTTAGGTTGAACCATATGAACCATATGGATCGCTAATAAATAATCATTTTGGTCCTACAAAAACAGGTTTATATATATATTGTTCAAACCAAAACATACATTAGCTCATTTAATCCTCACAACAAATCTGTGAAGTTTCACAGAAGAAGACACTGAGGCCAGAGAAGTTAAGTAATCTGCCTAGGGTCAAATGACAGCAAATAAGAGCCAGGATTCCACACAGGAATCATCCAGAGGTTGGGCTCTTTACCACATTACTACATGGCCTCTTTTCCATAGTGGGGAGTAACTCCAGGGTTATACTCTTTCCTGCAGGATTATGAACTTGAGAGAGATCTAGAAAGATAAGACTTTTCCCCATTAAATTCAGTTCTTATGAAGTAGGTGCCCTCATAAATCTGAACTACTTAAAAAGCTATAAAGTGATATAAGATAACCAACTGATTATATCAAAGAAAAAAATCTGCTATATTCTAAATGAAGGGTTAAACAGGAAAATTATAGATATTAACAAGGGAAACTCCTTCTGTTAAGTGAAAAGTTTTAGAGCCCTGGAATAGACGTAACAAGAAAACCCAAACCACTAATCTTTCTATATGGTTCCAAATTATATTAAGAAAGATATTCTATGGAGTTGAAGGTAACAATCATAGGCTTCCAGATATCCTGCAGGCATATTTGGACTGTCTTACGCTATAACTGAATCTCCATCTCTCTTCAAGTGCTCAACCATCTATAGACACACTCTTTTGTCACAGATAGTTGATCTTATGAATCTATCTTTCTAAAGAGAACAGCCTACACACTTAAGGAAGTTCTATTAACAGACATATCAAAACTGACAGTCACAGTTGATATATCACTTGGGTCAGGAGAGTGAAATTTTAAACCTACTGGTAGATAAACACACTCCCACATACCACCCCCACACTCAAATATGTTAAAGATGATGTCATCTCACTTACCCTGTAATATAGTCAGCTGTCAACAAATTCCATTTTCTAAGATCAATCTGAGATAGTCAATATTTCTAGGAATAATAGCCTTTGTCTGACGTGTTTCAGACAGCTTCCCCCACCTCCTTAGAGTATGAAATAGTTGGTTCTCTGTACATCTTCCCATTCAGTGGATATTATGTTATTAACTCTACCCTGAACATTTTTATATTTTAAATCAGTTCAAACACCTCTGTGGTTCTGCTAAAAAGTCATCTGTGTCATGTGGTTAACAGAGAATGCAAAACTACAAAGAGTCTCATAAGACTGGCCCATATTATTCTCTGCCTTTGGAATTAAAGATAGGATGTGGCACATTCCTAACACTAGTACAAATTTATGGTGCGGTCACTCTAGAATTGTGTCTATTATGGAAGAACATGGTTTTCCGCTTGCTGTCAACCTGAGAAGTTAGGCATAAAACATCTAATCTCCCTTAAGAATCCATTTTTACATCTGTCATCCAGTAATCTATATATTTCAGACATCTAAGTTTTCAGGTGGTGTATCTTAAGAGGAATTTAAGAGCTTTATTGTTCACTGCATGAAACAATATTTCCTTTGATTTGATACAAACTTTACTTTCATGTTTCCAGTAAGACTATCCCAGACTGGATAATATTTGCATCCTACCAATAATCTCAATGATTTGGAGATTCTTCAAGCCTGTTCTTATTGGTCAAAACAGCTGTCTTTTCTAGAATAGTCTCTAGTTTAACCACTTTGGATACACCAACAGAACTTGAAATTTTTACTTACAGGGTAGAAGATGACTCAGATGATATTTCATGCACAATTTAATTCTGGAATTGGTATTATTTGAAAGTTCTAGTGGTAAATTTGAATAAAGAAGAATAACCAGTTTTTATGAAAGATATGCCCAATTTAAAAGACTATCCAGGGATCCCTGGGTGGCACAGCGGTTTGGCGCCTGCCTTTGGCCCAGGGCGCGATCCTGGAGACCCGGGATCGAATCCCACGTCGGGCTCCCAGTGCATGGAGCCTGCTTCTCCCTCTGCCTGTGTCTCTGCCTCTCTCTCTCTCTCTCTCTCTCTCTCTCTCTGTGTGACTATCATAGATGAGGATTAAAAAAATAAAATAAAATAAACCTAAAAAAATTAAAAGACTATCCATTTAGTCTTTGTTTTCTAGTTTTAAATTATATACAAATTTTTGGCAAAGCTTTCCTCCCCAATTTTGAGATGATTCTTAATTTTTGGTTTAAAATCTCTAAATCATTTTAAACATTTAATTATACATTATAAAAATTATATGTATATAATAATATTATATGTATATATATTATTATGTATATTATGTATATAATAATTATACATAATATTACATATTTATTGCATTTCCCTTGTTACATATATGTAAATTTATTCCCTCAAAAAAAAGTTGGAGGAGCAAGAGCCCTTGTTCAGCAACCAATGCTACTTTTAGAGAGTACACTTTCCATTACAATATATGTGTATTATTTTTCTTTTATGCTTACAAAATAGTTTTATTGCTGAAAGTGAATAATAGAAGATTCTAAATACTCACAAAATACAACTTTTTTTCTTTTTTGGTTCAAATTCTTACTTTCAATCTGATATTTGTGGACTTATTATCTATGATTGGGCTCATTTATCCTAAAACAACAAAAAAACGTTCCTTTTTATTTCAACAGCTTGTGGACTTAACTGTTCTCTCCCCATAGACACACATACAAGTATAACTAACACATGTTAAACTTCACTGTAAATTACCATAACACAGTGCCCCAAATATTTGTTCTACCATTGATATTCATTCAACATAAATGTCTGGGCAATTTGAAAACTCTGAAATAGCCACTGTCAGCTAGATTAAATATACAAATGTGACTGGGGTTTTATACTGTGTACATTAGCAGGGTTTTTTTTTTTTTTTTTTGGCTAGGAAAGTTGCTTGTAGTTCATAGTATAAAATTACATTAATATTCTATGATATTCTTTAATGAGAACATGGATTCTTGCTGTTTTGTTACCTGAACAAGTATGAGAAACATTTTTCTAAAGGCAAAACAGAAAAACTATAAAAAACAAGCCCAAACAATTAAGACCTAGAAAAATTAGAATTTAAAATCTCTTATATCAGGATATAAGGTAAAAGAATAGTAGGCCTCATGCCAGGTAAATCAGACTCAAATATGTACAAATTAAATTATAAGAATTGTTTGTAAAGCAAGCCAGACATTAAAACTCATTCCCACATACTTACATTAAAAATTAATCTATTCAGATTAAAAAAAAAGAAAGAAGAAAAGATGCACAAAATACTTTCCCATCACTAAATAAGTCACAAGATGATGCAGTGGAAAAAATGGGACATGTACAGTCAATGAAACCTATGTAAGTGACATGGTCACTTTCATCACTGATTTTTCCTTTTCTATCCGATTTTACTAAGATTTCAGGATGGACATTTTAAGATTGCTTTTGGTGAAGTGTTCTAACATGCACTTTTCGTGTACTTTCCTTTTGAGACATCCTCATACACAGAGCTTGTGCAGCTGAGACGGAGGTCCTTGATGCTGCATTTGGCAGTAGCTGATGAAACTTCCTGTTTGTTTCAGGTGTGTTTTAGACTCTATCTCACTCCCAGAATCAAATCTCTTGGCTCTGCGGCTGACTTCTGACTTTGAATTGGAAGAGAACATTGTTTTTTCCCACAGGCTTTGACCAGACTCTCTGCACCTACTTCTAGTGTTCCTGGCTCTAGGAAACAAAAGATCTCAGGTTTCAGCCCTGGAAGCACAAGGGGGTTAAATGGATTGAGGACAATGTGGCTTTGCAGTCTGGAGGCACTTAACATGACGGACCAGGCTCCTGCCAGGCTCCTATCTGATAGTCTTACAACTCCTCATTAGGGTCTGTGGCAAGAAAGGAGGTAACCCCAAGAACGAAAGACTTCTTAGAACTCTCCGAAAAGCGAGAGCATTTGATTTCATATGCCATCTCAACCTCAATTACAACTGCAAAGCCAAAGGCTTATAATCAGTACACTCATTTTGAAATTGACAAGGTCATCTTCCCCAAATAACCATTTAAAACTATGCTATTTCCGTGGCCTGTTAAAAACCCATTACTGAACCTTGAAAACTTGAATTAAGGTTATTGGTTTTATAAGAGCTTGAAGGTTTTATGACCAATTTGAAGACTCTAGGAAGAATACCCAGGGCAGAAGAAAAGCCAAGTAAGCTAGTATTTTTTCCCCAAATAACCAACTATGTTTTGCGTTAAGTGCACTGCCTTTTATCATATCTGCAGCTTCCAAAGTCCACAGTGACATCACAGTGGAACTCTGGTTCTTCACTATTCAGAAAAATACCAGCTGGCCGTCACTGGTATGAAGGCGATTCAGCAACCAGGAGTGTCATATTTAATCAAGGTAGTCTGAGTCTGAAGAGGAGAGGACAGACACAAATGAACTGCTATCACTCCCAAGAAAGATGGCTAACTAGCTAGTCTGAATGACTGATGGAAAGGAAGGGTAGCAGCTGGGCTGTGCTTACCCTTTCTGGCCTCTTGAGAAAAGATTGGACCTCATACCAAACTTCCTATAATACTGAAAGGTGACCAGGGTCCTTTCATGAGGTCATTACTCATTACTAATCCAACAATGAATGTGCTGTGCCTGCTGTACCTGGCCAGGACTGTTCATTACATGAAACAGTAAAACCTAGTCACTCTTTCAAGGGTATCATGATCAGCAGGAAAGTTAACTTGAGAGACTCTGAACATGGCAACTTCCTTGTGCTGATGTGACCCACACTCTCATCAATCCCCTGCCAACATTATGACCAAAATGCATCCCTTGTGGTGCCTGGGGAGGGGCACTGGAAGCTGCATCTGAGTATCTGAGGCTTCTGTGATGCTACTGCTGCACTTCCTGTTATATACCCTTCTAAGTCAAGTCAGAGTGAGGTAAGTTTATGAGTTTGATAACTTGAGCCTGAAACTTACTATTGTGGTCTTGCATATGGCAAATGCTTTGCTTATAAAAATAGTAATTTCTAGATCTGGCTATCATTAAGCACACTTTGCCCTGCCTCCAATGAAGACTGATAGTTGACTTTTACTATCTATGAGTATTTGAAATGTCCTCTTTTATTTTATCTATATCATTCTGGTAATAAGTAATAATCCTAGGCATCTTGTACCAGTCTACTTCACACTTCAACTCTCTGTTAACTGCGATCTTTGAAGAGGTTTTCAGATAAAAAAAAAAAAATCAACTAGTTAAAAAAGTGGCATAGATAGTGGCAGCTTCAACACTGGTGGAAATCTATGACAGTTTCTTTTAGAGTGATTCATGTTACAAAATCAATTGTCAAGCATAATGGTATCTTTCCACAAAAATTCCTTTAAAAAATGGGCAGAGTCAATACAAGATAAAATTTGCTACATAAGCATAATACTTCTTTAGTAAACAAAAAGAAATGTACTGAAAGTAAGGCATTAAGGAGCATCCAAGGAACCACAGAGGTGACTTGTATACAATTGTGACTTTAAATACTCATTTCATAAAATCCTGAGAAATAACTTTTTATTACACAGTGTTTTGTTTTTCAATTTTATGTCTCAAAAGGAAAGAAAACATGCACCTTGAAATTTACATATCTGTTACTCATAAAGATATATCCAAACTTAACTTTCACAAGATACCATTTTATTTTAATTTAATTAATTACCAGCTAGTAGGTCTGCCGATGCTGATGAACTAGAAGCAGCCTGAGGTGCAGGTTGGGGTTCAGAAGCACTACTTCCAAATGCATCTACCCATTATCCATTGTGCAGCAAAAAAGTAAAAGAGTGTAAACAGTAAGTACAGTAAGAAAATTAAGTGTTTTGCCAAGAAATGCATAGACGTGACACTTTCTGTGATGAGCGTGTTGCCTGTGGATATGTCAAATGATTGAGTAAACTGAATTATGCTCTAACCAGTTTATTCTCTCAAAAAAGATTTCTAGAATATTTCAGATTAACACCTCTTTGTAAAAGTAAGGCAATTTTTGTTTTTAAAAATAAAAGTTTTAGATGAAATCCTGTCATCTCTTAAAATAGGACTCAGGTTTAAAAAATTTTGCCCAAAGACAATACAACAGAATTTCTCCATTTAGAACTCTATTAAACTTAAAAAAAAATTAACAAACCTAATTCAAGCAGCAGCAGCCCTACTTGTACCCATTTATTAAAGTTCAGTGTTTATTTGCCACAAGTTTTGAGCTCCTAAATGTCCGAGACTGTTGACACAATTGTACTCCTCATGTACCCATCATGGCATATACCATGATGCTTCAATGTACGGTACTCAATGTGGTTTTAATTTGCTAAGAATGGTATTTTAGCCTGTGGCATAACATTTATGGACATTCATGAAGAAATCACTTCAAACCAGTACTTTTCCCTATAAATTTACTGCTAATAAAAGACTTTAAATGCATCACCCAAATTAGTGCAAGAGTTAATTCAGTACATCTCCCTGCCTGAAGATAATATACAAAGTAAGGGGAAAATACATTTAAATCAGTGCAACATCTAATTCTCTGGAAGGATTTTAAAATATTAAGCTCAACATAAATGAACCCCACAGAACAATGTATGGCTCTACATCTTAAGTTTTCAGTTTGGACTGGCTTATTTGTTTTCAACTTTAAGTTATCTAATGTTTACAATACTTTTAAGAACTTAGAAATGTTGATTTAGCCAACAGATCAGGATCACCAAGGAAGAACAGTAGAAGGAAATTCCAACCAGCTGATTCTACATTAGGATGAACAGAAAGTTAAAAACACAGACTTCAAATGAAAAATGATTTGATTCTATTAGGCCATGCATTGAAAATTATGACAAACTGATGAGAATGAAGATAATGATGGAAAAGATCTTAAAAACTTAAATTTATAGTTAAGAGATGGAAGTAACTTTAGAGTCTAAAGAAAAAAATGATAGAATATAATGAAATAGAAGATGTAAAAACTCTTCTGAATAGGGGAGGGAAGACTCTTTAGATGTTGAAGGAGGAGAGATACGCACCCCCAAAAAGGTCTATCACACCTGAAGAATCCACCTTTGCTGGAGAGGCAGTGGTTGCAGGAGATGGTGCTGCAAATGCATCCACTACAGTGAAGCACACAACAGGAAAAATTGCATGTCACCCAAGTAAAATAAAACCATGAGCCTTGACAGATGGCTTCTTGGGATTTCATATTTAATGGCAGGCAGTAAGATTGCAGACAATCTTACCAGTTAAGAGAAAGCAAATAGATTAAAAAATATAGACTTTCCAGAAGAAAATAAAATTTGACTTCTTGAACTCAGAGGTTTTAGCATGGGGGGTGGGGGGGAGTTGTCTCTTCACCAGCAGTAGATTTGAAATTATTAATTAACCTCTTTAGTTGGTGATGGGCCAAAATGAGATTTTTTTTTTCAAGTGAAATTTGAGTTTAAAATGACTCAAGGCAAATCTGCATGTTTCCGTATCCACCTCTCCACACATAACCCCCATCACACATGTCAGAAGGCTTGGCCTTGGCAGAAGCACTCACCGGATAAGAGGTCAGCAGTGAGAGAACTCTCAGGCACAGGAGAGGCCCCTTGTGGTGGAGAGGAGAAAGCATCTTCCAAAAGTGAAACAAACCAAAACCAAGCAGAGGTAAGTAGAAAGCTGAAATCAAAGTTAAATATCTAACAAATGCATTATCACAGGTGAGCACAAAGAGTTCAATCATGAAAACATCTGGGGAAACTAATGTAAAAAAGGGTTGATTTAGTTTTACCTGTACCAAACAGGTCTATGCTAGGAGCAGCATCTGGCTTAGGCGCCGCAGCGACTTCAGGAGGAGACTCAAACAAATCTAAGACCAAGAACACACATGCCTTTACTCAACTTGACAAACCAGCCTGACATAGCATCGCTTTCCAGTTCTGAATTAGCACTGGGGAGAATTCTGAAGTAAGGAGTAGCAAATGGTTTCTAGAGAAGCACGTCGTTACACAGTTGTCATGCAGTAACAGTTGTGTATGCAGGGCATCTCAAGTATCAGAATTCAATCCACCAGATGGACAGAGTTCAACAACAACAAAAAATTACCACCAAAGATATCTAGAGCAGGAGGAGCGGCGGTGGTGGTGGCAGAGGTGGTGGCGGTGGCGGTGGTGGCAGCGGCGGCGGCGGTAGTGGCAGCAGTGGCAGCTGCAACAGCGGGAGCAGGAGAAGGAGCAGTGGCGGGAACCGGAGGGGCTGTGCTAGCTGTAGGGGTAACTACAGGAACACTGGTCTCAGGTGGCTTCATTGCAAAGAGGTCCAACTCGGGTGCAGCCTCTGCACTACCTTCAGATGGGGCAAAGGGGTCTTGTGGAAAGGAAAGTGGAGACACACATACAGCATCAGTAAGGAAAGAGACAAGAGAGACGCGTCGTATCTATGGATAAGAGACACCTGACACAGATATTCACACACTAGCTAGGCATTAAGCTGCTTGGGTTGAACTACTGTTTTATTAGCAAGGGTCAGTGATTAGGATGTTTTTCTAAAGAAAAAAAAAAAGAAAATTTAGTAGGTAACGCAAGTTAAGAAACTGAAATGCTACGAAGTACTGTAAAGATTAGCCTATGATTTGGGATCAGAGACTGTTATTCTTCAAGTCCTCAATCTGGGAAATTTGGTAGCTTTGAAAATTAATTAAAATATGCCTATTTATTAGAACTCAGTGCTACAAAAGAGTATGATACAAAAGCAGAGGACAAAAAACATTAAGAGAGCATACTTGCACTGACAAAAATTGTCAATCTTGAGAAATTGTCAATTTTGATAAGTATGCACTTCATTGTCTTAATGTTTTAAGTGCCGGCACTATTTATTCAGTTATGATGAATGATACTTTATACTCAAGAAGAAATTAAAGTTAGAAAAACATATGGCCACATCTCACTAAAGGAGTTTCACATCAGGACAGAAAAACAACAGACTTGCTCATGACTGTCAACCCACCATTTCCTGAACATGCATCAAGTGCTGCGGCTACGGGGGCTGGGGTAGCTGGCGCGGCGGCCCCTTCGGATGCTGCAGGGGCCTCCCCGGGAGAAGCTGCAAAGGCATCTTGGGTGCAGTTTTTAAAATAACAGAAATTAAAGGAATAAAAAGAGAAGAAAATATAGTAAAAGAACCAAGTTAAATTGCGAAAAAGGCTCCCTTATACAACATGAATTTTTTCAAATGCATTCTTATGGCTCATGCACTGTTGGCAGTCAGAAAATCATAATACTTTGCGCTCCTTCATGTTAGTTACATGCAAGGGGTACAGTGTTTATACTGCTGAAGCCTATTAGGATCCATCGGTAACAAAAGTCTTATTGTATAAGGGCTCTGAAAAGCATGTTTTATGTAACATTAAAAATTAATGGATGTGAAAATTAAAACACAAAAATAACCTTATTATGTGATTTAAGACATTAATCTTTCATGTACAGCTAATACTCATTCACTGTGTTACTATGATGTCTCTGACTGTGGTTTCTACCAAATATAGATGTCTTGTTTAATGTCAATAAAATTAAACATATGATGGTAATGTAAACAATTAAAGAAATGTTTATGGTCTAGTACAGGCAAAATTACACTGTTAACATGAAAGGTTTACTAAGTATTCATAAAAGTTAAGTCTTTGTTATCCTTGAAAAACATTTTCATATACACCAAGGATTTAAGGAAATAGATAACAAAATTAGGGAATGACACTGTAATGCCTTCATTTCAACTTAAATTTATCACTGTTTTCAAATATTGCATTGCTTTCATTATTTGGAAAATGATCTATTTTCAACAGACTAAAAACATAGTTCCATGCTTTAAGACTATAAGCATATTACTATTTTTAAGCAGAAAATCCATTAACATATAGGCAGCCCCAGTTTATAAATGCCCAATATATAAATGGCTGATGTGTACAAACAACACCCAATGTGTTTTTGCCAGTAAACCACTTTAATTTGGTAAAAACTCCTGGAGTTTTCAAAGAGATTCTATAGTTCAAAAGTACAAAAGAATGAAGATATCATTAGTATTATTTGCTCAGAAGAAACTCCTGGAAATACCCACCTAGAATTTGCCACTTACCTGCTGCTAGACTTCTCATTCTAAAATACTGCCTTCCACAATATCTACAAGTGCCCCCTACAACACTGTTCCTCGGGTCGTTAAAAATAATTTTTCAAGTATGCTTGTAAAATTCTACACAGTATATCCCCTTTATTGGAAATTTATGTAATATACATTAGGCTGTAGATGGTTCTACAGTCAAGGCACTTGTTTCTGAATTTAACCCAGCATGTTCCAAACTGATCTGAGAATGAAACAGACTTTCCTGCTTTCTTGTCCTGAGGCCTAGCACTAAGTGGAACAACAAACACTAATTGGACACGTGGGTTAAAACGTCCTTTACAAAAACACAAATATCTTTAGAAGACACGAGACAGTTAGTTGTTCTTATCTTACAGATTTATTTGATCTGCTTGCCTCTCTCAGCTCTCAGCTACACAAGGGAAAAGTAGAGATCTGTCCGGGGAGAGGCCACATAAAACTGGAGTACGGATAGGCCAGGCTTGCTTCCTCAGATGCAATGCGAAAGACTGTAATAGAGGGCTTAGAGCAATCTGAAAACCCTAAGAGCTGTGGCAGTACACAAGAGACCATAAGAGGAAGCTGGCAGGGCTTGAAAGTATTTTGCCACAAGTCAGGTCTGTTTTCTTTCTTTTGATTCCCGTAAAACCTAGAACCGAGGCTAATAATACTAGAACTAGTAAAAACAGGAAGAGCGGTCACTAGTATTTATATGCCAGTCACTGGGTAAATATTTTATGTACATTATTAAATTTAACTCCTCTAAGTATCTCACAATATAGGTTCTATTATCTCCACCTTGTGGAAAAGAGAATAAAGTCTAAGTGACTTGACCAAGGTCACAAAACAGGCAAATGGTGGTCAGGATTTGGTGGAGGTTTGTGTGTTTAACTACCATGCAAATGGTGGAGTCAGGATTTGGTGGGGGTTTGTGTGTTTAATTATCATGCCACATTGTCATGAACCATGGCACGCTATACTATTTCATCTTTGTAGGATGGAATAAACACCAGTTACATCAGTGTTGGGGGGTCAAATAAATATCCATGGGCTAGCCTGTTCGATTATTATCCATGTGTGAGTGAAACCCAAATTTGTAACCATGTCCTCAGAAGAGGTTTTTTTCCTTCCCTGTCAGCAAGACATCTCCTTTTAATGCTTCTCCTGTTACTTAAAACTAAACATTATAAAACTTATCTAGTCCCATCAGAACTTCTGTTAAAAACAGGAGCCTAGCTGCTCCGGGTCTTATCTGCTAAGTCTTCTCAGGCCAGGAGGGAGAGATTTGCATAAGTGAGACTGCAGAATACCCAGCCCCAGTCATTGCCTGACTAGCCAGGAAGAAGGCCTGGAATGAGAACTGTCTAGAAGAGCTCAGTTGCCCCAGAACTGTGAGAGGGAATACATTTTTTTTTTTTAAATAAAAACAGAACTTGTTTAACAGAACTTGTTTAGCTTTCTTTCATTATCAATGGCAGCATTATCCTTCCAGTTTTGAAGACTTAAGCTCTTTCCAATCAAGTTCTCTTTCCCTTGTTTCCCATTTGCAATTCATTTTTACGTTCTGCCTATTTTCGACCAGTGCTATTTCCTGGAAATGCACATTCTTGCTGTACTACAATTATAAACCCAGTCCAGACCTTCCCCAGCAAAACAGTCTCCTTGACATTGCTACAAACCAGTCTTTTTTTTCCCCCTTTAGCAATCTAGGAAGAATTTTCTCTTAATTTTTTTAAACATGTGACTACCTTTCCAAAAATTTCAAATAGCTGTGATTTTCCCCAGCCTGAATGCTCTCCATCTTCCCCAGACACAAACCATCTTTAAATTATGTATTTGGCACAAAGGTTTCAATCATTGTCAATAGCCTGAAAGTCAACCTTCTAGTCTTCCTCAAAGTTCCCAGATTATAAGACTCTTACATGAAATCTACTTTTAAGTGCTTATGTTTAAGTACTGGTTACAAGGAAGATTAACTTAGTTTGTCAACCACCTTGTGCAAATGAAAGGCTTGTGAGTTAACGTTCTCTGGTTTTTCGAGCCACGTGGTTTCATGCTCACCAACTATGTCCTCATGAAAGCTTGCTCACAAATTGATTCAGGTGATTAAAAGGGTACCCTGGTGAATGTGTAGAGGAATTAGTATCAATTTAGCATTCTAGTACTTAAAAAAACCCTGTGCTGTCACAAACTAATGTACTGCCGTAAGTTTTCATAAGTGAAAAATAGGATATTTTAAGGAAGTTTATCTTTTATCAATATCTGTACATTTTATTGATTTTTTAAAAACATGATACTATCTTGCAGGCAGTTTGCCTGACCACAGAAAATAGATTTTTTCTTAAAAGTTCACTTTAACAAATAAAGCATTTAATAAACAATGTTTCTGAAAAAAAGTTTTTAATAACTTACATTGAACTAAAATGTTATGTGGGGTATCAATCTGAATATTAATTTCAATGTTTGCGTATTTCATATTCATGAAATTAATCAGTGACTTTTCAGAAATTAAGTATCTTTAACTTATTTCTAAAGATATCTATTTAGTACTGCTGTACAAACTAGATAAAACCTCAAAAGCACATGTTTTGAAGTCATGGAAACAAAATATGCGGTGCCCTTACTGTATTTAAGAGTTCTATCACTTACTGATTTCAGTGACAAAAAATAAGAAAAAAAATGGCCACACAGCATGGCCCATCTCTAAATGATTCCATATAAATCAATAAAGAGCATGAAATAAATTAGGGAATATCATTGAAAACTACATAACAGGAAGTGACATATATAGACTCTTGACCATAAACGATAGAGATTTTATAGCTGTCAGAGGTTAGAAGACAGTTTATGGGACTATCCATATCAATAAAAATAACTGTGACAAGATTTATAGATGTACTCACTTTACCTATAGCCAGATGACTAGAAAGGATATTAGTAAAATCACAAGGAGAGCTCCATTCTTTGGTATTAAGTTATATTGTTTTCTTTAGTATTAGTCTTTTAAATTTGTATTTCAGGATAGAAAAAAAATGAAAATGTTCACAAACATATGGATTTTTCTGCATGATGAATGTAGAAAAACCTGTAATGAGTGATCAACACAAACAGCATGATGGCACAAAGACTATTTCAAAGCAATATATTGGGTGTTATTAATCTAGAGAGCCATGAGGGAAGCAAGATGGAGTTGACTGATTTCTTAAAGGCAATTAAGTTCCTTACAAATAGACTAAAAACAAAAATCTAAATAGCTAAAGATCTAGAAATGTTTAAGCATGAAATAGTTATCCATTCTGTTCATATTTTCCTTGAAGTTTTTCTGTCAATATAAGCCTATGAGAAACCACCCATCCTCAATACAAATGGAGGGGATGGCGGAGAGGAGGTAAAGAAGTTGATTTTACAAACTTAAGCTAAAAATTTAATTTTTGGTCTCAGAAGTTATAGATGCATAACTGAAAAACTAACTTTTGCTAGTGGTTCACTATTTTTAATAAAATACTGAGGAGCCTGCAAACCCCTTTCTCCTTTAAAAAAACCCCACTTTTCTCCTATAATAGGAATGGCAGTGCAGCAGGGCAGCAGCAATTTCCTCGTGTGAATGAGTGGCAACAATGCCATGTCCAGCTGAGTGCTCCTTGTGTTAGACAATGTTGGCAGAGCTCAGAGACTGGGGCAAGGCAGGTAGCACAGTGGTATGTGGCAGTGTATGCTCCCAGGGGAATGTATTAACTCCACCAGAGCTTGCCAAATCTCTCCTGCTCTCCCCATCATTTGCCTCCTCCAATTTCTTTACCATATTCTCAAAATGCCCTGGGAAAGATGTTATGTGGTAATAGAGAAATACAAGACTATGATGACTATAACACTACTCGATGTATATATTTGATATGAGCACTTCTCCAGGTGTGGACATTAGTACCACTCAGATGGGAATATGTAAATACACTCACTTCAGATGGTTCATCAGGTCCAGGCATATAATACTACCAGAGTCTAGGATACCTGACTTAACTTCACAGCTGTAAGTCAACTCTGTCAGAATTTATATTTGCATGTGAAGTATATTTTCAGGCAATCATTTCAAATCCTGATCTAAACCTGTTTTCAATCAGCATTTTGAGCATTGTATCAAATGATCGCTCAGAGTTCCAATGCCAAAGATGATCCAAGTTTTTGCTTGTACAGAACAAGCTTACAGTTACAAAAATGGACATATCCCTAAACTCTCTTCAGAGACATCCAAATCTGAACCACTCTTAGATGATTTTTTTGTCTTACATCTTAAAAAGTAACTTAAGCCAGGACTTCTCATTCCATATTCTCCAAGTATTATTCATTCAGCCAGTTTGATTATGGTCAAAAAGTCAAACCTAAATATGATAGAGAGATCAGGTAACACCTTTATATTGATACTGTGGGGCAGGAGCATATATGGGGTAAGGGTTCTAATAGCAACTTAAATCCTCACTTTTAAGTAATGGAAAAATCAAATGGGCCTAATGCATTAAAATCTTTACTCTAAAATCACTAAAATTAAGTGAAGATAAAGTTGATAAAGTTAAGTGAAGATAAATATATATGAAGAAACATGTAAAAAGTTGTTAAACACTGACATGCTGTTATATAATATAAACATTTTTAAGCACCTTAACTCTAAGGTGATTTTAGCAAACCTGGCAGGAAAAGGACAAAACAGTGATGTGACTGACTAACCTCCAAAAAGATCCACGTCAGCAGTGACAGCAGTGACAGTTGTAGTAGTTGAGGCAGAGGCTGAAGCAGTTGCAATTTCAGAAGTTGTAGTAGGAGGGGTAGGTTCTGGTGCAAATGGATCTGAAATTTGTGCTTCAGAGGGAACAGAGGAAAGTGCAGCCAGAGAATCTATGTTGCACCATAGACAAAGAACAAACAAGAGAAGAAGAGGAAAGGACAAAGATATACCAGGCTCCAAATGATCAAATAAGGACAGTCATTAAGAGACAGAAGGCACTCAAAAACACAAGTTTAAAATAAAGCTTTACTCACCCTCTCCCAAGAGGTCTATTGATGTCCATTATATGTCAGCGTATGAAGAAATAAGAGAGAAAGCTGAAACATGCAACCACACTAATGTCCAAGCAGGGCGAGGTACTAACTGAAGACATTTTAGCTTTATGCACCTTTCTGGACCACTTGCAATTACAAAATAATGTATTACCTATTATTATTATGGAATGTTTGAGCTGGAAGGGACCACAGGGATCCTCTAGACCAAGCTTCCTATTATATTATACACAGGAAAATGGCGAGCAAGCAAGGTCAAGAGACTTACCTGAAGTCAGCTCTAAATGACTTTGACAAACTCAATTTATTTCTTGCCAGATTTACCATTTCATCTGCTTTGATTGGTTTCACTATGTACTATAAATATGAATTCATAAGAAACTGCAGTTGATTAAACTTTATTATAATCTTATACTTGATGTGTTACTTCAGTCCAGAATACCACAGAATAAATACAGGCCTTAAGATAACTATAGTCTAATCATATAGAACATGCCAAATGTAGTAAAAAACCTGAGTGCAGGGCAGCCCAGGTGACTCAGCGGTTTAGCACCACCTTCAGCCCAGGGCATGATCCTGGAGACCCGGGATCGAGTCCAGCATCGGGCTTCCTGCATGGAGCCTGCTTCTCTCTCTGCCTCTCTCTCTCTCTCTCCCTCTCTTTCTCTCTTTCTCTCTCATGAATAAAAAAATAAAATCTTAAAAAAAAAAAAAAGAAAACATGAGTGCAAGTGTAGAGGGTAGGGGGGAAAAAAACCCTAACCTACATGATTTTTGTCTTCACAAATTTCACATTACTGGATGCTTTTCAATTTGATAGGTAATCTGTTTATAAACATTTTGTGACAACATATGATAATTATTTTTAAGATGAATGTGACAGATTGTGTAGCATCCAAACTTTTCAGGCCTTCTGAAGTCTGCATTCCTTTTGGAGATGCATACTTTCTTAAGGTTCAACAGTGGGATTATAGTTGGCATCCTAAATAAAAAGCCTAGGACCAATAAAAAAATATACAAAAAAAAAAAAAAAAGCCTAGGAAGGGTAATTCTTAACTGAACTATGACTTTAGATGAAACATTTTGAGTGTCCAAGAGCATTCTTGTATTCCCAGTCTTGTGATAGACCCCAGGGCTCATATTTGGATTCATGAATATTACTGGAAATTAAATTTCATCAGAACTCATTAGGGAGCTATTTTTTTTTAATGATTCCTGAGTGGATCTGAATCTTTTATTTTTTTAATTTTTTTAATAAATTAATTTTTATTGGTGTTCGATTTACCAACATACAGAATAACACCCAGAGCTATTTTTTTTAAAGAGCCTTAAAAACAATTATGAGAACTCAGGAAATTAAAAGTTCTAGAAGACATTTAAAAAACTGAGACCCATAAATTTGACATAAAATATGGCCACATTCATTTAACAATGCAATTTGCAAACCCGATAAATATTAGATAAAGCACTCTATAGATACACTAAGATAAGGCTCTTCCTAACCAAATCATATATTTCATAACAACATTAAAAAATTCTGGCACACAGGGTACTTCACATTAGAAACAGTTTTTTAAATTTTAGAATGTATGCCTAATCAACACCAGGCAAAAAGGAGCTATGTTGATTTGGAGCTATTAGCTGATCAGGTCCCAAATCCTGAGAAACAGAAGGTCCTTCCAATAATTCCTCAAACCAACAGTATCAGGCCCAATACAACTGTTAACTATAGTCGTCCATCCTAAAATATTAATTAGAAACCAAAGTGGATGACCAAAAGCCAGACAGACTTGGTTTCTCTATTCTCTGACAGAGTGACAGAGAGAGTCTAGCCTTGCTTTATCAGTGGCTAATTCAAGATGCAATGTGACTTAGCAGAAGAGCTAAGAGCCATGTGATTTAACAGTTTTCAGACCTGCTATCGTTTTTGACAGCGAATGGACAATTTATTTCATACATTTGGTAAGTGAGAAAGGAGAAGACTATTCACACATACTAGAAGGAGAGAGAAACAAATATTTTTTAAAAGTATAAAAGATGAAAATGCTTTTAAAAACACATGTTTCTGACTAGTGTTCTATTCAGATGGAGAGTTCTAAAACTTGCTGCAATATGATGAAAGATGGGAAGTATAATTTCCTAGGGAAACGTACTAGTATGATTAAACATATTGGTGCATAACTGTTGTTGGAAACTTTTGCCACAGGATTTAGTCTCTGAAATCTTAATTTTCTGGATGAAATATAATTTATGTTACTTATGTCTTGCTTTATGCAGAATTTTCCCTACTATAAAAGAAAGCCCTACTTCAGGATGATGGGAACAGTTATTATTCTCAAAGCCAACATTTTTTATAAAGAATTAAACTATATAAGCCCTCCCCCTGCTCAACACCCACAGCAGTAGAGTTCAATTCACTGGCAGGTAGTACATAATTAGAAATACTTTTTGCATTATGGAAATTCTAGAAAATATTCACTGTAATTGAAGAAACAAAACTACACTAAATTAATAAGGATATCTAATTTTACAGTGATACGAAGCTAAACTTCTTAGGTTATTATAAAGATTAAATGTGTTAATATATTTCAGTGCTCACTATATCTGGAGTATATCAGATGCTTGCTAATCGTAATAATAGCAATAGATAACATTTAAGTCAAGTTATAATTTTCATTATAGAACTATGCATGCATTTCAAAGCTTCTATAAATCTTTCTATATGTGTGTGTAACATATGCATGTTTCCAAAACACCTCATAGATATCCCCCCAGATTTAATTAACAACCAAATGGTAATATAGGTCACTAAAATTGCTTGTACTGTGGGTAATATTCCCTATGGAAACTATTAAAGTCATATGATTACATAATAATGATGAGCCTTCACATGCACGTTGGTTATTACTTTCTATTAGGTCTCTTAATTCTAATAAACCCTAATTAGGTCAACTAATTATAGTAAAACTCTAAGAGGAATTCTGTATTTCTCAGAAAATAGAAATTTCACCTCAAGTATTTATAATGAGAAATTATCTGTTTCCCACTTCTAAGATACGTAGAAATACATCACATACTCACTTGTTTGTGTTGAGAGATGAATTTACTATGAAGAGAAAAACACTCTCCTTATTATGAGCCCAAAGGTAGGGATTTAAAAAATGCTCTGTCTTCTTCAGTCAAACATGTTCATTATATCAGCCCACAGAATGCAACTCATATATACATTATTTACCTTAGGTTTACTAAAATATGAATTTGCTAAAATTTGGTTTGTCTTATACCAACAGGAAAAATATCATTTATAATTTGTCCCTTAAAATGGCAATATTTTTCAGTGCCTCTAACCCTTAAGAGAAATTTATGAACACCTGAAGTGGCCAATGGTTGCTGGAAAATGAATCTTCTTACTAGCATTATGGTCAGATAAGAATATCCAAATAGGTCTGAAGAGTTTTAAGGTTTATATTTTGCTGTCAGGTTATACATCTTTTTTTTAAATTTTTATTTATTTATGATAGTCACAGAGAGAGAGAGAGGCAGAGACACAGGCAGAGGGAGAAGCAGGCTCCATGCACCGGGAGCCCGATGTGGGACTCAATCCCGGGTCTCCAGGATCGCGCCCTGGGCCAAAGGCAGGCGCCAAACCGCTGCGCCACCCAGGGATCCCGCTGTCAGGTTATACAAAATTAAAATGCGCTTCAATAATAGAAGCAGCTTGATTTTACCAAACAAGATTGAGAAAGTGATTTTATTTATTTTTGCTTAGTCAAATGAGCCAAAACATATCTGTTACAACTTAGCATCACATTCAACTACTACTGGATTATCTATAGGAGAAATGCAAGCTGAAGGTAACTAATAATATTTCTGAATTTCATATTATACAAGTTTACTTCAATTTCTTAAGGCTTATTGTTTTTATTTTTTACTATTTTGCTTAAGAATTAGAGAATGTATTAGTATTTTTCTCTCTACCTGACTTTCTACTACTATGAAATACTGCAGTTACAGATATATTCTTGAGACAGAATACTAACATTGTCTAATTATCAAAAAGTGACCATGAGGCCCTGAGCCAAGGTTCTGCTAGTCTATCAGGAGCTTTGTACTATATAAAAAAGTGCTGTCTCAGCAGCGGCAGATTAGGAAAAGAAAAGTACTTCTTTCTTAAGGAAGAAAAGGCTCACAGCTTGACTCTCAGAAAGCAGGCTGGAGTTTAGTCCCTCTTTTCCAGCCTTTGAGCAAGGCATAAACTGCATGTCCCTGTTGAACAGCCCTGACTAAAACCACACTATTCTGCTTTCCTATATATCCACTGCTATCTTAATGCCTCAATCACCAATACTTATTTCTAACAAGATTGAAATGTATTCTAATGAAATTGGTTATTATAACCTATCCTGTAGAGTACTGTAACTTGGCAAAAAGTGCCTGAAGATGGAAATGAATAGAAATGTTTCACGGAAATTTTAAAAGATTTCACCTAGCTTTATCTTTTTACTTGGCATTCTTTTGGTACATAATTAAAAAAGAAAATAAAAGAAGAAGTATTCCTCTTTGATTTCATGCCAAAGAATAAGGTGAAAGGGGATTGTTTACAGTTTCACTGTTTGTTTATTCATTATAGTTCTAGGTAAATCACTAAATGTTCGGTAAGTTCTAAAAATTAGTGTGAATACATATTGACTGAAATAGTTGACAAAATTAACGACTTAATACACTCATATAAAACTGAAAATATTTTTGTATGGCCCCACAAATTATAATTAACACTAAGTTTTAAATTATAAAAATTCTCTGAAAGTCATTTATATGAAATTATGACCGAAGAAGGCTGATTTAAAGATATGGATTTGAAGCATTTTAAATGAACCAGAGAATACAATTAATTATAGTAAGATACTGTGGTAATGAAAATAAATTACTAAATTGAAATAAACACTTCAGAAAGATGAAACTCAGAATGAAAATAGGAGAGCCAGAAGAACGTACTTATAAAATCTCAGCAGCAATACTTTCCTTCTACCAAATAAAATTTAATAAAGTTAAGTGAAGTTGAAAGAGCAGTTTTATTTAAAAAATCTGATAGCTATAGGCATGGGAGTTCAACACAGAAGGTTTAAATATTTAAAGTGGAAAACCACTAATACTTAAAATGTTCATATTTATAATTAGCAATTTATTGCAAGACTGGTTACCTGTTGTTTATTTTGTTTTCAAAACAACTTGGAAATAAAATCAAGAGGTCATAGTTTGTACTCTGATGTCCTACTGACACACTGTTTAGCAAGCTAGGATTATTTAATTATCTATGGGAATGCAACTTTATATGACTTTGGAAATTTAAATGTTAATTAAGGATTCTGATTCTAAAATGACATATTAAAAGCTACAGATCCTGCCTACTAGTGACTCAAGTAATATTCTGTCTGGGAGAAGATAATCTCAAGATATGATCTTTACTGCCCTATTGGACATTAACTAGTTTTGTATTTAACCTAGTTAAGTTATTCTAGCACTCCTTTTCAAACATGGATAAATACCAAGTCCCTCAAAACATTATCTGAACCATCTTTATAATCTTACTGATTTTCTCATCAGCAAATTATTGTCTTTTCACCTGTGTTGTTTCTTTTCTCCACCTTAGCTTTACTGAGGTATGTATTTAAGATGTACAATGGGAAGAAAAAAAAAAGATGTACAATGTAATGATCTGACACATACATGTACATTGTGAAATGATTATTACAACCAACCTAACACAGCCATCACCTCACATAGTTACTTAGTTACTATCTTTATTCTTATGGTGAGAATTCTTAAGATTTCAGCTAATTTCAAGTAAACAACAGTATTATTAACTACAGTCACAAGCCATACATTAGATCTCCTGAACTTATTCATCTTATAATTGACAATTTGTGCCTTTTGATCAATGTCTCCCCATCCTGTGCCTTACTTTCCATCCCCTGCCAACCATCAATATACTTTCTGCTTCTGAGAATTTGACTTTTTTAGACTCCACAATACAAGTGAGATTATACATATTTGTCTATGTCTGGCTTATTCCCTTAGCATAATGTCTTACATGTTCACCCATGCTTTTGAAAATGGGAAGATTTCCTTCTTTTTAAGGGCTGAATAATATTCCACTGAATTTACATATATATAAAACATATTTTCCTTCTCTATTTGCCCACTGAAAGACATTTAGGTTATTTTCAGATATTGGCTATTGTGTATAATACTGCAGTGAATATGGGAGTACAGATATCTCTGATATGTGTGTTTGTGTGTATCCATTCAGAAGTAAGATTAGTAAATCATGTGGTAGTCCTATTTTTAATTTTTTTGAGGAATCTCTATACTGTTTTCCATAATAGCTATACTAATTTCCACTCCCACCAACAGTGTACAGGGTTCCCTTTTTTCCATACCCTCATCAGTACTTGCTATCTCTTTTCTTTTTGGTATAGCCATTCCAACATGTATGAGGTGATATGGTATTATGGTTTTGATTTGCATTTCCATGATAAATGATCCTGAACACTTTTCCATGTATCTATTGGCCATCTGTATGTTTTTGTTGGAAAAACGTCTATTCAGATCCATTGCCCATTTTTAAATCAAGTTATTTTTTTTGTTGTTTTTTTTTTTTTTTTTTTTTTTTTTTGCTATTGAATTCAGTCCTTACATATTTTGGATATTAACTCCATACGAGATACAAGGTTTGCAAATATTTTCTCCCTTTCTGTTGGTTGTATTTGAATTTTATTGTTCCTTTTACTGTGCAGAAGTTTTTTAGCTTGATATAGTCCTATTTGTTTATTTTCACTTTTGTTGCCCAGGCTTTTGGTGTCTATCCAAAAAAATCACTGCTAAGACCAATGTCTAAAAAGATTAGTTTCTCTGTTTTCTTGTAGGAGTTTTTATGGTTTCAGGTATTATATTTAAGTCTTTAATTCATTAAAGTTACTTTTTGTGTATGGTATAAGGTTCCCATTTTATTCTTTTGCATGTGGATATAGTTTTTCCAAAACCAGTTATTAAACAGACTATCCTTTCCCTGTATTTTTGGTGTTCTTGTCAAAAGTTAGTTGATTGTATGTGTGTGGATTTATTTTTGGGCTCTCTGTTCTGTTGATCTGTTTCATACCAGTACCATACTATTATAGCTTTGTACTATAGTTTGAAATCAGGAAGTGTCATGTCTTCAGTTTCGTTCTTTCTCAAGATTGCTTTGGCTGCTTGGGGTCTTTTGTGATCTGTACAAAGGATAGGATTATTTTTCTATTTATGGGAAAATGCCATTACAACTTTTCTAGAGATTTCACTGAATATAGAGATCACTTTAAGTAATACGGACATTTTGACAGTATCGATTTTTCCAATCCATGAATACAGAATATTTTTCTCTTATTTGTGTTTTCTTCAATTCCTCTCATCAGTGTTTAACAGTTCAGTGTACAGATCTTTCATGTCTTCAATGAAAATTTATTCCTAAGTATTTCATTCCTTTTGATGCTACTGTAAACAGAATTGTTTTCATTTTTTTCAGATAATTTATTGTTAGTGTATAGAAATGCAACTGATTTTTGTATGTTAATTGTGTATCCTGCAACTCTACTGAATTCATTTATTAGTTCTAATAGTTTTTTTGGTAGAGTCTTTACAGTTTTACACATATAAGATGATGTCATCTGCAGAGATAATTTTGATTCTTCCTTTCCTATTTGGATGCCTTTTATTTCCTTTCCTTGCCTAGTTGTTCTGGCTAAGACTAGCCAGCTAGCATAAGACTAGCACTAGGCTGAATGGAAGTGGAGAGTGGGCATCCTTGTCTTGTCCTGAATCTTAAGAGAAAAAGGTTTCAGCTTTTCACCATTGAGTATGATGCAGGCTCATCATATATGGCCTTTATGATGGTGATTCTTTTTGCATATAATCTGTTAAGAATTTTATCATGAACAAATGTTGAAATTTGTTAGATGCTTTTTCTGCATCTATTGAGATCATATGATTTCTTTTTTTTTGAAGTAGGCTCCATGCCCAGCATGGAGACCAACATGGGGCTTGAACTCATGACCCTGAGATCAAGACCTGAGCTGAGATCAAGAGTTGACATGTAACCAATTGAGCCACCCAGGCACACTGAGATCATACAATTTTTATCCTTCATTCTATGATATCATGTATCATATTTACTGATTTGTGTATATTGAACCATGCTTGTATTCCAGGGATAAATTCCACTTGATCATTGTGCATGATCCTTTTAATGTGCTACTCAATTTGGTTTGCTAATATTTCATAGAGCATTTTTGCCTTTTTGTTCACTGAGGTTATTGGCCTATCATTTCCTTTTCTTGCAGGGTCCCCCCCTATGTGGCTTTGGTCTGAGCGTAATACTGGCCCAGAAAATGAGTTTAGAAGTGTTTCCTCCTTTTCAATTTTTTGGAAGAATTAGAGAAGGACTGGCATTAATTCTTGTTTAAATATTTGGTAGAATTCACTTGTGAAGCCATTTAGTCATGGTTTTTCTTTGTTTTTGATTCATGTTACAATTTCCTTCCTCATTATGGGTCTGTGGAGATTTTCTATTTCTTCATGGTTCTGTCTCAGTCAGTTGTATGTTTCTAGGTATTTATCCATTTTTCTGGGTTATCCAATATGATGGCATATAATTGTTCATAGTAGTCTCTTTATGGCCTTTTGTATTTTATAATATCAGGTATAATGTTTCCTCTTTCATTTATAATTTTCTGAGTTTTGCTTTTTTTTCTTGTTTAGTCTAGCTAACGGCTTGTCATTTTGTTTATTCAAAAAACCAATTCTTAGTTTCACTGATATTTTCTATTCTCTTCATAGTTCCTATTTCATTTATTTCTGTTCTAATCTTTATTACTTCCTTCCTTCTGCTAACTTTGGGATTAGTTTGTTCTTTTTTTAGTTCCTTGAGGTATAAGGCTAGATTGCTTATTTGAAATCTTTCTTCTTAATGTCGGCATTTACCATTATTCCCTCTTAGAGCTGCTTTTGCAGCATCCTATAGATTTTGGTATATTATGTTTCTGTTTTCATCTTTTTTTTTTCTCCAACCTTTCTTTATACAGTGTTCATCCTCTCTGCTAAATAATTTTTTTAATAATAAATTTATTTTTTATTGGTGTTCAATTTGCCAACATACAGAATAACACCCAGTGCTCATCCCGTCAAGTGCCCCCCCTCAGTGCCCGTCACCCATTCACCACCACCCCCCCTCCTCCCCTTCCACCACACCTAGTTCGTTTCCCAGAGTTAGGAGTCTTTATGTTCTGTCTCCCTTTCTGATATTTCCTACCCATTTCTTCTCCCTTCCCTTCTATTCCCTTTCACTATTATTTATATTCCCCAAATGAATGAGAACATATAATGTTTGTCCTTCTCCGATTGACTTACTTCACTCAGCATAATACCTTCCAGTTCCATCCACGTTGAAGCAAATGGTGGGTATTTGTCATTTCTAATGGCTGAGTAATATTCCATTATATACATAAACCACATCCTCTTTATCCATTCCTCTTTCAATGTGTGTCCTGAATGTTAAAGTGAGTTTCCTATAGGTAGCATATTGTTGGATCCTGTGTTTTCACTTTTTAAAAATATACATTGAACCATCTGTGTCCTTTGATTTGTGGACTTTAATCCATTTACATTTAAAGTAACTACTGATAAGTAAAGACTTATTATTGTCATTTTATTTACTGTTTTCTGACCATTTTGTAGTTCCTTTTTTCCTTTCTTCCTCTTTTCTTTTGTGACTTATGATCTTCCATAGTGGTATGCTTTGATTCCTTTCTCTCTGAGTATCTTCTAGAGGCTTTTTCCTTTATCATGAGTCTTATATAAAACAGCTTATAGTTATAACAGTGTATTTTGAGTTTCAATAATAAACTTCAATAATAAACCAAGTCTTATACTTTTGCTCCTCCTCCCCGCTCCTGACTTTCTATGCTTTTATGTCATATCTTTTAATATTGTGTTTATATTAACAAGTTATGGTAGCTTTAGTTATTTTGAATTCTTTTGTCTTTTAACTTTTATACTATAGTTAAAAGTGATTTAACTACCGCCACCCAGTATTTGACCATAGATTTACCTTTACCAGTCAGCTTTTTCATATGTTTTCATGTTGTTACTTAACGTGCTTTTAATCTGAATAACTCCCTTTTACATTTCTTATAAGGCATGTCTACTGGTCATGAATTTCCTTAGCTTTTACTTATAGAGGAATGTCTTCATCTTTCCACTTCTAAAGGACAACTCTCCTGGGTATAGTGCTCTTAGCTGAAGTTTTGTTTTCTTTTTTTTCCTTCCACACTCTGAGTGTATCATCCTGATCTGTGAGGTTTCTGCTGAGAAATGTGCTGATAGCCTTATCAGGGTTCCTTTTTATATAACAACTGGATTTTCTCTTGTTCTCAAAATTTTCTTTTTGTCTTTGACCTTTGTCAATTTTTTTTGGTTTATTTTTATTTTTATTTTTTTATTTATGATAGTCACAGAGAGAGAGAGAGAGGCAAAGACACAGGCAGAGGGAGAAGCAGGCTCCATGCACCGGGAGCCCGATGTGGGATTCGATCCCGGGTCTCCAGAATCGCGCCCTGGGCCAAAGGCAGGCGCCAAACCACTGAGCCACCCAGGGATCCCTGACCTTTGTCAATTTGATTATACTGTATCTCATTTGGGTTGATCTTGCTTGAGGACTTTTGAACATCATGAATATGAATATCCATATCCATGTCCATATAATTTGGGACATTTTCAGTCATTATTTCTTTAAATAAGCTTTCTGTACATCTTTTTCAGTCTTCTTCTGGGATTCCCTTCATGCATATATTCATCTGATAGCATCCACAGGTCCCATATGCTTTCTTCACTCTTTTTTGTTTCCCTCACAGGAATCCCCTAATGACCCATCTTTGAGTTTGCTGCTTCTTTATTCTGTCTGATTAAGTCTGCTATTGAAGCTTTCTATTGAGTTCTTCAGTTCAGTCATTATATTCTACAGCTCTAGGATTTCTTATGGCCTCTATTTCTTTATTAGATTCATTTTGTTCATGCACTATTTTCTTGACTTTGTTTATTGTCTATTTGTGTTCTCTTGCATCTCACTGAATTTCTTTAAGATGATTATTCTGAATTCTTTGTCAGGCAATTCATAGATATCCATTTCTTTGGGAATGGTTATTAGTGTTATTAGTTTCCTTTGGTGGTGTCATGTTTGATTCCCTGATTCCCTGATGTAATCCATGTATCCTTGTGTTGGTGTCTGTGCATCTGAGGAAGTAAACAGCTCTTCTAGTCTTTAAAGACTTATCTTGGTAGGTAAAGACTTTCACCTGCTCTGTGCTAATGACATTGCCCAGACCATCAGAACAGAATCACAGCTGAGTGGGGTTGGATCTGGGTCATATGGTTACCAGCTGGATATGCTGTGATGTCCATGGTTGGTGGGCCTCTTGTGAGGGGCTTGGATGGGTTTGTATCCTGCCTCATCCCTGGGTGGACCTTCAGGACCTTGGTTAGTAGGGCTGGAACTGGGACAAGGGTCCTTTCAGGGTCTGCAGTTGAGTCCACAGATGGTGGGCTTGTTAGCAAGTACATGGATGGGTGTGGCTCTCACTAGGTCCCTGAGTAGGCAGATATCGTCCTGGACCATAGCTAAGTGGAGCTGGAACCAATCAGAGGGTTGTCTTAAAGGCCATGGTTGGGACCAAGGTCAACGGGCCTGCCTCTGGGGGCATGGGCAGGTGTATCTCTTGCTGGATTCCTGGGCAGGCAGGACTGCTCCCAGACCATGACTGAGAGAGGATGGAGCTGGGTCACAGGCCATTTCAGAATCCACAGCTGAGACCAAGGTCAGGAGACCTATAACCCAAGGCAAAGGCAAGCATGGATCCTCCTAGGTCCCTTGGCAGATGTTGCCTGATGGCAGGACCAGGGCCAAACAGGACTATAAATGCACCCAAAGGGGCATGGTGGTGTTTCCGGATCTGTAGCCAGGACCAAGGTTGGTGAGCCTCTCATCTGTGCATAGGCCTGCTCTCTCAAAACAACCTTACCTGATTTTAGGCTCCATTACCATTTTGCAACCTCCTACCTGGATCCCAAAGCTCCCACAAAGGCACTTTGCTCATGAATGGCAACCAAATTATTTTTGCTGTGGGGAGCTATGATGGGGCACCTCCTATTTCAACCCATTGCTTATGTTATTCCCTCTGTATTTTTCTATAGTTGTATGAATCACTTTTTAAACTTAAAAAATTTATCTTGATAGTTTGGCACAATAGGGCAAGGTATTTAAAACCAACTCAGTGCAGCACTGAAAATGATTCAGTAATTAACCTATTTTTATATTTGTATTTGATTTACTTTTTAATCAAATATTTATAAAAGTTTAAGTTTTTTTCAAGATCCATGAATAAAAATGGGCATCAAGCACTTAGGTGTGAATCTTCTGGTTAGTTTAGTATGGATCTTTTCTGGCACAAACAAGAATCTATCCCATATTTCAACTGTCTGAAGTCAAATACAATATGAATTAAAACCAGCTTAGGCTTAAAGGAATCCAGGAAGGAGGCTACATGTGAACAAATCAAATTAGAAATGCTGGGGATCCCTGGGTGGCTCAGGGGTTTAGTGCCTGCCTTCGGCCCAGGGCATGATCCTGGAGTCCCGGGATCGAGTTCCACATCGGGCTCCCTGCATGGAACCTGCTTCTCCCTCTGCCTGTGTCTCTGCCTCTCTCTCTCTCTGTGTGTCTCTCATGAATAAATAAATAAAATCTTAAAAAAAAATTAGAAGTGCTGCCTTTGAGTAATTTCAGAAGTTCACAGGAACACCTAATCCTCTAATGTCTGAATCTCTAGAGACCAATTACTAAAAATAATCAGATTTTCAAAATAGCAATGAAAAATATTGCCTTTGCTTCAACTTTTAAAAACTATATGACTACTACAGAGAGGCTCTCTATACCTCTCTCTCAATATGTATTGAAATCAATAGATGCCATTCTCAGCATTTTCTCTCCAAGTTTCTAGCAACATTTTGGACAATCTGAAGGTAAGAAGCCTGAATAAAAACAACTGAATAGTAAAATGGCACAACTGTCTGGTTTCACTCACCTCCCCATGCAGTGGCTCCTCCAGAAGGTGGTGGTGGTGCTGGTGCTGCGGCTGCTGCCGCCCCTCCAGAAGGAAAGTCTGGCTGGAGGTCCAGGAGATCACTAGATGGTTTAGAAGCGCTGAAAGGCAATTACAATTTTAAAATCAGATTTAAGAATTTTATAATGTAAAGATGCTTTAAATAAAGAGTGATGCAGAAAACAAAGATTTTCAATATTTTAAATCCAATAAGAGAATAATACTTTGGAAAGTATAGCATATGTCCTTCTATACTGAGGGTTGGCAAACTACTTTGTAAATGGTAAGAAGCTAAATATTTGAGGTTTGTGGGCTAGATAGTCTAACACTATTCAACTCTGCCAGTGTAGTATTAAGTAAGACATAGACAATATATAAACAGATGACCGTGCTTTTGTTCCAATAAAACTTTATTTATAAAAACAGACATTGGGCTAGTTTCACCCATAGGCCATAGTTTGCCACCTCTTGTTCTATACACAATAACATAGGTAAACCATACTGCAAGCAATGGGCCACTCAACCAATCATAAGGCAGAAATTAAAGGGGGGAACACACCTAAATGCCTCAAATTAAGGGGGAATTTTATCACATATATTAATGTCCACTGGGTAGAATCTGAAGGGCTGGTTTTGAGGAATGTGATAAAAGGAAGCATACTCCAAATATTAAAGTATCGGAGTAAGAGAGTCATGGATAATTTTTCCCTTTTTTCTATTTTCTAAGTTTTTTTGCAAGAAAAAATTCTTGCTTTAAGAATTTATTTATGAAGCAAAGAATACTAAAATGAATAATCACTATATACCTTTTTTTCTAAGTTAAACTATAACACATCAAGTTTGCCTATAGAGGCCTCATCTGAAATACTTCTGTATTTTTTATTCTCATTCAGTTAGGGCTATGCTTTTCAAAGCTCCTCCATCTGCAAAAGTTCCAAGGAGGGGCCTAGAGCTTTGCTATTCAAAGTGTGGTCTTTAAACTAGTAACATTCTGAGACATGGCGTAAAGTACAGGATATTAGGTATACCTCATATCTTCTATATCAGAATCTTCATTTTAACATGGCCCCAGGAATTTCGTTCAGGTTTGAAACACACTAATCTACAGGTTACCAGGCCAGGTACCAAGCCACCAGGGTCCCAGAGTCCCCACCCTTCTTCATAAATAGCAGTTCCATCTTTAACCTTTTTTAAATATTAGATTTCCAAGTAATATTCTTTTGAAGAAGAATTCCAGTTTCTTTTTTAATTTAAAAACACTTGAAACTTGCCTAGTTTTGATTTCCATTTCATAAATATAACTTCTCAAAGTGCCAGGATAGGAAACAAATGATTAAGACCTGAATCAAAGTTTTTAGAAGAAGCAATTTATCTTAGTATAGAGGCAAAAAGGACTTGGCTTTACCAAATTTGTGATTACAGGCAAGTAAGAGGTAACACACAATAGTTAACATGGGTACATTACATGGATTTATCACTCAATTCAAAATTCAGATCTCCAAATATAGGGCATTCATAATCAGTCATGGATACTATAAATCCTCTCATGACAAAAGAAGCAAACAAAACATGACCTAAAATTATTATCTGAGGAAGCCTCTTTGAGCTGGCATTTCATCTGAGGCAGCCCTGAGATTTTACACAATGCACTGTTATCTCCAACTTTCTCACTATTGTTCTCACCTCTAGGTGCTATAAAAGCTGATTAGAAACATCTTGATGGTCTCTTCCTACCACCAGAGTCTGAGTTCCTCATAAGCACAACTGCGAAGGTTTTTTGTTTTGTTTTGTTTTTTAAGTGCCGTAAGACACCCTTTAAATTTAACACAAGAAGAGGCTAATTTCTGAAATCACTTTCCATTTCTTCAGAATTTCAGAAGAACCCAAAGCATCTGTACCATTCTTCCACCTCCTTCTCTAAATGTGTGAGCAAGAAGGTGACCCAAGGTTTCTACAGCTTGGGTCTTCTGATGCTGTGAGAATACAGGCCCAAGGAACTGTAGAAAAGGCAAAAGAACTTACTTTGTGAACCTAAAGATAGCCCAAACTATTACATGTTACTAGGACTGGATTTCATTTTGTGAAAACATCTGGGTTCAGTACATAAAAATAAAACAAAAACCTAATCAAAATACTAATACACGGTTTAGCACATACTCGTGAACTAACCTGACAGGGACAGCCGCAGACGCAGTTGCAAATAAATCAACTGGTGGGGATGTGTCGATAGTTTTAGCTGGTGTAGAATTAGGAGACGTAACAGTTGTGGCTGGAGAAGACTGAAAGTGAAGATGCACAACACACTCTAGTCAAATGTGAATCTAAAGGACACAGAGCAACAGGACCTCCACTTTGTAGACCTCTGGCATTCGCAGCAATTTTTTGGTAACTCCTTGTGGGAGAGGAAAAAACTCAAAAAAATTTGAAATGGAGAACTGTAATAAGTAATCAATATTGGCCAAAACAGGTTTTAAACTTTAAAAATTAAATGCAAACTATATAAAATTATGTTTAAAATATTTGGCTTAACATGGCAATGACTTCTACTCATGTATTTAAAATCAAGGTTAGTTATTTCCTAAATAGAATTATCAGGAGAGATCTTACTAACTGCTAAAAATGAAAACAATTATCAATTGGAATAACTGCTATAAAACCAAGGCCATTTTTTTCCTCTGCCTTCTAGCTAGAATTCATATAAAGCCTTCTCAGGTATCTTTAAATTCTAGAAATCTAACTTTCAAAATAGTTTACAGGTGGCAGAGAAAAATTTATAAAGAAGATACAAGTCACTTACAGCTTAAAGGTACCATGACTATATCCCATCACTAATATGAAATAGATAAAACTAAAAAAATGAAATAAAATCTAACATTTATTGTCCTGTACTGGTTTATTTTTAAAAAGAAAACCTAATAGTTAATATATTAAAAATTAAGATTTTTGTTGAGGAAACTATCCTATTTCCCTTTATTTGGTATATTTAATTCTCCACATATTTACAAGAGAAAGATTAATGAAACATCTCAAACCAGTCCACCAATACTTACTGTAAGTGGAAGTGTGATATAATAGCAAGTAAGATATGAAAGAATAAGAGCAGCCAAACGCTATCAGATACTGCTATAAATGGACATCTAATTTTAAACAGACCAAACGAAGGAAAGTTTTTAAAAGAATAAATTAAGAAAAAGGACTGAAGAGAGAGTGTTCAGGGGTCTTCAGAGTGAAATGGTATTTGTTTAATACCTATTTGTCCCAGAATCGAGAAGTCAAAATTCAATAGATACATAATTGCTAAACATTCAGCACATCAGGAAAGACAAACACATGAGCAATATGGATAACGTTGCTCAGAAAAACATCAATTCAAGCCTTTCTCTTCACCAAAATGTCAAAATTTTCAGGTGGGATATGACAGTTTATTAAGGGAATAGAAAGGACCAACGAAATTTAATTTGTATGTTATCCACAGTGGACACTGACAACTCCTCTAAAAGAAATTAGTATTTTTTTAAACCAATACATGTAAATAAGTAATGTTTATGAAAATGCCACTGAGAACTTAAAGACAACAATGAATCTACCAACATAAATGCAGAAATGAAGGTCTTCAGAGCCTCATTAAAAATGCCTTCTAACAATAAGCTCTGGAGAAATGAGACAGCTAGGGAAACAGAACCAGAATAATCCTGTTATTAAGAAAAAGAGAATGTCAATAAAATTCGATTTGGCCAAAATGTAGACAGACCACTCCAAATGATGCCATAATTTTTATCACACTCTACTCTACAGTCATATGTTGGAATTTTTCACATAGCTGTAATGATTTTAAACCTGGTTTTCTATCAGAATCACCAGGGAGCTTTTTGTTTGCTTGGGGTGCCTGTGGGAATCTTAGGCAGCCAGCCAGGTATTGACATAGTACAGGGTGTCTGGGAGCCACCAGTGCAGTCATAATGACATCCTTCACATCTGTAATAACAGCAATCACATAAAGGAAATTTGTCATAGAGGAAAGAGCACATTTATTACATTTTTGTCTGAAAAATACAATGGCAAATGTAAGCTACAGACCCAGGGAAATAAGTACTATTATTGTCACTGATAACCCAGATCCTGTCATTCAAAATGATAAAAAAAGAGGGAGTAGAAAGAGTTATTAAAATTATTACAGTAGAGTATCTAAAAGGCATGCTTGCAGAAAGACACTCCATCACAACTGACTTCTTTACCATTCAATCACATATAAAATTATATATCTCACAGGGCTGGGATTCAGAGTATGTATGTGCTTTGTAACTAGTCTGTTTTCAGTTGCAATATAAATGTAAGAAAATTTCTCCTACTTAATAACTTCGTCCAAATAAAGGACTAAGAAGACATTGCTATTACTACAGTGGATTGAGAAACTAATAAAGTAGAATACACGAACTTTACCTTTCTTTTCCTTAAAAACCTAAAAAAATTACCATAAGATCCAGAAATAACAGGTATTTACATACTTGAACATTTACATGTTCACCCAGCAGCAGTGTTTACAACAGCCAAATGGTGGAGGTAACCCAACTGACCAACTGACAGACGGAAAAAGAAAATGTACATACATACAATGGAATATTATTCAGACTTAAAAAAGAAGGAAATTCTGACATATGCTGCAGCCCCAAAATATTACACTAAGTAAAATAAGCCAGTCAATAAAGGACAGATACTAGATGATTCCACTTATTTGAGGTACCTAGAGTAGTCAAATTCATAGAGACAGGAAGTAGAATGATGGTTGCCTGGGGCTGAGGAGAAGGATGTGGAATTAGTGTTGAAAGGATACGGAGTTTCAGTTTTGATGGCAAAAGTTCTGGAAATGGATGACAGTGATGGCTGCACAACACTGTGTATTCAATGCCACTGAACTGTACACTCAAAAATTCCTAAAATGGTCAAAACAAAACAAGCAGCAAACTTACCTTACTTAGTGGAGAGGGAGCACCAGATCTAAAAGGCAATAAAAAAAATTAAAACTGAATATACATGAATGTATTTGTAAGCATTTAAGTTTGATATCACTTGGAGAAATATTAACCTGTTTATATACATGTTTTAGTAATGGGTAAACTATTTTTTTAAAAAAATATATTCTTCACTCAATTAGGACATCCTTTTGCAGTATTTTCCATTCACTTAATTTCTACTACTAGAAATTCTTAAATCCAAGTTCTTTTCTATAGCTCTAGCAACTCAATTTTTCAAGTTGACCATTATTGCCTGTATCCAACAAAAATGAAATTGGAATTTTAAAAATATTTCCCAGACTTGGGGAAAATAATGTTTTACAGAATTAAAAAAAACCCTCTGGTGTATTATTTTAAAGAGCTAGAAAACTCCTTAAGGTACACTGTGATTCATTTAATCATAATTGTGATGCATTAGAGGAACATCAGAATTTAAAATATCCCTATGAGCACGTGCCTGAAATGCGTCTCAATTTTCACATGCATATTCCTGGTTTGTTTTTTTTTTTTTTATGGCTGTAATAAAATCTATGGGAAATATTCCCAGTATCCTGTTAGAACTATTAGGAGATTGAAAAAGAACAGTAACCTCATGCTTGTTTCTAAAGGAGTGAGGGAAAATTAGAAAGGAGTAAATTTTTTTTTAGTGAGATAATTGCTACCACTGCCTTGTACATCATTTTTAGCACAGTGCTTCAGAAACGACTGTCTAAACAGGTTACACTTTACCAACCCAAGTTAAAGGAAAACCAATTAATGATAAAACAAAATGAAGAAAAAACATTTCAATAGGAAGCCTACTGTCAGTGTCTTAAAGAATGGCAGGCATGGCTTTCTATTCATCTATAGAGAAACTAGCACAAGTAGCACTAGTAAAACAAAATTAGCAGAAATTAAGTAACTGAAATTTTGTACAGTATCATGAATTTTTGTTTTATTGAATGTAGCAAAAACGGATTTAATAATATACATCACATTAATACATTTTATGTTCAACCTTATTTGCAAATACATGCTATTAAAGATTATCATCCTCAAACCTAAGTACAAATATCATAATTGGCACAAGAATCAGTTTGCCAAGCTCCCACATGAGCACCATTACTAAATGACACTTCTAGTTACCCCAAAGAGTAAGCAAATAAATGAAAAACCATCATCCCACTTACCACATTGTATCTTGTCTCTTTAGTTATCTGTCTTTTCCATTAGAAGCTAAATTCTTTTGAAGAAAGGGAATCTATCCCATTGTTTTATACCCCTAGCACTTTACACAGCACCTGACATCTTCCAGGCAGTGATATTTCTGTATTATTTGAATTTTAGAATAAGAATGCATTCATGTGCTTTGTGTAAAAACAGATTAATCATAAGTCTTAAAAATTATTTTGTGTAAAACTAAACTGTCAGAATGAGTGACCTCTGTTCCTATGGACCGCACCCAGCCTTTGCCATGATTTTTCATCTAAGAGGTCAGACAGAACCAGAGGTGTGCTCCCATTTGGGGCCACAGCCTTAAAAAGTATCACTAATCACTGATTAAAATCTGAGGGCTCAGAGGCTTAGAGAAGTAAATAACTTGCCCAAGCCTCATCATTCTTTAATAGTGGATTTACGACTTTAGTCCAAGTCTGTCTGATGCCCAAAGCCTGTGCTCATTTCACATTCTAGCCTGTCCTGACACAAATACAGATGAGCCCAGCACATGAGTTCCTCTCTTACACAACACACAGGCTGCTTCGTTTCATGTTTCTTCATTGATTTACTTCTCTACCATTGGTCATTTGCCCTTTATAAAAGAAAATACTACAATCTTTTATATATAGATAATGACACTTACTAAAAATCAATACTTATTTTAATGATTTCAGCAAATATCCAGAAATCTAGTACATGGTAAACTGTGTTGGGAAGAATAAGGCATGAATATAATTTTAAAAGAGAATGACCCATGTAGTCCTATCCTAAATTCTGTGAAATGCTACAAACAGATCAATGGGTTTTTATGATGAACATAGAATACGCCAAGGTTTACTTCCATGATGTTGACAGTAAATCATTGAAAGAGGAAATGTTATGTCTTATCCACAATAATAATCTCTACGTAATTTTGGCTATAAATGTTAGCCAGAAGACAAACAAAAAATACAGATGTGAAACCCTATCTATGTCTTCCAAATAACTTTAATTACAATAGACTTATCAAGTTTACTGTACCCTCAGCACTTAGCAAATGCACATATAAAAATTAAATCAATTTCTCTTTTGTTCTATGGTATCACAGAATCACACATATACAAATATATCACACAGTATTGCATAAAACTTCAAAAATGAGTATTGGTGGATAAAAGCTATTACATATAAAGAGTATATATATATATATATATATTTATAGTAGACATTTGAAAATGCTTGTCTCTGAGATTAGAATCATTTTATACTGCTACTTAAAGACAAACAACTTTAATTTTCTAATACTGTCTTTTGGTACTTTTGCTATATACCACGGGAAAATGTTGTTTACTAATCAAATAAAAAAACTTTGATTTCCAAAATCTAAGAGGACTGCGCATACACCTAAAAGAGATTTTTTTTTAGTCTTGATCTAAAGAGACCAAGATAAAGTAAAACCATTTATGCCAGTCACATTGGGAGACAAATAAAAAAGGATAATGAAAACACAGATGTGTAAAATTGACAGAAATGAGTTTTAAATGCTCTAAATACCAAATGTGGAGCCTTAAGAGTGATTTTTGCATTTTTAGTAATAACAAATGCAAAAAAAGTCACTCAATGTAGTACTCACCCTTCACTTAAGTTCCCAGGTAAGCACAAACATACAAAGAAGAAAACAGTTAACTACTATAGTTCATTTATATTAAAAATAGGGAATAAGCAAAAGACAAGTTCATATGTGGTCTCAGTCAATTCAGAAGAGAAACAGGACAAGCATAAAATGATTTTAAAGGAGAGAGAAACATTACCCTCAGTCAAAGGTAATTCAAATCAGGAGGTCACTGAATTTCTATTTCTCTACACTTACAAATGTAACTATGTGTACATAGTTAAGTTTTGCAAAAATAGTTTACAGCAGCCACAAGGGGGCGAATTTAGACTTGAAATTAAGGCTAACGAAATTCACCTGAAAAGACTGCTTTTTTGGTGACTGCAGTACTGGCAGGTTTAACATGGGAAAAGTGTGGTTCTGTGCAGGGTGTTGGGGGACCCTGAAGGGAAAAGAATACAGAGAAGCCGACTTTTCATCGAGCCTTCTGAGGTGCCTTGCCAAGGGAGAGGCTTTGAGTCCTGAGGATATACATGTTTCCTCAGCCAAAGAGGTCCTTCTACCACAGGAGCAGGGACAGTTCTTAGGCTTCTTGCCTCCTTTTGCTTAATTCTTACACAACTCTTTTGGCTTCTTAGACACTCTAATACAAGGTAGCCCAGCAATAACTGGAAGTGGGCAACTTAATGTAGTCTCAAGTCACCAGATGCATTCTCATGTCTTTTTAGCTGGCATCAATCTATCCACAAAACTCTGATCATCCATGGCTACAATGAAGTGGAGAAAGACCTTGCTCTTGCACTGTGGTGACAATCTTAACAGAGTCTCTACAAGGTCCTGTCATGCATCATACCAAATACCTCTGCCATAACTGCCTGAGAGAGTCCTACACTGTTGTTCATCATTGAAAATATAAAATATGCAATGATTTTTACACTAACTTGGAAAAGATGATAGAAATTACACTTAGCTAATGAAACAACAAGCAACAAGTAAGAACAGGACATGAATCTAGATTCTGTGCAAATGCTGAGAGAGAAGAAAACAGAAAGGAGTTGCATTTTGATAGCTGCATTATAGGCACAATCCATGAGCAACATATAGCCCTGCAATGTTGTCTCTATGAACTTCTGTTGTCAATCTAAATGAAATAAACATAAAGCTGGGACCAACAGACAGATTTCAAGCTGACTGTAGACATAGCTACAGGTGGAGATAATGAAGTATAAAATTGTCCCTGAACTTTAGAATCAGAAAACCTATTTAAACTACATATGTGGGGAAAAAATTGCCACAACACAAGGTAGTGCATGATTAAAGAAGGTTTAATGAGACAGCCCTCCCAGGATGGGTAAGATTTACACACACACAGAGACAAGGAGGGTAGACAGCCAAGACTAGCAGAATTATAATTTGAGCAAGGTATAAAGACTGGAAAGCATTGCGTACTGTGAATAGACAAGTTTGATACTTGCTAGAGAGAAAAAAAAGAATTGGAACCTGCACATTTTTGCATGCAATGTGGAAAAAATAGTAAAAAATGTATGTGCCCAAACACAAAGGTATGAAAATCCAGTAAAATTGTACTTATTGCTGACTGATTGCTATCCACTCTATAAAAAAGATCCCTGAGCAAAATATCAGCAGCATGCCATGCTGAAGGCTTCAAGTGGGGAGAGTCTAAAATGCAGAAAACTATACCTGCGAGCTCTGCTTTTTTTCACAAAAGGGTAGGTAATGTAGTAGAATATTCAAGGCTACCTGTGAAACTGCGTTTTACTTCTGCCCAATGATAACAGCCTCAGTTTTTTTTTTTTTTTTTTTTTTATGATAGTCACAGAGAGAGAGAGAGAGAGAGGCAGAGACACAGGCAGAGGGAGAAGCAGGCTCCATGTACCGGGAGCCCGACGTGGGACTCGATCCCGGGTCTCCAGGACCGCGCCCTGGGCTAAAGGCAGGCGCTAAACCGCTGCGCCACCCAGGGATCCCACAGCCTCAGTTTTTAAACACGAATAACTCTTTCTGTATATTGTAAATCCCCCTGTAAGGGTAAGTATATACGTCATCAAGTTCAGGCAACTGAAGTACAACCTACTAATCTGCTGCATTAACCTGCAGATAGATTGCTTATGCCCGGGGTGACACTGCCATAAGTTAATTGGATGGATGGGATCTTTGCGGAAACCTTGAAGAATTACAATAAAGCATACCCTAAAGCTGTGGTGGTATAATAGTACCATGATACATCTCATTCTTATAAAGAACGACTGTTAACATTTTTCATTTTATTTAGAATATACAACTAATGCATACTTGTTTCCGGGTTTCTTTCCTTCTAATGTGTTTAGATGCTGTTCAAGGGTCTCCATAAGACTGCTGGGAGCCTACAATAAGAAAGTAAAAATAAATGTCTGCATTGCTTTCTTTCACAGTAAATACACTGGAACATCACTGTAATTTTGTATGGTGGAACTCTGTGTGTGGAGCCCACTGCGTATGGGAGGTAATTTCATCACAGGTTCTTTTGATACTTAAAGATTTATAGGTTCCAGAGAATCTCAGACGGGCCCATCTTACATATAGTTAACTCCACTGCACAACAAATGGCAATACAGTGTGGTTTCAGTGTAGAGATTGCATTGGATAGACTTTTCTATGATATTACTTACATCAAATAAACTCAAATCAAGTCCACCATATGGTTCCATAAGATCACATGAAAAAATAATAGGTATTTATATCCAATTAAAAAATATAAGTGCCCAAATATAAACTTTTAGAAGTCTGAAACTACAGTAAAATCTCACTTATCTACATGTGACTGAAATGTCAGGAAAAATTGCTACTGTAGTAAATAAAAGTTGAGGGGTGTAAGTGATAGTTATGGAGAAAATGATACGTCTTTAGTAGTCAAGAATTAAGATTTTCTTATTGAGCTACTTAATTTATATATATAATAAAAACTTTAGCAATATGATAATGTTAAACTACTGTATTTTAGAAGATTTAATATATTTCAACTCTTTTATTAAAAGGTACCTGAATGTTTGTTTTCATACTAACATTTTAGGCAATACAAAGCAATGGCATTTTACTGTATATTAGAAAGAGAAATAATAAGTTCATACATATATTCCACCCCATTTATTCCTCAAGCATTAGGAATTTAAGGTCATCCTTAAATAATTTTAACCTAAATTAGTCCTTAACAGCAGTGTAAGCATTCCATGAATGAAATATGGAGCTACATTTACAGATACATTTAATTCTAACAATTATCCTTCAAGTTCATATGAAATTAATTTTGAAGACCTTTCACTATGCTAACTGCTAAAATAGCTCATATAATGCAAGGAAATTCATATAACTGTACATTTTACATTGTACCTGTAATGACAAAATCAAGTGGAATTCTTATTAAAAATTTTTAATTTTAAAAGTTCAGGATATTTAATCTCATTTTCACTTCACTAATAGATTCATGAGCCATTTTAACAATTAAGTGATTATTATATATGTAATTATATGATTATTATAAATATAAATTACTAAGTGAATAAAAATATTAACTTGATCAAAGTGATGGAGGTAGGGTAGAAAGAGTCAGTCCTATGAGCATTATCTAAAATATTATGGCCTATACAGTAGAAAAAGTAAGATTATGGGGGATATAATAAATTTAGAAAGTTGTAAAAATTAGAATTTAAAAATATAATTCAGGTGAAAGTAGACTTACTTAGCAAATTCCAAGAAACTGAAACTAAGACTATACCCGTAAGTTGTAAAAAAAATAATTTTTTAAGAGATAAGGAAAATTTTGCTCCATAGAACTAACAGTATACTATAAAGATGTATTCATTTAATACATAGAATATGCACCGTATTTTTAAAAGAAAAAAATGCTTCATAATTTTTAGGTGAATTAATACCTGATAACTTCAAAATTATCATGCTAAATGTCATAATAACAATTACTATAATTGTCAGAATAATGGGACCTAGGAAGCCTGGGCATATAATTGCAAAATTTACATATTTCTATTTTTTTCTACTGGGATCATAGTAAGGAAAAAAAATATCAAGCCACAGAACTCCTCTCCAGTTACAAGACATAGGTCCTCTAAATGTCCGGTGCAACGTAAAGAAAATGTGATTCCATGTTAAAACGGCTTAAAAAGACAAATGCTACTTATAGTCACAGAACAGAACAATATGGGATAACAAAAAAGGAGGTGGTGTTTTCTCCTATAAACTTCCTTGGTTACCTTAAGAACAAAAAAACCAAAAACTGGGACGACAGTTTGCAACTTCATTCTTTTTTGCAAAGTTTCTTAATAATTTTTGGATGAAACATTCAAAAGAAAGTAGCAGTCACAAAAATTACTAGTTTAAAAAAATCTTACCAAGAGCACAGATTACAAAACTAACTTTTGTCTTTGAGGGGAGTTATTCTGTGATAAATTGCACATAAAATTAAGTTTGGAGCATTTTACCTTAAAGGTTTAAAAATGCCTCATTATTTACATTTTTTACAAAGACATGTGAAATATAATAGAAACAAATTCCTCAAATGTTTTTGGAGGAAAAACATCTATTTTGATAGTAATGTTCACAAATATAGGAATATTGGCTGCCTTCTTAACTCTACCTATGGCACTGAGTCTCTCTTGGCAGTATAGTAGACAAATAAAAAGTGTCTCAAATTTCCAAGCAGCAAAACTTTGAGAATGTCCCTGCTGTTGTAAAAGGAATCTAAAAGAACAAACTATAAATAGCAGGATCTTAGTTGCTTATTTTTAAAAATGCCACAGTCAATAGACCAATCAGATGGAAACACCAACCCAAAAATCGAGTCATTCTGTGGAAGCTAACAGGTAACAATAATGTATCACTGTTCCAGAACTGATCAGTGCTATGGTTTTTAAAAAAAAAAACAAAAAACAAAAAACAAAAAACAAAAAAATCTTCCCTTTACTAGTAGTTTTCAGATCAACCAGAATTCCCAACACCAAAACCTAAGATGTTTTTCACAAATGGAGATACTTTAAATTTGGAACGCACACACACACGCCAAACAGAAAATGCTTTAGAACCTAAAGTATCTGAAATGTCAATGGTTGCTTCCTTTTGGATCCTGGACTCACAGTCAGCTTTGAATTTGTTCCAAGAAAGGATTTTCAAAATATCATTTAATTGATGTTCATAAATCATTTAAATGCAATCATGATGATATGCACAATTATCTAAAAAGGGCTATAAATGACCACACTGGTATTTATTTTGTATTTTCCAACCAAAATGACATCTATTAAATTCCTCTTCTCCACCTTGCTGCAAGAAGAATTCTAATTTTTCTTTTCAGATATAAGCAACCTATTCTTACTCCCAGTCGCTAGGCAGCTTCCCCACATCTATCGCCTTTATAACCCTCATCCATGTTGGGTATTTTGGCTCACTGCCACAGCTAGAATCAGTGGCTTTGGTGGCTACAGAGGAGCCTGGCAGAAAGTAGAAACTAATCTCAAAGATGTTAAACGAGTCCACACAACCTGGCATCTGTGACCCATCACCAGATTAATCTTGGTCTAACACTGTGTAAAGTTGGACTAACTCTAGAGCAGCGCACATTCCAACTCAGACCTGATCATACTGTCACAGTGGGTCTAAATTGCCAGATCAATTAAAAGCCTCCACTAGACCTTTGGAAGGGGCTCTAAATAAGAATTAGGGAGAGTGTTTAGTCCTGTCACTCATAATCCCAACAGAAATCATAATTTGGTTACTTTATATTAAGAAATTTCAAAAGCACACAATACTCTTGTTTTGAGATTTAAATATATGCTCGAGAAATGAACCAGAGAATTTTTGCGTGTATGATGAGGTAATTTTAAAATAGATGTCACTATGGAAGTTTATGTGGCTCTTAAGGTCATAAAAAATGCAGAGGAAAGAATGATACCAGATTCTAATAAATATCACAATATACTCAGGGCAAGATTTTACCCTTTTTAAGGATAAGATCTCTGTTGCCCTTATTACGGTAACACAACGTACACCATTAAGTAGTATGTCTCTGGACTACTATTTCAGAGAAGGAGAGTCTATAAATTATAATGAATATTATAGCAACATTCAAAATTAATCCCAGGTTTGTGAATCCTTCTTTCAATGACGTATTACAATTTTCTAATTAAAAAAAAAAAAAAAAAAGAACCAAGCCGGGCCTGAACTCAAGACCCTGAGATCAAGACGTGAGCTGAAATCAATAGTTGGACACTTACCTAAGCCACCCAAATGCCCCCAAACAAAAAGATATTTAAATATTCTTTTAAACTTTTGTCTCAGATGTTATACAAACTGAGACAAATGAGGACCTATTTTCTTCTTAACTGAGAGCCTCTATTTTATTCTATAGTAAGAGCATCTATACAGTTGAAATAAAGATTATTTACTATTTCTAAAAGCTATTCATTGAGCAATATATTTTAATATCTACCTTTTTTAGGTTAATATGCATTACTTGGCTATTTTACCAAACTACAATGTAAATATTTATTAATTATTTTAAATATAGAAACATTTCAAAGGATTATAAAGATAGTCATTTTGTTATTATTAAAAAGTGGGTCATCTTTTATTATGACAGTTTTCTTCTATCATGATGACTATTTACAAAGAGAGAAAACTCATACATTCACTACTGGTATGTAAGATAGAAGCTCTATATTCTCTCTTAATATCTCACAATCTCTAGTTAAAGGACATGTTTGGGACAGAAATTTACCATAACACAGTAAAGAGTTGATTAAATGAAAACAGTTCCTGCCAATTATGAGAAAAGTCACACAGTAATTCTGGACATTTGAATGGTTCTTGATTCTACATCTTAGGAGCCCTAGAGTGTACCCTCTTGACAGATGAAAGGATCCATAAGAAAGCACTACTATTATTTTTGCTTACTAGATGATCCCCAGAGAAATCACTTATCTACTACTATGACTTTTTTTTAAAAAACGTTATTTATGGTAGAAATTCCTCTACTTGATAGGGAAGACAAGAATCAGTGTAGTAGAACTATAGTATCAGAGCGCTCCTCTTCCATGCCCCTCCTTCGTACCTGGGAAATGTTGAAAACTAGGAGAACAAGCAGAAAGAACATTTCAATGTTCCAACTACATGCCTACCAATAGTCACTGTTCAGAGACAAAGTGCTTTTCAAACATTATTCAAGGCTTCTTTTTGAATCAAGTTCAAGAAAGAAAAGATGGTCCTCAAACAGTAAATTTGGATGCCTTTAAAAGAAGAAACTATGTTATAAGGGCAGGTAAATCTTCATATTAACTCCAGAAATATATTCAGTAGCTAGAAAAAATATGCAACCTAGAATAATTTCCAAAAAAGTTGGTTGGCCTAAATTCAAAATGCATTAAATGCTTATAAGACTATGCCCTAGGTAATATCTTTTATGGCAAACTATGGAGTAATAATTTCATGTCTACTACACTTTTCACTCAGAGAATCACTTACCTGTGTGAGGTCAGGAATGTCACCTTTATCAATGCCAACTTGCTGCAGATTAAAAAAGATAAGGTTCTTAATGGGAATTTTTAAAATTAATTTCTTTGCATTTAACAGAAGACAATCCACAGAATAGTTAAAACCAAGCTGAATCTTGGTATAAAAGAACTGTCAACTCAACATAATAGAGCAATGATTTTCTTAATGCAGTTAGATATAACAAATGTACAGAATTTCACTAGAACCCCAAAAAAGATACAAGATATTGAAGTATAAAATTTAAAGTTTTCCTCCACAGCTAATGACAGCTAAAAGTAAAAAAAAAAAATTCTTAGACTAAATTTAAATTGTTATAAATGCTCAGTAAATCCTCTGGACAGGGAATGGTCATTTAGGTTTAATAACTTGTTCAGGGTGTAGGATCCACCTCTCTTCCCACAGAGAGAACCATTTTGTTTTTTTCTTATGTATCCTTCCAGAGTTTCTTTATGTATATCTAAGGAAATCAGAAATATATAAATACATATTTATTTCCTTCATTATTATACAATAACAGTGTATTATATACACTGGGCTTATATTTTTCATTTAACAATACATCTCAGACAGATATCCGCATTAACACACAGTTTCCTTATTTTTTTAAACAGCTTCTTTCCCTATGATTTATTTTTATTTAATAAGTCACATATTAATGGACATTGAAATTGCTTCTAATCTCTGGCCATTGGGAGCAATGCTGCACACAGCATTCTGTATGTATGTGAACATATCTGTAGGATATATTTGTAGAACTGGAGTTATTAGGTAAAAGCACATGTGAAATTTTAGTGTTGGTAGCTTAGGGAAGGGAAGCAGGGGAGGGAGGAAGAACAGAAAGGAGAAATAGCACGAAAGAGCACAAATATGGGAATATACAAATGAAAGTGAATCAATGAAAAGAATATATATACACGTTAACTATACTGTTCTATCAACTCTTTTGTGGGTTTAAAAATGATTCAAAATAAAAACCTGGGGAAAATACAAATCATAACTTCAATTCTCTCATTATGTAAATGATAAAATTTAGGTTCAAAGAAACAAAGTAGGTTAAATCAAGTCTCTCCCTTTGAGACATGAACTGCCTTGATTATGTTGATGGAAATGCAGAAGCATAAGTACTGGGTTCCTACAAAGACAATAAAATAAAGATCGGAAAAACCACTCGTTTGACAAATGCTCTTAGCTAAGTTCTTTATTTTGCTTTCTCTAGTCTATAGTAGGGTTTCTCAGGCGTGGCACCATTCACATTTTAGGATGATAATTTTTCAGGTCTGTCTTTTGCACTGTAGGATATTAGCAACATCCTTCTCTACCCACTGGATGCCAATACTTTCCTTTCCTCCAGTTGTGACAACCAAAAATGTCTCAAGACACTGGTTGCTGGAGAGAAGAGGGGAGCAAAATCACCCATTGTGGAGAACTACTGATGTAGAGCATTGACTCTCATTCTCCTAGAGCAACTTAGGCTGCAGATTCCTCCTGAAGGTATAGACATTACCTGCCAGTGACTGAACTCTGGCTTTAGGGAAGCTATTGCTGCTTCCCAAAACTCAATTAACTATCACAAATTATGGAAATTATAAACTTAGGTAACTTCATTCCATTTATTTCCATATTTTAATACATCTTTAAGTGATCCATTAAAAATATTAATATGAATGAAGTCAGCATTTTTTGAAATTAAAGTATCATGCATCTTTAATATTAGGATCATCTTGATAAAAGGTGATATGTTTCTCTTAAATAGATAGTTAACAGAACTTTTTTGAACAGAAGACATAATTTAGGAATTCTTCCTTGACACTGCTATTTTCACTAACCTGAACTTCTGAACCATAATGTAATTGGAGGCTTGAGCTGAGGTGTAACTGTATTCCAGAAATCTCATCACTTTCTGTCTGCAAATATTCTGGGAGACATAACTCCTACGACTTGGTATTTATCTTAGAATAGCAAACTAAGAATAACTTAGTTCTATAAAAAGGGAAGTGTGTTTAGAAGAAATGCCTATTAGTTATAAAATAACCATTTTACAAAGTTTCAATTGCCTGCTTTAGGAGACTTCATCGTAAAAATTCGAAACATGCAAAGTTTTCTACATTTCAAGCAATTCCTCTGGGATATTTGAATGTTTCCATAGACTTTGTTCAACTACTCTATGTTCTTTTTAACATGGCGGACAATTTGTTAATATTTGCCAATAGCCTATATAAATAGTTCTATTTTAAAAATGGTATTCTAGAAGTCTTCTACACATTCTTCAGGAAAATGGTACCAATTACAGAGTAGCTACTGGATATGGTCCATACATATGTACATCACACAAGGGTTGTTTGGTAGAGAGAGAAGCTTTGTACATTTGTTAAGAAATTTCTGTATTTATCAATCATAGCTGAACCACTCAACATTGGTATTCAAACAATTAATACCTAAATTATGAATAATGTAATTTAAGTAAAGAAAACAAATGGTTGTTAGCCCATTGTGGGTTAGTATTTATTCTATTAAAATAATTTGTAAATTAGTATTATTGTATAAAAAAGTCATAGTCATAAAGTTCAAATAAAAGTATAATATTTATATTCAGTTATTTAGACTAATTTCTGTATACTTTCTTCTCAACAGCCTGAAATGGGCCTGTGCTAACATGAAATTATCAAGATATATGAAATAAAATGTTACACCTAAAAAGAGAATGAATTAATAAATAAGTACCCCGTTTCTCACAAAGACCTTGAATCCAGCCTTACAGTGTTGATTAGAGAAATGTATACCCTAGATTGTCACACGTCCAGCTCCTTACCTATCTAACATATACAATAAAGAATGGGGGAGCTGGGCAGCACATGTACCAAGAATCAATGGAACAATGACAGGATCTTCTGCTCTGTATGCTTAGGCATAATTGATATTTCCACAGAAAAAAGTCAGGCAAATTTTACTAGATTATATTGATAACTAAGGTTAAACCAGAGGAAAATCTTATCAAATACAAAAAGCAAAATTGTATAGCAGGAAAAGCAAAACTTTCAAGCAAGTCTATCCTTTCTTTTTTTTTTTTTTTTTTTTAAAAGAATCTTTTTTTTTTTTTTTAATTTTTATTTATTTATGATAGTCACACAGAGAGAGAGAGAGAGGCAGAGACACAGGCAGAGGGAGAAGCAGGCTCCATGCACCGAGAGCCCGACGTGGGATTCGATCCCGGGTCTCCAGGATCGCGCCCTGGGCCAAAGGCAGGCGCCAAACCGCTGCGCCACCCAGGGATCCCCGCAAGTCTATCCTTTCTTAAAGACAACCATCATCAATAAGCCCTTGAGAAATACACATGCCTTCATGTATATGTAATTCCTGTAAACTAGTCTTTGCCCTTTGTTTCTCATATTAGATATTAAAAAATACTTTTGTTCTGATTACAAACTATATGGACCAAGGTCAAGAGACTGTGTTTTGCAGTTATCAGTCCCCTAATTTGAATTTGACAATTATTATTCCTGTGAATAAGTGAAATTTGAAAGATAATGCATGGACTACAGTGCTTTTGGAATTGTGTGTATAAAATGCTTGTTCTTGTGCTATATTCTCAAAATGACAAAAATTGAAAAAGCATGGCACAAATGTTCCATGGCCACAGCCTTGTATGCTTTGCTGTTCACCTTCTGAATGCCTCACACATGGCACTCCAGTCAATACAATTTGTTCACCGACACGTAAGATAAGACCCAACCAGTCATCCTACCAAACGACTGTGATAACAATTTTGTAACTTCCAATATCAGTATGAATCAATAACTGGATTTCATGAGAGAAAACACTAACTTACAAGTAACACCTCCTCAGGAACACCAATTGTATGGTTACACAGTTATTGTGATTAAGTACAAACAGACATCCTTAAGAAACAATTTATAAACTTCATAAAATTAATGATACTTTATTTTTTTTCCTTGTATTTAAATACTGACAAAGTAAGAAGGTCATATGTATGATTTCTACACACTAAGGACAAAGTAAGAAGGTCATATGTATGATTTCTACACACTAAGAACAATAAATGGACTTTCCTAAGGGCTTTTAAACAATATTTTATTTATTTATCCATGAGAGACCTAGAGAGAGAGGCAGAGACAAAGGTAGAGGGAGAAGCAGGCTCCCTGTGATGAGCCCAATGAGGAACTTGATCCCAGGACCCTGGGATCATGACCTGAGCCGAAGGTAGACGCTCAACCACTGAGTCACCCAGGGGTCCCATGGACTTTTTTTTTTGTTCAGGGTTTAATAAAAAGGAAGCTCTTCCTTACAATCAAAGATAGCCATAAGTGGAGAAGAGGGATGAACCACCTTTTAAAGCTCTGAATCTGCTCAGTATCCATGAAACTTGTATTTGAACACAGAATGATCATTTAATTGGGATGCAGGAGTGTACAGTTCTCAGTGAGAAGTTGAAGGAGAGGACCTTTGAGGCCACTTTTAGCCCTAATACATTGGAGTTCTGGAACAGAATGCCTTGCCAGATTATAAACCCCATTACATAAATTTATATTCTTAAATTATATTCCCAACACCAGCTTAATATTACTTACCTCTGCAACTTTGAGAAATTCAGATACTCTTGTCATTCTAGTTAGAAATCGTTTGTAAATTTCTAGGGCATCTTTACATTGTCCTTTCTTCATTTCAAAAAACTTTTCTGGAAGAGATAGATAAGCATTTTGAAAAGACTATTATTTCAATTTTCTTCTAAGTTTACGTTAATACTATTAATTAAAACTTAAATGAGCGTTTGGATCAAAACAATAGGCACTTCAACCTGTATGAGGTTCTAAAGTACCTAAAAGAAGGGGGACTCACAAAGTTTAAGAACAGAGTTACGTTCCAGGTGTCTCAAATGGAAGCATTTAAATAATGAAAGCACAATTAAAGTAGAAGAACAGATGAAGTGTCGCAACAAGTTAAATTCATGATCCATATATATATATATATCCCAGTACCCTGCTTTAGAAAATAGAATCAAATACTTGCTTATAATCTCACAAGTTTTACAGCATCATTATTTTCTTATTAGCTCACCATAAACCAATAACCTATAAAGCAGTAAGTTTCTCCAAATTAAAGAATTCTTTAATTCTTTGTCTACACTCTGTATAAATTGATACTTTTGTTGGCCATAAATGGTTCTTTCAAATATTATAATGTGTCTCTTGCTAGAAAGTAGTGGTGTTTTGTGAAAAATATTTGGTTTCCCAAACTCATCATGGCTTCCTAGTCCATAATTGTATCCTCCTTTAACTTTCAACTTTCCAGACAGAAAAACAGAGGATCCTTTTGCCGCTCTCTCTTGCACTCCCAAGACTGGAATTCACAATCACAAGGGTACTATAGCTACATTATAATTATACTACACAAGTGTATTTTCTACAAAAGCGTTTGGAAGAAAACCAGCATTTTATCAGTATTTTTGCCAGTCAGTCATTTATCAGTTCATTCAGTCAATAATTATTGACATTGTGAATGAAGACAGAGAAGGCCAGGGTCTGAAACAGCTTCCAGGCCACTCTGGATCATAACTGAGGATGATTCTGTATTCCTCATTATTTTATATTTTCACATGGTAACACACATGCTATTTTTATATTCTCTCATACTTTAAGGTTCTTAATTTCATTCAGCATGTAATTTTACTACCTTAAAAGTATTTTTAATTTTCTCAAGAAAGGTTTAATAATATATAATTACACAAAGAACTAATTATTGAGGGTAGCTACTCATTACCTTCTGTTGACAGTCTGGGTAATTTTACATTTAACATGGACCTCCCCTGTAGGGTATTCAAGGGAGGCAAAAAGATCAAGAAAACAAACACATACTGTTTTGCACTTAAGAGTTGAGAGGGAAGTGAGTCTTTTAAAATATGGCCATATCTAACCTAAAAGGTATTATGCTAAGTGAAGCAAGTCAGAGAAAAACAAATACCATATGATTTCACTTACATGTAGAATTTAAAAAGCAAAACAAAAAACGGACTCTTAAATACAAAGAACAAACTGGTGGTTGCCAGAGGGGAGGTGGGTGGGGGGATGGGTGAAATAGATGAAGGGAATTAAGAGGTATAAACTTATCGTTATAAAATAAAGTCACAGAGATGAATAGCAAAGCATAGGGAACACAGTCAATAATACTGTAATAACATTGTTATGGTGACTACACTTACAGTGAGCACTGCATGATAGTGTACAGAATAGTCAAATCAGTATGTTGTAAATCTGAAACTAAAATAACATTGTCAACTACACTTCAGTATCTAAAAGTGGCCAAATCTCTTCTTTATCCACTCTATCCTGTTTTCTAATGCTACAGGTAGAATTATGGTGCTATAAGGGAATAAACCGTTTACAGTTTAAACTTTTTTTAAAAAAGGACTTATCCTGGCAAAATATAATTCTTTCTTTCTTTCTAAACAATCTTCACATAAATAATTTCTTCCAAACATCTAAATTACTTTTCTTTACTATAATCTTAAGTTTACTTATTTGCATCAGATCTTCAGCAGTAACACAAAAAAAGAAATCAACTTAATAATTTTAATTTCCTTTTAGAACCAATGCATCAGAACCTTACGCAATTTGTCTCCTCTGGATGCTTTTTAAATTGTTCATATCTTTCACGGTAATTTAGGATTCAGGAACAAAGTAATAAAATTATTATGGCTTTAGGTTATAATTTCCAAATTGTTTCTGTAACAGTGGTAATGATACAGAAAAGCAACATGTACTGATATAGGGGAAGCTGTGAGATTCCCCTGTCCCCTAAGAGACTATGGTAGGGCCAGGAGCAATTCATACTTTTAACAGAAGGGATGGGTTATCCAGAAATAAGCTTCTGTCTTTATTTCATACTAAAGATAACATGTTGATTTTCAGTATTTGAAATGAAATTTCAAATTTGGCCTTTTTATGTGAATCTTTATAATGTGTTGATAAATTTCCTTGTCATATTACTATTAATTTTCACAGAACAACTGTCCTAAGGAAAAGAATCAGATGAAAAGGAATCTCATTCCTGTGAAATAAACCAAGGCTTTTGCACATGGACTATGACTAATGCCCATTAGTCAAAAGGAAACCATCTGATATGTTATTTGCAAATATCTTCTCCCATTCTGTAGGTTGTCTTTTAGTTCTGTTGACTGTATCCTTTGCTGTGCAAAAGCTTCTTATCTTGATGAAGTCCCAATAGTTTATTTTTGCTTTTGTTTCTTTTGCTTTCGTGGACGTATCTTGCAAGAAGTTACTATAAAGAACTTATTAAACTCAACAGCAAAGAAACAAACAATCCAATCATGAAATGGGCAAAGGACATGAAGAGAAATCTCACAGAGGAAGACATAGACATGGCCAACATGCACATGAGAAAATGCTCTGCATCACTTGCCATCCGGGAAATACAAATCAAAACCACAATGAGATACCACCTCACACCAGTGAGAATGGGAAAAATTAACAAGGCAGGAAACCACAAATGTTGGAGAGGATGCGGAGAAAAGGGAACACTCTTACACTGTTGGTGGGAATGTGAACTGGTGCAGCCACTCTGGAAAACTGTGTGGAGGTTCCTCAAAGAGTTAAAAATAGACCTGCCCTATGACCCAGCAATTGCACTGTTAGGGATTTACCCCAAAGATTCAGATGCAATGAAACGCCGGGACACCTGCACCCCGATGTTTCTAGCAGCCATGTCCACAATAGCCAAACTGTGGAAGGAGCCTCGGTGTCCATCGAAAGATGAATGGATAAAGAAGATGTGGTTTATGTATACAATGGAATATTACTCAGCCATTAGAAACGACAAATACCCACCATTTGCTTCAACGTGGATGGAACCGGAGGGTATTATGCTGAGTGAAGTAAGTCAATCGGAGAAAGACAAACAGTGTATGTTCTCATTCATTTGGGGAATATAAATAATAGTGAAAGGGAATATAAGGGAAGGGAGAAGAAATGTGTGGGAAATATCAGAAAGGGACACAGAACATAAAGACTCCTAACTCTGGGAAACGAACTAGGGGTGGTGGAGGGGGAGGAGGACGGGGGGTGGGGGTGAATGGGTGACGGGCACTGAGGGGGACACTTGACGGGATGAGCACTGGGTGTTATTCTGTATGTTGGTAAATCGAACACCAATAAAAATTAATTTATTAAAAAAATAATAAAAAAAAACAAAAGGAAACCATCTTCTTACTTGCACGTCGGAGTTTCATTATAAGTGATAAAATGTTTGCAAAGATTTGCGGCACCAACATGGATTCCAACATTAGCTGCAGAAAACTGCTCATGAAGTCCTTGATTAAAACTAACCCATAATTTATTTATAAAGTTAATTCCTAGCACTATTTAGTAAACAAGCAAAAAACATACCTGTCTCAAAACACTAGGATATAGTAAGCGTATCTATCTTCTAGAGTGTTATTTTTGTAAGAGCAATTTAACAGCAATGCTAAATGAAGGCTACTCAACACCAGAATGTGATAAGGCAAGAACACATACCTCTACCACTTTTGAGGTCAAGTCTTTAATATGAAGATACAACTCTCCTTTTCTGCTCCTACTGTTAGACAACAGACTATCCTTTTCAAATTAGATGAAATAAAAATATATATCGCATGGTTGTTATTTTAAAATACAGAGAAAATGCATTCTTACTACAATCTTATCTCTGAAGTCAACAGAAAGTAAAACAGAGCAGCATTTAAGCAGATGTTCAAGACAATCGAGGAGAAACACATGGCTTAACGTGTTTACTGCTCAATGAATTATAAAGGCAGTAAGTCCAATTAATGTTTTGAAGCAGAAGTAGGAAACCAACAAGGGTACACACTAGTGAGAGGGCATGAGAACAAATCGGAACTTCATTTCTGACTGTCTATGGAGTTGAATAAGATAAGCAACTCCAAAATAACTGAGGTTTTAGGTTTAAAAGACTAATTATGTATCAATAGAAATGAGATTAGGAAGGGCAAATTCAAGAGTTCTGTTTTGAAGATTGCTGAGTTTTAAAAACACAATATCTAAATTTAAGTGTCTACAAATAAGACTTGCAAAACTGATGCTCAGAAGAAAGCTTACAGACTGAAAGAATAAATCTGGGACTCATCATAAGGATATCTCCATAGGAAACCATAGGGTTCCCAAAGAAAAATATATAAGAAAGCAGGAAAATAACTGGCTAGAAATGAATCATAGCAAAAACTCACATTTATGAGTGGTAAGGAAGAGAAAGATATGCCCATAAAAGGGAATGGGAAGATCTGTTGTTTTACTGGTAAACCCTCCCACTTGAAATAAAGGTAATACAGTGTTGAATTACATATTAACAGGTATCTTTCCCCAATAGGGCAAAATCTCTAAGAGCACTGTGTCTGATTGCCTTACCCAACCTCCATTCTCTCTCTTTCTAGACTTAGGAGAGGCTAGGATGTCGGATACAAATTCAGTTCTGTAAATTAGACCTGTGAGAGATCTGGAAGGTAAAACTGAGGTAGAAGCCATCTTCCTGTATGTTTTTAGCTATTTCTGTGACAAGAAAGTCCCTAGAAATGTAAGATTATCCTTCCGCAGCATTCCACTGTCTACCCTCCACCCTCCAAGGTTCTGAGGAGTAGTGGTTATAGTCACACCCATTTGATATGACTCCCTACTTCCTGGATTATAGCTTCAGGTGTCTATTCTCTAGGTTCCTGGGGCTGCAAGGCAGCTGAGGTGGTGGCAGAAGTTTCTCATTTTTAGTGTACCATAAAGTGGTGGGCTCAGAAGTAGTAGCTTTCCTGGTGTGTAAGAATTTATCATTTCAGAAGTCATTCAGGAGGCTAAGCCTAGAACCACCTCTGTTGATTACTTAAGCACCCAACTTCCTACATTAGATCCCTTTTAATTTAGAGTATGTGGAGTGGTTTCTGTTCCTTGAATAAGCACAGTATTTGGTATTTGAAGTACTTGTAGAAATCGGACCCTCAAAATAGTCAAATATGGGAATCTGGGACTAGATAAGTAACTGGCTGGATCTGAAGGCAGTGATGACTACCCACAACTAACAGAAAATTGGATTCTCACAGTCTGTGCTATACAGGAGCAAAATGATTACTTAAATTGTCACCTATGGTTTTCTGAAATGAATAGCTAAAATGAAGCTTACTGGGAGAGACCACCATGATGGGAATAAGACAAATAGAAGGTAGAGTGGATGGCTGCTCCTGATTCCAAAGGAAAATGACAACACAGGATTTTAAATTATTGGCTCGAGGCACCAGTCAGACAGTGGTACTCCAAAACTGCCTTCAAATAGTCTTATCTCTTGCAGACATAGGGCTGTCATCACTGAAAGTCAGAGAGTCTAATCTTGTTAAGTTGCTGAATTACAATGTATGTGGTTAAGTTAAATTCCCAGCCTCACCACTGTCTCCTCTGTGAAAGTTAGGATGTTTATGGAGAAGAAAAACTAGAAAGGAGAGTGCTTCAGTAGATTCAAACCAAAGTGAGCTACTCTTGCCTGAAGAAGCTTTTCCTCAGTCTGAAGAGGCTGGTCCTGTCTTGCCTGGTGATCCTATAATGAAATCACCTTTCATGAAAGAATGAAAATTTTTCTTATATTCAATCCATCTATTTCTTACCCCTTTCCCCTTGCCAACTGCCTCAGTACCTAGAATGAGATTTAGAAGGCAGCAATCCCTGAATGCCCCAGGAAGACAAGTACAAAGTCTGACCCAGGACAAAAAAATATACATGCTAATAGAAGTGCAAGTCCTTGCAAATTGTTGGCAGTAGGGTTGCTAGATAAAATCCAAGATACTGATTAAATCTTAATTGTAAATAGGTAACTTTTTAGCATAAATATGTTCCAAATATTGAACAGGATTTATTAATATAAAAATATTCATGTTGGTCTGAACACAAATTTAACTGGGCATCTTACATTTTCCCTTCTGAAATCTGACAACCATCATTAATAAAAATGTAGAGAGTTGGGTACAGATTCTAAAGGTTCTGAATAGGCAGGAAGGCATATCACATTAGATTTCATGATATAATTGATAATGTGTCAATTTGGGTGAACATGCTAAAAAAAAACATGGATTCAGATGCTAGCCTGAACATCTGGAATTAGCTCTAATATAGTGATTCCCAAACCAATATCCCAAACCAGTATCAACAGCACCACTCAGGACCTTATTAGGAATGCAAATTCTCAGGCTCAACCCCAGATCTATCTGTAGTTGAAGTTTTCCCAGTTACTGTAATATATGTTTGGAATGGAAATACTTTGAAAATAGCAGAGTCCCCACACTAGTTTCCTGAACTCTTGAAAGATATAGGGGTAGCAATTTTTTTTTTTTAGGGGTAGCAATTCCATCAATTTCCTCGATTAACTTGCATATCTGGTTTGTGAAATGGGTTGTAGGTAGAGATATACAGTAAATTACTGTGAACCTAATCAGGTGATGACCCTTACTTGTAGATTTCCAGACGTGTCCCTGTTACCAGCATACCAGCATAAAATCAGCATCATTCTTGACACTTGATAGGCAGCTATCAAACTAGAAAACTCTTTTTATCCCTATCCCCAAAAACAGAGCCCAGCAGAAGTAATTTGCTTTCATCTGGCAGGGATGATAGTATATGCTTGCTGTCTTATTTCAAAGATATCAACCTCTCTGGCTATCACAATTCCACGGGTTGTCACATTAATGACATCAGGTTGATTGTACCCAGTGGTCAAGAATTTCAGTTATGCTAGGTGCCTTGATAAGTCACATGTATGCCATGGAGTGGGAGAGAGAATTTATTAAAGTTCAGAGACCTGTTACATTAACAAATTTTCTTTGGGTCCAAAAGTCCCCTGCATGTGAAGAACAAATTGCTTCACCTTATAACCTCTATAAATAAAATGTAGGCCGAAGTTTGCTGAGCTTTTTTAGTTTTAGAGGTAACATATACAACATGTGTGTTTTCTACTCTATAAAGAGTATCAGGTATGGTGTCAGATTTAAGTAGGATCCAGATCAGGGGAAGGCTCTGAAGCTGCTCCAAAATGGAACCACATGGGCCTTTGTTCCTATGGACTTAAAAGTACTCAAAGTGCCTGCAGTAGATCCAAATGTTGTAGAATGTATCTGGCACACTCCAACAGGAAAATACAGTGGAGCTTTGGAGCAGAGCCATGTCTTCTTCAGACAGTAACTAATCTCCTTTGGAAAAACTGTTCTTAGCTTGCTTATAGAGACTGAGATTCTAACCATAGAATATCAAGTGATCATAAGACGTCAAGTGTTATCTAATATACATACCCATAAGTTGGACAAGTGTAAGAACACTCTATCATCAAATGAAAGTGGTATTGAAGCAGTCAGCCTCAAGTGAATCCTGAATACCCATGTGGGTTGTACAAACAGATGGCTCATATTCCCACTGCACCTACTCTTCTGGGCTGTGTTTTTCCCTCCAATCATACCTATGGCCTTTGGGGAATTCCCCATGACCAGCGGACTGAGGAGAAAAAGAATTCAAGGTTGGCTTAGAGATGGTTTTTCATGCTAGCACTAGTTAAAATTGGTTTGCTAAGTCATTATATCCCCTCCTTGAGAGCAGAAAGAAATCTTACTGTAATCCAAACTTCAAGCAGTGTATCTATCTGATTTTCACTTTATGTCAAAGTTAAGATGATGAGTTGGGGCGCCTGGATGGCTCAGTTGGTTAAGCATCCAACTGTTGATTTCAGCTCAAGTCATGATCTCAGGGTTGTGGGATCAAGCCCTGCATTGGACTCTGGGCCCAGTCCATAGTCTGCTTGAGATTCTTTCTCTCCCTCTCCCTTTGCCCCTTTCTCCATGCATGCTCATTTGCTCTCTAAAATAAGTAAATGAAATAAATCTTTAAAAAAAAATGGTAAGACAAATGGAACTACACCAAAAGATGAGCAGTTACTAACTGCTGGCCTAGATGACCAAAAACTTGGAAAAAATAAAATTGGAAGATTGGTGACAAGGTCTAGAGAAAAGGTAGTGGATGGACCTCTTAGAATGGATAAAGAGCATGAAGGTATTTTCATTTTATGCAAATATAGATTAAATGGTAATTACCACAAAAAGATTCTCAATGATCAAGGGATAAAAGGACTCTGTATGCTGATGAACATATTGCCTATTATAAGTGGAGGTTATGAATAGGTCCAACAACATAGTCTGATATATCTGCATCATTGCTAAGTCTTCAGTCTGTCAATACCTGAGATCAACTCTGAGCTTCTACCCTGGCATCATAACCCAGGGAGTGTAGAGTCATCTGCCAAGTAACAAGTTAAAGATTAATTCCTTTTACCAAGGAAAAGAGCAGTGATCTCTCTATTCTAAAATAGATAGTTTATCTTGGATATGGATTTATCACCTCTGCCCATATTGCTTTGCCAGTACCACCATCTGGGGAATTACTCCCCATTATGGTATCTCACACAATACTATTCTGCTACACAAGAAGTGAGACAACAGACGTACCCCACAGGATTTGTCAGTCTTAGCACGAATCCCTTTAGTCCAGAAATAGCTGATCTTACATAATGATGGAATGGCTCTACAGAACACGCTATTTTAAACCTACTCTAAGAAGATACCTTAAGAGTTAGAGATTCTGCACTACTGGCCAGTCTATGGTACATTGTTCACCACAGCTAGAGTATATGGGTCCAGAAACCTAGGAGCTGGAGTGGCTCTTCTATAATACTTAATGAGGTGGCAGTGGCTTCTTATTCCTATATGTTTCTAGGGGTGGCATCAGAGGTAGCCATTACCACAATGACCAGGGGTTATTGGGACTTATTATAAAAGGCAAAGCCTAGAACCTTCAGTCATTCCGGTACTTTCTAAGCACCAAAATCCTTGTATGAAATCCCTTCTGCTTGTAATTTCTACAGTGCTTTCTGTTTCTTGCACTTAATCTTTGACATAAAAACAGAGAAATGTGACTAGAATGAATCATATATTTAGATTTTTATCTATTAAGTCTATGGCATCCAAATTTTTGCATTCTGATCCAGTCTTTATACAAAGATACCATTTTGAAGTTCTACCTACCAAGTAAGTTAATAACGCCATCATTGTAGCAAGCAAAAAGTTTGATAAGATCTTTGAAAAGAAGCATAAATGCAGCATTTATGACACCATTTGTTAGCTCATTTGGATGCACCTAGAAAAAGATAAAAATTTAATATGTTAATTACATGTCATCAAATGATAATTTTTCTCAGAGCACGTGAAAATGTCTAAAATGATTACTGAGAAATTAATCTATAGTCTACAAATGTATAACTCTTTTAGTAGTAACTCTACCAATGTCAAAAGATGGACTGCAATTTTTTTTACTTCAATTTCAGTCAAGGAAGTTACTTCTATCAATTTTAAGATATATATACATTCTATTTGATCAATGATCCATAGGTCAATCAAATCTAACTTCTGAACATCTAGTCTTTGTTACTTTTATCATGATATATATATATACAAGCTCTGTTCTTTTTCCCTCTAGGACTTTTCTCCCTTAAGACAGAACTATTTTTAAGGGCAAGAAAAGCAAAGAAAAATAAATGAATAAAGAGGAAAAAAAGTTAAGAAAAGCAATTGCATAAATATCTATTAAGCCCTTACTGTAAAATCCATCAAAAAACAAGATGCTTTGCTGCTTTTACTGAAATTTCAAAAAGAGATGGATGTTGTAACTAGGACTCAGTTATAGATTAAACTGTATGATCTTAACAGAAATTTTAAGTCACTAATAGATGGAAATCTTTGTTCCAGGCAACCACCAAAACAGAGGAAAGCTAACATTGTGAGTTAAGAATCTTCTTACATGTCAGAATATTTTATTTTCATGAATCAGATATGTTTATTTGAACTTTTCATTTTGAAATAACTGTAAATCCACATGCACTTGTAAGAAATACAGAGATTCTAAGTACCATTTAACCAGTTTCTCCCAATGGTAACATCTTACAAAACTACTGTACAATATCACAACCAGGATATTGAAATTGCTACAAACCACCAGTCTTGTTCAGGTTTTCCCAGTTTAATTTGTACTCTTGTGTGTGTGTCTGTGTGTCTGTGTATATGTGTGTAGGAGGGTTAAATATAATTTTACCACATGGGTAGCCTAATGTATTTATCACCACACTCAAGATAAGGGTATGGTTTTTTTTTATTTTTTTTTAAATTTTTTATTTATTTATGATAGTCACAGAGAGAGAGAGAGAGGCAGAGACACAGGCAGAGGGAGAAGCAGGCTCCATGCACCGGGAGCCTGACGTGGGATTCGATCCCGGGTCTCCAGGATCGCGCCCTGGGCCAAAGGCAAGCGCCAAACCGCTGCGCCACCCAGGGATCCCAAGGGTATGGTTTTAAGAAACATGTCATATTGGTATTGCCAGGAGGAAGGACCATGACCAAACAAAAATAATGCTCTTCAGTGGATGGTGTCATTTAAGCAGTCTATATAAAATGGCTTCTAATAGCAGGATAAGGTATTTAACTATTTATTTAGGCTAAAGATACATCTTGCAGCTATTTCACCCTGTCAAACACCAAAGGAGAACATCATCCTGCTCTGAACACGAGGTTCCAAGAATGTCCCATTCATATCTTTCCATGACCTAAGTAAATGCCTGGGAAACCACTCAGGCAACCTGGATAACCAGTCATCTTTACCATGCTAAAAGCTGACATGAAGTGTTCGAGTAGGTCATCCAAATGAGGGAGACCTCAATCTGCTTCCTGAGTAGATTCCCAGCTTTATATGTAGCCCACCTTCAAACAGAAGACAGTACTAATCATGTAGGACACATTTTCTAGTATGATACATACATCAAATTCAAGCAGTGCATCAATTTGTCCCTGCAGTATTGGCATACTCTTCAGGAGCTTTTCAGGAGCCATTGTCCTCATTACACCGTCCGCCCTACAATTGTTTTAAAAAAAGAAATAGATGCAACTTCCTTGTATATGGAAATTCAAGACCACATGCATTCTTCCAAGCTGTCCCCCTTCCATTTTCCTGTTAATCTCGTGGGATGATTGAGCTATTAAAAGGCTGTAGTTGATTCCCCTCTACATTACTTGTTCCTCAATCACATGGGCAGTGCTTTCTTTCTTTCTGCACTGACCTCAGGAAGAAAGCAGTGTGGTCTGAATAAAAAGAGATCAGTTGAATTACTGGATGGATTTTTCCATATCTATAATGGAGGTGTAAGTTTTGTGAATGCCAGCTTGTTTGTCTGTTTTTGAGAAAGAGAGCACATGTCTTAAAAGTGCAGAGTGGTGTATGCTAATAACTATCAAGGGAAGAAAAATACAAGACGATATGCACAATTTGGACAAAAGGAGGTAGAGTTTAACTAGCTGCGGAGGGCACAACTGGAGGTCCATGCCTGAGGATGCATCACACAGGGTGCATCACACAGGGATGCATCACTCGCATCACTGAAGCGAGTGCCCACCTACAGGCCTCTTATGGAGCCCTTGCATCCAGGGATGGTCCAGTGTGGCATTATTGAAATAGTTGAGGAAAATACCCAGCTCATGTCAACAGGCTAAAAAATGCCAACTTTCAGGGTCTCTCCCATTTCAAGGGTGGGGAAAGCATCCCAAAGTATCCTTATGTACCCATAAAAGAGTGTAGAGGTTCCTACAAAGGCTATGGACCCACTGCAGAAAGGCCGCAATGCAGCTGGGCATGTCAACATTGGTTACCCAGGGTCAGAGGAAGACATGTAAACCAGAATCATCTATAATGTGAAAGGGATGAAGTAAAAACCTTAATTTTATAAAATGTTCACCCACAAGAAACTAATTTATTTTGAACAGGCAAGTTTATATTGTTCAGCACCATGATAAAAAAGTAGTTCAAAGCTAAGGTTGGGTCAGTCTTAGAAAAATAGCGTTGTCTTTTTGTGTGAATTCTTGAGAGTAAAATATTAAACATTCTGCAATACCTTGCCATTATTTCAAGTCAGGAACAATTATAAGATTTATGGCTGGACACTTCTGATTAAATTCAGTATCTATTTAGAAGGAAATAAATGATAACTATGTTTCTGTTTCAATGGGGTTTTCTTAATCCATGGTTAGTATTAATAATCAGTTCAATTATGGTGTCTCTGTGAGTGTGAGTGTGTGTAGTGCTAGGGCATTATTACTTCTCAAGAACAGATCTCTACCATATACACAGTTGAGTTTTACCTCAATCAAAACACAAAGAAATAACTATTGTGAACTGAAGCCACTGTTCTTTAAACTTTGAAAGAACTTTAAATTCTCTCTCTTTAAAATTATTTAAAGGAATATATGTGTTAACAATTATGAATTGATTTTAACAAATAAAATGTTATACCACATCAACTCTGAGCAGCTAATCAGATTTTCTGCATGAAAATATAAAGTAATGCATATCCAGCCTAACTTCAAAAATACTATTGGGTCTCTTTTTTCAGGTGATTGTAAATTGGGCCTTCATGACCAAGATTTTTGGTATTTAAGCTTAGTTAAGATAAGTAAAGTATGTCTCAAAGACTTACTCTGCTCAAATAAATATGAGAAGGAAAAAAACATACCCTTTCTTCACTCTGGCAAAATCAAATGCCATCTGTCTGTAAGAGAAAGCCTTTTCATTCAAATATCTACTATAGCGCCTTATGAAGGTAGACATATCATAACCTGGAAGGGCAGAAGAAATAAAACTAATCAATAAAATACCTTCAATTGTGCTTTGCTTAGTACCATTTTTTTTAAACTCCCCAATTGTAAATAATGCTAGGATGAGGTCAATAAATGTACCAGAAAGGTCTCATTTAAAATCCTACTGAAGGGGATCCCTGGGTGGCGCAGCGATTTAGCGCCTGCCTTTGGCCCAGGGCGCGATCCTGGAGACCCGGGATCGAATCCCACGTCGGGCTCCTGGTGCATGGAGCCTGCTTCTCCCAATGCCTGTGTATCTGCCTCTCTCTCTCTCTCTCTCTCTCTCTCTGTGGCTATCATAAATAAATAAAAATTAAAAAAAATAATTTAAAATCCTACTGAAAAAAAAATCCTACTGCAAGAAAAACTTTAGGCATGAGACATTCCAAGACACTTCAATTTCGTTATGCTACAATCCTTGTACAGAATCTCTTTTCTGATTTTTCTTTGCATTTTTGTTCACTATTTCAAATAACAGGCTGTTTTAGGCTTAATACATGTAGCTATCTGAGAACTATCCACTTGCTTGGTGTACTTGCAACCAATACGGATGATAAATGAACATATGACTGTTTTAAATTCTACTAATTTACAAAGAATGTTTCTTTAATATTGGATTTTTTTTAATTGGGAAAGTATTTTTCATTTCATTACCTTTTGTTTTTTTTTTTAATTTTTTAAAATTAATTAATTAATTAATTAATTTATGATAGTCACAGAGAGAGAGAGAGAGAGAGAGAGAGAGAGAGAGAGAGAGAGGCAGAGACACAGGCAGAGGGAGAAGCAGGCTCCATGCACAGGGAGCCCGATGTGGGATTCGATCCCGGGTCTCCAGGATTGCGCCCTAGGCCAAAGGCAGGTGCTAAACCGCTGTGCCACCCAGGGATTCCCCCCTTTTGTACTTTCATAAACAAATGACTATGGGTCTAGAATACTAACTGTTACAGTAAATACTCAAAAAGACAAAAAGCAAAATTAGAACGCAATTTATATGCTGAGTTCTCTAACAGTTAAATATTTTAATGCTCTACAAAGTAACTATATAATTACTTTTACATTTTTTCTTAAATACAACAGAACTACCAGCTATACTAATTATAGATTAAGAACCTAACCTCACTTCCAAAAAAAAAAAAAAAGAAACAAAAAAACAAAACCAAACCTTGCATCAAAAGCATTATCCAAAAAATTAGAAAACATAAATATTCTCACCATGGGATCCACTTTTGTCCAAAAAATTGCTGAGATTGAACAATGTATTTCTAGAAGCCAAGTACTGAATAAATCTCTGAAAAACAAAAATCAGAATTAAAACCAGTATTTCCAAATCATCCCTTTAAACAATTGCTGATACTAAGCTATATTACAAATTCTCTTTATGATTTTTTTTTTTACTCAGTTATACAGTTTCCTAGTCTACTGACTTTCTCTAAGGAAAAAAGACCAAAAAGTACTAGCTGAATTAGAATTGTTTTATGATTTTTCATTTTTTATATAACAAAGACTGCAATTTAATATGATTCAGTAAGTACCCCATGTAATACGGGTAATTTTTATTTCATTAATATTTTCCAAGATTAAGCATTTTTGTGAAAGCAATTTTCACTTAAAGGTGCAAAAGACTGTTTCTAATGGGAAGAATAATTTTATTGTCCCTTTCTCCTAACATTTTTGCCCACTAATACATTTACATGAGATATGCCTTTTAGGTACTAGTAATATTTAATATTTCAATGTCTCCCAGAGAATGTCTAACTTAACATTTAAAAAAATAGCAAAATAGAATATTAAAATTGTACTCTGGACGATATTGAGCCATATATCTCCTCTTCTTCTCCTAATTAATGAAAAGTAAAAGAGCCCTCCATAAATGCCTCCCTCCCTCACCAAAAAAAGGAAAAGTTTATTCCATTTACCTCATTTCCATGCACCATGAGATGATGTGTTGTGACTAAAGCTTTAAATACAACCACCCAGCTACTGTTTGTTGCCCGCTCAAAGAGTGTGTCAGCCATCTGAGGAATATTAACATTGGTCTCATTGGTAGCCTGGATCAAATCTATGAAAGTACAAGAAATCCAACAATGATATTAATCATTACATATGAAACTTCATTTCAAATTTTAAACATTTAAACCTGTTTACTAAAATGGGAGTCCCCAAATTGCTTTGACAATACCTACCAAATTAAAAAAAAATAAGCGGTAATATTTTTACACATGCACGCATATACATGATTTACCCAATGCATTTATTTTTTCTTGAGTTTATTTTTTTCCATTGAATTCTCTTCTGTGTCTTCTGAATTTTATGTTTTCTCGTACTAATGTCATTCTTTAAAATTGCAAATTCCAGGAAAGCTAAGCCTCATGTTAATTCTCTTTTCTCATACAATTCCTCAAACATGTGGACACTTATTCTATACACCATTTGAAGGCAGTAACATAAGTGTATTTTTTTAAACATTAAACAGCTAAACACATAGTTCACTTGGATTTTAATTTTGATGGGTGCTAATAAATATACTTGCCACCCAAGTGGCAGAATGAGAGCAAATAATTAAAAAAATTCTATTACACTTACCTAAGCTTCCGAAGAATACCATGAATGCATTAAATTACTATTATGTGACATCAGTCTATAAAAGTAAACCTTTATAATGTATTCACTGTCCACATTTACATATCAAATATGTACAATTCCAGCTATACCTCAGAGGAAAAGTTTTGTTTATATAGTGGCCAGGGTGGGCTGCCAGCATTCAGAATAACTGGTGAGTGCTGTCAAAAAGTTATCTGAGGCCAAGTTCAAAAAGGGTGTTGCCTGTGTTCTCCTCTAGGATTTTGATGGACTCTTGTCTCACATTTAGATCTTTTCTGCAGGTGGATGTCCAATTTTCCCAGCACCATCTATTGAAGAGACTGTCTTTTTCCCAGTGGATAGTCTTTCCTTCTTTGTCTAATATTAGTTGACCATAAAGTTGAGGGTCCACTTCTTGATTCTCTATTCTGTCAACTTTGTGGTGAACTAATATTCGACAAAGAAGGAAAGACTATCCACTGGAAAAAAGTCTCTTCAATAGATGGTGCTGGGAAAATTGGACATCCACCTGCAGAAGAATGAAACTAGACCACTCTCTTGCACCATACACAAAGATAAACTCAAAATGGATGAAAGACCTAAATGTGAGACAAGAGTCCATCAAAATCCTAGAGGAGAACACAGGCAACACCCTTTTTGAACTTGGCCACAGCAACTTCTCATAAGATACATCCATGAAGGCAAGAGAAACAAAAGCAAAAATGAACTATTGGGACTTCATCAATATAAGAAGCTTTTGCACAGCAAAGGATACAGTCAACAAAACTAAAAGACAACCTGCAGAATGGGAGAAGATATTTGCAAATGACGTATCAGATAAAGAGCTAGTTTCCAAGATCTATAAAGAACTTATTAAACTCAACAGCAAAGAAACAAACAATCCAATCATGAAATGGGCAAAAGACATGAACAGAAATCTCACAGAGGAAGACAAAGACATGGCCAACATGCACATGAGAAAATGCTCTGCATCACTTGCCATCAGGGAAATACAAAACAAAACCACAATGAGATACCACCTCACACCAGTGAGAATGGGGAAAATTAACAAGGCAGGAAACCATAAATGTTGGAGAGGATGAGGAGAAAAGGGAACCCTCTTACACTGTTGGTGGGAATGTGAACTGGTGCAGCCACTCTGGAAAACTGTGTGGAGGTTCCTCAAAGAGTTAAAAATAGACCTGCCCTATGACCCAGCAATTGCACTGTTGGGGATTTACCCCAAAGATACAGATGCAATGAAACGCCGGGACACCTGCACCCCAATGTTTATAGCAGCAATGTCCACAATAGCCTTATGATTTTCTTAATAACTTTTTTCTCACTTTATTGTAAGGAATATAGTATATAACACATGTAACATAAAAAAATATGTATTAATTGATTATGTTACCAGTAAAGCTTTTGGTCAACAGTAGGATTTTGGAGAAGTCAAAAGTTATGCTCAGACTTTTGACTGTGCTGGTGATCAATGACCTTAACCCCCGGGGTTTGCTCAAGGGTCAACTGGTACTTCCTACAGCACAGTATGACCTCCTTGGAACAATACAACAAGACTTCTCTTACAGGCCACAGCTACCTTGCAGAGAACAGCATATGATACTCAGTTACAAGAGAATCCCATGCAACAAATGCAGAGAGACAGACTTATCTTTTTCCTTACTCAAAATCTACACTCAGAGTAATCATTAAACTATACATTTGCTTTATACGTTTCTCTATTTTACAAAAAAAAATAAGGTTTAAAAAAGTTGATACTGCATCTCTGAAATGAATTCTAGACTAAAGGGTATCAATAACTGTTCTGAATTATAAATGGACCAGATTAGGATTACTTTTTACTTTATTTTAAATTCCACTCATCATCACTATTCATTTTAACATCCTTCTCTCAATATTTTTCCTTTATTAGAATTCTACTCATCCTTCCGGAAATCTTTCCTGGTCCTTTTTAAAATGCAGACCCACGTGGCTTCCTGCTGCTTTGAAACCTGAGGCATTTTGTTCCTGGTGCCTATTCAGGTTAGATGTGTATCCATCAAAACTTCCCACCATACCAAATCTCCTTGAGAATGGAAAGAATCACATCAATGTCTGTTTTCTGTGTAGAGCTTTGCAGAGCACTGTGACAATAAACAACTGTTGAGAAAATGTACGAAACTTCCCATACTTTAACCAAAATATAGCAAAAAGTTCTTTGAAAAGGAAAAATCACTAAGCAGTAACATTGTTTTCTAAGGCTACATTATGGGACTACTTTACACTTGAAATTCTGTTTCTATCACAAACTCTTCTACTCATTTATTGAACTGGGCTCTCAGGATACAGAAACATATTGCTGGTCAGAGAAGACAAATACCTGTTCAGATAATAGAGAAAGCCCTATAAAAAATGAGTAAAGAGAGGCAACAAGAGAGAGTAAAGAGAGTTCAGGTCCAGGGACTAGCTTATCCCTGTCTAGATGTACAACTTGGCAAATTAAATGTCTCTTTGACTTAGGCCCTTATCTTTAAAATGGGAAGTAATAATCACTACCTTTTAGGACTATTATAAGGATTGTAAAGTGTTTGAGCATAGTAGGCACCTAAAATAAATGTTTGTAAATACTGTTATACATATACTACATTATGAAAACAGAGCAGAGTAGTAGGAAAGGCTCCATGGGAGAGGAACCTAATGTCACAGCTACGCTATAGGAGAGGAGTGAGAAGGACATTTTTACCAAGTGTGCAAAAAAGGAGAGCCCTAAGACATGGTGTGTTCTTGGAGAATTGTGGTGGTCTGGGGCCTGGAATGTGTGGGCAGGGGGTGGGAGGAACATAACTAAAAAGCTAAGGGATGACCACTGAGAGATTTCACACATGACTTGAAGAGTTTGGACTGCACCCTATGGACCAACAGGAACCCTTGGAAGTATTTTAGCAGAGAAGTAGAAGACTTCCACTTTTCTAGTCAACCACATCATTCAGCGACTACTAAATTCCATCTGCAAGGTAAGCAGAGGCATAGAATAACGAATAATTACCTTTGCCTGGAAAAATATACTAGAAGACAGGAAAAAGAATAAGTTAGCCCAGTGAGAGTTAGATGAGGTGAACCTGGCTAATGAATAGGAGTGGAAATAGAGGGACATAATGAATGGAGCAGAAAGATACTCAGTTCAGGAGGCTCAACTGATGGGATTTCCAGGTGTGCAAATGGTATTAGAGGGGAAGGGAAAATGAATCACGAATAATTTCAGATTTCTGGTTTGGGGTTCAGTAAATGCTTTTTGTTTTTACTGAAAAGGGAGCGAAGTTGGTTTCAAAGGAGACAAACTATTTTGAACACAAACATTTGAAATAGCTGCTGGAGATCTACGTTGAGATGTCTGATAGGGGACTAGAAGCATGTTCTAAAGTTCAGGACAAACATTTAGCCTAGATACAAATTTGGGAGTCATCAGCAATGAAATGGGAGCTGAAGTCATGTTAGTAGAAGAGGTAACCGAAGATCCTACAAAGAAACAATAGAAATAAATAAGTAAAGAAGCAAGGATCAAAGCTAAGAAAGACCAACATTTAAGAGATGAATAGAAGATGAGTGAAATAACAGTCAGATGGTAAACAGAAGCCCAGGAAAGTGAAATAGTGAAAGTCAATTAAGAAGCAAGCTTTGAAAAATTCAAGAGGCAATTAGGGAATCACCAATGTCAAATACTACAGGGTCCTCACAAGCTGAACTCCAGGAACAGAATATGTACAACTATGGGACTGCTCCTGTGGGAAGGAAATAAAGCTCAAGTATAGACTAGATATAAAGGGGAGAGTTTCAAAGAAAGGGTTTTTGTTTTTGTTTTTATGGTTTAACGAAGGGAGACATTTAAGCATGTTTAAGACTAAGCAGGAAAAGCCAAAAAGAAGTGAGGGTAAAAGGAGAGTAGAGATCACTTATGGGAAAGTCTAGAGGCAGAATGAGCTCTAGAATTCAAGGCTCAGATGTCAGAGTTAGCCTCAAAGAAGAGGGTCATACAACAAGGAGAGGTAAAGACGGGTGCTGGAGTGGAGATGGAAGAATGATCAGATACAATGCTACTGACAGGTATGCTCTTGGTGAAGAAGAAGTTATAAATTGTATTAAATCTTGACCTTGGGATCCCTGAGTGGCTCAGCGGTTTAGCACCTGCCTTCGGTCCAGGGCCTGATCCTGGAGACTCGGGATCCAGTCTCACATCGGGCTCCCTGCATGGAGCCTGCTTCTCCCTCTGCCTGTGTCTCTGCCTCTCTCTCTGTGTGTGTCTCTCATGAATAAATAAATGGTCCAGGGCGTGATCCTGGAGTCCCGGGATCAAGTCCCACATCAGGCTTCTGGCATGGAGCCTGCTTCTCCCTCTGCCTGTCTCTCTGCCTCTCTCTCTCTCTGTGTCTCTCATGAATAAAGATTTAACAAATAAAGATTTAATTTATTTATTCGTGAGAGACACAGAGAGAGAGAGAGAGAGGCAGAGACACAGGCAGAGGGAGAAGCAGGCTCCATGCCCAATGTGGGACTCGATCCCGGGATTCTAGGATCACACCCTGGACTGAAGGCAGGCACTAAACCACTGAGCCACCCAGGGATCCCCTAAATAAAATCTTTAAAAATAAATGAATGAATGAATGAATAAATAAATAAATAAATAAATAAATAAATCTTGACCTTAAAGTAGTCATCTTTTTAATATTCTGTGTCAAGGGTTGGCAAACTACAACTTGCTGGGCAATCTGGCTTGCCTTTTGTTTTGTAAATAAAGTTTTATTGGAACACAGCCATGCCCATTTGTTTGCATATTGTCTAAGGCTGCTTTCATGCCACAGTGACATAAATGAACAGTTACAACACTCAACTCAAACTAAATTCAGTGGTCCACGAAGTCTAACATTTACTCTCTTTTAGAGAAAAAGTTTGCTGATTTTGTTCTGTCACTAAATGGGAAGTGTGCATGAAACACCTCTGATGTATAACACAGATTAATGGCTGTCTCGAGGAAAAGCAATTGTGTGTTCGAATTGTAAGCTGAACTAACTACTCACATAGACCACTATTTTTACTTGAAAGAATGACTGATAGACTTCAATCCGTGGTAGTTTTGACTTGGTATTCAGCTCTCAACAATAAAGTGAGCCTGTCACATCAAAGAAAACAAATGACAGTACTGATTGCCAATGATAAAATTCAATCTTTCAAGTAAAAATTGGAATTTTAGCAAACTTGTGTCTGCTACAGTAAGCTTCACAATTTTCCAGTTTTCTGATAAGACTGTTGGTGACATTAATGAGTATCACTTGTTGATATTATATAATGAAATACAACATTTTGGAAGACATATCTCAGTGAACTGGTATTTTTTAAATGACTAGTATGTAAAGTTATAAAACAATACATTTGATTAATTCAAAGTAAAGACAAACTAATACTAATGGATCTTAATGTAACAGAGTACATAAAAAATCCACTGATGTAGTTTCGGAATCAATACTGTGATTTAAATTTAAGAAACTATCACTTAAAGAGTTATGGTGTATAAAAAGGATATTAAAAAGTGTATTAAAAAGTATTTAAAAAGGATATCCACAATTTTCTGAAAAAGCTATTAAAATAGTTCTCCCCTTTCCTACTGTGTATCTGTGTGAGGATGGATTTTCCTTATATACTTCAACTAACACAAATATCCCAATAGATTGAATACAGAAACAGATATGAGCATCTGTCTTCTATTGAGCAAGACATGAAAGATAAGTATTAAGATATAATACCACTCCTTTCATATTTTTTTTGCTTTGGAAAACAATTATTTTCCTTAAAAGTATTATTTGTATTAATATGTCAATAGATTTACTATTACTATTTTAAAATAAAAAATATTTTAAAATTTCCTTAGTTTCAATTTCTAATACATTAAATATCTAAAGATGTAACTTACATAAATGAAAGTTCTTTGAATTCCTCAATAATTTAAAAGTACAAAGGTATCCTGAGACCAGTTTGAGAGTTGCTATTCTTAGTATGTATCTAAAAAGAGAATTGCTAGGTTGTAGAGTATCCACATATTTAACCTTACAAAATGTTTTTACATAGTCATTGCAACATTTATATTCTCACTAGTAGTTTATAGAAGTATCTACTGCTTTACTTGCTCAACAAATAAAGGGTTTCTATTAAAGAATTTCAAAAATTAAAACAAAGAATAGACAAAAACACAGAAAAAAAAGTTCTTAAAACTGTAAGAATCTAAATGCTGAATACCTGTCCTTAGAGTTCCTTAGAATTCAAAGTGTTAGCTGAACTTGGGGAGACAGATCTGATATCTTTTAAAAGATAGGTTTTAAAATAGCTTTATTGAAGCACAACTGACATACAAAAAAACTAGACATTTAAAGGATAGTTTAAGTTTTGACAAACATGCATCTATAAAACTATCATCAAAATCAAAATAATGAACATATCTATCACCTCCAAAGTTTTCCTGGAGACTTTCTATAACTTATTTCCTACCCCTTACCATTCTTTGCTGCTGTACCTTAGCAACCAACAATTTGCTGTCAGCCAATACACAATCAGTTTGTATTTTCTAATATAATAAAAGTTCTCTAATAAGGAGAATAGTCCATTTGGGGGGTGGGGAGGCAGAAGAGAAGTTCTGGCTTCTTTCACTCAGGATAATTATTTTGAGATTCATGTAGTTCCTGCAGGTATGAATAGGTCCAATAGTTCATTCCTTCTTATTACTTGGGTATATTGTGTTATATGGACAGAGCAAATTATTCATTCACCTATTGATGGATATTTGGAATGACTCCAGTTTTTGCTTATTACAAGTAAGCTGCCATGAACATTTGTGTATGAGGATTTGCATGAACATATGCTTTCAATTCCTTGGGTTACTGCCTAGGAGTAGACTGTTTAAATCACTTCAAAGTAAATATTTAAGATACTGCCAAACTACTTCCAAAATGGTTGTATCATGTTACACTCCCACCAGCAGTGTATGGGCAGTCCAGTTTATTTTTTGCCATTCTAACAGGTGTGATATGGCATCTAATGATGGTTTTTCTTTGCATTTCTGTAATGGTACTAATGTTGAACATATTTTTCATCTATTTTTTGTTACTTTATTTGTCGTAGGCATAAATTCTTTGCCCATTTTTATTGGATTGTTTCCTAATTATTGAGCTATTTTGGATCAAGTCCACTATCAGATATATAATTTGCAAATATTTTCTATAAGTCTATGGCTTCCCATTTCATGCTCTTAACAGTGTCTTTCAAAGAACAGATATCCTCAGTTATGATGAAGTCTTATCTACTAAGTTTTTCTTTAAGGGTTCAATGCTTTTGTGTCATATCTAAGAAATCTTTGCTTGAGTCAAAGTCACAAATATTTTCTCCTATGTTTCTTCTAGAGGTTTTATAGTTTTAGTATTGTATGTTTATGTATGTTTAAATCTATAATACATTGTTAATTTTAATAAATGGTATGAAGTATGGATATAGGGTTTTTTTTTTTGCATGTATCAAACTGTTCTAGCACCATTTGTTGAAAAAATTATTCTCTCCTATTCTTTATTCTTTCCGACTTTATACCTTTCTCAAAAATCAATTAACCACATATCTTGGGGTCTACTTCAGGACTTATTCTGTTCTTTTGATCTATTTGTCTGCTTTTATACCAATACCACACTATCTTTGTTAATGTTAATTTTAATAATTCTTTAAATCAGGTAGTGTTAGCCCTCTAACTTTGTTCTTTTTCAAAGTAGTTTTTGTTTTTTAAAATCCTTTGTATTTCCATTAAGTTTTATAATGAACTTATCACTTTTAACAAAAAAATGTCTGCTGGGATTTTGATGGGGATTGTGTTGATTACATAGATCTGAGGTGATTCGGCACTTTAGCAATACTGAGTCTTCCCACTATGTACATGGTCTGTCTCTCCGTGTATTTAGATCTGCTTTAACTTGTCCCAGCAATCTCATGCAGTATTCAGTATACAGATCTTACATATATTTTGTCAGATAAATACTGCACACATTTTGATGATATGGTAAATGGTATTGTTTCTTTTTTCATTTCAATTTCTAATTGTTCATTGCGAATATTAATACAACTTACTTTTGTATATTGACTGTATCCCACAACTTTGCTTAACTCATCAGTTCTTTTTTGCAGATTTTATCATATATTCTACAGAGATGACATTATCTCTGATAAAGTTAGTTTTTACTTCTTTGCAACCTTGATAACTTTTCCTCCTCCTCTTGTTTTTTTTTTTTTTTTCTTTATGGTATTGGTACTGGCTAGAATCTCCATTGCAATTTGAAGAGTGGTGAGAAAGAACATCTTTCTTTTTTCCAGATCTTAATCAGAAAAAAATTCAGTTTATTCAGTTTTTCACTAGTGAATGTGATGTTAGCAGTAGGTTTTTTACAGCTATCCTGTGTCACATTAGGGAAATTTCCATCTATTCCTAGTTTTCTGAGAGTTTTTGCTATAAATGGATATTGGATTTTTGTCAAATATATTTTCTGTATCTACTGAGATGATCACATTGTTTTTATTTTTCTATTACTATGGTGAATTAATTTTATTCTTTTACTAAAGATTTTATTTATTTATTTGAGAGAGAGAGAGAGAAAGTGCAAGGCAGAGGAGTAAAGGGAAAAGCACAGAGAGCTCTCTGCAAAGAGCACACAGTCTGACTTGGGGCTGATCCCATGATCTTGTGATTATGACCTGAGCCTGAATCAAGAGTCGGACACAACCGATTGAGCCACCCAGGTGCCATACATTGAGTATTTTCAAATGTGAAACAAGCTTTGCATTCTTGGGATAAACTCCCGTGGTCATATTTTATCTTTCTGCCATTGGATTTAATTTGCTAAAATTTTGTTAAGAATTTTTATGATCGGGGTGCCTGGCTGGCTCAGTCACAATGTGTGGCTCTTGATCTCAGGATCGTGAGTTTGAGCCCCACACTGGGTGTAGAGATTAAATAAAAATTTGTTTTAAAAAGAATTTTTACATCTATGTTCATGGGGGATATTGGCCTATAGTTTCTTTTGTAATACCTTTGTCTGGTTCTGCAATGAGAACAATGGGGTCTTAAAGTAAGAATTCTCTCATCTTCAATCTTCTAGAAGAGTTTGTATAGAATTGGGATTATTTCTTTTTTTAAATATTTGGTAGTTTTCTGGGCCTGGAGTTATCTTTGAAAGAATGTTTCTAACCATTGAGTCTGGGTAGCTTGTGCTTTTCAACACATTTGTCTTTTTCATATAAGTTGTTATATTGGCTTCAAGTTGTTAGTAGCATTCCCCATATTGCCCTTTTAACATCTGTAGAATCAGTAGCGATGTCATCTCATAATTGCCTGTTATTGGTAATTTAAGTCTTCCTTTTTCTTTCTGATCAGTCTGGGTCAAGTCATTTCAATTGTATCAATCTTCCCAAAGACTCAGCTCCATCTCTGCAATTCAGAGGAGGCCCCAATTCAGGTGGGGTCCTCCATCTTGTGCTACAGTCTGGACCCCCTCTCCTGACAGTAAGCTGGGACAATCCTAAAATTCACTTTGTTCTCCATCTCACAGGGATCACTGAGCCCTAATGCCTGATGTCCAATACACTGAAAACAATTATTTGATACAGCTTTGTCCAGTTTCTCGGTTGTTTCAGGCAGGGGGGTACAGACCCTGTTACAGACCCTGTTACTCCATCTTGCCACAAAGTATAAGTCTTCTTTTTTGGTAGTTTTAAGTAACTGAAAATATGTTAGAAAATCCCTCTAAGGCAAGATAATCAACAGAATAAGAGAATAAAAGAAATAGATATGAGTGGAAAAAGGACTTTAACTTTGGAGAACTGTAAAGAACTGCTCACTAAAATAAGAAAATAGCGATAAACCCAAATAGCTCTCAAATTTGTGATCACTTACTTCTTTTTCCACTACTACATGAGACTCTGAACCACTTCCAGCATGTCAAAAGGTAGCACATGACAGGGTCCTTGTTACCTCTTTCCTGGACTTCTCTATAACCTGTTCTCTAGATTTCCTCCAGCCTACAACTAGATAACTTGTGGAAAAACAACTGGCCAAGTGTACACTTATGATCTTGGCAGTTACGTACTCACCAACCCCCCACTTCCTGCTATCCACTGAATTAAATACAGTTACCTCAATCCTGAGTTAAAGAGCTCCTATCAGAAGGCACAGTTACTTTCCTACCCTTTTTTACCATCTGTACACCAGCAACATTGTATCAATACCTTTTCATGGTGTTCTTATTGCCTAGAATGTCTCTGCCTTCACTCTTTTGAGATCTCATCTTTTACAGTCATCTCAAATACTATAATCTCCAAGAAATCTCTTCTGATACTGCCCTCAAATGGAGAAGAGACTTCAGTTCTCTCTTTCATGCAGGGTGGGGCAAAGAACACTGACCTGGGGCCAGAGACCTAGTTTACAACTGAACTCTGCAACTTATGGACAAGTTAATTTGGCCACTCTGTGGCTCTATATTTTAACTAGAAATTGGAGTAATATGAACTACCTTACAGGACATTGTCATGTGTGCTAATCTTTACACACCTTCATTATAGGCCTTATTACACAAAATTATAATTGTTAATTTACATGTCTTTGCTCTCTTGGAGCTCAGGATCCAAAAGGTAGGAATGAGGTTGTATCTATATCTCTTGATCCCTAGTCCCTAACACAGGCTCTGGCATATAAAAGACACTCAGTAAATGACATGGCTATGACTGGCTTAGCATTCTGTGCCTCAGTGTACTTTCATACTAAACTGATAGTGGGTGGTAAAGGTGTAATTCTTTCCACAATTCTTACTGGACACAACTGGATCACCAAATTAGAGTTACTTTCTATGTCATGGATTTATATATACTTTTATCAAGCAGCCTAAATTTAGAAAGGGAACTTATGTTCCATTTTTAAATCTCTAAGTTTAATTTCAAGATTCTTGTCACACCCCACCAGAACAGCAATTTTCCTTAGACTGAATGTCAGAAAGGGGAACAAAGATTGATCATTACTTTATCTTACAATCCTCTTCTAAATTCACCCCCCTAAAAAAGAAAATGAGAAGCTACAGAACAATGTCCAGTGATACACTAATATAGATTTCAAAAATAACATCTCAGAGTATTTGCCACATGATCTAACTTCGATGTAAATTCATTAAATGTTCTTTTAAATTTATATCTTTTCTTCTCCATTCTCTACTCTCTCCCCCTTTCCTCCTACTAGGTAACAACATTGGAGTGTTCAAACATTTGAAAATAGAAGGTGATCTTTCAAATTTGAACAATACAAAAAGATAATGACGCAGATGGTCTGAGGTTGTTTGGGTTCAGTATAAAAGGCAGACATTAATGATTGCCTCATCAATACCTATTTCCTTCTCTCTTCTTCCTTCGCAGCAAATGCCACCCATTCCTCCTGCCTGGCCCACACATCAGAAAAGCAAAAATATGCCAGATACATGCAATCCCTCTTTCCTTTGTAGCTAGACATGGACATATGAGGGGCAGTCTGTTTGGTCACCATAGAAAACCTTTTACTTTGAAATAAACAGCGTTTTGTAATTAACAGAGTGGAAATAGGCCTCCTCTCCTTGAACGGATACAGTTGTGTAGGCATGGGACATCATGTGTATGCATGAGACATAATGGTCATATTGAGATGGGAGCGAGCTGGAGACAGCAGTGAGGAAACATGAAAAGCACCTGGGTCTGTGTTGGTGCTGTTGAGCTGCTAATCAAACCCTGGAACTGCCCCACCTCCAGACTTGTTAAGGAAGATAGTAAATTAGCTTATTAATTTCCGACTTGGGATATTCTGTTACAGCCAAACAATCCTAAGTGATACAAACTGCAACAAAACACAATAGAAGGAATGAGGCCCATGACTTCTACAGCGTCTTCCAGCTTTAGTATCATTTAAGTATCTCCCTGCTTCTAAAAATCACATTATTTCTGCTCTTTTACAAGTTCAACAACCCCCAGCAGTGCCTTCCTTAGATTAAGGGGTCCTTTGTGTAAGCTCTGTTTCAGGTGAGTTGGTTACAGGAACTAGGAGAAAAAGCACAGATGAAAGGATCACATTTTGGGAAAGAAAAAGATAATATCCTTCTGCAATGCAGAAAGAAGACCTAATAATGTGAAATAATTTTATAAAATATAAATTTTGCATATACACCTTCTGAGGCAGCATGGGGAAGAATGGAAAATAATCAGAACAAAAATATGAAGCAGGTGGTTAGACATCCCAAAGATTGAGCAGAGGTGCTGGGAGAATTATGTCCACTCTAGGCAGGGCTGGGCATGTAGAATGAAATGGCCTCATGAGGGTTGAGGTGGGAGCAATGCCTAATGGGGAAGCACTGAGAGCTGCATAAATGACAGCAAAGGTGGGACGGCAGGAGTGAGAGCTGATGACCCTCACCTGTTAACTGTAGACAACAAGGCTGAATGGAGCAGGAACCAAAAGAATAAGTACTAGTGGCTTTACAGAAATTGATGCGGAGCAGTTTGCAAATCTGCCTGATATGATGAACAAAACTTAACAACAGTATCCTTCTTCAAATAAATACTCCTTTAAATAAAAATGCATGAAATGTGAGCTTTAAATTTTTTTCACTTAATTTAGTCAATATAGATACATAAAAACTTTATTTGTATTTTTGTATTACTACAATATGAACTTTCTAAACTAGGTAAACTATTATTTTTTTCATCTCAAAGAAAATTATGTATACTTTATGACTTTTTTGTAGTCCTTTGTACTACAAAAATACCCTTCTTATACTGTTTGTTCCTCTATAGGATTTTGGCAGATTCGAAATAAGGAGATGCAGTATACAGCATAGTTAAGTCATTCAGTTAAGGTTCTGGAACGAGACCAGATCCATCCAGTTCAATTACCATCTGTTATTTAATAACGGTGTGACCTTGAGCAAAGTTGCTTCTCTTAACTTCCATTTCTGCATTACTATGATAGAGAAAATAATGGCACCTATCTGACAGCTGTTTTATTAAAGTGGGTAAGGCAAGCAAAATCTAGCAGAGCCTGATACCTAAGGGATGGACATCAAAGCATCTATCTATATATTTACATATATACGTAAAATTCATCAGTATATAAATAATAAGCATTTATATATAGATATACACATAGTATAATCCACACTAAGGGTTGGATACACATAATTCTAATTAGATTCACTGGCCACATGTATCAAAACACCTTGGCATACTTTGTTAATTAATTTCATTCATTCATTAACAAATATTTACTGAATGCTTATCACGTGCTCGGCAGAGATAAGTACTGTGATAGAAAATAAAAATAAGGGGTAGAGAATAATACTGGGTACTATTTCAGACAGGATGATGAGAAAAGGCATCCTGAAGGAAATAACATGTAATGAGACCTAAATGCAGCAAGAAAAGAAAGAGAATCTGTGTAGAGGAAGACATGTGCTTTTTTTTGTTGTTTCTCTTTCTACCCACTTTACCCTACTCTGTCATTCTCTTCTTGGACTTCACTCTTAGCCGCAGGGAATGCCATGCCTTGTGTAATGTTTGAACTACACCCAAAGCTATGTCTGTTGTCTGTGGGGCACATAAAAGGATGTCCTCAGAGTTATGTCAATCATTTAAGGCATCATGGCACACTATACTCTAAAGTGTTCTAAATATGAGTCAGTTTGAGGGGCAGGCATCAGAAACTTTTCAAAGTGAATGTTATAAAATTACTATGAATCCTCTGACCCACTGGAGTAAAGGAGATACTGACCATGCTGCCTCCTCAGTGCAGCATCATAAGTCACAGAGCTTCAAGGAGCCAGCTTAATTGTCCAGCTACCTGCCTGCATGAATCTGAATCCAGGGCCATGTACCATACACTACTGTGTGAGATTAGGGTCTGGGAAATAAGTACGCAATCCATGTGCCAATACTGCATCCTCAGTTCACTCTAGTTAAGACTCTGGTGGTAGAAAATCATTAGGACAAAAACTGAAAGTCTATCTTTTTGTCTTTTAGGATCCATACACGGCCTGCTCTGGCATTAACCATGTAACGTTTAAGCAAGTCACTGGATTTCTTTAGCCTAGAGTCTTCATCCAAGAGGTGGAAATAATCACATATGTCCACTAACCATAATACTACATTGCTTTTATGTTTTATTCTCTTGAATGTTTTCTTATAAACCATCACCTGGTTCTCAAAAGAATTCCATGCTTTAAGAAGCAGATGACAATTTATATGAACAGAACTTTAAAAGGACATGTAGGTAGTACTATAAAAAAAAGTAGGTAGTACTACAGATGTGGAAGATGACATTTGTAACAGGCCACTGAAACAGAAGATCTTGGTGTTCTGGGCAATCCACAAAGAATGTTGAGCCAGTTCTCTAAGTTGGCAGTAATTGCTGGAAGGATGGCCTCTGCTGACTTTGTTGCCAGGGAGATTTTAGAAGATACGTGTGGTTTGGGTTTCTGATTTCCTTCTACTGCCACACGATGATCAAATACTTGTGTTTAGTCTTCAGGTGCATCAGGTAAATTCACTCATGTCCCATTTACTTCACAATCTTAAAGTTTTGATGTTGTTTTTTCACAGAGCCTAGGTCTAAAAATAAGCACAAGGGGTTTACATTTAAATTATTACAAAACAGTATTCTAGGGGTCTCTTGAGAAGAATTAGGCACATTAGTAAATGTACCATATCCCAACACTCATCAACCCTGCATGTCTTTTTAAATATTTAACCTAAGTTCTTCATGCTCTGACCACAGCCCATCACTTCCTATTCTGTCCTCAGAAAGGACTAGCCACCTCAATCTCAGTTAACTCTTTACATTCGACACCTCCTTTTAGAGTGTTCTCCAAGCTATAAAGAAAAGCAGTATTTCATAGTCAGGACCCATCAGCAGAAAGAAGACATTGGTTTTCTGTTCCAATCAAGCTCCCTACCAACATATGTGCAGCTTATGTTTCCTAAAAATAAACAATATCCCAAAATGGCAACTCCTGCTGCAGACACTCAGGACTTCTCCCCTTTGCTGTAGCTATATAGCCTAATCTCTAGAATGTCTCCCAAAATCATATCCATCTTTCACTCCAAGGCTAGTACAGGGCTAGATTTTACCTACTTTCCACTCCTGCCTCTCCCCTAGGCAGGATTCCTTGGCAACACTTTCCAACGTTATCCTATCTTCTTGACCTTAACTGAAGTTTTATTTTTATTTTTCAGAACACTTTATGGAATTTCCGAGAAGGAAATGTCCAAAAAACATCTAATTCTATTTTCCTTCTGTAATAGCAAGGAAGACAACTTTAGTTTTTAACACATTTTTGTTATATAGATAAATACCTTATCTTTATCTGCAGTAAAAGAAAGAAAAAGAATATTAAAGTGAAATGAAAAGAATATGTAATAATAGTGAAAGGGAATATAAGGGAAGGGAGAAGAAATGTGTGGGAAATATCAGAAAGGGAGATAGAACATAAAGACTTCTAACTCTGGGAAACGAACTAGGGGTGGTAGAAGGGGAAGAGGGCGGGGGGTGGGGGTGAATGGGTGATGGGCACTGAGGGGGGCACTTGACAGGATGAGCACTGAGTGTTATTCTGTATGTTGGTAAATTGAACACCAATAAAAAATAAATTTATTATAAAAAAAGAAAAGAATATGTAAGCCTCTCCTCCATTCAGATCCGAATTCCTAAGAGAAAAAAATAAGAGGAAAAATTGAGAAAGGGTTCTATACTTATTTTAGGTGCACTGGACAGAAGTTGCTGAGACTACATTTACTGGTAAGTGGATGAAGGGGGGAAAAGTAATGAATGATCAGAAATTCAGATATAACAGGTGGCAGCAGCAGCAAGGTAAATCAGTAGGTTGACCCCTGAAATACCAGGTCCTCTCTCTCTCTCTCTTCTTTTGCTCCCAGCCCTGAATAGCAAAGAACCCCTACCAGGCTAACAGAGACTCTCTTCCATTCAAGAGCCAGAAAGAAAGAATTAAGTCCCTAGTTCCACAATAGATTAGGGGGCCAGGAGGGAAATATCTTTCTGATGACCCATAATGGAATTCACTGTCTTTAACCCTAAAAATATTGCAACAACGGTTAGTTTCATTGGTGAATTAGTCCTAAGTTTCACTATACTTCAGGTACATTATGATTACTACAGGCTTTGGTGAGACACCTAGGGAACTTAAATATTAATCAGAACATTGTTCTAGAGAAAAGTGATATTTCAGATTTACAAAGCTTCAATGTTGTAATTGGCATCAGAATACTATCAATATGAATATACTATTCATGTCCACTTCTTTAGATAAATTTAAATATAACTACCTTTCCTGTTACTCAGATAATGCTTTATTATTATTCATTCTTAATAGCTCTTTATAAAGACACCTTAACATCTGTTTCACACTCAGAGCTAAGACATTTTGGGCTAGATAACTCTTGGTTGGAGTGGTAGCAGGGAACATGCTGTCCTGTGCACTGCAGGATGGTTAGCAGTTCCCCCGTTCTCTACCCATGAGCTGGCAGTAGCACCTTCCCTCCCCCAGTTAAAACCATATCCAGATATTGTCAACTCCCCCCTTTGGGGCAAAACTTCCCCCCAGTGGAGGACCGCTTGCCTAGAATAAGAGTTTGGAGATCTCAGGAGCTCAAATGAGGTTAGTGTAGGGCCCCTGGGAGGCTGTCCCAGCTTATATTCAGTATTTTCTCCAGTTTCAGTTATGGGCAAATGACCATGATGTATGAGTAACAGTCTCTAAGAATGGAATATACAGCATTTACTGTCAACATTTACTGTTATAACTAATATTTATAGAAAAAGAGACTCACACTTAATCAAGGGCAGCAGTTCCCAGCTTTTGAAGGGGTTATGATACAAAAGTTTACAAGTATATTTAGAATCAAGAACATATTCAGTTGAACTCTCCAAAATTACCATTGTTGTCTCAGTTAAAAAAAAAAGGCTTAACATCATCAGCAATTTCATATAATTCAACCTAGTAATTTCTTTCTGTAGCAATGGTAGGTTCTCACAAAATCCTATTGAAGTATTCTATTCCTGCTGCCTTTTTCTCCCAAGGTCTCTGGGTGCTACTGACTTCATTTAAATTTTCCTCAAGAGCAATCACTGCTTCTGTAGAGGCTATGCACACAGCCCCTGAGCTGTTCTGACCCTGCAGTCCAAGGAGAGAGACGCCTATTTTCCCACGTTTCTCTTCAGCTCCTTTTTCCTATTTGTTTTGATTCCCAAAATAAAGACAAATGATGAGTCTCTGTATATACAGAAGATAGAAGATTCATCTATGGTTGGCAATATAACAAAGATTACTAGACAACTCACATGCACACACAGCATCAAAGGAAACACAGATGAGGAAAGAGAAAGAATTGCACAGGTGAAAAATTCTACAGAAAGCAGATAATGAAGGGCATATACTCTGAGCAGCAATTGTCTATTCCAGATGACAGCTAGGGTTACAAAACAGATTAGACAGTTACCTATTAGTCAGCAATAAACTCTGATACCAATAACTTGTTCCAAGGATGACTAATTATGGTCTACCACTCCCCACAAGTGTTCTGAAATTCAGAGTGGTGGTAGGAATCCTGGACTCAAAAATCCTTGAAATATGGAGTTTAAATGTGAAGCTCTATGGGTCACAGAACTCACATTATCGAGTCACAAAAGTGGGAGTAACAAGTACACTGCAATGTGCTTTTAAGTTACAGGACAACCAAAGTTCCCTTAAACTCTAACACCCGCTAGATCTCCCTTCCATTTGGTGACATGACAGTCCACTGTTTTCTCTCTTCAACCGTGGAGAAAGATGAACCCTCCCCTCCTTTCTGGCCACAGCTCATTCTGGGCTTCCACCCCCCCTTAGGCCTTTCTCCCTACTTACTCCCTACATCTTTATCTTCTTTCCTTATACCCTCGCTTCTGTTTATTTTATTTTTAAAATTTTATTTATTCATGAGAGACACACAGAGAGAGGCAGAGACATAGGCAGAAGGAGAAGCAGGCTCCTTACAGGGAGTCTGATGTGGGACTCAATCCCAGGACTTCTGGATCACGACCTGAGGCAAAGGCGGATGCTCAACCACTGAAAAAATATACAGAGCCCCCCTTCTGTATCCTTTAAACACATGCTTAATAACATAGTCCATTTCTGAGGACAAAGAATGAAATCCCTTTCCTGACTGAGTTCTACTCCATGTTCTATGTACCGTAGTTCAGATGAGGAACCCTGTTGAGAAAGGCTGACAACAGGCTCCTGCTGCCCAACCTCCATTACATCCTGCTACTTCTTCACAAATAGCCTGCCTTCAAAAATGAGAGTCCCCTGTGCAATTTTACATCTGTATTTGTAAATGCTGTTGTTCAGGCCTGGCATTCTCTTCTTCCTGTCCACTCTAGGGCTCCCATTCATCCTGGATATTCACACAATACTATCTTTGGGAGCTTCCTTGGACTTTGCCAAGTAGTCCTTTCCATGGTCTTTTTACTTACCTTTAGAGCTCATCTTACGATATCATGCAGGTTTATTCACATATCTGTGTGCTTACTAGAATGTGAGCTCTATGGGACACCTGGGTGGTTCAGCGGTTGGGCACCTGCCTTCGGCTCAGGTGGTGATCCCAAGGTCTGGGACCGAGTCCTGTATTAGGCTCCCTGAGAGGAACCTGCTTCTCCCTCTGCCTAGCTCTCTCAGTCTGTGTCACTCATGAATAAATAAATAAATCTTAAAAAAAATTGAATGTGAGCTCTGGAAGACATGACTAGCAAAATTCCTGAAATATAGTGGATATAAAGTAAAACTTTTTTGAAAGAAACATAATAATGCTTCTTTTCTCCTTATCCTCAAAACTTGTGTTAGTAACTCAATTCCTGGAGCTCTATCCATTATTTTTTTTAAAAAATCAGAAATTAATATCACACTGACATTAAAAACAGTTGCAAGAAACCCTGAGTCACCATGTAATGATTCCTCTTTCTCAAAGGAACAGATGGAGGGAGAAAATCATGACAATTATTCTTAAAATGAGTTACACCAATATCTGTGTCTCTTCTTCCAGAAGATAATCAACATGTGGCAGAAAAGGGAGAAGGACATGTAATATCTGCATAGACCTTGCTAGAATTCTTTTTAAAGATCATACTTGTTTGCTGCTCTAAGTTCCTGTTACAAAAAGAAGCAAAACTTGTCCCTCGCTGTGTAAACAAGACAAAAATTATGATTGGATGCCACAAGCCCAAAATTTATGCTTTCAAGAAAGCTATAATAAGGGTCAGAACACACCCCACACAGACAGAGTTGCCTGGTCATGCCCTCAGAGCATGACTACTGGAAGGGAGGAAACCCCTCTACGCTATCCCCAAATACAGAGAATTGCATCAGTTCATTCCATGCTGGAAGACATCTTATTTCTGGCAGAGGCTATAAGCAGTAGGAGCCATGCGTGCTTGGCACAGATGAAGAAAGAGAATCAAAGAAATCATAAACACTTTGATTTTCCTTGTCCAAAAACATTCATCTCAATGTTATTAAAAAGAATTAAAGTGAGGTCCAACACAAAGAGGTACCATCCCTCTTTTAGCAGATCGAAGACTATCACACATTGCTTAATTTCTTATTTAATCATTCTGTAGGGCAAATCTAAACAGGCAACCTGCCGTCTTTCACTCTTTCATTTTCCTTATCACCATACTAAGTTATTATAAGCTTCATGTCTTTTACTCTATCCATTCTTTCCAATTTCCCTGTACGTGCCACCTACTAAGCCTTTAGACCAGCTTTGGTGTTTTCAGATAGTCTTACCACATGGATTTTCATCCCTCCAATTCCTTCTACATTTGAGAAGACCAATGTCCCCAATACATCTCATTGAGCCAATCATTCTCTTGCTCTAAACATCAATGGCCTGTCACCTACACATAAAATCCAGTCATTTTTATCTTATACTCAAGGCCTCACCTAACGAATTCTTACATCTGTGATTTTTTAAAATATTTTTTTAATTTCAGAGAGAGAGATAAAGAGTGTGTGTGCCAGTAGGGTAAGGGGCAGAGGGAGATAATCTTAGAGCAGACTCCTCGCTGAGAACAGAGCCCATGCAGGGCTTGATATCTCCACCCTGAGATCATGACCTGAGCTGAAATCAAGAGTCAGACACTTAACTGACTGAGCCACCTAGGCAACTCCCCCCCACCTCCCTGACATCTGTGCTTTCATCTCTTTTTCCTACAGAATTTTTTGTCTTTGACATCTTACTCTATTTATTTGTGTGTATTGCTCATGGACTGTCTTACTTCCCACCTCAAATATAAACTTATGAAGGAAGCATTTTCATCTGCTTGGTTCAGACATACCCCTAGTCATTTAGAATGGTACCTGGTACACAGGTTGAGACCTATTCATTAAGCATTTGTTGTGAAACTGGAACACACTCTGCCTTGATCTCAAGCCTTCCTTCATATCCTACAGTCAGCACTAATTTTTTTTTTCTTATGTCTTTTACTTTAGGTTCTTCCTGTATCAGGCCTATGGAAGTTCTTCAAAATCAGATGAAGTCTCTCAGGTGGAAGCTACTTGTTAACCACTATTTTTATTATATCAATTGTTCTTCTGAATAAGGTGGTCATATTTATATAGCTTATAATAAAATTCACCATTTACTTTTTAAAAAGTTACTGGCCCCAGAGGTATTTAGCAACAGGGAGTAGAGTGTAATGAGTTCATCAGAATTTAAATATTAAAGAATCTCTTTTCTTCAAAGCACTGACAAAGCTTTGTGCTTAAATTGTGGCTAGTAGGTCTTTAGTGACTAATCCAGCAAATAAGTTAACTTAAATTTAAAGCCCAATTTGGGTCCAGGCCATTAAATGGGGATAAAATCACTTTCATACTTTACTTTTATATTGTCTTTAGATAGCTTGGTTGAATTTCGGGTGTAATATATTAGAGCCTAAACATCCTTTAGGACAATGACTACAACCATTTGGATTAATGGAATGATTCAATGGCTGACACTAAATTTCCCAACTCTAATTTCAATTAGTAGAGCTTAATCAAACTTCTCTTTAGTGCTGTTGCACATGGAATACAACTGAGTAAGGATGAGATAAAAGCCAATTTGCATAGAGATTAGAAATAACGTGAGGCACTCTTAACCAACATGTTCACAACTGCACGTCTGGCTAATTAACAATAATGCCTTTTCTTTTGTTGATAGGCATGAAAGTCCAAATAGGCACTTACAATGTACATTTTAATAATAAGGTATGTTACTAGGTTTTGGCTTTCTTGGCTAATAATTCTTATGTAAATACTTAAGTCATTGATAAAGGCCAAGTTTATCAAGTTTTGATACTGAAGAATGAATTTATTGCTTTATTGCACTTAGCCAGGTAGTCTGTGCTTCACTGAAGCTGTTAACTCTTTAGCTTGTTGAGTTGCTACTGGGATTTGATGAGCTCTCATAATTTAAGCAGAGTGATGTGTTCAGAGGATTTGTGATAAAATATCAGCTACTTCAAGTGAACATGTTTATGTCATAGATTTAGCTGTTTTTACCTAAACTGTGACAAGGAAAGACATCATTTTAAGAAATATATACCAAGTTATTCCATGCTCCTCAGGAAATAATATCCTAAATGGGTCACGTTTGTTATGAAGTTCACTTAAAATTCCGCTACAATGTAACTGTGGTGAGAATTTCCAATACCAATATCACCAAGAACTTAAATATAATTAATGATATGGTTAATAATGTTCTTTCTACGTATATTTCTTTTTCTCCTACTATTTTGTTAACTCATCTCAAGCAGAGACCATCATGCTTATCCATGCAGATATTTGGGGAAAGGGCATTTGAGGCAGAGGGAAGAGATGGTACCAATAAAAGGGCTTCTCTGACTTGCTCAGAAACAGTTGAGAGGCCACCAATGTGTCTGGAGCCCAGTGTGTGGTGAAGAGGGCAGAGGCCAGATCCTACAGGGCCCTGAAGGTCATTACAATGGCTTTTAGACTTGCGGGTGAGTGAAGTGGAGATTTTGAGCAAAGCAGTGCCATGACTGGAATTAGATTTAAAAGAATTACCCTAGCTGTTGTGTTGAGAATACATTGTTGGGGATAGGGGAAGATGGAAGCAGAATTAGGCAGCTATGGAAGTAATCCTGGTGAGAGAAAATGGTGGCTGGGAATGTATGGTGGCAGTGGAGGTGGTGACAAGTGGTTGGATCTATATATGTTATGCAGATAGAGCCAACTGGTTTTTCTGACTAAGTAAATACAGGGTAGGAAATAAAGAAGAGTCAAGAATGACTTTAATGACAAATGACCGAATGGGTGAAGTTGCTGTCAACTGAGATTCAGATGACTGACGTGAGATTAATCAGGTCTGGGGCCAAGATGAAGAGTCCAGTCTTGGATGTGTTGAGTCTAAGGGTCTGAAAATGTTTTCAAATGCGTAATTTTGCCTCCATAGTTCGCCCAGCTAAAAATGTTAGGTAGCCTCCTAGCTCTCCTTCCCCTTCAGATACAAGCCCATTGCTTCTGTAGCAGAATCCCTTTCCCATCCAGCCTCTCTATTTTATGCCCTTGGTAATGTCCTTGTGTAGGCCTTCATGACCACTTGACTCACTACAGTCTCTTGATCTGATCTTGATTCTCCCTAAGGAACCTGTCTTCTACATAACCAGATGTATATTCCTAAAAAATAAATCTGATAACGGTACACTCCTATTTAAAACTCAGCACTGGCTTGTTACTACTATATAAAAGTTAGGGCTCGCTTCTGTGATCCTTTACTATATTGCTCCACTCTACTTCTCTTTTCTTTCCACTAGACACTAAATATGTCCTGCCCATCATGCTTCTTTGTCTGGCAAACTTATTCATCCCCCAATATCCAGCCAAACATTAATACTTCAGAAAAGCCTCTCCCGACAATGCTCAAGCAAAATTGGCCATTCCCTCCTCTGTGCTCTCCCAATATATCCACCATACCTTCACTGTATCATTTATAATGATGAATCATTACAAGTTTGCCTATATATCTATTCTATGAGGCTCTCAGTAGAGGCTGCTTGTCTTATCTGTTTTCCAAAGCACCTCACTAATTTGCACCCTCTGCTTACTGAAGCCCTGAGGGAAGCCCTTAAGTGTTGCTCAGATGTAGCAAAGGTACCTATTCCAGATCTTTCAACTTCAAGTGTGCCACCCTTCAAGGCTGGGGTGGGGCTTTGAACATCCTCTCTCTTTCTGTCTGCAACATTAGGGGTGAAGACATTTAGAACCACCAGAAGAAAGAGAAGCTGGTAGCAGAGAAAACAGCTTGATGACAAAGCAGCCATCATGGCTGAAGCCAGCCCTACGTATTTGAATATATTTGAATATATTGTGGTCTTTGTAATGTATATACGAGACTACATGGCACAGCTTTCAAATAATCATCCACTTAAATCCTAGAAATTAAAAATTCCATTTTGGCTCTCCTACCAAATTATACAACCATGAGAGCAAGAAAATCAACCCTAGTGGATATACTATGGTCTTCAATAAACATTTACAGCAATGATAAATGAACCTTGATACATTTTGCTCACATAAAAAAAAATGGTAAAAAAAAAAAGATTACTAGAAAAAAATTAACAAGCATTAAAATGGAAATTTCCAAATAACTTTGGTATAAATATTTTTTTTAAATCTGGTAAATATTAGCCTAATTTCATATGATAGGGCTCCTTTCACTCTGTTATCTAATAATCAAGAGAAAAGACAGGAAAAAAAGAATGAGGTTTCAAATTTAGAAAATAATTTTTGACATCAACACTCAAAAAAAGTATGGATATAAATATTATGTTTGATTTTCTATTAAACTATGTCAAATGTTTGTCTCCAAACCTCCCATTTCTTCACATTAGGTGCTTCACCTCTATTTTCTGTCCTATACATTCTGATACTTAACTCCCCACCTTTCCTTCAGGATATAGAATTTTATCTTCAGTGATTTACTATAACTATCTTTATTTTTTCCCCTTTTACTTCCTTTCCATTTCATTTATCTTATTGTCATTATATATATTAACGTTTTTAATTAAACAATAGTTTCCTATTTCCTCTACACTATCTCCAAATAATTCATTAAAATTTTCTTTGCATTTGTAATTAATACAGAAAATACTCTCTTTCTTAAACATAAGGGGAAAAGAGATGATCATATATTGAGGATTTTCCTAATGAATATAGACATAGAACAATAACTTGATAATTTTAATTTTAATTTTTTCCAGGGAATGGTTCCTAATACTGCCATCATGAACATATCTCTCCTTGAGAAACAAGCAATACTATTACTCAAAACAAATGTAACATGTTTTTGAAGTACTTCTCCTTCAGTACAGCTTTTTAAGAGATCTGTCATCTCATCTTTCTTTTGCTGTATAATTCAGAAGAAACTATAACATATTTTGAGATTTCAAAATTAGTTAGGAAGCACTTGTTGAATAAAGATTTGCAGGTCTAAGAAAACATTGTTCAGCTAATTACACATTATTAATAAAATACTCAATTCTTTATTAAAGCAAAAGTTACACTGAACATGTTTTGTTTGGCTGGTTTTATCCATATTGATTGACATTAATTTCAAAGAAAGAGAGGGCCAACATTAGAAAATCCTATGTATTTTCACAGAAGTTTGGAGACAGGAATAGTGAATCTTTGGCTCAAGAGAGACAAGTAAGTCTTACAACTTTGGCAATTTCCTCTTTTCCATCTTCTGTCCTAACACCCCTCAGTTTTATATCTTCTGTATGCACTGTAAGAAAACTGAGATGTGTAATATTAGTTTGGTTCCCATATTAACAGTCCAAAAATAACTGTTAAATGAGTATGGAACAGACATTAATTTTTCTAAAAACTTTCATATAATATAAAGAAAACTATTTAAACTACAAATAACTAAGTTTTACATAAGAAAACCAAGATTTGACATACATAACAGATCATACTATGATGCAGAAATTGCTAATATTCTTTTTTTATGCATTTCAATTCCAATATTCTACTACTGACAGTTAATTTTTGGATTTTTAAGATTAAAGGTTTAATTCAAGAATAGTACTCCTGAGTCAAGGCAAATGTTTGCTCCTTTCACACTTTTCAAAGCAGCTGGCCAAGTTTAACAGTTTAATTAATTAAACAAATGCAAAAAAATGTTTAAAAATAAAATAGCTCATATTTATAACCTGTTTGAGATTTTGACAAACTCTAATAATTACAACTTCCCTCAAATTATATTGTATCTGGTCCATTAATTTATTAATAGTTAAAAATTCTTAACCACAACCATACAGCTTACTGTTAGTTAGAAGGATGAAATTCTTACATGTAAAATTTAAAGTGATTCAATTATTCAGCTAGCAGTTTTTCAAAATATCTTCAAACAATAAACATAATCTCCTAAACATTATTAAACTTTTTTACACAGTACTAAGTATTGTTCATGTTTCTAATAGTATTAAAAACTGTCCAAGTCTTTCAAACATATTTCACTATTAGTATATACAATATAAATTGAGATTCACCATGAAAAACAATCTTACTTTTAAATCAATTTTACTACCAGTTCAAAATTTTTTTCTAAATCTTAAAAAAACTTTTTTCTTAGGGCACCTGTGTGTAGCTCAGTTGTTGAGTACCTGACTCTTGATTTCGGCTTAGGTTATGGTCTCTGTGTCACGGGATGGAGCCCCACATCAGCCTTTGCACTTAGCTCGGAGTCAATTTGGGATCCTCTTCCCCTCTCCGTCTGCCCCTGCCCCCATTCACTCTCACACTCTCACTCTCTAAAATAAATTAATAAATCTTAAAAAAACCAAAAAACTTTCCTTAAGAGCAATTCCTTAATGCTTAATGCAAAAACAGTCTATCTCGTGTATCTCCATTTCTGTTTTTTTCTACTCACGTCTTCAACTATAACCTGAAAGCAGTGCAAAATGCTAACAATAAAGAATGTAGATCCAACAATAAAGTCTCCACATATTTTAGTTCTGTCACTTCCTATGTCTTAAACATGTCCTTGGACAACTATCATTATTTTTAAGAAGCAATAACCCTCTTTTACTAAAAGTATATTTGAAAAGCTTAGTATAGAAAAAAATGCTAAGTTTATACCTATACCATCAAGTCTCAATAAATTTTCAGAGATGATTTTAACCAAAGTTACACTGATATTTTTATAATTAGTACTAACACTTGTCAAGAGAACAAAACAAGATCATGAAACCAGATAGTGAGGGTTTAACTGCCCCATTCCTTTTTTGAACCTCCTAGGAATAAACTATTATCTCTTAAGTAATGCAAGACCAGCACAGAGCAGCTGAAGGTGGGCTCCTTTTGCATAGTTACTGCTGCATACAGGACCTGAAAAGTATCTAGGAAGATAATTGTTGGGGCCCAAAAGGCTTTTGCCTCTAATAACAATAATTTGTAAAGTAATTTAGCGTCAAAGTTTGTTGTCATTATTCCTGCTTTTAACAAATCTATTCTTTCAAGTGTTACCGTTTCCCCAGGATGCCTTAGAAAAAAGAGATTGAGGCCCGAAGAAATGAAGTTAATCTGGACAAGATCATAGCTGGAATGCAACAGAGCCTGGAATTACATTGGGTCCTCTGATCACAAATCAGTGTTCCTTCTGCTGTACCTTCCATCACCTCCCAAGGTCCTTAATTAACACATATGATATAGTAAGGGCTTCAGCAGCAAGTTATCAAAAGACATAAGTGATGAGGGGTGAGGCTGGGGCTCTTTTGAACTGAGCCCCCTCCACCTTTTTTCCCATTAGCCAGAGAAGGGTCTTTGGCAAGGCTTTTGCCTATCTAGCTAATTTACTAATGAATTGCCTTTATAACTCACCTTCTTTTTTTCCTCCCTAAAACAATCACATGGTGCTTTAACTGGTTTTATTTTGGACTATTGCTACTCTGACACTAGAGATACAGACAGCAAGCAAGAAACACAATGAAAAGGAAAGTGCCCCCATAAGTCTTACAGTTACAACGTCTGATAAAATAATAGTGACAGGGAATAGAGGGGAAGGGAGAAGAAATGAGTAGGAAATATCAGAAAGGGGGACAGAACATGGAAGACTCCTAACTCTGGGAAACGAACTAGGGGTGGTGGAAGGGGAGGAGGGCGGGGGGTGGGGGTGAATGGGTGATGGGCACTGAGGGGGGCACTTGACAGGATGAGCACTGGGTGTTATTCTGTATGTTGGCAAATTGAACACCAATAAAAAAATAAATTTATTATATTAAAAAAAAAAGGTAATTGCTTTTCCCTACCACAAAAAAAAAAAAAAAATCCTGACTTTTCCCCCTCATTATCTATGGGACCTTGGATGAGTTCCCTAACCAGTTCGGGCCTTGTTTTCCTTCTCTGTTAAGTAAGGATACAAGTATTGAGCTCACAGGGGTTTGTGAGGATGGCAGCAATTGAGAGCATATGATGCTGATGGGTGAGCCTCTCCTTCACCCCAGAAAGCCCCTTCATTTTTCTTCATTTAAATCTTACAGGAAGGGGATCCCTGGGTGGCTCAGCAGTTTAGCACCTGCCTTCGGCCCAGGGTGTGATCCTGGAGTCCCAGGATTGAGTCCCACATCAGGATCCCTGCATGGAGCCTGCTTCTTTCTCTGCCTGTGTCTCTGCATCTCTCTCTCTGTCTCTCAACAATAAATGAATAAAATCTTTAAAAATAAAAAAATAAACCTTATAGGAAAAGACAGTTAATGTACTTATACATAAAAAAGTGAGGGGATCCCTGGGTGGCTCAGTGGTTTAGCACCTGCCTTTGGCCCAGGGCGTGATCCTGGAGTCCTGGGATCGAGTCCCACATTGGGCTCCCTGCATGGAGCCTGCTTAAAAAAAAAAAAAGAAAAGAAAAAAAAAGTGAATAAAGAAGCATCTTACATTAGAGAAGAAATCATATCCATGTAGGTACTTAAGTTACAACTAAAAGAAAATTTCTTGGTACTAAAATTAAGATGTGCTTTGTATAATTTAAGGCAACTAATTAAACAGAGCAAGGAAGAACTTCTCCCATACTTACCCACACAAATCACTAAATTGCTAGATTTTAAAGATCAGGAATCTCTGGGATCACGCCCTGAGCCGAAGGCAGACACTCAACCACTGAACCACCCAGGCATCCCAAGACAAAGTCACTGTCGGATGAATTCTGCCCTTGGAACCATCCAAGCTGAGTGCCAATCCATAGTGTTAGATAAATCCAGCAAATGCTTTGCCTTACTATCTAGCATGGATAAACTCCCTAGACAAGGGATGGCAAATGTGTTCCATCTTAAGTGCCAAATAACATTGATAGCAGAAATCCAGAGCATTGTCTATGAATGTACTAGGAGGCAAAATCAAACTTTGAAGAAAATTGTGCCAAGATCAATCTGCAATGTCTGCCAAGGATGGAGAAATATGCAATGAGTCTACTGGCTGGCCATTAGTCATCCATTTCCAACTCATGTGGTCTCACTAAAAGAAAAATTAACAGTAGCTAGCTTATTACTGATCACATTACTTATAGCAGTGAAATCCCTAGAGATCTAGGCGGCATGCAATAAGTATTTTAAGATATAGGTGACAAGCCATAATCCACTTTCTTTTTCCGTGGACATGGTAGAATCAACGCTATGTGATCATATCCCATTTCCTTTCCCTGGTTTTGCAGCTAGTCTTCATCTCCCACTTTCTCCTAGTGAGGCCACTGAGTTCTTGCCAATGGAATATAGGCTAAATGATGTCTAGGCCTGGACGCACATCTTCCCCTGCAATAACTGCCTCTCACACTTTCTGTCTCCTTCCTCTGTCAGACAGATGCATAGAATGTAGTGGAGGCCTCTGAAATCCCTTGGTGAGACTCCCTAGATAGAAGGAACCATCCATAGCAGACTGAGATGTGGGTAAAAAATAAAACTTGTATCAAGCCATTAGCTCTTGGGATTCCCAACAAGGTAGTTCTGGTTAAGATCGACAACCACAGTATCATGCCACATACAAAGATAAATCATGACCTGAACAAAGCAAATCAGAACTCTTCCCTGTGAATTTGTAAAACTCTAGGTATAGAAGGAGAATCCCTTTCTTTTGGTGAGGCTGTGGTAATGTAAGCCTGTGAGCCATCATGTTTCCAGACTCACTAAGAAAGTTAAGTTTGTGAGAATGAAGGATGTGCTCAATCACTATTCTGTGAAACGGAGGCAAGAGAAAGGAGGTGGGAGGAGAATCCTGAATAAGAACCAGAGAGGCCCAATTCAACCTGCCTTTCCCTCAGCTTATGTTGGTCATAAGGGCCAACATAATCCTGCCTTTGCCCAAACTAGTTTGATCTATATTCCTGTAACCCATAATCACAATAGTCATGGATATGGGTATAAAGTAGGAAGTGAAAATCCTTCAACCCACAGATAACATTTTGGCATATAGTCTACGAAAATATGTATCATGGTACTTTTAAAAAAATTAGATTGTATCCAATAAATTGGCTTTACATGTCAGATATACGTTAACAACATCATTTTTCAAGGTTGCCCAGTATTATATTGTTTGGATACACCACCATTCTTGAATAAATTACTTAGGGGTATTCAATTTTGTATTCCTACATACAATGTTGCAACAAACAGCTTTGAAATCATACTTTTTCCTATTTTGCCAGTTATTTGAGATAAATTTACAGCCATCAATTTTGAAGAGTTTTGAGTAATACTGCCAATTTTCCATCCCAAAAATTTGCACCAATTTATGCTCCTACCAATTGAGTGCCCAATTTATACTCTTTTTTATCCATCTGAAAAAGTAATGCTGAACTCAACTGAGGAAGCACTTCTTTTTATTTATTTATTTTTTATTGGTGTTCAATTTGCCAACATACAGAATAACACCCAGTGCTCATCCCGTCAAGTGCCCCCCTCAGTGCCCGTCACCCATTCACCCCCACCCCCCGCCCACCTCCCCTTCCACCACCCCTAGTTCGTTTCCCAGAGTTAGGAGTCTTTATGTTCTGTCTCCCTTTCTGATATTTCCTACCCATTTCTTCTCCCTTCCCTCTATTCCCTTTCACTATTATTTATATTCCCCAAATGAATGGAACATATAATGTTTGTCCTTCTCCTACTGACTTTTTTCACTCAGCATAATACCATCCACGTCGAAGCAAATGGTGGGTATTTGTCATTTCTAATGGCTGAGTAATATTCCATTGTATACATAAACCACATCTTCTTTATCCATTCATCTTTCAATGGACACCAAGGCTCCTTCCACAGTTTGGCTATTGTGAACATTGCTGGTATAAACATTGGGGTGCAGGTGTCCCGGCGTTTCATTGCATCTGTATCTTTGGGGTAAATCCCCAACAGTGCAATTGCTGGGTCGCAGGGCAGGTCTATTTTTAACTTTTTGAGGAACCTCCACACAGTTTTCCAGAGTGGCTACACCAGTTCACATTCCCACCAAGAGTGTAAGAGGGTTCCCTTTTCTCCGCATCCTCTCCAACATTTGTGGTTTCCTGCCTTGTTAATTTTTCCCATTCTCACTGGTGTGAGGTGGTATCTCATTGTGGTTTTGATTTGTATTTCCCTGATGGCAAGTGATGCAGAGCATTTTCTCATGTGCATGTTGGCCATGTCTATGTCTTCCTCTGTGAGATTTCTCTTCATGTCTTTTGCCAATTTCATGATTGGATTGTTTGTTTCTTTGCTGTGGAGTTTAATAAGTTCTTTACAGATCTTGGAAACTAGCCCTTTATCTGATACATCATTTGCAAATATCTTCTCCCATTCTGTAGGTTATCTTTTAGTTTTGTTGACTGTATCCTTTGCTGTCTAGGAATAAACCTAACCAAAGAGGTAAAGGATCTATATCCTAAAAACTATAGAATACTTCTGAAAGAAATTGAGGAAGACACAGATGGAAAAATATTCCATGCTCACTGATTGGCAGAATTAATATTGTGAAAATGTCAATGCTACCCAGGGCAATTTACACGTTTAATGCAATCCCTATCAAAATACCATGGACTTTCTTCAGAGAGTTAAAACAAATTATTTTAAGATTTGTGTGGAATCAGAAAAGACCCCGAATAGCCAGGGGAATTTTAAAAAAGAAAACCATAGCTGGGGGCATCACAATGCCAGATTTCAGGTTGTACTACAAAGCACTTCTTTTTAGATTCACAGCATTACTGCATGAAATGATTAGCACAGTCCATAGAAGGGCTAAAGAATTTCAGTATTCCACTGAAATACAAAGAACAGACATTACCCTAAACAGAGTAATGTTACTGCAGCACACAGTTCTTCATAAAATGCAATAAAGTATAACTAAAAGCTCAGTGACTCCTTTGGAACTATGATGAGCTCCGTTGGGGATAAAAAGGAAGTATAGGACCACAAAGCAATGAAGAGATGCAGGTGGTAAACAGTGGGTTCAGCCTGTTTCTTGGCATTGCCTCAAATCAGCCTTCTGTGGAACCTTGCAAGGGTGCACTCATTCTCACTCAAGGCAGGCAAAAACCAGAATATTAAATGTTAAAATGCTTAGCGAAGAGCCCATAAAAACATGAACACCCTGCAATCCTATTGAGTTAGGGAGACAAAAATAACAAAACTTTGTTAAGCCATGGTCTAACTGAATCTGATGATGGGGAATCTGTAAAGTGTAGAGTTTGAAGCTATTATAAATTTTCTGAAATTCTCTTTCAGCTTTTAAGGAAAAATAATAAAGTATTTTCTGATATTTTTAACACTTATCTTAAGGAAAAGAATTCTAAGAGGATGATAATGTGAAAACAATTAGTTTTGGAGAGAACAGGGAAAAGATAAAATTCTTCACCTGGATATTTCCTTAACCTCAATTTTAATAACTTAAGTTTTTTTCTTGGGCATTAATAGACTAACGAACCCAGTGAAGTATGGCACAAACATACTTAAATATACTTAATATATATAGTGATGAGGGGGGGTACTTTTGTTTTGCATTAATAGTTAAGCCTGATTATAAAACTCCATTATTTCAGCGGTGATAGTTAAAGAATGTTATAAATTATGTCACCAAATAATAAGACCAAACTAAATGGCCTCTAAAGCTCATTTAAGAAACAGATTTTAGAAGACTTTCAACTAAGTTACATGAGTCTGTAATCTTTTTAGTCTTCACTATCACTAATGGCATAGGTAACATTCTCTGGTGTTAGCACCATGACCCAAGAACCAAGCAACAGACAAGAAGAGGGAAAAGACAAAAAGGAAATGCTGGCAAGATGAGCCCTGGAGTGCCATTAGGGACTGCTTCATGACTGTTCACTCTGTCAGAAGTGCCCTCAGTTTGTTTTGCATTTATGGTGAGTTCGAATTCAGACTATTAAAGTGTCTGTGTGTATGCATTTATGTTTAAATATGTTTACATTTACATGATTCACACAGATATTTCCTGGCACCAATGCAGCAATCAGAACTAGGTGAACAAGGCAATGACCCAATAGGGCACCTGTTCAAGAAAGATAGATAAGAATTATTCAGTATTAACCAATATAGAATGTATGATTTTGCCTCTTTGGAACTTAGATTCCTCATCTGTGAAAATGAAGATTCTCTCCAGCCTAGAAAGCCCTCCATAGCTGATCCTGGTTCACAACTCAGGTCTTCTTTAACCTTCTTGGCCTTCTTAAATTCAGTTTTCCAGTAACCTTTCACTACTTTAAATTCCTAAAATGTGTCTTGTTCCCTCTGAACCTCTTCTTAGATAAGAGTGTTCAGCAGCTCCTGGTCTCACCTCACCTAGGTAGTCCACTCATTTTTCAGGTCAAGACTTAAACACCACTTCTGCAAGGTACCTCCACTGGAGTCTTTCACTTCCCCTGTTAACCCTTAATTCCTTTTGAGTCACTTGTAAAAGGACTGTCTCCCATACTAAGTTGCTAAGAGTTATGTCTATATTGTTTACCATGGTACTCTTGCCTCCTGGAACAATTCCTGACATTTAGTAAATACCTAAATATTTGTTAAATGAATAAATAATGAAATTGTGCTAAATAAGTTACTGAAAGCCTCAATATTGAAAGTATTTTCTAATTTCTACAAAAAGGTCATTAAAAGCCAAATTAAATATGCTAACAGTTATTGCTCTCTTTCCAAAGGCAAAACAACCCAAAATTTTAGCTAAAGCTTCTCTCCTTTCTTCAGAGCTTTTCTAAAATCCTCATGTTTCTAATGGTAATACTATCATGTTAGTGAATAGCATCACCATCTATATAGTGAACAGCATTTTAAAGGAAATTAAGAGTATATAGCTACTTTAAAATAATGTTTTTCTTCCATAGCTATACCTACCTGTCATAATGTATGTACTTGTGATAAAGCAGATACTAAAAAACAGTGCTACCTAACTCTAACTCAAAACAAACTAAAGCAAATGGGTACACACATATACATACAATAAAGGCTAGTGAAGAATCTTCTCTAATACTAATAATCACCTACTACCTAATTATTGATGATATACACTAAGAGAAGTATGCATGCATATGCTTTAAATCCACAACCAAAAAATCTTTTCGTATCAAGGACATAATTTTATCCTAGTGAAATTTTTTAAAGTAGGCTCCACAACTAGCATGGAGCCCAATGTGGGGCTCAGATCCCCAACTCTGAGATCAAGACCTGAGTTGAAATCAAGAGTTGAAGACTTAACCAACTGAACCATACTCCCTGGTGAAATTTTTATCATGTCACAAGGATACAAGCATTGAAAGACTATCAGGAAATGTACAGCTATGTACATTAAGCAATGTAATGTTTCTTTTGTTTTCCTTCAATATCACATTTCTATGGCTTTCAAAACCTTGAGAGAAAATGGATCAAGTTTAACTCCTTGCTCTTCTGAAAGGTTAGCAAGTAAATGTAAAATCTTTGAAGAAAGAGTTTTTAAGAACCAAAAAAAGTCTGAAATTTGGGAAATATGAAATCTGTAATAAAAAAAATCATTCGGAAAATGTTTACCCAAATATACTGCCATGCTATGTTTGGTGTCAGGGATAAGGCAGCCTCAATGACACTGCAGGCTAAAGGAAAAAAAATTACACTAAACAGGATCCCACTATAACCCCATGAGCGATATGACAGGGATACATGTCCTGAGAAGGAATGACTAAAGCTAAGTTTTAGAAATGAGATTTTTAAAATATAAGAGCCCAGAAGTAATACAGAGGATAGTGAACCTAATGAATGTCAAAGTTTCTCAGAAAGGAACTGTGGTGTGTATGGGGAGTGGAAGAAGAGGAAAGAATAGTGGACAGGAAGCAGGTTGCTTCCATTTCTAGCATACAGAAAAAAAAACATATCTGATAATTTAGATAAATATTACTGGCATCCTTCCACTTATCTGGGTGAACTCACAAGAAAATAAAACTGATGCTCAAGCCCAAAACATAAAGAGGATGCAGAAAATCACATGGTAAAGTGATATGGAAGAGAAAACTCCTTGAGGCCAAGTGTTAATCTGAGTGGCCGGAAGGCTTAGATTTTAAGAGCCCTATGGGGAACAGAAAACAAGTTCTTTGAGACTAAGCAAGGTGGTTAAGTTGGAATAAAGACCTTTACAGAAAGCTGGGACCCTCAAAGAGTTACTACCTTTGTAAAATCAGGAGAAAAAACAAAAAGAGAACACTTTGCAGCAAAGGAACTCAACAGAAAGGCTTGTCCCACTTAGCCTAGGTTTTGGGGAAATGAAGGGGAAGAAAAGAAATCTTTAGGGCTTTTGTAATCATAGAAATCCCCCTGCCCAAGTTTGTGACTCATATTAGGCTACAAATTAATACTCTTCTCTTCAAGACTTTCAGAGCCATATGTGTTTCAGAATTAACGACTCCAGATTTTACAAAAGTAATATGGTACATACACCATACATTAAGTAACACCCCAGTCTAATCTGGACAGCATTCTATGATACAACAATATTTCTATAGTTCAACATACAAACTTTCATGGTACGTAGTACGGATTTTGCTACCAAAGTGATTTACAAAAAAGGATTTTGATCTTCTGAGCTTTTCAGACTTTGCAATTATGGACCTAGACCTGCCCTAGATGGGAAACTCCAATAGCAGAAATCAACTTAAGGTGCCCCCAGGACAGTAGCACCTGTGGGATCTGAGAGAAGCAAATACAAGTCTCTATAGGTTATCCTCAGTTTTCAGGACTACCTCAGATGAAGTCCAAAATGACAAACACACGAGGAAACAATTCGTGATTGAGGGTCAGGCAAAGATCATAGCAAACACAGAGGTTCATGTAATGGATCTATGAAATACAGAACGTGAAAGGAGTTGTGTTTCAAATGGTGAAGAAACAAAAGAGGAACTAAAAAATGTAAGAAATAGGTCATCCCCGAAAAAGAGCAAATCTGAAAAACTTCAAAAATGAAAAATATTAGGGAATGAAATTAAAAACTAAGGATGAGTAAAAGCAGAAAAGACATAGCTAAAGAGAGAATTAACTAGAAGATATCTGGAAAACAAAGCATGCTAAACAGTGAATAAAGCATCTGAAATGACAAAGAGTATATTTAGAGATACAAGGATATGATCTGAAAGTTTAGTGTATATATAATCATATTTGAAGGCAACAAAAAAGAAAATGGGTGTAGGCCACAATCAGTAAATAAGACAGACTGAGAACTTCCCAGCTCTGATAAAAGAAATGAATTTTCAGATTCAAGGAACCCAACAAGTCCCAAAGAGGATAAATAAAAGAAAGCTATATCTAAGAGGAAGGAAAGCTTCCAAATTCATTCTATGAGGCCAGCATTACTCTCATATGAAAACCAGATAAAAACACTACTAATGAAAAGAATTATAGACCTGTATCTCTGATGAACACAGATGCAAAAATCCTCAACAAAATATTACCAATCCAAATCTAACAATACATTAAAAAGTCATTCACTACAATCAAGTGGGATTTGTTCCTGGGATGCAAAGGTGGTTCAATATTCACAAATCAATCAATATGATATATCACATCAAAAAGTATAAAAACCATATGATTATTTCGATAGATGCAAAAAAAGCCTTTGACAAAGTACAGCATCCATTCATGATAAAAATTCTCAACAAAGCAGTTTTAGAGAGAACATACCTCAACATAATAAAGGCCATATATGAAAGTCACAGCTAATATATTCAATGGCAAAAAATGGAGAACTTTACCCCTACGATCAGGAACAAGATCATGCCCACTCTTACCACTTTATTTAGCATAGTACTGAAAGTCCCAGCTGCAATAATCAATAAGAGCATCCAAATCAGCAAGAAAGAAGTAAAACTTTCACTAGTTTAAGATGACATGATACTATATATAGAAAACCCTAAAAACTCCATCAAAAAACTACTAGAACTGATAAATGAATTAAGTAAGGTCACAGGATACAAAATCAATATACTGAAATCTATTGTATTTCTATGCAGTAATAATGAAGTAGCAGAAAGAGAAATTAAGAAAATAATTCCATTTGCAATTATACAAATAATTAAGTGCCTAGAAATAAACTTAACCAAGGAAGTAAAAGACCTGTACTCTGAAAACTATAAAATGCTGAAGAAAGAAATTCAAGATGACACAAAGCACTAGAAAGACTTCCATGCTCATGGATCTGAAGAATACTGTTAAAATTTCTGTACTACCCAGAGAAATCTATAGATTTAATGTAATCCCTATCAAAATACCAACAGGATTTTTCACAGAACTAGAACAAACAATCCTAAAATATATATAGATCCATTAAAAAAAAACCCAAATAGCCAAAGCATCTTGAAAAACAAGTATAAAACTGAAGGTATCAAAACCCAGATATGAAGATATATTACAAAGCTGTAGTAATTAAACAGTATGGTACAGGTACAAAAACAGACACATAGATCAATGGAACAGAATCAACCAGAAATAAACCCACAAATATATCGCCAATTAATCAACAAAAGAGGCAAGAATATGCAATAAGAAAACGACAGTCTCTTCAATAAATGGTGTTTGGAACACTGGACTGCTACATGCAAAAGAATGAAGCTATCTTACATCATACACTAAAAATAAATTCAAAATGGATTAATAGACCTAAATGTGAGACATGAGGTCATAAAAATCCTAGAAGAAAGCATGGGTAGTAATTTCTCTGACATCCATCAATCATAGTGATATTTTTCCAAATGTGTCTGCTGAGGCAAAGGAAACAAAAGCAAAAATAAACTACTGGAACATCAAAATAAAAAGCTTCTGCATGGTGAAGGAAACAACAAAACTAAAAGACAACCTACTGCAAAGGAGCAGATATTTGGAAATGACATATCCAGTAAAAGGTTAGTATCCAAAATACATAAAGAATTTACATAACACTAAAAAAGACCAATAATCCAATTAAAGAAATAGAGACATGAACAGGTATTTCTCTAAAGAAGACATACAGATGGCCAATAAATATGTGAGAAGATGCTCAACATCACTTATCATTAGGGAAATGCCAATCAAAACCATAGTGGATATCACCTCATGCCTGTCAGAACAACTAAAGCCCAAAACACAAGAAACAATAAGTGTTGGTGAGGATGTGGAGAAAAAGGAACTCTCTTGCACTGTTGGTGGGAATATAAACTGGTATAGTCACTATACAAAACAATATGGACATTCCCTAAAAATAAAAAGTAAACTACCATATCATCTAGTAATTCCACTACTGGGTAATTATTCAAAGAATATGAAAACACTAATTCAAAAGACATATGCACCCCTATGTTTACTGCAGCATTATTTACAATAGCCAAATTATGGACATTGCCCAAGTATCTACTGATAGATGAATGGAAAAGATGATGTGGTATATATACACACAATGGAATTACTCAGCCATAAAAAATAACAAAATCTTGCCATTTGCAACAACATGCACGGATGGATCTAGAGGGTATAATGCTAAAATAAATAAGTCAGTCAGAGAAAGACAAATATCATATGATTTCACCTATATTTGGAATTTAAGAAACAAAACAAAGAACAACAACATAAAAGACAAACCAAAAAATAGGCTTTTAACTATAGAGAACAAACTGGTAGTTACCAGAGGGGAGATGAGCGTGGGGGATGGATGAAATAGATGAAGAGGGTTAACAGTACACTTATGATGAGCATTGAGTAATGCCTACAAGTGTTGAACTGCTATCTTGTACATGTGAAACTAATATAACACTAGTATATTAACTCTACTGAAATTAAAATTAAAAAAATCAGAAAGCTACATCTACACACTCATATACTACAGAAGGACAAAACAAACAAGATTATAAAAGCTGTCACAAAATAGGATTACCTAAAGGCAGGTAGACTCATAGAAAAAGTCTTAAAAGGAACAACAGAAGCCAAAAGAGTGAAATTATCTTCAAAGAAAAAATAATTGTCAATCTAGATTTGTGTATATAAACTCTTCTTCAAAAATATGCACAAAAAAGTTTTTTTTTTTTTTAGACAAAATCAAAGTTGACAACTAAAGAGCCTCACTGAAGGAGCTTCAAATGGATACAGTTCAGGAAAACCCTAGGCATAATGAAGAAATGGTGAAAAAAGAAGTCGAGGAGGATTTACTGACATAAACATTGCCTGTATCGAACAATGTCTAGTTTGGGGGGTTAAGATTATGTTAGAATTAAACTACTAGACAACATAGCATGTAAGAAAGAAATGGGTGAATGGAGTAGTTTCTAAGTTTCTTTTCTTTGGGAGGAAATAAAGAGATACTGTTCTACTTTAGAATTTAAGTAGGCAGATTAAATTTTTAAAAGCGATCACTAAAAAAACAGAAATAATATGTTTTAAGCTTCCAAACTATAGACAGAGAAAGCTGGAATTAATGTAAAGACTGAAGCAACTGAAAGCAGGAAGCAAAAAACGTGCATGGAGAAGTGGTAAGGGCAAATCACTAATGAACATATCTGTTGTTACAGTGGTGGTAATAGCAGTAACGGTACTAGTAGGGGCAACAATAGCACCAACTACTAGTGCAATTGTACCAGTAATGGTTAACAGTAACAGTGACAGTAATAAGCTTATGTTCCTTGCACATTTGTGTGTCAAGCTCTGGACTAGGTATTTTCCATGTGTTGTCTCATTTATTCCTCACCAAAGATAAGGGAGGTACTATTACTAATCTTCATTTTACAAATGAGGTTTATTATGGGGCATCTGGGTGGCTCAGTCAACTGAGTGTCTGTCTTCGACTCAGGTCATGATACCAGGGTCCTGGAATTGAGCCTTACATCCAGCACCCTGCTCAGTGGAGAGCCTCCTTTTCTCTCTCTGTCTCTGTCTCTTTCTCTCTCTCTCTCTCTGCCACTCCTCTCCATCCTACTTGTGTACGCATTCTCTTTCAAATAAAATCTTTAAAAACAAAACAAAACAAAAACCGAAAAAAACAAACAAAAAAAACCCCCACAAATGAGGTCATCACTGATCTAAAGCAAAGCATAAATAATTAAGAAGGAGATTTCAGAGTTTTTAACAACTGAGCGCTCACTGGATGTGAGAGATGAGGGATAACTCTTAAAGTACTGGCTTTGGCCAGTTGGGTTGACAATGCTTGGCACCTAATAGCAATCCTATTATTTTATGCACATATTAAGCCAAAGACACAGAATATCCAAAGAAGGATAGACTTGTGTTTGTTTTCTTTGGGTGGTGAACTTCTGTCTCAATAAGCTTGGGTCTGAAAGAAAAACAAGGGACAACAGGTTGGTTGCTGGAAGAGGTCATAGAGTCCAAGGAGAGTTGTGTATAGGTGGCTTTGTTTTAAATGGAGATACTTGAAAATGGTTATAAGAGAGAGAGAAGAAGAGATTAAAATACAGATGACAAAATAACTGATATAGAAAGGAAGAGAGTTATAATTTAAAATAAAAGTGCTAACCCTGGGAGAATAACGATCAGGCCAAAAAGCAAAACCACAAGAAGCAAAGATGCATCTTCTCTCTTTCTTGAGAAACCAGGAGTGGCATATCACAAAATTCTTTGGGAAACATTAGATCCTTCTTAAAGATGTGTAATAGAGGAAGTTTATATATATATGTGCAGACCGTCACACATTTGGAACAAATAAAGAATGAGCAAGAACCCAGTTGTAATACGGCTGTGGGCTTCACGGCACAATTCTCTCTCTGGCTTGTTCTTTCACCCGCTGCTACTAGGAAGACTCCATCATGTCCCATAGGTCATCATGCAATTGACACTGGGTATGCCATTCTACTATTCTCCCCTTTACAAGGAACAAAACATAGAGTACATTACATAAACACCTAAGAAAAAACAGACAGCCAACATTTCCCTTTATGAGCAATGTTTCTCTATAAGGAGAAAAAATTGCCAACAAGGCAGAACTGAAGAATGTGGCAAGAAATGTGACTTTTCAAATTATTTAACTGAACTATGATTGTATTTAAAGGCTCAGTCAGTAGCAACTGGCTCAGGAGTTGAGTCACTTAAAATACAACTCTGTAAGAAAAGCATCCTAGGTCCTCAGGGAAGAGGGTTGTATGTCACTTCTGACCTTCTTTACCAAGTTATTGAAACCTAGATAAGCTCCAAGAACACCCTATCCCAGCATCAATCAATCTGAAAAGAGGAGGTAAGATATTTAAAGGGTATTTATTTGTGAAAAGCGAAGAGATGGATCCATAGCAACTAAGTGCACAGATTAAATTACAAGTAAGACTTCAGCAGCCATTTATTAAACATTAAAACTCATATGGCAATGTACCAAAAATCAAGATTTTAATCTAAAACGCTATAAGCTAATATAGCAATTGAGATATGAATTTACCCACATAGTTTTATATTTTTTCCATATATTCAATTTTTACAATATGTAAAAAATTGATTTGAATTACCAATTTTATACTAGTTCTAAGAAAGTATATGCTAACCACACTGATCACCAAAATCTAAAGTGACCCAAACAGAATTAACATTATACCACATAAAAAGATATCCCTGAAAATATGGAAGTAAAAAGATCCAGAAAAAAAAAATCCTTATTGTTCCACTAGCTGATATAAAGCCTGTTTAATTATTTTAAGTCATTGCTAAAGCATGCCCCCTGCTATTTACCTGAGACTCTTAGCCACTCTTCTGCTTCATCTGCTCCTGCCACCCCTGAACCTCACAAGATCTCTCTGCCCCACCTCCTATTATGCTGAGTGTCATCTGGGAATGTCATAGGACCATACAGACTGGACCCCTTAAAGATTTGCTGTTATCAATCAATGATAATCTACTCGAATGCTTTTTCAAAAGTGTATTTCCCTCAGCTCTTCTAAACTGCCTAAAAAATACTATCTCTATCTCCATGCTTGGGCTCAGTCTTCTGGTGAAATCAATAAGAAGAACAAAGCATGCCTTGGGATAGAAAAATGAGAGGGTATATTTAGTCGATAACAAATAGTGAAATGAGAACTAGAAAAAAAGCAAAATGTATTTACAACAAATTAGCCCACTTCTTATGTTGAGATTTACTCTAGTGGTCAGCAAACTTTTATACATTGATCCAATTAATTTTATTCAATAATCTTTGCCTGCTTTCTGGATCTGTGTAATATAGAAAGCTTTATTAAGTTATCACGAATATAGATATGGTATCAACTGAATTAGTGTGCAAATTGCATTTCTATAAATCAAAATATATTTTATTTATCCTAAGCAAGCTTAGTTATAGCCAATATATTTATTTTAATTAACTAATTTATTTAAATTTAGGGTTAAATTTTCATTCTGTTTACAAAATGTCTTGCTTATTTGCAGGTAATTTATGAATAAAATTAAAGCAGCAGGAATTTTGTGGTAACTTGCCAATATTTGCCTTGAGTCAAAACAGAGACTGTATCTCCCATTTCTTTTACCATAATATTTCTAATGAGAAATAGAATCTTATTTTTTAAAGATTTATTTATTTATTTATTTATTTATTTATTTATTTATTTAGAGAGCAAGTGAACAGGGGGAGGGGCACAGAGAGAACGTAGAGCTGACTCCCTGCTGAGTGTGGAGCCTGACTGACTTCAGGCTCAATCTCACTGCCCTGAGTTCACAACCTGAGCTGAAACCAAGAATTTTGCCCAACCAACTGAGCCACTCAGGTGCCCTAAATCTTACTTTTTCTTAATTTGGGAGGATAGGAATCATTTATAAAATGCCAGTCAGTATCTCTCAAAATATGATTTAGAACTTGAATCATTTGCTTATTATGTGGCATAAGTTCATTATTAAAAACCCTCAAAAGATTTAGAATGGGGAAAAATTCCATTACTGATAACTAATTTGGCTTTTCATGAGGTTTGGTGTGATATTAACAGTAATGTCTTTGTCTGAATTTTGATAATGTTAAAGATGTTTTAGTTTAACAACATAGCAGATATAGAAATTGTTGGTAAAAGCTATTAACAGAAGCGAATCCTATACTAGAGCTGTCTAACTTTCCAAGTTTCTCCCTGCAGGTATTACATTGGATTGACTCTATTTTTTGGTTGCTCTGTAACTGTGACACAGCACTTGGGTAGATATTAGGTTCCTTACTGGATCTTACCCCCTTTATTTAACTTGGGCTATCCTTTAGGCCATCAACTACAAAACAGAAAAGGAAAAGCAACTGAAATGTACGATAGTTGTAACCAAGGTAAATACTTGCGGAATCCTGGATGTTTTATGTGTTACCAAATAGGTACACAAAGTTACAGGGAAAAGGAACAAGGATGTGCAGGTGGCCCCAGAAAAATTAATGTCAAATTAACTTTGGTCAGGTGTTTATTAATTTTCATGTGCTAGCAGCAACATTATTATAGTAGAGTATGGAATAAAAGTTTTACATAATCCAAAAGTACCTTAAGATATATAATCATTTAGAATATTAAAAATATTCTATTTTATTTTAAATTTAATATATAACTGGCGATTGTGGTAAAGCTTTTCTGAATATATTTTTCCTCTAAGAAACTTACTGTTATTGAAAAAAAGGGGAAAAAAAATCTGAGACTGTATGTCTGGAGTTTATCTGTACCTTTTCACCGCATATAATTCTGTCCCCAGATGTTACCAAATCATTCCTATAAACATTTAAATCATATATCATTAAGCATAATTTCATAAATCCCAAGAATTAAGTAATTTTCCTTGTCTATCAACCTACAGAGAAAAAGAATTATCTTTTAAACCAGTACTTTAGATAAGTAATATTTGGAGCCCATTCAGTTAACTCAATATCTGAAAAATCACAAAACCATAAACTCAAATCTTATAATCTTCCAACATAAATTCCAAACTAAAAAGTTATACACCAATCAAATTAAACGTTTAAATTTTTTTTGTCTCAAATCCCCAACTCTACATTGTGCTCTTTTCCTCTCAACTACTATTTAATACTTTTAAAACTAAAACATTACTTAAGAGTGCTTCAGTGCCTATAGGGAAACTTAGTTATGTGTCTGCATGTTCTAATAATAGGTATGATTCACTTTTATAACTGGTGTGTTACTGAAAACCTGTGAATAAATTACTAAGTTAGTCTACTGTTATTTAAAAGAACTTCACAAGGAATTCCAAGCAAAGATGCCCTCTTACAACACATATAAATACAACAATATTTGTATTTTAAAATTTTCCATATAATTTTTTTTCTTAAAATAGGACACATCAGTAATGCAAATAGCTGTCTTTCCAAATTCTGCCCTAAGGTTGGTTTTAAATGCAGTTAATTTATTTTATTACTTATTCAAAAAGTAAAATGTTAAAAAGAAAAACTAATACTGAAAAGTGCTTGTCTCTTGCTCATTTTTTTAAGTGACCAAATTTAAAATTCTCCATGTATATTACAGAGATTGCAATAAGGTCATGGGTTGTGTTGCTTGATTTCACACAAAGCCATACAAACAGGATGAGTATTTTGGAGATTAAACCATTCAGGCTAATACTGTTCTTTTTTTCCACACCCAATAGAAAATATTACTAAATAAAAACCAGACAACAGGTAAGTGCAGTGGTTAAAAGCTGTGAAAGTTAATTACCTTCCCTGAACCTGTTAAGCAGCAATAAATTAATAATGTAAAAGCCCAGTGCCTGGCATATAGTAACTGCTCAATAAATGTTTAGCCGTTATGATTTTTTATTCACATTAATAATTCAATACCAATTCCTGCTTCATCTGCTTTCTAAACACAGAATCTCCCCCTTATGTTCCACATCTTCAAAATCACCCCACTCACTAAATCATGCTGGAGATCCTGGAAAACCTCCCACCTTGAAAATTTTTAAAAGACCATCCAGAGCTAAAATATTAAGGCGACTAAATATTTAGATATGGAAGAGTGAGTCTTTATCTGAATGATGTTTTAATGAAATGCTCAAACCCGTGAATGTTCTTTGAAATGTATCGATATGTTGATCTACCATTTTCATAGCATTTAGCAAATCCATAACCTATAGCTTTTTTATTAAAAGCATTTGCTAGACTAACACATACCTTTAAGACATGAGTCATCTTTCCAGAGTTGGGGAAACTGATGGAAAGATGGCTAAATGATTCAGCATGCTGCAGCAAAATGAGCTGGTCATGAATTTATAATTTCCACTTCTGTTAGGTGCCCTGGCCTTGACGGCCTCTTCCATCCTGTACTGCATATATAACCCATGATACCATAATCAACAAATTTTGTTAAAAATTCCCTCAGGAAAGGAGTAATGGTATTTTCCCCTCAGACAAGCGTCTAGAAGCAAAATTATTCAATTTTATGGCACAACAGCCTCACAAGGCTGGATAAGCCTTACAATGTCCAGCTGTAAGCTTCATCAAGCTGTGCTTGCACAGACAATAGGACTAAAGTCAATTCTAACACTAGTGCCATTTTCTCAGCTGCACATGGGGGAAGACCCAAAGCAAAAGAAACCCAGAAAACGGGCAAGGGAAGTCAGATGGGGAATAGGTATGGCTATACTTTGTGTACCTTCTTTTTTTTTTTTAAGATTTTATTTATTTATTCATGAGAGACACACACACAGGCAAAGACATAGGAAGAGGGAGAAGCAGGCTCCCTGTGGGGAGCCTGATGCAGGACTGGATCCCAAGACCCCAGGATCACTACCTGAGCCAAAGGCAGATGCTCAACCACTGAGCCACCCAGGTGCCCTACACTTTGTGTCTCTTATGCCAACACTGATCTTTACCAACAGACATCATAAAACAAAGTAGATGCTAACCAGGCCAAAAAAGACTGCATAGCAGCTATGGAACATACTCTGATGTAGTCTTCCCTACAAAGAACCTCACTACCTAAAGCCAGGGAAAGCCTTTCTCTAAGTCCCTATTTCTCCTTCAACAACAAAATATTTACTATGTTCATCAAATGCTAAACTTACATCAGAAATACATAGATTCCAAACTGGAATAAAGCCCCTTTCCATCCAATAAGCAATAAAAAGAAAAAGCATCATGAATGAAATATTTTCTTGTAAAAGTGCACCATCTCGAATGCTGAGAAAGCACATCCATTTTGTGACCACAGCATAGTCACTCTGCCCAGCAGTTTCTGAGAAAGGGACAAAGAAGTGTGCCAGGATGTGTAAAATGAAATCGCCATGATCTCTGAAGTCCCATTTCCTCACTCAATAGCTTGAATTTATTTTAGTTTGTTGTGGTTACATACAACATACACTCACACACCCACACTCACACATGAAATCTCAGCAGCCACACTGAAAAAGAAAACACTATTTTAAAACTATCCAAAAACGCATTTGGAAAACTAGGGTGACAAGTTTGACCTTTTATGATTTCATCTTTCTCATTCTTTTTTTATTTGGGGGGGGGGCGGGGGTGTATGACTGTATAACCTCTAATTTCCTGTAACCTGGACAAAGGGGTGGGGTGAGGAGCAAAAAAAAAAAAAAAAAGTGAGAAGTGCCTAATCCAGAATGTACATGTTCTCAGTATTTTATAATATTAATACATTTTTTTTTTCTCCACCAAGACCTTAGAGGTCAACAGGAGAAAAAAAAAAATGGCTCATACACAAGGTTTCGGGGTTGACCCCAGGCAACACCTCCACGTCTGGAGATTTCGAGCTCAGGGGCAGCCCAGCTGGGAGTTCTGCAAGCTGCAGCATTATCGACAGCAAGCCCAGGCCGCACGCCGGCATCCAGGGCGCCTCTGCCGTGCGCATGTCCCACTTATATAAAAAGATGCTTACAGTCCAGGTGCTTTTTCTTGGGGCCCATCACTTCATGAGTGGTGGCTTTGCAGACCGCTCTCGCAACAGCGGAGCCGGTCACGCTGTACTGAGCGGCGGCGATCCGATCCGTGAGCGTTTGGCCCGACATCTTCTCCGGCCACGTCTACCACCTCCTCTTCTGCGGGAAAAGAAGGGGAGATGGTCCTGCTTTGCACCCGCAGACCCTGCCCTCCGAGGACCCCGGCCTTGCCTCCTCCAGCCGCACGGCGGCTCCCTTCTCCTGCGTCCCCGCCCTGGTACCACCTCTAGGAGCCGGGGCGCGCCAAGCCCCGCTGGTGGGACGCGATCTGGGGGGTCTTCCGCAAGAGCAGGTCCGTCAGGGCCCCAGGCTCGTGACACCGTCCCGGAGGCCCCGCGCGCCCAGCCGCCCCCCGCCCCCACCCCCGGGCAGTCGGCACTTCGCTCGCAACCCGATCCCCGCGGGGCGTCGGGGTTATTCCCCGGGCGCCGCGCCCACCGGGTGCCCACCTCTCGCGGGCCCGCCGCCGCGTTCCTTCCTAGTGGCCCGCAGGCTCCGGGGTAGGAATCGGATGCCCGAGCCCCGACCGTCTCCCTCGTCCTCCTCCTCGCGCTGCTGCGGCAGTGGGCTCGTCCTCCCTCGGGCGCGGAGGAGATTAGCCTAGCATTGCGCCATATTATGCCCTCGCCTCCCCTTCCTGCCTCGCCGCCGCCGAGGCCCTCCGCCCGAGTCCCCTCCCCGCGCCCCCAATCCCCGCCGCAGGGGCCGCCCCGGGGGCTCTGCGGAGGCGCCCGAGGCTCTGGGCGCCTCGCCCTTCCCGGGGCTGACAGCCCAGCCCAGCCCCCCGCCCGCCCGCACCCGAGCGCGCCGCGGAGCTGTCACCCGGCCGCTGCCCTTCTCGGCGCCCTAGGATTATCCTCTCCGGATCGGCGCGCGGCCCCGGCGCGGGGGAGGGGGCCGAGCCGGGGCCGCGGGTACTCACCCCGCCCCAGGAGCGGCGCCTCCCGCCGCAGGATGCGCGGAGCCCCGGCCGCCGAAGGAAGCCGCGCCGGGTGGGTGTGTGCGGCCGCGCGCGGACCCGGTGCCCCGGGGCGAGATGCCTCCAGCCCCAGCCCCAGCCCGGCCCCCCCCGCCCGCAGCTCCGGGGTCCCTGCGCCCGCCGCTCGAGAGCGCAGGAGCCTGTACCCGCCCGCCGCCGCCGCCGCCGCCGCCGCCGCCGCCTCCTCCGCCAGCGCCGCCGCGTCCCTCTAGCGATCCGCGCCGCGTTCCCATCCCCGCCCCCACCTCAGCTGTGGCTGCTCCAACGAGTCAGGTGACGGCGGCGGACTAACCCGGGCGAGCTCTCCGCCGAGCGCCTCGCGGCCCCCTCCCAGCTACTCACACGCGCCCCACCCCGCCCCGGGGACCGCCAGCTTACAGGCAAGGGGGCGCCGCGCGCGAGCATCCCCGGCCGGCGCGAGACGCCCAGGAGGAGGCGGGCTGGCAGGGAGGCCGACGCCCACCAGCCAACCCCCCTCCGCCGGCGAGACCCGCACCCAGCACGCAGTGCGTGCGCGCGCACCAAGCACACCTGCCCGGCTGCTGCGGGCTCGGTGCAGGGCGGCGGGGGCGTTGGAGCTCCGCTGCCCCGGAGCGGGCTCGTCGGGTGCGGCGGGGAAGGCCCGGGGCGGCCAGGGCGGCCAGGGCGTCGTCGCGCGCGGCCCGGCAAAGCGCAGCCCTCGCTCCTCGACGTTCTGTCTCTGACTCGGGCGATCTAAATGTCAGACCCCTCGGGCCAACCTCGCCGTTACCTGTGCCTCCTCCTCGAGGCCTTGGAGCTCCTCTACTTGTTTCAGTTACGCTTGGAAGCCGGGGTGGGCAGGTAATTCTAGCCACTTCGATCTTAAATGGATGCAGAGGTCGGCTGCAAGCGCGAATAACGAACAAAGCCATCAATCAGGCAAGGCCCAGATTATATTCACAGTGATTATTTGGGTGTGTAGGGAAAGCTCTTTGTGTCTTTGAAAAGTAACGTCTCCCAATTAAATATAATGTTTGAATGTCTTGGGTATATTTCAGTTGCATACATGAATTTCTAAACAGGGTTAATAGTTTCACGTGTTCACCTTTTCAAAGACTTACTTCTTGTAATCTTGAAAAACTTTTACCTTCTCAAAGTAGAATCAAGATCAGAACTTAAGCTGTGAATTTTCTTGACATTTTTTTTCTGGCTACAGGTGGCCTCTAGTGGACCTTAAGGGCTTCAAATGTCTGCCTACAGGTATCAAGGTTTTGTGGTGTACTGCTTTTACCTGTTAGAGTGTTCGTTATGAAGTCATGATTTTCTAACTTTGGGGACTGATTCTAGCATTAATTAAAAGTGGGATGAGTAAAGAAAGATAGTTTAAGACCACCATCCCTCGGTTTCAGATACTGTTCTTACCGTGATCCAGCAGTAGAAAACCTAGATATTTAAGTGAAATAAAGAGACATTTCCATTTTTAAAAAATGCACCCAAATTTGAATGGCCCCAAATTGAAAGAAACCCAACTGCTCTTCTACTGGCAAGGGGTAAACAAAATGTGGTCTGTCCACACAATGGAACGCTACTAAGCAATAACAAAGAACAAACTAACAACAGGGGATGAAAATACGTTATGCCAAATCAAAGAAGCCCACACACCGAATGCTACGTGTTGTGATCCCATTTATATAATATTTTGAAAAAAAGGATAAACTATAGAGTAAGAAAGCATATCAGATGTCAGGAGTGGAGGGAAGAGACTGACCACAAAGGGACAGAAGGTAACTTGTTGGGAGTGATGCAAATGTTCTACATCATAACAGTGATGATGATTACACAACCCCATATATTCTCAGAACTTATCAATTTCTACACTTAAAATTGGTGAATTTTATTATATGTGAATTATATCTTAATAAATCTGATAAAAAGAGCTCCATTGGCAATATTAACATCATACAAAGTAGACTTCAGAGTAAGGAATATTAGTAGGGATAAAGAGGCACATTTCATAATGATAAAACTTCATCAAGCATATGTAACAATCCTACATGTTTATATACCCAGGAACAGAGCTTCAAAATAAGCTAAAAAAAAAAAAAAAAACAACTAAGAGCTTTAAAAGGAGAAATAGATGCATCTACAATTATATTTGAGGATTTCAACATTCCTAGTAATTGACAGAACAGGTAGATAGGAAATCAGTAGAGTATGGATGGCTTGAAATAACCATATAAAATTTTGACCTAATTGACATTTATATAGAACTCCACCCAACAACGGTAGGATATATTCTTTTCAAGAACATATGGAACATTCACCAGGATAGACTACAGTCTGGGCCACAAAGCTAGTCTCGTAAACTTAAAAGAATTACAGTCATGCAAACTATATTCTCTTACTACTGTGAAAATCAACTAAAAATAAATAACAGATACCTGTGAATCCCTAAATATTTGATAACTGAACAACACATTCTAAATAATCCATGGGCCTAACTTTCCCATGGGAAAATTTACTTTGGAAGTGAATGATAATGAAAACGCAACATATCAAAATTTGTAGGATGCAGATAAAGAAGTGATTAGAAGGAAATTTAGAGGATGCAAATGCTTGTAGTCAGAATGTAGAAAGACCTAAAAGTAACTATGTAAGTTTCAATCTTAAAAAGCTAGAAAAAGAACAAATGAAATTCAGCATGAGGAGAAAGAAGGAAAAAATAAAAATAAGAGTAAAAATCAGTGAAAAAACAACTAATAGATAAATTAATGAAACCAAGAGCTGTTTAAAAAAAAAAAGAAATTGATCGAGGACAATATTATTAGCCAGACTAATCAAAGAAAGAAGGAGATGACATAAATTTTCAATGTTAGGAATGAAAGGCAGAATAGATCCCACAGACATTAAGAGGATAAGAGAACATTATGAACAGCATTATGCAGATAAGTTAGACAATTTTCACGAAATAAGGAAATAGTGTAGAATAGTGATTCTCCAGCAGTCCAAAAGTAATGCCATGTCACATATATTGCTATTAGTTAAGAGGTTTGGAGCAAGTAACATGTTTCCAGTAATGGTCAAAATAATATAGTCTGTGAGTCATTTCTTTTCAAAATTAAATTGGAATAGATTCACGGTCAATCCTATAATAGGGTGAAATTACATGTAGTTATTTAAGTACGGCACAGTGAAGTATGGGAAGCCATAGTCTGTCTCTGATGTACTACGCATGTTGCTGGATCCTTCTGTCATGGGTAGTTGTAGAAAAATATTTGAAAATCTGCAAACTATAAAAGCGTCACATACAAATTAGTAAATTATTAAAGTGTAGAACCAACTTTTGAAATGTTTTGGAAGAAGGTCTTATTGAGCTTTGAAAATAATAGAATATTTGCAGTGTCAAAGATTAAGAAATGCCAGGTTCTTGGCCCACCTCGGTAGCTCAGTTGATTAAGCAGTCAACTCTTGATTTTGTCTCAGGTCATGATCTTATGTCCTGGGATTGAGCTCCACATCAGGCTCCATGCCTAGCGGGTAGTCAGCTTAAAGATTCTCTTTCTCCCTCTCCTTTTCTCTCCCCCCACTTGCATGTGCTCTCTCTCTCTCTCTCTCAAATAAATAGTTCTTAAAAAGAAAAAAGAAATGCCATGTTCTTCTATCTAGGAAAACCTAGAAATACAACCTTAAATGTTGTATATGAAATGGAAAGAAAGAAAATTGATCAAAAGATAGAAATGCATTGAGAGGAAGAAAAATGATTCCTTATCAGTATATTCCTTTTGAAGGCCCAGGAACACAATAAATGGCATCCAATAAATTTTAGTGAAGAATGGGCTAAAATTCTTGGCGCCTGGGTGGCTCAGTTGGTAAAGCATCTGACCCTTGATTTTGGCCCAGGTTGTGAAATTGAGCCCTGCATCGAGCTCTGTGCTAGGCATGAAGCCTGCTTAAGACTCTCTCTCTCTTCTTCTCCCTCTACTCTTCTGGCCACATTTGCACTTGCATGCTCGCTTGCTCTCTCTCTCAAAAAAAAAAAAAAAACTTTAATTTAAAAATAAACAAATTCCATGGCAACCAGCATATTTGTAGGAACATGTACATTTTATATATATAATAATGAAAATAATTTGGTATCTTCATTTTGCTTCCCTGTTCTGTTTTAATTCTAATATGGCCATTCTGGTTTCCTAATATTCTGGTTACTGATAACAAATCTTGTCTTAAATAATTGTTTATCTCTCACACAGTTTTGTGAATTAACAGGGCTCTGCTGGGTGGTTTTCCTTTGAAGTCTTTCATTTGGTTGCCATCAGATGACAGCCAGGGCTGTAATCATTGGAAGTCTCTACTGGACCTCTCAAGATAACTTACTTATTCATTCACATGTCTGACAGTTGATGCTGGCTGCTCTCTGAGCTCAGCTGAGGTTTGGACCAAAACACCAATATAGGGCATCTCTATGTGACTTGGCTCCTCATGTGAGAGTCCAGGGATGTCACATTTATTACATAGTGGCTGGCTTCTAAGAGAGAACATCCCAAAGTGGAATGTTCCAAAATACCTTGGTAGAAGTTTAAGGTTTCTTATGACCTAAGTCCAAGGTCCTACAGCATCAGTTCTGTTATATTCTTTCAGCTGAAACCTTGCTGAAAGCAAGTCACAGAGACAGCCCAGATTTAGAGAGAGGAGACTATTAAAGGGAAGTTCATTGGGAGACTAACTGTCATAGTGATATACAAAAGTAAACATTTGTGAAGAACCTGTAAAGAGCAACCTGTTCTCTCAGAAGTTTGAGGTTAAGTGATTCACTTAATATTCATTGAGAACTACTGAAAAATAATTGGAAATTGATTTAGAAAATGACTTGGGCATACATTAAGATAACATAATGAATTATTTACTCTAGTTTGAATATTCTCTCCCATATCAGGTAAACTACTCACCCCTTAAGACCTCATAGCAAGTTATATCATGACCTGCAAATCTTTCCCAAATTCTCTATGTTAGCCTCCTTTTTACAGATGAGGAGCTTTAAGACTAGAGAATTTAAGTGACTTCCTCTGTCACACTGAAGTAATGGCACAACCAGTCCTAAACCATAGTTGCCAAATTTCTAATCCAGTATTCTTTGCACTGAACCTATTGCTTCTAATAAAGATATAATAGTGTTATGCTAGACTGTCATTTCATTATATTAATTTGCTCCTTAGTCAGAAAAGTCCTTGTTAAAATGTATGCGCTGGAAAGTATGGTAGCTAATATCTTAGGTTACGGAATTGGACAAGCCCTGGTTTCAGTTCCTAGCATTGGCTCTTACTAGCTGTGTGACTTTGGGCAAATTCTGCAGCCTTTAAGGCTTAGTTTCCTCATATACAAAATGGGCACAATTATAGTATCTACATTGAAGGATTGTTATTATCAGCAAATGTGATAATGACATATACAGCCAATAACACAGTGTGTGGCACACAATGAAAGCCCAATAAATGTGATTAATAGTACTCAGTGAGTAGTTGTTAATGGAGTAATTGATGTTATTATTTTGTTAATTTATGGTTATATTATATTTTTATCTTATTTGGAACTATGATCCAAGTTTATACAGTTCTCTGATATATTACTCTACTAATATCATTTCTAAAGTGAGAAAATAAACTAATAATTTACCTAGCTCCTGAGACGTAAACCAAGATTACTTCAAATGTCATCATGGGTTGGACTGAGTTCCTACTCTTCCCAGAAAAATAGAGTAGAAAAATATATGCATATACAAATAATCATTATGCAATAATGCTATAACGAACAGCCATTCCTTCTGTCTTTTTTCCCAATCTAGAGAGATAATGTCAAGGAAATTTTTGGGAGCGAGAAGAATTTTCTCTGAGAAATGAGAGGATTAATCAGAAAAATGTGTCTGGCGAAGGAAGTTTTCACAAATAAACTAACTTAAAAGCATGTGAGGGCTGAGCCAGTGTGCCTCACCTTAGAAAACCTAAGATTTCCTCTCACGATCTTATTTTCTCCTCTATTTTTGTTTGTATTTGTCTACAGCTCACTTTACATTCTGGGCTGCTTAGGGTGAGTGACTTGGGCTCCATCTGATAATCCATTGCATTAGTGTATAGAAGGCCATGCATTTGTCTCTGTAAAGCTCTGGGGGCACAGCAGTGTGCTGAGTGAAGACCTGGTGTTCTCACACTCATCAAATTGTGTAACTGGAACATATGCATTACTGGCTGGTTTTAAAAGTTCTCTTGCAAAAATCATTACTTAGATCAACTGTAATCATAATTATATAATTATCAACTATAATTATATCAGTCAACCATTTCTGTGTCTCCAGTAAAGACAACATTAAAGAGAAATGGAAAGTTTAGGCTATTTGATGTTCAGTATAACCAGATGAGAATGAATGGCTGTGTTACTGTTTAAACTAATTTTCACTAATATAAGGAAGACCTTACACTTTTTTAGAGAATAATCCATTGAATGATACTGTTTTTCTACTTGCCTTGAGTATTCTTCTTTGTCCAACGACTTAGACTTTAGCCATTTGAGAGTCATTATAACGGACAGAACATTGTCATGGGAGGCTTAGCAAATTAGAGAACTCTACATATATAGTTTGTTCTAATAGTTATGTTAGCCTCGTCCTAGAATGTTCCCAAATTAACCCTCAAATAAAAATGTAATGAAACAAAATATATAATTTCCTTTTTTTAAAGAAATGTTAGTTTGGAGAACCAAATTATCAGCACAGCATCACATTTTCATTAAAAAAAAAAAAAAGATTTTATTTATTTATTTACTTTTTTAGAAAAAGAGCAGGGATCCCTGGGTGGCGCAGTGGTTTGGTGCCTGCCTTTGGCCCAGGGAGCGATCCTGGAGACCCGGGATCGAGTCCCACGTCGGGCTCCCGGTGCATGGAGCCTGCTTCTCCCTCTGCCTGTGTCTCTGCCTCTCTCTCTCTCACTGTGTGCCTATCATAAATAAATTTAAAAAAAAAAGAAAAAGAAAAAAAGCAAAAGCAGAGGGGGGGAGGGGCAGAAGGAGTGGAGAAAAATCTCAAGCAGATTCCCTGCTGAGTGCAGGGCCTGATGCAGGGCACCATCTCACCACCCAGAGGTCATGACCTGAGCTAATGCCAGAGTCAAATGCTTAACTGATTGAGCCTCGAGGCACCCCCACATTTTCACTTTTAAGTAGGAAGTAGGTAAAAAAATGCTAGAGTGCCAATTATTTCCTATGGAGAAACTAAAGATGAGTGGATTATTGCAATTCTCCAAATTTATGGCCATTATTGACTTGATCAATAGAAAACTTCCCCTTAAATTTTTGTTTTTGACCTAAAACAATTCTAAATTCTATTGTCATTGTGAATGATTTTAGATGTAGTCATAAAAAACAAAACACAGGAAATTCTCTGGCATCATCACTCATCACTTACAGACTTGGATGCTTGTTATGTCTCTGTATTGATGTTTCTAAATGGGTATTATCAAAGATGAGCATTTGGTTTAATGACACCTGAATCAGTGTCAGTGGTGCAGCTCTTATATCTGTTAGATATGAAGAGACAACCAATTTGTTATCATTGTCACGGACTTTATTATTCTACAACCCCTGTCAACTTCACTCAGGATTTTGCTGTTAAAAAAGAATGAGCATTAAGAAAATCCTAAAACTTCCATTTTGAGGGCAAAAGCAATGAATATAAGTCAAATGAATAAGTCAATAAACTTAGTATTTATGCAGTATTGTTTCCTAGGAGCATAAAAATATTTCTTATTAATAGACCATAAAATTTTGAAGATGTATACATTTCATTACATACTAGAGATAGACATACTGTTTGTATCTTTGAAGTTTTGTTCGGGATTTTAGCCCTTGGCCTGGTGATATCCAGTGAGGGACATTATCTGGCAGCTGCATGGTTTACTGCTGGGTGCTGTCCTTTGCACTTGGAGATGTTATTGATTATCATTACCACATGGTCCCTATTAGGGAGCCATAGTCCATTCTGAACTGTGTATATAAATATTGTTGATTGATTTCCAACTACAGTAATGGTTGGTGTGGCTGCTTCCATTTGAGACCTGCCTCAGATATACAATCTCTTTCTCATAAACCCTTGATGGTAATTATATCTGCCCAAGTACATCATCTTTCAAGGTTTATCATCCCCCAGCAGCCTACAGCCTTGCCACTTACCAGGCATCAGTAAGTCCTTAACATATCTCCTGTTCTTTCTCTGGTTGCAGTTGTCTGAGCTTCTGCTAGCAATCATGGAGGCATTTCTGTATCCTCATTCTCATTTGCTTCACTTCCTATAGCTGTGTGTATAAGGAATCACCTTAATGATACAAGTCTGTCTACAGTCAAGGAACTCATTGCTCAAGAGTCACGGTTACCACTTTGTTCTCCATTGTGGCCATCTCAAATCCTGATGTGACATTATGTGTCATTATGATAGATGACATTTAATTGTTACTGTCATCTGGGAGTTTAGACAGTTACCTCTGAAGCTGGATACCTCGCCAGTTTTAAACTTTACCAGCTTCATCTCAGCCTCCTCAATTTAGAAAGCCAAGTCACCTATCATCAAACAATAATACTGTGGCTTCCAGCCCCACAGAATAGATGTGAGGTCCTGATTGTGATAAGGCTACCTCGCAGAGGCTTGTGTGAAATCAGGTCAGTAAAGATGTGCTCATTCCAAATTTCTTTCTACATGGAAACTTCAAGAAGAACAGCACTTCGCAGGATTATTTGAGAAATAAAAGAACACGAATGACCTTCATGATGCTGAAGGATATCCAGGGCTGATGGAATGAAAGATTTTCTTACAGGTGTGGGAGAATGTTCTGGTACAATCTATGTCTATTTTTATTAACTACAAGCAAGTTTATGTAGAATATATTGTTTAACTGTTGCTGGAAGCATGTATTCTGATGTCTTATTCAGGCTGCTTCAGCTACAGAAAGTTTAAAAAAATAGGATAAGGACCTGATCCCATTTTGGGGTTCAAAACACAGGTGCATAAGCCCAAATTGCACATACTAGGCTAACAATGTGCCAGAAAATGCTAGGTATCTGTTATCCATGGCGAGCCAAGGACTAAGCAGGCAGTACCCAGATAAGTGTTCTGCAAGGGAGCAGAGCCCAGTGAAGGGTAGAGTAGGCCAAGGGTAGAGGCAGGATTCTAACACTGGTAGGAGACCTGGTAAGAAAAATATAGGAGAGGGATTAAATGCATTCTTAAATACTACCTGGCATGATTCAGACTTGGAATAGCACTGATTTTGCAAATATGAACAAAGTAGCCCAATTTCTAAAAATGGGTACAGGGGCAAGACATCAAGCTCAGCAAAAACTCTGCCCTGTTTTAGTCTTACTATCTTGCACTGTGGTTTCATGTATAAGTTATCTTCAAATGGTTTAGAAGGCAGACTATTAATAATACGTGAACATGTTTCCTCATAGTGCTAAACATACAATTGAAATATTATAAGTAATTTTTGGTGTCTATGTTTGGCTTAATATATCTATGTACGTTCAATACAAAGAAAATTTCCAATAATAATCTCACCTTCTTGCCTTCAACCTTATTTACAGCCAAAATAATTTTTAAAACTGGAGCTAATTAGAGATGCATTCTTTTCATAAAAATCTTTCATTTTCATTCTTTTCATAAAAAGACATATTTGTCTTTTTCTACCTACTTAACTCTTTTCACGTTTTTACAGCTAATTTCCAGACTATGTAATTGTCCCATGTAACTTTTTAAAATCTTTGTCTCTCCTCAATAAAAATAAATAAATGTTTGGCCAGTGAGCTAACAAATGAATGGACCAATAACTAACACAGTGCCTAAAATGTAGTAGATGCTCAATAAATGAGTTTAATAAATGAATGAATGGGAAATTATGAGTAATAATGACATTGACAAAAAGAATGGGTTTTTCAGAAAAATTTTAATTTGTGAAATAATCCAGGAAACTCTAAGGGTCCTTCTGATTAGATGAGGTCAGACACACAGGGAAATTCAAGGCAGGCTGCCTGGCACTTTGTACAAATCAACTGGCTTTTCTCCAAGGAATTCTAAACATTGCCACAAGCCGTAACTTGCCAACTGCTTATTAGTCCTTAAAACACCTTCAAGTAAGGTTACAATTATTCAAAAGTAAATGTTCAAAGGGTTAATCTCTGCTATGTTGTGAAAAAACTATAATTTTGTCAGCATAACAGTACATTTTGATAGAAATATGCAACACCTTTGTAAAATAGCTAAGCTGTCTCTATGACTCATGATTCCTGACCCAAGTTTCATAATCTTTTCTTCTTAAAACCTGTTCAATTTTTAAAAATCAACGAAAAATGTTTTTTCATAAACTCAAATAAGCAGATGATGAATTTCTGCTGCAGCAGCAATTTCATGTTTAAGATTTAAATTACAATATATGCTTTGCCTACAGACCACATAGTTAGGAAACTGTGTTTTTAAACCGAGTGTGTTCAGTCATAAACACTGATAGATAAACCATCTTACAACATAGCTTTAAATAATAATGTGATGTGCTTTAAGTCAACAAATATTTGTTGAAAGCTCATCTGCCAAGCACTTCCTAGGGAAAAAAAAAAATCATTGTGGATCTTATACTCTAGCAAGAGAAGACAGGCAATAAACTAATAAGTAAATAAATTGTCTAAAATGTTAAAAGATTCCAGTGCTACAGGAAAAAAGATGAGTAAGCAAGATCTGGGAACTGGTATGGGATGAATGGTCATGTAATCTTAGGGTGGTCAAAAGTGGAAAGTTCGTGGACAAAGGGCATTTGGGTAAAGACTTGAAGAAGGTAAATGACCCACTGGTATACAATACATTGATAATTACTCTTGTAAATGTCCTTTTGAACAGCCCTCATTATGTTTATATATTTATATGGATGATGTCATTCCCTTGCCTAAACCTTCAATTGACTTCCTATTGCTTTAGGATAATGTTTCTCTTTATAATGTTTTATGACTTCTGTGATCTCACCCCTGCCTCAACCTCCAGCCCGTGTCTTTTTCTCTTTTTGCTTAGTCTGCTTCAGACAGGCTGGATTTATTTTAATTCCTTCTCAAGTACCAGTGGCTTGCCCATTTTCAGGCCTTCCAACAGGCATTTCTCTCAGCATGTAACAATTCCCTGGACTTTTTTTTTTTTTTTTTTTTTTTTTAGCTAACTTCCCAACTAACCATCCATCCCACTTCCCAAAGTATCTATCCTGTATTCTTAGATTCTTGTTGCACTGCAGTTTTGCCTTCCCGGTCCTTTTACAATCACAAGTAAATATTTTTTTGCAAACCAAATGCCTTTCCTGATATCCTGTAATGTGCTAGACTCTATCCTAAATGTTGCATATATAGTAAGTAAGTAGATCTGGCCCTGCTCTGTTACACTGCAGCCTAGTTTGAGCTAGTTAACTAGAATTTATTTGGAAGTTTCTGAACACTATTAAATCTTTGAAGTGAGTCTTATCAAACACTATGCATGTAGGACAGAAGTACAGACCATAAAGTGATATTCCAATTCTTCAAAATGAAATGAATGAGGAGATGTCTATTTGGTTATCTGGCATATGACATTTCTCAACTCTTGAAAAAAATCCTGTTTAGAAGCAGATGATGACCCTCATGAGCCAATAAGCCATTTTGTCAAAACTATAACTGCACAAAATATATTTTTCATAGAACTGTTAATCAGAGGATTGTGTAGTAGGCAATGGATTCTACAACTAAAATAATCAGATAGATGAAGCCCTTACAGTGGAAAAAGCCATCTATTTAAGAATAAAGCATTCATCTACTTAAAAGGCATTCTAAGTGGATTTCATAGTAGCCCAAAATAATATGCATTTATCATTCTAATCTGAAGAACATGACAGTCGCTTCAGGTAACTTGTTCTTGAATAAGCAATAAGGTCAGTGCCTTAAAAAAGGAATAACAGAAGAGGGGAAGCAACTAGAGAGAAGCCAAATGTCCAGTTTGGGATGTATATTTATATATCCAACACCTGCTACTGTGGAATTCTAAAGATCTCATTCTGTGCGTTGTTACGCTATTAGAAACCATTTTATCAAGTGTGCATTTGAATTGTTGGTGTATTAGATAATATTCTTTCATCCACTAGCTTTCAACATTCTAAGCTTCCCATGAGTGTGAGGTGTCACAAATTCTGATGTATGAACACATGGTAATTCTGCTAGCACACAACAAAAGGGCACATTTGTTTTACCCAGCTATTAGTATTGCCACAGGGTAAAATTTACTCACCACTACAGTGTGGGGATTTAACATTTTCCACTGCACTCCTTACTCTGTAATACATATAAATGGAATCATTAATGCTTTCTAAAGTGTCCACAAATAACTTTTTGACAATGTTTTCATTTTATTTCTTTGCTTGATGCCTACATTAAAATAAAATTATGACAATTGTGATTAACGCCACAATGAAACTGACTCTTTAGCAAAGTATACAAAGGTGTTAATTGCCCACTTACAAGCATTACTAAATTGAACTCTAATGGTTTGACTACCGAGTTAGTTGTATATGTTGCTAGTTTACTTTTACAATACAATACATGATACAGGAAAACACACAAATGATATAGCACTTGACAAAACTGAGAGAGTGCATTTTGAACATGTTACTCTTGATGACATTAAAGTAAAAGGATACCTTTCATACCAGCAAACAGTTGTTCACTTGGTCCTGCTAGTGAATTAGTGAAAAAAACAAAACAAAACAACAACACTGCGTTTAAGAAACTAAAATCCTCACAAGCTTTCTCATTTTAAACTTTCTAGTAGTCAATGGGGGTAGTTACTAAATTTCTTAAGTACAAAATATTCGTTCTTTTTAGTCTTGTTCTGTGGAATAAGAGAGTATCAAAAGTCTCAACAAATAGGGTAAACACGACTCTAAAGAGACCTAAACCTAAAAAAAAGCAATCTGAATTAGATTCTGTTTTCTGAAAAGGGAAGGGTTAAACTAACAGTTCTTGCTCTGGAGCACTAGAGAAAAATATCAGAGCTTGCTAAGGGAAAGCACTAAATTTAAAGTTGCATGTGTGCATTCAGCTAAGAAAATCCCCCATAGCAATGGGAAAATGTTGAGAACTTCATAGAGGAGCTAAAAGGTTTTCATTTCTATTATGCTTGCCCTGCTGCTAGGGTTAACTTTGGATAGAATGGAATTTTTTTTTTTTTTTACCTCCAATCACTTCAGGACTTTCATTCTAAATTTTAAGATCTGATTGTGAAACTACTTTCTTATATTTGAGCCATTGAAAAATTATTTTGTAATACAAAATAGTGTCTGAGGCCGAATTGAATTCTGTAAGGGATGACACCACTGATCTGCTAGTTAAATGTACCTGGAACTTTGTGCTTCCAGTTTCACTTGATATCAGTTTTAAAGAGGTCAATGAAATGATGGAGTGGAAACGATGAGGGTCTTTCATAGGAAGACAGAAGCCACCTGGGATCTATTTTTATAAACAACTGAAATCAGTTGTTGTGAAAGCAGCAAAACCATTTTTTTACAAAAAGGAAAGGACTTCCTGGTATTCTTCTCAAAATAATTCCTACTATTTCTTGATGCCTCTAAAGAAATAATCTACCTACTTATGATACTTAGTGGAAAGCTATTTTTATGCAAATCTATTGATCAAGAAACAGCTGATGAATTAAAAAAATAATGGTCAATTCCACCTTGTGAAGTATTTATGGCTCTGAGAAAATTTATCAGACTTAGAGGAACCTCAGGGAAACTATAAAACTAGGGACCTTAGTAAGTAGATAGCTCTACTTCTGAAGCCTACAGGGACTGTTAGGATGAAATGAAGATCAATAGCCATTTAGGGATATCCCACAACAACTTTACAGCTTCCAAATAAATACAGAAGAGAAGTACAGTTAAGGTAAAACAATGAAACATATATATCACAAAATCCCTGGGGATATTTTTTCCTTTCTCAATGCAAATAAATTGTTTTATCAGGCACATTTGTGTAAACAATCTACCTGGATTTCAGGAAGGCATTTTCCAAAATCTCTTATGACAACATAATGGATGGGAGAGAGGAGAGTGGGTTAGGTTCCAAGACACCTGTATAGATTTGTACGTGTTCAAGTGAGACAGGAGACTGGGTATGTGTAAGGGATCTTACATTTGACAATAATTTTGAGCCAGCAAATTGGATGAAAACACTAGAGCCATTTTTATCAAGTTTTAGATGATAAATTTGCTAATGTGAATATATTGAGAAAGGGAATTCATATTTGGAAGAATGCCAAAAGGTAGATTAATTGGTCAAAATTAATGAAATTGAACTTTAAAGAAAGTGCATGACACTTGCCTTCTAATCCCACGGTCTCTTACAGTTTGACAACTTTCTAAACTTTAAGAGAACAGAACATGAAGAAAAAGACCAATAGATCCTCTCAATGCAGCAATGCAGGCTAGAATCTCTGCGTGGGGCAGTGGCCAATGGGAACTACCAGGAAGTGGCAGAGGATGCAAAGCTGGAGGTTTAAGCAGCTGTCTACCTGTGCTGTGCCTCAGAGGAAGGGATCTGCATTAACACTCTTAAGGGCTACCATGATCTCTGTGGGTGTAAACAGCAGTTTAAGATCATGACACTCAAAAGGGGAGGTAAGCTCAGGATCAGAAGAAACCTTTTCTTGTCACTAAGGGTTCCGTCTTATAGTTGGGGCAAGGCAGTAGGAGTTTCTCAGTGGAGCCTATGGTCTGCCTAGGAGCATCCAAGAGGTCTGACTGAAGTAAGCAGGAAGTCTGGCTGAAAGAGTGGCATAATCCCCAGCAGTGGAGGCTGGAAAAGCTGTGCAGAAAGTTAGTCCTATAGATAAGTGAATGTCAGTACTAACAGGGAAAATAAATTACATTCTGGAAACAAAAGCAAAATCTCCACAATCAGGATTGCATGTGGGGAGAGGGAGGGAAGGAGTCAGTGGGTAAGAGGATGTCTGGGGCCCACTTTGGAGTATTTCTTACTCTGAAGTCTCTAGAGTCATATCCTGGGTCGGCCACTTACTAGTGGACAAACTACTTAATTTCTCTGCACCTCTGATAGTAGCAGTCTCAAAGGTTTTTTGCAAAGATTAAATGAACTAAAGTTTATAAAGCACTTAGAACAATACCTGAAAAATAATCAATGCTACATAACTATCTGCTAAACAAAAATAAATTAAATGAACATTTGGATTGATGAGAGAAATACAAAAGGCCTATCTCAGCATATAAATGGGCAAAGAACCTAGTCAATCACACAACAGGTGATTCAATGATTGAGTAAGCATGGAAAAATACTCAGTATTAATAATAACCAATGAAACACATCTTTAAAAAATAACAAGATACCACTGTGTTTTTTTTTTTTTTAATTTATGATAGTCACAGAGAGAGAGAGGGGGGCAGAGACACAGGCAGAGGGAGAAGCAGGCTCCATGCGCATACCGGGAGCCCGATGTGGGACTCGATCCCGGGTCTCCAGGATTGCGCCCTGGGCCAAAGGCAGGCGCCAAACCGCAGCGCCACCCAGGGATCCCAAGATACCACTATTTTAAAAATAACAAGATACCATTGTAGACACGATGGAATGGGTATCTTCCTCTATTGTGTCATAAAACACTAACTCTTCAATTTAGGTACACTTGTAGGTACCAGAGCTAGAAAAATGAAGACCTCAGACTTGCCTTGAAAACCTTAGTTACAGTCTAGGTGAGAGACAGATGTGTAGACAATGATTATGAAACAATGTGGTGAATTGTGTATCTTACTCATGCTTACTGAAGATCTCTCACCCATGGTGCATGTACAAGAGGCTAACCGGGACACAGGACAGGCAGGCAGAGGTTATTACTCCTGCTAGGAGGAAATGACCCTGAAAAGGTAATCTGAGGCCAATTTGTAACAGATACACAGCATTGCTAGGGAATTCCCTGTAAACTAGACAAGGACAATAATAGCTCTCTATTTTCCAACAGTAAGAAGTTAAACTCAGGGGGCAGCTGGGTGACTCAGTTGAGCATCTGACTCTTGATTTTGGCTCAGGTTATGATCTCAGGGTCATGGGATCCAGCCCCTTATGGGGTTCTGCACTCAGCAGGGAGTCTGCTTGAGATTTTCTCCCTCTCCCTTGCCCTCTCCTTCTGCCCCTTCCCCTGTTCTCTCCTGCTCTAAAATAAATAAATAAAATCTTAAAAAAAAAAGAAGTTAAACTCAATATCCAGAATATCTTTTGAGTAATCTGAGAGGAACAAAGATATCTTCAAATGCTCATTCCTGGAGAGTTAGAGAAAACTAGTAGAAGCATCTCCTTCCAGTTTGGCAATAGTACTGTAGATTCATAGAGGGATTCATCCAACCTTATAATTCTGGGAGTTAATTCTAAGGAAATAAATAGAATTATTTATAATAATAAAAACTAGAAATGCATTTCCATTAGGAACTGTGGTATATCAACTTCATGAAAAATTTGTAGAAAACTTTAAAAAGATGAAAATTTTGGAATCCACTTAGAAATATGCTTATGACATAATGTAAAATGAAATAATTCAAGATAGATCTATGATATAATTACTATTATGCATATAAGAAAGACTTAGGGAAAAATTTAACGAGTTGACTTGACATGCTTAGGTTGGTGAAATAGTGGCTATTTAAGCATTTTCCAATTCTTTTTTTATTAATTTTAATACAAAAGAAAATAAAAATTTCTTCATATAGGGCCAAAAGATAACTATTGGATTGAAGAGATTGTACTGACAATATATCAAATAAAAAAGCCCAGAGAGTTGAATAAACTGTAAATTCAAAATAAAACAACAATTTGATATTACTCCTCAAAGAGCAAATCCCGTATTAGGAATAAAAATACAATGGGCAGCCCTGGGCTCAGCAGTTTAGCACCGCCTTCAGCCCAGGGTGTATCCTGCTGACCCAGGATCGAGTCCCACTTCGGGCTCCCAGCATGGAGCCTGTTTCTCCCTCTACCTGTGTCTCTGCCTCTCTCTCTCTCTGATGAATAAATAAATAAAATCTTAAAAAAAAAAGTAAAAATACAAGAAGAGGATTTACAATAGGAAAGTGATAGCCTCTGTCAGTTGTCATTGATCAGACTGTATCTGAAACTTGTTTGTTCTGGAAGCCACATTTATTAAGATGGATATAGGCAAGTTAGAGTACATTTACATAAGAAAGGATGAGGGAATGGAATTGCATAATGTGCCAATGTTTAATTCAGAAATGAAAAGGCAACATGGGTAGATAGCATATTTATGTTAAAAAAATATTAAGTGCTGTCTTGGAGAAGACAGAATAGATTTTCTGTGGACTGATCCAGGAGTCCCTATCAGTGAATATTGTGGAAAAACAGATCTAAATTTATAGAATTAACTATAATTTATAATGCACGTTAGTGCTACTCAAAGCAAAATGGTCTGTCATGGAAGATGATGAAATCCTTGGAATCAGACTGGTTTAGCTTGCTGATATGATCTGTGGGGATATTACATAGGAGGTGAGAGTTTGGACTGATGTCTTTTAACACCTAGCCCAATCTTGAAAGTCAATAACTCAAACTGCGGTCTCAAGAAATCCAAAACTTGGCATGCTTTCAAACCTGCAGAACCTACTTGTTACTTCTCTTCGTATCATGCTTATGATTTACTGGGCTGCTATGCTTAGGAATGAGAAAAGGCTGGGTGAGGTGTTAGAATGACAGCTAAAATGAAGACAGTTGCTCTTTAAGGATGAAAAGGGGAAGCTTGAAAAACGTGTTACTATCAAATCCTGTAGTAATAAAAAGTTGGATGAAAAGCTGAAAGCTTGTGTTATGGTCACTATTCCAGTAACTGACATTTTGCAATGAGGAATAGTTTTATTAAGTTTCATTCCACTAAAAATTAAATCCATTTAAATCCTCAGAAGGAATGTTGAAGGAACATTACAGAACCTGGAGAAATAGTTAATTTCTGGTCTTTGAGAATGAAAAATATACTTCAGACATATTTTAAAGTGAACTTTTTTATTCTTGCGAAGATGGTTTCTGAACTAGGAGTTTTCTGTGACTATTAAAAACCTAGTTTCAAAAATTTCCAAAATAATAGCATATTTATTGCTTCCTATGTCATCGATTTTCATAGGATAGCACTCACGTCCTTGGAGTAATAGTATAAACAGAGCTATTCAGATTATTTTTATAATCCTTCAAGTCTTTTTGCTTTAATTGAATGATCTGTGGCAAACTACAAGGACATAGGAATGTTCTGCCAAAGGAATGTTCTGAATCTCTGGTTTGTCTTCTCATGACCCTTGAAGTGTTGCATAGCATAAGCAGCAAAAAACAATGAACATTGTGGAGTTCCTTCTTATAATAACTAACTTTAATCTGTTAGGTATTAAGATTTTGTTTTAATAGGGGATTTTAAGTATAATTGCTGTTATCTATTTTTGAAGTTCCTAAGAAGTATCTATAAATACCATATTTAGTTCTTTAATTAGGGTAATGGGGTGCTGTAGTAAACTAGTTTAATTAAAAATGCTTGATTGAAATTATTTTATCTTGTGGCAAATTGATTTTGTGACTCTAGAGCAGATGACCCATGTAGCATACATTTCATTTCAAGACAATTTGGCTTTGTCCTTCCTGTCTAATGAGATTTTGTTTTGTTTTATTTTAAAGATTTTATTTATTTATTCATGACAGACACAGAGAGAGAGAGAGAGGCAGAGACACAGGCAGAGGGAGAAGCAGGCTCCATGCAGGGAGCCTGATGCGGGACTTGATCTGGGGTCTCCAGGATTACACCCTGGGCTGAAGGCGGTGCTAAACCACTGGGCCACCAGGGCTGCCCTTGTTTTGCTTTATTTTGGTTTGGTTTTTTTGTCATCGGGAATTTTGTAGATCTTGAAGCTTTGATTTGTTTAAAACTTTAGGATCTTTGATAGAAAAGATTATATAAATATATGCATATATGTATGTATATATATCACGTATAGGTGTATGTTATTTGTCATTTCAAGAAATAGTTCAGAAATTATTCCCTCTTGTAAACATTTTTTTTCTCAGGACAGGTTATTTATATTTTAAATCTAATTTTCTTTAGTGCTTGCTAGGCCAAATGACATTTCTTTTAAGGATAGCAGACATAAGTAAATTAGAATGAAAGGAGTTAATTAGGTTCAAGGATATAACATGCTGGTACCCAAAAACATTTGAAAGCTCCCATTGCTAAATAAACACACAGTCAAATATAAATCATTAATATGAACATTATGGCATATTTATTTATTAGATTGCTATTGTCCCTCCCGCACTGGCTAGATAATTAGCACTCGGAACAAATACTTCATAATCGACAAAATGCAAGGTAAAGGAAGTAGAGCCCAACAATTATAAGATTCCTTTCACCAGAGATTTATAAACAGGTGCCCTTAGTATACACAAATACACACAAACACACCCACACATGCCTTCTATCAACAACTGCTAGTGCTCTACCCTATAGACCAATTCTGTTCTTGGCTGTCAGCCATGTGTTTCTGGCCTTGAGCCTTGACATTGTCCTTTAAAAAGGAAACAGATGACTGTAGGAAACTAGTCCAAGAAGATGTAGGTCTAAATGATCAAAATAGCCAGTAATCCAAGGGAGACAAATGCACTCATGTCCTTATAGAGCCTGAAGCACTGCCCATGGAATCCTTTGATAGTAAGAAACAAATAAAGAGTGGCATTAATTGACAGAGGAGACCTTGTAGGGACTAAGGAGAAGTATCACATCAAGTCTGAATGTTCCTGCATCCTGGCTATATTCAAGGAATTTTAAATTAGTAATATTTATCCAGAGCCCTGTTTTGAGAAATACGAATTTAAGGCTTTAGAGTATGAACATTTATTAGGAGATAGAAAAGAGAACCTGATTAAATGGAAATCCACATAGTCTATGTTTCTGGTTGGGAAGTCTAAATAGGATATCAATTCTTCCCAAATTAACTTAAACTTTTAACATATCTGAACACAATCTCAGTGACATATAGAGGAATTTATATCAATATTAATATAAAGAGAAAAAAATCAAGAACATAAATCACAAACTTGTATTTAACCAAATTGCCATGAAATATGTAAAACAAAAGTTAAAAAAAATAAGCAAATTTGACACATTTTCAATAATAGTGGGCAATTTAATATAGCTTTTAAAAATTTATCAGCACAGCAGACGTAAAATTAAGGACATGGAATAGCCTGCTAATGATGAAATAACAGGTTTGATTTAATAGCTATATATATAAAACCATACTTTTCAATCAGAGAATACACATTCTTTTCAAGCCCACGTGAAACATTTATAAAACATTCAAGACAAGAAGGAATTCCAATAAATTCCAAAAAATCAATGTAATACCCATCAAGTTCTCTCACTTTAAGTTTGTTTGAAAATTGGAAGAAAATATGAACATGTTAACTCTATTTCTTTTGGATTGGGATTGTGGATAATTTCTATTCCTTGAAATACTCCGCTGTGTTCCCTTTTATTAACAAGTAATTATAAAAAAAATAAATAAATAAGAATCTGTGTGTGGCTGGAGGTGGAATAGCAGACCAAGTGGAAACTTCAAGGATAAAGGAAATAACTTCTGAAGTCCTAATAACTCTCCTATAAATCTTGCCTAATGACCAAGACTTTTGTCCACCTTTTAGTGTTTATATGACCCAGTCCAGGCAAAACCAAAACAAACCAACAAACACATGAAAAAAGTAATCTTTGTATTTAATTTCATCTAGGTATTCACTGAGTAGTCCTTATGATGATGCTTAGAAATATTAATGAAGTACAGAGTTATACTCCCATGTATTGTCATGTAATTGGATTTCTCATTCAGTTGTTGATAAATCTTTTGTTGGCAGCTAAATCCTTTCTCTCAGTAATGTTTATTTTATCTTTTAATGTTATTGTTTTTCCAGGTCCAATGAATTAATTTATCAGTCAATCTTTACTGACACAGTTTGTTGAGATACTTAGCTTCTGTAGCGCTCCGTTTTCTGGTGCACATAATGAAGGATGTTCTAATGTTTTTCAAACTTTACTGTTTTTTTGAACGACTTAGGGATCCTGTTAAAGCACAGATTCTGGCTCAGTGTGAAGTGGAGCCTGAGAATCTGCATTGCTATCCAATGTGTATTTTTAGTCGCAGGGTTCTAGGGACCTTTGCAGCCCCCAGAGGCTTCAGAGACAATATTTCATCACTGCTTTTTAAAAATAATATTTTATTTATTTATTCATGAGAGACACATAAAGAGAGGCAGAGACACAGGCAGAGGGAGAAGCAGGTTCCCCACAGGGAGCCTGATGCAGGACTTGATCCCAGGGCCCAAGGATCATGCCCTGAATCAAAGGCAGTTGCTCAACCACTGAGCAACCCAGGCATCCCTCATCACTTCTTAAGGTGATTTCTACAGAAATGTGGGACTTAGAGTGAGTTATACTGCAAAGGGTCCCTTCTTCATCTTCTCCCTACCAACACTTTTATCACCTTGAATCTTGCCTAGAGGGCAGAGTGGGGAAGAGACACCTGCCAGATTGTGACTATCAGTGTGGAAAAGATGGTTGAATGGTGGCAGTGGCTGGAGGAGGAAGGGGAATTGCACGCTGATATGAGTCACATTTGCTGACCGAGCTCTATTTTACTGATGCTGTGCCCGTCTCCTGCCTTCTCACTGGAACTAATTAAATAGGCCCATCAGGCTGATATGTGATACAGTTTCAACCCACCACATTGTAAAATTATATTTGTCCCACTCCTCCAAGCCCTGGGGACTCTTCTACCCACTGGTCTAGTGCCAGGCACTGAAGTCGATATAAAACAAGGAGACTTGATTTTCTCCTGCAGGGGAGCTTAAGACTATGGTTGAGGAGGCAAAAAAAAGATGGAGAAAAAGCAATAAGTGAAAAGAGAGAAGAATCTGAATATTGTTACTTACTCTGATTGAGGACATAATGTTAACCTTGCTTTATTTGAGCAAAGTTTTTGGTGGCATGAATTTAATAAGAGAAAACACTGCATCTGAATTGTTCCTAATCAAGCTAATTGAACAAAGGGAAGAGTTCCAAGAACACCTTTAGTACTGATGGAAAACATTTATTTTCACTGCAAGACATAGACCCTAAGGAACCTCCATTCCTTTCTCGAATGAAATGTGAACTCTTACAATAAGGTTGATATTCCATTTTACGTCATTGATGGGATCCAAGCATAGTAATGGGATTACTGATCAATGACATGAATTATAAATTTATAATGCTAAATCATTTTTTGTTTTTATTTCAAGGAATAGATTTGATACAATTTTTATTGGTCATCAGAGAAACAAAGGAATTTGGTTTGACAGGTGGTAAGGCAACCGAAAACAATGGCTTTGCATTCCCAATGTTGAAACTTACGGAAAGTACCTTTGATTGGCTAGTTATAAAAAATGCACAAAAAAAAAATGCACAAAAGTGTAATGTTATAGGAAACTGATTTCAAATAAGTTCGCAGGAAAGCTCTGGTGTCCTTATATAATATTCTTATTTTGCCTAATGGACTTTTTCTGTTTTGGGCAGCTCTGCTGACCAGTAGTAGCTGTTTCAAGAGGGGAAATCTTAGTGGTAAAAGTGGTGCTCAGCTTGTGGCAAGGCAGCACAAAGAAGACAAAGGAGAAAAGAATTAATGCCTCCAAATTAGGACTTTTAAAATGTTTACCGGATTTAATGGCTAAAGATTTTAAGTGCCCTGAGTGGAATTTAAATTTTATATTCATGATATCTGGATTTAGGGCGACAGGAAAAGGCTAAAGAGGTTTTTGGGAAATGATCCCTGTACTCCTAGAATCTAGCTGAACCTCACCTGCTCAGAAGTGACTATCTAAAGCCTGGCTTAAGATTGAACATACTTATAATGAGATTCTAGGAGCTCTCTTTTCCCCTGCTGATATTAAATCACTTTTTTTCTTAGAGTTACATCATTTCCCTCCAAAACTTTTTTTCATATTCGATCTTTCTTGAAAACCAAACTAGAAAGCTCTTTCAAAAGCACATTTAAAAAAGCCTTCCCAGTGACCTTACAGTGCACCAAATATTTAGGTCAGTGATGAGATTTTGGAATATTTTCCAAAGTAAATGGGGAAGTTTTGGCACACACTCCAGGTTGCAAATTTAGATGATATCTATAGTCTTACAAGTGAAACCTGGGGTCATTTTGAAGGATTGGGATCTTTTTTAGACATGACACAACTGCATTCTGTCCTCATGGATCTCTGTGGTGGAATCCATCCTCTTTCCAGGAAGAACTTGATGCTACAGCCATCAGCATCTTCCTAGATTTGCTTCAGCTGCAGTCAGCCACACCCTCAATGGCATCCCCTTTCCAGACGACCACATCCAAGGACCTATGATGGCAGGGTTATCAAGGCCCTGTGAGGCCTCACAATGATGAACAGTACATGTTCTAATTTCCTAGGGGAGTGGCTGAAGCTTTATCATCCCGTATCACAGTTTGACCTTTCCCTCTGCTCAATCTGCCCCTGCCCCTCTCTTACACATGTGCTCATTGTTGCATCCAGAGACAATACCAGGAGTGGTTCTAGAACACAGGCAGTAAGATAGGGCTTTGGTGTTGAATCACTTATGTTTAGCTGACAATGAGGACTCCACTACTGGTGATGAGTGGAACATAGGGAGCCCCTAGCTCTGGTCGTGAATTAGGATGGTATACTATTAGAAAGGAACTCACTAGCAGATGTTTTATCAAGCATGTTGAAAAGTATGAAGAAATAGTAACTGTAAAGAAAACAGCACAGAATGGCTATCTCTTAGTGCCACTAATGTACTAGAAGATAAAAGGTACAGGTTAAGAACTAGTGCTTCCACCAATAGAAAATGAGTGGAGATAGGGACTGCTGGGTAGCTCAGTCTGTTGGGCATCCTCCTGTTGATTTCAGCTCAGGTCATGATCTTAGGGAGCCCTGTGTTGGGCTCCATACTGGGGGTGAACCTGCTTAATATTCTTTCTCTCTCCCTCTCCCTCTGCTCCCTCCTCTGCACCCAGGTGCGTGTGCTCTCTCTTACTCTCTCTCTTAAAAAAAAATGAGTTGGGATTTAGATAAACTGGTAAGAAAACATATTTCTAAGCCCACAGAGTAGGTGTAGGTGACAACACTCTGGAAGACAGAAAAGAAGAGGAGGAGGAGGAGCAGAAGAAAAAGGAATTTAGAAAGGATAAAGATTTCAGAAAAGAAAAAATTGTGAGGAGCTATCTGCACCAATATAACTTGTTGCAATAAAGCTGATTATTGTTGGTCACTCTCCTTTATTAGTTCTTAGTTTCCTAGCCTTCCTTGTGTTTTCCAGGGGTTAGCTGTATCTTTATTTGTGAATCTCAGCTATGAATATTCAAATCTTCTTCACACATAAATGTGTCAACTGTCATGGTTGCTAATAACTAGATGTACAAAGTGATAATACATCTCTTTTGTTTATATTGCCAATACTCTTTAAAAAAAAAGATTTCATTTATTTATTCATAAAAGACACAGAGAGAGGCAGAGACACAGGCGGAGGGAGAAACAGGCTCCTCGCAGGGAGCCTGATGTGAGGGACTCAATCTCAGGACCTCAGGATCACGACCTGAGCCAAAGGCAGGTGCTCAACCAGTGAGGCCACCCAGGTGCCCCAGTATATTGCCAATACTCTTGAATTTTATTTATCTGTATGCATTCCACACTGATCACACCAAAAGCAAAAATTATGGGCATTTCTCTACCTTTATCATTCTGTCGTATAGAACTAAGGTTTGGAATGAACATGATAAGCATTTTTTTACTGTGATATAACTGACATATAACATTATGTTAGTTTTAGGTGTACAACATAATGATTCAATAGTTGTATAGATTGACAAATGATTGCCACAATAAGTCTAGTTAACAGTTGTTACCATATGCAATTACAAATTTTTGTGTGTGTGATAAGAACTTTTAAGATCTACTCTCTTAGCAACTCTCAGATATATAATGCAGTATTATTAGCTATAGTTGCCAGCATTTTATTTTAGAACTGGTAATTTGTAACTTTTGACTACCTTTATCCATTTTGTCTCTCCTCGACCCCTGCCTCTGGTAACCACCAACCTATTCTCTGTATCTCTGAACTTGATGGTTTTTTTGTTGTTGTTGTTGTTCTTGTTTTAGATTTCACATACAAGTGAGATCACACAGTATTTATTTCATTTAGCATAATGCTGTCAAGGTCTAGCCATGTTGTCATAAGTGGCCAGATTTCCATCTTTATAGTTGAATAATATTACATGTATGGATACATAAATATTACATATTACATATATAAGATATATATATATATATATAATATAAAATTTATTTGTCCATTTATCCTTTAATGGATACTTAGATTGTTTCCATATCAGGTATTGTAAATAATGCTTCAATGCACAGAGGGGTATATATTTCCTTTTGAGTTAGTGTTTTTATTTTCTTCAGATAAACACCCAGAAGTGGAATTGCTAGGTCATATGATAGCTCTATTTTTAATCCTTTGAAAAACCTTTATATGTTTTCCACAGTGGCTGCACCAATTTACATTCCCATCAACAGTGCAGAAGTGTTCCTTATTCTCCACATCCTCACCAATACTTGTTATCGCTTGTCTTTTTGATAGGAGCCATTCTGACAGGTGAGAGATGTTATTTCATTGTGGTTTTGATTTGCATTTCCCTGGTGATTGGTGATATTGAGCGCCTTTTTAATGTACCAGTAGCCATCTGTACATCTTCTTTGGAAAAATATTTATTCAGATCTTCCATCCATTTAGAATTCAGATTGTGTGTTTTTATTTGTTTTTCTGTTTTGTGGGTGTTTTTTTTTTTTTTTGCTATTGAGTTGTATGAATACTTTATACATTTTGAATAATAACCCCTTATCAGAAATGTAATTTGCAAAGATTCCCATTCATTAGATTGCCTTCTCATTTTGTTGATGATTTCTTTCATTGTGCAGAAGCTTTTTAGTATGTCATAGTACCACTTGTTTACTTTTGCTTTTGCTGCTTTTGATTTTAGTGTCAGATCCAAAAAGCATCACCAACACCAATGTCAGGAAGCTTACTGCCTGTGGTCTCTTCTAAGGTTTTATGGTTTTAGGTCTTACAGGCAAGTATTTAATCCATTTTGAGTTGGATTTTGTGTATGGTTGAGACAGTGATCGAGTTTCATAATTTTGCATGTGGCTGTCTAGTTTTCCCAACATTATTTATTGAAGGGACTGTCCTTTCCCCATTGTGTGTTCTTGGCTCCTTTTTTAAAGTTAATTGACTATATATATTTGGTTCCATTTCTGGGCTGTCTGGTCTGTTCCATTAATCTATGTGTCTGTTTTTATGCCAATACCACACTGTTTTGATTACTATAGCTTTACAACATAGTTTGAAATCAGGAAGTGTGATGCTCCAAATGTATTCTTCATTAGCATTTTGTAATGGACCAAAAACTGTTTCTCAATCTCCTGATGGAGAAACTTTTGTTTCCTTAAGCCTTTTAAGAATCTTTCTAAGTTGGGATCCCTGGGTGGCGCAGCGGTTTGGCGCCTGCCTTTGGCCCAGGGCACGATCCTGGAGACCCGGGATCGAATCCCACGTTGGGCTCCCGGTGCATGGAGCCTGCTTCTCCCTCTGCCTGTGTCTCTGCCTCTCTCACTCTCTCTGTGACTATCATAAATAAAAATTTTTAAAAAAGAAATGTTCTCATTATAAAAAAAAAGAAGCTTTCTAAGTGATTTTTTAAAAAAGATTTTATTTATTTATTCATGAGAGACATACACATACAGAGAGAGAGAGAGAGAGAGAGAGAGAGAGGAGAGGCAGAGACACAGGGAGAGGGAGAAGCAGGCTCCATGCAGGAAGCCTGATGTGGGACTTGATCCCAGGACTCCAGGATCACGCCCTGGACCAAAGGCAGGTGCCAAACCACTGAGCCACCCAGGGGATCCCCTCTAAGTGATTTTTATTTTTTTTATTTTTTTAAATTTTTTTATTTTTTTAAATGTGGATGGGCTGGTCTGATCTTTTTTTTTTTTTTTTAAGATTTTTTATTTATTTATTCATGAGAGAGAGAGAGAGAGAGTCAGAGACATAGGCAGAGGGAGAAGCAGGCTCCATGCAGGGAGCCTGATGTGGGACTCGATTCCGGGTCTCCAGGATCACGCCCTGGGCCAAAGGCAGGCACTAAACCACTGAGCCATGCAGGGATCCCCTCTAAGTGATTTTTAAAGAAAGATTTATTTAGGGACACCTCGGTGGTTCAGTGGTTGAGTGTCTGCCTTTGGCTCAGGGGCTGATCACAGGGTCCCGGGATCGAGTCCCACATCAGGCTCCCCACGGGAATCCTGCTTCTCCATCTGCCTGTGTCTCTGCCTCTCTCTCTGTGTGCCTCTCATGAATAAATAAAAAAGATCTTATTTATTTAAAAAAAGATTTATTTATTTATTTGAAGGAGAGAGAGAGAGAGAGAGAGAGAGCGCACACGTGAGAGAGTGCAGATGAACAGGGGGAAGAGCTGAAGGGGAAAGAATCTCAAGCATACTCCATGCTGAGCACAGAGCCTGATGCAGGGCTCAATCTCACAACCCTGAGATCATAACCTGAGCAGAAGCCAAGAGTTGGACACCTAACTGATTGAGCCCACCCAGGTGCCCCTAATCTTTCTAAATGATTTAAAAGTGAACAGAAGGTTAAAGCAAAAAAAAAAAAAAAAAAAATGGAAGGTAAACACTGGAGATATTAGAACATTGGTTTAACTAGTACCAGGTAGAGAGGTAAAATGACACTGAGAAATACATATTACTTTATGTTTTTTTATGGATACATTTATGCACTTGCCATTTAAAAAATAGAGATGATTTAAGAATGTTTTTATGGGAAAAGAGAAACCTTCACTCACTCTTGAATGAAAGTGATCTCTCAGGCAGCCCATGGAAACTACACTGAATGGGTTTGTTGGGGACAGTATAAACAGCTTAAGATTTGGAATTCCATGTATAGCACACATAATCAAGTTCTGGTGGAATCAAGAGAACTTGACCAAGTCACCTCACTTTCTGGAACTTCAATTATCTCTTCTTTATATAAGTGGCTCTCAAAACTAGATGCATGTTAGAATCATTTGGGAGCTTTTTACAAAGAAAATTCTATCATCACAGATTAGTTTTGCCTTCCTCTGAACTTTATAAAATGAAAGAATACATAATTTACTATTTTGTGCCAGCTTTTTAAGTTTAGCATCATTTCTTTGAAATTATCATATTTCATTATTATTCCTATAAAATATTCCATAGCATAAATTTATCATAAATTATCATTTTCTGTTGATAGACATTTGGGATGTTTCTAGTCGAGGGCTATCATATGTAATAGTGCTATGGTGAATTCTAATCTGTGTCTTAGACCATACTGGTGTTCTCATTTTTGAGGGGTAGAAGTGTAGAAGCAGAATTGCTGACTCATAGATATTTTGCATGTTTTTATTTTAACATATATTTCAGTCAGATTTCCAAAGTGGCTGTGCCAAACAACAGGTCATAAGAGTTCCAGTTCTCTGATATGTGGTATCTTAAAATGTTTTAGTCATTCTGGAAGATATGCCGTGATATTTCATTGTGGTTATAATTTTCACTTTCCTACCTGTTGAATACTTTTTTCAAGTTCTTATTGGGCATTTGAGTATCATCTTTAATGAAGTGCCTGTTAAAGGTTTTTGCTCATTTAATCACTGGATTGTTTGTCTTTTCCTTATTGGCCTATAGTAGTTCTTTATATGTTTTGGATATGAGTCCCTTGTTGATTTTATGCATTGAAAAAAGTTTTTCCCTCTCTGTGACTTGCTATTTCATTTTTTTGCTGTCTTTGATAAAGGTAATTTCTTAATTTAATGAAATCTAATTTATCATTGTTCTTTATGATTACCCTACTTAAGAAATCTTTGCCTATTCCTTGGCCATTAAATATTCCATGTTTTCGGGCAGCCCTGGTGGCGCAGCGATTTAGTGCTGCCTGCGGCCCAGGGTGGGATCCTGGTGACCTGGGATCGAGTCCCATGTCGGGCTCCCTGCGTGGAGCCTGCTTCTCACTCTGCCTGTGTCTCTGCCTCTCTCTCTCTCTCTCTCTCTCTGTGTGTGTGTGTGTCTCTATGAATTAAAAAAAAAAAAAAGATCTTTAAATATTTCATGTTTTCTTTTCCCAATGTTATTATTCTCAATGCTTTCACATGTAGGTCCACAATGCATTTGGAATTAGTGTGAATTAAGAGTCAAGGTTCATTTTTCCCCCCATATGGATATCCAACCATTTATATAAAAGATTTTTTACATCTATGTTCATGAGATAGATTGAGTGATGATTTACTTTTCCTACAATGACCTTGTCAGATTTGGTTATCTGGGTTATGCTGGCATCATAAACAAATCAGGAAACGTTTCCTATTTCTCATACTCTTAAAAAGTTTGTGTGAGATTTGTATTATTTCTTTCTTAAATGTTGGAAAGAATTAACCAGTGATGCCATCTGGGCAGTTTCCCAAATCAAAGTCATGCTGGGTTAGTGGTTAGCCTTCTGGTTTTTCTCCAATATGTCAATGCCTTCTTAATTTTTTTCCTTATTTGCTCAGTTATAAAGCCATTGAAAAGCACAAGGAAGAACTTGAATATCATTACAGAAGATTTTTAGAGGATATTCACAATAATGCCCAATAAGGAAATTCTAGTTATGGTTTTAAGAACTAAGAATCGTGTCATTTCTCCAGAAAACACATTTAAGTGGACGAAAACAGGAAAAAAATAGAGTGTAGGTGTGACAAGTGCTTTCCTTTTTGTACAAAACAAGATAGGAGCACTGTGTCTGTGATCTAAGGGTGCATTTGCTTATTTGTTAGATTTCTAAAAATGTGCCTTTACTAATAGGCCTCTGGATGTTGGTAAAAATAAGCATTGTAATTAAACAGATGAAATGGCATGGTTCTGTTGAACTGTGAGAGTTTTGTTTCAGACTGTAGTCCAGTTCAGGGGAGAAGCAGAGAATAAATAGACAGGTTGTCCAGGTTTGTAACAGATACCATCACTATCGGCTTATGGGAAGGAGGGAAAAACTGATGCCTCCATTAACTTAGTACTACATTAAGTGACTTGGAAAGTATTAACTGCAGCAGTATTAACTACTACACAAAATCTCTCTCTGTCTACCTCTTTCTCTCCCCTCTCTCCATCTCCAACAGCTTTGACTTTCTCTATCACATTTCACCTCATCTGACCTCCCTAACTCCCACCCACCCTGCCAATACAGCTTAACCACAAAATGCAAAATAAACCCCTATCTCCCAACAAAATAGAAGGAAAACTAGACAGTGAAACAATTCAAATGGGAATCTGAAAAGGCACTAAGATGATGCTTCATGTGTTATTGAGGAAAGAGTGCAAACTAGCTGTAGGTCTTGGAGAGGGGCCTCTCTGGGCACAGGGTTGAGGAGGGTACCTTGATGATGAAAAAAAATCATTGGAAAAATTGGAATAAATCTTGGGAGATTTTAGAGAAGATTTTAAAACAGGAAGAAGTGGTTACAGTATGGGTAACTCTTGAGTTTCTCACCCAGGGATATGTAACTGGGGATAATTGTATAACCAAAAGAAGTTACAGTTCAAGTGGATTAAAGTGAATGAATATGACCTGGTAACAGAGGTGAATCTGTAAGCTCAAAGAGAAGCAATTTCACTTTCTCTTTAATCAAGGAAGCCGAAAGGAATGTTTCTGGTGTGCAAGGAAGATGGAAGTACAAGCAAGTTAGGAGGGGGCCTGTGAAATTACTGTAAAATGGCATCGCATATGTCAACTCACATCAGAAGGAATGTATCGCTGCAAAAGCATGTAGCTATAACCCATTTGCCTTATGTGTAGTGAAATGTGTGTTTATTTTGTAGAGCTGAATGAACAACTGCAGAAGAGGATGGTAGGAGAGCTGAAGGAATCATGATTCGAGTGGCAAGTTCTCTTCAGGGGAAACATCTGGTTTTCTGGGAGTTAGAGGCAGAAGGTAACCTGAGTGAAACTGCAAAGAGCTTTTTTTTTTTTTTTTTTTGTAACTGTTTGTCCACCTTGTATTGCCCTAACATAGCAACCAAGACAGAGATTGTTTACCAAGCTTCTTGATGAGTCCGATGTGGTTGGCTGTGAGAAATCCCTACAGAACCTCATGTCAGTGTCAGAACCACTAGGGCAAGATTTATAGCATTGCCTTCTTTGTCGCCTTTGCCCTGCTACAGCCCAAACAGAAAAACGCTGGCCCTGATATCATCCTCTGGAATTCCATCAGATCTTAGCATTTCCCAGCTGTTAACAACCATGTGAAATTGCTCATAACTGCACTTCAGTGGAACTTTAAAGAGTTTTATCAGACCATTAGATACTGCCCTGTTCTGTTTGCCAGTCACTGGAAGCAGGCGCTAGCATGGTCTGCCATGGTTCTTCCTCTGATGCCTTCCTCATTGGTTGACCTGAATTCACACACAGCTTTCACTTCCTTTCTAGAAGTGAACCAGAAATACTTTGGTCAGCCTTTTAAGGTATATAGTGCCTTATGAAATAGAGGGATATTTCTTGAGCCCAATGTGGCCATTCTAGTGTAAAATTCAATACAAGGATCCCTTTCCAATTCTCTATACATCGCCTTTCTTTCTTCTTGTCCTTCACTGTCATGCTGGAGAGAAATCTGTTGGCAGGGAGTCATTATCGTGAAGATCAAACTATGCTGGAAGAATACAGTGACCATTTTTCTAAAGCGAGGGTGGGGTTGGAGATGTGGGCTGATAACTGCTGATGACTCTGAGGAAGCTATACTTCTTTCATCCTTAAACAGTAATTTTATTTGTTGCTTACACACTGAAAAGTGAAAGCAAATCTAAGAGATCATGTAGGTTAGAAAGGCCAGAGGGTCCTCCAAAAGAAGCAGTTCCAAATTAGATTTGTTCCTACCCTGGCTATTGACCATAGATAGTAAAATCTGGAAATTGATATCAACTCTTCCCTGGTTCCTACAGAGTGAAGTCCAGTAAAAGTGCGAGCGCACTCTGAGTTCATTAAAGCCTTGTTGGCTGGTTCATTTATTGCTAACCCTGCTGCATTCATATACTCCCACCCTGATCTTCTGTCTTGAAGTTATAGCAAGTGGTTGTGGTATCATGGAAGGACTGTTCTTTGATCACTCTCTTCTCTCTGGCGATAACAGGAAATTAGTAAATGTAGATTGAATAGATGAGTGAGGAATTTCTGGACAACATCAGTCAAGGGAGGGTGGGAGAGCAGAATGGCCAAGGAAGGAAAATAGAGCATGGAAGGATGGGCTAGGAGGCAGAGAGGTCTGATGGGAAAGGGGTTTAAGGGATGAAAGTGGATAAGGTTTTGCAAAAGAGGATTGAAGAGTTGTTAAAATAGTTCTCCCTAGGTGTTTAAGGGGACGCTTAATCCCCTTCCTGCATCTTTTTATCCACTATGCACACTAGTGATAAGGCACAGGAGATAAATCTAGGGTTTCTGCCTACTTTAGGAGGTGGGTTTGGAGAGTATTCAAGGAGGTAAAGCCCCCTGGCTCCTTTTCCTTTTAGGTCCTTTGTATGTATATATTAATTTTATTTTCTTAAGGATTCTCATATCCATCCTTTCTTCTCCCCCCAGTGGTGTGCCTTAATTCCGGCCCTTGCATCATTTCCTACCGCGACGATTAGAGTGACCTTCTGACTTATTTTCATTTTCCAGCTTCTAATAGCAATGGCCCAATGTCCTACCAACATTGCTACCAGAGACATCTTTACAAAACACAAATCTGATTGTATTACTGCCTTATTAAAAGTTTTTCAGTGGTTTCTTTATCTTCCAAACTCTCACAAGACACGTCATGATTGAGACCCTGACTACATCTTCAGTCTACCTTTCGCCAGGTGCTAGCATTACTAAACCTCTTGCAGCCCCAGGAGTTTACATAGTGTCACTGACTACTATGCATTTGTATAAATGGCTTCCTCTGACAGGAATCCTTTGCATTGTTTCCCTTCAGCAACCTTCCACTCCCATCACCTAGTAACTTCTACTTATTCTTTTATACACTTAGCGCAAGTATCATCTTACCTGAAAACCTCTCTGGCATCATCGTCATTGGGGTGCTCTTTCTGAGTGCTTCTTTAGCACCCTGTATTATAGCCATTATGACAATACCTAATGGCTTCCTTTGGCTCCGGTCATGATCTCAGGACACTGGGATCAAGTACCTCATTGGGCTCTCTGCTCAGCAGGGAGTCTGCTTCTCTTTCTACCTCTCCCCCTAGCTCGTGCTTATTCTTTCTCTCTCTCAAATAAACACATAAGTAATCATAAAAAATAAAGAAAACCCTGTTGCCTATAACAGTAATGAGCAGACAGTGGGTATTCAATGACTATTTGAAAAAAAAATAAAGAGTGAAAGCTTGAAGGAGACTATACTAGAATGTTGATCATTGCTTCCCCTGCTCATACCCTTTCTGCGCCGTGTGATCCTATTCCTCAACTCCAGTGGATTAAGACTATCAATAGTATGGTTTATAAAATGAGCTGAGCCAATCAAATTCATTTTCTGGGGCTTCCATGTTGGGGAATGAGAAGCTGAATGATTTAGGAAAGGGAAGCAATGCTGAAGGTGTGATGTAGAGTCAAGACACAGATGTGGTGGAAACAGAAATTATAGTAAGGAGAAGACGTCAGTTAATGGAGAGATGCAAATAGAGCAGATGCAAAGGAAAAACAGATGTCACGAGAGAGGAATCATACAACCAGAGAGAGAGAGAGGGAGAAAGAGAGAGAGAGAGAGAGAGAAATACAGAATGAGAGACAGAGACAGAGAGATTTCTGTGGTTCCTATTATATCCAGAGTCCCAACTAGAGGTAGATTCTCTTTACCATTAAATCTTTATGGGAACTAATCTGAATAAATCCTGTTCATTGTTAGTAAGAGTCTTAACTGAAACAGAGAGAAAGAGAGGAGAGGGGAGGAGAGAGGAGATGTGACATTGCAATTTATAAAAGAAATACACATTTGGTCTTCTTCCATCCTGTTTCTGGCAAAGCTCCTAAAACCCTTAGAATTTCTCAAGTGATGAGGGTGACAAAGGTGTCTTTTGTTATGTGAATGAGATGACTTTTGGATCTCCTCTAAGGATGGGGGCTAGTTGCCTGGAGAACCAACCACGGGTTTAGAGGAGATGGGAAAGGAACTGCTGGTAAATCAGTCATTAATGGCCAATCATGCCGAAGTAATGAAATTTTCATAAAAACCCAAAAGGGCAGGCAGAGCTGCCCTTTGGTGTCTCTGGGTTGTGGACAGATGGAGATGTGGGGAGAATGGCTAAAAGCCTTGCGCCCTTTCTGCAAACCTTGTCCTGTGCATCTCTTCTGTCTGGTTGTACCTGGACTATATTCTTTTATAATAAACTGGCAATCTAGTAAGTAAAATGTTTCTCTGACTTCTATGGGCCACTCTAGCAAGTTAGCCAAACCCAAGAAGGGGCTTTGTTAGAACCTCCGATATATAGTTGTAGGGTCAGAAGCACAGGTGACAATCTGGATTTGTGATTGGCATCTTAAGTGGCGGAGGTGGGGAGTAACACAATTTCAGTCTTGTAAGATTTAACCTGTGGGCTCTAATGCTATCCTCAGGTAGGGTGTGTCAGAATTGAGATGAATTGTAGGACACCCAGCTGCTGTCAGAGAATTGCTTAGTGGTGTGGGAAAAACATCCATACATTGGAATTGGTAACCAGAATTATAGAAAGGAAAGAAATGAAAAAACAAAACAAGTAAGACTTGTTTTAGACCTCCAGTTTCCCTCTTCTCCATGCTTCTCTGCTTGCTTCAGGATTTAGTTCATGCTATAAAGAAACAAGGAAATTCTTCCCATGCCCACTAGCCCAGACCCTTGGGACTAGGTAGCCATCATCTTTTCCCTCCTGTAGGCTCACCCTGCCTGCTGCTCTGTGGCATTCTCACTGTGAGTTATGTGCAAGTGAACAGAGATCTGAGGAAACAGTATAAATCCCTGGTGCTAACATATTTAAATTAATAAGGAAGTAAAGCATGTTAAATACTCTATTGAACTTCAGTTCAAATAGAGTCAAACTTCAGTAGCAAATGTAAATGCACAATAGTCAAACTTCAGTAGCAAATGTAAATGCACTTAAGAAATATTTTTGGCATTAGCAAGTTGATTACTAAATGTTTTTAAGATCTGCAAATATCAAATATTAATACTTTCAGATAAAAGTTGTAAGACAATAAATGAACGATTTTGTTTCTAATCTGTATCTGAACAATTGTTTTATTGTTGCAATACTGACACTATGACCTATAATATTAAGAAATAGTTCTTATTTACTATTTTATGGATTTATCAAAGAGAATATCTTCAAAGAATGTCTTACAAGGACTCTCAAAGTATTTTCAGATACTAATTGGTAAATAAGAATTAATATAATTACGTGAGACTCCAAAAAACTGACAAGATAGTAATGATTTCCTTGTAGTTGGGAGAATGGCCAATATTTTAATAATTTTTTAGGAAATAATAAAAAATATGAAAAAGTGTTAGATGTTGGCAGAAATTCATTAGCTGTGTGACACGTCATGGAAAGACTTGGGGAAAAAAAATCCCCAAACATATTTGTATGGAAAGGACCAAAATTTCCAAGAAGTGTTTTTGACAGTTAAGTGAGAGGAAGACTCACATTTAACTCTTGAATTATTTCTTTATAAAAAGCAGAAGTTAGAAAATTCCTAAATAGAATGAGAAGGAGTGCCATGTCAAATCTAATGAGTCCTTTGGGGAATTCCATATATTTTTTCAGCTTATTAAAGTATAATTGACAAAATTGTAACATACTTGAAGTGTCCATTGTGGTGATTTGATATACATACACATTGTGAAAGGATCCCCACCATCTAATTAATTAACACATCCATCACTTCACATATTTATTTTTTAGGGTTTTTTTGGGTAAGAACATTTAAGCTCAACTCTCTTAGCAACTTTCAATTACATAATAAAGTGTTATTAACTATAGTCATCATGTTTTACATAAGATCCTCAGAGCTTACTGATCTTTGAGTTGACGGTTTGTACCATGTTACCAGTCTTTCCCTATTTCCCCCATCCCCAGCCCCAGGCAACCACTCTTCTACTCTTTGTTTCTATGAGTTTGACTTTTTTTGTTTTAGATGCCACATATAAGTGAGATCATACAGCATTTTTCTTTTTTTTTTTTGGTGTCTTTCATTTAGCATAATGCCCTCAATTTCCATTCATGTTGTTGCAAATGGCAGGCTGCCCTTCTTTCTAGTGGCTGAATAATATTCCATTATTAGTATTAATAATATTTTACAATTATCAATTAATAATTCCATTAATACATATGGACTTTTTATTTATCCATTCATCCATTCATAGACACTTAGGTTATTTCCATACCTTGGTTATTTTAAGTAATACTGCAGTGAAATAGGAGTATAGATATCTTTTTGATATCCTGTTTTCATTTCCTATGAGTATATATCCAGAAGTGGAATAGCTGAGTCATATAGTAGTTTTATTTTTAATTTTTTGAGGAACTTTCATACTGTTTTTCCATAGTGGCTGCATCAATTTACATCCCCACCAACAGTGCACAAGGGTTCCCTATTCTCCACAACCTTGTCAATATTTGCTATCTCTTGTCTTTTTTTTTAAAATTTTTTTATTCATTTATGATAGTCAGAGAGAGAGAGAGAGGCGCAGAGACACAGGCAGAGGGAGAAGCAGGCTCCATGCACCGGGAGCCCGACGTGGGATTCGATCCCGGGTCTCCAGGATCGCGCCCTGGGCCAAAGGAAGGCGCCAAACCGCTGCGCCACCCAGGGATCCCATCTCTTGTCTTTTTTGATGATAGCCATTCTATCAGATGTTTTGATATCTCATTGTTTATTTTATTTACATTTCTTTGATGATTAGTGATGTTGAGCACCTTTTTATATATGTGTTGGTCATTTGTAAGTCTTTTTCAGAATAATGGCTACTCATTTCCTCTGCCCATTTATTAATCAGTTGGGGTTTTTTGTTGTTGTTGTTTTGGGGATTTTTTTGTTTCTATTGAGTTGTGAGTTCTTTGTATATTTTGTATATTCACCCCTTATTCAATATAGGATTTCAAATATTCTCTCCCTTACATAGGCCTGGAAATTTGATATATTTTTAAAATAGTTTCTTTTAAACAAATGTTGGTGAAGATGTAGAGAAAAAGGAATCATCATGCACTATTGGTGGGAATGTAAACTGATATAGCCATTTTGGAAAATAGTATGGAGTTTTCTCAAAACATTAAAAATAGAACTACCCTATGATCCAGTTATCATACTACTGAGTATTTACCCAAAAAATATGAAAATGTGAATTTGAAGGGATATATTGACCCCTATGTTTATTGCAGAGTTATTTAAAATAGCCAAACTATGGAAGTACCCCAAGTGTCCATTGGTAGATGAATGGATAAAGAAAGTGTGTTATCTATATCTATACATAATGAAATATTAGTCAGCCATAAAAAGGAATGAAATCTTGCTGTTTGCAATGACATAGATGGAGCTAGGTGTATTATGCTAAGTGGAATAAGTCAGGCAAAGAAAGGGAAATACCAAATGATATCACTCATATGTGGAATTTAAGAAATGAAATAGATCAACATAGCAGGGGAAATGGAGATGCATACCATAAAACAGATTCTTAACTGTAGAGACAAACGCAGGGGATGATGGAGGTGGGTGGGGGAATGCATTAAATAGGTAATGGGTATTTAGGAGGACACTTGTGATTAGCACTAGGTGTTGTATGTAAGTGACGAATCACTAAATTCTACTCCTGAAACTAATATTACACTATATGTTAACAAACTGGAATTCAAATAAAAAATTGAATTAAAAACTAACAAATAAAAAGAAGATGTGGTAAATATATATACAATGGGATCTATTCAATCATAAAAAAGAATGAAGTCTTGGAATGCCTGGGTGGCTCAGTTGGGTAAGTGTCTGACTCTTTATTTTGGCTCAGGTAGTGATCTCAGGCCTTGGGATTGACCCCCATGTCTGGCTCTGCACTCAGTTGAGAGTCTGCTTGAGGATTCTCTCCTTCTCTCTCAGCCCCTCACCCTGCTTGGAACAAAGATTGTCTTTTGAAAAATGGTGCTGAAACAACTGGACATCACATGCAAAAAAAAAAAGAGAGAGAGAGAGAGAGAGAGAGGAGGAGAAGAAGAAAAGAAATGAGCAAAAGAAAATGAGCAGAGACTTGGACCTTAACTCCTTCACACACACACACACACACACACACACACACACACACAACCTCAAACTAGATCACAGATCTAAATGTAATATGCAAGATTTACAAAACTCCTAGAAGATAACTAGGAGAAAACCTAGACCTGGCATGTGGTCATCTTTCCAGATAATATACTAAAGGCACAGCCATGAAAGAAATCATTGATAAGCTCTAATTCATTAAAATTAAAAACTTCTGTTCTGTGAGAAACAACATGAGGAGAATGGGAAGACAGTCCATAGATTGGGGTAAATGGGAAGACAGTCCATAGGTTGGGATAAAATATTTGCAAAAGAAACATCTGATAAAGAACTGTTATCTAAAGCATACACAAAGTCTTAAAACTCAATAAAAAGATGAACAATCTGACTAAAAAATGATCAAAAAAGACTTGAACAAACATGTCACCACAAAAGATGTATAGATGGTAAGCATATGAAAAGATGTTCTACATCATATGTCATTAGAGAATTATAAATTTAAGTAACAAGATACCACAGCACATGTATTACAATGACTAAAATCCAAAATACTGAGAATGTAAATGATGGTGAGGATGTGGAGCAACAGGGATTCTCATTTATTGCTGGTGAGATTATAAAATAATATAGTCATAGTTTGGCAGTTTCTTACAAGACTGAACATGCTCTTTCCATAAGATCCAGTAACTTGGTATTTACCTAAATGAATTGAAATCTTATATTCACACAAAAATTTGCACATGCAGCTTTATCCATAATTATCAAAATTTGGAAACAACCAACATATCACTTAGTAAGTGAACAAACAAGTAAACTGTGGTACATCCAGACAATAGAATATTGTTCAATTCTAATAATAAATGAGCTACCAAGCTATGAGAAGACATAGAGGAAACAAGTGCATATCACTAAGTGAAGGAGGCAATCTGAAAAGTCTATATGCTGTATGATTTCAACTTGCGACCTTCTGGAAAAGGCAAAACTATGGAGCCAGTAAAAATATTAGTAGTTGCCAAAGGTTGTGGGGGGAGGAGAGGATGAATAGTCAGAGTCCAGAGGATTTCTAGTGAAATTATTCTGTATGATACTATAATAATGATGGATATGTTTCACTACACATTTATCAAAACCCACAGACTTATAATATCAAGAATAAACTCTAGTGTAAGCTGTGGGCTCTGTGTGATAATGATGTGTCAGTGTAGGTTCATCAAATATAACAAATGTACTACTCTGGTGTGGGATGTTTGCAGTTGGGAGAGGCTGCATATGTGTATATGGGGCCAGCAGGTAGATGGGAAATTTCTGTATTTTTCACTCAATTTTTCTGTCAAGCTAAAACTCTCCTAAAAAAAATAAAGTTTGTTACTTAAAAGAATGATGAAAGACCTGTATTCGATAAGCACAAGGAATAGTACATTGTTCTATTATATGTTGTAATATGTAATTCAGAGAAAAATGGTGCTATTGCCAACACCAGATCCTCTTTTTTTTTTTTGTTCCATTTTCAAGGCTCTAATCTCCAAAACTGTCTATTCTTCTACCTCTAACAGACGGAGTTTGGAGAAAAGTCCTGAGAAATTTTAGATCAGCAATTTTCCCATAGGCACAATAGTTCTGCTGATTTTTTTGGTATATTTTTTATTGGAGTTTGATTTACCAACATATAGTGTAACACACAGTGCTCAACCCCGTTAAGTGCCCCCCTCAGTGCCCATCACCCAGTCACCCTGTCCCCCTGCCCACCTCCCCTTCCACTACCCCTTGTTCGTTTCCCAGAGTTAGGAGTCTCTCATGTTCTGTCAGCTTCTCTGATTTTTCCCACTCATTTTCTCTCCTTTCCCCTTTAATCCCTTTCACTTTTTTTATATATATATAGTTCTGCTGATTTTAATGACAAGAACATTGCCCTTTAGAGATTCTTAACTAGAAAACCTCTACAGGACCAGATGGAGTTCAACTATTCACCAAATCATGATTGAGTGATGTAGCATTATTGTAGCCTTTGAATCTAGCCAAAATTTATTTTCCCATGACACTGATAGAAACCTTGAAATATTTTTGATCTAGACCTAAATCATGATATACTTGTTGATTTACATTCCATAAGACCTGCAAATACCTCTAACTTATCAATATTTGATTATTGTTTGTGTAGTCACAGAAACAAAATTGTGTTCTACTACAATTTCATGAACTGAACAAGAATTTGAAAGTTGGAAAGATGGTTGGCAGTGTCTCATAAAACACCTCACTTTACAGGTTAGGAAACTGAGTGTGAACTTAGAGTGACTTGACCAGTATGTCATAGCTAGTTAGCAGCAAACCGGAAACTAGAATCCAGTTCTCTGACTCCATAAAGAGTTCTTAGTTCACAGAATGCAAAGTGTTGGCCTCAAAAAGAAATGTGAGAATATTTGCAGACTTAATTTTTATCAGTTAAAATTGTGAACAATATGAATTATTGATTTGATCAAAAAGAGTTAATGCATCAATTCAAAACTTCTTGGACTTGGTATGGTTTGCTTGCAATTGCAATGCACTGTAACGAAACAAAGAATTTATAGCAAGATGTGACTTCAGTTTGCTTCTCCTTAAATAGAAGCCAGCTCTATTTAGAGCACAGGTGTGTTATTAGGGAAAACACACTGACTTTACACTTTGAGTACATTCCAATAGAGTACTCAGTTCCTGACAAAGAGAAGTGAGGACATATGCTGAATATTTAATGATATGCTGTTTTGTGGTTTCTCCCAAACCACAATGTGAAGGCAGTATTTGTTTGCTTTGAGTGATGATTATATTTGGTGCATTATGTTCCATTTGGTATGTAATATATACCATGTCAAAATTGTTAGTGCCGTGAGAGGAGAAAACAAACAAAACTGTAGTTGTTTGTGGTCCCAGAGAAGAGAAACAATATTTTTATCAGAACGTAAGTCAATTTTCACATTTAGAATGCATCTCTACCAGAGACCAGCAAATAATAAATTATTCTCTGTATGTGAGCTTTCCAACATGTCCTTTCCCTAAGATGACTCTTCGTCCACATGCCTGACTGTTGCTTTCACATCACTCAATTCATTGATTTACTTCCCACATTGTAATAAAGTGGAAATGAGAGTTTCTGTTAAGAAGTTTTTTTTCCCCCTGTGGAAAAGCAAGGATGAAGGCTCCCTACCTTGAACTCTATTTAAATACTTTGAATCTACCTGCATGATATTTCTTTCTCTTGCTCAGTCCTCAGACTGAGCTCTTCTAATTTTAACTTTTCTCCTGACAGCTCTTCCATAGAAAGAACTTTGATTTTAGAACCAATACTTACTCACTGTGGAGTAGCACAAGCAAGCAGTGTATTGATTTTTCTCCCACTAATTATTCCTTGCTTCTATTTAAGTTAATATTGGCATTTTGAAATTGTGTTATCACATCTGAAAAATTCAATGCTAAGGCAAACATTTCTTTTGTCATTTATGATGAGTGTTATAGCATTCTTTTTCTGTGGCTCTGTCCCTGATATTGCTGAATTATCAGGCTTTTCCTTGAGCATTTGTTCATTTCTTCACTTAGTTGTAAAGAATTTACACCAGGAATACAAATAACTTCGAAAAACCCGTAGGTGGCAAAAATTGTATATCTATTGGCCATTTCTAAAATTTACCATTTCTCCTTCCATACGCTCCCGATTATCCTACCGCTCTTCTTTATCACTGCTGGTGAGTGTGGATGCCTCACGAAAGCAGTCACATGGCGATTGTGCGCATATACTCACACCCAGCAAACCAAACCAGAAAAACCGTGGCCGTTTCATGAAAAGTGAGATCATTTACATGAGAGCAATTTTGTGTTGCAGCTCAAGATAGTGTTAATGTAAACCCATGATATCAAATTATTATTAGGTGCTGTTGAGCAGGGACACTGGACTAGAAAAAAGCCGGGGACACTTATTTCTAGACTCTATCCTGCCATTCACCACTTATAGAACTTATAGCAATTTTGAGTGAGTGATGGAGAATTCAAATTCATATCTATTTGAAGATTAGTCTAACACCAATCATACCCTGTTTTTATTATTTACTACATTATTTGCCTATGTATCTTTCTCACCTATTAATATTTTGTTCTTTAAAAAATTGCATGAATTCTCCATCACTCACGCAGAGCCCTATTACTGATATGAAAAAAATGCTAAGAGAACTTCAGCTGATGAGTATATTTAACTCATGCATCCTTCTCAGATCTTACGGGTTGAGCCTAAATCTCATGAGGCCTGTCTTGACTTGTTTAAGGCTCTGGTGCCTGTTTTTTCACATCTGATTTAAAATAAGCTTTGTGTCAGGAAGTGAGATGGAAGATATAAAGTGCAGGGGATCATTTTGCAGACAAGACCTCTGCAGAAGATCAGTTGCAGTCTTATCCAAGGGAGGCATTTGACATGATCGGTGTCAAAGTTTAAACGTATGCACACAAATCTCCCCCTGAAACAGGACTTCTGCTCCTCACAGCCTGCCAAATAGAGCCTCGCCTCCCACAACATGGAAGCCACCACAAAATCCCTCTGAGGACTATTTGCTTAGTGTGTTTTTAGGGTGTGCTCTCGAGTGAGCCCTATTTCTAGCTGTTCCTGCCTAGAGATTGTAGGTTTCCTCTGGGTCAAATGACAGTGGCTGGATGAAGTGCTATGTTTAAGATTGTGTCAGAATGATTCGGAGCCTAGCTCAGAGGTCGGTAGTAGAGTGTGTCCTTAGGCTGTGGCAGTGCACATGCCATTGGTTTGCCCTCTCTGCTGAGTATTTTTGATACTAATAATGCCTGGTGCTTATTACGCTTGCCCTTCCAGGCACTTCTGTAACGCACTGTAAGACTCTCCATTTAATTCTGTCAATAATCCTGTGAGGTATGTACAATTATTATTGCCACTTTTACAATGAGGAAACTGATGCATAGAGTTAAGGAACTTGTTCAGGACCGCATAGCTATTCAGCAGCTGGTCTGTGATTTAAACATAGGCGGTCATTTTCCCATGCTTGGATGCTTACCACTATACATACTGGCTAGGTATATTCAACGAGAAATGTCTTATCTGACCTGGATGGCTCAGTGGTTGGACACCTGCATTCAGCTCAGGGGGTAATCCCGGGGTTTTGGGATCAGGTCCTGCATCAGTCTCCCCGAAGGGAGCCTGCTTCTCCTTCTGCTTCGTATCTGCTTCTATCTCTGTATCTCTCATGAATAAATAAATAAAACCCTTAAAAAAATAAAATGCATATATTTGGAATTGTGAGGAGACTGTGGGCTTATTGAGTTCATTGCTATTTCTCACTTTTTCCCCAGCAAAGACTTTGGATATGACATTATCATATTTGGATATGACATTATCATATTTGGATATGACAAATGATTTTGCTTTGAATATACCTCCTTTTTTTTAAAAGGCTCAACAAGAGTCTATGTCTCTTTAACCTGATAACAGAATATCAGCACATCCAAAGGACTCATGAGAGGGTGCATAAATGGACTTCACTTACCAGTGTTTGGAAAGCAACAGAATATCCTCTAATTTCCCTCTAAATTAGCCCCACATTGCACTGAAATAGCTAAACTGTCTTGTGACAAAGGACATTAATAAAACATAAACAAACCTTGTGTTTGATAAATAGGTATGTTACTGAAAGGAAGAAGATGCTCATTAGCTGGCAAAGATACTTTTCTATGGTAAAATTTGGGAAAGATATTCACGGTTAATTTTGTATTAATGTAGGCATGTTTCACAAGTAGAGGATAGATGAATGATCTCAATAGAAGGATATAATTTTCCCAGGATACACCTCCAAATCACATGTCTTTTAAAGTTATAAATGGCTACCTACTTTAAGCCCAAGGTTCTTTTTTTTAAAATAAATTTATTTTTTATTGGTGTTCAATTTACCAACATACAGAATAACACCCAGTGCTCATCCCGTCAAGTGCCCCCATCAGTGCCCGTCACCCATTCACCCCCACCCCCCACCCCCGCCTTCCTCCCCTTCCACCACCCCTAGTTCGTTTCCCAGAGTTAGGAGTCTTTATGTTCTGTGTCCCTTTATGATATTTCCCACACATTTCTTCTCCCTTCCCTTATATTCCCTTTCACTATTATTTATATTCCCCAAATGAATGAGAACATATAATGTTTGTCCTTCTCCAATTGACTTACTTCACTCAGCATAATACCCTCCAGTTCCATCCACGTTGAAGCAAATGGTGGGTATTTGTCGTTTCTAATGGCTGAGTAATACTAAGCCCAAGGTTCTGATCATGGAATGTAGGAGAAAAGTCTTTAAAGATTGGGATCATGAGATATCTTAATGCCCATATATCCTCATATGACTTACTATGGTTACTCGGATTAAACCTTGACAGAGCCTTCCTCATGTATTTGTGCAGAAATGTAAACTTACAAACCTATTATATTCAATAAACACTTTTGAGCACTACTGTGTGCTAGCATCTGTGGCAGAGAACATTAACTACAAAACAGACTGAGCAGAGAAAAGAGTTGATCTGTGAAACCCAGTTGTTTGATAACATTAATCAGTATGCTAAAGTATGTTTAACAAAAATGACAGTTTGGGCATGGCTGTAATTAGTATTTAGATTGTTAGAAAAATAACACTATTCTTTTGAGGCCATTTCTTGTGCTGGAAGAAGTAGTCATAAAATCAGCATATAGGATATTTATCATCATGGCTAGGGTTATGGCTAGGGTCACCTGGTTTTCCTGAACAATTCATGTTGATTCCTGATGCTGTGGTATAGGTATAAATAAGGCTCTATTGTACCTTCAAAATTGCCCCAGTTTGGAAGACAAATTATATGATTATCTTAGTATTGCCACATGTCCTAATCCAGACAAGTTCAGATCTGACACATATAGTCAAGAAGAAAATCTCAACGGAATGACAATGGAAAGGAGAGTAGAGGATCTCAAGAAACTATATCACATAAAGGCCCCAGATGGTGTATTTTGGTTCCAGAGAACATGTTACACAAAATCCAGTCTGGTAGATGGGACCAGCAATAGACAATTCTCAAAAACCAAGCATATGGTCCAGTTCTGCTTAGAACAAGACTCCTTGGAACAGTTGGCTTTGGTAGTATTGGTGGAGACATATCAATAGGAGCTGGGTTAGTTAAAGCTTTCCAAAGGGGACTGGCTTAAGTTAGAGAACAGCCCAGCCTAGGAGGGAGACTTGGTTGCTAGTGGAGAAAAATGAATTATAGATTTTATTGCAGAGATTTTTCAATACAATGGGAAGTAAGAGAGAGTTGCAATGTGGTAGATTCTTTCCAGGTACATTAGATGTTTGGTCCACACCAGAAAAGCCAATCACAGATTCAATCCACCATTACTGCTGCATCTCTTATTGTCAGTGCTGGCTCTAGAGCGAGGTGTGACTGAATGTCAGGTGGAAGCCATCATTGTAAAAATAGATGGAAAGGGCTGGGAAAAGGTTGTCTAAGTCTCTTTTGAGGGAATAAGAAACAAGTTTGAAAATTTGATCTCAAGGCAGGAAGCTTGACACAGATCAGTTGATTTGCAAAGATTTGTTGAGTGAATGAGTACTCAGATGGTATGGGTTTTACTATTGAGGAACCCCAACTAAAGAGAGCTATTAGTACAAATGCCCACCAGTCTTTGAAAGGGAGTCAAAGGGTCTACCAGAAAGTCACAAGTCTCAACATCAGGAGTACAATCACACACAGCTGATGGAGGCAAGGAGCAGATACCAGACTGGGTCAAAGGAAGAGCATATGGGAACAAAGAAGGAAGGCCCAGGCCAATGAGCATGTCCACTATTGGATGACAGTCACTAACCTGTGTGGATAGACAGATGTGTGGAGCAGAGGTGCGTCTGTTACAGATACAGATTCCAGTGCGGTTGTTGGTAAAACTGATCCATGGGAAATAAGTGGGCCTGAAACTGACACAATTGAGAAGCACACTGAAAGCCAAATAAGAAAGGCTGAGGTAGCATCCTGTTTTATGCCAATTTAAAAAACATAAATGCCTAAAAAGTCTTCTCTGCCTACATTGATTCATGTGGTGGGATCATAATAAAGATTCTGAGAGGCTTTAAAACTTTAAATCAATACTGCAATTGTAACATTTTCTCTTATGTATGACTCCCGTTCATGAAGGACAAAGGACAACACATTAAATACTTCCAAAAATAAACTCAAACATCTTTCACACAAAATAACCTTAGTTGAAACACTATATTAATAGTCAATGGTACAATGAACCTAAAACCTGATGACTACTCCTGCAGGGGATATTGGATTGACAAAACCGTATCTCAATTTATTGGAGAAAAAAGTGGCATTTTAGGAGAAATAACCTATTGAAAGATAGATTTGTAATTTAGAGAAACTGAGTTTCCCCTTTTGTAGATAAGCTGTTGAATGTTTTTGTCTGTTTTGTGGGTACTATATTCAAAGTCTTATTCCAGATTGGATAATTACATATAAACATACACATATCTCCAATTCTCCTAAGGTGGTACTCATCCTTTTATAGATGAGGAGATGGGATAACTCATCTAAGTCTAAGAGCAGGATACTGGTAAGGGGTTTTAAGTCCAGGCTCACATGACTTCAAAGTCCATTCTCTTTCTCCCTATGTCATTTTACCTTGATTATTTAGGGGTGCTCTGTATGTGCTATGAACTCAATAGACAGCACTTACTTATTAAATTGTATAAATAAGCACAGTAAATACTATCAAAAGTTCCATCTTTGATTATAATCTATAAACTCCTAAGATTATTATTTTTTAAAAATATTTTGTTTATTCATTTATTTGTTTATTTATTTGACATAGAGAGAGCACAAGCAGGGGGAGTGGCAGGCAGAAGGAGAAGAAGAAGCAGGTTCCCTGCTGAGCAGAGATCCCGATTCGATGTGGGGCTCCATCCTAGGACCCTGGGATCATGACCTGAGCCAAAGGCAGGTGCTTAACCGACTGAACCACCCAGGAGCCCCAGCTCCTAAGATTATAAGTTCCTGTTCACTGATGTACCCTGTGCAGCTGGCATATAGTAAGCATTCAAAACACATTTGATAAAGGAAGGGCAAAAGAGAAAGAAGAGGGAGGAGGGATGGGGGAAGGAAGAATATTATAGTCTGGGATAATCATGGATGATAATCTATATGATCATGGAGAATGAAGAGCAGGGATTTGGAATATCAGCACTAGAAGGTAAAGATGATTCTATAATTATCACCCAATATGACATGAGGCCAAAATAAATGATAGAAGGGCATGACTGGCTCAGATGAAGCAGATGGGACTTAAGAGGTATTTATAAATATGTGGAAATCTGTGATTTTGAAGGGTGAGAGTTTGGAAGGCATTGAGGTGAAAAGAGAAGGAGAAAGGAAAGGAAGAAAATGGAAGTGGAGTGGTTAAGTTTCTTGCGCTATGTCCAGTTAGATGGAGAAGATGAAAGGCTGATGATGACATGCACACAGGGGCAGCTGTGATGGTAACAGGGTCCACAACTGGCTAGCCATCTATAGAAAGCCTCTTGAAAGTAAATGAAGAGCATTAGCTAAATCTGTTATTATTCACAATATAGTATCACAATATAGTATCACAAAGACTGAGAAAGCAACAGGAGCAACTTCTAATATACATTTATCATGAAACTGCAACAAAACTTTCAGCTAAATGAAAATGTACACACCTTGGAGAACATTATAATACAATTTATAATATCCAAGAGGAGAACTCTGGGACCCTCCAAGGCGGATCCTTTTGTGCTTCTTGCCACTTCCTTTACCCAGGGTGCATTTCAATTAACAGATGAAAGGGATCTAAAATTTCAAGAATCAATACGTGAGAGCAACATAAATCTAGGAGAATAATATCAGAAAGGCTCAAGTGCAAGATACGCTGAATTTTGTGGAAATGTTAACAATATTTTTAAAAGGTTTTCCAGTGATCTTTTTCTTAAGCTAAGTTCAAAGCAAGAACAATAAAAAAGAGACATGGCTGGGGATCCCTGGGTGGCTCAGCAGTTTAGCACCTGCCTTTGGCCCAGGGCACGATCCTGGAGTCCCGGGATCGAGTCCCGCATTGGGCTCCTGGCATGGAGCCTGCTTCTCCCTCCTCCTGTGTCCCTGCCTCTCTCTCTCTCTCTCTCTCTCTCTCTCTCTCTCTATCATAAATAAATAAATAAATCTTTAAAAAAGAAGAGACATGGCCAAGATTTGGGGCAGATGGTATGATATCAACAGACAAAAGAGAAAAGACAGAACCTTAGAACTCTCTATTTCTCTGTGATGCATGTGGTATTCAAACCCGGACTCATAAAGTCAACATAGTTAGGAGGGGTCAAAAGGCCAGCTTCAGAGAGGCAATCATTGAAAATCACTTGCTTCCTTGAATGTGTTTGAAACTATAGGCATACACAAATCATATGCAAGATTTTCCCCCTCAAGATTTATTGAGAGATAATGAACTGTATATCATTATTATATATGCCCAAGATTCTTAGAGGTCTAATCACAGGGTCTCCTTAGGTAAGCTTGAAGGTTCCTAGAGTAAAGTTCAGGTGCCCGAAATAGGAAAAGATTGCCACCAGTTTTAAAAAGTCAGATTCTGAAGGGTGGATCTTGGAAATACAGATCAATGAACTTGAGGTCAATACCTGGCAAAATTCTAGCATAGATTATTAAATAGATGGGCATTGAGCCCTTAAGAAAGTCCACCACCAAGCCACTGCAAGGGCGAATATGCACAGTGGAAGGAGGAAGGAGAGCAAGGTAGACTATGGGATCTGAGGAGCTTAACAGGCCTGAAACAAAGAAGTCAAACTTAGAATTAGAAAATCATTCTGATAAGGGCAAGAATGGAAAATGTGATACCAACCAAATGCAGAGGAATGAAGGGATTGTTGATAGGGCTGAAGACAGAGACAGCAAGAGACAGAAGTAGGGCTGGGAAGAGATTTGAGTGAGACAAGACCAGTAGCCATGAAACGAGCTAGATCTGGCAAATGGAAGCTGGATGTGCCAGGGCTAAACTGTTTTCTCACTGATTTGGTACCTTCTGGGAGCTTCTGACTCGGCTGCACCCAGGCTGCTCAATACCATATGCTCTTTAAAGGGCCAGACACCAGGGAACTAGGTCTCCCGACTGCCTCCGAGAGCACCTTCCAGATGCTTTCATTTCTTTGTGTCAAAAAAAAAAAAAAATCACATTTTTGAAAAGAGAGAGAATTTAATTTTATTATACTGTGGATTGTTTAAGATGTTGCCTCAGGGAAGCCCTGGGCTTGCTTAGTCACCAAGTACTGAGCACTCACAGAGGAAAGGCACTTTTTTTCTTAGACATCACTGGAGGCAGAAAATCAGTGTTGCAGAGCAAGTCATGCTTAACTAAATGTTTTTTCCCCATGTAACTTAAATAAAAGATGTTAGGAAAAAAACCAGAATACATGCTTTCCTTAATTAATTGCAGTGAGTGTTGCTTATCATTTTCATATGATAACTTACCCCAAATTAACTAACTCTGGGCTTGGGATGCCTGGGTGGCTCAGGGGTTGAGCATCTGCCTTCGGCTAGGTCATGATCCCAGTGTCCTGGGATTGAGTCTCTGCATCTGGCTCCCCATGGGGAGCCTGCCTCTCCTTCTGCCTATGTCTCTGCCCCTCTCTGTGTGTCTCTCATGAATTAATAAAATCTTTAAAAAAACAAACAAACAAAAACACTAACTCTGGGCAAGACAGTATCAACTGCTATAGCTCATATTTCTTATACTGGGGCAGTTCTTTATTAGAAGCTAAGTAATAATAGCAGAATGAATATATATATTCATGACATATATATATATATATATATACACATATATATATATGAGTGAATAATTTTTTTCCCTTCTGACAATTATATAATTATATCATCCATTCTCTTCTTAGGCAACCTTTCCTTAGATTAAATTTCCCATCTGCTGTCATGTATATTTCTCATCCTTAAATGGGTTCAGAGTTGGGAATAAAACAGATTTCTTTATGGGATATATCTCTTGAATTATAAAATACTTTATTTGATATTATCTGCCATTTAATAACTTCTTGATTATGTGATGAAAAATTTATAAGAAAACATATAGTATTGATGATTGGAAGATGTTTATTTTTAAGAAGTTAAACAAACGACTGTTTTTCATGAATTCAAATTTTCTTTTCCCTCACTGTGCTCTTTCTTCCTCCCTAACCCCAATCTCTAATTTTGACACGATTTATTAAAAATGTTTTCAGTGGCAAATAATAAAAACACTCCTTCAGTGGCTTAAGCAGGTAGGGTTTATTTTTTTCACATCTCAAGAAGTCTGGAGGTTGGTAGTCCAGGATGTCTGGTAGCCCAGTGATCCCATCAAGGATGCAAGGTCTTCCTGTCACACACACACACCACTGTATTAAGTATGTTGGCTTCTACTGTCATGATAGTTACCTTATGACTGCTCTACTCTGGGCAGATATTTGTCTACAATCAATAATTGTAGTCCTACCCCCTTGCCTCTTTGAGAAGAGATACCAGGAGTTTAAAACTCTTTAAGAAAAGAACGCTAAGTCTGGGACCCAGGGTCTGGGTTTGCATCTTCTCTTAACACTTACTAGCTATGTGACCTTGTGCTGCTAAATGTTTAGTGCTTGGTTGCTTGAGTATAGCTCTGACATGAATGCTGGCTGATATTTTCATTTATGTTACTGAATAGGACAAAAATGAGGCAATGAGGATGTATTTTGGAATGTCAATGATGTGACTTCTTTATTAAATTGGATAGTAGGATTTAAGAACTGGAAAAATATTTCCTCAAATGTTTGTGCTATTCACAATATAACAGCCATAGGCATAACACATTTTTATTAATTAATTTATCTGTTTGAGGGAGAGAGCATGAATGAGGGGAGGAGAAAGAGAGGGAAGGGGAAAGAATCTCAAGCAGACTCTGCAATGAGTGTGGATCCCAACATGGATGGGGCTCTATTTCATGATCCTGAGATCATGACCTGAGCTGGAACCAAGAGTCAGATACTTAACCAACTGAGCCACCCAGGCATCCTAACATAACACAGTTTTAAATTTAATATCCTTTATTAACATTTTCCTCATCACTTTTTAAAATTAGGCAATCAACATAGTAATAAATAAATATTGATTTTTATGCCATAAATACTCTCACCATAGCCAATTTCAATCTACCAACATAACATTGCTGAATGCAGAGTTGGAAAGACATGCGCAGTGAGTAGCACATCATTGTATGATATTTTCATTATGCGGATACAAGAAATATAAATAGCCTTAAGATAATGGTAAAATAATTAAAGTGATGTGTTTGAGTGTCTATTATTTTTATTTTTAATATAATTTAATTGTAGGTAAAATTTAATTTTTAATCATGACTGTGTTTAACAATTGACTCCCAAGACCCCTAAAAACTTAACAATTGGCTCTCAGGAGCCTATTCAAGTTAGCTCAAGTACTGAACTTGACCTATTTGAGTTACTGCTCCCTTATTACTGAATGGAAATTAAAATGCTTCTTTTGTCTACCTCAGTGATTGCTGTGAATATTACATAAAGTGACCCATTTGGTAGAAGAACTTCATAATGCCCAAGTGCTATGTAAATATATCTCAAGACAAAAAAAAGGATAAACATAGGAAGAGAAAGCAAAAAGTATGTTCTGGAAAATGTGCATGGTTCAAAGTAATAAATTTAAACTAACCCATCAATTTGATAAGAAGACACCTTGCTAGAGTATAAGGAAAGGAAGGGAAATGAATTGAGAGCTTTGGTGGAGTATAAAAGTGGCCACAATCCTTCCACCATCCTCCCATCAAGAGGTAAAATGTGGGCTGACTTGTGACTTGCTTTGGCCCATTGAATGTGGTAGAATCATGTGAGTTCTGAGCCCAACCTTGAGAGGCTTGGCAAGCTTCCAGTCGGGGTCTTGGAAGGCTACGACTGCTATGGGACTTGGAACCAGCTGCAGATACAAGGCGGATCCCGGTAGAGATTAGTCAAGACTGCCCAGATCAATGTAAGGCATAGTTGCGCTCAGTCCCAATGACTGACCTTCACTGTTATGAGCTAAATAATTGGTGATTGTTCAAAGTCACTAAGAGTTGAGGCAGTTCCAATTAAAAAATGGGTAGAAGACATGAATAGACTTTTTCCAAAGAAGACATACAGATGGCTTACACACAAATGAAAATATGCTCATCATCACTTATCATCAGGGAAATGCAAACAAAACTACAATGAGATGTAACCTTACACCTGCTGGAATGACTAAAATCAACAACACAGGAAACAGCAGGTGTTGGTGAGGATGTGGAGAAAGGGGAGCCCTCTTGCACTCTTGGTGGGAATGCAAACTGGTGTGCCCACTGTGGAAAACAGTATGGAGGTTCCTCAAAGGTTGAAAATAAAACTGCCCTACAACCTAGCAATCACACTACTAAGTATTTACCCAAAGAATACAAAATACTAATTCAAAGGGGTACATGCACCCCAGTGCTTATAGCAGCATTATCTATAGTAGCCAAATTATGGAAACAGCCTAGGTGTCCATCAAATGATGAATAAATAAAGATTTATATACAATGGAATATTACTTAGCCATAAAAAGAGTCCTTGCCATGTGCAAGGATATAAAACTAGAGAGTATTATGCTAACTGAAATAAGTTAGTCAGAGAAAGACAAATATCATATGATACCATATGATATGTAGAATTGAAGAAACAAAATAAGTGAGCAAAGGAGAAAAAAAGAGAGAGAAGCAAACCAAGAAACAGACTCTTCCCTATAGAGAACAAATTGATGGTTACCGGAGAAGAGGTGGGGGGGCGGTACAGGGAAGGATTAGGTGAAATAGGTGAAGGGTATTAAGGAGTGCACTTGTGATGAGCACCGAGTGTTGTATGGAAGTGTTGAATCACAATATTGTATACCTGAAATTAATATGACATTGTATGTTAACTAACTGGAATTTAAATAAAAACTTTAAAAAAAAGAGTTGACATAGTTCTTTACAGAGCAAAACACAACATTGCCATATTCAAAGGTTCACGAGTTTATACTAAGTTCTTAGTTCAAGGGTTTGTATTAGATTCTTTGTATTATCTAATCTCAATCTTTATAAGAGTTTAATTTATTTAATTAAATTTATTTAAGTTCAAATTATTTCTTTAAATTTAATTAATTAATTAAATTCTTAAGGGACATGACAACTTTGTTTAGAGGGATGAGATAACTATTGAGTTGAAGAGTGTATACAAGGGCATATGTGATTTATGGGAAGAATATTTACAGGTGTGTTAGAGTTTAAAATCATATGTGGAAAAGAACTTTGAGAAATGAGACCAGAAATCTATTGTTGAGTAACTAAATAATGTATACTTTAGTGTGTTTAAAATTTGGGTCATTTAAACACTGTGGAAAATACACTTTCTATACTTAGATTTTTAAATAAAGGTAAGAATTTGAGGAATCAGTTTTCTTCACAAAAGTCCAAGATTGTGTCTGATAGTTACTACTAGTGATTCTGTAAGGAAAGTAATGTTTCCTAAATACCCTTGAAGAATTTCTACTTGGCCCCAAATAACCCTCAATGCTTTTTACAGTTGGATGTTCTTTCTGAATTTCATAATGATATTTTGCCTTCAAGGCATAATATGCCCAGCATAATGACTATTATTTATTGCATTTAACAAAGATATGCTGTAATTTCTTAACTTGAAGTAACAAATTCACAGAGAAACTTAAGCCACTCTGAAGTTATACACAAACATGTAAACAGGTAATTATTGATATATATTTATTTAATCTTGAAATAAAAAATGAAGGAAAAAACATGCTGTGCCTTTACTCCCACAAACCTTGGTTCTTTCCTAAGAAGGTAAATATGAAAATGCTGAATTTCAGTATTTTCTGCAATTCCCCATTTTTCTTTCCTTAACATATCCCACTCTTAAGTCTTAGCTTTTATATATATATATACATAAATGTGTATCTTCCTGCATGGGTTATGAAATGGGAAATTCTGGTAATACTATCTGCATACAACAAGAAATTGTTCACTGCTTGCTTACTATCATCTGTTTTACTTTCTTGTGAAGGAAAATGATTTTGAGATCCGTTGTTCAAAGCCACAGGGGAAATAATGGAATTTGCACACTTCTTTTTCAAAAGAAATTGCAGGAAATATAAAGCTCATTCTGAAGGTACAGAATTGATCACAGGCAAATCATGAAAAATAGTCACATTTGTCTTTGGGGCTCTCATCTCTAACACTGGCCTCATTTCTTTTCTCCTCTGCATCTTTCACAGCATCCTCATGCTCCCTTCCCACTACCCATGGTGGATAGTGCTTCATCATACAGCTCATTTTAGGAAGTATTTGAACTTTATAAAAATCAAATCCTTAAACTAAATGGATAAAATTTACAGCAAGAAATTCTCAAGTTAGTTTGATTGGGGGTAGTGTGCATGTGCAGAAAAGGGGGATCAATGACATCACATCATAATACCAATGACCTGTTTCATGAATGCAGATTTGGATCTCCAAGACTCTTAAATGCTGAAGCAATATTGCTCTCCCAAATAAAAATATTAAAGTGTAAAACAAATGCAAGGAGTTCAACAAAGTTTTGGCTTTTCTAATAGTTTCTATTTGAATTGGTTTTAAAATCAATATTAAATACTTTCAAATATATGGTTTGGTCCTTATCTTTGGGTCTTTGCTTATCTCTGGAGCCATAACCCAGATGCTGAGTGGTGCCCTTTGGTGATCCAGCAGAGCACATGTGGCTAAGATGACAAGCTTGCTTTCTAGAGACAGTTATATAGTAAGACAGCCTCTTAAAAGGCCATTCAACATGAGGGCAAAAAGCTTACTTCTTTTTAGTCACTTTTGAGTTGCTAAGAATTTGGAAAGATGTTTGAAGATAATTTTAGCCTAAAAAATCTTTACATAAATTCATACAAAGAAACGATGGTAGTCGTGATACTTCTGCGGTATCATTGAAGAGGGGTGGGAGTGGACCAGGTTGGAATGGCACCAAAAGAGGACTTTAATCTTATCTTTAATAATTTAGAATTATTACAAAAAATATATTTATATGTTACTTGGTACTTAAGCTTAATTTCAAATGAATTAATATGGCTAACTAACTATCATTTAAAAGTCTATGATTTTGGTCCACTTTAATTTTTCTTGGAGTCCCAGTGTGGGTTCCCTGTGCATTATCAAAGCACCTTTCTGGCATTGCTCTTTCCCCTCTCCCAGCTCCTGAGCCAATGCTATCTGCCTCATTTCCCCTGGTGAGACTTTGCACTAAATTCCTAAGCTCTTGTTCTCGTTTTAGAGTTGCAACTTGCCTCTAGTAGTATCTGCATTCTGAGAGTGGGGGTCCCGAACTTGAGCTTACCTGTAGCCCAAGGTCTTAGCATCTGTGCCCATTCAGAGACCTTCATGCATTAAGCTGCTTAGTTCGCCAGCTCCATGATATGAGTACCAGGGCTCTTCCCTTCTCTCATTTGACCCTTGCCTCAAGATTGGAGATTGTCCTGTAAACGTGACCCAGTGGCTGGACCTTGATCCTGTAGGCTCATCTCCCTAGGAGCCTCTACCCACCCATGTAGCTTCCTGGTATTCCACACCAGCACTTCCTCATCACCATGGCAGCACCAGAGGCCTGCTGGGAAATCTCATTATAGCTGAAACTTCCACTAACTTGTGCTATTTGCTTGAGTCCTGCGGTGAGCTGTTGAAACAGGTCAGCTAGGCCAGGAGCTCCATCCCTTCAATCCTTTGCCATATGAAAGAGCCCTCTGGAAATCTTCAGAAAGAGCAGAATATCAGTTGCAACATCTGGTTAGAATCATGCCAGCCAGGGATCCCTGGGTGGCGCGGCGGTTTGGCGCCTGCCTTTAGCCCAGGGCGCGATCCTGGAGACCCAGGATCGAATCCCACGTCGGGCTCCCGGTGCATGGAGCCTGCTTCTCCCTCTGCCTGTGTCTCTGCCTCTCTCTCTCTGTGTGTGACTATCATAAATAAATAAAAATCAAAAAAAAAATTAAAAAAAAAAAAGAATCATGCCAGCCAGCCAGAAAGACCCAAGTCTTTACCTGAGAGATGGCAGTGTCAAGGCCAGATGGAGGTTATCTAAGGAAGGAAGGAACCGAATAGGCAAAGTGTGTTGGGGGGTGGGGGACAAGACAAATCAGGCTGAGGTGGGGAGACGCCTGTATGCACAGCAGATTCGACACAAAGCAATCAAACTGATTAAAGACTCAGGCCATGGAGTCCTCTAAACAATTCAGGTTCTTCTTGAGGATCTGGGTAGGGTGAGGAAAGAGCCCAAAGTGATGAGCTCCACCAGTCAAATGCCCCCGTGCTCCTTCTGCCCTATTTCACTCTGAGTCAACTGCCATGACTCACTAAAAAGAAAAAAAAAAAAAAAAACAAATACAGCAGTCACATCCAATGGTATCCTTCTGAGTCACCAATTCTGACATCCTGAACCATGCCAGGGACATTTATATGATAATGTGTTGTTTTATTTTTAAACAAATTTCATATTATTTTATTATTTCCATGTAACTGCAGAAAATTAAGAAGATGCAAACACATAAAATGAAGAAATAAGAATCAGCTTCACATATGCCACTTTTATATATGTATTGTTAATATAAAATAATTTTGGTGCATTTTTTATACTTTAAACTGTGTATATGTGTGATCTTTCTACCTCTTTTTAAATGAGATCAGACTGTACATACTGTTGGCAGTTTGCTTTTTTCATGCGACAATATGTCATAGATATCTTTAATAGAACCACTTTCAAGTAGTTCTTTTCTTTTGCCCTACTCCTTTCATAGAATCATCTGACAGCTCTTTACTTTTGTACATTCAGTTATTTTGAATTATCTGATATAGTTTTTAAAAAATGTGTTTTGAACAGCCTCACATAAGTTCCTTTGGTTTATAAAGAATTGTCAAGGCGGGCAAAGAAAGCAAAAGCAAAATGACTGGAGAAGTGTGAGCCTGAAACAAAATAATTAATATAATTTGCAGTTTTTTCTGATTTTTCAATAAAATTAAGCTCCTCCAGCTATCAAGTTGTCCTATAGCTTTTGCAACTTGTATTTTGATTCAACTTCAATTATTCATAAATTGCTATTGCAATTGTCTTCCTATGGGTGAAATATGCAGGAAATACCTAGAAGGCATGCATTCTATGAAGATACGGGCCCAAGTAATGCAACCCAGAGTGATTCCCCAAATCACTCTGTGATACTAAATTTCATGTTGTTGTTTTTTTTCTCTAGGGCAGTGAAGCCAAATGAATGCGGTCAGTCCCATTCTGTTGGATGTACTACCGTAAGATTTTTCTGCACAAAAGGCCTCTTGAACTGTATTTTGTTTCCCACCCAAACCCTTACCTGGAGGAGTTTATCCTGGGACCTCCCACCTTCTGGTGTGGAATTACTGCCTTTCTCACTAGAGCACAAAGCTCAGGCAGGTGTCTATAGCCTCTTAGTCAATTCTGTTATAGCACCTTCCTAAATATTGTGGGAATGCTTAAATTCTTGTCTATGTTTTTCCTACCAGGTACTGTTTTCTTCTCATATTACAATCTTGGTTTTAATATTTCCAGATTCTTCTGCCCAGTTTACTATGTTCAACATCTGTGATGTATTACTCGGCTACACTGACTATTTATTTCTTACATATTACTGACCTAAAGCCCCTTGCAGTGAAAAACTATATTGTGTCTTAAAATAAACACAAAAGTCTGATGATTAGTCATTACTTCTGGGCGTGTGAATTCTGTGGTTCAGCCATTCAAAGATAATTTTTAAAATAAGAATTCAGGGATCCCTGGGTGGCGCAGCGGTTTGGCGCCTGCCTTTGGCCCAGGGCGCGATCCTGGAGACCCGGGATCGAATCCCACGTTGGGCTCCCAGTGCATGGAGCCTGCTTCTCCCTCTGCCTATGTTTCTGCCTCTCTCTCTCACTGTGTGCCTATCATAAATAAAAAATAAAAATAAAAAAAAATTTACCTTTAAAAAAAATAAAAATAAAATAAGAATTCACTGGGGATCCCTGGGTGGCGCAGCGGTTTGGCGCCTGCCTTTGGCCCAGGGCGCGATCCTGGAGACCCAGGATCGAATCCCACGTCGGGCTCCCGGTGCATGGAGCCTGCTTCTCCCTCTGCCTGTGTCTCTGCCTCTCTCTCTCTCTCTCTTCTCTCTGTGACTATCATAAATAAATTTAAAAAAAAAAAGAATTCACTTAATACTTGTTTGTGAGTACTTTTTTTGGCTGCTGTGCTCACAAACTTCCTCTTGAGTGGCCTATGCTTATGATGTTCATCCTTCCAATTTCTCTGATTCTCTTGGTAGATTCTTGTTATTTTTTTCAGCACATGGTATATTTAGCTGCAGCCATTCTCTTTACTGCTTCTTTGGATTATGTGGCCAGGGAGGCTTTTCTCCCAATACCCCTTTATTTCCTCCTGAGCCTTAACCACACTGTGCCTCTTCCTGAGGAGTAACTTCCGAGCGTATGATTTGCCTCCTGAGTGGGATTTCAGTGATTTGGGAGAGATGTGAACTGTGTAAAGACCTCTTGGGTTGGGCTTTGTAGCAGCCATCTTTTTCTCACATTAGAAGTTCAAATGTCAAATGTCTCTCTCCTTCTTTTTCTGCTATGACATGTTTCCCAATATCAGTTTTTTGTTGTTGTCATTATTACCAGTTAGAATGACAACAGCTTTCTAAGAGCCAGAGGATGACATTGTGTTTCTAGGGTCCTCCTGGCATCTGCTCCTCCTGAGCTGTGCCCATGATTCACAATCCTGGCAGTGTCTACCCAGTTGGGCTTCTCATTTTCCCTCCCTCCCTTTTCCCTCAAGGGCTCTGGGAGCATTTATCTTCTCATTAAAGCCCATCTATATCCATAAACCAAGTTTTAATGCTGAGTTCCTGTACACGCTCTAGTCTTCCATGATTTTTGTTGTAAGGCTTAGGTTTCCTGGAGCTCGCTTTTGTTTTCTCTCTGTCCTGATGTAATATTTCTCTCCTCGCTATTTTATCAGAACATAAAAGAGATGCCCATCAAACTCTTAGTGTGAAATTCTGTGGTATGCCACATCCAAGAAAGTAGTCTGTGCAATTGGATATTATTGACACAAAAATGTTAAAATGATTTTTACCTTTGAAAAATGTAACATTAGCATTCCTTGGAGCTGACTCACATGGTGTAGAGAGTTATAAATTCATTAAACAGAAATTCTGTAGTCTTGTTCTCAATAATTTTCCAAGTCACTGTTTGTCGATACGCATAGTTGTTTAAATGTTCTGAAATTATTCCTTGATGATTAGAGTTATAATTCCATTCTGAGACTTTAAAAACATGTTAAATTAGCTTTTTGGATCATATGGTGCACTCTAGTGGGGTCTACTTGAATTACAAATGGTCTTGTTTCCTACTCGTTCCCACCATTTTTGAGTGGGTGGGGCATGACTTGGAGAGGCAGAAAGAAGCTAAAAAAAAAAAAAAAAAAACTATGACAGTATTCATGATGAAGAAAGCTGAAGAACTTTTTGGGTAAGAGAAGCATATCTCTGGAAAGGACACAGAGACATGCAGTTCATTCCATTGCCTCTAATTAGCACTTCACCCAAGGTAATACAGAAGATAGAGTTCTACCCTAAGCATATATTTGAAGGAGGGAAGATGTGAACTGTGCCACATAATCATGTTATGTTCATTTTGAGAATGTTTCACATCGATGTTAAACGTCATTATCACCAAATATTTACAGAGCATGGCTTGTGTACATGAAATTGTACTAGATGTTATGATTAGTTTTTCCTGGGCCACTGCACACATCATAACTTCTAACAAGCCACTTACACATAACTATGGCTTCACAGGTCAAATAATTTAATAGAGAAGCCAAAATGGAACTCTTCTAGGATGAAGCATTAGAAGTTCAAATGTCAAATGTCTCTCTCCTTTTTTTCTGCTATGACATGTTTCCCAATATCAGTTTTTTGTTGTTGTTGTCATTATTACCAGTTAGAATGACACTATGGGAGGTTGAAAAATCAAATAACGTAGAGTACATAATTTACCCTACAGATGACACACACATTTCCATTCTGGTTTGCTTTTGCCTTACCATGCTACCCCCTAGGTGCAGTTAAATCATAACTTTACCCTTTAGTCATTATTTAAATAATAGCTGTTAGTACTTACGAGGCTCTGGGCAATATGTAAACACTAGGGTCATAGTCCGGTGATTCCTTAGTTCTTTTTTGATTTTATTTATGTCTCTAACTTCACAAAATGAGTTCTGTGGTTAAATACTTCATACTAAGCGAAATAGTTGATGTAGTCAATATAGTGCCTGACAACATGTAATCAAATTTTAAATACAATTCAATTTTTAAAAAAGTTAAGAAAAAAGAAAACAATGCTATCAAAATCATATGCATTTACATGAAACCAAGTATGTTGCTGTAGAGTCACATATTTTTTACTAGTTTCTCGTATACACACGAAAGCAAATGTTTAAAAATCATAAAAAATATTGCAATATTGCTTACCTAAGATTGGTAAAGTGCCTGTCCTGGTGGTAATAAAATGTATAAGCTATGTAACATTCAGCTTACTATAAAAGCTTTAATCATCTGCATGGCAGTTCTATATTAAGGCACATGCCAAGAGCAATTGAAGAATTTGCCATATAGACACCCAGATCAAGTTTCTACATTTAATTAGCTACAGACAAACTCTATATTTAGATCACTTCTCAGAGCAGTACTTTAGTTATTATCTCTAACTTGTAAAAAAAAAATAATGGTGGAAATTAGTCATTTTAAAGCTGATAAGCTTTCAAAAATACCCTAATTGACAAATTCATGCTAAAAGTGGATACTATATAGATTAGCACAGGAAACAAAATACTGTATGATGATTCAATTGCCCAGAAATTCACAGGTACTCCATCTCAGCGGAGGAGTTGGTCTTAATCTGATAACAATTACCTCCTCTAAAGTTCTTGCCTATCATAGGTCATTTCCTATCAGGAAGGTATTCAGACTTTAGAAATAAAAGCATGGTTAGAGCTGTCACTCTATGGCATCCTGGGTGACATTTGACTTGGTTAACCCAATAAAATTTAAGCACAGATTTTTAAGCTGTCTTTTCTATAAATGCTAAACTATCCCAAAAGCTAATTACCTCCACTGTCATGAAATATTCTAATATTAAATGCATGAACTACTAACAGCAACATTGTAGAAGCGGAAGCATTTAATTATAATGGAAGACCTTGGAGGGAATATATTATCCAAAACAGAAATTCTCATTTGTAAAGTGCATGCATTTGCTTGAGCTGTTTTCTTCCTGTTACATAAGGACCTGGGAGTCAGCCAGTGGACATCTTGCCACAGAGAATTGACAGATGCCTACTGAGTAAAAGTGGAAACAATCCAGGGAGTCCAAATTAGTGCACTTCATATTGACTATGGACAAAATATTTGCTTTATGAAAGATATGCATCCAGTTTTCCAGTTTTGACATAATTCTTAAAACTGTGTTAGTACATTTATTGCCTCCTTTTCTGAGGTTTCTTAATAGCAATTCATACCTTCACTTTTATCAAATGCAACAGTGTTATATTTCCCTGCAGACCTGAAAATAAACTGCAATATGGTGTGTGGCCAGAAATATTGAATGTTTCAACATTACAGGCATGTGCTGTTGCTTTTGAGGTGGCGTTAAGAACCTGTATATTTGCAAGGGAATTATCAGTTAGTAAAAGAAGTAGGAAAAAATCTCAAAAGTTTTTCTACAAATAGCCATTACCCCCACAACGCTACATTTTATTGGTATATTTTGTGTTTAAAACCCCAGTCTCATTCTCGTCCACATTTCCAGTTTATCATGTAGTATAATAGGAAAGGCTTGGGCTCTGAAACCTAGTTCTCCTACTTCCTAGCAGAATGACCTCAGAGACTGAGCCTCGCCTCTATCATTTAGACAGTAGAAATGGAACTATTTCATTTGGATGGTTGTGAGGAGGATGAAATCAGGAAATGCACTGCTGGTTGCGCTTAGTGAGTAGATGTGCAAACTGCTGTTGTTTTGCCTCAAATTCCCTCAAAACAATAAAACAATAAAACCTGGGCACATCCTGAGTGTATTGTGGTTTTAGGTCATGTGAAACTTAAGAATACAAAATTAGTTTTAAAAGTAAATGCAAAATAAATAAATAAATAAATAAATAAATAAATAAAGTCTATTTAAAAGGCGAAAAATAAATCATAACATATTACAAATTTCTAAAAAGCTGATCTAGGGACACCCTGGTGGCTCAGCCGTTAAGGGTCTGCCTTCGGCTCAGGGCATGATCCTAGAGTCCCAGGATTGAGTCTCACATCGGGCTCCCTGCATGGAGCCTGCTTCTTCCTCTGCCTGTGTCTCTGCCTCTCTCTATCTCTCTGTGTCTCTCATAAATAAAAAATAAAAGTCTTTAAAAAAAAAAAGCTGATCTAAAAATCCAGATCAAACATCATACTCTTTGACTGCTTCCTTATATGACCATAATTTTGTAATAGCATTTTTGTATATTGAGGGAAGAAAAATAATTCAGTTTTTTTTTTTAGCATTGTTGATAGACCTTTGTTTTTTTTATATTCTATCTAGTCTATGGAAGGTTTTTTTGAGACCATACTCATTATTGACAATGGCATGGTAAATTTTAGAATTATTGTCAATTTTAGGAAAATTTTCATCAAGTTTCTTTCATATATAAGTTGCAAGATTTGGGGGGATTTCAATTTTTCTCTGTGACAAATTTTAAATACCCTTTAAACTGGCAACATTTGACCAATTTTTTACTGATCGTCATCATGTTGTGGTGTTTGGTAGAGTGGACAGAAGCTATTTATGGAAGCTATTCTTAAACCTAGTTGAACGGTAACAATTTAACTGTACCCAGATGTGACTTCGTACCCCGTGATTTCAACAAATCTAAACTAAATGTATCTCCAATTCAACTTCCCCTCAATTGCATCTCATACTGTGGAGGTGAAATTAAAGTGGAAAGGAAATGGTCATCTAGCCACTTGCAGTTAAAACATCTTACTCTTGCAAAATTTATAAAACAAATGATCATAGGGGCGCATTGCTAAGACTCCTCCCAGGGCCGTAGAAGGGGCCCATGAAGGTGAGGGGTCCTGAAGCTTAAACTTCATTACCTTCACCTAAAATTCAACTCTACTTTTCATTTATTTTCTTTTTTTCTCTCCCTTTCCTGCTCATGCTCTGGTCACCTCTGTCTTTGTCTCCTTCATTGCTTCATCTTCCTATGATCTGACACAGAGAGTTCTATCCCTACATGGAAATTGCTCTCTCGAATGTGACAATATTCCATAGCTTTTCCCTTATTCTCTTCTGACTTGCTCTTGTAACATTTTAGGCTATCAATCACATGTTCCTTGAAATACCCCCTTCCTTTGTATTTTTGGTGACTCCTCCCTTCCCTGTTTATTCAGCCGTTCAGTCTTTGTTTCCTGCACTGTTCTGGCTTGTCTTCTCTCACCCTCCACATTATATGGATCCCTAGAGTCCAGCTATCTGCCTTCGATACTCATCTCTATGTAAACTCCAGAGAAAACCCTCTTGGCTCTCCTGACTCCAGCTGGAACTTCTACAAGAGTGATTTCTAAATCTCTAAGTCCCATCTTACCTTTTTGGTATGTTACAGTTTCACTTTTTCCACCCACCCCAAGGATAGGTCTTTTCAAAGTTACATAGAGACATTGAAATTATTCAAAACCCATCTCAACCTCACCCTTCCTAAACTGACTCCATATTGGTCTCAAGGATATAAATTTTGGAGTAATTTTTGACAAGACTTTTTTGCCACATTTTACATATCAGGCTATCTCTAAAATGATTCACTGAAAATATCCCCTTATCTACTCTCAGTTTAAATCCCCACTGCCCTCCATGTATAAACTTTGAACCTAACCCCCAATAGTATACTCTGAGTAGCCAAATGTTATCTATCTTTCAGAGAGGAGCTCATGACCCACATCTTCCACAAAGTCTTCCCTGAATTTTCCCATTAACACAGATCATCCACATGGCAAAATATTTCTCTGAACTGGGTCTGATTTTGGTTCTTAAAAAAACAAAAGATTTTATTTATTCATTTGAGAGAGAGAGCAGGAGGGAGAGGGAGAAAGAATCTGAAGCAGACTCTGCACTGAGTGCAGAGCCTGATGTGGGGCTTGATTCCACAATGGTTCATTAGACCATGACCTGAGCAGGAACTATGTCAGACACTTAGCTGCCTGAGCCACCCAGGTGCCCCTAATTTTGGTTCTTCTAAGTTAAACAATGAGACAGTTTAAGGACTCCTAAGAGAGCTTCAGGTCAGTCAATTTCTCTGCCATCCCTTTATTTATTCTCTACTGAGAACAATATTTATATGGCATTTTGATGTTACCAATACAAGTTTGGGTACTCTGTTGGTGAGCTTTTCCCCCAAATGCTCAAGCATATTTGACCTCTATTTTTGGGGGTGAGTAAATAAAGTTATATGCACATCCAGGTTATTGCTTCATAAGAAGTGGTATTCTCACTATCTTTCCTACCTCTTATGTGACAAAATGATAGCCCACTGTGCTATAAACATAATTCCATGTCCTCATATGAGGAAGGTTCACTGGGTAGGCCCCTCTCTTCTTTGAAAGTGATAATAAAACAGCCAAGAGAAGCTGCTTTTCCATTTGTTATAGTTTGTGAAATTTATCTTCCTGGAAAGAGCCTCAGAGATCCCTGCAATAAAGAACCATTACAATTAACTAATTCCATTCCTTTCCCAGTGGTGAGGAAAAATAGTCTGTGGCTGACATGGGCTTAGGGACATGTGAGAGAAATTGACCAAAGATCTTCTAGAACTCAACTATATCACTCTTCTCTGAATTTCTACTCCACTTCTAATCTATATTTTTGAAAAGGTGTGAAGGTAATGTGGGAGAAACAATGTACTTCTGACCACCCTAGGGATTCAGTGCCAGAAACAGAGTTTTTATTTTTATTTTTTAATTTTTTTAAGATTTTATTTATTTTTTATTATTTATTCATGATAGAGAGAGAGAGAGAGGCAGAGACACAGGCAGAGGGAGAAGCAGGCTCCATGCTGGGAGCCCAACGTGGGACTCGATCCCGGGACCCCAGGATCACGCCCTGGGCCAAAGGCAGGTGCTTAACTGCTGAGCCACCCAGGGATCCCCAGAAACAGAGTTTTTAGAAATTATTTCTTTATGGAGGTCTCACACATCAACCTACAAGCTGAGGGAAGGTAAGAAACCCTTTAATATTTGAATTCAAGCCTCAGTGGGGGAAAGGATTTAGTTAATGTAGGATGCCTATACCTAAATTACTTACTTATTTATTTAATTATTATTACTTAGTTAAGTATTAATAATTACTTAATTATTAATTATTATATATATATATTGACCTCTATCATGTGTTATCTCCCAGAAGATCAAATGCTTACAAAGGGATAGAAATGTTTGCCCTTCCTCCTTCCTTCTTGAATTCCCAGACAGTGCTTATTAAATAATCTATACTCAGGGGCCAGTTGGGTGGCTCAGTTGGTTAAGCATCCATCTTCAGCTCCAGTCATGATCTCAGGGTCCTGGGATTGAGCCCCGTGTTGGGCTCCCTGCTCAGTTGGGAGTCTGCTTCTCTCTCTACCCCTCTCTGCCTCTCCCTCTGTGATCTCTCTTGCTTTCTCTCAAATAAATAAATAAAACTTTAAAAAATGGTTAGTCAGTAAATATGTGTAGATTAAATAATTAAAGGAATTTTTTAAAAGATTTATTTATTTATTCATTCATAGCGAGAGAGAGAGGCAGAGACCCAGGCAGAGGGAGAAGCAGGCTCCATGCAGGAAGCCCGATGTGGGACTCGATCCCGGGTCTCCAGGATCACACCCCCGGCCGCAGGCGACACTAAACCGCTGCGCCACCGGGGCTGCCCCAAGGAATTTTTAAACATTGAGAAAATCCTATACATCTGCAAGGGAATAGATTATGTTCAACCTTGTTTGCCTAAATAGACTTTATAAGCATAATACCTATTACATTTCCAGGAATCCTTGAAACATGGGGAAAACCCACTAAGATTTATGAATATGTTGACACATGCACAGTACTCCAATTGTTTGGTCCTTCATTAAGATGAGAAAATCTGTCAAACACTACCATCTGCCATCCAAAGAATCAGAAGATTAAAAAATTGCGCAAATGAAGTCAATTGATGACTCACAAAAGGGATACAAGTTGAAAAAGCAACACATTATATAATGACTAATAAAGTCTGAAACAATGGCAAAGCTGCAAGGGTAGAGGAGGAGGGGGAGGCCGGGGGAGGTCTGATGGTGATTATCCAGTTGCCATGTCACTGCCAAACTACAAGACAAGAAGATGTAGGGGGAAGATGACTAAATTAACTATTCTCTTCCCTCATCATTACCAACCTCCTGTTGCGGAGACACAGTGTCTCATTTCAGGAAGACTGCTTGTTGTGTTTCAATAGTATGATTGTCTTTCATTGCTTGGTTAAGTCTGTAATCAATGGTGGGCAAAAAGTGAAAGGATTGAAACGCTCCGATTTACCCACAGAAAATAGTCACACCCTAACAGACGCATAATGGTCTGTGGTTGTTCATATTTTCTCAGGGGATAACCCAGCTTGAGCAAGAAAAATGCTCCTGAAAAAAACTGGAGGCTGACATCTCATAACCCAGACCCATATCCTGATATCTCAGATAAGGAAACTAAGGCATAGAAAGGTTAAGCAATTTTCCCAAGATTATACTGGTTTCATGTCTTAATGAAAAAAATCTCTTTATTATTATCATATGCTATTATACTACAGCACATTTTAATGTATGTCAGGCCATTCTGTTATAATAAAAATAGAATAATATGAATTAGTTATAGTTGTATTATAAAAACACCAGTAAAACTTAAAATTCAGTAAAAGTGAACCATTATGGGTTACTTGGAGGATCAGATGGTTGAATAACCTACTCTTGATTTGTTGTGAAAGGGTTGTGAAATTGAGCCCTGAATTGGGCTCAGGATGGATTCTGCTTGAGATTCTCTCCCTCTTCCCAACTCCCTGCTTGGATGCACACTCTTTCTCTGTCTCTAAAAAAATAAATAAATAAAGTCTGGATATTCTTTAAAAGAAAGCAAGCCATTATAATTACTTTAGGTATTTTTTAAGATTTATTTATTTACTTGAGAGAGAGCATTTCATGTGCGAGTGAGTTGGGGGAGGGGCAGAGTGAGCGAGAGAGAGAGAGAGAGAGAGAGAGAGAGAGAATCCTTAAGCAGACTCCCTGCTAAGCACGGAGCTTGACACTGCTGATCCCAGGACCCTGAAATCATGACCTGAACCAATAAAGAGTTGCCCACTTAACTGACTGAGCCACCCACCCAGGTGTCCCTAATTATTTAAGTTTTAATAAGAGAAACTGATGCATAAATAAACTATAACCAAGAGTCAATGTAAAATAATGACATCCTAAAATATACAGCAGTTCCCCCTTATTTGTGGTACTTATGTTCTAAGACCCCAACTGGATGCCTGAAATTGTGGTTAGTACTGAATCCTATATATGCTATGTTTTTTCTTATACATATATGCCTTTAATTCATAAATCAGGCACAGTAAGGGATTAACAATAATAACTAGTAATAAATAGAATAGTTATAACAATATATTGTAATAAAAGTTATGTAAATGAGGTCTCTCTCTCAAAATATCTTATTGTACTGTAGTCACCCTTCTTGTGATGATGTGACATGATAAAATACCCAAGTGATGAGGTGGAGGTAGGCGAGTGACGCATGGGTTATGACATAGTGTTAGGCTACTATTGGCCTTCTGATGATGAGTCAGGAAGATTATCTTTTTCCAGATGGCGATTGACCTTTGGTATCTGAAACCACGGGTAAGGCAGTACTATTGTATCCTGCTTTTTGTCTCTCAAATGGCCTCAGATTGTATACACTTTTATAATCAAGTTAAAAACCTTAATATAATTATAGATTTATCCATGTTTAAATTTAACTCATTTAAAAAAAAAGGGAAGGCAGTAGCTACACTTGTAGTGAGCACAGCATAATGTATAGAGTTGTGTAATCACTATGTTGTACACCTGAAACTAAGGTAACATTTGTGTCAACTATTAAAAAACAAAGAAAAAGGAAATAAAGCATTTGAAACATCTATATCCTACTATTGTCAGAAATTCAAGTATAGAAATTTCATTTAGCATCTCAATTCAGAAAGTTTTGAAAGGCTTTATAAGCTTCCCATCTGTAAAGTGCTTAGGAACATCTGACACAAGTTATCTTTAAAAGATTTACTTTTAGGGATGCCTGCGTGGCTCAGCGGTTGAGCATCTGACTTTGGCTCAGGGCGTGATACCGGAGTCCTGGGACTGAGTTTCACATCAGGCTCCCTGCATGGAGCCTGCTTCTCCCTCTGCCTATGTCTTTGCTTCTCTCTCTGTGTGTCTCTCATGAATAAATAAATAAAATCTTTTAAAAATTTGCTTTTAAATAAAACTAGTATATTATAAGCCAAATTTACAATAACCTCCAAATCTCAGTTTGGCCTCCCACAGGAGCAGATCATAAGATAAGAATTTAAGTGTAAATAGTTGGGGAAGAGAAAGTCATGACCAGAGAAAAGTTGGGAAGTGAGACAGGGAAGGAAGCAGCCAATGCAGGAGGCAACCATCACTAGGTATGAATGGAACCTAATCCCACCAGGGAAATCCAGACCATGCATCCCAGAAGGATGAAGGAGCTGGGACATTTACATACCAACTCCCATCAGTCATTGAATGAGCACCGCTCTGGTGAAGGACAACATCTCTGCCCTTTGTTAGGCCCGCTTACACGAGGCAGAGTGGTCTCCTATAGCAAGTCCTTGGTGCAGGTGTTGGCCACTGGAAGTCTAGCCAGTGTGCAGCACTAGCACCTGTGCCACCTTTCCTCCATTCTGCCTTTACTCTAAAGGACATCAGTTTGTCTATAAATCTTTATATCTACATAGCACTTACTTTTTGAAATAACAAAATAAAAGATCAACTTACCCTTCAGACCCCATCATGTTGGTTTGTGTAAGGGCTCCACTGAGGCAAATGCCCAGTGAGAAGATCCAAGCTCCCTATGTCAAGCTGCTCTGATGATCAAACACACAATGTCTTGCGTGAAATCATAGAGTATGAGTTAGTGGGAAAGAAGAAGACATGTGCAGGAAGCCAAATCTACCAAGTGTATATGACGGATCTTGGGTATCGAGCTGTCCTCTGGCAAGACTCTCCCTCCCAGTACCAGGAGTAAAATGATAGTTACTGCTGGGCCTTATGGTCACCCTTCTTACTTTTTCTATTCATGAAACCCTAACATTCTGTGTGCCTCCAAAACTTTAATTTTTGAGGCAAGGAGGTTTGTAGTCCCGAGGGAGATCAAGTGGCTTATCCTTGGTCAGAAACTGAGTTCATGGTTCATCTAGAGCCAGAACTGATTCCCCACGGTCAAGGAGGTGGCAGGATTCTGAGTAGGAAATCTGCTCCAGCTCACCCACTCTCCTCTAAAGTGTACATATTTTTCCATTCTCACCCACCCTCTAATTTGTCTGATTCTTTCCTTTCTGTCACATAAAGCTTCCCAAATTGGCCAAATGGCCAAATGACCAGATAGATGTTTTTTCTTCTTGGTAGTGTCACTTCGTGCAGGCTATAAGTTATGACTTGTATCCTCTTTTTTAGGAATGAAAGAAATGAAGAAATGAGATAAACTCATGGGATTAGAAGATGCAAAGAACATTCCTACCTGCCTTGTACCATTTTTGTTCATCTGTTTCTCGGCTGTATGCCCATGTAAATACGAAAATGGATTTATTTGTGTGTCTTATAGTTTGCCCCAGTTCTTCCCATATTAAACTTTTCCTTAGAATATACTCTGATGTTTTGCCCTGAAACATCCTCATTCATTATCCAAACACTAATAATCAAAACTATTTAACTTTGAAAAATTAATTAAAAGCATTTCCCAGGTTGGGAAAAAAACATTCAAGAAAGAAATGTCATGTTTTAACAAGAAAAGGTAATAAAAGTGGGAAAACACGTGCTCAAGTAAAGTGTGATTTTCACCCTCTTGTCGGATGCCTGACAGGATCGCTTAAAAGAGAAAAAAAAGGATCAACTATGTGATTTATATTTTCACGTTGAAATTTGTCCCTAGCCTGAAATCAGATTTCTGTGTTTACTCAGCCATACAATGAAATCACATTACTCTTCTGACTCATGACTCACAGGAAATACTGGGTGATTTTTAAACAGAAAAGTGAGCATAAAACTCCTTTTTGAGCATCCTGAGATATAAGGAGATAAAAGAAGCTGGAAAATGTCTTCCCATAGCCACCGCTTGATAATACTCATCGAGTTCTGAAAATAGCAGAAATATTGACACTTTTTTCTGGTTTATGCAATGTGAAGTATGAAAGATGCTGTTATATAGTAAGTGAATTTGTTAGGAGGTTTTCTTCTCAACTATAACTCCAGGGTGTGTGTGTGTGTGTGTGTGTGTGTGTGTGTGTGTCTGTGAAAGAGGAAGGCAGGGCATAGAATCGGAAAAATAAAACTTACAAATATCACTAGGCTTTTTATGCATTTTTCTTTTGTATCTTTGGAGAGAAACATCATAAAGGTCTATAGTATATAAACATATGATTATGATTACAATGGAAAAATAAAATACAACAGAATGATCAAAATTGCATATTTAAAAGTTTGCATAATCCAAATATTACACTAAGTCATCTTTGGTAGAAAGCCATACATTTCTAAAAATATATATATATATATTATGTAGAGTACAACATATGCATAATACTGTGTTTTAATTGCATCAGGAATACTGATACTCAGCAAACATTGATTGGATTTAGGATTGCCAAGAAAATCCTGCCAATTTAGGGTTTATTTATTTACTGTGCTTGGTTATTTAGTTGACCCTGTTTCAATTATTCATTTAATACTCTTGCTAATTTGATCTATACACAAGTCTCTTCATCTCTAGTTTGATAGACAATGGCTCTTAGGTATGTACTCACAAAAGAGATTGTATTCCATTTATTTATACTCAAGCGTGCTATTCCTATAAAATGCTTTGACATTCAATTCAGAGAAAACGTTGAGGACCAAATCTTGATTTCATAGTGAGCACTCCTTCTTTTACATACTAAACTGGAACTTGTGACTCAAGGAGTACATAGGGAATTCAGATCCTTAAATATGAATAAAAAATTATTAAAAGATAATATCAACTTTATAGACATTCACAATTACCAGAAACATCTGGGAATAGTGGCAAATTACCTTAACCATTTCTAATAATAAGCCACTTAGGTGGAAATCTTAATTAATGCCAGGAGAAAAAGAACAAAAGTATGAGGTTATTCTGGCATTATGTAGATCTGCAGGTAGAAAATGTAGCATGTTTTTATCCTATAAAAATATAATCTCCTGAATCTACAGAACAGAACCATCAATAGAATTATTTGTGGTGGTAGAAATGTTCTGTATCTGCTTTGTACATTGCAGGAACTGCTACATACATGTAGCACTAGGAAAGTAGCTAGTGCAATGTATTCACTCTGTCTGCTCTTTCTACAGGCCAAGTTGGAGGCCCAGGGTCCTGAGAGCTAACGTAGACTGGGCATGGGAATGAGAAGGGGGTTAGCCATGACTGCGTCTTCAAAGCACAGGGCACTTGGGGTTCAAGTTCCATGAATCATTGAGAGGTCAAGGTGGCAAGTCAATGGGAGAGGACTGAGAACAACAATGAGAAACACGGGGAAGGTGTTGTTGTGTAGAACCTGCAAGATGTAAGCAGGTTTGAGAGACAAGGTCCAGAAGGAGTTCTAGAAGCAACTGGAAATAAGGCAAAGGACGCTTTATAAACTGCGATTAATGAATTCAGGGACAGGAAGGGAACTGTTGAGATAAGAGAGCCTACTAGACTGGCTTCTTTCTTTTCTCTGATACGCCACCCTAATCTAAGCCCTAATACCCATATTACTATTTAATTACTTTATTACTGTTTTGTCTTACTTGTGTTATCTTTGGCAAGTTGGAAAACTCTCAGTGCCTCAGATCTACATCTGTAAAAGTATTCATATCTATCTCATAGAGTCATTTGAAGATTGAATGTAGAACACTCAGAACAGAGTTGGCACATAATACATGCTAAATAATTGGCTATTGTTATTATAGTGTTATATTAATATTAGTATTTTATAACAGTTTTTTGATTGGTCCATGTATCTTCAGACTCTATCACTTCCATTCCAACCTGCATTTGGTTTTGTAATCATTTTCTTCATGGTACTTCCTATGGCCTTCCGTGTTTCCCAAATCACCTGATGATCACGCCCAAACTCTTCTGTCATGACCTTCAATAATCCAGCCCCTTCTACTCAACCTGATGTCTCTTTGTACCCAATGCTCTACCTCTCCTTCTTCCAGCACGACCCACTTACTTTCTTCTATGGAAGTCATAACGTTTCATACCACCTCACCTTGTTTATGTTGCTCTCCCTTTCTAGAAGGATCTCCTTACCTTCTACCTGTCTCAATTCTAACCACTTTCAGAGCCTAGCTCAAGTTCTACCTCCTTCACTATGGCATAGGTAGTTTCTGTTGTGCTTTTCCAAAGTATATGTCAAATAACATCAAGCAGAATGCCTGACACAACAGGAAGATTTCAATAAATATTTCTATCTTGTTTATCCTTATGCTAGTCCTCCAAATCATAGATTTTAGAACTTACTATTGTTTGATTGATAGTTTATGAATATATATTGCATCAGTTTAGAAAGCCTTCGGTTATGTGTCATGGAAGAACTTGTTAATGGAAAGTTGAACTCTAGAGATATTTATTGTGTGCTTCCAAAGTTTCATCAACAAGTCAAAAAACCCTTTGGTTTCATTATCCTCAGACTATTGGATTTCCGTCTATATACTTTTTGCTTCACTACCACAAACTGGCTGCTGTAGCTCCAGGCATTTCATCTCTTCATGAGTGAAAGGTAGAAGAAAGTACCAATGGAAAGTGTGTCATTCCTAGGTAGAGAATTAGCAAAAAAAAAAAAGAAAGAAAGAAAGAAAGAAAGAAAGAAAGAAAGAAAGGAAAGAAAAAAGAAAAGTGTTCTGGGAAAGGAGAAAAGGGATGCCATAATTGGCTTAAATAATTCATAACTTGGGGCAGGGCACACTGCTACCCAAACAAAACTGGAGTTCTGCTGGGAAAAAAAGAAAGAAATGCCTCATGAGTAGGCATCTTGGTTAGTGTCTGCCCCTATTTTGTATTTTTATTCTCTACTATAGTCTCCTATAGAAATAATGTCTTTATTCCCCAGGGTACACAGTACAGTCTTGAAAACATAGCAGCCACACAGCAGGTTAATTGTTTGATTGTTGACTTCTTAACTGCTGTTCAGGGCATTCCCTAAGCCTTCACCTTCTGCCTTTGTTTTGATCCATTTCAGAGTCCTAAGCAGACACCTATTTTGAAAGTAAGAAAGATTTAACAAGCACAGTGTGAGCTACTAGACACATAAATTTAACACACTTTATACGGATCCCTGCAGAAGCTCAGAAGCCAAAATACAAATTTTGAGAAGTTTTTTTGTTGCTCTCTGCCTGATGTAAACATTATGTGCTTAGCTGAGCTGGGAGTCCTTTAATTATCTTTTCAGGAAGCCTTGTTGAGAGTGTAGATCCTAAGGCAACCAACCAGAGCAGCCTCCTGACAGCCCATGCTCTAAAAAAGTAGTCAACTCCAAATAATAGTCCCTTTCCTGAGCATTATAGTATTTATCCAAGCACAAAGTAATTAACATCTCCAGCAAGTAAAATCTCTGATTGCTTCATATGGTCTCAGCAACTTTCAGGTCACCACCCATCTGGTTGCACTGATTTTGCCATTTGCCGGCATGTGGGTCTGTGTGTGTGGTGAGGGGGTTGTGGGGGGGAGTAGTGGAGGACCATCAGGTGTTTGGAGTAACACGTTACCACATGTGCATGGTTAGGTTTGTAATGTGGACCCAGTCGCTCCATCCCTCTGCTCAAGTAAGAAAGGGACAGATGCTCCTGGTTACATCACTCTTGGATTTAAACTCTGATACAGTCCTTGCTTGGTGCCTCTGAAGAGTAACACAGCTTGGAAGAGATAAACCTTTTACGATTAATTGGATGAAAAGCTATAGTCTAGCAAATTCTTCAGCTATGAAAGAAAAATTCTATAGATCAGGAAAATAATGGCTGTACTGATTTTAAGCCATTGGAGAGAATGATACATGGACAAAGAAAAAGATATTGCTAACTAGACTCCATCTATGTATGTATTCCCAAATGATGCATATGTAGAATAATTTGTACACATGGCCTCAATAGAGCAGTGGAAAGTGAAACATTCCAAATGTCACCAGATTGTTTGGTTTTTTGATGGTCTACACCCAAATACTTTGGATCTCAAGTCTTCTTTTTAGCTGCTTTGAAAGTATATAAATGTGATAAACAAATTTGCATAGGTGTAAGGAGAAGTGGCCCAATTTATACAAAAGTGAGTGCAGAAGCTAGGAAATACTCAACTCAGATTTCGCATTGTCTGAAGTTGCTGATCCTAAAGCGGTCTTAAATCATTGAGTAAATATAGATGATGGAGTAGCTATGTTACTGTAACTCACGAAAGGTCATTCTGTAGATATGTCAAAACACAATAAAAGAAATAAAAAAAGCTATCGGTATTCCACACAAGCTAAACATAGTACTTGCAACAAATATTACCTAATAATTAATAAGTGTTGTAAATTTTATCTATTATTTCAATATGTCTTTTGGGGGTTTTTTGTTTAGTTTTGTTTTCCACACACACAAAAACACCAACTTAAACTGGAATGAGCACTCGATATGCTCTTATAGGGGCTCCCATGATCTTGCTTTGATAATAGCAATTAAAGCCCCCAGGCTTAACGTGAGAGGCTGGGGTGAGTGGGAGGGGCGGAGAGGGAAATTATCAAACTGTCTCTACACCCCACAGTGTTCATGATTGCTCTTTGCTGTTGTTGGCTCTGACTCATTTTCTTAGATTTAATTAGCCCACGCTGATGTTTCCACAGCGTGGAAAACATCACAGAGAGTGACAGAGGGTATTTGAACAGGGAAGTGTAATGGTTAGAGTGGAGATTTGGGATGCATTGAAAGCTGGCTGCACTAGGCTATGACTTGGGGGAGATGCTTATCCTTTAGAAGTTTCAATTTCCTTTTTTCTCTGAATTGGGGTAATAATAGTAACTCTCATAGGATTAAGGGCATGAGTATTTATATGAGTAAAATAATCATATAAATTGTTTCGCCTGTTATAAGCCATATAAATATTATTATTATTATTATTATTTCAGTTATAACTCATGATAAAAGAAGAGGAAGAAAAGGGCCTTTTAAAATCTATTCCAGACATCATTTTTCACTCATTTCTTCATTTAAAAGAAAAGAACATTGATTGTCATTTTGAATGCCTTTTGTATTGGGATAGACATAATGGCTTTGGGTACAACACAAGATCTTGGTAAAATCTCATAATGAAATTTGAGATTGAAGTTGAAATTTGCCTTTCAAATTTCTCACCTCCATTTCAGCAGTCCTCCTCCAGAGTATTGTTGTCTCCCACTGACCTGGTGATTCAGAGCCAATCACTGAAGTTACCTTAACAGGCAAAGCTGTCACCTCAGTCAGCCCCCACCAAATCTCCTGTGCAAAGTCTGATTTCTTCAGATTCTTTTTTGGTGACTGGCTTATTTTCATGCTGAGGTGTTAAATTTTCTGATCTGTAATAACTCTTCCAGTTTATTATTCCAATGGTAGAAACAGTGCCTTACACAAAGGAGTCTTTCTTATATGGAATTTCACAGTTCACAGTAGGCTGGGGTAAAAATGTAGGGGCAGATAAGATTTTCAGTGTCTCTGAAATCAATTCTTACAGGAAGTTCTGTCTGTATGCAGGAATATCTTGGTAGAGGTAACGAGGTCCTGTCCTGATATGACGGAGCATGTAGTTTAGTTGAAGATTAAAATTATAACAATTAGATAACGGTGCTACTACTAGAAAGCACAATGCACAATATTGTTAGATAATAAGTATCAGGTAATATTGTTCTGAGAATACATAAAAATGCCAAAATTATTTAGTAATAGCTGAATGTTTATCAAAATATTTTATTGTAGCAAAATACCACATGTAACATAAAATTTACCATCAGTGACATTTAGTATATTCATAGTGTTATGCAATCATCACCACTATCTAGTTCTAGAACATTTTAAACATCTCAAAAGAAAAAAAAAATCTCAAAAGGAAACCCTATACCCATGACACTCCCCATTCTTCCCTCCTATCAATCCCTGGCAACTATTAATCTGCTTTTATCTCTATGGATTTGCCTATTCTGGATACTTCATATAAATTGATTCATATAATTTATTGTTTGTTGGATCCACTTTGTTTTATTTCACATAATATTTTCAAGGTTTCATCCATGGGGTAGCATATATCTGTACTTTACTCCTCTTTATGGCTTACTAATTTTCCATTTTATGGATATACCACATTTTGTCTGTCCATTTATCAGTTGATTGACATTTGGATTGTTTCTGTGTTTTAGTTATTGGGAATAGTGCTTCTCTAAATATTTATGTTCAAGTTTTTTGAGGGGCATCTGTTTTCAATTCTTTTAGGTATATACCCAGGAGTGGCATTACTGGGTCATATGATTTAACTATACTTGACTTGCTGAGAAACTGCTACACTATTTGTCACAGTTTCCATTTTATATTGTCACCAGAAAGGTATGAGGGTTCTAATTTCTCCCCATCCTCACCAACATTTGTTATTTTCAATTTTTTTTTCCAGTAGGTGGTATGAGGTATTATCTCTCTGTGGTTTTGATTTGTATCTGCCTACTGCCTAATAATGTTGAGCATCTTTTCATGTGCTTGTTGGTTTTTGTGATAGCATTTTAAATATCTTATCTAGGGGTGCCTGGGTGGCTCAGTCGGCTGAGTGTCTGACTCTTGGTTTTGGCTTGGGTCATGATATCAAGGCCCACCTCAGGCTTTGCACTCCACATGGCATCTGCTTAAGATTCTCTCTCTCCCTCTCTCTCTGCCCTTCCCCCTCTGCTCTCTCTCTCTCTTTCTCTAAAATAAATAAACAAGCTCTTTAAAACAAATAAATGAATATCTTATCTTGTTTAACTCTTAACAGAGATCTGACAGGTGTTTTACAGATGAGTAAACTGAGGCTTTAAAATTAAGATGAAATATATTGTCCAAAGTCATGAGAGAATCAAGTTCAAATAGATTTTCACCCTTTGGATATAAGGGAAATAAGCCTGAAAAATGATGGGCTTGGGCTACCCATCAGAGTATCTGGACCTCCTGTGTTACAAAAACCTTCAACGGACAGCACAATTTCCATCAAGGCATGTTGGAAGCGACTCACCCCCATGGCAGGTGGGTTGCAGAGGACAAGGCACACACAACTGGATTGCTGAGCTGGTTGTTAAATGTGTTGCTCAAGGCAGTCAGCTTCCACAAAGGAGATTTTAGGGAGCCTCTGTAGGCTATTGGCAGTTTTCATTTCCATTTTGTTTCTCATTATTAAAAAAAGAAGTAGCCTGTCATAATTGCACCACGATCTAATTTCTTTCACAAAATGCCATTTTATTTGATTAACTAGAACATTGAGATCAGGATATAAAAGATGAAGTAGTTAGACTTACATAACCCAATAGGAACAGAATCCAGACTGTATTTCAAAGAGCTTCTGATCACTCGGGATGTTCAAAGAGCTTTGGAATAGGACAAGTGAATAAAGAACACATGCCCTGGAGCCAGTAATCTTTTAACCAATGGACTGACCAACTCGATAGCCCATGAGAAGAATGTCTGTGCATATATGGATGAGCAACAGGCTTGTCATGGGCATGCCACATGGCATTGGCATCTGGTAAGACTTTGCATGTATCTTGGTTCACTGCTTTGCCTCCTCTTTAGATTAGCCTGCCATTGGTTACATAATTTGGAAATAAAAAGAAAGAGCGCACAGAGTGAAGAGAGTTCCTACAAAATGCCTTTGATATCATAGTTTCTAGGAAGAGCTCCCCAGCCCCTCCATGGTAAAAGATGCCTAAAGTCCCATGGAGATTGAGCCAAATGGAAAGGAATTTTAAGTTCTAGTATACCTTACCTCAAATACTGAATAATCTTTTACTCTCTATGAGATGCTTTTAGAGCAATGTATGGCATGGCATTGTAAATCAGCAAAGAGAGTCAAATATACACAGGGACTAGTTAGAGACACCAAAGGTTTAATGTTGATAACTTTAAAGGATATTGACAAATCATATTAATGGACAAAGCTTGCTGGACATACTATGTGGGAGCACTGTATTTTCCCAGGTACTTGTGTGAGTAACACTTGCCTGTCACATACCACCTAGACAGTGTGGGGTGTTTTTATTAGCAAGCAGAAGCAGATCTCCAGCCAACACCAGAGCTTTCTGTTTACTTTAAAGGAAGTGCAAAGTATAAATGTTTACCAAATCTGGACTAGATTGCCTCTTTTCCAAATGAGTTTGGTTGTGATTTCTTTCTTAAATGTGTTTCAATATAGATAGAACAATTTTGGACAGAAAATAGTGAAACCCACTTGGATACCTTTTCTCCTATGATCTGAGCCTTCCAAGGAAAGATGAGGAAACTGGCAGGAATTTTCTCATCAAGGGTGGTGACTGTATAAATCACCCATATCAAGTATACAAAGTTATGTTTTTAAGAAACACTTTTTAAGGTGTTTTTAAAAAAATCCCCTCTCCCCCAAGAATCTTCTATCCTCATATTAAATAACAAAAGCAAAAACTCCCAGCAAAAGTAACATTTATGTAAAGACAGAGCATTAGTGAAAACAACCAGGGAGCATTTGCTGGTGCCAGGCCTGCTATCTGGAGCATTTGTTTCCTGGAGAGTGTGGTGAGATAAAGTGAGCTCTTTTATCCTCTGGATCCAAAATACAGATGCTTTAAATCCCGTTTTGGTGCAGAGCTTAATCAGAGTTGGAGTTGAACCGTGAAAGCACAGACTCCTTGTAACAAGATCTTTATATATATATATATAGAACTGGCTGTCCACTGCAGGTACAACCCAGCTGACTCTGTTTGAATTCCCCAGATGTTGTAAGAATATTTACTGACCTTTCAAAAGCAGTTATAGGTTTATTAGCTATGCAATTCCAAATTCAAAAACAAAAAACCCAAACCCAAGATATTCTATATTAAAAGCTAATGGAAAATTTCGGGTAGACATTACTGACTTTTTAAAAAATCTATGCTCTAAAACATATTTCACTAAGAGTAGTACACCATAGAAACACAGTTAATTAGTGTATCCATTTGCTGCTAGTCAAAAAGAACTACAGTTTTTTCCCCTTTTACTTTTCATATTATTTTAGTTTAACTTCATTGGTTTTCCTGATAAGTAGAAAATCAGAACATTGCTGAAAAAGTAGAAAGTGCAGAAAATGATAAAGAAATAAAATTACCTATAATTGCAACCCCAGCTCTCACAAATGTTAATGTTTTGGTCTATTTGTCTCATCTCCTGTCTATGTTTGTGTGAATATGTTTGCACACCTAGGTATTTGATTCCCTACAGAGCTGATTTCATACCTTAGACAGTTTTCTTCCCCAATTTCACTGAATTATAAAATGAGATTTTAACATGTCATTAAATATTCTTTGAGCATAAGATTTTAAATGGCTGAATGATATTATCCCTTAACAATTTCTTTATTTTTATTTTTATTTTTTTTATTTTATTTTTATTTTAAAAAAAATTTTTTTTATTTACTTATGATAGTCACAGAGAGAGAGAGAGAGAGGCAGAGACACAGGCGGAGGGAGAAGCAGGCTCCATGCACCAGGAGCCCGATGTGGGATTCGACCCGGGTCTCCAGGATCGCGCCCTGGGCCAAAGGCAGGCGCCAAACCGCTGTGCCACCCAGGGATCCCCCTTAACAATTTCTGTATTATTGAATAGATTGTTTATAATTTCTGTTATGAATTTGTAAGTAGTTTTCAACATAAATTTTTTGATACATAAATTATTTTCTTTCAATATGTTCTAGAATTGCAATTGGTGAGTAAAATAGAAAAGTGAAACTTTTTGAAGCTTCATATATATTTTGCCTTTGTTGTTCTAAATGAGGGTGCCAATGTAAATTACATAAACTCCCACCACCAGGGGAAAAAATATGCCTGTATCTCTCACTATATTCTCATCGAGACTTCTTTATAGTGTTAAAAAAAATTAGTTTCCAGGGATGTTTGGGTGGCTCAGTGGTTGAGAGTCGGCCTTTGGCTCAAGGCATGATCCCAGTTCCTGGATTAAGTCCCACATCAGGCTCCCCCCCAGGGAGCCTCCTTCTCCCTCTGCCTATGTCTCTGCCTCTCTCTCTGTCCCTCATGAATAAAAAAAAAAATTAGTTTCCAGTTTGATGTGCCAGAAATAGTACTCTGTTGTTGCTTCGGCTTCCTTTTCCTTAATATTAGTTAAAATATACATTTAAAATTTTTGGTAAGTGAAAATTTCTTTGAAATTTTCTTTGAAAAATGTTCATTTTCTTTAACTGATTCTCTTTTTTCTGTTAATTTATTTTTGTCATTTTTTTTGTTTTTAAACAAAAAAGATACCTGTTATAAAAATTTCAACAATTATGAAAATAAAAATATGAAAATTACCTTCTACTCATCAGATACACTTTATACATGTCTTACAGACATTTGTTTTCACAAAATACACCATTATACATATACATGTATGGGATTTTTTTTTAACATAAATTGTATCATTTGTTTTTTCTCTTAAATGTATTTATTCATAGAGACACACACACAGACACACACACACACACACACACAGAGAGAGAGAGAGAGAGAGAGAGAGAGAGAGGCAGAGACACAGACAGAGGGAGAAGCAGGCTCCATACCAGGATCCCGATGTGGGACTCGATCCTGGGTCCCCAGGATCACATCCCGGACTGAAGTCGGCGCTAAACCGCTGTGCCACCGGGGCTGCCCTCATTTGTTTTTTCACTTTAAAAGTATATCATAGGGGGCACCTGGATGGCTCAGTTGGTTGAGCATCTGCCTTGGCTAGGTCATGATCCCAGGGTTCTGGGATCGAATCCTGGGATCTAGCTGGCTTCCATGACCTGTTGGCAGCAGTTCCCTGCTCAGCGGGGAGCTGATTCTCACTCTCCCTGTGCCCCTCCCCCTGCTTCTTCTCTCTCTCACTCTTTCTCTCTAATAAATAAATAAAATCTTAAAAAGACAAAAAAACATGTCATAGATTTGTTTCCTTTTTGATACTGACAGATTTTCGTGACTAGGTGAAAAAACTTTGTTCTGAAGTAGCACAGTTAATTTCATCATTTCTTTATTTATGCATACCCTGAGCATATATTTTTATGCTCCTTGTGAGTAAGAGACTCTGGCCTTTCCTATGTGTCGTCCCTCTAACCAAATGTAAAATACGGATATAATTTTCCATTATGTATCTTTCTCAGAGAAGAAGCTTCCGTCCTACAGCTGAGAACACAGTTCTCACTAACTAGTTAGAAGAGCCAAGGGCACAATAAAGTGCTCTAAGAGACCCCATTCTCCATGCCTCAGAAATGACAGGACAGGATTCCTGGAAAAGCTGCAAATGACGGCTGACGGCCTTCCCCCATGCTCATTCTGAAATCAGAGAAGAGGAGCAGAGCTATTCATGGCTCAAGCCATGGGAGAAGAGGGTTGAGTCACCATTTTGCAGCCTGTCCTCTGCTGAACTGGTGGCTAAATGCCTGTAGCAGTGGAGGAGGTTGCCACTGGCCAGACCTAGGGGTCAGGCTCTCTGTTTCTAGTATAAGAACTAGTATATATGGCCACAGGCCTGTGCAGCTGTATGCAGCTTGGTTTCAACCTCCAGAAAATAGATCAAAAGGCCAGATGAGGAAGAAGCTATCAGGCTCAGGCCCATTTCACCTCCTGCCTCAGAGCGGGTTTTTTTTTTTAATTATCCATCTATCTCTTTGAGAGACAGAGAGAGAGAGCACTTGGGGGAGAAGGGGAGGGACAGGTGGAGAGGAAGAGGGAGACTCTCAAGCAGACTTCCCAATGAGCGGGGCCCCTTGCAGGGCTCGATCTCATAACCCTGAGATTATGACCTGAGCCGAAGCCAAGAGTCAGACACTTAAATGATGAGCCACCCAGGTGCCCCATGCCTCAGACTGTTCTAAATGGACTGCCAGTAGAACTGGGCACAATCACCTGCCCGACCTTCACTATCTCAGGTGAGCATGATGCGTGGATGCTGTTATGCAGACCCATCATTCACAATGACTTACTCCTGGAGATCCTGGGAATGGAACATAGAAAATCCATTTATTCAACAACCAGATATTTATTAAGTGCCTCCATAACACAGGTTTCTGGAATCTTGTTGGGTAGTGGGAACACAATGATGAAAAATGCATGATCTTTTCCTTCCAGGAGCATATAGACGGGAACAAATGATTATAACATATGCTTGATGCCTGGCCAGAAGTGTATCCAGGGTGGGAGAGGCACAAAGGAGGCGGTGAGTTATTCCCACTTAGAATGAAAAGACAAGGAAAAGCTTCGTGGAGTAGGTGCTTTTGGAGCAAAGTGTGCTGGTCTTTCCAAGCCTGGACTTCCTGAGCATCCCTGAAGCTATATCTGGCTCCAGAGCCCAGACCTAGAGACATTAGCTAGTGTGCAACTGCTGAGCATGGCCATCCCAGTGCCCAGGACTTGGGGTAAGTCTATGCAGAAGGACTTTTAAACTAGAAACACTGAGTCTAATCCTAGGAACATAGTGTGATCTCTCAAGGTCAAAAGCCAGTTCTCAGAGAGGACATGGATTTAAACCCATGGGTGAGTTATCACTTTGCCTTTATTTTTGTTTGGGTTTTCCCATAAGTAGACCCTGACACAAAGCAAAATATTCAGGAAAGGCAGAGTGAAAAGCAGATTTGTAATACAGAGTTTCGTGACAGCATTATCTCCAACTCCTCACGGGTCATGGGAGGAGAGGGCACAGTAGTGTCCACACCCACCTGTGGATTCAAAAGGTCTCAGTTCCACTGTTAATACTAACTGTAAAGAGAAAACCAGAAATGGGGGTTAGGTCAAGAACCTGATCAAGGTGGGGCATTTCTCAAAGGTAACACTTTCCTGTTTCATCTTATGAGGAAACTATTGTTATTAAGAATTTCAGGGGCCCCTGGGTGGCTCAGTTGGTTAAGTGCCTGACTCTGTTTCAGCTCAGGTCATGATCTCCGGGTGGTGAGATCGACTCCTGTGTCAGGCTGGGCCTGGAGCTTGCTTGGGATTTTCTCTCTCCCTTGCCCCACCCTCCCTACCCAGTCTCATGCATGGGCTCTCTCTTCAAAAAAAGAAATTTCAATAAATTGGATCCTCATTACTAAAATTCATTCTGTTTGAAATCAAGTTTCAATCTATCAACAAATTAAATTCAAATAATTAAATCTAATATTATGGAGTAAACATGCCATGGAGAATGAAATCTAGAATCTTTTATTTCTCATAGGAAGAGCATTACACGCACCACCTTTTTATCTGTTTATCTGGGGGCAGAAACCTCCAATTCTAAAGTCAGCATTGGAGGCAGAGAGACATTCCTGAGAGACCTGAAGCTTCTAGACCTTTCTGCCAGACCTTCGCAGCCTGGAATAGCCTCAGCCAACAATAGAGTCAGGAGTGTTCATACCTGCTATGATCTGGTTAGCCCAGTTCAACTCCTACCTCCTCATTGTGATCATTGTGGTTTTTAGAAGCCATCCTGCTGAGGAGGTCACCTAGAAGGATCCTGTTTGGAGGTAGCAGCAGGTGATAGATGCCTTGCCTCGGAGGCAGCACACCCTCACAGTTGAGACCACCACCCGCACCTCAAATCCCATCACAGTTGTTTACCTGCTCTGGGACCTGCAGTTAAGTTGCTCAGCCTCCTGGAAGACAATTTCCTTCATCTGTAAAAAAGGCAAATAAAATTATCGTGAAAAATACAGCCAACCTTGGTTCTCAGGATTGTAAGGCTGGAGATGGATTTGCCATTGTTCAATGTTTCTTTCTCTTCCTGTAAATTCCATAAGGGTCAGATTTCTACAGAAGCCTGCCACTAAGTGTGCCTCCCTTGGATGAGGTAACACTATGGAAACCCCCAAATTTCTTCTGGGTTGTGTTTTCATAAGTTCATAAGTTTCATAAGTTCATAAGTTCATAAGTTAGAGTTCTGATTTTTAATTCAGAGATTTGGAAACTTTTGCCCAAGATCTGTTCCTTAACATCTGTGTCTAGATAATATAACCTGATGTTTGATGTTATGAGCTTATATCTGTTCATAATGTCTATACAAAACGTATCGCGGGGATCCCTGGATGGCTCAGCGGTTTGGCGCCTGCCTTTGGCCCAGGGCATGATCCTGGAGTCCCGGGATCGAGTCCCGCGTCGGGCTCCTGGCATGGAGCCTGCTTCTCCCTCTGCCTGTGTCCCTGCCTCTCTCTCTCTCTCTGTGTCTATCATGAATAAATAAATAAAACCTTAAAAAAACTGAGAAGATTTTTAATTGCTTAAAATATTCACTAAAGAAATTAGTTAACTTCATTATATGAAACTCTGTTATGATTATTACATTGCCCTGAAGTCCTTTCCAGTTTATGAACAATATTACCAAACCATACCATAGATTCGGGAGATGAGGCTATGGATGTCTTTGGAGGGATGCCTGGGGGTGGGAGGGGAGGGGAGCCATCATTTTGCCTACCACAAGCATCATGCTGTTGAATATAAGCTTATTATAGGACTATCAAGAACCATTATGGGGTTTCTACACTGCACAATGACTTGGTCAGATTTTATGTTAAAAGATAATGTCTGTAGAGTAGAGACAAAGATTCTGGACAAGTCCAGGTGGAAGATGGTGAGTATCTGAACTGGGAAGGGCACAATGCCTGAGGAGAAAAAGGAACCATGAAAAAAAGAAAAAGGAACCATGGAATACTCATGGTCAAATTTAAATATTCAATCACTCTGTGAAAATTTTCTATCCTGTTCTTTCTCTACACTTTCTTTGCTGAATTAGAGGGATGGAATGCAATTATTTCTTGCCCTCTAGGAGAGTTCAAAGACTGAGCCTTCCATGCCCTTTAGAGAAAGGGATTTGACTATTTTGGTCGCTTTTGATTTAGGCTCCAGATTTAATGAGTCATTGAGGTTTGTGATAAGAGAGCACTGAACATGCGGAGGGGTGTTGAGGCTGCCTGCCACACACATAGGTGTGACTAAAACACCGTTTGATTGTGCTTGCATTCCCTAAGAGAACGTCACTTTGCAGACATCTGTGCCAGATCCAATAAGCTTACAGTAGGAGGGACATTTGAAAAGACATGATTTTCTGGGGTTCTTTCTGATTATCCCATGGATGACCCTGCCCACCCACCATGGCACCTCCGGATGCCTGTGAACCCAAGAGATGTCAGATCCTAGACACCTAGTAAAACACTGGGGTTTTGGAAAGATCTGACCTGTACTTAGGAGGATTGAACTGTACTTGCAAAGTCTGCCCATGCAAGAGAACTCTGTGAAATAGCAGTTACTGACACCTTGGATACACTGTGATTTTTTTCTTTTTAAAATTAGAGCAAATAGGATAAATGCTGCTTGCTGCTTTCATGGACATAATCCCTGAAGCCAACTTTATTTTGACTCTGTAGTATTTGCTCTGTCTTAGCCTAAGTTCCCACCAGAGCAGAGTCTGAAACAAAGACCTGTGTGCAGTAGGTTTATTTATCATGTGATCGCAGGGAGCATGAGTAAGGGCCCAGAAAATATAAAGCAGGGAAGAAGAAAAAACTGTTCTAAGGGTATATTATCAAGTTATTCACTACTGTGGGCAACTGAGGCTTGATCCCACTAAGGCCTGCTGAGGAATGGACAGTTTCAGAACTGTCTACCAAATGATTTGACAGGGAGAGATATTTGTTTCTAACGTGTTGGCTGAGGGTAGCCCCAGGAGGCGAGGCTCCCCTGACTTTAGAGCTATGCAGGGAGCATGCCGATCAGTGTCAATGGTATTGGAACAGCTGCCCCAGCCAGGCAGCCAAAGATATTCAGGGCCTGCTCAAGGTCAAGTGCTGTCAGTATGAAGCCACTGGAAACCCACAGAACAGTTTCTGAAGCTAAGGCTGCAAAAATCAGTAAGGCTGAGAAGACGTGAGGCAGGGCCTAACAGGTGTCTGATACAGAGTCCTCTTCCCAAAATACGCTGATCTCTTCACAGAGAATTCTTGAGGGCAAGAATTCCGGGCTCTTATTTCCCATTTTCTAGAAGCTGAAAGCCAAAGCGACAGATCTGTCTTCTGCTTGATGTAAGCTCACCTCATCAGTGAATGGATGACTCCAGGGGGCAGACCCTACACACCGGGACGTCCTGGCAAGGTTGAGTTCAATCTTCTGTGGTTGTGAACAACTTGGTAACATCCCGTTGTACGGGTGTAGGTAGGGTGAAGGACAGCCCAGACCTTGAATCCCCAGAGAGTAGAGCACACACGGAGGCACTCTGAAGATCCATCTTATACAGCGGTGGTGTCAGCAGCAATATTCCCACCAGGCTATTCTTTCTGAAGGATGGTCTGTATTCCCTGCTTCCTGTGTCAATTCCTCTGAATTTCCTTGTTCTTGCCACTCCTTTGCCTGAATTACAGCATCCCTTTGGGTCTATGGACCCCTGATACCCTTTCAATAAATTCCCTTTTCCTTAAAATAACCACAGATTGACAGGACAATCAGTGAACAAATAGAAGACCAGGTGGGGAGTGGGATGGGATGGATAGGTAACACCATTGCCCCCCCAAACAGCCTAGAACTCATCACATGACTCTTCCCTAACTGTGTAACAAACTACTGGATTCAATACCCAGTATATAATATGTGTATTTTATGTACACGTGTTCACTATGTATATTATGGCACATACATGGTGCGGTAGTATTAAATTGTCTTTAGAAACCAGTTCTGGCATAATTTGCTAGAATTAATATTCCTTAAGAAAAAAAAATCGGGGCACCTGAGTGGCTCAGTTGGTTACTGAGCATCTGCCTTCAGCTCAGGTCATGACCCCAGGGTCCTGGGATAGAGCCCCATATTGGGCTTCCTGCTCCTCGGGGAGGCTGCTTCTCTCTCTCTCCCTCCACCTGCCACTACCCCCTGCTTGTGTTCTCTCTCTCTCCCTGCTAAATAAATAAATAAAATCTTTTTAAAAAAGAAAAAAAAAATCTAATTTCTGCCTTAGCAGCTTATCAGTAAGTCTTATTATAATAAGACTATACACTCGATTTTAACTGACCTATCGATTGTTCTTGGTTCTGCTTCAGTCTAACAACATTTAATGATATAAAGAAGTATCTGGAAATATGGATTGAAAACATACATTTGTCTCTCCTAAAACTCTACTCAGATGATGGTAAAGGAATGTAAATAGGCACACTTGCTCAAGGGCAAAGAGAAGGAAAATATGGAGGACTAGTAACTGAGTCATCAGTTTGAAGAAAGCTGACACCTGAGCCAGCAGTGGGAGAAGACAGTACCCAGAAACGAGCTGACTCATGCTGCAGAGCCCTGGGCAGTCTCAAGAATTGAAGGTACCAGTTATCTTTGGAGACGAGAATGTGGAGTAGTGCTGAAAACAGAAGAATTGAAAGTCTGTATTAGTAGCAGTTAGACATCCCTTCCCCCAGCATATGCACCAGGAAAATATCCCTCCCTGACCAGGGCTGAAAGCTGCAAAGGTCAACCCTGACAAGTTCTAGATGGGAGGACAACAGGCACGAGGTGTGGGTGAGGCATGATACTGACATGACAGGGGGATTAAATGCATCTATGACAAAGAAGCATCTTACATTCTAAAACCTTTAGACTATAAATAATTTAATGCTATATAAGTTTCAAAAATTTTAATATCTAAGTGTTTATTTCAATATAACCTTTCTTAGCTCTCATTTATAAATACAGGCCCTGGTAGGACCCAGCCCTGCCTTGCTTTTGACAATCCTTTGCTGTGGATTGTCAAAAGGATGAACCCATGACCATAAACCCCAGCCTAGGAAAGGAAACCTGTTCTCAATAAACCACCAACCCAGATACTATTCATTCTAGTGAATATTTCCAGTGTTCAGCTCTGCTTGTTGGTTTTTTATAACAGGGTGGTGATAGAGCACATTCTCTGGAGTTGAGTTGCTTGGGTGTGAACTTTGGCTCCAACAGTTACCCACTAAGGGATCTTAGACAAATCACTTAATTTCCCAGTGCGTCAATTACTTTATCTAAAATGAATTTTTAAAATGCTTCCAAATCTTTGATAGTTATAATATGCCTAGGACTTACTAGGATTTTCTGTAAAACAACAACAACAATATCCATTGAAATCACACTGTGCTCCAAGACAGAATTTCAAGAACTTCCAGTCATGGAGTGAATATTTGTGCTACCTCAAAATTCAATATGTAGAAATCCTAACCCCCAAATGTGATGCTGTTGGGAAGTGGGGCTTTAGGGATGTGATTAGGTTATAAGGTGGAGTCCTCAAGAATGGAATTAGTGCCTTTATAAGGAGACCCCAGAGAGATTTCCACCTCTTTCCTCAATGTGATGATATAGAGAGATGGCAGTCTGCAACCCGGTAGGAGGGTCTCACCAAGACCTAACCATGCTGGCACCCTGATCTCAGACTGCTAGTTCCAGAACTGTAGGAAATACATTTCTATTGTTTACAAGCCACTCGTCTATGGCAATGTGTCATAGAAGCCTAAAGGAAGACACTTTGTTTACAAAACCATGGATTACTCATTCTGCTCCATGCCAACATGGAATTCAAACAGAATTCTGAATAATAGAATATCTGGATTTTTAAAAACATCAAAACATGATGGCCTAAAATGCAGGTGTAAGGAATGATGGAGCAAGAAAGTTGTCACTTTGAAACTGTCATCATAGCAATTAATTTAGGCAAGAATCGTCAGTGGATTCCAAAACTAGTGGCGAACATTTGATGAGAAACAGAGTATTTATATGATCTCAAACTATCTGCCCATAACGATTTATTAGTTACAAAGGGAAAATAACTTCACAATGGAGAAACCTGACAGCTACTTTAAGGAAGTGATTAAGTTTAATATTACAAATAATGAAAAAAAGTCACATCATGTACCACCTGTTAGGATGCCTTGCAAGATGTAAAACATCACTGCTGAGTTATTCCCCCCAAATTTGTATAACCTGAATTAATCATGAGGAAACATCAGATATACTCAATTTGTGGAGCATTCTACAAAATAATTGGTCAATGTTCTTAAAAAGCGAAACACAGAGCAAGGTTGAGGGACTACCACTGATTAAAGGAGAATAAGGAGACATGCAGACTAAATCCAGTGCATGAGTCTGGATTGGATCCTAGGCCTGGAAAAGAAATACAGATATAAAAGGCATTATTGGGATAATTAGTGACATTTGGATATTGATAGGAGATGAGATAATAGTTATTGTAGCAATGTAGTTTCCTGATTTTGTTAGTGTGCTGTGGTTACGAAAGAAATTGTCCTGGGTTTTAGGATATGCACACCAAAGTATTTAGGCATAAAGGAGCATGATGTCTACAACTTACTCTTAAATAATTGAGAAAAAATGTGTTTATGTGTTTGTGTGTGTGTGTGTACGTGTGTGTGAGGGGGTGTATGGCAAAGAAAACAATAAATCATGTGGGACAAAATGTTTAACAACTGGTGACCCTGGGTAAAGGGCATATAATATAGGAGTCCTTGTGATCTTTTCATACATTTGAAATGATACATAATTAAAGGTCATAAAACATAAATATACTATAATGGCCAAAAGATCACCTCCTGGATACAATATTCTCCAGGAAGCATTCAATGATTAAGGGTGATCCCAATAAACCAATTTATCCTGTCATCTCACCTTTGCAAACTCAGAGAAAACTTGCTTTCAAACTATACCCAGTGCTATGATCAAAAGCAAGATAGTTCCAGGCTCTCAGAGTCCATTGAACTTGTAAGTATGAAGAACTGTTTTATGAATTATTCTTCTGATAAAATGTCTTGTGGATAGTTTTAAGTTGTACCTGATGTAGAACAGTAGGACATAATCTGTTAGTTACCACCCCAGTATTCATTTTCTCTTGGTAACAAATCTCCCTGTTTTTAGGTAGGGATAAAGTTGCTGGTTTGCTCACAATAAAATGTTTCCTAGCTTTCCTTTCAGCCAGGTGTGGCTATGTGGCTAAATTCTGACCAAAGAGACCAAATATATATATATATATATATATATATATATATATATATATATATATAAATTTCCAAGACACCTCCTTAAAAGATGTCATTGGCCCTTTTACCCTTCTTCTTTGTCTCTTCTATCATAATATTCCCTGAAGTGTAGATTGATGTCTGGATTTCTAGCAGTTATCTTGGGCAACAAAGGCTAGGTTCATTTCCTAGGGATGATGACGCAAAGAGACAAAAGGAAACCATGTAGATCCCTCATTAAAAAAGAGCTGTCATGGGGTGCATGTATAGCTTACTCATTTAAGCGACTGACTCTTGATTTCAGCTCAGGTCATGATCTCTGGGTCATGAGACTGAGCCCCCTAATTAGGCTCTGCATTCAGTGCAGGGTCAGCTTGAGACTGTCTCACCCACACCCTAGTCCTCTGCCCCTCCCCCCTGCTTGCACTCTCTAATACATAAAATCTTAAAAAAAAAAAAAAGAGCTGTCATAACAACCCTGGAATCTATGTAGAAAACTATTCTATATGAGAGAAATCTATGACAGAAAAAAAAAAAACATCCATTTTGTTTAAGTCACTGCTAATTCAAGTTTCTATTATGCATCATAAGATAAAAGGTATTGTTTTTCTTAAATAAGGGGCTAAGGCCTGACTTAGACCAATAATTTCTATAAAGTTTTCAGGAAATAATTCACTTTATGAGAGTGGATCCCATCAGTGTCTCTCTCTAGAGCCTAGCAGAGAGGTCACATAACTTTAGGTGATGAATATTTCTGTGGATGAATGAAAATTCTTTTTGTAAAATAACTCCAAAATGTTGTCTGTAACAACATTAGTAATTCATCCCAATTTTGTATTGTTTTGATTATTACAATTTGCTACAAAGGTCACATTAAATATTTTTCTTTCTCTATAAACCTTAGTCAAAAGTGATACAATCCTTATCTAGTAATTCCAGCTCATTAAGGACAGAATTTTATGACCACACTGTTTCCTTTCATGGCATTGTTCTTTAATGAATCATAAAGTAAAGCAAATTTAGGCAACATAGGTTTAGTTATATAACAGGAATAAGCAATTCCCAAATCTCACTAGTTTAAAACCACAAAGATTTACTTCAACAGAGAGTCCTTCTCCATATCTTTCTTATTCAGCTAATGGCATCTTCTCGATCTAGACAAGAGGGAAAGGAACATGAAAAATTACTTATTGGTTTTTATGGCTTCATTCAGAAATGAGACATTTCACTTCCACTCATATATCACCGGCCAAAGAAGTCACATGGCCACACCTGACTTCAAGGGACAGGAAGTGCATCCTGCTATGTATCCAGGATGAACATCCCAGAATTACTGGAGAACACTAATGATTATCAGACACAGCATTTTATAGTTAATTCTTCTCATTTCAATCTTCTCCTGAATTCACCTTCAGTAATTTTTAAAAAGTTTCTATTTATTCATTTAGAGAGAGGGAGAGAGAGCATGAGTGGCGGGGTGTGGCAGAGGGGAGAGGAAAAAGCACACTCCTCGCTGAGCAGGGAGCCTGATGTGGGGCTCAAACCCAGGACCCTGAGATCATGACTCCAGCTAAAGGCAGATGTTTAATCAACTGAGCCACCCAGGCACACTTGCCTCTATAATTTTTAAATATAAGAAAAATTTGATTGGTTAATAAAATGAGCCAGCTACATTTATTATGATTATGGAGTGTAAAATTTTCCTGAGGTTATATAGAATTAGCTTTAACTCTCCTAATCTGTCAGTGTTTGTTTTTAAGTACCTGCTGATGAAAAACAAAACAACATGGTTTCTCAAAGTCTTGTCAGGTTAGCAGAGTCCATGTTATCTTAGATCGGTGGTTCATTAAGTGATTAAGTGTGCAGGACTCCTGAGGATTCTCTAGAATGCAGTTAAGGGTTCACAAAAATGCTTTCTTTTCCAGAAATATCTGTTTGAGACTGGATTTTCTCCATGCACTTCAACCAAGACAACATATTGCAACAGATTGAATGCAGAACAGACATGAGAATCCAGTCATCTTTCATTAAGCAGACGTTAAGAAATCTGCAAAAGAAATTAGTTCTGGAAAGTATAGTCATTTTTATGTAGATATATATTTTATGGTAATATGCAATGGGTAATTGTTGTTTTAAAGGAATAAATACATAGTTTAAAATGTTCTCAATTTTAAATTTTAATAAATTAAATATTGATAGATATGATCCACATAAGCTAGAGGTCTTTGGGGTCCTGAATAATTTTAATTTAACTTTTCATTTTGAAATAATTATTCTTAACAATTTTTAAGAGTTTAAAGGGGTCCTGATGCTAAAAGCCTTGTGAAAGTAAATGAAAGCCTCGTTTAAAATGGAGTCAGGGGGGATCCCTGGGTGGCTCAGCGGGTTGGTGCCTGCCTTTGGCCCGGGGCGCGATCCTGGGTCTCGGAATCCAGTCCTACATCGGGCTCCCTGCATGGGGCCTGCTTCTCCCTCTGCCTGTGTCTCTGCCTCTCTCTCTCTCTCTGTACATCTGTCATGAATAAATAAATTAAAAAAATAAATAAATAATATGGAGTCAGGAAGCCTAGAGGGAGAGCTTTCAAGCACTACTACTGGCAATAAGAAGCATACTTTGCATTCCCTAACAGGGAGAGGCTTACTTTCCATAGGAGGCAAGAGGATAGGAGAATTTCTTTTTACCTAGGAGCAGCTCAGCCAATGGGAAACTACCACACTCAGCCAATGAGAAGTTGTAACAGACCCTCCCAGCTTCCTCCTTTCCCCTACAAAAGCAAGCCCCTCTCTTTTGTTTTCTGGACCTGCTTGCCTCAAATTGCAATTCTCTGCTATTCCCAAAGAAACTCATTTTGCTAGTCATATAATTAATTGGCTCTTTTTTTTTTTTTAAGGTCAACAGGCTTAAGAACTACTAGATAATACCCTGCTTGTTAAATTTCAGGGTAAACTTTCAAAAGACAGAACAGCTTAATAGCACTTTCTCTACAATAAAGATTTTAAGGATCAGTGAGATAATGACAACAAATTTGTATTTACCTACTCAAGGAGCACTGTATTGTGGAACCACATCCCATTGCTGGGAAGAATACTTTGGCATACCTATATTAAAAACTCAAATCAACTGCCTATTTGGATTACAAAACAGTATGTTCAGTTAATCTATTGAATACTACCTGAAAATAGAACTCATCACTGGGTGAAGATACATGCAGCTACAAATAACTAAAGCACCTTTTTAGGAGGTAAAATTCAAATGAGAAAATTCACATTCTTATACTCAAAGTCCGGATGTTGGATATTTCCACAGATGGTTATCAAAATGCTCCCAGAATCTATCTAACATCTTTCCAACACGTTTGTTTCAGGATCTTAGCTCATATAAGCTTTCATAAGCCCCAGATTTTGGTATCACAAGTAAATACAAGATTGAGAATTAGAACATGGAGGACTGATGTGTTTCCTCCTATTTCTTTTAGGCAATAAGAAAACTTTTCCCAAAATCACCCTGCCACCATAATACAGACTATTTTAAAAATATTATTGGTCAGAATTGGATCATATGATGGCCTAAACTAATCACCGGCAAGATCACATCACGATTCTCTCCTTGCAACTGAGGAAGAGACTAGTTTTTCGCAAAGCACTTGATTTCTTAATATCTGCACATAATTAGGATTCTTTTAACAAGAACGAAGGAGGTGGGGTGGGGGATGGCCATGGGATAGGCAACCAGTACGTTCTTGCACAATCGTGGTAACTGAAATGTCTCATTGTAGTAACCAAGACTATTATGGGATAACATAAAATTTAGACAAGTTTTATAAGACCGCATTTGTCTGTTTTTCTTCTTTATGAGACTGCATTTGTCTGTTTTTCTTCTTTCAATGATTCAGTCATTGTTAAGAGCCTAATGGATGCCTAGCAACATTAAAGATATACAAAAGTCTCACTTTCTTAAATCTTCACTGATAGTTCACTCTGAGCTTGTAACCTTCTATAAATCCCCATATATATTTCATTCAATATTAACAAAAAGTAAATTCTACTCAGTTTCATACCCCTACATTTTGGTTTCCCTACTTAAATTACCAAGTACATATTGCTTGTGGTCATATTATACAATGACACCTTTTAAACTTAATGCTTTCAGTTAAAATTTGGCTCCTGATTAAACTGGGAGTCATTTACATATTTAAGGAAAATAAATTTCATTCTCTAAGTAATTTTCTAAGTAATTACTAAAACTCAGAAACGAATACAGAAAAATACTATCCAATATATCTTTCCTTCTCTGGTACGACCCACACGTAAGCTGTCTGGTTTCCCACTAATAGCATGAGCCAATCAGAACAGGTAGGTATTTTCTGCTATGACTTTGTATGGTCTGGATATAGCAGAAATAATTTATAGATCATTTAGGAAATGGTCCTGTCTCATTTTTCATTCAAGGCTCAGCATAAATGTCATCTCTTTGTAGGCCTTCCCTAACCACCCTGTTTAAGAGAGGCTTCCTCCAATTACTTTGTATTAAATCCGTCTTAAATTCTGTCTGTAGCGCTCTAGAAAATCTGTGATTATCTCCTTTATTTATTTATTTTCTGTTTTCCAGCCAGAATACAAGCACTATGAGAACTGAAAATAAGACATGTTGGTCTTATTCAAACTATATGCTCAATGCTTAATGCAGTGCTTAGCACATAGTAGCTGATCAATAAATGTTTAATTGAATTTAATTTCTTTTCTGAGTCATATCTCAAATAGAGATATTTTATGTTGTATATTAAAAAGAAAAATTAGGGCAGCCCTGGTGGCCCAGTGGTTTAGCGCCGCCTTCAGCCCAGGGTGTGATCCTGGATACCGGGGATTGAGTCCCCCCTCGGGCTCCCTGCATGGAGCCTGCTTCTCCCTCTGCCTGTGTCTCTGCATCTCTCTCTCTCTCTTTCTGTGCCTCTCATGAATAAATAAAATAAAATCTTTTAAAAAAAGAAAAAAATTAAAACTAAATTCTGGTGTTTATCATAGTTTGGCCACTGATATTTAATAATATAGGATACTAAAATTGTATGGTTAATGACATTTAACATAAAGTGTCAGACGTGACAAAACATGGTAAAAAACAGTTTTGTAATGAGACAGATCAATCTCCTTTTATGTGAAGTGAATACACTTTACATATTGTGTTTTTATTTTATATAATTTATTAGGTAGGAGCCATTTATATTTTGGGGCTAGCAAAGAAGTTTAGAAATGTCTAGAAATGAAGCCATAAGGAAGGAACTCTGCATAGTTTACTTGTCCATAGCTAAACTTCTGCAAATACTTTGTATCTTCAATATACCTTGAATTGGAACCACCTCTCATAAACTCTCACTGTGCCTTTAATAACATACATCCAATTATAATATAAAGTATATTGTTTTTAGGCCATTAAATATTATACTGTATTGTTGTTATTAACCACGTAAGAAAGTTGCTTAAGGAGCACAATGAAATCTGGCTGTTTTCAATGGAGATATTCCCATGTATGAGTGTGATTAGCACAGACTTGCTAAATCTCTCTCTGAGCCATCTGTGAGCACCTTCTTAGTTTAAAACAACACACGCTAGCTCTGCTCAATTCTAAATCAGTTTTACCACAACTGTTATCTTTATCTTAAACCTGGGAAGATCCTCAAATGCTTGAAGCTTGGAAATGCCACCTTTCACAAAGAGTCTAATCCTCAAACTGAAAAAAGACCTCTATGAGATCAATTATTTCAAATAAGATTTTATTGGCATAAAGTGTTGACCGTAAGTTTCAATCCAATTATAAGAGGGAAAAGGAGAATTTTAGCTTACTAACAGGCTTAGAACCCATTCATGTGTTTAACTTTCTAGTAATGCAATATAAAAAATCATAGTTGCTTGAAAACCTTTGCTTGCTCTTTAGTTCAATTTCAAATTGAAGTGATGCAAATATTTCTTTTATAATGGCCTCACTGTGAGGGCCTGGCTCCTGACAAATCAGCAAGAGTGGAGACTTTATTGACAGATAGTTTGCCACTGTACTCAAAGGTTTGGAGGACTTAAATCCTTACAGTAGACCGAATACAACCTTTTCTAAAGATCTTGCTCTGATCATGAATCAAAGCATTGATGTGGAGCCTTGCAGAGACTACATGGTAATAAAACTACCTAGAACTGTCTAGAGACCAATGTAAATGTAACACATGCTTTAAAACAAATTTCAAAGTTATAACAGACATTGTTACAACCACTTTTTCTATCAAAGATGTATATTTAAAAAAAATCCAAGTCAGAAACACTGATTTGATAGGCTTGATTCTGACTGCAGTGTTTACTTTCTCAAGCTCAGACTGAGTACAGTTAGGAATCAATACTTTAATGTCATATTTAAAGTTTTTATATTGAGCTATATTTTGCACACCATAAAATTCATCCAGTTTTACCGAACAAGTTAATGACATTTAGTAAATTACAGTTGTGCAGCTACTCTGGTGATCCAGTTGTAGAACATTTCCATCACTCTAAAATGATCCCTCATACATATTATGTGTAGGCCTTTGTATTGGATTTTTTTCTTTAAAGATTTTATTTATTCATGAGAGACACAGAGAGAGAGAGAGGCAGAGACATAGGCAGAGGGAGAAGCAGACTCCTCACAGGGAGCCCGGTGCAGGTCCCAGACTGGGACTTCCTCCTGAGCCAAAGGCAGATGCTCAACCACTGAGCCACCCAGGCATCCCTGTAATGGATTTTTCACAATCTTTTTTTTTAATGAAAACATAATTACCTAACTAAAATAAAATACCAAAAATAAGTAAATTAATAAATTTGACTGTTGGCATTCAGGCACAAATGAGTAATTATCCTAGAAAGGAGCACATTTTATAGGTACAGTCTTTAAAAAGGAGTCTAGCTTATAAGGCATATATTATAACTTTCCTTAAATAATGTTCATAAAATCACAGATAAAGAAGGATGTGTATAGACAGACTGGGTCTGGTTTCATACAAGCAAAACTGGCATTATTCAGGAGGCACATGGTGGCAATAGCAGATGTGAGTCATTATATTCCCCTCATTCCTTCACACTTCTGTTTCTCACCTTAGTCCCTAAGTGGAGATTAAGTCATACCCTAGTTGAGGTCATCGTGTCCATTGAAAAGGGTGGAGCAACATCAAGTCACATTCAAAATAGGAACCTAGTTCAATCTCTAATTTATCTTTTCATTTAATATTATTTTATGGGTAATAGAGAAGAACATATTCATTGTTTTTATGTGGTTTTGATTTTTCTATCCATCGTCCTCAAGGACCATTGTCTAGCATCCTTTCTCGAGAGTATGCTTCCCTTCTCTCATTTCATAGCCATACAAAAATCCAAAAATTAAAAAAAATTGTTAGGTACATAGGCACCATGTGTAAGATGAGTTTGTAATACTTTCTTTTTACTAAATTACAAACATTGGTGGCTTAGATGTCTGTTAGAATGTAATCTCCATGAAGGAAGGGAGTTTTGTCTGTTTTGTTTACTGACATATCTCAACCTCCTAGAATAGCACCTGGAACATTGTAGGTGTTCAATAAATACTTGTTGAATGAATGAAGTTTTTTATAGTTTATATCTGTATGTTTTTAATCCTAGAAGTCTACCTTATTGGTATCTTATGAAAAGCATATTGATATGTTACATAAAGTATATATTTTAGAAATGGATACATTCCTAGAAATGTACAATCTACAAAGACTGAGACATGCAGAAATAGAAAATCCAAACAAGACAATTACTAGTAAGGAGATTCAATCAGTATTCAAAAACCTCCTAACAAATAAAAGTGCAGGAGCAGATAGCTTTACTGGTGAATTCTACCAAACATTCAAAGAATTAAAACCAATCTTTCTCAAACTCTCAAAAAATAGAAGAGGAAGGAGCACTTCCAACCTCATTTTATGAAGCCAGCATTACCCTGATATCAAAATCAGACAAGGATACTATAAGAAGAGAGAATTATAGGCCAGTGTTCCTGATAAACACAGAAGCTACAGCCCTCAACAGAAGATCAACAAATTGAATTCAACAATACATCAAAAGGATCATACACCATAACCAAGTGAGATTTATTCCAGGGATGCAAGGATGGCTCAACATCTGTAAGTCAATGAATATGATATACAATATTAACAAAACGAAGGATAAAAATCATATCACCTCAACAGATTCAGGAAAAGTATTTGACAAAATTCAACATCCATTTATCATAAAAACTCTCAACCAAGTGTTATAGAGAGAACATACCTCAACATAATAAAGTCCATATATGACAAGCCCATATCTAACATCACACTCAATGGTCTAAGGCTGAAAGCTTTTCCTCTATGATCAAGAATAAGACAAGATTAACCACTCTTACTGCTTTTATTCAATATAGCATTGGGAGTCCTAACCAGGGTAATTAGGCGCAAAAAAATAAATAAAGAAAGAAAGAATAAAAGATATCCAAAATGCAAAGGAAAAAGTAAAACTGTTTCCATTTGAAGATGTCATGATGTATAGAATACCCTAAAGACTATGCAGAAAATGCTAGCTAATAAATGAATTCAGTAAAGTAGCAGGATACAACATTAATACATAAAAATCAGTTTGGTTTCTATAAACTAATAACAAATTATAAGAAAGAGAAATTATGAGAACATTCCCACTTACAAATGTGTTAAAAAGATTAAATTCCTAGGAATAAATTTAAGTAGGGAGGTGAAAGATCTATACTCTGAAAGCTTTAAGATATTGATGAAATAAATTGAAGCAGAAAGAAACAAAAAAATGGGAAGATATTCTCTGTTCATGGATTAAAAAATTAATATTGTTAAAATGCTTATAATACTCAAAGGAATCTACAGATTCAATGCAATCCTTGTCAAAATTCCAATGGCATTTTTCACAGAAATCAAACAAACAACCATAAAAGTTGTATGGAACCACAAAAGACCCTGAATAGCCAAAGTAATTCTGAGAAAGAAGAACAAAGTTGGAGGTATCATGCTTCTTGATTTTAAACCAAATTTAAAGCTGTACTCATTAATACAATATTGGCATAAACACATACATATGGACCAATAGAACAGAATAGAGAGCCCAGAAATAAACCCTTGCACTTATTCTCAATTAATTTATGACAAAGGAGGCAAGAATATGCAATAGGGAAAGAACAGTCTTTTTAATAAATGATGTTGGGAAAAGTGGACAGACACAAGCAAAAGAATGAAACTGTATCAATATCTTGCACAACACACAAAAATCAACTCAAAATGTCAAATACTTAAACATAGGATCTGAAAACATAAAATGCCTAGAAAAATAAAAACATAGGCTGTAAGATGCTTGACATCAGTCTTCACAATGAATTTTTTTTGGATTGGACACTAAAATCAAAGGCAAAAAAAGCAAAAATTAAATTAAGCAAGTGGGACTACATCAAACTAAAAAGCTTTTGTAGAGCAAAGGAAACCATCAGCAAAATGAAAATGCAACCTATTGAATGAAAGAAAATATCTGCAAATCAGACATCTGATGAGGGGCTAACATCCAAAATATATAAAGAACACTTTATACTCAATAGCAAAAAAGCAAACAAGCTGATTTAAAAATAGGCAGAAGATCTGAACAGATATGTTTCCAAAGAAGATGTATTGATGGCCAATAGGTATATGAAAAGGTGCGCAATATCACTAATCATCAGGGAAATGAAAATCAAAACCACCTCACACCTGTTAGAATGGCTAGTATCAAAAAAACAAGAGGTAACAAATGTCATCAGGGGTGTGGAGAAAAGGACACACCTGTGTACTGTTTGTGAGAATGCAAATTGGTGCAGCCACATGAGAAATGATATGGAAGTTCCTCAAGAAATAAAAAATAGAGCTACCATATGACCCAGCAATTGCATATCTGGGCATTCATCCAAAGGAAACAAAAACACTGACTTTAAAAGATATCTGTACTCCCATTGCAGCATTATTTATAAAAGCCAAGACATGGCTATCATCAATCTATCAATAGATGAATTGATAAAGAAAATGTAACATATATATTACATAAAAAGAAGGAAATTATGACATTTGGGATAACATGGATGGCACTTGAGGGCATTATGCTAAATAAAATAAGTCAGAGAAAGTCAAATAACATTTGATCTCACTTATATGTGGAATCTTTAAACATATAAACAAGCCCTAACTCATAGATCCAGAGAAGAGATCAGTGGTTGCCAAAGGTAAAGGGGGTGGGTGTACGAAATGAATTAAGGTTGTCAAATGGTATAAAATTCTAGTTATAAAATAAATAAGTCCTGGGGATGTAATGTACAGCCTAGTGACTATAGTCATTAATAATCTTTTGTATATTTGAAAGTTGCTAATAGAGTAGATCTTAAAATCCCTATCAAAGGAAAAGAATTGTAACTGTGTGTGGTAATAGAGATGTTAACTAGACTTGCCGTGATCATTATTTCATAATATATGCACATATTGAATCATCATATTGTACACCTGAAATTAATATAACATTCTATGTGATTATATCTTAATAAAAAAGCACATATTTTAAATGTGCAAGTGGGACCCATATAAATTTCTAAATAAATTTTAAATGTAACATAAATAAGTTCTTTTGGTCTTGGCCACACCGGAAATGAGCTTCAATATCTGTATAAATAGGTGGAACAAATAGGTAAATATATACATGGTCTAGTTCCAGCAATACATATTTCTATCTCTTAGTTTATCTAAATTTGATCAAGTTTATATTTTACCATATTTTTTTGTTAACGGGTTCTCCCTTTTTCTTTCTAGCAATGTATTTTTTCACAATTTTGAGATACTTTATGTTCTCTCAGATTCATATCTCATCATCACATTACTCCTCTTCTTCCTCATGCCAGATCTAGACACCTTGATTAAACTTGCTTCTTGAGTAATCACTGGTGTGCGTATCCTCCAACTGCATGAGAATCATCCCCATGGCTACTGATCTCATTTCTTCTTTCCTCCGAGGGGACCTGGAGCCATCGTCTAGCCCCCTTTCTCTAGAGGCCTCTCTGCTCCTGCCTCATCTCTTTATCTTATATTCTTTTGCCTCTTGCACCCTAAAAACAAAACCCCCCTACTGACCCAGCGTTCCTCGTCTCTTTCTCTTTTCCTTTCAAGAAGGTAATCTCAATTTACTGTTTTATTTTTTCACCCCTACAGCTCAACTCACTAAGAAAAAGCTTCATCTCCATACACTTGAGATGTTGCTTAAAAGTCCCTCATGGCAGCTAATTTCCAAATTCAATGAACACACATCCTTGTTGGACCCAGTGGTGGCACTTAATTTCTTAGGCATTTCCTTCTTATTTGGAATTCTTTCATCCCATTGTCCTACCACACTTGATCTACAAATACACCTTGTACTACCTACCATCACCATTCCTTTTCAGGGAGGTTTTGTTTTGCTTTGCTTTGTTTTGCATCTCTTCTCACTTTACAATCAAATGTTGCTCTTCAGAGCTCTGTCCTTGGTGCTGTTCTGAAGCTACAAAATTTCCTGGGAAAATGAATCAGTCCCTACTGTTTTATATTACTACTTCTTTTCTTAGGACTCCCATTTAAATCTTAGTCCTAAACTCTCTAGTGAACTCTGGACCTCATATTTCTGATTGTCCTTTGTATAGCTTCTCCACCTACATGTTACTAAGTCTTTTAAAATCTGTTAATTTTATTCTCTCCCCCTGTTATGACAAACAGCACTGTTCCAGTGGAAAGAGGTTCCATCAGCTTGTATTCATAAGTGAAGATGGCCTAGAGTAAATCCTACCCACCAAAAATGAAATACCATGAGTCAGGTATAAGCCTCTATGTTTTAAGGCTATGAGAGTTTGGAGTTCTTTGTTATTGCTGCATAGCCCAGCTTGACCTGACTGATTCAAGATCCCAAACCAAATTCATTATTTTTTCACTATTTTGCACACTATTAACAGAATAAAGCAACCTAAAGGCATCTCATCTGTTCTTCCTCCTATATTCCTTGTTTTCTCTGTCTTTGTTTGGGCCACCATAATTTACTGACTTAACCAGATTAGAAACCTAGGAGCATATATAGATTCTACTTTTATGTCTCCCCCACATTTTATTTTATTTCCCCCACACACACACATTTTATGATTTAAGTAGCAGTGTAGATTCTATTTCCTAAGTATCCCTCAGATATATTCTTTCATTTTTCCATCCTTACTATACATCTTCTCATTACCTTTTGCCTGAACTATTACAATGCCTTTGTAAATGATCTTGTTTCCAATATTAGCCTTCCCTAAATCTGTCTTCCATATGGCTGCCAGAGAGACTTTTATTTAATGTTAACTTGGACCATTCCATTCTCCTGTCTAAAATATTTCACCAGTGCTTACAGAATAAAGCTGAAATGCTTTATTATGGTATATTAGGCTCCTGTTAGCCCAAGCCCTTCTATCTCCTCAGCCATATCACTGCTCCAGCCATTTCTACTCCCTAGAAGCACTGTGCCTTCTCTGCCCCCTCCTGCACCATGTACACAGACTACACTATTTCTTGATCCTTCCAGAATCCCAGTTTAGGTTTCCTTTACTCTAAAAAGGTTTTCCTGGCTGTCCCAAATAGACTTACCAATTCCCTCTCTTGTACCACTTCTCAGGTTAAAATGTGGTTTTGTCATTGAATGTGACACTTTTAAAAAAATCTTTGCTTATGTGGTCATTGTGATGGTCATAGATCACAATGACCGTAACCCTCTTGAGGATGTTGGATGGGGTGTGGAGCCGATATCTTATTCACCATTACATCCAGAAAGCACAATACTTACCATATTACAAACACCTTAAAAGATTTTTATGAAACCCAAATGATGAAATATTTCATCAGATAGCTTAACATCTGTTAAGGGCTATCTAACATTTTTAAAAATAGCTTAAAGTTTGTTGAGAGCTTCTTATGTGTGAAGCCTTGAAGGAAGCATTCTGTAAATTTTGTTTTATTTAGCCAGTAATGTATTAGGTACCTATCCTTACTGATTTCATTATCTGAAACAAACCAATCATTATAGATCCTTAAATATTAATTAGGTTGTTTTCCTACACAACTACTGAATGAATAGCAAAGACACTATTGCTTACATTAAAAGCTTTTATTTGAAACTTTTAAGAAGTTCAACTCTATTATTTAAGACATTTTGAGAAAAATTATGGCATTTATACATCATCTTTCCTTTGAGGCATAACACTTTTCATACAAGGACCTTTGTAATAAGTGAGAGTTAGCTTAAGTAAGAGAAAGAGGGTCACGGAGAGGTTGACAACTTGTCCCATAACTTTTCAAGATTTCATCATCATTCTACACACACCCTGCCTCCACAAAATAATTTCTAATTATCATTGAGTGACAAAATGCCAAGTAGTGACTGACGTCTATACATGATATTCAATACTTCTCTCTTCGGGGGACACTGATAAGATAATCAGGGAAAATCACAAAGATAGGAGAAAATAACAGAGAGCTAGATGCCTGAATCACACGACTCCAGTCTTCCGCTCTGGTGGCTGGAACGTTCAGTTTTGTACAATTCATTTTTTTTGTGTGATTTAAAAAAAATTATCTACAAATAATAATGGGCAGAACCTAGTCTGTCAATGCACTAACAAACATTTCCTTTGGTAAGGAGTCGGTTCATTTCGCCCAGCTCTTACTCTGCCCGAAAGAGGACTTAAGGCCATTCCTTTCACAGTAGCCTCATCCCAGCTTGGAGCAGGCGGGGGATGCAGAGCCTGCTGCAGGGACCACCTTCCAAAAGGCTCCGAGTCAAGTAATTAACCAGCCACTTGGCCTTTTTTTTTTTTTTTTTTTTTTTGCAGAAATACACAAAATGTGTAGAATCGCTTCATTTTATCTCCTCCTAGACTCTTGGAAATTGGCTGCTCGGGCGAATGTTGTTTTTCCCCCGCGGCCATGTGTCGAAGGGCGATTAACGCCAGCTCGGCGCAACCCGTTCCCGAGCCATTTGGGAGCTGCACGCGTTCGCACCCGCGGCCGGGCCCATTCCGCCTTCACGCGCAACCTTTTTGTTTATGCGGCTCGCGGGGGAGAGAGGGGCGGGGAGGGAGCGACCGCGTCGGGAGGCAGCAGGCGGCCGGGGCTGCAGATATAAAGCCCAGGGCTCGGGCCTGGCCCGCGAGCCGGCAGCCGCCTCCCGCTCTGCCCCGCCGCGCCATGGAAACCGGGGGACCCTCGGCGAGCGGACCGGGCGAGCGCGCGCACCGCCGCCGCCTGCAGCCCGCGGGGCCCGCCCGCCCGACGCGGCGCGGGGGCGCGCACTCCGGCGGCCGCGCCTCCGCCTCCCGGTCCCCGGCCCCGGCGCCCGCGTCTCCGCAGCTCCTCCCCTCCGCTCTCCACCCCGCACCCGCCCGGGGTCCGCGCTCGGCGGCCGGCGCTCCGGCCGGGTCGGGGCTCCCGTCTCCTCCGCGCGCCTCGTGCCCCCCACCCCGCAGATCCGCAGGCTTCTGGAGACCGTGGGCTGACGCCAGAGGCTCCAGGGAGGAGGGGGCGCCGCCACCCGCGGCGGAGGCGGTGAGTGAGCCGCGCCCCCCCCCCCGGGAGGGGGTGCAGATGAGCCACCCGGACTGGGTCCGCCCTGCCCGCGGGAGATGCGCGCGCCGCCCGTGGCCCTCCCGGAGGCCCTGTGCGTCCCGATGCTGCGCGAGTGTCTCCCCGAGCTACGGGGCCCCCGGATCCGGCCGGGAGCGAGGGAGCGAGGCTGCTGAGAGCCCCGGGATCGCATTGCCCGCAGGCGCGAGGAACGCTTGCTTAGACCGCTTCCCCCCATTTCCAGAAGGTGACTGATAACTGCGGTTCATCTTCTTTCGTCCCCAGATGCCGGACAGCCGCGGGGTGACCGGAGCCTCAGGAAAGCTTTCTCAATACAGACACCCAGTCAGGTGAGTTGCAGGCCTCTCGGAAGGTCTCTGCTCTTCCAGCCCAGGGTAGAGCCCGGAATCGCATCGCCTGGCTCCAGGGCTGGCCTTGCCGTTTGTTTTTTTTGTTTTGTTTTGTTTTGTTTTGTTTTTGTTTTTGTTTTTTCCCCTTGGAAAAATCTGCCTTCACGGATCCCAGAGGTCCTTTACTCCTTGAATTGGTAAATTCATGAAGAACTGTTAATCAGCGCACACTCAATAAACTCTGAGAGAATATATTATAAGGAGGTGAAGTGGATGGCATCGTGAAAGTAAACCGATGACATAGTGTGTCTACACACCAGTTTCTTTGTTTTGTTTTGTTTAATGCTGAAGGGTTCTCAAGAAACGGACTTCACAACAGGCAGAGTGTGTTCTTATTCTCTTGCGAACCAGAGGAAGAATGGTGTCCAGAGTTGTTGTTGTACAGCAAATCGAGCTTGACTCGTCAGAGAAAATGGAGTGTAATGAAAGTCCTAAAGATCACTAAGCTTCGGAAAAGGGATCGAGGGACACCACAGGGAAAAGCTAGTTTACTGTTCCTGGCCATAGGAAGTCGGCCTCTCTGTAGAATTCTTTGCAGCTCTTACTCAGGTGAAAGGTTCATTCTGCAGCTTGTTAGCTTCAGAGAGCTGTGAAATGGAGAACTGTATGATATTTCTATGTATATGTTTATAAATAGCATGTAGAAGCCAATACATGTTGATTAATTTCCTACCGTGTGCTAGCACTAGGGGTGGACACAGGAAAAAATAATCACACCCCTTTGGCAAGTGTTGTAATAGTTTAGTTACAGCGGTTTTACCAGTATGTGCAGGACACAGAGTACCTAACTCTGCCCCAGGGAGTGGGGAAAGATCCGGGAAGTGTGTATGATGGGATGTGGTTGCCTAGCTGAGTCTTGAAGTTAGCTAGATGGATGGTAGGTGGGGGGAAAAGGGGACAGAAGAAATACTATAGGAAAAGGGATACAGGGTCATAGAACAACATGGCTCCCTACCGGAGCATCAAGGAGCTGGAATTTGGGTGCATGAAGCTGTGGTCATTCTGATAGGTGAGCCATAGGTGGGATCTTGTACCCGTTGGTATAGAGTTTTGCCCTATTCCTGAATGTGGCACTGGGAACCCATGGACTTTATTCTGTGGATGTATCAGGAGTTAGTCAAAGGTAGTGTGGTCAGATTTATATTTCGGAAAAGCACTAAAAAAATGGTGTATAGGCTTATTTAGAAAACCAGAATGAAATTGGAAGTTACTGTAATTTAGGCAAAATATGATAAAGAGCCATTCTAAGGCATTGGAAGTGGGGATCGGACTGGGTGAATTTGGGGAACGCTTAGGTGACACAATAGATTAGGTTTATAATTTATTGGATATGGTAGGTAAAGAACAGGTAAAAAGAATGGCTTCCAAGTTTGTGGCTGATGACCAGATGAATGCTGTATTAAGAGAGTGGAAATTAGGACTTAGATTTGGGGAACAAGATAACAAGTTCAGTTTTATATATCATATTTATTGTGTCTTATGGGCTATCCAAATAGGTATGTCCAGTAAAGAGCTGTGTGTGTGTGTGTGTGTGTTTGTGTGTGAGTGTGTGTGTGTAAGGGACCCAGAGTCAAGAACTGAAGTGGAAATACAGGCAGTTGGGAGTCTTCAGTAAAGGAATGGTTGAAGAACTCTTGGCAATGGATCAGGTGTTCCAGGGGAATGAGAGAGGAGAGATGATCACACTTGATGAGACACTAGGGAAGGCCAATACTAATCTATATACTGAGAAAAAGAGAGCCACAAAGGAGATTGAGAAGAATCACTCAGGACAGGGAAGAATTCAGGAATGTATGATGTTCCCAAAAGAAAAATGGTCAGTAAGAGATTCTGGACAGAGTATGGTAACAATTACACAACATTCTTTGGGTTTGACAGTTCTACTTAAGCATTAGAAAATCAATTATTTCCTATATAAGAAATCCCTTTCTTTTCTGAACTACTGTAGCCATTTATTTTTACTTCTTTTAGGTTAGTTTTATTTTTATTAATTTCTCTCTTGAGTAGTATGGTGTATTTCTCATTTGTTTTATTTAATTGTCAGTTTCCTGAGGATAGGGAGAATTTTTTCATCTTTGAATTATGAATTATGTCTGGCACAGATCATAGAATATTTATTGAATGACTGAATTATGGATGGTTGCTTAGTTAGGCACCAAAATTAGAAACTTTTGTGGTTTTTTTTTGTCATTTCGCTAGAAACATTTATAAACTGCATTACCTGTTTTTCTGCCTTTTAAAATGAAGTGTACTGAGCATAATATAACCTCTTTGTTAAAACCTCTCTCTTATAAATGGGCACATGGGACTGGTTACCCTAGACTAGAATGGCCACACTGTTGTTGGCGAGTCAGCATATCCTTCTTTTCTTTACTTTGGAGGAAAAATAATAGAAGATTAAAGATTGCAAGATTAAAGATTAAATTGCAAGATGGCAAGATTAAAATCTGTCAAAAATGAAATTCTGAGGTAATTGTGTTACATGCAAATTATATAAAGCCAATATTATTTTTAACATCTCAATAAGGTATTTTCAAATTTAGTTAGATGGGGGAAAGGCAGGGAAATGGGATCAAGGTTGGAGTTAGAGAAAAACTTCTTATAGCCCTGGTGTGAGTGCATAGAAAAACTTTAAAATATTGTTTTTTTGGGCAGCCCAGGTGGCTCACCGGTTTAGCGCCGCCTTCAGCCCAGGGCCTGATCCTGGAGACTTGGGATTGAGTCCCACATCGGGTTCCCTGCATGGAGCCTGCTTCTCCCTCTGCCTGTCTCTGTCTCTCTCTCTCTTTGTGTCTCTCATGAATACATAAAATAAAATCTTAAAAAAAATACTGTTTTTAGTACTTTTCTTTTTTTTTTTTTAAAGATCTTTATTTATGTATTCATGAGAGACACACAGAGAGAGGCAGAGACATAGGCAGAGGGATAAAAAGGCTCCCTCTGGGGAGCCTGATGTGGGACTCAACCCCAGGACTCCGGGATCACGCCCTGTTTTTGTCTAAATTTACATTGGGTACATCTGTAACTAGCCACAAAATCTGAATTTTAAGCAAGACACTAGGTGATTTCTGCTTTTCTGGAAGGTGTGTAGTATTTTGTCATCTTTACAAAATTGTCAGAATTTTTTTTTCAAAATTGTCAGAATTTTTAATGTAATGGTAGGATTCATTTTTTCCCCCAAATGAATTTGGAACTTGGAAGACAAACCTTTTGTATATTGTAAGAATAAATATATCCATAATACTCAAAGTAAGCTAAATATTTATCACAAAGGGTTTTGTGTGAATTTGTTTGATCCAATTTATAGATTGTATAAAGATTTAAAATGACTAGTTGTTAATACTTTGATGAGTAGACCCCCATGACAAACGAAGACAGTATCTTTTTAAACTATGTAAAGGCATACATCAATTGTTAAGTATGTGGAGCTCTTAAAATTTGAACATTTCATGAGTTTAAGGATTCTGAATGTGAAAAAAATAAAGCATATTATGTTGTCTGCTTCTTTCAGACTATTTTGGCCAAAATCAAAGTGTTATGATTACTTATATCAAGAAGCAGAAGCTCTTCTGAAAAATTTTCCAATTCAAGCCACAATTTCATTTTATGAAGATTCTGATAGTGAAGATGAAATTGAGGAGCTGATCTGTGAAAATTAATCTAATTAGTTACTTGTGATGACATTCAAAGCTTAAATTTAGTGTACAAATGTATCATAATCCTTTAAACTAATTTATTTGTATATAAATTATTAATAAAATGAAATATTTTGTAATCCTATAGTAGTTTGGCTTTTTTTTTTACCCCTACACTATAATTCAATGTTGGAATTTAAAAATAAATGCCATTTATGGATGTCTTGATTGGACTGTAAACATTTGGGGCTTACAAAAGATAATTTTGAACTTTTCATCAAATTATAAATTTAATTTTAGTTATAATTTTGCAAATATTTAGCTAAAACTTTGCAAAGAATGACAATATTTAATTTCAAGACCAAATCTTGTAACATCTGGTATTTTCTACTGATCTCCATTAGATATTGTAGTTGCAAATGGATATTTTTAGTTAATAAATAAAATCACCTTATGCTACCAATCACACAATATTATGTGTTTGCTAGCAGATGGCGAAAAACACTTTAAATCGTTGACCATAATTGAGAAGGGAATTCATGCCATGGCTATGATATTTTAGGAATTTTTAATAAATGATGAATCAAGTTATACTCACATTAATACTCTTCTGCTGTCCTTAAATCCAGTAGTAAAATAGCATTGGTGTTTAATAATTAGAGCACTTCATTGAGAGATCCTCAGAATTAAAACAAAAAAAATGTTTAAGTGAGCAGGACTCATATGGAGTCTAAGAAAGGGGAGTCAAAAGTTTAGAATTTGATCTTTTCTATTTCTGTACATGGGAGAGCTAAGACATTCTGCAAATATGAAACATTATTCAACAATGTCACTTTCCTTTGTTCTGGCTCCTTGATCCTGATGTTGTCATGGACGCTTTTTCCAGTGAGATAAATTTTCCGTGATTGGCATTTTTAAATGTAGACTTACAAAAGAACACATCATCATTAAATGACAGAGAAAACAGGAGCACATTGCAAGGTAGGGGTAACCCAATATGGTCATGAATTTCTTTAGTTCAAATACAGTCACACAATAAGCATTTTAATTGCAAATGTTTCTTAGTATCCTAGAATGATGATGGATAGAGGTGAAGGTCAGAGATGGTTACCTGGCTAAGAAATGCCTATTACTTGAATGGCTGCATAGATCACACGCTTTTCCTTCTAACTGAAAAGATACTACAAACATTGATTTACAGGCACTTTAAGGACAAGGCTGTTGAAGTAGAGCAAATTCAAATCACGTGTCAGAGTCAGGAAAAGTAATAATGGCAGGTGGATGGGGATAATGATTTAGAACTCTGTTTCTTCTGAAAACTTTCCCTTCACTGGACTCTACACTCAGGATATGTGTTTCCCCCAAGAGATATGCAACAAAACAAAACAAAACAAAGCAAAACACAAAAACCACACCACATCACCAATCTGGATCTTGATCATTAGGGACTTGTTTTTTTTTTATTATAAATTAATTTTTATTGGTGTTCAATTTACCAACATACAGAATAACACCCAGTGCTCATCCCGTCAAGTGTCCCCCTCCGTGCCCGTCACCCATTCACCCCCACCCCCCGCCCTCCTCCCCTTCCACCACCCCTAGTTCATTTTAGGGACTTGTTTTTAGCCGCACAGTTATCTGAGCTTCTCTCAGTATGTCAGAAAAATATGATGAGCCACTGACCTTTATTGAGTACCTACTATTTTTTTTAAAGACTTGTTTATTTATGATAGACATAGAGAGAGAGAGAGAGGCAGAGACACAGGAGGAGGGAGAAGCATGCGGGGAGCCCGATGCAGGACTCGATCCCAGGACTCCAGGATTACGCCCTGGGCCAAAGGCAGGTGCTAAACCTGCTGAGCCACCCGGGGATCCCCGAGTGCCTACTATTAACCAGAGACTATACTAGGTAGTTGACATATGACAGCTCATCTCATTCTTACTGAGACCTAAATCTATTAGGCAGAATGGGGAAAATGAGACTTTGAGATACTAAATTAACTCGCCTAAGGCTGTTCATTTATTAAATGCAAAGAATCCATTCAAACTACACCTATCTGACTCTTAGACATAACTGCTCGTCACTACATTTGGGGATGGGCTGTATCAGTACACAATTCCCTGTAGCTTTCAGTGAAGACAGAGAGTTAGATGAGGAGGAAGAACCTGAGAGTAGATGAATGGAGACCTCACTAAGTTTTTTTTTTTTTTTTTTTTGACTCCTTCGTTAGTCACTCCGGAGGGTGGCAGTTTGCGTTTGACGCCGTAACTCTTAAACGTTTTCTTTCCTGTACAGCCGGGTGCTGTAGAGGAGAAGAGTGGCAGAGAGATCAAAATGCTCTGATAGTGTTTTGTTCGTTTTTTTTTTTTTTTTCCATTTTTCAAGTAGTGTGCTGGTAGGGCTTTAACGACAGACGACGCGCGTGCTCCGGGTCAGCAGGAGTCTGTAGGAAGTTACGCTCGGGTTCTGTCAGCACCAAGGCTAAGGAACAGCTTCCCTCCGTCTCTAATCCTTCCGCGGAATAGCTGTCACCTCCCTGCGGTGCTGAAATTCGGGCTGCAGGACTAACGCCGCACACGCGCTCCTGTTGGGTCCCGCCCCTGCCGGCGCGGCGTTCGTCCTTTGGCTCCGCCCCCCTCACGGCCTCAGCGTGCTGCGTCACGGCGCGCCTCACCCCGGGCGACCCCGGAAGTGGGTCGGGGGCTTGGCCTCTGCCCGGCCTGGGAGCCGGAGCGGGAGGTTTTACCTCCGAGGGGTCGAGCGGAGCGATCCTGTCCGGCGGGAGACCCCGGGCAGGGCCCGGGCCAGGGGTCCAAGATGCTGAACGTCCCTTCCCAGTCTTTCCCGGCCCCCAGCTCGCAGCAGCGAGCCGCCTCCGGGGGGCGTAGCAAGGTAAGCGGGTGACACCGCGCGTCGCGCTCAGCTCGTCTGCCGCGGCCGTTCCTCGTACCGAACGGTGCATTCTCTCTCGGCGCCCTCTTCCACCTCCTGTCCTCCGCCCTAGCCTTCCCGCCTCCTGCCTTTGCCAGCGATCCCTGTCTGGTGCCCGGCCGTCTGCAGTCCTCCAACTCTACTAACCCCCATCTCCCTCTCACACCTGCTGGCCCTTTCCTTTCCCGTCCCCATAGCCCGTTCTGGTGAAGTCTTTTCCCGCGAATTAAACGGAGTTGCATAGGACAGGGCCAGCACCGTGCTTGCGGCGATCCTAGGCGCTCCGTTATTATCAGCTTCCTTCCCTCAACCTAGCCTCGTCTCCGGTCTTTTGTTCTGCGCTTTCCGAAGGAGTTTGTGAGTGATGTGGGTTCTGTAGGAGAAGGGAAAGGTTGGGCAGTGGCGACAGCGACCAGTGACCACGCTCCAAAGGTGGGGACTCCTGGAGCTCGGGAAGATGGGGGCGGGGCGGCGCGGGGAGCGAGAGCAAATGTCTACGATCCTCCGGTGGGTTTGCGGACGCTTCTCTGAGTCACGCTGCCTTTCTTCCTCTGGTACCTGTTCTTATCACACTGTCTTCTCTATTGGTATCCCTTTGCTGACTTTGAGGCTAATATAATACTCCTAACTTTTTGTGGAACATAGTTACTGTTGGCAACAGGTGGAACACAAATGTATTTTTTAAAGACTTTTTAAAAAGGATTTTATTTATTTATTCATGAGACGCACAGAAAGAGACAGAGAGGCAGAGACACAGGCAGAGGGAGAAGCAGGCTCCATGCAGGGAGCCCGACGCGGGACTCGATCCCGGGACTCCAGCATCATGCCCTGGGCTGAAGGTGGCACTAAACCGCTGAGCCACTCAGGGATCCCATACAAATGTATTTTATATTTATAAAATTTAATAAAATTGTCTCCGGTGTTCATTGCAACGTTAGGTGTTAAGTACTGCAGTTATTGGTTGGTTCCTCATTCTGTAAGCTCATCTTCATGTTTTGTTCATGTTTTGTTTTTGAAACTTCCACCTACTTGGGCCACCCTCCCCCCCCCACCCCCTCAATTTCTAGACTCATGGGTCTTAGCTTTATTTAGGATCTTCTCTGACTTTTTTTGTTTCCCCTCTCCACTTAAACCTGGCATTTGACTCCAGATCAGAATTATGGACTCAGGGATCTGTAACTTTCATTAGCTTTTCAGAAATCTTTAATTCCACCTATAATAATAATAATATAGCTGAGATTTATTGTGTTTACTGTATTTATGTTCTAAGTGTTCTGAACGCTTCATGTATATTAACTCATTTAATCTTTACAGTAATTTTGTGCTTTTGTTGTCTCTATATCACAGAAAAGGAAACTGGTTAAGAAATGTTGCTTTGGATCCTAAAAGTTTGTTGGGATGTGACTCTGGCTATAATATTTCATTTATTGCTCCATATATCATCTAGCTATCTAATCATCTGTCCCCTCCTTCTTTAAGGATTTTCTTTTTAATTTATTCATTCATGATAAACAGAGAGAGAGACGCAGAGACACAGGCAGAGGGAGAAGCAGGCTCCATGCCGGGAGCCCGATGCGGGACTCGATCCCAGGACTCCATCCGGGACTCCAGGATCGCGCCTCAGGCCAAGGGCAGGCGCCAAACCACTGAGCCACCCAAGGATCCCCCTGTCCCCTCCTTCTTGATGTTTGACCTGTTTCTCTCCTTGAACTAAATGCTTAGCTAAATAGTATAGACTTTCTGGAGAAAGAATCTGAATTAAAATATAAGAGCTCCTGGTCCTCTGTATTAAAACTAAAAACCACATTCTCAGCATCCTTTTAAAGAAGAAAGCTCAGAGGCAAAGACAAAAGGTCCACAGGTGGTGATGGTAAAGTTGAACCTTTGGGTCCAAAAAGAGAACAAAATACAATTATTGCACAATTCAAAGGGAAACTCAGAATTTTAAAGTGAGGTAATCTTACACATGTTAGAACCTGAGTCAGGATTGTATGAAATGGGTAGAGGTTGAAAAAATAGAAGCTAGTTGGGGAGGATATGACTATATTTAAAAGCACACACTTTTGAGTGAGAAAGACCCAGATTCTTTTCCCAGCTTCCATGACTTAGTGTCTGAGTTTCAGTTTTCTGAGGTGTAAATGAGAATAATAGAACCCAATTTATAGGACTATTCATAGGATTAAATGAGATAATGTTTCTCTTAGCACAGTCTTGGTCTGTGGTAAGCCCTCGCTGTGTTACTTGCTCTTAGACTTTTATTTATTTATTTGTTTATTATTATTTTTTAAAATATTTTATTTATTTATTCATGAGGGACACAGAAAGGCAGAGACACAGGCAGAGGGAGAAGCAGGCTCCATGCAAGGAGCCCGATGCGGGACTCGATCCCAGGACCTGGGATCACGCCCTGAGCTGAAGGCAGCCGCTCAAGTGCTGAGCCACCCAGGTGTCCCTAGACTTTTATTTATATTCTATGGATTGTTAAGTGTTTGTTGTGTAAATCTCTGAGGACAGCGTCTAATGCATAGTATGCATTGTATATAGGGTAGCTACTATTTCTACTAACACTAGTAAATAAATATTTTTTGAGAACCTACCACATGCTGGAGATGGAGTGTCAGTTTCCAAGGAGTTTAGTCTAATAGGCAGTACAGACTAATAAATAGTTATAAATGTCATTAAGTACTATAACTGTGTTATGACCACAGAGGGATTGGAGTCAGAGAAGTCTCTTGGAGGAGATAGTGTGCGTCTGTGGGGTGGGAGGGGGGTTCTTGAGCCAGGCAAAGGAGCAGATATTTCAGAGCAATCAAGGAATCAGTTCCTGTTTGGCTAAAGCATGTAATAGGAAAGAGCAAAAATTAAGACTCAGAGCTAGTGAGGTAAACAGTGATTGATACAAAGGGCCTGGTAAATCACTCTAGGGAATTTAGAGATATTATTATATGGTAGTATGGGGAGCCAGTGAAGGAGGAAGGGCCCATGATTAGATTTACATTTTTGGAAGATTATGTGTAAATACCCAGTGGATTATGGAATCCACGTAGACAAGAGAGGTGAGTGACTTTGGTTTGAGATGGGAAAGATCATATCCTCATATTTTACTTCATTTATTGAGATCAGGTGACCTAGAGAGTTTCAGGGATGGTAAGAATGGGATGATGTGATTGGTAGGAAGGAATGCAAAATTGCAATGTTACCACATACCTATTAACTAGGCTATTTAGGGGATAAATGAATACCTACGATAGATGAGATTCCAGAAAGTGAGGTATATAAATATCTTAGTCTATTCAGTCTGTTATAACAGAGGACCATAAGCTTGATAAGCTAGCTTATACACAGCAGCAATTTATTTCTCACAGTTCTGGAGGCTGGGAATCCTAAGATCAATGCACCGGTGAGTTTGGTATCTGATGAAGGCCTGATTCCTGGTTCATAGCCATATTTTCCCCACATCCTCACATGGCAGAATGGATGAGGGAGCTCTTTGAGGTGTTTTTAATAAGGGCATTAGTAGCATTCGTGAAGGCGCTGCCTTTATGATTTAATCACCAACCAAAGACCTTACTTCCTAATACCATCACACTGGAGGCTAAGATTTTTCTTTTTCTTTTCTTTTTTTTTTTTTTAAGACTTTATTTATTTATTCATGAGAAACACACAGAGAGAAGAAGAGACATAGGCAGAGGGAAGAGCAGGCTCCCTATAGGGAGCCTGATTGTGGGACTGGATCCCAGGACCCCCAGGATTATGCCCTGAGCCGAAGGCAGATGCTCAACCACTGAGCCACCCAGATGTCCCTGGAGGTTAGGATTTCAACATGAATTTTGGAGGGGCACAAACATTCAGTCTGCAGCAATAGACTTCTTTGAACATGCCTTCTTTTACATTAAATATTCCTCTGGTACTATGTTACAAACTGCTTATGAGTTTAGAGCTCAATTCCATCTTTGAAAGGTTGTCTTAACTGTTCTTAACTGTTAAAATATTAGTAATATCTCTCATCCAAAAGCATATTATTTAAAGCATATTTTGAAAAAACAAAAAGTTGGGACTCCTGAGTGGCTCAGTGGTTGAGCATCAGCCTTCAACTCAGGGCATGATCCCAGGGTCTGAGATCAAGTCCCGCATCAGGCTCCTTGCAGGGAGCCTGGGTCTCCTGCCTATGTCTCTGCCTCTCTCTCTCTGTGTCTCTCATGAATAAATAAATAAAATCTTAAAAAAAAAGAAAAAGAAAAAGCTATCAAAACCAAACATCCTTTACTAAATCTTCTGTTCAGGGGTAGGTAAACTTTTCTGTAAGGGGCCAGATAATAAATATTTTAGGCTCTGAGGGCCCCATGACGACTGAGTCTCTTCACTACCACCACTACCACTTGTGAAAATGATTCTGAACTCCAGGGTGTAGAGAAACAGGCATGGGCCAGTTTGCCAAACCTTCCTTCGAGCGTTACAGTTTTTTTTTTTTCTCCATTATTTGATAACTTTTGTTTCTTAGTGAATTCTTAGAAAACAGATTGCTGCCTTATGATTTTCTAATGTCTTGTGTATATTGACAATCCAGAAAATCAACTTTAGCTGGCCATTTATATTTTCTTCTATTAAATCTCTTGTGACTTTTGAGGTAAAGAAATTTTGGTCCAAGTTGCTAAGTAACTCCAACATGTGTGACAGAGTGGAGCCAGGACCAAAACTTGTTTTCTCACTCCAGGTTCAGTGCTGTTCTTGTTTCGTTAGATACCATTATGATGAACGTTTGCATGACAGCATTTCTAAGCCCTACCTCATAGTCCAGGTAGTTTATATTGTTCTATTTATAATTCTGATACAATGGAGATGATTTTGACAACCACCTAAATCTGTAAAACAAAACAAAACAAAATATAGAATTTGAATTTTCTTATCTTTTTGAATGAGAATAAGAGAATGAAGCAGCCTTCAGAGAAGCAGCGGGTAGGAGTGGGGAAAGCAGCTGACTTCAAGAAGCCACATTGAGTTCTTTCCTTTTCCTTTCTTAGGTCCCCCTAAAACAGGGCAGAAGTCTTATGGATTGGATTCGCCTCACCAAAAGTGGGAAGGATCTAACAGGATTAAAAGGCAGGTTAATTGAAGTAACTGAGGAAGAACTTAAAAGACACAACACAAAAGACGATTGTTGGATATGCATTAGAGGTACGTGGTATTTATTAGGTACAGCAACAAGTTGTAATGCTATGACCTCATGATCATATTATTTGGTGATACGATTCACAATTAGATAACAACAATATGCCTTACACTGGGCTACAAAGTATATAATTCTGAATTTGGACAGTATTTCTTTCTTAGGTAACTGTTTACGTACCATGCCTGCACTGTAGTTCCTTTGAAAGAAAACAAGCATTTGCCAGGCAATTATTCAGGAACACTCCAGTTTACATACAGTAATGGCCCACCTTGGTGCCTGATAACAGTCTTTGTGAATGGGAGAAAGTGTTTTGCCAGAAAAAATGTCTGTGAGCATCGCAAGTAAATCAGAAGATCTGTGTTTAGGCCAGATCGTTAAGTTCTCACATGAAGCAATTTTTATTATTTAATGTAAGTTTCATAGCAATATTAATTACCTGATTTTTCGCCTGTAGCAAATCAGAAGCGCCAAACTAGAAATGAGTGGGGAGGAGAGTGAGTAGAGAGATATAGGAGAGTAGTTGGTGAAGGCAGACCTCATGGTAATCAACAACCTCACATCTCAGATGGGAACAAAAGCAACAAAGAACATGGAAATGTACAGTTGGCTTCCATAGCGATGTCATTGAGTCATCCAGACATTGTTAGGTATGCCCACTGTCTTCAGTTTAAAGGGTTGGTCATTCATTGCCATTATACAATTGTAATTTTATCATTGTAAAATTGTGGGATGTTGTCCTTTGTCCTGATTACACTGTAATCTGTATGAGGGAAGAGACCATGCCATGTTAGTCATACTGCTCTGTCCTTGGTGCCTGGCACATAGAGATCATCAATATTTGCTGAATGAATGTGCTTAACATTTGTAAGAAGTTTTGTTACTTAAAGAGGTGTGTGGTTGTCATGGTAGTTTGGTGATGTGATAAATGCAAAGACACCAGTAGACACTATTAGTTTGCTAGGGATGCTGAAACAAAATAGCACAAACTAGATGGCTTAAACCATAGAAAATTATTGTCTCACTGTTCTGGAGGCTAAAGTCTGAGATCAAGTTGCCTTTTTCACAAGGCTATGAAAGAGAAATCCGTCTGTGTCTCTCACCTGGCTTCTGCTGGTTTACTGCCCATCTTTTTTTTTTTTAATTTTTATTTATTTATGATAGTCACAGAGAGAGAGAGAGAGAGAGAGGCAGAGACATAGGCAGAGGGAGAAGCAGGCTCCATGCACCGGGAGCCTGACGTGGGATTCGATCCCGGGTCTCCAGGATCGCGCCCTGGGCCAAAGGCAGGTGCTAAACCGCTGCGCCACCCAGGGATCCCTGCTGCCCATCTTTGAAGTTGCTTGGCTTGTAGAAGCATTACCCCAGTCTGCCTTCAGCTTCAATTGCATTCTCCCTGTGTACATGTCTGTGTCCAAATTTCCTATTTTTACAAGGGTACCACCAGGCATATTGGATTAAGACCCTACCCTACTCTAGAATGGCCTCATCTAATTATATGTGCATTGACCCCATATCCAAATAAGGTGGTGTTCTGGTTTACTGGTGGGTAGGAGTTCAACATATGAATTTGGGGGTATGCCATTCAACCCATAAGAGACACAAGTAGAACACTGAAATTTTTTTCAGTGGCAAAGGAGTGGACTCTTCCAGCCGGTGATGGCATAGCTTGTTCTAAGACAGAAGAACAGTTGTTCAACTCCCCAAAGTTTCTCAGGGAAATACAACTGTGTACCCACAACCTGAAATGAGGATTCTGCTAGATGCAGAAAACTCTTTTTGGCATTTTATTGTATTCATTTAAACATTTTTTTAAAAAGGATTTCTTTATTTATCTGAGCGCGAGAGCGTGCACACATGTGAGAGGGAGGCAGGGCAGGGGGAAAGGGAGAGAAACAGGCTCCTTACTGAGCATGGAGCTTGACACAGGGCTCCATCTCATGACTCTGAGATCATGACCTGAGCTGAAATCAAGAGTCGGCCACTTAACTGACTGAGCCACCCTGGCGCCCCTTCTTTTGCCATTTTATAGGTTTTTAATGCCTTCCTTGTGCTCTCTCCATGCTGCCCACCTGTTTTACAAGATGTAAGTACCTGGTAGAAAATGACTGCCACCCTCTGCGTGAGTGTTTTCTGCTAGACTGGGTGAAGTGGCGGTCAGTGTCCCAGGAGAATATCTCAGCTGGTCCAGGCTGTAGACACACGAATTCTGTTTCTGTATAGTAGGAAGCCGCTTCTTCAGAAAACTCACTTATGTGAACCCTCAGTATCTTAGTGATGTTAGATAAATAAAGCATTAATATAAGACAGTCATAGTTTATTATTCATTTGGTGTATTGATGGGTATAAGGGACTAGTGTGCTATGTTGGATGTATCCTGCTCCCGGTTATGTATCTCCTATAAGGATTTAAGGTATGGCACCTTTTCTGGTAAGATGATTGATTTAAGGATAAATTTGTTTAAAGGGTCTGTTGGAGAATGTGTTCTACTCTATTAATAATAAGCCTGGCAGTTGTGGACAGGTTTTGATCAGAAAATAAGGAGGGAGTACATCAAAGTGGAGGGAAAAGCCTAACCTATGGAAGCAGAAAGTCTTGAGATATATTCTGGGATTTAGGTTAACTATTAGAGAGTTATAAAGAAGACTAGATAGAAAGGTATGCTAGGTCAGATTGTAAAGGACCTTGAAAGCTAGGCTCAGAAATATGTCCTTAATTTAGATGACAGTATGAGCTCTAGGAGGTTATGAATATGGGTACAGTGTGATTAGAATATGCCTTGGAAACATCAGTTTAGTGGTAGGTGTAGTGAATTAAATGGGACAAAAAGCCTATCGCTCCTTAGAGAAGTTCAGGTGGTATTGGAGGAACCAAGACAATGGAAAGTAGGTTGAATGTAAGACAAACAGAACACTGGTAATTTCTAAGACAGTCGTAATTTAAAGTAAGCATGTGATTACATGTTACTGTCTTTTTCTTATTAGTTGCTCTAATTAAAAATATAAATGATAGCTTCTTAAAAGGGGAAAGATGCCAAATTTAGCTTCCAAGATCAGAGATAGTTTAGGCTTAATTTTTTAGCTAAGCTGTACCACAGCGAAACATGGTATCATGGTATCATTTTTCCTTCTTGATAAAATACTAAATTCTTCATTTGTCTAACAATTGCCCCAGTTTTAGGTCTGTTGAAATTTCAGCTGATTGGGTTAAGATAGACACAATCTTTTTAAGAAACCTAGAAAATATACACTGTGGTGTGGGTTTTTATGGCTACTATCATAGACATTATTTTCTTTTTATTTTCTTTTTTTGAATATATATTAGTGTTTATCCACATGTTCAAGTATGTTGAGTCTAGTCACATTCCTGAAAATGATGGTATGGAAAGAACAATTGGCTGGCAGCAGACTGTAAGACATAAACTAAAATGTGAGCACTGGCTTAGAATGATCTGTAAGGCAGTATATGGAGGTTCCAATTTGTTCACTTAATAATCACCATTTTCTGTTAAGTATTTAATTACTGTAATGCAGTAGGAGGTAATTGGAATGTTGAGGGAATGGATAGGAGAGATAATGCCTTTTAAAAAATCTTGTTGAATTTACCATTGATGTAGAATTTTGTAGTTTTCTCCGTTATTGCTGTTCTTTCTTGAAAACTAAAGATGATTTACAAACATGCGAAACTTTGAGCAAACATCTAAATCACTCATCTGTGAGAGCTCTGTAGAGCCTAAATCAGACATTGTTTCCCCTGTATTTATTGTAGGATGTAGTCCGTATGGGTAATGATATATTAAATTAGAAAATCATTTTTTGGCATCCAGATATACAGCCTTTGATCTCAGACGGGAATGTTAGTCTGATACTAACAGTTCTTTGAATGAATGGTATTTAGAAAAAGTTGATTACTATCAGTAGATTGGCTGCTCTGTTAAAAATTGATCAAATTTGGGATACCTGGGTAGCTCAGTTGGATACGCCTCTGACTCTTGGTTTTGGCTCAGATCATGATTGCAGGGACATGAGGTTGAGTGCCAAGTTTGGCTCTGTGCTCAGCAGGGAGTGTGCTGGAGATTCTCTTTCTCCCTCTCCCTCCACTTGTACATGCACATGTGTGCACCCTTTCTCTTTTTCCTCTCAAATAAGTAAATAAATAAAATTTTAAAAATAATTTAGCAGATTAAGTTGCTCATAAGGGATTTAATGGATTTCATTTATAACTTAGAAATAAACATGCTTTGATTTCTCCTAATGCTGATATACTAGTAAATTGAAGAGGCCTGCTTAAGATCACTGTAAAAGTGACTTCAAATGGGACCTTATTCTTCATGTTTCATTACTGTTTAGAATAGTTTGGTGCACCTGGGTGGCTCAGTCGGTTGAGTATTGGCTCTGGATTTTGGCTCTGGTCATGATCTCAGGGTCCTAGGATCAAGCCCTGCCTCAGCTTCATGCTGGGTATGGAGCCTGCTTGGGATTTTCTCTGCTACCCTTTCTCCTCACTGCATGTTCTCTCTCTCCTCTTTCTCTCTCTCTAAAAAAAGAAAGAAAGAAAGAAAGAAAGAAAGAAAGAAAGAAAGAAAGAAAGAAAGAAAGAAAGAAAGAAAGAAAGAAAAGAAAGAAAGAAAGAAAGAAGAGAAAAGAAAAGAAAGAAAAGAAAAGAAAAGAGAAAAGAAAAGAAAGTCTTGGCAAATTGATTCCGAGAAGTACATTTAGTCCTATTATATTTCTAATCCAAATTCCTAGATTTCTAGATACATTTACAGTAAACCTTTTTAAAATTTACTTTGTAGGATGGTACTATAAATTTTTGTGTATACAGTCAATCCTCATTATTCATGAATTCCAAATTTACAAATTTGCCTACTCACTAAAATTGCTTTGTAACCCCAAAAATCAATACTCACAGTGCTTTCATAGTTATTTACAGACATGCATAGGGCAGGGAAAAATTTGTTTGGCCCAAGCACGCATTCCTACATGAGGTTGAACAAAGCGATGCTCTGCCTTCGTCTTTCTGCTCTCATACTGTAAAGATGTGTCTTCTTTGAGGTCTATTTAGTGCCAAGTTTTTCTTATCTTGTGCTTTTTGTTGGTGATTTTGGTTTAAAATGGCCCCCAAGGATAGTGCTGAAGGCTGTGATGTGGCTACAGAGAAAATATTTATGTTAGATAAACTTTGTTCTGGCATCAGTGCAGTGCTGTTGGCTGTGAATTAAATACTCATGAAGCAGCAATACCTATTGAATATGGTGTCTTTAAACAGAAACACACCTTAAGCACCATGGTTATGTGTGGTTTGACAAAAATGTAGCCAGAGGCTTGCAGAAACCACACACTACTCTTTCCCCTAGGAGCAATGGTTCAGTATCTGCTAATTTGGTGTTCACAATGACTTTGTAGAACATGACTGCTGAGAAAATGGAGAATTGACTAGGCTGTTTTTTATTTATACTCCAGAAATAAAGTGAGTTGTATGTACTTTTTGGGTTAGATTCAAATCCACCAAGAACAGAGCTGATTTTTCCAAGAGGCTCTTTGCTTTAGGTTTCCTTAGCTCCTTGCGTCACTTTTATTTTGAGAAACTTCAGTACTATTTGCCTCTAGCAGAGAAACTTTTTTCCTCTAAGAACAGCTTTTCAAATTGGGAGCTAACTTTTTAATTTATAATGGAATGTATTATCACAGTTATGCAGAGTGTATCTGAACAATGATATACTGTTGTTATAGGTAGCTCAGCAGTCCTGTACATGGTCTACTGTCCTCATTAATTCTTTTTTTCCCCCAAAGATTTTATTTATTTATTTATTCATGAGAGACACAGATGAGAGAGAGACGCAGACTCCTTGTGGGGAGCCTGATGCAGGACTCAACCCCAGGACCCTGGGATCATGACTTGAGCTGAAGGCAGACACTCAACCACTGAGCCACCTAGGTGCTCCTGTCCTCATTAATTCTTGACTGTGGATTTCTGAGCACCTCTCTTCTGCTATCACTTGCTTGTTTAGGAAATACAAATCAACATTTTTTTTTTACAGCTACATTTCCCCTTATTTTCTAATTTGATCCATAGGTTTTCCTATTGCATGTTTCTCACTATTAAATACAGATAATTTCATCCTTGTTGATTTTATCTGTTCTATCCTTCTGACATCCAAGATGATTTGCTTTTCTTTTACTTTTACTCTATCTCCTGAACGGTCAGTCTTCTCCTTGTTTTTGTTTTTAAGTTTTCTTCTGTCTGTACCTTCCTTTCATTCACTAAAAATTCAATAGAGCAAAAAAACCTGGTGGCCTCGGGGCATCATCTGTAACCCACAGGGGTTTTGTTTGGTTGACCCAGTGGTTTATAAACTTCAGCCAACATTTTGAAATTTTCTTTGGGAAATTTTTAAATTATAAATTCAATTTTTCTTTTTTCTTTTTCTTTTTTATAAATTCAGTTTTTCAAAAACAATGGAGGGCTATTCAAATTCTCTTTTGTTTTTATGTCAACTTTTCTAAGTTATGTTTGTTCAGTGAATTTGTTAACTTTAATCTCAGTTATTGACCATATTGACATAACATAGTTTACAACATTCCCTTAGGAATGTCTTTAGGTTCTGTAGTGAGGTATCCATTGTAGTCCAGATATTGCTAATTTTTGGCTCCTCTCTTTTTTCTTGATCAGTCTTACTAGAAGTTTATTAACTTTATTAATTTTTTCACTTTTATGTTCTTTCCTGCTTGTCCATTTTCTATCTCATTAATTTCTACTATCATAGTTAGGAAGTGGCTAATTTAAGACTCATTTTCCTGCAGCATTGGCATCAATATATTTATGGAGATAATTTGGAGTTATCTTGTTATATTTTTGGTGAATATATGAACTACCTGATTCTAAGCTTTTATGCTTAAACTATTACAGTATACTGCCTCCTGTTTTATTATATTCAACTCTAGATTGAATCCCAGTTTAGCATTTGTGTGTAATTCACTTTGAGTGCCATATATAAATTAATTCATTAAGGAATTACCATGGGGTGCCTATTACTTGTAGTTCCTTTTTGTGTAATTAACAATCATATAGGATTATCCCTGAGACAGTTTTTATCTCTAGTAATTTAATGAAACATAGCTTTTGCTTTTTTTGGTACCTGTGTGTAGTTGTCATTCATAAGAAATAGAGAAGATGGGCTTGAACTCCTCTATCTTGGTTTATTCATTTAATCAATATTTCTTGTCCTGCACTCTACCAGGTTCTGGGGATAACCTGGAAATATAAAATAGAGATGACTTTTGATCTTAGGGAATTTACAATCTGGTGGAGAACACAAAAGCATTAATCAAGTCTGATAAGTAGTATTGTGAAGGAGAGGTATGCTGTGCTGAGTGATGCCTGCAGAAGATTGACGACCTGAGGTCTGAAAGCTAAAGGAGAGTTAACTAGACGAAGAAGAATGGGGACTGCACTCCAGGCTCCAGAAGAAGCATGTGCAAAGTTTGGGTGGTGTGGCGGTGTGAGAGAGAGAGGTCATGTGCACACATGTCGGTGTTTACCTGAATAGAAGGTGCTTGAAGTTAGTGACATGTGTCTTCTTCTTTCTTCTCTTGTCTGGTATTGGAAAGACACATTCTTTTCAAAGATACCACTGTCTGTAAGACATTTTCTTCCCTATAGTCGTCTCTGTGTGTTCTCATCAGTCCTCTCCAGCCTCATGACCATGGACAGTAGCCTGTCCAGCACTGCTTAATACCCTTCAATTCTGTCCTTTCTTTCTGCCAACAGTTTCTTCCTTTCATCAGCCCGTGACTTTGGCCCTCTCAGACTGTGTTTCTTTCGCTGGGCTTGCTTCCTTAGCCCTTGGTCTTGGACTTCTGTTAGAACATTTGTAACATTTTTTGACTATTTTTAGTATTCTTCCTATTTAAATTGAATTCGGGAATATTAGTATACTGTTTCTCTCCCTACCCCTAGCTTCTAGCACAGGGCATGGCTCCTGGTTAGTGTTTATAGTAAATGTACCTTGAATTGTGTATATATTTTGATAGGTGTAGGAGGTTGGGTTTTTTTTTTTTTTAAGATTTTATTTATTTATTCATGAGAGACATGGAGAGAGAGGCAGAGACATAGACAGTGGGAGAAGCAGGCTCCTTGTGGGGAGCCCGATGTGGGACTCTATCCCGGGACCCTGGGATTATGCCCTGAGCTGAAGGCATAGACACTCAACCACTGAGCCACCCAGGTGTCCCAATAGTTGTAGGAGCTTTATTTTTTTATCTTTTATTTTTATTTATTTATTTTAGTTGTAGGAGTTTTAAACCACAGTATGGTTTTAATTATTTCACAAAATAGTAACCAGGTTAGAAACATGATATTTGATGTTTCCAGATTATTGGCCTCTGGAGTTCCTTAATCAGTTTGAAACTGTTATTTTTGGATAACTTTTATATATAGATTCATGGTCCATTATTCATTTTTGAGTCCCATTTTAAAATATAGTAGTATTTCCATTAAGCTTCTTTTTATGGTTCTGTCTCTAATGAAATTTCCTTTCTGTTAAATATCATCCACATTATCTACTAGATTTTTAAAAAGATATTAATTATTGTAATTTTAATGTCCCTGTGTAATAGTCCTAGTATATGCATCATCTTAAGTCTGGTTGTGTTACTGTTTTTCTCTCTTGACAACGGGTTCTTTTGTCTTTTTTTTCTCAGTGTGACTTGTAATGTTTCATCAAATGTTACACATTGCAGAAGGTGAACAGTAGAACCTAAGATATTTATGCTTAGAAATGAGTACACTTTTTTTTGGCAGACAGTCTGATTGAGTCAGTCTGGATAGTAGTTGAGCTGGTTTTGAGGTTTATTGTTGCTATTGTTATTATCAGTATACCACAGACTTCAAATTCTTCCAGCAGTGGGTTGCTGCTCACTTGGTTTTAGAGCGAAGCCTGCAGTGTTGGAGGATTTTCTCCTTGTTTCTATTCTATTCTGAGCTGACAGCTTGCCTAGGTATCTGTGCAGGATTTCCTTCTGTGCTCTTCCCCTCTCCCCATGGTGGACTGCTCTTGCATGTTACCTGGTGCAAGACTTGTCGAGGCAGAAGGGTTTTGTAACCCTTTTCCTGTTTGAGCCTCAGTCTTAGGCAAGTCCTGTGCACTTGAGCCCCAGGGACTGAACCTTTTCACTGCTTGTATCACTTCCCCAGTGGAGATTATCTTTTGCCTCCTACATACTCCATGCAAGATCTAGAATGTAGGCAGGTTTCTTGTTTTTTGCCTCTCCCCATCCCCTCCCCTCCTGCCAGCTGAGCTTTGCCTTGTATTGGCAGGGGAGGAGGAAGACAGGGACAGCCTGAGCAATTTCCCTGCTTCCCTTCCAGTGTTAGAAGACGTCTATTTGTATCAGCACAGAGTCTGAGCATGAATGTGCTTTCTGTCCCTCCCCCAGTGTTTATCTTGCATTTGCCTAGTGTCAGACCAGAGGAAAGGAAGATGAGTATTTCCTTCCCTTTCCAGCAGCAGCTAACATTTTCCTGGTATCAGTGCAGGGGCTCAAGGATGAGAGGCTTGACTCTACCTTCCCAGCAAATGGACATTTGCTGCAGGTGAGGGTTCAGTCTGAAGCATGGGTGAACTTCTTGCTTCTGCCCCACTGGGAGCTGATAATCACCTTATATTTGGGTAGTCCAAAAGTATACATAGACTTCTTGGTACTCCTGCTCTACCCTCAAATCTTGGAGCAGGCATTACACACCAATACCAGCAATTTTACTTTCTCAGCTCTGCCCTGCTCATAGTACTTCTCATGAGCATCTCATGAGGTAGAAAACTGTAAAAAAGAAAATTGTGGGAGGGTACAGAATCCTGTGTCTAAGGCTTCCGGGGTTCTAAATTGATGTGAGTAAACATTTGGCCCTTAAAGAGTTTGTTAAAATTTCAGTGTTTTGTAAATGTCTCTTTTCCATGTTCTATCAAAGATGAAACAATTCATGTATCCCATCTCCTCAGAGGATCTTCTCACTCTGCATTTTAGATTATTGATTGCCTTATGACTTTAAGTCCCTGATGGGCTCAAAAACTGGTGGTTTTTATGGATTGTCTGCCTTTTTCTTTTTTCATTTTAATTTCTTTTTATTTTTTAAAGATTTTGTTTATTTATTTGAGAGAGAGAAACAGAGAGAGCACAAGTGGGAGGACAGGCAGAGGGAAAGGGACTAGCAGACTTCCCACTGACTTCAGAGTTTACAGAGCCTTGAGGCAGGGTCCAATACTGGGCTCGATTCTAAGACCCTGAGGTCATGACCTGAACTGAAGTCAGATGCTTAACTGACTGAGCCACCCAGGTGGCCCTGGCTTTTTCTTTTTGTTAAGGGTAGGAATACATTTTTTATACGACTTTTTACTTTTGAAGTTCATTAGTATCTCTTAACTAATGATAGCTTAGCTTTGTAGCTGACTTGTTTTGGAAAATAAGAAATAATCCAAAGCACAAAGACATATTTACTTTTTTTTCTCCCAAGTAATTAATAGCAAGGCAGTCAAATGCTGGTCACTGGTAGACCTAAGGCATAGGCAGACAGAGGGAAATAATCCCATGGAAAACTAATCTTTTAGAGAGAGGGTGTCTTGCTTAATATTGACAAATTGTAAATCCACTTTAAGTATATAGTAACTGTGGCTATTGCTAATGATGTTTGGTCATTGTTCTCCCTAAGAGAGGTTTGTGAATTTTTTTCAAAACATTTAGAGTAATGATTCCTGAGACTGTTGATAAAATTTTAATGCTTTTACTAATCCATTTCCTTTTGAATCAATTTCCTAGTTAAATGTCAGGGCTGTTTTTCCTAATACTAATGTCACATAGGATTATCTTTGATAATTATGCCCTGTTGATGTTCTGAAGTGCATAGAGTCCTTTATTACTTTCTATTTAAATTTTCCCATGCACACTGAGCCATTCAGATCAGTTTGTCTTAGCTCTTTTGTAAATTAGACTCAGCATGATTGAAGAAATTGTTTGGTGGAGTTAGAAGCTCTAAGTTGTATTCAGGACAGTTGTTACCTGGCTCTTTTCTAGTTTCTGTGATGTAGTACTGGCCTCATTTTTCATCTTTTTCTTTTTAAAATTGTGCACCAGAGGTTGACAATTTAAGTTGCTTAGATACTAATCTTAATTTTAGAGCCTTTCTTCAAATGTCTGTCCTTTTATTTTTTTATTTTTTATTTTTAAATTTTTTTTTTAAATCATCATTTATGATAGTCCCACAGAGAGAGAGAGAGAGAGGCAGAGACACAGGCAGAGGGAGAAGCAGGCTCCATGCACCGGGATCCCGACATGGGATTCGATCCCGGGTCTCCAGGATCGCGCCTTGGGCCAAAGGCAGGTGCCAAACTGCTGCGCCACCCAGGGATCCCCTGTCCTTTTATTTTGAGAGTGATAGACCAGAAAGCTAAATGGAAGCTCCGTGCATGTGGGCAGAACTCTTTTTTTGCATTGGTTGGCTGCACTGGCAGGTGTCCCCAACCGACTGTATATGTCTTTGGGCTGGAATCCCCCCATCGTCTGCAAATAAGTGTTCTGAAGGTTATTTGGGAAATGAGAGCTGCTGGGATGGTGGTAGGTAGGAGGTGGATCTTAATTTTTTTTTTTTTTTTTTTTTTAGATTTTATTTATCTTTTCATGAGAGACACACAGAGAGAGACATAGGCCGAGGGAGAAGCAGGCTCCCTATGGGGAGCCTGTTGTGGGTCTCTACCCCAGGACCCCAGGATCAAGACCTGCGCCAAAAGCAGACACTCAACCACTGAGTCACCCAGGTCTCCTGGATGTTAATGTTTTTGGTATGTTAATTTCTACTTTAGGTTTTTAGTTTGGACCTCTCCACCACTCCCAAGTGTGTTTCCTTCCATATAAGGTTTCTCTGGTTTATCCTCTGTAGAGAAAAACCCTACACTTGTTGCAGAGTTGGGAAGGGGCGGGTTGCTTGGTTGTGAAAGAAGAGAGGAGGGGATTTAAGGCTCATATTTCTTCTTACATTGAATTTGAGACCTTCCTGCCCCCTAACTTCAGAACCACCTGGAATCTCTGATTCTTATACTTTTTCTGGGAGGTGGGGGGTTCTGTTGCACACATTGGCTTTTTGTAGATTCCTCAACTTACACAGGGTTTATTTTCACCTTTTTCATTCTGCTGAGTATGTTATCACTCATCCATTTGGCTTTCAGGCTTCCAAAACTTTATTACTGTCATCTCCTCTGAATTCTGTGTCTTTTTGGTTTTATGTGTTATTTATCCTTTACATGTGCTCACTTGGCAGCACATATACTAAAAATGTTATTTATCCTTTACAGTCATTTTAGAAACTTTTTAGGAGTATAAGAGACAAAAGAATGCTTTTAATCTCAAAATCCTAAGGTATTCTACTATTTAACATCTAGTTGGGTACAGTATTAAGTAAACTGGTTAAAGTTAGGGATATATATTGTATTCCTAGAATAGTCACTTTAAAAATAATACAAAGAGGAATAGCTAAAAAGTCAATAGATAAAATGAAATTCTAAAAAATACTTCGTTAACCTAAAAGGAAGTAGGGAAAAAGGAATATATAGAAAACTTATAAGAAGAAAACTTATAAGATAGAAAACTTATAAAAAGAAAAAGAAAATTTGAGGATAAGGATGAAGAAGAATGTAGAAATGTCTATTTAGGTGCTCTGTAAAAGAATGTACTTTAAATATAAAGACACAGGTTGAAAGTATATGTGTAGGAAACTGTATATTATCTAGACAGTAAGTATAATAAGGTTGGACTATATTAATAATAGATAAAAGATACTACTCAAAACAAAAAAATCTTACTAGAGGTAAAGACATTTCATGTTAAAAGTCAGTTCATTATGAAGACTTTATGCTTTAACGAAGCTTCAAAATACATGAAGCAAACATTGATAGCATTGAAATGTAGAATAAAAATTCATAGTCATTGTTGCATATTTTAATACCCTCTCTTAGCAGTTGATCTAGATAAATATCACTAGACTTAATATAATGTGCTATTTCTTTACTGAACACAAGATGGCAAACTGGTCATGGTACTTGGAAAAATGGATCTGTGCATTTGAATACAGGGAAATATACTATGATTTTATTATGTGAAATTAATTTATTATGTGAATTATTTTACTTTTCCTTCATTTATTTTAAAACAAAATGAACAGTGGCAAATAGTGAAATAAATAGTAATACTGCAGTGTGGTTTTATAATACTTGACATATACATGATAAGCATTAAATGAATTTTTGAAAAAAAATTTTTGTTGAATGAATATAATGTGGGACTTTAGAGTTAAATCTATGTTTGAATTTTAAACAAAAATTATTTTTAAATCTGATTACAAAAATGCCACTTTCACTTATAGCAATAGTTCTCAAACGTTTTTGGCTTTAAGATCTCTTTACTCTTTTTTAAAAAAACTATTGAAGACCTCTAAGGAGTTTTTGTTTATGGTTATATCTATTGATGCTTTTACCTTTCAGAAATGAAAATTATGAAATTTTAAGAGGCAGCTCTTTCTGCCCAAGATTTTACTTATTTGATTATTTATTTGAGAGAGAGAGAGAGAGAGAAACAGAGAGAATGTGAGCGGGGAGAGGGAGAGGATCTTAAGCAGACTCCACACTGAACACGGAGCCTGACATGGGGTTTGATCTCACTACCCTACGATCATGACCTGAGCCAAAACCAAGAGTCTGACAGTCAACCAGCCAAGCCACTCAGGCGCCCCAATTAAACCACCTTAAAAAAAAAAAAAAAGATATTTAAAGAACATTTAAAAATTCATTTTAAAATAAAAACAATAAACTCACTATATGTATTGTATGTTATCACAAATAATAGATATTTTTATGAAAAATAACTCTCTTTCCAAGAGAGTTTTGTTTTTCCAAAACAAAAAATAGAGAAGTGGCATCATCTTACATTTTCACTAATCTCTTTAAAGTGTGGCTAAGGTGACAATTGTATTTTTCTATCACTTTCTGCATTTAATCTTACCACATGTGAAAGATTTTTTAAAAGGTGGATAACATCTTAGTATTACCACAAAAATGTTTTGGCCTTGGGCCACTCACCAAAAGACTTTTGAGCTCCCTTAGGAAGCCCTGGATCATGCTATGCTTTGAGACTCTCTGACATAAGATAGAGCAAAGAAAATGAGGAATTATCAGTGGGTGTGTAGCCTGAACCATGAGGATGTAGTTCACTCCTTATCAGTGGATTATTATGGTTCGCTTGTGGTTACCTAACCTGAAAAATTGTAGGAACCTTATCTGGGAGATAGATTAATAAGTGTAAATGTTACTTGAGTCTAACTTTCTGTTTCTGATGTAGAGCTGGGGTTGAGAATGAGTTGGAGCTTACTGCAATCCAGTTGTGAGTTCAGTTATCTGAGATAAGTGATTTGGGGTCTGTAGGTGGGAAAAGGCTTTTTCTGTCTATGGGAAGTTGAAGTGGTGGCTTAAAAAGAGTGCTCTGAAGTTGGAAGCTTTACACATTGCTGTTGAGAATAGAAAACATTCTGGCAATTCCTCAAGAGGTTAAACATAAATTGTATTATGACCCAGCAGATTTACGCCTATGTATATACTCAAAAAGAAATAAAAATATATGTCTACATAAAAATGGGTACATGAATGTTCATGGCAGCATTATTCATAATAACCTAAAAGTGAAAACAAGCTAAATGTCAATGAACTGATGAACAGGTAAACAAAGTATGCTCTGTCCATATACGGAATATTATTCAGCCATATAAAGGAATGAAGTATTGATACATACTGCAACATGGATGAACCTTGAAAACATTATACTAAGTGAAAGAAGGTAAACAAAATACCGTGTGTTATATGTTCCATTTATATGAAATGCCCCAAATTTGCAAGTCTCAAGAGACAGAAAGTACATTAGCGGTAACTTAGGAATGCTACCTGAAGAATGTTTCTGCATATTGGTAAGTCATAGTACCTGTCACATGGTCAGTGACCTGTACAGGGACTCATCATATCAACATCAAAAACTTAGAGGGGGTTTCTCCTTTTTAAAGAACTGATGAGTCCCCTTTGTTTCTTTTTAATACTTTTTAAAATCAGATAATGCAGCTAGTGTTATTAGTGTCTCTTTTTAGCCGTGGCTGCTAGGAAGTTCAGAATGACATTTACTGCTCAATCACAGTAACTTTGTTAGTTGGGTTAGGCAAGTGGTATATTTTCTTTTCTTTTACACATTTTGTTGTGGGTTTTTCAAGTTTCTACAAACAAACTTATTTTGTTATAAGATGCCTTAGTCTTTAGCAGTAGTAGCTAGGGTTTAAATTACAACAAATATAAAACGTATATGTGAAAAACTAGGGGCAGCATTTACCAAGATAGAGAAGAGTTCTTTCTGTGTAAAATGGCAACATTAGTTTTTAGGTAGAAAAATGATAATGATCCTTGAACGAAGCCTTTAAATAAGCAGTGAGCTCCTAGACACTGGCACTGTTCAAGCAGATGCTAGATGATCATCTGTTTGTAGATCTTATAGAGGTAAGTCCTGTATTGGATTGGAAATCAGACTAAACATTACCTTTAGAGTTCTCCCAGTCTTAAGACTCTTTCTGTGATTGAATTGGCAGTAATTTCTGATGATACAAAGCACTAAGTGGTAATTTTAAAGGGAGTAATTTTTATTCTAAGAACATATTTGAGAGCTTAGAGTTCCAGACATATAACACATGAGAGATAATTTAGTATGAAAATATTAGAACAGGTACTACCAGTACATTGCCTAAAGAACTCAGTGTAGCTGTTGTTCTGAAAGTGTGCTCTCAATTTCACTGCAGCTCAGCTAGGATAATTTAGCTAAAAAATCCACCTCTGAATGTTGCTAGAGCATTTGAAAAGTGATGTATTTAAACATTAGAGTATGTGTTCCTAATAAAACTGTTGTATCTTAATTTTAGTAAGTTCTTTTTTTTATCAATTTTTTCAGTTACATTGAGATATAATCGACATATAACACTTTGTAAGTTTAGGGTGTACCACACTATGATTGGTATGTCTATTGTGAAATTAACTTGCTCTTAACAGTACTCAGTCAATCCTTCAATCTACTCTGGGTTACAGTTTATAAAACAAAATACAAAACAAAAAATATCAGTATAAAGAGGGGATGGATGAATGGATGGGTGGATGGCTGGATGGATAGATTGATCAATTGATAGATCAGTAGATATTCTCCCTAAAGCCCCCTGTGTAACTGAAGGTGACCCATATAAATAACCTAAAAGCACTAGTTGGGCTGTCACCAAAATCCTCTGCTACATTCAGGATTGGTGTTTTATGAATCTCTTCCTGCCCATTTTTGTTCTTAATGTTATTGTTAGGATTCAGATTTTGCAGAATTTATTAATAGCCTAGAATTAAATTGAGATTATGCCTGTGGATTCCTAAATACTATCTATTTATATTTAACAGGCAATCAGTTGTATAGATCTGCCATACTGGAGCAGAGCATCTAGAACTGTGGGAAGAAGTTAATTGTGTCATTGCAAAATTAGTTTCTAAAAACCAGGTGGTAAGAATCCATAGGAAGCTAGAGGCTTAGACATGAGAGACTGCTGTCTAAAACCTGGGTATAGTACAAATAGAATATAATCAAGCATGAAAAAAAAAAGGCATAAAGTTAGGTTCTTTGCATTTATTTTCTTTTGCTACAGTTAAGTTTTAGTTGTTAGGAAATGCCTTTGAAAAGGAAAAAGAAAGGAGATAAGATAGAGGAAGAAAAAGAAAAACAGCAGTTGCATTTTGAGAGCTGAGTTTACATCTCATAATTAATAAATTACTAACACTGCCAAGTGTGGTTGGATCTAACATTTCTTGGACTGAAACATTAATAGTCTCAGTTCCTGAGAGTGAGGGTTTTTATTGATATTCCCAGTTTTGTCCATTTGAAGAGCATGGAAGCTGTTCAGATCTGGAGTGAGAATATGAGAGGATAAGGGTCCATCAAAAGGGTTGTGAGGGGGCAGCCCCGGGGGCGCAGCGGTTTGGTGCCGCCTGCAGCCCGGGATGTGATCCTGGGGACTGGGGATCGAGTCCCACATCAGGCTCCCTGCATAGAGCCTGCTTCTCCCTCTGCCTGTGTCTCTGCCTCTCTCAGTCTCTCTCTCTCTGTGTCTCTATGAATAAATAAATAAAATCTTAAAAAAAAAAAAAGGGTTGTGAGGTCAAGGAGAGCACCTGTGGGATGTTTTAAGCTTTATATGCTGATTATGGATAGCTGGCAGAGCTGTTTATCTTTCTACTGGTTGCTAAAACACATGACATTCCATTATAGAAGGTTCATGAACTTTCTATGTGTATTTTAAGTTTCATGTTCTTGAGAAACTCTAGTCCAGATTTGCTTGCAGAGAAAGTTTGGAATTCCTTTGTTTGGAAGACATTCTGTCTTAAAACAACAACAAACAAACAAAACAAAACAAAAAACAAAAACAAACCCCACGCCCATTGGGAATAATTTTGATCCTAATCATTACCTCTGGCATTTGTGGTCTGTGGATTTTAAGCATTAAACAATAGGAAAATTTCCTTCCAAATTTGGTGGGGAAGGTGGATAGGGAAGAAGAAAGGAGGGAACTCCACCAGTTGTTTGGATTTTTTTCTCAGACTTATTTGGAGGACTGCTGAAAGAGAGATTTTGTGAATTTACTTCTGTCTGTTGCCTAAATTGCTTTTAAGCCATTTTATAAAGAAATATAGCTGGTTGGTTATTCTCTAAAATTAAACTTGTGGAAAAAAGACGGTACCTGTTTGGGTCTGAAATCCAATCTCTTCTTTCTTCTAAAGATTATTATATAGAATGAATATTTTAAGTTACCTGAAGTTATTTAAATTCACGGGAGTCATAACATAAAGAGAGTGTAGTCCTGGGTATAAGAAAAACCAGTTGTCCTTGTTCTCTTGAGGTGTCTTTAGGGGTGGATTTGTCTACCATATAGTTTTCAAGTAAAGGATTAAACAGCAACTCATTTCCTTGGGAGGGCTGTTCATTAAGAAATTTTCCTCCATTTGTTGTTCCCTTTTTTTTTTTTAAATAAAAATACATTTAAATGTATGAACAGATAAAATAAATGTTTGAGGAAGATAAAAGGATTATTAAGATCTAAACCATAATCTTTGTTCCTTGGACAACTGCAGAGGATTGTGCTTCCTTTCTCAGAGCATGCATCAGTGGCCCAGTCACCCCTGCTTGCCCATTGTTCACTGAGATGAAATAATGAATGTTTCATTATTTCTTTATCTTAGGAGGCAATTCTCTATAGGTTTTTCAGATATCTGCACATCTTATAAGCAGAAACACTGGCTGTCTTTGTGCTGGACAATCTTTTCAGGGATATTTGCATAGTAAACAACCTTGGGTAGTAGAACTCCTGACTTCCTCTAGAGTAATGGACAGGCTTGCCTACTGTTTGGTATAATAAAGGTAATGTCACCCTCCAGAACAAAGGGTGCATGTCCTTACTGCCCATTATAAAAGATTCAACTTTCCTAAACTTAAGAGTTCCCCTCCTGTCATGCTGTGCATTGAGTGCATAGGTACTGTCTGGCCCTCTTCACATAGGTCTTCAGGGAACCCAGCAAATGCTGATATTATAGCCACTGCTACTGCTAGTGATGTGAGTACTAAATTATCCTTTGTGTCTGATGTTTTCTGCCCAGGACCCATGAAACTGGCAGGCTAACTTGTTAGCTTGAGAGTATAGTGAAATTTTATACCCTGTATGTACTAAATACTTTGAAATAATAATGATTTGTTAAATAGGACACATTTGAAAAGTGAAAAGATTTTTTGAAACTTATATTTATAGTTTGTACAACTCTTAAGTTCACTTAAGATATTATTTCCCCTTGTTTTGATATAGGGTTTGTTTATAATGTCAGCCCGTATATGGAATATCATCCTGGTGGAGAAGATGAACTCATGAGAGCAGCAGGATCCGATGGTACTGACCTCTTTGATCAGGTAAGGTGGTGAAGGTGATCATAGTATTACAGTAGAAGAATTCTCTTAGATTTAGCAGTATGATGGTGGTAGAAGAAAAAGACAATAGTTGCACAAATTTCATATGTGTTGCTTGAATTTTGAAATGTAGGAAGATGCTCATAAGTACAACTGTTTAATTTGCCTTTGAATTATTTTGCTATAATTTAGAGATGGTTTCAAATCTGTATCTGGTCGTCTACTCTTAAGTGCTTGCTGTTTCCTCTGCTGGCATCTGTTTACTTACTTTTGATTGATTTTGAGAATTATGATGATTGACTTATGGGAGGCAGTAACAATTAGAAGAAAGAACAAGACACTTAGCTTCTCTGCGCTTAGTTTTTTCTCCTTTGGGGAGTGTTAAATAATCGGCCCGTCTTGCTATGCTGAATCTGCAAATGATGTAGAAAGTTAGATGATTAATGAATAGAAAATTTATTTTTCCTAGAGCGATAGCAGAGCTTATGTATATTTCAAAAGATATTTAAATTAGTCATCTTTCCCCATATATTTACTAAAACCAAACATTAGCTCTTATGCTACTTAAAAGTTACATAGAGTATGTTTACTACTATTGTGAAACAACAATCTTGAGAAGAATAGAAATTTGCCTTTGTCTCACATATGCTTTATTTTGTATTTTAGTGATGACGATCCATGTTATGGCACTAGAGTTTTACCATTTGAGATACTGGAGTGAGATTGGGTTATTTTTAGAGTTGACTTTTTTTAAAGATTATTTATTTGAGAGAGAGATAGAGAGTGCACATGAGTAGGTGGAGGGGCAGAGGGAGAGAATCCTCAAGCTGACTCCCTGCTGAACAAGGAGCCTGACACGGGGCTTGATCTCACTACCCAGGGATCATGACCTGAGCTGAAACCAAGAGTCGGACGCTCAAAATGACTGAGCCACCCAGGCACCCCGAGTTGACTTCTGAACAAATATAATTTGATTTCTGTTCCTCCTACCTTCTCATCCATTTTAGGATTTACTTATTAAGCAGATTGCCAGAAATACTGTTTGTTTTATATTTTAATGATACTGAGGTGCATCTGCTTAAATAGCAGATTCCCATTTGCTGTTAATGTTCTTCCTGGGTTGGAGGAAAGTTGTGTTTGGCCATTGGTCATAATAGCAGTTTCTTTGGGAGGTTCTTATTGCTGATTTAAGGCAAATTCCTATTGTCATTTGGTATTTGTTATTGTCTAGCAGTGCAAGCTAAATAGAAAAGTTTGGGAACATTTGCGTGAAAAATTATCTGACATACTTTCTTCTTATATCTGTTCTGTAACCTCTTGATACTGAGTATAGTCTTCCATAAAAAGAGGTTTCATCCAGTAAAATCTAGTCTTTATATTCCTCAGTGTTGTGAGGTACAGGGACCTTATTTAAGTAATAAACCTTATTTAAGTTTTGGAGAAATCACAAGAACTGCTATGTTTTTAAATTCTTCAGCAGTTTAACAGTACATTAATTACCAGATTGCTGCATTTCCTTTGACTTCAACAGAAACAGTGATATTTGTTTAAGACTTTCACTTACCACAGAAGTAAACAACTTTATATTCTAGAAACTGTGGTGAAGCTTCTTGTATCTTTAAATATTTGAGAATTTATTCAGGGCTAGTATTTGAGTTGTACAAAGAATATTAAGTAATCTTTCTTACTGTCAAATTTCTGTCTCTACTTCCACTTCTGACCTCTTATTTTGTATTTCCAAACACCTAATGGGCAATTTGATTACCCGTTGGCACTTCAACTCATTTTGCTTTCAAATAATATCAACTCATCTTCTTTCCTTTTATTTCCCGTTTCCTGTTTCTGGTAACGGGAACTCAAAGCCACTTGAGTAATCTTTGCCTTCCTCATTGTGCACCAATAACCAGTCACTGGTGAAATCCTGTGATGCTGTCTTTAAACATTACATCCTTTTCTTTCTTCCTGCTGCCTTAGATGAAGTCATTATCACCTTCTCTGACCCTGCTATTTTAATACTGTCCTCATATCTTTGCCTTCAGTACCAATGTAAATAACATGACAGCTAGATGAGTATTGCTTAAAAAAGACAGTCATCTTCGCACCTTGTCCTACAACTCTTCAGATGTGCATCATAACAGTGGGATAAATTGAAAGTCATTAGCGTGGACTTTGAGGCCTTAAAAGACTGTCTAAAGGCAAATATTCTCAATGTGCATTTTGCTTTGAGCAAACTGAAGTGCTTTGAGCAAATCACTAGTTCCATGATTAACAAATGTCCTACCTTTGCCTTCTTGAATATCTTTCTCCTTCCTTTATCTGTTAAAATTCTACCCAATCCTATAGCCCCAGGGATAGTGCTTTATATGTCATTGGATGTTCATAAATATTTGGTAAAAGGAATTTTAATTTTTATTAACAAATCAGTGCCCATTTATAATTATATATTATGGATTTGCTACTTTAGTATATATTTATTTACTTAGGAGCATATATGAAGATTCTCATGTCAGTATTATTTGACCTTGTTATTTTACTAATGAGCTATCATTTTGTTGAATAGTATATTAGTTTTCCTTTACTGGTCTTCTACAATTGGATATCTAGGTCATTTCCAATATTTTGCTAATATAAGTAGTCCTATGATGAATATCCTGGTACCTGCATTTTTGTGTATATGTGAATATTTTCTTAGGTGAATTCACAAATTACTTAGTGAAAGAGCTGCGTATTTTTAGGTTTTTAATATATATTGAGAACGTCCTCCAGAGGATATTTAAATTTAATTCCCACTGGTGAGCTTGGCAACAAATACAGTCAGTTGTTTTCCTTGAAGTGACAGTCTCAGTCTGTTCATTTTCAAGCAAATGTCTGTCAGTTATCCAAGTCTGAATAACCAGTTTGTTTTTCAGTCTTTTTCATTTACATATAAATGACCTTCTGAGACAAAAAAGCTCAGTTCAGTTTGCAAATCAAGTAATTGTGTAGGTGTTTTTCCTTAAGGTGACCATCTTACTTTGCAGCAGGAATGTTTTTGAGAATGTCTCATTTTGTCACACAGAATGTAAACAAGACCTATACTCAAGCTTTGAGATTTTAGAAAATTTGCTAATTTCTTCTACTTCATGAAAGTTATTCTTTTTTTTTTTTAAATAGGCTCCACATGCAGCGTGGAGCCCAATGTGGGGCTTGAACTCACAACCCCGAGCTCAAGACCTGAGCTGAGATCAAGAGTCATATGCTCAACTGACTGAGCCACCCAGGCGCCCTTTCAGGAAGGATATTCTTAAGCCAGTCCCCCACCACCCCACCCCTGTGGATATGTGATGGTGAAGAATATAAAGATTGAAACTGCTGCCTTGATTCATACCAACATGCAAGCAGTTTAACCACTGTTGCTTTTTCCACATTAGTGCAAGTGTCAACACCAGTGGAAACGGCAAAAGCATCTCATATTATTATGAAACTAATGGAGACCTCATGGATAGTTAGGAACCTCCAGAGGTCTATAGACAACACTTAGAGAACATTGTCTAAAGAATCCCTATGTACTCTGCCTCCCTGTCACTCCATTATTGGCTGGTTGAATCTGCTTCTTAGTTTTTCAGAGCAGTGTAAGATTGTTTAGTTTTGCTGCAAATAAAATAAGAGCATCTCATGGAGTGTGAGTCATGTTTCTTTTTTGTCATTTATATCCCATCCTAGGTTCATCGTTGGGTCAATTATGAATCCATGCTGAAAGAATGCCTGGTTGGCAGAATGGCCATTAAGCCTACTGTTCCTAAAGGTGAGTGGTGCTGGTGCTAACCTGGCAGTGATGTGTGACACTCATCAGAGTTTAGACATAGTAGAAGAAAGAGCTCAGTGATGTGTGACACTCCTGTACCTTTTTAAACTTAGATTTCAACAGACAGATTTAAATAAATCACGGTGTTCTTGTTTTTCACTGTCCTCTTGGTCCAGCCACTATAAAGGTTTTACATTAGTTCTTTAGATGAAGCAGTGACTTTACCTTAAAATTTTGACATGTTTTGAGGGAACACTCATAGTGGGAGGAATGAGCATTATGAAAGTGAACCAACTTTATTTTCTCCTTATATAGTTTTCATTAGCCTTTTATTCTGTTGTCATATAGATTATCTAGAATAGTTAGAGTTCACTTTTAACTAGAATTTCTCTTTCTGAATATGTAATATATTCACATGGCTCAGTCAGGTAAGCATCTGCCTTTGGCTCAGGTCGTGATCCCAGGGTCTTGGGATTGAGTCCCTTGTCAGGCTTGCTGCTCAGTGGGGAATCTGCTTCTCCTTCTCCATCTCCACCCTGCTTGTGCACATGCTCTTTCTCTCTCAACTAAATAAGTAAAGTCTTTAAAAATTCAGAAAATAAAACAAGTTATATAGTGAAATTTTTCCTCCCAGCTCTGTCTCCCCTTTTTGCCCTGAACCTTTTGCCTCTTTGTCCCTTTATTATGGAAAATCTATGTTCTGATTTTAAGCCACTTTTAAAATACACCCAGTTTCTCCCCCTTACCTTTTGACCTGACTCTATAATCAATATGGTGTTGGAGATCAGCTCTTTACCTTCTAAGCCTATTTCAGAAGAGCACCCTCTGAAAATTTTAGACATGCAGTGGGAATAGTCGAATTGTCTTGCTTAATTCTTTACATTGGAAGGATATATTCCGGCTATGTGGTCTCAGAAATTTCAAACCAAAAAATAAAATGGCCTCTCATTAGTGGTTTCCCAGGCTGTTTGGCAGAAGTGTATACAAATTTTTCATCGTGAAACACATTTACAACCTAAAATCCTCAAAATTCCCACATCAATACACATCAGGTAATTATTAATACACAATAAAAATTTAGATAACACATGAGGAAGAAGCAGGTCAGCAGAAATGAGCAGATTTTTACCCCTAGGACTTCATTATTCATATACAGAATAAAATACAGAATAAAGATAATTATATTTGAAATATATTTCAAATAATTATATTTGAAAGAATGTATTGGCAACAAGTAAAAAAGAAGATTAAAAATCATCATGTTGAATTTAAAAAAATAAAAACAAATAGAACTTCTAGAAATGAAAAATAGAGCTAATGAAAACTACATAGCATGAATAGCCAGAGTTTAGACATAGTAGAAGAAAGAGCTCAGCAAACTGCAAGATTGAGCATCAGAAATTATACAGAATGTGGTACACAGAAACAAAAGGGTAGAAAAATATTTATGAGATGTAGGGGATCTGACACTTGTAATTAGATTTCCAGAAGTAAGTGGTAGTAAGAAGGAAGAGGCAACATCTGTAGGGGTAATGACTAAGAATTTTCCAGAATTGATGTCATAAATCCTCAAATACAGAGAATTCAACTAATTCCAAACAAGGTAAGTAAAAAGAAATCCACGCATAGACTCTTTGTAGTAAAACTGCAGAACACTAAAGACAATGAGAAGATACGGAAACAGCCAAGAGAGACAGATATACCAACAAACCAGTGCTTGCTGGAGTGACAGCTAACTCATATAGTTTATTAGCTGCTACAGCTTATTTACTGAACCACAGTAGAAGCCAGAAAACCATAGAACAGTATCTTAGAAATGCTGAGAGAAAATAACTGGCAACCTAAAATGATTCAGTTACAGTGAGGATGAAATACAGGTAGTTGAGACCAGGAAGAAAACTAAAACAACTAGGAAACCAAAATCAGGAGAGTTTGAGGGATTGAGGAAACAGGCTTTCTAATTAAATCCTAATCATAAAGAAATAAACTATAATGAGTATTCTTTCTCCTTCTCCTCCTCCTGGCTCAGGGGAGCGCAAACACGTTTCTCACCCAGAATGAGATACCGAGTCAGATATTATATATTCGTAAATTATTAAGTTTCCTTTTTAACCCTGTTCCCAGCCCTGCTATTGATGACTGAGGCAGCAGAGGATCTGCAGAAAGAGTGCAAGTTTCATAGACGTCAACATGGATTCAGATCACATCTCTGCCACTCATAAACTGTTATGTTCTTTGGCATCAATTAGCAGATCTGAGTTTTCCTCAGCAGTAAAATAAGGTTGAAGAACGAAACGTCCTAACATCACTGGGAGGGCTCAGGGAAGTCATGTTTGCTGACCATCTAGCACTAAGAAGTTGCCAACAGATGGCAGAGAGATAGAAGAAGTAGTTGCTGCTGTGGGAGCACCTTTTGCCCCTCCACTCTTTCAGACCTGAGACTGCTTACGTTTCCTATTCCTTCCTGTATCCCTACAATTACTAGGTATAAATGAGCCCTGAACCTTTTGCCTTTTTGCCCCTAGCATGTTTCACCTGAAAGATCGTTCTGTTTCTGTGAAAAAGAAAATACTATCATTATTATTGCTTTGGCCTGTGAGATTAGGGCTGTGAATCTGTGTTTCATTATAAAGCGTTTTTAGAGTGTCAGTGTTTTGCTAGGGTAAAGCCAGCAGCAGGTAGTGATGAGACAACTTGCAAAGCATTAGGAAATAAAGACAAGAATTTTACTAGTAGGCAAGGTGTTGATTGCAAGTAAGGAGATCAGGATTTTTTGTTGTTGTTGTTGTTTGTTTGTTTTTTAACAGTAGAGACTTAAGATCTAGCAAGATACCGTTTGAACTACAGGCTAACCAGCAGGAGTAGAGCATATAAAAAGGGGCAGAGTAACTAAAGAGAAAGATCTGATGTGTCAGAAATAAGAAATATTCACAATAATTAAGGCAAAATACCACTGTAACGTAAGTACTACTTGTGCCTTTCATCTCTGGCCAGGGATTGATCATTGAACTCAGCTGGCCTTATTGATAGAAACTACTAGAATGGGTTAATGGTGTAGTTGTCCAGATTGAGGCAGTTCTGAGTATGTAGGGAGGCTCTGTTAGTAATTGTGCTGGGATGATGGGGGATAAACTACGACTCTGGCAAATCAGAGCATGTGTTCACTCCACACTTCGAACTTTCTAGATGAGTTGGGAACAGAGGATGAAAACAGATGAAGTAGGAATAGACCGTGAAACCAGAGAAGAAGTGGGAATAGTAGGTGGAGAGAGACTATTGCCAATATGAGGATTTGTGGAGGAAGATGGGGAGACTGGCTACGCTGAAGAGGAATTTTATGCATGGGCTTCCTTCAATATAAGATCCCTAGTACCCTCTTTTAGGTAGGTAGCCTGCCAGACCCCGAAGCAGGGGTATCCAGAATTGGCATTCTATGAGCATCTACAGCTGGGCAGTTCTGGAAGGATAGTTTTTAGTTTATCTGGTGGTTTGTAGTGTAGCAGTGGTGAAATGCATGGGTGTCTAGGAAGAAAACAGAGAAGCTAACTGCATCAGAATATAAAACATAGTACTTGTAGATCCTTATGAAGCAAAGAATCAGTGATTTTTTAAAATAATCCTTTGTTTAAAAAGTATTATGGTTCGTGTTGTGCTTTAGAAAAGTATCAATAATGAATAAAAGGAGAAACTTGCTTGTAAAGGTAAGCTTCAGTTCTTGATTACTTATTTATGTGGATGGAACACTTCATTCTCTGGCAAAGATAAAAAATGTTCTTGTTTTTTGCCCTATGTTAATCCACTGTTGCCATTATTGTAGGCACAGACCACCTATGGCTATCCAGTGCTAGAATGTGCCTCGTCCATATATAGATGTGTTAAAAGTATAAAATACTGCATTCTAAGACTTAGTTGAAAAAAAGAATATAAAATGTCTCATAAATTTTACATTGATTACATGTTGAAATGATAATGTTCTAGATATATTATGTTAAGTAAAAATATATTATTAAAATTAATTTAACCTGTTCCATTTTATTTTGTTAATGTGGTTATAGAAAATTTAAAAGTATACTTATGGCTTGCATTATATTTCTTTAGGGCAGCACTGCTCTAGATCATAAGTAGACTTTAAAAAATTTTAATGGAAGTCATATTTTAAAAATGGTCATATTTTCCAGTGGCATAGGGTAGTGTCAGAAATATTTCTTCTTAATTTCTCATTGCTTTATCATGGTTTCTAATACTTTATGTTTTTCATTTTTACACCCACTCACTCAAGCAGTTATTGACTATAAAGCACTTGGAACCATAGATCAGTGTAGACTGCTTAGAGATGGAAGAGGATTTAGAAGTGTTCTAACACCTTCACTTGAAAAGTTAAGATGCTGCTTCTCCCTCTGCCCTGCTTGTGCTCTCTCTGTCTCTCTCTCTCAAATAAGTAAAATCTTAAAAAAAAAAAAAAAAAGATGAACACACTATATGTTAACTAAATGGAATTTCGCCCTCCTTCATCCTCCCATACCCCCTCCCCTTTTTTTAACTAACTGGAATTTCAATAAAAACTTGAAACAAAGAAAAAAATCACAAAAAATGTTTAAATAAGAATAAAAGTGAAGATACTGAGGTTTATATATATATTTACTTAAAGGATATAGTTACTCAATTGGAGAATCCTGCTATTTAAAGAACCATGTATGCTTCATGTTGTAAGGCAGAGAATTACCTCATTAAAGTTACCTACTTTTGCACATATGTGTGTGTGTGTGTGTGTGTGTGTGTGTGTGTGTATCAGTGATTCTTAACAGGTTGATTTTGCTCAAGGGAGCAATGTCAAGACATTTTGGTTGTCACAACTAAACTAGGTGCTACTTGCATTCTAGTGGGTTAGAGGAGAGGGCGGTGATGCCATTGCATACCCTTAACAGTGCACAGGGTAGACCCCTCAACAAAGAATTAATCAGCCCCAAACCCAGCCCAATACACAAGATAGATTCCTACAACAGAGAATTTATCTAGCCCAAAGCTATCCAACCCAAAATCCAAAGGGTTTTTGAAGTAAGAAGAGAAGATGAGGTATGTAGCTACATGTAAAACATTCAATTATAAATGCTTAGCATTTCTCTTCCTAGAATACTTTTCTTCAGGGCCTTGTGACAAATGCCTACATATTTTCAATACATAGCTAAAATATTACTTCCTCAATAGAGTCCTTTCAAATTCCTTCCAAGTAGAGATACCCTCCTCTATGCTTCTCTATACCTTACACCTTTTGCTTATCTCTTTTAAAGCATTTATCGTATGTATTTAAAATAATGTATCAACATTTTATTTTTAATTCTGTTTATTTAACTTATTTGAATAAGTAATGCATTCACATGACTCAAGTGTGAGAAATGTTAATTTCTGCCCCTGTTAATACCTGTCTCCCATCTACTTGTTTCCCCCTTCCATACACACACAAAGGTAACCATGTTACTACTTTCATTATGGATCTTTCCAAATTTGTGGATAATTTTAGTGATTCAGTAAGCAAACAATTTATATCCATATTTTCCTAACATTTTACCAAAATGGTTTTATATCAAAATCTCTATTAAGATGATGATCAATAAATATTTATTAAAAGAATGAGTATACTGGTAAAACAGAATTTTTCTTTCTTTATCCTAGAGGAGTCCTCCGTGGCTCCACTCTACAGAGGTAAACTGGATTAGGGTCACAATTAAAAATTCTCACCCACCCTCTTACCAAAAAGGAATAGAGTACAGTCTATAAATTGCAGTGTTGGCTTTCACAATGACTCTAATCTCTCTAGAAGGCAGACTCTTAGTAGAGTAATGCAGTTTAACCAACATTGTGAGAAAATACAAGTTCTCTTGGCCATGGAGCAACTAAATAATGAAATTATCTAGACAGAATATCCGATTTCTTGTCAGTCTTATGTGACTAAGATGATTCAGATGTAAATATACTTAATAATACAAAATAGTCTCATTTCTGTGTCTCAGTTTTTTAGAAGAGTTACAAAAGACTAGTAGAGTTTTTTAAATATAATTTAGATCATTTTTAAAAAAGCTTTTATTTGTTTATTCCTGAAAGACAGAGAGAGGCAGAGACATAGGCAGAGGGAGAAGCAGGCTCCATGCAGGGAGCCCAATGTGGGACTCGATCCCAGTACTTCGGGATCATGCCCTGGGCCAAAGGCAGATGCACTCAACCGCTGAGCCACCCAGGCGTCCCTAATTTAGATCATTTAATAGAAGATTTCTTCCTGCTGGTACTTTTTGTATTAAAAAATAGACTCAGGAAAAAAATTACCGATTTAGTAGGATCCAGAAAGTTCTGACAGGTTCAATCAGTTCACATCAGGCAGAAAGCAAGTCATATAAGATAAATGTACATTTTCCTCTGGAAACAAATTACCTGGGGCAATATTTTAAAATCTGTGATCCTCTTAGATAAAAACAAAGTGTTTGACTTGATAGATTAGACTCTTCAAACTGCCAATCTATATGGTGCACTGAAAATAGATTTAATTTACTTATATCTGTGAATTTGTTGTTTGTTCTAAGATAAAACAATCATAGCTGCAGTAGGAAAGATAAATGAAACCCACTGATGAAAGTAAACAATCAAGCAGGGACAATAGGTGATTCCTTACAAACTTTTTACTTGGCACTATGATAGACAAAGCTCATTTGGAGGTAGAATTTAGATGATTTTTAGGTCTTTTGTCTTTCCGGGAAATATTAACACTAGCAATGCCATAGTAAGAAATACGATGCTGAATTTGAGAGAAGTCCAGTCTTTGTTGCTGAAGAGCTGTGGATTTCATTTTGGTTTTCAGTCTTAAATGAGGGGATCAGATGGTAATTTATGTATGTTGTTGATTCCTTTCAGCTATGAATTTTTTTTTTTTTTGGTAAAATAAGGAGAATAAAAAGAATAGTCATCTGGCCTCCTTAATCATGACTATTTTATGATACTTGGGTGAAGTGGTGGAGGTAATTATGGGATCTCTGGTTGATTGAAAATTAGAACGTAAAAAATTTCAAAACTTTCATTGAAGTAGTTTAGTTTCTTTTTCCTTAAAACAGGTCACCTTAATGATTGATATGTCAGTTTACTACTTGTATATTTTGTTGGCTTGTCATTCTTTTTTTCTTTCTTTTTTTTTTTTTTTAACTCTGTTAACTTGCTCAGGGTTTTATTTTGACCATATGGTGTAGCACTTGTGATGATCAAAATACAATGTAGATTTGTGATTTGGCTGCCATCCTGAAAGAAAATACCTGTTAAATTTTCCTGGGTTTGTAACACTAATTGTATTACATTGTTTATACAAGTGAAAGTCTAATATTTTAATTATATTGCCATTTAAATTTGGAGCAACAATAATTATTTTACTGACATAGATTAAGAAAGATAATAAGGTGTCTTTCTTTAGATTGTTAACATGTATGTCTTACATATAATGGATACTTTTGACTACTTTAGAATATGATAACCTGGACAAAACTTGGGTTTTTATATGCTTTCTAAAGAAATTAACCAAGATATTAGGGGAAAGATGTTCAAAGAAGTAGAAAAAAAGATCAGTGAAATGGGAGATGAATACTAGGAGAAGAAATAGTCTGGTAATTTTCAGAGATGAAACTTTCTTATTTCAAACATAGGCCATCTATTTGTTAGCCTTTTCTACTCAGACCTTTAAAGAAAACCCTTCCAAAAAAGGGCTGTTATCTTCAAATATAATATTAACTGATATTCTCTTTGATGTTATAGTATAGTTACGTGGCTCTTTTTTTTTTTTTCAATCACCATACAGACTATCGTGAAGAAAAGAAAGTCTTAAATGGTAAGTCATATATGTTTATGGTAAAAAATGGATCATATTCGCAAAAGTAACATTGCCATACAAAATTGCTTTACAGAGTTATTTGGGGTAGCCTTGAGATTTTTTTTTTTTATCCAAAGATGCCTTTACTTGCCTAAATTTAGAGGATTTGGCTGAACTTTATTGATTCCTTATTCTAGCCATTACTCTTATAATAAGTAATCCCTCCTCTAACATCCCTGAACATATGTTCATCTGCCTGCAGCCTGAATATTTGTAGTGATGTTATTCTCCTCACAGAAGCAAAGATTGAACAAGTCACATCCTCAGGCATGGAGCTCAATGCTGGTGTTTGCATACAGATGCTGAGTAGCCTGTTAAGCTGCTTTTCCAGGCACTGCAACTCTGGCTCAGCCATCTGGTATGACTCAGAATTATGGCTGCCAATGTCCATCACCCCCTACCTAGCTCCCACTCCAAAAAAAACAAAATAAGTATGATGTAGTGGTCAGTATTGACTCTTAGGAAACGCTGGGGGCTATTCTGAACTATCTTATTAAGATATGTTTAGAAATGGGTTTTTTCTCCATATTTGCAAAAAAAAAATTTTATAGAAATTCAGCTACAAACTAGATTGCCAGATTACCTCTTCTTTTTTAACTTGAGAAAATAGTTTATATTACAGACTGACTTACTGCAGTTTATGATTTAATACCAGAAGCTTTTTGTCTGATAGCTTAGCACTATATTCAATGAAGGACTGATCTTAGGTTTCACATGATGATTGACTCTTTTGAGATAGGCATACAAGCTTCACTTAAAGACTCATTACTTATGGACTGGGCATTACCATTCCCACCACAGATGGCTTCTAGAACCTTTACTTTCTTATTACCCACTTCTGAATCTACTACATTTAACTAATACCTCAGTTCAAGGTAGTCTTAATCTTAAGAATGGATTATTCTTCAGTAATCTGGCCAGCATAGTAACCTATTATGATCTTGGATTCTATAAGATTGTATATTTATATTTATTACCTGCTTCTAATATTTGGCTAATTTAAGTTTATGTGGTAAGTCTGTGTATTTGCAGATGTGATGTCTGCCTGCAATGTCATTATTCAAATAGCTATTTTAAATCCTGAATGAGATAAACTACTATGGTATTCCACTAGAGACCTGATCCCTTCTAGTTAACATCAGTCATCAAGCAGCACTTTTGGGGGAGGAGAATGTTCATTTAGTCCACCTACCTTTAATTAATTATTTTATTCCACCTACATTTGCTATAGATTCAACTTTTCTAGAAGTATATTATATATAAGATGTTTTGCTTGCTAAATGTTGAAATTGAGACACATTTCACAGCCTATTACATTATTCTGTTTTAAAAAGTTATATTTGGGGATCCCTGGGTGGTGCAGCGGGTTTGGCGCCTGCCTTTGGCCCAGGGCGCGATCCTGGAGACCCGGGATCGAATCCCACATCGGGCTCCCGGTGCATGGAGTCTGCTTCTCCCTCTGCCTGTGTCTCTGCCTCTCTCTCTCTCTCTGTGACTATCATAAATAAATAAAAAATAAAAAAAATAAAAAGTTATATTTGTATGATACCGTATAGTTTTTTTTGAATACGTGGAAATTATTTCATTTGCTCTCTCAAGAGATTGTGGGGCAGATTTCTTTATTAGTTTGGATTCGAGGAGACAAAAATGGTGGTTTTTATAACATCACAGTGCTAACACCTGAAATCCAGATTTCTTGGTCCTAATCAGATCATAATAAGATCAAAATTGACTAACAATCTGTGAATCCTGTTGATAGCTTTTTCTTATCCATATTGTTAGGTTGTGATATATTTGTTTTTTATTTATATATCTATAAGGCCTCCAAAAGCTAAATGGCATTAATCTCTTAGTAAAATATCTTTCCAGTGATTTTCAAATAGTATAATAAGGTTATCTTTTCTCATTTTTTGTCACTTTAGACAAAAATACATTTTAATTATTATACTCCTGTTGTTATACTTTTAGTTTTCTGGTAAAGCATTCTTCTTTAGGTTCACCATTAGTTAGTTCATAACTTTGGCTTTGTTATATCACATCTCTGAGACTTCCTTTGTTTATCTGAAAGCTAATTGTGTTCTGTAAAGTTACATAGGGAGAGATGGAAACTGAGTAAGGCCTGAGCTCAGGGCTCATGATCAGCCTCACCCCCAAAATATGGCTATTCGATATCCTGTGCTTGCACTTAAATTGGCTTTGAACAGAAGTTTCTCAGCCAAAAAGAATCCTGAAAACCTCTAAAATAGCCTGTCTGTCCCAAAGGTTCCTCCCCTCTCTGACTTTTTTAATTACGTGACTTCTGTCATGAGAATTCTAAGACTTAACAGAGACTACTCCTAAAATTTGTTTTCCTGCAGTTTGAGGAATAGAAATATAATTGATACAGTGATTTTCAAGTCTTTTAGCAACAGTCCTCCTTTTTTCCAAGCTAAACTTTATAGATAGAAGCAATGCACTCCTGTTGTGAGAGGGAAATACTTAATGCTTGCAGAATCTCCAGAATTCTTCCATGTCTGAGTTTTCATTTGAAAACCACAGTTTTAGTGGGCTTTTAAAATGCTATGTTGATGCATGTCCACAACGATGACCCAGATGGAAAAATACAGAACACCACCTGTTGGTGAGGTTGTGGAGCAACTGGAACTCTCAAACACTTTTGGGAAAAAGTAAACTGGTATAACCATTTTGGAAAAGTGTTTAGCACCTTCTACCAAAATTGAACATACACGCACCCTAATAACTTACCAGAAATGTGGATATACATTCCTTAAGAATGCACATATACATAGAACAAGAATATTTATAACAGTGCCATTAATGTCTAATAGCAACTGGAAACAACCCATATGTCCATCAATAGAAAAATGTATAAATTCTCGTATATTTATACAATATAGTAATATTTAGTAATAAAAAGGAACAGACTATTGTTGGATTCAACAGCATGGGTAAAATCTCAAAAACCCAGATTTGATTTATTGCTTACTATCAATCATGCTTATTTGACATAATGCCTGTAATACAGGATGAAAAAAAAGCCAGACCAAAAGAAAACATATCTTATGATTACATTTTTATAAAAGCCAAATACAGGCAAAAACTAATGATATTAAAAGTAGAATAATGGTTACCCTAGGGGGAGGGTGGTGAATGGAAGAGGGGATAAGATGAGTGCTGGTTACAAGAGTATATTTTACTTTATGAAAATTCATTATGTAGTACATCTGATCTATGTATGTCCTTTTATGATATTTTAATAAGTTTACTAAAAAGAAAAAAGATAAATGCTATCTAGAAGAACTATAGCTGTTTTGTTTTTCTTTGTGAAGGCATGCTTCCCAAGACCCAAGTGACAGATACACTTACCAAAGAAGGTCCTGGTTCTCCAAGGTATGCATTCTTGTTTTACTTTTTAAAAGCTTAATCAGTTCTTTACCAAAATACACATTAAAAAGAATAAATAGCTCTGACTTTGAGTTATTGCTTACTATATTAATCATGCTTCTTTGACACAAAAAATATAGTGTCCCATTTATCAGGTATTATAGGAGAATGAGCTATTCTATCAATGTGAATTTTTAGTATATTTGAAGTTTGATCCAATTTAAAGACTTTTGTGTTTAAATATTTTGTGTTTAAAAAATTAAAACTTAAAAAACCTTCAAAAATATTTTTGGCTTTAAAAAACTATTCAAAAATATTTTTTCTGATTACAAAGTATCCATTCCTGATAGAAAACTTGAAAAATACAGTGAAATACAAAACAAGCCATAAAATCAGTTGTAATCTATCAGCTTTAGGTATATACTTAATATTTGGTTTATTCCATCCAGTTTGGTTCATATAACACCATTATCGAGTCCCACGTCGGGCTCCCTGCATGGAGCCTGCTTCTCCTCTGCCTATGTCTCTGCCTCTCTCTCTCTCTCTGTCTCTCATGAATAAATAAATAAAATCTTTTAAAAAAAATAGCATAAGGAAACCTTCAGGATTTACCTTTGGGTGTCCTAATGTATGTAATAAGTGCAAAAACAATATCAGTTTGATGAACAGCTATTACAGAACAGAAGACTTAGTTTTACCTTAGGTTTTACTGTTGAACCATTAAAAGACCTTGATGAATTACTATGTTGAATAATAACATTTGTGACAGGAAGAAGTGAAGGTAATAAGCACATAGATTTTGTCATGCTTCTTAAAATATGCCATATTATTGCTCTTATAAAAGATTTTGGTAGAATTTGTAACCTTTCTAAAAAATATCTTGTCAAGGGTATTGTTTGTATTAATCCAAGTTGGAATACATTTTAGTACAGGCATTTTAAAATCAGAAATAATTGTCACTTATATAATGGTACCCCCCCCATTATTTAGAAAAAAAGGTTTACCTAGAGAAATATATTTTTGCTGTAGACTTTAAGCTATATATTTAAAATTATATACTTATGTTAAATCATATTATATATTTTAAACCATATATATTTTTAAATCATATATTTAATGATTTAATATATGTTAGTACATGGTTGTTGATGTAATTATTCATTCTTTTAATATTTTACAGCTATGACTGGTTCCAGACAGACTCTTTAGTCACCCTTGTCATATATACTAAACAGAAGGTAAACTGTAAAATCAGAAAAAAAGTAAATGCTCGATAATGTTAGCTATATTCTAAGCACTCTTCTTTTACTAACTTATTTACTCACAGAAACTCGTGGGGTAGATCCCTTTGCTATCTCTGTTTTATAGGTGAGAAAAACAGAAAGATTAAGTAATTACCCAGCGTCACACAGTAAGTGGCAGATCTAGCATTTTGAACCCAGGCAGGCTGACTGCAGAGTGTATACTCTTAACAACCATGCTATAGCCTCTTTAAAAAAGCTAGACTAGGAAATATTTTATATACTGTGTGTGTGTATTTTAAGCATGGATAACAAAAGTGAGAATCCCAGTTAACCTTACTGGAAGAACTAATTTCCTATGCATAAATTGGGATTTGAGAGACCGTAGAGACTGTATCACTGTGACTTAGTAAGCTTAAACCACTAATGGGATTCAAATGCCCTCATGAAACTAAAATTAAGGAGATAATTTATTAAGTATCTTGAATTTCTGCTTTATTTGCAACATTATTTGAAAATTCAGGGACCTAATGATGAGCCAGATAGGTAAATACTTGGCTTTTTTGGGGCTTATAGTCTGTCTGGGAGATCGGATAAATAACAGGCAACTTGCAACATCTCCAAATACATCTTTCAGCAATTGGCAAGGTTCCCACATTTGAGGCATCATGTGAATTTTTTTTTTTTTTGCATCATGTGAATTTAAAGACAAGTTCTGGCAGCTAGGAATTTCTGAGACTGTATGCTACTTCTGTAGTAAGAAAGCTCCACTGACTGTGGCAGCGTGATATGAGCAGACTCTCTGCCTGATACAGTCCAGAGGGCTAGAGGCACTGCTTGAACCACTTGCACTCCCTCTCGTTACGCTTCCTCATCACACAGTCCAAAACCAAGAGGGCACAGCTAGGGAGGTTGGGGTCTACTCCCTTTGGTAATATCAGTTAGGCACAGGATGAATGACAGGGAAGGGGGAAGATTGCTATGTGGAATAATGTGGTCAGTATGGTATAAATGATAGGTACCAAAATAACTTACACCGAGGCTCTGTAGAAATTAGAGATATCTAAAAATTTGTTAGTGAATTTTTCTTATAAGCTGAAGTCAGAGGTTGTGTAATTTGTCCAGCATCGTGTAATAGTAGAAAGATTAAAATGAATGAACATATCTTGACTGCTGGTCTGATTCTAAATTTTTTTCCAAATTATTTATTCGACAAATATTTATTGAGCACCTACTAGATACCAAGCAATATTCTAGACAGTCCCATACATTTAGAGCTTAGAGATGAGTGGGTGAGCTAGGTATTAAGCAGAAACAAATGTATAATTAAAATTGCAGAATGTGCTTTAACAGGAGTAACCTTTATTTATCTTGTGGGTACTATACAGAAGTACCATGTGAACATCCATTGATTATCTTAAAAGTATAGTTGTAGAAATTTGGGGAAAATTTTACTTTTTAATCTTTCTCTTTTTGCCTTCTGTTTAAGGATATTAATTTAGATTCAGTAATAGTTGATCATCAAGATGATTCCTTTAGAGCAGAAACAATTATCAAGGATTATTCATACATTATACATATTGGTAAGTACTTTACTCTTTATTAATGGAAATAACTCCAGTTTCTTTTAAGTTTGGCAATAACTTGGTCTACAGTCTAGGTAGCTATAATATTTTATCTGATATTATTTTCGTTTGTCATTTTTGATCAACTTTTTTCGTTTTTTTCCTTATGCTTAGTGATAGTGCTCGCAAAAGGCAGCATGGCTTCACCTTTCCCAAGTTGAAAGAATTGAATGCAGTTGAAATCAATAATATGAAATAATTTGTCGCCTTGGCTTTGTTAAGTGTCTTTTACTTGACACCTACAAACAGATCTCTGGAGACCTGCCACATGCTCCTACTGAGCAGCCATCACTAAGTGGTAGTTCCATTGGCCTGGGTTTTTTTTTGCCACTTCTGTCGTGGGAAGTCACAGGCTACACCAAAGCAGCATGAACTGTAAGGTCTACAGATTCTTAATCTACTTTTCACCCAAACTACTCTAGAATTTCACCCTTTTCTTCTCTAATGAAAGTAATATTATTCTGGTTAGAAGTTAGAGATGAAACCAATAAAAACAGTAACAAGAAAATTGTGTTTTAAGCAGGCATTCTTATATTAAGAACATATCATTTACTTTTGCAAAACAGACTGATTCCCTGGACATCAGCTGACTCAGGATTCTATTCACTGCTTTATTGTATTAATGAAGTACTTTTTGTCTTCAATTTGATCAGAGTTTTCAGTATTTTTTCTTTCCTATATTCTCCATTCAGTAGATCAATCAAACTGAAACCTTAAACTTTTCTTCTAGAAGTAATAACCTGTCCTGTTTTTTCTTCACATAAGATCTAATGCATAGGGGCACCTGGGTGGCTCAGTCGGTTAAGTGTCTGCCTTCAGCTCAGGTCATGATCTTAGGGTCCTGGGATCGAGCCCCGCATCTGACTCCCTGGTCAATGGGGAGTCTGCTTCTCCCTCTCCCTCTTTCTCTCTCGGCTTATACTCTCTCTCTTTCTCTCTCTCTCAAATAAATAAATAAATAAATCTTAAAATAAAATACTAATATATATTGCCTTTAGGGGAGAGTTTTAACCAAACGCTCAGATATCTAGAAAAGTATAGGTTACTCATTAGCACTGCATGATTTTTTAAGTCAAACCTCTGTGTCACCATTTATTATTTTTCAAATACTTTATTACTAATTTTGTTCATATTGTACCTAACAATATGTAACACACAATACAAAAGAAACAAAAATTCCACAGTTAAAGATATGACTCTTAGATGCTGATACTGGATTGGAAGAACTAAAATAATGCAGAATTGTAAATTCCAGATAACCATGAAGTGGTTTAGAATGGCTGTCTATAAAAACATTTCTTACATCTCCCCCTTCTGGAATGCAATTTCCATAAGGGCAATGTTTTTTCTTTCATTAACTGTTGTATCCATAATGCCTAGAAAGTAACACATAGATACTCAATAATTTTATTTCAATAACTGAATGAATATTCAACCTTAGAGAACCATAAGAAAGGAAGAACTGAGCCCCAAGCCTGGTCTGTATGCACATCTGTACTTGTGCACACATTAGAGAATACACACTTCAGGTATTGTATCCTTACCAACCCTGCTCGCTTTGTGGTTTGTAGGTTTAGACTAGTGTGGGTTACCCTCTTGTGGGCAATTGAGTATTTGCTCTTTAATAGGGAGAGAAATTGAAAAGTTGAAAAACTTTATTTGTATTTAAATAATTGGAGATTTTGGTTGTGTACAATTTCTTTCTTTTGGCTATCAGAATATGTTTTACTTATTCTGTGTGTGTTTAAGAACTTGCTTAGATGATCTTTCATGGTATTCAAAGACTATGAATTGAAGTTGGATTTTAACTAAACATATTTTTATTTCCTAGGGCTATTAACTAAACATATTTTATTTCCTAGGGCTAAGCCATGAAATTCAAGAAGATTTTTCTGGTAAGCTACCAAAAATAATTGTGAGTATATGTACACATGTATATATAAATACATAGGAAGAGAGAGACAGAGGGAAAGAGAAAATAAGCATTTGTCTTATTTTTAATATGTATACTTTTATATTGCAAAACAAAGGTGACATTTTCTATATAAACAAATACACATAATTTTTATAAATATGTCCTCCCACTGGTTTCCCGTTTTTTTTTTTTCTCCTTATTCCTTTAATTCTTTTACCCTTTGTTTTTTATTTCCTTAGAAGAAAATTCTTATATTCTTTCCTTTTTCCCTTCCTTCCTTAGCTCTGTCCTCCTCCTGACATGCAACATGTAGAAATATATTAGATCAGACAAATTTTTCTTAGGTGTATATATGTAAATGTGTGATGTTGACAGGATATTAAATAATGAATATTGCTGCATATACAAATATAGTGTGGAATTCACAAAGCTGTTTAATAATAGAAGATTCATAGAATGGTGGTTTCTTTTTTTGTCGTTTGTTTTTAGCTCTATTGGTGTGTAATTGACGAGATTGTAATATATTTAATTGCATGATGGTTTGATAGATGTATACATTGTAAAAAGATTCCCACAATTGAGTTAACACATCCATCACCTCACATATTTACTTTTTGCGTATGAGAACACTTAAGTTCCACTGTCTTAGCATACTGTAATTATACAATAGTATCAACTGTAGTCACCATAGTTATATATTAGATCCTCAGACCTTAACTGAAATTCCATACCCTTTTATCATCTCCCCATCCCCTAACCCCAACCCCAGCAACCACCATTCTACTCTGTTTTTAATGAGTATATGACTTTTCTTTCTTTAAAGATTCTACATATAAGTGATACCATGCAGTATTTGTCTTCTGTGTGGCTTATTTCATTTAGTGTAGTGTCTTCAGTGTCATCCATGTTGTTGGAAGTGGAAGGATTTTTTTTTTAGGCTGAATAATATTTCATAATATAGATAGAGATATGTGCACACATGTGTAAATGTATATACTTTAAGAAAATATATATCATATCTTATTTTAAAGTACTGTCAGAATACCTTATGCTGGTACTGTGCCTTCTCTTTCCTATAGACCATATCAAGCTCTGTAAATTCTATCAATTAAAGTCAAGGACCATGTTTCTATATTTGTTAGGCTTCAAATAAATGCTCATTGAAATGAATGTATTTGACTAATCTATTTTAAAAAGGTATTGTTAAATTGCTGCTGAATTATATATTTACCTTGAGGAAGAACATATTATTTCTAAAGATAAACTAAAATACATTTTTAGGTCTTCAAAAGAATATTCAACTCATAAAATATAACCAATAGAGGAAAGTCTGTATTTTATTATTATACCTGTTTATTCTGAACTTAGTAAAAAGATTAAGATATCCTAAAAGGTTTTAAATTAAGATTCGTATGTACTTTATTGATTCATGAGGCTTTTTCTTTGTTTAGTTGGCTCAGTATTGAGCTACTGAATTTATTCATAAGAACCCATCAGGTCCCAATTAAGAAATGTTAAGACTATAAATTAAATTTGCTTTTAGGGATCCCTGGGTGGCGCAGTGGTTTGGCGCCTGCCTTTGGCCCAGGGTGCGATCCTGGAGACCCGGGATCGAATCCCACGTCGGGCTCCCGGTGCATGGAGCCTGCTTCTCCCTCTGCCTGTGTCTCTGCCTCTCTCTCTCTCTCTCTCTCTCTCTGTGACTATCATAAATAAATAAAAATTTAAAAAAAAAATAAATTTGCTTTTATAGGTCCACTCAATGATAATTTGTATATGTCAACCCCCTTCTTTTTTTTTTTTTTAAGCTATGTGTTAATTACTTGCCATGGCTGTATTTAAGCTTGTATGAAAACTAGCAATATGTATTAATTTGACCTTTGATAAAGTAGTTTGAAAGAAGTTAATTTGAATCATAAAATAAGCTGGATTTAAAATCATTTAAGGCATAAACAATTTTGATGTATATATATATATATGTATATATATATATATATATATATATATAAAGTCTTAACTTACTAATGGTCCCTGTTATTCGTATCAGATCACAACATTTGTATTGTTTGAGAAAGATTGATTTTAAAATGTGTTATATTTACTTTCATTGAATACAAATGGAACTTATCTTCTTTTTAGTGCGAGTTATTGAGAATGTGGGAAAAATAGAGATTGTCCTAAAGAAAAAAGAGAATACTTCTTGGAAACGACTTGGTCACCCCCTGGAGAATCACAATTCACTTATTCCAAAGAAAGATACAGGTATGCTGTGCTATTATTTTGAGTTCTGTGTTCATGAAATTGTATCAGTGATGCAGTTGTACCAGATTTTGGAAGGCCATTTTGGGATGAGCCAAAGGTTCTCTTGTATCTCCCTGTAAGAAGTTGAAAAAGAACATATCTGTATCTGTTTTCCTCCTTTTTTCAAATTGAAGTATGATTGACATATAATATTATGCTAGTTCCTAGTATATAACATAATGATTCCATATTTACAGACTTTATGAAATTAAGTCTAGTTAACATCTGTCACTGAACAGTCACAAAAACTTTTTTTCTTGTTGTGAGCTCTTTTAAGATCTATTTTCTTAGCAACTTTCCAAATATTTGTTACTGTATTATTAACTATAGTCACCCTACAGTATATTATGTTTCCATGATTTATTTATTTAATAGCTGGGAGTTTATACCTTTTCACACTCTTCACATTTTTTGCCCACCCTACCACTTCTACTTCTGACAACCTCCAGTCTGTTTTCTGTATTATGAGCTTGGGTTTTTTGTTTTGTTTTGTTTTTTAGATTCCACATATAAGTGACATCATATAGTATCTGTCTTTCTGTGCCTTGTTTCACTTAGCATAATAGCCTCAAGATCCATCCATGTTATCACAAATGGCAAGTCCTTCTTATTTTTTAAAATAGCTGAGTAGCATACCATTGTGTGTGTGTGTATATGTGTATAGATATATATGTATATTATATATGCCATATCTTATTTATTCATTCAATTAACAATGGACACTTAAATTGTTCTCATATCTTGGCTATTATAAAAAATGCTGCAGTGAACATGGTCGGGGTACATATATCTTTTTAAATTAATGTTTTTATTTTCTCTAGATAAATACCCACAAGTGGAATACTGGATCACATGTACTTCTACTTTTAATTTTTTGAGAAACCTCCATGCTGTTTTCCATAGTGGCTGCACCAATTTACAGTCCCTTCAATGGTGCACAAGGGTACCCTTTTCTCTGCATCTTTGCTAGCACTTGTTATTTCTTCTCAGAAGAAGCACTTGTTATTTCATTCTCACAGGTTTAAGGTGATAGTTCATTGTGGTTTTGATTTACATTTCCCTGATGGTTAGTGATGTTGAGCCCCTTTTCATGTACTTGTTGGCTTATCTGTGTGTTCTCTCTGGAAAAATGTCTGAGTCCTTCAAATTTTGTTTAATCTATTTTTTAATGAGGTTGTGTTTTTGCTGTTGAGTTGTATGAGTTTTTTAAAATATATTTTGGATATTAACTCTTGATTACGTATAAGATTTGCAAATAGTTTCTCCTTTTCAGTAGGCTTCCTTTTTGTTGATAATTTACTTTTTAAAAAATTTTTATTTAAATTCAGTTTAGTTAACATATATTGTATTAGTTTTCAGGGGTAGAATATAGTGATTCATCAGTTGTCTATAATACCCAGTGCTTATTGCATCAAGTGCCTTCCTTAATGCCTATCATCTAAATACCCATCCCCCCACCCACCTCCCCTCCAGCCACCCTCAGTTTGTTTGGTAAGAGTCTCTTACGGTTTGCCTCCGTATCTATTTCCATCTTATTTTATTTTCCTTCCTTTCTCCTTTGTTCATGTTTCGTTTCTTAAATTCCACATGAATGAAATCATGGGATATTTGTCTTTCTCTTGACTTATTTCGCTTAGGATAATACCCTCTAGTTCCATCCATGTTGTTGCAAATGGCTAGATTTCTTTCTTTCTGTTGGCTGAGTAATATCCCATCATGTATATCTGTGTGTGTGTGTGTGTGTGTGTGTGTGCGTGTGTGTTATTTGTCAATGGACATCTGGGCTTTTTCCATATTATGGTTGTTGTGGACATTGCTGCTATAAACATGAGGATGCATGGGCTCCTTTGAATCTCTATGTTTGTATCCTTTGAATAAATACCTAGTAGTGCAATTGCTGGATTGTAGGGTAGCTCTATTTTTAACTTTTTGAGAAACCTCCATAATGTTCCAGAGTAGCTGCACCAGTTTAATTCTTATCAACAGTGTAAGAAGGTTCCCCTTTCTCCACATCCTCGCCAACATCTATTGTTTCCTGGGTTGTTAATTATAGCCATTCTGACCAGTGTGACATAGTATCTCATTGTGGTTTTGATTTCTATTTCCCTGATACTGAGTAATGTTTAGCATTTTTTCATGTGTCTGTTGGTCATTTGCATGTCCTCTTTGAAGAAATGTCTGTTTATGTCTTCTGCCCATTTTTTGACTGGATTATTTGTTTTTTTGGTGTTGTGTTTGATAAATTCTTTATAGATTTTGGATACTAGCCCTTCAGTAAGACATATGCAAATATTGTTGACAGTTGATGGTTTTCTTTACCATGTAGAAGCTTTTTAGTTGATGTAGTGTCCCACTTTATTTTTGTTTTTATTGCCTTTGATTTTGATATCAGGTCCAAAAAATCATTGCCAGGATCAATGTCAAGGAGCTTACCATCTGTTTTCTTCTGGGAGTATATAGTTTTAGGTCTTACATTCAGGTCTTTAATCTACTTTAATTTTTGTCTATGGTATAAGATAATAGTCTATTTTCATTATTTTGCATGTAGTGTCCTGTTTTCCCAGCACCATTTATTTGAAGGCCAGGCCTTTCCCCATTGTATATATTCTTGCCTCCTTTGCCATAAATTAATTGACATATATATATGGGGGGGTTATTTCTGGACTCTATATTCTGTTCTGTTGATCAAATGTGTTTTTATGGCTACTATACTGTTTTGCTTACTATAGCTTTGTGGTATAGTTTGAAAACTGGGAGTGTGGTACCTCTAGCTTTGTTCTTTCTCAGGATTGCTTTGACTATTTGAAGTTTTTGTGATTCCATACAAATTTTAGGATTAAATGTTCTAGTTCTCTGAAACATGCTATTGGTATTTTGATAGTGATTACACCGAATCTATAGATTCCTTTGAGTAGTATGGACATTTAAAAAAAATATTCATGGATTCCTACAATTTGTGAACGTATTATTTCTTTCCATTTATTTGTGTCATTTTCAGTTTATTCCATCTATATCTTACCGTTTCAGAGTGCAGATCTTTTACCTCCTTAGTTAAATGTATTTCTAGGTATTTTACTCTTTTTGAGGCAATTGTAAATGAGATTGTTTTCTCAGTTTCTCTTTCTGTAGTCCATTATTAGCGTATAGAAATGCAGCAGATTTTTTTTTGTATATTGATTTAATATTGCAACTTCATTTATTATTTCTAACAGCTTTTTGGTGGAGTCTTTAGGGGTTTTTTATATGTAAAAACTATGTCATTTGTAAATGGTGACAGTTTTACTTCCTCCTGGCTAATTAGATGCTTTTTATTTTTTTTTTCATGCCTAATTACTCTGCCTGGGACTTCCAGTATTATGTTGAATAAAAGTGGTGAGAGGGGGCATCCTTGTCTTGTTCTTGATCAACTTTTTGCCATTGAGTGTAATGTTAGCTGTGGGCTTCTAATTCACAGCCTTTATTATGTTGAAGTGTGTTCCCTGTCTACCCACTTTGTTAAAATTTTCGATCATGAGTGTTGAATTTTGTCAAATGCTTCTCCATCTATTGAGATGATCATATTTCTGTATTCCATTTATTAATGTAGTGTATCACATTCATTGATTTGTAGGTGTTGAACCATTCTTGTGTCCCTAGACTAAATCCTTCTTGATCATGGTGTATGATCCTTTCAATGTATTGTAGAGTTCAGTTTGTTACTATTTTGTTGAGGATTTTATATTTATATTCATCAAGGTGTTAGTCTGTAATTTTCTTCCCTTCTGGTATCCTTGTCTGGTTTTGGTATCAGAGTAATGCTAGCCTCATAAAATGAGTTAAGAAGTATTTCCTCCTTTTCTTTTTGGGAGAAGAATTTGTAAAGGCGTGGCATTAATTTTACTCTGAATGTTTGGTAGAATTCACCAGTAAAGATATATATAATGGCCCTGGACTTTTGTCTGTTGGGAGGTTTTTACTTACTGACTCAGTCCTTTCTATTAGTTGGTTCATTGAGGTTTTCTTCCTTTTTAAAAAAAAAAAAAAAAAAGATTTTATTTATTTGTTCATTCATGAGAGACACAGAGAAAGAGAGAGAGAGAGCCAGAGACACAGGCAGAGGGAGAAGCAGGCTCCATGCAGGGAGCCTGACATGGGACTCAATCCTGAGTCTCCAGGATCACACCTTGGCCTGAAGGCGGCACTAAATGCCTTCAGGTTTGCTGAGCCACCTAGGCTGCCCTCATTGAGGTTTTCTATTTTTTTCATGATTTGGTCTTGAAAGATTGTATGTTTCTAGGAATTTATCCACTTCCTCTAGGTTGTTCAATTTGTTGATGTATAATTGTTCATAGAATTACTTTATGATCCTTTTATTTCTCAGGTACCAGTTGTAAAATCTTCTCTTTTATTTCTGGTTTTATCTATATGAGCCTTATTTTTTTTTCTTGGTGAGTCTAGCTTAAGATTAGTCAATTTTACTTAGCAGGGAACCAGCTTTTAGTTTCATTGATCTCTTTTATTGTCTTTTTAGTGTGTTTCATTTATTTCCACTCTGATATTTAATATTTTCTTCCTTTCGCTAACTTGGTACTTCATTTGTTGTTTTTCTAGTTCCTTGAGATGTGAAGTTAAGTTGTTTGAGTTTTTTTGTTTGTTTGTTTGTTTATTGAGGTAGATATTTAGCATTATAAACTTCCTCTTAGAACTGCTTTGCTGCATCTAATAAATTTTGGTATGTTGTATTTTCATTTCATTTATCTCAAAGTTTTTTTTTATCTCTCCTTTGATTTCTTTGTTCACTCATTGGTTATTCAGGCATGCTGTTTAATCTCCATACATCTGTGAATTTTTCACTTTTTCTTGTAATTAATTTCTAGTTTCATACCATTATAGTTTGTTATTATTTTAATCTTCTTAAATGTATTAAAATTGTTTTGTGACCTAACATGTGATCTATTCTGGAGAATGTTCCATGTGCACTTGAAAAGAATGTGTATTCTGTTACTTACTTTTGTTTAGAATGTTCTGTGTATATCTATTAAGTCACTTGAAAAGAATGTGTATTCTGTTACTTACTTTTGTTTAGAATGTTCTGTGTATATCTATTAAGTCACTCTGTCATTTAAGGCCTGTGTTTCCTTATTGATTTCTTTCCTGGTATAAGTGGGATATTAAAGTTCTTTTCTATTACTGTATTGTCAATGTCTTCAGTTAGGTCTGTTAATATTTGGTTTATATATTTAGGTACTCTAACTTCTGTTGGATACATATATATTTACAAATGTTATATCCTCTTGTTGGATTGACCCCTTTATCATTATGTAATGCCTTCTTTGTCTCTGATTACAACCCTAGTTTTAAAGTCTATTTTGTATGATATAAGTATAGCTACCCCAGCTTTCTTTAGGTTTCCATTCTCATGAAACATCTTTTTCCATCCCTTTGCTTTCCGTTTGTATGTGTCCTTACATCTGAAGTGAGTCTCTTGTAGGCAGTATATAGATGGGTCCTGTTTTTTAAGCCACTCTATGTCTTTTGGCTGGAGAATTTAGCCCATTTACATTTAAAGTGATTATTGACAGGTATGTACTTTTCCCCATCTTGCTCATTGTTTTCTGGCTGTTTTGTAGTTCTTCTTTGTTCCTTTCTTCTTTTCTTGCTCTCTTTGAGATTTGATGACTTTCTTTAGTGTTACACTTAGAAGATTTTTGTTAACTTTCGTGTATCTACTGTAGGTTTTTGCTTTATGATTACCATGAGGCTCACATACAAAAATCTATATTTGTAACAGTCTATTTTAAGTTGATAACAACTTTAAATGCATTCTACAACTCTACATTTTTCCTCTTCCCCCAGACCCATGTTTTATGTTTTTGATGTCACATTTAATAAGAACCTTTTTCTTGTATAAACCTTAAATAATTATTATAGTTGTTTTTATCACTTTTGTCATTAACCTTCTTACTAGCTTTATAAGTGATTAACCACTACCTTTACTATATATTTACCTTTATCAATGAAATTTATACTTTCATATATTTTCTTATTACTAATTACTGCTCTTTCTTTTCAGCTTAATGAAGAATCTCTAACATTTCTTGTAAGACTGGTTTAGTTGTGATGAACTCCTTTAGCTTTTACTTGCTTGGAAAACTCCTTTTTTTTTTTTTTAATAGAGATTAAGTTTCAGCATCTACTATCCAATGTTTAGGAATTACAAAGTTGTTAGGTAGTGATACCTGAATGTAGAAGCCCACTTGTGCTTAGATTGTTCAACCATTTACTCCTTCAAGTTCCTTTTTATAAAAGGTGCACAACCAAGTTTTAAGTTTATACGTTTTATGCACATCTCATTTTTTTATATTAAAGAAGACATGTTTATTATTTTTCTGCTTATCTCAACCATTATCTCAATTTACTCCTAAAGGATGTAATTCATTTCCTTCTTCATTTCATTTCTTTATTCATTTCCAAAAGGTATGCATTTTATAAATGTTCGACCTGATGAAGTTTCAATGAATGTACACTTTATTTTCTTTTTGGAAATTGGTAGGATTTATTTCTTGTTCCAAGAATTTTGAAATTTCACAATTTGATATGCCTTAGTGTAGGTCTGTTTTCATTTTTCATGCTGGCTCTTTCTACTTGGAGCTGTCTTTTCATTGTGGAAACTTAATGACCTTCCATTTTGAGAAATATTGATTTTCCTTCTCTTTATAGTCTGTTTTTGCTGTCTAAAAGTGTTCTTATTTGAAACCTTTTAAACTTTTAAACAGCTCATTTTTTCTCTCATACTTTCAATTTTGTCCTTTTGTTCTTTTTTGGGGGGTGATTTCTTTAGTTGTGTCTTTCAGCTCTTCTACTGAGTTACTTATTTTCAACTCTTATGTTTAACTTCTGAGAACTCTTTTAATTTCTATTCCTTTGTTTTAACATCCTATTCTTCCTTTTTTTTTCCTTCTTAAGAAAGGGAGAGAGCAGTAGGCAGGGGCAGAGGGAGAGAGAGAGAGAATCTTAAGCAGGTGCCACACCCAGTGTAGAGTCCAACATGGGGCTCCATCTCACAACCCTGAGATCATGACTTGAGATACAATCAAGAGTTGGACTCTTAACCAACTGAGCCACCCAGGTACCCCTAGCATCCTATACTTAATAGCCTCTGATATCTTTTAAATAATTACTGATAGAGCTTTTGAGTTTCCCTCTCCCTGTGTAACCTCCATCCCCAAAGTTTGTTTGTTTTATTCTTTCATTTTAGATGCTTTCTTTAAATGTCTGCTCATCCTTGACTATCTATTCCTTGACTATCTACTCCTATTTCTGGGGGTGGAACTCGCAAAAGCTGCTCAGAAACGTTGTGCATATGTGCGTGACTTATTAACAGTAATATTAACTATATGGGTGGAATGTTTCTTTGGGAAAAATTCAGTGACAGTTATTTTGTCAGAGTCTGGAGAGTGGACAGTCTCCTACTTTGCATCCAGAATTTCAGAAGTCTTATGGGAAAAGAAAACTGGGTATCTGTAAAATTAATTTCCTTTGTTTGTTTGTTACCTAGCATACTATATTATTGCTAAGGCTTTCATAACAAAGTATCAGACTGGATGGTCTACTAACAGAAATTTATTTTCCCAGTCTAGAGGCCAGAAGTCCTAGATCAAAGTGTTGGTAAAGTTGGTTGCTTCTGAAGATTCTGTCGTTGCCTTTAGGTGGCCATCTTCACATGGTCTTCTCTCTGTGTGTTTATGCCCCTTATTGCCTCCTTATAAGGATATCAATCATATTGTATTAGGATCACCCACACTAATGACCTCATGTTCACTTAATTAACCTTCTAAAAGAACCTATCTTCAAGTAGTCACATTGTGAGGTACTGGGGGTTACAGCTTCAACATAGGAAAATTGAGAGGAACACAACTCAGCCTATAACATCTACCCAATCCAGAGACCCTTTGTTTTACCCACCCTAGAGAATACCTTTCTAATACTTTGCCAGAATAGAAGAGAGTCAGTCATGTGGCTAGACTAAGTAGGGGAAGACTTCAGAAAAGATAGGGGGTGGTAGCATCTAGGTTTCTTAAATGAACTTTCATCCAGAAAGTGGTTTCAGCTCCACCTTCACTATGATTCCAGAGTGATTATGATCCAGAGATAATTGGTCCTGCCAATTTCTGAGCCTTCAGGGATTTTGTTGTTGTTGTTGTTACAAATGAGTTGAGTTTTGGCTTTCTTTATTTCTAATTTAAGATTCAGCTTCATGGAGTCTGCTGAGTCAGTTACCAGGCTCTCTTTGCCTTGTCAGTTCCTAAAGTTTTGTTGCTTTTCCTTATTTCCATTCTTTCTGTTCTTGCAGGCTTATGCCTCAAAACACACACACACACACACACATACACACACACACACACACACACACCTTTGCTATTACTTTAAGAGAGTTAGAAGGAATTAACTGCATATATTCGTATTAGCATCTTTAAATATTTAAAATTATTATAACTACTTAAAATTACAAAGTTATATTTGTGGATAATACATGATTTCAGAAAAGTTATCAGGTAGCATTGTTTTGAGTACACATTGTGAGTAGAAGACTGTTGTAGGCACTGTGTTAATTATTTTCCCAAATGAAAGAATATACACTGACATGAGATTGAAGAATACTTTTATAAAGCAAAAGACCAGCAAGAACAAGTTCTATAGTACAAATTGAGCATATTCTAAGCTAACCCCAAGCTAACAGATGTGGATCAGTTTAATTGTGAATGACTCCCTCAAAGAAGTGAATTTCAGGCAATGTTGTGAAAATAACTTTCAAACAGATAACAAAAAACTATGAAGGGTTTTCCAGGAAGAGCTTCAAATTGTTACTAGGTACTTACTGTGCCAGGCATTTTGTAGATTATAGAGAAAGAAAAATGTAAGCCACAAGTAGGGAAAGGTCAAATAGACTTCTTTTATAGGAGCAGAGGTCCAAATTTTGTGGTATTAGGAAGGGAGCAAGAACATAGAGGAATAATAGTGTGATCTAGCAGATCAGAAGAAAATAGATAAAGCCAGTGACAATGAAAAGAGGTATTATTAAAGTGAAACCTCTTGCCCTGAAATTATCAATCTAGTGGTTGAAAAATCATAGCAAACCAGATAAAAGCCAAGTCCAAGAGATAATACTAAGAACAAAGGGCAGCCTCCATTTGGAAATTGTTAGAATGAGCATCACTCAGGTTTTCTCAGTAATTTCCTGAGGCTTTCCAATGAACTCTCTTGCCTCTGCCATAAATTTCTGCTTGAGTCATGAGCCACCAAGAAAGCTAGTGTTAGCTTTCTGGTCTGAAATTGGAGCCATGCGAGTATTTTTCATTGACTTGGGTTTTCCACTTTGGAAAATGACTCAGAGTTTAGGGAACACTTTTATTTATGTGACTGAATCAGCAAAGGTGATTTCTTCTTTGTCCTTTCCACTCCTTAAATCATGACAGAAATTGTAGATTATTTTATTCACTAGCAAAGCTGAACACTTACATCATCAAATTATTATGATTAACTTGCTGGCAGTAATGTCACATGTTTCCAGTCTGTCATGTGGTTCCTAGGTTTTCAATATGTTGAAATGACTGACTTTAGTGATGCTAAAATGCTGGCTTCCTCTAATTGAAATTTCTTGGCTACCTGAATTTTGTTTGAAAATAAGCATGTAAATTGAAAACTTTAATTTTTTAAAAAATTGTTTTAAAGATTTTATTTATTAATTATAGAGAAGGAGAAAAAGTGTGCACAAGTAGGCATAGTGGCCGGCAGAGTGAGATGCAGAAGCAAGGAGCCCCAATGTAGGTGGGGCTCAATCCCAGGACCCTGGGATCATGACCTGAGCTGGAGGCAGACACTTAACCAACTGAGCCACCTAGGCGCCCTGTAAATTGAAAGCTTTTTTTTTTTTTTTTAATTTTTATTTATTTATGATAGTCACAGAGAGAGAGAGAGGCAGAGACATAGGCAGAGGGAGAAGCAGGCTCCATGCACCGGGAGCCTGACGTGGGATTCGATCCTGGGTCTCCAGGATCGCGCCCTGGGCCAAAGGCAGGCGCTAAACTGCTGCGCCACCCAGGGATCCCAAATTGAAAGCTTTTAATGTGATAACCTTCTCATATCAGATCTAGGATTTACTTATACAAAAGATTAAAATAGAGCAAAGAACATAATTAGAGAGGAGAAACTATTTTATTTTTACCTTTAATCCAAATGTTGTATTTGATATTTTAAGCTATATCAGTGGAACTAGACTACTATTTATAAATTGCATGCTTCCCATTTTTCCCCCCAAAGGTGACAATGATGAGTAAATTGTGTGTGTGTGTGTGTGTGTGTGTGTGTGTGTGTTTGTGTGTGGCTGAGGAACTTGTTTGTCTATTAAGGGTCAGAAACTGATAGGTAATTGGGTTACTATTTCTGTATCCAACCTAAAATTTTATTTTAATTGCAGTTGCCTTTACTGTGGGGACTTTGATCACCAGATAAAGTTAGTTTTATAGATTTACCAACAAACAATTCAGTAAATGAATATCAAGATACAAAATCATAAAGAAGAGTTTTAAAAATTTTGAACAATTTTGATGTCAGCAGCCACATATAAACCTATATGTTAAATATATGTATTGAATTTGTCTTTTTAATCTAAGTTGAGCTATATAAAATTGCTGATATCCTACAGTTTTTAACCTAGAAAGCTGACAATTTTGCATGGTTTGACTCATACTTTATTTTTTATTTTTTGACTCATACTTTAGTCATAGTTTCTTAACTGCAAACACCACACACATTATACGCCCACACACACCCACATACACACACTCTGAGGTACTGTCTGTGCTCATAAATATGCTTGTGGACACAATGTAAGCAATCATTTAATTCAGCCTTTTTTTTTTTGTGGGGCCTCTGATTCCACAGGCAAGCTACTTGCTCATAATGGAACAGACCTTGCAGGTGTAAGAAGAGCTACACTCACACTTCTCCCCAACATTTGCCTGTACATCCATGTTTCTTTGCTGTCTATAATAAGCATTCAAAATTACTATAAATAGAGAAATACTGCAAAGAAAACTTCCCTGTGCTTTGTTCTCTTAAATTATCTCTTCTACCCTGCACACATGAAGTTGTGCGTACTCAGGAACCATGCAATGCTTTGGCATCTTGCTGTCTTATTTTCATCTCTTTCAGAGTGGCCCAAACATGAAAGTGGTATTTGTAAATATATATATTCAAATGTTTAGACATATAATATGTGGGTCTCTGATTTATTCTCACTCTGGGTCCCAGAAAGGAAAGGACAAGGAGATCATTTGAACCTTCATTTCTCCTTCTAGCTGAGACCTTGTTCATTGATCCTTTGTCAGTCTGATACTGGATTAGGTGTTCTAGGATAACTACAGTGAGTCCTTTAGTTGTAATCTGGTCTAAGCTACATGCTGGCACTAAAAATGAGGTGACTTCAGTAATGCCCTTTGGTTTTGCTGTACAGTGCTACACTCTGAAGGTATGTGTGTACAGGGCTACCATGGGAACAAGTGGAAAGATTTAGTGACCAGGGTCTTTAGGGCCCAAAGGGACAAGGGAGGAAGAGAATTGGGTGAAACCATGGCCAAAATGATTTCTTAGGATTATAAGTGAATTTCAGTTTTCCACAAACCATTGATTATTAGATATTTAAGATCTGGAGTAAATTTGTACCTACTTAAATATTTTTAGGTTAAGAAAAAAAGAGAGGATAATTAGGAAAAGAAATACATTATCAGAGTTGATTCCTAATCATTTCTGTAAATGCTGTTTTATAAGAAAGGAAATAAACCAATATCATCAGTCTGGTCTGGCATGCTGTTTATGTTCACAAGAGTTTTGTAAGTGAAAATATTAATGCTTTTGGAATTTCTGTAACAAGTTCTTCTAACCTAAATGCTATTATTTGCTCTGTATGCAAATAATGTATATTTCCTGAGCTTGGGATATTAATTTCAAATATTTTCAGTATGAATAGAAACAGTTTGTTTCTTTTGTTTATTTGTATATTAGTAGAACAAACTGGGAATTTTCATTTTTCACTTAAATTAATTTTCCAGATCATGAAAACTTACACTCTTTAACATAAAAATTTATTTTTTTGTTTTAATCATTTCTTGAGAATTAAAAAGCTCTATAATTCATTCATACACATAGAGAAATAGAATGTTTATTTTTCCCGCATTTATCAAAGACGTTTTTCTAAAATTATTTAATAGCACTAATATTGTTAAACCTGAAATATTTGAATTCCAAGACCACTCTGTAAGAAAAGACTTTAGAATGTAGTTTTTTTTGATTATCAAATATTTTTCACATTTGTAATGTAGTTATATAGCTGTGAATATAAAGCTTAAAAGGTGAAATTTTTTAAAAAGTGAATTGATGGAGAGGTGAATTAGGTTTTAATTTCTTAGAATGTAATGCTTTTAATATGCTATAATTACAGACATGAGAAAATAAGACTCAATAAAGTTTGTTTCTCAAACTATAAAAGTATTGGTAGGTTTTAGAAAATAGATATTTCAGTAAATAAAATGAAATTCTGACTGTAAGATTTTCAGACTCCTGATAAATTTTTAAAGCACAACAGGCATTTTATTTAGTGATATTTAAGCTTGCTAAAGCATAGAAGCTGGGTCTCTGCTTTCACTTAGTGAGTCTAGTGTTACTTCTTATTTATTCATCAATAAGAAAATGAATTGCTTTCTAGGTTTAAACTACAGAAAGTGCCAGTTAATTTCCAAGGAATGTGTTACTCATGATACGAAGCTTTTCTGCTTGATGCTGCCACCAAGCACTCACCTTCAGGTGCCCATTGGGCAACATGTTTACCTCAAGCTAACTATTACAGGTAAGGTGAATAGAGGCTTTGGGGAAACATGTTCCTTACTTACGAGCAGTTTCAAATCAGTACTGTCCTTTTAGGAAGTAACCATTTAAGTTACTAATACAGGTTTCTGTCAGCTGAGTGAGTGATAGCCCAATTCCAGGTTTGTAGATCCAATGTTCTTCCATGTGGGAACCATAGCCATGCCTCATCACTTTAGGGAACAGAGAAGTTGCCACTGTCAGAGAGAGAGAGTTCCATCAGCATTGTAATGTGTTCCTCAGGAAACTGTAAAGGAAAGAGGTGAGGGAGTTCCCAAGTGTTTCTTTGGGGAGACAACTACCAGCAACACATAAACTATATCTTAGTAACCGTGTCAGATTGTGTCATTTTCAGAATGAGTAGGTGATTATAAATGATTTCCTTACATATGCCACTGGAATAAGAAGCTCTATGAAGATATTCTTTTTTTTTTTTTTTAATTTATTTATGATAGTCACATAGAATGAGAGAGAGAGAGAGGCAGAGACACAGGCAGAGGGAGAAGCAGGCTCCATGCACCGGGAGCCCGATGTGGGATTCGATCCCGGGTCTCCAGGATCGCGCCCTGGGCCAAAGGCAGGTGCCAAACCGCTGCGCCACCCAGGGATCCCTGAAGATATTCTTGACTGAATTTTCCCCCTCATTCTCATCCTAAAGTTACCTTATGTACTTGTTTTAAATACCCTTCTTAACCACATCTACCATTTTCTTGGTCTTTCAAAGCTGCAGAAGGTCACATTCTCACATCAGTCAGGCCAGCTGACTGCCAGCCAGAACTTGGTAGGTGCAGCATGTTACCATGACACTAGGGAGCTCCTCTCTACATCACCACCACTGCCAGGCTGTCATTCAATCCCTGGCATCCTCCCTAGTGCAGTTATTGTTGATGACTTATCATTTACAGGTAGATGAATTATGTATATAACACAGAGCCACATATAAAATAAATGTTGGTCTTTCCAGTGTGTGGTGTCTCCTCTTTCTTTGGAATTTGGCTAGCTAAAATATAACATCAATTCTTATTAAATTTATCCTGTTTTCTTAATATTATATTCTTAGAAGTAGTCAGATTAACATATTTTCCTTCAGTTGCCAAAGTAACGTATCACATATCAGAACGTTAAAACAATTCAAAATGTGTAAAGTAAAAAGTGAAATTCTTCCCCTTCTCAACCCAAATGATCCCAGTGACCATCAGTAACCATTGTTAAAAATTTGTTGAATAATTAAAGTTATTATGTAAATACCTTCTTACATCTCTGTGTAAACTTTTGGTTCCTTTTTTTTTCTGTAGGCCCATTATAAAGTTTATGTTCCGATAAAACAGATGGTTGTCTAAATTCATTACCATAAATCTCTATCATCTTATGCCACACTTAATAAAAATACATTGTTTATATGATGGGTAAAGTATTGATTTGTGTAAATTATTTGAGCACACATAGGCTTGGGATATATATACATACATACATATATATGTGTGTGTATGTATATATATCCACACACATATACAGTATATATAGAAAATATAGTTAGAGTTATATACACATTAAAAATACTGTTTTAAATATGTACTGCTGGCATCATAAAATTAGAATGTTTCATCTTTATTGAGAGCTGTTTAAATTTTTAGAATTGAATTTCTTTGTCGTGACTTTTTCTAGGTACTGAAATAGTGAAGCCATATACACCTGTATCAGATTTCCTACTCTCAGAGCTCAAGGAACCAGTTCTCAACAATAAATACATCTACTTGTTGATCAAAATCTATGCTGCTGGACTCTTCACACCAGAGCTTGATCATCTTCAGATTGGTTGGTATTCTTTATAAACCTCATTTGTGTTCTAGATTGAATCCCATGTTATACTGTCCTCTAGTTATGTACACGTGAGAGTCTATCAAATAATTAAACTCAACATGTCTACTACCAAAGTCATATTCTCTTTGTCCCACCAACCTATCCTCACTACCACATTCCTCATCTTTATTATTTACAGCCTCACTATTCATCCTTGGCTCAGTCTGCAGGCCTGAGTTACCTCTGACTTCATCTTCTCCCTCCTGGTCCAGTCAGCCACTAAGTTCTAGTGAGTCTGCTGCCCAGTGGCTTTTTTCTCTTTTTTTTCCTATCCCTTCTGCCACCCTGTCAGATCAAGCCTTCATCATTTCTTTCATGACCGCTGTTCTCTCGCAGTTGCCTCTAACAATGTCTTTCTCTTTTTTGTTTATCTGCGTTTCCAACTGCCCTGGGGATACATTTAATCATGTTGTTCTGCAGCTTTGAAATTTCCGATGGGCATCCATCACTTAACTCATTAAGTCCTCTGCATGGCCTACACAGACTTTCATGATTGTTCCAGCTTCCTCTCTCGCTGTAACTACTAGGATAAATATAGAGTGCTTGTGCTGCACAGAGTCCCACAAATTTGCCATCCTCATGCATAGGTACGTGCAGGCGCCTCACGTAGGATGCCCATCACCCCTTTCTCTACCTGTCAAGGAGCCTTTTTTTTAAAGACCCAAACAAAATATCAGTCCCTTATGAAGCCTCCCTTCTACTGAGCCCCTCAGGAGAACATTTTGTTCATAGCTCCAGGATAAGAATAAATAACATTCCTTCTTTACAGACTGTAACTTTGAGGTTGAGGATAAAGATCATCTTAACTTATCTTTGTAGTTCCTGTACCTAGCATGGCACTTGGCACATAATAGGCTCTCAATAAATGTACTCTGGAAGAATAAAAAGACTATAATGAAATTTACTAAGATTTCAAGACCCCTATTCTTAATTCTGTCCCTTTTTCTGTATCTTCAACTTTTCACTGCCTTCTGTTTCACAGTAAAAGTGCTTTTCCTATTTCTAACACAGCATTCGCAGTAACATCCAGGTACCGGTGAAGTAGATCACTAAAATTTGAAAATAAAGAAAGTTTGTTGCTTTCTGAAAGTTAAGCCAGTCTATACATAATGGATGTGATTAGTCCTCTTTGGTTACATAAATCAAAATACTGAATATAAATGTGAACCTAAAGAATCTTGAAATGCCTGCAAATCTAGTGAGGGTGAGGTTCATCCTGTGGTAGACTGACATGATTGTAATATAGCATGTGGACACTAAACTGATGTTCTCATAACCTATTTATAGAAATAGTGTGAAGAGCAGGGTGGAGAATTAGCCTAGAGCATGGAAAAGGAAAGCCCAAAGGACTAGAGTGTTTTTTCAGCTTCCTCCTGGGGAGCTAGACGTAGTACAAATACTTGTGTCACTTAGAGGATGACATACCAGCATGGTAGTATAACTCATGAAGCCTCATCATGGCCTAAATGAGCTACCCTATGAAATTATCCGCTTCTTTGTTTCAATTCCATGTTCATTGAGCGACTGTTATATGACTGTTTTGGACTTCCAAATGTTCTGATACTGGGAATGAGATGCCCTGGATGTGGTGTGTAATGTTCAGGTCACGAGGTGAGGGTTGCCTTCTGTAAATCAGTTGCCATTCTGGCAGGTGTATTTTATCTTGTGAACTGGATTAAAATCAGGTACCTTGCCTGAGTCTAATCAGTTTTCTGACATTCGAAGGACTGGACTGCTGACAAGAGTTATCAAGTTAACATCATTCTTTGAGGCACCTTTAGTAAACAATCAGCTGACTTTTTCCTGAAGATATTCTGATCTTATGGTCCTTTTGATTTTTGAACAGGGAGCATCTGTTCCTTTCTAATACTTAATTCATCAGTTACTAAAAGATTCTTACTATCCTGCTTACTATAGACAAGAAGGAAAATATTATGAGCATTAAAAATAATAAAGCAAAGTATTTGAAATTGTTTTTAAAATGTTTAACTGTATTTTTTATTTTTAAAATTACATCGAAAATTTCTGTAATGTCCTAAAGGCAGTTCTCTTATATGAGTGATACATAGTGATTATATCAAATGCACTGTAGAAAAAATGTTTCTCAAATATTCTTATTCTAGATTGAATGCTCTAAGTACAGTTTCTGGTCTTTGTTTTTATAGACATTAAATTCAGAACAGCTGTTCTTTTAATCAGTAGGTCTTTTCAAAGATTTGATGGAGGTGATGTTAGCACATTTACTAACATAAGACTTTAGAATACATTTTTATTTCCATTTTCTCTCTTATTTTTGTTGCTGTGGCTAAGAATCAATATGAAAGTAGTGAGTGTATATTCTCCACCTTGTACTGTGCAAGACAGGTATACATGGACTCTGCTTTTGAGGTGCTTATAATTTAGTTTAGCGATCAATCCTTTACTGATAATTTATACTTAAATACTTGTCAGTAGTTTGTAAATTAAAGGCTCCAGGTGGTTTGGGAAAATGATGATGGGAAATGAGTGTAATGAAACCTCATTATTAATTTGGTTAGAATGATATAATCTGAACATACTTGGGGGCTTAATGATTATTCCCAAAACTCCTTATACATTTTAAAAACTAAGGTGTAGTCTGAATGTTATGCATTCACCCTGTTACTCATCGGTGTTCTAAATTCAACTAGCTTAACCTCAGTTTCCCTGATTTTTTTTTCTGATTTAGTTTATATTTCATTGTTTAGGAGATTTTGTTTCCGTAAGCAATCCTGAGGGCAATTTTAAAATATCCCAGTTCCAAGAATTAGAAGATCTCTTTTTATTGGCAGCTGGAACAGGCTTCACACCAATGGTTAAAATACTGAATTATGCTTTGACTAACATACCCAGTCTCAGGTATGTAATTTTATCTTTAATTACTGTCCTTTGTGAAGCTGTTAGCTTAGTATAAGGTATTCTAAATTAATTAAATACTCAGTAGACCTTAATAGACATATTCTCATTCCCTCACTTATCATTTCTTATCCTACGTCCTCCAGTCCTAGCTGTCTTATTCACTTGATTCTTTTATTTTTGATATTTTTTGTTACTTAATTGGCACTGAGAAGCATTTCATGCCCGTTTATGTTTAGACTCTTCCATTCATGCATATTTTAAATGTAATCGAAATAGTTCTTTTTGAGTTGTTGTTGTTTTTTCTCTTAAGGAAAGTGAAGCTGATGTTCTTCAATAAAACAGAGGATGATATAATTTGGAGAAGCCAGTTGGAGAAATTAGCATTTAAAGATAAAAGGTATCAAACTGGTAATAGCTCTGTATTTAAATATTCAAAAATGTATAGTCAGTCTAGGCCTTATCTCCTTTGATTGGAGTTTTTAATTGGCCAGGAAGCTCCTTCAAAGACAAAATAAACTAATCAATAATTCTTTCAATGTAAATAATGTTAAGACCTCTCCCCCAAAGAAATCTTGTTTGATAATTAATATGACATCATATATGTATCAATAAAATATATACTGAGTTTTACATTTGTGTGACCTGTACTGAGTTGGGTTTCATTGAAAATGATCTGGTATAGAAATTTGATAATTCAAGATTTTCTAGTTATAGTGGGTACAAATCAAATAAATTTGATGAGATGGACAAAGCAAAAAATATTTTTCTTTACTACGGAATTTCTTAGGGCCTTTCATATGCTAATGTCCATTGTGACTTTTCAAGATGGGGGGATTCTTTATACATGGTTAAGATTTTCTTCATTTTTGTTTATTTACATTAATACTTAATGGCTGTGGTCCCCAGTGCACACTTTGGGAAATGGTGGGATAGGCAATGGAAGAAAGTTTGAGTCAGGCTGAACTGTGATAGAAATTGAAAGTACGGAAATCTGTTTCATTGCAAAAAGCCCTAGTACAGTCAGCTGAAATAAGATGATTGAAATGGGCATATGCCTCATATCCCGTAAACAGATTTAAAAGCAGTAAGAAATTTTGAAGGAACTTTTTAGAAGAGTGAATGTGACTAGGTGTCATACTTTCCAAAGGTTTCTAAAGCTATTTTTAAGAGATTCTGGACTTCATAAGTACTTCACACAAAATATCTGAGGTAAATATGTAGAGGATCATATAGTATAGATAAAACTCTACGCCTTTTGAAAGTTGGAATTAAAGACATCAGAAACACAGCTGTTCTGGGGCTCCTTTTCTTTTTTTGGGGGGGGGGGCTCCTTTTCTTGTGAATACTTTGGAAGTATCCTATCTAAGGCAATGCTTGGCCACCACTGGCTTTTCCTTCCTCTAGCCCTCCTTCTCTTTTTCTCTTCATAAATAACATTCACAAATTAAGGATGACCTGAACTTATTTATCCTTGAAGTATTTATTTAGTCTTCTTACATACTTAAAACCGTAAACCTAAGAGTATTTTCTATATCTAGGTAGCTATATGGCAGTTCAAAGCATGGTTTAAAGAAATACAAATTCCTGGGTTTACAAGTGTGTTTTTCACTATTTTCAAAGTGGAAAATTAGAAGCAGCATGAATCAAAAAGCTTGAAGCCCTACATTCTAGTTTTCATTCTACTCTTCACCAGCTTGAAACTTATTCAAAAATTACTTAGCTCTTTGGGCCCATCTCTTTATCTTCAAAATAAAATAATGATGCCTTTCCTACTTATTTCATAAGGCTAATGCGAGAATTAGAGAAAATTGTATAACTACTCTGAAAACTGGGAAGCCCTGCTTCAGATAATTGAATTGTGGTTTAGAAGAACTCTGTGTACATGAGTTTCATATCTGTATTACCTGTATGAGCTCCCATTTTCTAAACAAACATTTAAAATAATTAAAACAACATAGCTGGGCTTTTTGACTTGAGGTGTTTTTTTTTTTAATATTTCTGGCAGTGTTTTGATAAAGTTATACTTTAAGATAGTTCCCTTATATAAGAAGATCCATTTACTATGATTTTAATGAACAGACATTGTACTTGTAGTCTTTCAATAGGAGTTAAACTTGATTTAAGAAGTATTTGGTATAAAGAAATGTGTTGACAGCCTCTGAACATACACTGTTTTGTTTTGTTTTGTTTTGGTCTCTAGTAACCTGGGTTGGTGGATCTTGTAGGCTAGAATGTTGAGGATGAACACTCAAGGAGAAAGACCCCTTTTCTTTCACATGTGGATGACTGGCTCTAATAGCTCTCACCAGATGAGGCCTACTCTCCACCTTGCAGAAAGAAGTGATGTGTTGTGACTTCTGGCCTGCCTTTATCTTCCCCTTTTCTGCACCCTCTCTTTCTCTTCTTGCTCTGCTGTGGGCTCCTGTGTGTGCACTCCTTCTCTTTCTCTTTCTCTCTCTCTCTCTCTCTCTCTCTCCCCCTCTCTCTCCCTCCCTCTGCCTCCTCACTAACCCCTTCCTTCCTCTTCCCAGAGACATAGCTGTCCTTGCTTGAAGCACTGTGTTGGCACTGACTTCTAGCATATAATTTATGCTCCCTGGAGACTCCTGTCAGGCCCTCATTGGAAAACAAAAAGGCTGGCTATGCTTATAGAGATGGCTTTGCCATGTTTATCAGGAATGTTACCGTATTCTGAAGTTTTATGAGAAGCCTGGCTTCAGGACTTATTGGTGGGTTTTGTAGCACTATTGATTGATTATTGAGTCCCACACAGAAAAGGAAAGTGAAAGTTTAGATTTAACCTAAGGTTGTTTTAGTTGGTCGCATCTGTATTTCAGTTAGCATTTTAGGCCTCAGTTTTTCCATTTGTGGAATAGGGATATCCATACCTACGTCATAGAATTGTTTGGGCATGGGGGCCAGTGAGATAGTAGGTACATAGCCAGAATTAGCATATTTGTAACATTCATTTATTCATTAAAGACATGTGAAAAAAAAAAACGTGAGCTTCTACCATGTGCCCATATAATACAGGCATACTGTGTTGGCTTATTTTCTCATGCAATCCAAGGAATGTACCTCTTTATTTACCTACATGGCTAAACTTAATAGAATTGTAACACAGGTATATCATAAGTACTTTTTTTGGATATTTCTGTTTCAGTCAAGTTTCCAGTAAGCATAAAATTTGAACAGAAAACCGCTTACTTGATTTTTCTCCAAATATGTTATTACACTTGACTCTTAACTCCAGTTAGGTAAGACTCCATTCACAACATTTCAAATCTAGCAAAATCCCACACATTTATTTTCCTTAAAAAAATTGAGAGAAAACAGAAGGCAAACATGTATGGTAGTAGATGTAGCTAATTACTATGTAAACTGGAATGCAAATTGAATTTCACTCATCTTTCTCTTGACTACTGCACAGTGTTATGCATAAGGTCCCATCTCAGCAGAATTCCCTAGCTCTGTGAGTTTCTCAGCTTTTGCAGACTGATTTTTGAGGGGTGGGATAGCTTGACAATGAGATTGACTTCTGGGCAATATTTTGTAATATATAAATATAACCAGCGTTTTCTTTCCCCTTCAGAGCAGTCATTTTTAGAGAAAATAACCTTCTTTTAGTAAAGCTACCTCTGGCTCTAACACACAAACACGCATGCTCTTTTTTTTTAATTTTTATTTATTTATGATAGTCACAGAGAGAGACAGAGAGAGAGGCAGAGACATAGGCAGAGGGAGAAGCAGGCTCCATGCAGGGAGCCCGACGTGGGATTCGATCCCGGGTCTCCAGGATTGCGCCCTGGGCCAAAGGCAGGCACTAAACCGCTGCGCCACCCAGGGATCCCAACACGCATGCTCTTATGCATACTCATCCTTTTTGTTTCATATTTTTTAAATAATGTAGTCATACTAACTATACATTTTATTTTTTTTTAATTTAATTTTATTTATTTATGATAGTCACAGAGAGAGAGAGAGAGAGGCAGAGACACAGGCAGAGGGAGAAGCAGGCTCCATGCACCGGGAGCCCGATGTGGGATTCGATCCCGGGTCTCCAGGATCGCGCCCTGGGCCAAAGGCAGGCGCCGAACCGCTGCGCCACCCAGGGATCCCACTAACTATACATTTTATAACTACATTTTCTACTTAGTGTATTACACCTATTCTGTGTATATTTAAACCAGTGGTTCTCAATCTGGAGTAATTTTTGTCTGTGACGTCAACTCTTCACCCTAATCCCCATGACTTCACAGGCATTTATGTCTGAAAACATTTTTTATCACCACAACTGAGGGCATCTGGTTGGTAGAGGCCACGAATGCTGCTAAAATCCTACAGTACACAGGACAGCCTCTTGCAACAAAGAAATATCCATCCCCAAATGCCAGTAGTGCTAGTTGGGAAAACCTGCACTATACTATGAGTTTTCATAGCTACATTATATTCAGTCATGTAAGCATACCATGACATATTTAACCAATCCCCCGCTGGTGGGCATAGTGATTAGAAGTTGTTCTGTACCTCTCTGTGCAGGGTAAAAATTCAGCAGAAGAATCATAAGGTCAAAGAATACCAAGGCCATTGGTAACATTTTGACAAATAGCCTCTAGAAAGTACCCAGCACAGAATATTATACCCCACACATTTAATATGTTGGGTCATTATTTTTCCTTTAGAAAGGATGAGGTTAACATTTAGAGCAAAAGCGAAAGAGGGAAAGGAATCCCAAGCGGCAAAGAAGTGGGCCACAATGGACAGGGGATTGTGTACCCTGTTATGTGCACCAATGGATCACGTGCACCACTTCAGGTATTTGTGTGCTCACTATTTGCAAAATGTGCTTAATGTTGGGAAAGAGTGAGTAAGGATACCCTCATGGTGGAGAAGTTCTGAAGGTCAGCAGTAACTGTGAAGTCTGTGCGATGAGATGAACAAATCCTGTTAGAAAGGTCTAGGAAGAGGAAAGAGTGTTTTTGTGAGTGCGGGGTTGGCAAAGCTTCAGGGAAGAAGGGGTTTTTGAACTGGGCTTTGGGAAGCAATTAGCATTTCTGTGAACAGGAAAAGTAATTTGGGTAATAGGAATTTAGGAGCAAAAAGCCATGAGGGCCAAGGGCGCCTGGATGGCTCAGTCAGTTAAGCATCTGCCTCCAGCTCAGGTTATGATACTGGGGTCCTGGGATGGAACCTGCTTCATCATCATTGTTTACAGTCCCCTGTTTAGCGGGGACTATGCTTTTTTTCTCTCCCTCTGCCCCTCCCCCTGGGTTGTGCTCACTCGCTCTATCTCTCAAATGAATAAATAAAAATCTTTTAAAAAAACATGAGGACCAGTATGTTGAGTGATTTACCAAAAGAGCACAGTCCAATTTTGTTGAACTCTATACAGAGCCTAATGGAGAAAAATGTGAAATAACTTTGCAAAAAACAAAACCATATCTATATTAGAAGGAATCTTAGTGGTTGGTGATCACTTCTAATCATCTTTTAGATCACTATCAGCCAAAGAAACAGAATAGGTTAAAATCAGGGAATGAGAGACCTTAAGTGTAATTCATATATTAAATAAGTATCTATGAAGTGGACATGGGAAGCTCCAAGAACATGGTAAGCTCGTCTCCCTTTATTACCAACAGGCTCTCTAGGTAATGACTGGCTATGTTTCTGTACTCTGGTGTCCGCATTAGGACTAGCAGTGTTTCAGTCCAGTTGAGATAGCAAAAGCTAATGACCTCAGAGGCACAAGTAAATTGAAAATGTGCCCAAACCCCTTTCTCTTTCTCTAGCCTATGCTGTGCTCAGGATATGGGCCCCTAACATGGAGCCTGAAACACTCTGTTCCTCCCAGATGTTCCTCATTTGGGGTTTCTTGAAATGTATTTTTTGAAATATTCATGGGATCCCCTCTAAAGGGCTCTGTGAATGAATAAGTTTGAGAAACAATGTGTACCATATCACCTCTTTGAAGGTTTGCTGTGAAATTAGCATGTTCAAGGTTCTGAGAAATTTTGAAATCTATTTATACCTTTTCTTAACCCAGTAGTCCCAAATTCATTTGATAGGTTAGCTTTTTCTTGTGGATTATCACTAATATCTGGAAGACTAATAGTGTTCCATCAGACTTATTTTGATATACGTTTACATAATATGTATATTTTATGAAATTTTAGCCCCTAGCTATTTATTTTGCGAGCTATTTTCCTGTGAGCATATAGCAAGTCTTCCTGCTGTTTCTAGCTTTTTTCTTTTTCTTTTTATTAAGTTTTTCATTTTGATTCCAGTATAGTTAACCTACTGTGTTGTATTAGTTTCAGATGTACAATATAGTGATTCACCAGTTGTGTACATTACTCAGTGCTCAACGTGATAAGTGTACTCTTAATCCCCACCACCTATTTTCCCCACCCCCCTACCCATCTCCCCTCTGGTAACCATCCATTTGTTCTCTGTAGTTAAGACAAACTTCTTGGTTCATCTCTCTTTCTCCTCTTTTTTTCTTTCCTCATTTGTTTTGTTTCTTAAATTCCATGTATGAGTGAAATCATATTGTATTATTCAGCCATAAAAAAGAATGAAATTTTGCCACTTGCAACAACATGGATGGATCTAGAGGGTATAATGGTAGGCAAAATAAGTCACTTAGAGAAAGACAAATACCATATCATCTAGTATTTTTCTTTATTTTTAATTTATTTTTATTTATTATTATTATTAGTAGTAGTATTTTTCTTTATCTATAGAAATCTAGGCCCCAAATACCCTGAAATACTTTTCTCTAGGCAGTGCCAAATCACAGAGGCTTTGTAAACAATAAGTTGTAAGATGGGATTGGGGTTTTTAGGAGAACTAATATAGCAATGATGTGTCAGATAGATTAGGGTTCGTGGTATTAGAGCAGTCTTTTACTTATACAAGAGGTCTAAGGGCTTGATGTGTAGTTGTGGCAGTAAATATAGGAAGGTAGGGGACGTGTCTAAGAAATGTGAAGGAAGTAGTTTTTGGAAGTGGATTGGCTGGAGGGGAGGGAATGGGTTGTTGGATGACTGCAGGCTCTGCATGGGATTTAGACTGAATAAATATATTTATATTTCAGGATTTTTCATCTCAGATCATTATCAGTCTCCTCTAAAATAATTTTTTCCACAAGCTTATTTACTTCCATTGACATTTAGACAATACAGGCATTCCCCAGAAGCAGATCTTTTTTTCTCACTCTCTTTTTATGTTGATTTCACTTTATGGATTATCTAAATTTGTTTTCAGGTAACATTTTCAAGAGTTCTGGTCCTTTCCTGCATTTTGAAATCATAGGACAGAAAGGAATTTTAGGACATTTACCCTTATGCCTCAAAGCTCTAATTATTTCAGATACTAAGTTGGTCTTCTTTCAGAATAATCCAGAAGAGAGGATTCCATAGTAACCATCTATATCTTGATATGGTAAGAAGGAATCCTTTTTTAAAAGTATTCTTGAGTCTTAACTTGGTATTGTTCCTATTCCAGTTTAAGCTCTTTTAGTTCCTGTAAAGGGGTTAAGCAGCACATCAGCCTCTTTACAATACACATAAAAATTGCATTCAGGTGACTGCTGTTCACGTTTTCCATTGAGTGCCCAAAAGTTATGGCCAGGGGACCAGTGCAGTGTGTGAACAAATATGAAATGCATAAGACGTTCTCACTGTTTACGTTAGGATCACAGTTATTTACTACCCGTTACTAGATGTCTGCAGAAAGTATGCCAATGACTAGGTTTGTTTTTTTTTCTCTTAAACATCTCAGTATAAAGGAAAATTATGATTTTTTTTTCAGATGAGAGGGATACCAGTATTGGTTTATATTTCTTAGCAGTTTTATTCCAGTGACAGACTTGTTGGAAATAGAGCCAGAGAAGATACATTTTTATGTTTAACAATACAGTTGCTGTCTTTTATCTAGTTGTCTCTGTGTAATTGGAAATGTCTTAAGATAGTAGTTCTGCAGCTGCTTTTGGGTCTCCTTTGATAATCCAGTGAAAGGTCTTCCCAGAAAAATGTACTTACGAATTCATGTAAATTTTTTAATGTGATTTCATAGATGCCAACATGACTTTGTTCTTTTTTAGTTTTGGCCAGTATGCCTTCTTTGTAAATACATTTCTTTAGTCATTCATCAAGCATTTTTGCACACTTACCTCAAGCCAAGCCTGGATACAATACTAAATAAAGCAGACAAGGATTCTGCCCTCTTGGAGCAGTAGACAAATACTACATTCTGGAATTAGCTAAAATTATCCAAAACTATCTTCATTTTAAATGCTAGCAAGGAAAAAATCAGTGAAAGTATTTGGGGAAACTGTTTTGTACAGAGTAGATTGTATTGCTGCTAAAACTACATGGGAGCCTCAAAGGTAAGAAATAGAACATAACTCTGTAGGGCTTTTAAATATAAAATCAGAATTTCTATAGAGATTATATGGCTCTTCCACCTTGTTCTAAATGGACAAATAAGCCCGAGAGGCTGGGGTCTGGGTGAGAGCTAGCACTGGTTCTCTCACCCCTGGCAGGCACTCTGAGTTGGTGTGTGCTGCTTTGTGCTCATCAGTTTTGGGGAACTTCATCGCAGCTGCAGCACAGCAATGTGAGGGCAGCAGCACCAGCCACATCTTGTTTCTGTTATTTGGCTCCCCAGGCCCCTTCACAAGAGAAAATGTTTATTTCTGCTCTTTCTTAAGATTGACATGAATGGATGATTAATTTCTGCTAGTCTTGAGAAAATACCTCAGTTATTCCCCGGAAAAATGTAGAAAATATTTTGATCTGATGCTATAAAAAATGGTAAGAATTAATTGTGTTTGCTACATTGGAGAAAGTTTGTAATTTACTATGATCCTTTACCAGCAGTTCACTTAACATGACAGAAATCTGGGAAAAATTTGTCTGTAGTTACATCGTGAGATTTAGTTTGATGTTCTTCTTTCTCATCTTAATTCTTACTTTTTCTTTCATACGTTTCATTTCTTAGTATTTGAGTGCCTCCTGTGTGTTGGCCTAGGGATGCAGTGACAGCCACAGCAAACATGGCCCTTGCTCTCATGGGGCTTATGATCTAGCAGGGAAGGCAGACGTCAGTAGAATAATCGTCTTGATGACCACATATTTACAAGCTGAAGAAAAGGGAAAGGAAGACATTTCTCCAACACATATATCAGAGGACTGATGGGCTGTAGTGCTTCACCCTGTGGAAATGATGCTTGAGCTGAGAACCAAAGAGTAGGGCATGACAGAAGCATTATAGGAAGAACAAGGATGGGCAGCATCTGAAGACTGAGACAACTAGACACCTAGTTAGGAGCTAGGACTTGGTGAAGTTGTCCATATGGGAGGTGAGGCAGAGAAAGATCCTGAAGATAAATCCCAGGCTCCTGGCCTTTGCAACCAAGTTCCATGGTGCCATTCACAAGGAGAACATCAAGTGTAGGGTAGGGAGATCACAAGTTGAGGTTGAAGTGAGTGAGACAGCAATAGTAAGTAGTCAAATTGGCTCTCTGGGGTCTGGAACTCCTTGGAGAAGCTCAGGTCGGAGATTAAAATGCACATGTCTTTCGTAATTGCTCTGAACTGTGATTTATACAAGCAGATTATTAATAGAAATGTGGAGTTCTCTGAGATCCCTTGGAACTCAGTAAATAATGCCAGATTACTCTTCTTATCCGTAGCAAAAGCTGATCCTTAGTAAATATGGAGTTACCTATATGGTTTTGTTAAATTTTTGCTTACAATCTCTTCTGTTGCTTTTCTAGCAAGTGTATCAATCTTCAGGTATTAAATTGTTCTCAAAGGGAACAAAAGAAAACATTGTCATGAACTTGAAACATACTAATAATATGTTTAAAATAATAGACTTTTAAAAAATGTTTCTTTTCTTTAGATTCCAGGTTGAATTTGTTCTCTCAGCACCTACTTCTGAGTGGAATGGCAAGCAGGGACACATTTCACCAGGTCTTCTTTCTGAATTTCTGAAAAGAAGTTTAGACAGATCCAAAGTCCTCATCTGCATCTGTGGCCCAACACCATTCACAGAACAAGGAATAAGGTGAGTAGCAATGTGTTAGGGAAAAGAATACCCAACACTGTGAAATGAAAATCTTCCATGAAAAGCAATAGCCTTAGCTATCTGTTCTTCCCATTCATACAAACTTACACTGTAATAGTCTGGTACAGCCTAAGAAGATAGTAAAGTTTTTAACTTTCATGCAGGTGAGAGGTTGGAGGCCAGGATTATGCATGGGGTTAGATGTGAATGATGATCTCTGCTAATGACCGGCAGTGTGGATACAGATTCATGGGTTTGGTGCCACAGTCTTATGTGGGACATTGGATTCAACTTTTCTTCCACCAAAGCTTTCTAACATATGGTAATTAATAAACATTGTTCATCTCACTGTAGCTTTCGACTTTTCTTCATTCTCTGCAATTAGACAAAAGCTAGTAAATTCCAGCAGTTGAAAGCCAGACGGCAAGACAGAAGGAGAGACTAGGACATAAATAAGCAAAGACTAAGAGTTGGCTATGGATAATGAAATATCAGTGGTAGTGTTCGTCTTATTTAAAATTCATCTTGCTCTGATTTAAATCTAAAGTGAAACTTTAAAATATTTTGTTAAATGTCGCTGTGATTGGGTGGCTAGGTGATTTTAAAATATGACTGCCTTAAATGTCCTGTTCATCCTTATTTGATACATGACCGAACCTAACATTTTCTGGATAGTTTTTTCTCTTGCCTTTTTTTTTTTTTCTATTTTGTTTTTTAATTGAATTAATTTAGAAAAAGATTGACCTCAATAGATAAAGACATTGAGAAGTGTTTCTCTCCATGTTGTATTTTAAAAGTATTTTAATTAAATTTAAGTGTATTTCTCGATTTTAATGCCTTCAGAAAAATACTCTTTTGTTTAAGCACTCTCAACTTAAATTTTAAAAAATATTATGATTTAAACTTTTTTAAGCTTTCAAAGCTAAAACATGACTATTAAAATGATAGTGAAGACTAACAGTGTGGTTTGAAGTAAAATAATTTTTAAAAAAGAAAAAAGCTAAAAGCTACATTCTTCTATTTTACTGGCACTGCCATTTTAGATGTATCTTAATGCTTCCTTTATAGATCGTAGCATAATAAGCCTTTTACATGATGGGAATCTTGTAGTCTTCAGCATTGAAAGAGACTGTCTTTAAAGGCCACTTAGCACAGTTACCTGAGTGAGGACGAATCCCTGGTCCAGCCTCCTAAAGAAGTGGGTTGTTTTCTCCCGTGAATGGTGGGGCTGTTTGTGGGCTCTTCATTCTCATTCTCATTCCATGCAAGGCTTAGCACACTTCCTTGCACACCGGAGCCTCTATGTGTGGAACTGAATAGAAGGTCACATTTTAATATTGACTGTAATCTCTACAGCTTTAGTTTCTCAGCTTTACCTTAGCACTAATCTTTCTGTCCTGCATTAACTGCCTTGCCAGGAATTGCTCAGGAGTATTACTGATCATTATATAGGGATCTCTGCTTTTGCTCACCTTCGAACATGCTACATGGAGTTGCCTTGTGAGATTTAGCCTGATTCACAGCATTCTTCATTTTATTGTTCTTTCCTTGATTGTGTTTTGTAGATGTTGCTTTTTTATTTTTTTATATTTTTTACATATTGAAGGTTGGTGGCAACCTTGCATTGAGCAAGTCCATATTTTCCCAATGGCATTTTCTCACTTTGTGTCTTGGTTTGGTAATTCTCACACTATTTCACACTTCTTCATTATTATTATATTTGTTATGATGATCTGTGATCAGTGATTACAACTTGGTGAGAGCTTAGATGATGGTTAGCATTTTTTTAGCCATCAAATGTTTTTTAATTAAAGTATATACATTTTTTTAGATGTAATGCTATTGCACAATTACTAAACTAGAGTATAATGTAAATATAACTTTTATATCCACTGGAAAATAAAAAATTCATTTGACTTGCCCTGTTGTAATATTTTATTGTGGTGGTGTGGAACCGAATCCACAACATCTCTAAAGAGTGCCTATACTTGCAATTCATAGCATCTGCCCTTGTGACACCTAATTTAGGACTCTTGTTTCTTTGATTTTTTTTGCCTTGACCATCTTAATGGATGTTGTGTATCTCTTACTTGGCAGTTACATGGGTCTCTTAATATGTCACAGTTTTTGCTATCCTGAAAAGTGACTCTGTGATGCCCACTCCTTAAGGCACTCCAAGGTTAATCTCATGTTAATCTCATGTCTGCTGCATATGTATAAACATTTCAAACATATTGTCCATATTTGGTGAAATTTTGTTAAATTTATATGATATGATAACAGAGGAGGACTCCGAAATGGATTTTATTTTAATACAGATAAAGAGCAAGATAATTACTTGCGTAGTAAAGGTGCTTTCATCTACTAAATACCCACTTGTTTATTACAGAGATCAATAAAACAGTCTCTGCTTTTGAAGCTGACACTGTCTAGTGGCAGAAACAGATGCATACACTGATAACTAAAATATGACTCAGAATATCATAAGCACTCTTATGAAAAGTAAAAGAAAAGTGTCATGAGAATTCAGGAAGAGGCAATTTACTTTTACCTGGGCTGTGTATTGGGAGAGAGAGGAGCTGCATGGTCAGGAAGACCTGTTCTTTATTTATTTTTATTTATTTTATTTATTTTTAAAGATTTTTATTTATTCATGAGAGACAGAGAGAGAGAGAGAGAGAGAGGGAGAGCGCAGCAGAGACACAGGCAGAGGGAGAAGCAGGCTCCTTGCAGGGAGCCTGATGTGGGACTCGATCCCGGGACTCTGGGATCACGACCTGGGCCACCCACTGAGCCACCCAGGCTGCCCAAGACCTGTTCTTTAAATGATGGCAAAAACATTGCCAGTCGGAGGCAGAGAAGGGCAGGGTAGGCAGAGGACCAAATAAACACATGGAGGATGCAAGTATTCAAAAATCTAGACTAGCGTGGTCAATATGAAGCCACTCGCCAGTGAGGGGCAGCATGTATGGCTGGAAAGGTAGGATGAATCCAAGCAGCGAGAGGTGTGACTGCTACACCAGGTTGGCCCTCTGACTCCTGTACCATACTGGTACTTTGAATATGTATGTATGTGTAGAAGCTTCTAATTTGAGTTTGAATCCCAATTCTACCACTTAATAGTCATTTTGCACACTAATTAGGCGTCCTAGAGCCGGTTAACCTTTCTAATAAGCTTTAGTGCACTCACCTGTACAAGGGAATAAAAAATAATACTAGGCATGTGAAGTGCTTAGTACAGTGACTATATTCAGTAAGTACTAAATAAATGTTTTTATTTTCACCATTTTTATGAAGTATAATTAATGTACACTGCTGTTAGTTTCACACATATAATATACATTATATGATATAATAATTCAGCATTTCTATACATTACCTAGTGCTCATCACAATAAGTGCACTTGTGACCCCTTTCATCTATTTCACCCATCCCCCCACCTACCTCCCCTCTGGCAACCACCCTTTTGTTCTCTGTATTCAAAGGTCTATTTTTTCTCTTTTTTTGTTTGTTCATTTTGTTTCTTAAACTCCACATGAGTGAAATCGTATGGAATTTACCTTTCTCTGTTTTCAGCAGCATTTTAAACAGAGGTACTTCTAAGATTTCAGTCTCAGTGTTTTCCAAATTGAATTGTACTTAAGAGTATTTCTGCTTGTCTTGTTCAGTTTGGGAGAATGAAAATAGAATGCTAAGGGGATCAGTTCCTTACTTTGAAAACTGATGAATAAAGGGGGGGGAAATCAGGCATTTATTCTGTCTTGTATGAGCTGTACCACTGGGTAACCGCATATAGCAGAAGTTTGTTTTTCTCTGTAGAATTCCTGAGCTGATAAATGAAGAATTATAGTAGTATCACAACTTCAGTTACTAATGAACTAATGGATATGTATGTAGACCAGCAGTGGTTGTTAGCATCCAGAAAGAGAGGCAGTCAAGTATTATGTGCCTCCTGGCGGAAGAATACCACCAACGAAGTAGTCTTGTCAAAAAAGAATCAAACCTGTATTTGAAAGCCTCTGGATCCAATTATTAAACTGTGGGAAATAAGAGGACTAGGAACATTAAAAAAAAAAAAAGAGAGAGGACAGAGGAACATAAAAGAGGGCATGGGAACATATTATTAAAGTATACCACAAAGATGGAGCAAAATGAAGACTCTGGGATTCTCAGCACTTAAAAATATGGTTTTGTCAACAAAGAAATTGCAGGACAGAGAGAAAGAGAGAAGGGATATTCTAGATCAAAATATACCTAAAAGACATCACCCAATCACAATGAGTAGACTTTAAATTGGCATTAAACTGACTTTAAAATTATGGTGTTTAGGGACACCTGGATGGCTCAGGGGTCGAGTGTCTGCCTTTGGCTCAGGGCATGATCCCGGAGTCCTGGGATCCAGTCCCACGTGGAGCTCTCTCCATGGAGCCTGCTTCTCCCCCGCTCCCACCTGTGTCTCTGCCTCTCTTTCTCTCTCTTTCTCTGTGTCTCTCATGAATAAATAAATGAAATCTTTAAAAAAAAAAAGAATTATGGTATTTATTAGACAATTGAAAATTTGAACACTGACTAGATACTTGATGATCTTAAGAAATGATGTTAGTTTTTTTAGAAGTGATAATTTCTTTTTTTTTAAGAAATGTTTTTTTTGTTTGTTTGTTTGTTTGAAGAAAGTACATATTAAGGAGGGAAAATGGAAAAGCACTATGGTTATAATGGTAAACTTTGGTCTTACCTCTTCTAAACATTTTCCCAAAGGATCACGTACTTTGTATTTGTTTTTTAGGTTGCTGCAGGATCTGAACTTTTCCAAAGATGAGATCCATAGTTTTACAGCATAATGAAGAGCTGTCATTGTCCTTTACTCAACTGTTTTTGTCTAAATTTGTGATTATTTAGGATTTTTTAAGAGAACATTTTTGTACATACCAACTAAAAGGTCAGCTAGAATCCAGGTTTCCGTTTCTTCAATGAAATCAACTATTCCTTCAGTATAGATGACTTGTTGACTTTATTTTGTACCATAACTTATTTTACTACTGATCTTTGACCTGGAATCAATCATGGCAACAAGTCTATACAGGAGTCTTTTGTGATGAGTCACAAACTTCCTTACCATTTAAAGTGTATCACTGTTCTACAGTAAGCTCTTGTGTTTTATGACATGATAAAGTAAATGATCATTTTGATCACGTTTCTATGCCGTACAATGTCTTATTAGCAATACAGATTAAATTTTACATTGCACTGTTAACTCAGGAAATGATCATTTATGTCCTTGTATTACTATTAAAACATGGAATGTTATAACTTATTAAGTGATCTAAACATTTTGTGTGTGTGTGTGTGTGTGTGTGTGTGTGGCAGTGATACAGAGTAGAATAAAAGTACTCAGGTACTTTTTAATTCTTGTGGTAGAAATGTGTTTAAATGCAACAATATCCATCTAAAGGGAATTAAAAGGCAACAATATAAGATCCTGGAGACATTTCACATATACGGTTTTGATTAGACATTAGATGCGTCAGAGAGTTTGAGAGAACCTTAACAACTATTTTGATTCTTAGCCAAAATTAGAGGTGTCAGGAAAGATCACAAAAGTGTGGCATCTGGTCCCAAGACCTAAAATGATCATTTATGCTTTAGAATGAGTTAAATTTTAATTCTTTTTGAGCCTTTCTAGAGGAACACTGTGTCCTAAATGCCACCTTCCCTGGCTGGCTGCTTTCCCCACAGCTGGCAGTTCAGCAGGAAGCCCCGTGTGTAGGCAATTTATCGTCTGCCCCTGCTGCTTAGAGGCAGCCTTCAAATACTTTCACAGATTGGAATTTAGCAAAGGGTATCAAGAAAAGTCACTGTGACTTTCATGAGGAAGCTCTTGAATGCTTAGGTGGCTACTGCAGGAGCTTAGATTTTTCCATCTTACCCAATACAGCAGCACTGTTTTCAGAGAAATAAAGGGATTGGGAGAAGTCTCCAAATTCCCTGAAAATGATGTTGGAAATAGCTAAAATCTTCACTGAATGATATATTCAAGAGGAACACACTATTAACATTCCTGAGATGACACTCACAGTTTATGAAGCTGCACGTGTGCAGGTGCCTGGGGGACTCATTTCCTGTGCCTCCGGCTTTTGCAGCCATTTCCACCCACATTGACATTCACTGGGCCCAGCAGGATCCAGCTACCCTGACTGGCAGTGCTCCCTGGAGGCAAACAGGAACATTCTCTACCTTCTCCACCCCACGCCCAGTCCCACCCCAACACCTATTTTTTCTTCTCTAAAAGAGATCATGAACTCTTTAGGGCATACCTTTTTTGTAGTTTATTTGTAAATATACCAATTAATTCCACCTCAGCCAACAGTTTTCTCATCTTTTCTAACCTCATTTCTCTCCAGTCCTTTTCTAGTTACCTCAAGCGCACAAAATCCTGTTTGTCACTCTTTATATGTATCTCTTCCTCATTCCTCTTGTTGTATTTTAAAGCAAAAGGAAATCCATAAGCATCTTCTGGACCCATACGTTAATTATTCCCAAATTGGAGTCTCTAAATGAGAATCACCGAGCTTCACCTTTCAATATCCAGGCACCTCCTGGTGCCACATGGATGTTCCATAGCCCCCCATCTTCAACTCCCACTGTAGGCATCTCTCCCCAAGTCCCCTTCTCCTCTTGCATTCTTGGATTCACTGGACCTACCTTCTGCTTCTCCGGCCCTTCCAGAACCATTCAGTATGGATGTCTCCCTCTCCAACCTGACTTCCACACACTAGCTCACTCTCCCCTGTCATTCCTCAACTGGAGTAGGACAGTATCCTGGTTAGAGTCTTGATCTCACTGAAATCCATTCTCCACTCTTGAGTCTTCCAGAAAGCCCTGGAGAGAAAATGCCCTACATAAAGCTTCCGTCTCCCCTTGTAGACAGCCATATTATACTGAGGGGCATAGATTGTAACTTTTTTTTTTTTTTGTAACTTTTTTTGATCAAAGAACTCCAAGACTCCTACATCACATGTTTGCAATGAGGAAAGGGGATTATATTCAAAGTCACTTTTGCTTAAGAATTGTTTGCTTGCTTGCTTCTTAAAAAAAAAAAAAAAAAGTTTATTAGTTTTCTATTGCTGCCAGAACAAATTAACACAAACTTAGTTGCTTATAACAACACCCATTTATTATTTCACGGTTTTATGGGTGAGAAGAAGTCTGAGCATAAGGAGCCTCTGCTGAAGGCCTCACCAGGCTGACATTAGCTCATCCACCGAGTTGCGCTCTTCCCTGGAGGCTCTGGAAAAGATTGTGTTTCTAGGCGTTTTGAGGTTGTTGGCGAATTCAGTTCCTTGCAGTTGTAGGATGGAGTTCCCTGTTTTCTTGCTAGCTGTCAGCTAGGGGCCAGTCTTTGCTTGTAAAAGCTGCCCATGTTCCTCTCATGCTGTCTATGCGGCCCCTCTAGCACTGGCTGGTTCAGTCCCTCCCAGGCTCCCAATGTCACCCAGTTTTCCTCCTGCTACATCTTTTGCCCCAGCTGGAGAAGCTCACTGCTTTTAAGGGCTCACGTGATTCCATTGGGCCCACCCACATAACCCAGAGTAACCTCCCAATTGTAAAATCCGTTGCTTACTGCTGCAAAATCTCTTGCCATTTAATGTAACATATTCAAAGTTTGCAAGTGTTAGGCTGTTGCATTCAGTGAGAAACATCCTGCCTTCTACAGTCTACAAAGAACAGAGAGAAACTTGTCCAAGCTAAGATCATTGTGTTCTGTGTAGATGTTGCTGTGGACTCTTACTTTTTACCTTAATGTGATAGAATGTGAGAAGAGTGCAGGGTGCTCTTGTACCCCAGAATGCTCAGCTTCACTGTGCTGACAAAGGCTCTGCTCCCTCCATGATCCACCACCTCTGCCATACAGGCTTGGCCTGTTTGGGGCTATATCGGTGATGAACCAGATGAGCCAGACTCTGATCTATAATATCTAAAATTCTGGCTAGTAACAAAAAGGAAACGCAAACCTTAACCATTCCCAATCTCTTGGTTTCTTTCTGCTTTGCTCTTACCGGTGAATCTTTTCACCCCGGGCTGCCGGTTTGGCAGACCTCAGATCAATGGCAGAGCGATCTAAAATGCAAAAGTGGGATTTCTCTTCTGTCACCCAGTCACCACTCGTGGTGTGGAGGCTCTACATGGGATGCAACACACCAAGATTGGGATCCTACCCATGAGGCAGTGGCTCCATACCAGGCAAGCCGAGAGGGCACGTTAGGCTGCTTCCTCCCCCTCCCCCAAGCACTCAGCTCTCAGAATGGGTGTCACTTGGAAAAGCTTGCTGTTCCCCAGAACAGTCCCTGTCCTCAGAACATTCATGTCCAAATCTTTCTGTGCATGTATTTTTAAATTTCTCTTGGATGAATAACTAGAAGTTCAATTACTGGGTCATATGGTAACTATATATTTAATTAAAAAAAACTATTTTAGGGATACCTGGGGTGGCTCAGTCAGTTAAGCGTCCAAATCTTGATTTCGGCTCAGGTCCTGATCTTGGGGTCCTGGGACAGAGCCCCGCTCAGTGGGGAGTCTGCTTGCCTCCCTCTACCTCTGCCCCTCCCTCTGCTTACATGCCCTCAAATAAGTAAATCTTTACCAAAATACCACCTTGTTTCTGTATATATTTCTATGCCTAATGTAGAGACAAATATTTACTAGTTGGATTATTGTGCTTTTGAATATACTGTTTCACACTTTGAAGAAAATGCCAGGATTTTTTTGCCCCAAAAGTATTTGTGCCATTTTACATACAGTGTTGTGTGAGATTTTGTTTATCCTGCATCCTCACCAACTTTGAATTATTAGTCTTTTAAATTTTAGTGTATGGTATCTAAAAAAACACATGCTATCTTATTGTGTGTGTGTGTTTTTTTTAAGATTTTATTTATTTATTCATGAGAGACACAGAGAGAGAGAGAGAGGCAGAGACACAGGCAGAGGGAGAAGCAGGCTTCATGCAGGAACCCCAACGTGGGATTCGATCCTGAGACTACCGGATGATGCCCTGAGCTGAAGGCAGACAATCACTGAGCCACGCGGGCATCCCTCTTATTGTGGTTTTAACAATACACATCTGTCTGATGTTTGGTAATATTAAACATATCATCATGTGCTTATTGGCCATCGGTATATTGTCTTTCGTTAGGATGTGCCTTTAAATCGGCCCATTTTTAAGTTGGATAGATTTCTTGTTACTGAGTTGTAAGCATTCTTTCTATACCCTGTGCACACACATCTCAGATATGTTTTGCAAGTATTTTCTTCCACTGCATGACAGCAAATCATGTGTGTTCTCACAGCTATTAGTGCTTAGGGCAAAAACAAGCTTAGAGACATTTAGATTTGACCAAAATAAAAATGTACAATAAATAAGAGCACAGGAGGTGACTGTGAAGTTGATCTGCAAATGACTGCACTTCTAGAAAGATACCTTAGTTGAGGGACACTAGATTCTAGAGGGGCCAGGCCGACAATTAGGGCCATGATGCAGCACGTGCAATTCTGCTTCACTGGGAAACACTTTACATACTGAGCATCATAACTCTGCTATCGTGAAGGCAAATAGAAACCATCCAGAATTCCTGTAAGCTTGGCCATTAGGAGGAACAAACCATTTTTACATAGTACATTTTGTCCATTGCTTTATAGCAACTGGGCCCTTGGAGGTAAATCTGAAAATGAGCTGGCAACAGTTTTTCTCCAATTCAAAGAGCTTATGTTCTGAGTTGGGGATTCCTAATCAGCCATGTCAGCCCGTGGTGATTAGAACAGGAAAGGGGGTGTTTTTATTTGTAGTGTTGGCTGAAGTAGCCTGCGTAGACTTCATTACAGTTCCATTTCCTTGCATTTAGACCATGCTGTGGAAAGCGGTTGTGTTTGGCAATTGCTCTTTAAATATGTCTAAGGGAAGAGGCTGCTGAAATTTTTAGTAGAATATATTCAGATGTTTGTTATGCTGAGGATTTCCCACTTTCTGAGCAAGTTAATATTTTATTTATACAAGAAATGTCACAAGGCAATTCTCAGAGCAGCCACGTTCTTGTGCTTTTCAGAAAAAAAAAAATTCCAGAAATCATTACACATCTAGATTTCCATCATTAACCTTTCATATATTAAGTGCAGCATTTTAATATATATATACTTACCATTTTCAGTCTTAAATTTATTATTCAAAACCTTTGATGTAGTAGAAATTCTGCCCAATAAACCTTTAGAAGAAGGAGTCTCCCTCACCCAGTTCGGGAGTGGTAAAGGAAACCAAAGATCGGGTTCTCTGTTCTCACTGGGGTTTCAGGAAGAACATAGCACAAAAGTCAAAAGCAACATGTTGCAGATCCCATCAGCTCTCTCCTAACCAAACGCTAGAGCTCTGCCCCACTGAGTTGAACGCACTCCCGGGAAAAAACACTGTTCCTTGGAACCCCACCGCACTAGATTGGGGTGCAGGGGAAGGCCTTAAATTCGGGTATTACACAAGGTTTTCCGTGAGTTGTGGAACAATATTCTTGTGGGAGATATTTTCACCCTTAAAAGTTTTCCTTTTTGTTCTGTTGGTCATGAAATCTTAAATAGTAGTAGCTAATATGTATATAGTGCTTTTCAATCAACAAAGCAACCAACTTCCAGCAACACTCGCAGGGGGTGCTGATAAATGTTTAACAACCAGCTCTCAAAACAAACAAACAAACAGCCCTGGGATGCAGAAACTGTCAATTTCTGTGGTATATATCTTTCCACTATGGTCAGTTTCAAATGCAAGGTGACCAAATGTGGATTTGGGAAAAGATGGGCATCATTGGTTCTGCCCAGAGGGTAACCGTCTCAGGGAGTTTACAGACCTGGAACTGTGCTTATTTTCATTTAACTTGAACAAACGTGATGAGGTTTTGTGATGAGGCTTACAGAAGCTAAGTTGTGAGTTGGAAGTGGTGGAGCTGGGACTAGAATTCAGGTGGTCTGGTTAGTTTGCTAGAAGTCACACAACTGGTGGGAGCTACTTCAGGGCATCAGAGCCAGGTGTTCTGAATAGGGTGGCCTCACTTCTAAAGAAGCTCTCTGAAGAAGCCATCTGTATGTCTGTTTGTGTCTTCTCATTTCTTAGGAGAAAGGATACAAATCGTATCATTTCAATAGATACAGAAAAAGCATTTGACAAAATACAACATCCGTTCATGATAAAAACCCTCAACAAAGTAGGTCTAGAGGAAACGTACATCAACAGAATAAAGGCCTTAAATGAAAACCCCACAGCCAACATCATACTCAAGGTGAAAAACTGAAAGCCTTTTCCCCTAAGGTTGGAAACAAGACGAGATGTCTGCTCTCACCATTTTTTTTAAATACACATTTATTCAGTGTCCAGACTATTAACAATCAACAGCATGGGTGGAAAAAAAAAAAACCTGCATTAAAGCCCTTTGTCAGAATGCTTTATACTTTCCACAGAACAAAAACTAAAATAATCTGTTATACTATTAGTCACAAATGCAGTCCTCGAGTTTTTTGCCCATACACACGAGTATTGTCTAAAACATGTCTTTGTAGCAGCGAGGCCCTGCCACCACTGTGCTTGGCTGAGTTCACAAATCTGTTGTAACCTGTAGCTTTCCTGTCACTTCTCTGGCTCTTCTCTCCTGCTAAGCTTTGTTTCCTGACGTAATGAAAACCTTCTGGCACTGCCATAGCTGTTACTGCTGCTGCTGCTGCTGGAACCACCATAGTCACCTCGGTTTTGTGGTTTGGCAAAGTATTGGCCTCCACCACCATAGGGGACAGAGCTTCTGCCTCCAGAATTTCCTCCTTTTTTGGGTCCAAAATTTGAGGATTGATTGTGGTATTGCCAAAATCATTATAGCTTCTGCCACCTCCAAAGTTGCTTCCATCATTACTAAATCCGTTTTAGCCATCCCCACTGCCTCCATATCCACCATGACTTCAACTGCCACTGAAATCACCTCACTCACTGAAGGTCCCTCCACGACCAAAGTTGTCATTCCCACCAAAACCATCTCCATGACCACCACCAAAGTTTCCAGAACCACTTGGATCTCTGGTTAAATGAAGCACTAACCATCTCTTGCTTAGATAGGGCTTTCCTTACTTTACAGTTGTGGCCATTCACAATATGGTATTTTTGAATGACAATTTTGTCTACAGTCATGGTCAGCAAATGTTACAAAAACAAAACCTCTCTTTTTGCCGCTGTGTCGGTCAATCATGATCTATCACTTCCATTTTCCCATACTATTCAAAATAATCTCATAGGTGATGTTCTTCAGTGTCTTCTTTAATGCCACCAATGAAAATCTTTTTTCACAGTTAAGTGGACACCAGGTCTTTGAGAATCGTCTCTTGAGACAGCCCTCTTTGGTTCCACAACTCTTCCATCCACCTTGTGTGGCCTTGCATTCATGGCTGCATCCACCTCCTCCACGGTGGCACACGTGACAAACCCAAAGCCTCGGGAGCACTTGGTGTTTAGATCGCTTATTACCACACAATCTGCAAGCATTCCCCATTGCTCAAAATGGCTCTTCAGACTTCCATTGCTTGTTTCAAAGCTCAAACCTCTGATGAAGAGCTTCTGTAGCTGCTCAGGCTCTTTGGGAGACTCTGACTTAGACATGATGGTAGTGGTAGGGGAGACTTTAATGATGCTTACTGGCCAGCATCCACGGGCAGAAAAGACTAATCTAACAAACGTATCTCCACTCTCACCACTTTTATTCAATATACTACTGAAAGCTGTAGCCACACCCATCCCATCAGGCCATAAAAAGAAATAAAGGCATCCAAACTGATAAGAAGTAAAACTTTCACTATTTGCAGATGATACGCTGCTATATATAGAAAATCCCAAAGACCATCAAAAAACCACTATGCTGATAAATGAAGTCAGTAAAGTTGCAGGATACAAACTCAATATATAGAAAAGTTTTGCAGTTCTATACACTAATAATGAAGCAGCAGAAAGAGAAATTAAGAAAATAATCCCATTTACAACTGCTTCATAAACAGAGATAGCCAGGAATGGTTCAGTTTAGGAATAAACTTAACCAAAGAAGTAAAAGATCTATACTCTGAAAACTACAAAACATTGATGAAAGAGTTTTGTGGTTTTGATGAAAGACATTCCATGCTTCTGGATTGAAAGAACAAATATTGTTAGTGTCTACACTACCCAAAGCAATCTCTATCAAAATACCAACATCATTTTTCACAGAGGTAGAACAAACCTAAAATTTGTATGGAACCACAAAAACAAACAAACAAACAAAAAAAAACCCAAAAAACAGAATAGCAAAGTAATCTTGAAAAAAGAAAAAAATGGAGGCATCACAATTCCAGATTCAAGTTATATTACAAAGCTGTAGTAATCAGAATGGTATGGCACAAAAATAGGCACATAATCAATGAACCAGAATAGAAAACCCAGGAATGAACCCACAATTATATGGTCAATCTCTGACAAAGAATGAAAGAATATACAATGAGAAAAGGACAGTATATTCAACGGAGGGTTGGGGAAACTGGGCAGTAACATGCAAAAGCATGAAACTGGACCACTTTCTTACACCATACACAAAAATAAACTCAAAATGAATTAGAGACCAGCATGTGAGACCTGAAACCATAAAAATCCTTGAAGAAAGTACAGGAAGTCATTTTTCTGACATCATCCATAGCAACATTTTTCGACATAGGTCTCCTGAGGCAAGGGAAATAAAAGCAAAAATAAATTATTGGTACTTCAAAATAAAAAGCTCTGCACAGTGAAGGAAACAACCAATAGAACTGAAAGTAAACCTGCTGAATGGGAGGAAACCTTTGCAAATGATGTATCCAATAAAGGGTTAATATCCAAAATATGTTTTAAAAACTCCATGTATGTCTTTATACTTTTCTGTGTATGTACATAATCTTAAACCATAATCCATGGAACATAATTATACTTTATATTTTAAAACTCTCTGTGAATAATATTGTGTATGGTCTTCTACTTGCTTTGCTTTAATAGCACGGTTTAGGGGATTAATGCACATCGATAGATGTGGCACTAGTTCATTCATTTTAACTGCGATACAGTATTCCATTATTGTATAAATATATAACATTTTAAAAGTTCTTCCATTGTTAGACATTTAATTGGTTTCCAATTTTTTATCATCCCAAAATGGTTAATTGTACATGTCAGTCTTGTTCATACATATGAGAATTTTCTCTGGAATCCATACCTAGAAGTAGAATTTCTAGGTCACAGAGGGTGTGTGCACCTTCAGTTTTACCAAGGCAAACAAGTCCATTTTCAAAATTGACTGTGTCAGATTCCCTGCCCAGTGCCAGCGTATGAGAGTTCTCTTCAATCTGTATCCTTTAAGATGCTTTTGACTTGTCTGACTTTAGGAATATTCCAGATCTGATGGATATTAAATAGTCTCAGTGTAGTTTTAATCTGCAACCCCCTGACGTGTTGGGCATTTATTCACCTGTTTGCTGTCAGGTCCTGACTCAACCTTTCTCTCTTTCTATCCTGGAGGGAGCTCATCTCTGAAAAACATTTCCCAAGGTCCCTTGCCAGCTGGCTTCCATTTTCATTCAGCAAATGCAAAGCACATGTAGGAGATTGAAGGGGAGAAGCCAGGCTCTTTCTCCCCATGTACTCTGCTTCTGGTGTGGTCTCCAGCAGGCCTTTATGTTCTCCAACATCCTAGCTTCTTTTGTTCGGTCCCCCTAATGACTACACCTCTGCCCAATGGCCCTCTTTCCCTTCAGTGACTGCTGGGCAGCCTGAGCCCCCGGATTCTGAAAATACCATCTCTCTTTGCTTTCCCACCTGGGGGTTCCTGCAATTATGTTTCCTGGTTGCATTACCTTCTGGTTTTCAAAGCTTCTACTAAATTTAAATTTGACTAGTAGTTTTCATGTCATTTAAAAATCCTTTTCTACCCAGAAATTTGTGTTTGTATTTTATTTATCTAACTTGTGCATTTCACATTTGCATGTAACTTTGTTCTTCACATTTCAGGTATTTAGCTCATGTGAATGGACTTTCAAATGTGGTGTAATACAGAGGTCCATCGTTATTTTTTTTCCTACGTGTAACCAGTTTTCCTACAATCAGTGTACTGGGGTTGCCTCTTACCAACTCATGAGAGTCCATTGCTAAATCCTTGGGAATTTTGTTAGTCTGGCTGTTAAGCACATCACTGGCTTATAGTGGTCACAACAGGAATATTTATACCACAGCAGTGGGCAAACACTACAACTGAACTCCCCTTCCAACCTGGGGAAACTGTTCTTTATCATACTAACCCTCTACTGCTCAGAACTCTTTATCAAGAAACTTACAGGGGGATCCCTGGGTGGCGCAGCGGTTTGGCGCCTGCCTTTGGCCCAGGGCCCGATCCTGGAGACCCGGGATCGAATCCCACGTCGGGCTCCCGGTGCATGGAGCCTGCTTCTCCCTCTGCCTGTGTCTCTGCCTCTCTCTCTCTCTCTCTGTATGACTATTGTAAATAAATAAATAAAAATTAAAAAAAAAAAAAGAAACTTACAGTATAGTGGAGCTTTTCAAAGTGGTTATGGAATCAGTTTTGTGGGTTGCAACAGGAAGTATTTTTTAACAAAATGGGATGAATAGAAGAATACCAGAATGCATGCCACATAGTAATTGTAACTATTTCTCTTGAATATTCTGTTTCAGTCATCTGTATATATTCCTGTATATACACATCACTGTTTTGGTTTGTAAAATAAAATGCACTTCTTTTTAAAATTTTTGTTTCTGGGATCCCTGGGTGGCGCAGCGGTTTGGCGCCTGCCTTTGGCCCAGGGCACAATCCTGGAGACCCGGGATCGAATCCCACGTCGGGCTCCCGGTGCATGGAGCCTGCTTCTCCCTCTGCCTATGTCTCTGCCTCTCTCTCTCTCTCTCCCTCTGTGACTATCATAAATAAATAAATTTAAAAAAAAATTAAAAAAAATAAAAAAAACTTTAAAATTTTTGTTTCTTTATTGAAATATAATTAACATACAATGTTATATTGATCTCAGGTACACAACACTGATTCAGCATTTCTATATATTACTCAGTGCTCACCACGATAAGTATAGTCACCATCTGTCATATGTTATTACAATATGACTAACTATAATTCTTATGCTGTACTTTTCATCTCCATGACTTTTTTTAATAACTGTAAGTTTGTATCTCTTAATCCCATTTATCAATTTCACTTGTCCTCATACCCACCTCCCCTCTGTCAACAACCAGTATGTTTTCTGTATTGAAGAGTCTGTTCTTTAGTTTGCTTCTTTGTTCATTTGGTTTGTTTTTTATATTTCACACATAAGTGAAATAATATGATATTTCTCTTTTACTGTCTGACATTTCACTTAGCATAATACCCTTTAGGTCTATCTATGCTGTTACAGAAGGCAAGGTCCCATTCTTTTTTATGGCTGAGTAATATTCCATTGTGTAGATAGATAGATAGATGGATAACTCATCTTTATTCATTCATCTATTAATGGACCCTTTGAGTTGCTTCCATATCTTGACTATTGTAAATAATGCTGAAAGAAACATGGTGGTGCAGATTTCTTTTTGAATTAGTGTTTCATTTTCTTTTGGTAAATACCCAATAGTGGAATTACTGCATTGTAGGGTAGTTCTATTTTTAATTTTTTGAAGGAACCCCATCCTGTTTTCTTTTTTTTTAACATTTTATTATTATTTTTTAATATAAATTTATTTTTTATTGGTGTTCAATTTGCCAACATATAGAATAACACCCAGAGCTCATCCCATCAAGTGCCCACCTCAGTGCCAGTCACCCAGTCACCCCCACCCCCCGCCCACCTCCCTTCCACGCCCCCAGTTCGTTTCCCAGAGTTACGAGTCTCTCATGTTCTGTCTCCCTTTCTGATATTTCCCACTTATTTTTTCCTCCTTTCCCCTTTATTCCCTTTCACTATTTTTTATATTCCCCAAATGAATGAGACCATATAATGTTTGTCCTTCTCCGATTGACTTATTTCACTCAGCATAATACCCTCCAGTTCCATCCACGTCGAAGCAAATGGTGGGTATTTGTCATTTCTAATGGCTGAGGAATATTCCATTGTATACATAAACCACATCTTCTTTATCCATTCATCTTTCGATGGACACCGAGGCTCCTTCCACAGTTTGGCTATTGTGGACATTGCTGCTAGAAACATCGGGGTGCAGGTGTCCCGGTGTTTCATTGCATCTGTATCTTTGGGGTAAATACCCAGCAGCGCAATTGCTGGGTCATAGGGCAGATCTATTTTTAACTCTGAGGAACCTCCACACAGTTTTCCAGAGTGGCTGCACCAGTTCACATTCCCACCAACAGTGCAAGAGGGTTCGTTCCCCTTCCTCCACATCCTCTCCATATTTGTGGTTTCCTGCCTTGTTAATTTTCCCCATGCTCATTGGTGTGAGGTGGTATCTCATTGTGGTTTTGATTTGTATTTCCCTGATGGCAAGTGATGCGGAGCAAATGGTGCTGAGAAAAATGGACATCCACATGCAGAAGAATGAAACTAGACCACTCTCTTTCACCATACACAAAGATAAACTCAAAATGGATGAAAGATCTAAATGTGAGACAAGATTCCATCAAAATCCTAGAGGAGAACACAGGCAACACCCTTTTTGAACTTGGCCACAGCAACTCCTTGAAAGATACATCCATGAAGGCAAGAGAAACAAAAGCAAAAATGAACTATTGGGACTTCATCAAGATAAGAAGCTTCTGCACAGCAAAAGATACAGTCAACAAAACTCAAAGACAACCTACAGAATGGGAGAAGATATTTGCAAATTACGTATCAGATAAAGGGCTAGTTTCCAAGATCTATAAAGAACTTATTAAACTCAACAGCAAAGAAACAAACAATCCAATCATGAAATGGGTAAAAGACATGAACAGAAATCTCACAGAGGAAGGCATAGACATGTTTTCCACAGTGGCTGCACCAATGTACATTCCTACCAACAGCACATGAGGATTCCTTTTCTCCACATCCTGCCAACACTTCTTGTTATTTCTTCTCTTTTTAATTTTAGCCATTCTGATAGGTGTAAGATGATATCCACTGTGGTTTTGATTTGCATTTCCCTGATTAGTTAGTGACATTGAACATCTATCATGTGTCTGTTGGTCATCTAAATATTTTGTTTTCTTTTTTGAAAAATGTCTACTTAGGTCCTCAGCCCATTTTTTAACTGGATTATTTGCTTTTTTTTTTTTTTTTGGTGTTGAGTTATGTAAGTTCCTTATATATTTTGAACATTAACCTCTTATTGGATATGTCACTTGCAAATATCTTCTTCCATTCAGTGGGTTGCCTTTTCATTTTATTGATGGTTTCCTTTGTTGTGCAAAAGCCTTTTATTTTACAGTAGTCCCAATAGTTTAATTTTGGTTTTATTTTCCTCGTCTGGAGGGACCTATCTAGAAAAGTGTTGCTAAGGCTGATGACAAGGAGATTACTGCCTATGTTTTCTTCTAGAAGTTTTATGTTTTCAGGTCTCACATTTAGGTTTTTAATCAATTTTGAGATATTATGATGTATAGCTTAAAACAGTGGTCAGTTCATTCTTTTGCACGTAGTGATCAGTTTTCCCAGCACCATTTTTGACGAGTCTGTGTTTCCCATCATATATACCTACTGCTTTTGTCATAGATTAGTTGACCTTATAAGCATTGGCTTATTTCTGGGCTCTCTGTTCTGTGGATGTATGTGTCTATTTTTGTGCCATTAACATAATGTTTTGATACTATAGCTTTATAATATAACTTGAAATCTGAATCAAGGCCTCCAGCCTTGTTCTTCCTTCTCAAGATTGCTCTATTTGAGGTCTTTTGTGATTCCTTACAAATTTTAGGATTATTTGTTTTAGTTCAGTGAAAAATGCTATTGGTATTTTAATAGGAACTGGATTGAATCTGTAGATTGCTTTGGGTAGTGTGGAAAATTTAACAATAGTTGTTTTTTCAATCCATGAGCATAGAATTTTTTTCCATTTATTTGTGTCATCTTTGATGTCTTTCATCTGTGTTTTATAGTTTTCAGAGTATAGGTCTTGATTAAGCTTATTCCTAGGTATCTTATTAATTTTGGTGCAATTGTAAATAGGATTGTTTCTTAATTTCTCTTTCTGCTACTTTGTTATTATTAGTGTATAGAAACACATCAGGTTTCTTTTTTTAAAATTTTATTTATTTATTCATGAGAGACACAGAGAGAGAGAGGCTGAGACATAGGCAGAGGGGAAGCAGGCTCCCTCCAGGGAGCCTGATTCAGGACTTGATCCCAGGATCCCAGGATCATGACCTGAACTGAAGGCAGATGCTCAACTACTAAGTCACCCAGGTGCCCTGAAACACAACAGATTTCTGTATATTAATTTTGTATCCTGCAAATTTACTGAATACATTAATCAGTTCTAATAGTTTTTTGGTAGAATCTTCAAAGTTTTCTATATATAGCTTTATGTCATCTGCAAATAGTGAGTTTTACGTCTTTCTTACCATTTTGGATGCCTTTATTTCTTTTTGTCAGAATGTTGTGGCTAGGACTTCCAGTACTATGTTGAATAACCATAGCAAGAGTGGACATCTCTGTCTTGTTGCTAATCTTAGAGTAAAAGCTCTCAGGTCACCGTTGAGTATGTTACTAGCTGTGGGCTTATCAGATACGGTCTTTATTCTGTTCATGTATGTTCCCTCTAAACCTACTTTATTGAAAGTTTTTATCTTGAATGGGTTCTGTATTTAATCAAATATTTTTTCTGCAACTATTGAGATGATCACATGGTTTCTATCCTTTGTCTTGTAATGTGATATATCATGTTGATTTGTGAATATGGAAACATGCTTGCATCCCTGGAATAAATCCTACTTGATTGTAGTGAATAACTTTTTAAAATGTATTATTGAATTCAATTTGCTGATATTTTATGGTGGATTTTTGCATCTGTATTTATTTGAAATATTGGCCTGTAGTTTCTTTTTTGTTGAGTCTTTATCTGGTTTTGGTATCAAGGTCATAGAATGAGTTTGAAAGTTTTCCTTCTTCTATTTTTTGAAATGGTTTGAGAAGAATGGGTATTAACTCTTCTTTAAATATTTGTTAGAATTCACCTGTGAAGTCATCTGGCCCTGGACTTCTGTGTGTTAGGAGCCTTTTGATTATTGTTTCAATTTATTATAGTAATGGGTCTATTAAAATTTTCTAGTTCTTCTTGATTCAGTTTGGAAGGGTATACATTTCTAGAAATTTATCCATTTCTTCTAGGCTGTCCAATTTGTTGTGATATGATTTTTGATAATTTTCCCTTATAATCCTTTTTATTTCCATGGTATCAATTATTATTTATCCTTTTTCCTTTTATATTTTGCGTCCTCTTTTTTGAATCCTCTTTTTTTTTATGAGTCTGGCTAAAGATTTATCAATTTTGTTTATCTTTTTCAAAGAACCAGATGTTACTTTCAGTGATCCTTTTTTTTTTGTCCCTATTTCATTTATTTCTGCTCTTTTATCATTTCTACTAGCTTTGGGCTTTGCTTGTTCTTCTTTTCTAGCTCTTTTAGGTGTAAAGTTAGGGTTTTTTTTGAGTTTTTTCTTGTTTCTTGAGGTAGCCCTGTATTGCTATATTCTTCCCTTTTAGAATTGCTTTTGCTACATCTCAAAGATTTTAGACCATTATGTTTTCATTTTTGTTTCTATCCATGTATTTTTTTATTTCTTCTATGGTTTCTTGATTGACCCATTTATTGTTTAGCAGCATGTTGTTTAGCCTCCATATATTTGTGTTCTTTCCAGATTTTTTCCTTTTTTAAAATTTATTTTATTTTATTTTTTGTATATTTTTTATTGGAGTTCGATTTGCCAACATATAGTATAACACCCAGTGTTCATGCCATCAAGTGCCCCCCTCGGCACTTGCAACACTTTTGTTCTTGACTTCTGAAGAATTCTGCCCCTCCAGCCCACTTCTGAGAGTAGTAAATAAATCTTCTTCACTATACCCCAGGTAATTTTCAAACTACTGCTTCTGTACTGTGTCTTGGGTGGAGTTATTCATTATTCTGACACTTTACAGGTGGAACTCAGTTTCCTATCACCCTTATCTCTCCCAGTTAAGCCTGCTTATTTAAGATATTTGTAGTTTTATTAATCTTATTAGGTCAGAGAAATTTCTTTTTATTCCCAGTTTGCAAAGAGTTTTGTTTTTAATGTTTAGTGACATTGATTTTATCAGATGAGTTTTTAATTCTCCTTTCTACATTGAGTGTGATTTTATTGTTATGTTAAAAGTTTTATTAAGTTGAGGAAATTTCCTTCTATTCTAAGTTTGTAAAGAAATGTGCTCTTTTTTAAAAATCATAAGATATTTTTTAAACATTTTTTTCTCCATCTACTGAGACAATCTGATTATTTTTCATTTGTTAATCAGCTAATGGGATCATTGATAAAATATAGACATAGATTTAAAAATTTTTTTTTCTGAACTTAAATTCTTGGGGCCAGTTGGGTGATAGTTATTAGTATATTTTTAATCATTGACTTTGCTTGGCTAATATTTTATCTAGGATTTTTATGTCAAAGTTCATAAGTGGGATTAGCATGTTATTTTTATTTATTTTTTAATCATTATAGCCTGGTTTTAATATCAAAGTAATAGCTGGTCATATAACATGTGTTTTGGAATAGGCAGTACTTCATCTTTTTTTTTTTTTTTTTGAGGTAAAAATCCCTATATGGCAGGAATCTGTTCCTTCAACAGTTGGTAAATCTCATTTGTAAATGGTTTCATCACCTTTCCACTCATCTCATAAGGTTGGGTTTTATATTCCTGATTGTCTTTAATATTTTTAAGTCTACTTAGGGTTTTCTTAGTCCATTTGGACTTCTATACAAAACACTACAGACTAGGTCATTTATAAACAACAGACATTTACTGTTCACAGTTCTCAATGCTGGAAGTCTGAGATCAAGACACCAGCATAGTAACACTTTGGCAGAGGCCCTCTTCTTTTTCATAGCCAGTACCTTCTCACTGTGTCCTCACATAATGGAAGAGGATAGGGATCTCTCTGGGGCCTTTTTTATAAGTACTAATCCCATTCATGAGAGCTCCACCCTCATGGTTTACATATCTCCTGAAGGTCCCCTCTGCTAATACCATCACCTTTTGGGGGTAGGATTTAAATATATTAACTTGGGGGAAACAAAAACATTCAAACCACAGCAAGAATTCTATTAATTTTTTTTCTTTGAGTTAGTTTTGCTAACATATTTATCTATAAAATGGTTTGTTTCATCTAACTTTTCAAATTTTGCTGGAAAAAAATTATTCGAAGCATTTTCTTCTTTTTTGGGGGGCAGCCCCGGTGGCTTAGCGGTTTAGCGCCTCCTTCAGCCCAGAGCGTGATCCTGGAGTCCTGGGATCCAGTCCCACATCAGGCTCCCTGCATGGAGCCTGCTTATCCCTCTGCCTGTCTCTCTCTCTGTGTCTCTAATAAATAAGTAAAAATCTTTAAAAAAAAATTAAAGTATTTTCTTCTTTTTGATACTGCTTCTCTACCTGTAGTTAAGGCCATTTTGTCATTACCTTTGCTCTTTAGCTTTAATATCTACTAACTGTGGCTGCTTTACCATGATTCCTTTTCTTCTGGGATTAGAGAGCAGAGCCTGAGAGGACAGAGAAGAAAATGTACTATTCCTGAAATGAAATTAAACCAAGAAAAATTGATGCTGGCATTTCCTCTGAGAAGTACTAGATTTAAGTTGTTCTTTAAAGGGAAAGTTTGAAACCCTGCTTCTGAGCTACTTGGAAAGCCCCAGAAGGTATTTTCTAGGGGGGAGGGGTATATTCAGAGAATGTTAATGTTGTTTTTATTGCATAACAAATTTCTATGCAATCTTAGAGGCAAAAGGAAAAGGATCTTCTATTTTATTTATATGCTATAATTCATTGCAGAGATCATAAACACTACATGGCAACATGGCAGGTAAGAGAGAAGAAAATAAGAAAGCACTATCTATAATTTATTTGTAAGTCACAGTGTATGGACTGAATTCTTTTAGTTATCTGGTATTTTGCCTACCCGATGACCTCCTAAGCACATGCAGCCAAGACCCACACAAATGGCAAGAGTTTCCTTGCTTCCAGCATGCACCCAGGTACTATGGAAGTAGTAGGAAGAGTTTGTTCACAAAGTCTTTATTGTCACCCACCAATTTGATCCCTTTCATAGTTAGAATTTCTGATGTCATATGAGCTCACTTTGGACTGATACTTCTCTCTCTCAATATAACAGATTTTTAAAAATTAAGCTCCAAGTTTAATGTGCACAAATAAGTAGACCAACAATTGAAGTGCATTACCATAAATGCTATTATCAGAAATATGCAAAGGATGCAATGAGAGGCAGAGAGAGAATTCCTCACTCAGCCTTAAGAAGTCATAACAGGATTCCTGGAGGAAGAATGGAAGCTTAGGTTCTCAAGCAGATAGAATCTCTTTCAGAGTGGTCATGGATGGGTAAGAGTAGTTAAGGCCATAGAGATTCTGGGATTGGTGGTGCGTTATAAAGGCAATGATACTACATCTATGGAGGAGTCAGTTTTCTTATCTACTAAAACACTCCAGGAATGAGGAAGGAGGCAAGAGAGGAAAAGAGACGGGGCACAAATAGTGAAGCATACCTGTCTTAATTGGAATGGCTGGTGGTGCCTTCCAGCACAGGAGACATTCAGGTCTTACACAAAGGAGGAACAGTGCCACCTCTCTCAACCAGAGACAGTCCAAGGATGAGCCATCTGCTCCCATCTCACCTGACTGGCTTGCCATCTGCATGTGCTCTCAGATGAATGGTTTGGAGATAAGATCTCTTTCCCTGTCTATATCATGCCATTTGTTGACTTTTTCTCCTACCTTGTCATTTCTAGAAGGCAGTATCAACTAAGTCAGACCAGAGTGGTAGGAAATTGGGGCTTAGACTGATCCAGTCAGGAAAAAGCCAAACCTCAGGATGCGAACATGGATGACAGCCATGCTGGCTTACTAGCAGGCTGACCACACCATGTGCTTAGAGGGTAGCAAAAGCAAATAGGGAACCTGACATTCTCAGAGAATGTTCTGTTTCAAAAATAACTTCAAAGTTTTTGCCATAAGAAATAAAAGAAGATTGTGTTAGAGTTTCTTACATCAGTTTATATAAAGACCTTAATCTGGCCCCAGATGAAAGGTTGGCAAATTGGGACCAAGTCCCTGATCCGAAGGATTTCTTGGATGAAGGACCTGCAATAAGTAGTCCCTGGCTGACCCAGTCACAGGAATAACAGGTCTATAGCAAATATTGCAAGGCATTTTTATGAACCACATCTCATTTATTCCTCACTAACCCTATTAGCTGCACTATATTAATAATTCTTACTTTGTGGATGGGGCATAGATGCTAGGAGACATTATGTAACTAACCCAGTTCCTCAGCTGGCAAGCATAACATTCAGAACTCAAGCCTAGATCTTCTCTGCTGAGCCGTTGTTCCTTTCCCTCCCCCAAACCATGGCTGTAGGTAATTCTCATAATCCTCTCTTCACCTCAGCTCTAAGAGGATCCAGGTGGGGTAGGAAGTCTAATCCTTTAAGGTCTGGCATGTCAAGTAGAGCCTCACTGGAGGGGGAAGCTCCATACAGGTCCAAAGAGAGAGCAGAGTCCAAGGTCAGAGGAGCTCGCACCAAGCCAATAAATTGAACTTCAGCCAAGTTCAAGACCAGAGTCAGAGCAGCTGGAATTTTGCACATGTGAGAATGAAGAGGCCACAGATGGCACAGTGCAGGAGTATGGAGGGGGCAGATAGTTATAGCAGGGCTCTGCTTTTTTCATCTCAAAGTAAAGTTTATTCACATACTGCTCGATAACCATGAGAAAATTGTTCTACTTCTATATTTTTCTCACTCTGAAATTAACTGAATATATGAGTACCTGTTCTGTCAGGATGTAGAGATGATTCTAGTCCTCAAGGCATTTAAACCTAAAAGGGAAATAATGCATTTAAAGGATTTCCATATAAGGCCAAATATTAGAAGATAAAAGTTTTAAGAAACCTATTTTTTGGAAAACATATAAGGGAACTCTTTTAGATTATGAACATCAAACAAGATTTTGAGTGGATTTGATATATGAACTGACCTTTGTCAGGTAGTAGGTTTTGATGGGCAGGGCTGGGGAGCAAATAGAGTGGCCTGGAAGGGCCAGGTGTAGTTTGGCTGCTTATGGAAGGGTGCTTGACGTCAGGTAAAGTCTGAGTCACATCACAGAGGATCTTATGTGTCAAGATAAGGAGTTTGTATATAACTAAAGGCAGTGGAGACCCCTTAAATGATTTCTAGCAGGAAAATGGCATGATGAGAGCATAAGTAGTGGTAAATGATACTCTTCCAGAGAAAAGCCAGTGATTTAGGAAACATGGCTGGTTAATCAAAGCATTTTTTAGAAATCAAGTTTGCTATACTTTTGTGCCCAGTTTGGTCAAATATTTAGTTTAGATGTTGCTATGATGCTGTTTTTCGGATGTGATTAATCAGTAGATTAAATCAGTATTTAATCAGTATTTTTAAATAATAGAGTACCCTCTTTAATGTGGGTAAGCCTCATGCAATAAGCTGCAGGCCTTAAGACTTAACCTTGAGGTTTCCTGAAGAAGAAAGAGTTCTGCTCAAGACTGTGACATAGAAACCCTGCCTGAATATTCAGCCTACTTGCATGCCCTGGACTCAAGACTGCAACATCAACTCTTGATCTGAATTTCTAGCCTGCCAGTCAGCCCTACAGATTTTGGACTCACCAGCTCCAGACACGTGAGCCAGTTCTTAAAATAAATGTTGGCAAAGCCTGTCTCGTGCAGTCTTCTGGCCCCCGTTTGACTGGGTAAGAATGGCCCTTGGGCCCTTGAGATGAAGAATCTACACAGCCCAACCAGGCTCATCACCTTGTGTGGGAGCACCTTTCCTGTTTCATACTCTATGAGTGCTCCTTTGTTCTGCTTAAATGTGTTGGAAGTGGCCCTCAGGCACATCCCCAGTTTTCAGTATTTCAGTCTCCACAGGGGATGGGTCAGGGTCCTTCTAGTGTGGCAGGAGGGGGAGGCTCATAGGCCAATTGCCCTGTGTTGGCTGTGCTGGAGGTGGGCCCACTGGCTGTGAGGAACCAGTGTGCCCTATTGGAGCTAATCTTGCTCTGTCTCTTCCCTACGCGAATAAAGATTTGTTCCATCCTAGTGCTTGACTTGCATTGCATTTTTCTTGGTTGCTCCAATCTAAGATGCTCTAGTCTCTGGGGAACCCTAATACATACTCCAACTATTTCCAAAAGTATTTTGAAATGGCTAAGCAACCACCTTAATATAGTCTGGATTTACATTCTGTAGGTTTAAACAATTTTTTAGAGCAATGACTGAACCTTCAGTAGGTTTGAGTGGTTCCTTTCTTTCCTCCCAGTTCACTGCTTATTGTCCACAGGTCACTGCCCTCTCTACCCCATCTGATGATCCTATAGCAAATGCATTGAAATAGAAATGATGGGTTCGGCAGACTGAACCCTGGAATCTGGAAACCAGATTTAGTCTGCAATTGATACTAAGAAGTATTAACATGGCCTACATGCTGGCCATTCTGCCTCAGGATTTAGATATCATATGTTTATAAGAATGAGGTAACATCTCTGAAGGAAAGCAGAAATTTATGGAGTGAAACATATTTAAAAGCAGGGTGGACAGAAGTCTTAGAAGCTGTGACAAGAAGCTTACAGGAAGTTTGGCAATGTCAGTTAGGGGAAAATGGGGACTAAGAAATAAGACATTGTTTCTCCAGGGCTGACAAACCATGGCTGTAATGAGGACTCAGTCCCAGGCCTCCTAGATGGCTCTGGTCTTCCCCACACACACACTCTGAGACTTCTTTGTGACCTGGAAGACATATTTCCTCCTCTTGGATCCCCATTTCCTTGTCTGTAACCTGACAACATTGGGCCAGGTGATCTCAAAGTTCCTTTCTAGTTCTGGTCTTTTGTTACTTTGTAACTCATATTCTTGGGTCAGCTCTATGATTTGGAAGAAAATGAGATGATATTCCAGTAGACTTTGAGTTCTTCCAGTAAATGAAATTGAAATATTCATGTTTTCGTATTCAAGTCCTTTGTGGGCTTTTGTTAGCATGGACAAGTTCTCCCAAATGACATCCAGGCAGACTAATCAGGTCATCTGACCAGACCAATGTATTCCTTCCCAGCATCCAAGGTGTTTGCACAGTTACCACTGGGAATGGGGGTTCCCTCCCTGTAGCAGGCAAAGAAAAACTAGCTTTTAAATGCTATAATAATACAAGGTGAAAAATTAGGCAATTCACAAAGTAGTAGGAAAAAAGCAAAAAAGGTAAGAATTTTACCATTCAAAGACAGACACCATTAACACATCATTGATCATTCTAACATGTATTTTATGTATTTATATGCACACACATACAATTTTATATAATTGAGATCATATTATATAGGCAATTTTGCAAAGTTTTTTGAAATTTGCAATATTTTTTAAAGATCTTATTTATTTATTTATGAGAGACAGAGAGAGAGAGAGAGAGACAGAGGCAGAGGGAGAAGCAGGCTCCATGCAGGGAGCCCGATGTGGGACTCGATCCAGGGTCTCCAGGATCATGCCCTGGGCTAAATGCGGCACTAAACCACTGAGCCACTGGGCTGCCCGAAATTTTGCAATATTTAAAAAATTGTATTGAAAACCTATAATTAAAATTTTTATTTAAAAAACCATTGTAGAGTTCAATAATTTTATTGTAAAATTAAAAAATTATACTGAAACCAATATTATACTATATGTTAACTAACTAGAATTTATTTTTTTTCTAACTAGAATTTAAATAAAAACTTGAAAAAAGAAAATAATCTTTTTCACGATAAAAAATTATAAAATATTTAAAGAAGAGTACTGACATAAAAGATTAGAAGATCTGCTTTCTCAACTCATAGTTGTAACATCCATGTCTAAAGATGCTGAAAAAAAAACATGGAAACTGAATAATAGAGAATCCTCTATTTTTTAAAGAGACTGTGCAAAACCATAAATGAAACCAATGACAAAAGCTTTGTTTGCCTCACTTTATAGATGTTAATAATTTGCCAATTGGGTCTTTCTTATTCAACAGAAAATTTTCAGGTATTATAGAGTGTCAAGTCATCACTCTATATTGCCAATGTGGAGTTGCTAGTTTTCAGACCTGTAACTCAGAATTTAAAGCAGAAATAATCAGATATTTTAAATATAGATTTGATGAGCTCTTAAATGCCCAGGATTATTTGTTACAACTTTTTGTTTTTTTAGAAATGAAAATTCCATGAAGCATCTTCTAGGTTATGAAACTAGAGGAGTAGAAACAATAACTCTGAGACAAAGCCTTCAATAATTTTATAATCAGACATATCTCAATGCTTATTGGGGGAAAAGTAAGTCAAACAAACAACAGAAGTACCACTACCCAGTGTTACAGAAACTCAGTGAACTGAAGACTTCACTACAAACATGAAGACTGAGTTAACAACTCCTCTGCAGAACCGCATGTTTGCCTTACAATCAGAGCAATTTGCAGACATGAAACAAATGGCACCTGCTGCATGGATCTCCTACCAGCACTAAGCACAAAAAGGATGTTTGCTCCTTTATATGAATGCTTGGCCACAAGCCACAACAGCTCTAAAATATTCAAAATGTTGGATAACTTTTTTGAATCTATGGTTTATCCTTGGGACAAATGTGTTGACACTTTACTGGAGACACAGAAACACTGGTATGTGAAACCATACCCCATGGTATGACCTTCACAGGGTGAATATGAGCATCTCATGAGTGAGTTTTTGATCTAATCACTTTAAAGTGATGAGAATGGTGCCTGGTCATAGCTCTTTGTAAAAGTTTATTAAATACATTTAAAAATTAACAAATACAGTATGTCTTGTTTTTCCTTTAGAGGCCTGTTTGGTTCACAGTGGGGTGGGATTGGGGGTCTCAAGGTACCAGCATCTTCCTCTAGCACCTGTTTGCACCAGTGAGCAGCTCTCTGGGCCCAAGGCCTAGCTCCTCACAGACTACCCCAGTTTCCCCAACTGGATTGCATCTGTCTGCATCTTGAGAAGGCCCATCCTACCTAGAGAACAAAATTTCCACATTTAGGACAAGTGAAATGACTGCCCTTCAAATATGACAGGCATGTTTTATGACGTTTCCTTCCCAACTGTGTATAAATGTCAAGATGATCAAAAGAAGGATGAGAAGAGCATTCTCTCAGAACAGAAATTACTCAAAGAAACAAAAGAAGGGAAGAAAATAAGTTCAGACTGAGAATAAACATTTCTGGATTATGTTACAAAGTTGTGTGGTTGGGAAAAATTACCCTGCTTAAAAAGATTAATAAATCTTTTCTGTCTAGCGTTCTCTCTGTCAGACACCATGAAGGAGCCTTGAGAAGACTTGTCTACTAAAAGTACGTAATCTTTGGCTATAGTTTGTTCAATAGAAGTGGGTAATTATTATACATTTGAATTAGTCCCATCATGTTGGCTGAGCTTTTAAATTACTTCAAATTGGATCAGTTGCAAATCTTTTCTTTTTCCTATTTAAGCCATAGTACCTGGAATTTAGATGTGTTTAATTTCCTATGAGCTGTTAATGAGGATAATGTTCTTCTTCAGAGTTGGAATAAAAGAAAAATTATCTTAAATAAGCCCCAAAAGCCTAAGAAGTCTCATGGAACTATTATGCCCTACAGACAGGAACCAGCCAGCCATTGTCAGAAGACATATTTTAAAATAGGTATCTTTCATATGCTTTATCTACCATATTTTTTTTACACAGGAAAATGCCAGTAACTAAATTCACCTTTGAAGAATGGGTGGTCTTCAATAAACATTTGAGAAGTTGCTAGAATGGTGGCATTTGCCAAAGGAGAACATGACTCTAATTCATTGACCTGCCCAAACTAACTGTAACAACAGAGACACCATTGGCAAGAGTATGCAGCAGGGTAGCCTGCTCAGGGGTAGAAGGAGGAGATTATAGAAAGCCTCAGGGTGCCTGTGAAGAGTGACTTCAACCTGCAAGTTAATAGGTCAAGTGCTTAATAAATGTTGGTGCTGTTCTTTGACTTCCCTACTTGACTCCAGTGGCTGGAGGAAACTGACAGCCCCACCTGCAGGGACATTAGGGTCCCCTTTACATTCTGTACCTCAGGTGTAGGGTCATGAACAACATTTAAAAATGTTGTCTCATCAGTAGGCTCTCTTGCCTGGCATTTGATCTGATGTTGAGTGAGAACAGCATGGCAGTCCTTTCCTCTGACAGTCTCCACAGAAGGCTGGAGACATTCTCCAATGCATCCAATTCTCTCTCTTCACTTATAGCTCTACCTCACAGTCAATTTACCTAAATCTGTCTTGAGTCTTGTAGTCGTCACCCATTTCCTGCCCAGTGAGCAGGGCTGTTTCATTTGTTCTGTGACTCCTGTGGGCAGACTTTGAGCATAGATGGCCTTCCTGCTTTCCTTGGGCATTCTAGAGCTCAGTGAGCAGATGTACGCCCACTACATCTATGCCTGTGCAGTCAACAAACTTCAACTGGATTTGCCCTCAGCACTGGTCTTGCCATATCCATGAACCCTAATCACTGTTCATTCACTTTAGGTCTGTGCTTACATATGTCATTTTTATTGTTTGGAATATCTTAGTTCAATGAACACTTGTTGAGCTGGTGCTGGGTTACATTAAGTTGTCTGTCTTTTCCACTCACACCAGCCCACGGTCATGCAAGGCTGTGGTGGAGGCAGGGTGGCGTTGTGGAAAAGCAACAAACATGGGTTTTATAGGCAGACACACACAGTTTGATTTTAAGCCTTGCTCCTTGCAAACTGTCTAACCTTAGGCAAGCTACTATAGAATCAGAATAACAATGGCACTTAGCACTGAGTATGAAAATGAAATAAGATACTGTGAGAGCACCTCTAGCCCAATGCCTGTGTTCTGTCTCCCCATCTCCCCTGCCCACAGCCTGTTCCTGTCCCACCCCTTGCCTTGAACCTAATGCAACATTGAGGCACTGACTCACAGCAGCAGGGACCTCCTCTGGCTTCCTCTGGCTCTTCTCACATAGGGCTGGGCATCTGTAGCAGTAGGCATTCAACACCTAAGAGTGTAAGTGGTACAACTTAAAACAGTTTAGCACTTTCTTAAAAATAAAGGCATGTTTCTACTGTATGATCCCACCGTTCCTCTGCTTGGTATTTACCCAAGAGAAATGAAAGCATATTCACACACAGATTTGAAAACAATAATTCATAGCCTCTTTATAATGGCTCCAAACTGGAAACAACACAAGTGTCCATCAACAGGTGAATTAATAAAATGTTGGTATATCCATACAATGGGATACTACCAATAAAATAAATAATATTAGCAATGAAAAGAAATTAACTATTAATATAGTAACATGGATTAAACCTCAAAATAATTTTGTTGAGTGGAAGAAACCAGATAAAAAGGGTACATACTATATGATTCCATTTACATAGGGTCATGATAGATACTAGAAAATACAAACCAATCAATAGTGTTAGGCAGCAGATTGATCAGTGATTGCTAAGGGTCTCCTGAGAAGGCAGGCTGGTATTCTGAAAGGCTGGAGATTTTTCTCGTGGTGCCTACCTACCTCACTATCTTGATTGTGGTTTCAAGGGTGTATGCAGATGCCAACACTTATCTACACTTTAAATATGTGCAGTGTATTCTATGTCAATTATACCTCAATAAAGCTGTTAAATTTTTTTTAAAGGAAAAAACAGACAAAAAAGACTCTGAAGCAGGCAGTTCTGAGTGGTGCCTTAAGCATTTCCTATAATGAAACAGGCCACTGTTTCATCTGGTGACAAAAATTTAATCACTTTTTAAGAACAATTCCTGTTTTGTTGTTCCGGCCCATTGGGACTACTCCTAGTGCATTGCTTAGTTGCTAAGAGACTGTGCAGCACCTCCTAACCCTGCAGGAAGGTGACCATACTCCAAATCAGGCTGAGCATGCTGTGCCCATTCGTTGTAGCCACCAGTAAGTTCTTCTTCCCACCTTTGCATCTGAGTGAGAAAAAATGTCATAAACATCCATAACTTCACACAAGACCAACTTTATCTCCTTCTCCTTTCTTCCCCCTCCTGTGTCCTTCTCTAACCCTGATACAACCCTTGCTTTGATGTGTCATGGCCCCAAGCACTCTGTGCCCACAGGAAGTAGTTTCCTGAAGTAGGCTGGTTTTTACAAATTTTCCTCTGTAAACTCAAAAAGGAGTTTACAAGCTCAAGGAATCAGCCTGACTTGGAATTTATGTGTGAACATGATGCAGAGTTAATTTAAAAAAAAACATCAAGGGATCCCTGGGTGGCGCAGCGGTTTGGCGCCTGCCTTTGGCCCAGGGCGCGATCCTGGAGACCCGGGATCGAGTCCCACATCGGGCTCCCAGTGCATGGAGCCTGCTTCTCCCTCTGCCTGTGTCTCTGCCCCTCTCTCTCTCTCTCTGTGACTATCATAAATAAATAATAAAAAAAAAAAGATTTAAAAAAAATAAAAAAAATAAAAAAAAAAAAATAAAAAAAAAAACATCAAGAACACCTAAGACCAAAGCATCTTTGTTGCAGCTGCTCAGAAGGAGATTTTTGTGACTTCCGTTCCAGCCTCTTGGCAGTAATAATCCTGAGTTCTGGAAAAGTCAGCAAGGTCAAGGGAAGCAAATGGTGTAGAAAGTGATGTTCTGATAAAGAAATGAATTTGATATATAATGTGAATATCAGCAAAATAATTTCTAAAATTAAAAACTTAAAAATAAGCCTTTGGTTAGAAAAAATAAAGAGGACTAGATTTTATACCCCTGAGTATTAAGTTCTGGTTCAAAAAATTGTAAGAACACATAGAGGAGATTCTCTGAGGTGTTAACACAGCAGAAAACTCCATTCTGATGGGTGGTTGCCTGGTATGTACAGAAAGACAGGAGCACCTGGGTGGCTCAGTGGTTGAGTGTCTGCCTTTGGCTCAGGTCATGATTCCAGGGTCCTGGGATTAAGTCCCACATTGGACATCCCGCAGGGAGCTTGCTTCTCCCTCTGCCTTTGTCTCTGCCTCTCTCTGTGTCTTTTATGAATAAATAAATAAAATCTTTAAAATGGAAGAGAAAGGAAAGAAAGAAAGAAAGAAAGAAAGAAAGAAAGAAAGAAAGAAGAAAAAAGAAAGAAAAGAAAGAAAGACGGCAAGACAGCAGGCTGGTCCAATGGAGAATAACAAGAATCTTCGACTCCTGTGACTTGAGCATCATTCAGAGATGATGAACACTCACTGGTTGTGTGACCTCAAATGACTTTTGCTAAGTCCCATTTTCCTCTTCCATAAAACAGAGATCATAGTATCACCTGTCTCATAAGATTGTTTTCAAGTGAATCACGTAGGAAAACATTCAGTAGTATTTAGTGGTCAGGACTCAATAAATGTCACCTGCATTTTTATAGAGTCTGATTGACATATGCTTAAGCCATTATCTCCTATGTCAGTTTCCTCCCAAACTTGCCTCATCCCAGGAATCATTTGGGACTCTAGTCCACCATACAGTTCCTAGGGCCTAGCATCAGACATCCTGAACCTGCATGTCCACGGAAGGCTCCTGGGAGTGCACTGGACAAGAGGCCCCAGAGTTCCAGGCATATTTGGGAAACATAGATGATGTTAGTAAAATTCCATATTCCCTATATCTTGAGTCTCAAATTTGGGGATCTGGTTGAAATACACGCTCCCAGAATTCCCCACCCCACAGGAAATTCTGATTTAGTTCTGGGATGGTGTCCATGAAATAGCATTTTAAAGAAGCTTCCCATCCTCAGTGATTCTGAAGAAAAGGGCTCTCAGCCCACACTTGGAGAAGCACTGCCAGGTGTTGTCATACCTCCATTTAGACTAAAATGGGAATTCTAAGAATAGTTTACAATCTTGGGGGAAATGTCCTATAGTTTTAAGGAACTACTTTGTCTCTCTGCCAACTATTACTCTTTCTCATCCCAGTTTAAACTGATCTTTTCGATGCCAACTTCTTTGACTTGGGGTTAAAAAGTAATTCAAAGTCTACCATGAATTTGATGTATCTGTGCGGGGTTTGCAAGGTTGTGCCTGTGTAGGCCTTTTATCTGCTCTGATTACCTATTCTGATTTAATAACTCATAAGCACCCTGTAGGGAAGGATTGTGCTTGCTTACCTTGTGTGTGATTCTAGGCATTTCTGATGAGTAGAGGGTTTGAGTGAAGCATGAACAAAAGAGATGAGAGTAGGTCTGAGCATAGGAGCACTCAGTTCCTAGTAAGCCTTTCTTGTTCTGAACTTACCAGTTGCCCCATTGCCCCTCATAGTTCTGTTGTCACTTAATGCACTGAGATAAAGAAGCAGACAGATCCTTATAGTAGAGTCAGGCTACATGGACAGAGTATGTGTGGACTTCTATGCAAAGCACTTGATGGGTCAAAGATAAACACACAATCATATAAGCAGCCAACAGATAGGTCTGGAAAGATGTGCAGGATGTTTGAGCTGGAAAGTATTGAGATGTAGAAAGGAAGCACAATTCTAGCAAAGAATGGCAGAGAGCTTTTCTGCTAATCCGGGGGAACTCAACCATGAGCCAAGAAATCATTTCAGTGCGACAAGTGTGCAGCCATCCACATAAACTTAAGAGCCATACCAAAACAGAATTTAGGGTAGAAGTATAACCAAAAATGTGTTGCCAACTTGGGGGAGCATCTTGCTAAATAACTGACATTTCCAAATGTGTACTAGCATGTGTGATCCATATCTTGGAGAATGTCATCCATCTCCTTTGGAAATGGATTTGCTCTGTTTTTAAAAGCCAGTCCAGGTGCTCAGTCTTATTTTTCATAATGTTCCAATTCAAAACTACAGTTCTTGAAACTCATCTAAAATGATAAATCAGGGAGCTTTTATTTTTGTAGCTATCTCTTTTTATATATGACAATGTAAAACCTTGAAGTTTACTTTTCCCAAGCAGCATCATTCAGAGACGATGAAGGATAAAAATTTGGGAAGCACAAAAGTTTATTCCTATCTCCAGTTCTCATTTGCTCAGAGAATTCTGGCAAGTGATTTAAACTAGTTCCTGAATGTCTTTTCCTGTGGTCCACAGCCAGTTACTGGGGGAATCATTTCACAGCGGTCATAAGAATGGAGATTACCATGTCTTCCCATAACTGCACAGGAACCCTACTCACTGGATAATAAAGAGAATAACAGCTTACATTTGGGAATTGTCAGGATGCAGGTCTTCTTACAAAAGTTCTGGGAATACTCAATGTACCGAATGAAGGGGTTGGTTTTTTTGTTTGTTTTTCAATGGCCACACAGAAAATCTCATTAGTATCCTTTCTTTCCCCACACACCTGTTCCATTTAGCTTAGAGGCACAGGATTAATTTGCTTTGTATCATGAACAGAGAAGTATTCAGAAAATTAAACTGTGGATCAGTTGGAAATAGACATAGTCAGAAGTGATCTCATCATTAAGTTATGTTAAGTATCCAAAGTCCCAGGACTCTTCCAATTTACAGAACTCAAGCCAGCTTATAAACCCTATGTATTTCTGTCCTCCAATCTTCCAGCTTTTCCTACTTTCCTAAATATGAATTAGAAATGTTTTTAGCTGCAGGTAACAAAGCCCAACAAAGTGTAGCTTAAATGATGAGGCTATTTATTGTTTGCTTATAACAAGTCCAGAAGTAGATGGTGTCAGGGTTTTTGATAATTCAATAATTCCAATAAAGACCCAGACGATTCTTTTGTTTCACCATCTCTAGAGTGTTGGCATTGTTCTTTTGTCATTGAATGCTCATAAGGTGACTGGCATGACTCAGCATCACATCCTTTACATAGTTTTCAGTGCCAGAAAGCAGAAAGATAAGGAAGAGCTGCAAAAAGAGGTGGTTTGGCACTGACTAGTTATACAAGGAATGAAAGGAAGAGGACTAGCTCCTTAGCAGGGTGTAAGTTAGGAAAAGTTAGAGACAAAGAACAATATCAAGCACTTTATGTCAAGCATTATATTCACAATTGTTATCTTTTAAAATTCTCACACCAGTGCTAGGGGATCAGTACTATTAAAATACCCATTTTATAGAAATACAAATTTGACATAACAAAATTAAAAGTGATTTTTTACAAAAATATTTCAAATGACGTTTATGCTATCGTTCCATAGAAAATATTTTCATTTCTGTCCTGGATATGAACATATGTGGCTCCTTCAAGGAAGGAATTGTTGGCTCAGCTACTAGGACAACAGGTGAACTCAGGTGGAGGCCCCTGCAGGCTGACAGCTGCCTTTCCCAAGGTCACCCCTCCCTGAAGTGTGCCCAGGGACTGAAGGTGCTCCAGTGACTGAGGTGGGTGAGAGAGTGCAGGAAAGCTATTCTGGCCCACCAGGGGACAACTCTGATAGACCAATTCATCTAGACTTCTCCCTCTGCCCATCCTCCTTGCTTTCTCTTTTCCAGAGTTTGTTGATCTGAAGGGCTTGAACCCTTGAACCCAACTCAGTCTTAGAGTCTGTTTCCCAGGAAAATCAAATTGTGACAATTTTGAATATCCTTTCTACCTCTTGTCTACATATATAGTATGTTTATTTTATATTGCAGACATACCCAGCTACTTTTAATTTCTAAACTTAACATCCTATTCTGAACATTTCCTCACATTACATAGCCTTTTAAATTACCTATTTAAAATGTAAAGCTAAAGTAATATAACATGTTACAGATGTTGGAAAAAAAGAAGAGAAAGTTACCCATAATCCTACTACCAAACATAGTTGATTGATATTTTGATATATTTCCTTATTTTTTCCTCTGAATAGTTTGAGAAGGTTATAATCGCATGTATACATAGTGTCCTTTTTCACATTCTTTGAACTTTATTTATTTTTATGCTCTCCCTTGAACCAGAAAAGATTAAAGACAGGGTATAAAATTACATAAATTTAGTAAAATATAAGTTGGACACTAGCTAGGACCTCCTATTCTTCAGATATTTTTGTAAACATACATCTGACACCTGAACACATGACGAATGAGAATTCAGAGCCCTTCTAAGGGTTTTGAGAATTTCCTACTACTCATTTATCATATTTTTTGTTCCAGCTTTCTGTCTGCCTAAAGGAGACAACTAGCTGCATGAATCTTGCCATGTCAATCTGGATGTTAAGCATAGGACCTTCACCAGTTTTCTCACACAAACCACCCACAAAATAAACAAAACCAAAACCAAAATCTACTTTCCCCAAAACATTTTGTGACTTTGCTTGCTTCTCCAAAGTTTGGGAGACCCTGGGATGCAAAGCCTTCTGCTCTCTTGCTGGCCTCTATGTCCTTCCTCTTCTGCTGGAGCAACCAACAAATTCTTCTCTTCACCTCAAGCATAACAGTTCCACTCACTTTGGGGCCCTTCAGGCTGTGCTTCTCCCCCAAAGCAGCTGATTCTGATTCAGATTATTTCCTCAACAAGGTCAGGTCTGTCCTAAAGGAGTTCGCTGTTTCTCAAGGCTAAGAAAAGAAAAATGCTTTTGGATTTCCACATTAAAATTAGAAGGTGAGGAAATTGGTCAGAGAGAAAAGAAAAGAAAAAGAATATGATGCCAGGAGAGAGAACAGTACACAAAGTGTATGTTATGAAGTGACTGCATTTGAAAAGTTGCTAGGGAGGGCAGAGGAAGGGTCAAAGTCAAGCAACATGATAAAGAAGTATTTGACTAACTTAGTAGCTAATGGGGCCTGAAGAACAGAAGAGATGGTGAAATCAAAGGTAACACCAGAATTAGGAGTCGGGGACTAGGGAAAGTGGCCCCTCTCTGAGATGAAATGTGGAACTTGGTAAGGAAGGCCAGTTTGGGGGGGAAGTCAATGCATATATCTTTGCTGGTAAGAATCCAGCTAGATTTGTTTGTAAATGGACACAGTGTGTATGTATAAACGGAACTGGGAGCATTATTTGCCCTATTTTGGCTCCTGGCTGCCCGTAAACATTTGCGAAGAACTATGGAATGACACTGTACCATCGCATCTGTCCAAAGAGAAGAGGAGATTTATAGTAAGAGATGGGATGAATCAAAATATTTTTGGTAGGGATCAGATGATAGGGTGGTGTGGAGAGATGGATTAATGGAGCAAATAAGATTGTACCTATGAATTCTAGCATGTCCACAGTTAGAGATTTTCTTTTGTGTTATTTTGTCTGTCAGGGTGTTGGTGTTATTTTGTGAAAAAGGAAGGAATCGTGCTGGGAATGAAAAATGATTTTCAGCCACTTGCTGCTTTAACTCTGTTACCACGGCAACCAATTTCCTCAGCCAGGAGGGAGGATTTTACTACAGAAACACCCTATATTGGACTGTTGTGATTTCAAAGGAAAATATTTACAGCTCAGTCAGTATAGCTCTTCCAGTTGAGATTGTGACAGCATGGCCCTATAAACTCGATTTCAGTGATTTCTGAAGAGTTTTTCCATTATTGACTCCAAGTAACATCACTATTTTTGACCATGCCATGGGTTTGCTGTAGGAGGCATAGCCCATGTTGGTTGGGGTTCATTTATCTTTTCCTTTCATCTCTATCAGTGATAAAATTAGATGATCCCCTTTGAAGTTAAAGCAAACCAAAAGACTAAAATAATTGTGTGACAGATGTGGTTGGGCCCTGTGGACAACTTTTGTCCTCATCTCATGACTGGCTTGGAGCAGAACTCTGGAGGCTCCTCATTTTTCCAAATAAAAAGCCTCTTCCTCAAACATTGGTGAGAAATGGAAATTTCACTGCAGGCTTGATGGGGAAGCTGGTTGACATCAGAGAGCTCAGAGCCTTTCCCTTCCTCTCCACTGTGGGCAATTTTCCTCTTGTCTTTTTTGTAGCCAGCTGCAGTCTCCCCTGTTGTCTCTCTGAACCACTCCCCTTCCCTCCAGCACTTCCCTTCTTTGGGTACCCTCAACTCTCTCCACATCTCCATTTTTAGATTGACAGAGGGTGCTGCAAACTCTTCCAGCTGGGCCTCACACTCATCTCCTCAAATTCTCTTTGAAGGAAGCCAGAGGTCACCATACTCATGGCTTTGTGCCCCACAAATAAAATCCTTCACTTACCAGAATACTTCCTCCTTAGATCATAGGGTATACTCATATATAAAAATTGTCTTCTCTGTTTGCTTGTTTGTGTTAAAAACTATATGAGGCATTTTTTATTTCTGCAAGTGTTTGGTGTGGAAACCAGGTTTCTTGGCTGTTGAAGTAGAGCACCTCTCCAGATTCCGATAATAACAAAAGCTGGATGTACTGTTCTGCACCAAAAGTATAGAGAATGAGACTAAGGGTCTGAGGCTTTCAGAGTCAGATTGTTTTCCTCCTTCTAGTGTAAGATTGCTTCCAACCTTAATTAGCAAGGTGTGGTTCTGATTTGAACTGAGCACTTGATTAGCATTCAGATGATTGTTTCTCTTATTCCTCTTCCCATCCCATAGTGTTATTTTCCACTTTGAAAGATGAGCTTATTAATGAAATTAATCTGAATTGATAAATCATTTGTGTATTAAGGGAGGCTTCAAGGGGGGGTGGATAATGAGAATTCTTGCATCTTTCCAGACCTATTCTGGAACCAGCAATACTTCACTCTCAAACATAGTTCATCAGAGAATTAAATACATAGGATCAGCTTGCAAACACTCATCACCAAATGCTTTTTAACTTTTCTTTCAAACTGTCCTTAACTTCACTTAAAACAGGAAGTCTCTTATTCACTTTTTATTCATGCATAGGCTTGTTGAGAACCTGTTATGGACTTTGGACATATGGACATATATTATGGACATTACATTTTTCATATTCTTGAATTTGCTTCTGGCAGAGTTGACTTTTTTTTTTTTAAATGGCACTCCAAAACCTCCCCTAGACCTAGAATCTGAGGTTTTTATTTTTTTAAGTTTATTTTTTTATTTAGTAATCTCTTTACCCATCATGGGGCTCAAACTCGCAACAATCAAAAGTTGCGTGCTCTTCCGACTGAGCCATCCAGGTGCCCCTGAGTTTCTTTAGGTGAACAAAAAAGCACCACGCTTCTATTTTTTGAGAAAAGATAAGACTAATTCAGGACTTCAAAAAATTTAAATGGTTGGCATAATAGGAAACTTCCCTCTGAATTCTTAATCAAAACACCATTAACACCTATACTTTCTTTTAATTTTAGCTGTGTGAATTAAAATATTTTAAGAGTCCTTATTTTTACTTCCCCTCTAAATGCAGACATGGTGCTAGAAGATAGTAATGTGAAGACTGATGAAGACACAATCTCTTTTCTCAAGAGGGAAGAATTAAAAGTAGGGGAGCTAAATGGGTAATAAATAGTCTATTGCAGTAATAAAGACAATGACAGAGGTATGCCTAGAATTGCAGGAGACTCAAGAGTGACTAACTAGCCTAAAGAAATGGGAGGAAGTCAGAAAGTTTTCTCAGGGTGTGCTGACACTGGTATTGAAGGGCCAAGAGGAGTTTACCTCATTCGGGCACTGTATAAAGGGGCAAGTGTGCTCCATGCTGAGGAAACTTGAAGTAAGGTCTATAAAATATTGATTGGCAAATGAAACCATGATTTAAAAAACCACAACACAACTTATTGAAAATCTATTATGTGCCAGGCACCATGTGCTGCCAATTTCTAGGTTATTCATAATTCAAAGCTCTCTAGGGAATGTTGTTTTTATTATCCTCCTTTATAGGTGAGGAAACAAAGATTTAACGAGGATGAGTACATGGCCTAAGGTTTATTGTATGATTCACTGCAAGTTCAGCCTAGTTGGGTCTGACTTCTGTGGCGTTTCATCCTATTTCTCTGGTGTAGATTCAATATGAAATTGAACTGAAAGAAGACATTAGTATTTCTGGTTGATTCATTTTCCCAGTAAGTCATATGATAATTTATTACAATTACGGATAATGTGATCAATTATGACAAGTGAAATGATTGCCTTGGGTGTTTGTACAAGCCTTTAGATGTAAAATATGAACCTGAGGAACACCTGGCTGGCTCAGTCAGAAGAGTATGGGAGTCTTGATCTCGGCTTTGTGAGTTTGAGCTCCATGTAGAGTGCAGAGCTTACTGAAATAAATTAAAAAAAAAAAAAAAAAAAAAAAAAGCGGGCAGCCCCGGTGGCTCAGCGGTTTAGCACCGCCTTCAGCCCTGATCCTGGAGACCTGGAATCGAGTCCTACGTCGGGTTCCCTGCATGGAGCCTGCTTCTCCCTCTGCCTCTGCCTCTGTCTCTGCCTCTCTCTCACTCTCTCTGTGTCTTTCATAAATAAATAAATAAATAAATAAATAAATAAATAATCAATCTTAAAAAAATTTAAAAAATAAAAAATTTTTAAAAAGCAAAAAAAAAAAAAATCACTTTGAAATATGAGCCTGAGATTGCATTTGATAATGGAAACTTTGGATGAACCATACATTAAGATGTATTTTTCTGACATGGAAGAGACCTACTTCCAAGACCAAGACTTCATAAAGAGGTCCTATTTGTGTTTGTTTTATAATTAGAGATGTGGTGTTGGTGAGGTCAAGGTAGAAGCATTTGTGGACTTTTTCTCCCTTTATTTTTAAGGAAATAAACCAAAATACTAAAATAAACCAGTTGTACATTAAACTCGGAAATTTTAAATACCTATGCTATAGTAAAACAACACACACCAAAATTATCATCTTCCTGGAGTATGATTACACAACTGACAGAGCTTCACTTTCACAGTATGCTTTTGCACATTTATATTCCTTGTTGTATGATTACACTGACAGCAAGCCCACTGCACAGCTTTTGAAATGGAATATATTCTGATGTATTCAGTACAGTCCAAGGATTGCCTTGGATTTTGTCCCTAACATTATAAATATAGTAGAGCAGAGTAGTAATCATCTCATTTCTTCAAAGTGTTTGAAATATATAAGCACAGAATGACTGCCCAGTTTTTCTCATTCCCAATTATATTTTTTATACTTCACTATCCAGGCAGTCAGCATTATTTGAGATCAGGAACTGTGCTAGCTGTAGGCCATCATATTGGTTTCTAGGGATAAAAAGATAACATCTGATATCTGCCAATTTTAATGGGGCATCAAAATCATCATACAGCCTAATGAACAATACAAAACAGAAATACGGGCATTTGACATGGGAAGGCATATGAGAGAACAACAAATTGTGCCATAATTAGGAAGGTCTCCAACACTGTTTCACAAAGGTGTTACTTGCTCTCTTGGAGGATAAGTAGAAGGATATTCCAGGAAGTGAGACCAGCATCAGTAAAGGAAAATGCACAGGTTTTAAAAACAGGAAGTTATGACCAGGCTAGAAGTGAGAGTGTCTTGTGTGGAAGAGGGAAAGCAACAAGGGCCTAGCAGCAATCGCTCTAGGTTAAAAGGTCGGCTGGTGCAGATTATGTGTATATTTGTATTCTTTGTATTCTAAAGCAACTGGACCAAAAACCTGTGCAGGGTATTTAATAGAGTGAACTGAGAGTTCTGTATTTCAAGGGAGGCTTCAGAGAAAGCAAGTCTGTATATTCCTTGGACAATCTAGCCCTGCATTTGCATTCTTATTTGGATATCAAAGTGAGGCCACATTTTACTCCTAGTCTCTCCTGTTTTCAGAGAAGATGCAAATGGCGAGCAGCCATCTTATATGTAGGAATTCTGTTTTATCACTTCTCAGTTTTCTCTTTTCTAAGCTGAATTACACAGACTCACTCTTCATTCCTTGTGAAGCTTATTCACAAGTCTTTTGGTACTGCCTCTGTAGCAGTCCACTGACTGACCTCCTGCCAAGTTCTTTTCCTCCTGCAGTCTCCTTCATTTAAAAAATCATTTATTTATTTTTGACTAGGCAAAATATTTATAAAATCAAACCATGAAACCCAGTAGCATCCTTCTTGCTCTGTCCTTCCTCTACTCATTTCTTATTGTCCCCTCCCAAAGGTAACCACTCTTGTTAGTTTCCTATTTGCTTTTCCAGGGATGTTAGCATATAGAAGCCAATGCAATTCATGTGATTTCTCCTTCTTTAAAACAAATGTTAGATTTCTTTTCATAAAGTTCTGCACCTTGGTTTTTTTTCACTTAATGTATGGAAAATATGTCCAAAGCAGTTCAGAAAGTTTTTCTTGATTCTTTTTAAAGGTGGGTAATAACCCATTGTATGACTACACCATTATTTAACCAGCCCCTTATTGATGGACACATAATTGTGTGAAGATATTTGCTATACAATTCACATGTGTAAATATAGCTGGAGGAGAAATTCTTGGAAGTGGAATTTCTATGTTAAATGAAATATATACTTGTAATTGTAATTTTGATAGGTAATGCCAAATTGCACAATCCCACTGTAATATGAGTCTTATTTCCTCACATGCTCACCAGTATAGCATCCCGCCACATGATGTTTCCAGTCAAACAATGAAAATTATTATGTTGGAGTATGTTAAACTTGCATTTCTCGTATTAACTTATAAAAGTGAATGTGAATATCCTTTCATTTATTTAAAAGCCATTAATAGGCATCCTTTTTCTTTGAACCATTTATTCATACCTTTGCTTATTTTTCTGTGAACTGTTTATATTCTTGCAACTTCTCTATATCTTATTGACATCTTAGGAACTATAAAATTATTATTTTACGTTTATGTGCTGGATCTTTTTTTTTTTTTTTTTTTTTTGGCAACCTGCATTCATTCACATCCCCTGTCATGCCATTTCCTAAATCACGGGGGTGGAAGCTGGAAAGTTCATTTAGTAGGCTTGCTTTCCCCTTTGGATGCAATTTATATTGTATGAATAAAATGCATGCCTTTATTATTTTGAAAAGTGGAAGGAAGGCAGAAATCATGGTTTCTTCTGGCAGGGAAGGCAGATGAGTGAGCTTTAGCCACAATGAGTGTTTGCAGGAACCTTCATGGTCCCCTGTTGGTCATCTTCTTAAGCACTATAGAGGCGCTGTGAAGTTGATTGCAGTTTCCTGGCCTGCAACAACCAAAATCAGCTGAAAAATCTTCTACAGTTCAGTAAAGGAGCATAGTTTAAAACTAATATTCACAAATCATATATATTATACATATAAATTATATCTATATAATTATATATTATATATCTATATAATTCTCTCCATATATATATTTATAATCAGTACAACAATATAGTGGAATGAAAGAGCCTATTAACAAAGTGGCAAAGAAGATAAAATACCAAGAAATAAATGTAGCAATAATTAGGCACAAACTGATGTGGAGTAAATGCTACTAAAGGAAAACTGAAACTTGGACAAATAGAAAGGCATTCATTTTCTTGGATGGCAAAACTCATTATAATAAAGAATTTATTTTATTGGGACTTTCTTTGTTGCGTAGTTTGGTCAATTTTGGTGACTATACTATGGATGCCTAAAAAGATATAGTCACAATTTTTTTTTGGATATTGGGTATTTATTGATTTATATATCCTATTAATTTTGTTATCTAGGTTGTCTGTATTCTTATTTTTTACCAATTTATCTCTCATGGGCTGAAAGATGAAATAAAGCTTCCTGCTAGAAATGGTTTTGTCAACATTTCTAGTATTTCCTATCCTTTCTGAATTATAAAAATTTATCTGTGTTATTTTGTGCTTAAGTAATAATTTACAGCTGTCACATAATCTTCATTAATTGCAGGTGTTAGGATTATAAAATGCCTTTGTTTTGTCTCCTTTCATTTTCTTTTTCTGGTAATCCACTTATTCCGATATTACAGTTGAGATATCTGCTTTCTTTTGGTTTATATTTACCTGATTCATATAACTTTTTCCACACATTTATTTTCAATTTTTCTGAATCACTTTTGTTTTAGGTGAGTTTTACACACAGCTTGGAATTGTGTTTTACCTTTTGATCTAGGGTAGGGTACATTTTTTTTTCTTTTAGTAGATGAATTAAATCCACATACACTTCTTAATTTGAAAACTATATGTGGTCTTATTCTGTTATGTTATTTTTATTTACTGCCTTTTTTATTTTAAAGTATTTCATGGGCAGCCCTAGTGGCTCAGCGATTTAGCACTGCCTTCAGCCCAGGGTGTGATCCTGGAGACCCAGGATCGAGTCCCACATCAGGCTCCCTTCATGCAGCCTGCTTCTCCCTCTGCCTGTGTCTCTGCCTCTCTCTGTATCTCTCATGAATAAAATAAATAAAATTAAAAAAAAATAAAGTATTTCACTCTGCGATCTATTTTCTTTTTTTTTTCTTTTCTTTATTTTGATGTGGGTGATTCATCTTAGAAAGCTCAGTGTTTCGTTTTGCAGTTACTTGTGTAATTATAAATCTATAATCCCCTTAGCCCTTTAATTTTTTAGAGACAGTATCCGTTTTTCCTTACTATGTACAAATATTAAGACACGCTTATTTGCACAACCTTCTCTCAACTTCCTCTGCCTGCCCTCCCAATTTTGATCAATACAATATTTTTAAAATTTATCTTTGTACAATTCATACATGCTAGTATTTCCACTACTTCACTCCCAGCTTTAAATGATATCTTTTCACTCAGATATATTACAGATCTGTGTACTTACTCTTCCTTCCACTTTTTTCCCATTTTCCCATTTCAATCTGTGATAATTAAATCACCTTTATATTGCTACACATTCAACATTTACATTTCTCTGTTGCGGGGAGGGGGGTATAATATTTACCATTTTGTTTCTGTCCCTCTAATCACTATATTGTTTGTCTGTTTTCCTTTCTTTTTGGTGATACCAACTATGTATTGGATTTCCTTCACCCATTTCTCTATCATTTTCTCCCTAATTCTTTTCACTTTTAAATAGTTTTGTATTACTTTTTACAGTGTTTTATTTGATTTCTGATCCTTCCAATTTTGCCAACTTCAAGTAGGATATCTCTAGGTCCTGTCTAAAGGTAGCAACTCAACTGGATTATTTTAATGAGGCAAAGGGCACTGGCCTGACATTTCTTTCAAAAGCCAGTTGCTCAGTTGTGGCCTTCTGTATAACACAGAACTTGCTAACATCCAAATCTCATAGGTTAACCCAAAGGTATACTTTTTAGGGGTGAATAGGACTACAAAATGGTTTACACAAAATGGCTTCTTGGCCTTTAGGCATTTTTGTTAAAATCAGGAAAAAAAAAACCTGTTACTCCTGTGAGTTGAACTGTGTCCTACACAAAGATATGTTGAGGTCATATTCCCTGGTAACTGTGATTGTGACCTTATTTGATAAAAGGGTTTTTGCAGATGTAATTAAGATGTAAGTTAAGATGAAGTTGGCAGAGCCCCTTATTCAATAAGACCAACATTCATATGAAAAGAGAAAACGGAGAGATACATAGAGAGTGGGAACACCATGTTGATGATGGAGGTAGATATTATAGCAATGCATCCACAAGCATGGTAAGATATTGGCAACCACCATAGGCCAAGAGAGAAGCACAAGACAGACTCTCCTTCAGAGCTTCTAGAAGGAACCAAAACTTGCTCGTTCCTTGATTTCTGACTCCCAGCCTCCAGAATTGTGAGAGAATACATTTCTGTTGTTATAAGCCCCCAAGTTTGTGGAACTTTGTTACAGCAGCCCTAGGAAATTAATATGCTGATCAAAGTGAAGGAGTCCAGTGGATATTACCTCAAAGGTCAGTATGATCATAAATAATCTCTTCGTGTTTTCTGCAATCTCATTACCCATTTTTTCATCTCTTAGAACCACACCATGCTATGAATGATGCTTTCAACATAGAAAAGACTGTAAAATAAAAATATAAGATTCACCAGTATAAGCATGAACTAATGTATAGATCACATTTAGGTGGTTACTTTGACAAGACATTCTGGGTTGGATTATGATTTTGGATGGAGAAGGAGGCTTATCACTCCCTTGACAAAATTTGTACTTTCCCTGCTAACAGGCTTTCTTTCTTCCAAAGGAAGAGAAAATAGTTTTCTAAAAAGCCAAACAAAATTTAAGTCAGCTTCTGGCTTTTTTAAAAATAGTTTTTCTTAATTCTAGTTAGTTAATGTACAGTTTAATATTAGTTTCAGGTGTAGAAGATAGTGATTCACCCAATGAATGATGTGATTCATACATCACCCAGTGCTTATCACAAGTGCTTTCCTTAACTCCCATCACCTATGTCACCCATTCCCCTGCCCACCTCCCCTCTAGTAACAATCAATTTGTTCTCTATTATTGAGTCTGTTTTCTTCATTTCTCTCTCTTTTTTTCCCTTTGCTCATTTTGTTTTGTTTCTTAAATTCCACATGAGTAGAATCATTGTATTTGTCTTTCTCTGATTTATTTCACTTAGCATTATACTTTCTAGCTCCATCCATGTCATTGCAAATGACAAGATTTCATTCCTTTTTGTGGCTGAATAATATCCATTGTGTGTGTGTGTGTGTGTGTGTGTGTGTATCCCATTGTGTGTGTGTATACATATATACGTATATATACTACTTCTTCTTTATCCATTTGTCAATCCATAGACACTTGGGCTGCTTCTATATTCTGGCTATTGTGGATAATGTTAACATAGGGATGCGTGTATCCCTTTGAATTAGTGTTTTTATATTATGGGGGTAAATACCTAGTAGTGCAATTGCTGGATTGTAGGGTAGTTCTATTTTTAATTTTGGGGGGAAACTCCAGTCTGTTTTCCAGAGTGACTGCACCAGTTTGCATTCCCACCAACAGTACAGGAGGGCTCCCCTTACTCCACACCCTTATCAACACCGGTTTTATTTCTTGTATTGTTGATTTTAGCCATTCTGACAAGTGTAAAGTAATATCTCACTATGGTTTTGATTTCCATTTCCCTGATGGTAAGTGATGATGAACACCTTTTTATGTGTCTATCGCCCTTCTGTACATCTTCTTTGGAGAAATGTCTGTTCATGCCTTCTGCCCATTTTTAAATTGGTTTATTCATTTTTGGGGTGTTGAGTTTTATAACTTCTTTATGTTTTTTGGATACTAACCCTTTATCAGATGTCATTTGCAAATATCTTCTCCCATTCCATAAGTTGCCTTTTAGTTTATTTCCTTTGCTGTGCAGAAGTTTTTCATTTTGAAAGAGTCTACTAGTTTATTTTTGCTTTTGTTTCCCTTGCCTCAGAAGACATATCTAGAAAAAGTTGCTAAGTCAATGTCAAATAGATTACTGCCTGTGTTCTTCTCTAGGATTTTTATGGTTTCAGGTCTCACATTTAGGTCTTTCATCCATTTTGAGTTTGTTTTTTGTGTCTGATGTAAGGATGTGGTCCAGTTTCATTCTTTTGTATATCTCTGTCCAGTTTTCCCAACATCATTTGTTGAAGAGGCCTTTACCCATTAGATATTCTTTCCTGGTTTTTCAAATATTAGTTGATCATATAATCATCAGTTCATTTCTGTCACGTCATATTCTATTCTGTCCCATGGATGTGTCTATTTTTGTGTCAGTACTATACTGTTGATATATAACTTGGTAATACAGCTTGGTAATATAACTTGAAGACCAGAATTGTAAAGCCTCCAGTTTTGCATTTCTTTTTCCAGATTTCTTTGGCTATTCTGGGTCTTTTGTGGTTCCATACAAATTTTAGGATTGTTTGTTCTAGCTCTCTGAAAAATGCAGTTGGTATTTTGATAGGGATTGACCTAAATGTGTAAATTGCTTTGGGTAATACAGACATTTTAACAATATTTGTTCTTCCAACACATGACCATAAAATGTCTTTCCATTCCTTTGTGTCATCTTCAATTTCTTTCATCAGCGTTTTATAGTTTTCAGAGTACAGTCTTTTATAAACTCTGTGGTTAGGATTATACCTAGGTATCTTACTGGTTTGGGTGGCTTCTGGCTTATTTTAAATAGATTGTTTATTTCTACTTTTGTCATGAGTTTCCTCATTAAAGTCATACTTCCCTGGAACACAAAGGATGCCTGGCTGGCTCAGTTGGTTAAATGCCTGACTTTGGCTCAGATCATGATCTCAGGGTCTTGGAGTCAAGCCCCATGTGGAGCCCTATGTCTTAGCAGTGAGTCTGCTTGTCCCTCACCTTCTCCCCCTGATCATACTACTTTCTCCCTTTCTTAAAATAATAAACAAAATCTTTTTAAAAATTTTAAAAAAGAACGGGGACATAAATACACATCAAGCTTTGATATCATTTTCATCTTTAGAAACAAAGTGAAGTATTTTATTCACTTAGAACCATGGGCAGATTTTCCTTCACTTGTTGTGATTTTCATGGTAAAGTCTTTAAAATTTGGCAAAAGGATGAAAGTAGAAGTGTGTAACTTCTATGACAATTTTCCTTTCCCTTTGTTCATTCAAAGAGCCACAGTTCTGGAAACATGTATTCCTGAGCATCAAGAAATGAGGGAGTGGACTTTGAACTTTCCCAGACTTTAGGGTCACTTGCTATTAATTGGGTTAAACACAGGTACTAAATGAATAGAAGGAAATAATTTGTATTACCTGGGCATTGCAAGGTATGTGGCCTAGGATAAGCAAGATCATCTTGAGAGATGATAGGGACTGGATATTACCTGATGAAGAGTTTTAAAAGAAGGCTTTTTGAAGCTTTTATAATTGATATAAAATGGCTTTCATCTGTTGCTACCCAGACATACCCTTGTGAATATGTTCTTACAGCTCTCTCAGAGGATATACTAGCACTTTGAATTACAGCATTAAAAATCATGATAGAATTTTTTCCCTTTCTTTTTGTTCTAAGGGCCTCAGATTCAATTCTAAAGAGACACATAGAGCTCTACAGTGATGCACTGGCTTGCTTAGGAACAGTCAGGCTAGGAAAAACAAGTGTGAGCTCATAAATGTACTTTCTTACTGGGATATAAAAGTGCCAGAGTTGTAGTTGAAGGCGAATTTGATGGAAGCCTTACATTGGGTGATATTGAGAGATCCATGGACACTCTTAAGTTTGGGGTCTAAAAATTATGTGGTCTTCTGAATCCCAAACCCTAAACTAGTTGAAGGCTATGTAATTAATTGCATGTTTTTAAGTTTTGTTTCCTCAACTCTTATCTGTAAATCCACTGGGGTTAAAAAGGAAATGTTGAGCATATTTTCCTTACCCATATATCTTTCATACACATTATAAATTAAAGCCCTCGTGTTCCCATTAGAACAGAGTTTTTTCAATTACTATTTCTTCTTTAGCTCTCTTTTCTCAAATGAAAATGACATAAAAATAATTTCTGAGCACTTATTGCCTTTTCTTTAAAGGTCCTGTACTCTCATACTTATCCCATTTACCAAAATATTGCTTATATGTAATGCTGAATTCCCAGAATTCCTAGGTCATACAACAACAATAATTTATCCAGATATCATTAGGGACATTAAGGAGGATGGGGGAAAGGTGGCCTATTAAGAAAGTAAATCTTCCAGCTCCAACAAGCATGAAGCCTGGGTTTGTTGTTGTCGTTGTTTGTATACTTCATTGCCTTTTAGTTCTAGATTGACCAGCTTTATTTTATTTGCCTGAGGAGCATTCCAGAACTTTTTGTTTTTGTTTTGTTTTAAAATATTTATTTATTTATTCATGAGACACACATATAGAGAGGCAGAGACATAGGCAGAGGGAGAAATAGGCTCACTGCAGGGAGCCCGATGTGGGACTTGATCCCAGAACTCTGGGATCACACCCTGAGCCACCTAGGTGTCCCAGAACTATATTTTTGGAACACAACTCTGGAAATTGCTCTGTGGTCATTATCATTTGCTTTACATACTTATACATAGTTCAGTAAATATCTATGAAATGAATGAAGTCTTTCAAAAGGCATTGGGGTTTTTGCCTAGTATAAGCAATACTTAGACTATAGCACTGACCATTTTGCCCTGAGCCAAGATTTTATTCTAAGAGGAAATAATGGAGTTTAGAGTGAAAAGAAAGATGCTTGTTCCTTTTGGAAAATACTTGCTCCTTGAAGCTTGATGAAACTAAGAACAGAGAACACAGCTCTGGTAAAGGAGGTATAAATATCTCTCAGGATCTGCTTATCTAGTTTGTTTCATTCTGGTTAGGAAGGACCCCCTTCTCCAAGAATGCCTTTAGAAATTTATGAAGATTGTAGAGAGTAATTATAGGCCATTCTAAGAAGAATATGTAGGTTTATTATACTTCGATAGCACAATCTTCAAAGATTGTAAAGTGGATCCTATTATTAATCACCGTTTTTCATTCTTAAGAGAACTATGGCAACTTAAGGAAAGGTATCTGAGTTGTAGAACAGTCTGGATTCATGTGTGTGTTCCTGTGGCTCTTGTCCTCCCCATTTGTATTGAATTAATTTCTTTCATTTGTTCAGGGCACATATTACTAAGTGTTTGTCTTTTTTTCTAAGATTTTATTTATTTATTTGTGAGAGACAGAGAGAAGGAGGCAGAGGGAGGGGCAGGCTCCCCATGGAGCAGAGAGTCTGATGTGAGACTGGATCCCAGGACTCCGGGACCATGACCTGAGCTGAAGGAAGATGCTCAACTGACTGAGCCACCCAGGTGTCCCTAGGTGTCTTTTTATTATTTTTTTAATTGAACTATAGTTGACACATAATGCTACATTAATTTCAGATGTACAGCATAGTGATTTGACAAGTCTATACTTCATGCTCTGCTCACTGCAAGTGTGGCTACTATGTGTCAACATACAGTGCGGTTACAATACCATTGGCTATATTCCCTATGTTGTACATTTTATCCCTGTGACTTACTCATTCCATAACTTGAAGTCTATATTTCCCACTCCTCTTCACCCATTTTGCACATTCCTCCATCCCTTCCCTTCTAGAAATGATCAGTTTGTTCTCTGTATTTCTGGGTCTATTTTAGCTTTTTGTTTGTACATTCATTTGTTTTTTAGATTCCATATGTAAGTGAAATCATATGGTATTTGTCTTTCTCTGTATACTTAATTTACTTAGCATAATACCCTCTAGGTCCAACCATGTAATTATAAATGACAAGATCTCATCTTTTTCATAGTCCTCTGTGTGTGTGTAAGTATATGTGTGTGTACCACAGCTTCTTTATCCATTCATCTATTGATGGACACTTGGGTTGCTTTTGTAATTTGGCTATTGTAAATAATGCTGCAGTAAACATAGGAGTGTATATATCTTTTCAAGTTAGTGTTTTGTTTTCTTTGGGCAAGTACACAGTAGTGGAATGATTGGATTGTATGGTAGTTCTATATTTAATTTTTTGAGAAACCTTCATATTGTTTTCTATAGTGGCTTCACAAGCTTCCATTCCCACCAACAGTGCATGAGGGTTTCTTTTCTTCCACATCCTCACCAACACTTGTCATTTCTTGTCTTTTTGAGTCTAGCCAATCCGACATGTATAAGGTGATGTCTCATTGTGTATGTGTGTTTTTAAAGGTTTTATTTATTTGTTCATGAGCAACACACACAGAGAGAGAGAGAGAGAGAGAGAGAGAGAGAGGCAGAGACATAGGCAGAGGGAGAAGCAGGCTCCACCCAGGGAGCCCAATGTGGGACTGGATCCTGGGTCTCCAGGATCACACCCTGGGCTGAAGGCGGTGCTAAACCGCTGAGCCACCCGGGCTGCCCTCATTGTGGTTTTGATTTGCATTGCCCTGATGATTTGTGATGTTAAGCATCTTTTCATGTGTCTGTTGGCCATCTGTGTGTTCTCTTTGGAAAAACGTCCATGTAGTTCCTCTGCCTATTTTTTTATCTGGATAGTTTGGGGGTTTTTTGGTTTCAGTTGTGTAAGTTTTTATATATTTTGGATATCAACCTCTTATCAAATGTATCATTTGCAAATATCTTCTTCCATTCAGTAGATTGCCTTTTTATTTTGTTGATGGTTTCCTTTGGCGTAGTTCCAATAGTTTAATTTTACTTTTATTTCCCTTGCCTGAGGTGACATATCTAGAAAAATGTTGCTATGGCCAATGCCCCCCCCCCCAAAAAAAAATTACTGCCTATGCTTTCTTCTAGCAGTTTTATGGTTTCAGGTTTCACATTTAGATTTTTAATCCATTTTGAATTTATTTTTGTCTATGGTGTAAGAAAGTGATCCAGTTTCATTCTTTTGCATGTAGCTGTCCAGTTTTCCCACTACATTTATTGAAGAGACTGTCTTTTCCCCATTGTATATTTTCCTCCTTTGTTTCAAAATAATTGGCCATATAAGAGTGGGTTTATTTCTGGGCTTTCTCTTCCATTCTATTTATCTATGTGTCTATTGTTATGCTAATACTCTGCTGTTTTGATTACTATAGCTTTGTAGTAAATATTGAAATTTGGGATTGTGATTCTTCAGCTTTGTTCTTCTTTGGCAAGATTGCATTAGCTATTTGGGGTTCTTTGCATTCCATACAAATTTTAGTATTCTTTGTTCTGGTTCTGTGAAAAATATTGTGATATTTTGATAGGGATTGTACTGAATCTGTAGATTGCTTTTGGGTAGTATGGGACATTTTAACAATATTAATTCTTTCAAACCATGAACATGAACTATCTTCCATTTATTTGTGTCATCTTTATTTTTTTCAACAGTATTTTACAGTTTTAAAAGTATAGGCCTTTCACTTCCCTGGTTAAGTTTATTCCTTGGTATTTTATTCTTTTTGGCACAATTGGAAGTTGGATTGTTTCCTTACTTCCTCTTCCTGCTAATTTATTATTAGTGTGTAGAAATGCAACCAATGTCTATGTATTAATTTTGTAGTCTGCAACTTACTGAATTCATTTATCAGCTCTAATAGTTTTTTGGTGCAGTCTTTAGGGTTTTCTATATATACAGTATCATGTTATCTGCAAATAGTGACAGTTTTATTTCTTCCTTACCAATTTGAATGCTGTGTATTTCTTTTCTTGTCTGATGGCAGCAGCTAGGACTTGCAGTAATATGTTGAATAGAAGTGGTGAGAGTGGGCAACCTTTTGTTCTTCGATCTTAGAGGAAAAGCTCTCAGTTTTTCACCATTGAGTATGATGTTAACTGTGAGTTAACATATGTTGAAGCATGTTCCCTCTAATGACACTTTGTTGAGAATTTTTATCATGAATGGATATTGTACTTTGTCAAATACTTTTTCTGTATTTATTGAGATGATCATATGATTGTTATCTTTTTTTTGTTGATGTAATGTATCACACTGATCAATTTGTGAATATTAAACCATCTTTGAATTCCCAGAATAAATCCCCTTTGATGGGGTGAATGATCCTTTTAATGTATTGTTGAATGTGGTTTGCAAATATTTTGTTGAGTATCTTTGCATCCATGTTCATCAGTGATATTGGCCTGTAGTTTTCTTTTTTTTTTTTTTTTTTTTGTAGTGTCTTTGTATGGTTTTGATATCAGGGTAATGCTGGCCTCACAGAATGTATTTGGAAGCTTTCCCTCCTCTTCTTTTTCTTCTTTTTTTTGGGGGGGGAAATAGTTTGAAGAATTAGGTATTAATTCTTCTTTAATTGTTTGATAGAATTTACCTGTGATGTCATCTGGTCCTGAAGTTTTGTTTTTTGGGAGTTTTTTTTTTATTTACAGATTCAATTTGTTGATAGTAATTAATTGGTCTGTTTAGATTTTTTATTTCTTCCTGATTCAGCTTTGGAACATTGTGTATTTCTAGGAATTTACCCATTCCTTCTAGGTTGTCCAATTTGTTGGCATATAACTTTTCACAGAATTCCATTATAATCCTTTGCATTTTTTTTAAAAAAAGATTTTATTTATTTATTCATGAGAGACACAGAGAGAGAGGCAGGCAGAGAAATAGGCAGTGGGAGAAGCAGGCTCCATGCAGGGAGTCCGATGTGGGGCTCGATCCTGGGACCATGGGATCACACCCTGAACCAAAGGCAGACACTCAACCTCTGAGCCACCCAGGTGTCCCACTGCTGAGCCACCCAGGCGTCCCTCCTTTGCATTTTTGTGATGTCAGTTATTACTTCTCCTCTTTAATTTCTTTTTTTTTGTATTTTTTTTATTAGAGTTCAATTTGTCAACATATAGTATAACACCCAGTGCGTGCTCATCCTGTCAAGTGCCCCCTCAGTGCCCGTCACCCAGTCACCCCATCCTCCCGCCCACCTCCCCTTCCACTACCCCTTATTTGTTTCCCAGAGTTAGGAGTCTCTCATGGTTTGTCTCCCTCTCTGTTATTTCCCACTCATTTCCCCTCCTTTCCCCTATAATCCCTTTCACTATTTCTTATATTCCCCGTATGAGTGAAACCATATGATGATTGTCCTCCGATTGACTTACTTCACTCAGCATAATACCCTCCAGTTCCATCCACATCAAAGCAAATGGTGGGTGTTCGTCCTTTCTGATGGCTGAGTAATATTCCATTGTATACATAGACCACATCTTCTTTATCCATTCATCTTTCGATGGACACCGAGGCTCCTTCCACAGTTTGGCTATTGTGGACATTGCTGCTAGAAACATCGGGGTGCAGATGTCCCAGCGTTTCACTGCATCTGTATCTTTGGGGTAAATCCCCAGCAGTGCAATTGCTGGGTCATAGGGCAGGTCTATTTCTAATTCTTTGAAGAACCTCCACGCAGTTTTCCAGAGTGGCTGCACCAGTTCACATTCCCACCAACAGTGCAAGAGGGTTCCCCTTCCTCCACATCCTCTCCAACAGTTGTGGTTTCCTGCCTTGTTAATTTTCACCCTTCTCACTGGTGTGAGGTGGGATCTCATTGTAGTTTTTCATTTATTTGTATCGTCTCTCTTTTTCTTGATGAGTCTAGCTAAACTTTCATCAGTTTCATTTATCTTTTCAAAGAACCAGCTCTTGGTTTCATTGATCTTTTCTTTTGCTTGTTAAGTCTCTATTTTATTTATTTATGTTCCGATATTTATTATTTCCTTCCTTCTACAAACCTTGAACTTTTTAATTGTCCTTTTACTAGTTCCTTTAGGTGTAAATTTAAGTCATTGTCTTTTTATTTATGATTTAAAATCTGCTCCAATTACAATTTATGTACTGAATCTTTGTCAGTTTACTTCTAAGGGAGTGTTTGCTCCCATTCAGTATGCTCTGGCTCTTGCTGACTTTTCATTTCTTGAAACCTTAGGCAGAAAGACTCCCTTCCCATTGAGAACCCTCATGCACCCCACCATAACACTGCCTGTATAACTATTTAGTCTCTCCCTCTACCCAGCAATATCAACTCTGGTAATAAAAATTTAATTACTTAGTGCTCAATATCATATATTTTCCAAAAGCTCTAACATGAGGAATGTCAGTCTAGATAAGGAGCTCCTGAAAATGTAACTGCCAGATCAGGGCATCTCAGCATCAAAGTCAATCCTAGAAACATAAACTTAGAATTTTTTTATAATTTACACTAATAATTACCTAATTATGTACAATAATAATTACTTATTATTGTCAGCCTTTTCCAAAGACTGTATGTTTTATGAAGCAGGGACTGAGCTTCTATGGCCCACTAATATGTCCTTAAAACCTAGTACAGGGCCAAGAACATAAAGGCAGTTGATAGTGTTAGTTTCACTTTATATATCATAGTGTGTAGCCCTAGTGCTCAGTTAAAGTTGGACAAATCACTGATCTTTGGTCTGTCTGATTTATGCTGGATTAACTTGCATTAACTTCTGAGTTTTCCTATCCCATTTTTAACTCTATTTCCAGTCACATTTTGTATTTCCACTCACCTAGAAAATGCTCTCAATTACTTTTATGCCAAGACAGGCTAGGAAGATGGCAAAAAATACATGGGATGAATGAATAAATGATCTTGGAAGGGTTATCTGGCATCTAATGGGAAATAATAATTTGGGAGCCTGGACATAGAACAGGGAAAACAGATAAGACCTTCTATTCAGACCCAACTGATGAAGGCAGAACTGGAACAAGAGGGAACTTTCCAGGCTTTGGCAAAATGATTGAATCAAAACAGCAGTTGCTCACTCTGTCCAGTACCTTGTAAGTGATATCTGCCCACTTCCTGATTGAGGCTCCCGGCCCACATGCCAAGGTTTCCATGCATGTACCTTCTTAGATAAAGACGGAATATTTTAAGGTAGAGAATAATTAAATGCTTTTAAATTTTGTGTTTAAAATAGTCAAAGGCAGGATAGCTGAGTGGATAAGAGCATAGATTCTAGAGCAGACTCTAGACTGGAATTAAGCAAGCTGTGTGACCTTGGACAAGTTATTTGATCCCTCTCTTCGTCGGTTTTCTCATTTGTTTTTTTTTTAAATTTTTTTACTTTTTATTTATTTATGATAGTCACAGAGATAGAGAGAGGCAAGGCAGAGGGAGAAGCAGGCTCCATGCGCCAGGAGCCCGACGTGGGATTCGATCCCGGGTCCCCAGGATCGCGCCCTGGGCCAAAGGCAGGCGCTAAACTGCTGCGCCACCCAGGGTTCCCGGTTTTCTCATTTGGAATGAAGTTATAACAATAATACCTATCCAACTTCATATGGTTGTCACAGGGATAAAATGAATTAATCTTTGAATTATGTGATGAATTTTATAAAGTACTCATAAATTATATATAAATGTTAAATATAAACAAACAATTGTCTTTGGAGGAAGGAAGGTAAGGATGTTGCCTTGTATATTAGTCTCTGAAGTCTCTTATTATGTTACAAATAGTCTATATTTCATGTCTTTTTTAGAGTATGCAGAAATCCACGATATCTACTTGGGATACCTATTTGAGTTATTGATTGACACCTTGTATCTGATGTGGAGTTAAACAGTGCTTGCCCAGTGAGACGTCTGACATGGATCTCACAGTTGATTACTTTGATTACTCAGTTTTCATTCTGCTTCCACAATCTTGGGAAACATCCATTAGAGTTCAGCAGAAACTCTCTTCTCTAATCAACACTGCAAGCCCTCAGTTTTCCTCTGAAGCTGGAGGAAAGCGCTGGTTTTCAAGCACTTGCTTTCTAAAGACATACCTTGTTTAGTTTGTCTTGAGTTAAATGATTTCACCTGGTCCTGGCAGGAAACTACAGCTCAAGTTCTCATCTGCACTCCAGAGGCAACTGTTTCTGGTGACTAAAGCAACCACATGCACATTCATATTCTAAATTTAATCAGGAGACATGTTGCTTAATGATTCATTTGAGTTGTATCACAGAATGCTTTCGGAAGGACTAAAGGAAAGTAATTCTCTCTCCATCATGGGGGAGAAGTGCATGTGAACTTTATTGTTCTTGTTGTTTAATAAGGCAAGTATCTTACCAAGGCTGAGCCCAGAAGGATGAAAATGAAGAGGACATGGGTAGAAAATTGAAATGATTGGGAAGTCCAGGGACAAAGGTGTGATATGGACTTATGTGGTGGGGTTACTGAGAGGCAGAGCTGGGGGCAGGATGGAGGGATGTGTCCAGGAACTCACTCATCCACATCTTACCTGGAAAATATTGGTGTTCCTTCTTGGCTTGATTGAATATCTTGAATAAAAAATTCAATCCACTTGGAAAGATTTGACAATGTTTGGTATCACCATCCCTTCTCTGATATTATGAGCTTAGCTACATTCAGAGTCAAAGAATAGTTTATAATAAAAGCCCTTTATTTTGAATTTGAGAGAAATCTGCTGGATGGGAATGATATCTCTACTTGGGTTTCTGAATTGCATCCCTTTATCCTTTTAATACTCATCTAAACTGTCTCTTTGAGGACCAAGTCCCAGGTCCTTACATACGGCTGATCTCAAAGGTGATTCAAAATGGACACTTGTGTTCAGTTTATGGAACCTCCCAAGAAGGTATGAAGTTCACCCCACAGACTGATGCCTGCTACTTTAAATTTGAGTGCACTCCTCCCTCTTCCTTTACTAAACTCCTGGATGATCCCAAAAAATGGGACTGTGACATCAGGCTCACATGAATCAGAGTTCTTACCTAAGGGTGCTTTACTAATAATTTCAAGGAGACAAGTAATCAAGAGGCATAGGGTAAGCCTGAGCCAGTCCAGGACTGGCTCCCAGGCCCTTTCTCAAAGTACTGGATTGATTCTGGCCCAGGTGAATATATGAGGGCTCTAAGGGATACGTGAGGGTCAAATCATTTGCACAGAAGTGGGTCATTTGAGCCTTGAAAACTCTCCATTTTATACTCAGCTGGTTACATATCTTACATGACTTTTCAGGGAGACCTGCCCCAGAAACTCACAGATGCCAAGTTTGTTTACCAGAAGCAATCTTAGGCAACCCGATACCTATACTAAAACTGTTTTTAGAGAAGGACTCTCCCGCTAGGGATTCAATTATTTTGCCTGGCAGGAGACCTGTCATTAGCATCTTTATAAGATTAGACAATGTCACCTTCTTTACCTCCTTTATTTCCTGGGGACAACCCTGTGGAGAATAGATTACAGACCTCCTGCTAATCTTATCCCAGACAAAAAGTGGCTGGTCACTTGGAAAGCCTGGGGGAGCACTGCTTTGGGGAATCCAGGTTGAAAGCAAACATCATAGAGTCCATTCTTCTTATCAAAGGAAAGAGCCATGTTATTAGACCTACCAAGACAGCAGGTGGTGAAAAACTCCTTTTCATTTTTTTCCCCAAATTTTTATTTAAATTCCAGCTAGTTAACATACAGTGCAATATTAGTTTCAGATGTAGAATTTAATGATTCATCACTTAAATACAACACCTGGTGCTCATCACAAGTGCTTTCTTTAATACCCATCACCTGTTTAATCCATTATCCCACCCACCTCCCCTCCAGTAACCCTCAGTTTGTTCTCTGTAGTTAAAATTCTGTGTCTTTGGCTCAATCGGTTAAGCATCTGCCTTCAGCTCAGGTCATGATCCCAGGGTCCTGGGATCAAGTCCTGTATCAAGCTCCTTGCTTAGTGGGGAGCCTACTTCTCCCTCTACCTGCCACCCCCTCTGCTTGTTCTCTAAGAAATAAACAAAATCTTAAAAATAAGAATCTTATTCTTGATTTGCCTCACTTCTCCTGCCCATGTTATGTCCATTTTTGTTTCTTAAATTCTGCATATGAGCTAAACCATATATTTGTCGTTCTCTGACTGACTTATTTCACTTAACATAATACTCCTTAGCTCCATCCATGTCCTTGCAAATGGCAAGATTTCATTCTTTTTTTTTTTATGGCTGAGTAACATTCCATTCCATATATATGTATGGAATATATATATATATATATATATATATATATATATATATATGACTTCTTTTCATTAATTGATGGACATTTGGGTTCTTTCCATAGTCTGGCTATTGTTGATAATCTTTAACAAACATTGAGGTACATGTATCCCTTCAAATCAGTATGTTTCTATTCTTTGGGTAAATACTGAGTGGTACAATTGCTGGATTGTCGGGTAGTTCTAGTTTTAATTTTTTGAGGAAACTTCAAACCGGAAAAACTTCTTTTCTGCTTGAACTGGGGATATTTCTGCCTAGCGATTTCTTTTCCCTCATTATTTTATTATTTTCCAGAGTTCGAGTTCCCCAAGCCTACATCATTTATGAGAAGGAAGCAACCCAACTCTAGAAAACAGGCACAGAGAAAAAGCACAGTAGGAGTAGCTGCATTGTCTCCCTGGGAGATGTTCTAGTTTCATGGAAAGCCTATTTGAGGCAAAAGGCCTTCAGGTCTTATGGTGACACTGGTTGGAAGTAGGCTCTCCTTGATTCTACTTTTTACGTGGCTCTGGAATTGAAGGAGAATTAGTTGCTACTTGCGAGGTTTAGATGAGTGATGCTTTGTCATAAAAAGGAAATAAATAGATTCATCAACTTGCTCAAAGTACAAACTTTACTTTTGGACTCAAACTGAAAGTCAAACATCCAGACTCAAAATCTCATCTTTTCTCAACAAGGTAGAGACTATGGCCAAGTGACTGCTGTATCATGGGTAACCAAGAACAGTGGCTACTGCCCTCTGATGAGCATTTACTCTGTGACAGACCCCCTTGTAAGCTCGTCACATAAGAGATCTCATCCTAGTTGCAGCAATCCTGGAGACAGTATTTATCTCTACTTTGCAAATGAGAAAACTGAGACACAAACAAGTTGGTGGCTGATCAGAAATTTGAACCTAGGTTTTTAACTCAGAACCGTATTCTCACGGCCTGTTACACTAACTCTCCTTGATGGCTTGGATCCCACCAAACGACTTCATTTCAATAACTGATTTAAAAAAAATTTTTTTTTTCACAAATGAACAAGAGTGAATTTTTTCTTGATTTTGCCAGAGCACAGATATCCATGAGTTTAGAATGGTCTTCAGGATTGAGCTTCTATGGGTTTTCCCATCTATCTAGATAGGTGTGAATTTTAAATTATTTTCACCTGGTGCCCTTTCTCTTCCACTGAACATTCCCTCTCTCTCATATTCATTTTATTATGCTTGACTTTATTGCACTGTACCACATTTAAAAAGTTCTTACGATATTTCAGATTTTTTCATCATTATTATTATATTTGTTATGGTGATCTGTGACCAGTGATTTTGATGCTGCTCTTGTAATTGCTTGGGAAACCACCAACCACACCCATGTAAGACAGTAAGCATAACTAGTAACTGTTGTATGAGTTCTGACTGCTCCAACAACCACCCCTCTCCCTCTCCTTGGGCCTCCCTATTTCTGGAAACACAACAATATCGAAATTAGGCCAATTCTAAGTGTTCAAATAAAAGAAGAGTTGCACATCTTTCGCTTTTAACCAAAAGCTAGAAGTAATTAAGCTTAGTGGGAGAAGGTATGTTGGAAGTCAAATTAGACCAGAAGCTAGGCCTCTTGTATAGTTAGCCAAGTTTTGAAGGCCAAGGGAAATATTCTTGAAGCACTGAACATTCTTGTTCTAAGTGCTACTTCAGTGAACACACCAACGGTAAGTGGAACAGCCATATTGCTGATATGGAGAAAGTTTGAATGATCTGGATAGATGATCAAACCAGCCACAACATTCCCTTCAGGCAAAGCCTAATCCAGAGCAGAAGGCTGAGATAAGTGATGAAGCTGCAGAAAGAAAGTCTGCAGTTAGCAGAGGTTAGCTCATGAAGTTTAAGGAAAAAAGCTGTCTCCATAACATGAAAGTGCAAGGGGAAGCAGCAGGTGCTGATGTAGAAGCTGCAGCAAGTTATCCCAAAGATCCAGCTAACATAATGCAGGTGGTTATACTAAACAACAGATTTTCAGTGTAGACCAAAGAGTCTTCTGTTGGAAGAAGATGCCACCTAGGACTTTAATAGCTAGAGAAGAGAAGACAATGCCTGCCTTCAATGCTACAAAGGACGGTCTTATTCTCTTGTTAGGGGCCAATGTAGCTGGTGACTTTAAGTTGAAGCCAATGCTCATATAGCATTCTGAAAATTCTAGGGCTCTTAAGAATTACCCTAAATCTGCCCTGCCTGTGCTGTATAAATGGAACAACAAAGCCTAGATGACAGCACATCTCTATGACATGGTTTATAGAATATTTTAAGTTCACTGTTGAGACTTACTGCTCAAAGTAAAGATTCCTTTCCAAATATTACTGCTCATCAAAAACCTGGTCATCTAAGAACTCTGATGGTGATGTACAAAAGTAAGATTCATGTTGTTTTCATGCCTGCTAATATGAAATCCATTCTGTGGCCCATGAATCAAGAGTAATTTTGACTTTCAAGTCTCTTATTTAAGAAATACATTTCATGAGGCTATAGCTATCATAGATAGTGATTCCTCTGGTAGATCTAAGCAAAGATAAGTAAAAACCTGGAAAGGATTCACCATTCTAGATGCCATTGAGAACACTCACAATTCATTAGAAGGGGTCAAATTATCAGGATTAACAGGAATTTTGAAAAAGTTGATTCCAGCTCTCAGAGGTGACTTGGAGAGGTTCAAGACTTCAGAGGAGGAAGTAACTCAGATGTGGTGGAAACAGCAAGACAACTAGAATCAGAAGTGGAGTCTGAAGATGTGAGTGAATTGCTGCCATCTCATGATCAAACTTGAGAAGATTAGCAGCTATTTCTTATGGCTGAGCAGAGAGTGGTTTCTTGAGATGGAATGTCATAGTGAAGATATTGTGAAGACTGTTGAGGTGACAACAAAGGATCTAGATTTTTTTAAAGATTTTATTTATTTATTCATGACACAGAGAGAAAGGCAGAGACAGAGGCAGAGGGAGAAGCAGGCTCCATGCAGGGAGCCTGATGTGAGACTCGATCCTGGGACTCCAGGATCACCCCCTGGGCCAAAGCCAGGTGCTAAACTGCTAAGCCACCCAGGGATCCCCAAAGGATCTAGAATATTATATAAACTTATCTGATAAAGCAGCGGCAGGGTTTGAGAGGATCAACTCTAATTTTGAAAGAAGTTCTACTGTGGGAAAAATGCTATCCAACCACATTGCATGCTGCAGAGAATTCACTCATAAAAGGAAGTCACCCAATACACCAAACATCATGTTGTCTTATTTTAAGTTGCCACAGCCATCCCTACCTTCAGCCACAGCCATCCCTACCCTGACCTCCCTGATCAGTCAGCAGCCATCACCACTGAGGCAAAAAGTTACAATTTGCTGAAAGCTCAGATGATGGCTAGCCATTTTCAGGAATAAGGCAATTTGTAATTAATGTATGAATATTATTATTTAGACATAATGCTACAGCACACTTAATAGACTATAATATAGTGTAAACATAATTTTTATGTGCTTTGGGAAACCAAAAAAATTCATTTCACTCACTTTATTGCAATATTTGCTTTATTGCAGTGGTCTGGAACTGCACCCGCCATATTTCTGAGGTGTGCCTGCATGTATGTTTATTTACAAATCTATATGTTATATTTTTTATTTATGTGCATACTTTTCTACTTTAGGTTTAATATGGCTTTGTCCTTAATTAATGAGAACTTGAAAAGGAAGCATGGTGCTATCTTTTCATTAACTTGTTCTTCTAAACAGAGGCCTTCCAGAAACCTGCCATAGAAAGATGTTTATTTTTCTTAACTTCCATGGGCAGAGAATGCCTGTGATGGCAAAAGATGACCCCAATTCTGGGTAAATACAATCCGGTGATTATAATGAAAAATTTAGCTAAAATACTAGAAAACTAAAGGCTAGAATGTAATTAAACTGAACATATACTGGAATGCACTAAAAATCATGCGTCTCTCAAAATAATCAATGCTTTAAAATAAAGATTAAGTCAGACTCTTGTTTCTCTAAGGCATCAGTCCTACACATGTCTTATCAAGCATTTCTATAATCCATACACAGGTCCTTATCTTACTCTTTTGTTTTCTTGGAAGTCATGTGAAATGCCATAACTTTCCCTTTCTGAGGTAGTATAATTTCACAAGAAGAGCATACTTTAAAAACATGACATAGGAATAGCATTTGAGGGGTGCCTGGCTGGCTCAGTGGGAGGAGCACATGACTCTTGATCTCGGGGTTGTGAGTTCAAGCCCCATGTTGGGTGTAGAGATTACTGAAATAAACTTTTTAAAAAAGAATAGCCTTCAATACTTATGAGTTGTGGGTATCCAGTAACAAACACTGATAGAGCCCATGCTGTGTGTCAGGTGTGGAGTTTTAAAAGATGAACAAAATATAATGTTAGTCTTTGAGAACCTCACAGCTTAGAAAGTATACTAGGCTTGTAATGAGCACTGCCTCTGATGTTTAATCTCTTTGCCACATTAAAAATGCAGTAATTTTTATGTAATTGAGGATGTGTTGGCCAGTCTCGAAGTCTGAGGTGGGAATACAGGAACACGAGCTCCTCTCTGCATGCAGTGACGACAGTGCTGGGAGCACTGGGGCAGGAGCTCATAGGGCTGGTTTCCATTCTTCTTCCGTATCTCTGTGTGGGCTCCTAGCCAAGTCACTGGTCCTTTCTAAGCCTTAGCTTCCTTGTGCATAGTGGGGAGAATCCTTGCTCTGCTCACTTCACCCAATCATCATGAAGTGAAATAAGAAAAAAACTGCAGAAACTTCTCTTTAAAGATTTTGTTTCTTTATTGGAGAGAGAGCACAAGCAAGGGAGAGAGGCAGGAGAAGCAGGCTCCCCACTGAGAAGGGAGTCCTACAAGGACCCTGGAATCATGGCCTGAGCCAAAGGCAGATCCTTAACCATCTGAACCACTGGGGTGCCCCTACATACAGAAACATTTTGAAAGTATTTTAATGCATGAATTTTTGTCTGTTTTGCTCACCTTTTTAACTCCAGCATTTAAACCAATGCCTGAATCATAATATGTGCACAATGCATATTTATGGAAAAAATGCAAGCCATTATAAAAAGCACTTTCATTTTCACTTTAAACAATTCAAAATTATCGTATTTGGATTCTTTTTCTATTTCACAAAAGGAAAGAACTCATTTTGGATGATATCATCTATCTATCTATCATCTATCTATCTATCATCTATCATCTATCTATTTTCATTTTGTATAACTTCTAACAGTTACCACCCCTCAGGGCTGGAAAGGATCTCACAGAGTATCCAGTCCAGCTTTGCAGGGTCACTTGAGTTCCCTGACTCAGCCCTTGCCAGGGGCTTGTCCAGCCTGCTGCAGATCACAGCCACTGAGGAGGCTGTCTCGGGGCCATTTGGCAGAAGTTCCCATCACTCAGCTGAAGCCTGCCTCCCCCTAAGGCCACAAACCAATTCTCCCCCAATTCCTTCACCTTCAAATATTTGGTTGTCATCTCTCCCTGCCCTCAGATTTCTCACATCCAGGTTAAATTGAGTGGTTTCTCATTTATGAACTTATATGCTTCATAACTAGATTTCTTGTTAATAGGATAATTAGAGATTTACAGTTTGTAAATAAAAACAAAACAAAAACTTTTACTAGTATACATCTGCTATTATTTATAGTGGGCTCTTGCAAAGGTGGTTGTTGTTAACTCCACTTATGGGCATGCATCTGAAAAATGTTTGGAAATGTAAAATGAATAGTAAGGTACAGAGAGCATAACTGCTGTGTCTTTTGTTATATCTGCCATTATATAAGATAAATACAAATATTGCAGCAAAACTTATAGTAGAAAAAACCTGGAATCTAAATGTCTATCAATAATGAGACAGTTGGAGTAATTATGGCACCTACTTAATGAACTATTACAGCCATTAAGGTTGATGCTTACCAAAAATATACAATAAAATAGAAAATGCTTACAATATAACAGGATTAAGTGAAATTGATATGTATTATCATATACATATATATCATATATATACATATCATATATGTATATGATAATCACATATATATTCACATACATTTACAGGTACTATATGATTATAATGTAAACAACCATGTTTTACAGCAGTCTAAAAGGAAATGCAAAAATGCTGTAATTGGTAGCTTTATGGTAGTGAAGTTACAGGTGCTTTTTTTTCTTCTTTTTGGCGTTCCATAAAGTGCTGATGCTACTTTAAAAATAATAATTTAAATGTTTTTGCATTTAACATTTCTTTGATATTTTATACACAAGTACACATACTTCGATACATGCATGTACACGTGTGCAAGCATGTGCGCACACATACATCTTCCCTTCCTTCTGTTCCTCCTCATTATTATTCATCTTCTGTTATTCATCATTGGGTCAGTTTCTACAAATAGAGACATGCCCTTTGGGGGAATCAGAAACATTAAGAATGGGTATTAGTGATGATTTGAGGAGAGGTAGAAGTACGCTGAATGATTTCAGCACATAGGAGCATATTTCTATCTTTGTTAAGCCGTAGTTTCTTCCACTGTAAAATGGGGATTGTGATAATAGCAGTAGCTATTTCATAGGGTTGTTGTGAGGCTTGAATATGATGTTTGCAAAATGCTTGGAAAGGCGCAGTGCTGAGTGTTGTTATTGGCTTCTCCTCTAAGATAACTGTAAAATTGCAATGGATGGAAGTTGTGTGTGTGTGTTTATGTAATGTGTGAGCTGTCAAGCAAGGCCTGAGGGGAAGGTGGCCAGGGTGACAAGACTGTGGCTGAGAGGTAGAGGCAGTCTCCCCTGGGGCTAGTCCCCCAGAGGCCTGACTTCCTGATGCTCCTGGGAGATGAGGGAGAAGCAAAGAGGGTATGCATAGGTTCTGGGCCAGCAGTGCTAAAGAGCCTGCGGAAATTCAGCAAATGCAGGTGACGGTGGGCTGCCATTGAAGCAGGTGGCACTTTAGGGTTTGCATCTGGGTCAATTTGTGTTTTGTGAGGGCAGGGTATACTGGCTTGGTCATAGACTAAAACCGGAAAATGAAATCTTTCATGTAAAGATGATGAGTGCAGTAGACCCCCGAGGCAAAGGGATCAGGAAGAGAAAAATGGGGAGAAAGGTAGACTCTGTGGGAGCGTGAAGCCGTGCAGAGTTGCAAGATTTCATTCTGTCCTCATCTACCTACCTGCATGTAGGTAGGCATGCAGACCCAGAGATGTATGAATACTTGGGACACACACGTGGGCATAATCTCCAATATCAGAGTGGAGTCAACATGTTTTTCCATTTTGGAATCATTCTTGCATGCCTTATACTGGCTGGGATATACTTTAAGGAATGATAGGAAGCAAGGAGCCAAAACAAACTATCTCTTCTTTCCATTTGCTTTCGGTGAGTCAATGAGCCCAGAGCCAATAAACTGCAGCTTTGTCATCATTGTGTGATAGTAAACAAATAAGAAGACAGCAGAAATTCACTCTAAATGCACAATTTGATTTTGAGAAAAGCAAATATGAGTGTTAGAGCCTAGGGCTACGAGTTACCACTGAGAGACTGTAGTGTCTCCCTGGTACACTCTGTCTCTCTCTCTCTGGTGGTGTACAATGCATTCAGGTTGACATTTCAGAGTGGCTCAAAGCTCCGTCTTCCTGATTGAATGTCAAACATGAACTAAAATACATTAGATGTTTTGTCTGCTTGGTCCCACGCTCTGTGGGTGGAAGTCTGTGCTGCTCTGCCAGAGGAACAATAGGATTAGCTGCCAGAGGGAAGCTCCAAACAAATGTGTGAGCCCTGGAAGGGAAGGAATGGGATACATACCATGAGGAGGGGTCCTGTCTGTGCACATGCATGTGTATGACATTCACTGGTACGTGTTTGCTCCATAGAGTAAAAGGAAGCAGTTGGCAAGGGAGAGCAGTTTACATAGCACTCAGGAATAATTGCACTAATTTAAAAAGAACAACAGTATAAAGCCAAGATAAGGCACTAACATACAATATATGCACAGTACGGAAAAGGTGACAATTCTCAAATCATCTAGGATATTAGGTGGAGAGCTACCACTATTAATGACTTGGAAGAGATTCATGATTAAAAATGTTACTGACTGCAGCCCGCATACCTCACATCTTAGAAGTATCAGCATTTCTTTTTTTATTATTTTTAAGATTTTATTTATTTATTCATGAGAGACATGGAGAGAGAGAGAGAGAGAGAGAGAGAGAGAGAGAGAGAGAGAGAGGCAGAGACACAGGCAGAGGGAGAAGCAGCCTCCATGCAGGGAGCCTGACGTGGGACTGGATGTCGGGTCTCCAGGATCATGCCCTGGGCTGAAGACAGGTGCTCAACCGCTGAGCCACCCAGGGATCCCCAAGTCTCAGCATTCTAAACACCATTCTATTTATTTTCAGAAACTTAATTGAGCAACTATATCACCTAAGTGAGTTGTGCTTCCTGCCCCTTGGATAACTGCATAGTGGAGTGCCTGTGTCCATGTGTGTGTATGTGTATGTGTGTGATTTCACCTTTGATGTGAGTTGATGATGGATTATCCTGTTCTTTGAAGAAAACAATCAAGTTAGAGAGGTAACTGTGTTATATATTTTAACATCTGAAAACAATGTCTATTTTTCTTTCTCATTTTCTTCATTTGGTTCTGGCCATATTTATTATTGGACTCTCTGAAACACTGCCAAATTTTCCTCACCCAGACAGATTAGCCATTAGGGAGGTGTCCTTCTCTGAGACAGGTCTGGATTTTTACTGCTTCCTGCTGGGCGCATTGGCCTGGGTCCTAGTTAACTGAAAATAAGTGGAGCTGTCTCAGGTCCTGGGGCGACACTGAGGCCCTGCCTTCCAGATGCTGAAAACTGCCGGCCAGCCCATTGCCAGCAGGCCAAACCAGAAGCCACCTTCCTCTCGTTCTTCTCTGCTTCGTTTTCCCTATTTCCTCTCCTTTTCTGCAGTGGATTTTCCTAATGCCTCCAGGTTTTCTATCTGTTCATTCTGCTTCCAAGTCTTTATTACTCAGACACTTGGGATCATCCTTGCTGTGTTTCATCATTGTTTATCTTTTTCCATGAGAAATTTCTTAACTAGATAGTGCCATCCCGAATAGCTGGAAGGGAGTAGCTCTTTTGTTTGTTTTTGTACTACCTTCCCCTTCCTAGAAGTTCCCCATGCCCTGTAGGATCCAAGATAAGGCAAGGTAGTTACCGCTGAATGAATAAAGGAATTTCCCAAAGGATGATTCAGATAAAATTTTTCTTTGTCTCTAGTATTTATGTTGATTTATTTTCTTACTCTGTTCCCCAGTATCTTATTTCATCAATTCTTTCCTCTCTCAAATCTTCAGCTTCTCTCCTCCTTCTGGGTCCTTCCTCTTAATCTATAAATATGTTTAAGACTTTTTCATCTGAAACAAATTAATAAATGATGGTAAAACAAAACAAATACAACCTGCCACTTGACTCTGCATCCCATTCATTTATTCAGCATATGTTACTATACCTACTGTGTGCCAGGAGCCGCAGTGAGTGCCTGACGGAGACAAAACAGTTGCTGCTCTCATGGAGCAGGAGGGGAGACCCTCCCAATAATAAATAGACAAATCAGAAAAGCTCTAGTTACAGCCTTGTTATTCAAGGCTAGGCAATTTGGTGCCTCTGCCAGAAGACCTTCCATCGACCTGCAGGCTGAGGCAGGGGACAGAATATGGGGCTGGGGTTTAGTCCTGGATCCCTGGACCTTCCTACGCCTGCACAGAGGTCCTCAACAGTCTCACCTCCAGCTGCTCCTCAGCCTCCTTAAGGGAGTAGCCCCTTACTGCCGTCCTGACTCCCTAACCAACAGAAATCTGACCTCAGTTTACAGCACATGACCTCTATGCAAAGACAAATGGGCTCTAGTTCTTAATCGCATAACCTTGGGCCTTTGACACTATTGCCCATTTCTCCATCAGGTTCCACCTTCTCTCATTCATCTCCTATTTCTCTAGTTTCTCTCTCTCTGTCTTCCTTCCAGGTTTGTATTCCAAGCTTCTGATACCTACCCTTTCTCTCCTCTTGTCTTTTCACTGTGTGTTCCTGGGGAGCAATTGCTCCCATTCCCAAAGCTTTAGTCACGCCTCTTCGCTCCCAGATCCCAAGTTTTCTGAAGATTGTCACTCCCCTGTTCCCAAGACCTGCCTGTGACCAGTAGAGTGGCACTAGATTCCATGCTTAGGAAGGACCTCATTTGAGATTTAATGTTTTGTGGCCACCATATTAAATTTCTTAAAACTTTCATCTTTGAATTTACTTTTTGTAAATCTATTAGTTTTCTAGGGCTATCACAATAAAATATCACAGGCTAAATGGCTTAAACAACAGAAATGTATTGTTTCATTGTTTTAGAGACTGGAAGTCCAAGATCAAGGTACCAACAAGATTAATTTCCTCTAAGGACTCTCTTCTTGGCTGGCACATGGCCTTCCTTGGTGCCTCTCCCCATGGCCATCCCTCTGTGTACACAAGTCTCTGTATGCCTTTACTCTTCTTATAAAGACATAAATCAAATAGGATTAGGGCCCGTTCTTATGGCCTCATTTAAACTCAATCACTTCTTCAAAGGCCCTGTCTCCAAATACTATCATATTGTGAGGTATTGGGGGTTAAGACTTCAGCATAAGAAGTTGGGGTGGGGTCATAAGTCTGGTAGGGCAATGGAGCAGGCACTGAGGGTTTAGAATCTTGGTTCACTGTCGTCCTGCTTTCCACTGCCTCCCTGGTAAACGTTCTCAGCTGTCAGCTCCCTACCTTCTGGTATGTTGGCTGCCCAACTACTCCCTCCTTCTGTCCTGGGAGGGGATCTGGGTGCAGGTGCTGGGAGGGTCAGGGGTCAGCTATCCTTACTCAGGGCTGGCAATGCACTGCATATTTGGAGATGACTTGGCAGGAGTGAGCCTTGTGCCTCCCCCCCATTCCTGCTGCTGCCATCCCTTGTGGGTTTGCCTGTGTTCTGTGGATTGGGCAGCAGATCATGGCAAGGGAAACTGACTGCCCCACCTCCTGGCCCTGGGGCAGTCAACCCCTTGGAGAATTTCACTAGAGCTCTCAGACCTCTTCCCTGGAAAGCACACATACAGACATCCAGAAATTTGTACATTTTCAGAAGGTAATGGGCTCCATGCAGCCAATCCACGGACCCCTGTGTTTTGACTGTGCCTACCTTTCCAGCTTCATCTCAGTACTGCTCTTACCATGCTGCAGCCCCCTTGTATCACTGTAGTCATTCCCCAGATGTGCCTTATTCCTCCTTGCTTCCATATTTTTGCATATGCTCTTGTCTTTGCCTACTGTATGCTTTTCTCCATTATCATTGTAACACAGTATTATATATCCTTCAAAATTAAAATTATATTCAATCTTCTCAGTGAATCCTTATTGTCATTATCTAATCTAAAACAAAGGGCCCCTTTAGGGCCTCTCCTCATCCCTTTGATAAGATTTATAATGCTGAAGTCTGAGCATTTCTAGCTTGTCTGTCCCTTCTACTAGATCGCAAGCAGTTTTGAGGGCGACAACTCTGTTTTTCCGCCCAGTTTTATGGAGATGTAAATGACAGACATCACTGTATAGGTTAAAGGTGTGTACCATGATGGTTGGACTTACGTATATTGTGAAGTGATTGCTGCCACACATTTAGTTAGCATCCATTATCTCATACAGATACAGTAAAAAGAAAAGACAAAAACAGGACAAAAGTTTCCTCATGATGAGAAATCTTAGCACCTATCTTCTTAGCAACTTTCACACATATCCTGCAGCAGTCATTGGGTCCTACATTATCTCCTCATGCCTGACTATTTATCTTATAACTGGAAGTTTGTTCCTTTGGATCACCTCCCTTCAGTTCCCCAAGGACTGTGTTTGAATCATTGCTATTTTGTCAATGCCTGCTGCAGAGTAGAGACAGTAAATCTAAATATTGATTGAAAGCCCAACGAATGTATGCATCAATGGATGATGGAATAAGGAGCAGCATGAGCTTGTAGTGAAGAGCATGCACCTTGGAGTCTTGGCTCAAGCAATGATTAGTATTGTGACCTTAGAGAAATTACCCTTAAGCCTCAGTTTTCTTTCTTTCTTTCTTTCTTGCTTTCTTTCTTTCTTTCTTTCTTTCTTTCTTTCTTTCTTTCTTTCTTTCTTCTTTTTTTAAAGATTTTATTTATGAGAGAGAGAGAGAGGCAGAGACACAGGCAGAGGGAGAAGCAGGCTCCATGCAGGGAGCCCGATATGGAACTCGATCCCAGGACTCCAGGATCACACCCTGGGCGGAAGGCAGGCGCTAAACTGCTGAGCCACCCAGGGATCCCCAAACCTCAGTTTTTGAAGGTCAGAATGGGGTAAATAGAATGTAGCTCAAAGTAAAACTGTTGTCAATGTATATTGACAATCAAAGCTATAGGTACATATAACTCAGTCTTGCACTAAATTACTGGGGGCTTAAAAACTATTTTGGAATGAAAAAACAAAATTAAGGAACACCTGGGTAGCTCAGTGGTTAAGTGCCTGCCTTAGGCTCAGGGTGTGATCCCAGAGTCCTGGGATCGAGTCCCACGTTGGGCTTCCTGCATGGAGCCTCCTTCTCCCTCAGCCTGTGTCTCTGCCTTTCTCTTTCTCTGTGTCTCTCATGAATAAATAAAATCTTAAAAAAAAAAAGACAAAATTAAGAGACAATGAAATGGTATTTTCATAAATTAATTTATTAACAACAAAATACTCATTAAAGGTCCACTGGGTGCAAGGCAGTATGCTACGACATGTGGATAAATTAAACAGAAAGCAGGCCTATGGAGGGACAGGAGGAGGCTGTTTTAGAGCTAAACTTCAAATTACAGATGCTGTAAGAGAAGGATCAGAGTTTAGAAGAAGAGTTCATTTGTAGCTGGAGCAATGAGGAAGGCTTCCTGAAACCAGTGGCATTTGGGGCAGACCTTGGAGGACAGGTGGGAAAATGCTGCTGGCACTGGGGCAGGGAAGAAGGGAATGGAATGGATGCAGCCAGGAGAAGGCAGGGAGGCCTAGGAGAGAAAAGGGAGCCCCACTATCCTATTGATGGTGTCACTTGCACAGGAGGCTGCAGTCCCAGCCCCTGAAACTGATGGTTCTTGATCTCTGCCACATAGGACAATGTGCCCTAGTTTTCTGCCTCATGAACCGTTGGGACTCTGCCCCAAAGAAGCCATCAGATTCTGACGGCTAAGGCAGAGACCGGTTGGTTTGCTGTTGCCTCAGTGCGGGTGGTTCTGCTACCCTGCTCTCTGATGGCTTCACTGCTCCCTACTGACATGCGTGCAGGCTCCAAGGCTGGGGTGATGGATGGTGTCCACATAAACGAGTGTGTGCCGCTGAAAGCAATGCACAGAGTTAGGGGACAACTAATGAATCTCATCACAGATGGTCAGATTATGTCATTGAGAACTGAACTGCCTGAGGACTGAGGATTGTACACACAGCAGTAAAGACGGCTTGCAAAATAGTTCATATTATGAGTAATAATGAAACTAGCAGCTGAAAAAAATCAATGAAATCAGGAAATATTTTTCTGACGCTGTGAGATGGAGTTAATCACACAGCCACCAGCCTGCCTGTGTGCTGCTAGAGTTGCGTTTCCCCCACTGCACTGTAGTCCTGTTTTTTTAAATAAATTTATTTTTTATTGGTGTTCAATTTGTCAACATACAGAATAACACCCAGTGCTCATCCCGTCAAGTGCCCACCTCAGTGCCCCAGTCACCCCCACCCCCTGCCCACCTCCCCTTCTATCACCCCTAGTTCGTTTCCCAGAGTTAGGAGTCTTTCATGTGTAGTCCTGGTTAAACCACCCTTGTGGGGGCACCAGGCTTCCTGAGCTCCTCCATTTACAAATCTGTGGCCTCAGGCAATTCGTTTAACCTCCCTAAACTCCAGTTTCCTCATCTGTAAACTGGCAATAATACTGCCTGATAAGGCACGCATGAGTAGTAAAGGAAATGCCTCCCACAATTAAGAACATCTCAGTCCGTGGAGCATAGCAAGGGCTTTCTCCCCAGATGCCAGCAGAACTTGCTTTCCCATCTTCAGTTCTTCTTTTTTTTTTTTTTTTTTTAAAGATTTTATTTATCTACTCATGAGAGACACAGAGAAGCAGAGACACAGGCAGCTGATCTGTGGCACTATTGTATTGCTACAGATTTCAGGAGAGAGAGCCAAAAGAATGAAGCTAAAACACATGCAAAAAGATTAAAACCAGTTTTGAATGCTTGGGAGCAAAGGAGGACAGGAGTTTACAAACACAACTTAAAATATGTTGAGGATGAAAAACTTACATATATATTTTAAAGACTTTATTTATTTATTCGTGGGAGACACACAGAGAGAGAGAGAGGCAGAGGGAGAAGCAGGCTCCATGCAGGGAGCCCGATGTGGGACTCGACCCTGGGTCTCCAGGATCACGCCCTGGGCCAAAGGCGGTCCGCCGAGCCACCCAGGGATCCCCCTCATCTCCAGTTCTTTGCTCAAAGCCACCTTCCCTTTGGGGCCACCTCCCATCACCGAATTAAGACCCCTCCCCATCAACATCCTTTAAGCCCTTCCTGAGTTATTTTTCCTCTGTAGCTCTTACTGCGACTGCGGATGCTACGCCTCTCCCGTATTTCTGTGTCCTGGGTGCCTCCTTAGGGGAATATAAGCTGCAGGAGGTGGTACCCCCAGCGCCCAGGGCAAGGTCTGGCGTGGAACGCGGACTCAGCAAATGTTTCCTGGGAGGGAGGAGTGAGCCACGTCTGCTAACTCGAAACTACTCTTGGTCCAGTCCTATCCTTTCGAGGCCCTGTTGGGGGGGACATTTCCACGGTCCGTTTCCTCCAGCGCCCAGAAGCGGAGGGAAGAAGTGAATTGAGGTAATTTTAGCAGCTCGCGAGGGAGGACCCCTTGGCCTTAGTGAACTTGCACTCGACGCGGAGGCTCTCGCATAGATCTCTCTGCTGCGTGCCCCCCACTCCTCCTTGCTCAGCTCGTCAGTCAAAATTGGCCCGAGGGACCCGCCGCGGAGCTGGGGCGGGTAAAGAATCCTCGGGTTCCTCTTCCCTATCGTCGCGGGCAGCGGTCCTCCAGACGGCGAGGGGCCGCCGAGCAGGGCGCGGCGCTGCCAGGCAAGCCCGGGGCTCCGGAGGCGGCCCCCGCGGCCCCCGCGCCCCTCGCCGCCCGGGCTGCGGGGCGGGAGCGCGCGTCCCCGCCGCACCGCGGCGCCTGGAGCGGCTCGCCGAGGCCCGGGCGGCCGCAGGGGGCGGAGGCGGAGGTGGAGGTGGAGGTGGAGGTGGGGGCCGGGGCGGCGCTCAGGCCCCTCGGAGGAGCCAGGTAACCGCGGGCGGGACGGGGCGCCCAGGGCCACGCAAGCCGAGGCGCCGGGGTCTGGGGGGAGGGGGGCTCGGGGGCTCGGGGTCAGGCAGTCGGGCTCCATCGGGTTTGGCGGGGGTTTTTAGTCGGGGGGGATGTGTGGGAGGACGGCATCGGCAAGGGGGCAGCCGGGTTTTGAGGGTGCCCGGGGGCAGGGGTGAGACCCCGCGCAGAGCATCCTAGTTCCAGAGCTCCCCGGCAGCCCGCGGACGCCGGCGTCCTGCCCGAGGCGGTCGGGAGGGGCCGGGCGCGCTGGAGCGGGGGGGGGGGGCGGAGCGGGGGGCCTGGGCGGGTTCCCTGCCCTCGGCTGCGAGGAGGGCCCTGGGACACCCTCTCCCCCCGGTGAGAAAACTTCCCGCGCCCTGGCCCGCCTGCCACGGCTGCGCCCTCCGACGGAGCCCCTCTGGGCGCGGGCGCCCTGCGCATCCCGGGCGAACGCTTGGCCGCTCGGGCCCGGGGTGCGCGCCCCCCGCAGGGGGCAGGGTTCCCAGGATCAGTCCGGGCCTGTCAGTTCGTTCCTTTCGTTTGCACTAGGGAGCCTGCCTGCGGGTCGTCCTGCTGATTAGAGGGAGACAGTTGTTTCGTTTTTCTTCCTGTTCCATGCTTTCCGCATAATGAACTGAGGAAGACAAAAGGTGGCCTCCTTGGAAACTTGTTCTGAGGCTTTGTGGTTTCCGCAGCGGTGTAGAGGACTTGAGGGGTCCCAGCTATTACTCGGGATTTAAAATCATGACAAAAGGAAACATTTAATGGTGTCCGGAAAGCAAAGGGGACGCGCGGGGTGGGGTGGGGTGGGGTGGGGGTGCGGGACTGTCCATGCTACTCCAGGGAAAAGAAGCACACTTCCATATAGATAGATCCTCATGAAAGCCCCAAAGGTAAGTGGTGGTGTTTCCAGTTTGCACATGGAAGAAAGAAAAAAAAAAAAAAAGCAACTTAGGTTGAGGTATAAGAGAAGTTATCCAACCCAATCCCCCAGTCAATAGTGGGGTGTAGGGGCCTGAGAACTAGGACTGTGAGGCCAGTGGCCCTCAGCTACATCAGGTGGGGTGCATTGCCAAGAATGCAGGCAAGGAAAGTGGTCTGGACCTGCCAAGGGTAGGGTCCCGAATGGGAGAGGCTTCCACGAGCTGGGGTGCCCACGTCAAGGAATTAGGTTCTGGTCAGGAAGATGAGACGATATCAACAGGTACAGGAGAAGGCAGGGTTGCCCCCGGTTTATTTCTCCCTGGGAGCAAAGAAATAAGACCCCTTTAAGAGGTCTTGAAACCCGACTGGGCTGGCTTGCTCGACGTCCAAACAACAGGCATCCGAAAGCAGTGGGAGTGGTCACAGTCACCTTTGAGCTGGCTTGATAGAAGAGCACCGAGCCAGACTTTTCAAAACAGACAAACGTTGGATCCTGGCAACATTCCAGAACAGCTTTGTAAAGGAGAAAGCTCAAGACCTCCTAGGAAAGGATTTGCAAAGACCATTTATGCCAAACTAACCTCTTTCCTTTTCTAGCAATTTACCCGGTGGCCGGTTGGGACACGCCATATCCATCGTTTTTCAAATGTGGGTTATGAATGTAGTGAGTTGCACCAGCCTTTTTTTTTTTTTTTTTGAAAACATGACATTAAATAGAAGGGAGGAGAACACACCAGAGTGTGTTATATATGCAAGGGAGAATATTGTTTTGTGAAACATGAGTCAGTGTATTCTGTGTTGTTTATCCTGCTCCCTCTGCAGAGGTGTGCATACTTACCTCTGGCTGCCCCCACTGATCCTTCTGGCTAACGCCACTCTGGTGGGAGTCACCTTTTACTGTGCAAATTATATCATCTATGCATTCTAGAAAATGTAGCCTTCCTCCTCTTCCGTTCTCTAGGCCTGATAATTTGCCAATCAGAATTCCCCTGAATCCTTTATTTTTGACCTCTTGTTTATTTTTTTGAAGTGTTTAATTCCAGTTAGCATACAGTGTTATCTTAGTTTTAGGAGTACAATATAGTGATTCTACAATTCCATACATCACCCAGTGCTCATCACAACAGGTGCACTCCTTAATCCCCATCACCTGTTTCACCAATCCCCCACCCATCCCCTCTGGTAACCCGCAATTTGTTCTCTATAGTTAACAGTCTGTTTCTTAGTTTGCCTCTCTTTATCCCTTTGCTCATTTGTTTTGTTTCTTAAATTCCACATGTAAGTAAAATCATATGGTATTTGTCTTTCTCTGACAGACTTACTTCGCTTGGCATAATACTCTCTAGTTCATCCATGTAGTCGCAAATGGCAAGATTTCATTTTTCTTACACTGAGTAATATTCCATTGTTTATAAACACTGCTGCTGCTTTATCCATTCATCAGTCGATGGACATTTGGGCTCTTTCCATAATTTGGCTATTGTTGATAATGCCGCTATAAACATTGGGGTGCATGTATCCCTCTGAATTATTGTTTTTGTATTCTTTGGGTATATACCAAATAACGTAATGACTAAACTGTAGTAAATTGTAAAGCTAAATTTTAGCTTTCTTGGGAAGCTCCATACTGTTTGCCACAGTGGCTGCACCAGTTTGCATTCCCACAAACAGGGTGAGCAGGTTCCCCTTTCTCCACATCCTCACCAACACCTGTTTTGTTTCATGTGTTGTTGATTTTAGTCACACCTCACAGGTGTGAGATATCTCATTGTATTGACTTGCAGTTGATAAGTGATGTTAAGCATCTATTCATGTGTCGGTTGACCATCTGGATGTCTTCTTTGGAAGAATGTCTATTCATGTCTTCTGCCCGTTAAGTGTATTATTTGTTTTTTGAATATTGAGTTTATAAGTTCTTCATGTATTTTGTTGACTAGCCCTTTATCTGATATGTCATTTGCAAATATCTTCTCCCATTCCACAGGTTTCCTTTTAGGTTTGTTGATGGTTTCCTTTGCTGTGCAGAAGCTTTTTATTTTGATGTAATCCCAATTGTATATTTTGTTTTCTTTGCTTCAAGAGACCTATCTAGAAAAGGTTGCTACAGCCAGTGTCAGAGAAATTATTGCCTATGATCTCTTCAAGGATTTTTATGGTTTCAGGTCTCACATTTAGGTCTGTAATCCATTTTGAGTTTATCTTTGTGTATGGTGTAAGAGAATGGTCCAGTTTCATTCTTTTGCATGTTGCTGTCCAGTTTTCCCAGCACCAGTTATTGAAGAGACTGTTTTTTTCCCCCCATTGCATATTCTTGCCTGCTTTGTTGGAGATTGACCATATAATTGTGGGTTCATTCGTGTTTTCTATTCTGCTCTATTGATGTATGTATCTGTTTTTGTGCCAGTACCATACTGTTTTGATTACTACGGCTTAGTAATATAACTTGAAGTCCAGAATTGTGATGCCTCCAGCTTTGCATTTCTTTTTCAATATTGAATTGGCATTCTGGGTCTTTAGTTAATAGTTTAACATTTGTTCTTCTAATCAATGACTATGGACAGTCTTTCCATTTCTTTGAATCATCTTCAGTCTCTTTCATCAGTGTTTTGTAGTTTTCAGAGTATAGATCTTTGGTTAGGTTTATTCCTAAACCAGACCATTCCTGGATATCTATTTTTGGTGCAATTGTAAATGTGACTGTTTTCTTAATTTCTCTTTCTGCTGCTTCATTCTTAGTGTATAGAAATGTAACAGATTTCTGTATATTAATTTTGTATCCTGTAACTTTACTGAATTCATTTATGAATTCTAGTAGTTTTTTGGTGGAGTCTTTCAGGTTTTCTATATAGAGTATCATGTCATCTGTGAATAGTGAAAATTTTACTTCTAGTCAATTAGGATGCCTCTTTATTTCTTTTAGTTGTCTGACTGCTGAGGCTGAGATTTCAAGTACTATATTGAATAAAAATGGTAAGAGTGGACCTCTTTGTCTTGTTCCTGACCTTAGGGGAAAAGCTCTCACTTTTTCCCTATTTAGGATCATATTAACTGTGGAGTTTTCATATATGGCCTTTATTATGTTGAGGTATGTTCCCTCTAAACCTACTTTGTTGAGTTTTTATCATGAGTAGATGTTGTACTTGTCAAATGCTTTATCTGCATCGATTCAAATGATTATATGGTTCTTGTCTTTTATTAATGTGATGTATCCTGTTTATTTGCAAATATTGAACCATGCTTGCAACCCAGGGAAAAAAAAATCCCATGATTTATTTTTTAAAATGTTTTAAAAATAATTTATTCATGAGAGACACATAGAGGCAGAGACACAGGCAGAGGGAGAAGCAGGCTCCATGCAGAGAGCCCGACATGGGACTCAATCCTGAGACCCCAGGATCAAGCCCTGAGCTGAAGGCAGACGCCCAACCGCTGAGCCACCCAGGCGTCCCCCATGATTTTTTTTTAATGTATTGTTGGATTTGATCTGCTAAAAGTATTTTATTGAGGATATTTGTGTCTGTTCACCAGAGGTATTGGCCTATAGTTCTCTTTTTTGTGTGTGGTGTCTTTATCTGGTTTTGATACCAAGGTAAAGCTGGCTTCATAGAATAAATTTGCAAATTTTCCTTCCATTTCTATTTTTTGGAATAGTTTGAGAATAATAAGTATTAGCTCTATCTCAAATGTTTGATAAAGTTCGCCTGTGAAGCCGTCTGGCCTAAGACTTTTGTTGGGGTTTTTTTGACTACTAATTCAATTTCCTTGCTGATTATCAGTCTCTTCAAATTTCTTTTTCTTCCTGTTTCAGTTTTGTAGTTTGTATATTTCTACAAACTTGTCCATTTCTTCTAGGTTGTCTAATTTGTTGGCATATAGTTTTTCATAGTTCTTTTATAATTGTATTTCTGTGGCATTGGTTGTGATTTCTCCTCTCTCATTTGTAATATTATTTATTTGACTCTTTTTTTCTTGATAAGTCTCGCTAAGGGTTTATCAATTTTCTTGATTTTTTTTTTTTCAAAGAACTAGCTCCTGGTTTCATTGATTTATTCTATTTGTTTTTTTTTTCAGTTTCTATATCATTTCTGCTCTAATATTTATTGTTTTCTTCCTTTTGTTGTTTTTAGGCTTTCTTTTTTTCTTTTTCTAGCTCCTATAGGTGTAAGAAGAGGTTTTTATTTGAGACTTTTCTTGCTTCTTCAGATAGCCCTGTATTGTGTACTTTCCTCCTAGGACCACTTTTTCTGCATCCCAAAGGTTTTGGACCATTGTGTTCTTATTTTCATTTGTTTCCATGTATTTTTTAAATTTCTTTTTTTAATTTCCTGGTTGACCCATTCATTATTTAGTAGCATATAATTTAACCTCCATGTATTTGTGGTCTTTCCAGATTTTTTTTCCTTGTGGTTGACTTTTAGTTTCATAGTGTTGTGGTCAGAAAAGGGGCATGGTATGACTTTGATCTTCTTGTATTTGTTGAGACTGGGTTTATAGCCTAATATGTGATCCCTTCCAGAGAATGTTTATTTTTGACCTAATAATGTTTTTAGTGTGACAATGACTTGGCTCAATGCTTCCTAATGCACAGTCTCCTTTACTATTCACAGCTAGGTGGCTTTGGTTATTTACATTTTGCAAAGAGGGGTTCCCAAAGCTAGGGGCATACATATAATTCATCACTGGTCCCTGCCTCCCATTATGGATCATCCAAAGTGTGTTCTGCCTTTGCAGAAGCATTTTACAAAGTCTCATACTATCCCTAAGGAAAAAGTCGGGGAAGAGAGGATGTACAACAAGACTCTGTCCCTGTCCCTGCACCTCTTTGATATTATTCACTGGGAGGAAGACATGGAGGGGACGTACATCCGAGATGTGGCAACTCTAAATCTGGGAGGGTACTCTACGAGGCACATTTGATATCTGGACAAGAGATAATAATACAGAAGGTTGAGCTCACAGAAGGTTGAAGTTCTAGTCCTGTACTTAGGTTCATAGTCAATTTAAAAATAAAAGATAGATTGGCCTCCTGAGTAGCAATTCATGTGAAAAAAAATTCCAGGGATTTCAATGCTCCCCACCCCCCCCCCAAGCTCTGAATGGACCATCATGTGAAGTAGCTGCTCAATAGCAAACTTAGGTTGCACTGACAAGGACAGACCTTTACTTATAGACATTTGTGTGAAGCTTATTATGTGCCAAGCATATTTATGAGTGTTTTGCAGCTTTATCTCAATCCCTGTAACAAGCAAATAAAGTAGGGAATATAATCACCATTCTCATATAACAGATAAAGAAGTTGAAGCACAGAAGGATTAAGTAATTTGCCTAAGATTACATAGCCAATAAGTAGTAGAGCAGGATTAGAACCTGGGCCCATAGTCACTATCATCTACCTGACTGAATCAAGGGAGCCCAGGGTCCTTCCACCATAGCATCCCCTTCTGGTGGCCCCTTAGTATAGGACAGAAATGAACTTTGCAGCATCCAGAGGAAGGTAACCTAGATGATGAGGGTCTGAAGACTAGGCCATATGAGGAACAGTGAGTGTTTAACCTGCCGGAGAGGAGCTCTGGCCAGTTATAAGGCAAGTCCTCAGATATCTGAGGAAGAGGAAATGGGTTTGTTCCCAGTGTCCGATCAAGCCAATGCTGGGTGATCTTGTGTCAGGAGTGGGGGAGGATTCTTCACCAGTGAGGTAGTATTGACTTTTATATCTCTGAATGCCCCTTTCAATGGTTGAATTCCTCAACTTAACTAGATATGTAAGAGTAAAATACACTTTAAAAATAATTGGGAATTAATAATCTATCCTAAACATTTATGTGTGTGTATATATAAAGTACTGAATTCAAGTTTTGACTGAGCCACACATTCAGATTATGTGAAAATCAAAAGGAAAGTGCTAGACACCCCCCCACCCCCGCCCAAGTAGAAACTTTAATGTAGATATTTGAGAACTTTTTGTTAGGGTAAGAGATGCCAGAGGATTTCCAGGTGGGACCATGTGGGAGAGGACTGGCCTGGGGCCACTGTAAATTCAGCCCAAGAGTGGGACACCCTAGCAGCTAGATTTTCCAGAAATTCAGAGGCTAAGGTAAGACTGAGCAGTCAGCTGAAGGAAAATGAATATCACTAAAGCACCCATAAACAGTGTGTGCAAAGGCAGTTAATACAGTCCTGTACTACTTTGATCTTGGTGGGGTGAGAAACTGGCTGGCAGTTGGACATTAGGTAGAAAAAAAGAAAAGAGGTCAACTTTCCCTCAGTCCCTGCAGGAGACCAACATGCAGCAGGACCTAGCTGGCATAGGGCAGGACATTTAATGTTATAACCAAGTTGGAGTTTATTTTGTTTCCAGACTGCACATTTGAATTCTTTTGGAACTTTTAAATGGTTGCTTGAGCAGAAAAGTCATAGGATCTACTCAAGTGTTCATCTGAGAACAGGGAGGGTAAATCCATTGAATCCATATTAAAAGGGCAATGGAAGAGAATAATAAATTTGACATTTGATCAGGTCCCATAGTTGTGCCAGCTCAGAATATGGATTATATATGCTTGGTTTGAACTAGTGAAGAGTAATAATCTGTTTGCTTGACGTTACATGTATTTTAGACGTGGAGGTAGAAACACTTAGAAAAGGAAATACTTACTTGCCTACAGCTCAAAGGAGTCAGGCTCAGAAGACTGGCTCATCAAATAAAAACACAATAAATACTTAAGAGAAAATACTCCATGAGATTATCAGAGTTCTCAAGTGTACATTAATTAGTCTGTTGTTCATGGTTGAAAGCAACTTTTGCGCATGATTACCATATTCCCCAGAGTCATGACTTATCTTTAGATATTCTGTAGCAAATAAAAAGGAAGAATATTGTTTTTCTGTAGGGAGTCCAGGTTTATGGGACATGTTCTGGGTTTTATTTTGGAGACCAACTTTCAGGCAGGATGATCATGTTATTTTTGGCTTATCTCAGGGTGCAAAGTGATTTTTCTTTCTGACTGGAGAATAAGAAATGCTTAGTCCAAGATGTGGTTTATGTATACAATGGAATATTACTCAGCCATTAGAAACGACAAATACCCACCATTTGTTTCGACGTGGATGGAACTGGAGGGTATTATGCTGAGTGAAATAAGTCAATCGGGGATCCCTGGGTGGCGCAGCGGTTTGGCGCCTGCCTTTGGCCCAGGGCACGATCCTGGAGACCCAGGATCGAATCCCACATCGGGTTCCCGGTGCATGGAGCCTGCTTCTCCCTCTGCCTGTGTCTCTGCCTCTCTCTCTCTCTCTCTCTCTCTCTCTCTCTCTGTGACTATCATAAATCAATAAATTAAAATAAATAAATAAGTCAATCGGAGAAGGACAAAAATTATATGGTCTCATTCATTTGGGGAATATAAAAAATAGTGAAAGGGAATAAAGGGGAAAGGAGAAAAAACAAGTGGGAAATATCAGAAAGGGAGAGAGAACATGAAAGACTCCTAACTCTGGGAAACGAACTAGGGGAGGTGGGCGGCAGGTGGGGGTTGACTGGGTGGCGGGCACTGAGGTGGGCACTTAACGGGATGAGCACTGGGTGTTATTCTGTATGTTGACGAATTGAACACCAATAAAAAATAAATTTATTTAAAAAAAAGAAATGCTTAGTCCTATTAGGAAGGGAGAAAGTCTACATATTTTACTTCTCCTTCCTTGCAAACATGATTCTTTTATCCATTATGGCGTTGCTGAGATATGAAGTAAAAAAGCAGAAGTTGAGCATCTTTTTATGGGATGCTAAAATTATGGCTATTAAAGTCTGGGTAGAATTGTTGTTTGTGTCTCTGTTACCAAGATCTATGGGATTTTCACTTGACTAGAGAACACTAATAAATTGTATAACCCTTCAAGTGCAAATAATTTATAAGCTTCAAATAGTTATCCTCCCCAAAGGTGCCTTCGTTTTCCTCATGTCCTTGATAACAGCAAAAACAATTAAAGGCAAAGGCGGGGCAGCCTGAGGGAGCTGCCTCCTACAGGTCAGCTCTACAGTTGCCTAGTTGATCAAGAAAGACTTCTTTCTTCAAGATAAGTGAGGATATGTGGGTGTATACAGCGCCTGTCTTTCTATAAACCTTTGTGCAGATTTTCCCCCAAAATATCATTCTCTTGTGAAGAAAAAAAAAAAGGGGGAAAGAAACAGATGACCTAAAGATCTGGAAACTGTATCCTGTAAACTGACATATATTCCTACCAGGGCTCCACTAAGATCTCCATTAAATTACTTCAACAGGAGAGGATGATTAACCCACATTTCTGGGATGCTGAAGCAGAGGCCAGGGCAACCAGAACCAAGTATGTGTTCATCTTGAACATTCATTCATTTGATATTTGCAGTTTACTCTATAACATATCTGTACATATTTAATATAAAAAATCATCTTTCAAGACTTCTCTTAAAAGTGATGATCCAGGTATGTTCTAAGATGGGGGGCTGACATCCCCAGTACCTAGGAAGGCAGAACAGGGAACTGACTTTCTGACCCTTGCTGTGCTGGCTTGGTCTGGCTCTCTTCTGACCAGCCCCTCCCTGCAGATGAGGAGCCTGGAGCCTGCCTGGCCTTGCTCTCCCAGACTATGGTTGGCATACAATTTGGGATTGTACTAGGTTGGCAGTGGGTGTGGTAGCTGGAGAAACTAGAAGAGACCCACATCCTAGTTTAAGAATCCAAGATTGAGGAGGATAAGATGATCATTAGAAAATGTAGCCTTCCTGTGGCTCTGTCTGGAGCTCTGCTTTAGTTTACATTTCTGTTTCTGTGGAATGGGTATTGAAACACCTGGTCCTTCTTTTGGCTTGTTTTGTCAAAAGAATGATTCAGCTCAGGGCTGTAAAGAACAGTGAGTGCTGTTTGGAGGCAGATAGCATGAGCAATAAATACAACACAGGCTTGTTTGCTAGATCATCCTCAAAGTGATTTAAGATATGGCCAGTCTCATTCTCCTTAGCCCTATTATGCCAAGTGTTTCAACAACTCCAGTAATTAAAATGGAAAGGGTGGTTGTTTCCCTAGTACTGTTAAAATGGTAATTCACCTGGCTGTGATGTTTTATAATAGCAGCTCTATAAATTGGCAAGAGAATTCAGCGACAGGCGAAGTCTGATCCTGAGGGAGTCTGATTTATACTCTCATTATCTGAGAGATTCTGGTAATCCATGGGATGGGATTTGAAGGAAGGGAGACAGTCCTTTTGGGCTTGGGCAGGACACTGTGGGTGAAATGATGACTGAGCACTACTCTCAAAGGATGGCAGGAATCTCAAGTGGGGGTAGATGACAGTCCATGCTGGCAAGTGGAATAGAGTAGGCAAGGGCTCAGAGGGACTGTCTTTGAGCCCCCCCCCCCCCCCCGCCCCGGCTCCTGTGCTATAATGAGTCTCCCTTTTGTGATGAACCTGTTCACCTGTTGCCTACTTGTGTCATCGGGTTTTTGTGTCACACCTTAATCTCCCCATGTGCATATTTGAAGGGCTGACATTTAACAGGAGAGTTCGATTTCAAATACAAGCCCAAATTCTTTGAGGGCACAGGCCTTGACTTCTCAACGTCCACTAAATCTTTCATGGTTGAGCTCATAGTGTTTAAAATATCCTCAGTGGGCTGAATTGACCCAAACTAGTTTTAGCATGTGCAAAACTAGTGAGTGCTCTTTCTTCCTGAAGGAACGTCAGAAATGTATTTGTTGAAGATGGCGTATAGTGGGGCAGATTAATGACATTTTGAAAATGGTTTTCTTTCCAGAAATATATTTGTTTTTTAGGTACAGTAAAAGTGGTTGGTATAAAGCAAGTCATTTTTAATGGGCTTTCTAGGACAGTTTTTATCTAATTAATCAAAGCTGTATTAGTTCACTATGGCTGTCATAACAAAATACCAAAGACTGAGTTGCTTACACATCAGAAATTTGTTTTCATACAGTTCTGGAGATTAGAAGTCCAAGATCAAGGTGTCAAGACTGGTTTCTCCTGTGAACTAAGGGAAAGATCTGTTCTGGGCCGTTTTCCTTGCTTTGTAAGTGGCCATCCATTGGCTCCTTCTCATGGTTTTCCCTCTGTGCACAAGTGGCCTTGGTGTCTCTGTGTGTCCTTATCACTTCCTGTAAGAACACCAGTCAGATTGAATTAGGGCCTACCCTGATGCCTTCATTTTAACTTACTTTTGTAAAGACCCTATCTTTTTTTTTTTTTTAAATTTTTTTTTTAATTTATTTATTTATGATAGTCACGCAGAGAGAGAGAGAGAGAGAGAGGCAGAGACACAGGCAGAGGGAGAAGCAGGCTCCACGCACCGGGAGCCCGATATGGGACTCGATCCCAGGTCTCCAGGATCGCGCCCTGAGCCAAAGGCAGGCGCCAAATGGCTGCGCCACCCAAAGACCCTATCTTAAAATATAGCCACATTCTGAGGTATGGGAGGTTTTAGGGCTACAGCATTTCAATTTTAGAGGGACACAGCTCAGCCTGTGACAGCACCATATCCATACTGCACTATGTATATACACACACAGGCACGCATACACAGTTTTTACAAATAGACACACATCGTTGACTTTGTGCCGCAAATGGGAAGCAACTGGGTATTAAGTTACAGAATCATTGATTCTGTAGAAAAGCAATCTTACGTTGTCCCTCTCAGTCCTTTCCTTTGGTTTCAGAGAGAATGAATATGTAAGCCATTTTAGTCAGCTATCACGTGAATGCAGGGGACAGAGGCGATGTAATGCACACCCACGTAAGAGTATCTGCTTGCTATGAAGATGTGGATGTCAGACTGCTAACTTTCCTTTCTTGCAGAGGACCACTGTTACTGCGAGGTTATCTCTTCCTCACTTAGAAGGTGCTTAAAATGACTTTTTGTTTATGGGACGCTAATTGTCTTAAAAAAATTTCCTTATTTGGCAAAAAAAAAAAAATATATATTGGGCAGTTCTGTTTTCCAAGGCCATGAATTCTAGCTGGTCTCCAAAGAACATTCCCCCAGGGCCTTGAGCTAGTTTTAGGAGATTATGTGCCTCCTCTTTGTGACTTTATTTTTTTAAGACTTACCTATATGAGAAAGGGAGAGAGCGCGTGTGTGCAAGCTATGGGCAAAGACAGAGGCTGAGGGAGAGAATCCTCAAGCAGACAGTGTCAGACACCGGGCTTGATCTCACGATCCTGAGGTTAGGACCTGAGCCAAAATCAAGAGCCAGGGCAGCCCGGGTGGCTCGGCGGTTTGGCGCCGCCTTCAGCCCAGGGCATGATCCTGGAGACCTGGGGTCAAGTCCCACGTCGAGTCCCACATCGGGCTCCCTGCATGGAGCCTGCTTCTCCCTTTGCCTGTGTCTCTGCCTCTCTGTCTCTGTGTGTCTCTCATGCATACATAAATAAAATCTTTAAAAAAAACCCAAAAAAACAAAATCAAGAGCCAGCTGCTTAACCCACTGAGCCACCTGGGTGTCCTGTCCTCTCTGTGACTTTAAAGGTAATCCACAAGAATGTTCTGGAAGCTTTGGAAGGATAATATGGACTTCTGCTGAAATGAGGTTGGCTAATGACAGGGACAGCAGAAGGCGAAGCTGGTCAGAAGGAGAGCTTGGGAAGCAGTCAGTGCATTTCCAGGCCTGGCAGAGGTAAGGGGACCACAGCTAGGGCAGCACCAGTATTCTCACAGCTGCCCAGGGCTCTCTCCGACACGGAGAAGGAGGATTCCTCCCAACCGAGACAGAATATTCCTTTTACCTGGAAAGGAATCACCACAGGGTCTCTTGAAAAGAGCAAAGCCAAATACAACTTGAAGGTTGGCCATAGAAGAAGGACCCACACGGGGTGCCTGGAAGTCCCCAAGTGGGATATTTTGCTTTGGAGAGCTCTCAATTACATTTCCCTCAGGTACACTGGGTGGAAAGTGCTGATTTTTATTATTTTCTTATGAGAAAAATTTTTAGAAGTTTAAAAAATGTTGGTAAAATGTATATAATATAAAATTCACATTGTTGTGCAACCACCGCTACTGTCTCCAGAACCTTTTCATCATCTCAAACTGAAACTCTGAATCCACTCAACAGTAACTTCCCATCCCCTGTTTCTCCCAGCCCTCAGCATCCACCCTTCAACTTTCTGTCTCTCCAAATAGGAGTACTCTGGGTACCTCATATAAGGGCAATTATGCAATATTTGTCCTCGTATGCCCAGCTTATTTCACTTAGCATAATGTTTTGAGGATTCATCCACATTGTAGCATGTGTCATAATTTCTTTTTAAGGCTGAATAATATCCCACTGCGTGTACGTACTACATTTTGATTATCCATTCATCTGCCAATCTACATTTGGATTGCTTCCAGCTTGTGGCTATTGTGAGTAATGCTGCTGTGGACCTCAGTGTACAAATATCTGTTGGAGTCTCTGCTTTCGATTCTTTGGGGAATATTCCCAGAGGCAAAATTGCCAGATTATAAAGTATTCATGTTTAAATTTTTGAGGAGCCACATTACTGCCTTTGATAGCAGCTGCAACACTTTGCATTCCCACCAACAACACACAAGGGTCCCAATTTCTCTACATCCTTGCTAACACTGATATTTTATTTTTTGTTTTTTTTTCTGTAGAACAGCTATCCTATGAGTGTGAAGTGATATCTCATTGTGAAGCCCTGCTTTTTGACAGTTTTTTTTTCTTTAGTGATTTTTAACATTTTATAAAGATTTTACTTAGCATGAGTGGGGAGGAGGGGCAGGAGAAGCAGACTCCCTGCTGAGCAGGGAGCCCAACATGGGACTTGATCCCAGGATCCTTGGATCATGACCTGAGCCAAAGGCAGATGCTTATCTGACTGAGCCACCTAGGTACCCAACCTTAGTAAAAGCACCTATTTTTTCTGAAGGCTCGGGAATAGAGCAAAAATAAATAGACAATATTGAGGACTGAGAAAACCTGCTGTAATAGAGTGGCCAACTTGGGATTCTACCGATATGCTCAAAATCCCTAGAATTTCTCGAAGTCCACACCAAGGAAAGCAAGGTGTGTAGAAAGAGGTAAGAGTTAAACTTCTGGCATTTCTGGGGCAAAGATCCCAACCCACCATAGGTAGGCCTACAGCAGGACAAACATGTTGGGATATACAGCATGGCATCTTGACATTCGTGTAGTGGAGTAAAGGAGTAGAACCCTGTTTTATTATTTGACTCCTTTGCCCTAACTCCACAGTCATCCTTAATCTTTGGATCTTTAGAGTTTGTTTTGGAGATCATGTGAAGTACTTGCTCTGGTCTGCTTGGCCATTTTATTCCTCGTTGTAGTTCACCAAATTGATGCTGTGGTTATAAATCATTCTCCTATGCTTGGTCAGTGTGACTCAGTTCATTACCTTTCTCATCCCTGGAGGACTGGGAAAACGCAGCTTCCTTAATCTTAAGAGCTGGGGCTGAGGTGTGGTTGCTAGGAGCTGTGTGCCTTCCACCCCCACATCTATCTCTGAGCCATGCCTCATCTCTTTTTGGGAAATTCATTCCAGATGGAGGCATCTTGGCTTTCTTATGGGGTGTTTTTCTCCCCCTGTGTGAGTATGATGTTCTTCTCACTGTCCAGCTGAAGTTTCTGTTCGAATGGGAGAATTCTGCTCTCAGGTTAAGGGTCGAGTAAGAGAATGAAAGAAGATAATTCTGTGGCTTCTCCACAGAATGAGAAATGAGTTCAACAAGTATTTATTGCATTTCCGCTATGAACCAGGCCTTGTGTGGGTTGCTGGAAATACAGGGGAGCGAAGCAGAAGAGGCTCTGCCCTGTTGGTGCTTATGGAAAAGAGACCAGCGTGAAGAGAAGGGCACTGTGGACTGGTCTGCACAGTCCCAGCACAGGCTGTTCTATGGTGTAATGCAAAGATCTCTTACCATCCCCAAAGGGCTCAAGGATAGTCTTTGTATCCCAGCACCTAGTAGTTCATGCAGTAACCATTTGCTGGACTGAAGTAGGGAGTCTGACAGAGTCAGGAAATGATAACTCTAAAAAAAATTACTTTCTAATCTACCTACTATGTGGATGCCCAGGGCATAAGTGGAGGAGGTAGATTTAAGAGTCTAAACCGCTGTCCTCTTGGAGGCACCCACTGATGGAAGAAGGAAGCCCACCTGTTATTTAAGCATCTCTCCATTTCAGATGGTGACTGAATATCTGCACAAAATATAAAGTCCTGTGTCTAGCTTTGGAAGTCATTCTTCTATCAGCATTGATTCTGATTTTAATTCCGAGGTAGTCTCCAAGCCTGGGAACACTGTCCATTCCATGCTTTGCTCCTGGAACAAGTTGCTACTGTGAGGCAGAGATGTGAGGATAGGCAGGAAGAAGATGCATTCAGAATTTCTCTGCCAAATGTCAGTCACCACATTTTTGAAGTCTGCTGGGTAACTGAGTATGTTCTAGGAAATACTGAGGAATAGCATAAAACTTGGTAGTGTAGAGACCTTTGGGAATATGTCCATTTGAGAAGGGAACAGGTGCATGTGTATGTATATTTGTGTGTGAGTGTGTGATATCTCTAGGCCGACCTAAGTGGCCAGAGATTCAGAATTCAAAAGTAAGATGCACGCTCCACTCAAAAGATAGTAGTTAGGAGGAGAAGACTTCAAAATCCCAGAGGCAAGACCTCTTCAACTGGAAGAAATAAAAATCCACACTCCGTGAAAGAAGTTGCTGATTTAAAATGGGTTCACAGAAAAGAAATCTGCAAACTTGAGAATTAAAGTGATGAGTCCAAACAGAAGGTAGTGGCTCACACATAATCTATAAAAAGGAAAAGTAAACTGGGGGAAAACGTCTGCAGTTTTTTTTTAAGCACTGCCCTGGGAGGAGACCACAGAGGCTCCAATTTTAGAAGGTAAGGCATACATAATTCCTTGCTGGGATGTGTTGCCTTATGGAAATGCTTTAGGAATACTCAGGGGCTCTAATGAATCTGACTCATAATCTTGCAGACTCTCATCTGATCTCTGTGTGGTCCTACTCACTGAGATGCAGGTCAACTGAGTGCACCAACAGTCTTCACTTGGGGGCCTCATCACATCTCTGTGCAATGAGAGAATTAAGCTTCTAAAGATACGATTCAGAAGATCTGACCTTGGGCTCCTTAGCCACCAGAGTGCAGCCTAACCAGGCTTTACTTTTGGTTTCTGAAATGCCTTTGCTTGGAGAGACCAAGGATGATGACTTAAGAGAGTGACTTCTCTGTGTTTTGCTGGGGAAGTTTGTTCTTAGGAATAGAAGGGAGAAAGAGATGAGAACAGATAACCAATGAGACCTGGATAGGACAGAACAGAGATTGCATCCTGGGTGGTAGGCCCACTACTGGAGTTTGGAGATTAAAGAAAAAGAAGATAGTGCACAATTGGAAATTTTGACCTCAAATCTGAATGGGTCATTCGGTCTTCCTCCAGACATGCTGGTTACTATGGGCTTCCCATCTGTGGCACTGGTCAGAAGCTTTGTGGAGTACCTTTCTGGCTAGGCTGCCATGTGTGTGTACGTGTGTGCTCATTTTGTAGGGTTTATAGGCATCTTCGGCATCTTCTGGATCTCCTTAATGTTCTAGTCCTGTGACTGAATTGGTAGCCACTGGGAAAACACTTTTGCTGATGTTTACACTTTAATATGGAAATCAAGGTCCAACTTCAAGAAAATAGCCCTGCTGGCATGCCTACAGAGCATGGCCCTCCAAGGAGATGGATGAAGGGCCTTTATTCTCTCCACAGGTATCGTCCCAGTTTGAAGGTGGTGGAGAGAGTTGCTTGACCTGTCTTTTTTTTTTTTTTTTATAAATTAATTTTTATTGGTGTTCAATTTACCAACATACAGAATAACACCCAGTGCTCATCCCGTCAAGTGTCCCCCTCCGTGCCCGTCACCCATTCACCCCCACCCCCCGCCCTCCTCCCCTTCCACCACCCCTAGTTCATTTCCCAGAGTTAGAAGTCTTTATGTTCTGTCTCCCTTTCTGATATCTCCCACACATTTCTTCTCCCTTCCCTTATATTCCCCTTCACTATTATTCATATTCCCCAAATGAATGAGAACATACACTGTTTGTCCTTCTCCGATTGACTTACTTCACTCAGCATAATACCCTCCAGTTCCATCCACGTTGAAGCAAATGGTGGGTATTTGTCGTTGACCTGTCTTTAAGAAGGACACAGTGTGCCCAGGAGTGGTGTAGGAAGCTGGATTGGAGGAAGGAAGATGGGGTAACTGGGAGGAATGAGAGTGTTGGAAATGTGTACGGGAGAAGGGGTGATGCTTACAAGGCCTTGATTGCTGTCTGGGGCTGCTAGCCATGCTTTCTCAGTTTGGGTTTGAGATCTTCCTCCCTCCTCCAGGCCTATATAAATTGGCCTAAACTACCACATGTGCACCTGGAAAAAGTAAGCTTCCTTCTCAGGTGTGGCTTAAAGGCTCAGTTATAATTTTTCACCATTGTTGGCAGGAGTGTTTTCAGCTGCTTGGTCTCTCGGCTGCTGGGCTGCTCTAGGAACCTTGCTTAGGATGCATTTCCTCTGGAAGTAGTTGTTTTTCAGGATGCTAATATTATGAAGAAATCTGACATTAAGGACGTCTGGGGAGGGGCTGCTCAGGAGCAGCAGAGGCATAGAAGGCAGCCACATCGCTGAGCCCTGCATTTCCTGTTTGCTGTGTTCTGGAGAGAGCAGCTGTTTGCTTTCAGCACCCCAGTGAGCAAGCCTTGGCGCCAGGCTGCCTCTCCCACACTGGGTGTTGTGGCCCAGATATTTTCACTGTAGTGGAAATATCAGACTCTGGGGGGCCACAGCCCAGAGGTGCTGGCACTTCCCAGATGGTGAGACAGTGCCAGCCTCTGTTTCTGCAAAACTCCAACAGGCAACTCTGAGCTTCAGAAATAGGCAGTGTACAAAATCCTGCCAGACTACAGTCTTCTGTTTGTTTCATGCCCTTGTATGTTTGATGGCCCAAGCCAATGAATTTGAGACTTGGATGAAAAATGTTGTCCCATGGGCTTTCTCAAGGGTGCTAGGTGACTGCTTGAGGGGGTGGGGGCAGAGACACTGTCCTCCAAACCCAACTTTGGGATTCAAGAACCTAGATGAAATAGCTGGTGACAGCAAAAGCCTCCTCCTGCTCCACCCCACCCCCTGTTATCTAAAGGCTACCAAAGTGATGGCCACTCTGGGAGAGGCTGTCTAGCATTTCATTCTTCTTCACTGGAGAACCTGTGATAAGACTGGCTCTGCTCTTCACTCCTCTCATCTCCAGGCATTTGTCAGCACTTTGCTTCTCTCTTAAAGGATGGACTTTCCACTTTCAGGATCTTTGCACATGTGCCTTTCATTACCCTTTGATCTGTAGCCATCCCTAAATAGTTCATTTAGGTCAACAGGAATGGTGTAAGGGAGAGTAAAAGAAGGAATGACAAAACCCTTTCTCTGTGGTGAATGAAGCATTGAGATTTCTGGATATCTGATGTTTTGTACACACATAGTCTATTTGCTAGTTCCTGGCCAGCCCTGTGAGGGTGGCCAGAATGCTTCTTTCTAACTTGAGAGAGTAGCAGGGAGGCCTGCTGGGCACATCGGCCTGGGCAGGCACAGGGATCACTGCTAGGTACAGATGTGGAGAACAGCTTATACAGAGAATGGAAAACCCTCCCCTCTTTATTTCCTTCATTGTTTTATGTACTTTTTGCTATTTTTCCATTATCTATTTCAATACTAGATGAAGTCTAGTGCCTCCCTCTGCTCTGCTTATTACACTGCCTGTAATACCTGACTTCCAATAAAAATGAGATGGTCAAACCAGACTTCATATTATTTTCCTTAAAAACCAGGAGAGATTATTACCATATTTTTGACTTGTTGGAACAGCAGGAATCCCATGATGGACATATTTCTCATTAAAAGTTTTAAAGCATCTAAATGAATGCCTTTTGAGTTATTTTTATTATAATTTTATTCATTTTTCTAGGGTGCACAGATCAATGAACCACATGGTGAATTTGATGCGAATTGGCTGACAGGGAAGTTGGTGATGCTTGAAGAAGAAGTCTAGGCTTTTCTGTGTCAGACTAGCATTTAATAATAGTGCTGGCTGCTATGTGTTGACCTTAACTGGGTGCTGACTACCCATACTTCACGTAATATCACATTTAATCTTTACAGTAACTCCATGAAATGGGTAGTTATCATCATCATTTTCCTGATGAGAAAATTGAAGCTTAGATTTTTACCCCCATTGTTCTAGAGGAGGGCTGGCAAACTTTTTCTATAAAATAACAGAAAGTATATGTTTTGAGCTTTTTGGACCATACTATCTCTGTTGCCACTACACAGCTCTGCTGTTATAATACTAGAGAAACCATAAAAAAAATACAAAAACAAGAGTGGCTGTGTTCCAATAAAACTTTATTTATGGACTCCAATATTTGAATTTCATAAAATTTTTTTATGTCACAAAATATTATTTAAAAATTGTTTTCCAGGAGTGCCGGGGTAGCTCAGTCAGTTAAGCATCCAACTCTTGATTTCAGCTCAGGTCATGATCTCAGGGTTGTAAGATCGAGCCCAACATTAGGCTCTGCACTGAGCATGGAGCCTGTTTAAGATTCTCTCTCTCCCTCTGCCCCTTTCCCCATGCTCACATATGAGCTCTCTAAAAAAAATTGTTTTCCAATCATGAAAAATTATAAAAAACATTCTTCACTTGGAGGTTGTACAAAAATAGGTGGTGGGCCAGATTTGTAGATAAGAATAAGCAGGCAAGGAGGAATGGGATAGGATGGGCTGGTAAAGGCACACTCTTACCAGAGGGAAGAGCATGTGAGCAGGGAACACAGAGCATGATGTCTCTGAGGAACTGCAGGGAATGTGAGCACAGTTTGGTAGCGTATGAGGCAAGATGAGAGGAGACAGCAAGACCCAAATCATGACCTTGTAGGACCTTTCAAAGATTTTGGACTTTGTCCTTAGAGCAATAGGAAGCCATTGAAAAATATTAACCAAAGAAGTGATAAAGGCAATTTTTTCTTTTTTAAATTACTGGCTGAGGGGCAGCCCGGGTGGCTCAGGGGTTTAGTGCTGCCTTCAGCCCAGGGCATGATCCTGAAGACTCAGGATCGAGTCCCACGTCGGGCTCCCTGCATGGAGCCTGCTTCTCCCTGTGCCCCCCCTCCCCCTCTCCCTCTCCCACTCTCCCCCCTCTCCCTCCCTCCCTCCCTCATGAATAAATAAATAAATAAAATCTAATGACTAACTAACTGGCTGATAGGTGAAGAGTGGATCACAATTGGTCAGTAAGAGCAGAAGCAGAAAAACCAGTTAGGCAGCTGGAGAAGGGGGATGATGATGGTGTCTACTAGTAACGGTAGCCAGAACCATTTCCTGGCAACACATCAAATGGAGGTAGAACACATATGAAAACTCTGGTCCTCCATCTTCAAATCTCATGTCTTCCCTGCATGGTGTGAAATTCTTAACAGTCTCAAATGGACATTATGTATATCTGAATCTACCATTTATCTTTGAATCCTAAAACTGAAGAGCTACTCTTCCCTCACGCACAATTCTCTTCTTCTGGAGGAAGTGCTCATAAATGAGGATAATGTTTCTTGGGTTTGAGTTATTAATTTTCATTTCCTGAGGAAATTTATTTCATCAAGGGAAATAATCCCTTGTTCAAATAATAAAAAGACCAAAGACAATACTGTGGTAATGAGTTTATGTTATTTTTGTGCTGATGTTAGAAAGGTTACCGAATACTTCGTTGAAGGTCAGCTTTTCTTAAAATTTGTGTACCTTTCTCTTCCAAAATAGAAGTGGTACGTTCTCTTTTACTTTTGCAGGAATTATTTGTCTGGTTGGGCACTCACAGTGACATTCCGGTTTTGATACTAGCATATATCTCTGGATCAGAGCACACTATCCTTTGAACAATATGATGCTGAGGGGTTGGAGTTTGTTTCTGTGGAGTCCAGGACTGGGGATTAAGGAAGAAAGGAAAAAGGAAAGATGAGACACAGGCCTTTGGGCGGAGGAGTGATAGTGATTTTGCCTCAGCTTCTCTATAGGTTGTGACCCAGAGGTAGTAGTGGGTGATACTGACCCAAGGTAGGTGGAAGAAAGGGAACTTGAGAAAGTTATTAGGGATGAGAACCAGTGGTTATGACTTCTCAGTGAACGTTGGTTTGGGCTGATTTTTCATTTCAAATTTTCCTTATATTACTGCTATTTGTTACTTTGTATTCTTTCCTCCAATATAAAGCAAGATCTGTGGAGTCCGTGTCTGTATTTTAAGCATCTTCTCCCATTCTATAATCTACAGTGTCTTACACACAGTGGATGCTCAATATTGAACATTGGCTCTGTTGATTTGTTGCCTTTGGCATTCATGCTGCACAGTGCAACCTCTTGTCTCAAGGGCATCAGAGTTTTTAAATCTAAAATCATCACAAAGGAGACACTCAGCATATCCTGAAAGTAGGACAAATTTTGGGAATAAGCAGTAGGCAAGATTCAGGCTTCCACCGAGGATCTTCTCCTATTATGGGACTTTTGTTGACCACGTCTCTTTTTTTTCTACTCCATTTAATTAGCCTTTGATTACTTGTCTTTTTTTTAAGATTTATTTTTTTTTTATTCATGAGAGACACAGAGAGAAAGAGAGGCAGAGGGAGAAGCAGGCTCCATGCAGGTAGCCTGACGTGGGACTCGATCTCGGGTCTCCAGGATCATGCCCTGGGTTGAAGGCGATGCTAAACTGCTGAGCCACCAGGGCTGCCCTGATTACTTGTCTTTATTTTTGCATAGCAGGTGCTCAATATGCCAGAAGTTCACTTCTGGTATTGATTTTATTTATTTTCTCTAGACTCTTCGCATACTCATGCAGGTGTACATGGTGGGACTGAAGTTATAAGGTCAGAGATTTTGATATACTCTCTCCCTTCTTCCTTTCCTTTTTAAAAAATCAGTTTTTGAAAGTTGGTTATGTGCCAGGCACTGGGTTAAGTTCTGGGGGACAACAACAAAAGACATGGGGTCTGATTTCAAAAACATTCCAGTCTAGTGGAGATGTTAAAAAAAAAAAAAAAAAAAAAACTATGGCCATTTGGTGTGAAATATAGGCAGCCAGTGAGGACCTCTCCCTGCCCTAGTGGGTGGGACTTCTCTGATGACTTTGCCTTCTGAACTGCTAAATGTGGTCAAGAGCAGTTAAAGTATCTGTGCAGTTGAGGATGAATTAACAGGTTCTATATTTGCCTTTCTCCATTTGTGCAGGGTGGAGATGTCTGCCCAGAGATTAATTTCTAACAGAACGTCCCAGCCATCTGCACCTAATTCTGATTACACCTGGGAATATGAATATTATGAAATTGGACCAGTGTCCTTTGAAGGACTGAAGGCTCATAAATGTAAGTCTTATACCATTCCCCATTGTAAACATAATGTATTTGTCTTAACCTGTGAAATCTCCAGTGATTAATTTTCCTGAACATTCTTTTTATACAACTCTGTTCTGTATCCCTCAAGTCACAGAAAACACCCCTTCCAAACATAGGCAGATTGCCCAGGGACGGTATTACATGAGTGATAAAGAACTTGAAAGAATTCCTTAATGGGAGAACTTGGTCTCAAATTGAGATTTGTTTTAAAGTATTAATGATTCCACCTCTCCCAAACTGTGTGAACATTTGGTCCAACATTTGGACCAAGAATATGTACAAAAGAAAAGTCTGGAACTATTATTTGAAGAACTTTCTTTTGGGGGGATCCCTGGGTGGCGCACCGGTTTAGCGCCTGCCTTTGGCCCAGGGCGTGATCCTGGAGACCCGGGATCGAATCCCACATCGGGCTCCTGGTGCATGGAGCCTGCTTCTCCCTCTGCCTGTGTCTCTGCCTCTCTCTCTCTCTGTGTGACTATCATAAATAAATAAAAATTAAAAAAAAAAAGAACTTTCTCTTTTGTAATACATGGTCAGTGGCATCCTTTCAGCCCTCCTGGTTTTCTGGGACTGTAGAAAGCAGTCTATCTGTGTGTGTTCACAATGATGGACTGGAACATTCTGCAACCATTCCTAACTGCGTGATAGGCATGAATTGTGCTTCATGATATTGGAGTGATTAATAATCTAGCACAGAGTGAGGAAATACAGTTCTGTGCAACGTTATTGTTCAACTCCAGTCATAACTGCATGCTGACTGGCCAACTCAAAGCATCTGTTTTCCAGGAACTACTGCCCACTCCCAGGTAGGGAGTGGTTACCCCATAAATATTCCAGAGATGTTTGGTTGTTTCAGAATGAATATCCAGAGCACCATAAACACTTTAGGCTCTTAACAGCTTCAGCATAATGGGACGCATTACGAACTCTAAGAAAGATTAGAAATGGAGATGCAAATATGGCAAAGGAAATGCTTTTGCACTTTTAGTATTTCCTGGATGGTGCCACTCTGACCTGTCTTGGTGTTCATGATGCCTCACATTCACTTGCTGCTCCCTTGAAAGGAAGAATTTCTAATTTTTTTCAGCTTTCTTGAGATATAATTGACAAAACTGTAATACATTTAAAGGGTACAAAGTGATGATTTAATATATGGAGACATTGTGAAAAGATTCCCTCCGTGGAGTTAATGGACACACTCATCACCTCAGATATTTTTCTTTCTTTCTTTTCTGGTGAGAACATTTAAGTTCTACTGTCTTGCAAATTTTAGTTATACAATACACATTGTCAACTATACTAACCATGTTTTATGTTAGCTCCTCAGACCATATTCCTCTTATAACTGAAAGTTTGTACCCTTTTACCAACTTCTCCCTGTTTCCCCCAGCCCCTGGCAACCACTTTTGTACTCCCTCTTCTATGAGTTTGAGGGTGTTTTTTTTTTTTTTTTTGGTTCCACATATAAGTGTTACCATGCAGTATTTGTCTGCGCTCTATTTGCCTTATTTCACATAGCATAATGCCCTCCAGGGTTCATCCATGTTGTCATAAATCACAAGAGACTTTCTTCTTTTTAAAAGCTGACTGATATTTGTGTGTGTGTGTGTGCATCTATGTAAGTGGTGCTTCCGTGCCTTAGTTATAGTGAATAATGCTGCGGTGAACGTGGGAATATAGATATCTCCTTAAGATAATGGTTTTGTTTCCTTTGGATATCTAGCTAGAAGTGAGAATGCTGGATCACAGGTAGTTCTATTTTTACTTTTTTGAGGAACCTTCTTCAGACTATGTATTATAGTGGCTGTACCAGTTTACATTTCCACCAGCAGTGCACTTATAGTTTCTTTCTTTTCTTCACATCCTTGCCAGCACTTTTTATCTCTTGTCTTTTTTGATAATAGATGTCCAAATAGGGATGTAGTATCTCGTTGAGGTTTTGGTTTGCATTTCCCTGATGATTAGTGATGTTGAGCACCTTTTCATGTACCTGTTGGCAATTTGGATGTCTTTGGAAAATATCTATTTGGGTCCTTCTCCCATTTTTTAATTGGATTGCTTTTAGATATTGAATTGTATGAGTTCCTTATATTTAGATATTAACCCCTTATCAGATATGTGGTTTGGAAATATTTTCTCCCATTCCAGAGGTTCCCTTTTCCTTTCATTGGTGCTTTCTTTTGATGTGCAGAGGCTTTTGAGTTTGATATAGTCCCACTTATTTATTTTGTTGCATTTGCCTTTGCTTTTGGTATCAAATCAAAAAAATCATTGTTAAGACCAATGTCAAGGAGCTTGCTTGCTATGTTTATGACCATTATTTCGAACTCTCTATCAGACAAATCACTTATTTCCATTTCATTAGGATCTGTTTTTGGAGATTTATCTTGTTTTTCAACTTGAAACATAGTCCTCTATTTCTACACTTTCCTTGACTCTCTGTGCTAGTTTCCTTGCATTAGAGAAAACAGCTGCCTCTCCCAGTTTTGGGTGGTCTTGTGTAAGAGAACAACCTTGTCATTTAGCCTAGCCTGGCATCCTAGTTGCCTCTTGAATTTTTATGATTGTCAAAGCAAACTTCTTTGTTCTCTGTGGCTCTCAGTAGTTCAGGGCATGTCAAGACTTGTCTGTGTCCCCAAGGGGAAGACTGTGGTGAGCTCCTAAACGCAGCCTGATTAGAACCCAGATCCTTAGGCAGTAGCTGGGAAAGTATGCAATTAAACCCCTCCCAGGGAGAAACTAGGAGATGGAAGTATTGTAGCAGGGGTGCAGGGGTGCAAGAGCACCCAGCTCTGGGGTTCCTAAACATATCAGGTTTGGCCACTTGTAGCTGACAAAATCCAAAGGCAGAAAGATGAGTGCTGGTGGAACAAGAAAGGAATTTGTTTCAGTGAGGCTAACATCAAGAAGACAGCAGACTAGTGTCTCAGACTGTCTCCAAAGTGACACGGATACTTCCAGGTTTATTTAAGGAAAATGTGAGACAAAGGTGGGCGGTAAAAGTCAGATTGATCATTGTCTTAGAGTCAGTCATGGGCAGGGTCTTGCTGACTCAGGTTAGTCTTTTATTGCTGGATGGGGTAGTTTCGGTTCCCATCAGGGGATGCTTTGCCCAGGAATCTTTTTCCTGAGTTAAGAGATAAGCTGGAAAGAAGTACTTAATTAGAAAGTTTGAGGTTTAAATGGAGGTAGTAGAGTTCTTTCAATTTTTGCCTGAGTCCTCTCTTCTAGGCCAAGTAGATAGCTGTAAAAGTGCTCCTATGCTTGTTTAGAACTGCTTCTTTGTTTGCTATAGTCCTATAGGACTCTCAAATGTAAGCACTATTGGTATCAGAGCCAGCAGACTGGGAGCCCATCCTTTGGGTTGTAGCCACAAGAACTAGGGTGTCAGACTTGTATATAAGCTCTTTACAGGGAAATACTGGTGACTCAACCAAGTCTCCCAGTTTTCATTGGAACAGACTGGAGGGAGAAGTCAGGGTTGGTTGCCAGCTTCCCTGCACTCTGGGAAAGATTGCAGGAAACCACTAGATGTGTGCTAAATTAGAAGCCTGGCATTAAGGCAGCATCCTTTAAAGTATGCAGGTAAACCCCTTTCAGGCAAAGAATGGGAAATGAGTGTTTTGGCCTGCTTCCTCTGCATTGAGCCTTGGTGGGATAGCTGTGGTGAAGCCTTGCATGCCCTTGAATTGCTGCTTTTTTGTTTGCTATAGTCTTTGGGTTCTCATGGCCCCAGCCCTTGTGGCCTTCAGAGCTAGCTATTTTAGGGGCTCATCTCTGTGCAGTAGTCTTAAAAGTGGAGCTCTAGATGTGCTGTCCAAACCCTTCCCTTCTTACGGAGAAGCTGGAAGTTGGAGGTTTCCACCCAACCGTAGGTTGCTCTCTGCTGGGGGTGGAGGTTTGTCAAGAGTGTGTCTCAGCTCTTCTTCATTTGCTAGAGGTATAGGAGTGACTTAGCTAGTTTCTGGATATCTTTCAGAGGAAATTCCTTCATACATAGCTGTATATTCAGTGTTTTTGTGGAAAGAGGGGAGCTCAGGAGCCTCCTAAGTCTCCATCCTGGTCAACTGCCCATTCGAGCTAATTAAGTGATCTAGCCTTTGTCCCCATTTCCCTGTTGCAGAAAGGACTGCAAGATCCCAGGCTTCATTTGTGGGTCTTTGAGACCTGGAAGCCACTGTTGATTGGTGGCAGTGGTAGAGCCTCTAGTGGGGCAATTGGAGGGCAGCGATACTGTTAGAAGTTAGTTGGACAGTTAAGTAGTCAGGGTCAGGATCCCCAACAAGAAAGGAATCAGGACAGCTAAACCAAAACCCTAACATCCTGTTTTGCAGCTTAGAGAGGACTATATTAGCATTCTGTTTTGCAGCCTTTGCAGAAATGACTTCTGCAAAACATCCTAAAATAAGGCAAATAACCACCAAGCATTTGTCAGTATTACACGCAAGGGACAATTAAGACCTAAGGCCCTAGATGTCAACCAAAAAAAAAAAAGAAAAAAGGAAAAAAAAAAAAAAAGACCATCAGCACATTGACATTAACCTAGACTTTAACCTAGGTATGTGACCAAAGCCCTGATTGGCATGACTCAGCACACTCTGATTGTTTAAGATAGTTCCACAAAGAGCTCATAAAACCCCTAAACTTCCTCGGACACCCCGTCCCTCTCTCAGAGTTTTATATTATTGCTTAATAAACATTGCTTTGCTGCCCACCACTCTTCATCTGGTCTACCTCTTCATTCTTTGAAGTGATGTGACCAAGAACTGTGGACACTAAAGGCAGAGAAAATCCTGTAACAATATTCTGGCTGGTTCCACATCCTGGTATCCACTAGTGGGGCGCAAAGGGCTTCAGTTTCTCATTTATTGGATCAAGGACTTACTATATTTTTTCCTTAAGAAGTCATTAATTAAACCATATATCATTTATCCCTGAAGTGAATAGTAATAGTTAGATGCTTTCACTCCTTCCTTTATTGATATTTTCTCAGTATTTCTTTGTGGGGATTTTAAAAAGCACATGCATTTCATTAGGGTATGCTGTCATTGATTATCCAATGGAAGGCTGCTACTGTCAAGGTGTGAAATCATCCTCCTTCATTTACTTTAATTCTTTAACCTGTTGTTTTTCTGAGGGCAATCTTTAGGTAAGAACACTTGCTTGTTAAGAATTTTAGTGGAGGGACGCCTGGGTGGCCCAGCGGTTGAGCATCTGCCTTTTACTCAGGCCATGATCCCGGGGTCTAGGATTGAGTCCCGCATGGGGCTCCCTGTGAGGAGCCTGCTTCTCCCTCTGCCTGTGTCTCGGTCTCTCTCTGTGTCTCTCATGAATAAATAAATAAATCTAAAAGAATTTTAGTGGAAAGCAAAATGACTGGGAAAATTGCCATATATTTCCCAACAATATGCACTTTAACAGCATAGTACACAAGTTTTATTTTTCTGTCAGTTTGCTCTTATCACTTTTCCTTAGTTTAAGGGACAAAGAAGACAGGCCTGCTGCTATTATTTTGGTTGGTACATTTCTAGAGACAATTGAAAATCTTTTTTAGCATATTATATTCTAGAAATGATTATAGCTGGCAAGAATTCCTGCAAAATGTAGGCAGACGGGTGACACATTGAATACTAACCTTACCTACTATACTATTAATAAGGCGTGCCTTTGTTAGTTTTAGCATTCACATCAGAAAAAAACAAAATGCCTAGGTGAATCCTTACTGTTCTGATTTAAGAAATCTGATCAAAGTAGAGGTCCTTCGTTTCAGGAACCTGACAATATATAGACATATAGAAAAGAATAATAAGTGTAAAACACAGACATACAGGAAAATAGAAAAGATTAAGTCAACTATTGTACAGTGTATTTTGGTTTAGTCTCTTCCATCTTAAAATGCTGTGATTCTGACCTTCAGGTGTGTCTTCTTGTATTGCAGAGCAGTATTCAAAGCCAGTTAGGTGCAGGTTCAGAAAAATAGAAGTAAGACATCTCAAAGGGAAGCATTTCTTGAAGATAACAGTTACTTTCATTTACTTTACCTATAACAGATCATACTTGCTCCATCTTCAGTTAGATCAGATTCTTCTGCTTGTTGAAATAAAGACTCCTACCTTTAAAAGGTTTTTCATCTGAGAAACAATCTCTGATGGTAATTGCGAATTTTCCTCTTGGTCTCAGTTTTGCATCTGGTATTAAACCTTATAATATATCAGAGCTGGACATATATCTAATATATATATTTGGTGCCAGCAGAATGGACACACACTCATTCACTCTTTTTTTCAGCATATATTTACTGACCACAGGTTATGTAAGCATTGTTTTAGGTACCGGAGATACAATAGTGAACAGAAAAGACAAAAATATGTCATCTTATAGATCTTGCCTTCTAGTAGAAGAGATAAACAATAACTAAGTTAAATAAACAAACCCATGCATTATGGTGATAGAAAAAGAAGAATAAATTAGGGAAAGGGGATGTGGAGTTCGGAGGTAAAATTATACAGAGTGAGCATGAAAGGCCATACTGAGAAGGAGAAATTTGAGAAGTGACCTGAAGGAAGTGAGAGATTGAATTGTAGGATATCTGGGGAAGAGCATTCTAGAAAATGCTTCATGGCAAGAATGAAATGGAACATGCAAGGAACAACAAGGAGACCAGCATGATGCCAGAGGAATGGATGAAGCAGCGTGGCAAAAGGAGTCAGGGAATAGAAAAGAGGAAAGAGGTATTAAAGCCTTTGAGGTCATGCTAAGGACTTTGACTTTTTCTCTGAGATGTCATTTGGAGAAGAGGAATAGCATCTGGCTTAAATTTCTTTTTTTTTTTTTTTGGCTTAAATTTCAATAAGACCTCCTGCAGGGGAGTGGGGGGGAAGGAAGGAGATGAGATTGGAAGCAGAAAGCCAGTCTAGGGGGCTATTGCAATAGTCCAGGCAGCTGATGATGGTGGCTTGGCCATGGTGAGGACAGTGGAGTCGTGAATGGTGCATAAATTCTGGATATTTCTTAACAATAGATCTGATAGGATTTGTCAATAGATTGGTCATGGGGCATAATAGAAAGTGAAGAGCCAAACATGATTTGAAGGTTTGTGATCTAATTGACAAGATGAATTGCCATGAACTGAGAAGACTATGGGAGAAGCAGGAATATCAGGAGCTCAGCTTTAGACTTGTAAATCGAGACCTGTCAGACATCCAATAGGACATGGCAGGAGAGGTATGCTGTGAACATGTGAATTTAAGCATCACAGCATATGAATAATATTCAATGTTATGAGGCTGGATGAATGAGAATAGACAGAAAACTGAAGAGGTACAAAAACTGAGCCCTGGCACATGCTAGCATTTAGAAGTTGGGGGTGTTGGGAGGAAAATAGCAAAGGAGCCTAAATGGAATGTACAGAAAGGTAGGAATAAAACAGGGCACTTGTGTTTCCTGGAAGCCAAATAAAGAACTTGAAGTATGAGTCAGTGGTCTGTGTCAAATGCTGCTATTAGGTCAGGTAAGTTGAGGATTGTGACTTGACGGTTGGATTTACAATGTAGAAGTTATTGGAAATGATTTGAAAATAGTCTTTGTGGAGTGAGTGGGAGTAAAAGGCTGATGGAATTGGTTCAAGAAAAAAGAACTGGAAACCAGACAAATCTCTCAAGAATTTTGCTATAAAGGGAAAGAGAAATAGGACATTTAAGAAGACCCTGGCTACATGAGACAAGATGTTCCTAGAGAAGCAGAAGCAAAGCCCATGGGTCAACGTGTGGCCACTTCTACATTTTAGCAGGGCCATTTGAGATGTTGTGTTGAGGAAAGACTGAAGGAGCATTCTCTTATTCTGAGCCACCAGTGAAGGCCATATCTCATGCCTTTTTTCATATGCCAGCTTGCAGAAAATGACAGCGACACACATGGATGAGTTAGCAAGAAGCCAGGTCATCAAAATGAGAAGCAGAGCTAGAGCTGGGAAAGGCTTAGATATATCATTGGGAGCATAGTAAAAGCAAGTTCTGGAACAACCTTGTTGGCTCCTTGCCAAGAATTCATACCACAAAATTGTCCCTAATGCATTAGAAACCAGAAGTGGTATAAGGACAGTTCTGGCTCTCATATCCTGAACCCTCTTTCAGTTAAGTATTAAGCTTTGTTTTTCATACAACCACAAGATGGAAAGGTCATCATTTATTCTTAGGAGGTGTAAGGGAGGGGACTGGGATGGGGTAGTTGCTCTAATGCTACCCTAGAGTGGAAAAGATAATCATGGAGAAAAACAGGATCACACCAGTGAAAGCCAAGCTGTCATCAGCTTTTGACTCTGTTTCATTCCATTCATTAATGGTCAGGTTGAGGGAAAGTGATTTTATTTTGACACACTCCATTTGGAATTCCCCTTGGCAATTTGCTCTACCTCTGTGCTGTAATGATCCCTACATAGGCAGGACAGAAACGGCTGTTGGGCTCTGTTAGAAACAGTTTTAGAAGGCTTCTCTTGGCCTTCATGACCAACTGGCCTCATTGGAACTTCAGTTTATGTAAACCTTTGAATCCTTCTCAGGAAAGGGCCAGGGCCTTTGCTTTCCCTGTTTTACTGCAACACCCATGTCCATGAAACTTGATATATAAATAAAACTGCAAGAGAGTTTGGATATGTTTGAAGTGAGATGGAGATCTCTGATAATCTCTGAAAGGGGCTCAGGGTAAAAAAGTACTCTAGAGTCAGGCCAACGTGGTAGAGGGTGAGGTAGAGGAAAATTAGTGGAAATAGTCACAGGAACCAAAATTCCGTTTGAAGAGGAATATGAATAACCAGAGCCACTTAATACATATTGTGATAGGAAATGTAGATGCCATGTTGTCAAGAAAGTGCTTGGAAATGCTGTTGGATCCCTGGGATTTTCAAATCCTAACCACAGCCCTGCTTCCTAGTCTGCTCCCCTGTGACTTCAAGGAAGGGCTATGACCTTCTCATGCCCCATATTATTGCTGCTTTTTGATCAGCTCCCTGGGGTACTAGGAAGGCAGAGAGAAGAAACTAGACTGGGTAAAGGCAACCCTCCTCCATATTATCCCACCCTGAGCTAGAGAAGTGAAGGACTGACTGATGGGGATCCAGACATTGTTTGGAAAACAATGTGTGAAAGTTGCCTAATGCAAACACCTTCCAATATGAATCAACATGACTAGGCCAAATTCTCAACTGAGAACTTCAATATAAGTCTTGCCTATACTTTTAGAATTTGCTTTTGTTACGCAGGCAGTTGATAAAGTGCAGGATGCTGAACTGTCATTATCTGTACAGTGGTGCTTCATAGGCTCTGCCCCCCAAATTAGACATTATTGTTGCATATTGGTTGCACTTGTGTATATGTATTTTTTGGTATTTGTCCTTTTAGGCTTCATTTTCACTGTATTATAAGGCAAAGTCAGTAATTTCTATTTCTTTGGCACTCTTGATCCAAGGAAAGATATATTAGTTTTATATGCAGAGCACTGAATAAACCTTGTTGAATAATAGTTAAATGACACATGCCAGAAGTTTCTGGGCAATCCTGTATGTAGAATGAAATATGAATTATTCAGAATAAATTGCTAATCTGATTTCTTCATTTTAGTAAAAGGGCAATACATAATTTAATTAGAATGATGCTTTGCATTTAAACACATTTAATGTATAAGCACCAATTCTTTTTTTTTTAAAATTTCTAAGCATCCTTTCTTTGAATAGATCAGAAAATGTAAAATATTTTTAGCCATTCTGACTAATACGAGGTGGTATCTCATTTGTGAGGATGCGGAGAAAGGGGAACCCTCTTACAGTGCTCACGAGAATGCAAGCTGGTACAGCCATTGTAGAAAAACAGTGTGGAAAAACTTTCCTCAAAAAAGTTAAAAATAGAGCTACCCTACAACTCAGCAATTGCACTACTTGCTATCTACCCAAAGGATACAAATATAGTGATCTAAAGGGGCAGTTGCACCCCAGTGTTTATAGCAGCAATGTCCACAATAGCCAAAATATGGAAAGAACCCAAATGTCTATTGACAGATGACTGGATGAAGAAGATGTGAATATATATATATATATATATATATATATATATATATAATAAATATATAATATGAATATAAATATATATAATGGGATATTACTCATCCATCAAAAAAAAAAAAAAAGAAATCTTACCATTTGCAATGACCTGGATAGAACTAGAGGATATTATATTAAGCAAAATTACTCATTCAGAGAATGATAAAATACCATATGATTTCACTCATATGTGGAATTTAAGAAACACAATAGAGGATCACAGGGGAAGGGAGGGAAAAATAAAGTAAGACGAAATCAGAGATGGAGACAAAGAATAAGAGACTCTTAACCATAGGAAACAAAAGGGGTTGTTGGAGGGGGAGGTGGGTGGGAGAGTGGGGTAACTGGGTGAAATGGGGTAACTGGCATTAAGGAGGGCACTTGGGGTAATGAGCACTGGGTGTTATATGCAACTGATAAATTACCAAACCCTACCTCTGAAACTAATAATACAGTATACATTAATTAGCTGAATTTAAATTTTAAAAAGACTTTAAAAAAGAAAATGTAAAATAATTCAACTTTGGTGCCTCCCCCAGATTTGAGACCCTATAATATATGTGCCAGTTTGTGTAGACCATCCCGTCTCATCTCTGTCCCAAGGGATATCTTGGGGTGACTATTACCCAAGATGGGATCAAGGAAGGGCCCATGTAGAGAAGTAGAGAAGCATAAACATGCCATGGGGCTCAAAGGAGGGAGAAAACACATCAGTTAGGGAAGTTAGTCCAGGCTTTGTGAAGGAGATGGTGTAAGGAATGGGCTTTGAAGGATGGATAAGTTTTCATTAGCTCTGTGTTGGGGAAAGTTGTCCCAGCCAGGTGAGAGTAAGAGCCCCTGAAAAAGTATTGATCTTAGGAAGTTATGGCTAAGAGTTAAGGTAAATATGGGGACACAGTGTTCCTTTGTCTAATTGGAAACATGGGTTTTAAAGTATGGGTAAACTGATGATAATTTTAACCATAATAGCTGGCAAATATTTTCTCAGATGCCAGACACCATAGGAAGTGCTTTACATAAGGAATCTCTTTTAATTTGGGAAAGACAAGTCTGTTTTTGCTGAAGAGTTGTTTGTTTTGTTTTTGTTTTGCTGAAGAGATTTTTTATAAAGGAGCAATATTAACAGAGTTGTCATAAAGTAGGTTCATAGAGGCATAGGGAAAGGCAGAAGACAGGGAGAGTACTCAGGAGGTGATTCATATGTTCTCAAGAAGTAATGAGACTTGAGTTATTCCAGCATGAATATAAGTGAAAATACAAAATTGGGATGGTTTGAATCAGAATTCACTTTTTTAAATTAATCAGGCTCCATGCCCAATATGGGGCTTGAACTCATGACCTTGACATCAAAGTTCGTATGCTCTAAACCAGCTAGGGACTCCCAGAATTTATTTTAAATTTTATATTGCAGTCTCTGCGAAAAAGGGTATTTTCTAGCTCAGGACACGTTAGTGGAATCTTAAGGATCTCGATGGTCTACCTTCTGTCCTGGGTTCCTTCAAGATATGGAAACCAAGAATCAATAAGGCTAAAGTCGCTCAGTGTTATCTGAGACAGAAACCCAGAGGCATGCAGACTCTTCCATCTCCCTCATTCCCTACATCCTCTCTGTCCCTGGTTGACTATGGGGTCAAGAACGTTAGATTGTTGATTTTCTTCTCTTCTTGTAACAAAAAGCCCAGATTCCTTGGATGTTGAAGTTTTAAGCTGCCATGAAGTACTAATCCCAGTATTAACTGTTTACAGATTCCATTGTGATTGGATTTTGGGTTGGTCTCGCTGTCTTTGTGATTTTCATGTTTTTTGTGCTGACTTTGCTGACCAAGACGGGAGCTCCACACCAAGAGTAAGTTTGGGTCTTTCCTAAATTACCTATTCAGCCCCATGGGGAACTAAGTAAACAGACATACTATCCAGGTCTGGGGTTGCTTTCAATGGTGGAAAAAAGGGGGTGGTTATGGATTTACTGCCTGGATCCTGTTGCTTTGGGTGGGATCCATCTTCCTCCTGGTACTTTGCCTCTTGCCCTTTGGGCTTATTTTCAGGTGGACCCTTGTGAACCTAGGTTTCATGGTCCTTTATGATTGTCTTAATTCTGATCCAGGCCTGATTTTTTATTTTGAAATGTTTATTAATTAGGATGTATTTTCTCCTTACTCCCAAAAGAATTTAGATGACTCACCAGACCAAAAACAGTGGCAGGTGTAGGGGGGAGGCCGTAGCAAAGTGGGACGAAAACCAGTTTTAAGAAACATTTCAAGGAACAGAGAAGTAGTTGTAACTGGGTACTTAGTTGAATTATTGACAATAAACAGTGGGTTCAACACTGAGCTTTCCTGAAACTAGGATGAAAAAAGAAACACCAAGGATTATGTAATTCTCGTGGCAGGATAAAGGACATTTGTGTTGGGCTTTGGATTTATGGGGGAAATTATTATAGGGCGCTTGACATACTTTGAATAACATCAGAAGGTTATCTGTTCAGTTATGGATCTCAAAAAAACTCAGAAATGTTATAGAGGAGTTTTATTATCCCAACACTTCAAAAAAAGAGAAAAATAACATATGTTGAATACCTTTTTAGTCAGTCCCAGCTAGCAGAGATAGTGCACTCAAATTAGGCTAATTAGAAGAGCTTTTGTTGAAGGGACTATCCACGAGTTGTGGCCAGATGGCAGGATAACCCCATGAAATAGCACAGGACCCCTGTTTGGCAACACTGAGGGGCAGTTACCACCCTAGGCCTGAAGTGGACCAGGAATCCTGTGGAAAGTGTGGCAGAAAGGAGCCGTGACTTTGGGTTGAGTGACAGAGCTAGCCAGAGGCAACCTCTCAGGGAGGGACCTCAAAATAAATACCAAGACCTTTTTTTCCTCCCCTCCTTCCATCTCTCAATTGCTTGCCATTGGCTGACCACAGTGGCACCGCCTGCCACCAGTCTCCAGCAGAGGTCAGTTTCCTAGGGCACAGAGCACACAGCAGCACGCAGAATGATGGAGAGCCACCCGGGAGAGTAAATGGAAGAAATTTAGCACAAATCCTACCACTTTATGTCTGGTAGCTCACTTACTCCTCAGAGCCTGGCAATAGGATTCTCGTTGTTGGATCTCATCACACACTCTCCAGCATCTGCTGTTCAATCTTCAGCCTGTACTTGCACTCTAACAAGTGCCTGGATAGAGGGAGCAGTTCTGCTCTTCACTCAGCTATTTTCAGACATTAAGGTGTAGAAAAAAAAAGTTAAATACATTTTAAATGAAAGGAAAATAACCATTTTATTGAAGCATATGGAGACATCTTGTTGAGAATCTCTTTACAGCCACTAAAGCCACTAAGAAGACGGGGACCTTTCTTTTCTTCTGTGTCCTCTTAAAAGCCTGTACATGCCTTTCTTCTATTATACTAGTCCAGGGAATTCTAAGATATTGTGTGGGTTGCAACAGTAGTCAGAAGAGCTGAGGACAAACTCAGATTAGGGAACATCTCATAGAGTGGCCAGGGAACAACAACGCTGTTATCTTCCTTTTCTTCAAAGGGTCAGATGGGTTTTTGCAGGACTGTTGGGATATATTTGCTTGCTATAGGATGCAGGTGATCTTTATGGTTGAGAACACCCTACCCCAAAATAAAACATGACTTCATGTAATGATTAATTTTATGCATCAACTAGTCTAGGCCATGATACCCAGATATTTGATCAACTATTACTCTGTTTCTGTGTTTATTTTTTTTAACAAGGTAAGAGTTAAATCAGTAGACTCTGAGTAGAGCAGATCATCCTCCATAACGTGAGTGGGTTTCATCCAATCACTGGAAGGCCTTCCTTGAAAGAGAATGATATCTCTCAAGCAAAAAGGAATTCTGATAGAAGACTGCCTGCAGTCTCACACTGCAACTCTTCCCTGGGGTTTGGACTTGCTAGCCTCTACAATCACCTGAACCAATTGCTTAAAGTAAATCTCTCCCTTCCTCTCAGTAGTTAGATACAATCTCTCTCTCTCTCTCTCTCTCTCTCTCTCTCTCTCTCTCTCTCTCTCTCTCTCTCACACACACACACACACACACACACACACACACACACACACACACTCCTGTTTTTGTTTCTCTGGAGCCCTGACCGATACATTTCCTTAATATGTCATGGTGACCCTAGGTAGCTGAGAGTTGCATTTCTAATCTTTCAATTGGCAGTTCAGTCCTACTGTTAGATGGTTTTTCTTTTGATAGTGGTTCTGAATAATCTTATTCAAGGAACATGGGTTATTGTAACTCTGCTTTAATGAGGTTAAGGAGAAAGTGTAACCTTTTTTTTTCCTTTAATAAAATAATGGGTCAGCTCTCAGGGCCACATTTTAAATGCTTCTTTGAGTCTGAGGCAGTATAAGATATGGCATTTGGTTGTACTATATCATAATAGAAAACTGAAAGAAACAGACATGAGGCAAAATCCCTAAGTGGATCAGTTAAAAAGGCTTTTAGATCTTAGTAAAGTTGACATTTATTTGGCAGATATTTTCTCTAAAGGAGACATTATTTTTTCCACTCAGTCAACTTTAATATAAAACAACCAATTTAAGCTTCCTTGTGTGATAATTAGGCGTGGAGGAAGGAATGATAAATCATTGAGAATAAGAGCTTTTTTTTTTAATGTTTACCATATGCTAGGGTCTACTAATCACTTTCTATGTATCTCACTAAGTCCTTCACAGGAAGACAACGTAAATCCTGTAAGAGTTCCAACTTTACAGATGAGAAAAATGGATTCATTTTTCTGAGGGTTCACAGGTAAAAACAACTATTGGTCCAGGCCTCAAACCAAAGCCTCTTTGACTCTGAAGCCCCTGTTATTAACCACCACGTGGAGTGATCTCATATTGGTAATTTTTAATCTCTTCCTTCTACTGAACTAAAGATACTAACAATCAATCAGATTCATTTTCCTATATCACATCCTGGACCACGCATGGGCTCTGGAGTCAAAAATTTCCAGATTTGCTTGCCTGAGACTTTGGGTTGGATTCTTAACCTCTCTTTGCTTGAGTTTCCTCATTTGTAAAAATAAGATAGTATCTGCCTCCTAGGATAATTGTAAAGATTCAATGAGCCAATGCTTGTGGAATTGCTGACAAAGGTGTATTTACAGTGGTCCTCAATGAAGGTTGGTCATCCCTGGGCTGCTGGTGGAAGGCCTGCTGAGGGATGGGGATCTAGGAAAGCAGGAAGGAGAAGAAAAACCCATCCTCCCATGGGACAACCAGGCCCTAAGCATTCATATTTGATCTGCACTCGCCAGTGCTTTACCCCATCCTCACCCTGGGTGTGTCGTTCAGGCAAATGGTGGGATGACTTTGGAGAGGATGCTAAGTGATGGGTCAGATCAGAAGGACTGACACGTCTGAATTCTGACTGCTTTAGCTGTCTGGCTCCCTGGGTGGTTTGTCCCAAAGAACAGTTACTTCCTCGAGTAGGATATCAGGTAACATCCGTTTGGAATATGACTCCGACATTCTGGTTAAGATACCTGATCAAGTCTTCAACTTCAGAATGAACTAGTGCTGAGTCTACTGCTTAATTCTATCTCTTTCTCTACGGAAGTATTTCAAGGCAGGACGTGCATCTCTTTGAAAGCAGTAGGACACAAGGACGGCAGATACCACAACCCGTGACTCTACTCCTTGTGCCCATGCCCGCAACAGACCTCACTAATCGACTGTGCTATCTACCTGCATTGCTGAGACTTGGCCTCAGAATTGTTTTCAAAGCATCACTTTGGGGCACCTGGGTGGTTCAGTCAGTTAAGCGTCTGACTCCTAATTTTGGCTCAGCTCAAGGTCTCAGGGTTGTGAGATGGAGCTCTGAGGGGAGCTTTGTGCTAAGCAGGGAATCTGCTAGAGATTCTTTCTCTCCCTCTGCCCCACCCCAACTGCACTCATGCATGCATTCTTTCTCTCCTTTGCTATCAAAATAAGCAAATAAATCTTAAAAAAAAAAAAACACTTTGGGCAGCTTTGAGGAATCAATCACAGTTTTCACCCAAGAGAGAATATGTATTTGCCAACCCTGGCTGAACCTTCATTTAACAATGTTGGATGGTAGGAGTTGAGATCCATTTGCTACACAGAGCCAATGACATTACAATATGATGGGCAAGTTTTTTCTCTGGAGTTTTCAGATTGGATCATATTAGCATAAAAACTTCAATTCTGGAATCACTGACTTCTCAATGGCTTTTGTGAAGAGAGAGAATGTGTAATAATCAGTTTAGATTATGAGACAGTAACAAACTCCTCAAATCTCAGTATGACACAAACAGGTTTATTTCTCACTCAAGCTAACCTGTTTGGTTAGCAAATAGGTGGACAGAAGCTTCTCCACTCTCTCTAACACTCAGCCTCCTGGGTTACACTAATAGGGAAGGGCATCTGCGGAGACCTCACACCTTCCCTTCTGTTCTTCAGCCAGGAAGTGGTGCAAATCATCTTCCTCTCACAGCTCATTGGCCAGAACTAGCCACGCCCACTGCCTCTCCAGGCTGAGAAGGGTAATCAGTGGGCCCAGAAGAAGAGAACCAGGTACTGGTGAGCACTAGAGAAGTATACCGCAGAGGAAAAAAGACTATTATAAAGCTGACATCACCTTTCTTAAAAGCTTTTAGGCCCAAGAAACAGCTTTAATGGGGATTATTTTTCTTATGGAATATTTGCAGTTGTGTGCAGGGGATGGTGGGGCGGGGGGAACCCGCTTACCTGAATCCTTTATGGACAATGAAGATAAAAGAACCATTTTCTCCTGCTTTCTCAGAGAAAGAGGCATTCACTCTGTGCTGTCTTGTTAAAGCATTATAGCACCATTATCATAAATCTGCCAGGGAGAGAGTAACGGAAAAGGCTTGGATCACATTTTTATGTTGAATACTTCAGACTTCTAAAAAAAACTACCCAACTCCAGATATCATATGCCTCAAATACCCTCCTTTTATAGCCTTTGTTTAGTGCGCCTTGTCCAAGTGGGGATGTTCTTCATTTAGGAGTAAGTGCAGAATTGCTTGTGACCTTATAAAAATGGAAATTACATTTTACTTTGAATTGCAATTTACCCGAATATGGCACTTGCTAAAAAATGGGTACAGTGCACCTAAAAGCTAATAACAAGAAAATGTCAGTGCTTGATGTTTTTGATAATGACCAAGGCTGCAGGAGCTAGCTGGCAGCGTGCAGACATGGTGCATGTTCCTGAGGAAGTCCTGACATTCTGAGAGGTCTCCCATCATCAACAGGTCAAAAACCTGACTATTTTATGTATCAGATTCAATTTATACACTCTTTTGCAAGAGTTATTTTTAATTTCCCATCAACTGAATGTTGTTTTCTGAGTGCACAGCTGTGGTTTGCCCAGGACTGTGCTGGGGTCGTTCTAATGTAGTGAATGCTTTCTTGCCCCAGAGAGCCTGACCTCTTCCTAGTAAGTGAGAACTAGCAACTAGAGTTACCAAATGGCACTTCCACACCCAGGCAGAGGGTTGGGTCGGCACTTCTAGGGTTTGTTAAATGAAATAAAGCTTTCAGCACAGGCTACAGCCACATAAATATCAGTGGTTATTCTTGCTTTCTCATTAGTTGTTAATCACAGAGACTTCACTCTTAGCAGATCTCTGTTTAACTTAACACATCCCTAAAAGCCCACTGGGAATGACTTCTGGAAGTACAGGTGCCCACAGGCTGGACTGCCTACCACTCTTCATGAGCAAGGCAAACCCACAGGCAGTCATGGGTATACCAAGACTCAGCACAGCAGCAGACACTTCACTTGTTAAAAATTGTAATAAATCTGAAAAATCCCTAGAGGAATAACCCAGAGCATTACAGGTGTTTTCCTTCTCCAGATGAAGGTGAGAGGGGGCTGTCCTCCTGACCTGATTTCACTTTCAGATCTCAGAGGAAGGAGCACTGTGCTTAGCACTGGGGATGGCTGTGCCTTTCATGGGAATCAGGGCTTTGGACCACTGGACAGATACAGCTGTGCAGTATACTCATTGAGGGTCTAATGACTGCAAGGCCCTTTGGGAGATGCAAAGATGAACAAATACAGCCCAGCAGTGTAGAGGGGGAAAGGGTTGTACAAAAATAGCTCTGACATGAGGCAGGAACAGATGTGTCTTATAAGAGAAGGTCAGTGAAGTATAACAGGAGCTCAGAGAAGGGATAGATTCCTTCCCACTGGGAGTTCAGAGAGTCTCCTTAGAGACAGTGACATTTGCACTGGACAGTGAAGAAGGTATTTGACAGATACGGGTAGATGGGCCCATCAGGCAAGAGGAACAGCACAAGCAAAGCACAGAGAGGGACAATCCTGGGTACATCTGAGGATGGTCAGGTGCTATGTGGCTGGACCATAGAGTTAGCAAGGGGGCTGGTGGGAGAGCATATCAGGTGATGCAAGGGTAGGGAGCCTGAGCTATCAGGCAGAGAGTTTGGGGGAGTCAGAGAAAGATTGTGAGCAGGGAATATTATAGGAGTAATGCCAATCAGTGCAGGTGCCAGAGGACTGGATGTTAGAGGCTCTCTGTTCAGATACAAAAAAATTCCACAGGGACAGAGAATAGATGACACAACCCATGGGGAGAAGAGGGAAAAATCTAAGAATCCGAACAGTCTGAACAATCTTTTTATTCTGGCTGGTGGAGTTCAGCAATGTTGCAACAAATAGGTTAAGTCCCAGCTGCATTTCTTATAACAAGATGAAAATGAGGAATAACAAAATCTTTTTTTTAAAGATTTTATTTATTTATTCATGAGAATACATAGAGAGGAGAGAGAGAGGGGCAGAGACACAGGCAGAGGGAGAAGCAGGCTCCATGCAGGGAGCCCGACGTGGGACTCGACCCCAGGACCACGCCCTGGGCCGAAGGTGGCGCTAAACTGCTGAGCCACCCAGGCTGCCCTAGGAATAACAAAATCTTAAATAAAGAACATGATTTCGAGGGATTCCTGGGCAGCTCAGCAGTTGAGCATCTGCCTTCGGCTCAGAGCATGATCCTGGTCCGAGGATTGAGTCCCACATCGGGCTCCCTCTGAAGAGCCTACTTCTCCCTCTGTCTTTGTCTCTGCCTCTCTGTCTTTCATGAATAAATAAATACAATCTTTTTAAAAAAAACATGATTTCAAGGTTCAGTGTCCTATGAAAATGAACTATTGTAATTTTTAAAAAGTTCAGATGAAACAGGAGAACTTTTCTTGAACCTACCAGCTATATCATCAATTTCATGATGACAAGATCTAGAATAGGTAGGAATGTAACAAAAACAATTAAAAATGCTAAAATTATTAGCAATTTTAAATTTTCTGACAAATTGCCTTAGTTTGTGCAGGCTGCTATAGTAGAGTAGCATGGACTAGAAGGCTTATAAGTAACAAATCTATTTCTGACAGTATTGGGGGGCTGGGAAGATCAAGATCAGGGTGCTGGCATGTTTGGTATTTGATTCATAGATGGCAGACTTTTCACTGTGTCCTCACAGTGGGGAAGGAGCAAGGGATCTTCCTGAGGCCGCTTTATAAGGGCACTAATTCGGTTCACTAAGGTTAAATCTCCTTTTCTGAAGGCCCCACCTCCTAATACCATCACACAGGGAAGTAGATTTGAACATGTTAATTTTGGAAGGACACAGATGTTCAGCATATAGCACAAATATTCTTCAGTATTCTCTTTTCCTTGTGATAACTTATCACATGGTATTAATTACTAGTCTAGTAAGCGCCTTAAAGTTTCTCATTCCTTCAGTGTTTCAGTTTTTGAAGATTTTTGCTTTTTTTTTTTATTAAGGTTTTATTTATTCGTAAGAGACACAGAGAGAAATGCAGAAACATAGGCAGAGGGAAAAGCAGGCTCCCTGCAAGGACCCCGATGCTATACTTGATCCCGGACCCCGGGATCATGCCCTGAGCCGAAAGCAGACGCTTAACCACTGAGCCACCCAGGCATCCCTGGCTTCTGGCTTTAACCGTAATTTTAATCAAGGTGGAATTTAAGGTGTTTGGCACCTCAGTTTTTAATTTTCCCAGGTATAACCAAAGCCATAGGAGAACAAGTTGACTTTCAACTCTTAACTGATCTAATAGGTGCCATAGAGCATTGTTTTTCACTATGCCAGCTGAGTTTGAGAGATGAGAAAGTTGGAATTAGCTCTGTTCTCTTTATCATAGGAGCCTAACAACCCATAGAGTAGTCCCCAGACCATCTACAGGCTGGAAAGGCATCCTTAACAGCATGGCACATGTTTCTTTCCTAAAAACTGAATTAAGACAACATCCAGCTGCAAATCCCCCCCTGCCTAATAGTGAGAATCCTCTGATATTCACTGCATTACATATATAAGAATATTTTCGGGTGTGACTCAGGAGAACTAGGCTGCTCTAAAAAAAATGGGTAACCACTGAGGGGCAGTATTTTCACTGGCTTTCCTTGAAGCCATTCTTACCAATAAGTGGCAGGAAGCCTTCCCCATGGAACTTGAGCCCCTGCAGCCTCCAGGCCCGGCCAGCTGTAGTGAGTGCAAGATGCCCCTTGTTAGTGACTCTGTGGTATATGAGTTCCAAAGACCTATGTGTGAAGGCCCCACGGAAGACTGTGGACCAGAAGCTGAGGATGTGGGGAGTTCTGTAAGGGGCAGAGACAGGGTATCTCCCTTCATCAAAAGTAGGTGAAGGGCAGACATGGATGTGACTACTTTATGGGACCTCCTGCATCTCTCAGTCTAGAGTCCACACTCAGGATCTATTAATAAGCCATCTCTTATTAAGGCTTACCTGCTCTTACTTAGCTGGGTATACTGCCCTTGAATTAATTTTTGGCCCTATAAGAATTATAGAAGAGGCCTCCTGCCAAGGCCAAGATCTCTTCATCCATTCATTTGAGAGCAATTTATTAAGCAGCTATTATATGCCTAGTACTGTGCTAAAGGGAACATAGGCAAGAAACACACGATACCTGCCCTCAAGAGATCATAATCTTAATGAGGGGGGTGCCAGACAAGAGATCAGTATACTACAGAGTGAGAAGACAGATGGAGAGAAACTCCAAGTTCTTGAGGGGAAACATTCTAATTCAGACTGGAGGAGTCTGGGAAGACTTCTAGCAGGAGGTGGCACCATACATAACTCATGAAGGACCAAGAGGTGTTGGGTAGGTAGGTGGATTCCAGTTCCAGTCATGGCAGAGTAGCTCGCTTTAAATTACCTTGCAGATAACTATTATAAAATTTAGACAAGATGTAAAGAATGACTATTGGAAGGCATTGGAGACTAAACGTTGGCAGACAAAAACAGAAAGACTTTTGGCCCTTGAAAGGAGAAAACTTCATTAATTTATGTCTATGGCTTTATGGATTTCCACCTGAAATCTTCAATTCCAAGCATGGTGGGATGCTTGGGTGGCTCAGCGGTTGAGTGTCTGCCTTCGGCTCAGGGCATGATCAGGGGTCCTGGGATCAAGTCCTACATCAGGCTTCTTGTGGGGAGCCTGCTTCTCCCTCTGCGTATGTCTGCCTCTCTCTCTGGGTCTCTCATGAATAAATAAATAAAATCTTAAAAAAAATTACAAGCATGGTTTATTTTTCCATATACTAAGGTCTTCCCTAATTCCATTGGCAGTGTCTTAAAGTTTTCAGTGTACAGGTCTTGTACATTCTTTGTTAATTTTTTTGCTAAGTACAGTCATACCTTGTAGATGTTACAGGTATTAGACCACGGCAATAAAGTAAATACTGAAAAAAAGATAAAGCAAATACTGTAATAAAGTGAGTCAGATGAGTTTCTTGGTTTCACAGAGCATATAAAAATTATATTTACATTATACTATATTAAGTCATAATAGCATTATGTCCAAAAATTAAATGTACATACTTTAAAAGTACTTTATTGCCAAGAAAATACTGTCATCTGAGCTTTTAACAAGTAATCTTTTGCAGGTAGAAGGTCTGTTGCTGAAAGTGGGGGTGGTTGTGGCAATTTCTTAAAGTAAACATGAAGTTTGCTGCATTGATTGACTCTTTCTTTCACAAATGACTTATCTGTAGTATTGATGCTGTTTCATAGCATTTTATGCACAGAATTTCTCTCAAACTTGGAATCAGTCCTCTCTGACCCTGCTGCTTATTTATCAGCTAAGTTTATGTAATATTCTAAATCATTTGCTGTCATTTCAACAATCTTCAGAGCATCTTTAACAGGAGTAGACACCATCTCAAGAATCTACTTTCTTCGCTCATCCATAAGAAGCAGCTCCTCCTCCTTTCAAGTTTGGATCATGAGGGATGCCTGGGTGGCTCAGTTGTTGAGCATCCACCTTCAGCTCAGGTCATGATCCCGGGGTCCCCTCAGGGAGCCTGCTTCTCCCTCTGCCTATGTCTCTGCCTCTCTCTCTGGGTCTCTCATGAATAAATAAATAAATAAAATAATTTTTAAAAATGTTTGGATCGGGCAGCCCCGGTGGCTTAGTGGTTTAGCACTGCCTTCCGCCCAGGGTGTGATCCTGGAGACCCGGGATCAAGTCCCCACATCAGGCTCCCTGCATGGAACCTGTTTCTCTCTCTCTCTCTCTCTAATAAATAAATATAAAATCTTTTAAAAAAAAGTTTGAGTCATGAGATTGAAGTAATTCAGTCTCATCTTTAAACTCCATTTCTATTCTGGTTCTCTTGCTGTTTCCACCACATCTGCACTTACTTCCTCCACTGAAATCTTGAACCCCTCCAAGTCATGCATGAGGATTGGAATCAACTTCTTCCAAATTCCTGTTCATGTTCTTTTTTTTTTTTTTTTTTTTTTTTTACCTCTTTTCATAAATCGTGAATGCTCTTAGTGGTTTCTAAAATGGTGAGTCCTTTCCAGGAGGTTTTTACATGTCTTTGCCTAGATCCACCAGAGGAGTCACTATCTGTCACACCAACAGCTTTAAGAAATGTATTTCTTAAACAGTAAGACTCGAAAGTCAGAATTACTCCTGATTCATGGACCACAGAATGGATTTCATGTTAGTGGGCATGAAGACAACATGAATCTTATTTTCGTACATCTCCATCAGAGCTCTTGAGTGACCAAGTACATTGTCAATGAGCACTGTGTTTGGAAAGGAATCTTTATCTTGAGCAGTAGATCTCAACAGTGAGCTTAAGATATTCAGTAAGCCATGTTGTAAACAGATGTGCTATCATCTAGGCTTTGCTGTTCCATTTAAAGAGCACAGGCAGGGTAGATTTGGCATAATTCTTTAGCGCTGTGGGGTTTTTAGAATGCTGCATGACCACTGACTTCAATTTAAAGTCACCAGCTGCATTAGCTCCTAACAAGAGAATCAGCCTGTTCTTTGAAGCTTTGAAGGCAGGCATTGGTTTCTCTTCTCCAGCTATGAGAGTCCTAGTTGGCATCTTCTTCCAATAGAAGGCTGTTTTGTCTACACCGAAAATCTTTTGCTTATTGTAGCTGCCTGCATTAATTATTTTAGCTAGCTCTTTGGGATAACTTGCTGTAGCTTCTCCATCAGCACCTGCTGCTTCACATTGCACTTTGATGTTACAGAGATGGCTTCTTTTCCTTATGCATCATAAACCAAGCTTCAGACTTTCTGCAGCTTTGTCACCTCTCTCAGCCTTCATAGATTTGATGAGAGTTAGGGCCTTGCTCTGGATTGGGCTTTGGTTGAAGGGCACGTTGTGGCTGGTTTGATCTTCTATCTAGGCCGCTAAAACTTTCTCCATATCCACAATAAGGCTGTTTCACTTTCTTATCATTTGTGAGTTTACTGACAAAGGACTTCTAATTTCCTTCAAGAACTTTTCCTTTGCATTCACAACTTGGTTAACTATTTGACACAAAAGGAGTAGCTTTTGGTCTGTCTCGGTTTTTGAGATACCTTCCTCAGTATGCATAATTATTTTTAGCTTTTGCAAAAGTGAGAGATGTGTAACTCTTTCACTTAAACACTTAGGGCCATTGTAGGGTTATTAATTGGCATAATTTCAACATTGTTGTATCTTGGGAAATAGGGAGGCCCAAGTAGAGGGAGAGAGATGGGGAAGGCTGGTTAGTGGAGCATCAGAAGATTTATCACTTGAGTTTTTCATTCTGTGTGGGCACAGTTCATGGTACCCCCAAAACAATTAGGAAGGTTAACATTAAAGGTCACTGATTGCAGATCACATAATAAATATAATAATAATGAAAATGTTTGAACCACTTTGAGGATGACTGAAATGTGACACAGAAACACAAAGTGAGCAAATGCTGTTGAAAAAATGGTGCCAATAGACTTGCCAGATTCAGGGTTACCACAAATCTTCAGTTTGTAAAAACCATGATTTCGGCAGGTGAACAAGCTGGTGTGTAAGCAGTCTTTTCTTTTCCTTCTCTTTACAGCAATGCAGAATCTTCAGAGAAGAGATTTAGAATGAATAGCTTTGTGTCAGACTTTGGAAGACCACTGGAGCCAGATAAGGTGTTTTCTCGACAGGGCAATGATGAATCCCGGTCTCTCTTTCATTGCTACATCAATGAAGTGGAACACTTGGATAGGGCTAAAGTTTGTCATCAGACCACGGTCCTTGACAGCAGTGTTCAACTCCAGGAAGCCATTAGAAGCAATGGGCGTCGAGAGGAGGAGCTGAATAGGCTTATGAAGTTTGATATCCCTAACTTTGTGAATACAGACCAGAACTCCTCCTTTGGGGAGGATGATCTTCTAATTTCAGAACCACCTATTGTTCTAGAAAATAAGCCAGTTTCCCAGACCTCACATAAAGACCTGGATTGAGAAACTACTTCCTGAAGTAGGGGTAAAGTGTCTTCCTGAAGATGTTGGGTCTGTCTTTGTAAAGCAAGAAATCTCCATTCACCAAGATTGTGTGTGTGTGTGTGGGGGGGGTAGCTAAGTGGGGGTGTTATGAGAGATAGAAACAGAAAGAGAGAAGAGAGCCCCCTCAAAAACGAGCCGAATAAGCTGAGTTTCTATGCCTTTAAACACAGTTCAGGCTTTTTGGGGAATAAGGTACTTATATGGTTTCATCCTCTTTGTTGCTGAAAAATTTGGCCACATACTCAGTGTCAACGTTCTTGAATGGGGGTTAGCATACTGTGTTCCAGTCTGGCCCTGCCAATTCCATGCTCTACCTTTAGCAAGTTGCTTTACCTCTCTGGGCTGCCACATTGTTAACCGTAACGTGAGGAGTCTGGAGTAGATTATTCATCCTAGCTCTAATATTTTGTGAACTTGTGACTTTGCATCGAGAAGAGGCTGGGATGTACGTAAATCAATATAAACTATGGCGCTGCCTCCTATCTCTTGTAGGATCCCCCATGTCAGTACCTTCCACTCAATCTTAACTGAGCCCAGCTTTTGTCAGGGGTCCAAGCATCTAGAGGATGTCAGACGACTCGTCTCACAGTCACTGTGGCCAACATTTCTGTTGGTTGTATGAAAATAGCCCTTCTGAGAACCTCCAGCCACCCATGGTAAAACGTAGGGACAGCCATGCCCCTCCTCTTCTAGAATGAGTACCAATCCATGATACATTGCATGGCACTCCTATCCCCAGAAATGTAGGGAAGGTTGTCAGCTGAGTGATGACAGGTGCCTTTTGTGTCTCTGTTGGTGTACATGTGTCTGGTCACATTTCTGTGTGGTTGGCTACTGAACAAGAAAAGTGCTATTTGCCATGCTCTTTACTTGGTAGGGGTGTAGGTGATGGTCATGTGGCTCGTGTGTGAGCTTTGAGCTGAGGTGGTGAATGGATTGTAAATTCCCCACCAACAGATGTGCAGGGTGGCCTGGTGCAACACAGTTAATTTCATGAAGGAATCTAGTCCTGGTATTGGGAAAAACTTGGTCTTGCATACACAGTTGCATGTGCAGCCAGCTGCTAATCTCTGGGTGGCATTTTCATTATGAATTTGTTCACCATCTGTCTTGCTTAAGCAAAAAAAATAAATGCATTTGATTGCACAGGAATTTTCTCTGGTTCTTTGTTTTCACACATCCAAATTTTTCATTTCCTTTAGAAATTATTCCATGTTTCTAATGCTTCCTAATTTTTATCTCTAGGAGCCCAGTGCTCTGAATTATGCACCAGATTTTATTTAGGAGTTATTCTGCCCAAAGAAATCCCTTTCCCATAATATCTTTTGAGGAAAATATTATTCTTTAAGACTCCAACATTGAACAGTGGAACAAAGCATGGGGTATTTCTTATAATTAACACACTCTTACAAGTAAATACTTGATAGCATTAAAGAATGCTGATTTCATTAACTTTTACTAATATGAATATTATTCATAATTTAAACAACCAGATATAAACTATGGGCTGGTATCTTATTTTGAAGTAGATTTATTAATCAGAAGGCTGAAGAATATTACTAGAAGTTGGAAAAATACCCATGACCATATTAGCATTTTTATTAACTGAATGTCAAGAACTGTGAAGGGTCTAAGATCTTACCCCTCCTGCAAGCTATTGAGTTAGCTGGCCTGGTTTTGTGGATGCTGGCTAAAGACACGAGATTCCTGGCTCAGAGACAAAGAACTTCATCACAGCACAGCAGGCAGCATGGGCTTCATGTTCATGTTGGTTCCTGAATGTATTTCCTATTGCGACTCCAGCAAAGTACCACAGACTTAGTGGCTTGAGCAACACCAACTTATAACCTTATAGTCCTAGAGCCCAGAAGTCCAAAATTAGTGTCAGGGGGCTTAAATCAGGGGGTCATCATGGCTGTGTTCCACCTCAAGGCTTTAGGGAAAAATCCACTTCCTTGTCTTTTCCAGCTTCTAGAGGCTGCTCACGCTCTGGCTTATGACCTTGTATCACTGCATCCTCTGCTTCTACTTTACACCTCTCTCTGACCGTATGCTTCTCTCCTATAAGGACCCTTATGATATCATTGGATTACCCATGATAATCTCTCATCATAAGATTCTTAATCATGTCTGCAAAATCCCTTTTGTCACATAAGGTAGTAAGTATATTCACAAGTTCAAGGATTAGGATGTGGACATGTTTGGGGGACCATTGGCCTACCCCATGGGATCTTCCATTTGGCCCCAAAGATTCATGTGCATCTCACATGCAAAATACATTCACTTCATCCCAATGCCTCCAAAATCTCAATTATTACAACATTGACTCAAAGTCCAACATATAGTCTAAATCTTATTAGCTCAAAATCCCCAATCTCATAATCTTTTTTTAAAGATTTGTTTTTATGTATTTATTTTAGAGAGCACGGATGGGAGGAGCAGAGGGAGATGGAGAGAGAATCTCAAGCAGGCTCTACTGAATGTGCACGGAGCCCAATGCAAGGCTCCATCTTATGACCCTGAGATCATGAGCTAAGCTGAAACCAAGAGGTGGACGATTAACCGACTGTACCACCCGGGTGCCCCTCAGTCTCATCATCTTTATTATCTAAGTCAGGTATGGGTGAGACTCTGGGTATAATCCATCTTGGGGAAAAATTCTTTTTCTGTGGACCTGTAAAACTAGAGAACAAGTAATTTGTTCCCAAAATGTAATGGTGTGACAAGCACAGCATAATAGACATTTCTTCTCCTGTAGAAGGTGACACTGGATAGAAAAAAAAAGGAGCCAGTAGTCCCAAGCAATTTTGAAATCCCACTGGGCTAACTCCATTCATTTGCAAGTCCTGGAAATAATTCTCTGTGGCTTGTGGCTTCGCCCTCTGGGCCTGTAGTTCTGCCCTTGCAATTATGCCTCTTTTGCCATGAATGTATTTGTAACCTGCTTCCTGCAGGTAGAATTTTGCGGGCCTGACGGCCACCTTTCATCTTGTCCTCTCCCTGTCCCTTAAAGCCCAAGTTGGCAGTGTTTCTGCAGGTGTGGTATTCTCAGGAACATGATGAGCCACCTCAACACGTCACATGTATTCATTCCATTAGATAGGAGGTACAAAGTGCCCCACAGGATCATTCTCTCTTGAGGCAGGGACATGACCTTTTGTAACTCCAAGCTGGTCAGGGAAAGGTGACTTTTACCTTAACCAAGGGCAATTCCCTAGAGAAGGGAGCACTAGGGGGCCTATATCCCCAGCAGCTGGGACTGACACTCAGGCTAGTAAAGGAATCTGGCTGGGACATTACCATCACCCTTAGGAACCATAATGGATGACTTTTATTGGGCACTAAGCAGCCTCTGTGCTAACTTATTTTTTGTAACCCTACTCTGAGAACTCTCCACACAGAGGCTTAAATGATCCTTTTAAGTATGTTAAGTCAGGTTACTTGTTGCTCAAAATGCTGCAATGACTGCCAGTTGCAGTCAGCAAAGAAGCAAGAGTCCTTACCGTGACTGCAAAGCTGTCCTCCCTCATGTGCCAGCTGATCTCATCTCATCTACTGTTCTTCCCCTGGCTCACCCTGCTCTGGCCACACTGGCCTCCCTGCTGTCCCTTGGAAACAGCAGACATTCACCTATGCTAGGGCTGTTGCACTGACCAGTCTCTCTATCTGGAACATTTTCCCTCTAGGTATCCCCTTAACCCACTCCCTCATCTCTTGCAAGTTTTTCCTCCAGTGCCCCCTGTTATGGGTCAGATTGCATCCCCTCCCAACCCGCCAAATTTACATGTTGAAATCCTAACCCTCAAAACCTTATTTGGAAGCAGGGGTGTTGCAGCTGTAATTCATTAAGATGAGGTCATGAGGGTGGGCCCCCATCTGGTATGACTTGTGTCCTTATGAAAAGAGAATATTTGGAAAGAGACATGCATAAGAGGAAGACAACATGAAGAGAAATTGGGAGAATACAAGTCAAGGAGACAGGCTTGGAACAGACCCCTCTGACAGCCTTCAGAAAGAAGCAACCCCACTCACACCAGACGTCAGACTTCCAGCCTCAGGACTGAGAGACTACAAATCTCTGGGGTGGATGTCACACGGTTGTGGTGCTTTGTTGGAGCCCTAGCAACAAATAGCCCCCTCCTCAACGCTCTGAATGAAGCCCACGCTGGCCATCCGTTCAGACCCAGTACTGCATTCCCCTAATTCCTGCCTAGCACCCCCATCTCCTTGATCTCACTCTGTGTTTCTTCCTCTACAGTACTTCTCACCTATGTACTATGCAATTTACATATTATCACGTCTGTGGTTTCCTTTGTACTCCTCCAGCTAGAACGTAAGCTCTGCAAGGGCTAACTCAGTGCCTGAAACACAGTAGGCAGTCCATGAAGATTGGGGGAGGGAGGGAAGGACTGTTCCTTTGACTTGCTCTACAGGCGGGAGAACTGAGGCTCTGGGAGATCCAGTATATAATATAGCTCAAGTGCACAGCTGCCATGAGGTGGCCCCAACTGAGTTCTGAGAGATCGAGAAGCTGCAGAAGGTTTGAATGGTACCCTCTCTGTTGGTTCGTATTTATCTGATTATTTTTTCTGTCTCTAACTTTTGACCTCTTTATGTGTTCTTTTTAACTTTCAATCTGGTTTAAATTTTAATTTTAAAATTAAATGTGTAAATGTATCTTTAAACTTGCACAATTATTGTATGTATTGTGATTACTGATGATGTTTTATTTATTTTGTGATTTCTATTTACTTTGCTCTGCTTTTTTCCTTTCCTGCTTTGTATCATGCTGTGGTCAAGAGCATAAGGTCTAGAAATAGTCTATTTGGGCTTGGTTCCATTATATGCTAATTGCAGTCTTAACCAGCATACCTAACCCCTTTAAGACTGTTTCCACATATACAAAAAGGGACAACCGCCACCTAAAAGTTTGTGAATGTTAAGTGATAACACATAAAAAGCACTTAAAATAGTGACTGGCCTATTCTACATGCTCCATTGCTGCTCATTTGCTTTTATTCTCTCTTTTCTAAATTTTAACCCTAGTGTAGTTACTTTTATTCTCTTTTTAAACAAATATTTATTTATTTATTCATTCATTTGTATGCTTATTTAAATCAGTATTTTGGAGATTACTCTTGAATTTTAATGAACATACTTGACACTGAAAGTTGAAGTCTGTTTAACTGCTCACTGAAATGAATTTATGTATCAAATGTTATATATATTTTGTTCCCATAGTTCTCTTTGGCTCTTTCAAAAAAATTGATCTGTTCTTTTCTCATGAGCTCCTGATTTTTTCATTCTATTTGCTATGATATATATATATATATATATATATATATATATGTACACATATATAGATTATATATATCTATATATACACATATATATACACACATATATGTATTTTTATATATGTATATATATAAAAATATATTTTTTTATTCTAATAATTTGGCCATACTCATTTTATGCTCTCTTTTAGATTGTTTCATAATTTTGGGCTCTGGAATACTAATTATCCTGGGGTTTTTAGGGTTTGCTACTTCTTTACAGCCAATGGATTCCAACTGTTTGTGTGTGTGTGTGTGTGTGTGTGTGTGTGTGTGTGTAGTTGCATGAGCTTCCTTTCAGTGAGTATTATTTTTTGCCTATGATTATCCTACGAACCCTGGTTTTATAAAAATTTCCCTAGAGAACAAGTTTGTGTTGCTTATCCTTAAGCCCCAAGCGATTTGCTCAATCTGAAATTGTTAGTTTAAAATTTTTGCTTGGGGATTCCTGCCTCTTACGTGGAGTATGAATTTGGATGGCACCCCCACATGAAGCATAAGCTTGGAGTTTATGGTAGCCTTTGTTTTTCTTAAGAGACCTTGGTAGAACCAGTTTCCTCATCTCTTTCTTGTGTCAGTGTATGGGGTTCTTGTCTCCCTCTCACTGAAGAGTCTCAGTAAAGCAGGGGAGTCTCTACATCTGGTATGAACCCCTTTTTTCTGAATGGATATTGTAACCCACCTCAAGATGCAGATTAAAACCCTGTCCCCTGGGGTGCTGTGGTATTAGCTCACAAACTTCCCATTCCAGCTTTAAGTTGCCTGTTTTTTTGTGTCATCTGAAAACTTCTCTTTTCTTCATGGTTAGTCCTATATTATTTTTGTTGTTGTATTTTACCCAGTATTACCAAAATTTTAACTTTTAAAAAGGATCCAAATTAACGGAGCTCACCATGTTTCCAGAGTCAAAAGCCCTAGTTCTCAAATATCAGTTTAATTCTTTTAAAAAATGCATTTCAGTGTATTTCTCTGGTGCAAATCTTTATCCTTTATCTAAATCTTTATTCTTTATCCTTTCATCTGTTTTGTCCATTACTTCCTCTAGTTTATCAAACATATAATTATTTTACAGGCTCTATTTGCTAACCCTGATACCTGGACCATCTGTGTGTTTGCGTGCTAATATTTCCTATTTTCATATTACCAATCATGTAGCCGTGGCATTTTGCATGTTTAGAAATTGTTTACTATTTGGCATACATTGTGAATGAAAAATCTATTGATGCTACAAATGATGTTATCCTCTGTGAGAGAAGCTTCCTGTCTTCCTGTTACGGCAGGTAGGGTGAGAGGCTGATCATCATGCTCCTGTCAGGCATCAAGGTGGGTCAGGACTCAATTGCTTTTTCAAAAACAACTTTGAGGTATACTTGACAAAATTATTTTTACATATTTAAAGTGTGCTACTTAATACATTCGGACACCTAGGGAACCAAGATAATGACTCTATCACTCCCAGAAGTTTTCTCATACCCTCTTGTAATCCCTTCATCATCATCCTTTCCCTGGAAACAGTTGATCTGTCTGCCACTATATATTGGTTTTTATTTTCAAGATATTTATATGAATGTAATCATGTCATTTCCATTCTGTTTTGTCTGGCTTCTTCCATAATTATTTTGAGATTCATCCGTGTTGTTGTATTTGTCTACCCATTTACTTTTTGGGAGGATATTTGGGTTATTTACACTTTTGTCTATTCATAAAACTATGACTATTTGTTTATGAGTCTTTGTACAAGCATGTGCTTTTTTTAAAAAAAATTTATTTATTCCTGAAAGAGAGAGAGAGAGAGAGAGAGAGGTAGAAACACAGGGAGAGGGGGAAGCAGGCTCCATGCAGGGAGCCTGATATGGGACTTGATCCCGGATCCTGGGATCATGCCTTGAGCCAAAGGCAGACGCTCAACTGCTGAGCCACCCAGGTGTCCCATGTGCTTTTATTTTCTTAAGCATGTAGAAGAGGAATGTCTGGGTCATACTGCAGATAGATGTTTCTTTTTAAGAAACTGCTGGACAGTTTTCCAAAATGGTTGTATTATTTTAAATTCCTCACAGTGTGTGAATTCTGGTTGCTTTGCTTCTTTACCAATACTTTGTAAGATCTGTCTTTTAAAATTTTATCCATATTTGTATTTAGTGGTATCTCATGATGGTTTTCAATTGCATTTCACTAATAATGATATTCATTGATTATTTCATATGCGGATTTGTCATTTGGGTATCTTTGGTAACATGTCTTCATATCTTTGGTTCATTGTCTTATTGGGTGTGTTTATTATTGATTTTTGAGAGTTCTTCATTATGTATATAAATCCTTCATCTGATATATGACCTGCAAATAGTTTCTTTATTTCCTATAAGATTTATAGTTTTAGGTTTTATATATAGATTTATGATCCATTTTGAGTTAATCTTTGTATATGTTGTGAGGTATGGATCAAAGTTTATTTTTACTTTGTGTATTAAGGTATCTAATTGTTTCAGCACTGTTTGTTGAAGAGAACCTTTCTTACTGAGTTGCCTTTGCACCTTTACTGAAAATCGGTTATCTATGTACACATATTGGCTTATTTCTGGATATTCTATTCTGTTTCATTGTCCTATTTGCCTATTTTATGCCAAATCATACTTCTTGATTACTGTAGCTTTATAATTTGTGTTGAAATCGGTTAGTGTAAAGCCATTAACTTTGTTCTTGCTTGAAGTTGTAGCTAATTGAGGTCCTTTGCATTTCTATACGAACTTTGGAATCAGTTTTTGGAATTTCCTTTCTTACGTTCTGTTCTGCCAAAATTCCACCCATTCCTTAAGATCCATCTGTGAAGCCATATTTTCCAAGAAAGCCTTCTGGATCCCAAGTGTAAGGAATTTCTTTTTCTTCCATGCTCCATTCACACGTCATAACACTCTAATTGCATTTGTTCATATTTGGCTATGTGTACTTGTCTGATCTTTCCTGCCATACAGTAAAACCTTACCAGGTCAGGAATCTTGATTTGTTCCCTCTCTCTGATGATAAAGCTAGTTTTAGACTTCGCAGGTGTGAGCCCTGCATTAAGCGAGATCTGCAGAAGACATCTAGCTCATCTCCTGCATATTGTTAAGGAGTTCAACAGATTTAGAATGGTTTATTTTATATATCTCCTAGTTCTCTCAGGCTTCATTATTCCTATTCCTAGTTCTGCACATTCAAAGAATAATGGAATATTGTCCAAATAGCAAAGCATATTCTAGTTGACTTGTGAAAATTATGCAGTTATGTCTTAATCTATTGTTCACATACTCCCTCATCATTGAACTTTTGGGAGAATGTCATAGCTTTAAGGCTATCAATGATATCTTTGGCTCCTTAGGGCAGTGGTACCTCAACTCAGACCTACCATATTTCCACCGGTCCCCTCTGGTTCTACTCTAGCTCTCCACTGGGGGGAACTTGCAGTGATGCCCTTACCCTCTAAAAGCCTGTTCTCCTCAGGAAAAATTTTTCTGGGAGTATAATCATGTCTTTCTTAGGAGGGAAATTTAGCCCAGTGATCTGCCAGGATGGGGATATATTTAGTCTGATTTTGTAGAATCTAAACCGTTTCCTACTTATTAGGAACAAATACAACGAGGAAACTGTTTTAGCACCTAAGAAATTAGCAGCATAATTATATGAGTAAGGAAATCAGCTTTCTCATCACACTCAGGCATTATGTTGATGTGATACTCATCTTGGATAATGGTTTCTCCTGTGAAAAATCTGAGGTACAAATTCACACTTATGAATGGCTTTTTGGTTTTCTCCCTTAGTCTTTCCATATTCATTACACCTGGTGAGATTATATAAATCCTGTTTGTGGCACAGGACTAATGCTGCTTAAAGCATCATATGTTTATTTTTAAAAAAATTTTATTTATTCATGAGACACACACACACACACACACAGAGAGAGAGAGAGAGAGGCGGAGACATAAGCAGGCTCCATGCAGGGAGTCTGATGTGGGACTCAATCCCAGATCTCCAGGATCATGCCCTGAGCCACCCAGGGATTCCCATGCATCATGTTTAAAAGGCTAGTAGACAATTTGTTAGAAGATAGAAATCCCCTTAATTCTCTTTTTCCTAAAGTAGAATCTTTGTTCACAGATAAAGAAAATTCACATTAAAATCTGAAATACAGTGATATAAAATTAAAAAGACAACTATTAGATGCCATAAACACTAGAGCAGTTATTTACTTCTAAGCCTATTTCTATGACAGCTTCAGCTTTGCAATGATTTCTTTTTTAACAAAATCCTTGAGAGGCCTGTGTCACTGCTATCATTATCATCATTATCATCATGGAACTGATTCCTCTAAAAGATTCTAGGAAAACAAAGAGATGAACAGGGGAGGTGTGTATGTGAGTGTATGTGTGTGTATACAATGAGAAATATAATCAGGCATTGGATGCAGAATATATGTTCGATTTAGAGAAGAATGTGATTTTGAAAACCTGGTGTGGTGAACAAAAGGACGTGGTGGGGGCGAGATGGTCAAATGGAAAGGAGGACGGAAGCCAAGATGTTAGCCTAGATGTCATGCTTGGATTAGGAGATGGGTTTGAATAAGAAGATTGTGGTAAGAATCCTGCTCTCTGCTAACAACCCCCAAGGTAACTCTTCCCACCTATGAAAATGTGCTGTACATGCCAAAAGGGACTTTGCAGATGTCGCTAAGGATCCTGAAATGGAGAGATGGGAAGGGCAGCCTAGATTGTCCCAGTGGGACCAATTTGATCATGGGTCCTTAAAAATGGAGAACCTCTCCCGGCTGAGTTTGGAGTCAGAGGTATGGAAGGATGCTCAGAGAGATGCGCGGTCACTATGAGGATGAAGGGAAGGCGGGCAAAGCTAAGGAATAGAGGTGGAAACCAAGGAGTGGCTGGAAAAATCAAGGAAATGTTTTCTCCCAGTCTCCAGAAGGAATGCAGCCCTGCCAATACCTTGATTTTAGCCCAGTGGAAACAGTGTTGCTCTGATCTACAGAACCATAAGATGATGAATCTGGGCCGCGTTAAGCCATTACGGTTGTGGTCATTTGTTAACAGGAGCAATAGGAAACTGGCATAGGGAGTACTTGTGTAATAGATTAGAGGTCTGGAATGGAGTGTGGAGAGGAAAGCTAGCTCAGACCGAGTAGTGCCTTGATGGCTTAAGGTAAGGGTTCTAACACCTAAAAACCAGCTGCGTCAAGTGGGAAGCTGGTATGCATCAAGCAGAGCCTTAGGAAAAACTGATCATGTTGTTGTGCAGGCTATTTGGAGGGGGGAGAGCACTGGGGAAGAGGCATCAATCCTCTTCGAGAAAAGTAAGGAGTTAAGATGGTGATGGGTTTTAGTGGTAAAGATGGAATGGAAAGGGACAGGTAGATAGAAACATTATTTTGAAGAAATTGGCTACAAATTTGATGGCCACGTCGAGGACAGTTCATCAATGGGGACTATGTGTGTCCCCTCAAAATGTGTACGTTGAACCCCAGTCCCTCAATGTGATGGTAGCAGGAGGTGGGGCCTTTCGGAGGGCATTAGGATTAGATGAGGTGGTAAGGGTGGCGCCATCATGAATGAGATTAGTGCCCTTATAAACGTCCCAGGAGAGCTTGCTTTGTTTTCAGCTCTGCGAGGATTCAACAAGCAGACCCCTTCAAGCCAGGAAGCAAACTGTCACCCACACACCTTGATCTTGGACTTCTCAGCCCCCAGAACTGTGAAAAATGAAAGCTTGTTTAACCCACCCAGTCTACGGTAATCCGTTACAGCATTCCAAATTGACTGACAGCTGAGAACGCCTCAAGGTTTAGAACTGTCCGGAGAATGTTGAAACCCAGGGGAACAGGCAGCTGGTTTCAAACATGTTGACTTTTTTGAGAAGAGTGGGTAATTCCAGCAAGAATTGGGAAGAAGGGCTGGCACTCAGGAGAGAGAAAAGGTAGAGAGGCAGGCCCAACCTTATCCTGTTGGTAGAGTGTAGACTTAGTCTAGGTATTGGATGGGGGAGAGGGTTATATTTGCAGATGAAGGGCAAGAGACCAAAGAAGGCAACTAATTATTAAGCCATGACTGTGTATTAGGGACTGTGCTGCTGTGAAGGCTCTGATCCCAAGCCGGAATGTGCACCGTTATTGGTGTTATGGCTGTTATTGGGGCTCCTTGCATGTGGCCATGATAATGAGCTTAACAGGTAAGACGTGGACATGCAAATATGTGATGATTTACACTTACTGCCCAGGGCTGGTGTGAGTTAAATCGCGCCCCCCCCAACACATGCTTCTTTCTACTCAGTCTTTTCCAATAAGCAGTTTCAATTTAACCCTTTTATATTCTTTCCCTCCTGACTTCACTTTTGGCTACCTCACAAATTATTCTCCAAAATCCCTTCCAGGCTTTCCCCAAGGACTTAAAAAAACAAACAAACAAACAAAAAACCCACAGGCCATGTATAGTTTATCATCTGTCCCCTGCATTAGGATTTTCTAATTGTCCTATCAGCACCCTGAGGTAGTGACCACTGGCAGGCTACCATTAAGGGTTCAAGTACAGGGGAGGCTTAATGAGAGTAGCTCCAGTGGGTCAGCCGCCTGCTGTGTTCTTGCCCCTTCACTTTTATGCTCCAGGGATGCTTACCTGGTACAAATGCACTAATTGTGTGTGTGTGTGTGTGTGTGTGTGTGTGTGTCTGCTTCTCCACAAAGTCTAGTCCATTTCTCTTGTTCCTGAATTTACTAACAATCCATTTTGTTCTGATCAAGCTCAATGCTTACCTTCCTCCTAGAGAACAGATTTCCCCTCTGATACTGCCCTTCAAACATTTCTTATAACAATCCTACAAAGCGAGTGTGGGTAGGAAAGATGTTTCCTCTTAGTTATACTATTTAGGTGGTTGTGATTGAAGCTTTCAGCAAACCTGGAGACAAATGGACCTACTACTACTAGCAGGGAGTAAATAGGCTAATTAGGGCTGGACAGGTGCTGAGAAGGAACACATGTGCTTTTCATTTTACTTTTCTACAGAAACTGGATAGGAAGGCTCTAATTCATGGTTTCAAATACCAAAATAGAATTATATAGTAACTTGGGAGGTTTGGAAAATTTCAAACTTCACTCTTCTCACCATTCACAGCTAAGGAGCTTTTTAAAGAAGGATGGCGTGAATAGCCACATTAACTATAAAGTCTTTTTTTAAAATATTTTATGTATTCGTGAGAGACAGAGAGGAGAGAGAGAGAGAGGAGAGAGAGAGAGAGAGAGAGAGAGAGAGAGAGAGAGGCAGAGACACAGGCAGAGGGAGAAGCAGGCTCCATGTAGGGAGCCCAACGTGGGACTTGATCCCCGGTCTCCAGGATCACACCCCAGGCTGAAGGCGGTGCTAAACCACTGAGCCACCTGGCTCATAAAGTGTCTTATTCTGAGTAAGATTACCTCTGATAATGTGCCTGTGGATCTGACCTAGAGTCCTTAGTCATATGGATGACAAAGAGAAATGTTTTCACTTTCTTGGCATTTAGTCACAAATATAGGATATTTCTAATATGGAATGGGACCCTAATACCAAAGCCTGGATTCCCCAAAGTTGATGGGTTACTAGTTATAGAATTATATTTGCCCAAAGTATAGATTAAATCAGAAATCTCTGTACAGGGGATCCCTGGGTGGCTCAGCGGTTTAGTGCCTGCCTTTGGCCCAGGGCGCGATCCTGGAGTCCCGGGATCGAGTCCTGCATTGGGCTCCAGGCATGGAGCCTGCTTCTCCCTCCTCCTGTCTCTGCCTCTCTCTCTCTATGTCTATCATAAATAAATAAATAAATATTTAAAAAAAAAATCTCTGCACAAAAGCTGTGGTGGTAGCAGCAAGCCATATATCCTGGTAAGGTGCCCACCCTGTGGAAGCAGGTACCTTATAGCATTGTGAGGGTGGATGGAACTGAGGAGGGACTGATAATTTCTGGAGCTTATTTCTTTTTAAAAGCCTTCCTATTCAAGGGGCACCTGGGTGGCTCAGTTATGCATTTGCCTTCAGCACAGGCCATGATCTCAGGGTCTCGGGATGGAGCCCTACTTTGGGCTCCCTGTTCAGCAGGGTGTTTGCTTCTACCTTTCCCTCTCGTCCCTGCTTGTGTGCACCCGTGTGCTCTCTTTCATAAATAAATAAACAACAAAAACTCTTTTGAATAGGAAGACTTTTTTTTTTTTAAGATAGCCAAAGTGATAGCCTTCTGTGTTATCATCTTAGACCCTTAGGTCAATGACTAAGGAATGGAGTATGGTTCCTGAGGTTTTTAAACTAATTCTGATAGTACTTAGGGATCTTTAATCTGTAAATAGAATTGAAAACCTGCTGTGTGCGCAGCTTATTCTAAAAGTGAATACAGAATCCTCATCAAAATAGGATGTAAGGATGTAACAGGATCACTTTTCTTCTGTAAGAAATAATTTATTTGATGTTTGTTTCAGAATCAACCAGGTTTGTGCTTGGGTGCTTGGAATGAATGGCTAATGGATAGAATCATTAGGGATGGGTGTAATAGCTAGAATTTAATAGGTTTGCAGATAGAAAATACACACAAGTACACTCAATTAATAACCAAAATAGTTTATATTATAACTTAAAACTCTTTCACATAAAAAAATAGCTACCTTTAATTAATGCTTTTTCTATTCTCTTAAAGGACATAAAAAACGTTGAACATTAAGACATTAATTGCATTCCTTATACTTAATTTCCACATTTCACATTTGCTACCCATAATTTCACCAAGATCAAGTACACCTGTCTTTTTACCAAGTATTTTACTTTTAATTATTCAGAATTGCACTTATTGGTATATGGTAATTGAGCACTTGGAATATGGCTAGTCCAAATTGAGTTGTGCTGTAAATGTAAAACACACCAGATGTGGGAGACTCGTATGGAAAAAAAAGTAAAAATTCAATTTTTATACTGACATTTTAGATTTTTATAAATGAACCAAGTTAATTTCATTTGCTTCTTATCTTTTTAAATGTGGCTATAAGAAAATTGAAAACTACATGCGCTTTATATCACGTTTCTATACGATAGCACAGGGCCAGAACACTTGAAAACAAGGTGGCTACAGCTTTAACTTACCAGTATTTTATATACTACCTGCTAATGGAAATGGACATTGTGAAAAATAACAATCTGGCTATTTTTATGTATGCTTTTAATTTTTTCTGAACATGTTACTTTTTAAATAAATATATACTCTATAATCTTAGATTTATAAAAAAGGACTAGAATTTAGGACTTGGAGCATAAAAGAATAAAACAAAGAATAAATCAAATTCCCTTATTATGTGTGAACTCTCTTTTGCACTCTATATCACAGGTAAAAACTGAGGCACTCAGAAGTAGAAGCGGAAATCTGAGAGAACACAAGAGATCACTGTTTGCTGGTACAAAGTTGTAATTCTTGTCAAAATTACTGTGGAAGTTTTACTACTTGAGTGACTGTTGATCTGACTGTCCAAACCACCATGCTCTCATTCTTCTCCATGTTTTCATGAGAAAGCAGAGCTGTTTTTCTAGCAATGAGGATTAAGAATACACAGTCAAAAATGGCTGAGTATGAGCAATTTTTTTTCTTTCCATGTCAAAAATGTTAAGTCAAGACCTTTTACAGCTAATTTCACTAGTTTTAATGATCTGACACAAAGGGACCCGTCCATAAATTACTTAAAATGTGATTGTGAATGATTTTCAGTAAAATACAGCATAATGTTTTTCTTACTGCTTTAGGGCAATTTATTTTGAAATGTTGCTTCTGTATTGTTTGCTTTCGGACAACATACTGGAACACTTGTTTTCAAGAGCCGCCTTCTGACAGTGGCACAATCCTTCATCTCCAGGCCTTTCTGTGAGCTCCTAGGAAATGCCAGTTTCTAGTAATATTCTGGTGCATTCACTTCATCTGCAAAAGCAACTGGCACAACCACTCCCTGCCGGTGCAGCTCTCGAAGAACATCTAATATCGAGTCTAATTCTGTGCGGAACTTGTCCAATTCACGATTCTTCAACTGTGCAAGTCTTTTCCATTTCTCAATTTCTTTGTTTTGCTCAGTTTCTACTACTTGGTGTGTCTGCTGTATTATCTGAAAAAAAAAATCACATTACTGTTACAGTTCATAGTGGGGGAAGATTTAACAACCTCAAAGAACTTAAGTGGGACAATGCTGACAGCAGTAGAGAGGAGGGAGTGGTGGTGGGGAGCCTTACCTAATGGGCTTCATTGTGTCTGTCAACAGGCTTGTGGGTGAAGAAGGTAAGAAGTGGGAATTCAAATTCTGATAGGGAGGTTAGGGAGCTTTAATCTTGTTGTCTTTATTCTTTTACTCAAAACTTAAATATAGCATTTAGAGCATCAGAAATTTCTAGTATCATGGTATGAATCCAAACACAGCCCTGCTCCCCCAGATGTTGTTCCTCTTAAGAATAGCACTTGAGGGGCACCTGGGTGGCTCAGTCAGTTAAGCGTCTTTTGCTCGGGTCGTGATCCCAGAGTCCTGAGATGGAGCCCCAACATCTGGCTCCCTGCTCCGCCAACAATCTGCTTCTCCCTTTCCCTCTGCTTGTGCTCTCACACTGTCTCTCAAATGGATAAAATCTTTTAAAAAAGGCACTTGAGATGCAATCAAAAACAGTTCCAATATACAACATATGTCCTTAATAGACATTATAGCAGGGGAAATGATAAAAGCACACCTATGTAGCATCTATCATGTGCCAGGCTTGATTTAGTCATTTTACACACGTTAACTCATTTAGTCCTGCCAACCCACTAGGAGGTGAATTCTATATATTTATCCCCATTTACCCGGTAGGGAAATTGGGGCACAGATGAGTAAAAAATAATTTGCCCAAGATTCATATAGAACTGGTTAGAGGCAGAGTCAGAGTTTATACCCCAGCAGCCTGGCCTCAGAGTTCCCTCTTAACTACCAGTAGACTAGACCATTTTGCTCATGGGGATAAATTCTTTCAACTGTGAAATAAGGGTACCCTGTCCAGTAACTTATAATATAGTTCTTATAATTTCAAAATACCTTGCCATAGGGGAATCATTAGTCCTAAGTATTACCACAAAAAGCTGGACATATGAAAACAGCTACCTAGGGGCAACAAAAGCAAGAACAGCTCATCTCTGAATATTAAATCTGTTGTACTACAGCAATATAATTTTTATCTATAATTCTGTCTGGCTATAGAATAACTTCATAATCTAAAATAGAAAGCATTGGGAAAATATTGTATAAACAGGTATTTGAGTTACGGGGAACACAAAATGCTGTATGAGTTTTCAATTCTAAGTTTTAAACATACTTTGAAAATTTTTGATGTCTATCGAAATTTGGCATTTAACCAATTTTTTTCCAGTTATATTGTTATAATTGACATACAACATTGTGTAAGTTTAAGGTGTACAATGTCATGACTTGATACATGTATACACTGTGAAATGATTACCATAATAAAGTTAATATCTCACTTCATAGTTTTAAAATTTTGTTGTCATGATGAAAACTTAAGATTCACTTAGTAACTTTCAAACATACAACAGACATATATAGATCAATGGAACAATTTAGAGCCCAGAAATAAACTCATGCCTTTATTATGCTAAGGTATTCCTTCTTATCTAACTTGAGAATTTTTTTTATCACAAATAGATACTGTATTTTGTCAAATGCGCTTTCTGTATCTATTTAGATGATCACAGGATTTATATCTTTCAATTAATGTGATGCATCACATTTATTCACTTGCATATGTTGAACCATCCTTACATGCCAGAGATGACTCCCATTCTATCATAACATATGGTCTTTTTAATGTACTCTTGAACTTGGTTTGATAATATATATATTTTTAAATATTTATTTTTATTTATTATTTATGATAGACATAGAGAGAGAGGCAGAGACACAGGAGGAGGGAGAAGCAGGCTCCATGCCAGGAGTCTGATGCAGGACTCGATCCCGGGACTCCAGGATCGCGCCCTGGGCCAAAGGCAGGCACTAAACCACTGAGCCAACCAGGGATCCCCGATACTATTTTTTTTTTGAAAAATTTTGCATCTGTATTTATCAGGGGTTGGCTATGGTTTTTCTTTTCTTGCAGAGTCCTTATCTGGCTTTTTTTTTTTTTTTTAAGATTTATATTTATTTGAGAGACCGCAAAAGCAACTGGACACAAACGAATGGGGGAAGAGGCAGGGGGAGAGGGAGAAGCAGGCTCCCTGCTGATACAGGGCTCAATCCCAGGACCCTGAGATCTTGAGCTGAAGGTTGTTGTTTAAGCCACCCAGGTGCCTCCTTATCTGGGTTTCTTAACAGGGTAATGCTGGCTTTGTGAAAATAAGCTTGGGAGTGTTCCCTCCTTTTCTACTTTTTGGGAGAGTTTGAGAAGACTTTTTTTTGTGGTCTACCATATTACCTATTCTGGAATATTTTTCTTGTGTGACTGAGAAGAATGTATATATTTTTTTCTGTTGTTGCAGGAACTTTACTGTGTATGTCTGTTAGATCCATTTTATCTATAGCATTGTTTAAATCCCACTCTTTTCTTATCCTTTGGATGATCTACTTACTCATTGATAGGAGTGACGTATTAAAGTTCCCTACTATCATTATATTGTTGTTTATTTTTCCTTTTAGTTACTGTCTTATATATTTAGGTGCTCTGTTATTGGATGCATAAATTTTATAACTGATACATCTTATTGATGGACTGACCCTTTTATCATTATATAATTAGTTCTGTCTCTTTTGGAGATTTTTAGCTTAAAACCTATTTTTTTCCTGATATAACTATACCTATTCCTGATTTCTATAAGTTACCATTTCATTGAAATACCTTTTTCTATCCCTTTACCCAGTCTATGCTGCTTTTAGAGCTAAAGTCTCTTTTAGGTAGTATATTGCTTGGATCTATATTTCACCCATTCTGTGGTTTGAATGAAGAATTTAATCCGTTTACATTTAAAGGAATTACTGATAGATAAGGAATTACTATTGTCATTTTGTTGCTTCCTGAGTGTTTTGTAGATCATATGTTCCTTGCTTATTATAACTTGCAGTCATATTTTATGATGTGATGACTTTTTGTAGTGGTATGCTTTGACTCCTTCATCATAATCTTTTCTGTAATTAGTATGCTTTTTCCTTGGTGGTTACCGTGAAGCTTACATAAAATGTGATATATTTGTAACAACCTAATAATTTAAGTTGATAACTTTGATAGCATACCTAAACCCTACATTTTTATTCCAACCCTACTCCCAACTTTAAGTTATTGATGTTAATTTTAACATCTTTTACATTGTGTATCCAATAACAAATCAGCATAGTTATGGTTATTTTTAATGTTTGGTTTTGTAAATGAATTAGGAAGCACCATTACAGTATTAGTGAATCTGACTCTGACAATTTATTTACCACTGAGTTTTATACCTAACGTTCATAATGTTTTTATGATGTTAATGGTTTCATTCTTCCACTTGACAAATTCCCTTTAGCATTTATTTTAAGGCTGGTCTAGTGGTGATAAACTTAATTAGCTTTTTATGTTTTATTAGAAGTGTTTCATCAGATGTCAGGGATTCATCAGGCTCATATAATACCCAGTGCTCATTACATCACATGCTCTCCTTAATGTCCATCACCCAATTACTCCATCCCTCAACCCTCCCCCCCAGCACCCCTCAGTGTCCTATGATTAAGAGTCTCTATGGTTTGTCTCCCTCTCTGCTTTCCCTATGATCCTGTTTTGCTTCTTAAATTCCACATATAAGTGAGATCATACTAGAGGGTATTATGCTAAGCGAAATAAGTTAATCAGAGAAAGGCATTTTAATTTTAGTTTTATTTCTCTTTTCTTGGGTTAGTCTAGCTAAAGGCTTGTTAATTTTATCTTTACAAAGAACCAACTCCTAATCTCTTTGACCTTTTTTAGTCTTTATTTCATTTATTTCTGCTTTTTTATTTCCTACCTTCTGCCAACTTTGGGCTTCATTTACTCTTCGCTTTCTAGTTCCTAGAGGTATAAAGTTGTCTATTTGAAATCTTTTTGTTTCTTGAGACACTTAATGATATGAATCCTTCTATTTTTGCTCTATCCCCTAAGTTTTGGTATTTTGTTTTTCCACCTTCAACTGTCTCAAAATATTTTTAAATTTCCTGACTTGTTTTTTGACCTACTGGTTGCTTAAGAGCATGTGGTTTCATTACACACATTTGTGAATTTTCCATTTTTTTTTTCTTGTAATTAGTTTCAGGTCATTGTGTTTGGGGAAGTTGGCCTGACCTTTCAATCTTAACTTATTAAGACTTGTTTCATTGCCACTATAAGATCTAACCTGGAAAATGTTCCATGTGAGCTTAAAAATGTGTGTTGTTACTTTTGGATGGAATGTTCTATTTATGTTAATTCCATCTCATCTAATGTATTGTTTCAGGCCAGTGTTTCCTTGAAGTTTTCTGTCTTTAGGCACATGATCTTCTGATGTAAGTGGGGTATGAAACTAATACACTGTATGTTAACTAACGAATTTAAATAAACTAAAAAAAGAGTTCCCTACTATTATTGTATTACTATTTCTTTCTTTCGGTTTGCCAGAATTTGCTTTATGTATTTAAGTACATTTATCTTGCATTCATAAGTATTTGTTAATGTTATATATTCTTACTGGATCACTCCTTTATCACTATGTAATGACCTTTGTTTCTTATTACCAGTTTTGTCTCATACAGCTAGCCACGCTTTTTATTGATTCTCATTTGTATGAAATACCTTTTACCATTCCTATACTTTCAGTCTGTTTCCTTATATCTGAAGGGAGTCTTCAGTAGGCAGCATATAGATGGTTTTTTTTTAATCCATTCATCACTTTTGATGGGAGAATTTAGTCCATTTCCATTTAATTATTGATAGGTATGTATGTATTTGCATTCTGTCAATTATTTTCTGAGTGTTCTGTAGTTCTTCTATTCCTTATGGTCTTCCTTTGCGATGTGATGTTTTCTTAGTGGTATGCTTAGACTAATTTATTTACTTTTTATTTTTACTTTGTAGTTGACTAACATACAGTATTAGTTTCAGGTATACAACATAGTGGTTTAATAGTTATTTACATTCCAAAATGCAAACCAACCTTATGTCACCACACAAAGTTATCACAGTATTATGGACTATATTCCCTTTGCTGTACTTTAAATATCTATGATTTAGTTATTTTGTAATTGGCAGTTTGTATCTCTTAATCCCCTTCACCTATTTCCCCAACTCTTTCCCCTCTGGCAATCAGCAGTATGCTCTCTTTGAGTCTGTTTTTAGATTCCATATGTAAGTGAAATCATACAATATCTGTCTTTCTCTGACTTACTTCACTCAGAATACCCTCTAGGCCTATCCATGTTGTAGCAAATCGGAAGATTCCATTCTTTATTGCTGAATAATATTCCACTGTGTATGTATGTATATGTGTGTATACAAACACAAATACATGTGCACACATAGCACATCTTTAGCTACTCATCTATTGATGGACTCCTAGATTGTTTCCATATCTTGGCTATTGCAAATAATGATGCAAGAAACATAAGGGTGTATATATATTTTTGAATGTTTTCATTTTGTTTATGTAAATACCAGAAGTGACACTTTTATACTGTATGATATTTCTATTTTTAAGTTTTTGAGGAACAACCATACGGTTTTCCATAGTGGAAGGAACAACATACATTCCCAGCAATAGTGCATGAAGGTTGTGCTCAATTTAATTTTAGACTTCCAGCCCCTAGAACTGAGAACATTAATTTTTTTAAAATTTGTGTTCCAAGCCCAATTTCTGATATTTTGTTGTGGCAGCTCAAACAGAGCAATATACTGTCCAAGCAAAGCTAATTATCAGCAGAGAGGCTAATGCCTAAAATCGTCATGCCCTTACTTCTGCCATATTTAATTTCTATTACTTTACCTGTTTGTAGTATAGTAATTGTGATGCTACTAGTGCTGGGCATATATTTTAAATGATTACATTTTAATATAATTCTACTTCTTACAAACATTTATGAAATGAATATGGAATATGGCTTCCAAAGACCCATTCCCACAGTAAAATGCCTAACTTTTCAGGCAACCATCTAAGAACATGAAAGGTGCCTGGATAGCTCAGTTGGTTAAGCATCTGACTTTAGGTTTTGGCTCAGTTTGTGATCTCTGGGTCTTGAGATCAAGCCATGCATCAGGTCAGGTTCCATGCTGGGCTCTGAGCCTGCAGGAGATTCTTTCCCCTCATCCCTCTCCCTCCCCTGCTTGTGTGTATACTTGCTGTCTAAAAGAAATCTTTAAAAAAAAAAAAAAAACAAACCCATGATACAAGTTGTTTCTCTATTATTCCAGAGATAAGATAAATTGATCTTTAGGTATTTGAAGTATAAAGTCTTTTTTTAATAAAGATTTTATTTATTTACTTATTCATGAGAGACACAAAGAGGCAGAGACATAGGCAGAGGGAAAAGCAGGCTCCTCACAGGGAACCTGATGTGGAACTCAATCCTGGAATCCTGGGATCATGCCCTAGCCAAAGGCAGATGCTCAAAAACTGAGCCACCCAGGCATCCTGAAGTTTAAAGTCTTATATGTTCTTAAAAGCTATACGTTTATGCCTAGTACCAATATACAATGAAACAATTTAAGAAGTGTTGCTAGAGATAGCAAAACTATAGTAAACTGGAGGTACTTCAAAGTAAAGAACTATACAAATCTGTAAATATAATTTGTTACTCGACCTGTTGAAGTTCTTGCTCTCTTTGCTGATGTCTCATTTCCATCTGTTTAATTTTCTTTTCTAAGCCCATGAAATGTTTCATCTCTGGTGTATGGTTTTCTCTGGCTTCTCTTAATTCTTCTAGAAGTTTTGTAATCTAAAATTGAGGTATAAAGTAAATGAAAAACTGGTAACAAGAAAAATTTTTTACCAGGTAGTCTTAAGAATGTTCACTATATTTTCTTTGTATAAAATTTCTCTCAAGAGGCTTAAGAAAGATATCTGGAGTTGTAGAATAATGAATAGCTTGTATTTTTTATGTCTAGGAAGAGAAGGCTCATCCTTGGTCTGAAATGACCTCATATTCCAAAAGGTTCCAGATGATTGGACCACCACCTCCCATGTTGCCAGTCTGATTAAAGCATTCAAAATGAAGGAGAGCACTGTCATTGGTATATTCAGCTTTACTAACACAGTGTCAATGTATTTAACATGGTTGATTGATCTTAGGATTGAATAATATATTTAAAGTACCCTACACAGTACAGCACCTACACAGAAAGAGTTCAGTAAATATGGATCCTCCTTTTGTCAGTTCCCTATAATTCTCTTCTGGCTCTTATCATTTTATAATTTATAATAATTCCATAAGTAAATTTATGCTTATTAAAAAGGAAATATATTGAAATCTTTCTGTGCTGGCTGTTGTCTTAGGTTCTGAAGATATAGAGATGAAAAACCTAGTCCATCCTCATGGAGGTTATGGTCTAGTGTGGTACCTCTTTTTTCATACTACGGTCCACAGAGAAGATGATAATATTTTCATGGTGTCAGTATGTAAAATAGGGGGGAATCTAAGCAATCTTTAAATTGGGCTTGGTAAAACAAATGCATTTTTTTATAACATAGAATTATAATTTGCTAATTGTTAGTATCAAAAGACAATAATTAACAAGCAAGTGAAAATGGCTAAAATTAACAAATTCAATCATGTTTCCCATGGAAACAGTACCTAGCAAGAACACTGATACTACTACAATAAATCCAAAAAACAAAACTCAAAAACAAAACAAAACATACTCTTCCTAAAGTTAGTTTTAAAAATGTGAAAATACAAGCAAATTAAATCAGGTGCAAATATAAGTAAATCTAAGTATTTAAATATGGGATATCCCTGATGATATCATCAGTGACCAAAGAAATTTGCAGACTTTAATTGGGATGCCTTGCAGAAAGGTCAAGGAGAGAGGCTCTATAGAACATGCTGTAGTGGTGAGTACTAGGCATAAAATCTTATCCATCAAAAACAATGATTGCTAAAAATTATAAAACAAAAACTAATGATTGCTGAACTAAGAAAGTTGTAAGAGGCACTTCAACTTCTATAAACTTTTTAATGACTGAAAAATGATTTTGAGTTTGTAGTAAGACAACCTTTCCAGTCATTGCTATCTTATGATCCACGAATAATCCATTCCTGGTATAACAGCTGGGAAATTCTGGTTTAGTCAAAGAAGTAGTCAGGTGAATGAGAATTCTAATACGATATGTTGTAATGGAGAGATAACCAAGTAGCAGTGAGGTGATAAGTAGGGAATACCTAACTGGAAGTGGAGTTAAGTTGTAGATTCTTATTTGATGCAGCTGTGGTTGAATAAAGTCTTAAAGGACAAGTAGCAGAGTCATAAATGATCATGTGCTAGCTGCTATACTAAGTACTTTACAGATATTGCCTCAGTTTGAGTCTTACACTTGTTTACATTTCTGATTCCCCAAATAAAATGTAAGCTCCATAAGGCCAGGGATTTGGTCTATTTTGTTCTCAGTATTCCTAGTACATATACAGATGTGCAAAGCAGAGATAAATGTTTAATAATTATTCATGAATTAATGAACTCACCAATGATTAAACATTAGTTTATAAATTATGTAAATTCAGAAATGTGTACTTAGACAAAAAGTAGGAAAAATTTCCCTTCATCTATGCCTACTTAAAAGTACCTTTAAGAGTACACTTGAAGTGAATGTATATATTTTTAAATCCTTGTATTTTAGTGAATTTATCCTATGGAAGTAAGTGGATACATAAGCAAAAGTGCATGATCAAAAATTATTCCTGCTTTTTGAATGCTATTAAAAAAACTGGTAACTACCTGAATGTCCAAAAATAGGGCATTGGTAAAATAGTAATTAAGAGCCTGGAACCTAGAGTGAGGTTTTGGGTTCTAATGCTGGTACTTTTTACATGTTGCTTGAGAACCTCTGACAAGTTACTTCATTTTTCTTAGCATCGGTTTCTTCATCTAAAATGGGGACAACAGTACCTGCCCTTTTGGGCTATGGTGAAAACCACACAGAGCACTTGTCAGTGCTTAGTTCATACTTAAAATGATGTTTAGTACATACTAAACTAAATATTGATGGTTATCATTTATTTTGACTATTATGGAGATATATACAGACAGGAAGAGTAATGTCACCAAGGTGGTGACATAAGTAGTTCTTGAGGCTGTTCTTCCTTAAGAACTAATAACTATTTATGGATTAGATACAACTGAGAGAATCTTATGAGGGTGAGGCTGAAGCAACCCCCTGCATCACAGAGACCAAGACAGATGACATTAGAAGGCTAAGAGGAATGGCCACCTGCTGGCTGCATTGCCCCTCCCTCAGGCCCAGGCAGCACAACATGGAGAGGGCTCCCCCTGAACCTACCATTTCTCCATGGGAAAAGAAAGCCTAGGTTGGCATCCAGCTCCCCCAGTGTTGTAGGTCACTTCTTGGGAGGCCCAAGGGCCTCACCCTGAGGGGACTGACGCCTTGGAATTTGATTATGATGGACATGTGGGGAAGGGCTTGTAACAACTGGCACTTAGATCTTGGCAGACTGAATTCATACTTGTAGTGCTCAAGTAGTGATCCCAACTAGCAGCTTTGGTCATCTATAGATCCAAGTTTGTGGTGAAATCTGACCAGGGAACTCAGTGGATCTGGTCAGATCTGTGTGACTGAGGTCCTCAAACAAAAAGATCTGCCAGCCCCGAAGCTGCGACTGCACCCACTCAGGCAGAAAAGCTAAGTCATACTTTGGCCTACTGCTGAGTGAATACCACAATGCCGCCTGACTAGAAAGCCAAAGTAGAACACCTGAAAAGCTGGGTAGCCCAGCAACACTAGAGCAGAGTCCAGCAGTTAAGGTTGATTAGACTGAAATGCCAATGGTATATTCAGCCAGGGAACTTGGAGTGCTATCCTAGAGCCTTGCTTAGAGCAGGGAACCAAGCCAAAATTTTTATTCAACTATATTCAACCAGTGGTACCTACTTTACCCCTGACCTCAGAACTTGGGCAGTAGCCTTGGCCATAAACAGACCCTAAGAGCAAGCGCCACCTGCCCAAGGACATCACTAGACACATCCAGAAACCCAAACTGAACTGACTGGTGAAAGCTATTCCTACCAAAGTGAACCTATAAAGTCTGGAAGAGGAGACCATTTAGTCAAATATATCAATACCAATCAAAGGAATCAAGGATGAGAACAATCTGGTAAACATGACATCACCAAAGAAAACTAAGAAACAGATATCTATGAAATCTATGACCAAATAATTCAGAATAATCCTCTTTGATAACTTGTCTGTGTTCTTGTAGTTCTCTAAACAAAATTAAGAAAACATAGAAATAAAAACCATAAAAAACTCCACAAACTCCTAAAACAGAAATCTCAGAGCTGAAAAATACAAGGACTATACTGAAGAATTCAACAGAGAGTGTCAATAGCAGACTCAACTATGCAGAAGAAAACCAGTGATTCAGAAGACTGGTCCTTTAAAATTAAACAGAAGAACAAAAAAAGAATGAAAAAGCCTACAAGACTTATGAGACACAATCAAAACAAACAATATCTGCATTGGGGTAATTCTGTAACAAGAGAAGGGGACAGAATATATTTAAAGCAATAATGGCTGAAACTTCCTCAACTTGAGAAAGATGGAAACAAAGATCCATGAGGCCCAGGGCATCCCAAATAAGTTGAACCAGAATAATGCTATACCAAGACACATTATAATGGTCAAAAGTCAAAACAAGGAATTTTGAAAGCAGCAAGAGAAAAGAAATTACATACAAAGGAATGTATGTCCTTAAGATCACTGGAGGATTTCTTGACCAAAACATTTCAAAACAGCAGAGAAAAAGATAGATTTTTCAATATTTTGAATATGCCATCAGCCAAGAATTCTAAACTATCAAAACTGTTCTTCAGAAATGAAGATTTTAAATCACTTTTTTTTCCTATAGAGACTGAATAACAACAAACAAGCAGTCAAAAAAAACAAAACAGAATTTGCTACTCTTAAAAAATATGTATTTTGCTTTTTCTTGTGGTCGGAAAGGGACAGGGATTTACCCTCCTTTCTTAAACAGAAAAACCAGATGACATCTGAAACAACTGTTTCCAAACTGTAGCTAACAGCACTGCAGGACTGCGATTCCTGAGGGTAGGGGGAACATGCAGACTGAACTCCATGACTGACTACCTGGCTGCCCAGAGGCAGTTTCAAAGCCAGTGGAAATGGCAGCCTGAACAATTCCAGGAGCTCCCACAGGGCTGGGAAAATGAACTATTCCCACCAACCTGAGAGAAAATCCCTTTGAGGGCTCTCAGGTTATCAGTAGTGGGAATAAATAAGTCCTCTTAAAACAACTATTATAAATGTACTGTACATTAAAAGGCAGATGGCAATTATTTTATTCAAAAAATGGAGTTTTACTCAGTTTTCTAGTAAACAGGCTTGAAAATCATGTGTTGCAGCTTTTTTAATTTGAAAACAGTTTAGCTATTCTTAACCTAAGAACACTGTAACTTGCCTAAAACTGACCTTTATCAGAACATATTTCCTTTTATTGCTTCTCCCCCAAATTTTACTTCAGGTCTCTGAAGTTCTGTTAACTTACTACTTATAGAACAAAGTTTATGTTATCTTAACCATTGAAAAGAATGCAAATATGCTGCACTATAAGCCCTTCAATTACTGAAACAAGACTTTTTAAGTTGATAGTTACATAATTGTGGAGTGTTTTTACATTAATCTTTTTTGTAATGCAATTAATTGTATGTTCTGCTTGTACAGTTTAATAAATTCTTGAATAATAAAAAATGGTGTGTATGCTTCAAAGAACAGAATGTACAGGGTTTTTTTTTTACACTTTCTAGAATCAAAAGGAACTTAGAGTAATAAAAAATGGTGAGTTTCCAGAAAGATATGTTTCCTCAACATCAAATATATAAGAAACTTAATATCTGAGAGTTCCACCTGGGGAAAGCAGACTTACAATAAACAAGTTATTAATATTTGTTTGACATGTGATAGATATTTTCAGGTTCTTTCTACTCGTAAATTTGTTAAAATATTTATGTAAAAATAAGAATATGATTGAAATGGCTAAGAAAAGCTTATGTTCAATATTTTTATTTCTTACCTCTTTCTGTAGGATTTCTTCTCGAACTTGAGAAACTACAAGAGACTCCTGTTTACCCTGTAGTTCATCAACTTGATTTTGGAAATGTTTTAGAAGTACCTAGGAAATTATGTTAGAAGTCAAGAGACTTTGCTGAGTCAAGAGAGCTCTTCCTTAAACATTACTTGAAAAATATGAGAAAACCAACTAATGACTTTTGTTTGCAAAAAGAAAAATTCCTAATATTTTAAAATTATTACCAAAGTTTAGCATAGAAATAAATTGCCACAGGAATTAAGTTCATTGGATTAATTAAGTTCATTGAATACATTCAGCATCACACATATTACAAATTAATGGCTATATAACTAGTGGCTTCTTTATCTCTAGTACTTTTCTCCTGAAGGCCTGAAAAGCAGGAAAAAATAAACCTTTATTATAAAGTCTGAGTATTTTGAAGAAAGTAGCTAATATGTCTTTATTACTTTGTGATTAAGTAGGATAATAGTTTTTATTAAAGAGCTGACAAAGACAGCATAAACCTATCAATAAGCATGAAATAAATATCACACATTTTTGGCAAACTGAAAGACATCAATACTTCATCATCAAGCAACTGAAAACTTAGGAAAAATGTGTAGCTCTTATCTCTAATGCTTTATTTTTATTGTTTCTCCCACCAGACTATGCTGACTTCTATTTAACTCATAATTTACAATATTACATTTAGAACAACATTTATGGCACTATGGCACAAGGAGGACACTACTTTTCTCACCTCTCACAACTATGTAATAACTTGATATAATGTTTATACTGCCCATGACACCCTACTCCTATGGGGGGGAAAAAGCCAGAAAAGTTATCAACTGCTGTACCAGGATTACTTTTGAAAAGCACACTAAATCTTTCTCACTGATATATTAAAATAGGCAAATTTTTTTGTTCCTGAGCTACCTGAATTTAAATCACAGAACTCATACTTTACCCTTAAATACCCCCAAATACTTCAGCATGCATCTCCTTATAAGGGCATCTTCTCACAAAACCATAATAGCACTTTATACCTGAAATAATTTACAATAATTTCATAATAACCATTATCTGGCCAATAAAACCCCAAATCGCTCAATGGGGAAGTTTAAGAGGGCTCGATGCTGGGCCGGGGCCAAAATAATGTGATGCACAAACTCAGGACACGAGAGCAAGACCTGAGCTGAGATCAAGAGTTGGAAACTTAACCAACTGAGCCATCTAGGCACCCCTGAGTGGTTAGTTTTTAATCAAGAGGCCATTAAATAATGGCCAATTTAAATAAATAATTATTGATGGGAGAGGTGGTGGCAAGATAAATACTTCTTGGTTTCTGCCCCCTCAGCTTGTTTTTTAAAATTAAAATCTAGAGAAAAGAGCACAACGAACATTTATATATTCTTCAATTTGATTTATCAACTGCTAACATTTTTGCCATATTTGCTTTCTTTTTCTTTTGGGAGGGGATACAGATACAAATTCTATCTTAATGCTGTTTTTTCTATTTGCTATCACCACAGAAGATGGGCCACATTAGTTGATATTCATAAATATTCCATGTAGATGTATATACTAACCAAGAAGGAAGATACACTTTTTTGAAGAAATGTTGATGTGCTTTCAGCATACTCAGTCATATTTCTAAGAAGACTACACTATGGCTATAGTTGCATACATCTCTCTGTTCATTATTTTATCCCCAGGGCCTGATTGTCTATAGACCCTGAAATCATTATTTAATGAATGAAAGGTAACTGGGCAAGAAGAACAACTAGGATAATTGCTAGTCAGCTGGGACTTGGGGAGAGGGAGATGGTTCAACATTCAAGTTCAAATACTCAGGTTTCAATCACATAATGTGATTCCACCATCACTTATGACTGCCTTAGGAGAAGAACAATTTGAGGAATGTAGGGACAAAATGGTGAAACCGTTTATTTAGAGAGAATAATTTTAAAGCAGAATAGTTAAACACATGGTAATGGCATCCTTGCCTATAAAAAAAAAATACTCAAGTCAGTAATTTCTCATTCCTATCAAAAACTGAAGTGTTTCTAAATTTCTAAATTAAAGTGAAGTTATAGTATTTCTAGTACTCTGTTAACAGTCCTGAGAAAAATAATTTTAAAGCCAAAGAAAGTTTTAAAGCCAAAGGTAGAAAGTCATCTACCTCTTGAGTTGCTATTTTACGATTTAGTTCAGCTACTCTGGAAGAAGAATTTTCTACTGCATTTTGGCAAAGGAGCTTCTCTACTTCCCTCTGATGAGATGCTTTGAGAGATGTGATGTGTGCTGCAGTATCTTCCTTGACTCTGTAGGGCAAATCAAATAAAATAACACATTAAAAACAGCTCTTTAATTCAGAGTTAGCACAAAAGTAATGTAAGAAGCCTGGAAATCAAAGTAACAAAGGCAGAGAGAGCATCAATTCTTACTGCACTCTGTCACGTGCTTTATACATTATCACCTATGAGATCTTACAAGCATGCCAGGAGCTATTATTCACTGAATTTTATAAGGGCAAATCGGAGTTTAGGAAGGAGTGATGTCCCTAGAGTTCAGATTAGTAAACTGCAGAGCTGCGGTTCAAACCCAGCAGAGTAGGAGCTCAAAGTCTGGGCCTCCCACTTGACCCCCAGCCTGGAGGTTACTTTCTGAGAGAATCAAAGGTTCTAAATGGTCTACCCGGATTTAAAGCAAGGGCCTCACATTTTACCTTTTAAGATAAACTCAGGTATTTCCCCAGATTCTTATTCTTTTTTTCAGATTCTTATTTTAATAATCACAATTCCTTTTAGAATCTCCAATGCTGGGTGCCTGGATGGCTCAGTCAGCTAAGTGTCTGCCTTCAGTTCAGGTCATGGTCCTGGAGTTCCAAGATCAAGCCCCCATCAGGCTCCCTGCTCGGTGGGGAATTTGCTTCTCTCTCTGCTCTTTACCCTGCCCGTGCTCTTTCTCTATCTCTCAATCTCTTGCTTCAAATAAATAAAATCTTAAAAAGAAAAAAAAAAAAAGGAGAATCTTCAATGCTCTGTCTTTAGGCAACATTCACCAGTTCTTGGTCCATGCATATGACCTCCAAGGCTAGCTGACATGTCATAAAAATAAAATAATCTTTACGGTAATTCTTTAGGACCCAGTGTAATCTGCACGTAATTTGTTTGGACTGTTAAGTGTGAGAGATAACTGATTTGTCTCTGTGACAAAATTTCTACATTCAGAGGCAGTTTAATAAGTGGCAAAGTTCTGATAAAGCTTGATACATTTCTTACAAATAAACATATTCTCTCTTACTGGAAAAGTTATTAAAAATTGACAGGATTTTACTCAAAGCAAACGGAGTAAATCACTGTTGATACATGTTAAATGGCAATTCTCAAACTATAAACAAATTTATCAGTTGCTTATTTGACTATATGAATATTTCTTCACAGAAATTATATAATTAGCATCCTTGGAAAAGTATAAAAATCTAAAGCACTTATGACATAACTGAACTAAAGTAAAAAAAAAAAACCCAAAACAGACTAAATCTGGGATTAGGAAAGGTGACTTCTCACTTCTCAGACCCAGAGCTATTTGGAAAACAGATTAACAATGCTAAAAAATTACAAATTATGTATAGAAAAATTTAAAGGAAAAATTTCAATTTTAAATTATTTCCAGAAAAGAATGGGATTCTTCCCAAACAGCTTCATTTCTAGTATTACATTTAGGACTCAAGAAATTTCAATTTAGAAGCATTAGGATTGCCAGGATGACTCAGTCAGATACAGCTGCCAATCAATCAGTAAGCATTTGTCTAGATGCCTGCTATGCTCATTCTGCTCCTATGCCAGCCAGGTTGCAAAAGAATTATTATTACATCAGCTCTCAAGGAGTTATAAGGCACTGTCTGACTCGTGCTTTCTTGGTACTTAATAATGGTACCTGGGTACGTAAGTTATAGAGGAGCTAGATGTTGGGAACAGGAAATTTCCTGGAAGGCTCTAGGAAATATTTTGTGGAAGACCTAGTCCTTGAACATGGATGAGCAAAAGTCAGCAGACATTCAGCAAGTCAGGCCCACGGAGAGGTCTTGTAATGGTGATGGCACTTGGGAAGCCATATAGAGTAATTTAGTCTTGATACCTCAGGAAGCAGGGAGTCAGTGGAAGGCAGAGTAACTCAGAGACAGAAATATTTAAAGAATATTAATGATTTTTAAGCAAAATTTTGAAGACGACAGAAACTAAAATCTGGGAGATTAGGGTGGGGAAACTACTAAACCAGATAAGGCAGAAAGCAAAAGGAGACATTATTTATAAGGAAGCACCCCATTAACTGTGAACCCAAGAAATAAAGGAGGTAAAGTTGGATTTGGAGACGAAAAAAATACGGTCATAGAGACAGTAAAGTTGTGAGGGGGCAGTCTATAGGTATAAATGGAATAACATTTGAGATACTACTGATTCTGAGAGGAACATTCCAGAAAATAGCAGATTTAACATCTGAGCCAGGGAATAAAATAAGCCTTGAAAACTAAATTGGAGTCATGGTTCATAGAAGCCTTAAGAATGGATGAATTGAGCAATGGAGAAAGAAGAGAGAATAGCCAAAAATGAACCCTGGTAGAAGTCTGATTTTTTGAGGAAAGAAGATGAAGAGGAGTCATTTTTAGTTAAAAGGAATGGAAGAGGAGTGTTAGAGGTGTCAGTCATGGAAGCTGTGGGAGGAAACCCTTATTTCAGGAAGGTCAACAATGTCAAGGAAAATGAGAATGGAGAAACTACCACTGGACCAAGAAAGGTCACTACTTAGAAATGAGATTTAAAAAAGTGAGGATGAGAGCCCCAGTTAAGAGGAAGTGAGGTGCAAATAAGAAGCTACTTGTGGGAAAAAAAAAAAAAAAAAAAAAAGAAGCTACTTGTGGAAAACTGGTACTGACAGAAAGAGGACAAAGACTGGGTTTGAGGACAGTGAAAAAGGTCTGAGAATGTTAGAAGGCTCAGAGGAAAGAGTAGATAGTACCTGGTGATTCTGAGAAGGAAACGGATAGGCAAAAAAATTCTTTGAGGCATGAATGGGTGTGAGCACTAGATTAATTTGAAGAGTTATTTTGGAAAAGAGGATCTTTTTCTCTTAGAATGTCAATTAGTTTTTTTTTTCCTTTGAAAGACATTTATGGGCAGCCCAGGTGGTTCAGCGGTTTAGTGCCGCCTTCTGCCCAGGGCATGATCCTAGAGACCTGGGATCCAATCCCACATCAGGCTCCCTGCATGGAGGCTGCTTCTCCCTCTGCCTGTGTGTCTGTCTCTGTCTGTCTCTCTCTCTCTGTGTCTCTCATGAATAAATATATAAAATCTTAAAAAAAAAAAGACATTTATTTTATAGAGAGAGCACACATGAGCAGGGGGGAGGGGAGAGGCACAGAGGGAGAGGAACTCAAGCAGATTCCCTGCTGTGGGGCCGAATCCCACAACACATGAGATTATGACCTGAGCCAAGACCAAGAGTTGGGACGCCCAACTGAATGAGCCACCCAGGCACCCCAGAGAGAGAATCTTTCTTAAACAGGCTACATGCTCAGTGCGGACATGGGGCTTGATCTCATGACCCTGAAATCATGATCTGAGCCAAAATCAAGTCAGATGCTTGATTTGAATCTGAGTCACCCACATGCCCCTGTTCAACTAGTTTTAGTAACAGCTATTTTCTATCTGCCTATGGCAGTTATCAACGATGATATTTATTTCCAATGGGTCAACTTATTAACACTATCTGATAAATGTGGAAAGACAGGATTAGTAAGCCTAAGGACATGATTTGGGCTGACATAAAGATTCAGGTTTACTAAAGCCTGGGCTTCTGACAAGTAGAGGATCCTACTCTGGAAGAGATCTATGCTGAGCGATGTAATACAATTTCTCAAAATTTGGTGATGAATTCAGTTCAAGGAAAACTAGTTATCCAGAGGAAATACACCTTATAATTTTGATGTTTTTATCTTTTATGTCTCCATAGATTTACAAATTCACATTTTACCTTTTCATGGAATTTTCAAATTGGTTCACTGCTGCTTCAGATTTCATCTTCAGCTCATCTCTCTCCACAATTAATCTCTCCAGTTCATTTTTTAATCTGCAGTTTTCTTGTAAAACCTCTGAAACATGGCAATCAGTAAAGGTATGTGGTTGGTAAAGTTTGCCATCCAGGGTTCCAGAGAATGAGTGAGCATTTCCTTTACCTGAAAGCAAACCATCTTTCTTCACTCTTTTTGCAGTCACTTCTTCTCTACCCTTAGAGTTCTGATTAGACAGCATCACCCTTCTCTCCTTTTGAAGCCTCTCCACAGTTTTTGAAAGATCTTGTATTTCTCTTCCCTTTGCAGCCAGCTCCTCATTGAGTCTCACCAGTTTAGCTTTAGCATGAGCCTGTTCTACCTGGAATTCTATAGACTGGAAATCTTTATCATCTTTATCATTTTTCTTGCATTCCAATTCAGCATTTTGATGTTTAAGAATGTCTATTTCAGCCTCAAGGTTTCTTACAGTGATTTGATGGGCTTCCTTGATGTCGTTGAGCTCCTTCTCTAGTGCTTCAACCCTGGAGGAGTTATCAGGGTGGTTCTGGGGTGCTTCCTTTAATTTGCAGGCAAGTAGCTGCTCCTGCTCTTCCAGTCTCTGTTCATACTGAATCTGAAGAAAAGAATGATGTGATGTCAAAACCACTGCTAAATATGTCATTCGCTTCTGCAGCCCTGCATCTTACTAGGGCCTGCCTAGTCCTTCATTAAGGCATTCATTCCATTTTCTGATGCTTCCAACTCTGAGTTCGAGGAGTCAGTCAAACGTTCTGAAGTCCCAATCTTTAAAGGGCTTAAATTATGCATATATATAATAAATATATATTCTTAAAATATATATGTTCATTATATATTCTCAGGATATTATATATTTTCATAATAAATGTGTTGCTTCCTAAACATTAAATAACACATTTCTGTACACTCCAAAACCTATTTTAAGTAACACAATCGAACCTATTATTGTGTAACCTTCTTTATGCAAACTGACAAACTATACTCCTGCAGGATAAATAGGGAAAGCAATTGGGGACACTGAAATCTTTAATCGTGCATTTTCAACTTTCGAATATTAATTTAGGAATCTCACAGGGAGTAAAGCAGCTTGGATTTGTTACACTGGAGCTTTAATATTACAAAAAAATAACCTAAATAGGTTACTCTATGATAGAAGGCACTATGATGTTTATTCATTCATTCAATGAATATTTATTGAGATACTGCTGTGTGTCAGGCACTATGCCAGACTCTAGAGAAAAAGAAGTGCAGTTTATGCCTTCAAACAGTTCACAGTCTCGTCAGGAGAGCAACATGGCAAGTTTCAATGTCCTATGATAACTGTGATAATGGGCCTATGAATATGTGAAACGGAAATGAGGCACCCTAGTGCCTCTCACCAGTGACTGGACAGATGATGCGGAATGACCTAAAATGTCTGTGAAAGCATCTAGCATGAATTACTGCAGAAACTGTGTGTTCAACAAAATATTAAAAGTAAGTGAAATATCACATCTTTCATATTTGGTCATCCTAGTGCTTGCATTTTCTAATTCACTCTTCATGAAGGATCAGAAAACTCACAAAGCAAGGCATTTTCAACAGATATTGCTCTGCCTCCTGCTGTACCTCCCAAGACATGCTGTGTCTTATTCCCTTTTTCCCTTGTCTAAGGAAACTTCAAAAAAGTATTTTCAACCATGGTATTTAAAAAACAATTTTATTGAATATACATCAAGGTATTTTGCTCTGCCTTTTCATGACTTAATTTCCACTAATTCTATTATCACTGAGAGAGGCCCTGTGCTTGATTTTCCATGCCTGACAAAAAGAAGTTGCTGAAGGAGAACAAAAAAGATAGGTTTCTTTTGCATCTGTTGACATTCAATTTTATGGGCTAGGACGTTTAGTGATTTGTTAAAATGAGACCTGAGAAGTGCCCAGCCCCCATGGTACTGACACCTTGGGGTCTGAGACCCATGTCCATGGCGAGCTGGCACTTACCTTCATTTTCTGGAACTGTTGCTCCATGGTACGAAGGCTTTTCTTTGCTTCTTCATCTCTGCCCTCCAAATCAGCCTCTAGTTTTTTTATCCTTTTTTCCATAAAGTCCACTGTATTTCTATTCACTGTATCACCAGCTGCTGATGCAGCCAGTATTAGAGCAGGTAAAGAATTGGGGTATCTTCTCTTTAGAATTCCTTCCATTTCCTTAACCTTTTAAAAATATTTTTGCATATACGTAAGGTCACAAATATATTAAAATTAAGTAGTTTTATGCATAAATTTAGATTAGGCTCTATCAATTCATGCCTAGATTTCAAAGAGATGTTTTTATCACATCTTAAGACTGAATCAAATGCACAAAAACACAGATTAACTTCAAATTTTATATCCCTAGGTTATCTGATCTTAAAATCCTATAGTGTAATGTCTAGTTTAGTACTGGTTAATTTACAGAAATCCTCTTACATTTATTTGCAATAGATCTTTGGATTTTCTATTGTACTAGTAATAACCAATCTTTCTGAGGACAATGTTCTTTCCTTTTTTTCCCCCACAGAGTCCTTTGAATAATCATGTTTATGCTATCTACTGACTGAAAAATGACCTGTATGCATATAAATACACAGCATTTTTGCGGTAAACACAAGGCTTCCTAAGCACTTGCCCATACTTGTAACAATCTCCATCCTAGCTCATCCCTCCTAGAAATGTCCCCTTTCAAATGAAGTTTGATCTATTTTGAAGTTACTTCTTTCAATTAAAAAGCAGGGAAGATTAGATAATATTTAATGAAGTCTTTACAAAAGACTACTTTTCATTTTGTCTGTTAAACAACATATTTTATGGTCTTTCTGTAAGAAAGAACTGTGCCAGGGCCCACAGAAATTAGAGCTTCATATTATGTATGTGCATGTGTGTATACCTGTTTTTGTTAAAGGTACTATAGTTAAGATATCTCAGAAAAACATATTAAAACACTAAATTCTTTGTTGAGCAGTTTTCTACCCTCTGAGCATAATAAAATAAAATAGCAAAAAAAAAAAAAAAAAAAGCATCTAAGAGGCAGTCTAGTCCAGTGGTTGGAGTATGTTTGGAGTTGAGACTGTGCCACCAGCTTTACGACCTATGTCAACTCTTCAATCTAAATCCCTTTTGTCTCAGTGGTAAAGTGGGAATGACAACAATACCAATTTCATTGCACGGATACATCTACGTGAGGATCAAAGGACATTTATCTTGGTAAAGTGCTTAGCAGCAGAATGCCCAGCATACAGTGAGGCCTTGCTAATGTTGGCTTTTATTATGATCTGGTCTCAAAAGCTACCTTTCCTAAGGCAAGATGGGTTGCTGGTTCTCAAAATCCTATTTAAGGATTGAATATTGTTCATGTTAAGTATTTAAGGATCTCATCATCTGCAGTTAACAGCAAATATTTCCATTTATGGAAACTGCTTGCACATTCATATATGCACCATTAATCGAAATACATCCAGATACAAATATTGATAATTTTATCTGCAACATTTTCAAAGCTTTGCTTTCTCTGGTATTAAAAATCTAGTTATCTGGAGTAGATCTAAGCATATAAAGTATACACACAGACATTACACACCGTATATATTGAAAAGAGAAGATTTCGATTTTAAAAATGAAAGTTTTAACATTATTTATAATTAATGCTTTAAAATTAATGCTTTGAAATTTTAAGAAATATTTCAATTTAATTATGATTTCTTTTTTCTTTTTTTTTAAGATTTTATTTATTTATTCATGAGAGACACAGAGAGAGAGAGGCAAAGACACAGGCAGAGAGAGAAGTAGGCTCTATGCAATGAGCCTGATATAGGACTCAATCCCGGGACTCCAGGATCAGGTCCTGGGATGAAGGTAGGTGCTCAACTACTGAGCCATCCAGGCATCCTGTCTTTTTTCTTTTCTTTTCTTTTTTTTTTTTAAGATTTTATTCATTCATGAGAGACACATAGAGAAAGGCAGAGACATAGGAAGAGAGAACCCGATGTGGGACTCAATCCCCAGACCCCAGGATCATGCCCTGAGCCGAAGGCAGATGCTCAACCGCTGAGCTACCCAAGCATTCCTAATTATGATTTAACGTTTTATTACATTTTTGGAGGAAAATCAGATTTTATTTGTAGTTTCTTTAATTTTGCTTTGTAACATTATTCTTTGGTCACAATACCAATAGGGCTATCATACAAAGTAAATATTTAAAAAAAATTCTCACTGGGAATTAAACCATGGAATATTCCATTAAATAAACGAATGAATAAAAAACTGTGCATAATCTGAAATTTTATTTTTTTTTAAGATTTTATTATTCATGAGAGACACAGAGAGAGAGAGAGAGAGAGAGAGAGAGTCAGAGACACAGGCAGAGGGAGAAGTAGGCTCCATGCAGGAAGCCTGACATAGGACTCGATTCCAAGTCTCCAGGATCAGGCCCTGGGCTGAAGGTGGCGCTAAACCACTGAGCCACCCAGGCTGCCCCTGAAATTTTCTTTCTTTTTTTTTTTTTTTGAAATTTTCATTATAACTAGCCCCATTTTTTACTTATATGACTATTTAGAAAAGGAGATATTTTATTCTATAATTTATTTGTTTCAGAATATGGCTCCAAAATGATTCTAAATATGCTGATATACCTTGAACTTAAAATACATGTTAAGGTTTAAAATCATTAGGATAGAAATGTTCATGGAAACAGAATAAGATCTGAAATGCACATGTAGTAAACTATAAAAATACTATTAATGAGCAGTATTTTAGAAAGATACAGTTTAAAATGGTGAACTAATAAATTTTTAACAAAACCACTAGTAAAAGAGAAAAGTAATTGTATAAAGTGCTGTATTTCTAGTCAATATGGATCATCATTTCAAGTCTTAATTTTGCTTTTAAGCATGCTTCATTTTTTCACTCTGTTACATTTAGTTCTACATTAATTCTCTTAAAGTCATCAAGTTTCTTTGGTCCTTTCTCTCTCTAAATTCTGGATGGTTTCATCTACATTAGCTAATTTAATTCTTAAGCACTAACAAATAGCCAAGCAATCCTGGATATAGTTATTTCAGAATATTTCTAGTTCTTCAAAACATCTGTCCTTTTCCTTCCTTTCCTGGCTACTAAGCCCAACTACCAAACCATACCTTTTAATAGAAGAACAGGTCCTGTAAAAGTAACAAAGTTAATTTTTTGCTTAGTTTTTCTTCTTTTATAAAACCGGGCTAATATTCAGCCCAGTGATGACCTCACAATTTTGGGTTTGTGATGGAATAATGGCCATACATTGAAATGTCATTATTTGATTACAGGTTCATGCTCTCTATGAACATGGCTGGAAATTCTTATGTTGTTTTTATATTGAGTTGTAAATACAAATGAAACGTTACAGAGTTTCAAAAACAGAAGGAGAAAGTTAATATTTCACTCCTGAAAACAACTGCTTCATTTTTTTCTCTTCATGATTCTTTGCATTGTTTTGTTTTTTTGCTTTATTTATTTATTTATTTATTTATTTATTTATTTATTTTTTGTATATTTTTTTACTGGAGTCCGATTTGCCAACATATAACACCCGAAAACAACTACTTCAATGAAAAAAAAAACTTTACCCTAATAAGCATCACTATATGATTTTTGAAATGGTCTCCCAGCTACACTGACCATGAAATGAATATTTCTAAGCTTATTTCTTGCTCTTAGAAAGAGCAAGAACTCAAAATTAAGCTTTTTGGGGGGCTAAATGTCCCAAATACTTCTAACATGTTCCAAACTCAAGGATCTCCTTTACTGTACTTCTTTCTCACGGACTTTCATCAGGAGAAGGAATCCTAACTCTATACCTAGAGTTTTAAAATGCTGCTTCCTTTTTTCTAGATGCCTAATAGAGCTGGAATGCAAAATAACCTTTCATCCACAGTTCTACCATCCAATGAGGCACAACAGCCTACAAATTCTTTATGCAGAGAGCCACAGACTATATAAAATGATTTTATTACTTTTATTATCACCTTAAATATTATATATCAAGTATGTTTCAAGGGCAATTCTATATTAAAATAAATGAATACAACCAAGAATTTTCAGGTTGACTATATTTTGAAGGAACTGTATATAAAATAAAATGCACTGCATATAAAATATCTTAATAAAAATTTACCCTGAACACATACTTGTCGTTCTAGATCCTGAATTTTTTTGGCATCAGCTGCTTTCTCTTTTATACGTATCTTCTGCTGAACAGATGGATTTCCAGACTCAGCTTTCAGTTTCTCAACCTATCAATAAGTAAAGAAAATGTTAAGAAGCATATTTAAAACACACCATAGAAACATAGGAGAGACGCATAATGTATTCAGTCATTAATTTATTAATTTTCAGGGTGCTGTGCTGGAGATATGGAGGGCAAACAAGATAAGCCAGATCCCTATTTTCATAGTGCTTATACTCTTTCTGGTGGATGAGACACATGATAAGCTAATGACGTAAATCAACAAGTAAAATAACTTCGGAGTTTGACAAGTTCTATGAAGAAAATAAAACAGTGACAGAATGGGAAGAAAGGTCAGAAGGGGGCAGGACTGGTAGCTTCATTAGAGGAGGAGATCAGAAAAGGTCTTTCTGGGGAGTAGAAATTGGAATTGAGACTTGAATGAATGAGACATGGAAGAAACTAGGCCAGGGTCATCAAGACCAAGGGAACCTGTGGCACAAGTGTGGCATGATCAAGAATCAAAGGGAGGTTTGGTGTGGCTGGAGAGTGACACAGATGAGGCTGGAGAGAGACCTGACAGGTTCTAATAAGGAGCTTAGATTTATTCTCAGTCCAATCTAAAATAGACTACACATCTAAGAGCAAATAAAACCCGAAACCAACTATTCACACTAACAGAGTTTATGGTATTGATTCCATTACACTTACAAGGCTAAGAAGAACTAATTGTTGAATACAGTTCATCACAGAAGTACATTCTGAAATGATCTTATTACCTCAAGTCTGAGCTTCTCAATTTCTTCATTTGCTTCTTTAAGCCTAATTGCATCTTTATCCAGAAGTTCCTGATTTTCAGCATACCATTGTAATCTTTTTTGCAGACGACTTACTTCTTGTTTATGTGTTTCTTCTAAAATTTTTATTTGATATAATTTTTCACCTGTAAAATTTTTATTTCACATAATTTTTCACCTGAAACGTCCCCTTTCCCCTGTGTCTTATGGATGTTCTCTGATCATCCCATCCCTGGCTGGTGCCTCTCACAGGAGGGGGACGGTGGGTCTGAGGGCCCAGGAGGCTGAGGACGTGTCCCTGTCCAGCGTCCAGGGGCCTGGAGAGACCAGTGCCCCTCCTCCCCCAAGGAGTGCAAGGTCACTAGGACCTGGTTGCAGCCACTGAGCTGTGGCATCGTGAGGGGGGAGGGGGAGGGGCTCCCAGGGACTCGCGCTTTCAGGTGACCACCCCCCCACCCCCCCACCCCCCAGGCCTGGCCTCTTCCTTGTATTTAATTAAACCCTTTTTTAAATCCGAAAAAAAAAAAAATGGAACTCCTGAACTTGATTGTAATTTTCCAAAATAAGGAAATAAACTAAATTATATGAAAACCAATGCCTATCTAGTGAAGGCATTATGAAAAAAATAAGTGAAAAAAAATGATATTTGCAATGTGGTATCCAGTTTACTCTATTAGTAAAGAGAGATGAATATTGTGTTCACAGTCCAAATCCTCAAATTCACAGCAAAATTGGCTGTGTAAATTTGATAAATCCATTGCTGTCCCACTGACTTTCATTATAAAAGCAAAGTTGTTTTCATGGGACAATAAATGTTGGATTCAAGAGATAATAAACACGAAGAATTTCTATAATAAAAAATTACCATGGGAAACATTAGAGAATGCTTACTATGCATGATTTCATTTAACACAAAACATACGATGGGCACTATTATTATTATTCTATTTTACAGATGAAGAAAGCAAATGTAATTTTCTTACAAACAGGTAAGTGGATTTTATTGTATGTATCTTACAATGAAGATCAGAATATAACAGTAGAAAGACCCTCATAAGGGCTTCTCTAATCTACTTCTCTAGCCCTATGTTCTGTCAACCTAAGCTCCAATCACAGGCACACCCAATAACATGCTCATCCAGCAACCTTCCTCCATCCCTTCACTTCTGTGTCTTTCAATCTGTCAGGGCCCAGCTCAAATGCCACTCTTCCCTGATAGCCTTATTTAGTACCATAGTACTGATGGGGAAACAGGACTAGTTGAGGACAAAGTACAAGCATGGGGCAGCACATACAAGTCCTTGAAACAGGCAAAGGGACATTCCCCTACAGACTCAACTGCCTTGATGTTAATACTTTGCTGAGGGCAAAAGGCAATCTTAGCCCAATCCCCAGAAGCCTGTAAGTCTACTTTAACATATAAAAATTACTTTAGAAATGTCCTTTATCTCTAAGCCCCCACAATAAGTATTGGCAATCATCCTCTAGGCACACGGCCCACCGATATACATCTGAAGGGTCTCATGATTCAGGTTTTATTAGATGGTAATAAGTGACTTTTCCCAACAACAGCTAGCCCCCTCAAGGTCCTGGAAATCTTGCTTCCAAAATTCCTTAGAGAGTACGCTATCCTCAAACCCCTCCCAACTCCCAGGTATATAATTAGCCACCCCTCACAGGCCCAGGGATCTTCCTGTCCATGGGTCCTGACCCCATGCTTTAATAAAACCACCATTTTGCACCAAAGATGTCTCAAGAATTCTTCCTTGGTCATCAGCTCCAGGCCTCACTTATACTCCAAAACTTTATCATTACCACATCTCATGTTTATTTATATATTTTTTAATATTAAACTTTTCTTCATTCTTCTTTCTTTGGTTTTCCCTGATGGGAAATGTCACATTTATCCTTGTGTTTTCTATAAACACGGTGCAGTGTTATTTGTTCATTTGGTAAATACTTGAGAGCCTAGGTTTCAGATCCAGGGAAAAAAAGGCAGACCATGCCCTCAGAAAGGTCACAGTCCAGCTAGGGTGACAGACATGAACATGAATAAATATAAGATGCCACAAATTAAAAATAACCTTGATTTTTTCTGATCCTGCAATTATTCCTGCTAAAACCAATAACTAGCTTTTAAATTTTTTTCTAAAATTACAAATAATTCAAGGAATAGCATTTTGATTCCTTAAGTAGTAACAGTAATTGCTATTACTTAAATTCAAGATTAGAATACTTATGAGTGTAAAGGTAAGCTGTTTCAGCTCAGCATTTTACCTGTGGCATAAGCAATCTGATCTTTGGCTTGGTCTCTCTCTCTCTTCATTTTTTCCAAGTCTACTTCAAGAGCTTGTTTATCTTGCTTCAGTCTTTTGATGTCTTCCAATAAACTGTTTTTTTCTTTCTTGATAGTCATAGAATTACAAAAGCAAATTATTTCTGACCACAAAAAGTGTGATATAGGCTCTTTTTTTACCCCATCCATCATAAATTCTACATATGCACTTTTTATAAATACATAATTATTTGTCCTAAATTTAGTTCTGGTGCCATTACTCCCCACCCTGCCAAATTATTAATAACTCCTCACAGCCTACAAGAATCAATTTTATTCACCTAACTCAACATAGCCTAGAGACCTTCCAATGAACTGTTCTAACTTCTCCTTGATTACTGCGATAACTTCCTAACCAGTATGCCTCTTCTACTTTCAGCAGCTGGTCTATTCTCATAGTAGCCAAAGAAATTTTAATTTTAAAACAACTTTTAATTAAAGCATAACTGACAATAAATATCCTATTAGTTTAGGTATACATCATAGTGACTTGATATTTTTATGTATTATGAAATGATCCCCATAAGTCTAGTTATGATCTGTCATCACACAAAGTTATTACCTTATTGCCTAGATTCCCTATTGTATATATTACATCCCTGTGTCTTATTTTATAACTGGTAGTTTATATTTTACCTATTTCACCTGCCCTCCAACCCCCTCAGCACCCCCACACCACTTCTGGTAATCGAACACTTTGTTTCCTGCACCTATGAGCCTGTTTTGTTTACTTGTTTATTTCACATATAAGTGAAATCATATGGTATTTGTTTTCCTCTGACTTATCACTTAGCATAATACCCTCTAGATCCACCCATGTTGCTACAAATAGCATAAGATCTCATCATTTTGCATGGTTTAGAAGTATTTGGTGTTCATTTATAAGTGGATGTTTTTGTTGCTTCCATATGCTGCCTAGTATAAATAATGCTATAAGGAACTTCAGATTGGTGTTTCCCTTTTCTTTGGATTAATAACCAGAAGTCAAATTGCTGAATCATATAGTAGTTCTAGTTTTGATTTTTTTTGAGGATCCTTCATTCTGTTTTCCACATTGGTTGAACCAATTTACATTCCCACCAACAGTGTAAGAGGGTTCCCTTTTTTCTACAACCTCGCCAACAATTGTTACTTATTTTTTTGCCTTTTTGACCATAGTGAATCTGAAAGGTGTAAGGTGATACCTCATTATGGCTTTGACTTGTATTTCCTTGATGATTAGAGATATTGAGAATACTTTCATGTATCTGTTGGCCATTTGTCTATCTTCTTTGAAAAAATGTCTACTTATGTCCTTTGGCTGTTTTTTAATTATGTTGTGTTTTTGACATTAAGTTGCATAAATTCTGCATATACTTTGGATATTAACCCCTTATCAGATATATATAATTTACAAATTATATTTTCCCATTTTGTAGACTACCTTTTTATTTTGTTGATGCTTCCTTCACTGTGCAAAAGCTTTTAAGTTTGATAAAATCCCATTTGTTCATCTTAGATTTTGCTGCCTTTGCCTGAGGAGACTGGTCTAAAAAAAAATGCTAAGACCAATGTCCAAGAGCTTACTGCTTATGGTTTCTTCTGGAAGTTTTATGGTTTCAGGTTTTACATTCAAGTCTTTAATCCACTTTGAATTTTTTTTTTTTTTTTTTGTGAGAGTGTGCATTTGCATGAGTTGGGGGAGGGGCAGAGGGAGATAAAGAATCCCAAGCATCCTCCATACCCAGTATGGAGCTCAGTGTGGGGTTCAATCTCATGACCCTAAGATCATGACCTGAGCTGAAATCAAGAGTTGGACACTTAACCCACTGAGCCACCCAGGTCTCCCTTTATTTTTATATTTGGTGTAAGATAGTCCAGTTTCATTCTTTGGTATGTATCTGTCCAGTTTTCCCAACACTATGTATTGAACAGACTGTCTTTTCCCTGGTGTATATTCTTGTGTTTGCCATAGATCGACTGACCACATATGTATGGGTTTTTTCATGAGCTCTCTCTTCTAGAATGTTTTAAAGAGGCAGAAAGTTTTGCCCCTTTGTCTAAAATTCTCTGGTGGCTCCCATCCTTCTCAGGGTAAATCCAAAATCCTTACCATGACCATCAGTGTCCCATAACTCAGCCCTGCCCATGCTTCTGACCATATCTACCCTAGATTTTTCCTTTCCCACTTCATTCCAGCATCAGAGACTTCGCACTGTTTTTTGACTAGAACCAGCACAGTCCCACCCCAAGGTGTTTGCACTTACTGTTTCCTCTGCCTTCAGTACTCTGCCACCAGATAGCCAGGTGGCTCACTCTTTCACTTCATCAAGATTTCTGCTCAAATGAAACCCCAGGAAGATCTTTCCTGATCACGCTTTGTAAAACAGCAACCCTCATCCTGACTTCTAGGTATGTTGTTTTATTTTCTTGTCACAACACTCATCACCACCTGACATATGTTTACTGGAAAGCAGAGTTTTATTTTACTAACCTTTGTATGAAAAATGCATAAAAAATGCTTGGCACATAAAAAAAGTTGAATGCTCAAAATGCCCTACTTCATTACTACTCTCAATTGCCCCCAATTCCTCTACTTGACAAAATCATACTTATCCTTCAAAGCTTTGTTCAAATTAGGGTATTCCTGATAATCCCCTCCTCTGTGCTCCAGTAGATGTTCACTGTACCTCCAGCATAGTATTATTTTCTATGTCATATGATATTGATTTGTGTACATGCCTCTATCAGGTTGAGAACTCTATGGGGACTAAGACTAATTTATTACTAATACTTGTATACTTTATGACACTAAACACACAGCTAGTACTCAATAAGTGCTCAATGATCTGAACTCATAACTGCTGAAGAAACTCTTGGAGTCACAGCAGTACACTCGGTATAGTTAAGTTTTAAAATAAACTTAAAATTCTCTATCACTCTATCTCATAATCCCAAATCCAGTCTTGTGAAGAAAATAAATCCATTCATTAAAACACTGTAATTGTGATTTCTAACTGCATCATAGATTTAATGGTGTCATTTAACTCTTTACTCTTCTGTGTGACCTTCTGTAGATGTCAAGAGAGCACTGAGTTTCACGTTTTTGAATGCTCAGGCTCTTTATACAACAACCTTTCGTTTAATTAGTTCAATCAATTTAGAAATGCTCTCTAGTAGAGTCTACTTCATAAAATTACAAAGTTTTAGAACTCAAAGTAATTGTAAACATCTTGAGTCCAGTCATGCAATTGACACTTAAATGGATGTTCACTCTATGTTTGCATGTTTCCACCTTGAAGAAGGCTAGTAATGTCCCAGGTCAATCCTGTGGGGACAGGGTTGGGGCTGACAAGTACTTGCATTCCCTTATAAATTACTATGCAGACATTCGGAGAGGGTCTCGTCTCTGCCTCTCTGAACTTGTCTTTACTCACCTACTTCTGCCTCAGACGTGCTACTTCTAGAAAGTAACAAGGCCCTTCCTGAATATGGGCTTATGTTTTTCTCCTGGCTGGTAGGCTCAATCTTTGCATAGTTGGCTGCTGCTTCTCTTTAGCTCTCAGCTCTTGACACAACTTCCTCAGAGTGTCTCCTAAAGCACACTGTTGACTACTGCCTTACCCTCTCTTTCCCACCCACCCTTATTCTCTATTTTTATATTCTTCAAAGCACATCTTTTTATTTGCAATTATTTCATTTATTTATTTATGGTCTTCCCTATTAGAATACACGTTCCTAGTGAGCAAGTTTATGCCTGTCTTGTATAATTCCTGTAATGCTCATGCCAGGATGAGTGCTTGGCATGTGGTAGGTGCTTCAATAAAGGCTGACTGAATGAAAGCGGTGGTCAGCCTCATTCTTTTTCCTACCCCGAGATACTAAAAAGAGCTCAGAACCTTTGCTTTTGCTGTGTTTCTATCTATGCTTTACAGAGAAACAACTCATATTATTACTATTCCTTTTCCCAGGACACTGGGATCATGACCTGAACTGATGGCAGATGCTTAACCGACTAAGCCACTCAGGTGCCCCCTAACTTGTATTTTAATACTACACTAATTGGTATTAATTCTTTTTTTTTATTTTTTTTAATTTTTTTTTATTTTTATTTTATTTTTTTATTAATTCTTAAGGTACAAGTTAGATTGCACACAAATATACTCCATATATATATATATATATATATATATATATTAGAGACTTTTCCCAGTATGAATTTTTGCTCTAAACCCAACTAAACTCAGAATACCAAAGTAAATGAAAATTAAGGGTGTTTTACATTCCACCTTACAGAATTTGCAGAAATAAATCTCCAAAGAAGTTTTGCTACTATCTTAAACTAACACTTTTTTTTAAAAATTTCTTTTTAGGTTTTTCCTGCCTTTGGTAGTTTTACCATTGGGGGCCTAAATGTAGATTTTTATTTTTTTCTCAGCTGGGCTCACTGGGTTTCCTAAATTTGAGATTCATCTCTTCTATCATTCTAAGAAATTCTCAGCCATTATTTTTTAAAAATATATATTTTAGCATTTCATATATCTGATAGTTATAATTTTTAGTCTATTTATAGTATAGTCTATCCAATAATTCTATTGAAGTTCTAATGCTGTTTATTAAATCATCCCATGCCTGCTCCCATGGTTTCTTTGGGTTTTGTAATTTTGTGTTGTAAGCATATTGTTAGTGGGTTTTTTATCTGCAGGAATACTGTGTGAGCTCAGCTAAGGGTGTATACTTCTAAGAGCTGTTTTGCATTCGTTTCTTCTAGATACACTAGAGGTGATCATTGACTCAAGACCACAGTATATGTTATTTTTTTCAGTTTGAGCATAATCAACTCTTGCAGGTAGTGTTAATTCGAATACTAAAACACGAAAGAAGGCAGGAGGGATGACATTTATATTGAACAATCAGGAAAACGTGGGCACTCAGCAGGAGACTTTCTGCCCCTCCCTAACTAGAGATCAAGTTAAGATAGAGAAGCTTCTTGACATTTCAGCCCCTTGTGAAGGTGGGTGGATTTTTTCCCTAGTCCGCTCTTGTACTGAAGGATATGGTCCTTTCAACTCAAGTGTCCTGTCTCCACTTTGCTCTTTAAGCTCAGACCCGGGGCTACTTAACCACTGGCCTAGGAACAAATGTTTACTGTTAGGTTTTTACCCCTCATTTCTGATCCCTAGAGAGTTCTCTTACTTTCCTGAGAGCTTTTACATCATGTATTTACAAGATGTTTATTATATTTTATCCAGTATTTTCTCATGCTTTTGTGGCAGTTTTAGTTTCCTATCTGTCAGAGAAATACTTTCAAAATAGCCTTTTAAAAGGTCACTAATTGGGATCCCTGGGTGGCGCAGCGGTTTGGCGCCTGCCTTTGGCCCAGGGCGCGATCCTGGACACCCGGGATCGAATCCCATATCGGGCTCCCGGTGCATGGAGCCTGCTTCTCCCTCTGCCTGTGTCTCTGCCTCTCTCTCTCTGTGACTATCATAAATAAAAAAATAAAAAAAATAAAAAAAAAAAAGAATCCTTTCAAAAAAATAAAAATAAAAATAAAAGGTCACTAATTAATAGAGTCTGAATAAAGCTAATGAAATGCTTGAAACCTTATTGCGGTTTTCCAAGCCTTCATAAAACACAGCAATATTAATTTCTCTTTTAACTACTGAATTTTTGAGGCCTATTGATAAGGAAGTTAGGAGGAGTCCAACCATTCACTTTCTTCTAACCTATCTGCCTATCTACCCATTTAACCATGCTATGTATGCCCATGAAGAAAGTTGCCTAACAGATTCATATTTGAAGCTGCATTTTATATACACTACAAAAACCTGTTAAACATGTTATTGAAGTAGGGTGTGTTTGGATTTCTGTATAACAAAACTTTATATAAAAAAAGTAGTGTGTAATTGGAATTTTTCTAATTCATATAGTCATGCAAATAGATTAAAAGGGCTTTTTAGTTTCATGCCATGGTTCTTAATGGGAGGGAGTGAGGAGAACTAACTACCCTTCCACAGGGACAAGTTTTGAAATGTGGCAGTGCTTTTGATTCTTATAATCACTGGTGAGTGCCATGAGCACATATTTCCTGGAGACAGGGATGATAAAAATCACGCAATACATGGAATTGTTCTACCTAAAAGAGAATTAATTTGCCCCCAAATCCCAGAACTTCTCCCACTGATAAATACATCTTTAGAAAATTCTAAGCCATATCCTTTATAATATGATCCGATAAAAATAAAGAAAAAAGTTACGGAGCAGCTATTCTATTTCATATTGGTGTTAGGTGCACATGATGCAAATATTTGTAAATATAGTCTCTGCCTTCTAGTAGTGCACAGTCTGGGATCCCTGGGTGGCTCAGCGGTTTGGCACCTGCCTTTGGCCCAGGGCGTGGTCCTGGAGTCCTGGGGTCAAGTCCCACATCGGGCTCCCTGCATGGAGCCTGCTTCTCCCTCTACCTGTGTCTCTGCCACCTACCCCCCACCATGAATACATTAAAAAATATATAGAAGTGCACAGTCTATTGAAGACAGGTAGAAAGCTAACTAACGTTTTAAGGTGAACAATCATCTTCAAAGTGTTTTCCTATTTAAGCTTACATTTCCAGTAAGGAATTTAAAATGAGGTATGCATGTTCTAAGTAAGGTTATGCCTCCAATATGGCTCTATCTGATGATCGCTAGATGAGAAGCTAGATTATAAAGAAGATGCCATCTAAAACCAATATTATGTCATTTTCTCTACTAAGGTCACATGTATATTAAATGCTAATTTTTTTTTAAGATTTTATTTACTTATTCACGAGAGACACAGAGAGAGGGAGAGAGAGAGAGAAGCAGAGACACAGGCAGAGGGAGAAGCAGGCTCCCTGCAGGGAGCCTGATGTGGGACTCGATCCCGGGTCTCCAGGATCATGCCCTTGGCCGAAGGCGGTGCGCTAAACTGCTGAGCCACCCGGTCTGCCCTAAATGCTAATTTTTAATGTGTAAAATTTATAAGCAGATTTTTTTACAATCTTTTATAATAATCTTTACTATCACTAGTAGTTAAAATCCTTGTCCAACTTACCTGTGCCACCCGTAGTTCTGCTAACAGCTCTGTAAAATTCTGGTTTTTGTTGGGCTCTGAATCTTCAACTACTTGAGACAGAAAACGATTTTTGTGCATCTGTTCTCTGATTTATTTTGAAAACAAAAAGACTGTTTTTAGCAAAGTAGTCTTAAATACAAAATATACAATTCTTAAAATTAAAGAATCTAATGGACATTGCAACTATTTGAGCCACTGAAGAAAAAGTGTTATTTATTCTAAAGATTAAAATATTAAAAAGCTAAAATAACTACATTTTAAAGGAGGTGTTTGTTCAATTTAAAAGAATTGAAGCCTTAACATCTTGATTTATAATAAAATATTTTCTTCTAATTCTCAGAGAAAAAAAAACCCTCAATCTCCCAGAAAGATGTGCTGCATTTTTCCTATGGTGTTACATCCTCCCTGCCACATCACTCTAGGCTCCTTTCTAAAAAACACAAACCACCAAACATGGTAACTGACAAGCCAGACATAGTCTATTACTTGAAGTCAGAATCAATTTTTCTGGTTTTCTAGAAACATTATACAAGGAGTTTAGGAATCCATATAAGATCATCTAATCCTATCATCTTTTAGGAAATGGCTCCCCAGTTTTGTGTCACTTCACATAGACACCTAATCATTCAGGTAGTATCCTAACTTGCCCATGTTTATGAGTTCAGCTATTTTCATTTAGTATGTTCAAGTTGGATGTAATAATATCCAAAGATCTTATAGTCTGAAATAGGATTCCTAAGCAGGCGTTGGTCCTCCATGAGCCTGCTGTGCTGAGTGCTGGTTAGTACATCTCATAAATTATTCTCTGGAGAAATGCCCTCAGCCAAACAGCAGACTATGCCCCCAGGCTTACAGGCCCCCAACTCCCTTCTTTAGGCATATCTCAGCCAGTGACTGACTAGTTTGGGGTTTAAAGGCTGCTCCACTTGCCTCAAGCAGGACCAACACTGTGGTGCAATTTGTTTTCCTGAGCTTTCTGGTGAGAACAGAATAAAGTCAGTCCCCAGCTAAGACTGCATTCTTACTTACCTTCCCTCCCCTCATCCCATCTTGCTTCTCTTATTCCCCTTCTCCTAAAAGTTATCCTCCAAGAAATCATCTCCATAAGGCTCCTTACCTCAGGCTCTATTTTTACAGAACCTGATACTGTATGACATATATATTTTTAGTATTATTATCACATGGTTCCTTAGGAAATGATTAAGCAACTCAGGCTTAATGACTGACCAAGAGGAATACTATATATTCAATTTCCTAAAAGTGATGTCAAACTCAAATATGAGTATGCAGAAAATACTAAAATATGTACTACTGGTCATCTAACACTAAAATACATTGAATATTAAATCTATAAAAGTTACGAACTATAATCAGTGTAAGCATTTTTCAGTTCTAAGTAAAAATAAATATATTATTAATATAACAATAAAATGCTTAGAAATAGTCTAAGTGTCTTTGATTTTAAGAATTCAAAAAGGACTTACTTTAAGGAAGCTAACTCACTGAATAAACTCTGGTTTTCCTTGAACATTTGCTCCTCATTCTTCTTATTTTGTTCTTGGAGATCTTTCACTTGATTATACAATCTTTCATTTTCCTTTTTATAAACAGAAAATTACATTGTAAATGTCATTAGTACTTATATAGCATAAGTATATATGCTCACAACAGACACATCTTTTAAACATTTTCATAGTCTTTTAAATTTACTCAGTTTTTGAGTAAGCAAAATCTTTTAAAAACTCATTTATGTATCATCTCAGAAGAAAACTTGTTATTTGAAAACAATTTTCTCCAAAATGCTTACTTGAAAAAAAGTTGCAAAATTTCCTATAGCCAAAGATCCTAATGTCAGTACAAGGCACTGTATTTCACAAGAGTGAGAAAGTGAGTGCTTGCAGGAATAACCACATCCCAACTCTATGGATCAGGGTCAGGAAGGACCGCTGGGATTGTCTGCATCCTCTGTTTTCTGATTCTAGCCTGGCTTCCTGCAATGAAGTCACTGGATAGAGATAGCCACGATGGGCTTCCAGGGTTGTTTCTGGAATTCCCTCTGAGCAGGGAGTTAGAGACCAGGTATTTCTGAAAGTGTAAGGACAAGGCAGATCAGAGACTAGGCCCACTTCTCCACCAGCCTTTGACTAAAGAGTGACTCAAACAATGAGATCAGAGGGAGAAAGTACCAATCTATGCTTAGATGGTATGGCTTATTAACCTTTTTAAAATTAAGAATCTGATGAACTTTTGAGAATCTAATAAAAATCATGGACTGTCGAACCATGTGCTTGGTAAGATGGTCTGTCCTCAAACACCTGCAATTTAATGACTAAAGATATGCAAGTTTTGTGCTATCTTTGTGAGAGAAGGTAGTTGGCATCCTTATGGGTCTGTGAAAACTCCTTAAAAACACATGCTTTCAAGCCCCTGGTTATCACAAATGGTTAAGCAACCAACTCTTGGATTTGGCTTAGGTCATCATCTTGGGGTCCTGGGATCAAAACCACTCCAGGTTCCATATTCAGAGTAAAGTCTGCTTGGGAATCTCTCCCCATCTCCCCTGCAACCCCCTCTGGCCTCTCGCATCCCCCCCACTACCCACTGTACTCTCGCTCTCTTGAGAAATAAATCTTATAAAACCAAACAAACCAAAACGTGTGCTCTCTACAGCAAGATCAGAATGGTAGGCAAAGGATTAGAAGGTTCTCACTAAGTCTAGGGCAGTGTGCCCTACAAAATCAGTACTATTTCATTTATAGGAAAGTTGTGAATCACTGACATGACAATGTTTCCTCTGGATATCCTTGGATGACAATGCTTTATTATTAGCAGGTCTGATGCCTTATGGTCAAAAGAAAAAAAGGTAATGACGGAAGAAGAGAAGGAGAAGGAAATAAGAGAAAAAAAGAAAAAATTGAGATGAACTTTCATGCTGGAGATCACTAAACCTGTTCTGGCTGGCAGCTAGTCAACATCACCAAGAATCTACCACACATGGCAAATACCTGCCTTCTTTTTTTAAAATTAAAAAAAAAATTTACCTGCCTTCTTTTAAAAATTTTTTTTAATTTAAATTAAATTTGCCAACATATAGATAGCACCCAGTGCTCATCCCATCAAGTGCCCTCCTTAGTGCCCGTCACCCAAATATCTGACTTCTATAGGACACACAGATTTTCTCTCATTTAATTGAATTTTTTTCACTCTCAACACATTGGCAATTAATTTCAGATTTGTATTATTGAATATAATATGAAAACTAGTCCATATAATCTACTGAAAAGCATTACAGAAAACTAAAGAAAAATAAGGCAGCTTCTAAGGAATATATAACTATTAAAAATGATAACAGGCTACATGAACTAATTGGTTACTGTGTGCCAGGTACTAAGAGGCTAGTTTGTGCTTTCTTATTTACTTATTTTTTTGCACTTTATTTTAATTTCACAATCATCATATGAGGCAGCTACTATTATTACCATCCCCACTCACAGATAGGGAAATTGACCTAGAGAGGTGAAGTGATTTGTCCAAAGCTGCACAGAAGGTGGAAAGAAGGCTAACACCAGATTCTTTGAACTCAGAACCCATGCTCATAATCACTTTACTGATATACCCATGAAAAATGTTCAGGCTAGTCCAATTATTACTTACTCATATTTGTCAGAATTCCTATTACCTGATACAGAAATATTTTAATATGCCATATTTTTTTTACAATCAAAGGATCTCAAGAACAAATTCACAAAGTGCAGAAAAATCACCATACCTGCTGATATCCTTGAAGAAGTGTCTCTTGTTCTTGTATTTCTTTTTGAATTTGCTTCAATTTTTCTTCAGTGACAGGATCAGCTGTTTCTCCAAAATGTAACCATCTTTGCTTTTTGTTTGTTTCTTCAAAGCTACTTAACTTAAAGAAAATACAGACATTATTTTACTTAGGAAAGGAAATGATGAAGTGAGAAATGAGGAAGAATAATAGAAAATGCAAGGTACATAGATCTAAAACAATAAAATTAACAACTATAGCTAAATCATAAAATGTGATGTTTTGTGCTGATCGTTCTGGTGATGAGAGTAACTCAGAAATGTTACACAGTGTCATTCTCTGAATCTAGGCCTGCTATAGCAGTTTTTTCTGAAATCACCTTCTTGGAAGGTCATAGTGAACTAAGGGATTAGTTTTCAAAAAAGACTGCTAACAGAAGAAAGTTATCAAAATGAGCCAATTTAAATTTTCATTTTTTTTTTTTCTGAGTGGGTTTGATTTAAGCTCTGCTGTGAGGAGGCAGTCTTGGGAACCAGGTTCATATTTTATACAGCAAATACATCAAGTCAAACAGCCCCAGGAACAAAAGATAACAATGCATTTGGCAGGAAGTACAAGTATTTTTTAATCAATAAAAAGAAATAGGACAATGTGTCTAGTACCTTGGCTTGAAGAATGTAATTGTCTTGGTTCAGTTTGAAGAGTTCCTTTTCCTGTTGTCTCTTTAGTTCTTCCATCTTATTTTCCAGCTCTCTCTCTTTTTCTGAGAATGTAACTTTAATTTGCTCAATTAGGGCTTGTGCACCCCTCCATTTTTCCTCTGCTTCCTGAACTCTTTTAAACATAATTAACTCTGTCTCCTTACTCTCACCACAGTATCCTGAAAAATCCTTTTAAGGAGAAGAATTACTTCATTATAGTATATTTACATATTAGATTTATCTGAACATAGGTGGTTAGGAAAAAAAAAACAGATTGAATAAAAATGGTAACAATGTTCTACTAAATAAGGAAATCAGTAAATGTTCAGTAAGATTAGAACATCATGCTTGATGCAGAAGAAATTTCATATGTTTCATTATTTATTATTTAATTTTAGTATTATAAAACAAGAAAATTATGAATATGATTTTGAAATTCAATACCTACATTCTGAAACTGAACACAGTAATCAGTTTCTGTAGAATCTCCAGCCTTCTTAGGAGTAGCCAGGCAACCTTCAGTTTTGGAAGCTGGTTTACCCAGAGCTTCAGGCTTGATGACTTTTGTTCCAGATAAGATTTCTAAATATTGCAAACAATGGACAGAAGCACCACAAATGCAAACATAGTTGAATGTGTATTCAGCAATTATGTAACAATAGTACTAATACAATGGGAACACTAAGATAGATGAGTATCTCCAAATAGACTGAGGTGTAACAATGAAACAGAGCTGTTTCACTGCACTCAGAACTGCTGCCCATAATCAACATTTTACCCAATCTGACAGAGAAGGATAACTGACCCAAGATTCATGTCAAATGATAAATGGAGCTAAAAAAAAAACTGAGAATGTGGATGGGATAATTTCAGGCCTTACTAATTTTAAATAAACTATTTATTTGGTTTTATTTATTTATTCATGAGACACACACACACACACACACACACACAGGCAGAGACACAGGCAGAGGGAGAAGCAGGCTCCATGCAGGGAGCCTGATGTGGGACTAGATCTTGGGACTCCAGGATCACACCCCAGGCCGAAGGTGGTGCTAAACTTTTGAGCCACCTGGGCTGCCCTAAACTATTCTTTTAAATATTCATAGCTATAACAAATAAGAATATCTAAATGATAAATCAAAGAGCAGCTGATTAACTTTATGAAGCACTTTAGTTTAAATTAAATGTGATTTCAAAGCTTTTTGAAAACCACTCAAAGATTGCCAGAATCATGCTGCTTTTAACTTTTCAATTTTATACATTACCAGTTTTCCCTTCTATGAAATATAAGGTAGTAAGACTTTTACATAAATACTGTATATCAAGATATAGTATTAATGGAATAGTATAAATTGCATGGAAATTTTATAAGTTAGTCTAAATTTGACTTAAAAATAAATTATAATACTGCTATAAAATCCTGGTAATATATATTAGAAAAAATGTGATTAATGTATATCCTGGTCAAATTTTCAGCTTTTAAGGTACCTTGTAACTCCCCAAACAGTAAGAATAATTCTAAGGCCAATAAATTATTCAGTTAACAATAAAAAAATGTTTATGAGAAATACCTGGAAGAGATCTTGAGGTCCATATTCAAATACTACAGGTTCTGAGCTGAACAGTCAGCAAACATTTATTTATCCGCCTTAGAGGTAAACGAATAATTTGAATTTTAGATTTTTAAATATAATTTCTTCAAGATGCTAGCTTGAGTGTAAAGTTTACTTTTTCATTTAAAGAAAAAAATAACATGGTTATTAAAGATTTGGAAAATACAGAAAAATCAAAAAAAGAAACAAGTTACCAGTAGTATTTCACCCAAAGATTTTTTTCTAACCTTTCTTCAGGCATGCAGAAGTTTTCCTTACAGAGTAGTAGTCATATTTAACTGGACTGTTCCATGTAGAAGGTTTTCTGGAGAAATTTCTTATATGAGAGTTTCTCATAAAGAAACTGAGTCACTATAAAAGCCAGCATTCATCCTTCCAAGTCACTGGAGATCCAATAATGTGGCCAATGAATGGGGTGTGATCTGCTAGCACTGTCTAGGAAGTGGCAGCTAAGAGTGGCAGGTGGTTCTTATTCAAGTTGTAGTCAGCTAGTGCTTTCATACCAGAATTCTCTTTTCCTGAATTATTAATTTTGATTTCTCTAAGTAGTCATTTTTGTAATGGTACACAGACATTATCTTTTTCCTTTATACATGACAGAAAATTGCCTAGATATAAAACTTAAACATGAAAACATCGCAGAATGTGGACCTCATGAACCCTTCTTGAAATAAACATTGCATCAAGGAAATTTATTCAAATAAGAAACAAACAAAAATAATTCCAGAATGGAGAAACTATGGCTAAGCGACTTATGAAAAACATTCCATCTCTTTAATAACCAGAACCAAGACCTAAATTCAAAAGCTGAGGGGAATTAAGGTTGAAGTAGAGAATATAATAAATAAATTTGAACAAGTAAAAATGAAATCAACCAAAATGAATAAAAGGTATGTGAGTGGGGGATGTATTGAAAATGCAGTTAAAAGCAGCATGATTCTGGCAATCTTTGAGTGGTTTTCAAAATCTATTTTCTTAAAGGGATCTTTTGGAATATAATATTTCTTAGGATGAAGTTTATTTTTCTTTTTACAGATTTAAGAAAAACTAAATCTAATATTTTAAAAAACTTGTAGGAGAACCTGGATGGCTCATTTGGTTGAGCATGGGCTTAAGACCCGAGTTGGGCTCCATGCTCAATGGGGAGTACACTTGGGAGTGTCTCCCTCTCTTACCCTCTGCCCCTCTCACACACTTGTGTGTGCATGCGCTCTCTCTCAAAAATAAATAAATAAATCTAAAAAAAAAAAAAAGAACTTGTAAAGAGTGATCCTATTCTTACAAAATGTTTTGTCCATTTAGCCATATGTCTGCCTCCTTCCTTCCATCCACTCATCTATGCTTCCTTTTATCTGTATAAGAACAAGAATATACACATGAGAAGCACAAAATGATGCTCACTTGGTGTGACACCCAATGCTTCTTGCTAAGTGTTTGTTTTCTTTTTACTTTTCTGTATTTTTTAATTTAAATAATGAGCAACTATTCCTTCTGTGACAAGAAACTTATTAGTCTAAAAAAACATAACTTAATAGCCAAAGAAAATTAATTTAGAATAAAAAGGAAGACAAGCACACAGGAGGTGATGATAATTGCCAATCTCCTCCTCCTCTGTATTAATAGAAACTTTCGTATGAATTTTACCCTGGGCAGCAATGTACCCAGTTGAAAGTACTCATTTCCCTGGACTCCAGGCAACTGAGGGTGACCACAAGATCAAAATTCAGGCTAATAAGATGAAAGCAAAAGTCTTATGTGGGGTGTCCAGAAAATCACTACTTTCCCGATGAAGAATTTGATGATTTAACTGACACAGACCTTTTTACCTCTCCTGCTGATATGGCCTGGAGGCTAAGTAGCCATCTTGTGATAATGAAGACAAAACTCACAGATGAAGGATTTTTTGCAGCATGAAACAAGAAGGGATATGGTTCCTTGCACAGTGGCACCAGCTCTGAACTGCCTATCCCTGCCTTCTTATTACATAAAAAAGAGAAACTCTGAGTAAGCCCCAGCAAATGGCTTATTTTTCATCTTAACCAATGCTGATTACATGTGTGTTCTCTAGACTTTCTGTATACTAATCTCTCAGAGTCTAGTTGGAGAACCCAACCTGCGAAAAGTAACAACCATCCCAAAGGAATTAAAATTCTTCTTAATAAAACTAAAATTGCTCTGGGGGAATTTTATAATAAAAGGATTTTTAAATATCACACTTAATAGTCTAATGAAAAAAAGTAACTCAGTATAAACATGGACAGTCAAGTTTATCATTATACTTTAATGTCAATTTTTCTGTTTTTATTTTGGTAGTCACAAATATTATAAAATTTTGAAAATATGAAAAAAATACTAATAAAAATATTGTTGCTTTCATCCACTGACCTCTAAATCATGCTCATTTCTTTTCCACCAAATGTGATATTACTTCTGTCTTCATTCTTAGTAATTTCAATATACTCATAGGTGATCCTTTCAACCCTTGGCTTTTGGATCCTTATACTTAAAACCGCTCCACCTCAGCTACTTAATTCCATTGGTATACTCTAGGCCTTTGTTTACCAGTAACACAATCACTCCTAATCTCAGTCTTAGGCATTTACTCTCTATCAATCCTATCTTTCAGTTTATGCTCTCTGGTACCTGAATTCCATCAATCCTTTAACAGCAGTGGCACTCACAGATGATTGTTCCTACGTGTTTCACACTGTATTACACCCCTTGATGTCCTTCCTGTCTTCCTTCCTTACTCAACTTGAATTCCATATACACCATTAGCTTCCTTGCTCCTCTCTCAGTTCACTGCACTCATTTGGCAAAATGGTAAATCCAACTATACAACTACTCAACACCTCCAATCACGTAGCAAATGTTGATATGCACACACAAATACACTACCTAGTATCAATTTAAATGTATAATCACCAACTTTAAGAAGACTCCTCTGCAGGCAGTCTAGTTCTCCAGGATGGCTATATCACATCTTCTCTTCTCTCCTCCAACACTCCTAACTCCACCCACAATGCCACCTAATGATGTTTTATATCTTAGAGAAAATGGAAGCAATCAGAAGAAATCATCTACATTCTTTTACCATTTCTACCCAACCACCAACTATCTGTACCTATGTCTTCCCCCTTCCCATCTGCTTCTATAGATAAGCTATCCATGCCTCTATCTAGAGCCAACCCTTCCAGTTAACACTAGATTCCATTACACCTCCTCTACTCAAGGCCATTGCTCTAGCAGTTCTTCCCCTCTTACCATCACAAATCTTCTGAATCTTTCCAAAAAGCATAAACATACTATTAGGCATACTACTATTTCTACCATTAACAACAACAACAAAAAAGGCAAAACAAAAAGCTTTTTCTTGACTTTACTTCCCATGTCAGCTATTACCACACTTTTTCCTCCTGGAAACACTCTTAACAGTCTTTCCTCCTGGTCAATAAAGTAAGTATCCCTCCTATTCTCATTTAGCCTGCCTTTTACAGCCGCATAACCATGGAAACTGTCCAGTTTACTGATGAACTCCTCCATGCTAAACCCAAAGGTGAATTCCTAGTTCCAATTTTCCTTTCTCTCTCAGCAGCAAATGATAGATAAATCAATCCTCCTTTCTTCACTTGGCTTTCAGGATCCCACACATTCAGGTTTCCTCTGACATTATTCTCTTTGCAGGTTACTCCTCTTCTTCCTGACCTCCTAAGGTTAGCATGCCCAGGGCTCAGGCCTTGGTTTGCTTTTCTTCTATTGCAATGTTCACTCTTGTTCACTCTCTCGATAACCTTTGTTAGTCTTACGGCTTAAAAACCATCTATATTAGTTTCAACAATAACTCCTAAATCATATTTTGCAGTCCATACCTCCCTCTTGAACTCTAGAGTTTTCTATTTAATTGGCTCCTTGTCATCTTCACTTGCACATAGAACAGTCATTTCAAAAATAAGAGAAAACAAGAAAATTCAAAGACTTTGTAGGGGAAGGAATGAGAGGCCTACAGGTTAAGAACAAGAGGAAAGGATGTCTGAATTAATCCTATAGAATCATATTCCTGTCTCTCCAAAATAACCACCTCCTGCTCCTGTTCTCCTCTACTCTAACATAAATCAGCCTTGGCCTTCCTTTCCATCTTAGATGCACAGGTTGCAGCAACAAATACACACACACAAAGGCAGGAGAATCTCTAATGCCTAAAGAATTTAAAATACAGTTAAATAGGTCCTGGACTTAATTTCAAGCTAGAAATGAATTTTCCAATGAAGACAATTCTCCCTCATGACAAATATCACCATATAATAATGGTGAAATTGATCAGCTATTAAATTTAATCACAAAGGTAAAGATAAAATGCTTCTGGCTCTATTGCTCTCTCTCACTGGAATTTAAAGGCAGTAGGAATGTTGGTCTGATCTGAACACTTCTATTTCTTTTAATAGCTACATGGGCATCTAAGTTGAAAATTACCATTCCTACTGTCAATATCAATGACTCCATTAGGAAATAACTAACAGAAGCACTGCAATATATAAAAATATGCATTATGTGACATATAAGACATCCAGTCTGTCTCAGTCTATATTGAACCAACATCCAAATAATCTCTATATCAATCTTCATTTGCAGGTTGCTATCTGCATTCTGAATTTGTAGTTCTTCTCTGGTAAACATTGGATATTCCAAAGTCAACCAGATGAGCATGAGTTTGACTCTCCAAGTCATTTCCCATACTTTATGAGTTTCATTCAGGAAAGCCTAAAGCTAATGACCAAAAACCTCCTGTCAACAGAATCTTCCAAAATGGGATGTCCTATCTTAAGATTAATTCTTTCCTATGAAAAGAAAAGTTCATACAAGGAGAGAAAGAAATACGGTAAGTAGAGAACAAGGAAAGTAAAGTAATATGCTAAATGCACAGAACTCTATTACGAAAAGAGTATATAATTACCTTTTTTCCTAGTTTGATTAGAAGTAGGAATGGATTTCAAGTTTTTGCTTTTCATAATATCCTTTGAAGTTTTCTTTTCAAGAGTAGAAAAAGTCTTGAATGGCGAACTGGGTTTGCCATAGCCTGAGCTCCTAACTGATGCATATAATCCACTCTGGGGTTTTCTTTTAAGTAAGGGAGGTGCACTTCTGGCCTTCTTGTATGGTACTTGTTTGCCAGGTATAGCCCCTTCTTCTCCAGAACTGAGTTGAGATCTAAAAGTCTGCACACAACAAGTAGCAGCTTTTTAGGACTTAAATAAACTTCAATTCCAGTTGTAAATGAAAATTTAACAGATGGCAAAACCATACTGATTTCTAAATAATAGTTTGCACAAGGCAAATCACTATACATTAAAGTTCTTAAAGTCTAATTCATCGGAATTTTAGTATTTTGAAGCACATCTTCAAAGTCAGGAGTAAAACAAAGCAATAATAAAACAAGATAAGCTTGCCAGAAAGCAAGATGTATAATTACTAGAATTAAGATGGAGGATAGCAGGAAAGAACTATTTTGAAATGACATAAAATTGTATCTTTTTTCCTCCAGAATTCTCAAGATAAAAATTTATTAATATCCTGCCTTATTCCACAAATATTGGAGACAGTTTATGGTAAACATGTAACTCAAAACCATAAAATCAAACTAGAATATTGAGATCAAAGAAACTGTAAATCAGAATAGATCAAGAACAGAGGAAAAAGGAACAGCAAAATATAACACTCTCAAAGCTGCTAATAGCATTCATATAAAATGTTAACTTACCTACTTTTGCAGAACATACTTTACTGGGAAGATTAAATAAAAAGCACTACAATGATGAGTAAACTTTATTTTCTTATGCTATTCAAATTCTGGACTATGCACATTAAAGACAAATGAAGAACGTTAAGAACGGCTTCCAAAAGAAAGCTAATGCTATAATGGTATTTTAAAATTTGAGGACTTACAAGATGTTGGAATAAATAAACTGCTCACAGATATCCAGGATCTATGTGGAGGTTAATATGTAATCAATCCCACTACCTGTGAAGTACCTACTTCTCAACAGTATTTACGTAACTTCATTTATCAGTATTTCAAATCAACTTAGATTATAAACACTTACTTTATTTATTTTGTCCTCCTGAGGCAATACTGAAGAACCAACAGATATTTTTTTCCTCAAAATATCAAGGTACATTTTATCTCTATGTTCTTCTGTAGTATTTACTCCTGGATAGCTATTTTCTATATCTTTATTTGTTGTCTTTTGTAAAACCACATTCTCTTCATTTTTGCCAAAAAATTCGTTCCCATTTCGTGGCTCTTGAGATATAATATTTGGGTTCATCCTAAGGGGTAAAGGGCTAACAAATTCAATTTCTTTTCTATCAGTCAGTTTCTTATAGCTATAAAACAAAACAGAGAATGAACCCTAGGTGATCTTCAATATCAGTTTTATATATATACACACACACACATACACACACATATATATCACATATATACATAACACATGTACTTGCACACACAAAACATAAAAAATATTTATAATTAATATATATAATATTTACATATATATTAAATACAATTAATATTTGTAACTATTCAAATTAGGTCATCAATGTCAAATACATTATTTTCTGGTTAGCAGAGTATACTCACATAGTGTCATATAACTGTTTTAAAATTCAGATAATAAAATTTTAATGTAGAATATAAGGGATTACATGGATGACTCTCAGACTTACTTCAAAGGAAAGACAAACCAAGCAGGACGGAGATTGTTTTTGTGTAAGAAAAAATAAAAAATGAATTTCTAATGAACTTTGTGTAATTAATATTTTAAATATTATAATATCATAAAGTCAACATGCATTTGAGGCAGGAAAAACATTTTACACATTTTTAGAAGAAACTAAAGAAGTAAGCATAATTTATGTCAGTGAAAAACAGTATAAATACTAAAAAGCATAAATTTCATAACAGTATAGGAAAAATTTTAGGGTAAAATAGGAAAATCACTAGTATTCTGAAATAAAATCATTTCTGTTATTTCAAACAGTAAAATCCAATAAAATATTTCTAACTACTCAATTTTTTAAAATAGAGAAAATATCCCTTTAGGAAATGTTCTAAATGTGGTTAAATATCAGTATAGGGGCTCCAAAATATAAATATTGTTATTTTCAAACTATGTAATCATGGTCTGTTAGGTCATTTAATCTTATAAAGTAAGATAATGTCATTTATAAAACAAAGTTTAAGAGGCTACTATTTTCATATAAGATAGACTGGCTTCTCAGTAACTGTTAGAACTTTCTAAAGTAGTTAGAATCATTAGAAAATGTAACAGTTCTTTGCTTCTTCATAGTAGCAGGATCTGGCTAGAAGCTCATCAAACCTGATTCCTGGTCTTCCTGTGTATTAACTAAACTACATTTCCTCGCCTCCCTGAATCTAGTTGGATACAATTACTAGATTCTTGCCTTTAGAATGTGAATGCTATGATCACAAGAACCAAGAGTATGTGTCATTGGCTCAGTGGCTGGGTTGTGGGAGGCAAGGAAACTGATACTAGAAACTGGAGAAGTGGCTATGTTCTACAGTGACAAACCATTTGCCAAATGGTCATCTACAATAGTTTGTAAGGCAGATCACGTGGCTCTTGAGTATGGGGTACTAAGAAAAATGGCAGGAGAATTTCTACTAGCTAGCTACTATTGGCTACTTTTGACAAGGTATTATAAAAAAGACATGAGCTCAAGATAAAAATGTGCCAGTTTGTAAGAAGAAATCAAAGGGAACAGAGAGAGTCTAGAAACTTAGTGCCTCTTAAGATTCAGCATTGAAAAATGCTATGACAAAGAAGGATTTCATGAGACTTCTCAGTTGAAGAGTGACTCAGTCCTTTGACAAAGATCATATTAAAGGAGTCATCTTCACACTTAAGGTTACTGTTCTCAGTAATATCCAGACAGCTGCAACTGAATTGAGAGAAAGAGAGAGAGAGAGAGAGAGAGAGAGACAAAGAAAGCAGACTTAAAGCAGGTTTCAAACCTACCACTGAGCCACCCAGGGGTCCTGGGATAGAGTCCATATCAGGCTCACCGCAGGGAGTCTGCTTCTCCCTCTGCCTAGGTCTCTGCCTCTCTCTCTGTGCCTCTCATGAATAAATAAATAAAATCTTTTAAAAAACAAAACAAAACAAAACAAAAACCTCTGTCTAGGGGTGCCTGGGTGGCTCAGTTGGTTACGATCTGCCTTCAGCTCAGGTCATGATCTCAGGGTCTTGGGATTGAGCCCTGCATCTCACTGCATCGCACATCATATCCCATCCTGCTCCCTGCTCAGCGGGGAGCCTGCTTCTCCCTCTCTCTCTGCCTCTCCCCCTGCTTAAGCTCTCTCTCTCTTTCTCTCTCTCAAATGAATAAATAAATCTTTTTTAAAAAAAACAAACCTCTGTCTAGCAGATTAATTTTAAGTGTAGTTACTGGCACATGTAACTGACTGGAACCAAACCAATCAAAAGCCTACTAAACTTTTTGAAGAAACTATAATGACAAAGAAACTGCAATCACATTTAAAAAACAAACAAATAAAAGCCAGTGACTTGTTTGGGAGCCTTAAAACAACCTGCAGGCAGGAAAGAGATTAAGAAAGGAATGCTTTCTCCAAGATGGGAAAAAGAATGACTCTCATATCTCATATTTGAGCCTCCCTCAAAACTCACTTCATCTGTGGCCAAGAGTATAAATATTGTTATAAGAGGATTTCAAGGTTACATTACTGATTGCTGTGTTTTCTTCATATTTTTACCCTGAATGGGAGTATTTGTTACAGTTTTACTATCATATACTGGGTGAAGGTGAAGAAGTATAGAACCTGTGTTTTTAATTCATTGACAGTGAAGAGCCATATTCAAACCTGGTGAAGACTGTGCTTCACCTGAAAATCCTGGCCTTTTAGGCACATGTGGTCCTGAATGGGATTTTGGGCTATTTGCTTTGGGGAAGAGATAGCAAGTCTTTGTATGAAAAAGAGTAAAATGGATTATTTGTCTATTAGAAGGGTAGATTCTGGTAGAGACTAACTAGACACTATCAAATTCATTTATTTACTTTTCTTTCTGAGCATACAAACAAATACTATTTCCCAGCCCTCTTGGACCTTGTTAGCTAGATGTGTTAGTTCTTACTAAGAGAATATGAATTAAAGTGAAGTAACACTTCTCTGTTGAGGCAGTTGAAAGGAATTATGCTAAATTACCTTTTTCTTTATCAATTAGTTGGATGAGGCTATGATAACCTTAAAACCACGTATTGATTACAAAGTAGCCTGGGTTCTTCAATGACTATGTGGAGAAGAGTCCCATCCCAGCTGCACCGACAAACATGGGATTATGATATGAGCAAAAAATAAATTTTTGATGATGTTTAGCTATCAAAATTTTAATAATCCCAGTAACTAGGATTATTTACTCTAATTTACTAAAGATTTTTCAGATATGTACACTAAAGTTTATACTATTGATATTTCTGTAATTATTGCTACACTTTTAATGTAAGTACAATTGTTTTTAGACTTTAAACATAAATGAAAAAAAATCTCTATTTAGAATTCACATTAAGTAAAATGATTCCACCTATGCCAACAAAGACACAAGATATATAAGCAAATCTCTTCATTAACACTAACATAGTCCCCAAGTAGCAATAAGTGAGAATAATCTGCTCTTTAAAACATACAAACTAGTGCTGCAGATCAGTGGAAGAGTAGACTTAGAATTCAAGTAAATGGGCTTTAGTGTAAGCTTCATTGCCTTGTTTTCTCTCAACTAGCACAAACGGAGAAACATGATGAGAAATCCCTACAAGTGGATTTAGACAATGAGGATGTATGTAGTACAAGGAGGGGTTCAAACTTTGTTGAAAACATGAATGAATGAATGAATACATGAATGGATGACAGGCTTCTCACAGAAATATTTCATGGAGATCAAAGATCTGACAATGTAAGTGGTTAAGCACATGGACTTGTTGTTTTCCTCAATATGATCTTGAGCAATTTCTTTCATGTCTTTTTTTTTTTTCTGGGGGGGTGGGGAGGAGGAACAGAAGGAGAGAGAGAGAGAATCTCAAGCAGATTCCACACCCAGCATAGAGTCTGACAGGGGGCTCAATCTCATAGCCGAGACCATAACCTGAGGCAAAATCAAGAGTTGGTCACTTAATTGACTGAGCCATGCAGGTGCTCCTATTTAACTTCCTTAAGCCTCAGTTTTCTTACCTATGAAATGAAGATGATATTACAATATACCTCATAGAGTTACTGTAAGATTAAATGAAATCTAATATGTAAAGAACTCTACACAGTACCTGGCCCACAGTAAGCATGTGATAAAAATGTTAGCTGTTAATCACCACCACCTCCATCGTTATCATCATCTGATTCTTGTGAAAGCTCCACCACTAAATTGGTTTATCTGTTTCATCACTTGAATAATGCAGATATAGATGCCTGACCTATTTGTTATGAGGATCATATGAGATGATGGATGTGACACTCTAAAGAATGTAACACCAATGTAAGGTTACTGTGACGTGCTACTCTGTGTGTTGGAGAATCACAGTGAGGTTCCACAAGCTTCCACTAAAATGTACTGTGGCAGTGCATTTTCATGAAGCCTGCTCCTCTTGTGACCATAAAACTTATGCTGTAAGACAATGGCTGGTCTGTAACTAAGTGCAAAACAAACTGGTTTATAAAGAAGCAAATCTATATGTGTACAGAATAAAATTCATGGTCCCTCTCACTGTTCAAATCAACTGCCCTGAGCTATTTAAAGGTGAAAGGAGGGACACCTAGGTGGTTCAGCAGTTGAGCATCTGTCTTTGGCTCAGGGCGTGATCCCAGATTCCCCAGATCCAGTCCGACATCAGGCTCCTTGCATGGAGCCTGCTTCTCCTCCCTCTGCCTGTCTCTCATGAATAAATAAATAAAATCTTTTTTTAAATTTATTTTTTATTTTTATTTATTCATGAGAGACAGGGAGAAAGAGAGAGAGGCAGAGACACAGGCAGAGGGAGAAGCAGGCTCCAGGCAGGAAGCCTGACGTGGGACTTGATCTCAGGTTTCCAGGATCAGGCCCTGGGCTGAAGGCAGTGTTAAACCACTGAGCCACCCGGGCTGCCCAATAAATAAAATCTTGAAAAAAAAAAAAAAAGCTGAAAGGATTTTAGCTTTCAGTAAAAAGCCTTCAAAATGGCAGGCTTTTTGTTTTTTTTTTTTAATGGCATCTATTTAAAAAAAATTTTTTTTTTAATTTTTGCACTAGAAGGATTCTGATAAAGAACTAAATAAGAAGAGAGCAGTGACTCACAGACTCATATAAGCTACTCATTAATTATTCACTAGGAATGAGTATGTAAAATAACTCTAAAAGTTTCCAGTAACAAAACAATAAACAAATAAATAATCTGCACAATCCATTCCAAAAAATTCTCATACCTGACAGGTTGCAAATCAAAACCACTGACACCAAAGGCATCTATTCTAATAGGTTTCATCAGCTCCTCTACCGTGGGCAGATCTAAGAGGAAAAAAAGTTAAAATAGCAACCCAAAAAATTATGTTAATTGCTTAGTGTTTCAGTCTCACTATGATTACATTTTTTCTGACAGAGTTAACAAAATGACATATACAATAAATCCAGTTTCCCTCTATAAACTTACTTGTATCAAGAAAATCTCTTTTGATTTACATTTTAAATATGTATATATAGTTGATGTGCCTAACTATATCAATATTAAATATATGTGTATGGGTATGCCAATACATGTACAAATGTTTGTTAAATATATATTTAGTTGATCCCAAAATAATGTTCTTTATTCAAAGAATAACTTTAGAATAAGCATGAGTAAAAGCATAAAAAATGTGAAAATGTTTAAGTGATTTCCTAATTTGATCGAGGCACACTAAAGGAGGAATTGACATCTTACCCATGTTCAGCTCTAACTTTATAGCTAAACCACTGATTCCCAAATTCCATTTTAACAAACCCTTTAAATTCAGAGACTGAGAAACAATCATTAAAGCCAACTACATTTAAATTATACTAGATACTGTTCAGAGAAGGTCTCAAATGAACTTTTACCAGATTCCGTAGTAGAGACGTTTTTAGAGGACATTTCACTTTCCTGAGGATAATCTTTCACTGAGTTCTTGATATTTTCCACTGCATTACTCTCAGTTCTTTGTTCGTCCACCTCTCCCAAAGAATGGGCTATATGACAATATGCCTGATGTAGAGCTTCAATATCACTATTGCTTTGTCCATAAGAAACACCTGTTGAAATAAATGTAATTTCCAGTATAATCACATGAATACATGAGATACAAAACACTAATATCATTCTTTAATGTGTTTGGAATGGTGAACAAGGCTGGAAGGACAACAGCAACATTACAAAGACAGAGTCAAATACAAACCTTGGTAATATGTATCTCAGCTATTACCCATATGATTGTGACACCCAAATCTATGTCTTTTGTCCTTACTTGTTTTCTGAATATTAAATTTTCTAACAGACATTTACACTATTCTATAATACGTAAATCAAATTTAACATATCCCCAACTGAATTAATTATATTCCCCAACAAAACTTGTTCTACTACCAGTATCGTAGCTAATGGCATCACTATTCATCTAGTCATCACTATTCATCTAGTCATCTAGTCATCCAAAACAGAAAACCTGATTTCATTGTTCACTCTACCTTCCCTATAGTAACCTCCTCCTCCTCCCACCAACTAATAAATATGTTCTGGAAAAAAGAATTTGAAGATTCTAATGACAAAGATGATCCAAGATTTTGTAAGTATTTTTCTTACTCATTTTGTACCTTTCATTCCTAACACTGGAATTTTCAAAATTAGAGAAAAAAAAAATAAAAGAGTCATAGAACAGTGGGGAAAAAAAGAAGAGAAATAAGGTAAGTAGTCTCCTTTTCTGTTACTATTCATGATCAATTAATTAATGCTTAAAAATAAAGCAGCCGATATAGCCCTAACTGGAAAGGGCTGACTTCTCTGCCTTTTATGCTAAAAAAAGAGAATTCTATGTGGTTATTTAATATATTATTACAAGTCAAAAGCTCCCTAATTTTTCTATTTTAGGGAGTTGAGAAGTGTCAAATCCTACATTGCAGAGGCAGGGATCTAGTTGTGAAGCAGTACTGCCATCCTGTAAATGCTCCACACAGGTGGCCATAGCACAAAATGGTACCTGCCCAGGAGACAAATGAAAATAAGCAGAAGGCTGGATCTGGCCCCCATTTTTTACAGTTACCAACCTTTCTAATACAATAAAGTGCAAAGAATTTCAAAAATGATACCTTTTTAAAAAGATGATCTTTGACAATGTATCACTTAAACTGAGGTTGCTTAATACTTAAACATTATGAAAAAGAAAACAAAACAACCATCTGATGTTTCAGTTCTTAAATCAAGTTCAGATGCTCATTTGAAGATTTTCTAGTGTATTTTTTTCTATTTTTTTCTTTTTTCTCTATTTTTTTCTCTAGTGTATTTTTGAAATAGTAAACTCAATACCGCACAGTACATAAGTATTTATACTGTATGCCCTCAAGTTTTTTATTATAATTTCTACCATCAACAGAGGGTTGGTATAACTAATAGTGATAAGAACCATATAGTACTACTGCTTATTGAATCTTTAACAATAAACAAGGCGTTATACATTACCGGAGTTGACCAACACAAGACCTCATTTTAAATATGAGGAAACAGGCTTAGAGATATTAATTGTCCAGTGTCACACAGTTGATAATTGGCAAGGCTGGGAATATGAGTCTAAGGCAATGTGACAAAATGATCATACTTATTATCTTCCAGTAATAACAATCAAATTATCTCAGAGTCAAAAGCATTTAAGAAATAAGACCAGAAAATTACAGCTTTCTATAATTGCTTAAATTATCTTAATAAGAGTTTTTTTCATTTAGCAATACCTTCTTTTTCTTATAAACTACAGCGGTAGTTTTCATATTGCATTTTACAAAATCGCAGTTTCTCAGAAAATCATGGGTTCTACCAATGTTTGATTGAAATTTCATTTTAAATTGTGCTTTAAAATGTAAAAACAAATTAATCTGCACATTCAACTGTGCCATCTATATAACCATATTATTTTGAAAACCATCAGCATGGTAACTTTTGCCTCCTGCTTATTTTTCACGCACATCTTATAAATGAATTTCCTATAATGCATCACTGATTAGAAAAGCTGTAACTCTATATTGGTCTTTTACAAGATTTTGTGTCAGCTTACTAAAAACTGTACATGTGGGTTGACTATCATAGCACATATGTGATCTGGACTCAAATAGCAGTAAGACTGAAGAACATGTGTTCAGCACATGCTTTCATTATGGCAAATATTAAACTGGGTAATAACTAAATGAGTAACAGGACTTGATGGGAAAATTCTGTTGAAATTTTTTTTACTTTCATAATTATATTTTTAAATGGAAGTAGATGAAACAAGATAGTGGTGACTTTTGGAACAGCAGTGACTAGAAATAAGATCTTGCGTGGACTTTGTGGTTTTGGTCATGCTTTGTTTTTCTGATCTGGTTGTTGGTTACATGGGTGTGTTCAATATATGAAAATTCATCAGGTTGCACTATTATTATACGCAAACTTTTCTGTGGGTATATTATGCTTCAATAAAAAAAAGTAAGAAGAAATAAAAAATAAAATAAAAATAAAATGCAAGCAGATGTTTAGAGTTGGCTAGTGATTTATCATTTCTATTGCTCTTCTGTTTCTTTTTTTTTTTTTTTTTTTTTTTTTTTTTTTTTTTTTATTTTTTTTAAATCTTTTGCTGTCAAGCTTTTAGATGTGCTGCTTTATTTTTTAAACAATTCTTTTTTTTTTTTTTAAATTTTTATTTATTTATGATAGTCACAGAGAGAGAGAGAGGCAGAGACACAGGCAGAGGGAGAAGCAGGCTCCATGCACTGGGAGCCCGACGTGGGATTCGATCCGGGGTCTCCAGAATCGCGCTCTGGGCCAAAGGCAGGCGCCAAACCGCTGCGCCACCCAGGGATCCCAACCGCTGCGCCACCCAGGGATCCCTGCTCTTCTGTTTCAAGTCTGGATTAGTTAATTGACTATACTGGTCAATTGAGACCTGCAAAGCTAGTTGATTAAAAAGTTCTCATTTGCAACTATTTATGCAATAAACCAAGAATATTTTAATGTTATACAACAAAATAAGATATACAAACATAACAAAAATCTGATGGTGATGTAAGAATATAACAAATGCCTAAAACTTCTGATTTTAAAAATTTCAAAAGACCATGCTTGTTCTCATCAACTTTGTAAGTAAATATAACAAATATCAACATTTATATTTATACTGATAAAATAACATACTTCTCTACACAGAGAGTACCATACTGAATTTCATTTGGAAGTAAGCATTCCACTGCCTTAATAATTTGAAAAGGCACTGTCTTGAAGATCTTTATAACCTTTAGAAAAGTCTAGATGGTCCAAGGCATTTTGGAATTTTGGAATGTGCTTTAGCTTTCTCTCACACAGAAGGAACAATGGAAAAGCAAAGTAAGACTGAAATCTCATTTCTCCTACATGTTCCAAATTTAACAGAACATGCTCTGGATGAACAGAAAATTAATTCATATTCACCTATAGTGTTGTACTTTGTATAACAGCATTCATTAATTAATAACTTTTTATTAAAAATACACTTTATTTGGCCTAACATTGTCACCATTGGCAAATTTAGATTATTTAAGTTGTTAATAATGGTAAAAAAAAAAAAGTGGGATTTAAAATTTGATTGTTGAGGTACCAACAATTGGCTCAGTCGGTTAAACTCTTGATTTCAGCTCAGGTCATGATCTCAGGGTCATGAGATTGAGCCCTGCATTGAGCTCTGTGCTGGTTACAGAGCCTGCTTAAGATTCTCTCTCTCCCTCTCCCTCTACATCCTCCCTTAATTTTTTTATGGTTGATATAGTTATTATATATTATATATTTATTTCTCTGGAAATAAAGTCAACTAGTCTTAAACTTACATATTTAGAGAATAGTTTTTCACTTTTACCTGTTCCTGTCATTTCATTATCTGCCATTTCTGGTAGGGCTTCCGGCTTAGTTGCTCTATCCTGTTCATCAAGCTTGACCTCTCCAACAGAGTCTAAAGAATCAAGCAGCACCACTTAAAAAAAAAAAAAAATTAGAGGAATATAGAAAAGTTTGTATGGTTCCTTCAATTTAATATTTTAATCATGTACAAGCTATATGAAAACAAAGATAAATATTCACATATAAAGAGTATATAATCATGTATCTGTAATAAGCATGATTGTATTAACATGCATAAATACGCTTATATACATGTGGAATGCAAAGGGTCTGTGAAAAATAACAAAAAATATTCTCCCCCTCCAATTTACTGAGGTATAGTTGACAACTGAAAGTTATATATGTAATATGTACAATTTCATGTTTTCATATATGTACATACTGTGAAATACTGACCACAACCAAACTAATTAACATACCCATTACCTTACCTTTCGGTTAGGTACCTTTTATATATGCATGTGGTGAGAATACTTAAGATTTCCCCCTTTATCAAATTTCAAGTATACAATATTGTTATCTATAACCATATTGTTGTATATTAGATCTCCAGAACTTATCTTGTATAACTGAAACTCTGTACTCCTTAACTAACATCTTCCCAAATCCCCCTCCCCTAGTTCCTGGTAACCATCATTCTACTCTCTTGTTTCTACAAGTTTAACATTTTTAGATTCCACATGTGAGATCATGCATGTGTGAATATGACTAACGCTATCTTGGACATACCTGCCATGACAACTATTTTGTGACTTGAAACCTTCTTGAGCACAGCTGCCATCCAACATTCTCTGCTTTTCCTTAACCACATCTGTTAAGTACACCCTCGAGCATAGCATCTGTAACCTGCCCTGGAGCTAGGACTATGATCTATACCTATTCTTAAACATTCTCCTCTTCATTGGTCCCTCAGCATGTACTACCAGCCTCTAGAGCTCTACAGGCAGGTCCTAAGGAGGTGGGGTTGTAGAGATCTATTCATCTTGAGGTGCACAGAACATGCTTCTGCCTGTAAGTTACCTTAATAAACCATTTCTTGTCAAGCTGGACTTGTTAGCCTTTTCCTGCGGACTTAGGACTCCTTTGGCCTTTGAAATTTGATTTGCATATGCCTCCCTTTCACAGAACAAAGTACTATCTGTCTTTCTGCATCTGGCTTATTTCACTTAGCATGATGTCCTCCACAGTATCCTCCTACAAGTACATTATCATTCATCTGTTGATGGCATTTATGTTGTATTCATATTTTGGCTATTGTAAATAATACTGCAGTGAATGTGGGAGTACAGATGTCTCTTCAAAAAATATATCCAGAAGTGGAATTACTAAATCATAAGGCAGTTCCATATCAAATTCTTTTCAGGAATTTCCATATGGTTTTCCATAGTGGCTGCACCCATTTACATTCCATCTACAGTGTAGAAAAAGTTTCCTTCTCTCCATATCCTCATCAACTAGGTATTTTTTCTTTTTGATAAATAGCCAATCTGACAGGTAGGAAGGGGATATCTCATTTGACTTGCATTTTCCCGATTAGTGAAGTTAAGCATCTTTACCTGTGTTTGTTGGTCATTAGTGTGTCTTCTTTTGAAAACTGTCGAGGTCTTATGATCACTTTTAATTGAGTAATCCAGTTTTTTTGCTATTGAGTTGCATGAATTCCTTATATATTTTAGATATTAACTTATCAGAAATATGGCTTACAAATATTTTCTCCCATTTTATAGGTTGCCTTTTCACCCTGTTATTTCCTTTGCTAGACAGCATTTTAGTTTGACGCAATCCCAGTTGTCTAATTTTGCTTTTGTTGCCTGTGTTTTGGGGTCACATCTAAAAAATTATTCCCTAGTGCAATGCCAAGTTTTTTCCCCTATTTTTCCTTCTAGTTATTTTACAGTTTCAGGTTTTATTATTTAAGCCTTTGATCCATCTTGAGTTGACTTTCATATGTGAGGTGAGATAGGGTCTAATTTCATTCCTCTGCATGTGAATATCTAGTTTTTAAATATCATATACAGGCATAACTCAGAGATACTGCAAAGTTCAATTCCAGACCACTGCAATAAAGCAAAAATAGCAATAAAGCCAGATTACTTTGTTTGGTTTCTCAGTGCATATAAAAGTTATATTTACACTATACTGTACTCTATTAAGTGTGCAATAGCATTACATCTATAATTATGTACATACCTCAGTTTAAAAATACTTTATCGCTAAAAAATACCAACCATCACCTGAACTTTCAGCAAGTTGTAATCTCTCTGCTAGTGGAGTCTTGCCTCAATGTTGATATCCGCTAATTGATTAAGGTGGTGGCTGCTGAAGGTGGGGGTGGCTGTATGAGTTTCTTAAAGTAAGACAATGAAGTTTGCTACATCAACTGACTCTTCCTTTCACAAATGATTTATTTCTATGCAGCATACAATTCTGATAGCATTTTACCCACAGAACTTTCTCAGAATTGGAATTGATCCTCTCAAACTCTGTCACTTGCTTTATCAACTAAGCTTATGTAATATCCTAGATTCTCTGTTGTCATTTCAACAATCTTCACCAGGAGGAGATACCATCTCAAAAAACCACTTTCTGTGGTTATCCATAAGCAGCAGCTCCTCATCCTTTTAAGTGTGACCATAAGGTTGCAGCTATTCAGTCCTATCTTCAGGCTCCCCTTCTAGTTCTCTTGCTATTTCTACCACATCTGCACTTACTTCCTCCACTGAAATCCTGAACCTCTCCAAGTCATCCATGAGGGCTGGAATCAACTCCTTCTAAACTCTGTTGATATTTTAACCTCTTCCTGTAATCACGAGTGTTCTTAATGACATCCAAAATGGTGAATCCTTTACAGACGGTTTCCATTTGCTTTACCCAGATCCATCAGAATCACCATCTAGCACAATTATAGCCATATAAAATGTATTTCTTAAATAGTAAGACTTGAAAGTCAAAATTACTCTGATCCATGGCCTGCAGAATGATACTGTGTTACAAAACATAGGCAAGAAAACCACATGAATCTCAACATACATTTCTATCAGAACTCTTGGGTGATCAGGTGTATTATGGCCTATCTCAGTTTTCAACATGCCTTTCTCACTAAGTTTAATTATTTCCAGCTTCTGATTTAAAGTGAAAGACAGGTGACTCTTCCTATTACTCAAACACTTAAGAGCCACTATTGGGTTCTTAACTGGCCTAATTTCAATACTGTTGTACCTTGCGTAATAGGGAGGCCTGAGGAGAGGGAGAAAGATGGGGTAACAGCTTGTCAGTAGAGCAGTCAGAACACAACATTAATCAATTAAGTTTGCCATCTTACATGGGTACGGTGCCCCAAAACAGTTACAAGAGTAAAATCAAAGATCACTAATTCACAGATCACTATAACAAATATAATAATGAAAAAGTTTGAAAAATCACAGAATTACCAAATATAACACAGATACATGAAGTGAGCAGTGCTGTTGGAAAAATGGACTGATAGGCCTGATCAATGCAAGACTGCCACAAACTTTAAATTTGTAAGAAACCCAGTATCTGTGAAACACAATAAAGCAAAGCACAATAAAACAAGGTATGCCTATATTAAGGAGACTATACTTTCTTCATTGTATATTTTTGGCTCCCTTGTTGAAGATCAGTTGACCATAGATGTGTAAATTTATTTCTAGGCTATTCTATAGTTTCAATGGTTTTATATGTCTGTTTTTATGCCAATCCCATACTGTTCTAATTACTATAGCTTTGTAATATATTTTCAAATCAGGAGAGTGATGCCTCCAGTATTGCTCTTTCTCAAGTTTGTTTTGGCTAATGGAGTCTTTAGCAATTCCCCATAAATTTTAAAATGGAATGCCATTGGGACTTTGATGGGGATTATCTTGTAGACTTATAGACCACTTTAGGTAGTACAGACATTTTAACAGTATTAATTCTTCCAATCCATAAGCACAGGATGTCTTTCCATATATGTTTTCTTCAATAGTTTTCTAATTTTCACTGTAAAAGTCTTTCAACCTGTAAATTACACTTTCTACTACCAATTATCTTTGTCTTTTCTTTTTTAGCTTCACTGAGGTATAACTAACAAATAAAATTTTAATATATTTAACGTGGACATGATTGTGAAGCGATTCCTACGATTCCTACTCAGCGATTCCTGAGTTAATTAACACATGTATCACCTCACTTTTTTTTTGATGAAAACACTTAAGTTCTACTGTCTCAGTAAGTTTCAATTATATAATAGTCACAACTGTATTCATCATGTTATATAAATTCTCAGACTTTATTTATAACTGAAAGTCCATACCTTTTTACCAACCTCTTCTGATTTTCCCCACCCTTCAGCTTCTGGCAACCATCATTCTATTCTGTTTCTGAGTTCAACTTTTGTTTTTAGATTTTACCTATAAGTGAATACTATGCAATATTCATCTTTGTCTTGCTATTTCAGTTAGCCAAGTTCATGTATATTGTTGAAAGTATTTCCTTTATTAAAGAGTAATATTCCTCATTATATATGAATATTCCATTAGTATATGTCACATTTTCATTCATCCATTGACAGACATTAGGTTGTTTCCATACCTAGGCTATTATAATGCTGCAATGAAAATGGAAATACAGATATCTGAGATAATGACTGTTTTCTATATATTTCTAATATTATATATGTATATATGTATATATATATGTATCTCTAAAGGTGGCACTGTTGGATCATGTAATAATTCTATTTTTAATTTCTTGAGGAGTCTTCATACTGTTTCCCATTGTGGCTATACCAGTCTATGATGCCACCAATAGCAGACAAGAGTTCCCTTTACATCCTCACCAGCATTTATCTCTTATCATTTTGATAACAGCTGCCTAGCAGGTGTGAGGTGATATTTCACAGTGGTTTTTTGTTTTGTTTTTAAAGATTTCATTTATTTATTCATGAGAGACACACAGAGAGAGACACAGGCAGAGACACAGGCAGAGGGAGAAGCAGGCTCCACGCAGGGAGCCTGATGCGGGACTTGATCCCGGGACCCCAGGATCAGGCCCTGAGCTGAAGGCAGGTGCTAAACCGCTGAGCCACCCAGGGATCCCCTCACAGTGGTTTTTAATGTCACTTTCCTGATGATTAGTAAAGTTAAGCATCTTTTTATGTGCCTACTGGTCATTCTTGGCTATTAAGTAGGAGTTCCTTGTATGTTTTGGATATTAATCAAATATCGGATATGTAGTTTGCAAATAATTTCTTTTATTCCACAGAATGCTTCTTAATTTTGCACAGCCCATGCTGTGCAGAAGCTTTTTAGTTTGATGCATTCCCACTTGTTTATTTTTGCTTTTGTTGTCTTGGCTTTTGGTGTGAAATCTAAAAAACTGTCACCAAAGACCAGTATAAAAGAGCTCACCCCATGTTTTCTTCTATGGGTTTAATAGTTTTAGGTCTCATATACAAGTAATTAATCCATTTTGAGTTATTTTGTGTTTGGGGCCAGATAGGGGTCCAGTTCCATCTTTTGCATATGGCTATCCAGTTTTTCAAATACGATTTATTGAAAAAACTATTCCTTTCCTCACTGTGAGCTCTCTGTGCCACTATCAATAACTAATTGGCCATTATGCAGAGGTTTATTTCTGGATTCTCCACTGATCTTTTTTAAATGCCAATACCATGCTATTTTGGTTACTGTTCCACCGATCTATGTAGGTTTTTTTTTTTAATGCTAATACCATACTATTTTGATTACTGTAGCTTTGTAATATATTTGAAATCAGGATGTGTGATGCTTCCAGCTTTGTTCTTTTTTTTCTCAAGATTGCTTTGGCTATTTAGGGTCTTTTGTGGTACCATCTGAATTTTACAATTGCTTTTTCTACATCTGTGAAAAATGCCTTTTGAATTTGATATGGATTGCACTGGTAGATCACTTTAGGTAGTACAGACATTTTAACATTAATTCTTCCAATCAATCAGCACAAAGGATCTTTTTTCCTGATTTATGTGTTCTTCAATTTCTTTCATCAATATTTTATAGTGTTAAGTGTACATCTCTTTCAATTCCTTAATTTATTCCTAAATATTTTATTCTTTTTCATGCTACTGGAAGTGGGATTGCTTTCTTATGGTTTTCTTTTCTTGAGGTGTCTGTCCGGTTTTGGTATCAAGGGTAATGCTGGCCTCACAGAATGAATTTGGAAGAATTCCCTCTTCTATTTTTTGGAAGATTTTAAGGACTGGTATGAATTCATCTTTGAATGTTTAGTAGAATTTACCATAATGCCATCTGGTCCTAGTCTTTTAAAAAGGAAATATTTTTACATATGACAGGAAGGATTCAAGACATGTATAAGATACATATTGCTGAGAAAATCTGTGGACTTTAATTCATTCAAGATATTTAAAAACAAAGGGAGATAGAAACTTTTTCAGAATTATTTAGATACAATTCTAAACAGATCATTTTTTTGCCATCTAAAAATATATGAATACATGTAATATTTACCATTAGCCAGCATGCCAGTTTTCTCTTCCTAAATTAAAAAGAAGAAGATAATCATATGATTTGAAACCAAAATTATATAAAATACCCACAATGCAAATAGTAGCAAAATTTGAAAACCAGTGTTTTACTCCATTATGAAAAAGTCAAGAAATGTGTTTTCTAAGTTTCTTTCATCACTCTCATTCACTAATAATTCTATATGACTGGAGAACATAGCTATGAGAGAACTTTTAGAAGTCTCTTTAGAATAACAATTACCAATCCATTTAGGCCTTTAAAGTATCTAGATGCCATCTGCTCATTCACCTTGCTCAGAAATTCTATTTTTTGAACTCTAAGATAACATGGATACTTTATATAAGATTCTTGCTATTATAACATCAATCATTTTTCTTTTATTGTTCAAAATTAATGATCAAATATAACTTGTACTCTGTTTGAGCTACATTTTTGAAAGACAAAAATTTCAAAGAGGCAGTCCACCAAATCAGCAAGATAGTTGAAATGTGTCAAAATTATAAGTTCCCTAAAAACAATTATCAATTCTCTTAGAGTTTTATATAATGTCACCCATATTCACTTAGATAGGCAATGTGTATGTTTACACTGACACATTTTTATGCAGGCTGTATTTTCTTAATATATCAAACCTCTGTGCCTTCTACTGACATGTTTTTCATAAAACATCTAAACTGTCATATTCTAAGTATAAAGCCCATTAAGTTACTAAGGATAACCAGCAGATCACATTAATCTTCATGTATTTCTAAAGGTTTTATTCTCCCCTCCAAATGGAGTGATTAGAGACACCCAGTGACAAAGCACCAGGTATATTTAAAAATAAGTATTTATTAATACCTGGTATTTCTTGCTTCTATTTAACTATTCTATTTAACTTTGTTTCTATGAAACCTATGGTTTCATACATGTTTAAAACATCTAGTCTGAACATGCAATCCTGAAAGAGACCTCATTTGTACAAATCAAGACCAAAATAATTAATTGTAATTATCCTACTAGTTAGTTACTATTAGGTAGCTTCAAGGATAAGCTCTACAAGGCATGCAATATGCAGTAATACCCCTAACCAGGCTTAGTAAGAACTGAGAAAAAAAAGAATTAGAGTACAACTGAATATGAATGGAATAATTTAATTCATGATCTTAGCCAAGTAAGTTTCATATGGTAATGTCACTGTTAGCATAAATACTGAGAAGGGGTATTTATTGTACTTCACAAGGACAAGATCTACCAAAAAAAGTGTAGCTTAATATACCTGTTTAAAAATTAGATTTGAATTTCAATTACAATTTCAATTTCTAAAACTTAAGGAAGTTACTTGCCAAAAAGATCCTTGAGAAAATCAATGGCCGTATTTCATTATGATTCACATTAAACTGACATCATGAATTAAAAAAATGTGAGCGTTAAGAGATGAATAACCTTACAACAATGAGCAAGACAATGAAGAACTCTATATTTTGAACTCTTCCTATAGTGAAAGTCAGCTAAAATGGTGACAGAAGTTTCAAAGCTGTCAAGTATATAACTGATGTATACCTGTTTGGGTACATGTTGTTTTTCAGATTGGGGATTTTCTTTGGAATTAGTCTCTTCTTGAGTAGTTAAAGGTGCATCAATATCCTCCTCACCTTCGAAATCATCACTGTAATTTTCTGAAGAAAATAATTTTTTAAAAATATTAAAGGATCACACTAACAAAAAGATCATATCCTGGGAAAAGACTCTTAATTTCCAAAGGAAGGAGTCTGCATACGAATAATTTATTGAAATATTAACATAAAGATAGCTTTAGAGGACATACTTTATTTTGTGAAGATTCTTTTTTCTTTTTTTAAGATTTTATTTATTTATTCATGAGAGACACAGAGAGAGAGGTAGAGACATAGGCACAGGGAGAGGCAGGCTCCATACAGAGAGCCCAATGTGGGACTTGATCCGGCATCCTGGGATCACGCCCTGAGCCAAAGGCAGACACACCCAACTGCTGAGCCACCCAGGCGTCCCTCTTTTTTTTTTTTTTGGCAAAAATTTAATGAAAACTCAATTCGTAAGACTTAGGTTTATTTCACTCTTATATTTTCAAATAGTTATAAGAGCTTTATATTTTTAATCTTTTATGTTTTTTTAACTAAAAATTTTTAGAGCTGTCCAAACATTGTATTTTTAAAACAAAGTTTAATGCTTATTTTTAAAAGAATCTCAAAAGCATACTTATAAAAGGCAGCACTTCTGTGAAATCTTGACATTCTTAAAACGTTGGATGAATTGATTGATTGATTGATTGTCTCTGTAGGTATCTCTAATGTAACCCTGAAACAGTACTTATGAAAGATCTATCTCTAATCCTTCCCGCAGGTAAATACTGGCTCTATGTGACCTCTACTATTTCCCAATTCTGGGCACTTCTCAGCTAAAGTCCCAAATTATATCTCAACGAATTTACACCAGAAGAGAAAAGTGTGTCTATGTTAATTAACATGATGCCAATAACACTACTTAGGGGAAGGTAAGGTAGGAGTTACCTGGCCAGGATCTCTAAACCAATTTTTAATGTGTTGTTTATAGCCCTTAAATTGAAGTATTAACTGAGATTTGTGACGTTTTCAGAGTGGAAACCATCATTCCATAAATAAACATAATCTTAATTGTATTTTGAAAATTAGAGCACTTTCAGAAACAGAATGGCCTGATGAAAGACTGTACGAGAGTTCCACAGACTGCTATGGAATGGCTGTCCTTTCTTAAAATGGAGAGGATAACCTGAGTGCAATTAATAATGAAAGTCTGAGAATGAATTTGAGAGGGCTTAGAAGTTAAACAGAGATGTTCCTAGTGACATCTATCTACAGAAACATCTCCATATTAGTTCAAAAGGAAGACAAGGTGAGTACTGGATCTTAGGTAAATAAACTAGCTTAGCTGGTTAACTACATTAATATATTCTGAGGCTGAGAACCTCACCTTTGTGAGCTCATCTTTTCCATATAAGAAATAACACTGGGATTTTCTAAATATCAACAGACATAATTAAATTTGCAAAACAGTTATCAGGGACACCTGGGTAGCTCAGCGATTGAGCGCCTGCCTTCAGCTCAGGGCATGATCCCAGAGTCCCAGAATCAAGTCCCACATCGGGCTCCCTGCATGGGGCCTGCTTCTCTCTGCCTATGTCTCTGCCTCTCTCTCTGTGTGTCTCTTGTGAATAAGTAAATAAAATCTTAAAAAAAAAAATAAAAGATCTGAATGATAGATTTTGGAGGCATTTTTCATTCTTTGTTAGAAAATTTAGCTGCAAATTTTAATTTAAGTATGATGCAACCTACAGGACTTTCCCCTCTACTATGCTGGATTTCAAAAACTCTGTAAACAATGAGTAAATTGAACAAAATATATGAAATAACTATTTATAAACACTGGACAGCTGGCAGCACAAAACTGATTCCTTAAGAAAAAAACAAGTGAGGTGAGTTCTACAGTTACTTGAAGGTACATAAATTCAGGAATGTTAAGCAGGGAGGGGAAGATCAGAACAGTCTCACTATGTTAAGGTCACAGAGATAAACTTTTAGAAAGACTGAGGCGATCAGAAACACCGATGTAGAAGCAGAGCTCTAAAGATCTGTATGTGGTCTCCCTGACTCTTTGCTGAATACTAAGCCATATTTGCATACTTTGAGCAACTGGAAGCTACTGGCTAGGAAATTCACAGACTTCAGGAAGGGAAAGGAGAGTCTGGAGCTCTAACCAGTTTGAGTGGAAAAAATCCTCATTGTTTAGTAGGGTCATTCAGTAGAAACCTCAGAAAGGATGTGCCTTAGTACTAGTGTCAAACTGTACTACGAAATGCTACGGGAGACCTCCCCTAACAAAGCATAAGAAAAGCCTTGGAAGGATCAAGGTAGCAAGATCTGCCAGAACAAAGCTCAACACTATAGGAAGAAAACAAAATTCAGACACTCAACAACATAAAAATCTACAATATCCAACACCCAATAAAAAAAAAATAACTAGACTTACAAGGAAAAGCAGCAGTCAATAGAAAGAGACCCAGAAATGCACACACACATTGGGATCAGCAGAATATGTTTTGTTAAGGACTTAACAAGAAAAAAAAAAAAAAAAAGAACATGAGAGAAGATACCATAGAGATTTAAAAAAATACCTAAAAGGAGCTTCTAGATTGAAAGAAAAAAGATTCAATGAATTAACAGAATATCAAAGGAAAGAAGAAAAAAATCAGTAAATCTGAAGACCTAACAATAAAAACTGAAGCACAAAGAGGAAAATAGCTTTAAAAAATGAAAGAGCCTTAATGACCTATGGCACAAAATTTAACCATCTAACACAACTGTAATTAGAGTCAGAGGGCAGGGGGTTACAGAAATATTTGAAGAATTAGTGGGCAAAACATTTTTTCATTTTGATGGAAACTATAAATTCACAGATCAAAGATGCTCAATTAGCTCCAAGTAGGATAAATACAAGAAAAGCATACCAAGATACACCCACATCAAACTGCCACAAAACCAGGCTAAAAAAAAATACTATACAGAAACTCAAAATACTAGATAGCTACCACAGTAGACTCTTGAACAGCATGGGTTTGAACTCTGTTATAGTCCCACTTACATGAGGATTTTTTTCTGATACAGCCCAATACTATAAATGTATTTTCTCTTCCTTATGATTTTTTTTTAAAGATTTTATTTATTTATTCATGAGAGAGAGAGACAGAGACAGAGACACAGGCAGAGGGAGAAGCAGGCTCCGTGCAGGGAGCCCGACGTGGGACTTGATCCCAGGTCTCCAGGATCATGCCCTGGGCCAAAGGCAGTGCCAAACTGCTAAGCCATCGGGGCTGCCCCCTTATGATTTTCTTAATAACATTTTCTTTCCTCAAGCTAACTTTGAGAATATAGTATATAATAATATACATAACATACAAAATATGTGTTTATCAAATCTTTTTGTTATCGTAAGGCTTCCAATCGATGAGAGGTTATTAGTAATTAAATTTTGGGGGGAGTCAAAAGTTACACACAGATTTTTATGCAGGGGGTCAGCATCCCTAGCTCCTATGCTGGACAGTCAACTGTATTTGAAAATTGCTAAAACAATAGATCTTAAAAGTTCTTATCTCAAGGAAAAAATGTTTTGTTTTGTTTTTTGTACTCGTGATAGTGTTAACTAGATTTGTTATGGTGATCATTTCACAGTGTATCAAATTATGTTGTGTGCCTGAAAATAATATGTTATATATCAGCTTTACTTCAAATTAAAAATTAATTTTTTAAAATTCGTTTTAAATAAGTTAAAAAAGCCCTCAAATCTATACAAAAGAATACAAAAAAACTGAGAATGATAAATACACGGAAAACATTTTTACATAAATATTACTTTTTTATCTCCCTTAAAAAATTTTTAAAGTTTGTTTATTTATTTATTTGAGACACATAGAGTGAGGCAGAAACACAGACAGAGGGAGAAGCAGGATGCATGCAGGGCCCCTGATGTGGGACTCGATCCCAGCAGCCCAGGATCACGCCCTAAGCTGAAGGCAGACGCTCAACCACTGAGTACCCAGGTGTCCTTTCCTTAAAAATGTTTTAAATAGACTATTAAAAGCAATAGTGATAATAATAATAGTGATAATAATACATCATGGAGTTTTAGGATATACAAAAAAAATATCTGACAAAAATAGCAAAACGGTTGAGGAGGGGAGTTGCTGCTTTTAAGACTCATATAAAGTGATATAATGTCATCTGAAAGTAGAATCTATTTAATAAGCTAAAAATGCATAGTACGAATCATAGAGAAACTAAGAAGGAAAATACAACAAAGAGGTATAACTAACAAGCCAAAAGAAGGGAAAAAATGGAACACTACAATACTTAATCCAACAGACTGCAGGACAAAAGCAACACAACAAATGGCAAAAGAATAAATAACCATACCGATGAATATATTTTTATTAAAGGTAGAAACATTTCAATTAAAAGTCAGAGATCGTTAGAGTGGATAAAAAAGCAAAATCCAGGTATATGCTACCCATGAGAAAATCATTTTAAAAATAAAAACAGAGACATGTTAAAAGTCAAAGTAGAAAAAGAAATACCTACTAAGCCATGCTTTAGAGATATTGGTCCTGGCTCCAAAGATTCCCCTCGTCCTTTTCTTGACTTCTGAAATGATCCACCACCCACTCCCAACAAATGATGCAGCAGTGCACTCTCAACCATTTCTCAGTACCTCAGACTGTAAGATAGGCAGTTCACTCAACCTAAACTAAGCTCTTTCCAAGATATGATTTTCCTTTTCTTTTTCTATCAATGTCTTTATTAAGTTATATTATCTTTTCAAATATTGTACATTTTTAAACGAATGAAATTACCTGCCAGTTCTTCATGTTTTGATTCATTCTCACGTTTATCTTCAGTTAGTTCTACATCAATTTGATTACTGAAAAAAAATTACTTAATTCAGAATTAAATGTTAATACATTCCATGCAATCTTTTGCGCATATTTAAAAAAACTCTAACATTATATTTTTCTTCTCAAGTACTCTTATTCTATCAAAAACTAAGAATTTGGGCACTATATAGAAAATGTTGTGAAAATAAAGGACCCTCAAAGCCTTATTGTAGCTATCAAATTAATACAAAGAGAAAAATGCCATTAACTTTATACACAAATACACACAGTTTTATACATAAGTGTGTGCATTTACATGTCTCAGGACCCAGATGTTCTTTCTACACTAAAAATCAGAAATTGACCACAAGCTAGGAGAAACAGTGAAGTCTAAGTCAGGCCAAAACCTGACCAGAAAAAAATGTCAGGTTCAGCATTTACATGTTAATAAGCAATTTAATCATGAAATACAGGCTGAATAGGAACCTTAAACTAATAAAAACTCAGAAAGTGACAAAGGCGCTTGAGCAAATTTAATTATATTGGGGTTAGTTCATACACTGCTTTCTTGCAAACTGAGGAATCTGCCCTACTTTTTTCAGTCCATTAACCCTGTCTTTAGTGAGATTATCAGCAAATCCATAAAGATATAAAACTATAATAATAATAATAGCAGCAAACAATACTGCATATCCAATGGTATTCAGCACTCTGACTAGCCTGTCCAAGAACAGAAATATCAGGAGTTAAGAATACTGCTAAGAAATAAGAAAAAGAGGGGCAACCCGGGTGGTTCAGCGGTTTAGCGCCGCCTTCAGCCCAGGGTGTGATCCTGGAGACCCAGGATCGAGTCCCATGTCGGGCTCCCTGCATGGAGCCTGCTTCTCCCTCTGCCTGTGTCTCTACTTCCCCCTCCCCCCCACTTTCTCTCTCTGTCTTTCCTGAATAAATAAAATCTTAAAAAAAAATAAGAAAAAGTTAAGAAATATTATAAAGGGGCCCAAACTTATAGCTAACAAACCTGTGTATACTTCATCTGTGTTGTTACTATTGGGAGAAGCAATTACCCTGAATGTCCCTGCATGTTTTTGTGGGGTACACCAGGAACTCAAGGCACAAACTCCTCTTTCCTAGGTTATTTCCCACAATTGTGTTGCTGTGAGCCACCTTGAGAGATGATGCAGTATCTCCTCCCAGAAAAGAAGTAGGCCTGTTTCCTCTTACATAAAAGCAACAGATTCCCCAAGCTCAGTGATCCTCTCCTATAAGGCAACTCAGTGGCCATGCAGACAGCCTTCATGGACTCTCCGTGGTGCCTCCACAAGCTTTGTGGGGCATGGGGGAAGTGAGGCAAATAAACACGAGACTCAGATAGGCTTTTGTTGTAAGAAATAAGGTCCTTTGTTTCTAACCCAGGAATCCGATGTCTATTGTCAGCATCCATAAAACTGGCAGGGTCACTTGTTAGCTTACAAGTAGGGTAAAAATCTCAAACCCTCCATAATTCATGACAGTCACTGCACCACTTTATTCATAGTCTCTCAAAAACTAAGCATCCTGAGGAGACCGGGTACTCTAACAACCAGAGGTTATGATTCTCCTCACCCTTAATGTAATTATAGTTTGGTGTTCTTAAAATCTTAAAAGTTGTAATCTGGCTTCCATTTATCATTTTAACAGGTCAAAGGTCTACTGTATGTTCGGAATACCAGCTCAATTAGTAGGAGTTCCAGGATAAATGAGGTTTCCTGATTATCATCAGGGTCAACCATACAAAGGTAGGACAGAGACAAAACTGGTCTTTACTCCTTGTTCCCCTTTCTTTTCTTTTTTTCTCAGAGTTTATAACAGCTACTTGAACTCTCTTATTTATTTTATCTATGTAAAATCACTTGAGAAGTTACTTTCCTAATAAGGTCTTTTTGCCATGTGCCATTAATCTCAAAAGCATCTTAGGCTGGACATTTCAGGTATCTGGATGCAGAGTGGGGTCTCAAACACAAATCAACAAATTCCATTCATATATAAGAGAAAACATGACCAAAATAATGAACAGAGAAAAGAGCTAAAAATAAGATTTAATTTTTGTTTGTTATCATGTTTACCCACTGAAGTCCATGCATACACCAGTCTTCTAAAAATATAGAAAAACATAGAAAGAAATCATTTAATGATTAGTCAATATTGTACATACATTACCTATGTAAAGCTTTAAATTGCGTGGAGTCATTAGAATCCAGTTCCTTATTTAATCTTGAATAATCAATGGAAGATGTTAAGCCTTCCTCAAGCCTGGCAAAAAATTGCTCTTTTTCTTCTTGTTCTTCTAATGTGTCTAATCCCAATCCAAGGACACTATGATTGAGTTCAGAAACTACTATCTCTAAATGAAAAGCACAAATACATTTTATTAATATGAAGAATTTTGATAATATTAATTGTAATGATTTATTTATTAATAGAAAAATTTTAAAAATTTAAAACATACTTTAATCTCTTACCGACCAAGTACAGACTTTTATTCATAATCGGTATGTAAGGTTATAAGGCTTCTCTCAAGATCTAATTCTAAATCTTCTAGAAAGGTGTTAATTAAGTGTACATGGTTCAGTAAAGGAGGCTTCAAGATACAAGTTAATTTTTGTAAACATTTTAATTATGGCATAGTATAATTAAAGCATTTAATCTAATCAAGCACAGTAATTGACCTATCAACTCATATCCCTCACATTTCTTACCATTTGTTTCTAAGCTGTCAATACTTAAGATGGAGGTTCCACTGCTCTGAAGAAACTGAATCCTTTCAGCAGAGTCCTCTTCTATTTCTATAATAGGCTGAGAAGGTTTCTTTGTTTTCAGATAGCTTACATTTGTTCCAAGCAGTCCTAAGGATAGGATTTAACATACAGTTGGATATTTATGTTTAGAAAACTGTTTTGACTGTTTACTAACCAGTAATAGTGTTGTACTAACATTTTTTGTTAGCTAATTTTATGGACAGTAGTTACAAAATAAATCTGGTGTATTAAATAAAAATCCATCTGACCTAAAGTTCACAAAAAAGAACTATAATTCTATTTATTTGCAGTGTATCTTATTAAATAATCTCAAAAAGTTTACATAATGAGATAAAATGTTTTAAATTACTTTGAAGCACAATTATTTAAGACAGTATATCGTACATGTTCTGCCTTATGTAAAGGAAAAGTAGGAAATAACTAGGTGAATTAGAAAAGGAAAACAAATCCAGGTAGGACAGAGACAAGGTACACATGGTCAGCAATGGGAGGGGGAGGCCAACATTGGAGGATGCAAAAAGGCCAGTGAGGTTCGATCTAGAGAATGAGGGTGAGTCTAGGTGGAGATAAGTCCAGAGCAGGAGCTGATGGTCCGACTAGGCCAGTACTCACAGCCAGGAGTTTTGCTCTTTATTCCAAAAACATTAGAAAACACTGAAAAGGCTATACAATATTCAAAATTTCTTTATCATAATAGCATACATTTTTTATAAAAAAGTAAAAAATGGAAAAGTTAAATAATTACATTGTAAGATATAAATATTAAGATTAGAAGAATATCACTTTTGCTTAGAAGGAAGTCTTACCAAGAAGTCACAAATTCTGACTTTATTTTCCTAATTAGTGTCCTCTTAGAAAGGATTTAGAATCTATCTCTTTTAAAGATTTTATTTATTTATTCATCAGAGAGAGAGAGAGAGAGAGAGAGAGAGAGAGGCAGAGACACAGGCAGAGGAGCCCGACGTGGGACTCGATCCCAGGTCTTCAGGACCATTCCCTGGGCTGAAGGCAGCGCTAAACCACTGAGCCACCCGGGCCACTCTAAAATCTATTTTTTACGGTTTTGTGAGAATAACGGTTTTACAGATCAAATAATAACTTCCATGTTCACAGAAAATCAAGAGATGTTATCTAAAGACATTTCAAATGAAAAACTTAATGCCATGGTTGGGATGCTATTTTGGGGCCTATGGGGGTCTCACATTAGCTCTGAAGTTGGACTCAGGGATGTGACCCACATTGAGTTTATAAGAGACTAATGAACAAAACCAAGACCCAATTTGCTTATTTATAATGAAGATTATAACCAGTAGAAGGATTAGATTGTTTCATTCTCTAGGCAGAACATTTTATTCTTATGGCCTTGAAAGAGAAAATTATAAGGCTGAAGTAGCTCAATGTTGATGTTTAATGCTAAGATTAGTAATGCATTTCTCTCCGCAAAAGGGTGTTTACTTCCCCCTCAGAAGCTTCTATGCTCTTGATGGCAGGAATCATATCTTGTCTATACACTAGTGCCTATTATGCACAACATAACATGAACTCAGAAATGTCTGTGATTGCTATATCCTTGGGTGGAGAAACCCTCTCCTCTGTTTATTTATTTATTTTTAAAGATTTTATTTATTCATGAGAGACAGAGAGAGAGGCAGAGATATAGGAAGAGGGAGAAGCAGGCTCCCTGTGGGGAGTCCAATGTGGGACTCGATCCTGGAACCACTGAGCCACCCAGGCATCCCCTCTCCTCTGTTTAAATGGATATTGTCAAAGCTTGCTTCTTAAATATAATTCTTTGCATCTTTTACTAATCAAATCCACTTTTGATTGACAAATTCTTTCTTAAAAATTAGTCCCTTTAGTCATGTCACATTCAATTGTTAGTCTAGGACCTAGTTTTTCCCTTTGGGATGAGTACATTTTATCTCTTACACATTACTTTCTGGAAAGAGATGTTAATGCTAATGAAGTCTTAAATCTTTGTGAACAATTCCAATTGTACTTTATCATATAATATTACTTTCAAGCACCAACGGCAGGGAGATTCTAAAAAAGAATTCTTGACATGCAAACTTTAGCATTGTTACATGGTTGGGAAATTTATGAAAAAATGAGCTGTATTTTTCAATAAGGTAACTCCTTATTTATAGTTTTATTTTTTTTTAATTTTTATTTATTTATTTATGATAGTCACACACACACAGAGAGAGAGAGAGAGAGAGAGAGAGAGAGAGAGAGAGAGAGGCCGAGACACAGGCAGAGGGAGAAGCAGGCTCCATGCACCGGGAGCCCGATGTGGGATTCGATCCCGGGTCTCCAGGATCGCGCCCTGGGCCAAAGGCAGGTGCCAAACCGCTGCGCCACCCAGGGATCCCCTATTTATAGTTCTAATGACAGAGAAATGACTTTCACTCTAACATTCATTTATTAAATGCATTTATTACTTATTTACTGTTGGGGGCAGGGGAATACAAACAAAAAAAAAGTGTTTCCTGTCCTCACAAAGCTCCCAACCTCAGGAGTAGCCCTACAGGTTATGACTATCAGCACAATATGTAAGTGCTATTGTGGTGTTCTGAAATCAAAACAAAGGAGAAAATAATTACGTTGAGAAGGGAACTAGAAGAGTTAGGGAAGAAGGATGCAAGCAAAGGCAGTCTAGTGGTGAGAAAGCATGAGCTAATGCACAAAGCTAATGCATAGAGTCAATGATGTTTCCAGGAGATAGGGAATAACGGAGTACGGCTGGGGCACAGGAAGCTGGAAAGGAAGGTCCTAGTCAGATGATGTAGAGTCTTAGCGGTCACATTAAGGAATCTGGGCTCAATTTCATGGGGGGAAAAACAAAAGCTATGGGGCAAATTTCCCCCTGAGGATATAGAAATCTTCTAAGTTTATAAAATGCTGCTTAGTGATCCATAAATAGTATAAACATAGGTAACATAGGGTTCCTTATGGATATGCAGTATCATACACAGCAGGTATACCAAAGCAAATACTCCAGAGAGTAGTTTTCCGTTTGTAAAGATGCGACTAAGAACAACTCTGGGAAAGGTATACACATAAATCAAACAGGATCAATAATGAGTTCTTTACCATTATGGCAAAAAAATTTATTTTTTTACTACTGTTATTAAGAGACTGTGATACCAAAAATCTAAAGATTTGTTAAAATCTTTCTAATGTGATGACATTAATACATTGTCAGAATATTTTATTAAATCACTTTAAATCAATTTACCATTTATACAGGGAAATAGAGAAATATACGTGTATCATTCATCATATTAATTTAGATAAACATAAAATTATCCCAATGTAATATAACCTGATAATGCAGGAACATCATAGATTCTCAATTACATAATATATATTAAAGCAAAGTTATATGAAAATTCAAGCTTCAAAAAGTCATGTTACTACTATTATCTTTATAGATGTATAGTCCAACAACAAAATCCCAGAACTGAAAGTCTTGACTGACCCCTTGTGGTCAAATAATTTGGAATAAAAAAATGAGCAATATTTACCACCATCTTCAAAATCATCTTCAGTTATCCACCATGGCACTACATCTTTCTTTTTCACTTCTCTTTTAGGTTGTCTAGGTGTTTTGCTTGAATTATCAAAAGAATCATCTGAAAGCTATAGATACAAGTTACTGAATTAATATTTGAGAATCCCAGATTCATTACTAAACAATGCTTCTCTTAGTTCTTTCACAGTTCAGTTATCACGTACATAAACAAAATTCTCAGCAACAATAAATTTGCATTTTTAAAGATATGTAGCTAAAATAACTTAAAAATCAAGCATATATCTCTGAACATCAATTTCTTTTTCTTTCTTTTTTTTTTTTTTTTACGATAGTCACACAGAGAGAGAGAGAGAGAGGCAGAGACACAGGCAGAGGGAGAAGCAGGCTCCATGCACCGGGAGCCTGACGTGGGATTCGATCCCGGGTCTCCAGGATCGCGCCCTGGGCCAAAGGCAGGCGCCAAACCGCTGCGCCACCCAGGGATCCCTGAACATCAATTTCATATCCAGAGTTAAATAAGTAAACTAACCAGGGAGAAAACATCAATGATAACAACAAAGAAATAAAGAAAACTTATCAAGAAACTTGATCAAGAAGGGGAAAAAAATGAAGTATGTGAAAGTATACCCATTCTCTAGGGTATATGAATAAATACAAATTGCGCAAAATTACCCAGCATCATTCTCAAAGAGCACAAAATTCTAAGACCAGATGAATTGAGTATGCCAGAAAAATCAGCATTTTGTCACAATGACTAAGAAACTTTAATAAAATTTTATTTATTTTTCTATTCTTTAGGTCCAAATTTTACCACAATCCTAAAAAATCCCCTACTCTAACCCTAACTCCACCCACAGCCACTGCCACCACTCTGTCAGTAACCTGGCCTCTCTTCACTGAGAAAAGAAAGCTCTCAGGCAAAAACCAGTCTCCTTTCCCTTATTCCACCATTACACTCATCTGTGAAGACACTGCTTTCCTCTTTCAGAAAAGAAATGGTTTCCACACCAAGGAGAACTTGCAGAGGGGTCAGTCACTTCCCCCGTTCTAGGTTCTCACTTCCTTGCTCATTCTACATCATCTCTATATCTTCACTCCCCCTTCAGACTCCCATGCCTCCTTCCTTCAGGTTATAAACCTGCCCCTTGCTGTAACCTCAGGGCCTCGTACAACTGTGGAATGGAGGAATGAACATTCAATTGTACTCCACTTTTTTTTAAAAAAAGCAAAGTAAAATAAAACAAACAAGAATAAGCTCCTTATTCCCACCTCCCCTTTATTCTACCTATCACTTTCTTCTACATACCAATTTCTTGAGTTTACTCCTCAACTCTTGAAAAGCTGGTTCCCATCCCAAAACAGCTCTTGCCCAGGTTCCAAAGGCCTCCTGGATGCCACAAATAAAAGACCACTGCCGGTCATCTTCCCTGATTACATCACGGAATTTGATACTGGTGACTGACTCTTCCAAAAACTCTCTATCCTTGATTTCACAACCTCACTTCCTCCAAATTATACTTCACTTCTGGGACTTTTCCCACCCATCTACTTCAATAGATCTTGGCTCTTTTGTACATTTCTTTACACTAGACTTCCCCAGGACTCTGTCCTTGTCCTTTTTATCCTCACTTTACACGTTTCCTGGAGAAGAAACCAACATTTATTCCATGCCTGCTGTGTATTAGGATCTATCCCCAGATTATCTCAATCTCTAAGCATTCAATCAAGATTTATTGATGGGGGTAAGCTCAGAGAAATTAAGCAACTTGCCCCAGTTGCTACTGTTAGTAAGTATTACAGACCTAGGATTCAAACAGGTCTGATAACACTTGTCCGCTTTCCACTGTAGTATGTAGTCCCCCAACTGGGACAATGTCACCAGGATACCCTTTTAAACTTCCAAGATGACTGCACAAATTTCCACCTGCCAACCAAAGAACTCTACTGCAATGACTTAAAATAATCCCGATTTTAAAATGTTCAAAAAGAACATCAGACAGGAAGAGGGAAGGAAAAGTATTCTTCCTTTTTTTTTAAAGTATTTATTTATTCATTCACTCATTATTTATTTGTTTATTTATTTATTTATGACACACAGAGAGAGGCAGAGGCAGAGGGAGAAGCAGGCTCCATGCAGAGAGACCAACGTGGGACCTGATCCCAGGACCCTAGGATCATGGCCTGAGCCAAAGGCACCGCTCAACCACTGAGCCACCCAGTGTCCTGGGAAACTATTCTTTTTTTTTTAATTTTTTTTAATTTTTATTTTTATTTATGACAGTCACACAGATAGAGAGAGAGAGAGAGGCAGAGACACAGGCAGAGGGAGAAGCAGGCTCCATGAACCGGGAGCCCGACGTGGGATTCGATCCTGGGTCTCCAGGATCGCGCCCTGGGCCAAAGGCAGGCGCCAAACCGCTGCGCCACCTTTCCGATCCCGGAAACTATTCTTTAACTAAATTTTAGTTTCATCACTTTCCACTCAGTCTCTGAACTTGGTCAACACCTTGAAATGTTCCATTTCTCTCTCCTCCCTATATCTCACTGTTCACCAAATTCTGACAATCTGCCTCAGACTCAGTCTATTTCTCTTAAGCCCCATGGCCAAGAGTGTGGAAGGAGTATAGGTTTTGGGGGCCAGACAGATCTGAATTCAAATTCTAATTTCAATTTGCTGTTGCTTCAGAAAAATTATCCTCTTTTCAAGTTTATTCAATCTGTTAAAAAAAAAGTCATAGTACCACTGACCTTGCAAGCTTGTGACAAAGATCAGAAAATGAAATGCAGGGTGCTCACCCTACTATCTAATACATTGTAGGTATTCTCCCTTTTGATAATCGTCCACACTGCTTTCCAGATTCTTACTATTAAAAACAAAACACAAAACCTGGTACCCAGAAAATAACCGTGCTGGTGAGCATATGGAGAAACTGGAATCCTAATATACCAATACACAGCTACTTTAGAAAACAGTCTGGCCATTCCTCAAAAGGTTAAACAAAGTTACCATATGACCCACCATACCAACTACCAGGTATACATATAACAGAAATGAAAACATACAACCTCACAAAAACTTGTACATGACTTTTCATAGAAGCATTATTTATAAATGCCAAAAAGTAGAAAGAACTCAAATGTTCATCAACTGATATGTGGATAAACAAAATGTGGTAAACCCATACAATGGAACATTATTCAGCTATAAAAAGCAATGAAGTACTGACAGATGCTACCACATGGATGCACCTTGTTTCAGCCAAAGTTGAGTGGAAGAAACCAGTCACAAAAGACAGCATATTATTTAATTCTATGTCTATGAAATGTCTGTAATCAGAATATATTCAGAGACAGAGAGTAGATTAGTGGCCCCCAAGGATGGAGAAAGGGGTAACTGGTAATGGGTACATGGTTTCTTTTGAGGATGACAAAAATGTTCTAAACGTGATTGTGGTAATAGCTTCATTGCCATGAAAAAACTAAAAACCACTGAATTGTACACTTCGCTTTTTCTTAGTAGGCTCCAAGCTGGGCTTTCCTCCCCAGTGCTATTCCAATATGGGGCTTGAACTCACGAACCTGAGATCAAGATCTGAACTGAGATCAAAACTTGGACACTTAACCAACTAAGCCACCCAGGTACCCTGGAATTGTACACTTTCAACAAGTGAATCGTATGGTATATGACAACTCAAGAGAGCTATTAAAAAAAAAAAAGGGTGGTCCCACCAACCTCCATAAAAACAAAGATATGTAAGCCATATCATTGAATAAATTCTTTGAACAATAATTTAACAAAATGATTAAAAAAGTTAACATGGCTCTAAAATCATGGTTTTCATTATTTAAAAAAAAGAACAAAAACAAAAAACGAGATGCTGCTTACCCAAATCTCTAACATGAGATAAAAGTTTTTATGTGTTGAGGCTAAATATGAGAGGAAGAGTGGGAGGGATAGAGGGTGTTTAAGGGGTGGTAAATGAGGGGCAGAAGGAAAAAAATTGGTTTGTACTGCTTTTTATCTTTTACAGTGAAAATACTTCCTATTAAGTTTAATTTTCAAAATAAAATTTCATATTTGAAAGTAAAAAATCAGTTTTCAAATGGGAAGTGAGATTCTTAACCTGAGTGTCTGTTACATTCAGATAATCATTAGATGCTTTTTAAAACCCTTACAACAATCTACAAATAATGCCTACTTTGTAGGCATTATTTTTCCTGTTACTGAAACTGTGGTTTTCTACTACATCATATATCTAGCTCCCTTTATGAACAATTATACAATATTAGTATAATTGCTTAAAATGTGGCTTTCCTGAATGCTCTACAAGGCCTATTTATATAAATACATAGGATATAGTGCAACCCTCTAATTTACTCATTCAGCAAATATATATTAAACTTCAGGTATAGCAGTGAACATGTAGCTGCCACATCACAAATCATACATTCTTACAATGGGAGGCAGAAAACAGACACAAGTAAAATCATGAATGGTGCCAAGTGCTACACACAGAATTAAATATATGACACACAAAGAAGTAACTTGCTGGTTACTTTTTTACTGGATAAATAGAAAAAATATATATAAAAACCTCTCTGTGGTAGTGATATTTAAGATGGGATCTTTAACAACCAGGTAAAGGATAGGGAAACAAAATTATTGGCAGAGGGACCAGTTCCTGAAAAGCTCCTAAAGTGAAAGGATCTTGGCATGTCTAAGGGAGAAAAAAGGCCATCGTAGCATAAGTAGATAAGGGGGAAGAGAGATATAAAGTGAATGAGGACAACATGAGCAAAAATCAGCCAGGGCTTTATAAACCATAGGAAGGAGTTTGAATTTTATTCCATTGGTGACAGGAAGGCAAGAGAGTGTTTTACAAAGGAGAGGAACAATCTGATTTATGTTACAGATCATGCTGGTGGCAGTGGGGTGAAGGAATTGGACGGGGGCGGGGGGGCAGTACGTGGCAACTGTTATAGTAGCAAAGGAGAGAAGACAGTGCTCCAGACTAGGTTGGAGGTAGTGAACAGGAAAATAACTAGAAGGGTGACAGGTAGATTCTGGAGGAAAAGCTGACAGAGCTTGGTGATGCACTTGTGAAACTGAAAACAGGAAACTTCATTTAAAATACAGTTGGGAGGTCGGAAGGGGGAGCTCTCACACCCTATCGACTTGTCATCAATTACAGACTCCAGATGGCAAGTGATTCGGAGCATTTTCTCATGTGCTTGTTGGCCATGTCTATGTCTTCCTCTGTGAGATTTCTCTTCATGTCTTTTGCCCATTTCATGATTGGATTCTTTGCTGTTGAGTTTAATAAGTTCTTTATAGATCTTGGATACTAGCCCTTTATCTGCTAGGTCATTTGCAAATATCTTCTCCCATTCTGAGGATTGTCTTTTAGTTTTGTTGACTGTTTCTTTTGCTGTGCAGAAGCTTTTTATCTGATGAAGTCCCAATAGTTCATTTTTGCTTTTGATTCCCTTGCCTTCATAGATGTATCTTGCAAGAAGTTGCTGTGGCCAAATTCAAAAAGGGTGTTGCCTGTGTTCTCCTCTAGGATTTTGGTGGATTCATTTAGATCTTACATCCATTTTGAGTTTATCTTTGTGTATGGTGTAAGAGAATGGTCTAGTTTCATTCTTCTACATGTGGCTGTCCAATTTTCCCAGTACCATTTATTGAAGAGACTGTCCTTTTTCCAGGGGATAGTCTTTCCTACTTTGTCGAATATTAGTTGACCATAGAGTTGAGGGACCATTTCTGGGTTCTCTATTCTGTTTCATTGATCTATGTGCCTGTTTTTGTGTCAGTACCACACTGTCTTGATGATCACAGCTTTGTAGTACAACTTGAAATCTGGTATTGTGATGTCCTGGCTCTGGTTTTCTTTTTCAGTATTCTCCTAGCTGCTTTCTGATTCCACACAAATCTTAAGACGATTTGTTCCAACTCTTTGAAGAAAGTCCATGGTATTTTGATAGGGATTGCACTGAGTGTGTAAATTGCCCTGGGTAGCATTGACATTTTCACGATATTAATTCTTCCAATCCATGAGCATGGAATATTTTTCCATCTCTTTGTGTCTTCCTCAATTTCTTTCAGAAGTGTTCACCTCACACCAGTGAGAATGGTGAAAATTAACAAGACAGGAAACAACACATGTTGGAGAGGATGTGGTGTCCCCCTTTGCACTGCTGGTGGGAATGTGAACTGGTACAGCCACTCTGGAAAACTGTGTGGAGGTTCCTCAAAGAGTTAAAAATAGAACTACCTTATGACCCAGCAATTGCACTGCTGGGGATTTACCCCAAAGATACAGATGCAGGGAAAAGGCAGAACACCTGCACCCCAATGTTTATAAGCAGCAATGTCCACAATAGCCAAACTGTGGAAGGAGCCTTGGTGTCCATAGAAAGATGAATGGATAAAGAAGATGTGGTCTATGTATACAATGGAATATTACTCAGCCATTAGAAACGACAAATACCCACCATTTGCTTCAACGTAGATAGAACTGGAGGGTATTATGCTGAGTGAAGTAAGTCAATCGGAAAAGGACAAACATTATATGGTCTCATTCATTTGGGGAATATAAAAAAATAGTGAAAGGGAATAAAGAGGGAAGGAGAGAAAAGGAGTGGGAAATATCAGAGAGGATGACAGAAGATGAGAGACTCCTCTAACTCTAGGAAATGAACAAGGGGTAGTGGAAGGGGAGGTGGGTGGGGGGATGGGGTGACTGGGTGACGGGCACTGAGGGGGGCACTAAATGGGATGAGCGCTGGGTATTATGCTGTATGTTGGCAAATCGAACTCCAATAAAAAATATACAAAAAAAAATTACAGACTCCAACAAAGTAGTGTTTCTTGCATTTTCCAATAGGAGGAAGCCTACTTTACTACCCCAACAGGAGGAAGGAAAGTTTTTCTTCATGCCCAGCAAAACAGCTCTGTCAATGAGAAGCCATCACCCCCCTGAACTCTTGCTTTCCTCCAATAGACTTTTATTTAAAGCAGCCCCTCCCAACTTCCTCCTTTTCTCTATGAAGTTATGTTCCTCTCCTTTGATCTCAGGTCTTGCCTAGGGTTTTGCCATAGCTTGCAAGTCCAAATTGCAAGTCTTCTGCCATTCCCAAATAAATGGTAAAACAACTGGCTGTTTTATTTTTGAGGTCAACATTACTTGGTGATCAGAAGTGGGATCCAGAGAAGACTCCAACAACTCTGAGGCCAGTGAACAAACAGGTTCAGTGAATTCAGTGAATTCATAGCTTTCTCCCAGACCCTGGAGTTTGAGAATTAGTCTCTCCTGGATCCAAGCTCTGCTCTCTTTGCACTTTGAGCTCTCTGGCTTTACTCAGGATCTGTTTAAAAGCTTTATTATTTCTATTTTTGTGAACACTTTGTCCCTTCTGGTGAGTATTCATGTGTTTTTCTGAACTTCTGGATTGACTAATGGGATCCTAATCCTCAAACTTTCTCAGGACAGCCTTCTTCTTGAGACCCTGATGGACTTTATGTCTAAAAACTATGATCCCTCCCCAAGCACACTGCTAATGAAATAGACCAACTTAGCTAAATTTAGAATTTCAATGACTATCATTGGGGACCTTTTGATCTCCTCAAGCTTCCTTCTCTCAAAACCAAACTAGAAGACCATAGCTCTAATTAAACAAATTGAATGGAATGCCTGTTTTAATTGGTACCTGGAGGCTTCCAAAACATAGTCAGGACTCTAAAACTGTCTCTTTGCAAACTGCCATTTCTAAATTACCTGAAGCTACTAAACAACTGAGAGAAGTCAAAAGGGCTTCTGAGTCCCCTCTCTGTTCCCATGGATTCTTCATCTCCACACTCACAGCAGCAGTCAGCATGTGCTCAGGCCACTGCTCTGCTGCCATCTTTCTACTTCCGTGCAGCGCTATCCTCAGCCCCTTCAGACCCTTCCTCAGTCTACTCTTCTTTTTGAGTTTCTATTTTACTCCAAACCTCTCCCAGCTCTCTTTCTCTGAACCTATCAGAACCCACCCCTTTAAAATCAAGCCCTCTAAGGATCTAACTGCTAAACTAGTTTCTTATGTTCCCTGGACTAAAGCTGAACTACAGGCTGCAGTCAAAAACTTTCCCAAAGTTACTGAGGATCCTCATAGATTTGTTGAGGAATTTACACAGGTATTCAAACTTATTGACTAGGTTTCTCAGATTTATATTAATTAGTTCACATGCTGGTTGGGGAGTGCAGGGCTTAACACTGGATGAAACTGGTTTGATAGAAAAATCCTGAAAGAGATTCAGAAAAACAGATCTCTGACTTCTGGCAGGAGGCTGAACATTCACTAGAAGTCTTCACAGAGCAATTACAAAAGCTGTACCTAAGCCTGATGATTAGAACATCATTCAGGCTTGCACACAAAAACCTGATGAACCTGGTTATGATTATTACAATTGACTTCAGATTATTTTTAAGGAAAATTTTAGATGTCGAGTCCACTCAAGTAGCTTTTAATTCTGTGTTCATTAACTGGCTAAACCGGATCTTTCCCTTCAAGTTAAAAGGACCAGGATGGAATGGGCAACTATGTCTGCCCCAGATTTAGTTAATTTAGCGAACCAGCTCACTTACATCCTAGATGATTTGACTAAAAGTAAGACCACTAAAATCCTTAATTTTCATCTCTAACAAATGGAGGCCCCTAAACAAACCCCAAACTCACCTGATGATCTGTCATTATTGCAAAAAACTAGAACTCTGGAAAAAAGACTGTTACAAACTTAAGCACTCCAAATGCCATCAAGTCCTTCAACTAATCTTTCCAATGTTTTCCTAATCCTCAGTAACTGGGCTCTGAGGAACTACAGGGGCTTGTCACAATTCTCTCTCTCAATTGGTTTAGAGAAACAACCCTCTGTCATGGTCCAAAGGGATGTTGCTTCAAATGATAATCTACAAAATTGACATGAGATGCCCGACAATTGGCCCCAGAGAAAGAAAAACAATATTGGAAATCTAAAAATTGTTGGTTTGATAAAAATAGAGAACTCTAGCTTGAGCCAAATAACAATCCAATACTGCCAGAGTCTCAAAAATCTCATTACTAACCACTGCACATGCATTAATTATTGCTCTACTGATAAGACAGCCTTTATGAATTAATTCTGGTAGAGAAATATTAAAAAGCCCATAAAAATTGCCTACTTTGCTTGCCCCACCTGTCCAAAATACAAACCTAAGAAACCCATACACACCAGCCCCTGGCATTTTAAATTGCCCCATGGACCACTCAAAGTTTGGCAAATGGATTTTATTCAGCTCCCCCTGTCTTGTGGATATAATACGTTTTGGTCATTGTCTGTTTTCTCACTGATCTGAAGCTTTCCCCTGCAGATAGGGTATGGCCTTTTCTGTAGCTAAAATCCTATTAGAAAAAAAATTATTCCTACCTGAGGAAGCCTTCTCAAGCTTCACAGTGATCAGGGAATGGTCAAGTTCATCAATAAGCCTATGCTGTTTGGCTGGTACTGCAGCATTATCCCGGTGCTTACCAACTCCAATCCTCAGGCATTAATGGCCCAATCGACACATTAATAGCACCATTAAGACTCAACTGGCAGGGATCCCTGGGTGGCGCAGCGGTTTGGCGCCTGCCTTTGGCCCAGGGCGCGATCCTGGAGACCCGGGATTGAGTCCCATGTCGGGCTCCCGGTGCATGGAGCCTGCTTCTCCCTCTGCCTATGTCTCTGCCTCTCTCTCTCTCTCTCTCTGTGTGTGTGTGTGTGTGTGACTATCATAAATAAATAAAAAAATTTAAAAAAAAAAAAGACTCAACTGGCAAAATCTGTGAAGATACTTCAACTAACCTAGTCAAAAGCACTACAATTAGGTCCTGCTAGTATATGTGCTGCCCAAGCAAGCACATAATAGGATCCTTCCAAATCTGAGATCCACCCCTTTTGTAACTCATTAATTCTCACACCATTTGAGATAGTCACAGGGCACCTGATGCACCTGGCTCCTGCCTTGTCTGACCCACAGCTGATAAAAAGAGATCCACTTCAATATTGTAAAGGCCTAATTGCTCTTGTTGAGAATAACCATGCTTTAGTAGAACTAGCTTCACAGCACATTTTCAGGAGACAAAGGCCTTAAGTGTCACGCTGCAACCGAGAAATTTTTGTCTACTGCAAAAGACATCTCAAAAAGTTCTCTCTTCAACCTTGTTGGAGGTGCCCTATTAGGTACTATTTACCAACCCTCGTGTCACCAAATTTCAAGAAACGAACTCCTGGATTCACATGTCACATCTAAAGAGAGCACTAAACCCAGACTGGACCTGTAAATCAACTGGTGATCTGAAAGTAAAGTTTCCAGGAATTAAAGCAGACATCTGATAAAGACAACTTTCACAAAATGACTGAACCAGGCTTTATTTTTTGCCTCTCTACCATGGATAGATAATGCTTACCCACATTTCCCAACTCCAGCAAAAGGGGGAACTTCTCTGATTATGGGATGTGGCACCAGAAACCTCAATCTGCCCACAGCAACACCTACAAGTCATTTTGCTGGAAGCCCAATTGCCACTACATGCCTAAAGTGTTCCCCAGATCCGTTTTATAAAGTTAGAACTTAAATCCATACATATGTATTCCCTGCCTCAATTTAACCCAACCCTAGGCAGGAGAAACAAGATCTCTTGAATACATATGTAAAACACACTGTGGAACAGCCAATGTAAGTTAGGCCATTTGTAAGCTGGCTGTCATACCCATATATTCAGGAAAACTTTCAATATGTGATAACATGGTATTTGAGTCTTGGATGAATAATGCTAATGCCTCTATACTGACAAATGAGTCCATAAATGCTAATACTTATGAGGGAGCCCTATGTGCACCTACTGGCTACTCTTCTAACTGTGGAGGTTTTGGTAATGGCCCCTAGGCTTGGGCAATTCATTGCCTTGACAGCTGATGTATAAAAGGACAATGTGCTCCTGCTGTATTCGCTGTTCTATTTTTGGTTCACAACAAATTAGCAGCTTCCTATCGGTCTACGTCACTAAACCTTCATGGTCATCTGAAATGAGAACTTCCAGGAGGCATGAAATTCCAGGTTTGCCTCCATAGAGAGAACCTTTCTTCCTGCAGAGTAAGTCTAATAGACACAATCAGAAAATCTTCCCTAAAATTAAGAGAGCTGGTCAATTCTACAGCCAAAACAATAGTAACCCAACAATGATTATTCAACTCGTTGGCTAAAGTAGTTTTGAACAATCACATAGCTCTGTATTACTTACCTGCTGAGCAAGGAGGCATATGTGTAATAGCAGACACTACCTACTACACATGGATAAACTCTTCTGCAAAAATAGAAACTCAATTGCACAAAGTTAGGGGATAAGCACATTGACTACTGAATTTGATAAGCACATGACTAATGCTGAATTTCACATGATTCTCACTGGTCTTTTGCTCAGATGGCTTTCTTCAGACCTAGGGTCACGGTTCAGAACCATCATACGTTTTGGAATTGTCATGTTCCTTTTAGTTATGTTTTGTATAATAATTTTTAAGTTTTGCATCTGTTGCTTGTCAAACTTTGTAGAAACCATGTATCCAATAAGGTGATGCTAGCTCACCACTTCAAGATGATCTCTTACACATATGACTTCAAAAAGATATAGACTTTGTATGGGAAATGCCTGAGAGTTTTCCTTCCTAAGCTTCCTTGTTATTCAAATATGGTCCAAAATGGGTTCTAACTGCTATACACTTTCTGACGTGGGACATGACACCCAGGAAAGGTCCTTTCTGGCACTGAGACATGGATGACCCAACTCTTGGTCACAGATGCTTTTGAGGAAAGATCTGGATCAAAAGGGAATAATGTGAAAGTAAAGAAAGAAAAGATTTGAAATACAATCAGGAGGCCAGAAGGGGGAGCTCTCATGCCCTATTAACTCATCGTCAATTGCAGAACCCACTGGCAAGAAATAGGACCTTGCATTTTCCAGCAAAGGAAAGAATGAATTTCCCCAAGCAGAGCAACTAGCGCAGCCAGTAAGAAACAGCCACAACTCCACCAATGAGAAACTGTGACCACCCTGAACTCTCTCCTACAATGGACTTTCATTCAAGGAAGCCCTTCCCAACTTTTCTCATTTTCTCTGTAAAGTAATGGTTCCTCTCCTTTGGTCTCAGGACTTGCCTATGGTTTTGCCATAGCCTGCATGTTCTGAATCTAGTTTCTCTGTCATTCCTAAATAAACCCACTTGGCTGATAAAATAACTGGCTGCTTTATTTTCAAGGTTGTCAAACTGATTGCGTATTAGAAGTGAAAGAGAACTGAAAGATGAATTTCTTGTGACTCAAGTTTACAAAGTTCACAATGTAGCTTTTAAAAAGATGAAACTTACCTCTCTCATGAACTGCTCAAACTCTTCATCCAGCTCTTCTTTGGAATAGTGAGCCATAATCAAGAATTTTCACTTCCCAAGGTAAACATTCCAAAGTATTTACAACACTGGAAACACTAAATAACAAGAGATAAGTATGCTCTGAGGAAATTCAGAACACATTAAGAGCAACCAGACTTAAACCTCAGACATTTGTCTTATGGTTTAGTATACATGCACAATTATTGACCAATAACCTTGACAAGAGATCCTGAATTCATGAATAAAACTGCTTTGGAAAAGCAGCTCTCACAGTTTGCACTGTACTTGGGGTCCAGAATTACATTTTCATTGTTAACACCCAATTGTTGGAAGGGTGGTCTCCGCAACATTTCCTAAACCTATGGGGTGTGTGTGTGTGTGTGTTATTTAATATCCCTGAAACCAAATCAGGTCCTCTCAAGGCATCTGTCAAAAATTTAAAAACAGCAAGTCCAAAAGGCCATTTCTTTTCTGCAAAGCGCAGGACAGAGTTTGTGTCGCCCTATCATTCGGTCTGTTACCAGTGCATATGAATAGTCTTGCAAACCAGACTGTTTCTGGATACAGACAAAATGCAATTCATTAAGATTCAAGGTCTACCTAAAATAGAGTTAGTGGAGTGTACAGATCAAAACGAACTGTGTTCCTTTTGGAGGGAGGGAAAGGCAACAAAACTATGCGTTAACTTGTAACACAAAGCTCTCCCCACCTGTCTAAAGAACCCCGGCCAGTATTTTTCCCAACCTGCAGAATATCAACTCCCGGCCTCTTTCGCATTTCTGATCAGGGTAGGATGTGTGCGGTTAAGGTCCTGCCCCAAGATCCTGGGCGGAGGGGGATCCCGGCTCCAGGAAGCGCGGGTTCCAGAGCGGCCGGAAGACAAAGACGCACTTGAATGGAGCGTGGGCGGCGGAGGGGCGTGGCCCGCGGGCCGAAAGCCCTGAGGAGCGGGTCTGAGGACAGTCTCGGTCAGGGTCAACCGAGCGGGAAGCCTCACCCACCTGTCTCGGAGCTCCGCGCCATCCCAGACTTCTGCGGGGAGGGCCCAACAGTTACCAGGGCAACACCCTTCGGCCGCCTGAAACCCGAGTCACATGACTCGCGCCGGTCACGTGGCTCGCGGGCCCCACGGGACAGCAGTTACTGTCTTTTCTACGCTACGAGAAGGTGGCAGTTGCTGCGGCTCAGACTAATTTGGAGGGTAAGAGCCGTCGCTGCTGCACCAACGAGACTCCACCGCTTTTTCTGTGCTCCTTGGAAAAGTGGAGGGCGCGCGGGGGCGGGGAGGGGGGCGGTTCTCGAGAGGCGGCACCCAGGCATGCTGGGTGTTGTAGGCCGAGCCCGTAGCTTCCTGGGAAGTGTAGTTTAGCTCCCTTAGTCCTTGTATCTCCGCACGTCGCGTTTCTAATAACGTTCCCCACCTTTGTGGTTTCGGTTCCGCTTTCCGAGCGGAAAATTTGAAAAAAAAAAAAAAATTATTGGATTCCTCTACGTGCAAACGCGTGAGTAGGCGTTGTGCGAGAAACTCAGATCCGTGAGAAAGAATTTTGTCATGAGGATAGGGGCTCTGTTCCACCATCTAGTGGGCAAAAAATTGAAAATACACATGCACATCCCAACCTGCTGCTCGTCTTGGAGCATCTCTGTGGTTTCCCTCCACCCTTCCCCTTACGCCCTCCCACTCTGTAGTGGCATTTTACAATTATTTTTCTTGAATTTTGAATTTTAGTTTTGCCCTTTCTTCCTCTAAAACACACGCAAGTTTCAGTTTCAGACGACGTCATTTAGGAAGGTGAAATGTAAAGTACCAGTTGAAAGGATTGCCACTGGCAGACACAGGTTAAGGACTTCATTCTCACCAGCCCAAATTTTTCAACCGGGAAGTGTTTATTGTGATACAAATGCATACATGCCAGGAGCTGTGCCCTCAGATAAAGATTTGAATAATGAGATTTTTTTTAAAGCTACTATTTATTGAATACATAGGTTGATAGGAGCTTCACGTGCATTATTTCACTTAATGCACTTATACTCTTGTATTCAATCCGAAGGAATCCATGTAAAAAGATGCACAATGTCTCTATGAAGTTGTCCTCGTTTTATAGATGAGAAAACTGAAGCAGAGAGGTTAATAACTTGCTCAAAGCCATAGTGGCTAAACCAGAATCCAATACTTGTTTTCACCTCCTCTCTTATCCAGCTTCTGTTCTATCATCCTTCCAAAAGCGTTTTGCAAATACTTTCAATAGCTTTGCCCCAGTGCCCTTGGAGCATGCCTACCCAATAAAACACCTGCTCTGGAGCCACTGTATTCACAGCTCGAGAAAATCACCCAACAGGTTGGACCATAACCAGTTTTCTGAGACATCTCAACTTTTTGGAGTATAAACATAGAGTTATTTTATTTTTAATGATCACTTTTTTAAACAGAGCTGTGTTAAATACTTCTATCACTTTTTTTTATCACCTTAGACAAATTTTAGATTCCATAACTTTTTGGTTACTTCTAGATATTAAAACTAGCCAGTACAATTTAAAACAGATCTCTTAACTAGTTCATAGTTGTTTTTGTATTTGGAGAGTTTTGGAATGGACAGTGGGCATGATCCATTTTTTTTACACAAATTTTGAAATAAGAATTCTCAGGCTTTTTACACAGTGCTGGATAAGGGGTATGAACTGACACTGGTGTCAGGGAAACTGAAATCCCATAATAATCTTCCAGTTAGAGTGGTAGCATATGGAGACCAGATGAAAATAAGAGTTCTAGCCCAAGTATGTTTCACAAAGGTACAGTGGGTCAGTGGCCTTCCCTATGATTGTATCCCCACCCCCAATGAACAATTGAGATATATAAGATAGCCAAGTAAACTTATAACTGGAAGAACTCGAATTATTGTGTTGGTTCCTGATCTGTGGAGCCATTATGGTAGGAAGAACCAAGTGGAACCCCCTAGATATACCCCACTCCCATCCAAGTGAGCAAATCAAAACCAATGCCACTTCCTGGGAGGAATGACAGGGATTATAGCACCACACTGAAAGACTTTAAGGCTGTAGGGATAGTAAACCCTGCATATCCCTCTTCAATCTTTTTGGATCCTACAGAAAAATAGATGGATTTTGGATGACCATGGACTACAGTAAACTTAAGCAAGTGCCAGCACTAATTTCAGCTGCCATGTCAGACATGTTTGCTTAACTGGAAGATATCAACACAGTTCACAGCACTTGGCATGCTACTAGTATTACCTAGTAAATACGGTCTTTTAAATTCTCTTCAGTAGAAGCGTGAAAGCAGTTGGCATGCATCTGGGTGGGACAACCATTCACATGCACTGTTTCAAACCCCATTGGCTAAACTAACTCTCATTGTACTCTATCAGAATGTAATCTGTAGGAAATTTGTATTGACATTTCACAGAATATCAGTATGGTTTTTTATATTGATGGCCTTACATTAATTGTAGTTGGTGAGTGGAGGTGGAAATTATTCTAGGTTATCTTCCTTAGGCACATCCAAACCAGGGAGTAGAAGATAAGCCACACAAAACTTTATGGCACTGCCATATTGGTGAAGGTTTAGGTTACCTACTGTTTGGGACATGCTGGGACCAAAAAGATAAAAGTAAAGAACAAATTGATGCACATTAGAGCTTGCCACTAAGACGCATAGTGCTTGGTAGGTTTATTTTGATTTTAGAGGCAGCATATACTGTACTGGAGAATAATGTACCAACCCATTTATTGGATGTGGATATTAGAGCAGAGAAAGTTCTGCTGCATATGTGGTAGTTGTACGAGCTTGCGGGAAGCTTGGGTCATATGATCTAGCAGATCTGATGATGGCTAGAAATACCCGTACTAATGAATAAAAGAGCAAAATATTCTGGGATTATTCACATGTTGGTTAGAGTGGCATATTAATGGCAACCATGAAAAGACTGTTGTCATACTACTGCCACACTCAGAGGTATCCTTAAAAGAATATAGTGAATGGAAATCCTTTCAGTGGGAAGAGCTCCAAGCAGAACACTTCAATTACTTTATGTTTTGGTAGAAGTGACCTAAGGTATAGATATACGTAGACTACTGGATAGTATCAAATGGCTTGGACTTTTGCTCCGAGGCCTTGATAAAGCAAGATCAAAAAACCAGAGATGGGGCACCTGGATGGCTCAGTTGGTTAAGTGTCTGCCTTTGGCTGAGGTCATGATCTCAAGGTCCTGGGATCCAGCTCTGTGTCAGACTCCCTGTTTAGCAGGAAGCTGGCTTCTCCCTCTCCTTCAGCCCCTTTCCCCAGCTTATGTGTTCTCTCGTCTTTGCTCTCTCTCACTCTCTAAAATAAGTAAATAAAGTCTTTAAAAAAACAGAGACAAGGAAAAATGGATAAAAGAGGCATATAGCTAGATCTGTGGGAGGGGGACACATAGCTCGAAGATTGTCCTGTTTGGTGTTAATGTCCACAAAAGAGAATTCTCTGAATAGAAAGACAACAACCAAATAGGTTAGTTTGTCCTGTGAATATCAGCTACATTCTCCCTTCATCTTTAGACCCCCACTCTTTGGACAATTGGTCCATGAAAAAACATACCGTGGCTGGGAAGAAGGCAATTTATGGGCATAACAGAATGGGCTCCCTTTCCTAATACTGATCTAGTATTCTAATTACTACTAGATCAGTTTTCTAAATGCCCAACTTGTCAGCAAAAGAGATTGATACTGAGTCTTTGATGTGATATAGTCCCTAAAGGACACCAACCAGTCACTTAATATCAAAGTAACTTTATCAGATCCCTTCCACCTGGAAATGGCAACAATTCATCTTTGCTGGAATTTAAACCTAGTATGGTAATGAATTCACGTTCTCTGCCAGTAAAGCCTCCACCAGTGCCACCAACTCAGGGTTTAGAAAATACCCTTACTCATTGGCATGGCATTCCCCATAATGTTACTTTTGTTCAAGGGATTAACTTTTGACAAAAGTCATGAAACAATGGGCGCATGACCACATATCACCCAGAAACAGATGACTTAATGCAATAGTGGACTAGCCTATTGAAGGCTAAGCTAAAGTTCCAGATTGGAGAAAGGGTAAGACATTTGTGCTGTATCAATGCCTGGCATATGGTGCTGTGTCCTTCTAGGAACTGAGGGATAGAAGTGCAATTGATCCCTTTCGCCAATACTCCTAGGGACCCATTTTCAAAGTTTATTCCTTCTGTCCCTGAAACCTTAGGCTCTTCTGGGTAAGAGGTCCTGGTTTCCAAAAAGGGGAACACTTGGGACACCTGGGTGGCTTAGCTGTTGAGCGTCTGTTCGGCTGGGCCTGATCCCAGGATCTGGGATTGAGTCCCACATCGGGCTCCCTGTGGGGAGCCTGCTTCTCCCTCTGCCTATGTCTCTGCCTCTCTGTCTGTGTCTCTCATGAATAAATAAAATCTTTTTTTAAAAAAAAGGAGAACACTTTCACCAGAAGACAAAGTAAAGGAGTTCCACAGAACTTGACTATTACCTTGTCATTTGGGGGTCCTCATTTCCATATTATCAGGCAAAAGGGAATTAATGTCAATGTATTTATAGGATTAATCTACCCTTATTAGCATAACAAGCCTGGGTTGCTGCTATATAATGGAGGCAGGGGGAGATATCTAAGGACTTGACCGATGCATCACCTGGTGTTTTTGTGCCAGGTGATAATGGTGAATGGACAGTTATAGCAACTATGCCCTTAAACTAAACCTAGAATAAGAAGATCTGGGTCATTCTACCAGGCAAGCAACTTTAGATCAGCTGAGATGCTAGCCAAAGATGAGAGAAATTTAAAATCAACTAACGGAGGAGAGAGATGATGATGATGGACAAGACTTTGGAACCATTAGTTCCACAGACCCTCTTGCAGAAATGGTAGCTGGCTAGTACCTTGAAAGATATTTGGTGATGGAGTGGAGTTAATGGAGAGAAAGGGTGGATCTGAGTAGTGCAAAGGTTCTACTGCATCAGTTACCACTTTGTCCCCCACTTAAAATCCTCTCAGCCCTACATGTTACAGAAGTCACTGTTTCTACAACCAGTCCTTATAGATCTTGGCCAGCTTCCTGCAGGTGCAACTGGAGAGTGCCTCATCTCTGGCTGAGATGTGAGCCTCTCACTTCCTTCCCTGGAAATTTTCTGACATGGAAGTGTGGAATATCCATTGAAATGCCATACATGTGCAACCTACAAGTGGTTATGTAGTGGCCAGTGTCCATGGGGCCATCTCTACCTGTGGGAGATGGAAGCCCATAGAAAAGTCTTTCTCATTTTATTTCATAGATTTCATTAAAATTATACCTTCATTAGAAGGTCTATGGAATCCAGCAGAGGTTGGCCATAGCCATAGCAACCCCTTCCTTCTTTTAGAGAGTGAGAGTGAGAGAGAGAATCTTAAGCAGGCTGCATGCCAAGCTTGGAGCCCAATGTGGGGCTTGATCTCACAACCCTGAGATCATGGACCTGAGCCAAAATCAAGAGTTAGACACTTAACTGATTGAGCCACCCAAGCAACCCTAACCATAGTCATTTTGATAATGCATCCCTAATTCATCTTTTCCTTCTTCCTGTCTTTACTCCCCTGTTCGTTATTCCTGCTTTTGGGATCTATTCCCAGATAAATTACCTGTGGGAAAGCCTTTTCAGGAGGAACCTCAGGCCAAGACATTAATCTTATTAGCTAATTTAAGATAAATACATGCAAATAATTCAGGTCTCAATATACAATTATGCTTCATTATTCATATGTACAGAAATTTAGGAAGAGTGATGATTTTAAAAATTAACATAATTGTTTCAACTTCTCCAAACCTTATTCACTTTATATTTGAGAGCTAGTAGTCACAGTAGTAAGTTACTGTATCATTGAAATGTTCATTCTGCTATATAATGTGCACATATACAGAGATTTACAGACTGTGAGAGCTTTTTTTAATGCTTTAAAGTAGCATGAAATTATCCAACAATCTTTCTATATTGTTGAATAATTGATACTATTACATCCTCAAGGTAAATAAATGTGAAAAGGAAAAGGATCTTCAATAATAAGGTAAATGGATTTTGTGACATTATTTTGGTTGGTATTTGTAATGTCAGTTTACACTTTCACCATCAGAGGTCATGAAAGGACAATGTTGAACAGAAAATTGGAATTTTGTTGAAAATAAACTAAAGTTTGAAATTTGAATTGTAACATCCTTAGAAGGTTTTTTAAAAAGAAAAGTGACAGTCTAAACATCGTTTTCTATTTCATTATGATCTCATATTATTGTTTTATTAAATTTTTTTTGTTTTAATTCCAGTATAGTTTGTAAGGGAAGAAAAATAATTTTTAAGAATAAAGTGATCTGATGGGTTACAAGAACATCAGGCTATATTTGACTTTGGGACTTTCAATTTTTACCTTAAAAATAAAGTTTTAAATGCAAACTGTTGATTACTATTTATCTTGGAAATATATAACATTTAATTTCAAATGGGTTTGTGGGGCCTATAATTGACAGAAGTATTGCACTTATTAACAAGATAAAATAAATAGAATTAAAATTTAGAAGGGCGTGGGAATACATTTCTTAATGAACATAGCCTATATACTTCATAAATCATAGTAAAGAGTCAGAAACCTCGGATCTGAGAAACTGGCAATGCAAAATGTCTCAGATATCATATTGACAATAAATTTTTGATATCTGATATTGATCTGTTTTTTTTTTTTTTTTGCTTATCATTGGTAGCAGGTGTTGGTTTTAAACTTTTCTTGATCTAGTTAAATTATTAGAAATGCAAAAAACCAATAAGTGAAAATAACTTTTGGGGGGTTATAAAAACACACAAGTCATCAGTTGCCATTGTCCTTTTTTTGGTAAAAATAACAACAAAACCTCCATATAAGATGATTGTTAATATGTTTGCATTAACAAAGTTTACATGTTTTCAAAAGTGCTGTGGCACATGAAATGAGTGTATTATAAAAACACAAATATTGTGTGATTTTCTATATATGAAGTATCCAGAATCCTTTTCATAGAAAAAGAAAGTAAAATGGTAGGTCTGTGGGTTATTTAATGGGGATAGAGTTTCAGTTTTGCAAGATTTAAAAAGAGTTCTGAAGATTGCGCACCAGTGTGAATGTACTTAACACTATTGAACTCTACACTTAAAAATGGCTAAGTGTTATTATGTGTATTTTACTACAATTAAAAACAATGGGGTTAAAAAATGCTGTGGCACATGAGTTGACATTGGACAATCAAAATTCTTCCCACTGAAATTGGAATCCAGTGTCACCAGCACCTGCAAGTCTCCTGTGCTGCCTCTCAATAGCTGACTCTGGCCAGCCAAAGAGGCCACCAGTGGGCAAAAGGAACCGGTGCAGGATGGGGAGCTGGTTCAGAGATACTGTATTTGATTTGTACAAGAAATTTGGATTAGAATGTGACACTGTCCTTCCCAAATTACAGGTACAACAGTATATCTACACCATACTGTTGTGAGGAATAAATGAGTTATAACATATAAAAATTCTGACCTGGGACTTGTATATCACAATGCTTAGTTTATTTTAGCTATTACGTTATTTATGAAGCATGTCATAGTGTAAAATGATAAGCAATAATTCCGTACCTGTCATCACCACCATTATTACTTGTTCCGTTATTCCAATCTAGTGTCTAAAAAGGCATTTTGTTTTTATTTCTTCATTTGTCTCCTGGAGTGTCAGGCACATCACAGTTATCAAAGAGACTTTCAAAATAGTAAAGTACAATCTGTGACTAATGCTGAAATCCATCTTCATGGAATATTTGTGTCAACAGCTAAGTCTTAGTCTTTACTAGTGTCCATACCCTCACTTCTGTCCTTTTTGAGTCAGTTGTATCTTACTGGGTTTCTTTTCCAGTCTTCCAGTGGTTTTCAAGTTCTGGAAGCCCTCATGCTGCTAGTATGTGCAGCCTGCTCTTATGTAAAATCCCTCTCTACATACAATGACCATGATGTGTGGTGGTTGGGGGAGGCTGATTAGGATCTGGAGCTTCAGCGATCTTCACAGATTTTAATATTTTAGTCCATGCTCCTTTTTGATGATAATAGCTATTCTAAAGTCATTCTTTGAGTTTTCCAAAAATTACTTTTAGACTTTTTGTTGTTCGCACTTGCTTGATTCATAAGTAACCTCAGGGTCCCTCAGTTTTAACATGAACATAGACTCTGGTCTTCGTGTAATTACTGGTGTATTCTGTTAGTTGAGAAATATCCTATCCTGTTTTTGTTTAATTTTGGTTATATAATCAACCTTAAAAGGAAAAATATAAATTAATAGTTGATATGAAATGGGAGAAAATTTTGTTTTTTTTTCTTAAAGTTCTTTTGTGAAGAACTTTTTTATTCTGAAAGTCAAAACCCACATACCATTTTCTAGTCACCATATAAATCTCATGGATGGAAAACAAGGTTTCTTTGAGAGAAAAAGAAAATATGAAGAGACTGTTTCTACAATTCCACCAAATCTTTCACCAATGCTTCTAACAAGTTCCAAAATGAATTTCATCTCCATATCCTGCCTTGCAGGAGGTTTTAATGAGCAATGAACTGGTTCTCATGGTGAAAGCCAAATGAAGAAAAATTCTGAATAATCCACCACCTGCACTATTCCACATTCAATAATCAAGGATAATGAGAATGGAGTTAGTTCTATATCACTACTGCCTTATTAAATGATCTACTTGACTTTGGAAAAATTGCATAAGGAGCAAAAGGACATCCAGTTCAGAGTTATTTCATGCTTGCAGCCAAGCCTTCAGTGACATTCCAAGTTGGAATCAAGTTCTTTTTTGATTATATCTCAAACAGAAATTTTTTTAAATTTGATTGATTGATGGAATGTCTACTCTTTCTCTTTCTCCTACCAAATCATAAACGCTTTGAGGCTGGGTGCTGCATTATTAATTTTTGTATTATACCAATGCTTTGCACAAGAAGGTGTTCCATAGTTGTTGAAACCACAGACTTTATTTCTTGGTCCTATTTTACTATCTGATGGTTTAAGTTGTAACTTAAAACTTTTCTAAGTTTTAATGCTTCCTGAATGGTTGTCACATGCATGGGGCTAATGCTCTCCTCATCTCCCACACACCAACTTGCAGCTCATCCCTGTGTATTAGGGAAATAGTCCTTTGGCCTGTGCATAGGCAAACACAGTATTTTTATGCAGGAGTAATTACAGTCGCAACATGGTTATCTATTTTTACTTTCTATAATCTCCATGGTAGCAACAATGACCAAATGTCCAGGAGGACTATACAATGAGATGTGGGAACTGTAGAATGTCCTTTATCAACTCAGCAGTTGCTCACCATCAATCTACAGATGCTCTACTCTCCTAGGGTCTAGTGAATGGACAAATAAGTTGCTTCTTTTAATCTGGACGAATATTCCATCAACGGGAAAATTCTTTCATTTTGTGTCTTAATTCTGAAGGACTCAGAACAAATAAAAAAAGTCTCAACTAATTGTTTACTGTTCAAGAGTAGAGTGCTTCGAGTTAGAATGAGGCTGACCACTGGTGGTTACCTTCTGGATAAGTTACCCACCCTAATGCCTTTGGGAAGCCTGAAGAAGTTTTGGTATCTGTGCCACATTTTTCTTACAAGTTAATGTAACTTAAAGTAACTCTCTTTTGCAGTTTCATTTCCTTCCTCTTACAACAATAAACACACTTAGGCTGTTTACCTGCTTTGAAAGCTATTTGTCACACATAAGATGCAGGATTTATGCTCCCTGTTTCTCCCCACCCGCCCACCCCAGGAAGAGAGGTGTTAATACTTTGTTTTCCCTAAAAAAAGAGAATAAAATCCATGAGATTATAACCTCCATATATCAAGGTTGTTTCTGAGTTCTTGATACTCTTTGAAAGGAGATGAATTTGATTTAGTTTTAATTGTAATTGAGGTTTTTTTTTAAACTTAAAAATGTCTAACACAGATGCTACAAGAAATGAAGTAATCACACGTTAACATTATTAATAATAACCCTGGGTTTTTAAAACATAGTTTTTTTTTTATGTGTAAATCTAAAGAAAGGCCATAGGCTGATTCAGGGGAAGGCCTCTCAGGAGAATCTCAGCTATGGTTTTAATTGTGGAGGTGGACCCTTTTATAGAGCTTGGAAATGTCACCTTCACGAATATATTTTGTTTGAAGCAAAACATCTAGTGGGTTTGTTTTGATATCGGGAACATGGCAGACAAATGACCAGAGATGTCTACCATCACAGAGATTAAGTTGGAAGGCCTGAGAAGTCCCAGCCCTCTGTAGCAGAGCCACAGCCCTCTGAATCACACTGGTGGAAGGCAGGGCTGGCAGGACTAGAAGGAAACTGAATAAAAACCAATTAGGGACAGGCTACTGAGAGGGTAACATTTGAACTTTAGAAGAGAACCATATACCTTTGACTCAGATCAGCAATCTTTTAGGATCTGAATAACACAACCAGAATATACTGTTAATCTGAGTTTGTTTTACATTTTTAGTTCTGGCAATTCTTCAAGAACAAAAAGCTGTTTTCTTTCTAAATTTTGAAAAGTTCTCTGGCCTTTTAAGATTGAAATCTTAGTATATGATACACTTTCAAATATCAAATTTAGAATTTTTAATTTGAATTTTGTTAAATTCTTCTCCAGGAGAGAAAAAACCTGTGTAGGCCATACATGGACATCAACTGGGCTGGGATGCAGATTTGATGAATTTTCTTTATATTTTATTATATTTTTCTAATTATCTGCATGAGGAGTGTAGTCTTTTTTGGAATTTGAAAAAAGGGAAAGTGAAAAGTAATATATGAAACATTCAAGTATGCACTACCTTTATTTACATTTTTTAAATTTTGTGTTGGGATTTTTTTGGAGAAGAAATAAATGATCCGAGATAAAATTAAAGTTCTCTGTTTAATATCTATTTTAAAATACATTTACAATCAGAAAAGGGAATAAAGGCTTTAATTTTCAGAGAAGCGATTGTTAACATGGTTGCATTTCAAGTGTTTATCCCTATTCCATGGGCAGTTCCTAATGTGAGAGTTTTCTATTTTAAAAAATCCACAGAATACTTGAACAATCAAATGTTTAAGGTCACGTAAAGCTTAAATGAAAATAAACGAAGTTGTGCATTTATAATAAAGATGTCATGTTGTAAAAGGGGTCCAGAGTAACACTGCTAACACCGCTTTAATAATAAAATAAATATTAAAATAGGAAGAGTAGATATGGAGGTTGAGACTTCTAACAAAACTTCTTTCTTCCATTGTTGTTTCTCTACCTCGGTCATGGTGAATCTAGATATTTCTTCGTAAGGCTTGAAATTCACATGTTATTTGATTTCTTGGTGTACTGGATGAAATACAGGGGCTCAAGGTAAAGATGAGAAAGCAATTTAGAGACAAAAGTAAGGAAAGGACAAACATACACTTTAATAGTTTAATCAAAGTACTGCTCATGCCTTCAAGGGTGGAACATATGACAGAATGCATGCAAGACTAAATGGTATAGAGAGGTGCTCAAAAAGCCAGGTTAAAAAATCATATCAAAATAAAGGACTGCTGGGCAGCCCCGGTGGCACAGCGGTTTGGCGCCACCTGCAACCTGAGGTGTGATCCTGGGGACCTGGGATCGAGTCCCACATCAGGCTCCGTGCGTGGAGCCTGCTTCTCCCTCTGCCTGTGTCTCTGCCTCTCTCTCTCTGTCTCTATGAATAAATAAATAAAATATTTAAAAAAATAAAATAAATAAAGGACTGCTGGACTGCCAAAACTTCCCAGGCACACTGATGACAGTTGTAAGCTGTGGAATGAAAAAATAAGTTTGAATATGTGTAAAAACAGTATATCAGTGACTTTTACAAGAGAAAATTACATTTCCTCCTGAATTTATGTAAATTTATTCCTCATACAATTTTTCCATTTTAACTGTTTTATCATTTCTTTCCAGTTAGCTATTTCAGTTTGATTTCCTTTGGGCAAGCTTGGTGCATGTTGGCAGAATAATGACCACGTTTTTTGGCCACAAGCTATTAAATGCCTGGGGATCAGTAGTTCTCTGCACCTCCAAGAGGCATCCAGCTGACAACTGACAGTGGAGCTTGTTGAAGAATCATATTGCTCTTATGCCAGATCTAAGTGGATACCAAGTAAAAAAAATCTCATCCTTAAAACAAATGAACATTATTCACAAATACTTTGTTACTTCTCAGTTAAACTTAATAGTATAAAGGATTTTATCTTCTGTTATAGATCACAAAATTGAATGCTTAGCATGAAATTTATTGTCTAAAAATTTAATGATTATCTTCTGTGTGGAAAACTATCAAATTTTATTTCATTATGATGATATGTGATATTAAAGAATTTGAAGACTTTGATCTCATTTGCCATCTAGAATCTAGAGGGAGACAATGGGCTCTTTACTATCTTCATAGCACAGGGAAGACAGCATAAATGTTAGTGTGAATGAGTATTACCCAACTGGATTTGACTACTTTTGAAATTGCTTTAACTCTCGTCTGAAATAATGGAAAACCTTTCACACAATTGCTTTATTACCCAGCTTATAACTAAAACGATGATAAAACAACTGCACATAATCTTTGGTAGAGATGCAACCCTAGCAGTACACTGAAGTTCACACCATAATAAATGTTAGAACTGAGAGTGGGGTTGAGAGGTGTTGATTATGAGACTGATGGCCAATGTTCATGCCAGGAGTGCCTCCCAGCTTGCGATTGCCTGGCGTAAAGTTCTAGAAACCGTCAGTTCCTGTCACTGGGCAAGAGGAAGATGGTGACTTTGCTACTGACTGTGGAGGTCAGGGTCTTCTAAGGGTCACCATGGATGCTGAACATTCTTCCTAGGGGAGCTAAAAAATTATTCAACAAACTTTACTGTCAATGTATTTTGTCCTGTGCATGATGCCTGGATCTGAAGGCACAGAGATAGGAGACATAGTCCCTGCAGGGGAATTCCCTGTTGGCATGGGAAATTGACTTGTGACGTGCATAATAATTACAACACCCTGTGTGAAGTGCTACAATCAGGTGTGGTGGATCACAAACAAAAGAAGTACCAGCTCTGCCTAGAGGCACCAGCCAATGGTTTTTTCCCTGAAGATGTGACATTAGAGCAGGGGGAGGTAGGTCCTCCCTTAGAAAACAAGGAGTCATCTTTCAAATATTGAGAACAGCATTTTTAAAAAGGCAACACATTCTTTTGGAGAATGTTGCTTAGTTCAAGTAGCTGTAACAGATTGTACCTCTGTTGATTTTTGTTGCCCATAATCTAATTTCACTTTTTTTTTTTCAGAGACAGAGAAAGAGTGAGCCCACATGTGTGAATGGCAAAAGGGGGGGGCAGGGTACGAGCAGAGGCAGAAAGAGAGAGGGAGAGAGAGAGAATATTAGGGCTCAATCTCAAAACCCTGAGGTCATGACCTGAGCCAAAATCAAGGTCAGACACTTAACCAACTAGGCGACTCAGGTGCCCCACGGCTAATTTCACTTTTTATGGCCAACCTCTCCCTATGCACCTGAAAAGCCTGACTCTTGCTTTGCAATCCTCCCTATCTCCCCTTCCTTGGCAAGAAATGGATATCTAGGGATCCCTGGGTGGCGCAGCGGTTTAGCGCCTGCCTTTGGCCCAGGGCGTGATCATGGAGACCCGGGATCGAATCCCACGTCGGGCTCCTGGTGCATGGAGCCTGCTTCTCCCTCTGCCTATGTCTCTGTCTCTGCCTCTCTCTCTGTGTGACTATCATAAATAAATAAAAATTAAAAAAAATGGATATCTAACTTAGGCTCTGTCACTCAGATGAAGCAAGAAAGAGAGGCAGAAAAACATCGAGTGGAAAATCCTTCTGGTGTTTCAACATCATTGGGGTTGAAATTTCCCATCATTGGGGTTGCCCAGTGCATCTGGGGCCAGTGCCACACCCAGCATCCAGAAACAGTGTCCAGAGAGAGTGGCAGTGTGATAGGCCATTGTGGCAATGGAACAGGGCCATCGTTCTCTAGTGGCAGTAGTTAACGGTCTCAACTGTCTTGGTTCTATAGTCTGATTTTGGCTGTGGTTTTTCTACTGAGTCTTTGTTTCTTCCTGCCTTTTCTGAGTCTGGTTCTTCAATCTTCCCAAGATTTCTAGGAGCTATTCAATATATCCTGTCATAAATTCCTTTTTAAAAAAATCAGCCATAATTCTTGCAACTAATGACCCTTTTAGGCCAATAGTTCATGTTTGAGTTGAGAAAGTTAGGGTAAAGTATGAAGGGTTTCATGCTATGTTAAACTTTTTTTTTCATACTGAGGGCCTAAGATAAGGAAATGATGTGATCATATTTGTACTTAAAAAATAATTTTGTTGTTAATGTTGATATTGGTAAAGAAAAGAATGAAGACAGGAGTGTAGGTAGAAGACTATTATGATGGTCAGGCAAGAGATAATGAAGGCTTTAAAAGAAAAAGACAGTGGTTAAGAGAGAGAGAAAGAGGATTTGAGAGATTTTTCCAGAAGCTAACTGTATTGATTTGGGTGACTTATTCTGTAGGGTAAAGGGAAAAATTCATGATTGCTTTAGGTGTTTTAGCTTGAATGAATGGATGAATAGAGGGTAATGGGGCCATTGATTAAGTAAACCAAAGAGATTTTGGATATGTTGAATTATTGAATTTCAGGTACAGTTGGAGTTATCTGGTAGGCAGGTACATATACAGAACTGAACTGGAACAGAAAAGTGAGGGATGGAAAAGTATGAATGGCCTTTTAGGTGATCAGAGTAGATGAAGCACCTTTGAGAGCTATAGATAGAAAAAGGGCTGGCTAAAGAAAATATCCTCAAGAATATCTACAGTGACCACTCTCAAAGCTACATTACAATTTCTTGCATCCAGTGATCAGCTATTTGTTGCATAACTTGTGAAAGGTGTTCAGACTCAATTTTAGGTAGAAAAAGATGTATGCTATTATTGAGTTTTGTAATTTCCATTTTATTTTTTTATTTTTAAAAGATTTTATTCATGAGAAACACAGAGGGGTGGGCAGAGACACAGGCAGAGGGAGAAGCAGGCTCCATGCAGGGAGCCTGACGTGGGACTTGATCCGGGGTCTCCAGGATCACGCTCTGGACTAAAGGTGGCGCTAAACCACTGAGCCACCCAGGCTGCCCATAATTTCCATTTTAAAAGCAGTAGAATATTTTTTCAAAGGATGTATTGCATGGAACCCCAATTTATAAAACATTTGAAAATAGAGAGACTCTGGTTGAAACAGGCATAGAAGCCAGGAGTCCCAAGACAGCCTTGAGGCAGCTCCTCAGATTCCTAAGTCTCCAGATATAATATACAGCTGTATGCATGTGTACTTGGAGCTGTAACAAGACTCACAGCCTCCCTCCACAGTGTCTCCCAGTGCTTACCTGTTCTTACTGATGGGTTTACCTTGTTTCTATTCTGCTGCTGTGGATCCTGTTTGTCTCTGCTGTTTGCAACGCCACGTTGAGGAGCTATACACTAAGGCTACCATAAACCCAATGTCTGTACCCATAACATCTCAGGGTACTCTTAAAGCTCCCTAACCTGGGTGCCAGAATAGTGCTTGATGCCCAACCCAGGTGAGTAAAGGGGCCCTTTCTCCCACACTCTAACATGCCTTTCTCCACAGCCCAAAGCACATTTGAACATATCCATCTACCTATAGTCATTGCTTTTTGAATAAATCCTATTTACTAATCTAGATGGGAACAGATACCATACCATCCCTTCTATCTATACTTTCTTTCACTGAATCTCACCCTGAAAAAAAAAAAAGCAAATTAATGAACTCAAACAGATAGTTTGTCAAGGTATGCTTCTGTGCTGTATACATATGTATGAATATGTGTGTGAAAGGATATCTACACCATCAATATCCTGCTACCTGTGGAACACAGCTTAAAAATCATTGTATTATTTTGGAAAAAACAATGGCTTTGTCACCATACTTATCTCTCTGGATTTTGCTCCCCTCTGGATTGTGAAGATATAAGATAGTGTTGATAAGTACTTGTCATTGGTAGGTGCTTAGCAAATAATGGAGAAAATGGGTCTGATCTATATACCTAATTAAAATGGGTGTACTTAGGATATGCCCTGTGAATTGGACTTCTACTTTGTTCTTTTTGTCTTTTTCACTCAAAACTGACCTCTCTTGTGTGTGTGCACAAATGTATTACAGAAGAGATATGTACTTATATACTAATGAAAGAGATGTTGAATATGTGAAGTCATTTAATGCACATGGGGAGTTGTATCTTCTCTTTGTTATAGAGAGGAACCATGTTTTTAAAACTTAGTGTGTACAAGATCCCATTGTAAAATGAATTACATAAATATTTTTAAGATATTCCCAACTAACAATCTGTGAGCAAGAGTGGACCTTTAGAAATATTGTACAAAAGCATTTGTGCCTTCTGCCTCTGAACAACTTTTTGGAACAGCATGATTGTTGGAGAAACAACCAAGAACAACCAACAACAAGCATTTTTCAGCAAAACAAGATTTTGGAATGAAGATAAGCATAAGGGCTATCAGACAGGAAAAATCATGTAGGTGTTGACCATTTTCATTTTTGTAAAATAGCATTTTGTCAGTTGTTTGTGACTTTCTTTGTACCATATGCTCTTCTTTTCATTTCACTTTATATCAGACACAGAAAGTTCCTCAAAGAGATTTCCTCAACCTTGCTAATCCATTTATCCTTTCTTTCTCTTAAACAAAGCTTTGCATGGAATAACTATTTAGTAACAGAAGGCTTTAGTTTTTCAATCGCGGCTTAAATTTTCTATTTCATTGTTTGCAAAGCTTGATATTGGAAAAACATTTTAGAGAAGGATAGTAAAATGTTATCTATGCTAACAAAAATTTTGAATGTTTTGGGTATTTCTCGTTTAAAATCTATCACTGGAAATGGAACCATTTTCTATCCAGATTGTTCATATATTCATTCCTTCATTCATTTATTCAGCAAATATTTTGTGAGCACGAGTGACTGAGAGGCTCTAGAGAAGAGCTGTAAGAGATGGTCCTTGTCCTGACAGGGCTTAACAGTGGTCAGAACTTTAAATGTTTTTTGCAAAAACCACATGGAGAACCCAGAATCTCTGCCAACATTTTTGTATTCAGTATGAAAAAGTCAAAAGACGTTGGAAATGATACCCTTCTTGTTCCCATATGCTGATGGTCTTATACTTAAATCAATTTTATTATTCTGACTTATTAGTTGGGACTTGGCTCAGATATATGAAACAATTTGTCTGGTAAATCTGATGACTGAACTCAGCTCTTTATATTTGTGTGTTATATATATAATCATACATTATATTTAAGACGAATTACTCATTAAAACCTCCATGTTGCATATAAATACTTTCAAATAATAATGTCCTTTTTTAGTGTTATCTTAGAGTTCTATCCTTTTTTATTGCTTAGCTTTATAAGGAGGGGTTATCACTGTGAACATGACAAAAAAAGCAGTTTGAACAAAGTTCTTAATTCACCACTGTTTGTTTGCTTTTAATTCAGTATGAAACTGTTAACCTTTACAAAAAGACAACTAGGAAAACGGCTAAATATTTATTTTCATTATCTCCAGTTTCACATATTTGTAAGTTCAGAACTGAAATCCTAGATCTCCTCTGACGCCCTAGCAGAGTTAATGGTACAAACTCCTTTTTTGAACTTTTTCCCTGACTTAGTCTCTTAATTTTTTATGGCTCTAAAAAATAAAACATGAAAAGGCAAAGCCAGATATATTTTATCTTTCATGTATGACAGATGTTCCCTCACCCATGTTTCATGGGCATAATCCGGCTTTTGAAAACATGGAGATGGATGTTGCTGCCAGCAAAGCCTCATGAAAAGAGGGCTAGTTATCTTGATGAGCAAATCCTTCATAATGAGTCTTAGGGCCCTGTACTCTTCAGTGTTCTGGAGGAAATTTCTACATTGAGTGGTAAAAAATTAGCATGAGACTGAAATGTAAAAAGCAGCGATAGGTGGGTCTACCAATGGTGATAGCTGCCATTTGGATAGAACATATTCTACTGATTCCATTTTAAATTTACTCAACTAGTTGCTCTTTTGTTTTGCTTCATTTTTAAATATTAGGTGCACAGATGTGAAGGCCAAGCAGTTTTTTTTAAAGATTTTATTTATTCAAGCAGTTTTATTTTTAAGATGGTCGTAGAAATATGGGTGTTCATATGGATATTTTAATGGATGAATGAGAAAAAAATACAGTTTTTATTAAATATAGACATAAAACAAACCAGATAGGCTCTAGCTACCAAACTGGTATGAGATATAAGTCTGCTTTAATCATCACAGGACAGAGATGCTCTCTCTTGGATAAGGCTGATCCTATCTCCTTACAATGCTGGCAGACAGAGCAGCTTTGCCTTTCAGATTTTCACCCAGTTATTTTTAGTTCTTCTGAAGCCTGGGAAATAAGAAATATAACCTCCTTGAAAAATCCAAGCGGGCCAACCATAGCAGGGCCTCTGAATCTGATTAGATAAAACAACAAAGAGGTTCTGTTAGGGCAGAGGCAGGAAGAGCCAAGGTGGGTGGCAATCTCTGCTCAACTCAGGGGAAATGTAGCCTCAAAGAATTCAAAAGTGGGTGAAAAAAATAACATAAGCACTAGACAACTTTCCCACATCTCAGGTCACTCTCTAAATACAGCTAGAAAAATTTTCCCCACACTAAACTTTTTTTCCAATTTTTGAAGTATAATAAACAGTATGTGAATGTATGTTTATCCTAAGCACCACACTGAGAGAGATATTCGCTCTTTGGTAGTGTTTGTGCTCTATGTTAACATTTTTCATCCCCCTTATTAGCTTAGAAGGTAAGTCAGGCAACGTTTAAGTTATAAAAGTAGCTATTTGTTTCCAGTTTTCGAATTTGATATTGGAGTAATTTAATGCAGTCCTTTCCCTCAGTTATTAAAATGGAAGCAGAACATGAGAGTGAGTGCCGGGTTGAAATTCTCCCCTTAGGTGGAGTTGAGAAATAAAGTCTATTCCAGTTCTACCACTGGATTCCTGGGTCTGCTGGATTTTAGCCTGGTGAAAAGGAGGCAGAGTCTAACCAAGGAGATGGGGGTGGTCGATGTGCTGACAGTTGTCATCAGTAGCTTTGACAGGGCTACTGAATAAGCAACGTTATGTGTCCCCGTCCCCAGCATCACCACTTTGTAAAAGAAAACAAATAAAAGGGGGCTGGATACTGAAATACAAGATAGTGGACATCTGGCATCTTTCAGACTGGGGAAGTCACTGAAGTGCTCTGTTCTTCAATCTCACTGTTCAAGATGGAGGGATTGTCTTACATGTCACATCATTTGATAACTCGAAAATCACTCCAGATTCTTGCCCATTTCCTCCTATATTGATGATGTCCATGTTAAAACTGGGGAAGCTAAAAAAAAAAAAGGTTGAATTAATTTATTTCTTGACTATGTGCAAAGTCAACCCTGCTATATTTCCTTCCTTTTTCTCCCTGAATTTCTCAACCTCTCTCTTCAGCAATACCTCAATTCTTCTATAATATGGTGTGAGCAGCTGAGAGGAACTGTGGCAGATGTGGGAGAGGGGTTTAGTGGAGGAAGTAGAGCACACTTGGGCCAGAGATTCCTACAGTCGGTGCAGAGAGCTGGGAGGCATTCAGGTTATGTAAGAAGAGGATGAAGAAATAGGATGGGCTCAGCTGAGATCCCAGCAGGGACCATGACTCCACTGGATTCCACCTCTTAGCCAGGGCTCTGCGAAGCTGTTTTCTGTGGAAGTCTTTAGTGTATGGTCCTAGATTCCATGATAGTTGTGGTACTCTGGGGCATCCAGAAGTAAATGAACCATTATTTCACCTTGATTCCTTCAAATCTGAGAGCACCACTAATAGTTTCTAAGCATAGAGGTAAAGATACTCCTGGCTTCCCTGCCAGGAGCACCTGGCCTAAAAACCACTATTTGGTCTGAGCTAGTTTTGTCTCTTGCTTGTGTCCCCGCTGTGCAAAGCCCTGTAGGAATGGGAACTGGAACTTGCTTCTCAGTCACGCTGTGGCTCTGTTAGTCTAGGGATCCTTGGAGTCAGACTTGGAAATCTGATGGCCCCTCTCTAGACAGCCACCAACACCTTATTGCTTTTGGGATTACAGACACTCCTACACTAGGGTATTGGGAGACTTCTGGTATCTTTTTATATCATACACTCATTTTTACCCATAGAAAACACCTCAACCAAATCTATCTGTCCTATGAAATATACAGTATTGGTTCCTGGTTTGCACTTTCATTAGGGCCAGATTGTGGACTCCTCTGTACAGGAGAGCCCTGGCTTTGCGGCTGACAACTTCTCTGTTTGAAGTTTCATGTATTGCTTGTAAGATGAACAATTTGCAACTAAAAAATCCCGAATTCCTCCTTTAGAATATACCTTCAAAGAAGGACTTGTGGCCTAATTTTAAACTTTATATGAACTTTGTAATTAAAAGTGTGCACAACAGTGTTAAAATCAATTGTGCAGTTATCTATCAGCCTAAGGAGTAAGTAGTAGATGAGTCATTACTTTGTGGCCATTGTTTTCCCCATCTACAAAACAAAATACATTTAAGGAGAATTTTGCAGTTTACAAAGTGCTTTCCCACATGCTCTTTTTATTATTATTATTTCAATGCTCTAGAAGTTTAGGCTAGATGGTTTATAAGTTCCCACAGCTTTAAACTTCTATTAGTCTGTGGCTCTACTTCTATTATAGGATACAGACTGGAAGGTGGTTTCTAACAACAGAAACAGTAGAATGAACCGACCCCATGCAGTGGAGTGACGTACGAATGCTCTTCATAAAGTCCTTGTATCTTTAGATAGCACTTTAAAAAATCACCATATGGTGCTCAGGCTTTTTACTTAAAGGGTCAGAGACTCATCATCTGGGGGTTCCGAAGTGGAGGAGACAGTCTGTCAGTGCCCTGGGAGCCAGAGCAGCTGAGCATTTGAAGTCGGGCAGCCACCCACATAGTGCCAAATTTGCCACCATGGAGTTGTCTGTGCAAGCTCTGAAAGAGAGCACAAAGAATATGACACCTGTCCTCTCGTTTATTCCCTTTCTTTCAGCATCTTTTTCACTAATCACCCCTGAACTGCATCAGTACAAGAAATAAACACTGGCAGAGACAAGCCTCCGGCAGAGCACTCAAAGACTCTCTCCAAAATGTGGCTTGAAAATAATACCCAGATTAAGCCTAAAGACCAGGCTGTTCTCTTTGTTGTTGCAAGCTTTTTGAAAATGTTCATTTCCTTAATGTGATAAGAAGCTGAAACATTTTCAAAGAAATAAGAATTTCGTCAGGATCAATAGAGTCCTGGCCAGCACTTTTCGGGAATAATTTCACTGCAAGAAATTCTCTCAAGCTTCTCGTTCCGATTCGGAAAACCATTTAACTAGTATTGTGGAATGTTCCCATTTTTGAGGCGGTATAAGGCATGCATATGGGGATTTGCTCACTAAAGAAAGCCTTTTGCAATCTAAAAACACTAGACCGTGATTCTAGTAGAATGCACACAGAACTTAAAAACACATTTTTTTCCCTTGAAGATTCATAGAGGAAGATTGAGGTCTTTTAAAGCTCAGGATTATTCCTTAACTATCGTGTGTGTGTGTGTGTGTGTGTGTGTGTGTGTGTGTGTTACTAATTCTATATTCTGTCCAACTATGAGAGGAGTTCTCTTAAGTACCGGAGCAAAGGCTCAGTGGCTGACTCATCTTCGGGTTTGGATTACACGTGTGGGGTTGTGTTTTGGATGGAGCTTTCTGGAATAGCAACACTCCATCAAAAACACAGTGGCACACCTGTACTCCAAATGGTTGAATAAGACAAAACATATGACATCAAAACACTGGGAATCATATTAAAAAGAAAAAGAAGAATGCAGCCTGTAGTGAAGATAAAGACAGCACCAAAGCGCTAATATACGGGAAGAGTCGAGAGTTTTACATTTGTTACTCATGAAATGATTTATCTGTCATTTAACCTCTGCTCATAAGCCATGTTTGCTCTCCCTGATGTTGACATGAGCACCACATACACAGCGTGTGAAAAGTTGCTCATTTGGATGTTCCATCCTAAAAAATAAATTATCATCACGTGTCACACAGTGAGAAATGACTGCTGCTTACATTTCCAAAGGCTCTAAAATACCACAAAGAAGGGAACAATGGCTTCTTCTGGAATTTTCAATGGTAACTGATGGTAGAGTATAGATTTTGCTATTTTAAGGGAGGATGCCATAAATTAATGCTTTATTTTAAAAGAAGGAATTTATGTCATTGTTTTTCATCTAAAATGTTCACAAATTACGGTGATCCCTGGGTGGCTCAGCAGTTTAGCGACTGCCTTCGGCCCTGGGCGTGATCCTGGAGACCCAGGATCGAGTCCCGCGTCGGGCTCCCTGCGTGGAGCCTGCTTCTCCCTCTGCAGGTGTCTCTGCCTCTCTCACTGTGTGTGTCTCGAATGAATGAATGGATAGGGTCTTTAAAAAGAAAAAAGAAAAAGAAAAAAATGTTCACAAATTACCTTTCCAACTTATTGAATTCTTACGCAGACCTCTTAAAGGAAAGTGTCAATGTGGTTGAACTTTCAATTTTACAGAATTTATTTTTCATGGATATAGTTTTAAACAAATGTAACAGAAACTCTGCTATGTGCATAAACATCTCTACTTAACTGGCTGCAAGAAATTGTTTTTGCATGCAAAGAAGTGCAAGCAGGCAAGTGTAAAAATACAATTTCTGATAGATAAAAGCTTATTTATATAAAAGTTGATATTTAATAACTGAGTTTGAACTTCTGTTCACTGAAACTTGTTCTATTATAGACATTTCATGGTTATTTACACAGATTCATGTTGCTTTTCCTTCTTACAATTCCTACTTATATGGCTTTTCTTTTTTCCTTCAACTATGCAGCCTTAATAGACAGTAAGGGCACATTGGATTTCAACTTTAACTGACTACTTTCTCCCCATACTGTAGGCATCACCCCCATGAGATAGCTGTTTATCAATTCTAGTGCTTCCCCTTACTGTGGTTTAAAACATGGGGACTGAAATTAACCTCAGCTTGAAAATCTGGCTTTCCGGTAGACTACACACATGTTTACCCGTTCCATGCAGAAGACCAAGATTTGGCAATAAACACAGACATTTTCTGGAAATATCATAAGAGAAATGATTACTAAAAAGACTAACTACTTTTTATATTGGGCACTCAGGAAACACAATCATAGCATCTAACTTGGAGGTTTGGTGCCACCATGGTCTTATTGAGAAACATGTGGCTGACAATTGAGAAGCTGGGAAATATTGTGTGGATTAAAGGAAATAAATTAAGAGCTGAGTTATATAAATCTTGAGTGCTCGTTGCACCTGGAATCATTTTCATGGCAGTGCATACAATTGGTCTTTCTACTCTTTAAAGTATCCTGGCTGCAGAATGAAAATTGCTGTTTTGAGTAAGTACTATACAAATCTTTCATTTGGCCAATCAAAAAAGATTTTTTTGGAAAACTTTTTTTTTTCCCTGAGATTTACAGGAAGTACCAGAGTATTTTTGGTAGAGATTACCAAATTCTTCTGTCACATATCTTTAATCCTGGACTAACATTTTCTCCGTGTGCATTTTTCTTTAGCTTTCACTGAATCCATTTAACTTAGCCTATGCTTAATATTCGCAGAAATTTTAGGGAATTGACACAGACCAAGTTTGGTAGAGACCATCTGGATATGGTATAGTATGGTATAGGAAGTTTTAAGGCATTTAAAAAGAGACGGTTTTGAGGACACTAAACATGCTGAATTTGTCTGTAGGACGGGAGAAATAAACAGTTTCCCTTCATAGTATGTTTAGGTAGAAAAAAAAAAGGATGATAATACTACCATTTTTGAGCTCCTACTTAGCATTCTTCTAAATATTGTATGTATATTCTCTAATAATATGAACATTTACTGAGTGCTTAATATGTGTCAAACTCTGGCTAAAGCCTTTTAAGTATATTAACTCACTAAATCCTTACCATGAACCCTATTGGGCACGTATTTTGTTATTTCACTTTGTAGTTGAGGAAAGTGAAGCTGCCAGAATGTAGAGCTCTTACGCAGCATCTGGCTTGCTTCTCTATACTCCCCTGTTCTCTTAGTCAATATCTGTAATGTCTTGCAAGATAGGCATAATTATTCTTTTTGCATACATGTGAGGACACAAGAAGCTCAGCAATTCAATGACTTCCCCCAGATCATACAGCTATAAAGTGGTAGAGCCAGAATTCAACCCAGGACTGAGTGATGCCAAAGCTTGTGTTTCTCCATCACAAGAGGTATGCTTTTCCTGGAAGGCTAAGTCAACAACTTTAGTGAGCTTGTCTATGAGTGCATAGCTCTGAGTGGAAGGCTCTGAGGCCACAACCAGAAGGCAGTGTGGCAAGGGCACTGAAGACTGCCCAAAGCTATAGCCCATACACATGGTTCTAATTGGCCCCCGTACCCATGCTGCAGGGTCAGTGCTCAGAAGGAATTGGGAATTTCAGAGTGGTTTGCTTCCCAGAGTGGACATGCGCCTTCAGACAGGCTCTTTGTGGAAATCCCGCTGGGACTTCCACATAACATACATATTTGTAATGCCTTCCCCTGCCTCAGGCTACAAGGGTGCTTTGTAGTTAGAACCTAGTTCATTTTAGTATCCCATCTGGTCTTTGGTGGAACACATTGGAGAAAGTGAACTATAGATTAACCTCCAAGCCAGAAAATATTTTTATGGTTCCCATTTCATAGGGTCACAAGGGTGTATGAGAATAGAATGCTTGGCAGGAAGTAAAAACCTATACTCTCAAAAATATTCTTCTTTCTAGTTCTATCTCTATATCTTTAGACTCAGCTGCTTATAAGATAAGAGACTACAAATAGGGACCAGGGTAGAAAGCATCTCACTGTTCCTGTGGCAGTGTGTTGAAGGGAAAAGGAAGCATATCCGAGGCTCATCGTATTCAAGTCGTTTAGAAATAAAATTTCAATAATTACCTAATACTAAGTAGCATTTCTAGCTCTCTGTGCTAATATTGCACATTTTTAAAACAATGAATGCATGCGTGGGTGGGTGGATGGATGGATGAAACTTGTATTACTGATTATTGCCTGCGTAGAAGTACTATTTTTATATTATGGGGCTTGCTATTAATTTGGGGGATCAAGGTGACTGCATTAATAAAACATACATTAGAGTTATTCTTCATATTATTTCGTGACTACAAATGTGCACATTGTCAATATGGCACCATAAGGTTTGTGCTCCCAAGTGTCTTTCTTAGGAGGAATCAGATCATAGACTGAGCACCTAGTATTCCCTCATTTCCAAGGTAGAGATTAATATAACGTCATCTACAAATTTAAATCTGGCAAATGCAAATAAGCTAAGTCACGTGACTCTGGCTCCATAGCGATGGAGATCATGAGCCCATCATGGCCAGATTCTGAAATATTTCAGAGTAGAAGTTCTTAACCCTGGGTGTGTAGGACATGCATAAACTTCAGTAAGTTCAGAGACTTCAGAGACTGATGAAACTGAAAACAAAATGTTGAGTCTGTTAATTGTAGGGGAAAGGGCCAGAACATTCACCAGAGCCTGTGAAGGACCTATAACCCACATGAGGGAAGACAGTTACACAAAAATCCCCCCAGCATTACTTCTTTCTCCCAAGTCTTCTTTTGCTCAAGAATCAAAGGTGATGAAAACAATACAACAATAAGAAATATACATGGGACGCCTGAGTGGTGCAGTCAGTTAAGTGGCTGACCCTTGGTTTTGGCTCAGGTTATGATCTCAGGGTTGTGAGATCAAGCCCTGAGTGAGCTCCTCCCTCAGCACATCTGCTTGTGAGTCTTTCTCTCCCCCCTTCCCCTCCCCCTGCTTGTGTGCTATAAATAAATAAATAAATAAATAAATAAATAGTCTTTTTATTTTTTTTAAAGATTTTATTTATTTATTCATGAGAGACACAGAGAGAAAGAGAGGCAGAGATACAGGCAGAGAGAGAAGCAGGCTCCATGCAGGGATCCTGATGTGGGACTTGATCCCCGGTCTCCAGGATCCTGGGCCAAAGGCAGGCACTAAACCACTGAGCCACCCAAAGATCCCAATAAATAAGTCTTTAAAAGTCTTTAAAATAAGTCTTTAAAAGAAATATACACAATTTCATTTTTAAAAATGTTTACTCATGGATACTGTTATTGTTTTTGCATGCAGAAGGTCTTGTGCATCAATATGGAGATGTCTACCTTTTTTTTTTGATGTGCAAAGTTTAACACAGAATTCTGCAAATAATACATAAAATAAGGATACCACATGCACAAGACCCTTCAGCCGTTTCTTAACTGGAAATGAAACATATTCATTGACATTTCTAGAATTGTCACATTATATTGTGAATGATTCATAAGTCATTTATAAATAGCTACTGAAGGTCACAAAATGAAGTCAAATTCTATGAGTGATTTCCTGTATTGGAATAAGAAAATTTTGTTTGTATACTTGTCATGATAGAGATAAAAGATACACCAAGCCAGAACTAAAGATTAATTTGTAAGAAATATCCCTCTCCTCAAAAAAGTAGAAAAAATCTCTCAAAAATCATAATTCAGGCAATCTGAACTCATATGCATTAAAGATGAACATCCACTTAGGAGCAGCTACCTTGCAGCCCACTAGCCAAAAGTTCTCTTTTCTTTCTGTGACAATGAGTTGGCATTTCTTTTCTCTTGTGCTCTTTTCCCCTCCTTCCCTGCTACTTGACACCACTTGCAAAACTGCTGACATTTCAGTTTTTTCCTCACTGAGCTGAGTGTCCTGTGGTCTCTGGGACAGGAGTGACATTTATGTGAGGAAGGAAAAAGATTAAAATAAAATCCTGTTTCATTGCCCTGTGTGCATCTTTTCTCCAACTATGGCTACTTCCCTAGATTCAGTGCATGGTTTCATCAATCATATCCCCAGTCCCCATGTCCCCTTATTACCAACCAAGTCCTTTTCCTCCTCTCTTCTAGAGGGCCCTACTGCCATAAAATGCTCAGGATAATATACTTTTACTCTTGCATATAGATAAATCTCGCTCTAGTCTTGTCCTAGAAAGAGCCTTGGTCAATAAACATCCTTCCCCATCCCTCGTCTCCATATGCCCCAGGGCCTTTGCATAATCTTTCTATTTGCCCATTTATCCATCTGCTTTGTCTGTTTGGCTCCCTCTGTCACTCCTTCTGGGTCTCTGATTAAATGATCTCATAAGTCAGCCTTCCCACTCCATTGCTCTGTATTTCTCTTACTTCATTTTTCTTCGTGGGACTTTCATCATCACACTACAATGATCTATTTATTTGTTTATTATTTGTCTCTTTCCATCAGAGTGAAGACAAAAGCTCTGTTTCAGTTACCACTCAATGCCTAGAACAGTGCCTGGCTTGTAGTAGTCACTGAATAAATATTTTAAATGCATTTAATAAATAAATAACACCTACCTCTGCTGTGCAGTTTGCAAACTTTCATACTTATTGCCTTATCTAACCCACCCCAAACTTTTATTATTCTCATTTTATTAATGAGATATTCTTAGGATTTAACTGAAAAAAAAAAACCAAAAGAATAAAAGAAAAATAATCTTTTTCTTTCAATCCCTGCATTACAGTTCAGAGAAGTTAACAATTAAGAAGACAAACGTCATAACCTGGGACAGGCCAAATGGTATCATAAGAGGTCCCTGGTAGGGTTTTTATATCCCAGGGGTTGGTTCTCATATTAGCCTAAAACTAAAACATGTGATGTTAAAATAAGTATAGGTAATTTTATGCTGAGAATTCAGTAATCATATTCCCCAAACATTGATGTATATGGTGTATAGTTCTTATATACGAACAAGAATTCCAATTTATTAATTTATGACAAAAAATAATATACCAGTCACTTCTGTTCACTAATCATCACATTCTTTCCTATTAGATGAGTCTTTGGGGGAAGCAAAATTATAATTAGAAAGTTGCTTGGTAAGCATAAAAACAAAGGAAGGGGTGTTAATTGAATGATTTCAGTAACTGTGTCATCAACCTACAATAGCTAATACAGACTGTCCCCAATTTACAGTGGTTTGACTTACAATTTTTTGACTTCACAATGGTGTGGAAGTGATATGTACGAGTAGAAACTGTGCTTGGAATTTTGCATTTGGATCTTTTCCTGAGCTGGCAATATGTGGTATGCTCCTCTCTGGTGATGTTGAGCAGTGGCAATGAGCTGCATTTCCAGACATCGAGCCACAGGATCACAAGGGCAAACAACCAACACACTTACCGATCTTCTATCCCCATCCAAACACTATTTTTCACTTTCAGTTCAGTGTTCAGTAACTTACATGGGATATTCAACTCTTTATTATAAAACAATTTACTATGATAAAACAAATTTATTATCTGTGTTAGATGATTTTGCCCAACTCTAGACTTCTGTAAGTTTCTGCACATGCTTAAGGGGGGAGGAAAGGCTAAACTGTGATGTTCAGTAGGTTAGGTGTATTAAATGCGTTTTTTACTGCCTTAAGATATTTTCAATTTACAATTGGTTTATTGGGATGTAACTCCATCCTAAGTCAAGGAAGATCTGTAATAATAATAATAATCATAATAATAATAGCTACTAATATTGAACTCCTTACTTGCTGGGCATTGTGCTTATTTACATAGATTTATATTTGCATGTGATAAAACTGTTTTACATAGGAAAATACAAAGATCAGAGCAGCTAAGTGATTTATATAAGATCACACAGCTGGTAAGTGATTGAGTTACGTTCCAGCCTGAGGTGATTTTGGATCTAAGACTCCTGTGCTTATCACTGCCTTACCCAAGGGTGATGCTGTCTCCTCTACTGGAGGGTAACTTTGGAAGGTAGTATTCCTCTCCTTCCAACAGTGCTGTAGTCACTCTATCAATATTGATCTTTCTGGTTCTCTTTTCCTTCCATGTATCCGTGGGTGATAACCTCTTCTTCTGACTGAAATATCTTTTCTTTGGCCGTATCAACACCCATAATCACCTCTAGTGAAGTCTGCCTTCCACAGCTGGTCCCTTCTCTCTCAGGCATCTGGACTCTGCAACTTTGGATTCCTATTTTGGAGTTTCATTGCTGGAAGATGTTTGTTCCTCATTTCCAGATTCTTAGGTTAAACTCCCTCCTGTGCTTGCACAGAAAAGTAACAGCAGAGGCAGTTTTGGGAGGCAGAACAAAAAAATGGACATTCTGTGTAGACAGTATGAGGCAAAGATAAGAGCTTTAGCTTTAGGCTTGTCCATGAAAAGATGGAAAATGAGAAATGAAATAATAAAAATTGAGGCCTTTATATAAGTATTCACTTAGCAAGTAAAGCATTCAGTAGACATGTATCAAGGTTGCCCTTGGCACTGGAGCTGTAAAGATGAATCAAGGGAGCTTGCAGGCTTGTCAGAGGAACATACTACAGTGCGGTTGATGCTGGGAGAGAAGGATGTACAGAATGCAAATGTCATACAGGATGCCAACTCTGATAGTCTTAAACATTAAGAGTGGGTACTGAAAATTGAAAGATGACACCATATATTTGTATAATACTTTATAGTTTCAAAGTGCTTTTGCATGGATTATTTGTCTGATTTTCCTTTAGCCCTTGGAGGTAGAACAGATTATCTCTAATTAATGAGAAGTGAAAGACTTGCCTCATCTCATGTTCCCAGGTACATGCCCTGGCCTCCTGTTTCCCATGACACTAGCTTCTATTTTTATGCCATTTAAATGTGATAGCAGTGATGCTAATTAGAAAATAGGAGAATCTTGGTTGTTGTTTTATTTTCCTTTTAAAAAAAGATTAAGTTCCTTTGGACATGAACACCATGTCTCACTTCTTAACATTTTCCATAATACCTACACAATGCTTATGATGAAATTGCAGCTTGACTAATGGGGAGGGATGGTGCTAATATTGCATGATGATGAAAAGCCCTCTGCCAGTCAAAGCCTAGACTGTCTAAGGAATAGAATTCACCTTTCCTTTGAAATTGTCAGGAATCTTTTTCATGGTTAAAGGTTAAAGCTTGTCTCATTGGTTTCCTTTAAAAATATGTTTTCAAACTTGGGTTATGTGTGTTATTATAACAAATAAAAACATTGGAAAAAGCTCTGGATATGCCTTTTCCTTTAGATAAGTGCTATGCTACTAGACCATATGACATCATACTTGGCTCCAACATTTGGAAATGAGACAGTATAAAAGATGGCAAGTTCTAGTAGCCATGTCACAACAGGGGATGAAATTTAAAACAAGACTGACAAAAAGTTTGAGGAAACTGACTATTTTTTAAATTGTGCATTTATCATGACAGTTTTGGGGTTAATCTCTGGAACCAGCACAAGGATGAATGAGGTAATAGTTGCACATGTTATGGATAAGATAACCAAAAGGGGGAAAAGCCCATTTCCAGGCTAATGTGCAACTAAGATTATGTGCCTGATGGCTGGAAACTGCTGTGTGGTTAGGATAATATAGGGTTCAAAAAAATGATGCTGATGGAGTGGTGAGCAATCACATTGGATGTGAAGCTTTCTGAATAGGGATAGGAAACAGAATAGGCTGGAGGCCGCCAAGAGAAAGACTTGGGCAGTAAGAAAATGGGAGGTAAACTACAAGACTCCCTCCCAGAAATGACATTATAAGGGTTGGTAATTAAAACTTCACTGAAAAGTGAAATCTGATGATAAAACTAGCTAATGCTGTTCATGTGTACGTTAGGGTATGAGAGGAGATCACAGCATTGATTGCCATTCCTGACTACCCAGATGTTATTCCCATCAGAGAAATGTTCAGAGGTCTTGTTTGGACCCACTTTGTTTTATTCTGTGGCTTTGAGGAAGGGGAAAGAAAAGCACTGTGAAGGACGTGTTGACTGAAATGCACCATTAATTTCATGTCTCTTTTATAAAAAGCACTTTTAAAGTGTGCCAAGATATTTTAAGTGTTTCAACAACATGCTTTTGTGACAATAGAGAAACAAGGGTACATTTTCATGGTATCAATAAAAATATCGTAGTAATTTACAGGGTTGGACTGAACTCTAAATTGGGTCACAATGAAGCTCTTGCAGTGTGAACAGAGATAGTAACGACCTCTAGTTTGTTCCCAGGCCATTGAGACCAGCAGAAACATGCTCTCTCTAACTGCCTCTACAATTTGAGGTCTTGTTGCCAGGGGGCTCAGGTTCCCTGGAGGGCTCCCATTTTGGGACTCTCTACTTTTCCCTCCCCCATAGATCCCAGATTTACAAGCTTTGAGGTCTTAGAAGGAGAGCAAAAAAGGCAAACTTGTCTCTTTCTTAACTGGTGTAGGTTTCCAGATGGTATTAGAACTATTACTGGCTGAGAAGAAACACTTGTTTGTGTCTCAGCCTTGTCCTTGGGTCCACAGACTTGGCAAATGACTCCCTTTGAATATCTAAGTGAATAAACAAAGCATTTTCATTATTTGCTGACACTTACTATCCTATTCTCAAACTTTGCCAGATGCAAATGCCAAGGGCCAACATCTCTAGTTTTCGTTCTGTTTGGAATCTCTTTAGAAAATTACATCGGTGAGAACCCCATATCTGATTCTTTACATTAATGTGTCTGGTAGACATATGATTCTATGGCTGCCTACTGATGAGTCAAGTTGCATATGGCTTGTTGACTGAATCCTCTCAATGTCATGCCAGTGTGGCACTGTCACATCAATGTCATAATATTTAAGTTTCTACTATTCCAGTCATGGTGGTAGGCACTCTGGTGCACTGAGATGCTTAAGACCAAGTTTCTGAACTAAAAGCATTCACAATATTATAAACAGATTGATGAATACACATACCACTTTTCAAGTCTTTTGCTCTAAGAGAAATGACAATAGAGACAATGAGGTTTTATAGAAAGAGAGAGACCTGGGCTTCAAAGTCCGCATGTATGCAGGTTCAAATTCTGACTCGGCTACTTTCTTACCTAGAACACACTTTACTTCTCAGAGCCTTGGTTTCCTTATCTGAAAGTGGAGAAACCAACCTTCACAGAGATGTTATGAACTCTAAATAGGACAGTGAAACAAGAAAACTGCCCAGCACTGGGCCTGATATATGAAAGATGCTCAGCAAACACTGGTTCCTTCCTCCAAACACATAATACAGGATTCATGGCAGAGAGGGGTAAGGAAAGCTCTGCAAATGGCCTTAAGTGGAGTATTGAAGGATGCATACAATTTCAGTCTAGTGATTTGAGGAGCACTGCAGAAGAAGGAAGACATAATAGCATAAGGAAGGAAATAAATTGGTGAATAACATGCGTTAGAGTTGACTAACTAGGGAACTCTGTGTTGGGATGAGGCCATGGAAGGCCTCCAAATGCAATGCAAGGAATCATCATAAAATTCTGAGAGCAAGAAGTATCAATGAGATCATTAAGGGGCGCTATATAATTGGAGTTGTCCCAAAGGAACATAAATCTGGGAGCACTATGTTCATTGGATTACAGTAGGGAGGGACAGATGCTAGGAAACTGGTTAGGACAATTGTTGAGAGTAGTTCAGAAGAAAAATAATGAAGGTTTACACTGATGTGGATAGAGAAAAGGAGAAAGAGGGCATGCAGGGGTGAGATAAGCAAACAAACAAAAGAACTGCAATTGCTCCCTTAACTTCTGCTTAATTAACACCCTCTCTACTCTCTCTATGTCTCTTTGTATTTCTCAGGACAGAATTTGATTTGTCTATAGGCTCCCCTTCTTGATTGGTGGGGGAGAGTGCTGAGAGCTGTATTTTGCTCATCTTGGTATTTCTAGACTCTATCACAGAGTCTGAGAATACACTTAGCCCTTGAAAAGAGTTTGTGTAGTGCAAGAATAAATGTTGAATTGATGTGGAAGATAGACAAAAAGTGGAATGGCAAGAGGAAAATAACAAGAAAGGAGAGTAAAAGGTAAATGCCAAACTGGGGTAAGGGGGAAAGAAGTAAAAAGAAAGAGAAGAGGGATGTTTTGGAACAGCTTGAGTTCATTCACAACTGGGATGTGGAATTGCAGCCATTAAAAAAATTAGATTAACACATCCCTTCTTTTTTTCCTTTACACTGAAGTCTTCACCCCATGCACTGCTCTTAATAAATAATACTTGATGAAGATGGTGATGATGGGTCCTCTTCATGTTAATCCAGACAGTTCTCCGTTTATGAATGGGTTGGGTTCCAAATGTCTGTTGTAAGTCAGTTGTTTGGCCATTGGAATGTATTTTTCCTTTGAGACAATCAGTATAACAGTTAGTGGTTAAATTCTACTTCACAAAAGACTATTTAATCCACAAAGTGTCGGAATTATAGTGCAAATGTATTGCAGAGTAGCAACTCCTTTTTAGGCATATTACATACTTCTTGATGGTTCGCAAAGTGCTTTTGCATACATTACAAAAATGGATTCTCTCTGCATAATATTTTTTCCACGGAAAAATGTGTTCCAAGTTTTAAACGAGGAGGCCAGGAACACATCCTCCACCCACTCTAGTCTCCATGAAACAACTTGGCTTCCACACACAGGCTCCCACACTGTCCTTCCCAGAGGCGCCCCCTCCAAAGGAGACCCTAACACAAGGAAGTAGTTTTTTTTTTCACGATCTGCACAAATTTTTAATGTAATTTAAGAAAAAGTATGAGCGCTAAAAATGACATTTCCAAGATAACAGAAATTCAGAATGTGATGCATTACTAAAGTTCCAAAAACACATGACTATCAGGTGTCTCAATATAATATAGTCCCTGATATCCTGAATTAACATTATGTTGTGTTTCAGTGGAGCGGTGGAGGGAGGATTACAAATAAATACCATGGTCTGGCCAGCACAAGAGGGCCCGGTGTTGAGCATCGCCATCACTGGCTTTCTAATCAGAAGAAACCCCTCTGTAGCTAGAACCTGCTACTTACCAGCTGGTAACATTGTGTAACTGTTTAGTTTCCCCTTATATGGAGTGGGGATAGTGGTGACTACCTTATGGGGTTTTGTGATGATCAAAACATGACAATGTATGAAGGAGCACACAGCACCGAACATGATACATAGTGCATGCTCAAAAATGTTTTCTTGATCCTCTTCCCCGTCCACCCACCACCACTAAACTGAAGCAAAATGGATAAAAAGGGGTTCCTGCAGCACTCAGCAGGGCAAGGGTTAGGAACTAAGGAGAGGCTCTGGTGGGGAGTATTGCCCTGGTGAGTAGCCAGTTCCCAAAAAGGGATCAGTGAGGACATAAGGGTGCTGATTGTCCCAGCCACTAGTGGCAGCTCAGTATCCATTTCTGTGTCGATATTGTGTGGAGCTCTATGAGAACGGGAACCAGTCTGAACTGTGTATATTACCCCTAAATCTCAGCCGCTTAACACCGTAGAAGTTTAGTGCTGGTGGAGGAGGGAAACGAAAGTGCCACCAGAAGATGTGCATTGGAGATTTTTATGGGTCAGGCCTGGAAGGGGCTCCCATCACTTCCATTCGTACAGAGTGTCATGTGACCATATCAGACTGCAAAGGATTGGAAAGTGTAGCTTGCTGCTTGCCCAGGAAGGAAAGGAAATAGCTTTAATGATCAGCTAGCAGTCTCTGCCACAGATGGGGGTAAGGGTGCTAAGTAGCTTGTTAGTACAAATTGTTTGCAAGTGACTAATTATAAGTAAAACAAACAAACAAAAACCACAGGACTGCAATTCAAGATAAACAAATGAGTCAAGCTGAAGACTACTAGAGGATACACAGTAAGACAATGGCCTAAGCATTGTGGGGGTAAACCTTGACATGTATGCTAGTTTTCCTTCTTTGGCAGAAATGAAAGAGACGAAACAGAGCAATATTAAATAGTTTTCAAAGTAAATTAAAAACATAAAGATAATGATCACTTAAAATTCCTCTACCAAGAAAGTGTTTAAAATAATGCCAAACTTAATATAAATTAAGGTCAGCTATTTTAATGTATTGACTCCATATGAAGACACAAATTAGTCACTTCTCATGTTCTTTCTTTCTCTGAATTACTTAACATACTGACTCAAGATCTGGACATTCAAGTCCTACCCATAACTGTGGTGGATTAGGACAGTTATCTATCTCCAAACCTCTGACTCCTCTTGTAAGAGGCCCCAGGCAGAGCAACGACTTGAAGTCTAATTACTTTAACAGGTCAAAGTTTTTCTAGGCTTCTACTGTGTTTCAGGTGTTATAGGTAAAGATACCTAAGACACGGGGTGACCCCGCAAGATGCTTACATGGAGACAATACAGATAAGCCATGGCAGTACAGTGGGATTAGCACAGCACTGGCTGCATGTTCATGGGACCACGACATCACAGAGTAAGAAGCGCTGAGAGCAGAGAGCAAGGGGAGAGGGAAGAGAAGAGGGTTGGTCAAGAACAAAGATGTAGGCAGGGAACAGAACACAAAGGATCTTGTAAATCATGCCAAAGGGCACAGCTGTTATCCTATAGCTGACTAGGAGCTAATTCCACTTTAGTGAACAACCCAGTGAGCCCAGAGATAATGCCTATTGATTCAGAAATCATGACAATTTACTTCTAAAAATAGCATCCCAAATTCTATGTGGTCCTATTCTATTAAATAATGTTAGCACAATCTGTGTGTGCATGTGTATACATGTGCACATGTGCATAGTGTGTGTTTGTGTATGTGTTTTGCAGAGCATTCAAACATTTTTCAGATTATTGGCATGAAAGGCCTCTATACAGTAGAGGCAATAAGTGAGAGTTGCAAATTATGTTCCTTTTGTCTGGGCTCATAAAATAGCATTTTTTTCTAGAAGAAAACTTGCTCAAAAACCAACTTAAAATTTAATCTAAATGCATCTCATTAACAGTTGGGGTATTATTCCTTGTTGGATTTGATTTAAATACTGGTTTAGAGTCCAATAACTAAAAAGCAGTCACTTTACTTATTCCCAAAGAACAGGGAGTGGAGCCATAGAGGGAGGACAATAGCTATCTGTATAGTATAATGTAAGACATTGCAGTTACCCTGTAAACACGGGGTCACTTGGAGCATTTCTCAATTGGTGAAGCATCTGGCTATTAGAGTGATTCTCACTCGTGGCTTCTTATTAGAAACACCCGGGGAACTTTAAAACATTCTGATGCTCAGGTCACACCCCAGACCAATTAATCTCAAGAAGTGGGAGCCAGGCACCAGCATTTTCTAAAGCTCCCCAAGTTATTCCAGTTCACAGCACAGTTTGGGAAGCACTGGTCTATTAGACATGATTATCTGTTATAATACAACAAGTTCCAGTTAACCAACTGAATTCATTTATAGCACATGCCAGACACTGTGCTTGGTTGGAAGGTCTAAGACAGGGGTCTCACCTTCGAGTGTGTCAGCGCTCTGGGAGAGAGGCCATGCCTGGCAGGGCTGGAGGATGGGGAATGCTGAAGAACCATAGACTGAGTGTGGAGCATTGGTTCAAATGTGCAACAGTGAAAGGAAGAGGGGAGGATAACAGAAAATAGTTGATAATAGTCATGTTTTGTAGCTGGAGAAAGAGGAACATAAATCTCGAAGGACTGGCTAGAGGATAATTTTATCTTAGAAGGGGATTAGAAACTAGGAAACTGGCTTCCATTCTTGTGGATAACACACCATTACGTTTGCCTATCTACTCTGGTCTTGCCTAAGGATTTAAAAACAAAACAAAACAAAACCCAAAAACAACTTTCTCATAAAATTACTTAAAAAGAATAACATACTTCTAGATAAAATGTACGTAATATAATTTGTTTAAATTACGCTATAAAAAAAGAACACTAACTTGAAAAAAAACCCTATTTTTTCTCTTAAATGCTTAGAACTGAAGAGCTCTTGCCAGGCAGCAGGACAAGATTTTATTTTATAGGCCAGTGGCACCATTCTCATAGGGTTGTATAAGAATATATCTTTGTATATTACAAAGATATTAAGACCCTCTGAGTGATAGCTGACAAATGATAAGCCATACTGATTCTCATTTTTTTTATTTTACATTTATTTCTTGGGGTAGACTACTCTGCACCTTTCCCAAGGTAGGATCTGTAATTGCACTCTCTTTTCTTGTTATTAGATGCATAAATGTCTGGAAAAGGCTTTTGGGATTGAGCTCCAGCTCTGCTCAGGAACCCTGGAACCGTGTTTTCTTGTCTGTAAAATGGTGATAGTAAATGTTTGGTTGAAAAGCTAGAGTACGATAAACTCTGACAAATGCGAAAGGACCATACTCAGGTTTTTATACTCATTAAATAAATGCTGTAAATGCACGCGGAGTGGGGATGTATCCCTCTTTTTTCTCTAAGTATATTAGAAAATTTACTTGATACTATGTGTCGGCTTCCTTTAATGAACTTTGCCCAGTTCTTTTTTCCAATGACCTGGAGGTAGTCACGGTAATGTCCAATAAAACTGAAATGACAGAGGGCCTACAGTACTGATGGGGAGAAGATTTCCAGGTATGAGCAAACAAAAGCTAAAGCAGGAAGGAGTGCTGCAGGGGCACCTAGGTGGCTCAGTGGTTGAGTGTCTGCCTTTAGCTCAGGTCATGATCCTGGGGTCCTGGGATCAAGTCCTGCAACAGGCTCGCTATGAAGAGCCTGCTTCTCCCTCTGCCTATGTCTCTGCCTCTCTCTGTGTGTCTCTCATGAATAAATAAATAAAATCTTTTTTTAAAAAAGTAAAGAATGCAACAGTAACTTGGCAACAATTTTACATGTCTCATAACAACTTAAAACATAAGACAATTTGTGTAATAGTTTCTAGAACATAACTGGATTCTCAAATATTGTCATGACTACCCTAAAATCAAAAGTTCACTTTATAATACAGTGTTTTTCACAAAATCCATTTATCTTGATGATGTATAGATTAGTTAATAGTAAATGCAAAAGGCAATTATTTCTAGGTTCCAGAAATAATAGGTAAACATAATTTGTGTATGAATTCTCTGGGATTTGACTCATCATAACAGACCTTCTTCAGCTTGATACTGGTGAATTTAAACATCAAGTTAGTTTATACATCTGGCCTCACTTGGTGGTTTTCTAACTTGCCAATGTTACATCTTAAATGTACTTATATTAATCATAGTTCAAAATAGCCACATCATTAAATAATATTTTTTGGAAAATATATGTTCTTAGAAATGGTACATACACCCGCTTCAGTTTTTGTTGTCAAATCTGGGCTGAGAAGGGGGTGGGGAGGAAAAGAATGCCAGATCTGCATTCCGGGCCATCAGCTAACTCCTAGCGTTGTTCCATGGGAGTCTTGATTCGGTTGCCAAAAGAAAGATGGAGATGCATGTGGCCACATTGTCATCCTCTCCTGCCAGCTGCAAACCTCATCACAGTCCCTGTGAAGTACATTTCCACAGATCAGGTTTCTGCCAGGGAAGACTTTAACAATCTCCTACTCCACTTTCAACCAACAACAATTAGTATTAGCAAATGGTTCAGGCTATTGCCTGGGATTACATATGATTTCTATTCAAAAAAGACAAACTTTTACTCAAACCAGACCCACATGCTGAACACTTGAGCTCCCCTCTTAGATATAATAAAATTGAGACAGTTTCTATCTTTCATTTAAATAAAAAATCACTCTCACATTTGAAATCAAGTTGGCCGTCTTCCCTTGCTGGGTTAGCCATCTGGGGGACTTTTGGAGGACTTATGTTCAGGCCAGGAGTTTAGGGGGGAAAAATCATTATCCTTTTGTCCTTTTGTGCCTCACTCTTTTAATGTGGTCAAACTTTTTTTTTTTTAATGTTTTTCACAGCAGGGCTCCCCCCCTTTTAGATAACACATATGGCAAATAAGTTAAATTCTTAATACATTTTACAGTCAAAATTTGCTTTTTTGGAGTTGTGGATCAGAAAAGCACAATCTTGATTGAGGTCACTAAGGCTCATTGTAAAACAAGAGAGATTCAAAGTGTTCACTTTCTTGATCTGCTACATGCCTGGGGTTCTTTTCATACAGCCACATTATTTTTTTCAGGGTAAGGTATTTTTCAGGTAAGGTCAGTTTTTCTTTCCACGTATTTCAAAGGCTTAGAATTGCCCTAAATAGACGACAACCTTAGCATGTTCAGGCATTTTACTGTTCTCAGCCACGTTCTTTTTTTTTTTTTTTTTTAAGGTTCTATTTATTTATCTGAGACAGAAACAGAGATAGTGGCAGTGATAGGGAGAGAAAGTGTGAACGGGGAGGAGAGGATGAAGCAGGCTTCCTGCCACTGAGCCAGGAACCTGAGGCAAGGCTCTATCCCAGGACCCTGGGATCATGACCTGAGCTGAAGCCAGATGCTTAACCAACTGAGCCACCTAGTTGCTTCCTTAGCTAAGATCTTAAATAACTAGGTCTTGATGGCTACCATCCATCCAATCCCACTTGGAGTGTTCACAGATAGAGTCTGATTATAGGAAGCAGTGAAGAAACCTGTTCAGAACAACCACCTTGCGGTGACCATTCTTTCCATTACATTTCTTTGGACTTCAGAAAATCATAGATAAATCAAAGTGGTAAATTTCCCGGGATTGAAGGTAGCTAAACAGTTCATTCTTGTTTTACAGATGAGGTCATTAAATCTCAGAGAAGTAAGTTGGTTTGTTATAAGTCCACCCAACTCAGAAGGGAGAGGGAGCTAGAACATAAATATACCTTTTCCATTTTATAGCTCTACTCATTTCTCACATCATAATACGGATCTGTTGCTTTTTTGAATACAATTATTTACAGTAGTGACAATTTGCATGCATTTTCATAAGAAGCTCATTATAAAACTGTATGGATCTCAATTAGGAACGTAATTCAGGCAAAACTCATGACCTCTCGTAAATCATGAAACAAGTAAATGTGTACACAAAACACAATATTTATGCAAAATACTCACGGGGAATATTTTTATTCTGCTTCTTTGCTCTTTCTAAAGAAAACATTGAGTACACATAGAACATTTTCAGATTAAAATCTCAAAATCGGGCAGTTTGATATTAATTTTCTCAAGGAGAAGGCAAGAGAAAAAGTCAGAGGTGAAGTCGATGGCATGGAAAACCTACAAAATGTCTTTTAATTAAAATGTCAGCTTGGCTAGGCTGAACTAAATTGCCCTAGATCTTCTTCCTTGTAAGACAGAGGCCCCAGGGGAGATTCTTGAGCGGTGTGGACCCAGGAAGGGTGGGGACAGCTACCTTATGGCACACACACAGGATAGCTGATCTGGTGACTCACCTCCATGTCAAGCAGCTGGTGCTACAACTGCTCTTCCTCTACCTGCATCTTTTTCCTTCAGCTTCTCTAACTTCTGGGCCTGGCCTGTGTGTTTAGCTCTGTGACTGAGGGGTTCTGTAGGACCCTTGTATTCATTTACTATTGTAGTAGCATTATTTCTGTCAAAGCTGGAAAAAGGTAAATGGTGGGGAAATGTTTGTGTAAATCTTTTTTTTCCCATTATTTTCTCCTTTAAAACCCAGAATGCAACATGAAAAATGTAACGGGTATTATGAGATTAAACATCTTGAATATGAAAGCATTTATATTAATCATAGGCAAATAATATATCGATTTAAGTGTTAAGTAAATAGTTAATTGTGAGAAATGAATTTGAACAACTTGGGGTCTGGGATAAATTACTCTTCATTAAGCAATGAAAATTTTCATGAAAGAGGTAGGATTTGAGATCTTTTGTCATGAATTAAGACAAAAAAAATTTTTGGCAGGAAGCTCTTTTTCTCTCATGTACTGCAAGTCCACTAGAAACAGCTAAACTTTTTCCTGTCCCCATTTTCTATCTGCCAATCTGAATGGAAGTGGAATGTAGTCATAGTTATGCAAGTGCAATCAAATCATGTAGCTAGTTTCAAAAACATACTCGTGGAGGTATAGTCACAGAATTCCCATATATAATTGGCATAGACAAGTCCTCTGTATATGAATCTTGCAGAGAAAATTGATACTCAGAATTACCTGGAAATTTGACAGTCTGTAAAAATTTCGAAATTTGGTATATATCCACCCTTTACATGTTGGAAAGAGAATGTCCAATTTATCTTTTTGTCTAACTTCATTCAAAACCATTGCATTTGTTGATCAGCTGGTGTACTGATGCAGATCCCAAAAGAACACTGCTCCCTCCAAGAACACTAATTTAACCGCCCACGGCCCACTGGCACACTTGCCCCCTTTGTGAATCAGGAGTAGAGTGTAAACTCAATCTGCTACACACACAATGGCACATTCCTGGTGCTTGGCTGTCTAGACCATTTCCTTCACACAGTGAAGGCTCAAGGGTCTTTTTTACAGAGCGATTACTGGAATGTTCAATTGTGGGTAGTGGCTTCTTCAACAGATTCCTTACCCAGTTCAGACAGTGGCGTTTTAAGTGGCCTTCTTCCACAGATTAGTATGGTCATTAATGTGCCTATTCACATTAGCTTTTAAAGTGAGTGTTCTGGCAGCTGAAGCTCTTTACCTCTCACCTGTTCTTTCTCTAGAAATGAAGAGGATGTAGTCTCCTTACTTTCTTTTGGGTTGTTTTTCTGGACTGAGATATAAGGTTTTTTTGGTGGAAATAGAGTATTCAAAATAAGGGCCAGATCTCTAGATACTCCAGCTAACGTCTGTGAGTTTTGAACTAGTTTGAGGCAGTCCAAGTGTTTGAAAGGATAAGTAAGGCCTCTAAATTCCTGAAACTATGTCCATGGCTCTACACTTATTAGCCAGCCAAATTCATTTCCAGGTGCCTCATTTTTCTCATAAAAAAAAAAAAAAGCTCCCAACCAGTAACAAAATATGTGTTAAGAGTAAAGAGAGAGGGATTGGAACTGAGCAGGGGGGAAATAAACTATGTGTATGTTAAATATTGTGTAAGGTGCAAAACTAATGCATATTTCTTGGAGCTAGAAGCTATGGATCACTTTATGTTTGATTTAGGAAAGCCTGTGTTCTCTTGGTATTATAAAAATGTCATCCTATATTTTCTTCTATTGCTTTTATTTCTTTTGCTTTGTTCGTTAACCCAGTGATAATGTATTCTTGTGCATGTCTAAAGATAGGAATTAGATCCAATTGTCTCAACATTACTCTTGGAATCCTCTTCCGATTCATTTGAAAGATACTTTTATCAAATTCTAATTCCCCCAAACATCTAGGTCTGTTTCTGGTGCATTGACTTTGCCAGTACCATAATATTTTAGTTACTGTAACTTTCTATTGTGTTCTGATATTGTGTTTATTGAATAAAAAAACCTCTTGTCTGTACTTTCAGAGTTGAACTTTACAATCATATTATCATGTCTATTAAGGAAACCTATTTAGGTTCAGGTTAAGATTATGTTGAATTTATAGATTTATCTGGACCAACTGGCAATTTTATACTATTGAATCTCCTCATGTAAAAACATGGTCTATGCAGGTGTTCCTCTGTGTTTTTATATTCTTGCTTAGTTGATACATAGTCTCATTTGACTATATTTAGAAGAGAAACAAAAGAATAAAATACCTCCATGATGCCTGAAATCAACTGAACCACACATTCCTTTTGTGATTGTTGTTCTAGAAGAGGTCAAATGATTAAATGTATTAGTTTTGAAAATTTTTTAAAAATAAGGTATTTCTTTGGCCACCTGCATGAATAATCTCGGTCCTGCATCACAGAATACTGCTTAATAAATAGTTGTGATTAGATGGGAAGGGTTGAATATTATTTCCAGGCCTGTCAGTTTCTACCTCCAGTTTTACAACATCTCTCCTTGTGGTCAGTAGGGGGTGCTCCTGCAGCAACATGCCCTCTTTCAACGCCACTGAATCCTAACTAATTTCAAATCTTAGGAAGTATTGGTTTATAAATTATCAACTGCAGTTCTCACACATTCTAACAGACTCACATCTGTGGGCATTTTATGTAGAAGACAAGTAATGGGAGAAGGTGAGATCTTCAAAGTGTCTTGTAATCGAAGAAGGCCTGTATTATATAAGCACAGAAGGCAGAAAGGGATTATAACAACTTGTGTTTGGGCTAACGAGTGGAGCCTCTGCTTTTAGGGGCTGTTCTTTTGAGCCCTGGTGCCAGCAGACTGCTTTGTGAGCTGTCAGTTTCCTGATCTTAGTCCTTTAAGGGCAACATTTTTTAAGTGGTGCTTTAAATAGGGGAGACCAGCTCAGGAGAGCAATGAGTTGGAGCTATGGAAGGAAATGGGTCTGGTTGCAGACAATCCTATGGGAAATATTGTGATTCTATCTACCGGCTTTGGAATAGTTCCCCTCATTGTTGATGGTGGTGATGCTCAAAGAAGTGTGACACTCTCCATCTCCCCTACCAAAGAGCTCCGTGCTTCTTCATGTCCTCAAACCAGCCAGAGTTTATTTCCATATTGCAAATATCACCAAATGTGTGTTTGTTTATATCTCCCTGTAGACTGCAGTCTACAAGTCCAAACCTCGTAGGTTAAGCGACATAAAGGCAGGATCACATTGTATTTGTCTAGCATAGGGTTTGGTATACATAGACAGGCGATAATTATTTGTTCAATAGATGCCAGAAGGAAAGGAGGGCAAGTAGAAAAAAAGGAAAAACAAAGAAAAAGGTGTCACAGAGTGGCAAATTAATATTATAGGGTAAGTGAATGTTTAAACTGATCCAGAATCTGGAATCAACAACAGTAAAAAATTCACACACAAAAATATACACAACATTGCTGGGTATAACCCAATAACAAATGATAGCAACATAAAACAACTTGTTTCTAATGAGGTTAGTAATAATATTTACAATAGCAAACATATAACGTAACCATAACCACCTCATTGTAAAGTCAAGACCATTTGATTTTTATGTAGATTCCAAAGCTTAATTGCATAATGGATAAGTGTTCTTAAAATAGTGAAGTTCTGGAAGGTAGAGTTTCAAGTACAATTTTATTACAATCATATATCCTACTGAAATTCAGATATTGCAATGTCAGCTCATAATTCCAATTGTGACTCTTCCTTGAATGGACTTTTTTTACTACTGCCTTTTGCCTCTCCCTCTCCCTCTCAATAATGTACCAGCTATTTATTAGTTGAGGAGGTTAGTTCAGTTATTCACATTCATGGTTCCTTGATTTATCTTTTCCAGGAAAACTATTAACTTTTCTTCAAATAATTGTAAATAAGGGTATTTTGAGAGTCATCTTTCTTCTGGATAGTTTACTATCCAATTATCTAGCCTATGAGTTGTTCTCAGAACACCCAAGGTTAAACTGAGTGATTTGAATGCTGTTTTGAGTAGAACAACTTTTTAAGATGCTCTCACTCAAAAGTTTAAATAAAAATGTGATAAAAATATTTGCATTATTTTTTCTATATTGACTTTCTATATTTGTCTAACTAGACAGTTAAAACTATGAAAATCACTTGTATCAAAGATTCATACTGACACTAAAGCAGTATATACAGTGTAGCCAAAAAAGAATGATATTTTATTTTTAACATTTTAAGCACTAGTGGAAAATATGACCAGCATGATCATTGATTCTTCTAAAGACACTCTGGGTCCATTTTACTTTGTTTATTTAGTGTTAATTAACAAAATCATTGGGAAATTGAAGGAAGCTAATGAGGAAGCAGACTTTGGGAGATTAAGTGATTTTCCTAAGCATTATAAATCTGAGGATGGGTTTCCTTTCTTTCTTTCTTTTGTTTTTAAACTACCAGTCCCAAATACTTTACATGGAATTATATATTTTGTGAAAATTACCAAATGTTCTTGGTATTGTAATTCAGTAATTTGATATAATGTATTATTTACATTATTATTTACATTATATATTATTTAGTGTAATATATTCAACTCAAACACAAATACAATTGACTTTTTAAAATAGCCATAATGATGCAATGAAGAGAAAGTAGAAAGACAAAATAAATGCATTTCATATTAATCAGATATTTTTTTTAAAATTCTTTTTTTTAAATTTTTATTTATTTATGATAGTCACACACACACACAGAGAGAGAGAGAGAGAGAGAGAGAGAGAGAGGCAGAGACACAGGCAGAGGGAGAAGCAGGCTCCATGCACCCGGAGCCCGACGTGGGACTCGATCCCGGGTCTCCAGGATCGCGCCCTGGGCCGGCGGCAGGTGCCAAACCGCTGCGCCACCCAGGGATCCCCAGATATTTTTTGATGTTGAGTTGTGTAACCCTTTACCAGATATATCACTTGCAGATATCTTCTCCCATTCAGTAGATTGCCCTTTTGTTTTAATGAGATCTTGGGACACCGGGGTGGCTCAGGCTGGGCCTCTGTCTTTGTCTCAGGGCGTGATCCCAGGGTTTTGAGAGTTCCATGTTGGTCTCCCTATGAGGAGCCTGCTTCTCCCTCTGCATATGTCTCTGTCTCTCATGAATGAATAAATAAAATCTTTAAAAAAATCCCTTGATTAAAAAAAATGAGATCTTGCCATCTGGATGTAATAACATGGATGGACCTTGAGGGTCTGACTCTTGATTTCAGCACAGAGTCTGCTGGAAAGTTTCTCCCTCTGCCCCCCCCCCCCACTCTCATGCATGTGCGCTCTCTCTCTCTCTCTCATAAATAAATAAATAAATAAATAAATAAATAAATAAATAAATAAAATCTTAAAAAGAAGTACTTATTTTGATGAGCCCTGGATAATACATAGACTTGTTGAATCATTCTATTGTACATCTGAAACTAGTAGAACACTGTATATTAATTATACTTCAATAAAAATGTTTTCAATAACAAATATTTTGAACATCTTTAGAGGTAGAATTTGCTGTATAGTCAGACTACTAGTGTTCAAATTCCAACTGTTTCATGTGGAGTTGGGGGTATCTCTCGTATGGGACTTAACCTCTATACACTTCAATCTATAACCTAAAGGTTCTATAACCTCTATAAACTTCAATCTCTTTATACAGAATATTCTTTAAGATAATTACAATCACTATGTTTAAGTTAGCAGGAGGATTAAATGAGATAATTCATGTGAAACAAGTGATATGCCTAACATAAGGTGAACTCTCAGTAAATGGTAGCTATTCTCACCATTATGCTAGTTCTATGTGCTAACATAAAAGATATTTAAGACATTCCTTATGTTTTTAAAGAGGTTATAATATTAATAATATTTTCCCTATTATATTAAGAACTTATGGCTCTGTGCAGTAGGTTGGAACATTAAACTTGATTAATTTAAAAAATATTCCTGCCTACAAAATGTACATTTCTTGTAGATATATAAATTATAATATGGGATATGCTTATATTTTAATTACCTCTTATTGTAAAATAAAACACAGGTACAGAAGAGCACACACACAAAATGAATAGTTTAGAAAATTATTATAAGGCCAACAGCTTGAAATCTCTACTCACTTTAAGAAATAGAATATTACCAGCTGTGATGGTTAATTTTATGTCTTAACTTGACCAGCCACAGGGTGTCCAGATTAAACATTGCCACTGGGTGTGTCTGTGAGGATGTTTCCAGATGAATTACATTTGAATCTGAGGACTCAATAAAGTAGATTTTCCTCACTAATGTGGGTGAGCATCATCTAATCCACTGAAGGTCTGAATGAAACAAAAAGAGAGGAAAGATGTATTTGCCCTCTTCTCCTTCCTCATTGACTGAGCTAAGACAGTGCATCTTTACCAACCCATAGCCTGGGATTTATACCATTTGCTCCTCTGGTTTTCAGTCCTTTGGACTGGACTGAATTATGCCACCAGCTTTCCTGGGTACTCTAGCTTGCAGGTGGCAGATTGTGAGACTTCTCAGCCTTAATCACATGAGCCTATATATGTATAGGTACATGTATATCTATATCACCTATATCTATATCCATAATCCATAGATCCTACTGGTTTTGCTTCTCTAGAGAACCCTAATACATCCGCCTTTCCAGAACAACTTTCATGGACCTCTTCCAGTCATAACACCTCCCTCCCTCCCTCCAAAAGTAACAATGATCTTGACATGCTTGGTGAAGACCTCCTTGCATTTTCTTTTGGCTTTATCACCCAAGTGAGAATCTTTAGACACTATAGTACAGTCTTGCCCATTTAAAAAACTTGATATATTTTCTTTTTATTTTTCTTAAAGATCTTATTTATTCATGAGAGACACAGAGAGAGAGGCAGAGACATAGGCAGAGGGAGAAGCAGTCTCCCTGTGGGGAGCCTGATGTGGGACTCGATCCCAGGACCTGGGGATCATGACCTGAGCTGAAAGCAGATGCTCAAACACTGAGCAACCCAGGTGCCCCTAAAAAACTTGATATATTTTCTATGCCTCCTTTAACATATAGGTTTCTTAGCTATTCCTTTCCATTTTTTTTCCTGTTGCATCTTCCCCAAACTGCAACTCTCTATTTGTTCTTCCCAGCTCCCTCTTCATTTACTTCTGATTTTCAAAAGTTTCATCCTTTTCACTTATATCTCTTAGGGCACTTCTTTGTTATGTTTATTTACTTTTGTGATCCTTCTACTTTAATCTTCATTTCTAAAGTGGTCTTTTTCTTTTATTTTCAATTTTTTCTTTAATCCTGTCGCCTCATTTCTGAATTTTTCTTAATCTGATTTCTGTTGGTTTTTCATGTCTTGCATTATCATTTTCTTAATATCTTTTTCCTCGTTTGGAAAACTATAATATTGATCTGTTTTTCAGGCATCTTTATGGAATGCTATAATTATTTATGGGACCATGATTCTACTTTTTATTCTCTTTTTCCCATATAGAACTTACTATGGGATTTGACCTTCATAGTTTTCTGTTACTTTTTTTTAAAGACTTTATTTATTTATTCACGGGGGGGGGGGAGAGAGAGAGAGAGAGAGAGAGAGAGAGAGAGAGAGAGAGACATAGGCAGAAGCAGACTCTATGCAGGAAACCCTGTGTGGGACTTGATCTTGGGACTCCGGGATCATGCCCTGAGCTAAAGGCAGATGCTCAACTGCTGAGCCACCCAGGCATCCCTACTTTTTTTTTTTAATGTGAATTCAGTTTTCCAAAACTTCCTTACTTTTTTTTTAAATATGAATTCAGTTTTCCAAAACTTCAGAAGGAGGCTGCATTCAGACCACTTTTTATTTTTTCTTATTTTATTTTTATTTTTTATTGGAGTTCAGTTTGCCAACATATAGCATAACACCCAGTGCTCATCCCGCCAAGTGCCTCCCTCAGTGCCCATCACCCAGTCACCTGAACCCCCCCGCCCACCTCCCTTTCCACTACTCCTTGTTCATTTCCCAGAGTTAGGTGTCTCTCATATTTTGTCACCCTCACTGATATTTTCACTTATTTTCTCTCCTTTCCCCTTTATTCCCTTTCACTATTTTTTATATATACCCCAAATGAATAAGACCATATAATGTTTGTCCTTTTTCTAACTTTAAAGGGCACTGTATTAAAAATGCAGTGGTTGCTTTCTGAGGTTTCTTGGCTCTTTTGTTCTTTCAACACTATATCTAAATCTTTTCTTTCCTTTGTCTCCATTGTCCCTCTTCTGTTCAGTTTTTGCTCCACTTCTAGCACTTTCTGCTCACTGTGAAGCCCAGTCCTAAAAAGGATCTGCCTGGTTACCCTTAAAAGTTCATAAAGTTGGAGTAGATTGCACTCAATACTAATGGAATAGACAAAATCTTGCCCACTTTCAGCTTCTCTCCTCAAGTTGGCCTGCTTTACTTCCCAGTAAATACACGTTGCTTATTTTCTCAGGTTTGCCAGACACGGTTTCATCTCTCTGGTTTCTCCCACGAAGATGGTGATGACATTCATACTTTGTGTCTACAGGTGGTTTGTCTCCACCTTCATGTATTTTAGGGTTTGTAGAAATCTCTTGTCTGAGTTGTTTGGAAATGTTGTTCATGAGGTTTTGGTTTTGCTATCTAATTGCATTCTCTCTTTTTATTTGTTTGTTTGAGAAGATCCAAAAACTCTGTTGCCAACACTGGCACCAATTTCCCAGCATCCTCATAGATTCCATTACAATTTGATTATTAAGACAGTTTCAGATGAGATTAAATACAAAATGTAAAAGAAATAGAAAAATATTCCAGTCCGTAAAAATGGTGTTGTGAAGGAGAACCCTTAAGCAGAGTCTGGCTATGCAGGCAATTCATTTGAAAGTGATCCCTGGGAATAAGGATGCAGGATGGGAGAGGGAAAGCCAATATAAGAGTGTGTATGGAGATAGCTACATTCCAGGATTATAGGCAACTAATTGAGGCTGAGCCGTTGGACAGAGCTTTATGAAACGCATCTCAGAACTGTCTACCTAGATGATAGAATAATAAAGTATTTCTGTATCTGCCCCATCCCCTATTGAGCAGGGTGGTCCCCCAGTGCAAGTCTGCCCCTTCTGAGTCGTGTACACACCAATGCAGAGTGGATTCTCTCTGCCATCAAAAGCCAGGCTCAGAGAAACCTTGGGCAGGAAGAAAGATCTCTTGTTGGCAATGCAATATGTTGTCTGATTATAGCCTCTCCTGACGCTGGTCAAAATCTGTGTGGAACTGGTTGATATAGGAGTGGATAGAGTAAACGATAGGATCTTGAGGATATTGAAAGTATCTCAAGGGGTGTTACAAAGGTTGGGCAGAGGTTTAGTAAAATATCTGAAAACAAATTCTTCTAAATTAATGAATGTATAGCAAATTTTAGAGGAAATAAAGTACTTAGGAGTAGATTTCAGGTAATAAAACGAATTTTACCTAATCCTTTATGTAGTTGATCTTACTACTAAGTTGTATTTTGAAGAATTCTTACATGTTCATTAACTGAAGTGTTTAGACCCTATGAAGGAATTACATAGAAAATTAAATTACCATCTCCTGTGGTGAGCCACAGGAAATACAGCCATGCATAATCATATAACATGTGTGTGGAAAAATGCATGTATGTATTATGTATATGTACTAAATGTATGTGTAAGTATGCTTATTCATATACATACATTCTATTCAAATATATTATTTTATTTTAACATTAGAAAGGGTAGGAGTACTAAGGTTGTGGATACTTTACCAAGCGCTCACACTAATCAGCTCAGGATCATGTGTTCTTTGCCTTTCAGTACACTCCAACCAGGCTTCTACTCTCATTCCATGAAACTACTCTCACCCAGGTCACCATTAATCTTTGTATTCCAGGATATGGTTAGTAAAAACTAATAGAAGTGATTTAAAATTAAGCCTCTTGAAAGTTGACCAACATTTATATGTGTGTATATATATATATACACATATATACACATATATACGCACACATATATATGACAATAAATATTGTATGAGAACAGTTCTAGAACTGACAGAACAATAACTTTAGGTAAACAGACATACTTTATTTTATCAGAGAGCACCTAGGTACATTTGTTTTTTTAAGATAGTCATCAAAATTCTAAAAGTGTTTAATATTACTGCAGATGGTTATTATTTGGGAGTGTCCTGTTTAACTTATTCTTTATCACTAACCAAGTCTTTTTTATGATAGGTATATAATGCACCCAATTTTATTTAATCTGTATAACCACCCTGATTTAAAAAGAAGATACTTTGTACCCAAAAAACTTTTTGTTCTAAGAAAAAATGTCCAGTATTATGAATTTCACAAGGTGATCACAATATAGACTTGGCATGCTTTACTTTACAAACTAGGCTTATAAAATAAGATCATACTTATTTTTAGGTGAAATTATAATGACTGTTAAGCTCCCATCTACCCAGAATAGCAGGAGATCCAGTTCTTTTCCTGTGCTTTTCCAGCTCAGGTAGTACCTAGAAACCCAAGATTGCTTACACTGGTCCATCAAACATTCTTTTTCTCCACTGGCTTCTTATAGGGAAAGTAGGCACAACCTTCAAAGCCAGTGTCCCAAACCTCCTATCTCTCGGCTGCCCTGCTCCAGGCCTAGCTTGTCTTAGGTATTGTTGTTTAGTTTTCCATAGTGGACAGATGATACGGATGGTGAAATCAGTGTGGCTAAGAAGCCATCTGCAAAGCTGTGTTTGCCAGCTATTCATCCTATAGGGTTTTCTGGGGGTTCATGGATGATGCATTCCCTTTTTGCCAGCTTAACATGGGTATAGCTGTCCCATGACAAATGGGCTCAGGTTCTCCATGTCACACCTTGCAATTAATTATACATTATTTAATTAGTCACTCTGCCCTGATCCCCAAATGCACAACCTCACTGTGCCTTAAAATAGTCCTCACCAGAACTCTTGGTTCTGGGTTTATATTCAGGTCATCAGTACTGGTGTTTCTTTCCTGTGTTGTAGCAATAGGCCATCAGTGCTAGCTCCATCATTTTACTGATAAAGAAACCAAAGCCCAAGATGAGAAAATACCCAGAATAAAATATCTACAGTGCTCAGCTATATAGATTCAAGACTAGATACCTTCACTCTTTCTTCTGTGCCATACGTTTTCTCTGGCCTTTGAATAGGAAGTAGAATTTAGAGAAATATTTTTACACAATAAAATTTCTCACTTATGCAAAATTCAATGCAGATATTTCTAAATAACTCTCCTCAAAATGAAGTTATATGATCTGCCATCTTTGTACATGACATCCAAGTTTTTAGCAGAATAAGGAAGGAGAGAGTGATGAAGGTGCTTTGCATATGTTAACTATCTTGGCCTTCTGGTCACATTCCATTGGCTAGAACTGATCATCTGATTGTATGTATAAAAAGGGGCTTAAGAAATGAGCTACCTGGATGGGTAGCTGTTTCCCAGAAACACACAATGGAAAGGGAAAACTAACTTTGGGGGTCAGCTAACCATCTAGTTGCAGAAACCTTGCCTTGTACAAGCCCATTGACTTCCTTTTACATAGCCACAACCACACTAATCATTGGTAAGGGGAATGGGAATGCCATGATCGGCCTAGACTAACACAGATTTACCTTTCAGCTGCTTATAGTGATCATCCTCCCTGAGTATTGAATATATCTGAGTGAAACTTGGTCTGTGGAAGAAGGGAGAAATCAACTAACAGGGTCCCTTAGTCACTGTGACTAATGTCTTTCTCAAAATGGTTACACTCAGCTGAACATGAGCAGAGAATGGATGTCACTTCAGCTGCTACTACAAGGCCAGCTGATATAGAGATAGAAAGAGAGAGAAAAATGGAATGATTCTTGAATGGCCAGTGAGTGATTTTGCTTAGCTATTAGCAAGGTTTCTTCTGCCTATAGATTCATTTTCAATATGATATTTAGGCTGAACAGTTTTTCTAGCAAAGCTAATGGATTTTGTTTGATTTAGCTGTAATGGCTTGCCTAAATTACCTCAAATGTATTTATGAGATGCTTGGTCAGACTTACGACGATGGCACATAACCAAATTAACTGGTTCAAACAAGAATTAGCACATAGCCTTGATTTAATTAGCACGATTCCAAACGGGATGTTTAGAGTTTTTGCCTGAAGGGAAAGAGCAAACAAACCTATTCTGAGCCAAAGAATGGCATAGACAATTATGAGGCAATAAAATTATAAATGTTGGCTGCATAAACTAATGCACTAGACTTTACATATGTGTCAAAAGAACATAAATTATGTCTCATTCTATTCTAACTTTTAAACATACCAATGGCACTGAATTTGGGCAAATCTTTTGACTACTCTGGAATTTAAAACTGCAGGAATGGGTTAGAGTGATCGCTTAGGTCTCTAACTCGGTAATTTTTCAGGCTTTAAATCTGAATTTTAAAATACTTACATAAATGATTAATATGTCTGTGGTTAAACTGTGACATCTTATTTCTCATAGACTTCTTGGTGGCTGGCACTTATGGAATCTTCAGTACATGTTTGATGAATAATTGAACCTTGAGTCCTTTTCATCAGCTTCTATGAGAAAAGGGAGGCTAATTAGAGTCTTTGTCAACAGACATGCTAAACCTAAAGATTTTATTTTGATGAGTGCTATGCTTTTCAAACATCTCTACGGGATCAAATAGCTATTATACTGACTGAACTGAGTGACAATAAGTAGTCAGAGATTACAGATATTCTTACAGCTATTGATTTTAAAAGTAGACTTGGTTCATGAAATATGAAATAGGTCAAGTTGTGAGCACCTGTGGTCATTTTCTTTGTGTTAAGTATGCTAATGTTATTAAAGTTTTATTCATTTGATTATCATTTATTTGATGCTTTTTATGGTTTACATAGTGGTTGGGCTGAATTTTTTTCCTCAATTAACTTTTTCTTTAGAGATTAATGTCATAATCAAGATTTCTGGAAAATGTTTATATTGTTCTTTAATAGTTGCATTAGAAAAAAATAATAGTTGCATTATTATTAATTATGTATTATTCATTATTCATTAATCCAGAAATTCTCACATAAGAATAATTATAAACACAGACAACCCAATTGCTGAAGTATAGGTACTTCATTATGAGTTTATTTTGAATCACTTTAAAAAATATAAACTCACTCAAATGCATTTTCTTGAAAATAATGTATAATGTAGTGTTTTCACTAATTTTGAATGGTCCTCCTATTTGAAGACTGAAACATTTGAAAATTTGGACAAATTTTACTACAGCAAAAATCAGAGATAGGTTATTCCTTTGACCATAAGAAATAAAAATGTAAATCAAGTGCAATAAGTCATTATAAAATTTCCTTTTAGAGTGTTTATTTTTATTTTATAACCAAAACACTTTCCATTACTAATCAAGGGCCTCCCAGTTTCTTATGAGCCAAGATAAGCTGTCTGCAAAAAATCTGACTATGAATTCATCAAAAAGAAGATTCTTAGGCAAACTAGAGCAGTAGGTAGGAGACTGATGGGGATTATAAAAGGTCCTGTACTGAGTTCTTCTGTGACATTTCTCCAAAACTAATGAAATGCAAACTACTGTCTGTATTCATCAAATTTTTAATTTGTTCTAAAACTGAAATAATATATGTGCATATCAAATCAACGTTTTGTTCTAAATATTGTTCTTTTAGTGGAAAACTTTCTACACAAAGGGAATCTGACAGTCCCAAAAGAAAGGGGCCACCCACAATACTCTTAAACAGGGGAAAATACTTTTAAGGCTAGTATCTTTTTGGTTAACTCATTAAAAAAAAACAGAAAAAATTTAAAAGTAATACATTTCAAAATAGAGAAAAACGTTTTTAAGTTAGTTTTGCCACCCACCAATCTCAATTTAAGATATATTCAGAAACATTAAATTCTTTTCTAACTTATCCTAATATTTTATTTACAGAGAAACTTACTAACTGATGTGTTAAGTCCTATGCTATTTGGTCCAGGTTACTACAGAAAATACTCAAATGTAGCAGGGCTTAGAAAAAAACAATAGGTCATTTTATCTGTCAGTGTTATTGAAAAACTGCTTCTTTAGTTGTGACCAGGTCACTAATATTAACATTGTTTTTTTATTCCTGTCTGCTTTTCTGAAGGCATCATCAGTTAGCTTAGCAGGCTGCTTTTCTTTGCTCCTCTAGGAAAGCCTGTACAGCACTTATAGAAAATTATTTATTTCATAATAAATCTAAAACCTGAAACTTTTTTTTCTTAAGTTACAGCTATAGAACATTTCATAGGCTACTACATGGGGGAAAGACTATCCAGGTAAGGCAATTACATGTTTTCCAATCTTGAATAGCACCAAGAATATCATCAAGACTGAACATCATCTTAGAAAAGCATATTTTTACACAGAAAGCAATTTATAGAATATTATTCAATCCCGAATGATACTTTCAAATATCCAAGTTGCCTCTTACTCATGGTTATGTTGCAAACAGAAAAACAAACTCCGAGTTATTATGCTTGTTTACATCTTAGTTTTAGTATATGCAACACACGTATTATTGCATTCACATGCATAGTTGTAGATCTTCAATAAAATATTAAAATGAAAATCATATGCAGATGATAATCTATTTGTGCCTTCTAATTTATAAACTGTTTAAGTATTGCTTCGAGGTGCAGTATACTTCCTCATAAATCCAGGGACAGTTACCCTTTGAGGAGAGGATCAGGAGATGACAAGCTGTGGACCAGTTTGAAGCTCAGGATACAGATGAGTGGGGATTTTAATTGTGGATGGGACAGACCTGGTTCTGTTGTGGGTCTGCAGAATGTCTTGAAGTGTTTTTCAGTGTTTTGGGTTTGGCAAACCCAAAGTGTGTTTTGCTAAGCACTTTTCTCTTCATTGTAAGCCCATGTGTATTATAAAGGAAATTTAATCCGTATGTTTTTGATTCCTTTACACTTAACTCATCAAAATGTTGTTTTGTAAGAGCTATTTGATGTCCAAGAAGGCTTTGAGTCTTTTTATAACTTTTAAAAGACTTTTTCCCTCCTTAGAAACAGGAAGTTGTGTTTTTCTAAGGGTAAACCAACTAAAAAAACCTAAAGGCTAGAGTTAGAAGCCTCCAAACATAGGCTGTTAAAATTAATAATAGTACAGAAGGTACTATGCCATACTTATTATGTGCTTGATTTTTTCTAAGCATTTTTGGTGTTTTAACTTATTTAATTCTTGCAACTACCATGTAAGGCAGGTGCTGCTACTCTTTCTACTTTAAAAGAGAATTTAAGTTACCTGCCAAAAGGTCACACAGCTCATAAGGGTGGAGCTGGTATTTGAATCCAGGCAGTCTGGGCTCCTATGTCTAAACTTTTAACCACTATATTATACTGCCTATTTGTACAGTGTCATCCTGTGACTTAAAACTTTGCATATTCCTTAAAATGACTCAGGTGCCAATACTGAACTAGATACCGAAAAGATCATGTTCTTGCCCCTAAGAGAGTTTACTTTGTGATGGGCACAGATAGATAAAAACCAATACAAACCAACATGACAGACCACAAAAAAATACTACACGAAATATTACATGTTCCTTCAGTATCATATTCATTCAACACATATTTATAGAATATTTAGTAACATCAGACTTTCTTGTGGTCATTAGAGAGTCAGCAACCATGGATCTTGTATCTTCATGGATAATGGATTGCATTCCTCTCCTTAGAGGAGACCACTGGCAGAAAAGGGAAAAAATGAATGGGCAGCTTGTGATGTTTTCAACAATAATAGAAGATTAGGTGGCAGCTAGGATGACTTATTTGCGATCTATCCAGCCTGTGTTCTTAGGACAACAAGTTTCCTGTGGAAGCTACTGTCCATTTTGGTATCTAGACCTGCTTGTTCTTCAGGTGCTGCTGAATATTTTCTTCCTCACACAGATCTCCCTTGATGATGTCAAAAAGCTAATATTTCTGTTTATGTAAAATGAGGTTTTTACTCTTAAAAGTCTTAGCTAAGTCAGAGGTGCCTGGGCAACTCAGTCTGTTAAGTGTCTGACTTCTGATTTCAGCTCAGGTCATGATCTCAGGGTGGTGAGATCAAATCCCACCCTGGGCTCTGGTCTGGGCGTGAAGCCTGGTTGAGATTCTCTTTCTCCCTAAAAAATCTTAGCTAAATTGAAGAATAAAATACCTGAAAGACTCTTAGCGAATTTCACACTTATTAACATAAATTGGTATGTTTTACTGCATCTGAATTATGAACAAAAGATTATAGCAAAAACTTGAGGAAGCTTAACAGTTAACTTATTCAGTTAATGTTTATTTGAAAGCTTTATGGGTGTTCTTATTATAAAAATAATACAAGCATGTTAAAAACAATTTGGAAATCAGAATTAGGTTAAAAAAAATGAAAATCTGCATGCCCCCCCCCAAGTGTAGCTGATGTTTCTGTTGGTTACAGGTATGTAGTTTATTTTTTTTTAATGGATATAATTTCTTGCTTCTAGTTATGTGCTTTGGCCAATAACTTTTTCTCATTAAAAGAAAAGGATGTTATATCTTTTGAAATAAAATTTCACAATAGAATTTGAAACTCTGTATTTGGCTTTCTTTTCAATTTGCAGAAGCTTGCATTTTCTTAAAGAGAAGATCATTTAAGACACTGTATGAGTAACTAGAACTACCAGGACATGGTTACCACAGAGAGAAGTCACCCAGGAACGTGTAGGATGAAAGTTATGGGAGGAGATATGAGGTATGGTGAGGAAAGTCACTCAAGATGATACCCTTTCCTCAGGAAATGTGTCTTGGATTCCAAATTGAAACTCTTGAAATGAAATGGAACAGCTTAGAAAGAATGGAGGCTACCAGCTGTTTAATACCCAAAATGTGGCTAGAAATAATAAAATTTATCAAGTCTTTAACAAAGTTATGCTTTTCTTCCAAACCCTTGAAAGAAGTCTGAGGTTAACTGTATTTTAGAAAAATTCCTTTTCTCACCAGTATTGTTTGTAAGAATGAATGCCTTTAAAAGCTTTAAACTTTAAAAACCTCTAAAACTCTCATATAAATTAAGCCCTAAAATAAAATATGCCTGCACACAAGCTGAAAGTGTTAAAAATTGTCAATTAACTCAAAGAAAAGAAAAAGAGTAATAGTACTTTCATTTGTGTTAAAAAGTAATATAATAGAACCATACTGAATAAAATATCAGCACTTTGAATAAAGACATATTTTTAATCTTTCCATTAAATATCTCCAAGCAACCAGAATGCTTATTTCACATGATTTTCCAGGTTCTGCCACTAAGCCTGTTTTAGCTTTAAGAATTCTATTCAAATAGCAAGGGAATTTTTAAAAAATGAACTTTCTTTGAAGGAAAAAAAGGAAATCCCTGAGCCATGCATGTTTCAACATTAGAATGATCTGATTCAAACAATTACTTTTTTTTGCAGGTTTATTGAAGTTTTTCATTTGTCTTATAATAGTTTTTCGTTAAATCCGTTTGTTATCCTTTGTCGTAGTTGCCAGAGCTCTATTCCTCTCCCTCTACTTGTCTTCCAGTTGTTGGAAGCTAAGAGAAAGCAGTTCTGGGTGCATAAAATGGGAAAATAAAGTCTATTCAGAGATTAAGGAAGAATCTCAGTCTTATTTTAGCTTTATAAGCGTAAGATGTTCTCTCACTCTTGGTATATTTTTCTTCTTATAAACTAGAACAATGAATTCTTGTGATTCTCAAACATACCTTTATTCACCCTTATTCTTTCCCTGCACTTTGCCCAGGAAAGAAAAATAAAAAACAACTATAGATGCTTCTAGCATAGCTATCAAACAAAGGATGCACTCATAAAACAAGTTTCACCCTCTGATCTCACCTTTCTGACAACGTTGTTTCCTCACCTTACAAAAGTCCCAAGTACCACTTTTTAACAGTTTGAAAACTTCCTACTAATACTGCCTATTAAAAAAAATACATATAGATACCAGTTCTAATGGGATTTGACTAACACTATCACTATTGCCAGAATGGTCTGGAGTTGGTTCTCTGCCTTGGGTGGTAGGAGTTCAAGAGATTTAGTTGCCAAAACAATGAACTGATTCTACAGCCAACTTATGCAGTATGGCTTTCAAATCCTGAGATCCTATGTCTCCATTAGAGTGGGTACAGACAATTGTAAGAAATCCCCTTCTTTGCCTCATCTTTGTTTTCATCCTGTGCCCCTCCCTCTTCTCTGCCCAGGAAAGGACAGAGAGAGCAGGGTAGGTGTTTCAGAATCGTGGGAGGTACATTATTCCTGTAACTTCCTTTCTTTTTAGGCCAGGAGTGTCATCCACCTTACTATATTGCCAGTACACTAAATTGAAGATCTCCTGCAGACCTCATTAGATCTGAGTGGTTTCCTGGCTCCTCTAATTCCTACTCTAGAGGCAACTTAGTCCATCCTGAAATGTGGCTTACAAATACAGTTTTTGAAAAGAAAAGAAAAACTGAAAACAGTGAAAAAGACAAGAGAGAAGTGAAAAATTCAGTTTATAGGTTTCCTAACCTGAGAATGAATTGTCAAAGACATTGCACAATTAATCTAGAAGGATAGACTCAGGTTAAATTAAGCAAGACCATTTTATTTCCCCTAACTGACAGATATGAAGTCCAGGTTTTATGGAGTTCTTTTATAATTTATTCTTTTATTTTTTGGCTTCATTATAAATTAGTATAGTCAGAAAGGCAAGTAGAGAGTTGAGGCCATGTCAATTCTCATGCTTCCAGTTCCATTCAAATTTTAATCAGAAACTGGGTAGTTTGGAGAACCTATCATTTTCCATGTAGAAAAATATGTTTTCATGTGCATGCATATGTGTGTGTATGTATTCCAGAAATATTCTACTACATAAACATGGATAGACCATGTCTGGGGGATCTGGTACCTTTTGCTTTGAGTTGAGAAGCTCAGGTGACTAGTCCAATCAATGAACAAAATAAACGATAAGGAAATGGCCTTCTAGTTTTGTAAGGAATTACTGCCTTGGGGGTTTAGGTTCCAAAAAGAACCTGGGAATTTACAAGAATGCCTAAAGAACTTGATAACATGCTTTTCTTATTCCCAATATGTTTCCCTACATATGTATTTCCTGTTTTTTGTCCTTCTCCTCCTCCTCCTCTTCCTTTTCCTCTTCCTTCTTTTCCAGGTTATTTATCTCTCCTTTGACAGTAATATACTGTAAATCTGCTTGCCTCAGAAAGGATGAACATCCCATAAAACATGAACAGCAAGTATATGTGTACAATGACAGAAATGAAGGACTTCAACATAAATATCAATTCAAGTTCTTTCCTTCATCAATCTAGGGAAAGAGTTTCAAAAATGAGAGGCAGTTATTTATCTAGTGGAGCAAGAGTGGGACTAGATCCATGAGAAGAGAAAGGACATACTAGTGGTGACAAGTCCAACTAGGAAATGGGGGAAGCCTTCTTGAATTTGAGTTTGGGTTCACTGAATCACAAGATGGCCCTTACCTTCTTTAAGCTGTTTTTCCTTTCTGGATAGGATGACACCATCTCCTACAGTCTTCACCTCAGTAGAATCAAGGCAGGAAGTTACTGGGCATGGAAATTGAATGGGAGTGACCAAGGCAACCGAAGTTGTAGAACGTCTATGAGAAAATAATCTCACAGTGATGGTGAAATAACTGACTGCAGGGTCTTGAGCTATTATGTCTTTTCCTACAGTTGCTTGTCTGGGCTGAGCCTGCAGTAGACCTTTGATTCCTGCCTTAGGGAAGATATAATTCGTTCGGTAGTAGAGGGAGAAGAGAATGAGAATGAAGCCAGAAGAGCAGAGAGTGTGGGCCTTGGCATCGCTCAGCACTCTTGGTAAACAAGTGTGTGGACCACAAAAGCAGCTTCCTGCCAGGGCAGAGGCTGTGGTGGGTGGAGCCCACTGATGGAAGCATCTCAGAGTGGAGGAGGGAGCTAACTGGACACAGAAGGTGATGCAGATGGCATGCAGGCAGGGGTTGTTGCACCCTGTTTCTGGAACTGAAATGAAAGGGTGGGGATAGCTACTTGGCAGAAATGCTGCAAAGGCAAGGGGAAGGGAAAAACAGAGCAAACATTTGTTGCTTACTTATTATGTGTTAAGCTTCATACCAGGCACTCGAAAAATGTTCATCATTACAACTTGACAAGAAAGGGAATTTTAATTCCCACTCCATAGATTTCCATATCTGAGAAATCTAGATTTCTGATAGATTTCTAAATAATGGTTTTTGGATGGGGTGGGGTGGTGTAGTAGAAGGATCTCATTGCCTGAATCCTGTCTTTTTGTTACATCAATTTTCTCTGCTGACTGGGTGGTTACAAGGACCAGAACCAAGAATGAACAAAGGGGCTCCATAACAGAAGGTGCCTGGAACCAATGTGCACTTGCTCATCACAAAGATGCAGGAGAAAGTATGCAAGGCCAGAAGGTGAAGCACACTGATAATTGCTGGACAGCCATAGCATTATCTTTGTGTGTCTGGTAGAATGAGGCCATCAATGGCTGATGAAAGGATTTTAAACTTCCGTAAATATTTGCTATCTCATAATTGTTTTCCTGTCATGTTTACTACCACCAATGTTCTTCATTCTTCTGTGTAGACCCAAGGGTTCCCCTTGGTCTGTTTCCTCTTCCATTTGTGTGTGTGTGTGTGTGTGTGTGTGTGTGTGTGTGTGTGTGTATTTAAGGTCTTCTGATGAATTCTATAAGCTCTTGTATGTTTAAAAAAATCCTTATTTTACTTTTATTTTCAAAAGATATTGCTATACAGAAAATTATAGGTTGATTTTTTTAGTACCTTAAAGATATTGATTCCTTTTTTTGGGGGGGAGGGGGGGCTTGCATCGCTTCTGTTGAGAAGTTGGCTATCATCCTTTTTCTTCCGTACATAACATGTCTCTTCCTCTGATGCTTTTAAGATGTTCTCTTTATTACTAGTTCAACAATGAGATTATTATTTGTCCTGGTATAATTTTCTTCACTGTTCTTATACCTGGGGCTCATTGAGCTTTTTGGATCTGTGGATTTTTAAATTTTGCCAAATTTGGAAATGTTTCAGGCATTATTATTTTGACTATTTCTGTCTCTTCCTGTCTCTCCTTTTCTTTGGGGCCTGCAATTATATATATATTAGGCTGCTTGAGGTTGATGTCCCATGGTTCCCTGATGCTCTGTTAATTTTTTTCCCCTATCTTTGTGTGTTTCATTCTGGATAGATTCTATCATTCTGTCTTCAAGTTTACTACCTTTTCTTCTATACTCTCTAATCTGCTGTTAATTTTATCCAGTTATTTTCAACTCTGGAATTTCAATTTTGGTCTCTCTTTTTAAAACTTTCCATGTCTCTCCCTATCGTGTTTATGTTTCCTCTAACCTCCTCAACATATGGGATATGGCTTATTAACTATTTTAATTTCTTTGCCTACTAATTCTGTCATCTATGTAATTTGAGTCTATGCAATATGAGTCATTTCTATAGACTTCTTTGAGTTATGGGTTACATTCTTTTGCTTCTTTGCATGTTTGGTAAGTGTTAAATTGCATGTCAGATATTGTAATGTTTCCTTGTTGGGTGCTAGATAGCTATCTATTTCTTTAAATATTCTTCAGCTTTGTTCTAGCGTCCAGTTAAGTACTTAGAAATAGTTTGATCTTTTAAGGTATGCTTTTATGCTTTGTTAGGTTGGGAAAAGAAAATAATTTTTGTCTAGAGCTAATTTTTACCCACCACTGAGGCAATAGTTTTCTGAGTACTGTATCTGCTTGTGTATTGTGGAGTTTTGTGGGTTTTTTATGGTTAAAGGAATACAAACCCTTCTCAATCTTCTATGAGCTCTAATTTTCTGTCAGCTTCTTTCCTACAGTTTTTACCCCAGTATGAGGCAGTTTTCTCACATGTGCTGACCAGAAGTCAGCTGAAAACTCAGGGGGACTCTGTGAAATTCTCTGACTCTCTCCTTCTGTAAAACTCTCTCCTTTCCATAAAACTCACTCCTCACCATGAAGCTAATTCCTCTCTCATGCTCTACCCTCTGAATTCCAGCTGCCATGGTCTCCCTGAATTCTCAAGTCTGTATCTTCACTCAGGAAAGCTGACAGACTCTCTGAATCTTCCCACCCTGCTCTGTGGCCTGGAAACTCTCCAGAGACTCCCTTCCAGTCTCCTGTTATTCCCACCCAGTGTGGGACTCACCACATTTGTTTTCCTTTCTCCAAGGATTACTCTCCTGTGCTGCCTTTTGTCCAGTGTCTGAAAAGCATTAATTCATGTGTTTTGTTCAGTTTTTTAATTGTTTAAAGAAGGACATCTCTGTTCCTTCATCTGGACCAGAAGTGATGGCTGCCTCATTAATCTTGGGTGACTGTTTGCTCCTTCCATCCTTTCCTGCCTATGCTCAGCACACATATGTTCTACTTACTTTATCTGTGACCAAGATGTCTTGAGAGCTGCTTGCTTACTTACTAGAGGTGCATACTCATATTACAGAGCAAAATAATTTTTTAATGGTTCCCTTACTACACAAGTACTATGTATTTATTTTGGAAAAAGTAGCAAAGAAGATAAGCAAAAAGAAGAAAGCAAAATCACCATTAACTGTCCTGTATTAAGGTTAGTATTTTGACATTGAAATGTTCTGATATACTAACTTGACTAGCAGAAGAAAGTTTTACTTAGAGCAAAAACCTTACTACTCAGTACAAAGTTTGGGGAAGAGCAGTGCCACCTCAGAGCCTGGGAATTCTTTTATTGGGAAATACCCTCTTGTTTCTCGATGGGCTCTTCTGGCTGACAAAGATGAGGTCTCTTGAGCATATCATATTTGAGTGAAAAAGAAAGAACTGAATTGTTCTGCCTAATAAAGAGGAAAATCTGTAGCTTTGTAGGGTTTGGAGTGGAGAAGAGGAAAGAAAGAGAAAAGAAGGCTTAGCAAAAGGAAGTCTATGATGAAGGCAATAAACTGGAGCCTAAGGAGAAATTTCTTGCAGCCAAGAATCGCTTAATGAATTCTTAGAACATATATTTAACATTTAATTAGACATTCTTATTTGTATTGCACTAAAATCCCCCAAACTTTAACAGTTTGCTTATGCCTTTGGTGCTTTGGGGGAAATGTATTCACTTACTAGATATTTACTGGGCATCTGCTTTGGGCCAGGTACCATTTGGGGTACTTGGTATACAACAAAGAGAGATCTTATTCTTTAGAGCTTGCATTTGAATAAGTATAAAAAATATAAAAGAAAAATAAATATATCATTTAAATAATGTTTTATAAATTTTTTTACTACACAAAAAGGAAGAGTAGAGCAAAAGCATGGGGGTGGGTAGGGGTGAAGATGGTAGTTTATAATTTTATACAGGATGGTCAGGATGAGCAATGACTTGAAGAGGATGAAGGAATTAACCATGTGGATATTTGGGGGAAGAGAGATCCCAAAGAGATAGTAGCTGATGCAAAGGCCCTGAGGTGCATTGCTTTTCACATTAAGGGTCCACAAAGAGATCTGCTTACTGCTTCATTACTCAAAATCAGAAAAAGAAAAAAGACTTATGTACTCAGTCTAGATGTGCTTTGGTAAATCCATAAATTTTAGGGGGAAAGGGGCATATGGATCTAGAGACAAAAGTAAGAAATCCAAGCAGATGTTGGTTGGAGGACTGAACTAGGATGACCATTAGCAATGAAATGGCAAAAATGGCTCAAATATGGCAATAAAATAAATATCAAATGTACTCAGATGTGTTATTGATGTTATCTTAGTAGTTAATCACATAATTATTTAGCTCCAAGCCCCAGTCTTCTTATACAGGTTCTTATGGAAGTCATTTGTAACTTTTTGGTCCTCTCTTTTTTGTTCCTTCCTTTTGAGGATGAGCTCTTCCCATTTCAGGCATTGTTGATCAACAAGCATCAACTACTTCCAACCCTGGAGTAGGTACTTGAATCAGGCTGGAGAATCACAGTACTTCAAACCCTTGGCCACAATAATTGATTCTGGCATGGGCAAGTAACCCAATCCAGGCACTGTTAAGTCCTTCAGAAAACTGATGTGAACACTGGGAGGTTGCACTCTTTTTTTAGGAACAAAGGCTACAAAGATGATATAAGTCTGGTGGATATTTTCTGATATGGTAAGACTTCTTGACGAAAAGCAAAACCAAGAGGGAAGAGAGAGACAGAGACAGAGACAGACAAGGACTAATGTTCAAAATGCTGAAACCAGCCAGGCTCAAGGTCAGCACCATCCCCTTTGATTACTCATCATTTAAGCTAATAAATCTTTTAAACTAATTTGAGTTGTTTTTCTATCACTTTCAATCCACAGATCTTGTTAAATGAAAATAATGTAATGCTCGCTTAAAGAGTTCTCCCCAGAGTATTTTTGAGAGCCCCAATAGGGGTCCTTAAATATCTCTAAAATTGGTCTGGGTTGTCCTTCTTTATTGCCACATTGGCTCTGCTGCTCTCATTGCAACAAACCTGAAATCTGTTGACAGGGGAGCAGTCATCTCTGTGGAGTGGAGCCCCTATCACAAGGTAGGAGTCTCTGCTGACTGCTCTGGGAGATTGCTGAATATGAAGCAAGAACAGGTTCCCATTTATGTTTTCATTGAGAGGTCTCAAAGCAAGGCTCCCTGAGCTCCAAGGTGTGACTAATCAGAGTGGCGATCACCTTTTTAGTGGCCACATACACTTGTCTTTGGAGAACTTAAGCTAGCTTCTATACCTGGAAATCCTCCACCTGTGTTCTTTGGGCTCCATAGCAGGGCAGCTCATGTGCCAGTTTCCTCCCTCTGTCAGGGGACAATTCTTAGGTATCCTGACCATTTTTATTTGGTTTTCATTTGGTCTTCCAAAATTCAGCTGACATCCCTGCATATATGCAGTCATGGCCACTGTTCTAATTATCTTTATTTTGTGTTTTACCCCAGGAGGTGTATCATTCCTCATCAATTCTGTTACAATTAGTTAGGGGAGAGGGCCACTGTGGGAAGACCTGGTGTGATAAGCTGGTCACTTATCACTGCTGTGCCATTTTCAAATAGTGTCTCTGGCTCATTGGGACCAGCCAACTGCTACAATATGGTATGAATTTAGATTGCTGAGGTTGGATAGCACTGAACGGGTCGGCCTGCCATGTAGGCTGATACGCGTTTTTTGAGCCTGGTCTGTGAGAATGACAGACTCTTTAAAACAAAACAAAACAAAATAATAAAAAACATAAAACCTCCAGTCTCAAATTAAGAAACTAACGTATTGTTTACTTGCCACAATTTTTACAAAATAATCAGCATTATGTTAATACTATAACAGGCATATTTAGCATCTTTTATGAGGAGATCCTGTGATAGGTACCTTCTTACTCTGGAATGGAGCTATGCAATCTACCCACTAAATTTGCAAGTGAAATCTGAAGCAGGTGGTTGAACAAGATCTTTGGTGAATCTAGGAAGCTGCCAAAATTTTTTTTAGCCTATGAGGGCAAGTTGAGGATTATGTATCTGGTTTGAGGTCTGGGCAGGAATTGGTGAATCAAACACCACAGCACACACACACAAAGGGGCTTGGCTGTGCAGAGGGTGATAAATGTTAGCATAGCTCCCCCACACTTTTTGATAGAGAAGCAGCATTTGATACTATTAGACATTTAATTTAAAAGTCTACAGAAACGTAGAGTTCAGAAAGATATAAAGTATTTAAAGATTTTTACCCCTGTAAACTTGGAAGCTCTCAAATTGCCAGATACAGGCAAAATCTTAGAAATAATTAGCAAAAACCCAACACCTGGAATCACCCAACACACCTGGAACAACCCAGTAAAATAAACACAGGTTTCAGGATTTGTGACAGTATCTCTTGTTTATCCCCTTTGTTACCTGGTAATGTTACCTCCTTACCAGGTATCCTTTTTGTTACCTGGTAATGTTTCCTCCCATCTCTCTCTCTTTTTTTTTATTTTTTTTTAAGTTTTTTTTTTATTTTATAAATTAATTTTTATTGGTGTTCAATTTACCAACATACAGAATAACACCCAGTGCTCATCCCGTCAAGTGTCCCCCTTAGTGCCCGTCACCCATTCACCCCCACCCCCCGCCCTCCTCCCCCTCCACCACCCCTAGTTCATTTCCCAGAGTTAGGAGTCTTTATGTTCTGTCTCCCTTTCTGATATTTCTCACACATTTCTTCTCCCTTCCCTTATATTCCCTTTCACTATTATTCATATTCCCCAAATGAATGAGAACATACACTGTTTGTCCTTCTCCGGTTACTGTGGCCAAGTTCAAAAAGGGTGTTGCCTGTGTTCTTCTCTAGGATTTTGATGGAATCTTGTCTCACATTTAGATCTTTCATCCATTTTGAGTTTATCTTTGTGTATGGTGCAAGAGAATGGTCCAGTTTCATTCTTCTGCATGTGGATGTCCAATTTTCCCAGCACCCTCTCAAGCGTGCTCTCTGGATCTCAGAGGAGAGCCCTTTTGCTCTGCAGTGAGTCTCGTATTACCACTTTCCAGGTCTTCACGCTCAGTCCTGGTGCTTATGTCCCTTCCTGTGATGGGTATGACCCACTTTGGGCATCAAGCTGCTGACTCAGCAATAATGGATTCCAGCCTGCAGGGGAAATCTCTTCCTCCTTCCTCTTGCTCCCTTGCCTCTCCTGCTGCACACTCCAAAACATGTTGAAATGCTAAAGGAATGCACAAGAGCAAATGAGAACTTAAAATGAAAAAAGACACTTGATAATACTTTGTTTTCTCTTTCGTAACATGGTGTGTTGAAGCAGGCATGTTTTCTGAGTAACCGAGCGAGCGCACTGTTTGGCTCGTTGTGTGGAAAAAGATCCAGTGATTTGTCAGACATCCCGACCAGCCAAGAAAGCTGCTCCTTGCTACTGATGCCATGTGTAGGAACATTTGGGCCAAGCGTCTGGTAGGCCAGTATTGTTGTTGGGAGTGCAGTCCACACTGACTGGCCCTGTGCAGCACCACAGTGTCAAAGTGCTGGGACCCCTGACTTCCTAATGTAAAAGCTTGCTGTCCTCATTGATGAAATACAAGTCTTTGCTTAGGTTTGCTAGCTTTGAAAATTTCAACATTTTCATTCGTTCTTTTATTAAGTAATATGGGTTACGTGAAGAAGGAGCAGCACCAGGAGGAAATGGAAACACCACAGAAATGAAAAACCAGTTCAGGAAACATTTACAACGTTCCTCAAACGGTGGCAGAGGGGAGAAGGAGGCACTGGGTGATGCTGAGGAGCTCCTTGTTTTCTTCTCTCTGGATTTTTCCACACGAATTATCATAAACTGCTGTAGGATTAAACGTTTTGGCATGCTGCAAGCCTCCCTAATTTTAGCAACTAAAAAACATCACACTTTGCTGTCTTTTTTTCCTTGTTTTCAAAAATTATAACCAAGATTATTTTCCCCTCCTTTTTTAAAAAAAGATCTTTTAGGAATCTCTATACCCAACTGGGAGCTCAAACTTACAACCCTGAGATCAAGAGTCGCACGCTCCTCTGACTGAGCCAGCAGGGTACCCCACTTTTCTTCTTTCAATCAGACATTTCTCTCTAGATTTGTGCCAAGTCACAAAGTGTCTCCCTCAAAATCAAGGTCCTCTTCTTGGAGGACTTCTCCAGAGTGTGTAGCTCCTTATTATTTTCTGTTTCGGTGTCAATACAGGATTATTTATTTTATAATCAGTGGAGTCCAGATGCTCATAAAGAATTTTTCAGAAGGCAACCTCTGGGGCAATTGTGACTTATAATGGCACATAACTAGCCCATATTCTGCTTCTGCTCCTCAGTGTCCATGGCAGATGTTGCTTATCCATTGTGGCACACCTTCCCACAGATTTTAAGTGTGCTTCAGAATCTTTTTCCAGGGGCATCCTCCAGATTGCTATGACCAATCATAGGTGGGAACTCTTCTCTGCCAGCCCTTGGCCCCAGTGTTTCTGGTCAGCCTCAGTAGAGTTGCCTACTCTAGCTCTCCTGCATGGAAGGAGGTAGACAGGGATTCCCTCTGCTTGAAGGTATTTCAAAAATATTTATTTCTAGAGCCCCTGGAATCAAAGAAGCACCTGGCTTTAGGGATTCTGGAAGAAGAACACCTGAAAAGTCATTTCCAGCCATAGAGAATCTCAATTTCAGGTAGCTGGAAGGAACCAACCAGCAGGAGAGTCTCTTAAACCCTGATTGCACACACCTAAGATTCCTTGTTTAACTGAGCATCAGATATTTCCATTCTGTAAAAGACTTAGATTTATTCCAAGATGTCCCTATTACAACAACCCGAGTTTACAGCAGAGAATGGTAGGCTTAGAATTAGCAAAACAGACTATAGCTGCCTGCCAGAATGAAGGGAAGTAGAGGCAGCTGGGCAGCATGAAAACCTCATTAACTGCACTTCCCTGATAAAATACTTTTGATCATTTAGACAAGGCAGGGTCTACAGTTAATTTCTGTCCTACCTATGAAGAATGCCAGATAAATTAGGAGGGTAAAAAAGAATTATTTTGTGTAAAAGAAAATATTGTGGGTTTTTTTTAAAGATTTATTTATTTGAGAGAGAGAGAGAGAGAGAGAGAGAGAGAAGAGGGAGGGTGAAAAGGAGGGGGAGAAAGAGAATCTCAAGCGGACTCCCTGCTCAGTACAGAGCCTGATGCAGGGCCAGTCTCATAACTCTGAGATCCAAAACCTGAGCCAACATCCAAGAGTCAGATGTGCAACCAACTAAGCCATCCAGGCACCTCAAGAGAACAGATTGTTTTACACATTTAGAGGAATGCATGCTATTCCTCAAGCTATTAAAAATACTTGAAAATATAAAAATTGTATTTTATTTTAAATGCTCTCTAATGCAGGCTTTTCCATAACTGGGTCTAGCCTTTGCCCAGGTGGTCTGAATTTGTTTTTCCCAGCACAGCCCTAAAGGACCCACTCTGGGCTTAGAAAATAGGTAGCCTCCTACCCTATAGACTCTTGTGTTGACTGGCCTGATCCCTGATCCCCTTCCTAACCCCCTTCTGCTCAACTCTTCATCTTCTATACTTATCAGAATCTTTGTCTCACCTCTTCCACACCATCTTTTTTACAAATGCAACATTGATCTCCTTCAAGCTCCTGACCCTCGGCTTCATTTTCCAGGATATTTACAGTGGCATCAAGGAGAAACCATGTCCTTAATAGAGATATCCTGAAATACCTCATCTTCATGTCTCCCTCAGTGTTGTCCCCAACAAGGGTGGCCCAGTTTTGCTAATGAGCCTGGACACAATAGTGAGATTTCAATACAGAATGTTTTTAAAGCAGATTTATCAATTTGGTGTGTTTTTATTCATTTATGCTGAAATTTCTTCTCACTTTCCTTATGGTATATTTCTTTCCAGTCTTGGTACTTACACCAACAAACAAACAAACAAAAATAACCTTAGGGATCTTCTTTTAAAGTTGTTAGCTATTATTAAAATCTTCTGTATGAATATCTCTAACAGCCCAGGAGAATGATTATGAGGTACTACTTATTTTTGTGTAAGTATGTATTTTATCTGGCAACTCTAGTTGAGGTTGAGTTGCTTTGCCTTGAGACTATCATTTCTGGAACCTGGCAAACTGAAGAACACTAATAAGGCAACCAGGAGTTTTCTTCTCTGAATATTTCAGTATTTCAAGGACTCAGTCTTAAATATATAAAGGCATTCACAAATGGAGCACAAATGTATCTCAAGAAGTTATTCAAGATATACTAATTATAGAGATTGGGTCTCTCTCTTTGACCTTAAAATAACATATCTTCAGGGAAATTTTATCTGAACTTCTAGTCTAGATTATGTTCTTATTTATACTCAGTCACAATACTTTCCCCTCATGGACCTTACCACTATGATAATCATGTGGTTGTTGATGTGATTATTTGTTTAATATATGGCTCTACCATTATTACAGGCTTCACAAGGGCAGGGATTTTGTTTTTTTTTTTCCTATGCTGTATTCCAGTGCTTATTACTATACCTATATGACAAACAATAAATTTAGAAGCTACTATAGAAGATCCTATTTTCTATGGAAAAAAATAGGAAAAAAACTCCACAAGGATAAAAATGGCAAAAATTTGCAAAACACAGATAAAGAAAAAATTTATTTTTTTATTGTTTTTTGATAAAAATTTTAAATACTTCTGAAGGGTACAAAGAATATATAAATAAATGCAAAGGCATACCATGTTCTTAGATAGGAAATCTTGCTTCCTACAAAGAGGTCAACACAGATTGAATTAATCTGTATATTTAACATGTTCCCCAAATTATACCAATAGATTCCTTTTTAAACTTGAAACTTCTAATGTTAAAATGAAAGTAAAACAAACAAAAAAAGAGCCAGGAAAGTTTTAAAACAATAATAAGGAGGGATTATGCCTCCCAGATAATGTATTGCAAAAACTTTAATAATTAAACTCTGGTACTGACACATGAACAGGCAGACAGAACAATGGGGTAGATGAAAAAGTTGCATCTAAGTTGCATCACAAATTAATGACAAACGATAATTTTTTTTATTAAATGATGTTGAGACATGTGAGTAACCATCTGGAAAAAAATGAAATTGAACCTGTACCTCATGTCATATACATCAGTACACTCTCCAAAATGGATAGGAAATTTAAATGTAAAACTGAAACCATGAATGTAATAGAAAAAATGTAGAAAAATTCACAAAGATCTTGGAGCACAGAAGGTCTATCTATCTTAGGATCTAAAAGTCATAAAATAAAGATTGATAAATTAATTAGACCATATACAAAATTTTAAAAATGATTTCTGTTTGGTAAAAAGGAAAAAAAAGTGAAAGACAACGTCTTATGCGAAATAAAAAGACAAATAACAAAATAGGGAAAAAAACCTACACAATTCTTATCAAAGAATAAAAAGTTGATCTCCCTATGTAAAGTGTAAAGTTTTTATCACTGCAGTTGTAGCATCTCACTCTTATCAATGGAAGAGCTAGGACACCTGGGTGGCTCAGTCTGATTCTTGGTTTTGACTTAGGTCACGATCTCAGGGTCCTGAGATCAAGCCCCAAGTCAGAGCAGGGAGCCTGCTTCCCCTCCCTCTCTCCACATATCCTTCCCTCCTAAAATAAATAAGTAAAATCTTAAAAAATAAACAATGGAAGAGCTAGAGATCATATCAAAAGTCCCTAGAAATTATCAAGAAAAAGACCAGACCAACCATCCAATAGAAGATGGACACGATGTTTTCAGCAAGGCTGTGGGGAAACAGGCATGCTCATACCTCTTGATGGGAGTGTAAACTGATAAACATTTATGAAAAAAACTCAGGAAAAGTGATAAAAATTATTCATGGATTAATGATATAAAACATGTAAAAAAATCTGAAGTTGTGGACATTGACCTGGGGACCTAATATCCATTTAAAAGAGACTATACCCATATTAGAGTATATGCATATAATGGGATATGAATCAACCTAAAAACGACTGACATCACTCAGATATACTGAAGGAAGCCTTCCAAGATCCTTATGTGAAAAAAAAGCAAGGCATGAAACTAGGTGCACAGCCTAAAAAGATTGTATGTATATATATATACACATGTACACACATATACATACATGTGCACGCGTGCACATATAAGTACATGTAAACATGCATACTGGTGATGCATAAGTAAATTCACAAAGGATACATAAGAACATTCCTAACAGAGCGTCCCTGTTAAGATGGTTTGAGAGTGGGACAAGGGAACTAGGTGATTATGGGACAGGGGTAGGAAATAAACTTCTCATTGTATGACTTCTTATTATTTATTTTACTTCTGAAAGATGTTAGGGCAATACACATTTAACAAATTAATAAACCAAATTTGAGAGGGAAAAATAACATCATGTTGAAAAAGGAACTGCTCAATCTATGAAATCAGGTTCCATGGATTGGATAAAAGTGCACCAGAGGGGCGCCTGGCTGGCTCCATCGGTAAAGCATGAGACTCCCAAACTTTGGGTGTCAAGTTTACTTAAAAAAATATTTGGAAAATTTTTTGAAGCAGAAGGATACCAAGGCCAGTGTCACAATGTTTTCTGTTCTTTTTATTTTAAGCTGCCTTAAGTCAGTTTTGGAAAGAGATAGGGGGCAAACAAATAAATGTGTATGTTTATGCTAACAAACTGTTGGTTTGTCTTGATTTATCCAGACAGATAAAGAATTCCTTTACATTGGGAAGTGTTTGTTATTTCAGAATTATGTGAGGACTCATCGAAGGCCCAATTAGTGCTCCCCTCTTAGGAGATGTTCCCTGGGGTGTTGTGCTGCTGAAAGATGGATGGAAGGCATATTAGCATTTCATCCATCAAGAAAAAAAATCTCAAAACCAAATAGAGTAAAATTCATTGACTTCTCACTAGAAACAAAGCTACCCCAAGGAGAAAGCAAACATAATCTTCTTCTCCTTAGGCAGTGCCACTTAGGGCCTCCGTCTTTGTGGTGTGACAGGACCATCAGAATCAGAAGTCATTCTTAATTTAAGTTTAAGATCTATCACTGCACTTGTACCATTTTACTTTGAACAAAAGAAGAGCTCAAGATCATAAAGATTTATTTATTCATGAGAGACAGAGAGAGAGAGAGAGGCAGAGACACAAGCAGTTTCCATGCAGGGAGCCTGACATGGGACTCGATCCCCAGTCTTCAAGATCACTCCCTGGGCTGAAGGCGGTGCTAAACCGCTGAGCCACCCAGGCTGTCCAAGAGCTCAAGATCACAAAACAAATTTCCCTTCTTCTATGACATGTCTCTATCTCAGGGTTACTCTTTATAAGAGCATACAGTGTCTATGTTCGAAACCCAAACAGAAGTTACCTTGAGATTCTGTTTAAAATAGAGGTCCTGATGAAATCCACATGGCTTACATTTAACCAAAGTGATGCTGACTGATGGGGAAAAGACCTTTAATAACTGGTAAGAAATAGGACTTCATTGTGGATTGAGGAAGTTTACCCCAAAATTATGAGGCTGAGATGAAAATCTTAAATTCCTTAAATTCTTACCAGAGTTGTTCCTAACTCCTGTCTTCCTTTGACATCAATGGCTAAATTATTTTTCCACCTTCACCTTGCCAGGAAAGTCTGCCAGAACCATCTTTGTGCTCATCATCTCTTGGATGAACGATTATGAAGTGATGAACAGCGCTCAGAGACAGGGAGTGGGGTGTGAGAAGAGGCCCTAAATGAGCAGAACAGACCCTGAAGACTGATTAAGCCACTTCAGGCCTTGGGTTTAAAGAGTTTCAGGATGCCATCCCAGTATCATTTTCTTTTCTCTATTTGATAGTGATATTAATAGTTTCTAAGAAGTGATTTAAACTAATATTTCTGCCTTAATATATATTCAGTTTCTTTTTTTAAGAAATAAAACTTCGGTTCTCAGTAGCTCTGTTCCTTTGAACTCTTCAGAAGGGTTACTTTAATCAAGAATTTGCATTCTTGTCCACTCCCTACATTTTAAAGGAGTATGTCTGAAGTAGATATTTGGAGCTTTCTCATTTTCTGAAATAATTATGTGTGTGTATATAAATAAAATAAATACTAATTTGTTCCTTATTATCTGTTTCCCTCTGCTAGAACAAAAGCTTCAAGAAATAGGAGCCTTGTCCCGCAATGAAAGCTAAAATTAGTGGCCAAAACTCTAAGTAGATACAGTTCATGTGTATAGCCTCAGAGGGTCTCTCTCCAAATTTACTAATAAATGTAGTGGTTTTAAAATATGACCACAAATTCAAGATGGAGCTTTTTTCTTCTGCCCCAGAGTGTGCACTGGATTTAACAACCCACTTTTAAGTGTAGATGGGAAAGGGGAAAATCCTAACTATAGAGTGGAGAAACCTGCCAGCCATCACTTTGACCAAGTAATTAAGGTTAACTGTTAAAAAAGCCCAGGATTAATTTTTTAAAAATAGAGACAAGCCAGAAATAACATGGATATATATATATATATATATATATATATATATATATATATATACACATACATATATATATATATATGACAAATACAATTAAAGAAGAGGAGACAAACATATATTTACCAAATAATAGTAGACTATACCCACTTATTTGATATACTTAGGAATTTGAAAATCTTGGTAAAACAGGCATTCTTGTTTTAGAACACTAAATCATTATAGAAGTAGGATATTTGAATAGATCATCAACTATGAAAAAAATTCTTTTGAATTCTTTGAAGGTTTTATTTATTTGAGAGGGAGAGAGGAAGAGAGAGAGAGAGAGAGAGAGAGAGAGAGAGAGAGAGAGAGAGAGAACACATGAGCAGGGGGAGGAAAAAGCAGACTCCCTGTTGAGCAGGGAGCCCAACGTGGGAATCCATCCCAGGACCCTGGGATCATGACCTGAGCCAAAGGCAGATGCCCTACTGACCAAGGGACCCAGGTGCCCCTAAACAAAAATTCTAATTAGTAGAGAACTACCTCAAAAAAACTAGCAGGCATAGTACTTTTTTCAATTGATAGTGCATTATCATATTAAACTATTAAAAACAATAATTTTCATAAGGTTTATCTGTTATAATAAAATTAAAACATAGAGCTATCTTTTTAGTTTTATGATAGTAGCAAAATTTGGCAAATATATCTTCAATAAGGAAATTATAAGAATTTATCTTTTAGTTACCTAAAAAGAGTGACAAACGTTAAAATTTATACATTAAAGATTTAATGACCCAACACATTGTTTCCCTAGGAATGAGCAGATGGTTTAACATTAAAAATATTAATACATTCATCAATAGGTCTGATAATATCCATGAAATAATTTCAATATATTTTTGAGAAAGCATTTGATACCACATAATATCTATTACTGATTTAAATATTTTAAAAAGTTGGAAGGGTAGGATATTTCCTTGGTATAGCATATTTACCTTACTCTGTCAGGTAACACCACATGTTTAATGGTGAAATAGTAGAGGTTCCTCTTAGCATGATCATGATCATGATTTCACTTTTTCTTAAATATCTGACCAATGAAATTAGGTATAAAAAATGACATGAAATATTACAACTGGAAAGGAGGTTACATCTTTAATTCAGATAATACGATTATATACTTGGCAAAAAACAAACAAAAAAATGAAAACCCTGAGAACAAATATTAAGTAAAATTATCAAACATAAAATAAAAACAAATAGTATTTTTTATATTGCAAAAACAACTAGTAGGTATTAAAATATGTCATTCTAGTTAGCAAAAAAAAAAAAAAAAAAGAAAGAAAGAAAAAGAAAAAGAAAAAGAAAAAGAAAAAAAAATATACCGAAGTAACTTCCAAAAGGATTATGAGGACTATATAAAGTTAGCAAACTTTACAGAATAATAAGAAATCTTAAAACACGGAGAGATATTTCTAGACTATGTTGGGAACATTATAAATATGTTATTTATGAATTCTAAATTAGTTTCTAAGTTAAAGCAATCTTAATAAAAGTAATATTGTTTACACTTGTTATGATTTTGAAGATCATCTGGAAGTATTAATAGGCAAGAAAACCTAAGTCTGATGAGGATTTCCCTACCCTACCAGAAATTAAAATGTATCTTAAGTTATAGTAAATGGGAGAACAAAAAATACAATTCACATTACCAAAATAGGTCTCTGTATGAAACTGCTATTTAACAAAGAACACAATTTCCAGGGTAATTAGAAAATAGGATTTTGACAAAATGTTATTGTAAGCAACAGCAAATGTAACAGAAACAGTAGATTACAAAATCTGGTGGTCAGATTTTTCCCAAATCATTATACTAATCCAGACTTTAGTGATGAAGCCTGGTCATGCTGCACCATGGGAGTCAGATGAGGTATTATATGCAATGGGGTGACTGATCTTTAGCAGGGTGGGAGTGTGTATGCGTGTGTGTGTGTGCATGTGTGTGTGTATGTGTGTATGTTGGAGATTGTTTTATTGTTTAATAAAACTATTGAAAAGCAAAAAGAATGTGAATAAGATATGTATGGGGTGTGAAGGGGGATGATACAATGAACACTTGTATGCTCTCCCCCCTCCCGATTAAGGTATAAAATATTACCATTTCCTTTGAAATTTCCCATGTACCACTCCCATCTATTTCTATCCATTCCCCCAGAGAGTCACTTTTATATATTTCAATGTACTTTTGTATGCCTAAACAATATTTCACATACCTGTTAGTTGTATCTTTCATTCAATCTCTGTCCTGAGATTCACCTATTGTGTTGTATGGAATCAAAAATTGTTGCTTTTTAGCTGCTGTGTAATCTACTGATTTCTCTCATTATATATGTACATATATATATATTTATGAAATATTTTTTAAAGACTTTGTCAGAGAGAGAGAGAGGAGAAAGACACAAGCAGGGGGAGCAGCAGGGAGAGGGAGAAGGAGCCCTATATGGGGCTCACTGAGCAAGGAGCCCTTTATGGGGCTCAATCCCAGGACACAGGGATCATGACCTAAGTCAAAGGAAGATGTTTAACTGACTGAGCCACCCAGGCATCCCCATAAAAATATTTATATAAAAAATATTTATATAGATACATGCACACATATATATTAAGTTTGCATAAACAACACATATATATATTTCTATATTGGAGCCTTATTTAAGGTATTTCAATAAGGACACCTGGGTGGCTCAGTTGGTTAAGCAGCTGTCTTCAGCTCAGGTCATGATCTCGGGGTCCTGGGATCAACCCCCATGTGGGGGTCTCTGCTCAGTGGGAAGCCTGCTTTCCCCTTTCCCTCTGCCTGCTGCTCTCTCTGTCACATAAATAAATAAAAATCTTAACAAAAATAATGTATTTCAATAAAACTTATGAATTTCTCTATAAAGCTCATATATTTTTTGCCAAATTTATTTCTAGGTAATTTATATTTTTGATGTTATTACATATTAAGTCTTTTAAAAGAAATATATCACCTGGAATACTCAGTGTTTTTGCATTTACTGTTAGAGATAAATTTGGATTAGTACCATCATCTTATTTGGTACTTTCTTTTCTTCTACCTTTTCTATGTTTCTTTTGTAAGTTTTTCTTGCTTTCTTTTGGATTGATGGAGTATTTTCTCTTATTCCACATCTTCTATTTGTTGGGAGATAATTGTGGTATTGGTATTTGGATTGGTTACTCCTGCCATGTTGCATGCATTCCTAACTTATCAAAGTCTGCATTGGTCAATATCTTTCTCAGGATCTGCACACCACCAGGACTCTGAGAACCCTGGAGCTCCAACACTTGACTGCACATTCATATGCTGTTGGTGGTGTGTATTTCAGGTCTAGTTTTCACCTCATCCTTGCAAGAGATTAGTATTCAACACTAGATGATTTATACACCTCATTACTGTTTTCTTTGGGCATCATTTCTTTTCTTGCATCTCAGATCCTTCATTTGTGATTATTCCCTCTCTTCCCAAGATACACCATTTGGAAATTGGTTGGTGACAAATTCTCTCAATTTATATTTACATGAAAATGTCTTTAATGTATTATTCTTGAAAAATATTTTGTTGAGTAGACAACTCTAAGTGTACACTTGTTTTTTTCTTAACATATTGAAGATATTTTTCCCTTCTTTTTTTTGAGAAGTCATTTCATAGACTGTCATTTCATTTTAGGAGAACTGATTTGTCTACTTTCACACTTTTTTTTTTGTCCTTTGTCTTGTGTACTATCATCATAATGTGTCTTGGTGTAGGTTACTTTATATTCATCCTATTTTGAGCTTTGCTGTAAGTCATCATCCAAAATTCCCACCTCCTCAGTTTTGTATTTTGCAGATTTTTACCACACTAATTTTATATTTTGCTCAGTATCAGACCAGGGCTCCCCCCTCTGGGCAGATAAGTTTACCTTCTTCACAGAAAAAAATTAAAGTCATCACATGGGAAGATTTCTGCAATTTCACACACCAAACTTCTGGCCTCACCGTTTCACTACTTTTCTTGCATATTCTCTCTCTCTCTCTATTCATCTAATTCCTCCAATAATGCTTCAGAGACAAACACTTTCTACCTAATTACCTTATCTCTTTTCTGTATAGTCAACAATTTCCTTTCACGAGAACAGGTAAATTGGTGAACTGTTGGGAGATTCACACACACACACACACACACACACACACACACACCCATCCCCCTCTGGCTCCCAAATTATCTTTTTCCCTACAAAGCACTTTTTCTAGAAAAGTGGTTTAAGTTCATTGGCTAATTTTGTCACCTCCCACCTCTCAACTGATTCCTATCTGGCTTCCTTCTCATTCTTGCATTGACTGAAACCTTTCCACCTGGTCACCACTGGCCTCCTTATCACTAAACCCAAAGGGCAGTTCTCAATCTTCATCTCATATAATCTATCAGAATCATTTGAAACTAGAGTCAACTTTCCACTTCAAGAATCCTCTTTACAATCAATCAATCAGTCAATCAATCAATCAATAAAAATAATCCTCTTTACTTGAAACACTTCACTCCATGAAGATGAAGATGAAGCTTTAAGAAGTGTAACAGATTTCCTACCTCCCCTGGGGAGGGGCAAATTTCGGAGTGATGGCCCTTGTTTCTTCAGTTTTCCTCTTCCCTCTCTGGCCCTTCCTTCTCAATCACCTTGAGGCTCACCCCTCATGTGGGCACTAAGTGTCAGAATTTCATTAGTACCAGTTCTGTGGCCCCCTTTTCCGCTATATATTTTCTCCTTAGGCAATCTCATTCAGGCCCATCGCTTAACTTTTACTCATAAATAATAATACAACTGTAAGCTGCAAATTTTTCTCTCATGCAGAGACCTCTCATCTGAGCTCCTGACTCATACTTCATGACTTCCTGGGCATATCCACTTAGATATCACCAAGATTCCTCAAATTCAGGAGTAAGATTATGATCTTCCCTCCAAGCTCCTCATCATCCCAGTGTTCCTTGTCTCAGGGTTTGCACTAGTGTCTGTTCCTTAATGTACATAAATGAGAAACCAAGGTGTAATCTTGGTTCTTGGAGTAATCTTCATGCTTTCACCTCTAGTCTATGATCAATGCTTGTCAACTGTTACTTCTTCGAAGTTTTAAAAATTCATCAATTTATTTACATCTAACAGCTTATCCCAGGCTTCTTTTATCTCTTATCTGTATTATTTCAATAGTCGCTAAACCACCTACATCTTGTAGTCCCCTCCCTCTTGGGTTTTGGAGTAAACTTTTAAGAAACAAATCGGATCCTGTCACCTCATTGTTTAAAACCTGTCAATGGTTTTATAATGCTCTTAAGATAAAGACCCAGATCTACAACATAGCCCTGAAGCCTTCCATGGTCTCACTGTGCCTCTCTCTTCAGCTTCCTTTCTCAGCCTTTGCATCCCACCTACACTGACTTACTTCATATCCTTGGAATCCGGCTCTCTTTGTGGCAGTTTCTGGCTGTCTGGAAAGCTCTTCTCTCTTCAACCCTAGTTAAATTCTACTCTTCCTGCAGATCATGGCATGACAATTCATGGCATTTCTGTTAGGAGAGCTTTCCCTGGTGCAGATTCTTTTGTTTAAACCTCTCACACCACAGATGCTTCTTCCCTTCTGAACATTTATAAGTACACTGGAAAGTGTACATTCAGTGGGTGATTATTTAGTTAATGTCAGTGTTTTTGCTCCCCATTATATCTCTAGAATTTACAACAATTCCCAGCATATCGTATGTGCATGTTCAGTATTTGCTGGATGTGTGCATGAATGGAGAGTGTCCCATTTCAGATGTCTGTCTGGTACCTCTGACTCCTACAGCATGCACTAGAATAGATGGCAGTTTAATAATAATAGATGCTACTCCTTCAGCATCTCTATTGGTGAATTAATCCTATTCTGTCATTCTCCAGTTTTGGTTTTCCAAAGTTACAATTACAAAGGACCAATAGAACGTATTACGGGAGCAAACCTACAACCAATATAACCAATGTAATTCTTGCAGTAAAAGTTTTTTCCAAATAAAAGTTAGAGAAAAAAAAATATTTTTCAGCCTTACTAGAATCCATTAATCAATTTCAGTTTGTTCTTATTTCCTGAACTTGTGACCTAAAAATACAAATTCATTTGAATTTGGGAGAAATTCTTATCATTAAGTTAAATATAACTCCATACATTCCATATACAAAAAAAAAACCCTTTTTATATGGCACCTTATATCAGAAAGAAGCATGTAAGACTAAGACAACCTTGTCTTCCTACGTGATGGTGGCATTCTCCATATTAAGTTCAAGCTTTTCTTCCCCTTAGTACTTATGTACATGTTTTAAACTACTTAATTTTCTTTCTCCTATTATGTTCCTGGGAAATCCAGTGTTGACAAGAGTACATTCTCTATTTAGTGATCACAGGCTCCAATTCTGTGGCCATATTTCTCAGCACCTCTCTGAGCATCATTCAAAGGGCTGGCTTCTCCACATACACTGTCTGAAATTATCTCTGCATTCTCCATGCTCTGCAGGGTCCTATGGCTTCTTCTCTCTGTGTCCCACTGGTTGCCTCCACCGCTCAGTGCTCTGTAATACCTTTGGGCCAAGGATCACTGCCTCTAAAGAATGTTCCACAGGATCCCCAGGTTTTTGTCAGTTAGATTCTGCCTGAAAGCCCCCAATTACCTTTCTGGACTTAGATCCACTACTGCCTGATTAGTGACCCCAAATCATTTATGTAGGGAGTGTATTTCCATTCTGTTTTTCCTATTTGCTTAACTTGGCATCTAAGCATTCAATTTCTTTGCTTGAGTAAAATTCTTTTTTTTAAATTTTTTTTAAATTTATTTTATGATAGAGAGAGAGAGAGAGAGAGAGAGAGAGAGAGAGAGAGAGAGGCAGAGACACAGGCAGATGGAGAAGCAGGCTCCATGCACCGGGAGCCCGACGTGGGATTCGATCTGGGGTCTCCAGAATCACGCCCTGGGCCAAAGGCAGGCGCCAAACCGCTGCACCACCCAGGGATCTCTTGAGTAAAATTCTTTATCAGAGTAAGTCAGTATATCTTTCTTTCCCTCCTTTTCCCTTTCTTTCTCTTTTATCTCCCTTCCTCCCTTGCACACTTGCTTGCTTACTTTCTTCCTTTACCTTTCTTGCTTGCTTTTCTCTTTTTTTTCTTTCTATCTTTACCACCTCTTTTCTGAAAGAAAGACCACAAATCCTTATTTAAAAAATGATTCCTGGGATCCCTGGGTGGCGCAGCGGTTTGGCGCCTGCCTTTGGCCCGGGGCGCGATCCTGGATGCCCGGGATCGAGTCCCACGTCAGGCTCCCGGTGCATGGAGCCTGCTTCTCCCTCTGCCTGTGTCTCTGCCTCTCTCTCTATGACTATCGTAAATAAAAAAAAAATAATAAAAATAAATAAATAAAAAGCCTTTTTTTAAAAAAAAAAAGATTCCTTTTTTTCCCCCTGGAGACTTCTGGTTCCTAGAGTTTTATGGCATATACATCTAAAATTTTCTTCTTAGTCCCTGAGTTTGTAATAATTACACAGATTTCTTTCTCTACTTTATCCCAAAATATATGTTTTATCATATGACCCCATAGTTCTTAAATGATTCATTTGATGAAGTCCATCTTCTCGCCCAGATAAACCCACAATCCAGATCAGCATCTATGTTATGAATAGTATTATGCTACCTTGAGGACACGTGATGGGATGAGGGTATTGAGTAAATACCCCAAGAGCCTGCAGACTACATAACTTAGCATCCAAGACCACTGAATGCCACCAATCATATGAAATGCTCGGGAGTAGCTATTTAAATATCCTAAGTCTCAAACATTGGTGCCCTGAAATTCTTGTAGAATTTAAGCATCCTCCTGCCCCTTCTGGCATTCAAGTTCTGATCATCTAATGCCAGCCTGCAATACAGTGGGGCCATAATATGAATCACCTCAGCCCCCAGGAGCTGCCAGCTGCTGCCGCCACGGTCCGAAACCAAGTAGGCCTATTGTGCCACAACTATCTATACCAAATGAAAGAGCTTCGATCTTCTCATTGGATATTTTCATCACCAAAATGCTAGTGCCTGAACTTATACCCAGTGGACTCCACGTAGGAGACAATGAGCTGAGATAGGAAGTGCTGATAACCTTCTCCTCCCCTTTGGAGTTTTGGCAGAAGGAGGATACACATAGGAAAAAAAAGGGAAATGAGGACAGATCTTACTCTTCTTTGTGTGAATTCAGTTACTGCCAAAAAAGACTGGAAAAATGTATTTTAGCCAAGGCATGAATTGGATACTCAGATTAGCTGCTCTTTCTTGGAAGTGTAGAAATAAACAACAACCCATCAAATGAGAACAAGTAAAAGCTATTTATTCAGAGCTTGCTGCAACAAGAGAGTCAGCACTATCATTTTCACTTGGCACAGACTCAGCCTGGCTGGCAGAGCAGTGGGAAAGCTTCATAGTAGAAAGAAGGGAAGGCTCCAGGCAGCCCTGATTGGAGGCTATTGGTGTGGGGGAGCTGTCGGTGGGTTAACTAGAAGTGAAGTCTTTTTTGTGATTGGTTAAAAGTGCATACCTGGCTTTTTCAGGTTGGTCCTAAAGTGGAAGTAGAAACAAAAATTCGGCAACCTGTCAGTTATTAATCAGGTCCTGGCCACTTGGGGCTGGTTGTTATAGGGGTTATTGTTTGGCTTCCTGGATTGTTACTACAGATAACACTCTGACTTCCTACAAGTCTGGCTTATAGCAGGTTGGCTTCCTGGCCAGTTAGTATAGATAAAGGGGTTGGTTTCCTGGGAAGGCTGCTGCAGGTTCTGGATCATATTTCTGTTTTTTATATATGGTTGGTCTGGGGATCGTTTGTATTTAGTCTTTCAGAAATAGGGGAAGGTCAGAAAGAGGGATGGATATGCCCCTTCTCTACTGCTGCCTTACACTCCAAGAGAAGATACAGGATTTTTTGGTGTTTTGTTTTTTGAGAAGACACGGTTTTTAAGGTCAGAAACTTAAATGTGAGTAAAGAGGCTAGGTCCCACTTGCCCACCAGTCTTGAATAGTCTTGAAAATTCCCAATGGGGATTTGTTCCCAAACTAATCAAGATAAATACTATACAGAAACAAAGAAACAGGGGGATCCCTGGGTGGCTCAGCGGTTTGGCCCCTGCCTTCAGCCCAGGGCGTGATCCTGGAGTCCGGGGATCAAGTCCCACACTGGGCTCCCTGCATGGAGCCTGCTTCTCCCTCTGCCTGTGTCTCTGCTTCTCTCTCTCTGCATCTCTCATGAGTAAATAAATAAAATCTTAAAAAAAAAAAAAAGAAAGAAACAGAGTTTGAATTAAAATGTGTGTCTGGCACAGAGAGGATTTCTCTATGAAATAAATAATTTTCCATATGAAAACATTAATGACATTATTTTATGGTAACCTGGTGACAGGGTGGAAATGTCCAGTATGTATGTGCCTGACAAAGATGGGGAGAGAGAGAGACCAAAAACAGAGAGAGCCCGAGAGATGTGACTTGATCCATCAGAGCTCCACATGGTTTGGAGAGACTTGGGAATGCCACTGCCAATTTTACCTTTGAAGTAGACTCTCAGTAGAGATGCGAACTCGGTGGCCATTCCAAGTGAAATCTCAGCCTTGCTACTTTTGATTTGTGTTTCTGATCATTCTGCTGATGGGCTGGCTTTAGCAAAGTGTGCCCTTGTTAATATTCATTGTGATTGATTTTACAGTCTGATCTCAGCTGCAGCAGACTGGTGGCAGTGAAAATGATAGGTCTTTAGGAGACCAGCCAAAATATCTGTACTGCACCCATGAAAAATGGAACCCCAAATGCCCTGATATCCACTCTAATTTGCCTGGTTTACCTGGTGTTAATTGCTTCCTGGCCTTCTCCCTTAGAATAAGCCTTGAATTTCATATCCTGTTCACATGGAAGTCCAGCGTTTTAACCCCTTGCATAGTACGGAAGTGGATGCATTTTCATTTTCTTTTTTTTTGGGGGGGTTACTAAAGACAGTTCAATTAACCTTTGAGCAGCAGGTTTGACAACTCTGGCTTGGCATCCAACCATTTTCTTAAATTTCTTCCTCTCTTGTACTCTCGGTGGTAAGATCAGGAAATTATGAATGATTCATATATTTCCTAAATCAAATCAATGTGAGTTTGTTCAAGAGTTGTATTTTTTAAAACCCATTTTTAAAGGAAAGCTCTATTTTTTCTTTTGTTAATGTAGCTATTGTCTTTTTTTTTTTTCCTACAGGTCACCTTGCATACATTTCTCATTTATCTTGTTTCTCAATAGAAAACTCCTCTGTAGATTGAAAAAAAAAAAGTAAGATTGGAAAAAAAAGAAAGTAAGCAAGCAAATTAGTTTAAGGGCCTTTGGACCACCCTTTTATGTACACGGTCTGTTCCCCTAGAGCGTTTTGAGACTGCACTACTGCCCTTCCTTGTATTTAATGAGACCTGGGGGCAAACACATGATTCAGTGGAAACTAAGAGGCAGAGTTTAAATATGCTCCGATGACAGCTGGCTTACTTGTGCGAGCTGTTGCAAAAGAACTTTACTAATGGTTCAAGCAGATGGACAGAAGGAAGAAAGCTAAATGTTAGAATGTGTGAGAGGCCAGAGGTCAAGGTGAATGAGGCTGGTGATTTCCTGAAGTCTGTGGGTGTTTTGTGTTGCAGCCTAAATTGAGGGTTGTTTTTAATTTGATGCATTTTTCTAAACTTTAAGTAGGTTCATTAAGCCAAAAAAAAAAAAAAAAAAAAAGTCTCGGCTCTTCATTTAGTTCCCAATTAAATTTTGAGCTTTAACTTCCAAGATAATATAGCATTACCTTGTAAAGTATAGGCATTTATAATACATCTTTAAAGGCAAGATCAAAATGGTTTACTTAACATATATATAATATATACATTTTACATATATATGTAAGTATATATATATTTTTTACGAAACACGATCTCTTGGGTTTTTTATTATCAGCAAGGTGCATATACTATATCCTTTTGCTTTTTTTTTTAACTTCAAAATAATTTTTCTGCTGGGGCAGGGAATTACAAAACCATTTAAATGTATTGCATAAAGAATAATAACTACCATTTGTTTCTTGCTAAAAAATTCTACTTTCCAAATATTTGCTGAGATTTAGATTAAAAATTCAAAGTCATTTTTCTATTTTGCATGATTTTATAACTATTATATCTTTCAGCTTTAATCAAGTTTTATTGAAGCCAAGACATTAACTGACCTTTAGTTTGACAATCAAACCCTTTAAAGGAGGCCATAAATTTAAAAGGAAGATTGTTTTGGTTCCATAAAGGAGATTATTTTGAAAGCTAAAATATATGTACCACTTACAGAAAGAAACAAAGTGAAGCTTTGTTGCACAGGGTCCATTGTATATTTCTCTGGTTAGAGGAATGGAGCAGGACTCCCTGAGAAGTACAGAAAGGTCTGCAGGCGCCCCTCGGGCTCCCAGGTACCGTGGCTTTCTTCCAGTAGGGATGTCACTGGCACAGACAGTTGCCTTGGAATCCATTATTTATTTATTTAAAAATAAAATTTTAATTATATGAAACCGAAATGTTCAGGGTGTGTAGAACATTACCGTGGCAATTAGACATATCGTTTATCACCTTGATTTCCAAACCCTTTCAGACTAAAATTCATTTGGGAGTCATAAAAAATTGCCAGGACTGGCCATTAAAAAAATTACCTCAAATCACAATTAGCAGCTCTTTATTTGCAGTTTTAATACGTACAGGGAGGTGCTGTTTGTGTTGCCATTTTGGGGATAATTCACTAGGATGGGGTGCATTTTAAAAATGAGTGCGCAAGTAGAAGTTGAGGTAATTTAAATCCAAACCTATTCAACATTCACAGTAACATCCTTCCTTAGTTGATTGATTTTTCTGGTACATTGGTTTCTGGTGATCTACTGGGTGAAGTCTTTGAAAGTTATAATATTCATTCTTAATTAAGTGGGTTCTTTAGATGATGGGAAAGGTCCCCAAAGAAACCTAGAAAACAAAATATAACACCTACCAAAGGAAGGAATACAAAGAAAGTAGTCACTGCTTTGTAACTGTGTCAGTTATAGTTTCCAATGAAAGACTTTGACCAGAAAACTTTTGTAAAGACTGTATTTAATAAGCAATATATACCTGAAGAGAAAAAATGTCAGTTCCACCAACTGGAATAATTTCCTAAAATGGCTTTCACCCAACTAGCCATTTTTATGAACAAAAAGGTCCAAGCTTCGCTGACATGAGACTAGATTGAAGAGCCAAGGAATTGAAGAAGCAGCATCAGTGAACTTGACTTGATGATGTAAGCTTGATTTCTTTTTGACCATGCTTTAAAACTATTTTTAATATATATGTTTTAAACTACTATCCGGTCACTGTCAGTGGATTTTTACAATTTTTAGTTGTTGCCTTTTAATGTTTTTGTTTTTAAAAAACATGTGCCCAGAAAATTTTCTTTTTGTACAGCTACACAATCATGAGCAATGACGCAGTGCAAGGGGCAGCGGGTGTGGCTCCTGACAGATGTGGCTACACTCTGGGCTCCATCACTACCTGTTTTTGTAAGCTTGGGCAAGTTTCTCAACCTCTCAGGAACCTTCATTCCCTTACTTATCAAGTGGGGATGATACCTAACTTGCAAGGCTGCTTTGAGTTTTAAGTGGGGTAATTCATGTAAAATAGCAAGATCTGTTCAGCAAATATTAGTTTCCCTTTTCTTTAAAAAGTCAACGATGAGACCTTTATTCAGGCACATGCTAAATGCTTCATATCTGTTTGTCTTATTTATCTTAAAACAAAACCCAAAGCAAGAAAGAACTCATGAGGACATTTCTCCAATCACCAGACCTCAGAACTGAGGACACTGAAGTATAGAAATAGCTAGTGAGCAGCTACAAGGGTTGGATCTGCTCAACCCTTCAGCTTGTACCCTTCACCACTGTGTATGCTGTGGAAAGAGACTGGCCTGTGGACATGGAGTAGTAATGACGTAGGGGATCAAGGAGTAAGGGGCAAGAAGGTTCACATTTTTGTAATTCTACTACATGCATATTGAACCCTGTTTGGAGATGACAATGAAAAAATGTATTATAATTGTCTGGTTATAATATAGGATAATAGAAAAGAAAAATTTATCCAAAAAAAAAAAAAAAAGGAATAAGGTCCAAATGAATAGAATGTTGGGGAATCCTCTAAAATGAGGTTACTGTGTTGTTAGCATTTTGACATTTTAAAAAAAGATTTATTTACTTGATACAGAGAGAGAGAGTGCACAAGCAGGGGGGGAGAGGCAGACGGAGAAGCAGGGCTTCTGAGCTGAGCAGGGGGCAGGATGCAGGATGGGATTCTAGGACCCTAAGATCGCGACCTGAGCCAAAGGCAGATGCTTATCTGAGTCATCCAGGAGCCCACATTCTGGCATTATTAAGCATATTTCTTTACTCCATACAGTATTAGTCAGGTTAGGGTAGGGTATGGTGCAATGCCCCTGAATCACAGCAGTTTAATTCAACAAAAGTGTTATTTTTCTTTTCTACAAAGTCTATTGCAAGTTGGCCTCATCAGAGCAATTGTGCAGTTGTCCTCCATGTGGTCACCAAGGGATCCATTTGTTTTGATGTCAGGGCTCGGTCACCTCACCTGCTCTATGATTGCTGCAGCAGGGGAAGAGAACACTGAGGTCTTTCCTGGACAATTAAATTCTGCTAATTCTTTCCAATCTATCAACCAGAACAGGGCACAGGGCCTGCCTAACTGCAAGAGGAGGACTGCATGATGAGTGCACAAGTCTGTACCATACACACTTGGGACAGCTGACAGGCTGCTGTTAACTTTCAGATGGTGACATTTATGACTGTCTTACTGAAATACTTTCTATAAACCAAACACCTTCAGCAAGTAGAAAAGTGTCACTTTAATTTCAACCATTTCTGATTAAGACACATTAAAGTGCTTAAAACAATTTTAAGTGGCAGATGTTATCTGGAAGTCATTTTGAAAATGGAATATTCATTATTCTTCAATTATCAGGGATTATGTACTGTTTGTTCTGTTTCAAGCACTAGAATAGGATCTTACAGAAACAAAACTGTAAAACAAACAACAAAACAGAAAGCAAAAGAACTGGTGTTTACTCTGCTACGGTAAACTGGTGGGACTCAGTTGACTTTAGAGGTTGTTCATTTACCCTTGGGCCATGGGGTAGCAAAATGGGTAGTTGGAGAGACTTGAAAGTTAGGACAGCTCCAGGACACTCACCTCCTCAGAATTCTTCCGCAAGGTGAGCCATGGAAGCTCTGCACCTTATTTGAACAATGGCAGGATCCCTCTGGCTTCTGTGGTAACATTAGCAGATAGTTCCACATGAAGCAAAGCACCTTTCAGTAATCTAAGAGGCAAAATCATCTTGTGATCCCCATAAAAGATGAAACTTTTTTTTTGGTAGAGAAACAAGATAGATGTGTGTTAGTCTGGATTTTTAAAATGATTGTCGATCATGGTGGTCCTTGGGAGATTCTTTTATTAATCCTTAAGAAAGCAGAATTTATCTCTTTGTTATAGATAGGATGAAATTACAGAAGAAGGTAGTAAAAACTTCCTAGTGGTTTAAACCAATCGTTTTCCATGGCTTTGAATTTTTGTTTTTAACAGATTAAAATGTTGGATTTATTAAAAGTAGTAAGTAGACCACAAAAAAAAAAGATTATTACAACACTTGTCAGCCAAGCACATTTATTGAACACTCAATAGCAATGATCCTAAAATGTAAAAATAACTAAGTAGATAAAGCAATAAATCAATTAACACTAAGCCACAGTAAAGGCTTTTACTTTTGTCCTTTAATTTCTTGGGATCGAAGTCTGTACCCCATGAGGAGATTTGTACTTGTTTCATATCCCAAATGCCTTCTTCCTAATACTTTTATCTATGAAGTGTTTCAGGAAAATATAGTTCCATCGTCAGAAAGTTTGGGGGACCAAAATTTCCTGATGTCTGTGGTTGGGTTCTGAAATCAGTGTTTTCCAAAAATTCCCCAAGTAATTCATGTACATACCTGTCTTAGAAACCATGAATAATTTAGAGCGCTCCAGAGCAGGTGGCACTTGGGATCTAAGACAAATGTAAATGCTTTATGGCAACATTTCATGACAACTGTTTCATGACGGGATTACTTTTAGGCAACCCTGCAATTTGACCGGTTATGCCCTGTCCGGGATTTCTGATTCTTAGCTGCCCTGCAGGGCGTGAGAAGAGGATTCAGGCTCTGGATTGCAGGTGCACCTTTTGTTCTTCCATCTTGCAGCAGGGTTATCTTGGGTTAGTAGTGAATTCTCAGCTCCACTTGCCTTGACTGGTCAAGAAGCTACTTGTATCCGTTAGGTGACATAAGAAAGCACCCCATTCAATGCCTAGAACATAGTGGGTGCTCTCTATCCATCTTAGAGTGGAAGCCGAAAAGCCCTCCACAGTGTTAAAAAAAAAAATTCAACTGAGTAGTTTTAAAGATCTTATTGGCTTTATTCAGTGACTCATGAGTTGGGCAGCATCCAATCTAGCAGATAGAAAGGAGCTCTAAGGAGCTATACAAAATGAAAGACTTTTATAGCAGAAGGAATCAGGAACAAGGAAACCCCTCCAGGCACGCAGACAATAACACCCTCAACAACAAAACAGGCAAGTTATTGTAATCTTCCTTTCCTTTAGGGAACAGCTAGGTGTGTTAGGCAGATCAACTACTGACCAGGCAATTCCTGATTTAATGGTGGAAGACTCTACTTCTGGAAGAGCTGAAATTGGAATCAAGTCAAGTCTTGTTTTGGTGACAGGGGGCTCAGCATAAGTGACCCCATTCAAGATCTGTTGTCTTGTTTTTAACAACAGCCTGTGTCCTGTTTCCATTACTCTGACCTCATCTATCATTCCCCTCCTTGCACCCCACACACCTCTATCTGGGGTGTGCTTCCTGCAGCTGCTTTCAGGCTTCCTCCCTCACTTTTATTTGAGGTTGAAACTGCCCCTTTCACACTCTATTCCCCTTTCCTGCACTTATCACCATCTACTACACTATGTATTGTATTTCTCTAGCTTGTTTATTTTTATTAATTTTATTTTTTGTTAAAACATACTTTATAATTTAACCTCTGGGTTAAGGATTTGCATACTAATTATAGCATGAACTATTGGAAGGAACTAGAAAGGACCTTGGAAATAACTGAAGGCAAATCTTTCACCCTACAAATGAGGAAGTAAGACCCCAGGGAATGAGACTTGTGGCTCTTCCATGGCATACTGCAGGAAGAGCTGCACAAAGGGCCCGGAAGTCCTGGGTTTGAATCTCACCTCTGCCACTAGTGTCCTTCTGAGGCTCAATTCCATCTTCTATAATATGGGGCTAAGAACAGCTATGGCATGGGCGTATATTAAATGAGATTATTAATCAAGATAAAATAAATAGGCCCGCCCTACCGTAGTGCCTAAGTAGTGGAAGTATTCAATGGTGTTCTTCCCCTACCTTGTTCCACCTGGTCTGTGGATACAGATCAAGGTTGTCGGGAAAGTGAGGATAAGAATTTAGATTATCCATCTTGAAGGCCAGTTTGCTTCCCACTAATTCCTCTCAGCCAAACCCTGATGCCTGTTTATTGTTTCTCTTACCGTAAGAACATAAGCTCCAGGAGGGCAGAGGATTTTGTTTGTTGGTTTTGTGATTCCTTCCTAATTTCTCACCACACCAACAGGAACTGGTAGACCAGCCCATAGGTATTCAATGTTTATGGAACCAGTTATTATGAGGAATGGTAGGTCCACCTGGGGCTATTCCTGGGGAGGAGAGCATCACTAGGCCAGAGAAATCCTGTGCCAGGCCTGAGTGTAGTTTTGCTTTCAGATTGTACCGGGTTTGGGACCTGAGTGTTTTTAAAGTGAACAAAATTGCCAGTGTGCCTGAGGGATATTGAGGCGAATGAGATATTGAGGAGAATGACTCTGGTTGTTCTAGATACTGCATGGGGCGCCTGAGTGACTCAGTTGAGCCCCTGGGGGGCTCAGTCTCCCTCTGCCGCTCTCCATTTTTACTCTCATTTTACTCCTTTTACTCTCTCTCTCAAATAAATAAATACGATCTTTAAAAAAAAATAGACACTGCTTCCTTTCACGTCTCTCCACCTAGAGTCACTCCTTGAGGCTCTGGTTGTAGTTGGCATCTATGGGGAAAGGAGAACGGGACAATGTTTGACAGTGCAAATTCAAGGGTATCCTGGGACATCAGTTGGATGATCAATCCCATCTGATCAGTAATCTTGATACATACCTCTCACTGGTAGAATTTCCACTGCTTTCCTCAAAATTCACCCTAGTGAATCTTCCCAACCTCTCTGGACCCATGTCTCCCTCACGTCCATTCTGTGCTGCGCACACACGCATGCACACAGACATACACGACTTCATTGGCCTTTATTGTACATGGAGAGGGCCTTCCTCTCTTCCTCTGCTGAAAGGGATAATCAGAGAACTATACCTATCTTCTTATCCCCACATTAAAAAAAAAAATCCAAACATAGTTAAAAGAAAGCTAGGAATTATTGTTTATGACAGAAACGTCAATTTTGTGGAAAAAAAAATGTCGGTTTTACCAGATGCTTCTGGTCTTGGCTGCCTAATCCATTTGCTCTCTCAACAGCTGCAAGCCCTTTGTCAGACCCCACACCTCCTCCCATGTGCTGTCTCTATCAGTTGGAACCCAATTGGTGCCTGCTGCAGGCACTAAACTTTAGGCAAATAAAATAGCAGGGGTGAATCATGAACAAGACCAGTAAAAATAACCTTCCTCAGTGCGTCTAAATTACAGCATCACAATTACAGTCCTAAGCACTCAGAAAGCCCAGGCAATGATTTGGAGGGTAATTTACTTTCAGCTGGAGAATCCAAGGATATTTCTGAAAAAGGCAGAAAAAGTCCATATTTATGGGAGGTGTATTGCTACAGACGGTACCCTGCGAAATTAGATTAAGTTGTGTTTTACTTAATCCTTGCACACTCCGTGAGCATTGGAAGCCCCTGCTTTACAGATGACAAAACTGAGGATCAGAGAGGTCAACCAAGTTACTCAAAGCTGTTAGGTCTGATTGATTAGGAAGCATGCACCCTTGCTGCAGTGGCCTTCCTTGCCTGGCGGAGGTCCTGAGGCACATCACAAGCCCGCTTGCCCTCGGCTGGATCACTCATTCTCTTGAGTATTTCCGAACACCCTGAACTTACCATATCCTCATAAATGCTGTCACTGGGGCAGCCCTGGTGGCTCAGCGGTTTAGCGCTGCCTTCAGCCCAGGGCCTGATCCTGAAGTTCTGGGATCAAGTCCCACACTGGGCTCCCTGCATGGAGCCTGCTTCTCTCTCTGCCTGTGTCTCTGCCTCTCTTTCTCTCTCTCTTTCTCTCTCTCTCTCTCTGTCTCTTATGAATAAGTAAATAATAATAAAATCTTTAAAAAAAAATGCTGTCACTGAAAGTTTGTGAACCTATAAGACAGCCTGATACAAACACCACGTTTTGAGAATTTTCAAAACCCTAAATTCAGAGGGTACTGTGGTGTACCCCTTCCTCCACAACTGCCATGAAGCCCTACCAAAAAGGGCTCAGTCGCTGGTTATGTGATAGGCTCCTGAGGGTGAGGCAAAAAATTCACTTCCAAGCCTTAGAATAATTGCACATTAATATGTTACAAATGTTCAGAGTTAATAATGAGTCAATGTTACAGCCAACAGCCTGTTCTACTGGATCAGAGCTTGATTAGGCCTTCTTTAGAGGTGCTCTTGGAGTTAACATGGCAGGGTACTTAAAAGCAAGGGCTTTGGAGACTGACCTCCCAGGCTTGTGTCTGTGGCTCTGCCACATACTAGCTGTGTGGCCTTGGGCTTTATTTTCCTTCTCTGTTCCCCCGTTTCCTTCCCTTTATTTATTTATTTTTCCTTTTTAATTTATTTATTCATGAGAGACACAGAGAGGCAGAGGGAGAAGCAGGCTCCACGCAGGGAGCCCGACGTGGGACTCGATCCCAGGTCTCCAGGATCAGGCCCTGGGCTGAAGGCGGCGCTAAACCACTGAGCCACCTGGGCTGCCCCATTTCCTTCCCTTTAAAATGGTAGGTGCAACTCCCATCATGGAGTTAGTGTGGGCGCTGTGTGAAATGATGGTTGTCAGATGCCCAGGACAGTGCCTGGCATGCAGTAAGAACTCAAGTGTTAACTATTTTTGTTACATGTCACAATGTGAAATTTCTTAACACGGTTCATTTATTTGTTGCCCCATTGAATTCCACCCCTCAGTTGAATTACTAACTTTACTCACCAGACCTTGGGCTGCACATCTTCATCCATTTTAAATTTCCAATTTACACTCCAAAGAAGAGGCATATCCACTGGCAAGGAACGAGCATGGCTGTTTCTGGCAGCAACAGCTGGGTGAATGTGGAGCCTCCAACAGGACTTTTTTTAAAGGGACAACACTCAACTTGCACGTGTAAGTTCTGCAACGTTGGTTTCAAAAGCAGTTCTATTACTTTATAGTCATACCTCATAAAGGATGATCTCTTTGACTTACTTCGTGAGATTTCCAACTCCATTTATAATTTCATAGGCATGTCGGGATCTGTCCAAGATGTCATGTGTTGCTCTGAATTAAACACAAGCCCCAAAGCGTTTGAAGTTCACTCCATCTGTAATTGCTATCAGGACTCCAGGAGCTGAATCTAGCCCTTACATTTGATACTAGCTGAAAGAGACCAATAATCTTTGACCAATCACCCTTTTCTAAGTGGCTTACGCTCAACGGGATTTACAGTTCTGAGACACTGTTTGAAACTTCTGCCACCCTTAGTTTATTTTAGTGCAAAAATGAAAGAATCAGGCAGAGATGAAGTAGTTGTGCTTTTATCATACAGAGATGTGCCTCGGTGTCATGTTTCTGTAGCAATTATGTTAGTAACTACAGTTTCTTAAAACCTTATGCAAAAGCTTGCAATTCTGTAGAATCCTTAATAGCATCTCTACATGTTAGGCAAGTGGTTGGGTTGGGTGACTGATTTTTTCTTATTCTTGCAAGCCTCTCTGGTCTGCAAAAGGGAAGGTGGAGGAATGCAGATTTGACAAATTGCTGCTATACTTTGGGTCTTTGGTTACGCTACTCAAAACTGTAAGAGAAGAAATTTGCTTTTGACATTTTCTGGCCTCCTGTTTTAATTTCCTTTTCTACCTGTTGTCATCTCCTCCTCTAGCCCTCCTATTGTAACCTTCCCTTCTCTGTCTCCTTGTCCTTGACCTGACTCTTTCACTTCCCAGTGGGTAGGAGTTCAGTTATCCTAATATTTCTCCACAGTGCCCCAGACAGTGCTCTCAAAACTCATGGGTGCTCAATCATTATTTCTCTGATCGAATTTAAACTATTTCTCAATATACTACTAATGAACTGTATTAGCTAAGTGTGTCAGGTCTTTAGGGTGGTGGTGGTGGGGCAGTTCGCAGACTCCACAAACTCTTATTCTAGGAGTACCTTCATTTGAATGAGAACTGAGAAATGAGAATTGAAAGACAGAGTACCTAACAAGGAGGAATGGATTTAGTGAGTAGAATCTCAGGCCAGTGAGGAGCAAGCATTTAGGTCTAGCTGGAAGAGTCCTTTCCTGAATTCTCTCGGTTATTCTGTGAGTATGTGGAGATGTCTGTATGTATGTTCAGGCACGTGAGACAGAGACACAAAAACAGAGACTGGGGGAGAAAGAGGGAGAGGTGTGTAAATGTATGACCAAAAAAAAAAGGTATATTTCTGGGGTCATAAAAAAGTGTATGTACTTCTAGGAACTCTCTTTTATTTGTTTGGAACAAAATTATTGAGACCAAAAATCAGCTTCCTATGGAGTGGAAATAAGAAAACAGAATGTTGAAGTAACCTAATTTTGGACAGGAACTATGGAAGTTGAGCCTTCATAAAGGATTCTATTATAGGGGAACCTGGGTGGCTCAGTCAGTTAAGAGTCTGCCTCTTTGGCTCACTCAGGTCATGATCCTGGGGTCCTGCTCAACTCACACTATGAGTTGAGTCTCCCTGCTCATCAGGAAGCCTGCTTCCCTTTCTCCCTCTGATACTCCTCACTGTGCTCTCTCTCAAATAAATAAAATCTTTTAAAAAATGCTATTATAGTTTTTTTTTGCCTTTTTGTTTCACTTTTTTTTTCAGACAGACTTAAAACCATGGAAGATTATTAATTCCATTGAATGTTTCTTAATATTATTTCACATGCAGAATATGACTAAGCCTTTCACGTGCCATAGAAAGGAAATGCAAGTGTTTTCTAGCAATTGATAAAATCTGGTTGTTAAATTTCAGTGTATATCTTTTAACAAGAGTAATATGTATGATCATCCCCAGAAGGAATAAGACCTTATTTCAAAATGCTATTTTAGCCTTTGTTTATACAGAAGGTTTTCTAAAGTAACACTATTAAGAGAATGATTTCATTCTGCCTCACTTTAAGTAATGAAACTACAAAAAGTGTCCCCATCACGGGATATAATGTGCTTCCATTAGAGCCTTATTTTCTTGTCAATATTTTTACTTAAGGCCTAATCTTTTGATGCGACGGAGGCTTCAAATTAAATCAGAGACAGTGGCTTTCATTTTCTTTCTTTAACATGACACACATATTTCCAGCTCTAAAGTGATTGCCAAGAAAATGCTTAACTCCTCTCAATTGGCTGTTTAAAGTGCCATGGTAGATTTGACTCTAAAATCACATCCATGGCTAAATTTTACCTTGCAGTGCATTCGAAGTAGGTGCTTTGTGTTTAAAAGTGAAAACTGTAAAACTTTTGGTGTTACATGTTTTTTACTCCGAGTTAGTGGTTTTCCTTTAATAGTAGAAGAATTAAAGATACGAAAAATCCACCGTGAGAACATGTAATTGTGGCCTTCCATCTCTCCCTTTTCTGGAAACGAAAGGAATGTCGAAAGTGTTTCTGCTTTATAATGTAAGAGGTGGCCAAGCATTTACAGCTCTATATACCCCTCCAGTTGAATTCTTCTAAACCTCAGACCTGGCCAGCAGGTTTCTCCCAGACGATTTTCATTTTCATAACATTCACATCCAATAAACTGCGCAAAACATAGTGTGAGAGAAAAAAGGGGGACAGGAAATGGCTCTGTTGCATGGTTATTACATCCTATTGCCTGTGGGTTGCTTGTTATGAGTTTTAACTATGTAAATATGACGTATATGACATCAGAATTTAATCTTAAAGCTTCTATGTGGGAGATAGAGTGTGACTTTATTGTTAGGGCTAAAATCAACTGGGTGTTGACAGGTCTCAAAAGTCACCGAGTAAAAGCTTAAAAAGAAAAAGCTCAGACTGATAAGCTGTGCTTTGACTGACAACTTCAGGCTTGACTGCCACTATTGAAAACAGTTGGGTAAAAGTTTTGTGGGGGGGAAAAACGTGTTATTTCATAAGAAGCGATACTGGGAACTATGGGAAAATTTATAAGCTGATGGAGCACAACACCCAAAGAAAAACAGGTGTGAGGCTCAGCAAATCTAGAACCTGGGAGAAAGGACACTGGCCATGAATGAGTTAATTAATATTATACAAGGACTTCGTGCAAAAGCACGAGTCAGTGAGAAAAATGAAACATTGCTGTCCACTAGTTTTGGCTTTCAACAAATCATTTGTCAGCAGTTCGTGGTGAAACAGTCTGGTGATGGGGGGGGGGAATAAAATGCACAAGCAAAAGATTACAATGGAAAATAAATGCAGGAGGGAAAATAATATGGTCCTTTTTCCATCTTTCCAGTAGGGTAGAACCAATTCTGGCACTGTAAAATCCATTATGGAAACAATAAAATAAATGCATTCTAAAGTAGCCGTCATTGGTCAATTGAAATGTTATGATTGTTCTACATGCCATAGCTTATCAAATATTATCCATAAGGAAGTATTCAATTCCTGTTGTGCCAATTATCCTACTATGTGCATCATAAACTTTTATGGCTTGTTATGGAATGTCACTCGGCTAACGATTTTTCCCTTCAAATATTGCATCATCACGTTCAGATGGAAAACATATTCTAATGTGGCAAAGTGTTAAAGAAATTTAATACTCTAGGGCTAAATGAAACTGCTATGGTTCATCTCCTGGATAAGAACAACAATTTATGAATGCAATATTCATTTCCTGAGGTGAGCATAAGCAAAAACTTCATCTGAAACCTAAAACCTAGATGTTTGGCCTCTGGTAGTTTCCTCATTTAACTCATTGATGTCATATATTAAGGCCACTGGTCAGATCACATCTGGGAAGTGCTCACTTTTTCAACTTCCCTAATTACTTTTACAGGGAACTCCTGGCATAATTGCATCAGCCGAGACCAGACCGCAGAGTCGACAAGATCATCTTTCACTTTTAATATATTGCTAAAAATGTCAAAATAATCTATTTGTTTTCTCTTGATCATGAAAACTATTAAAAGTTTGGCATTTGAATTCACGGAGGCGTTTATTCAGAGCTAAGGTTCTAGAACACTGTGTGTGTTACATGGAGAAATCATGAAATTATAAACAACATGTATATGTCTCTAAAGCTAGGGAATCTAGAGATGGTTCCACAGTCATCTTTGCAGAAAAAGAAAAAGAACAATACCAGGAACCATAATTTTTTTCCTTCCAACAGACAAAAGTCTACACCATATATTTTAGTATATTAAGCACAATAAATTTAACTCACAGGGAAACCTTCTTAAGTCTTATCTATATCAGGGAGTAGTAGAGAACACAACTAGAGAACAATATTTCCAGTTTTTAGCCCAATCCTCTTTCATTAAAAAAAAATCACTCCTATTTGAATATAGAAATTCTAGACCACAGGGTGAAATGTTCAGATAAGTGTATGAGAGGTTGATTGTTTATCCATCTGAAACTTTACAGAATCAGGAGCAAGTTTTGCTCAAAAAAAGATTTTGAAGAACTGTCAGTCACTGTAGACATCTGTAACTTGGGGTGATGATGCAAGAACAGAGGGAAAGGACAATACATAAGAAGAAGCCACTTTTAGATAGAGACTGAAAAAACAAGGTGTGAGGGAGGTTCTATGGCATAAAATCAGAACACAAACCAGTCGTGTGCTTTCAGGAAGGGAGGCCATGTGGAAGCAGCATGGCAGGAGAAAAATGAAAGCCAAAGAGAAAGCAGAAAGAAACTCAGCCTGAAGGGACTGAATGTATCTCCCAAAATTCATTTGTTGAAACCCTAATCCTAATGTGATGGTATTTGGAGGTGGGGTTTTGGCGAGGTGATTAGGTCCTGAGAGTAGGGACTTAGGAGAGCGATTCATGTCCTTGTAAGAAGAGGCCCAGGAGCTAACTTGCTCTCCAAGTGAAGCTACAGGAGAAGTTGGCCATCTGGCACTTGATCTTGACCTTCCAGCCTCCAGAACTGTCATAGATTTCTGTTGCGTGTGAGCCAACAGTACTGCATGTGAGTCTATAGTACTTTGTCACAGCACCCTGACCTGAGCGGCAGTCTCTTCCAGAAGAAACCATGCCTACAACTGTTGGGGTGAGGTCGCGCCATCAGTTCTTCTCTTCTGACATTCTAATGCTATGCTTGATATCTCTCAGCTTTCCTCAGTCTTTTTCAATGCATCTTAAAAATGCTCAGAATTGGGGCTCCTCAGTGGCTCAGTTGGTTAAGTGTCTGACTCTTGATTTCATATCAGGTCCTGATCTCAGAGTCCTGAGATTGAGCCCTGTTTGGGGCTCTGCACTCAGCAGGGAGTCTGCTTGAGATTTTCTCCCTCTCCCTCTGTCCCTCCCCTGCTCATGTGCCCTCTCTCTCTCAAATAAAATAAATAAACAAATCTTTAAAAAAGTGTTCAGAATGTACTCATTTATCAGACCTACAAAGAAGAGAACACTTTTCTCTTTAATAGAATCATGGCATAATATTTCAATTTAGCTGGAATTTTTTTTCAGAGATGTGGAGCACAGTGCAGGGAGGCTGTGGAAAATGAATTGGGTCCTTACTAGTGCCTGATGTACTGTCCCAGGTACTTTATATACTTGTTTATCTCACCCCGTGCACATCACAACCCCGTGCTGTAGGTATGCCATGAAGAAACAGAAGCAGATCTCATAGAGTTTCTAAGACTCCCAAGTTTGTGCTTTTTCCATTATTCCATTCTGCCATGAGTTCCCATGGGATTTTTTTTTCTTTTCAAATATTCTAAAAAGTCTTTCCTTGAAAGGTTGAGTGTTCAATTCATAAAGGTTTAAAAGCCAACAGAAAACCCCTTTTCCAGTAGATGATCAAATGGACAACTCCTCCACTGGAACGCTATATAGCATATCTTAGATCAAGAGAGAACGAAAAGATTGAGATGAAGAATAACAACAACAAAACAACAAAAAACATGCAGGGGAAGCATGGCAGGTAGTGATATAAATCCCACAAGCAGTTAGTACAGTGGGCTTTCAGTGGATTGGAGCAGAGATCCTGTATTTGTCAGGGCTGACAGATCCAATTATGGGCTGAGGACATGACTTGCAATGTGGCTGTAGTGATAGGGGCCCACCTGGGAAAATCCTAGGTGATTTTCCTACTTGTGGTCATGGGCCATATGTCTGTGCTCCCTCCCACATCCTTGAATGAAGGATGCTTCTTGTCTCCCAGTAACCCTTGGTCTTTTTTGGCTGTAGGTGTGAATTCTGGAAAGGAGACCACCAGGTGATAAAGTAAGGAGACATAGGTTTAGACGACCCAAAGCAGCCACCTCAGTCCTGGCTATGGACACAGTAACAGATGTCAAAGCCAGGTGACATTTGCACACTTGGGTGCTAACTAGAAAACCATCATGTCACTTACTAGCTCCTAGAATTTTTGGGGAAAACAATGGTGTTATGGGTGAGAGACTAGGGGTTAAGTCAGGGAGATTTAAAAGGACATAGAGTTTATTGGGAAGATAAGATTTTTGATGTAGCTGAAATACAGGGTTAATTAGGGAACATAGCTACAGAATTTTTATCATTACAATAAACCAAAGGCATAATGAAGCCATCCAGCAGATGTTTTTCCCAATATCATTCAACATGACAGAAACAGAGCCCTTCTCTTCTAGGGGCTTATACAGAAAGGTGAGATTATACCGAACGTAATCATAGTCCTGTGTACGTGTGTTTGTGTGTGTGTATGAGCAGGGGATACCATCTTATTTAATCCTCCCACAACTTGATATGCGGTATGCACTACTATTTTCTCTATTCGATCTATGTGAAAAGCCAGAGTTGTAGGGGCAGAAAACTTCCTAGAGTACAAACCAATGTTTAAGAGTCAGGACTGGAACCCAGGTCCACTGGACTCCAGAGACTATGGTTAGTACCAATAGGTGGTGCTGCTTCTCTCTTAGCTATTCAGTGAGTAGATGTGTCTGGGCCTCACTCCATCCAATATGCTATGCTGTATCTCTCAGAGGCTATTTCATTTTTTGAAATGAAGATTTGAATTGACAATTAAAAATTTTTAAATAATTATTCACTGAAAATTGACCAGAAGCTTAGCACTGGGCTAGGTTTTTTGGTTTAACTCAAGATGTAGGCATTAATCAAACATTTCCATATGAGTGTGTGGGCTGCGTGGTGTCCTAGTTTAAAATGCAAAGCCTATGATATTCAAATATAATCATAGAATCAAAAACATGTGTACATTATCATTGTTCTATTTTTAAAGCAGAGCAATTGGTTTTTAGAATTGAAGTTTACACAGAACATTATTTTACTAAATAGATACTTAAGCTTCCTGGCTGTAGTCAGGTTCCTAGACTTCAGTCATGGGGTAGCTACTCAAATCATATGCTTTTAGGAATATATGTACACGCACGCACACGTGTGTGTGTGTGTGTGTGTGATGGCAGAATCACATAATTGAGGAGAGTATTGGAGAGACTGGTTCAGGTGGGGAAGCAGAATGAAACACCAAATCAAAGGCAAGATGCCAGTTGTGTGCTCTGTTGCATAAATCAGAGAGGCGCCGGATGATATGACTATGGCTTTAGTAGTGAAAAAGAAGAGAATCATGGGGAAAATCGATTGCTTAGTTGAGTAAGGCAGAGAATGATAATTCCAAGAGTGTGTGCATTAAATAGGAAAATAATTATAAAGTCAAATATTCAAGGAAACTATTAAAATAGATATATTTTCACAGTCTATATTGAGTTGCATAGGATTCACCAAAAGTTAGATACTGATCTGATTTTTGAGTGTGCCATATGTGTAACCTATCAAAAGTATTCTGTAACTATTCATATATATATATATATATATATATATATATATATATATATTTTATCTCTAAGGCTTGCAACCAATTAAGCCTTAAGCATCTGTGAAGACAAATAAATTTACATGCAGTATCCTTATATAGCTTTAATGTTTATTCTCTTAGCTTAGAGTCCCTGCCTGGAGAAAATTCATTTTCCTTTCTGTTTGATTGAAAGATTGTAACAACCCCCCTCCAAAATTTACAATAAGATCAAAAATGGCATTTTATTTGCCCATCTGGAGATCACCAAATGCGTAAAGCTTGTCCGTGTGGAGGCCATCTGTTGTGAATGGAGACACACATGGAAATTTAATCCTTGAACTTCTTTTTCAACTTTCTCTTTTGCTTGCCTGAGTACCAGGCAATTCAGACATGTCACTTGTGATACAAACTGAAGCTAGGACAGGTTGCTGCCTTTTAATGTCACAAACACTTTCTTTCGCCCAACTTTTGTCCAATCTGCAAAGATCTAAAGAGTGAGAAATTCTTGGCACTGCCTTTCCCCAACATCACGACACAAATGGAAAGTCAGGGTCCGAACTCCCTTAATGGCTGTGGCTTAGGCTACACCTAGACAGGGGGGAAGGGTGCTGGTAAATTGAATCCAGTTCCCTCTCTTTGAACCTATCCGTGGGCTCTCTTAGCAATTCTGAGTGTCCTAAACTTCCTGGGCTCAATGTTTTGTTTTGTTTCGCCTTTGTTTTTGTTTTGCTTTACAGCTATGCATGTTCCCCTTTCAAGATGGAGAAAATGCCTTCTCTGGACTAAAAATCATTTCAAAATAACATTACTTATGGGGTAGGACCAATGAGTCACAAGGGACTAGACTTCTCAAAGATACTTTGCATGTGGATAAAATTTTGCAGACACACACTCTTTTTGTCCAACTTGGCTTATCTGCCGGTACAATGTCACATCACATGTCGGCATGTTAATGAGATTGGCTTAATGCTAAGACCCAATACACAGATGAGAGCATGGAGGCCAGAGTCCTTGTCTGGAAACTGTTGGCATCACGGTCTTGTGGCCCTCTCACTGACTTCAGCACCTGACATGTTTGCCATTAAAGTCAACAAAACTGTTTCTTAAAATATCATTTTAAGATCTCTGCTTTGCTTCTTGCATGATTTTGTTCCTCAATCCTCTTTACAATCCTTCACAACATTTTTGTGTGTGATGCTTCCTTCTTGTGAAGTCTTAGCCCAAATGCTAGTTGCCTCTCCCCTTGGTAAATAGAACTTCCTATCTCGGTTTAAACAGCCTCTAAAAATTCTCAACAGTGTTACCAAAGTAATCCTCTCTTTCTAGTCCTGTCACTCCCCAAATTGTAAGTGTGATTTCAATTTGTGTACTGTTCTGAAAACAACAACAACAACAACAAAAAACAACCCACAGTAGTAATGGCAATAGCAATTTCTTTTTCGCTATCTTGAAGGGAAGCTATACTCTTGGTAATAGTGAAAAATGGAAAACAAGCTTAAATGTTGCACAATAGGGAATAGGATTAATGGATTATGGTGTATACACATAACTGAATCCCAAGCAACCATTAAGAATTATTTTTTCAGGGATCCCTGGGTGGCACAGTGGTTTGGCGCCTGCCTTTGGCCCAGGGCGTGATCCTGGAGACCCAGGATCGAATCCCACGTCAGGCTCCCGGTGTATGGAGCCTGCTTCTCCCTCTGCCTGTGTCTCTGCCTCTCTCTCTCTCTCTCTCTGTGACTATCATAAAAAAATAAGAATTATTTTTTCAAAGACTTATTTATTTCAGAGATAAAGAGACAGGGAGAGAAGAGTGGAAGGGGGAGAGAGAGAGAGAGAGAGAGAGAGAGAGAAAGCACAGTGAGGAGGGGCAAAAGGAGAGAATCTCAAGCAAACTCCACACTGAGCGTGGCACCTGTCACAAGGCTCAAGCTCATGACCCTGAGATCATGGCGTGAGCTGAAACCAAGAGTTAGACACTTAACTGACTAAGCCACTCAGGAGCCCCTCATTAAGAATTGTTTTAGGAGAACAGTTAATGATTTGGAAAATGGTCACAATAAGTTCAAGGGGAAGAATGGGTTAGAAGATAGTGTGTGAGGTCTCACTACTTCTTTGTGACAAGAAATTTATATCTTTATGTAGAGAAAAAGACTGAAATACATCAAAATGTTAATGGTGGTTATCTCTGAGTGATGGAATTATAGGTGATTTTATTTTCTTCTTGAAGCCCTTCCTGTATTTTTCAAATATTCTACAATGAGATTATTTCCTTTTAGCAGCCAGCAAAAAAATCATTTCAGAAAATGGGCAAAAATATTTCCCTCAAAAAATGGTGCTTACCTTCTACTATTTCAAAACGTTTATCTAAATACAGACCTAACAACTGGGTAGGTACAATGCCATCACACCTCTAAACCAAGGAGCTAATGAGAAGCCCACGTTATGTGTAGCAAATGAGGCCATCATCCAGGGTTGTAGGATACTTTTTTGTGTTTGAGACCAGCAGGTAATTTCAGAATTTCTAGAAATAATAACATGTATGATATTTCCTCAGAAGGCCACTAGCAGCATCTTTGATCAGAGATCATGCTCAAGATCATGAGCATCTCTTTGAAAATCCTTTAGCAGGATCGTCTCCTTTCATTTCTTCAATGTTCCACCTCAGTCCCTTTCCTTGTTCAGTATCCCTTTTATTGGTTTATCTAATATCAACCTCAGAACCTTCTCTCAAACCATGTCATCATCCAGAAATGGCCTTCCTGTCCTTTAAAAATATGTTAGTGGTCATTTCTATGACCACTTCCACCATTCTTCAGCTGTTACACCAAGCCATGTGACAGAGGTAGCCACCCTATCACTAATCAGCTGGCATGGGGAAAATGGTTAGCGAAGCCTGCATCTGTAGGCAGGATAACTGGAGACAACCTCAAAGAACACACTGCTGTGTGGCGGTGCATGTGGAAGGAGGCAGAGGAGTGAGAGATTGAGAGGGACGCAGACAGGCAGAGGGAGCCTGTTGGGCCAGCCAGGGCCTCCCTGGCTGTGCGAGGAAAATGCAACAGTGATCTGCAAGGTGATGGAGGAGGCTCACTGGCATCTAGAAGAGTCTGCAAGTGCTCACTTGAAGGTATGACAATCAGATGTGAGGGTCTCCCCACCACACTCCTGACCCCTGGCTCTCTGTAGGCACCTGGAATTTCTATGCATACCTAAGGATTCTGAGCAACTAAAAAACAAAGAACTGAAGTAAAATGGAATGGAATCAGTTGAGATTGAGTTTCTTTCATCTGTGATGATGGAGTTGGGAATAGAAAATCAGATGAATTATAATAAAACAAAGACAATTTTTTTCATGCATGAGTCTGTAGCCTAAGAATTATACATGCCATATTTAAGGCAGGAATTGTGCTTACATAGATATTTATTTTACATGTGTATAATAAAAATGTGTGTTTATAGTATAGATACCTAGCTGGTTAGCTAGTCAGGTCTCCATGTCTAAATTATTTACATATCATTTCTCTAGTTATTTCCAATCCATTCTCTCTGAACAGTGCCCAGGAATATGCCATTTACAAGCAAAGACTTAAAGCCTGTAAGAGGAGACTGGAAAAAATAGAAAATGCTAAGTATACATCTGTATTATTTAGAACCCAAAAGGACAGAACAGAATTCAGCATTCCTTTGGTTTAAGTGGAGCTGGTCATTATCCCAATAGAGCCAGAAAAAAAAAAAACCTAGAATATATGTTTCTTTGCCTTAATTAATAAGCCAAATCAGATGAGCACAATACTGCAAAGATTCTATCAAATCTCCCCTAAATTGCAATTAAAGAACATCAGGATATCATTGAGTTTAGCCCTTAGGTTAGTCTCAGAGTTCACATTTCAAATGCTTTTTTGGATCCTGGTTGGTGACATAGATAAATAAGTCAAATTGTGGAGGATAACAGGAATGGTAGGAACTCTGAAAACTGATTTAGGATAGAACCTGAAGGACACATACCACTCAGCCAGGTGAAGCTGCTAGGAAAGAGTTTTCAGGAAGAGGGAAGAACTGTGTGTGTCGACCAAAGTCAAAGGGAGATTGGCACCATTTTAAGGATTCAAGAAAAAGAGCAAGGGATAGTCACAGCAAAGCCAGATAGGTAAGCCAGGGATGACACATGTCATGGGATCCTGCTCTACTGCACAAAATAAAAAGATCAATAAGAATTACCTTGTCTCCATATCCTTTCTTCTGTCCTCATCTTTAAGCCTTGAAACTGTAATTCTCTTTTGAGGAGACTCATCTTAGTTTTTATCCCTCTTTGTGAGAGAGGCACTTTTTTCTCAATTACTTATGATGTAGGCCCATAAATAATAGTTTTTAATAACTCACCTAAATCAGTTAAATATTTTTAAAATTTATGTTGCCTTAGCTGACAAAGCATAGCAGTTAAGTTCAAATTATGTTTAAGTTTTTTTTCACGGGCTTTGGTCTCACCAACTGCATAGGCTCTGCCCACGTGAGTCAACATCATCTTCACCTCCTCTTATGTGTTTTCTCCCTTCCACTTACTATAGCTAGTGTGAGTGTGATCTCAACACCGCATGAACTCTTTAAGAGTCTGGGATAAAATCACTTTAAATATATATTGGTTTTCTGTTTAAATGTTAATGTAGACATGTAAGGTAATGATGGTAATGTCATGGCATGTGTTTGGAGTACTATTGGAAAAGCAATTGGATTGACTTTTTCAAAAATTGATTTGCTACTCAGTGAATGTTTCTGCCAAATATCAGATGAAAATGGAACCAACCTGAAAAAATGGCACTGGATTTTGTTAAGTCTTATAACCATGACCTATAATTCCTCCCTTCTTTCTCCTTCCATTACTGTCCTACTTCATCTTTAAGCTCAATTTCTTTAGATCTTCCCTCAGTACCTCAAATGGTAGCTCTCTGATGTCTCCTCTGATCTTCCAGTTCAATTGTTCTTTCAAAAATATTTATTGAGCAAATATTTACTAACATGTGTGATTGTTATAAAGCAGTAAAGAAAACAGATCACCCTTGCTTTCTTAGAGCACGTGGTCAACTAAAGTAAGTTATGTGAGGGAAAAGTAGAAGGTTTGGATGAGAAAGGACAATGAAGGACCATTTGAGGATGGAGAATCATGGAAGACCTGCTCAAAGCAGTGACACTGAATGTACATCCAGATTGATAGATAGGATGGAGTGGGAGGGGAGGAGCAGTGGGTTCCATTTATATAGAACGATTTGGCCCCTAAGGTCCTGAAACTGGGAAGAACTTAGAGCATTCCAGGAGTAGATCACAGCCCACTATCTCTGAAGTGGGGTGAGTGAGGGAGAGACATCTGAGAGATGAGGTTAAAGAAAGAGTGGGGTCGCATTATGCAGGGCCAAACTTTATCTCAAAAGCAATGGGAAGCCCTTAATGCCCTTCAAGCAGCTGTGTGTGACAGAGTCATATTCGGATTTTGTAGAAGATCAATTTGGCTTCTGTGAGGACAACGGATCCCAGGAGGCAAGGGAAGATGAAGGGCAAGGGAAGATGAAGGGCAAGGGAAGATGAAGGAAGTCCACTTAGGAAGCTTCTATATTGGTCAAGGCAAGAGATGACAATGGCTGCTAATGGGGAGGTGACAATGGGGATAAAGACAAGGCATATTTCAGATATAATTATCACTCTCACTCATTTGGCACTTATGGGATATTGCTCCAAAATGTAAACTTGTGTTATTCTTCCCCACTGTGATTGCATCTTTTATCCCCCATGCTGACTTGAACAATCTCAAATTGGGGTCGATTAAAAAAATTTAATAAAATGAAAGACTTTATATTTCTGTTATTACAGCTGCCTGATTTCTTTTAAACCTAAGCTGGATTTCTTTTAGGATTCTATAGTGTTCACTCTCTCCTGGCCTCATCCCATCCTCACACTTCTATCCCCTGGCAGCACTTAAAAAAATATATGGTTTTGAAGAAAGGGAAACCGATTTGAACATGGCAGCAGCCATGTTCAATAAATTTCCATTGATCTGTACTCCTCTACATTATAAAAATATATTTATTTAAACTCTCTTAGCATGAAGGAACGTCTTCTTTTTAAGAGATCTTCCACAAAACAAAACAAAACAGCACATCAAAAGTGGACCACAAACCACCATCCATTTGTTCCTTTTTTTTTTTTAATGTAGCAAGAGGGTGTGAGTTATGCCACTGTGACAATGAATTTTGTGTCAACTTGCCTGGATTACCAGATGCCCAGATATATACTTAAATATCATTTTTCTGGGTTTGTCTGCTAGGATGTTTCTGGCATCTGTAGAGTGGGTAACATGGATTACACTCCCCAACGTGGGTGAGCCTCATCCAATCCACTGAGGGCCTCCATAGAACAAAAGGTGGAGGAAGGGAGGAATCACTGGCTCTCAGAGTGGTTGCCTAAGCTGGGGTGTCCACCTTTCTCTGCTCTTGGGTTTCAGCACCTCTGTTCTCAGGCTTTCTGAACCAGACTGAAATCTACACCATCAGCACTCCAGGATTCAAGCTTCAAAATGCACCAGCAGCTTTCCTGGGTCTCTAGCTTGCAGAGCAAGACTGCTTTAGCTCCCATAACTGCATGAGCTACTATCAGTCCATGGGTCAATCTTATGGGTTCTATTTCTCTGGAGAACCCTGACTAATATGGCCACAGAAGTAGTTTTAGCAAGGGCACCTGCTAGAGCAGAGTTTTCTAGAATGAACAGCATTTACTTGGTGCAGTCCAAGAAGCTTCCAAATACCCTCCTCTATGAAAGATTTCTTTCTACAGGCTTGGCAGCCTTCTGGAGTCCTCCAGACATCTCTTCTTCGGGCTAGAGTCCTGAACACATTAGATTACAAACACTAGCCAGTATCCCAAAATTTTGTTGCAGCCAGTGTGACTTTGTAAAACTCAAAGTGACAAAGACAAACTTTGTCTCCTTGCATGGTCCAGTTTTTTCAGTTCTATAAAAAGAGAGTGTGCTGTATCAAATCTAGGGCCTTTTTAAATGTAACCTTTCATGATTGCAATTTATTAATCTCTTCCATATATTAATCTAGCGACATGGCTTCAGACATCCAGGTAGCTTCCTGAGAGAAAGGATGAGGGCATGGGCATTGCAGGGGGCCCAGGTGCCCTGCTCCCTCGCCACCATCCATGGGTGCCCCCAGTCCGACCACCTTGCAAGGACGGAAGCCTGCGTTGTCTACTAACATGGATGATGCTCAGCATTAGTATGGTTTTTGGTCATGAAGATAGAGTTACTCAGATCCAATGAAGACTCAGAAGAGGGACATGAATTTCTAAATGTAGGCAGGTGCTGACAAAACGATGGAAAGTTCTTATTCCAAGGCCCCAAACTGAAATAAATGGACAAATAAAACCCAGAATGTCAAATGAACTCTGTTATATGTGCAACAGGCTGAGCTCTGGGTGGGCATGGGCTTTTTGATTCCTGTCATAACCCTGGCACCTAGCACAGCCTGGCATATCATAATCACACTGTAAATGTTTATGAAATGAATGAAAGGTGCATTCCAGGGCCAGCAGGGTGGGAGTTCCTTGCTGTGCACACACTGCCTGGCATGGGTAAGAAATAGTCCCAGCAAGGCTTTAAATGTAACACCTTCTTAAGGTGGCTTGCCCAGGGGTGGGAGTGAGGGTGCAGAAGCAGGGATGTCACCATTGGTTTCCCAAAGGATATTCCTGGCCGTTATTTGACCCTGGGAATGCTGCTTACAAAGGTCGGCAGGTTGATCTAAGCTGGAGGGAAATGCACCCTTTTTGGTGGGAGCTGTCAAAAGCAAAACTCTGAAGCAGAAGAAAAGGGAATCTGCCGTGTTTCTTCTTATGAGTGTCTGGCCGGCTAGAAAATCCCAAAGCCTGTACTTTGAACATTAGCTGTGCCCAGGTGCAGCCTCGTCTTTCATCCCCATTAAAATCCACAAAGGGGACTTGTAATGTGCCGCAGAAAGAATATAGATGTAAGGTGGAATTTACACATCTGGAGGGCTCTTAATGAATGGGGAAAGGGGGATGGCTACCTGGCAACCCTGAGTAAGTGCAAATTAATCCGTTTTTATTTGATGTCAGCAGGGTGGCTCCTGTCTTCCACTTGGTTGGGGCAAAATTAAAGCTGATGATGCTCTAGCAGATTTTTGTAATTTTGTTTAATTTTAATTTCACCCTCATCTCTATACTTGGCAGTCATTCCCCCTCCCACCCTCACCCCGCCCCAGCACAAAATTATACTGCTTGGACTCTACAGTGGGTCTTTATTTTGAGCAGTTGTTCTAACTCATGAATTCCTACAAAATGTTAGTGAGGTGGGCCGGCTGATTTCTGCTTCCCAGTTCGAAGCTTGTGAAGATTAAGGATTTCAGTGTTAGGTTACCCTGCTGGGGCTGGCCCAGAGGAAAGCAGAATTGTCAGGCTGGTAACTTTGTTTATGGTTCCCTTTAATGGTGCCCTGTCTACACAGGCCTTAGCTGTCTCACAGTGTCCCGGCTTGGATTGGAACATAATTTATGCCAAGGTGTTAACAATACAGTGGTATTTGTTCTAATTTAATAAAAAACAGTTTTCTATAAATATCATTGCTTTATTTGTTTCAGTGAGGTTTTGTTATAGTGGAGAAAAATGATTGTTTCGCTCAATTTACAAGGAAGAAATGAAAGTTCTAGGCAGAGCTGACATCCCTAAGTACATTGTTTTTTACTGAGAAAGGATATTGTTAACACAATTATGTTAATGTGCCTTAACTATGTTTTTAAAAGTAGCATTGGTGACTGCAGCTAGTTCTGGGGAGTCATCGCATTTCGGGTGGAGTTATCATATTCCCCAGGGTAGAGCAAGTGTACTAACTTGTGTGGCGAAGCTCCAGGTTCTCATCCCAGCTGCCGTTCCTCAACCGTTCTGAGTCTAATGTAAAATGAACTAGTTATCCTTGATAAGCAGAAAAGTCCTACCCAGGTTTCCATTCTATGACCCCATGATTGTGACTCCCATGTTTAAACCGAGATTAGGGAATAATTATACCTCTGAACTAACAAAACTAAGTACATGCATGTGTGCTCTAATAAGAACCTTTTTATTTGTTTAAATGTTCTCTTTTTGGTATTTTTATTCCTTTGGTGTTTTCTATTTATTGGAAGCAGCCTGGAGGTCCTTAACCCCTGACTTGATTCTTTTTTCTAACTCAGAACATTGCTTGGCTGTTTTGATTCCAAAAGCCACCTGACCAGTCCTGCCTCTTTTCACTATGTCCCATACCACCTTCATAAGCTTGCCAATCAGATCTGTAAATTGGGACAAGACCTGTAGGCGAACAACACTTTCCAATATGGACCTTAACACAGTTTTCCTGGCTAGAGATTTTTCCCATCAGAATAATAAAGCATTTAACATAATTTTTCTAATTCCTCTATTGTTATCATGGTTTAAAAACAAGGAAGCTTGTTTCCAGATGTCTTGTTCAACAGTACCCAGGAACACATGGGAATATTTTGTAGTGGCTGACAGAGTGGGTTGGAGAAAAATAAAAACATATGGACACAGATTAACTCTATCTGTTCCTGGTCTAGGCTTCTTTATGGATCCTCATCATGAGATTTTCCTCTCTCAATTTCCTATCACTGGCTTGGCAGTGAAACAGAAGAAACTATACTGAGTTTGTCCACCCATCCTGTGTGTAAAGTCACATTACACTGTATACGGCCTGATGCTGGGCAGTATTTGGTATTAGTTGATCTCTAGATGGCAAGAGGGAGATGTGGCCAGAAATCTTAATAACAAACTCTTTGACAGGCCCCTTTTCCTGTTCAATTACTACGGGGAGAGTTAGTTCCCAAAGCTATTCTGGATTAATTCACATCACTTCCAATTAGCCGGAATTGGAACTCCAAGTCTCTATGTGGTCTCTCTCTCTCTCTCTCTCTCTCTCTCTCTCTCTCCCTCTCTCATAACGAATAGAAGCAGACCACATAAAATCCTTTTTTTTTTTTTTTGGCATAAGATTGAAAGATAGATCAAGTGGCTTTTTGGCTCCATTTCTTTGGGTTCATATCCTGATCTCAGCCTTCTGATTTTTTTTTTTACTCTGATTATGAGAAGACAAATGAGAAATGAATGGAAACAAACCCCTTCCCACATTGAGACAGAGACTCATCCTGTCCTTGCACATCACTGGTTCAGTGATATTTCTGAGGCAACGAAGCCTCCACTCAGAACTTGGAGATGGTTCTAAGTCTGTCTCATATCACTAGACTCATAGGTATGTCTTTGGTTGGGCTCTCTACACACAGAGCCTGGGATGAGGGTTCTTTCTAGTGATTTGTTGATGGAGTACTCTCAGAAGAGAAGTGACGGCAATGGGATAGGTCAGGAAAGAAAGCTAAGCAAGGAAATTGCTTAGCCTAGAAACTGACTTCCATATGGTTCCATGAGGAAGTTCTGAGACAAGAAGTTCACTACAGATTTATTTTCAATATGAAGCAAGAAGGCCAGTCAGGTCTGTACCCCAGGTCAGTCAGTCATTGGTCACTGAGAGTTTCTACAGTGGGGCAGGGTAATCTCCCAGTCCTGCTTAGCCAAGGGCAATTCTCTGGAGAAAGGGGCATCCGTAAACCCTTTGCAGTCAATACTCACAGCAGCTAGGGCATGGGATGTACCGGCATCAAGGGGACCTTGGCAGGGAGCCAAGGTACCCACAATAGGTGGGAAGAAAAAGAGGCAAGAAATCTCAAAGTTACCATAATACCCAAAGCTCCACTTTTTCCAAAGGAATGTTCTTGACATGAATCAGTGCTTCTCCTTCTTGGGGGTAGGACTTGTGGGAAGGGGAATTTTGAACTATCCTCTGGGATTAGAGAATGTGTTAGCATTTAGCTCTAAAGCCTTCTGCACAGGATCTCTCTAGCTACATAGAATAACAATATGCTTTGCTAGTTATCAAGTTTGTTATTAACATGAAGAATGGTGATGTCCCTCAGACTTTGTCTACTTACATTTAGTTACATCCCTTTGTCTGTTTGTAAATCTTGGGAGATTGTTTCCATTCTTCTTAGCTTGGCTCCAATAAAAACTTCCTAAAAAGAGGCACTAGGCTCCTGCTTACTGTGTTACCACAGGGTCTCTATAGCTCACAAATTGTCAAGATATTATCTTAGTTATGGTTGGAAAATTATATACTCTTAAAGCATAATTAATGGTTTACCAAAGCCCTTAATTTCGAAAATGGGATTCTAAAGCTGAAAGTTAAATAACTTGCTCAGTTCCTAGAAGTAATTTGTCCCAGAGGATAGGAAATTGGATTCCGTGCTATTAGTTTTCATTTGCCGTGCTGCTGCTCATTGGGTTTTTGTTACCCTAGTATTCTCTTATTAGTGATGACTGTGAAGACATCACTTTTCGATAATATTATTCACAGCCTTCTTAGCAAGAGGAGAGTTTTCAACAACCTCCTTCTAACAAGGGACATCTATCCTTCTTTCTTCCTCTTTCTTCTACCCAAGAAGAAGGAATTATAATGCCCAGATCACAGAGAGCTGATTAGACCTTATTTGTCACGGATGGGAGTTATTGTATATTAAGTAGTCATGTGTTGCTATGTTTCAGTATCTCTTGATTGCTTTTTCTCTCCTTGAATGATCATTAGGTAGACTGTGGCTTGCGGCAGGCCATGCATCTTTCTCCCTTCCCGCATAGGCTAGATTTTAGCTTTTGATTTTATATAATGTGGCTGGCCAGAGCATCTCAGAACCCAAGACTGAGTGTCTGGCATAAAGGAGAAAGGGGCTTTAGTTAGAATTAAAGTAGAGAGGGATCCCTGGGTGGCTCAGCAGTTTGGAGCCTGCCTTTGGCCCAGGGTGTGATCCTGGAGTCCCAAGATTGAGTCCCACATCGGGCTCCCTGCGTGGAGCCTGCTTCTCCCTCTACCTTTGTCTCTGCCTCTCTCTCTGTGTGTGTGTGTGTGTGTGTGTCTCTTGTGAATGAATAAATAAATAGATAAATAAATAAATAAATAAATAAATCTTTAAAAAAAAGAATTAAAGTTGAAGGTGCATGTTGTAAACCCAACTTTATGAAAATTCAGCACTATAGGATTTGGGACATGGACACATCAAATAAGAAAGTGATACTTTAATTCTTCTTTCTTTGAGTGTATAACTCCTTTAAGAACCTTTTGGATAAAAGGATGATTTTCTGGGTAAGATTCAGACATTATTGGGTCCTCTGGTCAGATATTATCAGATAATATCAAGGCTGCCCTAATGTTAGTATAGTAATGCTCTGGATGATGCATACTTTGTATTGAAATTTAGGATTTAGTAATAGAGATGTATCTCTCTGACTCAGTGCATATTTCAATGACTAATACAATAAATGTTTGTTAAGTAATTGAAATGGTGAGTATATGAAAGGTACTAAAACATAGTACATTAAGCTCCATCCTCTTTAGTTAGAGAGCAGATTCAAATCTGGTTCTGCATTTTACTAGTGGTAAGACTTTGGGCAAGTAACCAATCTTCTCAGTGATTCAATACTTTTTATCTCTGAAATAATGTAGAAGATTATAGTATTTACTTTAGAAGATTGTTGTAAAGGTTAAATGATATCATGCTCACATGTAAGCATTTAGAATAAATGTTATCTATCATTATTCTGATTCAAAGGGTGGTACATTCTTCCCAGACTGGCCTCGATACCATGATTTTGTGTAAATGTGTTCACTTTTGAGGGAGTTCTGAATTAAAGGATAAATAGGGCATAATGAACTTCACCATTATCAGTTACCACATCTTTGCAGGCTTCACTGTGGAGCAAGTGCCATTCCTTTTCAAGATCTGTCAACACAATTTACTCCTCAGACAGACTTGGAGTTAGGCAACTGCTTGCTTGGAAGTTCATGGGTTTCCTGAGAGTACCCCTATATGGTAGTGGCTGGTCCTCCTTTCCCATCATTTATGAAATAAGAAGAGTTTCAAGTTGTGTGGTAAGTCCATTTTGATTGAATCTTTTTGTGTGACAGTACCTGATCTATTAATGATCAATCTGGATGCTGGCAGCCGTCTATACTTTACAGACTCCAAAATACAAGTTTCAGACATTATTCTGAAAAATAATTCATCATTATATTTAAAAGTTCTTTTTCAAGCTTGGGAGAAAAGGAAACTCTAACCAATTCATCATAGAAACCAATGGCCGTTAAATTATTACACATCCCAAAAGGGTTGTTAATTTCAGACACAGAATGTTTACCAAATGAAAAGAATTATTTTGAAAAGCCTGAGTCATTGAATTGCAGAAATTAATATATTCAAGCCATTGAAAATGGCTTGAACAAAGGATTCCCCCCCAAACAATATAAGCAAGCCTTAAACAATGATGAGATTATTGTTAAATGCCATCTTTTCCAGTCTCATAAATGTTTTTAAATAGCGTTTCAATATATCCCCAGAGCTGAGATCTATAGAAATAATACTACTAGGCTTTAAAAGTGGGATTTAATGAAGTGGTCACTACCTAAAAAGTATACATGGAATAACACTGCCTCTTATTGTTTAGAACATTACTCTTCTTAAAACTATTGTTTAGGAAGCTTTTTAAGAGGTCACCAAGAACACTAGATGCCATGTTTTGAAGTTGGACAAATCTAGGTTTTGACTTGTGATTGGGAAAGACTTGTGAAGTCTTGTGAAGTGAAAAAAAAAAAACTCTTCCTTTCATCTCAGTTCTTCTGGTGACATACAACAGCCTTCAGGTACCTAATAATTGCACTTAATAATGCATTATTTTCAGATATGTAACTTTAGATGCAATTAATCAGTGAAAGTTGTTGGTGCATTGTGACTCTAAGAAATAGGGGACCGTGTGCCAGTTCTTGGACTTTTTACCCCTCCAGTCCTCACCCATCTCCTGCTCTGTATGGGGATGGATTTGATTGTATTTCACAGGGAGACTGATCCTCACAGGCTGCCTTTTCCAGGCTCGCATGTCTTCTCTGTTGGCTAGTGGGAGACATCGACTAGAAATTAAAAGGTATTTGTTAATATTTTTACATTATTGATGGAAAGGATCTCATCTGAGAAAATAAAAATGAATTGGATTTTAAAGTAATATTAGCTCCTGTGTTTACTTAGTTAATGTGTATCTCCCTGCTAGTTTGTAGCCGTCATGAAGACAAGAATCTTGTCTGTGCAGCTGGCAACTGTATGCCAAGAATGATGTCTGGCAAATGGCAGATGCTTAAGAAGTGTTGTTGAATGAATGATTGAATATTGAATAACTATTCACTTAAAGCCATTTAACTAATTAGTATAGTGCTGGATTCAAAACCCAAGTTGGTCAAACTTCAGCCTTGTGGACTTTACATTAAATTATATTGTGTTTGAGAACTTTAAGATACATTTTGAAGGGCTATATTATAAAGAAATTAATTTCATATTCAACAAAAAGTTTTGTTCTACTCATATAGCAAATTCATTGTCATGACTTGCTCATGTTTGATTGTTCATACTATTCCTATTGATGGGCCACATGCCAACCTAGAGAGAATATGACACCTGCATCAGTGATGCATTAAGAAAATATTAGTCACCTTGGACATGCAATATCATCTTCTAGACACTTCAGAGACTATTAAAAATCTAAAGCATGAACTATTCCTTCTTTCAAACAATTTACAATCAAGTTGTGGGAAAAACTCATCCATCACTAAAGGCTAACAATATAATCAGATATTTGTATTTTGTAAGACCAAATGGGTTGGATTGGAGAAGAACAGGAAGAAAAAATGACTTTTGACATCTTTTCCCAACAAGGTGGCAGAAGAGATATCCCAAAGAATCATAATCAAAGACACAAAAAATTTTGGCCAACTATTAAAAATTATCCTGTAAAATATATAACTCAGCTGGTACAAAAGGAAGGAATGGGTGTAGCCTTGGGAATGCCTGGGTGGCTCAGTGGTTGAGCGTCTACCTTTGGCTCAGGGAGTGATCCCGGAGTTCTTGGATCGAGTCCCACGTCAGGCTCCCTGCATGGAGCCTGCTTCTCCCTCTGCCTGTGTCTCTGCCCCTCTCTCTGTGTGTCTCTCATGAATAAATAAAATAAAATCTTTTAAAAAAATGAAAAAAAAAAAGAATGGTCACAGCCTCAAAATAAAGAGTAGCAATCATGGGAGGAAATAAATACAAGAAAACTTAACCCTGGTTCTTGTCCTAAAGGTTTATGCTGAATTCTGGTGGTCCAGAGTTTCAGCTTTGATAACAGTATTAAGATGTATATTCTATGAAAGCATTATAATCTAGGAATCTATCCTGATCTCATGTCAACTATCATCCATAGAGTAAAGGACATGCAAGCAAAAAGAAGAAGAAGAAGAAAAAGAAGAGGAAGAAGAAGAAATAGTAGATTATAAAGCAATGTGTGCAGTCTGACCAAAACTTTCTTTGTAAAATACATATTAAGTATGAGAAATCCATTGAAATATTGATCCCCACATAGGGAGGCTCTGGATGATTTTTATTGTCTCTTTATGTTATTGTATATTTTCTCAGGTTTCTGTAATAAATTTGTATTGCTTTTATAACCTAAAATACATGTTTAGGACTTCCTAAATTTCTGCTTGGGATGTAGAAAGCTGGAAAGAGCATAGGTCCCATATATATAACAGCAACAACAAACAAACAATAAATAAGCCGGGCAAACCGCAAATTCACAACTTTTATTGATCCATGAAAAAACTGAGTTCTGAGAGCCGTCAAGGAAAGACAAGACATAAACACTTGTTTATCTGGGGCAGACACAGTCAGATACTGGTAAGAAGAAATTACCCAAAGTTATTAAGTAAGTAAAGGTAAAATAAGGTAAAATAAGGACTAAATACAGAGACCTTGGGAGAGGTTTCTTTCACTTGGAAGAAGTGAAACGGGACTTTCATTCTCTAGCAGGCTGCTCACTACAGAGAATTCTCACCAAGAGAATTCAGGTTCTCTTGGAAAAGATTGGTAAAGGTCCTGGGAAAGTGTGCCTCATGGCACAGGGCAGGCGGAGGGAACAGAAACCACTCAGGAAAGGCACAAAATGTCATCCAGATCGTTTCTCCAATGAAATAAAAATCCTTGAACTATGTGTGCTTGGAGGGAAAGTGTATGCATAGCAAGCACTGTTTTCCTTAGGATGCTACTGAAATTCTATTGTAGTTGGAAATGAGCAGAACATAAACAAACAAACAAACAAAAAACTAAGCTCCTGCCATAAGGAAAGGGCAGGAATAAAGTGCTGGGCTCTGAACGACAGCTGGGAGAGGGACTGAGCAGTCACACCCCTGAGATACAGGGACACAGGACCCAAGTAAGACTAGGGCTCCATCAGATCCACAGAGAAGTCTCCCCACCACCAGGCTAACAAATAGGAAGTGAGAAGTAATAGTCATGTGCTGTTGGAAAGTTACAAAAGCACAGAGAGGAACCCTCTCTGATGTGTGGTGCAGAGGAATGACTTAAAGCCAACCATGGAGCAAACTTGAAATGCTGCTTCCTCCCCAGTTTAAATGCTGGGTCTCTATAAGCATTGAGTTTGCAGATCTGAGATGTGGCATTCCAGTTGTAACTGGATAATATTAGAAATCCCAAATCTCATCAAACATGGTAATCATTAGCTCACAGCGATGACACTCACTCTGCATTTGTTCCTTCCGTGAGTATTTCTGTTAGTGAGCGTGGCAGCTATGTGCACTGACTGGCTCTGGAGCCAAATTACATCAGTTATTGGTTAGAACTCCAGCTCCACCACTTACCTGTCTCAGCATCAAGGGTACATTACTTAACCTCTCTGACCCGTGTTTCCCATTTTATAAATGGAGATAAAATTGATATGTATTGCATTAGATTGTCGTAGGGATTCAGTACAATGATACATATAAAATACTTAGCCCAGTTCCTCGAACAAAGTAAACTCTCAATAGACAAGAGTCTATAATTACTCAATGGGTCCTGAGTTATATACTAGGACTCTGCCAGAGGCTGTTGTTTAAAGCTTCTTAAGAGTATATCACATATTCAAATGTTTCTTTATGATTTGATTTATAAATGATATAAAATAGGAGCTCTCTTCTGCTGTTTGTACATTAGCACCACAAAATGAGCTATCATGATCTAATTCCAGCAAACCACTTGGGTTTGGCAAAAGGAATAAGGAAGGGAGCTACACGTGGTTCTATTGAACTAGAGGTTTAATACAAAGCCAGTAGAGATTTGGGATCTGCAGTGCCTCGACTTGATGAGTCTATCCTGAGTACTATCCAGTACTATCCTGAGTACATTTGAATCAGTTCCGTGTAGGAGCTACTCTGATCTGAGACGATGTGGGGTAGCAGTCTCAGCTAGCGAAACACTTGTGTGCTGCTCCAATCTGCCTTTCACCTTTTCCACCAGGGGCAGGCTAACGTGGAGGTCAGGTGCTGGCCCCTCTGTACATGGTTAGGAGAGGCGCTTGATATCTGGGGCAGAAACAGGTTTCTGAGTTAGCAGGACACAGCTGAGGGGAACTGAGAGACTTGGCACCCTCATCCTCCCACGGATATGAGGTTTCCACCCTCTGTCAGACCCACCTCACTGCTCCTTTGATTTGCCTTTTACTTTACACATATTGATTTGATAAAAACAGGTTGTACTTGAATTAGGTTTGAGGTCTGAAGGGAGACAACGTATCTCAAATTTTCAGTCAAACGTTAGTGCAGGTAGTATTTAACATCTTTACATTTTTCTTAACACCGAGAGTAGCTTATATTTACAGTATGTTTTTAATCCAAATATTTCTGTGAGATAGGGACTGTCTTGACTACTTTGTTTTATAGAGGAAGTTAGCCATAGAGAGATTCAGCGTCTTACATATGCCCAGAACCCTGAGCTCTAAACTGTAACATTACATTCAAGAGAATTCAAATATTATATATTTAGTTTCTTCACCTTCTCAAGGGCACTACGGAAGTTTAAAAGGATGTTGTTTTTGTATCTGCATTATCTGGAGGTGAATACCTTCTCCCTTTCTTTGTCTCTGTCTCTTTAATAAAATTCCTTCTAGAATAATCCATATTCAAGACTAGACAGTGACCTGTTTTGACAACTGACTTTCTTTGGAAAGCATTTTTTTTCTAGAGTACAATGTTCTTAAATATACTCACTCAATTATTTAAATAACCAGTTACAAAATGAAACATGGTCAAGTTATGCAAGTAATAAGACAAGGGGAAAATCCAATCAATATAAGCTCCTATTTTCAAGTGTTAAATGGTCATTTTATAACCTTTGTTACAACCACCACCATTATATAAGCAGCACTTCTTTATAACACCTTAAAAAGCTTGCCTGTTTCCAAGAATGGTATTATAAATATATTTCTTTATTCTACTCTCATTATAACAAGAGGAGGTCAATGGTCTAAAGGGTGGTTTCCTATTATGAGAGGATAAAAACTAAAATCAATAAATCTCCAGATCATAAATGTTGCTACAGTCTGGCAAGGTTGAGAAAATTATGAGCTGAGCCTCATGATGTCTGGATATTGTAGCTTGTAAATTTCTACATACATATGTATGTGGTTATGTATATACTTGCTGCTGAACCCTTCCTAGAATTTGCTGAGAATGTGGTGGAATTTGTTCAGTATCGGTTGGGATTATTGGGAAAATGTTGGTAGAGTGTGCCCAGTGTGTAAAAATGAAGCTATGACACTGATTTATTTGGAAAAATGTTTTTAAGATTATAAAATCACATTTTTACCTTTCGGTTTCATTACTTTGATCAGGAAACTAAAATAGGAGATCATTTGCTTCCATTGTTCAATAATTTATGAATGTTGAGATTAATTGGCAAAGCTTTTGCCTCTGTTATAAATCTTCTGAGTGGTGATAATTCTAAAAGTTCTACCAAAACAAGAGAGATCATCAGAAACATGATAACTTGGCTCAATTGAAGACAATATGCAATAAATGATTATGCAGTCCATCGTGACCCTTTAGACAGTGTTGCTTAGTGATTAAGTGCAAGAACATAAAAGCCAGGTTTTTCCATTCAATTTCTGCCTGTGCCAGGTAAGAGAGGTGTGATCTTGGGCAAGATACCCAATCTCTCTGTGCCTCATTCTCTTCATCCATAAACTAGGGATAATAAATATTCTATTTAGAGAGCTGTTAGAAGGATTAAATGGATAAATAATTATAAATAGCTAGTATACATAGGAAGTACTATGTTTGTGTTGACTATCTTATTTATACAGAAATCTTACAAGTAACTCAAATGCCAATAAAATGGGGGGATAGATGATCTGGATTTCCTAAAGCAAAGCATGACAACTTATCTTAGAAGTGGCTTCAGAAAACTGAGGGGCTCACTATGAAAAGAGAGAGAGAGAGTGGGACCTATATGCTAGATGTTTTTCTAGGTTTTGACTCTATAGCTGTAAACAAAACACATCATAACATACGAAGCAGTAAGTGCCAGAAAAAAAAGTGAAGCAGATCAGAAGAAAAAAACATGATGAGAAGGTACACATTGAAGCTGGGAAAAAAAAAACAAGCAGATTCACTACCTGAAAACATACCTACTTCCACGTAGCCCCATAATTTTTATATTTCCCTAATTAAGTCTCTTGATACCCCAAAAAATACAGTGGGAAATGGCAGGGCAAAACATGAAAGGAGAGAAATGGGAACTGAGAGTGACAAGAGTGAAGGGGGTATGAATAAACTATAAATAGTTTAAATTCTCCCCCAGTGAGTATTTTATATCACAGGCTTATGGGAAAGAGAAATAGTAGAGGCACAAAGTTTTACAGAACATATTAGGATTGTAGTGGATGAACCCTTTAACTAGTCATAACTCAGCTGTATGATAAATTCCCCTCTACAGAACTCAGCTGAGAACTAGTAAGTCAGTTCCCCACCCAAGAGCTGTTGAAAAGCTGTGATGGCAACCCTGGAATCCATATACTAAACAGGCATGAATATCATGGTTGTTCATGAAAGTCCATTGACTTTACCTTACAGTCCAGGAACTCTGACAAAACAAAGAGATTTTTCAACCCACAACATAGTAGGTGGAGCAGTTAAAGATGGGTTTGGAGGGGAGGGCATTACAATCTAAATTACATTTTAAGAGATCACTAACAGCAAGAGTTGACAAAAAAACCTCAGAAAACAAAAATCAAAAATAGGCATTCTGAAAGCACAACGTGCAGGTGCAAACACTTCCACATCCCTTGAATGGCATACTGACTTATTCTAAAGCACATTAACTGATATCCAAGGACTAAGTCTATATCCTTATCTCGACTGCTAAAAATGGCCACGTGGAAATGAGGGTGGGTGCGGTTAAGGCTAAAGAGGGGTATGAAGTAGGAACTGTTGACAACAACTTCAGTAGTTTCCAAACCAGAGAAGCCACCCTGAACCTCCCACAATATCCTCCCATTAAACAGTTGGTTTTACTGAGGGTGTTATGAAAGATCTTTCCATTCTTCTCCATTTTTATTATTGGTGGGCATACCTAGGCACATGCATAATGATGTCTGCAAAATCCTAGGCAAATTATGGGAGGTATTTCCAATGTCTCTACTGATATTGACATGAAAGTTTCAAACATTCAGAACTCATGTGGTGTAATCTGTTGGTAGATAGAGTTTTCTCTTACTGATTAATGCAGTTATTTGCCTATTTAAGCAAAGAAATTTGATCACTGTATTACTTAGTCAGTTGACATAAGGGAGACGGTACTAAAACAGAAGATAGCAACCAGAAATAGCTATCCTTCCCCCAGGAACTTGCCACCATTATCCACTCAATGGTCAGCCCCATAATTCACAGGCACCACAATTTGCAAAGTGCCCTTCATCCCGGGACAGGGGATCAGTTCTGCCAAGACTGCTGAAAACATGGGTGCTAGAATTAACTGGAATGCACATTCTAGGATCAAGTGGAAGTTCAAAAAAAGGTTAAGGATTCACAGGAACTTCAACATATTTATTATAAAGGACTTTTCTGTTGCAATGTTATTATAGCTCTCTCTCTCTTCCCCACAAATATATTGAGAACATTACCTCTTATATTATCAGCTGTATGTTTAGCCACTGTTTCTTCAAATGCATGGGGGAAAACTCAGAACTTATTTTTGATAAGTCTAGACTATGGTCAGCAGTGATTTGCTAAAACACAGTGGGCAACCAGAACATGGAAGACCAAGGAAGAGCTGGGTGCTCTGAGTTGAGGCATGTCCTGCTGGAATAGGCTTGTCCTGTGCAAGCATCTGGTAGCAGGGAGTTACAACAGAATCCAGTATCAAAAGGCAGGCAAGTGGTCCAGAAATTGAACATGCAGGCTTTGGGAAAACAGATGAGGAGCCTAATTTGAGGGCAATTCAGGTACTAGTTGGAAAAGCCAAGGATTAGATCAAAATTCGGTTAAGAGCTAAAGGACAAACAGAAGTTAGAGGTCAAAGCAATATCATAGGTCTTTCTCTTTCAAACCAGCCAAATACCTCATTTCAATGGCTGACATAACATTTCTGTGCTTCAGTTCTTTCCCCTACTGGCTCCCCCTTCTTCGGTGTGAAAAAGAAGTCTTCTGTGAGAAGATATAGTTGGCAAGTGGGAGTGGGCAAACAACATCTCATGGGGACTTTTCAGGAGATTATCCATTTTCATAAATTATTCTCAAATTGCACTATCCATTTTAAGGAGTGAAGAGTCATTTGGGAATGTATTTGATCATCAAAACATTTTTTTTTCTGCTGCTTTGTGCTTAGAATGAATAAAAGTTAATGGGAAATTTATTAAGGTTGACAGTGCACTATGAACTCCAATGTACTGTAAGCTGAGCTGCAAAATATTCTTTAACAGGAAAGAGAAATGGGACAATGGAACTAACCTATCATATCGCCTCTCAATGGCGGCTCTCGTGGGAGAGGCTTTGTCAAAACCTGTTTGTCATGTGCTCTGGGCTCTTTGATGGTTTTCCTTCTTAGCTCTGGGCTCCAGGAACATATTCAAGATATAACTTAACTCTACTACATAACATCTGCTATGGGGTTTCGAAACCACAAAGCAAGCACATTTAATGATTCAAAGTTCACAGCTTTATCAACAGCAACAACTGTTCACAATCAGAGTCAACATGCCATCACCACATGTTATTGACGTGACTGTAAATGGGGCTGATGATTACCACATTCACATGGTACCTTCCCCAATGATCTGTTTTTCAAACACTAATTAATGAATCCTCTCCGGACCAGTGTGAAGAAATACTATAGCACTTTAGTTGGTTGGTTTTACCGGCAGACGTGTTAAATGACTCTGCTAACTTTCTCCACTCACCACTCTTGTTATCTTTCAACTCTCTCCATTGCCCCTACCTCACGTGCTTCCTGAGGCTAAGAGTATTTAATGTCAAAAGAAGAAAGCACACGCAGTATGACATTCGGATGCAGTATTTCTGAACTGTGTATCCACAGTGTGCCGAGATACTCATTGCAAAGATTTGTCAAATAAAGTTGGGGACAATGCATCCTATATCTATATTCCTTGCAGATGCATAACAAACATTGCCATATTAAAATCTGAGTCTTTCTGCTGCTCTGAAACTGACCCACTGGGCACTTGACAGAGTCTAGAAATTGGTCCTGTCTTCTGTGCATGCTGGGACTGCCTATCCCATGTCCTTCCTGTGTGCCTTGCCTGGGCTGGTGTCTGAGTGGGGAACCCAGAGCCTGCCATGACTCTCCCCTGGACAATGGCTTTCCACTAGCCTCCCTGCCTCCATCCTTGTCCCCACAGCTCATTGTCCACACCCGTGCCACTCAATGTGGTAGCTAACTTCGTGTGGCTACCGACCACTTGAAATACAATTAATCTGAATTTTTGAATTGAAACAAGCACCTGATTTTGAAGACCCAGCCTGAGAAAAGTATTGTAAAATACCACAAATTTTTGTAGTTAATGAAAAAAACAAACAAACAAATAAAGGCTCTGAGTGTTTGTACAGCATACATGTCTTTTCATTTAAAGTGATGATTTCAGAAGAAGGATAAAGGGATTTAAGAAAAATGGGGTTGTGTGAAGGGATGTGGAAGAGTGAGTAGATAGATGATGATTGTGTTTGAAATGACAAGCAAATGCAAGACAAATTCAAAGAGCCAAATGAAATCCCCATGTTGGAAAATACTTAAAGCCAGTAATACTTCCTTAGAGCAGGTGAATGCCTTGTACAGGGAGTGGATTTGAAATCTTCAGACCTGGATAACTAATTAATTGAATGGTACTGAGTAAATCACTTAATCTCTCTGGGATTCCTTCTCCTCATCTTAAAGTAAGAAAAGGTTTTGTTCTTTTATGGAAGCAGGCAAAGTTCTCATGGATAGAAAACATGTTCATTTTGTTGAAATTAAAAAAGAAACAAACCCCAAAAGGCACAGTGTTGGTATTCCCCTTAATAACTTTGTTACAGTCCAGTCTGCAGCCCTCGAACATTGGTAGTGCGTCTACTTTTAGGGTTGTGCTCCAATTCTTAGAACTTACAGAAATGGTTTTATAAACAAGGAATTGATGTCATTTTATGAGATCTGTAGGTACCTATAGCAGCTTTGTTATGTGTTCTCTCCTGACATTTGGGACAGAAGCCATGTCTTCATCAGAATAGTTCATGGGATCTATTGAATCAGAAGGCATGGGGTTTGTTTTGTAGCTCAAGAGTTCGGTAGTAAGGAACCATGATTACCCCAAAAGAATAAACTTAGTCTTGGGACTGGCCAAGTCACACCCTGGAACCAGCAGCTCTTTCTTCTTGAACATGCACCTCTTCTGGGTCTCCATGACTGACCAATGTCTTTGTTGACACTTATTTTAAAAATGTATGCATATAAACCCCTGCAGTGAGGTTTTGCTCTGGCTCTAGTCTAGGAGACTGTCTATCTTCCTTAAAGTCTTTTTTTAAATACCCTTAAGTTCTTCCATTATTTTTTGCTTTTACAGTTTAACTCTCAGAAGGCAACTCCCTCCTATATAGCCAAGATCCTTATGGGGGCAGGGCATCACTGCCACTCTCATGTATCACCCATACAGAAATCTACATTTACTATGTTTCTGGCACACAGTGTCTAGTAAATGTTAAACTGAAAAAGAAAACAAAAATGAAATATAAGTGAATAAGAACCACCAGCAAGGGTTTGAAGGGTAAAGAAATAAATTTTTGCCTAGCTTTGCTTTACTCTCATCAAAGGGAATAGAACAGAACATTTTGATCTTATCATTAAACTAAGAATAATGCCTACCCTAATGAATTATTCTAAGGGACAAATAAAATAATACACAATATATCAATGTGATTTATAACTTGTAAAATGCTTTTCAAGTGTAACATACATTACAGTTATCAAATCTGTTGCAGTTTACTTAAGATTTTGCTACTTAAAATCTTATGCAAGAATGTCTAATCCGTAGACGGTATTGGGAAGTTCCAAATGGTAAGAAAAATCAATTTGTGTTAGCTCAGTGCAATGTGTTGAACACTCAGGGCCATTTCAACCAACACACAGTTAGTCGGAATATCAAATCAACATTAAGACCCGAGTTGGTCTTTCTGGTAAACTCTTAACAGGAGGGTGAAAACAAGTGAACTATGTTATCTGTGGGAGGCCTTGTTATTAGACTGTGATGAATGTGGCTGTTAAACATTTAGGCAAGAAGATTTGCAGCTCCCAGTGCCATAGGAAACAGCTTTCTCTGTGTCCCTACACAGTCGAGTGATACAAAGCAAACTTGGCTGCTGCATAATTTCATGCAATTGTACCCTGGAGAGCCGAAGTATACAGGAAGGAGGTCTTTTGTGTACAAGTACCCATTTAGGAAACTACAATGGAGAATGAATACATCTGTTGGTGAATGCTTACCTGCAATTATCTTTAGCTGGAATTTCCAAATGTGGAACATAGTGAAAATTCCCTGGGTGGAAAAAATGTCCCTGGTTAGCTTCAGTAGCTACTCGTTACTCTCTCAATGTTCTTACCAGGCAAACCGAGCAAAAAGAAACTTCTTTTATGAAAATATTACCTGTAAAGCACAGGGGTAGGTTGGCTGGTCTGTTGCAGGCAGTAATTCCTTCAAAGGGTGTTGTGATTTTGTGATGGTCTCACTCTTCCACCTGTGCAGGACTTTCATAGGCATATGCTTCATTTGGAAGGACCCTCCGTGTCAATACCCTAAGCTGGAATTAATTCATGTAGGAGACAGTTTCAGGTAGACAGGATTTTCTTTCTAAGGAGAGGTGTTAAATATTTGACACCACATATTATACATCTATCATGCTTCACAACTGCTCATTATCCCACATAGGAGATGAAGGGAACACTCAAACTATTACCTTCATGTGATAGTTTAGAGGAAATTAAACAGGAAAAAGGTTGCTCTTGGCCACACTCTATGTTAAAGGTAGGAGCAGAACTAACTGGTTGTACTTACTCATGAACTGAAACGAAAGGCTTCAAACAACTAAATATATAGGTAAATGCTGACAGAGCTAGTTTCCAGCTTCTTCCCTGTATGTTTGTTTGGAGCCTCTCCCAGTCACTTCATAGAGTCAGTCCTCTGTGAAATTTCCAGGGAACACCTCATCTCTTACTGCTGTATCTGGCTCTGTTCCCCAATTGGATGTCAAGATTCTTTGCTTATCCTAGTTTTGTTGTTGTTGCTGGTTTCTCTTCCTTCCTTCCCCAATCCTACCTTTGGGTGACTGTGGTAATCTCCTTGTGTCTTATCTTCTATGTTCGCTTTTTGCCATAGTACCTCACCACCTATTACTATGTCCCTTTTTAGTTATTATATCCAAAAATCTTCTACCTCCCTCACCTCCCTCCCTAGAACTCTCTGGTGGTCTTGGAGGAACTCTCTGGAGCATATTGCGGACAACTTCTTTGTGATCTCAGAATAGGTACTTCAAATTATCACAAAAGTTGGCAATCTAAATGTACAATTAAACAGTAACTAAGGGGTACCTGGGTAGCTCAGAGGTTGAGCATCTGCCTTCGACTCAGGGTGTGATCCTGAGGTCTTGGGATGGACCCTACAGGGAGCCTGCTTCTCCCTCTGCCTGTGTCTCTGCCTCTTTCTCTCTCACAGAATTGATAAATAAAATCTTTTTTTTAAATTTTTATTTATTTATGATAGTCACACAGTGAGAGAGAGAGAGGCAGAGACATAGGCAGAGGGAGAAGCAGACTCCGTGCACCGGGAGCCCGATGTGGGATTCGATCCCGGGTCTCCAGGATCGTGCCCTGGGCCAAAGGCAAGCGCCAAACCGCTGCGCCACCCAGGGATCCCAAATAAAATCTTTCAAAAAAAGAATACATTTAGGATGCCTCAACTCAGTGAATTGTTTTAAATGATCATAATAAAATAATGGAGAAATGAAAAATAATTTTAAAAAATATTAAGTGAAAAATACAATGCGAAATGTTATGTTTCTTATGACTCATTTAATTCATATGCTTATGGATAGACAGAAATGCAATATGTCAAACTAGAATATAGATGGTTTGGGTAGTGAGATTATCTCAATTTTCAAATGTAAAACATTTCTGTAAAGTCATACTTTTTGGATAATAATCCTCAGTTTTGACCCAGTCCCTTTTTCCCCCAAATTATTAGTACCTTTACTGACATGGTTTTCTCAACTTTAGATTGATATCACTTTCCTTCAGTTCACAATTTGGAAGATCTGTAAAATCCCATCTATGAATGAAAAAGATGATCAGGATACAAGATGAATTGCCATAAGGAAAAGGTTATAGAGTTGGTCCCTCTGTGAAATTTCCAGGGAACACCTTATCTCTTGAGGTTAAATTTATGAATAGAATCTCTAATTGGTTTTCATTCTTTTAATAATTCAGACTTCCAAATTTTAGTTCATTCGTCAAATTTAAGTTACCTCACTAGAAAAAAAAAAAGCTGTTTCTCTTCATCGCCTATTTGTCCATCTAGAAAAGGACATACCCTGTAAATGAAAAAGAGCCCAGGAACATCAGAGAAGCAGAAAGTAATGCTAAGTAATAAGATGTTCTGTCCTCATGTCTTATTTGTTCAGTGTCGGTGGGATTAGGCGTCTTTCAAAGTAGCTGTTTAAAAAACAAATACTGCAATTTAGGGCAGAATGAAAGAAACTTTCATTCATTGGACAAAAGAATTGGTGCCTCGTCTTCCTTTTGGAGAAAAGTGGCATGAATTACTTGAAATTTAATTCTGTCTAATTGCTCTTTTGCTGTTGTCATAGATTTCCCAACACTGGCCATCTCTGACCCTGCACTGTGGTCTCTAGACGTGTGCTTCAGAGGTGCACGGTTTGGGCCAGTGTCACCAGGGGAGCACTGCTGAACCTCACTGGCAGGTCGCCCTTCCTTCAGCCTCTTAGGCCGAAGGCTCAGGGATTCGGGTGTTAGAGATGTGCTGGCTCTGATGTTAAGCAGCAAGCTATTTGGATGCTCAAGATAGAGGGAAGGCAAAAAACTGTGGGTTTTAAGGTTTCCTTGAGGCCTGGGATGTTAGCCCTCGGTCCAGGCCTAACTCAGATTGTTAATTCCAAGAATGGACGAGTGGCTCAGACCCCGGACACGGTGCCCCAGTGCCAGAGCTAAGCCTGCCGTGAGCTGAAAATGGAATGGTTCAACGTTGCATGCAGGTTATTAAAGATTCTGCTTACTTTACAACGGTCTGTTAACAGCTCTAATGTCTTTAACATGTGCAGCCTATTGACTTTTAAGTAACATTTTATTGAAGTAACTGCCGTGCTTATTAGCCCGTAAGATTTACGCTTCATTTTCAGTCCTGAATCTGGGGGAGGGGGCGGCGTTCCCTTAAATGGTGAGGCGGGAGCATTGTGAGATAAGAGATACTCGGGGTGAATGGGAACATCTGTGGTGCAGTAGGGTTAGGAAGAGAAGCAGCTCGTCTCCTAGGATTTGGAGTGTGCTAAAAGGTCACAGAGAAACAATCACATCTTCATTAATGGAACTAAAATTTGGAGGAAAAAATATTTGCAGATGTGGCCGATGTGAATGGCTTATGTCGCACTTGTACTGGTTTAATAGTATCAGGTGGACGGTTAATTTCAATGAGTGTGAAATTTCACATAAATAAACATACAGCAAACCATCAGGACCTATACCTCAATGTTCTGTGCTGCTGTTACTTAGGCATTCTGGAAAAATGAAAGATTGGCCTATCTGATCTCTTTTGCGGCTGCTGTTAACTGTCGAAAACACAAAGAATAATGCCACTCGCTCTATGTAGGGATCATTGTGCACGAAGTAAGCCAATATACAGAGCTACAAAAAGTCTACAAAGACATCAGAGGAGTAATCGGTATTCCTTTGATCCTTAGATTTGGGGGGCTAGCAGATCGTTAACTGTAGGATGTAAAGGGAAACTTTAAGGAATTTAAAATAAAATTTGATTTTTATATTAAATGTATTAGAAATGTGTTTGTAAACAGCTGGATATCTGTTTAGTTTTTCTTTTCCTTACTGCTAAGGAAGACAGCTATCCTAAGTACAAATGTGAGTTTATTTCATAAAGGAGAATCTTTCCATTTAACTGCATATCAGTGAGCTCAATACGATAGGATGGAAATGAAATCTTCAGATGGCTCTCCCGAAGAGCAGAGAAGCAAGAGAGCAAAACCCAGTTCATGAGAGTAGGCATAAATACGACTTTCACAATGATGTGAAGTTTTATGGCCTATGGAAAACTCCACGTTTCTCATCTCATTTTTCAAGGCATGGCTCAGAGATCAGCCGAAGGACCAGAGCACAAGGCATGGTTTTCTCATAACTTTACAAACCAAAGATAAAGCATTCTTGAACATTTATGGTAAAAACTAAAAGGCAGATAAGAACCGCTGGCTAACTCTGAGCCAGTACTATTTCTTCTGCTTTGAGACATCGTCTCTTCCTTTCTGAGAAATCCCATCACCCGTGCTTGAACTGATGGAGGAGAACTGTCCGTCATAGCCACGGGGCTTAAATTACCAGCTTTTCAGGTCTGCAGAGACTTTGAGAAATGTACTAATATATTCACAACAGGAGGAAAGTGCCAACAGAAACAGATCCTGAATTGGTTCCCAAACAGGATGACAGAAAAGGTCCACCCAAGACCACACACAATTCAGCTGCATTGCGCGGGGGCCCTGCAATACACTTGTTTTGCTTCAGCGCCTATCAGCAGCCCGGGAGCGCTTCACGTGGGGACTAGATGGCTCCTGCCACTTAATTAAATTTTGCACTTAGCTCAGTGACTCAGAATCTGTGTTGTTAAAAAGTATATATTTCTTCCAAGTAGCTCAGTTTCCAAGGGATGTTTCCTTTAAGAAGAAGTAAGCGGAGGAGGTCAGGGGAGTAGGGGCAGTGTGCAAATAAGAGTACATTTATGTTCTGAGTTTGCACACTGGTGTATGTACATTGGTGTACATATCATCTGTGGATACATTCATATACATCTCTCAATTTTTTTTTTTCATTTGGAGCAGTTTTTTTTAATTGCCTGAATATTATTTAAGATAAAGCACTAAAGTTAAGACTAGAGTAATAAAAAAAAAAAAAAAGACTAGAGTAAGAGTTCTGTACTGCAAAAGCCTGGAAAGTCAATACGAATTTAATAACATCAGTTGCTAGTCGGCTGCTTTCTGGATATGGAATCTTTCAAAGGGATTGTGAAATCACTGGGGTTGGCATCAACAGGGAAGACTTTTTATATTCAAAATCATATACCCTGAAAACTCTTGATCCTAACCAGAGCAAGTGAGGCAAAGCTCCGCCTCAAATGACCAAAGAAGTCCCAAATCTAGCTGTCTTGCCTAAAATCTAAGCATTATAGGTGCAAAAATGAATTGCTTAAGTACTTGGAAACATCTGTGGTGTCTTATTTAACTTCTGATTAATTGTAGATATGGCCCATGTGAAAACAATTGATATAAGGCTGAAAAAGATGGGTGATTATAAATTCCAAACATTTCAGAACCTTTATATGAGTTTTCTCAACCTTGGTTAATACTTTAGTTCCAACACCTTTAATAAAATCAAGGTGACAGACCATGAAAACATTGACTTCAGAACTACAAGCAAATCTGATACTATTGTTGAAAGATGCCTGGGGGCACGTGGACTTGTGTTCAGCAGCAGAGAAGGCCTTAGAGGTGGTGGAGGTGTGCAGGCTCTGCTGTGGAGAACCCAGGGATTCCTCAGAACGGCTGCAGGGCTTTGAAATTTTAAACCAGCTAAAAGAGAAGACGCTGGAGAGCAAATCCTACCCAGATCACAGGAAACAGAGTGTTATCCAAAGGCAAATTTATTTTTTCATAAAAAGTAGATTTTTTTCCCCCTGTTTTTAAGTAAAACGTGGTTTTATAAATTAATGCCGGTGCAACATAAAAGAGGCTTAAATGTGACCATAAAATTTTTTCACACTGCTGTTCTTCCGCAGTCAAGCCCAGACCCCGAAAAGGCAAACAGGCAATTTCACCGCTAACTAAAGCACTGATTGCTAAATAACATAACCTTTTCAGACTTCCAAATAGTGTGTTTCATGAAACAAGGCGTAGTTTTGTAATTCTCTGGATGGGAAGCAGGGAGTAATAAAACCTGGATCATTTTAGGGACCTGAGAGATTTCCATTGAGCAATCCCAGCGTTATCTAAGAAAAGAATAGGTTCCCATTCACGTTCATTATCAAGTTCCACCATGTTTTCATTGAAAAGTAGATACAAAAATCAGAGCATATTTATTTCATAATGTGATTGGATTTTATTTTTGAACTAATTCTTGTTTATTTATTTTCTACTGTGTTGTGATAACTTTCTGAATAAAAGTCCCTATATGTAAAGAAGGTTAAAGATACTGTACTCCAGAGATTTTAAAATGCCAGATATTTGGATATTTCCCAAAGGATTACTCTAGAGAGAAAATTGGGATCTGATGTTGCACAAGTAAAAGTAAAGTGATGTATAGGGGGAAACATACTATGTTTCTTAAGTGATTAGAGTTTATTATTTTGCTATATCAAATTATGCCAAAAAAGTTGCATTTGTTCCCATATGACAAGACAGATAATTTTTTCTTATAATATTATAATGACAAAATTTAATCAGATCGTATGATGTGGGCTATATCTGAAAGAAATGAATTACACATGAAATGTCACTTGAAACAAAAACAGTTGTTTTACAACGATGTTTATTTTTTAATATTTAAATAGACAAAAGTAGGAGATTATTTCTAAGTCATGAAGATGCTGCCAAACTGTCATAAAGAAATGTGAACTATTATATATGTTCATAGATTTTTTTTTAAGATTTTTTATTTATTCGTGAGAGAAAGAGAGGCAGAGAAGCAGGCTCCATGCAGGGAGCCCCGCATGGGACTCAATCCTGGGTCTCCAGGATCATGTCCTGGGCTGAAGATGGCGCTAAACCACTGAGCCACCAGGGCTGCCCATATGTTCATAGATCTTATTCCCATCCCTTCCTCTCTCATGCAATTTAGTAATATATTACATAATTCTAATGGCAAGTTAGATCTCTGTTATTTAGATACATAGAAATTATCTCTACTTAAAATATCTTAATTTAATGAAATAGTATATCAAGCAAATCCCATTTTAGATGAGTAACTTTACAAATAAGATTATGTACTACTATCTCTTGCTAACTGAATTCTGGGAAAATTTTGTCAAAACTGTAATCAAATATTTAGTTTTCTATGAAATCATATCGTGGTTTATTTATTTGCTATTTATAATTACAAGAATATCTGCTCTTTTACTATTGTCCTCTAATTTGAGGATTATTTTAAAAATCCTTATGTGTGTGTGTGTGTGTGTGTGTGTGTGTGTGTATAAAATCACACTGCTCTTGGTACATGAGGAAAGCATTCTATTTAATTTATCTAAAAATTCAACAAATCTATTGGTTTTAAATTCAAAATAGATGAGAATGAAGAATGATTTGGGATAGTGGGGAAAAAAACTAATCAAAATAAATTTCTTACACACCCACCAGAATCATGACAATTCCTTTTCAAACAAGTTTATTTTTATTGTGAATCATATTAAGGCAATTGTATGAGACTCTGTAGGGATTGAAGCCTTATAAAGACTCAATGATTTTGCAGATTGCAAAGTATTCTTTACCCTTTCAACATGCAGTTCTTCATTTAAAAAAAGACATTTGATTTTTCCGACCTCCATAGTTATTTAAATCATGGAGCTTCTATGGCGTTCAATAGTACTCAATGGCAAACACAGGCACAACATAAATCCGTAGAGAGCTTTATCATTTTCAAAGCATTTCCACACACAAAACCTTGAGAGGTAAGCAGAGTTTCCATGCTGCTATACAGATGAGTACACTGAGATATAAAGAGCTGAGGAGTCTCCATTGGATCCCAGATCTTAGTAACTAGATACCTAGCTTAGATGTAATGATTTTGAACAGCACACAACATGTAGAAATATGCCAGCAGCCCAAGGCCTGGAAAATCTTCATAGCAAGAAATAATATAAATTAACGTTAACATCCTTCTTCCGAGGTACCTAATTCCAATTGCAAATTTTAATGTTTATGAACAGAAAAGAACCATTTACACAACTGTGTGTAAAAACTTTTGAAGATGGAGAATAATGATCTTGGGGGTAATACATAGGGCTGGAACCAGGATGTACTTAGACTTACTGAAGTTAAGTCAAAGTTGCCATCAAGTTACTGGAGATCCCATGTTCTCAGTTTGATTTTATCCGGTATGGCTCTGGTCAAGTCGAAATGCTAGTTGTACCACTGCTAGCTCTGTATCTGGGCAAGTTGTCCAGTCTTTCTCTTAGTCTCTTTGTCTCTAAAATGAGGTTATCATAATTCACTTGCAGGGATTTCCATGAGGAGTAGGTGAGCTAATGCAAATAAAGCAGTTGAATGGTGTATTAATTTCCCAGGGTTGCCCATAACATGTTATCTCAATCCGGATGACCTTAAATAGCATTTATTCTCTCACAGTTCTGAATGCCACAAGTCTGAAATTAAGGTATCATCAGAGCCTTAATTTCTAAAGACTCTAGGGGATAATCCTTTGCCGCTTCCAGCTTCTGGTGGCCCCAAGTGTGGTGTATGGCTACATAAATCTAATTTCTACCTCTTTGTTCAGGTGGCTTTCTTCTCTGTCCCCATCTCAAATCAACCTCCGCCTCTCACTTATAAGGACACTTGTCATTGAACAGAGGGTCCACACAGATGATCTCATCCTGAGACACTTAATCTCATGTCTGCAAAGATCCTTTTCAAAATCAGGCCACAATCACAGGTTCTGGGATTAAGATGTAGCTGTATCTTTTTGGGTCATCACTATTCAATTCATCACACATAGCACCTGGGTGCGAGAGTACCCCCATCTCTATTATTTTCGATTTGGACTATAAAATGTGGTCAATTCTATAGTGATTAGCTTAGTGGTTCCCAGTTCTGACTGCACATTAGAATCACCTGAGGTGTGTTTTGGGTGGTGGAACATGAGCATCTGTAGTTTTTTTCTTTTAAAAAAAATATTTTCAGAGAGAGAGAAAGCACACACATAAGTGAGCAAACAGGAGTGGGGCGTGGGTGGGGTGGGGTGGGGTGGGTAGTGGGAGGGAGGGGGAAGGAGAAGCAGTGTCCCTGCTGAGTGCAGAGCCTGACCTGAGCCCCATCCCATGACCCAGGCATCTGTAGTTTTTAAAGCTCTCCTGGTGATTCCAATGTACGAAGTTAGGAACTGCTGGACGAGGATGCAATTAGAGATTGGTCATAGAGACCCTGGGTTTTCCAGATTAAAACAATCTTTGGGTTTTATCTGTTGGACAAGTCCAGTATTCTCGGATATAGAAATAGAGAGGAATTTATTGTATCATCTGCTCGCCCATGCAAATCATGGTACTTGACTCCTACACATCATTTTTGCCTGTGCTTTATGCCAAACATTATCTGTGGTAGTAGAGTTTAATAGAAGAGTTTAGAGCAGGACTTGATGGAAACTTAAAAGAAAATCAAGCTCCAACCTCATGACTTTGTTGATTCAAGAGCACTCTTTGTAAAGGAACTAGAGCAAGACATAATCTTTGTCTCCAAATCTAAATTAAGCCAAGGCTTTGGGTACTGTAGAAGACACTGTATTGCAGGAAGAATCCTTTTCTAAATTTCTTATTTATTTATTTATTTATTTATTTATTTATTTATTTATTTATTTATTTATTTATGACAGTCACAGAGAGAGAGAGAGAGGCAGAGACACAGGCAGAGGGAGAAGCAGGCTCCATGCACCGGGAGCCCGACGTGGGATTCGATCCCGGGTCTCCAGGATCGTGCCCCCGGCCAAAGGCAGGCGCCAAACCGCTGTGCCACCCAGGGATCCCTCCTTTTCTAAATTTCTTACGCACATCTCGCTAATAAAGACACCGTACTGTTTTTGCAAGAACTCTTGAGGTGTTAATTTGCTTAGTCTATGTGCTGGGTTTGGCTGTCCAAAGTATTAGTAAACTCTTCTTTCAATTTTTTTCTTTCAATGTTATTTCACATGCTGACCTTGATGGATTATAGATTTTCTGTCACAGCAAAACTCCAGAAGAAATTTGGGAAGGAAACTTGGTATAGTGCCTCCCGACTCAGGAAGACAGCACATGTCACACCACCAACCTCCAAAGTTTAAACATACCCCTGTGGACACACACATTCTACTCCATGTACTGCTCTTTTCTGACTTGCCTAGTCAGTCATCAAATGCAGGTTTTCAAGAGGTCCCATTAGTGATCCTTTTTGTCCTGATGACCTTACCGTGTCTCTCTAAAGACATCAATCCCAGAAACCAGCCTAAGACCTTTGACTATGTATATGGGGCACCAGGGTGGCTCAGGTGGTTGAGCAACTCTTAATCTCAGCTCAGGTCTTGATCTCAGTGTGGTGAACTCGGGCCCCATTTCAGGCTCTACCCTGGGTGCGAAGCCTACTTAGAAATTAAAAAATAAATAAATAAATAAATAAATAAATAAATAAATAAATAAATAAAAATAAAAAGAATGTACAGTTGATAAAGCAGCCTAGGGTTCCTACGCCAGGGTTATCTGCTTTCGAAACACAGCTTTAGGTCAAAGCAATAAAGCCCTACAATGTACAGTTAGGCATTAACCAGATTTTGAGATATATTTTGAGATAACAGAATAATGAATCTGATGTCTTGAAATCAGCCAGCCTAACTGTTCACCTACTTTTCCTGTTTATTAGCCTATACTCAACAGTGGCAATTTTGGAGCATCCACAGAATGCACTGGTTATTAGCCATCTATATGAACCCTGTCACCTATAGCCTGAGAATCTCAGAAAGTAAACTGGAAGGAGACTGAAGTCGGCTTTGAAAGGGGACACGAATCCTGGGAAACCTGAATCTTTTGGCCAGGAGGAAGAGATGAGAGTATATGAACTCTCTAAAACTTCCACCCGAAGGGAAATTGATAAAGACATGTAAAATCACTCACTTTATACTTAGTCAAATTGTATTTTTAAAAACAGAATATCACAGAAGTCAGGATAAAAGTTACCTCTCTGGGAAGGGAGTTAATATAACAAGAATAGTCACTAGAGGGCCCCTAAAGTAGAGCAATGTTCTAGTTCTTAATCGATAGATGGTTGCATACGTAGTTAATTTATTATTCTTTACACAATAAATGTTCTACATATTCTTTTCTATGTAAATGACCTTCCACAATTTAAAAACATGACAGCAGGATTAACCTGGACCATGGAGTATTTTGAAAAAGACCATTTTCTCCCATTTGTTTCGTATGAATTTTTATTCCACCAGTATGCCAATTATTAGACAACAGTTCCACTAACATGTACCATCTTTAAGTCGAAAAGTTTTCATATTCCATCTTTAAAACACAAAGGAAGTTCTCTTCGGGGGTCAGAACAGAGCAGGGCAAACGATGGGCTCATTAAAAATATTTCAATAACATCACCATTTCTGAAAAAGAGAAATGCTGAGAGATAAGTAAAGTGGCAGTTCTGTTGACACAAAAGAAGTCATTGGAAGAGAGGGTTAGGGGCACAGGCAGAAAAATGCCATTAAACCAGTCTTCCTGTCCAGTTTTCCAAGTGCTTTTCCCGGGAAGTTTTCCATTATTTAACATTTTCTTTTCTTTATGGAGTTTATATCCCCCCGCCCACAACTGTTGTTGGTTTTCACCCCAATTATGCCTGCAAAAGCCATTTGTGAAGTCAACTGGAAGATTTTTTTTGGAAAAAGGGGGATCCAGAGATGCTGGATTAAACTCCTGAATCTGGCCCCTCGTCCCAATTCTGTTCCTTGGGAATCGCCTGCAGAAATGTCACTGCCAGAGCTTGTTACATTTGTAAATGGATTTTTTCCATTGTGTGTGGGAGTCTTGAGGACTTATTAATCTCGAAAAAATGCGACGACAGTAAAAAAATGTAAAATAGTTAACACAAATAGCCTTCGAGTTGGGGTCATTAAAACATTTTTTTCTGCTAATGCGGATACAAAAGTGTAAAGTAGAACTTCAATTATATTCTTCCCGTTTACTCTAAAAAAAGTAATTTTGGGATGAACACAGGAAAGGTAATGACCCTTTTACTTTATATAAAAGAGATGACTGGGGTGAGAATGGAGGCGATGTGCAGCTGTTAAAAAAAATGTTTTTAATTCATGCAAGAATTTGTCATTTCACAATAGCTTGCTTTTGTTTCAAATTTTCTTATCCATAAATCCAACAACTCACATATTCAAATCCTGTTTTAATACTCCCAGGAGGTTTAATTGCCTGTATTCTTGTGTATTGGTTTTGGCAATTTTAGCAAACCTTATGATTCCTTTGCAAAGTACCAACACAGAAACATGAGTAATGATTAAGGTATTGAAACTGATAATTAAACTAGAGTTTTTGTAAGAGCGAATTTTGTAACACAGGCTCACAAGGCTTTCTTTGTTGTGGCAGGATTTATATACTCAGATCGGGAAGGGGAAAAAAGGGGGGGGTCTTTAAGTTAGAGGACAAAATACCCAACGATCCTAAAGGAATTATTCAAAACCCTACATTCAGCAATTTCTCAGCCACCAGTGCAAAGTAAGTTATTTAGCATTGGTAACGTTTCGAATAAACCGGGGGAGCAAATGCTTGCGAAGTTCACCGGGACTACGGAGGGAGCAGGGAGTGGAAAGAACGGGGGACACCCCGGCGCTGCCCTTCGCTCGCTTCACCATGGGGTGGCGCTCCAAGGCTCAGATTCGCCCGCCCTGGCCTCCTGGGCCGGTCTGGGCAGCGGAGAGCAAACCTCAAGCTCTGCCCCTTGCTGCTCTCCTCACTGTACATGTAAAATATTTACAGTAAGAACTCACTGACCATCCAGAACTGATGAAAATAACAAAGTAATTAGAAATCAGTTGGACATTTGTATACTTAGCTATCCCAACTGTGTTTATACAGGTGATGGCCATGAAGGTTTTGGATAGAAGGAGTAGTAGCACTCTAATTTCAAACTTTCTGAATTAAATTTCTTCCCTGAAAGTATTTTCAAAGATCAAAAATAAAGCCACCTTGGCATCTAAATTCCCAGGGATCCGCTCTTAACTGTTTGATAAATGATGCCGTTCAAACCAGTTTTAAATCCAATGACTCAAAGCAAATCGAAGTTATTTCTGAAGTCAGGGATAGCACGTACATATATTTTCATGATAAAAGAAGAAAGGTGACTACATTTGAAAAAATGAAGACTTCAAGCCAGCATCTTGTTTTAGTTTAGCACCTTGGACGCTACCCCACGAGAATTATTAATGAAATATGCAAAGTCCTGGAATAAACTACAAATTAAACTCTGTTCCCCTAATAATCTCAATCATTTTTATTGTTTAGCTGGGCAGATATATTGCTCTGTGCACAGGGAAAAAAGAAAGCACTCCATTTTCAAAGGAAAAGAAGCACAGAGGATAAGGTTCACAGCTACAAAAATACGTATGATTCATTTCAAAATGAAGCCGTCTTAAAGACAGTGGTCTGCTCAACCATCAGCATCTTCCATGGCCAAGAAGAAATATTCCTTCATATGCGCAGCTAGGATCATGCCATATCAACCATTTTTCATCTTACTCATTTTACTTAAAATATCGCATGATGGGCATTTCCTCAAATAATTAAATGCTCTTGAAGATCCAGTTGTTGATATCTGCATCATAATTCCTTCAACATTTTGCTTGTTAATCATTGGGCAGGCTATTTTCTATTTTTCTAAATAACAGTTTAATAATTATAAATAAAATTTTCATATATATAAATTCTTGTCAAGAAGTGTCTTTACATTTTTAAAGACAGTTTTCATTTGGTATAAAAATAATATGTTTGATCTTAACATTAAAAATTTTAAAAAACATTCTTTGCAGAATCTGTTCTCAGTTTATATGATTTAAAATTAACTGAATATTGACACAGGGTTTTTGTTGTTGTTGTTGTTGTTGTTGTTTTTTGTTTTTTTTGGTCTGGATGTTAAAGTCCCTAAGAAGAATTCATTGATGCCAAACATACTTGGATCAATTTTAAGACGCCACACTTCTAGAAATATAAAACCTACCTCTGGAACTATTTGTTAATATCTCAATTAATGACAGGCTTACATACTCAACAGATTTACAATATTAAATTTGATTTAATATTCAAATGTTGATGTTTCCTGTTATTTTCCACAGAAGTATTTGGATTTGAAAAGATCAAGAGCTTGGTGGGAAAAATTTTGATGCTTCTGACCCTAAGGAAGTGCCCTTCTTTTTTTTTTAATTTTTTTAAATTTTTATTTACTTATGATAGTCACAGAGAGAGAGAGAGAAGCAGAGACACAGGCGGAGGGAGAAGCAGGCTCCGTGCACCGGGAGCCCGATGTGGGATTCGATCCCGGGTCTCCAGGATCGCGCCCTGGGCCAAAGGCAGGCGCCAAACCGCTGCGCCACCCAGGGATCCCAGGAAGTGCCTTTCTTTTTGAGAAGATTGGGTATTTAATTTTGTGCATTGAAAATTAATTCCCCACGTAAAGATTGCTAAATCCAGAAGACATTTGTCTACAATCTCAAAATCATGGGTGAAAAACCTGAAGATATATAAAGGATTGCGCTTGAATATACAGTTAGACATATAGTGTCTGCTTTATAATATTTCTATATTTGGGCATGAACCTTTTCGGAGGTATTCAAACATAGTCTCTTTTTCTTTGACTTTCTGTTTACACACATCACAGTCATAATTTATTAGTGAAGAAAAACTTTTCCTTTTTTAAAAATTTTGCCAATGAGACAGTAGAAGAGAATTATCATCATGTACAACTATGGTTTTACCTTTAGGCTGTTAAAACTAATTAATATACTTTAAGCAGATATTTCAAAATCCTACCACTGTTTCTACAGAACCAAATTTCATATTCAACTGTTTTCCCCCACTGTTATTTAAGTAACCATTAATTGCATTCAGACAACAATGTGGAAGTTGAAATATTATATTCACATGTCAAAAAGGCAATTCTTCAAAAGGACAGCTTTTAGGGCTCTGTGTTAAAGGAAATGGGGCCCTTTAAAGTGAGAACACTCCCAAAGGCAAGTTACATGCTCTCAGGACTTTCCTTTTGCTATCATAGCCAAAGGAAGACACGGAAAGAGAAATCATCTAAGCTTCCAGAGGGCAGTGACCACGATGATGAATTTGTTTTTTTATAGTACCCAGGCCAGAGCCTGGTGCAGGTGGGTGTTTTCCTAACCGAATTTGCCTGGTGGAATGAGCAGCCCCTTGGAAGTCAGATCCTCCTGCTTTCCATCTGTGGATGTCTGTCATTTAGGGACAATGACCAGCGCTATATTTTCTTAACCCAATATGGACAGAGAACGTGTTTGGATTGTATTGTGTGACATCCCCTTCTCTATCGAAAAGGCCTGAGAGAGGAAGGAGGTGGGGTCTGGTTTTTTAAGGATGGGTCTAATGCGTTCAGCTGTTATCACACTTTGCTGATTGTAATTACTCGTTTTATGGTTTCTTTTCCAGCTGCTCCAAAAATTCACTGCAATGTCTTCTAGGTTTATTTTTAATATCCCGTAATTCAAAGATCTAAGAAAGAAGAGTTGAAATAGAAATCCATGTCCCCATGCCCTCCTCATTTTTTTCTCATGGGGAAGAAAGGGTTTAGGATTTGAACACGTTCCTTAAAATCCTTTCTGGAGAGATGTGTTCTTTTCTGTAGGGAAGGAGCCAGCTTGGAGCACATCCACGGGCTTATTCAATTGATGGAAGAGTTGGGAAAAGATCCTTATGTAAACACACAGAAGTGTTTATAAATCTAAAAAATTAATTCCTTCTTCAGAGCATTTATAATTAAAATGTTCCCTTTTTGAGAATGGTAGCAGAACAGTAGTACTCTGTTGGCATCTTAGCATTTCTAGAGTCCTTAATGAAAATATTTTCTCTAAACTCAATTATTTGAAAAGCTATTCAGTAAAGGTTAAAAGTATCGCTCCGTAAGCTGCAGAACACTTTCAGACTCAGGGGAACTAAAAGACGGCTGCACCCCCACTTGGGCAGTCTCTAAAAATACCTTGACTTACATATTAAAATTGGCTTATTTCAGGGAAAGTTTAAGGTGTCGGTTTTCTGTTTTCTCCTGTCAGGGTAATCCTCTGAAGAGCTGGGTCTGAGAAATGACTCAGCTAGAATTACAGGTTGCCACCTTGGCATTTTCACCGTGTAGCAAAAATTCAGGCACTTTTAAGTCCTTAGAAAGCTCATACGAAAAGAAACAACAACTCCCCAAACCCAAACGCCAAACCCCCAAACCTGCCTGTAAATCAGAAAGACCCAGTATCTTGATTTCAGTGAGAGGTAGTTTTACTGTCTGCCCGCTGTCACCACAGCTGTCAGCAAGATGCCTTAAACATCCTAATTGTCACCAGGGATCAGATTGTTCCTTAACTAATTGTTTGGATCAGCTAATCTACATCCATCATCTGCAAAGGGCAGGCAGCCCCAAGCATCCTGTAATTTAGATAAAACTCCTATCCTGGGTGTAAACACAATTGTGTGGGTGACCAAGGGTCAGCAGACCAAAAGCCTACCTATGGGTGGAACAAGAGTGTGAATTGTAAACTGAGGACTCAGTGAGCCTCCCAGTTTACAAGCCCAGACCACCTGCGTGTATCCTGCTCAAACTATTGGAAATCAGTAGAAGATTCTGTTTCACTGATCACAATATGCCAAGAATCTAAATAGAGCAGACAGCCAAGATCACTGCTTAGACAGCTCTTGTGTCTGCACGCGGATGGGCTCTGGGGGTACTCTTTCTGACACAAATGTGCTTACAAGCCTTTCTTGAGTTAAACTCCTAAGAACATATAGGAATAAAGTGTGAATTATATATGTAATACACACATTTCATGTTAGAATGCAGCTTCCCTTCCCAGAACTGCTGCTTTAGTCAGTTCTCCAAAACAAAAACTTAAGTCATTATTTTAGACTCTGGAATCACTTTCTTTGCATTCATTTGCTCATTTTTCCATTTCAGACTCCTACGAGTCAGGCAAGCAAGTTTTCAGGCCTCAGAAATGGCAAACCATTTAGAAAGGAGCCATCACCTCACCATGACGTTGGTTTTATGTGAAAGTGCTTTAAAAAGAACTACTGAATTGGTTCAAAATTAAGAGAATGAAGGCAGCCAGGATTCTGTCCTCAATTTACTGAGCAGAAGTTAATAGAGGGAGAAAGACAAATCCATGATAAACAATAAACAAAGTTACAGCCTTTCCAAAGAACTATTTATTAGGATGCTTAAAAAGGGCCCCAGGGATTTTGTTAAAAATCGAGGTTGGAAAACCCTCCACACTTTCTCCCTCATTCAGTTAGTACAGATCCGATTAATTTTGCATAAAAGAACCGTATAAATGTTGTTTAGCTGGTGCTTCCCTCACTTTTTTGGATTTATTTTTATACCTATCAATACTTTGTAGAACCAAGGTGCTATGGGACAAACTCTGAAGAAATGGTAAAATAAAGGCAATTGCTAAATAATAAGAATAACCTGCATTTATTGTGGCTTACCCATTTCCCAGGCATTATTTTAAGCATTTTACGTGTGTTAATGCATTTCATCGTTACAGCAACTCCATGGCATAGGTATTCTTATTATTCCCATTTTATAGGAAAACTGATTCACAGAGAGGCTAATTAATTTGCACAGGATCACACAGACTGTTCTAGTGCATTAGCACAGCACCAGTTGGGCAAGCTTAGGGAAAACCCTTTTAGAGGAAACAGGCTTTGAAATGAGAATAAGAGGCAAGAGGAGAGTAGGGAGGGCTTGTTGTTCACTGAGGCAGATGGACGAGGAGCATAGATGCTGGAGACTTCTATAAAATGAGACTGGAGAGAATTAGGGGCCTAGCCTGGGGCAGAGGAGAAAGGAGAAAAACAGAGCCGGTGGGGGGCTCGATGGCCGGTGTAGGCAGTGACGAGTGGCCACTGTGGAGCTTCTATCATGAGCAACTTGATTTTGTCACTTTCACCTATAACATGGATTAAAAGGACTTAACAAATCTGTAGACTGTTTTCCTTCCCTGCCCCCAACTTTGGCTACTTCTCAAGAATGTTCCTTTCGGATTACAAAAGTAGATTATGTATTTATTGTAGGAAATATGAAACACATAAAGCACACGCGCAGAGGCAAAAAGAAAATGAAAATATTTCTAATTCGGCCTCCCAGAGCTGACCACTTTCAGCATATAGCATGAGTAATAAGGCCAGACTTTTAAATAAGAAAATGAACTGAGAGTGTACATAGGGCTTTGTGATTTTCTCCCCTTCATCATAGCTTAGCTTGGTATAGTGATATTTTCCATGTCTTTATACATCGCCAACTTTAGTGAATGCATGAAATTAGATTTAATTATTTTACAGATCTGCTATTGATACATTCTTTTCATTTTTTGCTATTCTGTCCAATGCTTCAAGGGACTTGCTTTGAGATTAATATTTCCCCCACTTGAGATCATTATAATTTCATACAAACTAACATTAAGCCATTAAATCACTGTATATGCATATATATTTTTAAATAATTTTTATACCTATTGCTAAATGCCTTCCCTAGATTGTACCACTCTATCCCCTTCACGGCATAAAATGAGAAAGCCATTTCCCCACACACCAAACCCCACAGGTACCAGCATTCCTCTACTTCCATACTTTTGATTTATAAGGTGGAGAGGAACAAAGCCATGCCTCAGAGCAAAGGTGGGTCACCCTGGCTTGCCACCAACAGATGGCGGTGACTGCCACATGGATGGTGTCACTTGCATTTTAGAAGGAATTAACTTAAATCAGTCTTTCAGAAGTTAATCTGTAAAACTCGTTATCAATTTGATAAATATAAGTATTACATTCTCATTTAGATGTAGATTTCTTTGGTTACTGAGAAAACTGAACAATTTTCATATATTCATCTGTATTTCTTTTGTAAATTGTCTTGTCACTTATTTTGCCCACTCTTTTTCTACTGCAGTGCTCATCATTTAATGTATTATTAGTGTACATCATTTATGTATTATTTTAAAAATATGATTCCAGATTTTCATTTGCCTTTTACTCTATAGTTTTGTTTTTAATTGGACAAAGGAGAGATGTACATAAGTTTTAAATGTTCATATAGCCATTTATTTTTTATGCCTTATGATTAGTTTGTTTTTATGCTGAAAAGGGCTCTCTTTACCTCAAGATTTTTTTTAACAATTAACTCTTTACTATCTCTGATATTTATTTCGGTGTAAGATGTCAAGAGAGTCAACATTATTTTTTCCAAAAAGCTAATCAATTGTTTCTGTACCTTTAAAAAATAATTCCACCTTTCTATAATGATTAGAAATACTGATTTTAGCCTATAATAAAATTTTGTGTCTGCTGTGATCCATTTCAGACCTTTCCAGTCTATCATTGGGATATATTTAATTACTAGAGCCACTGTTTCAGTAGTACTTATTCATGTACTGCAGTGCTGGTTGACTCTAACATTTTTTGTCTCTTTTTGTTGTTATCCTTTAAAAGTATTTTATTGATTTTTAAATCACTACATTAACCCAGGCTCCTTTTTTTTTTTTAACCCAGGCTCCTTATAACAAATTCAACAGCAGAGCATGGTGTATACATAAAGTTAATAATTTCCCCCTCCCCCTTCTAGTCCTGGTCTGCCATGAAAACAAAGGCTTATAGTTTGGTGAATATATTTTTGCACTTTTATTTGTGTTCCTTTTTTTTAAAAAAAGATTTTATTTATCTATTTACGAGAGAGAGAGAGAGAGAAAGAGAGAGAGATAGAGAGAGGCAGAGACACAGGCAGAGGGAGAAGCAGGCTCCATGCAGGGAGCCCAATGTGGGACTCGATCCGGAGTCTCCAGGATCACGCCCTGGGCCGACGGTGTTGGTAAACCGCTGAGCCACCCGGGCTGCCTTCTTTGTGTTCTTATGAGCAAATAATAATAGTGAGAATATCAAGTGCAAGGCATTGTTCAAAGTACTCTGTGAATTTATTTCATTTACTCTTTTTATAACACATGTGTGAGGCAGATATTATCACTATCAATATATGGATGAGTAGGGACGCCTGGGTGGCTCAGCCGTTGAGTGCCTCCCTTCGGCTCAGGGCGTGATCCTGGAGAGTCTGGATAGAGTCCCACATTGGGCTCCCTGTATGGAGCCTGTTTCTCTCTCTGCCTCTCTCTCTCTGTGTGTCTCTCATGAATAAATAAAATCTTAAAAAATATATATATATGGATGAGTAAACTGAGTCATAGGAAGTCTAAATAATTCGCTGAAATCACATAGTAAGTGGTGGGGCTGAGATGCAAACACAAGCAGCCTCTTCCAGAGCTGGATTTCCACCTTTGGCTTCTCCCTCAATCGTTCCTACTCCTTCTCTTCCTTCTTTTCCTCTATTAAGAAATGGGCTATTCTATACACATTGCTTTGAAAACTGCCTTCTTTCAACATAAATTCTATTATATTCTTTTTAGCTAAACACCCATAGATGCATCACTTTTCAGACAGATCCTCATTGTCAGCTGCATAGTATTTGAGGGCACAGTATAATATAATTTAACAAGTTGCTTCCTCGTGATAGACACTCGGGTGGTCTTGTTTCCTGGCCACCACCCAACAACGCTGCTATTAACATCTCTGTACAAAATTCTTTCATACTGGCTAATTTCATTTTTGGAAAATCATTTTTCAAACGGGCTACTGCTGTGTCCAAGGGCATATGTGAGGTTTTATTTAATTGATACTATCAAATTAATTTTCACAGTGGTGAGCTACCCCAGACTGCCAGATGGGCAGCTTTCCCACAAAGCCTTTGATTTTCACTCTTTCTTCCTTCCGGAAGCCCCACCACCCAGCCCCGGGATGCAGGCTTGCTCTCCAGCCCCTGCAGCTTTGGCTCACACTGGACAGCCCCCCCCCCCACCTGTCCCCATTCCCTAAAAGCACAACACAACACACCATGGAGCACAGTGGAGCAAACAATTTAAAGTTAAATATAAGACCGCTCCTTTCTGGCTCTGCCCTGGCCTTCTGACAATACTATACGTGTAGTATTGACCAAGATTGCACTACAAACTGGTATAGACCGGGACTGAAACAGGGTCTCCCAGGCCCGTCCACCTCGGTCTTCATTATCTCAGAGTGCCCTATTTACTCTGACTTGGGCTGATAGTCTTATTAACTAAATGCAGACTAAACATATCCTTTAAGACCCAGTTCAGTGGTCCCTGTTTCTACCAAGCCTTTTTTGCATCCACTAGATCAGCTGTTTGGCCCTCTTGTGTTCTCATCTCATGTGATTCCTTCTTAAATTTTGGCCCTCGCCACAAAATATTAATTACTTTCTGCCTTCTTTTCCCCTCACATCCGATTATAGCTACCTGAAGTCAGGGACATTTCTCAATCATGTTTGAACCCCAGAACGTAGAGTGCTCTCAGCAACTAGTAAATACAAGTGTATTAAATGGTGGATGGATGGATGGATGGATGGATGGACAGATGGTAAGTATCTCTTATTTTCCCTAACCACTCCATGAATTTTAGTTTGAGAGAATTAAAATGGAGGACTCTCTTTATGTTTATTATATCACATCGAAGACTAGAGGGGTATGTGGTAAGATGAGCACACCTACAGTCACGTCAATGGCCCAGCCAGAGGCAGTTTATCCTTTTCCTGCCCTCTGGCCCCCAGAAACCCATTATATCCATCCCACCCCACTCGGGTACCCCAGCTAGAATACCCTAGTACCACTGCTCTCATAGAGTAACATTCACTGGAAACTTGTCAATGCTTTTATCTGTGAGGAGATTTTTCTAAGCACTGCTTTGGGAGACTAAACCTTGGAATAAATACTGGAAGTCCTGAAGGAAATCTTTACACGGGATGGCTTTTCTCTACTGTGCAACACTAGCAAGTAAGTGGGCTTTAATCACAACACTTTTCAGCACTTCTACCATTTTTATTTGCATCGTCTCTTTAGCTCTGAGGAGCAGTGTTACTAGTGGGTAAGACCATAAATCCTCATGCCAAACCGCTGGTTTGAATTTTAGTTTACTACTTTGGGAAAAGCATTTCATGTAACTTCAGGAAATGGCATTCACATAGAGTACAATGTCACATGATGCATGTGGAGCATTTTATGCATTTAAACCTACCAAAAAGAATTCATTAAATAAGCAAATACCATTTTTGTCTTCCTGGCACCCCTATTCATAGATGTCATTAACACCATCTCAAATATGGAGAAATTGTGGTCTAAGGAGATTAAGTGGCTAGTTTTGGGTTAAATAGGAAGTTAGAAAGAAACTGCTGACTTCCCAATCTCCACACTGCCAAGATTTATTTCCACCTATACTATTTATTTCCACTTATTTCCACCTATACCATTATGAGTACACCCTCTGCAAGGATATGGGGCCTGTTGTATTTTGTTGTTGTTTTTGGCTTTCCTGGAAGTGAATTTTAATACTGGGGATGGAACAAGAATTTACAATGACTCATTACCAAAACAAAACCAACCACCACCACGACAAAATACCAAGTTGAGATCTGGGGGCTGGTTACTCAACAGTAGGCTCTTCTAGTCTCTACAGTTACCAAATACCTTCCAAATACCTTGTTCAGTCCTTGTGTCATAACTAATTATAAGTCCCTTGAGGATGAGGATTGTGCTTTATTCATCTTTGAATTCTACCAGAAGTCTACAATAGTGTTTCAGATATAGTAGATAGTCAATAAAATGTTATATAAAACAAATAGGAGCTTACAATCTAAGAAGGAGTTCACAATTTCATTATTTTCTGCTCTCGATTTGCAAGAACAATCTGGGTGACTCTACAGAGTGAGTATCTTTATAACAACCCAGGGTTTAAAGGGTTAGTATGACAATTTCTTTATCTGAATAAAGACATTTTTAGTTGAGGTTCCTGGAAAACTAAATCAGTTGTGAGGCTAATGCAAAATCCAGCTATCATCTTGAATGGTGAGCAAATGTGTTTTGTCTAATCCTTATTACTGGCCTAAGGGAGGAAAGCCTGGTAATTTGGGCAAAGGGGATGTGTATTTTTGCTGGAAAATAAAAATATCTTGAAATTGTCGATAAAAGAAGGCTTTGAATTCATGCTGAAAATAGAGCCTACTATATTAAAGATCAAATTTATGTCTCAGAAAAATAGCTAGTTAGAATGAGTTCTTATACATTCTAGTCAGCATTTTAATAACTAAAATTAGCCTAACTCAACATCTATAAATCAACTAAAGTTACAACTTTTGTATCTATGAGGCTATATTTTAACAGCTATATTTTGATAGGGCACTACTTTCGGCTACCTTATTTGTCTCATAGATAAAAATCATTTGACCCTAAAAGAAATCTTACCTATGGAATAAAAAAAAATGCTTATCTTCCATGCATCATAATGCCCAAGTACCACAGGATAGTTGCCTTTTTAAGTGCATTTGTGGCTGCAAAGGTTTGCACATTTCTTCCTTTTATAGTCAATGTGCTTCCCATGCAGACCGGCAGACGTGCTCTCCTGGCAGTCATTGCTTCTTGCAATTTCTCTTTAATGTTAAGTCCTACAAGCTGTTGGGAATAAATAATCATGCCTATTTCTTGGCATGAAAATGTCCATTCATTCACCAAATATTCAATTTCACTTCCACCATTAGCAGATTTTCTTTGTGAGTAAAAAGGTAGCTTCCAATGTCTTCTCAACTTCAGCTGCATCCCAGCTGTGTTTATTAAACAGAGATTTCACATTGTCTGCCCTTTTGTTTTCTGTTCCATCATTTTCCCCATCTGGATTTCCCCCCACATATCCCAGTGAATATATCCATATTTTCACTGACAGTAGGTTTTTTTTTTTTGATATCTTTCCCTGATGATAGCAGTTAACATTCCTTTAAAAGCTTACGTTTCACCTCTGTTCCCCTGTTCACATTTCAACTACGTGAAATTGGGTGATTTGAAACAATTTTAGCAGCTTCTCACTCAAATATAATCCCTTACGACTTGTGATGGTTTTGAATTCTTGGCAACCATTTTCTATGCCACTTAGAGTCTCTGTAAAGGAAGGATTGTTAAGAATTACAAGCACAGAGGCAATGCCTTAAAGAACAAAGAAGACACATTTTATTTCAAGAAAAATAAAATAGAATTTCACAGTCACTTGCCTACATTTTCCTCCTTCCCCAAGTGGAAACAGAATGTGAGTAGAGAAAACATACCCCAGGGATTGAGGAGAAATGGAGCCCATGAACTTTCTTGTGTTGAGCACTTCTTTTCTTAAAAATGCAAAGATGTTAACCTCCAAAAATTTCTGTCACTAGTCACGATGCTTGCAATTCTACTTCTTTTAAACTTGCCCAATTAGGAGAATAATTCAAACATTCTTTCTCTTTGCATATTACCCCAATGGTCAAGTTTAATCATAACTAAGAACTTTGATTCATTTGTATAAACAGTATAGGTTTGCACAAATATATTCCATAGAATTTGAAAATTATTTATATCTCATTTTTCAGAATTAAATAGTATTTCTGTAGTTAGGCAGAAAATGGTCATTCATGGGACGCCTGGGTGGCTCAGCAGTTGAGCATCTGCCTTCATGCTCAGGGCGTGATCCCAGAATTCCGGGATCGAGTCCCACATCCGGCTTCCCTGCGAGGAGCCTGCTTCTCCCTCTGCCTATGTCTCTGCCTCTCTCTGTGTGTCTCTCATGAATAAATAAAATCTTAAAAAAAGAAAAAAGAAAATGGTCATTCATTTGTGCAAAGTTCTATGGGCAAATCCATTCCAAGGGAAAAAAATTAAAGTTAACTATTAATTCCAAATTTAATGCTGTAATTTGTGTATTTTACATTTTCTACCCACAAAAGAATTATAATGATCCTTAGCATAGTGCAGTACTGAGACTGAAGCCAGATGACTTAGGCTAAAATCCTAGCTCTATTACTTCTTAGATACTTGATTTTGGATAAATTATTCAACCTTTCTGTGCCTCAGTTTCCTTTTCTGAAAAATGCAGCTGATAATGACAGAACTTACCTTATAGCTTGGGCTTAAGGTTTGAATTTGTTAACCCAAGTTAAGATCTTACAACAATGCCGGGTACAAAGTAATTTTCTGTCACGGTCAGCTGTAACTGGTAGTTACACTTATAGCATCTATCAGTCTGGTACATGGGTCATATAGGTTAAGAGTTAATGGACTTATATGTTGGTCCAGCAAAAGAAAATTTCTATTCTGATCCAAGATGCATTTGCTGAACACCAACTATGGGTATGTAAGACAGAGAAATTGAAAACTAATTTACCTAGAAATGAAACCAAACTTTTGGCACCCATAGATTTACTGAATCAGGGCAAATAAAGAGATAACAAACCAAGAAATTGAGCAAATGTCTTTGTGAACCAACATAAAAAGTCAACTAACTTACCCTGAAGAGTGAAAGAAATGAAATAAAGATTATGTTCATAATGCTGTTATTGGTTAGCTTAATGATATGAACAGAAGTATCACTCTGACTGGTACTATAAAAGGTGAGCTATTTTGAGGAATGTCAAAAAGAGATAGAAGAGATAGAAACATACAACAGAGATATTTGGGGGGTTGGGGAGATACTCTGTAGATGGAAAGCCTGGTTTGGACATACTCCTTTGCCTTGAGTTTAGAATTCTGACACATTTCAAAGTTTACTCTCATCTGTAAGCACTTGAACTTGCTGTTAAAGGACTCTCCCCCCCCACCATGCCTGCCTTCTAGGGGAGGGAGACATACCCAGTGGAGTAGAAGCAGTGGCAGCCTACAGACTTGTTAACAGGAATGATTGTAGGAGATCAGAGAGCCAGGGATGAAGAGGAAGGAAAACAGCTTCCTTGATTAAAGAGATTCCTTAATAAGAGAAGCTCTATGGGGCCCCTTCATTGGTTTCTATTTACTCATCTCTTTTGGTACCATATCATTTGCATTTGTTGAGTCTCAATTTCCTCATTTGTTAAATGTATCTATTTGATCAGGAAAATCTCTAAACTAGTTATTCAGTATTTGCATTTCTGAAAAATCCATTTTTAGAAATGAATGATTGGCTTCTACTCACCGAGAAGAGGTCTAATTACCTTGTTTTTTTATTTGTTTTTTAAGAAATAACTGTTGAATTCCGGCTTTCCAAAATATTGCCAGAGAAGTCTGTAGATAAAAGAAAGCTGAGTTTACTGCTTACCATTTGAGGACAGCACTACCTCAACAGTCTCACTAGCATCTCAGAAGGGTAAGGGCAAAGCTGAGATTTTTTAAAAAGACATTTTGAAATATGGTTTAGTGTGGGAGGTGGAGCTTGGCTATGGTTGGGTTAGGATCATAATAGCTTTGGTGGACACAGCAAGGCAAAGATTTTGAATCAAGGGGTTCAAAGTGTCTGCTTGCCATAGTCTTCTGAAAATTTCTGCAGAGCTGCCAACATGGGCTTTTGATCTAATCTCTATCTTTTGATGGATGACCTGATTTTCTACTTTATGGAAACCAAGCCACCTGGCATGTGTGACATTTGAATTCTTCTTTGTCCACCGAAAAGATCTTGATTTCATCCATTCTTTCTTCTTTACTCCATTCTTAGAGAACAATGCTTTCTTACTCTTAAAATTCTACATTTAGCTTGGTCTTATACCATCATCCTCTTCATAGCTATTTGCCAACTGATTAATAATCTGCTCTTTCATACACATTAACCTTCTCATTCCTCATGATTCTTTTCCCTTGGGATAAAGATATGATTTATATATCCTTTAGTATAAAATAATATCTACTGGGTGTGTGGGTGTCAAGTCAAGGTCTTTTCCTATTCTTTCTCTTCTACCCGAGTCTTTGTCTCTTCTTCCTTGACAACTGCTGATCAGCCTTTGAAAAAATAAGAGTTCTCCCTCAATCTCAAAATCCCTGTGAGGGTATCATCTTCTCAGTCCCCAGTCCTTCCCATCTCCATCAAGATTTTAGAATGTGTAGGTAATGTAGCTTGTCCGCACATTCTCACTCCCATTTACTTTCCATTTCATTGTAATCTACTTACTTTGATAAGTTTACCAGTGATTTCCTAATTGCCAATTCAAGGGAAAATTCTAATTCTTTTCCTTTGTGGCATTTGACACTGCTGGCCACTCTCTCTTCTTTGAAAAGCATGTTTTTTTGGCTTCTAATACCACCTGCTCCTGGTCCTTTTATGACCTTCAAAACAGCTCTTTCTCTAATTATTTCTTCTTGTTATATCTGCTCTTTAAATGTTTCCATTATTTGAAGTTTTGTTCTTGGTTTCTGCCTTTTATCACAATGTCTGGTCCCATGGGGTGATTTTACTCATTCTCGCTTACCCTGGGATAATTTCCTAAAAATTAAAAATTTCCATCATGACCCCTTTCCTTAGTTTCAGATACCCAATTATGTGTTGAACATTTCTACCTGGATCGAATTTATTATTTCCAAAATATATTATTAATAAAACCATTATCCACTATCCAGTGTTTCCACAACTTCCCAGATGATAAATATCACTGGCAAGACTTGTTAATCAGATTACCAAGTCTCTCACTAAAAATGCTGATTCAGTTGGTGGTGGTGGGTGATTTGGGAAGCACAGATGGGGCTGAGCATCATTCTTACCCTTTCTATCTGTTTCATTCCTATCCTTCCACTCAGGCACTGGGGGCTGTCCATTGTCTACTAAACATCTCTCAAACCATACCTCTCCTCTGATTCTGCACTGTTAGAACTTTAGTTTTGGCTGTCATGAACTGTTTAGTTCCTTCAGTTTAATGATGGTTCTTTGCTTATTCTGCAAACCTGAACCTTCTATTCTCATTTTACCAAACATTCACAAGTTCTTTATGAGGCTATCTTCTTTCTCATCTCTGTTTCTTCATCCTGAAACATAATTCCCCATGCTAGATTCTTCTTATGGTCAAACTAGTCATCCTTAGAAACCCACCTAAAGTAAGTTAGAACATGGTTACTTGGAACATGGCAAATATATAGTCATTTTACATACATCCTCATGTACTTCTTTATTTAGTTTCATCCTAGATGTAGCTTTTCATGTTCTTGCCAAGGGAGCAGTGTTTCACTGGAGAAACTCAGAGCCCATGTTTTGGCTTCAGATAGGCTTGAGTTCAATTCTCATTATTTCTATTTAATTATCCCAGGATTTGGGGATAGCTCATTCAACTTTCTAAGCCTCAAGTCCTCATCTATAAAAATAACAAGATAATAGTAAGGATTAAATTATATAGTAGAAGCAATGTGTTGAGCCCAGTTCCTGGCACAACTGGGGATTCAGAATCTTTATATAGGGTGGTAATTTATAGTCCAAATCACAACCATTTTGGAACTAAAGAGGGTGCTATTAATAATTTTTCTGAGAGACAAGTATAAACTAAGACTATTCATGGTAAAGGACATATGGTTACCCTACATACAGGAGGGACTCTTGGGCCACCATCTCATTGGAAGAGAGACAACAGCTAAAATATTTGCCTGGAAGTTTTATTAGAGTAATCTCACTATTTAAAATCTTTTTTTTTTTTAAATTTTATTTATTTATTTATGATAGTCACAGAGAGAGAGAGAGAGAGAGAGAGAGGCAGAGACATAGGCAGAGGGAGAAGCAGGCTCCATGCACCGGGAGCCTGACGTGGGATTCGATCCCGGGTCTCCAGGATCGCGCCCTGGGCCAAAGGCAGGCGCCAAACCGCTGCGCCACCCAGGGATCCCCGAGTAATCTCACTATTTATACCTATACTATAAGTTTGGAGTGATGTTGGAGTAGACTAAAGACTGCTTTTGCACCATCATTTCTTAGAACATGACAGATGCACACAGTGCATATTCTTTATAGTTATTGACCTAGGGACCTGCTCTGGCCATGCCTATTTCTGCTTTGACTTCAAATATAGACTTTGAGGCCATGTTCACATTCTCTCTCTCAGACATTAGCTTTTCCACTCTCATAGTCTCTCTGTGTTGAGCATCTGTTGCTGGTCTCTTATAAAGCACATCTGTTGTCTTCTGAAGAATGGAAAGAGGGCCTTATCTCTCTGTCATTTGGGATGAGAGATCTAGTGAGGCTGCTTCTTCTCATTTTATTAGCCTTCACTAAGCTAATAGTGGAGGTTCATTCCACATATCTGGCTTCTAGGGACCCCTTTCAACTAGCAGGGAGCCCTTTTGGGGCTTTTGATAAAGCAAATTAAATCCCTGCAATTTTGCACACTATTCACAAATGGTGCTCTTTGGCACTTTCTAACACCAGGATCATTCTTGCTCCATTCCCCATCCTCCAGCTTCACATATATGCTACTTCCATGACTTCCCAATTTGTAGGAAGAGGCACTGCCAGTCCTCAATCTAGTCATTCCCAATCTTTTCTTAAGGAGAACAAGTCTTTTGAGGCAGCAGGGGGTGTGGAGGATATTTGCTTCTTACTACTCGCCTACTCTACATTAGGTTCTCCCGCTCACGACTGTCACAAAACCCTGTGCTCCTTATAACTCATCCACCCTCATCATGATCTACTGTTACTATGTATTTTCTTGTTCATCTTACTCACTAAATTATAAGCTTCTTAAGTGCCACACCTATTTCTTATTTATCTTTTTGTCTCAAGAAAGTGGCACAGTACCTGGCATATGTGGATTCTCAAGAAATGTTAAATGAATGACTTATTTTGTTACATGCGAATAGCTCTAGGAAATACTTAGTACTAAGCGATGCTCTTAGTCATACCTCAAAACAGAATTCTGGTGAGCTAAGCTGCTACCCTATAATCTAGAATTTGTTATTAGCATGGAGAAAAATCTAATTTGGCTTTGGCCTCCTTTACTTATTTTTGTCCCAGAGCTACCTTTGCATCTGATATATCCCTACTTCAGCTTCAAGAAAGTCCAGTCTAGATCATGCCTGCCAAGAAAAGACTTCAGAAAAAAAAGCACCAGCTCAGGTAGCCCTCTGGGTTTCTCATCAGCCTTGATGATGGAGACAGGACACAGTGCTTCCTCTTTCTAATGTTACCTACAACTCTAGAGACTCAAGAGAAGTTATGACACTTCCTAAGAGTATGGCTGATATTTGGAGAGTGACCCTCTTGTGAATGAATATATTTGCTTTAATTTTGAATGATCTTACCTTCAATTCAAACATTTCATTTCACTGAGAGTGACTAGGGCTGGTACAAAGCAAGTGTTTATTAAATACTTCCTAAATAATCCATCCAAGGTTTGTCCATTCTTTTCCTTATAGGTATGCATGTTTAGCCTGTTCATAAACATCATGTGGCATTGTATTTTCAGTTTCTCTTCATGTCTATTCACACACAAAAAAATTCATTAAACTTATACTTTTTTTCAGTCACCAAACTAGGTGCTAGAGAATCTCAGAGTGCCATGATGGCCCTCAAGAAGCAAACGGTTTTGATGGGAGAGTCAGAGAAATCAACAGAATGAATTGAAAGTGAACAGAATTCAATGATGGAAACATGCTATTTCCAGTTGTTATGAAAGCACAAAGGACAGCTGAGCTACCCAGTCAACTTGGGGGGACAGCAATGGTTGCATAGATATTAGAGAAGGTCTCCTAGAAAGGGAACACTAAGCTAAACATTACGGAATGAACAGGAATTAGAAGTGGGAAGCTGAAAATGGGGAGGGTATTTCAAGCAAGAGGAAAATGTGAGAAGATCTGTAGGACAAGTATAACGTTGTGTTCAAAGGAAATGAAAAGCAGTTGACTATTGCTAGAGCATCCTTCTAGGTAAGAAATGGAAAGAGGTAAAGGTGGAGGGGGAGGGCAAAGGCAGATCATATGAAGAAGAAATTGTGAAGAAATGAAGAAATTGTGACTTTATTCTTTCCATGTTGAGGAGTTATTGAAGAATTCTGAGTAGATTTGCAAAAATGGAATATTGTATCTGAGAGGAGGGGGATGGATTTGTGGCATGCAAAATTGTTTAGGTGTAGAGATGAGGGAAGAGGTGATAAAACTGGTCCCTGGTGATTGGGCAACTAGTGTGAGAATGAGACAGCACTGTGGTTAATAGCATTGCCTCAGGAACCATATGGCCTGAGTTCAAATCTCAGCTTTGCCACTGCTTACTATGTAACATTTAGCAGATGTCTTAATCTTTCTGTGTCTCTGTTTCTTCATCTGCAAAATGGAAAGTTTATTAATAATATTACCTTTTGAAAAGGAGGACCAAGTAAGTAGATGAGTGTAAATTATGCCTGGCACATAGAAAGTACTATAGAAGTGTTTACCACCCTTATTATAGTAAAGGAACAAGTTTTTGTTTTGTTTTGTTTTAAAGGAACAAATTTTAAAGAGAAAGAGACTGAGTTCAGTTTTAGGGATTTTGGTATTAGAAATCCATGTGAAGACTTCCAACAGTTGGCTGACATGTTCATCTGAAGTTCCAGAGAAAGGGCTTGTCTGGAAGTAGAGATATTTTAAAAATTTGGCATATGAACAATTCTGATTAAAAACATGAGGACGAAGTCAGCAAAAAGAAGGAAACAATGAAGATTAGGGCAGAGATAAATGACAGAGAAGATAGAAAAAAAATCAACAACACCAAGAGTTAGTTTTTTTTTTTTTTTTGAGAAATGAAAAAAAAAAACTGATAAACTCTTACCTACACTGAAAAAAAGAAAGAATACTCAAATAGCTAAAAATATAAACAGAAGAGGATATATTACAACTGATTTCACACAATAAAAGGATTAGAAGGGACTGTTAAGAATAATTATATGCCAACAAATTGGAAAACTTGGAGTTAATAGACAAATTCCTAGAAATATATAACCTACCAAGACTGAATCATGAAGAAATAAATCTGAACAGACCTGCAACAAGTAAGGAGACTGAAGCAGTAAAAGAAAATCTCCCAACAAATAAAAGTCCAGGACCTGAAAGCTTGGGGAATTCTACCAAACATTTAAAAAAGAGTTAACATTAGTCCTTCTCAACTCGTCCAAAGAATCAAAAGAGAGGCAACACTCCTCAAGTCATTCTCTGAGGCCTCATCACCCTGATGCCAAAAATAGATGAAGACAAAACAAGAAAACTACAGAAACCAATCTTCCTGATGAATCCTGATACAAAAAATCCTAAACAAAATACTATTAAGCAAAATTCAATGGCACATTAAAAGGATCATAGAACATGGCCAAATGGGATTTACACCTGGGATACAAGGATAATTCAACATGAAAATCAATCAATGTAATATACAAGATTAACAAGCTGAAGGAAGGATATAACTACATAATCATCTCAGTTGATGCAGAAAAGGCATTTGACAAAATTCAACACCCTTTCATGATGAACAGTCAATAAACAAAGAGATATTTGTTAAAATATTTATTTATTTATTTGAGAGAGAGAGAGAGAGAGAGAGAGAGAGAGCTGGGGAGTGGCAGAGGGAGAGGAAGAGAACCACGAGAAGACTTTTTGCTGAACATAGAGCCTGACACGGGGCTCAGTCGCATGACTCTGAGATCATGACCTGAGCCAAGACCACGACCTGAGTGGAAATCAAGAATCAGATGATTAACTGAGCCACCCAAGTGCCCCTTAATGAGGAGATATTTAAAACTTTTCCTTTAAGACCAGAAATAAGGCAAGGATGCTCACTTTCACCACGACTATTTAACACAGTCCTGGAAGTTCTGGCCAGGGCAATTGGAAAGGAAAAGGAAATGCAAGGCATATAAAATGAAAAAGGAGAAGCAAAATGATCTCTGTTCACAGATAACATTATCTTGCATACAAAAAACCTTAAACATTCCACCAGAAAGCTCTTAGAGCTAATTAAAAAAGTCAGCAAAGTTGTAGGATACCAAATCAACACTTAAAAGTAAAGTATGATTTTATATATTAACAGTGACCATTCATCAAAGGAAAGTAAGAAAATGATCCCATTTACTATAACATCAAAAATGATAAAATACTTAAGGAATAAACATAACCAAGCAGGAGAAACTGAAAACTATAAAATATTGCTAGGTAAAAGAAATAAAAGAAAACATAAATGGAAAGACATACTATGTTTGTGGATTGAAAGATATAATATTGTTAAAATGTCCATACTCAAAATGATCTACAGATTCAGTGCAAATCCTATCAAAATCCTAACAGCATTTTTTGCATAAATGTAAAAAAAAAAAGTTCTTAAAATCACATAGAATCTCAAAAGTCCCTGAAAAGCCAAAACAATCTTGACAAAAGAAGAGACTTGGAGGCTTCATACTCTCTGGTTTTAAAACATACTACAAAAACAATAGTAACTAAGATGGTATGGTATTGGCATAAAGATAGATTTACAGACCAACGGAGCAGAATAGAGAGCCCAGAAAAAAATTGCTAGAGTATATGTCCAGATGATTTTAGATAAGGGTGCCAAGATTACACACAGGGGAAAAGACAGTCTCTTCAATAAATGGTGCTGGAAAACCTGGATATCCACATGAAAAAGAATGAAGTTGAACTTTTGCTTTATATGGATATAAAAATTAATTCAAAATGGATTAAAGACCTAAATGTAAGTCTAAAACTATTACATTCCCAGAAAAAAACATAGAGAAAAAGCCTCATGATATAGTGGATTTGGCAACTGACATCTTTCACATGACACCAAAGCACAGGCAACAAAATTAAAAATAGACAAAAGGGACTATACCAAACACTAAAACTTTTACATGCCAAAGAAAACAATCAGCAGCATGAAAAGGCAATCTATGGAATGAGAGAAGACATTGGCAAATCATATATGCCACAAAGAGTTATTATCCAGAATATACAAGGATCTTCCACAACTCAGCAAAGAAAAAAGAAAACCCAATTAAAAAATGGGAAAGGGACTTGAATAGACATTTCTCCAAAGAAAATATACAAATGGACAAAAGCATCCAAAGATGTTCAATACCACTAATCATTAGGAAAATTCAAATTAAAATCAGAACCAGATATACCTCATACCCATCATGATGACCACTATCTGAAGAACAGAAAATAACAAGTACCGGAGAAGATGCAGAGAAGTTGGAACCCGTGTGCACTGTTGGTGGGAATACAAAATGGTGTGATTATTATGGAAAACAGTAGGAAGATTCTTTAAAAATTTAAAAATAGAATTACCATATGATCTAGCAATTTCACTTGTATATTCTAAAAAACACAAAGCAATATCTCAAAGAGATATTAACATGCTTATGTTCATTGTAGTATTAGTCAAAATGGAAAAAGCCTGAACCAAGTCAAATGTCCATTGGCAAATGACTGGATAAAATGTGGTATATGCACACAATAAAATATTATGAAGCCTAAAGAAAGAATAAAATAAAAAAAATTGTCACATGCTACAACATCAATGAGCCAGTCACTAAAGAAGAAATACTGTATGATGCCATTCATATGAAGTATCTAAAGTAGTCAAAATCAAAGAAACAGAAACTAGAAATGTGGTTACTGAGGGCTAGGGGAGGGAAAATTAGTGTTTAGTAGGTATAGAGATTTAGTGTTGCAAAATGAAACAGTTCAAGAAATATGTTGCACAACAATGTAATTGTACTTAATGCTCCTGAACTGTAGACTTATAAATGGTTAAGATAGCAAATTTAATGTTACGTCTTATTGGGTTTTTAAAGTACGATTAAAAACAAGGTAAACAAAAAAAAAATGAGAGGTGGGATCAATTCCTTAGGAAACACATGGAGAATGAAGAGAGTAGGTCAATGATGAAACAGAAATTCCTCTGAAATCTTTTAGTATCCTTTTAGAATGTGTTAGGGATGGCGGACACCACATGTAATGATCAAGGAAGACTGCTTCTGACCTCTTGCTATACATGTTCTTTTCTTTCTAGAAGAGTTGGGGATCTCAAACAGTGGATTATTTTCAAACCTGAATATTATTACTAGAAGGATTTCAATAAGAGTAATTAGCAGATAAACGAAATGAAATTTTAAAAGTGATGTAGGCAGGACTTAAGAAGCATTACTTATAGGCCAGCTAAGAAATGAGAAAGCTGAGCATCTGGGTGGCTTGGTGAGTTGAGCTTCTGACTCTTGGTTTCAGCTTATGACCTCAGGGTTGTAGGATGGAGCCCCAGATTGGGCTCCATTCTCAGCCAGAATCTGCTTGGGATTCTCTCACCCTCTCCCTTTGCCCCTTCCCCGCTCTCTCTCGTTATCTCAAATAAATAAATAATCTTAAAAAAAGAAAAAAGAAAAAAGAAAAAAAGCCAATTCTGGAAAGTGAAGATACAAGAACTCACGTGGAAGTAAAGTCACTTTGGAGATGTCTGCTGATCATGTAGTGAGGTCAGAACAAAGCAAAGTTAGGAGAGTCTGAAGTCAGTGGGGAAATTAAGGTTAGCAACATAGTAGTATGGTGCTGGATTTTCTAAACCAAGGTTGGGACACACGTCTGAGACAGAGCAAAATGTTTGAAGCCACAACTATGGCAGAAAATCTAGGATATCTGGTAGGCATTCTCATGGCCCTCCTTCTTGGAATATGCAGCATGTTGAACTACCCTCAGGTATTCTGAAAAAAAGAAAAGGCACCATGGGTTAAGATGTCACAGGCACATTTTGAGCAGGGTGACCAGAGAAAGAGATGACAGGCAAGAAGAGGTAGCATTTAAATTGAGTTTAATCCTAAACAAGTGAGTTGACTCGGGATCCTATCTACGCTCCCTTCCCACTGGCCATACATACATCCAGTGGCCCAGTGGGATGATGTGGTATCCTAGTATCTTCATAGATGATTTTGAGCAGCAGGACTGGAGGAGGCAACACAAGATTCTTTTTATAAATAGGGCCCTGCTCTGTGGGACATCAATTTAGGCACTAAATTCATCAGCAAAACATTAGTTAAACCTTCAATTCAAACATTATGGTTAAGAAGGGATGGGGGTTGGTAACCCAGCCTCTAAATAATAGAGACCAGATTGTAAGTAACACCAGTGATTCTATGTATTTATATCTGTTACTGAGGAGGTAAGTAATCCACATACTTCCTGCAGCTGAGGACTTGATGTTATACCATTTGGTTTATAAATAGTGTCTCTCTATGGGGCAGCTTCAAAATAAAAGAAACTTCTCCCTCCCACATAGTTCTATTATTGGCCTAAGAACCCCATCTCCTTCTCTCTCTCTCTCTCCCTCTCTCTCACACACACACACACATACACACACACACACTCATTCATTCACAAGGGCAGTCACTTCAAAATTAAACTAACATCATTTTTAATGGGAAAGTCAGTTGCTCTAAGTGCTTAAGCTAGTAAACGTGAAAGGAAGCATTGGCTCTAACCACTCCGGGCTTCATTAAGCTCTATCTTCCAGAGGGCACTTGATCTTGAGTCTACCTTCCCCAAAGAAATGCCATTTGCTTTCCCACCAATATCTCTGAAAGAACCAATAGTAATCATTGATGTATCTCTCCAGGCTCTTGAACACACGTTTAGTTGAGAGAGCTTCTTTTTGATAAAGGCTCAAATGTGAGCATGTCACCTGGGCCATCCTAGGCCTCCATGCATTAGTAGCACAATTCTTTGCAAATAAACAAAGCTTTGAGTTCCTGGGGGAAAAAATGCAGCTTACACAGCACTTAGGAGTGCTCAAAGGGCCTCTGTTCCTTCTCCATACTAATGTGGTTTCACAAGAAGACCAAGATTATTTTATTGCCCCAGGATGCCAGGAAATTTTCATTTGGCTCCCTCAGATCTTTGGGATAAAAGTGGGACAGTAAGGGAAAGAATTCCCTTTGCTGTCTTAGATTTCTGTTCTCCAGGAAAATATGTTATGTTTTCTAAGATCAGATACTCTGTCGTTTATTTTTAGCTTTGGTAACTGTATTATTTTACAACCCCCAATCCCTCTTTTTTTCAAAGGAATATCTGCCCCCTCTGTTCCTTCCTGTTTGGGATCATTTCATGGGATTCCACTTCTGGCTAAAATATAGGTGGTGCCTTTCACATATCTTTCACATATCTTAGGCTTGTGGAGTGATGTAGAAATGAAGGACACAGATATCTCCTAATTATAATCACAATTAAAAACTAACAAAGTAAGTACACTTTCTAGTATACCCTGAACCAGTTCACACTAGAAGTTCTTGAGGTGTAGACTATGAGAATAAGGTTGAAGTTACCCATTTGGTAACTTCTGAGAAAGGGCTTCCCTGACCACCCTTTATGACACTGTACTCCCCCCTTTCTCACCTTCCCTCGGCTTCATTTTTCTTCATAGCACTCAACACCTAACATTGTATTTGTTTATTTATTGTCTGTCTCTCTCCACTAGAATGGAATCTCCATAAATGAAAGGGTTTTATCTCTGCTGTACTTCTGGTGCTCTACAACTGTATGATGAATGAATGCATGACCCTAGGGTGGGGAAGGGGTACCTTATTTATGTAAGTAAAGAAAACTGAATGCTGACTTTAAACCTTAAATCAACTTCAAAAACTATTATTCCATTTCCTAAGCTCTCACCTTGAGTAATTCTCAAGCTCAGCTTTGCAATAAAATATTTCATAAATTTCACAAGCAATGAGAGAGAAGAAAAATCTGAAACTTCACTTTTATTACCGAAGTGAGAGAAAGTAGTCATCCGTCCCCTTCCCCCAACCACTACCATGAGTAGGGAGCTCTAGTGTTCACTGTCTCACATGCATGGACTGGGTTGGTTCTCTGTACTTTTTATATCCTGGCTTGAGGTGCTTAGCTTTGTTTCTCGAGTTTGTTCTGCAATTCTGCAGGAGTATCTGCTATTGTAAAGTATATCTGCACTAGGCAAAACCAGAATCCAAAGCTTTCTACCATTTGTGAAATTAAAAATGCTGTAAATATTTCCAAAATGGGAAATAAAAATATGATAACATTGCCATATTGAATGCATTAGGGAAGCAAAGAGGGTACAAACAATAAATCACAATAAAGTTAACATATATATATTTTTTCACACACATTTTCCTCCTAAGTTATCAGATATTCCCTCTCCTCTTCAACTCTGTTCTCCAAATGCCCAAATGAAAAATTTACTTGCACACTAAATAAACATTTTCTATAGGGGATATATGTAATAAATCTTATTAGAAAGGAAATTTCTGCTAACCTGATTTCCTTCCCAATTGCTCTCAAAGATTTTTTTCAGATACTTTTGACCATAAATTTAATAAATTGCTTTCTTGACTTTGAAAATTTGCTCCTCAAATATTTGAATTTTATTGCTTCTTCATCATGTGGTGGGCGGTGCCATTTATATTGCTTAATGTGATGCCCACAACCAACTTTGAAGTAGATGCCACCTACCAAATGAAGGGTTCCAAGTTTAGAGAGGTTAAGTTACACACTCAAAGTCACAGAGACAGGAAGACTGGCAACCAGAATTCAAACCTAAGTCATCTTGACTTTAAATCCTACATACCTGGGACAGCCCAGGTGGCTCAGCGGTTTAGGGCCGCCTTCAGTCCAGGGAATGATCCTGGAGATTGCGATCGAGTCCCACGTCAGGTTTCCTGCAAGGAGCCTGCTTCTCCCTCCGCCTGTGTCTCTGCCTGTCTCTCATGAATAAATAAATAAAAATCTTAAAAAAATAAAATAAAATCTTACATACCTCCCTTTCTCTGTTAAACCTATCATCTGACTTTCTACACAGTCACACATTTATTTATCATCTTATATGGTCATTTGGTGCAGGGGCATCCCTATATGTTTAATTAAAATAGCACTGGACTAAGAGATAAAGAGAGGAGGTATTTTTTAGGGCTTGATTTTCTTACCTGTCGAATTTACAAGGAGGGTTTTCATGTTTCTTTCATCCTGAAATTCTACAGTAATACAATGATCTTAATTGGAATCCATAAGAATAAAATGTAATTTTAAAATATCAGTGGTTCAGTACTAAGAACCTATATTCTAAGTTCTTCCATTGTTCAGAAATAAGGGAAATATTAAGATATTACATTTTAGCAAATGTTCATATAAAATATAGTTATAAGTTTAAATCTGAATTAATATTTTTTAAATTTAATTCATCTAAAGTCAGGATAGTTACAATTGCAAAATGCAATATATATATATATATATATATATATATATATATATATATATAGCTATATATATGCTTGATATTTCTGATTTTTACTGTTTCCTGCAAGGCACAAAGTAATCCCAAGCTAGGCTTTAGGAGAGGCTGCAAACACTGCCACTTCTGTGAAGGGGCACAGCATGCCTGACAGGCCACATGACCAGGACACCACCCGCCCCCTAACACAAGCACCACCCTGGGTTCTGGGGGGGGGACCTCACACGGGATATGCAAGGCTGCCTCTTGGTTGCCATTTCATTCTCCAAAGTCTGACAAACAACCACCCTTCCCCACCAACTCCTGACACTTTAAAACTGGTGAAGAGAGGATTGCATCTTATTCAAAGTAAAGACCTGTTCCAAAACCTTCCTAATCATTAATCTATGGTAAAATGTAGGTTTAATACCACAGTCTCATTTTCATTTTGAGGCTAATATTCCCTGATATACAGTTCTGCTTTTCCCTTGGAATGGTCTCGATTATTTTTTAATGCCCTTTGACTGCCTCATTCTATAAATCACATTGGTGCTTTCTTTCTTTTCTTTTTTTTTTTTTTTGCTTTCTTTCTTTTAATCATGTTTATATACATTAGAATGTTTTCCAGTAAATGTATACATATTCCTTACAGCTTTCTTTAAGGACTAACAATCTCTTAAGGCACTAGTAACCCACAGTACAAACATCTAATGGCATTATGCTAAGCCAAGTTGAAAAAAAAGTTGAAACACATTTTGAGTACATTTTCTTCGAGAATGTTACTATTTTTGTCTACTGGAACTCTCATTTTTGAGGAAAGTGGTAGAAGAAAACTCTCAGCAGACTTTTACCATTACCATAAACATAGCTGTATGGAGACAATGTGTAGTACAAGGAATGAGAAAAACTGTTTCATTGGCAAGGTACATAAATTAGCATCTGGATGTGCCAAGATAGCAATGACATCATGAAACCTGACATTCACAATTGCTAAAATCTCAATGTATCACTCAAATGTTGTTTAAAGATGGTCCTCACTTTCAAAGAGTGTCTACCCGAGTTGTATCTTTCATCCAGAAATTCTACTATCTAAATATTTCTGAGACTTTGAAATGGAAATTTTCTCCATAAAACAGTACTTTTTTAGGGAGGGGGAGGGTAAAATCTCATGGAAAAATAAAATCTCCCTTAAAAATCTGTATCAAAGAGAATGAAACTTCAAATTGAAATTCCCCATGCATTTGATGTTAAAGCCAGTCATTCTCTGATTATCTATTTTATTGAAATGATCTTAAGTCAAGATGCAGCATTAATCTCATGATTTGTTTAAAAAATTAAGTCCAGAAGGAAAGTCAGAGAGGTTCATTGAACAGGTGAACAAAGTACATATGAGACATATAATCCCATCTACTGAATATAGCCTGTATTTTCTGATGTAGTTGGTAAAGAAAAATTACATTAAAAAACACAATAGTGGGCAGGCTAAACATTTAAATACTAGCTTCATTTAAAAATGACAACAAATGAAGATGTCATTTATACAAATGTCCCTGTGTGTGCATATGTGTGCATGTGCACAGACATAGCCCTCAACACACACACCTCTTCCATCCTTGCCAGATTTACCTATGGTCTGGAGGGTAAGATTTTCATCAGGTTATGGAATTAAGCCTAAACTTACTTTCTCATGTTAAGCATTTGTTCTGACATATGTTTTTTTTCCTTCCAACTTTGTTGGATTTTTTTTATTCCATTTTTATAGGACAGCTTTGACTCTGCACTAAACCATGCCACTAACACGTTACTTAATCTAACTGGCACATTGTAAAATTTTACACATGCGCTCATCCAGATAATTACACAATTAATTTTCACTTAGTTCAGCTGAAACGGGGATAATGAAATTTCCACTGGTGTACTGTTACGTCCAGGGGCCAAGGGTCAGTTTCCTGTTTGGATAAGGGTGAGTTTAAAGAGGATTTCTGACAGTCTCCTTACTTCAACTGGTTCTAAAAACATTGCAATGGAATTTCAATTTACAGCTCAGTTCAACGAAAGGAGCAGATGTTGGGAGTGTGCCACCACCATGCAAGAGCCTCCTTTTACACAGGTGTGCAAAGGAAACCATCAGTTCTTGCTTTAAAGACATGTCTCTACTACCTTCCATTCTGGAGTGAAAAACTAGCTGACAGACACTTGGAATTCGTTTTTCCCTGAAGATTTAGACATCTGCTGAGCTGGGATATTAAGGCAAAGATCTCAGTTCCTACTGCCTTTCATTCTAAAGGAAAAGAGAAGAATCTCCATGACTAAATCGTCTTTGAGTTTAGAAGATACTTGAAATCATATTCCTGTAAAATTTCCTCACAGAGGAAAAAACAGCCCAAGATCTAGGTTGGGTTGGTGGTAAAAGTGAAGAAATTTTACTTTGAAAGAAGGTGTAAGCCTTAATCTTTCCTTGACAGTTTGCTTGTTTTGCTATAATTTCAAGGTTTAAAATTCCTTATCTGTAGCACTAGTTGGGTATTTTATGAATAGCAGTGAAAGATACCCAACAAGGAAATTCTTTTCACTGAAGAATCAGAATATTGCTAAAACTCTACATGTGGTGGAAAGAGGACGGGCCTCTAACAGAAGCGGCTTTATGTGAAATCACTATGAATATAAAATGTTCATTGTGTGGTAAGCGATAAAAATGCCTGACCAGAATTATATCTGTTAATTAATAAAGCCTATGTAGGCACTATTTTGATGTCAATTCCCACCTAGATTAACATCAGGAGTGGAGAATTGGTTTTATAGCTGAATCTAGATGCCATGAACATTGCCATATGAAGGAAGAGGCTGAAATGTCTACTTACATAGATAGTAAAGAAAATTACTAAAGGGAACTATAGAAAGTACTGCATGTTACTATTAATAGCCAAATAAGTGTCTTCTAACTGCACTGAAAAATTCATATGTAAAAACTCAAGAAAAAGAGGTTTTAGATTATAGTAGCATACTGATTCCACTTTATCCAAAGAAACAATATGACCTTCTAAAATTAATGAATCTTGTATAAGTCTAAAATAATTTAGGAGAAAAGACCTGACACTTACAGGTATTGATTCACAGAAATGTGTCCACGTGGAGTATTTATTTCTCTTTTACATGAAAGGTAATGAGTTGGAACTCTCCTCTTCCTCCAACATGCCAGGTACACTTTATCTTCAGGTCTTTACACTGGCTACTTCCTGTGCCTGGTAATCCTTGTGCTCCAGATACCTACAGGATGAACTCTCTTACTTCTTCTAAGAGTTTGCCCAAATTCCCTTTTCAGTGAAATTGACCCCAACCATTCTGACTCCAAATTGCAATTCACACTGTCCTGCCCTTTCCCTTGGCCCCAGCAATTCTAGATCCTCCTTTACCCGTTTGACTTTTCTTTCTTCATAACTCTTATCACATTCAAACATGCTATAGAATTTACATATTTATTACACATCTACTATTTATTGCCCTCCGATGGAACATAAGCTTCAGTATGGCAGGGATCTTTGTTTTGTTCACTGCCATAGCCCAACACTTCAGATGGTGCTTGCTGGGTGCTCAGTGAATATACTGAATGACTGGGTAAATGAATAAGCTCTGTGAAGAAAAGTGCTATTTTTCTTTTACTCCTTGCTACAATCACAAGAACAAACACGGTCCTTAATAAGTAGGAGAGGCTCATTCTTTATCATGGTACAAATGAATGAATAACCAAATATAGTCATTGTGCTTTTATATGCTGGAGATGCAGAGCATTCTGGGAAGGCTAGGCACTCTAAGACCAGTGAGTGACAACCTCAAGCACATAGGATGGAGTAGAAAACAACCTTTCAATTTCCAGGCAATGAATTCTCTGGGTTAACAGAACACACAAGCCTCTCCTGCTCTTGACTCATTCCTTTTTATGAGGTGGTCACAGAATTTGCTTGGAATTCACTATTTTGCACCTTCTTATGCTTGCAAACATTCAGAGGAGTAAACTGCATCATTAATATATTTCTGAACATATTTTTATTCTATGGCAGATAATCTTGATCAGAAGACTATCTGTCTTGCTTCTAGTAGGACCAGACTTAGGAAGGCAATTTAACATAAATTATTAGACATATGGAACAAACTTCCATACTTTTAAGAAAAGCATCATAAAAACGGTTGTGTTTAGTGTACACAAGAACAGAGTGAAGACATTTCTAGAAATAATAAATTGCAACTCTGTCTTCCTTCTTTCAGAAAAAAAAAAAAAAGCTTTTGCTGTGAGTGATCCTGAAGCATCCATTAGTGTTGTATGATACTTGGCCTGTAGCTGAATAAGCCACTGCTTGGCCTTGAGCAATGGTCACTGAATCAGCACCTACTGACAGATGGGAGGGCTCTGGTAGAGTTCGAGTATGTAACTTTCCATTTGAGGATGAAGAAGGAGCTCTTATGATATTTTTTTCTTAGTTTATAGAATACAGCCATGCTACAGGACACATTTTAAAATAAACTAAAGAACGTGTGGTTTCTTGTAAGATTTTTCTAATTTGTCATGTCATTTCACTGAGCTTGAGTTGTGTAACACTGATATGGAATAAAATTAAAGAGGAAATGGCTGATTTTAATGTCTGTGTTCCACCTCCCACCATCATCCCATGCTTGAATGCTTTGCATTTCATAGCAATGACACCTCTCTAGAGAAGCTCAGGCCAAACTTGAGACTAGACAGCTCCACAATGAGGAAGTCCAGAGGGCAATAAAAGTCATTCCTCCATTAGACTATGATTCTTAGCCCTTTTGTTAAAATTCCAAGCACTTCTCTCCCTCCACTACCTACCCCTTAGGAGATACTGGCATCTACTAAGTTCATCTCTTCTTTCATCCACAAGTAAACCCAACCATATCACCTTCATGCACTCTTTAGATACCAAACTCATAACCAATCGCCCTGACAAGATCCATCCAGAAAATGTTCAGCTGTTTGACACCCACACTTTTCTCAATTAGTGTCCTGGGCACCAATTTTCCCTTTTTCCATTCCCTAAATTCATTGAATTTTCTCAGATCACACATTCAATTTCCACTGACATTCTGTACTGTTAACCAAGGTCCACAGGGATTTAGATGAGGGCAAAAACATCACTTATAAATGAACAGTGTTTTAGGGTCTCTGTTCTTTATATATCATTGAAAACTGGGTGATGGATTTGCAATCCCCATGGTCTTTATCTGTCACTTCTTAATAGAATCACTACATTGCTTCCATATGTTCAGTTATTACACTTCCTCCATTTCATTTTGGCCCTTCTCCATGCGCTGTGACTAAGTATCTCATGACTTTCCAATGGAATGTTGGGCACCTCATTGAAATTTGCCGTGTGGTGCAGTAAGTTCCTCTTTGTTTGAGGCTGTACCATCTTTACTAATAAAAATCACTTTACTGAACAGAAACATATCTCCAATCTCTCTCTCTCTCCCCCCACCCCTCTCTGTCTGTCTTTAAGACACCAAAACATCAGTGTAGTCAATTTGCTCATTTCCACCAATGGCAATAATCAATAGTTTTTGAAATCACCCAATTGCTGAGAACTATCACAAGCAGAAACTCTCAAAACACCTGCCTCCTCATAGTAGGTTCAATAGTATCCCCTCACTCCCTGCCCAAATTCATGCCCACCTGGAACCTCAGAATGTGATCTTCTCTGGAAATAGGCTATTGCAGATGTAATCAGTTAAGAATCAAGATGAAGGATCCCTGGGTGGCGCAGCGGTTCAGCACCTGCCTTTGTCCCAGGGCGAGATCCTGAAGACCCGGGATTGAATCCCACGTCGGACTCCTGGTGCATGGAGCCTGCTTCTCCCTTTGCCTGTGTCTCTGCCTCTCTCTCTCTGTGTGTGTATGTGTGACTATCATAAATAAATAAAAATTGAAAAAAAAAGAATCAAGATGAGATTATGCCAGATTAGGGTGTCCCTTAAATCCAGTGAATATCCTTATAAGAGACAAAAGACCCACAGAGACACAGAGAAAATGGTGATATAAAGAAGAGACAGAAACTGGTGTGAGTGTCTGCAAGCCAAGGGGCACCAAGGATTGCTTACAACCACCAGAAGCTAGGAGAGAGGCATGAGGCTGTTTCTCCTTCAGAATCTCTAGAGGAATCCAAACCCTAGAAGGAAATGACAATTTGATTTTAGACTTTAGGCCTCCAGAATAAATTTCTGTTCTGTAGCCACCCAGTTTGTGGTAATTCATATGGCAGCCACAGGAAACTGATAGACTTCTCTACCTCCTTTCCTCCCTCCCTGTATCTGATAGACAAACTCTGTCCCTCCTCTTACTTTGCTTCCACTTTGCTCAGAGTGCTTCTATTACCCTGTAGCTGAAACCACATTTTAAAAGATGGACAAATGAGAGCACATTTCAAGAAGAGCGAAGTCTGGATATGTGGGAAAGTTAAGGGAGACGCCTGGATATTTTTGGAAAACCATTGCTGTGTGAAAGGAGGAATCTCGATCTCACATGTTATAACTAAGGCAGTATGTATTAAAACAACTTCCAAACATTAAAACGACACATAAATGTCAGTTATGGTTATTATTGATCCAGAATGCCCTATTAGAAACTGCAAAAGCTAGACATTTTAAAAATCACAAAACTTTTTTGTACAAAACTTGTTCAACAGTGAAACAAATCGTGAAATATCCTTGCTGGAGGCACCTAGAGATGAGATGGCCTCAGCCAAATCATCTATGAATGTCTCAGGCATTAACTAACTGAGAGATCTTGGGCAGGTAACTAACCCTTTCTAAACCTATGTCTTAATATGAAAAATAAAATATAATTATTAGTCATTTGGGGTGGTTGCCGTAAGGATATAAAGCACTTCCTGAGCTAGAAAGCAAAATTAAAGAAAAAGGACTAAAGTTGCTTTTTACTTTAAATTTAAATGATTCTATTGACCTCATTTCCCCAGGGGCTCTTAGGATTTAATATCATTGTCCGATACCTTTATTGATAAGAACACAGGGGAGTTCCTAGGAGTCTTTGTGGGATCTTTAGTCAGTAAACTACTCTCTTGACAAGAAAAATTTCATTTAATGATTCTTCAGGTGACCACTCTGTCTGTACCCTTGGTCCTGCAGACACCATCACTAGCACTTTTGTTTGTCCCTCCACTAGGCTACTGCAAACTAGCCTTTTTCTTTGATTAATTGGCTCTCGCATTTCTGTTTTTCTCACATTTTAAAAGTGATAAGCTAATTATTCTTATTACTTTACCATTATTCAATGTGTTGTCTAGGATTATAAGGGCTACTGTTTTTGACGTTTTCTATAGTGTATCCCGACTTCTTTATGTTTTCAGGTATTTTTCATTTGGCCTGGTTTTTAATCAATGGACACTTGATATTCAGGATGCTCTATGTTTTGTTTCTATAATCCTCCAAATTAGTGGAATGTGTTTTTTTTTTCAGAATTTATAACTAATGCCTAAACAAAATCTCTAAAACAAGATGAAAATACATTGTTTATAATAAATTATAAAAATGAGAGGAGATAAACTAAATCAACTTTACGTTGACATTTAAGTGTATACATTTCAAACTATCTAAATGCCCAGACTTCAACTATAAAATTTAACTAATCCTATCACTTCAACTTTTTGAATAAAAATTCCTAATAAGAGATTCCATAACACTTAATAATTAACCTCTGAGGGACCAGTATGCCTACTCTTCCGTAATTGAAACTTTGTAATGCTCTTTTCTATCATTCTCCTACAAAAAGGAGGTCTTTCACATTTCAAATATTGGTTTTTGTTGCTTCTACACATGGCAAATTAATTTGGCTTTTATAATGAGGTGGAATGTTTCAAATCTAAATTAACACCTTTGGCTTTACTCTGTGAGAAGACCTACTCATTACTCTCTAGTAACTTAATGGCTGTGCTATTCTATGAACCAAAATAGTTTAATGTAATCTGACATTTATGACTTCCACATAATATCAACTGCTAAAGTTTGAAAAGAGGTTTCTATTCAGAAAAAAACTCAAACTAATAAGCATGCACCCAATATTAAAATCGGGTCAGAGATCCTTTTCACTTTCATTACATATAATTTATGCCACTTGAATGTAGTTTAATAAGGTCGTAAAAATGCCAGTTGTGGTATCTCATAATACTTTTTATAAACTGGTTTTACAGTCTCTCCTTTGTTCCAAAGTTCAAAGTGACAATTGAAATGCACAGGTTGCTTAGGAGTTCTTGAAGTTTCTCCTGGAAAAACTTAATGGTGAATATATAAATTTTATATATACATGTGTGTATATATATAAAAAATACGTTTTATATATGTGTATGTGTATATGGTGCACATATATATGATACATAGAATTTATGAATATTTATATAGTATATACTTATAGAAAAGTTTAAAATACACTATTTATTTTAGATATATTTTTAAAATATAAAACTGTTCTCTATAATCTTCATAATTCACTAAAAGACATTCCTTTCTTCCAGGTGAATTTAAGTTGATACTTCTCAATTAAAAGGGAAAAAACCCAGAATTCAAGAAAAGGCTAGTTTTACATTAATGCTCTGGGCCTACCCTTTTGTTAAGATGAAATAAAAACTTCCCAACACTTATTCCTCATTTGGTCAACGTCAAACAATACTCTGAGGTGCTCTTACAATAGTGGCATTGTCAGCTTTCCATGACTTCATTCACTTGCTGACCATTGCCTTACTTCCTGGCTGAGGTAAATAGGGCTTTGCGAGCACTTCCCTTAAGTCATTTCAGAGGAGATAAATTAAATAATGATTGCAATGTAATATTGTGATAGTGCTAAAATATTTCCTTCAAGTTTCAACTTTGAGCACAAGTTTCCAATAATATATAATTTTTCATTTGCTAGCTCAAACTTTTGGTTTTATTAAAATCTACAGCTGCACTCAGTATTTATGCATTTGGTGACCAACCCTGATATATTATAATAATATGAAGCTGAGACTTTTATATAAGAATACAAAAATGTTTCAAAAATTACTATTGAAACAAACATAGATATTCACAATCTGCTTAAATACCACTGAATGAGAGCATAAGCAAGTGTTTTTAAGCCAACATTAAAACTGGTATTCACGCAGCTTATTCTGTCTATCTGAAGTCTAACACAGCTTATTTCTGTGATCATTTAAGAGAATTATTTTAGATGACCACAATAAGAGGTTCCTATTCAGTACTCAACCATTCTACAGGTTTTAGTTAAATTGGCACTTGGTGAATATGGAGATACTCTTTAGAAATGTTTATCTCAGTCTGCTAAAAACAATTCAGTATTTATATTGCTTTTGTCAGGGAGAAGAACACAAGGATTGCAGTCAGAGCCGGGTTCAGTTCCATTATTGTATTTTTTTTTTTTTAGATTTTTTATTTATATATTAGAGAGAGAGAGACAGAAAGAGGCAGAGACACAGGCAGAGGGAGAAGCAGGCTTCATGCAGGGAGCCCGATGGGGGACTCGATCCCGGGTCTCCAGGATCACACCCTGGGCTGAAGGTGGTGATAAACCGCTAAGCCACTGGGGCTGCCCCCATTATTGTATTTAGTGGTGTATGTTGGACATGCCAAGCAAGGTCTCTGACCTTCCCCATCTGTGAAATGAGACAAATTACAACATTCTGTAAGATTAAAATCAAAAGAGGATGTACATTAAATGAAAACAAGAATGTGTATCATAGTACATTCTCATCATCATCATTCTTAGAGGAAAGTGCGCATCACATATTAAACAGTGGATGTGGCTTGCTTTTGTTCAATAGGGACTCTGTTTTCTCAAGTCAAACACTCTCGCTAATTGAATACATTATCCAGAAGGGGCTCACTCTGGCACAACTGGGGCCCAGGAGCAAAGGCAATTGGAAGGAATCATCAAGAAATTACCAGGATTTGGGGCTAATAAGGCAAGAAGACTTGACTCTGGGAAGAGGAACAACAACTAGGGAATTCTGGTTCCAGGGCAGGATCAAGGCTACAAACAGCACATCATGACCAGGTAGATTAAGGACAAGAACCAATATTTCCATTGGCCCAGCTATGCTAAATACAGTCTTTTTCTCCAGCCTCAGTCATGTGAATCTGAATTTAAGAGACAATCCTGATTTCACAGCAGCCCTGGTCTTGAATTTGAAGGGTGGAATGCACTCTTGCCAACTTCATATAAACTTTTGGTTGGGAACGCCTTCTTGTTTTACAGTAGTCAGCTAGTCTCCCGGTGGGGAATATAGAAAGAAACCTAGTAAATTTTCATGGGAAAATACACTTTGAGTTATTAGATGAAACCAAGACCAATAGTTATGTGAAATATATGATGTGTATTAAATACAAACCATTTGTGCTTGCAAATCCTATGATTGAAAGAGAAGTCTCACTTGATTTTTAAGAAACAATTTTGCATCATTTCAGATATGGCTTTCTTCTTCCTTTGTGAAATAATCTCCAAACTTGAGGTCATCATGGTACTCAATGTTTTATTTTTCATTCTCATTCTGTCCTTTCCTCCCTTTGAGTGATATAGACACTAAAGAGAAGGTAACCTGGCCTTGAACCTGACTCAATACCACTCTGCCATGAGTCTTGGTCATCACAGCATCTGGATGTGTAATCTTCCATGAGCACTACCACACTGAATTGCCAGGCAATATCCTCAGAATGGCTTTCAAAAGTTATACTCAGAGGCAGAAAGACCACTGTCAAGAACCAATCTCAGCAATATTATTAGAGGCCCTCCACCATATTATTATGTAACTTTCTGAAAACTCAAAGCACACACAACACTCCCAAAGAGAAAAAGTTATTAGGTGCATACAGTGAGGGCTAAGTGGAAAGAATTATTGTAAACACTGAATAGGCAGGATTGTAGTGAAGCTAAATCTGTGGCCCAGACAGGGTCCTTGGAAGTTTACTTTACACTGTAAGAACTCAATAAGAAGGAAACAACTCTTTATGATTAGTGACCAGTGAAATAACCTCATGCTGCTTTCAATTAGGCCTTGGTACCAGTTAAAACTGCCTCATAGGGGAGAAGACTCTGAAGACATAGTGTTTTGATATATAAACTGTCTAAAAATCCTTATCAGTAATTCCCTAGTCCCATGTTCAAGAACTTACTTGCTTGGTCTTCAAGATTACGTTTGTGTTGTTCCTTCAGTCATTCTGAGGTTCTTATGTAAAGACACATTAAGAGCTTAGATGGTACATCAAATACTGAAATCCTGAGGATTCCCCACATCCAAATGCCACAGTGCTAAAGACAAAGATTTTGAGGAAGAATCCTAAGATTCATGTCAGAAATCAGAAGCTTACAAAAGTTCTGTTCTTTCCTATGCATCATCCACTTTTCTCTACCTGGCTGTTTGAGAGTCTCATCGTGTACCTACTCACAACTGAGGAGTCAGAGTAGAAATAAGAGATACTTGAAGGAAACCCTATTACCATGAATTTAATTCATTTATGGCTTGGTGGGTAGTAGACAACAATTTAACAGCTCTGGATTGGGGTGCCTGGGTGGCTCAGTCAGTTAAGCATCTGGATTCAGCTCAGGTCATGATCTCAGGGACGTGTGACTGAGCCCCATGTCAAGCTCCCTGCAGGGAGTCTGCTTCTCCCTCTCCTTCCAGCTTGTGCTCTGTCGCTATCTCTCTCTCTCTCAAATAAATAAATAAAATCTTAAAAAAAAAAAACAGCTCTGGATTTAGAATCAGGGACAAATGGGTCAAACTGAGGTGCTACTCTTGCTAGATCGTACTCAGGGATAAAAATTAACCTATCTGAATCCTAACTTCTTTATCTATAAAGTGGAGGAACAGCTCATTAATTACCATGAGATGGTATATATAAGGTATCTGTTAGACAGTTCAGAGTAGATTTTCAATAATTTGTAATCACTAACCACTTTTATCTGTAGTAGTTGAAATGTTACCTGTTTCTTGGTGTAGGGTTAAGAGGCTGTGCCTCATCAACTGCCCTAGCTTCCCTTGCCACACAAAATTCTTACTCAGTCACCAAATATCTTTAAGTTAATTATGAAAATATTCACTACTTACATCTTTAAAAACTCATCCTAAGAATTCTCAGCTGGTTTTGAAATCCCAAGCACTGATATAGGCTCTCACGCCCATACATTTCCCTTCAGTTACTAGGGATTTAGCTAAATCTTGTGATATTCTGGGAAAAATAGGACAAAACTGTTAAAATAGGACAATCATGGGAAAATGACATAGACAACTAATCTAATCTGTTTTTCTTCCCTACAGGAAATATTGACATAATGTCCATTCTTCCTTACATAAGACAACTCTCCGTCTTTAAAAGATTTCCAATTTTTTGAAGTCAAACAGAAAGTAGGCAGAAAAGAAAGGCATTATCTAAAATATCTGAGCTTAAATCTGAAAAGCAATCCTAGGATAACAGACTCACAGAATTTTCCAGTTGACTGTTCTTTAAAGATAACAGAACATTTATTTATGCTTGTTGTTGCTATGATTTACTGTCAAAAAAATAACCATTTGATTCAAAATGCTTGTAAAACACAGAGGTACACCACAGCTTTCATGAAGTGGATGAGCACTGAAAGAACTTCAGTGACAATCTCTTAATAGCTGAGCATCTCCTGTCAAGTCATTGAGTCATGATGGCTAATCCATTTTGAGGTAGAATTTTGTATCACACCCTTTTTTTTATTAAGCACTTAAAGAGTCCTGGCTCATGGAAAAAAAATTTAGCTGGGCTTTTATCAGCATAAGGCCTAATTGTAGATGTGGTAGATGATCGACAAAGATGGCCAACAACTTCCTCTTATCCCTGTTCATGCGTGACACTCCTACTTTCTCTCCCCTTGAATTTAGGCTGGTCTTGATCAAATGGATGCAGCAAAAGTGACACTGTGCTACAAGGCCTAGTAGCCTTTACTTTTTTTTTTTTACTCAGAAGCCTACCATCCTTGAAGGAATATTAGGCTTCTTAATGAATAATGAGGAACCACATGGAGAAGTGAGAGAGGCCTGTAGAGGAGAAATGAAGCACCTCAACTACATAACCAGCACCAAAGTCTCAGACATATTAGTGAGTCATATTGTCTGTGCCAACCCAGATGAGCTCCAAAATGCAGGCAGCTGCATGAGTGGCCTAGTTTACACACACGAAGCTGAAAAACCACCCAACTCAGCCCAGCCAATTCACAGAAAAGGAAATTTTGTTTGTTTTTTGGTTTGTTTTGAGCCACTAAGTCATGGTGTGATTTGTCACACAGCAGAAGAACCCTGGATATAACTCACTATTTAAATCAGAGAATGGATTGAAATTGGAGTTTCACAACTTGCAGTCTTCAATGTGGTAATCCTAGCAATATCAAGCATCAATCATTCTGGCTTATTTTCCAGAGGAAGGATTAATTGAATTATGTTGGTTTTCGTCTCAACATGACATGCGGTGTTATTCACATCCCTAACCTTTACCGTAGCAATGCTTCATGACTCTTAGATTGCCAGCCAGGATTTCCTCTAATAGTAGGTCTGTTTTGCCTCAGTTATGTTTTAAAAATATATAGGCACCAAATATATACCACTACTGTATATCCCAACATTGGAATGCAGATAATTAGGCTGAAGAGATGCTGCCCTCCGGCAGATTTGTTGGAAGAGTTTGGCAAACATTTCAAGTCACTTTGAAAAGTAATGTTTTCACAGTGAACAATAACTGAGCACTTTAGCACATGCACACTGCTCAGAATATTTTAAACATTAGAAAAAATTTCAGGACAAGGTGTCTAGTTAGGTGAGAGTGGGAATCTGAACCGGAGTTATGATAGTGAGGGGTAAAAAGTAAGTTATAATGACGTAGGGTTTAACAACTCAATACCTGGTAGGTGACAGATATAAAGAGATAAACAAGAAGGAATCCTAATATCCAAACATAAAATGAATATAGTACAATATGTTACTTTCTTTTTGAGGGGAGACTATCAACCCTTCAACAAACTATCTGTTATTGGCATAAAAATTCTTGTGAGTTAATCTCACCCTAAACTCTGGTCGTCTATAAGCACAGATACTCTAAGAAATGATTTTTTTTAAGTGCTTTCATTGGACTACTGGGCATATATAGAGAAATCTGGATGAGAAGAGATGTGGGCTTGGGTTTTAGAGCCTTAATGCTCATGAGGAGAGGAAGAACTCTCCAGTGTCTCTTCCTATAAGGACCTTAACTTCATCACAAGGGCCCCATCCCTATGATCTCATCTAGCCCTAATTACTTCCCAAAGATCCCATCTCCAAGTACAACACATGGGGTTAGGGCTTCAACCTGGTAGGAAACAAACATCTGGCCCATAACAGCCAAGTTCAAAAAGTTCTCCAAGAACAGAGCATGAAAGACTCCTAACTCTGGGAAATGAACTAGGGGTGGTGGAAGCGGAGGTGGGCGGGGGATGGGGGGTGGGGGTGACTGGGTGATGGGCACCCAGTGATGGCATTGGGTGTTATTATATATGTTGGCAAATTGAACACCAATAAAAAATAAATTTGTAAGTAAAAAAAAAAAAAAGTTCTCCAAGAAAGAGGTAACTTTCTTGGTTCACTCAATGAAACTAAAACCAAAACCAAAACCAAACCAAACCAAAAATCCAAGATGGAGTTAATTAAGACCCATTAGGAGAGTGGTCTGTACTGCAATTGTACAGGAATTGAGAACAAAGTTTACCATTGCCCAACACCTTATGATTTCCAGCAACAACATTTCTTGTAAAGTTCAGATATGACTAAAATGTTTTCTTTGAAAAGCAACAAGTCCTCTAGCAGTTTTCCAGGGTTTTCAATCCCTATCAGAATGCTTGAAGAATTTCTTTCTTTTTCCACTTTTGGTCATTATCAAGGGTTAGATATTCTCTCAGGTCAGCCAGAAACAATACTCACAGTCACTGGGTTTTCAGCATATTTCCTGGGTGAATCCCATATTTTCTATTTCCATATTTTCTTCCTCACCATGGGAATATTTCAATATTCTACGCCATGTAAAAAGCAACCAAAACCAAAATCTTCCATGGTCTCCACAACCACTCTAGGTGTCTCTCTCTCTCTCTCACTCGCTCTTTTCTCACAAATTCCTCCACACCCTATATCACATTTGTTTCCTGGTTAGCTCCAAGTTGACTTCCATTTCCACCACTTCACCAAAGTTACTTTTGCTAAGGTTTCCAGTAACCCCTGTGTTGTTCAATTCAATGGACAATTTCAGTCCTCATCTTTCATGAGTACTTCTTAGCTTTTGGCATAAGTTACCTCTTTCTTGGAGAACTTTTAGAACCTGGCTGTTATGGGCTAGATGTTTGTGTTCCCCACCAAGTTTGTGAGTTGAAGCTCTAACCCCATGTGATGTACTTGGAGATGAGGTCTTTGGGAAAAAAATTAAGGCTAGCTGGGATCCCTGGGTGGCGCAGCGGTTTAGCGCCTGCCTTTGGCCCAGGGCGCGATCCTGGAGACCCGGGATCGAATCCCACGTCGGGCTCCCGGTGCATGGAGCCTGCTTCTCCCTCTGCCTGTGTCTCTGCCACCCTCTCTCTCTCTCTCTCTCTCTGTGACTATCATAAATAAATAAATACCTTAAAAAATGTTTAAAAAAAAAATTAAGGCTAGATGAGATCATGGGGATGGGGCCCTTGTGATGAAGTTAATGTCCTTATAGGAAGAGACACCAGAGAGTTCTTCCCCTCTCCCTGAGCATTAAGGCTCTACGCATGAGCTTTTTTCACTCTATTCTCTCTTTTTAAAAGATTTCTGTGGCTTTACACACACACACACACACACACAAATGATTTATTGCTTTTATAGCTATTCACTATGAATCAGATGGCTCCAGAGTCCAAGCCTCCTTCCACAATCTGGGTCTGCTGTGGTTAGCATGTCTCCAAGGTCACTTCCCCATCCTCATCCCTCAGTGAATGATGAGGCTTACTATTATTTCCTTCTATGACATCCACTGCTATTGTAAATTACCATTCATCTTTCATCTGTCCACCTCACTGGACTGTGAACTCCATACAGACAGGAAATATGTCTCTCTCTAGTATGTCACCAGTTTGTAGTATAGTGCCTGGCACCTAGCAGCAGTGGTACAATGGAGCTTACTTGTGCTGGTTCATGAAAATGATTGTTAAAGTACCAGGGATCTGTGCAAGTCCATTGTTAAATAGCCATTATTAAAATTTAAGTAAATTATATTTGAGGCAAAGGTAATAAATACTGAAAAGTCATCATTTCCTAATTATTTTACTACATTTTATTATCTATGTTCTTGAGGTAATTTATGTCTATTGTATCTGAAGGAGAAATACTATATAACGGTGTACAACTGAGTGTCTCATCCCAGCTTTGTGTTTGATGACTTCATGTAGCTTGAAACTGATCATGGTAACAGTATTTACACCACAGACATGGGCAAATGCCTCAAATCAGGGCTCCCTTCCACATGTATCCTATCGGTTATTAAATATTTACTAGCACACTACCACCTAATAGTTACTCTATAACTACACGTTAAATGAATAAAAAATCTATTTATTATTATTATTATTATTATTAACACGTGGATTATCCTCTGGCTTAATATAACTTTATCAATCATCCAAGTAGTTCAAGTGAGAATTCTCTAATGTATTCAGAGGGTTTAGACAGAATTATCATTTTAGCCTGAATCACATAGTTAATTTCCTTGGTTTTCTATTTATTGTGCATGTATAACAGCCTCAGTTCTAGTATTTAAAGGCCATTATGTCAGTATTTCCCAAGCATCCTCCCTATAACAACTTTCCCCAGTTATGTTTGCCAGCCTATCAGAGGTCAATAAAATTTATCAGGAAACAAGTATAGTCCAATTGTTTAGTGTTCAATGGGATCTGTAAGAATTTGACAGATAAACAATTAGGAGTAGATCAATGCATCTCTGATCTCTTGGGAAACCCTGGGGGTAGTGGAGTCAGAGCTAACATCATGGAGGAAGCTGTCAGTTCTTTGGTCTCCTTTGAAACCAATACCATCTTGGACACACAACAGCAAAGTGTCTGTCTCATGGGTTTTGCCATAATCAACTTTAAATTAGCATTATTTATGTGTTGCTTTGTTTCACCACTTGATGGTGTCCCCCTCAAGTAAAGGCACCAAATATTTTATACCTTCACTGCCCCCAGAAAGTCCAGATGGTGCTTTGCACAGACTAAGTAGCCAACTGTTTGCACATTTACCTCCTTTAAGACCCAGCTTCAAAGTACTTTCATTGAATCTAGAAAACTATGAAAGCTGGTACTTTTCTTGATTATTCAATTGATTATTAATAAAGAACGTTTAAGAGAGTAAATATCAAGCAAACAAAATTTTAAAAATCTTGTATTAAAAATGGCTAAAATACATTGGACTTTAAAAACGTTCAGATAAACAGTTTCGTGTCGAAATTAATTGTGTGATGGGATCTGGTGGTAGCTCTGTGGCTATTTTCTCTTTGCCGTGAAAGCAAAATAATCAAGGTTTTGCCATCAGGTTTTTACTGACCTGTTGCTACTTTTGTGTGGTTCACAGCTGGAATACAGAAAACAAATCAATCACTAGCCATGTAAGGATTCAGAAAACCTGCAGCCACCACTTGTTCAAAACAAAGCTGCTTCTTTTTCAGGATCCCCTCATATTTTCAGCGTTAACAACAACAACAAAACTCATTGGCAAATTAGCATTTCCACTGCTAAATTTCACAAAGCTTTGAAGAATTGGCTTATTTTCAGGGGATCCTGGAGAACCCTCTCTAATACGGTCTTTGTGATTCAGAGTGTGGGCAACGCCCTGTCTGGTCCACTTTCCTGACAGAAGCACGTTAGCGGAGAAGGAAGGCCGAGGGCGAGCCTCAAGGTGCTGCCTGTTGTCCATAGGCCCCAGCGTCAGCTTGGGCGCGGCTGCCTGGGCTAAGCCTGGTCCTGCCGGGGTTAGTCATCAGCTCTGATCATTCAACAGACTGTGGCCAATGGCAGGTGGAGGGATGGCATTTCAGGGGTTGGGGGAGACTGACACTTCTAGGGTCAGGGTCAGGTCAGGGCAAGGCTGAGCGGAGCTCTCTGCGCTGCAGTGCGCTGCGCCCTGCGGGCTCTTCCAGGGTCTGCTGTCGCTCTCAGGCCGCTCTGGGTCAGGGCGCTGACCTCAGGGTTTGGGGGGCAATGTGATGATGTCCTTTCTAGTCTCACTGGCTGACGACTTGCTGGACAGCTTTCTTGTGGTAAAAATGAACTTAGATACTGACGTGAAAGGGCTGGAAGCAAAAAAGAACAGAGAAGTTGTGAACTGGGAAGTGATGTCAGTGAAAAAAAATTTCAGACTTTTACCCTCCAGCACAGTCGCTTGAGAAAAAAATACTCTTAAAGCCAAAGTTACAAATGAGGGGTTACTTTTTTAATATGACAGTTATGAACAAACTGTAAGTAAAGAGCAGTTAGAGACATGCAAAATCTGATTACATGTAAGGATACAATATAGAGAATAGACCTAAAAGATAGATATGCAATAAGGGCGCCCGGGTGGCTCAGTGGTTTAAGCCTCTGACTCTTGGTTTCTGCTCAGGTCATGATCCCCAGATGGAGGGAGCCCACCTGGGGCTCCTGGCTCCGCAGGGAGCCTCCTAGAGATTCTCTCTATCCCTCTCTATGCCCCTCCCCCACCTCTCTAAGTTAAATAAATAAATCTTAAAAAAAAATAGAAAATAGTTATGCAATGAAATATTTTTTGTTATTGTTTTATTATTTTTGTTTTTTAAAAATTAAAAATAAGGATAAAAGAAAGCTTAACTAATGTGTAAGTCCTTTTTATAATAAAATAGTTTAAGATTTTATAGGAGTAGGAAGAGAAGTTGCTTCTCTAGCTGTGTGGAAAAATCTTTTGCTCTTCTGTAACTTGGAGATATGCTGATAAATAAACACCTATCTCAAAATCGTAGTTGGCACAAATATGTGAAATGAGTGGTTTTTAGTGTCCTTGTCTAATTATACCTCCTGTTTATGTGGTAAGTCTACTACCATTCCTACTACTATATTTCCTGTATGATAATCTATTGCATTTTTTAATTTCCCAAAGTTCATCTTATTGGAACATTATTGGGATAGAGAAAATTCAGTGTTTTCAGGTTACACACAGGTTGCCATTACAAAAGGGAATAACAATGTCCTTAAGTCATAGGAGCCAGTTGTCCTTAGAGGGAGTAACCTCTTCCTCTCTTCTTCCCTCCCCTCTCCTGACTCCTCCCCATCTGCCATGGATGAGAAGGCTCTGCCCTCTATATGACCAGTGGGAAGGGAACAGAATACTCAAATATCAATGGCCTATTATGTCCCAGGCTATATTCATAATCGACAATCCACAAAACATTTCATGTGACCATATAACATTTCATTTAATCCCCATAGTAATTCTCCATAACAGACTACTGTTTTCTCTATTTTGTCAATGGGGGAATTGAAATTCAGAGAGGCTACCAGATAACTGATTAAGTTCACACAGCTATACTTGAACAAGTCTGCCTGTCTGCAAGGTCCAAAATCTTTCTTCTACATACACATTATTCCACAGAAAAGAAGCTCTTTCCCACTAGAAACCACAAAATAGTATCCATCCATCCATCCCCAGAAGAAGAATTCTACTGACCTGATAAGAGCTCCATATAATAACTATTTTCTATCAAAGGAAATCCATCAGCAGCCATGGGGAAAACAGAAATTGGTGGAGTGCTGTGCCTCAGTAGCAATGTTCCCTTCCTGCTGGCACAAGCAAAACTAAGGTACCATTTTCCCTTCAAGTGGTATGGAGTGACAAATCCCAGAGCGTATGTGGGAGGGAGTTTTGGGGGGTGTGAGGGCATTTACTGCCAAGGATGATAGCCCTGTAGTTACTTTACATGGACATCATTATTTCTCTGATAACCAGGGCCTCTTCACTTGTTCACACTCAGGTTATCCTAAGACCATCAGTCCAGCTGGTGAGTTGTCTCATCTTCTACCAATAGATGAACTCCTTTCTCACTTCTAGTCTATCATGACAACTGTGAGCAGGTCCCAGAGCCAGAAAGCATGAATATGCTATCTCCTTGACCCTTGGGGAAAGGAGAAATGAGTGGCAAAAGGAAGGCATGTAACCAGTGATTCCAGCAAATGCCATCTGTGTTTTATATTTTTGTGTGATATGGTCATTCAGGTGTGGCCATAAAAGGGGATAGAGGAGAAGCTCAGGAAAAAACAAAATGTATTTTCTTCATAGGTCCTACACTACACTACACAGGGCCACATGAAAAAACCCCAGGGTGATCAGGAGGCAGAAGGCAAGAACAAGTGGCAAGCCAAGGCCATGGCCCATATCGGACTTTTCTGGAGAAAGGCAGGGAGGTCAGGGTGAGCAGTTTGGACTTGGCTGGTTTGAATAATTTCTGTAGCCTTTGGGTTACAGGCATGATCTCTACTGGCCTGGTAGCTGTCCCTGGGATGATTAAAGGGGAGGAATATTGCCTCCAAGGCTTCTAAAAGTATATTAGGCAGCTAGCCCTGGACACCCATATTTCAAATATGACTGTATTGTGTAAACTTGGGCAAGTTAATCACCTGACAGGGCTTCAGTTTCCTCATTTCAATAGACCTTGAATTAGATAATAAAGTCCTTCTCAGGTATAAGTTACTATAATCCTTACATACAAATAAAGTTGACATTGGTAAAACTTCTGGGTTTCCTCAAAGGGAAGGGCTCTGGAGTACAAATTTTGACTTAATCCATAAGTGCAAATATTTTTCCAGGTTTGCCTCTCTACTCAAAAGATCCTTGAGGTTTACAGTGAGTTAACACCAAGCTAGAGAGGTAAGCTGTAAATTACTTGGTTGGCCAAGATCAACTGTAGATCAGTTATTTCAAGACTTGCTCAATTTTAGTGTTTGAAAAACATCAACACCTCCATTATGTTGTTAGTATTGATGGAAAAAAAAAGTACAGTGGACCCTCTTCTAAAGAGAAAAGGTTTGGAGGTTGGAAAATCCTCAGTGAGCCATCACATACAGGGTGTTTTAATAAAGAGAGTAGAACAAGGCCTTTGAAAGGGAAGTGTTGATTGCAAAGTATGTATAGAGGAATTTAAAAAATAAAGCAGGCCCTATGTGGCTAAATGATTAGTGATGTTATTTGAGAACTAGAAACCTAAAGACTGGCATGAAGAACTTTATTCATGTTAATCTATTCAACAGTTAGCCGTATTTAGAAGTTGTCTCAAATACATTTTGGATGGGTTGTGAGAAATTTACACAGAAAAAGTGCTACTGTGACTTTGCCAATAAATTGTGTATTTCACCATGTGCTAATGATTTTTTTCCAAAAGAGAATACATGGTGACCTCAATAAACTTTTATATGTCAAAATAATGAAACAGAACCTTATTTTCTGGTGCCAACTTTCTATAAAATCACTCTTTAAAAAATATTAATCTCACTGCAGCATGTAGAATTTTACACACAGCTTCAGAATGGGTCTGGCACTACATATCTTTATAAAGTGAAAAGACTGGAATAGATTCAAGATTCAAATGCCAAAGGTTGTATCTGTAACTTTGACGTCTTATTGTTTTTTTTTTTTAAATGTATATAGCATATGCTTACACTGGATCACATAACACAATCACTCTTAGATAACATCAGTAGGCTGATGTTGCTCCTTCATTACATTTTCCACAGTGGACATTTTTATAAGACTGTGATGTGGAAGAAGCAAGTAAGTATATGTTTCCTTTTGTTCAGCCAGAGTCCTTGCAGCCATAAAAATAACATGTTACTAGTATTGTATTTTTTAAAAATCTAAATGTCAACTTTAGTTATTTTGTCTCCAGTATAGTGTCCTCATTAAGGGCCATGAGCTACAGTTGCTTTACCTCAAGTCCCAACTCTCCCTATTACTAGATGTGTGACCTTGCACACATTATTAACCTTTTTGTGCCTAGTTTTTTTTCACATCTACAACAGGGGTAATTATAATACCTGTAGCATAAGATCTTATGAGTTTGTATTTGTGAAGTGTCTTAGTGCTTGGCACAAAGCAAATGTTACTAGTCCTTTCATTATTTTTAGTCATCATTGAATGGACCTTGAATGCTGGAGAGAAAAAGAAAAATTACATTTCATAGGGAAAAACAATCAAATTACAACTTGGCAAGACAGAAAAATAATACAGTTATATTGAATAATTATGCAAATCATTTAATTGTTTGCAAATAATTTAAAAGCTTCATGGCCAGGAGTTTTCTAAACAATAATTTTAAGTCAATAGTATTTTATTACAAAAGCAATAAGAGAATGACTTAGTGGGAATGATAGAGTAAGAACCTCCAAAGGGCTTCTTCATCATAAAAGCCAGTAAAACATTGACAAAAATTGTCCAAATCAACTTCTTCAGAACTCTGAAAATTAATCAAAGATGTACAGTAATCCAAAGAGGATTTATTTTTAAAAATCTGAATCTGGATGAAAACAGCAGGCTTTGTGATGTCTGAATTTGCCTTGTTCCCATTATGCTCTTCTCAATTCTGTGATAGCCTTGAAAACCCACAGCAGTCTCACAACCATGGCTGCTGTGAAAAACAGTAGCCTAGCAGCCACTGGAGGGGACAGAACATGTTTGGAGTTCCTCAAAGCATCTCAGAGAACTGTCACGGTTTGACCTGAGAGTTTCCTGGAAACTCCCACTCAAAGGGCTTATTCTTATTCAGTGTGAACAGCCTTTCCCTGGGGGCATTTGTCAAAAACAATCAGCAATAACTGTTCAACATTGCCACTGCCTATGACAGTGATACTAGTTGGAGCAAACAAGAATCTGACCAAAAACTTAGAAGGAAAAATTGAAGAATGAGATGTCCATAAAGGGTTTTAAATGGGTCTATTTCTGGAAATCTAGAAGGCCATATGCATGTATAGGGCTATGCACATGACTAGAAAAAATCTGAGAAAGTCCTAAGCTGTCACTCTGGTTGAATTTGAGGTGCCACACAAACAGGAAGTGACAGTCAAGGCAGAATGCAAGCTGCCATTCTGAGTGTTGAGTGTGTGCCTTCTAAAACCACAGGGAACTCTGGCAAAGGCTGGAAGACTTACTGATTCCACATATTTAAGGAAATCTCTGTTCAATCATTACCTGACCACTAATGCAACTGGACAGAGACTTCAAAGGCCATACATGAAAAAGAATGCAGACTTAAAGAATTAGTTGGGAAAATTCACTAGATAAACAAATAGAGCCACAACAATGGCAACCGCAGCAACAACAAATCACAAGGGTGGGGGGATCTGCTTTCCAGAGTTCCCCCATTATATTATTTAAAATGTCCGGGTTTCAACAACAACTATTACAACAAAACAAATGGAAGAAAATGAGAAAGACTGGCTAATAATGAAAAGAAGCAGTCAATAGAAGCTGTCCCTGAGGAAGCTCAGAAGCTGGACTTGATAAACAAAAGATTTTAAATCAAGTATCTTAAACATATTAAGAACTAAAGGAAGTTATGTCCCAAGAATAAAAGGAAAGTATGAGAATGATGTCTCAACAAATAGGGAATACCAATAAAAGAAAGAAAGAAAAACAAATCAAATAGAAATTGTGGAGTTTAAAAGAATAATTCAAATGAAAATTCAACTTAAGGTCTTATTAAGGTCTTAAAAGTAGATTTGAGCTGGAAGAAGAAAGAATCATTGAATTTAAAGGTAGGTCAATTGGGACTTGAGGAACAAAAAGAAGAAAGATGAAGAAAAATAAACAGAGCATATAGTGACCCATAGAACACCAACCTATGAAACAATGGAGCATACCAAACATATAATTGGAGTTCCAGAAAGAAAGGCGAGAAATGAAGGTGCAGAAAGAATATTTAAAGAAAGAATAGCTAAAACTTCCCCAAATTTGATGACAACTATTAATCCACATATCCAAGAATTCCAGCAAATTCCAAGTTTGATAAACTCAAAGAGATCTACCTCTAGGCACATCATAATCAAATGATCAAAAGGTAAAAACAATAACAGCATAAATGTATTTTTGTATGTGACTCTTACTTTTCTCCTACCTGATTTAAAAAACAATGGCAAAAAACAATAATTAAAATCTATGTTGATAGTCACAGAATGTATAAAGATATAATTCATAGAAATATAATAGTGCTACAGAGAGGACAGGCAATGGAGTTATTTAAAAGCAAAGTTTTTGTATGTTATTGAAATAAAGTTGTTATTAATCTGAACTAGGTTGTTGTAAGATGTTAATCACTTAGGAAACTATTATGAAAATAACTCAAAATATAAAAATAATATATAATAAAATAACTCAGAAATAAAATGATGACACGGGAGTAAAAATGATAAACTAAAAATATTTGTTTAAGGCAAAGGAGTAAAAAACAATAGAGGAAAAAAAAACCTACATAAGACATATGTAGAGAACAAACTGCAAATGGCAGATGTAAATCTTACCTTATCATTAATTATGTTAAATGCAAATTAACATTCCAATCAAAAAGCAGAGATTGGCAGAATGAATAAAAAATATGACCTAACTATATGCTGTCTGCAAGAGATTTGCCTTACATCCAAAGATACAAATGGGCTGAAAATAAAAGGATAATACATATGCCATACAAACAGTAACTAAAAGCTTCAGTGGTTATATTAATTGACATAAAATAGACTTTAAGACAGAAATTATTGCTGAAGAGCAGAAGGACATTTTATAGTGATAAAAAGGACAAACCATCAAGAAGATATTATAATTGTAAGCATATATGCATGAAACTACAGAACTCCAAAATTCATAAAACAAAAGCTGACAGTGTAAGGGAGAAATGGACAATGCAGCTATAAAAGTTGGAGACCTCACATCCCATTTTCAATAATAGGTAAAATAACTAGACAAAAGATTGACAAAAATATAAAAGACTTGAACAACACTATAAATTAACCAGACACAACAGGCATCTATAACATATCCCACTCAATAGCAGTAGAATACATATTATTCCCAAGTGCCCAAGCAACATTTTTTCAGGATAGACCACATGTTAGGCCATAACACAAGTCTCAAAAAGTCTGAAAGGACTGAAATCATACAAAATATGTTCTCTGAACACAGGGATGAAATCGAAATCAGTAACAGAAGATAATTTGGAAAATCACAAAAAGTGGAAATTAAACTAACCACTCCTAAATAACCAACAAATCAAAGAATAAATCATATGAGAATATAGAAAATGTTTTGAGAAGAAAGAAAATGTAAATAATAACATACCAAGACTTATGAGATGCAGCTAAAATAGTACTTAGAGGGAAATGTATAGCTGTAAATTCCCATGCTAAAAAATAAAGATTTCAATTTATAACCTATTCTTCCACTTTATGAAGCTAAAAAAGGAAGAACAGACTATACCCAAACCAAACCAAAAGAATATAATAATAAAAATTAGACTGAAATAAACAAAATAAAGAATAGAAAAAAATTAATAAAACTCAAAGTTGTTCCTGTGAAAAATATCAACAAAATTGATTAAACTTTAGCTAGATTGACCAAGAGAAAAAAGAGAGAAGATTCAAATTACTAAAATCAGAAATGAAAGAGAACATTAATATCCACTTTACAAAAAGAAAAAAGAATTACAAGGGAATACTATAAATAATCACATCAACAAATTAGATAAGATAGATAGAATGGATAAATTTCTAAATAAAAACATTGTTGAAACTGACTCAAAAAAAGAAAAGAAAAGAAAATCTGAAGAAACATAACCAAGTCGAGTAATTGAATTAGTAGTCATAAAACTTCCACAAAAAGAATGACTGTAAATAAATAAGTAAGTAAGTAAGTAAGTAAGTAAGAAAGAAAGAAGAATGGCTGCACTGGTGAATTCTACCAAACATTTATGGAAGAATTAACCATAACTCTTTATAAACTCTTCCAAAAAACAAGAGAGGTGGGAACACTTCCCAACACTATTACCTTGAAGCCAAAATAGGACAAAGGCACCATACAACAAAAAAATTAAAAACTAAAGACCAATATTCCTTATGAATTCAGGTTGCTCTTGCTATTGGAAAGTAGAACATTCCTATGAAACCTTCTGTGAGCTGACATGGCATAAAATAAATAAGCAATTACTATTAATTCATATGGAAAAATTTTTGAGCATTCTGAGAACCCCAAAATAACTTCTTAGGCTTTTCTGATACCTTAGGACATATCTTCTAATAGATGCACAAAATAAATCAAGATAAAGCACAGATGCTTACAGACTACCTCAAAGCTAAAGCAGTTTGATGCTGAGATGCTGAATGTAGTCCTAAGGAAAGAGCTTGGTGCTGCCATTCTCTCTGCTTGGGCTGTGCACTGCCTCTATAACAGGTCTCTGCAAAACAAATGCTGAACACTATTTTTGCTTTTTTTTGTAAACAGGTACTAATGTAGGTCTTTCAAAAAAGCAAAGTGGCATAACTTCAAAAAAAGAAGGGATACATGTATAAAATATAATATTCTTCAACATAGTACTACCAAACTAAATCCAATATCATATGTGTATCATATCTTATGACCTCATGGTATTTACCTCAGGAATAGAAAGTTGCTTAACATTTGAAAATCAATTGATACAATACATCATCTTAATAAAATAAAACACAAAATTCACATGGTCATCTCAATAATTGTAAAATAAGCATCTACAAATTCCAACACCTTTTCAAGATAGATACTCTCAATAGATGAGACATGGAAGAGAATTTATTCATTCTGATAAGGGGCTTCTATCAACAACTCACACTAACATCATATATGATGGTGAAAGACCAGTCTTCTTTAATATCAGGAACAAAACTATGACGTTCACTTTTGCAACTTCCACTCTATATCATACTGGAGATTTTATTTTATTATTTTATTCTATTTTATTTTATTTTATTATTTTATTTTATTTTACTTTATTTTTTAAGTAAGCTCTATACCCAGTGTGAGGCTTGAACTTGTGATCTTGAGATTAAGAGTCCCTTGTTCTACTGACTAAGGCAGCCAGGTGCTCCATAAACTGGAGATTTTAGCCATGGCAATTAGGCAGGAAAAAGAAATGAAAGATATTAGGACTGGAAGGGAAAAAGTAAAACTATTTTCTATTGCCTTGTATATAGAAAATTCTAAGGAACATACACACACTCACATGAACACATATTTGAGTTAATAAATGAGATCAATAAAAGTTTGCAAAATACAAGATCAATATGCAAAAAGCTGCTACATTTCAATATACTAACAATGAAAAATCTAACAATGAAATTAAGAAAACAGTTCCATTTACAATAGCAAAAAATAATAAAATACCTAGAAATAAACTTAAAAACAAGTGTGAGGCATGTACACTGAAAACTATAAAGCATTGTTATGGAAATTAAAGAGGTAAATAAATGGAAAGACATTCTGTGTTTATGGATCAGAAGACTTACTATTGTTAAAATGACAGTATTTGCCAAATTAACCTATAGATTCAACTCAATGCCTATCAATATCCCAGTTGACTTTATGCAGAAAATGACAAGTTGATCCTAAAATCAAAATAGAAATGTAAGGGACTTAGAATAGCTAAAGTAATTGTGAAAACAAGGAACAAAGTTGGAAGAGACACACTTCTAGAGAATCATAATCAATTCAGAATAGTACTGGGATAAGAATAGAATGTAGATCAACAGAATTGAGAATAGAATTGAAACTCTAAAACACATTCATAGCAAATTAATTTTTAATATGGGTGACAAGACAATGCTGAAAGACTGTTCTTTTAACCAATAGTGTTGAGACAAATGGTGCTTTTCCACATGTAAAGGAAAGAATTGGGATTCCTACCTCACGCCACATACAAAAATGAATCTAAGATGAACTATTTAAACCTAAAATAGACCTCATATATATGAGCTAAAACTGTAAAACTTAGGAGAGAATACATAGGTGAAATATTTCTGAAATTGTATAGATTTTTAGACATCAAAAATACAGGCAATAAAAGAAAAAAGTAGATAAACTGTAGCTTATCAAAATTTGAAAACTTTTGTGCTGCTACTGATACTACCCAGATCATAGAACGACAACCCATGGAATTAGAAAAAATATTCATGGAATTAGAAAAAAATATTTGCAAATTATATATCTTTTTTTAAAATTTTTATTTATTTATGATAGTCACAGAGAAAGAGAGAGAGAGGCAGAGACACAGGCAGAGGGAGAAGCAGGCTCCATGCACCGGGAACCCGATATGGGATTCGATCCCCGGTCTCCAGGATCGCGCCCTGAGCCAAAGGCAGGCGCCAAACCGCTGCGCCACCCAGGGATCCCGCAAATTATATATCTTATAAGAACTCATATCAAAGGATATAAGGAATCCCTATGGCTCAACAATTTGTCAAAAAAATTTGTCAAAAAAAGACAAACTACCCAATTAAAATATAGGTAAAGGATTTGAATAGAGAGGAAGGATTTTCCCCAAAAATACTGAATAGACATTTCTCTAAAAATATACACAAATGGCCAATAAGCACATAAAAAGATGCTCAGCATCTTTAGTAATTAGGGTATTGCAGATCAGAATCACAATGAGATATCACTTCATACAAATTAGGATGACTATAATCAAACAGACAATAACAATTATTAGAGAGGGTGTGGAGAAACCAGAACCCTCAAAAATTGCTGGTGGCTTGTAAAATGGTGCAGCATCTTTGGAAAAGAGATTGGCAGTTTCTCAAAAAGTTAAATAGTATTATACAACTCAACAGTTCCACTTCTAGATATATAGCCAAGAGGAGAAAAAACAAAACAAAATGTATGTCTACACAAAAATCTGTACACAAAACTTGATAGTGGCACTATCTCAGATAGCCAAATTGGTGGAAACAAACCAAATGTCACTTGTTGACTAATGGGAGTGTGTATTCATACAATAGAGTATTATTCAGTTATAAGAAAGTATTGATACATGCTACAACATGACTGAACTTTAAAAATACTATACTAAGTAAAATAAAGCAGGCACAAAAGGCCATGTATTGCATGTTTCCAATTTGTATGATATGTGCAGAAAGCAAATTCATAGAAACACAAAGATGATTGGTAGTCGCCTGCTGTTGGAAGCTTGACATTGCCTGACAAATATTAAGTGCTCAGCAAAAGTTACTTGTTGTTATAATTCGCTGGAATAGATTTAGTCTATCATTGTATCGTTAAGAAAAGAAACACAAAGGAAAAAAATGACTAGATTTTCTGCAGGGGATATAATTCATAGAGTATTTTACTGACACTTTGTGTGGGCTTCTGGAAGAGTAAGCAGTTGCTGTGCCAAGTTAGAAGAGAAAGAAAACACAATGTGTCGTATGGGCTATACTTGTAAAATGCTGGCCCCTCCTTGTATTACTTAGGTGAATAAAAAGCCATCACTAAACAAACAAATTTCTGATTCTACAGCCCTGGTAAATGCCATAGAGATTTTCACTTGTGAGAAGCAGCTTGGTTGCAAAGTAATGCCTTCTTTTCTGAAAATCTGCCATTGTGACTTCCAGTCAAGGGTTCATGTTGAAGACCTGATCGTAATTTATATCTCTTTCCAGGGCATCTATAATAGCCTGGCCCCTCAATGAACTCTGTTTTCAGCTGTCCTGAAGGGTGATGGCCTCTTTGAGGTATGTCCACAGGGCCATTCTTCACAGGGTATGCAGTCTATATTTTAAATCAGAGCAGCTCAAACACATCCTCTAAATTTGGTGCAAATTTCTCCAACTATTTTTAGGAGGCATAGAAATTTCAAGTTACAGATATTTAAAAATACTTCTTTGTCTTTTTATTCACTATGTATTCACTTCCATAAATAATACGGAAACTGCCTTGGAAGAAACTTTCATATATGTCTGGGGCTCTGAGAGTCCACGTGAGTGTACTCAGAGAGTCAGCCCTCCAAAATTAGGGCAAAACCTGAACAACCAGGCTGAGTAGATGGGATTTGTTGGTGAATGAAAGAAACAGCAGAGGAAAACACTGGCAGGAGAAGAATAGAAACTAGGCCAAACAGAAAGAGTCTCTTGAATGGCCAGGGAAGAAAGAACCTGGATGGGAAAGCAGGAGAATTTAGACTGGCCTAAGTCTGCATAGTAAGACTTCTCTCATCTTTATGTAGGTCCTCTCCATATGTGGACAAAGTCACAGACATGGAGAAACCCCTTTTCTGCATCCAATGCACTTCTCTTGAATGTTTGTGGCCATTGGTGCTATTCTGAGAAGGTCAAGGAAGTTATGGGTGAAATCACTTTCTTCCAGCATCAACTCCCTCAGAAAGGAAATGCCAAAGCCTTCACTATGGCAGAGAATGTGGTATTTCATAACACAGTCTATTTGTGGGTGTTGCTCTACCACGGTGATTATTAATATGTCTGTTTCCTCTAAGGCTTAAAATTAGAACACCAGGCCCAAGTCTGTTTACAGTTCAGCATGTGCAGGGTCTGAGCCACACAGCATGACCAATAGGAAGCGCGTGTGTAGGGCATCACCACTCTCTACACCAAGAGCATCACCCGGGGTGTGTTTAGACAGGAAAACCCAGAAAAATGAGCACACCGTAAACGTTGCCAGTAATTCAGAAACCAAGATATCTGGAAGCGATAAAAACTACGATTGATAAAAGCTTCCCTTGTTAAATTTAGGCCACACATACTCTAAATAAAATATACCACTTAGGAAATGATTTGTGTTGATAAAACTTGATGGAGTTGTTTTTCCAAATGTCTTCTCCCTGCTGGGAATTTCACACTTTGGCAGGCTCTCCTTGGGCCTCCCCAGTTGCCAGTCTCCTTCTATGACCTGACCTGGTGTTGTTTATACGGCTGTTTACACATTTCTTAACAACCTTTGCAAAGGGCCTTTAATGACTTTCACTCCTGGCAGCGCTTAGCTTGAGGCAGAGCTCCAAAGGCTGCCAGTGTTGTTCTGTTTATTTGCGCAGTGCCCTGCCCCAGCTTTTTCCCTGGAGAGGGGCCGGGAAATCATGTTGCAGGTTAGATAGCTACAGATGAATTTTAAGACTTGGGCTATCGTTGTTAGAAATGAAATATGGCAAGGCCATTTAAATAACTAAATTAGGGACTGTCATCATGTTTCAAGGGGGCTCGTCCAGAAAACTAAACATTAATATTTTGAGTCTGCTTGAAGAAGTAGGATGACAAGGTCCCAGTTCCAATACCCCTCAGTTGTATGATGGAGGACAAGTCCATTATCTTTCCTGGGCCTTGGTTTCCTCACCTGCTAAATGAAGGGAATAAAGTAGATGACTGCTAATGTCCCGCCACCATGGACAGGCTGAGCTCAGCGATTGTTATTTAACCCTACACAGATGGCTCATAGTTGGCTATTGCTTAGGAAAGACAAAAAGTTCCTCCTGCAGATGTCTTGATGAGTAGTATGAGAGCAGCATTTGATTTTTTGGCTAGAGTAATATTTTAGAGGGTGCTGTGGACATCTGACCATTAAATTTTATAATTTAGGCCAGTTATTAAATGCAATAAAGTGAGAAAAAAGTAGTTTTTCATAATACATTCAAAAGGCAACAACCAAACTATGAACTTTACTTTTAGCCCTCCTATGTAAAAAAGTCTCAAATAAATTTATACTCTCTGCTATAGCTATCATTTCACCTACATGTAAACTTTCCAAAAAAGAAAGAAAGAAAGAAAGAAAGAAAGAAAGAAAGAAAGAACAAAGTAAGACCCCAACTATCTAGAGTGATGGTCTATTGCCAACTCTTCCTTTCTACTTTATAGAGGCCACTGAAAAGTAATAGAGAAACCAAGAACCCATCATGAAACGAGTGGGGCAGAGTTAGAAAGATGGAGAGCATCTGGGCGGGCAGAGTGAGAATTTTCTGGAAGAAGAAGAGCCAGTGTGTGGCAGCTGGGATTCCAGAAGAGCATAACTGAGCGATGCCCTAACTTCTATAGCATTCACACAGGTTGAACAGCACACTGCTGTAATCAGGAGGATTCATATTACCAAAGTTCTGATGTTAAGAATCTGCCCCTCATAGAAACAGCAAATAAAAATATAACTGGGTCCATTTGTCATTTAAGCAGTTTTGAACACTTTTCATTTGGAAGCAAGAGTAAGACATATTGGGATCACATGACATTTCAAAATATGGTCACTGACTATTGTGACAAATGGATTCACATATTTGAATTTTTTTATTTATTTATGATAGTCACAGAGAGAGAGAGAGAGAGAGGCAGAGGGAGAAGCAGGCTCCATGCACCGGGAGCCCGACGTGGGATTCAATCCCGGGTCTCCAGGATAGCGCCCTGGGCCAAAGGCAGGCGCTAAACCGCTGCGCCACCCAGGGATCCCGGATTCACATATTTGTAAGATTCAGAACTGTTCTAAATACAGAGAAAGTATCTGAAAACAAATTAATGTAAATGTGGAGCTCTCTCCATTTCACATATCCATTACTAGAGGAATAGCTCCCTCTAAATATCTTTCTAAAATTCTCATGATCTTGTGGTAAATTATTTTGGTGCCAGTTTCTAAAATTGATGTTGCAAGGGTGGCTAGAGCTACGTTTCATCATGGATTTTTGCTTCAGGTCCCAGTGCATGTTCATCAGACACCTAATATTATACTAGGTCTGGGAATATCAAAATGAAGAAGGTATGAATATGCAAGTTTGCCTCATAGAGCTTCAAGTCTATCAAGACAGAGAATGCTAGATAATTTGTGATGCAACAAAAACTATGATAGAAAATAGCAAGGCATCCATGAGCTTCTTTTTCTTGAGGATTCTCTTTTTTATAGCAGTTGGGCACACATGCTCATATACCCTCTGAATGTTGTGCCACACATACACTTGGGCTATTGGTTCACCTGGATAATGAAAACAGCTTATTTTAAAAGATTTCCTGGCTGGTATTTTTTACAGCGTTACCCAGGTGGATGATGCATACACTAGTAGTGTCTGTCAGTGACCTGAACTCCTCTCTTCTAGTGATTTATCTTTCCCCCACCTTATTCCCTGGGTCATTACCAACTTGACGTTATTCAAAAAGTGCACTACCTTCATAATGTCTCCCCAGGAGGATTTGTCACTGTTATGGATCAGTGGCTGTTGTGCATATTCCAGGTTTTTCTTCCCTTTTCCAAATAGTAGTTTTATTTCAGGCCAACTGTCTTTGCCTCACCTTTATATAGTGGAGATCTGTTTGCGGCTGGATAGGGTGGGGATGGCAGATACCATGTCTCTGTTCGAAGGTTGATGGACACAAGGAACCACACCAGATCTAACTGAGAGGACTGCACAGTGTGCTCTAGGAGTAGGAGAAGAAAAAATAGAATAAATACATATCTTTAAACTTGGCTCATACAGTAAATTAGAAAGAGATGAGTGATTGGGAGAAAAGTAAACCAGGAAAGGGAGATTAGTTATGTGGGAGACGGAAGTTTTGGGTCGTTAGAGAAGAATTCACTGGAATCAGGTCAAAAACATGAGAGAAAATACTAATACAATAGAGTCATTCATGAGATCCAACATTTGAAGAATTGGATTTTAGAAGAGAATTTTAAAACTTCCCATAGCTTGAAGGAGAAATTTAACCAAGCTACTTTATAAAGGATGAGAATCAAGCTAGTATTAGATAACCATACCCATGTAAACCATATGCTACCATCAACAGTGAATGCTAGAAACAATGTCTTTAAAGTTTTGAGCAAAAGCTATTTTCAACCTGATGGTGAACCAGCCAAACTATCATTTAATTGTGAAGCCAGAATAATGACTTGCAGAACTCAGAGAATGTACTTCCCAAGATCCCTTTATTGAATCTGTTAGTAAACCAAGTAAGAGGAAAGTATGAGCTCCAGTAAATAGCAGATTCTACCAAGAAGGCAGTAAAAGGAGTCTAAAAATGATCATTGCACAGAAGAACTAGAAGGCAATTAGTCCTCAGCAAGAGTTAGTCTTAGCAAGAAGTAGAAGAGAGTTAGTTAGCAAGAAAATAGGGCAATAGAAGTATCTGGAGGAAAAACAAGGTAAGGTACAAATTTAGAGGACATACTTGAAACTCAGAAAAATGTAAGGATATGATACAGGTATATAATGCGAGGGATGGTGAGAAAAGGACACTAGGAATCTAGGAAAAAAAACAATAAGTTATTAGAAAATATACTCAACATGTTACTTGATGTGGTGATTAAGGATATCTGCATAATCATAAAATGCAAATGCCACTGACTTGCTTTTACTTTTAGAATCAACTTATATACAAATACTGAGGACTTAACTATGAGTCTAGAGCTCAATATAAAGGTTATTTAATTGAGAATGCAACAGTGAAAATACCTGTCAGGAGCCAAGAACAGCTTGAGAAAGTTTGGAGAAGCAGAAACAAAGATAAGTAAGCAAAGCATACAAATAGGATGCCTAGAGATTCTGTGGAAGGTCCACAACAAGATGCTAAAAATAGCATTGAAAGGATGGAAAGAGAACATGCAAGATCCATTTTGAGCATATAATTAATAGGATTTAATAACTAAATGAACAGATGTAAGGGGTGTGGAGATGGGTTAGAACAGAATATGGCTCCAAAGTTCTGCACCTAGAAGAGGAAGACTGATGGTGCCACTAAATTTAATGGTCAAGCTTCTGTGGACAAGAACCATCTATTATTGAACTAGTAGATAAAAAAGAGAGGATTACAGGGACGCCTGGGTGGCTCAGTGGTTGAGCATCTGCCTTTGGCTCAGGGCGTGATCCTGGAATTCCAGGATTGAGTCCTATATCGGGCTCCCCTGTGGGGACCCTGCTCCCCCTCTGCCTATGTCTCTGCCTCTCTCTGTGTGCGTCTCTCATGAATAAATGAATAAAATCTTAAAAAAAGAAGAGAGGATTACAGGAATTGTCGGCAGGGGAGGGGAGGTGGGAGGGAGAGAGAGAGAGAAAGATTGATTAGCCTTTTCATGAAAGGAAGGGATAGGCTCAAGGTCACAGTGAGGATATAATCTTGAGAAGAAGGGAAAAAAATAGAGGATTCATAGTCCCATAAGACTCCAGTGAATTTGGAAGACATAAGGAGTAATAAGATCAGAGCAATTGTTCTCATGTTTGGCTACAGTTAGAGATTTAAAAATTCCCAATAGTCAGGCCACATCCTAAGCCAATTAAATCAGTATCTTTAAAAATGGAACCCAGGCATAAGCATTTTTAGAGCTTCCAAAGTGATCACAACATCAGTCACGATGTAGAACTACTGGATTAGGTGATACAGCTTATGCCAGTCAGAGGTGAAGCTGCCAGCAAAGGGTCAAATAGAAAAGTTTGGAGGCCTGTAAAGAAAGAAAAAAACATTTATAGCAGCTGCAGTGGGGAAATCCAAATGGATCCTAGCAGAGAAGAATAAAAGTCTTAGCAGCAATGGGATCCCCCACCTTTGCAAGGCCCCCTTTGCAATGGGATCCTCTACCTCCACCCCTGCACACTCTTAATGGGGGATACTTGGTTTTGGAATGAACTCAATACTAGAAAAATGTGATTTCCACACCCCCCTACCAAAAGTGATGTAGAAGAAAAGTAGGCTTTCACCAGGCTGGCAAAGAGGATACTGTGCATGTCAAAGGGATATGTGATTCTAGAGGCTTGCTAAAGAATTCTAGAAAGATTAACAATGAAGTACAAGGTGCCAGGGAACACATAAAGTCAGAGGAAATTTGGGAAAAGGGACTGGAAGTCATGTGACCAGTACAACTGATGAGACCAAAGGAAAGAAATCCCTAAAAAGATAAGAGATTTTGGTTGGAGAGGTAGGATTCAGCACTTTAGATGTCAGCAAGATAGGTCAGTTCTAGATCCCAGGCATAGCTAACTACTGAGTGGCTGAGAGCACAAAAATAAAGGCTATTGAAGGCAAGGAAATAAAGGAGTTAGGAGGATCTTCGACAAGGTACGAGAGCCGTGAAGAATGCTGTAAAGGTACAGAGTGGAAAGAGAGCCTGGACACAAAACAGGTGCTAGAGTGAAGAGGATTCACTAAAGGACATCTATAGGAGATCTAAAGGAGAGGCTAACAGAAATGAGAAAAGGATAGTATGGTGATGTTTTAGGGACCATGGAACACATTTCCTTCAGGATTACAACCCACTGAGAAATTATTTTACCAATTCAGTAGTCATCCTTAGGAATTTTTAGAAAAATGTAATATAGAAGCCTTATGAAAATTTACCATCATGCATGAATTGCAGGCCTGTAATATCAAGGAGCATGTCCTACAAATGAAGACATTCAGTTATATACCTTAGACTCTAGTACTTGTACAAGATGTTCATTGTTTGTTATAAAAAAAAGAAATAAAACATCCTAAATGTCCATCAATAGTGGAATGGAAAAAAAATGAATGTGGGTAAAATGAGTAAGATAAAATATTATACACACAGATATAACTGTCTAAGTATGAGATAGTTCTTATAATAATATGTTTTATAAAGAAGCAGAAGAAAAAGGAAGAAGAGGAGAAAAGCTGCAGAATAATAGAGTGTGACAACTGTTTTCATACATTTTAAGAAATACATGTGGTAACAGTATAAATTGAGGACTGGACAAATAACATCAAATTCACGAAACTGGTTGCTTCTGGTGGGAGGTGGGAGTGGAAGGGTGGGGGTGATGCCAGAAAAGGACACAAATAAGATTCAAACTATACCTGTGATGCTTTCCCTATTGTAAAAAGTAAATAATGGAAGAGAATATATAATACAATATTTGTTAATACCAAGGATCAGTAAGTGTTTTAAAATATTTTTCATGTATTTTTTTGTTAGATACATGTATAGAATTAAAGGATGTGTAGAAACATTTGCATTCAAATCTAATTCCTTCTATGGTAACATTTGCATAGGCCTAGCTGGGAGAGATTTCTGGGAAAATATCCTGGATGTCTTAAAACGGCCTATGCCAATACTGCGTAGACACCAAATGCCTTTTTATCTTGCACTGCTATAAAATAATTTATATGCACAATTCCCATTGAGTCATGCTAAGGTTTGTGCTTTCTGAGTTTGGTTCAATGAATGATTCAAATTAGACTTAGGCTATACCACAGGAGAGTATTTTGAGTCTGAGATGTAGAAAGAAATCTGATTCAGGTCATTTTCTTTATGTCTTTTTCCAGGACCTTTACCTGTTCAAGGAAAAAAAAAAAATCTGATTTCTACCTAACAATTTTCTCTGAAAGGTTCTCTTTCTCCTGGCCCATCTACTGTCACTCAGAGAGGTCAGTTATTCTCTTTAAATATTTCAACTTCCCTAGAAAACTACAAGTGCCTTATCAGTCAGCAAGAAGTCAGGATGGTAAGACTTCGGGAACAGCCGCTGATAGAGGGAGGCAGATCTGGTGAAGCTTTTATCTTTAGGTTGAAGCTACTCCCTCTCTATGACACTATTCGTGGACCTGTATTTCATACCCATCACCAGCAAAGGAATGAATCTTTAAGTGCCACCAAATTAAAGAAAAAATGCTTCAGGGATTGCCTTACTGTGCTTAAAGGGCCAGTAGCAATTTGTAAGATCAAAATCACTTCCACCGTTCCTTAATTCCAGGGGTACGAAATCATATAAAAGCTATTTATGATGCACTGTAGTCAGAAGAGAAAAATTTTAGTTATATAATGAAAAGAACCCTCAATGCAGAAAATTTCTTATAGATTCATTTCATTGAAAACAGCAATACTCTGGTGCAATTCAAAGATTTTGGATTAGCTTAAATAGATCCAAGCATGACTTATTTTAACCCTATCTTCTGTATAAACTATTGAAAACCTATTTCTTTTCCCCATCTGTAAAACAAAAGAGGACATGAAATCAAATGAGATGGTGAGCTTGAAAGTACTTTGAGAAGTAGAAAGCACAAGTAAGCTTTTAGAACAATGCCTAGTCGTTAGTAAACACTATAAAGTCGTTAGTAGTATTACTCACTACATGCTAAGTAGTTAGTGGAATCCTAGCTTTCAGGGTAAATTTAATATCTTCCCTGCATACTCTACTCATGGGCTGCAGGCAACTGGACTCTGTTCCCTCATCCTAGACTTCTAATATGGGTGCCCCAGAACCTACTGGTTCTGCTGCTAAACTGTGAGCCACTTGAGGGCAAGGACAGAATCTTTGTATCACTGTTACCTATACACAGACACACACACACATATATTTAAATAATATATATATCATATATATATATAATCTTGAAAAAATATACACTTATTTAGTGTACTAATAATGTACCATTCCATTTTTCTAGCCGCCTTATGTGGTAGGTAAAATAGAAAATAACAGTTTTCCTCATTTTAAAGATGAGGACGTTAAGGTATAGAGAGATTAAATGACTTTCTCAACATCATACAGCAAGCAAATGATAGAGTGAGGATTTGAACCCAAGTAGTCTGTGCTTCTAGCCACTCTAGTATACTGAACACTAGCATTATTCTTTCTAAAATCCATTACATTCCTTTAGCTTTAGATAAAGATAAACATTCTTAACATGGGGGCACCCGGGTGGCTCAGTGGATTAAGTGGCTAACTCTTGACTTCAGCTCAGGTCATGATTTCAGGGTCATAAGACTGACCCCCTCTCATCAGGCTTAAGATTCTCCCTTTCTCTGTTCCTGTGCCCTACCTGCTCTCCATCTCAAAAAAATAATTATTAACATGGACTAACCATCCTGGACTGGACTCACCCCTCTCCAGCCTCATCTCTCCCACTGCTCTCTATTTGAGATGCTGAAGCTACCATAACTTCCCTCTGTTTGCAGCAGATTGTATTTTCCGAGGATGACCACCATGATATGTTCAAACCCACATTCACTTATTAGAACGTGACAGTGAAGATCCTCCCATTCAAACATGATGTCTGTGTCCCTCTCTCCCTTAAATATGGGGGGGCCTATGGTTACAGCAGGAGTCATGCTGTCTGACATATAAGGGGAGGCCATAAAGAAGAACACAGCTTCCACCTGGTTCTCTTAGATGCTAAATACAGTTCTCGTGTAGTAAGGAATCAGAGAGCTCACATGGGAACTCTTTTTGGAGGTAGGTATTTCAGTCCACAGACGAGTTGAAGACCCCACTGATGGCCAGTATCCCATCGCAGATGGATGAAGAAGCTTTCAAGATGGTTGCAGACTGGTCACGGCTTGACCATGACCACAGGGGAGACCCTGAGCAAGAACTGGCTCGCTATGTCCAGCTAGTCCCTGGAACTGTGAAAGGTAATCACAAAATGTGTGAAACCACTGGATTGGGGGGGGGTGATCATTACATGGCAGTGGATATTGGAACAGGGCTTCTGCTCCTGCTGAGTTTTCTGTCCACATTGTTTTTACCTTCCTCTTTTCCTATGCAACTTTCCTACACAAATTTAGATATAGAAATCCCTCCAACTACATCCCCAAGCCCCGCTGCCCCCAACACCCTGCTCCGACACCATGATGCTAGGTCATGTTACTTTGTCATCTGCTCTTAGAATTTTCCTCCTTTCTTTTTCTTTTTTTAATTTTTATTTGTTTATGATAGTCAGAGAGAGAGAGAGAGAGAGAGAGAGAGAGAGAGAGGCAGAGACACAGGCAGAGGGAGAAGCAGGCTCCATGCACCGGGAGCCCAACATGGGATTCGATCCCGGGTCTCCAGGATCATGCCCTGGGCCAAAGGCAGGCGCCAAACCGCTGCGCCACCCAGGGATCCCTCCTCCTTTCTTTTAGAGCAGGAACCACAAACTTTTTCTATAAAGTGTTAGATAATAAGTAAGTTCAGCTTTGTAGACCACGTAGTCTCCGTTTGCAACTACTCCATTATGCCGCCAGAGTGTGAATGTGAGTGACAATACATAAATGAGCAGGCTGGGATGGGTCCTAATATACCATTCACTTACAAAAGCAGGCGGGGGCCAAATTTGGCCCCAGGACCAGAGTTTGACAACCTCTGCTTTAGAGCAACAGTGCCCAAACTTGTCTGTGTATTAGAGTCACTTGGGGAGCTTCTGAACCTTCCAAAACTCAGGCAACACTCCAGATTATTTGGAAGGGGAGCCATAGGTATTGGGTGAATCTAATGGGCAAATCATTGCTATCCAGCCTTGTCTCCATTTGCCATTATGCATTCCTGAGTGTGACTGTAGCTTTAGTAACCTCTCACCAGATCACAAACTCATGAGAGTAGCTTTTATTTTGGATTAGATCCCTAGTGCCTGACCAGTGCCTGGCACATGGCCTAGTCCATATTCATCAAATAAGCAAGTGAATAATAAATACTGGTTGAATGAACATGTTGAACCTCCCTCAATCCCCAAATCTTTAACAAATTTTCATTTCTTCAATAATTCATAATTCCATGCATCTTCTTCTTCCATTTTCCCAGGATCACTCCTACAGGTTCATTTCTGGCTCTTTCCCCCCTTGAAACATAATTAATCTACCCCAACCAAATCAGTCACAGCTGCCCATCTTTGTGTGTTCACCTTAGTTCAAGTCTTCACCAATTTCTCCTGGATTCTTCAGAAGTCTTAACTGCTCTCTCTGCCTCCTGATCTCATCTCCTTCTCTCCCTCCCTCTCTCTTTCATCCATCCCGGAGCAGAGTGATGTAGGCTTGCCAAGAGCACCACAGATTTGGATTTGGGTCCAGGCACCAAGATGCTCTTGGTTGGGGAAGTCTCCAGCGTCTCTAAACCTGTGTTTCCTTATTTGAATCTTGTGGTTAAAATATTCCTGTGAAGAGCTGGCCTGCCACACAGCACATGCTAACAGTGAGCCTGCCCCCACAGTAGGCACCAGCACCTGTTATCTATATCCTTCATCTCAGTTTGGCTTCCCTGAGACAAGCCCCCACCTCACACACACACACACACACACACACACACACACACACACAAATGTAAGCACCACGCCTGTTTTGTTGACTCTTATATTCCTGTGGTTGCTATTTAACCTCCAGAGCTAGGCATTTTAGGATCTGTGTGATTTGATCCCAGCCTACTTTTCTTGACCTATCTTCCTCACATTTTAATCAATCTAAATGTCTTATTCTTCCTTCATGCTTCCTTTCCTGTCTTTCCATGCCCTTACCATTTGTTTCATCAGCCTTCCCTGGACTCTGAATCCTGGCTGTGGAAATTGTGTTCATCTTTTCAAGCCCAGCTCACAAACTATTGTGCTCATTAAGACTTTTCCAGTTCCCCCGGACATTCTTTGGATATTACCACTGATCACCCCACTCCTTCATGACATTATATGTCTTGTGCCAATATTACTGGTTTCTAGGTATTATCAGATGACTTTTAGAACCACTGTCTAATTAATTTTTGTGTGTCCTTGGTACATTTTCCTGAACCATAGAGCTCATCCAATAAATCTTGCAATACATTTCTCCCCGAATGAATGTACCCAATTCCCCAACTCTGGGACAAAGGGGCTGCCTTAAAAGGAAGAACCTTGGCAAGACACTATACATGATTTTGGAGATAATTCAAAGTTGTAGTTCTAAAGTTGAAATTGGATTCCTCAAATGCCAGTGGCAAAGACAAACTGTGTGGAGAACAAATGTACCTTGTTTGTAAACAGAGTTTGCAAAGATAAACCGGTTCATCTCCCATATGTGTTTTCCAGCTGGAGCTCATAAGCAATTTCCCCAGAGTTCAGGCTTCAATGTGAGGGTGTCCCCCCTGCAGATTAAGCCTTGCTGCCTTAATGCATAACACACCTCTAGATTAGGTTACAGTGTGGCTCCACATGCTGCTAGAGGAGGTTTGCCCTGGAAAAGGTGTAATGACAAGGATCCTTCTATACCCCCATCCCGTTTCTTGCCTCCTACTGAGGGTTATTGCAGATACTTCCGACTATAACCATAAAAGTGGTCTGTGGATTTCTTATTCTACTTCAGTCCTGGATAAGTAGTGACTTCCCTGCCAAAGCACCAGAGTATACTGTTCCCTGTACTTCTGTGTTACAAACTCTTTGTTAAAACAAACTGAACTGAACAGATTCCATAGCTCAGAGCAGCAATAGTAGGCCACTGGTTAAAGTGTAGTAACATTTGGCCAATGCCTAACATTAGCAGGTCTCTTTGTCACCCAGTGGAAATTAAGACATGTCTGGGTATAAAAAACTCTGGGTCTAATATGGATTTTGCTGTAATTTTTGAAGATACGTTTGTAAGGTTGATTTGCTGGGTAGCACCCAAACAGAGGAAATGCCTGCTTGGATGCTGGTTCTGGAAATAGCTTTTTGTATAATCTAAGATAACCAGCTATTCTGGTTTACCTGGCACCAAAGAGCTTCCCAAGTTGTGGGATATTCAGTGCTAGAATTAGGAAAGGCTCAGAAAAACTGAGAAGAGCTGGTCACCCTAATAGTAGCTGGTGGCCAGACAAAGTTACATAAAAGAAACTCTTTGTCAGCACCAAAATTGTGCCAGAATATTTGGTTGAACACTGTGTGTCAACTCCAGGTAGATTTTCTTAGGCATATGTCTATGTCTCATCTTCATATGTTTTATATCTATATCTACACATTGCTATTAGATTGAACCACATGAAATTCCCAAATATTCAACAATTTTTGGCCAAAAAAAAAAAAAAAAAAAAAAAGCCCACACCCAGCTGTTTCAGATAGTTCAACACATTTTTATTTATATCGATTTTTTTCCTGGGCTTGGTGGTGAGTACTTTACATGTATCAATTTATTTAATTATCCTAACAACCTTTGAAAATTAGATGTTGTTACACCATCTGGTAACAACAAAGAGGCTTAAGAGCATGACGTGTAGCAAATAACAATAAATTAAACGCTATATTTTCATGACCCACTGAAGACCAAGTGTCTCCAATACTTACCACAAATTTGCAAGGTGGGGATTTATTGTACTTATTGGATAGATTAGAAAATGAGATGAAGAGAGGTTACATAGTGTACATGGCTTTCTTTGAATAGCACATCCTTATTTTATGCTTCCCTCCATCAGGCCAGTTTCCTTCTAAGAAGATGCTAGCTTCAAGAATGACCTTAAACTCTAATGCACTTAATTAAATACAATTGTTTCTCAACATTTTGTTATGAAAAATTAAAGACATATTATAGTGAACATCCTTATTTCTACAGCCTAGGTTCCATAACTGTTAATATTTCACTGTGTTTGCTTTATCACATTTCTATCTATCTGAACATCTGTCTAACCATCAACCATTTTACTTTTTGGATGTATTTCAAAGTGTGTTGCAGACATCAGTACCTTTAGCCCCTAAACCTTTTACATGCATATCATTAACTAAAGTTCAATATTAATTTGCAGGCTTTTTATCATTTGAGAGAGAGAGAGTGAGAGAGAGAGAGAAAGCATGAACAAGGGGGAGGGGCAGAAGAAGAGGGACACATAGATTCTTCATTGAGCAAAGAACCCAGGATTGTGGGATCATGACCTGAGCCAAAGGCAGAAACTTAACCAAATGAGCCACCCAGGGGCCCCTGCAGGCTTTTTTTTTTAAGGTAAAATTTACATATTATGAAATACTATATAATTAAATGTACCATTTGATATTTCTGATAGATGCATACACCTGTATAATAGACCTAACTCTAGTTAAGATACAGAATATTTCCATTACACCAGAAGTTTCCTCGCTGCCTACTCCACCTCCAGAGGCAATTGGTGCTGATTTTGTTCACCATCCATCTGTTCCAGAACTTCATATAAATGGAGTCATACAGTAAAAATCAGTTCATATAAGACTTCTTTCACCCAGCATAAATTTTTTTTTGAGATTTATATATGGTTTTGCATGGATCAGTAGTTTTTTATTTTCATTGTATTACTAGATGAACACAGCCCAATCTGTTTATCCATTTTCCTCTTAATGAATGGAGGAATGGGTTATGGATGGGGTTATTTTTTTTCAAGTTTTTACTATTATGAATAAAGGTGCAGTGAATTTTCTTTTTATGGCTTTGCAATTACATATGTTTTCATTTCTCTTGGTAAAAACGTAGAATTGGAACTGTTCAATCACAGGCAGGTATATGTTTAATTTAAAAAGAAGTTGCCAGAACTTTTGCCAAAGAGGTTGAATCCCACCCATAATTTATGAGAGTTCTGGTTGTTCCATATCCAAGGTAGGATTTATATCTGCTAATCTGCCACTTCCTTATCTGCTTTCTGTTTGTCTAAGTCCTTTTGGTTCTTGTATTTTTCCATTACTGCTCTCTATTTTGTTAAACACATATTTTCTAGTGTACCAAATTAATTCCCTTGTTTCTTTTACTATTTTTTAAATTATTATCTTTTTGGTTGTCCTAGGAACTATAATTTATGTCTAAACTTTAACGTGTGAGTTCTGGTTAGTACCAATTTAATTTTGGCAGTATACAAAAATTTCACTTTTATAAAGCTCTATTCCTTCCTACTCCTTTGTACCATTGTTGTATACAAATTATACTTTATACATTATATGCCCATCTTTACAGATTTATAATCACTGATTTTTAAAGTTGTCTTTTAAATCAGATAGGAGTACAAAAAAGCATTAAAACAAAAAGTAAATTTATATTGTCCTTTATATTTATCTATATAGTTACCATCTCTGATTCTTATTTCTTCATCCAGGTTCCAGTTACTGTCTAGGGTCCTTTCATTTCAGACTAAAGGAATCTCTTGAGCATTTCAGTAGGTAGTTCTTCTAGTAACAAACTCTCTCAGTTTCTGCTTATTCAGGTATGTTAGTTTCTTTATGTTTGAAGGATAATTTTGCTGGGTATAGAATTCTTATTTGACAGCTCCTGCTTTCTGGCCTTCGTGGTTTCTGATAAAATGTCTGCTATTAATTTTATCAATGGTCACTTATACATGATGAGTTGTTCTCTTCCAGCTTTCAAGATTTCTCTTTTTATTTCTACAGATTGATGATGATGTGTCTAGGTTTGTAGGTCTTTGAGATTATTTTACTTGGATCTTGTTGAGCTTCTTGGATATGCCAATTGATGGTTTTCATCATATTTGGGATTGGTTTTGATCATTATTTCTTCAAATGTCCTTTTCCCTCCTTTCTCACCTCTCTTTGGGGACTCCCAGTTTATATGTTGGTATGCTGGATGACGTCCTGCTAGTCTCTGAGGTTCTGATAAATTTTTTCATTCTTTTTATTTCTATTTCTTTTTAAAAATTTTAAAAAAGATTTTATTTATATATTCATGAGAGACATACAGAGAGGCAGAGACACAGGCAGAGGGAGAAGCAGGCTCCATGCAGGGAGCCCGATGTGGGACTCGATCCTGGGACTCCAGGATCACGTCTTGAGCTGAAGGCAGACGTCTAACCACTGAGCCACCCAGGCGTCCCTTATTTCTATTCCTAACACTATATGATCTTAACTGAGCTATCTTCAAGTCCACTGATTTTTAATTCTGCCAACTCAAATGTACTACTAAGTTCCTCTACTGAATTTTTCATTTAAGTATTTATACTTTTCAACTTCACAATTTCCATTTAGTTTTGTATGTAATTCCTATTTCTTTATTGATATTCTCTATTTGATGTGGCATTGTTTTCAACTTTTCATTTTATTCTTTGGACATGGTTTCCCCCAGTTCTTCAAACATACTCAGAATAGCTAATTTAAAGTTTTGTCTAGTAAATCTCACATCTGGGCTTCCTCAAAACTGTTTCATTTCTATCGACTGTTGTTTTTATTTTTTTATTTTTCCTGGGTATGAACTTGTTATAGTCAGGGTTCTCCCGAGAAACAGAAGCAGCATATGCAATTGCAACCTTTAATTTCTCCCAAATTCAGTTTCCACATGCTACCTGATGTGGGAGGCTATGTTCCCTTCTGTTTCCACTTTTTCACTTGTTTCTCACTTTGGTCCTTGGTCTTAAGGATAGGATTCAGAACTCTCAGCCTCCCTGAGGCTGCTACCTGGGTCCTGGGAATCCTCACATTAATGATGTTATTGGTCACTTCTTTCTGATCTTGCTCACCCTGTTAACTATCCTGAGTTACAACTACTATGGACCATCTCAGTTCATGTTTCATGCATCCACACTCTCCCCATTGATTCATGTCTGACTTTTGTTCCTTCTAAATTAGCTCCTTCTAATTTCCTGGACGGGTCTGTGACTCTGTCTTAATAATTTTTATCAGAAGGAACAGTCATACTTTCTCAATCACAGGCCCCATCCTGTATTTCCTTATTTCACTTTCCAAAATTTTTTTTTCTTTCACAATTGTAAGATAAGAGACACAATGCTTGTATTTTCCATGTAAGGACTATTATTCATATTCAAAATGCCCCTGTTGAAAGACCTCCTTTTGAATTCTTTTAATTTCTTATCATGCTGATGTGCATAACAATTGTATGTCTCAGGTCAAGATCTACAAGCTACAACTCAGCCACCTGTAAAGTAAAAATCCATTTCAAGTACTGGTTATTTAGAATTGTTAGCAAAAAAAAAAAAAAAAAAAAAAATCAAACTAATAAGCCCCCCCCCCCTTTTTTCTACATCCTTCTCTGAATTTGAATATGTGTCCTATAACACATATTTGAGATAGTGTGGGAGCAGCCTGGGAATGGTAACTGTGTTCCTAAAACAACAAAGACGTCATGTAGCACTTTGGTTTAGATAAGTGAATATTTGGGCTGAGGACAAGATGTAGGCAGAGGATACTAAAGCTCCCACTAATTAGGGAGTTATCACTTGAAAAGTTACATAGCTCTGGGTCAGTGAAGTAACAGCTATCAAAGGAAACTTCTGGGAGCCTTCTTGCTTTCATTCGCAATCTTCTGATGACAGAATAACCAGGATGATGTGGTAGCATGTACCCTGAAGTTCACTGCCCTTTCCATATCAGTGAGAAAATAAAAAGATCATGAAGAAACGGACAAAACATTCTAATAGTTTGAAATGTGTATGACTTTTAAATGGATTATACAAGAATTAACTAGATTCAGCTCAAATAACATAAAATTAAACTCCTTGTAAATTCTGTTAGCAAACACTGCCTGTTGCTCAATAAAGTGCCAAAATATATTCAAAATGATTTTGACATTCGTTTGTCTCTGTCTAGGATGTCTCTGTCTCTGTTAAGGATTTTCCTTATTGCCATAGGAAATCAGAGAAAAAAGGGTGAGATAGTCTTTCCATCTTTTTTATATCCTTTTTACTTTCTGAATATGTTATGTAGGAATAAAGAGTCTATCAAATTCCGTTGTCTCTTTTTATTTAGGATATGTCATGATCTTCTCCAATGTTCAAAGTATTGATGTATGTTTGGGGGACACATACACACATACACATACACGTACATATACGTAAAACCCATTCCCTATGAATCTCACAGTCTAAAATATAGTTGTAAAATATGAGCATTCAATAACTGAACTCAGTAGAGAAATTAAGATAAAAAAAGATTCTTTGGGGATGCAGTGATCAGGATGTCACTTGGAAAATTCTTCCTTCAAGAAAATTCTTCAAGGTATTCCTTGAGAGATTAACATGTTTAGAGGTGACTGTCACACAAACCTAAACTGGAGGCAGAGACCCCACCATAAGTGAGACCAGTAACGGCCAAGCTTTGCTGCAATGAGGGGCTCATTGGGCATGCTGGGAGGAAGCTGAGGCCATGTTGTAGTTATAAATCAGATGTGTTCTTTGTACATGAGGGGCACTGCAGCAGTGCCACTATGGTAGCATCCCTATTGCTTGCTGGCATGCTCCTCCTTCACAGAAGACCTTTCATTGCTTCTTAACTTCTCCTCTATTGCCCAACCCTTTCTCCAGGGCACTGTCTCTCCTTGCTGGTCTGGTCCATCTCCTGCTTCCCTTTTCATAGCCCATTTCATTTGATCATTCAGATGCATATGATCGAATCTTTTTATATCAGTGGAATACTTTCTAAATTGAATCTTTTCTCATTGAAACAAAATTGAGGCAGCTCCCCAAATCACACAATATAGCAAGATTTTAAAAGATCTAAAAGACATTAGGGGTAGAGGTTTTTTGTTGTTGTTTTGTTTTGTTTTAAAGTAGGCTCCAGGGCTAGCATGGAGCCCAGTGTGGGGCTTGAATTCACGACCCTGAGATCAAGACCTGAGCCGAGACAAAGAGTCGGACATTTAACCGACTGAGCCACCCAGGCACCCCAGGGAAAATCTATTTTTAATAAATAAAGACAAAGACAAGATAGAGTTTGAACTGTAACTACTCAGTGACTTTTTAATTTGGCTCTGAAAATCTTAGTAACCAAAGAGGGAAGCAGTATTTATAAGATTCATGCACCCTATGATATTTTAATCTATAGGTGATTATCTTCATTAATTATACTGGAATTGAAATGAAAAACAATTAAAAAAAAAAAAGTCTTCAAGACTGGGGAGAAAAAGCACACAAGCCTAGATTCTAATCCCAGCTCTGTGGGTTGACATAAATCACTTAATCTCATTAGGTCTTAGTTGTTTCATATATAAAGAAGAAGCTCAGTTTGAAGAGCTATATAGCCCTATCCAGCCCCAACAAGGGCCAGCCTGTCCCCTTGAGCTTCCTAAGAGTTGTCAAGTGTGGGCCTTCTAAAGCCAAGCCATCTGGTTCAAGTCCTAGCTTTCCTCCTTTCTGGGCATATACATTTGAGCAAGTGATTTAAGCAGTTTCCTCTCCTACACAACTGGAATGACTATAAAATAGTATCTGATCTGTAGAGCTGTTCCAAGGCTTAAAATACATACAAAACACTTAGCATATTGCCTGACAACCAATTATTGCTCAGTAAATGTTAACTGCTAGCCACTGGGTGGGGAGCTCAGTAAAGTGCACAGGAAAGATGTAGGCAGGCAATGACCAGCAACCTGAAAGTGGAAATGTCTCTCCCTGCTACTTGGTAACCTCTAATATAAATGAACAAAAGAACATAGTTTCATACCCAGTAACTTTCAGAATTTATTAACCTGGGACTCAAAATCAGAAATATAATTTACACCTTGACCTGATAAACACACATGCATACAAACATATGGAAACAAAATTTTGTAAAACAAATCTAACCATTACTATATGTTCTATATGCACTTTGATCTGTTCTATCTTATCCCATTGCCCTATTCTAGTATTCAGTACTGGTTCCTAACCACTAAATGGATTGTATGACCTAGTAATGTGCTCTCAACCCCATAGGTCACATTTAGAAATGTACCAGACTAGGTCATGTTTAGCTTTGAGTAAAAAGATCTGATTCTGGTCCAACAGGATTGAGAATAGGCTCACAGGGCAGTGTCCAGGGAGGGAGGAAAAGCCACTGCCACACCTTCCACCAGCTCTGATGTCAGTTTCAGTACCCCCTCGCCTTGCATCCCCATCCCTGCCACAACTCCGCAAGGAAAAACACAAGTTATGTTGTAGCCAAATCCTAATGTGTAGATATAAGCCATTCATTGCACTTTTATCCAGACTCTAAGATAAAACTTTCCATCATCAGATGTAGGAGTGAAGTGATAGCTTAAAAATTTGTGGTTCTCATTCTACCGGGTTTTCAGTGTCCCACTTATCACTGGGTTAAAAGTGCAATCAGCGAGTGTAGCTTTTCCTGGCACGCTGTCTAGCAGCACTGCCACTACACACCAGCACGTAAGTGATATTTGTCAGCACACACCACATTTTTCATAGTGGCGATTTTGCTTTCAGCTGACAAAGTACTTCACCATCTTGCTATTTGGGTAGCACCAAAAAGACATTTTCTTAAAGATCAGAGTACAGAAGACTGTATGGTAAATCCACGCATATATCATTATTATGATTATGTGTTTCACCTCTAACTTTTCTATGAAGATCGACTACATCCTTACCCAAAGGATCATTTTGAAAAACATCTTCCCAAAATGTGCAGACAAGGCATGATGCCCAAGGAGGAGCAATGGGATGGGGAGGCCCACCCAGATTCCTGGATCCAGAATGGAGAAGCAGGGTTTTGAGGCCAGACTATGCCACTATGTATCTTACTCTTCCCAGAATTGTCTCCTATTATTCTTCATGTCAAAAGGAAACATCCAGAGGTTTTTTAAAATGTCCTCTCTTCAACATGTTCCTTCTTTTCACTTCCAAAAGTCATTTGATGTTTCTCTTCTACATATGAAGGCCTTTTATAGGCCCAGGGAGGGTTAGAGAAGCACTATGAAGCCTGACCCCTGCCCTGATGGGGATTCGAGAATAACAGCTAGCATTTGCAAGCACTTAGTATGTGCCAGGCACTGAATTTTCTCATTTAACTCACAGAGCTTTTCTGAGAATAGGTACTATTATTACCTCATGTTGCAGAGAACAATCCCGAAGCTTATAGTCTGAGTACATCATGGAAGAGTTAGGATCCCAATGCAAGCAGGCTGGCTCCAAAGCCCACACTCTTTTCCATGATGAATCAATGGGAGGAAAAACTAAATTAAAGGTTGCAGTTTGATAGACCAAAGAGCCAGTGACCATCACTGCCCAGAGCCAGCTGAATCAGAGCATTTTTTTCCCTTATGTACGTACTCACAGATACACAGCAACCCAGAGTATTTTCAGAAAGACATAAAAATGTCCTGCACAAAAGACTTTTTAGTGCCACACAGATTAGTAAGTAGGTCCTTTCCTCCTTGCATTCATACTACCATGTAGCTTTTCTGCTATTTAGTATGGGCCACAGGATACAAAGATCTTTTGGAGGAAAAAAAAAAAAAGCCTAAGGCTTATTTTCTAGATTAATTGTAAAATGTGTTCCTATCCAGGGCTTACTATGTTTATAATGTCCTGTAGGCACCCTGGCCACTTTTAGACGGTATTACTTCACTATATTATGTTCAAGTTCCAAGAGAGGTATCCATTTTTTTCTTTACATTTCTATTGACAATAGCTCTGCTAACTAAGCGGTTGTTAACATTTCTCCTTTCCCAGACATATAAATCTGGGTTTCCAAAAAATTCACGTGGGGAAATAATTTGCTCTTACTCATTGAAGTATATACCTTTAAAAAAAGAAAGAAAGAAAGAAAGAAAGGCAGACATTCTATCAGAAGAGAATGTGTGCATGATGTGATGGTCTGTACCAGCTGCTGGTCAATCAAGTAAAATGGACACTGGTGAATACTGAGGGAATCCAGCTACCTAGAGATTCTCAAGGATGAACTTGCTTCTTTGAGACTTATAAAGTTTACGTCTGTCTTAGATGAGACACATCTCATGCTAAGCTGTTAAAGCCACCAAACTACTATTGCTCACTCCTGCAGCAGTGCGTTTCTCAGACCTTGGTCTGGGATCGCCCGGTGGAGCCTGCAAAAATGCAGATTCCTGGGGCTCTGCCTGAAGTTCTTAGCGAGGCTCTGGAATATGAATTTTTAACAAGCTTCTCAAGTGACCAGATTTTGAGAAATGCTGTCTCAAGGGTAGCACTGTGAGCCTCAAGAGAATTACATGCCAATTTGCTTTCAGTGCATACATTTTGAGAAATCGCAAAACATTCATCACTGGTTTTCAAAGCAATTTCTGTAGAATAACAATCCCAAGAGATGATTTATAAGAAACAGTTTTCATGGTCAAATAAGTTTGGGGGAATTTCTTTCAATATCCCTCCTCTTAGAGGTTTCTAATTTGCATATCAAAGGTTCTGAGAAGTCCTGCAGGAAAGAAATCTGTTTAATGGCACAAATGTTTCCAAAACAGGTTATGCCTTATTTCTCCTTGGAAATAACACTTGCTAATTTTCCATGGAACTAGTATTTTTCAGGCCTGCTTTGGGGAAATGTTGTTTGCAGGCTAATGACAGAATGTTTAGAGAAGATGACCTAGGTCTGGAGATGCAAGGTCCCTGCTTTAATCCTCCTTTTTTAGGAACCCTTACAGAAAGGTGAGAAACCCCACAGCTTATTAATTACACTTCACATCTGTATAGTTTTTATAGTTCCACAGGCCCCTTTTCACACCTTTTCTCATTAAAGAAAAATCTTCACATGATTCCTGTGAGCCAAGCAGATCAGGTATTACTATCCCCAAATTACAAGTGAATAAGTATGTTTACAGAGGGTAAAGAGTTTGCCTATAGAGGTCATACATCCCTGCATCTTGTGCCTTCTTCAAAACATCAAAGCTTTCAATGACTTGGCAGCAAAGATTCTAAAAACATATTGGCCTGTAGCATTTTGCTAAATTCACTAATAATGTTTTACTTTTTTTATGGGAATTGTGGTGATGTTGACTGGCCACCGCTAGAAAGAGCTATGAGTTATTTTTCTTTTCTTTTTCCTTTTTTTTTTTTTAAGGTTTTATTTATTTATTCATGAGAGACACAGAGAAAGAGGCAGAGACATAGGCAGAGGGAGAAGCAGGCTCCATCCAGGGAGCCTGATACAGGACTCAATCCCAGGACCCTAGGATCACATCCTGAGCCAAAGGCAGATGCTTCAACCACTGAGCTACCCAAGTGCCCCTGTGAGTCATTTTTCTAATAGTGGGGATGAATTGACTTGAACTCAGGCTTCCCTGTGTCTCTCTCCCACACTATGTAGAGTCCAGAGGCCTAGGTTATGACATACAGTGAGCCATGGCTAGGGGCAAATTGGTAGCTGAGAAGTTACTTTCGTCCATGCAGTTTTGTTCGGGCTTTATAAGACATGAACTAAATTGCTCCTAAGCCATGTCCTGATTGCATGAGTTAACATATTCTATTGATATGACTATATTTCTTATAGCAAATAAAACCTGTGGCTCTTAAGAGTTGTTTTCCTTGTACCTTTGGTCTTCTTTTCTTTCTAGGACTTTTTTCCTCCTGTACTTTCCACACTTAACTTCTCTAGGGCTTATTCTTTCTTTCTTTCTTTTTTTTTTTAAAGGGCTTATTCTTAAATTTCTTCTAGTACCAAGACTTAGTCACCACCATGACTGCCAAAAAAGTATTTAGACTGATGGCTAAATTTCAAGATTCTATGTTTAAATACATCTGTAATAAACTATTCCAAACAGTGGGCATACATCTCGGTGTACCTGGGAAAGTTGTCAGCCCCTTCAACAGCCTTGATAGTGTGGCTAAATGACACATTCCTAGATTTAATATATCTTTCCCTGCCCTCTCTCATCCATCATCCACCATCCACCATTAAATCTTGATGTTTGTGACAAGTTTGGGATATGACTATAGTTAGATGTAAACTTCAAGGGTTATTAAACATGTATAATTAAACAAATTTCCCCAAAGTTTTAGTTTTGCTATATATTTTTCAATGTCAAAAAATTTACCAAGTTGTACATGGCAACTCCTTCTCTTCTAGAGTGAACTAGGTCTTACTTTCTTAGACTTTTTAACTATTAAAAATGCAAATATTTCCAGAAACACTACATGCTCCACCCCAACGCTGTAATCTGTTTTGTTATAACTGATCCAGAACAAATAAAAATGCATCACGTTTGAAGCCTACACCATTCAAGGGTAAACTGTGTCTCACTTTGAGTCACATTATACATTCATTGTATCTAGAAAAACAATTTGGATAATAAAAGTGCCAAATGTTAACTCAAGCTATAAACATATAATGGAATATTTACATCATGCATCAAACTTTTCTAGATTTTTTTGCTTAATGCTTCTCATCTTGCACTAAAGTTCTTAACCCATTTATTTCATGATTTATGGGCTAGATTAATTATTTTTGATTAATAAAAATTGGAAACTTTAATTGGACCCTATTTGAGGTTTGGTTGCATTAAATGAATGTCCTGGTGATCAAAAATGTATTTTTAAAGGGAGTTTAGGCTAATATATCAACAAATGAGGAGCTATAAACATGATTAATATACACATTAGACTTTCCTTATCACATTTTGTTGGCAGTTTTTATCCGGTCACAGCTAAAATTCCATTGAGTTCTTTCTCCTTTTGTATAAAATACAGATTATGTGGAGACAGCAGTCTGAGCAACTGGAGTTTCATCTTGTCTGCCCATTAATTATTAATGCTGTTTCAGTACTTCTTATCTATCACTGCTGAGAGATGGAGGGCTGTATTTTTATAGTCATTTTCCAGTTTAAAAAAAAAAACAGGCTGGATGGTGCCTCTGCACTTGGCAATAGAGAAAGGATCAAAAGTCCTTCCATTTTTATGAAACTGTTAAAAATGAATGTTCTAGCTTGCTAATTTTAGTATTACACTGAAGGGTAGTATGATTTTTGAAGAGTAAACAAAAACTGAGAGAAGCACAAGTCTGTTTTGACATCTTTTTCAAACTATGCTATGGTGGTTTCAAAAGTGTTGAATCCAGCCCATTCTGAATATTAGAGATTATGTGTTGCCCAAATTGCATTGATACATCCCTATGAGTAGAATTTAGCTTTATGTCTCAGGTACTTGAATAATGGACTTAATGCTCTTGTAGGAGCACAACACTGTAATTTAGAGCTGGGGCTGAAATGTCAGGCACAGCAGCAAGGCAACATTGGCAGGTGACTTAACATGCTGAGTCTGAACTCCCTCATCTGTACGAGGATACCTTTCTCAAAGGGTGGTGAAAGGATTCAATAAAACACAGCATTTAAAGCAGGTTCCAGTTAATGGCAATAAACCCTGAAACTTCATTGCTTTTGTCTGTTTTCTTTACTAAAATCGGTGGAATGAATCACCCTAATTTTCAACAGGAAATAAAATAAAAACAGAAAAAGTTGATCTAAAGAGTATTTCAACAACTTAAAGTGGGGGCCGGGAAGAGGTGAGGTGGTGAAGACCTAAGTAAAATTCCAAGACTAGGATTTTTAACACATAATAGGATAGTGGAAGACCTGACTTACTAAGTAGAATAGGCTTCAGGATACCAAGACACTCTTCTACAATTACTTGACGACCCTAAATAGATCCCATGACATTCTTTTTCATGTTCAATTTGTCCTTTATCAAATGTATTGAGGAAATACCTGCTATTAGTGAATGTTTGGAAAATTGAGCACACAAGAACATGCACATGTCACACATACTCATATTTCTCTGAACATGTACATACAGGATAGCAGCATTCTCTCAAAAACAAATGCAGCGGAAACCACTCATCATCCTTCAGGATCCACTATCTTTTTAATCCTGTGAGATAAAGAACACTCACACACAATTCTAGTGGGGCTTGTAGCCACTCAACCAGAGAACTCTTCCAGGTTCCCCTTCCAGCCAGCTGTGGCCAGGTGACGAAGTAATTGCCATGGAAATGAGAGCACAAGTGGTGTATGTAACTTCTAAGTCATGTCCTTAGAAAGAAAGTTGCTGGTCCTCCTTGCTTCTTTTTCCTCTTCCTACAGGCTAGGTTTGGAGAACTGACCTAACTCAACCATAGGGACAGGGTAAAATCCTAGGAATCTGCAAATTAACAAAATAGAAGAGACCTGAATCGTTGGAAGACCTGGAGGAAAAGAGGTACCTCCCTATCTATTCCGAGGACTGTAATATAGAAAAGAAATTAACTTCTATAGTGTTTGATTCATTCCACTTAGAGTTTATTTTTTGCAGTAACTTACCTTAACTCTAACTACACAGTAGGTCATAGCCTTTCTAGGCAGTAGGGCTCTTGCTGTGCATGATTAATGTGTATTTGTAACTTGAAAGAGCTGAGCTGCTTCGTGATACAAATGGCTCTGGTCAATCATTGTGATTTACAGCGGAATGTAGGTAACAGTTCAAAAATAAAATCGTTTTCAAAAATTTTGGTATGCATTGAAATTTTTATGCCCATTTATTCATTCCTTATCTTTTATTGTTAAAGGGACAAAGAGATGAAGGAAACAAAACTGAGGACCATACAAACAGATTGCTTACTGATACCATCCTCACTTTTGTGACAAGAATGCCTTTTAGAGACTCTGGGACAGAAAACAGTACTGTCAAGTCTAACACACATGACAGCTGTTCAATACCAAAAAAGCACTGAAGAGTCCCTCCTTTCTATGCACAAATCACTACTTCCTAGATGATTCTATTATTATTTTCTTTACCACAGTGGTGTTTTATCAGCCAATAAAAACACAATATTAGTCTACATACTAGTGTTAATAAAACTTTAAGCTAGAATGAGAACTAAATGTCTCTGAGCAGTCTACACTGAACCTAACATGTGACTTATTATGATAAAAAATAATCGTGACATTATACGAATAACAAAAGTATCCTTTTACCTCAAAAGCGTGTACCTAATTTGCTTCCTATATCTCAAAAGTTTAACATCATTTTTCTAGTCAAGTAATGGACTGGTTTAGGAAAATGTAGGGGTTTGCCTTGATGTCCTTTATAATGTGCAGTTGGGGGACATTTGTAACTCTCCTCCCTGTCGGAGGATCATATGAAACTAACTGGCTCATATTTGGCTTTAACAAAAAAATAGAATCTAAGTAACTGAGTTAATCAAACCAGCTATGTAAAAAAAAAATGTGTAGTACTCTCAGTGTTTTACTTGATTTGCTGTTACCATCATTACCGCCCTTCACAAGAAGGTAAGAAAAGGAATATCACACATATCTAGATCATTGGGTGGGCATTAATGGTTAATTGCCAGTTCATATCTGTGTGAAAAATATTCTCAAATTATGGCATACTCTTCCTATGGAACACTGCAGAACAAATAATGGTCAATTAAATGGTCTATGGTGTACTCATGGTCTAAGAATTATTCAGAGGCAAAATTTATATATGTTTTAACTACCAAGTGATCTTCCTGCTCTGATTAGACACACACTTGTAGCAGCACTTCATAACTGCTGTTTCTGAAAGACATTAAAAGTCTTGGGCAAGAACCGATTAAGATGTTGCTGAATTCCTGAGGACGTGGTTGTTCCTGGAAACATCTGAATGGTTTCACTGGTGAAGTGATAGTCAACCTCTAAAACATGGTAGTGAGATATCTGGCTCTGTGACAGAAAGAATCAAATCAGGAAATGAGGAAAATAACAACCTAGGGAATAACGGCTGAAAGAAGAACATTAATACTAAATAATGAAGAAGAATGTAAACAGATAAGAGATTCAGAGAGTCCAAGATCTTTAAAAGGCTGAAAGAGGGATGGCAAAGATAAAAAATGATAAGACCTGTCAAGAAGAACAAAGTCAATGTGTGTACATTATTCAGTTTAAGGAATTAGAGTCACAAGGTCAAGTGTGGGTAACATTAAATATGAATAATGAGGAATAAAATAAGTAAAAAGCAAACTAGTTTCATAAATCAATTCCAGAGCAACTGGGCTGGGGGAGGAAAATGCAGAACGGACGATAACCCATTGTGGCCTGTTGAAATGTCAAGATCTATTACCAATGACTAAATATCAATGTGTTCGTTCAAAATCCCAGTGTTTGGGATCATAAAACAGTGCATTCCATTGACCAGTGGGAACTAGAGAATTTGCACTTTGAAGTGTATTTAAACAAAACATAATAAAACAAAACAAAAAACACTGGCATTTGTAGCAGGAGGGAAATGGGTGTTAGAGGGCAGGTGGGGACTGAGAACATGTGAGCCTCATCATGGTGCACTGTCCCAGGATGGTCTGTGAGCTAGCCTGGGAGGGGACCCCATTTCTGCCTCTTCTGCTGTGTAGATGATGCTGGGGAAGAAGCTGCTATAAAGGACAAGCAAAAGAGGAAGGTCTGGAATGGAGTTCTGGGCAAGAGTCCATATGCCAAGGTTAAGGGCCAGAGCTCTTGCTCTCCATGCTCTCCCACTGGGAGCAGTGCGGGCGGGAGGAACAGGGATGGGCCCCTTGAGGAAGGAGGGGGACACTGGAGTTGGCCACTAACAACAGATTAAAGCCCAATGTAAACAGTGTGCCGGACACATGTGGGTCGCAGAGAGAGTGGTGATGAATAAGCATATATCCAGACAAGGACTTCAAACAGGAGGAGGCTGAGCAGTGATGAAAATGATTCAGTGCCTTCAGAAATGACTCATGAGAGGCACAGAACGTGAAGAAAATAAAGAGGAAGTGTCCACATTTATCAAAGCCCTCGACAAAGGATGGGGGGATGTACAATTAGAGAGAACAAATCATTGGGACAGGGGAAAGGAAGGGTGAGAGGCTGTGAGCTGTGTGGAAAGCAATCCAGTGATGTAAGGGCAGCTCCCCGGATCAATCCACCCTCGCTGAATCATAGCGAACACAAACTCATCTTCCAGGGCCAGTGTCTACTCAATCCAAGGGAATGCCCACTCTGGCTAGTACCAGTCTAGCTACCTTGCAGTCATTTCCATCCACAGGCTCTTTCTGCCTTTTGGGAGAGCTGAGGCCCAGCAGGTCTGTACGGGCCAGCAAACCAGGTATTTATAGGGCCCATTCCGTCCCTACTGGGGCAGTGTTTATATGACACCCAAGGCTACATGCTTTGATTATCGACCCTCCCTTCCATTACTCTTTTATAATATTCTAAACTCTTCTCAGCTAAACTTTTTAAAAAGATATAATTAATACTTAATGTTTTTGGATTAACTACTCCAATTTTGATCTCTCTCTCTCTCTCTCTCTCTTTCTTTTCCTTGGTCCTGCTTGATATTTCTAAACTACCTCTTGTATCATGTTATCCTTATGTCGGAGTGACTAGAGAGAATGGAGTGCCCCATCAACTTAGATTGAACATGGAGCATGAGTGAGGAGAAAAAAGCCCAAACAAACCTTGGTTGTGTTAAGTCCCTGAGGTTTCAGGATGGATTTGTTACTGTAGTGTGTAATGTAGCCTGTGTGCTGATATTATAGAATGGTTACTGTAAATCTAGACCTACAGCCCTCAGACTTTTATTCATCAAGAAATATCCATAGGAGCAGCCCCAGTGGTGCAGCGGTTTAGCGCCACCTGCAGCCTGGGGTGTGATCACCTGGAGACTTGGGATCAAGTCCCACATCAGGCTTCCTGCATGGAGCCTGCTTCTCCCTCTGCCTGTGTCTCTGCCTCTCTCTCTCTCTCTCTCTCTCTCTCTCTCTCTCTGTATGTGTGTGTGTCTCTATGAATAAATAAAATCTTAAAAAAAGAAAGAAAGATCCATAGGATTAACATCATATGTACTTCTTTATCCCTATTATAGGTTTTCTGACCTTGAGTCACATTGGGTCAGTTGTCCCAATCTATTTTATAAATGAGAAATTCATAGTGTTTACCATTCCTTCAGCTACTGAATATACACACTTATTTAAAAAGTGGTCACTTTGGGGGTGCTTGGGTGGCTCAGTCACTTGTGTCTGACTCTTGATTTTGGCTCAGGTCATGATCTCAGCGTGTGAGATCCAGCCCTGTGTCAGGCTCTGTGCTCAGTGGGGTAGGAAGTCTGCTTGGAATTCTCTCTTTCCCTCTCCTTCTGCCCCTCCCCCTTTCTCTGTTTCAAATAAATATATAAATCTTTAAAAAATAATAAAAACTAAAAAGCAGTCGCTTTTATATATAAAACAAAAACTCTTGGCTACTAATTGTTTTTTTTTATTTTTTTAAAATTTATTTATGATAGTCACAGAGAGAGACAGAGAGAGGCAGAGACACAGGCAGAGGGAGAAGCAGGCTCCATGCACCGGGAGCCCGACGTGGGATGCGATCCCGGGTCTCCAGGATCGCGCTCTGGGCCAAAGGCAGGCGCCAAACTGCTGCACCACCCAGGGATCCCCTTAGCTACCAATTGTTGACTACAATTCTATACTATAGTCATACTCATACAAGCATGTATAACTTTTACAAAACTTCCAAACATTCTTCTATTCAAGAACAAGTGCAGAAATCTGCATTTGTTAGGTTTGGAGAAACATACAGAAAGAAAGAGATGGTCAGGGCCAGGACATCCTCCTTTTTAAGGGCTAGGATGCCAGTAGGTGGTATGGACTTTAGTGGCTCCTTCTCCAAATATTGAAAGGTTACCCCTGTATTTGGCTATAATAAGTCTCAGATACACACATTTCCCCCCATTGCTTTTGGACTAGTATTTATTTTGAGACAGTGTTTTACAGCATTTGAAAAAGGAAGTATGATTTAAATCTCTACCATGCCAATCTACCAGAGCTAGAGCAAAATATCTCAGAATGTGAAACTCCCGTGTTCTGACACTGAGAATGAAGTACAGAGAAATATTAGTGGCATCAATGATTTTACAATCATTGCTTTACATTGATTTGCAATCCTACAGATTCTAAAATCTTATCAGTTTTATCCTCTTACCTGGGTCTTTAGGAACTTTGGGGTTATGTACTTAGATTCAACAGTGCCTAGCCTCTGAAATATATTTATTTTTTATTTTTTTAAAGATTTTATTTATTTATTCATGAGAGACACACAGAGAGAAGCAGAGACATAGGCAGAGGGAGAAGCAGGCTCCTCACAAGGAGTCCAATGCGTGACTCCATCCGCAGACCCGAGATCACTCCCTGAGCGGAAGGCAGACGCCCAACCACTAAGCTACCTAGGCGTCCCATGAAATATATTTAATAATTAAATCAATGTTTGTTGAGGGGATCTGTGGGTGGCTCAGCAGTTTAGCACCTGTCTTTGGCCCAGGGCATGATCCTGGAGACCCAGGATCGAGTCCCACATCGGGCTCCCTGCATGGAGCCTGCTTCTCGCTCTGCCTGTGTCTCTGCCTCTCTCTCTCTCTCTCTGTGTGTGTGTGTGTGTCTCATGAATAAATAAATAAAATCTAAAAAAAAAAAGAACTTCAATCTCTCACATTCTACAAACTTGAATCAAATACACATGTCTGGCATCCTTTTTGAAAGAACTCTGATATAAAGTCTGTACACTTTAACATAGCCCTCCTGGGAAGAATGTGTTTACCCTGTGACATTTTTAAAGACATGAACTTATATACCTTAACAAGTAAGAGTGAAAAAGACTTGAAAGCAGGTGGAACCCTGCTTTAAGATTCCTTAAATCTTACCAGTAGGCAATTCTGTGTTGTACATATATATGTTGTCTTCATCTTGTTTTGTCCTGACCTTCCACTGGGTGGAAGACTAGAGCATTTTGCTCCAAATTCTTAGGCACTTCTCTCTGAATATATTCGATTATCTAGATAGATGTTTCAAAATATTCTTTCCTTTTATTCAATGCTAAGGTTATAAAAAGAGTATTTCTGAGAAATGCACAATTGCTTTATCTAAAATTCTCTGTATGTGTGTTAAGTGCATGCATGCGCCCATGCCCACATGTGTTTCCTGTAAGCAGCAGGTGTGATGGAGATTAAGTGGAAAGAAGCTTTGGAGTCAGGCCATACAAGATTTGAATCTTAGCACACTAGCCTCTAAGAAATCACTTCTCCGAGTGCCAGCTTCCCTACCTGTAAAGTGGATATAGTAATGATACTAAATGCCAGGATGGTTTGGGATCTCAAATATTCTTTGCATGTAGAAGGCACGGAGTCAATAGTTCTTTCCTTTTCCTATTCAAGAAAAACTCCTGTGGGGAAACCTCTCATTAAAAATCACTAATTTCCTTTAAAAATAAATAGGTCTTCATTAACAAATCTATTAAATAGCTACAACAGGAGGACTAAATGCATACTTTGCCAGATTTTGCTGGAGATGGTTAAGCACCTGTGCTATTAATGAGTATGAAAGTGGCCAGGCTCCCACTACACATTCCACCACCATGCTGCTTTGGCTTGACTCACAAGCATAAATAACTTTGCCTTGAGAACCTGATCGACTTCTGGAAACAAAGGAGATTCATTCCAACATTGCCCCTGAGACATTTTGCAGCCAGCTGAGTTCATTCCACAGCTAAACCAAGTGACCCTGAAAGCCACGAAAGTCACTGCAGCAGCTCTAGAATCATTCTTTACCAAGAAATTGGTATTGTAAAAGGGGATTGCACAATATCAGGCCAGCTCTGGTGCAGACTTATTCCCTCCCATGCTACCTTTACTTATGCTATTTATTTTACCTCTAAAATATGCTATTGTTTTTAAAATTTTTATTTTTTAAATTCAAGTATAATTAACATAGTGTTATATTAGTTTCAGGTATACAATATAATGATTCAATAATTCTATATATTACGTGTTCATCACAATAAGTGTGCTCTTAATCCCTTTCCTTATTTCATCCTTCCCTCAACTGCCTCCACTCTGGCAAGCACCAGTTTATCCTTGATATTTAAAAGTCTGTTTTTTTGTCTCTTTTTTTCTTTGTTTGCTTGCTTTGTTTTTTAAATTCCACATATGAGTGAAATCATATGCTATTCATTTTTCTCCAATTGATTTATTTCACTTAGCATTATATCTTATATAGGTCCATCCATGCTGTTGCTAATAGCAAGGTTTCATTTTTTCTGACTGAGTAATACTCCATTTGTATGTGTGTGTGTATATAGATAGATATACATGTATATATCTATGTATCTATATACATCTATAATCTATATATATCTATACACACATTATATATATCTAAATCATATCTTCTTTTTAAAAATATTTTATCTATTTATTCATAAGAGACACACAGCGAGAGGCAGAGACATAGGCAGAGGGAGAAGTCCCTCAAGTCTCCTTCAAGGAGCCAGATGCCAGACTCGATCCCGTATCCTGGAATCATGCCCTGAGCCTAAGACAGATGCTCAACTGCCGAGCCACCCAGGGGTCCCTATATCATATCATCTTTATCTATTCATCTATCGAAGGACATTTGGGCTACTTCCATAATTTGGCTACTATTTGGTTAAATAATGCTGCAATAGATATAGAGATGCATATATCTTTTCAATTAATGTTTTCATTTTCTTTGGATAAATATCCAGTAGTAGAATTACTGGATTATATGGTAATATAATTTTTAATTTTTTGAAGGATATCAATACTGTTTTTCCATAGTGAATGCACCAGTTTGGATTCTCACCAACAATATATGATGGTTCCTTTTTCTCCACATCCTCGCCAACACTCGTAGTTTCCTGTGTTCTTGATTTTAGCCTTTTTGAAAGATGTGAGGTGATATTTCATTGTAGCTTTGATTTGCACTTCCCTGATAATGAGTGATATTGAGCATCTTTTCCTGTGTCTGTTAGCCATCAGTATGTATTATTTGGAAAAAAGTCCATTCATGTGTTCTGCCTATTTTTTAATTGGGTTATGTGGTTTTTTGGTACTGAGTTGTATAAGTTCTTTATATATTTTGGGTATTAACTGCTTCTCAGATATATCATTTGCAAATATCTTCTCCCATTGAGTAAGTCATCTTTTTGTTTTGTTGATGGTTTCTTTCACTGTGAAAAAGCTTTTTATTTTAGTGTAGTCCTAATTGTTTAATTTTGCTTCTGTTTCCCTTGCCAAAGGAGACATATCTAGAAAAATGTTTCTATAGCTGATGTCAGAGAAATTACCACCTATGTTTTCTTCTAGGAATTTTGTGGTTTCAAGTCTCTCATTTAGGTCTTTAATTAATCCACTTTGAATTTATTTTGTGTATGGTATAAGAAAGTGGTCCAGTTTCATTCTTTTGCATGTAGCTGTCCAGTTCTCCCAGCAGCATTTGAAGAGACTAACCTACTCTCCTATTTTGACTCAACTTTTCAAAATGCTGCGTAAGATTCATTTGCCCCATGAAAAGAGCTGACCATCTTTAAAATCACTCTTCCAGACTGCAGGTCTAACTACAGGGGTTGGGTTGGGTTTGTGAGTTTATATTCCATTTATTTGTGGCACTTACTCTTTTTATTAGTCTTGTCTCCTTAAGACCTGTAGATTGAATATTCCATGAGGTCAGGAGTCATTTATTTACTGCCTTTGTGAGTTTCCTGAATGTTCAACACAGTATTTATTTACTTTTTAATTTTTTTTGTAAATTTATTTTTTATTGGTGTTCAATTTGCCAACATATAGAATACTGGGTGTTATTCAACACAGTATATATTTAAAATAATATTGATTCACTGACTAATCCTCATAGAATTATTTGCCAATTTTTTGTGCCATTTAAAATACTCCTGCCCAGAATTTCTTCAATTGTTTTTTATTCATTCATATACGCATTTATTCACTCAATAAATAACTATTAAATGCTTATTAAAGTCTAGGCATTGGTTTAGGCCCTTGGGAAATACCCAAATACTACTTAGTCTTCTTCCCTCAAGAGCTCCTAGTCTTGTTTGGGGAGGTAAATAATTGTGATACAAAATAGTAAGTAATTAAAGGACCACTGTGGTCTAAAGGAGCTAGTAATTAACTAAGTAAAAAGGTCAGGAAAAGTCATAGATAAAGTGACAGGTAAAGAGTCTTCATTTATGCATATGAATTTTTCATATGAACAATATCAGGGGGTATATTTCAGGCAAAGCAAAAAATATGCAGTGATATCATGTGTTCAGCCATGGGGCACAGAAGGCAAATAATCAGTGGTGGGAAATGAGGTTAGGGAGACAGGCAGTGGGCAGAATCATGAAGAATCCTGGAAGCCAGATAGAGGAGTTGAAATTGATTCCTTCAGACAGAGAAGTGTATCGTCAATAACTTTGAGTCAGAGAGAGATGGGATTTACTCTTTCACTCAGTCCTCTTGGTCACTAGCATTAGTTGAGTTAGACTTGTCCTAACATGCATAATTTGCACTTAGCTAGGCAAACCACACGTTTTTCTTTTCCAAAGGAAAACTGTCTAATAGCTGCCTCTTAAATAGCATGTCAGAGAACCGTGTCAGAATGGAAACTCTGTTACCTGTTCCCTATTTAACTCACTCTAGTCGGCTAATATGCTACAAGGGAGCAGAGATCCTGTGTGTTTTGTTTACCCCTGTATCCCAGGACCTAGATCAGTCTGGCTCACAGAAAGTAACCAGTAACTACTTGTTCGGTAAAGGAATAAATTCATGAATAAACTTGAGTCAGGATTGGATCATTTTAGGGGCACCTGGCTGGCTCAGTTGGTTAAGCATGTGACTCTTGATTCAGGTAATAATCATGGTCATGATCATACTCATGGCTCAGGTCATAATCTCAGGTCATGAGATTCGGTTCTGTGCTGAGTGTGGAGCCTGCTTAAGATTTTCTCTCTCTCCCTCTGCTCCTCCCCACCATGGCTCATGCTCTCTCAATCTCTCTCTCTCTCAAAAAAAAAAAAAAAAAAAAAAAAGGATCATTTCAGTGCAAAAAGGTCTCTTTTTATCTTTTTATTAAGAATATAGGTCTGAATCTTTGAATTCACCTTATCTCAAACAGGTAACAAATCTGATTTTGGTCTCTTTTCAACCCCTACTTCATCTCAAAATAGAGGGTAGATGGTAATTTGTCATCTGTACATAGGTTCTGGCCATTGTGAATAGAAGAGAGAAGTCCTCAAGAAAGCTGGTTTGGTGTAACTACCTAAATTATATTTCTTTTTCCCAGCTCTCCACTGATAGTCAGACTTGTGCTATCAGACAAGTTAACCTTAAATGTCCTCTTCTATCCCATTTTCTCTGACCCAAATGCTCCTTTGTTTATTTATCTTTTCTCCAAATGAACATTCTTAATTCCTTCAGATTCTTTAATTACTCAAATGCAGATGAAGCTACTAGGCCCAAGATCTTAAAGCACAGAAATTTCTGTCACTATAACAATTTTTAAAAGCAGTTATGTAAAAAAAAAGTAGTTATTTAGATTTAATAAGCATTGTAAAGATTGTCAAAAAATATTCCTGAGTCAGATTATAGTCTGACCTGCTAAACTGCTAAATCAACAGCTTCTGGGAAGTAGAGAAGAAATGGAATAAATCCAGCTCTTAGAAGTCTCCACTATCAGATGTCCTCTTTGTGATATGAAACAGCTTTGGCTTAAGAGAAAAGAGACTTTGCGGGCTTGGCTATATTTGTTCAAAGCTTTTCTTGATCTTCACTTCTTCTGCCTCTTCCTCACTGTGTTCCACATCACACCCAACCCTCAGCTTCTGGATTTTTCTGACTCGTTCCTTCTATCTTCTGCTTTTGTCTTTGATCTCTTTTCCCATTGCTGATTGACTTCAAATTCTTCAACCTGGCTTCCAACTTATATTTCATCATCCAATAAATATTCACCAAGACAGAGTAGGCAAGCTAATTTGTCTACAAATTCTGTTCAGTAGGGGCACCTGGGTAGCTCAGTGGTTGAGAGTTTCCCTTTGGCTCAGGTTGTGATACTGGGCCAAGTCCCACATCAATTTCCCCACAGGGAGCCTGCTTCTCCCTCTGCCTATGTCTCTGCCTCTCTCTGTGTCTCTCATGAATGAGTAAATAAAATCTTTAAAAAAATTCTATTCAGTATCTAGGACAATGGCAATATACATGAAAACAAATAAATTAAACACATAAAACTGGGCAGATGCCCTCTAACCTGATGGACTTTTGACTCATCCTGTGGGGATGTTGACAGAGTGCTTCAAAGGACCTGAGGAAAGAAACAACCATCAGAATCAGCCACATCTTCTGCAAGTCCTTAATAGAATGCCATTTGTTGAAGGAAGTTAATCTAGATTTCCAACTCTACTTTTTATCTGAAAGATTTGATTCACCGTACTTTACTGATAAATTTCTCTTCTAAGATTATTCTCCCTAAAGGTAGGTGCCTAAGACTCTCTATTTGAATACTAAGTCCTTCTGAGTAAACATAACATTAATGAAGATAGTTTGAAGACTTTGACATACTTATTAGAATCCTCTTAGGATAGTATCACATAAAAAATTTCCAGTGTATACCTTGATTTGTCATTTCAAAGGTGGGTATAGCTTTTCTATTACCTGTTGTTATCAATCAAAATCAGTTTTTAAGGATGTGTGATTGGGATGAGTGTGCAGTCAATGACACAGATTTTATCTTTTGGATAAGCTTATTTGGACCCTGTTAGAGGAATTTACAGGCACATGTTCTTTAGCACCTTGATCTAATCAGCTAAAGTAAACATTTAATAGAATTTTCCTTCTTCTGGCCATTATCCTCCCATATTATAGAAATTATGGAGTTTACAAAACAGAAGAAAAAGGAGGAGGAGGAGAAGAAAAAAGAGTCTCTTTGGTAATCCTACCACCCAGAGAAACAATCGTTAACAAATATTTAGGTATGTATCTTTTACATCTTTTCTCTAGGCATAGTTATGTATATATTTTTTCTTTTCAGAAAATTTGGTCTTGTAATAAATATTGCTTTATACTCTGCTTTTTTTTCACTTACCAGTATGTCATATATATTTTATGTATCATAAACCAAGGGTGAACATAAATTTTTTTATAAAGGACCAGACAGAAAATATTTTAAGACTTTCAAGTTTTATGGCCTCTCTCTCAACTCTTCTTTGTAATGCAAATGCTGCCATAGACAATATATAAATGCATGGGCATGGTTGTGTTCCAATAAAACTTTATTTACAAAGCAGTTGGTAGACAGGATTTGGCCTGAGGGCCATAATTTGCCAACCTCTGTCAAAAATAAGTCTTCTGAGGCATCATTTAAAATGGCTAGATGGTATTTTCCCCTACCAGCCTCCAAATCCAGACAGATTCCATACAGGTTGCCATTTCAATGATGCTGCCACCTTCATTCTTGATTCCCTGTACCCTCAAGCTCCTATACCTATCTATTTCCCCAGTCAGTCCTGGATTATCCACTTCCCTTGCAAATACTCTCCTTTGCCTCATCTTCTTCCTTTGCTTTCTTCTCTTCTCCTGATAAGTATTGCCAGGAAAATTAATGGAGAAAAGAGCAGGAAACCTCAATTCAGCACTCTCCATACTCTCTTTAGCTCCTTGTCTCATTCCACATTCCCTTTACACATTTTTCTAAGCTTTCACTGTCTCATTAAATTGGACACTCACTTTCCTGACTCTCTTTGCAAATGGGTTTGTTTCATTCTTTCAGGGAGAACAGAGATTATGTGATATGTACCAACTTCTCTCTACCCAAAACTACTATGTATTAATAGAGTATTTTTGTGTACATCACTCACCTGCTCTTCAAAACTCTAGGTAGATTAACCCTTCCACTGTTGCAAGAGTCATGTCCCTTGTGCCAGCTTCATGTTCCTTCTCCATCACTTAGCACTCTGTTTTATGTATTCCATCCCTAATCATCTTTATTTTCCTCTGTCTAAAGGTACATCTTCAACTTCAAAAACAAACATACAAACAAAATGCTTACAAAATAAGAGAACACATCCTCAACCCCCACTTTAAGTGGCTATTCCTTTCCATCTCCCCTGCTTCCATATCTCCTAGTGACTCCTAGCAATTTAGCAACCACCACCACCCTTCTATAAAAAGTGCTCTTTCAAAAGGCCCTAGTGATCTTTTCTCCTTACTGCTTTTCTCCTACATAAGCACCTTCTCAGTGCTTTTTATTCCTTAGGCTTCAGTGTGTCTGTATTCTCCTGACTCTAAATTCTCTGAGCACACCTTTTGTTCTCATTTTAGGATTCCTCCACTTATTCCTGCCCCCTGGTTGAACTGTTTCCAAAAGTACTGTGCCCACTCTTCTCTCTCAGAAAACTTTCCTCTGTTAATCTTATTCAAACACCATCCTTCTGTTCTCGAGAAATGAAGATCTCTGGTCTACTTCTCCAGCTCTCCGTTTAAGTCTGTGAGTCGCAGCACAATGAACAATTTTGCAAACCTAGCAACTAACTTATTGCCAGCTGTCTGCATTTGTCTTCCTTGAGTTTATATATCTACCCCTTGCTACTTCTAATACTTGTTACCTATCATTCGCTAAGTAATTGTTTTGTGCTAGGTGCTGTCCAACTGCTTTACAAACATTATCTCAATTATTTCTCACAACCATTAGCAGAAAGTATTATTTCATTTTATAAAGAGAGAAACAGAGGTTCAGAAAACTTGTTCAAAATCACTTAGTAGTAGAGCCAGGACTTCCACTTATTCTATCTAGCTTTGGAATCTGGCTCAGTTATCTATTGCTGTAAAACAACCTGCATCAAAACTTAGTGGCTTAAGAAGACAATGACTTGGCTGAGTCTTCTAAAATGTCAGAATACAGAATTCAGAAGACACTTTCCCCAGCAAAACACAACTCAACTGGTGATAATTATTTTTAAAAAAAATCATTTAAAGTCTCTGGAAATTGTCCTAAGGGCATACATCAGAAGTTCTATTAGATTTCTCAATAAGAAAAACCAGTCTGTAGCATTTCATCCTTGATCCACTTCCTTACCCTTCCCCAGCTCATTGTTACTAAAGCCTATCTCAGGCACTCTACTCCAGACAGGTATTGCCAAAAGCATGCCTCCTACTTGCTTTCAGTTTGTGTCTAGATTTCATTTTGGGATGGATAGGTTGCTGGATTTCTCACCCTCTACCCCAGCTCCACATTGTGGAAGCTTTATGCCAGGTAGGTACAGCTAAAAGGATGGCCTCTCCTCTCCCTCACCCAATGTTGTCTCTTGGGGCAAAAGCTCTATTTTATGCACATCAAACAAGTAGGAATTCAGCCCAGGAAGAAAAGAAGGCCATAAGGACAAAGAATTCTATAATTTTGTCTGAGGAAATAAGCTTTACTTGAAATAGAGCATGGAGAACTCCATGCCTAAGGACATTGTTAAAAATAACAGATATTTATGTGTGAGCAATTAGTAAGAGGCTGGTAGCTCCTTGATATAAGCAAATGGCAGCACAGTTACAAATTTAACAGAGAGGATCAGGGAAAGGAACAGCCAAGAATTCTCCTTGGTTCACAATCCACTATGAGGATCAGGAAGACTGAGTTCATGTGCTAGACCACACTCACACAGGAGCAATTACAGCAGATACACATTTGAAAGCATTCTCCAAGCCTCACACGGGCCCATACACACAGAGCCAAAGCCTTCCTGGCACAGAGGCTTAAACATAACTTCTCACCAACTAACAATAAGCTACTCTGACCCAGCTGCAACTATTAAGAAGCTAACATTTAAAAAACAAAATCACAGTCATCCTTGGCAATCTGGGATATTGCATTATGACTAAAGTTTCATACTTTCAGAAATGATAAGGATGGGGAAATCTAAACTACTGATCTGTAGCTATACAGAGAACAACAATATAAACTCTCTGAACTGTAATAGAAATCTCCAAGCCACACACACACACATGTATAATGATAAATAGTAAAAATCTAACTGGCTGAGAGGCTTAAGTATGATCTTTGACCAGTAAGTGGCTTATTCCAGGGGCAATCACTAAGTAGTCAAGTTAAAAGATAAAAATGATTTTTTTTAAATCTGAGCAGAGAAATAACAGGCTGCACACTGCAGGAGAAATAATCACAGATTAGTTTGGCCAAGTCACTAAACAAATATCCAAAATGACTGTTTGTCTATCTAGAATGCTATAACAAAATACCTTATAGACTAGGTGGTTTATAAACATTAGAAATCTATCTATCACAACTCTGGAGGCTGGAAAGTCCAAGAACAAGGTACTGGCAGATTCTGTATCTGCTGAGAATCCACCTTCTGGTTCATAGATGGTCATCTTCTTGCTGTGTCCTCACATGGAAAAGGAGTGATGGAATTTTTATAAAGAGTCTCTTTTAGGAGGGCATTAATCTCATTCATGGAAGTGCCATCTTTGTGACCTAATCATTTCTCAAAGGCACCACCACCAAATACTATTACACTGGGGATTAGGTCTCAACATGAATTTTGGAAAATACAAACTTTTAGTCGATAGCTATGACCAAGCAAACAACACTGGTCCTGGCAAGGGGGCAGGATGAGAATTGGTATCTAGAGTTGCTGTGATAGATTATCTAAAATTCCCAGGGTTATTTTTTTTAAGATTTATTTATTTTATGTATAGAGAGAGTTTTTGAGACAGGGGAGGGGCAGAAGAAGAGGGAAAGAGAAAATCCTCAAGCAGACTCCTTGCTGAGCACAGAGCTCAACATGGGGATCGATCCCAGGAACCTGAGATCATGACCTGAGTTGAAATCAAGAGTCTACCCTTAACCAGCTGAGTCACCCAGATGCACCTAAAATGCCCAGCTTTTAACAAATATTACAAATATTCATGCAAAAAAGCAGAAAATTGTGAACCATATACAGGAAAAATAGAAAACAGGTAATAGAAACTACCTTTGAAGAGGTCCAGAAAATAGATTTAGCAGATAAAAAATTTCAAAGGAGCTATTACCAATAGTTAAAGAATTAAGTAAGATCATGATTAAAGAATAAGAGTAAGATATGATTTTAATGTCTTATAAAGCAGAGAATAGCAATAAAAAATAGAAATTGTAAAAAAAGAATAAAATGGAAATCTGGAGACGAAAAGTACAATAATCAAAATGAATAATTTACTTGTGGGACTCAACTGTATATTTAAACTGGCAAAAAAAATCAATCAGCAAGCTTGAAGGTAAATCAATAGAGATTAAAGAAAAACAAAAAGAAAAAAAGAATGAATAAAAATGAAGAGAATCTCAGAAAAGCATGGAACACCATTAAGCCCATCAAATATCTGCAATGGGAGTACCAGAAAAAGGAGAGAGATAAAGGGACACAAAAATTATTTTAAAATATAATAGCTGAAAACTTCCCATTAATCTACAAAACAAAGAAGCTTCAGGAACTCCAAACAGGATAAAAGCAAGAAGCTCTACACCTAAATATATTATAGTACAAAATGTTTAAAGTCAAAGATAAAAAGAGCTTCTTTTAAAAAAATATTTTATTTATTTATTGACGAGAGACCCAGAGAGAGGCAGAGACATAGGCAGACAGAGAAGCAGGCTCCTTGTAGGGAGCCTGATTGAGGACTCGATCCCAGGATCCTGGGATCATGCCCTGAGCCAAAGGCAGACGCTCAACCACTGAGCCACTCAGGTGCCCTGATAAAAAGAACTCCTTGAAAGGAACAAGAGAAAAATGATACATCACATGTGAGAGAACTCAGTAACAGTTGACTTGTGGATAAAAACAATGGAAACCAGGAAGAAGTGGAATGACATATTCAATGTGCTGAAGAAAAAGAATGTCAACTAAGAATCTTATATAAAGCAAACTACTTTTAAAAAATAAGGTGAAATAAAAAATTTCCAAGATAAACAAAATAGAGAATTTATTGCTAGCAGATCTTTATAAGAAATACTAAATGAAGTTCTTCAAGCTGAAAGCAAGTGACAATAGACAGAAATTCATATAAACAAAAAACCCAGAAGTATCAGTAAAAATAATTATGTAGATGATTGTGAAAGAATAATTGCACATTTCTTTTCTTCTTCTCTTAACTGATTTAAAACATAATTCTATAAAACAGTATGCATATAATTATATCACTGGCCCTATAACATATAGACATGTCATATGTTTGACAATAACAACACAAAGGAGGAAGATCCGAAGAAAGTTATATTGGAATAAGGGAATGGCATCAAGTGGTAAATCTAATCCACAGGAAGAAACAAAGAGAACCAGAACAAGTAAATAAGAAAATTAATGCAGTAAACTTAGCGAATATATATGTGTTCTTTTTTTTCCCTCTCAGGTGCTTTAAGAGACATAAGATTTTATAAAATATAATTATATCAATGTATTATTGAATCTATAACATATGTAAACATAATAGGCATAACAATAATAGCACAAAAAGTGGGGGAAGGAGGGAATGTAGCTATATGGGAATCAAGTTTCTATATTTCACTGGAACAAAGGCAACATAAATCTGAAACACATTTTGATAAATTATATATTGTAATCCCTAGCACAAGAATTAAGAAAAGAATTTGAGAAATAAAATTGAAAGTTCACTAAAGGAAATAAATATTATATTTTAAAATATCCACATATAACAAAATAAAGCAATAAAGGAGGAAAAGAGAAGGGAAAAAAATTGAAACATACATAAAATCAAAGACAACATGGTAAATGTAAATCCAATCCTATAAAAAAAATAACATTAGAGTTCTGGTTCAAGATGACAGGGTAGGAAGATCCTAAACCTAACCCCTCCCGTGGACACACCTAATTTAAATACAGAACAATTTCTTCTGTGGAAAAAATTCTCCAAAAACTAGCTGTGTGAATTGTGCACTTTGGGCAAACAAGAAAAAAACCCACATCAAAGTGGGTAAGAAAGACTGAGACACAATCTCACCATAAACCACATTCCCTACACAACAACCCAGAATCAGGAAGGAACTCAATCCAGAGCTTTACCTTGGAGGAGTGAAGGGTTTGAACCCTACTTCTGACATCCTAACTTTTAAGACCTGCACCTGAGAAACTAACCCCCAAAACAACTAACTTTGAAAGTTAATGGGGTTGAGTCCATGAGACTCATTACGCTACAGTAAGCTGAGAAACATTTCTTAAAGGGCTTGCTCTCCTAGTCCTTAGCCATTTCATGACCCAGTGCAAATGCAGCCAACAGAAAGGCACCCAGACTTTCTGTGAAAGAGCCTTATTTGCTTATTGTAAAGCATCAGCCTGAGAGGCAGGCATCTGATTTAACACACATCTAGAGGCTTGCTTAAATATTCCCCAAAGACAGGGGCCAATGGACACCATCTTTGTGCTCTCCCTCTGCCTCACACTAAGTCACTAGTGTCTTCCAGAAAGGAGCTTGTAACTTGTCTGGGACCCTGATTTTTGCAGCTGCCACCCAGGGGACACCTCTAGATAATCTGGGTATAGTGACCAGCAGTTTATACTTGCAAGTCCTAAGGACTCTAACAAATATAGAAAGAGTTCTCAACTGGCTACCACCCTCACAGCACAGTAGAAAAGCAACAGACTGAGGCATCCAGGCTTTCTGTGAAAGAGGCCTGTTTGTTTATCTCTATTTTGTTTGGGACCTCACCCTATATATTCACTCATCTAGTATTTGATTCCTTTTAGTATCCTTCATAATAAACCAGTAATATAATGAGAAAAAAAAACAAGGAAAAAAGCAAGAAGGAAAGAAAGAAAGAAAGAAAGAAAGAAAGAAAGAAAGAAAGAAAAAGAAAGAAAGAAAGGAAAGGAAAAAGAAAATGTATATATATATATATATATATATATATATATATATATATATACACAAAAGAATGTTATTCAGACTTAAATAAAGGAAAAGCCTGTCAATTGTGACAACATGTATGAATCTGGAGGGCATTATGGTAAATGAAATAAGCCAGACAGAGAAAGACAAATATTGCATAGTATCATGTTTATGTAGAATTTTTTTCAAAAATGTCAAACTCATAGAAACAGATTAGAAAAGTGGTTTGCAGGGGATAGAAAATGGAGGAAGTAGGCAGAGATTAATAAAACAGTCCAAACTTACAGTTTAAGATGAATAAGTTCTGAAGATCTACTTATAATATAGTGACTAGAGTTGATAACACTGCATCATATAATTTAAATTTGTTCATATTAGAACTTAAACGTTCTCTCACACACACTATATTGTATTGAATATATATATTAAAATTATATCTGCCAATTATACCTTAATAAAGCTGAAAAGAATTCTATATTTTTTCATATTTTAGATTCAAAGATACATATAGGTTGGAGTTAAAAAATGAAAACAGATGTAGTATGCAAACAACAATTAAAGAGCTGAAATGTCTGTACTGATTTCTGAAAAAATTGTCTTTAAAACAAACAAAAAAATGTTACCAGACATATAGAGGGACATTTAATGATAACAAAAGGACCAATCTATTAGGGAGATATAAAAATGATAAGCTATATACACTAACAAAAGCCCCAAAATACATGAGGCAAAAACTGTCAGAGTTTAAAGGCAAAACAGATAATTCTTGAATAATTGTTGGAAACATCAACACCTCAGTTTCAATAAGGATAGAATAACCAGGCCAAATATCAACAAGGAAATAAAGGGCTTCAACACTATTAACAAAAGACCTAACAGACCTTTATAGATCATTACATCAAACAGTAGCAGAATACATATGTTTCTTTCTTAAATATGTACATTTTCTAGTATAGCCCATATGTTAGGTCCTGAAAAAAAAAAACTCAATAAATTTAATAGTATTGAAGTTATACAATGTATGTTCTCCAACTACAATGATATGAAATTAGAAATCAATAACAGAAAGAAATTTACAAACATATGTCAATTAAACAATGCACTCCCAACAACCCATGGGTCAAAGAAGAAATTGCAAGGGAAATTAGGAAATACTTTGAGATGATTTAAAGCAAAGACACAATATACCAAAACTCATGAGATGCAGCTAAAGCAATGCTCAGAGGGACAATTATGGGTAAATGCCTATATTAAAAAAGAATGTCTCAAATGAGTAACTTAGTCTTTCACCTTATAAAGGCAGAAAAGAAGAAGATAAAAACAAAGAAAGCATAATAAAGGAATAATAAAGTTTATACTAGAAGCAAATGAAATACAGAATATAAAAACTTCAAGCAAATCAAAGATTAGTTCTTTAAAAAATAAAAAAAAAAGAAAAAGAAAACAGCCTACATCTAGCTAGACTGACTGAAAGACAGAAGCCTCAGTTACTAAAATCAGAAATGAGAGGACATCACTACTAACTGTACAGAAATAAGAAGGATTACCATGAGAATTCTGTGAATGAATGTATGCCAATAAATTAGATAGCCTAGATGAAATGGACAATTTCTTAGAAAAATGCAAATTGCTGAAACTGACTCAAAAAGAAATAGAAATCTGAGTATGCATATAACAATGGAGAAACTGAATAAGTAATTTTAACTTCTTTTTTTTTAAGATTTTATTTTTTTATTCATGAGAGACACATAGAGAGAGGCAGAAACACAGGCCTCAGGGAGGCCACAGAAACACAGGGAGAAGCAGGCTCCATGCAGGGAGTCCGAGGTGGGACTCGATTCTGGGCCTCCAGGATCAGGCCCTGGGCTGAAGGCAGCGCTAAACCACTGAGCCACCCGGGCTGCCCCGAGTTTCACTTTAAAAGGATAAATGATGTGGGAGATATGAAACTGGACCACTTTCTTACACCATACACAAAAATAAATTCAAAATGGATAAAAGACCTAAATGTGAGACAGGAATCCATCAAAATCCTAGAGAAGAACACAGGCAACAACCTCTTTGACCTCGGCAGCAGAAACTTCTTGCTAGGCGCATCTATTTTCACTAGATTCTCTTTCACTCTAGGCAGTTGATCCATCTGTTGCCTTTTAGAAACTTGGTATGAGTCAGAGACCTGTGACATTTCAGCTAGGTATACACGGCACTCATTGTTGGTCTTATGGTAAGCCTTTGATTCTTGTTCCAATCTCAGTGCACAGTCTTTCACTTGATTTTCAAGGATCCTTTTCTCCCTTTCTAGCTGTTTAAGCACTGTATTTAAGGATTCAACTGGCATTTGTTCATAGACACGGATAGAAGACAATCTATCTGAAGGATTTCCACGGATTTTTTCCATTTTCTCTTCTAGAGAAACAATTTGCTTTTCTAGTTGCTCTTTCAGTTCAAGTTGTGTCTCATAACGAACTTTCCATTCACCACCTTCATCATCAGTATTGAGTTTGACTTCCAGTTCCGCTATCTTGTGTCTTATTTCAAGCACTGATAATTGCACTATATCCTTCAGATGGATTTCTTTCAGAAGCTCCATTTTAAGGCGGTCAGTGCCCACACCGTCGAAGTTGTCGCCTCTTGCTTCCAACATAGTGTCAGATCAGAAATGTCCCCCCTCTTACAGCTAAGACCACAAGATCTGAAAAGCCACCCAGAACCCAGGAAGAGAGCACTGCTGCCAGCTGTTGCCATGGTGTACTGACTCCATAATTTTAACTTCTCAACGACGGAAAGCCCAGTGTAGATGGCTTCAATGGTGAATTCTCAAGAACATTTAAGGAAAAATTAATACAATCCTTCCAAACTCTTCCAAAAAATAGAAGAGGAGAAAACAATTCCCCATACATTCTTGAGGTTATTATTACCCTGATCCCCAAAACCAGACAAAGATATCATAAGAAAAGACAAGATCCTTTATTAATATAGGTCCAAAAATCTTCAGCAAAATATTAGCGAACTGATTCCAACATGTCCCATGAATGTAAGATTAGTTCAACATATTAAAATTAATTAATACAATACAGCATAGTAATAGAACAAAGGATAAAAACCATAAATAATCTTAGTAGTTACAGAAACAGCGTTTGACAAATCCAACACCCTTCCATGATTAAAGAACACTAAACAAACAAGGCATGAAAAGGAATGTCCTCAAACTCCTAAAAGGCATCTAAAAAATACCCACATTTACAAATACTTACTGATGAAAGATTGAATGCTTTCCTATGAGAGGAGGAACAAAGATGTCTTCTCTTGCCACTTCTTTTAATTTTTATATTGAGGGTTTGGCCAGGGAAATTAGGCAAGAAAAAGAAATAATAGACTGAAAAGGATGATGAAAATCTATATCTGTTCTCAGATGACATGATGATGTGATGTTGTATACATAAAATTATAAGAAATCTGCTGAAAAAATCTTATTAAGCAAGTTTAGCAAGATTAAAGGATCTAAGATCAATATAGAAAAATCAATTGCACTTCTATACACTACCAATGAAGAATCCAAAAATGAAATTAAGAAAACAAGTCCATTTACCAGTGTCAAAAAGAATAAAATATTTAGAAATAAATTTAACAAAGTGTAATATTTTTACACTGAAAACTATGAAACATTGTTGAAAGAAAGAAGATTTAAATAAATGGAAATACATCCCATGTTATTGTGTCAGAAGATGTAATAGTGTTAAGATGACAACACTCTCCAATTGATCTACAGGTTCATATAATGTCAGATATCTTTCTTGCATAAATTGGCAATCTGGTTCTAAAATTCATATAAAAATGCAAGGGACTCAGAAGAGTCAAAACAATCTTGAAAAGGAAGACCAAGTTGGGGAACTCCCTTCTCAGTTTTAAAAGCCACAGTAATGAATAAAGATGGATTAGTGCTGGCATAAGAATAGACATATAGATCACCAAAAGAGATTTGAGAGTCCAACTCATATTTATGGTCAGTTGGTTTTCTAAAAAGGTGTCAAACCAATTCAGCAGGGAATATCTTCAATGAATGGTGCCATCCATTGGATATCCAAATGCAAAATAATGAAATTGGTCTTCCTTTTCTTTAGAGAAGATAAACAAATGGCTAAAAGCATATGAATAGATAGAAGTGCAACATCATTAGATGTTAGGAAAATGCAATTCAAAAGCATAATGAGATACCCCTGTACACACTAAAATGGCTGTAACTAAAAGAATAAGCAGTAACAAGTGTTGACAAGCACATGGAGAAATTAGAACCCCCATACACCAATGAAAGGAGTGTAAAATGAGAAAGGTACTTTGAAGAACTGTTTGGCAGTTACGGTGGATTTTTATTTTATTTAATTAGCAAATATTTCTAGAATCCCTAACACGTGCTAAACATTTGTACTAAGTGCTTGGGATACAAGATAGCTAAACTATCATCCTTAGTATTACACGATAGCTAAACTATCCTCCTTACTATTACATGCTTACTATTACTGTAAACAAAAGGTTGCAATTCAGTGTGCCAAGTCTCATGCATGAGTCTTGATAGCGGAATAAAGAAAGAGAATAGTAAGGAGTTCATAATGAAAGCATGTGCCAGGAGTTTTGGATCATGCAGAGAAGATGAGCTGTTATCCTCTAAGGCACTGAAAGCCATTGAAAGACTTTAAGTAGGGAAGTGGAAGTAGTGCATCTGCCCTGTCAAGGGACCCTCATGGCAATAGTGTGGAATATGGACTAGAGGGAGGCAAAAGTGGAAGTGGCCAGAAAAACAACGAAGACCCAACATACAGCATTATCCATGGAGTGGATAAAAATACATAGATTCAAGTGACATCTCTAAATTAAAATTTAGTAGATTTAGTAATGAGTTGAATGTGTAGGGTGAGGGAAGTGAAGAAATAAATAGTAGATGGACAGCTAATTTTTTTTAAATGGCTCTGAAAAACTGCATGTATTTATGAGTATATAAATTTATTATAATTTGACTGATAAAAAGAATGCATAGTATATAATTTTTAAAATAATAAAACATGCAACATTCTTTCCTGTAAGTTCCATATAGCCAATTAATTCTCACAGATTGCCTTCATTAATTTTTGCTGAACTCTTATATCTTTGGGCAATCTATATTTGCAGTCCAACAATGGTTTGACAGATGAAATTGCATCCTAATCTGCTAACTCTTTACCTAACAAAATTATTTTCACTAAATCCGACATAAACTATTTCTCATCTCCACATAATTAATTCTCATTAAATTAAAACTTTTCAGCTTCAGCACTAGACACAACACATTTGCATTATTAACATTTTCTCCATCACTTTCTTAAGCCTGGACAACCAACAAAAGGACATCAAACCCTGATTTTTAGCATTTGTCAATTTCCATGGTGAAAATGTTCTCATATGGCTAATTTCAAGGTACCTATGTCATGTTGTTAAACAGGAAGTTGGAAGAAATGAACAATAACACCCCATTATGCAGTATTTCTTTTTTTAAGTTTTTATTGAAGTTTTTGTTTAAATGATATTAACTTAGATTCAACTTTTAAAAATTTTCATTTAAATTCAATTTAATTAACATACACTGTATTATTAGTTTCAGAGGTAGAATTTAGTGATTCATCAGTTGCATACAAAACCCAGTGCTCATAAGAAAGAAAACAAAACAAAAGCAAAAACAAAACACAAAACCCCAGTGCTCATTACTTCAAGTGCCCTCCTTAATGCCTATCATCCAATTACCCTCCTCCTACCTCCCCTGCAGCAACCCTCAGTTTGTTTACCATAGTTAAAAGTCTCTTATGATTTGCCTCCCTCCCTGTTTTCATCTTATTTTATTTTTCCTTCCCTTCCCCTATGTTCATCTGTTTTGCTTCTTAAATTTCATGTATAAGTGAAATTTGGTATTTGTCTTTTTATGGCTAAGTAATATTCCATTGTATACATATCCATCTTCTCTGTTGATGGACATTTGGGCTCTTTCCATGTTTTTGGCTATTGTGGACATCGCTGCTATAAACATAGGCAGATACAATGTAAACTCAAGAGCATAAGAAATAGTAAAACCATTAGGAAATGGTGATTTTCAAGTATTTATTACCTTTTGTTTTAGCATAATTTATTAAACTATAATTTTATATAGTTAAAATTTTAATGATGGCTGTGTTTTAACAACTGACTTTCGAAATTCTCAATATGTAAAAATTGGTTCATGTGAGTTGGTATAAGCTGGCTCCACACACCATTGCTGCCAAGTATTCTGGCTTGAATGACAGCTAAAAATTGAAGATGAAAGGTATACACTTTGGATTTGATATAAATATAGCATGACAAAGACACAAAATTAATCTTTTTTAATATCCATGCCAATATTAGATTCAGCTCATATATCAATACTACCAATAATAAAAACTACTGGCTTAAATAAGATAAAAGGTTATTTCTCTTTAAGGTAAAAGAATCCAGAAGGAGACTGCCTACGCTGGAACAGTGCCTACATTGTTATAAAGCCCAAGTTCCTTCCATCTTTATGCTTTACCACTTCATTGTTCAAGATGGTTACCTGAGCTCCAGTTTTATTTACTTTCTAGCCAACATGAAGGAGGAAAGAGGTAAAGGAAAGACAAGTCCTTCTAATTAAGACACTTCTAGAAGGAGAAATAAATGGTTCCATTTATTTATTAATTTTAAAGATTGATTTATTTTGGAGAGAGAGAGCATACACAGGGAGGAGGGGCATAGGGAGAGGGAGGGAGAAAGAATCCTAAGCAGACTCCCCAGTGAGCATGGAACCTGACCCGGCCTGATCCCAGGACGCCGAGATCATGACCTGAGTCAAAACCAAGAGTCTGACACTCAACCGACCGAACCATTCAGGTACCCAAAAACGTTTCCATTTAAATATCACTGGCTAAAATATAGTCACATGATTCACAGAAATATAGTCTAGATTCGTGAAAGATTACAAAGATAGTCTTTTATGTGGATGGCAATGGCTTGCTATGTATTAAGTTTCACATTTCTAAGGCTCATGTGTCCAAAAATTAACAGATGAGTGAACATTAGGAAGCATCTTACAGTCTCTACCTCAAAGTCTTAGGCCCGAGGCTCCATTTTTTTTTTCACTTTGGCTTAAGCCAGTGCCAATGGAAAGAAAATACACTATATCTTAAAATAGCCCAATCCATTCAGAGAACAACATTTTAGCCACTAAAGTGTGTTCTGCTCTAGTCCAACCTGGTCTGCCATCATCCGACCTGGCATGGGCTATGCCCTAAATAGGCTGGAGACATTTTCTCCTCATTATCACCTTGTTAAGCAACCCCCTGCCTCTGAGGCATGTTCTGGGATCTTAACGAGGTGATAATGAGGAGAAAAATGATGTGGCAGTCTTGGTCTGGTCTAGTCTTCATAGTCCAGAGGAGACCTAAGCTTTAATTAAAAATACTTTGCTTTGATAGAAAACTTTCAGAAGACATATATTCTTGATGTGGCTGAATAGAAGGAAGCATGGAGAAATGTGTATTTCTATTACCATATATCTAGGAGATGTCTTTCTCTCTCTACTCCAACAAAGAGAGGTACACTCCTTAAAAGAAATAAGTTACAAGAAAAGGCACAAGATTAAGGGTAAGAAAAGTCAGGGGAGAAAACAGACTTGAAGAAACATAAGTCCAGGTGATCTACATCTTATAGATAGAACATTTAGATTTTTCCTCCATTTTCATCTGACCATTTGGTGCTCTTTGGGCCTGCTCCGTATAGAAAAGTGTTTTATTATATCTATGTGTTTGGTCCATTTCACTTCAAATCATACAAACCAGATAGTTCATTCAAACTGTGAAGGGTTTACATGATATTATTTGAGGAACATACTTCACAATGACTAATTTGGAAGGCTTTCTTTCTTTAAAATGTAATTCTGGTTTGTTTACTAAAATAAAGGATAGCTTCTTTATTGCCTACAAATAATTTTAAAATCAACCCACTTCATCAACATTAAAGATAGTCACTGATCACTTCGGATTGTTGGGGAAATATATTAAAGAATGCCTGCATTTAAGTTGTCTTTATTAAAAGGTCAAAATACTTTCCTAACCTTTAGATGTTCTCCAGTTATCTCAATGAGACAATTTAAGGAAAGAAAGAAAGAAAATTTATAGCGCCATGTTACATATGGTGACACGGAGCACTCCTCTACATGAAGTAAAGTGCTGGATCACAGCCCAGAAGACCCATCAGCGCTGTTTCCCAGTGGCTGTCTATCTTCATGACAAATTCTGACCACCCAACAGTCCATTTGGCCGTGGTGAACACAGGGGAAGAAGAGAAATGGCCAAAACCCACCATGCTGACACACAATCATGCCACAGTCCATTTGTTCATTTGTGCTTAAGTCTGAAGCAAATGGAGTCAAAGGGACTTTCCCAAGGCTGATTCCTCAGAAATGATAGATTCGCTTCTCAACCTATTTGGCCACATCACACAGCTGATTAAACTATTCCACAGAAAATCATATTTTATTATTAGAAAATCAGTATACCTTTACTTGATTTTATTATCTGGTCTGTCTCTTGGTAACCCATCAGGGTCATGATCAATCACTCTTCACACATTCTCGTCAAGATGAAAAAATTCCAGGACAGTATTTTTTTTAAATCTAAACTAAGCTATTTATCAATAAGAAACTTCCAAGATTGTTAATGCATGAAATGTTTTGTTAACATCTGATCTTGATTTCTTCTATTAACTTCATTTCCAGTTTTCTAAAACTTAAGAAAGAGGAGTTCTATGGCTTTGTTTTCATTGGCATGTGGAAGTTGAAGATCACTTCTGAATAAGCATATTCAACTCTCTCTTTATTCATGGAATAAATACAGGAGCAAGGATCATTCTAAGTAGTACATGATCAAAGAAATATTTATGTCTTTTTTAACAATTAGAATTTTCTTGTGAAGAATTTTATCCCCTGACCTTTCATCAGCTGGTCATGAAAAAAAAGTATAAAAATCACAATCTGGGTGGCAAAGAGAAAGCTTAATCATCTCCCCCTAAGTAATACACATTGCTAATGAGTGAACCTCAATGGAAAACTGATTTTTCTAAATATGTTTTATACCTTAAAGCCAAATTGTTTTCTCTTTTTAACGAGTGTAAAACAGGTTGGACAGACACAAAATCAATATGAATAGGATTTTGTTTCCCCAGAGTCCAGAGAAACAGACTGTTTTTTCTGAAAATCATTCCTATAAAGAAGAATAAATTTAATATCATTTCTCATCATACAGAAAGTGACAATTTAATTAAAGCAAATATCCAGACTTTTATATAGTTGATTACCCAGAAGCCAGGATCTACACTAACAGATTAGAGCACTGTAGAAGTTTCTCTGGGGAATGAATACCTAATAGGCTATATTGATGTTTAAATAATTGGGATTGAACTAATATCCCCATCACCTGGTATTGTGACATCCTGCACTAACATTAGTCTTTCACCATCAGCTACGGCAAGAAAGAGGAAGTGTAAATGGTACCAGAGATGGATGTCAGGAGACTGGAGTCCTAGTCCTAAGTCTGCCACCAAAGAGATGTGTGGCCCTAGGCAAATTACTTCACCTCCCTTGGCCTAAGAATCCTCAGCTATAAAATGTGAAAGTTGCACTAAATGACTTTTAAAGTCACTTCTAGTTCCATGGGTTAATGCCTAGGAGGAGAAAATGGGGGAAGAGATTCCCTAAAGGAAAATTCTCCGGATTTTACAATATAACGGGGCCCAGAGTCATCCTCTCCCTTTGCTCTAATTACATCCTCTCTTTCCCACACACTCCCCCGCACACCATTAGGAAATAAAAGGACCAAGATGGAAACTGTCCTATTGCATGCTAAAGCAGATCTGCCAGTGGTGAAGCATTGGGTTAAATGGACCCTTCACCCATGATATCAGATTATATTTTAATTAGATGTCAAGCTCTGAGACCACAAAGCCAAAATGATAAAGAGCAGGCTATTCACTGTCCCAATTATGGAGTTCCAAGTATCTCTTAATTTATGTACTGATAATCTCCTGGTAATTCTCTGGGTGCTGCCACCGTGTAAACATTCCAGTTTTTCTCCTGCTTTGCCTGAATTTGTTCTCTGGCCATCACGCAGCCTTCCCATTGTGCTCAGCCCAACTCATTTGGAGCAACCGCCTTACCTCACAGCCAAACCTCCGGCCTCAGCTGGGGCGAGGGGAGTGGGCGACAGCTCATCTGCAGCAGGGCCTTTGGTGGAAGTGTGGCCAATTAGTCACACGTTTGGTGTTCTAATTAGGCGAGGCTGGGACTTTGGAAAATGTGCTGTTGATTTAGGTACTTCCTCAAACAATGCTAAATTGTGTTATGTGAAATTCAATTAGTCTTTTTCTAAACGTTTCCACATCTGTTCTTCTTTAAGCATAAAGTGATGAGGAGAGAAAGAGAAGTGAAAAGCCAGAGTCTCCACTGGTGAAATATGTTAGGCCTTAGGGACCAGCCCTTTTCCCAGCTTTTGACCCTGAACAGTGATATACAGGAAGGAACAAAGTTGGAGAGCTATCATGGTGAAGCCCTTTTAAATAAATCATTATAGAAGAAATACTGCAACTGCGCGGGAATGTAATCTCGTATGATGGCCATAAACTCAGCTTTGTTTGAAAATGGATGGCATGGGGGAGGAACCATTAAGAAGTAAATGATTATAAATTCTGTCTTAAAGGTAGTATTTGCGGTCACTCTGATTATATTTTTAAAAAGAGTCTTTAAAAGAAATCCTTTCATTTAATATTTCATGTCTAGGTCCAGTGTAATGAGTGTTTGTCTCCTCCTATCTATTGAAATTTTCCATATAAAATTGAGAACAGCCCGAGATCCCAAAACACATGAGGATTAAAAGAAAAAGAAGAAAGGAAGAGGAGGAGAAGGCAAAGGAGTAGGAGGAGGAGGAGAGGGAAAAGATTCCACTTGCCCTGAAACGTTCCCTAGTTTCCATTTGAGCTGCTATTGTCAGTCACAAGATGGCATGTGGCTTTGATCTTTTGAGTTTGGTGTCAAGCTGCTCCAACCCTGACTCCCTAGTTCTCCAATTTTCTAGAGACCTCTGTCATTGCTTTTATTGCTTCACGGCATCTCTTAAGTCCAGCACCCCCAGCAGCACATCTGATACCAGGTCGATCCTGTGGTGGATCACACTCGCCATGTCCACCGGCTTGGCCAAGAGGCCAGATGGCAATATCTTTTACCAAAGTGGCACGGCTCGAAACCGCAGGCGTCCAAAGATGAAGGTGTACATGCATTTGATCCTTGTTTCTGTTATCACCTTTTCAGTGACTAACATTTCAAAACCTTATCTATGGCTGGCAGGCCATGTTTCAGTTTTGTCAAGCCCCGGATATAGACTGTGTGGTTTTCTGATGATATATCTGCATAAGATTTGTGGAATGCTAAAGATGGAGTTGTCAACACTACGTTATGGCACCTCGGTGCATGTCAGAAAATGAAAATATTTTCAGAAGTGATAGCATTATTTGACTGATGACATGCTCTTGTAAGACAGAGACTTATTTCAATAAGAAAATTTCAAGAAAAGAAACTAAAATATGGCATTCATTACCAGTAAGCAAAGTGATTTATCTGGTGTCTAGCTCTCACAAACAAGAGAAAGGAAGATTTAAAGAATTAGATGATAACACTTTTAAGACTGGGTTTTTATTTTTCACCAACTAAAAAGCATCCTGAAGTTGATGACTGTATTTAAATTTAAATTTCCATTCACAAAAGGCATTAAGCTTCTCTGAATATAAACAACAGATATTTCCAGAATATAATGAGCCAAAGAAACAAAGGAAAGATGTAAACAACTTAATACATTTAAATAAAATAAAAAGTAATTTCTATGGTATTCAGAGGTTATAATTCCATGTAATAGAGGTTTATTAATATTTTGACCTGTACAACCATTGAATTGTATTCCATTCAACCTGTATTGAATGGAAATTTTGCTCTCATTTCTCAATTTATCTTTACCTGCTTTGTTCATGATTTAGTGACATTGGATTAACTATGAGATTAGCTCCTCAGAGCAACAGGTTTTGAGTTTTAAAAGCTCTTTGTTAAAAAAAAAATTAGATAACTTTCAGTCGAATGTATATAAAAGAGGACTTTTAAGCCACTGGCTTTAAGCCCAAGAGACAAACCTTGTCTTTTTTTACGTAAAGGCTCGATCCGATAATCCATTATTGCTGAATTGATGCTCTTCTCGTAGTATTTACTTATTTGTTTGTTTGAGTGTAGTTGACATGCAATGTTACTTTAGTTTCAGGTGTACAACTCAGTGATTTGACAAGTTTATACACAAGTAGAGCTACCTCCTATCTCATCACATCGCTATTACAATATCACTGTCCATACCCTTCAAGCTCTGCTTTTTCTTCCCATGACTTAGCTGTTCCATAACTGGAGGCCTCTGAACCTGTGCGCTGTGGCTAGTCTGAATAACATCTTGTTTCCTATTAGCCCCTCTTCAGATAGCAATCCTAGAGCTATTGGTTAACAAAAACACATCACTCATCCATCCCATCTTCTGGGAGCAAGTGTGCTATGACTTGCAGTTGTCAAGAACACAGATTCAAAATCATTCTTGCCTCTGAAGTGCCAATCTTGGGGGAAAATGTCATTTTAATGTTCTGTACTAACTTCACATACCAGAAATCAAGTGCATAAAATTGTTTTTTGTTGGTTATTAGTTTAAACCCAAATTAAACTCCCTAATGATAGCATGACCCCAGGGAGAGAAGGGACCCAGGCCTGCAGGGATTGCCCCTTCCAGACCACCCCCTTGCCTTCGAAAAACTGTGCTTGGTTAACTGATGGGCATCCTTGATCCCCTTATTTTCAGAGTGGCCTTCAGAGGCAGTTTTCAATGCATCCCACATGTGTTTGCCTCTTGCTGGCTCTGAGCTGGCCTTGTGCTAGGCCAGGCCTGGCTCAGGGGTTATCTTTTATTTGGATAGACAAGATGTTATGTTTTGTTCTCCTTGTTCCCAGACCCTTTAATGGAAGTATCCTTAATGATACTAAGGAACAGTATATGTAGCTTTATGCCATTTACAAACAATATCTTGAAACCAATCATTCTAATTTTAACATTTGAAGTCTTTTCTACTCTCCTAAATTTTGTTGTTGTTGCTGTTGTTATTTAAATTGTCACTTTTTTTTTTCTGACCTATTGGCTCCTTTCGGAGAGTGAACTCTTGAGAGTACTCTCCATACGTTTCTATTCCGTTGTGTCACGGAATTTACTTTTAACACGTGTATCTATTGATTTGTTTTGACTGATGATCCTAAGTGCCACTGAGTTTGTGTCATAGAATCATGGCCACAAATACCACATCTCCAGGGGCAAAAGCCCCTTCAGAATTGGATCCCAGGGCAGCCCCAGTGGCGCAGCAGTTTAGTGCTGCCTGCAGCCCAGGGTGTGATCCTGGAGACCCAGGCTCGAGTCCCACCTCAGGCTCCCTGCATGGAGCCTGCTTCTCCCTCTGCCTGTGTCTCTGCCTCTCTATCTGTGTGTGTCTCTCATGAATGAATAAATAAAATCTTAAAAAAATAATTGGATCCCAGACCCCAAACACCCCTCTCTTCCTTCATCATCTGTCATTAGGCTGGTGCTACCAGTGATTTTCATGGGGTGTGGGATGGCAGCAGGAAGGTGAGAGGAGGACTGACTCACCTAGACACACTCTGAGAGGAACCAACTAATAAAATTAAAATAAAGGCAGCCCTAGGGATGGAAAGGTGTATTGGTGGATTAAGAAAAAGTAATTCATCTAGAAAGACTGAAACATAAACACGAGACTTAGATTGTCAAATAAAACACAAGAAGAGAGAAGCACTCACACCACAGAATTAAGTGCTGGGCTGTGATGGATGGATAAGACGTGAATGAAAGGAGTGGACTAAGGAGGATATTTCTAGGCCTTTCCAGTAGAGAGACTGACATGAGCTAAGGCAAGGAGGAAGTAATGGAAATAGCTGTCCTCTCACCTGTTTTCTCCTTCTCTGCATCCTTGGCTGTTTCCTCTTTCTCTTCCTGACTTTCAAAGGCTCAATCTTCAGACTTCTTCTCTACTATACATACCCTCACACTCTCTGTGATGCCATTCAGTTCCACTGATTTAAATACCATTTGAATAGTGATGATTCCCCAATTTTCATCTCTTACCCAGGGTGCTCTCCTGGCTTCGATAGCCACCTGCTTATTAAAAATCTGCATGTCAAGTAGCATGTCCAAGTTATGCAAGATATGCCCCCAAATTGAATTTTTTATTTCCCAGCTCTTGCCTCTAAAATCTGCTCCCCAAATCATTTAATGAAAATTCTATTCTTTTAGTTGCCCATATAAAAAAATCTTAGAATTGTCCCTAACCTCTCTTTTTCCTCTGTTACTGTACATCTATTGAACTCATCAGCAATCCCTCCCACTCCTCTTTCTCTATCCAGAATCTGACTACTTCTCATTATCCCTACTGCCACCATCCCAGGCCAAACTGCCATCACTTCTCACAGGGATGATTGCAATAACCTCCTAACTGGTCTCTTTAATTTTACTCTTCACCTTCTTACAGACTACTTTCACTACCCTGGACCAGGGTGTTCCTCTTAGAATATTAGGTCATGTTCCTTTTTTGTTCAAACCCTCTCATAGCTTCTTATTTCTCTTATTATAAAAGCCAAAGTTCTTACTATGGCTCACTAATTTCTACCTGAGCTCAGCCTCCAATGATTTCTTCACTCATCTCCTATCACTACCTCCATGTTCATTCTACCCTTACCACATTGACCTCCTTGTTCTCATTAAATACACCAAGCACATCCCCAAGGCAAGGTCTTGGCACATGCTATTCCTTTGTCACCTGTCTATTCACATGGCCTGCTACCTAGCTTCCCTCTAGTCTCTGCTCAAGTGTCACCTCATCAGAGACTTCCACGACCCTTCATCTCCATCCTATGCAAAATACCTCCCTGATATCTATCTCCCTTAGTGCTTTATTTATTTTCATAGCCTTTATCACCACCCGTCCCATTACAAATTTGCTTGGCTATTGTCTGTCTGTCTCCACTAGAGTATAAACTCCTTAAGATTATGAACTTCACCTATATTGTTCAGAGAAATAATCCTTAATGTCTGGAATAGAATGCCTGGACCATAGTAGGTGCTTAATAACTGTTGAATGAATGAACAAATAAATAAACAAATCAGTGAATAGACTGATTTTTAGGTAGACAAAGAATTTGCATGGAAAGTGCTGGGTCATTGTGTTAGAAAGTCAGCATGGACTCAGACGGTAAGGAACCTTTGATGTTAGAGGGAAGAGTATGGATTTTATTATGTAAGGAAAGTGTAGCCATTAAAACTTTTTGAGCGGGAGTCTACATGATGAATATAATATTTGGAAATAAGCAATCTGGTGATACCCTCTAGGATGGATTCTAAAGTTGATTAGAGATGGTCTTAGTAATCCTGTCTTTAGCCCCCATGACTAAAGGTATAAATGTAGCCCTTTGATGAAACTAATTATAAGTTAAAATGTACTTATCATTTCAAAGAACCATACTTTTTAAAGCAGGAGTAAGAATCTCTAAGTCATTGAAATCATACTAAGGACTAGACTGTAGGTTGGGCAGCAACTACTTGGCAACTGATATCCAGTGTGAAATGTAAAAAAATCTCATTTATCTATCCAGAGAGCTTGCCTCCCCAAAGTTCAAAACAGTTATATTTCTAGAAACTAAAGAACCTACTTTCTAATTTCTTTTTGTACTTTTGTCTTGGGTTCAGTTGGATGGCATTCCTCACTTGTGCTCAGTTGAGCAGCCAAAGGTTTCTGGAACAAAAGATGTGACCCTCAGGAGAAGAGGAGTGGAATGAATGAACAGTGATGAGAACCCTCCTAAGGGAGGTTTCATCAGGCTGTCAGCTCTACTAAATATAGTCAAGAGAGCTATGGCTCTCGGGGTCCCACAATCCTAGAGAAAAAAAAATAATGACAGGAAAGTAGACTTCAGGGATTTCCCTGACATTCCCCCTAGTGTTTCCATATTTTACTAAAGTGACAGATTTATCCTTGTAAGGTGCTCACTTCTTAAACTTAACCCCAAGAATCTAAGATTTATCCATTTTCATCTCCAGACATTAAATGTCTGCTTTCTTAATTTAACTTCTTGAAGATCTATAATTTCTCCAATGTGGGAGTAACCCTCTTTCCTCCTACAATGGCTTTGAATAGTAGGTGAACGAGTTGAGACAATTTGGTGGATTTCTCCCCTATATTAGAAAAAGGTTCTCATTTGAAAGAAAGGAATCTTGAGTAAGTATGAGTATATGGGGATTTTAATGACCATATTATTTAAATTTTTATAGGATCAGAAAACCTAAATGCCTCTTTGTGTCCTCAGTAGAGAAAATTCAAAAGCTTCCATTTTATCTAAGGCCTAAAGGTCCACAATGCTGCTCTAATGTGTTGTAGTGAATGATGTCTTCCCACTGAAGTTCCTTGTGGTCTCCAAGCCCATCATTAGTGACTCTGAGCTGACTCACAGAATTAGCAGGTCCACCCATCTGTGACTACAAAACATTTGGAAAACGTCTGGGAACACGACTATCATTAATCCCTTATGAAACAACTTTCAATATGAATGATGCAAAATATTATTATGAAAGGTAAAGGATCATATGAGCTACACAAAATATGTGTGAATGGGTATAGGCATTGTCATGCTTAAAAAATCTTTGTCCTTAACAGTTTGGAATGTGGAAAAATCTAGGATGATCTAAAAATAAAATGGTCATGAGATATATGAGCCTTCAACCACAGAATCCCAAACAGATTTTTAATTCTTATGACCTAATTCCAGCCCGCTGCCTGTGTCAGCACAACATTGTTCCACCCCTGCTTAGAAAGCAGGGCTCAGGAGGAAGGTGTATTTTATCTTGATTTCAGAGGGCACTGGTCATGGAGAGAAACCAGATTTAACAGTAGATGGTCAGAGATGAAACTGTATGAGTTTTTCAACACGATTAAGTTAGGATTCTCAGTTGCCTATCTGTAAAAGAGAGATGTGATAATAATGCTTGGCCTACTTCTAGCAACAGGATTGTTAGGATTTCCAAACAAAATAATGTGTGTGAAAGGGGATTATCAATCATAAAAGCACTATGCAAAAATGGCCATGCTTTCTGTAGATGATGGTTATATTTGGTTTGGATTAATTTACTTTTGCAGGGATAAACCAACCTTTACATGAAAAGCCTGTACAAAAGTCTCATGGTTTCAGAAGGAAACGAATGCCTTGGATCCCCTGACAGCTCTCCCTGGAACATCAGTTACATCCCCAGCCCACCCTAGAGTTCAAGGGAGGAGATCTGTAGACTATACTTACACTGCCTTAATTAAGGAACTAACTAAGCAAATATTTACGTGCCTTCTCTGTGCTGGCAATGAATCAGATGCTAGGATATAATAATGAACAAAACAGAAATGGCCCCTGACCTCTAGAACTTGCATTTGAGTGAAGGAGAGAGACAATAATCACATGATCCTCTAAAATTGCAACCGTGCTTCAGTGCAAAGCAGAAGGACATGGCATAGCATGTATGTAGGGAGATTTGTCCCAGTCAGGCAGGTCTGGAAGGCTTCCCTGAGGAAGGGACCATTTGGCTGAGATCTGAAGAATGAGTGGGAGATGACAGGGTGGAGAGGAAGAATAGAGGCTGTCTTCTTTCTGAAAAAGGGAGCTCAGCTCATTCAAAAACTTTTAGATTGCACAGTGAGAAATTGCTGATGTTCAATTGTTTTTAACTTATAGAAGAGGCATTTCATGTAGTTAAACTTAACAAAAGCATGCTAAGGTGGCCAGAGGACAGAAAGCAAGAGTAGGCTTGGCTCAGGATGATGCTGGGGACATAGGGAGTGGCCGCTGACAGAAGGTTTTAATGCTCTTGGTCTTGATCCCAGCAGCAGAGGGAAGCCTCTGAAGATCTGCACTTGGTGAAGATAACTCTGGCTGTTGTGTGAACAGCAGGGGTTACTTGTATCAAATAGGAAAGAACTGCTGGTGGCTTAAAGCCTTCCTACTGAAAAAAGATGCCTGTAGTATGGGCATCACCTAGGAGCCTGTTAGAAATGCAGACCTGCTAAATCAGAATCTGCATTACAATAAGTTCCCCAGGTGGTTCATTCATATGCATAATAAAGTTCTGTCTTGGACTACACTGGAAGTGGATAGATGGGAATGGGTTCAAGAAATATTTAGAGGGTAAAGGCATACATACTGGTGATAGATTGGATCTGAAGAAGCAGTAAGAGGAAATGAAGGCATGAGATGACTCCTAAATTTCTTGACTTGCACAACGGAATGAAAAGGAGAACTTTCTCTAAGATCTGTACCCTGTACAAGGCCAGCTTTAGAGGAAATGGTCATGAGTTGAATATTGGGCTTGCTGAGGTTGAAATAATTTTAAAGCATTCAAGTGCAGAAGTTGATGCAGCCGCTGGATACATGAGTTGTAAGTTTTGAGGAGAAAGACCAGCTAGAATTATAAATTTCAGTTCATGCATAGAAGTGAAAGTCAGGAATGAAAGAAGTAGAAGAACATTTAAATTAGAGGCAATGGTGAAAAGTTCCCTGAGACAAGACAGGACATCCTCGAATCAAGGAATTGAGAGATCTCAGACAGGCTTGGAGTAGAGTACAGGGATGACATGATGAGCAATGAAGCAGAAAGGTGGAGAGGGGACAGATCCTGCTGGGCCCCACAGGTATTCTTAAAGATTTAGGAGATTAGCCAAACACTGATGAGAACATTGATATGGATCATACAATCAGATTTATTTTCAAAGGATTATCAAGGCTGTTTGTTGACTAGAAAAAGGGGTAGAGGAGCCATTTGTTGTCTTCTGGAAGAAGAATCTATGCACTCAGGCACTTAATGCTTTAGGAACTTCTTTTGTTGACTTCCGAGCCATGACCTCTCCACTTACCCAGTTCCACTGCTACTGCCCATATCACTTATCTTCAGCGAAAGGAGAAGAGAAATATTTCCCATCAATGTTGCCCTCCATTTTTATATCACAAAATAGCACTACCTCTGTCCTAAGATTCACACAGAAATTCTATGAGATGAAAGAAAACTTTGATTTCACATGGCAACCCTTTCAGAATATTATCTGGTCTATGATGCTCAAGATTTAACTTTTCAAAGTAAATATTTAAGAGTATAATTTAAAAATAAAATATATAAAAATATATAAAGTGGACTTTGATTTTTTTGTTATGAAAACATAATTTTCAATATTTACTCTAAAAGATTAGTTCTATTAAACCCAAATATCTGGGGATTTAAAAAGTAATAACAAAATGTGTAACAGTCTTTAACTCAAACAGTACCTTGGTTTTAGGTTTAATTGAACAAACTCTTCAGTCAAATGTCAATCATAGAATAATCTAATCTACCACGTATGGACCTACAACACAGACCAACTGTAACAGTCTGTAATTTATGCCTCTCATATATCAGCATCACCCCATTCTTTCCAGCAACCAAAATTGTTTGAAATACAAACTCTTCCAAACTACTTTTATCTGTGTTTCCCAATTTCATCAACTCTGGTTTTCCTTACCTGAAAATGAAATCTGGCTGTTTGAATCCAGAACACAGACCTCTACAGGCACACTGAATCACTTATTCAAGTTGGTATTTGATTTTATCCAAAATACAAAGAAACGTGCAGAAAAGGGAACAACACAAATATTCTGAAATATTCTTCTGAAATATTTACTGAGGATTGGAAGCAATCCCTAATAAGATACAACTTCCTTCTCAACAGGTCCTTTATTACTTATTCCACTCTAATGTAAAGAAGTACCTTCTGTGCTTGGCACACTGTACCTCAGGAGCAGCCCAGCCACCTGACACAGAAATGTGCAAATGGTAAAACCTGCGTGCAGAACAGAATAGTTATGGGCTCAGATTCTGGAGCCAAAATACCTGGGTTTGAATTCAGACTCCAAAATTTATGAACTGTAAAACCTTGTGCAAAATATTTACCTTCTCTGTATCTCAGTTTCCCCATATGCAAAATGAGGAAATACAGAGTTCATCAACTGTTTAGAAGAGTAACTGGTGCAATGTAAGTACTTGTTAAATAAAGGCTTTACTTTTTATCTGTTCAAATAACCACAGATTTTCAAAAGGCACCATTAATGATTCTTGAGATAAAACTTCTTTTCCATTACCAGAGGGCCTTCCCTACCACCATCCTCATAAAGGGGTAGATGAAGACATGAGGAGTTTCTACAATCTCAACAAGACTAGAAAGCACCACCCCTGAACTCCAGGAAAGGTTCCAGAGGAAATTTCGCCAATCTGAGTATAGGTTGGCACTTAGATCCACTAATTTCAGTCTTTTCTCAAATATAGAGTAACAGAGATGCCTGTATGTTCCCATTTTCTAGATCTGCAGCAGTTTACTCCATGGCTTTAAAGTTTCCGTTAAAATGAAGGCCAAATTATTCTGATGGTATACAGTATCATACCCATATAACTCTCTTTATTTAGATGCCACCAATACATAACTGCACATACAACTTTCCCTGCCAGCAGTATTTGTACAGTGTATAGTAATTTTGAAAACAACTTTCCTGCCAGGGCTACCACAATGTCCCATTTATGTTCAACTCAAGCCTGGGAAAGGAATATGGTAAGGATTTGTGCCAAAAGTAGCTAGACGTGACTTGAGTCAGCCTCCTTTTGTGATCTTTTTTCGAAGATTATATGTCAGTGTTTCTCCTAAACCTACTCAAGCAAATTGCCTTTTCTTGTAGGGCCATGGCCTTCTTCTAGTGGAAATAGTGTTATATGGTAAATTGTTCATGTTTGGTGTCATTTTTGAAGTAAAATGACCCTAAAGATGACTGCATTTACTGCAAAAAAAATTGTATGATTGGCATATAAAGGAAGATTTCAATATATAAGAAACAATAACTTCTTGCTCCACAATGATGAGGTGCCCTGCCAAGTTCAGAAACTGAATTATTTAGAAAGCATTTGGAAATATTTTCTAACTATCCATTAGCAAAATCTCAGGAATAACAATTTGTTCTATCCACGAAGCCATAAGTAACTTTAGGGATCTTGGAGGAACTCCTCCAAACTCAAATTTAAACATTTAAGAAGTAACATGTCAGTTTTCAATGTAATATCAAATATGTTCCAAACTCACTCACTCGATCAGTTTAGTCTGGGACTATTCGCAGTATTCACTTGGGTTTTTCAGTTTGCTTTGTTTTCATGGTTTGTGTCTTATCTCTATTCTAGTCTCTAACTACCTTTCAAACATTTTTTTTTAATATTTACAAAATGAAGGCCAAATCTATACTGGCAAATTGAAGTTGAAAAGTAAGGGCACTTTGAGGACAAGTTCAAAGGAAAGCTATTTTTCTAGTTACTAGCTTTCTTGAATCATTGACAAGTATTCTCTGATTATCTAAGTCCTCAACTTTTTGTTCATGTTTGACCCGGACTTCATGAGGTAGACCTGTCCTAAATCCTGAGACACAAATAATAAACCCTATCTCATTTAAAATTTCTTATACTAAAAAAAAAAAAAAAGAAAAGAAAAAAATTTCTTATACTAATGTTTATGTTTTCAGTAGCTATATATATATTTCATGTCTCATTCTAGATGCAAGATTTACATAAAAAGATTTATGTAGTAATCCTACCTTTTTCAATAATTTTATTAAAAATAACAAAACAGGCTAATTTATCAATATATCAGCATAGGTTAAAAATGTAATAATAATACAAAAAAAGTGAATATGCAGAATGTTTTAAACAATAAAATAATGATATATTTTTGTCTTTTTTATTCAATACATCTCAAAATAACCAGCTGCTTCATTTTATTTCACATTCATTTAAACTTAAAAACTAGATTCCCTTTGTAGGCTCTTGAGAAATGGAGACAAATGTGCCTTTTTATTTTGGTTTCTAAACTATAAATCAAAATTTTATCATTTGCCTTTACTTCAGTGAATTCTAGCTTCCAGGTGAGGAGGAGTGAAGCAGTGTCTGACATTGGGAGCTGGCCTAGCACTGCCAGCGAGACCTTGCCCTCTCCTGTTGAACATAAGCTATTTTACAAAACACCAACATTGGCTTAGGCAACCAATATCCATGGTGAATCAAGACAAAAATGAAAGCAGTCCTTGGTCTTATCTGAACAGAGACAAAAACATGAATATGTTCCCCTACCTGGGCTGTATGAGTTACTGCTGCTGTTTCACCAATAGCTTTGCTCTTTCTAGTCTTCCTTACTATTAGGTAGGATTTATTAAGAAATCCAATTGTAGGGTTACTCCCACTTCCTGATATTATCCAATCCAGAGCAAAGCCCTGCCTCCATGAACTCTCCCACAAATCACCTCAAAAAAGCCCAAATCCTCTAATAATTTCTAATACCCTCTTACTGAGATGCCTGCCATCTCCACTGTGTGCATTCTCCCTCATTGAAACAAGTCAATACACTTAGCCTATTTGACTCCAGGTGTGTCTCTGCTGGTGTGGGGCTGGAGGGCATTAACACAAGCAAGATCAAAGTTCCAAATCATGTTTTAAAACAATTTCACTTTAGGTAGAAAATAATTTTCAATGATTATATTGTGTGGAGAAGTTCCAAATCCCAAGTTAGAACTCTTTTAACCAGTTTACGGTGGTTTAATGAAAACTTGTGTTTCTTACAATCTTTTCTAAAAAAAAAAAACAAACCCAAAAAGCAAATAAAACAAAACACAAAAACAGGTCCAGGTACTTGTAGGCCATTTTTACCTTTGCTGAGATTTCTGTGGGATATGTAGGCAAGGATGAGGGTGAGGGTGAGACAACATGGACTGTTTGGAAGTCCGAGAGGCTGCCTCCAGTATTCTCTAAGAAGGAAAGGATTGATCTGGCTATCCATGATCCTAATGCAGAAGTCGATGGTGGGGGTTGGGGGCAGGCAGATGCCACTGGGCCTATATTTGGTACACAGTAAGTACAAAGTAAAAATTACTTTTTTCTCTACCCCCCTCTCACCCACCTTCCTTCTCTCTTTCCTTCCTTATTTTCTTTCTCCATTTTTTCTTCCTTCCCTCTCTCCCTTCCTCTTCTCTTCCCACTTCCTTCCCTTTTCCTTTTCTTCATATGCCTTTACAGTGCAGGGAATGAATGCTAGTGAAACACTCTTAATTTTTGTTTTCAGGAAAAAAGAAAAGAATAACATTGCTCATTTCATAAAATTCATAGACAAAATAGATAAAGAAGGATCATCACAATATATAAATGGAGTGATTTGGATACAGAATAGCTGAATTATCTTCCATTGTTTAAAAGAAAATTTAATATATTGAAATATTTCTAAGTTGGCTTGATCTTATAACTCCCGACCAAAAAATGTTCAGTTCACTCTGAGTAACCTCCCTCCCCCTAGGTCTCTCCTGGTCTTCAAACACACTGCTTCTTTCTCTTAGAGCAGTGTAAATTGTTTTACAGTGCAAAGAGAGGTGATAAGAGTCAAAAAGTCAAAGAAAGTGAAGCTTCCCCTATTCTTTCTTTGCTCATGTTCTTTGAAAACACCTCTCTGCTGCACTTCAGATAAGAGTGTTGAACCCATAAATTCATTAGCAAGGCACAGAGCAGCTTCCCTGGTCTGTGTCCTTCCACAGAGCTCAGATTTCATTCTGTGCCAGGAGTCATACATCACACTCAACAGTGTGTCTCAAGAGCCAACTGAGGAAAGTGCAGAAAAACTACTGTTAACTAGGGAGTAATTACATTCGGCCTCAATTAATTATTAGTCACTCAGGACTGGTGAGTAAGGGCCACACAGGTGGCCTCTGACTCAGTTCCCACCTTTGAGGAAAGAAATATTCCAATTTGGTGCACATGATCGCATAAGATAACAAGAGGCAGGTTATTTCTGGTCTACTGGTCTTGAATTCACCATATTTGCTAATATGACATGGGCTTATTTGCGTTAACACTGTAGGTACATTGTATTTTTTTGGAAAAACATGAATGATAGTCACTTGGGATGGGGGTCATTTCACGGCAGTCAGCATTAGGACCAGCAAAGTTAAGCCAGGGACCTTTAAAACGCAATTCAGTCAAAAGAACAGGTCATGGATCAATGAACAGGTGATGGAAGGTGTTCGTGAGGAATTTAGATTAGCACAAAATTCAAACAAACCACAAGAAACAGGGAAGAGAGAAAGCAGAGCAACCTGGAGGGCAGGAAACCATTGTTACAGCAAGGCAAAGAGGAAGAAACTGATAATTCCTGGATTTTATGCTCCATATGGACAAGGACTACAGTTTCTCATTTATTCTGTATCCTCAGAAGCCAGTACAGTTGGCACACACCATATGACAATGAGATTTTATTGAATTAATCAATTTGATTAATCAACGAATTAAATAACGAATCTGCTGTTTGTGAATTACCATGCTTTTGCTACAGATCTACATAGAATGAATTCAATTCAATAAATAGAGCACCTACTATATGCTAGGCTCTATGCTAGATACTAGAAAAAATATAAGCCATAGCTCCTGTCCTCAAGGAATTTGCAGTGTAGTGTTTGAGGCAGACACTAGCCTCTGTGGTAGCTGTAGTAATAGAAATATGAAGATGGTAAACAGAAAGAAATTACTGATTGGCTCTGTCAGAAGCAGTTATAAAGTATAGATAGGTATCTATCAGATCAGACAAATTGGAGAAAGCACAGTAGGAAAGAGAAATAGCATGTATGAAGGCAGACAGAAATAAGCCACATAGCAAGCTCAAAGAAGAGATGTCTGGTTCATTATTACTAGAGAAAACTGGAGAGACATTCATGGACCAGATCAGCAAGGGCCTTGAATGCTAATTTAAAGAGTCTGAGCATAGGCATGGATAGTGGAGAACTCTAGGAGGGTTGAAAACAGAGGAGTGTCACATTTGCATTCTAATAAGATAGTTCACCTAGTCGATAAAGAAAACGCTGGAGAAGATTGGAGATAGGAAGGTCAGGAAATGAACACAAAAGTACACATGGAAAATGGATAGACACAGAACTAAAACAATTAATGGAAGTGACCAGGAAGGGCTACCTTCAAGAGCTATCTGAGAGATGGGATAGCTAAAACTTGATGTTTAATTGGGTATGTTCATGGATGAAGGAAAAAGTAAAGATTATAAATACATTTGAGTTTTAGGCTTGGGAGACTGGGCATATGCTAAATTACCACGGGGATACAGATAATTGGGTAAAATAGCTGCAGAGGTGGGAGAAATGGAAAGATAGGGAGTTGTTTGAGGAGACATTGATCTGGACTGTTCATGGAACAATTAGATGGAGATTTTCAATTTTAAGGCCATTCAATTTTAAGGCAAGGTTTATATTAGAAACACAATTTTTACCTATAGGTAAGAATTAAAGGAGAGAGGATGAATGAAATCAACCAGGAAGAAATACAGGTTGAGAAAAGAAAATTATTAAAGATAAATCTTGCTGAATACTTATGTTTAAGTGAAGAAAAAAGAATTAGTGAAGAAGACTGAGATGAAACAGAAAGGCAAGATAAAACAGAGGTGGGAGCAAGTACAGTACAGAGTAGTAGATGCCTAGGGAAGAAAGAATTTCAAAGAGAAAGACGTGGCAAAATAAAAGTTGAAGAGGTTGGAAAAAAAAAGAACTAAATGTAGTCTATCATATTAAATAACTACAGAATGATAAGATTAAATGAAAGGCAAGGTTAATGGCCACTTAGAAAATAAAGTTACATTAACTTGCAGAGTATATTATTTTTACAGAAGCATGATTGAAGCTTAGCAAGAGGAGGTTAATGTTTCAAGGAAAATTTTTTCTTTTTGAATGAAAGAAATGAAACTTTTTGTAGAGTGAAAGCAAGGCTATAGACAAGAATGGAAGAGAGAACAATAAAGCAAAATTTTAGAGATGGGGAGGAGAAGGTGGAGGAGATCATTGCTTTCTGAATTGCTTTGAAGGGGAAGGGTTTTTCTCTTTCTGAGTCTTAGAGTATTTAGGAGCATTTAAATGCATTTCTGTTTGATGATAATATAAATTAAAATGAAACCAAGGAAAATCATACAAGTATTTTCATATCACAATGTTCCAGTGATCCAGAACCATTTTCATTTTCTTCAATGATGTCTTTTTCAAACAATTCTCTTGAATACAATACAGCAAAAATCCAAAGATTTTCATCTTCCCTCCTTTGTCATAGACTCATAATAGAATTATTATCTTGTATATTCTAAAAATAATACATTGATAAGTAAAAGTAAACCTAGTGGGAGCACCTATATTTCAGACTTTTTGAATTAATTAATTCTAACTGTGCTAGAATTTAATTTGCCCATTTTAATAATTATCATGTGTTCTTATACAATTGCTTTGCAATTATTATCCACTGATCATAAATTATGCTAAATTGTTAAATTAGCTGAACAGTCATCTACCTGAGAAACATTATGTAGACCTAATCTCAGAAGCCATGAACAGGAAAGCGTACTTCCTCAATATCTGCATAAACACTCAAAATCTGAATAGACCACTTTTGCTAATGCCAATAAACACCATAATCATACACCTAACTTTCAAAGCAAGAAATCTAAGTCATCACTAATCTGTAGAGATTTTGATTAGGATTGCTTTGCATTTAGAGATCAACTTTAGGAAAATTAATACTTATAATATTTAGTATTCAAATTCATATACATGGTGTATTTCTCCACAAATCAAGGTCCTTTAAAAATATCTCTTAATAATATTTATAATTTTCTTTGTAGAGGTTTTACACATTTTTATTAGATTTATTCCCATGTATCTGGTGTTTTGATATGATTATAAACATTGTTGTTTATTTTTGTTAAATAACATTGTTACGTGACATCTATAAAAAAATAAATGTGTGTATATATAAATGGCATATAATATTTTTGTTATAAAATTTTGCTGTATTTAAAAATTCTAAATCCATTTTTATGCTAATGGATTATCAGGTATATTTTGAATTTTCCACACATGAATGAAATCATATGGTGTAGAAATAATGACTTCAATTCTTTCCTTTTAGTGCTAATAACTACTCTTTATTTACTTAACTGTGTTGTCTAAGGACTTCTAGTACGATTTTGAATAGAAGCAATGATAATAAGCCTTTTTGTTTCAAAATACTCCATTTCACTTATATCTGCTACAGGCTTTTATTTTACACATTTATTTCTACATTTTATGAAAGTATAATGTATATACAGAAAAAATGCACAGCATGAGTGTACATTGTACAGATTTTTCAAAAACAGAATAATTCATACCTAACAGCCATATTAAAAAACAGAACATTACCAACCCTTCATGAGCACCACTTCTACTCTTTTCCAAGGCTCACATACCCTCATGGCTTTATTTTACAAGTACAGCCCATACTCAAGGGAAGAGGAATTAGAATCCACCTCTTGAAGAGAGGAGTAACAAAAATTTGTAGACATCTTTTTAAACTACTGTGGTATGTCCCTCCATCTTTTTAATTTCTCTCAGCAATGTTTTTTAACTTCCAGTGTATAAACTTAGACATAGTTCTTTAAATTTGTGCCTCAGTATTTCAGATTTTTTGAGACTTCTGTAAATGCTTCTTGTTTTACCTTTCCCCCCACCCGTTTTTTCATTGGTAGTATATAAAAATGAAATGATTTTGATATGTTGAGTTGATATCCTATGACCCTGTTAAATCCATTATGGTAGATTCCTTGGGATTCTCTAAGTACACAATCATGCTGTTTGCAAATAAATAAATGTTCCATATAATTCATAGTAGAATCAGGAAACAGAAAGCATAGCAATTATTTTAACAGAGTATATATATTTATACTATGTACTGGAGATCTAAAAAGGTAAAAAAAAAAAAAAGAACTCTAATCTGTAATAGAGATAAAAGTTGCAGGAAACAGTTACCATGCTCAAGACTTGGGAGAATGAACACAAGAGTTTAGAATTAGCAAAATGTAAAAGTTTAGAGTAGACATCCCAAGATATTGAAAATCAGACCTCTGAAAAGGAAGAACTGCTCAGTTGATGCAAATATCTCTGAATTCAGAAGAAAGTGTCCATGGGCCTGCAGCCCCAATTTTTGAGTAGATAATCCCATCTGGCTAGTTCTGATGGCTCTGAGGAAACACAATGCGGCTAGTTATATCAAGTGTTGGAAAAACCACAAACTGGATTTAAATACTGGGTCTTGAATGAATGGCCACATTTGGTGTGAAGAAATGAGCTTGGGGAGCCATTTACAAGAAACAGAAGCTAACAGGAAGCTCACATAAAGTAAACAGGAATAAATAAGTTTCTCCTCCAGTATTATCCTCTAGATTCATTCATAATGTTTGCTTCCCTAGATTCATAGCACCCTCTATTGGCTCTGTTAGAAGTATTTAACAAGTTGCCAGTTGGCAAAAGAGAAATGTGGAGAATCTCCAATCTTACAGGGAGAATAAACAAAAGTGGGTTTAAAGCTGACCAATACTACCTTAATACATACGCAGAGAAAGCAGAAAAAATTGGGGGACCTCAAGCTTAACAGCAATTGGTCCCCTGAGGACATTTGTCAAAGTGGAAACCATCTCTAAAGCAGACAGAGCTTTCAACAGTATTATAAGCAAAGGATTAGAATTTAGGACCTCTTAATTTAGTTGATAATTCAGAATGGCCAGAAGCACATCAAATGTGACTGCCCACTACCATATTTGCAATCCAGCCCTGACTTACACAATCCCTGATTTATAATCAGAATCAGATAGATCTTTCCAAGGAGAAGAAGGAGAAGAAGAAGAAAAAGACCCCCAGACCTCATACCAAAAAACAAACAATAGAAACAAATAACAATAATCAAACCAAAGATGATCTAAATATTGGAGTTATCTGACAAAGACTTCAAAATAGCTATTATAAATATATTCCAGAAAATAAAAGAAAACAGATAAAATGGATTAAAAGATAAAAGTAATCAGGGAATGAAAATATTATATTCAAAAGCATCAAATGGACATTCTAGGTCTGAAAAATACAATGTCTAAGTTAACATATCATTAGATGTATTTAGCATCAGATTAGACACAGCAGAAGAAAGGATTAATTAACTGGAAGAAAATTTAGCAAAAAAAAATCCAAAATAAAGTACACAGAGAAAAAAAATAATGCAAAACACAGAATAGTAGAGATGTATGGGATAAGATGAAGGGGTCTAATGTACATATAAGAGTATGTAAAAGCTCTAAAAGGAAAGGACAGGGAGGCCAGGAAAGAAGTAATATTTGAATAAATAATGGACAATAATTTTCCAAACTTTATGTAATATCTTACCTCACAGGTGCAAGAAACTGTATGAACCTCAAACTGGATAAATCAAGCAGGATAAATATAAATGAAATAAAATTATATACATCACAATAAGATTGCTGAAAACCAAAGACAAAGAGAAGATTCTTAAAAGTAATCAGATTACCTTCAGAGGAGCAATAATAAATGAGGATTGACTTCTAAAAAAAGGGGGGGGGATAGAAGATAATGAAATGGGACTCTTAAAATATGGGGAAAATAAACTTCAGTCTAGAATTCTATATCCAGAACAAATATGTTTTAATAATGAAATTAAAATAAAAATACTTCCAGACAGGGGTGCCTGGGTGGTGCAGTCAGTTAAGCATCTGACTCTTGGTTTTGGCTCAGGTCATGATCTCAGCTGCATGAGATCAAGCCCTACATCAGCTCCATACTGATTGCAGAGTCTGCTTAAGCAAAGACTCTCTTCCCCTCTCTTTCTGCCCCTCCTCCCCTCAGATCTTTAAAAATATGTATTTCCAGACAAAAAAGAGTAGAATTTGCCAGTGGTAAGTATGTACTAAAAGAAATAAGAAACAGAAGATTTTTAGACAGAAGAAAAATTATCCAAGAGAAATCATTCAGAATATGTTCTTGGGGGGATCCCTGGGTGGCTCAGCGGTTTGGTGCTTGCCTTTGGCCCAGGGCGCGGTCCTCGAGTCCCGGGATCGAGTTCCGCGTCGGGCTCCTGGCATGGAGTCTGCTTCTCCCTCCTCCTGTGTCTCTGTCTCTGTCTCTCTCTATCATAAATAAATAAATAAAATCTTTAAAAAAAAAAAAAGAATATGTTTTTGGAATCACATTGTAAATAAATAACAAAAAAATGATCAGTAAATCTCATACATCTTGAATAATAAATGATGTATATCTAAATAACACATTATCCAAAAAGAAACTATAATGCAAATTTAAAATGGCTTAAATCAAGATTATTAATATATATCATATTAAACTTAAGTGAGGGATATCAAATGAATTCTTCAAACAAAAATATATAGACTTAAGAGCAGAAATTTAAAAATTTGAAATGACTAAAATCAATTTATACTTCATCTTATGAAGTTAGAAAGAGAAAGTGAAAAATCAAGAAAGGAAACCATAGATAAGAATAGAAGTCAATGAAATAGGAAGCAAAGTTCAGAAGAGAAAATCAGTGAAGATAGCACTTAGTTCTCTGAAAAGATTAATAAAATTGATAAGTCTCATGCAATGTTAATGAAGAAAAAAGGAGAGGAAACATAAATTACCAATAACAGGAATGAGAAGATCACATCAATACAGAGTCTGCAAACACTAAAAAGATAATAATGAATGCCTTTATGTCAATATATTTTGAACTCTTGGAAAAAAATGGATTTTTTCCTGAAAAAACAGAATTTACTAAAACTATAAGAATAAAGAGATAAATATATAAAATATAATAATAAATAGGAAATCTAAATAGCCCTATGTAGTAGGTTGAGTGGTGACCCCTCAAATAGATATATCCACAGGGAACCTATTGCTTTGGACCTATTTGGAAAACAGTTCTTTGATATATATTATTAAGTTTAGGATCTCAAGATGAGGTCATCCTGGATTATTTGGGTGAGCTCTGAAACCAATGACAAAAGCAAGAAAAGATTGGTCACTAGAATCTTTGGAGGAAATGAGGCCATGATGACACATTGATTTTGGACTTTGTGGTCTCCAAGATTGGGAGAGAATAAATTTCTGTTGTCTTAAGCCATAAAGCATATGGTAATTCGTTATGCAGTCACAGGAAACTAATATGCTTCATATCTTTTAAATTTATTTAAATTTGTTGACAAAAATCTTACAAAGAATAACTCCAAGATCAAATTGCTTCACTAATGAATTCTTCCAGATATTTCATTAAGAAATAATAGTCTGATCCAAATTCTTGCAGATACTAGAAAGAGAAGATGAATATTTCCCAATTCATCTTATAAGTCCAGCACAACTTTGATGATAAAACTTCAATAGGACAATAAAATATAGGAAAAAGAGAAACTAGTCCTTTTTATGAATATAGATGTAAAAGCCATAAATGAAAATTAGCAAATCAAACTAGGGTTTATTAAGTATTAGGCTAATTTTAAAATGTGCACACTTAATTTATACACAGAGTTTAAAAATAGCTAAAATCAATCTATACATTTAAAAATCAGGATAATTTTTTTATCTTTTTATTGACTAAAACAGTGAATCTGGGGCTTCGGGTGTTTTGCTAATGTCCTGTTCCTTGACGTGGGTGTCAATAACAAAGATGTGCTGATTTTGTAAAAATTTGCCATGATGGTCCTCCATGATTTTTCTACTTTTTGTGTGTATATTATAAAACTCTTACATTAAAAACCTTTCATCAGTAATTGTCAGGGTCAAATTATTAAAGTTAAGAATTTGAGAAACCATTTAACATTTTAATGGGGTATTATGGATGAAATAAAATGTAGAACTGTGCTATTTATGACCATACCATAGAACACAAAATATCTTAAAAGTTTAGTTATTTAAATTTGCAACTTAAATCACAGATAGGAAAACTAGACAGCTTCTTTAATTACTGTGAAAGAATCCTTATTTCTTATAGCTACATGACTGAGCTTTCTAATAACTGAGGCCTTTTATACTTAGGTGACCAATACAACACCGATAACTTTACAACCTTGGTATGACACTTATGTTAAAGTTGGAGCATTGATCCACATATAATGGAACTCTTGAGGTTTGGTTTTAGGACATTTGGATAGATATTGGTGAAACTGTATAACTTGAATCCCCAAATCCCACCAACATCCCTTCTCATGAGGAGAGCTTTTTCTCTCGTCTGAAGTCATCAGCCTCCTCTTGTCTAAAGAATAGTAATGACACCCACTGGAGTAATTCTCTTTCAGGAGAAAGCTGACTGTCCTGAAGACCTCCCACTATCTTTCACTGCTTTCAGATCTAGTCTAACAAATTTCTTGGTTGGTTAACTGAAACCTAGAATCAATGATTGCCTATGTTAAAGAAATAAAGGGTGAAATCCTACAAGTTCTGGGACACCTGGATGGCTCAGTGGTTGAGTGTTTGCATTTGGCTCAGGTGATGATCCCAGGGTCCTGGGATCAAGTCTGGCATCAGGCTTTCCACAGGAAGCCTGATTCTCCCTCTGTCTGTGTTTCTGCTTCTCTATGTCTCTCATGAATAAATAAATAAAATCTTTAAAAAAAAAAGAAATCCTACAACTTCCTTGATAAGCTGTAGAAAAAGAAAACCATAAGCATAGATAGACAAGAATGCTGGAGATTTATTAAGAGAGACCTGCTCACCCATCCCTAACTCAGTTCTCTAGTGGGTTCAACAGACATTCCTTTCACCAAAACTTTGAAAGATAACACTAGAAAAAGGAGATGGTATCTTTGATAGGCTCTGTAGTGACCCTTCTCGGCAAGCTGGGGTTGATAGTGTCAGATGCTGACATTGGAAAAGTCCCCTTGAATTCTTTGGGGATAATTGGATCCTTTCTTCAATGAGGTCAGCAGCAATTAACCTCTAGAAGAGTGGTGTACATGGTCACTATAATGGGAAGCAAGGCTGAAGTAGTAATCAGAATAGTTTGATTCAAATAGAGCTTTGGTAATGGTTAATTTGTTATGGTGTCCTGATGATTGAGATGGGTGGACAGCCTATGCAAATTTTACTTAATATTAATAAGTAGTAAGGACTGTAAGTCTGGTGAATAGTCTGTATCACCACAATAGAAAGCCATGCTCACACTCAGTTCTCAGACCTGAATCAATTCGTAGACCCAGAAACTTTTGAATGAAGGGGAGTACAGAGACTGCTTGCAGAGGGACTCAGCTTCATTCCCAGAAGTTGATATCATGAATCTTCCTCCTCTCTGTTCTCAAAGTTACAAACAAGTTGTAACTATTTACCAGGGTGACTTACATTGGAATAATAGACATTTTCAGGCTTTCACTAAATATTGGATACTGGCTCTGAACTGCTGTCCATTCTTAGGGGTCTGAAATCACATGGTGGTGCAGCAGCAGTCATAGAAGTGAAGTAACCAATGGATTTTTGATCTAGGTCTGTCCAGAGGGTCCTGACCCCACTCTAAGGATATTTTCTCAGTGCCTGAATGGCCTAACTGGATGAGACATACCAGGTATGTTCCTAGACCTGCACAGAAATGGCTACTCTGAGAGGAAGGGTCAACTAGAAACCCCTGTAGTTGCTTCTCCCTGTCACAATATAAAAAATACTGAATCAAATCAATATAACATTCCTTGAGAAATTTGAGAAATTATTACATCATCAAGGATTTCAAAGATGCAAAATGGATCTGGCACTGTTCTCTTCCTTAGAGCAGTTTTGGTCTCTTTTAGGCAATACTGGTTTTGAGTTCTGGTTGTTATTTCTTGCTTCTGGGCTTGGAATCCAGCAGATATAGGACTCATCTGCTCTGTATTGGGATTGTTTCTGTTTCCGGTCCACAGTGATAGTGCTCTTATTTTTGAACTTGACTATGTATTTTTTATTTTCTTTTTCAAAGTTCATCTATCACTGCTAGGGGTTTGGAGCACAAAGAGATAAGCCAATACTTGAATTTACTGTGCTATCTTAATGTGATATCACCAACCTGATATCCCTAGGTTTGTCACAAAATAATTATCCTGGGGCAAAATTGTACTAATCAGAAAATTGGAGTGAATAATAACCAGTGCATAATTTTTATAATTCTTTATAATTATTCTTTCAGAGGACATTGTCATCTTATTCTATAGCATTTTTGTATTTTCCAGGATATTGCCATAAATACAGAATGATTCTCATTTTTAAAATGATACTGGAAAGAATACATTTTGAAGTAAAACCATAAGTACCTTTTACATGAATGAAATAGCCCAAGTGAATGGATTCTTGATAGTTACAGGAGCTTTTTATTGTAAATGGATTCTGGCAATGTGGAATTCTTATGACATAGAAACTTCTTTTCCTGTTGGAGATTTTTAAGTTTTGTTCTACTGACTATTTTGAATGTTCCTAGACATAATTTAGCGAATTAAATTGTTTAAGACCAAGCTCCCAAGTTAATGTGCCTAAATTATCTCAAATTGGGACTAGGAATCAAGTATTTTTACTCTATTGTGCCAACCTACATTCTAGAATAACAGATAATTTGGAACTATAACTGGGGCATTTTAGCTCTGAGCACTTAGTTCCGAGGTTTTCTGAAATGAAGTCTCTCAAGAATAGGGACTACTTTTCTTGTTTTCTCACATTGCCTTTCATAGGATTTAATACCCAATAATCACACAGAAAATGCTTTCCCAATGAGTGAATAAATCAAGATATAATTATATATAAAAAGTGTTCAGATGTAAGTCAGACAAAAAATAGAATTGGGTTTCATTTATCCAGACTATGAATTTGGTTCAGAAACAAAGAAAATGCATGACCTAAAAAACATGCTTAATAATATGGCACAACATAAGTGTTTTAAGACATGCTTATCATTGAGAATATGGAAAGTCAAGCAAATTTTTCTTTGGCTTAAAATAACCAATGAGTAAATCATTCATGATATAAATACTATTATTGAAAGAAATAATAAATGAATAAATTTGTATATGTAGTGACATTTTTTCCTCTTTTCTGTTTTATTTGTTTCCCAAAGGAATAGTTTCTACTGGCATGAAATAGTTAGATCAATCCTAAATGATTTATTAGAAAAATAATTCCAGAACATATACTGGCATTCAGGGAAAATCTTTACTTTCTCTGTTCTGTGATTAAGCCTGGATTTACTGAACATGAGATGAAGAAATAACATCGTAATGATTTTTTTAATTTAGAGGATACAGATAACTAAAGAGGATATTTTAGGGGGACCCAGAACCCAAACTACCCAGTGTGGCCTGGGATCCTTTCAGGAATGCCTCTGTTAATCATATAACTTCCAAGTCTCCCCTGTACTTGTTGCTGTATTAACAGGACCAACACTTAAAAGCTTGACAGACTCAGAGTTAGGGAGACAAAATTCACTACCAACTCTTCTGTTCATTTACATACATTGTTGTGGAAATATCATCTTCCACCCAAATCACCATCAATATTTTCTCTGAAAATAATACATTTATATCATGCATTTCTTTCAGAAGAGCAAATTAACTTGTGAAGTATGACAGAGTCAATGTTATGGGTACACCAAAACACTTCTTTTTCCTCCTGGACACAGAGGGTCATTTCCAAAGCATGTGACTAACTCTGGTCAACAGAGAGGGAGTGGAAGTGGTGTGTGCCTTTCCAGGTTCAGCTTTCATAACCTCTTGTACAATCTCTTGGTTTTCCTTCTTCACCTTGATCTTGGACATGCATGACCCAAACGACTCAGTCATAAGGCAAAACCACTTGTATTCCTGAGTTATGGCTTGGGGACTCCCCACCTTTCCAGTCCCAGAGAATCACTCACTAAATATCAGCAAGAGAGGAATATTTTTGTTCAAACCATAGATCAAGAGGGATATGTTTTTCAATAACAGCTATCTGGCTAATATATAGATCACAGCAATGTAGCCTATTTTATTTTTTGGAAAGGAAAAAGGGGGTTGAGTTTTAAGGTAGAGATGTAATTTGCATGGAGTAGATTCACAAAATATGTATTTTTTTGAAGCAAGGTTAAACACTCAGCATTGGACTTAAGTTAGTTTAGCTATATTAATAGTTAAATGTGAAGTTTTCCTCAGGACACATTCTGCACACTTCAAAAAAACTTTTATGAGGCTTTCTTTAGCTTTAAAATTATTATCTGAGTTATTGAAGTTATAAATCCAAAATCTAGTTTTTCCTTAAGTTTTTAAGTTGAGCTTGCAATCTTATTATTTTATTTATAAGTCCAGTCAATGTTCAGCAGTCACTTTTAAGAGACTTTAAATAATTTATAAAGTTGGTAATAAAATTTCTTTTTTTTAAAGATTTTATTTATTTATTCATGAGAGTATGTACACAGAGATAAAGAGAGGCAGAGACACAGGCAGAGGGAGAAGCAGGCTCCTCACAGGGAGCCCGATGTGGGACTCGATCCCGGGTCTCCAGGATCACGCCGGGGGCTGAAGGTGGCACTAAACCGCTGAGCCACGTGGGCTGCCCTAAAATTTCTTTAAATATATTAAGTGCATTATGTACATTTAATATATTTGATTTCTTTTTTTGGCAGGGGGGAGAGTTCAATTATCTGACTGGACAAACAAAACTTTCCCAAGTACTGACATAACTCCTATATTTAATTATTTAAATTTACAGAAATGATGAGTACTTTCTCTTGAATAACACTGTGTGTGAACTTAATAAGATTTCAACTTAAAATTACAAGTCTAAAGCAGTTACTCAATTATTCATCGTAAGTGGAAAATTTTTAAAATTGACCTGTTTGATAGATATAATTCTCTTACATATTGCAAGTATATAAATTATTATATGCACATATTTTAAACATCAAAATGTTAATTCTGTGTATTTGATTATTTGATTATTTTTTATTTTTATTTTTTTATTCTTATAAATTTATTTTTTATTGGTGTTCAATTTGCCAACATATAAAATAACAAACACCCAGTGCTCATCCCATCAAGTGCCCACCTCAGTGCCCATCATTTGATTATTTTAAACATTTTTATACTTCATTACAACTCACCCTTAAAAGATTCCAACCTACTAAGAAAACAATTAGGTTTTACCAAGAAAATTTTGAGGAGTCCCTTCTTATCCAATTGAGGTTGTAGAATTAACAGAAATGCCACTAGTTTCCTGATGATGACACTGATGGGTTTATGGCAGGGACTTCATCACTTGACTCCTTAAGTATTCTTATATCCTTTGTTGTCTTCATCCATGGTGAACTCAGAGAAGGCTGTTTACTTAATTCTTAAATTTAAATGGACTTTTATGCTTTTACGGTTTCATTTTCTTTCTCTTTATAGGGTTATACAGGTGAGATCAAACAGACTTGTGGAAATTTCTCATGACTTAGATGAATCTTAACTTCTAAGGCCTTTCTATGATGGCAATAGCATCAAAAGAGTGTTGTTGCATATGCACACCCTCTCTGATAGGACAGGTGACTGTGTTGATTAAGCCTCTTTGCTACATACTCGGAGCAGGAATTCTGCTCCACTGAGATACATATATTTGAAATCACATAGAGCATTGGATCTCCAAGGGAAAGTGTCCTGTAGACATCACTAGCTACAGGCAGAGCCAATACTTTCTTCACAATTCATAAATTCTTTTTTGTATATTTTTTATTGGAGTTCAATTTGTCAACATATAGTATAACACCTAGTGCTCATCCCGTCAAGTGCCCCCCTCAGTGCCTGTCACTCAGTCACCCCACCCCCTCCCCCGTCTCCCTTGCCACCACCCCTTGTTCGTTTCCCAGAGTTAGGACTCTCTCATGTTCTGTCACCTCACTGATATTTCCCACTCATTTTCTCTCCTTTCCCCTTTATTCCGTTTCAATATTTTTTATATTCCCCAGATGAATGAGAACATATGTTTGTCCTTCTCCGATTGACTTACTTCACTCAGCAAAATGCCCTCCAGTTCCATCCACGTCGAAACAAATGGTGGGTATTTGTTGTTTCTAAAGGCTGAGTAATATTCCATTGTATACATAGACCACAGCTTCTTTATCCATTCATCTTTCGATGGACACTGAGGCTCCTTCCACAGTTTGGCTATTGAGGATATTGCTGCTATAAACATTAGGGTGCAGGTGTCTCAGTCTTTCACGGCATCTGTATCTTTGGGGTAAATCCCCAGCAGTGCAATTGCTGGATCGTAGGGCAGGTCTATTTTTACCTCTTTGAGGAACCTCCACACAGTTTTCAGAGTGGCTTTACCAGTTCACATTCCCACCAACAGTGCAAGAGGGTTCCCCTTTCTCCACATCCTCTCCAACATTTGTTTCCTGTCTTGTTAATTTTCCCCATTCCCACTGGTGTGAGGTGGTATCTCATTGTGGTTTTGATTTGTATTTCCCTGATGGCCAGTGATGTGGAGCATTCTCTCATGTGCTTGTTGGCCATGTCTATGTCTTCCTCAGTGAAATTTCTGTTCATGTCTTTTGCCCATTTCATGACTGGATTGTTTGTTTCTTTGCTGTTGAGTTTAATAAGTTCTTTATAGATCTTGGATACTAGCCCTTTATCTGATAGGTCATTTGCAAATATCTTCTCCCATTCTGTAGGTTGTCTTTTAGTTTTGTTGACTGTTTTTTTTTTTTTTTTTTGCTATGCAGAAGCTTTTTATCTTGATGAAGTCCCAATAGTTCATTTTTGCGTTTGTTTCCCTTGCCTTCACAGATGTATCTTGCAAGAAGTTGCTGTGGCCAAGTTCAAAAAGAGTGTTGCCTGTGTTCTCCTCTAGGATTTTGATGGAATCTTGTCTCACATTTAGATCTTTCATCCATTTTGACTTTATCTTTGTGTATGGTGTAAGAGAGTGGTCTAGTTTCATTCTTCTGCATGTGGCCATCCAATTTTCCCAGCACCATTATTGAAGAGACTGTCCATTTTCCAGAGGATAGTCTTTCCTGCTTTGTTGAATATTAGTTGACCATAGAACTGAGGGTCTGTTTCTGGGATCTCTATTCTGTTCCAGTGATCTATGTGTCTGTTTTTGTGCCAGTACCACACTGTCTTGATGATCACAGCTTTGTAGTACAACCTGAAATCTGGCATTGTGATGCCCCCGGCTCTGGTTTGCTTTTTCAATATTCCCCTGGCTATTCGGGGTCTTTTCTGATTCCACACAAATCTTAAGATCATTTGTTCCAACTCTCTGAAGAAAGTCCATGGTATTTTGATAGGTATTGCATTGAATGTGTAAATTGCCCTGGGTAGCATAGATATTTTCACAATATTAATTCTTCCAATCCATGAGCATGAAATATTTTTCCATCTCTTTTTGTCTTCCTCAATTTCTTTCAGAAGTGTTCCATAGTTTTTAGGGTATAGATCCTTTATCTCTTTGCTTAGGTTTATTCTTAGGTGTCTTATACTTTTGGGTGCAATTGTAAATGGGATTTACTCCTTAATTTCTCTTTCTGCAGTCTCATTGTTAGTGTATACAAATGCTACTGATTTCTAGGCATTGATTTGGACCCTGGCACGTTGCCGAATTGCTGTATGAGTTTTAGCAATCTTGGGGTGGAGTCTTTTGAGTTTTATACATACAGTATCATGTCATCTGTGAAGACGGAGAGTTTGACTTCTTCTTTGCCAATTTGAATGCCTTTTATTTCTTTTTATTGTCTGATTGCTGAGGCTAGGACTTCTATTACTTTGTTGAATAGCAGTGGTGAGAGTGGACATCGCTGTTGTGTTTCTGAGCTTAGGGGAAAGGCTCTCAGTGTTTCCCCATGGAGAATGATATCTGCTGTGGGCTTTTTGTAGATGGCTTTTAAGATGCTGAGGAATGTCCCTCTATCCATACACTCTGAATGGATGCTGTATTTTGTCAAATGATTTCTCTGCATCTATTCAGAGGATCATATGGTTCTTGTTTTTTCTCTTGTTGATATGATCTATCACGTTGATTGCTTTACAAGTATTGAACCAGCCTTGCATCACAGAGATAAATCCCACTTGGTCATGGTGAATAATCTTCTAAATGTACTGTTGGATCCTATTGGCTAGTGTCTTGTTGAGAATTTTTTCATCTGTGTTCATCAGGGATATTGGTCTCTAATTATCCTCTTTGGTGGGGTCTTTGCTGGTTTTGGAATTAAGGTGATGCTGGCCTCATAAAACAAGTTTGGAAGTATTCCATCTTTTTCTATCTTTACTAGAAAATAGCGTTAGTAGGAACACCTTTAGTAGAATAGGTTTTGTTTCCTTAAATGTTTGATAGAATTCCCCTCAGAAGTCATCTGGCCCTGGGCTTTGTATCTTGGGGGTTTTTTGATGACTGCTTCAATTTCCTCCCTGGTTATTGGCCTTGCTCAGGTTTTCTATTTCTTCATGTTTCAGTTTTGATAATTTGTGGTTTTCCAGAAATGCATCCATTTCTTCTAGATTGCCTAATTTATTGGTGTATAGCTGCTCATAATACATTTATAAAATCATTTGTATTTCCTTGATATTGGTTGTGATCTCTCCTTTTCCATTCGTGATTTTATTTATTTGAGTCTTTTTTCTTTTTAATAAGGCTGGCTAATAGTTTATCTGTCTTATTCTCTCAAAGAACAAACTCCTGGTGTTTTGATCTCTTCTACAGTTCTTCTGGTCTCTATTTCATTGAGTTCTGCTCGAATCCTTATTAACTCTATTCTTCTGCTTGGTGTCAGTTTTATTCACTGTTCTTTCTCCAGTTCCTTTAGGTGTGAGGTTAGCTTGTGTATTTGAGTTTTTCCATTTTTTTGAGGGACGCTTGTATTGCAATGTATTTCCCTTTTAGGACTGCTTTTGCTATATCCCAAAGATTTTGAACAGTTGTATCTTCATTTTCATTAGTTTCCATGAATCTTTTTAATTCTTCTCTAATTTCCTGGTTGACCCATTCATCTTTTAGCAGGATGGTCTTAGCAAACCTCCACGTGTTTGAATTTCTTCCAAATTTCTTCTTGTGATTGAGTTCAAGTTTCAAAGCTTTATGTTCTGAAAATATGCAATGGACAATCCCAATCTTTTGGTATAGGTTGAGACCTGATTTGTGACTCAGAATGTGGTCTATTCTGGAGAAGTTCCATGTGCACTTAAGAAGAATGTGTATTTAGTTGCATTCAGATGCAAAGTTCTTTATATATCTGTGAAATCCATCTGGTCCAGTGTATCATTTAAAACCCTTGTTTCTTTGGTGATGTTGTACTTAGAATATCTGTCATTTGCAGAAAGTGCGGTGTTGAAGTCTCCTACTATTATTATATTATTATCTAAGTATGTATTTACTTTGGTTATTAATTGATTGATATACTTGGTATCTCCCACATTATATTCATAATGCATAAATATTCATGATTGTTAGGTCTTCTTGTTGGATATACCCTTTAAGTATGATATAGTGTCCCTCTTCATCTCTTACTACAGTCCTTGGGATAAACTTTAATTTTTCTGATATGAGGATGGCTACCCCAGCTTTATTTTGAGGACCATTTGAATGGTAAATGGTTCTCCAACCTTTCATTTTTCAGGCTGGAGGTGTCCTCAGGTCTCAGATGAGTCTCTTGTAGATGCAAATAGATGGCTCTTGCTTTTTTATCCAGTCTGAAATCCTGCATCTTTTGATGGGATCATTTAGCCCATTCACATTCAGAGTTACTATTGAAGGATATGAATTTAGTGTCATCGTAATACCTATTCAGTCCCTGTTTTTGTGGATTATTTCTTTGGGCTTCCTCTTTCTTTTACAGGGTCCCCCTTAATATTTCTTGCAGAGCTGGTTTGGTGGTCACATATTCTTTTGGTTTCTGCCTATCTTGGAAGCTCTTTATCTCTCCTTCTATTCTAAATGAGAGCCTTGCAGGATAGAGTATTCTTGGCTGGATGTTCTCATTTAGGACCCTGAATATATCCTTCCACCCTTTCTGGCCTGCCAGGTCTCTGTGGAGAGGTCTGCTGTTAATCTAATATTTCTCCCCATATAATTTAGGGATCTCTTGTGTCTCACTGCTTTAAGGATTTTCTCTTTATCTTTGGAATTTGCAAGTTTCACTATTAAATGTCAAGGTGTTGAATGGTTTTTATTGATTTTTAGGGGGTACCTCTCTGTCTCCTGGATCTGAATGCCTGTTTCCTTCCCCAAATTACGGAAGTTTTCAGCTATGATTTGTTCAAATATGCTTTCTGGCCCTCTGTCCCTCTTGGCATTCTCTGGAATCCCAATTATATGTAGATTTTTCCTCCTGAGGCTATCATTTATTTCCCTTAACCTTTACTCACCGTCTTTTAATTGTTTTTCTCCTTTTTACTCAGCTTCCTTCCTTGCCATCAACTTGCCTTCCTTTTGTCTCACTCTTTCTTCTACCTCATTAACCCTCATCATTAGGATCTCCAGTTTGGATTGCATCTCATTCAATTGATTTTTAATTTCAGCATGATTAGATCTAAATTCTGCAGTCATGAAGTCTCTTGAATCCTTTATGCTTTTTTCCAGAGCCACCAGTAGCTTCATAATTATACTTCTGAATTGGCTTTCTGACACTGAATTGTAATCCAAATTCTGTAGCCTGTGGCAGAGTACTCACTGTTTCTTATTCTTTCTTTTGTGGTGCATTCTTCCTTCTAGTCATTTTTCTCACTGCAGAGTGGCTGTATAACCAGACTGAGTCAAGAATATCAACCATGACCTAAGTAAATTTCACTCTAGATGATTCTGCCGAGGTCAGAGACCAGAAATTGAAAACAAAGATCAGAATGAAATAAAACAAAAGGACCACTAAAGTGAAAAACAAAATTTAAAACAAAGTAATAAAAAATAAAAGGCCAAGACTCCCAAATAAAAAGAAAAAAAAAAGAAAGAGAAAAACAGAAGAAAAAAAAGTGAAAGTAAAGAGGAAAAAAAAGGAGAGAAAACGGGGTGGTACTGGGAGATGGTGGTGGTGACGAAGTTGTAGTGGAGGGAGAATGTAGTCTTACCTGAGGGGTCTAGAGGGTGATCCTCTTGGTTCTGAGTATATTAAGTTCTGTATGTTAGAAGAAGGTCAGTCCTAAATTTATATAAACCAGAAATACTTGTAGAGACCCCCACCCTTGACCACCAAAACATAAATGAGATAAAAGTGGGAGGCTGAATGGAATAAAGAGAGAATATAATCTCACAGAATGAACCAGCACGGTATTCCACTTGGTTCTGCGTGCATGCTGGTCATGTTTTAGAAGGTATGAATTTCCCCCATTATAGAGCAAAATGAGGCAGAGGAAACACAAAACATGAAACAAAACAAAAACATCTTGTATATCTCCCAAAATTAAGTTGAGTATGTTGAAGGGAATCTAGAAGCGGAAAATATATCCAAGACCTGTAATTGTAGAAATATGAAAGTCAGAAAGGAAGAAACTTAAAAATGAAGATGTGGTAAAATATTGTAGTTAAGGTGGGAAGAGAGAAAATAAATTGGAAATTTATAGTCTGATATAAAAACGAGTTTTACTGGAAGAAGTAAAAAACAAGGAGGGGTGCCCTCTAGTTCTATATACTGTAAGTCCCTCGACCTCCCCTGGAGCTTTCCAGTGCTGCTTGGTCAAGAACTTGCTCTTCCCCTGTCCTTCCAGCTGGTCTTCTGGGGGAGGGGCTGCTGTGCTGATTCTCAGATGTGTGCACCTGGGGGAGCTGCCTGACCCCCGCTGGGTACCGGGCTCAGTGGGAACTGGTTACCCCATGAGGCCTCTGTCCCCTGGTGGCTCCGCTCAGTCCCAGGCACAAGGTGACACCAGGAGGAACAACAGCACTGGCAGCGGCTAGCTCCCCAGCCCTGGAGTCAGCTCCCCCAGTAACTATGGCAGTCTCCTTGTTCGCACTGGCCTGGATGCTCCCAGGGTGGGGGGCGCTTTCCCCCGGTGCACCTCCTCTGTTAGTGACCCCGGGAGACTGCAGGCCTCCCCTCCCCTCCTGCAATCCTGCCCGAGTTCCCTGCTAAGCACTTTTCCGTCCAGGAAGAATCTGGTGCAGATTTTTAAAGTTCCCGCTTCTCCAGGGCTGGGCCTTCCTGTCCTGGAGGCTCTCCTCCGGGCCTTAGCCCGGCTCCTCACAGGGCCCCTCCCCAACTGGATTCTGTTTTATTTTATTTTTTTTCTGCCTTCCTATCTTGTTAGAAGCAAAAACCCTTCTCTCTGTAGCATTCCAACCATTCTTTCTTTAAATCTCTGGTCGGCTTCATAGGTGTTCAGGATGGTTTGAAAGTTATCTAGGTAGGTTGGTGGGGACAGGTGGGTTGGGGACCCTACTCCTCTGCCACCTTGCCCTTCCTGGTCCATAATTCATAAATTCCTGAGCGAAGGCTATTGTTCTTGCCCAGCAATGCTTTGGATAAACTCAAGACGCACAGAAAGTCGGGAACTACAAGACAGAGAGAGGGAGGCATGGACGCTGGCTCAGAAAGAGGACACTGCACCACCTCCAGGTCGGCTGGGTCAGTAAGCAGAGAGGCTGAAGGACCGCTGATCCCATCACCTTCACAGCATCTCTGTTCAGCTCCCCTGCCTCTGGATCTCTTTCTCCAAAATGAGTCCCTTAGAGCTACTCAGTAACACTAGTAACTTCAACTATGAACATTTCTGATGCCAAAGTTTATTACTGCCGAACAGGCACCATTGTGAAAGCACAAAAGTTCAATTTCAAAGCACAAATGTCTAGGATGTTAGTTAAGGGTTAAAAGAAAGAAAGTGAAAGAAAGCTGTTTCACTTTCCCGGATGACTGACACCACCAGAGATTACTTCAGGGGAAAAAATATCCTTGAACTGTAATGACTTCAGTTCTCAAAACCAAAGTGGAGAGAGATCCCACAGTTATTAAAGTTAATAAATCAGAGAGAGAGAGAGAGAGAGATCCTACATGCAAATCTGGACAGCTTTTGCATTTTTCTGCACACAGAACTCAAAGGGTTTCTCTCCCCATTCCCTCCCCCCTGCTTTACCTCACTCACCACGGGTATCTTAAAATCAGCAAAGAGACTCATGGGACACACAGTTCTATAAGATGTAATTATGGTACCTTATTTTTAAGAGTTTAAAAGTGCATCTTTATGGCCTTATCCAGCCACAGTAACTTTTATATGTTTGATTGACATAAAACATGCATTGGCATAAAACACTTCCTCAAACTGTAGCAATGTGGAGATTTTAGTCACACTGCTCTCTCTGCCTCCATGTGACGTTCCTTCCAGTCTTCCTGTCCCTCTTCATTTGTTTAGTCCTCTTGATCAGCTGGTGTGAGCTGGAGGCAGCTGGTGACCCCAGACCAGCTCCTCTGGTTGTTGTACAGCTAAAATAAACTGAAATCAAGTGCACGTCATTCATGAGCTACACAGGCATGTGGAAATCAGGAGGTCTAGCATTTATAGATGATTTTAAAGGTGATCTTTCATACATGGCAATTTATATCGTTATAGCTTAACTTTTGAATTTTTTTAAGTGGAAAGGGTTGACTTTCCCTCTGATAGAAGAGGTGTTTTTGTATAGCCGATATAAATACTTCTGAAGTTTTATAGGGTGACTAATACCCTACAGGGATAAACCAGGCTGTCAACTTTCCTGAGATTTTTGGCTGGAACCCCAAATGTTGGCTAAAGGCATCAGGGCAAGATCCTTGTCTTAGAAAAAGGCTTTCAATCCAAAGACCATAAATATGCACACATATAAAGGAACATATGTTCACCTATTCTTCCAAAATAATGGGAAGTCTAGACTCTAAGAGAAATTCATAGTAAGCTTATATTTAGCTATAGTTTAATTTGTCCTCAAGTATAACTGTGTTAATGTTGTCAAACAAACAAATAAGCATTGACTATTCTTCCTTGAATATTGCTTTCAATTCCTTAAAACAAGATTGGCTACTTCATGGAGTAGCCTCTCATTTGTTAGAGTAGAAAGGGCTTGGAGTTGGAAAAGAGAAAGCTCTCTGACATCATATTTTCAACTAGTAATTCCCATTTCAATGACCTCCCTGTTGGTAATAAGGGCTTTTTCTAATGATTTCCAAAGAAAACTTACCTCAAACCCTCCCTTCACATATTACTGAAATATCTTGTGTAAGTGTTTACTGAAAGTGGCCCCAGTGGTCCCCCTTTCTTCAGGTTTTCCTGACCAGATGTCTATTTTCATTTTCTGTGTGTAGCCACTAATAACTCTTCCCTCGGGTGACTGAGGAAGCATGGTGGCCTGACTCATTTATTTTACCGCCCCATTTTCCCACAAGTAGACCAGGAATTGTTGCCAATTAGTCAACAAGTATTTGTTAAGTGCCCACAGAGTAAAAGTGGTGTACTACATTGAACCTTTCAGTCAATTCATCCTGAGAAAACACGTAGAGGTTTAGCACTGAAAACCTCAGTTTCCCAGTGTCTAGATTCCCAGAACCTTCAGGCTTCTAGAACAATTCCAGGCCCAGAAGTAGCCAGAAAAAAATGAGCAAATATTTGTTATGAAACTTCCTGAATTTTCAGTAACTAGTAAATCATAGCAGAAAGGAGCCAAAATCCAGACACACTGTGATTGGTTATTTCATTACTCATAAGAAAAGTGCATTATCATTGGCTTGTAAGGGTTATAAAAGACCATTATGCCCCTCCCACTACCATTTTTTGCTTCTAACAAACAAGAAATAGAAAGAATAGAAAAGCAGAAAATACAGAGAGAAGGCAAGGGGGAGGAGGAATTTCATTAAACCCCCATTTGGCTAGATAATATTTTGAGATTATTGATAATTGGATTTTTTTCCCTTTGTGTTTGCCCAGTCTCCTTTCACTCATTCTTAAAGTTAGTAAGCTCTGTGTGTCATTTCTTCAGGGAAGAGCAGAAAGCAGAGGCAGCCATCAAGCCTCTGGATTTGTTTTTAAAAAGCTAAACCCATCTTTCTTAACATTCTTTTAGCTATGGTATAGAAAAGATTCAGGAATGAACAACAAAGCAATTGAACACTACACACACATACAGGAGGGAGAGGTCTATGATTGCCAAGCAAGAAAGACCAAGGGCCCAAGGGCTCTTCTCCAGGGCAAAAGCACCGTACCTGGAGGAATAGCACTGAAATGCATCTAGGATGATCACAGGAACTGGGTCTCTGGTCTTGTCAAAGATGACAGCATCCTAAAGGTGAAATGCTAGTGTGTTCCAGGCACCACTGTTGGCTTAGCCATTGAAGATGTCCATAATACTCATGAAACTCTAAAGACTAGTGGTCCATACTGCCTTCCCCATTTTCTGAGTGACATGCAATCTTTTCCAGTTGTGATGTGAGTGGGTCCAATGATAAAGGTTTAAAATTCACCACAGGCCATGCAAAAATTGGAGGCAAAAATCAATGTACATTATAGCAAATAAAGTTAGATTTCTTGCATTCATTAGTATAGAGAATGAGATTCACACCTGCTGCACTCACAAACAACCCGATGTGATAAGCAGTACTATTTCTATTTTATACAGTGGAAAATCTAAGCCAGAAGTTAAGTAACTTGTATAAGGTTATGCCATTAGTAAGTAATGGAACTGGGATTTGAAGACAGGGGAGTAGGTGACTCAAGGCAGCAGCCTGTGGTTTAGAAAAATAAAGGCGGGGGGACAGCAAGCATTTCTTCAGGAAAGGGGAGAAAGTAGTGTTAAAGAAATCCAATGTTTAAAGGACTAAAGAAACTCTGAAGGTAGGGAGGAAAAGTCCCAATTAGTGATCAGATGCCCCAACAGCATGTGTTCACCCTACCAGAGACCAGAACCATGTAGCAGAAGTTCTGTTATAACACAATGATAGCACCATACCCAGAAAGGCAGTTAGGATCTAGCTCCATCACCAAACCAAGGCCAATGGATGGAATTCTGGGTGCAAGCTGTCAGAGAGCTGCCTACCGTTCAACAGAGTTGCTTAATAAACATATTTTTAATGATGCCACAAATCAAAACATATTGATAGCAACAAGGAAGGAAATAATTTGATTTTCTAGAGGATGAAAGTAAAATCAAAAGGGAGTTTGCTCAGCTTTGACTTATTAGTTTTGTAGCAAGACATGTGTTTAGTACATTGATTGACCAGAAGTCATTCATGTGCCACCTTAATAAGAAAAAGGTACTATCCCTCCTCCTCATGAGAAGAGGAGAGGAGAGGAGAGGAGAGGAGAGGAGAGGAGAGGAGAGGAGAGGAAAGGAAAACCGCTTTCCATCACCAAGTTTTTTATCAAGTCCCAGAGACTTTCTTCAGATATTCATGACCTTTTAACTCTGTGCCCACGCGTAGCACTGATATTCATAATAGTGACCAGAAAAAGATTAAACCACATTTAGTGAATTCTGTTAAGATAATAGTAATTCCAATGCATTACTGCACCTGTGTAAATTGGTAAAAATACATTTCTATAAAGCAAGCTGATACACACTTGTATCAAGAGGTTTTAAAAATGCTCACGTTCTCTGACTCAGAATTTTATTTCTTGGAATCTAGCTTAGATTTTTTTTAAATGCTGCATTCATGGAGATTAACAACAGCATCATTTACAAATCAAAAATTGGCATTTAAATATTACATATTTAAGCATAGGAAAACTAAATAATTCATTGTAATATTTCAGTGTTAATTAAAATTACAGATATAAAGTGCATGTAAAACATGGAAAGTTTTTCTTATAAAGTTCAGAGAAAAATCAGTGTAAAGTTTTTATTTACATTTTGATTACAACTATGTTAAAACTATGTATGTCTGTGAGAAAAGACTGGGAGAACATAAACTATCACTGCAAAATTCTAGCTGTGATTGTTTTATTTTTTTCTGACTTTATTTATTTGGGGTGCCTCAATAGTTGAGTGCCTTTGGCTCAGGTCATGATCCCTGGGGTCCTGGGATCAAGTCCTGCATCAGGCTCCCCACAGGGAACCTGCTTTTCCCTCTGCATCTCTCTCTATATATGTCTCTCATAAGTAAATAAATAAAATCTTTTTTTAAAAAAATTTTATTTATTTGAGACACAGAGAGAGAGAGAGCATGAGTGATCATGCAAAAGTGTGGGAGAACAGAGGGAGAGGGAGAAGCAGACCCCTTGCTGAGCAGGGAACCCAACATAGGGACTCAGTGACCCCAGGATCATGACCCAGCTAAAGGCAGATGCTCAACAGATTGAGCTACCCAGGTGTCCCTAATCACGATTGTGTTATTTTATTTATTATTTTAAAATATTTTATTCATTTATTTGAGAGAGAGAGAGAGAGAGAGAGAGAGAGAGAGAGAGAGAGAGCAAACACATAAGAGGGAGAGGGATCAGAGGGAAAGGGAGAAGCAGACTCCCACTGAGCAGGACTCTAGGATCATGACCCAAGCCAAAGGCAGATGCTTAACAAACTGAGGCACCCTCTCTATGATTGTTTTAAATGAGGATATGATACATGATTGGTTTTTCTCCTATATTATTTTCTCTTTTGAAAACTGAATAGATTTTAAGGTATTCTATTTCCTACAAGATATTTCCATTTTGACAGGCAATAAAGGCTTAAAGAAAACAAATTTAATAAAAACTAAATTTAATACTAATAACAATGCAGGTAAACATTTATTTTACAATGATTTTTATTTTTAAATATGCTACCTTTTCAGAATTTAAGGGATTAATCTTAAGCTAACTGGAAAAATAAGATTATCTAGAATGACCATCACATATCCTACCTAATCAAATTTTTACTAAAAGGCAAAAAAGTCACCTGTCTCTACTAACTGTAATTGTTATGATCTTTAATTGCTGTAAACATATGAACATATGTGTATATAAACCTGGGGCTAACATAAATTTCATTTCTTATTTAGTATTCCTAGAATGGAAGCTGGATTCAAACATGTAAATATTACCTGAGGTCAAGATATGCAGAATAAAAATCTAATAGGAATTTTCTCCCAGACTTCTTTCAAATAATTAAATCTTTGGATACCCATGATAGCTGAGTTTTAAAGATCTTAAAATTGATCATTTGTAACCTAGAGATAGACATGGCCCTTCATTCTCATTACCATCAAGATTTAAACGAATGGGGCACCTGGGTGGCTCAGTTGGTTAAGAGTCTGCCTTTGGTTCAGGTCATGATCCCAGGGTGCTGGAATTGAGGCCCAACGTCGGATTCCCCACTCAGTCGGGAGTCTGCTTCTCCCTCTCCCTCTGCCCCTACCCTTCTTGTTCTGTCTGTCTCTCTCTCTCATATAATTAAATAAAATCTTTAAAAAGAAACATTTAAATGCATTTAATTCCTGGAAAGTTTTTACATTTTGGCAGTGAAGAAACTCTTACACCATAAAAATAAATCTTTAATACTACAGTTGCAGCAATCAGCCAATCCAGTGATGGGAGAATTTGGGGCTGAATGGAAGTTCTTTGGAATCCTGAAATTGCGTGCTGCAATCATTGATTTAATCTCTGCATAATGCTTCCGGCTGTTATTTGCTTTTACATAGCTATAGTTCACGGATCCACCACACATCAGCACAAACATGTCCAATGTTTGAGTCTGGAGCTTTTGGGAAACTTTTCTGATCCAACGTTACCAAGACTATAACCCCCCTTTGCGGAGCATTTGGAAAGGACTTTTTGTTTTGTAGGTTGATAATTAATAAACATGACCTCATAATCATTGTTCAGCACATCTGCCTTCCTTCCCAATTCAGTAACATTATTATTAAAAGGCCCAATTCTTCACTTAGAAGATCTGCAGAAAGAGAAACCTGATAGACACTGCAAAGTAAGTGAGAGTTGGAGTAGTTTTTCGTTTTTTGTTTTTGTTTTTTTTTTTTTTTTTCACTAGAGAATTGAGAACTGACCACATTGTGGGAATAATAGCTCCCTCCATACTCCTTCACTCTAGAGTGGCTAAGTACTTACACAAGGAAAATGATGACCTTCTTCAGTTCTTTGTTGGTTTTTGCAGTCTTCCACTTCAAACTGACTAGAGTAATAACCTCAGTAGAGTTTTCAATAAATAAAAGATTCACAAAAATTGAGAGAAAAGAAGGTTGAAATTATTGGCTAAAATAAGGTCTGGGTCTTATAATAATCGCCCTCTCCAGGATGGTACCAGGTCTGTATTCTATTACTACTGATAATTAGGAGTTCATTACATAAATAGTTTATGAGTTTGTCAAATGCTTTTATGGGTTTTGTGTGTGTGCATGCGTGTGTGTGTGTGTATATATGCACACACACCCACATGTGCTGCCCAATTCTTATGTCCTCCTAGATAAAGATTATGTTTGTCTCACTTACTGTATTCAGTGCTATGGGAATTTCTGCAAATAAAGTCCAGATTTAGGATGATAATCATGATGATGAAGATGGTAATCTTCTATATTAATATTCCTCAAGAGTCCATAAGAACAGTCATACTTGCAGATGTACACTTTAAATGGCTTGAATGTTTCTCTACTCTCAGGAAGGGAGTTGTTTAGGATAGATACCTTAGAGAAAAATAGCTGGGCTGTGGAGAGTGTACACCATATTCTTTTTTGACATCAACAAATTGTTCTTCAGTTATGCCAATATACACATCCCAGAAAGTTTCTATTTCTCTATCCCCTCATCATTTGTTCTCAGACTTTTACATTTTTGCCAGTCTGATAAGAATGAAATGATGCCTTATTTTATTTGGCATTTTCCTGATTACTTCTGAGGTTGACTATCTAATCTTATACTATTGGCCATTTGTATTTCTGTGTGTGTGAATTGTCCTGATATATATATATATATATCTGCCCAATCCCCACTGGGTTGTTGCCTATTATTTAAAAGTTAACTGGAAGAATTTTTACATATTCTTGACATTAGTATTTTGCTTTTGTGTTCTTGCAAATATATTTTCCCAATATATTAAGTTTTTTCCATTTATTGAGGTTTTTGTGACACAAAATTTTTATTTTAATGTAATCATTGAAACCACTCTCTTCTTTTCCTGCTTGTAATTTTCGTGTCTTGGGTAATTTCTTCCTATTCAGTGTCAAAAAAAATACTTCTATGGGTTGTTTCTCTAAAGATGTTCAAGTTTTGCTTTTACCACTTATGTCTATTATCCATCTAGATAAATTTTTATATATACTGTAGATTTAAGATCTAATTTATATTTTCCTTTATCAATGGCCAGTTTACTCTATAAAATTCATTAAATAGTCCATCTTTTTCTCACTCCTTTGTAATGCCAGATCTGTCACAAAATGAGTTTCTATAAATGGATGGGTCTGTTTCTCAGTTCTCTCTCAGCCCATTGGCTTATTTATCTTCTTGTATATCAATACCACACTATTTCAATTATTTTCTGGTAGTGTAATTCTTGACTCATTTTTTCCTCAATTTTTATTGGTTATTTTGTGTCCTTTATTCTTCCATATACATTTTAAGGTAAACTTTTTGGTTCCACAAAAATCCCTTCTGGAATTTTGATAGGAATTATACTAATCTATTGATAAAATGTAGAATGATTAATGTATTTGTTTTTTTGCTTTGTTTTGTTTTATTGTTTTTAAGATTTTACTTATTTATTCATGAGGGACACAGAGAGAGAGAGAGAGAGAGAGAGAGAGAGGCAAAGACATAGGCAAAGAGAGGGAAGCAGGCTCCATGCAGGGAGCCTGATGTGGGGACTCGATCCGGAGACTCCAGGATCATGCCCTGGGCTGCAGGCAGATGCTCAACCGCTGAGCCACCCAGGCATCCTGTTTTGTTTTTGTTTTTTTTTAAGATTTTTATTTATTTATTCATGAGAGACACACAGAGAGAGAGGCAGAGACACAGACAGGCTCTATGCAGGAAGCCTGATATAGGACTCGATCCCGGAACTCCAGGATCACGCCGTGGGCTGAAGGCAGGCACCAAACCGCTGAGCCACCCAGGGATCCCGTTTGTTTTGTTTGTTTGTTTGCTTTTTCCTGATGTATTTGTAATACAGATTCTTCTTCGTATACTGCTCTATTTATCTAAGTCTTTAAGTCTTAGAATAACGTTTTATTATTTTCTTAATAAAAGTCTTGCACATCCTTTGTTAGATACGTTATGAGTTGCTTTATAGTTCCTGTTGCTTAGAATATCCAATTACCCTGATGTCATTGATATTGGTGACCAGCAGGAAGCTCGATGGAATGTCAAGATAACCAAGCTCCTTGTGGATTATATTGTGATTTATAGCAGTTGACAAAGCTCTGGGGCAAGCCAGTGAATGTGTACTACTCCTCATGTCTTTGCTACAGAGCCCTCTGGGTGAAAGCCCTCTGGTGGCTCCTCAGGCTTCACTATGCTATAATTTATCAAAGCTACCTGGTTATTTTTGGTAGTTTCTTATTCCCTCATTTCAAGGTTTGTTATTTTATAATTTGTGGCTGAAATACCGGTATCTAAAGTCTTTGCAGCTCTTTCTCTTGTCTATCCCTTCTGCCTGTGTCTGTCTGCCCATGATGCCTCAGCTAGGTGTCTGCCTCATTATTTTTTGACCAGGAGCTACTCATTTTCTTTACAGAATTATTTGTGGCAATCTTAAAAACCTAGGATTAAGATTCAGTCTTGCAGGTAGGATTTAGTTTTGCTTCCGCACGGCTCCCTCAGTCACTATTACTTGAATCTGTGGGGCCACTTTAAATCTACAGCTTGAAGTTTGTTTATTTGTTTTAATCATCAAAGTGATATGAGTATGGGCTGAAAATTCACGTGAGGAGCAAATTATTAATACAAATCCCAGATGAATTTTATTTCCACCCCCTGCTTTATAGGAAAAAAGCAACTTTCCCCAAGTATGGCAGGACAGACAGATTGATTTTTTTGTTCACTATTTCACCGTGAAGGTAGCCTTTTAATGTCTAAGCCTTAAGGACAGAGGACCTCCTAGTAGGCTCCCACCTTGAGAAGGCCTGGGCTATATTTTTAAAGTCCCATTGTAGAAATTAATGAAAACAAAAGTGCAAGTCACTGAGGTTTGAGAGATTATCTCAAAGCAAAAGCTGCTTCAAGACTCCCCTTATCTCTGGGGTTAGATTTTTGGCTTCATTAGTCGTGATTATATTTTCAGCTTTTTGATGTTTTTAAGAAAATGAAATTTAATTATATCATATAGAAGTTTTAGGTTTTCCCCCAGTGGGAGGACCAATCTGAGTATAATCAGATATTTACTTAAATTTTTAACTTGCCCACTTTATTCAGCAAAATCTAACATTAGTCAACATCTTGATAATCTTCATAAATATTTACAAGGGATTTAGAATATTTGAATTCTTCTATTCCTTTATGTTTCTTCTTGTTGACTTCAGTTCTGTTTATATCTGTATTTGTTTTCTATTGCTGCTGTAACCAGCTATTGCTTATCACAAATTTAGCATCTTCAAACAATGCAGTTTTATTATCTTCTAGTTCTATAAATCAGAAGCTCAACACAAGCCTCACTAAGCTAAAATAAAAGTGTTAGCAGGGCTGTGGCACCTGGGTGGCTCAGTCGGCTAAGTGTCTGCCTTCAGCTCAAGTCATGATCCTGGGGATGAGCCCCACATGGAGCTCCCTGCTCAGTGGGGAGCCTGCTTCTTCCTTTCCCACTGCCTGCTGCTTTCCCTGCTTATACTCTCTTGCTGTCAAATAAATAAATAAAATCTTTTTTTTAAGGTGTTGCAGGGCTTAATTCCTTTCTGGAGGCTCTAGAAGAGAATCTATTTCCTTATCTTTTCCAGCTTCTGGAAGCCACCCATATTTGTTGGCCCCTGTCTTCCTTCCTCTGTCATCAAAGCAGCTATGGCAGGTTATGTCCTTATACCACATTTCTCCGTGACTCTTCTACCACTGATGTATATCTTTCTCTCACAGCACCTCAGAAAAGACCTCAGCTTCTAATGACCCATATTATTAGGTGAGGCCCACCTAAATAATCCAAGACAATCTCCTTATTTCAAGAACTTTAATTACAGCTGCAAAGTCCCTTTTACTCTTAAGATAATATATTTACAGGTTCTTAGGTTTGGAGGGGGGGTGGCATTATTCTGCCCAGTGAATCCCCACTCATTATTTTTTTTTATTGGTACTCTTCTATTAGTAATACTCAGTGCTTACTTAGGTTTACCCATATACTTTCAGGTTCATTGCTCATCGTTATTTTTCCCTTTCTGCATTTTTTAGAGAGTGGGAGAGGGTACTTAAAAATGATTTTCTTAGAAAAGTATGTATTTTACTAATTATCTTAGCAAAGTCCTATAAATGGTCTTTTTAATCTGTCTAAAGTTACCCTTATCATCCTTTGCCTAAATAATGGCTTACCAGGCTATGGAATTCTAGGCTTATTCTTATTCTTCCTCCACATTATTAAGATTCTATTGTTGCTCATGAGAGGGGAGTTGTCAGTCCAGGTGTATTCCCTGGTATGTAATTACTTTCTATCACTGGCAGCTTTTAAGATTTTTCTCTTGTGTTTCATATTCATTAAATTTATTATTTATTATTATAGATGTAAATTCATTTGTATTTATCTGACTCAAGGTTCAGTACACCACATCAAGCTGAAGACTCACGTCTTCCCTCAATTTTGCAAACCTCCGTTCTTTCATTCCTTCAAATACTCTCTCCTTACATTTATAATTTTCTTCTTTCAGAAACTTTAATAGGTGTATGTTGAAACTTACTCTTCTATTCTCAAATATTTTTATCTTCTTTTTCATATTTTCCATCTCCTTTACTCTCTCTCTTAAGTTGCGTCTAGTCTTTAATACTTTGAATACACTAATTCCTAATACCTTGATTACAGTATTTTTGATTTTAAATACTAAATCTTATATTTTAGAAATACTATTTTTCATAACATTCATTCTTGTCTTATGGTTTCTATGTCTTCTATAATGTCTACATAGAAACTTTATTTGTTAACCTTCATTAAGCTTATTTAGGGAACTCACTAGTTTAACTCACTCTCCATTCCTTTTTTTTTTTTTAAGATTTTCTTTATTTATCCATGAGAAACACACACAGAGAGAGGCAGAGACACAGGCAAAGGGAGAAGCAGGCTTCATGCAGGAAACCAACGTGGGACTCGATCCCGGGTCTCCAGGACCAGGCCTTGGTCTGAAGGCAGTGCTAAACTGCTGGGCCACCCGGGCTGCCCTCCATTCCTTTTTTAAGTCATATTTACTCAAACCAAAGAGCTCATTGAATATTTATGGTCAATGCTGTCTAATCTCTAGTTTGCTAATGCATGTTCCTTCCCACCAATTAAGTTGTATGCTCAAGAGTGTTCATCACCAAAACTCTTATGCCCAATATTTAACCATGTATGTAAGTAAATTAAAAACCAATAAATTAGTGAAACATGAATGTGATGAGAAAATTGCTTATTCTCTGAAAGCTAATTTAAATCTTTGAAAGATCTGAAAAAAAGCAAGTTGCAAAAACTACATACATGCAAATAATTTTTTTTTTATTTACGATAGTCATACAGAGAGAGAGAGAGAGAGAGGCAGAGACACAGGCAGAGGGAGAAGCAGGCTCCATGCACCGGGAGCCTGACGTGGGATTCGATCCCGGGTCTCCAGGATCGCGCCCTGGGCCAAAGGCAGGCGCCAAACCGCTGCGCCACCCAGGGATCCCCATGCAAATAATTTTTAAAGAAATGGAAACCATAAAAATCTAGGATGCTTCTATCCTGAAATTATTTGTAATTTTCTTTAAATTTCACTCAGCTATTAATAAGAGCTCTGTCTGGGAAACTGGGAGTCTAGATAAAGCATTATTGATAAAGTATCTACAAGTAAAACCATGGGAACTCCATTCAGCTCAACCCAAAGGCCTTAACTCTCCATGTAAAGACTGGCAAATGAATGTATATTAAATTAAACAAGACTTTTATCGCATAGATATTTATGAATTCTGATTTAATCTAACTTTTTAAATTAATCAAACAGTCTTTGGTGTTATAATTCTTCTGTTTGTGGCATCTGCTGACTCTCTCATGGTAGAGCATCTGTGTGTGTGTGTGTGTGTGTGTGTGTGTGTGTGTGTCTGGTATGTCCTAAGTCATGGGAAGAATACTGTAGAGTAGTACATTAGCCTCTCCTGAAGTACTAAATATGCCATGAGTTCCAAACAAGCTTTTATTTTATAAAAGCTTGGACTTCCCACATCACAGCAATATCATTCTGCAGTTAAGAGAAGAAGCTGAGTGAAAGAATTCCAAACGCTGCATGCTGAACCTAATAAACATTTCTAGCAGTTGAGGTCCAACAAAAAGGATTTTAAAAGATTCAATAAACTAAACTCTCAATAGATAGGAAGATGATAAATAGATCATCTGTAAAGTGCAATTGTTAAGTGTTACAGATAAACAACAGTGAATATCCTACATTTCAGAAGCAATGGACGTGATCAACACACATACCTGTTTAATAAAGAAAAGCCATTACATTTATTAATTTTATTAAAGTTGTTGAGCTTTATGAAACAAAAGGCTTCACAGCATTTATTTAATATGCTCCTTTCCCAACCAGTAGCATAACATAACATTATTAAAATGTGTAAAAAAAATGTGTAGACTTGCATCATATGACACGATGTGGTCATAATATCTTCTTTAAGACAACGGAGTTTGCAATATACTTGCCAAGTATTTCTAGAAGGATTTGCATAACTGGGTCCATATACCTTTCATGACAAGAAGTTCATAATTGGGCACTTTTACATGCTAATGAAAACATTCTCGATTGTTTAGAATCTACAGGAAAATATGGGTATTGTTCCAATGACAGTCATAGGCTCTTATGCCATCAGAGCCATTTGCTATGCTTCTCCTGCTCTGCTCTATATTGCAGGATTGGGAGGCGAGGGAAAATGGAGTAGGGGAGTTGCCCTACTGGTCCTTGCAAGCCATGTTCCTAGCATCATAAAAACTGGTTGCCAAAGGGATTTGGCCAATGAGAGACATAACCACACACCAGACAGCAGAAGGAATAATTTAGAACCTTTCTTTTTGTCTTTTCAACCTCTGGTGGCAACTCTGCAATGGCTGTAATGTTGGCTCATGACCCTTGCCATCAACATCATCAATATGATGTTCTTCCCTCCTTCCTTCTTTCTTTCCTTCTTTCTTTCCTTCCTTCTTTCCTTCCTTCCTCCCTCCCTCCTCCCTTCCTTCCTTCCTTCCTTCCTTCCTTCCTTCCTTCCTTCCTTCCTTCCTTCCTTCCTTCCTTCCTTCCCTCCTTCCGTCTTTCCTTCCTTCCTTCCTTCCTTCCTTCCTTCCTTCCTTCCTTCCTTCCTTCCTTCCGTCTTTCCTTCCTTCCATCTTCTGTCTATGAATGGTAATAACTTCTTGCAAGTGCTAAAATTTGTTTACCTCACCGTCCTGTTTAAATGATCAGATTCTCCATCACCTATGTAATCAAGCTGTACATTAAATCCCCTCTGTTGTAAATAGTCCAATTTTTTTTTCTTCTGGTTGGTTCACAATTGAAGCAAGGATTATATTACAGTACCTAAATTCTAGAGTTTAAAAATATTTTTTATTGAGGCCTGACTTGGATATTTATGTAAACTCTTACTGTATCTATGGGCTAGGAAACAATATTTAGTTTAGCTATTAATATTTAAGTTCTTTAAAAAAAAGATTTTATTTTCTTATTTGAGAGAAAGAGAGAGCACAAGCAAGGGGGCAGGAGGCAGAGGGAGAAGGAGAAGCAGACTCACGGCTGAGGAGGGAGCCTGACATGGGGCTCTATCCCAGGACCCTGAGATCATGACCTGAGCAGAAGGCAGATGTCTAACCAACTGAGCCACGTAGGTGCCCCTATATACAAATTTTTAAAATATGTTCTTTGGGTTGTTTATTCATCAATTCATAGTATCCTACAGACTGTCATTTGGATTATAATTGAGGTTCAAAGATAATTAATTAGGTTGAATAGCTAGTCAGATAACTAAAATTTTTGAAGTTAAATGAAATGATACATACTTAACTACCGAGCTGATCACCTATGTTGTGATGCTGTTTATACGGTAGATGCTAAAACTTAATTTCTGATATTAGTATCAGTTGATATAAGCCAATTGAATAAATTGATATACACATTCTTTCCTCTTCCTATATGCCACATGTCATTGTCTAAATGACACCATTCCATAAAGCCAGTTCTATCAGATATATATGATATGAGGAGGGAAAAAATGTGTAACTGAGTTCCACAATAATCCAATGTCATCCTTTATTTTATATTTTCTCTTTTTAATTTTACCAGAGTTGCTAAGATAGTGAAATTAATGGTTTGAAATTCTTTCTTCTTTCATGTCTCCTACAAAATCTGTGATGGAGATACTAATGAAAATGTAAAATACTAAAGCCCTATCTCATGAGGAATAAAAAAAGCAAAACAGAAAGGGAATAACCTCTAGGCTTTTGAATTATGAGGTGCTGACTGTAAACACTTGCCCTGACCCATCAAGCTGCTCTGGGTTCATCCCTTGACAAAAGCTTCAAGGCCATTTGCTGAGGGTTGAAGAATTTAATTTCTGTACTTAAGATTTAAACATTGTTTTCAAGAGTTCTGGGACAAAAATCAAAATGTCCCCATATTCATATACCCAAGAGAAACTATACTGACATAAGAAAAATGAATATCGAATGACATCTTGGCCATTTAAAACATTTCATCCTTTAAAAATGGAAATATTTGATAAAAAAGAAGTGACTTTGATGCTGTGCTGATCACAGGGGAAAGTATGGTTATTTTTGGATGTCTCCCTAAATAATAGTATAATAAGGACACCTAACCTTTGACTCACTGAAGCAGAGCCTATTCCCTATGGGAAAGCACATTTTAGAGCAATGAGATACCAAAATGGAGAAAACAATTAGCTGTTTGTTCTTCTGCCATCTAGAAATAGCTAGTTGGGCAGCCACATGAAGTAGAGTCCGGGGTAGATAAAGAAGAGGAGAGCAGTATTATCTGGCAGCCTGGTCTCTAAACCAAAAGTGATAACAATATTGGTCATGTCATCATATAATTACCCTGGGAGATGGGTCATCTGAATTAATCAGTGCAGAAGTAAAGTATTTACATATCTGTGGATGCGAATTCTCTGACCCAGCTATCTCACCCTGTCCCAATATATCTGGAGAGTGGCCAAGTGTCCATTTCACTCTGAAACATGTTGATGTAGCCATGGATATTTTCCTTCCCACAAGTGAGATTTAGCAATGCCTAGAGGAATGATCTCAGCAAGTCTTAAAACTCCTGAACCCTTGGGGATCCCTGGGTGGCGCAGCAGTTTGGCGCCTGCCTTTGGCCCAGGGCGCGATCCTGGAGACCCGGGATCAAATCCCACGTCAGGCTCCCGGTGCATGGAGCCTGCTTCTCCCTCTGCCTGTGTCTCTGCCTCTCTCTCTCTCTCTCCCTGTGTGACTATCATAAATAAATAAAAATTAAAAAAAAAAACTCCTGAACCCAGCACTGCTTATTAGTCAATTAAGCTGAGTATCTTTCAGGCTTTTGTTCAAATAAAGACATCGTGGAGAAGACATATAATATAAGGCTTATATTAAAGCCCAATATTATGTGCTGCCCTGATCTCTGGTGCAATCCTCAGGCCTAATCCCAAATTCCTCCCTGTGCTCCATTCCTGTGGATGAGATTGCCTAGGATGAGATTATCAAGGGGACCAGGCAGAGAGCCTGCTTATTTCTGAGTAGCGGCTTCAATTTCCTCCCAGTTTGAGGAATTATTCAAACAAGTAAATCACCTCCTCCTGTGGAAACCAGACCACTTACCTTCTTGAAACTTCTGCAGCCCTTGGTTTATCATTCTGCTCCCAAGTGCATCCCTCACGCAGCCCCTTCATGACATGTGATGTCCTCTTGCGCAGGGGTCTGAGTATATGTGACTAACAAACCACTGTTGATCTCATCTGTCCAGTTTCAGGTGTTGTGTGTTTGGCCATCCCCATCACCCCAGGGCAGGAATCCCTCCCTCACCAACAGGGGGAAGAAGCTGTGATTAAAACAGAGAGTCGCAATTAACATTCTTTTGAGCTAATGAAAACTGTCCAGTGTTGAGGTTGTATTCTGGATATAAGACTCAGTTTCTATCTAATCTGATAAGAAACTTGCTATCCTAACTCTCTGAAGTTCCGTCTTCCTAGTTTATGGTAATAATGTGCCACTATTACCACTATTACCATATATTTATTTATGTCAGACAAATGCATCATTCTATTTAATCCTTTAATCCCCCATTTTACAGCTAAGGAAGCCGAGGCATAGGAAGGTTAAAATAGTTTGCACATGGTCATAGTGTTAGTAAGTGGCAAGGTCAAGAGTACATCTAACTTGTTTTGCTTGTTTTTCTTTCACCTTCAGAGTTTCTGAGTTTAACCACAAGATTATACCACCACCATCATTACTGTAATCAATGTAATTATCAATGAACGTCCCTTGGAGCCTCCAAATCATGATTAGAACTCACAGAGAGGTGGGGCTCCTGGATGGCTCAGTTGGTTGCAATCGACTCTTGATTTGGGCTCAGGTCATGATCTCAGGGTCCTGGGAAAAAGCTCCCCGACAGGCTCTGTGCTCAGTGGGAAATTGCTTGTCCCTCTAGCCTCACCCCCAACTCATGGGCACCCACGGGCAAGCACACGTGTGATCTGTCTCTCTCTCAAATAAATAAATAAAATCTTTTTAAAAAGACAGAAATCACAACAAAAAAAATGAATTCACAAAGGGTTGCTTAGAAACCACTAGTAAATGGTAAACCATTTTAATTCAATTGAATTAATGAATACTTATGCTGTGACAAAATACTGAGTGCAATATATGGTTGTTAAATTTAATTATTAATTTCTTATTAAAGTGCACTTATGTCTAGAGTTGGCAGGATATGCTACCAATCAAGTAAAACCTCTAAGCAGAGTCAATAAATATATGTAGAATGAAAGGGCAAAACTAGCATTGTTTTACAATGTACAAACTACTATTTAAATGGCTAAAAGTGCTCTAAAGTTTATATTGAAAATATTATGAAATAAGAAGATAAAAATGCAAAAAGTTAAAGATTAAAGGAAAAAATTCATGTCATATTTAGTCCCTAACATATTTCTAAGATGATTCTAATTTTAAAATATTTTCTCTAGAGACTCTTGAATTCCCCATCTCAGAGTTTTATTTGGAATTTGAACTTTGTAACAAAGAGAATTTTCTTTCATAGAGTCAGCAATTTAGAAAACAAAGTAAATGTTATTGCTTAGATGGACTGGCTTATTTCACATGGAACCAGTCAAATGGAGAATGGAAACTTTTGCTTTTTCACTTTTATAGATGAAAGATGCACCATGGAAAAGTGTGCCAGCTATATTTTTGGGTCCACATACCTCATTGTCGTCATCACTTTTCCAACAGCTTCTGAACTGGAATCTAGCCACTTCTTTTTGACACAGTCTACATTTATTTGTATCTTTAGAGGAGAAATGTCGAGGTATTTTGTAGGGTATGCATTAATAACTAAATAATACAGGTGTGTGTTTGCCCACTTGTTGCCTGGCTGGTTTCATAGTTTTCTTGACCATGTGGTTTCCACATCCCTAAGACTGTGTTGCAGTTCAGATAAGAGGGTTTCCTTTACTTCGTGTATGACTAGGTCACACACATTAGGCAATTCTTGTGTGCAAAACGATTTTCAAGATATATAATAACCAGTACAACACCAGTATCCACTAAACAGAAAGGACAATGGAGCAGAGTCCTGGGCCATTAACTCTTTATTTGCTGGATTATAAGGAGGTCCAATGGGTCCCAAGGGGGAAAGACGAGAGTTACATGTGGGAAGCATGGGGCAGTGGATGTTTTCCATCTGGTTCAGAATTACTTCAGTATTTTAATAAAAAATGTAGCTAGACATGTGTATTCTTAGTGCAAAGCATCCCTAAAATGTGTGTATAACATATAATATAATATAATATAATATAATATAATATAATATAATATAATATAATATAATATATAATATAAGCATGTATTCATAAAAGACTTGAAGTGGTTTTTCATGTGTCTGGACTTCCCCCTCACCACCACCACCTACAAAGGAAAAGTCTCCTGTGACCACAAGATCTTATCTCAATTAGTTGTACCCCAGAACTCTTCAGTGAGCCACACTGACAAATGAGTACTGATGAGGGAATTTATCCAAGATGGTTTTAAAAGTTAATAGGAAGAAAATTTTAAATGTTTTGATGTGGCTCCTTTTGGAAGAGACCTTTTTGGGATAAGAACAGTGAATTAGAAAAAAAAACTATCAATGTTCTTTTCATCTTCATCATAATTGATTCTACCTGTGATCATTTTGGGTCCGGTTTCCTATACATATTTGTAATATGGGTTTCATTTCCATAAAATGGGAACATAATAAATATAGGATTTACTAACGATTGTTTTATGTGGCTGCCAATCTGCCAAGTAGCATTCTTAATTATTGCCAGGAAACTAGGCATTTTCCAAACATATGTTTTGGATTTAAGACTAATATGTCATGTCAGCCCTCTCTACTGGACTGATGGGAGCCCAGTGGGACTTCAGAGTGTCTGCTTTGGAGGGTGACTTTTTGGGGTTAGATAAAAGCACTAATAGGAGGAGATAGAGCAAAGCAACAAAAGTTTCTGAAAGCAAATCCTACAAAGGAATACATCAAAGAGTTATGTTTTCATTATAAACTGATATTTTCACTAGATGAGGATAGAGTTCGATCTTCCTCTAGAAGCCATGGAATAAAGGAAACCAGACCCTAACTTACATTAATGAACCTAATTGCAAGGCTCTTGTCTTCTTTGAACAACATAACCAGGAGTTTTGCCTCAAAATTAAAAAAAAAAAGAAGAAAGAAAGAAAAGCCTATGTGGCTTTTCATTAGTCTGTGCAAACCTGGTATGTTCCATCAAAGAATTTATTCCATGACTTGGAAAAAAAGGAAACTGAAAATCAAAAGGATCTGGTCCAAATAAGCTATATCTTTTAATGTATCCCTCAAAAATATTTTTCAATCCATGGAAATACCTTTCTGTGGTTTTAGTTTGTTCATCCAACACATGCTTTACTTGTAATCCACAGTTTCCTGATCTTGGCCAAAGAGCTAACATACCTGTTAAATGCACAAGTGAACATGAAACAATTTATTATTGATGTGAAAGCATATCTTGTTCTCAATTGTTTTTTTTAGAAAAATATATTTAGTATGGAATACCTCCATTCTGTCTTTAGATATTCAAGTGCTATTTCTATAGGGTTTAGAAGAGGTGCTACTTTTTCTCTAATTTTCTCAGCTAGTTGGGTAATTTTCGATTGAATTTAACAATGACTTACCAGTCTACGTATAGTTACTGTTCTTTTAAACATAAGTATTATTACTAATTTAGAGAACTTTGAATGCAGATCTGTTTCATTTCAATATTTGGTTAAAGTGGGAACTGTGTAAGCACTTAATGTGGCAATGTGACTTCTGTAATGACAAGTTCAAATACAAAAATGAATGAAGAGCATTTGTTGGGCATCATGCTGTCTCTGCCTGTGGGAAATGCAGAGTGGCACACGAATGTTGACTTTTCCCCACCAATGCATCAAATGCATTGCATTTGCAGCCAGCACTGAGAATTGGTATTTGCATCTATCAATGACATAAACATGACTTTACTATTTAAAATATAAGGAAACATCAACAGCTATAGATTACTATGCATGTCTAAAGAGAAGAATTGTTACTGTAGAAGAGCTTTAAGGCTCCAGCCCAAGTAAAAGCTTTAGAATTCAGCATTGTCTTGTCTTGTTGTTTGTCTCCTATATACTATTGTCAACGTATTGAGCTGAAAATTAAGATTCATCAGTTTGACGAATTACGTTTAACATCCTAGGCTTAAATTTAATAAATTTAATAAGAGATCATTTAATAAATAGTGTGTGACATGATTGATGATGATATAAGTAGGACACTGTGTTTTACACCCCTGGAGACAAGTTTTGGGGTGAGAAATGTCAGAGGAAAATTAACATTTTATTGCATATTTCTTTCTTAACTGAGACATTATAACTGGAAAAAGAATTGCATGGAAAATATGTATCAACAAAATGAAGGAATTTCAAAAATCCTCAGATGACCACAACCATTATGACTTTGTTTTCTTCCTCCTCCTCCACCTCCTCCTCCATCATCTTTCTCTTCTTCCCTTCTCCCTCTTTCTCATTCTTCTCCCTTATCTTAGAGTTCTGGGATAGTTTATAAAAGGGTTTAGAAAATAAATCTCCTCAAATCAAAATTTTTGCAAATAAAACAGCCCATCTGCTAATCTGCCCAGGGAATTTGGCAGAACTCTGGGGGCAGGTGTGGTTACTTTTCTCAGGTGTTATTTGCAAACAGCAGCAGAGGAGGAAATCTAGCTCCTCCCCTAAGGCACAGTCTCACATCTTGCCTTGTGATAGCATTTCCAACATTTTTTATTTTATTTATTTTTTTTGTAGCTTCAAGTTTTTATTTATATTCTAGTTAGGCAACATACAGTGCAATATTAGTTTCAGGTGTAGAATTAAATGATTCATCACTTATATACAATACCCAATGCTCATCACAAGTGCCTTCCTTAATACCCATCACCTATTTAGTCCATCCCCTGCCCACTTGCCCTCCAGCAACCCTCAGTTTGTTCTCTATAATTAAGTGTATTTTATGGTTTGCCTCTGTTTTTTTTTCTCCCTGTGTTCATTTTATTTTGTTTCTTAAATATGACATATGAGTGAAATCATATGGTATTTGTCTTTCTCTGACTGACTTATTTCGCTTAGTGTAATACTCTCTAGTTCATCCATATTGCAAATGGCAAGATTTCATTCTTTTTTATGGCTGAGTAGTATTCCATATGTGTGTGTGTGTGTGTGTGTGTATATATATATATATATATATATATATATATATATATATATATATACTACATGTTGTTTATCTGGAAGAAATGGATGAATTCCTAGAAACATATAAACTACCAAAACTGAAACAGAAAAAAATAGAAAACTTGAACAGACCAATAACCAGCAAAGGAATTGTATCAGTAATAAAAAATCTCCCAATAAACAAGCCCTGGACCAGATGGCTTCCCAGGGGGAATTCTACCAAAGGTTTATTTACTTTTTAAAAGAGTTTATTTATTCATTCATGAGAGAGATACACACACACACACACACACACAGAGGCAGAGACACAGGCAGAGGGAGAAGCAGGCTCCACGCAGGGAGCCTGATGTGGGACTCGATTCTGGGTCACCAGGATCACTCCTTGGGCCAAAGGCAGGCACTAAACCGCTGAGCCACCTGGGCTGCCCTCCACTAAATGTTTAAAGAAGAGTTAATATCTATTCTTCTCAAACTGTTACAAAAAATAGAAATGGAAGGAAAACTTCCAAACTCATTCTATGAGGCCAGCATTACCTTGATTCCCAAACCAAAGATCTCACTAAAAAGGAGAGTTACAGGCCAATATCTCTGATGAATCTGGATGCAAAAATTCTCAACAAAAATTAGCAAATCAAATCCAACAGTACATTAAAAAAATCATTCACCACGATCATGTACGATTTATTCCTGGGCTGCAAGGGTGGTTCAATATTAACAAATCAATCAATGTGATACACCACATTAATAAAAGAAAGTATAAGAACCATATGATCCTCTCCACAGATGCAGAAAAAGCAGTTGCACAAAGAACAATGTCTGTTCATGATAAAAACCTTTAACACAGTAGGGATAGAGGCAACTTACTTCAACATCATAAAGTTCATATACAAAAGACCCACAGCTAATACCATGTCAGTGGGGAAAAACAGAGTTTTCCCCTAAGATCAGGAACAAGACAGGGATGTCCACTCTCACCACTATTATTTAACATAGTACTGGAATTTCTAGTCTTAGCAACCAGACACCAAGAATGTTTTTGTTAGCAGAGCCAAGATCTCTCCATACCTAATTTAGAGAAAGAGACTTCTGATGAAACAATTTTAGGAAACACTACATGAAGAAAGTTAAATTGCTGTGTTTTTTTTTATTTGTTTGTTGGTTTATTTGTTGCTAAACAGTAAGACCCTTCTTTCGCATGTGTGGATACCTCTTTGAATTAATGAACTATTTAGAATTGTCACGAACCCAAATGAAAAGAACATAGGCTTCGTGGGGTTTCCATTTGAGTGTGAATCTGTCCAGACCCTGAGGAGTTTTCCTAACCTTTCCCATCCTTTGTTTTTTAATATGTAAAATGAACATGGCAGTAGCTTCCTAGCATCACCAGGAACAGCAAACATGAGAGTGCATGCAAAGTGCTAGCACAGTGTCTGGCACTTGGGCAGCCTTCAGTGAATGGTTGTGATGATTCTGATGAATACTAGCCCTTGCAATGCCAATCAATCTGTAGGCACTAGGCAGCAGCATTACTTCATAGCCTTGTTGCCTGGCTACCTTGGCAGAGAAGTATTTTCAGTTTAAAAGAAAACTGTCAGGGATGACAGATTTTTCTCTCACCAGATTTATCTCCCTCAGACTTTGTCAACTTTTACCCAATATGGGCCATGGATCTGAGCTAAATTATCATGTGATTAAATGTCCAGAATCAAAAATTCCTTCAACCCCAGAATCTAGAGATAGCGAGGATTTTCAGAGGAATTTGGCTGAATTTCAGAGTTTTTTTACATTGATTTTGAACACTTCCTCTTGTCCAAAAGCCACAAGCAATTGAAGCCTAGATTGATCATCTGGATTGCATCATCTGACATTTGTTTGTATTTGTGCATTTTGTAGTATGAACTCTTTTCATCGTGGTTAAGTATAAATTCCATGGAAATTTTAAAATTTATATTATAGCAGCAACACTAAATTCTCTAATAGCATTTACCTAAAATTCATTCTCTTAGCTATTAAAATTATTTATTTTGTTATTCATTCGGTCATTCATTTCTACCCAGACAATTCTCTATTACTTTATCTGGAATATCTATTTATCTATTTATCTATTTATCTCTGCCTAGCAAACTCTTACCCCTCCTCAGCTGTCTTTCCCCCCAGAAGTCTATAATAACTTCTCCAGCCAGGGATAATCCTTTTATATCCCTCTCACTGCAACCTTCAAGGCATGTGTTACCCACTGCCTTGGAAAGTAGTTTTGTGTATTATTTAGATTTTACATCTGCCCCAAACACTGTAAGTTGCTTGAAGACAGGACCCTCTTTATCTTTGTGTTCTCCACAGTTCAGTGACTTGTACATAATTGGTTCTCAAGAAATGTTCAGACACTTTTGTGATGACCAAAAGATTAGATAGTTACTGACAGCAAAGTTTTTTTTAAAAAAAATGCTTTATTATTTCTGTCATGTTCCAAAAGTAAAGATAAAGAAAAATATCCCCCAACTAATGTAGAAATTATAGATAGGTTCTTTTACAAAGTAGAGAGAGAGAGAGGTGAAAACATGTAGTCCGACTCTTTCTCCTCTTCCTCCATGAATGCAGTTTGGAATTATCTGTGATGTGTCTTAACAGATCATCATACATCAGAGAATCCCTGGATGGAGATGAGTCACAAAATAAAAGCAGAAATATTTCTTCTTTCCCTCCACTTTTGAAAAAATACCTAACTTTTAAAAGAGTCACTGTGTTGTATTCATTTTTCAGATCTTTTTCCATAATCTAAAGTTATATAGAATTGAGCTCCATGGGTGAATGGCTCCAGGAATTTTGAAAATAATGAAAATAAAATGAAGAAATTTTTGAAGGTCAAAAAATAAACAAAAACAAACAAAAAGCCCATAAGCAATTCTAAAGCTCACTATTGTCACCTTAAAATATGATTTCTGAGTTCAACACAAGCAAAATGACTCCTGCAGAATGACGACAAGAAGCAGCAAAGTATACCCTGTACTGTCACCATTTGGGATGGGTAAGAGAGGCACCCTGGCCTATCTCCACTTAGGGGCACGGAAACAGAGAAAACAGGGCCACAGATGTTTGACTTTCAATCAATTAAAGCATGACACACAAAGTACCAAATAAGAATAGATTGAGATAGAAAATATCAGCAGAAAAGCGAATCTAGGGATTTTGTGTATTTAAATTCAACTAAATGTGATCAAAACAATTAACCAGGGTTAAACTGAATACTCAGCAACCAGGATAAAACAATCATTTTACTTACAAAAGAAACAATTGGTGCTATTCAGGAAAATGAAACATTTGAGTACACTCTAGAAGAAGAGTTTATCACCCCTAACCCCTGAAAACCTTTCAGAAAAAAATAAACCGGCCTTTCTGAGTATGGCTTGGACAGCTGCCCACCCTGCCAGGTTCCATGGATGATGGCACAACTCATTCCCAAGACAGGCTTGGTCAGGGGAGTGGGAAGGTGCTCCAAAAGCCATACTGATGCAATGACTTCCTTAAAAATGAAGAAAAGTATATTCTTGAAGAGAATACATCCACAGGGAATATAAAAACTGATTTGACATTTATCTGTAGTTTCAAGATCAAAAAATCAAAATAAACACTGAGAGCAAATGGAAGGCTGAAGCATGGGACATTGAAGAAGGAAGGATAACTCTTAGGGAAGGCCATTCCTGAAAAACTTGATGGAAATCTATTAAGTGGAAGAAGTTGAAGTATGAAGAGTCATCTTTTTTTTTCTTTTTGTAGCTTATGTTACTCATTAAGATCAAAGAGAGCCAACTTACCCTGAAAAATACCGTTTCTTCAGCACACAAATGAATGAATCAATGAACATACATTTATTGAACACCTGATTTGGGCCAAGCCCTGGACTAGGCACTTTCAAAATTATTACCTCATTTAATTCTCACAACAATTCAGTCAGTTAAGAATTATATGTGTAATTACATAAGTAAGAAAACAGACTTATAAAGGTTAGATAAGGAGCTCAAGGATACACTGCTAATACGGAGTAGGGCCAGATTTCCAGCCTACATCTTTTGATTCCAAGCTGAGATTTTTGTTCAATAGGAAAATCACTGCTTCTCTTTTTAAAAATGAATCACTGTTGTTGGCAAAATTGTGCTTTGGGTGGACAGATGATTCAAAAACTTGTCCAAAGAAGTTCTGGAGCCACCTTGAGACTTTCAGAATCAATCATCAAAATGGAAACAGTTTAATGACAGTCTGGGCAATTACCCCATTATGCCCAACAAACCGGGGAGAATGAGCCTTCAGCTTGACTCATGTATTTAACTGTTGTTTCAGGAGAGGCCTGAAAGGAAAAGAGGTTATGTCAATTGTGTTTTAACAGAGTGACTAAGTTGTGAGCATTTCCAAAAAAATATTTTTTCTTCAGCATTTAGTTTTACTGGCTTTGGAGACAATGACTCAGGCATCTCTTTGTTGCTCTACTCTCTAATTAGCAAGTTCTAAAGAGATCACCTTCAGAAAGGGAGGAAAAATGCCTTGATTTTGTTCAAAACCTCACTCCAGTCATTCCCCCAAATGAACTTCTAGAAATGCTATCAAGCCATTAACGTAACTTGATGAAAGAAGAAAGTACACTGCCTGTTACAACAAGCTTCTCTAGAAGCACAAGGCCAGCCCTCTGACACTATCTTTCAAAGGCCTCCAAGGTTTTCAGACACCCATTTAATCAAACACCTATTCACTCCGTGACCCTCTGGAGTACCAGTCAAGTGCTGGTGGGTTGTAAGATACACAGTTTTATCACCACTTTCCTAACGTGAAGGGAACCTAAACCAGACATGTAGGGGTGGGGAGAGAAGGACAGGAGGGGAAAAGGTGAAAACAATTTTTCCAAACTGGCCTAAGGCAAGAGTTGGGCTGTGCAATTGCTTTAGTCTGAAAACATTATGAAAAAAAAACACCATCTGTTTTATGGGCTTTTGGAAGAAAGTGCCTCAATACTCTGCAGCCTCTGGAGCAGAAAAGCACTCCTGCATGAGGACCAGGAGTCCGGGATGCCAGCCTGAGACACACACTGCTGAGCTGGAGCATTCAGGCGGCCTCCTTTTCATAGTCCCGAGAGCGATGGATTGCAAGGGCATTTAGGTTTCATCATCACCGAGGTGTTTTCAACAGAGTAAAAATTCCTGATTACAGAGGAATGTGATGAGGCTTGTGTTACACAGTTATCAAAAACTTCGAACACTTTAAGAGATGGGGTGCTAAACGTCACCCGCCAGCAGTGTGGGATGATCGTACTAATGAGTAACCTCTCTTTAGAGCAATAAATGAGATGCTGTATGAGAAACAAAAAGAAGCAAAAACCATGTCTGCTGGAGTGATCTGGTTTATGGTCAGTCATTTTGCCCAATCAGTCCCAGAGGTCTTGTTCTCAGTCTGTAGAAATGGCCTCTTTTCTCCTTACTTCAAGGAGGTGTCAGGTTGACCCAGCTGTCTTCACAAAAGTCTGAGGGTGGTGTTGCCCCTCAGAGATGGGGAACGATGATGAGAAGAAGGTTTGGAGGGTTCCATAAACATGCTGGCAAGAAGCCCACATGGAGCTGCAGGGTAGACAGCAGAGTGTGGGTCTAGATATCCACAGAGGTTGATGAATGACCAGATAGTATAAGGTCTGAAATGTCTGCTGGAATTATTACTTGGCACTAAAGACCCTGACCAAAGAAGTTTTACTAGAAATGGTGGTTTGACAAAATTGACAAGGTATGGTAATTGAAGTCAATTATGACTTCATTTTTTGCAAAAGGATTCAAGATGAGACACAATTTTTTTAAAGAATAAGGGAAGAAAACTAAACTCTCTTTTCTATACTTGTCCATTTTCAAAGACTGGGGTAAATTACGCTCATATTTCTTATCTTTTTTTTTGTAACACATTTTCAGTCCAACCAATTTATTTTGCAGGTAATTTTAAACTTTAAAGGTGAGGCCTATAATGATTTAAACTGCATTCTAATGTTTTATTCCCTGTTACATTGCTATATAATTGCTGCCTTGCTGCTTATATGGAAGTTATACCTTCCAGATTTGAGGGCCAGGTTATTGGCTTCCGTCTATTTACTGGGATTTTAAACTCAAATACAGGGCCAGGCACGTACCTAAGTGGTTTAGGTAAGCATACTCAGGGAAGTCGTGGGAACTGTGATGCTAGCTAGCACTCTCATGCCCATCGAAAGGGGGCAACCGATTCTCAGCTTCAGCTATTTGCTGTCACCATGCTGAGGTGTGGGCCTCTCTCAATTACCAGATCTCTCCTTTTTAAAAGGAGCCAGATACTTGCATTTTCACATGAACTCTCTTGATTTTGAAGGTCTTTGCAACTAAATATATATATTTTAAACCCTCACCAGGAAAAAGAAACAAACCTCTCATTGTCCTTCAGAGCTCGACTTAGTCACTTCTCTAGTGAAGCCTTTCCCCACCTCCATGAATATACACCTGGACTATGCCATCACAGCATATATCTACATCATAATTATCTGATTGCTTATAAAATTTTGATATGTCTCTCTTCCCCTTTAACAGTAAGGCCCCTAAGGGCAGGAAATATCTTTCCTACTTACAAACATATTACCATATTCCCATGTGCCTGATACATAGTGAGTGTTCCTATATTGAATAAAGGAATAGATGACTGTTACCTGCCTCTCAGATCGAAACCTTAAGTGGAGATTATGATGACTTGAGGCACACTGTTTTTAGAGGTCCAAAATAGCAATAGAAACATGCAGTGTAAATTATAACTCCAGGCACTAGGCCATAGTAACCAGTAAGTCCATTTATATGAATAACTAGGAAGATGATCATAATCCCATACAGTGTGCCTCAAATTAAAATAGTTATGTTCAGGGCACCTGCCCAACTCAATTGGAAGATCATGTAACTCTTGATTTCAGGGTAGTGGGTTTGAGCCCCACACAGGGTGCAGAGATGACTTGAATAAATAAAACTTCTAAAAAACCCCAAAACCCAAAAAAACAGTTATATTCACAGCCCACAAAATCATTCTAGGGAAATTATATCTGCACATGAAAATTTGGATATCTATATATTTTCTTAGGCTGGTGTGTTTTTTGTTCATAGCATTAAATTTTAGTTTTACTCTGATTATTGGTATTTTATAATGTCTGTTGTATGTTGGTTTTCATACGTTGCTTGTTGAAGGCAAGAGCTAAATGATTCCACACAGAGGCACCTGGGTGGCTCAGTCTGTTAAGCATCTGCCTTCAACTCAGGTCGTGGTCCCAGGGTCCTGGGATTGGCTGCCCTGTCCCAGACTCCCTGCTTTCAGGGAGTCTGCTTCTCCCTCTGTCCCTCCCCCTCCGCTTGTGCTCTCTCCCTCTCTCCCTTGTTCTTTCTCAGATAAACAAAGATAAGTATATTAAAAATAAATAAATAAAGATTCCACACAAATTTGGTTCAGTAATAAAATCTCTCCCTATATTAACTCAAATGGGTTGGCTAATCTAACAAAATATTGCCTGTTAAACCAATAATGTTTAAATATGACTGTCTGGGGGAGGCTGCTGTTGCTCAACGAAATACTTTATTTTTAAAATTATTCCCAAGAACAACTTATTTCATCAGTTGATCTGTAGTTTCTCTGTTCAAAAATCAGAGATAGGCTTGGCAAGCTACATTTATTGAGTGTGTACTCTGTGCCAGGTACCATTCTAAGTACTCTATATGTATGTATATTTTAACCTATTTTTTTAAAGATTGTATTTATTTATTCATGAGAGACACTGAGAGAAGGCAGAGACATAGGCAGAGGGAGAAGCAGGCTCCTTGCAGGAAGCCTGATGTGAAACTCGATTCTGGAACTCCGGGATCGCCCTGAGCCAAAGGCAGATGCTCAACCGCTGAGCCACCTCAGGCGTCCCTGTATATTTTAATCTAACAAATCTATGATGGGGGCACTATTGCTAAAATATTCCCCATTTTGCCATATGAGAAAACTGAGACACAGGATAATAAGTAATTTGTCCAGAGTCATACAATGAATAAGTCATGAAGCCAGGGTTTGTACGTAGCCACTCTCTCTACGAGGCCTTCCTTACTCTTAAGCTCTATGTCATGGCAATAGGTATTTAAATGAATACTTTCCTTTTTACCTTTAACTTCTGTTTCTATTCATTATACCACTGACATATACTTTCTTTAATTACCAGGGATACGTTTGGAAATTATGTCATAGAACATTCTCTCATTTTCATGTTAATACAATGACTTTCTATATCATATAATTATTATTTTAAAATCTTGACTTTATGTTGCAAATATATGTTATAAACAGGTCACCAGTTCATTGTTATCTGATCATTTATTCCAGTTTCTTAACAATTAAAAAATGGAAAATATGATCATCTTTGCTCCATCTTCTTTTCTGACTCTAAGATGAGAAGATTCATACAGGAAGCTTTTAAAGACCTATGACACCTTGTTCCATGGATGAGTCAAAGGTTTTTACCCAACAATTTTGAAATTTCCTGAGAAACCACATGGCACTGAATTCCAGGCTTGTAACTTATGTGGTTACCTTGTAACTTATCAAATTCTTGTCACCCCAATCAACAGAACCTACAGAGAGAAAACTTTCTCCCTGGGTTGTTTTCCTGGTAGCTTGAAAACTGAAAGAAAAGACAAGGTCAAAAATGTGCTTGAACCAACATTTGCTTCACATTTAACTCCAGAGTATTAAATAAATTCCCAAGGATTGTACTAGCCTATGTGAGGTCAAGCCTGTTGTGAAAGGAAAGGATGACAATTGACCCTTTCTTAGAGCAAAGCCTCCTGCCTTCCATCCCACCACTCAACTACAGAGTCAAGATCCTGAGAGTTGACAGCTTCCTCGGTAGATAAATTCCAGCCTGCCCCAAATGAGCCATGTACTCATGAAACCAAAGAACCAGCAGAGACCCCTGGGACCATCTATCGCAGCAGTTCCCAAATATTCCTGCGGCCAAGATTTCATTTATCTCCTCCCCCTCATCTCAGCCATGGACCATGGATTTGGAAAAATTTTTTCAAGTGAACTAGATATGCTAAATATAATTAACTATATTTGTCAATGCTGTTCACCTAAGACAAATACAAATATATATAGTCTGAGCTTCTGATCCAAGATCTCCACTCCACAAAGTCTTGAAATAATTTCTAACCCAAAGCAAGGAAATAAAATTACCCATGCAATCTTATAAATAAAATTCAGACTCACTCTTAGAACCCAACTGCTGTCTTCAAGGATGTTTAGGTGTCTAGATCTGGAAAATAGTGACATATTCAATCTGATATTTTACTGAAGGCCACAGAGACATAGTAACCTGCCCAAAACAAGACTGAAAGGTTGACCAGAAACTACACATATCATAGGTCCCAATTCTAGTCAGCTTAAAAGGGTATAGGCCAAACCACAGGGGAGAACACTGTTCAAAGCTGAGATGAAATACTCAGCCAAAATCTTTTACCAAGACCAATTTCATATCAGAAGATGAGAAACCATATCTAAAACAAATTCACCAGAGTCTGTTTTGTTGAGTATAATATGCCACTCTGCAAAAAGAATGAAAATCCAGAACTATGAGAAAAGCCTGGACTTGGCTATGAACTTTCATGAAGAGTGTGACAAAGACTAATGCAAGAGGTGAGAAATATTCAGAGTGAGTGTTCATGTCTTTATAGAGGAGGAGGAAACCCAAGGAAAACAAATTACATCAGTTAAGGCTAACAGGATAGAGATAAGAGAAGTGAAAGAGCCAAAGGAGATAAGGTAAGCCCAAAGGGTTAAAGAGTATTAGGAGCACAAATCCATCAGGGAGGAAAGGATGATGAGCGAGAAACTGGGGCTTCTAATAAATGAGCCAGGGCACAGAATTAATCACAACTCCAAAATCTGCTGAGATGCGGAACTCATTTTTTAAGTTAGTCTTCTTGGTGAAAAAGAAAATCAAAAAGGTAAAAGAGAAAGAATTATGATGAATTTGAAAGGAATGAAAGCCTTAGGAAAAATACCACTGACAAATCAGGAGAGGATAATCCATGTATGTGAGCAGGCATGAAACCAGCCCAGCCTATTTCTCTGTAATCGTGGTAATAGCTACAGGACAATATAAACCAATTAAGAAACAAGTACTGGATTTAGTCAAGCAACTGGTTATTACTAGTTTCTACATTAAACTATTTGATTGAATTAAATATTACTTTTGGAGACATGTTAATTTGAGACTCAGAACAAACATATGAAGATATTTTGATCCAGTCCTTTAAAATTTTAGACAAGCAAATTGTCACTCCTGTTTTGAAGATGAAATATAAGAGGTCACAGAGATAAGGTAGATAGTAGGTGCTAGAACTGAGACCCAAATCAAATAGTTCTGTACTCTTAGGCAGAACTTTCTGGATTTCAAACTGACTGCTCTTAAGAACCATCACTTATCAAGTCCCAATCATTGGCCAGCACTGACCACACTATTGTATATAGAATCCTCTCAATAATCTGCTGACTTATGTATCCTACTTCTTTACAAGGAGGAAACTGAGCACTGGGAAGAATGAATAAATGTCCAATTTTACAGTTGGTATATGAATATTCATTAGTTAATAGACTGGTGGTCTAATACAGATGCAATCTGTTTTAAGAAAACATGTTAAGTGAAAAATGAGCTTTACAAAAATTAGAGGTTATTCACCTCACAAATGTTCACATAAAAGCAATTACCATAGCATTCCTTAACTCTAATGTCTTGAATTAAGTATCTTAATATCTATGGATATTAAGTTCCTTGCAATTTTATTATTTAAAATGTTAAGAAGACAAATGGAAACAGTACCTCACCACACTACATTTCAAATATGAATCAGTAAGACTAAATTATAGTCAACGTTTTAAAAATGCATCTATTTCAAACAAAGTGATACCCTCCTTTGGAAGCTAGAATCAAAGAGAATGTGACTGCACATTCTGGAAGGAGTTTTAGCTATGCTCCCAGGCAAAATAGTTGAACTTAGTGGGGAAGTATAGACAGAGAGGTTGTCTTCACTACACATGGAGCAGGAAGTTTACCAGGGGATTCTCCACTATTATCACAGCTATGCAAGGGTCACCTGAAGCATAGCAGCCACCACATCCCACTGATTATTCCACTAGTCATTTAGCTGTCAACCTGCCAACTACCATTCCCTTCTCCAGCTCAGAGAAACAGGAAATTACACTTTTTGAAACTATAAGAAAAGAATCCAAGTGTGGGAAAAAAAGAAATGTTTATTTCTTGAACACCTTCTCAGTTGCAAAGGAAAGAAATGGTCTGACAGTATCTTTAATAAGAATCCCTACATGAGTAGGTTTCTAAACTCATTTTGGCCTAAAGGCACATACTCTTAATTATTCATACATATTGCTTTGTGTCTTCTAAGTAATTTGCTTCTAAAGTAGTAAAACTAGGGTGTGAGAGGGCAGGCTTCAGAGTTGGATTGGTCATGGTTCAAAGGCAGCTCTATTGTTTACTTGGTTATGTCTTCTCTCAAACTCCAGTGTCTTCATATGTAGAATGAAAATATAATGATACCTAGTTCATGATCATTGTAAGAATTGAATGACATAAAATACATACAATCCAGGGTTGATATGCACACAAAGCCCTTAGCAGAGGCTAAAAATGCTTAATATACAATAGAAATTACTATTATTTTAAAACCAATTCAGCAGTCCATCAATCCATAATCAAAACACGTTTATCCCTCTTCACAATTTGAATTTTCCTATCCTTTTTTCTCACTTAAATAAAATTCTTATCTTCTTTCGTAAAGTAGGCAATACATGTAATATCTGTTTCCCAGATTTTTGAGAAGAAAACATCATAAATATATTTGATATAAGGAATATTGTGAGTATAGACCAAAGCATCTCTAACATCTTTTCCTTTATCTGGAAAACCAAAACTCATCTTCAGTGTTTCCTTGAGTACAAGCATTTCTAATCAAATCTAGTTCTAGAAAGAGAGTAACTGTCTAAGAAATGTCTCTGTTGGTGGATATACAGTGACATGGGGAGAAATAAAAAACTAACAAGGTGCTAAGCTGGACTGGTGGATAAACCATGTGTGACCTTGGGTTTGAGCTTCATAGCAAACAAAGGAATGTTTGTTTCTCAGCTTCTCTGAGAAATGGGTTCAGACTCCAGGAAATTCAGCACAAAGTAGATTTGAACAAGATCAACCTGAGAAAGTTGATGGGTATAATAAAAAGGTAAATGCTTGGCTATAAAGAAGGAATTTGACTCCACTTCTTTGTCTTTATTATAAATCTTCCAGGAAAATAACATTGCCTCTAAACTTAAGTGGTCTGGCATCTTAAAAACAACACCTTCTGTCTCTGTGAGATATTTTGGAGAATGAAGCACCGTGAACCCATCCAATGCTTATGTAACACATGGCTGTTTGACATTTGCCAAACTCTCTGCCAGTAAAATTCTGATAACTTTTAGGCAAAAAGCAAAAGAAGGTGAGAAACTCTGGAAAGTGGTTAAGGAAAGCAGTTATGACTAAATGCCCGAATCATGAGAACATAGCAAGCCTGGGGCACCTGAGTGGTTCAGTTGGTTAAACGTCCAACTCTTGGCTTAGGCTCAAGTCTGATCTCAGGGTTGTGAGATCAAGCCCCATGTTAGGCTCAGTGCAGAGTTGGCTTGAGTTTCTCTCTCCCTCTCCTCTCTCTCTCAAATAAAAAAAAATAAATAAATCTTAAAAAAAAAAAAAGAAAATAGCCTATGGAGGGGGGAGGGGACCTTTGAAAGCAGGGGAGGTGCAGCCTGTGGTGCAGCACTGTTCTTGTCAAGAACAGTGTGTTGTCATCAGAGGAAAAGTGTTAGTATTACTCAGAAAGATAGTACATGTGAAACCCTGGAGTAGGCAACATTGTTAAAGCTGATTTTCCATCATTAAGGTATTTATGATGACACAAAGTTAAACATCTGTTCACTCTCTGAGCCATCTCTCAGAGCCTGGGCTGTGGTCCCAGCTGGTTGATTCAAAACCCTCTGCGCACATGTACCATGTCTTGCCCACTCCCTAACTTTGTGTACACAGCATTACCGCACCCTGGATGCTGGTTCTAACAACTGTATAACTTCTTTAAAATTCTTCCAAAGGTGGCCAAAGAAGCTAGAATTTAAAAACACATTCACCAAATATTGTACTTTTGTTTTTTACACAACCTGCACTATCTTCTGCCTTGCTGTTCCCTCCCACACAGACTGGTGTTCAATCTAAACCAAGGGGAAAATGTCAGCAACTTCTTAGTTGAATTATTTTGGTCTATTTAAGGATTGCTCAGTGTGGATTTTCCTATAGAGAATCTTTTTTGAGACACTTGAGAAACACAACCACATGTGAAAAGCCAACAAAAGATCCAGAGAGTGTTCGGAGAAAGCTTAGGGTAATAATTTTTCCTTTGGGTCATCCTATCGGGATTATTGAATGGAGATCTGATTCTCAAGAGGCAACTGTTTTCAGACAGGATTTCTGCAGCCAGGGCTCTCTACTCCAGCAGCCCACTCCATTGACCTGAGAAACTCCTCGGTAAAGTTTAGGGTGATTGCAGGCTGGAGACCCAACATATTTCCTTCTTCTCTTTGCCAATTCTACTTAACATAAGATTATGAGAGTCTGCTCTTCCTCCAGAAAACCTTCCTGACATCTCCATTTGGTGCTTTGTTCTCCTGCCTGCTCGATGGCAGCTGGCACGAGGTCTTGAGCCTCTGTCCTCATGCAGGCCAGCTATTTACTCAGCCATTTGCTTTTCTGGAATGTCCTCCCTGACTCAGCCCCAACGCCAAGATTGCTGTTATCAGCGCTCAAATACCAGGCCCTCCCCTATGAAGTAAGGAGATATACCCTGGCAGTCCCGGAGAGGCAGGGAAATGCTGGCATCTCATTAGTTTTCAGGGTTAGAATTTCACTGTCAAGCTCCCTATCTGTGGAGCCCTCCCAGATAAACAGTAGATGGGGGTTCACAGCACATTCCTTTCACACTCGCTAATTCCAGGCGAGCACTCTGCAGACGGGCGCCAGTGAAGCTCCCGAAGCGGGTGGCTCAGGTGGTCCCTCTGGTCTCCTGGTAGTAATTAGGAGAATGTCCTTCCTATCCTCTCTGCTGTGATGCTCTGGTCAAATCTATAGCCTTGTCAGTTAATATTTAGGGCTGGGCATGTTACACTTATGAAAAAAATTATGTAGACTTCAAGTCATTTCACAATAGGGTTTACATTGGACATTCACATGCATACGATTCCTACTGCTGGAATTTCTAATCTAGAATAAAACCTTCACTTATCCTTTTTGGATGTTTCAAATGACTTTAAAAGGTAAATAAAATTGAGAAGTCAAAATCTTCCACCTCGCCTAAATAGGCTTTAAAAAAATATATTTATTTATTCAAGAGAGACACAGAGAGAGAGGTAGGGACATAGGCAAGGGAAGAGGCAGGCTCCCTGCGGGGAACTTGATGTGGAACTCAATCCCAGCATTCTGGAATCGCAACTTGAGCTGAGGGCAGACGCTCAACGACTGAGCCACCCAGGCATCCCTCACCTAAATAGACTTTAAAGAATTTGACATAATATTGTCAGTATTCCATATGGCCTACTCCCCTCTTTGTTCTAGTCTTAGAATGCTTTCCCAATAACAAAAAATAATTCTTTAAATTGTTCTTACACCCTGACTCTCTCTTTTTCCAAAGGCACCTGCAGACAACAAGAGGAGTCATAAATAGAGAATGGAGGTAGATATAAGCCCACATTTCTGCTTTTCTCTTTGGTGCCTTCCTAGCATCTTAGATAAGATTTGTTTCTGAAATCCATCCATGCCACTGTGCTCACCATGAATCTTCTCCATCTTCTTTTGATCATCACTTTGTTCTCACCCCATCACTCCAGACATTCTTCTCATTGGGCCTCATCCCATCTCTGCTGGGACTCTCCCTTACATTGAGCCCCTGCATTTGAATTTCCTTCCAGCCTCTCAGGCTGACCAGGTCAAAACCCACCTCACCATCTTTGCCTCTCTACCCAATCTTCTTCCCCTCTTGACTTCCCTCTTTCTGTTCATGGCACTTCTATTCTCCTATGGCCTCCTATCCAGGCTCTAAAACCTTAGGACTACCTTAGACTTAACTTTTCCCTCACTATGGTTCACCTCTAATTATTGTCATATTGCTTTTTATTCTGTGTCCTCCATGTCTCTCTCATTTCATCTTTATATGACTTCATCCCGTTTCCACTCTAGCTAGGGAACCATTCCTTAACTTCCTCCTATCCTGTTCTAAGTGCTTTCTGGCAGCTCTCCCCACTGCCAGGCTCTTATTCCTCTTCATTGTACTTGCTATGGACACAGTTTTCTTCCTGATTCCTGCCATTGATCTTGTCCTTCCTCTGCTCAACGGCATTTGGTGCCTCTGCATCATTTATGGGAAAAAAGTCTAAAGTCGCATTTCTGATAAATGTGACCCTCTGTGGTATTTCTCCCCCAATATATGTAACACTTTATTTTTTATACCAGTAAACCTTTTCACCTACCCTTTCTTCATTCTAAAAGAATTCCAAGTACTTAAAGATACACAGTAGACTCCCAGCTCTGAACTTCACTTAGCCAGATTTATACCAATAAAAACCCTCTTTCCTTCTCTGCTATTGAAATCTTACCTATTCCTTGCAAACTGGTACAGCCACTCTGGAAAACGGTGTGGAGGTTCCTCAAGAAGTTAAAAATAGAGCTAACCTACGACCAAGCAATTGCACTACTGGGTATTTACCCCGAAGATACCAATGTAGGGAAACGCCAGGACACCAGCACCCCAATGTTCATAGCAGCAATGTCCATTATAGCCAAACTGTGAAAGGAGCCACGATGTCCTTTGACAGATGAATGGATAAAGAAGATGTGGTCTATGTATACAATGGGATATTACTCACCCATCAGAAGAGAGGAATACCCACCATTTGCTTTGACATGGATGGAACTGGAGGGTATAATGCTGAGTGAAACAAGTCAGTTGGAGGAAAATCATCATATGGTTTCACTCATAAGTGGAATATAAGAAATAGTGAAAACTACTATAAGGGAAAGGAGGGGAACTGAGTGGGAAAAATTAGAGAGGGAGACAAATTTTGAGAGACTCCTAACTCTGGGAAACAAAGGGTTGCAGAAGAGGAGGTGGGTAGGGGGATGGGGTAACTGGATGATGGGCATGGAGAAGGGCACTTGACAGGTTGAGCACTGGGTGTTGGCAAACTGAATTTAAATTTTTTAAAAACGTAAAATAAAATAAATTTTTTATAAAAAAATAAATAAAAGGTAAAAATAATTAAAAATTAAAAAAAAGAAATCTTACCAATTCCTCAATACCCAAATGCCATGAATTAATCCCTGATTTCTCAGATGAAAGAGAATTTCTTCATTCTCTATTTTCCACAGTACTTTGTACTCCCATTATGGTAGCACATAGTAGGAGGGACTTCTTTGTACTCTTGTGATTTATTTGCCCAATTAATCATATCTAGCACATTGTCAACTTGAGAGTAAAGGCTCTTCTTTGTATATTCCCACAGTAGCCAATTACAAGTCCATGAATTTAGCAGAGGATATTATCTGAGATGAACCAATATATCACTTGGACTTGAAAATCTCCTTACACACAAAGGGCATTCTACTTGGCCCATAAAATTTCAATATTTAAATAAAGTAGTATTTTTTGCAATATATGATTCTGCCTTTTTTCTCCCTCAAGTATGGATGGACTGAGGAGATGAAATTAAGGAATATTCCTTCAGTAATCCTTAATGAAAGAAGTATCTAACTCCTAATCTTTTTTTATTTTTTTAAGTTTTATGTATTTATTTTTATGATAGACATAGAGAGAGAGAAAGAGAGGCAGAGACACAGGAGGAGGGAGAAGCAGGCTCCATGCTGGGAGCCCGACGTGGGACTCCATCCCGGGACTCCAGGATCACGCCTTGGGCCGAAGGCAGGCACCAAACCGCTGAGCCACCCAGGGATCCCCATCTAACTCCTCATCTTAACTCTTAAATGTTATGTTTCATTCTGTAGAAGGAAGAATAATGGCCCCCCAAATATGTCCCAATCCTAATCCCCCAAACCTGTGAATATGTTAAATGATAGTCAAAAGGGACTTAGCAGATGTGATTAAGGTTACTAATCAGATGACCTTAAAATAAGAAGATTATCCTGAACTATCTGAGTGGGCCTAATATAATCATATGAATCCTTAAATTAGGAATAATTGATCAGCCAGACAGTCAATGAGATGTAATGCAAGAAAATGCAGCATAGATTCAAAGTGTGAGAAGGACTCAATGCACCATTATTGGCTTTGAAGAAGAAGGAAAGAGGCTACAAGCCAAGGAATTCCCAGTCTCTAGAAACTGGGCATGGCCTTTGGCCAACATTCAGATTATAAATCTTCAGTCCTACAATACAGGAATTCAATTCTGCTAATGACCTGAATGAGCAAGGAAACGGATTCTTCCCTTGCACCACCAGAAAGGAGTACAGTCCTGGTAACACCTACTTGTAGCGCCATGAGATCTATGTCAGACTTCTGACCTATAAAACTGTGTAGTGTTCTTTTAAGCTATAGAGTTTGTGATAATTTGTTAAAAAAAAAAACAATAGAAAACTAATATACTCTCCAAGTAGGTATTCAGCTATGCTGGTTTAGAACTGGCTAGAAAAATAGAGTGTGCTTAGGTACTGAAATAGAAGCCTACAGGCATGCTTTCATATTCGGGGGATGGTATTGCTCCAAAGCATTGTAAGTAATGTGGTACATTAATTCTTTTCTTCACTCTTTCTACAAGCATTTCCCCAATGCCTATTGCCTACACTCATGTTATCATTTTTCTTGGAATTTGTAAATATTCTTGATTCTATTTCATCACTGGCCATAACATATAACCCAGAACATGGAAGGTACTTGATAAATGTTTAATGAATAAGTCTAAGGATGGCTGTCATTTAAACTCTCTCTACCTAAAGTTCTTCACCTTTAAGATGTGAGTGGTAAGTTATCTAATTTACAGGGTGGCTTCAAAGATAGCTGCGTAAGCAATTTTTAGAAAATACAGGGCAGCTCGGGTGGCTCAGTGGTTTAGCACTGCTTTCGGCCCAGGGTCTGATCCTGGAGACCTGGGGTCAAGTCCCACATCAGGCTCCCTGCATGGAGCCTGCTTCTCCCTCTGCCTGTGTCTCTGCCTCTCTCTCTCTACCTCTCTCTACCTCTCTCTCTACTTCTCTCTCTCTCTTTCTCTCTCTGTGTGTGTCTCTCATGGATAAATAAATAAAATCTTTAAAAAAAAGAAAATAGATTATTAGTTTTAATTCTTTTTGTTTTTAAGTAAGCTCTATGTCTACCATAGGGATTGAACTCATGGTCCCAAGATCAAGAATCACATGTTAAATCGTCTTAGCCCTCCCAGGCACCCCAGTCAGTTAAGTATCTGACTCTTGATTTCAGCTCAGGTCATGAGATAGAACCCTGCTTTGAGCTCCGTGTGCAGGGAGGAGTCTGCTTCAGATTTTGTCTCTCCCTCTTCCTTTGCTCCTCTTCATATTCATGCTCTCATGCATGCTCTCTCAAATAAATAAATAAATAAATAAATAAATAAATAAATAAATATCTTTTTTTTAAGTCACATTCTCTACCTACTGAGACAGCCAGGCACCCCGAAAATAGGCCATTGTTAATACCAAAACATTATTTCTAAAATCTAAACCCTGATCCTTTTGTGTCCTGACTAATGTGTCCATCTTTGCACTTTCCTCTAGGGTCTTATTCCACACAGCAGCTTCTTAAGGACTGCTATTATCTGGTTACTGTCTTGCTCAAAATTCTCAAATAGCTCTTCACTGCCTTTAGGCTCAAATCCAAATTCCTCAATCTGGCATGCAAAGTCTCACAACATGCCTATCCAAGGAATCTTCTCTCCCATAACTTCTCAGCCTAACCCACACTCCCACCCCCAACTCACTCTCCACTCAGTCAAGGCTGCACTCTGACCCTAAAAATGCCACTTTCAGCCTTGACAAAAGCCTTTGATCCTGTGCTACCAGGACTGCAGTGTCACCTTCTTGCCCTTTCAACCCAGTCTATCATTCAGATAGGCTTGGATCTTTCCTCCAAGGAGCCTTTCCTAAATATACCAACTCAGAATAATTCCTCACTCCAGTGTGGTATCCCTCATCTTATAATAATCACCTGTTTCCAGGGCTTGATCCTCACCTTATGTCACATTTGTTGGTATCCCTCCCCAGCTAGATCACAGAGAAAAGTACTGATGACTTATGATTCTTAATATCTACAGTCCACACCCCCCACCCTGGCAATAGTGCTGGGTAAAGAATCAATACTACTAAAAATTACTTACATATACAATGCTCACCATGTTGTGGATATTGCTTTAAGTGTTATACAAATTTTAGCTCATTTAAAACTCAATCCTATAAGGTAGGTAATATTTTTATCTCCATTTTACAGATAAATAAACCGAGGTACAGAGTCACAATATTGATTTGTTGTGGGAATTAATAAGCTATGGAAGAAGTAAAATGTAAAATTGTTGGAGTCGGTAAATTGATGATTGGAATATAACATAGCTTATTTTAAGGGAAAATTAATTCATACTTAAGAGGCTTGAGTTTTATTTTTACATAATGGAGAGTAATATATGTCTAACAAATAACCACAGATGAGGAAGACTATGGAACATAATCCTTTCAACAATAAAGTGAAGTTGAATATGTCATCAATTGCACAAAGCCCAAATACTCTTGAGTGGATTTCGGATTATATCCATTACACTAAGCCACCCATCTAAGGCTAATAGAGACTGAATTTCAGTTATGTTTGGCAGAAATGTAAAGTTGTACTCTTTCTCTATTTCATCGTAATCTGCATTTTACAACAGCTCCTGAGTCCTTTGCCCCATGGAGTTATGTGGAGGTTTTTTGTATTTGTTCGTTGGTGATGGTGGCCATGCCTACTTCATTTCAAAAACCACTGCAAGGCCCTAAGGAAAGCCCCCGTGGACACTGACATTCAGGAAAAAAATCCAGCCCCCTCCAAAGCTAGGCCTTTTCACACAAGGACTCCCAAAAGCTGCACTCGAGTTGTGTTAACACTAGAGTCTTCCAAACACACACCTAAAGCAACCACAGCCCACAGCAGTTAAAGAACTGGCACAAAATATACAAAATCCAACTTCTGGCTCCTTGAACAATGTCTACATTGTTGCCATCAACCAGGTGATAATTCTCAGCTTAGAGCTCTTCATCAGTTATCTTGCACTTTTTAATGATTTATTCACACTGTGATTAATTTATAAGCCCCTTCTAGCTCATCAGGGGATAACAAAAATAGTCTGTCTGAGAAGCAGTTTAAGTAAAGGTCAAGGAAATCTTAGAAATTTAGCTGTACTGAATCAAAGCAGCTGTACAAGCTTTTCCAATCAAGATGACAGAAGTGTTATCTGTGGGCCCGGGCCCCTCCCAGACATGTTCTGTTCTTATCTCCCGTGCCATTCGCCAGGACGTGGTGTAAATTCTACGGTGGATCATTGTTTTCAATTAAAGATAAACAAAAATCTATTCCTCCCATCTGGGGATACTTGGATCTCCCTATTTTTCCATGTGAGAAGTGAGGCAGAAAGATCCTGTAGTTCCTCTGAAATGTCATGAATGTTTTACAGGGATTGGCAGGCCTCCTGTCCGAAATGCAGGGCTCCAGAGTCAGTGGCAATTCACTGCCCTCCCTCTTCCCTGGCATCGAACTAACTCACCAGCAGTCACGCAGGGACATATTGATCTTTCCACAGCTTACTGGGCAATCAACTGCAGTGCAAAGATAAAAGGCATCGTCAACTTGCCAAAATAGAATCTTGTGCCAACCTTCCAGAAGTCAGGAAGAGGGAGATGAAGGAAGAACAAATTGTCAGCTAATGGGAACTTGTGGAATATAAAAATCCTACTGAACCATCTTCTTTTGTACTGGCTTTCCTTTGGGGACAGATTTAGTATTCTGTGGTCCATAAGAACTACACAATTTGGATATTGTGGCTTCTTGGTCAATCTACTGGATGGAAAGTCCTTGATGTCGAGAGTCACAAATTGGCCTAATTCATCTATTATGTGGCTTTGGATAGTTTTTCCAATAATTCTGCCGCTTGAGGTATCTCCTTTGTGATGGAGACCCTTAGCGAAAAATGATAAAATGCGCTTTAGATCAAATGTAGCTCTGTCTTCACACCGACCGTCCAGTCTACTTTCAAAATAGATCCCAGAACTTGGAATATTATCAGAAGATTTCCTTCAGCTGTGTAAAAAGTGTGGCAAAGAGGAGCACACAATCAAAAGACCGGCCTGGGTAATAGCATGCAACAAGGGAGAGGATGGAAAAGGCTGGAAGAGGTTTGTGATATAAAAGCCCACATTGTCAGCAGAACATATTGAGACATATTTTCTGCCTGAAACAATAACAATCATAAATGAACTATTGTTAACACAAAAATACCAAATACTGGTAAGAGCTGTCATTTTGGTTTTCTTTAGACATGATAAATTACATTTGCAAATTAGTGTCTGATCTGAGATGACATGGAACAAATGGTAATATTTACATTCTGCACATTATCCTTGTCAGATTAAGCTGCAGTTGGCCAGTATGGATATAAAGAGGCCTCTGGAGGCTTGTCTGCTAAACCAGCATGTAAATTGTCTCTAAACCATCCACACGTCTACATTTATTATCTCCTCAAACCAGTAACAGCCGTCCCATTTACATGTCAGTTTTGCCAAGTTAGGGTAACTTTACCAGGGGAAGGAACTAGTGAAGAGAAATGCCTCCAAGAAGGTACTCCAAAGTAGGTTAAGGACCACAAAACCCATTTTGTAAGATGTTGTCAAAGACTTCCTATTTCTTTAGCAGTTTAAGAGGGAAGAGGAGAAGAGGAAGGAAGGAGCACTTAAGTGCCCACGATGCAGTATTCATTGAGGTGGGTCATGCATTATCTGATGTGATTCTCACGAATTAACCCCTAATATAGGCATTGTTATACCCATTTTACAGATAGGGACACTGACATCCAAAGACATTGAATAATTTGCTAGTATAGTTGGTGACAGAGTTTCTACTTGAATCCAGGATATATGACCCCTAAATCTTTGTACTGTGTCACTCTGACGCTGACCTTAACTAGAAATGTCTGAATTGGATGGCAGGTTCTGGGTTTCTAAGTGTAGACTAACAAGGAGAACATCAGGAATTGCCCTAACTTGCAGAGATGCAGTTCAGGGAGAAGGTATGGGGAAACGCTGCTTGGCTCCCTCCATTTTCATTATGAAAACTGCAAGTGACACTGAAGAGGGAACTTGATGGGATGAGCACTGGGTGTTATATGTTGGTAAATCGAACCTCAAAATAAATAAATAAATAAATAGATAGATAGATAGATAGATAGATAGATAAATTAAATAAATAAATAAATAAATAAATAGCAAACAAACTGCAAGTGAGGAGGCACCTGGGGGCTCAGTCAATTAAGCAGTTAAGCGTCTGCCTTCAGCTCAGGTCCTGATCCCAGTGTAATCCTGGGATGGAGCCCCAGGTCTGCAGCTCCCTGCTGAGCAGGGAATCTGCTTCTCCCTCTCCCTCTGCCTGCCACTCCCCTGCTTGTGCTCTCTCTTGGTCAAATAAATAAATAAAATCTTAAAAAAAAAAAAAAAACTCCAAGTGAGGATCAGAAGGTCCCTGTGAAAGTGGCTTCATTTAACTTTCTATTAATCTTGTTTTTAAAATTAAGCCTCATGGACATGAAATGCTAAATGGCTTGAGAAAAATCAACTACCTTTCTTGATCCAAAATTTGTGGAAGAAGCAGGTAACAAAAAAGAATCAATGCAGTCTCTGCTTGTTTCAGAGAAATAAAACCTTATGATTAGATTGGCCACGTTCATAAACCCAGTTCTAGAAACATTTTCTAAAATGAAGCTGTTAATTAGTGGATCTCCTTATGTTCCTGATTTAAACCAAGCAGTTGGGAAAAGGTAGTTTGAGACATTTCATGAAATTTAATTATGGACCAAGTACTAGATAGTATGGATGAATTATTGTTAAAGGTGATCATGATAATTCAGAACAGAGGACTGATTTTGAAAGATAGCCTGAAAATGTAGAAGATTTGTTCTTTAGTAAGTTTTAATCAACTGTGCATATACTTTTAGTTAAGACTGTTTTTCTCTCAGCCTACCCCCCACAAAAATCAAAGCAAACCAAGAGTACCGTCGCGTCTACACAAAAGAGCCCTGCCTCCCAGTTGCCGTTCAAGTGAGCCCTGCTAGCTGTTCCCCCAGAAACAAACTTTATTGTGGGACTATTGTGATATTCTTTACAGGCATGTGATTTCAAGAGTACTGTCATTAAATAATTTTTCATGATTTGAAAAAAAAAAAAAAAATAAAGGTGATCATGACACTGTAGTTAGGTATGAAAAAGCCCATTTTTGAAGAGATACGCTCAGCGTAAGGAAGAATGAAACAACATTTGATGTAGAATTTGTTTTAAAATACTTCAGGAAAAACAACAATCAAAAGAAACAGAAGACAGTGGAAAAATCTTGATATCCTTGAATTTGGGTAACAGAGCTAAAAGGATATATTATATAATTCGCATTTGCATATGTGTGTGTTTGTAATGGCTCAATTTTTTTTAATAAAGCTCTTGGAATATAGATCTGATTCATTCAAAACACATTTTAAAACTTACTGCTTTTAATATGCATTTGAATCTTGGGCTTTACCAAGTTTACTCAACCGGAGTAATTAGCGGGCAGTCTTGGGAAAGTCTGCAGCAAGATTCTGTAGTCTCAATATCTTCTGCTTATCCCTTAACAAGAAACCCTAGAGAAGTCACTGTTACGACATGAGGAAGGAAGTGCTAAAATTGCCAGTGTTAATAAGACATGTTTAACTCGCTGTTCGGGGAAAAAGGTCTGTAAACTACAGAAGAGAGTGACATTACTATAAATCATACTTTAGGTTCTACCCTTGCTGTGGGGAGCTACTGCTTCACACTATTCCTTCCATTAGTCCGATTTTCAATCAAAGCCAGGACACCAGCTTACTTTGCTTACAGAAGATTTTCACAGGCTCCGAAGGGGTCACAGAAGGTACTCCGGGAAGAGGACATGTGAGCTAAGAAATGGATTCTCTGAAACAAAGGTCTCACTCGCTGTCCTGCTAATAGCATCCAAGTTACCCAGGGAGCGGCCCACATCTGGGCTCCACAGAGACTGGTCTAAGCAGCGTGTTCTCCAAGGACAGGGCGGGGGGGCAAAAGCAGGGCAGCCTCAGCCATCAACACAGCATGTCTTCAAAATATTTGAAGATTTATTTTTTTGATGAAAGCATCTTTTTAGAAGAAATTTGTGAAATGCCAGTTCCTTTCCATGCCAGGGAAGTTGCAAAATAAGATCATGGGGAAGATCTGGAACGTGAGTGAGAGGAGACCACGCCGTGGCAGAGAACTTCTGACAGCACAACAAAGTGCTTTTCAAAGTGAAGTCAGAAGTCATCACCTGAATCAGAATCATTTGGGACATTTCTTATAAATGCAGCTTTTCTGGGGGCACCTGGGTGGCTCAGTCAGTTGAGCATCAGACTCTTGGTTTCTGCTCAGGTCACGGTCTCAGGGTCTTGGGATCCAGGCCCTCATCAGGCTCCATGTTCAGTGGGGAGTCTGCTTGAGATTCTCTCTCTCTCCATCTTCCTCTTCCCCTCCCCCCCACTCACACTTGGGCACGCATGCACTCTCTCTCTCTCTCAAATAAATATATCTTTTAAAAAAAACTATTAAATTAAATGCAGCTTTTCTGATATTGCCCCAAATCTATCATATAAGAATATTTGGGACGGGGACCAAAAAAACCTGCCTTTTCAATGAAATTTCCCAGATTCTCCTGCATGGTAAAGCTAGAGGACTGCTATTTATCATCTCTGCTTTCACTGCTTCATTGTCTTCAATGTACATCCTTTGCTCCTTCCCTGGGAGTTCCTCTTGAGCCTCATCTTTGTAGCTTGTAATGCCTGCTCCCTTCATTTCTCCATAAGTTGGACTTAAAAGGCCACTGCTTGTTTGAATCTTTCATGTCCTAGCTATGAGCACCTGAGTCCTGTCCCTTCTCCAAGCACCCATAGCACCTGTTTTTCCCCTAGCACAACTTTCCATATTACATTTTAATTGCCCATTTCCTTCTTACTTGTTGAGTTCCTTACTAAAGGGACTACTTGGTACAGGACAGGCATTCAGTAATTGTCAAATAGGGAAATGGAGGATTGTTTCTGACTCATAATACTTACTACATAAAGCTAACTATATTCCAGAAGTTACATAACAGGCATTTTTTTCAAACTTCCTCTTCTCTCCCATCCTTGACAAAAGCATCATTGAAGCATTCATTACACATTAGGGATAGATCAGAAGGTGCTACTTTCCATGCTAGAAACATCTAAGAAACTAGCATCATAGACTGGATTTCTCAGAAGTTACCCATCTTCTGGTGAGATTGAATTTCCTAATGAGATTTAGGTACTATCCTCCACATGCTCAGAAAGTAACCAACACAAAAATCTTTGTAAGGTAATGAGTAGACTTGGAAATTGCAAAAGAGGAAGTACATACATAAGATTTTTAATCAAATATAGAAACAGAAGAGCTAAAAAGGGTTCTTTTGAACTAGTTTTTATTATTTATGTCCCATATGCTTATCAAATGAAATAGATCAAGGTGGTTTCTGATAAAAGACACATATTCAACTGGATCATTCAAGAAACTTAAAAGATCAAAAGTCTACTTGTTCTTTGCAGTGAGACAGATTGGGAGAACCAGGTCTGTGGTTTCTTTATAGGAAATTTGGCATAAAGCTTAGTGGATAATTCACAAAATGTTTGATTTTATAATTTGGGAAAGTTACAGAGAAGTCATATTTTAATAAGAAAGAAGCTGACCAACACCGTCAGCATTGGTCAGCTTCTTTCTTGAAAACCATAAACTTGCAGCTCGATTGCAAATGAAAATTCAAATCCATACACTGGTGACTGAGCACTTAAATAACCTTTCCTTTGGGGGCATGGAGAGAGTTGTATCTAGGGGCTTGTGCATGGGTTCTGAAAGCTGAGGAGCCATCCTACCCATCTGTGACATTTACTTCTGTGGGGGAGCAACCGGGGACCAGGCGTGTTTGTTGCCTCTGGCTGTCCTGACTGCTAAAACTCTTCATTCGGCCTTATCGGCCCCTGGAAAACCACCCAAGGATAAAATATATATGTTTAAAAAAAAATTGGTATTTCTTAATACTTGACTCGCTTTATGGATTATTAAACTTAAAAAACTGTGCACTGGAGGCATCCTGGTGTGGGGGGGGCTTCCAAGCCCAGGTTGCTTGTGCCTGAGCCCCCCACAGGTCCTCTGCCTCCCCTTCTTCCTTTGGAAGGCAGAACTGCCCACTGAGGCAGGGGTTCTGTCGTTCAGCTCTGCTCTGAGGCCTGGGAGGAGCGAGCAGGAGTGAAGAACCCCAGGCTTTCCGAGGGCTGACCGCAGCTGGGTGCAGCCCGTTTGGCTTTCAGGCACAAGATGGTGGCCTTCCCTCCCACGACCCTAAACAGCCTGGCTGCCGCCCTCCCCCTCCTCCTCTCCCTCACCCAGAGGGCCTCCCAGGACCCTGAGGGCCATCCGCAGAAGAAGTGGGCCAGGTTGCGGGTCAGGCCGCGGTCGAAGGGGTTGCTGGGGCGCTGGCGGAGGTAGGCCATGCGGTGCGAGGAGATGAACTCCCAGGTGGTGGTGTTACTGGCCACCAGGTAGAGGTGTGAGGCGAGGAGCAGACTAACTTTGAGTCTGTCCTGTAGAAGTTAGGTTAATTACTGAGATTGAATAAATTTGATACTAATATTTTATAAATATGAATGTGCTTAGGATCTTGTTTACTTAACTTTTCTAGTCTCTTTTTGTCTTCCCAAGAGTCTTGCTCTTCTGGTAACCCAAGACATGTTGCTTATTTATGAAATAGACATACTTTATTTCAACCTTCTAATGATCCTCTAGTATCTGTTAAGCCAGGAAACTTCATAGAAGACAACTAATGAAATTAAAGAAGTCTTTTCTATGCTTCCACCATCTTTGCTCTCTATCTTTACATTCCAGACTGTGTACCATTACACTCAGAGTTAGTAAGTTTAATAAACTGGACCTTGAGTCCAGTTTAAAGGATCCAACTCAAGAAGCATCAACAATTATTGATTTAGTTGATCATTGGCTGGTGATGTATCAAAAGTTTATCCTGTGCTTGTGGGAAAAACAGTCCTCCCAACTTAGCTTTTCCATAGTTTGAATCTTATTAGAAACCTTGATAAATCTTGTGTTTGAATTCTTAAATGTTTGTATCAGGTTACAATATAAAATAAAATTGAGAAAACTGTTGTTTGGGGGCTAGAACACCAAAGAATGTGCCTGCCTCTTTGCAAGAAGAATACACAGATTGAGACATACTAGATGGCTCTTATCAGAAAGCCAAATTAGGGAAGACTAAGATCTTGCTACATGTATCAACTAAACCAGAAATCATTCCTCTAAGTGAAAATTGATCATCATAGTCCTGTCCTCTGTCAATTACATTGCTAAAGTACGGAATTTTGAACTGGACTGGATTCTCTTGGCGTTTTTTAATTGGTAAGTAATAATAAACAAATTTGACTAACATAAAAAATGCAGTTTGCTGGAAAGATAGCAGGCAATTCACAAAAGAGATTTTTTTTAAATCTATATTTTATTTATTTATTTGAGGGAAAGAGAGAGAACACAAGCAGGAGGGAGGAGTGGGAAGGAAAGGGGAAACGGGAAGAAGGAGGGGAAGAAGCGGACTCTCCACTGAGCAAGGAGCCTGACCGACCACAGGAGGTGGGGCTAGATCCCAGGATCCTGAGATCAGGACCTGCGCTGAAGTCAGATGTTTAACTGATTAAGGCACCCAGGCACCCCCACAAAAGAGTTTTGAAAGGCCAGATGATATGGCTCAGAAACAGGATAGGAACTAGAGTAAGTACAGATGGCTCTGGCATTTAGTCAAAAGGAAATACTCAATCATTTCATATGGATACGTTTCCTTTACTGGTTGTCAGAAATCAGTGCTTTCTAGCCAATTCATCTACCAGCCTCTTCCTCTGTCATCTTTGTAAATTGGCTAATAATTGAGCATCCAGAGAGAAAAAAATCTGATTGGTCTAGCTTGGACCATGTGACTCCATCTTGGTTATAGGACAGAGTATCTTATTTTACTTCTCCACCAAAAGGACTCAAAAGGGGAAAGGTGCCAGCTATTCCCCCAAATCAACATTCTGTTCAAAGGGCAATAATACTAGAAGGCAAAAAATACCAATTAATATAATTAAAGTGTCTAATGAGTTCTTAACCTGGACTTCACTGAAATGATTTGTAAATTTTTACATGGGTATAAAGTCTTCAGAATTTTTCTTAAAAAGTCTAAGTCACAAAATTGCTAAAACTACTACACAGCATCACATATCAACATTTTTTCCCCAAAATCCAAATGTCTTAGAAGCAAGAAATCTTAAAGTTCAGAGGGAAATGTTTGCTTTTAGTTTCCATTCTTTTGTATTTTAGGAAAGGACATTTTAAATTGGTCCAGGAGTTAAAGAAAAAAAAAAAAGCTTCATTTTGGCATTCAATGTTTGTTGAGATGCTGATAATTAACTTTTCAGAACTGGGCATGTAAAGTTTATCTGGGATAGGAAGCAGGGCAATCACTCAGCCTTCTTCCCCTCCCATCTGCTTGCCTGGCAGAGTCCAACCCTGGATGAGTCCAACAACCAGCCTTCTCTGGACAACTGTGGGCAGATGAAGTAGATCTTAAGGAATATGGTCAAACTCATGACCACTGGCCCTCCTCAATCACCCTCCCATTACTATTCCTGGTCAGCTCACTTGCCTTCATAATGCCTATTTAAAAAACCTCTCCACTCTCTTCAAACTCCCACTACTTTCTCCTCATTCTGAATCATCCAATAAAAATGCCTTCATATCCAATTTATTGTCATATACGTGAGCTTGCAAACAGAATAGAACCCTATCACCATCCTTGGACAGAATCAATAGGCCCACACACAATACAATTCTTTTCTGTGATTCCCAATTGAGGAGGGAGATTGGGAGATGGGGGGTGGGGAGGTACTTTGTTTCCAAATGGGCCATCGAACTTTTTAGATAAAAATAAAAGTAAAGAAGTGTAATTCATCCATCTTGATACAAGTATCTCTAAAGAAACCCAATTCCATTTACTCTCATTTGAAGATCATTAAGAAACCTTTATATTTATAACTTAATATGGGTTTTATGAATCAATCTTCTGTCATTGGGACATAAATCAATTCCTAGAGCCTGATCACTACCACAGAAATAACAAAACCGAGACCTTTAAATTGCAAAGTCAGGGGCCAGATTCTAGATCTGAGAGGGCCCCCAAAGTAGGCAATAATACCATGTGAGGCTTGGCTTAAAACAGTCAGCTCGTCTTAACTGTATTATGTTTTTATTACAACCATTATGCAATTTTTCCAGTGATCACTTTTAGGAATGGTCTGACTCAAAACTGGTTATTGCCTATAAAGAAAGCACAATTTTTTTTTATTTTCTTTGTTCTTTCCAGTGGAGCTGATGAATGTTTCTCCTTTTTTGGGTGTAAATTCTGAAATCAGTTAGAGGAGGTTGAAATTAGTGGGAATTTCAAGTTCACACATATCATAGCCTTACTGACCTGCCTGAGAGAGTCCTCTCAAAGTAAACATACTGGTTCTCAATCAATGCTTGGTTTAAGTTCAGATTCATCTGTCTGGAGCAGCTCCTCCAGACATTCCTATTGTACTTGATGCTGCACTTTAGCCTAAGCAGATCTCAAGCAGTATTTTACTGATACTTACATGTCAGGGATGCTGAGACTGCATTTTGATCATCTCAGAATGTGAAACAATGGCAGATCAATACATGTTTCCTGAATAAATGAGTGGAGTGTAATCTAGGTCAGTGCAGGTGACAAAGGAGTGATCAAGATGAATTGCTGAGCTCTCTTTCATGATCCAATTTGAAGACAGAATTATGAATGGAAAGAATATAAACTTTGGCTCCATTTGGAGGTGAATGGAATGGTACTTTTAAAAATAAAAAATACAACTATGTCTACTCAAATCAGTTATTCTCATACTGTGACTGACTCATTTAGTGAGAACAGCAAGTTTATATATTTATTTCTGTATCACCTAGTCTTAACTTCTCTGCCAAAAAATATCAAGTAACTCACTGTCTCTTTATAGGAATTTTCAGATCTGCTGCGGTGGTTTTGTAACAGGTCAACTTAGCTAAGCTAGGACTATGTTTCTCAAAATTCCTCTCCTATATGGCCTCTAGTTAACAAGAGCCACTAAAGAAATTTTGCACGAGATCTAGAAGACAAAAGTGAGGCAGATGTTACAGTCTGAAGGTGGGTGTAGAGCACCAGGTATTGTAGCTCACACCTGTTATCACCCAGTCCCCCTGTGCTTGCTCACATTGTCATCATGAAGCAGCAGCCAGGCCCGCAGCTCCTCCTGCTGGATCCCCTCCTCCAATTTCTCCAAGTCCTTGGTCTGCTGCAAATGTAGCTCATGGCAAAAGCACTGGCTGCTTCTTCAAGTCTCCCAGGCATAGAGGTTCAACATAGCAAGAGACAGATGCAGTTCCAATATGCTTAGGTAGCTTCTAGTTTGTCCTCACAGGTTCCATCTTGTCTTTGCTCTCCTTCACTTCATATCTAGTGTTTCATTACAATAGCTGGCCCTGCTGGCTTTCAGTGACTTCAGGCCCACACCAGATACAGTGGCATATCTTCCATAGAATTCTTTACCAGCTGTCATCATTGTGTGAGATCTAATCCTTGTAATAAATTCCCTTTTCTATATCATTCAGAGTTAGCCTACTTCCCTGATGAAATCCTAACTCATACACCTCTACAAGGTATCACTTTGCCCTGTCCCAATCATTCTGTATAACATGTACAGATTAAAGCAGAGAAGAACCAGGGGATAGTCTGGGAGGACCATTCTATGATTTATCATGATGTGTTTACTAATTATAAGTCAATGGAGCTGGGATGTCTTTGTGGCTCAGCAGTTGAGCATCTGCCTTCAGCTCAAGGTGTGATCCCAGAGTTCCAGGATCGAGTCCCACATTGGGCTCCCTGAGAGGAGCCTGTTTCTCCCTCTGCCTATGTCTCTGCCTTCTCTCTGTGTCTCTCATGAATAAATAAAATCTTTTTTTTTTTTAAAAAAAAGGAGTCAATGGAGCCACTTCAAATTTATGAATGGCATACGGGGTTGCAGCATTGTGCCTCTACAGAAATGCCTGTGTAGTTGTCTGGTGTGTAACCTGCTCAGCTGTGGGTGGTAGCCCTGGCAGAGAGGAGTATTATAAATGGTTCCTCTTTATATAAAATAGACATTTTCATTTTGTATCAAGTAACTGATCCATTCATATAGAACCACCCTTGACTGAGTCTAGATGAGATTTACAGTCCAGTATGGTATAGTATGTAATTGGGAATAAATATAGAAAACACAGTACATCCAAAGAATCATTAAGTCATTAAAAGCAGAAGACATTAACTGCACAAGCCAATAAACTTGAATATTCTAATGACAGATTTTATGTGATTTGACTCCTATATGGCTCCTTTGTTCTTTTTTCCTATTCTAAAGACACTTGGATATGAATTGGCAAACCCAAAGAGTTACCAAGTATATGGATCAATAATTACTCTTTCGGTCATCATAGGCTACAGAGGGGATTTTTTAAAAAAAATTAAAGTCAAGACTAAAACAAAGAACAAAAATCATAAGGCTTTTACGAGTGTCTTTGAAGCTCAAGCTCAAAGGATCCTCTTTCTACTTGAGAGTAAAATGTCCTCACATATAAGAGGGCACTGATCCTCCTGCCTTGTCCAATTCTATCTTCCCTTCAAACTTCCACTATTATTAGCCATCAACCTTTAGTCCCTCTCCCTAAGACCTTAGATTGCTTCTTGTAACTATGTGTTAACAAAGTGCCTCGCACATAGTAGTCACATAATAAACAATTTCTATGACCCTAAAGATCTCATGCCTACCTGGGCCATATTTCTATTTTCCACCCATGATAAAGGCTATATGCATATTAGACAAAGAGTTGGAGTTGGAGTTACTTGTAGAACTAGCTTTATTATTTGCATGAACTTCCACTTTCTTAGAGCCTCTGTTTTTCCTTTCTTCTGAGATAATGCCCAATATTCTTTATAGCTCACAGAATAGAGTGGTCCTATGAAGTCTGCTACAGTAAACTCTTTAACATACAGTGCAAAAGAGGTAGCTCTCTGGGGTTTAGCACTGGGGTCTGTTTTGCCTGAGGGGATTAACACCTGCCAGGACTGATTGGGTGAGACCTTCAGAGCAGTGCAGCACTGCCATGGAGGCACTTCCTGGTCACCAAGCCTGGCATCAAATGCTCATCTGCTTCCTGCCTTCTTTCTTAGCCAATCAGCAAATCTGAATCTGCCTTCAGTTAGAGACAGATAACTACAGTAACTGTCTTCCTAGAGGCATCTGGCTGAGTCTCCCACATATCTGTTAGCACTGATTTACTCACCCTTCTAGTATGTTTGATGAGATTTGTAAAGTTCATCACCAGACACACTCTACTAATGGGCCTGAATTCTAAGGAAGAGTTGAAATAGTTTCAGAAAGGAGAAGCTTTGTCTGTAGATCAGAACAACCACGAGATTGGCTTTCCTGGTTGGCCTGAAGAGCCCTGGGTAATCTTAGCCTAAGTGGCTGTCAAAAAGAAATCTTGAGAAAAATCAGTTCCAAAAAGTAGAAGGTGGATGTCTAGGGTGTTTTGGGAATAGTTCCAGGTAATTTCACACTAATATGAAGTCCCAAAATATTACTGTAAATCAAGCCAGACCTTTCCAGCTTGGAATTTGTTTTCATACACAGTGATAACTCGGGGGATATTGTAGCAATATATGAGATTTTGTACGTGAATGACAGCTGTCATCTCAGCTCTGAGGATGTAAGACCATCAGCTCTAATAGACTTGCTTGTTCACCTCACCTTGCATGATGAAAATTATTGCTAATTGTGTCCAAAAGAGCTCTGAATACTAGAGATTTATGAAAGATAGTTAGTTTTCCCTTGATTCCCTGATACTTTTTTTCCATGCACAAAAAATACCTTAGTACGTAAGTTACAAGGACCTCTGGCTGATAAGTGATTTATACTAAAAACACTCAACATAGTCAGGAGAAAGCAATTCCCGCTATTTCCCCAGCTTGGAGTTTGGACCCATTCCAGGCATTTCTCTCTGAATCAGACCCAAGCATCCCCATCTGGAGTACTAGCAAACTGATGAGATCTTCTGCCTCATAAAATTCTTATAACCTTACCAAAGCAGAGGGTTGGCTTTATCTTAAAGGTCTCTGAACAAATTACTTATATTTTTTCTAATTTATTTGAAAATGTAAGGTTTCTTTTTCACTTCTACACCTTTCAAAAGAGGTGGACATTGTGTTTTCATATAACTTCTAGCATTAAACATCATACACCACATCTATTGCTGCCTGAATTTACAAGGTCTAGCTTGGACTCTCGGAAATAAGCTGGTACCATCTGATTAGATCCATGAATCCATTTGAGCCAGGCTGGCTGATGCAATCAGCAATCTATCCAGTAATGCTTGCACATAGAAGCTGCTTTGTTAAATACCCTGCAAGAATCTGCCCATGAGGAAGAATCCATCCAGACCCAGATTCTCATACACTTCCTTGAATAATCAGTAGTCAGTACATTTAAGTTGAAACAAATGGAGAAAATTTACTTGTGAAAGCTCATACTCCTGGTTTACTTTCACAAAATTGCAAGGTCAATAAGTTATTTTGTTCATCCCTCTGCCTCTGATGGGCTCTTCATCTAAACAGTACCAGGTGGATGGTGATCTAATCTAGATTTAAAAGGATAACAGAAAAGGCAAATTTTCATCCTGACTTCAGCAATGCTCTTGAGCCTGTCCTTCCCTCCCCCACCAAATGTACTATGACCCTCCGATCCTCATTAAAACCCATTTCTTCCTTTTCTCCATTTTCATAGAAGCTGGAGAACACTACCAACCAGAGAATATAGTTTCTTTTCAATTTCTCCCTGGGGAAGAGTCTCATTCACTTCCACATATACTTGTCAAATTAAAGAGGCAGTCCTTTCTGGTAAAATTAACTTGGGATTGTTTATTTTATAACTCCAGGTGGGACTTACCCCATGCTCAATAACTAATAAAGTAGTAAAGGTAAAACCTGGAGGCATTAATTATGTAAAACAGTATATGTAATATTTTGGAACACATGACACAACTTAGTCTAAGTAAAATAATAATAATAATAATAATAAAATAATGATAATAATAATACAAGTGGGTAATATCTGTTGTTCAGGGAAGCGAGTTGTCCTGGTTTTAAAATGACGTTTATTCATCATTTTCTAAATGAGAAAATAAAGAAAAGTACAAATATACAAAATAAAAGCATACATGATCCCATTGCACAAACATAATCACGAATATTTTATGTCTTTCTAGATTTTATATTTTTAATAACTTTGTTCATTTTGGCAAATGCTACTGCTAAGTGAAAAGTCATTGAATTACAAAAATATTTCCATTAATTTTAATAGGAAAATTATATGTTCCATCCCAGTACAAGATACCAAAGGATTTTTGCAGATAGTAAAATATATTAATGATGAAATGTTTCTATAAATAATAATACTTTGCAAGCAAATAAATACTGTTTGATCATAAATGTAAGGTAATAAAGATTTATTGTTCTTGCCAAAGGAAAAAGAGGAGGCTTGATTGTAGGTGGAGGGGCTGGAGGCTAAGTGCAAGACAGTCATTTTCTGGAAGGTGCTAAGAGTCAGCACTCGACTTTCAGATAGACAATGTTTTTTGCACTCATTGGTATCTTTCACACTTTAATGCAGAGACAAAGACACTCTAAACTTCAATGGCTTAAAATAACAAACATTTATTATTTCTTATAATTCTGTGGGTTAATTGGGCTGTTTTTTAGGTCCAGACCAGCTAGGCTGATCCCTGTTGTTAATGATTCAGCTGGAACTTGTTGATCTAAAATGGTTGTGGGCAAACTGTTTTATAAAGGGCCAGATGTGAATTTTTAGGCTTTGCAAGCCATGCTTTCCCTGTCACAACTACTCAGTCCACTGGTATAGTGTAAAAACAGCCACGTACAACATGTGATCAAATGGGTGAGGCGCCTCTGTTCCTTGCTACCCCTGGTCTAGGATAGCCTCACTCGTGTGTTTGGCAGTTGGCAGGCTTGTTCGTCTAGAGGGTGGTTCTCAAACTTGAGCATATATCAGGATAAGCTAGATAGCACATTAAAGCATCGATTGCTGAGCCTCACATCCAGAGTTTCCAGCTCAGTAGGACTAGGGTGAAACTGCAGAATTTGCATTATTACAGGTTCTCGGGTGATGCCATTGCTGTTAGTCTGGGGACCACATTTTGGGGACCACTAGTCTAGAACTTCTCAGCTAGGATGGCTCATCTCTGTTCCATATGTCTCTCATTCTCAGGCAGCTAGCTTGAGCTTCTTTCTTTACATGCTGTTTTCGGGCTCCAAAGAGCAACAGAAGAGGCCCAATGCACAGATGATTTACAAGTGAAAGAGACTACCTAAAGCTGTTGGGAAAAGGAGATTCAAACAAGTTGGATGCCATTATTGCAACAAACTACCACACTGCACTAAAAGAAGTTATAGAACAGAAACACATCTTTAGAACAAAATAAATAGCACAGGAAAGCTTTGAGAAACATGGAAATAACTCACATGCACAATGGATGGGAGAATCACAGAAGATACTACCTTTTTGTCCTTCTCATTTGATGTATGTTCACAAAGCAAAATATTTTGGGTTCATCCACTTAGGGCACACAATTCAAATTTGTTCCATATGATATATCCTCTGATTAGAAACTGCTGTTGTCAAGTAAATCAATGAATGGGTTTTTGCTTGAAATCATAATGTCAATACATGCCTTCTTCTAACAATGTTTATTTAGTGGGCTTTGGAGTGAAAGAATTGTTATATTGAGAAAAAAAACTAACTGAAAAGTAAAAAGTGGTATGACATTTTGAAAATGGTTTTAGTAAAAGGTTATCTGGTAGTTGTTATGTGAGATGAGTCTGGTTATATTAAACATTTTCATGATTGCTAATAAAAAATGTAAGAGATTTTTTTTTCAGTTAAACTCACAACATGCATATTCTAACGATGACACATGAAATTAATGGGTCCTACCTTGGTCATGAAGTACTCTTCTGGGGGGACCAGGAGAGGAACAGGCTGGAAACCAGAGATGCCCTTGTTATGTTATGAAAGTCAGCATATGGCTCAGCCCTCCCCATTGACCTCTTACTGGATTTCGCAACTCCATAGTTTTGTGACTTCACGGCTTTGATTTATAAAAGGTGTCTTGTCATGGTTCTATTTTTCAGGAATCTGCCTCTAAATGAAACACTAATACTAAAATGAATGATGCCAAATCCAAATGGCTTACAATATGCCTAGTGTTATTTCTTATGAAAGGCAGAAGTATTTATATATTTCAGTGTAAGCTGAAACACATTGAACTTTTTCTGTACTTGAGTTTACTTTATTGGGGATTAGAAAAATTGATTTTGTTTACATGACAGTGTGCCTCCAGAACTGATGACAGACCAAATCACTCTATGGAGAATGTTCTCTCCTAAACGAGGCACAGAATTAAAATACAAGTTGGAGAATAAAATATGCTACCTAGAAGGAAACCCTGGGAGAGCTGCTAGATAAGCTGATAGTAAGCCCCTATGGCCCCAAGCACTTGGCTAAAACCAGAATAAAAAAGACGTTAACGCTAACCTCAGGGACTTATATCATAGGTGAGGGTCAAACAGGCAAACATCACGTAGGTCAATAAACAAAATATTTATAAGACTGGAAAAGCAGTAGGTTGAAAGCTATGCTGCAGGTTGAAAAAGAATGGGGATGAACAAGAAAACTCCCAGTTCCCCCCACTCCCAGATACAGAAATGGAGATGATCCCATTAAGTGTATGTGGTGACTGTGGTGGGTCTCATGGAAGCTACTACCTGGAGATGCTGCTCCGTACAGCTGACCCCTGAACAACAGGGGTTTGAACTGCATGGTGCCACTTACATGCAGACTTTTTATAAATATAGTACAGTACTGTAAATGAATTTTCTCTTCCTTATTATTTTCTGCATGACATCTTCCTTTCTCTAGTTTACTTTATTATAAGAATACAGTGCACTATACATATAACATACAAAGTGTTAATCAAGTATTTACATTGTCAGTAAGGCTTCGGCCAATAGTAGGCTATTGGCAGTTAAGCTTTTTGGGACTTAGAAGTTGTACGTGGATTTTTGACTGCATGGGGGTCAGCGTCCCTAACCTCTGCATTGCTCACAGATCAACTATATAATGGAAAAAAAAAAGAGAGAGAGGCAAACTGGAATTTGTCCCTGGACAAATACACTTCCTCCATAATTTCCACCTTTAATTTCTCTCCCTGTCAGGTATGACTATCATCTTTGTCCTCTCTGTCCTAAAAAGAGCAGAACCTCTAGACCTCTTGGAGGTTTCCAGAGAGACTGTTGAAAAGGGGATCCCAGCCAAGGTGCTTTAGATTCAGCTTCTGAGTCAAAGGCCAGAAAACAGTATTGGTTTACTAGTTCTTCTCCCCTCAACAAGTGGCATAAATGAACTGCTAAAAGACAAACTGAGACACATTATAATTTTGAGGCATTTGAACAAACAATCCATTCAAATCGGGCAGCACTACACCAGAAGTGGTTGGGAGTGCTCCTCCTACAGGAGCTTGGGGCAAGATTTTTATAGAGAAGATACCTGAAGGAAAGCATAGACATTTGATCGACTACAGTTGAAGCAGTTGCCCTATTTGGGAAAAACTAGTTGGCACTTTGTGATTGGTTGTTTTCAAGTTTCGTTTTCTCAGATTTTCTGCACCAATTGTCTTAGGTTTCAGTTTGCCTACATAGGCTACCCAAGTATCAGAGTCACTGCAATCTAATGGGCTCCTTATTTAACCACCCAGCATCACTCTTGCCCTCTGGACAACTTCTTTCCACCTGAGGCTGTCATATAGAGCCAGGGCTCACTGTGGTACAACTTTCCAACAAATCACATTTGAGGACATAAACACTAACGTGCTAACATGCCAAAATGCATGCTGGTGAGAAGGGTGTTACTTTACACGACTTCCCTGACAAGACACGCTTTCGCTTAAAAATGTATTATATTATAGGATTTAAAACAAAATGTTATCCACTGATGGTCATAGATAAAAAAGTACTATATCCTCATGTTTCATTTTGATATGCTGTGACCTTTCACTACTAAGCTTCTATGCTATCTTCCTGCAAATATTTATTAACAGAGGGGTATTTGACATAAAAGGATAAATTAGGAAAGGGAACCCCGCAATGAGAATTTATGGGAGATCAGATCTTGCAGCTTGTTTATTCACTAAGTTCTAGAGACTTGTTAACTGCTTTGGGTGTCTCCAGAGTGTCATCAATTAATTGAACTCTGGCCTTGCAGAAGTTGATTGATATGCAGGTGATTGAAGCAGTGGCTGTGACTCAATATTAATTACCCTTTCTGAAAACACCAACTTTTTCTCAACTCCTCCAGAGAAATGTAGTGGTGAGAGAAATGGAGAGTCTGCTCTTTCATAGATCATGTGTTACCTACTCATCACTTGGGAGGTGGCGCTTGTCAAGGACAAAATGGAAAAAGATGTAGGAAGAAAGAAATTTTAACATTGAAACACTGTTGAAGACTTGTCATTAACCCATTTCCCCCAAGATTTTGCTTTGTTTAGGAAAACAAGCCTTGTGGGGTTTAGCTGGAGCCTGCATATGTGGAGGTGTTGAGGTCTAAATGCAATTTGGTCCCTAACTTCCTTGTAATAACGGACCATCATTCATTAAGTAACTTCTCTGTGCAGAGCATCTGCATGTGTTGGCTTTCCATACATTTTCTTAAATATTCTTCATAACAGCCCCACATAGCAAGTAGGAAGACTGATGTTCAAAAAGCTTCCCATGATCTCAGAGCTAGGAAGGGCAGAGCTAACATTTAAACTTCCCTCTGTTCCACTTCAAAGTCAATGGGAAATTCTTGGGAGCTTATTTTATAGCTTCACTTCCTTACCTTTAAAATATGAACGGGGATGGATAAGAGAAGGAGTGAAAGATGAGGGGTGGGAGTCTAGTATGTTAATTTTCTTGACCAGATTGTCCTGAGCGACACTTTTTCTAAAATACAGAGAAAGGTCAAATGTGGGTTTGTGAGTATATGCCTACAGTTTCCACACTCAAACTGCGAAAACCCCTCAGGATAAGCTGAAATGCATCCAGGGTAAATAGTCTTTAATAGTTTTTGACCCACTCTACGGAAATTACATAGCTATATATTATGATTCAAGCAAGGGAAGGGGGAAAGGTGCCGCCAAGAAGAGAGGATAAAACTGAATTTGTCCCTTTTTTATATAAGAAGTTTTAAATCTATGACTTCAAGATTGCTAAAGTACTGTTTTTTATAAAAAAGAATTTGCATTACAGGAGATCTTACGTCTTTTCTCCGTGCTAAGCAGCCTCTTCCTTTTGGAGGTGACACATACGTTTCTTTTGAAAGCAAGCAACAACCATCACATCCCCTTGCCAGGACTTTCAGGAGCAGAGGAGACTGGCTGGCTATGTAGAAGCTATTCTTTGTCTGTCCTGACCGGAGACATTAGGTCCAGCAACTTGTGGATTTACCTCATGTGTGGTATAAATGGTCCTACTCAAGTAGCTAAGGAGAGTATTTTTTTAGTAAAGCATTTCTTTTTAAGAGAGTCGATTTTCTCCTAAGGAGCATGAAGAAGGTGGAGCTGCCATCACTCAGCCATGTGAATGTACACCTATCCTCATTACTTGCAAACTGTGGAGGTCGAGATGAGTCACCCACTCTGCCTGTGGCTTCTTATTTTTAAAAGAAAGATAATAATGAAAGAGTTGTCATGAGGATTAAATAAAATACTTTTACTAAATTTAAACCAGCACCTGACCCTCAAAATAATGCTACCCATCATTAATATTGATAAAGAATTCAAGGCTTATCTATTTCTCCTTTCTAATATTTTCCTTATTTCCCCAGAATTGTTTTCTCTTCCTACTCTTTAACCATCATCCTCTAATTCTCCACTTAACCTCCATGCCCTGGATGAATATATTTAACTCTTATGATTTTTCTCTATTAAATGGTGGTCCCAAATTAAGAGCAAATATTAATCTATGCCAAAACAAATCATGTATAGTATTGCAATTTTAAAATCCAAGTCAGAGCTAATATTTCTTTTTCTTCTTTTTCTTAAAAAAAGAGTCATATCACATTCCTCCTCTAAAGTACATTTTTAAGGAGCCAGACATATTAAAGTAAGGTGAATTATCAACTGACACCTTATACAAAACATTTGTTATCTGATTTTTTTCCCTCCAGTTCCACACCATATTCCAGAGTCTGACAGTACCCTGAAAGAGATGATACTGTGAAACACAACTGCCTACCCCAGTGATGGATGAGTAGATGGTGGTTAACTCACTGGAGTTTACTTTTCCAAGTCTGAAATGTTCAAAGTAGACATGTGTTAAGTCATCCATCAGAAATGTGGAATGCAATGACAGAAATAACCAGATGCCCTGTAACAGGATGCCATAGGGCAAACTTGGAAAAATTAAATAACAACACTTCCCTCTCCTTGTGTAATAAAATACTACTTGTGACCTAAAGTTTTACTCGAATTTGTGTACAACCATTACGTCCCAAAATACACTGGAAAAAATTCTAGGAAGCATGGATATTCTCAATGTTCACAAGAGACTTTAGCATTATTCTAGTTATTTTTAAGGCATTTATAAAAGAAAGGAAAAAGGATTGCTTGGTAAGCCCAAAAATATATATTTGAAAGAAGAATGGTTCTTAGTTGCCATGTGAACAATAATGTTTTCTTGCTTATGGTATTGTCTGGTGGGTTTCTGGTGAAAATTATTTTTCCAGTGCATAACTTTATATTAACACACACTGTTGGGCAATGAAGAGAGTGACCAGAGGAACCCAGCCTAGTGAAATCACCACACACAGGACAAATATAAAATTGAACAATAATCAAAATGAAAAAAAAATGATTTTTCTCTTGAAAATGACAAACTTGCTACAAAGATAACACACTTTTTGAATCTTAGTCGTCATTATCCCCATCATTAATATTTGTTGAATTAGAAATGCTTGTTAAAGTACTCTGTCAAGGGATCCCTGGGTGGCGCAGTGGTTTGGCGCTTGCCTTTGGCCCAGGGCGCGATCCTGGAGACCCGGGATCGAATCCCACATCGGGCTACCGGTGCATGGAGCCTGCTTCTCCCTTTGCCTGTGTCTCTGCCTCCCTCTCTCTCTTTCTCTGTGACTATCATAAATAAATAAAAATTTAAAAAAAAATTTAAAAAAAAGTACTCTGTCAAAGTGAGGTCATGATAGCAGTCAGCAATTAATAGTAGGAGCTGTGTTGCCTACCATCCACGTAACAGTCCACTAGGGTCCTTTCAGAATTTAGGAGGCTCTCCATTTTGGGAATTTAACTATAGCAAGAGGAACACCTAAAATCTCTGAACCCATGGGAAGATCCAACAGAGCCTTGGGGTAGGAGGAGTGGCTTAGAGTCCACAGTGTGTGCGGTTGAGTAAAAATCCACATTCTATCTTTTAGTTTTGGAAAGAAAACTTCCCTCTCTAATCTTCCCATTGTAAACCTTCTGCAACTCAAAAGCCAATCTTCTCATTACCTCATGTTGCCTTTGACTGGAATGCCCTATCCCTGCCTCAACTTACCTTTAGCTATTTTTTCACTCCACAAACTGTTGCTATCCTCCTCTTTATCAGCTTTTATTTCTGAAAACGACATGGAATAGTCATTCAAATTCCATCTCTGCTCCAACCTGGGGATGGTAAATGACTCTATGGCTAAAGCCTTTGTTTCCTCAGCAATTAAAAAAGGATAAAAATAGTTGCCATAGAGGAATATTATGAGAATTAAATGAATTTAGATATGTTAAGGGACGCCTGGGTGGCTCAGTGGTTGAGCATCTGCCTTCGACTCAGGGTGTGATCCTGGGGTCCTGGGATCGAGTTCCACATCAAGCTCCCCACAGGGAGCCTGCTTCTCCCTCTGCCTATATGTCTGCCTCTCTCTCTGTGTGTCTCTCATGAATAAGTAAATAAAATCTTAAAAAAAAAAAAAAGAAAAGTACACAAAGACCAACAGGATAAGGCAGTAAAGAGAAACAAAAAGTAGCTTAGGTGACCCAAAGAGAAAGAAGTCAATTCTGGACTGATTAAGAAAAGCTTGAGGGAGGAGGAAGCTTTTCTCTTTCTGTTTAAACTAAATAAGGGAGGAGAGGCAGGGGGAAAGTTGGAAGATTTGATCTAGAGAAGCAGGGACTAGGGAAGAACTCCCTGGCAGTGAAGGGGGCAACATGGACTTGGATAGGAAGGAGCAGACTAATTTGCCTGGAGCCAACTACCCTGAAGGAAGCAGTAGGAGAGGTGTGAATGGAAAGAAAGACTAGCACTGAGGCAATCAAATATAAAACCTATCTGCAGGCTTAAGGTAAATCATGGTCCAAGGGAGACCTCTGGAAAAAGATCTATAGAGGTATTTTCATGTCTGCCTTTTTTATTTTAAGTAGCACAGTGAAACTAGCAGTTGATAAAGTTACAACATATTATATTTGTTCCAGCACATCCATGTCTCCTCTCTGCACCTTTCACTGAGAGTTTGGGATACAACCCCATCCCTTCCTATTAAAAGCTACTGGCTCAAGGGCAGCCCGGGTGGCTCAGCGGTTTAGGGCCGGCTTCAGCCCAGGGCCTGATCCTGGAGACTCGGGATCGAGTCCCATGTCAGGCTCCCTGCATGGAGCCTGCTTCTCCCTCTGTCTGTCTGTCTGTCTCTCTCTCTCTCTCTCTCTCTCATGAATAAATAAATAAAATCTTATAAAAAAATAAAAGCTACTGGCTCAAATATGCCATTTGTATTACAGTATAAATTAATTCTACAAAGTCTAAGGCATTCATGTCACCATCATGGTATACTTAAGATAGGAAGATAGAATGTATTATGCTGTGGTTTGTTGGCTTTATATATTTTAAATATTTAGACATATGGTATATGGACCTTTATTTGTTGTCTTTCTGGGGCCTCAGAAACAATGGGAACAGGTTTAGTACTGCAGACAGGTTTGCAAGTACTGATCCCAGGAGAAAACTTGCCAGCCTTTTGTCTCAGTTTGATGTTCCTTGCTTGCTTCCCATCAGGCTGCCCACTGTGTTTCAGCCATCAAAGGTGTGCACAGCTTCATAGTGGCTGGTCTTCATTTGGGCTAGAGCAGAAATTATTGTTTGTTCTTATCTCTATCAGTACAATATGCACAGGGCCTTCAATAACCAAAACTGGGCTGCATTTGTCACAGAATTCCCTTTAAGCATCCCTGCCATGATGATTTTCTAGCAAATGTTGGCATTACTGATGCCTATAATGGGTTGGAAAGGGAAGGAAACATTGCTGTGTGCTTTTTATCTACATATTTGCTGTTCCCAGTATGTCTTGCCTTACCACATACCTTTATTTTTATAGAAAAAGAATTATGTTTAAGCCATGAGTTTTATTGTGACCAATAAATGATTTCTGGGATATCTCCTAGACAGCTTAAAGGTAAGTTTAAGAATGTTGGTTCTTTGAAAATACTCAAGTGGATTTGGCAGCTTACTTTCTGAAAAATGGCATCTAAATAATGAAATAACTACCTCCTCTTCCTCACTACAAGACAGCCAGTTTTATGGGTTAAAAAAAAAAAAAAAAGCAAGCACAGTTCCAGCACAGGACAGGAAATGAAGAATAGCTTTATAACAGAAATGATGTGGGGAATTCTTTATGTTGGCAACATGCAATTCTCCAAAATAGAAGCTGGCCAGAACCACTTTAACTATTTGGGAATAAATATTGTGGCATTTTTACTTACCCAGAATGGTCAGCAAAGACTCTTCAAGGCTATGGAAAACCAATGCCAAAGAGGACTTGTCCAGACAGTGGATTCTGTTCCTCTTGTTATGTCCCAGAAACAATGGAATTGACACAGAATTGCCAAAGGTTCTTTGAAAAATTACTTTTTTCAGATTATTAGAAAAATGAAAAGTATGTCCTCACAGGTGTCAAGTGTTTTACTTGGACAATTTGATTATCTCAATTATGTTGAATTCTTTGGTTTAACATTCCAGATATCTGCAGGAACTTGATACAACTCATCTACTCCCTTTTCTTCCTTTAAAACAATCCTTTTCCTAATGCTTACAGTATCAACATTAACCCAGACACTATATATAAATGAGAGAAACTATGGTAATATCTTCCTTTCAATTTTACATGAACTAGATTGACTTAAAAAATAATTTGTGTCAGTTTTTCTCAAAACAAGTTCACAAAAAAATTCAATAATTTGATTTTTGGGGTTTAATCCACATGCACACTTTTCTGGATCCTCTGTGTTTATGAGAGTGGATTTGTGAGACTACAGGTCCTGTCCCGGCAGTTTATGGACTGGCTAACTGCCTTAGGGGGCATCTAATATGTGGCCTGGCTTCCCAGACACTTCCTGGAACCACAGGCCTCATGTGTCATTTACAGTTGAACATGTTTATTCATTCATTACAAAGTGAGTGCTGGTAAAGGCAGAGCTTCAGACCCAATGGACCTTGCTGGTGTAATTATCAAAGCTCCTTACCTCAGGGAAAAATGAGCTCCATGATTCAAAGGACAAAAAAGCACTAAGGATTCAAGGTGAGAATATGTGTTGAACATTCACCCTGAAGATAGTTTTTTAATAAGGACTTTAAAAAGCAAAATAATATGTAAAAATATACAAAGCCAAAATGGTAGTGTAAGTTGCCCTGTATTCTGGCCATTGCTGAAAACATACCAAGATGTTATTTGTCTAAAAGACATTTGAATTCATTTATCTTTCAGAACCTCTACATAATATTGCTAGCAAATAAAGACAATGTGAGGCCTCCATGTCTATCGTTTTAATTGCAAGAAACAAAAAGTAATGACCTTGGGTTTGAACTTAGAGAATAATCCCACTCCTGATATGCCAGCATTTACCAGTTAATTTGAAAGCTTGGGAACAAATCACCCTCTGATTTTTGGTGAAATGTTCACTCCCCAGCCTGTCAACAGACTCCTCATGAGATAGTGTCCTTTTTGTTCTCACATCCAGAGCAGCTCTCACTCCGAGAGACACACTGCATGGCCCAGGGTTGTGCGAGGATTCTGGGGAGCTGTGAACGTCAGGCATGTTTAACCATGATCCTGAGCATAGGACCTCGCAGCTTAGTCTTTTGTGCAGAGATAATGGTTTACTTTAGATTGATTATATGCAGACTGAGAAGTGTATCTTGTGCAACAACTCCAAGGCGCGCTGAAAGATAAAAATCCCATTTGCTGCATTTTATATTGGTGGTCTCTGACGTGGACGACACTAGCCTGCATAGTCCTTGTAAATCACAGATATAATGAGGGCCAGATAGCAGCTCGCTTAACTGTTGAATGAAGTAAGTGTTTCTTTACTCCAGACTGAAGGATGGCATATTTGCTATCTCAAACCTTATGCTATCAGGTTGAAAGAAGTCTTTTATTTATATCTCTGAATGCAGACGAGATAGCTGGTTAGTTGGGTGAATGCTCCTGATGTTGTAGAGCAGAGTTTTAATGGAAGTTTCTTTATCCGCTTTTATTTAATTTTTATAATGCTCTATCTCCCTAGAGGGCCTTTCGTACTAAGATGAACTGCTTTCCAACTTCTTCCTCTTTCCTTTTGCCACCAGCCCTGTGGGCAAAGAACAAAGGGCAACTCCCCTCACCCCCCTGGTGGCTCATCAACATAATTCTTTAACTTGCCATGGGGTTCTCAGAGGGGAAATAAGTCTAGTTCCTAGAGCAAGAACAAATCCAGACCCCATAATCCTGCCTGAGTGGAACCCAAGCCTCACGAGTGAAAACACCTTTGCTTCTAATGTGTCGTTAATCCCAGTTTTATAGGCAGCAGTTTACTTTATGTCTAACAGAGCTATTTCCAAGCGTTGTATAATATAATGCATTCCAATATCTACAAGACAAATAGTAATTCCAGTTACATAAGGAAAACAATAGGAGTATGAATGGATTACCCGGACCGTGTTGTTAGAATCTCTAGCAAAGTTGTTTTCTCTCTGTGCCATAAACCCACACTCATGCAGATATACCTACACAACGGTCACACTGATACATACACAAACACACACAAATGCTCACAGGCATATACACACACCCTCACAAAGAAACACCCATACTCAACCACATACACATTCACACACTTGCACACATACACATACAGTTACAAATATGAAACTGAAAAGGAAAAAAACCTTTCTGTTGGAAGAAAAGTAATCTGATTTATGAAAATTTTAGTTACAGTAAATAGTAACATAATACTATTCAATTCTTTTTTTTCAAACATTCAATATTCACTCAACTCATTCAAACATCTAATACCTACAACAGGCCAAAAAAAGTCATTTGGTTGATATATTTATTGCCTGGCAGAAATACTTGGGAGATTTGTTGTAACAAAGACTGAAACATACTGGTAAGTGTTAAAAATTTAAGCAGCAGTCCCAACCAAGAGCTTTGCATCTAGTAGGTATCCAATAAATGTCCTGAATTTTTAAAAAACATCTTTTGAAAAAATTTTGTAGTCTTTAGGTTAAACATCACAGACTGACCCCATATGTTTATCTTTATTCCCTTCTCAAAGTCTAATAAAATGATATTAAAGCAATAAATAAATAGATGATAGATAGGTAAATGAGTAGACAGATAAAGTATAACCCTCTGGGAAGATATCAGAAAAAGAAAAAAAATATCAGAGAAAATGAAAGCAAACAAAGACATCAACAAAAATTGAAGAAGGAAATCTGAAGGAGGAATGAAATTGATTTCACGGAGAACTCAGAAACCTACATGCTTACAGGGGAGGAAGCCATCAAGACATAAGTAGTTCATGCCACTGAGCTGGGACAGGCCAAGAATTGGAAGTGTGAGATTTCTACAGAAGCTTAAGTAAAAAACAAAGAAGAAGTAAAAACAGGATAATTGGATGCATTAAGACACCTCCAAATCCTGTCCCTCGACCAGCAAGATGGAAATCTACTCTCTGGAGAAGTTTCTCCCTTGGAAGACTGAGATCTAAACAAACAAAAGTAAATAGAACTGGAGGAAACAGAACAATGGACAGAGATGGGACTGTTATAAAATTTGTCAATAAGATAAAATAGTGCAGCCGTGAAACAATAGTATATTACTGAAAAATAATGACGGCCATTCAGATAAGAATAAACTCATTGAAATGTAAAACACATCAAAATAAAGGTTTCAATAAAAGCAATGAAAAGTAAAATTGAGGAAATACCACCAAATTAGACAAAAAGAGAGAGATGGAAAACAGGGAGCAAAAAATTAAAAAATCAGACATTTTATTCAGAAGGCAGTCAATGTGTAACCAATAGGAGTTCCAGAAAGAATGAACAAACAAAAACTAAAGGAAAATATTCAAAAAAATTTAAGAAAATTGCTCCAAGGGATCCCTGGGTGGCACAGCGGTTTGGCGCCTGCCTTTGGCCCAGGGCGCGATCCTGGAAATCCGGGATCGAATCCCACATCGGGCTCCCGGTGCATGGAGCCTGCTTCTCCCTCTGCCTGTGTCTCTGCCTCTCTCTCTCTCTCTCTGTGACTATCATAAATAAATAAAAAAGAATTAAAAAAAAAAGAAAATTGCTCCAAAATAAAGGAGGTGACCTCTAGATTTAAAAGGCTCTACCAAGTGTCTTGAACAATTATGATAAAGATCTATATTCAAGCACATCACCATGAAATACTGCATCATCTAGGGAGAATACACTAAAAATATACCAAATAAACAAAACAAAGCAAAACTAAACACAGACAAAAAATACACACATACACATCAGTTACCATACAAAAGGGGGACATGGAATAGCATCAGGCTTCATGAAAAGAAACTCCACTCACTGGAGGACAATAGAGAAATGTTTTCAGGAGTTGGTTCAAGATGATAGCATAGGACAATCCCAAACTCACCTCCTCCCATGGACACACCAAATCTATAGCTATTTATGGTACAATTCCCTTTGAAAAAGACCTGAAAACTATTTGAATAGCTGCCACCATGACAAAGGATAAAATGACCACATCAAGACCTGAGGGAGAGGACACCTGGGTGACTCAGTGGTTGAGCGTCTGCCTTCAGCTCAGGTTGTGATCCTGGCGTCCTGGGATTGAGTCCCATGGTGGGGCCCCCACAGGGAGCCTGCTTCTCCCTCTGCCTATGTCTCCGCCTCTCTCTGTGTGTCTCTCGTGAATAAATAAATAAAATCTTAAAAAAAAAAAAAAAGACCTGAGGGAGAGGCAGAGATGTGTTCTCACCAAAAACCCATCCTGCCCCCTATGGTGACCCACTAATTGGAGGGATCCCAAGACTATGGAGCTTCCCCCTGAGGAGAGAGAGGTTCATGTCCCACACCGCTAAAGTCAACAAGCATGCACAGTCCACAGGAAGCTTCTTACTCTCCTAGCTCTGATGGCCAGGGGGCTTGTGTTCCTGGGTTCCCCAGGGCTAAAACAATTGGAAGATAGTTCTTGGCAGGCTACCATGCCAAGGCACTGCACAGCAGGCTGAAACACATCCCATTCTGCCTGTGAAAAAGACCTATTTACTTGTCCTGGAGCTTCAGCCTGAGAAGCAGGCTAAGGTTTGCCACATATCTATAACATATATAGATGCTCTCAGGAGCGAAGGCCAAAGGTGCCATCTTTGCATTCTCCCTTGGTACCTCTCAGAAGAACTTTCTACACTTGTCTGGAGCCCAGATTTTTGCAGCTGTGGCCCATAGGACACCTCCAGATCACTTAGTCTGGAGGCCACCCAGGATTACAAATGCATCTCCACAGGACTGTATATATTTGCATATTTTAAAAGCTGCTACCTGAGGGTCTGGCTTCCAATCCTCCTGAAACTACGTACCGATTGAGATTCCTCCCTTTGGAACCCAGACAGGTCTTGGCACATTATCAACAACTGGGACCTACCAAAAATAAATCAGGTGGCTTAGATAATCACAAAGGTCCCAGAGACAACCAAGAGCTAGGGCGAGGTTGAACAATAAGTTTCATTGGTTACGTAAGAAATGCTTTCAAATTCTGAGGGGAAATAAAATTATTTTCAATCTAGTTTCTATACACAGGCAAACTATTAATCAAGTGAGGGTATAGAATACAGACATAAGGTTAAAAAAAATTACCTCCCTTATGTCCTTTCCTGGGAAACTATAATGATGAGAATAACAAATGCTTACATAATATCCAGTGTTTGCCAGGCAATGTTCTAAGCATTTTATATATAGTAACTCAGTTACTCCTTAAAGAATTCATGCAAAATAGGAACTCTCATGGAGAGGTTGAGAAACACAGAGGTTGAAATTCTTGTCCAGCATGATCCTCATTAGTAAATGGGGGAGATGGGTTAGGAATCCTAGTAACCTAGTCCAGAGTTACTGCTGTTACTGTCCTGTGGCATGTCCCCTCAAAAACACAGAGGAAAGAAATCAGAGCAATGAGTAAAAGGGAAAACTTGAATACTGATATAACAGAAGTTATAGAAGTGCTTTGAGTTGTGTGGAGAAGTGGGAGAGTGTGTGTGTGTGTTGGGAGTAACTAGAAAGTCGAATTTTCATCTTTCATGGTACAAAGTAAATAGATAATCTCTCAAACTGAAAAATCAAACTAATTCATCCCTGCCTGGCACATACAAGGGACTCAATAAATGTTCATGAATGAATAAGAAAATGCTCCAAATCTCCATCTTGCGTTCATAGGTACTTTTATTTAGCACCGTAATTGAAAGACTGGACAAAGGACCTTAATCTGTGACAGTCTTTATGTGGATATATGTTAATGACAGATGTATGTAAAAAAATAGCAAATATGCATGACACTATAATTCTGTATTTTAAAGAAGAGGCTGCACATGTGTATGTGTATAATTATGAACATATAGGATTATATATGTAAAATAAAATCTGTGCCAAGATGAATGCTAAGATCTCTTTGCATGTCATCCTATGCTGCCAGTGACTAACGTAGAAGGCAACTAAAAAGCAGGAAACAGGCTTTTTTATTCCCAACCAGAACCTTTGCAAAGATTCCTGGACACACACTCCCATTGTATTGTCTAAAGTCCTGGGTGGGCTCCTTCACAAAAGCAGCATTTCATAGGAGAGGGAAAAGGCTTGCCAAGGTTCTAAAACTTTCACTTCCTATATTTGTTTTTTAATGTATTTATTCCAATTTCAAGGTAGGGTTTCATTCATTCCTTCCCTATCCCCCCAAAATTTAGTGGAGGAGAAAGAATAAAGCCAAGGAGACTTGCTCTTCATACGGATTTCATGTTGGGAGGGGGGCGGTGGAGGATTGTTTGGGGGTTCTGTTTGGGTAGTGTCTTGGACAAGGCATATGGTTGGTTATGTACACACAGAGTGGGGAAGTGAAAGCATCACTGATCCTTTAATGGGAAAAGCTTAAAGTAAACAGAGTTTTTCATCCTCGTTATGCCAAGAGCTGGAATAATAAATACAGATAGGAGATAGCCTCATACTTCAAATAATTTGTTGAAACTAGGTTCACAAACTCAGCCTGTTTCTATTTGTGCAGTTGTTAACCATAAGGACAGTCGTAACCCTTGCTGGGCCCTGGACAAGTGCCTTGCCAGTCACCACTCACATCATCCCAGCTTTGCAGACTAAAATTAGTTGACACTGCCCAACCGTCCAAACTGTGATCGATCGTCTCAACTTTCAGGGCAGACCCTTGAGATTGATTGGCAGATCAGAATGGCAACTATCTGGTTGGAGAGTCAAAGGTCATGCTGCGTCTGTATTTTATGACATAAACAAAGCTGCCAAGGAAAGAACAGAGAAACTAGAATAAAGATAAACTGGAAAAAACATCAGAGAGACAAAAATATTCATTGGTTAAATTTAACTACGTAAGGTATTTAATAAAACTGTCTTTGTGAAGTTTACGTATCAGTAACTCCTCATGTATTGTTAGCAAAATAATTCAGAATGTTTCAAAATTATGTTTGTCCCTTAAGCTTTTGTTGTTAGTCCTTTTGGAAGTGATCTAAGATGTGTGATCTCCATGGCTGGGTCTACCAACATACAAGTTTTGTAGGAGAAGTAAAATACTGGGTAAATGTTTGAAGCAAATAATGACAAATTCCTACATGCAGATTCTTGTGAATAATGAGATGTTTTGACAGTAGGTGGGACAGAGTATCTGAATGTGTTTAAACTTAAATATTTTGCAAAATATCAAAATTTTTTTCCCACTCTATTTGGAGTTTTATTAACTTTTCAGTGGAACTGCATTTGTCAAAGTCACAAATAAATGATAATTTGCCAAAATCAACATCAGTTTATCTCCCCTTAGCCTCTTGACAGTACTGGATGTAGTTCATCGCTCCATCGTACCCAAAATATTTTGTGCTGTAGCCCAGCACACTGCATATTGCTGGCTTTCCTCCTTTCTCATAACTCAATCTGGGAATGTAAGATTCTATCCTTGAGTCTATCCTCTACCACTTTCTCTCTGTAATTCTTTCCCTGAGTATTCTTACCTAGTCCATGCTTTTTAATAGTACTTCTAAACTTGTGATTCTTTTTTTATATATTTTATTTATTTATTTGAGATAGAGAAAATAAGGGAGATATATATATATATTTTAAAAAAAACATAGTGCGTTCATTTAAACTGTTGCTTTTCATAATTCATTGAATCTTATCCCAGGTCAATATCTTCATTCTATTACCTTACTGAATACATTCATTAGTGTTACATAAAACTTCACATAAAATTACATACAAATTAAAAGTACAGTTAAGAACATAGTCATGATCTGTGTGAAAGGATTCACCGTTATGGCACCCTAGTCCCTGATGGGAGTACTTTTTCTGTTTTGTGGGCTTCACAACCTTAGACTCTCTTCTGTTTTAGAGAAAATAAAGCAGCTCCTCTGAGCTCTATGCCACGAGGTGCCCAGCCACTGCATTATCAGTTTGTGTTCACCCAGTGGTACCTGTCCACCCGGTGGTTAGCAGCTGACCTCTGATCTTTAGGGTGTTTACGCAATAAACATATATATATATATATATATATATATATATATATATATAGAGAGAGAGAGAGAGAGAGAGAGAGAATGAGCAGAGGGAAGGGGCAGAGGGAGAGGGAGAAGCAGGTTCTCTGCTGAGCAGGGAGCCTGATGCGGGGATTGATCCCAGGACCCTGGGATCATGCATGACCTGAGCTGAAGTTAGACGCTGAACAGACTGAGTCATCCAGGCATCCCTAAACTGGTGATTCTTGAAATCCTGTTTCCGGCTTGACTAATCTCTTAAACTCTCAATTCATACATCTAACTGCTACTTGACAGCTCCGGTTGTCTGATTTTCACTGTATACTTAACATGGACCAAACGGAACTGTAAGTTCTCATTCTTCTCCCCTAATTCACTGTCTCCAAGTCTTCTTCATCATGAAAATGACACCATCATCCATCCAGTTGCTCAGGCCAAAAGCCAAGAGTTATTCTTGATCCCTCCCTTTTCGTCTCACATCCCATTTCCACTTCATCAACCAGTTGAGTTAGACCTACTTCTAACAGCCAGTTTGATCCTGATCATTGTTTGCTCTCTTCATTCCTGCCACTTATGTCCAAGTTAGTCCCTGCACTCACCACAACATCCTTGTACCCAGGCTTGCTGCCTCCATGTCTCCCTCCTATAGTCCATCCTTCACAGAGATGCTAGTGAACTCTTAGAACATAAAACAGACCTTGATACTCCTCAGTATTTCTTTGCTGATTATCATATGTCAAGCCCGTGCTACTCTCTATGAATAGAGAAAGGTCACAACTCAATACAAGAAATAGACATGCACATTGTATCTCTAACCAAAATCGGAGTGACTTGTGCTAAACAGTATGAACAAAAATGAAAAGACTAATTTTTACTAGAGTGGTGATAGTTGATATGGAGCAGGCTTGGAGAAATTATTGCCTGGTCATTCATTCATTTTTTTTTTTTGAGCAAACACTATACCCTGAACTGTGCTTCACAGAGAAAAATTATGTTCAAGTTGAGCAGGATAAGTAGGACTTGAGAGGAATATTCTCTGCTAAGGGACCAACATGTGCAATATGCAAAAGCAATTTACATGTACTTTCGAGAATCATGAGTGACCCTGTGTGATGGACCCAAGGCCATGGCTGGGGAAACCACAAGGTCAGAACACAGGAAGGTTGGGAGGGTCCATAAATGTTGGGCCTAGAAGACCCAGACAGGCCAGAGAGTCTAGAATTAACCCAAGGGCAATAGCAATCATCAAACGTGCTTTCGTTTCATTTTACTTAACAGTGGAGTGATATGATCAACTTTGTATTTTAAAGTTTCCACTCAGGAGCCAGGATGAAGGATGATTTAGTAGAAACAGGACACAAGTCAAGGAGAACAGTTAGAAAGCTGTTGCAATATTTTAGACAAAAGACAGTACAGACCTAAATTGGAATGGGAGCAGTGAGAATGGAGAACAAAGATAGTGTTAGGAAAAAACATTGCAAACTGGCAGCTTGCAAATCCAATCTTGTCATAAATGTTTTGTTTGAATTATGCGATGTAATTTTGTTTTGCCTGAATTCATTGCCAAGATTTTACAATCCAGAGACTTCAAATAAAATCTAAATTTCCAACTCCTCTTTTAGATATCCTAAAGCTGCAGTCCTGAGCCACATTCCCTTATCACAACACTGCCCAGTGGTAAGAAGCACATGCTCTCCTCTTTAGACAGTAGACAGGGCCTTCTCCAGCTGGCCACATCCCCTTTGTCCTGTTTTATTTGATCCATCAGGCCCTTTAGGCATTTCAGAGATACGTGACATAATCTGAGAAAATTAACTGACTGACCCAAGTGGCTTCTAGGGTGGACAATAAAAGAGGAGGGGCAGATTCATGTTCAGGGATTCGCCTACCTGAGGTAGGGTACACAAGAGAAGGAACAGGTTTGAGGAGTAAGATCATTAGTTCAGTTTAGGACATGCTCAGTGAATTTTTTATTAATCTATCTTCCGGTTAAGGGTTATTAAAGGAAAAAAAACATCTTCTATTATAAGCTTTTAAAAACAGATGACTCTCCATTAAAGCAACCTGCTAATTCTCTTTCATTCTGCCAAAAAAAAAAGGTCTTTGATCCAAAACATATAAATGTACTGTGTGCATAAAGAGATGTCATTTTAATCAAATTTACATTTGAAGTGTCATAAGGAATTTTTATTCTTCCTGTCATTATTTATGTAAAGGAAAGTATTGCCAAAATTAAAGGGAAAGGAAATTAGCTTTTCTAGTTAATGTCATAAGGACATGAAACATTTTCATTCTGATGGAATGAAGAATTGGAAGATTTTTGAAAAACTGTACGGTGTTCATTTAATCTTACTAGAAAGGACTATAGAGGAAGATATTGAAAGGCTGATTTTTTTTCCCTAATGAGGAAAAATGCCAAGATAAATGAGTTTCAACCCTGAAATTAGAAACAGATTGTTTATGGAAAGTTCATAGGTTATTCCACATTCCAGAATGTTCTCTCTCCTCCTTCCTCCTCATCACTCATAGTACTTAGAGGTCTAACCTCAGCCACACCTGGTTCATTGAGATGTCACAGAATCATCCAATCCACACCCACCTATTTCTCTAAATCCTTTCTTCTAGTTTCTGTAACCAAGAGTTCAGCACTACCCCATTCTCTTTAACCTAATGGTTTCATCTGTCTTTGTTTTACTTCTCTGACAAGTCAGTAACTTTAACAACAAAAAAGAAAACATAGCTATGATTCCTCTCTGGTACCCAGAACACTGTGCACATATTAAGTGCCTGTTAAATATTTTTGTCCTGTTGAGAGATAAGATTAAGGGGCAGTAGAGCCCAGGTTCTAGAACCAGCTTGATGCCAGCTCCCCCACTTACTAGTATATAACATGGGCAAGTTAAATAACCCCTGTTGCAGTCCCATCATTTAGTAAATGATGAAACTCCTGTCATCGGGCTGTTGAGAGGCTAGGAGTAAGTTAACATACAGAGTGCACTGAATGCCAAGCATGTAGTAAGCTCTCAAGAAATGTAACTGTTACTATAAATGCAGGCTCTGATGCACACTCATTTTGGATAAATTATCGCATCCTCCTATGACACAGTGGTTTCTTCTGGAAACCAGGGGCAGTAGGAGTACCTGCCATGTAGGGTTTTTCAGCAATTAAATGAAGTGATGTATGTAAAGTACACTATGAATGATGCCTGGCATATAGGAGGAGGTCAACAAATGTCAGTCACTCTTATTATCCCTCTGAGTATTCCACTTATGCCAAAGCAACCAGCCAATTGACAGGCATAGGAGCCTGAAGAGAAGAGAATAAGTGTACTGAGATGGGCAAAAAGCAATCAAGATTTCTGGCATCAAGTAGAAATTCTATGCTTTCCAACGGTGTTCTCATATACTTTTAAATGACCCTTTTGCAAAGGAAGAACCATCAATTCCTACAATAAACGAAAAGCTGGCCCCATTTGGCTAGTTCAATTTAGTAAAGTAGTAAGAGCTTGATGATTTACTATACTCTCATCAGTAATCATTTGGAAAAAGACAAGGCTGAGAATTACCACTGCAAATATAGGGGAAGAAGGTATGCTAAGCAAATTAACTGCATGGAAAGTTATTTTATTTTATATATATATAAATATACCTAATAATTTTATTCAGTTACAATTAATATTCAGTATTATATTACTTTCAGGTATGCAGTATAATGATTCAACAACTCTATACATTTCTCAGTGTTCATCAAGTGTGTCTAGTTGCTTTTTAGAATAAGTTTCACCATGTTAGGCATACATATTTATGCATAAGAAATTGATATGCTAATCCAAAACAATCAATTTCTCAAGGTTTATTACTTGAAAATATTTTTACAATCTAGCTTTAGTGATCATGCACCTTAAAAGTAATAAAATATCATTTTAAAAAATTTAACAAACACATAAGCATTAGTATAATTTTAAAGTAATTTTTAAAAATTTTTTTTAAATTTGTATTTATTTATGATAGGCACACAGTGAGAGAGAGAGAGGCAGAGACACAGGCAGAGGGAGAAGCAGGCTCCATGCACCGGGAGCCTGACGTGGGATTCGATCCCGGGTCTCCAGGATCGCGCCCTGGGCCAAAGGCAGGCGCTAAACCACTGCGCCATCCAGGGATCCCAATTTTAAAGTAATTATATTAATTTAACATAAAACCATTTCACCACCAACTATGTGTCAAGTTCTTTCCAAATATTACTTCATTTAACCTAACAATATCCTTGCCAGTATGTATTATTATCCCAGGGGTAACAGAGGTCAAGCAAATTGCCTTGGGTCACTCAGATCACATTTGAACTAGGTTCAGAGATCAAGTCTATTATAAAATCCATGTTCTCAAAAAAAAAAATCCATGTTCTCTTTGTGATGTTCCATTTAGAAAATGTTTGATTCAAAATACAATGTCCTCCAAATATATATTTGGCAAGCTTGTCACTAACTTTATTTAATATATTTGACTGATTAAATCCTGGCTATTTAAACAATTTTCCTCTATCGAGCACACTCAAAGAATGGACAATACATGCCCATAGGCTAGATCTCAAAAATACTATACTGAGCAGAAAGAAACAGCACAGAAAATGGAAGAGAGGATTTCATTTATCTGAAGTTCTAGACTAGACAAAACCAATCCATAGTGATTTAAATCCTATCAGACTTTGCTGAGGGCAATACAGTGGGGGAGATAGGGTGGGAAATGGATGATTGCAAAGAGGTAGGAGAGAACTTTCTGGGATGAAAGAAATGTTCTAAACCTTAAATAGGTTGTCATAACATATGCATATACATTTTTTAAAAACTCATGAAACAATGTATCAATACAGGAAAATTTTCAAATGAAACAGAAAAGAAGGTTTTATATGTACAAAAAAATTAGAGAAATTCCTAATATAGCAAACATAATAAATGTTAATTGACAATATCAGTCCCCCAAATGCTGTGTCACCTTAATAAAAAAAAGTAGAATTTGGGATTCCTGGGTGGCTCAGTGGTTTAGCGCCTGCCTTCAGCCCAGGGCATGATCCTGGGGAGTCCTGGGATTGAGTCCCACCTCAGGCTCCCTGCATGGAGCCTACTTCTTCCTCTGCCTATGCCTCTGCCTCTCTCTTTCTGTGTCTTTCATGAATAAATAAATAAAAATCTTTAAAATAAAAAAGTAGAATTTAAGACAGTAAACATCATAAAGTCTAAGGAAGGATATTTTATATTATGTAGAAAAATTGGCAATATAAAATATAGTTATAAAATATAGTACATATGTATGTATTTAAGAGACAGAACTGTGGAAATTAATTAATTAATTAATAATCTAGAGATTCAGAGGTTTAACACATTTCTCTCCAAATGTGATAAATCAAGCAAATAAAGAAAATGAGATACAAGTAGTATTATCAATAGGTTAGACAGAGAAACATACTATTTTTAAATTTTATTTTAATTCCAGTGTTAACATAGTGTTATATTAGTTTCAGATATACAAAATAACAATTTAACAATTCCTATTTTACTCAGTACTTATCAAGGTAAATGTACTCCTAATCCCTTTCACCTTTTTTGTCCATCCTCTCCATCTACCACACCTCTGGTAATAACTCTGTTTATCTCTAAAAAGTCTGTTTTGGGTTTCTCTCTCTTTTTCTTCCTTTTTTCATTTGTTTGGTTTCTTAATTCCACATATGAGTGAAAGCATATGGTATTTGTCTTTCTCTGACTTGCTTATTTCACTTAGTATTATACTTTCAAGGTCCACTCATGTTGTTGTAAATGGCAAGATTTCAGTCTTTTTTATGGCTGAGTAATATTACATTGTATACATATACCACATCTTCTTTATCTATTCATTGCTAGATGGACATTTATTTATGCTGCTTCCATAATTTGGCTATTGCAAATAATTCTGCTATAAACACACGGGTGCTTATATCCTTTCAAATTAGCATTTTTTGGTATTCTTTGTATAAGTACCCACTAGTGTGATTACTGGACCAAGGTAGTTCTATTTTTAATTTTTTTTAATTTTTATTTATTTATGATAGTCACAGAGAGAGAAAGAGAGAGAGGCAGAGACATAGGCAGAGGGAGAAGCAGGCTCCATGCACCGGGAGCCCGACATGGGATTCGATCCCGGGTCTCCAGGATCGCGCCCTGGGCCAAAGGCAGGCGCCAAACCGCTGTGCCACCCAGGGATCCCCTATTTTTAATTTTTTAAGGAGTCTCCATACTGTCTTCCACAATGGCTGTACCAGTTTGCACTCCCATCAACAGAGCAAGAGGGTTCCCCTTTCTCCACATCCTTGCCAACACCTGTTGTTCCTTGTTTTTTATTTTAGCCATTCTGACAGGTATGAGGTGATATCTCATTCTAGTTTTGATGTGCATTTCCATAATGATCAGTGATGCTGAGGATCTTTTCATGTGTCTATTGGCTATCTGTAAATATTCTTCAAAGAAATGTCTGTTCATGTCTTCTGCCCTTTTTTAAATTGGGTTATTTCTTTTATAGGTGTTGAGTGTATAAGTTCTTTATATATTTTGTATATTAACCCTTTATCAGGTAAGTCACTTGCAAATATCTTCTCCCATTCAGTAGTTTGCCTTTTAGCTTCGTTGTTTTCTACACCATGCAGAAGTTTTTTATTTTGATGTAGTTCCTAATAGTTTATTTTTGCTTTTATTTCACTGGTCTCAGATGACTTATCTAGAAAAATGTTGCTATGATTGTATTCGGAGACATAACTGCCCATGATCTATTCTAGAATTTTTATGGATTGAGGTCTCAGACTTAGGTCTTTAAACCATTTTGAGTTTATGTTTGTGTATAGTATAAGGATGTGGTCCAGTTTCCTTCTTTTGTGTGTAGCTGACCAGTTTTCCCAGCACTGTTCCTTGAAGAGACTGTCCTTCCCATTGGATATTCTTTCCCGCTTTGTCAAAGATTATCTGACCATATAATTGTCAGTTTATTTCTGGGTTTTCTAGTCTGTTCCATTGATCTGTGTGTTTATTTGTGTGCCAGTACCATACTGTTTTGAGCAGTACAGCTTTAGTATAGCTTTTTTAGTAAACCTTGAAGTCTGGAATTCTGATACCTCCAACTGTGCTTTTCTTTTTCAAAATTTCTTTAGCTAACTGGAGTTTTTGTAGTTCCATAAAAATTTTAGGATTTTTTGTTCTGGTTCTGCATAAAATGCTTTGGTATTTTAATAGGGATAGTATTAAATCTGTAGACTGCTTTGACATTTTAACAATATTTGTTCTTCCAATCCATAATCATGGAATGTCATATTTTTGTGTTATCTTCAATTTCTTTCTTAATGTTTCAGTTTTCAAAGTACAGGTCTTTCATCTCTCTGGTTAAGTTTATTCCTAGGTATCTTACTGTTTTGGGTGCAATTGTAAGTGGGATTTTCTTGACTTGTCTTTCTATTGCTTCATTATTAGTGTATGGAAATGCAATTAGTTTATGATTTCTGTATATTGATTTTGTGTTCTGAAACTTTATTGAATTCATTTACCAGTATTAGTAGTTTTCAGTGGAGTCTTTCGTTTTTTCTATAATGAGTATCATGTCATCTGCAAATAGTGATAGTTTTACTTCTTCCTTACCAATCTGGATGCCTTTTATTCATTTCTCTTATCTGATTGCTGTGGCTAAGACTTCCACTACTATTTTGCTTAAGAGTGGTGAGAGTGGATGGACATCCTTGTCTTATTCCTGATCTTAGGGGAAAAGCTCTGTGTTTCCCCATTGAATATGATGTTAACTGTGGGTTTTCATGTTTATTTACTATATTGAGGTATGTTCCCTCTAAACCTACTTTGTTGAAGGTTTTTATCATGAATGGATGTTGTGCTTTGTCAAATGCTTTTTTGGCCTCTACTCAAATGATCATATAATTTCTATCCTTTCTCTTATTGATATGATGTGTCACATTGATTTCTGAGTATTGAATCACCCTTACATCTGAGGAGTAAGTCCCACTTGATAGTGTTGAATGATTTTTTAAATGTATTGTTGGATTTAGTTTGCTAATGTTTAGCTGATGACTTTTGCAATCTAAGCTCATCAGAGATATTGGCCTATAGTTCTCTCTCTTTTTTTAGTGTCTTTATGTAGTTTGGGAATCAGGTTAATGCTGGCCTCACAGAATGAATTTGGGAGTTTTCCTTCCTCTTCTATTTTTTGGAAAAGTTTGAGAATAATAGGTATTAAATCTTCTTTAAATGTTTGGTAGAATTCACCTCAGAATTCACCATCTGTTTCGTGGGCTTCTGTTTATTGAGAGTTTTTTGATTACTGATTCAATTTCATTAGTCAGAATTGGTCTATTCAAATTTTCTATTTCTTCCTGCTTTATTTTTGGTAGTTTATATGTTTCTAGGAATTTATACATTTCTTCTAGGTTGTCCAATTGTTGGCAGATAATTTTTCATAATATTCTCTTAAAATCCTTTGCATTTCTGTGGTGTTGGTTGCTATTTCTCCTCTTCTGTTTCTATTTCTGTTCATTTGTCCTATTTTTTTTGATGAGTCTAGATAGAGGTTTATCAATCTTGTTGATCTTTTCAAAGAATCAGCTCCTGGTTTAATTGATCTGTTCTATTGTTTTTTTAGTTTCTAAATCATTTATTTTTATTTTAATCTTTATTGTTTCCTTCCTTCTGCTAATTTGGGGTTTTGTTATTTTTCTAGCGCCTTTAGGTGTAAAGTTTGGCTGTTTATTTGAGATTTTTCTTGCTTCTCCAGATAGGCCTGTATTTCTATAAACTTCCATGTTAGAACTGCTTTTGTTGCATCCAAAAGATTTTGGACTGTTGTGTTTTCATTTTCATTTGTCTCCATGTATGTTTTGATTTCTTCTTTGATTTCTTGGTTGACCCATTTATTGTTCAGTACCATGTTATTTTACCTCCATGTATTTATGCTCTTCCCATATTTTAACTTGTGGTTCATTTCTAGTTTCATTGCATTGTGGTCAGAAAAGATGCATGGTATAACTTCAGTCTTTTTTAATTTGTTGAGACTTGTTTGGTGCCCTAATATGTGATCCCTTCTGGAAAATGTTCCATGTGCACTTGAGAAGAATGTGTATTCTCCTCTTTTAGGATAGAATACTCTGAATATATTTATTAAATCCATCTGGCCCAGTGTGTCATTCAAAGCCACTGTTTCCTTGTTGATTTTTTGTTTAGATAATCTGTCCACTGATGTAAGTGGGGTGTTAAAGTCTCCTACTATTACTTTATTACTGCTGATTAGTTCCTTTATATCTGTTATTAACTGTTGTATATATTAGGGTGCTCCCATGTTGGGTGCATAAATATTTACAACTATTACGTCTTCTTTTTTGGATTGTGCCCTTTATTATCATATAGTGTCCTTTTTTGTCTCTTGTAAACAGTCTTTGTTTTAAAGTCTATTTTGTCTGATAGAAGTATTGCTACCCTGCTTTCTTTTCATATACATTTGCATGATAAATGTTTCTCTATCCTCTTACTTTCAATCTGCATGTGACTTTAGGTCTGAAATGAATCTCTTATAAACAGCATACGGATGGGTCTTGTTTTTTTACCCATTCTGTCACCTTTTGTCTTTTGATTGGAGTACTTAGTTCATTTAAATTCAAAGCAATTATTGATAGGTATGTATTTATTGTCAGTTTATTATTTATGTTTGTTTTTGTAGATCTTCTGTGTTCCTTTCTTCCTTCCTCTCTTCTTTTACCACAGGATGGCTTTCTTTAGTGATAAACTGGATTCCTTTCTTTTTATTTTTTGCATCTTTATTACTGGTTTTCGATTTGTGGTTATCATTATGTTTGTATATAACATCTTCTGCATATGGTAGTCTATACTAAGTTGATGGTCGCTTAAGTTTGAGCTCATTCTTCACTCCACAGCAGCTCCCATGCTTTTGGCATATGGTGTCATACTTTACATCCTTTCATTTTGTGAGTCCCTTGACTTATTTTTACAGATATATTTGTTTTACTGCTTTTGTGCTTCCCACTTTTTTATTCTTGCTTATGGTTTTTGCTTTCCACTGAAAGAATCCCCCTTACCATTTCTTGTAGAGCTGGTTTAGTGGTCATAAACTCCTTTAGCTTTTGTTTTTGGGAGGAACTCTTTATCTCTCCTATTCTGAATGATAGCCTTGTTAGATAGAGTATTCTTGGCTGCAGATTTTTTTTCCTTTCAGCACTTTGAAAATATCATGCCATCTCTTTAGGCCTGCAAAGTTTCTGCTGAAAAATCTGCTGACAGTCTTAGGGGGTTTCCTTTGTACATAACTGTCTTCTTTGAAAATTTTCTTTATCACTACTTTTTACATTTTTAGTTACTATGTGTATTAGTGTAGACCCTCCTGGGTTGAACTGGGGAGCGGGGAGGGGCAGAATTTATGTGCCTCCTGGATCTGGATATTTGTTTCTTTCCCTACATCAGAAGTTTTAAACTATTATTTCTTCAAATAAAATTTCTGCCCCCTCTTTTCTCTCATCTTCTTCTTCTGAGATCCTTATAATGTGAAAGTTATTATGCTTGATGAAGTCACTGAATTCTCTAAGTTTATTCTCATTCTGCATATTTTTTTTCTCTTGCCTGCTCAGCTTGATTACTTTCCAATACTCTGTCCTCCAGGTTACTAATTCATTCTACTGCTTCCTCTGGCCTGCCTTTTATTTCATCTAGAGTATCTTTAATTTCATTTATTGGTTTCTTCATCTCTGATTGGTTCTTTTTATGTTTTCTCTTTGTTAAGGGTCTCACTGATGTCCTCCACACTTTTATCAGGTCCAGTGAGTATCTTTATGATCATTACTTTAAATTATCTATCAGGCATATTACTTATATTCATCTCATTTAGGTCTCTTTCTGTGATTCATCCTGTTCTTTCATTTTAGACATATTTTTCTGTCTCTTCATTTTATCTAATTCTGTGTCTGTTTATGTCTGTTAGGAAAGTCAGTTATATCTCCTGCTCTTAAAATCAGTGGGTGGGCCATGCACTTTTAACAAGGTGGCACTGGTCCTTTGCCAGAGGGGACATCCCTCCTTCACCAAGACAGAGCTGGCAGGGACCACTCTGCAAAGTTTGCACAGGTAGGATGCACAGTCCCTGCAAGTTGTGTGTTCAATCCTCTTGCACAAGGAATGTACAGCTGCCAAGACCAAGGCAGCCAGAGCTGCTCTGCAAAAGGGCATTTAGGTGGGCATACACTTTGTGCCCTTTCACTGTTGCTGCTGAAGCTGAGGCCCCAAAAAGCATGCAGTTGGTGGATGTGGTGTTGGCCAGGTTTACACTCATGTTCTAGGGAAGGGGACCTGCAGACTGGGGCAGGCCTGGTTGCAAGGAGTGAGGCATGGTGTAAGGAAGTTAGGTAGTGAATACTGGTGCCAAGCTAGTTCCTGCAGGTGGTCATATTTATGCTGAGGGTGAGAAAGGGAAATGGCACCTGTCAGCTCCTTTGTTCCTAGAGGAGTCTCCCAGGTAAATCTGTCCCTCTGGAATATATTACGCAATTAGTAAATACTCTTCCTTCCATTTGCCCCAGGTATTTTTCAAACTGCTGCTTCTGTGCTATACCTCTAGGGCTGTCTGATGTCCTGTCTCTTTAACGGTGTAGACTGAGTTTCTTACTGTGCTCTGATTTTTAATGTTTGAGGCTTTAAGCCCCACTAGTTGTAAGAACTTACAAAATTTGGCTCTTCTGGTTATTAAAGCCAAATACTATGGTGATATATCTTCCCTGTGTGGGCTCCCAGTGTGAGGGTCTATTTCTTTCCCTTCCTGGGGCTCCCTCCTGCAGATGGCTCTGGAGTCTGATCAGCTTTCCACTGCGCCTCTGCCCTTCCTACCCTCTTAGATGTGGCCTCTTCTCTACATTTAGTTGTGGAATTTGTTCTGCCAGTCTTTGAGGTTATTTACGTTGATGTGTTATCTAGTTGTATCTGTGGGAAAGGTGACCTTAGGGTCCTCCTACTCTGCCATTTTCCTTGGAACTCAAAATATTCTTTTTGAGAATAAAACATTCCACAAAATCATATTAGGAAATATATAAAGCCTAAATCAATTATGCAGAATTAATTTCACACAGTTCGTATAGGCCATATCCTTCACACTAATACAACAAAATCAGAAATCAATAACAAGGGATTATCAAAATAATCCAGAAATTTATGGGGGGAAACTACGATGTAAATCTTGGGCTAAAAAGGATATTTCAAGGAAAATACATAATATGGAAAACTGAAAGACAAGAAAGCGCTATATATCAAAACTTGTGAGGAACAAGATATTTACATGATCAAATGCTTTTATCATAAAACTGAAGACAGTAGGTTCATACTTCACAGAACCTAGGAAAAGAACAACAGAGTAAGCCCCCCCCCCAAAAAAAAAAGCCATCCTTCTCTTCCCAGGAAAAACAAGAAGGAAGAACATAAGAAGGAAATAATAGTAATTAATGAAATAAACAATAAAAGATTAATAAAATTAAAATTGGCTCTTACAAAGATCGAAGTGATAAACTTCTCTGATAAGACTGACCAATTGTGGGGATCCCTGGGTGGTTCAGTGGTTTAGCACCTGCCTTCCACCCAGGGTATGATCCTAGGATCCCGGGATCAAGTCCCATGTCAGGCTAGGACATGCATGGAGCCTGCTTCTCCCTCTGCCTGTGTCTCTGCCTCTCTCTCTCTCTCTCTCTCTCTCTCTCTGCCTCTGGGTCTCTTATGAATAAATAAATAATTTTTTAAATTAAAAAAAAAACCAAAGACTGACCAATTGCAATAGAAAAAAAATCTGTAAACAAATTCATACAACAAAAAGGGATGTAACTACAGAAATTTTTAAAATCACAAAAGAATGCTATAAATGAATAATGCTAATAAATATGAAAGCCCAGACAAAATGGGATACATTTCTGCAAAAATATAAATTGTCCTGATTAGCACAAAAAGAAATTTAAAATATCAAATAGACCCATAATCTCTACAAATATAAAATGATAAAAAAATTTTCCACTTCTAATAGAACCAAGTTTAGTAATTTTAAAAGGGGAGTTCTGTTAAAACTTTTAACAAACAGAAAATCCTAGGGCTCCTGGATGGCACATTAGTTGGGCATCCAACTCTTGGTTTCAGCTCAGGTCATGATCTCATGGTGGTAAAACAGGCTCTACCTTGGCCTCTGTGCTCAAAGCAGAGTCAGCTTGAGTTTCTCTTTCCTTCTCTCTGCTCCTCTCCCTTACTTATTCTTTCTCTCTCTCTCCTTTCTCTGGAGTAAATAAATAAATCTTAAAAAAAAAAACAGAAAATCCCTATTTTATACAAATTATTGTGGAAAAAAGGAACTCTGCCTGATTTACCTTATGAAACTAGCATGAAGTATATTCCAAAAGCAAGTCTTCACTCCAAAATAAAATAAAAGCAAATGAAGAAGAAAAAACACAGGCTCATTTTACTTGTGAACTCAGGTATAAGAATTCTAAATAAAATATTAAGTAAAGAAATCCAACATAACACTAAAAATAATTATAAAGATTCAAGGTTTAACATGAGAAAATCTATCAAAGTATTTGGCACATCACTGGGAAAAAAACAGGAAATCATACTATTATTTTAATAAATACAGAAACATATTCAATAAAACTCAGCATATACTTAAAATTTCTTTTTAAAGAAAACTCAAAACTATGAATAGATGGGAATGCTTTTAACATAACAAAGACAATCTACCCCCCAAAAAGGAAATCAAATTATAAAAGAGGGGAAATTTTAGAAATATTGCCATAAAAACAAAGATTGAGATGAGGGTGGCCTGCTATTATTTACTAAAAAGCATAAAAACAAAAGAAGTCTTCACAAATACAGTAAGACAAAAAAAGGGATAAAAGGTATTTGCAGATGTAGAGATATTAACTCTATACAGGCTCCAAATAAAATCCATAGGCATTAGAATTAACATTAGAGTTTAGTAACGTTGCCAGATATAAGGTCAATTTACAAAAATTTACCTTTATGTCAGCAATAACTAACAGGAAAATACATTATGCAACAAAACTTCTAAAAGAGCTAGGAAATTTAAATTATTTATAGTGAAAAATATTTAAACTCTGTTCAAGGACATAAAAATAATCCAGAAGGAAAGAAAACATGTTCAAGGGTAAGGTGATTGAACAATCAGATAGTTAACTTTTTCTGAATTAATATAAAATTTAGTTGCAAATTCAAAGTCATTCTCATACATTGCTGATGGGAATGCAAAATGGTATAACCCTTTCTCCATCAGTTTGGCAGCTTTTAAGAAAGTTACAATACATCTACCATATGACCTACCCTTTCCACTCTAGGTATTTACCCAAGAGAAACTAAAGTGTATGTTCATACAAAGACTTTATTTGTAAAAGCTAAAAACATAAAATAATTAAGACATTCTCTGGCTGGTGGTATATCTATACAAAGAATACTATCCAGCAATAAATAAGGAATGAAATTCTAATACACACAACAAGGAGAAATTCCAAAATAATTTTGGTTTAAGTGATCAAGCCCAATAAATAAGAGTACATATTGGACAAATTTTCCATTTTTCTAAAACTCTAAAAAACACAAACTGATAGGGATAGAAAACAGATCAGTGACTGCCTGGAAATTGAGGTGTAGCAGGGAACAGGGAAAGTGATTTTATAATGGCATACAAAGAAATGCTGAGCAATAGTAGATACATTTATTATTTTGATTGGGATCATGGTTATGTACAACCCTATATACAAACGTCAAAAGGGATCCAATTATACACTTTAAATATGTGCAGCTATTGTATGTCAATTAGATTTCAAAGCAGCTGTGACATAAAAAAAAAAAGTCATGGCTAGTTTTTTCTTTTTCTTTTTTTTTTTTTTTTACAGGCAAACTTGATACAGTGATTCTAAAACTTATGGGAAATTTTTGAGGCAAAAAAAGAGATTCATTCTACCAGATAGTAAAACATCTTTAAAGTCATGATAATAAATATAATATACTATTGACACAAGAGCAGATTAATACCATTTAAACTCAATAAATAACTCAGAAATATATAGTTCAATTTTTTGTATAATGGATGTGGCATCGCAGTGGATAATTCAGTATGTGCTGTTGGGGAAACTGGCTTGCTATATGAAAGAAAGTCAAATTGAATCTCTAGTAATTAATCGTGAACTCTAACCAAATTATAAATGAATGTGAAAGAAAAGATTATGAAAAAAATGGCAGAAAATATAAAATAAATGCTTACCTTGGTAAGAAGGACTATGAAAATAAAACTCTCAAAAAATAAATCATTAGGAGGAGGTGGGGCAGGTGGTGGAGGAATAGGGTCCCCAACTCACCTGGCCCCACCAACTTACCTAGATAACTTTCAAACCATCCTGAATACCTACGAATTCAATCTGAGATTTAAAGAGAGAACAGCTGGAATGCTACAGAGTGAAGGGTTTTCACTTCTAACAAGGTAGGAAGGTGGAAAAAAATAAAATAAAACAGAATCCAGTGGGGAAGGGGCCCCGCGAGGAGCAGGGCTAAGGCCCGGGGTAGAGCATCCAGGACAGGAAGGCCCAGCCCTGGAGAAGCAGGAACTTTAAAAATCCACACCTAATTCTTCCTGGAGGGAAAGGCACTTAGCAGGGAACTCGGGCAGGATCGCAGGAGGTGCAGTGGAGCCTCCAGATCACCAGGGTCACTAATAGAGAAGGTGCGCACGGGGGGAGAGCGCCCCACACCCCGTGGGCCGAGAGCAGTAAAGGGCTGGAGCTGCCCGGTGGGGCCTCGGGGAGAAGCCGGGGGGTCAGGTGGAGGCTCCCGGTGGAGGGGGCTGTGCCCTGCTGCCTTTGGGAGCCGCAGCCCCGGGAGCATGATTCCAGCGGTGCAGGCCCCAGAACCAGGACGCCGGGGGACACAGCTGGGATCCTGCACTCCCCCCAAGACAGGTGGAGGCGGGAGGGCCCAGGACAGCAAGGACGCTCCTGCTGCTGGGCACCCCCAAGCTGTGGTCAGCGCCCCCACCCCGAGAGCATCTAGGCCAGTGTGGACTGGGAGACTGTGGTAGTTACTGTGGGAGCTGACTCCAAGGCTGGGGAGCTGGCTGCCGCCAGTGCTGTTGTTCCTCCTTGTGTCACGTGTGCCTGGGATGGAGTGGGGCCACCAGGGGACAGGGGCCTCATGGGGTAACCAGTTCCCACTGAGCCCGGCACCCGTTGGAGAGCAGGGCAGCTCCCCCAGGTGCACACACCTGAGAATCAACACAGTAGCCCCTCTCCCAGAAGACCAGCTGGAAGGACAGAGGAAGAGCAAGTTCTTGACTCAGCAGGACTAGAAAGCTCCAGGGGAAGTCGAGGAACTTACAGTATATAGAACTAGAGGGTACCCCTAGTTTTTTCTTCTTCCAGTAAAACTCATTTTTATATCAGACTATAAATTTCCAATTTATTTTCTCTTTTCCCACCTTAACTACAATATTTTACCACGTCTTCATTTTAAAGTTTCTTCCTTTTTGACTTTCATATTTCTACAATTACAGGTCTTAGGTATATTTTCCACTTCTAGATTCCCTTCAACATACTCAACTTAATTTTGGGAGATATACAAGATATTTTTTGTTTTGTTTTGTGTTTCTTGTTTTCTCTGCCTCATTTAGTTCTACAATGGTGGAAGTTAATACCTTCTAAAACATGACCACCCAGAACCAAGTGGTGTACCTTGTGGGTTCATTCTGTGAGATATTCTCTCTTCATTCCCATTCAGTCCCCCTCTTTTATCTCATTTATGTTTTGGTGGTCAAGGGTGGGGGTCTCTACAAGTATTTCTGGTTTATATAAATTTGGGACTGAGAATCTTCTAACATACAGAACCTAATATACTCAGAATCAAGAGGACCCCACTCTAGGACCCTCAGGTAGACTACATTCTCCCTCCACTACAACTTCGTCACCACCACCATCTTCTAGTCCCCCCCCTTTTCTCTCCTCCCTTTTTTCCCTTTTTCTTTTTTTTTTTCCTCTTTTGCTTTTTTTCTCTTTCTTTTTTTTTCTTTTTATTTGGGGTCTTGGCCTTTTATTTTTGACTGCTTTGTTTTAAAATTTGTTTTTTACTTTAGTGGTCCTTTTGTTTTATTTCATTCTGATCCTGGTTTTTAATTACTGGTCTCTAACCTCAGCAGAATCATCTAGGGTGAAATTTACTTAGGTCATGGTTGATATTCTTGAGTCAGTCTGGTTATACAGCCACTCTGCAGTGAGCAAAATGACTAGAAAGAAGAATTAACCACAAAAGAAAGAATAAGAAACAGTACTCTCTGCCACAGAGTTACAGAATTCGGATTACAATTCGATGTCAGAAAGCCAATTCAGAAGCACAATTATAAAGCTACTGGTGGCTCTGGAAAAAAACATAAAGGATTCAAGAGATTTCATGACTGCAAAATTTAGATCTAATCAGGCTGGAATTAAAAATCAATTGAATAAGATGCAATCCAAACTGGAGGTCCTAACAACAAGGGTTAATGAGGTAGAAGAAAGAGTGAGTGACATAGAAGACAAGTTGATGGCAAGGAAGGAAGCTGAGGAAAAAAAATAAAAACAAAAGACGATGAGGAAAGGTTAAGGGAAATAAATGATAGTCTCAGAGGGAAAAATCTATGTATAATTGGGGTTCCAGAGAACGCCTAGAGGGAGAGAGGGCCAGAAAGCATATTTGAACAAATCATAGCTGAGAACTTCCCTAATTTGGGAAGAGAAACAGGCATTCAGATCCAGGAGACAGAGAGGTTCCCCCCCCCAAAAAAATCAATAAAAACCATTCAACACATCAACATTTAATGGTGAAACTTGCAAATTCCAAAGATAAAGAGAAAATCCTTCAAGCAGCGAGACTCAAGAGATCCCTAACTATATGGGGTGAAATATTAGATTAATAGTAGACCTCTCCACAGACACCTGGCAGGCCAGAAAGGGTGGAAGAATATATTCAGGGTCCTACATGAGAAGAACATGCAGCCAAGAATACTCTATCCAGCAAGGCTCTCATTCAATTTAGAAGGGGAGATAAACAACTTCTAAGATAGGGAAAAACTGAAAGAATATGTGACCACCAAACCAGCTCTGCAAGAAATATTAAGGGGGGCCCTGTAAAAGAAAGAGGAAGCCCAAAGAAATAATCCACAAAAACAGGGACTGAATAGCTATTACGATGACACTAAATTCATATCTTTCAATTGTAACTCTGAATGTGAAAGGGCTAAATGATCCCATCAAAAGATGCAGGGTTTCAGACTGGATAAAAAAAGCAAGAACCATCTATTTGCTATCTACAAGAGACACATTTGAGACCTGAGGACAGACACCTCCAGCCTGAAAATGAAAGGTTGAAGAACCATTTACCATGCAAATGGCCCTCAAAAGAAAGCTGGGGTAGCAATCCTCATATCAGATAAATTAAAGTTTATTCCAAGGACTGTAGTAAGAGATGAAGGGGACGCTATATCATACTTAAAGGGTGTATCCAACAAGAAGACCTAACAATCATGAATATTTATGACTCTAACATGGGGCTACCAAGTATATCAATTAATAACCAAAGTAAAAACATATTTAAATAATAATATAATAATAGTAGGAAACTTAAACTTGGCATTTTCTGCAAATGACAGATCTTCTAAGTACAACATCACCGAAGAAACAAGGGCTTTAAATGATACAGTGAACCAGATGGATTTCACAGATGTATACAGAACTTTGCATCTGAATGCAACTAAATACACATTCTTCTCAAGTGCACATGGAACTTTCTCCAGAATAGAACCACAAATTGGGTCATAAATCAGGTCTCAACTGATACCAAAAGATTGAGTTTGTCCCCTGCATATTTTCAGAACCAATGCTTTGAAACTTGAACTCAATCACAAGAAGAAATTTGGAAAAAACTCAAACACATTGAGGTTAAAGACCATCCTGCTAAAAGATGAGTGGGTCAACCAGGAAGTTAGAGAAGAATTAAAAAGATTCATGGAAACTAATGAAAATTAAGATACAATGGTTCAAAATCTTTGGGATACAGCAAAAGCAGTTCTAAGAGGGAAATACATCGCAATACAAGCATCCCTCAAAAAATTGGAAAAAACTCAAATACACAAGCTAACCTAACACTTAAAGGAACTGGAGAAAGAACAGCAAATAAAACCTACATCAAGTAGAAGAAGAGAGTTAATAAAGATTCCAGCAGAACTCAATGAAATAGAGACCAGGAGAACTGTAGAAGAGATCAACAAAACCAGGAGTTGGTTCTTTGAAAGAATTAATAAGATGGATAAACCATTAGCCAGTCTTATTAAAAAGAAAAGAGCAAGGACTCAAATTAATAAAATCACGAATGGAAAAGGAGAGATCACAACCAATACCAAAGAAATACAAATGATTTTTAAAACGTATTATGAGCAGCTATATGCCAATAAATTAGGCAAACTAGAAGAAATGGATGCATTTCTGAAAAACCACAAATTGCCAAAACTGGATCAGGAAAAAATAGAAAATCTGAGCAAGCCAATAACCTGGGAGGAAATTAAAGTAGTCATCAAAAACCTCCCAAGACACAAAAGTCCAGGGCCAGATGCCTTCCCAGGGAAATTCTATCAAACTTTTAAAGAAGAAACAATACCTATTCTATTAAAGCTGTTCCAAAAGATAGAAAAGGATGGAATACTTCCAAACTTGTTTTATGAGGCCAGCATCACCTTAATTCCAAAACCAGCAAAGACCCCCACCAAAAAAGGAGAATTAGAGACCAATATCCCTGATGAACACAGACACAAAAATTCTCAACAAAATACTAGCCAATAGGATCCAACAGTACATTAAAAAGATTATTCACCATGACCAAGTGGGATTCATCCCTGTGATGCAAGGCTGGTTCAACACTTGTAAAAAAAATCAACGTGAGGGATCCCTGGGTGGCGCAGCGGTTTGGCGCCTGCCTTTGGCCCAGGGCGCGATCTTGGAGACCCGGGATCGAATCCCACATCGGGCTCCCAGTGCATGGAGCCTGCTTCTCTCTCTGCCTATGTCTCTGCCTCTCTCTCTCTCTCTCTCTCTCTCTGTGACTATCATAAAATAAAAAATAAATAAAAATAAAAATTAAAAAAAATCAACGTGAGAGATCATAACAACAAGAGAAAAAACAAGAACCATATGATCCTCTCAATGGATGCAGAGAAAGCATTTGACAAAATACATCATTTATTCCTGATCAAAACTCTTCAGAGTGTAGGGATAGAGGGAACATTCCTCAGCATCTTAAAAGCCATCTACAAAAAGCCCATCTACAAAAAGCCCACAGCATATATCATTCTCAAAGGGGAAACACTGAGAGCCTTTCCCCTAAGATCAGGAACACGACAGGGATGTCTACTCTCACCACTGCTATTCAACAAAGTACTAGAAGTTCTGGCCTCAGCAATCAGACAACAAAAAGAAATAAAAGGCATTCAAATTGGCAAAGAAGTCAAACTCTCCCTCTTTGCAGATGACAGGATACTGTACATAGAAAACCTAAAAGACTCCACCCCAAGATTGCTAGAAGTCATATAGTGATTCAGCAGTGTGGCAGGATACAAAATCAATGCCCAGAAATCAGTGGTATTTCTATACACTAACAATGAGACTGCAGAAAAAGAAATTAAGGAGTCAATCCCATTTACAATTGCACCCAAAAAGCATAAGATACTTAGGAATAAACCTAACCAAAGAGATAAAGGGTGTATACCTTAAAAATCACAGAACACTTCTGAAAGAAATTGAGGAAGACACAAAGAGATGGAAAAATATTCCATGCTCATGGACTGGAAGAATTGATATTGTAAAATATCTATGCTACCCAGGGCAATTTGCACATTAAATGCAATCCCTATCAAAATACCATGGGCTTTCTTCAGAGAGCTGGAACAAATAATTTTAGGATTTGTGTGGAATCAAAAAAGACCCTGAATAGCCAGGGGGATATTGAAAAAGCAAACCAGAGCCGGGGGCATCACAATGCCAGATTTCAAGTAGTATTACAAAGCTGTGATCATCAAGACAGTTTGGTACTGGCACAAAAACAGACACATAGATCAATGGAACAGAATAGAGAATCTAGAAATTGGCCCTCATCTCTATGGTCAACTAATATTCAACAAAGCAGGAAAGACTATCCTCTGGAAAATGGACAGTCTCTTCAACAAATGGTGCTGGGAAAATTGGACAGCCACGTGCAGAAGAATGAAACTAGACCATTCTCTTACACCATACACAAAGATAAACTCAAAATGGATGAAAGATCTAAATGTGAGACAAGATTCCATCAAAATCTTAGAGAACACAGGCAACACTCTTTTTGAACTTGGCCACAGCAACTTCTTGCAAGGTACATCCATGAAGGCAAGGGAAACAAAAGCAAAAATGAACTATTGGGACTTCATCAAGATAAAAAGCTTCTGCACAGCAAAAGAAACAGTCAACAAAACTCAAAGACAATCTACAGAATGGGAGAAGATATTTGCAAATGACCTATCAGATAAAGGGCTAGTATCCAAGATCTATAAAGAACTTATTAAACTCAACAGCAAAAAAACGAACAATCCAATCATGAAATGGGCAAAAGATATGAACAGAAATTTCACTAAAGAAGACACAGATATGGCCAACAAGCACATGGAAAAATGCTCTGTATCACTTGCCATCAGGGAAATACAAAACAAAACCACAATGAGATACCACCTCACACCAGTGAGAATGGTGAAAATTAACAAGACAGGAAACAACAAATGTTGTTGTGAAGGAAACAACAAAGGATGTGGAGAAAGGGGAACCCTCTTGCACTGTTGGTGGGAATGTGAACTGGTGCAGCCACTCTGGAAAACTGTGTAGAGGTTCCTCAAAGAGTTAAAAATAGAACTGCCTTATGACCCAGCAATTACACTGCTGGGGATTTACCCCAACAATACAGATGCAGTGACATGCCGGAATACCTGCACCCTAATGTTTATAGCAGCAATGTCCACAATAGCCAAACTGTGGAAGGAGCCTCGGTGTCCATCGAAAGATGAATGGATAAAGAAGCTGTGGTCTATATACACAATGGAATATTACTCAGCCATTAGAAATGACGTGGTTGGAACTGGAGGGTATTATGCTGAGTGAAGTAAGTCAATCAGAGAAGATTGGTTTCATTCATACGGGGAATATAAAAAATAGTGAAAGGGATTATAGGGGGAAGGAGAGAAAATGAGTGGGAATATCAGTGAAGTGACAGAACATGAGAGACTCCTAACTCTAGGAAACAAACAAGGTGTAGTGGAAGGGGTGTTGGGGGAGGACAGGGTGACTGGGTGATGGCACTGAGGGGGGGGCACTTGACGGGGTGAGCACTGGGTGTTATACTATATGTTGGCAAATCGAACTCCAATAAAAAATATATAAAAAAAAACCCATACAAATCCTAAGTGCTCAAATATATACATGTTCACAAAAGAAATCCATCAATGTAATCAAGCTAATAAACAGAAAGTTACAAGCAAAACAAGAAAATCATTAAGGGAAAAATCAGCATACTAAAATATACAAAAATTAAGACAAAAAAAACTCACAAATCATTGACAGGCTGAGGGAAGATAGTTGTTATCTACAACCAACTAAGATTGAATTAGAATACATAAGAAACTTTTATCAGTTAATAAAAAAGCCAAGAAATTATTCTAAAATGGCAGAAGTCTAATCTGACTGGTTAACAAATACCAGAACCCCATATTTGATCAGAGAAATTCACATCAGAAACAACAAAATTTACCACTTTACACTGAACAGATCTGCAAAGTTAGTCAGACAATACTTTGTGTTGGCAAGAGTATGAGATGCTGAAGAAAGCTCATACTGTGTGGTAAAAGATAAGCTAGAACAACCATTCAGTTCTCAATGAATTGCCTATGCAAATGCCCAGTGACTCAACAATCTCATTCCTGGATATATTCTTGGGACACTCTCCTAGGTTCATAGGAAGACATTTATGAAGATATAGAGGTCACACAACTGTTTAGGTAACAGGTTGGGTAGAAACAACCTCTATGCTCATCAGTAGACGAAATAATAAATAGGAGGTGATAGATGGATAATATAAAATATTATGTAGTGGCTAGGAGCTCTGAATTCCAAGAATATAGAACAGCATGGATAGATGCTGAAATGTAGCCTTGATTATGAAAGAAATAGAAAACATATATAGAATAATATCATGTTATTAACTAAAAACATTTACTTCCAGCAAAGAGCCTTCTATATTCTTCAAGGATACTTGTATATCGAGGAATATATATGCTAAATAAAGCAGTTGCTGATGATAGAAAGGTGGGAATAAGAGTAGGGCTCATGAATGACTGAATGATGAAGGAAAAGTAGTATATGAAAATTAAACAAGAGAAAGCTTCACACAGCCTGATGGACATAGTGTGTCATGAACTATGGAGTATGATTAGTCCAGTTTTCTCTGCATCTGAGGTCCAAATAAATAGAGAAAATCATCTATATTATGCATTGGTGGTCATAAAATGAATGAGTAAAAGATGTAACAATAACAGTGCTTGCTATCTCTCCTTCAGTTAATGTGTTAATTTGGAAAAGCAATATCTAGAAAATAGTCTTAAAAAATACTTGACACAGAAAAACATCCTTAAGTTTTTGTGAAGGCAAGGACCATAACTGTTTTCTAGAGCCTTTTTACCTGTTACGAGCACAATGACTGGCACAAGCAAGTAATTTATAAATATATGGGAATGATAAACAGAACAAAAAGAAATGCACTTGAGTGCTTTATGTGAGATGTAGTTATAGACATCAGAAAGAACTCAGCTTGTTGAACATTGAAACCTGGTTAGTTTGAATCCCATTTATGTGTCCTGGGAGATTTAGGAAATAAGAGACAGCTTGGGTCGAATTCTTCTTGACACAGCTCCTTACCAGATAATGTGGGATTAACCACAATTGAGTACACACACACACACACACACACACACACACACACACACACTATGCCCCACTGCTCAGTTTTTGTTTGTTATTGTTGTGCTTTTGGCATTCATTTTCTCTAACAGAGTTTATAATCCAGATCTTAATGTGAATGGTGTCATGCAAGCTCCACTGTATCTGGTGCCACAAGCTACCCAAAGTAAATAGTAGGAGGCTCTTCCCCAGGGACATTTCTGGTGTGAGGAGGCCTAGGGAAGACTCTGCCTCTGTGTTCCTTGGAACAGAGACCTGGTCTTATCATTTCTTTTGTATTCTCTCAAAAGCACCTAACCCAGAGTTCTGCACACAGCTGATGCTCTAAAAATGTTCTTAACATTTTGAAACATGAAGAACAGCAGTTGATTTTTATTGCATGAACCTGATTTGGACTATAGCACTATTGCACCACTTGGCAAACCGTGAAAATCCATTATGCGTGGAAAGCGCCCAACCCGCTTCTGGAAGAAGAGACCTCTGTAAGGACCATTTTGTTAACTCAACAAAGGATATAGGCACATGGACGTAAATAGCAATGAAATATATATATGTGATAATGAACAGATAAAGATTAATAGAATAGGCTAGAGTGAGTCTTAAGTGTTTAGAGATGTAAGAAAGCATGAACCTATGAGCTGAAAACTCTAGGCTCAAACCCAGTGGTACCACTTCAAGTATCATCTCTCAAAGTTCAGTTTTATCTTTAAAAAGCTATATAACACAAACAAAAATCAAGCCATTTAATGCAATGCATAATGTTTTTTTTTCATAATGTTTAATTCAATTATAAAACTTGTGATCTGACCTGCGGTAAGTCACATTTTTGCTCTAAGTCTGTTTCATCTTCAAAATAAGTGTAATGTGTATAAATATACTCATATTTCCTCTCACTGGATTCTTAAAAGTAACTCTAGTATAATATCTAGTATTGATTAATTCATAGTTTACAAAGCAGTTTCATGTTAACTACCTAGTTTTAATCCTGAAAGCCTCATTGTGAGGTTAATAGCATTATTCCCATTTTTCTATTACTCATTTTCTACTAGATTTTCAGTTCCATGGGAGCCTGGACTTTGTCTTGTGGATCACTGTATCCCCAGAACCCAATCTTCTCCTGAAACTATGTGGGCACCTTGGCTAAACAAAAATTAAAAATTAAGGCTCAGATATTGTGACTTCCTCAATGTAAGACCAACAGGAAGAGTTTCTTTACTTGACATATTATAGTAGAGAAAAATATTATAGCTTAATGCCTTATCTAAGGAACTGGAAAGTAAAACTTTCATTTATTCCACCTGAAACTGATTTGGATAATGCACAACCAAATAACAAGTAGATAATACTAAAGGATTTATGAATATTTGTTAATGAAATCACTTTGGGACTTACACATAGAAAAGAATATCCAGATATTTTTTTATCGAGAGATTTTTTCCTCTTTAAAATATATTTAGGGGCAGCACATGTGGCTCAGCAGTTTAGCACCGCCTTCAGTCCAGGGTGTGACCCCAGAGTCCGGGGATCGAGTCCTCCCTGCATGGAGCCTGGTTCTCCCTCGCCCTGTGTCCCTGCCTCTCTCTCTCTCTCTCTCTCTCTCTCTCTCTCTCTTTCTCTCTCTCTCTCTCTCTCTCTCTCTCTCTCTGTGTCTCTATGAGTAAATAAATAAAACCTAAAAAAAAGATTAAAAAACATATTTAGAAGGCACAGTTCCCAGGCTTAACAAACATAGGTTATCATTTTAACAGTGTTTTGAAAGTTTAGGATATTATTGAAAACAAAAACTCTGAGCTTCCTTCTGGAGAAAATGAATAGAAAGAGAGTAGTAAAATGTGACTGTGGGGGCTGAGTGGAGATATTTCCTTAAATAAGCAATTGGGAGGCGACAGATTGCATAACAAGCAGAGGAAATTTACCAGTTTTCATTTTAATGGTAAAAGTGGTTTGTGAATAACCTACAAATAACCTCCTTGTAAACAGCCACAGCTAGAACTCGTTTTGTAAATATCTTGAGAGCAAAAAAGAGAAAGCCAGAATAGTTAGTGGTCATTGCACAGACTGAGTAAGAATTAACATACTATGCCTAACTGTCATGGTTTAAAAAGAAAACAAACAACCAAACAAAAAACCCACAATCTTGATGTAGACCTTCTCTGTGTGTATATCATCTCTTACCAACATATATAATTTGTAGGAACAAATTAATGGATAGCCTGATTTTTCCAAAAACTAATACCTGGGCTCATTTATGTTTTCAGGTTACTTCTCTTCTCAGTGGTTCAGTAACCATTCAGTTAACCACAGGGCAGTGGCTCCTTTGTCCACCTGGTGGAAATGCCTGGAATTGCAGGAATAGTTTTCATAGGAGCAAACCTCTTTAATACATAGCTAAAGGAATCCCAGATGTCCATTTGTATGTTTAACAATTAATGTACTCAAAAACATGAGATTTTAGAAATATAAAGATGAATTTACCTGGCAACAAAGATTTAAAAGATTTAAAATTACATTATATACTGATGTCACAAAGGGTTTAAATGCAACTGTGAAGTGCCTAGCATATTACACTTAATTACTAAATTCAAAGTGCTACACTCTAATTAATGCTTGCTCTGGTTGCATGTATGTCAGAATGCTAATTAAGGCCTTATGTCTGAAAAGAAGATTCTAGTTTTTGTGACATGAATTTAACTCAATACACACCTCCCAAAGATCACTTGTCTACTCCTGATTGTATTAGGCCAGTTTGCATACCTGTTGCAACTGATAGTTAACCAAAAAGAAAAAGAAAAAAAAAAGAAAAAAATATGTGTTCTGATGAGCAATTTAATACAGGATGAGCACTATTCATTTTTCTTGGATACTGCTCAATTTCACCACTCCTTGGAGGAAGAAAAACCCAAATTTGTTTTATTTTGCAACAACATAATCTAAAATACTCTAACCTGTGAACTGCAATGCTTCTTTTAAAACCTGTTGAAAACTATGATTTTGCTGACTAGTTCAAAACAGTTGCAAATGCACAGTCTATAATTTAGGGCCTGAGCAAATTAAGACTTATTTCCTGGCCTGCCCAAGGCCACAGAAGTTGCTATAATAGGCTCTGGAGTCAGTTTGCAAAGGGACTAGTAGATGCATGAAAGCTTCTTAAAATGCACATTTTCAGGATCCCTGGGTGGCGCAGTGGTTTGGCGCCTGCCTTTGGCCCAGGGCGCGGTCCTGGAGACCCAGGATCGAGTCCCACATCGGGCTCCTGGTGCATGGAGCCTGCTTCTCCCTCTGCCTATGTCTCTGCCTCTCTCTCTCTCTCTCTCTATCATAAATAAATTTTAAAAAAAATGCACATTTTCTTTTCGTTTGTTTCTATATCACTCAGGGATATGGAATGAACCAAGAGCCCATACACAAAACTTCATCTTTTGATTAAGATGCAAATGCTTGATTTAGAGGTGCTCTCCTCTTTGGACCCAACTCGGGTCTTGAAGTAGGAGGCACTGATCTGCCTGTCTATGTGTAACCTGCCTTCTGACTAAGGTGATAAAATGGCCACACCAGAAATCCACTTTCCAAGCAGTCTATTTGAAAAGTACCAGACAAACACATCCAGGAAGAACATAGAGACATAAATAAGATTTAGATACATATTCATTCATTCATAATTTTTAAAAAATTTTTTATGTAAACATTTACTGAGCATAAATCAGGTACCAGACATTTGGTCAGTTCTTGGGATGTAATGAAGATGAAGGGATGCCTGGGTGGCAGAGTGGTTGAGCATCTGCCTTTGGCTCAGAGTATGGTCCTGGAGTCCCGGGATCGAGTCCCACATCAGGCTCCCTGGATGGAGCCTGCTTCTCTCTCTGCCTCTCTCTCACTGTCTCTCTCATGAATAAATAAATAAAATCTTAAAAAAAAAATAATTATGATGAAAATTTCACTCAAAGAGATTACTGTAGTAATTGAAAGCCTAAATTTTATTCTTGCTAAGCTTGTTAACATTGTCTGCAGATCCCTCCAGAACTGCCCTCTGAAACACACTTTCTCAGTAATACTTCATTTGGCTTTTAAAGGGCACTGAGGGTGGCACTTGATGGGATGAGCACTGGGTGTTATGCTATATGTTGGCAAAATGAACTCCAATAAAAAAATTAAAAACAAACAAACAAAAAGGGTATATAAAAATTAAACCCATCAATCAGTGGGAGAATCTTGTTTGGAGAAGGGATTTCATTCATTCGAGCCTAGTCACTGCCCGTATTTATAGAACAAATATATAGGGGAAGCGTTAGAAGAAAAACAGGGAACGGATAGAGACAAATCTCCTCAAGATGGCCTAAAGGGAAGGAATGGAATTGAAAAACTGTTCTCGTCTTGGCAAAGCAATTCCATTTCATGAGATAAATCTCCAGGGTACACATGCTCCAGTTGCATCAGAACTCAGAAAATGTTTGAACCGTACAAAAGACCCCTTGGAGCTGAGCGAGGTCCCCAGGTAAAAATGGAGAGTCCAAGACCATGGATGAGAAAGAAGGAGAAAAATAAAAAAGAGAAAGGAATGAGACTGTAGTGGAGGTAAAGAGGAGATGAGGTGAGAGGAATAAAAGGAAAAGGAACCATGATACCCACATTCAGATCATCATCATGCGCTTTATTCTTCTTGCAGTATTGATTTGTTGTTGTTGTTGAGATACAGTTTCAGTATACATGAGGTACCCTTGGACCCTAAAAAGTCACCAGAGAAATATCATTTCCAACCCCTGGGGGGGCATGATTCCCCCTATGCTCTTATAGCAGTGAGTTCAATCTGCCATAAGATAGAATTCTCCTATTGTTCCATTGATCTTATTGTAACTGGAGGACATACCTGAGGGTGGGGGAAGGTCTCAGTACCAAAAATCCTCAATTCAGGGAATCACTAGGGACTGGAGGTACACACGCCTCATAGTGAGAGACCCCAGAACTGGCCAAACACAAACACTATCACCAGCGCCAGCACCATCCAATGAATCTAACTAAGGTAAACTTGTAAAAGAGTTCAATATTTGTGAAGAGAAAAATATCACCCCATCCCAGGGGAAAGGACAATGAAGACCTTAAATAATCACCCTTAAAGTTTAGTGATGCTTATAGAATTGTTTCCTGGTTGAATATCATACCCTGACCCTGTACCACCAAAATGGAGAAGTTATAACATTAATTTCTCTGAAGTTATAGACAGAAAGAAAATATAGAAATAAAATCTCTTTCAATGAAATATACAGGAATTTGTGACCCTGGATGAATTCAGAGCCACCCTGACCTATCTTTTGATTCCATTAAATAAATATTTTTGAAGGTGTAACAAAAACTTTAAGAGTTATTTTTAGGAATCTCTTCTCTTTTTTTTGTACATTTGGCTTTCCACTTGCTCTAAAACTGCCTTATATATATTTCCTATTTGTTAATTGTTCTTATTTCTTAAAAAGAAAAAAGAAGTTAAAGAGCTTGATTAGCAAGGCAAAGTTGTTCTCTACAAAAAGACCAAACAACACATGATCTTGAAAACAGAAACTCCCAAATCTTTTCCTGTATTGGCCCTGAAGTTAACCATTTCTCGGGCCCAACTGCCTGGGAGTGAATGAGGACTGAAGGAATCAGAGTTGGCAAGAAAAATGTCTCTCTCTCTGAAGCTTCCAGCTGCACATTCAGTAAAGACAGGACATTTAAAGTAGGGGCATAATCTACCTGTCAGAAACATTTTGATTTCACTTAAACACCAGGCAAACTGACAACCACTTTTCCCACAACTGAGAAGAATCTCCTAACGTGAGAGGCACTTGAAGACGTGTTAAAATTTTTGCAGCTATTAACACATTCCTAAGAAAAATACTGCTGGAGACACAAGAAAGCCAAGGATAACAATCTCCTCTCTCCAATGAAAACGTTTCGTCTGTTTGATTAAAGGAAGATAAATGAAGGGGCCAGGGCAAACTCACCTCACATTCTATGCTATGGTTTGGTTTGCCTTGAGACCAAGTTGTCTAGCTTAGAAAAAATGCAGCCTGTCTTCAAGTCCCTGCACTCCTGGAGTACAGAAGCTGATGAACCACTCAATGTGCATCAGAGGAGCCCAAATGGCTCTGAAGGGCCTCATTCTCTGGCAATCTTTGCCAGGGGTTAGGGAGAACACAGAAGGTAAGGCAGAGACATAAGTGTACATGTCCTGCTTGCACTCATCCTTATTCCAAGGGATTCAAAGAGAGGTACAAGTTGTTCTAAGAGAATATAACCCTCTGGACCAAGAGACCTTAACTCTGGTCCCAGCTCTACAATAACTCATGACTTTGATAACTCTTTTTTGTGTCTCTGAGGTTCAGTTTTATATTCTAGAAAAATAAGAGGGTTGGTCTAAAACAGTAGTTTTCAAACTGTGAGTTGTAGTCATTGGTGATATATAAAAACAATTTAGTAAGCTGTACCAGGTAATTTTTTATAAGGATGAGATAGGATAGGATAGGAAAGAATAAAAAATACACTGCATTTCATATTGTTTCATAAAATGCTATTTCAGTTGATTGTGTGTATGTGTGTTGTTAAATAAAGTCCTCCATGTATATTGTGTTTTTGAAAAAGTTTTGATTAAGTACTGGGTTAAATGATCTCATGTTTTCTGTTACTCTGGTCTTCTAGAGTTTGGTGAAACATACTGGCACCATTTTGGTCAGCCTACCTTCTGAGGCCATCCAGATCTTAGTACATTCAGCACTATTTAGTATGAACCAATTTAACATGCACTGCAACCACCAAAATGTGTATATGTCTATGGATATGCATGCATATTTGTGTTTTTATCTCACCTAACAGGACCTATGCACAGAGCTAGCACTGAAGTACAATGTGACTGACTATGGTAAAACAAAGCAATACAAACCAATGGCCTTGAACACTGAAGGCATAAGTTTCCAGAGGAGCATCCTGGATGCCTTGATGCCATGTTTGCCTGATGCACAGGAGTAAGTGTGGGGGCCAGACACATATTGCTATAGTATAGTAACCAGTAGGCATGCTTCTTGGGAAAAAACACTATTATACCATGAAAGTAGTTGTTTGTGGAAGCAAGTTGCATGGTCTTATGACTTATACACATTTGAAACAAGAGTATTAGCCTACAAAAGCATTAAACATGCCTAATTTATTCAATGTTTCTTTCCTTGTACCTGTCTGCCCATGATATAGTTGACACTCAGTAGATATTAATTGGTGTCCTATGTGACTTTGCTAGCCTGTAGGAATCTTCTATCTCAGTACTCCTTTGTCCCTCCTAATGAATGGAGAACAGGAATAACTATGGCATCCATCCCATTGGCCAGAGTCCAGTCAGATAGTGCCTACCTAACACAGAGAAGCTTGAAATAAACATGGATATTCAGTGAGCGCTATTGGCCTCTGTTAAAATGATCATTCTCTCCTTCTTAAAATACTTCATTAACTTCCAGACCACAACACTCTCTTGGGTTTCCTTTTATCTCACTGGCCTGTCCTTCTAGATACCTTTTGTGATTACTTTTGCTCTAGATATGTCTTTTATAGATAGCCTATAGCTCAGTTTTTCAGTCCATTTGCATTTATTGTCATCATTGATATATTCAAATATGTTTTTAATCATTTTACCTTTGGTTTCAATTTGTACCACTTCTCCTATTTCTTTATTCTTTTCTTGATGATTTTTACTTGAGTTTTTTGGATTCCCCTCCACACACACACACATTTCACTTTCTCTCTCTATGGCTTTGGGATTTATATATTCCATTCAGTAATGAGCTGGAGCTGGCTTGCAGTAACTCATGACAGTCAACTGCGCACATCTCTCTTACCAGCTTCAAGTTCAGTGAAGTTCATGCTGTTAGCTTAAAATTGGCCATGGTGGGAGTATTTACATCACATAAATTGGCAAATACCACAAATCAGGGTTTTGTTTTCAGAGAGAAAATTGTTACACATTTGCCAGCTCACCACTGACTATTATTTTCTTTCAGTGATTATACTCAAAATTTTGGTAAGCACAATTAACTTAACAAAATATAAAATTAAGTCTTGAATTCCTTCTGAACAACAGAAAACTTTAGAATAGCTAGTCTGCCCTCACTGAACTTATAAACTACTGTTTTCCAATATTTTTAGTCCTTTTTTTTGCAGCACCATAAATTACAGTTATTTTATTTTATACACTGTCTAGATTTACCTACTTTTTAATTTAAATTTGAATTTTAATTTCCATCATTTATTCTTATAACTCAGCCCATCCTTCTGAGATCATTCTCCTTTTTCTTGAAATATATCCTTTATGAGTTCCTTTAGAATAAAATCTTTGGTAGTAAATTCTCTAGTATTTTTGCTTATCTATAAAAAATTTCATTTTACCCTCATTCTTGAAAGATAGTCTTTTGGGGGTGAGGGAGTATACTTATAGCTGTTATCTATCAGCATTGTAAAAGCAACATTCCACAGTCTTCTGGCTTCCATTGTTGCTGTTGAGAAGACTGATGACATTCTAATCCTTGTTCCTATACAGATGCCCCACCTTTTCTCTGGCTACTTCCTATACCTTCCCTTTGTCTTGGTGTTCTGAGGTTTTACTATGATGTGTTCAGGATAGGTTTCTTTTTCATTATTCTCTTTGTGCTATATTGTGCTCCTTGGAGGTATGTAGTTGTAATTTTTTATTAGTTCTGGAAAATTTATAGTTCTTACTCGTTATATATTCCCTCTCCTCCATTCTCTCTAGTTTATTTTAAACTCCCACTGAACATTTTAAGACCTCCTATTTCAATCTTCTGCATTTTTCAATTTTGCTAACACATTTTATATTAATGTATCTCTGCTGTATTTAGGTAAATTTTTCACATAACTCCAGTTCACTGATCCTTTCTTCAACTGTGTTTATATGCTGTCTTACTGATCCATTGAGGTTTTATAAATTATTGTATTTTTAAAATTTATCCTTCTTTTGCTACATGCTTGTCCTTGTAACTGCATTCTTCTTGTCTTTAAATATCTAAAATTAAGCAATCCACAGAGGTCCAAATCTGTTGTTTGTTCTTTGTACAAACTCTCCTTCATAGTGGCCTTCATTCTAGTGTGTTTGGTAATCTTTGCATGCAAACTCACAGTTTGATATTATTCTTTGAAAATCCTATAGTCCTAATTTGGGGAAACATTCCTCCAGAGAAAGGTTGATTCTGCCTCAATGGTCATAAATAGATACATATGACCTAGAACTACCTCTGTCTTCCTAAGGAGTTTTAGCTCAGAGCCAGAGACCCAGATTCAACTTCTTCTCACTACTATTCCTAGGCTTGGTATCCTCACAGCAGTGTTGCTATAGCAACACAGGTTTAAAGGTTTACAAATGCATCCCTCCAGGCTGCTTGCAGAATCTGGCACTTTCCCTACTGCCCAGAAACCCTGCTGCTCCAATTCCCCTATTGGTCTGGACTTAGTTCCCACCGCAGCAGTTTTGATCTCAGTTACCCATGCTTGGTCCAGCTTCACCAAGTCTTTTGGCTGCCCTGAACCAAGATCAGGGGTGCCCCTGCTATGTGTTTCAGAAAAGACAAACAAAATATAATACACAGAAAAATGCATTACATTGGACAAAGAGCAACTCCCTCTGCCTAAAATGGTTTCCTACCCCCCACTCCATCTCTGATTCTTATCTATCTGGACAGCACCTACCATTTTTTCAAAATTCAACTTATACATCACTTCTAGGGAAGCTTTGATGACTGTACTCTTCTTGTGTCCCTACATACTGGATTTAGAACTGACTCCCTTATGCTGAAGTGGTTTCCTTTTCTTTTCTTTCTTTATTTTCCTTTTGTTTTAGAAGAGGAAATGCTCAAAAAATTATGGGCACTATGCCTAATAATAAATTTGAAAAGCTGTTCCCATGTGCAATAAAATTACCAATTCACTAAAGAGAAGTAATTGGAGATATTAACATCTGACCATGGTCATTTGCATAGGTCAGAGTTTTTGCAAAAGAGAGCACCCAAGGAAGAGAAAGTTGGTTTCCACTTCACTCAAGTTTGCCTTCCCAGGGATTACAATCTACCTAATTATTTGTCACAAAAATATATAGACCCCACCAACTATTGGAACTTGGTGGGATGAACCTAAGAATCATCTGTCAAGCTCCAAAAAAATATCAAAATGTATTTTAAGGTTTGGAATTTATCATATTGTACCTGCTTTGCCAAGTTCTCCTTAACTGATTTGTTGGTTTTTTTTTAAAGATTTTATTTATTTATTCATGAAAGACACACACAGAGAGAGAGAGAGAGAGAGAGAGAGAGAGAGAGAGAGAGTCAGAGACATAGGCAGGAGGAGAAGCAGGCTCCATGCAGGAAGCCCGATGTGGGACTCCATCCTGGTACTCCAGGATCACGCCCTGAGCCAAAGGCAGATGCTCAACCCCTGAGCCATCCAGGCTTCCCTCCTTAACTGATTTGTTGCCAGTTTTCTTAAATGAATGCTTTTTGGGGATGAAGGGAATGGAGGAGATTGTTATTTTTTCCAGAATTCATCTCAATAAATATTTACTGAATTGAATATCAATTTTCACTCATATTGATTTTGTTGATGTATTGCATGGTACAATTTAATGTATGCATTCTATTAAAAGCCATTAAAGCTGAGCCTAGTAATTAGGACTCCCCAAATACTATCTATCACATCCAATAGTGATTCGGATTTCTATTTCTACAAAGATTCTATATTTGATGTCAACATCTTGATAAGTATGGCTAATGACCATGTCTAAGTATATTTCTTTAAAATATATGTGACCATTTCCATACTGAAATGTCCAATTCATTGAATGAAGGAAATTTAATTTCATATTGATCCCATTCTTAAAATTAAGTAAGGTAGTTTAATAAATTTTGAAGTAAAAACTGAAGTAATCTTAGGTTGTATACCAATGTCAGCAAAGATGAAAAAAAACAGACACAAATCCATTTGGGAAGCAGCAGCCGAAAAATGTTTGGATTTGGTGATTTTCTCTTTTTAAAACTCAATTTCATTTTATGTTTTATAGTGGTGAGTAGAGCGATAAATTAAGTAATGAGACAGATATGGTGACATCTAATGGGCATGTTATCATTCCCAGGGACTCTCAACTACAGTCAGAGGAAGGAGTGAGAATTGATGAGGGAATAACTTATCAGATTGATCTGTGGAGGTTTTTTCATAATATATCTGCTGGACCCCAAGAAACTATGACCATGGGATAAGAAGAAAGATGGTTACTGTTGTATGTTTCTCCACTCCCATGCTTAAGAAATACCTTTGTTTAGAATCTAAGCCATCCTAGATGATGTTTAAGTACCCTCCTTATTTGAATGCCCCAATGAAAATTGATATACAAATGGATACCCTTTATAAAGAAGATACAATGGCCTCAGATATAATAGTTTCCATGACAGCTTTTCCCCCTAATTCTAGCTAGTCAGAAAGCCTAAAAAACTTGGTAATCACTTTTTATGTCTAATGGCACCCAAACTTCTCCGTTACAGAAATCCCATCGGTCAATGTATATATTTAAGTTAGTAATGCTATGCTTACATCGTGCTAATTATGTATTAGGCACTGTTCTAACTGCTTCACACTTATGAGATGATGTAACCTCACAACATCTCTATGAAGTAGGTATTATTATTGTCCTCTTCTGACAGATAAAGAAACTGAGGCTCAGAGCAGTTATAGAACTTATGCAACACCCCAAAACTAGAAAGTGTTAGGACCTGGATGTGCACTTGAAAATTTAGCACAAAGCTCCTTTCATAAGAATGTGATACAGAAAGCAAATGTTTTCTTCCATACTTATAGAACCAAAAGAACTATCTGAGAATGTCAGATGAAAAACATGATAATTCAGGTCATTTTAAAGGCAGGAAAGGAAGTCAAAGCTTAGGAGAATTTAAGTTATGCTGACTATCAACTTTCCTTGATTTTCCTTCTCTTCAGGGGTTTCTATTCTCTATTTATAAGAATAGGAAAGCTGGAGGCATCCATACAAAGTTAAAAACAAAATACACATTCCATTAAAAGCTGGGGTAAAATCAAGTATCTTATATCATTGACTATTACAGAATGGATCCTGAGTGACTGCATAGCGAACAGCATATAGTTTACCCCAATGGATGATTGATGAGCATCCAAACTTCACATCCTCAGTGTAAATTCTTTCTCTTCATAAAAAGACATGATATGGGTGGGCAGTTTGAATTTGCCCAAAAAGCTATCTATTTGCTAGACAGTGATTTTCTTGCTGACCTCCTCTTGTTGGCATTTTTACTGCATAAATAGTTTTGCTGTTCATATTTCAAGAGCTACTGACACACTTGCAGTTACACTTTAAGATTTTCAGATATGACTGACTACTTCCATTCAAGTGGACAATAGCTTCCACATAGCAGATAAGGCTCTGTCCCATAACAGTTTTATGTAAGAGGAAAGAGGCAGAGTAGGTATGGTTAGGAACAATGCCAATGCATTCAAATACTATCAAGATATAGTATGTATATATTTTTTAAACTAAATGAAATCATTATTATTGCTAATGTTATCTATTGTCTTGCCTTTTCTTTCCTCATCCAGTATGAACATGAAATCCTCGACATTTATCAGGTTGACTGGAAAAGGAAAGCTCAAATCACTAATCTTCATAAGTGTGGACCTATTCTGTTGAAGAATCAATGTTAGAAGAGTACAAAAATAAAAATAAAAGCAACAGGCCCAAACAGTGCTTGGTAAACACCTTACAATGCTGAATTTCTACATTAGACAAAATTATATTCAAGATGACAAAGCTACTAAAGAAATATTTATGGATCTCAGTCGTAGATGGATCATGAGGGAGGGAGGAAGGGCAAATATTCTTTAGACAAGACAAAAAAAGTAATGGAAAAGTATTTCTAGTTCAACAATGTTTGGAGGGAGTTGAGCTCAGGAAACAGATTTCTGATGGACTAGTATTTGGGTCAGCCAAACAATCAACAAGAGGTAATCATGGGAGGCCATTTCGTCCTTCATTCTGTTGGAGGCAAAACTGTGTTGATGTATAAATGCTCCTCCTGGTTTCCAATTGTTGCTCTCACTCAGCAATGAGGCATGAAGCCTGGGAAACCACAGATATTTGGATCTAAGAAGGTATTTTATTTCTCCTCTCCAGGGCTATAGAGTGGAAAATACACAGGGCACTTTATCTTACTTAGTCTTACAAGTTCTCATAGACCTGTGACCCTCTTCCTTTGAGCTTCAACTTCACCAACTTGATCTGTACATAATTCTATTATCAAAAAGGGCTCCCTGGTACATACATCTCAGGCCAGGAAGAGGATGGGTGGATTTCTTTCCTCCTCATAGGCCACACACCTCATCCTTCTAGCTCTTCAGGTGCCAGAAATAGACCATCTTAAAGTAAAGCAGCATCATTCTCTTTGTCTAGCTTTTTAGCCTTCATATGCTTTGTTTAAGTTTCTCACTGAAAAGAAGAAAAATGGTCCTCACCCCATCCAACACACATACACACGCATGTATGCACACACACTTTTTTTTTTTCTGCAGTCTCCATATCATCTTAATTCCTTCAGGACTGAGTCAATCCCAATCTCTTGGAGTCGGTAGTGGGGGTGGGGGGAGGGGGTGGGGGGAGACAGAGCAATGAATTCCGGGTTTCCCAGCATGGTTTTTACTTTCCTGAATCCTTAGAGACCTCCCTCCGCAACTTTTTTCCCAGCTGTAGTTGGAAGCTGTAACAGATCCAGAGACCATTTTAGAACCTCATTTGTATTGTCCTGACACTTAGGAATCCAGTTTCTGTTAGGGATGTCATCAAAGTTGGTGGGCTCAAAACATGACCTACTTTTTAAAACCCATCTGTTGGGAGCCTATAGATTTTCTTGGTTTGTTTGTTTCTGGCTGTCTACAGAAAGAGCAGCAGCAACGTTCTCACTTTTCAAGTCCACCCCCCAAATAATGATCAACTAAATGTTCGCCAGGAAGGAGCTGAATACCTTCCAAATATGCAGCAGGCAACAAACAAACAAACAAACAAACAGTGATCTCCCTTAATCCAGAGGGAGGGTGAATAGTGAGGGCAGGGAGTAGTATTTAGTTTAATTTATGTACATCTAGGCTATTTCCCATCAAAAACTCACTCCAGGCCAGACAGCAGCATTAGAAAGTAGATCACAAGATCTACCAGTTAGCCTGCCAAACTCTTGCCACTGGGTCCTGAGTTTATGCTTCCCTCTAACAAAGCCAAAGAAGAGGGATTCGGGGGCTGCAGGCCAAAGGTAATTAACTCCTTAACATAAGCCACTACTGTCCCTGGATAGTAGCTCTTCAGCCGCCCTCTCCATTGAGTTTTCCCTAGTTTGATGGCTAAATGTATGCATACGCCAACACTCACAAAATGAAACCTCTGTGTTCCCCAAAGATGATCATTCCTGGATTGGAATGAAGCTACAAATAGGGAGAGTGAAAAGGAATGAGGAGGGAGGGAGACAGAGAGGAAGGGACAGAGGAGGAGAGGGAAGGGGGAAGGCGAAGGCAAGAATTTAAAACAGGACATTCATATACAATGGCTGTTTAGCTAAACCCTTCCTCTCTACCTAAAAGTCAGATACCAGATCCCATTAACATTCAATTTCATGTCAAGTGGATCCCAGCCCACATTTAGATACTGGCTCAGTAGTTATAATATGGTTCAGGATTCTATTTTAGAATCTTTTGATTAAAGCCCAGCCTCCTCATGTTCCTGCTTCTAATCTGCAATTCTGTAGAGAATCTTCCTTCTATACAACTGACCCCACTTCACTCTTGCCACTCTTACATTGTGCTGAGTCAAGCAAAAATCATACAAATACATAGCATCTGTCAGTCATAAGAGAAAGAAAGAGCTAATATAAATCCGTTTCTACCTGAGAATCTGCATTAAAATGGAAAATAAATGCAACGGCGGTATTTTTTTTTAATTATCTCAATTGCTTTCAGATAGGTCAACTCTAGGGGTAAGGATGGGCAGGAACAATTGTCTTCATGATCCAGTCTGCGACTTGAGTGTCTAAGAACTATGGTAAATGAGGCTGGACTGTTGCCAGGAGAAGGAAATGGAGTTTTTTCAGAACTACAGTGAACTATGTGGCAGCATTCCTTAAAGGAATGGAGAAGTATCTCCTGGGCTTGACACCAGCAGAGAAGCTTCCCTTCTTTCCTCCACTTTGTCACCGGTGTCTACCCATTTGGGTCAATGTCACTTTTTGGTAATTTTACTTTTGGCTTCTGCACTATCTTCTCTTTAAAATGTAAGCTCCCAGAGTTCTGTGTTTTTTGTTTTAGTTTTAGCAGGCTTCTGGGCCAACCCCAAAGATAAGTGTTCCATGCCCAAATGTGAAGAAACGGCAGAGTCCAGGCACGGTCAGGGACTCAGGCTTCCAAGCTGCATCTTGAGACTGACTCGTCGTGTGGGCCTCAGGGCAATTCATCTCTCTCCTTCCATTCATTCATCTCTGAAGTGGAATAATAGCAGCCGTCCACACTTACAGCACCGTTTCCTTTGTCATTAAATATTTATTAAGCATCCACATGCATGACACAAAGTTGGAGCTGTATAGGCTATACCAGACAGAGGCTGTCTCTGGCGTTAGAGAGCTTTCACGATGAAAAGATGGGCGGAATCTCAGCACATAAGTACAGGGCAGGAGTGTGTGAATATTTTTGTGAGTGAGTGTGTGTATGTGTGTGTGTGTGCACATGTGTGCGTGCACACTGAAGAACAAAAGCTGGAACCACATCTTGTTTGCCATCTTTCTTTGATTTTAGGTTATCTCTGGCCATTAATCTATGGAAATATATTTGAATTTCAAAACCTCTGGATATCACACTACAGCATAACCAGATACTGCCTCCTTTTCTATTTGCACAAAGGGCGTTCACTACCATGTGCCCAGAAGGTATTCACATAACAGGTACATAAGATATCCCCCACAGAAGAACACGGGGCAAACCTTCAGAGAACCAATGAGATTCATATGTGTTGGTGCTACCTGAGTGTATAATAGCACTAGGGCATTCTTCTTTATGGTAGACATAAACTTGAGACCAAATTATAGTGGTCACTTCTGCTTAAAACAACAACAACAACAATAACAACAACAACAAAAAAAAAAACCTTTCTCTGGGAGAAGGCATTTAGAGGAATGGTAACCAAGAGGGTACAGAATGAAAGTCACTGTGTTAACATGTATCCAGCCACAAAGCTCCAGCCCTTCCCATTAACCTTGTGTCAATCTGTATTATTAAGAGACAGTCAATTATTTGAGGTACATTATAATTTTTTTTTAAGCGAGCAATAGTTGGAAGTTTTCATCTGGGCCCTAGCTGTGTTTCCCTTGTTTGCTTAATCTGGGGCTTTGGTCTTCCTAAAAGATGAAAGACTGCCATTTTAGCCTCAATGCCTCATAATATGTGCGTTAAACTCAGCACTGCCTCATTATTTATTAATGTCAAGTTATTATACTTCAGTGGAGGATGGGGGCCGGAGCCGCAAGTGTGACAGATGTTCCAACAGATCAGCTTATATAATGAGAAGTTGGGCCAAATCTGTCGAAAGAGGTGTTTTTTTAAAAAACACACTGACTTCAAAGAAATGAGTTGTGGCATCTGTAACATCTATGGAGCAGTGCCAGTGGAGGCGAGTGGGTCTGCAGCCGGGGGGCACAAGTCATGCGATTATTGGAGCTTGCAGTGCAGTGACTGGAACAACATCTGGGCTGCAGCAAGCTGGCCAGGACATTTTAAAAAGAGCTCCTGCGGTGCCTCAAACTTTGATTTTACAGAGCTGTGGGGAAAGAAACAGGCTGCATTCAAGAGCTCATGTGTTTTGGCTCACACATTCTGTCCTCGGTCACCATGGAGGGCCCCACTCCACCAGGGCATCTGAGGGACACTGTTGGACAGTTATTCTCTGTGCATGCTGTCTCTGAGGCTTTGTGATGGGGTCTGGGCAGGTGATCCTCAAAAAGAGCACAAAATAAGAAATACCTCTTGCCAATCTGTGAACAAGACACTTACTCTTTCTCAGCAAGAAACTCTCAAGGGATGCATTTGTGCAAGAACTTGACACTTATCAGTTGGTTTGGGATCGTATGCCAGCTGGAAACGAAACAGTGTATTGTGTGTGCGTGTGTACATCTGTGGTGATGGAGTGAGAAGATTGTGTCCTACAGCTGAGGATTAAGACGATCCATTCCCAGTATCACAGTTTCCCAGTACCAATTCCCAGTACCATAATGTTAAAAAAATTTCTCTGTTCCCCTTCTAAAATATTCATTTATTCAACAGATATTATTGTGAAACTACCATGTGTGACATAGAACAGAGAGCTGGACAGAGAGAAGGTCTGGGAAAAAACTTCAGTAAGTGGAAAGCACTTAGGTACTCTGGAAACACTGAAGTTCTTTAGCACAGGGCAAGAGGCAGAAGAGCAGGGGGGGCGAGGTACATGGTTTCTGGAGCCAGAACCCTTGGGTGCTCTCAGGTTGTGCACCCTTGGGTATATTATTTAATCCCTCTCTGATATGTACTGTCCACATCTATAAGATGGAAGTGATAATAATAGTATTATTAATAATCTAGTACAGAGGCTTGTTGTTAGGAGCAAATGTGTTAAATTATGTGTGATGCATTTGGAATTCTACTTGGCACATAGATAGTATTATATAAGTAATTGCTCCTTTAAAACACACATGTGTGCATACATACACACACACACACACACACACACAAATGAAAGGTGTTATTTCAGAACTGAAGCCATCAAATGTGAAACCCAAAGCTTCCCACTCTTATTTCTGCATCCTTCCCTTTTCAGTCCTCACTTGGCCAAACTTTGTCCCTGATTCCCTTGTTTTTCCAACTTTTTGCGTGTATCTGTTAGTCAACATAAGCATCCTTTGCCAACCTTTTATGTATTATAAAGTTTGGAAGCTTTCTACTCCCAAAAAACAAGCAGCAGCAGAACCCAGAGGCCACATCACACATGTAAAACAGAAAAGGGAAAGGAATCCTGGGAGCCTGGAGAGAAGTCACCAAGTAGAGGGAGGGCTGGGGCCAATAATCCTGAAGTGAAGACTCCAATTTACTAGTGTCAACTAGCATTTAAGGACCCTTGGTAAAGTGAGTTTGGGACAAATCAGACCTGGTATGAGTTCTGCCTGGGGTACTCACTAGCTGTGTAACTTGGGTAAATTACTTAATCTGGTTGGGTCTTAAAGTTTCCGCATATGTAAAATGGGAGTCATAATAATTGCCTCCTTCCTAACACAGTTACATAAACAACATGATGTAAAGTATGTAAAGGACTTCAGAGAGCATCTGCAACATGGTAAGTGTGCAACAAAGAGCAGTTGTGATTATTAACACTGGCCACCCGTTAGTTAGGGAGGAGTGTGGGGGGAAGAATGGCCCACACCAGGAGGAAGGAAGAGAAGAATGCTCCCAGCTTTCTGTCTTTCTTCCTTCCAAACCACAGAGGCTTAACATTGCCTTAAAAAGCTTACTCCTTGTTGCTTGATAGAAGAGGGGTGGGCTAACAAGAAACCCTAGGCTGTTAACTCAGGAAAAGATAGACGTACCTATAATGAACTCAACATGAAGACCAAATTTCAAATAAGGAAGAAAGCACTCTTTTCTTAAAGGTCAATGAACACAGTTCTTTGTGCCTGAAAAAAATGAGTCAAACACACCAACGGAGCAAGAGGAATTAAAGAATAACTGTAACAGGACCATAATCCTCAGGAGCCAGTGCATTTGTTCTGATCTCTTGAAGTGATACTCACCCTGGTGGAACAGTTCAGTTCACATGTTTCAAGAACTTACAGAATCATCTCAACGCAGAAGCCCATAAATGAGTCACTTTTAAAACAGCACATTTTTTTCCCTTCTCTTAAAATTCAATAACAGCAGAAAGAGATCAGAGTCTCTGGAAGCCACAGTGATAATCATCCTTATCCAACCTATTTTCACTTTGGGAAGAAAGATGGTGCTGGGGCCCAGTGGATTTTTCTTGAAGTTTTTCTTGAAGTCTTCAAGTTTTCTTGAAGGTGGGTCAGCTAAACAGACATGAAGTCCAGCTTCCTCTTTGATAGCTCCCTTTCCCCCTTATCTAATGCCAACTCAACTATGCTTTTTATTGGATTTCCATTACTTCAATGTTCTTCATGGAGACTCTGTAACCATTACAGCTGATGGTAGTTTAGTACTTTGAACCTCATTAATTAACTCACTGCATCACGCAGGCCAGGCACATTTCCATCAAAAGTTGCTATCTTGTCCTTAAGCCTAGAAACCTTGGCACAGTGCCCTCTCAGAAAGCCTGGATTGCATCTAAAACCATGTGGCAGAGAGAGAAGCCAAAGATGTCCATCCCAGGATGACTCAGGCTGGGAACAAAGCTCTACTGTCCAAGCAATAGGGGACCAGCCACACTCAGAAGTTCTCACTGGCCAGCCCACAAGTCTCCACTGACCAATTTCACTTGCCTCTATACCACTTGCCCCATCCTGACCCCCCTCCATTTCTATTACAGTGACAAATAAATCCAAAATCCAATTTCAACTGTGTCTTTTCAAAATACATTCAACTCTAGCACACCAGGTATACCTAAGGTTTATCATAAACCAATATCATTTTCATAAAGTATAAAAGAAATTCCTCTTTTCTCTAACAATTATCCAATGACTGTCTTTATGGGAATCCATCCTGAGTCACAACCATTAGCTGCCCATCAGGATAAACAGACTTGTTTTTATCCTTTGACTGATGAAGTATTATATGGCTACTACAGTGGGTATGAAGAAACAAGGAAAGGACGGTAACACTAAGTACCTGTTATGTGTCAGTCCCATTCTGCGACTTCAAGGATTTTAATTCATATTGTCAATATAAGGCCAATAAGTTCATAGTAACAGCTACTCCATTCTAAGTGCTTACAGTGATCCTGTGTTCTGCTTCTGTGAACTGCTCTTTTTGGTCCTTACTTTCTAAAGAAAAAATGCCTTTTTAGCTCCAACATCCATATAGATCCTCCTATGGATTTCAATGCTCATACTTCTCATTTTCCCCAATAATTCAAGAATAAGACTGCACGTGGTCAAGTGTTTAGCAGAATTCAATTAATTCCCCAAATTGCAGGGCTCTGGCTCTGATTGGGAACTACACTAATACGTAGCCAGTAGATACCTGTGACCATTGAGCACTTGAAATATGGCTAATGTTATTGCAGAAGTAGATTTTTAATTTTACTCAAACTTAATTAATTTAGGTTTAAATTTTAAAACAGAACAATGTTTAAAAAAATTTTAAAAACCAGAAGCAATGTAAAATACTTTTCCATTAAATAAAACTTTATTGTTTTAGAAGGACTGCACTGAAAATTTAACATCCAAATTAAGATGTGCTGTTAAGTATAAAATCTACACTGGAGTTCAAAGACTTAGCTCCCCCCCAAAAAAGTAAAATCTTCCATTAATAATTTTTGTATTAATTACATGTTTAAATAGTAATACTTAGGATGTACCAAGTTAAGTAGAATATTTTATTAAAAGTTCACCTGCTTCTTTTTTCAATTTGCCCACCAGAAAATTTAAATTTACTTATGTAGTTTATTTTATATTTCTATTGGGCAACAATCTCTAGAAAATAATTATAAAGAGAATAAAAAGAGTAGTTTCTCCACTGGTTTCTACTAAAATGCAGAGAAAGAACGATAGGGGGGTAAAAATGAGAAACTACTAATTTAGCCCATCCAACTATATGAAAGGAAAATAATTTTATCTGAGATTAAATCACTGGACATTCCCTATGGGTTTAGTTTTCCACTCTATGTTCCTAATCAAAACAGTACACTGGCTACTTCTGAGTGATGAGATTGCTCTGTGAGACCCTGGCTACTCAATGCCTGGATGTGACACACAGACCGCTCCCCTTATGAAAGTGCTTAAAATGGTGTAATAAACACACAGCTTAGAGTAATGGCATTAAATGTTCCCCTACATGGTATCTGTGTGGAGCTTAATTAGATGGAAGGATTACAGAAAAGTTTGTGTCATAATGATTCTTTAAAGTGAAACCGTAGATCAAAGTTCACTGCTGCCAAATATACAACTTGAGAACAAACTCAAGTGCTGCTATTAATCATGGTTTCTGGGGATTTGATGACACAGATTAAACTGCTGTAAAGAATACTGCTGTGCATCACATTCTTGCAACTGTCATCAACGCTTCTGCCAAGTGTTCACAGAGCAGGAAGGAAAGCTGTTCAGCATTTACTAGAGGTGCCTCTTTCACTGAGCTTAGTTAAAAATCTGGACAACAGGTTTAAGGCCATGACAACACCTCTAAGGTATCTGCAAAGCCTCTGCTTTCTTAGAAGGCAAGAAAATTATTGGAGAGATTGAAAGCCAAAGCGGAGGTAGAGCATGGGGACTGGAGGGTGGAGCAGTTGAGAGCAGTTACCACAATTAATTTCATTTCCATTTGCCATGCTGGTCCTATTGTAATCACTTCTTTGAATTCTGTGCACTGTTGGTACAAGAGTTGAATTTAAATGCAAAATAAAATGTCCTAAAGAAGATCACATAAGGATACAATATTGAAACAAAAGGCTACTGTGCATATAAAAAGGCACACAGAAAGGGGGACATATATTGACAATTGTAAAGTCATTGCTGGAAGAATGACATCAATTCCACCTGCCCTTACAAAGCAACAATCAAGTGCTTTATGGGACTCAACCAGTAGAAGGTACCTTATAGTCTGTTGAAGACATGTTCAAAGGGTGCTTGGGTGGCTCAGGCAGTTAAGCATCTGACTCTTGATTTTGGCTCAGGTCATGATCTCAGGGTCATTAGATCATGCCCCGAGTCTGGCTCTACACTGGGTTTGGAGCCTGCTTAAGAGTCTATCTCGCCCTCTGCCCCTCCCCCACCCCTCTCTCTGTCTAAAAAAAATAGCCTATTGCATCCCAAACAATGCAATGGGTGGCAGAAGAAATTGCAAAGCAACAAGAGAGTGGTGTGATTGACTCATGTGTCGCACAAGACCATGGATAAGGCCTTGTATCACATTTAATTAGCATCATGTTTTCGACCTTAGTGGTTCCAAAACTGACAACACATATTTGATTAAAAAAAAAAAATATATATATATATATATATATATATATATATAGAGAGAGAGAGAGAGAGAGAAGAGAAGAGGAGAGAGAGAGAGAGAGAGAGAGAGAGAGAAGGAGGTGGGTAGATGGTAAAGGACTTGTGCCCTAGGTTTATTTTGGGCCCCAGTGATATGCTTCTAAGGGACTGCCTTGTCCTCGGCAAATAGTAAGTAATCCCCTGCTCTCCCTTCTAACACAGAAGATGCTTGGATGAAATTTATTTATTTCCTTATTTAAATGATTGTTTTAAAATATGAATCCCCTGTGTTTTTTTTTTATAGGTGAACAACACTGAGTTACAGAAATGATGAAATCTCCCCGTGCTCTCTTGCCAGTAAATAAAATAATCTTCCCTTCTTCCTTATTTAAGGCCTAAAAAACCACAGAGATTTACTAAATAATCTTCATAGGCTGTCATGATTGCCAGGAGAATCAGAGACTTGTTAGTTAGCTGACAGGTGAGAATCAAATGAACACCAGTTGCATCTGTGTGTCAGGTTCATTTGTTCAGCAGGCTTATGTTTTCAATGCCACACTCTAGCAGTTGCACAAGAGATATTCCCCATCCTTTCCTGGCAAAGCAGTTTCAAAAGTGTACTTGCCTTGCAGAAATGAGAGACTTGGGAAGCCAGGGCAACCCATGTTATATGAGGGGCATCAGTATAGAGCCCAGTGCACAAGGGTGCATGTTGAAGTTCTCAACTTAAAACTTAAGATCAAAACCAATAGTGTTCCTTCCTTCAATCACATTCTTCCTAGTATATTATCTCATAGCACCACTGCTGCTCTTTTCATGGAGAACTCTCACACTGTGGTGATTTTTATATTCATTTGAGTTGATGAATGTCTGTTTCCTCTATTGGGTCATAAACTGTGTGTGCAGGACAGCTCTGTGTCTTATTCACCACAGTATTCCTACTGCTTAGAAGGATGCCTGCTTCACAAATTATGTCCATAAATATTTGTTTATTTGGAAATTAAAATCTGAGCCTGTAAATGCTCTAAGATTAGGAAATCAGAACACTAAAGACAAAAAAAATCACAAACAGCCAACCAGGCTTTAAGCTAATTCAATCAATAATTCCCTTACTTGGCTTCCGCCTCTTCTCTATAGAAGTCTGTCCCCAAGTTCCCATCTACAGAGTATCCTAACCATTTCCAATTTGGTACTGATTAGAAGCGATCTTTGCTCAGATAAACAAAATATTTAATAAGCCTCAGTTTATCTTTTTAATTACTCATAGCATAACTAAGAACCTCACCCCAGTTCTGAATCCTTTGGTTACCTATTCATGGTGGGGGCTTTTCATGGGAAGCAGGTAAAAAGAAGAAGTTGTATTAAAGGATATATTTTAGTGATTGCTCCTGCCAACCAACAGTTTTCTCTGACAGGAGCTTTGTGTGTCAGTTAAAATCAGCAAGAAGCACCTCCTTTCCTCTTTTCCCTTCCTTCCCCTCTCTTGTCTGTTCCTCCCCTCCCAGTCAGGAATTTTACCCCAATAATTATTACTGCCCTAATCTCCTTTCTTCTTTGCTTCCAAACACCATTTAAGCATCAGAAGACTAGGGCTGAGCCTCAGCTTGTCACTTGACGGGGATGACTATTGGCAACTCCTTAACTTTTGCAAGGCCCTGGTTTCTTCACTTATAAAGAGAGGACCAGGGACGCTTGGGTGGCTCAGTGATTGAGCACCTGTCTTCAGCTCAAGGCATGATTCTGGGGTCCTGGAATCAAGTCCCCACAGAGCTCCCCACAGGAAGCCTGCTTCTCCCTCTGCCTACATCTCTGCCTCTCTCTCTCTCTCTCTCTCTGTGTGTGTGTGTGTGTGTCTCATGAATATATAAAACTTAAAAAAAAAAAGTGAGGACCAAAGCAGCTCACAGGATTGTTGTAAAGACTAAATGAAATCATGTATGTGAAAATGCAATATGTACCAGAAAATGCTACACAAACTTATTTTTTTATATCTCACGTGAGGAAAATTCTGCATTAATTGGTCCCCATTTTCCCTGAGAGTGTCCTCTTAACTCATTTAATAGAAGTAAAGGAAGAGAAAGAATCACATTCACTAATACATGATTACCTGGGCTTTAGTCTGGCCTGACAAGAGAAGACGATGAGGTGACACTTTACCCTGTAGTTCAATGGCAGGTACTACACAGAGAGTGGGGGAGTAGAGCAAGAAGAAAGAGGCCAGGGTGGCAGTCACCCCAGCCAGGAAGATTGCCACTGAGCCTTCAAACAACCTTCCCTGTTTCAGGCCTCATAATTGTTCTTTCCAAAGCAAACCTTGTCAAAGGGAATTACAATGTGTACACTCCCCAGAAAATACCCCTTTGGCTTCTCTGCCTGATAGAAGGAGAACAACCTGAGGCCCAGGGGATCGCTGGGTGCTTGTATAGTATGACCAACTGTCTGGAGGACTGAAGGAGACTGCACAGTGGTTCACAAATCAGTTGCCTGACAGAGTTGCACAGCATTAAGCAGCTTTTAGTGACCACAGAGTCACCACCTACTCATAATAACTCTCCAGAAGCATCATCCACTCAGGAGGTAAATTATGTACTGAAGAAGCTATTCTGTCCATTGCCCATTATCCATGCTTCTTTAAGGACGTGCATTGCTTTCTGCTTTGCAGAATTTCATGGAGCTTCACTGTCCAACATGGTGGCTACTAGCCACAAATGGCTATTTAAACTTGAAATAATTAACATTAAATAAAATTTAAAAATCAGTCCATCATATTTGCCTCATTTGAAGTGCTAGCCACATGTGACTATTATATGGGACAATACAGATAGAGAATATTTACATTGTTGCAGAAAAGTGTCATTGGACTATAAGAGTATTCCATTTTAGAGTACTCATCCCCCATTTTTGCTTTTTTGAATTTTTATTTAAATTCTAGTCAGTTGGGCAGCCTGGGTGGCTCAGTGGTTTAGGCCGCCTTTCGCCCAGGGTGTGATCCTAGAGACCCGGGATGGAGTCCCACATCGGGCTCCCTGCATGGAGCCTGCTTCTCCCTCTGCCTCTCTCTCTCTCTCTCTCTCTCTCTCTCTCTCTGTGTGTGTGTGTGTGTGTATCTCATGAATAAATAAATAAAATCGTTAAAAATAAATAAATAAATAAATAAATAAATAAATAAATAAATAAATAAATTCTAGTTAGTTAATATATAGTGTAATACCGGTTTTAGGAGTAGAATTTAGTGATTCATCACTTACATCCGCCATTTTCCCCAGCCCTACAGACCTTTGTCAAATAGGGCCTCACCTTCCCAGATTTTCTTGATTTCTCTACTCCCTGCCATATAATCTTAGTCACATCCTCCAATGTTCCCTTGGTAGTTGGTATTACCTTTTGGTATGTCCTCTATTTTAACATTTACTACATTGCATCTTGACTATGTGTTTGCACATGTGATCCTCTGATGAGGCTATGAGTTACACCCTCCCCCACTTGCTCATCACCACATCTCTTGCAGCAGAATCATTTATGTGGCAAATGCCCAACAAATTCTAAATGCAGAGATGAATGAACAAATGAACTTCATGTAAATAAATAAACAAATGGGTGAGGAACTCAGGATGTCATTCACAGTCTTCTCCCTGGGGTTCTGAAAGATGCATCACACACACATGGTAAATAGGAAAAAATAGATGCAAAACACAGTTTTGTCAGTCTGGGAAGATATCTGGTAGCCCCAAAGCAGAGTTAGGTAAAACATACTCTGTGAACTCAATAGGGCCTCCTTCTTTATGTATACTCTCTCCCCTCATCTATTCCTATGTCATCCCCAACCTCTTAGGTGGATCTTACCACTAGAATATGAAAACAAGCAAGCAAGCCAAAGTACTATCCTACATTCCAGAGAAAAAGGGATGGAGAGATAGCAAGGCACATATGTGCCCCAAAATGCAGTGCCCCACTCATCTAAGCTGCTCACCCATAAGATGGCACTAGCTGCTGGGTCAACAGCCATTGTTATGATTTTTCTTGCAGCAAATATTTTCTCCAAAGTGTCTTAGGTCTCCACCAAAAGAGAAAATTTTTCCTGACACAGTACCCCAAATCCATGGCAGATCTAGGTCTTCTTCTAGAATTTTATTTTTTATATTAAAAAAGCACTTTTTCTAGATGAGATGATATTTATTACAACATCAACTCACTTGCACAGATATACAACAAACAACCTAGAAGTAAGCATGTTAGTAACCAAATACAGCAATCCCTTTAGAGCCACTGCACCCATAACTTCCAGGATATAATAGGCCCATCTCATGTGAAGCCTGGGCTTCTCTAACACCCAGACTATCTTGCTACAATCAACAACCCATCTGCAGCTACCTCGATGATAGGATGTAGAAAGCCTCACTCGTCCCCCATTATTTCTAGACTAGACTCTAGGAGGTGTCTGCAATAGAAACAGTCAATTCCTGAAACCACAGCTTCAGCCCACTGAAGCTTCCTACATTGAAGAATGATCTCCAAGTTGCATGTAGCACATTCTTTCCTTAGTGGTATCTCCCCTTTGAATTCACATAACATCCTATTAGTTTTGAGAAATATTCATAAAAAATGAATAAAAAATGACTATAGTTTGGGGAGGAGCATCTTAATTAGGTGTTAGCTACAATCCTCTCTTCATACAATTCAGCTCAAGCAGATAAGAAAAGAAAAGGAAAGAAAAGGAAAGAAAAAAGAAAAAGAGAAAGAAAGAAAGAAAGGAAGGAAGGAAGGAAGGAAGGAAGGAAGGAAGGAAGGAAGGAAGGAAGAGAAAAAAGGAGGAAGGAAGGAAGGAAGGAAGGAAGGAAGGAAGGAAGGAAGGAAGGAAGAAGGAAAGGAAGCGAGAGAAAAGAGGGAGAGAAATCTTCGTTCTTATCTGCTGTGAGGAAGCCACAATCCTCTGCATCTCCACTGATAATGGCAAATTGGCAGCTCACCAAACAAATCCTCCAGATCTACCAAATTTGAGGTCCCATTCTAGGCCTACAATGTATTCATTATTTTATTTATTTATTGGCACATGTATTCATATATCCATTCCTTCATTAATCACTTTATCTTTACTATATGCAGTGGGAAAAAAAATGAGATACAGCTCCCTCCCTTTGGGGCTCTCCCATTGTAACTGGGCTAGTTGACCTACGTAGAAAGCAGATGTTGAGGTCTGTTCCTCTAAAAGAAGTATGTACGGAGTGCTGTGAAAATATTTTAGAGGGAGGGTTTATTTCTGCTGGGGAAAGGGAGGTGGACGGAATGGAAACTGGAAAAGCTTCACTGAAGAAAGACTTGAGTAAGTCTTTGAAAAATCAGAATGTAGGTTTGACGGACATTCAGGACTAAGGGAAAAACATGAAAAAAGACAAGGAAGTTTGAAAATAAAATCTGATATCATTGGAGACTACCACTGAATTTGCTGAATATCTTGTCCGAAGCTTGTGGATGGGTCAACATGGGTTACCTCTGAAGGTCACTTGCCTCTCCACACACAACTCTCTTAGTTGATATCTCAGGATCTTCTGGCTTTAAATTTGTGTATTTCCTTAAGGGAAAACTGAGCAGATAGAAGATATTTAAACATAAACAATTTCTATGTCCTCTCTTCCTCACACAACGTTACCAACGTTGGAGAAACAAAACGAGCAGAAATTATAAGGGACCCACCATGATGTTCATTCATTCTGAGCCAAACTTCCCTAAGGCAAGGCACTATTGGACCCTCATAACATTCCTTGACAGGAGTTGCTTCAAGATTCTCTTTATTGTTGCTGTGCAAGAGCTTCTATTTTGTTGGAAAACATACAGTTTAACTAATTTTCCCTTGAAATCCATTCAGGCAAATTAAGAAAAAGGAATCTGTACATCTCCTGCAATCCATTTCACCAAATGCTTTTAAGAAAAATGTGCAGGAGTTTTCCAAAACCCTAAACAAGCAAGGTTTTCCCTTCCTGCTATTAATAGAGAAATATCTTATTACAGTTCTGTAAACAGAGCCAAATTGAAAAAAATTTCATTTAAATGATGCTAGGGTTTCCAATGAAAACCACAAAACAAACAGAGTTAAGGCGATAATGCATCCCTGTTGTACCTTGGCACAGGAGCAAGCATTTTGCAGTGACCATCTGGGATATGTAACATTGTAATAAGGGCATGGGCACCAACTCATAGAGGAGCCAAGAGGCAACACTTTTTTTTTCCTGCCAACTGTGATATATTCTAGTATGAAGGTTTTTCCAGAAAATCAGCATTTCAACTTTTATAAGCATTTGAAGACATCAGAATTTTTTTACTACTATACCCCAAATGTCTAATACCAAGCAAATAGTAGGTGCTCAATAAATACTTATTGATTTAAAATTTTTAGAAATGCAAAATGTTTTCTATGATAATGAAAATTTCATGATCCTTTGGGATCCTTTGGGATCCTTTGACCTTACCCTTAAGACACTGAAGGATATATAATTATTTACCCAAGAACAACATTTCGGGTGTGTTGAGAGGAGGTGTTATTTATCAAGTACTATTAAATTTGTATACCTAAAAATCTTCTAAAATGCACTTTTACATCCAGATGGCTAACAGACACATGAAAAGGTGTTCAACATCACTCATCACCAGGAAAATACAATTCAAAACCACTGAGATACCACCTCATACAGTTAGAATGGCTAAAATCAACAACACAAGAGACAACAGGCGTTGGTGAGGATGGAGAGAAAGGAGAACCCTCCCGCACTGTTGGTGGGGATGCAAACTGGTGCAGCCATTCCAGAGAATAGTATGGAAATTCCTCAAAAAGCGAAAAATAGAACTACCCTATGATCCAGCAATTGTGCTACTATAGCTATTTACACAAAGATACAAAAATATACATTCAAAGGAGTACATATACCTAGATGTTTATAGCAGCATTATTAACAACAGCCAAACTCTGGAAAGAGCTCAAATGCCCACTGACTGATGACTGGATAAAGAAGATGTGGGGGATATATATATATATACACACACATATATGCATATACACATACACACAAGGAATACTACTCAGGCATAAAAAATGAAATCTTGCCATTTGCAACAACATGGATGGAATGAGAGGGTACTATGTTAAGTGAAATAAGTCAAACAGAGAAAGACAATTATCATAGGATCTCACTCATATGTGGACTTAAGAAACAAAACAGAGGAACATAGGGGAAGAAAGGAAAAAATAAGACAAAATCAGAAAGAGAGACTTTTGCACCATAAAAGACTCTTAATCATAGGGAACAAACTGAGGGTGCCTGGCGGGGAGGGGGGCAGGGGGACAGGGTAATTGGGTGATGAACATTAAGGGGGGCATGTGATGTAATGAGCACTGGGTATGATATAAGACTGAAGAATCATTTACTTCTATCTCTGAAACTAATAATACATTATATGTTAATTTTTTAAATGGACAAAGGATCTGAATAGACATTTCTCTAAAGAAGATATACAAATGGTCAGTAAAGCACAGGAAAAGATGCTCACACCATCAATAATCAGGGAAATGCAAATCAATCACAATGAGATACCACTTCATACCCATGGCTATAATCAAAAAGATTGATAATAACAACTCTTAGTAAGAATATAGAGAAATCAGAATCCTCATACATTGTTGATCAGGATGTAGAATGGTGCAACCACTCTGGAAAACAGTTTGGAAGTTCTATAAAACATTACAACAGGACCTAGCAATTTCATTCCTAGGCATATACCCAAAAATAAAGGAAAACATATGCCCATATGAACACTTGTGCACAAATGTTTTTAGCAGCATTCTTTATAACAGCCAAACATGGAAACAATCCAATGTCCATCAGATGAATGAATAAATAAAATGTGGAAAATACCTACGGTGGAATATTACTTAGCAATTAAAAGTTTAAATACTGATCCATGCTACAAAACAAAGGAACTTTGAAAACATTGTAAGTGAAAGAAGCCCATCATGAAGGATCACATATTGTGTATGATTCCATTTACCTGAGATGTCCAGAATAGGCAAATCAACAGACAAAGTATATTAGTGGTGTATTAGGACTTTGGGATAAAGAAGGGATGATGGGGAAAATGGGGTGACTGTTAATGGGCATGGAGGTTTTTGCAGGTGACGAAAATGTTCTAAAATTGATTGTGGTGATGGTTGCACAACTCTGAATATACTAAAAACCACTGAAGTTTTCATTAAATAGATGAACTGTATGGTTTGTGAATTATGATTCAACAAAGCTGTTATTCAGAAAAATGTTTTGGCCTTATAAAGTTATTCTAGTGACCTGATTAATGTAATTTAAAATGTGAGAGGCACCTGGGTGGCTCAGGTCATGATCCCGGGGTCCTGGGATCAAGTCCCATGGGGAGCCTCCTTCTCCCTCTGCTTCTGTCTCTCCCTCTTTCTGTGTGTCTCTCATGAATAAATAAAATCCATATATATATATATATATATATATATATATATATATATATACTTAAGTATATATATATAATCCTTAAGTGTGTATATATATGTATATATATACATACACATATATATATATAATTTAAAATGTGGACACAGGATGCATATGAAGGTCCAGCCTTGTGTAAATTTGATGAATTACAGAATAATCAACTGTTGTTTTACATTATTGTATCTGAGTCTTAGCATGAATAAAATCTTTCCAAAAAATAAATTCAAGTATTTTCTGGATGACAATTTAAATGTATTTTGAATGTACCTGGAATGATCTTTAGATATTTTACTAGATGGCATACTTATTCTAAAGTGAAATAATAGGAAATCCCTGGGTGGCTCAGTGGTTTAGCACCTGCCTTTGGCCTAGGGCATGATCCTGGAGTCCCGGGATTGAGTCCCACATCAGGCTCCTGCATGGAGCCTGCTTCTCCCTCTGCTCGTGTCTCTGCCTCTCTCTCTCTCTCTCTCTCTCTCTCTCTCTCTCTCTCTCTATCTCTCTCTTTATCTCTGTGTGTGTGTCTCTCATGAATAAATAAAAAAATGTTTTAAAAAGTGAATTAATATTAAGCCACACAGTAAGAGCATCATGAAAAAGAAATTTTGTTAACATCTATTTCTGTTCACTATAAAGTAGCAAATATATTAAGTTCAGATTCTTCCAAATACTAAAGTACATCCTATATATTATATAGCATAGTTCCATTTAAAAGATAAATTCTGGGCAGACCAGGTGGCTCAGTGGTTCAGCGCCGCCTTTGGCCCAGGGCCTGATCCTGGGGACCTGGGATTGAGTCCCATGTCGGGCTCCCTGCATGGAGCCTGCTTCTCCCTCTGCCTGTGTCTCTGCCTCTGTCTCTCTGTGTCTCTCATGAATAAATAAATAAAATCTTTAAAAGCTAAAAAAAATAAAAGATAAATTCTAAGTAATCCACTAAATTTAAAAAACCAATAATCCTGGTCAGGGTCATGGTATGTTCTTTGTAAAAAAAGATATACACAAATATATATATTCCAAAAGACATATTTTATAGATATACTTTTATAAAGCTATTTTCCTATTAAGCTGAATGCTATTTGTACACTGGCATATGAATTTATACACTGGCATACACTGAAAGGATGTAAAATTTCTCATCCCAGCCATTCCTTTCACACATAAAAAACTGAGACCTAAACTGGTTAGTTTTTGTTCAAAACTATGATCAAGAAGTACATGGTTTGAAACCAAGCTCCCTAATTTCCAAGAAAATTATGTTCTCATCATACCAAAATTTCAAAAAAAAATTATTTGAAAATCCATCAGCATGTAGATGGATACTAAGTTTATATATCTCTTGAATGTTTCTATACTTGAATATTTGTTCATTTCCATCATTGATCATGTTTTTAAGCTGAGCTTCTATAAGGTTGCATTCATGTATGCCTATTAACTATTCACATATTCAACCTTACTGTCAACTTACATCAGCATACATTTTATTAAAGAATAATTATCAAAGATATTAAAACACAATGTGGTAGTAACGTAATAGCATTATTTAATTTCCAATGGAAGGTTTTAGAAAACCTCCATGTAGAGAAGTCATTAATTCTCCATGAGGAAACCCATCATGATTGCACTTTGAAAGGATTCTTTACAAACCTAATTAAAGACAGCATCAGCATAGCATCCACCAACTCTACCATGACTCCTGAAAGAAGTTCATGAAATGATTATTTTTAATGGCTTTACACCAGGTTTGCTCAGAGATTCCTCTCCTTGTACATCCTCTTCCCCATCCAAATCTTCCCAGAATTTCCCTATGCCAAAAATTACTCTTTTCTTCTAATCAAACTTCTGGCTATCTCAGAAGCTTCTGTTTATCTAATCCATACTAAGTTGTGAGTTGTTGATAGGTTTAAACCTAGAGAGCAATGTCTTGAGAGGAATTCACATTTTAAAGGTGAGGTTTCTTTTGCTCAGAATTTCACTAGTTAATGGGAAGAGTGAGTGTGATTCTTTGCTCTATCAGCAACACTGTGGTCCAGTCTCTTCTGGAGGCCATGAAAGTCTCCTGACCCTCTACATTCCAGAAATCAGGGGTCAGCAAGTGGGTGCCCTGCTTGTGAAAAGTTGTTGACCTCTGGGAAGGAGCTTGTATAGAAGCAAGTGTTAATTTTCAAAATGTGACTGGCTGTGATAGCACCAACCTCACCTCATCACAATGTCCCTTGGAATGTTTTCCAGTCAAGAGGTCTAGAAGTGATCTGTCATCACTGGTCAGTAGTAAAAGCAGCTCATTCTTGTATCGTTGCCCTTCTCCCCTGGACCAGAAACAAAACATACCACCATGTCCTCCTCTTCTTACATTTGAATTTTCATGTGTTCAACATTTGTCAGGGCTTCACCTTCAATGACATGGTCAGGGCACCAAGAAATTATATTTAGCACATGAAAAATGAATGCCAGACCCATTTCTCCATGCCTTGTACTTGAAAGCTACAAAATTTGTGTTCTGGGTGTTCATATGTGCACTTATTCTTGGAACAACATTTATAGACACTTTAAATGACTACCCTCTAAAGTCATAAAAGGGTTTAGTAACACACTTTAATATATAATTTCTTAAGCACTTTTTAATAAAATACAGATATATAATTATAATTATCAATGCACGTATATCATTTAATATAACGATAAAAGACTAGTCTTTGAAGTGACATGATGATTAATATTTACAGTAAAACCTAAAGGAAACAGCAATTTGTACAATATTGCTAAATCAAAAAAATTAATAAAAATTCTACTCATATTATTATGTAATTTCAAATCACCAACAGCAAAAAAGAAAATGTTCTCCCTATCAATACATATGAGTTTAGATCATTACTTTCCATGTTTTCTCAAGACAGAAAACTTTTTTGTTTTTGAACTGTACTAAGCACTAAGGCTGGGATGTACTCATGAGGATTTTCCCAAATCTTTGTCAAGCTATTAACACCATACACAAACATCTTCTACGTATCTACCTACCAGAAAGATTTTGTGTCCCTTCGTGCTAATCTTCAATTTAAAAATCAATACTAATTTGATGAACTGTTACAAAATCCATGATGGAAGTTACCAATATCCATAAACAGAGTCACATCCTGTGCAAATATTTTTCAAACAGTTATGTGTCTACATATCTAACAGTCGTGCTGTTTTAAAGTCAAGAAGTAAATCGGGAGGTATACCCTTACCCTATCTAAAGTAGGGATGAGTTAAAGCAACTCTGTTTAGCACTTAAAGGAAATCTCACTGCTGTAGGTTGACAAATATATGAAAGGTATTAAGTCAATGAACAGACATGTTATTTTAGTTTCTTAACAGACATTTGGTAATGCTCCTCATCATGCATTCTTAGCCTTTCCTACTCATCTCATAATATGCTATCAAAGTTATTTGTTTTGAAATCTTAAACCAAGTATACGTTATTTTAGGGGTTTTTCAAAAATTAATCCTATTTTCATTTTTTCAGTTTGGAGGCTGAAAATGCTGTTGAGGTTAAAAGTTTTATAGATCCTTTATCATAATTAGTATCTTCCTCCTTCATCCTCTAAGAGGGTCTTTATGGTAATGGACTCTGGCCTTTGCACTACAACCCCCAAAAGACAGATTGCTGGAGATAACCCCCTGAAATTCCTTACAGTGTTATTTAATACCATAAAGGCCTAGAATCTATTTGTTTCGGGAAAGACTCAGACAGAGAAACAAGGTTAAGGAGGGGGGAGGTTTCAATTTGTAGGAGTTACAAGACATAAATAAGTAGCTTAAAGGCCTTTTTCCTTACTTACAGACCACGGGTCAAGAATCACAAAGCAAGATGGAAAAAATATCCTCAATGAAAAACCACACTATAAAAACCTAAGGGATAGCTGACAATATTATTCCTCTTGATTTAAAAAGATAGACATATCTCACTGGAATCAAAGAATTTGAGGTGGATTTATTTTCTTTTTGGCATTCCACTCATATCATATATTCCTTTCCTGGTGAAAATTGGAATTTAAAAATGTTTATAGAACATTCTTTAACGGTCTACTTAAACTAAATAAAATGAGCAAAAGATCCAAAATACTGGAAATATATTTTCTGCAGATGAATAAATACCTCATACATACCCAATGGGAAGTGAAAAGAAAGTACAAGCCTCTCTTCCACCTTACTTAAGTAAATAATTATCATAGGTTGTGGATTTTTACAGAACTAAATCATCTAGTATCTGTGACAAACAAGACCAACAAGAACCCAAAAGCTAATCCTTCATGATTACAAATGCCTCGGAACTAATACTTAGACCTCAACTGGCTTTTGCATTTGAGGTTCTCACACTGTGCCCAAGAATAACAGAAATCACAAGACTCTGTGTGCTGGTTACTGTTTGTTATCAACACTCAAGTATGAAACTGTGTAGAGCATTTTTCTGATAAATTAAGTTATAAGTCTTGGTCTGGTTAGTATCACTGCCAAGTTTTAAGTTTGCTGTTTGGTTTTTAAAAGAGTCTGAGAATTTTGGCTAAACATACTACTTATGCCAATACCCTGTGCAACTAGACGAAATAGGGAGAAAAAAAGAGGGAGGATGTGGTTTTGCAGGCTGCAAAACTCCACAAGCTATATACAGTATACATATATACCATAGATAATTACAATCTCACCATGAGAAAGTCAAAACACTCAGTGAGCCTTCATGTCCTATTATATGTAAATCTTACAAGCTACTGATACTTTCTTTTCATATTGCTTTCAGAAAAAAGAAAAGGAAAATGAAGAAAAAAAATACATTAGACCAATTTGCATATGGTTTAACTTCAAGGATGCATCAGACCATATGTGCAGACACTTGAGATGATGACAGAGTTAAGCTTCCTAGGGTCCTAGAGTCAAAGAAACTCTGCTGACCCCCACTGCTAAGCAGGTGCACTCCTTCCACAGGGGGCAACATCTGCCGATCGGTCATGGTCCCACTCGGTGAGGACCCCAAGAAACTTCCTTGGGAAGAAACAATTTTCTCAGGACTGGCAGCCAGTTTGGGGGATGTAGAGAAATTATATCCATACAAAGCACAGGGGCTGTGTAACCTGAAAGTGTTATAGGAGCCCTGATGGGTCTGGTTAGCAGCAAAGGCATTGCTGGAGGGTGAAGGCATGATGTATTGAAGCTGGGGAGACATCCCCGAAATTTGCATGGACAAGCTGGTCTGTGGGCAGCTGAAAGTGTCTCCATCAGTGCCACCCATGGACATGTTCACCGAGGTGCTGCTGCTCACGCCCACATAGGAAGGAGTCCTGGGCGCTGCGAAGGTCTCGCCAGTCTGGTTGGTGAGCCTGTTGTAGGTTTCAGCCAAGGAGGTGCTGTATCGGTTGAGGGTGAGGCCCGAGCGGGCACAGGCGGAGTAGTCGGCCGGGGCCAGGCTACACAGCTGGCTGGTGTTGGGCCCCAGATGGAAGGCAGGAGAGGAACAAGGGGAGCCAGACAAGAGATGAGGGTGGGTGGCAGGAACGCCATTCCCAGAGCCTTGGAGCAGTGTGGAAGAACTTGTATTTCCTACAAAAGAAGTTGAAATGTAAAGGGCAAGGACTCTACTGCCATGTTTTCCTTTCAATTTTGTGAACAGGAGCTAGACAATGCTTGTCACCAGGAAGCCCACGCTGAATGGTGAAAAGGAGATGGTCTTGGCTCTCAAGGAATTATAATTTACCTGAATTCAGACTGAAATATTTTAGACACAGATCTTCTCAATATTTCTAAAGCAAATGATCTCCCCAGGCAATAATCTTTTTTATTGCAGAGGATAGCAGGACACTACCGCATAGAATTTTCACATTTTCTCCTTCCATTACCTTTCCCAAAGTTTTCTGATTTTCTCTAATAGATATCACAAACACTGACTTTCTTGGCAACTTTATAAATTTCATCTTACTCTGTATCTTGTTCCAAAATTACAACCATAACTTCTCTTCTTCCCATATTCTTACTCTTTCAACAGACCTTGTTCTGGGTCAATAGAAGGAAGCAAATTGGTCATAGGATACACCCTGTCTCAAACATATCTGTAGCTTCTCACTAGAAGCTTCTCTGCATCCAATGGCTGTACCATGTAGGGCTATTACAAGAAGGCAGTAGTCTAGAACTTCAAAAATCTCATTTCCAACCAGAAAACAGGTCGGTGAATCCCATGCTAATACAAGAGCAGAGGCCCACCAAATAAACAGTCCTGTGAAACAGAGCAGGTGGTTGACCCTGCGTCCAATCAATAATGGTTGTGGCCATCTGCCCTTCTCTGGGTTCACTGGCAGATTGATGTCTGCAAACTTGATAGAACTTAGAGGGAGAATTCCAACAGGCCGGATGGGTTGTAAAGCCTTCACAGCTCCAGCATCAGTGTTTTATATAGCTTCTCAAAATCATCTCAAAGCCCAATCCAGTCGATGATAATTATCTAAAACCCAGCATGTTGATTGTCAGTGGGGTGCTGGGCAGGATTGGGTAGACAAAGCCTGAGTGTAGGAGCATGCTGACAGTCCTAGGACAATTATGCTGAAGGAAGTGAAGAACGAAGCTGGCAAGAAAGGGTGAACTGGCACCTGCACCGGCAATTCCCTGTGAGATGGACCTGGCACAAGAGCCCACAGCCCAACTCTAATTTTAACATGACATTTAAGGGTGAGATAAAGGTCATGAAATATATAAATAGCCTAAAACATCCAAGACTTAACCTACAACCACAAGAGCCATTTTTCTGGTTCCCATCCCCATTACCCACAGAAAAGAGATGGATCCTGTAACGAGAGGATATTGGTGATGAGGTTGCCACTGTGGAAGCAAATGATGACAGGTGGATATTTCAGTGCCTGAGCTTCCAGTCAAGAACTGGCTATATATGTGACACAGGAGACTTCGTTTTACCTTGCTTGGGAATCCCAGGGATATCTTCAAAGGTGAGAGTCCGTAGTGAAGGTCTCCAGAATGCATATGACTCCACAAGGGCTTCCAAACCCATTCTAAATAAAAGGATTGGGATGGAGGTGGACAAAAGAAGCCTAGTTAGGAGCAGTTGGAGCTTCCACCAGTAATAAGCAGCTCAGAACACATCACTGGTGTTGACAGTGTCCCCCCACATTGGTAGGGCTAGGAGCTCGGCATAGGAAAAAAAGAAATGCTTCAGTGATGGGCTACCATTCTGTCACTAGGAGCACAGGACAATGGAAACCACCTAAGATATCCTGTTAACATTCTCAGAAAACTAAGCTGACCTGGGAGAATAAAAAACTGTCCCTCTGCACCAAGGAGCTCAGTTGAAAAGGTCCATCCTAGCTGATGGGAGTCCAAGGCTCTCTGCTATGATTCAGAGTCCACCCTGCACCCCTGTAACATTACTTCTCCCTCTGATGAGGAAGGCTTTGCCACAAAAGCTTAACCCAGTGAAGCCACTTTTTTCCAAAGAGCCATGTCTGCCATTATTCGGTGCCTTGGTAGCCAGCTTTAGAAGAACACTCATCCAAAGAACACCAACTTCTCTCTGGGGGGCACAATCCATCACACCCAGTACAGCCAGAATAGGCTCTCCCTCCAACAATAGGAAGTCCAGGGGGGTGGGAGGCAGCACTGACTTCTCATGAGGCCCAACATGCAGGAAGAATACAGAAAGGTGATCTCAAAGGCCAGTATAGTATATGGATCTAGTATTAGCATCAAACATTCTTTTCAGGCTCCTACACACACTTAATGAATGGATACTTAAAGAGACGGGTAAGTTGGTTGTAAACTATTTACATGATATATATATATATATATATATTTGAAAACAAAGGTAATCACTCTGAATGCTATATCAATGTATATGTCTCCTACTGTGAGTGATTCAGAATCCTACTCTCCTTGTATTAGAGAATTAAGTTCTAGAAATGAGGCACTTCACTCAACTAGCCCATTCTTAACACCTCATCAGTCTTCCTTCAACTACCAAAGCCCTAAGCAATTTGTTAATCTTAATATCATTGTGATTTTCATGAAACATAGAGCTCCTTTGTAGGAAATGCCTGCTTTCTGAGTATCAAACAATATTCATATTTCTCTTGTGATACAGTTTTATTTCACACAAATAATCTGTATTTAATGCAAATGTTAAATAATGAGTCTTTAATCCATTGCACTCAACTTGCTACTTCCTCTGGATACCTTGTATGCCCAAATCATGAATTATTAACTAAGACTAGAGGAACCTCCTGCCCCCAGAGTCATACCACCTACACAACATGGGGAAAACTCTCTAGGAGCAGCCTGGGTGACTCAGCGGTTTAGCGTCTGCCTTAAGCCCAGGGCTGCCTTCAGCCCAGGGCGTTATCCTGAAGACCCGAGATCGAGTCCCATGTCAGGCTCCCTACATGGAGCCTGCTTCTCCTTCTGCCTGTGTCTCTGCCTCTCTCTCTCTCTCTCTCTCTCTCTGTCTGTCATGAATAAATAAATAAAATCTTAAAAAAAAACTCTCTAGATACTCGTAGTACATGATATGTGCAGATAAAACATCTTACACAACTTGCCCTACTGTTCTGAGGTTTTACACACTGAATTTACTTCTTCAGAGTGTTCAGAGTGTAGACTCCATTAATTTGTTGATGTCTGTCATGATTCCATGAAGCATCACTACCCCATCTTAGTGACATAAGGAGACAGCAATGTGTGTGTGTGTGCATGTGGATGGGTGGTATTGAGTCCAAACACAGGCTTGCGTACATGAACCATCCTCACATGAGTCCACATGTGGACCTGACTTATCTCTCAAGTCACAAGTTCAGGGGATGCTACTGTGGGACTGTACACTTCAAAGAGCCATCCCCAGCCTCACACAGGTGCTAGCATTGGGCTGTCAAAGGGGAGAGCAGGGCACAGCATGGACCTGCACATGCCTTCCACCAGAGCTGCTGAAATCTAGCTTTGGATATAACCAGTGTTCTACAGAGATTGGACTATTTCATGGTAAGAAAACTGGACTGGGGGTCAGGAGAACTGAGTTGTGGCTGTAATGCATTAAAATTCACTGTGTGACCCTGGGCAAATGTTTTAACCTCCCTGGGCTTCAGTTTCCCACAAAGTGAAGATTAGAACATGAAAGCTCTGCATCCTTTCTTAGCTCTCAAGTTGTTTGCTCCTAAGTGATTTCCAAAACCAGACATCATATCTGTGGCTGACTGCAAGCCAAATGCAAGATCACTCTAACTCAATAATATTTTACACACATTGAAGTATTGATTTGGGTGCAGTTTGGCAGCTTGGTCAGTCCCAAAATCCCATGTAGCCTGCAGGTTGCATTTAATACTCAACTAATGAATGCTGGGTACTATTTATCTGATTACTCTATATTTAGCCTGTGCTAGGTTTTATAGCTTTCTAGAAACAAGCTTTTAAAAATGCTAAAGAATGTTAGGACGCAGTTTTGCATAAAACTGCTTTTTTATTACCACACAGATGAGTTTTAATAATAGTTTTAAATATTAAGGATACCAAAGTGGTCATGGAGCGGTCTCGACGAGGAGTTTGCTAAGAGGTAATTAATAAGCATTCACTGGACTTAGACATTTATTATCTATGGAGATGAGCATTATTGCATTATTTGTTTTAGCAGTGTAAACTTTATTATGCTTCAAATACAAACCCATAGACCCATTGGGGAGACATTGATCATCAAAAACCTGTAACCCTAAGCTTTAAAGAGATGCTCTGAAAATGACGTATCTACAAGTGATCTGACTTGGAGCTATTGATATTTTTTTTTTTTTTTGAGGCTGCTGTTTCACACTGCAAGTTCCAGAAAGGATTTCAGATATTTTGCAGGAAACAGTTATAAAATATTTATTAGCTGAATCTGGACTTTTTAAAAAAGGCCTTCATTTTCTCCAGTAATGGAGACTTTTCCCATCTAGTTAAAGAAAAGATAAAAGGCACCTCCTGCAGGAGTGTAGCCAAGGCGATAATTTATACAAGATGCCTTTGAACAATTTCCACATTTTATCACCATCCTAATTTATGCTATCAAATGGCCAAGTTTATTTAGTAAAATGGTTATGTTTTTCCTGAAGTATTTAAAGCAAAGAAATTTCTGTACCTTCCTGAGTAAAAAATTTTATAGGGTCAAACCTAAGGCCTAACTGAAGAATGAAACTATTCTCAGCACATAAATTCTCTTTCACGTAGCAAATGTCTTGCAGGAGAGCTTTTAAGGACTGAAGCTACTGATTCCTATAAAATAGGCTGTAGAACCATAAATAACCAGGAAGGGATAATTTTTAATTAAAGCAAATTGTTTTGTAAAGTTTAAAAAAAATCACAAGTCCATGTTTATTTCTTGTACTGCTTAATTTGTTTATTTCATATATGGGGAAAAATAAAAACAGAAATTTATATTAAAAAGTAATAACAATAAGACAACAGACCAAGGGTATTAAAGAAATATATTGAACTTTTCTTCATGGACTTTCTTCTCTATTTATATGAAAAAAATACATCACGAAAAAAAAAAAAGAAAGAAAGAAAGAAATACCACTCCTTCCCCAAGCCCTCAATACCAAGGCACCCTCCAAGTCTTACACATAACTTAAACTATTTTTTAAGGAAAATAATATGTAAGTTAGAAGTCTTTAAAGCTGACCAAATTCCATCTTCCCCATACATGAGTTTTTGCATTTATCAATGGGAAATGTTAAAATTAGATTTCTAAGAAGAGAATGTTGATTTATATATATTTAGCATTGTGAAATAAGCACTGAAGAGCTATCTATTATTGGCAGGAAAACTAATATTAATGAGACAAAAAGTGAAATTATTCTGAATAAGAAACCTATGTATAGACTCAGCATCTTTTTCTTGTACTATGATATTGCTTAAACATTTGGAACAAAACAAAAAATTAAAAATTTCAAAAGAGTTAAAACATAATTCATTATGTTCTGTATGACCATGGAAAATCTTTAAAAGTTTTAGAGTCAGGGAAGAAATAGTAGCCAGCACCACAGATGCTACACCTATATACATGTAAAATAAAGAGACAGAAAAAATTCATATCAAACCTAGCATTTTGACCCCATCGTATCAAACCAAGATTTAGTAGTTAATTTTCACCAATCCCATTGATTTTTTTCACGGAACAAATTCAAATGCGTGTTCATTATGCTGACATTTCTAGAATTCTTACTGGAAACTATCATATGCATTTAATCATCTCACTTCTATTTGTAGGTTTATTCTCTATTGTTATCTATCCAAAAATACACCTTTAAAAATATTTTTAAATGTACTGCTTAAAAAATGAACCGACAGTATACAAGCAGTGTGATTCCCCCAGTGTTGATAGCAGTGTGGTGTCTGCTAGGTCAATCCTACAGGACAGCCTGGACACTGTTCCTGGCTGTATATTCCTCAAGCTGCCTTCCTGGAGTTCCAGTGAGCTTTAATAAATGTATTCACTGCTTAAAGAAAATAACAAAATCAAAGACTCTTAAATGGATAAATACTGCACTGGTTTTCCAAAACCACAAGATCCCACCAGAGTATTTATCAATGCAGAAGTCACCCCAAAGTCTCCTATTACCCCTCACTAGTGACCTTCTCAGTTACAAAATTATTCAACTTTTATAAACTCCTCTGGAGGGGCACCTGGGTGGCTCAGTTCGTTAAGCATCTGTCTTCAGCTCAGGTCATGATCCCAGGGTCCTGGGATCCAGCCCCAGGTTGGGCTCCCTGCTCAGTGGGGAGTCTGTTTCTCCAGCCACATGCCAACACCTCCCCCCCACTCCACCATACTTGCTCTCTCTCAAATAAATAAATAAAATATTTTTTTTTAAAAAAGAAACTCCTCTGGACAGAAAAGTTAACCAACAGCTAATGTAACATAACAAAAGCCAAGCAAAGCTGTTCTCACATTAAAACAAAACATCTAAAAAGACAAAGTAATTTCAGTATCTCAGACAACAGGTATTATAGGAATACCTGCAAATCTTCTTACAGAATGAAGAATTTCAGAGGAAATTATTGTCCTATTATTAGTTTTGTTGATGCACCTGCACTAAGTTAAAGTCTACTCTACTCTTCATGCATTTCAGCTGCATTTTAGTACTCATGTTGCATGGTGTTTAAAGAATGCCACTGTATATGAGTGTGTTCTGCAAGCACTTTAGTGCATTCTGAGAAAAGATCTGTCTGCACCAACTTTGCCTGAATAATCAGCTGAAAGAAACTAAAAATCTGGACTACCACCTGATTGTTTTCTCTACAATTTTAACTCACAAACTGTCCCTAAAACAATACAATTGAGGATTTTGACTTCCTGTAGACATAGCCTCTACCAATTTTTCAAGAATACCAAGTTTTCAAGAAATATTAGAATAATTTGTGGAGTAAAGTCATAAAAATTACTCAAATATTTCTTTTTAAAAGCTTTAAAAACATTTAAGTCAAAGCCTTACCCTGAAGAGGCATCTGGAGCACGTTAGTCTATTATTACTCTCTATTACTATCAATACTTATTTTAGAAAATGTTGCACCAAACTATATTGGAATAGAATCATATCAATAAATTCAGAAACTCTTGGCACACAGACAAGGGTGATCTGCTTTTTGAAAAAAGTTATAGAGTGGAATTCATTATTGTTGCTCTCCCTCCTAGTACAAACACTATAAAACACAACACAGAAAAAATAAACAAGTGTGTGGCTGTCAGCACAGCCAAGACAAATTTGGAAACTGAAGAACATGAGCTCTCTTGGCAATGGGGAGTAGTTTCATATTCTAGTTGGAAATCTGAGAAAACAAGAAATCCTATCATAAACCAAAGACAGAATCAATAGATTGTTATGACATCACTAAGCAAATTATAAACCAACAGCGATGCAGAGAGGCTATTGACTTATAATACTGAAGCCCCAGGGCACAGAGGGCAGGCTATCAACTTAAGATACTGAAACCCCTGAGTCCTGAAGGGGCAGGTTTCCTCAAGGTTCCTACAAAAGTGGTATGCACTGTGCACCCTGAGAACTTGCATTTTTCAGCCAGAATCACACATCAAAGTTCACCTTATGAATTGGCAAGCCATAGCATTACACCCAAAAATAAGTTATATCCAAGGTCCAGCGGTAGTGACAAATTTTAATCCGTATCAGAAAATTATTTCAAAGCCATGTCAGTAAACTGTTTACCTTATAATGGAAAATTCACAACAAAAAGTCAAATATGTTTATTGGAGCCAGAATGCTCTTCACTAAATCTTACCTGTTACGCCCAGAGTCTCGAAAGCCTTTGGCAAAAGGATTCCTATCTATCTTCAGGCGAGTAATCTACAGAATACAAAAAAAAAAAAATCATATCAAATATTACAAATGTCAAGTAAGGTAATTCAAAAAAGAAATGGTGGAAGAACTACAAGTAATTTCAAAATAGACTGTGTTCCTCTCCCCTATTTCTCCAGTATTTTACTCCCTTAGCTGCAAAGCTAGAAGAAAATTTTAGAAATCTCCTAGACATTCACCTGCTATGAAAGACATTCCCACCTGCAAATAAAACTCTGTAAATAAAATCTGTTTTGCTTTTAATATCATAGAGAAAGAAATTCTGAATCGTCTGTTGATAACAACTTGTCCTTTGTTTTACAATCCCCCTGAACTAAAGCTCTTCATCTTAACTTTGTGACATGGTTTAATCCTGTTTCTCTTAGTAACAGGTAACAGCTTATATCCAACTTCTATTTAGTCAAGTTATTTATACACTTGAATGTTGTTAAGCTCCTACGCATCCCTCTGTTCTTAAGAATTAGGTAACATATACTTCTTCAAGTTTTCTGCCTCTGTATTTTTGTCTTTGAATCATCTTTATGGCTCACATTTGAAAATTTTATTCTTTCCTCTATTTTCTGCTGAGTCCTGACCTAGTCAGAGCACTACAGTGAATGTCTAACCAGAGCTAACCACTACTGGAAGGCTCTAATGAGATTAAATCTTATTCATGAAGTAGAAACAAATGATGTTTTAATTTTAACAGAAATTTGGGGGTGGAATTTTTACAAATGGTCTAATCATCTCCATTATATATATATTTTTTATTTCTATCATCTCGTAATTGACACTAATAATAACATCTATTTCTTAATAGGTCTCCACCTTGCTCAGAGGAAGTTACAGCCTATTTTCTAAGAAGTACATCATGCTTTGTCTTCTAAGCTCTTTGGCTTAGTGGAATCTACAAAGTTAATGAACATACTTCTGATGGTACCATTTTGGCTAAGGACAAATGAACGCTGTTGGTTAACACTAGGGTCAAGAAAAGGCATCTCTGAAATGTATCTGCAATGCCCCTATATTCTCCTGTGTGTGTTCTCAGCCATCCTCCAATTAGCTACACGACACTTGACATACATGTGCTCCACAGGATATTGTCTTAGCATGTGAATAAAAGTACATTATAAAGGCTTTCAAAAAAGAGTACAGATTTACATAATGGTGCCTTGTCTGAATATAGATATGTTACTATTGCCAATATTTTTATTACTGAGTGCATACTATGTACGCTTACTAAGAATTTTATACATATATTTCATTCTCATCGCAATCTATATGTAATTATCCCAATCTTATGTTTTCTTTTAAACAGAGGCCTAAGTTTCCTATGATCATAAGGTTACTTGGCCATAGAACTAGGCTGGGACCCTGGGCTTCAGAACCCCATGCTGTTAACCACTAAGCTAAGCTGCTTTACCAATTTTCCATGAGTTCTTAAAATAGGAGCCAGGAAGCAAAAAATGAACATCATTGTATTTGGTCATCAACAATGTCCCTTCTAATTTTTTTACCCTAGTAATTGATTTGTCAAAGTTTGTCAATTGGTATCAGTCAACATGTACCAAAAAGCCCACTGCATCTTGTTTATTGTATCACAGAGGTTGGGAGAAAATACACATTTGACATAGTTCATTTGTTTGTGTTTGAGAGATAGAAAAAGAGACAGATAAACTGGGGTTGCTTAAAAGGTCCTAAATGTCTCTGCTCTCTTCTCCTCATACATAATGTTTTTCCTAAAAAATAAATAAATAAAAATTCATTTTCTACACTTAACATATTTTAAGAACCTCTTCCTAATTCTCTCCAGTCCTTCTAAAGGCTAACTTAATGTCCTTCCTCGAAGCCTATAAAGAGCATGACAATGTGAGTGAAAGGACAGGATGGCTTTGGCTATAGGACTGGCAGCTCACATGGATGAGAGCAGATGCACCCCCCAGTCCTAAAGGAGGTTGTAGGGGCAGGACCCAAATCTCTTTATAAGCTTTAAAACAACAAAAAACACAACAGAGAAATTATAAAGCCTTAAAATATAAATAAATGTAAAAAGAAGACCTAAAATAATTCTCCTAATCACTAAAATTTAAAAAAAAAAAAGTCTATCACAGACCACATCTGCCTAAATTACATCACTATTTTTTATGAAAACTGGCCATAACCGCATGGACTAAATAACTGCCTCGAATCAATTTTCTACCTACTAGACACAGACTTAAAGAAATACATATGCTTACCTATGTTGAAAAGAAATTTATCACTTTTGAAATTATTACTAATTTTATGAAAAGATTACTCCACAGCTGAGGACCTCTCAGGCTATAAGCATATGTATCACCCTCTGTCACAATTAAAATGGATCTTGAAAGAAATAGCCTTTTTTGTATATACCAAAATGACTACGTAAGATAAATGCTTCTGAAATATTTCCTATAATACTTGGGTTATAGTTTTAAAATAATGTGAGTTATCAAATCCCATGTTCTATGATCAATTCAGGTTTCATATTCTACGTGCCAATTTCCTAGGCAGCACATATGCTTTTTTTTTTTTTTTTTTTTTTTTTTTTTAAGAGAGAGAGCAAGGGCAGCCCAGGTGGCTCAGCGGTTTAGCACCACCTTCAGCCCAGGGCATGATCCTGGAGACCTGGGATCGAGTCCCACATCAGGCTCCTTGCATGGAGCCTGCTTCTCCCTCTGCCTGTGTCTCTGCCTCTCTCTCTCTCTGTGTGTGTGTGTGTGTGTGTGTGTGTGTGTGTGTGTGTGTTTCCCTCGTGAATAAATAAATTTTAAAAATCTTAAAAAAAAAAAAAAAACAGAGAGAGCAAGTTAGTGCAGGGGAGGGGCAGAGGGAGAGAGAGAATCTCAAGCAGACTCCATGCCCAGTGCTGAGCCTGACACAGGGCTCGATCTCATGACCCTGAGATCATGAGCTGAGCCAAAATTAAGAGTCAGACACTCAACCGACTAAGCTACCTAGGAGCCCCCACATGCTCTTTAATCTTAATTATGACATCATGATTTGACATCTCAAAATGGAATGCAAACCTACATTGTTAATCATGAGACACATTCTTGTCTAAAGATTCTCACTCTAAGTAGCCTTACTTGGGGAATCATGGATAAAAAATTATTTATATATACACACATACACATCCTGGAGGTCTTCTATGGCAATTGCTTTTTGACACTTCGTAACATTTAGATACAGTGAAAAGGATAGCTAGCTTTCTATTGACACCTGAATTGAAAAGTCTAGAAAGACAGTAATTCTGAGAACAGTACCTGCTGATTCTGATAGGCAGTGACAGTCGTGAAGACAGTTTCTGGAAAGGAGAATGCCTTTACTCCCTCCCCAGACGGAACAGGCTTGATGGGAGAAAGATCATCCCCACAGTCTTTACGGATGACATGGACCCGTGGTTGGTATTTGTGCATAGAATGAAGGATAATCTGTGTCAAGGAAAGAAAGCCAAATATATCAGGAATTTCTGCCCAATCTCAGCACCATGACTAAATATTTAATGTGTAAAATAAATCCCAGTTGGAAATAAAAATTTCCAAAGATGCAGAAGTGCCAATTTAATACAGTATGTCAAAATTGGAAAGAGAGGACTAAGAAGTTATTTGTAAAATATGCATAAAAATACAAAAGGAAAAAAATCGTTATTTTGGTGGAACTCTGCATACAACCATGAACTTAACATCTAATTTTCTGTTTCTTAAAACAAAAGAATTCATCAGCATTTTATTTATAATGAGCCAAAGGGAACATAACAGTCCAAACAGTAAAACTAAAAATAGAGATTGAAATGATTATTTAAATTCTACCACACCCATCCTCTGAAAATAAGTATTTGCACACCACAGTTTTCTTCAGATAACATTCTTCCACTATGGTGATGGCAACATGTCCAGTCAAGGGCAAAAGGAATTTTAAGGATACCCAGGAATCTGCCTTATGTGTGGCTTACAACATCCCTGGTTTGTCTGGAGAACCTAGGGTTCATACCTCCACCACAGAGAAACTCCCAAAACCCAGGCACCTAGGGGTAGAAAAGCTGCTGCACTCAAACTCTTCTAGGGAAATCTGATAATATCAGATATCAGTTCAACTATCCTCTACCCCATGATTCCAATTCTGAGCATTTATCCAAGAAAATATTTCAAAAAAAAAAAGCATTTCATGTATAAAGATGAGCAGTGAACCATCTTATAACAGTGAAGAAACTATAAACCACTTACATGAGTAGATTGGTTAGGTAAATCAAAGTCCATGCAACAGAATAGATGTTATTCAGCCATTACTAAGTGCTATTTGGGACATTTTTAACCACAAAATAAAATGCTTCTTTTTAAATCTTAAATGATCCAAAAAAAAAAATCTTAAATGATCCAATTTGTTTATAAACTTACCACAACTGCATGAAAACAGACTGTAAAAAGGACCCACAGAAAGATATAAACAGTGACCATCTCTGGATAATGGGATTGTGGGTGAATTTTTTTTCTTTTTCTTTATATTTTATGCTTTCAAGGTATTGGAGGTAGAATACAGAAACAGCCTTATCCAGTGAAATTTTCTATTTGCTGCTGGACATCCACATTCAGGTATTTGTTAATGAATTCAGTTAACAAAGCTCTATCTTCCCTGAGTTACACGATTTGAATTCAGGTTTGGGTCACTGGGAGTTTTGAGGAGAAATTCTTAGAGTCTTGGAAAAACACTGTAGTTGACCTGTCTCCTGTTTTGCAGGATATAGGCAGCGTAATAATGCCAAATTCAGAATATTTGGTCAGCCCCAAAACAAATAGCCCTATACCTGGAGAGCATGTTTGCTGCCACAAAAGGAAGCCTTTACTCCCTGGCAGTAATCAGTGTGATGGTCAGTTTTGCTTTGTTTTGTTTTTTACCTCCAAATTATCTTTCTATCAGTGGAAGAGATGCCTCGATGGCAGATCTAATGACAGTGCCCACCAGACTTGCTTGATGGGGGCAACGGGGTGCAGTGTGAATATAAGAAAAGGATAAGAGAACACAATAGCCCTCAGGTCACCTGTGGATACATACATGGATCTGCAACCTCTGGAAAAGTCTCTTTCCAGGTCTAAAAAAAGGACAGAACTTCAGTAACCCATTAGCGGCTCACAAAAGTCAATTTAAAGGGTTGCAACCAAAATTTTTTTAAATAAATAAAATTATAAAGTAGAAATGTAGAGTGTGCTCCTTATAGTAACGATAAGTACTATTTTGTAAAACACCATTTTCCTTGCATGTCTTTACACCAGGTCATAATGTAATGTGTACATCTGGTTATGTGAGTCAGGTAAAAAGTCTGAAAAACACAGATGCAAGACCTATTCTAATGACTCTAATGATCAGCAAATTCCAGAGTAAAAGAGAAATTAGAGAAAGCTACTTTATATCAAACAAACAAAAATAAGTACATAACTAATTTCAAAAGACTAAAACAAAACAAATTGACTGGAATGAAGGAAATAAACACTGATTCAGGTTTCTACTTACTGGTTGATGAACATAGGTTCTTGCTTTATGAAGTCTTTGTTCTCTCAAGCAGATTCTCCATACAGTATATATACTTAAATTTTATTTCTTTCTTTCTATCCTTACAGAATTTCCAAAATCACATAAGGTGGGGTATACTGAAGTAGGGTATAGAAATAGCTGATGTCTACCTATGTCTGCACATTAAAGGGCACATGCCACCAGAAATTTAGAGATTATCCCAGCAAAATAACATACTTTCAATATTATCTAGAGGAATTTAGTATATCCCCAGATGTTTTCAGGGAACGTTAAACAAGCCTCAGTTCATCTGGATAAAACAGCATTATTTGCTTCTTAATGATCTATCAAACTTACAATGATGAGTGATCAATAACATTCTGCTTATTTAATAAAACAAGTAGAACCTTGGTCTTACAAACAAGGAAACCACAATAATAATGCTGAAATTCAAATAATTATATCTGATCTGCATGTTCCATGCTCTCTGTTCCACTTATTTTTTTTCTCTCTCTCTGTTCCACTTAAAGGGAGGATTTTTTTTTTCCTTTTTGGCATTACCTAGTAACAAACAGTCACATGGTCTAATATTCATAAACACAGAGTGCTGTCCCATGTGCAGGTTAATATACATCTTTCCACTCTAAAGACACTAGTTTTAAGTCAAAAGAAGCACAATATTACTTATCTTTCATGTGAAAGGACCTAAAGTGCCTGAAGTTTGACAGACATGCCAAATTATCTTAATTTTTTTAAGATATATTTATTTATTTGAGAGAGGGAGAGAGAGAACAGCGGGGAGGGGCAGAGGATAGAGAGAATCCCAAGTGGACTCCCTACTGAGAGTACAGCCCAACACCAGGCTTGATCTCACAACCCTGAGATCATGACCTGAGCCAAAATGAAGAGTCAGACACTTAACCGACTGAGGCACCCAGCTGCTCCTCTAACTTTTTAGGGAAATATTTTCCTCCAGACATCAAATTCCAGATGAATAGGGAAACATGCGCACAATGAGAAGGAAACATCTTACCCAAGCATGCTAACCATCTGCACATTGGTAGCCCAAGGACCAGTCTTAGATTCTATACAATTCAATGTAAAGCTGGCTACAGATTCCCCAAGGAGTAAGGAGAGATTATAAAGTCTTTACAACATTAGTCTTTACAAGATTAGTTGTAAAGTGACAGGACATTTAAGTCTAGATTCTTACCAATATTGGTCAATATTGGGAAAATGGTATTGGTATTTGGGAAAATGAACAATCCCTGGTATTTGGGAAAATGAAGTCACATTAAGGAAAACCCAATGGCATATAATCTCATGTCTCATTCAGTTCTAGGTCCAGTCATACATAGCCCTGTGAGGATGTGCTTCCTACATTAAACACACTGTGTTTCATAAAAGTCCCAAGTCTACAGGCAGTTCTCAGGTCACTATATTGAATACTTGTATACCTTTAGCAGAACATAAAACTGGGAACTGAGAGGCCAAAAAAGTCAAAGCAAGTTAGAAAGGAAATTAGAAAAATCATCTCTCTTTTGAATCTACAGCTTGATTAATTAGAAATTAGTGTACTTCCTTTAGAACTTGGGGGCGAGAGAACCTCAACCCTATGATGGCAGATGGGTGAGTCCTTGAGAGGTCTGCGCATGAAGAAAAGGACGAGTGAATTAGAAAGTCCCACCATAATGGTACTACTGTCTTCTTAGATACTCAATCACAACAATGGCATAAGGAACAAATTCCTAATCTCTAATCTAACCTCATTTGGGGTCTTCAAACTGAGTCAATAAATACAATAGACACAATAGGAGGTCCTCATGAAACCTTCCCAATCTCTCCTGACTGGAATAATGAGGCGTCTGTATCTCTCTGAGCCAACAACATGATTATCTGTGTGTACGTCTTCTCTTTCCATCTAGGCTATATCACTGAAGGCAGAGACTATGGCTTTTTATGTTATACTATATTTTACAAAGTCTTAAAAAATACTTTCTTTTAAATAAATAATGGAAAAGAGCACTTTTCCTCGTATATACTCCTCTGGTACCAACTGATTCATACATTTTTACCAAGTGCAAAAGCAATTTTCTTGCTTCAGAAATGGACGGGTGCCTATCTTTCTCTCCCTTTTTCCACACTCAGTAATTACCTCCCTGTATTTCAAAGTATTACATTCAGCCACAACCTTAGAAGAAAAATTTCACTGAGAGATGACACATTTCTCTAGATTTTGCCTGTTTTCTGCTACGTTTTTGTTTTTCCTAAAAGTGAAATACTGTAATTATTTAAACACAAATATGGATGTTGCTATGAAGGAATTTTTTAAATGAGGTTAACATTTATTTTTCAATAAGATTTCGTTAGTTCATTTATTTCAGAGGGACAGAGAGAGAATGAGAGCAAGCTTACAAGCAGGGAGAGGGGCAAAGGAAGAAGGAGAACCTAAGCAGATTCCGCACTGAATGCAGAGCCCAGTGCAGGGCTCAATCTCACAACCCTGAGATCAGAACCTGAGCAGAAATCAAGAGTCAGATGCTCAACCAATCTACTGGGCCACCCAGGCACTCCTAGATAAGGTTAACATTTAAATCAGTAGACTTTGAGTAAAGCAGATTATTCTCCATAACATGGGTGGGCTTTATCCAATCAGTTGAAAGCCTTAATAGAAACAGACTGAGATCCTCTGAGGAAGAAGGAATTTTGCCATGAGACTACCTTGACTACCTTCCTGCTTGAGAGGCAACATCAACCCTTTCCTGGGTCCTAAGCCTGCTCGCCTGCTCTGTAGATCTGGGACCTACCACCTCTGCCACAATTATGTGAGCCAATATCTTAAATAAATCTCTCTCTTTGCATATATTTATACACATTCTATTGGTTCTGTTTCTCTAGAGAATACTGTTTTATGTAGTCTGGTGAAATTACAAATAAAATTGTAGAAACAAATTACTATATTTATATCAAATGTTACAGATACACTAAGTATTATATATAAAGGCAACAATTTGCTCTGAAAGAATTAGAAAGTGGCCATATTGATTTAAATTATTTTTAAAAAGACACTTTACACATGACAGTGTATAGTTTTTAGACCAAATTATCTTTTTTAAAAGATATGTTCTCAAACTGTAGAACTGAGAAAAGTAAAGGATATTTAAACTTTTGAAAACAAGTCACACTTAATGGCATTATTTTTGAGTTTTCTACTCCAAAAACCAAAGACCCCTCAATGAACATGCTGGCGACATTTCAGGCAGCTCCCTCAATCACACAGTAGAAACTAGCGTTCCTTCATTGAAGTCAAGTGAAAAGTAACTGCTACTACTTGACTGTGTACATAAAGAATAAAAAGAATAGAAATGAAGTAATACACTAAAATATAGGCCATGGAGTTGGATTCAGAAATGAAATCTACTATACTTCTCTGATTTTGTTTTAAATCAGCTTGTCAAACACAAGCAATGTAAGACAGTTGTATCTTAAAAATCTAGACACTGAATTTGTACCACAATAAAATTTATACTTGAATGTTTTTATTAATATCAATTGCTTAAGACAGTTCCTAGCAACTTGCAAATCACATCTCATCATAACTGTATTACTCGTTTATGACAGTTTGCATTTTTGTTTGAAAAGATTTGCTCATAAACATGTTACTTTTACCTTACCCTTTGAGAAATGAACTAGGTGGTATGTATGATGTACTCTTCAAAAGACATTTCAATCTTGCCTCCATTAAAACCCTTTCAAATAACAAAAACCTAATAGAAATACTAGCTTTTGATGGAAATCAGCATATACCCAGACTTACTTATTTATTAAAATAATAATGTAGAAATCTTGCCTAGGAACAATATTGTATGACAATAAGGGTGCTAAAAATCACTACATTATTAGAATGACTGACTTTGACTTAGGCATCAGGTTTTAAGACTAAAAGGAATTGTTACTGTAACATATTTTGACACATTAGATGTCATTACAAAACGACTAGGAGCTTGCAGATGGAATACACAAACAGTGTAAGCATGGGCCATTTCTGAGAAGCAATAAGCCTCACCTGGGAAAAGAGCTGAATGCAGCAGGACACAATAAACCATTATCCCTGTTACCCCAACTCCCAAGAATTCACATTCAGAATTCACATAATATCATTCACATAATAATTAGTAACTCAGAGGGTGTCAGACAAATGATCTGGCTAAAGTGCTCACTTCAGCAGCACATATACTAAAACTGGAACAATACAGAGAAGATTAGCATGACCCCTGTGCAAGGGTGACACGCAGATTTGTGAAGCGTTCTATATTTTTATAAAATATTTTTTAAAAAGCAAAAACAAAAAAACAACCTATAAAAAAATCCTAGCTAATAAAAGTCTGCCTGAGACGCTATAATTTCCAATACAAATTTAGTATCCAGTTTTAACCTATTAAATGTTTCACAGAATATGCGTCAGGCACAGGCGAAGTCGCCAATGCAAATATAGCCTTGATTTTGCACAGATCAGGCACATGCTGATCAACCAACTTCTGAGAGAAATTCATGCCCTTTAGTCGCACAGTATAGACAAGGTTACACCACCCCATGGAGGCACCTTAAGGAGGCCATCTACTCACATGGCCTTGGTCATCCAGTTCATTGTTGGTGAGCTTCAGCTTGTCAAAGCTGATCACTTGTCTCATCCAAGTCTCTCCTGAGGCAGGCGAGTCTGGATGAATGTACACTCGTGGTGGCACAGGGGAGTCAGCGTTACCCGCCACCATCCATTTAGAGCTGTGGTAAACATACCTAGAAGGCAATGACAAGGCTCAGGATAGGAGCTACGGTTCCTTGGAATTTCTGAGTCAGTAGAATCAGACAAACTGTGTATCTTTTAAAGTCTAAAGAACAACAATTTGCTCTTTATATCCAATACATATTAAAATAAGATTTCAAGCACTTTTCAAAAATTCTCTGAGGCAGCAGAGGTCTGCTGACCTCTCAGGGTAAGTGATGTGTTAAGGATTTATGCATACTATCACCACTATAAATTCAAGTATCATAATTCTTAAAAGTCACACTTATTCATATTAGACATTCCATCTGTATTCTGATATTTTCCATTTTACATCTGGACATTCAATTGACATGAAGAGACTCTTGTTGTCAAGCTTAAAGTTGTCAAGCTCACTTTTAAGTAAATCTCAAAAATACTTGAGAGGTATACCTTAAAGTGTCCTACTTCCTTTAAGACCACTTTCCATTTTAGGCAATGTACAGACGGATTAGATGGATGATAGAGAGGCAAGGGGAAATTGCAAATGTTCCATAACTTTTATTTTCTTAGAAAGATAGTTTTAGCTATGATCATTTAGAATGTTTTCCTAATTCTATTAAACTAAAAATTGCAGATAACGGATTAAGTTTAACTAAAAATTTTTGTGTAATCAAAACATATAGGTCTTTATTTTCTAAATTTCTCTTTCTCTACTGTTAAAGAAAATTCTTTAGTTTTAAAATACCACTAATCAAAATATACATCAAACTTTGAAAATGACAGTATATATAATAATATGACTTTTCTAATTAAGAGATCAAACATTCTCTTCTGTTTTTTATACATGTCAAGTATATTGACTCCATGAGAATAATATATAAAAACAATGTTCCTGGCAGTAAATAAGATCATAATATCTAATCCTATATTCAGGTATTCATTTATTAATTGTTAATTTAAAATTCACTAATTCGAAAACTAGAAACTAAGATACGATGATTCACTTAGAAAAGGGTATAAAATGAAATTATATACTTAAGTGTTTCCCTTCCATTTGTATTTTAAAATATGACATACAATTTAAAACAATAATTTGTAGATAGTTTCAGAGAATTCTACCTGTGTAGTATGCAAATTTCTTCTAAAAATAGTATGAAATACTTTCAGTAACATCTCTGGTGAGGCCCTCTGCTTCAACTAATGTCACATATTTCATTCTCTTTTGAGCTCAATATGCCTTCTATTCTTTGATTCCTTGTCTTGGGAAAAAGATACATGCAAAATTAAGAATAATTTTTTTAAAAACTTCTTGAATTGGTATAACATAATTTCAGTAACTAAGTTCCTAAGTGCATGGACTTTCTGAATATTAATTTCACATCACAATAAATCACAAGTATTTTAAATTTGACCAAATACCACTCTTTGACAGCAGAAAATAAGCCAAAAACTTTTTTCTACTACTGCTAAAAGTTAGAAAATAAAATGCAAATCTTAGAAATGCAAGAAAAAATTGCATTATAGTTATTTCCAAAGTGAACAGAGTAATATGCTCTATCAAAACCTTGAAAAAGTACACATATTCAATAGTTCAAAAATCCATAGCCACCTAGAGAATAAATGTTAACCATTGCACATTCTTTGTGAAACATTCTAAATACAATTGCTAAAACCAAACTTCTTGGGAAGCATTATAAGTGAAACCAAATTTATGATTTATAATTTGAGCTTTTAAAATTTGTCATCTTAATACCAATACTTGAAATTTTTCCTGCTTTATGTGAAAATAATAAGAATCAACCAGGTAAAATAAACCATCCAAAATATATGAAAGATATTTGGAGACGTAGGAGACAAATTTGGAAATGAAAGGAATAATTTTTAAGCTCATTAAGAATTACATTCTCTTTCTCAACACAAAACCCAAATTAGAATATGGATTTTAAACCAAGTATATTTTATATTTAAAGAATAAAAAAATGCCTCTAGCTCTTACCATGCAGCAGATAATTTTAGCAAACTCTCTATGAGTTATTTAATTAAAATAAACAAAACATAAACAATAAAACTGTCTTTTTTTATTACCCATCTTTTTAGTATTCCATATGTGCCTGTACTAATTAAATCTGTATACTTTTGACATCGGTAAGCCTGTTTCAAAAAAGTAACTCCCTAAATTTTAAAAAGTGATAAAAACTAAATCTGACTTCATTTAAAAACTTACTACATTCTCTAGTTGTTTATTAAAGTTAAAAAAAAAAAACATAGAAACAAAGACGACCAAAATTTAAAGCATCTTCTGATCTACTCAAAATTTCCTTTTGAAATGTTAGTATTTTTAACTCCTCTGAAAACTAAAAAGCATTGTCCATTGGAAATTACTGATCTGCTTACTTGAAAAAGAAAAAGTGCAAAGGTTGGTTTAAAACTGAAGAACATGTATCTTTTCCAACTCTACTTGATATCCAGATAATACATCTTACAAAAAATAAATCTTACAATATTCTTTTTTAATCTACTGTGTTAACTACCAACCAAAAAACAACAGTAAATTAACAAACTTATTGCCAGTTTAAAGATGTCCTAATATATGATGAATTATGAGATTTTTCTAAATTCAATAATTTCCTAAAATTAAAGGAAAAACGCCTGCCAACAGTAATGATTTCAGACACAACAAGAAAAGCGGAATTTATTTAAGAATCAAAGTCATCATAAAGAAAATGAAACATTTCTTCGAATATTATATATATTTCTATAAATTTAACATTTCCTCTCAAAATTCTAATCAAAAAGTCATTATAAAAGACACAAGTTAACAACACTAAACTAGCACCAATTTAAAGTTCTCCATGCTTAAAAGACATTTCTGTATCTGTTAAAAGCAAAACAAAAATTAAGTTTCCGCATTTACTGCAAGAGAAGGCAGCGTCTGGGCTACTAGAACTGTCGGGAATGGATTATAGATCAAGAAATACTACAGGCTTCTGGAAACAAACATCATAGTCGTCACAGATGAAACAGGCAGAGCCTGTAAAATCCTAGCATATTCTTATCCTCTGGTATCCATCTGATCACTGTACCTGTATCTTTTGTTGTCCACTGGCACAATGTCCATGGCAATGTAATACTGCTGGTGAGGATCTAGTCCTGAGATCTTCACTCTCATTGCTGGAAACATGCGCCTAAGCATACGGAGGGGAGGAAACAGGGTATGGGTTTTGTTTTTGTTTGTGATTAAGCATTGAGAATGAATAAGCGAAGAAACCTCTGGAAACCTCTCTATTTTTCCTATGGACAAATATTTAGCATTCACTTTGATAATGTAATTCAAAAAAATCAGGATATAGGACATATCAAAACTGAGGCTTTTAAATGTAATTTGTTGTACCCTGTCATGTACTGTGTTTACTGAAATGTCAGTACAGCTAAAAGGAAAAGAATTATACACTGAAAGAGTAGTAGCACTAAAAAAAGCAGTTTATTTTTTAAATAAAAATCAATAAGTATATTTACTTTAATAATACAAATGATAAAATGTTCCAAAGGTAGAAATAGAAAATTTGAATTTGCACAAGTGATAAAATATATTATAATGTGAAATTTTAAAAGGGTTATAAAAAACCACAAGGAGCCAATGTGCCATGCTATAACCAAACAATATGTTCTTTATTGAGACAGGACTTCCTGTCTGCAGCATGGTAAAGGTGAAGTGCAAAAGTTGCTCTAAATTTGAAAGGTATAGTAAAACTTCTTTATTGAAAGCAGAAACTAAACACAATGTATATTTACCAAATCATTCCTTCCCCCACTATACCCTGGAAATACTTTCTTATTTAACCACACTTACTCAAAACGTGGCTAATTAAAACAAATGAAAATCTGCATTTCTCTAGGCTTCCCAGAGATGCATTATGAAAGGAGATGCTATATAGTACTAGAAAGCTATCTTTTAAAAAGGACACAGTAGCAAGAATATAACAGCAAATTATTGTTTATAAAATACAAATAGATTCGTTCCTTCTTTTTAAAAAAAAAAAAACTTTCATCTAATGATTTATGTCTAGGACCCTGCCAGTTAATCTAATTTTTGCTAATTTAACCTTATAACACAAATTTTAGTACTGTTATTTACCACAAACTTTTTCTATAATAATAATGCCATTAAAGACCACATCCAGAGAAAAGAAAGTCCATTATTCCTAACTAGGCATGAGAACAGTTTAATATGCTGGCTGTTTTAGTGTTATTTCAGTGCACCTGTAAGATAAAGAGTAAAGGTCTTTAACTACATCCTTTATAAGACAACTGTTGCTTTGTGTTGTTGAAGACTGAATTTGGATCATTAATAAAAGCTCTGTGAAAATGTAGAAGGTAGCATATGGATTCAATAAAATATGTTTTTGTAATTTCTAATAAGTTTGGATACTTTTATGCTATCCAGGTTTTGGCCATGTGTACTCCCTGAAAGAGTCGCTGTGCTTTTTAAAGTTCCTTTTAAGGAAGATATTATTCATAGATTTCACTGCATTAAATGAACTGAAAACTTTAAAAATGCAAATATTTCTGCTCTTCCCTCAAATTAATAGTATCTGGCCAAATCTTTTTACTAACTAGCGGATGTGCAAATTTCACACTTTCAAAAAACAGATATGCCTTCTTACGATTTTTTTTAAGTCTTCTTCAGCAAATTTAGACGAACGTGTTGGATTTCATTTAGAAAAAAAATATATGTATAACCACGTAACTGGATCTACAAACAGAATGGTTTTTAAAAACCAGGTAATTATTTTTGCAGAGATTATACATGTATTACTAATGATTCCAGTCCTTTTTTTTTTTTCATTCTAGTAGAATACCAAAATAGCACGAGACATCACGTCCTTACATTGCTAGGGTATCTTTTGATAAAGAACCAGCTTGCAAGTCTGGAATCTAAAAAAAAAAAAAAAAAAAAAAAAAAAAAACCATAGTTTTCTAAAGAATAAACCGCGTTTTTTAAAAAAGCGGGAGGTTAAGGGAAGCAATGTGTTCCGTAGTTCCAGAAACGATAACCAGCGCCTAAGCAAGCGCCTAGGCAGCCGTCTGGGTAACCAGGGCTCTAACTACCCAGCGCGCCGACTACCTAAGCCCCGCAAGCGCTAGCGCCTGGGCGACGAGGCTGATTTTCTCCCTGACACCCGGGAGGGCGGCGGGGCTGCGCGCCTCACCGACTGCCCTCGGGGGCCGAAGGCACGCAAAGCCAGTCTCTGAGCGCGCCGCAACCCGGGCCTTGTCCAATCTGTGCAAAAATGCTGCCCAGAGACGCCACAGCTCTGCAGGCCCTCACCCTTCCTGACCCGTCAGGGGGGAGGGGGAGGCCAGGGCCCCGGGTTGGCGACGGGTCGCCCTTTACCTGCCCGCCTTGGTGATGATCATCTCCGTGCCGATCTCGTGGAAGCGCTTCCAGAGCTCTGCTCCCTGTAGATCCACCCGCGGGGCCTGCGGCGAGGGCAGCGGGGTCCCCGGCCGAGCCAGGGCGGGCGCCGGGGACCCCTTCGGGGATCCTCCTGGGGACGCCAGCGGGGAAGCGCCCTGCAGGAAGCCATCCTCGCAGCCTCCTGGGCAGCAAAGGGCAGAGAGGGTAACGGTGAGGGCTCGGGAGAGGAAGCTGGATGGGGAGGCTGAGCCCCGGGCAGCGGCTGGGGAAGACGAACACAGGACCAAGGGGAAATGCGGGGCGGGGGGCTTTCTTGCCTGCGGATTCTTCTAACCTGCAGGCCCCGGGGTAACACCCGCTCTGCCCGCCGAGGGGACTCGACGTACGAGCCAGGCCCCCAAGTGCCGAGTCCCGAAGAGGCTTGAGGGCCGCGGCCACCCCTCCCCCCAGTCCCCGCGGGGTCAAGGCCCCAACAGAAGGTCCGCGCAACCGCGGGGGTCTAGGATACGTGCCCAGCTGAGCTCGAGATGCGCTCCTGAGTCCAGAGCCCCGGCGCAGACCCCGAGATGCCCGCGACCCGAAACGCACACAGCAAAACAGCGCGGCGTCCGGGGCCCGGGTCCCCAGTGCCCGGGCCTCCCTTCCCGTTAGGCGTCCGAGGCCCCTCGCTCCGGGCCCGGGCGGAGGCATCCTCTAGAAAGCTCTTCGGCCTCCCCGACCGCCCAGAACTCCTCAGCCAAGCGGCGAAGGGGCGATGAGAGCGCGAAAGGCCAGTCCCCCGGCGGCCGCCGGCCTCGGCAGGCAGCGGGAATCCATCCAGAGGCGAGGGAAGGGCTCAGCTACCCATCGGGGAACCACGTCTGCAAGTACGCCGCCCTCTTCCTGGTTTGCCCAAACTGTTTAGGGCATCCGTTCCGGTTTCGGGGGGTGGTTATGCCGTCGCTTCCCCCCACCCCCTTGCTTTTAAAAGTTAGGAAAGAAAAAAGAGCACCCATTGGCTGGAACCCCAAGGGAGGCAGACGCGTAAGGCGCACGGACCTGCACGGCCGAGAGCCGCAGAGAGCAGCGGCCGAAGGTTCGGGTCGCCAGGGGGGCGGCGGCGGCCCGGGAAGCGAGGCTACGAGCGGCATTCTCGCCGTCTGGAGGGCGCCCCGAGTGGGCGGCGAGAGCGGCCCGGGCGGCTGTGAGCTTCGCGCCCCAGCACCCGAGGCCAAAGCGCTGGTGGCGCAAGCGCCCCGGGTACGGAGGGGCACCGCGCGCGCGCGCCCTTCGCTCGCAGAAGTTCAGGTTCCCCGCGGAATCGGGAGGGACGCGCGGCGAAGAAGTTAGGCGGGAAAGGGCCGACTCACCCGCGGCTCCGCGGGAGCCGCAGCTCCGTTCCAGGTCCGCGCAGCTCCGGGCGGGCCCGGAGGCCGCCGCAGCCGGGGGCGGGAGTGCAGCGCCTTCGTCTCCCTCCGTGGAGCCCTTTTCACCGGCGCCGCTGCCGCGGCTGCAGCCTCCGTCATCCACGACCCCGGCCGCCTCTTCCGCGCCCAGCTTTCGTCGCTTCTTCTGAAGCTGTTGCTGCTTCTCGGCGCCTATCAGCGCCTCCACGGAGAAGGCGTGCGCCTTAAGGCTCAGCATGCTGCACGGCGAGCCCCTCCGCTTCTCGGCCATCCCCGCCGCCTGGCGCCCGCCCGCCCCTCGCGCATATACACTCACGCGGGCACACGCACACGCTCGCTCTACCACCCCCACCAAAATCTGAACGCCTCTCGGGGCCTCCCGCAGGCCGATCTGCCCCCTTCCCTGCCGCGGGCAAAAAAAAAAAAAACAAAAACAAATTTGGCGTTTCCTCTTTCTCGCTCGTGTTGGGATCCGAGGAACCAGCGACGCGCCCGCCAAGTTTCCTTCCCTCGGTCTCTCGCGCGCGCTCTCTCACTGCTGCACTCCTTCGTTCCCACCCCCTCCACCTCCTCCTGCTGCTCCAAGATCTGCTTCGACTGATGCGCCAGAGAGGACTAACATGGGTAAAAAACACTCTGCGGACACAAATTAGGGATTGTAATTGAAATTTGTTGCCTTGATCTGTCAGCACTTCCAGGCAGGAGAGCGGTGGGAAGAACTTGCTCATTAGTGTCAATAAAGCGGCGGGGGTGGAGTCTGGAGTCCTGTCAATCACGGGGAGGTCCAGCCAATCAGGCGGCGCCGACTGCGCGCAGCCCGCGCCCACTTCCTTACAAGGGCTCAAAAAAAAAAAAAAAAAAAAAAAAGAGTGAAAAGCGCCGCCGTCTGGCTTGGAAGTGCCAGCCCCGGGCGCTGAACCCGGTCAGTCTCTCTGGCTGCCACATCCCAGTCCAGCCAGAGTCTCTAGTTTTCCTCACCCAGACCTGGAAAGGGTGATCCTCCTGGCTTTAAAGCAAGATGATCACCAACTTAGAACATCAAGAATCTTCCAAGAAACTTTAAACTCCAGTCCCACTCCCTTATCACTTAATATTGCAACAATTCAGAACATTTTTTGAGGGGGGACAATTCACAGCCACCAGGCCCGTCCTGTCTGATTTAAACATTTCTGCATTCAGTAGCGCCCAGTCTCCCAGGAATGGCATTAGACTTGCTTATTTGTTTATGTTTGTGTTTTACTTAGTGGCTTTTTCTTAGGGAAGATGTGAGAATTCAAAGCATATTTAGGAGAGCAAAATTTTACATTATCGCTTAAGCCTCTCCTATTTGTTAGCCTGTAAATGTACGCCTTTTTCCGGAGCCTCCCTTTCCTTTCAAAGCATGGTAATTTTAAGACGTTAAGTCTTGGGATTTTAGTTCTGTATGTCTTCAGTGATAAAGACTTAGCTTGAAATCCAAAAACTTGGCGAGGTGAAATGTTTTAAGGGACAATAAAATTTCCCTTGGAGTTTTTTTTTTTAATGACTCTGTGATTTAACCTAACTCCATATTTGTCCTGCTGTAAACGATTTGCCACTTCTTTTCTCACGCTTTTAAAGAGCCAGCTTGTTTCTTCAAAGCAATTTTTAAAAAACACATTTTAGTTGAATAACACCAATCATGCATCCATACAGTTCATAGTTTTAACTCGATTTTTTTTTTTTTTTTGGTCAGAATTAGCTCCTAAGATGGATTTGATGTAAAATAGGACAGATCTCGTACAGAATGAAATTCCTGATGCAAAATACTCTTAAATCTTTGGAATAAAAGACACGATAAAGGTTTTTTTTTTTTTTCTCTCGCTCAATCAACCTCCATAACCGCTGGCTTCCTAGTTACCTCGGGCTTCTAAGTTTTCTGTAGAGCGATAGGGAGTAGCTTTGCCACTAAGATCTTTTTACCACAGTTCGGTAAACTTGCTTTTAACCGTAGCAACGTAACTAGATGAGCGGGAACCTGAGCAGGAGGTGCCCAGGGGCATCCACGCACTCGCCTCCCGGCGGGGCCAAGCAGCCAGAATCAAAAACGACTGAGTAACACCCACGCGGAAGAGAGCTCTTTTAAACGCTTGAGAAACAGATTTTACTGGAAGGAAATGTTGAGATGTTTTGCATTTGTAAAAGAAGGCTTGGCAAAAGGTCTTGGAGCTCTGCAGACCCCGGAGGGCGCCCCAGGCGGGTAATACCTAAAATGTGAGCGCAAACCGGTTTCTGAAGCCGGGCCGAAGGGGAATCGGGCCTGGGAGAGCAAAGGCGCCACCTGAAGAACCTGGGCTGGGAGTGGGGGTAGGGGTGGCAGGGGGTGGTGCGCAAATGTGGCTGGGGGTTGCTCCAGGAGCTCCGCGCGCTGGGCGTCAGAAGTCGGCATCAGCAGCCTGCGAGGTCCGAGCGCCCCGCTGCAGGCCCAGGTTCTGAATGATGCGGAGGAGCGACCCAAGCTCCTGAGGGCAGCCTTTGAGACCTTGGAGAAGGCTTTGAGGCCTCTGGGTGGAGTCACCAGGACCTACAGGCCTATACTCCCCCAGCGGACCGTGAAGGAGCAGCTTCTACTGAGAAACCTAAGGCCGCCAGGGACAAACGCCTTTTCCAGACACGAAGCTTGCTGTGTAGATGGGTTCTTGTCCATTGATATGCTCTGCAGCTCAAACTGCTATAGAAGGGGCTTAGACGGCCTGCAGTGGCGCGCTCTGGATTGCGCAACTCAAAGGCCTCCTCTAATCCCTCTGCCACTTCTTTCAACTTTACCTGCGATAGAAAGGGGCGCAGACCCCAGAACCTACGGACACCGAAGTCTTTGTGTCCACATAGAAGACAGCTGGAAAGCTGAGCCTCGCAGATAGAACGTGGCCCTTAGAAATAATCCAGGTGTGCACTAGGTGGCCAGGGCAGAAGGAAGCAAAGCGTTGGTCCCCGTAGTACAGGTCCAGACAAGGCTTTGGGAACCCTAGCGATAGAGCCGCACCGCCGCTGGTTGCCTCGAATTCCCGCTGGATCTGGATCTGGCTCAGGCTTCCGGACCTAGCAGGACCAGCTTTAGTCGACCCCGCAAAAGCATCTAGTCGCAGACCTCACCGCACCAGGACTTTTTTTTTTTTTTTTTTCTGGGAGACGGGGACCGAACCTCTCCCAGGAGCGGGAGGGAGGGAAGGCCAGAGTCCGCAGGCGGGAGGATTCTCGGCCTTCCGGAGTGACCCCGAAGACAACGCCTTTACAAGGCGTTTTCTCAAAAGCCTGTCTTGCGCGTGCCTGGGCCAAGCCAGGGTCTTGCATTTTGCTTTGTTGCGAGAGCAAAAGAAACGGGACAGGACGCGAATTGGCAGAAGAAAAATTCGGTGGAATACGTGTGTGCACATGTCAGTGCTTGTGTGCACGTGAGTACGCCCGTGCGCACTGATCTATGTGTGCACTTGTCTGTATGGGCCTGTGTGCGCGGATGCGCGTGTGTGCACCTGCGCACGTGTAGACGTGGAAGAGAGCTTATGTACTGGGAGCGTGCGCCTCCTGTCACTTTAAGAGAGAAAATGTCTTTTCCCAGGTTGTGCTACATTAAGGAAATGATTAAAACTGGATTAAACTGTCAGCCCTCTGGCAAGACTAACCAGGCTCTATTTCAAATAAAAGCCACCCAGAGAAGAATATTATCAGAGTGGATCTGTCTCTGAGACTTGGCTGGAGGGGAAAGGGTTTACGAGCCTTGCAAATCCATATCTGGGAGAATGGTACATAGTGGAATCCGTATTCAGTCATAGCAAAACTAACGGGATTAAAAAGCATATCTGGTTCCTCCTGTTTCTTTTCTCTCTTTCTCTTCGTTCTTTCACAGCTTAACATTGGATCGTTGCAAAAGATTCTTTTTCGAAGCTCATTCTTTCTGTAGCATCCTGCCGTTTGCATCGGATCTAAACTCTATGTTTAGACAGAGTCTGCTGTTTCTTCTTACTTAAGCTGCTATTGTTTATATTTTGTATTGTATATTCTTGTACTTTATTTTTAAACAATTGTTTTTAATTTACAAACTTTAAAATCCTATGCGGCACCACTTCATTCTCTAGATTTCTTTTTCTTTTCTTTTTCTTTTTCTTTTTTCTTTTGCACTTGACAACCGCTGTAAGTTTCCAACCTCATGTCTGATTTCCCTGACTAAAGATCTGACAAGGGGAGGTTTTCCCTGTACTCCAAGTGCACCACTGTAGTCTCCGAATTTCCAAAGAGGCAGGATCTGGACTTCCTTCCCACACATAGAAAGACATTTTATTATTCGCTAAAATACTAACTTACAAGAAATAGACTAACTGATGAGAGAGGGTGAAGGAAGGCCCCATCCAAGCCCAAAGAGGGACACTTATTTGGCTAAATTGCTTTGTAACTTGATCTGGGAAGGAGCCTTATCTTAATTGGGAGCCCGGGATGCCTGAAGCCCCCCGGAGTCACAGTACCGCGCCACACACGCGGGCTAGGGCTCGCTCTCTCCTCCATTCCATTCCTTACCGTTTCCCACTCTCTTCCTTCTCCTTTCTCCTCCTACATATTGTTCTTCTTGCCCCTCCCTCTGATTTGAATTAATAAAAAATAATAAGCTATAATCTGCAAGTTTACAAAGTCTACGGGAATAAATTCGGGTGGCCAGGGTCTGGCTGGCTGCGCTCTTCCGCGCTGGCTTCTCTGCGGAGCCTCGGGCTCCGGCTGCAAACCCAGGCCCTGCGCAGAAAGAGATCCGCTCCCGCAATTCCTCACTGCTCGATTCTGCCGCAAATAGCACGCACAGACAGCACCTTCCCACGGGCTGGCGACCGGTTACCATTCTTCTCTTCAACAACCAGTCTGTTCCGCAATTCTGATCGTCTGAGACTGAGTTCGTCTACCAAAGAACTCCAGGAGCCTACAGAAGAGCCCTTCAGGGGTCGAAAAGGTGGAGGCCGGAGGAGGGGGGTGCACAGAGAGTCTTGTGTAGTGTTGGTTTTTAAATCAAGGCTTATTTCTCCCTGGGGCTTAGAAGGTTTTGGTAGAGCCAAAGGAGAGTGTGCTCTGAGATTAAGTTTGTCTTCATTCCTCCATCCCTCCCACCTCTAAGTTTTCCAGCTTGGAGGCGGGAAAGGAAGAGATTCTAGAAAGGGCCTCTGACCTTCCAAGTCGAAGGGTGGTGAAGGAGTGTCTAGAACAAAACTACTCCGTTAGGCTAATGAGCTTCCCCATTCATGTCCGTTTACCAGCAGTGTCTGCTCTGCTTCCACAGGATACTGCAATTATTTTTCATCCTGCGCTGAAAAAAAAATCACTGCTTCACTTCCTCATTCACGGACCTGGCACTCCTCCCACAGCCCTACAATTAGGGGTTAGTAACAGAAAAGTCCAACCAAGAAGGCCACCGTTTCTCTATCACTAAAACCCGATTCAAATATAAGATGGCTTGAAGGAAGTAATAGAAATAGTAAGTGAATACCCAAGTATGGGTAGTTGGACCTTGATGATACCAGCATTTCAACAGGTCGATTTGCATATAAATCGGACTAAGACAATGAATGGGGAAATTAAATAATATCCTCCAAATAGTAAATGGGCACTTTAGGAGCTTATATTATACAAAATTATGTTCAAATTGATTTTTAAAATATATAATACTTTTATGTTCTTGGAATTAAATACTTAATACTACTTCCCTATAAACAAAGATTATCTTGAGTCTGCTACTTTACTAAAATGAATTGAAAATGAAAAAAAAAAAGAAAGAAAATGGAACTAAGTGTCCTTATCTAGGCGCCATTTAAGAACTACTAGGTATGGTTTCTAACTTTTTATAAAAATTATTACGTCTTTTAATTGGCTGTAAATTGGGCCCTGTTCTCATTTTTCACAACTGTAGATACCAAAGTTCTTAAACAGTGGAAATTTTGTGCACATTTATATAATCTGCTGAAAGTGTAAACAATGAATAATGTGACTGGCATTTATTCATATTTTTGTACTGACAGATGAGACATTTCAGTTTCAGCTGAATGAAAAGATTTTTAACAGTAATTTAAAGTTAGCACAGGAATTGCACAAAAAGAAGTGAGCTATTGAAAAATAGTAGTAATAGTGTGAATGAACCCTGATTTAAACACGTGGGCAAAAAATTTGACAACAAACTATGACGTTTCTGCATGACTTTTGGTTTTGTTTTCTTTTCACTTTTAATTGTGTGAACTCTTCCATCCTATAAGAAATGTTTCATGAACAATTGAGATCAATGAAAAATGAAGAGCTTAGTTCTTTTCCCTCTAAAAATATAGGGGGGAAATATTAAAATATGAAACTTTGTCTTAAATAAAATAATTGTACTGGAATATATTTCCAATACGGGTTTTCAGGAAGAGCCAAATGAGAATCTTCAAGCAAAAGCCTAAAGAATACTAATAACAAGAGGAACTCTACCCAAACATTTCAATATTTTGAAAAAGTTGCTTGTAAATAAAGGTCCTTGACATCTACAATACTGCATTTCCAAATCCAGCCTCATGAAGAAAGAGGGAGGAAAAAAACCTATCACAGGCCATTGGTAATAGGTGATGTAAATTTAGAATAACTAGCATTTCTAGAAAGACTTCTGCTTTTTTATGTTAACCTTTAGTCTTTGGTGCGGGTTCCTTCTCATATTACATAAAATGTACTTTAAGAAGCACTCACTACCTGCTACAGATGTCCAGGAAAAACTGAATTATGAAAGTCGGAAACATATGGCAGTTGCCTATTGCACAAGGAAGGTACATATGAAAGTTATAAATTTCTTTCTTTAAGTCAGCATTGTAAACGCATTTTATAGGGTTCACAGTATGTATTACATCTGTAGATTTAATTTTTGAAATATACGTTTTTGGAGATATTTGTGGTTTGGGATTCTAAGAGAAAGAACTCATCTTGATGTGTTAGAAATAAAGGGGGAAAAAACAAAAAAAATTATCAAATGTGGAGAAGCAAACACATTTCTTTTAATTTCCCAGCTGGTTATACTGAAAAGGACATCAGACTGTCTATTGGCAAAGGATGACTCACAACAGGAGTATTGCATGTCAACATAACATTCTGAATTTATTGAGATCCCCCTTCGAAAAAGCAGAAACGTCAACTTGGGGAAATCCAGGTTGGGGCCGATGTAAAAACCACCAGATTATAATTAGATCCTGCAAATGTCAAAAACGTACCAGTTCACTTTACTCTTGAGAGAGAGAAAAAAATCCAAATACTTGCTGATATTTTTCCAATCAAAAGATTAGATGTAAATTTATCTCATTTAACACCTTTGAAACTACGTATTTTGATTGCAATCATAATATTATAGATTCAGTATTATCAATGGATATCAAGTACTATCAACTACCAACGTATCATCCCTTAAACCTTCAAAATTATTTTAAAATAATCCCTCCAAAAAAAAATAATAATCCCTCCAATTTTCTACCTGAAGCCCCCTGTGGTATCTTTAAATTTAATTTTACTTTGTGGATTTTAAAAGTCACAGCTCTCTTGTTCAAGTTTATTTGGAGAGAGGTAAGAAGCAAGTCATGAGAAAGGACTTGGTCAAAAAGGAGTTTAAACAAATATAGACTTGTTTAAGTACCTTAAAAGTGGTAGGGAAGTGCCTACAGGTAAGGTCACTGTGGGTTCAGGTCAAGAAAACCATCCTCAGATTTATGCTGTGAAAGTGGGAGCCTAATCTCCCCCTTTCTTGTGCTAGAATGAAATTTACTTGGGGGTAGAAGTAATGCAGAATAATAGCAGATGCACCCTTCCCCTGCATAAGTTTTATTTGGCTGTGTTTTGAGTTTCCCTTTATGATCAACTGTTGAGTGGTCGCCTGCATGGATTTTCTCTTCTTTTCCAGTTCCTGCCTTACCTGAGGCTAGTCGTGGCTAGGTTCTTAACCACTTGGTCTAAGTGAGGCAGTGAGAAGTTGAACTTTCATTATTGGGGGCTTCCACATAGGCCGGCAAAGGAATTTCTGAGGCGTGGAAAAGACTGTCGGATTCTTTTCTATCTATTCACAGAACTTTGTGAATAAGGAGAGTGCCAGGACAATTTCTGATTTCCTTCTTTTCCAAGCTTTAGGTCACTTCCGAGCTCCCACCCAGTCCTTCCCAAAGCATTCTGCGCCCTCTCGCTAGCATTTATAATTAGAGCTCTTCAAGGAGACCCCCCAAACAGCATTTATTATTCGTTAATATTTAATAACAAAAACAGCAATAATGGTAAAAAGAAAGAAATAAAGTATTTCAGTTTCCGGGGCACCCCGGAATTTCTGGGACGGATCCGGTTGGTAAAACATTGAGGAATTCACAATCCCCATGAGGTTCCACGCCTAAAATCAAAATCCTGTCTGGGTTTCTGAAGCTCATTTTGCTTTGGTCAATATCTGCGTTTTCTTTCATTTTGTTTGCGTTGCCTTCTGGGCTTGGTGCTTTTTTCTTCCCCCACTGCCGAAGACAATCTGATTTACTGTTTGACTGAGAGTTGCATTTCTGTTTAGAAGGTGAAACGTCCAAGTCAGTTAGGCAAATTATTCCCCGACGGCTCCAATATTGCGCCAGAGTCCCAGAGTCAGTTATTTTTATGTCTGACTGTATTTCAAATGTGCAGGGTGATAAATAAGACCCGCCTCGAGCTGCAAACTATCTCAGTGTGATGAAGAACAATTGACAAAAATTAACCCAGCCAAAGCATTGGGGTTTTCGCGAGCCGCTGGAGCATAAATCAGCCTCGCGGGCTGCTTCGGGAAGCTGCGCGCTCGGAGCCGCGCGTCCGCCGCGCGCGGTAGTGGCTTCCAGCAGCCACTGGGCTCGCCTGGCCCTAGCGAGTGGGGCTTGGCCGCGGGGACCCGAGCGAGGACAGGACGCGGTCCCTGGATCAGAGTCCTCCCAGAAGGGACTCACTGGCGGAGAAAGGCTTGGCTTTTCTCCCTAATTCACCGTCTCTAATTCTCCAACCGTGTGTGTGTGTGTGTGTGTGTGTGTGTGTGTGCGCGCGCGCGCGCGCGCAAAATCAAAGAGGACGAAGGGAGGCCAACTTGGCAGGGGGTATGTGTAGGGTCGATGGGCAGGCAGCAACAATCTACACTGTTTCCGGATCCCCAAGGAGTTCCTCTGTTCGAGTCACCTGAAAGGCACGTTCGTCCTAGCTATTAACAATCAAACCCTTCCCGGGAAATCAAGGGTGGCTCCCTGGGAAGCTCTGCGGCGGCGCTGTAGCTGCTCGCTGTCCGGACCCCGCGTGCGCGTTCACTTCCCAGGGCTCACGCCGCGTTCCGGGACGCTGGCTCCCACTGAGCCCGCGCCCTCTTCCTCGGGGCGAAGTGGCGGGCCACGGCGCCCCGAGCCTTGTAGGTCAGGCAAGGCAAGGGGCGCCCTAACCAGTGGCCGCTGGCCCGCGCCACCTGTTGGAGTGGGGAAGCCGGCGACGCGCGGCTACCGGCGGACTCACGCTCAGCGGCAAAAGTGAAGTCCGGGCCGCGGAGCCGCGGGTTTCTGCGGATAAGTGCAAAGAACCACCCTCTCGGTGCTAAGTGCACAGTAAGTGCGAACAATCAGAGGATCATTTCCTGGGGCGTTCGCTGTTCGGAGGCCGCTGGGGAGTTACGGATGAGTGTGGGCGACCGCTGCCCCTCTGCGCCTCCCCTTGCCGGCGAGAAGGGTGAGCAGCCCCGGCCACCGCCCCGCACGGCGTCTGGCCCAGTGACTTCTCCAGCCCCTTAAAGCCGCACCACCCTACCCGGGCAGCCTGGGAGGCGAGGAGACCCCGCGGTTAGCGCGTGTGGCTTGTGTGCCTGCGTGCGTGCGTGCCCGGGAGCGCGCGCGAGCGTGCGCGCCTGGGGGCGCCTCGGGCTATCAATCTGGCGGAGCGCGGTAGAGCCGAGGGGGGATGGAGTGGAGGGGAGCAGGCTGTTCTTGTTTTCCATTTGAGCCCACAACTCTGTTTAAAAACTCGGTTACAGAACAAAGTCCGTGAAAACCTAAGCCCCCCGCCCCCCACTTCCCGCAGGGAGCTCTAGGTCTGGCGCAGCGCGGGCCACGCTTTTCTGCGGGCACTGCCCGGGAGCTGGGCGCCCGCCACGCTCGCTGCTGAGGTCCCGAAGCCGCATATCCAGAGGCGCCTGGGCCTCTTTGCGGCTCCGGGGCCCCGCGGCGCACGCCCCTGCTCGCGCTCCGCCCTGCGGTCCGGGGCCCCACCGGCCGGGGCAGCCGCGCCGCCCACCGCTTCCTCACCCCGGGGCGTAAACCCGAATCCACCCAGACCTCCGGCCTCGGCCCGCGCCCCGGCCGGCGGCCCGCCCCTCCGGAGCGCTCGGGGACGAGCAAGCGGGTGGTGGCCGACCGCGCTGCGCTCCCGGCGCGGGGCCGCGTGTATTTGTATCGTGACCTTGAGCACGTCCCAGCTTTAACCTCCTCCAGATTACAGCTTGGATCCTAATCCCTGCCCTGCTTGCCCGCTGGGTGGTGGGGTCATATATTCCGGTGGGGCGGGAGGGGGGTGGCAGAGAGACTGCCAACTCCCCCTGGGTGCCTGTGCTCAGCCCGCCCAGAATTTTGAGGTAGTTCAGGCCCTGGCCTGCAACCTCCTCCAGGAAGGGGCTCTCGGGGGTCTAGGCTCCGCGGAGCCCGCCGTGCTTCGGGCGGGTGGGCGCAGCCGATCGCCGGGGGGGGGGGTGGGGGGGTGGGGGAGGTGCAGGGCGCCCTGGCAGAGTCGGGCGCACTCGCCCCGCACGTCGCCCGGTGCTTGGCTCCGGGGTGACCCCAGCATCCGGCCGCGGCGGGCCGCAGTCGTGACCCTCGGCAGCCCCGGGCGGGAGGAGGAGCTGGCCGACGCAATTTAGGCTGAAGGGGAAGTCGTGTAGGTTACCCTGATCTGCGGACGCGGGGAAGGCGACCCCGGGTCGCGCCAGAGAACCACCAGCCTCAGAGAAGGCGCGGGTTTCTGACTGTCAGACCTACGCGCGGAGAGTCCTTAAAGGAGGAAGAATCCCAACCCTTCACAAAAATATAAAACCGTCTGGAAGAGGAGACATCTACCGGATGGAAGGAGATAATTGCAAATAAAAGGTAATTAGAAGGAGGAACCTGAAAGGAATGGTCACGCAGGTTTTCTTTGCCCTTGACTGTAGGTACACCCCAGAGTTTTAATGCTATCATGCAGCCAACCCTCTAACCGAAGGCTTACATCTCCCCAAGCCGTGGGCCGGCCGGCAGAGATTTCTCAGGCAGCTTCCCACGACCTGTTGCCATTACCACCGCCTCAGATATGGGTAAAGGAATGCGCTTCCCCCACCCCCATTGCCATTGGCATTGCCATTGCCATTGCCACTTAAAGTCCCAGAGCACACCACCTAATAACTTTCTTGACTTCTCATTACTGAGGCTCTCTTTCGTTTTGTTTTGTTATTGTTGTTTAGAAAGGCATATTTCACAAGTTTTTAAGTAGGTCAGCTGTTTCAAACTGCCCCATCTTGAATCATAGCAGAACAAAAAAAAAAAAAAATGAATGCAACATAACCTGTGTATGGGGGTAGTGATCTAAGATGGTTCTGGGCTCTCAGTTGTATAGTTATTTCTAAGAAGACTTCATTTAAAAAAATGAAAAACATTTGGGGCAGTTACAGTTACATTAGTACATATTGTGGAAATAAGCTTGCAGTTAGAGAAAAATTATTAGAAACAGCTGTGACGTTAATGTTTCAAAACCCAGAGTACTCAGTTCGCTCAGTATCTACTTTTCATCATAATTTTTTCTTGTGCATCCACATAATGCACTACTTTCTGTGTATAATATAAGACACTTGTTTAATAAAGCGAGTGATTGTCTGTGTCAGGGAGATTTGGTCCTCTCTCCCTCTCCCAGTCCATGTGCAGAGCAGATCAAAGACCTGAATTACCTCTGTCTTTCCAAAGACAGCCAGATGGTGTCTTGATTTTTTTCTTTTTTTTTTTTTCAGATTGGCTAGCAATAGAATTCAAAGGACTAAAGAGTCTGTGTGATGCTACAGATGAAAGCTCTACCCAGGTAAGTTATATTTTAATTAATATCATGCATACCTTATCTTATTCCACTAAAGTTTTGAGGGGTCTCATGGGAATCCATATACGAAAAAAATATGAAAATGATGAATAAGTTATAGAAAAAGACAACATAGAAATCAAAATCTTGGGTCAAGATGAGAAGAAAATAAGAACCCTAATAAGTATGTGGAGTACTAGACAGTTATTAAAGAGGAGCTTTAAATTTGTCTCTGAGCCTCCTAGCAGCAAAAGTGAAATGTGATTCTCATTGAGCACAAGGAGAAATCCTATCAGATTCTTTCAATAAGCAAGCTATTCCCTAAACTGATGGCAGTGGTGGTGGTGGTGGTGGTGATGACAACAGTGATACTGGAAGCACCATGGCATGTTTTACAGGCTGCTCCATATGCGAGACCAACTGTTCCCCTCCTCCACAAGCCCCCACACACTTAGATACTCTTTTTTTTTTTTTGATATTTTTACTTCATTATAGTTAAAATAAAGTTGTTTGTCTATATAGAGGCAGTTGGGTGTTTGGAGAGAACTTTGGAATCAGAAAGACCTGAATTCAGGGCTGGCTTCTGCACCTAGGGCTCTGCTGTAACCTTTGGCAAGGCACTTAATCTCTCTCTCTCTGAGATCCAGTTTTCTTTATAAAATGGGCACAATCTACCCCAAAGGCTTATAGAGCAGCCATTCCAGAGCCTGGCACTAAGAGACCTTTTTCTAAGTGTTAGGTTATTACAGCCATGTTTTATTGTCATTAACATAACACAAGTGTTAGTTTCCTTTCTCCTTTTCTACAGCAATAAAGTATTCAAGGGTACACTACTTTTGGGCTTCAGAGCAAATAAGAATACCAAAATTTGGACTTGAAGATGTTAGTACAGTTAAATGAACAAGGTCTCTGAGTTCCCTTACCCTCCTTACTTGCCCACAATGATTAAGTTTCTGGAAAGAGAAGAAGGTGTTGATAAGATAGACCTTGCCCTAAACCAGCAAGGGTAGGAGTGGGTCAGTCCCGGAGGCTGCAGGTCCACCGGTAGATTCTGCTCCAAATCACCAGGGGATGGCAGCTATCAGAATCACTTGGGATAAGTCACTGCATGAATGAGTTCCAAGAGGAGGTAGATAGATCTTTGAGTATTATGTTGGAGGGGGATGGGAGCATGAAAGTTTTACAGATCACTACAGAGAGTCAGTATTCTATTAAATATTGGGGGTTTGGGCCAGGAACAAAATACAAAGTGACATTCCCCTTTCCCCCATCCTCCCTCACTCTGTCTCTTACTGTGTAGATCTTTAAAACTGAGTACTTGTTGAGAACCCAGCAGTGGTTCTAAGTCTTATGGAGACCGGTTGTTTGTCCTGGATCTACCACCAGGCAAATGGCCTCTGAGATCTTCTATTTTTGTCCCTCTTCCTTCTTTCACCTGCTCAAACCCACTAAACTGTAGGGCACCTGGGTGGCTCAGTGGTTGAGCATCTGCCTTTGGCTCAGGTCTTGATCCTGGGGTCCTGGGATCGAGTCCCACATCTGGCTCCCCACAGGAAGCCTGCCTCTCCCTCTGCCTATGTCTCTGCTTCTCTCTGTCTCTCATGAATAAATAAATAAAATCTTAAAAAAAACCCCACTAAACTGTAACCCTTCTCCTCCTGCTAAATCTTGCAGATTGATAATGGGTTAAGTATATCCATATTTTGGTTAAGTATATCAATATTTGGTTAATACATCAATATATTTTCTGAGGTTAGTTGTATCTTAGAAAAGCATGGAAATGTACATGTACATATTTGACCTGCTGTACTAGATTGTAAGCTTCCCAAGCTCATGAACTTCATGATGTTTATGTTGATTGGCTGAATCTAGGACAGCAGGTAATTTATTTCAGGAAGCCCCATGACTAATAAGCAGCATGGCATAGCAGAGTGGGCAAAGACTTGGATTCGGAAGAAACCAGCTCAAGGTTTTGTTGGCTCTCATTGGCTCCATGAGCTTGTGTAATCATCTAACATCCTAAGCTTCCACCTGAAGTATTGATGAAGTGACCGCAGTGATGCCACATAGCACCAATACTTTATGATCCTGAATTCATCTGAGAGTAATCTCATCTTCCTCTGAATTAGCCCTCATGGCATTTTATTTCTCCATCTTTTAGGCACATAACACATCCCTCTATACATTAAACTTATTGGAAACTATTTCTTATGCCCTCTATCATTCCATAAGCTGGCCCCATGAGTGCAGGAACAGTTTCTACATCAGTATTTCCCAAAGAGCTATTCCAGTGTTTTGTAGCACTATACTCAATAAATACTTGTGAGTGAATAAAACCTTATCCTTTATTCATAAACATCCACTTATTTGGTGTAAAAGAGGGAAGGCTAAACTTTGGGAGCGCTGGTGCACATAGGTCTCCTTCTCTGCCAAGTTCCGCTGTCTTATCTCCAAGTCAGCCAGGGGGCACAGTCAGGCTAGAGTTGCTTGTTTGTGGAGTACATGCCAAATGATCTAGAACATATATCCAACCCCCTTCCTTAGCAGATGCACAGAATGTGGCAGAAGGAAAACAGGCTATGATGACAGAAGAGAGAGGCATATGAGGAAGAATTTCTCCTCCTGTTAAGTGTAGACAGTGGGTACGAAGCAATGTGGTACCCAACCAGAAGTGGGGTCCACCCGTCCCATGAAGAGGGATTCAGTGAAGCCTGCCTATTCCTGTGGCATGATTTTCTTGGCCATGTTGACAACTCCCTGAAGCTCTCCCAGGGAAAGGGAGATGGAAAGGAGGAGTGAGAAGACAGCCACATTCTGTTAAAACATGTGCATCTGGATTCTTCTCCTGGCTTTAAAGGATTCCAGAATATGGTTATAGGCAGAACTGGTAAACAGTATTCTAGAACAGTCCTGGTGGGAGAAGGATACAGTAAGTTCTCACAATTTCTGTGCTGCTTCCATCATTTGGATCATTGGGACTGCAACCCTGCCCCATCCTCAGCCCTCAATGCTTACCTTAGACTGAAGCTCCTCCAAGTAGTCCTTCATGCTGTGACCCTCCCAGGGACTCAACATTCCTGCTCTTCCACCTTGGGAGACTGGTGCTTCTGGAGCTTCTTGGGCTATTGCTCACTGCCCCCCAAGTTACTGATATGCTCTCCATGGTCATCCCAACTTCTCATTACCAGGCCTAAGTACATACTTGGATCTTGCATGTTGGAGGCCCTGCTGAAGTGTCGCTTTTTACCTGTATTGAATTGAGCTGTAGTAGTCCAGATTACTTACCTTTTCCTGTTGCTCTGGATTCTCCTTTTTCCTTTCCCAACCCCAACCCCACAGAGCAGTGAAAATCCCTTTTTCGTGAGTTAGTGCATTCTGGCTCTTCCTTCTAAGGGTTCTCTCCTTGATTGGCAGGCCCAAGGGTGTGAAATGGTACATCCTGTACAACTTTCCTCTTTTGCCCCTTTGTACCTGCAAGAAGTCCCCATGTACCCACATATAAAGTCTGGAATCTGTTCTCCTTGGGGCCGGTTAGGTTTCCTTGAGCTCAGTTGGATGCATATTCATCTCTGTCCATTTATGGTGCTTTTATTATGTAAGCCTCAGACTTCTTTTAGGAAATTTCAACATTCTAGAGGTTATTTATTAGTCATGGAAATTAATATTAACCGCAGTCTCAGACAATCTCTGAATAACAGTGGAATAACCCAATACTAGTCTACTTACTTAAGATCCTGATGTGGGTGAGGTGGCATCTTTCCTCCAATTGGTGACTCAGGACCTAGGCTGACCCCTTCTTGTAGCTGTGCCATGAAGAACCTGACTTCCAAGTTTGATGAGGAAAGGAAAGAGGATGTGTGGGGAAATCATACCCACTCTTAATTACCTCAGCCTGGAAATGACACTTGTGACTTCTGATCACATTCTGTTGGCCAGAAATCAGTCCCAAAGCACCATGTGCCTGCAGAGGAATCTGGGAAATGTAGTATTTCCTTTTTTTCCTAGGAAAATGAAAGTAAAACAATTTGATGTCTAAGTGTCTTTTTCTTGGTCACAAGTTTCGAAAGGAAACTCGTCTGTTTCCTGGACAAGAGAACTTCCAGACTAGTGTGCCGCATACTCAAAGGACAAGGAAAATAGAAAACACAGCTTAATCAGGTACAAAAACTAAGATGAATACTATAGGCCGAGATTTGAGCTTTGCTCTATGGAGCTAGTTCAAGGACAAAGTTCTCTTTGAGGTCAGGGAGAATTACATTCCATGAAATTGAAACCAGGTATCTGGAGGAAGATGGGGATATAAGGGCCAAAGGATATCCTCTTATTGTGAAAACAGCCATATCAGTGTGAAAAGCCCTAAATCCATCTATTACAGATTTCCATAGTCGTTTTATTACCAGAGTTGTTTCCAGTGACTTGAAACTTGGGAAGGTTTAAAAAAAAAAAAAGCAAAGAAACATTTAGCCAACAACCTATAGTGAGATTCCAAAGTCTAGGAATTAATCACGTCTTTTCTGGCCTTTTACTTTTAGTCCTAATACATACTATCAGCACTCTCCCTTCCTTCTCTGTCTTGGTTAACATTTTATTTGTATCCTTAATGATTTAACAGATGTCAAACTTTGTTATGCATTTGACAAGGGCTGACATTGCTCAAGCGTCTTTGCCCAGGTCTGGTCCATTTATGAGGGGATAACAGACCACTGATGTCATTTTCATGTGCTTTGATGGAAGTTTTAGTGTCCCAACTCCCCTGTGGAGGGAGTTTTACACTTCTAAAGTGGCTGCAGCCTTCTTGTTAAGTTCTTTTCCCAACACACTTTTACATTTTACCTTCTCAGTGAACAGTTTTTCTAATACCGTTTTAGGATATTTGGTTCAACACCAGTCAGCTCAAATTTTCCAGATGAGATGTATAGTTAAGAGAAGAAAACTTGAAATCTTCAGTTTCTAAGGGAGATGATGGACATGATACATTGATCTGTATTTCCAGTCTTCAAAGAGATTAGAAAAAAAAAAACCTTTGTGTTTGTCTGTTCTTAGAACAGTTGCATTTATTGTTTAAAATAGCCTGACATATTATTCTCATTCCTGAACTTGTATGTGAGCAGGTCTTAGAAGTCCTGCCAGAGCTTTAGAAACTGCTTGATTGGTTAGTACTCACTGGCTATATTTAAAGCATCCAAGGAAGGTCTAGGCAAAGTGAGGAGCTAAATGGAGACCTATTATATGCCAGAGACATGTTGTGAACTATGCTGACCACTAAGACTTGACCTTCACCTTCAAGAGTTTATAGCCACATGAACTGTGTGAAAATAAAAAATAAATTAACTGTATTAAAAAAGCAAAAAAAGCATGGTCAGAGGTGAACCAATAAAAATCCCTAAAGGAAGCATAAGTAAAAGTATTTGGCTGATATTCTTTTAGGCGGAAGTATAAAAAATGTCTGAGTAGGAGTTAGGACCAAGTTAAAGGAGCAAGAGTTGAGAGGTGGTTTTTCATGCAGATCCTTTCACTACTGCTTATGTGACTTTGGGTCGAAGTTCTTTAACTTTTATGAGCTTCCTTTACCTCAACTGAGAAACAGCACTGTGAACCCTGGCAAACACGTTAACTGATTCTGTGGATCAGATGAAACAGCATGTATTTTTTTAGATTTTATTTATTTATTAGAGAGAGAAAGCACAAGCAAGGAGAGGGGGAGAGGGAGAGGGAGACGCAGGCTCCTGCTGAGCAGGGACCCCACCACCACCACCCTATCTCTCACATGGGGCTCCATCCCAGGACCCTGGGGTCATGACCTGAGCCAAAGACAGATGCTTAACCAACAAAGCCACCCAGGAACCCTGAAACAGCCTGTTTTGAGAGTGCTTTCAAATGGTGATGTGCTCTATCAAGGTGAAGGCAAAGAGAGGTCTTAATTCTGCACTCTCAGCTCTCTCTTCTTCTGTTCCTACCCTGTCATCCACACATAAACTGCCAGGACAGTGCATGCAGGAAACAACACTTTTGAGTGGAGGTGGTATGGTTGTGATTGTTTTTTGGTATGTTATTTGACACCACATGTATATGTAAAAACAGTAATTTTGGTGAAGACCTTTTTTCCCTAAAAATTTGCTTATTTCAGCTGCTGAAATAATTTACTATGTGAATGGAAACAATTTAACTACAGTAGGATGTGACACTTGGTGGTGACACTAGATTAGTTCTCCAAAAATCATTTTGCCAAATTACCAATTGTAGGAAACCAGCAAGCATATATCTTTTACCAGGGGGAGGAGAGTTTTTTTTTTTTAATTTTATTTATTTATTTATTTATTTATTTATTATTTATTTATTTATGATAGTCACACACAGAGAGAGAGAGAGAGGCAGAGACATAGGCAGAGGGAGAAGCAGGCTCCATGCACTGGGAGCCTGATGTGGGATTCGATCCCGGGTCTCCAGGATCGTGCCCTGGGCCAAAGGCAGGCGCCAAACTGCTGCGCCACCCAGGGATCCCTAAATTTTATTTATTTATTCATGATAGACATAGAGAGAGAGAGAGGCAGAGACACAGGCAGAGGGAGAAGCAGGCTCCATGCAGGGAACCCGACGTGGGACTCGATCCCGGATCTCCAGGATCGTGCCCTGGGCCAAAGGCCAGCGCCAAACCGCTTGAGCCACCCAGGATCCCGGAGGAGAGTTTGTAAAGAGACTTTTCACCAACTGAAGTAGAGGCAGAGGCAGGGCATACACCTGCAGAAATAGAAAAGACTGTGTAAAGTGTGTTTAAAAAGAAACTCATCTATTCACATCTTAATGTTGAGTCTCGGAGAATTGCTTCAGCAACTGAAATGTGACTCAGATGGGAAACTGATAACTGAGCTATTCTATCAAATCATCTATGAAAACTACTGGTGTGAAAAATCACCAAAAATAAACTTTCAAAAGAATTCAGCAGCAACTCAGTGAATTGAACAATTTGTCAGAATGGTAGAGGGTGACCATTGATTTAAAAGAGAGTGGGTTGGATCTACACTGCTTTCCCCATTGTGCACGCACACACATGCATGCATCCATGTATGTGTGTGTATGTAAGTACTGCAGTGGTATTTTTTAGGCAATGGGGATTGCCAAAGTTGGGTGAGAGTTAGGACCATCGTTTTCTATGGTTTATGCAGTTTGGAGCAGGATCAAGAATGCTGTTGAGGATAGACAAGAATGGAGGCAAATGATTGGCTGTAAAATGGCCCACAGAACACAGGTGTACTGGTCCTGTCCCACAAATGCTGGAGTCCAGATGCAGAGAGGCCAGTCACATTTCAGAAGTGCCTACAGTAGGTTTAGAACTCTGGTTAAGGAATGGCTCTGGAGCTCTCAGGTGGTTAGAAATGTGGGTTGGTGGCATTAGTGCCAGCATCTGAGAGCAGGACAGGACCACAACAGATGATGCTGGATCAGAAACCAGGAACCCCATGTTCTGGCCCCAGTGCTTCTCTTAAATTGTGGTAGACCAGTGCTTTTAAAACTCTATGAAGGACTTCTTTTGTTTTTTCATTTCCAATCCCTTTAGGACTGACACATAGTATTGGTGTACATGACATACACTCAGCTTTTGCCGCATGCGACTTACCAAATAAATTAGATGACACTTGAACTGATCTACACTCAATTCAGTGAGACAACTATATTGATCATGGGCTTGCATGTTTCAGAAATGTCAAAGTGTTGTAAATTTTAAAGTGCTTGTTCTCAATTTTGATCTCTCCTTTTGAACTTATAAACAGTTTAGGGACTGACACTGGAATAGGTATTTTCCAAATTGTTTTCTACTTTGATATGTTACTAATGCAGATGTGGGAGGTTGAGTCACCTTTCAAATACTATGATGCTTCCTTTATGGGTCCTGGTTAGAGGATGGGATTGTGAAACTGCATATTGGGAAATGCTTCAGAAAAGTGAAGCTTAAAATGCAGGTTAAGAAGATACTGATTGTCTTGCAGCCTGTTTCTCCTTCTCCTTTAGTATTTGAACCACAGTCTCTAGCTGTGAAAGAGTAACTGCATTTCCCAGCCTCCTTGCAACTGGGAGGTGGTCATTTGCTAAACTCTGGGCAGTAGCATACAAGCAGAGGTGGTGTGACATCTTCTGAGAAGCCTGAAAGGGAAAGATTCAGAAGGGAGCCATAATTACTGGGGCTCCACCATTGATGGCTAGCTGCCATGGGAGTAGAAGCCCTAAAAAGCACGGCAACAAGACAGATAGAGCCTCTGTCCCTTTCACCATAGAATCAAAGTGTTACAGGAGGCTGTAATATCAAAATGAGTATGTAGGGAAGAAATAAGATTCTGTACTTTTTTAAAAAAGATTTTATTTGGGATCCCTGGGTGGCGCAGCGGTTTGGCGCCTGCCTTTGGCCCAGGGCGCGATCCTGGAGACCCGGGATCGAATCTCACGTCGGGTTCCCGGTGCATGGAGCCTGCTTCTCCATCTGCCTGTGTCTCTGCCTCTCTCTCCTTCTCTCTCTGTGACTGTCATAAATAAATAATAAAAAAAAAATTTAAAAAAAAAAAAGATTTTATTTATTTTTTAAGATTTTATTTATTTTTTTTAAAAGATTTTATTTATTTATTTATTCATGAGAGACACAGAGAGAGGCAGAGACATAGGCAGAAGGAGAAATAGGCTCCCTGCAGGGACCCTGTTGTGGGACTTGATCCCAGGACCCCAGGATCATGACCTGAACCAAAGGCAGACACTCAACCACTGAGCCACCCAGGTGACCAATTTATTTATTTTTAAAGATTTTATTTCTTTATTAGAAAGACAGTGAGAGTGAAAGAGTACACGGAGGAAGAGGGAGAAGAAGACTCCCCACTGAGCAGGGAGCCCAATGCAGGGCACCATCCCAGGACCCTGGGATCATGACCTGAGCTAAAGGTAGACACTTAACTGACTGAGCCATGCAGGCACTCCAAGATTCTGTATTTTTAAAGACAGTGTTATCTTGGTATTTCATTTATTTGCTGAAGCCAATCCTAAGCAATATAAGTAAAATTTAAAAATCCTTATATTTTTATTAAAGTATATATTTAACAAAACGTAGTTTACTATCTTAATCCTTAAACCAAGAATTTAAAATGTGATTTAATCTTTTTATGATCAACGGGAATCAACACAAAGAGCTATGATTATATGTGCCAGCATCTAGGAGACTATAACTACCTGCTTATGAGGACTGTGTTTACAAGATCGCTTACCTTGTCAGCTCCACTCTTCGTACTCAGTGGGCCTGCATCTAGAAGGTAGAACGATCTGTTTAAAAAATTTTTTCTGCCTCCAGATGGCTGCAACATGGAAATTAAACATATTAAAGCTGAGTAGAATCAATTCTACTTCTATTTGTTAAGCACTAATGTGCCAAGCACTGAGCTAGATGCTAGGCACACACAGATCAATCAATATAATTCTTTCTCTCAAGTTTAAAATCCAGTGGGACATTGTTAGTGACATCAACAAAATATTCTAGGAGAAAGGGAACTTTTATTTTGCCTGGTTTTGGAGTGGGGTTGTTAGGAGAAGTGGGAAAGACTTCATGGAAAAGGTGACATTGAGGCTGGGTTCTGATGTGGGATAGTACCACAGGAAGAAGTGCTGATCATGTTACTTGTAGGGACACAGCTCAGGAGAGTCCTGACAGAGTGAGAGTGCATAGCATATTGGGAAATAACACAGGGAGACTGGGACATGTGGCTGGAAAAGGAAGTTGAAGCCACATTTAAAAAGACTTTAAATGTTTTATTTAGGATTTTGGTCTTTGCGGGCAGTTTGGATCATTGAAGTGGGTTGTTTATTTATTTGTGTGATTCTAAGCTGGACATAGATATGATACAATCTCTAATCTTAGGGAAAGAAATCAGATGATACTGTAAAATATATATTGATTGGGAAAAATGATAGGAATCTACTGCAGTATATTATATACTATGATCTACTACAGTATAGATGAGGTCAGAACTCAAATCATTGGCTATGAGGGAGAGAGAGACTTGTGAGACATGCTTTTAAAGAAGCAAGAAGACTTTAAAGAAGCAAGTTGTGTATGTGAGATGAGGGAAAGGGAAGAGTTAGTTTCAATGTAGGTAATGATACAGATATTAGATTCAAAAGGAAAATCAATTTTAGGGAGAATGGTGTTTTTAGGACATCAGAGCATGTTAGGATAATGTAATACCTAAAGGACGTCAAAGATGAATGTTTTTTCCTCTGCTATCCTCAGCAAATGGTGCTCAGTGGTGCTCAGTGGAACCTGCTGCACTGTAACAAAGGTATATTGAGTTAATGACTAAATCATTCAACTACTGGAAAAGTCGGGATGACATAGGGATTTGGAAGTCACCAGCATCTGTGTGATGCTTGAAGCTATGGGAGTTGCTGGAATGAACAAAAGCACAAACAGAGGTTCAAAGAGATTTAGAAACCTTAGGAAGTCTTATTAAGGAATAAAGAGGAGAGCTAGTGAGGGTATTGCAGAAGAGGTGATCAGATAAAACTGTGTTCTAGAAAACAACATAAGACAGTTTTAAGATTGAGAGAGTAGTGAATTCTACTAAATGCCACCAAGGAGGAAACTTTCACAAAGACTAAGGTCAGCAAATTTGGAATTAAGAATGATGGTGACCATGTAATTCAACTTCTATAGAGTGATCTCTATAGAGCAATTTCTATAGCTACGTACCTCCACCTTCATTTCTGAGTCAGTAGGTAGAGCATACTACTACTGCCAATCCAGGACCATATTTGGAGAACCACTGCCATAGAATATCAGAGAGAGAAAACAATTGAATTATTTGAGGATAAAAGAGAAATAGTTTCCTCCTAAACTAGAAGTTTCTGAAAAGTTGTGGAAAAAAAGGGCGGGGGGTCCCATTCTACTCACAAATTAGTGACTTTATCACTTCCTGGTAGAGAAGTAACAGAATCTATTTTTCTTAAATATTTGAAGCTGAAGAATTTTTGTCAAGACATGCAACCTCTTTGAACTTCTGGTTTCTGTTCTGTATAAAATAAAAATAATAAAACCAACCTCTGTGCATTGTTCTTGGGAATAAGTGAAATAATATGACAGTGATATTATTGCATTCATGTCAGTGTTAGTGCTCAAGTAAATAATTGTTGAGTCAGAGCATATACATTATTTATCCAAAAGCAAAATAGCCTGTACATACATTAATATATCTGATCATAATAAAGATTGCCTATACACATTTCTAGCAGCCCTCCAAAATATGTTTTTATATTTGGCTCTCCATTGCTATCTATAAATTATAAATTGAGCAAGAATAAAAGTCTTGATGACTGTTTTCAGGGACAGTGAATTTTAATCTACATACCACAAAGCTTTTTCCTTCTTTCTCTTTGAATATGTGCTATTCCAAAATTTCTGTCTCCTGAAATATTTTCAACTGGTCACATTTAAAAATAAACATTTAAGTTAATCATTTAAAATTTATTTCACTAATGTGATCAGGAAATATAAATCACTAAAATGTGTCTGAGTAAAGACTATGAAGATCTATTCAAATAAAAAATGTGAATGTAAAAAAATATGTGAACATTTTTTGAAGAATTTAATAGGAAACCAAAACAAATGGCCAATATTCTTTATTAAACAAATGAAGTATTCCTTTAAATTATACTATGATTAAGTAATGAATCCACAGACTAGGTAAACAAACTAGGATCTTGAGAAATAAAATTAAAATATGTCTTATAAATATCCTAATCCAGTAATTGTATTTAGGTAGGCAATAGTTATTGAATGTGCTTCTTGTGATTATATTACAAAGATATTTTAAAATAGTGTATGCATATTCAGAGAAGGAAAATATTACCTGTGATAATATCAACTTAATATAATTGTTCTGAAGATTAGATTAAATGATATATATAAAATATATACATACCTGGAACAAAGTAAACATAATAACAACAATAATAAACATAGTAGCTATTACTATTTTTGTCTGAAGTAATGGTTAAGTCATTACTACATTAGCCTAATTTAATCACTATTACTTCACTACATATAGTAGGTAGTATTATCTGTAGCCTCATTTTATAGATGAAGGAAATTAATTAAGACTTAGTGAGGTGAAGTAACATCCTAAGTAGCTAGTAAGTAGTGGAACTAGTATAAGAACGCAGACCCTCTAGCTCCAGAGCTATGCCCTGTAATCCATTATAACACCTACATGTGTTGGGTATGTACGGTATGTCTGAATCTAATAGAAATGTTAATAAGAGAAAACATAATATTAAATATCTATCCAGTGCATTTAATTTGAAGTATTTAATTAGAAAGCATGCTTGAAGTTAACTTGAATATAGAAAATGTGTCTAAAAGGAGATGGTGATTATGTAGATACTTACTAAAACATGCCAAATTAAATGCTACACACATTTAGTAAATCACATATCTGATAACGGGCTTGTATCAAGAGTAGATAAAGAACTCTAATAACTCAATAATAAAAAGACAATCCAATTAAAACTGGGCAAAGAATCTGAATAGACATTTCTCCAAATAAGATATGTAAATGGCACAAGAAGAGTTACCTGATAATCATTAGCCATCAGGGAAATGCAAATCAAAAGCACAATAAGATACCATTTCATATCTACTGGGGTGGCTAGAATCAAAATGTCAGAAAATAACAAGTGATGATGAGGATGAGAAAAAATTGGAACTTTCATACACTGCTGGTGGGAATATAAAAGAGTGCATAGCCACTTTGGAAAACAATCTGTCAGTTCTTTAAATTATTTCACAGAGAGTTAACATGTGACCCAGCAATTCCATTCCTAAATATGTGCTAAAGAGAAATTAAAACATAGTTCACCCAGAATCTTGTATGTGGATGTTTATAGCAGCATTATTTTTAATAGCCAAAAATTGGAAACAACCCAAATATCCATCATCTGATGAATGAATAAAAAGGATAAGTCCACACAATGGAGTATTATTTGGCCATGAAAAGAAATGAAGTTCTGATATGGGCTACAGCATAGACGAAACTTGAAAACATGCTAAGTGAAAAAAGCCTACACAAAAATTTGTTTCTATATACTCCCAATGAACTATCTGAAAGAGAAGTAAAGAAAACAATTCCATTAATTATAGCATCAAAAACAATAAAATACTTAAGGATAAACTTAACCAAGGACGTGAAAAAAAGAAATGAATTTAACCAAGGAGTTTTCTATATGGTGAAATCTGTAAGACGTTGATGAAAGAAATGAAGAAGAGAGCAATAAATGGAAAGATACCCCATGTTCATGGGTTGGAAGAATTAATATTGCTAAAATGTCTATATTACCCAAAGCCATCTATAGATTCAATGCAATCCCTACCAAAATCCCAATGGCATTTCATGTCTATAATGGAATATTATTCAGCCATAAAAAGGAAGAAAATCCTGCCATTTGTGAAAATATCAATGTACCTGGAGGGCATTATGCTAAGATAAGTTAGACCTAGAAAGAAATTTACTGAATGATCTTACTTATATGTGGAATCTAAAAAAGCTGAACTCATAGGAACAAAGAATAGATTGGTGGTTTCCAGGGGCTTGTGGAGTGGGGAAGTAGGGAAATGTTGGTCAAAGGGTACAGACTTCCAGGTATAAAATGATTAAGTTCTGGGGATTTAATATATAAAATGGTGATGAAACTTAACAATACTGTATGGTATACTTGAAAGTTGCAAAGAGGGTAGGTCTTAAATGTTCTCACCCCCACCCCCCATACTATAGTCCTAGAAGAAGCAAAGATATGCTGATTTCCATGCATAAAATCTATTTCCTTTGGTCTCTATTGTACTGCATAATACATTTAGGCTTCAGCAAAAACTACAGGGCATACAAAGAAGCAAGAGAAAAATACAACACGATTTCAAGAGACAAAGTAATCGACGACAGACTAGACTAAGATATAACACGGATGTTGGAACTCTTGGACAGGATATTTAAAATGATTAATATGTCAAAGGATCTAGTGGAAAAAATGTATAATGTGCATGATTAGATGAGTAATATCAGGAGAGAGATGGAAACTGTAATAAAGAATGAAATGGAAATGCTAGGAAAAAATCATTTAAAGAGAGATGAAGAATGCTTCCCATGCCTTCTTGAGTCATTAGTAGAATCAATACAGCCACGGGAAGAATCAGTGTACTTGAAGATAGACTGATGAAAAATCACCCTAACTGAAAAAGGAGGAGAAAGAAGAGGGAAAGGGGAAACAGAACAGAGCACTTAAGATCTGTGGGACAATAACAAAAATCTAACATATGTGTAATTGGAATCCCAGATGAGAAGAAGGTGAACAGGACACGAAATATTTGTTCATAAGAAGAAATAATGGCCTAGGGGCCTAGGTGGCTCAGTCAGTTAAGCATCCGACTCTTGATTTCAACTCAGGTCATGAAGTCAGGGTTATAAGATTGAGACCCATATGGGCTTTGTGCTCAGCAGAGAGTCTGCTGGAAATTCTCTCTCCCTCTCCTTCTGCTCCTCACTTCACTCACTTGCATTCTCTCTCTCCAATTTAAAAAAAAAGAATAATGGCTAATAATATTCTAATATTAATCAAAGATTCCAATCAACAGATCCAAAAAGCTCAGGGATCATCAATCAGGATAAAAACAAATACACTGGGTGTCTGGGTGGCTCAGTCTGTTGAGCCTATAACTCTTTGATTTTGGCTCAGGTCATGATCTCAGGGTCATGAGATTGAGCCCAGCATTGGGCTTCCTACTCAGTGCAGAGTCTGCTTCTCCCTCTCCCTCTGTCCCTCCCTCCACTTGCATGAGCTCTCTCTCTCAAATAAATAAATAAAATCTTTAAAACACACACACACACACACACACACAAAATACCCAAATAAAATGAAGTATATTTAAACTACTGGAAGCCATGGACAAAGAGAAAATCTTGGAAGTGGCCAGAGAAACAAAAGACAGATTATCTACAGATGAACAAATATAAGAATAACAGCAGATTTTTTATCAGAAACTGCAAACCACAAGATAAAAACAGTCATATATTTAAAATGTTAAAAGAAAAATCTATCAGAATTCTATACATGCAAAAATATCTTTCAAATATGAAGAAGAATTAATGACTTTTCCAGAAAACAAAAAATAAGAAAAATTTTTGCCTGAAATAAATCCTAAAGAATACTGTTCAGGCAGGAGAAATGTGATACAAGACAAAAATTTGGATATACATAAAGAAGAGTGCTGGAAATTAAATAAACGATGAAAAATATAATTCACTTTTCTTAATTCCTTTAAGACATGAATGATGCCCTAAAGCAAGAACAGTAGCAATGTACTATATGAATTATGTAAAAGTATTATGTAAAATTAAAATGTATGATGAAAAAACCCACCAAGTATGGAAGCACATGTAAAGCTAAACAATACTATTGAGAGTAGACTCTAATTAGCTAAATATCTAAATTTTAAACATTATGGAAACCCTTAAAGCATTTTATACAGCGGTATAAAGAGTAAGTCAATAGTGAAGATAAAAAGGGAATCACAAATAAAAAGTGACTAGTAAGATGGCAGACCATAGCAAAGATTGTATTAAATATAAGTTATCTAATAATATCAAATAAAGACAGGATTCAGATTGGATACAAAGCAAGACTCAATTCTATGCAGTCTATAAGAATCCTACTTTAAACAGAAAACACAGATTGAGAGTGAAGGGGCACCTGTGTGGCTCAGTCAATAGATATGCAACTCTTGATTTCTGGGTCATGAGTTTGAGTGCTATGGTGAGGGTAGAGTTTAGAAAGCTGGAGTAGTTATATGTACATATATATATATTTAAAAAGTAATCTCTACACCCAATGTGGGGCTTGAACTCATGACCACAAAATCAAGAATTGCATGCTGTACTGAGTCAGCCAGGCACCCCTGAGGTAGCTATATAATATCAAAGTAGATTTAAGAGCAAGTAATATTATCAGGGATAAGATAAACATTTCTTTTTTTTTTTTAAGATTTTATTTATTTGAGACAGAGAGAGAAGGAGAGCATGAATGGTGGGGAGAGGCAGAGGGAGAGGGAGAAGCAGGCTCTCTGCTGAGACCCTGGGATCGTGACCTGAGCCAAAGGCTGACGTTTAACTGACTGAGCCACCCAGCTGCCCCAAGAGATACATTTCTTGCTGACAAATTAGGGGTCAGTTCAAGAAGAGGACATAATAATGATCAATGTTTATATACTTAATAGCAGCTTCAAAATCCATAGAGCAAAAACTGATAAAACTGAAAGAAGAAATAAACAGATTTACAATTATAGTTGAAGATTTGACACTTTTCTTTCAGAAATTAACATAACAAGTGGTAGAAAATCAGTAAGGATATAGAAGATCTGAATGATAGTGAAGACTAACTCTGCTTTATGAATTTTCCACTTACCTTTATGCCCTTTCTGGGGGATCATTTTCTGAAATTGCTTTTGTAGGATTGTGGACCTCCTAAACTGACCTTTTAACTTTTTTTTGAACTTTTTCTCATCTATTTTACTTCAGTTAATCCTTATGTCTACATTCTTGGAAATTTTCTCAATTTTATCTTCCATCTCTTCTATATGATTTTTTATTTCTGCTATCATATTTTAATTACCAAAAGTTCTTTATTTTTTCTCTAAATATTTCATTTAAAAATCCTCCTGTTTTAGTCTATTTCTTATCTTGTTGTAGAATAAGAGCTATCTTCTCTGTGACTATTAATAATAGGTTTTTCCCCAAGGTTTTCATCTCACTATACTGTTTCCTCCAAGATGCTTTTTCCCACTGGGTTTACATCTGTTATGTACTGAATTATGTCCCCCTAAAATCCATATGTTGAAGCCTTAACCCCCAATGGGACTATATTTGGAAATAGGGCTCTTAGGTAATTAAAGTTAAATGAGGTCATAAGTGTGAGGCCCTCATCCAATAGGATTGATGTTCTTATAACGAGACATCAGAGAGTTTACTTTCTCTCTGTGCCATGTGAGAACACAGCTAGAAGGTAGCTGTCTGCAAGCTAGGAAAAGAGCTCTCACCAGGCAACTGAATTGGCCAACACTCTGATCTTGGACTTCCCAGCCTCTAGAATTATGAAAAATAAATCTCTATTACTTAAACTACCATCCTATGCTATTATATTAGCTAGAGCAGACTAAGACAACATTTTTCATAACAAATTTTTCTTGCATATTTTCTTGCATAACATATTTTTCTTGCATATTTTCTTGCACCCAAGTATGGTTTAATGGGACTTAAAGAAGCTCTAGCTTCCCAGGTAACTGTATCTAGCTTCCCTGATATTATATCCAGCAGTACTGAAGAGTTAACAGCTCTTAGGGCACTCTTTGACCAATGGAAGACAGGAAACAGAAATGAACCAGCAAATAAATTGCTTACTTTTCTCCTTCCTTCCTCTCAATAGCAGACTGCTCCAAGTGGTTATAGATTCTCTGGAGAAATACCATGTGACCAATTATCCAGCCTGTACTTTGAGAAGTTCTGATGAGTTGGCAATACACCTTCTTGTATTTGCTTTCTTTCTTCTCTTCCTCTTTTCTTCTCCCCTTTCTGTTTTTTTTTCATTGGGATTATACTCTCCAAAATTGTGGCAGCATATTAGCTTTGCTTCAGAATCTGTTTTAGTTTAGAGCAACAGCTTTGCGTGTTTAGTATTCATAAGAATCACCTTGGGAATTCAATAAAATGCAGATTCTGATTCAGTATTCTTGGGGTGGGGCCTCAGATTCTGTATTTCTAACAAGCTCCCAAGTGATGCCAATGCTCTTGGTCTTTGGACCAGATTTTGAGTCACAAAGCATAGAAAGCACAGGAGAAGGCACCTGGTATGTGAATTGTTGTGGTAAGAACATCTGGTATGCTGTGGCTTTACACTTATTAAAGCTTTCACTTGTTAATTGGGCTAAGGTGCAGGTGGATAACATAGCATTAGAACATTTTGTCTCCTGTACTTTAACATTATGGGAACAATGATAATTATAAGGATTGTGGTGTTGGATGGCTGCTTTTGACATCATCAGAAGCCTTGCAAAAAAAAAAATTATAGGCTAAAGACAGTTTTTAATCTATGTCATGCTGTGATAGCCAGAGGATCTTATGGCAGCTTTAGAGAAACTTTCATCTTCTGCAACTGTAGGAGTGACTAGATTAGGCTGAAATTTGGGCATTTGATCTGAGTATACGGATAGCAATAATGCAAAGGAAACTCAATAATAATTGTGTATCTAAATCTAATGTCTGATAGAGAAAGAATTGGAATCCTGAGAACTGTGATGAGAAAATTTGTGTGAATGAACCTGAGGACTATTAACTCTCAATTTCTCTGAATGCCCTGGCCATCAGAAGCAAGTCCTTTCTCCTTGCCAGAGACCAGGAGCCTCCTCTTGACTGGACAGTATGCGATGACCTCACCTTAAGGATAATACCTCAGAAGATGATGCTGGTTTTTATTAAGGTCATCCACCTACCATATTTCATTGCCTCCAGCTAATCTGGGTCAGGTCTCAGTATAGCCTGTACCGGGAAGTACAAGGCTGCTTCAAGAAGAAGCTATTACATGCCAAAAGCACCATAGAACCAGGATATCCACATATACCAGAAGGAACATAGGAATATATGTAGGATTTCAAGGGGGATAACTAGGAGAAGATGCAGTATATAACTGGGTAAGAGCGAATTCATTGTCATGGCAATCTCACATATGACAGAATTCAGTAATTTGCTAAATATGTCTATTGCTGGTCTTAATTTGCTGAGATGACCCCTGAGAGATTAGAGATGGCAATGGTTTATCGTAAATGAGGTATTGATGCTAGAACAAAGATCATGTCTTAAATCAGTATTCAGCAAGCTTATTCCACGAAAGGGCCAGATAATAAATATTTTATAGGCCATAAGGTCTCTGTTGCAACTGCTCAACTTTGGTGCTCTAGCGAGAAAGCAGTCACAGATAATACATAAAGGAATGAGCATAGCTCTGTGCTGATCAAACTTTATTTACAAAAGCAGACTATAGACTAGATTTTGAACCAGGCCTTGGTTTACTGGACCTGGTATTATATGAAATTAAAGCAGCTTTATGTGAAAGAAAGAGCTAGAGGTTTATAGAAAAATAGATCTAGATTTGATTCCTAGTTTTACTTATTATTGTGTAATTGTGCAAGTTACTTTATTTCTCAAGCACCATGCTTGTATTTATTAAAGTGGGCCTTAAAACCTTTCATGTTTTTGTAATAATTAAATGAGATGATGAGATCATTTTTGCAAAATATTTGGCATAATATAAATGTTCCATAAATTGAAGCAATTATTTTATCTTTTTTTTTCTGAACAGCACTAGGCATATAATCCAGAACATTTTAAGTATTCAATAAGTGCTACTTAAAGAAAAGAAAAAATCAGCAAACTGCTTTCTGCTCATGATGGATTTTCCTAACATCTTTCCTGTCCTTCGTATAAATACACTGATCACCTGCCCATACACTGTATAATGTACTTCTAATAGAAAACCATTAAATTGTGATGTTGCCATAAACCAGTCTCATGGCTTTTAGTCATGTGAGTGAGTTTTCCAAAAGTCTGATCACGAAAGACATTTTTTGATCACTAATGTTCTACTTGGAGCTCTGCTGCTCAAAGGTACTAGGCTGCCTGAAAATCTCCCCCAGGGTGATCTAAGCTGTGCACAATTACACAATAGTAAGTAATTGTGCACAATTACACAATAGTAAGTAGAAGTAGGAATCAAATCTGGATCTATTTTTCTATAAACCTCTAGCTCTTTCTATCACATAAAGCTGCTTTAATTTCATATAATACCAGGTCCAGTAAACTAAGGCCTGGTTCAAAATCTAGTTTATAGCCTGCTTTTGTAAATAAAGTTTGATCAGCATAGATCTATGCTCATTCCTTTATGTATTATTTGTGACTGCTGTCTCGCTTCTCTAAGTGTGGGAGCACCTGGACTGTTTTTGAGGATTGCAGTATATTAAACCATAAAGAACTGCCAAACTGAGTTAAAATAGTGTGATACAATGTATTTTGAAATATTTACATGGAATAAAATAAAGCTTTTAACTCTCAAATAAAATGAATTATATTCCCTTTTTTAGCATAGACTGTCTCATGTCTGAATATGAGGCCCATGAAGACTGTGGGACTGGGGCATATAGACTTCAGGGTTCTGCTCCCCTGAGCTTGACCCTGCTCAACTCAAGACTTCTAACTTGTTGGCACTTTAAATCATTTTTCAACAACTGTTTTATGCTTCTGAGAAATAGTTCTCCACTTCCGTACAGTGCACCTGGAAATATTGGTGTTTTTTTGGATAATAGCTTTCATATTTCAAAATTAGATCTGATAACTTGCTCTATGATGGAATGAGAAAAACAGAAGCTCAGCCAGAAGAAATACTATAAAATGCAGTTTAGGTTGATATACCTAAAACTATGCATGGATAATAAGTAGTGTCATCCCACTTGGGGAATTAATTTGGAAATAAATGCTATTCCTTTTATGAAGTTTTAAGAAATGATATATACATAGGCGGCATTAAAAATATCAGCGGTATCTTTTTAATGTGGGTTGGTATAAATTATCCTTGGAGTCCTCTAGAACTAAAATGCATTGCAATAATCTTTATGAGGGTGCTCTTGCCCACAAAATTGAGTAATAAAAACTGTGGGGACCAAGGCACAGAATCTTGCTGTGTACAAGGGGTTCAAGAGATTGCAAGGGAATGTGTTTCCCTTATGATTACATACACTTGAACATCCTTCTGGCTATCAGAATTCCAATTCTATTAGCAACTATTTTTAGAGGAATATATTGTGTTGGGCACCCTGTCATGAATGTTCATTTAAAGGTCCTTTAGAATGTTACTGTTTCTTATTTATCACTGCAGCCATACTGCTGAGGACACAAGAGCTTGATAATTATTTATAGAATGTTTTTGAGTACATATGCTATTAGACTTGATTCTCACACTGACCCTATGTGAGATATGTTATTATAAACCCAGTTTTATAGACTAGAAGCTGACATAGCTAGTAAGTAGTAAAGATTTAATTTGGCACCAACTATGCTGAGATGTCTGGAGGGCAAAGTATTGTGACACAGGTGTATGTGAAGCGGGAGAGCGAGGTTCTTTTCTCGCAGAGTTGAAGAATGTATCTCATGGAGAAACAGTAAAGTGATGGAAGTTTATTAAGCCAGGATAACAGAAAAAGCTCTCAGGAGTGAGAGGGGTCCTGACAGGGTTGCCAACGTGAGCCTCCACTGACAGTCTTTTATTTAGAACTAACCAGGGAGCTTGTGGTCTTAACATTCTTGTGACTTTTTGGTTTGAGTAAGGACTGGTGATAACATCTTTAATGGCTTACTTCTTTTTAGGGTATGGTTATTCTTTGTTGGTCACAGGTGACTATCATTAAAAAAAAAAAAAAAAAACCCTTCCCAACCCTGACACCTAGTGCAGGGTGGTATGCTTTGTTCCCTTATCTCTGGTTTCCTTACACCTCAGTATTTGGGGATTTCTGTGAGCCTGACCACACACATAGCCCCCTACCTTTCTCTCCTGTCCCTTATTCATATGGAATTGGCTTGATGGGCTTTTCGCATCTAAAAATGCACTTTAGGGATCCCTGGGTGGCGCAGTGGTTTGGCGCCTGCCTTTGGTCCAGGGCGCGATCCTGGAGACCCGGGATTGAATCCCACGTCAGGCTCCCGGTGCATGGAGCCTGCTTCTTCCTCTGCCTGTGTCTCTGCCTCTCTCTCTCTCTCTGTGTGACTATTGTAAATAAATAAAAAAAAAATTTAAAAAAAAAATAAAAATAAAAATGCACTTTACTAACAAGGAGGAGCCTGCCTCATATGAACACTCTTTAGGGCCAGAAGGTTGAGTAAGTGGGTAGTTTTGATCCTACAGAACCTAAATAAATGGTCATGATATTGTTATACCATAGTATCTATTCTGTATCAGACACTGGGATAGACATCAGCTTTTATGTTGTTTCTAATTATTATATCTGTGATGTTTTCCTAGAAACTTGGCCCAAAATTTCAATGAGCAACCTGAAAGTGTTTATATTTTAGTTTTTGTTTTTCTGTCATGTTTTTACTTTTAGAACCAAATATTTAAGGGCAGAGGTTGTGTTTTATAATGAGAAGCGTGATATGATGGAAGGAGGTGAAGTGTTGCAGTTAAACAAATTGTCCCATTTTATGGACAATGAAACTGAGGCTTAATTAACTGCTATTAAGTGGTGGAGAGTGGTGGAGAATGGATGAGAATCCAGGTTAATGTAATTCAAAAGCTCATAATATTCTCCCTTGCCTCATATTTTTGAACAATGACAAAGGATCAAATTATGTGATGGTGATGTTTGCTCCTAGCATATAGTTGGATCCTTTTTGAACTGGTCACTATATACATCTAGGTTTATTGATGTCTCATATTCTTATATTTCAGATCTGGGAAGAATGAATCAGACAATGGAAACACATTCAAAAGAATAACCAACTTATTAGTTGCTGTGTACAAATGTTTTGAAGGTTCACTCATGTTAATTTTATTGTAATGCTTGACTTTCTGTAAGTGGTGTATTCAAATCCCAGTCTTAGGGTTGTTTGAAGCTGGTCCTTCTTCCAGATGGTGAAAGCAGGTTTGTGTGGCTTAGGAAGTAGTGCAAAACCTGACCTATGATGGTTTCTGGACAGGTTGAGCTACAACTGACCGTACTTCTGTCTGAGAGCTTTCTTTCCTCAGGCATGGCAGACATAGTTCCATGGAAGCTGGTAAAGTGATGCTTTAAGCTGAGATTGAAGAGCCACATCAGACTAGGCCCTACTGTGGTAAGCAAGCCAGGTGTGGGCCTCCTTCAGTATCCCAAGCCCTCTGGGAGCACCCTAGATCAATAATTCTGGTGTTGGTAACTTTTCTGACCTTCTGTGGAGATGATGTGTGCAAGAATTCCACCCAGAGTAGACTGAAGGCTAATGTTTCAATCTTGTTGCAGAGCATTGACCACAGAGACTGGTCCTTCCTGGGTGGTCTGGAACAGTATTGTTTCCAGTTCAAAAGAGTGAATTGGAAACTTGCCTTCATACACATTCATGAAACAGTCTAATGTGTTCTGGCAGAAATCACTCATAGAGTGCTGCATTCTGAAAAACTGGTACAAAACCCAAGCATCAACACAGAATATTTAAATTTATTTAAGCCTTTATTCTTTCATTAAATAAGTATTTATGGGCTGCTAACCATGTGCCAGGCACTATTCTAAACTACTGAGGCTCAAAGATGAATGAGATACAGTCCCTGCCCTCAAGTAGCTCACAGTCTAATGAGGAAACAGATACAGTAACAGCAATTATAAAACAAGGTGGGATATTATTGGCAAATATTAAACTGCAGGGGATATTACTGGCACACCAAGAAAGAACCTCTAAACCAGCCTGGTGTGCAGGGAGACTTCTTGGAAAAGGTGTCTCTTATATTGTCTTAAAATAGATGCTGTAATATATCTGGCAAAATATAAGAAGAATAATAGTCCATGTAAAGAAGTTTGGGGCAATAAATCACCAAGTGGCAATGTGCCTTTTTTGAAAATGTGAGTTTATCCTTGTAGAGTTCATGTAGGATGATTATGATATATCCAGAAGATATATTATCCTCTTTGTTTAAATTAATAGCCATAACACTCCTTCTTAAATTCTAATTTGGTGTGATCTACAGATATCCATAACTTGAGTAATAAATCAGAGTTCAAATGTTGAAATTTGAGCATCCAATAATCATTACCACAAAATTACTTGTGTTCTGTTTCTGGATAAAGATGCCTAAGGCTTGGTAGGCCCCATCTGGTTTCTGCAGGGACCAGACTGCTGACTTAAAAAGATATAATTGAAACCACCATCCTTGCATCTTTTAGATTTTAGTGATGGTACTAATCTTCACTATCCCTGCTGGTATGTGATATTGTTTTTGATGTACTATCTTGGTCCACGAAACAAGAGCAGTTTCAGAGATTTCCATTTGGTTTTCCCCATTATGATAGGTCTTACTCCACAAGCCAAGGACCCAATGTGGGGTTACTCAAATTCCCTAATGTGTCAATTCCAATTAAAAGGTAGGGAACTGAGGAAATGGCTGCTGGGTTGGTCCATGCTTGGAAGTCAGACTTCTACCATAACATAGCATTTATTACCTGGTATCTGTAAGTCCCCACTCTAACAGGGGGACTATGATGATGCTTTGGGTCCCTGGGATTCAATGTCATTTGATACTCTGAATGCAGTAGTCTTGATAAGTTGATATTTCCTTCTCCCCAGTGTATTCAGTCACCTAAGTATATGACCATAGATCCCCTGGGGAAGAACTGGGGAAAATCATTACAATGTGTACTTTTCACAGTATTACAGTGTTCTTCCTTTTGGGGCCCTTTCAAGTAAAGGGATTCTGGTCTGAAAACTGAGCAAGGGGTTGTAACTTTTTTCCTGATGGTAGAAGTTAGGCACCACCCTTGTTGACTACTGGTCAGTTTTGCCCCTACAGGTACCATTAATCATCTCCATAACTCCTTATAGATCAAGACCCCATTAGTTACTCCTTTGGTCTTGCATGTCATTATCATTATACAGTAATCTATTTTTTAATATTTTATTCATTTATTCATGCGAGACACAGAGAGAGAGAGAGAGAGACAGACACAGAGACAAAGACACAGGCAGAGGGAGAAGCAGGCTCCATGCAGGGATCAGGATCAGGATCTCCAGGATCAGGCCCTGGGCCAAAGGCGATGCTGAACTGCTGAGCCACCTAGGCTGCTCTGTCATTATCATTATAGTAATTTTCTTTTCTTTTCTTTTCTTTTTCTTTTTCTTTTTCTTTTTCCTTCTTTCTTTTTTTTTGTGAGGTGTAGTCGACACATAATGTTACATTGATTTTAGGTGTACAGCATAGTCATTCAACTGTATATATTACACTGCGCTCATGACAAATATAGCTACCAATCTGTCACCACAAAATGCTATTACAATACCATTCACTATATTTCCTTTGTTGTACCTTTTATGTCGTGACTTACTCATTTCATAACTGGAAATGTGTCTCTCTCCCTCCATTTCACCCATTCTGCCTATCCCCCTTACACTTCCTCTGGCAATCATCCATTCTCTATATTTATAGATTCTGTTTCTTTTTGGTCATTTGTTTGTTTTGGTTTTTTTAGATTCCACTTATAACTGAAATCATATGGTATTGGTCTTTCTCTTTCTGACCCATATCACTTACCATAATACCCTTTAAGTCCATCCATGTTGCTGCAACTGGCAAGATCGCATTCTTTCTAATGGCTGAATAAAATTCCCATATATATAACCACATCTTCTTTATTAATTCATCTATCAGTGAACACTTGGGTTGCTTCCTTATCTTGGCTAAATAATGCTGCAAAACATTAGGTGCATATTTCTTTTTCGAATTAGTGTTTTTATTTTCTTTGGATAAATACCTAATAGTGGAATTATTGGATCATATAGTATTTCCATTTTTAATTTTTTGAGGAGCCTCCATACTGTTTTCCACAGTAGCTGTACCAATTTACATCCCTGTTAAGAGTGGACAAAGATTTCTTTTTCTCCTTGACCTTGCCAATACTTGTTATTTCTTGTCTTTCTGAGTCTAGCCATTCTGACAGGTGTAAGGTGATATCTCATGATAGTTTTGATTTGCATTTTCCAGAGGATTAGTGATGTTGAGCATCTTTACAAGTGTCTGTTGGCCATCTATATGTCTTCTTTGAAGAAAATTTTTAGTTAGATATTTGGGTTTTTCTGGTGTTGAGTTGTGTAAATTCTTTGTATATTTTGGTTGTTAACCCCTTATCTGATATACTGTTTGCAAATCTCTTCTCCCATTCTTTAGGTTGCCTTTTTGTTTTGTTGATAGTCTCCTTTACTATGCAAAAGATTTTTATTTTGAAGTAGTCCCAAAGTTTATTTTTACTTTTGTTTCCCTTCCCTCAGGAGACCTATCTAGAAAAATGTTGCTAGGGCTCAAAGAGATTGCTATCTGCGTTTCCTTCTAGGAACTTAATCGTTTCAAGTCTTTAATCCATTTTGAGCTTATTTTTGTGTATGGTGTAAAAAAGTGGTCCAGTTCCATTCTTTTGCATATGGCTGTCCAGTTTCCCAGCATCATTTATTGGACAGACTTTTTTCCATTGTATATTCTTACCTCCTTTCATGTAATTGATTGGAGTATGGGTTTATTTCTAGGCTCTCTCTCTCTTTTGTTCTGCTGATCTATGTATCTGTTTTTGTACCAGAATCATACTGTTTTGATTACCACACCTTTGTAGCATATCTTGAAATCTGGGGTTGTGATACCTCCAGCCTTGTTTTTCTTAAGATTGCTTTGGCTCTTTGGGGTCTTCATTTTGGTAAATATGACATCTTGGTTTCTGGTGGTTAAATACCTACCCTCTGGTGCTTTGAAGCCCCATCATCTTCCATAAATATTAATGAGCTCAGTTCTGTGATTGCCTCTTCTTCAGTCAGCCCAGCCTACAGAGAAGAGCTACCATGAATTCTTAGTGATGTTCACGCCCCTTCTACCACTGCATTTTTGATGGCCTTAGTATATGAATGTTCTCTAGGCTTTACTATAGAATACTATCTTCTGGCCTTTTAACATGTTCATTCCAGCATGCCCACTTCCCCCAAATGAGAAGACAGTTTCAACAGTCTCAAGAGAGCTCTTCAGAGACAATGTCCTCAGGGGCATCCATCCAGATGGCCTTATCCCATATTTCAGGTTCTCAGTTTTTCCCAAGCAGGAACCTTAGGATAACAGACTTGTCTTGGGTGAGTATTCAAGTCATCTCTTGAGACTGTTAACTCAACTATCAGAGCTCCAGTATGCTGATCACCTGTTTTGCTCTTCCACATCAGGAAGTAAGGGCATCTTTGTAAACTACCAAAGATATGCTCTGGCTCTCACACTTGGCTTTTAACTGTCTGCTAATGCATCTCAGTTTTCCATCATCCCTCTGTAGGGCATCAAAACAACAGTAAGTGGTAAGTGGTCACTTCCATAATTCTTGTAGATATTGCTACCTCACATCTTTCAAATGCCTGGATTGTTTCATCTGCAAGGTGTTTACTTCCACTCATTTTCCCAGATAAGCACTAGTGAAATCTTTAGCAGTTGAGCTGTTAACTTGTTCCAGGGACTGTCTACAGCCCTTTTATTAAAGACGGCATTTGTTGTGATGAGCACCAGGTATTGTGTGTAAGTGATGAATCACTGAATTCTACTCCAGAAACAAATAGTGCACTAAAATTTACATTAAAAAAAAAAAAAAGGATGGCATCCTCTTTGTGCTCAGGTGATGAATAAGCCAGTCTCCTGTTTTCATCTCACCACCTGTTTTCTCAGACCCCTTCAGTACCCCTTGCATTAGTTCCTGCCTATTGAAAGCAGATGCCAGGATGGAATTAGAGATGTAAGAGATTTATTGGTAGAAGGTGGAGAGAGGCTTCATACCACATGCAGGTCTGGCATCTATAGAATGAAAGAAAGAAGAGAGAGAATGAAATTGGATTGGAAAGGAAGAGTCTTGAACTAATGAGGCAAATAAGGAGTCCTCAAGCAACATCCCCTGTGGGGAATCCCCACTTCTTGCTAAACTGGGCCTGCCTGAGTGCTCCACTGATCTCAGTCATTGTCTGGGGGAAACTTGTGGGAAGTGTCCTCTTGGTGTAAAAATAGCCAAGAGGCAACAGTGGGAGGAAGGGCAGTTATGTTCCCAAGAGTAGATTTGAACAACACATTTTTGTTACTGCCTCAGGGAACCTGTACTACAAAGTAAACTTTCCAGCAGTCATCAAGGGGGTGGTTGATGAGTCAGGGCATTGAGTTTGAGGAGACAGTTGCTGTTTTGGTTTGAAGTAGCTCAAGTGGCAGGCATGATAGGGAGGGGAGGAGGCTTGACAGGATCACAGAACTAACGGTGTCCTGATTTACCCCCAACAGAGCTGGAGCTGGGTCCTGAGCCACAGCAGACATTCGTGGTGGTTGATGAGCCATCAAAGGTGGGCCTGAGGACCTAGTACCATCAGGGTCTGCCCAGATTTGCATTTTGTCTTCACCCAATAATGAGTGAGTTACTGTGCTGCATAAACACCTTCGCCCCTCCAAATCTATTCTCCATTCCACCTTGCTCTGAATCCTGGAGTCTGGCCTCTAGGGACTACATCACCAAGTGCTTTTGCCCTCTGGTTTCCATTTGGGTCAGCCAAAGGAAAATGCTTTAAGGAGATCTGAGAGAAAGAGGAGAGAGGTCAGGGTATTTATTCTCCCAGCCAGGTCACAGGTTGACAGTGGCTATGTCTTTCTATCAAAGGCTTCTGCTGGCTGGCCTTGCAATATTCCAGCCAGGGATAATAAAAACTTCCTGATAGGGTTAGGCCCTCACCATTGTTTGTTGATTTCCCTTAACTTTGCCTACAATTTTGTAAGTAATCTCTTTATTAAACTCTATTCACCTCTTTTGAGGGTGACATTTTTCTGTGCTGGGATAGATCTCCACTGGTATAATCTTTTTTTATCTCTAAATCTGTTTCCTTGTTTATAAAACAGTGATGATAATAGCACTTATATCATAGAAGTCAAGTGAGATAATGTAGGTGAAATTCTTAGCATGGCGCATAAAACATAATAAGTTTTCAATGAATGTTAGCTGTCATCATCATCATATTATCATTGTAATTAACATTTTTATTCAAGACTCAGTCATTGGGACCAAGATAAGAATGCTGGGAGTTGGAATTTCCCACCAAAACTTCCACTCAAGTCAGGATACTTGGCAAAGTATAAATGCAAACAAAGGTTGGGTCCCATTAGATGCATTACATGATAAATCCACCTTTGCCAATATCCCTATGACTGATAAAACTCTCAACAGGATAGTTCTGATTATCATCATTTCTGAGTACATTTTTAAGGCCAAAGGTTAGTGCCCCTCACATTTAGTAATCCCTTGCTGCAAATTAAGCTAATTTAGAGAAGGAATTCTTAATCAGTAGCAAGAGATAGAGGAAAAGATATTTAAGAATATAAAAAGGCACTACTACAATTTAGAAAAGCAAGACTTATTTCATCCTAAATACATTATAATTCCTGAATATATGATATATTACAGTGGAAAGAAAGCACTACTTAACAGAAATGCTACAGTTTATCCAGATTATTATCTATATAATTATTCTCACAGCCTCACTGTGGCTTAAATCAGTTAATTTATTTGGTGTTTAAGAGATAATATTCTTCATGAGGCTAGGTTACAGTTTGCATCTCCACGTAGGCCTCTTAGCACAGAGAGCCATTCTTTTCCATGATTGAAATCTGGAGTCATAGCCTGATATTCCAGCTTGTAAGTGAATGATGATGATCACAAGAACAATGGAAAGGGGGAAATGTTCGGTACCAATCCACACAAGTAGAAGAAAGTCCAAGTCCATGTTTTACTCTGAGTAGGTAAACAGTATTCTTTTCCTGTGCAAAAGGCTATTTTTAAAAATGTGAATGGGATAAATTTGTCATGTGAAGAAAGAACAATACAACAAACATACAAATGTTAGTGATGCACCATTAGTGTTTGTATTTCTTTCTTAGGACTACCATAACAAATTACCACAAAATGGGTGACTTGAAACAACAAAATCTTGTTATCTCACGGTTTTGGAGGCTAGAAGTCCAAAATCAAGGTGTCAGTAAGACTATGATCTCGCTGAAGTCTCTAGGGGAGCATCCTTCCTCACCTCTTCTTAGCTTCCAGGGGTTGCCAGCAATCTTTGCCTTTTTCCTTGTTTTATGTCAGCTTAAATCCAACCTCTGCCTCTGTCCCACATGGCCATTTTCCCTGTATGTCTGTGTCCAAATTTCCTTCGTTTTTATAAGGACACCAGTCTTATTGGATATAGGCCCACCCTACTCTATGACCTCATCTTAACTTGATTATATCTACAAAGACTCTATTTCCAAATAAGATCACGTTTACAAAGTTCTGGGTGGCCATGAATTTTAGGGGAACACTATTCAATCCATTATAGTGTCTGTCACCCTAACAACTCAAGGGTTGGTTCATCTCTTAGAGACTCTTTTAAGCTAATTTTTTCTTTTCTTCTTTGATATTTTATTTCTTTCTTTTTAGCCTCTCTTCTTTTCCTTATTTTTTTTTTAAGATTTTATTTATTTATGCATGAGAGACATAGAGAGAGAGGCAGAGACACAGGCAGAGGGAGAAGCAGGCTCCACGCAGGGAGCCTGACATGGGACGGGATCCGGGTCTCCAGGATCTCACCCTGGGCTGAAGGCAGCGCTAAACCGCTGAGCTACTGGGCCTGCCCCTTTTCCTTATATTTGTATGCTCATCTGGGGAGAGAGATTTAAGTTATATCATTTTGGTAATTGCACAGCAGACAGGTTTTGTCTGTGGGACAAGTGGTTTGTCACTCCCTACTTCTACCCCACGTGGCATAAACTTATATTTTCACTGTCACTTTGCTATATAGAAGATGTGGGTTTTGGAGGAAAGATTTTAGTGAATGATGAGCCATCAGCAGGGCACTCTGATGATGAGATACCCTGCTAGGTAATTCCCAGTTCTCTGCTGCCCACCCCACAACTTCCTCCTTCCTTGAAGCTACTCCTCAAGGACATCCTTGGCAAACAGACTTCCTTTTTGCCCGACCTAAAAAAGTGCTTTTAAAAAGTCCCACGGTTATTTCCCATTTCCCAGCAAATGTATATTTACAGTAATTAAACATGTAGAATTGATGGTTTGTTGAGCAGAGAGGGAACCTGGAAGCAAAGAGAGAATCTTGTATGTTTCCAGCCCATCTGCTCAGCCTCTTCCCCACCTTTCCCCAAGTAAGGAAGAGTTGCTCAGCCAATTGCTCAGTGTGGGATAACTGACTGGTGCTCTGATTTAGAGTTATTGTGTTCATGCTCACACGCTCATAGGTTCTCTTTTGTGGTCCTTCATTGTACTGTTGGTGTGGTGAGAAGGCCAAATGCTGCCTTGTTGCTCCATTAAATCATGCCTTTGTTTTTTAGTCATCGCTTTGATTTCTGAACCATATGACTGGCCAAAAGATGGAAAGAGCCTAATATGGATTAGGGATTGGGGATAAGAAGAGGCTCTATTTAATTGCTTAGACAATTCTGCATCCACAATCCAATCCACAATTCCACAATCCAACCTAGTTTTATCTTCACTTTGCACTGGAGGTGATTGAGCAGGGCTAAGCCAATGAAAAACAAACAAAACCCCTAGGCTTGCTTTGCACTTTGCTTCCAGGATAGGTATATGCATGCCAGCACTTGTGTCTCAGCAGGAGCCTCTGAGGAGGGATGATTGTTGGAGAAGAATATGCATATTTGGATCCTTTAGCCAAATATCTTGAACAACACCCAGTAACACCTCTCTAACAAGTATGTTACAAACAATGTCTAAAATAAGAAAGCTGTTTCATTGAGATAATATATCTAGGCCATTTATTAATTCAAATGATTGGGAATTGGCCGCATTGTGGCAGCCCATGTGTGTTCAGAGGTAGGCCATCTCAAAGGTGAAACTGTGTTACACACTGTTATTAGAGACATGCAACATGTACCTTGAAAGCAGCTTTGCACTTATTTATTGCATTGATGTACAACAAAAGAGAATATCATTCTTCTCACTCTTTGTGGCCCTGACTAATGAGGTATCAGCTGGTCATTAGACCCTAATGCTTATGTCTCTGTATAATACTTCATTTTTATAGGACACCACACTCTTTTAATAGGGGTGTTAATGGAGCATTTTTTATTAAATTTACTCAGTGACAAGATTGGAAATTGTGGCAATATTTTAGATCCTGCCATTAATTGAATATATTTTGGAATTTAGTTCTTTGTCTTATCAAAGACAAAGGTATTATAATTGTGAAGAATTTCATTTATGAAATGTCTGTGACAGGATCATTTGTTAAATTGGAATTTAGAAATGCAGCTCCCTTCAAGTTAAACTAAAATATATATTAAACTGCAGAAGCCATTAAAACCAGTAAGATTTTTTTTTAAAGATTTTATTTATCTATTGGAGATATGGAGAGAGACAGAGAGAGAGAGAATAAGCCAGGGTGGGTTGAGGTGGGGCAAGACCAGCAGGATTCTTAACCATCTTAAATTGATTGGCTGAATAAAGCTAAAATTTAAAATCTCAATATATGTAAAACTTTGACCTAATAAAATAATTGTTTGCTCTATTTCATAATATTAAGAATATAATGTTTTTTTTTAAATTAATAAATTTTTATTTAAGATATTTTTATTTAAGATATTTGACATGTGATTCCTTCTGCCGCCAATCACCATAGTTCCACCAAAGCCAGAGTGATGATCTTCAACCAAAATAGCACTTTTAAAACAAACTTTTGTTCAATCCACAGCCGTCACTGTCCAGAGGTCTTCTTGGATCTCCACTTGAATATGGACATACTTCAAAAACTCCCCACTGTAATCTTTGAGGTCCAATTTCTTTAGAGCCCCATTTAGGGTCTAAATAGATAAATGATCTTCCTGGTTCTCAAACATCCTCTAAACATGAATGAGTTCAAATCGTATTCACCCCTAAACTATCACACCCTAGAACTGTACAGATTGTTGGGATACGCCAATACCTTTAAGTCCAGACACTGTTTTCAAGTGAAAAGCCTTAATATTCATATTCCTATCTCTTCCTTTTCAGACCATTCTATCCTCTGTCCCATGTTTTTGGACTTTGATGCTCTCTTTTTAGACGAAGCAGCTTCTTCAGTATATTCCTCTTGTCCTAAATACAGATTCATTTTCTTTGGTATTTCAGAACTTACTATGAATTCATTATTGTCCACCAATTTTATATCACATCCATCATCATGTTCAAGAGTTGTTGCAGCCTCTTCCACTGTTTCTGACTCTTCAATAGGAGAGAGAGATCCATCATCATCCAAGTATTTGTATCTACGACTGTCAAAATCTTCCCTTTCTAAATCTTCACCAACATTCATTTGTTTCAAGGATTCCTTGAGATAGTATTCATATTTCAATTTTTCAAGGTAGTTGAAAAATCCTCTTGCCACCGCTTGCTCAAAGCTTAAAATCTTTCTCCATGGTAATGGCTTTTTTACATTCTCAGATTCTAAAAATGGGAACCCAGATCCTTTGTCTTTAACTTGTTTCTTATTTATTTGGGAGCGTCTAGTGGTTTTTCTTCCTTCTGGTCTTCCCCTTGGTCTTTCTTTTGGCTTATATTTCCTCTTTTTACGTTTCTTTTTTTTGAATCTTTCAAAAATAGCTTTTAAAGTCAGTGGTCTTGGTTCAAAAGAGGAGTCACTAGATGAATCTCTTGCTTCAACACCTCCAGATGAACGAACAAACTTTCTAATAGGGTTTCTTTGCCCCTGTTTTGGTGAGTAAGGGACACACTGAGTCTTAAATAAGCTGCTACCAGAAGAATTATCACTTTCATTGTCAATTTCTACAGCTGAATTAGATGCCATTATAGGTTGAGAAAATTCGTTACTTATTCTCCCCCAAGTCCTCTCCAAATTGTATTCACCACTTGTTTGCTTCAGAGTTCCCAACAACCACGTGGAAGGAAAGCTAAGAATATAATGTTTTTAAAAATTAAAAATTTACTTCCATCCAGGGCTAGCCATTTGATTACTCATTTAACATTTCTTTATTCCAAAGGAAGCCAGACTTAATTACTAAAAAAAAAAAATATATATATATATATATACAAGACTATTAGAACTATTTTGTCACAGGTAGTGTACACTTATTAGTGTCATGGCTGACATATGATATAGGTAAAAACTTCCAATAAATTGAGGAGAAATAGATAAACATGATTTTGTGGGGCCTTTGTTCCAAAACTTAAGTGTACTCTTTGATGGGACAAACAGCCACTTGTTTTTACCCAAGAACATGGAGAATCTGTTGTTCCAATATCATTAGTAAAAGTGAATTAGTAATTGCTTATCTATATAGTTATCTTTGCTGCAACTGATGGCAAAGTTCTAATGTCACGTTTATTTACAGATATACATGTGTCCCACGATGTGTCAACAGCAGGATCTCTTGCATCTATTTTTGTCTCTTTATGACTTTGTCAGTGAACTTTCAGGAAATGGCAGAGTAGCTTCATTTGGAGCCTGAGGAAGCAATGCCTATAACTGGAGTCCAAGGAGAGTCCACTGGGGGGAAACTAAAGCCCACAAAAATTAAATACTTATCCATGGTGACCCAGAAAATCATTAAGCACAAATCCTCTGACTCCTGAGACAAGCTCTTTTTTTGCTCACATTTATGATGTTATATGCCTCCCTGTGGCACCTTCTGAACATGCCTTTCAGTGTGTGCTTTGGCATAGCTAAATTTATTGAGGCTGTTAACTGGACCTTGAAATGCACGTTCCACTTTGTGGTGTTAGGCAGATTCAGATGTAAAATCTGCACTGGGTCCTTATGACCACATAGTGACTTCAATCCTTTTGGACAACTTCAACTTAATATCACTAGAAATTCCTTGCATGGATCATGAGCAACATGTGACCCCCAAAGTCTTCTCAGTTCGTTATAATCTTTCATTTCTTCTAAGACATCTGAACTGGATTTTTGTTCCCATTTATGCTGTTTCATCTCTTAATTGTTTAAAGAAATATTTAGCTATATGAACATGAAGATTGCAACTGAAAAATATTCAAAAACTGTTTGCACGCTTACTTTTTCTTTGGCTTATCTGTTAACTACAACATTACTGCTAATGAGATTGTCTGAAATCTGCCCACTTATTCCATTCTTGCTTCAGGATCCTGTGCTACTGGAGTTCTTCTCATGACATAGGCATCATTCTTCCTTGTATCCATGGCTGTGTCTGTTAAGACCTTTTATACAATAGCCTCAGAACTCTGGTTGCAATTAGAGTTTTGATTAGCTGTCAGTGATGTCATAGCCATGGTTATTTTAAATCCACTGTGCTAAGTGTTTTCCTTTTCCTAATGTACTGTAGAAATTCCATTTCTTGACAGCAATAAGACACTTCAGGCACTGTGTTTCAGGGCCAATATTGCACTTCTCATGGAGTTAAGACACTTGGCCTTCAGCCTCATGACTTATAACACAATCTGAGTTATGCTATAATCACCCAGATATATACATGGCCTGTTGTGTTTTATTGCTTAAATGGAACCTGTCCCAGCGCCTCATCAACTCACAAGGTGGGAATATAGCCCCGAATGACTGTTCAGATTCCCACTGGGAGTTGCATTTGGTCAGATCCCCTTTAGCTGTCCAGGGGTTGTGCTGAAACTCTGGAGGCCTTTGGTATATTTACCACACAACAGAAATCAAAACTTTAGCATCTCAGGTCTCGCTGCCAGACTGCCCAACTTAGGTTGCCAAATATCTCCCTCTCAACACGTTTATTGAACTTTAAAACGGCAGAACAGCATTGAATGAAGTCCAGTAATTTTTATAGGATATATTTTAGTCACTAGACTTTGAAGACTATTCCAACATTAATTATAAAGTTTCTGTGTCTGGATAACATATTGTTAACAGTTATTTTGCAAGTGCTAATGGCAAGATGGAAGATTTCCAATAATTTTATTGAGGAAGTAGCAATTAAAATGTTGAGCACTACAGGGTACATACAAAATAAAAATAATTTTGCAAACATGGCACTGTACTTCATGACAAAAATGGAGATATATTCTTTATTTTCAAATAGATATAATGATTTTGCATTTCCACCTGTTTCTATTCAGAGAAGATCAAGAGGTCTCTTTTTTGTTTGTTTGTTAATATTTAAAGGCGGTGTAAAATGCCAGCGCTCCAGGCTGGTTTGATATTATTTGCCACAACATCATGAAATGATTTTAAGACAAGTTGTTATCCATATTTCTTTCAATAACAAATATCATTAAAATGAGATCATTGGCTTTGTGTGACAATTTATGACTCTGGATATGCATGAGCTGTCTTTTCTAAAGACTTTCAAAGACCTCATCTAGCATGGTTTTCCTCCAGAACTCTCTTGTGTGACCACCCATCTTCCAGACTCACCCTACCACAGTCAGCCAGCATCTTTAGGTCATTAGCCTGTCAGAACCCTGAGAGCAGAATGATGGACAGCAGAAGGCAGCAGGCAAGATGGAGAGCCCTCTGGTACATGGGGTGTCAGAAGCAAGACCTAGAGGGTTCAAAGGATTTTCCCAAGGTCACACAGCTGGGGAGCAATAGATGGTGCATGTGGACTTGGTCCAGAAGTGTGTCATCTTTACCACATTGCTTCCAATCATTTTCAGTTTAGAGTGCAAATTGTTAATTGTAGAATCAAGACAGCAGGAATAAGAACAAACTGATCTTTTGTCAGTTTGGTGACATTATATTTTGAAAGGGATTTCAGACCAAGAATACAGCTGCTTTCCAACCCTACTTGATCACCGCTTTCTTTTTTAGGCATATTCTGATTGCTATATAACTTAGGCCTAGGTTTCTCTCGTTCATTTGGTAAAAAAAAATTCTTTTCCCTAAAGAGTAATGTATATTTAAAATTTTGCTTTAGATCTATAGTTGGAATGCTCATCAGCACTGGCCAATGATGTCAACACTATGCTATAATACCTCTAAATGAAGTTTCCTGCTAAAATATTTTATTAAGGTTCTGCTTTTAGGGGGTCATTGTGTACTTTCCTTGGTTTTCCTTTGTGGATCATTTCTTAAAAACACCTTTTCTCTGATGGATCATACAAAAGCAGTAGGTTCAGGAACCAGCTTTCCTTTTTTCACTCAAGAACAATAAGCATACAGAAACTGAAGTTATCTGGGAGTTTTTTACCCACTTTTGCTAAGTCAAAGGGATTTTTAGAAACATTTCATTGTTTCTTAATTCTCAGAGAGAGAATAATTCTAATTAATGGGGTTTCCTCTTTTTTAACTGATGTACTTATGGAATTAATTCTTATATTCTCATATTAATTTATTTACTCAGTCTTATGAATTATAAATAAAGCAAATTATTAGATTTCTAATTAGCTTTCTTAACTGTTTTTGTTTAATAACTGATCAAGGGCATGTGAATGTCAGTTAAATAATTCCTTTATAAAAATTCATAATCTAACCTAGAAGCAAATACTCCTTTAGGCTGCCATCCTATAAGAGGATTGATCATTTGTTGATTTATTGCCACTGATGAGAGGATTCACCATTTGTTATTTATTACTTAGTAAATATTCTTGGTTCATATTGAGCAAATATATTACCACTCTACCTTTGCCTCATAGGGGGCAAATATGTCTTTCTTCTTATGCTCAATGTGTTATGATGTTTTCACTTAATGGATGCTCAAAAAACTGCTCACAATCATGTGGGAAGCTGAAGATATGCATTTAATTCATCATGTATTTTTTTCTTCAAGAAAATTATTATTTTTTATTAAAGATTTTATTTTTTCATTAGAGATACAGAAGGAGAGGCAGAGACACAGGCAGAAGGAGAAGCAGGCTCCCCAGAGGGAGCCTGATGCAGGGACTCAATCCCAAGACTCCGGGATCACGATGTCAGCCAAAAGCAGATGCTCAACAACTGTGCCACCCAGGTGCCCCTGTTCAAGAAAATTAATCACAATTACTGAGTCACAGAAACCATGTGTTTAGGAAAAGTTATTATTGATTATATGTAAATGACATTGAAAATTTTTCTGATTTTCCAGCTGATTTTTTAAACTGATAAACTAACACAGCAGAACATGTAAGAGAGAAAGGCTTCTGCACAAGAACCAATATCAGGGATAGATAGTAAACTTTCAGTGAATTTCAACATAAAAATATCCCTCTTCTATTTTGCTAACATACCTCAATGAACAGGTACAAAATTGATTTTGAAATAGCATATTTTTAAAGTTAGAAATCAAACTTATATAAATAGAATTTGGTTACAGAGGTGACCCTGGAAAATAAAGTGATCTTCCTGTCAGTGGTTGGGTGCCCTGGGAATCAATTAGTGAAATCTTAGTGAAAACTGTGTGTCAGATTCTGAAATAGTCAACCTCCCAAAGGTGTGCATTTATCCCCAGGAAGATGTATGTGCTCCTGATTGGATGTCACTAAAAAGAACTTGGAATAATTGTTACCTACAGGAATCATTGGAAAGAACATGAGTTACCTGTTAACTGAAACGGAAAGTTTTTATGACTAATACTCCAGAATTCTTGCTTCTGTCCTCATGATGCTGTGGCTGTTCTATCAGATATTGAGCACCAGAGTTTGGACTAGACCCTGTGGCCAATGAAAAGCAGAATACTCTAGAGTTTGATAGTTTGGGCTTTGAAGACTGACAGGTGTGGCTTTGGTTACTGTTTCTGCTTTCCTGTATACCTGAAGTTGGCAAATCCAGGGGTATATGACTTCCTTTTACTGTATTGCTTCTAATAAGAATGGTAAGACAATTATAGGGACTGAAAGGGCAGACAACATTTTGGAGCATATTAAAAATATGAGTTTTTTTTTAATGGAAAGGACTCTTTATATCAATAATCCACCTGTCTTCAGCAGCCCGGGTGGCTCAGCGGTTTTGTCGCCGCCTTCAGATCCTGGAGATCCTGGAGATGTGGAGATCAAGTCCCACTTCGGGCTCCCTGCATGGAGCCTGCTTCTCCCTCCACCTGTGTCTCTGCCCTCTGTGTGTGTGTGTGTGTGTGTGTGTTTGTGTGTGTCTCATGAATAAATAAATAAAATCTTAAAAAAAATAATCCATCTGTCTTGTGATCTTGTCAAATTATCTATTAAGACAATTTTGAAGATGCTTTTACTAAAAGTGTGATAACCATAGCAAAGACTTTTAGATGATCAACAAAGCTTTTCTTTGTTTTCCAGGGCATACAGCCAGATGACATTTCCCAGACTGTCTTATACTAAAGTGTAGCTAGGTGACTGAGTTCCAGTCAGTGGAAGGAATAGCAATGATATGTAGCATTCCTGAGCTTGGTGCATAAAAAAATCTCCCATGATAGATTATCTGTGCTCTTTTCCTTCACATGAATTTCAGATGAATATGGCAACATTGGAAGTTTTGTGTTAAAGCTGGTGGAGCCACAATGTGGAAGGAGCCCAGGACCCTGAATCAGTGCCCAGAGGTGAGCTCCAGTTAATCAGGAATATTCATTTGATTGTATGAATAAGAAATAAGTGTTTGAGCCATTATAAGCTTTGTTTTTTGTTGTTTTTTTAATAGCGTGAACATCACCTTCACTAATATTCTGTGTAATTAGCGTCTTGTATAGAATTTATTTCATTATTATATAAATTCTGCTTGTAAGCTTTCAATGATGTCATTGCAAATGAGTGAAACAGTTCACCCTGAATAAATATGTTTATCCGTTTGACCATATCATCGCTACGTTTATTTTTACTGTTTTCTGTCATCCCTGAATTTATAAAAATATATGAGAAGCTTGTCCAATTTCAATTTTTCTTTCACTGAAGCCATGTATTTCCCCATCCCCACCTTGACACTGGAATTCTGCCTAAAATGAAACAGCAACAGAACAGAGGTCAAGAACTTGGAAAGATTCATATGGAGGAAACCAGGTACAGCTTGATTTAATATCAGTATCTCATGTGTTCAGAGAGTGGAGGCTACAAGATAACAGCCCATCATTTTTATGCCCTTCCATCTGTGAAAAGCTGTTCCTCAAAGCACAGTGTATGAACAAACTAGCAGCTTTTCATTTTAGGCACCATATTTTGAAAAAAAAAAAAAGAAGCTTTTGAGGCATAACCAGACTCTAAGAATAATTGAAATCTATGGAGTTTTAGGGCCAGACTCATAAAGAATGCAGACTTGTCCCTGAAACATATTGCTAGAGAAAGGTACAGAGCACAAATCTTTAAAATGTCTGCTGCACATACAAAACAAAGGCTACACCATATATTATCTGCCAGTGAAGAAACAAGTGTGTGTGTATTTAGAGACAGGAGAATAGGAAGACCTACAGAAATAGAAAAAAAATGCTAAAGGAGGTGTTTGGTGAGGGGAGAGATGAGTAGATTTTTAAGGCAGCAAAAATACTCATATGATATTACAATGGTGGATACATGCCATTAAAGATTTGTTCAAACCCATAGAATGCACAATACCAAGACTGAATCCTAATGTAAGCTTTGTGGACTTTTGGTGATTATGTGCCAGTATAGACTTCATCACTTATAAAAAAATATACCACTCTTGGGGATCCCTGGGTGGCTCAGCAGTTAAGCATCTGCCTTGGGCCCAGGGCGTGATCCTGTAGACCTGGGATCAAGTCCCACGTCGGGCTCCCAGCATGGAGCCTGCTTCTCCCTCTATTTGTGTCTCTGCCTCTCTCTCATATTTATTCTCTCATGAATAAATAAGTAAAATCTTAAAAAAAAAAAAAGAAATGTACCACTCTTGTGGGGGAGATTGTTAATGGGGGAGGCTATGCACGTGTGCTGTAGAGGGTAGATGGGAAATCTTTGTACTTTTTCTGAAAAATTGAGCCTAAAATTCCTCTTAAAAAGAAATCTTTAAAAATTTTAAAGAAATAATCAAGTTGTATTAAAATTTATAGGATGAGGTTTTGTTTAAAAAGTATGAATAATAATAATAATAATAATAATAATGCAGATAAACCCCATTAAACCAAGCCCCATTGTAAAACAGCAAAACATAAAATAAGAGAAACCCATATTCTTATATTTCTAACAGAACTCCTGGAATAATGCAAGGCAATAGAAGAATCAGAGGTTTCTATCCCTGTCTTATCACTGCTGTGCTATTATGTACATCAATACAAATCTTGGACTGGTGTTCTTAGGTACTATCCCAAGTTAGGCACTCGTTAGGCTGGTACCTAGCTTCCCATTAAGATATCCAACAGCACCCATAAACTATAAAGCACTGGAGGACACTGTGGCAACAAAAAGACCAATTAGTCTGAGGATGGCTCTTACAGCTCCAAGCTTGAAGATGGGATTGTTGCCCCTTTCAGTATACTTTTGCGATCACATTTTTCCATGGGAAGGCCTTTCTCTGTGAAGTCTTTAGGAGTCATAGGAGCAACTTTTCAGAAAAGTAGCACTTTTGCTGAATCATACCTAAATCATAACAATATGAAAATTCCAACAAGTATGTGTTTTTAAGTGAACCATCTTTCTTCCAAAGATGATTCTATCACAACCCATCTGTCACATCTCTGAGTGTAGGAATTGTAAGCTACTTCAACATGTCATTCGGGTGAATCATGGAATGTACTTTTTAAAAAAACTTCTTAAATGTAAGGAGATGTAACTCTGAGGTGTTTTTTGTGTCACCATCCATTCATTCATTCCACTTTAACTAAATACCTGATCTTCTAGACGATTGCTACTGTAAAGCCTCAAGGAATAAATAAACAAAAAACAAACAAATAAATAACCAAAGTATCTAATAGTTATTGATGTTATGAAATAACTGTTGAATATTCATCATTTCCCTTCATCCTTCCAATAAGCCTATAAAGGAGGTCCTGGTAGATCTTTCTTTTCCAGATGAACAAACAGGTTTAGAGTAATTAAGTAACTCACCGAAGCTGGTAAAGAGCAAGAGCCCAGGTTTGTTCTACTCTAGAGCGTATGCTCTCAATCTCCAAAAAATTGTGTCTCCCATGAACTCCACGCTGGGATACTACTGTATACTCTATTGATGGGCATACATGTGCAAGCAAATAATTTTAACACATCAAGAATACACAGTGTGATACTGGAGCACAGCAGAAATGAGGAAAATGTGCAATGCAGAAGTGGGGAATAGAAGTGCAATGACATGGGAGTTGCTGGATGGAGAATCAGGAACAGACATGGCAAACAGAAGGGAATTGTGTTCAAACCCAAGAAGGCATGAGATGGTTGAGCAGTGATGAGATTCTCAGCATGGAGGTTATGCTGAGCAGGTGGAGGCCAGATTATTAAGGAATTCTAATTGTACCAATAAGCACTGGGTGATGTATGGACTTGTTGAATCATTATGTTGTACTCCTAAAACTAATACAACACTGTATATTAACTATGCTGGAACTGAAATTTTATTTTATTTTTTAAAAGATTTTATTTATTTATTCATGAGAGGCACAGAGAGAAAGGCAGAGACACAGGCAGAGGGAGAAGCAGGCTCCTCACAGGGAGCCTGATGTTGGACTGGATCCACAGACCCAGGATCATGCCCTGAGCCAAAGGCAGACACTCAACCATTGAGCCCCACCCAAATGTCCATGGAATTTAAATTAAAATAAAAAATTCTAAGTGTATAACATGTTGAAAAGGTCCTTAAGCAGAAATACTAGGTGGATGACTGACCCCCTTCTCCCCCCCCCCACCACCCCCCAAAACTGTTTGTACTGCAGGGAATGGACAGAAGAGGGCAGCGCTGTTGGGTGGGCAAAATGATGACCTTTGTACTTTCATTTTTTTGTTTTCACTTCTGAGGACTTTATTTCAGACAAAAGAGTGAGATTTATGACTTGTAGAAGGAGCCATATATAAGTAAAGCATAATGACATCTCCCATGGCTTCCATGGGATACTATGAGCTAGTTGCTATGTTGGAAACTTTGCATATATTATTAATCCTCAAAAATATTTATGCATTGATTTTGCATTCCACTGGTAGATATCTCTGGGACAAATCTCCATTTCATTGATGGAGAAATGGAGGCTCTGAGTGTTTAAAACACTTGCCCAAAATATTACAATTTTAAGTAGAAAAAAAACAAGGGGCTCCAGTTATATTCTGAGCAAGGAAAATAGAGTTTGATGAATTTGCAATGTTCCAAAAGGCCTCATTGAGATGTGTAAGTTATGACATGTCTGTTTTTTAGAAAGTCTCGGTACTTTTGTAATCACACTTAATATTTGGAAAATGTTGGTCAGGATAGATTTTCAGTCTTTTCATTAAAAAAAATAATTTTGCAATTAGAGTATGAGCTCTAAGGGAAAATACCATGGACAAACACAGAACAACTCTCTTGGATTAACAGCAATTTACAAAACAAATCTAAAGAGATTGTGCAGTACTATCAGATAAACACTTTTTTATATTGATGTCTGGAACTGTACGTTGACTGCTTGCCATTCTCTGCAGTGGGAGTTCAGGCAGCATCCAGCCAAACTAAAATAGATTTTATAAAATCAAATTGATTTTTTTTTGGTATTTGCCCTCAATATAGCACCATTTCTCATATACTTGAGGCTGACCTAAGTTTGGGAAATTTGCCAATCAATTGTTCAGACTTCTTTCTTTATTTTATAACTCATAGGATATTATTGACCAACACAGGAAAACATCTGTTATAAAGAAAGCCAAAAAGCTACTAAGAACTTAATAATAGATGGTCACCTTGTCCTTTTTGTAGGCACTCCAGAGGTGGATATTAAACTCTATCAACCTAGTTATCTTTAATTAATTACATTCTTCTAGAGGTTGATGCCTCACTTTGTCCAACTTTTTACAAGGTAAATAGGATAATTTGCCTAACGATTCCAGCTTTTGGAGTAGAGCGGGGGAGGGAGTTAGCAGATACAGCACCACTCTTTTTCACTCCTCAGCAGAGGGTTGAAGTTCAGCCAGAGGTCTTGTATAATAGGAGTTTTTAGAGGATATTTAGTGAGGTCCCCATTGGAACATTATCTATATCACAAACAACCGTATATCATTTGGTAATCATGGGCAAGTTTCAGCTTGGGAAAGACCTCATGTTGATTAGCTTTATGTAAGATGGAGAGGTCCCAATTTTGAGAATGCCAACATACTTCTATCCTATCCAATCCTTCATGTCAAGCAGGATTATCTAGTGGAGGAGTAGAGGTAGGGGAAAGGGAAATAAGCTCTCAAGCCATCCCTAGACACCAGGAGGTTTTCACGTACCCTTTGGCGAGGATATAAAATGAGGGTTCCATTGCTTCTAAAGTCTATTAAAGCTTTAACATGCTCTGCTCCTAAGCCCTGTCATTTGCTCTCTCCGTTGAAAGCAGGGTGTTGGCTGTCCAACCTGCATGGCCAGGGAGAGAGAGCTCTCAGCAGAGCTACCTGCTGCTGTTGTCATGAATTTTCCCTGTTCCTTGCAGCTAGCATTGCTCCTTTGCAGCCAGTAGGAGTCAAGAGGCAACTCACATGTTTAGCTAGCCAGAACATTTGTAGAAGAAATGGCCTGGCCATCCAAGCTGGGCTGTAGCTCTCCATTTTTATTTTTCATTCTTGTAACAAATCCTCCTTGCCCTGCTAATTCATCAGTTTTCAAACGTTTGGGGACACAACCCTCAGGGAAAAACAAAATTTGATACATACCTACACACGCAAACATAAAATTTATACAGACTCTTCATTAATAAAAGGTAGGAAGGCAGACAATAGTCTTACCATAATTTTACGGTAAATGTGCATGTCATTAGCAGAGGAATGAACATTAAATGTACATTTTGGTAGCTTTGACCAACGAGAATGCATTAATATTGAAAAGAAAGGGATTTGGAGGAACACTAGGGAACATACAAGGAAACTGGATCCCTATTCAACTCACAGATTCAAATGACATCAACTGTGGGGAAGCAAAGGCTCAGAAATAATACTTTCCGGAGGAGATGCTTGAAGGGTTCAACGATTAAAACTAACTTCATTTTACCAATGGTTCTTGAGGCATAGAAAACAAGACAGATAAAGGCTTGCTGGGATTTCATGCAAGTTACCATATGACCTCTCTGGTGCTATCTCAGTATAGCAATGAGAGGGGAGACGGAGAAACAGAAAACATTCACATAGATACTGCTGGAAGGATGCTGCCCTAGCTAGAATACTAATTCACTGGAAGCTCAAGTAGCCAACCAAGGACAGTATGCTAAACTAAATCTCTGTGGGGAAATGGAACTTGGCTATCTGATGCATTTACATATACAATTCTGTCTCTTTGTTGGAAGAAATTCGTAAAACTTCATTACAAGGCTCAGATATAGGGATCTGCTTTAGCTTAAATCTTAATATCAGTACATGGATAGTTATAAAAGAATGTTTACCTTCCAAAGAAAATAAATGGGTTGCTTGAAATTAAATTCAAATGCCTGAAACAATATGAAAAGACTCAAATTTTGTAGTAATAAAAATTTTATGTCTAGTAACAGCCAGCAGCTATTCTTCAGCTTAACCCTATTATTATTAGATCATGAATGGCCAGTTTGAGTGGAGATTCAAGGATATGGATATTTATGCTTATCTTGCTGATTTATGGTTCAGATGATCACCGGTATCTAAATAAAAATGTTTATTCCCATTCTTCTAGCATTCTGTGTCCTAAGAATGTATTTAATCCAAGCATATAACCATAAATGTGCTCAAACGTTGATCTCTAATGATGTTTCTTGCAGCATGGCTTATAATGGAAATAGTACAAAACAGAAGCAGAACAAACGTCACTTACAAAGAGGCTTATTTGGTCTACCCTCACACCTTTACATGGTGGGGACCAGCCCACTCTCTCCACCTTAGCTCTGAGGTGCCCCCATCTCTTACCTGAACTACTGAAATACACCCTACCTGGTCTGGAGGCTCCCACATTGTCCTCCTCCAATACATTCTTCCATAGCAGCAACACTGATCTGAAACCATAAATCAGATCATGTCATTCCACTGCTTAAAACTGTCTTGGGGCTGTCCATTGTGCTTAAAATAAAATCTAAACTTGTACCATGGCTTCAACTACCTTGCATGAAACGGTCCCATATACTCTCAGTTGTGTGTATGCATTCTTTGTTGTTTGGTTTTCATTTTATATTGAAATACAACTTATACACAGTCAATGCACAGATATGAGTGTATATCTTGATGAATTTTGATAAACGGCTTCACCCATATCACACATACCTGTATCATAGTATAAAACATTTCTGCTACCCTAGAAAAATACCCTTCTCAATTAATCTCTGCCTTACTCCCTAAGGGACGGTTAGTGTAATTTCTATCATGATAGATGGATTTTGCCTATTCCAGAATTTCATATAAATAGAAGTATATGGTATCATCTCTTTTGTGTCTGGTTTCTTTCATGCCACATGATGATCTTGAAATTCACTGTACAGGAGTTAATTCTTCTTTATTGCTGAGTAGTATTTCATAGTATATATACCCCAGGTGTTAATCTTCTGGCTACCTTTGACCATATTTTATGATACTCTTATTTGTACTCATTCATCTCTAGCCATGCTAATCTTTGATTGGTCCCTTGAACAAACTTCTTTTGAATCTTTAGGGTCTTTGCATCAGGTGTTCCCTTTTGCATAGAATTCTCTTACCTCATTCTTCACATCGCTGGTTTCTTCTCATTTCAGGTCTTAGAGGCCTTCTCCGGCCAGGCTATCTAAAGCGCCTCTACATAAATTTTCTCTATTATTCCCTTCTTTCTGGCATAACATTGATCATGATTTGCAGTTGTTTTATTTTTCACCAGTTCTGTGTCTTCCCTTCCAGAATATAAGCTCTCTGAAAGCAGATACAAGGTTGCTTCTTCATTATTTTGTTCCCAATGCTTATTGGAGTATCTGGCATGTGGAACGCATTCAATAAATTTTGAGTAAGACTAACTTGATTCAAATAAATATTAATTATTTAAATTTAAATTATTGTTTCAATAGCCATTATAATACCCTTGGGGAAAAATATATGTTATAGGATATTTAGGTTAGAAGGCAGTTCAATAGGTAAGTTACATAGCAGTATAAACTCATTTTGGGAAAAGTAAAAATTATATGTATCTGTGTATGATTAAAATATTTATTCTCTCTCTGAAAAAAATAAATAGGGGATCCCTGGGTGGCTCAGTGGTTTAGCGCCTGCCTTCCGCCCAGCATGTGATCCTGGAGACTCGGGATCAAGTCCCACGTCGGGTTCCCTGCATGGAGCCTGCTTATCCCTCTGCCTGTCTCTCTCTCTCTCTCTCTCTCTCTCTCTCTCTCATGAATAAAATCTTTTAAAAAATATAAATAAATAAATCTATCTATCTATCTATCTATCTATCTATCTATCTATCTATCTATCTTAAGAAGAAAAAAAAGGACACCCTGGGTGGCTCAGTTGGTTGAACAACAGACTCATGGTTTCTGCTCAGGTCATGATCTCAGGGTCCTGAGATTGAGTTCTGTGTTGGGCCCTGTGATCAGTAGAGACTCTGCTTGTGATTCTCTCTCTCCTCTTCCTGTGCCTCACCCCCCACTCATGCAAGCATGCTCCATCTCAAATCAACCAATCTTTAAAAAAATAATATCCTGAGTGGTGTAATTTTTATCCTCTTCATCACACTTTTTATATTTTCCAAAATCCATGCAATGAATATTCATGAATTAAATAGTTGCAATAAACAATTTCTCTTTAACCAGCTGCCTTCATATCTAGTTCAGTGCCCTGTTGACTGACACCTGTGTCTTCCTTTCCCTTGATTGCATTAGGCAGGCACAGGCTGAGTCCAGACTAGAGGGAGTTCATTCTGAGTGTTTAGTGAGAGTATAGGGTGACCTTTTCAGAATCAGAGAAGTCAGCAGCTCCAAATGAAATATTTTCTTCTGTCTAGTGAAGGGGGTCACCAAACATTTTATGTAAAAGGCCAGATAGTATATATTTTAGGCTTCATGGTATATTCAGTCCCTGTTGCAACTCTAGTCAATTCTAGTTGAAATTTAGTGTGAAAACAGCCAGAGACAAAATGTAATCAAATGGGTGTGGCTGTGTTCCAATAAAACTTTATTTACAAAAACAGCTAGATTTGGCCCAGAGGTCGTGGTTTGCTGACACCTGATCTAGTGTAATATCTCAAACTTTATTTCTTCATCTTTTCCAACTATCTAGCAGAGTCAGACCATCTGGCTGCACTATTTGCACGCAGTGTGCTCTGCTGACCAAGTTAGTCAACTGTAAGCTTCAGTTTTCATGCCTCTAAAAACAAGGATAACACTAGTCTTACTGCATAGAAGCTTTTTGATAATTAGATAAAATAATTCACCTAAAGCACCCAACCCAGGACCTGGCATATAGTAAGTGCTTGTTCTAGTTATTCTGTTTGCCCCCCACATCTATTCTCAGGCCTACTCTGTCCTGCGCCTACAGATGGCATCTCCCTATCCCTCTTGCTAGCTTGCCCCCAGTTGAATTGCCCCTGTACCCCAATAGGAGGTACTAGCTGGAGACTGCAGGGCAAAATGAAAGAGAGGGCTTGAGGCATTTATTTTCCATCTCCCTCCTTATTTCAGCACTGCTTTTCTGTCAGCAGTGGGGCCTGTCCCCATCTATGGCTCCCATGGCCCCAGCTCTTTCTCAGTGAGCTCCAACAACACAATTACTTTCTCTTGACCTTTCAGTCTTCCCACTGTTGCTAGTCTCTGGATGCCTTTGCTTATTCCCAATACCTAGATAAAAAGTATCTTCACTAAATTATCTTTATTTGAAACTTACAAGTGAATCTTCATTTGAACCAATTCTGTTCTCACCTGACATCCTGACTAAAATACTACTTTTGGTTAGAGACAAGGAGGGTAATGTTAACAATGGTGATTACTGTGTCACTGGTATAATTATCAACTACTTCAAAACTTTTTTCAAGTCTAGGGCTTTGAATTTCTATTTTCCAGTATACTACCCATTGTCCTGATTCTGGCAGCTAACACTGTGACGTTTGGTACTTGGTTACTGAGGCTAGGGGAAACCTCGAGAGGCTAATTTATTTTCTTGCTTCAAGGTATGAAACATGTTACAAGGACAGACAGGAATCTACACTGCTCTGCCTTTTATCCTCTTCATGTAGGGAGAATTAAAATCCCTTATTAATATAAGCCCAAAAGTCAGTTTTCCAAAAGTATGAAAATCACTTATCACATAGTGTTATATCCATTCTTGTGTCATTCTTCTTCCAAGTGATGGACCGGAATAGGATAATGGACAAGGATAGGATAACAAATCATTGTAATTTAAGACTTTCTAGAGCTAGAAGAACCTGACTAGGTGTTTAGGGAAGTAGTCACAAGTCTATAGTGGACAACCTATATATGGATTGAGCTCTGGTATAGAGGCTCTGAACTAGGACTCTCTGAACTACACCTTTCTGCCCTGTTTTGGGCTGCCAGGTGGGCAGGATCACAGTGGCCTGAGAAGAGCGGGGCAGGATGATGTCGGGCTCCTGGGTGGTGGGGACAGGCTGCAACTGCCTGGGGGCCGCCATGGACTCAGTCCAGCCGTTGGCGGGGAGGCTGGGCAGGGCCTGTTCACAGCTGGGACCTTCATAGCCTTCCTTGCAAACGTAGAGGTAGCCCTGGGAGCTGCTGCTGCTGCAGTTGCCATGGTGACAAGGGGTGCTGGCACAAGGATCTTCCACAAGCTCAAGTCATAGCCTTTGCCTTCTCCTCAATGTTCTGCTCCAATTCCCTTTTTGTTTTCAGTGAATTGTTCTCTCTTTAGAAGTTAGGGTGTAAAGCTCAAACAGAAGCCACGTTTTCTCATTGTCCAGTTGCCCCTCTCTGTAGAAACATCAAGATCTCCAAAAACCACTAATTCTTTATTCCATATGTCTACTGGCCCATTGGTCTTCTCCCTGCTACCTTCCTGAGGCTGAAATTGGATTGGCTACCATTGTGGCTCCTTGGGGTTACTTATATTTGACTTTTCTTAATTGGCTCCACATGTTTTGAGTTGGCATATTACCACTGTATTACTTCCATTTTTCAAAATAAGCCTAAGAAAAACTACAATTTCAAAATTGTGCATTTAAATAACAGTAGGGGACAGAGCTGAATTTGACTTTCACTTCAAATAACACTGTTGACTATATCTGAAAACTGGCCGATAGGTGTTAAGAAAATCATTGTATTTTATCATTTATACAATGAAACTTTAAGTGATCCTGTACACACACACACATATTTATTTTGCCAGCTGTGTTTTATTGGAAAGGATTGTCCTTACTCTGAGATACCTTCTACTTTTTTGGTGTTAAAATAATCTTTCTTTTATGAAATGATAATAATGAACATAATAACAACATGTGCCTGGCACTTTGCTAAGTGCTTTGCCTGCAGATAGGAGGTAATTCATCTGTAATTTTTCGGAGAAGCCTATGAGGGGAGCACAGCTGTCATCCCCACTTAAAGAGACTGAAGAGGAGACGCAGAGTAATGAAGCATCTCCTTCAAATGGCTGATTTGGACTCCACCTAGGTGGTATGGCTCTAAAGCCTAAACATACTGTTTTCTGATATTAGATTGCAGCTGCTTTTTTGTTAATGATCTTCCTTGGGAAAACTTTCTTGTCATGAAATTTCAAAGTCTATGAACCACTGGACTCTCCTCGCCATTCACCATATCTGCTCCTGCAAGGCATGTAGCCCTGGTAGAAGGGAAGAGTGTGGGTGGGCTGGGGAAGCCATGTCTGGACCTCTGCACTTCCTGAGGGGTCAGCACAACAAAGGACTGTAGAAGTAAAGGATATTCTGATAGGTCCGCAGAGCCAAAGGAACAAAAGGGCCAAGGAGAGGCTTTGTGGCTTTCATGACACCATGTGGGATATTTTTACCTTGGGCTATCACAACCCCAATTGCAAAGAACACCACCATCATCATAAGAAAGCAAACCTTACTGAAGCAGCACATGCTGAGAAAATGTGGCCAGAGTCCAGGAAGCTGTTTCTAGAACCACACCCAGCTGAGAGCCTTCACCCCAGCTGGAAAGTCTGGTTATTGTTTGGATCACCTTGTAAGGTCCCTGTGGGACTCCTTTGCTCTATCTGATGGTAGCATTAGAGGACAGGCTCTGGGAAGTGGGGGTCTCTCATGCTGCTATATCCCTTACCTAATATAGGGGCAATGTATCCTTGCCAGGTGTGATGTTGTGAGTATGAAGGGTTAAGTTGTCTCAATTAGTCTGTGCATGCTCCAGGAGTTTATTCTAATAGAGTAAAGGTATTCTAAGTGAAGATTTCCCTAGAGTTGGGGCTCAAGGGGGATTTGAAAGCCACCTACTCCATCCTGCCAGTACAGAGAAGTACATCTACACTAAACCACAAATAAATGAACTAGAATCCAAGCAGAATCTTGGTTCTCTAGTTACATAGAAACATGAATCATCAGACCAAATAGTATAATACATAGTGTAGAAAATGCTGCTATTCAGTCATCATCCACATGGGTCACAAAAAGGGCAAATATATATATGAGCAAATGCCTACATTGTACGTATGTGAAGACAGCCCTTTGGTTTCCAACTCTGCACTCCCACCTGGGAATGTACATCTTTTTACTCAAACCTAGCCATGCTCTTTTTATTGCCACACCAATAATGCACTGCTCAGAGCTGTTCTTTCATGTTTGCCTTTATTCCACAGCAATAATGCAATACTTGAAGTTGTTCTTTAATGTACCTTTATTATTAATAGTAGCTGCCATTGACGGATCTCTACTTTGTGCCAACACCATTCCAAGGAATTTATACTCACTATTATATTTATTTATTATTACAGCTCTATGATGCTGGAACTTTATTTATTTATTTATTTATTTATTTGTTTGTTTATTTACTTAATTATAAGACTTTATTTATTTGACACACAGAGAGAGAGCACAAGTAGGGGGAGCTGTAGGCAGAGGGAGAAGGAGAAGCAGGCTCCTTGCTGAGTAAAGAGCCTGACATTAGGTTTCATCCTAGGGCCCTGGGATCATGACCTGAGCTGAAGGCAGATGTTTAACTGACTGAGCCACCCAGGTGCCCCTATATGCCCATTTTAAAAATAAAGAAATGAAGTTGAAAAGTTATCATTTCCCTAAGGTCAGGAGGTCAGGACCACAGTTGGGATTTAAACTAAGTGGGTCTTTCTAAGATCCACTCTCTTTCCACTACATCTTTTCAAGCAATTATTCTCCAATCTGTGTGAAATTATTACACAGCAGTCACGGAGGTATCCTGACACATCCCTGCACTACAAGTCCTGTTCAGCATATGGGCTGGATCACAGGGCCAACCCTTGACTCTTGATGCTCAGCAGATATTGGTTAATATTCCAGATCCAAAGCCTTAGAGATCTGGTTCTGCCAGTTAGTGACAAGTAGGTGTTGGCAAAATTATTTTTACAACTGCTTAAAGAAACAAGTTTTCTCATTTCTCAACCATAGAGAAAGTTAGCTGATAGAACTTTGGTTTTGAGAACAACTATGTCACATGGAAAGCATCTTGATTTTGATGCTTTAGTCTTATGTCAGTTCCCTATTGGGAAGTCTGATCTTGTGATAGTAGAGTTGGGCTCCAGATCTGTAAAACCAAAGGAAAATTTGGATATGTGATGGGTTTCAGTGAGTCAGGTTCATCTTGGTCTTCTTCCACAGCACAAATTTGTTTGACAAATTTGAAATATTCCATGCCTTTGGTCATACAGCAGATAATCTAGATAATAAAGTTGAGAATTTTTTAAAAGATTTTATTTATTTATTCATTAGAGAGAGAGAGAGAGGAAGAGAGGAAGAGAGAGAGAGGAACAGACACAGGCAGAGGGAGAAGCAGGCTCCATGCAGGGAGCCCAACATGGGACTCGATCCCGGGTCTCCAGGATCATATCCTGGGCCGAAGGCAGCACTAAACCGTTGACCCACCTGGGCTACTCTAGAGTTGAGAATTTTTGATGATGCTATGTCACGCTTAAATGGAAAATTTATTTTAATTTGAGAATATAACCTAAAAGCAGATTATGTGATGTGTTTTTGAAATTTATTTCAGCAAATATTTATTGAGCATATACTATATGTTCTAAGTTCTGGAGATAAAACTGTGAACAAAATTGATAAAAGTTCCTATGTTCATGGAGATTATGGCCTATGCAGGAAAACAGACAATAAGCAAATAAGTAAAACACATGGTACAGTGTGCAAATACTGTGAGGAAAAGAAAACCAGGAAGTGGTGGTGAGGAATGATGGAGTGGGAGGCATATTTTTTAGAGGATTACTGGGGAAGGCCTTGCTGCGAGAGTGACATTTGAGACAAGACATGCAAGAGCTGAAGGAGTGAGCCATGTGGATATTGGAGGGAAGAATATTCCAGACATAGAGAACAGAAGTACCAAGACCCAAAGAGGGTGCCGGCATGTTGGAGAGTTGGCAGGATGGCCAGGATGGATAAACTAGGCAGTAAGAGAGCAATAGATCAGTGAGAGAGGAAATGGGCATACGTGACCCTGAAAGCCATGGTACAAACTTTGCCTTTTGCTTTGTGTTGAGGAAGCCACTGAAGAGTTTTAAATAGAGAAAACACTTAAATATTAACAAGATTCTCTGGATTCTGTGTTGAGAATAAATATTATTGGGAATAGAGGGGAATATCAGTGTATTAATTTTCTATACTGTGTAAGAAATTACCACAAAGTTAGTGGCTTAAAATAATATGTATTTATGATGTTATCTGTGAGTCAGGAGTGGGCAAGTTCAGCTGGGTTCTCTGTAGGCTGTAGTCTAGATGTCAGCCAGGGCTGGGTTCTCATCCAGAGGCTTGACAGGGGAAGAATCTGTTTTCAAGCTCCCTCTGGTTTTTGACAAAATTCACTTTTTTGCAGCTGTATGATTCATGTAGCTATCTTCTTCAAAGCCAGCCATAAAGAAAAAATAGAGTGAGCAAGGTTGAGAGACAGACAGACTCTAGAGCAAGTCTATTAGCAGTATAGAATCTCATGTAACATAACATGATCATGGGAGTGACATCCCATTATCTTACCAAAGGCATTGGTCAGAAGCAAGCCACAGGTCCTACCTATACTCAAGAGAAGAAATTACACTAAAGTGTGAATGCCAGGAAGTGGGGGAGCATGGAAGCTACCTTACTGTCTGTCATCACAATTAAGAAAAACCGCCGGAAACCACAAATGTTGGAGAGGATGTGGAGAAAGGGGAACCCTCTTGCACTGTTGGTGGGAATGTGAACTGGTGCAGCCACTCTGGAAAACTGTGTGGAGGTTCCTCAAAGAGTTAAAAATAGATCTGCCCTACGACCCAGCAATTGCACTGCTGGGGATTTACCCCAAAGATACAGATGCAATGAAATGCCAGGACACCTGCACCCCGATGTTTGTAGCAGCAATGTCCACAATAGCCAAACTGTGGAAGGAGTCTCCTGTGTCCATCGAAAGATGAATGGATAAAGATGATGTGGTTTATGTATACAATGGAATATTACTCAGCCATTAGAAAAGACAAATACCCACCATTTGTTTCGACATGGATGGAACTGGAAGGTCTTATGCTGAGTGAAATAAGTCAATCGGAGAAGGACAAAAATTATATGGTCTCATTCATTTGGGGAATATAAAAATTAGTGAAAGAGAATAAAGGGGGAAGGAGAAAAATGAGTGGGAAATATCAGAAAGGGAGACAGAATATGTGAGACTCCTAACTCTGGGAAACGAACTAGGGGTGGTGGAAGGGGAGGTGGGCGGGGGGGGGTGACTGGGTGACGGGCACTGAGGGGGGCACTTGATGGGATGAGCACTGGGTGTTATTCTATATGTTGGCAAATTGAACACCAATAAAAAATAAATTTATAAATAATTAAAAAAACAATTAAGAAAAACCAATTAGGAGGCTCTGCCAATAATCCAGGCAAGAAATATAAGAATTAGACTATTAAGGGATCCATTGTATAGTCTTTACTGATTCCTCTGGTGCTGATAATGGCTTGGACTGAACATGACTAATTTGGATATGATAAGGTTTAATGAGATACTTCCACAGTGTTGACAAATGAAATAAAGAGTCCTTTCTCATCCCCCCTACCATGTCTTCTGAATTCATCTTCATGTAAAATCACATCATTTTTACACACTCTGGTCTAAAGTTCCATTGTAAATCTGAGGGTGCTTATTTGATTAGGTCACTCAATAGTGCAACACTAAAGCTTTGGGTCCAATATTGCCTGTAGACATGTGATGTAACTGGAATATCTCTATCCCAACCTCCGTCAGGGCCAGCATTGTTATGAAGCCACCTGGCTTTTTTCTCTGCAGCCTCTTGCCTTTCCACATAAAATGAGTGGTGATTTTAGTGTTTCTGGAATTTTGTGATATTTCTGCAGTGTTCTCTTTCTTGAGGAAATATACATGACTCTATTCATTAGCACTTCTGGTCAAGAAATTTTAGTTAATCTGCCAGGAGATCTATCAGATCAGTTTACCCTCTTTCCTCTTCTACCTGTCTTCTCAAATTATTCACACCTTTAAGATTTCTTAGAAATATTTTTTTGATTCACCTCATCTGCAGACCTAATTGCTTCATGCCCACACAGCCAGCCTAGAATGTCTGCATACAGCCTACTCTCTCTCATAAAAGCTTCCCACAGCTTGTAGCTCCTTATCTTCTGTAGTCAAGAAAATCTCTCTGACCCCACACTTTTATATCCCCCAGCTCTCAGTCTCCTATCCCCAATCACCAATCAAATGATTATTTAATATTTCCCATAAACATGCAAGGCTCAGTGGAATATACTGTGCCAAAACCACTACGAAATCTGTGTCCTAAAGATTTCACATTCTGATGTCTCTCTGGTTGTTATAAACACATTAAGATGATAACCCCATGTTGGTGCCATGAAAAAGTACAGTCCAAGAGGGCAGCATTGCTTCCAGATTTTTCGGAAGGGGCTGTTTCAGTCATGTAGCTCATGTGAGTCAGAATTCAGACCCTTCATCGAACAGTCTGCACTAAGCAGACCTGCCCCTGACACACTGCAGCTCTCCGTTAAGCCAACGAGAGCCTCTGGGCTGTGTGAGTCATCCTTTCCCAGGTTATTAAGGCTTAGATAGAGATTTGATAAAAGACAGTCTAAGTTGCTATAGCTAGTTCACTTAACCCTTCATTTGGAAGTCTATCACCCCACAGTTTTCTAGTTCTTGCCAGAAAGACATCCTAGCAAAGCATATGGATGCCCTACTGAATGTATAACTAGGCATTTAAATAGTACTGGATGATAAAAGAGAAATTTTACAATTAATTCTTCAAGTAGTTTGAGGGAAAGAGCAAAATAAAGGGTGTGAGGTTTCTAGACAGAATGACATTTGAGTCACAGCTTACTCGGGGCAAGTTTCTCATTTTCTCTGAGTCTCAGTTTCCATTTATGCAAAATGGGGGTAATAATACATCACGTATAATTCTTGATAGAATTAAATACAAAACACAAACTGCAGGATGCAGGCACCTCATAAGCCTTTCCCACTTGTGAAGTATGTGATCATACTTTTACAATCACAGCTCTTCTGCTAGGCTGCTTACATGAACACTTCATATCTGAGAAGAGTCAACATGCTTATGTCAGTGGCCTTTCCCCTGGGACTGATACAGATTCAGAATTTGTCCTGCTGTCCTCTGTTTCCTCCAGTCTTAGCTAAAGAAAGTATGATAAAGCACTACTTTAAATCAGTTTCAAGTTTGCTCATAAGATATGGAACATTCAGGAACTTGAAGATTCCTAAATCTGCTAGGGGCTAACATGGAGGCACCAAACAGAGAGAGAGAGAGAGAGAGAGAGAGAGAGAGAGAGAGAAAAGATATACAACTTAGCTTAGAAACTACCAATATGGTCAAACCTGACTCATTCATTTTTATGTTAGCAGAATCCTACAGATGATGTCCAGGAAGGCAAGGGAGGATTTTGGAGCTGGACATTTCAGGTTTTCTGAGCCATGCTAGTCTTCTCAGTTTTCTCTCTCTACACCTTCATATGTTAAGAGCTGAGTTTGTGAGTATCAGGAAGGAGTGTGTATGGGCTGGGGGCGGGGGGGCGGTGCTTGGGCTGGCAGTGTATTTCATTTAAGAAAGAGTAAGATGGGCAGACCCGGTGGCTCGGCAGTTTAAGCGCCACCTTCAGCTCAGGGTGAGATCCTGGAGACCTGGGATCAAGTCCCATGTCAGGCTCCCTGCATGGAGCCTGCTTCTCCCTCTGTCTGTTCTCTGTCTCTCTCTCTCTCTATGTCTTTCATGCATAAATAAGTAAAATCTTAAAAAAAAAAAAGAATAAGATGTAAGGCGGAATTAATGATTCAATGCTTTGTATTTTATTCAGTGCTTAAGCAGTCCATATTTTCTGCATTATTGTCATGTTATCTTAGAATTACAATCTAGGGATGCCTGAGTGGCTCAGTGGTTGAGCATCTGCCTTCGGCCCAGGGTGTGATCCTGTAATCTCGGAATCGAGTCCCACATCAGGCTCCCTTTCTCTCTCCGCCTATGTCTCTGCCTCTCTCTCTCTCTCTCTCTCTCTGTGTCTCTAATGAATAAACGAATAGAATCTTAAAAAAAAAAAGAATTACAATCTAGAGAACTTGATTTGTGCCCTATGTACCATATCTTTAGGTCACTAAATATTGTACAGCTACATGAGAAATTTGGAAAATCACTGTTACCTGTTGTTGACTTTTTTGAACCAAGAAGTAAACAAACAATCTTAAAAAAAAAATAATCAGAACTGTGTCTGGATCTCACTTTGAGATACAAGTATTTTTTAACACACTATTTAAAGGCTGCTATCAACTGGGTGGTCTGTTTATTGTATTTTCTTTTCCAAAGTTAATTGACTATAAATTCACTTTAAAAAATCCTGCTGTGTATCTAGCCTTAGCACAGGAAAAAGAAAAAAAAATAACCTGCTATCTGACATTATGTTACATTATTAAAATATTACTGATCAGACTCTACTCATATCTGAAATTTGTAAGTCTAAACAGTTGCATATGAATGTACAAGATTAGAAACTTGCTATTAAAAAGAGCTTTCCAAAGAAGACATATAGGAGGCCAAGAGACACACTAATATTCAAAATCATTAAACCTCAAGGAAAAGCAAATCAAAACCACAATGACGAATCATCTCATACCAGTTAGAATCACCAGAATAAAAGAGACAAGAAATAACAAGTGCTGATGAGGATATGGAGAGAAGGGAACCTAGTGCGCTATTGGTGGAATGTAAACTGGTGTAGCTACTGTGGAAACCAGTAGAGACATTCCTCAAAAAATTAAAAATAGAAATATCACACGAACCAGCAATTCCACTACTGGGTATTTACCCAAAGAAAATGAAAATGCTAATACAAAAAAAGCACTCCTACATTTATTGCAGCATTATTTATAATCACCAAGATATGGATGCAGCCCAAGTGCCCATCAATGGATGAATGGATAAAAAAGATGTAAGATATATATAAACATCTATGTGAGATATATGATATACACATATGTGAGATATATGATATACATATATACACATATATAATGTATATATATGCATGTATATATATACACATACATACACACAATGAAGTATTACTCAGACATAATAAAGAATGGAATCTTGCCATTTGTGATAGCACAGGCGGACCTAGAGAGCATTACGCTAAATGAAATAAGTCAGGCAAAGAAGACAAATATATGATTTCACTTATACGTGAATTCTAAAAAAAAACCAAAATAAATGAACAAACACACAAACGAAAACAGATTCTTAAACACAGAAAACAAACTGGTAATTACCAGAGGGGTGGTGGGTTGGGGGAGGGTGAAGTAGACAAAGAGGATTAAAAGATACAAACTTCCAGTTCTAAGATAAATAAGTCATGGAGATGAAAGGTACAGCATAGGGAATATAGTCAATAATTTTAATACTATTGTATGGTGACAGAAGGTGACTGCACTTATCGTGGCAAGCACTGAGTGACATATAGAATTGTTGAATCGATATGTTGTATACCTGAAACTAATACAGCATTGCATGTTAATTATACGTCAATAAAAAAGAGAGAGAGGACTTTACATTGATCCTCTCTTATTGTTAAGCATCTAAATGATATATGAAATTTTAGATAACTACGGGGTAGAAGAAAAAATTAGTTACAGGTTCAGAAATTAAATGTTCTAACATTTTGGGTCGTTCTAACTACTATATATTTTTTAAATATATAATATAATTTAGTCAATAAGAAAAGTATTTATACTTTTGAGTCACAGATGATACTTGTTTTTAGTTACAGTGAATGTGGAGCCAAATGACAACCAGGAGTAGGGAGATTTTCAGTCTGTGCCCCCAGACTGGGTTTTCTCCTTATGACAATCTCGCAAAATCTAGTGTGAGGGTCAGGAATGTTAGAATTGGGAAGAAACAAAGCCATTTGGTGAAGGAAAAAACTAGAAATCTCAAACCTAGAACCCATGGTTTGGGGAGAGAAGGATTGTAATTTTAAAATAACATTTTTTTGTTTATTCCAAACAATTATTTTGTTTATTTTAAATTTTTAATAATTTTTTTTAAAAATTAGGAATAAAAACTTGGAGTAGATGGGTGGCCATTCTATGTTCAGCCTAAAATTTCATCATTAAAGAAAGGAATAGGGCAGCCTGGGTGGCTCAGCGGTTTAGCACCTGCCTTCAGCTCAGGGTGTGATCCTGGAGTCCTGGGATCCAGTCCCACATCAGGCTCCCTGCATGGAGCCTGCTTCTCCCTATGCCTGTATCTTTGCCTCTCTCTCTCTCTCTCTCTCTCTGTCTCTCATGAATAAATAAATAAAATCTTTTTTAAAATTTTAAAAAATAAAGAAAAGAATAATAGAGGATGGGAAGGTGATCTGGCTGTGATATCTGTCACCCCACTAATGATGGCCAGTTTGATTCGGCTGATCTGGCAGGCTAGGCTGGTGTCTCCTTCCTCCCTCAAATCATCCCTCCTGAGGCTTTGTGCTCCATGGAGGAAGGTGACCATCCCCCCATAGAGGAGGATTCAGTCAAGGGTAAATGAGTAGCTGCATCCCCCTGCTAGACCTCCAAACAAATTCTCAAGGTCCATTTGTAGTAGAACGTAGGGTAATCGAGTTTCTAAGCCTCCAGACACATTCAAATGGGGCACTGCCTTTCTTTAGAAAAGAAATAAAAACAAACAAACAAAAAGAATGAGAGAATCACAAGATGAAGCCATGAAAAATTGATCCCAAATTCATCTCTAGGCTCACACTGGGACCAATGCCACAGACTGTCCCCATTTAAATCCTTCTGGGTAGCAAATCACAAAAATTCTTTAAATTGCTCTCTGCAATATTAAGCAACTATTATTGTCTGAAAGTTTTCCTTAGAGATGAACTCCTTTCTCATAGTACATGTTAAAAACCATTAGTTTTCACTGGAAATAAAATCAGCCAGATTCCAAACTCCATGGGATAAAGAGAAAGTACCGAAGAGAAAACAAAGTTTAAGTGATGTTGAGAGTATATTTCCATAAGTTATGAGCCTATTCTAAACATTCTCAGTAGTGTTCTTCATAATGGATTCAGAGCAAAGAAAATGGATTTGTACCGGATTTAGTCCTGTGTCTCAAGACATACCTGAGCAACTGACAATCACTTAGTATACTTATATATAAGCTGGCAAATTCAAAGTCTGTGCATCAAGCAATACCATCATAGAATTCTTTCAATCAATGTGAACTTTATTTATTTGATGCTTACAACCAAATGAGAATGTTTAACTGGAAGCATGCAATTACTCTGAAGCTCAACCTTAGTGTAAAAAAATATGGAGTAGGCATGTGCTAATAAGGTAGGCTTGGGGTTCGTAAAAGTCCAAAACTATTTGTTAACTGAAGAAGAGATCATAAATCAAAGGGAAAAAATAAAGTACTTATATGTGGCTTTAGGGTCCTGTGTTCTGAAATGGCCTAGTCTATATGCTAACATTATACATGGATAAATGCTTTACATCTGCTACTACCTCAGTCGTATTTAGAAGAGGAACAGTCCTGTCTATAAAGTGTTTCAGTTCCTGCAGAAAACACCACATAAATATATGGTAATGTATTATTATCATTATATAGAGCAGAGGCCAAAAACATCTTGCCAAAGTGATCCTCTAAAATTTTACACCTATTTCATGCATTAAAAAAAGAAATGTGTAGCATATGCTTTCACTTATTTTACGATTAGCTCATCAAATTTGTGTTCTGTAAGGACAGAAAGCCAAAAAGCCTGTGTCTCTCAAGACCTTCCTCCGCCCCTATGCCTGCCTCCTCATCCAGCATTGTTTTTAAAAGATCTGGTCTCATAGGTCCTCAGAAGCAAAATTAAATTCAAACAAAATAATAATAACTTGCATTTGTGTTGATCTTTAAAGTTTACAAAGTGCTTTCACATAATCTCATTTGATTCTCATAACTACTCTCTGGGGTTTGCAGGGCAGGGAATAGTATTCCCATTTCAGAATTGTGGAAACTGATACAGAGAAGAAAGGCTCATGGCTTGCTTCAAATTATCCAGTTAATAACCGGCAGAACTGGGTCTTAAACCCAAGTCATCTGGACAATTCAATAATAATTTTTGTACTCTAACCAGGCTGCTGTGTAGAGAGGATGCTAAAAGAACTCTTTTGGGGCAGCTGGGTAGGTCAGTCAGCTAAGCGTCTGAATTTGGATTTTGGCTCAGATCATGATCTCAGGGTTGTGAGATCAAGCCCCGCATCAGGATCCCCACCCAGCATGGAGATTCTCTCTCTCTCTGTCCTTCCTCTGCCTCTCTCTCTCTCTAAAATTAATAAATAAATAAACAGATAAATAATTAAATAAAATGATCTTTAATGACCTTTACCTTTATATAATCTCCTGTCCTGGAGTATCCATGGAACTTGTAAATATGATAAGATATTGCTCCTGTGATTATATTACCTTATATGCAAAAGAAATTTTGTAGTTGTAGTTAAGATCCCAAATCAGTTGACCTTAAGATATGGAAATTGTCTGGGTGGGCTTGACTTAAACATGGGAGCCCTTAAAGTATGGGTCTAGAGGTAAGGGATGGAATAAGTCAGAGAAATTTGAAGCAGAAAAATGATTTGATGTGAGGGAAATTCTCTGTTGCTGGCTTTGAAGAACCTTTCCTCCATGATATGGAATTCTAGCAGCTTCTAGAAGCTGAGACCCCACCTATAGCCAGTCAGAAAATGGGGGCCTCAGCTTTTCAACTGGAAGGAACTGAATTCCATCAATAGCCTGAGCTTGGCAGTAAATTCTCCAAAGCCACTAGATGAGAATCCAGGCTGACCAACATATGATTTTAGCCTCATATGCCATGAACAGAAAACCCAGTCACACCGTGCTGAACTTCGAACCTACGGAACTGTGACATAATAAATAGGTATTGTTTTAAGCTGCTCAATTTATGCTAACTTGTTATACAGCAATAGAAAACTAATAACCTGCCACTCATAAATATTTATTGAATGCTTATTATATGCAAGACAATATTTTCTATTTCAGATCATTTTATGTCTTGTCTAGAGGGTCAATTTAGACAAAACCAGAAACAAACAAAAATCCCAGACTTGCTATGGTAATATTAATATTTTTCCTTACTTGTAGGAATATAAAGAATTGCATTTTCTGTCCTCTTGAGGGTAAGCATGACTATGTATCTATTCTGGCCAACAAAATGAAGGGAAATTGACCTATGTCTCTTCCTGGACAATGGCCTTAATTTTCCATGTTCTCTTTCCCTGTTGCAGCAAACCCAAAATCTCTGGATGAGAAGGAAATATTCTATGATGAGGAACACCTGTCGACCTGGGTCTGGGGAGCAGAACTTCCCACCAATCTGCATTGGGCATACGAAGAAGCTGAGATATAAGCCTTTGTTCTTTCCAGCCTCTGTGATTGCTTTGTTGTTTGCTTCCATAACCTAACCTAGCCTGTCCTGATTGACACATTTGCCTTGAATGTACTAGACCAGCATGTAATACTGAACCTCATAAACACTGACTGCCATCCTGCTACATTAGGAATGAAAGCCAAGTTCTGTGTTCTCAGGACCTTCTGCTGAATATGTTTTGGGTAAGAAAAAAAAGAGCTTTATTTATTACCATTTTTCCCTCCAAGTAGGTGAGAAATGAAGAAAGGGATGGGAGAAAGTGGGATAAGACCCAGGAGAAAAGGAAAACAAGAAATAGCATGTCGCTCCCTGACTGAGCAACAGTTACTGACTGGCTACAGTTAGACTTTATGAGGTCCCCAAATATCAGTAAAGACAGGCCCACTATCTTTCTTTTTTTTAAATTTTATTTATTTATTCATGAGAGACACAGAGAGAGAAAGGCAGAGGAAGAAGCAGTCTCCCCATGGGGAGCCTGATGCAGGACTCAATCCCAGGACCTTAGGATCATGCCCTGAGCCAAAGGCAGATGCTCAACCACTGAGCCACCCAGGTACCCTAGACCCACTTTCCCATAAGGCACTGAAACAAGTCAGTCATTAGTGTAACAATGAATTTGAATGAAGAAACCATGTATTAAATATTTTATGGTGGATCTCTTCTCTAGCTTTGCTGGAACACACTATCTCGATTTGGGAGAAAGAATTCAAGATTGTAAGCAAACTTTCATGTGAGTTTTCACACTTCACATTTCTCAGCTTTATTTCTGTGGAAGATCTACAATATAGGTCTATATAATAGCTAAGTTGAAGAAGCAGTTTTTATATTCCTATTAGAACACATTCACCAACAAATATAACAAATCTTATCATTTTGTTTGTAACTATCCTTATAATCATTCATCAGCTATCTTTTTGTTTGTTTTTTTAAGCAGGAGCATTAGATAAAATATTTCATTCTTGTTAAGATAATCATTAAGGTTTAAGAATTTTAAGTAAACTAAATGGGAAAAAGTTGGTCTCCTTAACTATACACAACAAAATTATTTTGAAAATAAACTTTTTTGGGTAAATTCCATCTAACTGCTAACAAGTAGAGGTCAAAGTAAGCATCTGTCAAAAACATTATTTTAAGAAGTTTTGATATGAAGCAGGAAAACTCCACATAATGTTTAAGCTCTTGGTTTCCAGGCTCATTTCATCATCACTATTTTTCCATTTATTCACTAAGCAGATTAATCAACTCTATAAGGAGTTTCTTCATCTGTTTATAAAGTTTTTCAAATAGATTTTTCAAACTAAAAGAGGATTTCTTTAGAAACTTGAGAAACTTTCTTTTAAAACTTGTGATTCTGGAAACCAAAATTAAAATGGACTGTTTTATTTTTCCTTTAGTTACTTTTCTTTCTTAAAGTAAAAAAAAAAAAAAGAGAAAGATAATCTTAAAAGCATGGTTTGATTTTCCATACCTTTGCAAATCATGTTTTTTATATCAACATAATTCTGAAGAAATTGAATATCCTTCAAGATCTCTCTCTCTAATATTATAAAATCAGCATCTTCAATGGAAGATATGACTTCCATGGTACAATAAATAGGTATAGACTGTGAATTCTGAAGACAACTCCAAATGCAATGAACTTTGAAATAAAGAATGAGCCTCATCAAATCCAGTTTTTCGCCTGAGTAGGGGGAAGGATACACCAGAAAGATAAAGGAGAGCAAGACTGCATAAAACAAGTATCTGGTACCTCATGAAGTTTCCCATACTTTCCCCATTGCCATGTTCAAGTTCTTCATCAGCACATTAATTTCATACTACCAGATGATTTTTCCTTAAATGATCAAATTTTCCCTTCAGAAAATACATGCAATAACTAATTCTCATCTGGCCATGAAACAAGTGTGCTGTTGAAGGCATAAAAGGGCCAAGCTTTTAAGTGTGAATTTTTTCCTTTCCTCCACAAAAGAAACATACATTTAGTATTTCTTTATTTAAAGACATGCCCGCCCACAAACATCTGAGAAACATCTGTAGACAAAATGCCAAAATGCATAGTCGAATTTTGACTCACACCTCACCACCCACCAAGACCCCTGTCAACTCACAATAAACACCTTTCTAGCATCTGCCCCAGAGAAAGAAACGCCACATTACCCAAAGGTCAGAGCAAACAGATGTCACTTATTGCAGACCCTAATCATATCCATATCCAACCTTAGGCGGTCTGTAGTGAAAGCCGACTTCTGGAGTAGACGTTCCTTCAGCTAGAGACACTCATCCCTATGCCCTCCCTCCCTCTCACTGAAGCAAGGAGGCCATAGAAGTGATTGTCTCTAGGGGCTGTCCCTGCACCCAGCTGACACATCTCATGATTGAGCACAGAGGCAAGAAAAGCAGCAGGAAATTCTTCATGGTTGGCCAGCACCTTAGCAGTCTTTCTGCTTCTCATTTTGACATATCTGGATATTCTTTCAAGGGAAGGTCCCGCATCAACCTCTCTGATTTCCTGTGGCAGACTTAGGACTGCTCTTCACTGTTCTCATAGCCTTTTGTACACATCTCTACACCTTCATTTAAAGCCTTCATCCTATTGGATGATATCAGTTTACATCTCTGACCCCCATGAGACTGAGTTTCAGTTGGAGGAAGGAAGAAGGAAAGGAAGGAAGGAAGGAAGGAAGGAAGGAAGGAAGGAAGGAAGGAAGGAAGCAGAGGGAGGTTAAGGAAGTTATATGGAGAGGCTTAATGAAGCGACAATGTTAGCAGTGCAATTTTGTGGGGTTTTTTTTGTCTTTATAAACCAATAAAGCACAAAGCTCAATTCAATAATGATATGTTCAGTGTCTGTAAGAGATTCTTATTTATTTATTTATGTATTTATTTAAAGATTTTATTTTTAAATTTGAGCCATATCTATGGTGGGGCTTGAGCTACCCAAGTTTCAGAGTCACATGCTCTACCCACTGAGCCAGCTAGGCATCCTCTGTAAGAGATGTTTTAAAAGAAGAAAAGTGAAGATTTTTTTGTTGTTGTTTCCTTTGTCTTCTGGTTTCTGGTTGGATTTGGCCAATGAGAGACAATGAGAGGAAGTTAGAGGTTAGAAGGCTTGGGGGAAATGAGATCAGGGTATTTCTTTCTCTTTAGTTGTTTGTGAATCTCTACTAAAAGCCACAGTCCCTATCAGATGACCACTACACTCTCCTTCCCTTGTCTCTTTAGCCCTATGGGTAGTACCAGCTTCCCAACATTGCTTGTACCAGAGTACCACACTGTCCCTTATTGATTTTCCTAAAACTTGCTCATATCTGTGTAAATACCCCTTCATTTCATTTGACTTAATTATCTTGCTGAAGAGTGCCATTTGTTTTCCTATGGGACCCTGACTGAGATAGTAAGACACATTTTCTACTCTCAAGAATTATTTGAGTAGGCAAATGAAGTTAAATACACAAATAAAGATTATTCAAGGAGAAATACAATGAGGATCATGAGTAATTTAGAAATTAAAAGATAAACACAAAGGTTCAAATCTTATAAGTTTATACTTGAAAGAATTGAAAAATTCTTTCTCATGATTGCAAATAAGAAATTTGGAAATGGCCTATAGTTGAATGTGATAGAAAAATAAAGCAAAAAAAAATTGAGGAACATAGCTCACTTTTCATAACAAATTTCATTCTCTGCCAGCCTCAAACTCATGTAGATGCAGACACTATATAGTTGTAGCCCAAAGGGTCAGCACTTATCAGTTCTTGAGACAGCCCTGTCCACATCTGTCCATATACCAGGAGCTCTATTCCCAATGACTAAGATCTGGAGGCAGTTATGCTGTCATCATCCTAGTATTTGGTGATCCTGGAGTGGCTTCACATGCTCCCTGAAATCTTCTATCCTGATGACTGAACATCTGTTTTCTGTGTGTTTGTGTACCAGTTTTTCCCTAGAAAAACTAGAACATTAGACCAAAGATTGGAGCCCTCCAGCCAAGTCTTGTCAACTTATCTCCCCTGGAGACTGAAGAGTGCTCTAGGATTGGACTGTCCTCCAACCATGACAGCAACCACTTCTACTTATTAAATATTTTTGCCAGATTCTCCTTTTATATTGTTGGTAAGTCTCACAAGAACCATTCGAGGTATGTGGCATTGTCTACTTTGGTAGATAAACCACAATTCAGAATTAGAAAAATCTAACGACTTAATCAAAGCCAAATAGCTAACAAGTAGAAAAGCAGGTGTCTCTTATTCTAGAATTTATGATCTTCACACTGTATTTCACTGCCTCTTCTCTGGAACTTTGGCACTATTCACTCATCACCCTTAGGGTCTCCTCTTCCAGAGATAGCAGTGCATGGGATCCTCTGGTAAATGCCAGACCAGACTGGACCTGGATTTGGACAACTGGGGAAGAAGGAGACTTTGCTCCACTGTCCCAACTCTACTTAGAACAGCTTTATTCTCCTTACAGACATTAAGATTTCATTTTAGATCATATGGTATTTTTATGACAATCCTACAAAGCTCCAGCTCCAGCATTATCTCTAGGGCTCCTTTAAATACATTTTTTCTCTTATGAGAAAAGATAGATGCATAAAAAGGTACATTTTTAGGGATTTTTTTTGTACAAACATAACTACCCTGAAACCTCATCATGATAATATTGTTTTTTAGAGAAGTTTAATTTCATTCCTGATCACCAGAATTCATAGACATGAAGTATAATATCCCTAAGAGTTTGAAATTTTTATTTAATTGTAAGCAACTCTTGTTTTCTGAATTAAATGATCCCATTGAGGCATAATGGGACTTCTTGCTTTCCTTTCCCCTGCCTTCTAAGTTTTTCAAATAAAATATATCAAATCAAAATAATTATCCAAGAGAGATAGTGAAAAAATTATTATTAAACATCTCTGTGTACATAATATAACATTGGTCTTCACATAGTATATCCAGTTTTTAAATATAAAATAGTTGATTTTATAACTCTTAAGATGTTTGTTGATTATTTAGAAAAATAAGAAGTGTCCTTTCTAAATATAGTTTTCTTCAAAAGAATTGATGAAGTGTCTCCTTGTTCCTTCACATCTCTTTTCTTCAAGTCCCTATTTAAAAGTTATTTATAGATTTGCCCTTTTGTATGGACTTCTCTGGGTCCATTCAGTATGAAGAAAGACTATTATTATAATATGTAGGCAATACTATATACAGGCAAAGCAATGCTAGCTGCTGTAACAAACAAAGCGTCAAAATGTATGAAGGTTCAAATACAATAGAAGCTTATTTCTCATTCTCATAAATTTCCAAATTGGCATTCTTTTCCAGAGACAGCATAGGAACCCAGACCCTTTTTTTCTTGTGCCTATGTCATATTCAACATATCCAAGGTGTTCCCTGTACATTTGCCTCAAAGCAGTGGAAATGGACATACCATGAAGAGGGTACTGCATGAAGGATTTTATAGGCCAGTCTGAAATGGTAAAATCATCTCTGTTTACATCCCAGTGCCTGGAACTTGGTCTTATGGTCATATCTAAATACCATGGAGACTGGGAAATGTAGTCTAGCTGTGCGTCCAGAAAGAAGAGGAAATGGGTTTATTGAGTCTACAATGTGGTTTCATAGCCAGACAGACCTGGGTTCAAATTCTAGCCCTGCAAATAATTCTCATGTGAGTCTTCATGCCTCAATTTCCTTACCTTTTAAGGGATAATAAAATCTATTTCAGCAATTGTTGCTAAGCTTGAATAGAATAATAAATATATAATGATTACCACATAGTATTTTTAATTGATTCTGAAAAGACAAGATACATTTTGTTTTATGATCATACAGATTTGTGTAATTATGGATTTTACCTGGTCCCCAACAAGGTTTGTGATATTAAAGGGCCCCCCTTAATATTTTGAATATTCAGCAATATTTTACAAATACATCCATGTTACTTAGCAACCCAATTAAACATTAAAAAATACCATAAACTATTGGTAATGTATCTTTTACTGATTGTCCATGTTTTAGGTAACCCTTACCAACATTTTACAAAACCATACTGAGAATTGACTTTTTTTCTATTTCACCATAGTTGGTTTGGTGAATGGATACAATTTTGGGGAACTAAAAATAATGACCACAATTTAATTCAACCAAAATAATGGCTTTTAAATCCTGTGACCACAATAAGGAGATAAACTCTGAAAATTCTCTTCAAAGGCGAAAAGGTTGCCAGTCTTAAGTGCTAAACCTTTATGCATAATCAAGGTTCAGAAAAGCATTTTGACATTTCAAAATCAGAAGTCACCCCCAAACCAAAAATTTAGCATAAATGAAAAGAATTATCAGGATTATTTTTTGATAGACTACACAAATCATATATATTCACCTCCCTTTATCCCCTAAATAAATTTTATCCTTTGTGGGTTTTTTTCTTTCCTTTTATTTCTTTTCTTTTTTTCTTTCTCCTCCTCCTCTTTCTTCTTCTAATTTTTTTTTTTTGTACCAGCAGCAATGGGATTTTTGCCAGAACTGAACTCAGCCGCTTCCTTGGGAATGTTGTCCAGTTGCTAATTTCACTACCGGAACTGTGTTCCTTTGCGTCCTGGCCTATTTCCATGCATGCTTCCACTGGAATAAAGGGTCTGACAGTTCTGTGGATAATGGTAAACATATGCAGCCAATGCTGTGCAGTTCTTTTAGAGCCAGAAAGCATTAGTAGGTATTTCAGTTGCTGGCAACAAAAAAAACAATGTAAGGCACTTCATCAAACACCAGAACCCAAAGAAAACTACACATCAATGATTTTAATACACAGCAAGTTTCTTCTTTCATCCTTTCTTTTCTAAGTCATTGGCTAATTAAAAATGAAAGTCAGACTATTATGACAACCTAATTCCAAACTTTAAAACTACAGGGGAAAAGGTTGGGTTGAGAGGGAAAGAGAATATTACAACTTGTTTATTTTGGATACTATTCCCATTTCAAGTTAGGCTTTTTGATTCTTTAAGTGTACAAGAGAACTTTGACTTTCCTGAGTACACAAGGGAAAAATTACATATTGTGATGTCATTGCCTTGAGGATTTCCCATACCACTGAGTACATTAGTCACACTGTCAATGTCAAGGAGATCTAAGAGAAAAAGGGGAAAAAGCATATTATCTTCCTATGAGAATCAGTAATGATTTTTCTTTGGATGCATTTATTCAAAATTGTTTCCTAAATTCCAGTGGAATTTAAGAGAGCCATTTTAAAATACATAATGACATCTGTAGCAGGTCATCTTGTGATACTCTATTACCAGCCTAATAAAAACATTACTATGTAATGGTAAATAAGAATAAAATGAGGACCACTTTTGGTTGTGTCTTATTTGCTATATAACTCTGACTCTTTTAGTCATTTTATTATTCTAAATTGTGTATTGGTGATTGCAGGGAGACATTTTCTTCTAATTATACTAAAAAGTGATAATCCTCCAAAGTTCTTCTATATGATATTAAATTGATTTGGGTGTCCCTAGCCTCTTGATTGTTTGTGCTTGCAAAACCAGCTTAACAGCTGCCTCTTCATTTGCCTAGAAAACCATCTGACATCCCTCGTTGTCTGCTTTGTTTCCTGACTTCTGGTTGATTAGAGTTTCTTCCAGTATGATGGAGGACCTGTCTGACCAAATGTCTATAAGACAGAGTATAGGGACTCAACCCTAAGCAGGAGCTTGTGTACCTAAACTTAGAATGAATCACCCAGAATCAGACCAAAAGATGAGGAACCAATTGCAGAGACCCAATAAAAAGAAAATCAGAGATATTTGTCAGACCAAGAAGAATTCTACTTGACTGTAGTTGAATACAAGCTTAAAATGCTAAGTTGGCTCAATTCCCTGGAGACTGTCTGATAGACGGTAAATTGAGAGACTGACATATACACCTGATTCAAACAATGATATAAATAAGCCACAGCAAGGAGGGCCACTTGAATTTCATTCTAATAGCAAGTTACCCTGGATACATGAGTGGGATGGAGAATAAGCTTCAGAACAGTTGAACCATTTCACAGTTACCCAGTGTTGACTTAGATAAGGGTTTCTCAATCTTGGCACTATTGATATTGGGGCCAGACAATTCTTTGTTGTTGGGGATGAAGAGCTGTCCTGTGCATTGTAGGATATTTAGCAGCATCCCTGTCCTCTACCCACAAGCTGACTGAAGTACCTCCAACCTAATTGTGACAATCAAAATTGTCTCCAGATATTGTCACACGTCGCTGTGAGAAGGAGAATAAAATTGGCCCTGGTTGAGAGATGCTGAATCAGACATACTTGTGTCTGGAGTCTTTGAAATGAGTGGCCTTTTGCTCCAGCAACAGTTTCACACTGTTGGAGTGGTGACCAGAATGGTTGACTGTTGGGAAAAGAGGAAGAGGCTGTGAACTATAGAGAATGGGGTCACTCACAAAATAAACAAGCAAAAAAACTGTTTTACTTACTCTTTGTGACACCCCCCCACACACACACACACAATATAACAAATGGCTTTCCTTGTAACAGAAACATCTGGTGATAATAAGACCATTTAATTCTTACACATTACATCTCTATAGAACTGTAGGTATATAGATGCAGGTATAGGTAGGAAGGTATAAATAGTCCTTGAAGCATTTTCCTAGACACAACCTTAAGCAATTCTCTCATCTACCTATAAAGTAAGATTGGCAGGTGTTCTGGTTATTCTCATTTCTTGGCTGAGCAAACTGAGTCTCAGAGAATTTAGGTGATTTCTTCTAAGTTGTACAGAAAAGTTGGTTTCAAATCCAGGGTTTCTATTGTTCTGCCTTCTTTAATAAATGAAGGTAAGATAGAAACAGGTGACATATGCTTGTGCCATAAATATATCTAGTTATCTATCCCATGCATAGAGTAAGAGAAGCATCTCTTTTCCCTGTGAGAAAGGAAGAAGTTTCAGTATGTGTTGGCTAAGATGACCCTTGGATTATGTACTCCAAGGAGTTCACATCGAATATTTATCAGTTGGGCTCTGGCAGTGTGTTCTCACCAGGAATAAATAAAATAATATTTAATTCTCTCTCCATTAGTATCTAGAATTTGGATCTAATTTGAAGAAAAGGAATCATTTTCTCAACTGTGACAATGCTTGAAACAACTTCTTGAACTCATTTAGCTGCCACTGCCACTGATCCTCTTGTTTTGTTTTTTACATCATCAGATTTTGATCAAAGGGTTCACAAAAATTAGAAATACAGAGAGCAGAGCATGCTGTGCGTCAGCTGCTGTAGAGAACAGATGAAACAAACCCCAGGGTTTATCACAGGCCCGGGACTAACTGAGCCAGCAGCTTCAAATATAGCAAACTCTCAAATAATTTCAAATACTTTTTTATGAGCTTTTATAAAAATAAAGCTGGGTACACACTAGATTAACAAGCACTCTCTGAGATACAGGGCAACCAAAAGAAGAACATATTGTCTTGCCAGATCAAATGCTGTTTCTTAAAAGTAGACGTATAATAAATATAAGTGACAAAATAGGGAATGAACTTTTTCATGAGTTCTGAAATGATTTTGTGTCAAACACCACCATGATAATCAAGGAGCATTGTTGTTGTCTCATTTGGAAGGGTTTTAAAAACGTTTTTTTTATACAACTAATGCATATTCTTTTTTTCTTTTGAAAACAGACATTACAGAGAAGGAACTAGAAACCATCAATAGCCTTTGTCTCTAAGGATGTATATTGCTAATTTTGAGATATTTTATTCTGGTATTTTTACTATGTATCATCACATATAGTTAATGTTAAAATCATCTGTATACTATCTGATAGATAAAAAGCATGTAAGCCATGAGGCATAAGAATAAAATGGCATCCCTGAACTTATAATACAAACCAGCGACCAGAGAGTCATCACTAACCTGGCACTTTCCCCTGGATTTCTCCTCTACTATCTCCTTTGCTCCCTGGTCCCATTCCTTTTTTTTTTTTTCCCCTGGTCCCATTCCTAAGGGTAACCTCTATCCAGGGGTTCTTATTTGGGGGCAGTTTTATCTCTCAAGAGACATGTCCACAATACTTGGACACAATTTTGGTGGTCACCAGTGGGGTAGGGTTTACAACTGGCATCGAGTGAGTAGAGATGGGGGATGCTGCTAAACATCCAATAGTGCATTGGACAGTCTCTGACAACCAAGAGTTATTGGCTTTAAGTACTAGTGGGGCTAAGGTTGAAACACCTTGTTGTTCTCTCCTGTGTGTTGAATTTATCATGACTGCTTAAAACAATAGCTTTGTCATACATATGATCTAAATTATTTGTCATTTAATTTTGCTGGTTTGAGGTTTCATAAAAATGGTACCATGCTGTATGTAGTATTCTGTGATTTGCTTTCTTTCCTCCTTAACAGTTTGCTTTTAGTTTTTATTTATAATTTTGCTCATTTATTTTCACTGGTGTATACTCCTTCATTGTGTGAAGATGCCACAAGGTACTTTTATTTTATTGTCAATAAATGTTTTGTTTTGTTTGTTGCTAATGTGAACAATGCTTCTAAAACATTTTCATGCAAATCTACTGATGTATACATGCAACAGTTGCTGCAAAGTGTGTATCTAGGATTCAAAATGCTAGGTTGTAGGGGATGTAAGCTTTAAATGTAAATGGTAATGCAAATTTCAGTGTGACTATAACAATTTATATTCTCATCGGCAAGATACATGGTTTTTCCTTGATCTACATTTCTCCTATATTCAGCATGTTTTGCTGATTTTTGCCAATGTAGGAAGTATTGAAAGGTAAATCAATATGGCCTCAATTTACATCTCCTGAATTATTGGCAAGACTGAGCATCTTTTTATATGTGTATTCACCATGTCTGTTTCTTCTCTGAGGATCTTGCTTTACTCTGAAGTTTATTAGTGTTTTCCATCTTATTTGTCAGATGAAAAAGCCTTCCCCATTGGGTTGTGACATTTCCTTTATTGTGGAATATGTTCTTCTATATATTAGAGTCTGCTCTAAAGTTATCCATTTTGTTTCATTTATCTGTCACTTCTTTGCCAATATCATATGGCTTTAATCACCAGAATTCTATATTACATTTTATTATATGGTAGTGTGAGTGTGACTTCAATATTTCCTTTTTCGGGATTTTATAACCCATTCTCATATCTCTATTTTTATGACCTAGTTTAATATTAAAATTATTTTTGATAAGCCAAGAGTATTTACAAATTTTGATTGGTAAGTAATTTATCTTGAATATTAAGTCTCATTCAGAAATATGTTATATCTTTCTCTTCTTTCATGTCTTTTGAATTACTTCTGTGGTTTACTTCATGAAAGCCACACTTTTTGTTAGTTTTCTCTTCTAGCTATTTCATGTTGTATGTTACTATTGTGAATGGAATCTTTTTTTTAAAAAGATTTTATTTATTTGACAGAGAGAGCAAGAGAGCACAAGCAGGGGAAGAAGCAGAGGGAGAGGGAGAAGCTGGCTCCCTGCTCAGCTGATATCAGGATCCTGAGATTATGACCTGAGTCAAAAGCAGATGCTTAACTAACTGAGCCACCTAGACAACTCATGAATGGAGTTTTCTAACTGGTTATTACTCACATAAAGAAAATTTATTTTAGGTATTTATCCCATACTTCACGACTATGCTGAATTGTCTTCCTTTTTTTAAAAACTTTTAGGGGCACTTGAGTAGCTCAGTCAATTAAGTGTCTGACTCTTGATTTTGGCTCAGGTCACAATCTCAGGGTCTGAAATTGAACTCTGGATCTACTTGGGATTCTGTCTCCCTGTCCCTTTGCCCCTCCCCTAACTCATGCATGCATGGGCTAGCGCTTGCTCTCTCTCTCTCTCAAATATATAAATAAATAAAATATTTAAAAAAAATTTTTTAGTTGTGTCCTTTTAGTTCTAAGCCTAAAAAAGTCAACATGCACATGATCACTTTTCTCTTCTTTTTAGATATGCCTTTTACTTCTCAGTATTGTCTTACTGTGTTAGCCAGAAACTTAAACCCAAGTTTACCAATAGTAACATGAAGAGGGGTCTTATTTGTTCTGGAGATTCTTGGGCCCCCTGCCATTTCTTCACCATTAAGTATGGCATTAACTGTAGGATTAATGTATATACTTTTCATTGTGTTGATATTTCTAGCCCATTTCTAATTTTCTAATTAGGAAGGAGTGCAGAACATGATTGGTTACTTTTTCTACATAAATGATACTGGTCTATTTCACAGAAATGTCTCAACAATTCTACAGTGGTTCAAATAAGACAATATTTAAGATACTATATGGAAAAGCAGATATGTGTAGTTCCAATCTGCTAGAAGACATTTGGATTGCTCTGGAAACTACTTGCAATGCTTACATGCTCTACTTTTCTAGCTTAGCACTTCAGATGTCCTCATGACTTTCCAATATTGACCTTGGCTAGCCAACAGCCACTCCCTCTTCTTCCAATCCTACCTATTGGTTACTTGACTGTACTTGCTATTGTCCAAGACTAATCCTGCATATTCCTAGTTTCAAAAAACCTCAGCCAGAAATAACATGATGCAATAGTCCAAAACAATTCAAAGAGAGATCAAAATCTGAGATTTAAAAAGTATTTCTCTAACATTGTTTCAGTTTGAAGTACTGAATCTGTCTGGTTCAGTTAATTCTCCATTTACTCTTATTTTAAAAAAATTTAATAAAATTAAAAGGCAGGTTTTCTGTTATACCCTATAATACAGGCTTTTATGTTATTATTTAATAAAATAAATAAATAATAATGCTTGTTATGTGTAATACTCTGCTTCTACTTCTTAGTTAAGTCTCATTTCATACAATAATCTTCTTATATCTATAATAAATTGAATTATGGAAAAAATTGCTCATATTATGTTAGATACAATAGTAGATGCTAATATCTATCATTATTCCTTTTCATTTAAAGATTTATTATTTTTAGACAAGAAGTACATTTTTTGCATTCTTTTTGCATAAACTCTCTTTTTCTGTGTCCTGTGGGTATGTAATTTTCTCCTTTTTTTAAAAAAAATTTTTTCTCCTTTAAATGAGGGAAGAGACTTCCAGCCTAGGAATTTACTGTATCAAATGATAACTTTATTCAACTTTCTTTTCACTTTTGACAACTCAGCTTGTGTTTGGCCATCCATTTTCAATTTCTAACATCCTGAGGTCATGCAGAAGAGGCTCAAAAATGATGTTTTCATTTTGCATTTAGTAAGTGACATTTAAAAGAGAATTTCCCCTTATTTATGATTTTCTCCCTCCCCCCAAACAAAACTTCTTACCATCCATTCTTGTTCTCTTTCCCTCCCTTCCTCCGTCTCTCTCTCTCTGCCTCATGTATGCAACCCCAAGCACACAATGGCATGCAAACCTACCAAATAGTTCCAAATCTTGTTAACCAGTTTTTTTCCCTAAAATTTCCATTTATTTAAGAGAGAGAGTGTGTGTGTGTGTGTGTGCACAGAGGGAGAGGGAGAAACAGACTCCCTGCTGAGCAGAGACCCTGATGTGGGGCTTGATTCCAGGACACTGAGATCATGACCTGATCTGAAGGCAGATGCTTAACCGACTGAGCCACCCAGGTGTCCCACTTGTTGACCAGTTTTGACTCCAAGTTGCTTTAGACAACAGTTAAGAATACAGCCCATGAGTCATGTTAGGAAAGCTTTGGGTCAGAGCGCTTGATTGCAAATCCTAGCTGCTCCACCTACATTGCTTCTTAATCACTCTGTAAAATACTTATAATGGAGTCTTGATTTTGTTAAATATTTATAATAACAGTCCCTTTGAATAATTTTTGTAATGATCAAGTTAGTTGAATGTTAAATATTCAAAACATTGATCAATGTGGCAAATGCCTAATAAATGTGGTCTATTTGTATTATAACTTCATACTAAACAAATTGGCTTGGAAGGAAAGGGAGGACAAGGATAGTTTCATCCTTCAAATATCTTTAAGGCAAGTGCATGGTACTGAAAAATTATCAAGCATAACCGTGCCAGAAATCAAGTGCTGACAGGAATAATCTCTTGAAACCATGACTGATAAGGGTTACATTAATGTCTATGTCTAGGAAAACCAGCAACATGTAAGGATAGAGATATAATGTACAGTCATACCTCTGATATATTTTGTTGTTAAACTCCAAACCAAAGATAGAAATAACATTGAATATTCTTAGCTTAGCTGAAAATTATCTGCCATCCACTAATGGCTCTTACCAACTATCTGGATGTAAGGTAAATTAAGGATAACATTCATCTCTATGTAACACAAACCCAAAATATAGTAGCTTGGCCACTGGGGGATTTTTCTTTTCCTCACATGACAAGAAGTCTGGCAATTAACCATCCTAAGCCAGACAGGGGCTCCGATGGTCATCAGGGTCCTTGGTTTCTTATTTTTGTTCTCCCTTTCTTAGCATACAACTTTCATCCTCATGGTTGCAATATGGTGGCTTCACCTCTAGACTCACACTGGAGTTGCAGACAGGAGGAAGGAGAATGGACAGGTACAAGAAGCAGGAGAGCCAAAACTTGCCCCAACATCCTGGTAGACTTCCTCTTACACATTTTTCTTTGAAGTCAGAGCTATTCCACATGGCCCCCTTCATTGTGAGGGCATCTGAAAAGGTATTTAGCCAGGCATGTTGCCACTCTTAACAAAATAGAGTGTCTGTTGACACCCCCAATGAGGGGAAAGGAGAGAGTGAATACTAGGCAGACATCTAGATGAATCTGCTACACATCTTACTTCTGGCATAGATGTTAACATCCTGAGGTTACAGCTAAGAAAACTAAGGCTTGAAGGGCCATACAAATATAAAACCATAGGCACAGATTGGAACTGGGTCTGACTGATGCTAAAAGTAATCTTTTGGAATAAGTGTATCATGCCATATCTCAGCAATGAGATCACATGGACTCAGGGCCAGTGGCACTTCCTCGATTCCCATTGTCTAAGCAATGCCAGCTCAGGAGCTTGGGCCATCCCAATTTGAACTGGGGACCTGACCTGCCAGGAAAAGCAAAGGACCCTGCCTTTTTTATCCTTAGTCAGAGTGTCAAGAACCTAGCCCCCAAGAGCCACCCTAAGTTTTTCATTGTGCTAGAGCAAAATTTGTTCAAACTCTTCTTTTCAGATTTATGACTTATGTGTCACTTCTTTTCTACCATTTTCTACCATGTTTTCTTTATCCTCCACTCTCTTTTTAGTTAGTGGAAGACAGCATCATACCATAGAATCATGTACAGGCTCTAGAAACATGTTACTTGGGTTCAAATCCCAGCCTTGCCACTGGCTGGCTAGACAACTTTGGGCAAGTTTCTTACTTTATAGGCATCAGTGTCCTTAATTGTAAAATTGATATAATAATATCTAATTGAGATATAACAAGGACTGAATTAATTTGTATGTGTAAAGTTCTAACAAGTGACTGGAGCAAAAAGCTTTATTACTCTTTTAAATCAAATTTATAAATGTACATTTTTTTGTTTTGCATATTTTGCTATTTATAAAATTTGCAAAGTTACTGATGTATAATTTACATTAAACAAAATGGACAGACTATAAGTGTTCAGACTGACAAGTTTGAACACTTGGATACACTACTTCAAATAACAGATAGAACATTTCCATCATCCCTGGGTTTCCCTCATGTGCCTGTTCAGGTCATTCTCTCACTCCTATCCCAGAGGTGACCACTGTCTGACTCCATCACTGCTTTGGCTGTTTTTAGATTCTAGATGAAAAGAGTGATCTACAATGTATAAATCTGTAGTGTCTAGGATCTGTAGCTCAACACAATTTTTTAAGATTCATCTATGTTGTTGTGTATACTACCTTTTCACTCTTTTTTTTACTGAGTAGTATTCACTGTATTGTCTCATTGCAGGTTTTTTTGTTGTCGTTTGTTTCCTTTCTCCTCTTAATGAAAATTCAGAATGTTTCCAATTTAGGGGAAATCTGAATAGGACTTTTTTTAAAGAATGTTTCTTTTTTAATATTTTATTTATTTACCCATGAGAGACACACAGAGAGAGGCAGAGACATAGGCAGGGGGAGAAGCAGACTCTTTGCAGGGAGCCTGATGCAGGACTCGATCCCTGGACCTGAGATCACGCCCTGAGCCAAAGGTGGACGCTCAACTGCTGAGCCACCCAGGTGTCTTCTGAATAGGATTTTTATGAACATCACTGTGTAAATCATTTTGTGGACCCACATTTTAATTTTTCTTGGATAAATATCTGGGAGCAGAATTGGTAGATGATGGGATAAATGTAAATTTACCTTTCCATCCATTCTCCAAAGTGGTAATCCTATTTCATACTTCCATAAACAGCATATGAGAGCTCTGATTATTCAATAACCTCACCAATATTTGGTTTTGCTGGTCTTTTATGTTGTAACCATTCTCACGAGCATGAAATTGTATCTATTAATTTAAAATTTTAAAACTCAGCTGGCTTCACAGGTACACTCTATCAAAACATGCAAAGAACTTTTTTTTTTTTTGAGAGAGAGAGAGAGAGAGAGAGAGATTGGAGGAGAGATGGGGGTAGGGCAGATGCAGAGGGAGAGAGAGAGAATGTTAAGCAGGCTCCATACCCAGCATGCAGAACCTGTTGCCAGGCTTGATTTCACCACCTGAGATCATGAGCTGAAATCAAAAGTAGGATGCTTAACCGACTGAGCCACAGGTGCCCCAAACATGCAAGAAACCCTTTACTGTTCAGGAAAATAAAGGGAGAGAGAATGGTGGTGGGGTACAGCAGGGATCTAAGAATCTGTTTCTCAATAGAATTCACCCATTCCTTCCTGGATGAGCTACCCAGTCCCTACTCATTCTTTGGCTTTCCGGCTTCCTAAATTTTGTTGCTGTCATTTCATCTCCTATTTCCTCCTCTTTCTGGATTTGTCTTTAAGAGAAATCCCTTTATGACTGTTTTAATTGGGGTGAAGGGAGGGAATGAATGAAGGTAAATAGTTACTTGATTCTGCCTTTGCCCAGACATCTCTCCCTTTGTCTTCGGTGGCCTTCTCAGCCCTGATCGTGGTGAGATTCTGAACTTGTCACAGAGGTGATGGAGCAGAGGGGCTCCAACACAGGCTCTGCAGGAAGACCAAGCTCATTCTTCCTGACCACTTGTAAGGGTTGTGATTTGGGGTGAGTGACTTTTCTCCTGTCTGTTTCTTCATACGTGAAACAGAGATAAGAATAGTACGTACTACATGTAATTGGAAGAGTAACTGGCACATATATGACACCTAGAACAGTGTGCAACGTAGTAGGTTCCTCATAGATAGACATCGTGGCTGTTGTTCCTTAAACTAGTGGTGTGAGAAGGTGAGTTTCCTTAGAGGGTAAATAGTGGCAGTTGTGAATATAACCCAAGTCAGTGTTTTTTTTTTAATTTTTATTTATTTATGATAGTCACACACACACACAGAGAGAGAGAGAGGCAGAGACACAGGCAGAGGGAGAAGCAGGCTCCATGCACCAGGATCCCGACGTGGGACTCGATCCCGGGTCTCCAGGATCGCGCCCTGGGCCAAAGGCAGGCGCTAAACCGCTGCGCCACCCAGGGATCCCTCAAGTCAGTTTTTTTAAAACTATTTGCAGGTCTGTGAATGAAAATGTGTATTGCAAGATTTGTTTATTAATTCTGTCTGTGCATATTTGATCCAAGTTTATTTTTGTACTATATATAAGTAAAGAACTCACAAGCAATTTTGCAAAACTTGCTTATTAATGGGGTGCCTGGGTGGCTCAGTGGTTGGGCATTTGCCTTCGGCTCAGGTCGTGATCCGGGGGTCCTGGGATCCAGCCCTGCATTGGGCTCTCCGCGGGGAGCCTGCTTCTCCCTCTGCCTATGTCTCTGCCTCTGTCTCTGTGACTCTCATGAATAAATAAATAAAATCTTTTAAAAAAAAAACAACTTGCTTATTAATGCCATTTGTGGTTATTTCGCCCAAATTTAGGTTGATCCTTATACCTTTTATAAGCAAATATTTAGCAAACAATTTAACACCGATTTCAAAGGGCTTGTTTAGCTTTAGAGAACATGGTGCTACTGATTTGTACAACAATTATATGGAAACAGATAAATGAAATTTTTATTCATTAAAATAAGGATAGTAGTAAATATCTGTTAGCAGTATATAGGAAGAAATTTTTAAATTTTTTCTGTAATATAAAAGTTTTCTCCTATTTGTTAATTACTGGGATGGCAATTATATTACCACAACATATATAAAAACAGTATACTCTCATGCATATAGAATATGATAATGAATGTAGATAGCTCCTAAATATCCTAAAATAGGAAAATACTAGCATATTTGCTAATTAAACTTCCACATATTTAGTGTTTTGAACTCAACTTAGCTGCCTATTTAAGACAACTATGGCAAATGGCACATCTACTATATGTGTGAGTGTGCATGAGTGGTGTTTAGCAAGGTAAGATGTATATGGCATCTTAGCAAGGTAAAGTGTATATGACTAAGGTCAGCAGCAAGTTGAGAAGGATAAGAGTGGTTGGAAGGTAAATGGGCAGTAATGCCCTTGGTTCAGGTAGAGAAGGAAGAGTTTCAAGATCAAGAACCACGTGTCTAGGGATCCCTGGGTGGCGCAGCGGTTTGGCGCCTGCCTTTGGCCCAGGGCGCGATCCTGGAGACCCGGGATCGAATCCCACATCGGGCTCCCGGTGCATGGAGCCTGCTTCTCCCTCTGCCTGTGTCTCTGCCTCTCTCTCTCTCTCTCTCTCTCTATCATAAATAAAAAAAAAAAAAAAAAAAAGAACCACGTGTCTAGCAGGAGAGAAGCTAGACTCAGGCAGGAAGTATACAAGAACCATCAGGCTGAAATGAGGGTGTATAGAACTGGCAAAGAGAGGGAAACTGGGAAGCATAACGGAGCAATCGAGACAAAGTTGCGTTCAACTTTGTTCAGACATACTCTGAATTTCAATGGCCTGTCTCTACAGTTGTTGCTTCTGCCAATCAGAAAAAGTAGTACGGCACCTGGTAGCAGAAACCTTATGTAAGCAATATTGTCACGTGTAGTTCTGTGTTCCTGATGGTGGCCACTCAAGTGTGACCATGAGAGGAGACACAGGAGAGAGTCAGGGAAACAAAGCCTATTATAGGACCTAGAGACAGGAGGCAAGCCACACAGGACCACATGGCGAAGCATCAGTGGGAGTCAGGAGGCAGGACTGTAGCAGGAGAGAGGAGAGTCTAAGCCCCAGCTTTTGTTGGAATTTCTGTGGGAAAGGCAAGGCGGGGTAGGGTAAATAATTTAGATTGGCTAGTTTGAATAATTTCTGCAGGCTCTAAATTATAGGAGTGGTCCCTAGTTGCCTGGCACCTGGCCCTGGGATGATGAAGGCAAAGGAATATTGCCTCCAGGAGTGCACACGCCAGATAAAGGACGTATGGCTTTGGAGTGGTTTGTTTATACATCAAAAGCATGTTCCCAGCTGGCCTTGTGCTATTTCTAATTGGCTAGCATTGGAGGGGCAGTCTCTTCCCAGACAGAAGGTTTTTCAAATGTCAAAACATCACAGTATACAGAAAATAAAAGCACATAAACAATACACAGGTTAACTCTTTAGTTAACTCAGGATTGTTTCCTTGCAAAGAATTACATGAATAAATGTGGTAATTGTCTTCAACTATAAAAATTAACTCCTGTTCAATCAAGAGTTAGGGCATCTATATAATTATAAAGGGCACAGCTGGTTACAAACTTGCTTATATATCACCTCATTTTATCACTGTTTACTCATGTGTAAAATGAACTGATGACCATAAAATGTTATAAGATTACTTTCTTGGGAAATTTGGTCATTACCATTTTTGTAAGCTTCAAGCTGGTATTTCCTGCCTCATCTCTCTAGAGATTACGGGGTGTTTCACATGTTCCATCCTTTCCTAAGAATTTTTTTTCAAAACTTAAAATACTCTAGTCTGATGTATTTTTTTCTAAAGAAAAATAAATTGTCTGGGAAACAAATTAGCTTTGTAATAAATAGATTCTATTTTCACGAAGACTTGCACCCCAAAGCTACTTCTTATGTTCTATAAGACTTGGATTTTGATTTTTAGTAAAATTTTACCCAAACTAAAAAAACATATGAACACGATCTCTGGGCAATGAGTCTGCACCTGGATCCCATGCTGCAGGTGGTGCAGGATTGCTCAAGTCTCTGGGAAGCCTATAAGTGAGCTCCACGATTAGGAACCCACTGCTAGCTAAGTGCATGCAGCAAAAGTCCAGTATGATTAAAACAGAGTAGAGGCAACAGATTCCATTTGTACTTCATTGACTTTTAAAATTTTGGGGGGGGGCTGTATCCTTTTTAGCACAACGTGCAAGAAACATTTGGTCTCTATCAAGTGTCTTTCATTTTCTACATCCTGTGACCATTCACCAACTCTTTTCCTTGAACTCACTGTTTCAAAGAAAGTGGAAGAGGTAATATTTGAGTGTTGAGGCACACCTTAACACTCACTGAATTGCTTTTAGTATAATCTAGGGTGGGATCTCAGTCATTCCATTGTCCTCCCACCCAGCTTCTAGCTCTCCCAACCTTCACCCTACTGAGGTGCATGGGAGAATGACATTATGCTGGTACTCCTGAATATATGCTTACTCATAAAAAATAAAAATAACTACCATTTCTGGGACACCCAAGGTGTGCCTGGAATTTTACCTTCATTATCCCTCCCTCTGTCAACAATCCAACTAAGTAAATAATGTGAGGATGTTAATGGCATTCATTAACAGGCACTATACTAAAACTGTTCTAAAAATTCAGTTCATTTTATTTATTTTTTATATTAAAACTTTTAGATACCTAATCCCAATATAGGCTCACAATGAGCCCATGAATTTTTGTTTCCATTACACTAATGTTGAAACTGAAGTTGAAAGAGGTTAAGCAGCTTGCCCCACCTGTGGTCCAGGGGAGCCCCAACCTGTGGTCTAGGGATTCAAACCCAGAGCTGTTGACTCCAGGTCCCAGTGTTTTCCTAAACATTGTTCTGGGTTATCTGGATCTGCCCTCTCATGCCTGAGTAGAGGCACAGACCGAAGTTCCCACCTACACCCTATACTTTTTAAGGGTTAGGACTCTCTATTATCCAGTTTTGTATGCTCCACAGAACCCAGTCCAGCCCCTTATGAACAATAAGTTCTGACAAAGCTGCAAATTACAGGCAAAACCACAGGGATTAAATTTGGACATACTGTCTTTGAACGTCGGCTCCATCCCTCATCAGTTGTGTGCCCTTGAAGGTAATGCCTCTCTAGAATTTTTATCATAGAGAGCTTGTTCGTAGGGAGCAAAGATGTTTGGGAATTCTCGCACATTGCATAGCAAGCACAGTGGAATTGCAGTGGGCAATCATGTTAACGTTCCTCCAAGCCACCCCCCGAAGCCAAGATCTTGGTTGTGGGTATGTTGTATAGCCTCCCTGAGCCTCAGTCAGCTGTAGAAGCTGGACAATCACACCTCCCACATGGACTCACTGTGAGGACTCAGGAGATTAATGTGTCTAAAATGCTTAGTGCAACTAGTGTTGAGTCGCTTCTTTCTGGACATTGCCCATTGAGACTAAGCATTGGAAGGCTATGCTATCTATTTCCCAGGACAGTTAGAAACAATGTAGAACAATACTTTTTTTTAAAGACTTTATTTATTTATTCATGAGAGAGAGAGAGAGGCAGAGACATAGGCAGAGGGAGAGGCAGGCTCCCTGGGGGCAGCCTGATGCAGATGCTCAACCACTAAGCCAACCAGATGCCCCTAGAGCAATACTTTTCAAACTTCAGTGAGTATCAGAATTTCCTAGAGGACTTGTTCAAATACAGATTTCTGAACTCCACTTAATATACTGTGGAACCAGGATGAGGCCTGAGAATCTGCATTTCTAACAAGTCCCAGGTGATGTTGATACTGCCATTCCAGGGGCCACACCTGGAGAATTACCAGTGTAGAACATAGAAGAGAGGAGGGATAAAGTACATGGCCAAACATAATGGAAGTGTGCTTCTCTAAATACCTTCAGAGTAAGCGTGGAAAAGTATAAAAAGGAAAGCATGAAGAAGTCCAGGACAAGCTAGCTATTAGGACTGAGAGTCATGCGTAGGAGGGTTGAAGACAACTTGATGAAACTGATCACTCTATGTGCCAATGGGTGCCACAGGGCTGCTCCTCAGACATCCCATTTACAAAGTGAACATGAAAAATATGGCCATGTGAAAGAGGTAAAATTATCACGTGTGAGTAAACACACACACTATACTTGTGTGCTCTTAAACCTACTTCTAAAATAAAGGTCATTGTTGCAGAAGCCAATGCTTCTGCTCTTTTGAATGTGAACACCATCCCTGCCAGCTCCAGCCGAAGTCAATGCCATCCTCTTCTCCAACAATGCTTCTACTGTTTCCTTTGGAAGGAAATCCAACTGGTTGGCCACCAGATCTTGGACTGTGCCTGAAGCCATGTGAAAGGTTTTGCACATTAAAAGCAAAACTGGCAAACCAAGGCTTTTTGACAGCTTTGTGAAGTGTGAAAAAAAATCATATTTCTCTGGCACAGTTGCATGAATTTTGTCTTTAGCAAGAGGGAAGCTTTGCCTGTGAAAATGGGAAAAGGGTCATATTGGTGACCTCAGCACTAGCAACCTGATGTGAGATCCAGTGAACTCTGAAACTGAAAAGTTTCACCAAAATTCTCAAGTTTTCTGTGCAATTTCAGAGGAGCTTTTCTGTGTGCCAAAGGCATCAAGCCCCATGCTCTGCTTATTACTTACTGCAGATAGCCCAGAAAGCCCACTTCTAGGGATCTACATAAAATGCTGCTGAAAAGAGTAACCAACCAGGACTAGTTACTACACAGGGCAAGGGAGTCTTCCAGATTCTTCCAGAAGGTACTACATTTGTAAAAAAGATTACTCAGCTAGATGGAAAATGTAATCTAAGGGCCTGGTGGAGACTCATGAGAAAGAAACCTGGTCTACAACAGATTGCTGTGGTGGAGTTAACTGGAGGATTGGAAGGCAGAAAATCTAACCAGATAGGGATCCATTCTTTCTCTGTTCTTTCAAACAGGCACTTTAACACACAGCCAACCTCATGTAAGCCTCTGCACCCCAACTTACCTGGCCCTCCAGTGAAGCCTGACCCACGTGGTCCGATGATATGTATTTTGGAATTTTGTCACCCATTTGCAGTTTTAAAATGTGTTGTGATTTCTTGTCCTATTCTATAAATACTTACTTTCCTACCTATTTTTTTTTCCTTGAGGAGGATGCTCCAAAATTGTATCAGCCTCAGGCCTTTCAAAACCCAAGTCTTCTCCTTCCACATTCTGCCTATTTCTTACAAAAGCTCACTGAGTTGAAAAAAATAAGGAGACTTAGAAAATAATATTTCCTGGACTAGGTGACTATAGTAGTTTGCTAGGGCTGCCATAACAAATACCACAAACTGGGTGGCTTCAACAACATAAATTTATTTCTCACAGTTCTGGAGGCTGGAAATTCAAGATCAAGGTGTTGGCAGGATGGGTTTCTTCTGAGGCCTCTCTCCTTGGCTTGCAGATGATACCTTCATGCTGTGTCCTCATGTGGTCTTTCCTCGGTGTGTGCACAGGTCTGTGTCCTAATCTCCTCTTATAAGGACACCAGCAAACAGGATTAGGGCCAACCTCTATAAAAGCCCTATCTCCTGGGCAGCCCAGGTAGCTCAGCAGTTTAGCACTGCCTTCAGCCCAGGGCCTGATCCTGGAGACCCGGGATCGAGTCCCACGTCGGGCTCCCTGCATGGAGACTGCTTCTCCCTCTGCCTGTGTCTCTGCCTCTCTCTCTCTCTCTGTTTCTCTTGTGAAGGAATAAATAAATAAAACCTTTAAAAAAAAGAAAGCCCTATCTCCAAATACAGTAATAATCTGGGGTACTGGGGATTAGGACTTCATCTGAAATTTGGGGGACACAATTCAACCCATAATACTATACCCCCTAGCTCACCAGAAGTCATGTAGTTTTCACATACAAATATATTCACAACAGTCTGAAAATCTTAACCACGTCTGGCATCAACTCTAAAGTCAAACATCTTACCTATCTTGTCACTTTCAGTTCAGTTTTGCCTTTGGGATAGTTCAACTCTCAGCAAAAGCCTTGTCCCTCCCATTACCCAGACACCCAAGCCTGGAGCTGCTATTTGCTGCTGACATAACAGGAAGAGGCGGGCTCAGGCGCTGTTGGCAGTTAAAAGAACAGCTCACTGCTGAACAGTTCAACTCAACATTTGAAGTTTACACAATTATATTTTCCTCTAAGAATTTAATTGGCTTGGTTTATGACTCTATGCCAGCCCCAGAGGGCCGATTTCACAAGCTGGGTCATTACTTAGCCTCTACCCCACATCAGCAGGAATCTTAGACATGCCAGTTCATTTTCCACCAGAGGGTCTCCACATGCCTAAGGACCCTGAGGGTCCTTCATGTTTATCCAGCTTAGTCTCTACCTCCAACATCGCTATGTTTAATGTCCAACAGCCTAACCCACAGGCTGCCCCAAAAGATCAAGGAAACCAAAAGAGACTTTTTGGTGAGGCAATTAAAAAGGCAAATCTCACTTTGAGTTGGCTGGATGAGTCCCCGAAACATAAGGGGAGACCTCGATGTTTGCATAATTCTGTATTTTATCTCCCATTCTTACCACTTGACCCTAGAAGTGGTATGGGTGTGTTTGTGCATGTATGTGTTCGTGTGTGTGTGTGTGTGTGTGTGTGTGTGTGTGTGTGTGTGTGGCAGCAAGTGGATTATGGTAAAGAACAGAAATTTGTGAGTGGATACAATAAAGGTGGAAAAGTAAAATCTAACTCTAGGATTTCCAGGTGACTGTGAAGTTTATCTCATTGTGTAGACCACGTACCACAGACATATATCGCGTACACATATTTACACACCGACTCATCCACATTTGTTGCAAGACAAAACAAAATAAACAAAAACAAGTAAAACCCTTCACTTTGAACTTCGCAAGCCTGCTATGACTCACGAATCCTAAAAAATATACCTGTACAAAACTGCAACCCAAATTGCTGTTGGGTATTTTTCTTTTTTATTTACATATCGGGTTCTAGGGCCTTAGTATTTTGTTCATTCATTCAGCAAACATGTATTGAGCAGTTCCTATGTGCCAAGAACCCTGCTAAGTAGCAAGTATTCAAAGATGAATAACAGTGGAAGACGGCCATAACAACACCATGTGGGAAATGGGTGCGTTCACAGATTATTTCAGTATTCAATTGAGAGAGGGCAAGGGAAGTACAGAGCGCAGCCTGGCCTGAAGGAATCAGGAAAATGGGGTGGTACTAGAGGGGTTTCTGGAGAGAGTAGCCAAAGGGATCATCCTTAATGCAGCAAGGATGTGTACAAAGATACCAAGTCATCAAAGGGAAATTACAGGAGAGACTCAGGCTTGCAGGATAGAAGTTGAGTACTGAGCACAACTGGGCTCAAATTCCTTCTAGAAGTTGGGGTGATTTTTAGGTATAAGATTTCCCTCCGTTTTTTGTTATCTTCCTAAAGGGACTGAAAAGCCTTTGAGCTGACTTAAGTATGCTTCACCCTAAAAACAAGATCAGTAACCACAAACCACATGGGGACTAGTTCTGACAAAAATTAATTTGAAAGGAAATTCTTATAGAAAGTCTATATTTTGGATGTGGCTTATTTTACCAACTGGAGGAAAACAAACTTGGACACAGATATCCCGTGTGTTGTGCTTATGTCTATATATGTCTAGGCTTAAACATTTTTTTTTTTTACTGCTGCTACCAACATAGTCACTGGTCAGATGAGAAAAGATACTCTCTTATTCCATCCAGGTAACTTAGCTAACATGCGCATAGGAACTATAGACTCTGGGGAGGCACCAGGCCCTACAAGCAGGATATAGTACCAAGGAGATTTGTGGCTTCTCCTTACACCCACATACATTTTTAGTGTTTTATATCCAGAATCACTTCAGCAAGAGAGTTCTGAGTAGTTCAGTTTTTGGAATACGGGCTGAAAAGATGTCCATAAGGCCACTCAAGGCCTGGTACATAGCATAGACTTAATAAGGACTTAATACATGTGTTTGATTCATGAATTTATTCCAGGTACCTATGTACCTTCTTTTCATAGAAGGTAAAGTGATTCCTCTAAAGCCCTTCTCTGAAAATGAAGTTAAATTCAAGTGCTGATCTTATCTTTATGGTTCTTAACCATATATGTCCATTGCCATTTTGAACTGATGGACTTAGATTTCAGGGAGAGAACACAGATATTTCTTAGGGCCCTTCTCACCACATTGCATTTAGAATTGGATTTTTATTTGGTCCATATGTTTCAGGCAGCCCCCTTCTCATCTCCGGCAAAGAACATGTCAATTCTGTTTTCACGCTTTTGTTCAAGTGAGTCCCTCACCTGAAAGGCCCTTCCTTGCTTCTCTCTGAATACATAAAGCCTCTGAATTTTCCCAGGCCTGGCTCAGTTCTGGATGCTTCAGCGCATCTGTTTCTCTTCCCTCCCCTCCCCACCAAGCATCCACCTATGCTTTCTCCTGCCTCTGACTTCTGGCTGGCTCTGTCAATCTTTAAACAGGGGGTACAGACACCTTTCAAGATGGACCAAATTTCCCAAGGGATGCATAATTGAGGACAGCTTTCAGGAAATAAATTCCCATATCCTCGGCTTCCATGTCTACTCCTTTATCACACTAACCTGCCTGAGAATTCACCTAGGGCAAAGGTGCTCCCTTAGCCATCAGCCTTCTCCCTGTTTACAGAAGAATGGCCCACCTCTCTCCCAACCAAAATCCTACAAAATTGTAAAAACCATCACAGTCCCACACATAAGAAAAATTCAAAAAATTGTTGTAAATGCTAAGAAGGTGATTGATTATAATGACTGACTTTTGCAAGTCAAGTGGTTTTCAAATTTTGCTTTTGATAAAATTGAGAGAGGACCTCTTTGGGTTTATATTATTAAGACAGTTTTAGTAACAGGTCACCAGATGATGTACAACTCGAAGGAATTTGAAAACCTGGGCCATTTTCTTTACTTAAATATCTTATACTCCATTTTATGATTTATACCAAAAAAAGTTGCTTGGTGCTTAAATCTATTAAAACAAAAAATTGGAATAAATTGTTGAATTTGATCTCATTTGGCAATGAGTAATTAGAAGGGAAACAACTAAATGAAAAAGGAACATTTCCATCTATTTCATCAAATGGTACATGTCTAATAAATGTTAATTTTGAAGTTTATAAAATTTATTGCATATTAATACTGCTTTTGATCAATTCATGCTACTTGTAATAATTTAGAAGAAACATTTTAATATTTAGAGTCTTATGTCATAGAATATAAAAAATATTTAATTTAAATACACGTATTTGTTGCAAAGAAGTATGGGATCATTAACAAAAGACTTTCAATTCTGAAAATATATTATACTAGGATGGGATTCTATGGAGGAAGTAGAATAGAAAAACAGGTCAAAGGTGGAAAAAGAACAATGTAAAATTTCCATTTTGTTTTTTAACAGCTTTTTTAAAAAAGATTTATTTATTTACTTATTCATTTGAGAGACAAAGAGAGAGTATGCACATGTGCATGTGTGCAGGTGAGCTGGGGGAAGGGCAGAAGGAGAGAGAGAGGGAATCTCAAGCAGACTCTGCACTGAGTGCAGAGCCCCACTCAGGGTTTGATCTCATGATCCTGAGATCATGACCTGAGCAAAATCAAAAGTCAGATACCTAACCTACTGAACCACCCAGGTGCCCTTTAACAGCTTTTTTGGGATATAATTTATATGTCATAAAATTCAACCATTGTAATTGTGCAATTGCAGATTTTTGTTAAGTGTGTATAATTGTGCACTATCCTCACAATTCCATTTCAGACCACTTCCATCATCCCAGAAGTATTCTTGAGCCCATTTGCAATTTGTTTGCATATTTTAAAATTAGATGATGATGGTATCAAATCGCTATGGTATTTAGATTTTATTGAATATATCTAAAAGAGTGAAAATGTTGATATTTACAATGCATTGGGGATTTCATCCTATGTATCTGTGTAAAACAATAATAAAAATTTTAGAAAATAACATAAGAATAAGGGAGGAGGATCATAGCAAAAAAAATTTAGGAGTTAAACAAGGAAAAATGAGTGAAGATCAATAGCTTATACCATATCACTGCCCATTAATTATATAATAGTTCATTCTGTAGTGCTGGATTTCTGTTATAGTTGATGAAATAAACACATTCTGATCGATCCTGTACTTGTTGGGCTGATTGAAGTATATCATTATAATTTTGACTTTGATCCAAACAAGAGGGTTCCAAACACATTTTTATTTCAAAGGGATGCAACTCCTTAGTCTATATCACATGAAGAGTAATAAAATATTTCTTCCACACTTAGAATGACACAGGATAGATTTACATAGTTTAAGACAATGTCATTAAATCCCTGGATAGCAACAACAAAAAAAGAGCAAAAAAAAAAATGTGTGGACAACAACTAATGTCATGTTTATGTTCTGGATCTTTGGCAATATTTCTGTTGACATAGGTCTCCCAGAATTCTCTTGGAGTTTTTTCCTTTTTTTTTTTGGTCCCTTCATTCTTCTTTTGATCTAGTTGTTTCTGGTGGTGGTAACAAATTTTCACAAGTCTTAGACTTTCTTACTACCAGGTGAAAAATACACAACTTCTTTTCTCTTTGATTAAAGCAATTCAATTCCAAATCTCATTTTTATTTATTTATTTTTTTAAATAATAAATTTATTTTTTATTGGTTTTCAATTTGCCAACATACAGAATAACACCCAGTGCTCATCCCGTCAAGTGCCCCCCTCAGTGCCCATCACCTCTCATTTTTAAATTAAGCTCCATATAAATGGCTTATATGTATATATGTATACACACACATAAATGCACTCTCATGGATACATATGTGTGTCTGAAAGTAGATTTTAAAGGATAATTTTGGTCTCCATCCTTACAGACAACTTTCTCTGAGAACATGAATAAATACAATTTTTAAAAAAGAATCAGGAATAAAACTTGCTCTTATTCATACAAATAAAAAGGTGGATTTGTTTTATTTCTCATTGACTTGTCCACTCCATATTCTTAACAACAACAACAACAACAACAAAAAATAGCGAAGTCCTTTAATTATTAAAGAGAGTAAATTGTAAGGGTCTGCGTCAGCATGATAAAGGTTTCTAACAGTGATTAAGGTTTCAATCTCATGACATGTGGAATAATCTATGTAATTATATTCCCCTTAGTGCTACAGAAAAGTCCAAGTGACTGTAATACATGCTAACTTAATCTTAGCCACAGAAAATGTGTTTCTAATTTTCAAATTCGGCAATTTTTCAATAAAAGTTGTTGCACTTCGTCTGATCTATTCTCAAAATACGGAAGTGCTTGAAGCCCGGCCACCTGCAATAACAGATTACTGCTCTCTAAAATATTACCATACACCTACAATGTGGAGGCGCAAAGCTTTGCTAAAAAAGATCTTTGTTGTTTTTTCTAAAAGAAAGAAGTGATCCCAAAGCAAAGCTGGTTTTCAGCAGCCTCTCTGCTCCCAAATGCGACTGGCATCAAAGTCTAATGAAAACCTGTTTGCGGACACTGGATCCAATCCAAGGTACACCATTGGCATATTCTAGACCCCTTGGGACATGACTCATATAAAAAACACAGGGCTGTCATCGGACGGCTGGTGGCTCAAATAAATCAAATTTACTTTGAAAACTGAGGCATACCAAAATTTTATTAGGTGAAACTTTGGCATTTCTTATAGCCAACTTGCACATATATATTTTTATTACTTACAGCAGTTAAAAGGTATGCTACCAATCATATGCAAAACAAGAAAAGATTGCAGAGTACATTTTTTACTGGGTGGTAGTAGGAACTACCTTTTTTTTTCTAAGAAAAAAAAAAGGAACTACAAATAATAAGTTAGTAATAGGTGGCGTCAAAGAATGCAGCCCAGTGTTTGCGTGATTCACAAGCCCTATGGTGCGAACTTCTCCACCGCACTTCCATTTAGCACACCCCATAGCTAGTCTGAAAGAATGACTTTTACCCCAAAGTGATTTCTTGCTCACTAAAACTATCAACTGTACCACACTTCATGGGATGATGACAGATAGTGTTTATAATGTGCATTTATGAGAAACAGACATGAACATACTAAAGTTCTTGATGATCTAAAAAGGATTAAACTTTAAGCTTCAAAGGCCTACTACTGCTTATGCTCTAACTTGTGCACCAAGTTAGTTTCAAATTCCGGATTAGAACAGTTCAGTCTTCTTTTTAGTTAAATATTAGAAAATGCTGTTTTAAAAAGTCTCATACGTACTCACCTTTTAAATATGTTAATTGCTCATCAAAGGCGTACCAGAAAAAAGGCCCTTGTCCAATGAGTAGCATATTTCCAAATTCATATTTACTTTTCAGGCCCTATCTATCACGCTTTAAAAGTGGTGGTAGTTTATTTTCTTTAAGTGGCAACTGCTTCAAGAGTTTTATGTGGTGACATGTGTATATGTTTTAATACCGCCCCCCGACACATACCAATTTTACCATGTAGTACATAGATTTTGACTGGCAAGCCTAAACTAGAATCTTTCAAAAGATTTTAGCGCACCTAGAGTGTTCACTTTTAAAATACTGTGTTTAGTGTAGAATTCATCTTGTTATTTTAAAATTATAAAGCTGTCCCATATAACCATAAATAAATGCAGACAATGTATTTCATCTGTGAAAATTGTAGTATGTGTATTTTTAAAAGATATTTTAGAACTCTTTTTGGGTATATTCTTGCATAGCTTCTTTGAGTATTTTATTATTGTTCTAGGAAAGACTGTCCCCCTCCCTTTTTCCTTACAATTCACTGGGCAGGCAGTGGCTGTTATCACAGAAAAACCCAACTTTTTCTGTGTTATAGCGTGTTCTTACTGACTGAGAACAAACTAGGGCAACTCAAAGGCTCGCATTAACTATTTTGACTGAACTTACCCATCGCTTAAGGGAATCACTTACTCTGAACACAGGTTGGACTAGTAATTTGTCAAAACAGAAATCACTTTATTTAAAATGGCTCAGTAATTTTCACACATAGATGTAGTCTCAATAAAACCTGTGAGAAAGGAACAACAGAGCGATCTGGCCATGGAAGGCAGCGAGAGAGCACATCTGTACTCAATGAACAAGTAATTGTTCAAGGCTTATTACCTGCTGAGCATGGTGCTAGAACCACAAAGAATGGAAAAGAAACATAAAAAGTGTTCCTGTCCTTAAATTGCTTGCAGTCTGCTCGAGAATTCATGAACAATTACAGGAATCATCCCAAGAGCAGCGCAAGACAGTAAGACCATCCATGCCAAATGGTGTAGTAACACACATATTTCATGGAAGGGGGCTCAACTCGGGGTTTGGAAGGACAGGGTCCTGATGCGGAGAGAAGACGAGTGGCTGAGGCCCAACTCTGCAGGAACAAGCCTCATTCACAGCTGCGGATGCTTCCTCCTCTCCTCTCCCTTTGCTGGAAGAGCCTTTCCCCTCTGAACAGATTGCTGGCTTTGACTTTATAATTTACTTCCTTCCCACTCATTTTCTCTCCTTTCCCCTTTATTCCCTTTCACTATTTTTTATATGCCCCAAAAGAATGAGACCATATAATGTTTGTCCTTCTCTGATTGATTTATTTCACTCAACATAATACCATGAGAGACTCCTAACTCTGGGAAACGAACAAGGGGTGGTGGAAAAGGAGGTGGGTGGGGGTGGGGGGATGACTGGGTGATGGGCACTGAGGGGGGCACTTGACGGGATGAGCACTGGGTGTTATGCTATATGTTGGCAAATTGAACTCCAATAAAAAAATTAATAATTTACTTCTTAATTTTGTTTAGAAAAAAAATTAAGCACAAGTAGTGAACTGGAAAAAGATTTGCCACATCTCTGACAAAAGGCTGATATCTTAAGAGCAATTAGCAATCAGGACGTTCAGGCAAACACACTGGTGGGGAAAAAATGAGCCAAAGACCCCAAGTCGGCAGCCGACAGGAGAAGTACCACAGGCCATTTACAATATGACAAAATATTTAACTTCATTGATAATTAAAGCAGTCAGAACTAAAACCATAAAGGACTACAATTTTTGTCAACTTAATGGCCAAAGAGTAATTAAAAATTATAATACTTGAGATTGCTAAAGACTGGGAGAAATGGGGATGTTTGTTCACAGACACTGAGAGGATATATTGAGGTACCTATTTTGGAAAGCACTTCAGCAATATGTATTATTTGGAGCCTGAAAATATGTAACAATCTTTGACCCAGAAATTCCATTTCTGGGACATTTTCTTAAGGGAATAATTATGGATGTGTTCAAAGGCTTACAGATGAGGAATGATCACAGCATTGTTTAAGATAACAAAAACTTGAAAATGATGCAAAGATCCAATAACAGAGGACTGTTCACAGTCATTAAAGTTTAAAACTAACTTATGAAATAATATTTAGTGATATTGAAATATGTCCTATACACAAATGTACAGAATGGATTACAAAACATCAAATGGAATACATTTCACATTTTAGGAAGAATATACAAAAAGAAAAAAAAAACCTTGGATAGCGATCCATTAATATGTAACCAGTGTAATAGTAATTCTCTGGGTGGTGGGAATACAGGTTAATTTATCTGTTTATTTTTTAATTAAAAAATATACTATTTTTGTTATTTGAGGAAATCTATTCACAAAGCAGTGCTACAAAGAAGTTTGAGGCTAAATCTTCTTGTACTTATTAAAGATGGTTTTCTTAGGCTACGGTACTGATACTTGCTGTGCACTGCTCAGAAATTCCTCTGGAATTTCTAAAAATATGCATCTCCAACAGGGATTTATGATAATGTCATTTTCTTTTCACTGCAGCTTCAGCAAGAGGGAGCATTTAATAATTGTATAGGGTAATGTTAAATTTACCTTTAAAATCATCTTTTGGAATTTGTTTTTTTTTTTAAATGCTCCATTTGTGCTTGTTTCATCGAAGTGACAGCTAGCAGTTCAATTTTTAAAATTACAATCAACAGATATAAAAATGAAACATTTAAAACGTGTGTAATTGTACAAAGTTTTACAAGTGTTTACTGATAGATTTAAAAGACCTTTTCCTAAAGTGTTCTTGGGTTTGGAAAACTGGAATCAAGAAGGTATTTGCTTAATGTTCTTCCTGTATGACTTAGTTCATGAGAATTTAAGGGCGACGCAAAAACTCCAAGACCTCACCAAGCTTTGCTTCATGGCTTTAAATATAACTCATTCTTGACTATCATAAATAACAGAAAAAATAGTGGAGATGATCACATACAGTAAATAATCAAAAACTTTTTATTATTATCTTTGAACACATGATATAATTTTTCAACAAATACACTGTATTATACCAAATTTAATTGCCTTAGACTATTGAAAGGATGAGTTTGGGGGGCACATAGAAATATGATAGATATTTGAGAGAAGTCTGTTTAATTTCTAATAATTCTGAGGAGAAGCAAGATAGATCATAGATCTTAAAAAGTTGTGCCATGTTGCCTTGCCAGTTTGGCTCCCAATTTAAATATAAGGATATGATTAACTTGCAGAAATTATTTCTTCTGGAGGAGTGAAAGTTTATTCTCACCCATACATATTCTGGAAATGGAAAGGCTTTCCCAGACTGTTTCAGTGTGACAGATTTTCTTTAGGTTGAATCAGACCTTTGGGCCAAAGTCCTTTATCAAGCAGTCAACAGTATAACTTTTCTCAGTCATGAAAAAATGATTTTTTTTCTCTTTTATAAGCATTTTTGGGAACGGGGGGAGTTTTCTTCAGGGTTAATTTATAAGTTAGAGGAAGATTTCTTCCACAAATAGAATGGTTTTGTTTGTTTCCCATACATTAAAAAAACAGTAACATGGAGAGTCTCTGAGGTTTTTGCGGAAGAAGCTAAGGAAAAATAACCTGAGTTGTGCTTTACTCAAGTAAACAGAAACCAGGGGTGATAAAACGTGACATTTTGCTGAGGGAATTCTCTTTTGTAAAGTAGACTCTACATCGAGTGACTCCAAATTCTGATCCCAGACTTGTCACCAACTCGACCCTTCTTCCAACCTCCTTAGTTAAGCAAAACTCCTCCTGGTGACAATTTGGAGCAAACTGTTTAAGTGTAAGAGGTGGATAGTATAAGGGTTTTACTCTGTAGCCTGATGTACAACTATAGCTCCCTGCAAACCTCACAGGTTTTTTCCAGGTAGTTCTCTTGCACTTATCTTTACTCCTCCTCCACGGCTGCTTTCCCCTTCTCATTAAAGATTTAAGAGCAGCTAACTATGGAAAGGTGCTCAGATGGCTGAAGTTTTATTAGTTTTGTAAAAGACAGTGTAGCATACTCATGCTCCCAAGCATTACAAATAAAACTAGAAGGCCATTAGCAAAATTAAAGTAAGAAAGGTGGGGAGAACACTACGCTGGGAGTCAGGACACCTATCTTCTTATATCTTCTCATCCATGAGGCTTGTCATTAAACTGGTGATTTAATGAAATTACTTTTTAAAAAAATTTTTAATGAAATGAATTTTTTTTTCTGTCTCCATTTCCTTCTCTGAAAGAAAGAAAAGAGTTGTTGTGCTAGCTATGATCTTTCCAGGGTCAGTGGTCTACGAATCTAAATCTGCTCACAAAACGACCTTAAAATTATTTTTATTTCTCTTCTTCACTAAGATAATGTTTTATTTTCAGTCAATGATATCAATGTGATTTGCCATGAAACTTGTCACTAAATCTCTTCATAAAAATATTCTTGAAACCACTTTACATAGCCTATATACTAGTACTTCTGACTGCCTCCTGTACAGTAAAGAAAACAAATTTCTCCAAAGGTAAGGATGTGTTTATTTTATTTTATTTTTCCAGTGGACTCTTATTATAGAACTTAGTATTAAGCTGTAATAAATTCATTTCCAACCTCCTAAGGAGGTCACATCGAAATTGAAATCATATAGTGTCATTAGTATAAAACAATACAAACTTGCTCCATCTATTTGGCTTTCCTGCTTCTTAGAAAAAGTAACTAACCAGATATGGTTGTGCAAATTAAATATGCTATTTGCAACCATTTTTTATACATATTCAAAATCAGTATTAAGTATTGGGAATAAAACAATTATTAATTTTTTAATTTTTTTATTGGAGTTCAATTTGCCAACATATAGCATAACACCCAGTGCTCATCCCATCAAATGCCCCCCTCAGTGCCCATCACCCAGTCACCCCATCCCCCTACCCACCTCCCTTTCTACCACTCCTTGTTCGTTTCCCAGAGTTAGAGGTCTCTCATGTTCTGTCTCCCTTTCTGATATTTCCCACTCATTTTTTCTCCTTTCCCCTTAATTCCCTTTCACTATTTTTTATATTTCCCAAATGAATGAGACCATATAATGTTTGCCCTTCTCCGATTGACTTATTTCACTCAGCATAATGCATAATATCCTCCAGTTCCATCCACGTCGAAGCAAATGGTGGGTATTTGTCATTTCTAATGGCTGAGTAATATTCCACTGTATACATATACCACATCTTCTTTATCCATTCATCAATTATTAATTTCTGATAAAATCCAGGATGTATTTCTATTACCTTCTTCATAGAAAATTGTTGAGCATTTGGATTCTGATTCAGGATCTACCTTTGATGACCAACAACTTCACAAATGTTTTTTTTCAAATTTGATACATACATATGATACATTTGCATGCATACTATGATCTTTCTGAAATTTGCAGTAATTTTGTAGAAGGCAATTCAATTGTTATTAAATATATTCACATTTTATTTTGAGAATAAAGGAGTTTCTGCTCTTTTTCTAAATGTTATCATTATTGTTATTAAATTATAGGATACCAGATTTTTTTTAGGATACCAGATATTTTCTCCAAAAAAGAAATAAATTTACCCTCTTATGATTGTTAAGAAGTCTCAGTTGCTCTAAATACCATATTCTTAACAGATAAGCTGCCCAAAATGTGTTGGGTTATTTTAATAAAATGTATAAAAATTTGAATAGGTTATACAACCGAATTTGATTTGATGTAATAAGTATGTAGTAAGATTCCTATTATGAAAAAAGTTTTATTTCAGGGACTATGTGGCATACAAAAAGCAATATATTATGGGTTCTACTTTAGTATAGCAAAAAATATATGTGGTTGGAGATAAACCAAGGAAGTCAAAGTAAGTTTGGCACAGGAAGAATTCAATAAGTGCCCAAAATACAGTGTTCTAAAAGTCAAAGAGAGAAGTATGATACCTGGCTGGTTGATCAGATAGGATTCCCTGGAAGAAGTCATTTAAAATTCACTGTTAATACATCCCTTCAGAGACTGCTATGAGGGCAAACTACTCCATATGTCTGAAGGCTGGCTAGGTAAGGACATGTTAGAAACACTGAAATGAACCCAATTTCTCCCCATGTTGATATCTTTAGAACTCTCCCCCCATATCACTTGCTATTGGTTGCACAATCTTTTCCTACAAAGATTCTAACAAAAGCCACTAAGCTTATCTAGTGAAGAGCAGATATGGAGGGACAATAAGAAGCCAGACCAGAAAGGTAAATTGGATCCACACTGTGGAGGGTCCAGGCTTAAGTATGGAGATAAGCCTATGGACAATGGAGAGGCCACTCAACTTTCTGGAGTTGCCCTGTGATCAGCTTTTTTTTTTATTTTAATTAATTAATTAACTAATTAACTTATTTATTTGAGAGAGAGAGGGAGAAGGAGAGACAGAGAGAGAGAACAGGGGCAGAGGGAGAGAGAGAAACAGACTCTCTACTGAGGAGGGAACCCAACACAGGGCTTGATCCCAGGACCTTGGGATCATGACCTGAACTGTAGGCAGACCCCCAACTGACTAAGCCACCCAGGCACCCCCACCCTGTGATCAGCTTTAACATCAAACTGACAGACACATAAATGATGCCATGGCCTGAGGAATGTTCTTGGGGTTCAGAAACAACACGGGAGGCTTTGAATACTGGACCTTGGGTGATAGTGGTGGGAAGAATGGAGAAAAAGGAGAGGAGAAAATCAGTAATCTCAACTATTTAATACCATAATGGCTCTTAAAAGAGTTTTGGAATTTTCTATTTATGAAAAATATAATCAACAAATTCTCTATAGCTCAGGAGTAACTGAGCAGAAGGCTAAGGAAGGGCTAAAGTAATTTTGTTAATTTTCTTAGTTCTTCTTTAAAATTTTCATTAGTTTTGGTGTTAACAATTGGTTGAGAACTTATTTTTTAAATAGATTTTACAATGAATTATTTTCTGCTTTTAGAAATAAAAAATATGCTTATTTCTTAAAAAAACAATTGTTAAAAGTCATTCTATCAATTCAACTTATTAAGGGGACTCTAGAATTTCCAGCTTCAGAAAATCAAACTTTCAAAAGTTATTTGTCTTATATTAGAGTGACATTTGTACTTAATTTTTAGAATTTTAATTATTGAATTTAATGAAATTAATGTTTTACTACTTGAAATTTACTTAATTTTCATGTGATATCCTAAAAATTTCCTAAAAATGTAGATAACATGAGAATATATTTTGAGAAAGCAAACATGAATCATAAAGGCCTACAGTCAAGAACTTTATATTTAAATGGATTTTCTTTTTACAGCTACACTTATTTTCATATCGAATACACAACTAATCAAACATACCATCAAATACATAAAACAAACCAAGTAGTCCAAGTAAAATTTTAAGTTACTAACTCAACAATAAAATTTTTATTTTAGATATAGATTTATAGGCTTTGGTAAATTTTCTCTTTCTCAGCCTAAATATCTTATTTACATAGAAAAATTAACAAATGGAACAATAGAGCCTATACAACAAAGCACTAATGCTTTACTGTATAAGATTTGTCCTGAGGGATCCCTGGGTGGCGCAGCGGTTTGGCGCCTGCCTTTGGCTCAGGGCGCGATCCTGGAGACCCGGGATCGAATCCCACGTCGGGCTCCCGGTGCATGGAGCCTGCTTCTCCCTCTGCCTGTGTCTCTGCCTCTCTCTCTCTCTCTGTGTGACTGTCATAAATAAATAAATTTAAAAAAAAAAAAAAGATTCGTCCCGACACAGAAACCAAATTGAACTTTTTAAGAGGCAAAATAAGACACACGATTTTTAAAAAGAGATTAATTATAAGAGTAGCAACAAGTTGAACTCAAAAACCCACTTACAATGTCGCACAATTAACAACTAACGTCCAGTTTTCTCATATAATCACAAAACTGTTTGCTTTACCACAATGCATGCAACATATCCATGTTGTGTGTGTGGAGCCAAGAGGATAAAGGGATTCAGAGGGGTATATATTTGAACAGTAATATTTGTAGACTCATTGATAGTATGTTAGGTGACTTAGAGGCAACACTTTCCCACAAGACTGTAAATCAAGAAAATTCTCATTGCTGAGTAATACCAATAGTAATAATGCCTGTTGGAACCCTGAAGGAAAATACTTGGAAGAACCATATTGACTCTGGAGTTGTAATAGTCATCAAAAATAAGTAATATATGTGGTAGTACTGCAGGAAGACTTTTATACCAAGAATTACTTTTGAGTACGTAGAGATTTAGTGTTATATTGTTTTACTCAAAAAAAGATGCTTTCAGATATAAATGTCAATTTATAGATCTGAATTACACATATTTTCAAAATTGCAATCTAAAAAAAAAAATCCAAGCCTCCACAGTCCTATCAATTTTGCAGATTTTTGCAAAAAAATACCATAAGAAGCCCCTTTCTCCTGTTTCATATTTAATTACACTGGCTTATAAACTAAAAGAAAAATTGAAAAAAGAAATGGATGTTTTTCACTTTGCAGATTTGTTGAAGTATAGCTTTTGGCCTCAAAATGGCACACTTAATGAAATTGGCAAAGATTATGGGAAAATACATTAATATGTAATGACAAAGCAAAATTTCCAACTTGAGAAAATTATGGTTAAAATAATTTGCTGGCAAAGTGTGATCAATACAATAATTTGGATATTCTAAATAACTAACAAGAAATTCAAATATATTTTTCAGTGAATGAGAAGGAAGAGTTGTTAGATATTAAACATGAATATGCTATTTATGTTTAATTTAAAGAGTTTGAATTATTTGAATTCTCTTCCACAGATATGAAGGAATCTGCCAAACAGAGAAAAAGTGATACATATTTACCATTTACCTCCTCCCACTCAAGTGAGCAAATTTTCTCACAATTTCTATCAAGAATTTGACAAGTTCATCGATAAACAAATCTTGATTAGTATTTATATGTAGCCAATTAAGTCAAAAACTATATAATAAAATGTCATGTACACTAAAGTAAGTTCCATTTTCTTACTTAAAAATTTCAAATGATTTTACTTGGAAGCTGTATACAAATTCAGTATGTAATATCCTCCCTAACATTTGTGTTTTGCATTTCTTAACATATCTATATAGAACAAATGTAATATTTTTTTCTCACCAAGCCCCATGTAGAAAACTCCAAAATCCTCCCCAGTTTAGTTAGATGTGCTGTACAAATACAATCATTTTATGTGTGACTTGAAATGAAAAAGTTTGGGGATAACTGCCCCTCAGAAATGAATTTAACTGATTGCTAAGCAAAGTACAGTAAAGCAATGAAAAATAAGTCCAAGATGGTCCAAAAGTCAAAACTATTACCGAGGGGAAAAATCTGTTGACTTTAGTAAGATTCCTATTATGAAAAAAGTTTTATTTCAGGGACTACGTGGCATACAGAAAGTTTTTCTTATGAATGAGATTTAAAAGAGCTATGAGAAGAAGCATGCCGTCTCCTCAGATGTTAGAGCATAAAGATACTCCAAAAGGTGAGGCACTGATCCCCCTCCAAGTTTCTCCAAAGGGATTCCTAATGTGCTAATGGTAGAAACCTGTATGGGTGTTAGTTGTGGTTTCTTATAAAGGCCATGTAAAGATTGTCTGAAGCTGTGGTCTGTGACTAAATCTTAGACAACTTGAGAGAGTTTTGATACTTGGGGAAAGAGCTTCAAAGCTTCAATCTGGGAACAGGAAGGGAAGGAGCATGTGTATACTCTTAAAATAACGTGCACCAATAAATCAACATTTATATTAAATTCCTCACCTGAGTGGTGATGCATATCAGAATCTCTGTTAACTGTAGAGACACAAAGAATATTTTAAAAATATATACTATTTTAAAATCCCATACAGGAATAGGTCTGAAGTTTTAAATATGTATTCCAATAAGTCGTATTTCTTAGGGCTACTGTACTTTTTATCTCATCTACTATTTGAGGATTTTCCGGGTTCAATATTTTGTGCATCAAATTACTCCATATTCTTGTATGTTTCAGAGGGTCTGAAGAGACAAAATATAATAGTTTCCTTTTGATCTAAAATGGCATTTCCTATATAAGAACAAAAAAACCACAAGAAAGTTTTAAGGCTCCAACAACTAATGTATTCAAAACCTGGGCAGCTTAAAAATGAACATGATTTCCAGTGAAAGATTTCTAAACCTACTGGAAAAGGCTGAGTCAAAAGGAACGTCTATGTGCTTACAAATAATAGCACAACTCCGTGCTGGACAACCTAAGAGTTATTGAAGACATGAGAATAACTTGTAAAAAGCAATTGTAAACCATTTTGTAAAATATTATTGCCAATCAAATGTTAAATGATGACAACAGAAGTTCTTTAGGGACTGCTAAAAATCACGCACTGTTGGAAGAGGAACTATAAGGGAAAAGGAAAGAAAACAGAGCGGATATAAAGACCTCATAAATTTAAGAGAGAAAAAAAGACAACTGTGAGTGATAAAAGGGAAAGGCTTACCAATTTTATGTCTAATTCCATCAGAATAAATAGCTCATCTTTAATTTCAGGGGACTCAAACCCAATGGGAGAGGCAAAGTTAATCTCCTAAATATTTATAGAGACAGTTTTTACACTTAAAAGCAAATATAGAAGAAATATGTGATAATATGTTCCAATACTTAGAAGCTTTATCCTACAACTGAATTACTTTGAGAGAAGTTAAGAAGGACTCATCGTTTCCACATAATCTTACTGAAGAGCTACTATGGAGCAGCTTCTGTGAAAGACAGAAAGACAAGGTGTTCTGCAATCTTTATTATTCACTCAGCGTCTTTGGGCGAAATGCCCTAATAATCAAATCCTGTTTCCTAAGAACTGAACTTTATAGAATAATAATAATAATAATAATAATAATAATAATAATAATAAGGAAGAGGAGGAGGAGAAGGTGGAGGAGGAGGAGGAGGAGGGGAAGAAGAAGAAGAAAAAGAAATACCCAACAGAGTACATTTAACTCTTGTCCTTTCCTTTTAGAGCTGCAAAATCAGTTTCAGGGAGAATGCTCGCTGAAACTGGTATATTTAATCAAACTGCAGAATGAAGAGAGGGTCCTCATGTAAATCAAATGCAGGTTTGGCCGGTTCTGCAGAATGGATTCCCGACTCTTTTACGGCCCCGTTTGACACTTGTATGTTCTTAATTATTGCTGCTTGGCTCTTAGAAAGAGAAAGTGGGGTAAAACATGATTGACGGTTGAATGTTTTCTGACTTAACAATAATGAGTAGCTTTTTCAAAAAAAAAAAAGATTCAAGTAATAGGATTAGGGTCAAAAAATAATTTGATTATCCCAGTTTTGCAGGAGTGTTTTTATCCATTTTGCAGTGGTCATCTTCCAGGCCAGACTTACCACCCATAGCTAAAGAGGGCCAGTTTCTGCAGAATCGGGGGCTCAGCCAGTGTTTATGTCGTGAATTCAATTTCTTCGTGTTTCAGCCAGCTCACTTTGGGCTCCTCTGTAGGGTCTGGGTTATCTTGTTTAGACTTTATATTGGCTACACTAAAGGGTGACTACTGAGTCCTCAGTTCCCACAAGCTATGAAGAAAAAGTGATAAGGAGAAATAGAAGGGAGAATGAAAGCAGCAGATGAGGGTGAGAGAGAAACATAAAGAAAAGAATCAAAAGAGATTTCCTCCTACACAGTCTGCCCCTGAAGAAAACATCTGCCTGAGTGCTTTAGGCTGGAATGATCTGTTAACATAATCCAAACTTAGAGGGAGTGGGGAGGGAAGAAGTGTGTACTTTCTGAAAATTGAGAAGCAAAAGTGAATGGATAAAATTATCTTGCTTCTTTAAAAAGCACACTATGTAAATGTCACAGCTAGCAAAGTAACACAAGCATGTGCATGTATTTAGGCAGAACTACAGAGATCAAGGTTCAGATTTAACGAAATGTGTGCTAACTGAAAAGCCACTGGTCTACGTTGGGGAGTACCAGGGAGGAGGCAGGGACCGAGGAGAATAAGGCAAGCAGATGTTTCAGCACCATTATCCAATGGAGTAATTTGTTTCTGTTCAGAGATAATCTCAGCCCCTTTTCTTGGACTTACTAGTGCAAAGCTTTGTAGAATTATGAATGAAGTCCTGCCTTAGTCCTCGTGGACCTTTTCTGGCTCTGAGCTTCCACATCTCCAGAGTAATCTCTGAGGATCTGAAGCTTGGCCCGTACGGTTTAGGAAGGCTCCACCCCGGCCCTGCCTTGTGACAGGGCTCTGTGTAAGTCACCCTGGGTATGGCTCTGGGATTTGAGGTATTTCTCTGGAGCAAAGGCCATACCTTCTGTGCTTAACAATCAATGGCCCTTTCAATCTGGATGACTATTTTTCATAAAAGAAAAATATTAATCTGATCTCTGAGGAGAAAAATGGATCCATTTAATGAATGAGTGCTAAGGAGAACATGGATTCATGAGTCAGAGGGAATCCATGTGTGCAGCAACTGGTCAAATCAATGACAGATTAGCAAAGGAGAATTATACATCAGGGTGGACGTCAGGCTCCCTTTAGTCCAGATAGCAGGGGCAGTGACCATGAAAGAGTTTAACTCACAAGATGCAATGCCTCCTAAATTCCAACTATAAAAAACAATGGAGTTATTTGACCACAGAAAAATCAAAGGAAAAAAATGCGGATGGGGAACAAATTATTATCTCAAACAACCAAAAATCTTCACTGAATCCAAGGAAAACCCTTTTGAACCATCTGCTTTTCCCTCAGCCCCAGGCTGAGCTCACTAAAGCTCTCCAGAGGAGAGGCTACCCTGGCCACCTTAAGAATCTGCTTCAAGACTTGAAGTTAAAATTGTCTTTATTATATCCAAAGCCACCTTCTCTGTTGCCATTTCTCTTGACATTCTCAATGAAGACATAACTGCTGGTTCACCAAGCTTTTAATGACAACATATGTTACCCAGAGCCATCAAATCAAACATTTGTCTAAAAAATACTGCCTTAGTATCTATTTTATAGGAACAATAACATTTCAGAAGATAATGACCTCTTTAAACTAGGAAAATTGTTTGTCTCTTCCACAGCTTTTTATTGAGCCAAGCACATTCATTCAAGGATGCTATTCATGGGGCTCAGGTATCACAGAGCCCAGGAGAGCATCCTGACTGCACCTAAACTTCAGTTTCTGTGTTTGTAAAATAGATATTCCATTTTGTTCTCAAAAAGCTAAAGTCTCTCCTGCTTTTGAAGGTTTAAGAATATAACCATAGCTATTGGGTTCCTTATCTTCCAGGTCAAGGAAGTGGGAAGTGAAACCAAAGGGGTAGGGAAGTCTTTATATATGGGAATCTTGGTGATTTCTGGTGAAAAAGGATGGCCAGTGAATTCATTTGAGCTTTAAAGAAAACACTAGGGTTATCGTGATGAAAAAGTTAATCTTTCACTCTGCTTTTTTATTTTTTGCAAAATATGGGACTGATGTATAGAAACAATATAATATAGTTATAAGAATCATCTAAATCTATTCACTTTTTATTTTTATTTTTTTAAAGATTTATTTATTTATTTATGATAGACATAGAGAAAGAGAGAGAGGCAGAGACACAGGAGGAGGGAGAAGCAGGCTCTGTGCCGGGGCCTGACGTGGGACTCGATTCCGGGACTCCGGGCTCGCGCCCTGGGCCAAAGGCAGACGCTAAACCACTGAGCCACCCAGGGATCCCCTATTCACTTTTTATTGATTAACTCGACCACTTGTGTGTCACCCAGAAGTTTACAACCCTCCTAGGTACCCTAGGAACTTATACTCTTGTTAGGGAGTCTGGACCTAGGCTTGAGATACAATGAAAGAAGAATCCAGGAAGATAATTTAATCAAATGTGTGCTGATGATTTAGTATATGTGATCTCTCTGTGCTTTCTTATCTGGAAAATAACTCCTTCAACGTTTCCTCTCAGATCCAAACTCATATGCCCAGAAATACTCTTGAGAAGCTTATGTTCTTTTTTTTCATTTCCAGCACAGACTATATTGATTTACATTCTACTAAATGAGTGCCACCTTATGCTACATTAGAGAGCTTCCATACTAATAACTGGTATTAATATTCATTGAGCATGTAGTATGTGCAAAGTATTGTCCGGAAAAATATGCAATTAATCACAATCCTATCATTTAGGTATTAGGATTATTCCCACCTTGTACATGAGAATTTGAGGCAGTTTAGTCACCTGTCCAAGTTCACAAAACAAGTAAATCATGGGGCTGGGGATCTAATGTAGGCGGAGTACCTTCCAAGCCCACTAATTTAATCACAATATGGTCATTGTTGACCTTTGTCTAATTATAATTAGGTTAGTTATTTGAAATGATTTGTAAAGAATAGAGGAGATTGGTATGGAATAGGTTTTATCATACCTGACGGTTCACTTAAATTTAGGTGTCGATGAGGTGTCAGGCATTGGATCACATACTGGAGACACAAAGAACAAAATTCAGTCACTGTGCTCATGAATCTCAAAGCCTGGCAAGATCCTCCCAGCTGGAATGAGAACACCGACCAGTGTAGGGGCAAGGCTGCATGACAAGGAGTGTGCAATGGCGAAGTCCTCAGATACCCAACAACAGAGTGTTTCCACAGACGTCTGCGTCAGCCTTTTCCCTGCAAGTAGGCAGACTAAATCTTGCAATAATGTAGGCACTCCGACAGATGAGAACTACCCATCTCTTTACAAGCTTGCTGATCATTACAGAGCTAAAATACAGCCTCTCAAGAATGTTTCGGATTTATACATAGGCCAAGTTGATGAGTCATAAAAAAGAAGCAGCATCTGTATTCAGTCAACCCAGATGGAATTTACTGGAAGTATGAAAATATTAGGAAAAGTTTCTACCAAAGATGAACAATTATTTCAGCATAATAAAAATTCATTAACCAAGCACTGGGAGCATGGGGATAAGGAAGTAAGGTAGAGATTGCAGCCAAACCAAAGTACAGATGGGTGGTTGCTGCAAGATGAAGAGGGTCCTTGTGTCAGGAGTAAAGAAAATTAGTGTGAGGTAGTTCATGAAGAGACAGTGAAAACAAAATCATTCCTTCTGTAATCTAATTTTGAATTTTCTATTCTTTATTGCTATCTGATGATTTACAACAAGAGAGAGGCAATGGAGAAATTGAGAATCATTAGGATGTAATGATGTGTTTCAAAGACAGCCCTAATGAAAAACAGAAATTTTAGAAAATAAAAAACCCCAAATCATATTTGTTTAAAATTTCTAATGATGCTCTGATTCTTTTGAAGTCCACAGAGCTACAAGATGTCTTACACTGGGTGCTGAATTATGATTTAATGTTATGCTGCATTTAGGAGGTTAATATTTATTAACTAATATTGAAAAAATTAATTGTACAAAGTCAAGGAAAAATAGAAAAATGAAAACAAAATAGTGCTCATTAAAATTTACTGTATTGCTGTATGAGAAAAGGAATATGCACATAGTTTCATTTATTCAACTTGGATAAAATATATGTGAACAAAATACACCAAAATGTCAAGAGAGTTAGCTCTATGATGTGACTGCAGGCATTTTTTTCTTTATACTTTGCTCAATCTTATACACAAAAAGTCTGTACAGTGAGGTGGCACTACTTTTATGATTAGAAAAATGTCATGTAATTTTAAAATAAACTTGCATCTATGTCTTAGAAAAAAATGGCTTATATGATGGTAAATTAAATAGCTGTTAGACACAAAGTTATTCGCTGCATATATCCAGAATTTACAAAAAAACAAATCAAACTACACAAAATTAATAGCTCCTTTTTGGCTTGAGCTGTAAGATTCAGCAGATGTTATACTGGAATTTAAGTAAAGGACATAATATGGTCTCCTGAGATTTGACTGACAAAATGAATTTAAATCTGTTAGGATCAGAGAAACTGTAGTTGGTTGAAAAACAAGGACTGAAAGTCTATAAACAAAAGGAAATAATGACACGATGAGGGGAGATGCTAAGAGCCCTAGCATCAGTCAACAGTGTGCCCAAGGGAATAAAGGCAGAGCCTATGTAGCACATGGAATATTTAAGAGAGAAAAAGGTACTGGTGGGAAGTAAAAATGGAAATGCCCACAGGGGAAGCTAATAATTAAGCACCTACTTTGTGCAAAGTGTCTTGCTAGGCTCTTCCATTTGTTGCTTTCTATGCACACAATAACTGGACAACATAGGAATTCTTTCTAATTATCAAATGAGGAAATTATGAACAACAAGACATTAAATAGGAATACTGACAATACATCAACTTATTTAATTGGATAAACACTATCTGAAAAAAAGCCTATTGATAGTCAGTATCTCATAAAATAAACAAACCAACAAACCCCAGAAATTCGTGTGCTAAACGTTGACAGACATGCGAACAGAACAAAAACCTTTTTTTTTTAAAGTGTAAGTTTATACTTTAAACTGTAATGAGATACACGGTATGTTGTATCTCATTACAAGATTTATTCTAGTAAAGAGAATAAGGTCCATAAAAATACTAAAGAAATGCACGTGGAAGCCTGACTCAATACTGATTTGGATGAGTCATAACATATATGAAAAGCATAAGCACTTGGGGAAAATGATGTGGCCAGATCTAAACAGGATAAGTAGGATAAGTGGGATAAAAGTAAGGAAGGAAAAAAAAATAGGTCAAATATCAACAAAAAACTTTCCAATAAGCAGGAACTATCAAAACCAGAAGATTTGTTCCCAAAGGAAATTTATGATTGTGGAAGATTTAATACTTGAGTGAATAAACATGAAAGAATATCTAATCGAGAACAGTTCTAAATTTTATGCTTCTATAGATTCATTTGTAAATAAACTCTTGAGCAATGATGCCTCATTTATTCATTAGCTTCAGGGAACAAAATGTTCCAGAGAAGCCAGTTCCCCAGATAATGCAAGCCTCACAACAGACACAGATTTCTTTTATTTTTTAATTTCAACCTTTTTAATAGAGAATTATTTAAATTTAGGTTACTCAGATCCTTGCCTTCTTAACATTCCAATACAGAATTACGCTATGAGATGCAGAATTGGATATGGAAATACCTCTGAACAATCGGGTCAGGATGACCAGAAGTCCAGCTGTGATCTGGAAGGTCTTTTACCACTTTGGTCCTCAGGCTTTTTTTTAAATACATATCTGTAAACCGGAGTGTAGGAGAAGACACTCTTTAACTCTTTAACATTTCTTCACCTCCATGCTCTAAAGCTGGCCATCTGCCACCTTACTGCACTATAGTATTAGTTGTCTCTACTTTGGATATTTTAGACACCTTTTCCGCCAGTGGACTTCAGCTAAGGCTTTACCTGAGGTGCTATATTTTGACAGTGAATAGAAGGCATGTACTGGCTAACACTTTTCCTTGATACCCAAATGCTCCTTCACACTGCTTTTGATTCCCTTTCAGATTCACTGGTAGATACCTAAAATTGAGGCCACTAGAAGTCTGATTTCCAGGTAACTGGGACAGACTCTATTCCTATTTGGGGGAAGATCAAGTCAGAGATGGTAGCTTTTAAGCATTTTCTACGTGTCAGGCTCTACTGAGCACTTTCTATACACATCTCATTTACCCTTCACAATATTCTACAAGACAGACACTGTTACTACTTCCGTTTTGTGGACAAATGAACAGAGATTTGGTAAGAGTGACCAACGCAAACATGTTTCTAATGGTCTTGTATCTGGATTTGAACCAGGCAGTCTCATTTTAGGACAGTGTTCTCTTTAAAAAAAAAAAAATTTTTTTTGAGTAGGCCCCACGTCCAGCGTGGAGCTCAGTGTGGGACTTGAACTCAAGACTGTGAGATCAAGACCTGAGCTGAGATCCAGAAGCAGATGCTTAATCCACTGAGCCACCCAAGACCAGTGTTCTTAATCACTAAGTAATAATTCCTCTGCAAATGCAAAATCATAGGGAGCTTAAATTGGAAACTGTGAGTTGAACGTATTCCCAGTTTTTCGGAATTTCATACAATGCACAATTAATATTCTCATACATGTCTCCTCATTTACATGTGCAAATGTTTTTCCATGATAGGTAAAGAGAAGCTGGATAAAGGGGTAAAGGGGATCCAAGTATTCTAAAGTTATATTTATGATAACCAGAATTGATTTATTAATTTCTTGTGGAATGAAACATAGCACACTTTTTAAGGGCTTTACTGAGATGTAATTAATATATGGTAAGCTGTGTAATTTAATAACTTTAGGCATATGTACATATTTATAAAACCACCACCATACTCAAGATAGTGAACATATATATCAGTCCCAGAAATTTTCTCTTGGTCCAGTACAATTCCTCCTTGCCATCCTCCTGCCCTTCCACTAGGCAACCACTGATTTGATTTCTGTCACTGTAGATTAGTTTACATTTTCTAGAATTTTAAATAAATGGAATCCAACTATCTGTATCCTTTTTGGTCTGGATCCTTTCACTCAGCATTATTTTGAAATCCATCCATGTTACTGTGTTTATCAATAGTTCATTAATTTTTATCACTAAATAATATTGCAAGGATCTACCAGTTTGTTAAACATTCACCTTGATGAATATTAGACTTGTATCAGTTTTTGGCTATTACAAATAAAGCTACAATGAATGTTTATTTATAAGTCTTTATATGGATAAATATTTTCATTTCTCCTGGGTAAATACTTGGAGTGGAATGGCTCGTTTCTAAGATTTATATATAGATTTATATAAATATATCTCTATAGGCTTTTCACTTAAAAAAAAATCTGCTTGCAGTTTGGGGAGGAAAAAGGGAGTTTGGAACCTGAGTTCTGATGCTTATTTATAATTAAATACCAGGGAATATCTAAAATATAAAGGATTATAAGTTAAAAAAGAGAATGTCATACACACACACACACACACACACACACACGAAGCTGTCAAACTTTTCTCAAATGATTGTGCCACTTTACATTCCCAAAAGCAATGTATGGGAGTTCCAATTTTGACATCTTCAACTGTACTTGATATGGCTAATCTTTTTAATTTTAGCAATTCTAATGAGAACATAGTATTTCATTGTGATTTCAACTTGCATTTCCCTAATGGTAAATGATATTGAATATCTTTTTATATTCCTTATTGCCTTCAAAATAGCTTACTGTTGAAGAGCCTATTCTGATGTTTCCATTTTTTTTTTTTTTTAAGAATTTTTTTTTTAATTTATTTATTTATGATAGTCACAGAGAGAGAGAGAGGCAGAGACAGAGGCAGAGGGAGAAGCAGGCTCCATGCACCGGGAGCCCGATGTGGGATTCGATCCCGGATCTCCAGGATCGCGCCCTGGGCCAAAGGCAAGCGCGAAACCGCTGCGCCACCCAGGGATCCCTGATGTTTCCATTTTTAAAAAAACTCTAAGTTGGTTGTTTATTTTATTGAGTTTTGAGAATTCCTTATGTACATTAGATAGAAGCCCCATAACAAATATATGAGTTGCAAATATTTTTTCCAATTTGTAACATTTTTTGGTTTTCTTAATACTATTTTTTGAAAGCAGAATTTTATAATTTTGGTAAAGTTCTGTTTATCATTTTTGTTTTATATGAATTGTGTTTTTTGGTGTTGTATGCAAGAAAGTTTGCCTAACTCAAAGTCACAGAGATTTTCTCCTGTTTTCCTCCAGAAGTTTTTTAGGTTTAGGTATCGCGTTTAAGTCTACAAGTTTCCTGTACATGGTATGAGATATGGTTTGAAATTAACTTTTAACATGAATTTATTTATTTTTTTCAAAGATTCCATTTATTTATTCACGAGAGACACAGAGGGAGAGAGAGAGGCAGAGACACAGGCAGAGGGAGAAGCAGGCTCTCTGTGGGGACCCTGCTGCAAGACTTGATCCCAGGACCCCAGGATCACACCCCGAGCCGAAGGCAGATGCTCAACCCCTGAGCCACCCAGGTGCCCCTCGCTTGTTAATTTTAATGATCTTTTTAAAGAATCAGCCTTTACTTCAATACTTTTCTCTATTTTGTTTTCTGATTTTTATCATGTCATTTTTTACTTTGAATTTATTTTTTTTTCTTTTTTTAGTTTTTTTGAAGTGACAACTAACTAGGTCATTGTTTTGAGATCTCTCTTATCTAACATAGTCATATTGTTCTGTTTCCTTTCATGTCCGGAATTTTCGACTGGACATTAGACATTGTGAATTTTACCTTGTTGGAAACTGGATACTTTTTAATCCTACAAATACTCTTGAGCTTTGTTTTGGGAGGTAGTTACTTGTAAACAGTTTGATTCTCTAAGATCTTACTTTTTAAGATTTGGTGTGGGGCCACAACATAATTTATTCTAGAGTTAACTATTCTGCACCACTGAGGCAAGAACTTTCTGACTATCCAATGTATTATAAATTCTTTGTTTTTCCAGCCTGACACATGAAAGCAGACACTGCTCCTGGTCCTACATGAGTTCCAGGCACTGTTCCCTTTAATTTTTTTAAAATTTAAATTCGGGATCCCTGGGTGGCGCAGCGGTTTGGCGCCTGCCTTTGGCCCAGGGCGCGATCCTGGAGACCCGGGATCGAGTCCCACGTCGGGCTCCCGGTGCATGGAGCCTGCTTGTGTCCTCTAAAGACCTCTGGAATTCTCTCTCCTCTCCATTACTCTGGTCCATGAACTGTAGCCCCCTTTTCTCTCCATATACTCAACTCCATATCCTTGACCCAGGAAGTCTGCCAGGCTCTGCCTGTTTTCCCTCCTCATGCATCACAGATTGGAAACTTTCTCAAGTTCAAAAGCTAGGACAGGGCAGCCTGAGTGGCTCAGCAGTTTAGAGCCACCTTCAGCCCAGGGCGTGATCCTGGAGACCTAGGATCGAGTCCCACGTCGGGCTCCCTGCATGGAGCCTGCTTCTCCCTCTGCCTGTGTCTCTGCCTGTCTCTCTCTCTTTCTCTGTGTGTGTCTCTCATGAATAAATAAATAAAATCTTGAAGAGAAAAAAAAAAAGCTAGGACAATCGTGGGATTCATCTAATCTGTTACGTGTATCAAATGGATCATTCCCTCTACTTGCCTGATGTTCAGTATCTTGAAAACTATTGTCTGATACAAAACTACCTCATGCTAAGGATGAGCAATCATTGTAATTATCTTATTACTATTTATCTGTATTTGGTACCACTCATTCTAGGAGGACTTTAAATTCCTCCTTATTGAGCTCAGATGGGTCCTTGTGACATGTACTAATGAAATCTGAATAGAAGTGTCATTGTCACTTCTGAAAAGAAGTTTTGAGAATCAGCATATGGTTCACCATGTTTTCTTTTGCCTCTGCTAAAATGACTGCCCCTGTCCCAAATTTAGGTGGCTTTTTCAGCTTGGGTCTCAGTGTGAAATACAACCTCAGATGACCCAGGATAGACTTGAACTTTTTGTTGCAAGCTGTGTAGCTGACCCTGTTTGATACATACTATAAGGAAAAGACTGGTTTTAGTTTCCAGAGCATCAAATAGTTAATTCTATCTAATTCATAGTCTTATTCCATGTCATTTAAATATAACTAGGAAAAAGTCATGATTTCTTTATTTAAAAACTATTCATTGAGTGCCATTCCATGCCAGGACTGTGATAGGCTTTGAGAGCACAAAGACAAGAGAAAAAGATACATTCTCTTCCCTCAAAGATCCACAGTCTAGGGCTGGATGTGTGTAAACAGACATTTAACTGAACGGAATAGGCTTTAATTGTGTGAACCAGGCTTGCTGTGGAAGCGTATAGAGAGCCTTCTTCAACCAGTCTGTGATAGTTCAAGGTTTCCAGGAGAGGAACTGCTGGAATGAGTCTAAAGGAAAATGGGGAGTTGGCCTTGTAGAGAAGGGAGAGAAAAGCATTCCTTGCAAGAAAAGCAGCAACTGAAGTATCTCCCTGGCATGTGCAGGCTTGGAGCATCTGAGGAGCTTCACACTTTTCTAGAGACCAAATAAGAAGTGAGACCAAAAGAATCCTTCTCCCCTTGAGGCATCTCATCAATTCATTTCGCTCCTACATTTTAGCAAGTTTGGCACCTACTAAAGTCAACTAAGATGAGACTCTTCTTTTCTAGAGTCTTAAAGTCTAGATCCTCTAGTATATGTACTGCTGAAGCGAGCACAAGACTAGACCCTCTATAAGCAACAAAACAGAGCTCTATCTGCCAATCTGTAAGCCTGTAAGAGTATCTAATACAGGCAAAAACAAGGAAGGGCCGACTCTGCCTGGAGGGAAGGAGTGGTATCAAGAAAGATTCCATCTAGGTGGTATATTAGTTTGCTAGGGCTGCCACAACAAAGTACCAATAGCTTAAACCACAGAAATGTATGTCTCACAGTTTTGGAGGCTAGACATTCAAGATCAAGATATCAGTAGGATGAGTGTCTTCTGAGAACTCGCTCCTGGCTTACAGATGGCTGCCTTCTCACCGTGTCCTTATGTAGTCTTCTCTGTGTGTGTGCATCCCTGCTGTCTCCCTGTGTGTCCAAATTTCCTCCATTTATAAGGACTCCAGTGAAATTAGATGAAGGATCACCCTAATGTCCTCATTCCAACCCAGTTACCTGTTTAAGGACTCTATCTACAAATACAGTCATGTTCTGAGGTACTGTGGGTTAGGGCTTCAACATATAAATTGGGGGGGAGGGACATAATCAAGCCCATAACAGGGGACATGACTAGAGTCTTCACTTGATCAGTAAGTGTTCTCAGGCAGACAAGTCATGCAAAGTAATTCTGGACAGAGGAAACAATGTTAGTAGGGGCAGCAGGGAGGGATATTGCATCATTCTTACGACTGTGCATAGAGGAATGGAGGCAGAGAAGATGAGCATGGAGCAGTGAGTAGGGCTTTGCATGTGTAAATGAAGGCCTTTCCAGTTTTATTCTGTAGAACAGTTGTTTTTATCTTTGACTTTACAATATAATCTCTTGGGACTTTGAAAAAACACCAGTATCCCAACCCTGCCCCCAATCACTTCAATCTGAATCTATAGAGATGGTGTTGTAAAATATCTCCCTCGGTGATTCTAAGTGCAGCCCCATGTAGGAGTTACAGCTGTAAAGAGTGAAGATCCTGGGGGCGCCTGGTTGGCTCAGTTTAGCATCTGCCTTAGGCTCAGGTCCTGATCCCAGGGTCCTGGGATAGAGAGCATAGGGTTCTCTGCTCAATGGGAGGCCTGCTTTTCTCTCTCCCTCTGCCTGCTGCTCTGCCTACTTGTGCGCTCTCTCTCTCTCTCTCTCTCTCTCTCTCTCTCTCTCTCTCAAATAAATAAATGAAAACTTTAAAAAAAAAGGGTGGAGATCTTGGAGCCTAACGAGATGAATATCTGGTTTACGAAGATCACTCCAACTGCAATAAGAAGGGTGGGCTGGAAGAGTATAAGCCTGGGGGGCAGAGAGCAGCTTGGGTAGACTGTTATAAGAGAAGGTGGGGGGTGAACACACACGGGGGCAGGAATAGAGGAGGGACAGTAAGAGATGATAATATGTAGAAAAGAAGGAATCTGATTCCCAACTCAATGTGGGGAATGAGAAAATGGAGGAGTTTGTGGAGATTCTTACATTTTGGGCTCAAGTTGTTGAGTGGAGGGAAATTCATTTTATTAATAACAGTAACCACAAAAATGCAGGAGGAAGATAACTTTTTAGCTTAATTTTGGATTTTTGGGGGCTTGAGTTTCTTGTAATGAAGTACAGGGGGCCCTGGGATATTCAGGTCTTGGCACAGGAAAGAAAGCTAAGTTAAAGACAGATACTTTGGGGTCATCAGTATAGGAACCATAGTTTAAGCCATGGAAGTGATGAGATAACATGGAGAAGAGGGCTGCAGACAGTCCTCTGGGAATACAAAAGCATGAAGATTGGGAGAACAAAATCAGGGAAAACAGTAACAAAGAAACCAAGAAAAGGGTCACTGGAGGCAAATACCATAGAGAGATAAGGAAATATTGGGACTGACAAGAGCCCACTGGATTCAATAATCAAGAAGGAATTGTTGGTCTTTGCTCCATGGTTTTAGTGAAGCAATGGAGGCCTAAATTTAAAGGTTTTGGGTTTTTGTTTGTTTGTTTGTTTGTTTTAGTAATCTCTACACCCTATGTGAGGCTTGAGCTCATGATTCTGAGATGAAGAGTCTTATGCTTTGCCTACTGAGCCATTGCCAATGGAGGCCTAATTTTAATTGCAGGCTGGTGAACAGATGAGTTGTGGGAGTGGGTTGAGTGAGTATAAAATATTCTTTGATGGAGGAGTATGGGGATAGATTGTTAGGAAAATTGCCATCAAAGTAAGTAGAGGTCATGAGGTAAGAGAGCAGAAGTAACAAGAGTAAGGGAGTGAATGAGTAAAAGGAGTCAAAGGTTTTGTTTGGAGACTGATACAACAAAGTTTAAGATTTTAGAGTGGGGTGAGGTCCTGATAATGATTAAATGAGAGGAAGTATTTTAGAATGTGTTGCTGAAATGGATGGGAGAGGTCAGGGAATTTTGAAGTTAAATTATTGAATAGATCAAACACACAGAGTCACTGTGATCATAGGGAAATCAGGAACAGGGGGAGAAGACAGAGCCAGGTGCTAACGCCATCATTGGAGCTGGTATCAGTGGGGAAGGGTGAGATGGAGGAAGGCCCAGGTTGCTGTGGGAAACTAACCTGGCCCAAGATGAGGGCTGCAGGTGGAGGTCCTAGAAGTCCAGGACAAAAGAATAGTGATCAACTAGGCAGAGACAGGGTCACAGGCTTTCAGGATGGAAACCACTAACCAACAGCAAATCAAGGCCCCAGGTCCATTAGGAGACTTGGCTGCCATATATGAGTGGTTCCGCCTTACTGCAAAAAATGGGAGGAAGATGGAAAATGAGAGTGGAGAGGCAGAAAGAGTGGGATGGTGCAGGGCTTTATAGGTCAAGGCCAAGAGGTTAGCCTTTCACCTTAGGTCATGGGGACCACTGCATGATTCAAGAAGGAAGATGAGATGGTCAGACCCGAGTTTCAGAAATCTCTCCTGGGGACTACATGGAGGATGTATTGTGAGGGCTGGCACGGTGAAGACCAATTTAGGGGCAAATTGCATAAACCCAGTGAGGGTCTAGGATAAAACAGTGGTGCTGCCAAGGAGGAGGCAACAGCCTTGGCAGCAAAATGTAATTGATTTGGTTATAAGGAGAGAGATCTCCACAGAAGCCAAGCTTCCTCATATGTTTGCCCGTCATCGGCTATAAAGGTTACACTGAAAATAGACAAGGAACTTACATTCTGAGTACCAAACTAGAGCCAGGCAGGTTCCCAGAGAAGCATTTGGAGAAGGAGCAGGAGAAAGAGGGGAGAGAGGAAGGAAAGGAGAAGAAGGCCTGTTCTCAAGAAACATGATATACTTGTCCTGATCTGATGCCCTATACCCTGACATAATATAGATGGTGATACGTAACATGATTTTTAAAAATGTCTGCCTTTTAGATATTCTCTAAATTTCTTCCATCTATTTAAAATAAGAATTTAGGTAATCTTTGGCTGACAATTTTTTTAAAATTTTTTGTTTAAATTCAATTTAGATAATATATAGTGTATTATCAGTTTCAGGGGTAGAATTTAGTGATTCATCAGTTGCATATAACACCCAGTGCTCATTACATCACGTGCCCTCCCTAGTGTCCATCACTCAGTTACCCTGTCTCCCCCACCCACCTTCCTTCCAGCAACTCTTATTTGTTTCTTAGAGTTAAAAGTCTCTTACAGGGATCCCTGGGTGGCGCAGCGGTTTGGCGCCTGCCTTTGGCCCAGGGCGCGATCCTGGAGACCCGGGATCGAATCCCACGTCGGGCTCCCGGTGCATGGAACCTGCTTCTCCCTCTGCCTATGTCTCTGCCTCTCTCTCTCTATCTCTCTGTGACTATCATAAATAAATAAAAATTAAAAAAAAAAGTCTCTTACAGTTTGCCTCTTTTTCTGTTTTTACCTTCTTTTATCTTTCCTTCCCTTCCCCTATGTTCATCTGTTTGGCTGGCAAGTTTCAATGATTGATGTATCATTGACATGATCACTCATGTTGCTGTTGCTTACTACAACATTAGTTAAATGGAAATTAACTATAAATAATAGGAAGTCCAGAATAAAAAAATTTTATAGAGTTTCCTTCAAGGGTTTACCTTGCACCAAAGAAATCAAAACACTGAGTGTGACCTACTGGTACTATTAATAATCCTGATTCTGGCCTTACTTGAAAAAACAAAACATAAAAGTATCTTATTGATGACATGAAAGATTAAGCACAACCTGAGGCCTATCTTCGACATAGTTGAGGCTTGAAAGGAAATTTCTGCAACTTAGTAAAATAAGAAAGGAGATAGAAAACATATAAAATTGAGGGATTTTTATGTAGCCTTCCTTACAAATATAGAAATCTAGTCTTGAAAAAACATGATTAGGACTTGCAAATAATTTATAGAAAGAAAGCAATTTGAAATGGAGTCCATCTTTTAGGACTTGTGATGTTCCAACTCAGAAACCAAACTAAAACCTGAACAAAATATTTGTTCTTGAGAATTCTCTCCCTTCGTCACTTTAGCCCATTCCACACATCAAAATGATGAAGAACCATTTCTCATATCAAGGAAACTTAAATAGTGTTCCTACATCTTTCTTAAAGTATGAACTCATAGTACATTAGATACTTCATGATATGTTGGGTTCCTGTAATCAAGATTTTTCCACAAAGGCCAGAGTTCCAGGTAACAGGAGCATCATCATGCAGGACATTCACAAGCAGGGCTGCAAATTAGAGCAAGAGGATCTTCAAGGTAATTTTTATCTCTAACAAAATTAATATTTTATACTTTCCAATTGCTCTGTATTTTGTGACCAGCACAATCCTCATAATATTTTTGAAAACAAAAAGTAGTCAAACTTATCAACCGTAACATGGATGAATTTCACAAACATTGTTTAGTAGAAGCCAGACAAAAGACAAAGCATATGGTATAACTTTATTTCTATGAAGTCTAAACCATTCAAGACTAATCTAAAGTCATAGCAATTAAAAAGTAATTGCTTGAGGTGGAAATTGAGTGAAGAGGGCCACATGGGAATTTTATAGGGTATTGGGAATGTCCTATAACTTGTTTTGGGTGGAGGTTTACACAGGTGGACATAATTGTCCAATTGTCTTCAAACTAGAAACAAATTCCATACATTTTATTGTTTGAAAATTAAGCTTAATTCTAAAAAACTCATGCTTTAAAAAAAAAGCCATCAATCTTAAACATTCCAAAAGTATTTTATCTCAGGTTAATAGATAACATATCAAAGCAGGTTAAGATTTTAAAGACATATTACAGAAATGCCTATTTTCTAAAATTCTAGAAAGTTAGTTGTGAAATTATTTTTTCCTACCTACAAGCTTATATTCAAAATCACGTAAGCATAATGCCATGAATGCTCTATAGCATTTGATAAATGCTCGTTACTCATTGATATATTATCATTCAAAGAAATGCTGAAAGGCTTGTTTTTTAGTGTCTGGTATCAGCTTCCTTATACTTTATATCCGCTTGCCCACTCGGGAGGTATTTTTATAGTATGAGACTCAAATATTTTTATTTTGAAAGCCTCTTTCTCATAAATTTGTGAACCCTGGAGCACCTAGGTGGCTAGTGCTGAGCATCTGCCTTTGGCTCAAGGTGTGATCCCGGGGTCCTGGGATAGAATCCTGCATCAGGCTCCCCACAGGTAGCCTCTTCTCCCTCTGCCTAGGTCTCTGCCTCTCTCTGTGTGTCTCTCATGAATAAATGAATAAAAATCTTAAAAAAAAATTACTGGTCCTTGCCTAGTATACCCAGTGTGGATCTGGGGCAAAGAGTTTCCTTATAATGTGTATTTTTGTAGCAAGTATACAGGAGAAACAGCCAAAGAGAAATAGGCATCGAAGTAATAGGACAGAGTCTTTCCATCCAAAAATCAAAGAGCTACAGAAAACTCCTCCCAGCACAGTGCAGAGAGAGATAAGATCAGTTCACACAGCATGGCAGAGAGGGTAACAGGGGACTCATGAAGCCTGCACTGCCTCCCTTGCCTGTACTCAGGGATAGGAACTAGGATCAAAAGAAAAATGACAAAACTATGCATACTAGAACCCTGTGTATTTCTGGTAGAAGTCCTGTTCTTTACACCCTGAACATGCAGCAATTGAGGCTTACGAGAATTTCTGTATGGTCAGAAACAACTCTGTTACCAGATGGAGCACAGAATGGACGAGAGTGGGATACACATGTACACAACACATATGGAAGACCCAGAGGTGAGACCATCAAAGGATGCGAAGATATCAATTAGGGCAGGCAGGAAATTTGCTTCTAGCCAAGAACTTTACGCTAAATTTTAATGGAAGAATTGGTCATTAACACCACATTAACATTTAAAGATTACACTTGAGGGGATCCTGGGTGGCTCAGTGGTTTAGCATCTGCCTTCGGCCCAAGGCGTGATCCTGGAGTCCCAGGATCAAGTCCCACATCAGGCTTCCTGCTCATAGTTCCTGCTTCTCCCTCTGCCTGTGTCTCTGCCCCTCTCTCTCTCTCTCATGAATAAATAAATAAAATATTAAAAAAATGATAAAGATTACACTTAAAGTTTGTTACTGTACATAATTTATTCCATAGAGGGAACTGCATTTTCCTTGCTTAATTATTTTCTTGTCCTTGTATTATGCCTTGAACCAATAAAACCACTACAGCTACTGCCAGGAAGACTACATACTTTGATAGCAATTTGCATTTACTATGTTGTATCCCCAAGTAAGAACCCCTTAAAAGAGAATGTAAGACAAAATTAGACTTATGGGACGCTCTTTTAATAGCAATAGGCTTGTTCCATATATTCTTGGATTTCTGAGTGGAGACATAAGAATACTCAAAGGCAAGCTGGTAAATATTTCCACTAGCAGGTTTTGGACCATTTTTATATTCTTCCCTTGGTCAGCAGATAAAGTAAACATAGTTCAGAAACACATACAGGTCATTTTCCTCACTAACACCTAATGCTCTTTTGCAAGTGTGCATCTGCCAATGACTGCTCATCTTAGCTATAAAGTATAGGTAAAAACCTAAATAGGACTGCCTGTCTTGACAAGTAGAGGCTAACAGTCTTGAGTTGAATCAAGACGCACAGTGTAAACAGGATGGCATATAAAGTGTGATACAATATACAGAGGACAAAGTATGTATGAAGGGTAACTGATTAATAAAACATGGCTGGCCTTGATTTAGTTTATAAGAAACTTAAGACATTTATCAACATCTGTCTGAACCCAGTTCCAGTCTCTCGGACTCTGTTGTGGATAAGCTGATTAATAAAAGATGATGCCTTAGGAAGGAAGCTTAGAACTTTGTAAGCAATGACAAAGGGAAAGGCAGGGTTGAATCTACATATGAAAGGAAATTGGGAAAGTGAACTAGTTTACCACTATATGCCTGGCTGCCACTTCCCTATAACATTTCATCTCCCTCATATTGGCTCAAGTCTGGAAAAATAAGAAGGAATTTCAAAAATTAAGTGTGGAATTAATTTACAAGACAGATTGTAGGTTTTTGGGTTTTGTGTTTTTTTTTTTTTTTTTTAAACTCTGAAATACAATCCGGTTCCCTTGTGGCTTCCTCCTCTCGGTGTTCTTAACTTTGCAGCTTTCTGTGTTTGTTTTTCATTTGTATCCTTGATCTTTTAGTCTTTCCTTTCCTCTTGGCTAGAATAAAGCTCCAACGTTGAACAAGTGCCTCCCTTTGCCAACTGAGAGACGGTTGCCCGATAAACGATTGCCCTTTGGAAACAATTGGTGCCCTGTGTCCCACGGATGGCTTGCTCATTCCTTCAACCACCATCCACCCAACACGTGTAAATTGCATCTAGTCGCTTTGGGGTTTTTCTTGATTCAACATCCAGGACCAAGGGTTTGGAGGTAAAACACACTAGTAAATGCACTGATGCCTGGTAATAAACATCTGCCAAAACATCCCTTTACTTCCTAAGTGTCCAGGAAAAATCACTACCTAACACAGAAAAGGAAGAGTTTTCGTAGGTTAGGGAGGAATTAGTATCATCACTTTTCTTACGATCTGTATAAAAATAAATGCCTTCCTAAATACTAAATAAGGAAGCACAAAACTGAGGTTACATGATCATCACATTTCCTTAATAACGGGCAAATAATAAACGTGAGAAAAATTTTAACTCCTTGGATGTTACACCGTTATGTCAAAGCATTGGTCCTTCTGAGGGTCATCTTCATGTGTACAACTCAGTTTTACCGCTGTGTCCAGGATCTAGGTTGGATATTTGATAAGAGGTGAAAGGGATCATTTGAGGAGGAAAATTGGTGGCGGTAGGGACAGTGGGGGGAGGGTCATTGAGTGTGGGCCCACTGAAGACCCTTGGTGCTCAGGTATCACCTTGGACTATTCATCTAAGTGAAAATTCCCACCATTACAACTCTTCCCTGTGCTCTCTCAAATTAGTTGGGTCAGATTCACCGCACATCAGTAAAAACAGAAGCAACCAGCGGGAAGAAAAGAAAACTAGCCTGGCCTATAGTTAGAAACGGAGGTCTGAGAACACGATGATGCTCTCGTTATCACGTTGTGCCTCTTGTCCTACAGAATCGAAAACTTTCATCTATATATAAAACTTTTATTTGTATATAAACAAATTTAAAAGACACGAAGAAGCAGCAGCCAAAGTTGCACCGGGGGAATTGTAGGAATCACTGTTGCGAAACTGATTTATAAATCAATGTAAGGAGTCAAACCACCCCAGAGCTGGAGGCGGGAGGGCAGCCACGCTGCCAGTGTCCAGGATGGGGAGTTTCTGCGTTTGATGTCCTTGTTCCCCTGTTGAATGCAAGTTGTCCAAGAATTCCTTTTTTTGAGACTCGTTCTTTTTGTAATCGAAAACAGTCCTTCACATAAATCAGTAACTCGCCATGCCAATCCTGAGAACGCGATAAATATTAAATAATTAAAATGCAACGAGGAAGACTGGCTTAGCCACTTAGGGACGTGTGGATGCGCCGGTGGGCGCCTCCGTAGGTGTGTCTAGCCGTGTGCGCGCGTACAGACGCTCAGGTAGGGGAGAGGGAAACTGCAATCACAGCTCACAGGGCCGTTACCTGCAATTCACGGGGTCCCGGGCGGGGGTGGCGGTGCCTGCGCACGACTGCTCTCTGTCGCGGCCAGATGTGTGTGTTCTTGCCTGAGCAGCTGCTGACAGGAGCCAGGGAACTGAGACTGATAAAGCGGCAGGAGGGCTGTGCAGGCCTAACCTTTCCTTCCTGCACGAGGAACCCCTATAAAAAGAGGCTCGGCCCGGCCGGGCAAAGCCGAAGCGGGACTGTCCGGTAATGTCCAACATATGGTGTTATTTAAGGCCGCATCCCCCAGGGCCTGGGAGCGGTACTGCCCTTGGAGTACAGTGATCTGACGTGATTGCCCCTGTGGGTCAGAGCGGGAGACCACACTCCGCTGGGTGAGAGGTCAGGTTTCGCCTTGAGGGAGGGGTGCGGGTCCCCCCCCCCCCAGCCCAGGGCGGCAGCGTGGGAAGAGCTGGCTCCTGGGTCAGGAAAGAGGGGCGTGCAACAGGGTCTGACGCGGGGTGTTCCTTGAAGGCAGCGATGCATCACCGCTGGCCCTGCCAGCCTTGTTCCAGCTGCAGCAGAAACCACTTTGACGCGCCCGGCTACTGGCCGGAGGGCAATTCCTGCGCTGTGGTCCCACCACCACCACCACCACAGTCGGGGACACAGAAGTCACGGGCGGCTTTCCTCATTCCTCAGGGTCCCCGAGAGGCCCTGCTGGCTTCGTCAGAGCGCCAGGGAGTAATCCCCGGCAAGGTGATCCTCCTTGTGAGGCGTGATCCGAAAATCAGTAGTTAGCCTAACCCTAGGTCGCAGCACCTGTCATTCGCCTCACTTCATCAGGAAGGCCTTTGATCGTCTCCCATCCTCACCAGAGCAAGGGTGAAGACAGCACAGTAAGATGGTTTGACAAGGAAAGACCACATTCACATAATTTTGTTACAGTGATCATTGTTCTATTTTATTCTTAGTTATTGTTGTTAATTTCTCTATATCTGATTTATAAATTAAACTTTTATCATACCTATGTATGTTTCGGAGAAAACTTAGTATACATAAGGTTCTGAACTACCCTTGGTTTCTGGTATGTACTGGCAGACTTGGAACATATCCCCTGCACATAAAGGGTTCAGACTACTGTTTTAGCATTTCTTGACCAAATCACTGTGGTTTCCCTCCATTTGTTCATTGGTAAAAGGGGAAAAAACCCAATACGTGTCTTTTCTATTTTTCCAAGGATCTAGTGAGGATGACATAAGAGAAAGGGTATAAAAGTGATCAATAAACCATAAAGCATTATTCATTTACAGCCACTTCTGCTTCAGGCCCTTTGCACTAGCTTTTCCTCTGCCTAGAACCCTCTTCACCCAGCTATCCTAATGATTGTTATCTCTTTTTTTTAAGATTTAATTTATATATGAGAGAGAGAGAGAGAGAGAGAGAGAGAGGCAGAGACACAGGCAGAGGGAGAAGCAGGCTCCAGGATCAGACCCTGGGCTGAAGACAGTGCTAAACCACTGAGCCACCCGGGCTGCCCTTTCCCTTACTTTCTTCCAGTGTTTGCCAAATATCACTTTATCAGGGAGGGCTTCTCTGGCAATCTTCCCAACTCCACTGCTTTTGGCATTTGCTCTAACCCTGCTTTATTTTTTCTCCATAGCTTTACCTCCATCTCACCTATATATTATGGACATTGTTTAATAGATTGCACAAGGAAGGAGATTTGGGGCTGTTTTATTCATTGCTGTATTCTCTGTGGCTAGAACAGTACCTGACACATGGTAAGTACTTAGTAGATATTGTTGAATGAATAAGTTAAATAATTCATTGTAAGATATTATTAGAGTTGCCCAAGCCTCCACAACATAAATACATCCCAAAACTAAAGAAGAATCACCCAGTACTCTTACCCAAATCCTGGCATTATATACACTACCGATAGGTTTGTGATGAAAATCAAAAGTATCTCTAGGCTCACAGACATCTTCCATAATTTGGAAGTGTGACTGTGAGAGCCTCCAATTTATGTCTGGCTTTTGCTTTGGTTTTCAAGCCATTAGGCCCTAAGGATAGAAACTGCATCGGCAGGCAACTACACAAGGCTCCCAATGAACAAAGTTTTCCTGCAGGTCTGATAAAAAGATAACAGAGGCAATGTATTAAATTTCTCTTTTCATTGCCTTGTTTATTTTAGACTTGCTGCCTGAGTTTCTGTCTTTCTCCAGATTGCTCTGGGAACCTTGACTGCTCTAGGTGGCTTTTCTAACACACTGAAGTATTTGCAGAGGGTATATTTTTCAAAATAACATTCTAAGACATGAATTCATAAACTTAATTTTCATGAAAGTGAAAAGACATTGACCTTCTGCTCTGGTCCCAGTTACCTCTCTGATCTTATCTCCTATTCTCCCTGCTCGCTCCCTCCACTGCAGCCACATAGACCTCCTTGAATATACCAAGCACTCTCCTACCCCAGGGCCTTTGTACTGGCTGTCTCCTCTCTGCCTAGAACTCCTTTTCCACAGATATGTACTTGGTTCCCTCTATCACTTTTTTCAAATGTTTATTGAAATCTCATCTCCCGGGATCCCTGGGTGGCGCAGCGGTTTAGCACCTGCCTTTGGCCCAGGGTGCGATCCTGGAGACCCGGGATCAATTCCCATGTCGGGCTCCCAGTGCATGGAGCCTTCTTCTCCCTCTGCCTATGTCTCTGCCCCTCTCTCTCTGTGACTATCATAAATAAATAAAAATTAAAAAAAAATCAAAACTGAAATCTCATCTCCCAACGAGTCCAATGTTGACCACCTCACTTAATCTAATAAACTACTTTTCCTCTTGCCTCAGAGCCTGTTTCCCTAGCACCAGCATCCATAGTCTACTATGATTTTCTGTCTTCTCTTTTCTTCCATAGCATTTATCATATTCTAATTCATTGTATAATTAACTTTTAATTTACATATATTATTTATTGTCTGATTCCCTCCTTCTGGAACATAAGTTCCATGAGAGTAAAGATTGTCTTTGCTTCCCCCCCCCCCCCACTTCTGTACTCCAAGGACCTAAAGCAGGATTAGGCACAGAGAAGGTGGTCAACAAACATTGTTGAATAAATTAGTTGGCTTTAAAGATGAGCCAGCGTTTTGCATATTGCTGACTTTCCTTGTCTTGATTAGTAATTTGACAGTCAGATGTCCTAACTCTTTGTAACATATATGGCACCTAATTTACTTCTCTTTCCTTCATATGAAAACTCTATGACAGGGATCCCTGGGTGGCTCAGCGGTTTAGTGCTGCCTTGGGCCCTGGGGCATGATTCTGGAGTCCTGGGATCGAGTCCCGCATCGGGCTTCCTGCATGGAGCCTGCTTTTCCCTCTGCCTGTATCTCTGCCTCTCTCTGTGTGTGTCCCTCATGAGCAAATAAATAAAATCTTAAAAAAAAATTATGTGACTTGAGCAATACTTCAATTCCACAAGGGTGAACTAAAAACTTATTAGGAATCAGGAAGTCCTGGTACCAGGCAAAAGGGATGCAGAAACAAATAAGATATAATCCCCAACTTTAAGAAGACAGAAATGTGAATAGATAAATAATAATTCAGTATCATAAGAACAATAGTAGAAGCAGACTCATCGTGAGAAGAGATCCAGAATCTCCACATGGGATGGGAGGAGTGTATCAAGGAAGCCTTCCCAGAAGAGGTGATGTTTATGCTGAACAGAGTTTTTCAAAACTAATACATTTTGGATAGACACACAGAGAAAAGAAGTTCATTCTAGACCAACGGCACGGTCATTAATGAAGCCACCAAGCAATGTGGTGCCAATAGGGACCTGTAAACTCAGTATTACTGTATAGCCAAATTCAAGATCACTGGTTCCTTTTGGGAAAATAACAATAATAATGATACCTTATATATAAAATGCTTACCATGTGCCAGACTGGGCTCAAAGTCTCCATACATTAGCACATTCAATTTTCTCCACCATCTGCTGACATAGGCACTATTTTTATTCCTATCTTGTAAGAATAATATGAGAAAAATGAGGCTCAGAACAATTATTATGTAAGATGATAAATACACATAGGTGCTAAGAGAAGAGCACCTATGTTTTCATTAAGCATTTTTTTGTTTGTTTTTCACTAAGGCAACTAAATCATAAAGTCTGATCTAGCTCAATCCAGGCCCTGATATACTCAGGGGAGAGCCAGAAAGAGTGACTGGTGATTAAAGAAAGAGATTGTTTTTTAAGTCTTTGAAAATAGTATCATTTAAAGCAAATCTATTGTGCTATTGTTGTTTTAGCACCATGAGGGTTTTTAGTGCACACGACTGGTAAGAAAGAGAGTATGAAAAGTGGAGATAAGTATAGCTTTTTAATATTTTACAGAAAGTTACATTAAAACTTTATAAAGGCCCACTGGATATTTATTTTCCCTCCTCTGGTAACAGTCTTAAATAAATATAATTACTTTTGGACAATAAAGTGCTTCAACGTCGTATACTGAAAACCAATAAAAAATACCAGCCACTTGGAAGAGTTCCTGTCTGGAGATTGACCTGGCCCTTGCACAGCCGAGTCAGAAGGTGAAAGGTTAAAAGTGCGTTCTTGATTTTAGACTGAACATAAAGTGTAGACTTGGTGAGGTTTTTTCTTTTTTTTTTTTTTTTAAGCCAAAGGTAGTTTTGTTTCCTTCTTCTTTTTTTTTTTTTCTTTTTAAAGTTAATTAGCCACTAATGTGGACAGTCTCAAGGATCCAAGTCAATTAGGACACTCTGCAGAACTTTCCAAGCTGAAGGCAGCATGCTCTTTGCATTTATAGGTAGTGTACTCTGGATAAAATCTCTTTTCAAGGAACAATAAAAGGCTGAATAATGGAGACCATGAGCTTAGGGTTGATGTAATAAAAGAAGTTCTCAATATTTTGGCACTTCCCTTCTGATGTAAAGTGTGTTATTCTCATTTAGCGGGTGATGGCCAAGTGGAATAAGAGAAGTGTGTGTTAATCCACTGCTGTTCTAAAGTGACAGTAAAAAGCATTTGCTGCATTTCCCATTTGGATTCTGTAGCCCCTTTGATTCACACCTATTTTTTCCAGATTAGATCTCTGCCATTTTATTTATGTGGCACTACCACATTCAATTCACACATTACAGCCAGCTGCACAAGGTAGCTTTTCTTCTCCCTAGAGTTGCGGATGACAGTGTTTGATAATTGTATTCTTAAAATTATTTAGAATTGGCTGACCCATCCAGATCTTTTCTTTTTTTTTTATACCACTTTACTGAGGTATGATTGACACATAAAAAGTTGTAAATTTGTAGTGCATACAGCCTGATGAGTTTGGAGAAAAGTATATATACCCATGAAGCCATTGCCACAGTCTGTGCCATAAACATATCGGTCACCTCCAAAAGTTTACTCCTGCCCTCTTTATTTACCTTTATTAATTATTATTATTGTTTGTGATAAGAAATTTAACATAAGATCTACTCTCTCAGAAATGTCTTAGTATATAATACAATATTGTCAACTATAGGTTCTATGCTTACTCTACCTCTAAGACTTACACTTATTATATAAATAAAACTTGGTAGCCTTTGACTAGCCATAGTCTGTGCCATAAACATATCGGTCACCTCCAAAAGTTTACTTCTGCCCTCTTTATTTACCTTTATTAATTATTACTGCTTGTGATAAGAACATTTAACATAAGATCTACTCTCTCAGAAATTTCTAAATATATAATACAATATTGTCAACTATAGGTTCTATGCTTAGTCTATCTCTAAGACTTATACTTATTATATAAATAAAACTTGGTAGCCTTTGACTAGCCACAGTCTGTGCCATAAACATATCGGTCACCTCCAAAAGTTTACTCCTGCCCTCTTTATTTACCTTTTTTTTTACCTCTATTAATTATTATTATTGTTTGTGATAAGAACATTTAACATAAGATCTACTCTCTCAGAAATTTCTAAATATATAATACAATATTGTTAACTATAGGTTCTATGCTTAGTCTACCTCTAAGACTTATACTTATTATATAAATAAAACTTGGTAGCCTTTGACTAGCCATAGTCTGTGCCATAAACATATCGGTCACCTCCAAAAGTTTACCCCTGCCCTCTTTATTTACCTTTATTAATTATTATTGCTTGTGATAAGAACATTTAACATAAGATCTACTCTCTCAGAAATTTCTAAATATATAATACAATATTGTTAACTATAGGTTCTTTTTTTTTGTTAACTATAGGCTCTATGCTTAGTCTAAGACTTATACTTATTATATAATAAAACTTTGTAGCCTTTGACTAATACTGCCCCTTTCCCTTCCCCAGTAATCAGAGGTTTTTTTTTACATTTTTTTACAATTAAGTCTATTGCTACATTACATATATTTGTATATTATAATATAATAGAGAATATATAAAAATAGTACATGTATAAGAATATTATAAATAGCACTTATAATACATCTTGAGAAATACGGTTGGCTGAAGATTCAATCAGTAAAAGATGAGCTTTTAAGTACAGTATTTCTTTCAGTGTTACTGAGAGCAAGTCCAGATTTCTGTGAAGACAAAGAAAGTTCTGTAGTCCTTGGTATAGTCCAGGAAGTGCAATGGGAGTAGCCATGAAGGAGATGTCTGCTGTGTCTGGCAAGTGAAGATGGAAGAATTCAGTCCAAGGAGAACAATCCTTGCATCCATTGGCTACCGTGACCTGTAGATAGAAATTGAGATGGAGGAACATGGCCTAGCTGGTAAGAGGCCTGAGGAGAGGGCGGGGAGCAGCACTGCTTTAGGACTCAGGCCCACTCCTAGGGAAGGGACCAATAGGGCATGGCCCTTGGTCTCCAGGCAGGTTGGGGAAAGCTCCTTTTGATGTGATGATTCTCATAATTTGTTCTAGAGACTGGAGGACTTTTAGCATCTTCGCCATCTGCTCTTCTTGTTTGGATCTCTCTTCCTTCAGTTCTTGAACCAGAGAATTTAGCTCCTCCATCAGCATAATGTTGATCCTCTTCCCCTTTCTGTAAGGGTCTCCAAGGCTGCCTATGTTGAATGACTTTTTCTCTAGCCTGGCATTTTCTAGAGATAATTCAATTCCTACATATTCCTCCTTAGCTACACAAAGCTTGTCAATGAGTTGGCATTTCTTCTCAATCCCTGCAGCCAGTGTTTTTGCCAGTTGTCTTTCATGTCTTCTATAAAGGTGACTTCTAACAGACTGAACAAGTCTGAATATAAATAATAAGCCCACCAATAAGCTAATGACAGGCAGACACATCACAGTCTCCCACTGGAGGTTGTGGAAAATAAGTAGTGGACTCAGGTAACTCGGCAGGAGCTCCACCACCACCTCACTCAACATCCCAAGCATCAGCCCAAAGGCGTGCTGCAGAAAGGATGGCAGCACCTCCATGGCACTGCTCTACCACAGGACACTTGCCGGTCACCGTGGATACAGCAGCCACAACACACCCTAGAGAACACTTCAACATTCCACCTGGAACCCAACCAGCAACTGTAGCCTGGATTAGTCAGATATATCGCAGGTTTTTGGAGGACAGGGGGAAGTTTATATATAAGATGTGTTTGTCTCCATGACCTATTTTCCTTCTTATTTTTCTTTTTTTTTAATGTGAAATTAAAATAGTGAGATGTGTTAAAATAGAGCATATGACTTGACAAATTTTAAAACTTTATAACTAGCTGTGGTATCCAAAAATCTACATCAGTATGTAGATCATATCCACTAACATAGAAAACATCCCTGTGTAACATTTCCATTAACACTCACTATCTTGCACAAGAGTGGGGGAGTAGCAGAGGGAGAGGGAGGAGCAGACTCCCCACTGAGCTGGGAGCTTGATGTAGGGCTCTATCCTAGGACTCTGGGATCATGACCTAGGCAGAGGCAGATACATAAACCAACTGGGCCACCCAGGTGTCTCTTATTAACTCAATTTAAAGAAGGTCTGGAAAACCAAGGTAACTTCCCCAGGCTCACACAGTTAGGAGGTGTCAGAATGGGCCTTGAACACAGTTTCTGCTAGATGCTGAAGTTGGTGCTCTTTCCAGTATTCAAGCCTGACTCACCAGCTCTTCAGGATTTTTGACAAATATCATTTAAAAAAATTTTTTAAAAGCAACATGCATTCTTGAAAACATTGATAAAAATCCAATATTGCCAACTGATTTCCTGTCTTCTTGTTTATGTTGTAAATGAAAAGATGTGTCCTCCATGAGAAGAAAACATGTTTTAAGTGTATTTTGTTGCATAGAAATCATATATTGATGGTGAAATAGCTTTCTAACAAAACATTAGCCACAGAATTCCATAATGCAACTACTGGGCTGAAGGCAGTACTGGACTCCATAAATAGAGGTGAGGACTTCCAGGTAAGGAAGGGAAGAAAACAGCCCTTTTGGAAAAATGTCCAAGTGAAAACTCATTTCCAAGGTGGTGGCTCAGACAAATCTAGATCTCCTTCTCCCACTGGACAAATATTTGAACATCTTTAGTCCTCATAGTGCAGCTGCCAGTGACTAGCTTTCAATTCCCACCACATTTGGGGTAAAAATGAATTATGTTTTTAGATGGACAAATGAAATATATATACATATTTAATTTTTTCTTCTTATAAAGTATCAGAGTAAGAATGATAAGTTGTAACTAAGAAACTAAGTTGAGACTTTGGTGGTGGGTGTATGGGATTGGTTGTATAATTCTTCAACTTTTCTGTATGTTTTAAAATTTTCTGAATAAAATGTTAGTAAAAAAATTCCAGAAAGAAGAAAAGAAAAAGCACCAAAGCACCAAGAATATAATAAGCTCCTGATCCAGGAAAGAAAGTTAGCTCTATGAACGTAGCTGAAATCCCTCCCTACCACCCCCAAAAGTACTCAATTAATGCCTTCATTTCAACTATTAATATTGAGTTATTTTATGAGAAAGTTTAAATACACATAGAACTAAAATAGAGCTAATTCCTGCCCACTAATTTGTCTTTATAACTAAGTTACCAATGTTTTCACAATTCTCTAATTTTATTTCCATTTCCAGGAAACCATGAAAAGTATGGCACTAGTTTATAATCGTTTTAGAATGTAAATTGAATTTACAGTTAACAAATGAGTTATGATATAAGCTAATTATAAGGCAAACTGATTATATACTTTTATTTTTAACCAGGAAGTAATGTAATCTTATAACCTAAAGCTTGGAGAAAAAAGAAGATAAATAAAGTCAATTTTTTCTCAATAAACGATTACAATATTTACATTTTTTTCCTGGCTTTTTGTTTCTTAAAGATACTTTCAGATGATTGTGACAGGTTTAGACCTTGCTTTTTCACTTAGTGTTATATCTTAAGTGTTTTTCTATGTCTACATATTTAACATGTTAAATATTGCATAACCTTTTACTATTATAAACAGCGCTGTCATGAATCTTCAACTATATGGCTTATTTTACATTTTGGATTAGATTGCGGGATTACTGGACTGAAGATCACAAGATTCTAATGGCTCTGTGTATTAATGAATTGCTTTCCAAAAGTGTTGCACTAATTTATATTGTAACATAGAAACTTAGCTTTGCCAGCACTGAGTATTATAACTTTCCAAAGTTGGCAAATTTAACATACAGGCGATTGTATTTCATTGTTTGCATTTGCATTTCTATAAAATATTTAAAAACAGCCTCCTTCTGCCCACCATGTGAGTTGACAGTAGAAAGAATGAAAATGAGTAGATATCATGAACCTTCTGGTTATAATTAAGTGTTTCCCCAATGCCTACCATAGCAAATTAAAACCTAGCTCTTGTCTTCAAAGTCCTGGACAAATTCTCTGTCTGATCCTCTGCCTCAACAGCTCTCTTTCAATGAGCCCCAACATTCCCTGAGAAGGATCTACCTGGTATCCTTGGTAAACATACAAGAGGGCTGAATCAGGTTCTCCAGGTGGGGTCTGACAGTGCCCTGACATTACACTCTGCATTTGTATTTTCGTGAGTCCCCTTGGCTTCCTTTCTTTTAAGGACTTTTGTGCCAGGAATAGTCAGATGAAATTCAAAGCTCATTTAAGAGAGTATTTTCTCCAGGAATTCTGCATAGGTGAGATAAGAAGTTCATTTAATATTACTACTAAAAAGATGAAACATAGCCAAAAGTGAACGAGGATGGTCTCTTCTATCTATGAACACATTTCATACTTAACTTTGGAAGAAACAAAGCTCTAGAGGTTGAGGGACCTGAAGTGGCTAGGTGGTCCTTCTCCATGCAAATTGACTCACCTCTTAGGGGGGAAAACTGAAGAGTCCTTGTGGAGAAAGTGGTTAGGTATGCTGGAGGCTGTGGGGTGGAGTGGGGTGTGGGTTGCATCTTTGAGTAAGTCAAAGAAGCTTGATGGGAAAGTGGGAACTTACTAGGTCTAGGGAGATTCTTGAGTTCTTCAGATCAAGCTAAAGAAATATTTACCTCATTTTTGTTGTTATGACTATTTTAGTCTCAGGCTGATGACGCCAAGAAAAAACCTGTCATATAACATAATAATTGCAATACTAACAATGCCACATGTAATATTTTTAAAGTATTTATAATGTGCCTGGCATGGTGCTAAGTTCTTTACGTCATACATGATTTCATTATAACCCTCGTGCCACTGCTCCACGAAGTAGGCCCTAATATGACTCTCATATTTTACAGATTAATAAATTATCCTGAAATCACCAAGATGTTTTCTTGGTCCTTATTTAGCTGTTTTCTTGCAGGATTGTAAGCTCCCCAAGGTCAGCACTCTTTCTTCTATGGGGTCAAATACTGACAGGAGGCAGGGCATGAGATGGTCAAATCAGGTAGCTACCAAAACTATGAATTGAAATACAATGAGAGAAAAAAAATGATTGAAGGATTTCTCGGATTCTTTATAAAAAGGTTTTTCTGAAACTAAAAAATGAGTTTCTTTAAAGACCACCATAATTCTCTGCTGTCCTCTCCTGCCCCTCCCTCCACCTCATTTCCAACATACACTTGGAAGGTCCTCTTCGTTTTGGGTCCAGGTTTTAATTTAAATTACAAACCACCAGGCTTTAATTTTTCCAGACAGTTGGCAAATGCCTCAGAGTCACTGAATGATATTGTTTTTATTCCATTGAGATAAGCACATATTTTAAAATGCTCACTTGGATGCATGTTACATAGGTCAAATCTTGGTCAAAATGATTGAATGACTCGATACACACCTCTGGTGTTGATGAGTGAAGGCACATCGTTGACCCTAAAACATCACACTCGCTCAGGTCTTTATTAAAGTCGCCCCCCTGGAGAGGCCCAATAGGGTGTCCACACGACACATGTTTTCTCAGCTTGAATTATGTGTTTGGGCTTAGATTCTGATTTCCTAGAAAAGCTTCTGTCCATCCTGGATGAAAGCCTCCTGACAAACCTACTCTGATCTAGCTGGGTGCTGGCAGGGTTTGGTGCCTATCAGGCAAAGCCTCCATTTATCAGGTCCGGAACCAGGCTACGGAATAATACCAGTGAGGTTTTCATGGCTCTGCTGGTATGTCAGAAACTTGGGGAAAAGACTAAAAAGGCCACGCCACATGCACTCCCAAAGGCATGAAGGCACTGCGGACTTGAGAGGCAGCCACAGAGAACTTCTAACTTCTACAAGACTGGATGCCATCTCTGTTCCCTCTCACACGACCAGGATGCTGAAGGGGGACTTCAAACCCAGAGGAGTCAGAGCTTCTTTTCATGGACCACAATAGAATAGGTGTCTTAAAAGAAAATGTAAGTGAAACAAGAAGAAATTTTAGTCCAGTAGGATGATGTAAAGCATCCTTTTCCAGCTTCCATGGAACCCTGTAAAGGTTTTAAGAGAGATTCCTTCATATGTGTTTGCTAAAATTTTCTGTTCTCCCAGATTCCTTCTTAGAGCTTGAAACCGAAATGCCTCCCCTGCCCCATGACAAAACATTGAGCTTCCTTTCACTTCTAAAAAAATCCACAGGGAAAAAAATAAAATAAAATAAAAAATAAAAAATAAATAAAAAAATAAAAAAATCCACAGGGAGCTTCGTCTCTTTCTGTTGTTACTAACCAGGGATACAATGGTTTACATGATGCTGCTGACTTTTCCTGCCAAGTTCAGGTTAGGACGTATTTCAAGGGCAATTGATTATACAGGGATTGATAGTGATAAAGAAAAAAGACAAAGCTAATTTTTTTTAAAATTGGAAAAGAGGTCCATTATTTGGGGGAGCTAGTCAAGTCCTTGGAAGGCTTACAAGTATACATCCAGGAGCAGCCATGACTCCTTCGACTTGGCTCACTCCCTTGTTCCTCCTGGCTCCTTATCAATTCTTTACCTACCCCCAATTTGCCATTGTTTCATCTCCAGTTAAGAAACTATGCATTTCCACATGTTACCCCATCTACCCCCAACTCTGAACTTAGAAATGACCCATATCTTAATCCTCTGCATGCAGCCAAAGAGGAAAGCAACTCTCTAGAGATTGGGATATAAATGAGAAAAATTAAATCATATGTGCAAGATATTTGGTGTGTCTGTATGTATAACCACACTGGCTGTGTAGTGTGCAAATGGCATCTGTGAGCATCTTTTTTTTTTTGTGAGCATCTTTTTGAAAAAATTTTCAAACACCCTCTAAATTTCAACGAGAAAAAAATAAACTCAGTAAATTCCAAACACTAATTTTATTTTTAAACATTTTTTTCTAGTTCATTGTTTTGTTCTGTTTAATTTCTTTGAATTTTTGTGTTGAAAGGATCTTAAGAGGCCGATATCCTCTTCCACATTATGAATGAGGAAACCAAGCCACCAGTGTCCTGCCAGGAGCCACAGAACTTATTCATGTCAGGGCTACAACTCAAAGGTCCAGTGCTTTGCTAATTTCTATTTTTATTTTTTTAAAACAACATCAGAAAATCTCTTTTACTCTTTTTTCAAGATGTAGTATGTTTAATTTTTTAATAAACTTACATTTCTGAATTTTGCATTTCTAAGATCTCTTTTTTTTCAGATATCTTTTTTCCTCAATATTTTTCTCTATCTCCTAATATGTTGGAATTTACAGCCTTTTAATTCTTCTGATTTCCCCCTGCCTTTGGCCATTACTCCCTCTGGACCTCTCTCTGTCTCTCCTCTCTCTCTCTCACAAACTTCTAGAATCCATTTGTATCTCTATCCTTCTCTTTCCTTAGCATTTTCTTATCTCATTTCTATTTTCTCTCGGTTCTTCTTAAACGTTTTTCCATAACCTCAATTTCTCCCTCTGCATGACTTTTCATCTTGTTTCTATCTGTATTTTTTCTTCTTAAATGCTGTTTCTATCAGACTACTTTTAGTCCTTTCTTTACTGTGTATGTATCTCCCCTTTTTATGTCCTGTCTCAGCATGACCCCTTTGTTTCAGTGCCCTTGAAACACAGTAGTGAAGGGTGTGTGTTGGGGGCGCTTTGCTGGGGCGTGTGCGCCTGCGCATAGGCATGCATTTAGAATTACTTGGTAATTACTTGGGGGTAGAAAATTGAGGGAGACACCAAAGAATGTGCTCATAGAAGGAGAAATGCTTTGCTTATTTTCATCCCTGGGGACGTTAATCAGAAAGTTTCTTTTCTAATGGCCTATTTAATAAATACAAGTCATGTACATGTGTTTCCTATATAAAAGTATCCTGAATCAGTACTGTATGTGTGAAATGTTTCAATTTTCCTAAAACATTCTAAAACTTATTCCAGAGCCATTGTACAAATAGTAAAGGAGGAATGGGATTGGTTTCTGAGTTTCATTTGGACATATTTCAAGTATAATAAACACGTGTTAAGATTATGTTTTGAACATCACTAAAATGTTTATCAACTATATTTGAGACAACTTTAAAATTACCACAGTAGCATGAAAGTAAGGTTCCTTGCTAGATTATGTATGAGAAAAATATAAATATCTAAACATGGTATCACTTTAAAAATTAATTTTTCCAACTGTAGACTTTGGGTTAATGAATGAATTGGGTTAATGTGTATTATTAGAACTTTGTTTAATTAATCCAAGGGTGATAATAAAAATGACTTTGGGTGTATATAGCCTTAGGTATTTATAAAGATTTAGCCTATCTATACCATTAGGCAAAAAGGTTTCCTTTATTCCGTAATCACTGTTTCTTACCCAGTTCCATGGCTGAGGAATTCAGAGTTGGAAATGAGCCCACATTTAATTGCATACATCTAAGAATCAGATTTTAACAATTACTCAGGCCAATAACAGCGCAAAAAGAACTTAGATCAGAAATAATTCAGACAGTTCTCATTAATTCTTTCAGCCTAAAATTATAAGTGCTAATAAATAAATAAATAAATAAATGTGCAAATAATAGTATTACATTTTACCCACAAGAACTCTGCTTAAAATCCCATATTGGGATCTTTTCTCATCGACTGTTTCTCTGTCATCCTATATTGGTGAGTTTGCCTGGTGTTCTCCCAAATGACCTGGGTTCAACATCTGCTCTGAGGAAAGGTTCTTCTGGCTCAATAATTAAAATATAATGATCTTATTACAGTTAGAAAAATGATTTATTCATCTTTATTATACATTGATTTTTTGGCATGGCAGAAAACAGAGGAGATATTAAATGTAATTCCATGGGGCCAGAGATGGGTCTAATATTACCTAATATCTTCAGAAATGACCAGATCAAGTCAGACAGTAACCCAGAGTTAGAGAGGCTGACTCACTCTGTGAAGGGAGGGGTGCCGCTGAGGGTCCTGAACACTTGATAAATCCATGGGGTCAGATGGCTTGGAGGAGGAGCAGCGTCGCACCCGCCTGGAGAGCAGGAATAAAATACAGGAGTGGTAAAAGGAAAACTGGGAGAAATCCACAGAAATAGAGAGGAGAGATCATAAATGAAATGATATGTACTCAAAAAGAACAGACCTGACCTGAAATACGACAGTAGAATGACCATGTGAGGAGACTATTCCTTTTCTCCTTGGACAAAATTGTGGCCACTATTTTTAAATCACAGGATGGGAAACTAATCCAGCTGATTTTCTCCCAGCAGAATGAGCATGTGCATACTGTGCCACATTTAGTTCACCAGTGTCCTTTCTTCACTAATTTGTTTCTTAGGTCCCCACTGTCTTCTAATGCCAAGTTCCAAATTGCCGTGTTTAATTCCTCCCCATCTCACTCTTTACCTCTGTAATTAGTTGTATGTAATTTTTAAAAAAGATTTTATTTGTTTATTCATGACACACACACACACAGAGAGAGAGAGAGAGAGAGAGAGAGAGAGGAAGAGACACAGGCAGAGGGAGAAGCAGGCTCCTTGTGGGGAGCACAATGCAAGACTTAATCTCAGGACCCCAGGATCACCACCTGAGCCAAAGGCAGACACTCAACCACTGAGCCACCCAGATGTCCCTGTTGTATGTAATTCTGAAACAACTTAGTATTTCTTAATCTGAGTGTCTAAGTTAACAGTACAGAACCCAGCACAGCATTGTGTACAGATTAGTAATGATTTTAATACAAGCAGCAGTAATATATATAAGGAAAAAAATGACCAAAAAAATCACTAATGATGAATGTTAGTAGAAAAGTCTGTTTTTCTAAATCTGATTCATCATTCTGCTAATCTCATTATTCAGACTTTTTCTGTTTGGAATAAAAATCATGTAGTATGCCATTATTTTTTCTCTTTTTGAGAATTATTTTGAATATCCCTAGGTTCTTTGCTTTCCACATAAATTATACTAATAACATGAATTTCTACAAAACTTATGTTGGGATTTTCATTGGAAGTATGTTGAATCTATCAATCAATTTTGGGAGAATTGATAGTTTAACAATAGTGAAACTTCTGATCCACAAGTGTGGCATAGGTCTTACACATATTTTATCAAATAGTTCCCTACGTAGTTAATATTTTCAGTGCGTTGTTAATTGGTATTTTAAACTTTTCAATTTCTTTTTAATTTTTTTTTTTTAGTTTATTTATGATAGTCAGAGAGAGAGAGAGAGAGAGAGGCAGAGGGAGAAGCAGGCTCCATGCACCGGGAGCCTGACGTGGGATTCGATCCCGGGTCTTCAGGATCGCGCCCTGGGCCAAAGGCAGGCGCTAAACCACTGCGCCACCCAGGGATCCCTAAACTTTTCAATTTCTAATTGTTTATTGTTAATACATAGAAATGTGATTGTGTATATTGACCTGTCATCCTGTGTCTTTGATCAACTCACTCTAGTAGAATGAATATTTATAAGATACCTAAGCATTTTCTATATGGACCATTATGCCATTATGTCATCTGCAAATGAAGACAGTTTTATGGTCTCTTTTCAAAAGAAAGGAAAGAAAGAAAGAAAGAAAGAAAGAAAGAAAGAAAGAAAGAAAGAAAGAAAGAAAGAAAGAAAGAAAGAAAGAGAAAGAAAGGAAAAGAAAAGAAAAGAAAAGAAAAGAAAAGAAAAGAAAGAAAAAGTGACACTGATCATTTAAAAAATTGGAGAATGGCAAAATGATATTTACATGCTTAAAAAATAACTCTTGAGTCTATTTATAATAGGGATGTTTTGGAGAAGAGTGGCAGGAGAGAAAGCCATCCATATTTATTTAACAATGAAGTTTTAACATTTTTCCTGAGGAATGGTTTTGTGTCTTAAAAAACCACAGTGGCTTCTGCTGCTGTTAATAACTTAAACAGTATGTTAAGAAAGAAATAAAAATAGATCCCCTTGTTTTTGTAACTTTATAAATCATGAAAATTTAAGGAAAAAATAAAGGGGGATAATTAAGACATGGAAAGAAAGATTGAAAGGGAATGTGAGGAATTGCTTTTTGAAATCAAGACATCAATTACTTATTAGCTCAAAAAATTTCTTGGTTCCTTCCAAAAATGCAGATCCTATGAGACCAAAGCCAAATTTATCAACTGCTTTCCCCAAACCAGTTCTTTTTTCATTTCTCTCTCTATTTTTTCTTGGTGGCACCACCTTTCCCAGTATTCCAGGCTGGAAATGAGTTAGTCACCTTTGACTTCCAATCAAAGACCAAGCCAGCCCTCTGTGTTCTGCCCCACAACCCTCCTGGCACACACTGCCACCTTTTGCTCCCTCATCCTGAATGACTACCTGCTTCCCACTCCTCCCGGGGTCATCTGAATGTCAATCACCCCACAGTGCAGGTGGGGAGGACGTGCCTAGCAGTTACTAGTCATAGCATGTACCTTCTTTTCCAATAACTTATCTTCTCCAGTTTGTCTTGAACCAAGCACCAAATATATATTTTTGAGACACCTCAACAACACCATGCCCATGTTAGACATTCCTCAACCAGGCTCAAACACGCTGGTGCTTGAGGACCAGGGCTCCCTCTGTCTCTGTGCTAGTCCTGCTCACTCTCAAGACCTCCAGATCCTGTCTTATCCTTGTTTAGAGGCATGGCCTAGACTCCAGCCTTCTGTGAGCTCCCCCCTCCTCTGGACCTTTACATCCATTTGTGTCAGTACCTTTCCAGTTGGCATTTAAATTTGTATTGCTTATGTACAACTTTAGAGGTTTCATGGGTATAAATCAGAGGCTACAAGGTGCCATAAACCTTTTCTATCTCCTTAAGTATCTAGGAGGGCTCATTAAATGCTTATCCAGTGTTGTTGTTGTTGTTGTTTTTTTTTTTTTTTTTTGTGGGTTTTTTCGTTCTTTTTTTTTTTAAGTGTTGTCTGGGTTCTTTTCTCTTTGGTTTTGCGTGTGTGTGTGTGTGTGTGTGTGTGTGTATCTATTTGTAGGTTTTTGGTTTGTGGTTGCTGTAAGGTTCATATATGCCAATCTCTACATAAAGCAGTCTATTCTAGGTTAGTAAGTCTCTTTAACACACATCAGGGATTTTTATTTTTTCTAGGTTTTTGCTATTTACCAAAACAGGACTCTGTTAAAATTGATTCAATTTTATTTACCAAAGTAAGATTATATTAAAATTAAAAACCCCCAGTAATTTATGGTTTTATATTTCTTTGGAGAGGGGAAACTCTTTTGTAATATTTTCAGATAATAAGTGACACTAATTGTTGACTGTTGATACTTACTGTATAACAGTCACTGTAAGTGCATTGGTTTATTTAATCTTTTCAACATTTCCAGAAAGGATTACTATTATTCTTACTTTTCAGATGAAAACCTTAGAATCAGAGAGGGGAAGCAACTTGCCTAGTGTCACACAGCTAGCATGTTTCAGGGTTAGAATTAGGACCTAGATAGGTCTGGCTCTGTCTTGCCTGTCCAGGTTACTGTAACAAAAAACATAGTAGTTTAAACAACAGAAATTAATTTTCTCACAGCTCTGGGGCTGGAAATTAAGATTAGGGTGTCCACGCTCAGGTTCTGGTGAGAGCTCTCATCCTGGTTTACAGGCAGCTCCCTTCTCTATATATCTTCATACATATGGCACAGAGATTACTCTCTTCTTAATTTTTTTCAGTCCTATCTGATTAGGACCCACCCTTATGACTTCATTTAACCTTAATTACCTCCTAAAATTCCTATCTCCAAATATAATCACCTTAGGGGTTAGGACTTCAACATATGCACCTGGGAGGGACCCATTCAGTCCATAATAGGTTCCAAAAAGATGTGGGATATATGCATGGGGCGTTACAAAATGAGATCCAAGAAATCTCCCAGAGATAGTTTATCTAATCCCCAGTTCATCACAACTTTCCATTCCCAGACTTAGCTTCCAGTAATTCAGTATGCCAGGTCTGGTGACACTAATGCCCACCTCCAAATCCTACCTTCTCAGTAGCCAAGAAATTCCAATTTTTTGTTTTTTATTTATTTTATTATTTTTTAAAGATTTTATTTATTTATCTGAGAAAGAGAGTACAAGCAGAGGGAGTAGCAGAAGGAGAGGGAGAAGTAGACTCCCCACTGAGCAAGGAGCTCAACTCGGGGCTCGATCCCAGGACCCTGGGACAATGACCTAAACCAAAGGCAGATACTAAACTGACTGAGCTCCCCAGGTGATCCAAGAAATTCCAATTTTTTAAAGTAGACTAATAATTCTTTAAAAAATCCAACCCATACTGTTCTGAATTTTCTGGAGATTTCAGGATGTGAATTTCAGGGGCTTCCTGTTTGACATTGAGGGGCACAGTTGGGTGAGGCGACAGAGGCTGGGGTGCCCATATTCCACAGGTGGTGATAAATTCTCACCTTGCCAGTGTTAGCTGGATCCTGCTTTGCTAGTACAAAGGCATAGGGGTGACAAACCATAAGGATTTCCCTAGTTCTGGGTGGCCCCAGTAATAAAATACCAGCATCTCAAAAGGGCGTGCAAGCAGCCTAATTTGCTTCAAGGCTGCTGAAGTTCAACTACCAGGCTTCCCTAGGAGAAGGAATCCACGGTGTTCAGATGCCTCATGAAAAGAGTATTGGCACTCTATTTATGCCTTGGAGAATTGAGTCCAGTGCCAAGCAGGATCCAGACATTCCTGCATTTTTACTCTTCCCTGCTGTCATCTCTCAATGATTATTGATATTTCAGAGAAGGGAGGTATTTCCGCAATTCTCATTTTCATTAAAAACACATTTTACAAATACTTTGTCCTTTAAATTTTTTTTCTTATTTATCTTTTTGCTTGTTTTTAAAATGTCCCTGTTGTAATTTGTCTGGCTGTTGCTAGATTTCCGTGTACTTATTTCTTTATCTTTATCGTCACTCCAACGGAGATCATTTGTATATGGTGGTGTTTTTCTGTTGTGTTCTGGTTGAAATTCTCTTTTCTCTGCTCCTCCCTCGGACTTCTTCCCTCCTTGCTGCTCTGCATGAAATCTCACAGTATGAACCCACCATAAGGGTTCTAGTAACTTTCTGCTTTTGCTTTAAAAAAATAAAAGTATATTGTCGAGAGGCAGGAGGTAAATCTGTCTTTCCCTTTGTGAAAAGTAGCAGGGAGATTATTTCAGCTAGATGGAGGCAGCTGTAATTCTCCAATAACGTAAATTAGGGTTTACCTCAGTTCACACTCGGTCCATCCAGAGAGAAAATGGAGGTGATGTTTCCCAAGCATACAATACTTAAATATTCACAGGACAAAAATTAGTATTAAATGTGACATTGAAATGCTATCTGATAGTCAAGAAAATGCATCTGAAGTTAATAATACTGAAACTTGTACTCTGCTCCAATTTTTGTAATTGACAAGTTTAAGGCCCATAAATGAAGGAATAATGTTAAATTTGCAGATGTTCAATGATAATGGGTGTATCATGCATTTTCTATTGCTATATACTGATTGAGCAAGACTTTGAGAGGTAGCCTCTTTATGCTCGAGACCTCCCATGGATGTCACAAATCCCTACATGTGACAATTATCTCTGCCAGGAAACTCTCCTTCATCAACTTAAAATCCTCATGAAATAATCTTGGTCCACTTGGTTTTATTTCCAACTTCTATTCCAATGGAGAACAGCTAGTCAGCATCCATTTTCCTACATTCCAGACGAAACCAGAAATCCTTTTGCATCATCACCCTGGAAGATCTATGGCACAACCCCATCCTTCAATCATCTTGTTGTCTCTGCTGACCTACTTTCTTTCAAAGTAGTAATTTCAGACTTGTATGTAGTTCCAGTTTTTCCTCTGTGAAGCCATAAACCCCTTGAAGACAAGGACCATGTCTTATATGTTTTGGCATCCTTACGGTGCCCAAAGATGTGGTTTAAATCTAGTAGTAATAAATTAACGTTGAATGAATGTGTTTAATTTAACAGATACTTATATAGAGCTCACTTGACTGGAAGCTCTTCTATGTGCTTTACAAATATCAACTCCCTTAGATCTTACAAAAACCCAGTGGCAAAAGTATTATTTTCATCCCCATTTCACAAATAAGGAAATTGAGCAACAGAGGGGTTAAGAAACCAGTCAAAGATCACATAGGTAATAAATATCTGGGCCAGGATTCAAACCCTGGCAGTGTGACCCCCCCCCTCCCCCCATAGCTGTCTGGGTTCTCTCTGAGTGAGTAAATACAGGAAGGCATGGATAGGCCATCCTCTGATAAATTGTTCATAGTATTAAACCTGCTTTGATGGGGCACCTGGGTGGCTCTGTGGTTGAGCATCTGCCTTTGGCTCAGGGAGTGATCCTGGGATCTTGGGATCAAGTTTCACAGCAGGGTCCCCATGGGAAGCCCGCTTCTCTCTCTGCCTATGTCTCTGGCTCTCTCTGTGTCCCTCATGAATAAATAAAAAAAAATCTTAAAAAAAATAAAGAAAATAAACCTGCTTTGATAAAAGTAGTTATTCTTTCTGAACTCATTGTAGCAACAGATTGTTTTTTTTACCCTAACTACACTGCAATTAAATGTTGCCCATTTACACACACACACCCTTGCTTTCAATCTCTCTCTCCCTTTCTCTTCTATGCTGATTCTCTTTCACACCTAGTTCATTATGAGGACTTGGCATGCCTTTTCCAATTTATCACAGCCATAATATATTTTGGTGCTATATCTGTTATCAAATGCTACTGTCCAAAATTACACCAACTGTAAATTTAACTCTACACTCAAAATTTCACCGCCTAAGTGAATGACAAAAATTCTTGTCTGGGGATTACTGATCAGGCTCATTGTTGGATATGTCATGCAATTTTCTATTTGGATCAGAGATTAGGAAATTAGTCCCGAGCCCTTTAAAAATAAACATCTTCTTAATAGGTATACTGCATGAGTAATATTTTTAGGATTCAAAGCCCACCACTAGGAATTTATCTAAGTACAAAAATTCCTATTTAACTCAAATGTGAATAAAAAATATCATAGTTCTGGGGTACCTGGGTGGCTCAGATGGTTAAGCATCTGCCTTCAGCTCAGGTCATGATCTCAGGGTCCTGAGATCCAGCCCTGCATCTGGCTCCCTGCTTAGTGGGAAGCCTGTTTCTCTCTCTCACCCTCCTTCTATGCTTTTTCTCTCTCAAATAAATAAATAAATAGATAAAATCTTTTAAAAAAGGAAATAGCATAGTTCATTGTTTTTTTAAAAAATTAACTTGTATGGAGTCCTCATTTGGTCAAGCTGCTGGGAAACTATCTTCTTCATTGTTAGGTTTTGAGGCTCCTTCCCCTTCCCTAAGAATCTCATGAAAATTTATAGTCTCAAGTGATACTTAGCAGAGAAGGAAGAGTGTCTAGTCCTCAGTCCATTGTCATCATGGATGTATTCAACTATCCAGGCCTAAAGTCCAGTTTGCTGTTGGACTGCATGTGGGCATAGCAACATTTGCCAAGACTGTTTCTCCAGGCGTGAGATCTAGCTTTCCTGGATGCGCCCTGTGTTTCCCTCTGAGCTTCTGCTATTCTCCAAGAGTTCTCAGGATCAAGTAGCTGTGTACCTGCATGCCTCACTCGTTTTCCCAAGCTAGGAAATATCTTTTTCCTGCCACTCTTCCCATCCTTGAGCACATCCTTCTCTTTTCTTCCCTTCCCTTCCAGAGATATTCAGCATAATTCCACTGTAAATTCAGGTGTTTACAGAAGACAGGGAAAGCGAATGACCATGAGCAAGTTTGCTCTGGAAAGCAAAACTTTATTTGGACAAGGGGCTTTATTTGGAGAGGGGAGACATTGGGAGAAGAAAACCTCAATTAGCCTCTGCATGAATTGTTCTGTCTTACGTGGTGAGAGGCTACTTCTTGCTGTCAGTTTGCTTCCAGTTCTAGCCAAGGAGAAAAGACGTGTGTGCCATGCAAAGATATCAGCATGTGATTTGCCAAGTGAGCCCTAAAGAAAGCCTAAGAAATTTAGAGGACAAAGTTTACCTGTTATACATGAAACTCCTTTCTGGGACTGACTAGAAAGAGCTCTCGCTTATGGAGAAAGTTGTTTAAGGTAAAAATGAGATAACTTTGAACAAAGAAAGTAAATGTGTTCACCCATTTTATTAAAGGCTCATGGAAGGAAAAGGCTATAGGAAAACAGGGGATGAAAAAAAATCAGACACAATCTCAAAATTGGTGCTTTTTTCTGCCCTTGGGGTAGAAAAGAAAACATTAATGTGAAACGAGAGTGTGCAGGTGTAGTCCCTATGGTATGTGTAAGAGTTAGTGTGTTGGCCATGCTACTTTACAGTATAAGCTCCAAGTGTGAAACATCTAATAGATGCTAATCCATGAAACTGTCCAGCCTTGGCCTCAGTCTGGAATTTCTTACTCCGGGGACAGTGGGGAAAAAAAGTAACATTTTAATGCCTCAACCTAACTGGTACCCAGCTTTTTATTATACCATTAATCACTCCACTAAATCTGATGTTCTTACTTATCCTTACCCACTTAAAAGTGGAACAATTTTAATCCAGGAAGAAGGGAATTTTGGTCTGGAGGTGAACACATTATATAACATATCAGTATCACCAAACCTTTCTGAAACTTTGGATGAATCAATGTTTGCAACTCTCAAGGGCATTACAATAATTTGTTTGAGGTCTGTTTGTGATTTGTATGCCATGTTTATTAAAGCTGATATAAAAGGTTATGTTAGGGACTTAATCCCCAGGGTTTTGGCAAATAACCACTATCATTTAGTGGGAAGTGGGTGGCATGTCAGTTGTCAGCTCTAATTTCTCCTTACACATACTTTTCTTATTATACCTCTTATATCCACAAGACTTTCCGACATACCATGATGGGGGTTCTGAAGGAAGAGAGAGCTAAAGAGCTACCTGGTGAGAGAGAATTTTAATAGGATATATAAAATCTACTACTTTAACTGGGGAAAAAAAAACAGCAATGGGATGTTGAGATTATTTTTTTCCACCAAGTTTCTAAGGGCTTCAAGCAAATTTCTGTGAGAATTGGTGTAGATCTTTGCCTCCAACTCGCTTCAAAAATGAGTGAAAAGATATGTAGGATTACTGCTAGATTTCATTATAGCTAAGTTGCATCAGTATTTTATGACTATTGAGGAATAAAAATGTCACCAATTAAACTGACGCAATATTTTCTTATCACTTAACATGTATGACTGAAAATATTTTGAGACCCGTTTTAGATATAGCTTTTATTATACATCATACTTTTCTGTTTCTGTGCCTTTCTATAGTAAAATCCCAGTGCCAACGCTTGGTGCCAGACTTTCTCATTTAAGATGATGCTATACTGCTGAGTGATTCATGAACCTATCAACAGGTGGCGTTGGCCCATTCTGTTTCCTAATCACAGTCTGAAATCGTTCACCAGTTTCCCATGTGCACAGTAAGGCTGCGTGCTAATATGCTTTTGTTCAGTTCTGTGTATCTGTAAACAGCAGTGTGTTCTCTGATGGTTACCTGCAATGGCATCGTGAACTTTGAGTTGTTTTTCTAGCTGAGGGAGGGCAACAGTGATTCCCTAACACTCCACACCCAGACCCCTTGCATAGAAATGGCCTTGACTATAGTCAAGTGGGATCTAGGTCTCATTCAGTACAGTATTAGCACCCGGCCAGCAGGTGGGACAATGAGCAGATATGATGAAGGCAAAAGGAATGCAGGGGTTGAGCCCAGGTAAGAGACAGTCAGTTACCAAGGATCTATAAAGGTCTGAGTGCCCTTTGCTCCTTCCTAAGGGTTGGAACGTCTATAAGGTAATATTTCAAGGCACAATATATGCTCCTAGTAGGGATCATCGTTAATATGAATGCCTGTGAATCCACTCTTTAAAGAGTCTACTTGATAATTTTATTTTGTCACCTTCCTGTCTGATCTTATCAGCTAATTAGTTCTTTGTTTTCCTTCCCAAAGAGGCTGATGAAGGACTGGCACTCGGCCCTCGACCTGGGATCAGTGTCAGATCTGCTAGCGCTCACATTATTTGTGTTATCTTCATTTCATGGTTCCTTCTCAAGAAGCTTTTCAAACACTTGACCGTTTTGTGAGAAGTGGTTCAGTTCAAACTTTACAGTAAAAGTAGACACTCCATTCTCTCAGGAAACCCTGCTCACAGCAGCATGGTAGACTAAACAAGGAGCCAATGTCAACATGTGTAAATGCAATATTTAATTTTTTCTTAATTTTTATTTTTCATTTTTTTAACGATTTTTATTTATTTGACAGAGAGAGCATGAGGGCACAAGTAGGTGGAGCACAGGCAGAGGGAGAGGGAGAAGCAGGCACCCCACTGAGCAGGGAGCCTGATGCGGGGGCTCAATCCCAGGACCCTGGGATCATGACCTGAACTGAAGGCAGATGCTTAACCGGCTGAGCCACCCAGGTGCCCCAATTTTTTAACTTTTAATTTAAAAAATAGGTGAGTAGAAGTTCTAACATTTTCTTGCTGCACCCCACTGTGTTGTTTACCCACTAGCATGTTGCCCCCAGCTTTGAAGATTACCATCTAAACAACCATATTGGGCAGCCCTGGGTGGCTCAGCGGTTTAGCGCCACCTGGGGCCCAGGGTGTGATCCTGGAGACCCGGGATTAAGTCCCAAGTCGGGCTCCCCGCATGGAGCCTGCTTCTCCCTCTGCCTGTGGCTCTGCCTTTCTCTCTCTCTGTGTCTCTCGTGAATAAATAAATAAAATCTTAAAAAACAACAACAACAACACAACAGCCGTATTAATCAAATAGTGTAAACATTTGAGGAATTGAAAAAACTCAAGTTTTAGAGACTACTCCCTCCCTTTATTTCACTCTAAGTTGTGTGAGGCAGGGTGGGGTGTAAGTTCTTCTGGAAATAACTAAAATTATGCCCGTATATATTTTTAAATCTTTTAAAAATGTACTATGTATTCATTCCAGTAATTCTGTTGATGCTCAGCTTTAGACTGAAGACAATGCAAATTCTTTATACAGGAACAAAATAATAATTGGCAGCTGTGCACAACAAGGCAATCAAGGGCCATGTGTTGTATCATAAACCCCTGGAGCAAAGAAATGTGCCTGATGTTGGATAATGAAGTGTATCCAAGAAAATAAATAAAATGGACTGTGTTATTTTAAGGGTAAGGCTGTTATTCCCTCCTGTCTGAAATAGATAAAATTTTATTTCTTAACATAGTGAAACATACTCAGAAACCTTTCGGGCTGCATACCCACTGGGGTAAAATGCCAAATAACTGCTCACATGTGATCACACTTCCTTACTCCTAACATCTTGATTCTTAGTAGAATAAAGATAACTTTTCAAAAGAGTGCATGGCTAAGATAGAGCATTATAAATACGATATTTTTATTAAAACCCAAACAAGACTCTTTATCCCTGTTGGCTACTCTGGAAGGCAAAGAACTGCTAATCTGATTACACAACAGTGACAACTTCGGATAACATGGAATAGTGCCCTTCCCTGAAAGCAGAAATTCATTACTTTTGTTCCTCTCTGAATCTTAGTACAATTTCATAAACATTTCCTAAGCTGGAAGAAACTTTCACAAATAATACATTTTTCCATACAACTCATGTGTCAAGTTTTGGTTGAAACTTTGTAAAGCAAGAGCACCATGTTGTTGTATTGTTATATTGTTGGATCTCTCAATCTCTGGGTCAGGATGTGATGTTTGCAAATGGCACATTCCCTAAGTCAAGAATGAGAATGGATCCTCACTGCCCCCCTGGCCCACAATTGTGTAGAGGGGGAGAGGAAATGGAAAGTGAGGATAATTGTAATAATCAGTTTGAGAGGGACACCTGGGTGGCTCAGTGGTTGAGCATCCACCTTCTGCTCGGGTCATGATCCCGGGAACTCAGGATAGAGTCCCACATCGGACTTCCCACAGGGAGCCTGCTTCTCCCTCTGCCTCTCTCTTTGTATCTCTCATGAACAAATAAATAAAATCTTTTTAAAAAATCGATTTGAGAATCTCCCAGAAAATATCAAATGTTAATATTAATCACATTTCCACCCATATTCAAGCGGCCAGGACTCATTCACGTGAATGCAGCCTAATTGTAATGGGACCTGTAAAGTGTATCCTTCCCATGGGCCTAGAGAAAGTAAATTGTGTGGTGAATACAGCATTATTTTTGTCAAGTATATAACAGATACTCAACCTCCAGAGTGACCAGAGGATGTAAATTCAAACAGCAACAAGATACCATTTTTCCCTGTCAAACTGTCAAGAAGTTGAAAGCCAAATAATATAAAGATGTGTGAGATTAGGAACCATCATGGACTGCTGGTGGATGTCTAAACAAACTCATCTCGTGGTGAAGCCTCAGCAGTAAGTACACTTGAATATGTAGATGTCTTAAGACTCAGCAATTCTATTCCTAAGTAAGTTATCTTGTGATAACTTTCATGCAGATGCCCATGGAGACTTGTATAAAGATGTTCCTTGCAGGGTTATAGATGAAAATCAAGGCAACCTACAGCTCCATACATAAGGAAATGAATAAATAAAATGGAATATATATGCAATGAACAGAATATCATGCAGTGATCAGAAGCAATGAGGTATGTTTTTTCCTTTATTCTTTTTTTTTTTGCACTATAGAAAGCAACAACAACCAACAATATACTGCTTTTCTTCACAATTGTATGAATTTTAGTGAATTATTGCTTTTCCCCTGGAGAAACAACCTACAGACAAAAACGAAGTAGAGTAGTACCACGTTGCAAAATCTACAATCCCAGAAGTCAACTGCTTAATGATAACCCCTTAGGACTGGGAAGAAAACAAATGTCACAAGAGATGAGACAAGAATGTACAAGGATGGCAAGCTGGAAATATAACCATTTTCAATGTCAATAATCCAGACTGAGGTACCTTTTTCTCTTAGCATCCGCTGCCTCTACCTCAAAGGGATGATTTTTGGTCTATAGTATGTAAAACTCTTCTTAAATCAAACAAAAGTTACTTTGAGGAGAAGCACGTGTACATACATATATCTCTGATGCATATATCAACATGCATAGGTCTCGAAAATATAAGTAGAAGAAATAAAACAGATTTGTAGCAAATATTCCTTATGTAAATTCAAAAATATATAGTAATACTATGTTTTTCAAGGATACACATTTTGTAGAAATAAATGGAAGTTGGGTTGCAAAGACACACGTAAGAATGGGCGCTTATGAGGTGGGGGGGATGGAATGAAGACAAAAAATAATATAACCCCAAACTGCTCAGTATTTATTAGTGTGTCATCAGCTAAAAAGTCTGGTCATCCTGATTCTGACCTTCTGAGGTTTGGCACTATCAGCTCTGTGGACACAGCACTGGAACCATGGGAGAAATTTGGGTGAGTGGTTATATTGTATGATCATTCTTTCTATTTCTGAATCACATTTAAAATCTCATGTGTTTGGCCTTAGCTTCTGCACATTCTTTGAATACTATTCCTATAATAGTCCGTGAAGCAGGAGAGCTAGGGGACCTCAGGGTCATCTGATCCAAGCTTCGTTTCACAGATAAGGAAACTGAGATAGCAAGCAGTCTGAGAATCTTCAAGGCCTCCTTTTAGTTTCTTGGTTTCTTACTATAAGTGAATTTTGTTTAAGCACATTTGAAGAATTGGTATCCTTTTCTAAATACTGTCTTTCCTGTCTGCAGGGTTCCTTCAAATTCAGCAAAAACAGGGGGATAGAGCAAATTCAAACCAAAACTATGTTAAGTGTAAGAATCTAGGCAGATAATAAAAACATGTTTTTTAACTTATTTAAATTGTGCGCATCTGCATTTATTTGTTTTCAGATTTTGTAGGTTCTGTGGGTGGTAGCCCAGGAAAAAAACACACAGAGACATTTGCTCCGGGACTGCACAGCATAAACAGCATTACCACGGCAGATCGGAATGTGTGAGCTGAAAACCAACAAGGGGTCAGAATCCAGCCCCAGAGGCAGCCTAGGCGCTTGAAGGGTCCATGATTTGCCTGTATAGTCTTCCCTGTTGAAGAACACATGCTTCTTCAAAAGATACAAAGATCTTTACTCATACTCTCAACTACTGCTCTGTGTCCTGGTTACAGCCATCTACTGCCAAGTTGCTGTTTGGGCAACAGTTAATTATCAGCTGTCTGGACTAGCTCACCGTAAACATATTACAGTGTTTCATCGCTCATGTTTTATTTAATTTCACTTGTCATCAAGGTCCTTGATTGGAGCTCTGCTATTTAGATTGAGAGAGGTGGTTTTTACTCCTGCTGAAATCTGCTTATCACTCACTTCATGCTCTGCTCCAAAGGCAAAGGACAAGCCTCTCTCATCTTGCACCAGGGCAAGGTCTGGTGCTCTCTAGGGCAGCTCCAAAAAAAGAGCCAGGCCATTTATCCTAACTGTGATGCTATTGCAAAAAGTTAAATGAGAGACACATGCAGGGTTCGGGTAGCATATCTGTCTTCAGTTAATAATGGCATTTCCAATGTGGGACTGCTAATGAGAAGACCCAAGGACCACTGCCCAAACTTCAGATGTGAAGAATCCGTGAACTCCCACATAGGTTTTGTGAACCATGAATAAAACTTCAAAGATGAGATACAGTTTTCCATGGAGATGTCTGTGTTTTGCTGGATGCTCTGGCAAGGATACAGAGCACTCATATTCAACACATGTGAATGCATACAAACAGACACACCGAATGATTCTCTCTGTGCACCAATCTTAGACCTCCTGGTCAGACCCAGAGCAAAGCCACTGGAAAAGACTTGGAATAAACCCCAGCTCTGACACTCAGGTAAGTAGTAAGACATGTGTAAGGGAGATCCTCCATGGCGAGGTGTGTCAGGCAGCGAAACACACACTCACCCACCTCTGTTCCTGTCTAATATGGACAAGGCATATGTATAATATGTTTTCCTGGAAAGAGAGAACACATCCTCCAGTGCCCTCTCTGTCAGAGCTGTGGGTTATGTTCCTAGCCAGAAAGGGTAGATTTTACTCCTGACTGTATGAAGGAGCACAGAAAGGAGCTTCCCACTGAAGACCCTGCCTGACCATAACGTTTTTCAGTACAACTTGAATGTTTCCTTCTTTAATTTGAACAAAAAATAACAACAACACAGTATATAAAAGTAAACAATGGAAAAAAGTCATAAAGTCAGTAAATATACCATGTTCTTAAAACATAACTTTGAATAAATTCTATCATCCTGCCCCCACCCCCACAAAACACACATCCTCAAATATTAGCTGTTCCCAACAAGCATTATTTGGAACTCTAACTTTCTAAGAGGTGGAAACAACCCCTAACTACTAAGCCTATGATTATCTGCTTTTGTACATAAGTGAGAAAGAAAGAACTCCAGTTCCCAGAGCCTTCTACACATTCATTGCAGTCCTTATCAAAATACCATTAACTTTTTTCACAGAGCTGGAACAAATAATTCTAAAATTTGTATGGAACCAGAAAAGACCCCGAATAGCCAGAGGAATATTGAAAGAGAAAACCAAAGCTAGTGGCATCACAATGCTTGACTTCAAGGAATATTACAAAACTATAATCAACAAAACAATATGGTACTGGAACAAAAACAGACACATAGATCAATGGAATGGAATAGAGAACCCAGAAATAGACTTTCAACTCTATGGTCAATTCATCTTTGACAAAGCAGGAAAGAATATCCAATAGCAAAAGGGCATTGCCATTGTCCAGTTTTCCCAACACTTCAATAAATGGTGTTGGGAAAACTGGACAGCTACATGCAGAAGAATAAAACTGGACCATTTTCTTATACAAAGATAAACTCAAAATGGATGAAAGACCTAAATGTGAGACAGAAGTCCATCAAAACCCTAGAGGAAAACACAGGCAGCAATCTCTTCGGCCTTAGCCATAGCACCTTCTTGCTAGACATGTCTCCAAAGGCAAGAGAAACAAAGGCAAAAATGAACTATTGGGACTTCATCAAGATAAAAAGCTTCTGCACAGCAGAGGAAACAGTCAACAAAACTAAAAGACAACCTAAAGACTCCCTACAGAATGTGAGAAGATATTTGCAAATGACATATCAGATAAAGGGCTAGTGTCCAAGATCCATAAAGTACTTATCAAACTCAACACCCAAAAAACAAACAACCCAGTCAAAAAATGGGCAGAAGACATGAACAGAAATTTCTTTAGTTCCAAAACAGTTAATAAGAGGACTTCCTATTATCTAAGTTAACAGCATAACATTAATAGTAATTATGCCTGTCAATAATTTTGCAAATAGTAATCCATAAAATAAATTATTATATTGATCAGCAAAGGCTACCATCATTTTAGATGCACTGAGCAGTTATTAGCACTAAGCTAAGATGAGAAAGAAAAAAAGAAGGCAAGTTAGACATGGTTCTGGCCCTCAAGATATTCAGGGTGTGCTTTAGGACTAGACGCAGACACGAAATATTGGCGTAGCAACAAAAGCATCGTAAGTGGGAGTATGGCCAAAGGGCTACAGAAGCCCAGATGAGAGAGTACACAGTCTATGTAAGTATATACATGTTGTAGGTACATGTGTCAGAGCAATTGCAAAAACCTAGTGGAAGAAAGTTTTTTGTTTGTTTGTTTGTTTTTTCTTTTTTCGGGAGTCAATTTATTTTTTATTGGTGTTCAATTTACCGACATATAGAATAACACCCAGTGCTCATCCCATCAAGTGTCCTCCTCAGTGCCCGTCACCCAGTCACCCCCACCCCCTGCCCACCTCCCTTTCTACCACCCCTGTTCGGTGGTAACAGTTCCCTGTTTGGAAGAAACAGTTTTTATAATCAAATACTTTATCCCCTGCTAAATGGCTTTGGGCAAGCTATCTGGGTAAGTAATCAATGGGAATATAGACACTGACGTTGATTATAAACTTCATGAGGGCAAGAATGATGCATTCTTTTTCACTGCCATGCTTCCACCTCAAAAAATAATGCTAACATAAAATAATTTGAAGGGAAATGGCCTAGGAAGAGGAAAAGATATGGGGGATGGAAAAAATTGTGAGAGAGGCCCCGAAAGAGTACGGAGGTGTTCCAGTAGTCCTGAGATGCACTGCCCGGGATGGGAGAGACGTGGCTTGGCCACACGGTGCAGGCTGGGTGGAGGAGAGAGGGACGTTGGTCAGGACAAGGGGGCAGCAGATGAAGCTGGATTCCTTTTGGCTCCTCCTTCTAGCCCAGGGTTCTGAGTATCCAAGAAGGCGGGCCCTGTGCTTGAGATAGAGGCAAGTGACGTCAGGAGAGAAGACCAGGTCCCAATTAAGATGAAAAGGGTGTAGCATGCATACTCAGAAAAGGCTCTTCACAACGAAGGACCCAAGAGCTGGTGGTGGAAGGTTGCCAGAGGCCGACTGACTAGGGGAACTTTGAGCTTGTGTCAGAGCGAGTGTGAGTGTGGCAGAGGACGGGGGCCTGCCAGTGTTTGACTGGAGATGTGCATGATGCAGATAAGGGAGGGAGGACAGTGGGCTCATGAGGAAAACAGAGGAAAGAGGCTTGAGTGGAGCTAACCAGTCCCAGGGTTCCCTTGGCGGGAAGCTGCTCTGATGATCAGTCCCTGTCAATCCCTGGAAGAGTAAGGGGAGCCATGGCCCCTAATCAATTCCCCATTCCTAGAAGCCAGGAAAGCCGGACCTTATTTTTAGGGGTCTGTGCTCCTCTGCATAGCTTCCTCTGCCCTACTCCAGGAAGTCATGCATCAATTCCACCACCTTCTGGTTATAAGGGAGTCTCTAACGCCAGCCCAGATTCATAGAAAGGGAATTATGTTACATTTCTTGAAGGACACACAGCAAGATCACATTGTACAAGGGTCTAGTGGCCACTAGTTAGAACATTCAATCTTTACACATCTTCACTATGGCGGAAGCAGACTTTTTTTTTTTTTTTTGCCAATTTCCCAACTTCCATGAGTAAATAAAACCATTTCTACCAAATTGCTCAAAACTACAGATTTTTTTTAAGAAGGCAAAAAGAAATTTTATTAATTGGATTAGAAAATTAAATACTGAAATGTAGTTCTTTTCAATATTTTGATTGGGAGCATTAGAGCTGACAAAAACTACAGATTTAAGGATAAATCCCTACCTCCTCTCTTTCCTGCACACCTTAGATTTAATGCATCCTCACCAGGTCCTTTCAACTTTACTTCCAAAACACTATATGCACCTTTCTGCGTCTCTGCTGCAAGCCACCACCATCTCTCACCTAAACCACCAGGGTAGCCTGGGGGCTGATCTCCTGGCTTCCACTCTTGCTGCCTGGGATCTATGTGTTCGACAACAGACAGATTAATACATTTAATGCCCATATGTAAGATCAACCACTCTCATGCTTAAAAACCTCTGACAGCTCCCCAAGCAGTTAGGATATGATCTGAATGCCATCCCCAGGTTTCCAGAGCCTTCCATGGTCTGGCCCCAGGTCTTCACACAGGCCTCTTCAGGTCACCCCTTGACACCTTGTCCTCTCTGCATCACTCACGTTTGCTGCTTTCTTTGAGTTTCTCAAACTCTCTTGCAGCCAATATCTTATTTTGCTTTCCCGGAATATTCTCGATACCGTGTATACTGGCTTCTTGTTATTTAAGGGCCACTTCGTCATGACTTTTCCAACCTCTTCATATAAAAGTAGCCCCTCAGGTCACTGTCATATTCCCTGATTTAAGTCACTAATTGAAACTCAGTAAGATATAGGGATGTGACAGGTAACTTGTGAGACCATGATAACAAATAAAAAAGCTGTGGTTGCATTTCATAAGTGTTTTTACATTTTCTGAGTTAATGGTTTCCTTATTATCAGACACACCTCCTATCTCGCTTAAAATGGCAGCTCCACAGGGAGCAGAGGACTTCTCTGTAGACTGGTTCCTGGAAAAACTGCTGACATAGGGTAGGAGCAGAGTCTTTACCAAATGATTCAGTACCTGGAAGTGCTGGGTAATTAAATCCAGTACACAGTAAGTAATTAACACATTTCTCTTATAATAATAATTATTTATTTCATTAATCTGTCTTAATTTGCTAAAGGAACTGAAGCCAGAATTAGCATCACAAGGTTAGGTGGGAACTACGTCACGAGGAAGCTTAATTGTTAAAATCAAGAGTCTCATCTTTTAACTAAGAAAGGAATTTGTTTAAAAACCAAACAACTCTTACTTGTATTTGCTCTGTGCATTAGCTTAAACTATACAATCTGAGCTGTGACACGTACTAGCAGTGTGGCAATGAGCAAATCATGTAGGAGAATAAGCCCAGATTTCCCATTAGGTGCTCTAGTGTTAAGGACACTATGACACCACATGGAAGCATTTATTCCCTCATAGGAGAAGCTAAGCAGATTCCAAGAGTTAAAATGCCCTCACCCTTCCTTTTAGTCTTCTTTTGTCATTATATCCCTTTGGTCTAGAAGACTGATACTTGCCACAGTTTGCACTTCATAGGTGAATGCCCAAGACTGGAAATGCAGCTTGAAACACCATTTCCCACAAACTGTTCCTTGGAACACATGTGACCCCATGAAGAAAAGATCAAATAAGATTAGGAAATGCAAAAACCGTCTGCAGGCACACAAACATATTAAAAGATTTGAGAAATTTTTCTGCAATAGGTCCCGAGCCCCTTTTTTTAACAGATTTTTCCTAATCCACAATAATGCCTTAGAGATTGTGATCCATACATATTAAGGTAGTTCCAGGTTATTCTCAGAGACAAACTGATTCACGGGCAAGGTTCATAAAGTTCAATAAAGCATAAGGACATGACAGGTTGCTTTCTAGACCATGGTAAAGAATAAAAAAGATGTGATTGCAAAAATTGGTCCAATTCTTCACCCTGTCTTGCATCCATACTCTTTATTATGTAACTTTCCAAGTTCTTCTATTTACAGGGTGGAGTCTGTTTCCCCACCTCTTGAATCTGAATGGCCTTATGACTTGCTTTGGCTAATAGAACCAGCAGAAGAGATCTTGTGCCAGTTGTCAGCCTAGGTCTTAGAAGGTCTTGCTTGTTGTTGCTGGCTTGCTTGGAAATCTGTCATCACTCTTCAAATGAGCCTGGGCTAGCCTTCCAGATGATGAGAGACAGTGGGGTCCCATTGCTTCCATCACTCCAACCAAGAGCCAGCCAATCACTGAACATGGAATTGAGACCATCCCAGACCACATCAGTCTGCATTGAGCCACCAGCTGACCACAGATGAGAGTGTAAGCCCAGCCATGACCGTCTGAGCCGGCCAGATCAGCAAACACTCAAGCTGACTCGAATACTTGTGAGCATTAACAAGTGGTATTTGTTTTCAACCATTATTTTGGGGTGGCTTGTTACCTAGCAACTCAATAATTGATACACAAGGCAGAATGAATGCCTGTTTACTTCCACAAAAATGGAAACCTCCAAAAATATAGGATGATTGTATGATATAACATATCACTAAAGCAGAGAAGAAAAACTGCAGCTAAATTACAAGTATTTCCAAGACAGAAGTTAGGTCTTACCCACATTTATATTCCTCACACCGAACACAATGCTGCGCACATGGGGTGTTCAATGAACATTTTTAAAGAATAAGAGCTTAGTAAATTGCCATTGAACCTGAAAGCCAACTGTACACGAGGACCAATGAATTACTTGTTATAGATTGGGAAAGAGATTAAAAAAAAAAAGAGGCAGCCCTAAAAACAAGAAGAAATGATAGTGATAGCAGTTAGAAATTAATAGTTTTCCTAATCTGAACTCATGATTCTCATGCTCCTGGGATTCGAGGTGGGCGGCCCTTTCAGCATCTGCGCCCCAGGATTAACATCTGTGTGAACGTGGAAGTGGAAAAAGGCAGAGAGGATGAATTCCTGAATTGTTCTTACTGACATTCGCGGATATGGTTCCTTGGATGATTCCAGCTCACAGGTGCACTGGCCACACACTAATTGAAAGAATTATTTTCTTAACATTTGGTGTCATCTGCAAAGGCTTTTGTGAAGAGCATAATTGTTTCAGCCAGCTGCTAGAAGCTGTTTTTATTAATTTTTTTAAAAAAATCAAACAATGCCGAAGTAGAGGGTGTTTGTAATATTTCCCCTTCCACATTCTTTTGGGGGACTAAATGAAAAACAACAATGTACAGCTCTATGAGGCCAAGACCTTTGAAGACCAAAGAATTGGGTTCTGTAAACAACAACAACAGAAATGTCTCCTTTTTCTCTCTATTTTTATCTTTGCCCCAGGATAGGCTGTCCTATGTACAGGGTATCTGAGGGACACCTGCTGGGATGGGTGAAGCCCAGAGCCACTGCCTCCAGAAAGATCCCCTATACTTGCACCACCTGACAGAAATCATCCCAGACTTCACTGGGTGTGCCGCCTTAAACTAGAGAAGATGCCTCAAGTTCTATGGTTTCTGTCTTTGGGTAACTGCCAGACCCATCTCCAAAGGACTGGCTCCAATAGCAGAAAATTCTCCTCATGGAATCAAATCTCTATTATATAAGAATTTTCAAGTTTTCCCAAAGACAGTCTATAAGTGCCTCTAAACTCTAAATGTAAATGTGGCCTTAGCATTATGCTACTTTCTTCTAATTATTTGCCTTTCCTCCCTCTTTTTTAAATAAATTTATTTTATTATTATTTTTTAGAGAGAGAGAGAGTGAGCAGGGTGGGGGCAGAGGGAGAGGGAGAGAGAGAACCTTAGGCAGTCTCCACACTCAGAGCAGAGCCAGACCTGGGGCTCCATCTCATGACCCTCAAATCATGACCTGAGCTGAAATCAAGTCAGATGCTCAACCGACTGACCCACCCAGGCACCCCTCCCTCCTTCCCTTGTTGATTTTAAACTCCTCAAAGTGGTAAGTTAAAAAAGTTAAAAACAAAACAAAACAAAACAAAACAAAAAAAAAACAAAAACAGGATGACCAGACAAAAGAGACAAAGCGAGAGACCAAAGGAAAAATTATGTGTCTGGTCATTCTCATCATGAGGGGAAGCCAACGGGGATTTAGAAAATGGATCCTAAGAACTAAGGTTGAAAGTGGCAGACTGTACTTCTACATAATGAAAGAGGATATAGATCAAGATAGAGTATTATGTTTTAAGGCAGCATGGGGTTCTATGGCTATTTGGAATTTTTGGAAATACTTTAAGGTCAAAATTAAATGTTCCGAGTGGGGTGTTACACACACTTCTCTGAGATTACAACTTTGTTACAACACACAACTGAAAAAGTCAGCATAGTCCTCAAAATGTAATGCATTCATCCTGGAGTATGATTTCCTTACCTTTAAATTCCTTTCCTTTTTTCACATTAAAATCAGCAGCAAATTAAATGCAAATGTCTAGAGAAATGAAACACTTGTGCTACAAATTTACACACACCAAATCTGAAAAAGAGAAAGTTATAGTCCTTTCGCGGATTGTAAATCCCCAGACTTCTAAATATGTACACTCGATGTATTAAAGAGCAACTTAACCTTGCTTGGAGGACTTTGACTTTTGCAATTCCCAACATATGTTTATTCTTCAGACTAAAAAATTGCATTTCCATTGGGTTTAATATTAATATGCCAGTTTCTGCTAGTGCTTAAGCTACTTGTTGGAAATAAGTCTGGTGCTTTTAAACATTACCTAGAGCCTTTTAGATAGCTGGAGCCCTATATGAAGGAATATCATCAAAGGGGAATGCCAAATTGTAATTAAATGCCAGATTGTTTTAAAAGACAAAACATAAAGAAGCAATCACATATTCAAAGTCATATAGGGGCAAACTCAGCCATCAAATTCCAATGGGTTTTGCCATCACTCATAGACACCTCTCCCAGCAGGCAATCTTTACAGCTAGGTTATTGCAGAGCGTACCATTTGCTCAACTTTAATGCACCACCAAAAGTCCCCGCCCCCACTCTACTACATCAACTGAGCTTCACGTCATCCTTTCCCAGATGTTGGATGTATTAGATAAAATGGGGAAATGGTACACTTCCACTTTTTAACATTTCTTTGTAATTGCTTCACCTAATGTAGCTCTCAATCACCCCATCCTTACTGATCTTCCCAGACCAGAAACAGATGTGCAATGTCATTGTATACTCACCACTTAATGATTAAAAACAAGGGAACCCAATACGGCAGGACAGGGTTGAAAGTCACCATGTAGATATTGGATTTCCCCCTGTATTCGGAGGAACTGTTTGGAAAACCCACAGAGGGAAGGTAGAATTAGAGTGAGAATCAAAGCCGCCTTTTGCTGAAATTACTTATAGAACAGGAGAACGTGGAAACACACCCTCAGATCTCCCAACACCCCCTGCTATGCATTCTCCACTTTAAAATGTGTCATAAGGACTACGATGCAAGAGTTGGTTTTCACATACGAGGAAACGAGGAAGATTCCATCCCCCAAAGTGTAGTTTACTGGTCAGCCGGAACATTATGGAAAGTTTTAAGGTTTAATGTTTTAATCAATAGTTGAAACCTTCATTCTCAAAGATTCAGTTACCTCAGAGAGGAGGCCACCCCCAAATGTCATGTGGAAGCCAAAGCCACAGGGAAGCTGGGGCCTGATGGGTTAGCAGCAGGTGATCCAGATGTGCACATCTGCTGCAACCCACCCCCTCCCTCAGGCAATGGCTGGGCTGCAGTCTGTCACTGGGGACAGCCAGCACAATGGGGAGGCAAAAGAACAAGGTAAAATGACATTTGGAGGGTTTGTTGAGTTATGATGATATTCTTTGAAATTCCCAAGCGTTGTGAAGGGTCTTCAAAGGGATTCTCAACTCCAGGATTTAGTGCTCTGGGCAGCCGCCCAGGTACCACAAAATCCCCATGTGTGCACGTCTCCTTTGTTACCCATGTATATGCTCCCTCCCTGACGTCAAAGCCATGTTTGCTCAGCTTGTTGAAAATGTGTTCCTTGCTGGCCACATTCTTCCGTTTTCTGAGTCAATGAGGTTTCTGCAGAGCCGATGGCACTGAAGCTGCTGCCTTCCTAGAAGGGACAGGGAGGACAGTTGTTTCTGTGTCGAGCCACATGCGAACCAGACAAGGCTTGTTTGCCTAAGAAACCTTGTGTTTATTTTTTGTTTCTGTTTGTCTGGCACCTAACCAGCATTGTAGTAAGATGTCCATCCTTTAGCTTTGTGAATGGGAGACACCCCTATTCAGTGTCTCTTGATGGAGACTTGTTCTAAAGATGGTCTTCAACATAGCTGAGCCCAGCATATGGCAAACTTCTCTATCTTGAAGGGTAGCAAACGTAGGGTTGGAGGATGGTAGCTTACTTCTATTGTGTAAATGATGGTGATCATCACTGGCCGATCTGAGATCTAAAACCTTCTGAATGCTTGCCAAAGTTTTAATTGAATTGCAGTACTATAAGAAGCTATAAAAAAGGGAGGGGGATGAAAATCATCTTGATTATTGAATAAACTTGTTTTTATCTATTTGGAGACTCATTTACAGCTACTCTAAATGGGATGCCATAGCCTTTGTCACCTCTTGTAGGTTATGATTTTACTGCAGAGCTTAGAAAGAAGAATCTCTGACCGGTAACCTGGTCTGTCCCATGTGATTTATTGGTAAGAAGGGGGTGAGGACATAATGTTTGTTACATGTCTATGACATTTATTATCTGACTTTGATTCTATGAAGTAGTTATTCCCATTTTATAGCTGGGCAACTGAGGTTAGAGAGAGCTTATATAACTCATTCAAATTCACACAACTGAAAACTGATGGAGTCAGAATTTAGTCACAGGCCAGAATGACTCTAAAGGACTTTCCCTACATTAGAGTGTTGGGAAAAAGGTCTCTGGCACTATGTTCCTTACAGAAATAACTCCATGGCTGGCCCCCGACAGATCTTGTCATAATCACAGATGTCACGTGGAGCAAGTAGCACTGGAAATTTCTGACAATTCACACTCAGCTGACTGTGCTCATCAGAATTGAAAATTTAAAGAAACTCTGCACTCATTGACAAAAGCTCACTCCTCTCTACTGGAGTAGCCATTCTCAACATGGAGGCCCTGAAATCACAGGGGTATTTATGAGTTATTTAGTTATTTGAATGTTGGTCTGTGAGAGTTATCAAAATATTTAATCAGATTAAATGGAAACCATACCATTACTTGAGAAATATTTTATCACCTAATTAAAACATCAAGGTCTTTTGTGTTTTTACTAGAATTATAGTGAAATAGGCCTTTCATTCATTAAAATGGGGGAATTAATTATTAGTTTTTAAAATACAGTGTATAAGGTAGAGGAAAAAGCCTTTTCATCACAGCAATGACAATACTGAGGGAAAAGCTAATAAAAGTAACTCCTTGGTGGCAAATAAAAAGGAAATAATTGACATTAATTGCTTCAACTCAGCACTGGCAGGAAGGCAGTTTAGGGATTATCCACCATACTTTAGAAACAAGGAATGAAAGTGATTAAACCAAGATTGCCCCAAACATTTGCCAACATAAGGAACAGACACCAGATCTTCTGATTTCAAGTTCTTGATGCCCCCTAGAATATACTAGTTCACTCATATTCTGTGCAGCAGCTCTTCCCTAGAAAATTATTCGAAGTACTGAGACATGGCTAAATTTCTAACACTTCTGCAATTAGATGAGCATGTGATATACTGTAGGTTTTTAAAGATAGAGTAAAGTGCCAAGGAAAACAAAACTCATCCAAATTAATTGTATATTACAGGAAAATGTTTGGCTCTTGACCTCCTAGACAATTGTGCAAAGCATCCACTTCATTGGCCGCAGAACTTAGGTATAGTAGATAGAGACATGGCCCCCAAAGAGACTTATCAATGAGTAGTTAAGAAGCAATATCTCATTTTCAAGGAAAACTGTAATGATGAATAATTTATAACTTTAAACAGTTTATTTAAGGTCCTGTTTTCTCTCACTACATTGTTTCCCATATGGAAATGAAAGATCTTAAAAAGAGTCTCTACTTCGAATTTTCAATGTATTTTCTGATGAAGGAATGATGTCAAGACACTATGAAGAAAGTTGAGTCCATAGGCCAAAATGACAATTATAGCAAAATGAAACAAAAAATTAAAGAGCGAAAACTTTATTCAGTTCAGATATTAAGTCTTAAAGCAAAGAAATAGCTTTCCACAAATCTGTAATGCACACCAATTTAATCCCCTCTGTTATTAGCTTTTGAAACTCTTATCACAGTGTATTTTGGCAGCCAACCAAAACCAGGATGTTCAGCTTAATAGGTTTAACCTGAATTTTTAGGATATCCCCTCTTCTGCTATTCAAAGCATATAATTAAACCTCTAGTGAACTGCTGATAACATTTCTCTAGGCCAAATTTGCCTTTGGATACAAAAGAAACATTCCTGGAGAATGACATAAGGTTGCCACTAGGCCAAAAGGAAAACATGTTGTGGAACATTTTTTTAAATGACAAAATATATTGTTTCAGGATTATATGCGGCATCAGGCTACATCACTAACCAGATATCAGGCTGCTAGGACTAAAATAACATACTTTGGGGCCAGAGGGGGTATGTGGTTAGTAGGGATGTCTTTGTGAGACCATCTGTCCCTACATCATTACACATAGTCTCTATCATTATAGATGGCACAATGAAAAACAGGACTCTAATTCAAAGATTGTATGTTGATATGTGCTATTAAAATTCCCCTCTGACAGTCACAGAGAAGCAGGAACATTCTCTCAAACAATACTAGCCTGAAATATTGGATCAAACAAAACAATACATTCATCCAGCAAATATTTATTGATCATCTAAAGTGCTTCTGGCACTATATAAGGAGCTAGGGGTATAGGGATCTTACTGAGCTTTCAATCTTCTGGGTTACAAAAACATCAATCAACAACTCATACAGATGAATGTCCAGTTGTACCTGTGATAAGAACTGTGAAGAAGATGCATGGCTAATAGCTCAGTATGCTTTAGCTAAATTAACTTGGATAAGTGGCCTAATTTCTCTGGGATTCCTTTCCTTGTTTTAAAATGGAGTTAATTATGGTCCCTGTCTCAGAGGATTTCTATGGGGATTATAGGAGATGATCAGTGTAAATGCTCATAAGAGTACCTGTCATATAGTATGGTAGCTATTATTACTGCCACTCCTACTATTTTCATTACTATTAGTAATGGAGGTTAGAAAGGCCTTCTCTGAGGAAGTGAACATGGTAAGGAAGAAAGGGATGAGATTTCTAAATAGCGGACCAGCAGGTGCAAATGTCCTGTGGAGCATAGAAGCATAGCAAGGAGAAAGAACCTGCAAAAGGCTGGCACATGAACACTGAGAAGATGTAAAGTGGGGCTGGAGAGGTGGAAAGTATTGAATGGATACATTTAACTCAACTAAGACATTGACTGTGGATTTGTAAACCCCCAAATAGTATTTCCATTTAATGTGGGAATCCTAATTGTACATTACCATATTGACCAAACAGCATAATTCTGTTCCTATAACTTCAGAGTTATAGAGTTACTCACTTATTCATGTTACAACCATTCGACATTTCCTGAATTCATTCTTGTGGGTCAAGCATCAAGTGAAGTACTGAAATTACAAAGATGGATAAGTACCATCACTGCCATGGCAAGGGAGATAAAAATATGAATGGATAAAATAATACTTAGGACTACTAAGAAGAGAGATGGACTGATTTCTATGAAAGACAGGGGAAAGATCCACTAACTCTGTAGAGAACTGGGGAAAGCATTAAGGAACAGATTTTGAGACATGAAGAACAAACAGAAGGGGAACAAGAGGGAAAAAGAGGAGGGAGGGAAGCACATGTCTTGAAAGGGAAATGACACACACACACGTCCTGAAGAGTGTGGGATAGGCAGCAAAGTGATGCAGGGAGAACCTACAGGAGATGAGTTGGTAATGGTAGGAGAGGTCCAGGGGATGAGGGCTTTCTGTGATTTTGTTCTTTGGCAACCTGGAACTGAAAGAGTGGGGCAGAGGCCTTATCACTGGGGCAAACCAGGATCCTTCCATTTTCTGACTGTAAGTTATTGGAACAAAGGTTGTGAGTGCACCAATGTGTACCATGCTCTCATGCTGCTTATTTCTTGGTTTTATCATCCCAGCTGCCTCCTGCTGAAGTGAGGCTGAAGGAATAAAAAGGACAAAATTTGATCCCACCAATTTTTGCCAAGAGTGAAAGACTCAGAAGCACTGCAGATTGATAAGCTGAATCATAGTACCAACCTGAAGGCAGGAAATGTGTCATCTTCAAAAATAGTATTTTTAAGAGTATTTGATGTCATTATCAAAATTTCACTATAGAATGCTAACTCACCAAAAACAAGACACAAAGCCATACCTGAAGGAGAGCCTTCAATTCAGTGACAAATGGAGGAGGTGCAAGAGAAAAGCTGAATGGAAAAACACCAAAATGCTCAAGTGTGTAGTCTCTAAATGTTGATTGACATTATGAGTGATTTTATTTGCTTCTCTTTGCAAGATTTTCCAAATTTTCTTCAAAAATATGTATACCGATTTGATAGAATAAAACATAACAATTGAAAGTTGTATTAAATAAACATCATCAGTAGTGAGGATAAGGTGGAGTGAACATAGTAAGGAACCCTGGGCCCACCAGTATATGAGCCTTTGGCACCAATTATTCAATAGCTTGTAAATAACTTTAATTCATGCCACCAGGTCACCCCTCAACATCTATTTTATGTCAAATATAACATGGATGATTAAGGGAGGTAGAAACAATAAACCCTAATCCCAAAATAATTCACTTAAGCACCTACTGGAAGGATGATACACCATAAATGATAGATTTAGCTCCTTTTCCTGAAACTTAGTGATTTTCTCTCATAGAGGAGAGGACACTATCAGCAAAGTGGTGAAAACACATAACCATAAGAAGTCCAAAGCAAAGAATATGGAGCCTTCCTACTGAGTGGAGGGCAAGAAAATGTAGTCACTTGCGAACAACCCCTGAGGCAAAATGCAAGCATATCAATTATGGCAAATTTCAGATTATAGAGTACTACAGTACATTTGAAGCAAAAGTGATTTACTTGGCCAGGAATGGGCACATGGGCATGTCTAAATCCCTAACCTATGGCTCAATTGTTAACCCTCATATATAACATGTAGCATCGTGCTCCCCTGAATACCTTGTAAACCCAATTATGCATAAATTATCATTATTATTTTTTAAGAGGTCAGTTGTTTTGGATAAAATAAGAAGGAAAGTCAAATGCAAAAAGAAAGATGGGGGAGTGGGGAGAAGAGAAAGAAAGAAAGAGGGGGAGGGAAAGGAAAAGAAACACTTGAGCACATGCAATTGCAACCATTTAGTTAAGACAGAGAACATAAATTGGAAAAATTATGCAAAATCTGAATGCTTGAGAATCTCCTGATTTCAGCTAAGATCAGAAGGTCAACGTCATTTTGAGTAGTGAAATTCATCAGCTTGTAAAAGTACAGTAAAACAAGACACTGAGCCATGAAAGGGGGAAAGTGCATCCTTCCATGTCCAGTTAAATTGATCCCTCTATGTTGCAATCCTTCTTGAGTATAACCAAACTGGCTTTTCACCTCATTCTCTGGCACTGTTTCTGTCTAATTTTCTTTCTATCATATCAAAAGTACATTTTCTCTGGCTCCTCCAGGATATCTTTTCCCTTTACTTAACAGCACTATCCATGAACCCCAGAAAAATGTAGAGATGTTTCCCAAGGGAAAAGTAGCAAATTTATGCCTTGCAAGTAGGAGTTTCATTTTTATAATGCAGAATCAAAATGTTTACTGGAGTGAAATAATTAATAGCCTAATCAGCTAACTTTTCCTTATTAGAAGGACTTGGGGCTGTAACTTGAAGTGAAATCATTCTACTTATCCCAATGCCAGTTCCAGCTTGTTGACTTTAATGGGGAAGTATAACACTTGGAAATGTGAAACACAGTGGGTAATATTTATATGAAATCTTCAAGAACTATGGTATTTTGCTCATGTGGAATACTATGGCATTCTGCCTAGATCAGGGAACAAACAGATTAGCACATTAACACTTTTAGGAAACATGCATATAATTTGCTTTGAATGTGGTCTTTGACTTCTAGGAGGAATACCTAATGATTTTCAAACTGACAGACTTCTCTATAAAGCATTTCTTTAAAAAAGTGCTACTTGCTAAGAAGCTCCTAGCATCAGAATCCTAGAACAAGTATAAACTCCCCTTTTGGACAGGAAAAGTCCACTACAGGAAGTTCCAAAGAAATGCCCTAAAACTATGAGTAAGGTAATTTTAAAAATAGTTTTTAGGCTGGTCTTCAATTATACATTTTTAAATTATGTCTTACAGGTAAGTCTTTAATACCAGGAGTGTATCTGGATACTATATTCACATCAACCCATGTAATCCTCACAATAGCCCCACAAGTCATGAACTATCACTATTCTCATTTTAGAGATAAAACAATGGTGGCACAGAAAGGTTAGAAAACTTGTCAACTTCATCTACTTGATAATTGGAAAAGCCTGAGCAATCTGACTTCAGAGACTGTGGTCTTAACAGCCATCCCATAGTGATTACATGTGTGGATGGGTGGAGAACTTGAAAGATCTTATAAAGAAGTAAATATAAACATCATTGTTAACAGCATTAAAGATCCAACTTTCTCCTCCCTATTTCTTTCATAGGTTGGAGAGACTGTATTTACCATTTAATGAGGCTCAAGCTAATCATGTTAATAAGGTTGATATACACTGGTGGATTATAATCTTGCTTATATACAATGCATCCATTACTAGAGGTAAATTATTAAGCAATCAATGGTAGATTTAATCCCTAATTTGGTACAAAAATTCATCAGTAATTTTGCTTAAAATGCTAAAATAAGAATTTCTGTTTCCTCTTATTTCCTGTATCATTCTCTATCAGTTTCCATGACTCAAATGCCAGTATGGAATTAGAATTTAAATGATCCATAATAGATAATCCACTGCATGGTGGTGGTGGTAGTGGTCGTGGTGGTAGTGGAGGAGGAGGAGGAGAAGGAGAAGGAGAAGAAGAAGAAGAAGAAGAAGAAGAAGAAGAAGAAGAAGAAGAAGAAGAAGAAGAAGCTGGCGGCAGAGAGGGGGAGTGGGAAGAGTGGGAGGAGAAAGAGGAGGTAGTGGAGTGGTGGTGGAAATGTTGGTGATGAAATAATCAATGGTGAAGACAATGAGGGTGAATTCTGAATTGATAGAAAGCAAAGGTGGAAAAAACATATGGGAGACTGTGTAGACAAAGCAGACATGGGTCTGCACCAACCTTCCAAACACTAAAGCAAATCTTGTCACTAGAAGAGGGTAGGATTGATAGTTAAAAACCTCACTGTCCAGTTTTGGTATTCAGATGCTACATGCATATAGAAGTACATTTACTTCCAGGAGAGAATGTTAATTTACCAACATGTTTTCCCCTTTGCACACCTGCCCTCCAAGTAACATTTAGACAGTATTACTTGTACAATTTCTCCTCACAGACTCAAACTGACCCAATGAAGGAAACATTTAGAAAACACCATTACCAATGAGAGTTATGATTCAGGCTAACCAAATGCATTTTGGGGTAACAAAAGGCAGGTAGTATTATTTCTTCCCAGGGAATTTTTTCTTGCTTCTGTTTTATCTAGCAGAGATATTATTATCCCCTTAGTCACCATCTTTTCCTAATCATCTTCTTCCCATGTATCATATTCTATTTGGTATCTAAAGAGACCACACATTGAGGTCCACACGTTGAAAGTAAGAAATAAACTAAGAATACATGCGAAATCAATATAAGGCCTGCAAACTTAACCAGACTGTCTAATAAACTCCATACTAAAAACTAGACCATAAAAGATTGGATTCCTCATCAGATTTTCCCTCTTCTGAAACTTCAACTGATATGCTGAAACATTCATTCTGGGTAATTGGAATCAGAGCATTTGGAATACAATTTTTTCTCTCCCTATTCCAATTCTCATCTTCATTTTTTTATGAACATTTGCAGCCCATCTATTTTCTATGATGAGTTATTGGGAATTGTCTGATGAATCATTGCTCCCTTTTTCCAGTCTTAAAATAGCCAGTCAAGGGTCCTGAGAAAAAAAAAGAATCATTGCATATTTGTGTTTTATTATATTTTATTTAAGATTGATTGGTTGGTTGGTTGGTTGGTTGGTTTGAAAGAGAGACAGCACACATTCACATGGAGTGGGAAAGGGTAGAGGGGGAGAGAGAATCTCAAGAAAGCTCCTCAGTGAGCATGGAGCCTGATGTGGCTTGGTCTCATGAACCTGAGATCATGACCTGAGCCAAAATCAAGAGTCATACGCTTAACCAACTGAGCCACCCAGGTGCCCCCAGATTTGTGTTTTAGATCAATCCTTTCAGAGTCTCTGAAGAACAGATTCCAGGTTGGAAGCAGGAAGTCCAGGTAAGAGGCTGTGATAACCCAAGAAAAGCTGATAGATACAGGACAGTAGAGTAGGAATGGAGAAGATAGGAAAGACTTTAAAAATAAGATTGAGCAATTGACTGAATGTGTGGGTAAAGGAGACAGAAAATCTGGAGGAAGAGCAGGTTCATTAACGAAAATAGATTTCATTCTCAAACAAGTTGAGTTTGTGGTCCCTATTGATGAACCAGATAAAAAGGTCCAGCAGAAAATTGTACTAACATGAAAATCATGGATAAATTTGCAGAGGAGTTACAGACTATGGCATCACTAGCCTTCACGTGCCTAGAATGAGAGTAGATGAGATAACTCGGGGGGGGGGGGTTCACAGTGTGAGCAAGTAGTAGCTCAAGGACAGAACTCTGAGCCAGAAAGATTAAAGAGGGAGGAAAGAATGAAGTGCCTATGCATGATAATGTGCCAGCTACAGTCCATTAATATTTGGGACTGGTCTCACCCTTCTAAGCTGTACTGCAGGGGCTGAAGCCTTGAAACTACATCTCTCCAAATCCCTGGACAGTAATGTTTCATTTAGATTCTGTAAATAGAAGGCACTTACATGTGAATTAGAAGGCAGAGAAGATGTGGTTCCCTGAGGTTGTGTACTTGAACATCAGTAGGTGGCGGACTTGGAGATTTACCAGAAGCTTCTAGCAATTTCTTCAAATCATCCACTTCATATGCAGGCAGCCAAGGTTTCGGCTATATTTTACTACAGTTCTGTGAAGTTAGTAGCAGCTTCCTTAAACTCTGCTCCCTGAAGTGAAAGCCTCTAATACCCTATATTAAATCTCTTCCTGCTCAAAATACAATGCAGTCTGTCTTCATGACCAAATCTTTAGTAATATAGAAAGAATAGTTCCATAGAGGTATAGAGATAGCAGGTTGAGAGTGCATGATATGTGAAAAAAAGTGGAGACAGGGCAAGGAAACAATTTGGGAGGTAAAAAAAAAAGAAAGAAAAAAAAACTCTTATGGGAAGAAAGGCAACATACCAGATGGCAGGTAAAAGGGAGATGGGTCAAAATCATGAACAAATGTGCATGTGTATGTGTGCTTTATAGCAAGATAGACTGGAGTGTGTCATAAACTGAGGCAGGAGCCAATGCAAGGGGAGGAGGAAAAGATAAAAGAAATAGTAACCATGACTGACCAAGTCAGCTCCTGGAAAGAGTTTGGGTGACCGGTAGATAGGTTGGCCATTAGCAGGAGGAGAGATATTCTATTATTCTAGGACCATGCCAAGAAAAAGCATACACACCAGGAAATTAAAAGAGATTCCATTTGTCTCCATGAAGTAGTTTCCAAGTGCAGAGGACATCAGGGTTTGGCCACCCAGCATCCGTGTCACCCTCTTTTGGTAACCAAACACTGATTTCTCTTGCAGACCCACTCTTTCCCTTCTCAACCTGTAGCTCTGGAACAGAGCTCATGATCCAGTCCTAACCCAAATGGAACGTCACATTCCACTATCTCTAGGGGTTGGTCTAGGCCCATGTGGCAACTGGAGTTAATGACGTGTGATGGGATATTTGTTGAGGCTTCTGATTAAGGGGCAGGTAAACTTTCTCACACAGCTTCCAGCAGAGGGAATAGGACTTATCTTGTTTCCATGGTGGGAGGAGCCTCTCTGAGAATACGGATAAACAAGAAAGAAGAGACTGAGAAAAACCAGGTCCCGGTGATCTAGAGCAAGCCTTTGTTCTAAGCTTCATTTGAAGCTAGGTCTTTTCTTGGACCTTCAATTAATTTAACCAATAAATTCTACTTTTGTGCAAGCTAGTTTGAGCTGGGTTTTCTCTCATTTGCTAAAAGGCAGCTAAGCCACAGAGTGGGGCTGTCTGCAGAAAGTGAAGGAGCTTGGATATATTCTTTAAACAAAGGGGAGTTGGGGCAGACTGATATAGCATAAACAGCAAAGGGAAGGATCTTAACCAATAATCACCCAGTTAGGCCATAAAACACAGTTCAGCTTGGCTGAACTCAACCATGTTAATGTCAAGCCCAAGTCAATAATTTGGTTTTTTAATGTTCTCTGTGGCAACTAAAGGAACTGATTTTTTTCATCACTTGCAATTGCCTTTGTGAAGTATGGACCGCCTTTGGCTGGGCTCATATGACACCTAACATCTGGATAAAAATTGAAAAATGTGATGTCAACCATGTGTTTTGTCAAACACAATTACAAACCCCTGGGTAGTTAGAAAATATCTAATAATTGTTTCAGATTTCATCTGAATCATGTGTACACAGCATTTTGTGACTCCAAACTTTCACAGAGTTAAGGAACATAATCTCTGCACCCACCATTCCTCTGTTTTACAAGTCAGCCCCCAGCTCAAATGTGATGTCAGCTCCCCGCCCCCCACTTAATATTTCCCCTGTGTGGTGTTTCCTCAATGCAAATGCATCAAAATTTCAACTCCATGAGCAACCGTTCATACTAGAGTCAGAGGTCTTATATTTCAACTCTGTGTTGCATAAATGGCAGTAGAATTTAGGATATTTGAGTTGGAAAGTGGATCTGGAAAGGCAAAACCAAATCTCTTATTTTACTGAGAATGAAGCTGATGTTCAGAGAGGTTAAGTAGCTTGTGCAAGGTCCCGTTGCTAGTTAGTGACTGAGCGAACACTTGAACCCATAACTTTGGACTGCTACCACTACCCCATCTTTCCTCTATAGGTCATAACCTGCACATTTTGGTCACATTATTATTTTGCAGGAAGGTGAACTTTGTGGCTATGAACCTATTTAGAGCTGCCCCAAATAGTGCCAGTCATCCCTAAAATGACTCCTCCTTCTAAACATCCAAAAAAGTTGAGGCTTCAGAAATATGAACAGTTTCTCTGCATTATTAAATAGCTAAGCACCATAGTTATCATCTGTCTACCCACTGATCCTGGGATTTATTGTTCAAATATTTAATGCCAACTCATGTGGCCATTACATTTAAAGGGACTTTTACATGAATTATCCCACACATGTGATTCTCTTTTATGTTTCTGTAACAATTTTATGTTTTTGCTATTACCTTGTGGAATGGAATGTAATATGACAGTCAAACACATTCATACAATATGATCTCATTTGCAATAGGCAAGGCAGGCTTATCTTTATTTTATATAAATGCATAAAAAAGGGAACTTAGATCTCTGTCTTCTGAAGTAAGTCTCTGAATAGTGTCTGAGTGTTCAAGGCCATTTGTTCAAGCCTTAGGGAGATTATGACCCGATAACTTCTTGGTCATTAATTTGTTCAATTAGAATTATGATACAACCAAATATTCCATAACAAAATTTCCATGACTTCACTGTTTAATCATTATCATCAGATGAAATGTTATAAATTCATATAAACATGGTTCTGAGCTAAGAATTGTACAAACAAGCTAAAAAATTTATTCAGAATTAATTTCAGAAAAAAATGTTTTATAATGTCTCCTTTGCTTTATAGTTAGACACAAGATGATGAGTTAAAATAAGACTTACAAAGAGGGGTTTTTGGCTCAAAACCCTAAAGAAATGAACCAAAAGTTTGGAAATTGAAGCAATCAGTATATATTTTGCTCTTTTTAAGTCAGGAAAGATAAGAGGTGGAGTCAAGAATTTAGAAGAACATGATGTTTTAAAAATTATGGTGTTAGTGGATCTCACAGTTTTTTTTACCTGCAAAAAAATAATATTCACAGTAGTTATCAGGCCACCAACCACAGTAAATGTAGGGCACACAGAATGATGAAGCTTCTAAGAAGTTTATGATGCAGTTGAGATGATAAGACATGGAAACAATTAGTGGAAAATATTCAATGTCATCTATTTAAGTGATGAGTTATTTTCCTTCTCCCTCATCCTCTTAGTCTACCACTTAATAATCTTGTTAGGGCTTTGCCTAAAGCTTCTAGTGATCAGTCATACCTTGTATAAAGGAACATACATTCTTTGTTCCTATTGTTCAAACCGGAAGTCAGTAAATTGATTAGGATAAAATGGCTCTTCATTATGAGGACTCAAAGTTTACAAAGCATATATGCTTTGCAAACCTCAATAATTCAGAAACCCTACAATCTTGGTAGCAAAAATGTTTTTCTCCATTTTACAGACAAAGAAGCTTAGGCTGAGACAGCCTCCCTTGAAGTGCTCAGTAGTGCTAGGATAGTTGTGACATGGTGACTTTTAACATAAACTTCAAATTTAATATTAAGGATTTTCAACCTGAAAATTGAGAGAACTGGTGAAATTCCTAACTTTACCACTTACTCTCTGTGTCATAAAGAGCATGTCTCTTTTGGTGTCTCCAGGCTCCCTTTTAGAAAAGAGCTCCCTATATTAGTAAAATTAGGTTTAGATCTGGGTGATAGAAAACCAGAAGGTAGAGTGACTTCCAAAAGATAGAAGTTTATTTCATTTGCTCATAAAAAAAAAAAAGCCTGGAGGTGAGCAAGCTGGGGCTGGTAAGGTACCCCACGAGAATGTGCTTGCAGACCTCCCATTACAGGGAGCCTTGTAGCTGACCACAAGCCACCCCTCCCTCCTGCTGCTCTCCACCAATGACTGACCCCTCAGTGGACTTTGGCGGGTGGACTCTGGACTGTTTCTCTTAATCACCATTGGATCCCAGAGCAGCTCAGGAGGCTCCGCCCAACCTTCTCTTCCTCTTGCCTTCCCTGGGGATCAGACTGGCATAGAGGTCTCCCCCACAGCCCCTTCCAGCCCTCTCCCTATTTCCTCTCATACAGACCACTTTCCTTCATGAAATCCTTGCAAGTTTAATCCTGCATTGACATCTTCTTCTTGGAGGACCAGGATTAACAAAACATAATATTTTGTAAAGAAATATAACTCATGGAATTTCTTGATTAAAATGACCTTTTGGGGAAAACTAAAGTTTGCTAAGTAAGTGTATCTTCAGGATTGTCTTTCATGTCCACATCAACCTCCAAAACATCTAAGTTCTCTTTGAAGATTATTTTTAATTAGGGCAGCACCTAAATACTTTATATCATTTCTTTTTACGTACAATGGCAATGATTTACTAAGCTTTTAACTATAGAGTTGGTATAAGTATCCTGAAGCAATATTTTTAAAATTCAAAATAATTTACATATGCATTTGAAGACTCTATTACTAAAGGCCCTTTATACTTAAACTGTTTGTTCATTCATTCGAAAAATATCAAATATTGTGCACCTACTATGTGTTAGATACGAAATCAAACACTACAGACAGAAATGAATAAAATATAACTGCCCTCAGGGATCTTGCCATCTAGTCACAGAGAAACACTATTAAATACCAACTATCAATACTCCTTAACCACAACTTTTCCTTAGTGGGAATCCTGACCCCAAAGGGGCCTGATTGCTAATAGACTGCTGCCTCAGTTACCCCTGAGATGTCTGTCTATACACAGAGCAACTCTACAGCCCTATAGAGCAGCTATGTAACCAAAAAACTGCACACTTGAGCTGTTTTCTTCAAATGCATTAAAAAAAAAAAAACCCCATGTGGAAAGAGAGCTTGAGAGAGCAGAGGGTTGAGGAAAAAAATAAGAAGCCAGAAGTTAGATCTAGGGTAGCAGAGAGGACAACCTGCCCATTGGAGTCTGACACAGAGAGAAGTTTGGCAAATCATTAGATACCCACAGATGCCGGACAAAAGTACTGGGAAAGAGAAGGTCCCAGGAGAAAAAGTGGAAGAAAACACAGGCTTGGTTTTTTTTGGTTTTGTTGTTGTTATTAATTTTGCATTTCCCAAGAATCATTCTAGCATGCTTGGGGTATTGCCTCAAGTTCTTTTTGCCAGCTCACACAACGGCAAAAAGTAGAGCTGCTAGGTTCCTCAGAGCTCATCAACTCAAAATTTCTTTTGAAGAAATTTAAGAACATTGAAAAGTAAATTCAATTTAGCTAGTTGTAATTATTTCTGAATAAATCATATTTCTGAATAGATATGTTTTATGTTGAATATATCAAATATGATCATTTTATGAGCAAAACAAGTTGTTGAATCCATTACGTAGTTTAGTGCTCTCGAGTCACTACTAAAGTGACTTTAGTTCTGTAAAACGCTCCTAAAAAATAAACATTGCTTATGTTTCAAATTTTGCCAAAATGTCTTTTCTTTCCCAGCTTAGTTCTTTTTACAGAAATTCTATTATTTTATACAGGATCACTTATGCAAAAGCAAGCAGTTGTGAATGGCAAAGGTCCAAGGAGTTGGTAAAGCTCAGTAAGACAAGCAGAATCCTGAGAAGCCCCGAAGTTCACTAAAGACACTCTACCTGCTTTGTGGCTCCCTCCCCCCAACTCCTAGGAGAAATCTCCATGCCCACATTCCTTTGAATTCAATGGATGGAGGATAGACAGCTGAGTGGCTAAGAACCAGGAAAGGGACAGAGACAGCTGGGATGAGGGATGAGGCCACTTTAGAGCACTTAGTATTGGAGAAAAGCAGGAAGGAGAGGTCCTGGAGCCTAGGAATCTGGTAAGCAGTCAAGAAAATACACAGCAGATTGTCTCTGTCTTCAAAAATAAACAGTTGGAAGAGGTAGACACCTGAACTAATGAAAACTGGTTTCTTATGACTTTCTCTGAGGAAATGAAAATAGCTCACATACATTCATGGTAGATACAGATGTCTAGGAAATTAATTAATTGCAAGTTAGCCCTGAGGGTTCCTATGACATCACTGAAGGTGGGGTGTGGGGTGGGCACACATACACTGGAACACCCCATTCTGACAAGTCCTCTCTCCTCTCTGAGAAGCTGCCTTCCCACACACTGGTGCTCATGTGGTCCTGGCCCAGAGCTTCAGTTTGACTTTGTGGAACTTGGGTGCCTTGGGATTGGAAGAGAAACTATCTAAATTCTATGGCAAGCAGAATTCTGGTGGCCACTGCACAGCTGGGCCAGGAGACAGGGGCATTTTGAAGGTAAGAGGCAGAGAGCTCTCTGAGAGCTCAAACATCACCTTCTTTGTCAGGCTAGCCAGAAGGATCCTTCCTTTGCCTCAAACTTGAGCAGTTTGTGCATCTTTTTTCTCATTTCTCCTAATTAGCTTGCATTCATTATTTTGAGCTTGTCCTTTTTCCCTTCAAAGACCACAAGTGTCCTGAAGGCAGTATCCACTTGCTTCACCGTGGGTGTTCATCAAAAGTTGGCTGAAAGGAATCAGTGGGAGACAGAAGAGTGGAACAGGTCATGGCGATATCTGTATCCACTGTCTCTACTTCCCTACCACAAACTCTCTCCTCCTGGGTTGTTCTCTTTCTCTCTCTCTCTATCCTGAAATATCCCTTAGAAAGGTTAGAAAACACTTCCAGGCAGTTACATCAGAAAGCTTCTAATCTTTTACCATCCTTCTGCATGTCTTCAATATACATTATGGCCTTCCTTCATTGTTTTAGGATACCTCACTCTCTTGGCTTCTCTTGCTTCCTCTTGGATCATTCATTCTCAGTCTTCTTTGCCTTTTCCTTCTTTAATATTAGCTAACAGCCATCCAGAAACACCGATTTCAATTCATTTGATAAAATTTTATAGAGCCCCTTCTATGGGCCAGGTATTGTGGTCATGTTCTTGAAAGAAGAATTGGCTCATCTGACTTAAGTTGCCACCTCTGTGAGAATGTGCTGAACCTGGGATGCCAAGAGGGGGGTCAGTATATGTGATGCTGGCAAACAGAGGGGGGACCTCACCTCACTGTGGACCAAGAAACAGGATGGCATGGTACTCCGTTTCTAAACCGTGGACTTCTCCTTTCCCTCTTTATTATCTTCCTCTTAATTGCTCTTCCTCTGCTAGCTATTATATATTGCTACCCACCTACATGCCATTCTTCTTACAAAAAAGTGCCACCCTCCAGTCCCTTTTCCCACTTTTCAGGTTAAATTCCATTTGAACAAATTCCATTTCAGTGAAAGCCTCTTTACAACAAGTAAGTGATTTCCAAATCCCAAAGCATTGCTGAAATGACCCTTTCTTCTGATGACATTTCCTGATTCTCACCAGAAAAACATTGCTTTGTAATTTTGCAAACCATTTCCTCTATAATTCATTCTCAATTCAGTACAACCACCATTGCAGACATCTCCCATAGGACAGTCTGTGTGTAGTAAACAAATAAAAACACTAATAGAGTCTCTGCCCTACAGAGGCTCCCTCTTTGGCAGAGCGAGTAAGACCAAGTCCAGAGAAAGAGTCAGTTCCTTGGCCCAACATTTCCACCTGCCTCCAGAATAAATGCTCCCCATTAAGTAGCCAAATCCCTTCTAAAAGAGTTGAAATATCTCTCTTCAACTCCACAATTTCTTGAAAAGCCATGATGAGATCCCCCTCTGCAAGGCAGCACCCATGTGAACAGGATCCAAACTGCTGGCCTCTCTTACTCCAAAATCAAGCTTAGTTCTCCACTGCTGCCTGCCTCCAAAGAATGGCTCTGGTCTTCTCCAGCAGACCAGGAGAGCACTAAGGGACTTCCCTATGCTTGACTTTGGGCCAACCTGAAGCTTTCCAGGATGCACAGCACCTGGATGAATAGTGGAGAAGAGAATGGAACAAAGATGGAGCCCAGAGGCATTCTAGGGTCCATAAAGAGTGTCTCCAACTTTTTCTCAAATGGCTTGAATTTGGCAAATCCCAAAATGCTCTTTGCCAAGAACTTTTTTTGCCTTAATTTCTTAAACCCATGTGAATTTCAAAGGAAATTTGGTCCGTATGTTTCTGATTCATTTACACTTAACTCATCACAAAGTTGTTGTGAAATAGCCATTTGATGTCCAAGAAGCCTTTAGAAGTCCTTTCCTACGCCTTTTCTCCCTTGCCAATGCTAAATACAATTCCAATCCAGAATCTCTTTAAGTTGGATCTAAACTCAGAACTGAAAGAGAACTCTTGTCTTGATAAAACATTCTTGTCAGCAAGTAGATGATTTAAACCCATGGGAAAGAGAATTCCCTGAAGCTCCTGAAACTTCCTCCAATTCAGGGCTCGTTTTCTCCTTTCTGAACTCATGTTAGATCAAAAGCAAAAATGTTGAGATATACATGGACTGCATGGACATTGCACCAGATTCCACCTCAACCACAGCAGAAACCCCACAGAGAACAGTTGCCCTAATGGTTGCTAACAGATATTTCAGCCTCCAGTCTTCAGGACACTTGGTGTCACTTCTGAGTATTGAACTTTTTCAGCCACAAGAGTCTTTGATGTCTCGACATCCACCAGTATCCAACATGCAAAGTAGCCCAGACATGAGTGTAAAAGGCCAGGAGTGAAGAAGGTCTCCACTTACCTCATACATAATATAATTCAAATAGAAGCCAAATTCAGCGTGATAGAGTTTGGGAGGAAAAGAAGTATCACAACTGTGGTTTCCAGCTGGTCTTTTGGTGTGGGCATTGAGATGTTGGTTTTAGTATCAAATACTAGAAAGGAGACACGTGGGAGTCTGGACAGGTCTTCGTACTCGCTCAGGGCTCTGTATACACGAGTGAACTCAGAAACCTCAGGCATCCTGGGGAAAGTAGGCATTGCCTGCCAGCGTGGACAGGAAAGTGATGAGGGTGCACCCTAGGTACTTGTTGGCTGGGCGTTCAGTTGGGCCTGAGTGCTGCCTCAGCGTCCTCATCCTCCTTCCTGCCCACCAGTTCCAGAAGAACAAAGACTCTTCAGATCCTGTGAGATCAAGACTGGGTCACTGCGGGAGGAGAAATCTCTCCTAAACAATCCCCTCCTTCACCTCTGTGCTACCCACTCCATCTTTTCTTATTTCCTGCTTAGTCTAAAATCATTTTCTTAAGCATTTTTAAACAATATTTGCATTTAATCATCTGAAAAAATATCCTTTATAGCAGCCTCAGAGCTCTTTCAAATACCCCTCCATGAATCTAAACATAACTTGAACCATTTCAAACAACTCCCTCTTGGCTCAGTAAAGTTGCCATGTTTTTTCCCCTTATTTTAAATTGTGCAAACAATTAGACATTTTGAAAACGGCATACATCAAGTAAGGCAAGTCAGGTTTTAATTACTTGAAAACATTTATAATCCCTGCTGTCAGAATCGGCCTTCTCCCTCTAGGCACATAACATTCGAACAATGTTGTGATATCTTTCTGGTTTGACCTAAATATCTATTTACTTTGTTGAGTCAATACAAAGCCTGATAGATCAGAAATTATACATGGGTGGTTAAAGAGTACATACCTGCCACAAGATGCCAGAGTTAAGAGGAATTGTAAAATTAAATGCATCTTTAGAGGTTTGTAACTAAATTCACATTTGTATTTAAATACCAAATAATCTTCCAATTTTTATGCATAGTTTTCTGTCGTTGTAACAAAAACATGATGTCGCGCTCATGCTGTGAGCACTGTGCTTGGTTTCCTTGTTTACATTCCCAGCTGTAAACACAGTCTTATCCAGGCTTACTTGGAAGCAAACTTCCCATTGTTTCCTGCACTCACCATGTTGAGAGATTTCTAGAATTTTTCTTCACATTTTCATTCTTTATGCATTATTGGCCCATAGGTGCCTAAGCTCTCCTTCAGGATCAGACCACACTTCCACCTACCCAAATCTCAATGCAGGCTTACCGGTTCTTCATTTTAACCTCTCTCAGATTTCAAAACTAAGCTATAAATAGAAAATTGTGCCAAGGGTATTTATGAAAAGTCATACATGCAAATGTCTTCACTGTAGCCCTACTCCATTCTGTATATGTCTTCTCAGCTACCTAAAACCCACTCATCTTTCCAGGCAGAGCTTAGCTCTCTCAACTGTCACCAGAGCCACCCTGGCAACTCCAGGGAGAGAGTTTTTAAATAAAATTTTTAGTTCTCTTAATTGCCCCCCCCCCAAAAAAAGGGTGGGTGAGTGGGGGATACTACATTGGGGCAATGGCTGTAAACAGTATTAAAATGGGTTTCACTGAATTGCTCAGAAGAAGGCTGAAAGAGGGTATTGAAAAAGAGAGACAAAGGAAAGAAGAGAGACATAGATGATGGTTGGAAGGAACTCAAAGAAAAGGAGAGAAGAATATTGAAAAGCAAATTCCAGCAAAAGGCCATTAAGTGTATTAAATGGAAACAGGACAAACAATGTGAATAGGAAGAGAAAATAATTAAATTCAGAGGGACTCTGCCTGTGTAGAAATATGGATTCCAGAAATAAAATTCCCCAAACGCACATTTTTGTGACCAACTAACACCCACCTTACACTGTGGAATTAGAGTGCACGTGCACACACATACATACACACACATACACATACTCCTGACTGGCTGCTCTCCCGAACTAGATGAAGTCACTGAGGGTGCCCTATGGCTGAGGAGACTAGCCCTGCGCATGGCCCCCACTCCCCAAACCCCACATCAGGGGTGGACTCCCCCTTGTTGGTGCCGGCAATGAGTCACCCATCACCACAACTCCTAAAACCTCAGCCATCATCTCCCAAACACCATTAATGTAGACTCCCCCCTCATCTCCTAGCAGTGTCCAGCAGGCAAGAGGCCACTGGCATTCCAGAATCTACAGACCAACTCCACACAGACTCTTGCCAAGAAGTTCTCAAGCACTGGGTTTTGGATTTACATAAAAGGTAAAAGCCCCTGCCCCTTGGTTTCCTCTCCATATTCCACCCAGATGGGGTCCTCTGTCAGGGATTCTATGCTGCCTCTCTGGCAACTATGTAGAGCCTTTCCCTCTGTCCCCTGAATGATCATATCTTTAAAAATAAAGGAGTCAGCTGTCCCCTTTGCACTATACTCCGAGGATGTTCCCTGGAAGCCAGTCCACCTTTCAGATCTTATTACAGCCTTTGTGTTTCTCACTGTATCTTTTGACAGAGGGCTATTTTTCTGATTGCCTTTCCACTTACAGCTATTTGTTTCTAAAACACAAGATCTACTTTTATACTTTATATTTTATTCTTCATCATTTTCTAGATAAAAATATATTCCTGAGTTCTGGTATGGGAACAAATAGCCAAAATTCTGTAGTCTTTGAATGCAACAAAGAACTTCCTTCTGCTTGTGGTGTATATTTAGGGCAAAGGAAGATGCATATGATTATCTCATTTTTTAGGCCAGAATGATGTAGCTGAGGTGGCAAGGGATGGACAACAGATGTCTTGAGGTATTGAAGGCCTTCCATAACATTGCTGCACTTTACAAATGCAAAGTGCCCAAAGAAAGCTCCAGAATATACAAGTGACCCTGTGTTTACTGTTACATGGAGAGAAAAGTAATGTTTGCGATGCTAAGACAACAAAAGATCCTTAAGTGACTTCTAAAACAAAAAATCAGTAATATCTAATGTTCTTGAATATGTTTTAGCATGTTTTTAAAAGGTTAGGTGTTCAGTATAACACATTACCCAGAAAATCCTATTCCCTGACCATCCTGTATGAAGAGAAAAGAGCTACATGTAATATGCAAATTAGCAGAGATATGAGTTAAGAGATATGCCCTAAGTTAGGGCAGGCCAAGCCCAAGCACTGGTTTTTCAGGGAGATTGAGGGGAAAAAGAATAGAAAGGATGCAAACTGGAGAATAGAGGGTGATGGAGGCTGTAGTCAAAGATGAAACTGGAAGAAAATTGCAAGCAGGGCAACCGTGGGACTTTCTATGGTTTCCTGGAAGCCATGAAGCCCTCTCATGAACAGTGCATGCACCCACAACATTTTGCAAACAATGTCAAGGAGTTCAGAGACCCCCTCAGAAGCTCCCACAGCACCCAACAGTAAATCATAACATAAATATCTTAAGCCTACAGGACCATGGAATCAAGATATTCGAGAAACAGGAAACTGGTTTAACACAAAGACAGCTGTACCATCCAAAACAAATTGACCTCTGAAGATTATTTTGGTTCAATGAAGGGAGAGGGGTTTGCTATTAAACCCTGTGCCAAACCCAGACATAAATAGCCCTCTATCTCATTTCGTTTTCCTTAGAGATAGCCATTCTTCAAAGTTCTTAAATGTGAATATCATTTTAAATTTTTTTGATGCTTCTAACTCAATAATTTCATGTGGTAATAAAAATAATTTGTGGTTAAGTGCTCTCCAAGGATCCTGCTCCAAGTGCTGCAATTCCTTTCATTTGGCCTAGAGCCCTGGTGACATTTCCCTGCAAAGGGTCTCCCATGGGTTCCAACTGGATCGTTTGCATCTCTGGATAATTGGCGTTTACTTTATGTTGAATCAGTTCCTAGTTCCAGCGCTGCTGTGTCAAGAGGTGGAGCCAGATGCCAAGCTGTCTTGGGGGATTGAGACTTCAACATTTCCGACTCTTGCGCCAGAGAGGGCTACCTTCTGAGGGAACCCATTCCAACAAGAGCGAACAAACTATGGAAAAATGTTCAGTCATAATTAAGGATTTGTAAGTCAAACTGGTAATAAGTTACTACTTGACAGCATGTTTTAGAGATAAAAACACAACCTTATTCACAAGGGCTGGTGGCACTGCACCACTGTACAATCCTTACCAGACTGAAGCATGTTTTGGTAAGTCATAGGAAGAACAGTAAAAATACTTCTTGTCTTTGACCCAGAAATTCCATCTTTAGGAAAACTTGAAAGGAGGGGGAGAGCAGAAATACAGAACTCAGATTGTTTCCAGCAGCATCACCGATACTATGGAAACAAGAAACAGCCTAAACACTCAACAATAAGCAATTGGTTATCGAATTATGGTTAGTCCCTAAGGGACACCGTGGTCTCCAACGACCATAATAATTCTACCCCCAGGCCAGTGATTGGCTTATGAAATGGCCACAGGACTTGATTCTGGCCACTAGGAGAAGAGGAAAAGTTTTCTCAGGCGTTTTGGGGGAAGGTATCTCCTCCTAAAAAAAAGAAACAGGAAGAAACAATTCATCCTCCAACCCCGGGCACCATGCTGGATGTGCTCCCTGGAACCTCTGCAGCCCTCTTCAGACACATCTAAGGGGGGAGAAGACTATGGCGGAGAACACACCGGAGAAATGGAAAAATCTGAGACCTTGACGACAACAGAGTTACTAAATCAATCAACCCGGAGCTGCAACTTCCATCACATGAGAAATACTCCACAGCTGTGAAATACTAAACCTTCTTACAACTTAAGCCAGTTTGAGTGGAGTTTTTCTGTGACTTGCTGCGAAAGAATCTGATAGAATCAAAATTAAATTCATCTTGCATAGCCATAATAACAGTGATGACGAATGGAAACCTATGGAAGTATTTGTCAATAATTTGAAGTAAGAGTAAAATCCCCAAAGTATATCCAATGTAACTATAACCCACCTAAAAATCGTGAGTATATCTATACGTATACATAAAGAATAGTATTAACAAAAAATAACTATATCAGAGTTAAAGACTCTAAGAGTAAATTATAAAATATTTTTAAGTTTTCAATTAATAGTGTTTTAAGTGTTGCCTTCTAGAATTTTTCTTCACATATCTCAGATTGGTGAGCATCCGTTGGCTAAGGGGCCTAGCTGATTCAACCCAATTTCAAGTACGGTTGCCAGAATATTTTGATTTTATATACATCAGGTTCTGTTGCACCAACAGCTAACCCAGAAATCTTAATGCCTTATAACCAGAAAGGTTTATTTATTGCTTAGGCTACAAGTCCACTGGGGTCGGATGGGGCAGTGAGATTGCTTTGCTCATCAGAGTCGTTCAGGGATTCCAACTGATGGAGCAGCCGCCATTCCAACTGTTGATTGTCACCATGCCAGAGGTTAAAAGAAAAAAAGCATGCAAATTGCATACAGGATTTTAATGCTTCCGCCACATTATTGCCACTCACATTTCATTAGCCAAAATAGGTCACATGGCCATGCCTAGGTTCAAAGGAAGAGGGAAAGTACAATTCTCCCATGTGCCTGGAAGCCCCAAGTATTTGGCAAACAGCCTTAATGACTACCACAGGGTTGCAACAAATGGCTGTTAGATGCATAGCGCCATTATATGTACAGGACGTAGACTTAGAAAACAAAACAAACAAAACCCCAAAACCCAGAGGTAAGGGAGAGATGAAGCCTATATGTAGTAAAATTAGTATATTGAGACACAAAACATCCCACCTGTTTTAAATATATGCTTAACTTCCCCCAGCAATTGCTTCTGCAGGTTCATATGGTTGCAGAAAACATGTGGTGCAAGTCTCAGCATATTATAAATACAGTGGAGACTTTTATATCATTCCTAAAGTGCTCCTATGAAAGACCACCAGACAGAAAATAGATTAATTACTACATATCTCCTGTGCAGTATCTGCGTGCCTCACCCGAAGCAGCAAATGAGGAACCCACCTAATAGGACATACCTAACACCTCTCTACTCCCTGCTACCTTACTGCATGTTTTGATAATTTTTGACATCTCAACATTCTGATCTCAGATCAAGCATAAATTCTGAACTGTGACACCCAAAGTCTCATTCCTCATCTCATTTTTCTCTTCTTCCCCTACCTGACTTCATTCCCCTGAACTCCCCCTGGATTCTCCAGGTCAGAGCATGCTCTTCTTTCCCCATTCCCTTTTCTTCTTCCTTAGCTGCTTTCTCCAACAGTCACTAAAAAACTCTGGATATCTCAATCTAAAAATCAGGTTCTCTCCTCCTTGTCATGGAAGGAGAAGGTGGGGTTCCTTCTCCAGGGATTCTGTTTCTGACAGCAGTCTGGGAGCATATGCCCAGGAGCAGGATGGCCAGGCCTTGGGCTACGGAGATGGAGTAGCTGCTAAATTAGGTGGGGAGAGATGAGTTTTTACTACCCCCTTTTTGGCCTATTCTTTATCATTTTATGCATGTGTGTGTATAGTAAAATTATTTATATGTAGTAAGATTTCATATATAATATACATACATATATATTTAATAATATATTACATGCAAATTATATATAATAAATAATATAATATATATAAAATTTTACCTTTCCCAGAATGTATCAATAAGGAATTTTAAGATTATAAGTGCCAGAAACCTTCACTTAAACCACATTTTTTTTCTCATAAAACATTCGAGGGTAGGGCTGATTTAAAGCAAAGCTTAATCCAGGAGCTCAAATGATGTCTTCAGGATGTAATGTCTCTGCCCTCCTTTCTCAACCCTGGCCTTTAGCAGATTTTCCCACATGAGTGGGGGATGGATGCTTGGAGCTCCATGGGTCCCTTCTAGCTCTCAGCAGAACAAGCAAAAGCCTTGAATTCCACACACTGTCCAGGACATGTGCCTCCCCCAATCCATTCACCGAAAACTGGCCCAGAATACTAGCTATACAGATGGAATGAGGCCAGTCAGACTTGCTCCTGGTGGCAGGGTAGGGTCATGTCTCCCCAGCCCAAAGGGGTGAATAGGGCAAAAGGGAATGCTCTGGACAGGTAATGTTATAGACAAGTTATAGAAAGAAGATTGAAGGATGCCAGTAACCCTGACAGGTTCTCACACTGCCTTTCTTCAGATTCTGCTCCTTTCCTTTGCTCCCTTCAAAAATGGACTTTCTTTTGTTTCAGGAGTATTAGTGGAAGATGGTCTTGTTCAGTAACAGTGATGGTTTCCTGTGTTGTTCCTTCTAAAGCCATACTTCTATCTTAATGGGGACTTCCTGAAGACCCAGAGAATCAGAAGGAAGAACCTAGGTCTGGTCTTTTAAACACCTAGTGTTGGGTCTCAACTCAGAGACCTCAAAGAACTCACTTTGTGGACCTGGTTTTCTAATTTACAAATAAATAATTTACAAATAATTTAAATTATTTATTAAGTTATTAAATTAAAATAATTTACTATAATTTACAAATAAAGGAGGATGAACTAGATGATCTCCAAAGGCCCACCATCTCTGGATGTGGTGATTTGATTGTTCTAGGACACTGGGATAGGGTTGCAAAAGTTACCCACTTAATACCTCATAGCTGACAAAAAGTGCCCACACACTTTCCAAGTGAGAAGCTCTTTCTTGTACACCACAGCTGTCACATGGTAGGAGGGGGATGTCAGAGCATTGCTGATCAATTGGATTTGAGGGGGAGGAGACATGGAGAAGTCACAGGCACCACCACATTTTTCAGGTCATTAACAGAGATGGCGTGAGATCCCTGGGTGGCTCAGCGGTTTAGCACCTGCCTTTGGCTCAGGGTGTGATCCTGGAGTCCCGGGATCGAGTCCCATATCGGGCTCCCAGCATGGAGCCTGCTTCTCTGCTTGTATCTCTGCCTCTCTCTGTGTGTCTCTCATGAATAAATAAATAAAATATTTTAAAAAATAGAGAGAGAGAGAGAGAGAGAGAGAGAGAGAGAGAGAGAGATGGCGTTAAAATTGGAAAGGAAATTGCGACTATTTTCCAATCCATGACATGGACAAGTTTGATTTTAGAAACATCTGGATAATGGTGGTCATGGACAATGATGTAGAATGTCCAGAAGACCATTTAAGAAGAATTGGAACTTGGCAGCTCTGACAGGGCTGGGAATATGGACACCTCAATGGATTGAATAGGAAGCATGATAGAACTTAGAAGGGTGGGTGAGAGAGTCCTGGGGAAGTGGTGGAGAGTGAGGTTCTAGGACTCTTCCCAGTCCTAGAACCTCACTTTCAGACCTACTTTCAGAGGTGAGTGGGGGGATGGCACACAGATACTTAGAAGAGGAGAGTCAGGAAGATTCACAAAATAATCACTGAAACCTAATGGGAAGAGAGTTTCTGTATGGTCGGCCTGAGGACAGGGAAGGAGAGGGGTAGGGTAAAAGGAAAACCCAGGGCCGCTGCTGCCTTCCCTCTATTTTTTTTAATTAATTTTTTTGGGGGAGTTCAATTTGCCAACATATAGCATAACACCCAGTGCTCATCCCATCAAGTGCCCCCCTCAGTGCCCATCACCCAGTCACCCCCACCCCCCACCCACCTCCCTTTCCAGCACCCCTAGTTCATTTCCTAGAGTTAGGAGTCTCTCATGTTCTGTCTCCCTCTCTGATATTTCCCACTCATTTTTTCTCATTTCCCCTTTATTCCCTTTCACTATTTTTTCTATTCCCCATATGAATGAATGAATGAACTGGAGCGTATTATGCTGAGTGAAATAAGTCAATCGGAGAAGCACAATCATTATATGGTCTCATTCATGTGGTGCCTTCCCTCTAAAATGCACTGATGCCATCTCCTCGGTGGAGGCCGTCCCAGCAATGATGATCAGAAGAAGCGAAAGAGAAACTGGGGCTTGAAATGGAGGCAGTGAACGCAGGTGAGACCAGAAAGTTCTGTCTGTTTAGCAGTACGGGGAGGGGGCAAGGGGTTGGGAATGGGGAAGGCTTGGAGAAGCATGAAGAGGGCTTAGAAACACAATTGTGAGGAATAAATTGGTGAATCTACCACATTCAGGTTTTCTAAACTTTGTCCAGCAGAGCTGACATTAGTGATGTCAAGTTGTACAGCTTGTCCCTCCAGGAGCATGTTAGAACTGGATGTCCAGGCGATGAGACGGAAAGCTAGAGCAAAACTTCACAGAGTGTAAACGAAAGGGGCTTTTGTGTTTATTCTGATCCTGCAGGGTTCTCTGAGGAGACAAGGCCAGGACATTATCATAATTCTCCCCCCCCCACCCCACCCTCCCACACCCTTGGGGCCCAGCAGATCCAGACTCAACCAAAGGTAGGGGCAAACCGTCTAGAAGATAGGAATTACTAAGGGGTGAGCAGAATGTCTTCCTCAAGAGAAAAACATTCACTGCCACAGACTCCCACACAGTCTAAAAGGAAATGTGGCCCCCTCACGAAGGGAATTGCCATGTCGTGCTTTACACCAAAATAAATCTGGTGCAGAAAATATCACCTCACTTCCTATGTAAAGTAGACCATGGGGGGGGGGGTGCATCCACTGCTGAAAGAGTCTGCAAGACCACGAGCCTCTGAAGGGCCTTTTCTCAAAGGAAATGGAGAGACCAGGAGGAAGGGCCGCTTGCTAAGCAGGTGGGAGACCCGGGCGGCCCCTCCTGCAGACGCGGAGCCCTTTGCGGGGGAGCCCGGGCGGGGCTCCGTGCTGCCACCTAGTGGGAGCAGCCGGTCATTCCACAGGCTTGGGAACCTCCGGGAAAGGAAAACTTCCTGCATCCCGGTTTAAAAAAAAAAGAAGAAGAAGAAGAAAGAAAAAGAAAACATCAGCCAGAAAAGTCCGTCCGGTCCAGAGCATCCGTAGCGCAGCAGCAACCGGCCTCCTGACAGCTGCAAACGCAGCCCTGGGTGTCCGGCTCGGTGGGCGAGCGAGGCCCAGCGACGCTCCTCATGCTGAGCGCTGGGGACACGCGGCAGGCGCTGCCGAGGACAGCAGGTGGACCCCGGGCCCTCGGGAACAGTCCCCTGCTGTGGTTTCAGTCCTAGCACCAACACCACCTCCCTCTCTCTCCCTCTCTCTCTCCTTTTCCCTTTGGATCTGGGCTTTGTTACGCAGCAGCGCTTTTCAGTTCAGGGCTTGGTGATGAAACAATCAGTGACCACTCAGTAGGCAAAACACAGCCTCGTTCACTTGGGGGGAGGAGATGTGACAAGTTAAGGAGACACAGCCCAAGTCTTCCCCGTTGCATCCCAGGCTTCTGCACAGGCCGCCAAACGCTCCCAGGAGGCCAGCGGAGCCGCCGACCAAGGTGTCAGCGAGGGCAGGAGACCCACTGCCAGTTGTTGGGGGGGGGGGGGGCTTCCTTGTCTCTCTTCTGTGCTTCGCTTCCTTGGTGAAGTATCTCCAAGGCAAGTCGGCTTGTTGACTGAGCCACGTGTCAGCTCAGAGATGGCCTTTCTCGGCGTCGCCGGGGCCACCTGGCCGCTGCAGCCCCGCTCCCTCACTAGCTGTGCGTGGCAGAGGAAGCAGAGCAGCCTTCTGCAACTGGTCACCTGGCATCTCGGGAACAAGGATGGACAGACCGCTGGAAGACGCCTGGAACCGACGCTTACTGCGATTTCAGGCAGGATCCTTAGATACGTTTTCCCCACTGAACAGAAATGTTATGTCACTTACTTAAATAATTTCACGAAGACAGCTTTGAGATGGAAAATGAAGGGAAAAAAAACCGTGTGAACTCAGTATAATATTGCCAAAGGCAGTGCACTATCTATTGTTTTAAGAAATAACTGACTTTTAAAAACCTCCAGACGATTCATAAATCAAAATCATTTTTCCCTTGAGAACAATCCAGAAAGAGTAAAATATTCAAAGCACCAAACTTTCAAAAGACCTGTTGGATTTAAAGATTCTATCCAAGAAAATAACCCTGGATTACTTAAATGACCGTGCAGCTCTTCAAGGCACAGATGAAAGACGCCACCAAAGTACCGAGCGTTATTAATAACCCTTGGTGTCCAGCCATCTCCTTCCCCGGCTCTTTCAGGCAAGGATCTGCCTACTTCTATTTTGTCATTTTATTTCATTATGTAGTTTTCCGAGATCTGCTCCGGGGCTCTCTGAGCTGATGGGGAATTCTGCTTAGAGATGGGGCCATACAAGCACGGGAACGTAAAGCAGAATCTCATGAAACCCAATGACCCTATTAAAGGATTTTGGAGACCTGCAAGCATGGCATCGCCCTGCAAAACACCACCGGCCCTGAGGCCAACAAGCCGTAGTCCCAAATTACTCCTCTAACAAACATAACAGTAGAATGACCACCCTGTAAGTAAGATTGTGATTATTGTGCTAAGTCAGAAACTGTGCTTTCTGGTGGTGGCTGACCTTGTCGGTGAGTTACCTGTCATCCCCTCAGATCCCTTCACCATACTGGCAGCGCCACACCTTACGGTGTGTGTTCACTCTCGGTGGCCAGCACCTGTGTCCCTCTTCAAAGGTCGGCCCCCGGGCACCCACTTTGCCAGCGAGTCAGGGAGCCTAGGATGTGACGCCCCTTCTATGTCAGGCAGCCCTTAATCAATAATAGGCAAGTGTGACATTGTCAGTGCTCCCGCTCCCTTGCCACTGGTGGAAACCATTCTGAGAGATAAACTGTGCTGTCTTCTGAGCCTCCTCTATAAAGCTGAGCCAGCAGGATGGCGGTGGTTTTAAAATATGTGCCTAAGTTCTTTGACATGCCTCCCTTCAAAAGATGGAGCCTAATTCCCTTTCCCTTAAATGCAGGCCAGCCAGTGACTTGCTTCCAAAGAATAGTAGATGAAGGAAGTTACGCTAGGTGACATCCAAGGCTGAGTCAAAATGACTGGCTTCTGCCTGGCTTTCTCTCTTGGACTCTGCTCTCAGGGGATACCCACATCACAAGGATGCTTGGGCAGTCTTGGGAGAGCCTGCCCAAGAGTCTGTGGAGAGGAATTGAGGCCTCCCACCAACAGCCAGCACCAACTCCCTGGCCATGTGAGTGAGCTGCGCAAATGATCCTTCCACCCCACATAAACCATCATGGGATGCAGGCCCCATGATGTCATATTTTTAGGATGTGCAGACCCTGAGCCAGGGAGGCCCAGCCAAGCCGCTCCTGACATCCTGACCTACTTAAACTCTTCGAGAAGATAAATGTGTATTGTTTGGGGCAATTTGTTACACAGAAATATAGAAAGGATAGAGTTTCTCTCCAAGGGTCTTTGCTCAATACTGTGCCCTCGCTAGCCTCTTCCTCTAGTTATGCTTTCCCATCACTCCCCTACGTTCTCCCTGGGAGTGGCTCCTAAGAAATCCCTTTCACAAGAATCTCTGTCTCAGAACTGGTCAAAATTTCTCATAAAACAATTCCATTTCAGAGTTCTTTTTCCCAGCTCAAGTACTCTTCCACCCTAAAGGAATCTTCTTTTCTTGTTTGGTTCTGCCCTTTTTCCATAATAACTATCCTCATTCCTTTCTTTTGCCACCTAGAACTTCGCAACATCCCTTCCTCAGCTATGGGCCTCAGAGGCGAGGTGGTTGAAGTGATGAAACCAAGCAAAAGGGGAGGAGGCCCTTACCCCACCAGCTGGCAACACAAACATTTAGCCACCTTGGCAGAGTCTCTACTAGCTCCCACATCCTCAAAATGCCTGTGGGAGCTGTGGGTCTTCTAGCTGGATTCGGGGCAGGGGTGTCCCGGCTTCCTGGCTGTGACTCAGGTGGTGCAGGAGAAGCCTCAGGGGCTCAGGCCACAGGAGAGACAGGCAGGAGTCCTTGTGCAGACGGAGTGCTTCCCTGGGCATTTTGCAAAGCAACCTCATGAACCAATGTCAGTTCCTCTTACAGGTAAGCTTGAAGGAGAATGTAGGTTCTACAAAATCCATGCCTGGTCCATCTCTCTATAAAGGAAAAACAAAGACACAGATTATCTTGGGCTGTTTCCAGAACAGAGACTCATGGCCTCGGGAAGCGATCCCACTGTACTATAGACCATGCCGAACTATTGGACACAGCAGGACACCCACAGCCAGGGACAAACAAGCATGAAACCCACAGGGGCAATTCACAGGAACATTGTCTGAGACAATGAGAGAGTCCCATTCCTCTAGATACACTTCACGTAGGAGATTGTTACTCAGACCAAGCCAGATTCTAAAGCCCGGGGATATCTGAAAAATTAATTAATTTATATTCTTTCCTTTATAATATATGATCATCTTCCCACACTGTGTCTACTTTTCTACTCTCAAAAGGAAATAATCTGCTGAGTGAATTAATAAGATAGGAAATTTGTGGGGAACATAGTTGACCTACTTGTAAGAAAAAAGCTTTCAAGAAGTTTTAGCACATTTATATTTTATCTGCAAAATGTAGTTTCAGGAGGAAAAAACACTGTTAACAATTGTCCTAGCCTACATACATGTTTTAAGTAAATGTACATCCTTTTCAAAGTCCTTCTACCCTCCCCTCCCCCTCAAGGATATGGTACTAGTTTGGGAGGGCTGCAGACTAACAAAGTGCCACAGTCAAGCTTAAACAGATACTTATTTCCTCACAGTTCTGGAGGCTGAAGTCCAAGATCAAGGTGTCAGCAGGACTGGTTACTTCTTTTTTTTAAAAAAAGATTTTAATTTTATTTATTCATGAGACACACAGAGAAAGAGGGAGAGACACAGGCAGAGGGAGAGGCAGGCTCTCTGCAGGGATGACAACCCAGTATCCCAGGATCACGACCTGAGCCAAAGGATCAACCACTGAGCCACCCAGGTGCCCCAGGACTAGTTACTTCTAAGGCCTCTCTCCTTGGCTTTCCGATGGCCATCTCTTTTCCCTGTGTCTTCATATGGCCTTCCTTCTGTACTTCTGTAGTAATCTCCTCTCCTTTTTTATTTTTTTAAAGATTTTTTTAAATTTATCTAAGGAAGAGAGCAGAGTGAGCAAGAGAGAACAGACACAAGGGGTGGGGGGTGCAGAAGGAGAGGAAGAAGCAGGCTCCCTACTGAGCAGGGAGTCTGATGCAGGGCTCCATCCCAGAGCCCTGAGATCATGATCTGAGCCGATACATGCTGGTTATTTAGTTATTTCTTCATACAACAAATATTTCCTGAGAAATTTGTTTTCTACAGTTGTGCCATCAGCCAGGTACCAAAGACCCAGAAGCAAACAAGGCACAGCCAGTGCTAGAGTCCAGCAGGAAAGACAATTAAGCTAATTACTCTTATGGCATCTAAAAGAACACCTCACAAAATCCTGCAGACTAATTTGGAGTTCCCCTATGGAAAGGTACACACACAAAAATGTCCCTCACTTAGGGAATCATGGCCCTCCGGTAAAATCAAGATGTCAAGAGGGCTAATCCCTTCTGAAGATTCCAGGGGAGAACCTGTCCCTTACCTCTTCCAGATACTAGAGGTTGTTGGCATTCCTTGACTCCTAGGTGCATCATTCCAATCTGTTTCCATTGTAATCCTTGCATTTACATTTAGGGCCCATTCAGATCACCTAAGATAATCTTCCCATTTCAAGATTCTTAATAATGATATGTGGAAAGTTCCTTTTGCCATGTACAGCAATATATTCACAGGTTCCTAGGCTTAGCACACGGAAGTCCTTAGAGAGCCATTATACAGCCTCCTGTACTGTCTTCCCATCTTCTGTCTGTAATATTTCCTCATTCATGAGCCAGGCGGCTCTCTTCTTAGGCATCTAGTGTTGGTCTTCCTGTTCTTCTCATTAGAAATTTCAGATACAAAATCAAGAAGAGAAGTCAATAGTAGGCAGAAGAGACCTTTAGTGATCTATCCATAAGGTTGGGCCTCCAGGATAAATAAAGTCCAGTCTGGATAAAGTCCAGAGGAAACTGGACTCTTAACCTGGATGCTTTTAGAATCTTTCCCAAAATAAGACAATAGCATGTTTGCCAGCTTCAGGGATTAAGCCAATTGTGTAGTACCACAACGAAGAACAAATATTTCCCAACCCTATTGAGAAATTCTACAACACCTCATGCACATCCCATCCTTCAAGCACTTCAGAAACGAGGGGGAAGAGAGCTGGGCACATCTAGAGTAGCAGCAGTTTTCTCTGGTGAAGACATGATGGAAATGCCGGGAGTTTTATCAGTTTTATTCATCTGAGAACTGTACTCAGAAGCATCATTATGTTCCCAGATCCACAAGTGATATCCAGACCAAGGAATGTGTAAAGTTGTATGGTGGAAGCTGAAAATATCCAGACTTGTGAAAAACACAGAACAGGAAGACTAAACTCCCTCTGGAAATGATGAGAGAGATAGTAAAAACTTGAATTTTGACACGCATGTGCACGTGTGTCATACACACATACACACACGCACACACACATGCACTCACACGCACTCACACGCACTCTTGCACAGTGAGGGAAACCACCAATGCGATAAGAACCGTGGGCTTTGAAGAGTCCCTGGTGATAGAAGGGAGCCAGATGCCAGCTGATACATGCTGCCAAACCAGTAGACTATGTAGGAAGGCTTGACTGGATGAATCAACAAGAGGCCTGGCTGGAAAAGGTCCCTCAGGAGGTGTGGGACATATTAGTGCTTTGAACTCAAGGGATCAGGATTTTTTTTAACAAGCTTTAAAAAACAAGACGAAAGACATCATATGGTAAGGTGCTAGGCTCCTATTGTTTCTGGGCTTGAGTCCTAAAAATCAGGGCCAAAGGGAAGAATTAAGTGTGGTTTAACACGCACACACAAACACATATGCACTGATTTTTTTTTATATATATATATAAATTGTGTCTGCAGAGGATTTTCCAGCCCAGGTTGCCTATGGTGAGAAAACAGAGACTATTTAAATAATCCTCCAGGGAAGGAACTGAGGGAGACAGATGTTTAGCAAGTCGGAAGCATAACACGTGAGACCAGTCCACCCCTTCACTCAAAGGAAATCACAGAGCTCCTCCTTCATTCGGATTTGAACCTCTAATCAAAAGGCTTCCTGGCTGCTTCCACTCTTTCTTGGCTTGATCTTTGTAGTCTGTAATGTTGCTCGGCCCTTAAAAGGGATATGAGGTTTAACAGTCATCTCTGTGTGCCTGCTATAATTTACTGCTCAATTTCTTCATGTGAATTGTGATTTTGGAAAGGCTGGATTCATTTAGTCTCAACATCAGGACATGTTGACTTTGGAGGACATGGGTTCGTGTCCCAACAGACTTCATCATGCTTTGGTGGCTAAGGAAAACTTCCTTTCTTGACCGATTGTGACTAAGTCTGCCTCAAAGAGTCTTGAAGAATCCATCAACATGTGGCTACATGCTAGCAGAAGAAAATATGAGCTAATCTTGAATCCTTAATGAGCATTTTCCACAGAAGAGCAAGGGAAGAAGGAAACTGATTTTCCTTCCTGTTTACTTACATTCTTACTATTTTTATGTGCTTTCCGTTTATTATCTTGTGTAATCCTCACAAGAACTAGGGCAGGAATATTTTTAGATGAGCAAACTGTGAGGCTCAGAGAGGTTAAGAAACCTCTTTATCATCACACAGCCAGTAGGTTTGACTCCAAAGCCTTAGTTCTTTGCTTTTCAATCTTTAGACATGTTAGAGTCTTGTCAGCCCTGCAATGTATTCTCCCTGCAATGAATTGTGGCCATAACCAGTCAGGATACAGTTTTTGTTTACTCAGAACTGTACTTACTAAAACTGTAATGTCTAAAGAAAAGAAAGTGTATCTAGGGTGGCCAAAGAGTGTGTCCCAAATAAACAATTGCAGATTGAGTGAAAAATGTATGGAATTGTATAGATGTCTACTGTCCTGGATGGAAAAACATGACATTCTATGACACTTTGACATCAACGTTTTTGGTTTAAAGTTCCCAGCTCCTCTCTGTTTCTTCTCTGTGTTCTCTCATCCCACACTCACTCTGCTGCTGATGAGGTAGCCAGCTGGCACTCATCTGTGATGCTTCCATGGGCAGGCCTGGCTTAGTGATGACAGCCACCTTCTGGGTACCAGCAGAGGCAAACAGACTCCCACAGGGGTGACATGCCCACATGTCAAACTTACTACTCCCAGGCAACATCCAGATTTGCAATGGCAGTGCCTGCTCCCATTTGTAAAAAGGTAGTGTCCTTTCCCGAAAGGCACAGGGTTAAAGCAGGTATTCCTTCCTACATCATCATAGCATGTTTTAAGTCTAGTTATACACACACACACACACAATTTTTCTTATTTTCCTTCCATTGAAGGACACACTTCAATAACTTTACTTCAATAACAATTTCAGGTTCTTATGGATTCTGAGGCTTTTAGATGAGCAGTGACTACATAACTGGCAGGCTGGCTCACTAATACAATATCCCCTGGTACCAGCTTCCATGTGGATTCAATTCAAGTGTCAGAACAACCACTACATTTGGAGAAGATCGAGTATTCTTTGCAAACATTGGGAATGAGCTCCCGGTGGCGGGGGAAACAAAATCGAAGGGTAGTGGTAAGACTAGTCAGATATCCAGGTGATAATTCAAATTAGCTAAGCTTCCCAATTCTACAAAAGTAGCTATAAATCAGGCAAGAATCTGCCTATCCCAAAGACAGAGTCCTGACAACCTAATGGGAACCACCACAGGAATCACAATTTTTCAGAAATTTAAGATCCAGACAAAACTCAGAAGGATGAAAATTATACCCTAGAAATTAAAAGGAAAGAGTCTGAGTTTTTTGTTTTGTTTTTGCAAAATAAGTTCTCCATCCTAAACCGTATCTAATGTCACAAAATGACCTTTCCAATTTTACATATTGAGGTGAGGATATTGATGGAAAAAGGAGACATGGACTCTAATGCGTTAAATACCTTGAACCCATGTCTGGATCCGTACTCATGCCTCCAGTGAAAATAATGATGGGCCCATCATCCATGCATCCCTGAAGGAGCAATCCTGAATATTCTAAACTCAAGAATGCACCCACAGCAATGTATTAGCATCCCACTGGCTGTTTATTGACAACTTGGCATGTTCTCTGGTGGTGGGGCCACTTTAACATCCTTAATTGGTAGATACACATTTTCCACACCACTAGAACTTCAAACAGCAGCTTCTACGCCCTTTCCACATAAAACCCTAACCACTAACATGCCTCACAAAGGCCCACTAAAATATGAATCTACTTGAATACATAGTGAACTTAATTGCTAATATTCCTTGGCAAATCAGATACACTATTAACAGCGTAATAATGAGTATGCATAGAGGCTCCCCAGTGCGACCAGATGCGTGTGTAAAATAAATAAATAAATTAAAACTGCCACGCTAAATAAAGTTGTCCTGCCACCTCAGGTTACCATCTGTTTCTAGTTTCCTCCCCAGTTTTCCCTGAGCCTATTTTCTCAGCTCCAAACAACTCCAGCTGGCAGGCCTTAAGATGCAACGTGGACAGGCCCACAAGAGCCTGGTTACCTCCGGCTGCCGTGAGCTCAGATTTGGATGTTACCTCTATAAACAAGATCCCTGCCATCCTGCAACTTTTTGGTCTCATATTCCCTCAATTTAAGGAAAAAAAAAAAAGAGGTGTGTGGGCAAGGGGGAGTGGAGGCAAGAAAGTAAGAGGGGAAAAAAGGAAAAATTAAAACATTTTCCTGTTGAGGGGATGTTAATAATAGACAAGTGTTAGATTTGGCAATAAATTATTGTCCAGATGAAGGGAAAACAATTACAAATTAGAAACAGATTTATTCACACTCACTGCATTAATGAAAAGTTAAAAAAAAAGAAAAGAAAGAAAGAAAACTAAACTGTGTGTACTGTGTGGAAAAAAATAATGGCCCGGCAGGCCTACTTTTTATTAACAACTCATCAGTAAGCAGGTTGTAATTCATAACAAAGAATTCACCCCAAGGAACGCCACATGACTGTGAGCTTTTTGAGTTTCCTAAGAAAATACATATGTTGTTCCACTTGGTTTCCTTTCAATAAAACCCACCAGTTAGCACTTCATTTTCAAGCTGTTCTGACAAATCAGGTGAGTTAGCTTTGTAGAAAAAACAGAAGCCAATTTTTCAGCTGAGAATTTTAGGGAATTTTTTTAATAACTTAAATAAATTTCCCAAATGGCAAGGAAGCCATGATAAAGGCTATGAAATGAGTTCATTTGGAACAGCTTGAAAGAAGGTCTGTTTTAATTCACTTCATTAATTTTTCCTGAGGAAATATTTAAGGATACATCCCTTGCTGCTAAGGTATGTGTCAGAAGGGAGGAGAAAAAAAGAACTGTATGATTTCTGTGTTTTTATAATCCCTCGAAACATGATTAAAGGTTTTTGGAAAGCCCTCTCAGCAGCTCTAGTAAGTAGAAGCCTTTAAAATGATAATAGCAGGGACTCCCTGCTTTCAAACACTCACTGAACTAAACACAAATCCCAAGGCTCTGCAATATGGCCACTGCCCATGGTTCCAATCTGACTTCCCCACAACTACCTAGGTACCAGGTAAATCAGCCTGCTGGATGTTCCCAGGAGAGAATGCGTATATGCTACCACCATTCCCTCTGCAGCTAATGACCTCCTTCCTACCAGACTTTCTCATATCTTCCAAAGTTTTCATCATCCTTTAAACCCATTTCATGTCTACCTTCCAATGAAGTTTGCCCTAGTCACTCTACATGAGTGAGCAAAGCAATTCTCATTGAATCTGCATAACACAGTGCTTATTTGTTTTTCTGCCTTCTATAAAGTCTCATGTAAAAAAACTTCTTTGAGAATTCAGTTTTAAGAAAAGGTATACATAACCAGTGTGTGTATTAGAGGTGGTAGCTTGACCGAATAGGACATTTCTTGGCGCCCTTGTAGTTATTTGTGGTCATGTGACTATGCCTAGGCAATGTGCTATGAGCAGAAGTAACATGTTTTCTACTCACTCCCTCCGCCCCCACAACCAACACAGAAGACTTGGAGTGAAATGGTTATGCGCAAGATGGAGATTGCCTGGACCCCTGAGTCACTATGGTACGCTGTCCTGGAGAGCTGCTCGACCTGCAGCCTATATATAGGATAAGAAATAAGAATTTGTTATAACGTAAGCCTCTGAGGTTTGGAGCCAGCCCAGCCTAGCCTATTCTGATTAACTTAGTATAGACCTAAGTGTCAATATTGTGAATTATGTACTTGACCATATTTCACTTTTCACTTTGGATGCCAGGAAACTCAGAATTTGAAGCTCTAGGTTGACTGCTATGGTCACTATCCATGTTTCCCCCTCTTTTTATATGTGATCATAATTTGTTTTTAAATCTAAAATTTCCTCATTTCAATTTAATGTTATTTTATTGTTCTTGTGATGTTCTTCTTGTAGGTAGTTTCATGTACATTCTTTAGGAAGAGGCATGGTATATATATATATATATATATGGAGAGAGAGCGGGAGAGAGAGAGAGAATTAATACAGTTGTTTGTATATGTACTTTTCTTACTGTTAATAATAGACTGTATCTTCAGGGCAGGCACTGAAATCTACCTTCTTTATATCCCTTTAAGTCGCTAACATAATGCCCTGTTTAATAAATATTTCTTTAATTAAATGAACTATGAGGAGACTGAATATGAAGACAATGAAATAACTGCAAGGTCACTATGTCTGGTTGTTCAATTTGTGCACTGCACAAAGGTACCTGCTGTGGGATAAGTGAGGTAAGTAAGGGCTGAAATCCAGTCTATGTTATGTCAAGTCTTACACCTTGGCCCTGGAGGAAAAAGTCCTTTTTGTAATTTATTACCTGGAAAGGATACTATTTTGTACTTTATCCACCCAGAGGGAGCATCTTTTTTATAATTTGTAGAGGTAGAAGTGCTAGCTTCTACCCACTGAGAATATGAAAACATCTCATTATGGAGTTAAAAAATAAGGCAGAAGTATTGGTGATAGAGGTAAAAGAAAAAGAGTAAATGGAAAAAAATGTACGAAAATGAAGATATAGCTATCCCAAAAGAATTATATATCACTGGAAAGACATACCAAATGCCTTTTAAGATATTGCAAATTCATTTTTACCTTGACTATTATGAAGCTTTCCTGATGCATAAAACCAAAAGAATATCTAATACTTTTTGGCTAACGCCAACATCAAAAATATGAAAAAAAAAAACCCACAATGATACATTGTTGAGAGTGATGATATTACTAGAAAATGTGCATTTACCCTCATGGTTAACATATCTATTGTTTGGTTTCATTAAAATATTAGCACCTTTGAGCCCATCCTCCCCTGTCCCCACTTTCCCCCCTTGATGTATGAGTAACATGCTGTTGTACTGCCCAACTACAAGCACATGGCCACTGAAGGTGGCCAAGGGAGGAAAGGCTTCCAAGATGTGGAATTCTCACAATCCATAAGCTTCCCATATGGCATGGGTGATAGATATACTGCACCTAGACACTGTAGGACTGCTGTTACCAGACCTCAGCACACTGCAATAAGACAGGTTCAGTATGATTCTTGTTCATACTACTTGGGAAGGATGCTCCCTATTCGATTAAGTGGTTGTTGACAATACGCTCAGAGCTATGATTCTTTTTTTTTTTATGATAGGCACACACACAGAGAGAGAGAGAGAGAGGCAGAGACACAGGCAGAGGGAGAAGCAGGCTCCATGCACCGGGAGCCCGACGTGGGATTCGATCTCAGGTCTCCAGGATCGCACCCTGGGCCAAAGGCAGGCACTAAACTGCTGCGCCACCCAGGGATCCCCCAGAGCTATGATTCTTGGTGAGATTTATACTAAAATGTATAGGAACTATAAAATGATTCATTGCTTAACCAAATAAAAAAAAAACATTGAAGTCTCCAATCCTCCCAGCTGATGTGCCTCGCCTCATGTCTGTGACGACCCTGTCTGTAAGAAAGAAAGAGTATTGTTCCGGAGGCCCAGCATGAGATGTCACATACCTAGGAGGATGTAGTCCACAATCACAGCCCACATGGAAAAAGACATCAGTTCTTATTACTTTCTTTTGGACTGGTGGCCACTATGAATGACCTTTGGGATAGAAATAAAATCCTTTGAATAATTTACCAAGAGTCCCCATGGTCCATGCCTACCTCTACAGCCTTACCTTACACCGCTCTCCTCCTCACTCTCTATCCCAGCTGTGAGGGAAGTCTTTGTAGTTCTTCTGATGTCCCTGCCCTTTTCCTCTTGTAGGTCTTTACATACTGAAGCAATCCCCCTCTGCTGGCTCTTCCTGCCCCACTATCCCTTGCCTGGCTAGAATCTCCTTGTCCTGTACATCTTGGCTTATAAATTTTGCTTCCTTCAGGAAGGCATCCTGGGCTCTAAGCTATCTCAAACTTCTGCATCCTCTACACTTCTTCTCCATGGCACTCAGACATCATCCATCTTCTTTGCAAGCTCCTTGACAGAGAGACTGCCTATGTCTTCCTCACTGCTGTATCACTAGTGCTAAGTTATGTCTGGCTCTCAAATACTCATTGATGAGTAGATAAATGGGCAGGCATGTGAGAGTCAGTGGAGTAGAATGGAAATTTGATGGCTCTCCTATTCCTATCACCCTGATCATGAAATGTAAAAGAAATTTGCCAAGTGAAGAAAGTCATTCCCTGCATCTGACATGAACCTCATTTTCTGACAGTTTTCTACGCTATTCCATGTTCAGAAAGAAGATTCAAGTTTATTTTTGGCATGAGATTGTCCACACTACAGTATGAATTACAAAAGGACATATTGATAAGTAAACCTAATAAAAGAAATAAACAAATGTGGATATGATCTTTCAGTGAAAGAAGACATGGTTCTGCTGAAAGAAGCTATTCAAACTGTCTAGTTATTTGGGATTTCATAGGACCAGCCATCCCACCTCGAGGCGCAGCCAGAGCTGGCTCCACCCCACACTTAGTCCCTCTGCATTACTTCCTTCCCCCATCCCTAGCTTTTATTTCTGCCTCCTGCTAACAGCCCAGAGCCACCATTGTTTGGATGACCTACTTGGGGCAGCTATTCTTATAATAACCTCATCTTGATCCATGATCCTGATTACTGATGTCATTCATTCTTGGTCTCACACCCATTTCTAAGAATTAAAGGCCCTCTTCCCACCAGCCCTAGATGTGCTGGAGCCAAAAATGCCTGCCTCCTTCCCTAAATGACTTTCTGGGGAAGGGGAACAAGACCCAATTACTCACAGGGGCACTCTGGTTCTAATTTCAGGGATCCAAAAATCAGTTTATGCAACTCATTGGCTCCCCTCCTCCCTAAATCTGTTTATCCTCTTGGTTGAAGATATCGCTGTCCACCCAGCCTCGTATGCAACAAAGTTACATTCACCCTGAGCATCTTTTTCTATAAGAAGCCTAAATTAATGTGTAATTCTGATCAGTTCCATCAATGGGCTATTTCCCACTTCCATACTCTTTCCAAACTCATAATGCCTATCTTAGCACCTGTTGTCTCCAAGCTAGACCTCTGTGATCAACCACCCCCCTGCACCTGCTCCCTTCTGTTCTCCCTGCAACCATCCTCTGCAATATTACCCAAACTGACTTCAAAACACTTGTAGTAGCATATTAGTCCTCTGCTCTAAAACAGCTCATTACATAGGGCTGCAGGACAAATCTTAAGTCCCTGGCATTGGTACTCAAGTCTCTCCCAATCTGGCCCTGACATCTCCAGTCACCGCCCCCACCCCATATATCTAATAGTTGGTCATATCAAACTATTGTCTTCTCTCATGTCCTTTTCTCTGCCTGGAATCCCATTCTCCGCTTCATTTCCCTCTCCACTCCCACCTCCTCACCAATTTTCCTATTTTCAGGCCTTGTACTTTCTCTCCAACAGTAAATTACTCTCTCAACATTCACTGAACACCTATCAGAGACCTCACTGCTCCCATGGCTTTTTATTGATGCCTCTGCACTAACATTTGGTGAGTCATGGTTGTTTTTGTTGTTTGTGTATTTGTTTATAGACTGGGTTCTACTAGACACAAGCATATCTCACTTACCTCCAAAACCACAGCACCTGAAGTGATGAACAAGTATGATTCTTTGAAAGCATGAATAAATAAACACTCAATTTAGTCTTTGATTCATTGAAACAATCAACTGGGAAACTTCAGCCCTAATAGATGCCAATCACACTGCTCCTGGCAGCATCACCACATGACATCAATGGTAATGGCAACCATCTCACTATTTACAGAGAACCCTTGAAAGAGTGTATTTGACCACTCCATCTCCCACCACCTCCATTCTACTGCTGCTCCTATTTTTCCCCTCTTGGTTAGAGGCCCTGGGAGTTATCTCTGCCTCTTTCCTTCTGTTCTTCATTCTATGTGTCAGCTTTCAAATAAAGGCAACCCCATTTTTGGCATATCATTTAAAGCCACTCCTTCTCTAGTAGTCATTTCTACTCTTCACACTCTCTTTCACTTATGTAAATCCAAGATGGTTTCAGGAGCTTGTTTTTCCAACCCTTGGCTTGCCCCTTCTGTTAATCAAGAGAAGCCACACAGCCTCCAGAGTGATTTACAAACATGCAAATCCCTCTTGCTCCTCCTCTGGCCTAAAGCCCTTTGATGGCTTTCCAGTGATTTCAGGACAACATCCAATCTCCTTGATTTCACATATAAAATATGTATCCATTCATGCAACAAACAGGCAATGAATGTCTATTCTGTGTCAAGCATTGTTGTAGAGGCTAGGCTGCAGCAGTGAGCAAAAGGTTCAAACTCTCTGTTCTAAAGGAGTATCTATTTTAGTGGGAGACACAAACAGTAAACAAAGTAAGTTATTGGGTGATTGTGGGTGCATGGGAGAAATTGGATGGCATATTAAGAGCCTGATGTTCAGTGGAAGGGAAGAGTAGGGGAGCCCTCACTGAGGAGGTGGCATCTGAACAAAACTGAAGAGAGGAGAGGCAGTGAGCCAGGAAGAGATCTGAGAGAAGCATCTCAGGAATTGGGGACAGCTAGTCCAAAGACCCAGAAGCAGAGCATGCCTCAGCATGTCAGCATGTCGGAAAGCCAGCAAGGCAGCCAACAAGCCAGGTGAGTGGGAAGACGAAAAAAGAGAGGGAAAAGACATCAAGAGAGGAAATACAGCAGACCACACAGGATGTCATAGACTTGGCTTGTACTTCTGTGAGAGGTTTTTGACTAAGAGATTATGATGATGACTTCCATTTTACCAACTTTATTAGCATAAGCCTCTTTCCCATTGAGAATACACTATAAGAGGGTGAAGGTGTTCTTGGCCCACTCCCAGCCCCATCTTTCAACACCTGTTCAGTGTTATGATTTAGCAACCTATGGTATGATTGCAGTTCCTCAAATACACTGTTCCATGCCCCGTGCCTTTCCACATGGCATCAGTGGGCCTGTGGATCCCTGGAATAACTATGTCCAACCTCTGGGCCTTATGAAAACTCTCTGTGTATTTCACCAAACCCAGTTCAGAACTGCCTCCTCCAGGGGACTACCATGTTATGCCAACAAGGATTAATTTTGCTTTTCTCTCGGCTACCTCTGAATCTCATATGTGTTTCTGTTCATTGCTCTTACCTGACTACACATTTGTCTTCTCTGGTAGACAGTGAAAAAATTGAGTTTTATTCATCTTGATCTCTGCAGCACCTGAATACCTGTCACTTCATAGGGGTTTACTAGATTTTTACTGGATTGAGGAAAAGAGAAAACAAGTACAGGATAGGTCCAAAAACTGGTCTGAGGGCCTGTGGGCAAATTGTCTAATTTGTGGGCATTGCTCTGTACCTTCAGTCAGGCCATGATGGTCTGGGAGGCTGGGGTGGTGAGTGAGGATGGTGCTCAGGCTCGTGTGCTGTACTGTGCTATCCTCTGGGGTCATGTAATAATAGCCTGTACACCTTCAGTATTTATGGAATGCATCTGGCTCAGGTAAGGTGGTCTCTGATACACATCTGGATTGCCTTAATGCAGAACCACTCTTTGTATAGAGGCTGGATTTGGAGGTAAATTGAGCTTCTACAAGTCTAATGTGGCCCTCATTTGCTTAGACTATCATTCATAACTGCAACCAACCCTCAGGTAAGATATTAGGGGCCTACAGAGGTGTGCCCAGGCCCACACTGAAGTTTTTCTATATATTTTAGGAGGCATTACAAACTTAGAGGTAAATTTTATTTGATTTGCCTGTATGGTATCTATGTCAGGCCTTGCTATCAGTCTGAATTTCCTGTTGACAAACTGTTACTGCTGTGGTCATACTGCTGGGAAGAGGGAGGGAGAGAAATGAAGCTAACACTTGTGATTGGATAGAGCTGAGCTTCTCCAACAGGGTGAAGAGGACCCTTAGAAGACCTTTTAAATTGCACCTGCCTTGGTATTTTGTGGACTGAAAAACTGCATGTGGAGAAGTTGTGAGTCAGGAACCTTCTGGTTCTTATTTTTTACCAGCCACATGGCCTTTGTCTAGAGTCTTTATCCATTCCAGTAACTGCCACCATTGCAGGAAGAGGACATATTCTCTACTCCTACGCAATGAGCTTTGACATATGACTACATCATTTCAGGTGCAATGATTCTGTTCACAGGGTTTCCCTGGTCTGTAATACCTCTCTTCATGATCATGACCTATCTAAATATTCCACCTCCCTGTCAAAACCAGTTGGAGTGGGGCCCCTGGGTGCCTTAGTCAGTTGAGTGTCCAACTCTTTGGGCTAATTAGGGTCATGATCTCAGGGTCATAGGATCAAGCCCCACACTGGGCTCCATGCTCCATGCGGGGTCTGCTTGGGATTCTCTTTCCCTCTCCTGGCCCCTCTTCCTGTCTGTGCACTTTCTCTCTCTAGAATAAATAAATTAATCTTAAAAAAAATTGGAGCTCTATCTCCCCTCTCCATTTTCTGAAGATACTGAAAGACTCACCAGGCCCCACCTCAACACTCAAGCAAAGGAACCAGAAGAATCACACACTTGCCTCAATCCCTACTAGAGCCTGTACTGTCTCTACACTTCCCTGAACTCCTATACAAATAGACCAGTGGCTCTGGGTCCTTGTTCAGACCTACAGCAATCTATGGTTCAATAAGCTCTCGAGGTGATTCTCATACACACTGAAGTTGGACCATCCCAGATACAGATAGCAATAGCTTGTGTGACACCCAATGGTTCTCTGAATCACTCTGTGGATTTGAACTTCCTTTCCCATTATCTTTCAAGGACAAAGTCTTACACATCTGTAAGAGCTATGTACATAGTGGGCACTCACTTTTTATTTTTATTGAGTTGGTGAGCCACTTCTTAACAGTACATTTTCTGGATCCCTACAGCACCCGACATGAGCTGGACATAGATTAAATCTCGTTTATGTTTTGTGCCCTGAAATTAGATCCTGCTACTAAAAAACAAGTTGGCCTCCTATAAGCAAATTAGGATTGTTGACTGCCCTCTAGTAGCTACCTGAAATCCACAGCCTCTCACAGGCAACGAAGTATTTGGAAGGCGGGGGGGGGGGTGGGGGTGGGTAGGTGGCTCAGTCAGTTAAGCATCCAACTCCTGATTTTGGCTTAGGTCATGATCTCAGGGTCATGGGATCGAGCCCTGTATCAGGCTTCACACTCAGCAGGGAGTCTGCTTGTTCCTCTCCCTCGGTTCCTCCCCCCCACTCTCTCACTCTCTCAAATAAATGAATAAAATATTATTAATAAAAAAAAGAAGGCAGGAGGAAATAAGCCAAATGGCCAGATTGCTACATGGCTTAGAACACATAGCCTGCTTTCTAGAAGAGAGTCCTTGAGTCTTGCTTGGTTTGGTGAGATGGAAAATGGATTGGGAAGAGAGACTGGTATGTTTTTATGCTGTTTGGTAAAGAAAAGTTCATAGCATACCCCTGGTGATTCCTGTAAATAAAGATAAAAGCAGAGGCAGATATTTTCTTTTTAAAAGATTTTATTTATCTATTCATGAGAGACACAGAAAGAGAAGCAGAGACACAGGCAGAGGGAGAAGCAGGCTCCCGGTGGGAAGCCCGATATGGGACTTGATCTCAGGACCCTGGGATCTCAACCTGAGGCAGAGGCAGATGCTCAACAAATGAGTCACCCAGGCACCCAGGGACAGGATATTTATCAAGTTTTGAAATAGCTGCTGGAGCTTGTTACCGAGAGCTCAATCAAAAGAGCTCAGAAACAGCTGGCTTTGACAGTGAAGGCCAGGCTATGGTACCCAAAAGGTGCTGATGTTGATGTGTGGAAAGCCACAGGTTCCATTAAATCTCTTCCAGCCCTCCAGTAAGACCCTGTTATGAAAGCCCTACCAGGTGTGAAGAGCTTGAAGCAAGAGAAAATTGACCTAGAGCTGATACATTAAATGAAGCTTAGAGTCCAGATTTCACCTAAATAAGGAAAACTTGGCATATCCTTTTTAAAAAATACCTTACTTATTTATTCATGAGAGACAGATATGATCTGGGGGAGAGAGAGAGAGACAGAGACAGAGACAAAGGGAGAAGCAGGCTCCATGCAGGGAGCCTGACATGGGACTTGATCCCGGGTCTTCAGGATCAGGCCCTGGGCTGAAGGCAGCACTAAACCTCTGAGCTACCCTGGCTTACCCTTTTTTGAAGAGAAGTAGGACAGCACATGTGTAAAGACAAAATCACAGTTATCCACTTTTAAGCACACACACATATACATAAACTGACTGGAATTTTTTTCCTCCCCTAAAGTCCCCAGATGATTAGGATATTATATAGCGGTTGAATTATTAGTTCTCTTTGCTGTTAGTGTGTTCTCTAGGATCAAATTTCTTTGCATTTTACAAAATTCTTCAATTCTATAGAATGAGACTTTCTATAAAAAGAGAAACTAAAAATTTTTATGATTTGTTTTCATTTTTCAGGTAAGGGCTGTGGGATTTATGCTCATCTATTCATAGTGTCTCAGTTGGGAGCTCATATCTGCTCTGCATAATGGTTGTTGGCATTCATGGTGGGACAAGGGTGCCAGTGCGCTATGCAGTGTGGATGAAGACTAAAAGGTGAAGGAATCTGTTCACTCCTCCAGGAGCTCACAATCTAGCAGGGAGCACAAGCAAGTTGACATTAATCATAGAGCATGGTACAAGGTAAATGCAGAGTGGCACGTACATAGAGATTAGTACCTGAATGACCCTAGCAAGAGGAGGATTCTGAAAGAGGACAAGAATACAGCATCATGCAGTTGGGGAGCTATAGGTAGGCGCAGAGAACTGAGTTGGGGTGGGGGGGAGCTGGGACCACCTAGAAGAGGACTTAAAGGTTAGTTATAATGGCAAATAGTAAGAGGGTAGAAATGGAATAAAACAAATCCATGGAAACTATCAGCAGGGCTGAGTGGCTTGTTGTGAGTCAGGATGAGAAAGAGAGACTTTTCTAGGATGAGAGCTGTCTAGAATGGTGGTCTCTGCCACCTTCTCACGTGATGGGAGAAAAACAGCTGAGATGAGAGCAGAGGGCATTCTATCAAAAAGTGGTAGGAGGTGTGCCCCTCCACACAAGGTCTGCCCTTTAACTGTCCTTTGCTCAAAGACTCTCCCTGGTAGTGAGAATGTGGCAATCTCCACCAACATCGATGCTATAGTCATACTCCAGCTTCCTCCTTTTCCTTCTAGAAAAAGTTCACTAGTATTACAACCCAACTGATATGCAAATTCGCTGATTTCCAACCTGGAAGATGATCTTTTTACATCCAAATAGGGCAACAGGTACATTTATGTCACCTGTAGCACTTCAGTGTGGCTAATTAGTAAGAAAGCCTGATAGTTTGTATTCCTCTGCACAGTATGTTATGGTTGGGTAACTGGTGGGAAGCTGCACTTTTAAATCATTTTCCCCAAGTTTTCTTTTTTTTTTTTTAAGATTTTATTTATTCACGAGAGACAGAGAGAGAGAGAGAAGGCAGAGGGAGAAGCAGGCTCCATGCAGGGAGCCTGACGTGGGACTCGATCCCGGGATTCCAGGATCATGCCCTGGGCCGAAGGCAGGAGCTAAACCGCTGAGCCACCCAGGGATCCCTTCCCCAAGTTTTCTAAAGCCTGTTTCTCAAATTTCACCTACTCAAGATAAGTCAATATTTGTGATATTTTGTAGAGGTGGTTACAGACACAAGAAACCAGATAATTTGCTAATCGTCATTTGACCAGATAATGTCCAACTCAGAATCGCCCTACAGATCTAAGGTCTGCATCACTGAACTTCATTTCTGTGTCTACACTCAATTGTTAGGTTGTAGAAGATAAGAGAAAAATTAAATATTGGGAGAAAAAATTAAGAACAATATGGGCAGTACTAATGAATCTCATGTATACATTTTGAATAGGACAGGGTTATCTCTTTATCTGGAGCTTTGGAGCACATATTCTACATGCAAAACACATTGTTAATTATAGAAAATTAAGAAATCAAATAAGAAAAGAAAATAAAAAAACAAAAAAGAAAAAGAAAATTACTATTGTTGACATTTAACATATGTGTGTCTTAATGTGTTTGGACACATACTTTTTACAGATCTGTAAACCACTAACATATTCTGTGTTCACATTTTATTGTATAAAATATCAAACATCTTTCTATTGGAATAAAAATATTTCTACAACATTATTAATGGTTACACAGTATCATATTTTATGGAAGTACCATAATTTATTTAACCTATTAGCTAAATTGCTTGCAGTGTTCTTAATCATAAATAATTCTGCTTATCCATTTATACTTGGATTACATTTCTATTCATTTTCTTTGTTTCTCTTCATTAGAAATATTTCCTTCATTATAAATGCCTAAAAAGCTGGTCACATTTAATTGATTGCTTCATTTAAATAGTCTCAATTTTTTTAAAAAAAGCAACTAGATAATAATTGGATTACAACTGGCTTTTCTGTTAAGGCTTAATTTTTTGCCTTATGTACCTTTCCGGTGTGGTTTTGAGTAATTTACAATGTAAATACATAGTATGAGTAGCTCACAAAATTAAATTCAACAAATATTGGAACTGTCCTGGGGATACCTTCAGAGATTACTCAATGATCCAGGTCCCTTATACCTGAGAATCTGTAATGTAAGTAAGACTAGGATGCAGAGAGCTGTGACGTAGCCACCTATGCCATTGGAAAGGCACAAGTGACTATTGGAACTCTGGGGGGGGGGGAGTCTCTGATGGATGGGAGGATGAGAGAATGCCTCACGGAGCAGTAATCATTTGAAGTGTTAGATTTCATATGTAAAATAGAAGAATGTCAACATATTATTAGGATAAATTATATGTAGAATTTTTGACTCACTACACGTATTTTAAAATTTTCAAATCTAGGGACACCTGAGTGGCTCAGTGATTGAGCATCTGCCTTTGACTCGGGCGTGATCCCGGAGTCCAGGGATTGAGTCCCACATCGGGCTTCCTGCATGGAGCCTGCTTCTCCCTCTGCCTGTGTGTATGTGTGTTTCTCGTGAATAAACGAATAAAATCGTTAAAAAATTTCAAATACAAAATGATGTATTTTAATTTTAATCAGATGATAGGAACTGGACCAAGTAGAATATTTATTATCAGAAGGAAACTTATATTTGAATTCCAGTGAGGCCCAATTTCTTCACAAAGAATAGGGAAGAAATACAGAATCTAAGGATTCCATGAAATATTGATTAGTATTATTCTCTAATTTTTCCTTGGAGAAAACCTAGGTCTCCAGAGGCTATGTACCTTGTCTCAGTTCTAAGTCACACATCCTGGGATGGCTGAGCCAGCACTAGAGTCCAGAGATCCAGACTCCCCGCTCCACGTTCCTTCCATCACTCGACGTTGGTTTCCCAAGGGCTGCTAAGCAAATTTATTAAGGGCATGGATTCCCAGTTCAACAGGTGCAGAAATATGAGAGGATCCTTCACCTGTCACATTGAGTTGATGAACCTTTTCCTGCAAGTCTGTGAGACTGAAGAGTTCATTCAACATTCATTCATTCAACAAGTGTGTACTGAGTGGCTATGATGGTCCTGGCATTGCACTAAACACTGGGGAACCCAGCAGGGAACTAGTCAGACCCTTGGAAACATGCCTGTCCAGACACTGGCGTCTGCTGCTTGACTTGGGGAGGCGTGGGTGGGAGTGACCAGGTGTTGATCTGGCTCCAGGGAAAACAAGGGGAATTCAAATGTAGCACTGCAACCTGCCATGCTCTGTGCAGATCTCCACTTTGGGATCAATGATCTGGAAATTACATTAAAAATGCAAATGATATTCCCATACAAAGATAGAAAACCATGCCCTTCCATTACCTGCCTCTCTGCAGCCCACTAGATCATCTCTCCCACAGTTCACACTCACTCTGACTTTTTGTCCAAGATCAACAGTTCTTCCAATGATAGGTTATTTGCTTAGCTCCAGGCTTTAGGCTGTCAGTTTGTGATCAGTGACTTTATCACGTTCTCTCAGCTCTTCAGTGGGATGAAAACTTCTCACAAACCTGAGGGAGTCTTGTAGAATACGAGAGCAGAAGGAACTGGAGAGATCGCTTGGTTCCCTGCCTCTTCTGACAGATGGGGAAACTGAGGTTCACAGAATTATACTTACCCATCCAGGGCCACACAGCTGGGACCTAGAGTTGCTGGACTGGAATCCAAGGGATCCCAATTCCCAATCCAGTATGTAGTCCTTTATTTCACACTCCCACTTGAGAAAGGGTGCATCTGATCTATAACCTCAGGTTCATGATATCCATTTACTTTCCCTCTGGGCACTCATTGAGATAATAGCCCTAATCATCTAAAAAGTACATCACATCAGTACATAATTGGCCCTTGCATAACATGGCTTTGAACTGCACAGGTCCACTTATACATGGATTTTTTCTGATATAGTACAGTACTGTAAATGCATTTTCTCTTCTTCATGATTTTTTTAATTTTTTGAAAGATTTATTTATTTATTTGAGAGAAAGAGAGAGAGCAGTGGGGAGGGGCAGATGGAGAGGGAGAGAGAGAATCTAAAGCAGACTCCCCAGTGAGCATGAAGCCCCACGCAGGGCTTAATCTCCTGACCCTGAGATCACTACCTGAACCAAAACCAAGAGTCAGATGCTTAACTGACTACAACACCCAGCCAGGTTCACCCCCTCGTGATTTTTTAAATAACACTTTTTTCCTCTAGATTACTTTATTGTAAGACTACAGTATATAATACATATAATGTACAAAATACATGCAAATCAGTTGTTTATATTATTGGTGAGGCTTCTGGTCAACAGTAAGCTATTACACAGGTTTTCATCTGCACGAGAAGTTGGCACCTGTAACCCTATGTTGTTAAAGGGCTAACTATAAACAGTAATAAATGGACACAGTGGAGAAGAAATACTTTATATCAAGATTCTCACCTTAAAATTATATTCCTCCTACTGTACTGGCTGCTCCATTTTGGTCTCCTTTTCCTGTCCTCTTTATCTCCAGGACCTCCAGTGAGACAAGGAAATAGATATTTGGCCTTTGTCCCTGGTTCCTGGCACACAGCTCCTAAAACACTTGTGTTCTCCAGAGTAATAAGAGAATCTTCTGTATGAAAATGAGATGACTGGTGTCTGGGAATCTCTGGGTAGCTTCAGGATAATCGCTGGTTCCCAGAGAGGCCAAGGCATGATTACAGATTTGGAATTTCAATCCTATCCTGCAACGTCCAGGAGGGGAGAAGAGCTGGAGACTGAGTTAATCATCAATGGCCAAGATTTCATCAATCATGCTTACATAGATTATCAAGATACTGAAGGGTGGCTCTCCCGGAAAGAGCATGGAAGTTCCACATCCCTTCCTCCATACCTCACCTCACGCATTCTTTCAATTGGCTGTTCCTGAGTTATATTCATTATAATACACTGGTCAACATAAGTAAACTGTTTTCCTGAGTTCTATGAGCCTTTCTAGCAAATTCTTGAACCTGAGGTGGTGAGGAGTTGTGGGGATCCCTGATTTGTAGCCAAGTCAGACAGAAGTGTGGGTAAGCTGGGGACTCCACACTTGTGACCGGCCTCTGAAGTGAAGGCTGAGCCCTTAAATATGTGGAGTCAGATTCTAACTCTGGGTAAGTAGTAGCAGAATTTAATTATATTGTAGGATATCTAGTCAGCGTCTGGAGAATGGAAGAATCATTGCCTGTATTGTTCATCGTGTATTCCTACTACTGTAAGTAACATTTGCTTAGTAAATTTTCCTGAATAAATTAATTTTCTATAATTTTTATATAAGTGTCTTATGCTAAATAATTCTAAAATTAAAATCTTTAGGTAAAGATGGAAAACAACTGAAACAATTTACACCCTGTGAGTCTTCTTCATGCTTAAGATCTGGTTTGATGGTATTACTGGTGGACATTGGTAATAGTAACCACTGCCCAACAGTAAGAGAATATACTGAGCCAAAGATTACCGATGTCAAAAACTTAGACTAAGATTTATTGGACTTAGAAAATTACAAATTAAAGTACAATGTTATCCTGGACTAAAAGTAAGGGAAGTTGGCAAATGAAATTTATGTAGTGCCAGAAAAAGATTTCCTGAAGAAAATTGAAAAGTATGATTTTTCAACCAAAATGTAACCCTACATGTTTAAGCATCCCTCTTCTCTCTATTTTTATTTTAAATTTCTATTTATGTATTTATTTTACAATTTGTTTAGTGCATTTAGGTTACTAAAGGGGACTATACTGACCAGAAGGAGTGCAGTTTCCCATCAGAATCCCGCTACTCTGCTGCTCCAGGGTATCTCTACAACCACCGTGTCTCACTTGCTAACCCAGTACTCGCTGGCCCCAGGCTTTTGTTTATATGAGGAAAACTGACAGGAAAGAGAATATCTGAGCATAAAGTTTTTAGGAGAGAAGTGGTGAATTGGAATTTCTGCCATTATCAGATGAGAACAGAAATACATTTTGCATTTACTGTCAGTCCTTGGGGCCTCCAGCCCAAGACCCTCCAGCCCAAGCTTAGTATTGTTCAAATGCTGCTCCATGAGACACTGAGAGGAGACCCAATCATTTGGGCCTTTGGAGAATGATGAAAAGGATCTGCTGGAGGAAAAGGCCAATAGAAGGTAAAACAAAGGCTTGGCTCTGGCCTACTTACAATGCATACTACGGCTTGATTGTAAAGTTGGTCCTCAAACTGTGAATTTTTGGTGGTTAATGGATTACTAAGAGATAAAAGAGATAGCATGGATTCATTATGGTCCCCACTGCACAAGAACAGCTCTGCTTGCACATCTAACAGGCATCTCAGATATATATATTCAAAACAGCTCCTGATCTTTTCACCAAAACCAAGTCCTCCCCCAGCCTTTCCACCTCAGCTGGTTATAATTTCCTCCTCCTAGTTGTTCAGTCCAAAAGTCTTGAAGTCATTTGTCTTAGCCCAATTGGGCTGTTATAATAGAATGCTATAGACTGGATATCTCATAAACAATAGGAATGCATTGCTCACAGTTCTGGAGACTAGAAGTCCAAGATTATGGCACCAGTAAAGATGGGTGAGGGCCCTCTTTCTGGTTCACAGCCAGCACCTTCTTGTTGCATCCTCACCTAGTAGGAAGAGCTAGATACTAGTAGGATCTCCTTGGACGCTCTTTTATAAGGGCACTAATCCCATTCCTCCCTCCACTCTCATGACCTAATCACCTCTCAAAGACCCTACCTTCTACACCATCACTTTGAGGTTAGAACTTTAACATAGAAATTGGTGGGGGTGGGGGGGACACACATATTCAGATCATAGCATCATTCTTTTAAAATTTTTTTTTTTATTAAGTAGGCTCTGTACCCAATGCTGGGCTTATACTCATGACCCCAAGATCAAGAGTTTCATTTTCCACCTACTGAACCAGCCAGGTGCCCAACAGCATCATTCTTGATTCTTTTTTCTTTAATACCCCATACCCAGTGTGTTAGGGAATCATTAGCTCTTCCTTCAAAACACATTTGGAAGCAGATCACTTTTTATCATTCCACTGTTCCCATTCTAGTCCTAGTCACCATTATCTGTGCTTCTGTTTCCCATCTGGTCTCTCTGTCTTTACCCCTACCCCATTTAATGCATTGAATTGTGTCTACCAAAAATAGATGTTCATGTTCTAATAGCCAGTACCTATGAATGTGACCTTATTTGGAATTATGGTCTTTGCAGATGTAAATAAATTGTAAATTGAAATGACAGCATACTGGATTAGGGTGGGCCTTAAATTCAACTACTAGTTTCCTTATAAAGAAAGCACTGGGTGTTATACTATATGTTGGCAAATCGAACTTCAATAAAAACAAAAAATTTTAAAAAATAAATAAAATTTATTTCGACACTGGGGGAAAAAAAGAGCACAGAACAATGAGACACATAGGAGAGGAGACCATGTGACAATAGAGATTATAATGATGCACCACAAGCCAAGGACACCAAGCATTATTAGCAGGCACCAGAAACAAGAGAATGGCAGGCAAGGATTTGCCTAGAAAATCAGATTTTCCTCAGGCATGTTCTTGCTCTAGGGCATTTGCACTGGTGACTCCCTCCCCTAGAAAATTCCTTCCTCAGATTTATGCGTGACTACTTGCCTCACTAGTTCAATTAAATGCTAACTTCTCAGGAAGACCTAATATGGCTACCTAAAATCGCAGATGTCCCCACCAGATCCAAATCCCTCTTCTCCTGCCCTCCTTTTTCTATCTCTGCGTGGTACATTAGAAAGTAGTAAGTGCTAGTCAACTTAATTAATCATTTTGTTTTTTTTTTTATTGCTCATTTCCCTCAACTGGAAAGTGAAATTTGTGAAAATTTTTATCTTTTTCTCTTTTAGCTGATATATCCCTAAAAATAGTGCTGGTATATTATAGATGATAAACCAATGTGTTTAGGATGAATGAACAGGAAAAGGCAACATGATATGGCAGATATGAGGGTTTGCCAACCTCAGATCTCAGCTATTACTGCCCCATTTTTTATTTGAATGATCAAGTTTTCAGTGGTTAGAAAATGCTTTGATAGTCCCAGATAAAAGATAATCATCCTCACTTTTTCACTTTTAAATACTTAAGATTTAGTGCTACCCTTGGTGTCTTGAAAAACAAAAACGGCCGGCAGAATGAGCATAGACTAAATGCAAAAAATAAAAAATAAATAAAAGAAAAAAAAAGAAGAAGAAGAAGAAAAAGGAAACTCCAGCTACTACTGCTTCCAAAATATTCCTGTTGAGGAACAAAGTGTTTAAAGAAAGTGTTAACTGCTTCAAAGGCTCTAGCAATGTTCCAAAAATATAGGCAGCACACTCCTTCCTATCCTAGTAAGATGGGCTCACAATATCCTCTGTAATTTCTATAGTTAGAAATTACTAAATAGCTTACGGGTGCAGATTAGAAGTTCTAGGCCATTGGCATCTGTGAAATCATCATAGGCTAAAATACTTAATCCTTTGAGACTAAATCCAAATTGCAAACTACCCAGGAAAAAAAATGAGATCATATATCTGCTACTCAGATTATTTTCCTATCTGCCAACAAATGCCTCCGAGAAGAATCATGTGTCCGCATGTGCACATATGAGATACACACACACACACACACATATAAGCACACACTCATTCTAGCAGCCAAGCTGCTTTGAAAACATTAATATATATTAATAAAAAATGTAAAGACACAGCTGTTTCGAGTTTTAGATAAACCGTGGACAATTTTTTACCATTTAAGTCATTGGAAGTGTTGCATACATAATTGAATGAAAACATGATCCAAAAAAATATATATAAGTAAGCTAAAAGAGGATGTTGAAGAATTGGAGTTTAAAAGAATTTATTATAAATTATTACTTATCATGTCTGGTTGCACAGGGAGGTGCTTTGGTTAAGAGAGTTATCATGTTCCATATGTGAATTAGTAATTTAGACTATAATAAAATACACTTAGTGCTGAGTAGTCTAAAAGGAATATGAACTTCCTCTGATGAGTGACTAAAAGTTCTTCAAGATAATCCCAGACCTTATGACTGTATTTCACAGGAGATATCATTGTGCCACAACTGTATGCAAGTGCACCCCTAATAGAATTCTGGTAAATAACAGAAAGTTCATGGTTAATGGCTTATCCAGAGAAATATTTACCTTATAACCCAACCCTTCCAAGTTTTATTAATGCCAGGACTTGGAATCCTCAAAATACCTATCTAAATACAACCCCAGAATGAGCACTAATCTAATTCTCTGTGGCACTTGGCTCCAAGGCTTCTTCTTTACACCTGTTGATGCTATTAGAAAAGGCAGAAATTGGAAACACATTCCCCTGCAGCCAAAATGCCTCCCATCCAGTAGTTATTGGAGATCCATTTCAGTGGCAAAGGGCATGACAGTTAGTGGGTGTTAAAAATAAAACAAATGGGATGGAAAGAAATGCACAACAGGAAGGAACATATTCTTCAAATGTCAGAATTTGAATAGGCACAAGAAAACAAAACTCTGGGCCCCCACTATTGAGCATGCCATTCTCCTTCTGTGGGAGGCCACCTGTTGTGATTTCTGTGCTCAACTTGGAATGACTTCCTTGTTAATGGTAAGTGATTACCCAAGTTAATGATGAGTGGTGGGTGATAGTGGTAAGTACAGCCAAGTCTATGGTCTGAGATGCCATAAAATGCACACCTATTCCACTTAGGAAAGGACAACTCTTATGCCAGGTCAGCATGATAAAATTCCATAGCCAATCTTAAAGGTTTCTCTGAATGTGACAAATCCTTATTACTAGAATATAAAGAACAGCCATGAAAGTGAGGACTTTATTGCATTCACTGCTGTATCTACCTCTGAGAATAGTGCTTTGCATGTAGTAGGCACTTGATATATCCTGAATGAATGGATAGTCTATTCTGCTGTAAACACCTCCACAGTGGTAAGCAGTTTGAGCAAATATAGAAATGAAACTTCTCTAGTATCCAATCAGCTCCAACATACCATATCTATATGTCAGTGCTTCCAAGGCAGCTGTTCCAAAAACTCCATTCTGATTGTACACTACTTTGGATTTTCTTTTTTTCTTAGGAAATAGCTGTGATAAAGTCAGGCACACTAGGGTCTCCTTTGGGACTAAAGGAACAGGCAAGTCTTAATATAAATGTATCAGTTGTAACAGCAAAGTTCCAGAATGGTAATAGATAGAAAAGATTTTGGCAGGTTAGTCTCCCCATGGCCCTCAGAGTGTATTTAACACTGGTCCTGTGGCCCTGTTTCTCTGTACGAATAGTTTTGTCTTCTCTTATCTTGCCCCACAGAGGTTCCTCTCCATTCCAACATGGTGCAAATCTTCTTGGATTTCATTTGAGCTGTCACAATATCATCATAACTGCTCTTCCTATACCCAATCTCCCCTCTCTCCAGCTCATCTCTTATGATTCCATCTTTTAAAAACTCTCAGTTCATATTCCCAATGCAATGAGGTCCAAATATCTCAGCAGCACCCAGAAAGCCCTTCACAAACATGTTTGAGTATAGGCTGATCTCCTGGCATTCCTTTCTACCCCAACTCCATCACATCCTCACCCCAAATATATAATGATGCTGTAGCTACATGGCACCTCCCTCCATTCCCTGTGCACGCTCCAGCCTCCCTGTCCTTTGCTCATGCAATTTCCTCAGCCTACGATGCTTCTACATCTTGCCTACCAAGAGCAATCAGAGTTCAAATGTCACATCTTCTCTGGATACTCCACCACCAACCACACTGCCACCATGAACCCACCTCCTTCCCACAGCCTGACATGGAAACCCTCAGAGGTAACCTGGCAAGTGTCTGATCCTTCATCTGTGATCTCAGAGCACCTTCATGATACCTCTAATGTGGTAGGTTGTTTCTGAAGATGATCACCCCTTTTCTCATGCACATGCCACTCCTCTGGTATATTTCCCACTCCTTGAGTCTTGGTTGGCCCTGTGGCTTAAGCAAAATCCAACCTGGAACTAACTCTGCACCAGTTCTGGCACTAGACCTTAAAAGAATTCAGAAATCATGTAGAGAAGCATGGAATAGACAGACTACTATTTGATGAGACCAGGTGGATGAGAACCAATGGGCCCCAAACCATTCCAGCCACCTTAAGTGAGGCACCAGACATGAGTGAAGCCATCTTTGACATTCCAAGTTTCTAGTTAAATGCAGCCATATGACTGAACCCATTCCATACCATGTGACATAGAACCACCCAGCTGATGATTGACAATTGTTATTTCAATGCAGTAAGTTATGGGGTAGGTTATTTCCCAGTAATAGATAACAGAAACATTTAATATAGTTCGCTATGACAGACTACATTTTCTTTTCTTTTCTTTTTTTTTTAAAGATTTTATTTATTTATCATGAGAGACACAGAGAGAGAGGCAGAGACATAGGCAGAGGGAAAAGCAGGCTCCATGCAGGGAGCCTGATGTGGGACTCAATCCTGGAACTCTGGGATCATGCCCTGAGCCAAAGGCAGATGCTCAACCACTGAGCTACCCAGGCGTCCCCAGACTAGATTTTCCAAAGACAACTGCAGCAACATCTCCCATGCTCCTTTGCTGTGTCCTTGTTAATCTGCCTCCAAGAGATGGAGTCCAATTCCTCTCCCTGTGAATCTGGAGTGGCAATAGTGACTTGCTGAATGCCACAGAATGCAGAAGTGATACTGTATGACTTCTGAAGACAGCTCCAAAGAGCTCTTTCAACTTCTGCTCTCTTGGAAAGTTCTTTGGATGCTCCATCTCAGGTGCATCTGGCTTGCAAGAAGAAACTGAAGCCACATGGAAAAGCCATATGTAGATGCTCTGATCCACATCCCTAGCTGAACCTTTGAGTTATCCCTAGGTAGCAGACATGGGAGTGAGGCAGCCTCCAGATGATCCCAGCTTCAGACTTTCACATCTTTCCCAGCCACTGGAGACTTCCCAGCTGTGTTCCCAGACACTGTGGAACAGAGATCAACTCCACTGTGGCCTATCTGGATTTTTGAGCAACAGAATCTGTGAGCAGAATAAAATGGGTGTTTTTTTAATGTCACTAAGTCTAATGGTTTGTTACTCAATAATGGATAAATTAAACATTTCTCAACCAGATTCTGGGCTCCTCGGAGGTGTGGGAAAGTTCAGTTATCATTGTATCCCTAGTCTATAGCATGACACCTAGAGTCATGAAAGAAATACTCACCATATATCTATCAAGTACAATTTAATATTGTATGTCTTTTTAAATTTTTTTAACGTTCAGCTTTATGGAATTTTGGAGATCCATACGTTTGGACTGAAAATAACAGAGAATATATCTATGAGCTAGGTTTATCAAACTATGTTCTTAGGATTCTTACTCCCTCGAAAAATGACTCTTAAAAAAAATGACTCTTTACTTTTCCTTTCTTCATTGTATGAAATCCTATGGGAGAATTCAGACCTGCTATTGCAAACCAAACTAAAATGGAACAAAATAAAGTATTCAGTATAAAGGAAAATCAATCCAATTCAATTAAGTACAGGCCATTTGCTACCTTTTCCAACCAAAGTGATCATCCTGTGTTTCTCTGTTCCATTTCACATAAGGGAATAAATTTCTAAATGTACTGAGTGCCCATAGTTTTCCTCTCCCATACCAAGTCAAAATTCAATACCAAAATGCTATTCAACATACCTCTAATTGTCCTGGTTTAATAAGATGTGTATCATTAAAAAGTTCCTCCAAAAAATATTATCTTAAAGACCTAACAAGTGGTAATGTTTTCCCCTGGTAGCACACTCACCTGCTATCTGGCTTTGTCAGAGAAGGAGATGCTCTGAGTAGTTGAACCTTACAGATAGCCTCCCCCAACTCAAACCTTACTTAGCTTATACATTCTCCCACCACAGGGATATGGGCACCCCTGCATTAGGCTGAGTGAATAAAGCTTGATCAACTCTTGTTGGGTTAGTAAATGCTGGACTTTGGAAATTTCCAAACCTAAATCGCATAAAGGCTAATGGTTGTACACCCAGACCCTGTAGACTTACTGGAGCAAAATCCATCAGTGACTAAGAATTCCTCCATGGAAAGTGGTAAGTATGAAGCAAAATCCACATTTAGTAACCTTCCTATTGAACTTTAACGTTATTTACAGAGACTTGGATTGTGGAGAACTGTTCCCACCCACCAGGCTCTTTTTAATTTTTGGCAACTTGACAATGGAAGGGCAAAGCTTTCTAACCATACTGATCCAGATCACAACAAAGATGCTATCTCTGAGTACATGTACATCTTTGGTACATCTCTACTTTCACCATGATTCATTTAGTCAAGGTTCCCATTAACTCCATTAAAGGCTTACTTCCTAACCTGATATCAACTCATTTATTCATCCACCTATTCAGTGGTGCAGCATTTATTAAGCATTTACTATGTGTCAGGCCCAGATTAGCTGATGAGAATAGAAATATAAAAGAGATCAGCTGTCTCATTTTGGGGAACTGACAGGCTACTAAGAAAGAGAGATGAATGAATAGCTGATTGGAATATAGCTGGGGTCAGCAATCCACAGCCAGTGGGCTACATCTGATTTGCTGCCTACTTTTGTATGTAACATTATATAGGAATGTAGGCACATCCATTGGCTTATATCTTGCTTTCAAATGACAATAGCAGATCTGAGTTGTTTCATCTAATACCCTGGGCCTACAAATCCAAAAGTATTTATTATCTGATCTTCTGAAAAAAAAAAATGTTGGCTGACTGCTGCAATGTGGTGTGATGTGCAAGATAACAGAGGTACATTTCCTATTCAACAGTCCACAAAGGAGGGGATGAGTCACCAGGGAGTACCTGCACAGAGCAAGAAGCTCCCAAATCCCACAATGAAGAGTGGGTGGAGGATCAGTTAGGAGTAATAGCAAGGACAGACAGACAACAGGCAAAAGGTTTGAGTTTTGTGAAAAATCAAAGAGGACCTTCTGAGAATGGTTAGTAATTAATGGGGGACAAAGGGTGGTGGGAGATGAAGCTGACGAAGGAGGAAGAGCAGTCTCAGCAAGCCCGGAGTAGGCCCTGCTGGATTCTATCTGGCCAGCAAGGGAGATTCATTGAAGAGTTTTACACAGAATAAGGAACAGAAAATAGACTGAAAAGAGGTGAGTGGAAAAACCAATGAAGATTGCATTGCCACAGTGTAAGTAAAAGATAATGACTCAGAAGAAAAAAGGCAGAGGCAGATGGATGGGAAAAAGGATTCAGAGGTCTTAAGGAGACTGAATTAACCAACATAGAAGCTTTATCATGTATATTTAATGAACACTCTATGTGGCATAGTATCTGCAATTGGCTGAGACAAGTGAGACTTCTCTGTTCAAACCCCTCCCTAAAAGGCTCAGGGAAACACCATCATGTACCTGTTGGGCTCAAAAAAGAAAATCTTTGGCCTTTTCTTTATAACTATAACAAATATTGTTCAGCGGCAGCTGGTGAAATGCTTGATGATCACAGGGACAGATATCTTTACTCATTGGATCACTTGTCTCTGCCTGCTTTTCACTCTATGAGGCTAGCCAAACAGGGAGGCAGGCAGGGTACCAGGGGGCAACAAGCACAGGCTTTGCATCCAGACTGACATCAGGTGCAAATCATGATGCGTTCACGTAATCTCTCTGTACCTGTGGGCAATTTAGCCTTTTGAAATCTCAGAAGCCTCATCTGTAAAATGAGGATAAGAATAGCCAAGTACATACCACTGTGTGTTGGTGGAAGAATTAGCACAGCACAAGCCAAGTGCCTTGAACAGATCCTAACACAGAAATGCTCTGGGAATGGCAGCTCTAGTGATTTGAAGTGAACACCAGAATCCTTTATATCTCAACCAACTGCAAAGCCTCATTCCACTCACCTCAAGGTAAAATCTCATTCATGCTGGCACCTAACATAACTGCGATTGAGTAAATGAATAACTGAGGATGCTGTTTCATGCCTGTTTTCCCAAACAGAAGGAAGGCACTAAAATATCAAAGACCATGCTTCCTTTGGCCACTTCTGGGTACTCAGGGCCAGCCCCATGCTGGTGAGGGCTCCAGGTATATTTGTCTGAACAAATGAAAGAGGGGATGGAGGCAGAAAGAGGATATGGGGGATGGGCAAAGGAAGGGGAGTGAGAGAAAGACGCAGGTTCTCCCCTCTGCGTTTTCCTTCTGCCTTTCAGTATCACTGCCCCAGAACTCAACTCTTCCAAAAGAAAGGAGGGTGAGGAATTACGTGGTTGATGTGGATAAACGCTTCGCCCATCCCTTAAGAACCTTTATGAGGTCCATGGTGTTCAAACCCTTTCCCCAGGTGGAAACAGCTTCCATGGGCTTCATTTATCATCAGACAGTGAACATCTCAAGAAGGGCAGACTCCCCACGTCTGGGAATGGGATTGAGGGGGCTGATTCACAAGGAGCCCTGGCAAGGGCCAAGGCAAAGTCTGGCAGGGTACCGTAGAAGCTTAACATCTCAGAGGATGTTGTCCAGAAATTCATTACATTCAAATCCCCTTATAAGCAGCTTAATTCTTTACACAATTTGGGCCTCTAGAACTCTCAGTAGGAGGCCTTGGACTTAACAATCTTGGGCCTACAGCAAATATAGCTTCTAAGGCAGAAAACTTAAACCTAACAATGCTTAAAGCATCAAAACAGTGTTTAGACATTTTAATGGAAGTCTTTCTAAAATGTATTACATACCCCTGGCCTTGACAAACAGAGTGAACATGTCATACCTTTTCTTGACCAGGGCCACAGAGAATAGTAGTTGGCAGCCCTGCTGAGTTGTGGGCATTGTTGATTATTTCTCTATTGGGAGCCAGACTTCTAAACTGTTCTAATCTATGGTAGTTCGGACTCTCTTTCAGGACGTTTCCCTCTAGGCAGCTACAATGAGGCTTCTAAAATGGCTGTCCCCACATCAAAAAGCACCCAGAAAATGATACTGTTCTAGTTGATATTTCTCTTATTTCTACTAATTTTGGCTCACTTATATCTTCCACTGCTGCATCCCAAATTATCAGTGAGCCTCCACAATTCTTCTCCTTCCACTTCCTCCTTCTCTTCCCACTCCTTCCACTACTTGTCTGCTGTCCCCCAGTCTCTGGTTAGAGGGAGGAGAAAGAGAAAACATTTTAGAACAAACTAGATGATCTACTGTCATATGAAAAAGTTAAGTCCCCAGTCTCTAGAGTTAGAGACATTGGCATAAATGGATGTATACATGTAGGAACAGAGGGTTAACTAATACATATAGAAATATCTATAGATATGTCTATATACATGGGTTAGGATACATTCACATATGTTCTTGCCTCCTGAGCTGACAAAGCCTAGGATGCCAATGACATGCCAATAGCAACCAGGAAACTTAGCACTCAAATCATGGTTTCTATACTATTCTTCAATAAAAGGAGCCAGAGCCCGTTAGAGAAGTTTCTCTAGGGCTTGAAATATCCAATATGAGCCTGGAGCATTGTGTAGTGGCAGAAAGGAAGGAAATGCTCCAAGAAAATTTTAAACCCATAAGGTGGGATCATATCAAAGGGACTTGGGAACCAACTGAAAGATCCCTTAATGACCGAAGCCAGAAAAATTTGAGCAAGAAAATAGATAAAGTAGTATTACATTATAACTCAAAGTATAAAGTCAGTATCTGTGAGTTTATATTAATATAAATAAATCATTGAATAAATAATTGGGAAATAAGAGACAAATCAAATATTTCATGCATTTAATTCCATGTAATTTATGTAAATACTCTACCCTCAAGGAGATGGAGTGTCATCATTCATCCCTCAAGTGTGGACTGCACAAAAGGACTTCCTTCCAAAGAGTGCAGCACAGAAAGGTAAGGGGAACATAACTTTATAATAGAGAAACCTGACAAACATGACCTCACTCAGGTGATCAAGACCAATATTAATAGTGATACTGATTATGGGTACTTTTGATGTGGCCTGATAAGAACGGTACTTTACCTCTGTGTTCTTCCTCCCCCACCTATAAACACAGTGGAATTATGAAAAACACGTCAAATATCCCAACCAAAAAAGATTCTACAAAACACTTCACCAATGCTCCTTAAACTGTCAAGATCATCACAACCAAGGAAAGTCCAAGAAGTTGCCATAGCCAAGAGGAGCCTAAGGAGGCATGGTGACTAAATGACAGTGCAATGTGGTATCCTGGAGAAGATCTTGAAATAGAAAAAAGGCATTAGGGAAAAACTAGGAAAATTTAAATAAGATGTGGACTTTGCTTAATACTCTTAATTATGTATCAGTATTGGCTCATTAACTGTAACAAATGTACCACGCCTATGGAAGATGTGAATCCAAGGGGTAGTTGGCATGGACTGCATGGGACCTCTCTGTACTCTCTCAACAATTTTTCCATACATCTAAAACTTCTCTAAAATAAATAGTTTCTTTAAGAAAAGTTAAGTCCTGGACATCCAGGCTTGGGATAGAGGGTGAAGCGCCCCACTCCTACTGACTCTGCTATCCTAGGGATGGGGCCTCTCTCACATCCGGCACACTTCCAGCCCTCAAGGTGCTGGCCCTCTGACAGTGGAACTCGGCAGTCCTCGTGCACTTCGAACATGACTCAGGGCTTGAAGACTTTTAAAAGGCTGTGTAAACAATTATTTCCCATTTACTCTCTTTTCCAATTTATTCATCTGCAAGATAACAAGGATCAGATTAATCAAGGAAGAAAAGTCTACCAGGAAAATGACAAAAACTCTTGTAATACTAGGAAGCCAATTGGTTGGAATTTGTTAGGGAAAGACCACTCCCTGCAGTTCTCATTTACAAGCTTCTCAAACTGGCTCCTAAACTAGCTTCCAGCTAAGAAAAATGTGTTAAAGCATCAATAAAACTGTACTAATAAGCCCTCCATAACCAAAACCTAATTGAAGCTTATAAAGAGAGAACACCAAGTACTCTTTACAAAGCAAAGGGAAAGAGGTCGGTCTTTCATAGCCAGCAGGGCTATGTGGCGCTGCTGGTTTCTACCTGACCCTCATGGGAAGGGAGAGCAGTAGGTCCCCTAGAGTCTCTGTGCTCTCCAGACACCCTGTCAAATCATGACATGACATGATTTGGTTGATGCAGGGAGGTTGGGTTTTGGTGAGTGGAACTCTAGATAGATAAGTAGTATTCAATTCTCCTTTTCCCTGTTTGATTAAACCACTTTACTGCTCCAACTAACTATAATATCACACACAAATGAAGAACATTAAACTTTCATTCTTACCCACCTAAGTGGCAGTTTGTGATAGTTAATGAAAACATAATCATACAAGCATTAAGACGCTTTCTTCAAGGCCTTTGGGGTATATAATTCTTTTGTAGAATTCTTAAAGTAAATCAGAGCTTTAGATAGTGTCTGAGTCTTTATCTCAGTCAATTACTTGACAGACATCCCTCAATCCATGCATTTGTTACATTCACTTCCTCCATATGTTAGCTGCAAAAGATATTATTTGTAGACCTAAGCCAGGTGCTCTTCTTTTCTGTCTTCCAAGCCTTCCTCCTCCTCTCTCCCAGAGCTCCTGGGAGTATCAGAAATACTGTATTAACATTCTTGCCACAAATTCAGACACATTAAAAAGCCTGGTGAGCCAAAAATGTCAGTATAACTTAGTATAACTTAAAGAGTCCATGGATATCTTGCTGTCTAGAAACAGCGAGAATTTCTGATGACTTTGGTCTATACCACCCAATCACCTTATCCACAACCAGAGATGTTTTTATTCCTGGGCTGGCATACAGGGCCTTGGTATTATTCATGTTCTTCTGTCCTTATTTCCCACCCCCACCCCATTTCCAAGGCTTCATTCTGAGTCTTATTGCGTCAACACATTCTGTAGGTTATTAGCTCACTCCATTTCCAAGGCTAGCCTGTACCCTCTAAGCAAGCTCTCGTTCTTAGAGGTAGCCTGGAAATTTTTCTCACAGCCACCCAATTACAGCACCATCTTTTCTCTCTGCTGTTGCATTTTGGCTGCTCAGGCAGAGGTCTTGCCTGTCCGCTCTAGCACCTTCCATTATGTATACATACAGGGCCTCCCCTGTTTCTACTTTTCTTAACGTAACTTCAAGCAGAGTTGACAGTGCTTATTTAAGGAGTAGAAATAGCCACAATAAAAGGAAAGATTAAAAATAATGGAAAGAGAAGATCTTTCAGTAAAGTCTTGGAAGAAACAGAAGGGACATGGAGTTTGGAGCGCAGGTGGTTGAAGTTGAGACGGAGGGGAGGAGAGAAAGAAAGAGGTGTGGGGGTAGAATGGGGAGGATGTTAAGATAGTTCATTCTCATAGAGTTTTTAAATTTTTAACAAAAGGGAAAAACATCCCTGCTGAGACTGCATCTGAGCAAGAATTATGAAAAATAAGAGTAAATTAAGGAATAGCTGTTAAGCTAAGATAAAGAATCACATATGGGCAAGGGTTAGGATTTCTCCCCTCACATTGCAAGGCCCACTGAGACTAGCTAACTGCCAAGAACCTAGACTGGCACCTTCTAGCCATTCTTGGATGCTTAATATTATCATGTAGACTTTAGGTGTTTCCACAAAGTTTCTTTAAAGGGGTGTGTGACCCAGAAAGTTAAGCTCCATTGCTCTAGACAATCATGTAACTTTTTCTGACAGAGAGCTTCTATGCTGGAATGTCTTTCAACCATAGAAGAGTAATAAAACCACCTCTATCTGGATTTGAATTAAAAGACATAAGGTACTGGGGGAAAAATTTTACATTCTCATAACTTTTCTTCATCATGGTATTATTTTGGTGTGTTGCCAAACACCAATCAAATCTGGGTAGTGCCGCGTTCCAAAACAATTCTGCAAGAATATATTATTCTATGAACAATAAACTATTGTAATGTTTCTTAGTTCTAATATCAACCTAAAAGAACACCACATCACTTCCTCACTTGATTATTTTCTCATGAACTTGGAGTATTTGATTTATACTCAACTATTTCGACATCTAAAAACATTTTGGTATTTTATAATCAAGTTTTAATCTTCTAAACTAGATGATTCAGGAAAAATACTTAATCCATCAAAATAACTCCAAACCATGTGCTTTTCAAATCACCCCCCAAAATGGCATATAGTTTCCATCATATTTGGATTGTACAAGGCTTTGCAATTTATGACCATTGGCTTATTTCCAGTTCCCTGAGCTGTCAATGCTACACTAATGCCATCCTCCAAAGGACCCCTGGCAGGATTTCACAGGGCTATCTGTGGGTTCATATTAGTCAGAATAACCAATGAATTTATTGCATAATAGCAATCAGTCTTGAACCTTGTTCCCTAATGACCTTGTAGTTCACCAGAATTCTATCTTTGAATAGGATATAAGCTTGATGGAAAGAGAAAGCAAAATAAAAGTATTAAGTGCTTAATACCATCTCATTTAAATTCAAGGAATTATTTATCATCCAATGGAAAAAACTGACAGCTCAGAGTTTCATAATTTACCTAGGGACACATGCAAGGATTAGATCCAAGGTAGTTTGGCTTCCTAAGCTCATGATTTTTCCACCACTCCATTCTGTTGACCCCTACTTACAATTGTTAAAAGTAGAATAAGCCAACTCCAAAAGCCTATCTTAAACAATGTCTACTGGGGTTATGATTATAAATATAATCACCAACAAATTCATACATATCCCCATTAAAATACAGGATATGTATTACTTTGGGCCACTAAGACAGTAACAGGGAAATCTGTCTTTCCCTAAACCACAGGTAAAAATAACATACAAATAAGTTCCAATAACTTTCCAGACTTAGACTAACTGAAAATAGAAGTTTAGAAATATAAAAAAAATATCTAATGGTACATTAAATGACTAAAAATCAGGAAAATTATCACAAAGTAAATTTCCCTGCAAAGATGGCTTTTCCAGTGTAAGTAGGATTTTATTATTCATATTCTCAGGAATAACTGCCCTTGTCATAGTTCTAACTTTAGTACGTGCACACATTGTTGAATATCAAACATGGACAGCATGGAATATCCTAACATAATTCATGTCTGAAGAAGCAAAATAAAACCATTCCTTCAGAAATTCCTTTCTGGATCTTATTTGTTTTTAAGAAATCTATTTTTAAAGAAATAGAGTGTTTTACTATTCAACACAATAACTTATTTTCTTATTAAATATATCCCTCAAATTATTTTTACTCTTCTACCACAAAAATAAATACATATTTATCAATAAAAGACTTTTTAAAATGTTTACTTCCTATTAAATCCTTCCAAATATTTTTCCAGGGATGCCACAAGTGTTTCTTCTTTTTCTTGTTTTAAATGCATTTCTACATCTTGCCTCAGCAAAAAAGCAACAACAATAACAAAAACAACAAAACTTGGCTCAAGGAGCAGCACTTGTGGTTGGTTAAGGCCTGCGTTAAACAGGTAAAGTTTGCTTATCCGCAAGTTATATAAGCTCTCTAGAGCCCAACTTTCTTATCCCTGACCTAAAGATTCTAGTGCCTTGCACACCGAATCATCATAAAGATAACAGAAGGCATGTGAAACATGCCTGTCATACCTGCCTGTCAGCCAATTAGTGTTGGCCATCAGTTGTTCTTAATTTCTGATGGGTAAAGCCCACTCAACTGAAGACTTGGAAGTTCCAGGAGACAGAGTCATATAAGCATGTTCATGTCCTTGTCTACATGAGAGTACCATGATCAATCAGACCTCTCCTGCAGAAACACTACTTGGGCAGTTCCTGTGAATGCCCTGAGATTTTGGGAACAGTTCGACATCCACATAATGTGAAAACATAAGACACTGATGTTTGCAAATGTTACAAATCTTCCTAAGTTTTCTCTGTCTTCACTTATTATTCAAATCATTTGTTCCTCTCTTTCATCAACCAATTAAATCATATTTCCTGAGTGCTAGGTTTGATGTTTTAGGAGTAAAAGAGAATTATATGTCTTGGTCCTGATGTTAAAGAGCTTGGAATCTGTGGGAGAGGCAAGAACCATGCCAAAAAAAAAAAAAAAAAACAACAGGAATACAGTTCAAGACAGTAGATTATTCAGTGTAACACCAAGGGATACTAAGGAGTTCACAGGGAGAAACAACTGTAGGTGGGAAAAATACCAATTATTTATAACACCTGCCCTCCACACTGACTGTCTCTACCTTTCTGGGAGTCAGCAAATCCACTAGGAGGGAGGCTGATTTGTTTCACTTGGGTCCTGGGATTTTTAAATTTAGGGAGTATGAGCAAACGTGCTCCGGACAATTTTAAGAGAAGAGGGAGGGTTAAGCAAGGCTACTCCTTAACTCTCAACATTCCTATCCAACTCCCTGTGTGCAATATTCAACATTCCCTCTCACTGCCAACTTCCACTCACCCAGACTCAAGGGAGAAGGAAGGGGAGCTGCTGTGTCACATACAAAGAGTTGCACAGTATTAGCTTAGCTTGAAAATAGTCCATAAGGATTTAAGTGACTTGATTCAGAAGACTGTTTTCTGCCATTAAAAAATATAAATCATAGGACTTTACTTTTCTCTCAGGTTGCTTTCCAAAATGCCAGATGATGGTCACCTGCAGTCCCCCTCGTTGGAGCACCTTTTGGAAACCTAGGCAAACTTTACTGCTCCTCTTAGAGTCTCCTGGGCTTACACTTTCTGCAAAAGGTGCCTCCAGAAAGGAAAGGGAGTGACTGGCATTGTTCTGCATACAGTCAGGGCAGGACAAAGACTTCCGTTTGGCTTGTTAATAATGTGTTGATGTATTTCTTAGTAGAAACTTCGTGTTCTTCGGTTGTTCAATTACACTTCTTTTTATTAGCTTGAATTGTCATTTTATCTATAAAATCTGAAGATACTAACTACAAAGATTATTTAATGCCAAGGAAAGGAAGGGAAAAAAAAATTTCCCGAAAAATGGGGAGGAAGGTGACTCAGAAGAAGCCAGGGACTCTCCAATGTTTAACCCTTTCTGAACACTGGCAAAGAGATAGGTTATTATTTCTAGTGAGCAAAATCCAAATAAGAGATTCAGAGAGAGGGAGAGCAGTTGACCAAAGGTCAAAAAGACTGGTTGAGCCAAAAGAGGAAGGTGTTTGGTGCTCAGCCCACGCCCTCTAGAGGGGCTTATAGAATTTTCCAAATAAATTTGTGATGTGCCTACCTAGGATGTGCTATACAATTCAGGCAATCATGCTATTCCTACTTAGAAGAGAATAAATTTAAGAAAAGCAAAATGAATGGATCCATGCATACATAGGCTGTCCTATAAATGTGTAAATTACTCTATGAGATAACTAATGAGTAAGTCATAGAAAAGGCATTTTAAGGGACGCCTGGATGGCTCAGCGCCAGCATCTGCCTCTGGCTCAGGGTGTGATCCCGGAGGACCAGGACTGAGTCCCACATCGGGCTCCCTGCATGGAGCCTGCTTCTCTCTCTGCCTGTGTCTCTGCCTCTCTCTCTGTGTCTATCATGAATAAATAAATAAATAAAATCTTTTTTTAAAAAAGGAAAGAAAAGGCATTTTAAGTGTTGGAGACAATGTTGAGGCACAAACTGGTTCATGAAATAATTAACGAGGAACTTTTCCCAGTTCAGCAGTGAGCAGCATATGTATCTTCTGAGTAATTCCTGTGTCTGTGGACAAAGTCAGGGGTTTCTATGAGCCATTGTTTTAGTCTTTAGTCTTAGATTAATGCCATGATTCAGTGCCTGATAGCTATATTCTCTTATTCATTAATTCCTTTCATTCACAAGTGACTACTAAGTTCTAGTGTCTGTGTCAAGTACCAAGATCTTAGCATCTGTCTTCATTGAGCTCCTGCTTCTGCAAGAGAGGCAGACCTGAAACAAACTGCATCTGTGTTCCTGGGAGAGCCTAGTGATTGAAGGAAGAGCTCATCTGCAGGAGCACTTTTATCTAATCACTCGCTAATGGGAACATGAACTCTGTACTTCACTTTCCTTGCAGCTCCCTGTTTTGTAACCCCCAATTCAACCTTCCTATAACACTGTGTGTGTTTAGAGGCTTTAAAATGGAGACAAAAGTACGCTTTAGATAGAAGACGTGGGACTCTACTTCAGGTATGATTCCTAAATAAATGGGTCTCAGACAATACTTGTCTATCCAACGTCTATCTACTTTTCTATCCATTTATCATCTTTAGACATATTTTAAAAGTCATCAAATCTGTAACAAGTCCTTATTTCTCATTAAAGAGAGGCTGTCAGTCATTCAACAGATATTTATTGAATGTCCACTATTTGCCAAATGCTGGGATTTCAAGTCTTTGCTACTAACTCCTATTTATTTTTATTTAAATATTAGCCAGGTAGGTACTCATGATTACAGAATGTGAGCCCCAATCCTCTATCAGTTATGCCAAAAACTAGCTATGTGACCTTGGGAAATTTACTTTATTTCTCCGGGTCTCAGTTTCTTCTTTTGCAAGACAAAGATCTTACCATACGGTTAAGGACTGAATTGTGTCCCCCCTCCCACCAATTCATATGTTGAAGCCCCAATCCCTAATATCTTAGAATGTAACTGTTTGGAAATAGGGCCTTTATAGGGGTGATTTAGTTAAAATAAGGTCATTAAGGTAGGACCTACCAATTAGGCAGGACCTAATCCAAGCTGACTGGTGTCCTTATAAGAAGATATTTGTACCCAGACAGGCATAGAAAACACTATGTGAGACACCAGAAGGCACCATCTACAAGCCAAGGAGAAAGGCCTGAGGAAAAACCAACTCTGCCAAATACCTTGATCTTAAACTTCTAGCCTCCGGAACTATGAAGAAATAAATTTCTGTTGTTTAAGGCACCTAATCCGTGGTAGTTTTTTATGATAGTTCCAGCAAATTAATATTATAGATACCTAACTAAGGTTGTTTTCAATTCTACTATCCCGAGATCATCTCTTCCTTCTAGGAAAGTAAGCAATATAAAATACTCTAACAATACAAGGGTGTTTATAATGTATTTCATCTCCTTAGTTTTCAATTAACTGATTAATGCTAGCAAACCAAATCCTATATAACGAATTTTTTAAAATTCTTTTTAAAGGATAAATGCTCTGTAGCGAGAACAACCTTTAAATACATGGATTTTAAAATGTTTGTTTCTCCATACACAACTGTATTAAACAGTCCCTGAAATTTTACTTCATTACATTTCTGGAGTGAAATTTAGCAGAGCAGCAGGTTCCTCTTAGACCCCATGCAAGTGACCGAAGGGAAAGCAAGCATCCAGGGTGGCACTCTTGGACCTCCAGGGACATTCATATGACCTGAAAAAACTGATCAGTCATATCTTGTTGAGGCTTGTGGTTGTTTTGGGGGTGGCTGTGTTGCTTTTTAACACCAGATTTGTCTTGTTTCAGAGTGGTTCCACTGATAATACCTCAGGAATCTTAAATAAAACAAACAAACAAATAAAATAACTTAAATAAAAAGTTACCTCAATTGCTACACTGAGTATCAACTTGAAGATTTCTGAATGTTTGGACTTGCTAGTTTTTGACAGGCCGACAAACTTAAACAAAGGTGAAAAAACTAGCTGTAAGACAAAGACCTATAAATCTGAAGGAAAGGGAGGGTGGCCTGGGTAAGGGTTATGGGGGTGACATTTTTCTTTTATTAACTGTGAGACAGGAAATGAGGCTTAAGGTATTGAAGGGATGATGAAGGAGAGGGGAAGGAGGGATCAGGTAAATGGATTGCAAAAACAACCACAGCAAAGGTTAAAGGGTGCGTGCTGAGAAATTGGTTTTAGCAACTGATTCTGTTATACTGAAACAGGAGCCAATGATCTGAGATCCTCCAATATTAACTCGTAACTATCTTAATTGGTATGCTATCTCAAGTCAAATCATCAGAAAACATTATTTTCTTCTCATTCCTCTAACTTACATTAATATCTTTGGATGACCTTGGACAAATGACCTTGGTAAGTGTATTACTTGGTGGTCATTCCCGAAAACCATCACTTCATTATTCCTTTGTTTCAGGCTTCCCCAAATGTCACGACTACCCATCCCAGGAGAGCAAACAGGTGCAGGAAAACGACAGGAGCAGTGCTGTAACACAGGGGAGTGGGTGCACACCTTTGCGATTGTTTGACAGCCAGACTCCGGGACTTCAGGAGAAAGGGTGTTACAGAAAGGACTGTGGGTTTGGGTTATGTCACTATGGTAATAAGACCAGCTCTATTAGCTGGTCACTTAAAAACTTCCACCAAACTTGTCTTCCAGTGAAATACTTCATTTCCCCATAATCCATTCCCTCTCCTGCCCATCACACCTTTAATAACCCTACGTCATATGCTCATTAATCTTTCTACCTCTACATCATAGAGTTTTACATTTTAATATTAAAGCCAGTCATCTTGTTAGTTTGATTTATTGTTTTCCTCTTTCGAAAAGTCCACACTCTCTTTCTGTGTACTATAAATAACAAAGCATGGCTTGGGATTGAATAACGGAGCTGTAATTCAGGTTTGGGACTTAGCTGCCATTCCTAAAGCCTCAAGCCGCACCCCTGGGGATCACGATGTCAGTAGAGGCTGGTGATTGAGTTATAGCCCTGCAGTCAATCAGGGATGGTATGCTATTCAAAGTATTACTACAAATGACAAGTTATTAGTGCTTTGAAATGAAAGTTAAAACTACAGTAGATCAGATGTTAGTTTAATGAGGATAGTTTTTTTCCCCTACTTAATGAGGTAGGAACTTTTTTCCCCGTATTTCCTAAATAAATCATAGGTGATAAAAAAAAGAAAGAAGGCTCTTAGGTAATCAAGCTTTATTGTTTTGTTACTATTATTTATAATATTGCACAGCTTTGCAAAACACATTCAGTTTTTAGAGTACTGAAAAAAGTACAAAGAATAAAACAACAAGAAGGAAGGAAGGAAAGAGGGGATGGAGGGAGGGAGGGAATTTATTTGAATGCTCTCCAAAATTCCAATCACCTCAAAATTGAATTTCATAATTTTAGATACTATCGGAGAGCTATGAATATGAACACGTGGCAAATGGCAAAGTAAAATCAAACAAGTGAGTTTTAAGTCTAAGATGTCAAGTCAAATAGGGCCACATATTTTGGTTATTAATGCCTCAGGAAAACAGACCATAGTTTCAGAATATTGTAAAATCCTGTGGAGCTCCCAAAAGCTGTCTTTGGGCACTTCTTTTCCAAACACTACCAGAATGTTACATTTTAACATCTCAAACATTAAGATTGTTGATGATAAATGTTTTTAAAAAGATTATCAGAAATATGACACAACCAGCTTCAATCTGCAGAAAAATGCTCATAACCAAATCACTTATCTAAAAATGTATCCTCACATTTGGGTAAGGATCCTTAATCATGGACCTTTTCGAGAATTGATGAAAACTATACACCTTGCCCCAGGAAAAAAAAATTATATCAACATACAATACCTCTCCCTCTCTCTTTCACACACACACACACACACACACACACACATACACACACACACACGTTTGCACATTTCAAGGAATTTGCAGCCTTAGGTTAGAAACTCTTGTCCAACAGCGGGGTAAGCTGTGTTTTAAAAAGAAAACAGATCTTTCTCTAGTTTATATATAGATTACATGTAATTTTGATCAATTAGCAAAATATTTAATGCTTGATTTGAAGATCAAAATCAAATTCAATCCCACAGGGACCTAAACTTAAGTGTCTATTGTGTTCTAAAAAATTATCTCATTTCAGAGGACCAAAATGCTAGATATGAGACCTGTTTTTTTTGATGCTGCTCTTAATTTGTGTTATGAAAGTTTTCTTGATAGGGAAGGGTAACATAATAATCTAAGAATTAGTGTCTTTTTATTGCCAGTATTCTAGAGAATAAATCATAGAAAAATTATTATTATGATATTCATAATGAAACAATAGATGTAATTGGAAATATTCTCTGGGTCCAGATTTGTCATCAGGAAATAAGCATACATATAACTGAATCCAATAATGTAAGCACTTTAGATAACAAGTCTTTGAAAAGAGCCTGATATTCTATAGTGCACATTATAAGCTTATTAACTCATACTTACATGTCCAGAGGCAAAAAGAAATGCAGGCGAAACCATGATATGTTTCTTTCATGAACTTGGCCTTTCCCCTGGCAATTCATTTGAGTTACACTACTTTCTTTCTTTGTTTTAAAATCTTCTAACCTTTAGTAAAAATACCTAATTTTATCTTTATTCTTTTGGTTCATTGTCCTTTCCAACATACATATGTGTATACAGATCATGCAGGTGCTGAGGGTGGTATATACTGAAGCAGTTTCTCTGTAGCCTTAGTTAAGTAACATGAGAAGCAGTCCACAAGTCAGGGAGTAAGCCATGGGTGTGACCAGATGACCGCTTGGAGTCCATTCCCCACATCATCCAACGTCTTTGAGACATGAAGTGACAAAAGCCCTTGATGCTTTTCCTCAGTTATGACTCATAGGGCAGCAGTGCCCAGGGGTTACTTCATCAAGTTTTCCTTCTTCGCCCGGGCTCAGAGTCATTTTAAGTTTCATTCAAGATGGAGGAGTTTTTAAAGGCAACTAACTCTGCCAAACCAACTATCACAGTGAATTGAGAGTTCTCAGTTTAAAATAAACTGGAAAACACTTCATTCCTGTGGCAAAAACATCCCCATCCAGTAAATGTCAAAGATAATCTGCACTAACCCTGAATGAGCCAAATTGAAGCCCTTACATTTTGCCTGATACTGAGGCATGTTGGAATTCCCAGTCTGTGTACCCAGATGACCCGAAGTTTTTTCTCTTGCTTTCCAGCAATTAAAAGCCAGTCTGTTAAAACAAAACATACATACATAAATAAATAAATAAATAAATAAATAAATAAATAAATAAATCAAAGCAAAAATCCTTGCATATGAAAACAATCAAATAAGAAATCAAGCAGTAAATTGGGACATTTTATCCCTGGTTCTAAGATTCAAGGAAGTGTCTCACATTTACTACTGTTGCAAATGAGCAGCCCTGTTGAGAATCACAGTTTCTGGATAGTGGCTAAATCTATCATATTCCTAGGAATTTATGGGAATTCTTTGAGACCTGTGTTTAAAGAGAGCCCAGCCTTTTTCTTCAAAACAATTCTTTTCCCTGGGAATTGCCTTATACTATTCTATTCAATTTGGTGTAAATGTTCATTTTGAAAGTATCACATTCATAGAGGCATTGACTAGGTCTCTAGGCAAACTCTGGGAAGCATCTATCAAAATCTTAATAGGAGTCTCAGAGTCAATTCCACCCCACATTGTCTGAGTGCTTACTTTATGCAAAGTCCCACATACAGTATTTTTGTATATGTTTCCTTATGAAAGCTTCACAAATCTGGTAGCAGTAGTAATTTCTTTATAGATATGGAAACTCAGAGTGAGGAAGCTGAAACTTTTGTACTGGTTTGGCAGATAGGAAAGAGCTTGTAATGCGAACTCTTCCATGCTCTCTAGTTCTTTTTCCACTTACCCTTTTAACTACACAGTTTCCTTCCATACTCTGGAATAGTCCAAGTGGAAAATTAAATCCAGAGCCATTTTCACCTGAAATCATAGTTTGATGCTGGATTGCTCTCTCTCTCTCTTTTTTTTTTTTGTTTCCAAATTACATTATAGACTTATCTTTCTAGCAATGTGGAAACTCCTCCAAGTATTGCACAAATAAAAATGCTAGTTAAAATATATAATCATAATTTTAATGCATGGTTAAGTTGGCCAGAAAGTTAAGAGAATTCCTCAGATGTCAGAAACTATGAGAAAGCACAAATTCTCAAGGGTAAGTAAACACTGGAGCCAGCATTTGCTTGGAAGATACATACCAATTGTGAGTGCTCTCAGAAGAGCAGACTTCACAGACAGACACCAACTGAAAAGCCAGGATCTCTGGGGAACAGTTTTATCAGTGGGTGAAGTAGGAGAAACCCCACCCCATGGAGGGAGACAATGCCAGTATATGCCTCCCTCTGCCTCTCCACTGGAAATTCCTAACCTCGAGCCACACTCATTGAGGGCTGATGTAGGGCCTGATTTTATACCACCTATGTGGTCAAAAACAAAAAAATGCTAAACCAATGCTATCATTTAAAAGTCTCAGGTGATAGTGCCCTTGTGCTCAGCAGAAGCAAAGTCTGCTCTGGAGGAATGTACTTTAAAAATAGGCCAATAAAGGTCCAGCTCAAAAGGAGCTCATAATCAAAGGGCATTAGAAATACACTAGAACATGCAATAAGGTACACAAATACTGTCCTCACAAATACTACCTTTGAACCAAGAGACATGTATAGGACAGGGCACCCAGCAACTGGGAAATACACATGCACTTTGAAGCACACAGAAAAAATTTACAAAAATTAAACAAGGAGTGATCTCAGCAATTCTCTAAAAATTTCAAGGACTCTATGGCATGAAGACCATATTTAATCACAACACATTAAGTTAGTAATTAAGAAGAAAGTGGTAACTAAAAACACATTGTATTAGGAAATTGAAAAATGTACTTTTAATACATGGATCACAGAAATTTTGATCACATAAAAATACTTAACAGTGAATGAACATGAAAATACTTCTTATCAAGCTTGTCAGAGGCATCTACAAATAATACTTGGAAAGAAATTTAAAGCTTTCTGTGTTTGTATTTAAAAAGAAAGGTTGAAAATAACTAACCTGGGCAATCAATTTAAAGAGCTAGTAAAAGAAAAAACATAATAAAGCCAAAGAAAATAGATGAAAGGGAATACATATAAGAGCAGAAATTAATGAAATATAAAACAATGAAACATTAGAGAAAATTGACAGAAGAAACAACAGAAAAGTTGGTGTTTTTTTTTTTTTAGTCTAAAACTGATACATCTTTTGTAAGATTTATCAAGAACAAAGCCCCACATTGGGCTTGCTGCTCAGTGGGGAGTCTGCTTGTCCCTCTTCTTCTGCCCCTACACCCAGCCCCATGCTCTCTCTCTCTCTCTCTTTCGCATGCTCTCTCTAAAATAAATAAAAATCTTAAAAAATAAAAATACATTTCAAAGAATTCGTTGCAAAGACTACTTAAACTATAAGTTTAATATATAAACTATAAGTGTAATAGAAACATGCTTCAAAAATATATAAATTAACACACTAATTCAAGAAAAAATAGAAATCCTGACTTGTCCTCTATCAATGAAAGAAATTAAGTCCATAGTTATAAATCTATACATGCAAAAGAAAACACAGGGTCAGATGATTCTAAACATGATTTCTACCAAATGCTGAAAAAACAAGACACTTTCATGCTTATAAAAAGAACAGAAAAAGAGGAAATATTTCTTTATTTATATATAAAGCTAGTACCACACTGACACCAAAACCAAAGGCAGACAAGAAAGTAAAATTAAAGTTCTATCATAACACAAATTCAAAATGCTTAAACAAAATATCTGCAAACCAAACTCAGAGACATATAGAAAACATACATGTGTCCCAACACATGCAGAATATGCATTAAATAATTCTTTAAACATTTAATAAAACCTCCTAGTAAACTAAAAATAAAAAATAAGTTCCTTAGGGCACTGGGGTGGCACAATCCAGTTAAGTGACCAACTCTTGTTTTCTGCTCAGGTTGTAATCTCAGAATCATGATATCAAGCCCTGCATCAGGCTCTGCACTCAGCAGAGTCTGCTTGAGATTTTCTGTTCCTCGCCCTCTGATCCCCCAACTCTCTCTCTCTCCCAAATAAATAAATCTTTAGGAAAAAACTTCCTTAAATTACAATAAACCTATGGTGAAACACTGGACTTTAAGTCAAGACTATGACAAAGTTGTTGGCTCTCACCTCTAATTGCCATTGTATTGGAGGTTGTAGCCAGAAGAATCATGCAAGGAAAGAAAATGTACATTATAACATGTATTAAAAAGAAAGAAACAAAATTGGCAAAATTTAACATCAAAATATGCTGGTAGTACATATAGAAAACAAAAAAATGTGTACAAAAATTTTTTTATTATTAGAGTTTAATAAGGTTTCAGCTTACAAATCAGTTTTTAAAAATTTAATTTTTAATTAATAAGCTGTTTGAAAATGATATAAAAATGTATCCCATAATTGGCATGTAAATAAATGTTATTTACAATAACATTTAATAGTATCAAATACGTAGGAATCCATCTAACAAACATGTATGACTTTACTGAAAAATTATGCAACTTTATTGAGAGAAATTAAAGACTTCTCTGTTACTGTTTATTATTGTTACACAACAAACCATCATAATTGGGGATCTCAAACAACAATCATTTTATTTTGCTCATTTTTCATGGGTCAAGAATTCATTAAAAAAAAAAAAAGCTTGTCTCTGCTTATTAATTACCCTTAGCTGGGAAGGCTTAAAGTCTGGGAGAGACCCAACAGTTGAAAACTGGAATTATCTGAGGATTTGCTCACTCACATGCCTGGCCCCTGGGCTGAAAGGATTTGAAGTTAGAACTACTAATGGGAGAATTTACAGGTATGTGGTTTTCCCATGTACTTGACTTTCTTGCAGCATGGCAGCCTCATGGGAGGGTATCATATTCATCTGTTCTTCTACTGGAAGGCTCAGTTTTATAAAACTCTCCATTCTTTCCATATTGATTTATGGATTCAATGAAATCTCAATCAAAATTACAGTAAGATGTGTGTGTGTGGTGTGTGTGTGTATGTGTGTGTGATACAACAAGTTGATTCTAAAACTTACATAGGTGTGCAAAAAGTCAAGAAACTCTTGGGAAAGGAAAGAAAGATGGGAAGAATTGCTCTAGTAAATATAAAGACTCAAAGTTACAGTAACATGATAGCATACAATTATCCCAGGGAAAAACAAGTAGGGAATGGAACAAAAATGAGAGCTCAGGAAGAAACTATGAACATATGGACACTTTATTTCTGGTAGGAAAATGTAGCACTGCTGGGCAGTTGGTGAAAGATCTTACTTTTTAATAAATTATGCTGGGAAAATAGCTACCCATGTAGAAAATTTGAAAATAGGACCCTGTAACTCACACCATACCAAAAACTACTTCCAAAAGAATTAAAAACCTTTCTATGGAATGCATACTATAAAGGTTTAGGTTACATAAAATCATGTAAAAGATAATTTTAGATTAAAAAAAGATTTTAGAAAGAGATGTTTTCATAACTTCATGGTATGATAAAACTTCTTAAGATACTAAAAGCACCAACTTTATAAAAATTGATAAATTTGATAACATTAAAATCAAGAAAGTAGTTCATCATAAGATATTCTAAGTGAAGTTAAAAAGTAGAAAAGATATTTTCAACTTCTATTAATAACAAAGAACTTGTATCCAGAACTTGTATCTTCTGGATACAAGAACTTTCTACAAATTATTAATGAAAGAACAGTTTAACCAATAGAAAAATGAACAAAAGACTTGAAAAGGGACTTCAAAAAGAGAAAATTGAGATGTCATACAAACGTCTGAAATGGCTTTCACTTCATCAAGTAATTAAGAAGTGCAAATTAAAAACACGATGAGGGATGCCTGGTGGCTCAGCAGTTGAGCGTCTGCCTCAGGCTCAGGGCATGATCCTGGAATGCCTGGATCGAGTCCCACATCAGGCTCCCTTCATAGAGCCTGCTTCTCCCTCTGCCTGTGTCTCTGCCTCTCTCTGTGTGTCTCTCATGAATAAATAAATAAAATCTTTAAAAAAAAACCCACGATGAGATATATTTCACACTCACTGGATTAGCAAAAATTAAGAACTCTGACCATACTAAGTATTGGCAAAATTATGTCACAATGAAGACCCTAAGAGATGGCTGGTAGGGGCTAAATGTTACAAGTGCTTTGAAAAATATTGGGATTATATAGAAAAACCCAACATGCATATATACCATATGAGCCAACAATTCTCCTCAACGGTTTTACCATGAGACACACCAGAAGATATTCGGAGCATCACTGGATGTCAAAGACCAAAAATTAAAAAGGAACCCATAAATGTATATCAATAGTATATAAATTATAGTATATTCACAGAATAGAATATTATACAAATGGCAATGAAAATGAGCAAACTGTGGCAAATGCTTTAATATGAATGATACTAGTGTAATGTTGAGTGAAAAAAAAAGACTCACAGAAGAATGTTTACAGTGTACAACAGAGTTCCATTTATTTAAAATTCAAAAACATAGCAAAAACAATATATTATTTAGATATATCCACATATCCACATATCCAGTGAGTTATTTACTTAAAATTCAGGCTAGAATTACCATTGATAGGAGGAAGATGGGATCAGAGAGGCACCCACAAAGTTTTAAATGGACTAATAATATTGGATTTCTTGAGCTAAGTGGTGGATAAATGAGTATTCATGTTATTAGTCTTCAGATTATACACATATCTTATACAAACGCTTTTATGTATGACATATTTGACATAAAATATGTCATAAAATTTTTAAATTATATATACTACTACTACTATATACACTATACTTATTATGAAGCTATTGTCTGGTCTATGATCACACAGAACAGATCTTGAACAGTTTAGCAGCCACTCCTGCAGTTCCATAATTAGAAAGATATTTAAAAATATAGCCTAAAAGATATACTTCAGTCAGTGACTTCAACAAAGTGGGACAGAAATTTCCAGAATATAGAAATTTCAGCCAAAAGTTGTTTATATATATATATATTTTTTTTTAATCTGTAGCTGTATGCAAAACTCCTTTCATTCCTGAGCATATGCAGAGCACAGGGACAAAGCCCAGAGACAGTCAAGGATCTGGGGAGGGTTGAGAGCAGTATGGTGAAGGAGAGGGGTCCTCCTATGTGAGCGATCTGCCCTATGTGAGCAAATTAGAAACAGCAGTTGTATCCATTGTAGAAATACAGCTAGTGATGACACTTTAAAAGTATGCACTCTGAGCAACTGCCGCAGTGACAGTGAGAATTGCCACAATTCGGATATTCATCTCATTATGAGGATGGACTGTTCAAATGGGATGCAGAGCATCCTGGGACACAGAAGACCAGAAACGATGCAGAACAAGATGATGAAAGGAGAGGGTGGTTTGAACAAAACCCAGGCATGTACCATTCTCTTAACCACACCTGACAAAGGGTTGTGCTGATGGCCTAGGGACGGGGAATTGGAAACAATACCAGATACACCTCTGTACATCAGTATTGGTTTGTTAAGTAAATGTTCTCGTAAGTGAGCATTTGACTGTTTTGCAAGCTGCAGAGCTTGCTCAGCAGTAAACGTTCAATCATTTTCAAACCCCTTTGTTATATTCATAAATTCTCAAGTAAAGAAACCCCCTCCAGGGATATCTACAGAGGTGCTTAAACAGGGTGGATCCAACTGAGGGCTGTAATTAGAATTCTGGATCACAACAAAGGATAAGCAGCAACCTTCTTTATAGAACAGTGCTTGCCTGACCCCAAATCTTTCCTACCTGGGCAGAGTTGCACATAACAGAGTTGCACTTAACAATTATTTTTAATAGTCTCTTTCCCTAGGTAACTAATTACCTTTCTTTGCTGCTCTTTCTGCTTTTCTACTAATGACCACTAAAATCTGACAAATTCAAAATTTTGAAAGTCATCCAACTATTTAACTCAGCCCTAGATTTTTTCAGAGAAACAGAAACTTCCAGATGTAGATCATTTATTTAAGTTACATGTCATTCCCCTAAATTGACAAGCAGCCAACTCACAATTATTCCCAATAACAGAGACTAGGTATAGGAGGCATAACTTAATTCTACTGATAATGAAGAAAGTTTATTTGCCTTCTCCTTTATCAAACTTTTGCCAGTTACTAACTAGTTTCTGAAAGGACTGGTTCAAGTTTCATCCTCTTTTGCTTATCTTACTGTCATTCTTCTGAGAGGGCTTAATGAGTTGCCAGCATCAGGCAATAGAAGAAGGCAGAAAGGCACCTAGGAGGCTCAATCAGTTAAGCATCCAACTTGATCTTGGCTCAGGTCTTGATCTCAGGGTTGTGAATTCAAGACCTGTGTTGGGCTCCACACAGGGCATAGAAAAGAAGGTGGTCCAAAGAAGAGAAGAAAATCATGTAATCCCTTAATGAGATAATCACCTCTGAGTTGAAGTTGAACACGTTTTCTCCTTGGTTTTAAGGTTAATTTAAAAACTTTGTGTTTTTCCCACCAATAGATTTCCCACCATTGCCACTTGTGTCAGTACTATCTATCTCTCAAGGGGCTCCTGAGTGGCTAAGTTGGTTAAAAGCATCTGACTCTCGATTTTGGCTCAGGTCATGATCTCAGGGTTGTGAGATAAAGCCTTGCATGAAGCTCCATGCTCAGCTGGGAGTCTGTTTTAGGTTCTCTCCCTCTCCCTCTGCCTTTTCCCCCTGTGCGCGTACACTCTCTCTCTTTCTAAAATAAATCTTTAAGAAAAATACTATGTCTATCAATATATTCTTTGCTTTACCCATGTTCCCCTTTTTTTCTCTCTTTTTTCTGTTCATCAGCAGCTAGCCCTCTTTCTTCAGGGCCTCCTTTTCCTGAATGCTTTATTATAGCAGGAAACATAAGTTTGAGAGAAGTAAGTATGGAACCCAAAGATTAGTTGAAGGTCCCCAGGAATGGGAAGCATCTTAGCCACATCCTTTTACACCTCCTCTGAGAAGTTCCACTGTTCTTCCCCCCTTCCGCTGGTACCAGGGAAGAGAACTAACTTCTGCTCTGCACCGGCCATATTCTACATCCATCTCCTACTCAGTCTTGCCTTCAGCTGAATGCAGTATTGGTTTATTATGTCTATTTTATAGCAGCCTCAAAGGGATTAAGTTTTATTCTGCTACTAAGTAGCAGAGGCAAGATAGAGATCCAAGCTCTTACTGTTTTTACCACAAAAATGCTACCAGGCACAAGATGCAGTTTCTTTTGCTGTATTCTCACTAACTTTCAATCTATAATTTCAACAGTGAATTATGTTTCCTACATTAATTCCCATGTTTACAGAGAAAATTTACAAATTTCAGAACACTAAATTTTTAATTAAAAAAGTAAATAGAAGGAAATTATAGCTTGAAGATTTTAATGGATATTGGAATCAATCTGGTTTGGTTTCATTTAAATTACCTTAAGGGAATTTCAGAGAAATGTAATGATTTTGTGTATTTACTTCTAGTTAAGGATTGCAGCTCATTGCATTATCTGTTTCCTCCAAAACTCTACCAGACTGACAGCAAAGGATTTTTCTTGAGTCAGAAACCCACAGAACCAAGGGAATAGGGGAGAAGCAACAAAATTTTGGATGCTAGAAAGAAAACAAATGAGTGCAACAGACTTAGCAGACCCAATAAAGTTAACTGCTAAATCAGCAGCAGGGAGAGCCAAGAAGAAACCATATTTATGCCATAGAACCTCCAAGAGGTTGAAGAATTGGCAGCATCCAGGACTTCTGGAAGTAGGGGTGAAGGTAGAGCTAATAAAAGGAATACTGATTGACAGTCCTCATGAGATTTCCAAATACCTACTCTGAAACCAAGAGCCAGGTGACTGTTCCTTCTTCATATGGAAGAAAACAAATGTTTATCTCCACAGAAGGTTAAACAGAGGCTCTCTGAGCTGAATGACACCAGTCTCAGTTAATGATGGGGAGACATTAAAATAAGGTGGTTACATAGATTAAGAGCCTCCACACTCCAGCTTTCTTCCCACATTTGCCTTCCAGAAATCTATACTATTCCTCCAATAAGATATTATAATGTCCTTCTCTAGGAAATCTGAACACCTTAAAGAAAAAAAAAAGGTCCAAACTGTTGACATTGGAGCTTCCCCAGTGAAAAACCCAAATGGATCACCCTGACATTAGCCCACAGTTGGCTTCAGCAACATGCAGAGGCTGAAATTAGCACTGTAGCACTATACCCTTAAATATGAGCAAAAACATGATTTGCCAAACCTTAAAAAATGCATTTAATGTGAAAAACAGGAGGTACAAATAAATAAACATTTTAAAGTCACATGAAGGTAAAAGCAATGCGAGAAAATTTCACAAAAGGTATTGCTAATATTCTTAAAAAGATAAGATATTGCATCCATTAAACAAGAATGGTATAATGTTAAAAATCAAAGAATACAAAAAAGCTCAAGGGAATTAGAAAGAAGATAGTATATGTATAAAAAAATTCAGGGAAGGGTTGAAAAATAAAGTTGACATAAACTACAGGAAGAGCCCAAAGGACAAAGAGAAGAAAATGGGGTCAGAAAGATAAGAAATTAGAAGTAATCTTATACCTGAAAAATAACAGTTCCAGAAAGAGAAAAAAATAAAATTTAAAAAGCAAATCAAAGAAGCAGTTTAAGAAAATAGTACAGACCAATGAATAAAATTCCAATAGAAAGGATTCTTTCTCTGCTTACCACAATGGATGAAGTCAGACCCCTGCCACAAGGCACAGTGTGACAGTGCTGCGATGCATCCTTCAAGTCTCCTTTCAGGAAGGAAGGACTTATTCCCCTTGCTGCAAAAGGTGCTTTCAGCTGGGGGGATGCCTTCACAGAAGAAAATTGCTTTATCTAAGGTTCTGTCTCCTTGCAGGGTGGCCCATATCCAGTCAACATAGGAATGTAAAGGAACAGTCTCCTAGCCCCACCGAGGACAACTCTGAAGGGCCATCCCAGTTGTAAAGCCACCATAGACCCACCGCTGAGGCTCTTCTGAGATCACATCACAACTCAACTTCTCCCCACCCCCTCTTCAGACTTCCTTCCCTTCCCTCCATAGGTGTTGGTCTCAAGAGTACTCCCAAATAAACCTCCTCCCATACTAATTTCCATCTCAGAGTCTGCTTCCTGGAATTATAGCCTGTAATACACATCACTGTGAATTTTCAAAATCTCTGAGATTTTTTTTTTAAGAAGAAAAAAAAATCCTAATTGGGGTAAAAGAGGAGGAGCAGTTTTCATACAAAGAATCAAGTATAAGAATGGCTTTGGATTCTCAATAAATACTGAAAACTAGTAGACATTGAAGAAAATTTTTAAATTAAGAGACGGAAGAAAAAAAAACCCCACTTTGAACCTGAAATTTTATACCCAGCCAAAACCTAAATGAAGTGCAATGATAGAATAAAGACATACCTAGTATCATAAAATTTACCACTCATGGACTTTTTCTCAGAAAAATTGAAGTATGTGCATAAGTAAAATGAATGAATAAGCCAAAAAAAGGAGGAAAATATGGAATCCAGGAAATGAGGGTCCCAACTTGGGAAAGTGGCAAAAAAAATCCCCTGGGATAATAGGGATGGTGGTGAAGGAGATCCCCAAATGACAGCTGGCTGGAGAGAAGCCTAAATATCAATCAAACTCAATAGAGGAGGTCAAAAGTCTGCTGAGATTGGTTCAGTCAGATAAAGTAGATAATCAGGTATGTTTGAATCTACCTGGAGGAAATTTACTGCTGAAGAAGTTTGGGGATAAATTAGTGGTGTACCTATGGAAATATGGAAACCTAAGAAATGATGGGGAGAAAAGGCCATATACAAGTTCTAAGGAAACCAAAGATGGTGAGGAAAGGAAAAGTAATAATAAAATTTTGCACAATTTTCAAATGTGTTGACATAATTAAAATGTAAATAAAGATATTTACTGGCAGGGGAACCTGGCTGGCTCATTGGGTAGAGCATATGACTCTTTATGTCAGGGTTTTGAGTTCAAGCCCCACATTTTGGGTATAGAGATTAAATACGAAGTTTTTAAAACATAGTTACTGACAGACCTAATTTAACCAAAATCAGAGCTAACTATACTGGGAGAGCAGCGCACATGTGTGCACACTTGGGAGTGTGTGTGTGTGTGTGTGTGTGTGTGTGTGTGTGTGTTAGGAAGTGGGGGAGGGCGTTGCAAAAAGAGATCAAAACCCTAATTTTCATAATGGAAAGGCAATAGAAATGTCTAAAACTAGAAAATCAAGTGGAAACTCTATAGCATATTATCAGAAATACAAAAATCCAGACAAAAAATCATTCATAAGTTGAATGTGACTGCTTTCTGGGAGAGGAGGTAATGGCCATTAATAAAAGTAAAAACCAAATTTCAAAAGGAATAATTTGGTTTTGAATTCATTTGTTAGCTTTATTCTACCAAGGAATCTCACTATGTCACCAAAGGTTTAATTTGAGTGCCTTGTGTCAAATAGCCAGAGGAATATTAAAAAAGAAAACAAAAGCCGGGGGCATCACAATGCCGGATTTCAAGCTGTATTACAAAGTTGTGATCATCAAGACAGTATGGTACTGGCACAGAAACAGACACATAGATGAATAGAACAGAATAGAGAACTCAGAAATGAGCCCTCAACTCTATGGTCAACTAATGTTCGACAAAGCAGGAAAGACTATCCCCTGGAGAAAGGACAGTCTCTTCAACAAATGGTGCTGGGAAAATTGGACAGCCATATGTAGAAGAATGAAACTAGTCCATTCTCTTACACCATACACAAAGATAAATTCAAAATGGTTGAAAGATATAAATGTCAAAATCCTAGAGGAGAACACAGGAAACACCCTTTTTGAACTTGGCCACAGCAACTTCTTGCAAGATACATCTATGAAGGCAAAGGAAACAAAAGCAAAAATGAACTATTGGAACTTAACCAAGATAAGAAGCTTCTGCACAGCAAAAGAAACAGTCAACAAAACTAAAAGACAACCTACAGAGTAGAAGAGCATATTTGCAAATGACAAATCAGATAAAGGACTAGTATCCAAGATCTATAAAGAACTTACCTGAGACGCCAGGGTGGCTCAGCACTTGGGCATCTGCCTTTGGCTCAGTGCATGATCTTGTGATCCAAGATCGAGTTCTGGATCGGGTTCCTTGTGAGGAGCCTGCTTCTCCCTCTGCCTGTGTCTCTGCCTCTCTCTCTCTCTCTCTCTCTCTGTGTGTGTGTGTGTCTCATGAATAAATGAATAAAATCTTTAATAAAAAAAAAGAACTTATCAAACTCAACACCCAAGAAACAACAAACCAATCATGAAATGGGCAGAAAACACGAACATAAATTTCACCAAAGAAGACATACACGTGGCCAACAAGCACATGAAAAATGCTCCGCATCACTTGCCATCAGGGAAATACAAATCAAAACCACAATGAGATACCACCTCACACCAGTGATAATGGGGAAAATTAATAAGGCAGGAAACCACAAATGTTGGAGAGGATGTGGAGAAAGGGGAACCTTCTTGTACTGCTGGTAGGAATGTAAACTGGTACAGCCACTCTGGAAAACAGTGTGGAAGTTCCTCAAGAATTTAAAAATAGAGCTACCCTCTGACCCAGCAATTGCACTACTGGATATTTACCCCAAAGATACAGATGCAGAGAAACGGCAGGACACCTGCACCCCAATGTTCATAGCAGCAATGTCCACAATAGCCAAACTGTGGAAGGATCCACAATGTCCTTCGACAGATGAATGGATAAAGAAGATATGGTGTATATACACACACACACACACACACACACACACAATGGAATATTACTCAGCCATCAGAAGAGACAAATACCCACCATTTTCTTCAATGTGGGTGGAACTGGAGGGTATTACACTGAGTGAAATAAGTCAATCGGAAAAGGACAATCATCACATGGTTTACTCATATGTGGAATATAAGAAATAGGGAAGGGATTACAAGGGAAAGGAGAGGAACTGAGTGGGAAAAAATAGAGAGGGAGACAAACCATGAGAGATTCCTAACTCTGTGAAACAAAGGTTTGCGGAAGGGGAGGTAGGTGGGGGGATGCGGTAACTGGGTGCTGGGCCATGAGGAGGGCACCTCCTCATTGATGGGATGAGCACTGGGTGTTATACTACATGTTGGCAACTTGAATTTAAATTTTAAAAATGTGAAAATAAGTAAATAAATGTAAACTGCTTAGAAAAAAATAATTTAAGTGCCTTGATTTTGGGTTTGTATTAGTAGTAGTGTGGGGGCTACTTCATTCTTCTGGGGATTTTTACTGGATCAATGAAAATGGCAGAAAGAAATCATTTGCAAACAAGTTTGTAGGATTAAATGCTTCTTTTGTGTAGACTCTTATTATTTTTCCCAAGATCTCATTTGGCCAAGCAGTCTTCAGAGTATACACTTTGAAGCACAATATGGTTTTTTGGTATACAATATACTTAAATTACAGTAATTTTTAATCAAGGATTAGAAAGCTGACCACGTCTGGTTTTGGAATTAGGGCCATAAAAGGAAAATCTCTGCCAAGGCAACCTAATCTACATGCTCACCTCTTGAGCATAACAGGAAATGAAGGCTGCTTCTAGGTAACATCCCATGGGCTCACTTGGGTGGCTTTGGGAGTGACAATGGGACACTGATGCAGAAAGGGCATGGCAAAATGAAATTCACACCTCTCCAATACTAAACAACTGGGTCACCACACCTTCCCCACCCTCAATATAGAGAATGTGGTGAATCAGTCCCTGGGGTGAATGGACCTGATAGAAACTCTCCGGAGATCGGAGAAGGACAAACATTATATGGTCTCATTCATTTGGGGAATATAAATAATAGTGAAAGGGAATAAAGGAGAAAAATAAGTGGGAAATATCAGAAAGGGAGACAGAACATGGAAGACTCCTAACTCTGGGAAACTAGGGGTGGCGGAAGGGGAGGAGGGTGGGGGTGGGGGTGACTGGGTGGCGGGCACTGAGATGGGCACTTGACGGGATGAGTGCTGGCTGTTATTCTGTATGTTGGCAAATTGAACACCAATAAAAAATAAATTTATTATTAAAAAAAAAACCAGAAACTCTCCGGAGAGAGAAATCTTGGCCTCAGCTTATTGATTATGCATGTGAAGAAATACCCATCACCAAATGCCCCATGGCTTAGCACTAGTGCCAAGCATGGTGTCTGGCATACAGAAGACACTTGATAAAAACATACTGGGGGATGAGATGGCAGGTACAAGTTGCAAGTGCTCTAAGCCCCACCTTTTAGAGACTTAAGAGAAAAGTTGGCAGACTAGCCAAAGTTGGTTTCTTAAAAATCTGCAACCATTTAAGAAGAAAATTCTCTCCCTGTATCATGAGCAGCAACACAAGCAGCTTTTCTTTCCTAACGTTGGAATGGCCTAAGAAAAGGAGGGTTCCTCAAAGTATAGGAAGTAGTCAGAAGCTGGAAGGGATAATCAGCTTGTGGAAGGGTGATAGTTGGAAATGAAAGCTCCCAGGTGAGGGGCGAGCTTAGCTGGACCTAAAGATGACAGCAGAGCACCATTATTGAGAACAAGTATACTCTTGATTGGCATGGATATTTGAAGAGGTGTCAAGGAGCAATGGCCAATGCCTGGTGAGCATAGGCACTGACTATGTTCCAGGCACTATTCAAAGAGCTGTAGCTGTGTTTCTGTATTTAATAATCACAACAGCAAGGATGTGCTGCATAACCCAAAGTCTGCCACCTTTCATACTGTGAAATGCCAGGGCTCCTCACAACACAGTGTCCTGTGGGTTTATTGCATAAGATTTGGGGATGGGTGTTAAGTCCCAGAAAAGTCATCAATCTTGACCAAGAAGTAGAGTTTGTGGAAACCACCAACCCCTGAGGGTTGTAGAATCCAATGTGGGTGGTGTACTCTGGAGCTATTGCACACGAAAGAGATCATTTTATTGGCCTCGTTTTTATAGTGAAGAAACTAAGGCCCACACAAAGTAGGTAGCTTGCCCTAGGTCACCTAGCTAGTCAAGCGGTGGAGCTTGTATTCAAATTCAGGTAGTCCCGATCCTATCAGATTTGTGTTTTAATAACCACTCTTTACTCTTTTTTAAAAAAAGGGGGGAGGGGGGAGGAAGGAGCAAAGTAACAGGAATCAAGGTAATAGAATGGAAAACTGCTGAAGGAAAAGGAAAGGAAACAGAGGGAAAAGCATTTGCTTCAGGTACCAACCACAGATGTGGTTCTGCATATTACACTGGAGAACAACAATCTGGTAATTTTCTTCAGAGGGGCTCGCTTTCTCCTCTAGTAGGATAAGACCTTCACGGAGGAGAAATTTGTCAGGAAGCACCTTCTCATGCAGTGAAAGTGGGGTTTGGTTTCTTCTGTTTTTAAGGGACAGCCTTACTATCGGACACCCCATCTCCCGGGCACTGCATCTGCCTCTGCACCCCACCTCAGCCTCATGGTCTGCTTGCTTGAAGAGAAGGCTCGCGCACCTGCAGAGCGGGAAATGTGACACCATCCTCCCCTGAGCTGGAGAGTGGGAAACAGAGATCCATCAACCTGAAAGAGATAGTTTGTGGGTGGAGGTGATGGACCTTAGTGGGCGGAAGCGACTGAAAGGTCCCCCAAACGCTCAGCTTGCCTGTCAGACACACCTCATCCAACGGGGAGGTGGCTGCCAGGATCATGAAATGGCTTTGCCTGTGTTCTGCTTTTGTGGAAGAAACATTACTTGCTTTGTAAAGTGAGAACTAGGATTCATGTTCCTTCATGTTTGAATAACTCTGCATATTCTGAACGATACCTATTAAAATATAGCAGTGGACATTTTAAATAGTGAATTGCTCAGAGTTCACTGGAGGTTCCCCTCCCTCACAGCCTCCCGCCACCCCGGGAAGCTAGATGAGAAGGGGTCATGCTGGAGCAAAAGAACAGGTGAAATAGCAACGTGATTAGCAAACTGCAGAGTACTCATTCCAAATCGGGAAACAGCCAGTGGTGTGTTTCTCATGCTCACAAACATTTATTTCTTGGTTCCGGACACATGAGTATCCTGGAACAAAATCAGTGCCCTCCACATCACACAGGTGAGAATGTGACCTTTGGTTTGGCCAGTGTCTCTAAGATAGCTCTCATTTCACCATGAAGGAGGAATGTTCTACTTGCAAAAAACAAAACAAAACAAAACAAAAAAAAAAAAAAACAATTTACTTCACATCGAGAAAAGCACCACATAATTAAGCAACCAAGATGTTTACTGAGTAACTGAAATGTGCAACATGCTCACACTTCATGCCAGAGACACAGTCCAGCTTTCACAGAGGTAGCAGTCTAACTGGGAGGATATGTACACAGATACACCAAATAATAATAACAAAACACAATAACAATAGCTAACATTTACTGAAAGTATGCTCCAGACACTAAGCTTTATATACATTACTCTCAATCTCATTTAATTCCTACAACAACCTTGAAAATAAAATTTACCCTGAAATGCAATTGTTATTTCCATTTTACTGAAGAGGAAACCAAACCAGAGAGTTAAGTGACTTGCTCAAAGTCACACAGCAAAGAAATGTCAGAGCTGGGATCAAACCAAGGCAGGCTGGCTCCAGAGTTTGGTCCACAGTTTATACTTCACTTTACAGCCTATTTATAGGATAGAATGAGTATTTTGGGTGAAACAAAAGGTTATTATAAAATAATGAATTGCAGTTTAAATGTCTTTTTATTATATTTTATTGTTAAAGATGGGAGAGAAGATTCTACAAGGTCAGAATGCAAGCCCTACAGATCTATACAGAAATCCCTGATTACCTACAATCTATTCATTGTTTAAGAAGCCTCTCATCCTTCAGGCTGGCTTGGAACAATTGGAGGTTGGGCTCCAGGACTTACATTCTTAAGAGTTTCTGAAAACTCCTTCACTATGGCCAGAGTCTGATGGCCTTTAATTGTCACCAAGAGTCCCCACAGATTCATTCACTCTCCACTCTGTGACCAAGGATCAAAAATCAGATGGCAAATAGGACTTCTTGCCAAGTCTGCACAAGGACAACAAGTAGCCCATAAGGGAAGAGCAGAGCAAGCTACAAAATTTGCAGGGCTTGGGGCAAAATAAAATGTGGGGTTTCCTGCTCTAAAAGCTGCTAACCGTACTTAAAATTTTAAGTTATTAGTATAAATTTTACTGTTAATCTTCATATTGTAGAATGGCAGTTTTAAATGCAAATATAAGAGCACTTAACTCCTATGCAGAATGACCAGAATTCCTCAATTTATATTTGTAACTCATGTATGCACATATACGTAATTCTTTTTTTTTTAATATTTTTTTTAATTTTTATTTATTTATTTATGATAGTCACACAGGGAGAGAGAGAGGCAGAGACACAGGCAGAGGGAGAAGCAGGCTCCATGCACCGGGAGCCCGATGTGGGATTCGATCCCGGGTCTCCAGGATCGCGCCCTGGGCCAAAGGCAGGCGCCAAACCGCTGCGCCACCCAGGGATCCCCATATACGTAATTCTTACCAGATCAGTGGAAACCTTGCACAAAACTAATTCTTTTCATTTCACTTCTTTATACAGACACATTCTACTAGAACTCTCTACCTTCACATTACTGATGCATATGGAAGGTGAAAACAAAAGCAAGTATGGATTGCCTTGTCTTTCTCCTTCCTGTTATGTCACCATTTGCAGTGTAATACAGGAAAATAACAATGATAAGGAAGTATATGATAGTGTTCCATGGTTGTTCATGTTTCTTAGAATGCTACTGTCTTTACCCCGTGTACAAAGTTCTGGTTCAAACGATAAGTATGGCAACTTATGGCTATCAGTGTCCTCCCTTATTCATACACATAATACATTTGCCTGATACTTGCTTTGAGTCATGCTGCACTCCCATACATCACGGGTCTATCAGCATTAGGTGCTTATAGGGTATCACAAATATTATGTGAGAAGGCAGGTGGAAAGGGATGGCATGGTAGATGTGTCACATTGTGCTAATCTCCTCTGTTAACAGGCAGGCTTCACAGACCTTCAGACTTCACTTAAAAATCACAAGCTCAAAGATCAAATTATTGAGAATTTTAAGTCTGTGGTAACAGAGTATCATTAACCAGTTACGGGCTCTTCTGAGCATGGGACCCCATGCAACCACAGAGGACTCATACTCAAGAAGCAGCCCTGGGCAAGGATTATACAACTCTAGTGTTGGCAGCTAGAAAGGGGATCAGGCTTGGTGTGAGAATGTTCCCAGCTCCCTAGGCACAAATAGAAATAATTCTACAGAGTGTGCACCTGCCCCAGTCAGGAGGACACCAGTGGGTGTGTGTGTAAGCAAGACCTAAGATGCTATGCACTTCAGGTTACTTGCTTTCCAGAAAATACATTTTTTTAACTTTTATTTATTTATTTATGATAGTCACACACACACACACAGAGAGAGAGAGGCAGAGACACAGGCAGAGGGAGAAGCAGGCTCCATGCACCGGGAGCCCGACATAGGATTCGATCCCGGGTCTCCAGGATCACGCCCTGGGCCAAAGGCAGGCGCCAAACCTCTGCGCCACCCAGGGATCCCCAGAAAACACATTTTATTTGCCTTTATATTTATAAATTCCTTTCTGATTATATATGTGTGCACACACAAACACACATATATTATATACACATAGGTATATTACATATATGTATATAATGCCCTAGGTGGGACTCAGGGCAGCTGAGTGAAGAAACATTCCTGAGGTTTCATCAGTGAGAGCTTGACTAAGAAAAGTGTGACATTTCAATGAGATAACACAGGCTTTCATGCCATGGGCTTGTATAAAATCACACATGCCAACGAACTGAGAAGGAGTCTTCCTTGGACCAACTTTATGTGCTTTTTCAAATTCATCCACTTCTACCTGCCTCCCAAGTCCTTGATCATTTACTCACTAGAGAGTCCCAGCTGATCACCTCATCTCTGAATTTCACCAGTTATCTCAAACTCTCTTAAAATAAGGACAGGCTTAGACTGAACCTCTGCTGCACTTCTCTGGGGCGGGGGGAGCCTCAAGCCCAAGGCCAAGACAATCAGATGCATAGAGGTTCTGGCTCCTTCCACCACACCTGGACCCAGAAAGCACTGTGCTGTGGGGCACTGTGTGCCACTGGGTTTGACTTCCCAGCAGATACCCAAAGGGACTAACATAACCTGGAAGGGCAGAGAAACCCACTCCCTATGTTGCAAACTTTGACCAATTAGAGACAAAAGACAGGAAGGACCAGCAGATAAATTCTTTTCCCGAACTGCAAGAACTGTTCCAAGGTAAATATTTCCAAGAAATCTATTCAAAAATGAACTCATAGGACAAGCCACCAGGGTGTGTTTTCTTGTGACCAGCTTTGCTAATATGCCTTGTATATTAGCTTTCCCTCTGTCCCTGCTTTATTTCCTTTTACCCTTCACCTGCAGCAAAGCATTACCTAAACTTTGCATGGTCTCTATTTATAGGAAACCAAGGCCAAAACACTAATCAAAAGCAAAATCCATCTCTTAACTATCATCTGGTACAGGAGTCCCCTAGCTAAGTGATCAGCATAGAAGATGGGTAGTGGGAAATTCAAAACAAAACAACTAACACTGAACCCTTTAATTTTATATCTTTTGAATCATCTCCTTTATAGTGTTATGGATGTCCTACTGTGAGCCAAGTACTAAAGATAAAGGGAACAAGAGAATTGTAATTCTTGTGAAAGCTCACAGTCTAGTGGGAAAGACAGAAAGAAAAGAAAAAAAAGAAAAGAAAAGAAAAAAGAAAACGAAATGAAACGAAACAAAATCTAAACAAAGGAAGTTTTGTTATGAAGACACAAATGGTGCCTAGATGAATATACTGGAAGGCATGGATGTGGACTATCCAGTGGTAAATGGTCAGAGGAGGCTCCTATGAAGAGGCAGTGTTTAAGCTGAGACTGAATAGATTAGAGGAAACCTGTGAGCAAAGATCCGAGGATGGGGAGCATTGTGGAAGAGGATGTGTGAAGTCTCAGAAGCAGAAACAAAGTTAAAAGTGTCAAGAAGCTAAAAGAAGATCCATGGGGCTGAAAGGGAGCAGCAAAGGTACCAGAGAGCTTTGGAAAGCTGGCTAAACAGAAACTCAGGCTGGGCCATGTCAGCCGCGATAAGGGGTTTGGAATTTTATCTCATTTCCCTTGTTTTTGAAAATACAGTCAAACATCAGGATTTACATTATGTTTTAACCCCAAACCACCTTCAAGGTGGGTTGTTAACCTAGGGAATGTTAACTTTAAGGAGACACATGGTTAGCACAATGTGACTAGTGAGGGTGGCTGAAAGCAGGCATAATGAAAAAAATAAACTCTTAAACAGTCAGAAATTTGAATTCTGAAACAGAAATCATGATTCCGTGATTTCATTTTTTTTGTGACAGCTTGAAAATGTAAGATATTCATCAACACTGAAAGTGAAAGCTTCTTCTTACCACAGCCAATGATCCTGTGCCCCCAGGACCCAAAGATTTCTGTCCCCCTGCAACAGAAACCCTTCCTTTCCAAAATGGCCTCTCGTCTTCACCATCAACGGTCACTAAATGAACTGAGTGTGACTCAACTAAAGCAGGCCTTCTCAAGGTCTTCAAACAACCACACAGTCTGAGCTCTAATCCCTTGGATTAGAGACTCTAAATCCAGCCTTTTGATTTGGACACTGCCTCCATGCTTACTTGAGAACGCAGGATGAGAGGAACCATTTAGAAATGTCAATCCCCCACTGAAACATAAAACTGACAGTCTCCTCGTCTGCCTGGATCTTTCAGTTAGCATTTCTTCTCTAGAAATGCCACTTGGAAAACTCAGAAACTATCCCTTTGTACAGTACAGCACTCCCTCCTTCACTAAACCTCCCCTAGATTAATTGGCAATTCTACAGCCGTTCACAGCTGTATACAAGATGTTGAGGAGTGCAGCAGAGAGAGGGGTGATTATGGTTGCCTGCACACTGTCATTGCTTAGTAAGAACAGACTCCCCTCCTTCAGAAATGGCATGATAATGAAATGTAATAGCAGAGCCTCTTGGCAATCAATGCCATGGTGGAAATAAGTGCATATCTCAGTGACAATAACAAAGATGAAATGTGAAACAACAAAGCCCTTTCTCTCTTGGCCAGAACTCTTGAGAGCAGCTCATTACTCTAACCTTTCCACCTTCACTGGATGCACAATTAGAAACATGCATTTCCACGGGCATTAAATCCACTTGCTTGCTCACTCTGCCCTCATTAGAACACTCAATGGGGCCCAATTAGCTGGATGGCCATAAACAGATGTTTGTGACTTGGGAAAACAGAAAGAGAAACTTTCTGGAGCCAAAAGAGTATGGATAAAATCCGGCTCACCCCATCTTATTAATTACCTGAAATCTAGACTTTTACTTTTGACATGAACCTACAATCTTTATTTTGATAGGAAAATCTTACAGTCAGAAACATGGAGTTCTACTATAGGAATGTTTCATGTGGATCATGGAATATTTTTAAAAATTTAGTCAACCTTTTAAAATTGAGAGATTTTGTAGCTTGTCTGCATCCCTTGAAAAGATGTCAGAAGATTAGGCAACAGTAAACCAGGCCACTTTCCCACTTGGCCACCAAAGGTTGAAGATGACTCATGTCTGCCCCTCAATATGTCCTCCACATTACCACTATCCCCACTACCCTGCTTACCTCCTGGACCTGGCCCACTTCTCTTGCTCATGTTGCCTACTTTGTATTCGTGGGAAGAGACTCACAGCTCTACAACTTATGAACCTGGGCAACTTATTTTCTCTGTGCCTTAGTTTTGTGTTGTTTTCTTTTTGTTAGTATAAAATGGGGTCACGTGAGCAAAATGGGTGAAGGGGAGTAGGAAGTACAGGCTTCCAGTTATAAAATGAGTAAGTCACAGAGATAAAATGCACAGCATAGACAATACAGTCAATGATGCTGTAATAGTGCTGTATGGTGACAGATAGTAGCTACACTTGTGGTGAGCATAGCTCACCTATAGAAGTTGAATCACTATGTTGTACATTTGAAACTAATGTAACACTGTATGTCAACTATATTTCAGTATAAGTGAATGAATGAATGAACAAATAAAATGAAGTTATAATATTCACCTATTAAGTAACTGTGAGAATTAAATGAGTTAAAATATATAGATTGTTAAGAATTGTGCCTGAAACATAAGTACCCAGTCAATTTAGCCATTACTGCATTATCAATGTCATCATCAGCATCATCAGCATCACCACTTGTTCTAGGGAACATAACTCAATCTGGTTTCTTCATTCCTCCAGTGGAGAAGTCAATGCAATGGAGTTACCACCCACAGCATCATCTATCAAAAAAGATCTGAGAATTTTTATCCCAAACACCACACCAATAATTTGTATTCTAATTCTACTGTGAGGTGAGCATTTGACTAGACATGAAATACAAAAATAAATAATAATCATTGTCCTAACCCTGATATCCTCACAATGTATGAAGGCAGGCAGGAGTATATGAGTATGTAGCATATATGGAGGAAGTGAAGGAGCACATTACTGGATAAGGAACAATAGCAAAGCAATGGCCTCAGGCGCACTTGGGAAATAATGGTAATTTGTTTTTTGAGGAGCTCTCAGGCTCAGACCTTAATATATTTCAGCCCAGTACCCAAATAAGAAAACTACTGTGTGAGCAGGAACCAGGCTTTGCTCCAGCAAAGATTATTCACTTTCCTGGGTCTGCCTGCCTCAACACCATGTCTTCCAGGGAGTCTTCACAGGGCCTGCAGCAAGAAAGGATGATGAAGCATCTCACCAAAATGCAACTAACAGGAGGCATGTTTCCCTATGTCTTAGTCAGTTCAGATGGTTGATTCATATCACACTAGGAATACCTTTTAATCAAGGTTTCAGGTTTGATATCACTATTCCTCTAAGGGGCATTTGCAAATGTGAGTGTTTTTTTGGTTGTCATAGTGATGAGAGAATGCTTTTGACAATCAGTGGGCAGGAGCTAAGGATGTTAAATGTCCTATTAATGCTCAGGAGAGTCAGGCACAATTGAAGTCCATACCAAAATGCCAAGGGGAACCCTCCTGAGAAAACCAAATGATTCATTATTATTCCTGTTCAAATAGAGCATAAGCAAAATCTGCCCTGGGCAGCATAACAAATGAATTCTGATAAACCATCATTAGTTAATACTTGACCCCAGCCCCAAACACCATTGTCAGAAAGCAGTTGAACTGAATTTTTAGTTGAGTTGTATAGGTGGTGGCAACAGTGGCACTGATTCAAGATGACTCTCTATAACTTCATTTGAATAAGTACACCTGATTTCAAAGTTTCTCCTAGCGACTCAAATGTCCCCTTTACATGGAGATGTCACCAAAATCTTAGTGTGCATTAGTTCCTATCCTGGGTGCTGGGTTATATGTTAATAGTCCAGATAGATGAGATTGATGTTCTTACCAGGCTCCCATTCCAGAAAGGGAAGACAAACAATAAACTAGTAAATTATGAATAATATAACTTCAGGTGAAGAGAATGGCCACACATGTAATAAATCTTTCTGGCTATGATAGAATACTGTGGGGCAGGGAGCCTTACATGGAACAGTTAGAAACAGCATCCCTTAGAAGGTGTCACTGAAACTGAACTCACCATGTGAAGATGGATGGTGGGTAGAGCATCCCAGGCAGACATAATAGCAAGAACAAAGGTCCTTTGGGTAAGATGAAGCAGGCATGCTTCAGGAAGAAAAAGAATCCAATGTGGTTGAGCAAGGGGGAAGAGAATACAACATCAAGTTCAAAGGGAAGTTGGGAACAGTCCAAAATGGTCATCATACACCATAGAGAGATGTCTGGATTGTATTCAAGGTGCAGTGAGAAGCCATGTGAGAAATGTTTGCAATGTGAGACAGTGGATTGGAAGGCATAAGTGTAGAAGCAGGGATACCAGTTAAAAAAAGCTGTCAAAATTTTTGATTAAATGCCTCCTATAATCTATTTCATCTTTAAAATTCTATCTTTGATCCAATGGTATCATAAGAGGTGATGAATACAAGACAGAGCCTAGAAAACAAGAGTTTTGGTATAACATGACCACCTAAGACCCATTTGCCAGCAGGATCTTTTTTCCACCAAAGATATCAATTCTCCAGAGAGACCACAAGGGGCCTGTACTTTTCTGTCCTCATCCTCTGCAATCTCGACAGAGCCCTATAAAAAGGAACCCACAGTGGTACTAGTATATACTTGTAATGGTTTAAACCCAGAAGGGCTCTACATTTTGTTTTAACCACAAATATTTCTAATTGCCTACATTGGACATAAAATGTAGAAGATACTGATTTTTTTCCATTGTGATTGTTAAGCAATTTGCTTTTTTCAAAGTTTTCCCTTAATGGTAACTTTGAACAAGGCATACATTTAATAAATACACTGTCCCCCTCCCCCAGTAGCAGATGATCCACATTCACCAAGAAACAGCATCTGGCAACCATTATTGCACTGGGTTTGCAGCTGCTCATAGAGGAGTTAAAAGGACTATGAGAGAGGACATGGAAATCAATTTTTAACTCTTATTTTAATTATTGGTTGCTTTGGTTTAATACTCAGTTACTTTTCATAAACATCTTGCATTAGGTAGGCAGCAGATCTTTCCCTGATTAAAGGGCCAAACTTCTTAATTCATGTTTCCACCCAAATGACCGGCTTCCATGCCAAACAGAACTTGGCTTCCTCAGGGTACCTGCCTAAGCTTAGAACTTTCTTCCATGTGGATATTTGGTTATTCTGGAGGGAGACATTCAAACCCCTCCACCTGCATCCCATGAGCTCCCATCACATAGCAAAGCAGACTTCCCTGGGACAAACTGCCTCCTGTAGACACCAAAGTGATCATTGGTGCTTGCTACATAGCTATGCTATTAGTAAGAAACTCTAAAGAAATTCTTCAATGCTGACATTTGCCTAAGAAAAGAGATAAGACTTAGACTAAATTTTGACTTCTGCACTCATTCAAAAATATGTATTGAGATTTTACATATACCCCTGCAATGAGAGAGAACTGAATCCTGAAACAAAATAAAAACAGGAAAGGAATTGGCTATACCACTGCCAGCAGCAGCTCTCTGTCCCCCATGTCCATCATGACACTGCTATTTCCCGCTTTCCCAACTGCACTTGTAGCTAATGGTGACCTTATAACCCAGTGTGGCCAAAGGGACATAAAAGAAAAATGTGCCCTGATGTTTTTACTTTCCTAATAAAAAGTAACAGACACAGCTAGCGTCTTCCTGGTCCTATCCTCCTGCTTCATGCTTGGAACTCCAAGATGGACGTAGCTTCAACTGCCCTGTGACCACGAGGGAAAGAACCACTTTCCTCAGAGGACAACAGAGAAGCCAGCCTAAAACCCTGATAATGTGAAGCAGCTCAACAAGGACCCGCAATTATCTGCCTCTGCACTTGTTGTATAGGAAAATAAAGTCCTATTTGATGTGAGCCATTTTAGTTAGGTTATTGTATCTAACATACTTTTGTTCCACATCATCAGCCATGGGTGCCAGGAAGATCCAGAGCTTCTTTCTTCTCAGGATCCAGCCTGACATTTCCGTAGAATGTTATAACTTATAGGCCAACATCTACTGTTTCTTGGCACTCAACCCTGATATTGCTTGTGACAAGTCTTGATTAGACATTGCGTTGGTCAGGGTCCAGTTAAGAAACAAGAACCCATGTAGGGGAGTTTTTTAAGAAGGATTTACATCAGGAAGTAGTTCCAAGGGCATGGGTATTGCTGAAAAACCTGACCCATATGGTGAGAAAATGTGGTCAGTAGCCAAGCTGGATGCCACCCCAGGCCCAGGGCTGGAGAGACCCAGGAAAGGGAGCCAGGGCTGCTCAATAGAAAGTAGCACCATGGAGGAAGCTCTCAGTGGAAGCTGATACCATAAAGGGGATATCTATCATGAAGGATCTGGAACTGTGGACAGAACACAACCAGGGCCTCAGTTGTCATCTGAAAGAAAGAGAGAATAAAAACCCAGACTTCACCCTTCTTCCTACATTTCAGTCACCCTCCAAGGCTTCTATTGGCTGAACTGCCCTGAAGACAGCTAACAAGGGAGCCTAAGTAAGGTAGTCACGAGGAGCCAGCCCCTCAGAGGACAGAGCAGAGTGGGAAGGGCAGAGCATGAATTTGAAAACAAACAGCTGATGACCAGGACTGCCTTTTGCTGCTATGAATAGTGAAGTATGCAAAATAATACCTCAATGACTTCTTTACCCAAAGATTTTTTGTACCCCCATTCTCCAGTGAACTTACAATCATCATAAAATGCTCAGGACACAAGATGCCAGGGGTGGGTGTTTCCCTGACAGAAAAACATGCACTTTTCTTAATATTTCGAGTGTAAAAGCACAAGGAAGTTGCGTTCTAAGCAACTGCAGGATTGAATTGCAGAACAAAGCAAAAAAAGAGCAAATGACCTAGGAGTATAATTGCCATCCTAATAGCCGTTTTGATTATACTGAAATCATAAGGAAAGAATTCCCCCTCAGCCTGACTCCAAGATTATGCTCTTCTCTGAACACAAGAAAGACATGATCCCCATGCTTTCTACCTCAGCGGAGAAGGAAGGGAGGCAAAGAAGGGGCAGGAATTTCAACATCACTATCCACAGAACATTTAGCATTACAAATGATGGAGCCGAAAAAGGCTCACATGAAGGAAGATTATAGTGGTAAGTATCTTGAAATCCATAAAGCACTTACAGAAGTAGAACCAATAGGAACCAATAGAGGGATAGATAGATGGATAGGTAGGTAGATAGATAGATGAGTACATACATACATAGATGCATACATATGTAGATATAGGTGCACATATAAATGTATTCTATCCTCCCATTTAATTTTGTGATCTTGCATATAAGGCAAATTATAATATCTTGGTCTCTGAAAAATGGACATTCTACTTCAGTTTGAATACATGCCATTACATAATGCTCAGTGGTAGTCACATGGCTCTGATTGCTAGAAAGCCAAGAGTCTTCCTCACATTTTCCTCTACCCTGTGGTGCTACTCTTGTCCTCCTTCCTCCACTTGATCCTCATCAAAGTAGATAAAACCAGCTACTATGCTGCCTCAGCTCCAAGCTAAAGTAGCTCATTCTCCTCAAACAGAGCTGCTCTTCTAATAACCTCTCAGACTTTTTCCTTAACAATGCCCTTCTTAAAAGGCACCAAGGACTAGACTCAATTATGTAGTTGTTGGTAGTTAGTAGAGAGTGAGACTCACTTCTCTGAATAGCTCTTTTTTTTTTTAAGATTCTATTTATTTATTCATGAGATACACAGAGAGGGGGAGAGACATGGGCAGAGGGAGAAGCAGGCTCCCTGTGGAGAGCCCGATGTGGGACTCCATCCTGGGACCTGGACATTGCACCCTGAGCTAAAGGCAGACACTCAACCACTGAGCCACCTGGGATCCCTGTATTGACTCTTTTATCATACCTGGTTATTTTCCACAGTAACTAAAGGAATGCTCACAAGCACTTAAGAGTGCTTGAATATAGATTGCATTCAGCAAGCACAGTCTGTTAATCATGTCATTTTTATATTATCTTATGTATTATCATGGCCTATTATTATTTTTATCACTTACTGCTCTCAAGAGAAGTGCAATCATGTGGCAGCTATGCTATTGGTTTTTGAATACAAATATATAATTGTTCATTATTAAATTTTAGCACACGGTTTTGGCTCCTTTTTCTAGCCTGCCATTTCAATATTTACTCCCATTTTAGACTTGTGCAACATTCCAGCTCTGTGTTTGCCACATATCTGATCTAAGGTCTTCAATGGTTTCATAGCCACAGCAGAGACAGAGCCTCTAGTACCACTGTCCACTTCTCTCTTGGCTGCCATTGATTCATTAGTCAACCCTCTTTGGGAGCAATTGTTAAAGCAATATCAATAGAACAAGATAAACAATCATTTATTCACATTTCTCCATATTGTACATGAAGAAATCTGCAGGGATTTGCTAGCTCGGGGATCAAGGCAGTTTTTGATAGCTGCAGGAATACTATCATAGTGAATTACACAATGGCTGAGTAGTTGAGATCCTATTTGGAAAACAGTTCTATCAAATGAAATTAAGAAAATGGTATTAACCTCACTATTAAAAAATTGAGTTTAATTTTGTGAAAGCTATTTTAATTAAATTCTGGATTCCAGTTATTTATTGTTAGCCATTCTGTTTACAAGTTTGCCTTTCTGTTTACAAGCTTAATTGGCTAAACCAGAATTTTTCCAGGAGTATATCAATATTTTTCTTTTCAATATGAGGACATTTTTCCCTATCTTAGGTATTCTGATACTTCTTCCATTTTGCATTTGCCAAAATTTGCAAAGAGGAAGCCAAGGAATTCAGTACCTCTGCAAAGTTAAGAACAGGGATTTCTACATATGGAACGCAAGGGTGGTTTAAGATGAACACTATTCCTAACAAGGTTATATGTGATATATCACTGAGATAATCCTAACATGATGAAACTACTTAACTTACCATGTACTGGAAAGTAATTTTTTAAATGATTATCCATGTTGATAGAAATTTCTAGGTTTTTTCCCCAAACTGCTAACAAAATTATTTTCCTAAGCAAATGCTTGGTGGCTTTATAAGATACAAGTTTCTAGTTTGAAATTCCAGAATGGATTTCATTAGTTGGTTGCCATTTGGCCACACTCATAGCAAGATTTATAGGTGACAAAAAAATGCAGTTGCAAGGAGTTGGTGCTGAATGTAGGTTTATTATTTATTTCCAAGCTCTTCAAGGCACAGATGTGTGGCAATTTGGAGCACAAAGAGAGGAAATTATAATATACCAATTCCCTGACTATCTTATATCAAAATGAAGCAGCAAATTGTGAGGGTTGTTTATGCAATTATGGAAATTTATTTAATCATCCTGGACTTGTTTTTATTATAAAAATTGAATTGCACCATTTTAAGATAGTAACATTTACCTGCCATTTCTCAGAGGAAAGCACAGGATCATGAGCCTCTTTGGGGGTCAGTCTGAGTTGTCATGTTTTGATCTCTTAAATGAGGAAGACAACAGCAAAAGATATTTACATCTTCAGTCTCTTCAGGTGGGTTCACATCGCACTCAGATTAGTAAAAAAAAAGTCATAAAAATAATGTTTATGGATAATTTTATGCTTCCATGATCCAAATTTAGCATAAGAGGAAAATTAACAACAGCTACCTTGTAACAAGCACTTCTGTGATGTCTCATTTAATCCCCGCAAAAACCTAATAAGGTAGATATTTATGACTACCTTGGCATATAGGCAAGGAGGCTGAAGCTTGGGGAAACTCAGTAACTCTTCATGGGCTGTGATGTAACCACCCAACCTAATGTCAAAACCTAATTGTTTAACCTTTGTATTATGTTGCTTCCTAAAGACCTGATCAAGTCACCAGGCATGACAAGGAACTTGGTAATATATCTAGTTAGTAGAAAGAGGGGAGATAATGGGTGTGTGTGGGGGGGGATCTAGGAGAAGCCATTATGTGACTTCATTAAGGCAGAGTGACAGAGGTCTTCTTGAGGCTTTACAAGTTCTGGTGGGACTGGAGACCACTCTCCACATTCCAGCAGGAGAAATTATTATTGGAAAATCTTGCCCACCACTTGATGCTAAGACATAGGAGGTGTCATTGACAAAACTTGCCCTGAAATTGAGTTTGATGTTGAAAGTCTGTCATTAAGGACTCGGCTCACTGGTTGTTGCAGTCATTGGGTTTAGATTTACTCCACACTTAGGAGTTACATTTTTATTTCAAGGAAAGTCCTGTCTGCGTTCTGAAGAGAACTCATTCTGAGTTCACAGACCACACCTGCAAATACAAAATCCAGTTACTATCGGTCCTGGTATATTTTTACTTTATTTCCTGCAAGAATCTATTAGCAACATACCTACCATGTGCCAAGTGCAGACATACATAGCTCCTCCAGCTGCAGCTGATTCCTCCTGTACCTCAGTTTACCTCACATTTGGCTCATGTTACCAACAGCAAAACCACTCCCAACTTTAATGTGGAATACTGTCAGACACAACCTCGTGATTTGCAGATGAGCTCATATGTTGCTCTCTAGCCCAAATCAGCACTTTCCCCATACCTCTCCTGTATGCCAGACTTTCATTTGGCTTTGGCTGTGAAGAATAATTAAGGTTTGGGAAAGGCAAGATGGTCTTGCCAACTCAGCCACTCTTGAGAGCAAGGATTCCCTAAGCTATTAGCACAGCCCAGAGGAGCAAGAGGTGTTGATCCAGCAACACCGAGGGAGGCCCTGGCCAGTGGCTTTCGGTCTCTTTTTTCCACAAGCTGCAGTTACAGATTCCATGCAATACCATGGCAATCCAGTGCATATGGGGCTATGTACATGCTTGTGGTTATGTATGCACACATTCAGCCACTTGAGCATGCACACACACACACATGCTTCCAAACTGAAACCCCACTTGTATTTGCTGTTCTATTTCATTTGTTAAAACATGTTGGCCAATGTATTAGTTGATGATGGCTGCTGTAACAAATTGCCAAAAACTTAATGGCTTGATGCCACATAACTGTAGTATCTTATAGCTCTGAAAATCATAATTCTAAAATCAGGTCTCAATGGGCTAAAGTCAAGGCATCAGCCGGGCTGGTTCTCTCTGGAGGCTCTGAAAGGAGAACCTATTTCCTTGCCCTTTCCAGCTTGCAGAGGTCACCTGAATTCCTTGACTCATGGCCCCTTCCTCACATATTTCCAACAACTTCTTAGTTATGCTGTCACATCTACTTCTTTGATCCTCTTGCCTCCCCCTTAAAGGAATGTCTGTAGTTACACTGGACCCACCTAGATAATCCAGAATAATCATCCTATCTGAAGACCATTAATCACATCTATAAAGTCCTTTTTACCATATGAGGTAACATATACACAGGTTCTGGGGATTGGGATATGTACATCATTGGGGGAGGGGTGTTATTATTCAACCTACCACAGCCATGAACAATAAATTGATTTTTCATTAATGGGTCACACACAGCAGTGTGAAAATCAGTGGTCTAATGCATGTCAGCAGGCATCTGGGATGAAGGGGATTGGTGAGAATGTTACTTCCCTATAAGGACAAAGGGGAATGGGCATGTAGTGAGCATCCCAGGCCTGGCTTTACATATTACACCCAGCCTATCCTTTCCTTCTCTAGTCATTGCTCACTGTGAATTAGACACTATTATTCCCATTTTAAATATTTGAAGACAGCCTCATAAAGGCTAGATAACTGCCCTAAGACCACACAGCTAGAATGGGGCAGAGCCCACATTCAAACCTGAGCTCTGCACCTACTATGCCCATGTCCTTTCCACCACATCTGGTGGTGGTTTCTCTCATGAGTGCCTTCTTTGCCTCCCAAAGCCTGGCCTCAAGTCTTCACGCCAACCCACCAGCTCACCATGTAAGGAAGTGGTCTTCCCTGTTGGGGCTCCTTTCCTGGGAATTCTGGATGTCTGAAGCTGCCACCATTTTATTCCATAGACTTCTCTATTTTAACACTAGTTCTCTGTCTCCTTGACACCAGCACAAAGCATAGTACCTGCATGTTTTTATATAAGTTAGAGTCAACTAGTTTTTAACTCATTATCAATAACCCCCAAGACTGCAAAGCTGAAATTTACGGCAGAAATGAGGTGAAGTTGAGCAGGAATTTAATACAGGAAGCTATGGAATTTTATCTCAAGGTTTATTTCTAGGCTTTCAAATGGACGTGGAGAAAAACATTCTGGCAATCCTTTTGAAAAACTTCTAAAGATTATTGACTGTTGAACAAAGTCGAGGCTAGGAGATAACCAACAAAATGGCATGTGGTACCTTAGACTACATTGTCAGGTCACCCCATGGGCTGTGTGGTTTGAGTGCTGAGGTGGAACTAAGGAACCCTGTGCTCTAGCCCCAATTGACCATGTACCAGCTGTGTGACCTTGGACTTAGGGATTTAAACTCTGGCCTTCAGAGAGGAGATATGGTACAGAGGTTATAGCTGTGCTTTCTGCAGCCAGACCCAATTTGAGTTCCCAAACTCAAAGGGGCCCTGTTGAAATGTATTCATTAGCAAATCAATTGATTCCCATGGAAAAAAAATTGCCCTGCCTTTTTCATGTGGCTCCCTGATGTAAAGAGAAATCTAAAGCAGGATGTATGTCAAAGAAGTAGTCATGGTTTAAAGTGTGACAGAGTCCCCTCTCGAGACTGCTGACATGGCACTGCACCTGCCCCCACCACCCCACGAGATCATGATTCTTCAGAGTCTTTGATCATATCAACACACCCCTATGCAAGTCTATTTCTCACTCTTAAGAATTATGCTTCGTGAGATGAAAACTGTTTGTTTCCAAAAATTTGAAATCAAACCAAAAAACTTTACATGTCAAAAAACAAAGATATGCTGTAGGAGAGCACAAAGAAACCCAAGAAGCCAGCAGCATGGCAAAAATCATTTATGTGAATAAGGTCTGGCCAATAGTAGGTGCTAAACAGATTTTTGTTAAATGGGTGAGCTTACAATATGAGAGGCCCTGCTAGCCAAGAGATCAAAGGTTTCCAGCTAGAAAAAGTCATGGACACATCATGGAATAAAAGGAGAGTGGTTATGGGCCCTGATATGATTTCACTGGGAAGTACACGGCCTTTTGGGCAGTTTTTGAAAAGAAATTAAAAATAATGAAGAAACTAGAAACAGCTCTTCCAGCTTCAGTGAAGCCCAGTAATCTTCCCCCAACAGGCAATGAAGAGAGTGGGAAGGAGAGAAAGATGGAATATACCCATCAAAGGATCACCCTGGAGTGTTTGGCTGCCTACAACATGGTGTAAAGGTTTCAGGTTCCTTAAATAAATGGAGTAGAAAAGCATTCAACCTCCTCTCCATACTGCTTTTCTAGCGTGTATTCCCAGGATAGTATATGAATAACTGGACAATGAAAAAGAAAGAAACTAGGTTAAGCTACTGGAGAACCCAGAAGGGTTAATCAAGAAGGAAAAAAAGTCTTGCTTTAGTCTTATTTTAGAAGGAAAGAGAGTTGAGAGCTGAAAGGGGGGGTGGGGGGAGAAGGAAAGAGTGTTATTTCATCCTAGAAACAAAACTCATAGAAATGGGATAAAGAGGGGAAAACTGAGTGATAGCTTGGAAATTTGCTAATAATGAGAAGTCTATTTCCCTAGAGGCAACCCATCATCTCAGAGCAGACTGGACTATGCTTGGGATGCTGTTTCTTAGAGAACTGGTTCTTCCCTCAGCTCGTTTCAATGACAATGAGCATTTCTAGTTGAGTGCGAGAAGACATGAAGGGCATCTTTTATTTTCCTAAGAGGAAATTGAACCTATGCATTGTAAGACTTCAGCATGTGCCTGTGTATGAAAAAATATGAGCCAAATGCTTTTGAAGAGAAACAGAAGTATGCTGCCCTTGTGACAGAGAAGTGTCCAAGAACAAAGACAGAGGTACTCTGGCATGCCATTCCTACCCTACGGATTCTTTGTTGTGATACATTTTATGACCAACTTTAAAGACATTGACCTGTTGATCTCGTTCTGGTTTTCATTCGCTACATCCTTCTTAACAGAAGAAAAAGTCCCTTAGGATAAGCAGGATTTTCATTTCTGGAAAAAAAAAAAAAAGCACTACACAGAGCCACAGTTTCCTAACAGTCCTTCTCCTGCCATGTGTATAAAAAGGGGGAAATGGCATCATGCAACGAAGTTGAGAGTATGGCAAGAGTCCCACCCATGCTTCCCGTGGGTGGAATTAGAAATCAAATCCATAAAGACACCTCAAGTAGCCTTCCCAGATGCCCTCTACTCTGCTAAAGGCTGAATTATGTTTAAGAAATCATTCTTCCAGTGAACAAAATTTCTAATTAACACTGAAAATGCGTGGTTGCTAAGTTTGTGGTGAAGACAGGCCATCTCCTCATTCTTCTTAGCTGGAGCTTGATGAAGCTATGAGAGGGGGATAGGATAATTGCTCACGGTGGGGCACGGTGTTTTCTCCTGCACAAACATATAATTAGGCTGTCTTAACCTCATGGTTTAGCAATAAACACCACTTCACAGACTAATTTACAGTCAAGAGTCACAAGAAGGCTATGGAATAAAGTCTCAATGCCACAGGCCCTGCAGTTCAGTGAACAGAGAGCAGCCTCACTATTTCAAGTCAGCAAAAATCCTTTTGCACTTACCACAAACTAAAATGAGATTGAAAATAAGGGCTATGCATTCAAAACATTGAACACACCAGCTAATAAAAAATACATTTGTGACTGGTCATAAAAATAGAGAATGTAATGGGCTCTACCCTAGAAATATCTTTTAGTTACAATATTTGGGAAGACAGAGGTCTCCATAATATTGACTTTGCTAACACGTCTACATTTTTCTGTCTACCATAATTACACGTCAGTTAGCGACACCTCACTTCTAAAGCTGCCAACAGGCCTTGATTCAAACAGTGGGAGGTGTGCTGGCTGCAGCCCGGCACCAGATAATATTTGCCTGGCAAATGCCGTTGGCTTGGGTCAGTGGGAGGGGGTGGAGAGTGCTCTTACAAAGAGACAGCTCCTTCATGGCTGCATTATCCTTCCCATTGGCACCCCCAGGACTGGGGTGGGGGGGGTTCTGGAGAGATGTGGGAGTTCTTCAATTGCCTACTTTGCATTTTTTAAGCATGGTACACAACACAGATCCAGAGGTCACAGAAGCAGAGATACCCTTCTGTGGGAATTGTGTTTTCTTCTGCCCAAAGCTGATCATCTAGAGCCAGAGAGGCTGCAATTTGACACTGATTGGACATCAGGAATAACTAGAGGAGGACTATGAGCCTGGGGTTGTTTTTAGACATGATGTATGTATTGGAGGGGGCAAGAAAGGAGCAGACACAGAGACAGAAAAGAGAGACCTGGAGAGCAGTCAACAAGACAAGAGATGAGACAAGCTGATAAATCATTTTATCTACAATCAAATCTGAATTATTTGTAGACTATTTTTCTCTGGTTCTCTACTCAAAGTATGATGAAATAAAATAGATCAGTCATTTTTTTTTCAGTCTTCTTTCTTCATCTAGTCCTCTGTTTAGAGATTTTTCAAGAACAAGTACCTTGCTTTTACTATCCTTAGTCCATAGGAGCCAAAAGTGCCCAGTGTAGGTACATAGTCCTGCTCTGGTGAGTCAGTCAGTGGGAGAAAGCAAGCAAGCAAGCAAGCAAGCAAGCAAGACCTTGTTGAAAGACTGAGAAATAAATATGGTAATCTTGTATTTTCAAGATGCATGGTAACTACAAAATCCCATTTTTATGCTTTTACTAATAAAGGCAATATGATGGATAAATTAATTCCAATAAGAATAATTCAGATAATATAATTCTTATTTTTCCTAGACAAGCATTGCATAAAGGAAATTTAAAATATTAGTGATTGGGGATCCCTGGGTGGCGCAGCGGTTTGGCGCCTGCCTTTGGCCCAGGGCGCGATCCTGGAGACCCGGGATCGAATCCCACGTCGGGTTCCCGGTGCATGGAGCCTGCTTCTCCCTCTGCCTGTGTCTCTGCCTCTCTCTCTCTCTGTGTGACTGTCATAAGTAAATAAAAATTTAAAAAAAATGTCAAAAAAAAATTAGTGATTATGAGTAACATACAAGAAAAGCTATTTTTACTTCAAAAATGTAATTCACCTCTCAAGTAACATTTTTATGAAATAAACAAGACAACTTTAAATGGCTAACAATAACTACCTTGAGAACTACCTTGAGAAGCTGTGCAGGGTAAGGACATGAGTTTTCATGAGCATTTATTTAAATTTTTTGAAATTAGTAACTCAACATTTAAGGAAAAAAGTCAAATGGTACCAACTTTTAGTTTCCTCAAATTGATCCTTACTCAGATCTCTTTCAAAATCTCAGTACTAATTCTATAAATTCCTGATGATGTGCATGGGTACAAAAATTATAGTTGACACTTGAGGAAAGCAGAGCATAGTTGATACTGTATAATTTTTAAGTCATACTCATTATGTAGATAATTCTACTTAAGTGTGTTTAATTCCTTAATATGCTTAGGGGCCTTTTTAAAAATTAGGCTTCCTCGTCTTTTAAACCAATTTTAAATGACTGAACAGTAGCAGGAACTGTGGTACTGAAATCGAAGATTTTAATAAAACTGATGGCTCAACAGTAACTAGATATTTTGCGTTCTCAATGTTGTTACAATTCCTTTATTTTTTAGCTTCAAATCCTGCGTTTGACTACTCGTGGTATTGCAGTTAATGGTATTTAGCCGAAGATTAGTTATTGCTATTGAAAAACTTTCTAACCAGTTTCAATAAATGAGCTCCATTGTCAAAAAGATGTGTATTTTTATACATATATTATACGGTCCAAAGACTTCAATTTTATACTCAGGATCTTCAGTAATTTTTTATAAAATTTGGCTTTTGTCTTTAAGAAGAAAATCGTTTATGTATTTTTCTTGAAGTTTCTAGAGGAAACAACTGGAATGAAATACATCAAAATACTTTAAAAAGCAAGAAAGAAAAATCATTTCCGTAGAATGATCATTTTAACAAAAGATCAAACCCCAAATAAGAGACACATGAGTGCCCCGGTGACATGACATACCCTATTCACTTGCGTGTGCGTGTTCACACGTGCGCACATGAGCATCTTAGCAACAGCTTTCTAACAAGTAAGCAGTCAGAAAGGCACTTTAAAAACTTGTCAAGAATCATTCACACACCCCCTCGGGTGAAACATGGCAATGGTTTTAAAGTGAACGTGAGCACTGCACACAACTACGGGGAAACGCTCGTAACAGTAACCCACCGGTTCTCACAGGTACCTTCAATTTAAGGCCCTGGCTCTGGAGCGGACGTGAGAGCTAAAGCCAATAATAACGCCAGGGGAGTGAACAGTCAGGTCGAAGTGCAAGGACAGTTCCTATTGTGTAAGAAAGGAGAATTTATCAAGGGAAGGAGCAACTTAGGAGCTTAATTATGAGTCTTTTAATGTCTTTTCATAATCAGTTAATAAATACCTTAACAATAAAATTGAATTTAAGCTTTTAATAGGCCATGTTGGCTTGAACCTAAACAAAGGAATTAGCAGCTCCAGGCATTGTGCAATAACTGCTCACCGTTTGGTGCCAGGAGAAACAAAGCATTTCAAGTGCATTTTTTTGTGCCTCGCCATAACAAACGCTTGTAATATTCCCCCAATTTCTGGAGTGTAAGACGCAGATCTTATTTATCCCAGTGTGAGACACACCTGGCACGCGGATCAGGAAACAACTGTTTTACTTCATTTCTGTCATCACCTTCCAACAGATTTCTTTCACATTCCAATTTGGATGGGAGGACTTGACTTTCTCTCCATAAGTTCTCCATTAACAGCTTCACAGCAGAAGGCGCCATTGGTCCGTTTCCTCCTGCAGCCATTAATTACACAGAGCGGCCTGTTTTGACTCGGACTGAGGCGAACACGGAGTCACTGGCGCTCACTGGCCTCTGCGAGCAAGAGCTGAGTCTCCATCCTGAGCCCCGTGTTCCCCGGGCTGGGGAGCGAATTGTCAGAATTCCTCACACGGGGGATGACGAACACAGTGTCAAGGCAGCAGCACAAATTACCAACTTCAACTCCCTTCAGTCACTTTTATTAATACGTGTTTGGTTTGAGGGAGGCCTTCGGGAAGGTTGTGTCCCTTCCACGCGCTCGGTGGGTGCAAGGCCCTCCTGCCTTCTCTCCTCGGCTGGTTGCAGGCCCGCAGGTCGGGCCTGGGCGTCTTGAGCTCCGTGAGCCCGCGACCAACTATGCACTAATAAACCTTGAAAAGCTTGAATTACACTAGAACCCACAAAAATTTTCAAATTAAAAAGGCATATTTAGAGGCCCCCGTGGATAGTGATTTTATTTAGTTTAATTCCCTCTTGTGGCCAATTAGATAGACACCCCTACACACAGGCACACACTCCGGGAGGGAGAATGAGGGGGGGGGGGGGGAAGAAGTTTAACTTTGGTTTTGAGGAAAAAGGCGGGGGGGGGGGGGGAGGGCAGTCTATCATTCCTACATAGACAGAAATTATTTTCCCGGCCGTTGTTCTGTAAAGAACAGGACCGTTAGAAATCAATGAAAGTGTACGCAAGATGGATTTTTATTTGGATTAGTTTTTTAAAACTGTACGCCCCACGTCTTCCTTATTCAACCCTAGTGAATCGCCAAATTGAAGAATAAAACCTCCACCACCGCAACAGAGCGTATTTCTTTAGTTCTCTTCAATAATCTTTTGGTCAAAATGACTTCTTCTAAGAAGTCTTGGAGGGCCTGGCGGATAGTAGGTGTGTTGGTATTTGTTTTTTAATTAAGTGATCTGCACGACCTAAGTGTGTTTTTTAGGATCATCTATGCATGAAGCTCATTTACCCCAACACAACTCAGGTCAACAACACAAGAGATATATATGCTCCGAAAATTGTGCCTAGTGTCTCTCGTTGCTCACCGCTGCTCTTTCCATCAGAGTTTCTCATCTGGTGGCGGGCTCCATATGTACCATATGAAAAAGGAGTTAATAAAATGCACGTTGGAAATATAAAACAAGGTCAGGGGCGACAGTTTGGCTGAAGGCCTTTCTTTAAGTGTGGAAAACAAAAGAACAAGATTGTTTTAGCAGTTGCAGCTGTCGGGCGAGCTGCCTCGGTTGGGGAGTGGCAGCCGAAGTCCTTGCTACCTGTTTCATGTGTCCATCAGAATAACTGTTCTCTCCCTAACACAAAGACTCTGCACGGTAGGTGCCCCAAGTTTTGGAAAGTCTCAACAGGAAAAAGAGAAGAGAAAAATCCCCATTTTCCCCCCAAAGGGAGCTCTGAGGGGTGAAGGGATGAAACAGTGGGAGGTGTGGGGTCAGGCCCAGGGTTGGGAGCCTACATGTGACTTCAGATTCTAAAACCCCCATAGCTCTGTGTCTTCCTCGGAGCCAGCAGTGATGAATGGTGTTACTGTGTGTACTGTGAAAGCCACCCGGATTGGATGCAAGTCAGCAGTAGGTTTTTAAAAATAAGTACTTAATATTCTGTGGTTGGGCCCATCCAATGCCAACCAAGCTGGAGGAAAGAAAACAACATAGTCAGGCAGTTGCTTGTTCCACAAGACCTCAAACACAACACTTGACAGATTTGTTTTCTTAATGAATTGACTGGTTACTTTGGCATCACTTAAGAGCCACAAGGAAAACAGTGAAACTCAATCATAAGAACGTTATCATTTTAAAATGAAGATAAAAGGGAAAACACTTAATAATTATGTCACGGGACAAAGATATTAGCCAACAAAACGCATTAATATGTGAACATAAATCAGTTATCTGAGTAGCTGTGACCCAGTAAAAGAGAAGACTTTATAGTCTTGATAAAGAATGAGAAAACTAGGTCATCCAAACAGGACAAGCCAGGCTCCCAAAAAGGGACGGGTACTATGGTGGGGGCAGGGGAGCAGTGGGGACCCTGAAAACATAGATGGGCAACAAAGAGACATCGTTCTGCACCCCAGTGGTCAATTCTATCTTCGGTTCCCCTTCTGCAATTGTGAAAAGGGAACAATAATCTCACCTTCCCAGATTCAGTTAACACTCGGTTTAGTGCCTGGCACAGAGTAAGTCAACTGAGGTTAGAATATGTGCTTTCTCTTCCCTTTCCTGCCTCCAGCCATTCCCTAGAGACACCTGAGCCAAAGTAAACCATCACTTAGCATGGTGCATTCCAGATCAAATTGTTATCTTAGGGAAATCTTCCCTGTTAATAGGATTTCCCTATGCTAGATGTAGTGAAAGAATCTAGGCCAATGGGCCCAGAAATTCCACACAATGGAAAGAGCCTTCCACCCTGCCTTCTATCTTCCTTCCATTTCAAACTTCATAGTTCAGACATGACTTGTTTTAGCAAAAAAAAATTCATACCAAAAACTCCTCCTCTAGATACTCTCTACTATAAGTGTATTCTCAGACAGCAGCAGAAATATCACCCGGGAGCTTGTTACAAACACAGACACCTATACCCACCTATTGAATCGGGTTCTGCAAGGATTCCCAGGTCATCACTATGCACATTACAGTTGGGGGATTTTTTTTTTTTAATACTAATACTGGGACCAAATCCTAGGCCAATTATGTCAGAATCTCTGGAGTTGAAAGCCAGGCATCGAGACTTTTTAAACTTATCCAGATGATTCTAATATGCAGCCAAGTTTCAGAGCCACTGGTCAAGTCCCATTAGTGAAAATAAACCTTAAAAAAGAGGAAAATATTTAAACAAGAAATATAGGGTTGACAGGACTACCCTTGAAATAGACCCATTGACAAAAGAGGTCTCCAAATTCATGCTTAAAGATGTCTACATTTCTAAAATCCTAGTCATTAAAGAAGGAGAACTAGCAAACATCTTCATATTTCAACTTTGGCCCTTATACACCTCTTGGGTAACAAGGTTGCCCGGGTGGGCAGAACATTTATTGACATAAGTCACCGTGTTTATTGATGCTGCTCGTTTTCCACTGATTTTAGAACTCTGTAGGGGAGGTGTTGTGACTTTGAAAAGGCTGTTTTTTTTTATAATCAAATAGTTTAACTTAAAGGTTTATGTAACATGCTGTACTATTAAACAGTAAATAAAAACCACTGATAAATCCCGGCTCCCCCACAGGTAGTTTGGCACATCCTTAATTATCTGGTTTATGAGCAAATTGCCAGCTCTGCTTTGGTTTTCAGCTTGTTAGATGCATGTGTGTACACACACTTCTTACCTGGCAACCTCTCAGCGGATTCAGCCTTTAAATGATGTTGCCAAAACCTCTTGCATGGGGCCAGCGGGAGGGAGGAGTTGTCGTAAGTCAAAGGGCTCAACTTTCAGGTTGGAGTTTTGCTTTTTTTTTGTTTTTGTTTGTAGTGAGGACTTAATTTGATGATTTTTTTTTTTAATTGTGAATACTCATAGCCTATGGGCCTGGAAGAGGTTACCAATGACAGCTGACTGCATCAAAATAAATGTCCTTCTTATACTGATGGGTTTTGTTAAAGCTGAAATGCCTCTTTCCTGGCACCCCTATCTGTGCTCCATTCGACTTCCCCTGCTGGCTCACCATTGCCTTCCAGTGATTAAACAGACCTTCCAAAGAGGAATATTCTTCTCTATGCATGCATCATTTGAACTTAGGCTGAATAACATTCTTCAATGGCATTGGATGACTTTTGTTCATATTTTTATTGTTTTACAAACGGCTGCACTCAGTGAGTCTCCCAAGTGTTTACAATCATCTCTAATCCGAAAACTCCATGAAATCAATGTTTTTCTTCTGAGCCTTGGAGGCCCATAGCATCCTGAGAGTGCCTCCTGACGGGCTCCCCCTGGTGGCTGCACCAGGCCTCTCCTCTACTAGCCCTATGGGAAGATCAGAAACAAGTAGTGTGAGGCAGATGAGAGGAGGAAAATCATTGGGCTGTCCCGCCTGGGAGTTGGTCCTTGTTATAAAATGTCAAGAATTAGCCTCCTCGATATGAGAGATCTCATCTTTTTGGAGTCAAGTTCCAGGTCTTAGCACCCTTTACTGCCCAGACACCAGAGCACACATGGTATGTGCATTTATGGATGCCCCCTTTCCCAGGCCACAGGCTCAGGCTGTTTCAACAAACCATACCCAGTATTACAAACCATTGCAAACCCCTGCACCCGGTATCGATTAGACAATGTCTGGAGTTGGCAAACATTATTAATATATAGAATGCTATAGAGATTGATTGCTCCACTTTCATTTTTCTTCTTCCTGCGGGCCCCCTATAGGAGAAAGCCCTGCAGCTGTTCTGAATCCCATTGCCAGAAGCATATTATAGCTTGTTTTGATGTTTCACCAGCAAGTTCTGAGCCTTATACGGGCACAAGCCAATGAGAACATCCCAAGTTCCAACTAGAGGCCGAGATACAATCACCCTGTCAGGTGTTGTTAGTAAGTCGGGATCATAAAAGATAATAAAGTCTCTCCCATCTTTTATGACGGCACACCGAGATCAAACACTTTCCATAGCAGAGCACAAAGCCCCTAGGACCAGTTCTCCCTGACAGATGTTCATCTGCTATCTCGGTATTGACGTGTTACTTAACTTATTGATCCACAGAGGGAAGAAAATAGCAAGACCCCGGGAATCTGGGAAGATTCCGGGGGGAAGCTGCTTTTCAGGGCTGAGAGCTCTAGAAGAAAGTGGAGACTTGACGTCATGTTTTAGGAGCTGTTTGCATATTGCCCTTTAATTGTTTTTTTTCAAAGTTTAAACAAACAAACAAAACAGGTCAAAGACAAAGGAAGGAATTAGGCAAAAAAAAAAAATATATATATATATAAAACCCTTCATTGTTTTTCTTTTATTTGAATGGACAGTATACTTAGCAATGACCAACATGGTTTATCATCCCTTATTAAGTTGCTGATGCCTTGCCTGGTGCCCTCCATCCCAGGTACACAAAAACCTGGCTCACCCTAGACTTCATGGGATTATAAAGAATGGGGTACACTAAAAGCTCATCGTGCAATGCTATGGCATTCAGTTTTTCTGCTCTAATCCATTGGGCACAAGACCTTCAGACTACTCACATTAAGGCAGACCTCTGAGCGCATGTCTCCAGGTGGACAGTCTTGGAAGGTAGCCCTGCCTGCCAAAGGGAGGAAACATGCCAATTGGTTTTCAAGGCACTCCTTGGGGTCTCAACCAGCCTCACCAGTGCCCTAACCCAAGCAGATTAACTATTCATGCTTCATTCTTACCTCTGACTTTGCTCATGAAGTCCTTGGCCATCTCTACAAATAAAAATGCTTGAAAGATCAGGAAAAATCAGTCTGTCTTTCCTCTGATGACTTCTAGCCTTCTAGCTGTAATTCCCTTGTAGATATGGTTCTCTCTCTCTGGGCTTTAAGAAATTTAAGTAAAGAACCAGATATTACGCATCTTTTTGCTTTACTCATCCTTTTTCTTTATATAACAAGTGATTGATAACTACTGTTCAGTGAATGAATGAATGAATGAATGAATGAATGAAATATTCTGCTCATTTAGGAATCCCCTGCTCCAAAGCCCTCCTTGATTTTCTGTAGACTAAGAATAAAGTTCAAACCACTTGGAATTCCCTCCAAATCTGTATTTGGAACTTATCCTAAATATCCCAGACAAAAATCCCTTGGCAAACCCATCCACTTACTGTCTCCCACCACAGGCTACTACCAACCTAGACTGCCTGCCCTCTCAACTGCCCTTCCCCACACACATCCTTTGGATTACAGACTCAGGCACAGCCAACCCCTCTACTCCCCGTGCAGCTTTCAACAGCACTCCTGACCTTCAGAGATCTCTGAGGTCATATAACAGCTCATATCTGTCCCATACATACATCAACTAATCCTTGCAAAGCTTCAACACCATTATGAGCTAGTATTTGAAATTTGCATTTCTTAAATTTTGAAGGCATGAATGATATTCTCTTCATCTTTAAATTCACCACAGCCCCTAGCATTGTATCATGCCTTGTTCATAATCAAATATTATATCACTTTAAATACACTAAAGCAAAGTGTTAAGTTGTAGATTAAATCAAGCCAAAGGTTATTCCAAATCAAATGACCTTGTTCATAATCAAATATTATATCACTTTAAATACACTAAAGCAAAGTGTTAAGTTGTAGATTAAATCAAGCCAAAGGTTATTCCAAATCAAATGATTTCTCAGAAATGAATAATCAGTGCTTCTCTTTTCTAATCTATATAGGGGAGTGTTTTTCAAAATTTAATCATGACTCACTATAAGAAATCACAACTTCTCAAATATTTACCCATACTTTGTGTGATGCAATCTAATATTTTCCATTTTATTTCATTTTTTCAAAGTACTGATCATAGCCCACTAATGACTTTGTAACCTACAAATGGGACACAATCAGCTAATGAGCCAGTGTTTCAAACATTAATCTATAGGCTCCTAGACATTTCTAGTTAATGGATAGTCTCTAAAATCTTACAAGGATAGAGATGTATAGATTCTTTTTCCTGTCCAAAATGAATACTCAAACTCCTAGACTATATGATAAAACAGTAGGAAGGCACTTCAGTAGCTGTCATGGTGATGAGAAAAAGGAAGTCCCAAGCTGAAGTGAAATAGCCATAGATGAATCAAATCAAAAGCCACACCATACAGCCAGAAAAAATATTGCTTGCCATTGTCTTTAACTGATTGCTTAGGCAGTGAGGACATAGCGCCGGTGTGGCTGAGGTCTAAGGGCAATCAATTTTCCTCTATTGTGTTTGTTTCACACCAAACCCCTTGCTTCTCTCAGTTTCTTGCAAATGTGCATCACTGGTCACTTGCAAAGAAATGTTTTAACTTACTGAAAAAAGTACTTTTATTATTGTTTTCTCTTAGCAATTGTTCTCAGTCAGGTATGATTTTGCCCCAGAGAACATTTGGCAATATGTGGAGACATTTTTAAGTTGTCATAACAGGGAGGGAAGGTTAGAGTGCTACTGGAGTCTAGTGGGTAGAGGTCGAGGATGCCACTGAACATCCTACACTACACAGGACAGCTCCTCACTCCATGCACATGCGCAGGCACACACACACACACACACACACACTATAAGGAATCATCTAGCCCAAATGTCAATAATGCCATTGTTGAGAAACCCTGCTCTTAACATCTTTATGCATCTTGTTTCTTTATTAATTAGGTCTATATATATTAAAGTCCAACTATGCAACACAAAAATGGAAGAAAACCCACAACTATTACTCAGAGATCTTGCCCCACATCATCTCTGCCTGTGTAACTTCAAATTAGACTCTGCCAGGAAAGATGAGACCTGGCTCTGAAAGGTTCCCATAATCTCCAACCAACCATGCTTACAGGGGGCCAACAAACTCGTAGCTTCACCACTTGCATCATCCAAATATCAGGACTCCCCAGATGTCAACAGTTGGGCATAGCTGCTGCCACCAGAAACCAATCAAGGAAATGCAGATGCTCTTCTAACATCTGTAAGAAATGTAATATTTGGATCCCTAATTCGAAAAATATCAGTAAGCTGAAAATATGTCCCTTTAAAAATGTTCCTTGCTGCAAAGTCCTTGGATCATGTGTTCTGTCATTTTCATTGTGTCCAGGTGTTACCAGCTGTTTAGGAGTTTTCCACCACCTCTCTCCACAGTCACCCAAAATAAGTCAATAATGCATTCCTATATATGTGTACTAGGAGTCTCAGCTGCACCCCAGCTGGGACCTCTTCAGATTCAGAGATGTCTGTAGGGCTGGAACCTCAAGTTCTCAAGGGTACTTTCTACATGACAGACCAAGACACTTCTTCAACAAGAATTCCAGAATTTCTGTCATAGCTCACCAAATTATTTCCTTACGGCCAGTCTCTCTATTCTAACCCATATTCAATCACCAGATTGATTTTTCTACATATTACTTATTATGTGACTTCTTTACCCAAAATCAAAATCCCCCATGCCTTCTGCTTTTCTTGGGAGGACTCCAAATATGTCTTTCCCTAGCATTGTCTCCAAACTTACCTTGTGTGCTACACCCTCTCACTTATCCTTTTCCTCTTGTCTGACTGGGTTTGCCCAAGTTTATTTCTTATCTTGGCCTCCATGCATACTAATTTTTGCACATAGAAAGCCTCTAGTGTCAATCAGAGTCCCAGCAGGTGGCAGGATGATGGCGCTCAGAAACATTAGCAAATGAAAGGACTCTATCCAGAGGTGTGGTCAGTGTTCAGGGAATTACTGCAAGGAAGATCTGTAAACCCCTCCACTTGCACAGCAAGAGGAGAGAATAGTACCTGGAAGAGGTGCTACCCAGACAAGATCTGTGGCTAACCGTGGAGAAGACCTTGCAGTTGCTGCCAAAGTCACAGCCAAGCAGGGAGGGGCCAAAGAACCACTGCAGCCTCTCTACTTGCCTATTGTTGCCTAGCATTGGTGCAAGGGAGGAAATCAGAGTGCAAGGGAGCAGGTAATATAGTCCAGGGAAGAAAGCCTTCCAAGACTCAGAGCAGGGCAGAGAATGTGTGTGTGTGTGTGTGTTTGTGAATAACATAAAATAAAACTTTCTTCTCTTAACCAAGTTGTCATCTTCACATTTGAGCTCTCTTCTGCCTCTGAACTCCTTGAAAATGTACTGATATGGCTCTCATTTGATATCATCATTTGTTCTCTTACTGCCTCATTGTTACTTAACATACTCTGTTCTACATCTTTTCTCCCTGGTTGCAACTGTGAACAAATTGAGACGGAAAAGACTATTTCCTATGGTTTTGCTTCCCCCTATGGCTAAACCAGTGCTGTGAATGTTGAGACATTCAACAGTATGTACTGAATGAATAGGGGGAATAAGGAAGAGCCGGAAGGGAAGTTTAATGGATGCTGGAAAATAATTACTCATTGTCCAAAATTATATATGGAAGACAAAATATAGTTATATTTACAACTTAAATTCTGTCAGAGAAGTGGCCAACTTCTCTGAGGCATACCTTTCCCACTTTTCTTTTGCCTTCAAAGCTAATCCACTTCAAAAATAAAGCTAACAATTCCCAGAGCAGGGCATGTGGTCTGGGCTAACAAAGTCCTGTGCCTCTTCCTGCCCATTTCAAGGCCTGCCCAATGGAATACACAGTGTCTTCTAGCATAAGAAGGGAACTCAATGAGGTTTGAGTTATAACGATGCAGAAAATAGAAAAGAGGTACACTTAGAATACAAGGAATTAAATAATATAAATCCTGTAGCTATGAGAATAAGCAATAAGCTATTTTAAAAAATTCCATTTTAATTTGATGGCTGTAGGGTCCTCCAATTGTCTTAAAAGCCTGCCTAATTTTCTTTCTCATTTTGAAAAGGATTCTTTATTTTTGCATGAATTCAGTCTGCAATACTTAGAAAATCATAAATGTTTGTTTTATTAATGGTGCAGTTTGGGGAAATTTGAGTAGGAATGCACGTGGCATTCAATACTAAAGAGCTTTTCAGGAAAGATTGACCAGTTTGCATGTAATAGCAGAAAGCAAAATCTATTACTCAAGAGACCTTAAATGAATAAGTTCCTTTAATAAGGTTTGCATTTTGGCTGGGTGAACAGTGGAGAAAATATCACTGAAAACTTTCCATGAGAAAGTATTTGCCTAGTCATAGAATCAGAAAATAGAACTGAGAGAAACAGTTATCAACACTATTGTTAGCTAATACCTTGTAATAATATATCTTGGGAAAATTGAGTGTTTGATGGAGAAAGACCAAGCCCAGGCAGAGAACATGAAGAAATGCAGTGCTTGCTGGCACCTGGGTTAGGGAGAGTAAAGGACTGGCAGTGGGGCAACAGCTGGGAATCAAGTGGCTTTTAAAATTTTTTGTTTAAGCTTTTTATCCACAAGGTTGCAGAAATTTTAAAAAAAGATTTTTTTTTTGACCTAAGATAGGTGTTTAGGTGTCAGCCAGGGAGCAAGCAACCTACCCTCTAGAACAAAAGACAGAGATCAATGAGGAGGGTCCATTCATTTTTATTTGGATAGCCATGATTCTCACCAGAATCCAAGCTTTCAACAAATCATTTAGTAGTAGAGAAGAAAGCCCAAGATTTCTTTCTGTCATTTCAATGCAGCCACCTTCAACTCAACTCAGTGCCACGTGGGTACAAGCGTAAATAAATGTTTCAGGGAGAAAGAAGTTTTCGCCATTCTGGTCAGCTAGGATTTTCCAACAGGATTTTTGAAGAAAATTTTTACAAAATATGTATCTTAGAATTCTCTGAACTTGGGAAAAAAAGTGTTTTATTTGCTTAGGAATTTTTCTGATGCTTTTTGAAACTCACTGAAATTTTTAAAAACTATTTGTAAATTTCCAAACCTGGAACTGTATGCAGAGTGATCCTGAATTAGAAATATAATCTTGGGCTTATTTAAATCTATTTGTTTTGGACAAAATGGAGGGCACATTTATAAATACAGAGTGTCTTCAAAATGTGATTCCTACTTTCTCTATAAAAATTCTTCCTACTGAACTGCAAGGCCTTTCTACTGAACTGCAAGGCCAGTAAAGTCACACTCTTGGATCTGAATACTCAGCCCTGCCCCTTCAAAGAAAAGTCACAGAAGACAAATGGATCTTGTTCCCTGACAACAGCCCAAATCCATCCTCAGAACTATGTTGAAAGTTAAAAAAAAAAAAGTTTACTGAACTCTCTTGCTATCACAATAGAACTCACCCACATTTTCCCATCTAACCTCATGATATTCCTGAGAGGTCGATTTTATTCTCATTTTTACAAATTAACAGAATTAGATAAGGAACTGGCACTGAGTCAGAATTTGAAAGCAGATTCTCAACTTTAGTCCTCTCTGGACTCTCCCATAATATGTTTTCTATACTCATCCTCTGGCCCTAAAGTCCAGATTATTCTAATCTGCCATTTAATGAAGCAGAAGATGAAACCTATGTCCTCATCTGTGCCATTCTATGTTCACCTTCCCAGAAATGGGCCATACTTAAATGCGAGGTAGAACCAGTAGTAATCTCCCACCTCCAGCCTCCACCTTCAAAGCCAAACAGCCTCATAACAGAAAAATCAACTTCTAAAGAGCAGGTTATTTTGCTATTTTAAGTCCCCAGAGTTTCCTTCCATGACAGAGAGGTCAATGGGAGAACAAGGAATTCTGTTACCTTTTATGGCTAACTCAGGTCCCCAGGTTTCTTCCTGGAATTTTAGGAAGCCAGCCCCAAGTTTTGAAAGCATAAAATGAAAAGGAGTGCCTGAATTGGGAAGAGGTAGGAAAAGAAAAACCAGGGCCTATATGCTTATTGGCTATTTGACCCATTCACTGTAGAAAATTATAATTCTCTCTTCCTCCTTCCCTCCCCCTCACTCCTGTCCCATCACCCCCTACACACACTGCAAGATACGTTCCATCCTGAGTTCTCCCAGCCCAGAGCAAAGCAAATCAAGCAGAACCATATAATTTACTGCACCAAACTGGAAGTACCCCCACCCACTTAAAAAATCTGGCTTCATTTCAGGGTAACAGCAGCCCGGCTCTGGCAGGGCTCAGTCAACGTGGGTGATCCGTGACATGTGGCAGAAATATAGAACTCATCAGATTTAATAAACCAAAGTTCCACACACGACTGGAGGCCTCTCTCAACAAAGGCCTGGAGGAGTTAATGCACACAGTCTCCAGGCTTTCTGGGGAAACAACCCCCTCCGAGTCCAAAGCTCCCTCTTCACTCAGAAGTCAGGAAAGACCAACGGGCTGTCCCCAGCAGACATGGGAGGTGGTGGTGTCAAGAACAAATGAGGATGAAACAAATGTTGTGTTTTAAGGCAAGAGAACTGGAAGGAGCAGCAGTCACTGTGGGTACCATGGGGGATGGGTTACCTCACATCTCCATGTCCTCTGGGGACGGAGGGGTCTGTTTGCATTCCCAGTGCATGCAAGAGGTGCCCTCTGCTGTCTCCCAGCCACAGTACACCAGGAAACCTCAAAGCTGGAGCCCTAAGCCCAGTCCCAAGGCGTGGGGAGTAACTGTCAGTCTGGTTTCTAGGACAGTGACACATGAGCCACTGCCCAAATCTTTCCTGGATAGCTGTGGATTCTGGGTGCCCACAGAACTGAAGTGCACATTTCAGGTAACAATTTAGAGGCAATCACTATGAGCCCTGGAGCAGCAAGGTAACTCTAAAAAACTCTTTAGAGCTTCACAGCCATTTCAACTCCCCAATAATCCAATCGGCAAAATGGAAAGGTAGGCAGAGAGAGCTAGAGGTTTCACAGGGAAGGAGGGACAGAAGAAACACTCAGACCCTTGACATTCTGGTCCCTAGAAATTGGTCATTGAGACCCTAAGGCCATGGCTCTGCAGGATCCCACCTTCTTCTTCTTGGGCTACTTGTGCCTTGGGTAACAGTATTAATAGCACCAATTAATCACCTGCCACCATACCAACACTGAAAAATACTGCCATCCACATTTCACAGACTGGCAGATCAAGTTCACAAAGTAATTTGCAAAGGACACATTTCATATGTTCTTGAGCAGTTGACCAAACTCCCCCACTGCAGAAGGTCAGCCAATGAAAGTCTAACGAAAAGCCTAGAAAAATAAAGTCAATCACAGTGCAATCAGACAGCATGGGTGTGCTTTTTTGCATGCATTGTTGTGCTGCCACTCTCTTATTTTGATGATTGTGCCAAGTGGCTAAATATCCCAGGAAAGTCCTGACTCAAGCATGCCTGGGGCAGTCAGTGGCCTTCAGATTGGGTCAAAACTGTGGGGTCAGGGCACCTGGGTGACTCAGTTGGTTAAATGATTCCCTTCAGCTCAGGTCATGATCCTAAGGTCCTGGGATCAAGCCCCACATCTGAATTCCCTGCTCAGCAGGGAGTCTGCTTCTCCTCTCCCTTTGCACCCTGCCCCACATGCTCACTCTCTTATGCTCGCTCTCAAGTAAATAGTAAAATCTTTAAAAAAAAAAAAACTGTAAAGGAGACCAAAGGATCCTAGACTCATAATCAGAAGCCCATGAGTTCAGATTATGTGTCTCGTTAGCTACAACCTTTCAGGCTCAAAGGTCAATTTCTCTGTATCCCAGTGTCCTCTTTAATACAACAGATGTGCTATTTTATAAAGTTATTATATATGTAAGTCCATATATATATACACACATATATGTGTGTATTGATTTATAAAGTTTCCTGGATTAAATGATACCACTTATTTGTATTCACATGTGTTTACACACACACACACACACACACACACACACACATTAGCTGACTACAATACATAAAAGTTAGGTGTTAATATATAACCAGAGCCTCACACTTGCTTGCTGCAAATCCTGACTCCTGTCTGGGTCCTGTGTCTTCTGTGACTGTCAGAACCCAGAAGTGCTATGTATTGTGACCTGCCCACCAGTCCTCATTGTTGACTGCACAGACTAATGCTTCCTATACTTGCTGAAGAGATGGACATTCTGCAAATTGAATTCATTCGAGAAGGATCTAGGACATACATGTGTTCCTATCCTCATATTCCGATTTTTTTCACAGAAAACTTTAAAACTCTTGCTTTGCAAAGACAGAATTTTTAAAGACATTATCAATAAATGATACAGATCCTCTCTTTAAAAATCCTTCCAGATCGCCCAGTTTAGCACCACCTTCAGCCCAGGGCATGATCCTGGAATCCCAGGATTGAGTCCCACATGGGGCTCCCTGTGTGGAGCCTGCTTCTCCTTCTGCCTGTGTCTCTGTCTCTCTCCCTCTCTCTCTCATGAATAAATAAATAAAATATTAAAAAAATAAAAAAAATTTACAGCTCCCCTCAGATGCATGGCTTCCTCTAACACTCTGTACCAGTGACAAACAGTTTGAGAGTTACCATAGTCACCCCTCATAAGCAAACTACTCTTCACACTTTGCAAGCCTATCTGCTCCAGAAATGTCTAAGCTTACACCTGGTGAGTTTGTCTGAGTATTGACATTCCCATCTGTAGTTACCCAGAAGAAAGAGTTTTAGCTCATCCTCTGCCACATGAAATCACTATGATCTGACTGGCATAAATACATTTTAGCAACAAAGAAACTCAATTGTTGTGCTACCAATAAGATTATAAGACTAATTAAGGTTAACATTATTCATATGTTCCAATAAAAGAGTACACTGTAGAAAATGTGGCGATTGTTTTACACAATAGATATCTTTAAAAGATATGTTTTTATATTATTTTAGCTGCCATCTCCTAATGTGCTATGTGTGTATATATGTGTGTGTGTGAATCATTTTGTAAGGTGGCATAGTTGAGTGGTTGAAGGTCTGTCCCCTAGTATGGGTCAGAACCACTTTTAATCACAGCTTGGTCATTTACAAGATGATGACTTTGGGCAAGCTACCCAAAACCTCTGAGCCTGTAAATGAAGATAATGATAACAAAGTCGGATATATATTTATTAAAACAGATGATGAAATATTAACTAGTATTTTTGTATTCCTACCAAACATACTTGTTTGGTAAACTGGTAATTGTGTAGCTAAAGTTTAAGTGAAAATGTCCCTGCCTAATGCTTCCTCACATCATGTATTTGGAATTTTTGAGGTTCTAGATGGCTTTTAATGACCATTTATCCTTATTTGCTAGAATTTTTACCCAACCCCAAATGGCTGTCACCAAACGGGAAATGGTACCAAAGTCTGAGAACACTGATTGTATTATATCCTTCCTGCCACATTTGTTCTCCCCATCAACCGAAAGTGCTAGACACCGTCTCCTGCTTATTCATAAAACAAACATAAAACTATTGTGGCTATCTTCACCCTGCTGCATCACTTCTATCTTGTCGGATTTCCCCTCTTTAGGATACAAGTGATTCCACGTAGCCAAAAACAAACAAAACCATACACACACACAGAAACGCGCACGCGCGCACGCAGACACACTTTAGTTATGCAGGCAGAAGAAACTGAAATATTCGCTAAGAGTTCATTTTCTACACACTTGGGATTTTCAAAAGGAAATGCCACTCTAACCTTAGCTGTCAACACATCAACAAAACTGTTCCCAAACTCTAAGACAGTTTTCTCTGGCCCTCTGGAGAACACTGGGGAACTGGACCTTTCTCCATGTCCATTTCCTTCATCCCATAACACAGTGTTCAGGTCTTTCTCTCTGGACCTCCACTGTCTTCAATCCTGGTTGTTCTCTTTCGGTCAGAATCTTTATCCTCAGCCCCTAAGTCCCCACTTAAAATGCAAAGTCCAGAAGCCTCCCAAACCACCAACAAAATAGGTAAGTGTTCAAGCATTGCATTCAAAATAAGTAAGCAACTTCAATAATAAAATCCCAAAAATGCAGAAAGTCAGGCTTGAAGGGTTAGGTTTTTAGCTCATGTACTAACACCCCATTACTGGTGCCTGCCAGGTGGCTTTGAGTTGACAAGGACTCTGAGGCCAAGCTAAGGCTCAGTGAGAAACAAAGCTACAGTTGATGTGGGAGATGGCCCCACAGAAGTTTTACATTTGCCGTTCTTGGGGTAGTATATAATAAAATATTAGTTAACCTACTGGGTGATTTAAGATTTTTTAATATTGGTCAGCAGTACTACAGACATAACTGTTCACACAGAGGGGAGTCAAGTCCATCACTGCCTATTGTTTCATCACTGAGCTCTACCTTAAGTAACTATATTTCATGTTCTTCTTTGTTTATAATAAAAATCAGAAGTCCAGATATAACTCGTGAGGAGACATAGACACTTTCTGCAAGTGGCCACTTTGTTGGTAGTTATAATCAATGGGAAAGGCAGCCAAAGTTCCACATGATCAGGAGAGACCAATGATGGAAGGAGTCTGAGACCAGAGACAGCTCCCTGACTAGGGTCTATGAAAACAGGAGCACCTGGAGGGACAGTCATGCTTCTAGCAAGTGGTCGAAGTAAGAGCAGTGATACCAACTAGCAGCTACTTCTACTTTTAACAGCCTGCTTCCTTCTAGCCCCCAATAGAGGCACTCCACAAATGCTCTGTCCATAATAATACCCCTAAAATACTGAGGTGAAGAAACTTGTCCAAGGTCAAAGAACCAACCAACCACATTTTTAAACAATCTATTTAAAACACCAAACAAGGGCGCCTGGGTGGCTCAATTAGTTGAGCATCTGACTCTTGATAACAGCTCAGGACATGATCTCAGAGGTCCTGGGATCAAGTTCTTCCTTCTCTCCTTGGTCTTTTCACTCAGTGGGGAGTCTGTTTTTCCTTTGCCCTCTGCCCCTCCCCTTGCTCCCTCTCTCTCTTTAAAATAAATAAATAAATCTTAAAAAGGAAACCTATATTTTGTATCAAATTATTTAATAGTTGACATAGAAAAGGTCAAACTGTAGCCTGAAACAGACTGCAGGTAAAAGTAATTAAATGATACAAACACAAAAATCAACCTTTTGCTGTGATTTTAAGTGACCTGTATACCTAGAAGTCTTTTTGTTTTGTTTTCTATTGTTCTTTTCTATTTTTTGTTTTCTCACAAGGCTTTTTAAAAACACTTACTAATCATATTTTGTCATTCTAAATAATTTTTTAACCCATCGATGAGCATTTTTAGAATGGGTGAATCACTCATCCTTTTTTCTATTCTTGTAGAAAGAAAACACACACACACACACACACACACACACACACACTAGTTCTTGACTATCGTCCAAGTCTATCAGACAGGGTTCTGACTTTCAGTAAGAAAAGATCACTTATTGGCTGGCATAACAGACAAAACCAATTTCTTCACATAGCTTGATTCGAGACTCAAACAATGTCCAGCACCACTTATGTCACACAGACTAGGGGAGGAGACAGCACAACACTTCAGAGGGATTTTGAGGCAGTGGGGGTACTGATAGGGCTTACAGATACCAGCAGTCAGGATCTACCACAGAGGAGCCCTGAGAACACCTTTGTGGCAGCGTTCAAAAGCAAAATCACTGTGGATATGGGAGAGGATTTTCAACATCTCTCCAGGACACCCTCAGAAACCTCACAGCAGAAATATCAGGATTAAAATCAGCAAATGCTGCCTACCTGAGATACAGTCCAGAGCCTCCCACTGCTCTGGAGGAGAATTTCTACTTTAGTGAATATGAATTACATGACTCAGAAATGAGCTGCAATCCCAGAGAGAAGTTCTAACCCCAAAATGAAGATCTATGTTGTTTTAGGCCAGTGAGAGGAAACTGGACACTTAAAGTTATCACCAAAAAATGTACTGTGGCCTTAGCAGACCAGTCACATGGATACTCACGCAGTCTTCTCACAAAACAAAAAGAGAGAATGCTGTTGAAATATTCTCCAGGAGGGAAAAACATTTAATAGGAAACTCAGGAGGCAAGGTTTAAGAAGTCCTAAGCCTAAAAGCAGAAAGTCCCATTTCTCCTCAACAAGAGTTTGCTATTGTCACAAATGACAAATAGAAGTGAATGAAGTCATTTTCTTATTAGTCAGAAACAGTACGAGATAGCCGTGAATAGAGCTGGTGATCATGATCACCAGTGTAACCAGTTTTGGAAAGTTTTATAAAATGCCTTAGTTCCCTTGATGTAACAGGGAGGTTATAATTTTGAGATAGAGATACCCCTGTGACACACACCAACTGCTTGTCTCTAGCTAAATAAAGCAGCAGAATAGCATGTTTGGGAACAATGGCCTCTAAATGGGATGAGAAGTGTTCCTCAGCAGTTCAGATTTAAAGATAAGGGCAGGAAAATCCCTACTGGCATGTGGTAGAAAGAAAGAGAACAAAACATCATAAAGGGAGAAAAACCATGAGAGACTCTTAACCATAGGAAACAAACCAAGGATTGCTGGAAGGGAGGAGGGTGAGGGAATGGGGTAACTGGGTGATGGGCATGAAGGAGAGCACATGATGTGATGAGCCCAGGATGTTACACGCAACTGATGAATTATTGAACACTACATCTGAAACTAATGATGTGCTGCATGTTGGCTAATTGAATTTAAACAAAAAAAATAAAATAAAATGAGCAAAAAAAAAAGAGACAATGAGAAACAATTGTGGATAATAAGAGAGGGGAATATCGTGGGTGAAAATGAGAAGGCCTATGTGTTCTTTTCCATTTGGAGACAAGGGGAAAAAAAATTTAATAGCTGTATCTCTAATCAACTTCAGCACACCAGTCGATCTCTCCAGACCTTAATTGTCTCATCTGCTGCGTAAAATTAGATTCAAAACCCTTCTTCTGAGAAAGATGCACTGCAAACTTTTATAATTGAGAGATCTAAGAGTCCACTGTCATGCACATTGTTAAAATTATTTTGGTCAGATTTGGGAGCCATCTTCAAAGATGTTTGTTTTTCTATTAATAATAAATACTTGATTATGAGAGTCTGAATTCCATTTCTGAATTAAGAGGGAAACAGGGCTAAGAAATAGAGTAGAAATAACACTGAAAAAATAAATGAATAAACATTCTGACACTTGTCTTATTACCACTGAAATGTTGGTACTTTTAAGTTTATCAGATGGCTCTTGGGAGAATCCAATAAAAACATTTGCAAATAAATCTCCTCTCTAGAATAGCATTAACAGAAACATAGATCTGAAAACTGTCTTGTGCCATAAAGCAAATCCTATCAGCAGACCCTCATGAGTCTCATCCTGGAGACAGAGGATTCCAGTCTGTTCATGTTGCTCCTCATGAGATGTGGGGCTTCCCCTATCCTTAGGTGGGTTTCAACCTGGTTCTAAAGTAATTTTGGAAAGAAAACTTCAAAGACCTCTGAAGATAATACCAAAAGAATAGATGAGGATTCCAACTAAACTTGTGAATGCATCTTCTCTGCAGTGAAGACAATACATATATCATTTCAGTTTTAACACAGGATATTATTCACCATGGTTAGGGAGGTCAACCTAACTTTAAAATTATTATAAGCCTTTAGACAAATGCAATGTGATTCCACAGCAAAACAAATTTTCTATCAGAGCAGGGATTAGCAATCCTGTCAAAATCAGGGGCCAAGTCTTATTCATCAGCTCTCTTACTGTGGGAGGGTATCAGCGGGAGGAAAGACATGTCTCAGCTGCCTTCATACTTGTGGAGATTTTGCTATTTTGATCAAATGTGGCTGCATTGCTGCCTTGTGAGAAATGCCCCCACGCCTCCACATCCAGCCTGTGCCATCTGTCCAAGGGCCAGGGTGGAAATCCAAGACAGGTCAAGGCTGAGGACCACAAGGCAGGCCTTCCCAAGCACTCTGTCCCCTCTCATCCACACGACCCTGAAGGGAAGCCCAAGTCCAGGAACCCTTCAGCTCAAAGGGCCTGGAGCTTCTCTAACAGAAGAGAAGACTCATTTGTTACTGTCTTCAGTGTAAGTATTCAGAAGACCAAAGCACACCTCAAAATCAGTCTGCTTGTCATCCTGTTAAGCAGAGTATGCCATTTTCAAAGTAGCAATATATTTAGCAGATATGATTTAATAGTCATATTTCATACCTAATGGATAGTCTAGATGAATGGATTTAAGATAATCAAAGTTCTCCTACTATCTTCTTTCAAGAAGTTAAAAAGAATTAAAGCGCTATTATTATTTACATACTAAATAAGTAAAAGAAGTTGTAGCTACTCATTGACAAAAGATCAAAAAATTTTAAAGTCCTCATGTTTATTTATAAAAATGTTATTTTTTAAAGGTACATTCAGCTTTGAAGAAACGTTGAGTAAATAATAACAATTTTGAAAATGTAATTAAAGCTTTTAGGTGGGGTACTGAGATAAATTTGTCATCACTGGACATGGTTTTCAGGATAATAGAAATGAACACCGAACACAGATTCCTGTCTGGCTCACACCTGTAGTCCCATAACTGGCAGTGCTTTATGCCATACAAGCATCACAAAGCACCCAGCCAGACTCTGCAGCATCTTTGCTTCTCAGAAATAAATCCCACATCTGTCTAACAGAAGCCCTCTTTAACCTCATTACAAGTGGACTCCAAAAGTAAAACATAAAAGTTTATTGAACTTTATTCAAATACATTCATTCATCAAATATTTATTAAAGTTCTTCCATCTGTTAGACTCGGGGGGGGGGTGAGTGGAGGGAGGAGACATTAGCAGAGCTAAATGAGACAATTCCCCCTCACCAGGACTCACAGTATTATAGGGCAATGATACCTACACATCACACACAACCTTTCCTCCCTGCCCTCCCTCCTCACCTACATGGATGCCCTGCTCACTCTCCCTCAGAGCTCTATGGGACAGGCAGGGGAAGGGTACTTTGTAGGAAGCATGAAAGGATTATCATGTAAGTTCCCTCTTTGCTTTGCCCATTTGGGGTTGGGTGGTTCATCTCTATGGGACATGCCTTTACCTGTGAAGGACTAAGAGGAATTCAGGGCTGCTGCTGCTCAAGCAATGACATATCATGATGTGTTCAGGGAAAGCAGGTAAAGTCTTCCATAACCCATCTTTCTAGCTTTAAGTGAAACCTAGTTTCTGAAATATCTATTAATATACAGATGTGCTCAGTCTGCCCTTATTTAAGGCATTTCTTCTTGATCCTTTCCTATTTGCCTAAGTCCCATTTATCTTTTTGTTAAATTTAAATTCAATTAGCCAACATATAGTACATCATTAGTACCAATACCAGATGTAGATTTCAGTTCTTCATCAGTTGCATGTAACACCCAGTGCTCATCACATCACTTGCCTAAGTCTCATCCATCTTTTAAGAACCATTTTAAACATCTCCTCCTCTGTTGTATATTTCTGAAGCTATGCCCCTAACCCAACCCACTCCAATACACACTTTCCTTTCTCTAAATCCCTATAACAGAGCTTGTAATGACCACAAGGAATTCACCATGCTCCAATTTGCATTAAAACAATTTGGGGACTTCTGACTCCCCCAACTTCATTAGACTACAGAATGTTTGAAAGCAAGCTCTGTGTTGGATTTGTCTTTCTGTCTGTGGTCAAAGTATGAACCAGGCCAGCTTTCATTTCTTAATTAATTTATTTAATAAACATTTATTGGGCATAAACTATGTGCCAGACACTGGACTAGAGATTCAATAGTGAATGTATTTGCTTCCCTGCCACCAAGAAATTTATACTCTATGGATTAAATAGTTGATGTTTAATACATGTCTGTTGAATTAATCAGAAGAGCACCTCCTACGCTAAAAAAAATCTCTCTCCCCTCCTTAACTCCATTCTTCCCCATTTACCCTTCTAAATTTTATTTCCAAAAACAGTAACTAAAGGAAATAAAGACTGAAAATGAAGGCAAAGATTTAAGGAAAAAGATACTTTATTCGTTGAGTAGCTTCAACTTTCTTAATTGGTGGTTAAGGAGCATGTTTATATTTTATGGTTTGACTTTTATGAGCCCCTAAAGGCAAGGAAGGTATACACCCCTAGTGTCTTGTTTAGACTTTGTCTGAACAAATGATCCTCTCTTCATAATGGAAATAATAGCAATAACAAGTGAATGGCCTTTGCTGGCAATGTCCCCATTCACATGTATAATGAGAACTTAGAATTATGCAATGACTAACATGTGACAATAACCAGACTGTAATTAATCAAGGGGAGATGAACAAGGCTGTAGAATGGAAGAATCTTCAAAGATGAATGCACTCCCTTCCTGCTATTTCTCCTTAGCACTCCTCTTCTTCTGCGGCTGGCCCCCAAGTAAATGTCAGTGTTATTTAGGGCTGCATACATTGCACATAGTGTTCCTGAGTTACCTTGTATATGGCTACTGCTTCAACCATGAATCCGAGACTCCTAAAACTGTACCTTCTGATCTCATTTCTCCTGAACTCCAGATTCATAGACCCAACTGATGCTGACCTTTCTTCCTGGATATTTCATGGGACCATCATCCTCTGAAAGTAGAATGTATTGTATCCTTCCTCTTCCCTCACCACATTCCTCCTCAACTCGTCTCTGTTTTAGCATATTTCCTTGCAAAGACTAATCCCTGGAGCAGAATATCCACTCCACTTCAACTCCTGGAAAAAAAATACCCCATTCTCCTAGTTTCAGCTAAAGCAGCCCCTTCTCTAGGGTGGCTTCCCTGAGCTAGAAGGAAGACCTACATGACCCTTCTCTCTACTGCCAGAGGACCATGTTCCAATTCCAGTTATAGCTTTTATCACACTATTTTGCAATGTTACATTGACTGACTAGCTTGTGATTCCTTGGAGCACTGGCTACACTTTGGAATTATCTGGATAACTTTTAAACCTACTAATGCTGGATCTCACTCCCATCACAAACACAGCCCACCTTCTGAGAATCTAATTTAATTGGCCTGAGGTGCAGCCTTGGCACTGGAATTTCTAAAATTTCCCAAGTGGTTCTTGTGCCAGCTAAAATTAAGTCCTTGAAGAGAGCAATTTCATATTGATAATCTTTGCGTGTTACAGATGTCAAATATTGCATAAGTATTTGTTAAATGAATGAATAAGTACAACATATACCCAGACAATTGAAACCCATGAGATCTCAAATCCCATCCACCACCAATACCTATCAATTCTACCTCTCAGAAATCACTTTTATTCACCTTCTCATATACACATAGAATTTTTACCTTATTTCAGGTCCTCACTTTTGCCTACCTCTTCCTCATGGTCTCCTTATCTTAGAGTCTCCACAGGTGACTTCTAAACTGCTAGAGTTATCTTTCTAATATTCTAACCACATATCCTCCCTGTTTAAATGGATTTGTGTTGCCTACATAATAAAATCTAAATTTGTCAAATGAGCACTTTCATTTTCCTCCTTCTCTTTCTGGCATACTTCTACTCATCCTTTATGACCCATCTCAAACATCAACTCTTTTACCAAGCTACTCCCCCACCTTAGGTCTCCCCAGAGAAGTTATCATGTCCCTACTGTCCCTCCACATTATTCAATGCCTGTCTCTACCTCTTTTATAGGTTTTCTGATTGTGTGTTAACATTACTTGTTTACATGTCTGTGTTCCTCATATGAACTCCTTGAGGACAGAGACAATGCCCTGTCATCTTTGTGTCCTTACTGCCCAGCACAGGGCTAGCTGTGCTAAACACTAATGAAAGGAAAAGAGAAAAAAACAGAGATATTTATGTGTAGAGGAAGGAGCAGCGCAAGAGGGTAACAATAGAGATGGGAAGTTCCTGTGGGAAACCTAGATTCATACTCTGCAGGAATATGTTCCTGGTCATAGGAAGCCCTCAGCAATGGTGTCAGAGGTTAGAACACCTGGATCAGGCTTAACAGACCACTTAATTCTCCTGCCTTTGTCCACAGTTTTGTCAGCCCCATGCTCCATATGCTAATGGCTACCAAGGCAAAATGACTCCAACCTGAATATATCTAACATTAGAAGTGACTCTCAACCACAGGAAGTTCTGGGAAAGCTTTTGGCCTCCTTATCCAAGATGATGTCTACACATTTAAAATTAACTTATCACTCTAAAGGAACGAGAATTTACAGTTTAGATTCTTTTATTCTCATTTCCAAATTGGCCACACATCGTGTGATTTGCTGCATAAACTCTGCACTGTGGGAATGCTCTCTCCCCCTAGGACAACCAGAGATAGCTATTCTTTAGACACTGACACAGTCATGATCGATCCGAACACTTGCAGATGCATGTTTTATTAGTGGGGGAAGGGAGGAGTTACTGCCTTCCTCTCTGGACCAAGGGAGGGTGGATCAACTCGCCTATAGCATTGGCAACTGGTCTACACAACACACCCTCTCCATTGTTATACTTCTTGCCCGGGTTAGTCAGGGGGCTAATTATGAAACCAGTGTCTGTGATGATTACACGTTAAGTGTGAACTATACTGTCAGTGATAATTACAGGTTATTGAGGTGGTTATTTGTTTTTGATTGACAGAATGCAGGTACCTCTGTGAAAAGCACAGTATTTCTTACTTTCTGGCACTACAACTCTACATGAGAAAGAACTGTTTTTCCGAGGAAACTTGAAAATAAGCACAACAAATTTCTGTATCTCTGAGGATAAAGGGGAATCCTTTCATAAGGACCTGCCTGAGGCAGATGATTTAGAGTTGGGAGTGGTGGAGGAAAGGGGAGTGTAGAAAGCCAAGGGTGACTATGGGTTTAAAGCAAACAGTCTACAAATTGACCCAGACCTACCCTAATCTGCCCCAGCTTTAGAAGGAAAATGAAACGGATTCTTATGAAACCTTAATAGGGCTTTGAGAAACCAATTGTTATTTTCTGAACATAAGTATTAGAAGCCTATTTCCTTGGCATTATCAAGCAGTAATTGTGCAACACAGATGAAGGACAAGGACTACTGCCTTTACAACAAATATTCATTAGATACTATTCAGACCTATGCCTACACACACAAACATATACACACACAAACTGCCTTGTTCCACCTCAGAAATTGCTTCTTATTGCCCCACAACCTTCAAATGAATAAGAAAATAGCATTGTCACTGATAGGCAGAGCTGTAGGGCTAGCTCTAAAATGAATGCCAACAAAAAGAAAACATGTCTCACTAGAATATGGAGTTCTCTGTGCTCTGTTGGTAGCACAACTTGAAGGTCCTGGTAGAAACTGACAACTGTTTGACAATCTCCAACTTCAACCTTCTCAATCATCTTTGAAGAGCAAACTTGAATGCCACTAAATGGTGCTAAAATGACTTTTTGGTTTTCTAATTTTAACCTAAAGCTTAAAAATGAGCATTAGCACAGATCTCACATAGATTATGATTCTGTATTAGTTCTACGTAAGCCAGAATTACCCCCCAAACAGACTAGAAGTTTGCACAATGCTCTGTGCTGCAAGTTGGCATCACTTGACTAAATGTTCTGAGATTCATATTGCAGAAAAAAATTGTTTGTTTGTGGCTAATGTTCTCATTACAGTTTGCCATTGAATCGTGGAGAAGGGGCTCAGTAGATCAAAACACACAAAAAAAAAATGTATACCTTTTTCAGAGATTATACCCCCCCAAAAAAAGAAAGCCTATAAAACTACTAAGCTTGCACCAACAAATCAGTAACTCTTAAAATAAACTATGTTATTGCCAAAAGACGTGTAAAAAGTAAGAAATTATACACGATAGGACATGATTTAAGCCATAAAATTGGAACACCTTGGAACATTTAAAAGGAAAGACTAAGACCAAAGTCCAAGTCTTCTCACAATCCATGTGGAGCCCAGATCACCATAAGCAGTATTACTGACTTTACTTTTTTTTCCCCTAAGTTTTCAAAATTCTCCCTGAAATAGAAACCCCCACCTTGTGTTTAACTCTGTGATCCATTGAGGGAATGTAGCAGCCCCACACTCTAACATGTGTCTATTTATAAGCATTTATCTTCCAGATTCATAGTTGAGATTCAAAGTTCTAGAACCTTCCATGATTCTTAGAATCTATTTGAAGTTGCCCCACATATTCCTGGAAATTGCCTGTCTTTGATGCCTTGAATAGGTAACAGGAGAATACAAAACAGAAGTCTGCCCCCTAAAACACAGGGCTCTGCTCAAGGCACAAATCCACTTAACATTAGAAGTAGGGGGATAAACCATTAATGAGAAGAGTCCAGCCAACATAAAAAAGGAAACAGCCTCATAACAGAGTTAATTTCACATCACATTACATGTGACATATTATTTTTAAGAAGATATTTTGAAATCGAATGCAAATTCTGAATTCCCTAGGATTCTAGGATTCCAAATTTATCAGCTAGGATATCTCCATATAGCTTAACAAAGCTTTCTAAACCTTACAAACAGAAACAAATTCTAAATGCTGACGTCAGTAATAAGTAAACTCTTAAATTTGCTAAAAGCAGAGAATCAGCTTCTTTTTTTCATTTTTTAAATTTTAGACTAAACTTTTCACCACTGCTTAAGTTGTTCTGACACTATCAATCTATTTCCAGGCTAGCATTTTCTAAAGTGGACTAAAAAGGAGGGGTGGCTTTTTTATGAAATTCAAGTCTTCATTACTCCTTTGATACCAGATCAAAACCTGATTTTAGGGATCCCTGGGTGGCGCAGCGGTTTGGCGCCTGCCTTTGGCCCAGGGCGCGATCCTGGAGACCCAGGGTCGAATCCCACATCGGGCTCCCGGTGCATGGAGTCTGCTTCTCCCTCTGCCTGTGTCTCTACCTCTCTCTCTCTCTCTGCGACTATCAAAAATAAATAAAAATTTAAAAAAAACTGATTTTATCTCTGAAATGACACACTTTTTTTCAGTGCATTTCATTCCTTATAGAAATGTCCATTGAATCTAATGAAAATTAAGAGGGCAGCAGAATTCCAGAATGACTTCAGTAAGGTGGTTTTCTGAACATACACCAATATGATGAATACTGGTACTTTTCCAATACTCCCTTTCTCTGAAAGTCTATTTATTTTCCACTGACTGGAAACCATTCATGAGCATTGCATCTGTGATGTTCTCCTATGCCTTTTCAATGTAGCAACACATTAACATAAAAGCTGCAAATCCAGCCAGAAAGGAAACTGCCTCCCTGGACCTATGGCTGCTTTCATATTCAAGGACTAATTTCAACTGATCAGGGGTAGCATGTCTATATGAGTAAAATATTTCCAGGACAAAAACCAAACCAAAACAAAACAAAATTTAGAAACCTGCCTCAAGCAGATTTTCTTTTCTGAAAGGATTCTATAAGGTACCAAGAGAATGACTTTAAGAAATGTTTTTGGAAGTTTCCTGACCCCAAAATGTTTTTAAGGTGTTTTCGGGTTAGTCCCTAGTGGTGGCAATCCATAGGTTAGTCAAATGTCAGGTTTTAAAATGTGTGGCATTTTTAAGAGGATTTGTGTCCTTTCTCTTCCTTTGAACATATGCCAAAAGTAAAAACTACTTCAATTCCATCATTATACTTTTCAATTACAGATCTTGCATCTTTGTCCTTCTCCTCTCTCTACCAGCACCTCAAAATGCAATAAACAGAAGGCATGGGTGAGGAGGAACCAAACAGTATTATGAGGTACCACTTAGGGGATAGTTGCCTCAACCTCCCAAATCTTTAGCTCCTCCCAATAGTCCTAAAAATTTGCAATTTGATCTGGCAGGGCTCTCAGGGTAGATCCACTCTTCTAAGACAGTGAAAAATAATCTCTCCAAACATAGGAAAGTTCAAACTTAGAAACCCATAGAAAGTTATATCTTCTCTTGGCCAGATGAGAAGGACCCACTGTTTGGCTGAATGGAAGCAGTATGCAAATAATGAGAATTGGAGTTCTACTCTGTGGGGTGAGTCAGTTCTGACACAACATGAACTTCCTGAGAAAAGACATGTGCAAGTAAACTTTGTTAGAAGTAGTGCTTGGGGGCACTTGGGTGGCTTCCTTGGTCAGGTGTCTGCCTTCAGCTTGGGTCATGATCTCAGGGTCCTGGGATTGAACCCCACATCAGCTCCCTGCTCAGTGGGGAGTCTGCTCCTCCCTCTGCCTCAGCCCCTCCCTCTGCTCATTCTCTCTCATTCTCTCTCTCTCTCTCTCTCTCTCTCTCCCTTTCATATAAATAAATAAAATTTTTAAATTTTTAAAAAAGAAAAGAAGTAGTGGTTAGGCTTTACAGAGTAGAAAATAGGCCTAAGTGACAGAAATGCAATGTCCTCATCTTTGCCTGTGACACTGAGTGCTATCTTTAAAGAGTTAATTTTTTCTTATTCCTAAATCAATAAATTCAATCCAAAAAAATTCTTGGAAATTTACAATGAGATGAGGAATAAGTGATTCCTAAACCTCCATTATCTTATTTTATCTGTTAAGTCAGTGTCACAAATAATCCATTATAGGCAGAACATTAAGCTAGGTTTCATGAAGGACACAAAAATATATAAGACCTAATATATTTTGAACATTGATGGCATGACAAGCACAGCAGCAAACACTTTATAAACATCTCTTTTAATCCTCACAACAACCTGCTGAAATGGCCAACTGTGGTCCCAGATCCAAGATGACTTGATTTCAACTGCATGAGAACTCTGAACCAGGACTGGCCATCAGAACACTTCCCAAATTCCTGATTTACAGAAACTATAGAGCTAATGGAGGGACTACTGTTCTTTTTTTTTGGGGGGGGGATATTGTTCTTTTAAGCCAATAACTTTTGTGGTAATTTATTATTCATAAATATATAAATGAAACAGATATTAGTGTCTGGAATAGGGAGATGCTGTTACAAAAAGCGAGACCATGTGGCATTGGCTATGGATCTGCAAAATGGGTGGAAGAGCCCAAAGGAGGCTGAGTGAAAACCTAAAGGACCCCAAGGAGAGTGTCCGCAGAATCCTAAAGATTCTTGAAGATACTGTCAGTGAGAGCATAAAGGAAAGTAAGGAAAATGTTATTAGAAGCTGGAGGAAAGGCAAGCCCTATCACATAAAGGTGGAAAGTTTGGTAGCACCGTCACTGGAAAAGTATCTAATGAACCTAACAATCCAGCTAAGTTTTCATCAAGGCAGAAAAATATCCTTTAAAACCCTCAGAATCTATGTAAGTAGTCTACTGCCCTGATGCCACCACTCAGACAGGAAGCCCAAGCCAGCCTGTGTATAGAGATCATATGAAAAGATGCAAAGATTCCATGAATGGTGTCTCTCCACACAGTCTCTCCTCACAGCTGCTTCAGCATCCTGATGTTAGCCACCTTCTGATTGCTACCACATGAAAGACAATCCAGAACCACCCAGCTGAGCCATTCCCAAATTTCTGAATTGTGATAGAATAATAAAATGTTATTGTTCTTTTAGCCAAATAATGGAAAGAGCCCAGATGTTCACTGGCAGATGAATGGATAAAGAAGATGTGGTATACATATGTACAATGGAATATTACTCAACCATCAAAAAAGTTGAAATCTTGCCATTTGCAATGACGTGGATGGAACTAGAGGATATTATGCTAAACTGATTAGTCAATCAGAGAAAGACAATTATCACATGATCTCACTCATATGTGGAATTTAGGAAACAACACAGAGGATCATAGGGAAAGAGAGGGAAAAAACACCACGACAAAATCAGAGAGGGAGACAAACCATAAGAGACTCTTAATCATCCGAAACAAACTGAAGGTCGCTGGAGGTGAGGGGATGGCTTAACTAGGTGATAGACGTTAAAGAGGGCATGTGATGTAATGATCACTAGGTATTTTTTTTATGATCACTAGGTATTATATAAGACTGATAAATTACTGACTTCTATCTCTGAAACCAATAATACATTATATGTTAATTAACTGAATTTAAATTTTTTTAAATGCTATTTTTCTTTTAAGCCTTTAAGCTTTGGGGTGATCTGTTGCATAGCAGTAGAAAATTAAAATAATGTTAATATAAAACAAAAAATAAAACATTGCCTACACTTTTGCTCCTTAAAGATGAAAAAAACTTCTCCCATTATTCATCAACATTGTCAAATGGAAACAATGCCATTCTCCCCAAATCATTCATGGAGGACCATGTATTAGGAGAAAGGTTGAGCCTGGGTCTGGGGCTTCTGAAAACACAAGGAAATCAGTTCTTTCTGAAAGTCTAGAGAAAGGCTAAATAATGAACAAAATTATAAATTGCATCCTATTCTGAAGGTTCTCATAGCTACTAATATTTTTCTTCACAAAGATTTTTTTCTTTTTTCTTTTGGTGTAGAATAAATGGAAGAGATTACTTTGATTTATTAAGTCCTGTCTTATTTTCCTCCTGGGCATACGGCAAGACTGCATTTCCCAGCCTTCCTCACAGACAGGCAGAGACATGTGACAGGCCAATGCAGCATGGCCCAGAAATGATACTTGCTACTTCTAAGCCTGACCTATAAAAAACCTCCCATCTTCTCATTTCTTATCATAGACTAGATGCAGAGGATTGAGAAGAGGATTCCAATGCTTGAGGATGGGGTAATCTAGATCAATGATCCATGGCCTCAATGACCATGTGAAGTAGACCCCACCATACTCTCCCTCCAGCCTATACTGTACCATGACATCAGCAAAAGGTAAATTTTTACTGTGTTAAGCCACTAAGACTTTGGAATTGTTAATTATAACAGTTAGCTTGTCCTGACTAATACCTGATGGTTGGAAAATTACTGAATAATATCTCTTCCTATAATAAAAATCACTAACATGGAATAGGACAGATTTCTTTGACTTCTACAGAGTAACCCTGAGTTCTATGATTTAAAGACTTATATGAACATCAAGTTGTAGGCATTAAGACTGTTTTTTTTTTAATTTCATAAAATCCCTTGTTTCGTGGTATCTATCAAGTACCTTTCCTTACCCTTCCAGGAAAATAATCTCTTTCCTTTACAATATTCTGCCCTCAGATTTGTTTCCTTCTGAATTGTAGCTCACTTTTAAGATGATAAATGTCATAAGATGTCACGTTTCCCACCATCCCACAAAGCAAACATTGAATCTTATTTGGGTAACAGCCAAATTTCATCAAAATTAATCATCTCTTGAGCAAGTTTATGGTAGGGCAATTAAGAAAAATAGGAAATGCTGACTGTTTTAACTTTTTTTAAAAAGTACCTTGTGCCCTTCAGTCAAGAAAATACAAGCTTCCCCTCTAAAAGAAAAAGCACATGTCATCCAGTGTATCTCAGCAAGAACATATACACATATATATATGAGAAAGAGAATGTAATATGTATTTTTATATGTGTAAAATATAATATATAAAATAATATATGTTGCATATAAGGGCTTTATTTGAGAAAGAAAGGTAAGAATTCTTACTAATACAATAGAGGTAGCAGAATTGAGTATGGATGCTCTAAAACCCAGATGCTATAGTATCTAATCCACACTGAGCTCTAAGCCACAATGGAGCCAGTATCTTCCAAAACAAGGTAAGAAATAGTTTCCAATATGACATTCCACTGTCATACCACTTCAAAGTGGTAACAAGGATTTGCACTGTACAACTCTTTATTTAGAATATCATTAGGAGAAATAGTCTTAGTCCTTAAACAGTGAATATCAAATTTCCTTTGGAATTTACGTGTATAGTCAGCTTTATCCCTTTAACACTGAGGATTTTTAAAATATAAGATCTAACCAACTTTTAACTGGAGCTCAAGCCAGTCTAACCATAAAAATGCATATTTCCAGAAAAGACTCCAAAAAGTAATTGCTTTACTATAATAAAAAGCAGTCAGGTAGGTTATATATCCTCAGGCATTAATGTAACCTAAAGAAAAATAAGCACTTTTAGGCCCTTACCACAAGTTTGTAGCTAATTGCATTTTATTGATCTATGTACGTAGCCTAAGGTTTTGGGGTGTGAAAGAGCCCTGTTTCCAGCTCTACAAAAGCAGTTCTGGGAGAAAATATTTACAAAATACTGATAAATCTGTTAAAGGACTAGTCTTCAAAATATACAAAGCATTTATGAAACTCAACAATAAAATGACAACCCAATTAACAATGGACAAAAGACCTAGAAACCTCCCAAAGAAGATATACAGATGGTTCACATAAACATATGAAAAGATTTCTAACATCATATGTCATCAAGGAACTGCAAATTAAAGTAACAATGGGATACCATTACATACCTATTAGAGAGGCTAAAATCCAAAAATCTGGCAATATCAAATACTGAGGAGGATGCAGAGCAACAGGTATTCCCATTCACTGCTGATGGGAATGCAAAGTGGTAAAGCCACTTTGGAAGATAATTTGATAGTTTTTACAAACCTAGGCATTGTCTTATCATAACGTACAGTAATCATGGTCCTACATATTTACCCAATTGAGCTGAAAACTTATAGCCACACAAAAACCTTCACATCAATGTTTATAGCAGCTTTATTCATAATTGCATAAGCTCAGAAATAACCAAGATGTGCTTCAGTAGCTAAATAAATAAATAAACAAACAAAAACAAACTCTGGTACGTTCAAGATGGCTTTACAGCTGAGTTCTACCAAATATTTAAAGAAGAGGTAATACCTATTCTTCTCAAACTATTAAAAAAAATAGAATAGGAAGTAAATTCATTCTATGAGGTCAGCATTATCCTAATACAAAATCAGATAAAGACACTCCAAAAAAAAAAAAAGAAAAGAAAACTACAGGTCATTATCTCTGATGAACATAGATAAAAATATCCTCAACAAAATCCTACAATACATTACAATCCTCCCCATCCTACAATATGTTTTTAAAAATCATTTACCACAATATACTGAGATTTATTCCAGAGATGCAAGGATAGTTCAGTATTTGCAAATTAATCAATGTGATATATCACATTAACAAGACGAAAGGCAAAAATCATATGATCATTTCAATAGATGTAAAAAAGGCATTTGACAAAGTACATCTATTCATGATAAAAACCCTCAACAAAGTAGTTTCAGAGGTAACATACCTCAACATAATAAAGGTCATACATGAAACCCACAGCTAATATCATACTCAATGGTGAATAATGAGAGCTTTTCCTCTAAGATCAGGAACAAGACATCACCTCTTGGGGAATGCTCAATAATCAATGTAATTATAAATCTCACCCTATTTTGAAGGATCTCATAGCTACAAATATTTTTCTTCGCAAAGTCTTTTTTAATGTAGTCATAAGTGACAGAGACTACTTTGATTTATTAAATCAGGCTTTATTTTCCCTCTGGGTGCAGGAAAACGATAGTCCTTCTTTTGGACAGCTTGCTTCCCCTACAATCTAGATTCCTCAAGAAGGCTCCGATAATTTAAATTCAATGAAAATCTTAAAGTTTGGATTATCTGTTAGTCCAGAAATGTGTGTGTTCCAATGAAGCATGGTAATGTGTATAAAAATTGACTTGTCTTTACAATAAAAGCAAATTCAAAGAGGCACAATAAAAAATATCACAACTTAATTTGTATTTGGTTTTCTTACTCAAAATGTTTATCTGTTCCAGCTAAAAACAAAGGGAGAAATTCTTGTTTTCAAATTAATAACTATTAAAAAAAAGAAGTTTTAATGAACTTTTCTAGGAGACACTGTAGCTAATTTTATTGATATATACAATTTCTTTCCATATTTATTTTTGTTTCTGGACCAATTACATCTTTTTGTTTTGGTTGACATGTGTTCTAAAATAGAGCCCATTTAGAGAAGATATTTGTAAATGACATAGCTGATAAAGGATTAGTATCGAAAATCTATAAAGAACTTACCAAACTCAACACCCAAAAATACCCCCCAAATAATCCAATTAAGAAATGGGCAGAAGACAAGAATAGACACTTTTCCAAAGAAGAACTCCAGATGGCTAGCAGCACATAAAAACATGCTCAACATCACTCCTCATCAGGGAAATATAAAACAAAACTATGGTGAGATACCACCTCACACCTGTCAGAATGGCTAGATTAACAACACAAGAAACAACAGGTGTTGGTGAGGATGCAGAGAAAGAGGAATGCACTGTTGGTGGGAATGCAGACTGGTGCAGCCACTTTGGAAAATAGTTTGGAGGTTCCTCAAAAGTTAAAAATAGAACTACCCTATGATCCAGTAATTGCACTACGAGGTATTAACCCAAAGGATACAGAAGTACAGATTTGAAGGGGTTCATGTACCCTGAAGTTTATAGCAGCATTATCAACAACAGCCAAACTATGGAGAGAGCCCAAATGTCCACTGACAGATGAATGGAAAAGATGTGGTATATATATATACAATAGAATGTTATTCAGCCAGGAAAAAGAATAAAATCTTTCCATTTGCAATGCTGTGGATGGAGCTAGGGTGTATTTTACTGTGCTGAGTGAAATAAGTCAGTCAGAGAAAGACAAATACGATATGAACTCACTCAAATGTGGAATTTAAAGAAGAAAACAGATGAACATATGGAAAGGGGTAAAAGAAAAGGAGAGAGGGAAATAAGTCATAAGTGACTCTTAACAAACAGGGTTGATGAAGGGAGGTGGGTAGAGGATGGGCTAGATGAGTATTAGTATTAAAAGGGGCACTTGTGATGAGCACTGGGTGTTGTATGTAAGTGATGAATCACTAAATTCTACTTCAGAAACTGATATTGCACTGTATGTTAACTAACAAGGTTTAAACTTAAAATATATATATAGCCCATTTATTAATTTTTTTAGTCATAAATGTCTTCTTTTAAAGACTTTAAATTTTAAAATTAAAGAGACAACTGTATCAGTTTTGTTGATAGCTGTATCAGGATAGTCCACAAAAGTATAGTTAATAGATTTCCTTCCACATCACTGTCCCCCAACTCCCCTCTGCTGCAGGATTCCAGAGGCTAGAAAGCAATTCTGTAACTTAGAACCCCTTTCTATAGCACACAAAACATACTGATCTATTTCTCCTTAAATGGGAGAAATTCCATGAAAAGAGAATAACAGACTTAAAATAAGAGATGCTGAAGATACACATCCAAACAAATCTTGCAGGGAAAAAGCTTCCAACAAACTACTGCATAACTGGTTATTTTTAAAGTAAATTACTTACTAGCTTGTTTCATTGTTCATTGGCTGTCAAACTGCTCAAAACTGTCAAACTGTCACTCAAAAGCATTTGAATGTGTAAACACATCATGACTTGAGAAAGCAAAAGGCTCTGATGCCCTTCACAGTACGACTAGGCATTAAAAGGCAGCAGAATCCACTTGGAGGACCCATGCAATTGCTCTGCCTGGCTGAGGTAGGTACCATCCCCACCCACACCATCACCTCTCCCTCCAAAAAGCCTGCATCCTCAAGACAGGAGAGATGAATGGAAGAACAAACAGCTTGATAAAATGTTTGGTGAGGGAAAGGACACAAATTATGTCTGAGCATGTGGTCCTATTTCTAATAATCATGTTTAAATGACTTGTTTTTGAATCCCTGCCCTGTCCTCCTCTCCCTGGTTATATTCCTGGTTACAATACAGAGATCACCCACTACATGCATTATCTTAGTATAGAGTGGTGAATACGCAAGTCTATCATGTTATTTCATGCCCATGGCTCTCCTGTGAAGCATTACCAAGGATACCTGGAGTTGGCCATGCCATCATGGATGCCTCCCAAAGGGACTGCAAATTAGGTGCCCTTCCTTGGGACGATGCTTAGAGGACTCAGTCCTGATATCCGAATCCTACAATTGTGTGGCCAAGGAAAACGAGAAGGGTTTTATTTTTTCAATCAGTTTATTGTTACAAAGACCAAAAAACATGAGATTCCTACAATATGTGATGACAAATCTCTTCTTCCAAGCAGACTCTTAAAGAGAGCCTTCTCAGATACTCAAGGCATTCATCCACTTTAGGCAAATTTCACCTGCCTGGAATATAGGGAAGGAGGAGAGTGCTCCATGATTTGTTCTGAGATCCACACCTCTACGGAACAACCCTGAAAATACGGCTGTATTTACAGAGGAGTCAGGCTAGGAGCCATTAAGTGACTTTAACTGCATTCTTTCCAACTATCGCTTGATTAGAAAAGGAGAAACTCCACTTATCTGATCTATTTCTTAATGCTTTGCAAAAAGACTGCTTATATTCATTGCTTAGCAGGTCTCCCACTTTAAAATGAGACAATTCCCAGATTAACAGCTTGTCAATGTCAAGTCAAAGCTAGGAACAGAAACCTGAAAACATTTTGCCCTGTTTGCTAGTGTGTTCTTCTGGGAACTCAAAGAATTTAGTCCATTATAGCTTCTGAGACAAGTCAAGAAAGAATCTTCATTAGCATACAGTTGCAATAGACTTTTCTCGGTCTATTTAGGGACTTAAAAACTGAAAATTTTCTTCTGGATAAATACAATATCAAAATTGTTGGTGAGTATAAATGTCCATGTCTATTTTGTTAATCCAGCTGACTCTGACTTTATTTGAAACACAGAACTAACACATCCCAAGAGGCAGCACTAAGATCTACCAGCATTTTCTCCAGGTGGAGAGATACTATTTCAAATGACAGTGGAAACTTAATAGTTGAAGGCACAGGTGAAAATGTATGATACACAGAGTCCCTTATCATATTAAGCTAACATGTAGTATATTAATTTAAGTAATGCCTCATTAAAAATGTCACATAAGGGATGCCTGGGTGGCTCAGCGGTTGCGCAGCTGCCTTTGGCCCAGGGGTGATCCCACAGTGCTGGCGTCTAGTCCCACATCGGGCTCCCTGCATGGAGCCTGCTTCTCCTCCCTCTGCCTATGTCTCTGCCTCTCTCTCTGTGTCTTTCATGAATAAATAAATAAAATCTTAAAAAAAATGCCACTTAAGTACAAGTAAAAATCTAAATTTAGCATTTCATAAGTGCAGTTACATGTGACATCAATACACATTCTGCTGTCTGTGAAACCATTCTGTGATTTTTCTCAAAATGTTATTCATTCCAAATAAGCTCAACATAATAATCTTAAAAGGAAAAATCCTTCATGCTTAAAAATGTTTGCTGCTTTTCAACAATGGCTAACTGAATGCAGAGGGACTCTACTTAAGTTATAAAACCCTGAAAACAACCTACATTGTTGTTGGAGGTCTCCAGTGCACACTCTCAGAGGAGCCCAGAGATTCATTTTGATTCAATCTTGCTGTGTGATTTCACCCCTGGTTTACAGCTTTCATGACACAGACCTCAGCCTTGAGTCTTTCCAGGCCAATCATGCTCACTGGGGGTGATTTTACATAGACCGCAAGCCCAGATAGCATGATCCACCATCCTTCTGTTTCTTCCTAAGCCAACCTTGTTTCTGGGGAAGCTTTTCAGGCCTGAGTTAAGGACCTCAGGACTTCTGCCTCCTTCTACCATCCCTGAAGCCCCAGCTGGGCTGTCCGGGTAGAGCTTGCAGACAGCTCTCTCCTGCTGAGCACAACTGCTTCGAAGCAGGCACTGCCCTCTCCCCTTACATGTGATGACTGTCAAAACCCATTCTGTTCTCTTGCTTTGCACAATAGACAGATTGTGCAAGAAGAATAACATAATATCAATGGAGCACTTCCCACATGCTTCAATCCTCTAAACTAGATTAACATTTTTAATCAATATAAAACACTATGAAGTCGATTCTAATATTATCTCATGTCACTGATGAGGAGATTGCAGCACACAGAAGTAGAACTGTGATTCCCGCTCTCTAAGGGTAAGCAGAAAACAAAAGCTAGTAAAGTGAGTCAGGTTCCCAAGGCAATGGGGAATGGAGGTAGTTGACTGGAGAGGGTTGGATTAAAAAGACAGATATTATTTGGCCTCATCATGGTCTTCTGTCACATAAGAAACTTTACAATACAGTGTAATGTGAATGGCCAGTCATGGAATGCCAGGCATAAGCTAAAGAAAACATTCCTGAGAGCTGGCTGCAAGAAAAACCGAAGAATTTAAAGCCAAAAACCAAGCGATTTTACGTAAAGACAATGTCTCAACCTGTTTCCCTGAATCCTTATCCCCGTGAGATTTGCCGCTATAAAATATGTTTTTACTGGATATTTGATCAAGTTATTCATAGGCCTTCTTTATCCAACTGCTGCTAAGAAGAATTAAAGTCTTCTCTGCTGGAGGTGAACTTTTTGGTCTGCCTGTTTGTAAATCTTTCAGACTTTGTATCGAGTAATAGAATGACGTTGGAGGGTCTTTCTCAGGAGCAGTTAAGCACTCAGTGTGGAAACCCTGCATACACCGCCCCTGAACTGCTTGCTCGTCAGAAATATAGCCCAAAAGTGGATGTCTGGTCCATGGAAGTAAATCACCAAACTCCCGTGTCAGGTTAGGAACCCTGACTAATAATCCCTGCAGATTTAGAGCTATTGGAAACCTGGCCAGTTAGGAGGACAGCATGTCAGAAAAGGCATTTGTTCCCACCCTAAGTTTAAAAAATCACACACATGCGTCACCTACCTCTTCGCAAAGCTTCTGCACAGTTTTATAATCTTGCAATGTAGGCAATATGGGAAGATGTGATCTCTGATGTCTCGTGGTCAACTTTTTATCTCACCCTCAAACCCAAAGTTGCACAAGCATTTAAAAGGAGCACACTGCAGCAGAGCCTGGGTGGCTCAGTCAGCTAAGCTTCTGTCTCTTGATTTCAGCTCAGGTCATGATCTTAGGGTCATGAGATCCAGCCCTGTGCTCAGCATGGAACTTGCTTGAGATTCTCTCTCTCCCTCTCCCTGCCCCCCTCCTCCCCACTCACATGCATGCTCTCGCTCTCTCTCTCTCAAAAAAAAAAAAAAAAAGGAAAGAAACACAATGCAGTCCCCCTACTAAACAATTCTTTTAAGACCCAGTCCAATGTCCCTTCCTCCATGAAGCCATCCCAGACACTCCTGACCCTCACAGCAGGATGGTTGGGTGCCCTACACATTTTGTTTTCCGCTTGGCTGGAGTGCTTACCACCCTGCAGAGTCACTTTCCTTTGTCTATGGGATATCACTGCAGAGCCAGCACCTCCACACTGTGGGGAGCCTACCAGGAACTTCATAGTTTTTTGTTTTTTTTTTTTTTTTGGGTGGACTTTTGAATTATCCAGGCTTGTTAATGAGCCATCCATCCCCCGTTAGTCATCCACAGTTTAAGCAAAACATTCTAATAACAGAGCTCAAGTTTAAAAATGTGTGCAACTTGTACTTACATATATACTGGTGTTAACAAATGGTGGTAAAGAAGGCAAATGTGGTTGTTTTAAGGAAGAAAAGCATGTGCTTAATTAATATCCCAAAGTTCTACAAGCATTTCATCATACTATTGCTCAGTACAACCTAAGATTCAATTGTCCATAGTAGCATACAGTTCATGTAGAGAGCCTGCAAAGGATTTGATCTTCATTAGTTTTAAAACTCCCCTTGGAAATCATGTTTGCACTCTATTCTTTTAACAAGCCTCTTTCTTCATGAATATCACAAAGAAGGTGTCAGAACCATTGTGTCCAAAATGCCACAATTTCTAATCTAGAAAAGTCTAAATTATAAACACTTTATTACATGAAAAAAGACAGTGGACTCAATATTGTTGTAATGATTTAAAAATAAGTAAGGAAAGAAAGGAAAAAATAAAAAGATAACAGATGTGGCCCAGACTTTTCCTCCCACATCTTCTCCAGCTACTTTTGGATCTGGCTAAATTTCATCCTAGACTTGGAGAGTTTGTTAAAGGATACATTTTTACTTTTAAATTCACACATTAAAAAGAAACACTCTAAGTTAACAGGACTCCTTAGTTGGTTGGTCTTTGATTAAGCACTTCTCATGTCTAACTTCTGGGAATAAACTATATAGTGAGGCTTGGGTTTTTTTGTTTCTTTGCTTTATTTTTTGGAAACAAAAGTACACATTAACTCTGACTTCCTTTCAACCCAAGAACTCCACTAAGGAAACACCAACAGTGACTGTGATTGTTCATTATTTTTTGTGCATCTAATTTTAAGATCCTTTGGAGGGCTGAGGCATGATTAAACTTCACATAAGTTGACTAAATTAATAAACCAGCTGTTGTCTTTAAAGCATGTCAGAGATTTCAGTGGACTGGAAGAGTTGCTTTCTGCTACAGCTAATAAATTTTCAAGTTAGCGTATCATCGAGTTTCAGTTAAAATTAAATCTCAAATTCACAATTGTTAGACTAAACACACTGTGTGTATCACCTTTTGAACTACTGCCTGTATAATTCTAACCCAGCTGCTCCTTTATCTCTAGCTCTTCTTTGCAGCATTAATATTTAGGCAGGTGTTTTGGAAGCACAAGACACCTGTGCTCCACTCACCTCGACCAGATTTGTGCATTCAGCAGATAATTCTGATGGCCAAGGCAGTGCCTCCACCATTGAGACAAGCACTTTGTTTTGAAAGCAAGATTTCCCAGGCATCCCACAGCGTGCAACTCTCCCTGCCTGATTGCTTATATCTAAACCCCAAACTAAAAACACCCTCAGGTTTATGCAGGCAACCTGCTCAGAAGTGCTGCTTCACTGGAATATTAACACCCACTACCTCCACCTCGAAAGAGCTTTTTGGCACAACCTGTCTGGAAAACAGCTGAAAAATATTTAAGTCCAGTGCTTAAATGGCTTAGAGGATTATTAGTGGGATAAAGAGTTTTGGGGCTGTAGGTGGCTGATTCAGTGACAAACGTGGTTGATAGTGAGTTGGAAATCCTGGTTGATGTTGAGCATGAAAGTCATTATTACTGCCTCACAGGTCTTCTCTGGCCTGATATTCCCTGTGGTTTCTGGTTCCTTCCCTAGGTCCCTTTACAAGAAGTCTCACAAATTTGAGATGATAAAAATGTCTCTGAGGAACATTTGAATGTTGGTCACAAATTCCAAATGGATTTTGTTCCGCTTTCTTGTAAGTCTCCATAGTTTTCATATGTTTCTAAACTCTCTGGCCCCGCCAGGCTGAAATGCTTGAAATCCCAAGATTCCTACCTAAGGAATGGTTTCTTCATTTATTCTGTAGCCTGGACACATAAAGGCCACTAAGACTCACGCACAGTTAAAGACATCACTTACTGGTTAAAAGCCTGGACTGTGAAGTCAGACTCTTTGGGCTGAAACCCTGACTGCTAATTCCTAACTGTGTGTGCTTGAACAAGCTGCTTAATCTGCTTGCTGAAGGGGCATGGCACACACATACACTGTGACAGGGTGGGCCTAGGGGGACAGCAGCATTTAGTGAGCAAAGCTTTTAGGTATAGAAACAATGGGCACTCTCCATTTGCCCTCACCATGCCATAGGCAGGTGTAACACGTTGTGAGCCCACCTTTGGCTTTTATCCTTTCCCACCTCTCCTGTCTCAACTATGCTTCAAAAATTCCCCCCTTCCTTTCTCTCCTTTCAAACCTCCAAGTTAAAAATCCCAGATTCCTAAAACCTGATTTATCCTTCATACTGTAGTACAAATACCGATTAAATATTACCAGGATGAATTTGCTTTGTAAGTGAAGAGGTTATTAGCCAAATAAGTCATTTAACTGCTAAGTTCAAAGAGGGTTCTATTAGCCAGAGTCCTAACAGATCAGATATATATTCAAATTAGGATAAGAAAAGGGGCACCTGGGTGGTGCAGTCGGTTAAGCGTCCAACTCTTGGTTTCGGCTCAGGTCATGATCTCATGCATTCTGGGATAGAGGCCCATGTCAGGCTCAGTGCTTAGTGCAAAGTCTGCTTGGGATTCCCCCTCTCCTCTCCCTCTACCCCTTACCCTTCTCAAGCTTTCTCTCTCTCTCTTTCAAATAAATACATCTTTTAAAAAAAGATAATTCAAAGAGAGATCATTTCCAAAAGGGATCACACAGTCATAAGTGGGTGAACAGGAAGAGTGCAGGGAGAGTGCAGGAATCTAGGGCTAACAGTAGCAGAGCTGCCAACACCCCCAAGACCCAGAGGGTCAAAGGAAGGAAGAGGGTACCAGAACTAGAAATAGAATCACAGAACATTGGCTTTCTAGACAGATCAAAGTACCTAATATCAAGGACAATGTCCAGTTTAAGACAGACTAAATGAGACAGGGCCAGGAAATCAAAAGCTTGGCCTCATTCTCTTCCTTCCCTCTAATCTACATTGGCTGAGCGCAGAGAGAGACAGAAGTTTCTAGAGTCCATCAGTGCAATCCATGCAGGTGGGCCTTGCGGCAGATAGCAGGCTGGAGAGGGGTGGGGAAGAGAAGCAGAAGAGCAAAGGAATGTATCTAGCAGAGAGGCTATGAGGCATTTGGGACAAGACTGTTGCCCTCATCCCCTCCTCTTCTTCTAATCTCTGTTCTCATCTCCTCTGATAGGTTTAGAGTTCAGCAGCTTGGCACAGAGCTTCTAATGTTTTGTGTTCGCAAAAGAATAAAACTTTACATATCCTCTTCCCACCACCATAAACCTTCTTCAAAGTTTCAAAAAGAATCAGGTTTTGGCCATCAAGCAGGAAAAGTAACTGGGAAAAACAATACTCCTTTGGCACGCACATAGCTTAAAGTCGGCATCTCTCCTGGAAAGGCATTTCTTGAGCAGCCATATATCTCCAGACTTTGGGTAGAAGCAAGGCAACAAGCAGAACATAAATTTAACAAAGAAAATGAACCCAAGAGTCCGGTTCAAATCTCAGGAAAAGGGTGCTTTGTATGGAATTGGAGATCATGACTCACACTTAAGGCAGGATATGGCAGTGAAGAAAGAGACCCAACTTGAACACACACACCATGTAAATCCTCTTTTACTGTCAGCTCACGTCTGAAGGTCAATTCTAAATGCATTTTGCAAACAGCATCAGGCAAAGGAACTGCGATGCACTGAAAGCAAAAAAGAGTTGGCAGTGTGCTTCTGGCAAGGTCAACGTTATCTGTGTAGAGATGGATCAGCAGTGTCCAATAACCACAATTCCACTAAGGCAGATGGAAACACCCTACCCTTGCACTGGGTGAAGGTAATCTTCTGAGATGTAGTTAATACACACGGCCCTTAGCTGACTATACAGAAAGGTGAGGCTGGGACCTGGAAAAACATACTGAATGTGTTCCTCTACAGCTTCAAGACTGGCTGTCTATAAGACACAATGAAAACTCATTTGCAACCCTGGAGAACTATTCCTCTAGGATGTATTTTTGGACTTCAACTTGTCTAGTTCTGGGTGGAAAATACAAAATTACATTAATATAACATAAATTTACAAGAAATAGAACCAGACCCCATTAACAATTGTGATCTATATTCAGATTCTCCTCTGAGACATTTTCAACATATTTCTGTTGCAAGACAGTGCTACAAAGGGACATACATAACGAGCTAGAGATACAAGTCCCAGCGAGTCTTTCACTGACATGGGGTGACTCAAACTCCATAGCTCTTTTTAAGAAATAAGATTGTGGTTTAATTATTCTTTTCACTATGAGATGGAGTGGTATGGGAACTAGGCAAGAATTATGCATCTTATGCTGTTGCTGAGATTGTAGCATCCTCCTACTTCTAAACCAAAATTTCTTTTCAGTTGGTTCCTTTCCTCTCCCATGACAAGGGATGAGCATGTTTGCAATATCAAGTGGCACCTTGCAATTCATGGTGGGGCCCTTTATACAGAGCAACTCTGTCAGGAGATGGTGAATGGTGACATCACCAGTGTCCCACTTACAATCTCTTCTGATAATTTGCTGTAGTCTTGGTAGCAAACCCCAGGAAAGAAAAATGGCCAGATTCCAAGGACACAGAGAAACTTGGCTTACCTTAGGGAATTCCTCACTTCATCTTTTTTTTGGCAGTGTTCAATATGAATCCTTCCTAGGAACGTCTGTATGATATGATAACAATAGCAGCCCAGCATATTCATTTGAGATCTTTTGAGATGATAGCATCAAGGGTTTTACAACCATACCACTGCTTTTGAGTTAGGTAGTGCTTTCTACCATCAGTCTCATTGGTATGCAAGCTAAAGGTGACTGAGTATAGCTAGGAAACATTGCTGATGCTGTCTGTTAGGACTTAAAAGAGTGTGCAAACCGAGAATGAACCAATTGTGATTACCATCCACATGGTCTCTAAAAGGCAGCCATCCCTATTTAAAGGCCTGAATGTGCAATTTTCTGACCACACAAGAATGTACAAAGCAAGATGGCAAAAACTCTTTTTTTTTTTAAGATTTTATTTATTTATTCATGAGAGACACAGAGAGAGAGGTAGAAACATAGGCAAGGGAGAAGCAGGCTCCCTGCAGGGAGCTCGATGAAGGACTATCCCTGGACCCTGGGATCATGGCCCTGAGCTGAAAGCAGATGCTCAACCACTGAGCCACTCAGGTATCCCAGATGACAAAAATTACCTGGAGAATTCACTAGCCCAAGTTCCCTCTCAAAGAATATAATGAGAAATTGGGGAAATTGAGAGTCATGTTCACAGTGTAATAAATAATATTTTGGGCTCTGTCTGACTGCTCTTGTGCAAGTGCTTCATAAATACATCAGCCAAAATTATTCTTTCTTTCTCCCTCTCTCTTTCCTTTCCTCTCTCCCCCATCATTCATATATTATCTTTCCAGAATAGAGAAGACCTTCACAATTTAACTATCTAAAATAGGCAATCAAATCTTCACAAGACATGCCTAAATTTTAGTTTGGGCCTAAGCAGTTAACTAAGTGCTACAGTTAGAAATTGAATAATAGGCAAAGTTTTGTTTCAACAACAACAACAAAAAAAATCTGCCCTCAGGGGACTCTAAGATCAGTGGTTGAATGCACAAAACCTCAGGGTTTTCCCCCTCAATTTTTAAAATCTGGATTTCCCTGGAGGAGCTGTGAATTTCACACATTCCTTACTTGGTCCTGACCCCGCCAAACCTCCTGATACAGAAAAAAGCAATGAGAGACAAATGGCTGAATGAAGGAAGTAACAGAAACGACAGTGTTCTTTAATACACAAAAGCAGGTAATTAATTCTCCCCCTTTCCTATCCCTTATTAACTGTGACCTGTGCACGCACTGCTTTGAGTTTCTCAGTACCACAGGGTAGGCTTTAGCCAAACTGGAAATATCCACCCTAATAAAGGTCCACTCTAGGCTTATTGAGAGCAGGTCTGTTTTTAATACTGAAAATAGAGGACCCATAGAGACATCCACATGGGCGAATTTCCTGTTCTTGATTACGCCGTGTGTTTTGGGTTCTACGCTAAGCCTAGATTAAGAGATTTAATCCTTTTTGTTTTTAGAAGAAAGGAAGAAAAGAACCAAATCCCACTTCTCTTCCTACCTAGATTTAAGATCATAGTATATTTAAGGCATTTACAAACCAGCCCTGTATTCCATCAACTTTAGTCAGAGGTCAAATACCTTTACCTAACAATCCACACTACTGCCCAGGGAAGTTCTGTCCTTGGAATTTTCTTATATTCATCAAAGATTACCGATTTTGCCTTATGGTTTGGACTAAAGAAATGAAGGAAAAAACAAAATCTCTCTTTCTTTCTCGCTTACATTTTTAACCTACCAAAAGACCTTCCAGGGCGTTATCAACAATAACATGATGTACTCCCCCATATCTTACTTATTTTAATGATATTCCCCTCAAGAAAAGCTCTGATATACTTTGACTGAAATGGAGGAGATGCTAGAGGGTCAAGAAGATCTTGCTAATTTTGTTTCAGAAATTGCTAATTATGTTTCACCACAATAAGCTGAAACTTAGAAGATTTTAAAATACTTGCAAACTTGCAAACACTAGAGTCAGATTGATCCACCACCTGCCCTCTCTCCCTTTTGGGAGAGCTTTTGGGAAAACGTAGGACCTTTAGAGAAACTATGAGATCATACAACAAAGAAACTGTGAAACAGGAAAAGTTCTATATGGTTTCTCAAATGTTTCCTCTGAGGATCCAGGTGACCAGAGGCTGCAAACTTCTCCCCCGCCCCAAATGTCTGCTAGCAGAGCCCGAAGTGGCCCAGTGTAAGCAGGCAATGTGACTGAAGTCTAATGTTTTATTCAAATGAGCTAGCATCCTGTAACTAACACTTCCGTATTGTTTTAATATTTGTATATTTTAAATAAGCTACCCTAAGGATAACTGACACTCCAGGAAGATATACCACATCCTCTGCCCAGGCTGATATATGGGTGCCTGGTTTTAGAAGCAAGACTTCAACGTCTGCTCTGCAGGATAGACTGGTATTTCTTACAGTGTTTTTCCTACCCCAACCCAAATATCCTTACTCTCTCCCAACTTTGCTTACGTGTACATTTTCACTTTCTTAAACTCCCTAGAATTCTGCTGATAAATATTTGCCTGGTCCTTCTTTAAAAATATGATACCACAGGTAAGTTAACTACCAACCATGGGTATGTTAGTATAGGAAATTCAATCAGATTGTTTTCCTGTTAGTATCTACTTGGCATTAGCTTTCCTTCGGATATTCAGTGGCAAACTTGTAACTTCACGGAAAGTAAATATATGTAATTGCTGTAGCCCAAGAGCCCCAAAGGTAAGAGGGCTGGGGAAAAAGCCAGGGTTTAGAAAAGGTATAGGAAAGTGACTCTCCAGAAAGCATAATGATTTGGAAATCTCACTGCAGTCAATCTATACCCTAAAGTTTAAAGAAACCTTCTATCTCCTTCCTATTCTCCTGTACCATATGCCTCCAATTTCTACAACCTAGAAGACATACTAGTAATAATAAACATTCTGTGTTTACTAATGGCTGGCATTAAATGTATTTGATTGGGCTTGTATAAAGCCTGAAATGCCATTTATGGCATTGTATCAAGAAATTAGTAAAAGTTCCAAACAACAAATTTACATATGTGACATTTTGGAATACACTTTATTCATAAAATAGATTCTACTATGGAAGTCTGTTAACAGCTAACAAACATCTAAGCTGGATGGGTTCTGAGGGAAAATGAGTTAAATTGAAAAACTATCCACTTTCTTCAAGTTCTAGCACTTTTCTTCTATGAAAAGTAACCAGTGAATAGAGGGGGTCCATAAGTGAGGGATGGGTGTATTAAAACAGAAGTAGGGACGCCTGGGTGGCTCAGTGGTTGAGTGTCTGCCTTTGGTTCAAGTAGAGATCCTGGGGTCCTGGAATTGAGTCCCACATCAGGCTCCCCCCAGAGAGCCTGCTTCTCCCTCTGCCTATGTCTCTGCCTCTCTCTCTCTCTCTCTCTCTCTCTCTCTCTGTCTCTCATGGATAAATAATTAAAATCTTTGAAAAAAAAGAATTAGAAATCATTGATATAGAATACTGATAGGAATCACAAAGGTCTTATAAAGCTCCTCCACCTCCCTGGCCAATATTAAGTCCAACCACACTATAAACCATTCCAGAATGCCAAAAGGGCATCTCATTTCTTTTTTTATCATTATTTTTTATTTGTTATTAATTTTTAATTAAGTTTTTTCATTTTAACCCCAATATAGTTATCATATAGTGTTATATTAGTTTCAGGTATACAATATAGTGAATCGGCAATTCTATACATTACTCAGTACTCATCGTGATAAATGTACACTTAATCTCATTCACCTATTTCACCCACCACCCCCACCACCTCCCCTCTGATAAGTTTGTTCTATATAGTTAAAAGACTGTTTCTTAGTTTGTCTTTTTTTCCCTTTGTTTTGTTTCCTAAATTTCACATATGAGTCAAATCACAGTATTTGTCTTTCCCTGACTGATTTATTTTACTTAGCATGATACTATCTGGCTCCATCCATGTTGTTGAAAATGGCAAGATTTCATTCCTTTTTATAGTTGAATAAAAATCCATTGTGTATATGTACCACATCTTCCTTATCCATCCATCTATTGATAGATCCTTGGGCTGCTCCCATAATTTAGCAACTGTAAATAGTGCTGCAATAAACATAGGGGTACACATATCCTTTCTAACTAGTGTGTTCATATTCTTTGGGTAAATACCTGGTAGTGTGGTTACTGGATCATAAGGTGGTTCTATTTTTAATTTTTTTAGGAACCTCCATACTGTTTTCCACAGTAGTTGAACTAGTTTGCATTCCTACTGCCAGTGCATGAGGGTTCTTTTTTCTCTGCATCCTCACCAACATTTGTTCTTGTGTGGTTGATTTTAGCCATTCTGACAGGCATGAGATGATATTTCATTGCAGTTTTTATTTGCGTTTTTCTGATGATGACTGATGTTGAGCATCTTTTCATGTGTCTATCGGCCATCTGTATGTCTCCTTTGGAGAAAGGTCTATTCATGTCTTCTGCTTATTTTTAAATTGGGTTATTTGTTTTTGAGTGTTGAGTTGTATAAATTCCTTCTATATTTTGGCTACTAATCCTTTATTACTTATGTCATCTACAAATATCTTCTCCCATTCAGTAGGCTGTCTTTTAGTTTTATTGATTGTTCTTTGCTGTGCAGAAGCTTTTTATTTTGATGTAGCCTCAATAGTTCATTTTTACTTTTGTTTCCCTTGCCTCAAGAAACTTATCTATAAAAATTTTGTTATGGCCAATTCAGAGATACTACCTCCTGTTCTCTCTTCTAGAATTTTTATGGTTTCAGGTCTCATATTTAAGTCCTTAATCCATTTTGAGTTTATTTTTGTGTATGGTATAAGAAAATGGTCCAGTTTCTTTGGCATACAGCTGTCTAGTTTTCCCAAAACCATTTGTGAAGAATGGTCTTTTCCCTATTCTTTCCTCTTTTGTCAAAGATTAATTGACCATGTAATCATGGGTTTGTTTCTGGGCTTTCTATCCTATTCCATTGATTTGTGTATCTATATTTGTACCACTACCATACTATTTTGATTACTATTACTTTGTATTATAACTTAAAATCTAGAACTGTGATACCTCCAGTTTTGCTTTTCTTTTTCAAGATTGTTTTGGCTATTTGAGGTCTTTTACAAATTTTAGGATTATTTGTTTTGGCTATTTGAGGTCTTTTACAAATTTTAGGATTATTTTTTCTAGTTCTGTGAAGAATGTTGTTTGTATTTTGATAGGGGTTGCACTAAATTTGTAGATTGCTTTCATTACTATGGATATTTTAACAATATTTCTTCTTCCAATCCATGAGCATGGAATATTTTTCCATTTGTTCATGTAGTCTTCAATTTCTTTCATCAGTGTTTTTATGGTATAGGTCTTTCACCTTCTTGATTAAGCTTATTACTAGATATCTTACTCTTTTTGGTGTAATTATAAACAGGATTGTTTTCTTAATTTCTCTTTCTGCTGCTTGGTGTATAGAAATGCAACAGATCTCTGTACATTGATTTTGTATCCTGCAACCTTACTAAATTCATTTATCAGTTCTAGTAGTTTTTTGGTAGAATCTTCAGGGTTTTCTATATATAGTATTAAGACCATCTCATTTCTAAGGCTTGTAAGTGAAATCTTCACTATCTTCAATAATTCTTGCAACTATCAAGATATGCATTTTCAAGCTCATCAGTTTTAGCTGGAAGGAATAATAGCTAACATTGAATGCTTCTCATGTTCCAGGCACCGTGTTAAAGTCTTATGCATATCCACAAAATGGTATATATCACTTAGTTATATGTATATATATATATATTCATCCATTTAGATTAATGGATTTAGATTAATCCCACAAGCCTCTGAAATTCTGAGAGCAAACAATTAAGAGTAAAAGATTAGGTAAAACAGTCACGCAATTAGCAAAATGAATTAGAATTCCAGTCTCAAACAGTCTGATACCAGACTTTGTGTTCCTATCCATGAATCTATGCTGCCCAAAATCAGAGGGAGTGACCAGATGCTGGCTCCCTGAGTGTCCCTGCATGCTTCCACATGCCCCCATGGCCATCATCCTCTGAAACCACAGCCAATCCCAATCTCTTGATTATCCATGAGTTACGGTTATACCTCCTGCTTTCTGCTGCTAGTGCAGAGGAGTTGAGGGGCTGTTGAGGGGGAGCTGACTGGATTGTGCACAGGGCAACGAGATCAGTATCAAATTAGCTCAAGGAGGCAACCGGGTACATTGCTCCCTCTTACCTCCATACACACAGATACATCTCCAAAAACATAGTTTTTGCAAATACACTTTACATTTCTGGAGGCATTGAACCCAAAGAAAAAGATATCATTTGCCATAGTACCAGCCCAAGAGGTTTTCACATGTTTTTTTTTTTCCACTAATATTGGAAGGTTTACCTTGGGTAATACATTTGGTGAATATAAAAATATTATTATATTTAGAATCAGATGATATTGTTAGGATTTCAGCTCCGGTATAAAAGTAACATTTTTAAATAAGTTATTTCCTCCTTGAGCCTCAATTGCCCCATCTGTAAAATGAGAATAGGTGTAATATATACATTTAATTCTTGTTATTCATGATAATTGTGTTCTATAAAATCACCCTGAACACTGAATTTAGCAAATACTAACTTATTGTTCCTAGAAGAAATACAGGGTTAGATTCCAGAAAATCCCTGGTCATATTTTCATCAGCTCATCAGTACATACCTTGGTTTATGTGGGTTTCTGCTTTAAAACACCTTATTTAATATATGTTGTTTATTCACAAACGGTGTTACAACTCATATTTGAATGAAGCTTATCTAACAAACATATTTTCTCTGTAAGGCACATCATAGCCTTCTTGCACTTAGGAACACTAGAGTACTCAGCACAACACTTGGGAGCCATTTTAAAAAGTGAAATCACCACCAAAAAGCATAAAAATTTTAAAAACTACAGCAATAAATAGGCCTCAAAAAAAGACACTCATTGAGAGCAGGAGAGATAAGTAAGAAAGCAAAGAGTCATCCTCTTTGACTCAACTGGTAGTGAACTTGATAGGCAACTTGGATTTTTCACTGCTCTGAGCATGCATATGTCCATAAGGGTCCACAAGCGCACTATGACTATTGATTTGGAGTTTACAAATAAATCACGGCATGTAGGCAAATTAACAAATATAGAATCTACAAATAATGAAGATCAACTGTATATCATTAATTATTATTAAAGATTAAGTCAGTTAATGGTTATGTGTAAGGAAAACCATTTAAAAATGATAAACACGAGGGGATCCCTGGGTGGCTCAGCGGTTTAGCACCTGCCTTTGGCCAGGGGCGCAATCCTGGAGCCCCGGGATCGAATCCCACGTTGGGCTTCTGGCATGGAGCCTGCTTATCCCTCCTCCTGTGTCTCCAACTCTCTCTCTCTCTTTCTCTCTCTCTGTCTCTGTCTCTCTTTCTCTCTATCATGAATAAAAAAAAAATGATAAACACAAAAAAATATCATCCAACCTCCTTAAGCTTGCTAGTCACCATATCATAGATTCTCAATAAACAATTGCTGAGTGAATGAATGATGACTGTGACTTGTGCCTCAAGCTCCTGGGAATCTCAATAGGGAAGTAAGGCTAAAACACATGGGAAGTTACAGTCAGATGATGGTACAAGGCACCAGTTCAAGAGGTGCTGAACCCTACTTCTCATTTGAGGTACCAAATTCTGAATTGCTGGCTCTTTCCATTCTTGGGCCATATCTGGATAGCCTGGTATACCTAAGAGGCAGTACAGTCATCTGGTATGCCAAGGTGGCACAGGCACCTTAGTGAACTAGACATGTAAATCACATCTCGGACCCCTGGCAGGAAGCAGAGAAAAGCATATTCATGAGAAAGACCCCAGGCTCCTTTAGTACCTCTCCCACTTCAGAGCCTTCCCAACACATCCCCTCCCATTGTCTCAACAATATTCCAGATCCTTTCACCAGCTGTAAACTAGCCAAAAACCAAGGTATATGGTTTATTTTCTATAGACTGTTAGGTTAAAATAACTTTCCCTTCCTGACTCCCTCTTTGCTTAGCAAATCTCTTTACTGGTTTTCCATCTTTTCTTTTAAAACCATCATAACTGGAGCTTCTCTACAGCTTGATCATTAAAATCAGGCAGGCAGCGATTTGGCAGGCAAAGAAAGGGTTTCAATTCTAACATTCAAGGCACATGTGCAACAGGGAACTTCTCAACTTGGAAAAGAACAGAGATTAAAATTTGGCCCACAGCTGATTTGATCCCTAGAGAATTTTCTTATTCTTTTATCCAGAACTGCTTTTCAACTACAGAGTTTACTCTCCTTCTACCCCCACCTCACCCCTCAATTGAAATTCTGCAGGTTTTGTTCCTTTGACTCCTGGGACACTTTCCTCTTTTAAAATTCCACTTTAAAATTTGAAAACTAAAAAATGAATACCATTCTTTATGCTAGATGTCTAAGACTCTTTTTTTCATTTCTTTTACTGTCCATGTTGAAAAGCACCACACAGAACAATAAATTTGGGTTTTGCTTATTTATAGGATTTAAGTTACCTATAAGAATATTTATTCCTCCCCCTCAATTTTACTTTTTCTAATCAATATCATCAAAGTAAAAGAAACAACTCCAAGAGAATTTCTGTGTCCCGGCTAGTGTTAAGTAGAAGTGAAATATTAAGGAAAATGGATTAAGGGAAACTTATGCAACTTTTTTAAAGTGTTGTTTTTGACCATTCAGTTTATTGAAAGAATATGCTCTGTGGTTCTCGATTTAGCAGCAACCATTCTTTTGTTTATATTTAGTTATAGTTTTATTCATTGTTTTACTCTTTATTGGAAACATAGAGGGTTTTTAACCTAATTTTAAGTCAAAAAAAAGTGAAGAAAAAATCACCAACTACCATATTAATTTTCATCATTTGATCCTCTAAATCCAGAACTCCAAAGCAGCATAAGACTATATGTTCTTAAGTCTAGTGTAAACTAATACCAACCCCCTCTCCAAGAAATCTTTTCTTTGATGATTCTGCTATAGTCTAGAAGAAGGAGGAGGAAGAGGCAGAGGAGGAGGAGAAAGGAAGAAGGAGGAGGAGGAAGAGGGAGAAATGCAAGATGACAGATAAGACCAAGAAAAACCTTTATAAGTTAGAAAGCAGATCATGGTAGGTAATTGACCCAGGAAAAGTCTAAGCCAGATGAGGAATCCATAATTCAATCCAATATACAGTATAGAACACCTAAAAGCCACAAGAATTGGGGACACCAAGTACTTCTGGAAAGTGACATGACGGGGATGGGAGACAAAAACTGGAGGGTTGTCTGAATGTCTATTTAAAAAATATCCACTCCTATCTCTTCCCTCATGTCAACAGTGGACTAAACTTTATTATTTGGAGAAGGCAAAACAAATTTCTGAACTGAAGAACACTAGGCACAATTAAGAGCAGATAATACTGAATGAAAACAAAGAGATTAAATAAAACTTTAAGTACTGAATGCTGAAACTCTCCACTCTCATTGTCCACTCACCTCCCAGGATGCTGGTAATCAGGTTCTAGACTGATGTCTTCTCTGAGAAATCCAACCATCTCAAAGGTAAAAAACCTAAAGACACAAGTGTCAGGGTTCCACAAGGAAACAACACGGACAGTCATCCTGCAGTGAAGTCTGTCCAGGAGACCCACCCACGAGCACCCTGGCCTTTCAGGGCTCCACTCTCAGGTATGAGTAGGCAGACACAGATCAATCAATATCTAGGGGCGGTCTCCAGCTTTAAAACAAGGGCGCCAATCCAACAGGACAAAAGCAGCCAATAGAAAACAAAGACTCTGTAGAGAGAAGGAAAAATAAAATTATCACCAAAAAAGACAAGAAGAGATACTACAACTATGAAACAAGAACGGGAAACCATTTTTTTAATTTTAAAAAGAAACATTCAGAAAATAAGGCAGGACTCTTGGAAAGCAACAACACAGCAGTACAAATGGCAAACTCAGTAAAAGCCTCAGAGGAAAATTTGAGAAAAATTTCACAGAAACTATATCAAAAATATTAAAAGATGGAAAAGAGCAAAGAAAAGATAATACAACTTGAACACTACCCTAGGAAATCCTACATCCAAGGAAAAGTTTGAGAAGGAAAAAACAGAAATAAAGGAATCATTGAAGACATCATTCAAGAAAGTTTCCCAGAAAAAAAAAAAAAAAGAAAGAAAGAAAAAGAAAAGAAGAGAAAGTTTCCCAGGACTGAAAGATCAAGTTTCCAAATGTCAAGATCCCAGCACGTGCCCATCAAGAGTGGATGAAAATATATGCTCCCAAACATCATTATGAAATTTCAGAACCTGTGATCAAAGGGAATTCCCTCAAGCTCCTAAGCAGTTAAAAATAGGTTTTCTACAAAAAAGAATGAACCTAAATAGGATCTGAATTCTCGGTAATGTCACTAGATATTACAGCAATGCCTTCAAACTTCCGAGGAAAAAATTACTTCCAAATGAAAATTCTATACTCACATACCAATCAGGCATAAGGGTAAATAGGTACTTTAAGTCAGGCAAAGTGTCAGAATATTCACCCTTTCTCTGCACTCACAAATAGGAGAAATGAAAATCAACTGTGAGATATTCTTAGAGAGAAATATACGTTAATAAGTGAATGAATTTCAGCTAAAAGAAACAGTGCATATAAATCAGAAACATAATGTTAAGTAGAAAAAGTGAGTCTCAGAATGACATATTGCACATGATTCACTTATCTAAAGTTCTCAAATATGCATATTAAATATATTGTGTGGGAGCACAAAGTGTGGTGAAACTACAAAGAAAAGCAAAGACTAAAAAACAGTTTAGAATCATGATCACCTGGGGCACCTAGGTGGCTCAGTGGTTGAGAGTCTGCCTTTGGCTCAGGTTGTGATCCCAAGTCCTGGGATCAAGTCCTGCATTGGGCTCCCCATAGGGAGCCTGCTTCTCCCTCTGCCTATGTCTCTGCCTCTGTGTGTCTCTTATGAAAATCAATCAATCAATCAATCAATCATGCTCCTCATGAAAGGGAAGGGAGGGCAACAGGGCATTGAGATTAGAAAGCAGCATACAGGGGACTTCAGAGGTAAGCCTAATACTCTTTTACATAAACTGGGAAAACAAGTGCTCCTGTTGGAACTAAGATCAACACACAGAGCTCTACAGAATTCTTATGTGCAACCTGCCAATGCTCTGTTCTTTTTATAGGACAAGAGCAGAAGGGCTAGGTGGATAAAGAATTATGGGAAAACTAAGTACATGTAGGAAGTTGTCTTTTGTTAGGAGAGACATGTAACCCTAAGGGAACCCACATGGTTCAGTCTTGGAGCTGTAATGCCTTCAAGAAACACAGTTCAATAGCCAAAAGTAATTTAAAAGGAATTCCATTCTTTGCTGTATTTCTAGAAAACCATAATGAGGATAGCAATTGATAGAAAACCATAATGAGGATCTCAATAACACTTACTAAATCTCCATGCCTCTCCTGCCCCCTTCCTGCACGCCTGCAGCTCCTCCCACACCAACTACTGGGCTAACAATGCAACTTCTCTTTGTCAGATTGGGGGTACAGAGAAGTATGCTGTGCACACCACCCTCTTACAAATTTTTGCTGTCATGAATTAATATAGAGATTGTATAAAACATGTGACAACAACACTTAAGTGGTTGAGAAACACAGGTAGGAAACTTGTCAGAGGTGGCCTTATTTAAAATACACTAGTCAAGAGGCACCTGGATGGCTCAGTCAGTTAAGCATCTGCCTTCGGCTCAGGTCATGATTACAGGGTCCTGGGATTGGAGCTCTTCACCTGTCCATCAGGCTCCCTGTTAAGCAGGGAGTCTGCTTCTCCCGTTCCCTCTGCCTCCTCCCCTCTGCTCATGCTCTGTCACTCTTTGGCTCTCTCTCTTTCAAATAACTAAGTAAAATCTTAAAAAAAATAATAATAAACTAGTCAAATGTTCTCACCCTTCCCTTTCCACTTTTTAACAACCTAGGAGAATTAGAGACAAAGGCCAAGGCATCAAACCCCTGTCTTATCTAAGAGTATGAAATAATACATTCAGGGAGAATCAGTAGTAAAAAGAAAGTATACAAGATAAACTAATCTGTTTTAAATGAGTATAAAAATAATTTGGACCCCAAAACCAGTAAGAAAGGTGTTCCTTTAAGGACATTCTGACCAAGAAACTATATTCATATTCCAAACATGGGCTCTGCAATCCCGTCAGCTAACACATTAGTATTCTTGTGTGCTCTGTAGTAAAAAGGAGTGCCTGATTACAATTCGCTATCCAGCATTTTATGGCTAGAACTTGAAGAAAACAGGGTTTCTGCCAAAATAGCTTCCTGCCCAGGTGCTGAACCAATTAACTCTTAAGCAATCAGGCAGTAAAACCAGTAATGGTGAGTTTTCTGAAGTGCTATATGTAAGGAGACAGCTTGGAAAAATAAAGATGAAAATGTGTTTTCATAACCAGGAGTGTCTGAAATCCTGAGAGACTGTTTGAACGCCTTGCTGAAATGCATGTGACACTGCAAATTCCCAGATGATCTGATGGTTAAAGATCTATGCAGTCAACACTGACACCTTTTTTCCCCAAAATGTAGGGAAAACTATTTTGTTATAATGTGTAATTTGACCATCGATGGAGAGCCCAGTGACTAAATTTGCTTTTGAAAAAAAACTGTTCAAATATGAGGTTGACTATTAAAATATTTCATCCAGCTAGCAGCATCAAAATAAGAATTACAGCCATGCCTTCTTTTAAGAATAAAAAGGTAAGAAGCTAGTAGTCAAATAGTAGCTTTTTTTCTAACTCAGCTACAAAATATAATACATAACATTGTACTGTTTTAATAACTTCACAAATAATTACTTAATGCTTAAAGAGGAAGAATATGATATAAAACATGATGATATAAAGCATACAATTCTGGAAGCAAAAGTTCCATATCTCTGCAACAATGAAGCACCCAGATTTGCCAGTCTCAAGGAGTACCATGGTAAATCTTTCCCTCTGCACAAACCCCCAACTTTGGTAGACATCTACAAGGGAATGAAATTGATATTACTTTGGAAAACCAAGGAACTGAATACAGATCTGGTTCCTTCTCTCCTTCCTTTGTTCCTTCCTTCCTTCACTTCCTTTCTTACTCTCTCCCTTCCTTCCTTCCTCTGTAGTAGTTTTCTAAGGATAATTAGGGAGATCTTTAGGGCCCCCGATACCAAACTAACCTGAGAACTGGAAAGTCCACTGGGTTTGTTGGCTTTGCTATTAATTGGCTTCATAGCCTAGAGCAGCTACTTACTGTCTTTGCACAGTAGCATGTATAACATGTCAAAATCCACATATTCCTTCCCAGGGAATGCTGAAGATAGGGTTTTGTCACACATTGTGCTTGGTTCTGACTGAATGAAAGGTACAATGGGCATATGGTTCCAAGAAACATTTACAGTCCAAAGGAGAAGATTCCAATCAATGATTAAGCAAAAGAAGAAATTTCTAGAAACATTTTAATTAGAGCTGGAGAGGTCCAGCTCTAATTTTGGCATTTCAATGGGAACAAAAACAATAGGTGAAGATCGGAAAGGAAGGTGATGATTGCAGTTATTTTGATGGAGTAATTAAAACAACAGGCACTTATAGAGCGAGCAGGCAGCAAGACAGCAGGAGGGTTGAAGAATAGAAAACCAAGAGAGGAAAGAGGATTTATTTATGTGTGGGCGGCCCCTAACACAACTCCACTCACCAAACATTTACCGAGCACTTCCTGAGGCCTGGCTCTGTGTTAAGTGCTGGCTAAGACCCAGGCCCTAAAAATGTAGTGGGGGGGAACAACATACAGATGGATAAGTTGCCCTAAAGTGTGGTAAGTGATATTACAGAGATGGCCAAAAATGCTAAGGGGGGCAAAGAGAAAAAGACTAACCCACTGACAGGAGTTAGCAGAGGTCATGAGACCAAATTCCAGTCAAACCTATGATTTTGTCAGGATAGAAGATTAACATTGTTTTCAGCTCATTTTCATTTTCCTATTTCTCACATTTTCTACATAATACAGAAAGTTGCCCTAGAGCCTAAGTGTGAGTGTCAGCTTCTCTGGGCTTCAGGTGATACAAACCATTCTTCTACTCTACTTGAGGTCTCCTGAGTTGCCCGTCAAGTAAAGCCTTGCCTTTTCTCCATGGTATGGATCCTATATTAGAAACCACATACTCACTGAAATTCATAAGAAATTGAACTGGCAGATATTGAACATATATAAGAAAAATTTTAATATTAATGCTAGCCTATTGGATATCTCAATCTATTAGACTTACAAGCTTTATTCCATAAAATGCCAACTCTCATGTTAAAGTTTCCTTCACGTAACCACAAATACAAAGCTTAGTAAATAAATAATGAACAATGATGTGTATACATTTTCTTGCTGTACCTAGCAAGATGACCTGGGAAATGTAATGGGAAACATCTGGTAATTAGTGAAAAAAACAGAGTCTAGTTCTTGACTCAGTTCTCTATTGTATTTTGTGCCTGTGTAAAGTCAGACAATCCTATTGCTTATCCCCTCTGCAAAGTAAGTCATCTCTGTTTATCTGCCCTTGGTGTGAATAGATATTATCTTGTTTGTTAAGATTGAGGAAAGATTTCCCGTGGCCACCTTCAAGCTACAACTGGACTAAATTCAGGTAAGCTGATGGTGACCTCCTCCTCAGATCTCCCAAATACACTGCATAGCATAGTGAGCCTCCTGAAGGCAACAACATCACATCTCCCCAAAGTGCCCTTTCTTGGACTGAATAATTACACAGAAAAGGTGCCAAACAGCTTTCCAAAAGATGATAGAAGCAGCAGGATGACCGTCATGTGTCCCCACCACCCCACACTAAATAACTTCATGAAAAGCATGGATGAGAGATCCCTAACACCACCACAGGAGGACCATGAGAGGGGAGGTCCTAGTGCAACAATGAATGGGTCTCTACCACTTCCCTTAATGCCCAGATTTAGACATTCCACCCTGAGAAAAAAAATGCATCAAAAAAGAAATTCTGGAGTAGAATCTCATGGGAAATGCCAAAGGAATCATCTCTACTCATGGCCAGTAAATCCTGACCAACTCTACTCCTCACCTCACAACAGCACACCTTTGCAGAAGGAAGTCCAAACTAGCATAAAAAAAAAAATACACAGAAATACTGTTAACTACAAGAAAGTAAGAATAAGCATGTTCACAAAGCAACAGGGCTTACCGTCCCAGTATTATCTCTTCCACTCCAGACTCAGACAGATAAAGAACCCGTGATCCCAAAGATTCTGTATGATGGAACATGACATCTGCAGAAGTCGAAGGGCCTGCGGTGGGGTAGGGTGTACCGGAAGCTAAGGAGGTCAGAAGGCCTAAATTATAAAGTCAAACCTTGGATCCTAGTCTATCCTTAAGATTTTCGTTTATCCTTAAGTTCTTGGTCTATGCATCATATCTCACTTTCCACATAATACAGCAAGGAGATAAGAGGTGCTACAAGTACAAATTTGGAAACAATCAGACTCTTAACATTTATCATTCCTATAAACAGTTTTGAAACATCTAACAGTTCTGTGCTTAACCTAATATTTATCTCTATATACATGACAGATAAGCTGTCACCCCAAAATCCTGAAAAGACATGTTAATCCTTGTTTGTAATTTTACCAGTTAAGACTTTAATTTTTTTTAAGATTCTATTTATTTATTTAAGAGAGAAAGTGTGAGAGATAGAGAGAAAGAGGGGAAGGGAGAGGCAGAGAGAGAGAGAGTAGCAGGCCCCCCGCTGAGCAGGGAGACTGACAAAGGGCCCAATCCCAGGGTCCTGGGATCACGATCTGAGCTGAAGGCAGGTGCTTAGCCAACTGAGCAACCCAGGAGCCCCCCAGTTAAGACTTTACATGCAAATGTTTATGTGGTATTTCAATATGACTTAATAAGTTATATTATATAAATCCATTTCATAACCTATGCTGATAATCCCTGAGGATAACTAGAATTCGATTTTATGACAGGTCCCAGCACAGATCCAGAGCAGGTCTTCACAAATTCCAGACTATAGTCTGTCCTCTAACCTCCAGCCCAGAGAAGTGAATATGACCAGGATCATCCAAAAAACTCCAAGGCCTTTTACATGAGGCTCACCTGTGAACTTGGACAGAGCTCCCAAGATTTTGAATCTGATACTTACTGTTAGCTCCCTTAGCAGTAATGCAACCAGCCAAATATTCACATTCAGAGAGGTAAACCTTCACTTTTCCCTAAACGTTACTCTGAGATATGACAGTAAGAAAGACAGAAAAAGCGTACCCAGGAACTTAATCTAGAAGTGACTTTTCTTGCTTTCTTCAAAGTTCCCTCACCCTGCTAGCATAGACAGAAAAGACTATCACACACTTTGGGAATATAGAGAAAGTAAAAACCCTGAAATTCTCTGCCCTCTTTACCTAATTCAAGCCCCAATATGTTGTGTCCCTGACCCTCTTCAGTTTTTCACAAACCTCATTGCTGTATCATCTGGTCTCAGTGTGACATCTAACTTTAATCGGCTAGGCTAGAGGGATGGAGCAAACTGGGATAAGAAAGACAGATAGAAGGGGGTGTTCAATCTACACTAGGATCTTTTCCTTCCTTTGGTAACTCTGTCTCCATAAGTGCATACAATTTTAATTATTAAGAATAGCAAAAAGACAAAAATCTTCCCTTCAACTTTGCTTCATTTTTGACATATTGTAGGCACTGATGTCTCAGCATATAACATAAAGTCAAGTTTTGTAGACAAGAATTCTAGAAATTTCTTTTTTTTGCAAACTAGGACAGAATTCTATTAAGGTACAGGCATGCCATGCCCCAGCTCATGTTGGGTTTCGAAGTGAACAGTCAATAAGTCAGCAAGTTTCTGAGCATGTGTTGTGCATGGGGATGGGCCCATACACACAACATTTATGAAATAAAAAAAATAGGCAAATTGCTTAGGATCTAATAGAGAAAGTGAATCAAAACCAAATTTACCAGCCTCTGCAAAAGAAAAAATTAAAAATAAATAAGCAAAAAATAAGCAAACTTAAATGTATATATGGATTAACATATTTGTTCAACATTTATTATTTGTGATGCATATACATATAACATTGTCAGTTACACATAGAAATAAGCAAGAGTTATGGGATGCCTGGGTGGCACAGTGGTTGAGCACCTGCCTTTGGCTCAGGGCATAATTCCAGGGTCCCAGAATCAAGCCCTGCATCTGGCTTCCTGTATGGAGCCTGCTTCTCTTCCCTCTATGTCTCTGCCTCTCTCTCTCTCTCTCTCTCTCTCTCTCTCTCTATGTCTCTGTCTCTCATGAATAAATAAATAAAATCTTTAAAAAAAAAGAAAAGAAAGAAGCAAGAATTATACCAAAGGAGTGTAGTTTCTTAAAATAGCCTGTGAGCACTTTCTTGTCCAGTAATTCTCCCCTACCTCTGGTGCAGGAACCCAAAAGAAGAATTCACTGCATAAATACTATGCATTAGATACCTAAGATAATATTTTTCTTATGAAATGGCATGTATTAAGTGCTCAATAAATGTAAAGTTCCCTCCCATCAGTATTTGTCTTTAAATCTTTCTGTTTAACTTGATATTGCTGAGTAACATCCAGAATGTTTGGAATGTTTACACCACTGCCATTCTTAGACATTGAAAACAAAATGAGTCCAAGGATATTCAGTGTGGATATATATTTTTTCTTCCCTGGAATTACAATCAGTTGAGTGCAAATGGAGTATTTGGCCAGAGTTATATATAAATTGTGACTTGAATTCATTGGATTGAGAAATGATGCTTCCTGGTCATTTGGTCCATGAAGAGTAAAATATCTGAAACAATATAAAATGAAACTAGCAGAGAGGGGAAGGCAATGCTTCTGGAACAGCAGAATCAGAACATTCATAAATCCAGTGCTCAATAAAAACCATTAAAATACTGGCAAAAATATCAAAATCAACTTCTTTTTAGAACTTTGAAAATTATTCAAAGGGTTGTAACAGTCAACAGAGCTTATTTAAAAAAAAAACTACTAAATCTTGGTAGGTAGACCAGGAACATTTCTTTTTTTTTTTTAATTTTTTTTTAAATTTATTTTTTATTGGTGTTCAATTTACCAACCTACAGAATAACCCCCAGTGCCCATCACCCATTCAGTCCCACCCCCCGCCCTCCTCCCCTTCTACCACCCCTAGTTCGTTTCCCAGAGTTAGGAGTCTTTATGTTCTGTCTCCCTTTCTGATATTTCCCACACATTTCTTCTCCCTTCCCTTCTATTCCCTTTCACTATTATTTATATTCCCCAAATGAATGAGAACATATAATGTTTGTCCTTCTCCGATTGAACATTTCAAATTGAGTTACTTCTCCCCTTCACCCTCCCTCCCCAGCTCCATACCAATCCCTTGGAAGCCACTAACCTGAGAGGCCCCAGAGGGTCAGAAAGGCTCCAGAACTCCTCACTATTTCACCTGACTCACAATTCCCTGGAAGAGCCACATTCACAGGGTGCTATGTATTTGACTGACTCAGAGTTCAGCTCCACAGGAAAAGTCCCATTCCCAGAGCACTGATGAAAACAATCAGATTCAATTGTTTAACATTCCATCTGACTAACACTGCAATACCAACTGGGGCAAATAAAAGCCTGGCAAAAAAAGTATAAAAGGAAGATCTTGGGAATGAGACTTCCATAAGGGGCTTTGAAAAGCTCTAACATATTGCTGGAAATCTAGAAAATCATATACATGTGTAGGGCTGTGCTCATCCCCAAGAAAGACCAGAGACAGCGCCAATCACTCACCTCTGGCTGACCTTGAAGTTCTGCATAAGTAGGAAGGGAGGGCTAAGATAGACTACCTAAGAGTTGAAGGTATATCCTCAACACACACACACACACGCACACACACACACACACACAGACCCCTTATCAAAAGGTGGAATACTTACTGGGTCAAGTCATTTAAGGAAATCTTTTGACCAATCAATTGCTGACCAATAAGGTATAATGACCTGACCCAGTTGATCCCTGCAAAACCAGTCTTAAAAATAAAAATAATGAATTTTAATAAATTAATTTGAAAGACAAAACCAACCAGAAACTTTTGTAGCCACATAATAGAAAGAATACAGACTCTATAGAATTTGTCCAGAAAAGTCACTACACAAAGAACAACAAAACAGCAACCACAAACTCTAGAGGCAGGGTGTTAGAAATCTGATTCCAGAGTTGCCACATTGTATTCCCTAAAATGTACAATTTTCAAGGTAAAAATATAAGTATATGTGAGATGCAAAGAAACAGGGGAGTGTGGCCATACACAGAGAGGAAAAAAGAAGTTAATAGAAATTGTCCCTGAGGGTGTTCCATGTATTGATTTACTAGAAAAAGATTTTAAACCACATAAGGAATCAAAGGAAAATAGTCTGACAACTATATCTCATCTTATAAATAATATCAATAAAGAGGCAGAATTTTATAAACTTAAAAACCAAATATAAATGCCAGAGTGAAAAAGTACAACAGCTGAAGTAGGAAAAAAAAGAAAACAAAATCACCAGAGGGACTCAACAATGGATTTGAACTGGTAGAACAAAGAATCAGTCATCCTGAAGACAGGTAAATAGAGATTACCCAGTCTGAGGGACAGAAAGAAAAAAGGGAATAAAAATGAACAGATGTGTAAGATACCAACAACAATATGCATAATGGGAGCCCCAAAAAGAGTGGAGAGAATGGACCAAGTAGAGGTGGCCATAACCTTGAAAGTGAACAAATGAATAAAACATCTAACTCAGAATTTTGAACTTACAAAAGCCATAGAGGCATTTCATTCTTGTTATTCTGTTTATTTTCATTTACTTGGGCAAGGATAATGTTAGACAGGTTTCAGCCCTGAAGTCTGCATGTTTGATGTGACATTGATTTGAGTGATGAAATTTTCATTTTGTGCTACAGCAAATTTATATACTTGGAAAAATAAACTGGGAATCTTGCAAAAATTGATGATAAAACAAACCGCAGCAAATTGACATTCTGACACAGTGGGGACTCCAACTATGCCGTTCCTTAAACATAAGACTTCCTCTTAGCAATAACTGATCAGTAAGATGATTTTGGATTACCCTCTGTTCAACCTTTGAGTAAGTAAGAAGAAATTCCAGCAGAATGTACCTTTGTTTGAATGAGGAGTGAGAAAAGATTGAAATGTTCATCTTCCAGACTGCTGACCTTGCTGGTCAGCAGCGCCGCCAGACATTTGGACACCAACTTACAGGGCAGTAGCTATCAAGGTCAATGGCTTCCCAGAGACCTCTTCACCAGTTTCCTTCATGGTCTCACTCTAGTGGCCACATGTGCTTAGCTTCTTGAGCTCTCTGCAGGCTATCACTAGTTCAACAGCATCAGGAGGGGTTCTCTCTGGTGTCCCTCAACTCTCCCCTAGATAACCACTTCTCCAGCTCCTCCCGCAATTGCATCAGGTCTAATTCCTACACTAAATCCCTCTTCCCACTGTCCTCATGGCGGCTCTACTTTCCTGACTCCCCTGGATTAAGAAAGCTGAATATCCTTTCTTATCACACTGTGCCAGCAGCAAGCCCTTCTTTCCCTGCAACAAATGGATGCCTTAGGCTAAGAGCAAAGCTTATGTTTCTACAGTACAAAAGAGAAAAACAAATTAATAATTTTCAAATTATTACCACTCAACAGAGACCTAACTGGGCCCAGTAACATGTTTTCAACTGGATCAGCCCTAACTTACTAAATACCTATAAGACTTAAGAAAGGGACAATGAAAGATTAGAGTAAGTTAGAAAGAGTAAATGCTATCAAACAGTTCATAAAGCTTATGGATCTGGAAAATATGAGGTCACCGAGTTACCTACCAAAGAGTAAGTTCATGCAATGTTTAGAGAAAACGTCACAGTGTTTTAATATCGAAGGCCTCAAGGACCATGCATGGGAATAAAATAAGGCTGGGATAAAATAGTCACTAGTCACTAAATGTAATGGAATATTGCTAAGCTAATAGCCTCTTGCAAGTAAAAGCTCACTGAAGACAATGATGATCTTTCATCCATATATCTCCAAAGTACCAGCATCCCAGGTGATAGCATGAGCTAGAAAAGATACAGGGCCAGAGTCAGTCTCAGATACTCTTGGTGCCCGCCTAGCACAGCTGGTGTAAACTTTTCTGGCCTTCATAAAGACTCTCTGGGAGCTAAGCTTTTTGTATTCCTCCAGAGTGGCAATCAGGGAGCCCCTTAAATGATATGGCCATAATGGCATCTCTGCTATTAATGTCATATTTGGAACTGAATATTTTTCAGGGGATCTAGGCAGCCTGGTGCCTAGAGAAAAATGGTTACCCAACCAAGAAGAGAAACTAAATGGTTTGAAATTCTCCCACCAGTGATTCTCTCCAAGTATAAAAGAGATTACTTCAAATATTAAAAAGAGAGAGAGAGAGAGAGAGAGATTACTTCTAGACACTTGAGAATTAGCCACGTGTGTCTTTGGTTCTTCTTGTGCCCTTTCCAGAGACCCTTTCTCAGCTCTTCAATGCCCCCCACCAGTCTTTATTCCCCAGCCCTGAATGTGGGGTTCAACTCAGGCAAGTGTCTAATGGTCCCTTTCCCAGTTCCCCAACTCTTCCATGGAACGTTCATCACTTCAGTTTCTGGTATCAAAGGTGATCACTTGCTACTCTAATCAACTTGCCAGTATCCACAATGTTTTAGGTAAGGTCATTCCCTCCCACAGCCAGGGCCCTCTGCCACTACAAGCAGCAGATGTGCATTTTTTAAAGCCCTTGTGTTGTCTTTTTAAAAAGGGGAAGCACTGCTCTGAAGTGCTCAGTGCTCTGAAGTGCTTCAGTCCAAAGGCAAAAGTCTGTATGGATTCCTTCCCATTAACCTAAAAAGGGGCATTTTTTAAAAAGTTAAGTCTGAAATCAAAACAATCAACTTCACTATCTCCTGTAGCCCACTTCCAAACCAATTCAGTAAAATATTATTGCCCTACAGACCCCACATTGCACCTATGATTAAGGTCAGCACTGCACAGGTCTCTGCAGAATAGGGAACTACTCTACTGCACAGGTCTCTGCAGAGTAGGGAACCATGAGGCTGGTTTGCTCGAGAAGTCCCAGCTATGCAGAGGTAATTACTGGTAACATCCCTTTCTACTCTACTACTGTCTACTAAAGAACCAACAATTCTGGGAGTCTATGGGGTTTAACTCTTCCCCTGTTCCTCTACCCCTATCCCAACCATCTTGAGAGCGCCTTATCTTGCCACTGCCATTTGTTTCCATGAATAACTCTACTTTTTCCCAGCACTCATAAGAATGCCAGACCCCAAGGTGCCAAGCAATGCTGGGTCCCTGGGGTTCTCACTGTGCCAAAGCCATACTGTATTCTTTGAAAGAAGTAAAGAAAGTCTCTCCTACTCTCCCTCTCTGCACCCTGCATCACTTGGGTCCCAGAGTGGTGACTATCTGTGGCCTGAGCCTCCAACTGTTTCCTGACAGCTCAGTCTATAGCCTTTCTCCACAAGTCTCAAACTTGTCTCCTTGAGGTGAACCAGGAAATACAGCAGACCTCCACTGACATTGGCCTTTCCCCACTCTTTCCCCCCACCCAGGTTCCTGCCTCCAACCCATGCCAATATTGAAGGTCCCAATCAAGAATAATTAGGTCCTACTGTAGCACCAGTCCTGCCAGCACAGCAGAAGTGAACATTTGCTGTTACAGGTTGAATATGTCACCCCAAAATAGATGCTGATGTTCTAACTGTGGTACCTGAAATACGACCTTAATTGGAAAAAGGGTGTTTGCAGATACAATCAAGTTAAGATGAGGCCATTAAGATGGGCCCTAGTCCAATATGACTTCTATCCATATAAGAAGAAGAAGAAAACCATGTGAGGATAGTGACAGAGAATACCATGTGACAAGAAATATCAAGCATGGACGACTACTGCCAGGAGTTAGGAAGAGGCAAGGAAGGATTCTACTCAGAGTCTCAGAGGGAGCATGGTGGCTGACGCCTTGATTTTAAAATTCTTGCCTCCAGAACTGTGAAAAAAATAAATTTCTGTTGTCTTAAGCCACTCAATTTATGATAATTTGTTACAGAAGCCCTAGAAAACTAAGACACACACTTGGCCATAGGTGGGAGCCTCCACTGTACCTGTTCTGAGATGGCATAAATGCACTCCACCTCATTATGCTTCACTTCTCTGACCTTCTATTTGCTAACCACAGAAAGTAAAGGCACAAAGCAGCAAATCTTACTTATTCTAAGGATAGGAGAGTGCGCCAAGAAGCAGACTTATTTTCTGATATTTTTCAGAACCCGCCAATATTGGTGCTCAGCAGCCTCATTACTGTAGGAGATAAAAAGGCTCCCATCCTTTGTTGCTGGATAAACTACAACCAGGGCATTGGAGTGAATTTGGGTAGAGGTGTGGGACAGAACAAAACATGAAAAGAGAATTGCCCATTCTGACACCTTCAGAGTGATGTGCTCACATATTGTCTTGATATCAAATCCAGATCAGCTGGGAGGTCTCATCCTCCTCCTGATGTGTGCACAGAGAAACACACATTTTCTATTAAATGCCAAGGTCACCCGCGGGGTGCTTTGGCAGAGCTGTGCGGAGAAGTTGTACAGCACCTGCCTACATATGTTTGGCCCTGTGCCCTCTCCCTGCTTCCCCTCTGATCAGAAGCACATTTATCCGCAATTTTTTTAAGTCAGAAAAATAAAGAATCTCTCCTAGACGTTCTGATTTTTTTAAACCAATTCCAGACCACACATAATATTTTTGCTGAATTTCAATTATGACATCCTACTGAATTTATTCTGTTCAGATACAGCATAAAGGGAAATTCACCATCAATAGATATGAATATCTATTGCTGAACTGCTGAGCTCTTCTCTCACTCCTCCTTAGTCCCCTTTCTTTACTACTTTTTTCTTTCTCTCCTCTCTCAGGTTTAGCCTTTCCCCTGATCTGATCAGCTTCCCTCCTTGATTCATCTAATCCTTCCCTACTCCTCCCCCAAAACCATCATAGCCAGCCCAGGCAAGTCAGGAAATAGGAAAATTTGTTCTTCAGAACACTGTGTTCCCTTTTATGTACCTTTCCTCCCCTCAGCTCACCATTGCTCTGTATCCAATGGAACTGGGTATCTTTCAGTGCCTTGGTTTTCAGTTTGTTTCCTATAGTTAATAGTTAATAGTCTCTTAGGTTTGTCTTCCTCTCTGATTTCACCTTATTTTCTTTTCCCCTCCTTCCCTTCTGATCATATGTTTTGTTTCTTAAATTCCACACAAGTGGCATCATATGATAGTTGTCTTTCTCTGATTAACTTATTTCACTTAGCAGAATACCCTTTAGTTCCATCCATGTCTTTGCAAATGTCAAAATTTCATTTTTTTTGATGGCTGAGTGATATTTCATTGTGTATATATATACACCACATCTTCTTTATCCATTCTTTGTTCCCTGTACCCCATCCTAGTTAGTATATGGTAGTCAGAGATGTCCCTCTCTGCTTACTTCAAATATAGCCTAACTTAAATTCTAAGAAAAAAAAGTAGTTGAAAACGTCCAGCACCTTTCCTTGCGAAGTTCAAGCCTTCTTGTTGGAGGAGTGAAGGGTTCAATACATGTGTTGGTTCAATGCTTACCAAAGCTTTCTTGCTTCCAACAGATTTACCAGTATATCCTAGATGTCACCTGAGGCTTTCTCAATCAAGAACCTGCATACAAAAAAAAAAAAAAAAAAAAAAAAGAACCTACATACACTTGACTTGAGCCTTCAATTCCACGGTCTGTGATAGTCCAAACTCCCCCATGGTTTCTGAAATTTCCTAAGGGTATGATTCCGTGAGATCTCTTACAATTCTGCCATCAGTATTGAGCAAACTATCTGTTTCACTCCACACTAATCCGGTTGCAAACTCAGCCTTTCTTCATTTCCACAAAGATATTTGTTTTTGCAAACTGATGTATGAATTTGGTAATTTCACCAGTCAAGGGGAATGTCCCATCACGTATTGCATTGCATCCCACTACCCCATAACCCTTTACTCTCCATTCTCCACAACTCCTCAGTGATCCATAAATTTTTTCTTTTTTTTTAAAGATTGATTGATTGGTTGGTTGGTTGATTGAATTTAGAGTGATTGAGAGATAGAAAGAGAGAGAGAAAGCACAAGTAGGGGTAGAGGCAGAAGGAAACAGAGAGAGAGAGAATCTTCAAGCAGACTGAGCACTGAGCACTGAGCACTGAGCCCAAGGCAGGGCTTGATCTTACAACCCTAAGATAATGTCCTGAGCCAATATCAAGAGTCAGACACTTAACTGACTGATCCACCCAGGTACCCCAACAAATTTCTTTTTCTGCCTCACACAGAGTAGCTTCACTCTCTTCTCTCAGCCTTGAAGCCAGCCAACACCAGGCCTCAAAACAGTGAGCATCTGCTCAAGAGAAATCACTGGACAATTGCTAGTACAAGATATAGGACAACTCTGCCTAGGAGACTCTGTAAGGAAAAAAGGAAAACCCATGAGCTTTAGTAGCTAGGGCTGAAGACCATGGGTCTGTCATAGGTGCTGACCCAGAGTGAGACATGGTTTAATGGAGATAATCTAGTTGAGCAGTGGGGTAGGAAGACTGGAGAAGAGAAAAGGAGAAAAGAATGCCATGATTCATAGACTGTAAAAGGCCAGCTCAGAAACTCAAGCAAGACATTTGCCATCTCTGAGCCTTACTGCCCTATCTGCAAAGTGTTATACTCAGGATTGAGTCCTCAGTCTTACTTAAAGATACCAACAATGAAACCAATTGTCCAAAGCAGAATTACTTTATGAAATGTGTTCAGCATTTTGAAAGAGAGATTTTTTTTTACTCCATGAAGGCACTGATGGTAAATCTCAACTGGACTGTTGTGCTAAATTGCAACCCAGGGAATGAATGCCAGGGTAATTTGGATATAGCATTGGTCATCTTACCAATGGCCTAAGCTGATTCAGCTAGTTAAACTAGCTGGTAGCAGGTAGAAGAGGGCAATTCTCTGATTGTGAGCATAATAATAGCTGTGTTTACTTATAAGAACCTTTCAGGATGCTTTCATGGTCTCTTAAGGAGAGAACATATACATTTATCTTGGAGGAGAGCATGTGTTTCCCAAAACCCATGTTCCCATACTGTTAAGTCCTACACCCCTCTTTCCTGCTGCTTCCCTTTGCTAATAAAATCTCTCTATTGCTCCCAATATAGAGAAGCCAATGAATGTAGGGGTAATAATATAGTTACAATCTGTGTTGATACTGACCTGGCTTGACCTGATGGGCCAAGATGGTATGGGAAACCTCACATACACCCTTTGATATGATTCTGGTTTCCGCTAAACATTTATAAAGTATAGAGGAATCAAATAAGTGAATGTTTCTGCTGTTTTGGACTAACATCCTGTTTCAGATTAACACCAATCCAAGGGACAAAATAAAAAATAGGTTAGAATTTTCATCATCATCATCATAAAGTAAAGGAGAACACATAATTTCATGTTGATGTGAAGTCTAAAGAAAGCAGAAAGCATCAGTCTGAATATCTTTAAGTCTATGGCTTCCTGGGGAGTGAAATCTTTAGGTTTCTGTTTATTCCTTAGTATTGAATAGTGAGATGATAAAACATAAGTTAAGCAAAGATCTTCCTCCCATGCCTTTAGACAAATTGTCAACCAAGTGACCCATGATGTAAATAGAACACGGTACATGTAATCTAATCGGGTTTCCAAGCCATTGGTGTGACCATAAGTCCTCTCTGTTCCTGCAGAAGGAGAAAGGGGACAGAAAAGGACAGAGAGAGAGGAAGTCTAAAAAGTGACTCTTAGGCTTACTGAAATCAGGCCTTTTACATGCGATTTTCAATGTGGATTTTCTGTGAATACTTGATTAAAGAGTTGCTTCACAGAGAAAGAAAATGAAGAAGAAGAAAAAGAATTCCAAATGTCAATTTTAAAGAAGTGATTAGATGATTCTTCATTCTTAATTTATCCTTAAAGCATGTACAAACACATGCCACTAATACAGATCATCTAGAACTGACTTGAAGAACAAAAAGAAAGCATAAGACCAGTGCTTGGGATTCACTTTAAAAGAAAAGGTGTCAGGGTGTCTGGGTGGCTCAGTGTTAAGCATCTGACCCTTAGTTTCAGCTCAGATTAGGATCTCAGAGTTGTAGGCTCAAGCTCTGTATCAGGGCTCTCCACTCAGCAGGGAGTCTGCTTAAGATTGTCTCTCCATCTCCCTCTGCCCGCCCCTCCTCATGTGCACATATGTGTGCACTCACTTGTGTGTCTGCTCTCTCTCTTTCAAATAAATAAATCTTCTAAAAATATATAAATTTATAAAGGAAAGAGTGTCCACTGAAAGATCCTTCTCCACCAACAATAATGTCAACCATGACTGAGAAGACCCACAGCAAAGTCCAACCAACTCAGCTTCAGAAGCCTCCTAAATCAACCTCATCCAGAGTATTGGCTGGAAAAGCACATCCACAGTTCTGCCCACTGTAACCATGGTTGCAACCAGTGGAGTTGGAGGGTGCTAAGGAAAAGGGAACAGACAGCTTGCTGCCAGGTTCTAGGCAGGGGTTGCCAAGAATGAACACACTAAAATTGCCAGAAAATTCCATCCTGCCATAGATTTGGGTGATTTGATGGCAGAACATACAACCTGCACATTTTGAAGGGCTCTGTTTCAAAGCCAGAGAAACTCATGACCATCAGTAACGTGCTTGTCTTCATGTCAATCACAAGGGCAGATCCTGCATTTTCAAGCTGATTGTACTCACTGCTAATGTTGGGGATTTTTTTTGAGTCTCTTAAGAATAGGCATCAGTGAACTTCTTCTGTAAAGGTCAAAGAGTAAATATTTTAGGTTTTGTAGGCCATATGGCCTCTATCACAATTTTTTAACTCTGCTGTTATATCCCAAAAGCAGCCACAAACTATATATAGTTTATATATATATATATATATATAAAACTTATATAACTTATATAAGTTTATATATATAACCTATAGTTACATAACTATAAGTTATATATAGTAACTATATATTATATATATATATATATATATATATATATATATATATATATATATTACTGATGATGACGGGGTTTCAATAAACCCCTTTTTCCAATAATAGACAATGGCCAGATATGACTCACAGGCTGTAGTTTTCTGAGCTTTGCTGTAGACAATAACTTGCAGCTCCAACATGCTCCCGGCATGGCTGATGCATAACTCACAGTGGATGTAGATAGAGATGGACTTCTGTGTTACTATCATGCACTTGCACTTACTCAGATCAACTCTCAATGAAACATTCTGGTATTTTCAAGGTGGCTGCAGATTCTCTGAAATTCTTCTATTGGAAGACTGTAAGATCTCCATCTTCTCCTCTTTAATTGAAACTGTATCTGTGGTTGCATGACCAACAGAATACAGCAAGAAGGGATACTGTACCCCTTTCCAGGCCTTGTGTCTGAAAGACTGGAAGTTTTTAATCCCTGCCCTTTTTTGGAGCATTTATTTGTGGAATCCTCCAGCTGCCATGCTGTGAGGAAGTCCAAATAGTCCCACAGAAGGGCCCTCTTGGAGAGGAACTGAGGCTCCTGGCCAACATCCTCTGCTGGGCTCTTAGCCCAGCCCCTAAAGCACCCTTCATAAGACTCTCTGTATCTTCTGTTACCTGTTGTTCAGATGCCATCTAGTAGAATACTCCAAGGTCTTGGGGAATAACAAAGCCACTAGGTGAAGGAGCCTAGGTCCCTAAGGTACTGAATGGAGCAGAGACATCTCCCCCAACATGCATCCCACCAACCCATTGCCATCAGTCTTCATGGACCATGACAAATCTTTACTTATTGTGCCACTGGGATTTTTGAGATTGTTACATACTCCCAAAGTTGACATACCATAAAGAAGTAGGAAACAAGGAAGGTAGACTGCGGTGGACTAGTGTTACAATAGGATAGCAGGACTCAAGGAAAGGGAAGAATTAGCAGTATTTCCAAAGATAAATCAGTAGAGCTCCATGATTGGCATACACTGGGAATCAGAACCTTCTGGGCTCTAGAACCTAAATGAGAAGTATGAGTTGTTTATTCAGTGAAACCTCCTCAACCATAAAGCTTATTTATACAGGGCTGATCAGATGCACTTAATACATGGGGCTCTTTCCCCAGCTGGTCATGAGGAAGCAAGATTGACAGACAGTGGGCCCTGAGCTATTACTGAGAGCTGTCAACAGCTTCCCCTTTACCCTTCATACACACAAGACCTGAAATTACTAATTACTTCTTTTGCTAAAGAAATGTAATGTCCCAGCATATATGGGAAAATTGTCTGAAAGGACTTACACTTTAGACCTGAGGTTAGAAAACTATGTCCACAGGGCCAAATCCAGCTTGCTGCCTATCTTTGTCTGGTCCGTGAGTTAAGAATAGTTTTCACCTTTGTAAATGGTTGAAAAAAATTCAAAATAAGAAAACTAACCTATGGGCAAATGAAAATTAAATGAAATTCATGTTTTAATGTTCCATGAATAATGGTTTATTGGAACACAAGTATGCTGTACTGTCTGTAGCTGCTTTCTCAAAATGGGAGTCAGGTAGTTGGGATAGAGACCAGATGGCCCACAAAGCCTAAAATATTTACAATCAAGCCCTTTAAAGAAAAAGTTTGTAGGTCCTTGCTTTAGACCATTGTGGTCCATGACTCCTTGATCCTGAATTAATTTACTAGACTGTCCCTTCCTTTAACAAGTTCTGAGGAAAACAGTGCATTTCTGCCATCTTACTAAGGAGGTGGGAGGCAGAATGAAGGAAAGTATCAAAGGTCACACTCCCAGGAAGTGAGTGGGTGAGAGATCTCAGTGTCAAGAGAAGTCATGAGGCACCTAGGAGAAGGATGTCTGGCCCAGTGAAGTAGTCAGTAAACAAAAGGGAAGGAGAAAAGTGGGAAAAAATTTAAAATGCTCCTTGACTTAGTCCCAACTCTCCCAACCTATCAACATATCCGCTGATTTTAATGTATTATTAAAGTAAAACAAACTGATCAAAAGAGTCATTTATAAAGTACTCTTTTATAAAAAGAATTTCTTCAGATTTTATTTATTTGAGAGAGAGAGAGAGAGCAAGAGAGAGCATGAACAGGGGGGAAGGGCAGAGGGAGAGGGAGAAGCAGACTCCCTGCTGAGTAGGGAGCCCTATACAGGATGCCATTCCAGGCAGTTACTTAGCCAACTGAGTCCCCCAGGAACCCTTAAAAAGAATTTTTCAAAGGGCAAACTATGTCATTGTAATAAAATATTTTCCAGATTTGGGAAAAAATTTTCATTCAACGCTAATACAACTTCAAATGACAATTTCCTCAAACCTGCTCTCTTGGTGATGGGGCTGCTGGTTCTGCCTATGTTTGTTTCTGAATTCCTTTCTTACTTGCTGCTTCACGGGGAACACGGTCTCATCCATGAAGTGGAAACAACAGCAAAAAAAAAAAAAAAAAAAAAAAAAACACAGAAACTTCAAAGGATTTCACATTCAGGCCAACTGCATAGCCACATCCCCTAATACCTCCTCAATTTGGCTTTGGTAGTGCCCAGGAGAGCCAGTAAGGGATTAGGAAAAACAGAAATCTTTGTTCATGCTCTGATCGCCAGTCTGACATCAATCCAGAGTTACAGCCTGGATAGTTGCACTCAGGTAGATTAACTTCTAGGAGATTTGTTCTCAGTAATCTTTATTTTCAAATGGTTGGGAAAAGCTTCAAAGCAACAACTACAACTCATAAACTTGTCCTAAAAAATAATAATAATAGTGATTTGGCATCTGTGTGAATTTCAACTGCAAACAGAAACAAGGAAAGAAACCTTTAAACAAAGCCTCTCCCTCTCCTACCTTTTTCCACACATTTCCATGTTCTTTCACACACTTACTGCCCAACTTCTCACTAACTCCCTCATCTCTTTAAAATTCCCCTAATCTTGACGGGATGAGCACTGGGTGTTATTCTGTATGTTGGTAAATTGAACACCAATAAAAATTAATTTATAAAAAAAAATAAAAAAATAAAAAAAAATAAAATTCCCCTAATCTGCAATACTTCCTCTAAGGCAGTCAGTGACCAGACCCTCCTAAGATGTCCTGAGAAGACTGCAAGAAGCATGCTATTATGAAAAATTAAAAAATAAGGGTACCTAGGTGGCTCAGTCGATTAGTGTCTGACTCTTGATTTCAGTGCAGGTTGTGATCTCAGGGTCATGAGAATGAGCCCCATGTAGGGCTTTGCACTCAATGGGAGTCTGCTTGAGGATTCATTCTCTCCCTCTGCGCCTTTCCCCACTCATGCACACTCTCTCTTTCTAAAAATAAATAAATAAATCCTTTTAAAAATTAAAAATTTAATAATCCTTTAAAAACCACCAGTAAACTTAACAAGGAAAAGGGGAAGCACCGCCCTATATGCCATCAGCACTTAAGACCATATCAATGCTGGGCCTAAGCGTGATGAGGCAATGATATGATACTCAAAAACAAAGATGCAAAATATGGTAGTGAACCAACACTTAGGCCTTTAGGACTGGAAACAATGTGAGGCATAATCAAGTTCAGTTAGGTCATCTTTCAGATGAAGAAAGTGGTACAGAGTAATTACCCAAATGAGAAGAGAAAATGTATGATATGGAATTGAAAGTAATCAAAGATCAATAATTTTGACTGCACAGTTATTATCAGCATACTCTTCTACTTACGTAGTGCATAAGCTGAGGGGATATTTAAAGTGTCCTTAGACAAACATTATTCTCATTCATTTGGGGAATACAAACATTAATGAAAGGGAATAAAGGGGAAAGAGAAAATGAGTGAAAATATCAGTGAGGGTGACAAAACATGAGAAACACCTAACTCTGGGAAACAAACAAGGGATAGTGGAAAGGGAGGTGGACGGGGGGTTGAGGTGATTGGGTGATGGGCACTGAGGGAGGCACTTGCGGAATGAGCACTGGGTGTTCTGCTATATGTTGGCAAATTGAACACTCCAATAAATAAATAAATAAATAAATAAATAAATAAATAAATAAATAAATGTCCTTAGGCTGTTGAGTCTCCTCCAGGTGCTATGAAGTTTGATAGAATTTTTTTCTTAGAATGTTCTAAAAGTTCTGGAAGCCCCTATTTAATAAGTTTTCCTTCCCACCACTGAATTCATGAAAAACCAGAGAATTTAAAGTTCTATTCCTTAAGTATACAATATTTTCAGTCTTTCAGACATGTTGAAGATCTGTTAACCACCAACAGATGTGTTATATAATGGTTTTCTTTGGACAAAATTAAAGCTATTCAACCCCACCCCCCAATCCCTCTAGCTGCTTCAAGGTGTCTTGAGTCCAAAGCATAGCTAATTTAGTGCTTGTTCCACTGTGGCTAATTAAAATATGCTTTAGGTAGTTCAGCATATTTTCCCATTTAACTTCCCCCCCTGAGCTGGTCTAGTTCTTTCCTTCCTTCCTTTTATTTCTGTGATTCACCCAAGGATTATGTTATTTTAAAAAGCATGGTGCAAAGAATAATCACTGGCTAACTCTAGTTGGATTGCAATATTAATCCTTAATTTATTCTTCTGAGAAAGTTGTGCTCAAGCATTCATCCTTCCATTTGTCTTCCGTAGAGAGCTAAGTTTTCAGACCAAATGGTGTTAATGGTAGCTTCCCAAATGAAATTCCAGCCTGCTTCCAGACTCAGGCACCGTAGGGATATAGTGGATGAGAAGAAGTTAAATTTGGATTGAATAAGAAGCTTCTGGACATTACTTTCACTAAATAATCATGTAGCAAACCCATCTAATGAAAATCAGATCTCATTCAGAGGAGGGAAATTTGCTTTCCTGAATAAAACTAAATTGGTCCCATAAGATCTATTACCCCAAGAACTAAAGGTCCTGTCTACACAGTACTAAATGAAGTGGTCAATGAATTTAGCCAAAATCCCTAATAAAAACCAAAATATTCTCTTAGAATTCAAATCCTATCAGGGAACTCAGTGGAGAGAGTGACTCATATTTATTAATGGGTTTCAGGCACACTCATCCTTGATCAAATAAATACACTGTTAATCAACAGATATGTTTGAATGCTTACTATGTTCCGTCAGACCTGTGCCAAGTCAGAAAGGAGATCTGGAAGATGTATAAGACTGATGCAAAAGAAACAAGGGTTTCTCATGACTTCTGCTTTCAATTATAGTTATGATGCAACACAACACTTATATGTTTTGAAAATTTGGAGTTTTTCTCTTTTGCTACCAAGAATAAATAAATAAATAATCCAAGTCATCTCCATTTTAGCTACCAGAACTGGGCAAGTTGAACGGCACATGGTAGATCTTAACAAATATCTGTAGCAAGAATAAACAAGTAAATAAATGAATGTTTTCTAAGCATACAGAGTACATTAAGCTGGAAGGTCATAGTAACAAAAACACTCTGTTAAGTGTTAATACATTTGGTATTAGAAGCTGAATCTTCTCCAAAATCCATGTTGTATTCTTCTCCCTGAGAACACAACTAATCCCCACTCTGCAGTCTCCTGTGCAGTGAGACGCGGACCTGTGACGAAATGACGCCAATGCAGGATGCATGCAAGTGGTAGGAGCCACTTCCAAATCTCTCCCAGGAAATCTTCCACACTCCTCCCCTTCCAGATCACTGGATGAGACCACCACACGAGGTTGAAGACCATATGTTTGTGAGAGCAGAGCCTCTGTCAGCCTACACCCCTGAGGGACAGCAAGGACTTTCCCCTAGATCCATTTTTACAGATGAGAAAACTAAGTCACAGAGTAGTTAATCCTAGATAATAAGAGGCCGCAAAGAATCTGACCTGGAACACATTTCTATCTCAACCATTTTATCTTCCTCAAAAACATGTAAAGTGCTTAAAGGAGCTTCTCAATAATTGACCTCTAACCTCTCTCACATGACCATTTTCACAACCTGGAATAAAAGTGATGATCTGGGATGCCTGGGTTGCTCAGGGGTTGAGCGTCTACCTTCAGCTCAGGGCGCAATCCCGCGGTCCCAGGATGGAGTCCCCCATTGGACACCCTGCAGGGATCCTGCTTCTCCCTCTGCCTGTGTCTCTGCCTCTCTCTCTGTGTCTCTCATGAATAAATAAACAAAATCTTTTTTAAAAATAAAATTAAAAAATGAAAGTGATGATCTCTTCCAATATGCCACTCACGGAGTGCCTCCCCTCACCTACTCTCTTACTTCTCTAGATGCCTATCATGAGCGCCACCCACTTGGGGAGTCTATCCCAGTCTGCCATACCTTTCTGTCTTCTGCTGGCTGTTTTGTAGACTTCAAACAATGCCATCCTGCCTGCTCAGTAATGGACTTTGGCAACAAGATGAAGCAGAGATCAAACATTCAGTGTGTCTTCTTCATTTGCAATAAACAAAAAACCATAATTAGACAAATCTTGCATTGCAGAAGGTCAGTAAGAAAACTACTTAAGGTTTTTCTGTTTTGCTATAAAATGTTCATATTAAGATGTTCAGAAATAGAGAAGTAATAACCGTAGAATTCATTTAAAGGTTATATACAATAATGCTCAAATATTTCTGTAACTTACACCAAAGTAATATTTAAGATGACAGGCATAATTTAAGAATCAGAATTGTCTCTTTAATTAACATGTCCAGTTAGTGAAGGTTAAGATTCATTTATTCAATAAAACTCCCCAGGACACAAAGGCTTCTGAGTTGGGGACATGGAACTGAACTTGAGGGGTACCCACAAAGTTGCACAGAACTTTAAAATGGCCTCATACAATGAGAATGTTATCTCTAACGTCTTGATCACACACAATCCACCCAGAGGAGAAATAAATATCTTGCCCTGAAACTTCTTACATGTAGAGTATAGAAATTTCACATACACTTGGAGCAGTCTATGAGGGGTATCATGCATTTCACAAATCAAGTGTGGCTTAAAATCCCAGAGACCACAGCTGGCTCCAGAAAGAAAAGTAGGAAGACAGTTGACCACTGCTTCCAACTCCTGGTTTCTGTATCTTGCTAACCAAAATTAATATATGAAATTTCTGTGGTAATTTTATAAGCCTCATCTTTTCTTGAGGATATCAGAGCTGATGTTCTATCATTTGGGCAAGAGTTTATCACATACTCTGACTTTGGCTTCCATGTTCTCTGGGACACTTGCTGCACCAGTAATAATGGTGCAGAAGTATAGACAAATGGCTACTTCTATCTAAATCTTCTAAATGATACTAGATATCAGTTTTCATAAATTAAATTTTTTAAAGATTTTATTTATTTATTCATGAAAGAGAGAGAGAGAGAGAGAGAGAGAGGCAGAGACACAGGCAGAGGGAGAAGCAGGCTCCATGCAGGGAGCCCAACGTGGGACTTGATCCCGGGTCCCCAGGATCGGGCCCTAGGCTGAAGGCGGCGCTAAACCTCTGAGTCACCCAGGCTGCCCTAAATTAAATTTTTGAATAAAACATCAATTGCTACAAATGTTATATTCATCATATCATTGTTTTACAAAAGTCTTTAGATAAAACAAGAAAAGGTCATAATAAGTTATAGATGGAGTTGTGACACAGGTAATCCAAAATTCAATTTGATACTTGCACTAGAACATATTCTCTACTTGACTCTCAACTATATGTAATAATATGGATAGAGAAATGATCAGAATAATGACTCTTAATTTTTAAATAATTTTATTTGCCACTGTTATGGACTTTTATATATGATTTGGGGCCACTGGGCCATTTCCATAATAAATAAGAAAGAGATATTACAGAGGGCCAAATAAGAGAAGGATGGATCTGATCAGTGCACCCTGTTAGCACATGCCAGTTTTCACTCACTGGTGGAGAAATTAAAAACAGGAAAAATCCAATCCTATGAGCTTTCAATAAAGTTAAATTTATTTAATTTAAAAGACTGCAGCAATGTCCACAATAGCCAAACTGTGGAAGGAGCCTCGGTGTCCATCGAAAGATGAATGGATAAAGAAGATGTGGTTTATGTATACAATGGAATATTACTCAGCCATTAGAAACGACAAATACCCACCATTTGCTTCAACGTGGATGGAACTGGTGGGTATTATGCTGAGTGAAGTAAGTCAATCAGAGAAGGACAAACATTATATGGTCTCATTCATTTGGGGAATATAAATAATAGTGAAAGGGAATAGAAGGGAAGGGAGAAGAAATGGGTAGGAAATATCAGAAAGGGAGACAGAACATGAAGACTCCTAACTCTGGGAAACGAACTAGGGGTAGTAGAAGGGGAGGAGGGTGGGGGGTGAGGGTGAATGGGTGACGGGCACTTAGGGGGGCACTTGACGGGATGAGCACTGGGTGCTATTCTGTATGTTGGCAAATTGAACACCAATAAAAAATAAATTTATTATTTAAAAAAAAGACTGCATACTTTAAGACTATGTCATTTCTATTCTTTTGGTGCATAAATATCCCTTCTTTTATGAAATTATGTAACTATATGGGATAATTCCTAGTATTTTGTCCATAAATGGCAAAGTAAGAAAGCTAACAATTCTATTCTATTCCCCAAAACATGTTTTTAAGATTCTACTGGTCCATGGAATCCAAAGTCTGAAAGATACCTAGCTAGTCCAATCTCCCTGCTGGAACTTGCAGCTTACATATGGTAACAGAAGATGAATGTGAGGTTTCCTTGATGACTTCTAACATGAATGATTTACTCAAGATACCAGAGTTTTTAAGATTAGAAATATTTCCTGAGCATCTTCTGTGTACTCAGTTCAGATCTCAGAATTCCTACAGAAGAGAGAAAGGACTGTCCCTGCCAATGAAGAATTTATAGTCTAGCTGTAAAACAACAAGCACCCATGTGAACTAGAAATAAATCAAGCACGCACATGTGTGCAAACACACACACAGTATGTGCCCTTGCCAAGGGCAAGACTGTGTGGCACAGACTAAGAACAAATGAAATATTGAGAAATAAAAGGTTACTATAGGGAGGAGTAACACAAGAAATAATTCTTGAGCTGGTTGTTTGAGGAAGAAAGGTACCTGTGCTGACTAAAAGGATATAGAGAGCTTTCTGAATAGACAGAAAAGCACTAAGAAGAAATCTTGGAGAAAGTAATGGTACCTGAGGTGTGGAACAAAGCAAAGTGACAGGACTGGCTATCATGAGTCGATCCCAAAAGGCCAGAGGAATTAGGCACCAACCAGCCCTTGATAAAGGCCTAAAATGAGATGCTGCAGAACTTACGTGTTATCTCATGACAAACTAGTGGCTATCATTCTCAATCCAAGTATAAGATCCAACTAAAAACAAAGTAACAAGGAAATGTTAAGAAGAATCCAAAAACTCATCCTCTCCTACCAGAGTCAAACCAAAAATAAACTTTCATCAAAAGTCCTTTGGTCTGTAGATCAATTTAAATTTTTAAAGTTATCAACCCCAGTTATGAGCCTATCACAGCAATTCATGCGAGAGATGAAGCAATTATAGTATAGATTATGCTTCTTCAACAGGAATTTTATCACCAAGGGGATAATAACTGGTTGTTGGCAGGGAAGCAAGGTGTGAAAAAATCTTAGATATTTAATAGTCCAATAATATTTATGATAATAATATTTGTAACAAAATATCATTTCTTAATATTTGGGCTTTGACTTCTCTTATAGGGAGAAATCAAATAAATTTAATTTAATTTAATTTGTTCATTAATCTAAATTCAATTTAGTTTTCTCTTTAAACATGTGGCAATGAGGGATGCCTGGGTGGCTCAATGGTTGAACATCTGCCTTAGGCTCAGGTCGTGATCCCAAGGTCTTGGGATTGAGTCCCACATCAGGCTGCCCAGAGGAAACCTGCTTCCCCCCTCTGCCTATATCTTGGCCTCTCTCTCTGTGTCTCTTATGAATAAATAAGTAAATAATCTTTTTTAAAAAAATTAAAAATAAACATGTGACAATGAAAAAAATCAAGAGACACTGGTGTAGATCTAGAAGAGACTTAGTTTTGTTAAATGATGTTCCTTTAACATATTTAGTAGTGAAGATTGTCTTTAGTGTCTCTGGCTTCCAATTTTAGCATTCTTTTTCCTTTCTGTTCTGCCCCTCAACCCAATTTCTGGTACACGGTCTTTTTGTGCTGAGGAAAATATCTGCCATATCAATTGTCTGTATCTTAGAAAAATTTTAAGGAAGACAAGATATGTCTTCAAAAGACATATCTGACAATTCATACATATCTGAATTTTAACGCTTTTATCAAATTTTGGAATATAAAATATTGCACTATCACATGAGCTCATCCCTACTGGGTTCAAAGCTCTCTTTGTATCAATGCATAAGCATTCTAGACATGCCAGATGGCCCTGCCCTTTCTACAATATTTAGTCCACATTGCCCAAATGCTAATGCCCAAGCAGCTCCAAAGGACTTTATGGCCAACAGGGAATGGACATATTGGCAATGGTCAAAACTTGTTAAACGCTTACTGTGTTCCAGGCACTGTTCACATCACTGCCCATGACCAATTCTATTAATCCCCAAAGATCTCTATGAAACAGGTACTATTATTACCACTCTATTTTATAAATGAGAAATATAAAGCAAGAAAGGTTGGCTTACACACCAGGTCACACATCCAGCAAGTGCCAGAGCCAAGGTTTAAATCCTGCTATATTGACAGGAGAGCCTTCTCCCTGAAGCACTACATGAAACTACCTTGGAAACTGTCTCAGAGCAAGGACTATGGGCCTAGCAGATCTGCAGTCAAATCTTGTCTCTATCATTTCCCACCTGATGACCTTGAACTAATTACCCAGCTTCTCTGAGCCTTGGTTTCTACAATTTGCTCATCACATGGTGTTATCATATGATATAAATAAGATCATGCCTGGCTGAACAAATCTGAACTTAAAAAGTAATCAGGATAAATATTGTCAAGATGTCAGTTCTTCTAACTTTGATCTGCAGATTCAGTCAAAATCCCAAGTTATTTTTTGGATATCAACAAACTTATTATAAAGTTTATATGGAGAGGCAAAAGACTCAGAACACCCAATGCAATACTGAAGGAAAAGAAGACTGGCACTACCCAACTTCAAGACTTTCTATGAAGCTACAATAATCAAGATAGTCTGGTATAGGTGAGAGAACAGACACATTGATCAATGGAGTAGAATAGGAAGCCCAGAAATAGACCCACATAAATATAGTCAACTGATCCCTGACAAAGGAAGAAAGGCAATATAATGGAGAAAGGATAGTCTTTTCAACAAATGGTGTTGGAACAACTGGACATATACAGGCAAAAAAATGAATCTAGACACAGATTCTATACCCTTCACAAAATTAATTCAAATCAGATCATAGACCTAAATGTAACACAGAACTATAAAACTCCTAGAAGACAACAAAGAAGAAAATCTAAATTACCATGTGTATGGTGATCACTTCTTAGATATACCACTTACATCATGAAAGAAAAAACTGATAAGCTGGACTTCATTAAAATTAAAAACTTCTGCTTTGCAAAAGACATCATCAAGAGAATAAAAAGACATGCCACTCTCTGGGAGAAAATGTTTGCAAAAAACATATCTATATGATAAAGGACTGCTATCTAAAATATACAAAAAATTCTTAAAACTTGCCAATAAGAAAATGAATAATCTGACTTTTAAAATGGGTTAAAGGGATCTCTGGGTGGCGCAGCGGTTTGGCGCCTGCCTTTGGCCCAGGGCGCGATCCTGGAAACCCGGAATCGAATCCCACGTCGGGCTCCCGGTGCATGGAGCCTGCTTCTCCCTCTGCCTGTGTCTCTGCCTCTCTCTCTCTCTCTCTCTGTGTGTGACTATCATAAATAAATAAAATTTTTTTAAAATAAATAAATAAATAAATAAAACAAAATGGGTTAAAGACCTAAACAAACACCAACCCAAAGAAGATATGCAGCTGGCAAATAAGCAGATGAAATGATTCTCAAGATCAAATGTCATTAGAGAATTGCATATTAAAACAACAATGGGGGGTGCCTGGGTGGCTCAATCAGTTAAGGATCTGACTCATAATTTCAGCTCAGGTCATGATCTCAGGGTCTTGAGATCAAGCCCTGTGTTGGGCTCCATGTTCAGTGGGGAGTCGGCTTGGGATTCTCTCTCTCCCTCTTCCTCTGCCACACCCCCACCAGTGCACTGTAGATCTCTCTCACAAATAAATAAATAAATCTTAAAAGGAAAAGAAGAAACAACAATAAGATACCTCTACATACCTATTAAAATGGCCAAAATCCAGAGCACTGACAACAGCAAATACTGGCAGGGATATGGAACAACAAGAGCTCTCATTCATTCCTGGTGGGAATACAAAAAGGTACAGTCACTCTGGGAGACAGTTTGGCTAAACATACTTTTCCCATACAATCTAGCAATCACACTCCTTGGTATTTACCCAAAGAACTCGAAAATTTATTTTTTAAATTTTATGAAAATTTGTTCTACAAAAAGCCACACTAGGATAATTACCTTTAGCTTTACCATAATTTCCAAAATTTAGAAGCATCCAAGATTTCCAACAGTAGGTAAATGGGTGAATAAATTGTAGTACATTCAGACAATGGATTATCATTCATCTCTTTAAAAAAAACTAAGCAATTAAGCCATGAAAAGGGGCAGAGGAGCTCCTGGGTGTTTCAGTGGTTAAACATCTGCCTTCAGCTCAGGTCATGATCCTGGGGTCCTGGGGATACCCGCAGGGAGCCTGCTTCTCTATCTGCCTATGTCTCAGCCTCTCTCTCTATGTCTCTCATGAGTAAATAAATAAAATCTTTTAAAAAAAAAAAAGGTTGTGGCAGAAAATTAGATGCATATTACTAAATGGAAAAAAAAAAACAAAACAACCTGAAAAGGCTACAATATGATTACAAATATATGACCTTCTGGAAAAAGCAAAGCTATGGAGAAAGTAAAAGGATCAGTGATTGCCAAGGGTCAGGAGAGATGGACAGGTGAATAAGCAGAGAGGAGAAGATTTTCAGGGTGGTGAAACTATCTGCATGATGCCACAATGATGACTTTATGTCATTATACATTTGTCCAAACCCACAAAATGTACAACACCAAGAGTGAACCCTTACATAAACTATGGACTCTGGGTGACAATGATGAGTCAATGTAGGTTCTCAGTTGCAAAAAAAAAAAAAAAATGTACCACTCTGGTGCTACATATTGATAGTGAGGGAGGTTGAAGGTGGCAATATACAGGAAATTTTTGTATTTCTATTCAATTTTACTGTAAACTCAAAATTCTTCTAAAAATAGTCTATTTTAAAAGGAGGGAAATCAGAATCAGCTTAGAGATAAAAACTAGAAAGACAGAAGGAGAAGATTCTTCTCTGTTAATCTTCTGAGCCCAAGAGTCCAGCAAAGTACTTAAGGAACAGATAATAGAAAGATAAAAACTGAAGCTAGGTTGCTAGGAGCCACCCAGACACGTGCAGAGAAGAAAACTGACTCTGTGTCTGGGCTGACCAGATGTGCTTGGGACTGAGACTACTGAGACCTCTCCTTCCTGGCCTGAGTCCCATTGCAGAACAAGTCCTTCTCCAGGGCAAGGTCCCTACCTCTCCCCCTTACTACAGCTTCCTGAATATATGAGAAGATCGAAAAGGGTACTAGTTAAACTCTTGTTGAATTCCTATAACAATATCAGAAACAATGTACATCACTTCAACACAGATAAATGACTACAAACCACCGAGGGATGAATGTTCTAAAAGAGCCAGGAACCAGGAAGCAGAGCTTCCTTGGATTTGGAATCAAAGCCAAGCTAAAAGGTATTCTCACCTGGTAGCCTCAAGCATATCACATGATTAGAGGTGCTGCCAAAAACCTGGATAAAAAAAAAAAAAAAACCCAAAACAAAAAATAAATAAATGGGAAGAGAGTGGGGGAAAAAAACAGAATTTTTCCCCAGGACCACAGTAGAGGCATTTATTAGCCACAGCCACCCTAGGGTACCTTAGAAACAAAAGGTCGCCATCCAAATGCAAAAGAACTTCTTTCCCTTGCTGTGACTGCATTTCATAATTCTTGCACTTCCTAACGTGGAGCAGCTCCATCTATGAGATCATTTGTTTTCCCAAGAACTCAGTTACAGAGCTTGCCAATCATTCAAATCACAGGCACTGGCCAGGAAAACTGTGTGAGGAAAGAAAAGCATTAAGCCCCTTACTGCTCCTCTCTTAGGTCAGCCAGAGCATTAGAATCCCATACAATTGTCTTTTCAAAAAGAAAAAAAAAAAAAAAAAAACCCTATTCTTACAAAGATAACAAGTTCCAAATGTTGTCTTTTCTTAAAGGTATGTTTGTTTCAAATCATATGTTTTTAATATATGAACAGCCTGAGTTATAATTATTCCAATTCTATACACTTTACAAAAGCCAAGAGATAACATGCAGAAGTGATGAATGTGTTATTGGTGATATATAGAATCAATCTGTTGATTCAAGACATAAACAGAGTCACAAGGAAACAGAAGAAATGGTGAACAACACATCCAATTTGCATTATGCCTGCTCCTAGTTCAGACCAGTTTCAAGCCCTTCATTTGAACAGCAATGATCCCTGCTTTGTGAAAAGACTCTGGTGTTAGTCATTTATACCCTAGTGTGAATTTGAGTTACTCAGCCTCCATGCTCTATTTGCATTTGATATCGTACTTATAATTGGGAAATAAAAGGTTTTATCTGGTTTTTAAGGGAATTTGAAACCCCAATGAATAGATGAAATAGATGTGGAAAAAAAGGGGGGGCTGGGAAATCAGAATATGTTTAAGAAAAAAGGATTTACTAAGTGTTTTTAATTGCATACTATTTATACTAAGTGGCTTTTTAGACTTATAATCAGAGGATCTATTGAGGATTTGTTTCTTTTGTCAAGGGTCATCCAGCATCTGGTATCAAAAAGGGGATTTCATTTGTTTTGTTCTTGGTAAGTATGTCATTTTTCAATGCATATTTTTAAATGCAGAAACTAAAACAGAGAGATTGGGAAGACCTAGACTTACCTGATTTCACCACTGAGGTCTATGTCATTTCACTAATCACTAGATACAAAGTTACAGAACACATGAACTAGTGGATTTAGTGAAGTGCTATAAACAATTAGAATATCTTATTGGAATATCTTATTCAGGACAACCTGCTGATATAGATATTTTAGAGATCTCAAAGAAGACCCAAAACATTGTTGAGATGAGACTCTGGAATCTTGGGGATATTCTTCCCCAGTTCAGACACTTCCCCTGAAACTTGAAACTCTACCTCTAACTAAATTAGACTGATCGTGCTGGAATCACTTTAGATTCATTTCTGAAAAGGTACTGCATTTCTCTAAAGACAGGAAACAGATACTGTAAAATAGGGAGAAAAATAAAAGAGATCTGGTCAGGATCCATGCGTAATCTCACCTAGAATGGAAGTGAAGGATTATATGATAATTTTCTCTTTTGATTTAACTCAAGAAGTCTAAAATTCAATAGACAATGAAAGGTCTGGAACTCTCTTATTTACAAGTGCACTTCTGATAAGATTGGGACATAGGAGCCCAAACTTGTCTCTTTTTTTCATTCTACAAGCCAAAACTACAGTTGTAAAAAGGGAAATTAATAGTTAATTAAAAAACCTTTTTAGGAATCAATTTTACTTCAAGATTGTTACAAATCTTAATGTATCTCAGATTGAGCTTAAAATATATCATATCTCACAGAGTTTTATGGAGGAAATGAGATTAATAAATAAATACTCCTTGATGTGAAACCTCAATCCTTCATGAGAAGAAGAAACCTGACTCATGTTGCTCATAAATATAATAACCACAGCCTGATGCTAAGCATCACATTTCCAGAAAGCCTGTCCATAATGAATTAGTCTATTCTCTGGGAAAGAAAGGGACTAATTTGTGAGTACATGTTCCAGAAGAAAATCAAACCATTAATTAAAGTGAGATATCTTCCCATACTGACACTAGATGACTAAAATAAACATTAAAATGTTCCAATAAACTGCATGCTATGATGAACCAATTTCTGAAATTATTACAATAATTTTATTTTATTCCTGCATAAATACTAGTAATATTTATTGAATACCTCCTGTATATAGAATACAGTCCCAGAGAATGCCACATTTCAGAGGGAACATAAAATAAATCCCTTCCTAATCTCAGCAGTTGAATCATACATACCCAAAAATAAACAAAAAAGTTATCAAACCCCTTAGTAATCCTCTCCTATTGAAGAGAAATGTTTTCTGAGTTCAGTACAATTTTTTCTGTTATAGAATATATATACACAAATATAATTTTAAGGCTAAGCCTCCTGTGGCTACGTGGGGTTAATGTTATTTAGTAGGCATTCTGCACTCCGTAACAGATTTGAATAACTTGAATATACCCCAAATATCTGCTTGTTAGCTTTAGTTTACATGAAATTCAATCATGTGTATCTGAAGAGCCTTCCTAAAATGGTGAAAAAGCAGCTTTCTTAAGTAGGTAAATATTTTCTTTTAATAATTTCTGCAAATTTTATTTTTCTAATAATATCTCCTTCTTACTAATAGCTCAGAAGCAAATATAAGCTTACGTGCAATTATAATTTTCAAATTACTGGAACTCTGTTCAATAAATTGCAACTTGCATAAAAACCACATGTAAGAGTAACTGCCATTATAGGAACAACAATAACAACTACTCTTTTCTTCTGTATTTATTATGTCCAGCCACTATGCTTACGTGTACACAAATCTCATTGAGTCATCAAAACAACATTTTGAAGAAGGTATTCTACTGCCCCCTCTTTAAACAAGTGGGAACTAGCAGAGTCTGGGGGGTTACACAGTATGTTACACTGCCTGCCCTCCAACTGAGAGATGCAAACTGGTATTATCTTCATTTGTCATTTTAAGGCACAGTCTCCGCACATTTAAATAATAATTGAGTGTCTGTGAAAAACATCACTGAAACACTTTTTGCTAGTATATACAAACAGAAGCTGATTTAAAATAATAACACGGGATCCCTGGGTGGCGCAGCGGTTTGGCGCCTGCCTTTGGCCCAGGGCGCGATCCTGGAGACCCAAGATCGAATCCCACGTCGGGCTCCCGGTGCATGGAGCCTGCTTCTCCCTCTGCCTGTGTCTCTGCCTCTCTCTCTCTCTCTCTGTGACTATCATAAATAAATAAAAAAATTAAAAAAAATAAATAAAATAAAATAATAACACTATTACAACTTGTTCTATTTATAATTTCTATACTATGATCAACCTAGAAGAACATATCACTGGAAATAGCCCAACTGGGGATGACCTTCTTCCCAACAACAGCATCATTGTTTGCCCAGTCTCCCAGCCTTGAAGAGCCCTCCTTCCTAATATCCACAGTGTCCTTGTCTCCTATTCTCTTGTCACTCTGGTTCTTGCAGTCATAACCCCATGCCTGGGCCATCCTAACAGGATTCTCCTGGCTTCCCTGTTCAAACTTCCCTTTGCTTACCTATTTTCTGCATATTCTCTTCTAATTACTCTTTCTCCAAACCTTACCAGCCACGTTTTCAAAGGTAATCCTCACTGGTTTCCTCCCACTTCCTTCTACTCCCTACACTCCTGTCCCTGCCCCCATCTTTGTGTTTTCTCAGGCTTCTTTGTGTCTCCTCTTCCTCCTCCCACTTTTAAATATGAGTGTTTCCCAGACCCTATCCTAGTTTACCACTCTGCCCACTCCACAAACTTTCTATTCCAGTTCACCCACGTATGCCAGTAACCAATTCACATACAACCTCAACATGACTCCCCCATCTGGATATCTGATAGGTTCTTCACACTCATTCCCACCTGTCTGATCCTGCTTCTTCTCCTATGTCCCCCATTTCAGGCAATGACACCTTCTAATGGATCCAAAGCATTCATATCATTCCTGACCTCTGCATATTTCTCCCAAATAGCTCATGAATCCATCTCCTCCTCTCTCTGCCTAGGATGACCTAGCTAGTAGGTGCCAGCAACAATCCTCACCTGGATTATTATATTAGCCTCCTAATGGTTTCCCTCTCTCTAATACTGTCCATAGGAACACCATTCTTCACACTGACATTGGATTGTTTCCTAACATGTAAAGCCTAATTATAACAACCTTTTGCCTAAAAGCTTCTGATGACCCGTCATCACCTGCCCTATCTCAGTAACATTCCTATCACTTCCCATGGTACACATTACATTTTTACAGAACCAAACCCACCTAGGATCTCCAATGTTTTCAGTGCTTTGTTTATGCCATTCTTCCTACAATGAATGCCCTCCCCATTCCTTGCCCAGTATGCCCAAAGGAGACTAGCAGTAGGGTCAGGGAACATTTCCTAAAGGAGGAGAGATACCTTTCTAACAAAAGAAGCATGAAGTGGAGTACTACACACAAAGTCCTGGACACACAGCCCATGTCAGCACAACTATCCTTGAACAATAATGGTTTCAACTGACCCTTTGCATAAACTATTTTGCTCTGAAAACTATCTTTTATGTGCCCATTTTATTGCCATGTTTCTAAATTCCCTGGAGACAGACCATGTTCAAGTACACTTCATATTCCTGCCATCTACCCCAGAACAGCACTTGACACATGGCAAATATCAAATAATTGTCCAGTTATGTAACCTGACAACATCCATTGATAGGAGTATTCCTTTTTTTTTTTTTTGATAGGAGTATTCCAAAACAAGTCCTTTTACTTGTCCTCTATTTGTGAAAAGTCAATCAACCTAGGGGAAGCTGGGTAGCTCAGTTGCTTGAGCATCAGACTCTTGATTTCAGCTCAGATCATGATCTCATTGTCATGAGACCAAGCCCCACCTCAGGCTTGGCACTTGGCATGGAGTCTGCTTGAGATCCTCCCTCTTCCTCTGTCCCTCCCCCCACTTACATTTGTTCTCTCTCTCTCTCTGTCTCTAAAATAAATAGATCTTTAAAAAAAAATAAGTCAATCTAAAGATTATAGCCCTTGGATATCATATTTATGAGGGGAAAATGTGCACTTGGATTTGTATAAAAGGTAAGGTTTAGTGGTTAAGACTTCACCCTCTGACCTAATTCTCCACCTACTTTAACTCTCTTTACCCCCACAACAACCTTTTTCAGTAGAGTTATTGTTACCATCTCACAGATAAGTAAGGAAGTTGAGGCACAGAGGGGTCCTATAGCAGCTCATTAAGAGAAAAGTCAGTAACAGACACGTGAAAACATGCTCAAATCACTCCTCATCAGGGAAACACAAATTAAAACTAAAATGAGATTATCACTTCACACCTGTCAGAATGGCTAAACACAAGATAAGAAATAATAGGTGTTGGCAAGGATGTGGAACAGTCTTACACTTTTGGTGTGAAAGCAAACTGGTGTAGCCATTCTGGAAAATAGTATGGCTATTCCTCAAAAAGTTAAAAATAGAACTACCCTATGATCCAGTAATTATGCTACTAGGTAGTTACCCAAAAGATACAAAAATACAGATTTGAAGGGGTACATGCACTCTGATGTTTATAGCAGCATTATCAACAATAGCCAAATTATGGAAATAGCCCATATGTCCACTGACTAACGAGTGGATAAAGAAGATGTAGTATAAAGAAGATATATATATATAGATAGATAGATAGATAGATAGATAGAGATATTATATATATATATATAATGAAATATTACTTAGCCATCAAAAAGAATGAAATCTTGGCATTTGCAATGATGTGGACAGAGCTAGAGGGTCCTATGCTAAGTAAACTAAGTCAGAGAAAGACAAATGTCATATGATTTCACTTATATGTGGAATTTAAGAAACAAAACAGTTGAATATAGGGGGGAAAAGAGAGAGGCAAATCATAAAACGGACTCCTAACCGTAGAGAACAAACTGAGGTTTGCTGGAGAGGAGATGGGCAGGGGGATATATTAAATGAATGATGGGTATTAAATAGGGCACTTGTGATGCACACTGGGTGTTGTAAGTGATGAATCACTAAATTCTACATCTGAAACTAATACTACATTGTATGTTAACTAATTGGAATTTAAATAAAAATTTGAAACTACAAATAAAAGAGAAAGAGAGAAAAGCCAGGATATGGAATCAGTCAGCCTGGTTTCAGAGGCTCTGCTCTCCTCAGAGTCCCAGAGGCCTGCCAGACAGGGGTCAGGGCAATTGCTAAACATTCACAATATTACTGACAGTTTTAATCCTAAATTCCACTAGCTATAAAGCTTTCTAATCCCACCCCCTCCAAAATACACCCTTATCTCAAAAATCAACATGAAAAATATGTAAAATTAAAATTATTATGTTTAAAAAATAATTTGTTATAAATAATAAATTTCTGCTGCAGAATTTATATCAAGAATTTATCCTCTTCCATATTTTATTAATCAAGGTTAATAACTTTAAGAGGGAAAAAATTTGACCCCTTTAGTAGTCTATAGGAATAAGCTTCCATTCTAATGATATTAGAAGCTTCATAACATTTAATGCCTCATCAGACTTATAAATATGAATGGTTTCATTTATGTGGAAGGATAATTATTTGAAGAATTTGTAATGCATGACCTCCATCTCTTGCATGTCCTTATTTCCTAGAGTCCCTGCCACCACCAGTCCAGGCAGCTAGGTCCTCCAACCTTATGCACTCACAGTTGAATTTCTACTGCAAAGATGCAGAAAGTTACTGATAAGGTTGCTTGTTAAAAATATTCACCCATGAAAAGCTATACATATATAATATATATGTAAGCCATAAGGTTTACAATAAAATCAAATACAATGTGCCCAATATCCAGTGATGCAGACTCAGTTTTTGAGGTTCAAAATACAATCTTTAGAAGAAACAATGACTTGTGAGGAAAGCTTTTAAGCTGAAAAACCCTGAATCTTTTGCAGTTTGATTCCTTATTTGAACAATAAACACAGAAGTAATATTGGTTATAATGAAATTGTCAGTCCAGACTCAGTAAGGATTACATCAGATGAGACTAAAGAAGAATGAGACAATTTTTTAGAATCCTTGGGCCTGTGTCCCCACCCGTTTAGTACAATGGGTGGAGTTATAGAACACCCCAATAAGTTCAGGAGTCCAAGAGTTCCTACACGGAATCCTGGAAAATGATGGCATGGCCTGGGGAAAGAGGCAGAAGGAAAATTTTAATAGACTGAGTTTTAACCTAAAATGACTATATTTGCCTGGCATTTTCTAAGATTTCATTTTCTGCAAAGATGTAGATGGAGAGATGAAGATAAATTCAAATGACAGGAAACTAAAGACAGTTACTTTTTTTTTTTGCACACCTGAAAATGTAGCTAAGACATGTGCATTATAATATATATTGATAAAATATTTTTTGAATTCCACTCTAGAGACATATACACACCACTTTGGAATATTAAGTGGTATATGTAATGGATCAGGCTAACAAAGCAAATCAATCTAAGTATCTCCACCTTTTGTTTTTTTTTTTTTTTTTAATTTTGATATTATGTTCATCACAGACTTTTTTTTTTATAAATTAATTTTTATTGGTGTTCAATTTACCAACATACAGAATAACACCCAGTGCTCATCCCGTCAAGTGTCCCCCTCCGTGCCCGTCACCCATTCACCCCCACCCCCCGCCCTCCTCCCCTTCCACCACCCCTAGTTCGTTTCCCAGAGTTAGGAGTCTTTATGTTCTGTGTCCCTTTCTGATATCTCCCACACATTTCTTCTCCCTTCCCTTATATTCCCCTTCACTATTATTCATATTCCCCAAATGAGTGAGAACATACACTGTTTGTCCTTCTCCGATTGACTTACTTCACTCAGCATAATACCCTCCAGTTCCATCCACGTTGAAGCAAATGGTGGGTATTTGTTAATGCAAAGCATTTGTCTGGGAAAGGAGCTAATGGTTGGTTTGTTAACCAACTATCGAGCACTGGGGATATGGAAAGTTAGAATTATCTACTCGATCTATCTGTCACCAATATATTAATAGAATCTTTGAAGTACTTTCCAACACTTGGATTCCATAATTCTGCTATCCCCTCCTCAGGAGGGAAATTAAGCATTTGGGGAAAACTCTCTGAGCCCATTTAGTGGCATTTACTCCTCATAGTTAACACAGGAAAAAGACGAAGCCCTCCTTCATTCCACACATCATGGGCTCACAGCCACGTATTTGGAATGAACATCATTTTCTCTACTTGTAAGACCACTTAAGATTCTTATCTTATTACAAAACTATGAATAAAACAGGGGGAAGTAAAACACAGACCCTAAACATTTCCAGCCAAACCACCTCTACACAAAGATCATGCTCACAATATGAAACTTCAGACAATGAACAATCAACTCTTAAGTGAATTTGACCTCTGGCATGTGCTTTGCTCTAGTCCTCAGATACTGGCCTATCTCTTTAAAAGAAAGATTTGATTGTGTGCAGTCATAGAACACTGTATGCATACTTAAATGTATTGTTCTTACAAATTTCTGAAGCTCAGGCACCCATAGCTTCACTTTGTAACCCATGTGTGACAAAGTATGAAGAGTTTGCAGAGGGATTGAAATCAGAAAAATTGGAGTTGAAATCCCAGGCAGCCACTGACCTAGAAAAACTTACACTCTAGAGAGGATGACAGATATATACCACGAAATTTCAATACAGTGCTATAAGTGCTTTGACAGACATAAACACATGATGTTATGAGAGCAGCAGCAGAAGTTTTGGGGGCAGGAGGGTGTCAAGAAATGAGTCTTACAGAGAAGATGCCTCAGCCAAGTCTTAAAAGAGAAGGAGTCTGCCAGCAAAGCAAAGTGCTTATTAACTGCTGAACAAGGAAGATCAGTTACACCATCCACATGGCTACACAAGGAAAGCACACATCATCAATTGCTGTGAAACAGGCATGAGAATCAATCCTGAAGAAGTGTGTATCTGGTGCTTTTGATGAAAAGTGTAGTAGAGACCTCAGGGGGAAAGATGAAAGATCAGAGAGACCTATAGGTATAAGAACCTTGTCTCTCCACACCATCCATCCGCTTAAACTATTTTTATTGGACAGAACTGAAAGAAACATTGTTGGCAAATAAAATACCTACCAGAACTTTCTGGACTGCTTCATGCTGCATATATACTTGAACTTTAACCTGTACAGCACAAATCCATATTCAAGTGGTTAAGGGGCCATATAAGATGAGCGCTTGTTATGAATGAAACTTTGGTGATTACATCAGCTACACTAACCCAGAACAGCTGACAACTATTGCCAATATCATGCGTTCAGCAATCAGCAACATCTTTGGTACAGATGTCAGGGAAACCATCGTGCCAATTATGCTGTAATGATGAGCGTAGAGAGCCTGGCTAGGGAATTCTCATTTCATGTCTTCTTTGAAAAAGCATCTCTTAAAAGAGGGCAATATACAATATATACAGCGTATCCTGTCACTTTTTTTGGCTTGAGCTGTACTCCTTTTGACTCTGTGGATCATTGAACTTTCTGATCTTGGAGTTGGGATGGTATAAGCTAAAGGGTTTTGGCACACACAAAACCCACTACATTCTTGAATGCTCAAGACAGCTTTACAATGTCTTAAGCTACATCTGAGCAAACCTGTTTCTTACTAATACTGTCAGTCTTTTTGAATGTTTTCTCTACAAAAGACACAAGGAGAAAAATATTTGTTAGTTAATCAGAACCTATCAAATTTCACACAGTTAACTGAGTGATTCTTTCTGCATTCCAATTTTAGAAAAAATAAAGAGTAGAAGACAATCTTTTACAGGAAAATAGGCAATGTATGTCCTGAGGTCAGTGTGGTCTTAAGTTCTTCTCTCACATCTTCTGTAATGACGGTACTTTGCAATTCATTCACTTTTTCTCAGCAAATACTCACCAAGCACCTACTGTATGCTAAGAACTGTTCTGAATGAGAGTAAATGTTCATATATGTGATCTCAGACACAACATTTTCAATCATTAGAGAAAAATTATTATGCTTACTATGTTTAACTTACTACGGTTGGGGAAATGTTCAAATAAAATTTTCATCAATAAGGAAGGACACAGAATGGATTCATGTCAAGTCTCAGTTAATCAAGCAATTCTATTATAATCACCCAACCCTACTACCCATGAATGCTTTTGGTTATTTCAGGACTTTTTAAATTTGAATAACTGTATAGATCAAGGGGCATTAGATTAAGCAGAAGGTTTTAGTTTCTGGCCAAAATAAATGAATACAAAACTATAGAAGAATAGGAAAGAAGGAATCATCACAAAGCAGATCTTCAGATCATGAAGGTGATACACCTTCACAGGCCTGTGTAAATTTAGACCCTAAGCACACTATTGCTGCCAGAAACTGCTTCCAATAGAAAACTTTATAGGCATTTTAAAGTCTCATGGGTGAGTCCCTGGAAATATCACAGTTGGTCAAAAAACATATGTGTTTCAACTCTTTCTAACTTGCTTTGGTGTTAGCTTATAAAAACTCATAGGTGTATATTGGACTCATTAAACTGAGGGACTCATAAGCACTGGCTCGATCAGGGCAGGGTGCTGACAGGCATTATACATTATGCAAGCTTCCCCACATCATTCTGCCAACCTGCTTCCATTTTAATCCAAAACATTCCCAGCTTGTCAAATACTAGGCCTCCCTGGAACATATAAAACCAATCATGCCACCTCATGCAAAGGTTCTCTGATGTGGACAAATTTCCACTGGAGACTGTAAGGAACCCATGACCACATTTTCACATGTTACTTCAAATCAATCCAAAATCCTCTCTCCAGAAGTATTACAACAGTAAAGCGGTAACCCAGGGAAATAGGTAGAAGATGGAGTCCAAAGCATCCTGCTTGACAGTTGTCAAGCACCAGATTATCACTGAATCAATCCAGTGAATATTCTTAGACATTTTATTTAAAAACCCACTGGGTTTGAAGATGTTATTTATTTATTTATCATTTATTCATTTATTTATTTGTTATATTTTTAGAAGCTCCCAGAACGTTCAAGATCATAATGAAGCTGAGTGCAAAAAAAGATGCTTTCAAATCTCCAAATTTTCTAAAGGGGCCACAGAGAGAACTTACATAAAATACACTTTCATGTTGACAAATTGGCATGTCAAGACAATTAGCCTCTTTGTTGCAAGATGGTGGACAGATGCATAGAAGAATCATGAGTTTGATTGTTCTACAAAAGTCAATAAGGCTGAGTCTCCAACAGAGCTAATATGTCAAAGAAGGGAGAGATAAGAATTGGAAATCTGATGGGAAACAGCCATACAGGAAACACAAAGGGAAGCATGTTGAATTGTGGTTGAAAATAGTATGAGTAAACTTTGTTCTAAGACATGTGTGGAGCTGGAAGCAACACACCCAGGAAGAGTAATTATGAGCCACAAATAAGAGATTTATGACAACCTGAACAATTAAAACCTAGTGGTGAGGTGAATTCCTTATGATGGAATGTGAGTTATATGCAAACCTCAAGAAAGGAAGTCAAGGGAAGAGGCAGAAGAGCTCTGAATTTAGCAGAAGACCCTGAAGAGTGCTGAAATAAAAAATAATAAAGAAGTGGTGTGCTTCCTTCAATTAAAAAAAAAAGACAGGAATGTACCAATAATTCAAATCAATTTGATTAATATTTAGAAGAGGTTGGAAGGATATTTATTAGTCACCATATATCTGAAAATAAGCTTATTCATGTCACTGATTATTTGTGCTTGGTGCAGATCAATATTTAAGTTAGGGGAGTCTAAACTTAGGTGTATGTAGAATGTTCAGAGAATCCAGAGGGCGAATTACACCAGATCAACTTAGTTTTCTTTTGCAATGGATAGATCATGTCAAAAAGGAAAAAACAGTAGTTCAGAGAATCTGATTTCTCTAAATATGGTACTCTTAGGAATAAGTGAAGAATATGTGGTCTAGATCATATTTTAATGTGTGAGTATACAATCAACTGGAGGACTAAACCCAAAATTGGTTATACTCAACATTAATCTAAGGGATATCATTGAGTGAGATGGTTGACATTCATTAATGGCTTTATAAGCCATTTAGCTGGCAGGATAAGCAACACGATGTCACTGGAACATTCAACAACAAATTGGGAACACTATGAAAAAATGGGAAGAGAATTTGGTGACCTCAAGGTACCTGGCTAAAACCAAATAATGTTCTTTAGGAATGCTTAGGGATTAACAACAAATACAAAATTGCACCAGGCAAAGATTTCTTAGATATAACATCAAAGGCATGATTTGTAAGTAAATAAGCATGCAAACAAAATTAAATAGTCTTCAACATTTTTTAAATCTCTGCCTTTCATGTGATGCCTGGGTGGCTCAGTGGTTAAGCATCTGCCTTTGGCTCAGGGTGTGATCCTGGAGTCCTCAGATCAAGTCCCACATTGGGCTCCCTGCATGGAGCCTGCTTCTCCCTCTGCCTGTCTCTGCCTCTCTCTCTCTCTCTCTCTGTGTGTGTGTGTGTGTGTGTGTGTGTCTCATGAATAGATGAATAAGATCTCTAAAAAAATAAATTTAAAAAAAATTTCTGCCCTTCAAAAGACAATGTTAACAGAATAAAAGACAAGCCACAGACTGGGAGAAAGACATTTGTAAATAATATATCTAAAATCAATCAATCAATCATATATCTGATAAATGTCTTGTGTTTAGAATATATAAAGAACACTCGAAAGAACACAATAAGAAAATAAATAACCCAATTTTTAAAAAATAGATGAAAGATATGAACACATACTTCAGTAAAGAAAACATACAGATGGCAAGTAAGATAAAAAGATGTTAATCATGATTATCATTAGTCATTAAGGAAATGCAAATTAAAACCATAATGAGATGCCACCAAACACTTCACAGAATGTCTAATATTAAGAAAAGAACATTGAACATAACAAGTGTTGGCAAGTGTGTGGATGAAATGAAACTCTCATATGCTGTTAGTAGAAACATAAAATATACCCATTTTGGAAACAGTTTGTCAATTTCTTAAAAAGTTAAACATATATTTACCATGTGATCCAGTCATTCCAATTCCTAAGTATTTACTCAAGATTTATATACTAATGTTTATAGCAACTTCATTTGCAATAGCCAAAGCTGGAAGCAATCCAACTGGTCATTATCAAGTGTTTGGATAAAGAAAGTGTGGTATATCTATATGATGAAATGCTCAGAAATAAAAAGGAATGAACTGTTAATACACACTACAACACAGATGAATTGCTAAATAATTATACTGAGTGAAAGCAGCTGAAAAAAAAGGAATACCTATTGCATAATTCAATTTATACAAAATTCTATAAAATGCAATCTAATCTAAAAATGACAAAGAGCATATCATTTGGTTGCCTGGAGACTTTGGAGATGGGAGCTGTGGGGCATGAGGAAGGTAGAAAGGAACAGCAGGAGGGAAGGATTATAAAAAGACACAAAAAAACTTAGGGGAATAGTACATAGTTCATTACCTCAATTGTGCTGGTGGTTTCACTGTTCATATTAAATGTATATAATTTATTATATGTTGATTATACTTTGGTAAAATGGTAAACAAACACACACATAAAATAAAAGTTAAAGAGTAATTCCAAATGAAGAAAGGAACTGCATAATAATGGATTGCTCAGTGTATCTACATATCATTTTTATAATATTACCATCAGAAAGGCAACATGGTATTGTAGTGCAAGAATTCACAAATAATCTTTCCATTGTAAGAGTACTGGTCATATCCTTATTCTAACACAGGAATTGGTCTAGAGTCCGTATTTTAAAAATGACAGAATGAAATTCAGTAGAAAATCTATTCATTGCATATGTAATTGGCCGAACTAAGAAATATAAACTTGGATTATTGAAATTTTGTTAATTAACAGCTGTTTGTTTCACCATTTCAAAATCCCCTTTCTGCTGAGTAGCCACCTCTGTTAACAAAATCTCAGTTCTGGTTCCATCATTTTTTCATCATGTTTGGCAATTAAAACCATCTTGGGAGAAAAAAAAAAAAAACCATCTTGGGTCCTGTGCAAAGCTTTCTGTTCTCTCCAGTCCTAGCTGAAGTATTGATTCAAGCTGCTTGTGTTGGGGAGGTGGGGAGTGGTCTGCTCTCCCACTCTTCTCTCTCACTTTCCTCCTTTCTGTCTCACTCTTTACCCCTTCAGCATATGGTCACTACAAAAGTTTCCATGGTAAGTGCTGGGGGAGGTTTGACACCCTTTTGCTTCAAGGGTGGCCAGAAATCATATATAGAAATCCACTGTCCCTTTTTGCTGCTTCTTTTTTGCTACTTGTTTCACCATGGCAGGCAGCCAAACGCTGACTGTCTCATGAGAGTTGCACATGCTGTTCTTCAGAGGGCACTCAGAGACCCCTCCCTGCCTAGTGCCGCTGAGGTAAGAAGGCTGCTGAAGCTCTGCAGCTCTGCCTCTAATTCCCCACCATTATCCACCAAAATGGGTGGCCCAATCTACACCCTTTTAGAATTTAGGTCCTCTCACCCAAATCAACATCACTTTTAGAGGCTCCTACTTAAACCTACTTAAACTCATTCTCCACTTGAGGTCTCCATCTGACCACAGAGAACTCCCAGATTTCCTTGTCAAGTCAAACAATGGGAGTGCAGACAATGGGAATTGCCCTCTACCTCATCCCAGAGCTCCTTCTCTCTTCTATTTCTTTCCTACTCCTTTTCCTCACAAGCGATGTCACACATTCTGATGGTTTGGGGTTTAGAGGCACAGTAACTTTCAGAAAAGAAACTATTGCCTGTTCCTAACTATGGAGAGAAGAATATTCTGAGCACCCCAATCTTGTAGGCAAAGAAACAAGTCAAATACTCCCTCTTCTATGAGGCAAAGAAGAGAAAGATATTATTGCTTCTTGACATATTCTGCATTCTACCCAAAATCAGCTCCTTCACCTACTCTCCCTCTTCTACCTTTTCTTGACAAAGATCTCAAAACCGTGGAGCCTCTCTGAATGGGTAGGGTACAGAGACACATATTAAGAAACAAGTCCTCCTTGGACTTGGCTTTGGAGAATTCAGTAAAGATTCCCAATGGGGTGGAGGGAGGAGGGCTCCACTATAACCCCTAAGCTACTATTGGATATCTTCCAGGGAAGAGGATTTCCATCAGTCCTTACACACATTCCACATGAATCTACTTTTTTAAAAAATATTTATTTATTTATTTATTTAGAGAGAGAGAGCACAAGTGCAGGGAGGGGCAGAGGGAGAAAGAGAAGCAGACTCCCTGCTGAGTGTGGAGTCTGACTCAGGGCTGGACCCCAGGACCCTGAGTTCATGACCTGAGCAACGTCAAACACTTAACTGACTGAACCACCCAGGCACTCCATGAATCTACTTTTTACAGAGCCCTCTGCTGGGTGCCCCAAGAATTCCAGAGTGAATGGGCACATGGTCTGACAGGGTATTCAAGAAGTAGCTGAAAAATCATAATAGTAAAGTAGAACAAATTCCATTAAAAAACCACAGATAAGGTCAAGGGTAGATTGTACCAAGCCAAGCACTGTTCAGGAGTTATCTTCCTATACTCAAAATGAAAGAAGAGATTTCCTCCAGTTGTGAGATCATGAAGACATTGGCATTTGTTCTGAGCCTTGAAGAGAATGAAGAGTTTGAACTTGTAGACATAGGTGGAGAGGCAATTAGAGGTGAGGAAATTTTTTGGAAACAGTAAATCACATGGGATAACTTATTAACTATCTTTAAGTACAACATTTCTCAACTTCCCTGATTATAGGAATCACTAAAGATGCTTGTTAAAAATACAGATTCCTAGCTCCACCCCAGACTTCCTGGATCAGATTCAGAGAAAGACACAGAGAATCTGAATTTTTAACTCACACCTCTTAGGTGATTCTTATGATGAAGAAAATTTGGAAAATACTAAGGAAGGATCTGTAAGTCTACTTTGAGTAAGAAATGAAACTATTACCTATATCACTGGACCAAAAAAAAAAAACTACAACAAAAAAAGGGCTCTCATCTCTATAAAAGTCTGGTGTGGAATAAGAAAGACTCTAATTAAAGGTTTCTAAATACTGCAATAGGCTTTTATGAGAGTTGGAATCCCCATCCCTGAAAAGCTTTTAAAATGGAGGAAATCACTATTTGCCCTACAGGTGCTGGCTCTGGGGAACAGGCAGAGGATTGAATTATTTGGGGATCATTTGGGGGTTGTGAGAAATTGAAACTCACCCAAGCAAGAATTAATGGAAAGAGTTTATTATAAGAACACAAGGGAATCTCAAGGAGACCAAATAGAGGAACTAGAGCTGGGCCTTAGGGAAAGTAGAAAGTCACCAGACACCTTTGCTCTTTCTTTGGGACCAAATATTCTCTTAATGCTGTGTCTCTCTGTATATATATTGAATTATCTTCTCTCCTCAAGGCAGCTTCTCAATTTAATTATCCAGTTATCAATGGCAACTTTATCCTCCAATTCAGCATGATTCCTCAGATACTCAGAGTGAAGGGTACAGTCTCCATACCCCAATTCCATAGTTCACCCAGGTGATAAAATTTTATGGGTTAATGTTGAGTCACATGTCCACACATGATCCAATCAGTTGTTACTAGGGGTACTCCTTTTTGGCACTCTGAGAATGTAGTTGAGAGAAATATGAAACTCATACAGGAATAGGTCGAATGAATGTTCTGTTGCCTTAATTTTCTATTTTACTCCAAAAAATAAAGTTCTTATATGAAAACCTTATTCTTTTAAGAAGTGTCCCTCTTACCTTCATTTTGAAACTCCTGTGAAAGAACTACCTACTGGAATAGCAAGAATAAGTATTTGTAAACAATGAATAATCTGGTCTGGTTTCAGAATCTTCTGGGTAATCGGAATTCTTATCTACGAATTTCTATGTCTACAAATGCAACACAAGAAGCATTTTGCTGAAATTCTTCAAACATTTATGTTAATTTATCTCCATCATTTTAACAACCATGTGCTTCAAGATAAACTTCAATGTATGTTTCTAATTAATTTTCACTTAATTCATCTCAATATTGATTAAGTTATCTGTAGTCCAGAAATGTTTTTAAAAGCTGTCAGAGTCCTTTCCCTATGAACAAGAAGACTTTCACCCTCAATATATGGAACTTTAACTCCATAGAGCCTCAGCTTGGGTTTGGTTGGTTAATCTGGCCCTCAAGTGATTCAACTCTAAGTTTACTCAACATTAAGTTGTTCTTGGTTTTAGGAGAAACTATTCTCCTTTTCTCCTATGGCTAAGAGATGTGAAAGAAGAACAAGACCACCGAACTGAAATATAATTCTATCCAGAAGTTCTTGTAATACCCTAAGTGGAAGAGGGGAACACATTCTCTCCATCCTCTCTGCAGCCTCCTCTTAGTAGTGTCCTCCTCCTAGTGAAGCACTCTCATCCAGGATATGAATTACCATTGCCCAGTGACAGTGAGATTTATGGTGTTCTACTTTTACAAATAGACTCACTTTAGCATCTCCCATTACTCTGAGGCTCCAGAGGACTAGGCAGGAGAAAAACTCTTTCCTTTATTAAAAGATCTCAGTCAAATAAACTGAATAAATAAAAGAACAGAAGCAAAGGAGATGTTCAGTGAAAGAAAGAAGGAAAGAAAAGAAAGAAGTAGGGAAGGAAGGAAGAGAGAGAGGAGAGGAGAGGAGAGGAGAGGAGAGGAGAGGAGAGGAGAGGAGAGGAGAGGAGAGGAGAGGAGACTATACTTGGTTGTAGTCTGACCCAAAAGGCTTTGAAAAGCTAACAGATTATTTACCTCAAGTTGCCTGTTCCAAAGATTACACCAATTTTCCAGAGTTCTCTTCACCTGCAATCAGGCTAGCCCTGAACACAGATGTACACAGACTCTTCAAAATAATATATTTGCCATGAATAAAACACCATTATGAATGATATACTATGAAAATTATATACTGTGTGTGTGTGTGTGTGTGTGTGTGTGTGTGTGTATCTGGGGGAACAATATAAGGAGATAAACTAAATAGCAACTGTGCCTGGTCCAAGGGCCTAAAATACCCATACCATTCTCCCCTCCCTCATCTGCTCTTTGACTTTATAGATTTGCCCAATTTGGATTTATCACATAAAAATAATCATACAGGGCCATTCAAGTGGCTCAGTCGGTTAAGTGTCTATCTTCCATGATCCCAGGTCCTGGGATTGAAACACACATCAGGCTTTCTGCTCAGCAAGGAGTCTGCTTCTCCTTCTCCCTCTGCCTTCTATTTTGCCTGCTTGTGCACATTCATGCTCTCTCTATGTCAAATATATATATATATACTATAATATAAATATAATAATATAAATATATATTTATATATATATAAAATCTTAAAAAAGGAATCATACAATATATATCTTTTTGTGTCTGGCTTTACTCAGCATAATTTTTTTGAAGTTCATTCAAATTGTGCCATGTCTCAGTACTTCATCTCCTTTCATGCCTAAATAATATTCCACTTTATGTATGTACTACATTTTGTTTATCAATTTATCTATTGGTGGATGCTTGGGAATGTTTCTACCTTTTGGTTAATATGAACAATGCTGCTATAAACATTCATGTACAAGTTTCAGAGAGGTGAGAACACCATTTATTGCAACCCTGAAAAGAAGGAGGAAAATATTTTCAAGGTAGCAACTCAGTACCCATTCCTTTACAAGTTGCAAGATGTGCAGTAGTACTAAATTAAAAGATAACTCAGACACAGTAAAGTAGAGAACCTGGATGTTTTCTTTGCCACATATCAAAATGGAAAACTCCATAGGCTGATAGTGACCCCTGAGCATAATTAACAGGGAGCCTATTCTCCACCCAAATAAAATCAGTGGGGTTGAAGCTGACCACACTTCTACCAAAAACAAAGAAATGTTATAGCCAACTTCAGAGATGTCTGAACATGGGTATTTGCAATGATTAATGAATCAACATCACTGAGAAATAAGTGCTTATGATCAGAGGCCTAGAGGAAAACTTAGGGTGGAGGTGGGAAGAGGAATTCAGAACCATTGTCTATTTTCCATGAAAATTTTTTTCTTAAAAAAAAAATACTGCACAGCTGTTGGAACTGTGTGAGCATTTTGGGACTGTCAAACCATCGACTGACTTTTGAAGAATTCTTCCAAGGTGGATTTTATTGGTTTCAGCTGGAGACTCCATCCCCCCCCACCACCACCACTACCACCAGCACAACCAGCACAAAGCCACATGCCCACCAAACGCTGTCTCTCTTCTGCCCTGAAGTGATCCAAAAAAAAAGAGTTCACCATAAGGGAAACATGCAGAGTCAAGTTGTGCCTCAAGTTAGTCCACAGCTTTCCACAATCTATAGGAGATAAGACCCGTATCGCAATATTCCAACAAAAGGAGTAGCCCAATGAAGTTCACCTTTGCTAAGGGCATTTGTCCCTTTGTGGAATCTCTATTTTCTTTTTCTCTTTGGCAGGCAGTAGTCTTGGTTTTCTAAATGTTCAGTAGAAGAGTATTCACATTTTACTTTCTAAAACTTTGTGGAGCTTCAGCAGCACTAATATATCCTGTATCAATACACACAATGGAGAAATGTTACTGGTACTAAATAAATAAATGAAGACCATATAGGGAAAGGAGTAGGGTGGAGGCTGCTAGGAAAGAAGCTGACATCTGCTCCTACTCACAGCATTCAATTCAGCCCACCTCGAAGTACCCCCTGCCCCCCACTAGATTTTGATGCTCTGATGTTCAACAGAGCAGCTCAGCTCTCCTCCAAGTTACCATGTCAACACAGAAGATCCAATGAAGTGTTGAAAAAGCAACGTGGAGGACCTCCTTCAGGCACACACTGTGAACAGAAGCAGCAATCACTTCAGTTCTCTTTGCTCCAAAACCAAATGTAAGCCTTTGCCAACTCTCTGGCTTTGAGGACAAGCTTTGAAGAAGACTCTTGCAGGATATTATTTCCCATGTTGGAGATAAATTCTAAATTTCTCCAGGCCCATCATGAAGGAAAAGTTCTTGAAGATAAATGAATCCAGCCAACCAATCTTCACTTAGTGAACACTGACAACTTTCTTGTCATTAAAATTCACTCAAAAGGGACAATTTTACAGAGAGACCCTAGAAAAAAAACAGACAGAGGGAGAGAGCGTGTGTTCTGAATTTGGGAGTTAGTCAGATGTGTCCGGGAGTTCAAGTAGACCTCAAGATAAATATGACTTGCAATTTTAGTGTACTTGTGTTTTAAATTATTAAAAAAATTATTCTTACTGAGATACAAAACATAGAAACCCACTAGAGTCCCTGACTTTTAATAGTGGTAAAAATATATATGTAATATTTAAATCTACAATACAGTAATGTTCACTGTATTCACACTATTAATAGTGCCAAACTGAAACTCTATACCCATTAACAACTCCCTTTCCTCCTTCCTCTTGTGAACCACCATCCTACTTTTCATCTCTTAAGAGTTTAGAGCCCTTGACTTTGAAAACTGGAAAGAACTTAAAAACCATCTCACCCAAACTTCTCATTTTCAACTGAATAAACTGAGGTATGGAATATTGAAGCTACAGTAGCCAGTGAGCAGTGGATCCAGGACTTGGGCCTCTGCTGCATGAACCCAGCACTGCCCCTCATGTAGCATTATTTCAACAATATTATTATGGTTTTCATTGTCTACCATCATCCAAATCAATGTTGCTTTCCACACAAAGAAGCAATTTTGCAATAATTAATATACAAAAACCAAATTATAATACCAGAAGTATTTTGCAAATAGAACAGGACAGTCTAAGAAAACTTATATGCATTACATAATTCTCCCTAAAACACACTGCTCAAGCTTAACATAACTATAAAATTCCCACAGAGAGTCGGACAAGGCTCTTTTAAAAAGGTATTCAGCCCAAATAACTGATAATTCTATATTGTTGTTTGTTTGTTTGAAAATTCTATATTATATCAAGGATGAAAATTGGAAATTTTTTATCTCTGATGAAGTCACTGTTAAGTATTAAATTAAGAGAGGAAAAGAAATGTGCTGATCACAGGGTGGTTAAACACAAGAATAAATGACCCAAGAATGCTATAAAAGTCACCTTTCCTGAAGGTATTTGTCTCCAGATTCTCATAATCATGACATTACTGCAGGAACTCCCATGTTTCCCTCCCAGGCTTCATTTTCATGACTCTAAAGTCCCAGGGTTTTCACAGGCCATCCCAGTGGCCCAGGTACATGCATGTACATCCCCACAGGAACAGAATAGAGATTTGGATAGCACCCTGCATTGGGTATTACCTTTCTCCTTGGATCCTCAAAGTCTACCTGGGTGATAAACAGAACTGAGCCCAAAGCTATGACACTAGAAAGGCAAAAATTGTTTCTGCAAAATCACAAGTCTGAGCTCTCTCCAGGACTCCAAAATGAGTCTCCCAATCTTGGGTGCATAGTAAATGAATGCAGCATGAGGAAGCAACTGAGCTGTCCCAGGCCATTGCCAGCAGCAGTGAAACGCATGGGAAGGGATTCGGACTAAGGAGACAGCACATCTTGGTTGAGTCTCTCCTCTGCCATAAGCCCCCTGACAAGTTGTCAAACCTCTCTCTGCCTCAGTTTCCACATGTATAAAAGGAGGGCGATCTGATAACTACTTCAAGGGTTGTGGTGAAGATAAAGTAAGTTAATATACCTAAATCACTTAGCACCATGCTTAATCAATATAAGCACTCAAAAAATGCCAAGAATTATTATTAATAATGCACCCTGGTCTTAGTCTTTTTACCACTCTCTCCTTCTTTCTTCCCCTAACACCTTTAGCTTCTCCCTTCTTTTCCTTGATCAGATGCTGCCTATACCCCTACTCATTCCCATGGACAAGACCAATATCATGTTTGGTGATTTGAGAGACAGTCAAAAGTGCTCTTCTGCCCTAACATAAAACTCCTCTAAAATGTCATAATTAGACATTTAACCCTATGAATAAATAGCCATCCTTTTTAATGTAAAGCCCTGGGAGAAGTACTATACTAAATTATTAGCCTGGCTTTTAATCACTTCAGTACATCCTCTTGCAGTTGTATCTGCCTGAAATTAACTTGTTTATTTATTGATTGTTTAATTACTATCTTCCCCAAGCTGTGTAAGAACAGGAGCTTATCTATCTTATTCACCACCATATCCCTAACTCCTACAACAGAAACTAAGCATGTAGGAAACACTTACTAAATAAGTATTTGTCAAATATTGAACAGTTGAATTGCTTAATTCCCTCCAAAATATGCCATGCTGTCTACCCTGATGCTCTCTGCATCTGCTATTTTCTCTGCACAGAATGCAACATTCATTCCACATGATCAGTGACTACCAGGTCTATGCTTCTCTGACCCATTCCTACCAGTTCTCTTGGGCTCAACTAGGGTCTTCTATCTTCCACAGGGCCATCTGTGACCTGTCTAGGCTGGGTCAGTGCCTCTCTGCTGGCTCTCACAATGCCCTAGTCTCTGTCCCTCCTCAGCTTAGCATTCCTGAAGTCTTCACATATCAGCAAATCCCTCAATATCACCAAAACTATAGTCTCCACTATAAAATTGGTACTGGAGTACATAACAGCAAAACTGAGCTCCAAAGGACTATTGTGGAAGGAGGGAAGGGATGGAGGAGCCTACTGAACTCATTCACCAAGTCAATGACCCTGTCCCTTGACCATGATCTGGTCCCAGCAAAATTCTTAATGGCTCTCTGTTAGGCCTTAAGGATAATTTGAGAAGAGTCAAAATCTCTAATATCAAATCCATGAACATCACAGTTCATTTTATAACTCTCAGGTTTCTCGTGCTGAAAATTCTTTGAAGAAAGCAACTATGTCTTCCCCAGTTTCCCCATGCTTGGCCCAATGCTAGAAAGTATTAAAATTTCCACAGTGTTTGTGAACTAAATGAGTGTTTTTGAACCTACATCAGTTTACTTTTGGCCACGAAACTCTGCTTTTATTTTTAAATCAGATATTTAAGCACTTTGACGATATGGTTTCCCCATCACAAGAGTACAATGTTTAAAAATAAATGAGGATTTCTTTTTACTTATGCCTTCTCCAAGTTGAAATGATGCATCTAAGATAGAAAATCCAGAAATAACACATGCTTAGAATTAAATTCCAGACACTTCAGTTGACTCAGCTCTGACCCCAAATCAAGACCAAGATCTTGACAAGCGACCACCCACACACTTGGGCTGGGCCATTGTCCTCCATTTCACATCGATGCTTTCCGGACACACTTGCTAGGGATTAAAAAGCTCTGAATGTGTGACAGGCACAGACCAACATCAACAGATTCAACCAGGGTAAGAATGGAAAGGGTCTGGATTCTGGCTCTGTACTAGCCCCCTGCTTCCCAACCCAGAGATACAATCCAATAGATTTAAGCCGTATTTAAGTCAAGTCAGGCCAAGGAGACATTTTGAGAACCCCCGTCTGTGGGAATATGCCCTCAACTACCCATGGGAACAGGTAATAAAATGCGGTGAGATCAACATATCCAGTTTTATTTCTAGACTATATAGTCAAAACAGAAATAGTCTAAAGTTGACAAAAATTTTCTCAACTGTACCATAGCAATGATTTATACCTCTTGTAGTCTTACTATTGCATCCAAATGTGTGAAAGAAAGCTCTGTACCATTTCAAGAAATTTAACTTTTGATGTCAGAGTAAGTTAGAGTCATTGTATCAGTTCCAGACAGTTAGGGACCTCACCCTGATAAATGTTTGTGCAATATATTCTCCTTTAAGATACTCTGTTTCATTGCTGAAAAAGAAAATGCACTGGAATCATTTGGGGACAAATTTAGGCATGTTGGACAACAAAATATGTAGACAGCTGTTTGGTATGCAATTAAAATACCACTGGTGGGAACATGGCTCTGGCAATGGTACAGGAAATCTACTTTTCCCTTCAAAAAACCAATTTCAGTTGACAGCCTCACTCAACAAACTAAGATGGAGTTCTTTTTTTTTAAGATTTTATTTATTTATGAGAGACACAGGGAGAAGGAGAGAGGCAGAGACACAGGTAGAGAGAGAAGCAGGCTCCATGCAGGGAGCCCGATGTGGGACTCCATCCTGGGACTCCAGCATCATGCCCTGAACTGAAGGCAGACGCTAACCACTAAGCCACCCAGGCATCCCTAAGACGGAGTTCCTAGCATGGCTTCTGTCAGGGGTCCATCTGACCCCCATTCAGCACTGGATCAGCCACCAACAGACAACACAGAGGAGAGTCAGAAACACTTCTGGAACAGAAGTAGAGACGGCTACACACACTTCACACTCTGAGTTCACAGGCAAGGCACAGCTGAGTTCCTCAAAGCATTCCACTGGTGCAGCCTTCTGGGAGCAAGTTGCAAGAGCTGACTTTGGATCCAAAATCATTAATGCCCCTCTCAATGTCCTAGAGGGGATACATTTGAGCTAGAAGTCACCAAATGCACACAACACCTCCAGAAGGCCTATGGCAGTTTATAGGGGATATCCTTGCCTTCATCCAGATACTCTGAAAATTCCAAAATAGGAATTAAGCTTCCCATTTAATGAAGAAAGGGCAGTGTATTCCATGGTTTCATCATACCTGTGGTCAAGAGAAAGTCCTATCTCTAAGTATGCTTCTTCTCTTTTTTTGGTGGAAAATATCAAACATATACTAAAATAGAAGACTAACATAATGAACCTATAGTCTCAGCTGTTATCAACTTTTGGCCAATATCATGTTGCATCTATAACTCGCTCACTCCAGTCCACCAACACTGGATTCCTTAAGGCAAATCCCAGACATCATACAATCTCATCTGTAAACATTTCAGTCTATCTTTATATTTTTAATATTTATTTATTTATTTATTTATTTATTTGAGACAGAGAGCACATGTGCATAGGTGGGGGGCAGGGCAGAGGGAGAGGGAATCCTCATGTGGACTCCCCACTGAGCACAGAGCCCAACATGGGGCTCAATCCCAGGACCCTGAGGTCATGACCTGAGCTGAAACCAAAAGTCAGATGCTCAACTGACTGAGTCACCCAGGTGCACTTCAGTCTATCTTTAAAAGACAAGAAGTCTTTTTTTAACTCAGCCATTAACATATATGAAAATTTAGAATAATTATTTAATATCATCAAAAATCCAGTCAATAATCAAACTTGTTATTCATTCAAATTTCAGACCTTATATAGCAAGTGATATGTCTCATATCTCAATCTTGTTTTCTCTCCCTATTGCCGTTTGTTATTGAAAAAACTAGGATTTTTTCCTGAATCATTTCTCACACCCTGAATTTTACTAGTTGTATCCCCATGATGTCATTTAACATCCCTCTTCACCTATTTCTTCCTGTAAGCTACTAATTATGTCTAGAGGCTTGATTAAATTCGGGTTTGATTTTTTTTGACAAAAATACTCCATGAGTGGTTAAATACAGGCCTCTCAAGAAGCACATTACATCATTATACCTGGTTGTCTCCTTTTGTGATATAAGCAGCTGTTGCAGATCATTGTCTGAACTGTTTCCAGTGACTAAAAAATGGAGATGATTCTCATTCTATTCTTTCTTCATTTAGCTTGAATACTTCTTTAAACAGAATGGTTTCTTCATCAACAATTTGATTACCCTTGAACAGAAAAGAAGGTAAAGGGCAGCCCCAGTGGTGCAGCGGTTTAGCACCGCCTGCAGCCCAGGGCGTGATCCTGGAGACCCTGGATTGAGTCCCACATCGGGCTCCCTGCATGGAGCCTGCTTCTCCCTCTGCCTGTGTCTCTGCCTCTCTCTCTCTCTCTCTCTCTCTCTCTCTCTCTCTCAATCTCTCTGTGTCTCTATGAATAAATAAATAAAATTTAAAAAATAAAAAAAAGAAAAGAAGGTAAAATGCTTAACTCCCCTTATCAATTTTCAAAAAATTGAGTTCATTTGCTAGCATCCTTAAAAGGATTTTTCTGATTTTACTTTTACTGTCATTATGAACTCATGAATTAATGTTTTGTATATTTCAATCTATTGCAGTTATTAATCTATTTTTTATTGATGCTCAAATTGTCCCCATTTTTTAAAATTTCAGTATAGTTGACACACATTACATTAGTTTTAGGTGTACAAGTTGGTGATTTGACAAGTTTATATATTATGCTATTTTCACCACAAGTATAGCTACCATCTGTCCCATTACATCATTATTACAATATGTTAATTATTTTCCTTATGCTTTACTTTTTATTCCCATGACTTACTCATTCCAAGGCTGGAGGCCTGTATCTCCCTCTCCCCATCACCTATGTTGCCAAACCTTCTACTTGCCTTCCCTTTGGCAACCATCAATTTGTTCTCTGTATTTATAGTTTTGATGAAGATTTTTGTTTGTTTACTCATTTTTTAAGATTCTATTTATAAGTGGAATCATATTGGTATTTTTCTTTCTCAGTCTGGTTTATTTCACTTCGCATTATACTCTCAAGGTCCATGATGTCTCAAATGGCATGATCTCCTCCTTTTAATGGCAGTGTAATATTCCATTGTGTTTATATACCACATTTTCTTTATCCATTCATCTATTGATAGACACTTAAGTTATTTCCATGCTATGGCTATCGTAAACAATGCTGCAGTAAACATAGGGATGTATATATCTTTTCAAGTTGGTGGGTTTTTTTCTCTGGGTAAATACTGGAATTATTGAATCATATGATATTTCTATTTTTAATTGTTTGAGGAAGATCCATACTGTTTTCCACAGTGGCTGCACCAATTCTACATCCCCACCTACAGTGCATGAGGGTTCCTTTTTCTCCACATCTTTGCCAACATTTCTTTGTCTTCTCAATTTTAGCCATTCTAATAGGCATGAGGTGATATCTGTGCCACTTTTTTAAGATTTTATTTATTTATTTTATAGAGAGAGCACAAGCAGGGGGAGCAACAGGCAAAGGGAGAGGGAGGAGCCCTATGGGGGGCTTAATCTCAGGACCTGGGATCATGACCTAAACTACAGGTAGACACTTAAACAACTGCACCACTCAGTCACCCCTATCTGTCCCATTTGTAACTAATAAGAATCCCACAGTCTTTACCATATTCATTTTATGTTATAGTAAGGTGTTCCAGGGTCATTTTATATATTTTGTATGACATAGCGGAAGTCAGGTAATTCTCTAAGGAATTCTTTTTGATCTAAGGAAATATGCTACAAGAGATGTGTTTTAAAATCTCTTGGAATAAATTTTTATTTTGTTACATGTCGCCAACTTGATACTCAGTTGGGTTCCTTTCCTTGATACTCAATTGGATTAATTTGTTTCCTTTTTCCATCAGCTCCTGCAACTGTCCAATTTGTTCATCACAAAAGTCATTAAGTTTTTCTGGTAGGACAGCTCCTAAACATACTTTTTCTGTTGAATTTTGTCTGCTTTCATTAGTTTGTTGCCATGGCACTGCTGCATACATCTCATTCCTGCAAGAAATGCTGAACCTCGTCAGAACCAACAGTCTTGTAACTTCCTAAATTCGTCCTTCATATACTAGTCGCCAAAGGTTTTGAGATCTGAGGGCGGAGTCCAGTGCAGCAGCAAGATATAATGTGTATAAATCACATACAATATCCTCTTAGTTTCAGTATACATCATAGTGATGCAATATTTTTATACATTACTAAATGATCCCCATGATAAGTCTAGTTACCATCTGGCATGATACAAAGCTATTATAATATTATTGATTATATTTCCCATGATGTACCTTATATCCCCACGATTTTTCCGTAAATCACAGAGATATAAGGAGGTTTTCATTTCTTAATCTCCTTCACCTATTTTGCCCACCCCCTAACAAGTCTCCCTTTGGTAACTAACAAGTTTGTTTCCTGGATCTATGAGTCTGTTTCTGTTTTGTTTTGTTTTTTAGATTCTACATGTAAGTAAAAGTATATGGTATCTTCTTTCTCAGATTGACTTATTTCACTTAGCATAATACCCTCCAGGTCCACCCACGTTGTTGCAAATGGCAAGACTGTATTCTTTTCTATGGCAAGGAATATTCCATTATATATACCACATCTTTATCCATTCATCTATTTTTTTTTAATTTTTTTTAATTTATTTATTTATGATAGTCACAGAGAGAGAGAGAGGAAGAGACACAGGCAGAGGGAGAAGCAGGCTCCACGCACCGGGAGCCCGACATGGGATTCGATCCCGGGTCTCCAGGATCGCGCCCTGGGCCAAAGGCAGGCGCCAAACCGCTGCGCCACCCAGGGATCCCCATTTAACAATATATTAACAACATATCCCAGTGATCACTTCATGAAAGTATACAGACATCCTCATTTTTTGTTTTTATAGTTATATAGTGCTCCTCATTTATTTTTACAGCTACATATCACTCCAGTAGGTGGATGTACCATAGTTTACTCAACCAGTCCTCTGTGGAAGACACATGCATTGTTTCCAGCCTTTTGCAATTGCAATTTAATAAACTGTCTTGTACAGAACTTGGGGGCATAACTTTAAAGATAGATTGGGATACATTGCTACAAATAGAATTGCTTGACCAAAGGATAAATGTGCAGTAATTTTGCTAGATCTTGTCAAAATCCTGATAGTTTGCATTTCCACAAGTAATGCCCCAGAGTAGTTATTTCTCCACAAACTGAGAGTAATTAATGTAAGTCTTTTGAATTTTTGCCAATATGATAGCTGGTAAGTTGTATCTTAATGAGTGGGGAAAAATTAGAGAGGAAGAAAACAATGAGAGTCTCCTAACTCTGGGGAAAAAAACAAAAGGTTGCAGAAGGGGAGGAAGGTGGGAAGATGGGATGACCGGGTGACAGGCACTAAAGGGGGTACTTCATGGAATTAGCATTGAATGTTATACTATATGTTGGTAAATTGAATTTAAGTTTTAAAAAGTGTCTCAGTGTAGTTTTAATTTTTATTTCTTATTAGAAACAAGATAGAGTATCTTTTCTCATTTCTAAAAACTTTAAATTTCTTTTGCTATGAATTGTCAATCTCTCCTATTTATTTTTCTGTAGGATTGTTGTCTTTTTATTTTGAGAAGCACTTTAATAATGGGATATTAATCTCTTTTCTGTGAGAGAAATTCCAAATATTTTGCCCACTTTACTATATTTGCCATTTTACTATATTTATGAATATTATTTGGAGGGAGGACATAAAAGAGATTTTTTCTTATATATTTATCAACTCATACTGCTTATGGATTTTGAGTTATAGGAAATAATTCTCATAAAGAAACTCATCTATGTTTTAATCTGGTAATTATATGGTTTTATTTTTTATAATAAATTTCTAGAACATTTAGAATTTATCCTGGTAAATAGTATCTTCTTCCATATGGTTATGTTATTATCCTATCACTGTTCATTTTTTAAAAAGTATAATATGAATCTAATCAAGAAGAAACATCACAGAAACCCAAATTAAGAAATACTCTCTAAAACTACTAGCCTATATTCTTCAAAATATAGCAATGACACAAATAAAGAAAGGCAACTAAAGAGATAATGACAACTAAAAGCAATATGTGATTCTAGTTAGCATATTGTACTAGGGAAAAAAATAGCTATGAAGGACATTATGGGATAATTGACAGAATAGAATCTGGATTGTATATTAAAGTACTGTATCAATAAAAATTTTCTAAATTTGATTTTTAAATGTAAATTCAATTAATTAACGTATAGTGTATTATTAGTTTCAGAGGTAGACTTTAGTAATGTATCAGTTGAATAACAACATGTGCTTATTACATCTAGTGCCCTCCTTAATGCCCATCACCCTGTTACCCCATCCCCCCCACCCACCTCCCTTCCAGCAACCTTCAGTTTGTTTGATAGCTGTACTGTGGATACATACAAGAATACTCTTGCTCTTAGGAAATATGCACTAAAATATTATCAGGTAAAAATAAGATAAAATAAAAAATAAAATAAAATATTGTCAGGTAAAGGGACATGATTGTGCAACTTTTCTCAAAGATATAGATAAATGTGTGTGTGTGTGTGTGTGTGTGTGTGTGTGTGTGTGTGTGTGTAGAGGGGACACTGAGAAAATGGAAATTACTAAATATTTTAGGAAATCTTAGGAAAGGTTACATGAGAGTTCTTTATACAATTCAAATTAACAAAATAAATAAAATTCTATCTTTTCCCCCACTGAACTCTGATGCTGCAATTTAGTTTATATACTTCTATTCTCTATGAATCAACACTACACTATTTTAATTATATAAGCTTTATAATATGTTTTAATACTCTGATAGAATTCACCCTTCTCATTGCTCTTTTTTTAAGAGGGTTCCTGGATATTCTTGCATCTTTGTTCTTCTTTCTAGAACATAATATTTTTATTAGAATTACATGTATAGGTTAACTTAGAGAAGACTGACATCTTTATGATGTTGAGTCTTTCTATCCAAGAACTTGGTATGCATTTTCATTTGATCAAGTCCACTTTTGTGTTTCTCAGGATGTTTTACAGTTTTCCTCATACATGTTTTGGCACTTTCTATTGGCTTATTTTCCTATTATAAATGTGTTATTCTCTTCCATTATATCTTTTAACAAGTTTCAACATCCCTTCTGAGCTTCCCAAATGAAAAAATAGTCAGTCATTTTGTAATTATTCTAAGGCAGACATTTTCTAACGTGTTTTAATATCTTATTATTTCCAGTTGTGTTGAAAATTCTCAAAACAAAATATACTCTAATTCACTTTAATTAAACATTGCAAAAATATGCTGTAGTTAGTACATAGGGAGTTAAAAACCCCTTAGTCTCAAGAGTTAAACTGGTTAAAAACAACACATGGCAAATGACATCAGATATCTGTAGAAGGCTTATAGTTTCCACATCAAAAACAGAAGTCAGGAAGCTGGAAAAAATAATTCAGTCTTGATGAAAAGTAAACAAAGTTTTTAGTCTTATCAGTCTCCTTAGCATACCTGAAGAAAGCATATGTGAAAAAACTCTTTAAAGAGTAAGAATTTGTCAATATTTACTCAGTCCTGTCAAGGAAGGAAAGAACTAAATTATAAAAAAGAAGAAGTCTGAGGGCTAAAGAAGAACCCTCCATTGAGGAGCAGTTACCCCCATAGCCTTAGAAAGAAAGAAAGAAAGAAAGAAAGAAAGAAAGAAAGAAAGAAAGAAAGAAAGAAAAGAAAAAAAAGAAAAGAAAAGAAAAGAAAAAAGAAAAGAAAGAAAAGAAAAGAAAAGACCTGCATGATCCTGATTCTCATGGCTTTTGTTCGGTACCTACCAAGCAACCTTTAAGAGTAAAAGAACTTGCCAACTTTCAAGTATACAGCCTCCCCCAGTGACACTTCTCACTATAAACAAACCAATCATCCTTGTGGTATATACACCAGTGTCTAGTGAGCCTGTAGGAAATGCAGTCACCAGGCCTGGATGGCTGGGCACAATCTACCATGCCAACCCACAAATCTTGAGACGAAGCCTCTTTGGGGGCTAATATATACCTCTTAAACTGAACATGAGCCATCCTGGATGCTTGAGAGAGATTAAAAACCATAACATCAAATTAATGTGGTGTCATGCCACAAAGACATTGGAAAACCCTAGATTGTTTTAGCTCTGAGATGAGGAAATGGCTTTTATGGACCCATTAGTGGGTTCCTGAGAGAGAAGCCTGGTGGAGAAGTTGACTCTGAAGATTCCTTAGATGTGCAAGATTCTCCATCTGATGGATTCAAAGGAACTCAAGAAATCCCTACAATAGGGATGCAAGTCTATGTCAGAAATGATCCAAGTATTGTGGAGTCTAGAAGGAGCCCTGATGGTGAGAGCAGATTTTTTAGTCATTCTAATGAATGGTGTTTAGACTTCATAACACTTAAAACCTCAGCAATGGGTGGCAGCTATTCTCCTCTAGCAGAGATTTAATAGGATCAATAAGAGCTCTACTTCAAAGTCACAGTAATATAAAATTGTTCTCCAGAGCAGCCCTATTAAGACCCTTCGGTTTTTGTTTTGTTTTGCTTTTTTCTATTCAAGAAAAGAAACCTGATAGGATTAGGAAGTTTGACTGCCTAGAGTATAATATTTTACAGAACCAAACAAATAGGTCTGTTACTCCTGAAACTCTCTCAGACTAAAATTAATTTGAAAAAAAAATGTTGAAATCGTCTTCCAAACTACTCTTTACTATAAAATTTCCATTGAAATTTTTGCCTCCACTTATTGTATGTCAAATATATTTCCTACTTTATTCCTTCTCAAGATTCTTAAAGTCAAAAATTTTAAGAGCAAGATTACAGTAGATGATGCTGAAATTATGTTAAACCTATAAGACTGAAATCTGGTTAAACCTATGACTTTGCTACAATAAATAAGTGGTTTGTTAGCAAATGGAGTAGCACATTTAGAAAGAATAAAGCCTTCTATCCTATTTATTAATGCTGGCTTTCTCCTGTATGCCAACTGCCTTTTACTCTGCCAGCTGGAAAGAAGCATCAGGTATACTTCTGGGGCTTTACTGGGATTCAGTAGGCAACTCTCAAAGTCGGTTAACGTACTTGTTCTCAAGAGCCTGTGCATCCTCAGACTTGGAAATGTATATGCTTTCCCTTTTTTGCCCCTTTTCCTTCCCCCTTTTCCTTCTTCTTCATCTTCACAAAGAGAAATAGATAGCCAAGAGATAGCTTTAAGATAATAAACCTGCCCTTTAACCAATAGGTTCACCTTGCCAAAATAAGAAAGGACCTAGAATAGTCAGGAAGACCCACTGTCTTGTCAACATAGGTATTTGCCACCTGATGGCCAGATGTCACTTGACTCTACCAATATCCCAAGACATTGAATGAAACCAACAATAGATCCAAATCCTCCTATTTTTCTTTTACTCTTTTTCTGGGTTTGTTTCACAGCTTTGTGCCCTGCCCCCAACCCCTATTTGACTCATTGAGATATGAAAATATTTTCGGCTGCTATATTTAATATCAGATAGTTGATCAACCATCAGTTTTATTGAGGGTCTTCTATGTAGAAGAAGAATTCCTAGCCAATATATTAGGACCTTTGTGTTGCTATTCCGGATTATTTTAAAAGGATGATATATCCATAACTAAAAGCCCCCCAAAGTCTTATAATATATACATCTCCCTTCTTCACTCTTAAATTAGTTGTGTTTGTGTGCTGGGTATATATGAGTGAATTACATCACTCATACAGACATGTTTGAAAAATGCTTGGTCCTTGCACTATATTTTAAGAAGGTCCTAAATCTTTATATGACAATCAAAGGAGAAAACAGCTTTCTAAACAGAGTAAAACACAAGTGCAGAACATAGAGTCATGAAATAGTATGAGGAACTACAGCATATGGTGAAGTACAGAGAAAGATAAGACCAGAGGAGATAAGATATCCAGATTTGAAAAAAGTTGAAAGCTACCCAAAGAGTTTACCCTTAGCAATGAAGAATGACTGAAGGGTTTAAAGTGAGAGAGACATGATCAGATTTGTAACTTGGAAAGCTCATTCCAATAGCAGCATGGAGGATGGGTGGAGATTTCAGAGACTGAAGGGAAGTGTCCCACATTCTCTTTGAGAATGCACACAATTTGTTCACTGATTAAGAACTGGGGGAAAAGGAAAGGGCAAAGTCAAAGATAACTGTCAGTTTTTCAAGTGGAATGACAAAGTGTAGAGCAATGTTATTTATGAAAGTGGGGAACTGCAATGGGAAGAATAGGTCAGCTTGTAAGGAAAAGAATGAGCTCAATTTTACACAGACTGAATTTGAAGCAATTGTACAAAATACAAGTAGGGGTATTCAAAAGGCAGTTAGATAAATGAATTCAGAGACCTGGGAATGAAGTTTGGACTAGAACTATGAATTTGGGCACCATGTGCATACAGGCGGCAGGTTAAACAAGAGATGTAGAAAAGATCTATGAAGGAGGGTGTAGAAAAAGGGAATAAGGCAGAGGATAGACGCTGGTGTTCCTCCACCATGTTAGGAGCAAATAGAAGAGGAGGGGCTTATACAAAGGACGGAGAAGAGCAGAATATTCACCAGCAGGAGGAAGACCAGAGGCTATGTTACAACAAAAAGAGTCCTGAATCTGGAGAACACTTCAAGAATGAAGACATGATGAAAAGCATCAAATTCCACCAAGAACACAAACAAAAATGAAAAATAACAAAGACTCCTTTGAATTCAACAATTTGAGCACAGTTCTAAAAGAGATTTAAGAGATCTGATCAAAAGTACAGGTGGAGAAATCAATTTAAGTAGAGGAAGAGATGCCTCTGAGATTGGTGATAAGTCTGGGAAGGGAGTGTGCAAATAAAGGAAGTTCATAGAGTGGAGGGCTAAGAAAGTTCTTATCAATGGACTCAGTTTGTCTGAAAAGAGGCAGCTAAGGATCTCTGCTGAGGAAAAAATGGGGCAACAGTGAGGAAGGGCACTGAGGAGAGAATCTATGATGACTGGGGAAGATAATGTAAGAAATTCCTCCCTGCCCCACACCTTATCATTGGCACCCACCCACCCCTTCCCTAACACCTAGCACAGTGACTCATTCATAATAAGACAGGTTTAATATTCACTTTTTAGATTTACTTATTCTCATGTATTGGGAACTACTTGGCACAAGCACCAGTACTAGACTCCAGAGATGTAAAGATGCCACAATATTTGGTGAGCTTTAAGTATTCCACACTGCAATTTTATCATCCTTCAGGTCTCATTTTAACAAGCTACTTCCTCAGGGACACCTGTCCTCTCTCCCAGATAGGTTAGGTCTCCATATTAAACATGCTTAGTACCATATACTTTTCCTTAATAGCTTATATAGTAACGATAGCGAAATGATTATATAATTATAAAATATATTATATAAAATATTCATTACGTAATTATATGTAATTTTTAATATCTACTTCTTTCCCCACTAAATTATAAACTCCACAAGGTTAAGAAGTTCATCTCTTTTGTTTTGCAGGATGATCAACACCAGTAGACTGACTGCTGCTCATTCTTTCATTCATTCACCCAATATTTATGCAACCCTTGCTATAAAAGAGACATGGTGCACATACTAAACACTCAAGAAACATTTGTTGGATGAATGAATGAATGAATGAAGTGCTATAGGATGGTTCATTTAAAGATAAAATCTAGTGAGCAGATAATTTATAATCACAATGTGCCATGTACAAACTTATTGCTAAAAGGATTGCAAGTATGAGGCACTTGGTAGGCTGAATTTAAACGGGGAAAGCTAACTTTGGACAGAAGTGATGATTTGGGGAAAAAATAATGAATATGGATTGGAACTGATGCTAGAGGAGTGGGTGGCCCACAAAAGGAAATGTTATTACTAGAACCACTCTTCCCAGTATTCACAGGTGGGATCCAGCTGTATACTGCAGCACTTTCAATAAGAAAAGGAATAGAGTTTCTTACCTTAATTGAACCATGAATAATACTTCTATGACTTCAAACCATAAACTCATACATGACTCCAACAATTGTAAGATAAAAAGATTTGCAGTACAATTCTGAGAAAAGAGGTATCATTACATTTTTCAATCTCTCAGATTTAATTAAAATTTAGAAACAAAAAGTAGCTCTATGTTACCACTCTGGAAAAATGATGGTACTAGGAGCAGTAACATTAAAAACAGTGAAATGATAAACATTACAGTCCAGCAAGCTCAAAGCTGTCTACCATGTAAGACATGAACTTGAGAACATTTTCTTGGCACTTTTGGACTGTTTGAACTAAATGGAGCGTAAAAAGGCCTTACCCATTTTTTTAAAAATTCCATTCACCCTCTTAAGAAGACCAATGAGTCTTTGAATAACTAAACAGTGAGTCTGGAATCATACTTGATCCTAGGAACTTTTACACTGTTGAACTGGGTGGCCTTCAAGAGCAGAGATACACAAAACCTTTCCCTGCAGTACCTCTTTGCAAATAAATCACTCTTGCAAACAGCTTTCAAAATTCAGGAGGCCTCCGATAGCAAAACCATTTGGCTTACAATGGTTTCCTTGGCCCTGGCCATATTTCCCAACCCAGGTCTCCTTAAGTTTCCATATTTGCCCATATGTCTAGTATAAAGAAAAAAACAAAACACTGTCTTCATTTTCATCTCCTGCCTCGAGCCCCTTACAAATCATAATAAACAAATGAAAAGCTCATTAAAGGAAAAGATAATTAAAGGGAAATCTAAATAAAGAAAAAGTATTAAAAAAATATCCATCAAGATGGCTGTACCAACTGGTTAAAAACCTGGGATATTTCTAGACTACCTGAGTGCCCTTCTCCCTCCCCAACCACATACAATCTAGCAAATGAAAGGTTAATGCCTGGCACTTACAGAGGCATCTGTTTTGACTGGTGAATGCCTGTGCTGTGTGGAATTTCACAGATATGGAGAGACAGAGATGGAGATAGAGATTCTCAGAGATAGAGGAATAGAGCTAGAGATACGTTGAAAAATACACAGATAACAATATCATCCTTGGAAATAGGCAAACTGCATTCATTTTATTTTCAGCACCTATTTCCTGATTCCATTTAAGGTCATCACAGTTTTCTCTAGGTCCTGGGCAAATGGGTTAACTTCACAGTTAAAGAAAGCACAAAGCCAATGTTTAAACAATCGTGTATTTCCACAGAGATACAGTATAGCAAAGTTGGCATGGAAAAAAAGAATATTGTAATAATGACCCAATTTATACTTTGATTTTCCTTATGAAATTAAGGGGTTTCTCCCCAAAGAAAACCTTCTAATGAGCTTAGGGTTGTAAACCAATGATATCAAAGAAGGTTAAACTTGTGTTTAAGGAGGAATGGTGGGTGCCACTGTCCATTCTCCTGGTCCTGTAAGATCCTGGTCATTTCCCTAGCTAGTCCCCTCCCAATTCCAGGGTGTCTCATCTACCACCAATGTTCTGCTCTGCCACTATTTAAAAATATCTCTCATACTCTGCTAAAAATGCCCAGAAATTTACTTTCTCATTTCTTTTCCCAGCATGTTTACCGTTTCTAAATAAACCAATGAAATACACTGTAAACCTGCATGTTTACAGTGTACTTCCCAACACTTTCCCAGTACAAAGCAACCTGTGGAAACTCTGGGAATAAACTGACAGAGGTCTGGCTAAGAGGCCAGGAGTATTCCCTCACCTACTCTCTAATAAGTGAGCTCATTTACATGGTGCTATGATCTGAATGTTTGTCTCCTCCCCAAATTTGCAAGTTGGAATCCTAACCCAATATGATGGTATGAGGACCTGTGTTCTGTTAGGTTAAGTTACAAGGCTGGAGCCTTCATGAATGGGATTAGTGCTCTTATGCAAGAGCCCTTTATAGAGCTCTCTAGCCTCTCTTGCCATGTGAGGATACGGTGAGAGAAGTCTGCTACTGAGAATAGAGCCCTCACCCAATCATACTCTGATCTCAGTCTGCCAGTCTCCAGAACTGTGAGAAATAAATTTCTGTTGTTTACAAAGCACTCTGTCTGTGGCACTGTGTTTTAGCATCCTGAGGGGTCTAAGACACACAGAGACATAGGGATCCTGGGTGAAGAAAATCATCTTGTAAGATTTGAGAAGAGGGATGGAGATGACAAGGACCATGGAGGGAAGGATATAGTGTCTGCTCCAGACCAATCTAGAGGCTCCATCAGAACCCTCAGCTGGGAGGACAGTCTCCCTTTCTCCAAGACAGCTCTGGGGTGGGCTACAGTGGAGAGTAGGGAGCCCAGTAATCCTTTGGGATGGATGGCACTAGTAACAGGGCAGGGACAAGTTTCCTCCCCTAACTACCGTGTGAGCAGTGGACACCAATAGAGACTCCAGACTGGGGTGGGGGTGGGGAGCAGGAGGTGGGGCAAGAGGGAGGGAAACATATGAGAATCCTGAGTCTCAGGAATATAGAGAGAAACTCACCTGGACCCACTAAAGGGTTTGTGGAAGGAGTTGTGTTCCCTCATGAAGAGGTATAAGCAGAACTAGAAAACATGCATTCTGGCTGTTACTTGACCTTGGTATACTAGAATTAGTGAGGCTGGAGCATTATTCTGAGTTGTAGTTACTCATTCACCCCAAGATTAAGATGCACTGTCATTATTTCTACTAATCTCTTGGAAAGCAACATGGAAAGGCCTAGTACACACATTTTCTAAGAAAGGGCCCTAAATGAAGGCCCCATTCTAAGTAAGACATTGGTACAAATATACACGTAACACCTCTGAGGATGTCAGGAGGGAAATAGCAGAGCTGTTCATGAGAATCTGATGATGTTCCCTCCAATGGGCCTGTGCCTTTCCAGACATGAACTTAGAAAGAATGTTCTAGACAATGGAAATGCTTTGACTTGTTTGGACTTTTGTGTTAGGGATAACTTTTCCTCTCTATTTAGACTAAACTTGTTTTTGTTATTGCTCCCTCCCACAAGGAGCCTTTTTAAAGCCAGCTACACTCCACAATAAAATTTTAATGCAAAATATATACTGTATATCTGTTTGTGTAGTGTGTATATTTCTGTGCTTCTTCACACGTTAAAAAAATATTTTATGATATTTTGCCCCCAAAGACCAATATTTGTCCCCTGGAGGCTGATATTGCCCCCATTGGGAATGCAATATTTAGATCCCTTTTGTTTTCACAGCATGCACATCTCAAGATCTAACCCTGCAAGCCTTTGGCCCATCGTAGGCTCAGCTCATCTCCCATTGGAGCTAGTAGCACATACACCCTCAAAGATCTAGAATATTCCATCACACACACAGCTAGGATGGTATCCACATGTATTTGCCAGTGCTGTTGTTTCTCTTTATTACATCCCCAAACTACCTTGCTGCTGCTTTGCATATATCCAAATGTATTGCCTTTTGTTTTTTGCTAAATCATATGTGCCTGCTCAAATGTAATCCATTACTACTTATTAACGTTGTTAGACATGTCCTGAGCTTCTCCAGAACACTGCAGTGTAAAGACTTGGCCCTCCATGAATTGGAAAACCAAACTTCCTTTTTTATACCAGACAAGTTTATAAACAACATAAAGTTCTTAGGATTTCCCAGATTCCAAGCTTTATTTTTCATAATCTATACCAACTGTCAAATCATTGGTGAAGTTGGCAAAAATGGGAGTTCACACAGCTCCCCGTTCACCACGCAAAGAACATAAACTCAACATCTACCTTTCTTTGCCGTGGGCTCTAAAAAATCCTCAAAATATGAATTTTTAAATGGAGAAGGTGTTTTCCAATTATATTAAGTGGAGGGAATCATTAAACAGGCACCTACCACTCTGGGGGAAAATCCACACATTCAACTTTAGTCATCATAAAATACAAGTATCCTAAACAGAGCCTTTATGCGACACCATGGCACCTTCAGCCTTCATTTAGTGGTCTTGCCTTCTCAGTAAGCCTACTGCTGATAGCATCCAATTAATCACCCAGGTATTAGACTTTGTGATGCGGAGCAATGAAGTGCTAACGAGGACCACGTGTGGTTTGTGAATGGCCTCCATGTGACCGGCCATGCTTGCCAAAAGGGGAGAAAACACTCAACATGGAGCTATGAGGGATCTTAGAGGGCAACCCTAAGCAGTAATACTGTGTGTGTTTGGGTGTGCCAAGGACTTCAGAAGGATTCCAAATGGTACATTAATGTTTTGTGTCAATTTAATTTCAAAACATGCTATTTTCAAAATCTTTTGAGGATTCCTAATTCACTCATAATGGTAATTGTGGGTCCATTACCCTTCAACACATAACAATCTAATTTAATTCATTAGGAAGAATGAATGCATTGGAAAAACAAACATATCTGAATTATGCCACACTTTGGCCTTCCTACCTCAACTAGTCATGCAGAATTGGCAATTTGTTAACATATCTGAAATATGTTTTGAAAGACTTGAGTACAAGGCCAACTTCAACTTTTAATCAACCCTTAAGATTCACACATTTTCACATTTTGTATTTTCATCAATAATTTATCAGCCTGACACCAACAGCATGTTGATATTAATGGCTCATGTAGAATGTCTAAATCAATGTTTCTCAGCCAAGGGTGTGCCTCTGAGCAGCCTGGAGAGACTTTGAACATTGACATGCTGATTCCCACACCTGGAGAGGCTGACCGAGCATGGTCTGAGGTTGGGCTCTGGAATCCTTATTTTCATATAGCTAACCCAGAGTTTGGCCTGCACATATGTTTAGGAGTAAATGCACTAGTCCTTTTAACATTTTTTATTCACATGTAAGGTTATATTCATAACTTTAAAGATGCTGTATTTCTTTTCATTTATATACAGCTTTAAATCTGTCTGTTCTGTGGAGGTAAACATGCTTAGAGGATGGAGCAGAACTTTCCTGAGGTGGACATTTACGGTTGTCTACAGTTCTGGTTAGCATTACTCAGTAACAAACCACCCCAAAATCAGTGGGGTAAAGAAACATTTGTTTATGACAGGAAATCAAACAGGGCACAGAAGGGATGTTTATCTTTTGGCCTCACTTGAGAAGACTCATACACTGAAGATGACTCAGTTGCTGAAGATAGGAACCATCTGCAAACTCCTTCACTCACATTTCTGGCATTGGGGCTACTTTGACTCCAGCAGAACTCAGCTGGGACTGTCAACCAGAGCACCTCATATGGCATCCCTCTGAGGCTTGGGCTTCCTTACAGCATGATGGCCTTGGGATGACCGAATTTTTTATTCACTGCAGTGTGAGTGTTCTGGATGACAATGTAGATACTGCACTGCCTTTATGACCACCTTGGCACCATATCTGTTTACTTGCCCAAATTAAAAAACAAAACAAATCTCGTGGAAGAATTTTAGGCACTGTCCAAAGCCTCAAATGGAAGAGATTTGGGGATAAGGGGCACAGGTTTCAGTGTTCCTCCATCCTTATCATGATTTGGCTTGAAGAAGAACCTAGATAGAGACTTCTCCTTCCCATATTCCTTTTTTTTTAAAGATTTTATTTATTTATTCATGAGAGACACACAGAGAGAGAGAGGCAGAGGGAGAAGTAGGCTCCATGCAGGGAGCCCGATGTGGGACTCGATCCCAGGACTCCAGGATCATGCCCTGAGCCGAAGGCAGGCACTAAACCGCTGAGCCACCCAGGTGTCCCCATCCTTCATATTCCTGATGCAAAGCAGAAAGGAATATGGGCACACCCACGAAATTCTGTAACATCTATCAAATTATGGAGGTATGTGGCCAGTTATCCCATAATTCGGGAATAAGAAAGCAAAAAGGGATGCTCCAGTGAGGAGAAAAATGCAAACAATTTTCATTGTTCCTTATTGTGGCCTCTTAGATTAGTGTCTGAATTAAGAAGGCATATTTCCATAGTGCTTCAGGGTTTTCAGAGAGCCTTCTCATTCACTCTCCCATTTAGAATTCAGAGGTAGGAATTCCTCCCCAGGTACAGAGGGAAGGTAGGTTTTAATAGCTCCATCTTTCAGATGTGAGAGTAGAGAGAGAGTCAAAAGTGTGGAGTAGGTTTTATTGGCAGTGATACTGCTGCTATGTGGCAAAGCTAAGGCTTGGAGCCAGGGCCTGCATATACCACTTCACACCATTCCACAGGGGTTCATCCAATTGTCTTCATTAACTATGCAACAAAAATCCCACCATGCACACATCTCAACCATGCTTCTGAAAGTATCTGAGCTAGCAATACAAAAATGCCAATTTACATATCATTAGCTGACGACTATTGAGTGCTTACTGTATTATATGTCTGGTATGGCTGTATACATTTTTCATGCCCACTCTTTCAGCTACAAAATCTGTTTGTTACAGGTGTTTATTTATTCATACAAGATGGTTAAATAGGGGATATAGTCCCCGAGACACAAGATGGTGGTAGTTATGTAACTACTTTTTCACAAGATGACTGTTAATTATATCACCAAGAAACACCAAGTAAATTCAAAAACGCCAAACAGTTGCATGCAGTGGCCATGGGGAAAACATAAACATACCCCCCTCATCTGTTTCTCCACTCGACCTATATGCTTTGCCCTATGAGTGTATATAGTTCCTCCCAAATTTATATAATTGTCTCGCTAAAAGTATTTCCTGCAACATCCCAAACATGAATAAGCATCCTGAGTAGATGAATCCAAATAGCAAATGAAAAAGGAAAGCTCTTGATCTTGAGAAGCTTCGAATGGTAAAACATAAAAAGAAACAAGAGAACTTGTGATATCACAAGAGCAAAAGGCTAAGGAAATAGGCCTTGTGCACCACAGTGACGATGCAGCCAACATCAGAGAAAGCTATTCAGCAGGAGGAACCGTGGGGGCTGCAGAGTCTCTTGAACAAGCCCAACGAGGCTGCAAGTAACAGTTCTGGGGCTGCTGGTGCAGAACTGATGATGAGGTCAAGCAGCAGCCCACCAGAGCTGAAAACACCAAAACTGTTGTGTTCTGGAATTGGGCTGATGGGCGCCTGCATGGATGGACGGCAATGTCAAGCAGAGCGGCCAGACATGGAAGTTTCCCATCTCACATAACAGCCATACTGGCAGCTTCATAAAGGAAGTAGGACATAGCAAAACAAATACTAGATTTCTGTTTTAAGGCAATCCAGAAGGAAAATGGGACAAAGCACCACCCCTTTGGTGTCACAACATTTTGTCCTGTTTCCTTCCTTCAGAACTCAGAAATCACCACATTTCACGGTATGCTGCCAACAAGCAAACCTCATGGTTTCTGTATGGTAAAGTGCTCTGTATACCATAGTTTTTAAAAAATTTATTAGGGATTTAAGATGTTTAAAACTTTTATTGGGTTTTTGGAAGGGTATTCCTTACTAGACTATACAGGTGTTGAATGTTCTACCCAATTCTATTTTTCCCATAAGCCCCATCATTTTTATTGCATGAAATTCTATAATGCCTCAACTTTTAGGAAGACAAATATTATGCTGTAGCAGAAATAACTGTATTATCTCATTTAATTCTCCTTTTATCCCTACTTTTACAGAAGAAAACACTGAAAACTGGGTATGATTTCCATTTGACATTAAAAATTCCACATCTTGAGCATCTTCTCCCAACTTGTATTCCCTTTCTTTTTTCTAATAAATGTTTGCCAAGTACCTCCACCATTCAAAAGCCTTTCCTAGTATGTCATGCTAACAAAAAAAATCACAAATAGGGGAGTAGCTCCCAGCCCTACTAGAAGGAGGGAGTTTGCTCGGCATCCAAGTGGAAACTGGTTTCTAGTATTTAGGCCAAAAGTTCACCCAAAAAAAAAAATTCTCAAAAGAAGTTCTTAAGGCCAAAAGAAAGAAACAGAAGGACTTCCAAGAAATAGATCCTAAGGAAAAAAAAAAATCCAACTGGCAATCTGAAATAACAGGCAATTTTCCCAAAGTGACTGATAACTATTGCATTACTTTCCCCAAGGTCAGCAGCAGAATAGGAATTAGAAAGACCAACTTGGGACCTTCCCTACTCCTTTTAAATATTGTGTTTCTGTTGCTTGGAACGTTCATATTTCTGCATCAGACTGTTCTCCTTGCTATATTTCACACCCCCTCTGGCTTCACATCAGAAGAACAAGGTCAGTATTTGTTTATAATGGAATAGGGGTGCGATGGTGAATAATACAGATGTATATTTTACTTGGAACAAATGCAGTTCACCTTTCTTCTCTGAGTAAATTCAAATCTTGAGGGAGACTGCAGTGTAAAAACCTTCAAAAGGAGGCCCTCCTTGGGTATTCAAAACATACTTTATCACATCACAAGATCCTCTTCTTCCAAGCAAAAACACCAACAAAGAAAAAGACAGTTTCTATAAGACACTTGTTGGAGTTTTGGGTTGTTTTGGGTGGTTGTTATTTCTTTTGGGACAAATTGTAAATGTTAACTGAAAACCCAAATTATGTTGATGGAATTGGGAATGAGAGGTTTAAATGAATGACTTCAAGTAGGTACATCTGTAATACCCTAGAATAGTATACTTTCTTAGGCCTATTGCTTTGGGTTTTTAAGCAGGATTTGGAATAAGCGTTTCTATGTTAAAGCAGAATGCTAAGGTCAAGATGAAGAGAATCAATTCTATTGAGCTTTCGAAACAGAGACAGGATAGGATCGATCTTGCAGCATATAATAGATTATCTTCCATTTCCTTTAGCAGGAACTAAAGATACAGAACATAAAACTTTCCATTGGATTCCTATTCTATTTCTTTTGTGGCCACATGTGTCTGTCTAATCTTGACCACAGAATCAGAATGTTAAAAAAGACTTTGAGGGTTCATCAAATCCACACCCAAGCTTATGCGAAGACCTCCCACTAAACCTCCAGACACATGGGGACTTACCCTGTTTTTAAAGACCTCCACGAAGTCTTTACAAAGTGTTCAAACACCAGCTCTCCTGCCAGCAGTCTCCTTGGCTTGTTGAATTTGCATTGGCCCCACCTCCATTAATCAATCCCACCCAGCAAATAGGACCCGCTCCCTTGTCTCTAAACATTCCAACATCTGCCCGTGCTTATGTGCATGGTGTCACCCAGCTCTGGCCCCAAGCCGGCAGTCTTGTTCTAATCTCCGTGGGGGCTAAGGCACAGGTGTGGGTCTCAGGCAGCCAGGGCCCCCCACCATCCCCCACATGGCCACTGGCAGCCCTCGGCTTCTGAGAGGCCAGCGTGAGGGGGAGGCAAATTCCTAAATACTCGAGAGCCTTGGAGTGTTTTACTCTTCACAGGGAGAAAAAGATTCATAGATCTTCTATTAGGGAAGCTGCATGTGACACATGATATGAAATATTTTCCCCTCACCCTTTTCAACAGTGGATTGATAATTATTTAACTTCCCAAATCAACCTCATAATCAAGCTTCAAGCTTTGCAGGGCCACCTTCTACCCACTTGAAATTCCCACTCTGCTGGCTTGAAGCAGCAGGGAATTAAATTTTTCTTCCCCAATATGAAAGAATTGGAGGTGCTAGGTATAGCCTCAGGACTAAAAAAACAGGTACCAACAGTGATGTTTCTCAGGAAATGTGAATGGCCATGAATGAGGAACACTCAGCAAGCTTGAGGAGAATGTCTGCTTTCCATGCCACTTATATCATTCCACCTCAGAGTGCCTCCCGAGATGCCTTTCCTCCATTTCCCCTATCAGTGCTTTAAATTCTCTCCTCCGTTGGACATCAAATGTCCTGAGAGAAACGCATGGGTGTTATCAGCAGTGTCCATCAAAGCAGCCAGGATCATATAAGGAGAGTGGAGCCATTGCCATATCCTGTCAGCCATCAGCAGTCAGACAGCCCTGGAGGTGGGTGAAGGACCATCACCCCAGAGTGAGAGGCTGATCCTGTTTAACCATCTGCCTCAATTTTAGCAACAGAAGACAGGAGGCCTGGGGATACTGATGAGACCATCCACTCCAGGTTACCATGACATGACTGACCCTGAGAGAAACCCAAAACCCAGCTGGAAATGAAGAGGCTTTCAGGGTCAATCTCTTCTCAGGTAGTACAGATTTTCAAAACCCCAGGCCCCTCATACCAGAGCTGTATCCCAGGGAGTTAAATACATCAGCTATACTTCTACAAATAAGGCCATTCGCTTTCCTTTAACTTCCTGCTTGTTGCACACTCGCTCTGAAGGCCTCGGGCTAAAATCAGATTTTGATATTTCGTGTAATAGCTATGAAAAGCACACCCTGTTCACTTATCAAAATCATCTTTCAACCTCCCTTACTTGTTTCCACACTGAGAAATCACATCCAAGTTCCTACAGCCCCTTATAGCTCAGATAATCTTAAACTGATGTGTGAATTTGGATCACGTTAAATCAATGTTCCCAAAGCCTGGGTCATCCTTTTTTTTCATAAGGTGATTTTCCCAAACTAAATGAGGATATTTTTACGTGGCAAACAGATTGCTTACAGAAACTCGGTTCATGTGACTTTTAAAGAAAGCATATAAATTACACCATCACAAACCTTTCTTTTTTCAGGTTTGTAACTAGAGTGTCATAAATATCAGACTTGATCATCTTTGGTTCATAATCCAGATGTCACTGTCTTACAGTGCAAGCCAAAGGATTCTTAGAAAGGGTAGCAGTGCCCCCTGCTGCTTTCCTTTGCAGGCTGAATTTTTACAAGGTAGAAGTCTGGGTATGAAGTCCTTTGATGCTAAAATCCCTTGTAGTTAAGAGAGGAAATGAGGTTTTGAATGCGACGTTCTTCATTTCCTCAGCAACTCACACTGCAGCAAAGAGAGGTTCACGTTTCTTCCATTATTATTTCTAGCATTTAATATGGCCAGCCACATTAGACCTGATGACATCTCAGTGGCATTGTTCCCCATTACTAATGGTGTGTGACGAAACTATGAAGGGGTTCCACCCACCCCACTCTGTAATACTCCCACTCCAGGCAACAGGCCAGCACCCCTGGCAATCTTTGAGGTAGTCCCTTAGGAATCACAGTAGGACAAGGACAGCCCGCTTAAGGTGACAGACCCTGATTCCATGCCATTCTGCGTGCTACTCTGGAGACTAAGAGCTTCAGCTGCAGTAAGAAAGCCCTGATCAAAAATAAATAAATGTTTAAATAAATAAATAAATAAATAGTCCTGATCATAAGACACACTGCAGATTATCAATCCTGATCTGAAAGCAGTTTCCAAGCCCAAACACCTCAACCACTAACTACCAAAGGAATCCCTATGGATTTAGAAAACCAAGAAACCTTTTGAGTGGCTGAGTATAGCATGATATCAATGCATGTGTTATTCAACAAAAATGTCACTGTATTCAACAAATATTAGTGAGCACTTACCTAGGCCTGGCACTGCATAGCTATCAAGCATACAAAGGTGAACAAACAAAACAAAACAAAACAAAACAAAACAAAAACCTGCCATTCATGGAGCTTGCTGTGTAGGGGAGAAAATAGGCCATATACAAATAATCTCAAAAATGAACGTATTACAAACTATGACAAAGGATATGAAGGAAAAGCACACAGTACCGTGGGGGCATATATCATCTAGAGAGGTGGAGAGTTTCCCTGTGTAAGCGGCATTAAAACTGAGACAAAGGAGACAAATGGGAGTTACTGAAGGTTGGGGCAGAAGGGAAGGGGGAGCATTTCAGGTGGAACAATGAGCATGTGAAAAACAACTAACTGCCAGGCAGAGAGGGGCAAGTCGTCGGATGTGATCCTGTCACTGGAATCCACATCTTTATGACATTATATCTATAAAACGGACTCCCTCTTCAAAAAAAAAAAGATTATAGAAGCCAATAAACCTTTCTCAGCAATTGACAAATTCCTGCAGCAAACTGACTCATTAGCTCCTATCTTGGGAAATGAGAGAACAGTGTCCGAGCTTTATACACTGTGGGCCTTCTTCCTATCTTAAAGCCTACCTACTGGGAGTTCAGGATCCCACTGAGCTCTCTGCTTTGTCTTTGGATGCTTATAGCTTCTTGTACCATGTCCTAGGGCCAGTTTCTCCTAATATGGACAGCATCTACTTACCTGGATCTCTCAACTTCCCAGACAGCAGACATCCTTCTAGTATTTAATAGTGCTTCCACACTAAAAAGTCCCAGAATTTTACACTGGTCTTCTTTGACAATGCCTCAGAAGGGTGATCTGCAACATTATTTTATTTATTTCTGATATTTTAGCACTCATTTAGAACTTGCTGTGTGCCAGATGAGTTCTATGCACTTCACAAATATAAACTCATTTAATCCTCCTGATAATCCTATGAAGTGGTTACTGACATTATATGCATGTTACAGATAGAGAAACTGAGGCACCGAGAGGATGAAAAACTCTCCTGAAGTCATTTAGCGAGTAAGTGGCAGGCCTATAATTTGGCTTCCAGAAACAAAGCTCAGAACCATCACTCCAGGTAGCTTCCTCTTAGCAAAAGTAGAGCCGTTCAACCAACAGTGCTTTTCTTTATCTAGTTGTAGGAGTCTGTCTTCAATGGGTAGAACTGCATCATTTCTACCTCCCACCTACATCTCAAATCCTTTTTCTCATCTCCCTCCCATTGATTTTTGCACCAACCCAGTTCCATCATCTCCAGAGTGACCACTGCAGGCCCCACCACCCTAACTGCTCCCCAGCGTCCAGGACTTCCCTTCACACCTACACACCATGCTGTGTCACAACACTCTAGAAATAAAAATTTCTTCTGTGGATAGGAAATCCACTATCCCACCACTGCCTGCAATTGAAGTTAACACTTACACCAGGTCCTCTGTGGGCTGGTCCCAGTCTAGGTTTGTAGGCTTATTTCCCAAATCCACACCCCACTCTCATCCCCAGTTCAAACCTGCTCCTCCAGCAACACTAGCCTATTGCCTTTCTTCTGGGAGAGCAACATTCTCTCTAACCCATTTCTGCACTATCCATGTGCAGTCCTCCTAATGGGAATATTTTCCCATCTCTTCCTCCTCCTTTAATCTTCATTTTAGGTAACATCTCCTCTTCCAGTTCCTTCCCTCTCCCCAATAGGATCTTTTTCTCTTTGTACTGCCTCTAAACCATGTGTATAAGGTACTGGTGCCAGAGTGGGGGATTAGGATGATGAGGATGTGGCAAAGTTAAGGGAGTGCCAAAACATTCAATAAGCAGGATCAATAATACTTTTATTGTGAGAAAATGTGCATAACATAAAATTTGCTATTTTGACCATTTTTAAGTGGCATTAAGTACATTCATAACATTGTGCAACCATCACCTTTATTCATTTCCAGAATTTTCTGTCCTCCCAAATAGAATCTCTGTAGTACTCATTAAACAATAACGCCCCATTTCTCCCCCCTCCAGCCCTAATAACCATTGTTATGCCTTTATGTCTCCAGGAATTTGCCTAGTCTAGATACCTCCTATAAATGGAATCATACACTATTTGTCTTTTTGTGACTGGCTTGTTTCACCTAGCATCATAAAGTTAAACAATATTTTAATGCAATGTCTTTAATAAAACAAATGCAAAAAATTCATGATGAACAAAATATCAAAATTTTAGACAAAGGTAGAATCAGTATCACTGACATTTCCTTTTGCCTCTAGTTCCAAGGCAGCTTAGCACTGATCCAGTCTGAAATTTTTGACACTTTGTTCATCATGAATTTTTTGGCATTAATTTTTATTATCAGGCAGCCCCATGGCGCAGCGGTTTAGCACTGCCTGCAGCCCAGAGCGTGATCCTGGAGACCCGGGATCAAGTCCTACGTCGGGCTCCCTGCATGGAGCCTGCTTCTCCCTCTGCCTGTGTCTCTGCCTCTCTGCCTGCCTGCCTGCCTCTCTTTCTCTCACTCAATAAATAAATAAATCTTTTTAAAATTTTTACTATCAAAAATATTGCATTAAAATATTATTCAGCTTGATAACTGACTTTTTTTGGTGCAGTCAAGGCAAGGCAAGTGCCTTACATGTCTTATCACCACCCAGCTCTGGTGGTACCAAACCCTATATCCTTCCACCACCTCAAACAGCGTACAACCTAAGATATAATATGCTTGTATGCAAGCACAGCTTCAGAAAGACAAGCCACCTCCTAATAAGACTGCTATCCTTTGGCCCCTCTTATACTCTTGAGCCACATACTTCTAGTTTGCACATGTAGCTGCACTGCGATCATTGTCTTCCACCTGTGTTTCTGGTGTGTGAGCTCTTTGAGGTGAGAGACTGAATCCTTTCACCTTGGTAGGCACGCAGCCTTGTACAGTGTTGGATTCGCAGAAGACACTTGATAATTGTTGAATGAAAGGCCCCGTGGCTGCCTTTCCCACAATTAATAAGTATTTCATGTCTATGTCTTCCGCTGTGAGATTTCTGTTCATGTCTTTTGCCCATTTCATGATTGGATTGTTTGTTTCTTTGCTGTTGAGTTTAATAAGTTCTTTATAGATCTTGGAAACTAGCCCTTTATCTGATACGTCATTTGCAAATATCTTCTCCCATTCTGTAGGTTGTCTGTTAGTTTTGTTGACTGTATCCTTTGCTGTGCAAAAGCTTCTTATCTTGATGAAGTCCCAATAGTTCATTTTTCCTTTTGTTTCTTTTGCCTTCGTGGATGTATCTTGCAAGAAGTTACTGTGGCCGAGTTCAAAAAGGGTGTTGCCTGTGTTCTCCTCTAGGATTTTGATGGAATCTTGTCTCACATTTAGATCTTTCATCCATTTTGAGTTTATCTTTGTGCAAGAGAGTGGTCTAGTTTCATTCTTCTGCATGTGGATGTCCAATTTTCCCAACACCATTTATTGAAGAGACTGTCTTTCTTCCAGTGGATAGTCTTTCCTCCTTTATCGAATATTAGTTAACCATAAAATTGAGGGTCCTCTTACACTGTTGGTGGGGATGTGAAATGGTGCAGCCATTCGGGAAAACTGTGTGGAGGTTCCTCAAAGAGTTAAAAATAGACCTGCCCTACGACCCAGCAATTGCACTGCTGGGGATTTACCCCAAAGATGCAGATGCAGTGAAACACCGGGACACCTGCACCCCGATGTTTATAGCAGCAATGTCCACAATAGCCAAACTGTGGAAGGAGCCTCGGTGTCCATCAAAAGATGAATGGATAAAGAAGATGTGGTTCATGTATATATACAATGGAATATTACTCAGCCATTAGAAACGACAAATACCCACCATTTGCTTCAACATGGATGGAACTGGAGGGTATTATGCTGAGTGAAATAAGTCAATTGGAGAAGGACAAACATTATATGGTCTCATTCATTTGGGGAATATAAATAATAGTGAAAGGGAATAGAAGGGAAGGGAGAAGAAATGGGTAGGAAATATCAGAAAGGGAGGCAGAACATGAAGACTCCTAACTCTGGGAAACGAACTAGGGGTGGTGGAAGGGGAGGAGGGCGGGGGGTGGAGGTGAATGGGTGACGGGCACTGAGGGGGGCACTTGATGGGATGAGCACTGGGTGTTATTCTGTATGTTGGCAAATTGAACACCAATAAAAAATAAAATTGAAAAAAATGGTATTTCAAAACACAAGTGAGATTTTGCTTTTATTCGGTCTAGTTCCAACAAACCATAAAGGATTATTACATATTGTATAATACAAGTAAAATATACATTATAGTATATAATTAAGACATTAGTTCCCTAATCCATATAGGTCCATGTTAAAGGACTGGTGACCTAGAAAGACCAAAATTCATAAAAGAATATTTCAGGATTACCTGATCTACTTGTTCACAGTCTTCTAGGCCAAGGACAGCCCACTCTTGCCTCCTCAAGTTGCCTTTGCCCATTCACCATCTCCTTGTACTGCTGTGTCACAGATGAAGGACATGCCCCAAGCATTGTTGGAACAGAACTTACTTCTGTTTTTCCAAAGCATTGATTCTACCTCTGTTTCTGCTTGACCAAAGTCCTGTCCACATGCTAGCCTGTCACTCTTGACTGTCCCACTCCTGGCTTATAGACTTGGCTGCACCTCCAGTAGGAATGTCTGCACCCCTGTTTGGTTTCCTGATCTTACTTCCTGTCTTGTGGCCACAGTCCTGATATTGGCTTGATGTCTCTAACCACAGCCTATGGCCAGCATCCCCTATGTTCCAAGTCTTGGCATTATGATTTATAGACTTCTCACATTTGAATTTAGTTTGGACCCCATCATCTCAATTGAGATTTTACTTCTTATTTGATGCCAGTATAAAACGAGGTTTCCAAATTCTTAAGTGCCTAGAATTGTTCATCTGGCTCTACATCTAGAGGTCTTTAAAGCAAAACTAAACAACACGCCATCCAAAATCTCAGCTCCTGAATTTATCACCCATCTCAGAGTCAAACATCCCCACCCTAATGAAGTTTGTTTTGCCAATAACGAGAGTTTTGCTTGGATTTATTTTGTTAAAGCTGTTGGATCACTTAACTTTATAACTAGAAATTTTCTTCCTCTTTCAGGATGCCCGCTGTTTCTGAAGTTCTTCCTTCCCTTCTTTCTCCATAAATAGTCTTCAGTCAGTGTGCATAATTAAGACCAATGACTGAGGAGGTGTGATAAGCAAGAGCCCAGGTATGATGAGTTAGCAACAACTATCTCATAGCTATTGCATCACCTTTCACAATACCTAATAAAGTCTGAGCTGAAACCAATCCAAATTGATCTTTCCAATTTGATGAATGTCAAAATTAATTTGTGAATACAGACCAAAACTGGAAGAAGAAAAGGAAGAGTTCAAGGAAGATGTATCATCCAAATTCATCTTGAGACTCATGAAATAAAATGCCCAAAAGCATTCACAAAGTATATAGGTAAGAATACTATAGTTCCTTCATGACATAATTCAGGCATTTGAATATAAGTATGTTTCATGGCAGTGGTCCAAATCTCTGTCTTTATACAGAGTATGAATATAAACAATGAAATTTATTTCCATTTGTGCCCTACAGAGTTAGTTAGACTTCTTTAGTATACTCATCTTGGATAACTTGGATAAATATGCAATGATAAAATTATTATTATTATTTTACATATATATGCATATATATGTATATACTGTATTAGTTTGCTAGGGCTGCTACAACAAAGTGCCACAGACTAGGTGGTTTGAACAACAGAATTTTTTTTCTTGCAGCTCTTGAGACTATTAGACCAAGTTCTAGGCATCAGTAAAGTCGGTTCCTTTTTAAGACTATAAAGGAAGGATCTGTTTCAGGCCCTTCTCCTTGGCTAGTAAATAGCCATCTTCTCTCTAGGTCTCTCATTTCATCTTCTTTCTATGCATACCTATATCTGTGTCTAAATTCCCCCTTTTTAAAGGGACATCAGTCATATTGATAAGAGTCACAATAATGACCTTGTTTACCTCTATAAATACCCTGTCTCCAGATAAGGTCACATTCTGGGGTATTTGGTGTTAGGACTCCCAACATAATGTTTTTGTGAGGGTTGGAGATCACAATTCAACCTATAACATGTACCATATTCATGTTTTTTCAAAAAAAAATTTAAGATTTTATTTATTCATGAAAGACACAGAGAGAGAAAGAGAGAGAGAGAGAGAGAGAGAGAGGAACAAACAGAGGCAGAGGGAGAAGCAGGCTCCATGCAAGGAGCCTGACGTGGGACTTGATCCCCGGTCTTCAGGATCACACCCTGGGCTGAAGGCGGCGCTAAACCGCTGAGCCACCTGGGCTGCCCCATATTCATGTTTTTATACCTTATTTCACTTAAAGAAGGGTTTAAGATAACCATGTGACAGGAAAAGTAAATTTAGAAAATATATTGGTCAGTTTTTCCCATGCTGGTGGCCCTTCCAAAAGAGATGCTTCCCATAATAGTAAGGACTAGCCCCTTAGAGGAAAACAAAGAAGCAAGACAGACAATTTCCTTTGTGTCTTCTGGGTCATGATTTTCTGAGGTTAGGATGAATTTTTATGTCATGAAGGGCATGGAAAGGTTTTAACATGGATATTTTATTCTCAAGTTCATTAAGCCCTAGGATTTAAATGGCACATCTCATCATTTGTTGAAAGAGCAACATAAAAAAGAAAGAAAGAAAGAAAGAAAGAAAGAAAGAAAGAAAGAAAGAAAGAGCAACATACCCCACCTTCATCACAGCTGATACCCCTAATCCTGTTCTCACATTACTAGTGAGAACTTACTACATAATTTGTGAGACCCAGTGCAAGATGAAAATATGGAGTGCTTTGGAGAACTGAGAGTTGGGCAAAATGGTTAAGGGGGAGTGAGACAATAATCTTGTCTCAAGATTATTACGAGTTTTAAGACAGCAACATCAGAGCATTAAATCAAGTATGGGGCCCTTCTAAGCACAAAGCCCTGCGCAGTCACAGAGCTTGTATACACATGAAGCCAGCCCTGAATGCAGTGTGTTTGAAGCAAGCAGACCAAATACACATTTTGCAATGGTAAAAATATTGTTAAATTGTTTACTCTGGTGAAAGCTTTAGTAGAGGGTGCAAGGCACGAGTGAAAGACTTCCTCAGTGATCTATGAAGGAAAGAAACTATATTATTAATCAAACTTTTGGATTGGTGGGGAGACTAGATCAAGGTTTACTTCTTGCTCATTGCACTGTCAGAGGCTGGTCAGTCAACAATCTTATGAGGTTTTCTCCGAGCAGCCCAGAGGCCTTCCATCTTACAACTACACCATCTTGAAGTTCTTTGCTTCCAGTCACAAGGAACAGAAAGAGAATACAGAAAGCCCGCCCTCTCTTCGTTGCTCCAGATCAGAAGTGACATATTAACTTTGTTCATGCTCTCATTGACCAGAACCCAGCCCAATGTTCCCAATCTAACCTCATACAGGCTGAGAAATACAGTTTTCTTCTACACTCAGGAAAAGGCAATGAATTGGTGAACATCCAGCTTAACTCTGAGTGGAAACTACCAAATTCCATGAAAATAAAATAAATCCATCAACTACATATTAATAAGTGTCAACCAAGTGCACAGAACTGTGCTGGTCTTTGAGAAAAGGTTAGAGAAAATATTTCAGTACCTTCCCTTAAAAGGCTTAGTGCTTTGTTGTGGAGATAAGACATACAAACACCAGAAAGATCGATAACGAAAGAAGTAACTATATCATTGTGGGATTGGGAAAACTTCACGCAGGAACTTGCACTTGAGAAAAAAAAAAAAAAAACAGAATTAAATGAGGATTGCCCACATGAGAACAAGGAAAGGTTTTTACTCCAAGCTTGCTATAGCAAGGGAGTCAGCTACCATCTTTTCCATTTGTCAGAGACTCAGAAGCAGGCAGAGGAGTGGGAAGCTACACAACAAAGAAAAGAGAAGTCTCCAGGGCCCTGACTAGAAGCAGTTGGCATGGGGAAACTGTAGGTGAGCTAACTAAAAGTGGCACCTCCTGTATGATTTGGTAAGATTTTCTCAAATTGTCCCTAAGTTGGAAATGGGGGAAAAATTTGGAAAATTATTAATCAAGTCCTAGATTTGGGGCCCATTATTCACAAGGTATTATTGTTTGGCTTCCTACACTGGTTGCTAAAGTCAGTGATCTGAGTTCCTACAAGTCTAAGTTGTGGGTAGTAGGTTGGCTTCCTGGACTGGCTGCTACAGATTGTGAGTCAGAGTTCTATTTTTATATATGGTCTAGCAACTCCCTGTATTTTTCAGTCTCTCAAGAGCTATGGAAAGAAAATGGAAGGACAGTCCACAAATGGGAATGGCATGAGCAGAGATTGTTTTTTACAAAGAGGAGGAAAGAAACAGATCGGCATAGTTAAGAGTGGATATTTCCTATTTATTCATTCACTTATTCATTCATTCAATTAACATTCATTGAATATCTACTCCCTGCCAGACATTGTTCTTGGTACCTGGTAATAAGAAAGAAGGAAACATAATCCTCAAGTAGTTTATGGCCTATCTTACCCAGGGTACTGCTGGTGCCCTACAGAAAACAATTTGAGTGGCTATTTTCTTAATTTTTCTAAGATGAGATATAACAAGTACCACAGATGCATAGGAATGAAGTTAATTCATCACATACAATGAGTGCCTTACAGCATTCAGGGTGAAATCTCACCTGGAGATTAAGAAGGGATGGAAGGAAAAGATGGATATGTAAACAAATAAGTGTAATAAAATAGTATTAAGAGGTTTTCTCTACTTGCTACTCATGAATTTCAGGCTACCTACCAACCAACACCACCCAGATGCAGCCATCAATATCTAGCCAAGGGCAAAGAAGTCAGAGTCAGTCTCCCTTAACTTTATATGAGCCTGAAGGATCTGTTCAGACCCTTCAAAGTCTTTGTATTCATATACAGTATTGACCCAGCAGTTTTCAAACTCTGATTCTTATAGCTGGGCTAACTATCCCTCCTTAAAGTTCCCAGGAGGATGACTGCATGAATCAATTCCCTGTTCATCCCTCTAAGTTGACAGGCCTAAAGAGGCCATTGCATACCAAATGATGGTTCTCAATCATGGGATGTAGATATTATGAAATTCATCTTTCTACCTCTCTAATCATTTGGAGAATAGTATCTGTTTATAGAAATGTCAGAGAATAATTTGGGATTCATGAAATTGAGCATGTTATTTTAAACATTAATGTCCATTAATTATATGGTCTCAAAAGACAGTGCTAGCTGCTCCCATCCTGTCTTATAGCTGAGAAGTTATAGGGCTCATAGTGTGTTCAGTGAAGGACACAAAGGAATGAGAGGTAGATTCTGCTGAAGCTTCAAGAATAATTCCCCAAAAGCAGTGACCAAGATAGGAAGAAATGTGAAGGATACATTCACTGGGACAGACCAGGTTGAAAAGGCATTCCAGGCAGACCAGCCTGGTAAACAAAGGCCCATATGAATAAAATATCATGGAAATTTCCAGAATGATAAATGCTTCAGGTTGATCTTCTCCCAAATCTTCAACTCTGAATAAGACCCATCCTCTGGAGGCAAGATAACATGGTGGATACTCTGCCCAATGTTGTAGAAATTTGTTTCCAGTCAGTCAGTTTCATTTGAGGAGAGAATTCATTAAAAGATGTGGCCTGGACAGCACGGGTGGCTCAGCGGTTTAGCGCCGCCTTTGGCCCAGGGCATGTTCCTGGAGACCCAGGATCGAGTTCCACGTCGGGCTCCCTGCATGGAGCCTGCTTCTCCCTCTGCCTGAGTCTCTGCCTCTCTCTCTCTCTCTCTCTGTATCTCTCATGAATAAATAAATTAAATATTTTTTAAAAAGTCACACATTCCCCCACAGCAAATACCCCCAGCCCCGGAAACATTCTCCCTACATCTCCAGCCCTGGATGCACACTAAAGCTCACAGGGCCACCACCAAGGATCCAAAATCACACATGATATTGCATGTGGTTTTATGCACTTACCCTTGGTTTCCCAGATTAATAATGAGATTATTACTGCATCTGCTCCCTGGTATCCACTGCTTTTACTCATAAATCTGGTTCCGTAACTTCTTTTGGGTCAGAGAGCAGGAGTGGGGGTGGGGGGGAGCTCAGAAGAATCTCTCAGATAACCACACATATCCTCTCAGATGCTGCTCCATAGTTGCCTGGCTCCCTGCAGCTCTGAAGCAGGAGATTTGAGTCAAGTCTTCCCCTCTCCATATAATACATTCCTTTCTCTCCTTTTTTGCCCACGAAACGTGTCTGGCAGCTCTGATAACCAATGAGCACATTGTAAAGAGAGAAAGAGGTGACCTCTTCCCCCCAATTCAACAGTCCACAGATCTTGAGACACACACATCAGCAGCACATGACTGTTTTCCCTGTTGGAATCACAGTAGGGCCTCCATGTATAGCTGTGTATATTATACCTTGCCCAAGGAAGGGATGCAGAGGGGACAACAGGTCCTCACTATGTCATAAGCCTTGATACGAGGCTATATCCACCAAGAAGACATTGAACTTCTTTGTTTTATAGAAAGACACTGAATGAGTTATTATAGCTCTGAATGTCAAATTATATGAATCCTAAATTCTCAAGTAATACATCTATCTTGAAGGAGTTCCACAATGATAAGTTCCTACCTCCACCAGCAATGCCAACTTACTTACCCAGCATCAATCTGAATACCAAATTCAGAATCCAGTGGCCTTGCCTTGTGTAATGTACACTGAAGAAAAGACTTGAAATTAACTGGACTGGGTTTGGCCCTTGGATCATCACCTTCATTCATTCATTCAACAACTATTTACTGAAGATCTCTTCTATTCCAGAAATAGGTGTAAGCACTGTAAGCACTGTAGGGATATAACAGTGAATAAAATAGACAAAAATCCCAGCCTTCATGGAACTTACATGGAGGAAGGGAAGGGGATCAATAGAGGGAGACAGACAATAAATAAACAAAATTAATAAGTGAAATATATGGTGTGCTAGATAGTCAAAAGTGTTGTGGAAAAAGTAAAGCCGGGAAAGGGGATAAAGCTGTCTGGGGGAAACAACAATTATAAGCAGGTAGTCAGACAGTAAGGGAGCCGGCCATGTAGTTAAATGGGGGGAAATCATTCCAGGCAGAAGGAAGAGCAAGGACAAAGGCAATACAGTAGGAGCACACAAGGCCTATTTGGGACTGCCAGGAAGCCAATGCCAATGTGGCTAGAGCAGAGTAAGCAAGGGTCAACAAAAATAGAAGATGCAGTCTAATTACAAGACCTTGTACAGCCACTTAACCCTTTAAAATCCTTGGTTTCCTCCTCTGTAAAAATGGAACAGGGGAGCTGATAAAGTACCAGCATATATTTGGGAGAACTTGGTAAACAGTAAACATAGTAAAGTATTGCATAACTGAGACATCTAGCCCTTTCCCCTCCCTTCTTACTGCCATTTCATTCTTCTTTCTCTGTGAACCTACCCAGCCAAGGGTACCACACAAAATGGCAGTGTACCCTCCCAAATTATCCCAAAATGAGATGTAAACACCACTCCTTATCATATCATGACTCAGCTGTGTGTAGAGGTCTTTTACACCCAATGGCTGGCCAATTTTAGAGAAGGAGGGAAGGAAATGCCCACCAGACACACTCAACCAGCCCCCAGCTGCTATAAGGAGTCACTCATCTCTGTACGATGCCTAACACAGAAGACATGCTCAGTAAATGCCAGATGAATTGGATGGAATTGAAAAGGAATTTAATGCAGAGGCAGGAAGAAGGAATAACAATGCAATGTGATAACAATGTTTTATGTATTGCAGTTATGTAATACATGAAACAGAAGCCAAGAACTAAGGAAGATCTATACAGACACTGATAATTAAGATGAAATTCACAGGTAAACTTGTAAAATGTTGATCTCTAAACGACGGCCTGCTTGCCTTTGTCTAGCATTTCAAACCAAACCTTTAGGCCAAATGGCTGTCATGGGTATCTGTTCTCTAAATGTGGACACAACTTCGCTGAGGTTGAATAGATTCACAATGGAATTGGAAATAGGTTCAATGGAGAAATTCCCAGAAAAATCAAGGCTTACAGTCACATTGATCTATAGGAGCAATTCATGTTTATTGGCTTATCCCACAGGAAGGCTGGTTCCAGTATTTGACACTCTGTTCCCCACTCACGGTGGGGCAATGGCTGAACTAGACCAGTTGTCAGCCAAAAGAGCTGTGGCAATGTCCAGGAATGGTCCAAGCTAAATTCAACTACAGAGAGTGAAGAGGCACTCAGGGCAACCAAATATAAACACCAAGTTCAGAGGCAGAATCAGAGCAGGAGTGAGAAGCCAGGAGCTCAAATCTGGCAGGGAGAAGACCAAAGAAAGAGAAGCGGATTCCAAGGGAAAAGAGGCCTAACCAGTCACCTCAAAGAGTTCTGGAGTGAAGTCATCCTGGCTTAAAGGGCAAAAAAGGAGGTTTCACAGCAATTTAGGAAACAGACATCCTGCAAGCCTTCCTCACTGCTTGCTTAGTGGTACTGAGTGAGTCTTTCTGAGCTTTCTCCCTTCCTTCTGCCCACATTTCCCCCAAGCCCATGTTGTCACTTTAGATAAAATAATAATGTTATTAATTCCTTAATAAGTCCCTTATAGTCACATGGAATTTCATATTTCACCCCTATTTGACATGCACAACTAGGGATCCCTGGGTGGCGCAGCAGTTTGGCGCTTGCCTTTGGCCCAGGGCACGATCCTGGAGACCCGGGATCGAGTCCCACGTCGGGCTCCCGGTGCATGGAACCTGCTTCTCCCTCTGCCTGTGTCTCTGCCTCTCTCTCTCTCTCTCTCACTGTGTGACTATCATAAATAAATAAAAATTAAAAAAAAAATTTGACATGCACAACTATACGTTGTGAAGTGGGCCCAGCAGACATCAGTATTCCCATTTTGCAGATGTGAAAACAGATCCCCACCACACAAGTTCAGAGGTGTTATTGTGACTGAAGTCAGGATCTCCTGCACCACATTTAATTCAATGCAAGGCTAGGGCTTGGAAATCTTGGAAAACTTCATGCTTAACATATTTACAGCAAAACAAAACAAAAACAAAAAACAAAACCCAAGAAACAAAGCAATGACTTCATTTCTCATGTGTCAGTGTTCTGACTGTGCTTTGATAGACTCTGGGTTATGATGACTTAAGACAGACATCTGATCAAGGATCTGAAGTGCCAATATATCTATAGTGACTGGTCAGGGTCACATATTGGTCATCTCTACTTGCTCCCATCCTTATCAAATAGACAACAAAGGTGGCATTGTGTTTTAAAGATAAGAGGATCCTAATCTTTGTAGTAAGGCCCAAATCAAGCTTTTCTGGCTCCTATGAAGGTAGGCTACAAGCATTCTGATCAGACCAAAATTTTCTCCCCAATGTCACATTAGCTTAGAAAGAACATTGTTCCTCCTTTCACTGAAGAGAAATATATATACAAAAACAAAAACATAAGCAAAAGCTCATGTTCCACAAAGCCCAGCCACCACCAACAAAACACACATCCTAATTCAAGTCATGTTTTTGGTACTTTCTCTCCATCAAGATTGTTTTTACTGCTCGTTAGATTTCATTTCATCTCCAGCAAGGTGCTAGGAATTTACAAAAAAAAAAAAAATAGTATGTTTTTCCCCAAGGTCCATCCCTCCTTAGATGATTCTGGTGCATTCATCTGCTCAGGAATTTGGAGTAAAATCACTTAAACACGTCTCTGTGGTTTCGTCTGAAACACAGGTTCTTCCACCTGCATTTTCCCCAAGCCTGTGTGGAAGAAAATTCATTGTCCTTAAACACTGCAAGGCCCTGAAAAGGACAGCTTTGGTAGATCCAACAAATTCTTGGCTTGAAAAAGGCCAATAGAGAATGCTGTACCATTTCAAAGAATGCAGTTTCTGGACTACCACCAGATCTCTCTCACTTTCTCTCCAGCAACTGGTTTTTACAAGCACTTTGAATGTATACGTTTAACACAAATTATTTGGTTCTTAATAAAGTACTGGCACATTTAGATATCTATGGCACATTTTTGCCTTTATAAGGATTTTAATAACTTTTTCTCTGATATGAGTCCCAAAAACCTCTGGGTGAGCAGAGCTGGCATGGGACTGTTACATGCTAGATATCCAAAGTTAACAGCTATTGGAAATTTTTATTTACTTTCTTCTTCTGTTTGAGTGTACTTAATGCTATTAAAGTTCTGTCTGGCAGCAGAAAAGGGTATAAAAGTGGCCACTTAAGAAAAGTAATTTGGCCATTTGTGACAACAGCTGCCTGATATTGCATTTTATTTAATTGAAAAAGGATGCAGGAAGTCTGTGGCACATTAAAGAAACTCAGGGTTTGGAGATCATAAGAATTTTCTTCTCTATTTTCTTCTAATAAAATTACCATTATTAAGTAATTTATTGAGTGTCAACAACATACTAGACACTTTTTAAATTATTTGAAATGGACTGATTAAGGGAAAATCATTTAAACTCTTTTGGAAGGGCTCTCTGTGGACCTTCCCAAGCATGTGTTTAGCTGACAGGGTGACACTGTCATTCAGACCATCCTCCAATAGCTATGTAGTCAAAGTCAAGACCCTGAGGAGACGTGTAAAGCCCTGTCTCCACCCTCTGGCCCCAGGTGTCTCCAAACCTTCTTCCATCATTTAGCCTTCCCCCCCATAGCACACAATCTGCTCCTCCCCAGGCTTTCATTTTCCCAGTCCTGGCACCACTCTTCTTTCTGCTTGGCATACCCTTCCCAATTGGTCTGCTAGGACTTCTTATTCCTACAAGCATCAGATCTAGCAATTTCACTTCTAGGTATATACCTAAAAGAACTCAAAGCAGGGATTCAAAGAGACATACATACCCATGTTCATTGCAGTATTATTCACAAAAAAAAAAAAAAAAGACAAGCAACTCTAATGTCTATCAACACACAAATACATACAGAAAATGTGTTGGGGTTCCTGGTGGTTCAGATGGTTAAGTGTCTGCCTTAGGCTCAGATCATGATCTCAGGGTCCTGGGATAGAGCCCTGGATAGGGCTCCTTGCTCAACAGAGTCTACTTCTCCCTCTTTCTCTCCCTTTATGCTCTCTCTCTCCCTCTCTCTCAAATAAATAAATAAAACCTTTTTCTTTAAGATTTTATTTATTTATTCATGAGGGAGAGAGAGAGAGAGAGAGAGGCAGAGACACAGGCAGAAGAAGCAGGCTCCATGCAGGGAGCCCGACGTGGGACTCGATCCCGGGTCTCCAGGATCATGCCCTGGGCTGAAGGCAGCACTAAACCGCTGAGCCACCCAGGCTGCCCAAATAAAACCTTTTTATAAAAATGTGTTATATACATACAATGGAATATTATTCAGGCTTAGAAAGGAAGGACATTCTGACATATGCTATAATATGGATAGCCTTGAGGACGTTATGCTAACTGAAATAAGCCAGTCACAAAAAGACAAATATTATATAATCCCACTTACATGAGGTACCTAGAGTCATCAATATCATAAAGACAGAAAGTGCAATGGTTGTAGCCAGGAGTTGGGGGAAGAGAGAAGGGGGAGTTACTGTATACTGGTATAGAGTTTCAGTTTTGCAAGATGAAAAGAGCTCTGTGGATGAATAGTAATGATGGTAGCAGACAAATGTGAATGAACTTATTGCCATTTTAAAATGGTTAAGGTAGTAAATTTTAAGTAATGTGTGTTTTGCCACAATTTTTTAAATTTAAAAACTTGAAAATTAAAAATAATAAAAATTTTAAAATCTCAGCATCTCTATGAAAACTTTTCCCATTTCCCAGCACCAACGGAATTAGTCCTTTCTTCCTCTGAGCTCCTACTCAGAATTTAATTCAAAATTAATCTAGCCTTTTAAAAAAAACAGATATAGGTGGCATTAATTCTTCAGATCTCCAAAACAAGTAAAACACTCTACATCTGCATTTTAAAAGATAAAAAATACATTGGATCATTCATTTCTATTACCTCTCCTCATACAACTGACATTGAGTGACAGACCCAACTTCTCTCTTGGCACCTTCATGTTTAGTTCCCAGAATCAGATCAACTCTCTGACCATGAGATGCACAGTTAGTACAGTTGTACCTGGTACCCACTCTCTTCCACTTGCCTCAGTTCCTTAAACTAGATCCTACTCCCCTTTACTTTGGGTCTCTCAGATGAGGCCCTCAGCCCACTGACTGATAGCCCCATCCTCTAGTCCCATGAATATTGTTAACTCTGGGTCCTCAACAGACTCACCCATACACATCAAGCATAGTGCAGGGTCCTGATGAAACTACTTTGCTTTTAAAGATGAAACTTTAAGGAGTACCCCAAACTTTCAGTGGCTAGAAGGAAGGCAGGTAACAAATACATAAGTATCCTCTTCAAATGCTAATATTCCTGGATTGTAAGAAAGTCAAGCATTCATCCAATTAATATAAATTAGAAGTAATCTGATTAATCAAATCCTACAAAAGATAGAGTGCACAGGGAGTGAATTTTGTTTGGCAATTGGGGTGGGGGGTGCTAGTAATAATTTTAGAGTATATGGTACTTTTTGAAGTAGGGAAGGGTTAGGAATAGGGTTAAGGCAAATGAGGAAACTATGTGCGAGAAGACTAAGGAGAGGACAAGAGGCAGGAAGATGTTCAACAAACTTTACCTATTTCAAAACTAATAAAAATAATCATTAGGCTTTGTTGGTTTTGTATCTCAAAAAGGAGAAGAAACTTCTTTTCTTTTCCTCTGCCCTGCACCAAAGAACTCTAATCTAGTACTTGGGCTCCTACTATTTCTTGACTCATAAACTTCAGAGATCTATATATGTGTATGTATTTTAAATGAATAAATAAGAGAATAAATACTATCTTAAGAAATATAGTCACTATATTTTCATTAGTAATCTATTGGAAAACATAGTTCCAAACAAGGCTTAATAAAAGTTTGCTTAATAGAAGATCCCCTGTACTGAATGTAGTTGGTAAATTGCAAACTAAAAAATAATTTGGGAAGAAATACCAAGAATTGCCATCCTCTGCATTAGTTTCATAGGGCTTCTCCAACAAATTACCACAAATTTGGTGGGTTAAATGACAAAAAATTTAAATTGCCTCACAATTTTAGAGGTCAGAAGTCTGAAGTCAAAGTATCAACAGGACCACCCTTCCTCTGAAGGCTCTAAGGAAGATCTTTCCTTGTTTCTTCCAGCTACTGGTGGCCCCAACAATTCTCGGTGTTTTTGCTTTTAGTTCTATCACTCCATTCTCTCCCCTTATCATTGCATGGCCATCTTCTCTGTGTCTGTCTTTTGTCTAAATCTCCCTCTTCTTTCTTCCATAAGGACACAAATTATTGGATTTAGTAGACTAAGTGGATCTAATGGATTAAGTCCAGGATGATTTCATCTCAAGATCCTTAACTAATCTCTTCTGCCAAGATCCTATTTCCAAGTAAGGTCACATTCTCAGGTTCCAGGTAGACATGAATTTTTGGAAGACATTATTTAACTCACTATACCCTCAAAATGGAAAGCCAGTAAATATGAATATAAAAATGAGATGAGAAGGCACCTGAGTGGCTCAGTCAGTTAAGCATCTGCCTTGGGCTCAGGTCATGATCTTGGGATTGTGGAATAGAGCCCCACATCAACTTCCCTGCTCAGTGGGGAGCCTGCTTCTCCCTCTCCCTCTGCCTGCCGCTCCCCCTGCTTGTGTGCTAGCTCGCTCTTGCTCTCTCTCTGTCAAATAAATAAATAACATCTTTAAAATTTTTTTAAAGTAAACAAAGTTAAAAGTGAGATGAGTTGTCTATAGGAGTACCCCACTATTACCAACAGGAATGAGATATGTCCCACATCTCATGTAGGGAAAGAAATATCTTCTAAATCTCAACAAGGAAACCACAATGTAAACTGCATAATATCAATTATTTATAGCACTTAAACACATGTAAACAGGATGCTGAAGAAGACCAGAGGAGGGGGGATTCTAAGAAATTCATGGAATTTTTGGTACCATCCCAGAAAGAAAATGATTTGATTATAATTAACCATTACTAGTTACCTAGACCAGAATTTTCTCAAACTGGTTTTCACAGAAAACTAATTCTATGAGATGTTACTAGAATTAACATTGTATACTCACATACGCACCACACACACACACACACACACAGTTTTGTGCTCAACACTCACAAAACTGCACTTGTGAGGAGCAAAGCTAAGGACCTGTCCTTGTTCAATGATGATCTCACCACAAAGCAGTGGTTTGGAAAGGTTGTGCTAGGCAGCCAGTTGTGCTTTCTCTCCCCAACCCACCCTCTTCCTATAGCCCTCTACTCCTGCAAAATGTATACACATTCCACATGTTTGCAAATACTTAACAAGGCATTGGAAATTTCCAAGTATTTATTTTATTTTCATCAGTGAACATAAGGAAGCAGTTGTTCTCCTAAGTAAAAGAATATTATTCATCTTACATATAATTAAATTGCAGAGTATACTTCAAATCACACAACGACCTTCTTAAACAACTTAAAAATCCTAAAAATGGTGTCTGAAAGTACGGATGTGCTCTAAAACATCATTCTGAACTTCTATCTCTTTGAAGGTATGTAGAGAAAATTCTAAAGGAAAAAAAGAGTTTTCTTTATGTTCCTTATTTAAAAGTTGGAACTCTGGGTTTCTTACACACATATGCATACATAAATCACACATACGCCATAAACTCCAGGCCCAGTGCCACACTCATCTCCTCACTGCCAGGCACACCTGTTTGCAGGAAAGAAGACACAGTGCATCAAAAAAAGAAATCAGTGAAATCAAATAGTGAGAGCAGAGCAATAGAAATGAGGCAGGATTGAGGCATATCAGAATCCCCCAATACTTAAAAAAATTCCATTTTGGGTGCACCTCTAAATTTCCAAAGACTGTTCTCAACTATCCTCACAGTTCAGATCTGTTCACATCACTGACCCTAAAACAAGACCCATCAACTTGAAGTTCCCTTCTGGCAGAGTAACAGCAGAGACAAATTTATCATTTGTGGTTAGTTTGATCAAGCAAGCTAATCCTTAGGTAGGATGTGTTTCATTAAAAAAAAAAAAAAAAAAAGGTTGTCAAGGCTGGAGACAGGAGGAAGATAGACATTCTAAATAAATGCTTTTTGGATAGATGGATGGACAAATGGATGGAGACACTTGTGAAAACAATCCCAGGAAGACAGAAGATGGTTGTTTAAATTTTCAATGACATAATAAAGTTGTTAATGAGCTCGTCATTGGACCATGACTTACACATGTTTACTTTTTATAAACTGAGAATAGCCTTAACTGTTAATTACCAAAATCATCAACTAATTGGAACAATATGTCTTCAGTTTCAACAAGTTAGTGTGTGTGTATGTGGACTCAGAACTTGGATTTCTCTGTAAGTATACTGTATTCCTTGCAAGATGATTAAGATCCCAATACTCTCAAATTTCAGAATGTTACCTCCAACTTGATGTCCTCTGAGCATACTTTGATAGCTAAACCCTTTGTTGTTAACTAGGATTAGATTTTTTTTAAGATTTATTTATTTGAGAAAAAGAGACAGAAAGTGGAGGGAGGGTAGAGAAAGAGAAGCAGACTCCTGGATGAGTGTGGAGCCAGACCCAGGGCTGGATTCCAGGACCCTGTGATGCTGACCTGAGCTGAAATCAAGAGTTGGCCACTTATCCAACTGAGCCACCCAGGCATCCCTAAGTTTAGAATATTTTTAACCTCACAGTCACATAAATTCCAAAAGAGCACTACACTTTGGGTAAATAACATAACCGACTTCAAGGTCATAAAGGCTGGGCATCTGGGTCTGTGGATTCTGAATGTGTGATTTGGGACAGATGACTTTATGTGGATTTTAGTCTCCTCACTTGTAGAGTACAGTGTGTCGAGTAGAATAATTTTTTAGATTATATTAAGACCTATTTCTAAAAAGTGAAAATTAAAAGTAATATAATAATTATCATGTACCTAAAAACACAAGCTTCACAAATGTATTGATAGACCTTTGAATGAGGTTCATCAAAAAAGGCCTACACAATGAAGGAGACCCAGGGGTAAAACGGGCCATGAGGAGCAAAGACACCCATACCTACGGCTGGCAATTATGGATACAAGATTCTAGACAAAGATCTGCCATCTGGAATCAGGTTTTTCCAAGGGTGCAGACACTTAGCCAGGGTATTAAAGAGAGGGCAAAGAGTCCTTAAGATTGGCAGAGAGGGATCCCTGGGTGGCGCAGCAGTTTGGCGCCTGCCTTTGGCCCAGGGCGCGATCCTGGAGACCCGGGATCGAATCCCACGTCGGGCTTCCAGTGCATGGAGCCTGCTTCTCCCTCTGCCTGTCTCTGCCTCTCTCTCTCTCTCTGTGACTATCATAAATAAAAATTTAAAAAAAAAAATGTTAAGATTGGCAGAGAGGATCGCATGGAAAGAGTGCTCAAAGGTCAGAGCTTTCGACTCTCTCCATGGGTGCCAGCTCTCCCCAACTCACTTACTCCAAAGGCACGTAGGTTCAGCTTCTACAGAAAGTTTGCCGTGAGCCTAGAGGACACAGAGACTGGTAACAGTAAGAGGGTGGCTGTGCTGTCCCTGATGGCTAAGGGAGGAGAGGGAACCTCCATGAGAGAGTTGAGAGCTGACAAGAGGGAGATATGTCCTCTATAGCCAGAAGAAGGACCTTAGACAGCAAGCCTTGTGGCATCTGGAAACAACCCCATCCTGGTCTACCTGCCTGGGCGAGGTGACCCCAACAGCAAGCCTCTGTGTGGGGTATACCACCAGAATCATAAGCAGAAAGTGGTGCCAGACAAAGATACAGTGGGAAGTTCTCTCATGGAGACATCTCCAAATAGCCCCAGTTGTGCCCCCAAATTATATAGGCATTTGCCATAATCAGAAGGCACCAACACAAACTGTAAACTGAGCCATTCCAGTCAGATCTTTCTGCCCTGATATCTCCTCCCTGTCAATGATTCCTGCTGTGTGTGTGTGTGTGTGTGTGTGTGTGTGTGTGTGTGTGTGTGTGTAGGTGCCCTCTGTGATCAAGGGACAGCACAGAATGAGGAAAAGAAGAGCCTGACACCACAGGTTTCTGAGTCTGTAAATCCAGGGACCAAGCACAGTGAAGGATGCTTAAAGGAGAGATTAAAGCTTTTGTTTAGACTGGGCTTTTTAAAGACTTTTAAAGCAGACAATGAATTAAAACTTTAAAATGACCCAAAAGCTCTGGATCTGCCTAAAATATCATCCAAGAGTAGGGAAGAGAGATTTCCATAGGCACGCATTAAAAAAAATGTGGCGTGAACACATAAAATCATGTTGTAGCATCTAACCCACCAAGCCTAGTTGTTACATAAATATTTTACCATATTGTCCTCAGATCCTTCTTTTTAGTAGATAAAACTTTAGAGATACAAAGTCCCCCTTCCGGATTTACCTCCCTCCCTCCCCAAAAGCAACCTCAATCCTGAAATTGGCTTATGTCATTCCTGCCTGTGTTTTTATATTCTCACAATGTAATTATATATTTGAAAACAGTAGATGGTATTTGAAATTTGCAGCATGTATTTAAGGTCCTTTGTAACTATAATTCTGTGGTATAGTTTGACTTTTTTATTTTAACTAAATTAACAGAAGTGACGAGACTTTTTAATCCCCCCTCTACACTTGTGTCTCATTGTTCATGAATGAAATACCCCACCTCATGACATGATAATACAGAGAGGAGCTTGGCCTAAGCTAGTGGCTGTGCTAAATTGAATGAAGCCAAGCCAGGTAGGCGCCCAGTGCAGATACAGGAGGAATCCAGAAGAGGGCGATATACTCTAAGAAAAAGAGTGCTCCTGCCAGGGTGGCTGCTTTGGGTAATTTGGATAATTAGGCACAGACCTCAAACAGAACCTTTAAGTGCCAGAAGGTAAACCTGGAAAACACAAGCCTGATCATGTGACTTATTTGCCCAAGGTCAGAAAGCTAGTTAATATTTACTACTTCGACCTTCCAGTTCTGCACTCTGGGAAGTCTGTCCGCAGCCCCACACAATTGATTCGGCAGACACAAGAAATCAGATTGGCCTAAATCAAGATGTTATTTGTACTTCTTATTGAATTTTCTATGATCCCTTGTGCTGGCTTTAAGCCCTCAACATGCTTAACTGGGCACTTGGTTCATTATCAAGATATTAATGTTTGAAGAGAGAACCAGAGATGAAGAATTTGGAAATGTAAAATTACAAAATTGTGCTGAAGCAGGGCTATGTTTCACCCAAAAAAACAAAATTGAAGTCCTGATTCTTTACATTTATTACAAGCTATGTTGATAATGTTCTGTGTGAAATTTTTTTAGAATATCAAAGCTACATGTTATTGACTATTCAGTTGGGATAGAAGGAGTAATCAAATTAGGACAGTTAATGCTGAAGTCACAAAGAGAGCCCAACATCGAAGTAGTTAACACTTTAAAACAGAGGTCAGCAAATAGGTTCAGAGCCTAATTTTCAAATAGTTTTTTTGGAACAGAGCCATGCCCTTTGTGTACAGCATCTGTGGCTGCTTTTGAGTCATTGAGTAGCTGCCATAGAGACACAGGATATCTTCAGTTTGGCTTCTTGGTCTGCAAAGCCTAAAATATATACTACCTGGTCTTTTACAAAAAAAAATGTTTGCCAGCCTCTCTTACAAAGTAATGCTGTCCAATAAAGCTTTCTATGATGAAAATGTTCTGTTTTCTATGCTGACATAAACCACTAGCCAAATGCAGCTACTAAGCGCGTGGAAGAGTGTGACTCGTGGCTACCAAATTGGACAGCAACCGAAGAACAGAATTACTTTATTTTATTTGCAATTAATTTAAATTGAAAGAAGCACATGTGGCCAGGAGCTTTCAGGAATCAATCCTCTAAAGCACTTGTCGACTCCTGGCTTCCCGCAGTGCTAAGGTTGTGTTATTTACAAAAACAGACTGTGGGACAGATTTACCTGAGGGCAGGATTTCACTGCCCCTGGCCTCACAGTGTTAACATATGAGCTGGAGACATTGGGCTCCCTCTGTGACTTCAGGACCAGTTGTCCTCTCCTATTATCTTCCCTCCACACTCTTCTTCCTTCTGAAAGTCCATCACTCAAAAACTCTCCTGAGGGAAAAACAGGGAAAGCATGACCCACCACGTAAAGCTGTATTGAATTGCTTTGTCTTATATTTAGCTTCTTTCATCTGTACCAGTGTATCATTTAGGAATATTTTGGCCACAAGGAACAGGATACCTAGCAGTGGCCTAAGCAACCAGGGTTTATTTACTCACACGACAGTCTAGAAGTAGACAGCTCTGGCATTGGCTCCACAGTTCAATGTCCTCAAAGCCAGTATTCGACAACCCTATTGAACTTCCTCTCTTGGTTGTAAAAAGACTGCTAATGCATTTAAGTCTGAAAGAAATGGGAACGGCTGTTGCACCCAATATGTCTGCCCCTTTTATCAGTAGAGTACAAGACTTCCCAGAAGATACTCTGTATGTAAACCCTTGCCTGTTGGTATCTGGGAATAACCAGCACTGGCTCATAGGCCCACCAGAGCTGTAAGAGACACTGAGAAAGCAGGAAAACAGCATTTCCTGATTGGATTAGCCAGTAATGGAGGTCACCTAGGGATAAGCACACCAGCCTCATGAAGGAGGGGTAGATATTGTGTAAACAACTAAGTGTCTCCCGATTATAGTACGGCTTAGGCCCCAAGCGTGTCCTCTATGATAGTTTTCCAGGATATCACGAACAAGTGTGTGTTCTTTGTATCCATCCCTTGGTTTGAGAACTATTTATTGACTACCTATGGGATGTCAGGCATTAGGCCAGATGTCAGGAAGGGGCATAAGATGGGGCTGGACATGCTGGCCCAGAATATGGAGTGTCTGTATAAAAGCATGAATGAAAGTTTTTGTGAAATAATGAAAAGATCTGTGCCAAATAAGCCACGGATTTGCATGTCCACTTAAGCATCTCAGTACATTTAACCTGCAAGTATTTTCTGAGTGTCCTGTCACTATGACATTTTACTGTATATCTGTAAACACATTTCTGCTGCATGATTATTTTGATTGTTTTAAAATCTCCTAGTAGATAAAAATCTCAGTGACTCCATGTGTAAGAAATGTACTAGAGCTTTTGTTATTTTTCTATGTCATTCTACTGGGGTGGTAGAAAGGGTATCCATTAATTTGCAGTTCTCCAGGGCTGTGCCTAAGTTGAGGGAGAGGGGAGACACCTTTCAAAGGAAAGGAACAGTTTGACCAGTGGGGCATCTGAACACATCAGCAATAATTAAGATCAGATTCCATCAACCACCTGTTTGTCAAAAACACATCCTTCATTCTCAGCTTCATGGTCCCTTCTGGATGATGCACACCTTGCTCTGCTTTTCTAGCTAAGGAAGTCATTCTGCGGTTATGTTTCACAGTGCGGTGTAGGTGATTCTGTGAGGATGCGAGGGCCCCTCACGGTGGTCTCTTCTACTCTGAAGTCCTGCTACTTCTACAGGCTCTAGTAGGAGAACAGGGTTCAGCCCCAACCATGTTATTGAATCCTTCAGCTCCAAACTGAGGGCTGTGTTGCTTCCTGGGACTCAGGCAGGACAGTGGGACATAGGGCCACTTCTTCTATGAACCCACTTATTTTTGTGTTCTCAAGGCTTCCCTATCTCTTTTTTTCCCCTGGAAACTTTCAACCAGTTATTTGAGTATATTTTATTATATTTATATTATTTGAGTATACATATACACACACACACACATATATATATACACACATATATACTATATATAGTATATTAAATATATTTATAATATATATTAATATTAAATATATTAATAAATATATACTATATAATATGTTTTTATATATAATGTGTTAGGTTATATATACATTATATATTATATATAGTAATATATTTTGTCCTCAAGCATTTTCCATCATAAATCATTCAAATTTCTCCAAATAAGAGCCACCTCTAAAGAGAGAGAAGAAACTGTGAAAGTGTGTAGAAATTTATCCAATAAGGAGAAAGACAACCTCTCTCCTCCCCATGACACCTATCTCATGACCAAAGCAAAGCTGTAGGATTGACCCTCCATTCCACATTAGCTCTACCTGCATGTCTGAGATTTTGCTTCCCCTTGAAATCATCCTTCAGAGGGCAGTCTGGGTAGCTCAGTGGTTTAGTTCTGCCTTCGGCCCAGGGCATGATCCTGGAGACCCAGAATCGAGTCCCATGTCGGGCTCCCTGCATGGAGCCTGCTTCTCCCTCTGCCTGTGTCTCTGCCTCTTTCTCTCTCTGTGTGTCTCTCATGAATAAATAAATAAAATCTTTAAAAAAAAAAAGAAATGATCCTTCAGATTCAGTTGCAAATACTTTATGTGAACATACACAATGGGTCGTGGGTAAGGCATACACTAAGTCAAGGCACACTAAGTAAAAACAAATGAATAAATTAATTATGCCTTGAAAGATGAAAAGGGGCTGGCAGATTGAAGAGCTGAAGAAAAGCTGCCAGACACACAGATGAAAGAGGATATCCTCAGGCACAGATAATAGTTGGAGTATTTATTTATTTATTTATTTATTTATTTATTTATTTATTTACTTACTTATTTTTTTATTTATGAGAGGCAGAGACATAGGCAGAGGAAGAAGTAAGCTCCCTGTGGGGAGCCCAATGCAGGACTCGATCCCAGAACCCCAGGATCATGACCTGAGTCAAAGGCAGATGCTCAACCACTGAGCCACCCAGGTGCCCCTAGTTGGAGTAAATGCTTACAGTATTAAGAGAATTGCAAGTAGTGTAGTCGCCCTTATCCATGTAGGATATGTTCCAAGACCCCCAGGAGATGCCTGAAATCACAGGTGGTACTGAACTGTATGTATACTGGGTTTTTTTTTTCCTGTACATACACACCTATGATAGAGTTCAATAACAACTAATATAAAATAGAACAATTATAACAATATACTATGATAGAAGTTGTGTGAATGCAGTCTCTCTCTCTCTCTCTCTCTCTCTCTCTCTAATACCTTGTTAAACTGTTCTCATCTTTCTTCCTCTTGTGAGGATGGAGATAATAAAATGCCCATGTGATGAGATGAAGTGAGGTGAGTGATGCAGGCGTTGTGACCTTGTGACCTAGGTTTAGGCTACTACTGATCTTTCAAAGACATGTCAGGAGAATCATCTATTTCCAAACTGCAGTTAGCATGGATAAGCTGAATTCCTGGAGAGCAAAACCACAAATAAGGGGGCTGCTGTACTGCACTTGCAGTCATGTGCATTAGTTCCATTCTATGATGTCTTTGCAAACACCAAATTAGCAAATATTGAACAATTGTTCCTAGGGGAAAATATAGGGTTAGGTTCCTATAAGCCTCTAGTCACAAGACGTTCATCAATTGGTCAATACTTGACTTTCTTTTACCTGTGTTTCTGTTTAATTATAAACAGAAATCTGTTTATATTGTTGATATGTGAACACTGACCTCACTGCCAACAACACTATAACCCATGCATGGACAGAGCTTACCTAACACATATTTTCTTAATAAGGAACTTTTCATAATGCACTTGAGTGTTATGCTTGGGAGCCATTTTAAACAGTGCAATTATCAACAAAAAGTACAAAAATATAGAAAACATGGCACTAAATAAACAATAAGAAAGACCCTTATTCACAGAATGACAGTGAAACAAAAAAGCAGAGTATCACCCTGTTTGACCTCAGCTGGGAATGAGCACTTGGGAAGAAATTTTTCACCACTCCATGCCTGCAAATGCTCACAACCACCACCAAAGTGACCAAAGTGCCCCAAGTATGATTTGGGTTACCAGAATTTCATAGACTAGGCAAATTTATAAATATGGAATCCATAAATAAGAAGGATTGACTGAGGCTGGAGCAAAGGGTAGGTGTTAGTGTGTAAAGTTGCTTTGGAATATGAGGCCAGAGAAGCTTAAAAAAGAGGTTACCAAGGGTCTTGTGTGTCAAGCTTCCAAACATGCCCCCTTTCAGGACAGGGTGTATGGAAAAAGCAGATTGGTGGCAAGACCATGAAGTGAGTCACTGACCTCAAGGAAAAAATTCCCTGGTATGGGGAACCTGGACACTGCTGGTGCCTGGTGGGGTAGTATTTTGAGGTTACCCTAAGCAATGCCATTCAAAAATGTTCAGATATTATCAAAATCCTAAGACAGAAAACTAAAAGAAGTACCAAGGTATCTTTATATGGAGCCATCAAAAACTGGCAAGTTTAAAAAAAAAAAAAGTGTCAAGTTCTGCTTTTATGAAGGAAATGCTGAACACAGTAACACAAGCAGAGGTAGTAGCAACAGCCTTTTGGGGCCACACAGTGTTCAACAGTTAATGCTGGGGCAATAAAACAATAGTTTGCTGCCCAGAATGAGGCCATCACTGACACCTGCTGGAGAACCAGAGATGGACTGTGACCCCACAGATTCCTGTGGGTGGGGGCTTCAGGAATTTCTGATGCCCTGTGACTATGACCCTGTCCTTGACTGCCCCCTCATCTTCCTAGACTCAAGGGTGGTGAAGCAAAGGGTATCCACTGTAAAACATCATAAATCATTTAGCAACATCTGTGACTTTTTTGGGAGTTTCCATTTGATACCTGATGTCACAGTAAATACATCTTAAAGCTTTTTAATTCCCAAACTTATCATTCCTGGAAAACAAACTGTTGAATGTGGCTATTTTTCTGCAAGATTCACTCTTTTCATTTTGAGCTAAAAAATAAAATACTGATGAATTTATTTTTGGAAACTGCTTTCCATTTCAAATCTCAGCTATGTTATTTTAACAGCTCTAGGTTCCAAATCATTTATCTGTAACATAAAAAGAACTTAGACCCGGTGCTGTTTTAGGTCCCTCCATTCCTGGGACTCTCAGATCCTGCGATTCCTACTCTTTGAGCTTGCAACTTTGGATAAAGTCCTACTACATGTTAACAGACACCCAAACTCTTGAGTCTAAAATTGTCATTGACCAATAAGAACGGATTCTCAGATGAAGTTTCATAGAAGTTAGCTCCACCTTTTTAGTGGCTAAAGGCTATAGAAAAATGTACAGTTGAAGCTCAGAAGAGGAAGATATTGAATAATGCCAAACTGCCTGAGGGAATCTGTCTAAATAGTTAGAAAGTGATGACAGCCTACAGCAAAACAGGAAAAAGGGAGGGAAACCCCTTCCCAAAGCATTCACTCAAATAAAATGGGCTTTGGATGCAGGAAACTCAGAACTCCTGAACTGAGTCAGTTTGGCTGCTCAGGGTCCGTCTTAGGAGAATAGTTTCTCCTGGACACAGCACGGACAGCATGAAGCCCAGACTTTGCTTTTGGCTAACCTGGAAGACAAACAGAGGATTACCTCCAGTGCCATTCATTTAAGTGAGAGAAAATGGTAACTAGGGGTGGTAGGGTAGTTAGAGAACTGTATAAAAGATTCAACATGAATAAGGAGGTTCTTATTATCTATTGTCCCTAAAGAAAGGAACCAACAAAATGATCTTTGTGACTAACCACATGGCAGCCTCACTGACTTGCCACATCCCAGAGAAGGGGCTGGAGGTAGCCTCTCCTCTGTGGAAGGAGCAAAGATCATAGGCCCCTACTCTATAATTAAAATTCACCTGACACTTCTTTCGAGACTCATGAGGTGGCAGTTAGAGGGATGTCCATTTGAATGAGTTGCTACGCTATTGGCAAACTGAAAGAGGGACCAGCCAGGGAAGTAGAGACACAAAGTCTGCCGCTGGGTCATGTGGCCTGCACGGGATGGAGGGCAAGGCATAGCGTAGCCCCAAGTCTGTCCCCTAAAGTAAGGGTCTGACTGATGCAAGGATCTGAAGTTTAGACATGCTGTGGGAATTTCCTTTGGACCTATTAGCAGGATTTGCCAAATCACATTACGGCTAATTCCAGGAGTGATTCAGGTTCTTCTGTTGTTTTATATTGAATAAAGCACTGTAAATAAGGTAGTATATTGATAGATATTCAAAAAAATAAAAAATAGGGATCCCTGGGTGGCGCAGCGGTTTGGCGCCTGCCTTTGGCCCAGGGCGCGATCCTGGAGACCCGGGATCGAATCCCACATCGGGCTCCCGGTGCATGGAGCCTGCTTCTCCCTCTGCCTATGTCTCTGCCTCTCTCTCTCTCTCTCTCTCTCTGTGTGTGACTATCATAAATAAATTTAAAAAAAAATAAAATAAAATAAAAAATAAAAAATAAAAAATAAAATGCACCTGACAGGTGAATCTAGGTAAATGAAGGAGGAATTACAAATGTTACAGCAACAAAAGACAAACAAGTGACAGAAAGAGTGTCCAATACAGAATAGAAGACATAGCCTGGTTCAGATAAATGGGTCTTATACTCCTGCAGCTGGATTTGCAAAAGGACTTTAATGTGTATGTTCTTTTTTTTTTTTTTTTTAATGTGTATATTCTAAGTGAAAACTTGGAAATCAGCCTGACAGAAATCCTGGTGACACAACCACATCCCTGAGACTATACCATTCTGAAGTTTGGAGGAAATTAGTGAATTGAATCATATAATAAAGCACTTCGAGTCCTTTTTTTATGTGGACTTAACAAAAAAAAATCATTTCATGAGCAATTTAAAATAAGCCTTTATAAAAAGTCACTGAGAGACAGAACATAAAGACTTCTAACTCTGGGAAATGAACTAGGGGTGGTGGAGGGGGAGGAGGGCAGGGGGTGGGGGGTGAATGGGTGACGGGCACTGAGGGGGACACTTGATGGGATGAGCACTGGGTGTTATTCTGTATGTTGGTAAATTGAACACCAATAAAAATTAATTTATAAAAAAAAATAAAAATAAATAAAAATAAAAAAATAAAAAGTCCCTGAAATTTTTTTTTTAATTTTTTTTTTTTTATTTATTTATGATAGTCACACACAGAGAGAGAGAGAGAGGCAGAGACACAGGCAGAGGGAGAAGCAGGCTCCATGCACCGGGAGCCCGACGTGGGATTCGATCCCGGGTCTCCAGGACCGCGCCCTGGGCCAAAGGCAGGCGCCAAACCGCTGCGCCACCCAGGGATCCCAGTCCCTGAAATTTTATACAAATCATTATAGTAAGCACATGTATGTGCTCCCCCCCCATAGTGAGATTTCATAGCTTTCAACAGATTCTATCAATAGAGTTTGACCAAAAATGAGTGACAGTCACAGTAGTAGTGGGAGAGGAGCTGTTGAACCACTATGGGCAAAAGATATTATTAAAGGGGTCAGTGTTTTTGGCAGCAGAGCTAACCAAAGAGAGGTAAATCCTGAATGTGGCAAAACTGTTTGGTGGCTATTTGGTTAATTTAAATGTTTTTGTTTTTGTTTTAAGTAGGCTCCATGCCAGGCAGGGTTCCAACTCATGACCCTGAGATCAAGCCCTGACCTGAGATCAAGTGTCAGACACTTAACTGACTTAGCCACCCTGGGGCCCCTATTCAGTTAATTTTATTAACTAGTTACCCAGTGTTGAACTACCAGGGGAATGGAAATTCAGTTAATCCAGATAGGACTACTGCCAGCAAAGGGATTTGGGTGAGAACCATGTCAGACATATAGTTTATGATTTGGGAAGACACAGTTTGTGCAAAATTTTTTTTGATGATTTGTGCAAATTTAAAGTGCTGATGAGTAGAATCTAGAAATGTCCCATGGCAGAACAGAAGGAAAGTCCTAACACTGATTTAAATCAATCTTTTCCCTGCAGCCATATAGGATATAAATTAAAACATTTCTTATTCTCAAGACACCTCATAGGCAATCAATCAGTGATGATAAGGTAGAGATTGTGCCACTAATGTCATTTATTTAAAGAGTGGGTGGTCGATTATTTTCACCTATTACAAGTCTCCCCAACCCCAACCAAATCTTACCTACAACAAATACCTCCATCATTTAGCCTTCTTGGAGAGTCATGGAATTAAAAAGCATTGATGTGGGAATGGATGTTAAAAGTCACTGACTCCAATGCTCCTATTTTAATCAATGTAGAAAGAGATTCAATGAGCTTTCTCAAAGTTAAAGGCAGAGCTGGACTTCCACATCCCTGGTCCCTCCTCTGCCTGTCTCTGACATCCATGATCTTTATAGTTCACTTGGAAACCCCCCGCTTTCTGCTTTGTGACACCTTTTCCACCAAGCAGGTATTTGTGTCTTTTGCCTTCATTCACCTTTCATTTCATCCTGGGTGATTAAGTCTTATTTCAACTTTTAGATTAGATTCCCTGAGGGCTTCCCTCAGAGGCTTCAGTAACCATGCATTAATTTAATTCATTCCCAGCTCCTGAGGGACACTGCCAAATTCACGGACTATTTGGTTTTTTGTTTGTTTGTTTGTTTGTTTGTTTGGGGTTTTTTTGGACTATTTGTTTTTATCAAGAACATTCATTCAGACTTTCAGATCTTCGAGTATATTTCTATTAGTATGAATTACTAAGCTGATTGTTTGCCAATAATGTGCACTAGAAATGTAAATCTGAAAGCATAATATTTGGTTCCAGTAAGATCAAACATAGGTAGCATGATTTTCTCTTTAGCAAACAAACTGAAAAGCCTGAAACTTTTTCAAAGCATCTTCCTGGCACTATAAGTAGCCGCTAGAGTTACAAACTGTGTTCATCTCACTTCTGCAGCATGTACATCTCTTCCCCTTTTCCAAGCAAAGCTCCCCCATGTCTTAACTAGAAAGAAATTACAACAGATGTCAAGTGTTACAACCTTTTTAGTTTTTTGTTTTGTTTTGTTTTGTTTTACCTCTTTAGTTTAATATTGCTTTTTGTTTCCCTCCATTATGAATGCGACTGCTACCTCCTAATGACATGGCTTGCTGGACCAGACACCTAAACAGAGAGGACTCTGGTTCATATGAGCACCATGTCCCGTGTTCCTGGGCACTAAAAGTCTACTACTCAATACCTGGATATTTTAACTAAAAGCTCATTAGCATTTAATTCCTTGTTTTTCAACAAATAATTACCATGCAAATTACTTTTATTTTCTTTGAGGAGTTAAAACCAGTATCAGTGGGTAGAAATGACAATAAAATGTTAGCTCAGGAAGGACTTCTCAAAATTCAGAGCTGTTAAAAAATTAAATAGTCATGTTCACACACAACCAAATTGAGGATGTTCTGCAAAACCTCCTGTCTGGGCTCTTTAAAAATGTCAGTGTGGAAAACAAAAAAGAAAATAAGCAGATAAATTATTCTGGAGTAAAGGAAATTACATGAAATAGATTAACTACAGACTACATTAAAGGAAATACAAGACAAAATATTTATCAAATCCTGGTTTGACAAAAAGCAGCTTTAGAAAACACTGTTGGGAAAATTGGAGAAATCTGAGTACAGAAATACAGTCCACATTAGACAATAGAAATGAATCAATGCTAGATTTTTCTAATGATAGTAATGAGTACTTTGGTTGCCCGAGGCTGTGAGATGGAGGGAGGATTAGAACTTCACAGTTTGGCTCCAGAGCCATTTTAAGTTTCCTGTCACTAAAGATTGATAAAGACTGTCAATCACCTGATAGTGACTATTAGGTAAGTTTCTAGATATGAATGAGGGTAGAGGTGAAGGTCTGAGCTCTTCAAACATGTTAATGCTGTGAAAGACAAAAAAAAAAAAAAAAAAAAGGCTGGAAAATTGTTCCAAGTGAAAGAAAAGTAAGAGAACAGATGAGTCCTCAAGCAGGTGACTCAGACAAGTTTATGGCCCTGCAGCAGGGCCTGTTCAAGAGGGAAGAGGTCACTCAGCCTTCAAGGGTCTGCTAGCATAAACTCCTACCCAGAGTGATTCGAATCTTGGTGTCTGAATCACAAGGCAAAAGCATTGTTCTAAAATCAAGGAAAACTGCTGATTCTAGAAGTAATTCCCTAAACATATAAATCCCTTTCTTTGACTGAAATGACTAATGAGTCCTTCATTTGACCTCAAATACCTCCTTAATTAAGAGCTAACTGGACAGCGTCTGGCATCCCTGCAAAACAATTACAGTCTAAGTCATCTCTCACCCATTTTCGGCACCACTCTCCCCCATTTTTTTTAGAAAGAGAGAGAGCACATGAGCGGGGTGAAGGGCAGAGGAGAGGAAGAGAAGCAGACGCCCCTTGAGCATGGAGCTCACTTATAGGGGGCTCCATCTCACAATCTCAGGAACTTTCATCACAACCTGAGCTGAAACCAAGAGTCAAACGCTTAAGTGACTACACCACCCAGATGCCCCTAAAAATGTTTTAAATGCAAGTAAGAACAGACATCAAAGGAAAAATGGAAAGAGCAACATCATCAGTATTTTTTTACTTGATTTTGAAATACTAGTAAGCAAACTCTCTCCATTTAAGCCTCCAATCCCTAATTTACATACTAAGTCAACAGACTTGCTCAAAGATAAGGTTTTGTTTTAATTGCCTCAAATCTCAGCCACAAGACTGTAGTCTGGAAGCATTCTGGCCTGCTTCCCAGGTAATCTATCCATTAGCTTAATTCACTGCCCTTCAACCCAAGCCACAATCCTCTGCAACTGGGCCTTAAATTGATATGAGTTTACTGAAGTTTGCCAGTTAGTTATTTGCACGCTAAACTCACAGGGTTCCCAGACTTTCCCCTCAGCCCTACCTTTCTCCTCTCCTTTCTGGGTTTCCAGACTCTGAATTCAACTCACCTAGTGAGGAAAAGCCCTGCTATCAGCTACCAGTTGTAGTGACCACTTCTGAAAAAATACGGAGAAAGAAGGTATCAGAGGCATCAATAATATGTATTAAGGAAACGATGTGCCAAACATTAGGTCATGTACTTTTTTAGATATTATCTCATTTAATCTCTCAGTAGAGAATTCAAAGGAATGGAAAAAACATTCTGTTAGGAAAGGGCAATAAACTTAGTGCTATAAAACCTGGAAAGGAAGATGGTCTCTCATTTCAAGAAGGAAGGACTTCATGACTCCCAAAGAAGGTAATATCCGAAACTCCCTGTCCACACCATCTAAAACACTCAGTTCTTAACCATGAGCAGCTTTGCTGCTTCTCCTGTATTGTCTCCCTGTTGTTTGTCATCCACATATGGTATCTTTCCATTTTACTTATACCTGTGGGTTGTCTCCAGACTCTCTTATAACTGAGGACAGGAGGGAGCTCTTTCCATACACTAAGTTGAAGTTGTGTTCTCAATAGCTATTTGATCAAAACTTAAAGAAATTGCAGTCAGAGAAGTTGAGAGGAAACTTTGGTGAAGAAGGTGAGAAGAGCAGTCCTGAAGGAGCACCCCACATGATTACCTCAGCAACAGTTGCTTAATTGGAGCACTGTACTCGACTTGATTAGGCTCTTCGGTATCTTCCGGGAGGCTGTTGTAGCATCTTTCCTCGCTACAAGGCTAAATAACTTTTCTTGACTTAATTTAATACATGTTCTTCAACTCAGGAGCTGCTTTTGTGCAGCCCTGAGTCCAGATACAACTCATGAATTCCACCAGGAACTAGGCCCGCTTTTAGAAAGGCTGTGGAGGAGGCGGGGCACGCTGGCGGAGGAGTAGGGTCCCCAAGTCACCTGGCCCCACCGACTTAACCTAGATAACCTTCAAATCATCCTGAAAGCCTACGAATTCGGCCTGAGATTTAACGAGAGACCAGCTGGAATACTACAGTGAGAAGAGTTCGCGCTTCTATCAAGGTAGGAAGACGGGGGGGGGGGGGGGGGGGGGGGGAGAACATAATAAAGAAATTTAAAAAGCATCCAAGGGGGAGGGGGCCGCGAGGAGCCGGGCTAAGGCCGGGACGAGAGCCCCAGGACAGGGAAAGCCCAGGGCCGCAGAAGCAGGAGCTGCACCAACCTTCCCGGAGGGAAGGCCGCTCGCAGGACCCCAGGGGGGCGGGGATGCCCTCGGGCTCCCAGGGGCACTAACAGGACCTGCGCCCCGGGGGGAGCGCCACACCCGCAGCCGAGCTCCCCACAGGGCTGCAGCGCGCACGGCTGGACCCGGGAGCAGCTCGGAGGCGGCTCGGGCGGAGGCGGCTGCGCGGCCCCGGGAGCGCGATTCCAGCGGCTCGAGCCCAGGGCGCCGGGGACACGGCCCAGGATCTGGCACTCCCCGCGGGACAGGCGGAGGCCGGGAGGACACAGCACAGCAAGGACACTCCTGCCCCCGGGCGCCCCCGAGCTGTGCAGATCGGCGGCCCCTGCCCCTGGAGCATCCAGGCCCCTGCGGACTGGGAGCTGCGGTAGTTACTGGGAGAGCTGACCCCAGGGCTGGGGAGCTGGCCGCCGCCAATGCTATAGTTCCTCCTGGTGTCACCTTGCGCCTGAGATGGAGCAGGGGCCTCGCAGGATAAACGCTCCCACTGAGCCGTGCACCTAGCAGGGGCCTGGGCAGCTCCCGCAGGTGCACACACTTGAGAATCAGCACAGCAGGCCTCTCCCCCAGAAGACCTGCTGGAAGGACAGGGGAAAAGCAAGTTTTTGACCAAGGAGCACTGGAAAGTTCCAGGGGAAGTCGAGGGATTTACAGTATATAGAATCAGAGGATACACCCCCTTGTTTTTTGTTTTCTGTTTGTACCCCCCCCCCCTTTTTTTCTCTCTTTTTCTCCTTTTTCCAGTACAACTTGTTTTTGGCCACTCTGCACTGAGCAAAATGACTAGAAGGAAAAACTCACCTCAAAAGAAAGGATCAGAAATAGTACTCTCTCCCACAGAGTTACAAAATTTGGATTACAATTCAGTGTCAGAAAGCCAATTCAGAAGCAGTATTATAAAGCTACTCGTGGCTCTAGAAAAAAACATAAAGGATTCAAGAGATTTCATGACTGCAGAATTTAGATCTAATCAGACCAAAACTAAAAATCAATTAAATGAGATGCAATCCAAACTGGAGGTCCTAACGAGGGTTAACGAGGTAGAAGAACGAGTGAGTGACATAGAAGAGAAGTTGATGGCAAGGAAGGAAACTGAGGAAAAAAGAGAAAAACAATTAAAAGATCATGAGGATAGGTTAAGGGAAATAAATGACAACCTCAGAAGGAAAAATCTATGTTTAATTGCGGTTCCCAAGGGCGCCAAAAGGGACAGAGGTCCAGAATGTGTATTTGAATAAATCATAGCTGGGAACTTCCCTAACTTGGGAAGGGAAACAAGCATTCAGATCCAGTAGATCCCAAGATTCCCCCCTAAAATCAATAAAAACCATTCAACACCTCGACATTTAATAGTGAAACTTGCAAATTCCAAAGATAAAGAGAAGATCCTTAAAGCAGCAAGAGACAAGAAATCCCTAACTTTTATGGAGAGAAGCATTAGGATAACAGCAGACCTCTCCACAGAGACCTGGCAGGCCAGAAAGGGCTGGCAGGATATATTCAGGGTCCTAAATGAGAAGAACATGCAGCCAAGAATACTGTATCCAGCAAGGCTCTCAATCAGAATAGAAGGAGAGATAAAGAGCTTCCAAGATAGGCAGAAACTGAAAGAATATGTGACCACCAAGCCAGCTCTGCAAGAAATATTAAGGGGGACTCTGTAAAAGAAAGAGGAAGTCCAAGGAAACAATCCACAAAAACAGGGCCTGAATAGGGATCATGATGACACTAAATTCATATCTTTCAATAGTAACTCTGAACGTGAATGGTCTTAATGACCCCATCAAAAGGTGCAGGGTTTCAGACTGGATATAAAAGCAAGACCCATCTATTTGCTGTCTACAAGAGACTCATTTTAGACATAAGGACACTTACAGCCTGAAAATAAAAGGTTGGAGAACCATTTACCATTCAAATGGGGTAGCCATCCTCATATCAGATAAATTAAAGTTTATCCCAAAGACTGTAGCAAGAGAAGAGGGACACTATATCATACTTAAAGGATCTATCCAACAAGAGGACCTAACAATCATGAATATTTATGCCCCGACTGTGGGAGCTGCCAAGTATATCAATCAATTAATAACCAAAGTTAAGACATACTTAGATAATAATACACTTATACTTGGTGACTTGAACACAGCGCTTTCTACAATTGACAGATATTCTAAACACAACATCACCAAAGAAACAAGAGCTTTAAATGATACACTGGACCAGATGGATTTCACAGATATTTACAGAACTTTACATCCAAACGCAACTGATCACATATTTTTCTCAAGTGCACATGGAACTTTCTCCAGAATAGACCACATACTGGGTCACAAATCAGGTCTTAACCAATACCAAAAGATTAGGATTGTACCCTGCATATTTTCAGACCATAATGCTTTGAAATTAGAACTAAATCACAAGAAGTTTGGAAGGATTTCAAACACGTGGAGGTTAAGGACCATCCTGCTAAAAGATGAAAGGGTCAACCAGGAAATTAGAGAAGAATTAAAAAGATTCATGGAAACTAATGAGAAAGAAGATACAACCGTTCAAAATCTTTGGGATACAGCAAAAGCAGTCCTGAGGGGGTAATACATCGCAATAAAAGCATCCATCCAAAAACTGGAAAGAACTCAAATACAAAGCTAACCTTGCACCTAAAGAAGCTGGAGAAAAAACAGCAAATAGATCCTACACCCAGCAGAAGAAGTTAAAAAAGATTCAAGCAGAACTCAATGAAATAGAGACCAGAAGAGCTGTGGAACAGATTAACAAAACCAGGAGTTGGTTCTTTGAAAGAATTAATAAGATAGATAAACCATTAGCCAGCCTTCTTAAAAAGAAGAGAGAAAGGACTCAAATTAATAAAATCATGAGTGAGAAAGGAGAGATCACAACCAATACCAAGGAAATACAAATGATCTTAAAAACTTATTATGAACAGCTTTACACCAATAAATTAAGCAATCTAGAAGAAATGGACGCATTCCTGGAAAACCACAAACTACCAAAACTGGAACAGGAAGAAATAGAAAACCTGAACAGGCCAATAACCAGGGACGAAATTGAAGCAGTCATCAAAAACCTCCCAAGACACAAGAGTCCAGGGCCAGATGGCTTCCCAGGGGAATTCTATCAAATGTTTAAAGAAGAAACCATACCTATTCTACTAAAGCTGTTTAGAAAGATAGAGATGGAATACTTCCAAACTCGTTCTATGAGGCCAGCATCACCTTAATTCCAAAACCAGACAAAGACCCCACCAAAAAGGGGATACACTTTTATCCTTTTATTCCCCTATTGGAATTATAGACCAATATCCCTGATGAACATGGATGCAAAAATTCTCAACAAGATACTAGCCAATAGGATCCAACAATACATTAAGATTATTCACCATGACCAAGTGGGATTTATTCCCGGGATGCAAGGCTGGTTCAACAGTCATAAAGCAATCAATGTGACTGATCATATCAGCAAAAGAAAAAACAAGAACCATATGATCCTCTCCATAGATGCAGAGAAAGCATTTGACAAAATACAGCATCCATTCCTGACAAAAACTCTTCAGAGTGTAGGGATAGAGGGAACATTCCTCAGCATCTTAAAAGCCATCTATGAAAAGCCCACAGCAAATATCATTCTCAATGGGGAAACACTGGGAGCCTTTCCCCTAAGATCAGGAACAAGACAGGGATGTCCACACTCACCACTGCTATTCAACATAGTACTGGAAGTCCTAGCCTCAGCAATCAAGCAACAAAAAGATAAAAAAGGCATTCAAATTGGCAAAGAAGAAGTCAAACTCTCCCTCTTCACAGATGACATGATACTGTACATAGAAAACCCAAAAGACTCCACCCCAAGATTGCTAGAACTCTTACAGCAATTCGGCAGTGTGGCAGGATACAAAATCAATGCCCAGAAGTCAGTGGCATTTCTATACACTAACAATGAGACTGAAGAAAGAGAAATTAAGGAGTCAATCCCATTTACAATTGCACCCAAAAGCATAAGATACCTAGGAATATACCTAACCAAAGAGGTAAAGGATCTATACCCTAAAGACTATAGAACACTTCTGAAAGAAATTGAGGAAGACACAAAGAGATGGAAAAATATTCCATGCTCATGGATTGGAAGAATTAATATTGTGAAAATGTCAATGTTACCCAGGGCAATTTACACGTTTAATGCAATCCCTATCAAAATACCATGGACTTTCTTCAGAGAGTTGGAACAAATCATCTTAAGATTTCTGAAAAAACAGGGGAATATTAAAAAAGAAAACCATAGCGGGGGGCATCACAATGCCAGATTTCAGGTTGTACTACAAAGCTGTAGTCATCAAGACAGTGTGGTACTGGTGCAAAAGCAGACACAAAGACAATGGAACAGAATAGAGAATCCAGAAGTGGACCCTCAACTTTATGGTCAACTAATATTCGACAAAGCAGGAAAGACTATCCATTGGAACAAAAACAGTCTCTTCAATAAATGGTGCTGGGAAAATTGGACATCCACATGCAGAAGAATGAAATTGGACCATTCTCTTACACCATACACAAGGATAAACTCAAAATGAATGAAAGATCTAAATGTGAGACAAGATTCCATCAAAATCCTAGAGGAGAACACAGGCAACACCCTTTTTGAACTCAGCCACAGCAACTTCTTGGAAGATACATCCATGAAGGCAAGAGAAACAAAAGCAAAAATGAATTATTGACACTTCATCAAGATAAGAAGCTTCTGCACAGCAAAAGAAACAGTCAACAAAACTAAAAGACAACCTACAGAATGGGAGAAGATATTCGCAAATGACCTATCAGATAAAGGGCTAGTATCCAAGATCTATAAAGAACTTATTAAACTCAACACCAAAGAAACAAACAATCCAATCATGAAATGGGCAAAAGACATGAAGAGAAATCTCACAGAGGAAGACATAGACATGGCCAACAAGCACATGAGAAAATGCTCCACATCACTTGCCACCAGGGAAACACAAATCAAAACCACAATGAGATACCACCTCACACCAGTGAGAATGGGGAAAATTAGCAAGACAGGAAATAATAAATGTTGGAGAGGATGTGGAGAAAGGGGGACCCTCCTGCACTGTTGGTGGGAATGTGAACTGGTACAGCTACTCTGGAAAACTGTGTGGAGTTTCCTCAAAGAGTTAAAAATAGACCTGCCCTATGACCCAGCAATTGCACTGCTGGGGATTTACCCCAAAGATACAGATGCAGAGAAACAGCAGGACGCCTGCACCCTGATGTTTATAGCAGCAATGTCCACAATAGCCAAACTGTGGAAGGAGCCTCGATGTCCATCAAAAGATGAATGGATAAAGAAGATGTGGTCTATGTATATAATGGAATATTATATACATTATTATATACATCTGAGTACAGCCATTAGAAACAACAAATACCCACCATGTGCTTCAACGTGGATGGAACTGGAGGGTATTATGCTGAGTGACGTAAGTCAATCAGAGAAGGACAAACATTATATGGTCTCATTCATTTGGGGAATATAAAAAATAGTGAAAGGGAATAAAGGGGAAAGGAGAGAAAATGAATCAGAAATATCAGAGAGGGAGACAGAACATGAGAGACTCCTAACTCTGGGAAATGAACTAGGGTGGAAAGGGAGGTGGGTGGGGGGTGGGGGTGACTGGGTAAAAGGCACTGAGGGGGACACTTGATGGGATGAGCACTGGGTGTTATGCTATATGTTGGCAAATTGAACTCCAATAAAAAAGTTTTTTAAAAAGGAGAGGAGGAAGTAACTGGGGGATGGAGAATGAGTATATGAAAGGAACAAGACTTACATTTCAGGGGAAGTATGAACAAAAGTCTTGGGGCACTTCATCAAGATGGAAGTAGACTAGATGCAGAAATCTCCACTTTTATTCAAAATACAACTGAAATATATATATATATATATATATATATATATATATATATGTAGTTCCATGTTAAAGACACAGCTGAGCTCAAAAACAAAACAAAACAAAACAGACAAAAAAAAACCAGATATCCTCACATGCAAGAAACGAAGAAGGAGCATATAACCGTAAAGATATGCAGTTTTTAAAACCATGCATTCCTTAGGAAAAACCGAACTACTTAAAGGCTTACGTATTCATGCCTTTGTGAGAAAAGAATTTAAGCCTTAAGCCCCACATACGTCAAGGAGGAGAAATGCACCTTCTGCTTAACATACTGTTCAAAAATGTGCTGAAAAGCTATATACATTGCCTAAACTCTTATTCAGCATGTACAAGGTTGCAGGAAAATGTAGGCTGACTATCTCAGGTTCTCAGCAACAGAGATTCTGACAGCCACTCCACACACACACAAACACACACACACACACACACACACACACACACAGGTCTGAATTTTGAGCCTGTACCATGCACCAGTGCAGAACCAACCACTTTTCCATTACTCATGCAATATGGGAACCTAGAGGGAAGAAAGTGGTGTCAAAGGTAGTTTGGAAGCAGTGCCTCAGGAGGACTTGGGCAAGGGAAGTGGTGAGCCTTGTCATTAAGAGACTTCTGCAACTCAGGCCATGGACAGAACTCCCATTAAAGATAACTCCTCCTGGGGTGCCTGGGTGGCTCAGTCAGGTAAGCATCCAACTCTAGATTTTGGCTCAGGTTATGATCTCAGGGTCATGAGATCAAGCTCCGTGTCAAGCTATACACTGGGCCTTAGGATTCTCTCTCTCCCTCTGCCCCTCCCTACACTCTTGAACACTCTCTTAATTAATTAATTAATTAATTAATTTTAAAAACTCCTCCTTAAGATGAGCTTGTAGACATAAGTTATAAAACACAGGATGTGGGACACCTGGGTGGCTCAGCAGTTGAGCACCTGCCTTCAGCCCCCCGGGGGTGGGGGGGTGATCCTAGAGTCCTGCGATCAAGTCCCACATTGGGCTCCCTGTGGGGAGCCTGCTTCTCTCTCTGCCTGTATCTCTGCCTCTGTGTGTGTGTCTCTCATGAATAAATAAAATCTTAAAAAATAAAACACAGGAAGAAATATAAAGCAAAAAAGGAAAGTCCAAAGATCCCAAAGTAGGAGAATTTGTGCTTAATAGTATTTTTTTATTTTTTTTATTTTTTTAATAGTATTTTTTTAAAGATTTTATTTATTTATTCATGAGAGACACAGAGAGAGAGAGGCAGAGACACAGGCAGAGGGAGAATCAGGCTCCACGCAAGGAGCTCCACACGGGACTCGATTCGGGTCTCCAGGATCATACCCTGGGCCAAAGGCGGCGCTAAACTGCTGAGCCACCCAGGCTGCCCAATAGTATTTTTAAGTAAGTTTTCAAGTGAATATTTTTATTTCACAAAGAGAAAGAAGGAAATGTAATAAAACTTTTCAAAAGATACAGAATAAATAAGAATAGGCTGACTTGAAAATGAACCAAATAGAAACTTCCAAAAGATGTAGTAGGGGAAATAAAAAGACTCCACAAACAGACTAAATAGACTATGGCAGCCCAGGTGGCTCAGCGGTTTAGCGCTACCTTCAGCCCAGGGTGTGATCCTGGAGACCTGGGATCGAGTCCCGGGTCGGGCTGCCTGTATGGAGCCTGCTTCTCCCTCTGCCTGTGTCTCTACCTTTCTGTGTGTGTGTGTGTGTGTGTGTGTGTCATGAATAAATAAACTCTTAAAAAAAATAGACTAGACCCAGCTGAAGAAATCATTCATGAATTGGAACATGATCTGAGTATATCACTCAGAATACAGCATAGACAGAAAAAGAGAAAATATGAAAAAGAAGTTAGGGATAATGATGCCTAGATTGAAAAGCTCTAACATACGTTTTTAAAAATATTTTATTTATTTATTCATGAGAGTCACAGAAAGAGAGAGGCAGAGACACAGGCAGAGGGAGAAGCAGGCTCCATGCAGGGAGCCCAATGTGGGACCCGATCCCGGAACTCCGGGATCACACCCTGAGCTGCGTCCGGAAAAGCTCTTACATATGTTTAATCGATGCTTTAGAATGAAAGACTAAAGAAACTAGGAAAGAGAAACCTTTAAGAATTTTCCAGATTTGAAGATAGGGGATGTCAGAGGAAAATACATAAAACTGAACAAAATAAATAAAACAAAAGCTTATCTATCCCAAACATCAAGAATAAACAGAAAATCTTAGAAGCTACAAGAGAGAAAAGATAGGTTTCCTGAAAAGGAGCAATAGACAGACGGAATGATTCTCTTCACTAACCAGGTGTGCCAGAGACAATGGCTGAATATCTGGAAAATGATGAAGGAAAATAACTGTCAGTCTAGAATTCTATATCCAGCTTAACTACATTCCAAGATTTGGAGGAAATGAAAGCATTTTCAGACATAAAAAGACAAGGACATAATTTTCCAGAGACCCTCACTGATAAAACCTACTGAAGGATACACATCAACAAAATGAAAATGAGTAGGTTACACAAAGCCCAGGTAAACCAATAAAAGAAAGAAAGAAGAGAGAAAGAAAGTAAGAAAGAAAGGAAGAAAGAAAGAAAGAAAGAAAGGAAGGAAGGAAGGAAGGAAGGAAGGAAGGAAGAAAGAAAGAAAGAAAGAAAGAAAGAAAGAAAGAAAGAAAGAAAAAGAGTTAGTGTCATAAGTTGGTGGGGAAATATAAATTAAAATCTCCTCCAAACTTAGAAAACTTCTCCATAAAGTTAGAAGATAAAGAAACATATTATTGAATATGCATTAAATAAGAATATGATGCTGATCACAGGCAATAAACTAGAGATTACAAAGACAGATGAAAATCTTACTTTTTATATAGCTAAGTAGGTAGAACTCATTATATTCATGTTTGCAAGAAAGAATTGCTAAGTTTATGTTGTCTTTATGATTGTTAATGTAGTGTGCCATGTGGAGTCAGGAGACAGCCAAAGTCAGGCCCACCTACTCCCCAGTAAACAGCACCTGGATTTCAGAGGCATTTTTGTCTTTGAAGGCCTTTCTGGTAATTCTAAAATCATACCTGGAAGTGATTAGCTTCTCCCCTTGCTCAAAAAGCCATTCAAGTTTAAAAGTTCAAATTTGTATGTTCAAATAATGTTCAAAGCAGTTAAGATTAGTAGTCAAGAGATGATGGTCCTTGTGCTGACTGTGTGCACTAATGGGCTGAGGACTCCAGCAAGTCATTTCATCCTGGTCTGAATGCAAAATGAGGGAGTGAGGCTAAATGAGTTCACAGATCCCTCAACTCTCAGTCTGTGTGCCTCTATTTAGGACAAGCTCCATTTGGCTGTGTGTGATGGACTCCTTTTCCTGTTCTTGAAGAGCTTTGGAGTTAGTTCCGTCCTGGAGAACAGAGCTCCTTTCAGGCTAAATGCAAATAATAAACATGAGAGAGAATAAATGAGCAGCTGCCATCTATTCACCCCACTGCTGAGGAGGCAAGGTCACAGACTCTACCCTGATGCCAGAATAAGATGCTGAGGTTTGCAGCAAAAAATCACTAGTGCAACAAACTGCAAAGATTAGTGTCTTAAAACAACAACCATTTTATTTGCTTACAGTTCTTTGGGTCTACACTAAAGAATTTAGTGTAGATTTAGCTAAAAGTTTCATCTGTTGGTCTTGCCTGGAGTCTCTCACACAGCTGCAGCCCTCTAAGAGCTCCTGTGGGCTCGGTGGCCTAAGACAGCATAAGTTGCATGTCTGAAATTTGGTATTGTGTGCTAGGTTGTCTGTGTGTCCCCAACCAGCTAATCAAAGCCTCTTTGCCTAACAGCAGTGTTCCTAGAGGGTAAGAGCACAATCCCCTCACAGGGCCTCCTGAGGCATCACCTTGAATGTTGAACTTCACACATCTTTCTACCCATCAAGCAAGCCACAGGTCTGCCCAGATTCAAGGAAGAGAAACAGACTCCATCAATGGACAGGAGGAGTGGCAGAGTCACAATTCAAGGCGAAGTGGGTGAGGGCATGGGAGGGATATTGTAATCATCCTTATAAACTGGTGTCCACACTCATCACAGGCAGCATCTCTAGTCCAGCATGAAGCAGGCATCCAGCAAACACTAGTTTAAAAGATGTATGTCCTTAGTTGCAAAGGCTGAGTCCTTCTCTCTCCTAGGAGAAAGTAATAGTGCTATAGATTAAATGTCTTCCTGGTAGAGAAACAGCTGAATCACTGCTAAGTACAAATTCTAATGCACATAATTGGAGGGTGTGGGTATATCTTTTCTTTGGCTTGTGATGGGATTGTCATTTACCTTTGTTCTGTGGATATAACATATTCTGATCCAGAATGCTGATTCCATAAAAACTCCAGTATAATGATAGTTATACTTCCATAAGAGAAATACTACAGGTGAGATTTGATTATCATAGATTAGCCCATGGCAAATAAGATATGTATTACTCTCTTTTTTACTCTCTTATCTTCATAAGTGAAAAAACTATCCAATAAACTCAATCAAATTAAACAAATGTGTATTTCATGTATATTTAGTGCCAGGAATATAGCCCCTAGAAATAAAGATGGCATGAAAAGGTGTGTATCTCCTCCCCCACGCTTGATGCCACCAGCCCAGATTTCATTAGATCTGGAAGTACACAATGCTTCCTATTGTTCTCACTATTGCAGCCTCAAGAATGACATCCAAGAGGATAGGCTGCCCCCGCCTTTGAAATGAAAAGTTATAAGCATACTTGTGGTGTCTTTGCATATGCTATTCTTTCTGAATAAAGTGTCTTTCTCCTCTTTTCTGCTCAACCCAGCATTTCCTCCTCTGAAATGACACTCTACCCCAGTCAAGTGGTTGGCCCTCCAACTTTCAGGTTCTTCATGACCCTGGGTATAGCTCATTTGCACACCCATCACACCTACTGTACTGCTGGTGCATGTGTCCCTCTCTTTCAGGACTTTGAGCCTCCTTAGAACACATAGTTTCTTACTTATCTTCATAACTCCATGCAACTACTCAATAAATATTTGATAAATGATCCAGAAATGAGCAAAAGAAGGAACAAATGAATAGAAAGTTAAAGAGCAGTAGATAACTTGAGCTAATATCTGGAGCCCACAGTGCAACCTGTAACTCTCATTCAAAACAACAGAACCCATTCTCCTTTGTTTCTGCCTCCTTCACTTTTCTTCCTCTAACATGAAGCAAATTTAAAAATCTGTACTCAATTTTTGTATGTTACTCTCAAGGGATCATAGATAATGACTTTCTATAAAATAAAAGATCCCTCTTACTGACTTTGCATGATTTTTTTTAACCAAGATATTATATTTCATGTTTAAATGCCTAAATTATCTCTTGATAGGCCACATAGCAACGTTACCTTCTATGCTGACAATATCTATTGGGTTTACTTCAATCAAAATGAGGCATAACTGCCCTTAAATCCTAGTAAGCATTTTGGTGAGGTGGGTTTTAATCAGGTACAAAATATCTAAGGAGGGTTGTGCTAAGTCAGAAAGGCAGCTGAAAAATCATATTAAGTCTCTCAAGGTGGCAGCCACTAGGCACAAAACGTAGGTAACTGACCCTGGTTTAGTCATAGTCTTACCAGTGAAAGTGTGCCACCAGAGCTGGGTTAATCAACAATCCAGTGAAAACAACCAAAAACATAATAAATCCACAATGGTATGATTTTGTTTAAAATAATAATATCATAGCATTAGGAGATGTCTTTGATAATCTAACAATGAAAGCCAGCCCCTGAAATTCTTGAGGGCAGATTTTACTACATCCCTGTTTATGTCATCATCCTCAAACATGACTGACACACACAGAGTAAATTAGATATCTAACTAATACTCATAGCTGAGATGGTGTATGAGTCAGAAATTATTTGGAACCTAAATCCAACAGTTGCAACTAATTAAATCATAAAACTCAGGCCAGAATTTGTTGGGTGCTATAAGATCTTATATTACTAAGTATATGCAAGAATGTAATGCAATGAAAAAACAGAGGGAAAAAAAGTGGAACCATATGAAAGAAAACACCAACGTTCCAAAGAAGTACTCACCAAAGATAATCCTTCTATAATTTTTTCCTAAGCAACTACTCTTCTTCATTCAACTTGATCTCTCCTAGTATAATAAACATTCCAGGAATCAGTTGAATGATGATTCTCAAACCTCACTCATTATCTGAGTTACCCAGGGTGTTTTTTAAATATACATATTCCCATTCCTATTTCAGATCCTCTGAATGAGAATCTGGAATCTCCCAGGAGTCTGTATTTTTCAATCTCCCCAGGTAATTCTCCCTCTTTTTTTTTTAATTTAAATTTTAGTTAATTAACATACATTGCAATATTGGTTTCAGGAGTAGAATTCAGTGATTCCTTACTTACATCTCAGGTGCTCATCACAAGTGCCTTCTTTAATACCCATCACCCATCTAGCCCATCCCCCTCCACCTCCCTCCATCAACCCTCAGTTTGTTCTCTAGGGTCTCTTATGGTTTGTTTCCCTTTCTTCTCTTCTCTCTTCCCATAGGTTCATCTCTTTTCTTTCTTAAATTCCACATACGAGTGAGATCATATGGTGTTTGTCTTTCTCTGACTTATTTCACCTAACATAGTACGCTCTGGTTCTATGCATGTCATCGCAAATGGCAAGATTTCATTCTTTTTGGTAGCGAAGTAATATTTCATTATATATACATTTAGCCATTCATCCATCAATGGATATTTGGGCTCTTTCCATAGTTTAGCTATTTTTGATAATGCTGCTATAAATATCTGGGTGCATGTACTCCTTCGAATCCGTGTTTTTGTATACTTTGGGTAAATACCTAGTAGTGCAATTGCTGGGTTGTAGGGTATTTTTAACTTTTTGAGGAACCTCTATACTGTTCTCCAGAGTAGCTGCACCAGTTTTCATTCCCACCAACAAAACAAGAGGGTTCCCCTCTCTCTCTGCATCCTTGCCAACATCTGTTGTTTCTTGTTTTATTAATTTCATCATTCAAGTGGTATCTCATCATGGTTTTGATTTGTATTTTCCTGATGATGAGTGATGTTGAACAGCTTTTCATGTGTCTATTAATCATCTGGATGTCTTCTTTGGAAAAATGTCTATGCACGTCTTCTGCCCATTTTGCAACTGGATTATTGTTTTTTGGGTATTGAGTTTGAATAAGTTCTTTATAGATTTTGGATACTAACCCTTTATCAGGTATGTCATTTGCAAATATCTTCTCCCATTCTGTAGGCTGCCTTTTAGTTTTGTTGATTGTTTCCTTCGCTGTGCAGAAGCTTTTTATATGGATGAAGTCCCAATAGTTCTTTTTTGCTTTTGTTTCTCTTGCCTCTGGTGACACGTCTAGTAAGAAGTTGCTGCAGCTGAGGTCAAAGAGGTTGCTGACTGTGTTCTCCAGTATTTTGGTGGATTCCTGTCTCACATTTAGGTCTTTCACCCATTTTTAAATTTATTTTTGTGTATAGTGCAAAGGAGCGATCCAGTTTGTTCTTCCTGTTGCTGTCCAGTTTTCCCAACACCATCTGTTGAAGAGACTATCTTTTTTCCATTGGATATCCTTACGTGCTTTGTCAAAAATTAGTCAACCATATAGTTGTGGGTCCATTTCTGGGTTTTCTATTCTGTTCCATTGATGTATGTGTCTGTTTTTGTGCCAGTACCTTACTGTCTTGATGACTACAGCTTTGAAATATAGCTTGAAATCTGGAATCATGATTTCTCCAGTTTTGTTTTTCTTTTTCAGGATCACTTTGGCTATTTGGAGTTTTTTGTGGTTCTATACAAACTTTAGAATTGTTTGTTCTAGTTCTGTGAAAAATGCTGGTGGTATTTTGATAGGAATCACAGTGAATGTGTAGGTTGCTTTGAAAGTATAGACATTTTAACAATGTTTGCTCTTCCAATACATGAGCATAAAATGCTTTTTCGTTTTTTTGTGTCCTGTCTAATTTCTTTCATAAGTGGTCTATAGTTTTCAGAGTACAGGTCTTTTACTTATTTATTGTTTTTGGTGCAATTGCAAATAGGATCAATTCCTTGATTTCTTTTTCTACTGCTTCATTACAGTTGCATAGAATGTAACAGATTTCTGCACATTGATTTTATATTCTGCAACTTTGCTGAATTCATGTATTAGTTCTAGTAATTATTTGGTGGAGTGTTTGGGCTTTCTACATAGAGTATTATGTTGTCTGCAAATAGTAAAAGTTTGACTTCTTCCTTGCTGATTTGGATGCCTTTTATTTCTTTTTGTTGTCTGAGAGCTGAAGCTAAGATTTCCAGTATTATGTTAAATAGTAACGGTGAGAGTGGGCATCTTTGTCTTGTTTCTCACCATAAAGGAAAGGCTCTTAGTTTTTCTCCATTGAGGATGATATTAGCTGTGAGTCTTTCATATATGGCCTTTATGATGCTGAAGTATGTTTCACCTATCCCTAACTTGTTTAGCATTTATATCAAGAATGACTGCTGCAGTTTGTCAAATGCTTTTTTCTGCATCTATTGACAGGATCATATGACTCTTATCCTTTCTTTTATTAATATAGTGTATCACATTGACTGATTTACAAATATTGAAACACCCCTACAGCCCAGGAATAAATCCCACTTGATCGTGAATAATTATTTTAATGTACTGTTGAATTCAATTTTCTAATATTTTATTGAGAGTTTTTGCATACATGTTCATCAGGGATATTGGCCTATAATTTTCTTTTGTATTGGGGTCTTTGCTTTTGGAATCAAAGTAATGCTGGCCTTGTAGAATAAGTTTGGAAGATTTCCTTCCTTCCTTTTTTTTTTTTTTTTCTTTTTTGGAACAATTTGAGAAGAATAGGTATTAATTCTTCTTTAAATGTTTGATAGAATTCCCCTGAGAAGCGATCTGGTCCAGGACTTTTGTTTTTTTGGGAGATTTTTTATTACTGAATCAATTTCTTTGCTGGTTATGAATCTGCTCAAATTTTCTCTTTCTTTTTCTTCCAACTTCAGTTTTGGTAGTTTGTAGGTTTCCAGAAATTCATCCATTTCTTCCAAATTTCCCAGATTGTTGGCATAAAAATTTTCATATTATTCTCATAATTTTTTGTATTTTTGTGGTGGTGTTTATGACCTCTCCTCTTTCATTTGTGATTTTATCTGTTTGGGTCATTTCTCTTTTCTTTTTGATAAGTCTGGCTAAGGGTTTATCAATTTTATTAATTCTTTCAAAGAATCAGCTTTTAGTTTGTTATTCTACTGATTTTTTTTGTTTCTATATCATTTATTTTTGCCCTAAACTTTAATATTTCCCTTCTGCTGACTTTAGGCTTCATTTGCTATTCCTTCTCTAGCTCCTCTAGATGTAAAATTAGGTTGTGTATTTGAGAGACTTCTTGTTTCTTGAGGTAGGCCTCCTCAGATAATTCTCATGATCAGCCACCTTTAGCAATTTTTGCTTTAAATCAGTGATTAAAAAACAAAACAAAACAAAAAACTCCACCAAAGGACACCTGGGTGGCTCAGCAGTTGGGTGCCTGCCTTGGGCTCAGGTCGTGATCCCAGGATCCGGGATGAATGGAGTCCAGCATCAGACTCCCTGCAGAGAGCCTGCTTCCCTCTGCCTGTGTCTCTGCCCCCACCCCTGTGTCTATCATGAATAAATAAATAAATCTTAAAAAAAAAAAAAAAAAAACTCCACCCAACTTAAAGGTATATGGTTAAGGGCTGAACTGTGTTCTCCCAAAATTCATATGTTGAAGTCCTTACCCCCGTATCTCAGAATGTGACTGTATTTAGAGATGAGGTCTTTAAAGAGGTAATTAAGTTAAAATGAGGTCATTAGGGTGGGTCCTAATCCAATATGACCATTATGCTTCTAAGAAGAATTTAGGACACAGGTACAGAAGGAAGACCATGTGAAAACAGAGAGAAGATGGCCATTTATAAGCCAAGGACAGAGACCTAAGAAGAAACCAGCCCTGCCAACATCTTATAGCCTCCAGAACAATAAGAAAGTAAATATCTGTTGGTTAAGCCACCTAGTCTTTGGTACTTTGTTACTGTAGCCCTAGCAACTAATATGTGTACTTTCCACTGTTAATTTGTGAAGCGATAGATATGAATGTCAAAAAGACATCATAAAGTGTGTTTTGCATATTGAAGAAACATTGTATTTCAAAGGAAAAATAGTCCCACTAAAAGGGCTAATTAATAATTAGGCTTCAGTTCTATTCAACTCCAATAGGAAGAGAAGTTGCTGAGGGAGAAGACAAAGAAAAAAAGAGAAAAATGAGTCCAAAAGAGAACAGGAATAACAAAGAGCTAGAAAAATAGGAGAAAGAGGGGACATTCAGGAAAATGCAAAGTATAACCCTTAAGGGTTGCACTATAATACAATGACATTATGACATTATTATGAAACATAAGAAGGGGACAATGCAAATACATACTTAACAAAAACCTGTTAAGGTCGTAGTGAAATTTGTCTCCGAGTCTTTCCTGGCCAGAGGGAGAAGTTTAATTTCTTTCTTTTATGTAGTCAACAACCATTTATAATCTATCTACAGAATGTCAGGCACTCAGATACAGTCTGGCTATGCAAAGATGATTAACACAAGAGCTGTGCCATCTAAGAATGCTAGTCTAGTAAAAGAGATTCAGGCCTTCTTGAAGGTCCAATCCCAAGAAGACATGCTTAAACTTCCTTAAAGAGATCTTAGGCTCCTCAGTTCTTTATCTCTTTGTAGAGCTCCCATATTCCTAGAAAGGGAAACCACAGCTAATTCTTGTCCCTAGGTACCCAGGGAATGTGTATGTTTCCAATCCCTAGGTCCCCTTTGGCCAGTGATCAGAAGGAACTGTATTTCTCTGGCATCTTGACTCTAGCACAGAGCCAGGCACATCATAGGTGCTCAATAAATAGTGAATTTATTATTGAATAATCATTCAACCAGAATATGATGCTCATCATCACAGGCAATTCACTTGAGGTTGCAAATACAGAACATCTTTCATATTGCTAAGTGGATACAATCCATTCCATCATGTTTTCAAGATAAAATTGCTAATTCTTTCCTATCTTTATGACTAAAGGTAAGGTTTGCCATTTCAAGTCAGTTGTAATTAGGCCCATCTTGTCCCAGAAAACCAAGAGATAGGATTACATTTCAAAGAAATGGGTTCCAAAGGGCCCATGAGAGAACATTCCTGAGCTAACAAGAGGTTAATTTACCATTTGAACTTACAGCAGCGAGGCGGCTCAGTCCTCCTGGAAGCCTGTGCTCATCAAAGTCTCCTTTGGACTGGCCTGCCCACCTAAACAAGCACACAGAAGCAGCTCAGGGAATATAAGTATTCTGTTAACTGAATCTTCTGGTCAAGGCGCTGTACTCTAAGTCTAGTTCTTAAGACAGAAAGGTGAAACTGCTTTCTGAAAAAACACTTGGTAACATCTTTTGACCTTGAGCTTTAAGCAGCATAATTAAAGCCCAGATTTTGAAATTAGACAGACTTGTGCTAAAAATCATACTCCATCATTTACATTGTCTGATATTGAGCTGATTGATCAATTAATTTTTCCCAAACTCAATGTCATCTGTAAAATGGAGATAATACCTTCCCATAGAGACCAAATAAGAAGGGTTGTTAATTACTCTCACCACTTGTATTGAAGCAAGAGAGTCCAGAGGTTTAGCATGCACACTCTGAACCTGATGCCTGACTTTCATCCCAGATTGACTTTAGGCAAGATGACTTGTCTCATTCTTCAAAGTCCTCATAGGTGAAGTGCTTAGGAGAGTGGTGAGCCCTTATAAGAATGTCACAAATGTCAGCTAGCAACTTTTATTTCCCATTAGTGTCACCAAAGTACAGAAGCAGACCTTGCATCTCGCTGCTCTCTGTCTTCAACTTATTTCTTCACCTTCACTTCCCTCTGCCACTGGGAAGTAGAGAGAGTATTGGTGTGATGTTCCACCACTCTTTCAAGTCATCTTTTACATTTGTAATTAGGTATAACCCCTTGAAAGGCAATGTTTCTAGACAAATTATCACCTAGATTAAACCCATACAGACATAAATGGAAATAACTTGGAAACCGAAAGAAGCACAAAATTCCATATTACTATAAGAAAAGGCATCTGGTTTTCATCTTTTCTAATACCTGTTGTCTTCCCTCTTTATCTTTCTTTTCTTAGCAGTTTCTGAATTAAAAGAAAGAAGCTTAGCCTTTTATTCCTATTTAATATACATTTAACAAGGTATATCACTTTTAACGAGCCAACCATATTGCAGCAGAATTACTACTAATTACTATCCAAATATGTAATAGTCATTCTTCTTTCCCATTTCTAAGTTGAGATCAGAACTGGGGGCAAAGTTCAGGAAAATAAAAATCCCTAATCAAGTCCCCTGTTCAGAGTATTAGGTAAAGAATAACTTTTAAAGATTTATTTATTTTAGAATGAAAGAGAGATCATGGAAGTAGGGGGAGGGGAAGAAGAGAATCTCAAGCCAAATCCTCACTGAGCACAGAGCCCAACATGGGGCTCCATCTCACAACCCATGAGACCATGACCTATGAGATCATGACCTGAGCCAAAACCAAGAGTTGGATGCCTAACTGACTGAGCCACCCAGGTGCCCCAAGGCAAAGAATATTTTTATCATCTACTTTAACTGACCAGATGTAAGCCATTTATTATAGTTGAAACTAAATATAAATCAAAGCCCTAATGCCTTTTATAGTGTCTATTGAGAGGGGAATTAACTGTCTCCCCATCTAAAAAATAATTCAGTGTCCTAGAACCGGTAGTGTTAACTCCCAGGTCTTAGGCTCTTCATCTGTTGAGTAATCATGATTTAAACTGTCTGACAACTTTGATTTGGGCAAATAATAAACCAGAACATGGGGATGGAAGTAAATCATTAACATAATTTTTGGCACAACAATCCAATAGAATACTTTAACTTAATCTTTAAGTTAATCAGCTGTGTTTGCAGCCACTTTCCAAGCCACTTGGTACCATCTAGATTCTGATTCTATTTACTATCTGTGTCACCTTGAGCTAACCAATTAAACTCTTAGTACCTTAAATATCTGTATCTATTAACTATAGACAATGATACTGCTATGAACTGAATGTTTGTGTCCCCCCCAAAATAAATATGTTGAAACCCTAATCCTGGTGTGATAGTATCTGGAGATGGGACCTTTGGAAGATAATTAGGTCATGAAGGCAGATCCCTCATGAATGGGGTTATAAGAAGATGTCAGAGAGCTAGCTCTCTTTCTACCGTGTTAAAATACATAGAGAAGTCAGCAGTCTGGAATCCAGAAAAGAACCTCACCATAACCCTACCATGTTAAAATTCCGATCTCTTGCCTTCCTGCTTCCAGAACTGTAAGAAATAAATTTCTGTTGTTCATAAGCCACCTTGTCTATGGTACTTTATAGCAGCCTGGTTGACTGTGACAGATAACTTCATGTGGTTATTTGCAGGACTGAATGTGACAGTGTGTATAAAACCTGTGCACCATGCCTCATAGGCTGTGACTCATGACCTACACTCCATAAATGTTGCTTCCTTCATTTTCCTTTCCCCTCCAGTCAAAGGATCTATTTGTCAGACCACGAATTCAATGCCATCTTCTCAAACCCATAGGGAAATAATTTAATGTCAACCCATTCTTCAAGCCCAACTAGAAAAACAACTTGGAATTTCTCAAGTTTTCCAAAAGCCCAATCAAGTGAGACAAGCAATTAACCACTCATATAACCCACATCCTAGATTCTACACCCAGCTAACTGTTCCATTCATGCTTCCATCATATTTTCTTTCCTCCTACAAATGCCATGACTTTATGTTTCCACAGAGCCACTGTTCCAGGAAGCTGATGGGATAGTACAAACAACCCTGTGATTCTAAATAGCTTCTCTTTATCCCTCACTACTTTCCTCAAACACTGTGTGTGGTAAAAATAGGACCCATAATTTTAGTGCCAACCTGTAATATTTTTAATCAGGTCACACAATTCACACAGAAATGTCTTAGGGGAACATCAATGTTTACATCTTACGTTTTTCCACTTACTGATAAGGTTAGTCTAAAATCAACTAATAAATAAATGTAAAAGCAATAATAAAACAGTTGCTTATTAATTTTTATCAATTCCAGCACTCTTACTTTGTAATATCTCTATTTAACATCTTAAATTAGAGCAAAGATTCTTAGATCAAACTCAGTTTTAAAGATGCATTAAAATTTCACCAGAGCTTAGCACAGTTCCCTACTCAGAATGAGGCCTTAAATAAATGGGAAACTCTGGGAAAATTATGTATACTCTAAAAAGCTACTTTGAAACCAAAGATGACCATCTTTACTAGCTACTATTCTGGGGCAAAATGAAAATGTAAATAGTTTGCCCAGGATTAAACTTAAATTATTCATGTTTGAACTGCTTTTGCTTTGTTATTTTTTAACTTTATTATGGTACTAAGCTAAGAGGAGTTCATTTTATTCAAGTAAGCTGTGATTTCTCACCAGTTTTATTCACAAATATGAAACTGCCTGATTAATGCCAAATATTCTCAGTACCCACATTTTATGATCACCTTCAAAAAACAGAATTTTCAAAGCCACATGAAAACCAAGAAGGCTCTGGCAAGGAGCTTACTAATTGCATCTTTTCCTTGGCTATATTTTTAAGAAATAGAAGAAAGAGGGATAAGGATGGAAGAGCACAAAGGGGTAAAAATAAAAACAAAAACTATGTACATACCAGCCACAGACCCAGGTCAGCCTGAGGGCTATTAATGCAGGAGTGTAGAATGGTCCTCAGCAACTGGGAGGATCTTTGGAAGTACTGAATATAGAAGTCATGGCCACAAACAAGAAATGTATTCACAGCTGCTGTGGGGAGAAAACACCAAATATTACACTGAACATACTCAGACACTTAGACATTTAGGCTTTTACCTTGTGAGATCTTTACTTCCTCATGACCATACTACACCCAGGATGGCCCACTTAAAAATCAGTAATTCAATCACCCATAAGTATTGACTTTTTTAAGAGACCAACCTAGGTATTTGGGGAGGCAAAGAAGTAGAAGTTTCTGTCCCTGATCTCAAAGCAATACAGCCTAGCTGGAGAAATGACTGATGCATTCAGAAAGAGAAAATGAACACCTCCAAGCAATTCCATCCTGCCAGACTTCCATACTGAACATGGCCTGGAGCAGGCGGGAGGAGTCAGTTGCTCAAGGAGACTTTTTCCAACCTCTGGGGAAAGACCAGCTGCCTGTTATTCATCATTGACTTTATCTGAGCTTCTTTTTTCTTACCATGAGTAACCCAGTGTGTCATGAGAATTCATTTTATAAAGTTGAGGGTTAGTAAGTACTAACTAAACAGTTACTTTTATCATTATTATTATTGTTACTATTAAGTAATATTTCCTAGAGGAAGAACTTCCTGGAAAGAAGGACAATGCTTTGTGAGTCCCACCCTGGAACTGAAAAATGCACTTCCTTACTATTATCAATGGTACTTAGGGAGAATAAACACTTCATGAATTAATTGGATGTTTATCATTTGCCATCAGGCTACAATTGCCACAGATAACTTCCTTCGAGACATTGAAACCAAGTTCCCAAAAGGTCGACATTACTTATGGTTGGCAGATGAACAAGCAGACATTTGTAAGCCATCCTGTTTATAACTAGTGTCCACCAAGGATAACAGAAGCAAAATGATGAAATAAGCAATGTGTGTTCAGATCGAAGTCATCCCAGTAGGGTGGAGAGGGGTTAGATTTGCAGGCCCCACAAAACTCCCAAGACAAGCCTTTGGTTCAGTGATTGCAACTTGCAGCCTTACTTTTCTTTGCATGAAGAAACCTCTGGGAGAGAAACCCATTGTCCATGTAGCTATGCTGCTTGCAGGAGGAAACGTTCTCTAATTTCTCTGCCATGTGAAGGCATCTTCTTATAGGCTTCACAAAGAAGAGAAGTTCTTCCACTAGTTGGTCAGTGGTATTAAAAAAAAAGAGTAAGAGGAAAGAATTCCAGTGATGTAGGTGCTCATAACTCTGCTAGTAAAATGTCATTTAGTGATAATGCCTTTTTAATGTTTTAAATATGTGAATTACCTTCATGAAAAAGTTGTAAAAATAATGAACAGTAAATCAACGCAGAAACTTCAAAGAAATATTCTAATTCCTCTGCCCTAAGTAGGCATCTTCCTTTAATTAGTACAAAAAATATCAGCCATTTTGTATGATAAACAAATACTCTGGGGTTCAGAGAAGGGTGGGATCCTGAGGGCCTGGGCCTCCAGGAAGGTGTCATACAAGGCATAGGGTTTGAACTAAGCCCTGAGATACAGTTTGTACTCAGCAAGGTGAAAAAAAGGAGGGGTCCATCTGAAAGAAGGAATGGGCAGTATAGGTTACCAAAGCTTTCCCAAAATTGTATCAATTCTCTTGAGCATAAATTAAGCCATGTACCTTAGTAGTACAGCTCAGTCTTAATATCTGATATATACTGGGATGTATACATCTGTCTACAATATTCATCCATCTCGAGATATGAAGACTGGGAAGTTAGAGAATCTGTGACTATCCTTGATGAAAATCCAGAGCTATGAGACACTGGAGTACAAGGATACTTACTAAAACATCTGTCCTCTCAGAGCAAAAAGACATACACCAAATGTTGCCTTTTGATCCAAATCTAAAAATGACTCACATGATCTTATTGCATCCCTCATAACTGAACTAAAAAGGTTCAGGCCTATCAATTCTCCGCTTTGTCTTTCACGCCCCCAGCAGGATCTCCAGACTTGGGCTCTTTACACATGGAAAGATGATGCAGTTCTGGCTTCCAAATGCTGGAATAACAAACCCTTAAACCACCCAATACCCTAAGTTCTCTTTACACACCTCTTCCCATTTCTATCCTACTTCTTCCTCAAAAGCACTGCCAGCCACAGTAGTTCTGTCAATGCCATAACCCTCTCCTCACCCCCATCAAGAGCCTTCAGCAGGTGTCTGAGCCATGCTGGGACTTCCAAAGAGCCACTCCCAACATTTCTCTCCCTTCCTCCTTTTGAGTACAGGGCCTTGGCCACCCAACCACCATCTTTAACACAATGGATCCCCCAAATGATTTGACTCAAAAGGTATGGATTATGCAGTATTTCGCCTGATTCCTCTCTACTGCTCCCACTACTAGCCCAATTTTTTTTCTTTATTCACCCATCAAACTCCTTAAGCAATGACTATGTGCCAGCTACTGTGCTTGGCATCCTGGGAAATACAAGGCAATCTAAGATTCCTAAACGGTTGCCCTTAAGGAGTTCACACTTCAGTGGGATTTCAGAAAACATAAAGATGACAAGGATATAAAAGACAGTCTAGGGACAGGTAGGGTAGGATCATAGGCAAAGGGACAGGAGAATACACATGGAATATCTAACTACTTCATCAGCCCACTGGTAATGCCGAACTGGGGTGGCATCCCACCAAGTCGTGCTTGTCCTTATGTTGAAGGAAAGCTTGAGAATGTCTAACCAGGAGGGTCTTAGGTATAGATACTGACTGGGGACTTGAAATTGCTGCACACACCACTGGACTTATAGTGACTTATTTCAAGTCACTTATGGGGGCTGATGCGAGAAGTGAGGGATAGGCTGAGACCCTATGAAAAGCCATCCTGTAAGGCCTCCAGAAAGAAACTTCCTAAGCCAAAAAAAAAAAAAAAATTCCTCTGTTTCTCTAACTTCTCTTGGGATAGAAACATCAATTCCAAATAATTCTAAATCCAAATATTTCTCCAACTCTGAGTTGGCAGACAGAATTTAGGTTCGGTAAAATTTGAGGCTTTCTTAAAATTGGAATTCAAGCTGGCATCAGTACTGATCTCTAAAGATCCAAGTGAACATAGCAATAGAAAATTATGTGGCCATTAAATAAATACAAAATTGTTATTACCTACACAGAATAATATTAAGTGAAAATCAACAACAAAACAGAAGATAAAACAGAATGAACTTACCAACTAGAGTCCTTGAGGAAAAAACATGCTCTGAGAGGGATCAGGAGCATATAATTAGCTGGCACTTTATGTCTATGGATTTTTTACCCTGTGAAGCAGTTAATAATAATATGGAACTCATAATCCATGAGCCAAACTCTTTGCCCAATACACAGGGATACCAACTAGAAGGAAAGCAGCTAGGGGACAGTAAGCCACCTTGAGAGAATGAACACCTCTAGAAACCTAGTTCAAACAATCATATCAGACTTAAAATAAATTGACATATGGCTAAGTTCTTCCCCACTAACCAGTGGATAGGGGATTGAGCGGAACGGAAGATCACTTACAGTCATGTAAAGAAATTAAATGTCTGTGCATCTCTAGTTGTATTGTTAGTTGACAGTTTCTGACATTTTAGATCTTAATGATAAAAAATGGAACAAAAAACTTGTGACATAATTCTGCCCTAAGTCTTGGTGTCAAACATTTTTCAGGCCAGGTGTCCATGGTTACAATGAATGCAGCCACATATTCTTGGCCATTCCTGTGGTAGCTATGGCCCCCTGGTTTCTGATGGTTAATTGCAATGGAGGATCGCTCTTGCTTTAGACCCCAGAACCCTCACTGCTACTCACAAGTCCACTTCTGTGAGCACCTCTCTTAGCACCAGCCCCAGCCTGCAGGGGAGAGCAACTATTGAACTTGTAGTGAAAAGGGTACCCCTCTCACCAGCATATACCCTGATGGCCTTCACTAATGGAGTGCCCTCTGGGTCCTCCCACAGAACCTTTGTGGATATTCAGGCCTCATATAATATATCCGATTCAGCATGCTCACTTCCCTCAAACTTTTCATCTCTTCCCCTACTATCTGCCATAGCAATTTAGGCATTTCAACTTCATTCAACAAAGACCATTACTTTCCCAGACTTCTCAAAGCTACTCTAGAAGTGAGTTTGCACCATTATCCAGGGGCCTTGCTGGATGTTAAAACACTTATCCTGTAAGAGTGCCCCCACACCAAGTAAATGAATCCTTGCTTACCCAGTTTTATGTACCCACACCTTGATCAAATGCCTCTGAAATCCAATCCAATTGAGTACCCTCCTGGCACTTATTGGTGAACGCTAACTCTTAAAACTCCTCTAGAGTATAATCTCCATCCTTGTAAAGGCCTATAATCCCAGCTGGACTATGCTGGCATTATCCCTACTTACTGCCTTTGGAGCCAGGAGAGGCAGGGGTAGCTTCTGAGGGAGCACCTCTGTCTTTTCTGGGGAAAGGCCTCAGCAGTACTTTCCATGCAGGATAAGTGCTCGCTCTTAATAATAAGAAGAAAGCCAGGGGCACCTTGGTGGCTCAGTTGGTTAAGCATCTGTCTTCACCTCAGGTCATGATCTCAGGGCTCTGGGATCTAGCCCTGCATTGGGCTCCCTGCTCAGTGGTGACTCTGCTTCTCCCTCTCCTTCTCCTTCTACCCCTTCCCACTTGTACTTTCTCTCTCTCTCTCTCTCTCAAATAAATAAATAAATAAATAAATAAATAAATAAATAAAATCTTTTTTTAAAAAAAGATACAAGTGACAATCTTCAAGGTTACCATCCAAATGCCTTCATCCATGACTTGGAGTCTCAGGTTTTCCCATCTCAGTCCCTGAGCTTAGTAAACAAATCTGCCTTGGCTGAACATTCAATGGCCTTTCTGAATTTGCTCCTTGGCAATGTCAACACTCTCCCAGCAGCAGATAAGGACTTCTTTGTAAGTTACCAAGGAGGCCATCTGGTTGTCACACCTAGTTTTTAACTGTGTTTTAACTATTCCTGGTTTCTTATTACCCCATGTAGGGCATCAATACAACTTAGTAATGACAAGCCAATTTCATTGTCCTGTGTGCCTTGTTTTCCCCCATACCTTTCAAATGCTGAATCTTGGGCTGAAGGGCACTTTCCTTTCTCAAGATGTTTTTCTAAGTCAGAATTGATTAAAAATGTTTAACAATTGGGCCACCATCTGGTGCCAGAGATTATCTATGCCCCATAAATCATTTGGGATAGGGCTCTCTTGGTCAGCTGGGTGGTGAATGATTCAGTTCCCAAATTGCCATTTGATTTCTCAGACTGTTACTGGTACTACCTGGAGAGCAGATACTAGACAGTTAGAAATACAGTAGATTAATTGGGAGTGATGTCTGGAAACTATGAAGGAGAGGAGGAGTGTGAAAGGCTCAAGACCATAATGCAGGTCTGGCACCAGGAAAGGAGTAGACGGCAGGAAGAATCATAGAAACAGAGTCTGAGACTGAGGAGCAACTCTGGGAGAGTCTTGGCCAGTCCAGTGTAGAAACTAGTTTGGAGCAAAATGTACCTGTGGGAGTCCCTGGTGGTCAGAAATTGCCAGGCCTTGGTATCTCCACTGTGCTAGTCATTGGTAAGAGCTGCTCAAGGACAGCATGGCTTCCCAAAGTAGTAGACCTCACACACACTGCAACTGGAGACTATCGGCTAAGTACACTTCTGACAGGTTCTCTCTTGAAGAGAGATCTGAGTGTCAGAGACCTATAAATAATTAGCCGTTTCTCCTTGGGAGTTGCAGTATTTTCATAACAAATAGTATACAATATCATGCTTATTTGCTTATGTATCTTTCTGTCCAGTTAGAGATCATCATGCTCTGATGAGTTATAACCTGAATCAGAACTTATTGTTGAAACTCAGCAGATGCCACTTAAGAATTTCTTTGCCTTCAGAAAAACTAGATGAACTTGGCTCAAGCCTTCCAATTTCACCATCTTGGATGAATCTTGTGTCTTTTCCATGAGAGCTGTGGCATCCAACCCTATTTCCTTAAGATACCTTTGTCTCTGTTCCTGCCTTTGTTTGGCCAGTTACCCTTAGTCCATCCTAGAAGCAAAACCAACACTCTCTTTTTTTTCCCAAGGAGTCACACTGAGAATACCATGATTATGATACTTGGATTGACTAGAGGAACTCTGGTAGTAGGGGCACTCGTCATAGTATAATATAAGGCCAAACACCACTTCCTGTTCTTTCTCAACGTACGCCCATGCCCTGGGCTCCAGAAGCCACAGCTGCGGCCATCACCACAAACCCTGTACACTGAGCCTTTGGGAAGTCCAGTCCAGCCCTGTCCATTTCTGCCTGCTTCTTTCCTGGAGGCCTATCATTCCTAGTTCCTCCCAGAATTCTAATGAATAAAATGTATACACATAAATGAATAACTGAGTATTTGGCACATAGCTGGCATTTAATAAATATTGGTGGAATATATAAGGGAGTAAAAAAGTGAAGGAATGGGGATCCCTGGGTGGCGCAGCGGTTTGGCGCTTGCCTTTGGCCCAGGGCGCGATCCTGGAGACCCGGGATCGAATCCCACGTCAGGCTCCCGGTGCATGGAGCCTGCTTCTCCCTCTGCCTATGTCTCTGCCTCTCTCTCTCTCACTGTGTGACTATCATAAATAAATAAAAATTAAAAAAAAAATAAAAGGTAAAAAAAAAAAAAGTGAAGGAATGGAATCTAGTCATGTATACCTCTAAATCAAGCTGCATTCCAGATTGAGGTGGAATCGAGCATTCTTGCAAAATACATCAAAATGGACAAGTCAGCACAAGGCATCTGGATCCCATAAAACTTTGTGATCAGAGGAAATAAAAGCCTATATGGCAAAGAGGTTATCCACCGGCTGGAACGTTTTCTAAACAGAATATATAGAGACATTATGCCTAATCAGGTAAAACAAAGCTGGAGCCAGGAGCCAGGGAATATTCCTTGGTAAAAAAAAAAAAAAAAAAAAAAAAAAAAAAAAAAGACCAGAGTGCTGTGCCTGTGACAAAAAAAGGAAACAGTGAGAATACTGGATCCCTGTCACCAGAGCAGGTCTGCTTCCACTTCAGCAGGCCCCCATGGGCAGTCCTGGAGCAGGCACAGAAATGTGGTATTAGCTTTGAATCCTCACAGTCAGGAAACATGTCCAACTCCAAAAAGGGCCTGCTTGCCTGTCTTTTGGTGAAAGAAAATCCCTCCTCCCCCAAAGCCTCAGGCTGGACAGGAGACAACTGTTCTCACACCCCCATTTACAGCCTCAAAAGCATCATTTCCAACTCTTACCCCAGAGAGAAATGCCAAAAAAAAAAAAAAAAAAATCCACAACATATCATAAAAGATAGGTTTGCCAGAAAGAATAGTGTTTTATCTACCCCTTTTTTTTAATTTTTATTTCTTTATGATAGTCACAGAGAGAGAGAGAGAGAGAGAGAGAGGCACAGAGACATAGGCAGAGGGAGAAGCAGGCTCCATGCACCGGGAGCCCGATGTGGGATTCGATCCTGGGTCTCCAGGATCGCGCCCTGGGCCGAAGGCAGGCGCCAAACCGCTGTGCCACCCAGGGATCCCTTATCCACCCCTTCTTAAGGATGCTTTCAAATGTTGTTCTTTCCCCCTCTCCTGGGTATTATGAATCACATCCTCAGGAAATACAACCAGCTGAGTAAATCAGCACTCAGATGTCTTCAGAAATGACGGTAGTTTGCTTGACTCATTGGATTGATGCAGCTATGATCAAACACTTCAAGACCTGAGACAGGTACATTCTGCTACCGATTCAAGATGAATTACATTGGTAGCCAAGTCCAGGCAAAAGGCAGGCTGGCTTAATTTAGAGCCCTTAATCAGTGGGGTTACTCATTTACCTCAATAAACGAAGTAAGCCAAAGCAGTCTGGGAATGCAGCTTAAGGAATAACATTACTAGTTTTTCACATGAACAACTAGGAGCTACCAAGGAGAAGTTGTATTGTTAGAATATCTCTTATCAATGTAGAAAATTAAAGAAATTTAGACTCTGAGTCCAGAAATAATTTTGAAAGGAAGAACAATATAATCATTTTACATTCACACAAATTTTCCCCTGTGTTCTAGCCTTTATACAATAATTGGGCATTACTAGGGGAGGTGAGTCAAGTTGGCCACAGTTCAACTTGACTGAGACTGAGTGAGACCTGTCCATGCTATGCAAATAAATAATAGGAAGCATTTTTATTTATCTTGCAAAATCGGAAGGAACCTAAAACTGATGGGCAGACAAGTACAATCATAGTATGATCTGAGGCAGATGACTTAAACCCAGTTACTTCCCTCTGTGTTTTGCTTGTGAAAGAGATCTGATGGCAAACTTGGGTGAAGAGGATCTCAGGAACCAGAACATAGGTGAGAGCTCCCTGGTGCTCCCTAGCTGATGAAAGGGAATCACAAGTGTCAGTCCTTAACTGGACACAGAAAATACTCACACTAAGTTACAAGAGAACGTTCCATTTCTTTCCCTAAAGCAAAACAATACATCTCTCCAGACCACAATCCCTCAAATTGTATCCCAAACTATGTCTTTTTAGTCCAGTTCACCTAGTCCAGCTGTGGCTAAGAATTCAAAATAAACAGTGCTGATTCTGAGAGCCACAAAGCTTTGCACGGAAAGAAAAGAAAGATAGTTATTATTGTTAAGGGAAAAACTACACACATCTTTGATTCAAACCAGAGGAAAGGTGGAGCTAAAAGCCAACTGGTATGAAATGTGAAAAACTTCCTCTTTTAAGGGTAGGTGGATTTGTCTTAATAAGTTGAATGCCTAAAAAGCCTGTACAAAGTCCAGGGTGGATGACTACCCCAGCTCTAGCCAAGTCAGCTTTAATTCTGACTTGGGTAAATATGTGATCTGGGTGGACCCTGCCCTTTAGAGACAACTCTTAACATTCCTCTTGTTTTCTGGCCTTTCTCCATTTGAGCCACCCACTATAATTCTCCTTTACCCACCTGTTGTTTCTTCAGTGAGATGTTCCTTTACAGGAAAACCACCAGCCTATTCAGTCCCTTTGTGTGAGATATGAAAACGTGCCTCACAGCTTCTGAGGGGGCAGGAAGCAGCACTTGGAAAGCTAACTGGTGCTTCCCTCTCCCTTGGAGGGGCACAGGCTGGCACAGACATATGCCCCATGGACTTTTCTTCACTCTCCTCCCCATTTCTAACTCATAACCCAACATGGGAACCACCTTAAGCCATGTCCCAGATCGTGTGGAGCTCAGTCACTCCAAAGATCCTTGGGTAACATTTCCTAACTGAACTACTAATTAAAAGTGGTTAAGAAGAAAGCCTTGGGGTGTCTAGGGGGTCAGTTGGTTAAGCATCTGAGTCTTGATTTTGGCTCAGGTCATGATCTTGGCGTAGTGAGTTTAAGCCCTTTGTCACACTCCATACTCAGTGAGGAGTCTGCTTAGGATTCTCTTTCCCTCTTCCCCATCCCCGCTTCTAAGATAAATAAATAAATCTTTTTAAAAAGAAAAACAACAAAAAAGGCTTAACCTGGGCTTTCCTTTCTTGGTCACTGTCTTTATGTTGTTTGCTTATGATTTTACAGTGATACTTGTTTATCGTAGAAAGTACAAGAAGCTATTCTCTTTTTTTTCTTTTTGCAAATTATTGAATAGAAATTTTGGATTTTTGCATAATGTATCATACTTATATTTTTATGCCACTTGAAATGCTTTTGAAACACTATAATGGCTGCATTGTATTCCCTTTCACAGTAATACCTTCTTTTATCTTTCAGCTTTACTGAGGTATAACTGACAAAATTGTAAGTTCTCCATTTTTACTCTCCCATACACATTTTATGTTTTGATGTCAAAATTTCCATCTTTGTACATCGTGCATCCATTAACAAATTATTGTAATTATAGTTATTTTTATACTTTTATCTTTTACTCTTCATACTAGAATTATAAGCAGTTTACCTATCATTATTACAGCATTAAGTATTCTGAATTTAACTATGTATTTACTTTACCGATGAGTTTTATATTTCAATATGTTTTTCTTTACTGATTAGTATCTTTCATTTCGGCTTGAAGAACACATATTAAGGCTTTCTTGAAAGGCCACCCTGTGGGGATGAACTCCTTTGGCCTTAGTTTTTCTGGAAAACTTATTTCTCCTTCAGTTCTGAATAACAACTTTGCCAGGGAAAGTATTTTTGGTTGGCAGATTCTTTTTTCTTTTAGCACTTTGAATCCCACTTCCCTGGCCTGCAAAGTTTCCACTGAAAATTCTGATGACAGTCTTATGGGGGATCCTTTGTACATAATAAACTGTTTTTTCTTGCTGCTTTTACAATTCTCTGTCTTTAACTTTTAACAATTTAAATTATAATGCATCTCTGTGTAACTCTCTGTGATTCCTCTTATTTGGAACTCTCTAACATTCCTGGTAGATGTTTGTTTCCTTCCCAGGTTAGGGAAGTTTTCAGCCATTATTTCTCTGAATAAGCTTTCTGCCCCCTTCTCTCTGTGTCCTCCCTCTGGAACCCCTATCATGCATCTATTAGTCTTCTTACAATGTACCATAAGTCTCTTTATCTATCTTCACTTTTTTTCTTTGGTTTTTCTTTTGCCCCTCTGATTGGATGAATTATATTGCCCATCTTCAAGTTATTTATCCTTATTTCCACTTAATCTAGTCTGCTGTTGAAAACCTATATTAAATTTTTCAGCTCAATTATTATATTCTTCAGTTCTGTGATTTCTATTTGGTACTTTTTTTATATTTTCCACCTGTTTGTTGAAATTCTCACTTTGTTCGTGTATTGTTCTCCTGACCTTAGTGAGGATCTTTATGGCTGCTATTTTGAGCTATCAAGTAAATCCTTTTTTTCTGTTTAAGATCTGTTTCTGGAGATTTAGCTTCCTCTTTGGAATGTATTCCTCTGTTTCTTCATTTTCCTTATCTCTCTGTGTTGGCTTCTGAGCACAAGATCAAATAGCCACCTTTCCCAGTCTTGATAGAGTGCTCATGTATAGGAGATGAACCTCATCACTCAGTCCTGCTTGAGCTCCAAATTGTCTCTCAAACTTCTGTGATTGTCCAAACCATGTTCTTCATTCTTAATAGCTCCCAGTAATTGAAGGTGTGCCAAGATTCATCAGTGTTCCACAGAATAGATTTGCTTTCGCACCTAGAAGCAGGATGATTAGAAGCTGGACCCTAAGGCAACAGCTAGGATGGTATGTAGTCAAGCCCCTTTCAGGGAGACACTGGAAGATGGATACTTTTGCCTGCTTCCCCTGTGCCAGCCTATTTATTCATGAAAGACACACAGAGAGAGAGAGAGGCAGAGACATAGGTAGGGGGAGAGGCAGGCTCCACTTGGCGAACCTGTTGCAGGACTCAATCCCAGAACCCCAGGATCACGCCCTGAGCTGAAAGAATACACTCAACCACTGAGCCACCCAGACATCCCTGTGCCAGTCTAGTTTATAGCCATGGAGGGGAAGAGAGGATTCCTCTTTTGCCCATTAAGAACTGCTTCTTTCTTTGCTACTGCCTTGTGGGACTTGTGAATGCAAGCCCCACTGGCTATGAGCCAGACAGTCTAGGGGACCCAGCTCTCCGGGAACAACCTCAAAAGCTGGGGTGCCAGATATGTGTATAAGATTCTTCCAGGGAGATACTGTAAACTTGGAGCAGGCTAGAGGGGGATGGCAGAAAAGATATCTGCCATTTTCCCAAGTTCCCAGTAAGGACTAGTCAGCCTCTGGATGTGTGCCAAAAGACAGGGAGATGGACATTTTTGCCTGTTCTCTCTATGCTGAGCCCTGGGTGGGGAGGGGGTAGCCACAGTGAGTACTCCATGTGTCCACCAGAGAGAAGTAGCTTGTTTGTTTGTTATAGTCTTGTGGATCTCACGAATGCAAGCTCTCTTGGCTTCAGAGCTAGATCTTTTGAAGGGCCATCCCCTTGGTGGATGTCTTAAAAGTTGAGTCAAACCCTTCACTCCTCTCAGGAAGGAGCTACGAGTTGTGAATTCCTTCTCAATTGTCTGGTGCTGTGTTAGTGGTGTGGTTTATGGCAAGACTGTGTTTCAGCCTTTCCTACCTGTTTCCGTATGGATATTTTCTCATACATCTGATGTGTAGGAATCACTTAGCTAGTTTCTAGATTTCTTTCAGAGGTAATTGCTCCATTGGGTAGCTATATATTAAAGGTTTCCATGGGAGATGGGAGTTCAGGAGCCTCCTATGTCACCAGCTTGGTTGATCCTCTCTGAGTACTTTAGGTGTATCACTGGGCCTGATTGTAATATGTCCATTTATGTATTACCCATTATTGCCTATGGTCTGAAAATTGTGGGAAAATTCAAGACATGTATAAACAAATTCGGCTCATCCATTATCTACCCAGAGACATAGCTTACCAAGCTTTTTGGAGATGACTAAATCTTCCAGGCAGGTTGGGAGAGTGTGACTTGCCCTGACAAGCCAACAGGGAAGGTAGTGTGTTGAGAGCACCAGTCAGCACCTCTGAGATCCCCTTTCCTTTTCTCCTCTCCTTCTCTACTGTGGAGGCCAGTGGTGGGCCACATCAAAGAACTCCCTTGCCTCCCAGCTACTAGTGGACTTCCTGAGTGAATGGCAAGAGGTCAGAGAGAAGGGAACAAGAAAGTAGATATTTATTCCCCTGGCTTCCTTCCTGCAGAGTGGCCTCCACTAAAGAGCAAAACTCCTCAGTTCCCCAGGTTCTTTCAAGGCAGCCTGTACATATGATTTTCTGTCCTGGTCATCTCTCTCCCTTTCTAGGACTGATCTCTTTCTAGCCCCATTCTGAATCCCTCAGTGATTCCTCCAAACCCTGCTCACACCTTCATAAAGAGTCCTTTAACTAAAACCTTCTTAAGTTATCCTATTCCGTTTCCTTCTGGGGCTCTGACTGATATTTCAGGGATGTGCAAGTGCTCCTTTACTTACAGCATAACCTTGTAACGCACATCTAAGTACAGCCATCCCTAGATCTCATAGACCATTTTACTTTTTCATACCATTTGAGTTGCTACCATGAAAGAATAGAGAGCAAACTGGCAAAACAAGTCATAAAATGTTTCAAACCAAATATGTACTGTATAGATGGGACAAACGATGTGCTCTGCAAGTACACAGGGGAAGGAACCACTCAGGCCAAATCCCTTAGGGTGATGAGGATTTTAGTCAGGTGAAACAGCCCTCACTTGGATCTGAAAGCCTTCCCACCTATCTTATTTTATGCCGGACACTGACTGCCCCTCGAAGCTTGTTCTAGCACCAGTACAACTAGTGTAAAAGGGAGGTATATGAGACCCAGCACCTCAGTCATTTATTTATTGAGTGTCTCTTTGTGCCAGGCCATGTTCTAAGTGATTATCGCAAGTAAGGCTTTTATCCTTGTATTCTCCAGTCATGAAACTAAAGGTGAGTCACACATCATCAACATCCTTATCTTCACCATCATCTCTTCCAGACATTAGACTTCAGTTTCTCATCTTCAGAACCACATCTTCAATCTTCCATAACCCAGGACTCTTCCTCTTCTTAAGTTTTACATAAGGTATCCCAATATCCTACTCTCTAACAAATCCCTTACTATCAGCTGTCTTATGTTCTCATTTTCATAATGCCTTCCCTTATACCTCATAGAGATATCTAGGACTTTAAACTTCCATTTATTTCCATTCATCTTTTCCCTCTTGGATCCCCTTCTTTCCTTACTATTGCCCTAAGTTTCTCTATGCTTTTAATGTCTCCACCATTCAAATATTCTCCACACTGCCATCAGGTGAATATTTCTAAAATTATCTCTGTTCATGCTGTTCCCCAAATCTTAGCAAGGCATAACAGTCTTGAACTATTTCCTCTTCTTTAATCTTGACATGATCCCTTGCCCTTGGAAACTTTGACTCATGTTGTGTTCTCCTGCCCAGAAAGTTCTTTCTTCTCCTTGCCTTTAGTGAGTTATGTGCCATAGAGTCCCAATCTATCATCATCTCCTCACCCTGGTGCATTGTCTAATATTGTTTTTGTAGGCCTAGAGTCTTCCAGAAATCACTGTGATTGATGCAGGGTTCTGCCTCTGAGCTGACACAGGGTAACATGAAATTTTCCTAGGATCAAAGTACAAGTGACCTCTGTTGTCTCTATTACATCCTTACTCCCATTGTCCTGGTTCATAAGCCCACCATCACTGACCATGTACTAGGGCAGCCCTACCTGAAAATGCTTCATTGTATTTGTTTGTTTATTTCTGCTTTCCCCATGAGAGCAGGGATTTAATCTATCATTTATTTATTTACAACCCCTAGAATCAGTAGTTCAATAAATATTGTCTGAATGTAGTCAGAAAGAATGCCTCCTAACCCTTCTTATAATCACTAAGTCATGTATGCCTCCAAGTTAGAGGATCCAGGGAAAATTGGGCTACCTAGCTAAAACTCACATTTAGAGTTCATGCCACTATGCCTTTCAAAAGTTTCAAATGCTTCCATGCTTCTAACTGGCTATGGTATAAATTCAACCTAACATAGCAGGGGAAGTGTTTTTGATTTTATCGCTCCTTGCATACTGATCTCATCTGTCACCATTCTGGGTGTCCTATTTTACCCTCCAGAAGTATGCAGGAGTTTGCTGCTTCCTCCACACATCCTGATGTCCCCTCACTTCATGCTTCAGTCCCCTCTGAACATTCCCCCATTCTTTTTACCTCTCTCAGATCTATTTATCTTATCCTTTGAGGATTTACTCAGCTAACATGTCTTCTATTAATTCTCCCTCTTATCCCAGACCTCATCAGGTTTGGGAAATGTTACAGGCCTTGGGACAAGGTTTAGGGGAACTTGAAAAACTAGGTGTGCTGTAAAGGTAAAGATTCAGATATAATAAATAAGGCAGCCTTGGGACACCTGGGTGACTCAGGGTCTGGGCATCTGCCTTCGGCTCAGGGCATGATCTTGGGGCCTGGGATCAAGTCCCACATCGGACTCCTTGCAGGGAGCATGCTTCTCCCTCTGCCTATGTCTCTGCCTCTCTCTCTGTATGTGTGTCTCTCATAAATAAATAAATGAAATCTGTTAAAAAAAAAAAGAAGAAAGAAAGAAAGAAGAAGAAAGAAAGAAAAGAAATAAAGAAGGCAGCCTTAATAACTAAGGACAATGAATTCCAGGCCAAGCGGCCAAAGAGATCTCAGGAGCCGAGTTGGTTTCATCTTCATTGGTTAACATTTATTGAGCACGAATATGACATACTCTGCATGCTTTACATATTTCAGTTAATTTAACCTTCATGATGACCCCTAACTTTAATAGGGACTATTATGGCTCTTATTTTATAGATGAGAAAGTTGAGCCACAAAGAAGCTTCAGGAACTAAATTTCATAACCTTTCCTAGGTCTGTCAGCAAGTAATTGGTGAAACCACTCCAAAGTCAAGTACTTAGCAAAGCCTGCACAGCTTCCTGCATAATGGTTTATAGTTATAGAACTGATCATCTTGAACATGACAGCTTCCAGACTCATCAGTTCAGCCAAGATAAGGGCTTACTATTGAAGACTATCTGTATCCCATAAGACAATGAATCTTTCTTTGCTCTGAGATCCAAATTCATCAAGCAAACTTTTAATTAAAAAAAAAAAGACAAACTTTTAATTAATGCTGATATTAGGAGGAACCAGGACCGGGAAGAGGCTTGGATCATAGATATAGATATTCAGATAAAGTAAAATTACATTCTATTATAAATAGATAAAGTGACTTTCTGACTTACAGTAATCTCTCTTGTACCTGATCAGGGAACACAGCTCAAATCAAGCCTGAGTATACTAATATTCACCAAGATAGACCGTATTCTGGCCCATAAAATGCAGTTTAACAAATTTAAGATAGAAATCATACAATGTCTGTCCTCAAATCATAATTGTATTAAACTAAATATCAATAATATAGATACCTGGAACCCTCCAAATACTTAAATACTAAATAATTTACTTTTCAATAACACATAGGTCAAAGAAAAAATTCTCAAGAAAAACTTTAAAATATTTTGAACTATGTTAAAATGAAAACACAATTTATCAAAATGTATGCAGTGCACCCCAGTCTTGTCTTCCAGGGACTCAGTTAGAACCAGAGGTTTTTCAGGCAACAAGAATGAAGGCAGATCAAGCATGTTGAGGAAAATGTGGCTAGGTCATTGGGGCACATGGGAAATTGTGAGACGGGGTCAAGTTTGCCAGAAGGCTCGGTAAGCCAAGTAGGCCACCGGAGGAGTTTGGATTGGATATTATGGTGAGGTTATAAAAAATACCCCTCCCCATCTCCCAATGCTCACATCTTCCCTTCAGTCAGGGGACCAATGTGATAAGAAATGATTAAAATTTGGAAATAGACAAAAGAGATAACTAGAAACAAAGACTATTTCCTTGACTAAACTTCAGGTAAGTTCTTCTAAGCTCTCTTTTAACTAAGCCTCAATCTTGGACTTCAATGTCCATCCTCACAGTCTAATTTTAATAATCCTGCTAGGTCAGTTTATCTAGAATCCTCCCCACCCTTGATATATGATCACCCTTCATATCTAGACAAATTCCTCAACCCTCATAAACCTTCAGATGATATCTGATGACGGATCTGTCTGCAACAGAAATCCTGGTAGGTCAGTATAGCAAGAACTTTCTTACCCTTGATGTCTCTTCTCAGTCATCTTCCATCCACTGACTCCCCTTGTTCCCTGACTATAAATCCTCACCTGTCCTTGCTGTATTTGGAATTGAGCCCAGTTCTATAAGAAGTCTCATATCCCCTGTTGCAAAAACTCCTGAATAAAATCTATTTTTACTGCTTTGACTACTGTCCAGTTCTTGTTCTTTTAGATGCTAGGTGTCCTTACAGTAGAGTGCTGAGCACTGTCTAGCATACCTTTTGGAGATTAACTGATTCTGTGTGCACCTTTGATCAACTTGACATTTTACAATTCTGTAGGGGTAGAGGTTAACTTGTAAAAAAAAAAAACTGATATCAATGCAAAAGGGTTCTGTCTGAGAACAAGATGAAAGAGTCCTGTTTAGAGCAAGACAAATACAATTTGCCAAGAGATCCACCTGATCTCTCTCTGATAAAAATAACAACAAAAAAATTACTCTAAAATAGAAACCTTAGGATATTAGCCTGCCTTCCATCTATTAGTAATCTCTCTTCAACATTTGACTGATCATTTAAAAAATTTCTTCAAAATCTCATCTGAAATGGTTATAACATCATATAATTCATTAATTAATTGAATAAAATCTTGACATGTGTATAACATAAATGAAAGTTGTGGGATGCAGTGGCAGCAGCACTTAGAAAGAAATTTATAGCATTAAATGCATATATTTAAAAAAAGAAATCCAAAATCACTCATCTAAATCTCCACCTTAGGAAACTAGAAAAACAAGAACAATTAACTTGAGCACCTGGGTGGCTTAGCTGGTTAAGCATCTGCCTTCAGCTCAGGTCATGACCTGAGAGTCCTGGGATCCAGTCCCACATCAGGCTCCCTGCTGTGTGGGGATCCTGCTTCTCCCTCTCCCTCTGCCTGCCACTCCCCCTGCTTGTACTCTCTCTGTGTGTCAAATAAATAAGTAAAATCTTTTTTAAAAATAAATTAATTAAATCCAAGTAAACAAAAGAAAATAAATAATAAAAATTATAGCAGAAATCAGTCTAGCTGAAACTAGGAAATCAATAGAGAAAAAAAATTTAAGCTGGTTCTTTTAAAAAATTAGCAAAGTCAATAAGCCTCTAGACAAACTAAAGAAAAGGAAAGGACACATATTACTAATATCACATCACTACAAATCTCATGAACATTGTAAGAACAATAAATATCATGAACAATTCTATGCCTATAAGTTTGACAACCTAGATGAAATGGAATTATTCTTTAATAGATACCATCTGCCAAAAATCACACAACAAGAAACAATCTGAATAGGCCTATACTTATTAAAGAAATTGAATCAATAACTAATAATCTTCAAAACAAAGAGCACAAGGCCCAGATAGGCTAACTGGTGAATTACCAGCATTATCCTAATATCAAAACCAAAGACACTTTAGGAAAACAACAGACCAATATATTTCATGAACAGAGATGCAAAAATCCTAATAAAATATTACCAAACCAAATCCAACAATGTATACAAAGAATTACATACCACTACAAAGTGGAATTTATCCCAGATATGTAAGACTGGTTCAACATTAGAAAATCAATTCATGTAACCCATCACATCAGCCGCCTAAAGAAGAAAAATCACATAATCCTATCAATAGATGTAGAAAAAGCAACTGAAAAAATCCAACACCCAATAAGAAAAATTGTAAACCAAAAATAGAGAGGAATTTCCTCAACTTGAAAAAAGGTTTCAGCAAAACCTAAAGCTAGCATCATAGTCAATGATGAGAAACCTGAAACTTTCCCACTAAGATCAGAAACAAGGCAAGGATGTCACCTCTCACCATCGTTTTTAACATTGTACTGGAAGTCATAGCTACTGCAATAAGACAAGAAAAAGAAATAAAAGGTATACAGATTGGGAAGGAAGAAATAAAACTGATTTTGTTCACAGATGATGTGATCATCTCTGTAGAAAATCTGAAAGAACTAACAAAAACTGGAACTAATGAACAGTTATAGTAAGGTTGCACAATATAAAGTTAATATTCAAAAGTCAATTGCTGGGATGCCTGGGTGCCTCAGTGGTTGAACATCTGCCTTCGGCTCAAGGCATGATTCCCAGTCCTGGGATCAAGTCCCATATCAGGCTCCTTGCATGGAGCCTGCTTCTCCTGTCTCTGCCTCTCTCTCTGTCTCTCTCTGTGTCTCTCATGAATAAATAAATAAAATCTAAAAAAAGAAAAAAGTCAATTGCTCTCCCAAAAAATCATTTAGGACTACACCAAAATAAAAAGCTTTTGCACAGCAAAGGAAACCATCAGCAAAAAAAAAAAAAAAAAAAAAAAAAAAGGCAACCTACTGAATGGAAGAAGACATTTGCAAGTAATACGTCTGATAAGGGACTAATATCCAAAATACATAAAGAACTTATGCAAAACCAAAAGTCCAATTAGAAAGAAAATGGTCAGCAAACATGAATAGATATTTTAACAAAGAAAATGTACAGACGGCCAACAGACACATGAAAAGATGCTCAATATTACTCATCATCAGGGAAATATATATAAAACCACAATGAGGCATCACCTCACACCTGTCAGAGTGGCTAGTATGAAAAAGACAAGAAATAAGAAGTATTGGTAAGGATGTGGATAAAGGGAACTCTTGTGCACTGTTGGTGGGCATGTAAATTTGTACAATGACTGTGAAAAACAGTATGGAGTTCCTCAAAAAATTAAAAACATAAATACTATATGATCCACTAATTCCACTGCTAGTGTTTACCAAAATAAAACAAAAACGTTATTTCAAAAAGATAAATGCACCCATATGTTTACTGCAGCATTTACAATAACCAAGATATGGAAGCAACTCAAGTGTTCCCTGATAGATAAATGGATAAAGAAGATGTGGTGTATAAGATGGAATCTTACTCAGCCATTAAAAGGAATGCAATTTTGCCATGTGCAACAACATGGCTAGAACTAGAGAACATTATGCAGTGAAATAAATCATATAGAGAAAGACAAATATCACATGATTTCCTTACATGTGGAACATAAAAAACAAACCAACAAAAAATTCTTAAATACAGAGGTGGTCCATAGAGGAGAGATGGGTAGGAGGATGGGTGAAATAGACAAACAGGACTAAGAGACACAAATTTCCAGTTATAAATAAGTTATGGAGGTGAAAAGTACAGCACAAAGAATATGTCAATAATAATAATATTATTATTATTATTATATTAACAATGTATGGTGACAGATAATGACTACACTTTTCATGATGAGCACTAAGTAATGTACAGAATTGTTGAATCACTGTTATACTACTGAAACTAATATAACACTATGTTAATTATACTTCAATTTTTTAAAAAATCAATTGTTTTCTAATATACCAACAATGAACAAGTGGAATTTGAAATTAAAAATAGAATACTGTCTTTATTAGTACCTCCATAAATGAAATACTCAGGGATAAATCTAACAAAGTATATACAAAATTCATATGAGAAAAATGACAAAACTATGATGAAATAAATCAAACAACTAAATAAATGTTCATAGATAGGAAGATTCAGTATTGTCCAGATGTTCTTCCCAACTTGATCTATAGATGCAATGCACTCCCCAATCAAAATCCCAGCCAATTACATTGTGTATTTCAACAAATTAATTCTAGATTATATAAAAAGAGGCAAAAGACTTATAACATCCAACACAACATTGAAGAAGAAGAAAATCAGAGGACTGATACTAACCAACTTCAAGACTTATTACAGTAATCAAAGCTAGAATAATCATAAGTGTGACATTATTAATGAAGGAATAGATACACAAATCAAATAGAATAAAATAGAGAGCCCAGAAATAGATCCAGGTATAGTCAACTGATCTTTGAGGAGAAAAACTCAATGATCTAGGGTTTGGTGATGACTTTGTAGATATGAAACCAAAGGCAAGATACATGAAAATGATAATTTATAAGCTGTACTTCATTAAAAGTTCTGCTCTGTGTAAGACACTTTCAAAGAGAATAAAAAGAGGAGCCACAGGCTAAAAGAAAATATTTACAAAAGACATATCTGATAAAGTATTGTTATCCAAAATGAACTATTGCAACTCAACAATAAGAAAGCAAACAACTTTAAAAAATGGGCCAAAGACTTTAACAATCACCATACCAAAGTAGATATACAGATGGCAAATAAGCTTATGAAACGATGCTCTGTATGATATGTCATTAGGGAAATGCAAATCAAAACAAAAAGATACCACTACCCATCTATTAAAATGGTCAAAATTCAGAATAAAAACAGCAAATGTTAGCAAGGATGTAGAGTAACAGAAATTCTCTTCCATACTTGTGGGAATGTAAAATGATACAACCACTGTGGAAGGCACTTTCGTGATTTTCAAAAAACTAAACATACTCTCATCATATGATCCAGCAATCACATTCCTCCGTATTTACCCAATGACTTGAAAATATGTCCAAGCAAAAGCCTGCACGTGGATGTTTATAGAAGCTTTATTCAGAATTGCCAATTCTTGGAAGCAACCAAAATGTCCTTCAATAACTATGTGGATAAACTGTGACACATTCAGACAATGGAATATTATTTAGCACTAAAAAGAAAAAAGCTATCAAGCCATGAAAAGACATGAAAGAACCCTAAAGATATATTACTAAGTGATAAGCCAATCTGAAAAGGCTACATGCTGTATGATTCTAACTATATGACATACTGGAAAAAAAACTATAGAGAGAAGTAAACAATCAGTGGTTACCAGGGGTTGAGAGGAGGAATGGCGGATGAACAGAAGATATTTAGGACAGTGAAACTATTCTATATGATGCTCTAATGACGGATTCATGACATTATACATTTGTCCGAATTTTAAGAATGTATCACACAAGGAGTTAACTCCAATGTAAACTATTGACTTTGGATGATAAAGATGTGTTGTTATAGGTTCATCAATTGTAACAAATTAACCATTCTGGTTATGTTTATGCATATGTGAGGACAAGGGTATTTGGGAAATCTTGGTACTGTCTGCTCAATTTTGCTATGAACCCAAAACTGCTCTAAAAAAATAATGTATTTGGGCAGCCCGGGTGGCTCTATATCAGTATACAGTAACTCCCCCTTCTCTCTTTCCCCAACTCCTGGCTACAACCATTGCACTTTCTGTCTTTATGATATTGATGACTCTAGGTACCTCATGTAAGTGGGATTATATAATATTTGTCTTTTTGTGACTGGCTTATTTCAGTTAGCATAACGTCCTCAAGGCTATCCATATTATAGCATATGTCAGAACGTCCTTCCTTTCTAAGCCTGAATAATATTCCATTGTATGTATATAACACATTTTTATAAAAAGATTTTATTTGGGCAGCCCGGGTGGCTCAGCGGTTTAGTGCTGCCTTCAGCCCAGGGCATGATCCTGGAGACCCGGGATCGAGTCCCACGTCGGGCTCCCTGCATGGAGCCTGCTTCTCCCTCTGCTTGTGTCTCTGCCTCTCTCTCTGTCTCTCATGAATAAATAAAATCTTTAAAATAATAATAATAATAATAATAATAATAATAATAATGTATTTAAAAATATCTAGGTTCTGGATCTGTTAAGCTGAGGAACATCTCTGAATCCCAGGGACTCTACCCCTTTGACTCTCTTCAGGGTCATACCATCTTTCCTTTCCTCCTGATATTTCTACGACTCTTTAACTTAATCAAATTTACCATGAATGAGTTTGACTTCACCTTAGTTACTGACATAAAAAATATCACACTTTACCCCCACTTCTGTCCCGTCCATACCTAGGATAGAAGCAGGCGCCGGCTAAGGAGACTAGAGGGCCACAGGGCAAAGTCCAGGCAGAGGAATTATATCTACATCTTTCCAACTCTTTAACCTGTCACCATTTATCTGAGATATTTCTGAGCATTTAGTGGAAAACAAGAAAATGACAGGTACAGTTTATGTCTCAGGAAACTAACATAAATGTCAAGGCAAGTCACTCTCCGGTAGCAATGTAAAAATATGTTTGCAAACCAACATATCAGCATTGGCAAATAATCCAAGCAATAAAGCATGTGCAACACAATTAGAAAGGGTCAATCCCAGCACATGGAGAATGTTGTTACTTCTGAAGTGAAATTAGACATATCCAGAATATTCATGTTAATAAAGGATGAGGTAGATCAAGTTGTTTCCATGTCTATCATGCAATCAGTTATGAAAGTGCCCAAAACAAAATGCTGAAATAGCAACAAAAAAATTAAAAAACAAAAACATCTCTGTCCCTATGACTTTAGAGAAGAAAGGTGTATTTCTTATATGATGCTATTGGCTGAATATTTATGCCCTGCCAAAAAAAATTGTATGATGAAACCCTAATTTACTTGAATACAGGTCTTTAACCTCTTTGGGTAAGTTTATTCTACATATTTTATTGTTTTTGGTACAACTATAAATGGGATTGTTTTCTTATTTTCACTTTCTGCTGCTTCATTATTAGTGTATGGGAATGCAATAGATATTAGTACATTGATTTTATATACTGTACTGAATTCATTTGTCAGTTCTAGTAGTTTTTTGGTGGAGTCTTTAAGGTTTTTCTATGTATAGTATCATGGCATTTGCATATTGTGAGAATTTTACTTCTTCTGATAAATTAGATGCCTTTTAATTTTTTTATGTTATGTAATTGCTGTGGCTAGGATTTCCAGTACCATGTTGAAAAAAGTTATGAGAGTGGGCATCCTTGTCTGGTTCCTGACCTTAGTAGAAAAGCTCTCAGTTTTTCACCATTGAAAATTATGCTGGCAATGGGTTTTTCACATAAAGCCTTTAATATGTTGAGACATGTTTCCTATAGACCTACTTTACAGAAGGTTTTTATCATGAATGGATGCTGTACCTTGCCAAATGCTTTTTCTGCATCTACTGAAATGATTATATATGGGTTTTACTCTTTATTTTATTAATGTGATATATCACATTGATTTTTTTTCAAATTTTGAAACACCCTTGCATCCTGGGAATAAATCCTATGGTATATGATTTTTTAAATTTATTATTGGATATTATTTTCTAATAATTGAGGATTTTTACATCTATATTCATGAGAAATGTTGGCCTATAGTTCTCTTTTTTTGTGGTGCCTTTATCTGATTTTGGTATCAGGATGATACTGGTCTCATAAAATGAATTTGGAAGTTCTCCTTGTATTTTTTGGAATAGTTTGAGAGAAATAACTTCTTTAAATGCTTAGTAGAGTTGCCTGGCTGATTCAGTTGGTAAGGCATGTGACTCTTCATCTTGGAGTTGTGAGTTCAGACATAGAGTTTACTCTAAAAAAAAGTTTGGTATAATTTGCCTATGAAGCCATCTGGTCCTATACCTTTGTTTTGGGGAGTTTTTTGATTACTGATTAAATTCAGTTTCATTGCTGGTAATTGGTCTGTTCAAATTTTCTATTTGTTCCTGCTTTAAGTTTTGGTAGCTTAGATGTTTCTAGGAATTATCCATTTATTCCATGTTACCTAATTTGTTGTCATATAGGGTTTCATAATATTCTGTTATAACTGTTTGAATTTCTGTTGTGTTGGTTGTTATATCTCCTCTTTTATTAATAATTTTGTTTATTTGGGTCCTCTCACTTTAAAAAAAATGAGCCTTGCTAGCAATAATCTGTTCCTTATTATTGCTGAGTAGCATTCTATTGTACATATGTGCTACAGTTATCCATCTACCTACTGAAGGCCATGTGAGTCATTTCCAGCTTTTGGCAATTATGAATAGATATGTTAACATATTTGTATACATTTTCTTCTCTTTAGACTAAATACCCAGAAGAGGGACTGTTGAGTTATAAATGTATGTTTAATTTTACAAGAAATGCCAAACCTATTCTATGCCTTCAATGTATGAGAGTTCCAGTTACTCCACAACCTTGTCAATACTTGTTATTATCAGTATTTTTTATGTTAGCCATTCTATTAGGTGTGTAGCAATATGTCATGATATAATTTGCATTTCTCAATGGCTAATGAGTTTGAACATTTTTTCATGTGATGATTTCTATCATATTTTCTTCAGTAAAGTACCTGTAAAGAGTTGAGATCTTTGCTATGTTGAATCTTCCAACCCATGAAAACATTGTTTTTTCATTTTTCTTTTTAAGAGAACATACTTATAATTTTAATCCTTTTAAAATTGTTAAGTTTTGATTTATGACCCAGGATATGGTCTCTCTTGGAGAATATTCTATGTGCACTTAAAAAGAATGTGTGCTCTGCTATTGAATTCAGTTGGTTAAAGGAGTTTTTTAGCTTTTTTGTTTATTGGTCCTACCTATTACTTAGAAAAGGGTGTTAATCTCTCCAACTACAATTACTTATTTGCCTATTTCTCTTTTTAGTTCTGGCAGTTTCTGCTTCATGTATTTTTCTTTGTCTTTGATATTTCAGAAATCTGTGTATGATTTGTTTGGGCATGGATTTCTTTAATTTTATCCTACTTGGGGTTTTCTCTACTTCTTGAATTTGTAGGTATGTGTCTTTCTCCAAACATGTGAACTTTCCAGCCATTATTTCTTCAAACCTTTTTTCAGCACCAGCTTCTTTCTTTGTCCTCTGAGGGTTTTACAACACAAATGGTAAACCTTTTGTTGTCCCATAGTACTCTGAGGTCCTGTTCTTTATCTTTTCCATCTTTTTTCTCTGTTGTTCAGATTGGATAATTTCCATTAAGCTGGTACCAAGTTCACTATTTCTTTCCTTTATCATCTTCATTCTGCTAATAAGTCCTCTCAGTGAATTTTTTTATTTTGGTTATTGTTTTTCTCAGTTCTAAAATTTCCATTTCGTTATTCTTTATATCTTCTATTTATATGTTAACCTCATTTCAGAAAGTATTTATGATTGCATCTTTGAACATTTTTGTAATATCTGTTTTAAAGTCTTTATCAAATAATTCCAACATCGGTATTATGTCATCATTAGCATCTATTGATTATCTTTTCCCAAGCAAATTGAGTTTCATAGTTCTTCATATGTCAGGTAAATTTGGGTTGTATTCTGGATATTTTCAGAGACTCCAGATTCTGTGCTAGAATCTTGATGTTCTTGTTCAAGCAGGCATTTGACCTGGTTTGAGTCATAAGTTCCAGCTTACTTTCTGTGTACTATGGTTACAATGTCAGTTCAGGTTTCAAAGGCTTTAAGTGCTATTAAGATCTGCCCTGGGGATCCCTGGGTGGCGCAGTGGTTTGGCGCCTGCCTTTGGCCCAGGGCGCGATCCTGGAGACCCGGGATCGAATCCCACGTCGGGCTCCCGGTGCATGGAGCCTGCTTCTCCCTCTGCCTGTGTCTCTGCCTCTCTCTCTCTCTCTCTCTGTGACTATCATGAATAAATAAAAAAAAAAAAAAAAGATCTGCCCTGTAAGTGTATCATCCCACTAACTAATCTGGGATGTGGATGAGATCTATCTGTTGGCTCATAGTCCTTGGAATGCTAATTAGGAGCATGTCCAACATGCAGAGTTGGATATAAGCCCAGATAGTCACAAACAGTTTTATGTGATCCATTTCCTGAGCTCTTCCTTCTTTGCTATCTTTCTAGTGCTTCCTGGTTCCCCAAGCCTCCTTTTTTCAGTCCATTAAGAAAAATCACTTATTTGTGATGATGAGTGAGCATCTGGGAATTATAAATCAAAACCACAATGAGATACTGCCTCACACTAGTCAGAATGGCTAAAATAAACCACTCAGGAAACAACTGATGTTGGTGAGGAAATCAGAGAAAGGAGAACCCTCTTACACTGTTCATGAGAATGCCAACTGGTACAGCCACTCTGGAAAACAGTATGGAAGCTCCTCAAAAAATTAAAAATAGAGCTACCCTATAACTACAAGGAATTTACCCAAAGGACAAAGAAAATACTGATTTGAAGGGGCACCTACACACTAATGTTTATAGCAGCAACATCCACAATAGCCAAAATATGGAAAGAGCCCAAATGTTTATCTACTAACAAATGGAAAGATGTTATACACACACAAACACACACAAAATGGAATATTACTCAACCATCAAAAAGAATGAAATCTTGCCATTTGCAACCATGTAGAAGGAACTAGAGGGTATCATGCTAAGGAAAAATAAGTCAGGCAGATAAAGACAAATACCATATGATTGAACTCATGTGGAATTTAAGAAACAAAACAGATGAACATGAGGAAAAGAAGTAAAAATAAAATAAAAACAAAGAGGGAGACAAACCATTAGAGACTCAACTACAGGGAGCAAAATGAGGGTTGCTGGAGGGGGGGTGGGTCAGGGTACGGAGTGATGGGGTGATGGGCATTAAGGAGGGCACATGATGTACTGAGCACTGGGTGTTCAGTCTAACACTCTCCCAACTGAGCTATCTCGGCCGCTTGCACTGGGTGTTATATGCAAGTGATGAATCACTAGTTTCTACCCCTGAAACTAATAATACAATATATGTTAACTAACTTGAATTTAAATAAAATCTAAAAATCACTTATTTCTGTGACTGAGGCACATCTGGCATCTAAATAACAGGAGGACAGAGAGAGGGTTTTAAAAAGGAAAAAAGAGAAGGAAATGAGAGGTATTTGGTCCCACCTCTTGTAACTACTGTTACACCAAATGAAAAATTAAGTTTCCCCTCCCTCAGAATGCTGGTTCCTGCAGTTTCTCACATTGTTTCACTGCTGCCACCACTGCCCCCACCACAGGACTGTCCGGGGCCTGGAATGAAAGTAATGGAGTACAAGGAGAAGGCAGAAAAAATGGGAGATTCCTTCAATCTCTAAGCTTTAAGAGCTCTGTTTTCTGCTCCTCAAGCCAGAACTAAAGGGATTTTCCTGAGGAATGAGGTTCTATCTGTTCCTTAATGCTTACTTTTGGATTTAGCCTGTGCTGAGATTGGGCTGAAGATATCATGGGGAAAAAATATGGTAGCTGATACTTTGGTGTTCTTCAAATTTGGATACTCTTTCCTTAATCTGCCTGCTACTCCAGGTGGAAATGAGGGGCAGTAGCTCCATCCTTTGAAGAGACTAAGCAGACAGTTGGCAAGCTGACTCTATTCAACCTGTTCCGCCCTTAAAAGGGCAGCAATTCATCCCAGCTGGTAACCTTTTTTGTAAGTTTGAGGAACAAAGACCAATCAGAATCCTGGAGGAGCTATTCCTAGAACATATTTACAAGGAAAGTGGATCCAAAAGGCTCAAAAGATGAAATGAAATCTACGTTGTGTAGCATTGCCCAGATCCCCTCACTTGAGGACTGAAACGTCCATCTCCCCAGCCACTAGAATTGTTTTTTTTATAATAAATTTATTTTTTATTGCTGTTCAATTTACCAACATACAGAATAACACCCAGTGCTCATCCCGTCAAGTGCCCCCCTCAGTGCCCGTCACCCAGTCACCCCCACCCCCCGCCCTCCCCCCCTTCCACCACCCCTAGTTCGTTTCCCAGAGTTAGGAGTCTTTATGTTCTGTCCCCCTTTCTGATATTTCCCACACATTTCTTCTCCCTTCCTTTATATTCCCTTTCACTATTATTTATATTCCCCAAATGAATGAGAATATATAATGTTTGTCCTTCTCTGATTGACTTATTTCACTCAGCATAATACCCTCCAGTTCCATCCACGTTGAAGCAAATGGTGGGTATTTGTCATTTCTAATGACTGAGTAATATTCCATCTTTATCCATTCATCTTTTGATGGACACCAAGGCTCCTTCCACAGTTTGGCTATTGTGGCCATTGCTGCTATAAGCATTGGGGTGCAGGTGTCCCGGTGTTTCATTGCATCTGTGTCTTTGGGGTAAATCCCCAGCAGTGCAATTGCTGGGTCATAGGGCAGGTCTATTTTTAACTCTTTGAGGAACCTCCACACAGTTTTCCAGAGTGGCTGCACCAGTTCACATTCCCACCAACAGTGTAAGAGGGTTCCCTTTTCTCCGCATCCTCTCCAACATTTGTGGTTTCCTGCCTTGTTAATTTTCCCCATTCTCACTGGTGTGAGGTGGTATCTCATTGTGGTTTTGATTTGTATTTCCCTGATGGCAAGTGATGCGGAGCATTTTCTCATGTGCATGTTGGCCATGTCTATGTCTTCCTCTGTGAGATTTCTCTTCATGTCTTTTGCCCATTTCATGATTGGATTGTTTGTTTCTTTGCTGTTGAGTTTAATAAGTTCTTTATAGATCTTGGAAAATAGTCCTTTATCTGATATGTTATTTGCAAATATCTTCTCCCATTCTGTAGGTTGTCTTTTAGTTTTGTTGACTGTATCCTTTGCTGTGCAGAAGCATCTTATCTTGATGAAGTCCCAAGAGTTCATTTTTGCTTTTGTTTCTTTTGCCTTCGTGGATGTATCTTGCAAGAAGTTACTGTGGCCAAGTTCAAAAAGGGTGTTGCCTGTGTTCTCCTCTAGGATTTTGATGGAATCTTGTCTCACATTTAGATCTTTCATCCATTTTGAGTTTATCTTTGTGTATGGTGAAAGGGAGTGGTCTAGTTTCATTCTTCTGCATGTGGATGTCCAATTTTCCCAGCACCATTTATTGAAGAGACTGTCTTTCGTCCAATGGATAGTCTTTCCTCCTTTATCAAATATTAGTTGACCATAAAGTTGAAGGTCCACTTCTGGGTTCTCTATTCTGTTCCATTGATCTATGTGTCTGTTTTTGTGCCAGTACCACACTGTCTTGATGACCACAGCTTTGTAGTACAACCTGAAATCTGGCATTGTGATGCCCCCAGATATGGTTTTCTTTTTTAAAAATTCCCCTGGCTATTTGGGGTAGAATTGGTTTTGATGGCCCTCAGCTGAGTCCCTCTCTAGGCATCGCCCTGGGAAGGCAAGCCAAAGAAAGCCACTTTGCCCAAGACCACACTATATCCCTGGAGTAGGTCAGTGACTAGTCAAGGTGAAAGTATAAAGCTGGGCAGTCTTAATGCAAGGAAGGACAAGTCTGAAGGGCAGATTCAGCCCATGGAACGGACTGAGTTTGTCATTTAACTTCTTCCTTTGTCCTACCCTACTTCTTTCCTTCTTCAACGAGCATTGATTGGAGGGCACTCTCCTATAGACTTCCTGCATATAAACTGTCTCAGAGTTTGTTCCCTGGAGAACCCACCCTGAGATACTAGGTCTAAGCATGATGCTCCCCCTTTGACAGGAATTGATTCAAAAACTGGCACATAACTTAAATCAGGTTACTATGATGTGAGGAGACTTGTTCTGGAATCTTCTGGGAAAATTTCCAGGTACTAGAGAGAACCAAAGGAAAAGATCTCTCTCTCAAAACAAACTTGAACAAAGACTCTTATGGCTCCAATTGCTACTGAGAAGCATATTTTGATCCCAATAACACCCAGCCTAGAACAAGTTAATACCATGATTAGCAGGATGATAAGATGGAAAGAACCTGGGTCCCTAGTGACATCATTGAGTCACAAGATCAATGCACCCTGAAGCCCAACTCATTTTTAGATTTCTTAGTATATGAACTAGTAAAGTTTATTATTTAAAGCAGTCTTTGTTTCTGCTACTTCAGCCAAAACATTAACAGATACAGATATGCATCTTACTGACTCTCCCTTCCTTTGTTACTTCTAGAGGAGATTTTCATAAACATTGACAGGAACTTGAAAAATCCATACCCTAGACAGTTGGTCAAAAAACTGAACTGTCACTAAGTACAGATGATTGATGGTAAGTTTTCTGTTGCCTTCTTTCCTTCTTGCCTTTCTTCCTTCCTTTCTGTGGGGAACTGAAATATATTTTTATTTTTTTTAAAGATTATATGTATTCATGAGAGACACACAGAGAGAAGCAGAGACATGGGCAGAGGGAAAAGCAGGTTCCCCGGCAAGGAGCCCGAGGCAGGAATTGATCCCAGGACTCCGGGATCACAGCCTGAGCCAAAGGTAGATGCTCAACCACTGAGCCACCCAGGTGCCCCTGAAATGCATTTTTAAATGAAAAAAAGGAGACCTAGTTGAACAAATATATTTTACATACCCAAAAAATAATGAAACCACTGCGATATTTGCAACTTGGTTGAGAAAAATTACCTTACATTCTATTTTTAAGATCAAAGTACAATCTAGGCCATGATCTGAAATTTGGTATATAATTGGAACTTCTGAAAACTCCCTCTGTAATAGACAGGTGAAGACAGACACCTGGTAATTACAAAGGGTATTTATATGCCTGTGGAAGAAGTGAGAGATTTTTGCAAAATTACTTCAAAAGGAAAATGCCTATAAAAAAGATAATGATTCAGCTTGCAATTTAAAAGAAAAAGATTCCTTTATGGCCACCCAAGAAAAAGTTACTTACCCACACATACATAGTATCTTGACTCTAACTCTGAAAGTCAAAAACCTATGGTTTTGGCAGACCAGAAAGAAAAAGCAAAACACTCTGCCCTTTCATAGAGAATGCCACATTTGCCATGTCTCATGATTCAAGGATATGGCAGCAGAACATTGCTCTGATTTTTAACTATTCTCAGAGTTTCCCATGTCTGCTGAATCAATCATGTTCTCTTCCTCTCCTTTGACTTATCATGTCAAAATCATATCATCAGACATCTAAATACAAAATCTAATAACTGCATCATTTTGGCTAACGGAAAAGCGCAGGACTAGATTGAGGAGATAGGCTTTAATCCCAGGCCTGCCTACAGCAAGCTGAGTGACTTTGGGCAAATCACTTAGTCTCTCTGGGCCTCCATTTCCTCATCTGCAAAATGATCCCTTTTTTCTTCATGACTGCAGATCCCTGGAGAAAAGAGAGGCACTGTATCAATGCTGGAGTGGCTGTGACAGTGATAATGTACTTCTCTGCCACTCCACTTACCTGACACTTCACAACTCAAAGTCTTAGCCCAATTGACAGCTAACAGGATGTCAGTCTGTTATGGGCAACCTAGAGGGGAAGAAGATTTCTTCACAGATACCCGAGACAGAAACAACAAATCCTCTTCTTGCAAATCTGCATTCAACCTCCACTTCATTTTGGTGCTTGGAGATGAGCCTACACCATCAACACAGAGACAGGAAGAATCAAACAAATAAACCCTGTTCCTTTTCTGCTTCACACTCCAGAACTGATTCCAGAGATCATGGTTTGTCAAGTATTACTGATGATTTTGAAGCCAACATAAGTTAAGGTGGTGGTGAGTGAATGAACCTGGAAGGCTTTGGATGTATGTTAGAGGTTTGGCCTTCAAATGTGTACAAAGATTTACTCTTAGTTCTCTAAGGGCTAACCTGAAACATCTAGCAAGATCCTTGAGCTACAACATCAAAGCCAACCCCATGACTCATAAGACCAGAACTAGAAAGGCTGTCTCAGAAATACAAACCAACAAGCAGGAACCAATGCAGGGTTTTGCAGGACATCTGGCCTAGATGTGGATATTGAATCTTTTCCAGAGGCACTGGAAAGATTCAGTAAGATGGAGGGAGAAGGGGAGGCTGCTCTCTACTGAAGTCTACCAAAAAAACAGTAGGTAAATGCAATCCATTGACCTTAACTCTAATGACATTCTGGAAACAACTTAGAAAACTTGATTTGATTCTGTGTTGGATATTATTGAATTAAATGTTTCTTTAGCTATGGAAATGATATTGAATAAAAAAGTGATTAATCTCTTTGTTTATGGGGCATGCATTATTTAGAATCATATAGGAGTAAAGTGCCGGGATGCCTGGGTGGCTCAGCGGTTAAGCGTCTGCCTTTGGTTCAGGTCATGATCCCAGAGTTCTGGGATCGAATCCTGAATCGGGCTCCCCACAGGGAGCCTGCTTCTGCCTCTGCCTATGTCTCTGCTCTGTGTGTGTCTGTGTGTGTGTGTCATGAATAAATAACTAAATCTTTTTAAAAAGGAGTAAAGTGCCAAGATGCCTGCACACTACTTCCAGATGGCTTACAAAAGGGAAGTGTATATTTGTGTGCATGTGTGTGTGTGTGTGTGCATATGGCAAGATGCCAATAGCCATTGAATCTAGGAGGGCAGTATATGGGTGTTTATTATTCTTTCAATTTTCCTGAGTTTTGAAATTTTTTGAAAATTTCAAGTTATGAAACTCAACCAGATTTGGTCAGAGAACATGTGGAATTCAAGGTGGTCTCATGGCTATAGCCACCCCAAGATGTTTCCTATCCAAGAGCTACTTTGCTTCTGGGCTCCTAGGAAAAAAAATCATTACTGACACTTGTCGTGACCACCCCTGATTTACAATTTCTAAGAAAAGATAAGGGGGAAATACTATAATCCCCATTTACAGAGGAAAAAACTGAAGCACACTGAAGTTAACTTCATTCAAGAAGTCATTGAACTTGCAAGTCACTGAAATTGCTGACTTTTGAGAAGTAACTGCAGGAGCCACACTGATACTCTCTGCCTGGACCTCCAGGAGTCTCTGTGACTAGCTCTGTGTGCACCTCTCCCAACTTCTGCTTCCTTCACTGCTCTCCCCCACAACCATCTTCAGAAGACTAACCTTGGGCTACAGGAGCCACTGCACCTGGACTCCAAACTCCAGAAAGCCAACAGAGCTAAAAGTTTATGTCCCTCCAGACTGACCCTTAGCTAGCTGCTTCATTGGTTTCAAGACTCTTGGAATTCCTTCCATTTCAGTTTTACCCCAGAAAATAAATCCTCTCTTCATTGTCATCACTGTACTTACGAAGCTCAACTGCTTACTCCCAAAAACAAACCACTTCCCTCCCCAACATCCTGATACACCACACACAGGCTTATCATTTCATCCCACGTTCCCTTGGTTGCCATGGACGAGAAGTGCACCAGGATAAAATCCCAAAATTGCAGGCTTACACTACATGCAGTTGTTTTTTGCAGTCACGTGTCTAAACCCAAGACAGGCAGAGTCCTTAAGGTAGCACCTGGTTCTTTACTGCTTTAGATCTCATCACTCTCCTGTAAACGTACAAGTTATGCACTTTGTAGGAGAATTTGCAATGTTTCCTATTTTTTAAGTGACATTTGCTTGGCAGGGACCTGGGAGGTCATTCAAGTCTGCTTCTAGAGACAAAAAGCCCAGATATGTGGCAGCAAGATATGTATCCATACTGTCACCATCCAAGTTGTCATTAAGTTCGTCCTTATGAGAAAAGTCTGTGATCATTAATGCCTGAGATTTGTGGAATCTATTCTCACTCTTATGGATTCCTTGGGCTTCCTTCACAACTCTTGGCTGAATTCTAGAATGAAGATTGGCTGAATAGCCATGTAGCCTCTAGGTTGAGGTTGTTATTTTCAGAAGATGATAACCAAAATATATAAGAAGCACTGTGGGTGCAAGCAGAGTACACTGAAATAGGACCCCAGAAGATTCTGCCCCCAACTGTGCCAAGTCCACACCCTCCAGGAGCTGGACTGTGGGGAGGTCTGGGGGACCCCTGGCAGCACAGGAGCACCCAGCTGGGGTTTGTGGCAACAGCTATTTACTATCAAGTGCAGAAGCATTTCCATATTTGATCACCTGCACAACTGCACCACTGTGCATTGCCTGACCATCAGTTTTAACAGCAGGAGTGGTAGAAAAAAATTATTTTGAAACCATGTAAAAGAGAGAAGGTGAGAATGAATGAATGAACAAATCATTGCAAAAAAGAGCAGAAAGACAGGCCCTACTCACAGACACATATGGACACACACACATAGACACAGTAAATCAGAAAAACAACTGAAACCTCACATCCATGACCACAAGAATTTGTGGCCAATCTCTCTCTGCACTCAGCTTTAAAACCTCAGTCCCCCTCATGTTATGTTTTTTAGGACTTTCAGTGAAAAAGCTGTTTGGTGCTTTCTGCTGCTGGGTTTCCTGGCCAGTCAGCCAGGAAATGACCTCAGAAAAATGTGAAACAATATTCAGCAAGTGGGGAGGAAACTGGTCAAAGCAGGGAGGAGAGCACTAAAGACAAACAATATTATTCAGGTGAACACAAAAGGGAAAAAAGCAACACTGAGCAAGTGAGCAAGATAAGCAAGGAGAAACACAGAGGCCTTTGGGAACAGAGCTTTCCCTTCTAGTCTATCTAGAAAATGTTCTGAGTCCTTGGGGCCTAAAATCATCCTAGGTCAACAGAGCTCATGCTGACCAAAATGAACACTTCACCACTTAGTCAACACTTGCCATAAACAAAGCAGCACTGAGGCACCCAGAGAAGAAAGGACATTGACTTTGAGAGACAACTTTGATTATGTTTTCCAGTAAAGTTGATGAGGCGTTTTATTTCATTCCTCACTTCTGGGCAATTTAAAATCCATGTACAGTAAGAGATAAAGCTAACTAAACACAGAATGATCTATCTGGTCTCACGGTAGAAAATTGCTGCACATTCCAGGTAGGGATTTCCAACCATCCAGTCAGTGCCGAATGCAAACCCACACAAGTAGAGAGCTCAGAAAATGAATGTGAGTGAGGAAGCTCACCTTTTTCTTTTGACACTCTCCAACACACCATGCATTCACACCAATCTAAGATTTGTCTCTAACAGAACTTATCACCAGAACGGATTTTCCTTATTTAATTATGCTGCTGATGTGATTTTAAAAAATGAAATATCTGTTACAAGAGATTTTTGTTTTCCTGCTGACCTCAGGGACAGAATAATACTAAGTGCAGATACCAAACTAGGAAGTTAGGGTTTTCATATTGATAGATATTAACCTAAACAAATTCAACTGCCACAGTAGTTGCATGTGTTAATAAGCAGACCTGGAAAGGACACGCATGGGGAAAAGAGCTATGAGCCTATGACAAAAAGTGGAAATGCTTGGCCTTTTAGCCTTCTTCTCTTCCTTTCAGGAATTGAAGTGAGGGTTATACATGAGGAAGCAAATCAGTTATTAAAGAGGAAGCCATATAGGCCAGGGTCAGAAGAAGGGGCCATGGGCTTTCAAACTTGACTCCAACTGGTAAGATGACAGAGGCTGTGCCAAGACTTACCCAGAGAGGCAGCTGATCATTGACTTCAGGGAAAATGCTTCACGGCCCCTGCTGATAAAGAGATAATTGGACTGGAGTCCCCCAAAATATTTACCCTTGTTTCTTGAGAACAAAACTGCTCTGATTTGACAGTAGGTCCAAGTCCTATCAGGAAGATAATCAGTGGGAACCCTGGGTGGCGCAACGGTTTGGCGCCTGCCTTTGGCCCAGGTCGCGATCCTGGAGACCCGGGATTGAATCCGACATCGGGCTCCCAGTGCATGGATCCTGCTTCTCCCTCTGCCTATGTCTCTGCCTCTCTTTCTCTCTCTGATGACTATCATAAATAAAAAAATAAAAAAATAATTTAAAAATTAAAAAAAGGAAGATAATCAGCTAATATACAGTCATTACTAATATTTTAATGTAATATAACCAAGTACTCATAACTTCAATACATTTTGTTCAGATAAAGAGAGAACAGTAGGGGCAATTACACAACTCACCTGGACTTTAGAAAGGATGGTACCCAGACAGAACAATATAAGAAGTTCAAGTGAACTTACATATGCTTGGAATCTAAGTTAGATACTCAATTTGCCATGAAAATCACTAATACTTATAGATAGAATTTTCATAAATATTTCTTTTATAAGATAATATGTGGAGAAAAGTTGTAACATTTTAAAAATCTCTTCCAGAAATCCAATACTTCACTTTGGACTAGAAAGAACTTTTAAAAAGTATAGGTCCAGCAGTAACTAGTCCAGAGTAACTATTGTCCAAAGACAATAACATTTGTTTTTCTTTAAGAAACATCAATAAGACTATCTTAACTGATGATTTCTGATTATTCTCCAAGTCCCACCAGCCCTGGAAAAGTTTTTTCCCCTGACCATCTAAGATAAAGATGATCTCTCCCTGTCCTAAATTTATTCTACATATTTATAGCATAGCATGAGCTGTGGAAAGTCATCCTCACGTGTGTATATGCTGGTTTCCCTAGCTAGGGCATAAGTTCTTCAAGGACAAGTGTATGTTGTGTTCATCTTTGTATTCTCCAAGATGCCCAGCATCTTCCTGGTGCATGGTAGATGTAGATGTCTATAAGATAATTGATTGATTAATGCTACTGCAGCTGCCAGACATAGGGCAGGGAGGACTGAAAAGTAGTGGAAGACAGGAAAGGGAAAGGTTAAGGAAAAGAAGAAGGAAGAGAAGGGAAGCTATTAGTGGCAGGATCTGATATAGTATCTGGAACACTATTTCAGGGATCCATTTAGTGACACAATATTACAGAAGACCTAATTCAGTTCAAGGCAATCCCTTGCTTCCAGAAAAGCATGACTATAGAACAACCCAAGAAACACCTGTCTAGGTGATAAAGGAGTAAAATTAGTCAAAATCTGCTCTCAAAACTTTTCAGATATCTGTGTAACAGGAAGTTGTTGCTAAATTTTTTATTATTACTATTTATACACGATAGTCACAGAGAGAGAGAGAGAGAGAGAGAGAGAGAGAGAGAGAGACACAGGCAGAGGGAGAAGCAGGCTCCATGCACCGGGAGCCCGACGTGGGACTCGATCCCGGGTCTCCAGGATCGCGCCCTGAGCCAAAGGCAGGCGCCAAACCACTGCGCCACCCAGGGATCCCTTGCTAAATTTTTTAAAAGATTTTATTTATTTATTCATGAGAGACACAGACAGAAAGAGGAAGAGACATAGGGAAAGGGAGAAGAAAGTTCCCTGCAGGAAGCCTGATGTGGGATTCAATCCCAAGACCTCCAGGATCATGCTCTGAGCCGAAGGCAGATGTGAGCCACCCAGGTGTCCTGCCAATTTTTCAAATATATGCCAATTGAGTAAAGCATGTCAAGCTTTATCAATAAGAATTCGGCCTCATCCATACTATTGTTGAGAGCAAGAATTAGTATTTTTTTCTTCTGAGATAAGGGAGAGTTACATTTTTGCTGAAGTGCTCCTCATCTGAACATGATTAGGCTGCCTAGCTAGGTAACTTAACAGGCCCCACAAGAGTGTGCTACTGTGGTCCTCTCCTTGCTTGGTTTGATATTAGCTATTAGAGATAGCTCCAAAATTTCTGTTCTACAAAAATAAAATGCAACAGCCAAAAAAACCAAAAATTGGCATGTTTTTGATGTTACATAATCCCCTTAAGAAAGTTCCACATGAAAAAAAAAAAAAAAAAGAAAGAAAGTTCCACATAGCCTGTCATAATAAGGATGGAATTCTGGTAAGTTACATCTGAAAAGCTCTAACTCTTAATATGCCAGTACCACTGGTTTGACTTGTGCCCAGTCCTGACCCTATGAGCTCCTCAGTGGCTACCAGGTTGCTGGTCATTCCTTGCCCTCCACTTCCTAAGGTTTTCTGGGTTAGCTAGGCTGCAAGGAAAAAGAATATACTGTTTGTTTCTTTCAGTTGTTGCTTGGCATGAGGTCTGGCACCACTGCCTGGTGGCTTGAGCTCAAACCTGAGATTCAAGAAAAACATACCAAAAAAAAGAAAACACATTGTTATTACATTTGATTTTGCAGTCCCGTGGGGGTATGACCATGTCCCCTAAGTCTGTACAGCCAAAATCCTTGGATCCTCATTAGTTTCCAAGAAGTAAGAGGGAAGATGAGGAAGGTAAGGATAACAGAAGAAAGGATGACATCATAATGTGGTCAGGAGCCAGCCCCAGGTGTAATTATATCCTTGGATATAAGGTGGTATATACGCGGTGGTAATTTACACTGTATTCAGTGCCTTATAAAACTTAACTTTTTGTTAGATTTAAATAAGGGATTCAATTCATTTAAACAGGGCAACATCAATAAATAACATTATTTGGAAAACACTCATAACTAAATATTATTTAAAGTATGAAATTCGGGATCCCTGGGTGGCGCAGCGGTTTGGCGCCTGCCTTTGGACCAGGGCGCGATCCTGGAGACCCGGGATCGAGTCCCACGTCGGGCTCCCGGTGCATGGAGCCTGCTTCTCCCTCTGCCTGTGTCTCTGCCTCTCTCTCTCTGTGTGACTATCATAAAAAAAAAAATAAAAATAGAAAATAAAGTATGAAATTCCCTAGGATTTTAATACACACATGTATGACCAGTGGATCTTGTGAAAATGTAGATTCTGATCCGTTGAGTCTGGGATGGGGCCTGAGATTGCACATTTCTGACAAGCTCCCTGGCTAGGTTGGTGCTGCTAGTCTCAGGAATACTTTTAAGCAAGACATTAGACTATAATGGTTTAGAAAAAGTGGGTAGACATGGAGTGCCTGAGTGGCTCAGTTGGTTAAGCATCTGCCTTTGGCTCAGGTCACAATCCCAGGGTCCTGGGATTGAGCTCAGCATTGGGGTCCCTACTCAGTGGAGGTCCCTCTTCTCCCTTTGTCCACCCTCCCGCCCCAGCTCTATTTTTCGCTCTCAAATAAATAAATAAAATCTTTAAAAAAAAAAAGAAAGAAAGAAAGAAAAAACTGTACACTTGAAAGAATGTGCCCTGCTTCCCAAAGCATTTAGCTAATTTAATGATAAGAAGGAACATCCTACAGCAAAGCATTTAAATCATGTCCCTGAAATAGTTACAAAAATCAGTCCTATATTAACCACAGACAAAAGTTCAATAAATTCCAAAAGGGAGACAATACAGATAGCATTCTCTCATATCAATGTAATATAATTGTACATTCAAAGCACAAACACACAAAATTAAGAATGAGAAAACAAAAATAATTACCAAGAGTGAGGTCATGTAAAGTCCTTGTTAGTAACTGGAAATTCAGGAGAAATCCATGACTTTTAAGAAAGACACAAATTACCAAAAATAACTCAGGACAGATAATCTAAGAAAATTTAAATTTTTAAATTGCCTAAGCCTAAATATCCTCCAAAATATGATGACTAGAGAGTTTTACAGATGAAGTCATTCCAATCTACAAGGAATAAATATTTGTTTGTTAAATTTTTCAGAGAAAAAATATAAAACTTTCCAATTATTTGTACAAAGTTATGTAACACTGATTCCAAAATTTAACAGAAAATTCTATCTCAATTTCACTCAAAAATATTGATACAAAAATCATAAATAGGGCATCCCTGGGTGGCGCAGCGGTTTGGCGCCTGCCTTTGGCCCAGGGCGCGATCCTGGAGACCCGGGATCGAATCCCACGTCGGGCTCCCAGTGCATGGAGCCTGCTTCTCTCTCTGCCTGTGTCTCTGCCTCTCTGTCTCTCTCTGTGACTATCATAAATAAATAAAAATTTTTTAAAAATCATAAATAAAATATTACCAAAAAATCAAACAATATTCAAAAGACCACATTTGTAAAATTCAACATGAATTGTGGATTGTTGTAATTGTAAAAAAAAAATCAAAGGATACTCTCTTAACATGATCAAATATACTGTTCAAATATAAAGCTAACAGTGCAAGAGACTGAAATTCTAGGAGAATTTACTTTGAAGCAATGATGCTTGTTATCGCCATTATTATGTAACATTCTTCAAGACATATTAATGAATTTAATTAGACAAAATGATTGCTAACATTATTAAAAATGATTATTAATATTGGAAAGGAGGAGGTACAACTTCATTAGTTTCACAGTATGAACATTTCTCAAAAAGTTAAAAATGGAACTACCTACGATCCAGCAATCTCATCAGAGGTATTTACCCAAAGAATACAAAAATATGAAGGGATACATGCAACCTTGATATTTATAGCAGCATTATCTACAGTAACCAAATTATGGAAAGACCTCAAATATCCATTGATTGGTGAATGGCGATATAACGGAATATTACTTAGCCACAAAAAGATGAAATCTTGACATTTTCAATGACTTGGATGTAGCTAGAGAGTAGTATGCTAAGCAAAATAAGTCAGGCAGAGAAAGACAAATACCACGTGATTTAACTCATTTGTGGAATTCAAGAAACAAACAAAAAAAAAATCAAAGGGGAAAAAAAGAAAGAGGCAAACCAAGAAACAGACTCTTAACTATAGAAAACAAATTGATGGTTACCAGTGGGGAGGTTGGGAGGAGGTGTGTGTAAAATAGGTGACTGGGATTAAGGAGGGCACCTCTCTTGATGAGCACCTGGAGTTGTAAGGAAGTATTGAGTCACTATATTGCCCAAGTGAAATTAGTATTACACTGCATGTTAACTAACTGGAATTTAAATAAAAACTAAAAAACAAACAAACAAACAAATAAATAAAAATCATCCGAAGCAAAAAAAAAAAAGAAAAAGTCTTTTGATCATAATCTAACTGAAATTTTCCAGCAAGCCCACAGAACGTATGAAAAAAAAAATTTCTGTTGTTAGAAACTTTTTTTAAGATTTTTTTTATTGGGATCCCTGAGTGGCGCAGCGGTTTAGTGCCTGCCTTCGGCCCGGGGCACGATCCTGGAGACCCAGGATCGAGTCCCACATCGGGCTCCCGGTGCATGGAGCCTGCTTCTCCCTCTGCCTGTGTCTCTGCCTCTCTCTCTCTCTCTCTCATAAATAAATAAATAAAATCTCCTGCCTCTCTCTCTCTCTCTCATAAATAAATAAATAAAATCTCCTGCCTCTCTCTCTCTCTCTCATAAATAAATAAATAAAATCTTTTTTAAAAAAGATTTTATTTATTTATTCATGATAGTCACAGAGAGAGAGAGAGAGAGAGAGAGAGAGAGGCAGAGACACAGGCAGAGGGAGAAGCAGGCTCCATGACAGGAGCCCGACTTGGGACTCGATCCTGGGTCTCCAGGATCGTGCCCCGGGCCGAAGGCAGGCACTAAACCGCTGAGCCACCATAGGATCCCTTGTTGTAAGAAATTAAACTAAATAGGCTTATTTGGTATATTAAATTACAGGGAAGCATCGTCAAATAAGTGATATAAAACCCTTTTAGATTATATTTATGTAGATATTTTATTAACATAAGCATCTTAAAATTATATAAAGCTCCTAGAAATCTCAGAGAAAAAATTTCATTAGTTTCAGATAATAAAATTTTATGTAACAAAATACCAAGACAATCAACTGGGGGAAAAAAGCAAACATTATGAGTACTAAGATAAACCAGTAAGATTACCTGTGCAAAATTAAGATACAAAAATCAACAGCTTGAACAATGATCGAAAAATATAATGGAAAAATATTCCATTCCCAATAGCAACATAATTGAAAATAATACTTGGTAAAATGTAAGTTTAAAACACTCATGTATTTTTCTAAACTATAAAAATCTACTAAGAAAAATCTTGAATGAATAGAACACCATACCTTTTTCTGAGATAAAAATTTAAGTTTTCCCTAAATGCATGTATAAATCCAATACATTACCAATTGTACCAGATAACAATTAATTGTCACTCAGTTCCAAATTCATTATTCATTTGCTGCTCTTCAAAAATGGATCTGTGCTCTTTAAGTTTTTTTGGTTTTTTTTTTTTTTTTCCTTTGCAAACTATCATAATATTAAGGCTAACCAGTAGAGGGTACTTTGTCAAAGACATACCATATGAGAAAAAGCTTTTGCTTCCTGGTTCCCATGTGCTTACTCTCCAGACTCCTACACTGGGTAGAGCTTCTCCAAAACCTGGCTCTTTCAGCGCACAGCGACCAGAAGATTCCCCAGTACCACTGTTCTCAGGAGATTCCGTTCACTTTCCAATGATCAGCTTCCCTCCCCGCCCCGCCCCGGCACCTTGTGGACATATTTCCAGCAAGTCCCACCAGCTCAGTATCAAAACAACCTTTCTGCCATCCAGTAAGCCAGTCTCTTACCAATGTCTGGATCTCAGCCTGGGGGTTCTTCCTTGGGGACCTATCTTAGTGTAGGAGTAGTGGATGGCTGCTCCTTATATCTGCTATTCCTATATTCCTTAGAGTTCTGTGTACTCTTACTAGCCACGTCTTGTTGTTCTAATCCTCTGTTGAAGTTAATAATTATCTATATTAAACTTTCCCAGTTCAAGTCACTGTGTGGTTTCTTTCCTTTGACAGATACACTAATCAAAATACCAAATAAGATTTTTATGAATTGGATAAAATTACTCTTAAGCTTTTCTAAAATAAAATGAACAATGAGAACGGCTTGGAGATTTATAGAAAACAGAATAATGGGATCCCTGGGTGGCGCAGCGGTTTAGCGCCTGCCTTTGGCCCAGGGCGCAATCCTGGAGACCCAGGATGGAATCCCACGTCGGGGTCCCTGCATGGAGCCTGCTTCTCCCTCTGCCTCTCTCTCTCTCTCTCTCTTCTCTCTCTGTGATGACTATCATAAATAAAATTAAAAAAAATTTTTTAAAAAAGAAAACAGAATAATGTATACAGATGGATTTACCATGAAGCTAATAAAGCTTAAGCGTCAAGGCTCAACACCTGCACAGACCACTCTCAAGGCCCTGGGAGGGGTCTAGTAATGTATTTATATGTTCATTCATTTTTGTTAAATTTTCACATATAAGGTATTTCAACTGCAATTTGTTAAGATTTCTGCCTCTTTTCATTCCAGCCACACTTTCCCTTGTAATGGATGGTACTGGAGAGGACATAGCATTTTGGGAACCACCTAAGAGGAAGCTGACCTGAAGATTCACTTAGTTTAGATTTAGTTGGATATATTTATGTGGCATTCAGTCACTTCAGTGTATAAAGTATAGGCTAGCCATTTCAGTATGGGAATAACTTCTAAAGATATTTTGATTGTCTATTATGCCAATTCCCTCAGATTCAGGACATGAAAGTATGATAAGAGAATGATAACAACAAATTTGCTCATGAGTGTCATCATTTCAAAAATTACCTCATATTAGCCACTTAAAAAATTAAAAACTTTAAATGCCTGAGATCTTACAGTCATATGTTAAAGAAATTAAAAAAAGAAAGAAAGAAACTTTATAGAGGTTTATAGAGGTTGGAAAGCCAAACTTGAGGTTTTCCCCAATTATGATGTTTGCAGTAGTTAATCATCTTTTAGAACTCTGTAATTTGTGATGATTTTTTTCTCTTTATAAATCAATATTTTCTGTACTAATCTTGTTTCCATGATTTTGTATTCTTTTTTAAAAAACTATGTCAGCTTTAGATCATACAAAACACAAAACTATACCAGGTTTAGATCAACACAAAAACCCACCATGGCAGTAAACTAGGAGTTCTACTAGACTTTTATAACAATAATAATTGGTGCCTCTGTCAAAATAGGTTGATAAATTAAACATAATCAAGACTAAAGTACATATATAAATTTCTTTTGTAAAAAGTTATATTATCTATAAATTGGGAAAAGATAAAACTATTCAATGATAGAACTGAGTCAACTGGCAAATCTTTTGGGAAAACAATAGAAGTCAATCCCTACCTTCCTCCTTGAACTAAAAAAAAATTCTAGTTGGATAAGTTATGTAAAATTAAACTATAAAGACTGGAAGAAAATACAAGAGAAAAATTTCATTTTGTCTAAGCACAACATGGAACCCAGACACCAAAATTTGAAAATAGATAAACTTTACTACATAAAATATAAAACATGCTTGGTTCAGTGGAGCAAATGAAGAGGAATAAGAGAAGACCCAAAAGTTATGCTATCAAATCTGTGTGTGCAACACAGGGAGATTCTCTATATATTGGACAATTTCTATAGTCTGGGACAGACTAGAGATTTGAAGAAAAGAGGCATGAACTCAGAGGATGGTTCAGAGCTGAAAAAAGCAAACCTATTAATTAGAGTTATAAAAGAATTTACAGCATTCTAATGTTTAGTTTAACAGACTTGGCAAGCATCTCGACTGTTTCTTCACCATAAGTTTTCAAGTCAGATTATTTTCTGTTAAAATATAATCTAATGATTAAAAAGAAGTTGATGAGAATTCATTATGCTGAAAGTTCCTCTCTTGGTCAATTTTCTTGTAAGACAACCATTCATCAAAGGAAATGATAAGTGTATTAACTTGCTCTGTGCAATGGCTACAAAATAGTAAGCTTAAGGAGGGGGAGTTAGATTTTAAAGGTTTAAGAAAAATAGATGATACACAATAATGCTCTAAAATCCAAACCGAATGAAAACATTATTAAAATCCTTAATTATCAAACCATAGGGGACATTTACAATTCAAGCCCCTTTCTCTTTAAGGGTTAAGCATTGAATGAAGGATCAAAAAAATCATGTGACATTTTTCAAAGATAGCTATTGTGATCCAAATCAAACAATAGACGTGGGAGTGGAGGGAGGGGCAAGATGGCGGAAGAGCAGGGTCCCCAAATCACCTGTCCCCACCAAATTACCTAGATAACCTTCAAACCATCCTGAAAATCTACGAATTCAGCCTGAGACGTAAAGAGAGACCAGCTGGAACGCTACAGTGAGAAGAGTCCGCGCTTCTATCCAGGTAGGAAGACGGGGAAAGAGAAATAAAGGAACAAAAGGCCTCCGAGGGGGAGGGGCCCCGCGAGGAGCCGGGCTGAGGCCGGGGCGAGTGTCCCCAGGACAGGAGAGCCCCGTCCCGGAGGAGCAGGAGCTGCACCAACCTTCCCGGGGGAAAGGGGCCCGCAGGGAGTTGGAGCAGGACCCAGGACGGCAGGGATGCCCTCGGGCTCCCGGGGACACTAACAGACACCTGCGCCCCGGGAGAGTGCTCCGAGCTCCCTAAGGGCTGCAGCGCGCACGGCGGGACCGACCGGAGCAGCTCGGAGGGGCTCGGGCGGCGGCTCCAGGGAGGGGGCTGCGGGGCGGGAGCGCGAATCCCACAGCGCAGGCCCCGGAGCACAGGGCGCCGGGACACAGCCCAGGATCCGGCCTCCCCCGGGACAGGCAGAGGCCGGGAGGGCCCGAGACAGAGACAGCGAGGACGCTCCTGCCCCGAGCTGAGCAGATCAGCGGCCCCGCCCCGGAGCCTCCAGGCCCCGCAGACGGAGAACCGAGAGCCGCGAGCCCCGTAGTTCCTGCGGAGGCTGAATCCAGGCTTCCAGAGTTGCCATAGCAACTGCGGCTGTTCCTCCTGGGGCCTGACGGGGTAAACAACCCCCGCTGAGCCGGGCAGCAGGCAGGGGCAGAGCAGCTCCCCCAAGTGCTAACACCTGAGAATCAGCACAGCAGGCCCCTCCCCCAGAAGACCACCTGGACGGACCAGTGATACTCCCCCGTGTTCCAATACAACTTGTTTTTGGCCACTCTGCACTGAGCAAAATGACTAGAAGGAAAACCTCACTTCAAAAGAAAGAATCAGAAACAGCCCTCTCTCCCACAGGGTTACAAAATCTGGATTACACTTCAATGTCAGAAAGCCAATTCAGAAGCACCATTATACAGCTACTGGTGGCTCTAGAAAAAAGCATTAAGGACTCACGAGACTTCATGACTGCAGAATTTAGATCCAATCAGGCAGAAATTAAAAATCAATTGAATGAGATGCAATCCAAACTAGAAGTCCTAACGACGAGGGTTAACGAGGTGGAAGAACGAGTGAGTGACATAGAAGACAAGTTGATGGCAAAGAGGGAAACTGAGGAAAAAAGAGACAATCAATTAAGGGACCATGAAGACAGATTAAGGCAAATAAATGACACTCTAAGGAAGAAAAACCTACGTTTAATTGGGGTTCCCGAGGGCGCCGAAAGGGCCAGAGGGCCAGAATATGTATTTGAACAAATCCTAGCTGAAAACTTTCCCAATCTGGGAAGGGAAACAGGCATTCAGATCCAGGAAATAGAGAGATTCCCCCCCTAAAATCAATAAAAACCGTTCAACACCTCGACATCTAATAGTGAAGCTTGCAAATTCCAAAGATAAAGAGAAGATCCTTAAAGCAGCAAGAGACAAGAAGTCCCTGACTTTCATGGGGAGGAATATTAGGGTAACAGCAGACCTCTCCACAGAGACCTGGCAGGCCAGAAAGGGCTGGCAGGATATATTCAGGGTCCTAAATGAGAAGAACATGCAACCAAGAATACTTTATCCAGCAAGGCTCTCATTCAAAATGGAAGGAGAGATAAAGAGCTTCCAAGACAGGCAGGAACTGAAAGAATATGTGACCTCCAAACCAGCTCTACAAGAAATTTTAAGGGGGACTCTTAAAACTCCCCTTTAAGAAGAAGTTCAAGTAACTCTGAACGTGAATGGGCTTAATGACCCCATCAAAAGGCGCAGAGTTTCAGACTGGATAAAAAAGCAGGACCCATCTATTTGCTGTCTACAAGAGACTCATTTTAGACAGAAGGACACCTACAACCATTTACCATTCAAATGGTTCTCAAAATATACCCTAAAAACTACAGAACACTTCTGAAAGAAATTGAGGAAGACACAAAGAGATGGAAAAATATTCCATGCTCATGGATTGGCAGAATTAATATTGTGAAAATGTCAATGTTACCCAGGGCAATTTACACGTATAATGCAATCCCTATCAAAATACCATGGACTTTCTTCAGAGATTTAGAACAAATTATTTTAAGATTTGTGTGGAATCAGAAAAGACCCCAAACAGCCAGGGGAATTTTAAAAAAAGAAAACCATATCTGGGGGCATCACAATGCCAGATTTCAGGTTGTACTACAAAGCTGTGTTCATCAAGACAGTGTGGTACTGGCACAAAAACAGACACATAGATCAATGGAACAGAACAGAGAACCCAGAAGTGGACCCTGAACTTTATGCTCAACTAATATACGATAAAGGAGGAAAGACGATCCACTAGAAGAAAGACAGTCTCTTCAATAAATGGTGCTGGGAAAATTGGACATCCACATGCAGAAGAATGAAACTGGACCACTCTCTTGCACCATACACAAAGATAAACTCAAAATAGATGAAAGATCTAAATGTGAGACAAGATTCCATCAAAATCCCAGAGAAGAACTCAGGCAACACCCTTTTTGAACTTGGCCACAGTAACCGGAGAAGGACAAACAGTGTATGTTCTCATTCATTTGGGGAATATGAATAATAGCGAAAGGGAATATAAGGGAAGGGAGAAGAAATGTGTGAGAAATATCAGAAAGGGAGACAGAACATAAAGACTTCTAACTCTGGGAAATGAACTAGGGGTGGTGGAGGGGGAGGAGGGTGGGGGGTGGGGGTGAATGGGTGACAGGCACTGAGGGGTACACTTGACGGGATGAGCACTGGGTGTTATTCTGTATGTTGGTAAATTGAACACCAATAAAAATTAATTTATAAAAAAAAAAAACAATAGACGTGGGAGTGGAGGAGATGAATAAAGAAGCAAGAAGTTTCTGTTTCTCTGCTGGACAAGTTTCAGTATAATTGCTTTTTATTGGAAAAAAGAAAAGATCTTGAGAGGTACTTCCAAAAAAGTTGGCAGAAAACAACCTCCCAAAATCTATTTCTCCATAAAAATAATAAGAGTACTGACAGAATTGTCAAAATTCACTTTTTTGAGAATTCTGGAAATTAACCAAAGGCTTATAACAATCCAATTTTTCCTCTTTTCCTCAGGATAAAGTCTGAATACCTATTTAAAAGGAGTGTTTTGGAATTTTTATTTTTTTATTTTCCCTTTTCCCATCCCCATAGTAGTTTTAAAACCCAACAATCTTGCAATCATAGCAGCTATTTATTCCAACAGCCTAGAAGTCCCTGGGGACAGCAGAACAAATTTAGCACTCCCAAAAATCTCAATTCCCAAAAAATTGCCATTATATAACCTGTGTGAGGGCTTCCTGGAAATCCCACTAATAGGGCTTATTTTTATTTAATCTAACTCAGAACTTGCTCAGTGGACTAGTCTTTTCCCAATAGTGTTTGTCACATATACACAAAATGCATGGCAATTATTTAACATTGCAGCTATCTAACAGTTAGGCAAATAAGAGCCTGACTTGAAAAAAATGTACAGGAAAAGCTGATGAACAAGAAGTTCCTAGGGGCTTTGAAAAGTTCATTATATTCCTGGGAATCTAATAGGCCACATACATGTACAGAGTTGTGAGTATGTCAGGAAAGGTCTGAGAGGCCCTAATATTTTCACCTCTGGTTAGCCTTAAGATTCTGTACAAACAGAAAGTAGGAGCTAAGGAAGGGTTGTAAAAACTGCCTATAAGTGTCCCTGAAAATATGTCCCAACATGTGTAGAAAACCCCTGAGCAAAGGCTAAGAGACTTTCCAGTTCAAGGCATTTCAGGACATTTCTGTCCAATCATTAGCTTGTCATTAAATTAACTGAGCAAAGACTTCAGTGGCCACATACAACAGAAAATATTGACTTTATAGAATTAGTTCAGGAAAGTCTTTATATAATTAGTTCAGGAAACAAATAGCAAGTATAATCACCATCTGGTTGGTGGGAATGGTGGTCTGATTTTCAAAGTTGCCACATTGTATTATTTTAAATATCCAATATTTGTTTAAAAGATTATAAGACATGCAAAGAAATAGGAAAGTATGATCCATACTAAGAAAATAAAAAACAGCTAATGGAAGCTGTCCCTGATAGTGCTCGAATGTTGGACTTATTAGACAAAGATTTCAAATCAGCTACTATAAATATACTCCTAGAACTAAAGAAAATCATTGTCTAAACAATTAAAGGAACATATGAGAACAACATCTCATCAGATAAATAATACCACTACAGAGTAATTTTTTAAGGGGCACCTGGATGGCCTTCAGCCAGTGGTTGAACATCTGCCTTTGGCTCAGGTTGTGATCTCAGTATCCTGGGAACAAGTCCCGCATCAGGCTCCCCACAAGAAGCCTGCTTCTCCTGCCACCTATGAATCTGCCTCTCTCTGTGTCTCTTATGAGTAAATAAATAAAATATTTTTAAAAGAATAATTATTAAAACAAATAAATAAAAGAACCAAATAGAAATTCTGGAGTCGAAAAGCACAAAAACCGAAATGAAAAATCAGTAGAAGGGGAAAAAAAGAGGAAAAATCAGTAGAGGGGCTCAACAACAAATTTGAGTTGGTTGAACAAAGTATCAAAAAACTTAAAGATAGGTTATTAGATATTATCCAGTCTGAGGAATAGAAAGAAAACATAATGAAGAAAAATGAACAATGTCTCAGAGACCTGTAATACACAATTAAGTGTAACAACATTCACATGATTAGAGTCCCAGAAAGAAAGAGAAGAGGGGACACAAAAACTATTTGAAGAAATAAGGGACAAGAAACTCCCAAATTTGATGAAAACCAAAAATCTACACATCCAAGAAGCTCAAGGAACTCCAAGCAGATCCACACTTGACACACCATAGTCAAACGATTAAAAGACAAAAACAAAGACATAGTCTTTATAGAAGCAAGAGGAATGATTTATTACGTACAGAGGACCTACAATAATAACAACTGACTCCCCATGAGAAATTACGGAGGCCATAAGACTGAAATAACATTCAAAGTGCTTAAGGAAAAAGACTTTCAACCAAGAATTTTTATATCCAACACTATCCTTCAAAAGCAAAGAAGTTAAGATATCTCCAGATAAACAAAAACTGAGAGAATACATCACTACAGATCTGTCCTATAAGAAATATTAAGATAGTCCTTCAGGCTGAAATGAAAGGACATTAGACAGTAAGTAGAAGCCACATAAAGGAATAAAGAACACCAGTAAAGCTAATGACATTGATAAACATAAAGGACAGTATAAATATATTTTTATTTATAACTGTTTTCTCCTAATTTAAAAGACAATTACATAAAGCAATAATTAGATATGACTATAATGCACAAAGATACAATTTGTATGTCAACTAATAGCACAAAAATGGGAGATGGAACAAACTTATATAAGAACAAATTTTTGTATACTATTGAAATTAAATTGGCATTATTCCAATAACTGTTATAACTTGTTCATTGTAATCCCCATACCAATATCTAAGAAAATGACTCAAATAGTGGAGTTTAAAAAGGAGGGAGGATTAAAATGGTACACTAGAAAATATAAAAAATGAAACAGAGACTAACAGAGAGATAGAGGGGAAAAAATATAGAATAATAATAATAAATATGGAAAACAAAGAGCAAAATGACAGATATGAATCCTACCAAATCAGTTATTAGTTTAAATATAAATATATTAAACATTCCTAAATAAATAAACAAATATAAATAGATTAAACATTCCAATGAAAAGGCAGGATTTGGAAAAATGAAGAAAAAAAAACATGATCCTTCAATATGCTGCTTACAGGAGGCATTTTATTTTATTTATTTTATTTTTTTTGTATATTTTTTATTGGAGTTCAATTTGCCAACATATAGCATAACACCCAGTGCTCATCCCATCAAGTGCCCCCCTCAGTGCTGGTCACCCAGTCACCCCAACCCCCCACCCACCTCCCTTTCTACCACTCCTTGTTCATTTCCCAAAGTTAGGAGCTTCCCATGTTCTGTCACCCTCACTGTTATTTCCCACTAATTTTCTCTCCCTTCCCCTTTATTCCCTTTCACTACTTTTTATATTCCCCAAATGAATGAGACCATATAATGTTTGTCCTTCCAGGAGGCATATTTTAGAATCAAAGACAAAAATAAGTTGAAAATAAAAGGATGAGAAAAGAGATATAATGCATAGAGTAACCAGAAGAGAGCTGGAGTGACTATACTAATATCACAAAATAAGACAAAAGAACATTTTGTAATGACAAAAAGGTAAATTTATCAGAAATAAATGACAGTTCTAAACATCTATACATACAATAACTTAAAATTCATCAAGTAAAAGGTGACAAAAGTACAAAGAGAGATGGTCAATTCAGTAATAACAATTGGAGACTTCAAGAATGGATAATACAACTAAGTAGAAGATCCAACAGGAAATAGAAGACCTGAAAACACTATAAACTAACTAGACATAACAGACATCTAGATAACACTCTACCCAAGCAACAGAATATATATTCTTTTCAGATACACACAGAACATTCTCCAGGATAGACCATGTGCTAGATCATAAAACAAGCCTCCATAAGTTAACAAAGATTTTGATCATACAAAGCATGTCTTCCAATCACACAATGAAATTAAATTAGAAGTCAGTAAATAAAGAAAATATGGGAAATTCATAAATACATGGAAATTAAGCATCATACTCCTTTATAACCAAAGGATCAAAAAAGAAATCACAAGAGAAATTAGAAAGCATGTTGAGATTAACAAAAATGAAACAGTAAAAATGAGATACAGGAAAGGCATGGTTAGAGGGAAATTATCTGTAAATGCTTATTCTAAATTAATAACCTAATCTTTTAAGTTAAGAAACTAGAAAAAGAAATGCAAACTAAAGTAAGCATAAAGAAGAAAATAATGAAGAGTAGAGTGAAAATAAATGAATAGAGAATAGAAAACCGATAGAAAAAAATTTGAACTTCTAAAAGATCCAAATATTGACAAACCTTTAGCTAAACTGACCTAAATAAATATTAGGTCTCTAAATCCAGCATGAAAGAGAGGACATTACTAACAACCGTATAGAAGTAAAAGAATTATAAGGGAATACTATGAACAAATGTATGCCAACAAGTAAAATAACCGAGATAAAATGGACAAATTCCAAGAATAGTACAAACTACAAAACTGACTCAAGAAAAAAAAGACAAGAAAATCTAAATAGAGATATAGGAAGTAAAAAGATTTAATTAATAATCAAAAATCTTCCCACAAAGAAAAGCCCACACCGAAGTCACTTCACCAGTAAATTCTCCCAAATATTTAAAGAGAAATTAACATCAATTCTTCACAAACTCTACTAAAAAACAGAAGTAAGAAAATTTCCCAATTCAGTCTATAAGGCCAATATTACCCCATCTCAACCAGATGAAGATATGACAAGATAAGAAAACTACAAATCAATATCTCTTATGAGTGCAGACATAAAAATTCTCAACAAAATACTATGAAACAGAATCCAAAAGATTATATACATCATTACAAAGTGAAATTTATCACACTCTTTTTAAGGCCTGAATTGACAGGCAATGGAAATATAACTCTTTGAGGATTAGTTCTGGATCAGGTTGGGGGTTAAAGAGGTGAGACAATAAATTGGGTTAATCTTATATTAGTAATTCTAATGAAAATAAGATTAAGTTCCTCAGAGCATTCATGACCTATTTTTTTTAAGATTTTATTTATTTATTCATGAAAGAGAGAGAGAGGAGAGGGAGAAGCAGGCTACATGCAGGGAGCCTGGTGCAGGACTCGATTCCAGGACTCTGGGATCATGACCTGGGCTGAAGGCAGGCGCTAAACCGGTGAGCCACATGGGAATCCCTCATGACCTATTTTAAAGATTATATTTAATTTTGTAAAGTAATATCTATACCCAATGTGGAACTCGAACTCACAACCCCAAGATCAAGAGTCGTATGCTCCACCAACTAAGCCAGGTATCTCTATGACCTATTTTAAAGCTTCTCAACCTAAAAGCCTCTCAGCTAAAGGAGATCCAGGGTCTACAATTTTGTAAAAATACATAGAAGCCTATGGAAATGATAAAAATATGTCAATAATTCAAAGTTATTTCTTTTCTTACCAGCTCAGTGATCTTGAGCAAGACACACTCTCCAATCCTCAGTTTCTCCTTCTGTAAAACAGATAGAACAAAAATACCTACTTTGTAGGGTTGTTGTGATAGTTAAATGAAATATAATCTGTTGATATATAGTGTTAGGCACATGGCAGGAATATTAATGTCAGTGTGTCCTATACATCAGTGTGATACCCTTAAATGGGAGTGGAGAAGGTTCAGATCCCCCACAGATTTGTCCCTCCAACTGGAAGAACAAATATTTTATTAAAATGTCTAGAGTAATCCATACTCTCAATGCAATCCCTTTCAAAATACCATTAACTTTTTTTGTAAAGCTGGGACAAATAATCCTAAAATTTGTATGGAACTGAAAAGACCCTGAATGGTCAAAGGAATGTTGAAAAAGAAAACCAAAGCTGATGGTACCACAATTCCAGATTTCAAAGTGTATTACAAAGCTGTAATCATCAAGCTAGTATGATACCTGCACAAAAACAGATATATAGGGATGCCCGGGTGGCTCAGTGGTTTAGCATCTGCCTTTGGCTCAGGGCATGATCCCAGTCCAGGGATCAAGTCTTGCATCGGGCTCCCTGGGAGGAGCTTGCTTCTCCTTCTGTCTATGTCTCTGCTTCTCTCTGTGTGTCTCTCATGAATACATAAATAAAATCCTTTAAAAAAAAACAGACATATCGATTAATGGAGAACCTGGAAATGGACCCTCAACTCTATGGTCAACTAATCTTCAAACACACAGGAAAAAAATATCCAATGGAAAAAGGCCCTCTCGCCAACAAATGGTGTTTGAATTTGGACAGCCACACAGAGAAGAATGAAACTGGACCGTTTTCTAACACCATACCAAAAAATAGGCTCAAAATGAATGAAAAATTGTGATACAATCTAAATGTGATACAGGAATCCACCAAAATCCTAAAGAAAAACACAAGCAGCAACCTTTGTGACCTTGGCCACTAGCGACTTCTTGCTAGACACGTCTCCAAAGACAAAGGAAACAAAGGCAAATATGAACTATCGGGACTTCATCAAGATAAAAATTTTTTGCACAGCAAAGGACACAGTTGACAAAAAGCAAAAGACAACCAACAAAATCGGAGAAGACATTTGTAAATGCCGTATCAGATAAAGGGCTAATATCTAAAATCTATGAAAAACTTACCAAACTCAACACACAAAGAACAAAAAGTACAGTCAAGAAATGGGCAAAAGACATGAGCAGACATTTCTCCAAAGAAGACCTACAAATGGACAACATAAAAAAAATGCTCAACATCCCTTTGGGATCAGAGAAATTAAAAACAAAACTAGAATGAGAGACCACCTCACACTGTTCAGAATGGTTAAAATTGACCCTTCAGAAAATAACAGATATTGGTGAGGATGTGAAGAAAGAGGAACCCTCTCGGAGGCGGGGCAAAGTGGTGGAGGAGTAGGGTCCCCAACTCACCTGTCCCCATCAACTTACCTAGATAACTTTCAAACCATCCTGAATACATACGAATTCAACCTTAGATTTAAAGAGAGAATAGCCGGAACGCTACAGAGAGAAGGGTTTTCGCTTCTAACAAGGTAGGAAGGTGGAAAAAAATAAAACAGAATCAAGTAGGGGAGGGGCCCCCCAGAGCAGCCGGGCTAAGGCCTGGGAGAGCCTCCAGGACAGGAAGGCCCAGCCCTGGAGAAGCGGGAACTTTAAAAATCTGCACCAGATTCTTCCCCGACGGAAAGGCGCTTAGCAGGGAACTCAGGCAGCATCCCAGGAGGGGCGGTGAGGCCTCCAGTCTCCCGGGGTCACTAACAGAGGAGGTGCGCCCGGGGGAGAGTGCCCCACACCCCGCGGGCCGAGCGCGGTAAAGGGCTAGAGCGCACCCGGTGGGGCCTCGGGGAGAAGCCGGTGGGTCAGGCGGGGGCTCCGGGGGAGGAGGGGGCTGCGTGAGCTTGGGAGTGCAATTCCAGCACAGGCCCCAGATCCCAGGGCGCTGGGGACACAGCTGGGATCCTGTGCTCCCCTGGGACAGGTGGAGGTGGGGAGGGCACAGGACAGCACGGAGTCTCCTGCTGCTGGGTGCCCCCGAGCTGTGCAGGTCAACGCCCCCCCACCCAACATCAGGCCAGTGTGGACTGGGAGACTGTGGTAGTTACTGGGGGAGCTGACTCCAGGGCTGGGGAGCTGGCCCCCGACAGTGCTGTTGTTCCTCCAGGTGTCACTGTGTGCCTGGGACAGAGCAGGAATGCCAGGGAACAGGGGCCTCACGGGGTAACCAGCTCCCACTGAGCCCGGTACCCAGCGGGGGGCGGGGCAGCTCCCCCAGGTGCATGCACCTGAGAATCAGCACAGCAGGCCCCTCCCCAGAAGACCAGCTGGAAGGACAGGGGAAGAGCAAGTTCTTGACCCAGCAGCGCTGGAAAGCTCCAGGGGAAGTCAAGGGATTTACAGTATATAGAACTAGAGGGCACCCCTCCTTGTTTTTTTTTTTTTTCCTTTTTCCAGTACAACTACTTTTTATATCAGACTAAATTTCCAATTTTTGTTCTCTTTTCCCACCTTAACTACAATATTTTACCACCTCTTCATTTTTCAGTTTCTTCCTGTTTGACTTTCATATTACTACAATTATAGGTCTTAGATATATTTTCCACTTCTAGATTCCCTTCAACATACTCAACTTAATTTTGAGTTAATCTTGATATACAAGATTTTATTTTATTTTATTTTATTTGGTTTTGTGTTTTTTGTTTTCTCTGCCTCATTTTCTTCTACAATGGTGGAAGTTAGTACCTTCTAAAACATGACCAGCATGCACCCAGAACCAAGTGGTATACCGTGCTGGTTCATTCTGTGAGATTATATTTTCTCTTCATTCCCATTTTGCCCCCCTCTTTTATCTCATTTATGTTTTGGTGGTCAAGGGTAAGGGTTTCTACAAGTATTTCTGGTTTATATAAATTTGGGACTGAGCGTCTTCTAACATACAGAACTTAATATACTCAGAACCAAGAGGACCACCCTCTGGGACCCCCAGGTAGACTACATTCTCCCTCCACTACAACTTCATCACCACTATCATCTCCCAGTCCCCCCCACTTTTTTCCTCCTCTCTTTTTCTTTTCCTCTTTACTTTTGCTTTTATTCTCTTCTTTTTTTCCTTTTTCTTTTTCTTTTCTTCTTTGGGATTCTTGGCCTTTTATTTTTTACTACTTTGTTTTAAAATTTGTTTTTCACTTTAGTGGTCCTTTTGTTTTATTTCATTCTGATCTTTGTTTTCAATTTCTGGTCTCTGACCTTGTAAGAATCATCTAGGGTGAAATCTACTTAGATCGGGGTTGATATTCTTGACTCAGCCACTCTACACTGAGCAAAATGACTAGAAGGAAGAACTTACCACAAAAGAAAGAATCAGAAACAGAGCTCTCTGCCATAGAGTTACAGAATTTGGATTACAATTCGATATCAGAAAGCCAATTCAGAAGCACAATTATAAAGCTACTGGTGGCTCTGGAGAAAAGCATAAAGGATTCAAGAGATTTCATGACTGCAGAATTTAGATCTAATGAGGCTGAAATTAAAAGTCAATTAAATGAGATGCAATCCAAACTGGAGGTCCTAATGACGAGGGTTAATGAGGTAGAAGAAAGAGTGAGTGACATAGAAAACAAGTTGATGGCAAGGAAGGAAGCTGAGGAAAAAAGAAAAAAAAAAAAACAATTAAAAGACCATGAGGAAAGGTTAAGGGAAACAAATGATAGCCTCAGAAGGAAAAATCTATGTATAATTGGGGTTCCAGAGAGTGCTGAGAGGGCCAGAGGGCCAGAAAGCATATTTGAATAAATCATAGCTGAGAATTTCTCTAATTTGGGAAGGGAAACAGGCATTCAGATCCAGGAGATAGAGAGGTCCCCCTCACAAAAATCAATACTATTCAACACCTTGACATTTAATAGTGAAACTTGCAAATTCAAAGATAAAGTGAAAATCCTTAAAGCAGCGAGAGACAAGAGATCCCTAACTTATATAAGGAGAAATATTAGATTAACGGCAGACCTCTCCACAGAGACCTGGCAGGCCAGAAAGAGCTGGCAAGATACATTCAGGGAACTAAATGAGAAGAACATGCAGCCAAGAATACTATATCCAGCAAGGCTCTCATTGAATGTGGTACTGGCACAAAAACAGACACACAGATCACTGGAACAGAGTAGAGAACCCAGAAATGGGCCCTCAACTCTATGGTCAACTAATATTCAACAAAGCAGGAAAGACTATCCACTGGAAAAAAGACAGTCTCTTCAATAAATGGTGCTGGGAAAATCGGACAGCCATGTGCAGAAGAATGAAACTAGACCATTCTCTTACACAATACACAAAGGTAAACTCAAAATGGATGAAAGATCTAAATGTGAGACAAGAATCCATCAAAATCCTAGAGGAGAACACAGGTAACACCCTTTTTGAACTTGGCTACAGTAACTTCTTGCAAGATACATCTATGAAGGCAAGAGAAACAAAAGCAAAAATGAACTATTGGGACTTCATCAAGATAAGAAGCTTCTGCACAAAAAAAAAAAAAACAGTTAACAAAACTAAAAGACAACCTACTGAATGGGAGAAGATATTTGCAAATGACCTATCAGATAAAGGGCTAGTATCCAAGGTCTATAAAGAACTTATTAAACTCAACACCCAAGAAACAAACAATCCAATCATGAAATGGGCAAAAGACATGAAGAGAAATCTCACAGAGGAAGACATAGACATGGCCAACAAGCACATGAGAAAATGCTCCACATCACTTGCCATCAAGGAAATACAAATCAAAACCACAATGAGATACCACCTCACACCAGTGAGAATGGGGAAAATTAAGAAGGCAGGAAACAACAAGCATTGGAGAGGATGTGGAGAAAGGGGAACCCTCTTGCATTGTTGGTGGGAATGTGAACTGGTGCAGCCACTCTGGAAAACTGGGTGGAGGTTCCTCAAAGAGTTAAAAATAGAACTGCCCTACGACCTTGCTAGGTCGTAGCTTGCACTGCTGGGGATTTACCCTAAAGATACAGATGCAGGGATCCCTGGGTGGCACAGCGGTTTGGCGCCTGCCTTTGGCCCAGGGCGCGATCCTGTAGACCCGGGATCGAATCCCACGTCGGGCTCCCGGTGCATGGAGCCTACTTCTCCCTCTGCCTGTGTCTCTGCCTCTCTCTCTCTGTGTGTGTGTGACTATCGTAAATTTAAAAAAAAAAAAAAAGATACAGATGCAGTGAAAGACTGAGACACCTGTACCCCGATGTTTACAGCAGCAATGTCCACAATAGCCAAACTGTGGAAGGAGTCTCCGTGTCCATCGAAAGATGAATGGATAAAGAAGATGTGGTCTATGTATACAATGGAATATTACTCAGCCATTAGAAATGACGAATACCCACCATTTGTTTCAACATGGATGGAATTGGAGGGTATTATGCTGAGTGAAGTAAGTCAATCAGAGAAGGACAAACATTATATGTTTCATTCATACAGGGAATATAAAAAATATGAAAAGGATTAAAGGGGAAAGGAGCAAAAATGAGTGGGAAATATCAGAGAGGATGACAGAACATGAGAGACTCCTAACTCTGGGAAATGAACAAGGGGTGGTAGAAGGAGAGATGGGCGGAAGGATGGGGTGACTGGGTGACGGGCACTGAGGGGGGCACTTGACAGGATAAGCACTGGGTTTTATACTATATGTTGGCAAATTGAACTCCAATAAAAAAATATACCAAAAAAAAAAAAAAAAAGAGGAACCCTCTCACACTATTGGTAGAAATACAAGCTAGTGCAATCACTCTGGAAAACAGTATGGAGGTTCCTCAAAAAGTTGAAAATAGAGCTACCCTATGACCCAGTAATTGCACTAATAAGCATTTTACCCCAAAGATACAAAAGTGGTGATCTGAAGGGGCACCTGAAACCCAATTCATAGAAGCAATTGTATAATAGCCAAACTATGGAAAGAGTCTAGATTTCCATTGACAGATGAATGTATAAAGAAGATGTGGCATATATATCCCATGGGATACAACTCAGCCATCAAAAAACTGAAACCTTGCCATTTGCAATGACATGGATGGACCTGGAGTGTATAATGCTAAGCAAAATAAATCAATCAGAGAAAGAGAATTATCATATGATCTCACTCATATGTGGAATTTAAGAAACAAAACAGGATTATAGAAGAGAGGGGAAAATAAAACAAGATGAAATCAGAGAGGGAGACAAGCTATAAGAAACTCTTAATCATAGGAAACAAATGGAGGGTCGCTGGAGGGTAGGGAGATGGGGTAGCTGGTGATGGACATCAAGGAGGACATGTGATATAATGACATGGGTATTATATAAGACTGAAGAATCACTGAACTGTACCTCTGAAACTAATAATACATTATATGTTAATTAATTGAATTTAAATTAAAAAAAATTATCCCTCCAGTTCCAGTTACTACCTACTACTTCCTCATCAATTATTATAGGAGTGGGATATTGACTGCCCAGCTCTCCCTCTGTCCTTAAGGAAGTCCTGCTCCTAGGCCCGCATCACCAACCGCCATGTCACATATAACAATCTCTCAGGAACCTGTTTTGTAAACTTTGGAGAGTGGATCGTTTCATTGTTTCTTCTCAAGTAAAATGAGATATTAAACCACAGGAGAACCAAAGCCTTGCCCAAGGTTTCAGATAGTGTGCTTTTCCCAATCTATGCTGCCTTTCATTCAAAAGAGATAAAAATGTATACAATTTTGAATCAATAAGGCTAGATACCCAGAACCACCTGGCTAAGCTGAACTAGACAACATGTTTTATCTCTCCATAACTTATTATCCTCAACTTTTAAAAGGCTACTGTGAGAATGCAATAAAATAGTAAAGATAAATTGTCTACCACAGGGCCTGATTGTTTGGATAAGACCCTCCTTAAATGCTTACCTTTCCTCATTTTCCCTAGTTTAAAAAAAAAGTATGTATTTTTTAAAGTTTTTTAATTTAAATTCCAGTTAGTTAACATAAAGTGTAATATTAGTTTCAGATGTGCAATATAGTGATTCAACACTTCCATACATCACCCAATGCTCATCACAACAGGTGCACACAATCCCCATCACCTATTTCACCCATCCACCCACCTCCCCTCCAGCAACCTTCAGTTTGTTCTCTCTAGTTAAGAGTCTATTTCTTGATTTGCCTCTCTTTCTTTTGTTTTGTTTGTCCTTTGCTCATTTGTTTTGTTTCTTAAATTCTGCATGAGTGAAATCAAATTGTACTTGTCTTTCTGTTTTTTTTTTTCGCTTAGCATTATACTCTCTAGCTCCATCAACATCATTGTAAATGGGAAGATTTCATTCTTTTTATGACTGAGTAATATTCGATTATTCATATTCACCATCCCTTCTTTATCCATTCATCAGCTGATGGACACATAGCTTAGCTGTTGAGGTAATGCTGCTATAATCATCAGGGTTGCATGTATGCCTTTGAATCAGTATTTTTGTATTATTTGAGTAAATACCTAGTATGCACTTGCTAAACTATAGAGTAGTTCTATTTTTAACTTTTTGAGGAACCTCCATACTGTTTTCCAGAGTGGTTCCTGCCAACTGGATGATGATTTTATTCATCAAAATAAAAAACTCCTGCACAACAGAGGAAACAATCAACAAAACTAAAAGACATCCTATGGAATGGGAGAAGATTTTTGCAAATGACATACCTGATAAAGTCTTAGTGTCCAAAATATACAAAGAACTTGTATGTATTATTTGTATTTTTTCTTTAAAACTTACATAGCTATGTTTTAAAGAAAATCTATGTAGTTATGTTTTAAAACGTATGTGGCTGTTTTAAAGAAAAAATACACATAATGCACATATCTTCCCATAAATGGTTACACTCTTTCAGATTTCTGAGTTTCTGATAGGAAAAAAAAAAAGTCATGACACAGTAAAAGGTAGTTTTGCTTAAAAATAATTATTTTGGGCACCTGGGTGGCTCAGTGGTTGAGCGTCTGACTTGGCTCAGGTGGTGATACCGGGGTTGTGGGATCAAGTCCTGCATCGGGCTCCCCACAGGGAGCCTGATTCTCCCTCTGCCTATGTCTCTGCCTCTCTCTGTGTGTCTCTCATGAATAAATAAATAGAATTTTTGAATAATGATAATAATTAACACAAAACATGAGAACTTGAGAGACATTGTGAAGATAAGTTTCAGTCTGACAAAATCCCCAGAAAACTCATCTTTGTGTAAATAAAGCAAAGGAGTAACCCAAAGGAATAAATAAAAGATAAATAAATTCAATTAAAAAAATAAATAAAATTTAAATTCAATTAAAATAAATGAATAAAAATGTTACTTAGAAAAAGTAAACATTGGTATAGAAATCCAAAGGTAGAGGAGCATGTGTTGATCCAAGTAGAATTCTCATATTTCTGCAACAGCCTTGGGACAGCCTACTCTGCAAATGTCTTTTTAAGTAATTGTTTAGTTTCTTACAAAGTTTTAAATTTGCTAGGCAGGGTGGCCAGCACATGTTCTTGAGATAGCAAAGCACACTGGGATTCCCTGGCCTCTACAGCTCTTATCCAATGTCCCAGCACAATGATACAAGGTTTCTGGAATCTCTCTGTTTTTACTGGGGAAAGACTAAAAAATAATTCTTTGTCAAATACGTGGTGTTGAGAGATGACATTTATTTTTCACAATTTGAAGCATATCATTAAAGAATTGGCAAATTTACAGTTCCCCTTCAGCATGTAACTGGGGGGAACTCCAGGCCATCTCCTTAACAAATAGCCATCTCCTTTTTTTGTTTACTGTGCTTACTGGTGCCATTAAAAAAAAAAAAAAAAAAAAAAAGGAATCCCTGGGTGGCGCCGCGGTTTAGCGCCTGCCTTTGGCCCAGGGCGCGATCCTGGAGACCCGGGATCGAATCCCACGTCGGGCTCCTGGTGCATGGAGCCTGCTTCTCCCTCTGCCTGTGTCTCTGCCTGTCTCTCTCTCTCTCTGTGACTATCATAAAAAAAAAAAAAAAAGTGGCTTTTCTTGATCCTTTGTAGAAATTCCAAAGACTGTGAATGTTTTGGAAATGATTTTTTTTTTAAGAAGAAATAAGACATACTCTTGTACAGACAGCACGCCTGGGGTCATCAGCACTCATTGCTTGCTACACAGAAGATGGTGATAAACAAGACTCCTCCTGTTACCCTGCAGGGTTGTTTTTTTTTTTTTTTTTTTTTTTTTACAGCCATACAGTCAACACCCCTATCAGAAGCAGATCTCTGAGTCATGGCATTTTAAAGAGATTTGTCAAGAAAGGGAACATCAGGGGCACCTGGCAGCTCAATCCATTAAGGGTCTGCCTTCAGCTCCAGTCATGATCCTGGGGTCATAGGATGGAGCCCTGCATCCGACTCCTTACTTGGAGGGGAGCCTGCTTCTCCTTCTCCCTCTGCCCGCTGCTCCCCCTGCTTGTTCTCTGTCTCTCTCTCTGTCAAACAAATAAATAAATCTTAAAAAAAAAAAAAGGAACATTATGGACAGCACTTCTCTACCACACAAGAGATGGAAATCTTGAAAAGTAATCTTTAAAAGGAACTATGAGCACAAGTTTCACTTTTCCTAAAGAAAAAAAAAAAAGAAAACCCATTCTTGTTTCACTTTGGAAAATTAATATACATCTTTTATCCATATTACCTGCCAGTTATTCACACTTACATGAACAAAATAAATCTTTCCATTAAAAACCCTACCGGTAGCCCCGGTAGCTCAGCGGTTTAGTGCCGCCTTCATCCCAGGGTGTGATCCTGGAAACCCAGGATGGAGTCCCGCGTCGGGCTCCCTGCACGGAGCCTGCTTCTCCCTCTGCCTATGTCTCTGCCTCTCTCTCTCTCTCTCTCTCTCTCTCTCTCTCTCTCTGTGTGTGTCTCAAATAAATAAATAAATAAATAAATAAATAAATAAATAAATAAATCTTTAAAAAACAAAACAAAACCCTACAGTCAGGGCGCCTGGGTGGCTCAGTTGGTTGAGCAGTCTGCCTTCAGCACAAGTCATGATCCTGCGGTCCTGAGATGGAGCCTCATGTAGTCAGACTTCCTGCTCAGCAGGGAGCCTACTTCTCCCTCTCCCTCTGCCTATAGTTCCCTCTACTTGTGCTCTCTCTCTCTCTGTTAAATAAATAAAAATTAAAAAAAAATACCCTACAGTCATCATTACGGATACTATGGAAAATAGCATGCTTCTTGGCTAAGCTGCCAAGATGAAAAAGGAGAGCTATGATACCCTCTTAACTTTTTTAAAAAATAGACTTTATTTTTTAAAGCAGTTTTAGGTTCATAGAAAAATTGAGAAAATACAGAGATTTCCCATAGGCTCCCTGGCTCCACACATGTACAATGTCCCCCATTATCAACATCCCATACCAGACGGTTACACTACTTCTTTTTAAATGTTACACTACTTATAATCAAGGAACCTACATTAACACTTCATTATCATCCAAAGCCCATACCCTACATTAGGGTTCATTCCTGGTATAATATGTTCAATGGATTTTGACAAATGTATGACATGTACTGCCATTGTAGTATCTCAGAATAGATTGACTGCCATAAAAATTCCTTGTGCTCTATTTATTCCTCCCTCCCCCCCAAACCATGGCAACCACTGATCCTTTTACTGTCTAAACAGTTTTGCCTTTTCCAGAATGTCATAAAGTTAGAATCATATAGTAGTCTTTTCAAATTAGTTCCTTTTACTTAGTAAATGTATTAAAGTTTCCTCCATGAATTTTCATGGTTTCATAACTGATTTCTTTGGGGGGGGTGCTGAATAATATTCCATTGTATGAATGTACGATAGTTTATGTATCCATTCACCTACGGAAGGACATTTTGGTTGCTTCCACAGTTTGTCAGCTCTGAATAAAGCTGCTATAACATCCATGTGCAGGTTTAGGTGTGGACATGGGGTTTTGACTCATTTGGGAAAATACCAAGTAATGAGATTGCTGAATCATATGGTAAGAGTATATTTATTCTTGAAATAAATGACCCAGCTATTTTCTAAAATGACTATACCAGTTTATAATCCTACTAGCAATGAATGAGAGTTCCTGTTGCTACATACCCCAGTCAACATTTGCTATTGGCAGGTTTCTGGGTTTTAGCCATCCTAATAGGTGTGTGGTGGTATCCCATTGCTGTTTTAATTTTCATTTCTGTAATGACATATGATGTGGACATCTTTTCACATACTTATTTACTATCTGTATATATTCTTTCGTAAGGTATCTGTTCAGATCAATTGCCTATTTTTAAATTAGGTTTTCTTATCGGTCAGTTTTTAAGAGCTCTTTGGATAATAGCCCTTTAACAGAGGTCTTTTGCAAATATTTTCTCTCAATCTGTGGCATGTATATTTATTCTCCTGAGAATGTTTCACAGAGCAGAAGTTTTTAATTTTAATGAAGCCAAGCTTATCAATTCTTTCTTTCATGAATCATGCCTTTAGTGTTGTATCTCGTATGGCATCACCATATCCAGAGTCATCTAGTTATTTTTCTTATGTTATTTCTCAGGAGTTTTGTAATTTTGTGTTTTTTAATATTTATTTATTTATTTGAGAGAGAGAGAGAGTACACACATGTACAAGAAAGCATGGGAAGGGCAGAGGGGCAGACAAAGAGGGAGAGAATTTCAAACAGACTCTGGCTAAGTGTAGAGACTGACCTGGGGCTCAATCCCATAACCCCAAGATCATGCATGACCTGAGCTGAAATCAAGAATCAGAGGGTCAACCTACTGAGCCACCCAGGTGCCCCCTGTAATTTTGTGGTTTACATCTATGTCTATGACTCATTTTGAGTTATTTTTTGTGAAGAGTGTAAGGTCTATGCCTAGACCTTTTCCACATGTGGATATCTAGTTGCTCCAACACCATTTCTTGAAAACAAAACCTTTTCCTTATTGTATTGCCTTTGTTCTTTTGTGATTGACTATTTTTCTGGGTCTATTTCTGGGATCTCTATTCTATTCTCTTGGTCTATGTGTCTATTCTTTCACCAATACCACACTCCCTTGATTACTATAGCTTTAGAGTTAAGTCTTAAAGCCAGATAGTGTCAGTCCTCCAACTTTCCTCTTTTCTTTCAATATTGAGTTGGTGGCCTTAGGTCTTTTGCCTCTCCATAAAAACTTTAGAAGCAGTTTGTTAATATCTACAAAATAACTTGCTGGGATTTTGATTGGGACTGTACAGACTTCATAGGCCAAGTTGGGAAAAACTGACATCTGAACAATATTGAGTCTTCCTATCTATGAACATGTACTATCTCTCCATTTATTTAGCTCTTTGATTTTTTTATCAGAGTTTTGTCATTTTCCTCATACAGATTTTGCATATATTTTGTTAAATTTCTACCTGAGTATTTCATTTATGGAGGTGCTAATGTAAATGTTATTGTTTTTAATTTCAAATCCTACTTGTTCATTATTTGTATATAGGAAAGCAATTGAGTTTTGTTTTTGTTTTAGCAATTGACTTTTGAATATTAACCTTGTACTGTGTAACCTTGTTAAAACTGCTTATTAGTTCCAAGACTGATTCTGTCAGTTCTTTCAGATTTTCTACATAGACAATCATGTCATCTGTGAACAAAGCGAGTTTTATTTCTCCTTCTCAATCTGTATACCTTTCATTTCCTTTTCTTTTCTTATTATAACAGCTATGACTGGTTATAATAAGAATGAAAAATGAAAGGTTAAGAAACTATGTTGATTATAAAACTTAACACCCAAAAAATGAATAATCCAATTAGAAAATGAACAGAAGACATGAACAGACATTTTTCCAAAGAAGACATATAGATGGCCAACAAACACATGAAAAGGTGTTCAACATCACTCATCATCAGAGAACTACAAATCAAAACTACATTGAGGTATAACCTCACATCTGACAGAATGGCTAAAATCAACAACACAAGAAACAACAGGTGTTGGCAAGGATGTAGAGAAAGGGGAATCCTCTTGCACTGTTGGAGGGAATGCAAACTGGTATAGTCACTCTGGAAAACAGTATGGAGATGCCTCAAAAAGTTAAAAGTAGAACTGGGCTATGACACAGCAATTGCATTACTAGGTATGTACCCAAAATACACAAATACTAATTCAAAGGGATACATTCACCCTGATGCTTATAGCAGCATTATCAACAATAGCCAAACTATGGAAACAGCTCAAATATCCATCAACTGATGAGTGAATAAAGAAGGGGTGGTATATATAACACAATGGAATATTACTCAATCATGAAAAAGAATGACATTTTGCCATTTGCAATGACATGGATGGAGCTAGAAAGTATTATGCTAAGTGAAATAAGTCAATTAGAGAAAGACAAATACCATATGATTTCACTCATGTGGGATTTAAGAAACAAAACAAATGAGCAAAAGAAGAAAAGGAGAGGGGTAAACCAAGAAAGAGACTCTTAAGTATAGAGAACAAACTGACAGTTACCTGGAGGAGGTGGGTGGAAGGATGGATTGTATAGGTAATGAGGATTAAGGAGTGCACTTGTGATGAGCAGTGTTGTATGGAAGTGTTGAATTAGTATATTGTACACCTGAAACTAATATTACACTGTATGTTAACTAACTGTAATTTAAATAAAAACTTTTTAAAAAGGCACAGTGTTGAAAATAATGACCTATCCAAAGAAGAACTCATTAATGAACTCATTTGGACAAAAACTTGGCCACAATTGGTGTTTAACTAAAAAATTGTGGTATTCATTGAAAGAAGTCTGCCTATCTTGGTCTTGTAAAGTAAGCTATGAAAGCTTTAATTAATTACATTCATAACAATATATTTTGAGAACCTAGATTTTCAACAGTTGTGACCATCCAAACAAAAAAGATCAAAATCAACAGGATACTACATGCATATCGCCTTGTGAAAGGGCACCTCATGGTTTATTCTTTTGTTCAAGCTATGTAACTACTGCCTTTACACTAATGTCTTTTTTTTCTTTTTAAACATTTTATTTATTCATGAGATACACAGAGAGAGAGAGAGGCAGAGACACAGGCAGAGGGAGAAGCAGGGTCCATGCAGGAAGCCCAATATGGGACTTGATCCCGGGACTGTGGGATCACGCCCTGAGCCAAAGGCAGACACTCAACTACTGAGCCACGAAGGCGTCCCTACACTAATGTCTTTTAAAAATAAATTTAAAAATAAATTACCTTGTCAAGATTTTAAATGTTTTTTGTTAATCAATGTGTTAACAAAGAATATATGTATTATTATGTCACAAATTAAAAAACATTTTGATAACTATTTCACTATAGTTAGTTTCCTTTGTAATCCAATTTTATTTCGTGCATTTAAAAATATTACTCTGAGAAGTGTCCATAGGCTTCACCAGACTAGCATAAGGTCCATTGCACAGAAAGCTTAAGAAGTTCATGGTTTTTCTGAAAAGTTGCAATAGAAGTGTCTGATGAAAGAGTACCTGACTGGTTCAGTGGGTGGAGCATGCAACTCCTCATCTCGGGATTGTAAATTCGAGCCCTATGTTGGGTATAAAGAATTACCCCATGTTGGGTATTTTTATTTAAAAAAAAAATAAAATCTTTTTAAAAAAGATTTTATTTGTTCATGATAGACACAGAGAGGCAGAGATACAGGCAGAGGAAGAAGTAGGCTCCCCATGGGGAGTCCGATATGGGACTCCATCTGGGATCACAACCTGAGCCAAAGGCAGATCCTCAAACACTGAGCCACCCAGGTGCCCCCCCCCCCAAAATAAAAATCTTTACAAAAAAAGTATCTGATGAAGACAGCAATATGCCCTCCAATATTGGAACCATCATGAGCAATCTCATGACATTACTTATGATCTCAGTCTCTCATCATAGCAATTGGAAGACTACCTCCTGCTTGTTTTAATGATAATGACTTCATGTATTACCAGTGATTTAGGCCAGGAAGCTGCCTAGATTCCTGTTTTTGACTCTACCTATTGGGACAATGATTCCATACATTTAAGAGGAAAATAACATAGGTGGCTCAGTCAGTTACTCAGTCAGTTACGGGTCCAACTCTTGATTTCAGCTCAGGGCATGCTCTCAGGGTTGTGGGATGGAACCCCATGTGCCGCTCCACCAAGCTCCACCAGGCTCCACCAGGCTCAGCTAGGAGTCTGCTTGAGATTCTCTCTTTCCCTCTGCGTCCCCTGACTCATGTGTGTGCGCTCCCACTCTCTCTTTAAATAAATACATAAATTTCAAAAATAATAACACACCAATGCAAATATTAATTCTGAAGATAGTTCAAAACTTTCTAGTGACTCCTTTTGATTTTAGATGGTAGCTGTTTTTAGCTCCTCAAGGAAGGATCCCTTTTATCTTGAGATAATGGAAAAACCCCTAGGAGGGTTTCCATATAAGGGGTGTGTTTCCATACAATAGTTTGTCATCACCCTTGGGTCCATCAGTAATGACTTAGTTATAAATACAAGGCTCATAGGTAATTTTTAGGAGATAGAAATATTTTTTCATATATATAATGTATATATTATCCCAAAAGGCTTAAAAATAAACAAGAGTACTGACTTCATGCATTTTGGGAAGTGTGAGGACCACTACGCTGTTCTGCAAAGCTTAAATCATAGGACACCTCTGAACCTCCAAACTAATTCCCTTCTCCTTCCCTTCCCAAAGCCCCAAGGTAATCGCTTGCACTCAGGAATCCGTTGGTTCAACAGAGGGAAATTCTGCAAATTTAAATTCTAGATAATGCTGATTTTTTAATGCGTTCCTATTATTGCTTTCTTGCCCAAAGTTTGCCCTCAATACACACACGCACCCACAAACCACGTCTTTAAAACCTTGAAAGTGGGGGGGGGGGGGGAGAGACCAAAAAAAAAAAAAAAAGCCTAAAAAAAAAAGGCAACAGAAGGCATCCTGACGTCCGCCTAGCGGCTGATTTTACTCCCATCGCGTCCACAAACGGCGGACCGGGTTGGAAGGTCTGAAATTCCGAGGTTCCACGTCTGAACCGCGTGGACTCGGTGGTTCTCCGACGTGGAGGCAGCGGCCGGCCACGTCGCGCGCTCGGGCCCCGGCTCCCCGCGCGGAGGCAGCGGCGCCTCCCTCCGGCCTCGCCGGCCTCCGCGCGCGCGTCTTTCCGTCCCCCTCCCCTTCGCTCTTCGCAGCGCGGAGCCCGCGCCAGCCCCGGCCCCTCCGGCCGTGCCCTCCTCGAGAAAAACTCGTCCTCGGGGGCGGCTGGGCGCGGCGCGGGCCACGGCGCGGGGTGGCAACCTCCCGCGCCCCCCGCGCGCCCGGGAAAGCGCTGCGCGCCGGGAACAGCCGCCCCACTGTTCGCGCCCGCGGCGGGTGCCGGGTGCCGGGTGCCAGCCCGGGCGCGCCGCGGCCGCCCCGAGTGCCAGGGTCGCGTCGGGTGAGCGCGCGGGCGGGCGGGCTGGCGGGCGGGCGCCGGGGGCGGGGCCGGCCTCGCGCCCGGAGCTGGCCAGGCCCGCCCCGCCCCGCCCCGCCGCGCCCCGCCGCGCCGCGCCGCGCCCGCAGGGCCCCCGGCTCCCGCGCCCGCCTCGGCCGCCGCCACTCGCCGCCGCGCGCCGTCCCGCCCGCGCCCTCCCGCCCCGCGCGCCGCGGCCATGGGGCCCCGAGCCGCCCCGGCGCCCGCGCTGCGACTCGTCGCGCTGGGCACGCTGCTGTGGCGGGCGGCCGGCGCCTGGGAGCTCACGGTGCTGCACACCAACGACGTGCACAGCCGGCTGGAGCAGACCAGCGAGGACTCGAGCAAGTGCGTGGACGCCGGCCGCTGTGTGGGCGGGGTGGCGCGGCTCTTCACCAAGGTGCAGCAGATCCGCCGCTCCGAGCCGCACGTGCTGCTGCTCGACGCCGGCGACCAGTACCAGGGCACCATCTGGTTCACCGTGTACAGGGGCGCCGAGGTGGCGCACTTCATGAACGCCCTGCGCTACGACGCCATGGTAAGAGGGCGCCCCGGCGGCGAGGCTGCGGCGCTCCGCGGAAGCCCGCGTGGAGCAGCGCGCGCGGGGCGGGGGCGGGGGGGCGCCCGGGACCCGGCGCGCGGCGCTGCGCTGCGCGGGTGCAGGCGGCTCCGGCCAGAGAGATGCGGACGCAGAAGCGCCTTGGAGAAAGGGAGTGGAAATGCCAGGGAGGGTGACCAAACCCGAGAGCCGCCTACCTCCGGGAAGCGAACAGGGGGTGGTGGGAGGGGAGGTGGGAGGCACTTGGCGGGATGAGCACTGGGTGTAAGGCTGTTTGTTGGCAAATTGAGCTCCAATTAAAAAAAAAAAAAAGTGCCTTGGAAGATTCGTCCTAAACGGACGGATGCTGGGTCCCCCGCCGGGAGCCCGGGTGTTTAGAGGAGAGGGACTCGGCCCCTCCTCCGGGGAGCGCGTCAGCTGGGGCACCTGGGAGCATCGGCAATTGTGCGGGGTCAGGGACCGGGGTAGCTTGCTTTATTTCGATTTTATTGGAAGGAAAACTTAGGGCCAAAGAGGTGGAGTACAGTGTCCTGGTCGCCAGCTCCAAAAGAGAGAAACCCGGTAAGAATGGGTTCCAGGATATAAGGGAAGGGAGAAGAAATGTGTGGGAAATACCAGAAAGGGAGACAGAACGTGAAGACTCCTAACTGGGAAACGAACTAGGGGTGGGGGAAGGGGAGGAGGGGGTGGGGGTGGGGGTGACTGGGTGAGGGGCACTGGGGGTTATTCTGCATGTTGGTAAATTGAACACCAATAAAAAGTAAATTTATTATATATATATATAAAAAAAAAAGAATGGGTTCCAGGTCCCTTAGACGTCCGAGCTTGAGCCCCATTAAGCTCACAAGCCCCGTCAGATTCCTGGCTCCGCTGTCTTCTGTGTGCAAGTTACGTAGTCGCGCTGTGCCTCAGTTCCAGTATCCGTAGAACGGGGACAACGGATCCACCTCGGCGGGTTCCCTGGCCGTAGTTTGGCCTCCGTAAATGTTAGTTCTTACTATTGCCAGATACCACGCTGCAGGTTTTTTTTTTTTTAAAGGAAGGAAGAAAGAAACTTCCAGAGAGAAGCAAAATGCGAAACACTGGGGTTTCAAACGATTTGGCAGCACAGATTCAGAAAGAGAGTCCGACTGAAGAGAGGAGGCACTCCTGAAGTGTGCAAGCATTGAAGTGCACGCTCCCAAATGCTCTGTGAAAGGCAACGCTTTATTTGCTGGACGAAACCCTAGAGAATGAGCAGAGAGGGGTTATGCAGTAATACATATGACCAAAGCATATATGTGGTTTATTTTTTTCATCAAACCACCGCCCAAGTTTAACCCAGTGTAAAATCCTAGACTAAAGGGATTCTGTGGAGAAACAGGGAACAAGAAATCTTTAGAGCTTTAGAAGAGGAAGAAAAGAGCAAGCAAGGGTCCGTTGGGAAGGAAAGGAGAGCTGTGGTCCAGGCGGGGCCACAGAGGGCTAAACAATACAATTGCCATGAAAACAGCAGAGAGGTTATTTTTTCCCTAAAAACCTAGGAGAAAGGAGGACAGGAAAAGATGATAAGGTAAAGCTGGTTTTTTTTTTTTTTTTTTTTTTTTTTTTTTTTTTTTTGTCCACCGACAAGAAAACTCATTCTAGAGAGATGAGAGATGGGCAGAGTTCCTCTCCACCCTGTCGGTTGTAAGGTTATCAGGGACACTGAAAACAGCAATTCAAACAGCTCCCTAAGCTCCAGAGTCCATGGGTGGGAGGGGTGGGGCTCACCAGCCTGGGTCTGGACCCCACAGAAGAATGGTGGGTCTCAAGAACCCTGTATGGTCTCTCACCTTTGGTATCTCCATAGCCTGATGCTTTTGCATGGGATAATGACAGGATAAATATTTGTTGAATTGAATTGTTACTAGCTTACATCTCCATTTCCTCCCATTGAGGTAAAATAAACATTATGTGAGTTTGTTTTGGTTTCACATATGAATCATAACTCTTAATCTTTTCTTTTCGTGACACCCTTTTCTCCACAGCTATGTGGACTCCTTTTGGTGAAAAAAAAAAAAAAAAAGGAGCATTCCTGGTTTTTCCTAATACAAGCATTTTCCTCCTTAAGTCCAATTGAGCCCGTGATATTAACCACCATAAGCGTTTATGGTAGGACACTGGGTGAGGCTGGAGCAATTTGCTGCAAGTTACAGCGCATCACCCCTGGGACATACTTAGAATGCTTTTTGTTGGATGGAATAGTTTTCTTTTAAGTTTCACTCAAAATAATTGCACTGGGTGCCTGAGGAAAAATAGGCTACTATATAACATTGACAGGAGGTAAAAAGGCAGAGTCTAATGGCCATGTTCCTGATAGTATCTCATCGTCTGTGCCCTTCTGGGGTTTGACAAACATGATTTGACCTGCAAAAAAATATTTATTTATTTATTTATTTATTTATTTATTTATTTATTTATTTATTTATTTACTTATTTATTTATTCATTCATTCACGAGAGACACAGAGAGAGAGCCAGAGACACAGGCAGAGGGAGAAACAGGCTCCGTGCAGGGAGCCCCACAGGGGACTCTATCCCGGGTCTGCAGGACCACACCCTGGGCTGAAGGCTGAGCTAAACCACTGAGCCACCCAGGCTGCAAAACTTTTAGTCTTGTTATGCTTTGACATGCAATAAAGTCCTGCCATATTCCTGTTTCACAGATACTTTTCATTATCCTTTTGCTTATATTATACTAGTCTCAGGGGATTTATTGCTGTTCTGCTGTAAATGTTTGCCTATTCCACCCACTGGCTCAGCACATCTTCAAGCCCAGGAAGCTAGAGATTCTGGTTAGGGTAGAAAGCAGTTGTGGAGGGGCGTCTCCAGTTCTGGAATCTAGCTTAACACCAGGAGTTCCCTAGAGCAGGAGCCTCTGAGGAGGTGTATGCTTTCTAGACCTGCTTGTCCCCGTGAGAGCTGCTGGAGCCTTTCTGATGTCTCTGGAGGCCTGAGGGCAAGCCTGGAGACCCCCCCCCCCCAGACCCAGCTGCTGGGCAGAAAATTCTAGAGGGAGAATTTCAGAAGCCACTAGTTTTGGTGTAACTGTCTCAGTGGAAGAATGAATGTCCCCTGAGGCATAAGGAAGACAGCACAGATGCACTCACACTGTGAGCCTGGCTGTATTCCTTTCTCTGAGCCTCCTGTTCCAGACTGTGAAACAAGAAGGATAACCCCACCCCCCTGTGTAGGATTTTTGTGAGCAGTACATAAGATAACAAATGTAAAAATCCCAAATAAAAATTAAAAAAAAAAAAGGGATCCCTGGATGGCGCAGCGGTTTAGCGCCTGCCTTTGGCCCAGGGCGCGATCCTGGAGACCCGGGATCGAATCCCACGTCGGGCTCCCGGTGCATGGAGCCTACTTCTCCCTCTGCCTATGTCTCTGCCCGCCCCCCCTCTCTGTGACTATCATAAAAATAAATAAATAAATAAATAAATAAATAAATAAATAAATAAATAAATAGGTTTACTCTATTTTTCGTGATTTTCAGGAGTTCTAGGTATTGATCTGTAATCAATTTTGGACATTGCAAATATTTTCTGATTATGTTATGTCTATTAATCCATAGTGTCTTTCGTTGAATAGAAATCATTTAGCATAATCAAATTAATCTCTTTTGCCTTGTGATTTGTGCATTTGAAAGTCTACATAAGAGTTTATTAACTTGAAGTTTATCATCCCCAGTACTCATCACCAGAAATTCAGAGATCAGTGATGCTCTCTGCCTTTTGAGAGATGATAAATTTATAATCTGGGGCTATGCCCTTCACCTCTCTAGGTCCCAGTTTCTCATCTATAAAATAAGAGGTTTGAATCAGCTCATCTCTGAGGTTCCACATATTTCTAAACAAACCACTCTAAGGAATGTTTTGATTGGATTTCAGTTTAGTGAAATGTTTTAATTCAATGAAGGGGCAAGCAGATGGGGCAAAGCTGCAGAGGCAAGAATCTGCAGGATTCTGGACCAGCCTGGACCAGAGCTGAAGCAGCAGGGATCACAGATGATGAAGTTGTGTTGGGTTTACAGGCCACCCTGAAAAGTTTGGGCTCTCCTCTGTTGTCCCAGGGGGCCATTGGAAGTTTCTGTAGGGGGTGACTGTGGTATTTAAAAAAAAAAAAAAAAAGATACTTCATCTTTGTTCCCAGTTCCTGGCACACAGCTCCCAAAACCTTTGGAATCTCCGAGTGATGAGCGTCTTTTGTATGCTAATGAGATGAATGATAGCTGGGGGCCACCAGGTAGTTTCGGACTGGGAGTCAGAAAATCCCAGCCATGATTAGGATTACTGGATTGGAACTTCCAATCTACCAGTATAACTTGGTTGGTCCCAGAACTTAATTTTACACATACATCTGAGTCTGCCTGACAGCTCTCCTAAGTCTCCCTCACCGTTACAGTCACAAAAGCTGGTTCCTTGTAGAGACATGCCTTGGGTCTTCTCCCAGGAACCCTCAGTTGGCCACTGTTTACAGATAAAGAGGTTCTCAGAATTTGAATGGAGTGTTACTCTGTAATAGAAAATGATGGCCTAAGGAATGGTAGGATGGTGAGCCCAGTTTCAAGCCTGTTGTGCCTAAGGCCTATTTATTCATTCAGTCCACGTGTATTCACTAAGCACTAATATGCTAATGAGATGGATGATGGCTGGGGGCCACCAGATAGCTTCGGACTGGCAGTCAGAAAATCCAAGCCATGATTAGAGGATTGGAACTTTCAGCCTCCCCTCAGCCTCCAGGGTATGCAGCGGAGCTGGAGATTGTGGCACTACATGTGTCAGGCCCCATGCTAAGTGCTGAGGACAGTGACTCAGACCTGCTGGGAAGAAACCTGCTATTTGGGGGATAGAAGGCAGTGCCCACTCGAGCCTCTCTTGACCACACAGAGAGTGGGCAAGACCTGTGAAGGAAGGGGATAAGCAGAGCAAAGCAAAAATGACTAAAATTCTAACACCTGACTCTGGGAATTCAAGAACCAAAGATCTGGTCTGCGGAAGACACACCATCAAGCCCACATATGTGCCATATATGCCCAAATGCATAGTGGGCACGTTTCCTCTTTTCCCCAGAAAACTAACCCTGAGCCAAGAGAAGTCACTTTGTATTCGGATGCTTTCAAAGTCTCTCACATCAAAGAAACTCTCAGAATTACTTTATCTTCACTAATAAATCCATGTTTGAGGGAGACAAATTAGCAATACTGGTTTGTGAAGCTTGAAAGAGGTATATTGATGGTGATGGCATTTTTTTTTTTAAGGCAAGGAAAGTTTGTAGCAAAGAAAAGTAGACTCAGACCGCAGAAGGTTTGCCTGTCTGGGTGGTGGTGGATCCCCAAGCCTCAGTGATGTCAGTGTCCCCCACCCAATCCTGTGGCTGTGGTTGTGCCATTTCTACTTCCTCTCTTCCCGAGTGAGTTCCACCACACAAGAGGCAGGCTGAGTGACACTGGCCTCAAGCACCAGACGGAGGAGGCAAAGGCGGTTTCTTAACTCATCTTGTCCTTGTTCTGGCATCTGAGTTTTTCTTAACTAAAAACTGGAAAAAAACAAGTAAATCACACATTGAGTCAGCAGCTTTCTGCACTTCACTCATAAATACATCCAAATACTGGGGGAACTCCTTCCATGTCTGTTTTCTTCAACCACATGACTAGAGTTTGAAAATTCTCTTGACACTTGTTTTCCCCTGAATAATTGATTCTGTGTATAGCCCACACATTAGCTGGAGCCGTCTAGCCCCTCAGAGATCTAGTTAAACCTGCATGGAACCCAATTCAGCGAACAAGTAATTTTCAATGTAATATTGATATGTGTATTTTGCACATAGGGAGTCTGTACATTTTTCCATTAGATATGGAAAATGTGAAATGCTGTCTGTTCAGTACTTGTTCACTTATTCATCCAACAAACATTGAAGTTCCCATGAACTGGGCTGAGTCCCAGGATCTTTTCTGATCAATCAGAGGCCACCTTCACCTGCCAAGACCAACATGCCCTGGCCCAGGACTCGGGGGCTAGAGGGAGCACAACCCAACTCCAGAAATGTGTCAATTCAAACCTAATTTGTAATCACCCCGTCTTTAGGTCGTTGTTGGGTCTCTCTGAATGATTGGCAACTAAGTCCTGTTGTGGAACAGGTCAGGCCTCCCCATGCCTCTCCCATGACAGGGTGTGTTGCTACCTCCCGAGTGTAAATGGCTAAATACCTGTTTTGTGGATTTCGGACAGATGGCTTTTTGACACTGCAGTTGATTTCGGTGGATTAAAACAAATTCTTTTCCTCTGTGTCACAAATACTGCGTTGCACTTAAATCAATTACTTCCGATCTTTCTCTTGTAACATCATGCCTAAACCTCTTGTCTTCACTTGGAACATTTGACTACTCAGCCCCTGAGTTTTCCTTGCCTCATTTGTTTACACAACTGATGTCATTTCCCTGTGAGCTTCTCCTGACCCACGCCAAGGAGGTGAGGCTCACACTCTGAGGGCCTCCAGTCCCTAGTAGGCAGCGTGCACAGTGGCGTTGGCAGAGCAGCAGCGGCAGACTCCCTCACCCGGCCCTCCCTGTGGTCCCCACCTGTTTTACATGTGTATGGATGGAGGGACAGATGGATGTGCTCATGTCTTGTCCTCTCCCTGTCTGCCCTGTCAGCTCCCTTAGGACAAGGACTAGGGCCTTGCTACTTGGCACTCTAGAACCCTGTAAGAAGCTACCTGAGGGGCGCCTGAGTGGCTCAGTGGTTGAGTGTCTGCCTTCAGCTCAGGTCATGATCCAGGGGTCCTGGGATTGAGTCCCACATCGATATCCCCACAGGGAGCCGGCTTCTCCCTCTGCTATGTTTGCCTCTTTCTCTCTGTGTCTCTCATTAATAAATAAATAAAATCTTAAAAAAAAAAAAAGCTGGTTGAATGATACCCATCCCTTCCAGGTATTTACATTAGAGGCAGTTTGATAGAGTGGTTAAGGTCCTGGGTGCTTAAACCTCACTACCTTTGTTCAGACCTCAGCTCTGCCACTTGCTAGTTGTGGGAGCCCTGTGCCTTAGTATCCCATCTATGACAAGGACAAATAGTAGCATCTACCTAATAGCATTGTAAGGTTTAAATGAGTTAATATGTGAACAGGGCCTGCCCATGTAGCATGAGAGTTTTAACTTCTTTTTGTCATATTTTTTGTATTTAAAAAAACTCTTCCTTGAAATTTCCTTATGTCAAATTCCCTGGTAATTTTTACAGTCCTCTGTGAACAAAGCTGAGGCTATGAAATGTCCCCTATCTAACTCAGATACAGATAGCCTTTGAAAGACCAAAGAGTTGGTCTCCTCAGCAGAATTCCAATAGGAAAAGACTCTAAAAAGTTTCATTCTCTCTCTAACTGCCATCATGAAATCTAAATAATGTTCTCACATACACACAAGACACACAAAACAGTTCAACAGACTTTAAAAAAAAAAATCTGCTTCATTCACAAACAAAGACCAGTAAGTTGTGGAAATATAAACTTAAAACACAGGAAATGAAGAGAACCAGGCCAATTGCCCCGAGAGGGTCAGCTGGAAACAGTGATGCAGTTGGCCAAACTTTTCACCTGCTTCTGAGCAGCTTGGTTTCTCTCATTTCACAAGATATTGCTCAACTATTTACCAACTTTTTTTCAATCCTGCCACCTTTGGAAAGTTTTACTATCTCACATTATCAAATCAAAGAGCAAGGTGGACTGTTTAAAAGGAGCCGGTGGAATGGTGGTTTTATCATTCAGTAAACATCTGCTGGGCACCGGCGTCAGGTGTTCATTCGTGTCACCGAGGATAAAAGGAGAGTCGATGCCACTGCTGCCTTTGGGAGAAAGAAGTATGAGCCAACAGCCACAATGAGGTCAAGTGGTATCAGAGACGTGTGTGCAGGGTGTTGCGGATACGGGGCATCTACCGTGGGGGTAACACAGAGGGCTTCACAGGGAAGTCACATTGAGCTGCATCGAAGACCCTATATTGCTTGGGTAGTTTAGTGTGCCTGGAACTGAGGGCACCTGAAGTTTGATAGAGGAAATGAATCCACTCACAGAAGTCAGGAAGGGGCTCCTGTGATGTCTGAGGAGTCAGGACTATGATTTCAGCGGGCTGTGGGAGGCCTTGCGAGAACTCAAACCCGGGGTTAGAAGCAGTGCATGCAATCTTTTGGAAATGCATTCTGACAGCCTGCCATGAATGGGCAGGAAGTTTGTGAGCCTGGTGGGCAGGAGACCTGCTTCGAAGACTCCAGAAAGGTCTGGATGAGGAGTGAGGAGGCAGAGGGGACAGCAAGAGTGTGGTAGAGGATGGTGTAGGAGCAGTACCCACAGGACTTCGTTGCTGGTTGGCCACAACAGGGGGCCCAGGGAGACTGGGCAAGGGATGCCCAGGTGTTTCACTGCTTCTCTGGGTGTTTCTTGGTAGTTGTAGAAGCTCCCTTCCAACATCTGGGACCACATGCATCCTCACAAGTGTCTCATTAATGGGACGCGTAGGCGGCTCAGAGTTTTAGCGCCGCCTTTCAGCCCAGGACATGATCCTGGAGTCCCGGGATCGAGTCCCGTGTAGGGCTCCCTGCGTGGAGCCTGCTTCTCCCTCTGCCTATGTCTCTGCCTCTGTGTGTGTGTGTGTGTGTGTGTGTGTCTTATGAATGAATAAATAAAATCTTAAAAAAAATGTGTCTCATTCACAAGCTTACTGGGTAAGTGTCCTTCTCTACTGGTTGTTGGTCTGGCAGGGGACTCCTCAATGGCCAGCAGATAGGGAGGAATGGGGACCCATGGGGAGGGTGTGGGAGAAAGAGAGGGCAGTGGCCACCAAAACACCCCAGACAGCTCCCTATGGTGTCTGCCCCAATGGCCCAGCCCAGAGGGCACATTGTCAGTGTCTGGCTTCAGGCTGGGCAGGCCTGGGATGAAGAGGGTCATTCCAAATGTTGGAAAAAATCTAAATTTTCTGGTAACACTTGGAATAAAAATTCTCCTATAGGTAGAGTCTGACCAAGGAAGCGGACCAGGAGCTTGCCAGAGCTAAGCCACTGTGGCCTCTTCATAGCTTTATTTATTTTGGGACATGAAACCCAGTTGAGAATGCAACCTCTGTGTGAGGTGTTGCCTAACAGGTTCTAGTCCTAGGAGGCTTTTTCAGGTCTCAGGGCTTTGCAGCTTCCTTGCCTTCTATGACCAAGTTAACTGCTAAAATTATTACTCTGGCTACTGTGACCATTCATCAGAGGCTTTCAAAACAGAACTCTTCAGCAGCTTGGTACTAGAAGTCAGAGAGACTGTGTCTTGTAACCTCTTTTCCCAATGCACCACACCGAGATGTGATGACACTGGTACAGGGTTCCGGGTGACGTGGGGGAGGCCGCTAATGGCAACCAGCCCAGAGGCAGAGGACCAAGGCTCCAGCCTTCAGAATTAATTCTCTGCCTCTTTCCTCCACACCCACCAATTATTTATTTACTTGTTCATTTGTTTGGTAAATTTTTACCAAGTATTCCACCTGTGTTAGAGACATTTTAAATGAATTATGGGAGTCAATTAATGCATATTATTAATAAACTGCTTTGATCAATCAGCTGTAACTGCAGAGATCAGAAAGGGAAGATTTTTACATGAAAGTAGAATATTCCAAAATAATGAAAGACCTTCGTGGAAGGGTGTCAGATGGCCACTGACTTTGGTGTCCCCTCCTGCAGACCATAAATAAATCCCAGTATCAAGGCTCAGGTGGACCCACTCCTACAACAGAGAGCATTTTCTCTCTTACTCTCGGCCCAAGGAGTGTTCCATCTGCTTGTTCGGTACCAGTGCCTTAGTACCAACGGCACATTATTTACAGGTGAAATGAGGAAATGAATAAATACCACTCCTCCTAGGAAGTGCTTTGAGAAAGAAAAAGCATGGAAGTTGGCACACAGGCTCAGAGGACAATGTGGTCGGGCAGCAGCATGTCAGGGTGACTGCTGGGTTCCGTAGTAGATTCCAGCCACACTACACATGGAACAAACACGGGAAAGAGAAAAATCAGAAAGTATTCTTTCCTCTTTCTTTCCAAGCATGGTCTCTAACATTTGTTACTCACTGAATGTATATGCTGTTGTTGGAAGTCAATAAATAGATTCCGCACATAATTACTATCTTAAGGCAAGCATGAAAAATAATTTCATCTCCAATGGCAGCTCCACTTGATTGACAGTAACTCCCTGCGGGGCTAAGGTAAGAAGAATTCTGAGGCTCAGTTTGAACACAGTAGGAAAGACGAATTCAGTCAATTGATTGGCATCTTTCATGGACAGAGGAAGAGGTGGAGGAGAATGACATTATGACATCACGTATTTGTTTGCACTGTATCCAAGAGACAATGATTGAACGTTAGTTTCAATTCTGTTTAGCATATGGTGCATTTGGAAATAAAATGATTAAAGATGTAGCCGCCTCATAATCACCTGGAAATTTATCTACATGATGATGTTGTTTATCCACAAATGGAAGGTCGGCTTTGGCCTGTATCCAGAATTCATAAGAATGACAACTGAAGTGTAGACACAGGCTTTCCCTCACTCCTCACTGCAGGGTGTTGTTAGTAATCCAACAAGAAACTTAGAGCCAGAAGTTTCATTCTTCCATTGCTGCTTCCCATGACCAGCCTTCTGGGCTTTATCTTTAGGCAGCAGAGCGTTTCTCCAAAGCCACTAGACTTTGACACATTATCCACATCAAATGTAAATATTAACAGACCCCTACAGAAGGTGTTAAACAAATGAGCCTCTATTCCTCACCTCGGAGTTGATTTAACAAGAGTTTATTTAAGAAGAATCACAAAGAATCAGATCTCTTTCTGTCCTTACAGTTTCATTTGTGTTCTGCTTTAAATGCCAGCAACATTTCAGGAGTTTAGGCAGTTGAACATTCTTGGCTGGGCTAGATGGAACTGAAAAAAGTTTTTTTCATATAAGAGCACCGGTTTTTTCTTTTTTGTCTTTTTAAATAGTGTCTTGGGGGATCCCTGGGTGGCTCAGCGGTTGAACATCTGCCTTTGACTTGGGGCATGATCCCCGATTCCCAGAATCGAGTCCCGCCTTGGGCTCCTTGCATGAAGCCCGCTTCTCCTCCCTCTTCCAGGTTCTCTGCCTCTCTTTAAATAGATAAGATAAATCTTTAAATAGATAAGATAAAGATAGATAGATAGATGATAGATAGATAGATAGATAGATAGATAGATAGATAGATAGATAGATAGTTAGTTCTGGGTTTCTACACGACGGAAGCAGTGAGGGTGAAGTCTGACAGGGCTAGACCAGAGGCTTACATTAGGTTTCTGTAATTTTGATGTTGGAAATTTTGAAGGTCATTTCACTACACTCAGCTTCCTTAAATTACAGAAAAGTGCATTTGAAGAAATTTAGTGTTTATAGTAAAAATACACAAGATTGTCATAGATCTAGGATCAGTGAATGATGAATAGGATTAGTAAACGAATGCAATGTTAGAAATGAAATGATTGGAAAGTAAAAAAAAGAGGGAGAGAACATAAGAATATGATTTAGGTCAGAAAAAAACACTTGCCTGATGTGAGGATTATAGCAATAATGGCAGGTAACTGGGTAGCCTGGGTGGCTCAGCGGTTTGGCGCCTGCCTTCGGCCCAGGGCGTGATCCTGGAGACGGGATCGAGTCCTATGTCGGGCTCCCCACATAGAGCCTGCTTCTCCCTCTGCCTGTCTCTGCCCTTTCTCTCTCTCTCTCTCTGTGTCTCTCATGAATAAATAAATAAAATCTTTAAAAAGAATGGCAGGTAACAGTTTAGCTCAGATCAGGATTGGTTATTAAAATCATAGGGGGGAGCTTTGGACAGAGCAGCAAAAAACTGATGAGCACACTTAAGGAAAGGTACAGGAATTTTCACAAAGGACCAAAAAAGGCAGAATGATACTGCAGTATGAATTTGCATAAATTTTCTTATGTTTGTACTACAAATGCTCTGTAAGATGTAATGGAATGTGAAAAGGTAACCTGCCTTGATGTGTTCTATCCTTCATTGCTCTGCTCTTGAACAGGCTTTTCCTGAGCTATTCTCATATTAATAAAAGTAATAGAAATGAATAAGAATCAATGTATTTCTATATTGTACACCTAAAACTAATATAATACTGTATGTTAACTAACTGTAGTTAAAGTAAAAACTTAAAAAAAATTATTTAACACATTTCTTAAGCACCTGCTGTATGTCAACAGAGAGCAAGTAGACTCAAGTGAGTGGTGTGCCTCTCCTTCCCAATAGCTCACGAATAATGAAGTTGTAATCAATGCAATGGAGGAGGAGAAATGGATCAGAGAAAGTTAAGGTGGGGAAATGAAAAGCGGAGTTTATTAAAAAAAAATAAGTATTTCAAAAGGAATTTTTCTGCAAAGGAATTTTCATAGGAAAAGATAGCTGTGTATAGAAGAAAGAAATTTGTTAGAGACTCTTCTCTTTTAGTTATTCATTCAGTGGTGCACCGTTGCTCTGCTCCTGGGATCGTGCTGGACGCTAGAGGGCCTGAGTGGGCAGGTGCGGGGTGCACAGAGGCGACCATCAGAGCAGAGGAAATACACCTAACTCAGAGAGGGAACTCAGTGAAGGGTTCTTGGAAAGTATCTCTTCTGGAAGGATCATAACACTTTAGGAGCTAAAGCCATTGATTGAATAAGGTAGTAAAGGCATGGTAGGAAAAAGGAATACTTCTATGTACTGCATTCTGTTCATCTACCTATCTGTATTTCAATCAAACATTTTCCTGTTATATGTAAAGGGACAAAGATGAGTGAGATCATGAAAACTGCAAGTACTTAGGATCTCATTCCAAGTGCTCCCTATCTACTAGGCCTTATACAAAGCTCTTCATACCCAAGCATAGAGGTGAAGAAGTTGCAGCCAATTAATGCAGCCAATTAGGAGTCAAACAGAAGTGCTTCTAATCCCCGCTCTACCACTTACCAATTGCATGACCTTGAACTATTTATTAAATGTCTCCAGGTCTCAGTTTTTCTCATCTGTAAAATGATAATAGTAATAATACCAATCTCACAGCACAGAACCAGGTTTTCTTACAAAATCACTTTGCATGATGCTGGTGTGTAGCAAGTGCTTAGTAAATGCTGACTCATTTTCATTACAACCTCTCTTTTATTCACTGCTCTTCCAGAGAACGCTGTGGTTTACGAGTGTGCTCCGGTCAAGTTCATAAGTGGTGGTGCGAGCCCTGTCCAGTTGTCTTATACTTGAGCGGGTGGTGGGTGTCAGAAATAAAGGCTGGAGGGGAAGGCAAGATCAGATCTCAAAGAGCCTTATTGCTCAGTGAGCTCAGGATGTTGAATTTTATCCCAAGAGCAGTGGAGAGTCACCATAGGACCTTACGGTTGAGTTTGACAAGATAAACTGTCAATTTAGAAATTGACATTTTAGAAAGATTTTTCTGGCAGCACTATGTTGAATGGTTTAGAGCAGGGAATGGCGCCAGCTGAAGCCAGTGAGGAGGCTGTGGCAGTGGTCCAGGAGGGAACAGGCGAGGAATGCACACAGGAAGATGAATGAAACGGAGCATTTAGGCAAAGATGGGATGCTGGTGAGGGAAGGGCCAGAGCGAGCAAGTGGGGGGCATTCAGCTGCCCCAGGTTTCTGGCTTCCTTGACTGGGTAGATGGTGGCAGCTTGGGCCAATGTGGAAAGTACTGGAGGAAGGGGCTTTGAGCACGGTAAATGTGGGTGCTTGCGAGTTCGTGAGGGGCCACAGCGCTGAGCAGGGTGGAGGCAGCGGGACGCAGTGGCTCAGGGAGCACACAGGCTGGCGGGGACCCCACGAACGTGCTGAACATGCCTTCAGAGTGTGGAATGTGCTAGGAAGGGAATGGGGCCCGTAAGAGAATTCAGGAGGTCAGGGTCACCAGCCGGCACTGCCAGGTCTGTTCCCAGATGACCTAAGTGAAGTCAAAGCAGGTGTGAAAGTTAGAGACTCCTGGTTTGCGTGCTAAGTCAGCAAACAGCCTGCCAGAGCAGGTAAGCAGGTCCCTAGTGGAGATGGGCTATGCTAGGAGGCCAAAGGAGGAAGGGGCGGAAGGGCTTTCAGGGGAGGTGGCTGGAATGGCGTGTTTTGTCAGGGTTCCTCTGGGGGAGGCTGCCAGATGTCAGAGTGGTGGTTTTGAACCCAGCGGCACCTCCCGGAGCAGTGAGGAATGGGAGAGAGCAAAGAAGGTGGGAGGTGCGGGCGTCTCTAACCAGCTCCCTACCGCAAGTCCTGTGCTCGGGCAGGTCAGCAACATTGCACCGTCCTGATGTGCCTTGGATGGGGAACTGCTGGGAATGAAACCCAGGGCGACCCAGAGCTGCCCGAAGGAGGAAACCTGTGCCACCCTGTACAATGTGGAGCATGTCACCTGTTTGCCTTTGGGGATCCTCATTTTCCCCGAAGAAATAGAGGAACACACAGTCCTTGGGAAGAAACAGCTTTGGGAGCATCAGGGAGTAATGGCCCGGGAGATGGGAGATGGGATGAGGAGAGGCTCTGGTCTCTATCAACAATACATTTCCAGTCGTCTTTTGCTGAAGTCCTGTTGATTGTAATCGTTCTCCCAGCAGCTGGGTGCTCGGAATGGTCAGGCAGGTGGATTCAAACGTGGGTTTATGAGAGAGAACGGAACTTGAAGAGGCTGGGCAATGCAGCCAATTAGGAAATGCAGATTCTGGAACTTGCCCTGGATCTGGGGATGGCAGGACAGTGGACATGGAGCCAGCTTTCCAGGTGACCCTTAAATGCATTGATGCCACCTTCAGTAGGTGGTGTGGGACCTGGGAAGCAATTCTCAAATGAGCCTGGTGATCTGTGGGTCCATGGGCCCTGGGGTCCAACCCCAGGGTCACTGAGTAACATCTCTGGGTGTGAGGGTGGCAGAGGTCATGAGGTCAGCTCCTAGAGCCCCATCAGGTTTGAGAGGACTAATACAATATCCTTTACAGTATGTTTTTGCTAGAAATTCCAGAGTACCTAATTCTTGTTCTCTTTTTCCCTTTCTACTAGGCACTGGGAAATCATGAATTTGATAATGGTGTAGAAGGACTGATTGATCCACTCCTCAAAGAGGCCAGATTTCCAATTCTGAGTGCAAATATCAAAGCAAAGGGGCCACTAGCATCTCAAATATCAGGACTTTATTTGCCATATAAAATTCTTCCTGTTGGTGATGAAGTTGTGGGAATTGTTGGATATACTTCAAAAGAAACCCCTTTTCTCTCAAATCCAGGTATTTTCTACTTCTATAGCACTCGTTTCTTACAAAGAGATATATTAAGTCAGAGCTTGGCATTATTTTTACGGACTGTAGGTACAAGTAGGAACAATGTGTGGTGTTGGGCAAATGGTATACTTAGAATAATGTTGATAAATCCAGTCTGGTGGTTTCAATATTATTCTAAACTACTTAAAGACATTGGTATTTTGTTCAGTGAACTTCTTTGTTGACCTACATGGTATCTTTGTTTAATTCAGTATCCATTCAGAATGGACAAGAAAGCCATTTACATCCAGTGCTAAACACCACAGTCATTTACTGGAGAATGAACCATAACTGACTGCCCTTTTTCCTGTGGAGCCAGAGTGCTCAGGTCTAGGGTTTTACCTCAGTTTACCTTACCTTTGCTTTTTTAGTATGGTTAGTATCTGTCTAGTTAACTCTCCTTTCTCCCTTTTCATTATTTATCTCTTTTTAATAATCTTGTTATATTTGGTTTTCTGATGAATACATATCCTTGAAAGGTCTCACAGTATATATGATCTAATATAAATATTTTATTTATACTTACATACATATATAATCCTGAAGGTATTCAAGAAACATTTTTGAGCCACTTTTACAGGAACACTTTCAACAAAACACTTTGGTAGTGAGAACGAAAATGATATTTTTTTCTAAATTATCCAAACCAATTTTCTTCCCATATTTGAAGGAAAAAAAATGGAAACTAACAGAAATAAAGGTACAGCATAAGGAATTTAATACAATGGTATTGTAGTAGCATTGTGTGGTGATGGGTGGCTCCCCTTGTGGTTCTGAACATAGTGGAAAAAAGAAAAAAAAACAGGAGAAGGAAAACTAGGAGCCAGGGTTTTCATTAAGAATTCACTGATAAAAAAAAAAAAAAGAATTCACTGATAAAAGGATCCCTGGGTGGCTCAGCGGTTTGGCGCCTGCCTTTGGCCCAGGGCACGATCCTGGAGTCCCGGGATCGAGTCCCACGTCGGGCTCCCGGTGTGGAGCCTGCTTCTCCCTCCTCCTGTGTCTGCTTCTCTCTCTCTCTCTCTCTCTCTCTCTATGTCTGTCATAAATGAATAAATGAATAAATCTTAAAAAAAAAAGAATTCACTGATAAAAGACATACACTCATCTAACGATTAGAAAAGTGATACATTTATTGTTGTGGTTGGTCCAGGCCATTGGAAAGAACAGGAAGGTCAGCCATGCTGGGTCCTATGCGGCCCGGTGCTGCTCTGAGGGGAGTAAGTCCTGCAGCGGCTGGGAGGCTGGGAGGCAGGCCAGGCACAGGGCTTCTCTGCTCCCTACTGGCAGAGGAGGTGGGGATTATCAGGCCCTCCATGTGGCAGGTAGGCATCTCTCCCCAGGTGTCCAAGCCTTTGCACACTGTGTGACACAGTCAACAAGGAGCTGTGGTTGAGCCAGTTGGCTGTAGTGGACATGATGTGTCACCAGCTTTCAGAGTGTTTCAGAAGTGCTCTTCTAAGCACGGTGTGGTCACGTCAGCTGACAACACTGGGTTGCTCTCCACCCCACCCAACCTGACCATGGTCCTCTCCTTCCTTCTCAATAAATATTGCCAGAATGAACAGTGAGAGCAGTGACGTATGGGGGCCCCAATTACAAAAGAGCAAAGAATTCAGTTTCCTGGAACAGAGGTTCCCAGCAGGGAAAGCAAAAAGTTGGGCAAGGACTGGATTGTAGGGCCTTCTGAATCACTGACCAAGGAGTTCAGGCATGATGGGGAGAAAAGCGTTATCCCTTCTGGAATAATCACCAATAAGAAAAGAGGGTGGAAAGACAAAGGCAATCATCCCTCCTTTGCTGGGACTCTGATAGCACCCCATATTAACCCTTTAGCGGGCTGCTGTGTCTGGAGAGGTGATGGCCTCCCAGCATTCCCAGGAGAGAAAGGCTGGATGGTGCAGGGACTGATGCTGGTGCTAGGGAGAGGTGGATCAGTGTTTCTGGGGACCCTTGCTCTGCCAAGACCACAGGCCCAGCAAGTAGGTTCTTCTTACAAATCTCTGGCCTCTCATCCAGCCCTTTCCCTCCGGCCCTCATAGCCTGGGTGCCCACAGGAATAATTGATAGTCCTAGCACATTTCATCTATTTTAGCTGGATAATGAAATTCCTGCAACGCCTCAAGATATCCTGAAATATATGCCATGCTTTCTTACATGTGTGATGACTGATCCCGAGAGACTCCTGATGTGTTAGAACGCATTCCTTTGTCCTCAGAGGCACTTCTCTGAATTTTTCTTCCTTCTTGCCAGCCAAACTAAAGCAGAGGATAGTAGATTCTCCTTCATTCATTCATCCTTTCTTTCCTCTGAGTGCCTACGTGCCTAGGCACCAGGGATGCCGACCAAAAAAAAAAAATCCTTACCTACTGCAGTTTATAGATTTTGTGGGCAAATAAATGAGTAGAATATTTGGCATGTCAGAAGGTGCTAAGCAGTAGGGGGGATGGCAAATGTGTCAGGGGGGTGGGGGTGGGTGCACCTTGTCAATTTAGAGGAAGGCTCAGGGAATGCGCAGAGAAGGTGACATGGCACCAAGGGGTGAGCAGGGAGCCCGGACTTCTTGGAGTGGTCACCAGGAAGCAGATTACTCCTGATGTTTTCATGGCAGACGATGGTGGCCAAGCTGCTGCAACTCCTGACGTTGAAGTGGTGCCTATGAGCTAGTGACAGTGCTGCCAGTCTGATGTGGCACCTCTGTGAGTGGCTAATTTTCAGGCCTGGGTCTGCACAGTCACACCCACACTCAGCAGCCTGTACCACGGGGGCACGACAGGGGGCAGGAAGCAGCCAGAGATGTGTACACTGCCAGCGCCAGCTGTACCGGAGGAGACCCTGTCTAATGCAGAGCTCAGTGATGCTCTAATATTGAGCTTAGCAAATGAACAAGGCACGGTATCAACTGGTGTGGTAAGCTTGACATTCAAGGACTAGTTGCTGACAGATATTGAAGTTTGAAGACTGATTATCTTGAACCTGCAAACGAAGCCTTAGAGGTACTAATCTGGGCTTTTTCCCCCTCAGCTTTATTGAGCTATAACCAACACACAGCACTGTATAAGTGTATGAACAACGTGATGACTTGACATACATATCACACAACAGGCTCATGGGCTCAGGCATTTTCTGCCTTGGCATAAGGGAAGTCTAAGTCTAAAAACACATTTTTGAAAAATAGATAGGTCTCCAGGTCTGAAGCCTCCTCATAGCTGACGATTGAATTAGTGCAACATAATATCATTCACAACCCAAACCCAGTGCAACACGAAGTGAATATAACTAAGGATATTGATGTGATTTTTTTTTGGCTTTCTAGGGATTTTATATTTAATTTATAAATAGTTTTGGTTTTGTGATTTAAGAGCTTTAGTAGATAAAGCTGTTTTTACTCTACATGTTAGTATGTGTAATAAGTCATATAATAAAAATGATTAATAAATGTCCATCTTATTTATTTTGTTCCTTAGGAAGGAATTTAGTATTTGAAGATGAAATCACTGCATTGCAGCCTGAAGTAGATAAGCTGAAAACTCTAAATGTGAACAAAATCATTGCACTGGGACATTCTGGTTTCGAAATGGATAAACTCATCGCTCAGAAAGTGAAGGGTGTGGACATTGTGGTAGGAGGACACTCCAACACATTCCTTTACACAGGTAATTGTTTCAAAAGGATTATACTGGCCAGGATGTCTAGATAACTTACTTTGTTTTTTGTTTTTTTTAATATTTTTACTACTATTTAACGTAATATAAATGACATATATTTTGTAACATGTAATATATATGTAATACACATACATGGTAACGTGTAAATCTTATTCAGAGACATTATTTTTTTAAGATTTTATTTATTTATTCATGAGAGACACAGAGAGGGTGGGGAGAGAGAGAGAGAGAGAGAGAGAGACAGAGGCAGAGACACAGGCAGAGGGAGAAGCAGGCTCCATGCAGGGAGCCTGACATGGGACTCGATCCCAGGTCTCCAGGGTCACACCCTGGGCCAAAGGTGGCACTAAACCGCTGAGCCACCGGGGCTGCCCTTATTCAGAGATATTATTAAGAATAATTTATTGGTTTCATGATTATGTCAATTCCATTTCTTTATGTATATTATAAATATATAAAACATATGTACAAAATATATTACAAAATAAAAAGATTACCAAGCTCCTGCCAATAGTCAGTTTATACCAGAAAGCAACATGTCATATAAAAAAATTAAGTATAAACAAAATAATGTAAATCAGGCTTTCACAGGTCAGGGTGACAGATTCGATTTGTAGGTTCACAGGTAGCAGGAGCTGGAACTCTGGGCTCATGTCCTAACTCTACTTCCTACTAGGACTGTAAGCGTCCCGGATACCATAGGCCCCAATGCTCCTGAAAGTATACCTGTTCCCTCCCTCCCTCGCCCTCTTCTCCCCTATTGCTCTCCCTCCTACCCTCCCTCCATCTCTCTCTCCTTGGTGTTAGGTAGTTTTAGTGAGAAAAACAACTTTTTTCCCTCCCATATTGAAGCTATAATGTCCCAAAACTTTTGAGTCTAGCTCAGTGACTCTTTCCTACCATACCATCCTCCCTCCCCCATCACCACTGCATGGAACTTTGAAGGACTTTTAAGAAAAGGAAGAGGAAGAGGAGGGCTTGGCTAGTAATTGACTTCTAGCAAGAGCGGGAAGAAAGCTTTGGTGGGGAACACTCCTCCTTGAGGAGGTTGCTGCTTTGCCCATCTCTGTATGCACTAAGGTGATACTACTTTTATAAAAGCAAAAATAGGGATCCCTGGGTGGCGCAGCGGTTTGGCGCCTGCCTTTGGCCCAGGGCCCGATCCTGGAGACCCGGGATCGAATCCCACATCAGGCTCCTGGTGCATGGAGCCTGCTTCTCCCTCTGCCTGTGTCTCTGCCTCTCTCTCTCTCTCTCTGTGTGTGTGACTATCATAAATAAATAAATAAATAAATAAATAAATAAATAAATAAATAAATGCAAAAATAAATAAATGCAAAAATAAAAAATACCTGAAATAGAAAAAAAAAATGTTAAGGCGGGGGGCACCTGGGTGGCTCAGTCAGTTAAGCATTTGCCTTTGCATGATCCTGGGGTCCTGGGATCGAGCCCTGAGTCAGGCTCCCTGCTAATCAGGGAGTCGGCTTCTCTGTCTCCCTCTCCCTGCTTGTGCTCTCTCGCTCTCGCTCTCACTCTTGCTCTCTCAAATAAACAAATAAAACTTTTTTAAAATCTTTGACAAATGGTAAAAGGGGTTATCACTCAGAAAAGCATACAGGCAACATTTACTCTCTTCTTAGCACTTTTGATTATTTTCAAATAATGAATGCATGTTGCTTTTGCAATCAGAAAAAGAGACACGAATTCTAAAAAGAAAAGAAAGAAACAATATTAGGTCCGAAGGCTTCCTTCCTTTTTTTAAAAAAATATTATTTATTTATTTATTCATGAGACACACACACAGAGGCAGAGACACAGGCAGAGGGAGAAGCAGGCTCCATTCCATGCAGGAAGCCTGACAGGGGACTCGATCTTGGGTGTCCAGGATCACACCCTAGGCCGAAGGTGGCGCTGAACAGCCGAGCCACCCAGGCTGCTCCAAAGTCTTCCTTCCAGATTGACATCAGAGACCATGAGCAGGTCACTCATCCTGTCTGAACCTGTTAGCTTTGCTTCAGAATGGAGCTGATAACGCTCAACGTTCCACATTGTTGTGAGACTTAGGGGAGGTGGTGTATTTATACGTGGGAGAACACTTTATGAACTGTAACTAGTTGCCTCCTGGCACGCAATGGTGTGGAAGCCGCCTGCCAGTCAAAATATACCGACCGAAACGGTGATGCTGATGAACTACTTTACTCTACAAGGTGGGGCTAGCCTTCCCTTAAGAAAATAAGGCCCCAGTATTCACATAGTTGATTCCTTCCTAATTCAGTTCCTTCCTCAGTATTTTACCTCTTGATGAACACAGGCTAGGGAATAATTTCAAACTAGACTATATCCATTGGTGATTGTGAAATCAATGTAATGGGTTAAAGAATTTTAACAGACTAAACAAAAATAGGTTAGGTACTTATATTACTCACAGGAATATGTACTGTTTCATGGAAAGAGAGGTGTATGAAGCGATGGGAACAGCTCCAAGGATGTGGCACACAGTACGTACCCATGTCGAGGACGGTGGCAGGCGCTGACAGTGATGTGCATTTCTTAGTGTGAGCAGTGTTGCAGTCAAACGTCTGAGAGCCACTGGAGTAACTCCAGGGAAGCTAGATGGGCTGAGAGCTCCAGACCAGGGGCACGTCCCACTGGAGCAAGTCCTGGGGCAGCGCTGGGTAGACTGTGGTGTCGGGGTGGCTATGCCACTGATGGGTGGTGGGATCCTGCCCGATTTCCTCATCTGCAGAAGCAGGATGGAAACAACCCTATTATAAAAGGTCCCTATGACTTCACGTCGCTATTTGAGGGGTACAGGTGAGGTGCCCCAGGATAGGGCCTAGTACTTGAGCTGTGTGGATGCAGCCTGTGAAATGCCCTCCCCTGGAGCCTTTTCTTAGCTTTGCTCTGAGGCAGTGTCAGAAGCCCAGGGCACACAGAGCGAGCTAGATGTGTGCCTCCAGCCACCTCGTCCTATGCAGTAGTGGCTTCAGACTGTATTGACTATGATGCAGAGTAAGAAAGGAGTAAGAAAGGCATTGTGAATGAAGACCCAGCACATGCGCGCACACACCCCCCACAAGCACACACACACACACACACACACACACACACACAAAACTTTCACAAAGAACCTAGAGTGCACCCTGCACCCTGCGTACTACTGTTTCATTTTTTTTTAAGTGTCAGTGACCACCCATTAAATTAATTTCCTCATATAGAGGGAGGAGGGGCAAGATGGCGGAAGAGCAGGGTCCCCAAATCGCCTGTCCCCACCAAATTACCTAGATAACCTTCAAACCATCCTGAAAATCTACGAATTCGGCCTGAGATGTAAAGAGAGACCAGCTGGAACGCTACAGTGAGAAGAGTCCGCGCTTCCATCAAGGTAGGAAGACGGGGAAAGAGAAATAAAGACACAAAAGGCCTCCGAGGGGGAGGGGCCCCGCAGACGGAGAACCGAGAGCCCCGAGCCCCGTAGTTCCTGCGGAGGCTGAATCCAGGCTTCCAGAGCTGCCATAGCAACTGCGGCTGTTCCTCCTGGGGCCCCACGGGGTAAACAACCCCCGCTGAGCCCTGCAGCAGGCAGGGGCAGAGCAGCTCCCCCAAGTGCTAACACCTGAGAATCAGCACAGCAGGCCCCTCCCCCAGAAGACCAGCTAGAGGGACCAGTGATACTCCCCTGTGTTCCAATACAACTTGTTTCTGGCCACTCTGCACTGAGCAAAATGACTAGAAGGAAAACCTCACCTCAAAAGAAAGAATCAGAAACAGCCCTCTCTCCCACAGGGTTACAAAATCTGGATTACACTTCAATGTCAGAAAGCCAATTCAGAAGCACCATTATACAGCTACTGGTGGCTCTAGAAAAAAGCATTAAGGACTCACGAGACTTCATGACTGCAGAATTTAGATCCAATCAGGCAGAAATTAAAAATCAATTGAATGAGATGCAATCCAAACTAGAAGTCCTAACGACGAGGGTTAACGAGGTGGAAGAACGAGTGAGTGACATAGAAGACAAGTTGATGGCAAAGAGGGAAACTGAGGAAAAAAGAGACAGACAATTAAAAGACCATGAAGACAGATTAAGGGAAATAAATGACAGCCTAAGGAAGAAAAACCTACGTTTAATTGGGGTTCCGGAGGGCGCCGAAAGGGCCAGAGGGCCAGAATATGTATTTGAACAAATCCTAGCTGAAAACTTTCCTAATCTGGGAAGGGAAACAGGCATTGAGATCCAGGAAATAGAGAGATCCCCCCTAAAATCAATAAAAACCGTTCAACACCTCGACATTTAATAGTGAAGCTTGCAAATTCCAAAGATAAAGAGAAGATCCTTAAAGCAGCAAGAGACAAGAAGTCCCTGACTTTCATGGGGAGGAATATTAGGGTAACATCAGACCTCTCCACAGAGACGTGGCAGGCCAGAAAGGGCTGGCAGGATATATTCAGGGTCCTAAATGAGAAGAACATGCAACCAAGAATACTTTATCCAGCAAGGCTCTCATTCAAAATGGAAGGAGAGATAAAGAGCTTCCAAGACAGGCAGGAACTGAAAGAATATGTGACCTCCAAACCAGCTCTGCAAGAAATTTTAAGGGGGACTCTTAAAATCCCCCTTTAAGAAGAAGTTCAGTGGAACAATCCACAAAAACAAGGACTAAATAGATATCACGATGACACTAAACTCATATCTGTCAATAGTAACTCTGAACGTGAATGGGCTTAATGACCCCATCAAAAGGCGCAGGGTTTCAGACTGGATAAAAAAGCAGGACCCATCTATTTGCTGTCTACAAGAGACTCATTTTAGACAGAAGGACACCTACAACCTGAAAATAAAAGGTTGGAGAACCATTTACCATTCAAATGGTTCTCAAAATATACCCTAAAAACTATAGAACACTTCTGAAAGAAATTGAGGAAGACACAAAGAGATGGAAAAATATTCCATGCTCATGGATTGGCAGAATTAATATTGTGAAAATGTCAATGTTACCCAGGGCAATTTACACGTATAATGCAATCCCTATCCAAATACCATGGACTTTCTTCAGAGACTTAGAACAAATTATTTTAAGATTTGTGTGGAATCAGAAAAGATCCCAAACAGCCAGGGGAATTTTAAAAAAGAAAACCATATCTGGGGGCATCACAATGCCAGATTTCAGGTTGTACTACAAAGCTGTGGTCATCAAGACAGTGTGGTACTGGCACAAAAACAGACACATAGATCAATGGAACAGAACAGAGAACCCAGAAGTGGACCCTGAACTTTATGCTCAACTAATATACGATAAAGGAGGAAAGACGATCCACTAGAAGAAAGACAGTCTCTTCAATAAATGGTGCTGGGAAAATTGGACATCCACATGCAGAAGAATGAAACTGGACCACTCTCTTGCACCATACACAAAGATAAAGTCAAAATGGATGAAAGATCTAAATGTGAGACAAGATTCCATCAAAATCCCAGAGGAGAACTCAGGCAACACCCTTTTTGAACTTGGCCACAGTAACCGGAGAAGGACAAACAGTGTATGTTCTCATTCATTTGGGGAATATGAATAATAGTGAAAGGGAATATAAGGGAAGGGAGAAGAAATGTGTGAGAAATATCAGAAAGGGAGACAAACATAAAGACTTCTAACTCTGGGAAATGAACTAGGGGTGGTGGAGGGGGAGGAGGGCAGGGGGTGGGGGTGAATGGGTGACGGGCACTGAGGGGGACACTTGACGGGATGAGCACTGGGTGTTATTCTGTATGTTGGTAAATTGAACACCAATAAAAATTAATTTATAAAAAAAAAATTTCCTCATATAGTAGCTGGCCCACATTTTTGAAAAACTCAGCTCTGAATGAAGCATGACCAAAACAGAGCATAAAGAGTAAAAGGAATCTTTGACTCCGTTCAATGCTAAAGTCATCCCCATGTTCCTCATGATTTGCCTTCACACCATCTTAACCACTGCTGGCTTCCAGCACCAATTGTTCGTCCATGGCCTTGGTGTGTGACCATCAATTAGTGCGCCCTGATGGGCCTGAAAAGGTTTGGTGACCATGCCTGACTTCCCACTAATGCTGTAGCCTGTCCTTTTGTCTCTGTCACTTTGTTCCAGCTAATGAAGTCCTACAAAACAGAATGTGCCTCTTGCCAAGTAGATAAATTTACCTAATGATGAATGACTGAATAAAAGAGAAAAAAAATAAAAAATAAAAGAGAGATATGGGGCTAAAAATTATGATTTGTTTATACATAAGTCTTGAAGTAGATAATTACAGTCTCTGAAAAAACTGCCGCCAGAGTCTTAGTCATTTATTTCACATTGCATGATTGCTTAGCAAGTTTAAAGTTATTCTCGTGAAACTATTCAGTGTTGATACCCACCATTTTGAGGGATGAACGTAACAATTAAAGGTAATTCCTGGACATGGGAGGGGATGAAGCATATTTGCCTGTTTAAATAAATTTTCACAGCCTTCAAAAAAAGCTCCTCTGAATTGTTTTTGGAATTAGCATAACTTAAGTGAGGTTAAATATGATTCGTGAATAAAAATATAGTTAAAGTAGATTGCTTGGGAATCCCTGGGTGGCTCGGTGGTTTGGCACCTGCCTTCGGCCCAGGGCGTGATCCTGGAGACCCGGGATCGGGTCCCGCGTCAGGCTCCCTGCATGGAGCCTGCTTCTCCCTCTGCCTGTGTCTCTGCCTGTGTCTCTGCCTCTCTCTCTCTCTCTCTCTCTCTCTCTCTCTCTGTGTGTGTGTGTGTCTTTCATGAATGAATAAATAAAATCTTTAAAATAAATAAATAGAATAGAATAGATTGCTTACTTTCCAGTTTGGGGAAATAAAACTGTTTTTGGTAGAACACCTTATAACTTCCTTAGGTTACTGCAGGCTCCAGGTTACCAGGAGTGTGGCTTGCCTGAGGAGATGTAGAGAAGTAGACAGACCAAGCACTTCCAAGTAAGTTAAAGAAGAGACTCAAGTCCCTTAGGAGCAACCATGTGAAATATTACTAATTACTAATTATTTTTATCCAGCCCTTTCATAGGAAGTATGGAAGTTCTTTTTTTAAAAAAAAACTTTTTTTTTATTTATTTATGATAGTCACACACACAGAGAGAGAGAGAGGGGGGGGGGCAGAGACACAGGCAGAGGGAGAAGCAGGCTCCATGCACCGGGAGCCCGACGTGGGATTCGATCCCGGGTCTCCAGGATCGCGCCCTGGGCCAAAGGCAGGCGCCAAACCGCTGCGCCACCCAGGGATCCCTTCTTTTTTTTTTTTTTAATTTGAGTATACGCGACACACAATATTATGTTAGTTTCAGGTGTAGAGCAGCGTGATTCAGCTCCTCTATACGTTACGCTGTGCTCACCGCAGGTGTAGCTACCATCTGACATCATGCACGCTATTACCGTATCATTGACTGTACTCCCTGTGCTGTGTGCCTCTTATTCCCATGACTTCTTCGTTCCATAACTGGAGCCTGTATCTCCCACTCCCTTCACATGTTTTTCCCAGTCCCTTTCCCCACCTTCCCTCCAGCAACCACCAGTGTTTTCTCTGTGTCTGTAAGTCTGATTCTGCTTTTTGTGTAATTGATTTGTTTTGTTTCTTCATTCCACATAAGACTGAAGTCATGTGGTTATTTGTCTTTCTCAGTCTGACTTACTTCACTTAGCACAATACCCTCGAGGTCCATCCATGTCGCAAATAGCATGATCTCATCCATTTTTATGGCTAGTATTTCATTGTACGTATGTACCACGTAGGAAGTATGGAAGTTCTCAAACCAGTTCCCACATACATTAAAATGGTAGCCAGGACTCCCTTGAAACATTCTCTAATTCATTCAGCCAACTGAAAACCATGTCAAAGGCCTGTTCCCTGGCACCTCTGTCACCACATGATCCACCGCCTTAGCCCCTCTGGCTACTGGCAGGGCAGTGGTCCAGGCCTATACTTGGAACTGTCACATTCCTGAGGAGCTGCTGTGGCCAAGGCCCCCGGGCCGAGCCCTGGAAGTTCTGTCTGGCATTTGCACCGTGCTAGGAAGTGCCCCATTTACCAAGTCTAAATGTCAGCCCACTATCCCACGGTTTCTGGGAACGTTTGGTTCCCAGATTATTTATTTGCTACACAGCTGGAATAATGTTCTGGTGAACAGTTTCTCTCCTGCCAAGATGACAAGTTGGGTTTCTAAAGACAGATGTGTGGCTTCATGTAGAAATACTTGAGGCCTAAGCATCTCTGGCTGAATGGGATGGGATGGAAAATATGAAGCCCCGGATTGCTTTCTCTGCCAGTGGTTTCTGAGGTTGCCAAGTTGAGGGGAGCAGAGAGCACTCCGCTGTGGCAGAGGCAGAGATTAGCCAAATGGGCCAGCGGCTGCCTAAGCCACTGGGAAGCATCCTCCTTGTTCCTGATTAAGTCCTTTTAAGAAGCAGGTGACAAGTTTTATGTTCTAACAAAAGGAACATCAAGGCGTTTCAGAACCAGAGAACGTCCCCTGTCAGACTAGAGCTGGGGTTAGCAGCTCCCATTTGTAGAGGGCATGCTCGTGCGAGGAGGCATTTGACCCGTTCGCCGAAGTCCTGTTATGTTCACCTTAGGTTTGGTTATGTCAGTGTGAGGCGCAATACTAAAGGCTAAAAAAGCCAGGCTTGCCCTTCTCTAGGATTTCCAGGAAACTGCCAGTCCATTCTGGAACTGATTTAGTGCCTTTTCCCCCCGGATGGGGTTTTCTCTGCCATCTTGTGGACATGTTGGGAACTGCACCTCCCAGTTGGCACCTGCGTGTCTGGGCTGGGGGTGGGGGGGGGGACCGCGTCTAACCTTCCCTCCGCAGCGGGTGAGGGGGCTGGTGCAGGCTCCAGGCTTGCCCGGATCAGAGCCAACACAGACCAGGTGAGGATGAGGACAGTGGTGACCTTTCCTGCTGCCCTGCAGCGCGCGAGATCGTCTAGAGCCCTTAGAGCCAAGGTCTGCCAATCCTCTCGTGAGGCTTACACTGCGAATGGCCATGGGACAGGCCCTGCACTGGGTCTCAAGTCAGGGGCCTTAGTAAAAGTAAAGTTCCAAAACTTTTGGCTTTTTTTTTTCCAGAGGGAGCAAGAAAATGGGAAATTAAGGTTGGCAACAGATGTTTCCTGCTTATGAGGGGCTGGTATTTGCTGCACTTCTGCTCTATGGTTCTTGAAGTGGAATGTGGGCACCGCTCTTGGCATAAGAGCAGGGAAGGAGCAGGTTTTTCATAATGTCCACCCCATCTTGTCTTAGGTGAAAGGAGAAGCCTGGAAATAGTTTGGGGTGCAAGGTGCGGCCTCTGGGCTTGCATTTGATTTAGTAAGTGGCCTTTAGCAACCAGCTCTTGCAGGCTTTCTGAGACTAGCAGTTGTAGGCTGTGTGGGGTAGTGGGGAGAACATCAGCTCGAGGGCCTCCCAGCCCCGCTTTTCCGTCTGGTCTCTCACATACCAGACACACCGCACATAACACACATACCAGTGTGACCTTGGGCACACCGCCTATGACAATCCGTGTTCTCATCTGTAAAGTAAGGACAGTAATAGAAGCTGCCTCATGGGATGCTTAGAAGATTAAATGAGATCTAGGGGCCAGCTCTCATAACTGGTCCCTGTGAGCACGTGCCACAGTTTCCTGGGCCCCGTGTAAACACCTAATAGAAAGGACTGGTCAAGGGTGTTGCGGGGGGGTGATAGCAACAGTAGTGGGTCAAGGGTACCTGTTCTTGTAGTCTCTGATTCAAAGCAGCCAAACCAGGACCGTGTCTCCGCGGTGAGATGTGAACCGCAGTGACCTGCAGGAGCGAGCGTCGCAGTTACAGAACTGAAACCTCCGAGTGATTAGAGGCCGGGGTCCCCCCCCCTCTTGCAAGCACGTGTCCGAGAGGCAGTAGCAGAGCGAGCCCTTCAGCCTCTGGAGGATGAGTCAGCTCCCAGGCTCTCCCCGGGGATCCCTTTGAGACAGAAGTCAGCAGAACCTGGCCCATGTGGGGTCTGGCTGCGTGAGTCGTGTGCATGCTAGTTGGCCAATGTGGCTCTTAAAGGGTTGTGGATTTTGGCAGCAAAACCTAACAACAAGCTTTGCCACTTCTGTTCAGCTTCCATTAGGGATTCCAAGCTAGGGTTGGAATGTGTCTAGGGTTTCTAGAGGTTGCCATCCCCTCCTAAAGGAGAGAAATTTATTTTCTTTTTTTAAAAAGATTTTTTTTTTTTTCATGAGAGAGAGACAGGCAGAGACACAGGCAGAGGGAGAAGCAGGCTTCCCATGGGGAGCCTGATGAGCTGGGGATCATGCCCCAAGCCAAAGGCAGACGCTCAACCACTGAGCCCCCCAGGCGTCCCTACCTTTATTTTCTACTGTGTGCCAGGTACTATGCTAGGAACTTAGACATTTAATCCTCTCAACAGCCCTGTGAAATAGGAATTGTTATTACACCTATTTTACAGGTGAGGAAACTGAAATGCAGGGAAGTGAAGTGGCTCGGCTAGTCTACCTCGGCTCCTGGGAATGGAGCCCGGGTCGGGATGAAGGTAGGAGAGTCTATGCAGTATTGCATCTTTGTGTCCCCCGCTGCACGAGGCACGGGACCATGGACTTAAGAGCTTCACAAATGCCTGCTGAATTGAAAATGGAAGGATTCACCTGCCAAAGGGCCTTTGGAAACAGGGACAGCTGCCCAAGGACAGCCTTAAAAGACCAATGTAGGGCAGCAGCTAGCAAATCATCCATTCAGAATTCTTTGTCATCTGGCCAGTGGCCTGCTGGCCTACAGCCAGCCATGTTCAGGGCTGACTTGATCAGCTTTGGCTCTTCTATTTTAGGTACTCCACCTTCCAAAGAGGTGCCTGCTGGGAAGTACCCATTTATAGTCACGTCTGATGATGGGCGGAAGGTTCCTGTGGTCCAGGCCTATGCTTTTGGCAAATACCTAGGTTATTTGAAGGTTGAGTTTGATGAAAAAGGAAATGTCATCGCTTCACATGGAAACCCCATTCTTCTCAACAGCAGCATTCTCGAAGGTGCGTGAAACTCAGTGGAGGGTTCCACCAATCCAAAACTTAGATGGCTGGACTTGTGTTGTTAATGTTTCAGGACAAGACTCTAACACCTTAAAAGAATTGAGTTCTCTCCTAAATATGCCCTCTTCATGGTTAAGGAGATTGGAACACCAATCTCCCAAACACCCTAAATCCCATTGGCTTCCCTAAGTCCTCTCAGCATCAGATACTGTGTCACTGCTTCTTGTACCTTTTCAAGCTTCACTTGGGTTTGTGAGAGCCACTTTCAACTCCTCTCCAGAAGAGAGCTGCTCACTGAAGCAAAGGTTCACACGAGGTAGAGCAGGGCTCCAACCCCAGCGCCATGACCAGGAGCAGCATGCCTATGACAAGTTGCCCAGTCTCGATGATTTTCAGTTTCTTTATTTGTCAGAGGATAATTTACTGCTTGCCAAGATCTGATTAGGAAAGGATGGTCAGTGGGGTGCCTTGCAGAGCCTGTGGTCACAACACAGTCCTCTCAGTATCCAGAGGGAAAGGCCGGGACCACACAGACAGCAGAACCTCAGCAGGCCTTTTCTACCTACACTGGGCCTTCCATCATTGCCCCCACCACTCCACCCCTCCCCTGCCACCACTACTAATGCTGTCCCAGGTGGGCCCACAGGTGCTCATTCAGGTGTGATGAGTTGATGTTAGGATATTCAGCGCATCTGGAGCACCTGGGTGGCTCAGTTGGTTAAGCATCTGACTCTTGGTTTTGGCTCATGATCCCACGGTCATGAGGTCGAGCTCCACATTGAGCCCCGAGTCGGGCTCTGCACTCAGTGGGGAGTCGGCTTGAGATTTTCTCCCTCCCTCTCCCCCACCACCCCACTCGAGGATGCATGCACTTGCACACGTATGCTCTCTCTCTCTTCCTAAAATAAATCTTCTTTTTAAAGAAAGGATCCTCAATGCATCCTTAAATTAAGATCCATTCCTGGTTTTATTACCAAGGAACAGAATTTTCTGAAGAAATTTCACAAACTAAAATGTAGACAAATTATAATAAAGAAATGTATAGTCACAACAGGTAAGCTAAATGATCTTTGATTCCTTCTCCAAAATTTAGGCCACTGTGAGCCTGCCTTAACTGCAGACTTTTTTTTTTTTTTCATGCTTCTAGATCCAAGCATAAAAGCAGACATTAACAAATGGAGGCTAAAATTAGATAATTATTCTACTCAGGAATTGGGGAAAACAGTTGTCTATCTGGATGGCTCCACTCAATCATGCCGCTTTAAGGAATGCAACATGGGCAACCTGATTTGTGATGCTATGGTGAGTGGTCCCCGGGAGTACGGGCGTGTGCCTCAGGAGGGAAGAGTGAGGGAGGAAGGATTCAAGGGGGGATAACCTGGTAGTTACAGAATAGAGGGTTTTAAAAAATTAGTGCCCAAATAAAAGCTTGGGATGGATTCATAATGAGTACCTTGGGAAGGTGCCCGAACTAGACCAGCTCACTCTCACTTCATTGCTTTCCGAGAACCGAAGCCTTTATTGGAAGGTGTTCATTTTGGGTGTTACTTTCCTTTTTTAAGATGGTCTGAACACACAAAACTTCACTATGGAGATGCAGACCTAGTAGATAAAACACATCTGCGTGGGCCTAACCTGGCCAGAGTGTCTCACTGACCTGTCCTCTTGGCTCCAGAGAACAAGGCCTTATGTCACTGGGAGCCTCCTTCACAAGCAGAGAATGACAACATGTAATTATAACTGTGGCTGAACACATCACCCATGAAAATACCCCTCTGTCTACCTGTCTGCAGGCAGACTGGCCGTGGCAGCTCCACAGGGGCCACACTGAGCCAGGGTTCCCAGATCAGACTCAGTGCTCCCACCAAAGCCTGCACCCAGTGGGCTGATTTTTTGTGCTTGGCAAGGTGCCTGGCATATGCACACTCAATAACTGACTGCTGAGTAAGTGACAGTGTTCACACTTTGGAAGGTAAGATCAGTGCCGGCTCCTCAGCATTGTGCAGTCCTGCAAAAGAAGTAGTTAAAGAGAAGCCAGTATGGGAATGTTTAGAGAAAGGTCTGGAAGGAAATAAGCTGTTAGCAGTGCTTATTTCTCTGTAAGAGACTGAGGCAACTATAAGAAAACGTTTGCTTTCGCACTATTTTTTTTTCAAAGCAGAATGTATTCATCTTATTTCTTGTAACTGAACATATGTTTTGTGAAAGAAAAGAACGAAGTGACTCTGCAGTTTCAGGAGGCTGTCTCTGTGCCTCCAAGACTGCCAACTTGGGAATTGGCTGAGGACCTGGCATGGAGGCCAGGGATCCTGTGGACAGGAGGTGGGGAGTGGAAAGGCTTTCGGTCCCACCTTCAGGAGCGAGTGCGGTGCCTGCAGGAGGCAGGGAGGCTGGGGGGAGGGCACCGCAGGCCAGTCTGCACGGAAGCCCTGTCCCCTGTCCCGACACAAGGGCCCGTTCTGCGGACGCCCACCGGCCTGTGAGTACAGGGGTCTTAGGAAAGGGGACTCAGACCTACTTGCTTCTAAGAGTCTGACATGGGACACGTGTCACAATTTCTTATTTTTGCTTCTCAGAGCATAAAACTAGTTCTATTATACCTGAGAAATCTCTGGGAACACAGGAGCAGGAAAGAAGCAGCTTTATTTCCTCAATGGAGCAAACCGAATTCCTGGAACTGATCTGAGGAAGAAAATCTAGAATAACTAATGTAAATTCGCGCTACTGTTGCAGATTAACAACAATATTAGACACTCGGATGAAGTGTCCTGGAACCATGTGTCCATGTGCATTTTAAATGGAGGTGCCATTCGGTCGCCCATTGACGAACGGAACAACGGTAGGCTTCCTAGGCTCAGGGTCTTTAACTCTGCATGTTCTGTCTCTAACCGTGCCCGCGGGAGCCTCGACTCACTTCTGCCGTCAGCCATATACCACAGTGTCCGTCTCTTCAGTTTGGGGCCACTGCTGCTCAAGTCCGTGCCTAACCCGAAGGACACACACGGGCTTGTGTGTTCTCATATGTGGTCACACACAGAGGTAGCAGCTAGCGCTAATGGAACCCAGTCTTGATCTAAACTTCCAACTCACAAAGCCAAATACTAATTATTGCCGATTAATTCAAAATACTGACAGTCTCCTCCTTGATATCTGGAAAGAGAAAGGGGCAAATTGCCAGTCTCCTGTGCTGGAAAAAAACACCCTACTGGATTAAATTCTTTTAGCGCTTTTACAGACACCAGGATATCATATGGGAAAACAAACCAGTTAGATATTCCGGACACTCTTGCAGTCGTCCCTAATATGCTGTCAAAACCAGGCAGTCTCAGGTAAAGCTGCGAGTTCGTGTCATTATCGAACAGGGACAGGTGGCAGGGACACACTGCCTGTCTGGAGGAACTGAGCATTGCTTAACACCCACTGAAGATCCAGCTGTAAGCCGGAACTCCAGGGAAGAGCACCAGGGACCGATGGAGCCACAGCCGTCTCTAAGCTCCTGCCATCATGCCCAGTGGTAGAGAGCATGTGCAGAGGCCTCTTGAATCCATTCCCTCCCTAAGTCTTGGGAACCACTCACACAGCGGATGCTGTCCTAATAGCCTTCCCAGAGCCTCCATCAGTCCTAAAGGAAACTGGTGGGGTAAGCTTATTCTCAAGCTGTTTTTCTTCTTTCCTCATCCAAAACTACCCTCAGGCACAATTACCTGGGAGAACCTGGCTGCTGTACTGCCCTTTGGGGAAACCTTTGACCTGATCCAATTAAAAGGTTCCACTCTGAAGAAAGCCTTTGAGCACAGTGTACACCGCTATGGCCAGTCTACTGGAGAGTTCCTGCAGGTGGGCGGTAAGTCACCCTTCAAAAATGAGATGGGATTTCCTGTTGATTGGCTTAGTTCCCCAAACACCAGGACCTCCATGGTCAGATTTGTTTAAGTTTTCCCCCACCCGAAGTGAATGCATAGTCTTTCAATGGCTATGGACTCCCAGGCCACTGAAAACAGGTCAGGGTCAAAGCCCTACGGCCTTGGCAATGAGCAATCTTTGCTACGTCTGATTTGGACATCACATGGACCCTCTGTAGGAGTTGGCCCTCCAAATTCTAAGCAGTGCAGCTGCCTTGAGGTCTAGTTTCTAGTAAAACCTTAGTTGTTTAGACATTCGGTATTCTTTGCTAAACATAAAAACAAAAAACAGCCTTTCTCAGTTCTATTCATAATTGCCTGGAACCATGCAGAGGTTCAAAGGAATGCAGTATCCAATCAGTTTCAACCAGGATGATTTCTGGGAGGGGCAGCCAGCTACATAGACACATTGGGATACCTGGTTCTGGTTCCACTGTGACCTGGGACAGGTCTTCAGCCTGTCTGAATGCAGTGAGAAAACCTGCCCTACTCATCTCACAGATCAGTGAAAATAAAGCCTTCCCAAATTGGCAAGGACTTCTGAAACACTTTTGTCAATAATGATTTCCACAGTTCAAGGGGTTAATCTTTAAATTAATAACTTTATTAACTTTCACACTATATTTTGGCTTTTTTTTTTTTTTTTTTAGGTGGTAGGCCTCCATTGATGGTGCGATTGCTTTGTCATGTCCTCCCTCTATAGAACCATCCTCCCACACATTCTTGGGGTTGAGGGGCTGCAGGTGGTGAAGGGGCCCTGCATGCTCCCTTGGGATAACCCTCAAATTCTGCATTTTTCTAGGAGAGAGTTGGGGGGACAGCAAGATTTTGATGCCCCAGCACAGTGCTGGGTAGTTACATGTTTTGTTCAAGTTGTCCAAGCCCAAATCATTACCATTTAGTAGTTTTCAAAATTATAACAGATGTTCTGCACCTCTCCTCTTTTTCTCATTTTCCAAAGCCATTGACCAAATTGCTGATCAGTTCATTGAGGATTGTAAAAAGGTGTGGTTTCTCCCTGCATTGTTACCACTTGCCATTCTGAGCTAGAGCCAATTTTCCTCCCAGTGGTTCTCCCACCTCCCAGAACCCAAGGATAAACCTAACAAAATTTTACAGTGTCCTCTCAACTCCGTTGCTGAATCTTCACTCAAGCTCACACTCCATGAAAACCAAGCCCAGTGCCTCAGTTCCAGATTTTGGCCAAAATATCTTTCTTGGAAATCTCTTTCTTAAATCTCTTGGATCCAGTGAAAACACAAACTCCTCTCTTTTCTAGGAATTCACGTGGTATATGATCTTTCCCGAAAACCTGGGGACAGAGTGGTCAAAATAGATGTTCTTTGTACCCAGTGTCGAGTACCCAGTTACGAGCCTCTCAGAATGGATAAGATATATAAAGTAGTCCTCCCTAGCTTCCTTGCCAATGGTGGAGATGGATTCCAGATGATAAAAGATGAAGCATTAAGACATGACTCTGGTAAGCATAAGTGTCTCTTCCTCCACTCCAAAAGTACTCAACAACAGAACTGGTCCAAAGGGGGGAGCTACTCAGAACCAGATCCTGTCCCTGTGTTGCTGACTCCCTCCACGGCAGCACGGCCCTGGGGAAGATGTGCCCTGCCCCTCCCTAGCACACATACCCACCCATCCAAGTCCAAATGTTTTAAAACTCTTTCAAGTACAAATAAACAGCTACTCAGATTGTGAAATATAAATGAGTTTTGCACTTACAGGAAAACTTTATCTCTAGAATACTTTAGATTGGATCTGGACAATTCTGTAACCTTTCTTGAAGCTTTTAGTGTAAATAGGTCAGGTAGGAGTGGGATAAGTTCACCTCCCTTCTTCAGCATAGGGTTTGGTGGAGCAAATTAAAGGAACAGTCCTACTTGGCCTGAGTCTATTTTTGGCAGCATTTAGTGTCATTTTACCCCAGGCTCACCTTTTTTTTTTTTTTTAAGATTTTATTTATTTATTCATGAGAGACACACAGAGAGAGGCAGAGACATAGGCAGAGTAAAGAAGCAGGCTTCTTGCAGGGAGCCTGATGCGTGACTTGATCCCTGGACCCCAGAATCACGCCCTGAGCTGAAGGCAGACCCTCAACTGCTAAGCCATCCAGGTGTCTCCCAGCCTCACTTTTAAAACTCACTTCTAAGGATCACTTCATGTGGAAGTCCAATGATGGAAGATACCTGGGAGATTTGAGTCCCCCAGAGGCCCTCAGGATGCCACCAGCACAGGTGAAAGGGGGGGGGGGAGAAAGAGAACGAGAGAGAAAGAAAGGGAGAAAGAAAGCACTTCACATGCAAAAGGCCGCTGATAGGATAGACTACCCCTGCCTCTTCTCCAGGGCAGAAGCCAGTGTACTCACAAGACCCACACACAGCTTCTCTACGTTTCCAGAAAGGAGCTCAGCTAGATTCCTCCTTAGCTTACTGTGGTGGGCCTGCTGTATTAACTGCTTGTTCTGAGGAGGGTGGAGAGTGGAGCCAGGGCAAAGGAAGCAGCCCTTTCCATGATAGAAGATGGAAGGACAAGCTTAAAACAGTGTCCTCTTCATGATGAGATGAGCACTGGGTATTATACTATATGTTGGCAAACTGAATTGAAATAAAATAGTAAAAAAATGAATAAAATAAAATGTGTCCTCTTGAGTCCCACAGGAGACGAAGCTGGTGGCTCTGCATCAACCAAGCCCAGACTGATAGGTGTGAAGAGAAGGAGCTCACAGAGGAGGCTGAAGAAGCCTGGGCCCTAAGGGTTCTCAACCCTCGATATACATCAGAATCACTTGAGAAACATTTTAAATTAAATACCAATACCTTAGTCCTTTTAAGAGATTCTGATTTAATTGGGTTGGGGCAAAAGTCTCTTCCAGTGATTCTAATGCTGGGGTGAGAACGACAGCAAAGAGTTCCTTTTTAAGTTAGTGATAAACTTTTTTATTGAGGTGTAACTGACAATAACATTAGTTTCAGAAGTACAACATGATTCAGTATATGTATATATTGTGAAGTGAGCATCACAATGTCTAGTTAACATCATACAGTTAGAAAATTTTTCTGCGATTGGGGACTTTTAAATCTGGTCTCATACACAGCAACTTTCAAATATGCAATATAGTATTAACTCTAGTCGCCAACCTGTACATTATATCCCTATGACATATTTGTACTGGAACCCTGGACTTTTGATCCCCTTCACCCATTTTGCCCACCCCACCACCACCACTTCTGGCAACCACCAGTCTCTCTATAAACTTGGTTTTGTTGCTAATTCCTCATGTAAGAATTATATGGTATTCTCTTTCTCTGACTTACTTCCCTTAGCATAATGCCCTCAAGGTCCATCCATGTTATTCCAAAGGACAAATTTCTTTTTTCTTTTTATCCCATCATGCATGCATACATCTGTGTGTGTATCGGATTTTCTTTATCTATTCATCCACCAATGGACACTTTCCCCCCACATCTTGGCTATTGTAAATAAGGCTGCAATAAACATGGGGGGTGCATATTTCTTTTTGAATTAGTGTTGTTGTTTTCCTCAAATACTCAGAAGTGGAATTGCTGTTTCATACAGTGATTCTATTTTTGATTTTTTTATTTTTAAAATTTTTTTTTTTATTTGTTTATGATAGTTACAGAGAGAGAGAGAGAGAGGCAGAGACATAGGCAGAGGGAGAAGCAGGCTCCATGCACCGGGAGCCCGACGTGGGATTCGATCCCGGGTCTCCAGGATCGCGCCCTGGGCCAAAGGCAGGCGCCGAACCGCTGCGCCACCCAGGGATCCCTATTTTTGATTTTTTGAGGAACTTTCATACTGTTTGCCATAGTGGCTGCCTCAATTTACATTCCCACCAACAGTGCACAAAGGTTCCTTTTTCCACGTTCTTGCCAACACTTGCTATTTCTTGTCTTTTTGATAATAGCCATTCTAACTAGTGGGGTGATATTGTGGTTTTGATGTGCATTTCTCTGATGATGAGTGATGTTGAGCACCTTTTCATGTGTCTGTTGGCCATCTGTATATTGTCCGAATGAAAAATGTCATTCGGATCCTCTGCCCATTTTTTAATCAGATTTAATCTTTGTTTTTGAGTTGTAGTTCTTTATATATTTTGGGTATTAACCCCTCATCAGATATATAATTTACCAAATGGTATTATTAAAATTTTATCAGGTCCCTCTGAGTTTGTTGTAGTTACAGTATAGGCAATTGCTATTTAATCAGGTCTCCTCTCTTTTGGAAACGAGGACTCCATTGTCAATTATGTGAAAATGATTTCTGACCAGGCAAGCAGAAGGAAGCCACTCGTGTTTCGATTAATTGTTCTCGACCAGTTTCCTAATGCCCTTGTTTTGGAGTGGTTCAAAAGCAATAGGTCACAACCGTTTTCTTGAGTCATCTTAGAGTTTACTGAGTTATCTAGTTATCTAGTAGTGAACAATGGGCACAGCTGACATCTAGGCCATGAAAACAGTCAAATTCTTTGTACCTTTGATTACCACTTTTCTTGTCTTTTGTGACATTTTATCCCTGCTTATGAAAGAAGTGTCTTCCCTCTTATAATTACAGAGGACTTCAGAGAAATACACTGGTTTCCCCCCCTTCTTATTCTTAAATGATACTTACTCTGTAATTAAAATAATGTATATATTTTTCTAGGTGACCAAGATATCAACGTGGTTTCTGGATACATCTTAAAATTGAAAGTAATTTATCCAGCAGTTGAAGGTCGGATCAAGTTTTCTGCAGGAAGTCATTGTCATGGAAGCTTCTCTCTAATATTTCTTTTATTTTTGGCAGTGATCATTGTTTTATACCAATAGCCAAAAATTCTTGCCATTTATGTTTGGAACTGCATTTTTTTTTTCCAAGCGAGATTCAAGTCTGCCTTTTAGGAACTGGCTTGGTGATGGCACAGACCATCTTTGTAAGCCCTTAGAAACTGAGCTTAGAGGAAGACAATGAAGACATTGACATCATCACACAGGATCAGCAAGTTAGTGAAAACACAGGGAAAAAATGAAAATGAGCCCTTTGATGGGAAGGCCAACCATCTTTAGTTTACATATGCAAATTTTAATAAAATTTTATTAACAATTTTAAACCACAGAAATCATTTTTCTCCTTTATGTTTATTTTAATCCATCAAACACCTATGTTTACATAGAACTTTATCATTTACAAGGAAGTTTTAAGCACATTATCTTACTTGATGCCTATAACTTTCTTTGGTGGGCAAGACAAGTGGTGTTTTTCCCATGTGACAGATGGGAAACTGAAGCTCAGAAGAAGCAGACACGTTCAAGGCCATAGAGCTGAAAGTGATCGGTCTAAGACTTGCAACCAGGTTTTCTGACCTCAAGTCCAGCACTTTCAACTATGTCCAGTTGTTTTTCGGAATGATACTTAATGGCTTCCTCTCTTCATAACGATGGCATCAAGCTCCTGAATGACAAGTATCTGCTTTATTTCAGGTCTCTATTTTTTTCCTTTTTAGATCCTGTTGTTATAGTAAGTTTAATGGACTAACACAGTGTAGCATTCTCTCTTGTACCACCCATGCACCTTTAATGAGTCAGGGAACAAACAGTGCAGCAGATGATGGGAAAGGCAAGTGGCTGCAAAAAATAGTCCAGGGTCCAAGAGACAGGTAAGGGAAGAACAGGACACTCAGGACGTATTTACATTATAGAAGAAAAAGAGCTAAAGGGCATTTAGATTTGTTAAAGAGAGATCCACTTAAGGAGTAGCAGCATAGTACCTGACACATGGTATTAGCTGTTAATAATTTTATAGGATTCCATCAATTTTGCCTCTGTGCTCTTTCCTTCTCATGTCAAGGTATCAAGAGAACCTTCTAAGACAAGGTGTAATTCTAAACCTGCACCTGTCCCTCTGTAGCAAGATGCCAGGAATGCACTTAACTGTAGTCACACTACATACATACACACCCTCCCACCCCCTACCCCCCACCCCAGGTATGGAAAATCCAGAAGGGAGACGAGACAAGGATTAGTTTTTTTTAAAAAAAGTAGTATACATAAGAAATTTGAAGTAAGATCTGCTTGCAAATCTGGACACTCTAAGTCATTCTCAAATATAGATATGAGAACTCCTGCCTAGGAGTAAGCCCCTCTGAGTGCAAGTTCAGGAAACACCCAGACCGATGAAATGATTTATGCCCAAAAGTACAAATACTTGCTTAAGGTGCTTGTGAGACCATGCGAGCCTGCTCAGCATTGCATAAATGATTCAGTGAGAAATGGGAGCCTTCACCTTCAAAAATGGTGAGCAAATGGTAGTAGAGGTTTGGAGAGACAGTGTTTGTTTCTTAATGTTTAAAAATATTAAGTACATTTGATACAAAAATGCACTTTTAAACTCTGTAACATCTTTTAAAAGGCTATTGCGGTAAAATAATGCTCTCAGTTTTATGCATATACAGATTAGCTATAAATAAATGTCAGGGGATCCCCTGGGTGGCGCAGTGGTTTGGCGCCTGCCTTTGGCCCAGGGCGCGATCCTGGAGACCCGGGATCGAATCCCACATCGGGCTTCCGGTGCATGGGGCCTGCTTCTCCCTCTGCCTATGTCTCTGCCCCTCTCTCTCTCTCTGTGACTATCATAAATAAATTTAAAAAAAAAATGTCAGTAAGAAGGTAAGAGGAAAATTAGAGAAACTTGCATTTGGAGCCTATTTTTTATGCTTGGCCAGGAAAAAATAAATCCTATTGGAGCACAAATTTTTAAAGAACATTTTTTTGTAAGTTTTCTAAATATATGTGCTTGTATTTTGCAGTGGTTTAAGAAATGACCTCAGACACTTTGCAATTACAGATTCAATCGTGCAATTCAATTGTACAATAAAACTAAAGATATATTCCTTGTCTTTGGTAGTTATTTCTTCTCAAGCAAACACTATAACCCAAGATGATACAACTGAAGGAAAATATTGACAGGTTATCACAAGTATCACTTCCCTTGATCATAAGTCCCTTGCCATCTGATAACCCTCCCTATCCCCTTTCACAAAAAAAAAAAAAAAAAAAAAAAGAGAAGAAAAATGCATGCAATTTTTAGGTAAGAACACAGTAAATAAAGGATATTTTAAGTAATACTATTACATAAGGTCTTTCATGTACAGAATCTAATGTAGAAACTGTTTTGAGGCCTATAGTTGTTTACTAAAAAATCAAGAATCAAGTTAGACAATATTGAGTATTTTATCTGAACTCGTACATCTAAGATTCTTCAAGTAAGCTGATAACACAATAAACCAATTGGTATAGGTTGTTCACTTGAATACATTGTATCTACCTCCAGCAGTTTGCAACAAAGTAAGCTGGGTTTCTTAGAACAGAATTGAGACTGCCAATAGTTCATTAGAAAAAGTTGCTCCCTCAAGAAATATGCAGTCCCATGAATATATGGCTAAGCTTGTCAAAATTGGGAAATCGGGCAGCCTCGGTGGCGCAGCGGTTTAGCGCCGCCTGCAGCCCGGGGTGTGATCCTGGGGACCCGGGATCGAGTCCCACATCAGGCTTCCTGCATGGAGCCTGCTTCTCCCTCTGCCTGTGTCTCTGCCTCTCTCTTCTCGCTCTCTCTCTGAATAAATAAATCTTTTTTAGAAAAATTAGGAAAGGTTCCAGATTAGTTACCTGGAACTGCTGTAATAAACTGACACAATTTGGATGGCTTAAACAACAGAAATATATCATCTCACCATTCTGGAGGCTAGAAGTCTGAGATCACATTGGCAAGACTGTTTCCTTCTGAAGACTATGGTGGAGAATCTATTCTAAGCCTCTGCCCTAGCTTCTGGTAGCTTCAGGCATTCTTTGCCTTATAGTTGGTATCTTCTCCATATTTTTACATCCCTTTCCTTCAGTACGTCTGCCTGTATGCCTGCCTATTTTTCCTTAAGATTTATTTTATTTGAGAGCAAGAATGGGCACAAGCAGGAGGGGCAGATGGACAGGAAGAGAGATTATCAAGCTGACTCCCTAATGAATGCAGAGACTGATACAAGGCTTGATCTCATGACCCTGAGATCATGACTTGAGCCAAAACCAAGTGTTGGATGCTTAACTGACTGAGCCCCTCCTAGGTGCCCCACTATGTCCCCTTTTATTAGAACACAGTCATAGTGGATTAGGCCCACTGTGATGACTCATCTTAGTAATCTGCAAAAACACTACTTCCAAATAAGATCACATTCATAGGTACTGGGGATTAGAACCAAAGCCCTGTCATCTTTTCAGAATACAATTCATCCCTCTAACAGTCCCCTGGCTGGGCAATCCTGCAGCAAAGCAACCAGGAGCTTCTGTGATTTACACATTTTGCAAATTAAAGATTATAACTGTTATTTTTGTACTGGTAAAATAGGATACATTTTAGAAGTTGATTTGGCTCAAGTACAGCAAATCAAAAGGCACCAGTTTTAACCCTCTGATTCAGTCAAAAGGAGGTGCTTTACCCAAAAAAATAAAAAATAAAAAATCCACTCAAGGAATCAGCACAAGACATGAACCAACATTTCTCCAAAGAAGACATAAAAATGGCCAACAGGCACATGAAAAAATGCTCACTGCCAGCATTAGAGAAACACAGACTGGCTAAAATTAACAACTCAGGAAACAGTAGGTGTTGGCAAGGCTGTGGAGAAAAGGAAACCCTCTTATGTGGTTGGTGGGAATGCAGACTGGTGCAGCCACTCTGGAAGACTAAGTATGGAGATTCCTCAAAAAGTTAAAAAGAAAGCTACCCTATGACTCAGCAATTGCACTATTAGGTATTTATCTAAAGGATACAAACATAGTGACTTGAAGGAGCACATGTACCCCAATGTTTATAGCAGCAATGTCCACAATAGCCAAACTATGGAAAGAGTTCCAACTGATGAATGGATAAAGATGTGGGGGGTGTGTGTGTGTGAAATATTTCACACACACACTGGAATATTACTCAGGCATCAAAAAGAACAAAATCTTGCCATTTGCAATGACATGGATGGAACTAGAGGGTATCATGCTAAGTGAAATAAGTCAGAGAAAGACAAGTATCATAGGATTTCATTCATATGTGGAATTTAAGAAACAAAACAAATGAACACAGGAGAAGGGAAGGAAAAATAAGATGAAAACGGAGACAAACTATAAGAGACTCTCAACTATAGGAAACAGAGTAGAGTTGCTGGAGGGGATTTGGGTGGGGGATGTGGTAACTGGGTGATGGGCATAAAGGAGGGCACAGGATAGAAAGAGCATTGGGCATTATGTGCAACTGATGAACCACTACATTCTACCTCTGCAACTATTAATATACTATATGTTAATTAAATTGAATTTAAATTTTTTTAAAATTTTTATTTATTTATGATAGTCACACAGAGAGAGAGAGAGAGAGAGGCAGAGACACAGGCAGAGGGAGAAGCAGGCTCCATGCACCGGGAGCCCGACATGGGATTTGGTCCCGAGTCTCCAGGATCACGTCCTGGGCCAAAGGCAGGTGCCAAACTGCTACACCACCCAGGGATCCCTGAATTTAAATTTTTTAAAAACCTGCCTTTCTCCAAAGATTCAATTCCCCCACTCCCTAATATGAAGGTAATTATAATTTTTCTAACAGTATTTCTTTTCCTCCCCTCTTTTATTCTTCTACATCAGGGATTTAGCAAACTACAGCCTGAGGGCCAAATTCTGCCTGCCGCTGCTTTAAGTATTAGAGTGTCCTTGAAATACATACCCATTACCTGGAGTGTTTGATAGAAAAAATACCTGTAAATATCAAGTATCAAAAAAAGTGAAATAAAAAAAAACCTGTTTTTCACTGGAGCTTATAGGCCTCAGGTTAAAGATTTCTCCTCTGTGTATCCAGTACTATCAAAGAGATTACATTACAGAAAGCATCGGTGAAACGGGAAGTATGGTGAACTGGCAAGACCTATTCATCTGTTCATTCATTCAATTATTATGCTAATGTTGACTATATCTGAAATTACAACTTGTACATATATCATCACACGGTCTGCTAAGAACAGTGGCAAGTCAGACTTCTATTTCTATTGTAAAATCAAATGGTTTTTAGTAAGTCAATAAATGACAGTTCAAGTGCTTCCTTTTAATTGCTCAGAATCTTCTGATATCTATAACTGATTATACATAAAATACAATTTTATAATGTCTTTTTAACTTTGAAAACGTCTTTCCATCTATTTAATTTCATTTTATTCCCTCAGCCAGAAACAATGATAGTTGTTTCTATAAACACATTTCAAAATGTGAAGCCCATGCACTAAAGGACACACATAAAGATGCAAAGGAACACAACATATTTTTTAAAAAGGATCCAAAGAGGGGCAACCCTGGGTGGCTCAGTGGTTTGGCGCCTGCCTTCGGCCCGTGATCCTGGAGTCCCAGGATCGAGTCCCGCGTCAGGCTCCCTGCATGGAGCCTGCTTCTTGCTTTGCCTGTGTCTCTGACTCTCTCTCTCTCTCTCTGTGTTTCTCATGAATAAATAAATAAAATATTTTTAAAAAAAGAAGATCCAAAGAGTGCCTACTTTTTGAAACAAAAGCTCCTTTTATGGGGCAACACTGACAAGCACATGAGGATGAGAGACAAATCTAAGTCTGAACTCTAACTTCACTATTCTCTCTGACTTCAACATCCTTACCTATAATAATGAAATAATACCATCTCATAGTTATTGTGATGGATGATAAAATGTGATAGTGTATATAAAATGTCTGGCTGACAGAAACTGCATCTAGTTGCTTTTCCTTTTCTAATGTGAATAATTAATTTTTTATGTGTAGATTTTTATACATTTTCTTTAAATAGAGCTCACCTACTGCTATGGATTGAAGTGTATGTAGCCTCCTAAAAATCTTATGTTGGAAGTCCAAAACCACTTTAATACAAAAATTCTCCATATTTGGATATGGGACCTTTAAGAGATAATTAAGGTAAAATCAGGTCATAAGAGTGAAACCTTAATCAATGGATTGGTGGCTTGTAAGAAGGAGAGAGAGAGAGAGAGAGAGATCTCTTTCTCTCTTCCCCCCTACACAAAGAGGTTATTAGGGCACATGTGAGAAGGCAGCCAACTGCAAGCCAAAGGAAGAGGCCTCAGAATGAAACCTACCAGGGCACCTGGGTGGCTCAGTTGGGTTAAGTGTCCAACTCGTGATTTCAGCTCAGGTCATGGTCTCAGAGTCATGGGATCCACCCCTGTATTGGGCTCCACACTCAGCAGAGTCTGCTTGTCCCGCTCCCTCTGCTCCTCCTCCTGCTTGTGTTCTCAATCTCTCTCTCTAATAAATGAATGAATGAATGAATGAATGAATAAGTGAATTAATCTAAAAAAAAAAAAGAATGAAACCTACATTGTAGGCACCTCATTTTGGACTTCTAACCTCAAGAACTATGAGAAGTAAATCTGTTTAAGCCACCCAGTGTGTAGTACTTTGTTATGGCAGCCCAAGCCATATGATATGATACACTAACATTTTTCTTATCTAAATAAAGAGAATATCACAATTTATAGGAGAGTACATAAGAATGGCATAAAAAGGGCTATAAAATATTTTATTAAAAAATAAAAAATAAAAATAAAATATTTTATTTTTCCAGGTTACTGTGATACTTTAAGTAACAGTGTTTAAAATGCTATGGATTTAAATGTGAAGACTTAACCTGATTAATTTTCCACCTGTCCCTGAGATATTAATAAATGTTTAAGGCTTGGTATTAAAGCACTGAGTCACAGAAACTCATATATATTCTAGAATTTTTAAGCAATTAAAAATACAATAAAACTACTGACAAAATCTTTTCAAAAATTACAATATCTAATAACCATTTTTTAAAACCTTGGGAAAAAGAATAAGTGAATAGTATTAAATAAGTTAAATCTCCAAATTATATTTAGTTTCATATTACCCAGCTCAGTTTCAATATGGAGTTGAAACTCAGTGTATTCTGAATGAATGCTGCAACCAATTTGCAAACACAATACTCTTAATCTTAAAAGAAAAATTTGTTTCAAAGAGAAAGTATAACGTGGGAGGGAACTGTGAGCAGAATTCTGAACACTGACTCTAATATTTTAAATTATCATTCCTTAAAAAATACAATTAGAGGTGCCTGAGTGGCTCAGTAAATTGGCATCTGCCTTCGGCTCAGGTCATGGTCCCAGGGTCCTGGGGTTGAGTCCCTCATCAGAAGGGCAGCCTACTTCTCCCTTTCCTCCCCACTTGTGCTGTCACTATCTCTGTCTCTGTCTCATCCTCAAATAAAGTCTTTTAAAAAAAAATAATTCTGTATTTTCCTTTCAGAGAGACAACAGACATAAACCAAAAGTCCACTCAAATAGACTTACATATAAGACTTACTAAATTTTGGAATATTGGAGAGCCAGGGTGGCTCAGCAATTTAGTGCCGCCTTCAGTCCAGGGCCTGATCCTGGAGACCCAGGATGGAGTCCCATGTCGAGCTTCCTGCATGGAGCCTGCTTCTCCCTCTGCCTGTGTCTCTGCCTCTCTCTCTCTGTGTCTCTCATAAATAAGTAAAATATTTTTTAAAAAATGCTTAAGTTCTTCCTTAAAAAAAATATATTGGAATATAGCTACGTTTATTCAGTGAAATGTAGTTGCAACCCCACAATCACAAATATCTATAAGTAGTCAGTTTTCATACCTAAAAAGGGCTATAACCATTTGATCCAGGAAGAGTAAGAAGTCCTTTGTTTCTTATGAAAAACTCATAAAGGATATCTTCTTTACAGACATGGAATTAACTAATAGAAAATGGGGGTAAAAAGAAAAAAAATCCACAAAAATGTATTAACTCTAAAAAAGAAAGCAAATCAGATCTAACTCTCATTTCCCCACACTAAACATAATCATTTCCAAAGTGATACAATACAAAGATTATTGGTTTTATCTGTTTGTCCTAAAAGGATTATGAATTATCTCTTTAAAAAAAATGTCAACAAGAAATGACAGATGTTCTAATAAAATTTGGTAACAGGTAAAAAAAAAAAAGAAAGACTATGAAACCCAATAACTTGTGACTATTATTAAGTTTGTGTTAGTCTTTATTAAAACAAAAAGAATCAAAATTTCAGACAATGGATTACATGATATATACAAGAATATACAAAAGTAAAAGAAAAAAATACACGTATACTACACTAGCACAACAGAAATTGTTCTCTTTCTGGTTATTCTTTCCCAAATCCAAATGTTTACATCCAGGACGTCACAGAGGTAACTTCTTTTTGTACCTAAAGTAGAAATAAATCTATTTAATATTAGACCATAAAACAGGGTTCATCTGTGAAGTGCCTAACAATTCCAGTATATAAAAATTCTAATGTAAGATAGATATGTATAGATATAGAATATATATATGTATATATATGTGTGTGTGTATATATATATATATATATATCCTCCAGAATCAATATAATAATATTACCATTCTTCAATTCCAATTCATTTTGTACTCTTGGGTTCATATAAGCCAAATGCCCCCAAACACTCATCTGACTTACACACCATTCAGTGTTACAGACAGGACAGTCTCAAGAACTTGACCTATTCTAGTGCTAGGACTTAAACTCACATCTTCCTCTGGAAAGACTCTAGAGGGTATAATGTTCCTATCTGCTTGTAATTAAGAAGGGACATAGTCAAAATACAGGCTACTTACTCCTTCCTGTCCCCAAAAAACTGACTCTATGTTTAAGCATGTTGAAAAAAGAAAATTTAAAGAGACATTTATTAAGGTTGTTCATTTTTAAAGGGATTATAGTCACAAGGGTTTCCTTAATATTTTTGTCCCTAATTAAAATAAATGTCAGCATACCATCAAAAACATAAAGAATAAAACTGCTGCTTTTCAGTTACCTTATTGAGTTCTGGAAATAGTTCTTGTATCACAATGTCCAATAAAACATAAGTCAGCTAGAGCACAAAAAAAAAAAAATGTTTTTTAAGGCATTAGACAAAAGCCATAAAAATGATAAAAACAAAATTCAGGACTGTGGTTATTATCTCTAAATGAGTAGGCAGGGAACAGAACTCATATACACAAGTCTTTATATGTGTACATTTTATTATTATGCTGTATAAATGTAAAAGACACAAGCAGGATACAAAATTTTAACTATATTAAGATCTCAACAAAATATGTGCAGTATAGACTATATATGTGATATTAACTGTGGTTATTCTATGTAATCTGAGTAATGGAATTCTTTGTTTTTAAATTTTTACTTTATTTCATGAATTTTGTATATGTTCCAGGTTTTCTACAGTGAATCTATGCTTATTTTAAATCAAAACAACTCATGGTATAGGGGCGCCTGGGTGGCTCAGTCTGTTAAGGATTTGCCTTCGGCTCAGGTCATGATCCCAGGATCATGTGTAGAGCTGTTCGAGCCTGTGCTCCCTGCTCAGCTTCTCCCTCTGCCACTCCTCCTGCTCTTGCTTTCTCTCTCATTCAAATAAATAGGTAAAATCTTTTTTAAAAATGTTTAAAAATTTTTTTTAATTTTTAAAAAACTAACTCATGTTGGTTTATATGTTGGTTCTTTAGAACTCGTTATAAAGAAAAAAAAAAGTAACTCTTAACTATAGAGAACAAACTAATGGTTACCATAAGGGAGGTAGGTGGGGGGATGGGTGAAAAAGGCGATGGAGATTAAAGAGTTCGCTTATCCTGATGAGCACTTAGTAATATATAGAATTGTTAAATCACTATATTGTACACTTAAAACTAATACAACATTGTATGTTAACTATACTGGAATTAAATTAGAAAACTTAATTTAAAAATAAGGAATAAAGTAAAAAGCAAAAGAGTAACAGATAAAGCACACATTTTTTCTGTCTGAATATCCTAAGTACACTGCCTTGATTTAACATAGTGTCACTTCACAATTAATACTATACAAGACACCCTGGTGTGTGCTGTTCACAAAACCTAGCCGACATTAGTCAACCTGCTTTAATGAATTTTACCTGCTTATTGAGAACTGGCTGTTGTAAGCCATCAAATAGAAGTCTGATGCTTTCATACTTGGCTTCTTCACCAATGCACTTGACTATCAGATCTAAAGGAGAAAGCCAAATGTGAAACACTTCATATTATACAATGCCTCATCATTAACTGGACCATAAAGAAAAATCTTCACCCTGTTTCCCAGGTATTACACAAAAACTATAAATCTACATTTCTTAAACCAGTTTTCCTCCACAGAGCTCCAGGAAAAAAGGCTTCTATGAAGTTAAGAAACTCAGTATGATGTATCCTCCTTTTGGAGATCCATAATGAACAAGGTATACTACAAGCTCTGTGGAACGTTGCAGTAAAGAAATCTACTTATACTATTAAGTGATAAAAGTCAGTTGGAAAATAATACATATTGTGTTATCCAAGTCAGGTAAAACAAATCCTAAATTTATATGTATACATTTGTACATATGTGTATAGAAATGCACAGAAAAATGTGAGGATTAACACCAAATTGGGGAGAGGATGACTTCTACTTTTTACTCTATATAGTTTCATAATGTTTTAATATCTTAATATCAGGAAGAAAAAGTTTAATTTTTAACACTACCTTTTCCTCAATGAATATAACCTCTTTAATTTATTTTTATACTTTTTACATAATTATTATTAACCATCTTATAGGACAAGCTTTTTGGGACTTTCTGAGAACACTAATTTAGGATCCAAAAAAATTCCAATTCACGTTTGACTGCACAGCTGTCATGTTATCACTTCTATTACCAGTCAGTCCTTACTAAAAATCTCTCAATGTTTTCCCTAAAACAGGAAAATATTCTTAAGTAAACAAAGTACTCAAATATTTGTCCTTTCCTTACCCCCAATTATAATAAAACTCTTAATGATGTTCTTGAAAAGTTCTCACACCTTATGTTTGCTTCTAGGAGATAAATGTAACCCAAGAAGCAAAGGCTAACTTCAATTATAATAAGCATAGTAGATCCTTGATATTTTCAAGATATGTGGCCCAATATGGATCTTAATGAATCCCCCAATTCATCAAGACTACACAGAATTTCCCAATTGCATGAAGCCTAATGAACAAAAATAAGTGATCCTTTCAGATCCTTCAGGAGTCCCTGAGTAAGAAATGAGGGGGAGAGGACAACAGAAAGACATGCTAAGTTTTTACTCACTAAATTTTTCCTTCCCAGAGAAGTCTTGAAGTAGATGTGATTTAAATTTGTTCCTCAGCAAAATAACAAATTACTACATTCACTAGCTTTCCATGTTGTCCCTGAGTATCAAAACTAAGACTGTTAAAGCCATGAATGCTATGGACTGCTGTTACAAAAACAGGTTAAGAAGTTATTTCATCATTTACCTACAGAGGACTTAGCCCAAAGTAACTTTTATTTACTTTTATATTCAGACCAGGGATTTGTCTTCACACAGAGCAGCAGGACTATCCTGAGACTAATTTTTCAATGATGAGAATTCTTTAAGGTACAGTCCAAAGGCCTCTTCAATTCTTACTCTATATTTTCTTTTTGGACATTATTATCCACTACCTGTAACTTCCGTATCCTTAACCTGTACCATTTCATTTCTCAAATTTCTAAACCTAACTACTTACTAGACCTTTCCTCATGAGTAATGTATAAGCAATTCACACTCAAAATATTCTAAACTAAATATCCTTTGCTTTGACCCTTTGACATTTTTTCCTTGTATGTCCTACTCTATAAAAGATTACTACCATTCATTTACCTTGTGGCTCAAGCCTATCTCCACTACAGAAGAAGTGATCATTCTCTTCCTCTGAGATACTCTGTGATTTGCACATGCCTCCTATCACATATATGTTTTGTCTGTATAACTGTCTTCCTGCTAGACTGAATTACTCAAGTACACTTTTTACATCCCTTGCACTTTGCATAGTGCCTGACATGTGGAAAGTACTCAGTATATTTAGAATGAATGAATGAATGTAGATCTTTTATTCATAAACACTAGTGCAGTTCTTCTCATCGTACAGTAAGCAGGAGGATTTGGACTGTCCCACAAACATATCACTTTGATCAGTCTTATTATAAGTTGTTGAAAGCATTGGCTATTGCAAAAGTAGAAAAAGTCTGTTCATAGTGCTTATATTATAAAAACCAAATTTTATTTAACTAATACATTAAATTTTACTTGGTCTTTATAACTATTTCTAAAATGATAACTCAAAATAACTCAAAATAAAAATTAGCTTTAATAATTACTATACCTTGTGGGGTGCCTGGATGGCTCAGCTGGTTAGGGATCTAACTCTTGACTTCAGCTCAGATCATGATCTCATGATTGTTGTGGGATTGAGGCTCTGCACTTGGTGCAGAGTTTGCTTGAGATTCTCATGATTGTTGTGGGATTGAGGCTCTGCACTTGGTGCAGAGTTTGCTTGAGATTCTCTCTCTCTTCCTCTGTCCCTCCCCCCACTCATACTTGCTCCCTCTCCAAATAAATAAATAAAACCTAAAAAAAAAATTACTGTATATTGTGATCTCAAAGAAATGCTAATCTATATATTAAACTACTTAAAAATATTATACCTGGAATGTAATTCATCATTTCATCAAAAGTCTGTTTTGCTCGTTTTTGCTTATCTTGGAGAGAGCGAGGTTCAGTGTTTTCACAGAATACAGCATCTGTAAAGAGACAAAAATATTTGCTGGAATTTTTACCAATTATACACAATATACTTCATAGCAGAAATACTAATAAACCAATGAAATTAAGACATAAAAGTACATAAAACATGACACATATGACAAAATACAAACCTCTGAGAAGTGTTATGAGTGAGACCAAGCGGTGTTCCTGAAACAGTTGTTCTAGTTTACAATGAAGATAGTAGTCAGTATACATTTCCAGGGTGTTTTTAAACAGGATTCGAGTTCCCATTAAGAGATGATGAAGCCAGTCAGGAACCTGGAAAACCACCCGTCCTGAGGATTATATGGAATATTTTGTTAAACAGATATTTCAAACATTCTCCAGTATAAAAAAACACAAATGGTCAATATTTTATTTATAAACAACCAGTAACTTTAATATGTTCATGACCAATTATATCTAATTCTTATAAAAGAAGTATCTTCAATTTAAAAAGAAGTTACAATAGGATAACAGTGAAGAACATTAATTTGCATCACAGAAGAAATATGATACATGAATGAAAAATAGGTTTTCACAGTAACCACATAGATCTTACCTACCTACGTACATCAGGTAATCGTAGACTCCTTCTACAGTCATCATCTCCATAAAATAATTCTGATTTTGCTTTCTTTCTGTATTCTCAGCACGGTTTGCATTATTCTTAAATAGATCACTGAAAAGCTAAAGTAAAAATTGAAATAGGAAAGAGATATTTAGCTTACACACCTGATGATAATAATTACTAAAGCTAAAGTGACACAGAGCACAGGCATTTAAACTTTTTCCAATCAAAACAGAATTATCAGATAGGTTAAGCTCTGTCTCTAAAGTTTCACATTTATGCTCAAAATTGATAAAAAATACATATTCCTCCCAAAACAGTACACAAAAGTCTGCATTCATTTTAGACACAACAGAAAATTTGTTCTTCATGAAGAAACCCTTTGTTTTTTATACCAAAAGGAACAAATGAACATGTAAAGATGTATAAATATATTAATGACAGTTAATTTTAAAACTAAAATGACTTAAAGATTATAATTCACAGTTATAGGGTGTGAACATTGAGCTTTAGCCAAAGTTTATTTGGACAGTAACAGTCATAGTCCAGAAATGCCTAATCAGTGTGAAAAAAACAAGATGTAGAAAATTACTTATAAAAAAAAATTACTTATAGTAAAAATGATGAAATACAACTAAATCTCAGCCTAAACCTTAAGATATGCAAAAAAGTCTATTATTGTTAATAATAATAAAATAGAACTTAAGGAACTAAAAAGTCTGAAAGAAAAGATCAACAAAGCCAAAACATGAAAAGTACAAGATCTATGACAAGACTGAGCAAAAGAAAAAAAAGAAAAAGACACAACGCTAAAAATAAAAGGTGATATAACTACAGATGTCAAAAAGAACAACTTCAGGCCAAAAAAATTTCAAATTTAGATAAAATTAAAAATTTGTTGAGAAATATAACTTATCAGGGTGCCTAGGTGGCTCAGTTGGTTATGCATCTGATTCTTAATTTTGGCTCAGGTCATGATCTCAGTGTTTGGCTTTTTTTTTTTTTTTTAAGATTATTTATTTATTTATTCATGAGATACAGAGAGAGAGAGAAAGAGAGGCAGAGACACAAGCAGAGGGAGAAGCAGGCTCCATGCAGGGAGCCCAATGTGGGACTTGATCCTGGGTCTTCGGGATCGTGCCCTGGGCTGAAGCAGATGCTAAACTACCGAGCCACCCAGGTGTTCCTGATCTCTGGGTTTTAAGATCGAGCATCACATCAGGCTCCATGCTGGGCATGGAACCTGCTTATGATTCTCTCTCTCTCCCTTTGCCCCTTCCCCCTTAAAAAAAAAAATATATATATATAAAACCTATCAAAACTGACTCATGTTGGGGCACCTGAGTGGCTCAGTCAGTTGGGCATCCGACTCTTGGTTTCAGTTCAGGTCATAATCTTGGGGTCATGGGACCAAACCCTGCATCAGGCTCCATGCTTGGTGCAGTCTGCTTGTCTGCTTGTCTCAATGCAAAATCTGCTTGCTCTCCCTCTGCTCCTCCCCCAGCTCACACACACATGCCCTCTTTCTCTCAGATAAATAACTAAATCTTTGGGGGAAAAAAAATGACTCATCCAACAAATCTGAATACTATAATCATTAAAGAAATTCGGTTGATTTTTTAAAAAGCCTTCCTACAAACAAAACTCAAGACTTAGATGACTTTAACAACCAGTTCTATCAATTATTTAAAGAACTAGTAATTCCAATTATAACTATCAGCAAGTAGAAAAAGATTAATATAACTTTGATACCAAAACTTGACAAGGATAGAATGCGACAGAAAAATTATAAGCCAAGTCCACCCATAAACATGAATGCAACCTTCTAAAAGATATCTATGAAAAAAGCTACATTACACGATTTATTGGTGAAACAATAAAATCATGATCTTTGTACGGCAGCTCCTAGCCATGAATGAAACAAAATCATCATTTGCAGTTAAGTGTGTAAATCTAAAAGAATTAATAGATATATTACTAAAACTAATACAAGTCTAGCAAGGTTACTGAATTTAAAAAATCAATACACAAAAGTTAACTATTTGTTTACAAAAAGAAAGTTATAAAATGAAAAAATATTAAAGATATCTTTTACAGTAGTAACAAAACAGTGAAGTTTTTTGGGGGGAGGAGGAAGGCTGTCCTTTGAGCTCACACAACTCCCAGTGCTGAACACTATTCTGGAACTAAAGTGAGCTTCCTGTGGGCTGGAAATTTATCTTTATATTCCATTGCCTGGCACTCAATAGTTAGGTACAGGATAATATACCTGCTTAATGAATGGATTAAATATTACATAAGCCACTGAAATGAGATAAAATAAACATCAAGTCAACATAAATACATTGTATCAATTAATTTCTTGAGTATTGGAAGTCGGTGATTGACAACCTACGAAAACCACCTTAAAAATCCCCCAAATACTCACAGAGGAAGACATAGACATGGCCAACATGCACATGAGAAAATGCTCTGCATCACTTGCCATCAGGGAAAAACAAATCAAAACCACAATGAGATACCACCTCACACCAGTGAGAATAGGGAAAATTAACAAGGCAGGAAACCACAAATGTTGGAGAGGATGCGGAGAAAAGGGAACCCTCTTACACTGTTGGTGGGAATGTGAACTGGTGCAACCACTCTGGAAAACTGTGTGGAGGTTCCTCAAAGAGTTAAAAATAGACCTGCCCTATGACCCAGCAATTGCACTGTTAGGAATTTACCCCAAAGATACAGATGCAGTGAAACACTGGACACCTGCACCCCGATGTTTCTAGCAGCAATGTCCACAGTAGCCAAACTGTGGAAGGAGCCTCGGTGTCCATCGAAAGATGAATGGATAAAGAAGATGTGGTTTATGTATACAATGGAATATTACTCAGCCATTAGAAACGACAAATACCCACCATTTGCTTCAACGTGGATGGAACTGGAGGGTATTATGCTGAGTGAAGTAGATCAGTCGGAGAAGGACAAACATTATATGTTCTCATTCATTTGGGGAATATAAATAATAGCGAAAGGGAATAGAAGGGAAGGGAGAAGAAATGTGTGGGAAATATCAGAAAGGGAGACAGAACATAAAGACTCCTAACTCCGGGAAACGAACTAGGGGTGGTGGAAGGGGAGGAGGGCGAGGGGTGGGGGTGAATGGGTGATGGGCACTTGAAGAGATGAGCACTGGGTGTTATCCTGTATGTTGGCAAATTGAACACCAATAAAAAATAAATTTATTATAAAAAAAAAATCTCCCAAATACAGAAATGGTAGACGTTTACAAATACAATTATCTAAAGAAACATTTACCCATTAAAGCAAAGATGCAAGCAACTATATAAAATCCCTCCTTACACTGTACAACTGATTTTCATATAAAGGAAATAAGTCCCATTCATTTCATTAACACATGATTCTCCCTATAATGGAAAAGTCTCAAGTAGGACAACTTCAAACTTCATAACTCTGAGGCAGTACCTTCTTGTTGTTTTCTGAAGTAGGGCTGAGAATAGTCAATTCCGGTTTACTTGGTTTAGGCTTTGGAGATTCACAAGAATTAATGAAATTCATGATGAAAGGTTCCAAATGCTGACCTTTCTGTTGTGATACAGAAATCATGGTATGCAAATTAAAAATCAAGATTATGATTTTTAATAATCATATAACCCATTAAAATTCACTGATATTTAATATACTTGTAACTATCATGTTACAGAATATACATAAATTAGTTATTCACCTCTTTCATTAGTTTTCCAGGAACAGACTTTATAATCTTCCCTGCAATTAAAAATAAAATATTAATTTTATGAAGGTATAATAAATCTCATAATTGCTTACTGTATACTTTACTAAGTAATTTTAAACACTCAATAGCCAAGTAAAAAGGAAAGTATAAAAAATATTTATAATTTACAATTTCACATTCAACAGAAATTTACAATAAATATGGTTTTCTTAATTATTTATAGATACAACACTTAGGATTTACTTAAAATGATACAGTGAGGTTGGAGGGGGGAAGGGAAGGGACTGAACAAGCCGTGTTGGTAACTACTAAAATAGAGTAAGAGGTTTATTATACAAAATTCTCTTTCGTGTATATTTGAAATTTTCCACAAAAAAATGTTTTCAAAAGATTTTAAACAATGATGACTATATAAAAATATCTAAAAATATGCAAAACACAGCAAAGGATACAGTCAACAAAACTCAAAGACAACCTACAGAATGGGAGAGGATATTTGCAAATAACATATCAGATAAAGGGCTAGTTTCCAAAATCTATAAAGAACTTATTAAACTCAACAGCAAAGAAACAAACAATCCAATCTTGAAATGGGCAAAAGACACGAAGAGAAATCTCACAGAGGAAGACATAGACATGGCCAACATGCACATGAGAAAATGCTCTGCATCACTTGCCATCAGGGAAATACAAATCAAAACCACAATGAGATACCACCTCACACCAGTGAGAATGGGGAAAATTAACAAGGCAGGAAACAACAAATGTTGGAGAGGATGCGGAGAAAAAGGAACCCTCTTACACTGTTGGTGGGAATGTGAACTGGTGCAGCCACTCTGGAAAACTGTGTGGAGGTTCCTCAAAGAATTAAAAATAGACCTGCCCTACGACCCAGCAATTGCACTGTTAGGGATTTACCCCAAAGATTCAGATGCAATGAAACGCCGGGACACCTGCACCCCGATGTTTCTAGCAGCCATGTCCACAATAGCCAAACTGTGGAAGGAGCCTTGGTGTCCATCGAAAGATGAATGGATAAAGAAGATATGGTTTATGTATACAATGGAATATTACTCAGCCATTAGAAACGACAAATACCCACCATTTGCTTCAACGTGGATGGAACTGGAGGGTATTATGCTGAGTGAAGTAGATCAGTCGGAGAAGGACAAACAGTGTATGTTCTCATTCATTTGGGGAATATGAATAATAGTGAAAGGGAATATAAGGGAAGGGAGAAGAAATGTGTGGGAAATATCAGAAAGGGAGACAGAACATAAAGACTTCTAACTCTGGGAAATGAACTAGGGGTGGTGGAGGGGGAGGAGGGCGGGGGGTGGGGGTGAATGGGTGACAGGCACTGAGGGGGACACTTGACGGGATGAGCACTGGGTGTTATTCTGTATGTTGGTAAACTGAACACCGATAAAAATTAATTTATTAAAAAATATATATGCAAAAGTTAGTCAAACAGTTTTAAGAATTGCTACAACATTTAAATTGGCTATTTGGAGGCACCTGGGTGGGTCAGGAAGTTAAGTTCCAACTCTGGACTTTCGCTTGGGTTATGATCTTAGGGTTGTGAGATCAAGCCCCATGTCAGGCTCCACAATCAGTGTGATTCTTTCTTTCTCTCTCTCTCTCTCTCTCTCTCTCTCTCTCTCTCTCTCTCCCCCCCTTCTGCCCCTCCCCATTGCTTGCACTCTTTCTCTAAAATTAAAAATAAAAAACACTGGCTATTCAAATAGCTTATATTCTGAGTTTTAGGTTAAATATACATAGTCTAATCTTGTTTGCCAAAATTTCTTGTATTTATTTTAAAATATCTGGGACACCTGGGTGGCTCAGCGGTTGAGCGTCTGCCTTTGGTTCAGGGCATGATCTTGGGGTCCAGAATCAAGTCCCACATCAGGCTCCTTGCAGGAAGCCCACTTCTCCCTCTGTCTCTGTCTCTCTCTCTCTTTCTGTCTCTCATGAATAAATAAAATCTTAAAAAAAAAATCAAACATCTTAAGATTTTCTCAAACATTAGAAATGCCTGAAAAATCATCAAAATTGATAGATGCAACTTAAAATTTCTTATGGTTCAATTTAGAAAAAAAGTAGACTTATGGTAATAGCAAGAGACATAATAACTTAAAATGGGAGACTGTTTTATAACATGAAAACCACCCAACCCTCTTCCCATCAGACTATTTCTCTTTTGCTATCCACATAAACTACACCTCCCTCCTCAGAACTCCCCCAAGTGCCTGGAGCACCTGGGTGGCTCAGTCAGTTAAGCGTCCAACTCTTGATTTTGGTTTGGGATGATGAACTCAAGGTCCTGGGAAAGAGTCCTACATCAAGTTCCATACTCAGTGGGGAGTCTGCTTCAGGATTCTTCCTCTCCTCACCCTCTTCTTATTCTCTCTCTCTCTCAAATAAATTAAATAAATCTTAAAGAAGATAGAAGCATTCTCCAAGTTCCTTAAACTACAGAGTTTTATACTGTTCTTTTTGGTCTCTTCTACATGCTTTTCCTGAGCCAATTTATTTGCTCAATCTGATTTAAAGTAACACTCAAATCTCTACTCCTTGCTTATCCCCTGGCCTCTCCTGCCTTACAAAAACTTCTTTACCTGGATTCTATAAACTCAACAAGTTCAGAACTACTCTTAATTTATTCCTTAATCTCAGCAAGTAACAGCATCCTCCCAATTGTTTAAATGGAACAAACAATTCTTTGATCATTTCTTCTCCATCAGTCAAACCTAGTCAGCAACCAAGTCTACCCAATTCTATCTCCTAAATATTGCATAGACCCAAATATAAAATGTCTTCACATTTTCCTCTGATAAGAAAACCTCCATATAAATACCAAGCATTCTGGCTCAACTAAATGTACTGAAGAGATACAGATGAAAGTCAAATGCCCACTTGCAATATTTAATTCATTTGTTTATCTCTATATGTACTTACGATTATATTATATAAAATATATTCAAAATAGTGTTTTACTTCCATTATTATTTTTAACAATTTTATTCAAACTTTTCTTGCTTATATTACTGTGGTCTATACTGAACTTTAACATAAAAGAAATCATGCTGTATATACTCTTCTGTGTCTTGCTTCTTTCATTCAACATCATGCTTTTAAGATTATCAGTGTTAGTTGGCAATTGAAGAAAGAAAATTATCATATGGTTTCACTCATATGTGGAATATAAGAAATAGTGCAAGGGACCAAAAGGAAAGGAGGGGGAATTGAATGGGGAAAAATCAGAGAGGAAGACAAATCATTAAAGATTCTTAAATTTGGGAAACAAACTGAAGGTTGCTGAAGGGGAGGTGGGTGGAGGGATGGGGTAACTGGGTGATAGGCATGAAAGAGGACACATGATGTGGTAAGCACTAGGGACACATGATGTGATAAGCACTAGGTATTATACTGTATATTGGCAAATTGAAATGAAATTTTAAAAATTAAATTAAAAAAAGATTATCAAAATTGTTGCAAATAGCTACATACTACAGGTATTCACTGCCACAGGTATTCATTTTATGAAACTACCATAATTTATGTTTACTCTACTGGTGATGAACATTTGTATTATTTCCAGTTTTGCCTATAAAAACAATGATGCTATGAACATTCTTTAATATATATAGAAAATTCTCTAGAGTATATATCTCAGAGAGGAACTGCTCATTCAGTTTCATACTAAACTGTGTTTCCTTTTTTTTTTTTAACAAAGATTTTATTTACTTATTCATGAGAGACACAGAGAGACAGAGGGAGAGAGACATAGGCAGAGGGAGAAACAGGCTCCATGCAGGGAGCCCAATGCGGGACTCGATCCCGGGAATCTGGGATCATGCCCTGAGCCAAAGGCAGACGCTCAACCGCTGAGCCACCCAGGCGTCCCCTAAACTGTGTTTCCAATTTATGTTCCTACTAACAGTTTTCAAGAAGTCTGTTAGAATTTGACACATGGCTTCACTATATAAACTATTCCTCTACGTTAATCTGAAAATGCTGATTATGTTCAGTTTATCCTCATATATATGATTCTTTAAACTGACTTACCAAGATTTACATCTGGTAGTATTTTATCAAGAAACTGTGTTTCCCCACCATTGGGGGAGAGAAAATCAGCCAGAAGTTGACTATTACTCAGTTCTGGATGCTGCAGAAGTTTCTTGAATGAAAAAAGAAAAAGGGGAAAAAAAGCTTAAAAATCCAAAAGGATCATCAAAACTATATTAAAATGATAAGAACGAAAACAAAAAATTTTTTAGTCCTCAAAAGCTATCTTACATTCAGAATAACAAAACCACATTTGTAGAAAGAATACTATTGCACAGCAGCTAAGAACTCAGCCTCTATGGTCAGTCATGAAAGGGTCTGCATTCTAGCTCTTCCATTTACCAGTGAGGAGTCCCTAGAAACTAAGTTCCTAAATTACAAGAGTTAGTTTCCTCATGAGTAACAGGAAGATAATACTACTTACTTTACAGAGTTGTTATATGAAGCATTTAGCACAATACGATACACAGGAAGAAGATTAAATATTAGCTAATATTGTTTCTCCATTTCTCAACTATAAAACAAGTACTACAATATCATAAAATGTTCTTGATAATTCAAAGAAGTTGGCACAAAGGGTTTTGCAGAAAACTAAATGTGGAAATGTGAAATAATTTGGAAAATCTGTTGTCTGTTCTTCTTGCAACACTATTTTCTTACAAGATAAACTGACTTTTTAAAGCCAAAATGAACCCGGTCTTACCTAATATTCTGTTTTGTAACTTGAAACAGTTTCAAAACTTTATGAGCAGAAATCTGTATAAAAATACCAGTAACTGCAACCTTTAGCTCCATATCACCAGAAAATACTCTTCTAGTATGTGGTACTCTAACTCTTAAAAAGATTTAATTCATTCCAATAATGGGTTAATGGTACAAAGGCAAAGGTTAATACTACTATATATTACATTCGAATATCCTTGCAGTAGTTAAGTTATTCGTATTTCAATTTTCACACGACCAAAAAACTATGTAACAAGTATTTTCTGGGTTGAAGCACTCAATGGTTCAAATACAAGAAATAAAATATAAAGATCCCTTTTTTTAAAAGTACTTATTTTTGACAGGGAGGCATCCAAATTTAACTGAATTAACATTTAATAAAATCTACAAAATCCCATGTCCAAAAAAAAAAGCGATGTAATAAAACAAAAAATGTATCTACTTTTTGGTCTTATGCACTTCATTAACGAAAGATGGTCATTAATTTTAGAGAAACCTAAATCAATTTTAGTTAAGCATCTGATTTGATTTTGGCTAACTGAACTAACAATGGAAATAACATATCAATTACATTGTTCACATAACACTGTGCCCACACTGAAAAAAAGATTTCAATTGCAAGCAGTGAATGGTAGAAAATCAGGAGATCCCAAGAAATTGGAAAAACATCTACAAACTGCAAAAGAAAAAAAACTAAGGAATAAAACAGGAGTTCACAAGTTCAGAAGTGCTAAACACAAAATCAAACAGGAAACAAGACAAAAGGGGCGCCTGCTTGGTTTAGTCAGTAGCAACTCTTGATCTTGGGGTTTTAAGTTCAAGTCCCATGTTGTGGGTAGAGTTTACTTAAAATAATAATAAAATTTTCTTAAAAAGACAATAGTAACAAAAAAACTATCCAGTATTCTTAGAATGCATTTCATTTTTTTTTTTTTAGAATGCATTTCATCTTATACGTTTTTCTTTCTTTAACTTTCCACACCAAAAGTTTTAAACTAAACCCAACATAAGATTTTTCTACTTCTGAGAAAGTATCTGGTATTTCACTGGTTATCAATTTATTTTAAATTTTTTATTTATTTATGATAGTCACAGAGAGAGAGAGAGAGAGAGAGAGAGAGAGAGAGAGAGAGAGGCAGAGACATAGGCAGAGGGAGAAGCAGGCTCCATGCACTGGGAGCCCGATGTGGGATTCGATCCCGGGTCTCCAGGATCGTGCCCTGGGCCAAAGGCAGGCGCCAAACCGCTGCGCCACCCAGGGATCCCATCAATTTATTTTAAAGTATACTCTTTTTCTTTTGAGAGAGAGATAGATAGCACATGAGGGGGGGCAGTGGGAAAGAGAGAATATCAAGCAGGCTCTGTGCTGAGTGTGGAGCCCAATGCAGGGCTTGATCTCACAATCCTGAGATAATGACCTGAGCTGAAATCAAGAGTTGGATGCTTATTAGCCAACTAAGCCACCCAGGTGCCCCTATAAAGTATACCCTTAACAATAATTCTCTTCCACATGAAAAAAATATCTTAAAAGAATTTTCGAAATTCACATTGACACATATCTGTAAAACAAAATGTATTTACACAAGAGAAAAAAAGACAAATTAGAGTATACTATGATTAGCAATGTTTTAAATAAGATGGTACTATTTACCTGTAAATATTCCTGAAACTCTTCTCTCTTTGACTTTAAGAATTCATAATTTTTGGGGCCAATGATCCTCTTGGAAGGAAGCTGGGCATCAGGAAATGTGCCTGAAATATATATATGAAAGTTATTAGCATGTTCTGCTACTATTTTTTTTTAAGATTTTATTTATTTATTCATAAGAAACAGAGAGAGAGGCAGAAGCAGAGGCAGAGGGAGAAGCAGGCTCCATGCAGAGAGCCCGATGTGGAACTCGATCTCGGGACCACAGGATCACGATCTGAGCCGAAGGCAGATGCTTAAACCACTAAACCACCCAAGCGTCCATTCTGCTACTATTTTTAAAACCTAATTTATAGCTTACTAAGGCAAATTCAGGTTTACAATGCTCCCATTTAGAGATATGGCATTAACTTTTAAATAATCTTGACAAGGGGCATGTAAATGGCTCAGTCAGTTAAGTATCTGCCTTCGGCTCAGGTCATAATCCTGGGGTCCTGGGATTGAGGCCCCACACTGGGCTCCCTGCTCAGCTGGGAGCCTGCTTCTCCCTCTCCCTCTGCTACTCCCCCTGCTTGTGCTCTGTCAGGTAAATAAATAAGACCTTTTAAAAATAATTAATTAAATAATCTCAACAAAAATCCATGAGCTTCAAGTCAGAAGTCCAGACCAAAGAACCTAGGTCTATTGATACCCAAAATATCACCAAATATCACCAACTCTTCATTGGCACAGATTTATTTAAGCCTTCTATACTAGTAAAAAAAAAAAAAAAAAAAAAAAAAAAAAAAAAAAAAAAGCTTCAAAAACTAATCATGAGACTATTTTGAAGTTGGTGGGATTCTATCAGCCAAAATCTTTAAAATACCTACTCTCGGGGATCCCTGGGTGGCGCAGTGATTTAGCACCTGCCTTTGGCCCAGGGCGATCCTGGAGACCTGGGATCGAATCCCACGTCGGGCTCCTGGTGCATGGAGCCTGCTTCTCCCTCTGCCTATGTCTCTGCCTCTCTCTCTCTCTCTCTCTCTGTGTGTGACTATCATAAATAAATAAAAATTAAAAAAAAAATACCTACTCTCTCATGAGAAAAAAAGGTAGCATTTTGCCAATACTATACAAGATTCAAAACAAAAATTAAAAACCCTGGATATGGGGGCTTAGTTGGTTGAGCAACCAGGTTTTGGTTTCATCTCAGGTCATGATCTCAGGGTGGTGAGATCAAGCCCTGTATAGGGCTCCCCACTGGGCATGAAGCCTGTTTAGGATTCCCTCTCCTTCTGTCCTTCCCCTCATTCTATCTCTGTCTCTCTTTCAAAGAAATAAATAAATCTTTAAAAACAAACCACGGACATGCTTCCTCAAATAGGGCTGACTTTAGAAATATAAATGCCAGGGATGCCTGGGTGGCTCAGTTGTTGAATGTCTGCCTTTGGCTCAGGTCATGATCCCGAGGCCCTGGGATCTCAAGTCCCACATCAGGCTCCCCACGGGGGGCCTGCTTCTCCTTCTTCCTAGGCTCTCTCTGTGTGTGTCTCATAAACAAATAAATAAAATCTTTTTAAAAAATTAAGAAATTTACATGTCAAAAAGGAAAATACTGTTGGGAATCCAATCAATGTAGGATGATCTAGGACTGTACAGTATGGATTGTATGTCTCTCATCTCTAAAATAAATCCAAAGAAAAAGTTCTCAGAGAAAGGAAGAGATAAGGATGGCATGGCACAAAACTGGCAGAGACAGAGAAAACCATTTAAAGACAAACACAAATTCAAAATATAAGCAAACAGTCTGGAGTGGGACTTTGTATTTTAAAGAAGAGTAAAAAAGGTTCTTGTCCTTCTCAATTCAGAACCAACCTGAATTTGGATCAAGGATACTCCACAAAGCTTCGATAAAATGAAGATTCATGGGTGCCTGGGTGGCTCGGTAGGTTAAGTATCTGACTCTTTGGCTCAGGTCATGATCTCAGGGTTGATCTCAGCCTGCTGAGATCTCAGGGTGAGATCGAGCTCCAAGGAGCCTGCTTAAGAATCTCTCTCTCTCCTTCTTCTGCCCCTCCTCGCCCTACTTGCTCGCTCATACTTGCTCCCACTCTTTCTCAGAGATTAAAGATTCAGAATACACAAATCAGACTCATCAACCTACATACAAAATGACTGTAAATACTTTGTAACTATATTGCTGATATTAACTAAAATAAATGGATGATAAGAGAGACTGAAAGGTAAGGGGAAGAACTAAAAAAGGAGAAGTGTTCCCCTCTTTTGCTTGATCTATCCTTAATAGAAATATTACACTACAGGTTTTGTTTCCATATCTAAGAACTAAATCAAAACATTTACCATGATGCAGAGCAAACATGTTTATCAAGAAAGATGGTAAAAGAACAAAAGCAATCTGAAATGCTTGGTTTAAATTAAAATCTCTGCCACATCAGGAAAAACCAAAATTAAACTGGAAAGAGAATCTTTTCTAAAATACAATTAAAGAATAGCTATCTTTTAAATATTAACATTATTTAAAAAGCAATAAATGTGCACTGTAAAAACTTTAAAATTAAATATAAGCCAGAAATAAGATAAAAAACAGTATGTTCCTATTATGAATAGTAGTATACACAAATGTTACTGCTACATTTCCTTGGTATAATACCTAAAATCAAAAAATTAATCTAGTTCAACAGCTTCTACAAAAAAGCTAATGCTAACATGTAATGTTTTATACAAAAGCCACATACCATGAAATTCTGTTAGTTTTGATTCAAGTACATAGAACTCTAGATATCTTCTATAGACGGACCAATGTTCAGGCTCATGCCCAACTGTAAATTGGATGAATACACAATAAATACTAAATAATTGTATAAACTATTAGATACTATTCCAGTCTTAATAATTTATTATTTCTTAACATCACATCATTAACATATTTTATCCCATATTTTAATTTTAAATTTAAGAGATTGATGCATTTTACCTATTAAGTTATCTCAATAATACATTTTTCTACAACAGAATCATAGAGCTGATAGAAATTTCAAAAAATAATACAGTGATTATTTTTTAAATGTCAGAAATAAACAATGTATTTCATAAAAACTTAAAATCAATTAATTTTAGGTCCCTCAAAATTTACTAATTGTCCTGATCTAAGACAATACAGAACAGCAGTACCCAACAGAAATTTCTGCAATTTTGAAAATGTTTTATATAATCTGTATTAATACAGTAGCTATTAGCCACATATAGTTACTGATCATTTGAAATGTGGCTATTCTATGTAAGGAACTAAAATGCTAATTTAATTTAATTTTAATTGGTGCACATGGCTAGTGGCTACCAAAACTGAATAGCACAAAGTAATATTTTACAGAATGAGTCAAGTCAGACCGCCTATTCCAATCCCAGTTCCCCCATTTACTAAGTGAACTTGAACAAATAACCTCATTGTGCCTTAAGTTGCTTAGAATAAAAATTGTACTCCTGCATAAAATAATACACCTAAATCACTTTTGTAGAATGCACAACACAGAAGAAGCTCCCCCAAAATGTTAACTGCTATGATATCTCATGTCATTCTAGCATAGATTTGGAAATGCAATGTACAAAGTCAACTAAGACCACAATAACCAAAAATATCACATTTAGAAAAAAACAACATGATACAGTCACAATCTATAGAGCAAATTGAAGTTTTTTTTCTTCAACACTGGTCTTAAAGGATCTTCATCATCCCTAATTTTGGTTTTTTAAAGCTGAAAATTGCTAATTTGCTACATATGTAAAATCAAAGTATTATTTAAATGATACACTTTATGAGATCCCTCATGGGTCATGGCTTCCTAAAAGCACATTATATTGACAGTAAAAGGCTGAGAAAAATAATCCTTAGAATACAAGTTTTAAGATTTTTTTGGTTTAAACTTTATGGTTAAATTATTAAGGCAAATTTCTAAAAAATAAAGCACAAAAATGAATAATATGTGTCCAAAAGGCAAAAACAAAGTGTATTTCCGAATGTTTAAAAGTATATCATACATAAACCTTTGAGAAGGAGATAAAAGTCACACATCAACATAAATTTACCTATAATAATAAGAATTCCCATCCTAAAGTCAGAAGTTTAAAATAATTTCCTGAGAAACAAGAACAGTGTTGGAAGAGTCAGACTTTAAGTACTTAGAAGTAGCTGAACCCAGAAACTAGAGTATTTCTTTTCAATTCTTTCCAACACTTAAAATGCTAATCAGTAGAAATGGTAGACAAAAGATGCAAACAAAACTATGTTTGAAACTGAAATATGGGGCACCTGGGTGGCTCAGTCAGTTAAGCATCTGCCTTCAGGTCAGGTCATGATCCCAGGGTCCTGGGATTAAGTCCCATATGGCAAGCTCCCTGCTCAGCAGGGAGTCTGCTTCTCCCTCTCCCTTTTTGCCCCTCCCCCCCTCGTGCTCTCTCCACCCCCTCAAGTATGTAAAATATTAAAAAAAAAGAAAAGAAAAGAAACTAAAATCAGACTATAATATCAACAATGGTTTGTCTCTACACCTATTAGAATACTAGAATACTGAGCCAGAAAAGCAATTGGCAAGACTGAATGGCAACAACAGCACAATCAAGTAGCACTAACTCCGAACCAGACCCTGCCTGGTATTTAGTTATAATAGGAAAAATTAGGGACACCTGGGTGGCTCAGAAGTTGAGGGGCTCCCTTCAGCTCAGGGCGTGATCCCAGAGTTCCAGAACTGAGTTCCCCAACAGGCTCCTTGCAGGAAGCCTGCTTCACCCTCTGCTTATGTCTCTGCCTTTCTCTCTCTGTGTCTCTCATGAACAAATAGATTAAAAATAATAATAATAACAGGAAAAATCATAGATAACTACTCTGAGCATTCTTCCTTTCCCATTTCTACATTTTATTTCTTGAAATAGGATTACCTTCTAAGAAAAATTTTAAAAACCTATTATCTTTTGAAAAACAAATAAGGAAGTTATTAGCACTGACCTTCATGCTAACACTTAGTCACTCCTCTCTCAAAACCATTTCCTAACATGACCATTTTTTTTTCCTTCTTTTTCCTGAGCTCAACTTCATTTTTCTATCATTCCCAAAATGTGTACAACTTTGATGTGCTTTTGTTTACACTGGGTGCCCTACTTCTTGGACAAATACCAGGGTAGTGACTGTTACCTTACTATGGATGCTATTTACCTCCTGTCTGTATTAGTTCACACCTGACACCACCAAATGAACACGAACATGAAGAAAACTTGTCAAATTGTGTTTTATTATATTTTTATAAATTCTAATTATCCCACAACAATGGAGGAGGAGAAACGCTGTCTTAATGAAATTGGTATAATATCCGATATACTGCTGTACATGTTACTCATAGTCAATTAAGAATAATGGTTAATGATGATGGCAGCAAAACCTTTATTAAAAGAATGTTACATAAAATGCCTTGCTGCATTGTCAGGTGTTGCACAGGCGTCTACTCAATATGTATTGGTTGAACAAATTAATTAAGTGGTGCTAGAGATAACCTAGGAAAGCCTAAGCTTTCATTCAACTTTCTGTTCACTTACCTTTCAGATGTGCAGTTAGAAATGGCAAAATATTTATCATTCCTGATAAATACAGACTAATTAGCATCTTTTAAGAAAGGTATTCATAAAAATTCCTACCTGCTCTTCTATCATTTCTTTCAACATCTATACAGAATACAGGTATTCTCTCCTTTTTCTCTTTCCTTTCAGAGGAAGGATCTTCAAAAAAGTCCACATATGGAATGCTAATTTTCCATGCAGCAAGGTTTCGGGGAGTATTAGGTGTGCTCACAGCTTCCACTGGAGAATCATCTTCCATTACAACAATACCTTCTTCAATCTGGAAAAAAATCATTAGGAAAAATTAAGTGTTTCCAGGTCCTTCAGGCCTATAGCACACAAGATACAACTATAAAAAATATGTCCATATAAATTCCATAATTTTCTACAAAACTTTTGAAATTAGGTGACACCAAATTTTCTACTAAAAATATAGAGAAAAAATTTAAAATAACAAGTTACTAACATCAACTCCAGGTTTTATTACATCTAGATATGAAAATTGCATGGAAAAGAGAAAATAGGCACTTCAGAGATTAAAGATACTGAAAACACAAATATAGAAAATATTTAACTTTGGTAATAAGTAAAAAGTACTGATATTTTTCATTCTGACAATATGCATTTAGAAAAAGTCATAAAACAGTTTTAACTACAGATGGTCACTGATTTATGATAGTTCAACTTTACTAGATGCAAAAGCGATATGCATTCAGTAGAAACTGTACTTTGAATTTTGAGTTTTTATCTTTTCCCAGGCTAACAGTATGTAGTATGATACTCTCTCGTGATGCTAGATGGTGGCAGCAAGCCATAGCTCTCAGTCAGCCACTCAATCACAAAGGTAAGCAATCAATACACCTATAGTCATTTCGTACCCATATAACCATTCTGCTTCACTTTCAGTACAGTATTCAATAAATTACATGAGATATTCAACACCTTATGATAAAATAGGCCTTGTGTTAGATGATTTTGCCCAACTGTAAGCTAATGTAAGTGTTCTGAGCTTGCTTAAAGTAGGCTAGGCCAAGTTATGATGTCTGGTAGCCTAGTGTATTAAATGCATTTTCAGCCCAGTAGGCTCCCTCCTAAGGGAGCCTCATCTATCCCCCTGCTTATGTGTGTACTCTCTCTCTCTTTCAAATAAATAAATAAAATCTTTTAAAAATTTTTATAAAATAAAAAAGCAAATGCATTTTCAACTTAGGTTACTTTCAACTTAAAATAGGTTTTAACAGAAGGTAAGCCCATTATAAGGTGAGGAAGATCTGTAATTCCATTTCCGGGAATGTATTCTGTTTTGTTTTTAAGATTTTATTTATTTATTCATGACAGACACAGAGAGAGAGAGAGGCAGAGACACAGGCAGAGGGAGAAGCAGGCTCCATGCAGGGAGCCCGATGCAGGACTCGATCCCAGGTCTCCAAGATCACACCCAGGCTGAAGGTGGCACTAAACTACTGGGCCACTGGGGCTGCCCATCTGGGAATGTATTCCAAGTAAATTTTTTTAAAAATGGGGAAAGGCACAAGTATATTCACTGCAGTGAAGTAATATTATAAATGAAAAATGGGCTGAAAGGGACCCACCTCCATTGAACTAAGTTTCATTTTTCATCTGCTGGCTTCTAACATTTTAATAATATAAATGTTTAAAATAATATTTTAAAATATTACTCAAAGAAAAATTATTTTTAAAAAGGAACTTTAAACATGTTCTAAAAATATAGATACAGAAAGAAGGAAAAACTGTCTCTACTTAATTAAATTAGAAGAAAACCTCTGAACTAACACATTAAAACACCTGATCACCTAGACATCACAAATTCATGTTAAAGAAGGCAAAATATTACAGATAAAACACATCCATCTTGAACATACTTCTTTTAAGACAATCAAAGACTGTTTGCACTTAAGAAAATTCTGAATAGTCTATTAAGAGCAAATGAGTAGTAGAGAGAGACTTCTTTGCAGAATTTTAGCACCCTACCTTCACTCTCAGTTCTAGTTTCTTCCCACACCTGGCAGTCACCTCTGTTCTAAGTGAGTTCTTTTACTCCCCTACAAAGCCCCTTAAAAATTATCCTTTTCTATTCTTGCCTTAAAATGGCTTTCCATAATCCCTAGTAAGAATGTTAATGATCTTAGGAGGACCTCTTAATACTCTATTGAAAACAAAGCCTTCAATTCCTAAAAAGAAACTATAAAGACAGATGATATGAGTTCGGTTTTGCCTTTTTTTGGGATAAGGCTATCTCCTTATATACCTGAAAGAAAAAGAGAGAGGAATGTGTGAGGGAAATGCCCGCTCCACTACTTGGACCTGAGATACCAAGTAGCATTTTCTATGGCTATTACAACTGTAATTTTGTCAATGGATTCAGTTTATGAGACATCAGAAGGGTAGACAATCATAAAATAAATTTGTTTAACAAGCTGACTAAATGCCAAAAAATAGACATTCTTGGAGCACCTGGCTGGCTCAGTCAGTGGAGCATGGGACTCTTGATCTAACTAAATGTTACAAATTCAAGCCCTAAGTTGGGTGTAGAATTTACTTAAAAAAAAAAAAAGAAAGAAAGAAAAAAGAAAGAAATTCTTAAATAAAAAGTTCTCCAAAATCAATCTAAGAAACAAAATAGGAGAACAAAATTCTTAGCAACATAAAACTATTCATGAAACAAAGGACAAATTTTTTAAATGTATTACTGTTACTGTTACCATTTAAATGGTATTTATATCAAAAAAGTTTAATGAATAATCTTTAGGGCAGTATTTCTCTAAAGAATTTTTAGAACTTCCTTTAATGTTATTTCAAAGTAAGTAATATAAACCAAAATTTTACGAAAAGGAAAACCAAATACTTTTTTGTTTTCATATAGATCTTCCCTCTACAGAAAGGATGGAGAGTAAGGATGGCAGAGGATAAAAGGCAAAAAGATGCCCCCCTATTTCCTTAAGAAATACTAGTGTTCCTCATTATTATCTTTTCCTTATCTTTTCCTATACAGAGATAACTGCCAACATATTAATAGATTCCAACAATTTATTTGCAAATAATTTCTGAACTTGGGACAGATACACATTTTCAAATAGACTCAATCTTATGCAGTGGACTTTGGTTTCCAGGCCAGCATACATATGCCAATCTAATCCATAATTTACATTCATACATTTATAAGAATTGATGCTCTTATAGTGCTTACTGCGCTTACCATATGCTAAGTGCTGTCCTACACTTTGTACATGTTACTTGTTTAATTCTCACAACAACCTTATGTAAGTCAGATACTATCATCCCCATTTCATTTGTGAAGAAGCCAAATCACAATAAAATTGAGCAATAGGAAGGAGGCACTGCCACCAAATGATCACATCGAGGTTTCTAAAAGAAAATGTTTTCTAGGTCCCAAATTTGCATCACAAACCACCTTAACCCTGGTAGTGAGACTGGCAATTTCCCTTTTCCTCTAAACTTCCTAAAAAAGATAAAGAAGACTCCCAACGTCCCACAACTTAGAACTAGCACAAGTACTGGGGTGTCTGGTTCAATCAGTTGGAAGAATATGTGACTCTTGATCTTGGGGTCATGAGTTTGAGCCCCATGTTAGGGTAGAGATTACTTAAACAAACTTAAAAAAACTAGCACAGTGCCCTCTAAATCACAACTGGCATCATCTTAGTCTGGATCAACAGCCTATGCACCCCTACCTTTTCTTTTCAGAGGATTAGGGATTAGTTTGCTCTCTTCCCATAGTTTTCCTTATTACTTATCTCTGGTTCCAAATCAAGAATTTTCTTCTTCCTTGGGCCACTATAACACAGAATTCCCTCACCTTTTTAAAGACTATCCTCCCATTCCTGAAGCAAACAAACAAACAAACAAACAAAAACCAACTTATCTTTCAAGTAATCAGTCAGAACAAAAAATAAAATGTACATCTTCCTGAACAAAAATTCTGTTTTGGAAAGTTCATAGTAACATGGGTAAATGCTTTTATTGTAATATTAAGTGGGGAGAGTAGGATAGCAAACTGTATACATAATGTAGCCTAATCTATGTGGATGAGAAAGGAAAGGTATTTTTTTTAAATCACCAAAATGTTAACAGAAATGGCAATTGAGTGATAGGATTATGGATGGTATTTTAAATTTGTTTCCACTTTTCCATATTACTAAAAAATTGAGACTATAATATGCTTAAATTTTTTTAATACACAAATAAATATTATTTTGAAAAAAGACTATATCCTCTGTCTACTGTCTTTCTTCTTACCCACACTTTTAAGAAAAGACAAGGGCATAAACAGAAAAAAAATGTTACATTTGGATAACCTAAGAAGGAAAAAAAAAAAGAATTAAGATTTTCTTCCACTTAAATCAAGAAGAATCTTCCACTTAAATCTTCCACTTAAATCCACTTAAATCTTCCACTTAAATCAAGAAGAATCATTTAAACTCCTTAAAATTCATCATGCAATGGGACAGAGGTCAAAAGGAAGAAGTACAAAGAGAAAAATGGGTTTATTTACTCTTCTCTCCCTCATTCCTTTTTATTAGTCATTGCCAATCCAATCACTATTATTCAACCTTTTATTTATTTTTTTAAAGATTATTTATTTATTTATTCATAGAGACACAGAGAGAGATAGAGATAGATAGATAGAAAGAGAGGCAGAGACACAGGCAGAGGGAGAAGCAGGCACCATGCAGAGAGCCTGACGTGGGACTCGATCCAGGGTCTCCAGGATCACACCCTAGGCTGCAGGCGGCACTAAACCTCTGCGCCACCAGGACTGCCCTATTTAACCTTTTATAACCAGGTTAGTAAATCTCTTAAGGGCAAAGTCTCTATCTTAATCATCATTTTTATCCCCACTGCTCAGTCATTAAAGGGCAAAATAAGGATCCAGGAACTCTGTTCAATAAAGATTTGTTCAATAAGTAAAAAGTACAAATGAGACAGTATCTATCCTTATGGAACTAACTAGTAAGGAAAACAATCATAAACATCATTTCAAATATAATTTTTGGTGCATACTTTAACATATGATCTAAGAAGGGGCACAAAGGAGGAAATATTCAATTCTACTTGGGGACCCAGATAAGGGTCTATGGGAAGCTGCTGGATTCTGAAAGTATAAATTTTCTACATAAATAAAGGAAGGGTATTTCAAGGACAACATGTCCAAAAGATCACGGAATAAAATTGCATGGTGGGTGTAATGTGTACATAAATTAACCAGAAATCTTGTTAAAATGCAAACTGATTCAGTAGGTCTAGAATAGAACCAGAGATTCTGTACTTTTAAGAAGCTCCCAGGCAATGCTGATGCTTTTGATACACCAATCAGTTTGAGTAGCAAGAGGTAAGGACATTTATCAACAATTTGCCTGGGGCAGCCTGCATGGCTCAGCGGTTTAGCACCTGCCTTTGGTCCAGGGAGTGATCGTGGGGTCCCAGTCCCAACGTTGGACTCCCTGCATGGAGCCTGCTTCTCCCTCTGCCTGTGTCTCTGCCTCTGTCTCTCTCTGGGTGTGTGTCTCTCATGAATAAATAAATAAAATCTTTTTTAAAAAAGTGGAAAACAAAACAAAAACAAAAACAATGAAAACAAATGTTTGCCTGGATCTATGGCTGGAAAGAGATGAAACTACAAAGTAAAACTCTAACCATAAGATGGTAAATTATTTGACTATTATAACTATCTCAACTCAACAGAAACCACTCTGGCCTTAACAGGCAATTAACCTGGTGTTCAGGATCTTTACAAATTAGATTAGTACTATGAATCTATAAAGTAATGAAAAAATAAAGGATAGAAAAGAAATCTGAAATAAGTAAAATAAAGGATAGGGAAAACAGAAAGGAAGCATGTCCAGTTTTTTATGACACTGTAGGTCGGAATTTATACATACATCAAATTGAAGAATTTTACTTACAAAGTCATCTTCACCTTCTGTTAACCCATAATTAGGCAACATAGCTCCTTCCATTGTGGTACTTTTGAATACTCCTTTAATTTTGCTACCTATTCTGCTGATTCCAAATGATTCTCCTCTTTTCTGTGTGCTCCTAAATGTTAAACAAAAATGTATCAAGTACATAGTAAATTATCACAACAATCTAGTTTATTCTAAACTACAATACAAATAGCTGTGAAAAGTGTAAACTAAAGGTAAAGCTAACATAACTTTTTGTTCATAGTCATAGTCATAGACATAGTCATAGACATAGTCTCAACATCTCAGAAGCCAAAAGTGACATGACATTTAAAGTTTTAATTTGGGGGTATGAACAAATGGGACAATATTTATTTATTTAAAATATGAATAAATGTTTAGAATTTACCTACTAGTTAAAACATTAACTGAACTAAAATGTTTAAAAGGTGAGAGCCCCCTAGTGGTACATAGTTCTCACTGCCATATATATTTTGGAACAACAAAAAAATGTGGTAAGACCAACATTCAAAACAATGTATCCATTTAGAACTGTACTGCTAAAATAACATAATGTAACAGAAAAAATATATAAAATTATGACCTCAGTTCATTTTATATCTTAACAAAAAAAATCTGTCCTCTAGAACTGAATATTTTTAAGCAAATTTTAATTTTATAATCATATAAATACTAATACTCAGGAGGAGTATGAAATAAAAGAGGAATGAAGTATAAAATGCATCTTACTTAACTTCAAAGTTACAAAAAGAAAAAATAAAGTGCCCAAGGGGAGGATTAGCTATAAACCTAAGTACAAAAGCAAATGTAGCCTAAGGAAGCCTGCTCTGACATAAAATATTAAATGTTGGTTTTGTAATTTTTTTTCAAAAGTAAGTTTCTAAAAGCAGATATAGCTGGAAAGCAACTACAACAAAAAATAAGCCAAAAAGCAGCAAAAATTTCCTGTTACAGCCTATGTTTCAAGTTTCAACAAGTAAAAATGAACTTTTACTCAATTTAAAACTCATACTATGTAATGCTGCCCATACAACAGCTAACCAAATAAAAACGACTTTTAAAATCCAGAAAAGTTTGTTTTGGATGCTTAATTTCATGCATAGCTATTACTCCTACAAGCAAAATTTATTTTTTGAAATAATGCAATAATTACAAAAACAAAATGGATCAAGTTTCAAATATACCTGGTACATTAATGACAAGTGCATTTTATATATGTCTAAAGAGCAAATCAAACTTACTTTAAAACTGGAAAAACTCTTAATAAATAGTAGTAAAAAGGGTACTTAAACTAGAAGATTATTTTATGTAAACAAGCATACAATCGGTGGTTTCTTTTTAAATCCAGAACTATAAACATAATTCTGAGAGTGTTTCTAAAACCAATTACAAAAATATCAACAAAATTTTACTAAAATATCTAGAATTTAGATCATAAGAAATTCAGCTTTTCGAAATCTGACATTTTAAAAAATATCTCACTTCTGATTATCTCCAGAAATATACAAATAGCATACTTCTTGTTTAAAAAAAAAAGTTCTTTAAACACAAGTAATTCTACAAGTAATTTAGCAAGACCAATTAACAAAAAATGAATCAACAGCTTTGAACAGCTAGATACTAGCTTTTCATTTTATCTTAAAATTACATTTTTATTTTACGACATATATCATGCTATTTCAAAAAGGAGCTATCTAGGGGGGCCTGGTTGGCTCAGCTGGTAGAGCATGAGACTCTTGATCTCAGGGTTGTGAGTTCAATCCTCCTACTGGACATGGAGTCTACTTCAAAAAATAGATAAAATCTTTTTAAAAAGAAAGAAAGAAAACAAAAAAGGAGTTATCTAGAAGCAAATTAGAGGTTAATTTTAAAAGGATATCCCAAAAACAAGATGAAAATAGAGAGGAAGGCAAACCATAAAAGACTCTTAATCATAGAAAACAAACTAAGGCTTGCTGGAGGGGAGGTGGGAAGGGGGATGGGTAACTGCATGATGGACATTAAAGAGGGCACTTGATGAAATGAGCACCAGCTGTTATATGCAACTGATGAATCACTAAATTCTATCCCTGAAACTAATAATACAGTATAAGTTAATTAAATTAAATTAAAATAAAATATTTTTAAAAAATAAAGGATATCTCAAGTAAGTGATATAAAGGCAATAGTAACAGCAGTGTTTCCTTTTTGTTGTACTTAGGTTGTTCTGGGTATACTTTCTGAACTTAAATAGATAATTTATACAGAAAAAAAAAAATCACATGCTGTCCCAAGACTTACCGAAAATCATCCAAACTTAGGCTACCTCTGCAGTAACAGATATGTGAAATTATATAAGGAAAGGAGAGAGAAAGCCCAGATATTAAACAAGTTTCACTTTAGAACACAAAACAAGATTTAAAAGCTTTAAAAGTTATACGACTAGATAGCATTCATCTTTGCAAAAGTAAAGAATTTTTATAACATAATAAAGGAAAAAGAAAGTACCAAGGCTGTTTTGGGGGGAGGAAGAGTATGAATTCTAGATCATTTTAAAAAAAGTTCTTAAACTAGTATGTCAAGAAATAACTTTGTACTTCTTTGCCCTCATTTAGGCACACTATTTGTTTGATATGATAGAAAGTATACAGAGACTAAGCCTCTATCCAAACACTTGGCACAGAAAACAAGTGTTTTCCAACGTGAAATTCAAGTCTATACTAGATATAATTATGTGTTTCACACATTTGTAGTTTGAGTACTCTGAAATATATGTTTTAAGAAACAAAGTGAACAAAAAAAAACCCTAAATATATTTTTTAAGTTATGCATTGAGTATGGAAGAAACAGAACAGGTTAACAATAATATGCATTAAAATTATTACTTTTAAATTACAATTAAATAGAATGTAGATATAAAATATATGAATACTTTACATATTTGAAGTCACTTAGCAAATTAGCAATGCTTCTCTAAATTTTCAGTGAAAGAATGTTACATAAATCTTTTATTTATTCTATATAGTTAAATGAGTAAATATCACAGAAGCAGAGCCCTGGCAAGACTGACAGTTAATATTAAAATCAGGTCAAGGGATCCCTGGGTGGCACAGCGGTTTGGCGCCTGCCTTTGGCCCAGGGCGCGATCCTGGAGACCCGGGATCGAATCCCACATCGGGCTCCCGGTGCATGGAGCCTGCTTCTCCCTCTGCCTATGTCTCTGCCTCTCTCTCTCTCTGTGACTATCATAAAATTAAAAAAATAAAAAAATAAAAATTAAATTAAATCAGGTCAATACAAAGAAAAACATACTTTTAAAGACCATAATCAGTACCCAGAATGAATAGAGTCCACATTTTTTCCTGTTTATTTTATATTTTAAAAACTGCAAAATTAATGTAGTATGTTGAAGACAACCAGGCATTCTCAAAGTGGCAAAGAAAGCTTTCCATCTCTGAAGTTATGACCCTGACTTAGCCACTGGGCAGGCTTATAGGAATCAAAGAACCACTTCTCCTTAAATGGTCCTCTACAGGAAAGTGATTAAGCTTAATACCCTACTACGGCACTCCAAATATCCTATGTCTATAAACAGAAATAAATTCAACCTGCTTCTCAAATGATGCTGGAAAATTCAATTAAAGTCTTTAAAAAGTGTTCAAATCAAAGAAGAGGTATTTGGATTGGGTAAAATATGCTGTTTTAAACAACATGGATGGAATTTCTGTTAAGTCAATGTTTCATGATTGTAATATATAAACTCAATAATCAAAAAATTCAAATGTTTCTACATCCTTTGGTTATAGCAAAAAAATGCAATATATTCTCCCCATGGCTACGGTTTTAACATTTTTCTTTGTACTATCTAAAAAACTACTCCAGTTTCTGACCTATCTACTTCTGTCTTTGCACCACATCCCTAACTTATTTATATATTAGATTCTTGCTCAAAAAAAAAAAAAGGAAGGTATTGAGAACAATTTGAATATCTATTCTATGGATTTATAGATGTGACCTGTGTCCATTTTGTACATACAATGATGTAAAGGCAAATCAAGACATTAATTCTTCTTTTATTTCTTTGAGTTATTTAACTGCACACATGTATTTCCAGAAAGTGAGAAGAGAAAGGGATAAAAACCTCTCCAAATTTGTAACCAGGATATACTCTAATAAAATGTACTCTCTGGAGGAAGAAAACTGTCTAAAATTGAGTTATCTACAGATTTCATTTATGGATGTGGTCTATAGGCTCCAGCAAAGCAGGTGATCAAGCACCAATGTATATTAATCATGATAACAGCAAGGCAATGGTGTGTATCTTGTTAAGTTTTTCTAAAAGAATTTCAGGCATTTTTGGGTTACCATATATAGTACAACTCTATAATTACTTAATAAAATGTCTTGTCTACTTATGCAGCAATGGAACCACAGAGTCAAAGAAAAACAAATAAAAACAATATTATTACAAGAATGATTAGCATCAACAAGTACAAAAACAAGCTTTACAGACTTAACATACCTACCTGTTCAATTTTGAATTGCGTGTTGGTGATTCTGCACCTCTTAAAAGTTGCCTGAAATACTTCCAAAAAATTATGATTGATTAAACTATTTTATATTAAAACATGATATTTGACCTTACTACTTTCCAGTTTAAAGAAAAAAATTTTAAATCAAGTGAAAATAACTATAGGCAAATAGAATAAGGATTACAATACTGCAAATGGAGATATTCAGGCCATTTGATTTCCACATGTCCATAAAGTATATAAAAGAAGAATGGAGTTTCACCATCACCACGGTATTAAAAAGCCACTCAAGAATATATGGCAAATCAGGTAGACCAATCTGGTCACTATCTACCTAATCAAATATATCTAAATATGGTTTTGGTATTGAGAATCATTTTTATAATAAACCTCTAACCTCAAGGTGCCGGGGTGGCTCAGCCATCAAGTTGTGATGCCAGCATCCTGGGATCAAGCCCCATGTTGGGCTCCTGGCTTAGCAGGGAGACTGCTTCTCCCTCTGCCTGTCACACATGCTCATGCTCCCTTTCTCTTTCTCAAATAAAACAAAACCAAAAACCTTTTAATCTCCATTAATTTATATAATTAAAAAGAGTATTCTCTTTTTTAATCATGCTTTATTTTTCTGTTTATTTTGTTATTTGAATCACTCATCTACTGATGTCAAAGCCACTATTAGGGACACCTGGGTGGCTCAGCACCTGAACGTCTGCCTTCAGCTCAGGGCATGATCCCAGAGTCCCAGGATAGTGTCCAATATCGGGCTCTCTGCATGGAGCCTGCTTCTCCCTCTGCCTTTATCTCTGCCTTTTCTCTGTGTCTCTCATGAATAAATAAAATCTTAAAAAAAAAAAAAAAGCCACTCCTAAATTTTGAAGAAAAATCCTTAAACATTGGGGATCCCTGGGTGGCTCAGTGGTTTGGCGCCTGCCTTTGGCCCAGGGTGCGATCCCGGAGTCCCGGGATCGAGTCCCGCGTTGGGCTCCCAGCATGGAGCCTGCTTCTCCCTCTGCCTGTGTCTCTGCCTCTCTCTCTCTCTCTCTCTCTTTGTCTATCATGAATGAATGAATGAATGAATGAATAAATAAATAAATAAATAAATAAATAAATAAATAAATAAATAAATAAATAAATCTTTAAAAAAAAAGAGAGAAAAATCCTTAAACATGATTAATATTTTGACTTACCTCATCACTGTGGCAGAACATAGGTGTGAACACATTCTCCAAGAGAGACAGTACATGTTCATATGCTTCAAAAAGACATCTCATAGTTTGAAGTTTCACAACATCTATATATGGTCCCTCAGCAACTATTAAAAAAATTATATTGCAGGAATTGTTTATGAATACCATAAGTACATTATATATTAGTATAAAATAACAGTGAAAGAGCATACAAACAGTCCTAGAACTGTTTTGCAGAAAATCCATTTGTAAGGTATAGAAGTCAAACTAGGATGAGGAATCAGAATAACCAACCTTCAATTCTGGAGGTTAATTGGGAGTTAATTTCATCAAAGCCTTCATCTTATTAGTTAAATAGGATAATGGCTACCTATGCACCTCACAGCTGTTGCAATAATAAACACTGAACACAGGAGAAACTGAGAACTTTAAAAGTTGTAAAAGTATGTTCTTATCAACATCTTTGACTTACTTTTCTGAATCTCTTCTACAATAAAGGGATCAAATCGAATTTTGTCAATACTTTCATCCAAACAATATGTTTTATAAATCTTCTGCAACTCTTCATGAAGAGATAGCATTTCATCATTTGATAACTCCGGTCGTAAAATTCTATCATTGAATTCCTCTAGAAAATTAGGAAAAAGTAAGAAAAAATGAATTATTTCAATACAATATAATACATAATATACTGTTCCCAGTCTAATTGTAATCAATATTAAAAGCAATTACAATCTATTCATCATTTTAAAGCTTTTTTAAAAATTTTAATTGAAAATAAAATATCCAGATGAAAGAGAAACTCAGTTAATCAAATATTTTATATGTTAATATAAAATATGTAAATACTTGCACAGAAATAAAATTTCTAAAATTTAGACTAGGAAACACATTTCTAAAAATTGTTTAAAGAACATATTCGATTAATTTTTTATACCAAGTGTTTTAATATTTTGAAATCTAATTCACTAAAGACCAGTGAAACCTAAGGCTTTTTTAAGTTTCAATTTTTTTTTGTTTTTTTGTTTTTTTATTTATGATAGTCCCAGAGAGAGAGAGAGAGAGAGAGAGAGAGAGAGAGAGGCAGAGACATAGACAGAGGGAGAAGCAGGCTCCATGCACCGGGAGCCCGATGTGGGATTCGATCCCGGGTCTCCAGGATCGCACCCTGGGCCAAAGGCAGGCGCCAAACCGCTGTGCCACCCAGGGATCCCTCAGTCAATGTTTTTAAATTATATTTTCTTCCACCATGGAGACTACAGACTACTGATGGAACTGAGTGTGTGAACAAATATATCTTTTTCTCTAAAATCAGATGACAGCAGTAGAATAGACAAAATATTGACTCCCTTTTCTTTCTATAAGATGTATTAATATGGAGTTCACCCTTAATTCTTAATTATCTAACTGAAGCAAGAGGATTTTTTTAATTCTTAAAAAAATTATCTTGGGATAATAATAAAATGCATATAATTGGAGCCTTGAACAGAAAGGAGAAAGAAAATGAGGCAAAATATTCAAAGAGATAACACCCAAGAATTTTCTTTTTTCTTTTTTTTAGATTTTGAGGGGAAGAGAGTGTATGAGTGGTGGGGGGAAGGGAGAGGAGAGAGAGAATCCTAAATAGGCTCCACACTCAGAGCAGAGCCCAACACAGGGCTCAATCTCATGACCACCAGATCATGACCTGAGCTGAAACCAAGAATCAGACGCTTAACCGACTGAGCCACCTAGGTGCCCCAACAGCCAAGAATTTTCAAAAGTGATAAAAGACACCAATCTACATATTCAAGATACTCAGTAACATCCAAGCAGAACATATAAAAAGAAAACTACATAGTATAGTCAAATTTCTGCACACCAAAAATAAAGAGAAAATTATAAAACCAGCCAGGGAGAAGGGGGACATATTATATAGAGAGGAATACACGTAAGAATGGAAGGTAATTTCTCATTAGAAAGAATAGTATTGGGGCAGTTGGGAGGTCAGTAGGCTATGTGTCCAGCTCTTAATATCAGCTCAGGTCATGATCTCATGGTCATGAGATCGAGCCCCACATCAGTGTTCATGCTAGGCATGAAGCCTGCTTAAGATTCTCTTTCTCCCTCCAACCCTCCTCCCCAACCTCCCTCTTTTACAGGAAAAAGAAGAAAAAGAGGAAGAAGAAGAAAGAAGAAAGAAGAAGAAGAAAAAAGAAGAAAGAAGAAGGAAGAAAAGGAAGAAGAAGAAGAAGAAGAAGAAGAAGAAGAAGAAGAAGAAGAAGAAGAAGAAGAAAGAAAGAAGAAGAAGGAGGACGAGGAGAAGAAGAAGAAGAAGAAGAAGAAGAAGAAGAAGAAGAAGAAGAAGAAGAAGAAGAAGAAGAAGAAAGAAGAAAGAAAGAAAGAAAGAAAGAAAGAAAGAAAGAAAGAAAGAAAGAAAGAAAGAAAAAAAGAAAGAAAGAGGTTTTGCCTAAAAGATAATGGAAGAATAACTTTATTTATTTTTTAAAAGATTTTATTTATTTATTCATAGAGACAGAGAGAGAGAGGCAGAGACACAGGCAGAGGGAGAAGCAGGCTCCACACAGAGAGCCCGACATGGGACTCCATCCAGGGTCTCCAGGATCACGCCCTGGGCTGCAGGTGGCGCTAAACCACTGCGCCACCGGGGCTACCCGAAGAATAACTTTAAAATGGTGAAAGAAAAACCTGTCAACCTAGAATTACATATTGGTAAAAATATCCTTCAAAATGAATACGAAATAAACATCTTTTCAAAAAGACAAAAACTGGGGTGTCTGGGTGGCTCAGTAAGTTCAGTGTCTGCCTTTGGCTCAGGTCATGATCCCAGGGTCATGAGATTGAGTTAAGGAGGGAGCCTGCTTCTCTCTCTCCCTCTGCCCCCAACTTGTGCTCTCTCTCTCTCTCTCTCTCAAATAAACAAATAAAATTAAAAAAAAAAAAAAAGACAAAACCTAAGAGAATTTACTTCCATCAGATTGGTGCTATAATAAATGTAAAAAAAAAATTTCTTTCAGGAAAATGATAACAGAAACCTGATTCTGCAGAATGGAATAAAAAGCCCCAGAAAGGTAAATATACCAATAACTCTAGGGCCAAAATGAGGGTGGGGGATGGAAGGTTTAAAGAAGAAATACCAATGTGTTGTAGAGTTTATAGCCTACACAGAATTAAAATATATAACAGCACATCAGGTAGGAAGGGAGTAATCTGAAGTACACTGAAGTCCTTACAGTGTTCCTGAAGCAGTTAATTTTTTTTAAATGGAGACTGTGATAAAGACTAACAATGCAATCTCTGAGCAACCACTAAAGAGAAGAAACAAGAGAAGAAAATAAAGGAGACATAAATAAAAAGCCAATAGAAGAGATAAAATGGAATATTAAAAAATACTCAAGTAACCCAAAGAAAGGCAAGAAAGAAGTAAAAGAAGAATAAGAATATATGGAACAAATGTAAAACAAATACCAGGATCAAAGACCTAGCAATAGGGGCAGCCCCAGTGGCACAGCGGTTTAGCGCCGCCTGCAGTCCGGGGCGTGATCCTGGAGACCCTGGATCGAGTCCCACGTCAGGCTCCCTGCATGGAGCCTGCTTCTCCCTCTGCCTGTGTCTCGGCCTCTCATTCTCTCTCTGTGTCTCTATGAGTAAATAAATAAAATCTTTAAAAACAAAAAAAAAGACCTAGCAATAAACATAGAAGTATTACATTAAGTGTAAAGGTATATTACATACCCTGACTAGAAAGCAAAGATTAACAAACTAGATTTTTTTTAAAGTAAGATTCAACTCTATGGTGTTTACAAGAAATATTAAACACTTTAATCATATAGAAAAAGACATACAATGCAAGCCCCTCTGTAAGAACAATGTAGCCATATTAATCCCAAATCAAGTAGACTTCAAGACAGAGAATTACCAGAGAAAAGAACATTTTATAATGATAAAAGGACAAATTCATCATAAAGATATAACAATCCTAAATGTGTCTGCACCTAATAATAATGTTCAAAATACATGGGAAAAAAATTACAAAACTGAAGGTAAAAACAGCGAATCCATTAAAAAATCATAAAGAATACAGAATATTTTTAGACAATCCATCAACTTAACCAAATTGACATTTATAGAACACTACCCAACAAAGCAAAACAGAAGTTCTCACACAAACAGGGAACATTAAGACATATGGAGGAGCTACAGAACAAGTTTCAATAAATTTGAAAAAGACTGAAATCACATAGAATAAGTTGTCTGACCAGAACAGTATTTTTTTTTCAGAACAGTATTTTTTTTAAAGATTTATTTATTTGAGAGAAAGAGAAAGAGCACGCACATGCACAAGCCAAGAGGGGTGGAGACTGGGGAGGGGCAAAGGAGATAAGGAATCTTTAAGCAGACTCCAAGATGAGCAATAAGTCCCACATAGGGCTTGTTCCCTGGGCCCTGAGATCATGACCTGAGGCGAAATCAAGAGTCAGATCCACCCGGGCACTCCTAATAACAATATTAAATTAGAAAACCACCACAGTATGATATCTCAAAAATCTCCAAATGTTGGTAAATTTAAGTCAAAGAATAAACCACAGGGAAATTTAAAAATATTTAAAACTTAATTACAATAAAAAAAATCACATATTTGGGGGCTTAGTCAGTAGAGCATGTGATTCTTGATCTCAGGGTTGTGAGTTCAAGCCCCATGCTGGGTGTAGAGCTTATTTAAAAACCAAAACAGGGCAGCCCTGGTGGCCCAGCAGTTCAGCCCAGGGTATGATCCTGGAGACCCGGAATTGAGTCCCACGTCAGGCTCCCTGTATGGAGCCTCCTTCTTCCTCTGCCTGTGTCTCTGCCTCTCTCTCTGTGTCTGTCATGAATAAATAAATAAAATCTTTAAAAAAAATAAAAACAAAAACAAAAACGAAAAACAAAAAACAACAGGGGCATCCGGATGGCTCACTCAGTTAAGCATCCAACTCTTGATCTCAGCTCAGGTCATAATCTCATAAGATCAAGACCCACATCAGGCTCCACTCACTGGAAAGTCTACTTGAAGTTCTCCCTCTTCCTCTCCCTCTGCCCCTATCCCACTCTCATGCTCTCTCTCTAAAATAAATAAATCTTTAAAAAAAAAAAAAAAACAACTCAAATATCCAAAATTTTGGAAATTTAGATATAGGAATTCATAGACAGAAATTTATAGTTTTTAAAAACCCTGTATTCAAAAAGAAGCCAGGAATAAAATTAAGAAACCAGAAAAAGAAACGCAAACTGAACTCAATGTAATTAGAAGAAAATAAAAATAAAAGTAGAAAATTAGCAAATCGAAAATATTAATAGATTTGATAAAACCCCTAGCACTAGAGATTAAGAAAAAGAAAGTACAAATTACCAATAAAGGGAGGACATCACTATAGCTTCACATGGAAATAACTCCATGACAATAAAATAGGTTACTGAGATGCATTAAAAACATTCAAAAAATTTAGTATCAATTCATGATAAAAACTCTCAGCAAACCAGGAAGAGAAGGAAACTTTCTCAATCTGATCAACGATATCTACAAAAGGAAACCCAGACTATTACCATACATAATGGAATAACACTAAGTGATATCCCCCTAAGAGCAGGAACAAAGCAAGGATGTCAACTTTTTTTTTTTTTTAAGGATGTCAACTTTCACCCCCCTTCAATTCAACATTAAAGTAAAGGTCCTAACCATTGCAATAGGTAATAAAAAGAAATAAAAGGCATAAACACTATAAAGGAAAAACTTAAACTATATTTGCAAATGACATAATTATGTACGTAGAAAATCTTAAGGAAATGTACAAAAAAGCTTATAGAACTAGTAAGTGAATGTAGCAATGGTACAGGATACAGAGTCAATATGCAAAAGAATCCATTCTATTTCTGTACATTAGCCACAAATCTAAAATTATTTTAAATACCACATGCAAATACCTCCAAAAACATAAAGACCTACAGTGAAAACTATGAAACATTATAGAGAGAAATTAAATAAGGCTGAAATGAAATGAATGGAAAAATATTCCATGTACATACACTGGAAACCAAATACTGTTGAGATGGCATTACTCCCTGAGTTAATCTATACAATAGATTTAATGCAATTCTAAAAAAAAAAAAAAAAAAAAAAACCTACAAACTAGGCTTTGTGTGCGTGCATATATGTATGTGTATCCATGAGCATGTATGTGCGTGTGTGTGTGTGTGTGTGTGGAAATAGGCAATTTGATTCAAGACATCCTATGTAGTCACAGTAATCAAGACTGTGGTATTGGTCAAAAATCGGACATATGAATCAATGGAAAAAAAGAGAATCCAGACACACATATATGGTCAAATAATTTAACAAGATGCCAAAGAAACTCAAGATGGGAAAAAAAATTCCTCTTAAAAAAATCAGTATCAGAAAAACTGGATATCCATACCCATAGGAGGGAAAAAATGAACCTCCACCCCTACCTAATATCAACATGAAAATATTTCAAGATCACAAACCTACATGTAAAATATAAAACTATAAGGCGTCCAGAGAAAAATGAGCAAATATCACTTTGACTTAGGTTAACAAAGATTTCTAATAGAAGTCTCTGAAAGCACTAACCATAAAATTAAAAATATATATTGAATATCATCAAAATTTTAAAATTCTACTCATTAAAATAAAATGAAAAGACAACCCATAGTCTGGAAGAAAATATTCTTATTATTTATTTCTGACAAAAGACTTACATCTAGAATATATAAAGAACTCCTATAATTTAATGACAAAAAGAAAAACAATTCAATAAAAAAATAAGCAAAAGACTTAAACACTTCCACCATACAAAGATAACTGAATGACCAATAAGCATATGATAAAATGTTCAACAGCAGTCATTAGAGAAATGCAAATTAAAAGCACAATAGGATACCACCACACACCCACTAAAATGGCTAATATTAAAAAGACAAAACCACCAAATTTTGATAAAGGTATGGAGCTACTAGAATTCTCACACATTTGCTAGAAAGAGTAAAAGAGTACAATAACTTTGGAAAACAATGTGGTAATTTCTCATAAAACAAAATATATATCTACCCTGTGACCCAGTAATTCTACTTCCAGTTATTAAACATACACTCAACAGAAAGCCTTATACAGGATTGTACAGAGCGATTTTATTCATAATAGCCCAAACGTGAAAGCAGTACAGATATACTCATCCATAAGAGGAATGAATTAAAACAAAAATAAAAACAAAACAAAACCATGGTACACTCATACAAAAGACTACTACTTAACACTAAAAAAGAGCAAACTATTCCTCTATACAACATGAACCAATCTTAAAAAGCATTATCCTGAATTAATGAAGCCAGGCACAAAAGAGCACATACAATGTACTCCATTTATATAAGGAAACTGTACAGTCAAAACTAATCTGTGGCAAGAGAAATGAGACCTGTGACTGCTTGGGAGGAGTGGGAGTGTTTGGGAAGGGTCCTAACTTTCTGGGGGTGATGATAACGTTCTATATCTTGATAAAGGTGTAGGTTACACCGATGTATAGATGTGTCAAAACTCATCAAACTTTGCATTTAAATTCTTTTTTTTTAATTAATTATTTATTTATTTATGATAGTCACAGAATGAGAGAGAGGCAGAGACACAGGCAGAGGGAGAAGCAGGCTCCATGCACCGGGAGCCCGACATGGGATTCGATCCCGGGTCTCCAGGATCGCGCCCTGGGCCAAAGGCAGGCGTCAAACCGCTGTGCCACTCAGGGATCTCCTGCATTTAAATTCTGTGAGTTTCATTGTGTAAATTATATATCAATTTTTTAAAGTTATATTTAAAAATAAGTCAGTTGGTTGAAGTTAGTTATAACTTATGTTCCGATCTGGAAAGGAGTGGACACTTAAGAGACAACTCAAAGATGCATTTAGATTTTCTAGTAAAATGAAATTTAGTACAATGACACATGACAACTACAAAATCAGATGTGATCTAAACATTCAAATGTATTTACAGTATATAACAAATACATTAAAAAGTGTAAAAATGACTTTGGTAAAGTGCACAGGTAAGCCTCACCCACAGTCAGACATATCTGCAATACATGCACCGCTCCTTCTTGTTTCAGAAAGTTCATAAAACGAAATAAGAGATCTTGCTGTTCTCTGATTTGCTTCAATTCTAACTTCAGCACCTTGATACAATATGGGAGAAGAGTAAGTCAAGTCCATATATCAACACTGATAAAATAGTTTATATCAAAAATAACAGGGGAGCCTGAGTGGTTTGGTCAGTTAAGTGTCTGCCTTCAACTCAGGTCATGATCTCCAGGTCCTGAGATCAAACCCCACGTCAGACTCCCTGTTCAGCAGGGAGTCTGCTTTTCCTCCCTCCTCTGCCCCGAACCCCCTACTCATGCTATCCCTCTCTCTAATAAATAAATAAAATCTTTAAAAAATAAATAAGTAAAAATTTTTTCTTAAAGATTTTATTTATTCATGAAAGACAGAGAAAGAGGCAGAGACACAGCAGGGGGAGAAGCAGGCTCCAGGCAGGGAACCCAATGTGGGACTCGATCCCAGGACTTCGGGATCATGCCCTGAGCCAAAGGCAGATGCTCAACGACTTGAGCCACCCAGGTGCCCCAAGTAAATGAAAATTTTAACAATAATATACATTATTGCTAAAAATACTTACAGATGGCTTTTTATTTCTAGGTTCTGCAAATTTCTGCAAGAATGGAACCAAAGGGGAAGGCAGTTCAGTTGCTTTCTCAGGCTATGAAGAAAGAGAATTTATTAATTCAATAAAAGTATCATATGCTTTGACAGATATGAATCAAAATTCAAAGTTAATACTCAATACTCACTGGACTGTCATCTATGAAGATGATAAGTAAATGATTCACAGTATCCTAATGGAAAATAATACACATAGGTCAAACTAATTCTATTACTATATTCTGCCCAAAATTCTCAAAACTTTCTGCATATTGTGAAAGTTTCTAGAAAAATAAAGAAACAAATGGAACAGTGGCAAAGCAGTTGTACATATGTAACATAGAGGCACTTTAAAAAATCTGCAATGTAGGGGATGCCTGGGTGGATTAGTTGGTTGAGCATCTGACTCTTGATTTCAGCTCAGGTCATGATCTCAAGATTGTAGGAATGAACCCCATGCTAGGCTCCACACTTAACAGGGAGTCTGCTGGGATTCTCTTTCCCTCTCCCTCACCCTCTACCCCTACCCCAGCTCATGCTTATGCTCTCCCTCTCAAATCAATCAATCTATCTTTAAAAAAAAATGCAATGCAGGGCAATAAAAAGAAAGTGGGCAAAGAAAAAGTTATTCTAACTTCAGCATTTAAAATGTTTATAAATTAGTCCTGCTTCTTCAAAATTGTACTGGTTCAAAAGTAAAAACAACTCAAGTGGCAATGGATGAATAAATAGCAAAATATGGTATATACCTACAATGGAATATTATTCAGTCTTGATGAGGCAGGAAATTCTAATATATGCTACAAAGTGGATGAATCTTGGGGACATTATGCTAAGGGAAATAAGGCCGTCATAAAAGACAAATACTGCATGGACACACTTATACAAGGTACCAGGAAGAGTCAAATTCATAGAGATAGAAAGTATGGTAGTAGTTGCCAGTATATAGGAAGAAGGAAGAATGGAGAATTACTATTTAATGGCTACAGAGTTTCAGCTTCGTAAGATGAAAAGAGTTCTAGAGATGGGTAGTAGTGATGGCTGCTCAAAAATGAGTGTATTTAATACCACTGAACTGTATGTACAAAAACATTTAAGATGATAAACTTGATGTTACAGTATTTTACCACAATTTAAAACCATTTTTTAAGCCTTACTGGATCAGCTAGGAAATCCAAAGAAGGAAGGAATACCGAACCAGAAAGGATCTCTCTTAAAAGCAAAGTCAGGGATCTGGAAAAACAAACAATATTGTACATATTTAGTGATTTACATCCGTTCTTACCTGGAGATCTCACTAAAATGCTGACTATGATCCAGTAGATATGTCCCCCCAGATTCTGAATTTCTTTAAAGTTCCCAAATAATGCTCATTTACGCTAGTGGTTCACAGACCATACTTGGATTCCTGAACTGGCTAAAAGAAGTACTGTTTAAGAGAAAAAAAAATTTCCTTAACAGGAGGGATTTGGATGAGGATTAGAAAACATCCCCACCTCAGAATATTTAAAATATTTAATACATTTTTAAATTAATGTTTAAAGCAAGTAAGTTTTTAATAGTCTAATACATTTCATAATTATAATATTTAAATATTATACATTAATCTGTTCAAATAAAAATATTTTCATTAAAATATTTAAAATACTAGTATTTTTTGATACAAATTTTATGTTATGAATAAAATAAAGTAATATTTAAAGTACATTACTGCAGGGAATGCTTGGATGGCTCAGTCAGTACAGTACATGCAACTCTTGATCTAGGAGTTTCTAGATCAACTGGTAAGTTCACATCCCACTTTGAGTGTAATTACTTAAAAATAAAACTTAAATAAATAAAATTTAAAAGTACATCACTAAAAATAAGCCATGGTTTCTCCTCTAAGAATTATCAGGGTGAAAGTAATGAGGTAAGTTTATGGAATAATCTAAACATGTTTCTACCAGAAAAAGGATGGTCTAGATCAATTCTAATTATTCTTCAGAGGTATAACCTTAAAACACAAACTTTGTTTAGTTTGTTCAAAGTTTTCTGTTACTGAGTCAGAATGTTTATGTCTTCAAAATGGAAGACAGAGGAATTAACAAAGTATAATGATCTCAAATTTAAGAAAAGCTAATTTTTAAAAAAAAATTTAAAAAAAGAAAATGAATAGTTCCTATTTGATTAAAAAAAAAAGAAAAGCTGATTTTATTCATATTTATCTTGATTTCCTTCATATTTATCTTGATTTCCCAAGATCACTTCCCCCTCAAAAAAACTCTAAGTAACACAACACATCATGAGTGCTTAGCACCTAAAATGGCATTTTAAGACCTGACAAATTATATTTCTTAAATGCAAAGTTACTCACATCACAGGTTCATCTCAAGTTTTAGTATACTCCTATTATGATCAAGAATAACAATATACATATGGCATGGTATGCAAATACTGCTATGACATTTTCCAGACTATTTATACCTGCAGTCTGTTGCTTTAGGAGGTAAAATATAAGGAAAAAGTAGTTCAGTAAGTTTCCTTAAATAGTGTAATTCATCTCTTCGGCTCCTCAAAGCCACATGAAGCTCTGGACCATATTCTTCTAAAGCAGCTTGCTGTAAAAACTCTGTATTTTCTACTATAAATAGAGATAAAATAAATAAATAAATATTGAAAGAAGTTAAGCAACACTAAATAACTTCAGCCATTTCTACTAACCAACAGTAAACCATTTACACAGTCATTCCTTTCCTAGCCCTCCTTTCTTTCCAATATGTATTCTACTGGGAAATTTTTTACAAACAGGATATAAGAGTAATAATTTTCCTCCTTGCCAGAAGTTTTTTTTTTTCTGCCAGAAGTTTAATTGATAAATTAAAAATTTGATAAAAAGACCTTTCCCCATGGCAAACAAGAATTTTAATTCATATCACTACTTTGCAAATGATATTAAACAAAAGCAAATATTTATTCTGAAAAGTGGAAAAAACTATAGACAACTTCTAGCACATATAAAACTATTATCAGAAGTTATACCTTGTTCATCTTCTGCAAACACACATACACACACACACATACACACACACACAAACCCTGTTAAAATTCTTTGTCTCTGCTTTCATATTTAAATCATTCAGGTAGGGATGCCTGCGTGGCTCAGTGCTTGAGCATCTGCCTTTGGCTCAGGCCATGATCTCCAGGTCCTGAGATAGAGTCCTGTGTCGAGTTCCTCTCAGGGAGCCTGCTGCTACCTCTGCCTACGTCTCTGCCTCTCTCCCTGTGTCTCTCATGAATAAACAAAATCTTTAAAAATAAATAAATAAATCATTCAGGTAAACTTTTAAAGCACTTATAGTATAAAAACTGGCTTCTTAGGTTAAGTTCTAGGTCTTCTGTTCAGAATATAGGACATAAGAGATACGGAACTGTTTATGGCATAAGTCCTATGAAGAGATAAATTACTTAATAAATATTAACTGATGATAAAACTTACATTAAAAGAAAGCTTTCAGAGTGCCTGGGTGGCTCAGTGGTTGAGCATCTGCATTTGGCTCAGGTTGTGATCCCAGGCTCCTGGGATTGAGTCCCGCATTGGCTCTGCCTATGTCTCCGCCTCTCTCTGTGTCTCTCATGAATAAATAAATAAAATCTTTTTAAATAAGTTAAAAAATAAAAGAAATTAGGACAGCCCCGGTGGCTTAGCAGTTTAGCGCCACCTTCAGCCAAGGGCGAGATCCTGAAGACCCAGGATCAAGTCCCACGTCGGGCTCCCTGCATGGAGCCTGCTTATCCCTCTGCCTGTCTCTCTCTCTCTCTCTCTCTCTCTCTCTCTATCTATCTATCTATCTATCTCTATCTCTCTCTCTCTCTCTGTGTGTGTGTGTCTAATAAATAAATAATCTTTAAAAAAATAAAAATAAATAAAAGAAATCTGTTTTAAAAATTTTTATTTATTTATTCATGAGAGACACAGAGAGAGGCGGAGACACAGGTAGAGGGAGAAGCAGGCTCCATGCAGGGAACCTGATACGGGACTCGATCCTGATACTGCAGGACCACGCCCTGAGCCGAAGGCAGATGCTTAACCACTGAACCACCCAGGCATCCCTAAAAGAAATTTTTCTTCAAAGGCCAAGTATTAAACTAGTATTTTAGAAAGACAGTTGAGGGGTGGGCAGTGGGAAAGGGCAGAGGAAAAGGGAGAGCTTCTAGAGCAGACTCTGCTGAGTGTGGAGCCTGATGCAGGGCTTCATCTCATGATCCTGGGATCATGATCAGAGCCGAAATCAAAGGGTCAGAGACTTAGCTGCCTGAGCCACCCAAGTGCTCCAAAATAGTATTTTAACTTAAATGTAATAGTATTGTCACTCTTTTTTACACACCTCAAAGACATGGAAGAAAACAAGTCATGCTTTCCCCTATTTGCACTTTGTGCCAAGTTTAAACCATGGAGTCTATGAAAGGAATATTAATTGTAATTCAATGGCATTTGACTATTTTCTTCTATTTTTATTTAAAGAGGATGCCAAGCACATTAACCCCAAAAAGCCAATATATACATTCTAATAGTGTGAGTAGTAAGAAGGTAAATGAAGGGTACCTGTGCCTGAGATACAAAAGAATGACTGGTAAAGATGGATGTAGTTTTTACAAGAAATGCATTTTATTTCATAGTTATGCCATTATTTACTAAGCATTTTCTCCAAGAATTTAGAGCACAGACCTTTTAAAAATTTGTCATGAGCCAGAATATAAAATAAGACTAAGCCATGCTAAATTCCAGCTATACTTAACTAATATGATCTGGAACAAATGATATAAACCCTATGAGCCTCAGTTCCCATAGCAATAAAGAGTAGATATAAGTAGATATAAACACTGAAAAGTCACCATGCAAAGTGAATAAAAATTATAACATTCAATGTGATTAAGCATTCACACACAATATATAAATTAAAAAACCATTTTGGAATCTATTCAACATCTGTCAGACATGAAAGCTTTTTGTAGCTCTAGATAATGAGAAAATAATCAACCAAAAGATAAAAAAGAATATAGGAAAAAAAAAAGAATATAGGGGAGGAAAATTGTAATTAAGAATATAAGCAAAATATAGATGCTGGAAAACAGAGCATGGATTAATTCCCACTAATCATCAGTACATCTACTGCCTAATCATTTAGCAGTTTCCAACCAAAACAGGAAAGGTCTTCAGAATCCATGACAAAGAGATATCTTTAGGATGAAAAACTGGAAAGTAAGGTCCTTCTGCGCAATTTACTATTAATTTAAATTAAACCAGTGCAGGGCACCTGGGTGGCTCAATCAGTTAAGCATCTGACTTTGGCTATGGTCATGATCCCAGAGTTCTAGGATCAAGCCCCATGTCAAGCTCCCTGCTCAGCAGAGAACCTACCTTTCACTCTCCCTCTACTACTCCCCCTGCTTGTAAGTGCTCTCTTCCTCTTTCTGACAAATAATCTTTTTTAAAAAATAATTAAACTACTACTTCTAATGTGTATACATTCAGTATTTCTTTTTTTTCTTTTAAGATTTTTATTTATTCATGAGAGACACAGAGAGAGAGAGGCAGAGACACAGGCAGAGGGAGGAGCGGGCTCCATGCAGGGAGCCTGACGTGGGACTCGATCCAGGGTCTCCAGGATCAGGCCCTGGGCTGAATGCGGCACTAAACCACAGGGCCACCTGGGCTGCCCACATTCAGTATTTCTAAGAGCTACAACAGTACATACACAGACAGAAAACGATGATCTAATCCCTATTCTCAAGAGACAAGATTGCAAAGAAAACACAGAGAGTAAAAGGAATATGAATGAAGAGATAAACCTTTAACTTCTGAACAATGCACAATTGTGAGGCCAAAGAATTTAGAAAACAAAACCATGCATTAAAGTAATGAAAATTCAAAAACCTGAAAACCGTTTTTTATAAGTCTATCTAATTCACTGTTGCAATATTTAGAATGCCAGGACATGTGAATAAAATAAAAGCCCATCTAATCTCAGGCCTTTTAATTCTATGAATCTCATTAACTACAATGTTATTAATTAATCAAATCTAGCATTTTATGGTGATTTTATAGTTGGGAACCATTTTTTGCATTAATAGTACCAAGTTAGCAACTCCCCCCTTGTAAAGACTCAATAATAAGCTTCAAACTAAAATAATAAATTTCATATATATATATATATATATATATATATATATATATATCACCACTCTGTTAGAGATAAAAAAAAATGGAGGAATTTTATTTAAACTGATAATTCAGCTAAAAATAAAAGGTGTCTCCATTTACTCAGAGCCTGTGTTAAAAGTATCTATCTTTAGAAAAACGACTAGATTAAAAATACTTCTCCCACATAAAAACCAGCACATAAATGTTTACAGCAGCTTTATTCATAAGTACCCAAACTTGGAAGCAGGCAAAATGTCCTTCAATAGGTGAATGGATAAATAAACTGTGGCATATCCATACACTGGAATATAACTGAGCAATAAAAAGAAATGAGCTATTGAGCCATGAAAAGACACTGAGGAGCCTTAAATCCGTATTTTTAAATAAAAGAAGGAAGTCTGGAAAGGCTATAGTATGATTCTAACTACATCACATTCGGGAAAAGGCAAAGCTGAGCAGACAACAAAAAGATCAATGGTTGCCCGAGGTTCATGAAGGAAAGAGGGAGATGTCTGTGTGAAACACAGGGGATTTCTAAAGCAGTGAAACTATTCAGTAATGGCAGATAGATGGCATTATGTCAATATTGGTTTATCAAAAGTAACAAATATAGCAACTAATACAAGATGTTAATGGGGAAAAGATGAAGATACATGAGCACGCTCTATATATATATCTATATTTCCTGCTCAATTTTTCTATAAATTTAACCTGCTCTAAAAAGTAAAATTTACTGAGCACCTGGCTGGCTCAATCAGTGGATTGGGATTCTTGATATCCAAGTTGTGAGTCTGAGCCCCATATTGTGGGTAGAGATTACTTAAAAATAAAATCTTTAAAAATAATAATAAATTTACTAATAAAATCCCCACTTTTTCTGTTTTGTTTCGTTTTTTTAAGAATTTATTTCTGTATGTGAGAGAGAGAGAGAAAGAGAGCATGTGCACACATGGAGAGGGGCAGAGGGAGAGGAAGTAGCAGACTTTCTACTGAGCAGTGAGCCAGATTTGGGGCTGGATCCCAGGACCTTGGAATCAACCTGAGCCAAAGGCAAATGCTTACCCAACTGAGACACCCAGATGCCCCTATGGGTTTTCTGGTTGTTTTTTTGTGGGGCTTGGGGGGGGGGGTTAGAATTTATTTATTTGACCAAGAGAGACAGCAAGACAGCACAAGCAGGGGGAGCAGTAGGCAGAGAGAGAGGGAGAAGCAAGCTCCCCAATGAGCAAGGAGCCCGATGTGGGGCTCAATCCCAAGATCCCGGGATCATGACTTTAGTCAAAGGCAGAGGCTTAACCAACTGAGCTACCCAGGCACCCCAAATATTTTCCTTTTTTTTTAAAGATTTAATTTATTTATTCATGAAACAGACAGAGAGAGAGAAGCAGAGACCTAGGGAGAGGGAGAAGCATGCTCCCCATGGGGAGCCTGACGTGGAATTTGATCCCAGGACCCCGGGATCACAACCAGAGCTGAAGGCAGATGCTCGACCACTAAGCCACCCAGGCATCTCCCAATTTTTTTCTGATAGTAAAGTAGCCTTGACAAAATGGCTCTTATAAGATCATTGCTATCTTCAAGTTTGTTTTTATCAGTGACAGGATAATGATATTTGTTAATTTTTTTAAAGATTTTATTTATTCATGAAAGACATAGTGAGGGGATCCCTGGTGGCTCAGCAGTTTAGCACCTGCCTTCGGCCCAGGGTGTGATCCTGGAGACGCGGGATCGAGTCCCACGTCGGGCTCCCTACATGGAGCCTGCTTCTCTCTGCCTGTTTCTCTGCCTCTCTCTCCCTTTCTCTGTGTATTTCATGAATAAGCAAAATCTTAAAAAAATAAAAATAAAAAAAGACAGAGAGAGAGAGAGAGAGAGAGAGAGAGAGAGGCAGAGATATAGGCAGAGGGAGAAGCAAGCTCCTCACAGGCAGCCTGATGTGGGACTCAATCCCAGGACTGGAATCACACCCTGAGCCAAAGGCAGACGCTCAACTGCTAAGACCCCAGGAGTCCCAATATTTGTTAATTTTTATTCAACAATTAAATCACACATATTCAAACTCTTTTTAACTATTTTGAAGGTAAAACTACTTTTAGCTGTTATTAAATGATAAACACAGAAAAAATCTTAAATATATACATAAAATTTGAAATGCTTCTCATAACTGAAGAATTATTCATACCAAAAAACAAACTAATAATTTGATTTATTTTGACTTCAACTCTACCTAGAACACAATTTCCCCAAATGAACTGCTTATATTAACTGATATTATGAAGGAGGGAATATTGGTTCTGTACTCAAACCAATTTGGGGTATGGGAAATTTAAAGCTACTTAAATAGTTAAAGATATATATATATATATATATATATATATATATTTTGCTACAGGACTACTCAGAGATTTTGGTATGCTAATATTTACTGGGAATTTCCAGAAGGGGAATATAATACATAGTAATTGTCAGAAAATAAGACCATGAAACCTCTTCTACACAGTTACATACATGGAATAGTATGTAGCACTGACAAAGAATACCAAAAGCACTGGGAAAACACTGACAAAGAATACTAAATGCAAACACAAGAAAATCTGTTTGTTTGTTTGTTTTAAGATTTTATTTATTTATTCATGAGAGACACAGAGAGAAAGGCAGAGACATAGGCAGAGGGAGAAGCAGGCTCCCCAGAGGGAGCCTGATGTGGGACTCAATTCCGGAATCCCAGGATCACTCCAAGAGCTGAAGGCAGATGCTCAACTGCTAAGCCACCCAGGTATCCCGGGAAATCAGTTTTGCAGAGAAAGTATAGAGCATCAATGTAATTTTGTTAAAAAAAATAAAATAAAATCAGTTTGATCTAAAAGCAAGACAAGTCCCAAATGAAGATTTCATTCATTCAATCAGAAAGCATTTGCTGAATGTATGCTACACGCAAACCATGACCATAAAAAGGCCGGGACATTCACAAAAAACTGCAAATGGGTGATCCCAGCCAACACATAAGAGTGAAATATAAGAGTAAATCAAAATATTTGACTAGAAAGTATTTATTTATTTATTTTTAAAGATTTTATTTATTTATTCATGAGAGACACAGAAGAGAGGCAGAGACACAAGGCAAAGGGAGAAGCAGACACGATGTGGGACTTGATCCCGGGACTCCAGGATCACGCCCTGGGCCCAAGGCAGGCACTAAAGCGCTGAGCCCAGGCATCCCCGACTAGAAAGTAGACTCCATAACAGAGTCGCTAAATTTTTTTTTTAGTAGAGATAACATGAGAATTGTGGTATTGTGAAATTAACATTGTAGCAATGGGCTGGAATAGGGCAAAACTGTTGAAATCATTAAGAAGAGAAAGGGGGGAAGAGATGAGAGATAACTCAGAAGGAATAATAAAGGTAACAGACTATCACTTAAAAGAAGATGACAGTCATCAATGATGACAGTCAAAAGTTAACTATATTTGAATTTTCATAGATTCCTGAGTTTTCACAATCACTTATACTGTAAACAAAGTATTAAAAATGATTTTGGAAAAAAAAAAGGATTTTGGTTTAAAAGAATACTTTCACAGCATTTGTGAACATCAATTAATGCATCAGTATTTATACTTAGGTATTTAAGGTGAAAGTATATGAAAATCACTCAAACTTTATAGTAGAAAACTGTATTACCTTTCTGACTGGCTTTAACTATCACTTCTATATGCTTCATTGCTGCTTTTAAAAGTTTCTTGGTTATAATAGATGGAATATCCACCTAGAAAAATTCAACATTAAAATAAAATTTTTAAAACAATTATCACTGAATTAAAACAGCAGGAGCACTATAATTAAGATACCAGAACACATGATCTTAAAAATTAGATATTATGTAGAATCTTTCAAAAATAATTTAAAAGCACTTTACATTCTTGGATCTTACTAACTGCAACTTAGGAAGTTTTTCTACCACTCTAAAGAAAATATATCTTAATACGCATACATTATATATATACTAAATTTTCTCACAAAATAGTATCTTTATTCTTGATTTATTTCTTTAATGTGTTTCTTTTAAATACATTCAAAGAAAAAACTCAAGTAATTATCATCCCTTTGGGGCAACAAATTTGTTTCCTAAGGTCTTCCTGAAGTCTTTTTATTCAGTTTAACAAGATAAATCCTGGTTTCAAGTTATATAGAAGCATTCTATTTTGGAATAATATTGCATTTCATCATTCTCCACAGACATTTTTTCAGCTTAAAATCTGGAAACTGTACTGACTATGGATGGTAGGTTAGTGATGGAAGATTGAAGGCTTATATGTACACACATAAAAGAGACAAAAAAAATAACTAAAACTAAATTGCAAATTAAATGAATCACCAAAAAGTATTTTTACTGGATTTCAACAGGCTTATCTTCTACTACAGAATTCAACACATTATATTTTCCCTTTATCAAAGGCATGAAAAATTGCATCACAACCAAATATTGTGTTAACGTTTCAATTTTTTAAATTCTATATTAAAGGAGGGGGGAAATCACAAGTTGATAAATCTAGTAAGTGTGATGATCATGAATTCTCAATTTTTAGTGTTTTACCAGTAAAGCCCAGATCAGTTTACAGATATTTTTTGGCTATATAAGATCAAACATATTCAGTAATGGGGGATATTTTTGTTTAGTAGTATGCCTTATTGCAAAGTAATATTACTCCTCGTTTCTCTCTGGCTTCTTGTCCTCAATGACTATAAACTGCTGTAATATTTTTTTCATTTTTTTATAATACTAAATTTATTTTTATTGGTGTTCAATTTGCCAACATACAGAATAACACACAGTGCTCATCCCATCAAGTGCCCCCCTCAGTGCCCGCCACCCAGTCACCCCCACCCCCCGCCCTCCTCCCTTCCACCACCCTTAGTTCGTTTCCCAGAGTTAGGAGTCTTCCATGTTCTGTCTCCCTTTCTGATATTTCCTACCCATTTCTTCTCTCTTCCCCTCTATTCCCTTTCACTATTATTTATATTCCCCAAATGAATGAGACTATATAATGTTTGTCTTCTGATTGACTTATTTCAAACTGCTGTAATATTTAACAAATAAACAAATATTTAACAAACAGAATGCTTTCATTTCCAAACATTTTATATTATCTTATCTTCTGAGAATACTCATGAAAATTTTCATTTTTAAGTTCCATTTTGGAGACTTCAGGTCAGAATCAAAATGGTAAAATAATGGGTTCATCATTAAACTTTAATCTTAAAAAAGGCCACCATCAATGATTCATTATTTCCATTATCCCCAAACTGCCAATCTGTATTATTTAGGTAACAGTATAGGGACAGAACATTGTACTAGGAATAAGATGACCAGGCATAATCCCATTAATTACTACCTCTGACACTTTCACAAAATTACTTTCTATAAAATGGGTATGATAATGATCTACTTATCTGCTGGGATAGTAATGCAGATAAAATGAAAAGAAAGGACAGAAAGCTTAACAATCCAGAACACAGAAGAAAATATATGGATGCTTACAACTCAATAATACATAGACAATCCAGTTAAAAAAATAGGAAAAGGATTTGAATAGACATTTCTCCAAAAAAAGATATACAAATGGCCAATAAGCATATGAAAAGATGTAAGTCATGAGGGAAATGTAAAGCAAAGCCACAATGATACTACTTCATACCCATTAGGCATGGTTAAAATTTAAAAAATGAGATAAAAATTAGCTGTGAAAAGGAGACAGAGAAATAGAACCCTCACATAACTGGTGGGCATGTAAAATGTGTAGCCACTTTGGAAAAGAGTCTGGTAGTTCCTCAAAAAGTTAAACAGAGTTACCATTTGACTCAACAATTATACTCCTAGATATGTACCCAAGAAAAATGAAAACATATATGCCCACAACCATCAAAAACACTTGTACACAAATGTTACGGCTCCATTATCCAGAAGGGTCAAAAAATAGAAATAATCCCAATGTCCATCAACTGTTGGATGAATAAATAAAATGTGGCATATCCACACAATGGAATATTATTCAGACATAAAAAAAAAGAAGTACTGATGCATGCTACAATGTAACATGGATGAACTCTGAAAACATTATGCCAAGTCAAAATAACCAATCAAAACAGACCACATATTACATGATTCCATTTATATGAAATCTCCAGAATAAACAAAGCTACAGAGACAGAAAGTAGATTAGTTGCTGGCTAGATCTAAGTAGATGAAAGAACAAGGGTAAATGGCTAAAGCGTATGAGGTCTCCTTGTGGGTGATAAAAATGTTATAAAATTGTGGTGATGGTTGAGTAAATTGAGAAATATGCTAAAAACCATTGAATTATACACTTAAATAGATGAACTGTCCAGTATACAAAGTAGACCTTAATAAAGCTGTTACCAAAAAATACATATAACGCAATCAAATGTGAAGTACTTTGATTTTAAAATCACTAGGCTATCTCAAAGCTTAGCAGAGCAGAGTTATTCTACTAATACCTATCAATAAATGTATTATAATGAGTCAGCTTTTTGATCAATTAATTTTATTTGACTTACTCTAAGTTGTAATTTAAGTGGTTTATCATCAACCAATGGATATTTCTTACCAAATCTTTTATTCCAATTAAATAGTCTATACAGCTGCTTTTGACCTTTTTTAAACAATATGGTTAATGTTTATCAATTTTCTATTTATTAAATGGTAAAAGCTCATAACAAAAAACAAAGGTGAACAGAAAGAAATGCACAGGAATAATCAAAAATCAGCATCAACCCACTGCAATAGTAAGTTAACAATGATAAGGATATTTATATGTCCTTAATACACTATTAACAAGCTTATATGAGCTTTGTTTTCAATGTGGAAAAATATCACATATATTATTCCAGCCTATTCCACTTGAAATAATTTAAGAAAAATAATTTCTCATATAAATAAGTACTATTCTACAAAATAATTTTTCATGGCCACACAGAATTCTGTAATTGGCATGTACTGTATTTTAATCAACAATCTTATCATTAGATGTCAGTTTTTCTTTTTGGTTTTCCTTATTTTAAATCACACTGTAATGAATCTTTGGGCATATATTTTTATATATATTTCTAATTATTTCTTTATAATATATTAACAAAAACAGAATTAAATTTGGGAGTGTAGACATTTTTAAGTCTTTTAATAAAGGTTGCCAAACTGCCTTCCAGTATAAGAATTATAACAATTGCGATCTGTATTTGCTTTGCCTGTTTTCCTAGAACCACCATTAGTAAACATTATCATCCTTTATCATTCCCAACCTGATAAGCAACAGAATAATACTGTTGCTTGATCCCATCAAAATAACATATTTTCAAGTATTTATTGGCCATTTTTAAATTTTTCTTTTGTGAGCTTCTTATTCATAATTTTTGCATGTATTTTCTACAGTGGTTGACTACATTGTTAATTTCTCAAAAAAGTATAGAAACATTTAACAAGATTTAACTTTAGTTACTAATAGCACATAATATACCAATCCTATCAAACTGACAAGGCAATATACAAGCATGTGTGTCTACAGCCAACACACTTAACTATATACAGGCAAAGATCCAAACATACACATATTATGTCCTAAATTTTTTTTTAAAAAGGAGATCATAATCATCAACATTTACTCAGTAAATTCATCTTAGCGAAACATGACTTTTCTTTCTATAGCTGTCTTTTTATTTCTAATCAGCACAAATGAAGATATTTAAGCATTAAGGAAAGTAAAATTTATCAATGAATCAAAAGTGACCCATTTATCTTTTAATCTAAAAAATTTTTTAAAAATACATACAGCATAGAATAAAGTAATACTAAGATTTTTAAAAATCTCTTTAGTAATATAATAAAACCCCAAATTCCCAAATTTCTCATTATACATATATACCTTGTGAATCCTTCGAATTAAGACAGATGCAAAAAATCGTAATGTGATTCTCAGTTCATCAACAAAGGACTCATCATCTGTTACATCCCTTCAATTAAGGAAAAAAGCAAGTATTTAAATGCTCAGAGAAACATACAGCTATTTTTTTTAGAAGCCAAGAAAAGTTTAGAACTTCCTCTTTTTTCTATTTATTTATGCTATTTTCTTCACTTTTTTAACAAATAATGCATTACATTACAGAATAAAAGATTCAAATGTACAAAGAAAAAATAGACATCTCTCATAATTCTAGTACTAAGACATAATCACTAAGTTGTAGTGTGTATTTCCCTGTAGACAACCACATGTACAAAGTCATATTTTTATAATACTCCAATCATTTCCTAAGCATCATCAAAGAAATTTCTATGAAATAAAACAATGAATAATTTTGGAGGAGCAACAAAATTAATACAAAATTTTAAATTAGTTTAAAGTATTTATAAATTAATAATATAAATTAACTCTAAAAAGTTTTTTTAAATGTGTTCTATTTGAGAAAGAAAATAAACTGAAACTCAAAAATTTTTAAACAAATTTTGACAACCTTCTTTTGAGGAGCTACTTTTCATTTTCCTGAAGTCCTGAGGTCCCTAAAAGAATTAGGACATTTCTCTAATCAAAACAAGCAAGAAAGATATGTATAGTGGTGATATCCTGAACTGAAGATGGTGCTATTAAGTTCCTTGGCAGAATAATGGAAGATAATTGTATTAACCAAGCTTCCCACTATCAATCCTAGGGAAGTGGCTATGTCAGCATCAATAACTACACAGAGGAGAAAATATATACTTTATCATTTAGAAATAGAGCCAGCTTTAATGAAAGGTCAGAGCATGGGCAGGGTGGGGGGAGTCTTTACAACAGGATTCATTTACAGGAAGACTTCCACCAGCTTTACTTATATAGCAATTATCCCATATTTAAGATAGAATATCTTAATTAACATAAAAATATTAATTTACGCAGCTTTTCAGGAAAATGCAGTATATAAATTGGATATTAAGTGTAATACATATAGAGCATCTCACCTACTAGCATGTGTTAATTAGAAAATTTAAAATATGTAAAATGAGGATAGATGTCATTAAATATTACAGTTATAAGTCATATAGGTGTAAGTATTCAAATATGTAACTAAATACATGATGTTTTTGCAAGGAAAAGACTTATTAAATATATACATTGAATTTCTGATTCTCAAACTAGATTAATTTCTCAGATCTAAATTATTTTCTACATCCCGCACGGCAAAGGGCACTTGTATATCCATAGCAGATACTGAACAAAGTTACTTTGGGAATAACATTAATATTCTAGGAAAATTCTATTAAAATTATCCTTCAATTTAATGAAACATCTAGATATAAATTTATCCTCTAAATGTACAATTATTTCAAATATAAAAAGTGCATATAAAATATTAAATCACACCATTTAGGAGTGATGAGAAATTCTCTAAGCTAATTTTCTTTCAAAAAGGCGCCAAGGTTTTTCTCTGCTATCGCTAAACTGTTTGATTGCCTAGATTGCCTATACATATGGTTCTTTTCTAGGGCCAATTATGCCTCCTGGGTAACATATGACGATCTCTGAAGACACTCTGGTGGTCACAAATAAAAGGATGAGGAGGTGCAAAAAGACCTGGAGTTCTGCTAAATATCCTACAATGCACAGGACAGTCCCCCACAACAAAGAATTACTTGACCTAAAATGTCAATAGTATCAAAGTTAAGAAATCCTGACCTACATTGAAAACACTTCATTAGCACACTTAACTGCATTCACTAAAGAAAAAACGTCTAATAGAAAGAACATACCTGTACCATGGATAAACAAAGTTTTCCAATACTAATTCAAGAACCTGTATAAAAATTCATTTTTAAAGAAAAATCAAATTAATTAATTCTAGGAAAATGGACCATACTACTAAGTAATATATATTACCAAGAACCAATTTTATTATCCCAAATACTGACATCTAATATCACACTTTTACATGACAAAATGTATACATAAACCTTACATGCTTGTCATGATGATCAGAAAAGAACATATGAGAAAACACTCTGAAAACCATAAAACTCCATAAAAAGAAACAATACTGTTAGAATGACATACACACATTTCTAAGCATTCCACAACAAAAACAAACAAACAAACAAATTGTTTCTGACTCTGAAGTTTCACTGAACTAAAAGTACTATGGAAAGAAGGAAAATAACAGGCTAGTCTTCTGGATTCCTAACTCTCTTTGTAAATACACATAGGTCAGACTTACATAAGGGGCCAAAATTAGGTATCTGTGATTACTTTTGAAGGGAGAATAATGACTAAAAGGGAGTATGAGGAAGACTTCTGGGGTAAAGCTTTATTTCTTGATCTGAGTGCTGGCAGTATTAGATATGTTCACTTTGTAAAAATTTTAGCTGTACATTAACAATCAGTATATAAATTGTAAGTGAAAAAGTAACAAAAGAAAAGCCCTGGGTGTTAAACTTTCCATTTCTTAACTGTGCAGCATTATCTTAATTTTTAGAAAGACCTGCAACAGTGGGCAGTAACTTTCAAAAGCAGTAGGAAGGGACTGAAAAAAGGTATCTAATCTGACTATATGCCTATATTAGCACTAAGAAAGGTTATAGATTCTCTAAATATCAAGGCAAAATTTGATTTTTTTATTAGAAAAACTAAGCACAAGTGATACCAATTGGGAAAGGAAGATACAGGAAAACAGGGATATGACACAGAAAGGAGACTAGAAAATTTGCCATTAAATATTTGGTCTTTATTCCCCACATCCAATCACCAAATATTACTGATTTTACAGCCTAAGTAGCTCTTTTCTATAGGTCCACTGTTGAGTTCTTATCTTCTCAACCCTATATTGTAGCAATATCCTCTAAACTAGTCTCCCTCCTTGTAAGCTAGCTCCCGTCTATCCTCCAGAGCTGCCAAAGTAATCTAAAACATATATTTGACCACATAACTCCCCTGCATAAAACCCTCAATTATGAAACCACAATGTATCAAAGTAAGAAAAGTTGAGCCGCACTGATTTTGAAGGTGTAGGAGAAAGCTGCCTGCTAGCAACTGTGACCATTTACTTCCTTTTCACCTCCTACTGTATCCTGTGAGTCACATCTGAAAACTCTAGTTATATAGTTCAAAAATCAGAGGCTCCCATGATCAAACTCCTTCAGCAAGGTCCTTCAAGTCTTTTGATGATATGATTTCTAAAGAGCCATATGAAAACTGGTTAAGAACTAAGCCAGACTCAGCTTTTATAGTAAGTTCTGCTACCAACCAGCTACGAACCTGAGAAAATTATTAAACCCCTCTAAAGCCTACATTTGGTAAAATCATCAATAACAGTACCTATTTTATAGGTTGTGTGACTCCAGGAAATAATGTAAGTATAGTAATTAGTACAGTGCCTAACAGTAAGTAACTAATAAATATTAGCTACGAGAATACAGTCTCCTCAATGCCCACATCCTCCCCGACATTTTGCCCTCCAGCTTACTGAACACTTTTTTCAAAGCTTCTCTTTCTTTTCAAAAGCTCATCCTAAATCCTGAAATACCCTTTTCCACACTATCAGTCTGGCAAACTGCTACTCAAACTTTCTGATTACCCCTTTCAACAGTTATGCACTTTTTCCTATGTACTAGTAATATATATTGTACATTTCTTCCATTATTGCCTGCATTCACATTATATTCTATTTACCTATTTATATGTCTACCTCCCCTCCTAGACTGAAGTTCCTAGAAGAAAGGAACCATATCTTATTTTTCCTTTTATTCCTGGAGCCTAGTTCAGTTCCTACTTATAGTAAGATCTCAAAAAGAAGTTTTTAAATGTTGGAGCTAATATTTACCAAAACCAGTATGTGCTGGGCAGTAGGCCAAGAGCTTCACATAAGTTTTTTCTTTTTTTGTTTAAGAAATGAAGTGTCAAAGACCCACAAATAATACTCATGGTAGAGGTCTTATCTTTAGCAGACCTCAAATCAGCACTCTCTAATAGAAATGCAATGTGAACCACATACGTAATCTTATATTTTCTAGTAGCTACATTCTTAAAAAGTAAAAAGAAACAGGTGAAATTCATTTTAGGACATATTTTATTTAACCCAATATATTCAAAATATTATAATTTCAACACATGTTCAATAAAATATATGACAGGTTACTTTACATTCCTTTTTTCTTACTAAATCCTAAAAATCGCATCTCAATTTGGACTAACACATTTCAAGTGTTTATGAACAGCCACATATGGCTAGTGGCTATCACACTAGATAGCGTAGTCTTAAACCAAGGAATCTGGAAGATGAAAATGAAGAAAAAAGAAGAAATGAAAAAAAAAAGTGCCAAGAGTTTGGCATTTATATAGCATACTTTTAGTGAAATGATACAAATTGGGAAAAAAGATAATGAGGCAGGATTCTGATGCCTAATGCTATTTTTCAATTAATTAGCATTCAATTTAATTCGATATATATCTATCAACTACCAACAACGTATATGGCACCATACTTGGTGCTGGGAATAAATTAGTCCCCATTTACTGCCTTCAAGGACTTGACTCCCTTCTCAGATCAATGGAGAAAACAAGTCTGTAAAAGAAATAACTAAAATGGGACACCTGGGTGGCTTAGTGATTGAGCGTCTGCCTTCAGCTCAGGCAGGGCATGATCCCGGGTTTCTCGGATTGAATGGTCTCCCCGCCGGGAGCCTGCTTCTCCTTCTGCCTGCTTCTCCCTCTGCCTGTGTCTCTGACTTTCTCTCAGTGTCTTGAATGAATGAATGAATGAATGAATGAATGAATAGAAATAACTAAAATATATGTCACTATTTTCTTTTAAAATGTAACTATAACAAAGATAAGGGAGCATGCTTTCCTACATTATTGGGAAACAGTGAAAAGTATTCCATTCTCTGCTCTACCCTTCAGCAAGTGTGAAAGCTGGGATAATTCAGCAGGACATACTTGCTCCTTATATTTCAGGTCTCCTTTTGGAACTACAAAATGGTATTGCCCTAACCATAAAGATGACTATCATTATAAAACTTAGACAATATCTAGGTAAAACAGTGCTGCCTTTGGCTAAAATGTCCAGTTAAATTAGACATGGGACCCAAAAACATTTCTCTTTCCATTTGAGCTGCATATTTCATAATAATCAACTACTTAGTTAAGAACGGATTATGTGGCATATATTAAGATGCTTCACAATTAAATTTCCATTGATACTTAGTATTTTCTGCTTGAGTATATTTGGCAATGTTAATTAAATCAGTTACCTCTGAGAGAGATGCATCAACCTTGGAAGAAATTTTCAGATCTAGCCACGGCTGGTAGTTTTCAAGTAGTAAGGAAGGTCTAAAGAAAATCATACAATTAAACTGCTTGATATCCAAAATGTAATTGGAAGGATCAACAAATAAAAAATGTGTAACTTACCTATGTCTTTTACATTTCACTTTACCACAAACAGCACAGCTACGACCTTGAGGAAATAATTCTTGAAGTCCTAACTGCTAAAAAAGGGAAATGGGGAAGAGGAGAGATTTGTGTTTACTTTACACATAATCTTTAGTAAAGAGAATCAACTTTTCAAAAGCTTAATCAATCTATATATTCAGAGAATATTTTTAAATTATTATTGTCTGCCGTAACACTGAAACCATTCTTTGTGATAAATTCTACTGACTAAATTGCCAAATAAGAAAAAGTACCTGATGAAACGCAATACCTAAACCAAATTTCCAAGCATATAATTAAGGTCAGTTTTTATGCTCATTATAAAAAAAAAAATCAATCTATATTTGGAAATGATATTCTACTGCAGACATGTAAGAAAAAACTATTTCCTATTTCTCCAAAACCGTAACTTCAATAAGGGGGAAGAGATGTAATAACTAGTAACATTTCTGACCAAATATAGGGCATCACTTTCCTCTTGTTTTTTCTAAGTAGAAATACCAATAAACCTAAAAAGAGGGACTGCATCAACTTGAATTATTAAGCAAGACTTCAAAATATCTACACACTAGTGACTATGCCTACTAGAGATAGATTCAATACAGTATCACCCTAATGAAATTTCAAATATACAAATTATTTTGGTTAAGGAAAACTGCCTGATTATTTTTGTCTCTTTTAATAGAGCTAATAAGACATTTAGGAAATTAACAGGGTTAAGATAATTTAATCCAGAGTTCCTAATTGTTGTGTCTGTGCCTCAGAATCACCTGGAAAGCTTTTAACAAATACTGATTATGAGGCCCTACCCAAGAACTATTCCAGCAAAATTTGATAAAAGAGCCTAGAAATCTCTCTCTCTCTTTTTTTTCCAAAGATTCCCCAGGTGATTCTACTGTATAATCAACTTTGGGGACCTCTGTTTTAATTTATTGTCTTCATAGTGAATATGCAGTTAGGTATCTAAAATTATGGATCCCAACTTTTTGAGAATTTTATATTTTCTTTTTACTGTATACCTTAAAAATATACACATATGTAAATTGCATTTCAAATATGTTCTGATATCTTCCATTAAATAATAGCAGATGGATTTTTTTAAATCACTGCTTTAACATGCTTTCAGTAATAATATCAAACAGCATAGATAATACATACTGACTCTTAAAAACAGGAACAGGAACACATAAATTTTACCTTCGGTTTGTATTTTATTGAGAAGAATATATTTGGTAAGAGAGAATCTGGTCCCAATGAGCAATAGAATGTAACAACTCCAGCAACAAATGACCAGAAGATCATTAAAACATGAAGATACCTTAGAAATAAATGAAAATACTTATTACAACCAAAAAAAGTTTAAAACTTAAGTTGTCCCTTCATTGATTTAACATGTATTTATTAAGCACCTACCATATCAGACTAAAAACAGATCTCCAATCATGATGTCTGCGGTGTGTTTATTTAACTAGAAGGATCACAGAATGCATGCTATCAAATACAGATTTCATTTAAAGTATAAGAAAGTATAAATTTGCAATATTTTATAATTTGGTACCTAGGTTGTTATGTCTGACTAGCCTATACTATATTCTTCCAAAATACCTTCCAATGATATTGTACTATTTGTACCCCATCGAAAGTCTGATTATGTGTCATTAAACTAAAAAAAACTTTACTGAGTGCCTATTATTTTGGCCACCTCATCTAGGCTCTTGGGATACAGTCAGGAACAGCACTGCCATGATTTCTACATGCATGGAAAACATGGCCTGGTAGATGTGACAGGTAAATGAGCACAATACAGTGTGACCATGTGTTCTGTATTATGACAGGGAAGGCATATTATGAGATGGAAATACTTCAGGCAGAATATACAACCCAAATTTAAAGGGACAGAAAAACTTTTTTCAAAGAAAGCAGTATCTACAGAAAAATTTAAAAGAATGAGTAGGAGAGCCCAACAGGAGAGAATAGGGTAGAGAAATGAGAGACTAGGGAACAGGCATGGAAATTCAAATTTGGGCAAACTACATGAACTAGTAAGATCTGAGCAGAGCTCCAAAAAGAGAAGTAGTTTTAAAATGAATCTTAAAAAAAAGAAGAAGAAGCAGCCAGATAATACGGTATCATAAGTCATGTTAATGTATCTTAATACAGGCAATCCTCATATTGCACAGTCCTGATATACACAAATTTCCATTACCATGATTTTGTGAAAACCAATCCCTCAACAATACAGTTCAAATTCCAATTACATTATATTTATTAACTAGTCACTATATAAAGCACAAACTTTGGGGCTAGTTCTTCAGTCCACAAATCACTATGCAGTGAGAAGAGAATGAAGCCAGTCCACAGAAAGAGAAAAAAGGAAGTGAAGAAAGTATCAGTTGTATTTTAAATCCAGGTTCTACGTGTCTTTGAGGCCTAGTCTAGCTACATTCCAATTCTTTCTGCATTTACATAACCTTCCAATGATTCCACTCTTTGCCAAACCTAGTATGAATTTAGTTTCTGTCATCCACCACTAAGAGTCTTGAGTAATACCCAGGACTCAATGAAGAGTTTTAAGATTTTAGGAATTTTTATAAGTTTTAAGAAGGATGGGGTGCCTGGGTGGCTCAGTCGGTTAAGCGTCTGCCTGCAGCTTCAGGTCATGATCTTGGAATCCTGGTATCAAGCCCTGCGATGGGCTCTCTGTTCAGTGGCGAATCTGCTTCTCCCTCTCCCTCTCCCTCTCCCTCTGTGATCTCTGTCACTCTCTCTCTCTCTCTCAAATAAATAAAATCTTAAAAAAAAAAAAAGAGAGAGAGAGAGTAGTATCACTAGACTGTATAATCAAAGGACCACTCTGGTTGTAAAATGGAGAATAACCTAATCTGGAAACATGCAGGCTAATTGGAAAGCTGAAGTAATCTACAGGGCTCAAAGGATAGCCTATGCTAGGAAACAGACTTAAAAATCTGATTGTTTTAAAACATTTAGGAGGAAGAATTAAGAGGACTAAATTGCTGCTTAATGTGAGCAGAAGGAATAGGTAAAAAAATTAGTTCTCTTTGGACTTGCTAAATTTCAACTATCTTAACATGGCAAGGAGTTGGGGCACTAGGATAGCTCAGTTGGTTGAGCATCAGATCATGAGCTCTGGGTCCTGGGACTGAGCCCAGAGTAGAGCTCCACTCAGTGGGGAGTCTGCTGGAGATTCTCCTTCTCCCTCTGCCCCTCCCTGCACACTTTCTTTCCTTCTCTTGCAAATAAATAAATCTTAAAAAAAAAAAAAGTGGCAAGTAGAAATGTTTCATGAGTAGCTAAATATTGGGTAGTTTAAATCTCTGCAGAGAATGTGAGCTAAAGAAAAGAGTTTGGGGGTTATCACATAAAGATCACCGAAGTCACGGGAATAAACGAAATGACCAGGGAGGAGCTGCAGAATTAAAAAATAAGAGACATTTAAGAAATAAGCAGAGCAAGAGAAATTTATAAAGGAATCTAGTAATTAGAAGAGCTAGGGGGAAAAAATAAGAATCAAGTCATAGAGGCTGTCAAGGTAAAAAAAAAAAAACTCAACAGGGAAAATATAGTTAACATGATCAAATATCTTAAAATTAAGTGAGAGATTAGGACTGCCTGTCTCTGCCCCCCCCCCCCCGGTCTCTCATGAATAAATAAATAAAATCTTAAATTTAAAAAAAAAAACAGCAGGATGCCTGGGTGGCTCAGCAGTTGAGCACCTGCCTTTGGCTTGGGTCATGATCCTGGGGTCCTGGGATCAAGTCCTGCATCAGACTTCCCTCAGGGAGCCTGCTTTTTTTTTTTTTTAATAAATTTATTTTTTATTGGTGTTCAATTTGTCGACATATAGAATGACACCCAGTGCTCATCCCATCAAGTGCCCACCTCAGCACCCGTCACCCAGTCACCCCCACCCCCCGCCCACACCTAGTTTGTTTCCCAGAGTTAGGAGTCTTTCATGTTCTGTCTCCTTTTCTGATATTTCCCACTTATTTTTTCTCCATTCCCCTTAATTCCCTTTCACTATTTTTTATATTCCCCAAATGAATGAGACCATATAATATTTGTCCTTCTCTGATTGACTTATTTCACTCAGCATAATACTATCCAGTTCCATCCACGTCGAAGCAAATGGTGGGTATTTGTCGTTTCTAATGGCTGAGTAATGTTCCATTGTATACATAAACCACATCTTCTTTATCCATTCATCTTTCGATGGACACCGAGAGGAGCCTGCTTCTCCCTCTGCCTATGTCTCTGCCTCTCTATATATTTCTCTCTCATGAATAAATAAATAAAATCTAAAAAAAAAAAAAAAAAAAAAAAAGCTGTGAGACAAAGGCTGAGTCACCAAACCAGATGAATTGCCTGGTCATAATGTTGCCTGCACAACAAAATTAAAACCTCTTAAACCTTTATGGTTCCTTTCAATCTGGCCCCTGTTCACTTTCCTACCCTTATTTCTTTCCAGTCCTTTTTTTTTTTTTTTTTTTTAAGTAATCTCCACACATAGCATGGGGCTTGAACTCACAACCCTGAGATCAAGACTCCCACGCTCTATTGACTAAGCCAGCCAGGCACCCCTCTTCTCATTCCTGTATACAAAGCTTTACTCTAACTAAAATAGCATGCTTGACATCAAGCTTTAAAAACGAAAAACAAAAAACAAAACAAAACAAAACAAAAAACAACACCTTATGCTTAGAAACTAACTCAAATTATAGAGGTATTTCAGAGAGGAAATTATCAAATTCTTGTCCACAGCGGCTTACCAAAAATCATTTTGACCCAGAGAAACATGACTCAATTCAGAATTTTTAGGAATTTTGAAGTTACATAGTACGTATTTCATATATAATACTCCCAATGAGATCTAATATAGTACTCCATAATTTGATATTAGTATTTCTGCAGCAAAACACAAAAGCAGTAAGAAATAAAATATGTCAGAAACAAAGACTATAGTCTTAGGTCTGTTCAGGTCAGGTTTTGTGATCAAATGTACTTTGTGCAAATTTAGGGGAAAAGTTTTTGATTTCAGAATTACAAATTAGGAATTGTAGACCTGTATTAGGCTGAACGACAATAAACACCACATGCAATATGTATGGGCTGTAACTAAAGCAAGCAACGACTAAGGTATTAAGGAAAAAAATCTATATCCTTAAATGCATTAACCCAGTGGTTCTCAACCAAGGGTGTTTTGCCCCCAAGGAATGTTTGGCAGTATATGCAGACATTTTTGATTGTCACAACTGTGGGGAGGGAGGAAGGGAAACGTGCACTAATGACATCAAGTGGCTAGAGGCCAAGACTGCTGCTTAGTATACAATGCACAGGCCAGCCCCCCTCCCCAACAACAAAAAATATCTAACCCAAATTATCAATAGTGCTGAGGTTGAGAAACCTGGCATCGATCAGAGACAAATATTAAACCAACAAGCTAAGCATTCAGAAAGTTGGGGGGAAAAATACAACCCAAACACATTAAAAGGAAGGAAACAATAAATAGAATAGAAATCAATAAAGTAGACAACAAAGGCAAGAGAAAATAAAATCTAAGCTGGGTTTTGGAAAAATTTTAAAAATAAGCAAACCTCTAACTGGATTTATCCTACTTTCCCAATTTGAGCTGTACTTTTTTTTTTTCAAAGGTTTTATTCATTTATTTGAGAGAGATAGAGATAATGAGAGAAGCACAAGCAGGGAGCCCACCCCAGGGCTTGACCCCGAGATCACCACCTGAGCAGAAGCCAAATGCTGAACCAACTGAGCCACCCAGGTGCTCCAAGCTGTACTTTACTATAACTAAATAGACACAGCAGGTGAAAAAAACAATTCTAAAAGAAAGAAAAAAGAGAAAAAATTCAAATTTTAAAATATGCAAGTAATGAGAAAATCATCATGTTGCAAGCTATAATGAAGCAACTCACTAGGGAATAAATAAATAGTAAAACCAAAGAGGCCTGCTGGGCAGTCTTAGCTGTCACTATCCAAATCCAAAAAAAGGAAGGCAACTCCATCTTATGTGGAGTTAACCTCTCATGTGATAAGATGTACCCAGCATCACTGAAATATTCCCGCAATGCCCCCTCCCCCGCCAAAAAAACCTAAATCTAAACAAACTTATAAATCTAACACTTTATCTACAAAAAATATGCAGGTAAGGATAAAAAAAAAAAAAAAGACATGAGGAACCTAACAGCAAAAGTGTGAACAAATGACCCAGTTTCTTCAAGTCAATGGTGGGGAGTGTGAGGGGGGAGAAGCAGATCCAGGTAAACAATGTACAGCTTGTGGGCCAAATGCCACCTGCTTTGGTATGGCTCTTAAGCTAAGGCAGTTTTTATATTCTTTAACGGTTCTTTAAGAGGCAGCTCTGGTGGCTCAGCAGTTTAGCGCCGCCTTCGGCCCAGGGCCTGATCCTGGAGACCTGGGATCGAGTCCCACATCAGGCTCCCTGCATGGAGCCTGCTTCTCCCTCTGCCTCTCTCTCTCTCTCTCTGTGTCTCTCATGAATGAATTAAAAAATTCTTTTATAAAAAAAGAAAGAATATGGGGCATAGAGCTGATGTATCCCAAAGTCTAAAATATTTACTGACACTTCACTGAAAAATTTTGCCAACTATTATTATTTTAAATTATAAGAGATTTATAAAAGCTTAAGAGATGTAGCTCCCACATACAATAAGTGGACATATTTTAGATTCTGATTAGTATATACTACAAATTTTCACACATGAAAATTTAATTGAAGACTTGTTATTAGGTTTTATTAACCAATTACTGGGGATTATTTTAAGGTTATGGTTTTGTGTAGAAGTTTTTAAAATGGAGGAAGATTAGATTTTTTTCAAATATGCAAAATATTGATGGTTGTTGAAGCTGAGTGATGGGTGCTTAGAAGTTCTTTGTACTCTCTTTTTTCTTTTTTTTTTTTTTTATTTATTTATGATAGTCACAGAGACAGAGAGAGGCAGAGACACAGGCAGAGGGAGAAGCAGGCTCCATGCAGGGAGCCCTATGTGGGATTCGATCCTGGGTCTCCAGGATCGCGCCCTAGGCCAAAGGCAGGCGCCAAACCGCTGCGCCACCCAGGGATCCCTGTACTCTCTTTTTTCTATGTATGCTTGGAAATTTCCAAAATCAAAAGCTAATAAAAAAGACAAAGTTTTGGGATGTCTGGGTGGTTTGGCAGTTGAGCATCTGCCTTTGGCTCTGGGCGTGATCCCAGAATCCTGGGATTGAGTCCCATATCAGGCTCCTTGCATGGAGCCTGCTTCTCCTGTCTCTGCCTCTCTCTGTGTCCCTCATGAATAAGTAAACAAAATCTTAAAAAAAAGACAAAGTTTTAGCAAGACAGATCAAGGAATAAAAGAAAAAGAATGCAAATATACAAAATACAGAATGAAGAAGAAATAATGACAGTTAAAACTGAAATGAAAAATGAAACTACAAACTATGTTCATAAGTGGATAACCTACAGAACAAATTTTTGGAAAAAGACAAAAATGTTAGAAATTAGCAAGTGAAGAACTAAATAACTTATATAGACCAATTATCATTACAGGTATTAAAACAGCAATCAGAGACCTGGCTGCAAAAAAACAAAACAAACAAAAAAAAGACCTGGCCCAAATGATTTTACCAAACTTCAATGAGACAAATTATCCCTATCCTATATAGATGACTTCAGGAAAGAAAAAATGAGAAAAAAACTGCTAATTTAAAAGGACTAATATGATGTTAATTTCCAAACCAGATAAAGACAATATAAGAAAATCATTAGGTCTATTTTACTTATAAAATATTAAGTAGGGCAGCCCTGGTGGCTCAGGGGTTTAGCGCTGCCTTCAGCCCAGGGTGTGATCCTGGAGACCCGGGATCAAGTCCGACGTCGGGCTCCCTACATGGAGCCTGCTTCTCCCTCTGCCTATGTTTCTGCCTCTCTCTGTGTCTCTTGTGAATAAATAAATAAAATCTTTTAAAAAAAAAATTAAAAAAAAAGAATCTCTCCCTCTGTCCTTCCCTCTGCTCCTCCCCCATTCCCACTCTCTTTCAGTCTCATTCTCTCAAAATAAATAAATCTTTTAAAAAATAAAATATTAAGTGAAATATTAGTTAACTAAAATTAGCAGTATTATCATAAAGAATAATAAATCATAAGAAAGGCATGTTTTTAAATAGCTCATTATCTTTATTTTTTATTCATTTTTGAATTTAAATTCAATTAGCCAACAACATATATCATTAATCTTAGATGTAATATTTAATAATTCATCAGTTGTGAATAACACCCAGTGCTCATCACATCACCTGCCCTCCTTCATACCCATCACCCATTACCCCTCATCCACCTCTGCTCCAGCAACCCTCAGTTTGTTCCCCATAGTTAAGAATCTCTCACGGTTTTTTTCCTTCTCTGATGACTTTCCCATTCAAGTTTTCCTCTCATCCCCTATGAGAAGAAGTTTCCTATATTCCACAGGTGAGTGAAACCATATGATAATTGTCTTTCTCTGATTGACTTATTTCACTCAGCATAATACCCTCCAGATCTATCCATGTCGATGTAAATGGTTCATATTCATCCTTTCTGACGGCTATATATTCCATCGTATACATACGCCATATGTTCTTCATCTATTCATCTGTCAATTTTCATTTCGGCTCTTTCCTTTTTTTTTTAATTTTTTTTTAATTTATTTATGATAGTCACAGAGAGAGAGAGAGAGAGAGAGAGAGAGAAAGGCAGAGACACAGGCAGAGGGAGAAGCAGGCTCCATGCACCGGGAGCCCGATGTGGGATTCGATCCCGGATCTCCAGGATCGCGCCCTGGGCCAAAGGCAGGCGCCAAACCGCTGCGCCACCCAGGGATCCCCTATATCGGCTCTTTCCACAGTCTGGCTGTTGTGGACAACGCTGTTATGACCATTGGGGTGCAGGTGCCCCTTTGGATCTCCACATTTATATTTGGGGGTAAATCTGCAATTGCTGGGTCAGAGGGCAGCCCTGTTTTTAACTTCTTGAGGAACCTCCATAGTGTTTTATAGAGTGATTGTACCAGCTTTCAGTCCCACGAACAGTATAAGAGGGTTCCCCTTTCTCTGCATCCTCGCCAGTATTTGTTGTTTCCTGTCTTGTTAATTTTAGCCATTCTGACTGGTGGAAATGGCATCTCATTGTGGTTTTGATTTGTATTTCCCTGATGCCAAGTGCCGTGGAGCATTTTTTCATGTAACTCTTGGCCATTTGTACGTCTTCTTTGGAGAAATGTCTGTGCATGTCTTCTGCCCATTTCTTAACTGGATTATTTGTTTTTTGGGTGTTGAGTTTGAGAAGTTCCTTATAGATCTTAGATACCAGCCCTTTATCTGATATGTCATTTGCCCTATTTTACAGATGAGGAGGTTGTGACAGATAAAAGTTAAATCACTTAACCAAAGTCAAATAACTGATTAATGGAGGAGGCAGAATCAAATTCTTACAATGACACTCAGATTCAAAACTTCCGGCCACAACAATAAATCACCTCAATAAAAAAAAAACTCTTAATATTGTATCTGAGCCAAACAAAACACTCAAAGGGTCAGTTAGCTATTACTGTTATTATTACTAGCATTAACTTAAAATATTCTTTATAACACTCAAATATTCAACACAATCGGTGAATATAATTATATCTATACTCCTAGTTTTCCCTAACAATACTGCAACAGTGATATCATAAATAATTTGAAATATATAAAGTATGTTACTCTATTCCTTCCACAAATCACTTAAAATAGTCAAAAGTTAGAACTATTTATCTTTCCACAGATAATTCATATGGAAAGAAAAATTTATATACTAAATAATACCTTGAAAGACCTTTAGGAATTAAAGTTTCAAGACTATAATAGAAAAAATCTCAGGGGTGCCTGGCTAGCTCAATCGATAAAGTGTGTGACTCTTGATCTCAGGGTCATGAGTTCAAGCTCCACATTGGGTGTGGAGACTATTTAAAATAAAATTTTTAAAAAAGATTAATAATTTTTTAAAAGAGTACTATTCTAAGTTTAACCATATAGAGGGAAAGCTCGAAATCTCCATACTAACCAGTAAAGATTTCAAATTGGAAAATTTATTTTAAAGTTATTGCTAAAAACTAACCGGTGAAATGTGTAGAAATCACTTTTTTAAAGTATATATGTCTTCATAAAGATTTTACTTATTTATTCATGAGAGACACAGAGAGAGAGGCAGAGACACAGGCAGAGAGAGAAGCAGGCTCCCTGCAAAGAGCCCAATGTGGGACTTGATCCCAGATCCCGGGATCACGCCCCAAGCCAAAGGCAGACGCTCAACCACTGAGCCACCCAGGCATCCCAAATATTTTTTTTAAGTAATCTTTATACCCAATGTGAGGTTCAAACTCACAACCCCAAGATCAAGAGTAACGTGTTCTTCTAACTGAGCCAGCCAGGCACCCCAAGAAATCACTTACTGAAGGTGTCCATTTCTTCTCATTTCATCATTATACCCCTAATATTTTTATTTTTATATTATATATATTTTTTTAATTTCTAAATAGATATACCTAGTATTTTCCACTCCCAGAAAGGACATTTTCTTGTACAACAATCTTCCAGAGACAGCCAAAGCATACATAAACATACACGTTTATATGTACATATGTATGTATACACGTATGCTAAAGAAAAATCACACAATACACTGAAAAGCACACAATATACACTGTCTTGAACATTCCAAAAGCTTCTGCCTTGGGCAGCCCAGGTGGCTCGGTGGTTTAGCGCTGCCTTCAGCCCAGGGCCTGATCCTGGAGTTCCAGGATCAAGTCCCACGTCGGGCTCCCTGCATGAAGCCTGCTTCTCCCTCTGCCTGTGTCTCTGCCTCTCTCTCTCTGTGTCTCTCATGAATAAATAAATAAAATATTTTTAAAAAAAACACAAAAGCTTTTGCCTTGGAAAGGGTACTTAATCATTTAAGTAGATTCTAGTCCCAATGTGGGACTTGAACTCGTAACTCTGAGATCAAGAGTCCCATGCTCTACCAACTGACCCAGGCCCCCCAAGGTACCTAACCATTCTTTCAGTCTAGACAGTTCGATGACATTTAAAGTCACTTTTACTGACTTTTACTGGTTTCAACAGTAACAAAGGAAAAATACACAAAAATATATGCAAAAACAATTTCACTCATAAATCCAACCAATCAGAGATAACGGTTATGTAATATATCCTTCTTTCTTTGCATAATACAAATAAAGATACAGGGTCAACATCAGATGGTATCTTATGATTTCTTAAGGAAGAACACCTAGATGCTATAATTAAGTAGGCGACCTCAGAAATCTAGTTCAATCAGATCTTGCATGCCCATCCTTGGACACCTAAACTGACCCATCTACGAAAAGAGATGGGTTAAGAATTCCTGGACAAAACTTACTAATCACAGAGTTTACCTATCCTTCATACTAAAGCTATTCATAGCTTAAAATACCTTCCAGGTTACCGAAAGCATGTAAGTACTTAATAATTCATTTCAACTCTGTTAAGATTCCCCTTCCTCCAAATTTCTAAAATCAAATATCTTACTATCACCATCAAAGCACATTTTCCAGTAAAATATCAACTGCTATTTAAACCTAGTATTATATTTTAAAAAATAAAAATAAATAAACCTAGTATTATATCAACCCAGAGTCAACTAAGAAGAAAGCAATATGGCTAGGGAAAAAATTCAATTCTAACAGTCACAGGAAATGGGTACCTTAGAACATAAATAAATCACCAAATTCCTGGTGAATGCTTTCCCATTCCTACCTTCAGGGATCAACTACCCCAAAATAAAGACTATGGATGGTTTCATGCACAAAACATCAGAACAGGGAAGCCTGGGTAGCTCAGCGGTTGAGCGTCTGCCTTCAGGCCAGGGCGTGATCCTAGTCACAGGCTCCAGTCCCACATCCACCTCCCTGCATGGAGCCTGCTTCTCCCTCTGCCTAGATCTCTGCCTCTCTCTCTCTTTCTCTGTGTCTCTCATGAATAAATAAATAAAATCTTTTTTAAAAAATCAGAAAAAAACATGTAGGTGCTGTTGCTGACAAGTGTCTCAGACTTCTCTCCACCAGGAGCAAATCTGGAAATAATCTGAAGGAAAGTTCTCCTCTACTACCTATTTCATGGTTATCATTTCTGGAAATAGCTGACTGAATAAAATCAAATTTGTTTCAGGGGCAGAACCTTCCCATCTCAAAATGTCAACTGAACATACCAATTTTAACTTTCAATCTTCCCTTCCGGAATATTCTAGAAATACTGAGACAGGTACTATTTTGCTTTCTGACTTGTATTCAACAAATCGTTAAAGCAACCGTTTTAACCAACCACTCTGAGGAAAGCTTTGGCTACAAGACTGTGTGAGCCCATAGTCTGAGGATTGTGTGTGTTTGTGCTTCAGCTGTACAAGTGTGTATGTGCCTGCTTAGGCTGCCATATCGTGTGCATGTGTGCATACACTTGTGCATGCTTCGACTGCAAGACTGTGTGTGCATGGGAGCACTTCAGCTCTAAGACTGTGTGAGCATGTGTATGTGCGCACACCCTTCGGCTGTAAGACTGCGTGTGGACACTGAGGCTGTAAGATTGTGTGCACGTATCTGTGCTTCAGCTGTAAGACTGTGTGCGTAAATGCCCTTCAGCTGTAAGACTGTGTGTGAGCCTGTGTGCATGCTTCAGCTGTAAGACTGCATGCGTGTGTGCACTCCTAGGCTCTAAGACTGTGCGTGTGTGCGCGCCCGCTTCCGCTCTAAGACTGTGTACAGGTGTGCAAGCTTCGGCTGTAGGACTGCGCGTGTGCGCGCGCACTGCGGCTGTAAAAGTGTGCGTGTGTGTGCGCGCACGCCCTTCGACTCTCAGACTGTGTGTGCGCGCGCCTCGACTGCAAGACTGTGCGTGCGTGTGTGTGCTCACGCCTATGCCGAGAGCGAGGGGAGCCAGCCTAAAATCGGGGCTGCTAGGAGCCCTGGAACCCTCCTTCGTCAGCTGACTGGACCGCCCCTGCAAGGTCTCAAATTGCGACGCACCTACAGATTTCACTCCTCTGAAAAGCAGCGATGATGGAGCACCAGGTTTTAGGTAAGAATCGGGGACGGGCGTCTCGGGAGAGCCGGCCCCAGGAGAGGGGCACGGCCACGCGCCCCACCCCCTCTCGCACTTCCGGCCCACACGCTCCGCCCAGCTCCCCGAAGCCGCCCTTCCCGAGGCCTCGCAGCCGGCCGCAACCCCGCAGCTGCGCAGCCCGGGCGCTCTCCCCCCAGTGGAGCAGCCCCCGCCTGCGTCCGCGGCCTGGCCGAGCGGCCGCCCGCCAGCCCCGCGCTGTGGCGTTACCTGTTGAGAAGCAGGGAGGCGACGCTGAGGCAGAGCAGCAAGAAGCAGAACAGCGGATACTGGCGGCAGATCTCGCGTCCCACATCCAGCCGCAGCCGCTGCCTCAGCTTCTCCCCGATCGTCCGCACCCGGGGCACCATCTCCGTCGGCGTGGCCGAAGCTGTGCTACAGATTGAGGCCGAGGTCGAGGCAACCCCCATCAACCTCCCGCGTCTCCGCCCCGCCGGCCCGGCGGCTCCCCACACAGCCGCCGACCGGCGGACCCTCCGCCCGGTGCAGCCGCCCGAGGCCCCGCCCAAGGCCCCGCCGCGCGTGCGCGGCCTCCGCCCCCCTTCCTCCCCCCCCCCTCCCGCCGCCGGCCGAGGGGACTGCCGCACGACGTGCCCGAGGTCGTCACCTCGCGCGAGGCCCTGCGCGCCCCCCCCCGGTTCCGCCCTCTTGGTCGGGTCCGCGCGCCACCTGCCGCCGAGATCCGGACTCCCCCGGCGACTGGCCTTTTTCGGAAGCCGGGGGGCGGGGGAGCTTGCGGCAACCAGTAACCGCCGGTATCGCGGAGAAGAAAGAGAAGGTTGTGCCCGAGCACGGGAGAAAGTACAGCCCCGCGCAGCCGCCGGGCCCTGCCTGAGGGACACTCGGAGCTCGCGGGGCCCGCTGGGGACTGTAGTCTTTGTGAGGCGAGCCGGCGGAGCGGTGGAGCGCCTGTCGCGGCCCCCATCACTCTCCAGCGCGCCTCAGCGTAGGCTCTGCTTCGGAGGGGTCAGGTCGAGCTTTCCGCGACGCCCGAGGGAGAAAACGGGTCGGGCGGGGGGGGCGACTCTGAGTCCTTATTTGGCTAGGGCTGGGGGGACGGGTGAGTAAAACGACCCTGGGCACGCGGGAGTCCCACCGGGCCGCCGCCCCTGAGAGAGCACGTTCTGCGCGCTCACAGGTAAGGTCGGGCTCAGGTCACCACGGCCCCGCCGGCCTAATCGAAACCCAAGTGTTTGGACAAGGCAAGTTGGCAAGTCTTGCTTCTTGGAGCTTTTGCTTAAGTCATCCCATTTCTAGATATTAATTTCCGATTCTCCGCTACTCTGAGAGACGCAGGAAGACATTGCAACGAGTAAAATTTATTTAGGCGGCGCGCCAGACACCTTCATTTAACCTTCACACCTCACGATGTAGGTGCTCTGGTTTTTCCCATTTTACAGCTGGATTACTAAATTGGAAACGAACTTGCTCAGAATCCTACAGCTAACCAAAACCGGAATTTGAAGTAGTTCTAACCCCAGAGCCGGAGCTTCATTTGTTTTCTTAAGATCTTACCCACCAAAGTGCGGAGACAGATTATGTTTAGAGATTTTTTTTTTTTAATGCATGTAGTGTCTCATGGATTTTTTTCCCATGTTATGAATATACAGATCTTCTTGATGATGCATTTTCCTTCAGAATGTGCCGTCCTATTATGTTAATGCCTAAACTATTAGTGCTGTTTAATTTCGCTGACAATGATTATTACCATTTTCTATCATAAATTTATACACATTTCAAATGATTTTTTTAGGATCCACAATACAGTTGCTTGATCAAAGGGAAAGAACATGATACATACTGTCAAATTTCTTCTTTCTATAATGGTTTAACAATTCCGCAGTGGTATATAATATTTCACTGGTCCTCATCATTCGGTATTGTCCAAACCAACATCACAAATATACTCATGCTGTACCATTTCTGATTAAACTGTTTATAGAGTGTAACATCACTAGAAAACTTAGTGCTTTTTTAAATGTTTTAAGGTACACGATTAAACATTTAGTATACTGGTCTCACTTTTGCAGCCTTTTTTATTCGTCATTGAATTAATCTAGAACACTTTGTTTATATGAACATTCTAGGGTACACTAAAGTACAAATAACAGGTGTATGTTGAACTCATCTACATGTATGAAGGGCCTATTAAGTACTTGAGTAATACAAGGGCAAGTTATTTTATTAAACTTTTCTGGGAGGTTATATTGCCAATATTTTTTGTTTGAATATTTTATTTCTTTAAAGGCTTGTTCTGAAACTACTGTTCAACTTTGCACTGAGAGCCAGTACATTTCAAAGATAGAATGTTTCCTGTGCAAATTAGACATCTTTAGAACATCCAACCTAGACTTTTCCTGTATGAGCAGATTCTTAATAGAGACAATTAAAATACTTAAAATTTTCATATGATTATTATGGTTAGAAATGGGAAGAACTACAAATAAGTAATTTAAAATCCACACCTAAAGCAAGAAAAAGAAATTATACTATTGATACAGATGTCATCAAATAAAATAACTTACTTCACTAAATGTTTTCTCTTTAACCTTATGGTCTAGTATCCACTTACAAAGCAAAGAGCTTGAAATTTTTTTTACAAATTTCTATTAAAAGTTTGGAACTTCAAGCAGGGATACTCATAATCCTGATTCTGAAACCAGCTCTACCTACTACTAGCAGTATTTCATTGAGCAAGCTTCACTTGATCAACTTCAACCCACCCCTGCATCCTCAACTCTAAAACAGAGATCTCTTCAGAAGTTTTATTAGAGATTAAATTGGGTGGATAAAAATAATAAAAATAAATTGGGTGGAAAGTGCCTACTGTGGGGATCCCTGAGTGGCTCAGCAGTTTAGCGCCTGCCTTTGGCCCAAGGCATGATCTTAGGGTCCCAGGATCCAGTCCCACATCGGGCTCCTTGCATGGGGCCTGCTTCTCACTCTACCTGTGTCTCTGCCTCTCTCTCTCTGTGTATCTCTCATGAATAAAAAAAGACATTTTTTTTTAAGATTTTATTTATTTATTCATGAGAGATACACAGAGAGAGAGAGAGAGAGAGGCAGAGACACAGGCAGAGGGAGAAGCAGGATCCCTGCGATCCCAGGTCTCCAGGATCATGCCCTGGGCGGAAGGCAGGCTCCAAACCACTGAACCACCCAGAGATGCCCCCTAAATGTCTTTATACAATGCTTAATAGAAAAATTTTCTTAAATTATTGTGTGAATCTATAAATGTGATAAGAGCAGCCAAAGCAATTACCTTTATTTAGATAATAACCTAAAATGACAATGACTTGAAATCACAGCTGATACCTAATAGGAGATAGGTTCACTGCCTGCCCTTAAAGTTCTAGACCTGCACTGTCCAGTACAGTAGCTACTAGCCATTGTCTGGCTACTGAGCATTTAGAATGTGGCTAGTTTGAATAGACATGTACTGTAAGTGTAAAATACGTATCAGAACTTCACATGAAAATAAGAATGTAAATTATCTCAATTTTTAAAACATGATTTTTCCAAAATGAGCTAAAAAATATTAATCTCATCTCATTTCTATAATGTCGTTATATTAATGCAATTTATTAAACTTTTAATGTAATTTTTGAATTACATAAGTGGTTTACATTGTATTTCTACTGGACGGTGCTACTCCAGACTAATGTTAGCTATGGAGAGCCAGTACAATTAAATGTGTAAATTTTAGATAAATGCAATTACTATGTATGTCAGGTATATATTTTCAAACTATAAAAAAGTAAAAAATTGTTGATAATGCATTCATCTAGAAGGCTCAAACATCAGACTACAATCCAATATCTCCATTATTTTAATATTTATTGAATTAGCAAATGAATATAAGGCACTGTACTAGATGTGGTGGCAGATACAATGATTTAGATGCATTTTTTCTGACCTCCCAAGGTTTACAATCTAGCGAAGGAGACATGTCACACATGAAAATGTATAATACAGGTCATGTTTATATATCAAGGCTGTAATAGTGTTTTTTTAAGGACAAAGGATGGGAAAGAAAAATTTTCAACTACTAGGGATGTGGGAAGACAGTAATTTGAGCAAAGATTAGGATTTATCTCTTTGCTTTCACTTAATTTTCAGAAGTTACACAGCAGTAGGCAATGTTAAGTATTTAAAATGTTTCCAATTAAACCTGATTCTCCCAACCCCACCAGCAAACTGCACAAATTGCTTATGTTGGTACAGAGCTTGAAAGGATGGTGTTGAATACTTGAATCCCAGTAATTAGGCCTACCTAAGCTGGATGACCCAGAATATACACCAGATTTTAACTGTGGAGGGCCATGATCTACATGGCATAAATGGATCAGGAAGAGACAGATGAATACATACACTTTATCCCTAGGAGCCCTTTCAGTCTATCCCTCTCACAGATGCCTCCTGTAATTTGGAATGCACTCTCCTGGAACAGGATTGGCATTCCCAAACCCCAATTTTCCCCCCACTGTGTCTCAAACCACCAAAATTAGTATTTTTGCCTTTTGTGGCATTTGTAATGTTACTTTTAGTCTTTCCTTTAAGATTTATTTTAGAGAGAAAGCGTGCATTGAGTGGGAGGGACAGACTCATGGGTAGGAGAGACTATCTCTAGCAGACTCCCATGTGGGGCCTGATCTCATGACCCTGAGATCATGACCTGAGCCAGAACCAAGAGTCAGACACTTAACCAACTGCCACCCAGATACCCCAATCTTAATTTTACATTTCATAATGCCCTCTTCCTCCCACACACCTATCCCTATCAACCTCTGGACATAACATGTTAAAGGAACTGCTGAACTGCCTTCTTCCAGAAGTGTTCTTTTCCTTGGTTTCCAAAAAAAGGAACTATAATGGAGAGTGTGTAATTCAAGGAAGAGCATTAAGGGATTTTTACTGGGGAGTTCGAGATGTTAAATGCAGCTATTACTTTCATACTTAACTCCCCTTTTCTGTGTGACCAGGAATTAAAACCCCCAATGGGAAGATAGGAAGGACTACAACTTTATAGAACTAGTGACTCAAATAGATCTTCTCTGGATAAAAGAGCTGTTTTGACCATGGAATTCTGGGAAGTCTCATTACACCTTAGCACCAAAAAAATTAAAGCATTTAATACGTCATCTTATTTCTAAGACATGATGGAATAATCATCCTCTCAAACCCATCATGGAACTAGGTTGCTGGTCAGAACTTCAGAAAATGTCAATTATTTCATAACTGATTGGAAACTGAAAATATACCCACCTGCCTGTTGATAAATATTAAAGACTGGAAAAGGCACTTTTCTAACACCATCTTTATCTTGTATAAGGCAGCCAATGTTTTTGTCTACTTAAAAGTTACCCTTTAAGGGATCCCTGGGTGGCGCAGCGGTTTGGCGCCTGCCTTTGGCCCAGGGCGCGATCCTGGAGACCCGCGACCGAATCCCACATCGGGCTCCCAGTGCATGGAGCCTGCTTCTCCCTCTGCCTGTGTCTCTGCCTCTCTCTCTCTCTCTCTCATAAATAAATTAAAAATTAAAAATTAAAAAAAGTTACCCTTTAAATAAGTAAAACAAAACAAAAAACAAAAATAATAAATAAGTAAAACATTGTCTTATGTCTCACGTTAACTATAGAGACAATGGCTTCCCTTCATAAAAAGAAAAACGCTAACCATATTCAGGTGTTTAAATACAGCTTTCAATTGACTTCAGTAACTTCTGAAAGTACTATGTAAAGTCTTTGCCATCCTTCCCCTCACCTCTAATTTTAGTATATGTGCTGCCAAAGCGAGCACTCCCCTCACCTCTAGGTAGGCTATTCACTAAAATATAAAATAAGAGCACTCTCATAGGGTACCTATAAATCATCATGCAACTAGGTTTGGTTCAGAATTGTGAGAATCACTAATATTGGTACTTCAATTCTAATTCTAGGATGGTTGCTACCAAAGAATTAAAAATCGATTTTTATCTTAACTAAAAAGCCTTTCCTATTTTTGGTAACCTGATACTACCTCTACGAAAATAAACTTGGGGTGCCTGGCTGGCTCAGGCAACAGAGCATACAACTCTTCATCTCAGAATTAACTTTGAGCCCCATGTTGGGTATAGGGATTACTTAAAAAGTTCTTAAAAATAAATAAAAATACAGCATATCCCAGTAGAAAAGGTAATTTTGGAAATTATTTTTAAAACTTTATTGGAAAATTTCCCATATATACTGAATGGCAGTTACCATTTAAATTTAGGCTTTTTAAGTTTATGGGTTTTTAAACAAGATTTTTTAAAGTTTGAATTTTAAGCACTATCAGAAATTCATATGCCCTATATTTAACTGTGTGAGGTCTGAGATACAGCCTTATTTATTCAACGTAATTTAGAACTCGGTCCCATATGTTCAGAGAGCAGTTCTATTACTTCTATTTTCAGTTAAAATAAAAAAATTGATTAGCTCATTTTACTTCTTGGGGCTAAGAAGAAATCTCCAAGAAATTTCCTTTTCATGTCTTGAGTTTTCAAACACTGATAGAATATCATGTATTATTTTTTTATGTATTATTCTTAAATTGGTTTAATCCTGTTTATATATTCAGCCCTGCAAAATTTCATAACTCTTTTTTCCCAGTATAAAGTAGCACATTAAACTGTTACTGATCAAATGAATACATACATTGTTAACAATGAATTTGAAGAATAGTAGCAATAATGAATATAATTTAAATAATCCTGAAGATTCTTGTAATTACAAATCATTGAAACATCAGACTTTTTTTTTTAAGATTTATTTATTTGAGAGAGAGAAAACGTGAGGGATGGGGGAGCAGAGGGAGAGAGAGAAACTCAAGCAGATTCCACACTGAGCACAGAGCCCGATGCTGGGCTCGATTCCATGACCCTGAGATCACGACCTGAGCCAAAACCAAGAGTTGCTCAACCCACGGCACCACCCAGGCACCCTGAAACATCTTATTTTCAAATGTGGCTAAGATGTTTTAAAACCATGGTTTTTCTCAAGTCACCTTTAAGCAAAGGTTGATAAATTCTGTTTTTTGACTCACATAGCTGTTACAAACCCATAGCACAAGGAAGAAAAATTACTTAGTAGCCCTATTTTTTTTTTAAGATTTTATTTATTCATGAGAGACACAGAGAGGCAGAGACATAGGCAGAGGGAAAAGCAGGCTCCATGCAGGGAGCCTGATGTGGGACTCGAGCCCGGTACTCCAGGATCATGCCCTGAGCAGAAAGCAGACGCTTAACCGCTGAGCCACCCAGGTATCCCTAGTAGCCCTATTTCAACACCAGAAAGCCAACAGCAGGAATTTTATTTTGATGTTCTCCTAATTGTTTATGTTCCCCAGGAATATTTTGTTGATAAGTTTTAAAGTATCTACAGCAAGACTTTACTTTTTTGGCTGAGGCGGATTTTTTGAGTTGGCTTGGGGTGGAATAGAATGAAAAGTAGCCAAAAACAGACAAGGCAAGCAGTTTGTTTACAAATATATCAATGAAAGGAAAAGACAGAAGGTTGAGCTGGAGCCAAATTACAAAATTTTAAATCATGTATGTGGCTTCTTATTCCTACTGGACAGTGCTGTTGTAGACTATAGATACAGATGTGGCAAGCCATTATAATTAAATGTGCCACTTATAAACTTGATCTTTAACAACTATTTAAGATACTCATTTCCAATAAATATGAAGTTCACTGAGACCTGAACTTCCTAGAATATAGATTAGGACTTGGTTAGAGAGAAAATTTCCGGCCTATTCAGTAATAGTAGTAAGTGATCAAATGCAGCTGTTTGTGGAAAGAAATTAACAGGACACAATCACTGACAGAGCATTCTGTGTACAACAAATAGCTGAATGCCCACCTGCACTAACAGAGAATGATCAAGACTGGACCTCAAAACAAGAGTCCACATAGATGTGATATGAAGCTGTGAATGTGGAGATCAAGGAGACAAGTGCAGATGAAAAAAGGGGAGTAAGGACAGGTGAGAATGAGGTGGTCAGAGATTAGAGAACCAGCAAGGTGCGGGGGGGGGGGGGTGGCGCGCTGGGGAGGAAGTGGGGGACTTCCCAAGGATTCAATGTAACAAGAGGTCAAAGCTTTTTTAAAAAGGTAATTTTTGTTATCAGGCTACTGGTATCTTGAGAACAGCTCTTTAAAATAGAGGGGAGAGGAAAATCAACCTAAAAGGGTATCATTCCCAAACCGCCAAGCTACCTAGTAAAAAGGTGCAACAAAATGCTTTGTCCTGATCATGAAAAACACAGAATCTCTACCTAAAGACAGTTTACTAGGGCGGGGGGGGGGGGTGGGGGGGGTGGGGGAAGGGATCTGCTGGTGCTTGGGAGAAGCCTTATGCTTTTTTGGATTATATGCTAGCCCTACAATTTTTAGAAAACATCTGAGCTATTAGCAATAAAGCACATTTGGGAGGTTGGTGTAGCACTTATATGGCCTTTTATTTCCTGATCAGTTCATTTATATTAGCATTATACCAAATATGGTTTGCCTAGAACTATAGAACTAAAAGACTTGAGATAAATGAACACTAATTCGAAGGTTAAAAAAGCTAGAGGATCTATGTTGCTTAAATATTAGCTGACATCTATGTTATTCAGGCTGCCTCCATACTAGTGTAATAACACAGTAACTTAGGGAATTGGGGATAACTTGAATAATGCTCTGTGGACTAAGTTGGGCTTGATACAGTTTTCTTCCTCAGAATATAGAAGACTCCGATGGTTCCTTAACTGACTGTGAGAGAAATAAGCCTCCTACTCTCTCTCCCCTTCAAAGAGTTTAAGTATCACAAAAATATTCCAGAATATGTTCATACATGAAGATAGTATGTGTTGAGTACAGTATGAATGAATTCTTTTAATGTAACATTTCCGGTTTTGTGAAACTAAACCTTCACAGAAATATGAATGAAATGAAACAAAATCACCTAGGCAGAATGTTACTATAAACACACAGCATACCTTGTAGAATGTTGAGAGCCGGAAAAACATCAGAATTTAATATCTCTTTTTACCCAGGACCAAAGAGGTTATATTGTGTTTGTACCTAGTACCCTCATTAAATGCCTCAATGATTAGGAAAAAATACTGTTTTTTTCACCTAGAACTAATGGGGAATTAAAAGAAAGTATCTAAATCATTGAAATCCATGACTGTATTAATGCACACACAGTAATTTGGTCAAGCAACCTTTATCTTTGTAAATTACACACACACACAACTACATCAAATTTATTAGAACAGGGAAGCTGTATGAATATGAGATTAGCATGCCTTATGTCCAATTTTACTGTATGGGTCTAGGTATACTAGAGTTAATGTTTTATTTTCCTCTTCAGTTTCCTGGGCTGTTTAAGTGTGGGTGGGTATGTGTCCAGATACTACTATTGCCATTAAAATTAGCTAAGATTTTTGGTACCTCAAAAGTCAGTTTCTCCCTTGATATCAGCTAATAAATATTTAATATCATAAAGCCTAATGTTTTGTACCTGGAAGCAGTTCTTAAGAATAGCCAAAATGGTCTAAGATGTCTTAATTGCTTTTAATGTGTAAAATTTTTTAAGGATTTAGACTCTAATCAACAGAGCAGATAAACAAAAGTATAGAAGAATACATTCCACAAGTTAACACAGACTCATCAAGTCTTGAAAAGGTGGGTTTGAGAGATCAAAATAAGGAATGTAGTCTCATTACCAGGTAAAATAGCATACACAAAGGTAGCTATGTTAAATATAAATGGAACAAAATACTGCTGAATGGTTTCTAAATGTTCTAAATGTTAGCATAGAAATTATATGCTAAAACAAAAGCTATTTTACTATTCCCAAAAGGCCTTTCAAAACAATCTGCTTTGCCCACTCAAGAATGTCACTAAATTTGCATCTTTAATTACAAAATGTTTTTTTGTTTTTTGTTTTTTTTTTTTACAAAATGTCTTCTATGTATCCTTTTAGCATGCTAGGTGCTGTTCTCTTTCCCAGTAAGATATATTCAAACTTTTCTTAGACATTTTAAATGAGCCCTTAACATGAATGTGGTAATACAGAATGATGGTTTCTTCTAATAAATTCAAGATAATTTAACTTATTGCTGTATTTTACTACCCAGTTCCACCTAAACGTTAACACTTCTTATACTAAGTTGTACCACCATTTAGGTACAAAAGATGAAGAACTGAGGCTATTAATTTTTCAGTTACAAGACTACAAGAAACAGGAGCCATTTTTCATGGGGGACAGGAGTAGGAAAAGGAATAGGCGAGACCTCTAGGTTGCAAGTGAACAGGGAAGAAATGTAGGTGGTGATTGAAAGTTGTGAAGATGCTTTCAGGATCAACCTTCTCGCAGCAGATAATCTGCCTGGGAGGGGTGAGGACTCCTGCAATCAGGCACTCTTCTTTCAGGCATGGAGGAATACCCAGCTTGCCTTCCTGCTCCCAAGGAAGCTAAAATACAGCCTGTTAATCCTTATGATGTTCTCACACACACAGCACTTACAGTCAGCCATCTGTAACACCAGACTTTTATCAAGTCCTTCTTTCATAAATATGAATGATGAAGAACCACCAAACATTTGAAAATAGAGGCACAAGAAGTAAATAACCAAAGTGAACTAATATTTCAATGCATCATATTAATTGGTAATTAAAAAGAAAATCTTCAGAATTCAAGAATGAGCAAAAACAGTCTATATATAAATAAGAACAGGAAAAAAAAAAGAATGGACTATCCTACTGCTGAAATTTAAGTCAATATATGCCCTGAAAGGCGAGAAAAAAGGTAACATATTCTGTAAAATGTAAAAGCTACAGTGATAAATGAAGAAAATAGTTTAAACAGAAGAGAATCAGTCCAGTACAATTCTTTCAATCCAAGCTCCAAAAAGCAAGCAGAAAAACTGAAAAAGGTAGAAAGGAAAATTCTCAGCAACTAAGAAACCCTTAGGACCTCAAGGTAAAAAAAAGAAAAAAAAGTGAATGAAAACCTCTAAAGTACACTATGTAAAAAAAAAAATACACTATGCAGTCTCATGAAACTTTAGAAAATCAAGTGAAAAAAATCTGAATGCCTAAGAAAAAAAGGTTATTTACAAAATAAGAATTACATTCAAATCAAGACTGTTCTTAACCAATGGAGCCGTATCTCCAAAGTTCTGATGGAAAAGGATATTGCAGCTAGAATCCTATGTCCAAACTATCAATTAACAGTGAGGGTGAAACATTTTACAGTATGCAAGACTTTTTATAGTTCATGTACCTTTTCTGACATTACCAGAGAACATATTGCAGCAAGAACAAAAGGGAATCTAAGAGGAAGCTATGGAACCTAAGAACAGTGGAGCCCAGCAATGGAATGGAAAAAGGAATCCTGGTATGATAGGAGTACATAGACGGGAGTACACAGAACATTAAATATGATTAAAAACCGAGAGAGCTTTAGCAAAAAGAAAGGGAATTAGAAACTCAAGAAAAAGAATCAAAGTCATGAACCTAAACAAATGAAGGACCATTAAAATAATTCATTTTATCTCTTAGAATTTGCCTTTCAAAGGACGCAGGTTTTGTCAAAATAGGATTACCTATGAATCTAAATACATTATCCATTACAGATGCCACATTTTATCTATCTTCAGTCTGGAGGCAAAATAAGATAGTCAGAGTCATAAAGAAGTGTCACAAACCTGACAACAGACAAGATAACGGTGTCAGAGATGAAGGAAAAGAACAAAATACTGAGTGTGCTGCTTCCTTAAATGGTGAGGGGCAAACAGATACTGAAATTGGTATAGAGGCTTACGTAGTTTGAGTAATAAAGGTAATCACCTGAATTCAAAATAATTCAGCAAAGGAGAACAGAACTAGTGTAAGCTAAACTCCTCACATGGGGTAAATACTGCTTAAATTTAGTAATCAAGAGAGATGTTAACAGTGACCATTCTAAGAACTAAAGAAAGGAGTCCTCTGTAAATCGGATAGAGTGTGAGTAGAGATGCAAATTTTCTGTGGTAAAGGCTATATAATACATTGGATTCTATCTCCTGTATTCCAAGAATAGATCTTATACTATTCAAGCTAAAATATCACCTAAGCGTACATAAATAACACCTTTCTCAAACTAGTCAGAATGAGATGTAGATACCTTTGAATTCAGAGCCTCCTTTTTCAAGTGATTTTTCAACAACCTACCAACTGAAAGGTAAATACAACTATCCATACAGACGCAACCATTGCTCAAAGTTACTTTAAAATATAGTAAGGATCACTGGGACGCCTGAGTGGCTCAGCGGTTGAGCATCTGCCTTCAGCCCAGGGAATGATCTGGGAGACCTGGAATCGAGTCCCACATCAGGCTCCCTGCATGGAGCCTGCTTCTCTCCCTCTGCCTATGTCTCTGCCTCCTCTGTGTGTCTCATGAGTAAATAAATAAAATCTTTAAAAAAAAAAAAAAAAAAAAAACCTTTGTTCAAGACTTTGAAACTTTAACTTTCCAAGTACTTATCTAGCCTTCATGCTTTTCTCAGGTATCATCACTTATCCTCTCTAAAGTATACTGCAAAAAAAGCTTATAAACGTATTAGACTTAAAACATAACCAGCAAAACATGAATTCAATCTTGAAGTATCCCTTCCTCATAAGAGGTTTGTAATGGGATGCTCTTTCATTCAGCAACTTGGTTGGTATTAATCTGAACATCAGTATAAAGAAAAATTGCTGAGCTGGGTTCTAATAATTACAGTATTTTTAAAGTGGGTTTTTATATATATTTCAAAGCCAACTGTTCTTTTAACTTCCAATTTTGATTTTTTTAAAACGTCAGATGTACAATTTAAATGTGAATCTTCATGATCTTCATTTACTTAAAACATTGGCACTACATGCTCATTTTTAAAAGTTTTCTACATCTATATACAGTGGTTCAGTTTTCCAAGTTAGCAAGCCACAAGCCTAATTCAATAATAACCAAATTCCCACCAAACCAAAAAATATTTGAATATTTTTAAATGCCTAATACCTTTAGTTCAGATTTCCCTCCCTAAAGGGGCTTCCTTTCTGAGGAGGCCAAAGAAACCACAGAGAAGAGATAGGACTGCTAAGACCGACAGTAGGCAAAGATAAAATAAAGAAACTGAAGTACCTACGATATCTGCTGCTGGGACCTTAACTATGGCTGATGCTGTTCTAAATGCTAAATGGCTCTTTAAGAAACCAACAGATCAACTAAGATTTCTTAGGATACAATTTCAGGATAAAAGCTTTCTCATATTTTAATTCTATTTATAAATGAATCTCAAGTTAAACAGCATTCCTAAAGGAAAATGTACCTGTCCTTAATGTGGAAGGATTTTTAATTCAATGTATGCAAATCATGTAGATTTTTACTATTTCAAGAAAAAAGTGATAGATTTTGCCAGCCAAAATCACCACGTACATTTCCATGTAGCCACAGAGAATTGAAAAGGGTATTCTACCAATTTTTACAGATGACCTTTGACATAACTGCTCATTGCTTTTGGTTTTCCACCAAACTGATTCCAAATATTGAATATACCAAGACACACTATTAGTATAATATGCTTTTAAAATTTTTCATGACGTTATAGAAGTTAAAGCAATTTTAGAAGCCAAATTACTGAACCTTCCAATTAAAGTGACATAAAATACATATACATTCTTAAATACAAAGTCGTAAGGATTTCTTTACTCATGACATAAAAAATGGGGTACCTGGCTGGCTCAGTCAGTAGAGCAACCAACCCTTGATCTCACGGTAGTGGGTTCAAGCCCCACATTGCATATGAACCCTATTTATCCATTTTGTGTTCAAATGATGCAATACCGACGTTTTTCTAATTCCCATAGGAAAAACCAGGACACCTATGTTCAAAGCCATAGATTACACAAACGCTGTATTCAAATTTCCTTCACCTCATTTAAATTTAAGTAACATTGAAAGAGACCCGTCAGATGAAATGTTGGAACTCCTCTGGTATGTTGCACATTTCTACACTTAGAAGACCAGATTCTGAAATCTACCTTCTGTTCTACAAGTTTTTTTTATTATTGTGAACAAGCCCAGATTCTTTAATCTGTGGTTAAGAGCAGGTCTGCATCAAAAGCCCTGTCCCCTTACCCAAAGTAAAAATTGACTGTAGTTCCTAAGTGACAGAAGATGCAGATATCCTAAAATTCTCTCCAAAACAATTTCATAAGTCTTTTCAGAATACAGACTGAAGCCTAGGTCAAGAAATGACACTTCATGAACATTAGATAGCAGCCTTTAGAACACCCCTCAGATTAGAAGTTGTTTTAAAACCACTTTATAGACAAAGTGAAAAATCAGGTACTCATTAAAGACTGTAGTAAATTATTATAAAATAACTTTGATTCTACTAAGTTTATTGGTTGTGTTAGAAACATATTCTAGGAAATGAACACGAATTTCCAAGATGATTTATTAGGATTCCTCCCTTAGTCTTACTCAGCAGTCTTATTTCAACAAAAAGGTGCTAGTTTGGTCTTTGCCAAGTAAACAATGTCAATGGTTTTCAAACTGCCCTAGAGGTGACCCAGAATTCTTCAGGTGTAAAACCTCCATGACTGCTCTGAAAAGACAAAAGCTTTTCACCAAATGGCATAAAGTTTGGTTATCCTAAATACAAACTAAATTCTGCACTAAGTGACCTACTAAAAGGATTTTTGTCTGGATGAAATGGCCAAAATTACCGCTACCTGACCCGCACCCGCCCGCCAGGAAATTCTAGGGCTGTGAGCCAAACCCTTCAGATGTATTTACAAGTTCCCCATTCTTTGATGTTTGCCAACTTAGCTTAATGAAACCCATTTTAAGCTGAGTTCACCTACCTAATCTCATTTGCAGTCATCTAAATGTGCAATTTTATTAAAAGAGGTCCGTTTGTTCACTCCACTCTCCTGAATTACTTGCAACTTCATTTCCAAACCTTCAGAGAAAGATCGTGAGAGAGAATGGAAGAACATTCCATGGTAGGGTATATTCCCAGAAAAGAACCACCAAATTCCCATTAAATTCTTCGAGTTAACTGGCACGTGTGTGACCACAAAATATTTTCACCAATTAAAATTTAGTGAAGACCAACACTATATGTTTACATTCCTCCCCATCATGTGCTTGAATTAGGGATCTTGGGGAATCTGTTTTTACCAGTGGCTAGTTACTTTGAATGTATAATCAAAAGGTGAAGAGATCTAAAGATTCCAAGTGTCTATTCAAAAGCTGTTAAGTGAAAAACGATGAAATGGAGGACACCCACAATAATTCTTGGACTCCTGGAGATCCTAAGACATGCTACAAAAATAGGTCTTTATTCTTAGGAAAATATAGTCAGAGCTAGCTTCCTTATGCTATACATAAAATCTTAACATCAGAGGCAGTACAGATAGTACAGATAGTTTTTGAACTGATCTCCAAACAAGCACAAACCCACTACGTTAAAAAGAACAGGTAAGTTGAGGTTTTTGGCAAAAGACAGTACTTCACACATCTAATCCAAATCAAAGAGCCTGCAGACAGTTGTTTTCAGTGAGATGAAAGGAATGAAATAAATATAAATTCTATGGATAAATAAATGTAAGAGACAATTTAAATAAGCTAAGAGAACTAATATTTCTTTTAAATAAAAGTACTAGTCAGGTACAAGCTTTTGTTTCTCAATGCCAGACTTCTAAATGTTTATCAGACTACTGTTAAAATCATTAAAAACCTAATCTTGGACCAGAGCATTGGTTATAATACTGTTTTCCATTCATAAAAAAGATGGTTTTACCAACTGAATGCTTCAGGTCCTGAGAAATAGTTTATGTTTATTACTGAAGGCAGACTGTGGTGCTAATAGAACTTACATTTAAGTACTTTTTAAAAAAGTGACAGACCAAAAAGTCCATCTATTAATTTGCCCACAGTTAAAAATGTCTTTGAACATTGGTTTATAATTAGCATCTTAAGAAAAGTAGTGGCATGCCCTATTGAGTGGTATCACTGAGTAAATGCTATACTTTAAAACATCATCCTCACAAGTCTGTTCATTTTATGTATTATTAAGTGTTTTATTCGTTCATTTTACACCCACCATTTAAGTCCGATGGTCAGCTAGAAATTTTATGAATACATCACTGGGGGAGAAAATGATCATGGTGGGTATTCCTGAAAGTTTTAGGAATCTGAGCAATCATTTACTCTAGGGTTAGCTCCCTCTCCTAAATGCATGGAGTCCTTCTACATTTAATCTCTCCCCTTAGAGACATGGCTTACTCTGTCACAACAGGTGATCTTTTGCTATGTTTCTAATCAACAGTGACTTTGGCTTAGCAGTCAGAAAAAGTTGCATGTGACAATTTTGCCCATCTAGCAAGTGTTCAACCTGATATTGAGTCTTTCCAAATACATACAAGTAAATACCCGAGATCACCCCATCAATCCATTCCTATTAAAATCCTATTTTATCACGAGGAAAATGTTTATATTCTTAAATCAGACTTGCAGTAATTGATAAATTTCTCATGATGCGACAACCACCATCATGAGTGTGCAACCGCTCTTTTTGTGCTCAACCCCCACTTCATTTCTAATAAACTGATTCAATTGCAATGGCTGAAAATCTTCCACAAAAAGCATGTTTGGAAAAATATATATAACACAATTTTCTCACAAAGCAACTTTCTGAAAACTGATTAACTAAACTGATGATCACTTTTGATTGCCAAGTAGTCTGCAGAAACAAAATCTTGCGTCTGTTTGTTTAGGTAACTCAAGTTTTCTTGTTTAACAATCAGAATGCTTTAAGGATACATTTTTCACCCCAAGGAAGGGACTTGACTCTTGGATTTAAGACCCATTCCTTGACAATATATACAAAATTACTTTTAACTTGTCATCTGTCCATTCTTTGAAGCTGTCAAAGCCAAGAACCCATAAACAAATCACAAATAGCAATAACCTACATTAGTTAACATTCCCCTTTTAACATGTTGACATTTTTACTAAAGGATTAGTTATTTTTGCATTTCCATTTCTCATATCCCATGACATTCCATATAAATTGCATTATTGCTTTATAGGCCACACAACATTCAAAAGTATGTTTATATGCATTGCCTGTTTTCCTTGATCTCTTATTGATAAAGAGTTTGATGCTGATTTTACTACAGAAATTTAAGTTTGAAAATACCAGTTAGTATTTCTTCTCAGAACTTAATTGTTCACATCACTAATCACTACATGCATATTTAGCTCTGATTATATTGCTCAAAAACTGCACCCATTATCAGAACAGTGCAAATGATATTTAATTTTAAAAGTAATTATAATGGCTTGAATTCAAAGTTATTCAAATGAACACTGTCAAGTAATTTCACTTGAGTGTGTATATATTTCATCACCACTGTTTAATTACCCATCGATTCTTCACAATTTCTTTGTATCATCGTTTTCCCTCCCAAATCCCCAAACTAAGAATGCCAAATAGTCCTGGAAACCCACAGCTCCTTATTTTAATGTTTCAAGAACACATTTGTGAACTCACAAAAATGTTCCTCTTTCAACTTTGACAATGCAGTTCTTACTTAAATCAAACAAACCTGCCCTAAAATCCCAACAAATAATTCTGAGAATTAACTTAAACACCTTGACAGTGTCCCTTAAAAAAGGGTATGACAGTAAAGTGCCAATAGGCATGGCAATGACCTCTTTGATGGGATCATTTAACTCCTTGGAACTGGGAAACGCCAGCACCAAAGATTACACTGAGATTCAATTTTACTGAAGGCTACATTTAGTTTACCCACTTTCCACAACCTATTATACTCATTATGTTAGAATGAAATGTAAATGTTTTGTGTAGCCCTCAAACTTACACTAAGATTTGAAAGAGATGTACTTTAAAAAAGCACGGGGTAATATATAAAATCAGTGGCAGAAAGTTTCGTTAAGCACCAGGAACTAATTTTTGTCACCCCATACTCATTTTGTAGGTAAGTTTCAATAACCGGCAAGGCACATTTACATATATTCCAATGAATACTTATTGACAAATTTTAAATTACACTCTATGTCCCAGCTATCCCAGTAACTGACATACAACATACTAAAATGGTTTATTTAGGTAACATAAAAAAACCAATTAATGTGAAACATACAGGCTATTGGCAACCACTATTCTAAAATTATGTAAGTACAAATAAACATACTGAAATGTGTGCAATTCTAAGTTTTTAAACCAGAGTATTTCTATACTAACACACATTTATATTAATGACACATAAAAAAAATAAAAACTTTATTACAAAAATAAGTTACACTCGCCTCCAGCTTACAGTATAAAACAATTTTATTTGCAGGAATGCAAAATGATTGTTTGCCATGAGCATTTTGAACATATGACATGTCTAATTTTGTTAAATTTGCATTTACTGGGGGAACTGGTGTGTATAAAACCTTAATTAAGTATAATAAGCTCTGATCTTCATCGTGGTGCCTATTGGGTATGTGATATAACTGCAGTATCCCTTTGGGGAAGGGGAAAAGGGATTTCTTTATAACCAAGTCCTAATTAAACTATAATTTCACTTTTGACTTTAAGCTATCAATTTAGGACTTGGCAAAAAATTTTTTGAGGGTGATTCAATAGAGGATGCTTCACCACTGAACACTCACTGTCATCAAGGTGCTTTAGAAAATTAAAAACATAGCACAAATGATTGTACTCTATTCTACAAGTTATCATGACCTGCATAAGAAATGGAAAGCTGATTCACATTTTTGCAGTGATCAGCAATAAGAAATGCACTAATGAAACATACCTTTTACCTAAAAAGCTAAACTACAGCCATATACTAATTTCTATGATTTATGAAAAAACTTCAAAATATCCAAATGTCAGGCTTTGCTGTACAATTGTCAGTTTTAGTCTGACTTTTTATAAAGGGACACTGCAGTATTTAGTACAAGTTCGGATGCACTTTTTTTGAACATCTGATGTCTTACAAAAGTAACATCTTGCTAAACTATTATACATCCAAATAACTACAATATCTGAAGAAGCAAGGCTGCTTTTTCAGCCACAAAATACGACAAAAGCAAGGCCTGTTATGATGGTCATGAGGAAGTCTTACAAGCCTCTGAAACTAAAGGCAACTAAGAATGTTACATTTGGTATATTAAAATCTTACCCTCATATCATTTAACAAGCCTTGCTTTTATCTACAAAGATTTTCTATGTACAGTACAGACAGGGTATAGTTCAATCCTCTGCTACTGAGGTAGTTAACCAACCCTTTAAAAAAGGTTCTGAAA